>NC_141694.1:1082722004-1087722004 GCF_964263255.1 Lissotriton vulgaris | reverse complement strand
TCTAAAATAGTCCTTTAAGGTGTTTTCAGATCCTGAGCATAAGCAAATGATCTTGTCAATGTCCTTCACCAAGAACATGATAGGTTCTATACAGGGGGAGGCACTTTTTCCCCAGGCATGCTCCCTCAAAAATCACCCCATGAAGAGGCTGGCGTAAGAGGGAGTAAACCGTGAGCCCATAGCCACGCCCTGTTTCTGATGGTACCGGGCACCGTCATGTAAGAAGAAATTCTTAGTAAGGATCAGTTTGATCATTTCAATGATCATTTCGTGGTGTTCCAAGAAATCAGCCCCACCCTTATCAAGGAAGGATCTGAAGGCAGAGATACCAAATCGATGTTCAGTGTAAGTATAAAGGTTGACAACATCTAAAGTAACAAAAAGTAAGTCATCAGACCAGCTGAAATCTTTCTGCTTGGTCAGGATATCCTTGCTATCACGGATATAAGAGGGTCAATTCCAGATGAAGGGTTGTAATTTGAGATCAACATATTCTGAGAGTCCCTCAGCAGGGGAACCCACACCAGAGATGATCGGTCTTCCTGGTGGAAAGTTCCCCTCCTTATGTATCTTAGGTAAGATGTAGATACAAGGATATTGGGGATTCTCTACTCTCAAATATTGATATTCATTCTCAGACAGTAAGCAAATATCCTTCCATTCAGTGAGTTTCATATTGATATCCCTTGTTAGTTCAACCATTGGGTTAGTCCTAACCCGTTCGTAGCAATAAATGTTGCTCAGTTGTCATGTGATTTCACCCATATAGTACGGTGTGTTCATCACGACAACATTGCCACCTTTGCCTGCTTCGTGAATAACTATACTGTTGTCCTTCTGCAATCTATTGAATGCCTTTCTTTCACCGGGGGTGAGGTTGACATGGGGATTTTTATTTCTGAACCTGTTAGGTGTTTCCATTTTATCAAGTCCCTCAGTAATTCTTTCATCGAATAAGTCAATGTTTGGATGGTAGGATGTGGAAGGAATACAATTTGATTTAGGCTTAAGGGCACTCTCCACATTAAGATTTTCAGTGATGTTTAGTTCATCCAGAACCTGCAGTAATTCTAGTTTATGGTGTACCAACAAAGAGTCAGCAAATTTGGCAAGTGTTAGTAGATGTCACCAAACATCAAAAGGCGACATTATATCTTGTACAAAATAATACTTACTATAAAACTGTAACTGTAGAAGAACAAGCAATATGTTTAGAAGATGAAACCAAAATTTCAAGTGGCCAAAAAGAAAAAGTGGAGATCTCCAGGAGTGAGGAAATGTATGAACATTACAATATACACCCTCGACATTCAAAAGAAGTAATAGTAAACACTATTGAATTATTCCAAATGAAGAAAGCGAAGGGAACTCCCATGAGTGTATGGGAAAAACGTTTGGAAGCTCATTGTTTTCCACAGCTGTTCCCAAATTCGAAAAGGTGGACGATATGATGAACGACCAGTTCAGATTTAAGCTTCTAAATACCGTACAATAAGACTGTACTCAGAAGATCCAAGATTTTGACAGTGTATTCCATATTTATTTCATCTTCTGTTTGAAAATTACTTGTCTGGACTTTCATATGCAGTGAACCATATATGAAAAACAGGAGTTCATCTTACAAATGTTTCTGCAAAGGAATTCATGGACAAAGTTCAACAAAGAGACAAACATTTAGAATCTCAGTTAATTAATTTGATGGCGCCTCAACATGGTACTAATGAGTATTGGTATCATCATAACGAAAACTTAAATATATGTTAAGGAACTTAGGAACCCCTACAAGGTTTGTTACGCTTAACTGTGCTGAGTACACATGGGCTTTATTTACTTGATTTTCTACGACAAGCACATTCAAATGTAAAAATCATTGGATTTAAAACAGCTGGAGAACTGTGTTCCTTGGATCCTGTAAATGAGTACAGATATTTTAATCATAGGTTTGAAGCTATGAAGTCTTTTATCTGCAATTGAAATATTCCACCTCTTGGAGAAGTTATTGATTTATTTTGGAGAAAGTAATACCAACCTAGAGGTGCACTTCATATTCATATGCTGTTATCAATCAAGAATGCACCAACATTTTGAACTAATACTGATGGAAGTGTTTTGTCCACATTGAAAAATATGTTTCCTGTGAAATTCCAAAAGAAGGAGGAGCAAAGAACTTGACACAGCAAGTTTTATGGTTTCAAAGTCATCGATGTGGGAAATATTGTTGACAGAAATAAAAATCAAAGGGAATATTTTATAAAAAAAATATTTTTGGAATCCCAAGTTCAGTAATTTCAGCAGTAAGGCGTACTATAACTTGAAAATCTCCAAATAATACTTACAACATAAAAAGTACTAAAGATTCAAAGTATATTAATAACTACAAACCAGTGATTTTGAAACTGTGGAATGCAAATATGGATATCCAGTATGTTGCAGATAATTCGATGGCTGTTGCTTGCTATGTTATGTCATATATAACCAATTCTGAAAAGACAGAGTTGAAAGAAATTTGGGAAGAAATTTCACAAGAGAAAAACCTTAGTAAAACATTGTTCAGCTTTAGTTTGCAACAAGCACAACGGGATACTATTGAGTTGGGAAACTTGGAAGAACAGCTACATATTGAACAAAATGAAATACATCAGCAAATGACAGAGCCAATGCTCATCATTTAAACCTATTCAAATGTATATCAGTGGTCAAGCTGATACAGGAAAACGTTTCTTAATTAAAGTTTTGAGCAGATATCTACAGAAAACCACTGAATCACATTTATCTTGTGTTGTAACCGCTCCAACTGGGTTAGCAGCACACAACATTAACGTGATTACATTACATCGATTACTCATGCTACCAGTTGAACATGAAAATAAATTGGAATACCACAAGCTATCTGGAGAAGCTTGTTATGAAGTCTCAAGAGTACTGAAGAAAATGATACTTCTGATCATTGATGAGGTGAGCATGGTTTCAAACTTAATACTTGCCTTTGTACATTTAAGAATGCAACAGATTTAAAAAAAAGATTATGATGTTCTGTTTAGAGGAATACATGTAATTGTATTTGGCGATCTACTAGAACTTACTCCTGTGAAAGGACAACCAGTTTTTAAAACACTTAACCATGAAGACACTAGGAAATCTTTAGGAAGTATTGGAAATGTGAACATTTGGTCTCATTTGGAATATAAAGGACTTATTAAGAATATGCGACAAGCAAGTGATGAACATTATGGAAATATTCTTCAAGATATAAGAATTGATGTTTTGATAAAGCATGGTAAAGAAGCTTTACAAAGTCAGCGTTTAGCAAACTCATTTTCAAATGAAAACATAGCACTTGAAATAATATCGAAAATAATTGGAGAAAAGAACTCCATGCCAACACTGCAAGAGTGTTCTATATTCAATCAAGATCTTTTGAAGCTGGAAAAACAACCAATAATGAAAATTGAAGCCATTGATAAAATAGAACATGAAGGAGCTACTATTGTTGTTAGAAAATTTACAATCAAAATTAGATTCTTTGGACAAGTCTATATCTAAGAATGCGGGTTTAGAAAATACTTCATATGTATCTGAAAACTGTTGTGTAACTTTACGGCTTAATTTAGATGCAGAAAAATGGTTTAGTAAATGGAACAATGGGAAAAGTTGTTGATTTTGTTAATTATCAGAACAGAGATGGAATTGAATTTTTGAAGATTACATTTTATCAGATTGACCAGGTAATGCATGTTGTCCTGTTTGTTTTTTGCTTGTAAAAGACTTGTATGTTCGTGGAAAACAGTTTCCTCTTTCTTTAGCATATGCAGTGACCATTCATAAATCTAAAGGTTTATGTGTTGACAATGCTTTGGTAAATATTGGAAGTACAGTGTTTAAAGAGGCCATCGCATATGTTGCATTATCTTGAGTAAGAACATTATCTGGTTTGTATTTGATTGATTTTGATTATAAAAAGGTTAGTGCTGATGTAAATTGTGTAAAATAGTATAATTGGTTAAGAAGAGTTTATGCTCCTAAATTAGGTGAATATCCCATATATGAAAAACATATACTATATACAAAATGAAAATATGACAAACATACTAGTGAGATTAAAAAACAGAAAACAATTCAAGAGAAGCATGAAGCTGCCAAGAAAATGAAAATGGACTCTGTTGATGATATTGTAGGATCCCAGTTGAAAGTAGTTCAGGTATCAACTGCTATGCTGATGTAATTCTACATGTTGTCTTTTATCTAGAAGATCTTTATCATAAAGTTATAGAAAATTGAGAAAAAAAGATTCTGTTCTTTACTACATCATCTTTTTCAAACATTTGTAAGTGATAGAACTGAAATCCAAATTGCTTCCGGCATTTGACATCTTTTGGATATATGTACTGGTTCTTTGCAATTTACACTTAATATACAACACGTTGCACAAGAGTTTCTTATGTTTATGCTTGCAGAATTGAAAGAAGAAGAGATTGAAATGGAAAATTTGTTTGCACTAAGTTACAGAAGGAATCATAAATGTGAAGGGTGCTCATTTTCTTTACCACTGAAATAGACACTGAATGATTCATATATTTGACCATACCAGATTGCAAATCAGTGTTTTTTAACAAATTAATAAAAACAGCTAATCAAGATATGAAATGTTGTCGTTGTATATCAGAAATGTTGCCAACATTATTTATCGAAAGATTTGGACTATATGTCATTTTAATGCTACAGCGTTGTAGAGCAGATGGAAGAAAATTGGAAACCAAAATAAGTTTTTTGTGGCAAGTGAAATATCAATTTTAGGAAGAACTTTTAAAGCAGTGGCTATTATTTTCCATGTTGGACCTACTGCAACATCTGGACACTACACTGTGTATTTAAAGTGCAAAAAAGGATGGACACATTGTAATGATGCCCATTTGAAACTCAAATGTTGGTTGCCTTACCAATTACCAAATTCATATCTAATATTTTTGATGCCAATGTTTTGAAAACATCATTTGGCCTATTGAGAAGATGTGAACACAAATTAACATGTTTAATTTGGATATTTTTAATGCAAATAGATTTAGATACATTATTCGCCTATTTGGAAAATGTGAAGAATTACTGTTTGGATTATTGTTTTTGCTAATTCTTATTGCATTTTCAAAATTGTGTTTGAAACAAGTAGCTTATATATTTGTTCTTTCTATTGAAAAAATATTCAGCACACCCTTATGTTTTATCTGAACAATTAGAGATTAAGGGGGTCATTAGGATGACGGGTGGAAAACAACCCCGACCGCCATGGAGGCGGAAACCAACCGCCCGCCTGCACCGCGGATACACCGGTGGCCACATTAGGATCAACCGCCACTAAAGACCGACCGCGGCGGTAGGGGGCCAAGCAAAGCCGTCCGACGCGGGCGGTGATGGCCAAAAATCCACCACGGCAGTCGGAAAAGCTGCCGAAAAGCTACAACCCGCCGCAAGGACAGCGGACACACCGCACTGGAAGTTACGATAACCCTGAGGGTGTCGCTGTCGGAACCGCTGCTACCGACCGCCGCGGTCGCACACAGGAGTGAATAGGAAAAATAGCGGAAGAGCTGCAGCATAGACACCACAGCGGCCCGGACATGAAAAACATGGTGGATGAAGCCAAAACACTGCAGTGATGCCAAAGAGTTCACAAATAAAATCAGCCATGACTCCCAAATACATAACACACATACAAATAAAACAAAAAAAGCTAACATTTAAATAAAAACCCTGGACAACTCCCACAACACACCTGACACCCAAAATCCACTTGGACACACCCACACAGCTGAGTATAAAGCCACCCCCTACACAAATCACAATCCTTTGCAACACTCAAGATTAGAAGGCCATACCCCACCTCTAACAGGAGAGGCAAAAGAGCATAGCACACACACACATCCACCACCACCATCACCACCACCTTTACACCAGCACAAATAATCCCACAGCACACAACACACCTCACACCTCAACACCATACCCCTGCACCCTCAAACACCTCAACCACCACACACCATGACAACATAAAAAATGCCCAAATTCACAGAGAGTGAGTTGACAATCATGATCAATGAGATTGTAATAGTGGAGCCATAACTGTTTGGTAGCCTGGTCCAACAGACACCCTTAGCCACGAGGACACAAATGTGGGAAAGGATAGTTCAAAGGGTGAATGCAGTAGGGACCACCCCAAGATCTAAGAAGGAGATCATGAAGCGGTGGCATGATCTCAAGAGGGTTGTCAAGGAGCGGAGGAGTAAGAACTGGACGCTGGCGAACGTGACTGGCAGTGGCCCTCCCATCCCACAGAAAACATTCACGCCATAGGAGGAGAAGGTGCTTGCCATACTGCTTCCTGAGAGTCTCACAGGAGTAGCCAGGGGAGCGGAGGCTGGTAAGTACAAATAAAGGCCAAAGAACACACTGAGAAGTACTTCCTTGCAAAACCTAAACACCATTACACTGTCCACCCTCACACAACAGGTAGCTAGCTATCTTGCTTAGGAGGCCTGCATGGGGGAAAAAGGCCTGCACTACCACTCCCACCATGCCCCCCTGTCCCACAGCTGAGCAGGATAGAGGCCTCCCCACCCAGAAGCATGTGTTAGCCATTGCACTGTTCCCTTCACCTAACAGGTAGGTAGCTATCTGTCTTGTGATGTCTGTCTGTTGGAGGGAGGCCTGCACTACCACTCCCACCATGCCCCCTGTCCCACAGCTGAGCAGGAGACGGGCCTCCCTACCAGAAGGATGTGTTAGCCATTGCACTGTTCCCTTCACCTAACAGGTAGGTAGCTTTCTGTCTTGTGATGTCTGTCTGTTGGAGGGAGGCCTGCACTACCACTCCCACCATGCCCCCGGTCACACAGCTGAGCAGGATAGAGGCCTCCCCACCCAGAAGCATGTGTTAGCCATTGCACTGTTCCCTTCACCTAACAGGTAGGTAGCTATCTGTCTTGTGATGTTTGTCTGTTGGAGGGAGGCCTGCACTACCACTCCCACCATGCCCGCTGTCCCTCAGCTGAGCAGGATAGAGGCCTCCCCACCCAGAAGCATGTGTTAGCCATTGCACTGTTCCCTTCACCTAACAGGTAGGTAGCTATCTTTCATGTGATGTATGTCTGTTGGAGGGAGGCCTGCACTACCACTCCCGCCATGCCCCCTGTCCCACAGCTAAGCAGGATAGAGTCCTCCCCACCCAGAAGCATGTGTTAGCCATTGCACTCTTCCCTTCACCTAACAGGTAGGTAGCTATCTTTCTTGTGATGTCTGTCTGTTGGAGGGAGGCCTGCACTACCACTCCCACCATGCCCCCTGTCCCATAGCTGAGCAGGATAGAGGCCTCCCCACCCAGAAGCATGTGTTAGCCATTGCACAGTTCAACAAACAGACTTACAAGTCGGTATCCATCTTGTATTGGAGCACATTTAGGGGGTGGGAGACCCTGATTTAGCACTCCCAGCATGCCCCCTGTCCCACACTCCAGCAGCATGGAGGCCTCCCCCACCCTGAAGCAAGTGTCAGCCATTGCACAGTTCAACAAACAGACTTACAGGTCGGTATCCATCTTGTATTGGAGCACAGTCTGGGGGTGGGAGGCCCTAAATCACCACTCCCAGCATGCCCCCTGTCCCACACTCCAGCAGCATGGAGGCCTCCCCCACCCAGGAGCAAGTGTCAGCCATTGCACTGTTCTCCCTCACTTAACCGGTAGGTAGCTATCTTAACTCTTCCTGATGTGTGTGTGGGAGACCTGTATCCCAAAACGCAGCAACAATTGCATGCAATGCATTGACATCCAACATGTATGAGTAAATGATGTTCCTCTGCACCATGAAATTACACAAAGTGGTGCCATGAATTGTACTACTGGTTACTTCATATTTGTTTAGTGTACAGACTGTCGTATATACGCAGCTGACACAACACTTGCACAGTGCCCAACACTGACCATTCCCCATCTACTCCACAAGTGATGAAGAACTCGCTGCTGAGGACCACACCAACGACCAACAGAGCCAGTCTCCACCCCCGGCACATGGACTCTCAGATGTGGACTCCCAGCCACAGACCCAGAGGTCCCAGCCCCCCATCCCCTCCACCACCATGTCTGCTG
Source organism: Lissotriton vulgaris (assembly GCF_964263255.1). Classification (NCBI taxonomy): domain Eukaryota; kingdom Metazoa; phylum Chordata; class Amphibia; order Caudata; family Salamandridae; genus Lissotriton; species Lissotriton vulgaris. Next base: position 1,087,713,870 of record NC_141694.1, on the reverse strand, counting down.
CAAAAACAGTGCAGCAGACCCCTACTGTCACGGCCTCTGCCTCCACCGTAGCCACCACCGTCACTACCGCCACCGCAACTACAACCAGTACCACCAGTACCACCTGCAGCACCCTCCCTGTCCCAGGGGATGACCAGCCCACAGCAACTACTGTGGAGGGCAGGGAGAGTGCGTGGACCGACAGTGGTGAGGCAAGAGGTCCATGACAGAAGAGCAGGTGGGAGGGCCAGGGACACCACCAGACCTCGGGAGGAGTGGATACCATCCCTGGACCACTTCACCAGAGTAGTGGTGGCATACCAAGAGGTCCAGGGACAAAGTGGCCGCTCGGATGAACTTTTAAGGGAGCTCATCCTGCTGATGAGGTCCATCGACAACCGCCTTGGACAGATGGTGGACCTCATGGGCCAGCAAGTGGAGTTGCAGAGGAACAGGCCTGTGTCCCAACCACCACCTCCGTCCCTCCTGTTGTGCTACTGTGCCAACAGAGAGGGACAAGTCCCCTCATGACGCTGGCCATTCAGCAGGCTCCCCACCACCAAAAAGACCTAGGGGGCGTCCAAAGAAGAGCCTGGGAGCCTCCGGAGGCAAAGCGCCTGCCACACGCCAGTCACTGAGCCAGCGTGATGACAACCCTCTTCCCTACTGCATTGACTGTTTGGACTGTCTTTACCCACATTTCCTTGGCAATGTCACCTGTCTGTTGGACTGGGTCACCACATCCATGTGGACTCTACTCTTGCATCCCAGCGAACAGGACTGTCAACTCACTACTCATTCCCCACTGTCATGTAAATATTCCCGCACAAATCACATGTCAACTGTCAAAATAAAATACCTGATGCACCAGATTTTGTGCTGTATCGTTTTTAGTGCAACATTTACAATGTAGACAATGTCCATGATGTGTCCAAATGATGTACAGTATGTAGTGCAGGATTCATCTGTAGCACCTAGGGAGACACAACAGAACAACAGTCACTGGTCTCATTGTGCCATCACAGGCAGAACACTACACAAAACATACACAAGACACTACAGGCATACTAGACAATGGGCTGCAGGTGTGAACAAATAGGGTCCAGCATACGTTCACATATGGAACGTCAATGTCACTTTTACCACACACAGGTGACTGAACGTGTGCCGGTCTGCTACATCCGCGCCTAGCCCTTCACAACAACAGCAACCACACCACACAATGTACACGTTGTACCTTGTCACCCACCTTCAAGTGAAGTAGCGTTCGATGAGCTGCTAGTGCAGGTCTACTCCTTCATCCTCTCCACTGTCCTCATCACTAGACTCAGGTCCTTCAGCAGGTGGTGGCCTTGGTTCCTCAGCATCGTCCAGGAGCAGGGGGATCCCCTTGTGGATGGCCAGGTTGTGCAGCATACAGCATGCCAAAACTATCTTGCATACCTTCCCAGGCGAGTATGCCAGTGCACCTCCTGTCCTGTCAAGGCAGCGGAATCTAGACTTTAGCAGGCCAAAAGTCCGTTCGATTACCTGTCGGGTCCTGCCATGGGCATCATTGTAGCAGATGTCAGCCGGGGTCCTGGGATTCCTGAGGGGGCTCAAGAACCATGGCCTACTGGGATATGCAGCGTCACCTGTGAATGACAAACACCCATTGCAATGTTGCACAACCAGAGTGCAGCACACCATATCAGTGGGCATTCTCACCCACAATCCAAGCACGCTCGGGATGCAGATTCTCCATCATCCGGGGCACCATGCTGTTCCTCATGATGTACGAATCATGCGCCGAGCCAGAATACTTCGCACACACATGAGAACTGGTCATGTCCGCCAGGCACACCACCTGCACATTGATGGAATGATAATGTTTGCAGTTCCTAAATATGTGCTCCATCGCCTGTGGTGCCACCAGACCTACCTGGGTGCAATCGATGGCACCAACAACATGTGGGATGCGCCCAAGGGGATAGAAGTCACCCTTCACGGCAGCCAATTCTCCTCCCCTAGGGAAATGGATGTAGCGATTCCGATACAGCATCATGGCAGCAAGAACATCCGTCAGCACCATGCTGAACATGGGCTGTGACATCCCTCCAGCACTAGCCACTGTCTCCTGGAAGGAACCTGTCGGAAAAAAAGTGGAGTGCTGCCATCACCTTGTATGTGGGTGTGAATGCCGTAGGATAGTGACGGCGAGGCTGCAGGTGGGGCTCCAATAGATCACACAGGATCTTCAGTGTTGGTCTGTCCAGGCGGAATTCCCTAATTATTGCAGTATTCTCCATGTCCTCCAGCACTGTCAGGTGACGTAGGAGATTTGGCCTCCTCCTAGTTAAGAAGTAAAAATGAAAATGTCAGTGACAACCATCATGAGATGGCCACAGCACATACCATCAATGATGTAATGGAAAAACATTGACTGCCTGAGAGATGTATGGCACACCAGGTGACATGGCTGGCCTTTTGATACACACAGAGGGCACACCTCTCCACTGTCAATACACAAGTGCCACAAACACATCGGAGAGTGTGAAAGCGCACATACTGGAGATCACAATTCACATGTGCAGGCAAGGTGCAGCAACATCGGACAATGATTTGGAAATTACCATGTCTGTATCACAGCCATCGGCTGTACCTGTCACACCTCAATGCATCATCTAAACTCTGCACACATCAATCAACACAATGATCACAGTATCAGGAAAAAGTTCACTTGTGTGCATGTGCTGTTGTGAATGCACCAGTCTAATACAATACAATGCAGTGACACAAGCCTTGTCAAGGGCATCACTGACCCACAACAAATGGATTTGTACCACATCATGAACACCACCTCAAGAGTGTCAAGCATCATCAGCCATGAAATGCATAAGTAACATGGCAGTAACCACAGACCCAGGTGTGTCACACTGAACGTGCGTCCACCTGTGGATGACATGGAAGTATGGCATTGTGTGTACAATGATGTGCCCGTCACCATGTTGCTGCTGTGTACTGATACAGTGTTCAGGATTGACATAGCCATTAATGGTCATGAAAATCGCGGTACCTACCCGCCTGTCCCCGGCGGTGTGACACCAGCACCACCCCCTTCACAAGTGCGGAAGCCATTGGCATATGGACATGTGTACAAGGCTGTGGGCATGCTCTGCCGCATGAATCGTGGTACCTACCGCCTGTCCCTGGCAGTGTGACACTAGCACCACCCCCTTCACAAGTGCGGAAGCCATTGGCATATGGACATGTGTACATGGCGGTGGGCATGCTCCGCCGCATGAATCGCGGTACCTACCGCCTGTCCCCGGTGGTGTGACACCAGCACTACCCCCTTCACAAGTACGAAAGCCATTGGCCTATGGACATGTGTACAAGGCGGTGGGCATGCTCCGCCGTATGAATCGCGGTACCTACTGCCTGTCCCCGGCGGTGTGACACCAGCACCACACCCTTCACAAGTCCGGAAGCCATTGGCATATGGACATGTGTACATGGCGGTGGGCATGCTCCGCCGCATTAATCGCGGTACTTACCGCCTGTCCCCAGCGGTGTGACACCAGCACCACCCCCTTCACAAGTGCGGAAGCCATTGGCATATGGACATGTGTATAAGGCGGTGGGCATGCTCCGCCGCATGAATCGCGGTACCTACCGCCTGTCCCCGGCGGTGTGACACCAGCACTACCCCCTTCACAAGTGCGGAAGCCATTGGCATATGGACATGTGTACAAGGCGGTGGACATGCTCCACCAGTGCGTAGGCGGTCATTGGATGATTTTGAATGATGCACCATCGCGGTAGCTCACCCCGGCCACCCGCGGTGCATCACCGCCATGGAGCATTGCCTACAGCCAATGGGAGCGATCATCGCGGTGGCATGATGCAGATTTGAAAAACACTGAAGGTGTGCTCCGCCACTGGACAACCAGTTGGTGCAGCTTTGCAGCTTACAGATGACCCCATGGGCTATAAGTTTGTGGGAGTGAGCGTCACATTTCCACTTTTTACAGAGCCTGCTGCCTGGGACCCTCTCCTGCTGCTGCCTCCTGAGCCTGCTGCCTGGGACCCTCTCCTGCTGCTGCCTCAAGAGCCTGCTGCCTGGGACTCCTCACCACTCACATCAACCACAGGTATTCCATGTCCACAGGGATAGGTTTGAAAGATGCACCATCGCGGTAGCGCACCCCGGGCCCCTGCGGTGCATCCCCGCCATGGAGCATTGCCTACAGCCAATGGGAGCGATGATTGCGGTGGCATGGTGCACATTTGAAAATCGAGGAAGGCATGCATCGCCACCGCGGAGGCGGTCATTGGATGGGTTTGAATGAGGCAGACCTGGACAACCAATTGTTGCAGCTTTGCACCTTACAAACGACCCCAGGGGGCTATAAATCTGTGGAGTGAGCCTCACATTTCCAATGTTCAAAGACTCTGCTGCCTGGGTCCCTCTCCTGTTGCTGCCTGAAGAGCCTGCTGCCTGGGACCATCTCCTACTGCTGCCTCAAGAGCCTGCTGCCTGGGACCCTCTCCTGCTGCTGCCTCAAGAGCCTGCTGCCTGGGACTCCTCCCCACTCACTTTCGCCACAGGTGTTCCATGTCCACAGGGATGGCAAGGACAGAGAAGATCCGTGCCAGTCCATTCACCAGCGAGGAGCTAGAGGTCCTTGTGGACGAGGTGCTAGCACAGTACCCAAGGCTGTTTTTTGGTCCCAATGTTGTGGTAAGTCACCATGAAGGTAGCTGTCACCAGGGCGAGGGAGTGTGTGTGTCACAATGTCACTCTTTGCCATGCCTGCTCCTGTATGTGTGAGTGAGGAGTGTCACATTGTCAGCTATACAGAGCCACCAAATGTTTGCCATGTAGTTGCAAGGACAGGGATTTCTTGTGTGAGTATTTCTGTGAGCCCCTGTTGTCTGACTCAGTGTGACCCGGAGAGTCTGACCAGTGGCTGCCCACACATAAGAAAAACACCACCAGACTTACATGTTCCTTGCACCAGTTCCTTACCACTCAATATTACATATGCCACATCTGTGCCCTGTGTAATTGCAGACGTACACACTTCTTTCGATGCATATCATGTTAATGCATCTTGCATTTGTGAGATTATCCTGGACCCTCTATGCTCCAATGTGTGCATGCAATCACATCTGTGTGGGCCATGCTAAGTGTCCTTGTGAGGGGGCCCCCTGTTTGGGAGGGAGGGAGGTTACAATAGGTCCTGAGTGTGGGTCTTGCTACTATATTGATTGATGTTGGTACCTGACATTGTGGAACTTGTCATTAACACTTCTTTTCTCTCAAATATGCAGCTCAAGGTAAACCAGCGTAAGGCTGTGTGGAGGGCCATTGCGGCAAAGGTGCGAGCCCTGGGGGTATCCAACCGCCGACGCACACACTGCCACAAGAGGTGGGACGACATCAGTCGGCTTGCAAAAGCCGTGTCTGAGATGACATTGGAGATGCTACCATGCACAGGGCGTTTGGCACAGCGCAGCATGACTCCAGTGAAGGCACGCATCTTGGCAGTGACTCATCCAGACCTGGATGCACGTCTGAAGGAGCATGGCAAGCAAGGCAGGGCTGGTGAGTATCTGGGGAGCGTGACGTTTGCTTGGAGTGGATGCATGTGTACAGGGCCTGTGGCAGCGTTGAGCCATGCGATGTGTGTGTGTTCCTGTGCTGTGCTGTGTCATGTGAGTGGCTGCTGTGATGTGTTCTTGTATCAGGTACTGTGCCACCCTGGCCTTACTGAGCAGATCCGCCCTGCTGTACGATCCCATTGCTTGATGTGTTGGGATCCACATGGTCATTCAGCGTTGGGATGGTGTGGGTGATCTATTATGGGGTGAACAGCAGTATCCACTTGCTGAGTGTAAATGTATGTATGCCGACTTTGCCTGCACCATGATCGTTGGTGCCCCAACATCTGCAAATCATGTGCCCCAGATTACCACATGGTGATTGCTATGGCCTACGTGGCATTGGGGACTGTGATGTCCTAATAGGTGTGTGTGTTGTCCCCTCCTGTTCCCTGAAGGTCTGTTAGTGGTAACAAGTGTTGTACCCTCATCATGTCCCAAGGTGTGGGCAGGCCAAGTTGTGTGTGTGGTACACTTGATCTACGGGCAGGGTGTAGTGCTGTGTGGCATCAACATGGCCCACTCATGGCAGATATTCAGCGTTGCAGGCACTGTTGTGGTCTATGTTGTGTGTTGCTGCACAGTGATTGCAGGGGAGTGGTGGTTACCATGTAGATTTGGGCCTCTACTGTAGTGCATTGTCTTGAATTCGTGTGACCAGATGATGACACTTACACAATCCTGTATCTCTCTCTCATGCAGATTCGCAAGAGACCACGGAGGAACATGAGCCCGAACCCAGTGGTGCCGGGAGTAGCACTACAGCTGCAGCGGAGGCCAGTGATACAGAGCTCACCATTGCATCTGAGGGAGACAGAAGTATTCAGGAGGAATCCGTGGCTGAGACACAGAGTAGCACCTCATCTGATGGCAGTGGGGATGCATCCATGCTGACAGACACAGGGGATGGGGAGTCTGCATCATCATCTACCACCCAGCGGCCAGTACCCAGCCTTCTATCCACTTCTTCTGGTGCTGCCTGTATCTGTGTTACTAAGAGGGGACGGGTCACATTCACACCGGGCACCACTGCCCCTGCACCTGTCCCCCCTGCTGCCCTCACTGCAGAGTGTGTAGAGTTCCTGCGCCAGCTCCGTGTGGGCCAGATCACCCTGCACAATGCCTTCAGTGATCATGACAAGAAATTAGGCCAGGTGGTTGCATACATGAAGGGCATACACTCTGACGTGCGTGGGCTACACCGTACAGTCCAGGCGTTGTTATCCACAGTGACGTCAGCCCTTCAACAGGCACATGCACCCATTGCAGCTCAGGTGCCTTTGGCCACCCCCCAGTCAGTGGCCACATCAGATGACAGTGACCACTGTTCGCCTGCGTCACCAAAAAGATACAGCACAAGGTGCACACAACAGACACAACCCAGGCACTCCCGCCCACAGACACCATCCCCATTGAAGAGGAGGCCAGGGCCATCCCACAATGCACTGACAAGAGCCAGTCAGGGAAGATCAAGGCCAGGCGATCAATGAGGCAGACATCAGGCTCACATGCCGCAGAGGTGTCACCGGCAAAAGACTCTTCTGTCACTGAAACTTCACACAGACCTACACATTCAGTGTTTGTGTCCATTGAGGAGGTGTTGCATATCAGGGGTACACCTAGGAAGAGCACAGGGACACATCCACCCACCACATCCAACCCAATTCTGAGTCCATTGAAGCAGGTGGTGGCGGGCACTGTAGAGACCACCCTTGGCACAAAGGCAAAGCAGGGCACTGTAGACACCACCCCTGGCAAAAAGGCAAAGCAGGGCACTGTAGACACCACCCCTGGCAAAAAGGCAAAGCAGGGCACTGTAGACATCACCCCTGGCACAAAGGCAAAGCAGGGCACTGTAGACACCACCCCTGGCACAACGGCAAAGCAGGACACTGTAGATACCACCCCTGGCAAAAAGACAAAGCAGGGCACTGTGGACACCACCCCTGGCACAAAGGCAAAGCAGGACACTGTAGGGGGTACACCAGGCACGGAGGGGAAGGAAGTCCTGAGGCGTAGCCAGACCAAGCGTTCCGCAGGATCCAGCACATCACCAGAGGTAGTGCCAGTGTCTGCACCTGATGTGGGACAATTGGTGTGTGTGCCTGTTGGGTCATCAACACTTCCCAACATCCCCAAGACAGGGAAGCCAATTCATATTCCCAAAAAGTGGTAGGGCACCCCTCCAACCTTTACCACCCACACTGTGTCAGAAGTCTGCATAACTCCACCTCCACGTGCCACTATGCCACCTGGTCCACACACCCCTCCAGCTTGCCAATCCATTGTTAGCCACACATCACCTGGGGCTCTGTCACCCCAGTTAAGTGGGCCTGCTGTCACCGAAACACAGCCAGGTCCAAGTCTGCATGACTTCCAGGAGTGAGTTGACATCCCCCTCATGCGCCTGTGCCTCATACAGGTGTGCTAGTCCTGACCATTGTTTACTAGCATGGACACTGGGCCTGTTGCTCTGCTGTGTTGGCCTCTCCCCTGCCATGGACACTGGCCCTGTTGCTCTGCTGTGTTGGCCTCTCCCCTGCCATGGACACTTGCCCTGTTGCTCTGCTGTGTTGGCCTCTCCCCTGTGCTATGGACACTGGCCTTCCTGTTTGTGTTTCACCTGCGCATGGTATTTAGCATTTTTGCATCATTTTGAGCCTTGCTGTTGTGTACTATTGTTGTACCGCTGCATCTGTGTAATATGTGAATAAATACCGTTACTTCTGGTGTGTGTTTTGTCGGTGTCCTTGCTCATTTCAGTTCTGTTTCTGTTTGCATTTGATTGCCTGTGCACCATGCTCCATGTCTCACTTCAACATTGCAAGGCTCTTTGCTCCATCATAATTTTGGGCAGGGGTGACAGGTCTTAAGTCCATTCTGAGCCTGCAAATTGTGTGATCTGTGATGGCTATTTACCAGGCATGCAGTAATCTTGTTAGTGATTTGCAGAAGTTGCCTACACTGTTCACATGTCTGTTTGGGAGACACTGCCAGCACAGGGTGTGATGCTGTGCAAATGTATCGAAGCTGGCTGGGATATGTAATGAAGTATGTGTGTGAATTGCTTTCTGTGTGCCCAGCCTTGTATGTGTATGGTCATCTTGTGTTGGGCCTTGGTCCTGGTACCATGGCCTACATGAGATGCGTGGTGTTGGGTGTAGCAGAGGTGTGCAGTGTGAAGGGTGTGAGGTTTGTAGTAGGTATGGGCGGAAAATCCGTTCCGCTCGCGGATTTTGCGTATTTTCGGGAAATCCGCAATCCGCGAGATTCGCGAATCTCCCGCAAAATCCGCAAATCCGCGAGCAGCGGATTTTGCTCGCACTGCTCGCACTGTTTGCGTGAGTTCGCGGCTTCCCAGTACAATTTCGCGCCCCGCGAATAAGTGCTAAATTGCAGAAATACGATCTTAGCAAAACTGAAACTACTTGCCAGGTTCAAAAGTTCAGGCTCATCATTAGTAGCCATTTCCTGTAGTGCTTCCTGAGGGGCCCCTCCAGAGTTCAGTTGCCAGTTGCAACTATTATGTGACCCTGCTCTGAACCTCAGAATAGTTACACATATGCCACAAAGGTCCTGAATTACAGCTAAGGGAGACAAGCAGGAGCCAGGCTGGAAGTTAAAATCCATTAATCAGCCCCTAATTCATTATTGTCAGTTGGGGCAGGGCAGGTGTTGTAACTAATTTTGCAACAATGAAAGCACTTAGCAAGTGCAAAAGATCACTAATCAGGGCGCACTAAGGAAGCAGGTGCCAGCTAAAAAAATATTCTGTGACACATTAATCAGCCCCAAATTAATTCAGGTCACTTGAGGCAGGGAAGGTGTGCTTTGCTTTGCCGAAAATAATGTACACTGGACAACCAGAGGGTGTGGTGATGAAACAGAGGGTGGCATGGGTGGGCCAGAGGGTGGCATGAGTAGTCAGAGAGTGGCAGTGGTGACAGAGAGTGGCAGTGATGAAGAAGAGTGTCCCAAACAGGCTGGACACGTAGAAACAACAAGTTCGCAAAACTTGCGACCGACAGGTAAGTTCGCAAATTGCGAAATTGTAAAAACCCTCGCGAACTGGCAGAAACACGGGCGAACACAAAAAAAAAAAATCCGCAAATTCGCGGGAATTCGCGGATTTTGCGGATTGCGAATTCGCAAATCCGCAAAATTCGCGAACGCGAGATCCGCAAAATTCGCCCATGACTAGTTTGTAGTGGATGTGTGTGTGCCCCTGTGTTGTGTGAGACACACGTGTCACCCAGGAGTTGTTTGTTTTGTTCTGCCCTGGGTAATGGATTGTATGCACTTGTGTGAGCTGTTTGTAGTGCACTGTGCTGTGTGTTAGTATGTCCATGGTGTTTTGTGTGACTCCTCCTTGTTGTGTTTGTCAGTTTGGAGTGTACAAAGTGTGTGAGTTGCACATCAGTGTTGTGTTTGATTGATCCTCAATGTGTCTTCTGTGTGTTTGTGTGAACTGTGTGGCCCTGCTGCTCCACACTGGCATTGTGTGTGTGGTTTTAGGCCTTCCCCTATGTGTGCCACTTGTGCCTGCCGATTGTGGGTTTTACGTTCCTCTATTTGGGTGTGGTACACCCCTTACATGTCTGCTACTGACATGCAGGCTGTTTGACTTAGATGTCAGCTTTCCCCTTGGTTTCCATGTGTGTGTGCCTACCCATCACTTCATGTGTGGGCTTGTGCTTTGGGGTGCAGTTCTTGGGCCATAGGTGTTGTTCCACTCTGGACATTGCCCCAATGGTTTATGTTTGCTGTCCTTGTGCTATTGGTCATTCTGTAGTGGTCATGTGCACTTCAGCTGTGTGTGCTGGCCAGTGCTCTGGTGGAGGTGGCTGTGCTCTTGTAACCCAGAGTGGTGCATGTGTAGTTGTTGTGTTGGATGTGTGTATGTAGGGTGTGGTATTGCTTCAGTTCCTGGGTGTGGTGTTGTATTTGTGCAGTGCTGATTTGTGGTGTGTGGTGCAGTTGTGTCAATCATGCCTGTTCTGCAGACAATTCTTGTCGTGCATGCGGTACTGTGTGTATGTGGCCTTGGCATTGCCTGATGTGCATCCCCTGATGTCTTGTGGTGTTTGTTGATTGTGGTTTCATGTGCATCTGTGATGGCTGTGTGTGTTGGTCCACATGCACTTCTTGTGTGATTTGTGTTATGTTGTGTGTGTTTTGTTCCTGAGTGATATTGTTGTGTACTCCTGTTGTGTGTGTTCTCCCATTGATTTTCCCCAGTTTGGCTGACAGGGTAAGTGTGTTTCTGTTGGAGTTCAGTATGTGTTCCTGTATTGTTTGTGTGTTGTTCTTGTGCAGGCATCGGTTGTGGCATCCTTGTGTGTGTGTTGTGTTTGTGGCTACACCCAGGGTGTGTGTTTGTTTGTGTGTGTGTGTGTGCTGGCAAAGTTTGTGAGCCTTGAGTGTGTGTGGGGCAGTGGTGTTGTGTGTTCCTTGTCCGCCACTCCTGCAGTGGCTGTCTCCCTGGTTGTGTGTTGTGTGGTGCAGGGAGTGTGTATTGTGCTTGTTGTTGCAGTGCTTGTTGGTGTGCATCGGAGTGCACGGGATGGGCACCTGGCCTGTGGGTTGATTGGGTGTGTTACTGTGTGGTTGGGGTATGTGTGTCCCTGTGGTGTTTGTGCCCTGCCCATGCCTTGGATTGGCCTGCCTTTTGCATGGAGAGCATGTGTTGACCGCGGCGGTGACCTGGACCGGGACGTTGCTGCTGGTTGGCGGTCGATGTGTGTACCGAATGCTGAGGGGTGCCTTGTTGTGAGGTGGGTGATGTGTGGTTGCCCGTGTGGATGTGTTGTGTCCTCCAGCAGGGTGTCTGTGTGGTGATTGGACCCTGTGTTGGCCTGTGTGTTGTGTGTTGCATATGTGTATTGGCGTACCTGCGGCGGCGTCCGCCGCGGCCCAACTGACGATAGTGTTGTAGGAGGAACATCACCGGATGCATATAGAGGGCTAGGTTCATGGCGGTCAGGACCGGGTATCGGCTATCTTGCTCCGCTGTCGAGTTTCCGCCTGCTCAGGCTGGGCGGTGTCTCAGCTGCGGTGCGTCTGCTTCTTTGGGCCATCCTAATTTGTCGAGCGGGGCGGACATCATTCGGCACGGCGGAGAGTCTCGATTGGCTCCCGCCGCCACGGTGGCGGGCGCACTTTGATGGCGGTGCACGCCGCTCCGCGGCGGACGGGAAATGGCCTATGTTTACCTATCGTAATGTGGCGGACGTGAGTTCCGCTGCTTGCGGGCGGAAAAAACTGTTTTCCGCCCCGCCACCACCGCGGTGGTGCCACCGCCCGACATCCTAATGGACCCCCCTATGTTTCTGTCAAAATTACAATCCTTTCTTATTCAGAGCAATGATCATTCCTTAGTTATAGGACAAGAGAACACACTGTCAAAATTCCCATATTCTATTCCGAAGACAGAGTCCACATCACTTGGATTCTTCAAATATGTATTCCTATATTTTTCTTTGATGATATATTCTAAAGCAACAACAACCAACACATGTTTCGTCGTCCCTTAGACTTTGTCAAAGCTGTAACATAAGATTTACATTGATATTGTAATCACTGGGTGAACCAAAAAGAATCTTCATACCAGTTGTTTAGAATCATGACATGTCATGAGACCTATACTAGTTAGTTATTTTAGTGTATTTTTTATAATCTCATTTAGTTGGGCTACAAAATTATTTTCAATGTCATTCTATGTCCAATCAGATATTGTAAGTTGAACCATGAAAAGACAAGTTTTAGCTCTTGATACATATCTAGAGAATACCTATGACACAAAAGATCTTGGCAAGGGCCACTAAATTGAAGAGATTAATAATTTCAATTGTACCCTAGCGAATATAAAAGGATAAGTACCCCACAGAAGAGTCACCAAAAAAACCCAGTTTATAATGAAAATTATTAGTGCAATCACCCAAAAAATGTGATGAAAATCGAATTCGTGAAAAGTACCTGAGATCTCATAAGATTTGTGCTAAGAGTGTAAGTAGCACCCGGACCAAGAATTGTGACGATACAATAGTGATGATGAGGTTATTAGTCCACCTACCAAAGGCTGAATAATTCATAGAAGCAAAGCACGTCCTTTAAGGCAGTCTAATATAATGGCATATCCCTGCCATATCATTCACCATAAATCTATAGAACGAAAATTGAAGTACACATGAAGACACGATCCCACTCATGTGATGTCCTCTAACAATCAGTATCAGTCAAAAGACAACATATATATCTTATGGCGATACCACAAATTATTACAAGTGGTTTGTTGTTTAGTGAAAGCAAAAGGATAATAGTGCATTTGGTATTATACTCAGCCAATGTCTTACGCCTGAGTCTATAATACTATCTATTATTGTCAAAGAAGGTAGAATTCCTTTAAATATAAGCCCGCTGGATACACTCCATGTCAAGCCATCTCAACATTGTATATATATAATAAAAACAATTATAAGAAACATTACAGAATTGTTTTCCTGCTAGTATACGCAGACTACCTCTCGAGACATGCACCACCTATCTCAACTTCCACTATATTAGTGCACAATATTAGCTGGCATATTAAAATTCTAGTAGATTAATCAAATGATGAAGGAGGACTCCAAAGCATCTTTATTTCTGTTTCCGTTCTTTATAGAACAAACATAGTATCAAAAATTATAGTTTGCGTGAATCAGGTATCTCGAGTCTAATTGTTACCAAAGAATTTCAGAAAATTCATTAGCAAATGTCCACCCAGACACCATCCTGTCTTATTACAGTTACTTTTTATTTTTGTCACCACACGGTTATACATATGGTGAGATTTGCGCAATCGTGTTTGATGAAATGTAAAATGTATCTCGATCCTTCTGTAAACAAGAAAGGCATAAAAGCCAGATGTATATTTCAGTACCTCGATTATAAATAAAAACAATACAATTATTCCAAGCTGCACTCACCTTTGTTCTTTCTATGATAGGTGATGTAAATGAGAATGTATATTTTAGAAAATGTATTTCAGAGAAGTAGATCATTTAATGCAGTTGAAGAATGTAATTTAGAAACTGTAGATAGGTAAACAGATAGATGAACTTGTTGTAAATATTTTCCACACAGATTTGCTTTTTTTTACAATCTTACTGATTGTAATTTTTTCCCTGCTGTTATATGATGATCCAAATTGAAAATACTGTGTATGGTGAAATTCATAAGAATCCGAAAACAGCAAAACAGGGAGACTGAATATGTTATGTAATTGTAAAATGATATTGTGTTCTTAAAACTATAATATTATATGCAATAACAATTTGTTTTCTTTTCTTTTTACAGAAAGTAATACTAACGTTTGTAAATATTTTTTATTTAGTTTACAATGAAACAACAGTAAAATAGTTTCAATGAGTTTGCTATCTACTTCAATAAAGAAGGTAAGATAAAATAATGTAATAACCATACAGGGGTCTCCAACCAGTAGCTCACCAGCACCCTCAAAGTAGCTCTCAGAGGTGAAGCCAAACCAAGCCAATCTCAGAGATTATGTGTATATTAAAGAAGGCAGCACTGCTCATTTCACTACTCTTAAGAGTTACAGACAGCCAAACCAATGGCAGGGCCTGTTGATAACACTCAAACACACACTGCAGTGGCCTATCAATCAATCAACCAATCAGGGATTTATAGAGCGCACTGCTCACCTGTGAGGGTCTCAATCGCTGGGGGAGTGTGTGGGGGGATTTGGGCAGCTCAGGTAATTCGAAAAGCCAATTCTTGAGGCTCTTCTGAATGCTTTCAGTGTGGGGCTTCATCGGATGCTGAGAGGGAGTTCGTTCCAGGTCTTGGCCATGATGTAGGAGAAGGGTGTGCCTCTTGTTCTTGTTCTGTGGATGCAGGGGATTTTGGCCAAGGCCTGGTCAGCGTAGTGGATGTTTCTTTTGGGGGTGTAGAAGGAGATTTCGTTGAGGTATTTGGGTTCAGTGTTGTGGAGGGCTTTATAGGTGAGTGTGAGCAGCTTGAAGGACATTCTTTTTTCGAAGTAGAGCCAGTGGAGATCCTGTATATGCAGGGTAATGTGGTCTTGTCGTGGTATGCTGAGGATGAGTCTGGCTGCGGTGTTCTGGACAGTCTGAAGTTTGTGGAGTAGAGATGTGTAGATTTCAGCATAGAGGGCGTTCCCGTAGTCCAGCCTGCTGGTGATGAGTGCATAGGTGACAGTCTTCCTGGATTCGGGGGGGTGGGTCCATTGAAGGTCTTGCTGAGTATGCGGAGGGTGTTGAAGCATGTGGAAGCTGCGGCGTTGGCCTATGGGTGTGCCACATGAACCATCTTTATCCACTTTAAATCTACCTAAGAAGGAGATTGGCCATGTTATCCGCCATGCTCGATCAGTTGCACTGTATGTGACATCAAAGAATAGTAGCAGAAGTAACCAGGGCTGACCCACCAAAGGGTGTGACTGCAATAACTAGAGTGAAAATGTATTAGTTGGGAGCATGATCAACAAAAGAGCTGAGGAAAAGAGAGTATATATCCAGGGCAGAGAAAATTAAAAGCATCACATTCATTTTTGTGTTGGTGTGTGACATTGTGTCCTTCCCAAATAAACAGTGTTGACTCCTTAAAGCTACTCCCAGCGTCAAGGACTGCCAAATATGTATGTTGGTCTCCATCATAAGAGTATTATCTCTGACGCAATTGTGCCCATTCATGGTATATTTCTGCCGGAGCCATAATATTTTTGTCCAGACTATTTTGGGCATACAAGTCTAGTAATTACATACTTGCTGCCATCACTGACACTGACAGAGTGGCAACCGCTTCTCCCATAACAATGGCCATAACTGATGTATGCTGGGCATCCAGATGTGGCACAGTGGTAGCCCTGGTTTAATGGTGGGCATTATTGGCATACCAGAGGCATTCTTAGTGTTATGGTGAGGTAGCATGTCTTATGATTCCAATACTTGGGTATTTGAAGCATAATTTATCCATGAGAGGCATTTCTACATGGCGGTACTCAATGAAAACAAAAAGCTGATGTTTAGGGACTTTGTATTTTCTAACAATGAAAACTGATTTGATTTTTAAAGGAAAACATTATGCTTTTTCAGAAAAGCTTTTTCTTCTGGAAAATTGAGATTTATTGGTCAAAGTGGAAAGGGATTTTGATAGAAAAATATGCGTATTTTCAAAAATGAATATGCTAATGATGACAAAATATTGTAATTCTAAAACTCATTTGAAGTTATTAGCTGAATGATAATTCAATTTGAGTTGGGGAGACTTACTGCTGTGGTAATACCCTTTGTGGCAGACAGCATGTGATGATTTGAATTTTACTTGATTACAAGCATTTACTATTGATGAACATTTTCCTAGCATTCTGCTGATAACTTCACCTGAAATTTTTGGGTGGTTACTACTGATAATTATGCTTAGGCTGGTCATAGTGTAATGTTAATACATATCATCAGCAATTGACAGTGCTAAAATATGCTAGTAACTCAGCAGGACATTCCTTGAGCAGAATTAGCTCTCACTACAGAAAAGGTTGGAGACACCTGAACCATAATATTATAAAGTAATGTTCACAGTCACTTTTATTGTAGTCATTCTTTTTTTCAAACTCTACCAATTCACTCCTCCAATCACTTCAGCACTACCCATGCACTCCTTCAATCATTCAAGCATTACCCATGCTCTTTCAAAATCATCCAGGCATTACCAATATACTCTTCCAATCACCCAGGCACTACTGATCTACTCATACAATAACACAGGCACTACTCATGCACTTATGCAATAACCCAGGCACTAGCAATGCACTAATCCAATCACCCAGGCACTACCCATACTTTCCTCCAATTACCCAGTTAGTACCCATGCACTCATGCAATCACTCAGCCACTAACAATGCACTTATAAAATCACCATGCACTACACTTGCACTCTTCCGATTAGGGGTGGGCGGAAGTCGGGTAAGGGACTTTCGCGGAGAGGCACGGAGATTGAACCAATCTCCGTGCCTCTCTGCATATTTCCGTTACGTGACGCCCGCCCACCGCCCACCTCCCGCCCGCCTTATTAAATTATATTTAAAATCCTAAAATGAAACTTAAATAAAACTTACCTTATTGCGTCCGTATCCTTCCTCATCGCGGCTTCATCTGGAAACTGTGCATGCGTGGGAGCCTGTGCATGTGCATTCCTCGCCAGGACTGCACATGCGCAGGCTCCCGCGCATGCACAGTTTCCAGATGAAGCCGCGATGGGGAAGGATGCGGCCGCAATAAGGTAAGTTTTATTTAAGTTTCATTTTAGGCTTTTGTTTTAAATATCATTTAATATGGCAGACGGGAGGCGGGCGGGAGGTGGGCGGGCGGCCAACTTCCGTTACGCCCCCGAATGTGCAGAGATTTGCCTCAAATCTCCGCCTTTTTTGCACACGGCGGAAGGGCAAATCTTTGCACATTCCGTGGGTGGAACGGAGATGTCCGCCCGCCCCTACTTCCAATCTCCCAGGCATTATCCATGCACTCTTCCAATCAGCCACACATTACCTCTGTACTCATGCAATCACCCAGGAATTACCCATGCACCTACAAAATCAACCAGGAAATACTGATGCACATGACCACCAAAGCATTACTAATGCACTCCTCTAATCACCCAGACACTACTCATCCACTCATGCAATAATCCAGGCCCTACCCATGGACTTCTCCAATCAGCCATGCACTACCCATGTACTGCTCCAATCACCCAGACACTACTCATGCACTCCTTCAATTATCCAGCCAGTAGCCATGCATTCCTCCAATCACCTTGCCACTACCGGTACACGTATAAAATCACCATTTACTATCTTTGCACTCCTCCAATCATCCAGGAACTACCCATGCACTCATGCAATCATCCAGGCATTACTCATAAACTCATGCAATCACCCATGCACTACTCATCTACTCATGCAATAACCCAGGGACTACCCTTGCACTCATCTAATCACCCATGCACTACCCATGCACTCTTCCAATCACCCAGCCAGTACCCATGCTCTAACACAATCACTCTGCCACTATCCAAGCAATCAAAGTACTTGTAAAGCACGCTACTTACCAGTGAGGGTCTCAAGGCGCTGAGGGGAGGGGTGCCGCTACTGCTCAAAGAGCCAGGTCTTGAGAAGTCTTCTGAAGGAGAGCAGGTCCTGGGTCTGCCTTATGTGGGTAGGGAGGGTGTTCCAGGTCTTGGCGGCGAGGTAGGAGAAGGATCTGTCGCCGGAGGTAGTTCGTTGGATGCGGGGGACAGCGGCGAGGGCGAGGCTGGTGGAGCAGGGCTGGCGGGTGGGGGTTTAGAAGCTGAGTCTGCTGTTAAGGTAGGCTGGTCCGGCGCTGCGGAGTGCTTTGTGTGCGTGGGTGAGGAGCTTGAAGGTGATCCTCTTGTCGATGGGGAGCCAGTGTAGGTCTCTCAGGTGGAGGGTGATGTGGCTGCGGGGGGGACGTTGACGATTAGTCGGGCGGAGGTGTTTTGGATGCGTTGTAGTTGTCATAGGTGTTTGGCTGGGATTCCTGCGTAGAGTGCATTGCCATAGTCCAGTCTGCTGCTGACGAGGGCCTGTGTCACCATTTTTCTTGTTTTGGTCGGGATCCACTTGTAGATCCTGCGGAGTATGCGGAGGGTGTTGTAGCAGGAGGAGGAGACGGCGCCGACATGTTCAGACATGGAGAGGGAGGAGTTGAGGATGAATCCCAGGTTGCGTGCATGGTCAGTGGGTGTTGGTGCTATTTCCAGTGTGTTCGGCCACCAGGAGTCGCCCCAGGCTGAGGGGGTGGGTCCGAGGATGAGTACCTCCATCTTGTCCGAGTTCAGCTTCGGACGGCTGTTCCTCATCCAGTCAGCGACGGCCTTCATTCCCTCGTGGAGGTTGGTTTTGGCGGTGTGCGGGTCCTTGCTGAGGGAGAGGATGAGCTGGGTGTCGTCGGCATAGGGAATGATGTTGAGGTCATGCTGGCGGGCCACTTGTGCGACGGGGGCCATGTAGACATTGAACAGCGTCGGGCTGAGGGATGAGCCCTGGGGGACGCTGCAGATGATGTTGGTGGACTCGGATCGGAAGGGCGGGAGGCAGACGCTCTGGGTTCTGCCGGAGAGGAAGGACGTGGTCCAGTCAAGGGCCTTCTCTTGGATTCTGACTTCTAGGAGGCGTGTTTTTAGAGTGCGGGCAGACCGTGTCGAAGGCAGCTGACAGGTCCAGGAGGATGAGGGCTGATGTTTTGCCGTTGTCTAGTTGGCACCTGATGTTGTCTTTGGCGGCGATGAGGGCTGTCTCTGTGCTGTGGTTGCGTCTGAATCCGGACTGGGACGGGTCTACGATGTTGTTGTCTTCCAGGTGGCGGGCCAGTTGCATGTTCATCATTTTTTCGATGACCTTCACCGGGAATGGGAGCAGGGAGATGGGCAGAAAGTTCTTGAGGTCCTTGGGGTCCGCCTTGGGCTTCTTGAGGAGGGCGTTTATTTCGGTGTGTTTCCAGCTTTCTGGGAATGTCACTTTTTCGAAGGAGATGTTGATGACCTTCCGTAGTTGGGGTGCGATGGCAGCGTCTGCTTTGTTGAATACGTGGTGTGGGCATGGGTCTTAGGGAGATCCTGAGTAGATGGAGTTTATGACCTTTTGTGTCTTGTCGTCGTTGACATTGGACCAGGCGGTCCGGTGGTTGGTGCTGGTGGTGTTCACAGGGGAGGTGGGGTCTGGCGTAGTCAGGACGTTCATGGTGTTGAAGCTGTCATGGATGTCAGTACTTATGAAATCACCATGCACTACCTTTGCACTCCTCCAATCATCCAGGCACTATCCATGCACTCATGAAATCATTTATGCATTACCCTTAAACTCATGCAATCACTCAGGCATTACACACGCACTCTTCCATTCACTCATACATCACAGCTACACTCATGCAATCACCCAGGTATTAACCATGCACTTTCAAATTCAGCCAAGCAATACAATGCACTTACAAAATCACCCAGGCATTACCAATGGACTCCTCCAATCACCCAGATACTACCCCTACACCCATGCAATAACACAGGCACTGCCCATGCACTTATGCAAACACCCATTCACTATTCATGAACTCCTCTAATCACCCTGACACTACTCATTCAATCCTTTAATTATCCAGCCCGTAGACATACACTCCTCCAATCACCCAGCTACTAATCATGCACTTATAAAATCACTATGCACTATCCTTGCACTCCTCCAATCACCAGGCACTACCCATGCACTGATGCAATCATCCATGCATTACCTATACACTCATGCAATCACCCATGCACTACTCATCAACTCATACAATAACCCAGGCACTACCCATGCACTCATCCAATCACCCATGCATTACCCATGCACTCTCCCAATCACCCAACCAGTGCCCATGCACTCATGCAATCACTTAGCCACTACCCACGCACTTATAAAATCGCCATGCACTACCCTTGCAGTCCTCCATACATCCAGGCACTATCCATGCACTCATGAAATCATCCAGATATTACCCATAAACTCATGCAATCACTCAGGCATTACCCATGCACTCTTCCAATCACCCATACATCACAACTACACTCATGCAATCACCCAGGTATTAACCATGCACTTTCAAATTCAACCAAGCAATACAATGCACTTACAAAATCACCCAGGCATTACTAATGCACTCCTCCAATCACCCAGACACTACTCCTACAGGCATGCAATCACTCAGGCATTACTGTTGCACTCATGCATTCACCTAGGCACTATTCATGCTATCATCTATATACTCAGGCACTACTGCTGCACTCATCCATTCCCTATAGCTGTCTAGCATAACACATGCATACATGTATGCACTCAAATACTGCTCATGCCCTTTCACAATCACCCAGGCACTACTTGTGCTTTTTTTAAACACTCAGGCACTACCCTTGGACTCCTCCAATTATCCAGAGACAAGTTCTGCACTCATGCAATCACTCAGGCACTACCATGCTCTCATCTGTGCACTCAGGCATATATGTACTCAGACACTACTCATGCATTGCTACAATCACCCAGGTACTACCCCTGCATTCCTTCAATCACTCAGGAACTACCCTTGGACTCCTCCAATCACCCAGACACAACTTCTTATACATTCACTCATGCAAAACCCATGCACTCCTCCAATTAGTCAGACACAACGCCTGCACTCATTCAATCACTCAGGTACTACCCATGCACTTCTTCAAACACCCATTCACTACCCCTGTACTCATGCAATCACTCAAGCACTAATGTTGCACCCAGACACTACCCATGCACTCAGATACTACTCATACACTTGTCCAATCACCCAGACAGTATCCATGCACTTCCTCAATTTACCAGACACTACCCCTACACTCATGCAGACACCTAAACTCTACCCATGCACTCCTCCAATAATCAGGCACTACCCATACACTCATTCATGCACTCAGCACTACCCCTACACTCATGCAATCACACAAGCACTACCCATGCACTTCTCAAATAATCCAGACACTACCCATGCACTCATTCCTCCGCTCAGGCACTACCCATGCACTTATACAATTACCCAAACACTACCCATGCTCTTGTTCAATCTCCCAGGCACTATGCATGCATGCATCCATGAACTCAGGCACTACTTATGAACTCATGCAATCACCCAGCCATTACTAATGCACTGATTTGTCCACTCATTCAATGACCCATGCATTGTTACTGCACTCATTCATTTACTAAGACAATACTCAAAGACTCATACAATGATTCATATATTACAGTTGCAGCAATTCATACAAGACATACAAGTTTGTCTATTTTTAATCAAATAGACGGTTCAAAAAAATAACCGTTTTTTCTTCTTTTGTGTTTTTTTTAACTATTTTATGTATTTTCTGGTGTTTAAAAAAAGGAAAAAAAAGAGAATAAACTGAAAACCTTACAATTTAAATAGCATTGCAAAAGAAATAATTAACAGCGGTGATTTCTTGCTGCAGACACAACAGCGTCAACAGTTTGTTCTCCATAGGACAGTACTTTCTTACACTTAATACAGCGCTGTTCAATTGTGGCAAAACCCAGGATGAATGTTGGGTCCTTGACTTAATGCAGATGAACCTGTGAAGGTGCTAGGCCCAGCAACCTGATCATATTGCTGTGATACTTCCACTTTGCAAGATTACATGGGTTTATGGTTTGTATGTGTTTCATTATAGATGAAGTCCCACATGAGAATTTTGTCTCGGAGCTCTGTGATAGCACCCTATGACATAAGGTGCAGGTCACCTTGCGAGCATTCACCCTTTTTTCACTAACCGGTATTGAAATAAAAGCCCACACAACACTCTCTTTGCGCTGTTTCACTGGTTCCTCCAAATCTTCCTCCTCTGCAGGAATGTCCACTGGTGGAATAGAAGAAGCCATCTTTGCAGTTAATTGAAAAAAACACCAAAAATGCAATAAAACAGCACAGAAAACACGAGAGCTGTGTCTCCTGAAGATTTCCTTGGAAGAAAGAGAAATTTAGGTAGGGTTCTGCAAGTTCTAGATTAAAAAGCTTCTTAACCAATAAAATGCTTTCTTTTCAAATCACATGGGAATCACGCACCCGGCGCGCAACCGCGCACACCCTGTGCAATTCCAGAAAAATATATTTAACAATAATATATCTTTATTCAATTAACAATATATGATATTTGCAAATATCTTAAATAATGTCTTGGTATATTATATATAATTAAAGTTAAATACATATACTTTTAAAACTTTTAGATTTGCGATGGGTTCACGCACGTGGCGTGACCTTCAGAACAACATACGTGGCGTTATGCGAGGTCATGATCCGCACACCAATCACATACCAAACGTGTAACCTACACAAATTAACCAATATGGTGGCAAAATTCTTGCATTCGCGTTCCCACCGAGACAGGTACACGATCGGTACACAAATACACTTTTTTAATGTATATATATGTTTTAGAAAAGAGAAAACATTATATTATTTTCATAACAAATGAAAAAAGTAAAAAAAATACTTTTGGAACATTATACCTAATACTAACTAGAATTTAAAAAACCTTTGAAATTCACTGAAAAGAACAAAGGTTTCAGGGAAGTTCTAGTTAGAAATTAGCATTTAAAAAACTCTTGAAATTTACTGAAAAAAACATAGGTTTCAGAGACGTTATGGTTAGAAATTAGCAATTAAAAAACCTTACAAATTCACTAAAAAAATTACAGGTTTCAGGGGTGTTACAGCTAGTTGGACATTTCAGTCATACAAAACCAGAGAAATTCAGCCATTATAGTTAGTTGAGCTAACTACAGCTCATGCCCCCACAATGCACTGCTGATGATATCATATATTACATCCCTCATGACATGGTCAGTGACATCACTGTCACATACTTACTCTCTTATACAATCACTGACACAAGCACACACTCATCCATGCAGGCATTCTCATAGTCGCTCACTCTCACATATATTCGAGCATATACTCCAACACTCACATATACAGCCTTTGACATATGTAGTTACTCACACATGTACCACTGACACATCTAAACACTCACAAACACATCCATACACACACTCACCCACCCATACAGCCCTTCACAGACGTACTCTTGAACCCATGTACCCAGTGAATAATCCACTCACACATCCATGCACAGAGTCACACAACGCACACCCACTCACACACACACTCAGGAACCCATACAGATACTCAGACAACCAATCAATAACCCATATAGACACTCATGGAGCTATTCACAAATCCATGCAGCCACTTCCACACCAACAGACAGACTGATACAGACATTCACACAGTTTAGTCACAAACTCATTTATTCACTCACTTATGTAGTCAGTCACAAACCTACTAATTCATCCATACAGACACTCATACACCCACTCATTCTTCAATACACCTTGGTATATATATATCTATATTCACTGAAAAAACCATAGGTTATAGACCATATATAGTTAGGAATTAGCATTTACAAAACCTTGAAAATTCACTGAAAAAAACATGGGTTATAGACCATGTATAGTTAGGAATTAGCATTTACAAAACCTTATTTTACTCACACAAAACCATTGAAATTCCATATATAGTTAGTTGCACTAACTATATCGCGCACCAGCAATCCACTGCTGATGATGTCACATATTACATCATTAATGACATGGTCAGTGACATCACTGATGACATCACTGATGACAACTCAAATGACATCACTGACAACATCACTGATAATATCATTCATGTGATAATACAATGAACCTCTTGTCACTCATCCATGGAGTTACTCAAACATCTAGTCAGTCATGCAAAGAATCAATCACACCTCCATTTCCTCAACTATACAGTTATACACACCTTACTAATTCAAACATATTCTAACACATATTTAATCTCCTATACGATCCCTGATACAAGTTCACAATGATCCATACAGTCACTCACACATTCACTGGCTCTTATGCACGGTTATATATGTCAACTCTCACATGTACTGTGTTTTACATATGTACTTACTTTGACATGTTGCACTGAGATATCCATTCGCTCACCAATACACTCATGCACACAGTCAACCGCCCATGCAGCTGTTTCCACATGCACTTTTGAACCTATACATCTAGTGAATCAACTGCTCACACATCTATGCACAGAGTCATACACCTCCCAGCCACTCACACACATACTTAGACTCCCATACAAATACTTGGGCAACCAATGAATATCCCATATAGTTACTCATATAGCCACTGATTAACACATTCAGCAGTTTACAGAACAACAGACATAATGATGCACAAATTAAGACAGTTTAGTCACTAACCCATGCACTCAGTGAGACACATTTAATCACTCACTCATACAGTCAGTAATGCACCTACTAAATTCTTCATCCAGACACTTATACATCCACTCATTCTTCAATATGTAAGACATATTTTAACTTTACAGAAACATACAGTCATTGGATAATGTCATCAGTGATGTCATTTGAGTTGTCATCAGTAATGTCATCAGTGATGTCACTGACCATGTCATGAATGATGTAATATGTGACATCATCAGCAGTGGATTGCGGATGCGCAATATATAGTTAGTGCAACTAACTATATATGGAATTTCAATGGTTTTGTGTGAGTAAAATAAGGTTTTGTAAATGCTAATTCCTAACTATATATGGTCTATAACCCATGGTTTTTTCAGTGAATTTTCAAGGTTTTGTAAATGCTAATTCCTAACTATATATGGTCTATAACCTATGGTTTTTTCAGTGAATTTCAATGGTTTTTTAATAGCAAATATCAAAAGCTTTAAAATGTCAAGTATGTGGTAGGTAAAAACATTTTCGTGTCTATGCACGCTGATGTGCTTTGAACGCTGCCCCCCCTCCCTCCCCCCTCTTTTCTTTTAGAAGTATTCTCTCTTTGCAGATAGTGAAGGGTAGGTAATGCAGGCCTTTGCCCCCGTCGTAATCCGTCGTGCCTGCTTCCCTCTCCATTTGATTTATTGTTATCCAAGCATTTACTGTTTTAGAATTGGTTCTCTTTGGTTCATTCTCTATTTACAAACAAGCACAGAGTCGCAATACTCTGTTTAGTCTTTGCAGATAGTGAAAAATCGTTAGAAACAACAAAAGGAATCAAGCAAAATCAGTAGGCCACTAATGGGATCTCTTTTTGACCTCGCTAAAATAGAAACATTAGGAACAACCCCTCATGAGAAATATGAAACTAATGAGAGGAACTGAGCTCGATGCCATGATGGCTGCAAGACAGCTCGGCTCCTCCGCCCACCCCGCCCAAAACAACGACAAACACTATGCAAATATTATAAATATATACAACACACCAGCAAAGTAACAGGGTAAAACGTTTTATTAAATAACTATTTACATGGCAGCCTGCTGCAACATCGATCCAAATGCATGCCGCCGTTCCCGGGATTTCTCCCCGACTACTCTGCGGCCTACGAGATGGAGAGGCCGAGGTGTTGACTAAGCGGGGCCTCCAGCCACAACCACAGCGCCTACGATCGCTGCTAACAGCCACTGATCTGAAGAACCGCTGCCTGCGATGCTTCCCTGAGCCGCTTGACGGAGGCCCCCGAGGGGCGGTGTGGTGGCGCGGACTCGGAGGGGGCGCTTGACTCCTGCCCCCTCCCCAAGTCTTGTTGCCCTGGTGTGGCCTGAGATCGCCCCCGACGTAGGCGGTCGGCTCCCGGGGTCAGGCGGAACTTGTTGCCTTTTGGTGACTCTTCCTTGTCCCACAATCCGTTTGACCTGAAGACACGTCCTGCGGTGCCCTGGTCCAACCATCACATATACCTGCACCAGGACACGGCGTGGGGTGCACTGAAAGGGAGAGGCGGCGCAAACGAGCCTCCCCCACCTCCCCAGGTGGAGGTTTCTCAGCTACACCCCAGCGCTTCACTCGGCCACCTGAGTTGCGCCCGCTCCTGCGGCACAGGGCCTCGCTCGGCCAGCTGAATTGCGCCTGCTCTTGTTATTGCACCGTCTCACCCGCAATCCGGATGAATTACACCCACTCATGCAGTACAGCGACAGGCGGCTGCCACGGAGCTCAGGAAATGGCGGTCGGCTCCACAGACTTGGGCCTGGCCTGCAAGGATGGCTCTGGGCAACCCTTGAACTCGGACGCTTGATGGCGTGGGGTGCACTGAAAGGGAGAGGCGGCACGAACGAGCCTCCCCCACCTCCCAGGTGGAGGTTTATCAGCTACACCCCCAGCGCTTCACTCGGCCACCTGAGTTGCGCCCGCTCCTGCGGCACAGGGCCTCGCTCGGCCAGCTGAATTGCGCCTGCTCTTGTTATTACAGCGTCTCACCCGCCATCCGGATGAATTGCACCCACTCTTGCAGTACAGCGAGAAGCGGCTGCCACGGAGCTCAGGAAATGGCGGTCGACTCCACAGACTTGGGCCTGGCCTGCAAGGATGGCTCTGGGCAACCCTGGAACTCGGACGCTTGACTGCTAGGGCATGGGCCCCATTCCCAAAAGCGTCCCCTCAGCCTTGAAGATTCTACAAGAGTCACCAGGGCCCCCGACTCCCGCAGACTATCGGTGGGGAGCGACTGCCATGATCGCTTGCGGAATGGCCAAGACGGAGTCACGAGATGGTGGTGCTCTCATGCTGACGCCTGCTTCAGTCTGAAACATCCAGAAACACTGTAGACTACCAATTCGATCAGTTCCGGTGGAGCCCCAACGTGACCTGGTAGAGAAGAACTTGCCCTCCCCTCTTTGACTGATGGTTCTTGTTGCCTGTCCCTTCTGTCATATGACGCACCGCGTTAGCACACCCCGAAGTGCTCCGGTGCGCGAGGTGCGAAAAGCAGCTACCCGGAAGCGATCCGGGGCGCGGAGCGCGTAACGTAAGCATAACAGGTCATGTGACTTGTTAATAAAACTTTTCATTGGTTCATTTCACTTTTGGGTTCCTAATGATGTAAGGCTAGGTCAGGTGACCTAAAAATAACACTTTTCATTGGTTCGGACTGGGAGGGGGCGCTTAGCTCCTGCCCCCTCCCCAAGTCTCTCTCGGCCAGCTGAGTTGCGCCTGCTCTTGCTATTACAGCATCTCACCCACCATCCGGCTAAATTTCACCCACTCTTGCGATACAGCGACTCTTCCATTCTGGACCTTGTCCCACAATCCGTTTGACCTGAAAACACGTCCTGCGGTGCCCTTGCAATGCGGCCTGGTCCCTCAATGTGTGCAAGGGGACGGTATCTCTCGCTCGGCCAGCAGAGTTGCGCCCACTCTTGCAGCCTACGACATGGAGAGGCAGGGACGTTGACTAGGCGGGGCCTCCGGCCGCAACCACAGCGCCAACGATCTCTGCTAAAGGAGGGGAGCCTTGCCGGTGAGAGCCACTGATCTGAAGAACGGCTGCCTGCGGTGCCTCCCTGAACCGCTTGACGGAGGCCCCCCAGGGGCGGTGTGGTGGTGCGGATTGGGAGGGGGCGCTTAGCTCCTGCCTCCTCCCCAAGTCTCTCTCGGACAGCTGAGTTGCGATTACTCTTGCGGCCTACGACATGGAGAGGCCGGGGCGTTGACTAAGCAGGAGCCTCCGGCCGCAACCACAGCGCCAACGATCGCTGCTAAAGGAGGGGAGCCTTGCCGGTGAGAGCCACTGATCTGAAGAACGGCTGCCTGCGGTGCCTCCCTGAACCGCTTGACGGAGGCCCCCCAGGGGCGGTGTGGTGGAGCGGACTGGGAGGGGGCGCTTGGCTCCTGCCCCCTCCCCAAGTCTCTCTTGGCCAGCTGAGTTGCGCCTGCTCTTGCTATTACAGCGTCTCACCCGCCATCCGGGTAAATTTCACCCACTCTTGCGATACAGCGACTCTTCCATTCTGGAACATGTCTCCCCAGAGGTACATCACCTTACACAGACATGCACTCTGATCTCCTTGGTCTCAGTCAAGCATCAATAGTAAGATTTTCATAGGTGAGTGTAAGTGGGGGCTGTTTGAGGACCTGACTGCATTGGAAAGCAATGTGATGCGGTGCCTCCCTGAACAGCTTGACGGAGGCCCCCGAGAGGCGGTGTGGTGGTGCGGACTGGGAGGGGGCGCGTGGCTCCTGCCCCCTCCCCAAGTCTTTTTGCCCTGGTGTGGCTTGAGATCGCCCCGACATAGGCGGCCGGCTCCCGGGGTCCGGCGGAACTTTTTGCCTTTTGGTGACTCTTCCATTCTTGACCTTGTCCCACAATCCGTTTGACCTGAAGACACATCCTGCGGCCTGGTCCCTGAAAGTGTGCAAGGGGACGGTATTGATTGGATGAAGATGGCGGCTTCACACAAAGCTGACTCAAGTGTTGCTGCTGATGCTATGCAAACAAAAACTGGTTTTCAGTTTGTACATTCTTCAGGATTTTTCCATCCAAGGCTGGTTGAGAGTTTGTAGAACGATGGCTTCAGATTTTCAACATACTACTCTTCAACATTCTTCATAAATGTAACAATGTGAGACTCACTAGGAGAACGGCTGTTTATCTTTCCTTTCAAAATGCTGCCAACAATATTTTCTGAATGGAAGACACCATCTTGTAGCATAAAAGGCTGCGTCAAGGGTGGTATTGCCCAGAATTTCTTGCTTTCTAGTGCTCGTAATGACGAAGCCAGAACTGCCGAAAAGGATTCTGGTCCTGCCGCTACTTACTGGAGACATTGAACTATACTCTGGACCTGCCTGGCTTCGACCAAAATGGCGCCAGTATGAGAGCGACTTGCAACTCCTTATGACGTTCTAGTTACTTAGCCTTGACGTTATGGGGGATGTATGCGGTCTTTGTGCACATGGCGGGCGGGGAAGGGTACTGACTGGGAATACGGACAACCCTATTGATGTCGATTTTTCATTATTAATTATTGTATTAATAAAGCTTCGAAGTAATGTTACCCATGATACTCGCCCATGGTGTGCGTATAGACGATTTTATTGTAACTGATCCTGTTATACTTTCAATTAAAAAATCAACCTTCACTGATCCTACAACCGTTTGTCACGTTTAGTTTTTTCAATTAAATGGCTCGCTTGTTACATACTCTTATACCCCTGGCTTTTGAAAGACACCATCTTGTACAATAAAGGGCTGCGTCAAGGGTGGTATTGCCCAGAATGTCTTGTTTTCTAGTGCTCGTAATGACGAAGCCAGAACTGCCGAAAAGGATTCTGGTCCTGCCGCTACTTACTGGAGACATTGAACTATACTCTGAACCAGCCTGGCCTCGACCAAAATGGCGCCACTATGGGAGCGACTTGCAACTCCTTATGACTTCTAGTTACTTAGCCTTGACGTTATGGGGGATGTATGCGGTCTTTGTGCACATGGCGGGCGGGGAAGGGTGCTGACTGGGAATACGGACAACCCTATTGATGTCGATTTTTCATTATTGATTATTGTATTAATAAAGCTTCGAAGTAATGTTACCCATGATACTCGCCCATGGTGTGCGTATGAAGGATTTTATTGTAACTGATCCTGTTATACTTTCAATTAAAAAATCAACCTTCACTGATCCTACAACTGTTTGTCACGTTTAGTTTTTTCAATTAAATGGCTCGCTTGTTACATACTCCTATACCCCTGGCTTTTGAAAGACACCATCTTGTACAATAAAGGGTTGCGTCAAGGGTGATACTGCCCAGAACGTCTTGTTTTCTAGTGCTCGTAATGACGAAGCCAAAACTGCCGAAAGGGATTCTGGTCCTGCCGCTACTTATTGGAGACATTGAACTATACTCTGAACCTGCCTGACCTCGACCAAAATGGCGCCAGTATGGGAGCGACTTGCAACTCCTTATGACGTTCTAGTTACTTAGCCTTGACGTTATGGGGGATGTATGCGGTCTTTGTGCACATGGCGGGCGGGGAAGGGTACTGACTGGGAATACGGACAACACTATTGATAACGCAAAAAAAACTTTTTTTTTTTTTTTTTTTTGCCCCGCGGGGCCCTTTTAAAGCCTCCACATCAAACCTAGGGGGTCAGGGAGGATCTACTATGCCCCCTTATGGTCATTTCCCCCTTCGTTTTGGCCTCCTCTTGTCTCTCGATCCTACCGAGAGACAAGATGGCGGCCGCTGCGGACTGTTTAGAATGTTGACAGACACCGAAGAGCCAATCAGCTTCGCTTCGCAAAGTTCCGTTACACGAAAAGTACAGGAACCGGAGCGCTACCCGGGACGCTGTTACAGATATATATATTTTTTTGAACGTTAATTTATCAAAATCCACTGGAGCACATATATTGAGACCTAGCAAAGGCACATCGGGCTAACAGTCCCTACAATTTTGCCAAGTTTTGTGCAAATCCATTCAGCCGTTCGAGCTAAAAGTGGGGCCAACCGCCCTATGGAAATTAGCATAGGAAAAACGCGTTTTGGGACCCCCCTTTTTTCTCGGCCCCCCCTTGACGACCCCCCCCCCAAATTTTCAGGAGCTGCTCAGAAACAAAATGTGCCATTTTCCTGAAAATTTCAGCCAATTCCGTCCACAAACGCCAAAGTTATCAGACATAGAATTTTCAAAAATCCCATAGAGAAAAAATCCTAACTATATATACCTACTGGCGACCGCCAGTAGGTAATATATGTATATATATATATATATATATATATATATTCACTGAAAAAACCATAGGTTATAGACCATATATAGTTAGGGATTAGCATTTACAAAACCTTGGAAATTCACTGAAAAAACCATAGGTTATAGACCATATATAGTTAGGGATTAGCATTTACAAAACCTTATTTTACTCACACAAAACCATTGAAATTCCATATATAGTTAGTTGCACTAACTATATGTCGCGCACCTGCAATCCACTGCTGATGATGTCACATATTACATCATTCATGACATGGTCAGTGACATCACTGATGACATCACTGATGACATCTCAAATGAAATCACTGATGACATCACTGATGACAGCATCCAGTGACTGTGTGTTTCTGTAAAGTTTAAATATGTTTTACATATTGAAGAATGAGTAGATGTAGAAGTGTCTGGATGAAGGATTTAGTAGGTGCGTGACTGACTGTATGAGTGAGTGATTAAATGTGTCTCACTGAGTGCATGGGTTAGTGACTAAACTGTCTTAATTTGTGCATCATTATGTCTGTTGTTCTGTAAACTGCTGCATGTGTTGATCAGTAGCTATATGAGTAACTATATGGGTTATTGATTGATTGTCGAAGTATTTGTATTGGAGACTGAGTGTGTGTGTGGCTGGCTGGGAGATGTGTGACTCTGTGCAGATCAATGTGTTCTTGTATCAATGTTAGTATAAGAGAGTAAGTATGTGTTAGTATATGTTTGAAAATGTAAGGTACTCTATGTTTAACTGTATTGATTAGAAAATGGAAGTGTGATTGATTCTTTACAGGACTGACTAGGTGTGTGAGTAACTCCATGGATGAGTGGCAGAGTGTGAGTGTCTGTATAGGTGTATGAGTGCATATGATAGTGTTGTAAAGATGACTGATTGTATGTATGAATGTTTGTATGGGTGAATGAGTGAATTACAGTAAATAATGGCCCGCGTAGTTTTTGTGTTCCCTGTCTTCTGCCTACTCCCACTTTTCAGCGCGTGGACACGCCGGTGTGCGTAATCGCAGCGCTCAACAAATGTCCCAATAATAATAATAATAATAATAATAATCTGTGTGTAGACATAGGAATCAGTGAGTGCGTATGTAGTAACTAGTATTGGTGTGTCAATGGTTTAAAAAATTATATTCTGTATTTTACACTGGATGTAACAGAGGTTATATTAAAGTGTGAGGAGATGCATTGTATTGTCACATGAATGATATCATCAGTGATGTCATCAGTGATGTCATTTGAGATGTCATCAGTGATGTCATCAGTGATGTCATTTGAGATGTTATCAGTGATGTCATTTGAGATGTCATCAGTGATGTCATTTGAGATGTCATCAGTGATGTCATCAGTGATGTCACTGACCATGTCATGAATGATGTAATATGTGACATCATCAGCAGTGGATTGCAGGTGCGCGATATATAGTTAGTGCAACTAACTATATATGGAATTTCAATGGTTTTGTGTGAGTAAAATAAGGTCAATCGAATTGGTAGTCTACAGTGTTTCTGGATGTTTCAGACTGAAGCTGGCGTCAGCATGAGAGCACCACTATCTCGTGGCTCCGTCGTGGCCGTTCCGCAAACAATCATGGCAGCCGCTCCCCACCGGAAGCCTGCGGGAGTCGGAAGCCCCGGTGACTTTTGTAGAATCTTCAAGGCTGAGGGGATGCTTTCGGGAATGGGGCCCATGCCCTAGCAGACAAGCGTCCGAGTTCCAAGGTGTCCCAGGGCCATTTTAGTGGATCAGGCCCAAATCCGAAGAGCCGGCCGCCATTTTGAGAGTCCTGTGGCAGCCGCCTATCGCAGCACCGCAAGAGTGGGCGCAATTCAGCTGGATGGTGGGCGAGACGCTGTAGCCGCAAGAGCGGGCCCAACTCAGCTGGATGGCGGGTGAGGCACTGTGCCGCAAGAGCAGGCGCAACTTAGCTGGATGGCGGGTGAGGCACTGTGCCGCAAGAGCGGGCGCAATTCAGCTGGATGGTGGGTGAGACGCTGTAGCCGCAAGAGCGGCCGCAACTCAGCTGGATGGCGGGTGAGGCACAGTGCCGCAAGAGCGGGCGCAACTCAGCTGGATGGCAAGTGAAACGCAAAGGGGCGCCCCACTGCAGCTGAGGAGCCTCCGCCTGGGGAGGCGGGGGAGGCCCGTTCGCGCCGCCTCCCCCCCCGGGGCGCCCCACGCCGTCTTTCGGCGCAGCATTGTAGGATGGCCAGACCAGTGCAGAAACTTGCTGGACACCACCTCGGTGCCGTCCGGATCTCGGCGCGTTGTGCTGCCCCCCGCCGTCTTTCAGCGCAGCATTGTAGGATGGCCAGACCAGTGCAGAAACTTGCTGGACACCAACACGGTGCCGTCCGGATCACGGCGCGTTGTGCTGCCTTCGGCCTATTCGCACAACGGTCTGCTACTGACGCCGCCTCACAGGCCGACGGATATGTGACGCGTCGGGTAAGCGCGACGTATCACGTTACCGCGTAATGCGTCTTATGACGCGCCGCGTTAGCGCACCCAGAAGCGATCTGGGGCGCGGCGCGGAGAGCGTAACGTAAGCATAACAGGTCATGTGACTTGTTTATAAAACTTTTCATTGGTTCGTTTTACTTTTGGTTTCCTAATGATGGAAGGCTTGGTCATATGACCTACAAATAACACTTTTCATTGGTTTAGAACAAATTTTTTTCCAAAATGATGAAAGCCCCACCTTTTTTTTTCTCACTCTGACTTGTAAAGCAAAGGACCCAGATGCATTTACAGTTTATCACTAACAATGTTCCAGGCTAATGTATTTTCCCGGGAAATTTACAACTGTCCTGCAAGTAAAATATTCCTATTTCGAGAAAAAGGGCGTTTCTTCGTCCCATGAGGGAGCCGTTGAGCAAAAGAGGCTCGGCCTGCTGTCTTAGTCGCTGATAGCCGCAAGAGCGGGCGCAACTCAACTGGATGGCGGGTGAGGCACTGTGCCGCAAGAGCGGGCGCAACTCAGCTGGATGGCGGATAAGGCACTGTGCCACAAGAGCGGGCGCAACTCAGTTGGATGCCAAGGGGCGCCCCACTGCAGCTGAGAAGCCTCCACCTGGGGAGGTGGGGGAGGCCCGTTCGCGCCGCCTCCCCCCCCCGGGGCACCCCACGCCGTCTTTCGGCGCAGCATTGTAGGATGGTCAGACCAGTGCGGCAACTTGCTGGACACCACCTCGGTGCCGTCCGGATCTCGGCGCGTTGTGCTGCCTTCGGCCTATTCGCACAACGGTCCGCTACCGACGCCACCTCACAGGCCTACGGATTTTGTAGGCTTTTTATAGCCAAAAGCCGACTAAAAGACAGCCCAAAGCAGCCCATTGTTGCTACTCCGGGGAGGGAGGGGCAGGGACAGTGTCAAGCGGACGGTGAATGCTTTGAGATGGATGTTGCAGCAGGCTGCCATGTAAATTGTTGTTTAAAATGTTTTTTTTTAATGTGTTTACTTTGTTGGAGCGTTGTATATATTTATAAGTTATTAAAGTGTTCTAATCCTACTACTTTGTTGGAGTGCTATATATTTGTAATGTGGCAACAAGCACAAAGATGTTAATGTATAACCAGAAAAAGACATAGTCCAATTGTGCGTGATCTAGTCCAATCTGGTGACGCCGATAGTGGGTATCAGCAGACTTTCATTTGTATAGGGTTTGTCGGTTATTGGGCGGGGTGGGTGGTAGGGCAGGCATGCTTAGGCAGCGAGGGCTGCGGAGCCGAACTACCTCGTGGCCATCCCGACCGCAAGCTTGGCTCCTCCCCCTGGTTTCATACTTTTGCTGAGGGCTATTTCCTGGTGTTTCTTGTTTTAGCAGGTTCAGAAAGGATCCTATCAGTGGCCTACTGATTTTGTTCGATTCCTTTTGTTTTGCAATAATTTGCTAGGAAGGTACCGTGGCTCATCCGTATTTCATATATATGTCCTCTTTATTAGGGGTGCCCTCCGGTGGGGCCGGACGAGCTACCTCTAATAAATGGTCCGGGTAGAACCAATTACCAATCAGTGGGGAGAAGATAGGCATTACAGATTACAAAACGGGGGACAAGGGTCCGCACTACCTATCTTACAGTGAGAATCACCATTGCTCCCCCCCCGACTGACACCCTCCTTTGCCTCAGCTTGGATCATCATTTGCTAAAGTGTTCGAAGACCCCACCGTGAGTATAACAACAACCGGGGCCTTACTGCACACCCTGAGAAAACTTACGCAGCAAGACAATCTCTACCTTCTCCCCTTTCCATGTTCCAACGCTTTGAAATGAACAATATATTTACTCGCAGTGACAAAATGGCGGTCAACACTTCCTGATTTCCTTCGAATCGAACGTTAGCAGACGTTAGCAGCAAAAACAAATTCTGATCACGCGCAGCCGCTGGAAGACATGTATCAACATATATGAGCCTCCTCAGCCACCCTCCGAAAACCTAGGGGGTCAGGATACGTCTCCCGTGCCCCCTTATACCCATTTCCCAAATTTTTTTTCATCCATCTTTTGATTTAATTAAAACGAAACACAAAATGGCGAACTCCCGTTACGCTACCGGTGAGCGACCCGGTTCAAGTACCGGGAAGCGCTTCTACCGCGAAAAATTGTTGGGTTTTTTTTGCCCCACGGGACCCTTTAATAACACCAACATCATTCCTAGGGGATCAAGAGGGGTCTACCTTGCCCCCTTTCATTAAATTCCCCCTTCGTTTTTCTCCTCCTCTTGTCTCTCGATCCTACCGAGAGACAAGATGGCGGCCGCTCCGGACTGTTTAGAATGTTGACAGACACCGGAGAGCCAATCAGCTTCGCTTCGCGAAGTTCCGTTACGCGTCAAGTACGCGAACCGGAGCGCTACCCGGAGCGCTGTCACAGATATATATATTTTTTGGAACGCTAATTTATCAAAATCCAATGGAGCACATATATTGAGACCTAGCAAAGGCACATCGGGCTAACAGTCCCTACAATTTTGCCAAGTTTCGAGCAAATCCATTCAGCCGTTCGAGCTAAAAGTGAGGCCAACCGCCCTATGGAAATTAACATGGGAAAAACGCGTTTTGGGACCCCCCTTTTTTCTCGGCCCCCCCTTGACAAACACCCCCCAAATTTTCTGGGGCTGCTCAGAAACAAAATGTGCCATTTTCCTGAAAATTCCAGCCAATTCCGTCCACAAACGCTAAAGTTATTAGACATAGAATTTTCAAAAATCCCATAGAGAAAAAATCCTAACCATATATACCTACTGGCGACCGCCAGTAGGTAATATATATATATATATATATCAACATTCCGCACCTTTTCCGAAGATCAAGTGAAGAGGCCACAGCAGGGGAACCATAGGAAACAGCTTTATTCCAACGCATAGGCAAGTATCAGTCTCACAACACCCGCAGTAGGCGAATGCATTTCGGCGTATTATCTGCCTTCCTCAGCGCCAGGGGTGTAAATAGTTCAGGAAGGGTCGTGTTTCTCAGATAAAGTATCTAGCCCTTCCCGATAGGTTGAACAGTGTGCCCCTCCTTAAAGGTGTATACTAAACGCATACAGCCCTGGTAGGTCGTTGGTGGATCGATGCCTACCAGTCTCAGCATGCAATATCCATTTTTGTATCTGAAAGGTGTTGCGTGGGGCGGATACACATTTTTGCTGTGGGAAACCTTCCTTGTCCCATGTTTATGAAACGCGCCATCTCCTTCTGTCCCCAACCGCTATATATATATATAGATAGATAGATATATATATATACAGCACTTAACTTCGACCACTTCCAACCCACGCTGGCGAAGAAGGAGACTCAGACCACCACAGCTCTTCAGGCGAAGTTTCTTTATTTAAAACACAGCCTGCAACGATGCGTTTCGGGCTATCCAAGCCCTTGATCAATTCCTTTAGGCACTTATAAATGTATTCATTCTTCAATACACTTTGGCATATATATAAAACATATTTAAACTTTACAAAAGCACACATTCACTGGATGATATCATGAGTGATGTGGAGAAGTGTGGCTCACTGGTTAGAAGCGGCAGACTCTGAAGCAGAGATCAGGCCCGGGACCAGGGTTCAATTCCCGACGTGGCAGGGTCTTGGGCTCAATGTCCGCTGACTCTATAATTCTCACCTCAGTGCCTACTCTAATCATGGGTCCCACGCTGCAACTCTGGGCAACAGCTTGCTTAATCTCCACAACGGCCCCAACAACACTGGGATGCCTGGCTTCACCTTGGGGGTGCCCAGGAGGTGCATCTCACAGGGAGAGCCAGGAAGGGTTCCACAGCGTTATACAGCGCCGGGACGCCCCGTTGCGGGGGCAGCTGTGTGCTTTACAAGTGTACTACATTTACATCAGTGATGTCATTTGAGATATCATCAGTGATGTCACTGACCATGTCATGAGTGATGTAACATCATCAGTAGTGCATTGTGGGCGCATGAGTTGTAGTTAGCACAACTAACTATAACAGGCACATTTCTCTGGTTTTATGAGTCATATGTTCAACTAGCTATAACGTCCCTGAAACCTATGTTTTTTCTAGTGAATTTCTAAGGTTTTTTAAACGCTAATTCCTAACTATAACGTGCCTGAAACCTCTGTTTTTTTAAGTGAATATATATATATTGATATATATGCCACAAAAGTTCCAAAAGTTTCAAGAATTCAAAGAACTGGAGGGACACATCGGGGACTTCAGGTAAGAACTTTAATTCAATACACCAATGGCATGACGCGTTTCAACATAATGTCTTCCTCAGATGCCTGCTTCAATAGCGCTTTGCATGCCAGGGCACTTGAAATACTCCCCTTGTTCCGTCATCAGTGAACAATCCAGGTGAACCAGGTTAAAGTCAGTACACGACTGCAGCTGCATCGGCAAACTACAGTACCCAGAATGCTCCTCTCACAACAAACTGGGAATGTTACATAAACCTGGCACATATATCCCTCCTTGGGTCCTGGAGACAGTTAAGAATGGAGTACTTGTGATCTGGAAAGCATTATCCTCGAAAGTACGTTTCTCACCTCAGGCCCCCAAGACGCAACCGTAGAATTCCCATTTTTGTCGAGCCAGGAAATAAAGGTAACAATGTCCCGAGAATCCTCCATGCAGTCACGGACTGCAATTGGCAATGGCTACTACTAGAAAGGGATACAGTGGGTTGGAGTTTCCAATACCTTGGACAAAAAAACAGATGCCGAAGCTGTCCCTGTAACTCTTTCTACTTTGCAAGGCGGATCTCCTACTAGCGTGCTCAGGACACTGCACGCAAATTATGCCACAAAAGTTCCAATAATTCAAAGAACTGGAGGACTACAGCGGGGACTTCAGGTAGGAACTTTAATTCAATGCAGCAATGGCATGACGCGTTTTAACATAATGTCTTCCTCAGATGCCTGCTTCAATAGCGCTTTGCATGCCAGGGCACTTGAAAAACCTCCCTTTTGTTCCGTCCTCAGTGAACAATCCAGGTGAACCAGGTTAAAGTCAGTACACCACTGCAGTTGCATCGGCAAATTACAGTACCCAGAATCCTCCTCTCACAACAAACTGGGAATGTGACATGAACCTGGTACATATATCCCTCCTTGGGTCCTGGAGGCAGTTAAGAACGGGACACTTGTGCTCTGGAAAGCGTTATCCTTAAAAGTCAGTTTCTCACCTCAGGCCCCCAAGACGCCACAACCGTAGAATTCCCATTTCTGTTGAGCCTGGAAAAATGGAAACAATGTCCAGAGAATCCTCCATGCAGTCACAGACTGCAATTCGCAGCGGCTACTTCTGGAAAGGGATATGGTGGTTTGGAGTTTCCAATATCTTGGGAGAAAAAACAGTTGCAGAAGCTGTCCTTGTAACTATTTCCCCTTTGCGAGGCAGGTGTCCTAGCTCGCTCAGGACACTGCACGCAAATTATGCCACAAAAGTTCCAAGATTTCAAAGAACTGGAGGAACACAGTGGCGACTTCAGGTAAGAACTTCAATTCAATGCAGCAATGGCGTGACCCGTTTCAACATAATGTCTTCCTCAGAGGCCTGCTTCAATAGCGCTTTGCATGCCAGGGCACTTTAAATACCTCCCCTTGTTCCATCATCAGTGAACAATCCAGGTGAACCAGGTCAAAGTCAGTAAACCACTGCAGCTGCATCGGCAAACTACAGTACCCAGAATGCTCCTCTCACAACAAACTGGGAATGTGACATAAAACTGGTACATATATCCCTCTTTGGGTCCTGGATGCAGTTAAGAACGGGGTACTTGTGCTCTGGAAAGCGTTATCCTCGAAAGTCTGTTTCTCACCTCAGGCCCCCCCCTAAGATGCCTCAACCGTAAAATTCCCATTTCTGTTGAGCCTGGAAATAATGGAAACAATGTCCTGAGGACCCTCCGTGCAGTCATGGACTGCAATTCGCAGCGGCTACTTCTGGAAAGGGATACAGTGGGTTGGAGTTTCCAATACCTTGGATGAAAAACAGATGCCGAAGCTGTCCCTGTAACTCTTTCCACTTTGCGAGGCGGGTCTCCTCCTGGTATGCTCAGGACACTGCACGCAAATTATGCCACAAATATATATATATATATATATATATATATATATATATATATATATATATATATATATATATATATATATTACCTACTGGCGATAGCCAGTAGGTATATATAGTTAGGATTTTTTCTCTATGGAACTTTTGAAAATTCTATGTCTAATAACTTTGGCGTTTGTGGACGGAATTGGCTGAAATTTTCAGGAAAATGGCACATTTTGTTTCTGAGCAGCCCCTAAAAATTTGGGGGGGGGTCGTCAAGGGGGGGCCGAGAAAAAAGGGGGGTCCCAAAACGCGTTTTTCCCATTCATTTTTCCATAGGGCGGTTGGCCTCACTTTTAGCTCGAACGGCTGAATGGGTTTGCACGAAACTTGGCAAAATTGTAGGGACTGTTAGCCCGATGTGCCTTTGCTAGGTCTCAATATATGTGCTCCAGTGGATTTTGAGAAATTAACGTTCAAAACAAGATATATATCTGTAACAGCGCTCCGGGCTGCGCTCCGGTCCGCTTACTTTTCGCGTAACGGAGCTTTGCATAGCGAAGCTGATTGGCTCTCCGGTGTCTGTCAACATTCTAAACAGTCCGGTGCGGCCGCCATCTTGTCTCTCGGTAGGATCGAGAGACAAGAGGAGGCCAAAACAAACGGGGAAATGAAGGAAAGGGGGCAAGGTAGACCCCTTCTGACCCCCTAGGATTGTTGAGGGGGATATTATAGAGCCACGCGGCGCCAAAAAAAAAAAAAAAAAATTCAGATTTTTTCGCCGTAGAGACGCGTCTTGGTACGCGAACCGGGCAGCTAACCGGGCAGCTAACCGGGAAGCTAACCGGCAGTGTAACGGGAGTCTGAGGAGTAGCTGATTGGCTGTCAACATTGTAAACAGTCCGGAGCGGCCGCCATCTAGGATCGAGAGACAAGAGGAGGCCAAAACAAAGGGGGAAATGAAGGAAAGAGGGCAAGGTAGACCCCTTCTGACCCCCTAGGATTGATGAGGGGGATATGATAAAGCCAGGCGGGGCCAAAAAAAAAACAAAAAAAAAACTATTTTTTTCGCCGTAGAGACGCGTCTTGGTACGCGAACCGGGCAGCTAACCGAGCAGCTAACCGGCAGTGTAACGGGAGTCTGAGGAGAAGCTGATTGGCTGTTATCATTTTAAACAGTCTGGAGCGGCCACCATCTTATCTCTCTGTGGGATCGAGAGACAAGAGGTGGAAAAAAAAAGGTGTAAATGAATGAAAGGGGTAAGGCAGACCCCTCCTGAACCCCTAGGATTGATGAGGGGGCTATTAAAGTTCCCTGCGGGGCAAAAGAAAAAAAAAAATTGCGATTTTTCGCGGTAAAGGTGCTTCCTGGTACGTTAACCGGGCAGCTAACCGGCAGCGTAACGGGAGTCCGACATATTGTGTTTTTTGAACGTTTGTGATATGTGCACGTGTGGATTTTGTCTAATTAAGGTTAAAAAAAAATATATATATCTTTAAGCGTGTTCTGGCGCGCTTACGTTTTGGGTTTGGTTTGCGCTGCAGAGACGATACGTCACGGTTATGCGATGCATCATGAGGCGTCTCACGGGCTACGTGATACGTCACTTAATAAAGAATATATTTTACAGCTATAGATATTAGCTTTTAAAAAACCAATGAAATTCACAGAAAAAACCATAGGTTGTAGACCATATATAGTTAGGAATTTGCATTTACAAAACCTTGAAAATTCAATGAAAAAACCATAGGTTATAGACCATATATAGTTAGGGATTAGCATTTAAAAAACCTTATTTTATTTGCACAAAACCATTGAAATTCCATATATAGTTAGTTGCACTAACTATATATCGCGGACCCGCAATCCACTGCTAATGATGTCACATATTACATCATTCATGACATGGTCAGTGACATCACTGATGACATCACTGATGACATCTCAAATGACATCACTGATGACATCACTGATGACAACACCCAGTGACTGTATATTTCTGTAAAGTTAAAATATGTCTTACATATTGAAGAATGAGTGGATGTATAAGTGTCTGGATGAAGGATTTAGTGCATGACTGACTGTAGGAGAGAATGATTAAATGTGTCTCACTGAGTGCATGGGTTAGTGACTAAAGTGTCTTAATTTGGCAATCATTATATATGTTGTTCTGTAAACTGCTGCATGTGTAAATCAGTAGCTATATGAGTAACTATATGGGTTATTGAATGGTTGCCCAAGTATTTGTATGGGAGACTCAGTATGTGTGTGGGTGGCTGGGAGGTGTATGCCTCTGTGCATAGATGTGTGAACAGTTAATTCCCTAGGTGTATGGGTTCAAAAGTGCATGTAGAAACAGCTGTATGGACAGTTGACTGTGTGCATGAGTGTATTGGTTAGTGAATGGATATCTCAGTGCTACATGTCAAAGTAAGTACATATGTAAAACACAGTCCATGTGAGAATTGACATATATAAATAACTGAACATAAGAGCCACTTAATGTGAGAGTGGCTGTATGGATCATTGTGATCTTGTATCAGGGATTGTATAAGAGAGTAAATATGTGTTAGTATATGTTTGAATAAGTAAGGTGTGTATAACTGTATAGTTGAGGAAATGGAGGTGTGATTGATTCTTTGCATGACTGACTAGGTGTGTGAGTAACTCCATGGATGTGTGACAGTCTGTGAGTGTCTGTTTACACTGAGTGTATCTAAGGTTATATTACAGTCTGAAGATGTTCATTGTATTATCACATAAATGATATCATCAGTGATGTGATCAATAATGTCAAATGAGATGTCAGTGATGTCATCAGTGATGTCATTTGAGATGTCATCAGTGATGTCATCAGTGATGTCATTTGAGATGTCATCAGTGATGTCATCAGTGATGTCACTGACCATGTCATGAATGATGTAATATGTGACATCATTAGCAGTGGATTGCGGGTCCGCGATATATAGTTAGTGCAACTAACTATATATGGAATTTCAATGGTTTGTGCAAATAAAATAAGGTTTTTTAAATGCTAATCCCTAACTATATATGGTCTATAACCTATGGTTTTTTCATTGAATTTTCAAGGTTTTGTAAATGCAAATTCCTAACTATATATGGTCTATAACCTATGGTTTTTTCTGTGAATATATATATATATATATGCGCTCAAACTTTCCATCAAAAGTCTGTTTCTGAACTCATGGCAGGTGCACCAAAAGACAAAGATGGAACCTGTATGTTACACAACAGCTTCAGCTCGGTGAGTGCACTTACAGGACGTGTCAAAATTCTTTGCAGACACGTTTCAGCGTTAAGCTTTCTTCAGTGCGGTAAAAAAACTTAACACACAGGCCGATGTTTAAATTATCCAATGATTTAAGTGCTACATACATGGCCAATGGGAGGGCAGCATACTCCCTAGGACTGTCATTGGAGAGCCGACAAATTTAAAAAGTCCTTGGCTTTGATGCTCAATAAATACAATTATTAGATGCACATAGATGTAGGGCACCACCAATTAGTCCAGCCAAAACTCGATGTTCAACAGTTCAATGTGCCGCAAATGTCCTTCTCCTGCCGCTGGTTTTAATACACAGCATGTCGCGGTTGTCCATCAAATGGCTGGGCGACCCTAAATTTAGATAATTCACAACATTCTTGGTCGACAGAGTTTAAGCAACTAACTATAACTATATATTCACTGAAAAAAACACAGGTTTCAGGGACGTTATAGTTCGTTGGACATTTCTGATGACATTATCCTGTGACTGAGTGTTACTAAAAAGTTTAAATATGTTTTACATATTTATATATATACATATATGCCAAGGTGCATTGAAGAATGAGTGGGTGTATGAGTGTCTATATGGATGATTTAGTAGATGCGTGACTGACTGTATAAGTGAGTGATTAAACATGTCTTACTGAATTCAGGG
This sequence comes from Lissotriton vulgaris, assembly GCF_964263255.1. Classification (NCBI taxonomy): domain Eukaryota; kingdom Metazoa; phylum Chordata; class Amphibia; order Caudata; family Salamandridae; genus Lissotriton; species Lissotriton vulgaris. The sequence continues at coordinate 1,087,670,548 of NC_141694.1, read as the reverse complement.
GCTAGTTGATAAACAGTGTAAATGTCTGTATCAGTCTGTCAGTTGGTGTGTAAACTGCATAGGTTTGTGAGTAGCTACATGAATGTCTATATGGGTTATTGATTGATTGTCAGAGTATCTGTATGGGTGCCTGAGTGTCTGTGTGGGTGGGTGGGGGTGTGTGCCTTTGTGCATAGATGTATGAGTGGGTGATTCACTGGATGTATGGGTTAGAGAGTACGTCTGTGAAGGGCTGTATGGGTGGGTGAGTGAGTGTTTAGATGTCTCAGTAGTACATGTGTGAGTAACTACATGTGTGAAGAGCAGTATATGTTTTGTTTATTTTATTTTAAAGGTTTTATATAGCGCTGGCTAGACCCGGAGGTATTTCAGCGTTTTACATGAGTATCAGACCATAATTGCAGGTTACATTGTTACAAAGGTGACACAGGTATTAGAGCCTGGCAACATAGTGACAAGTAAGGTCAAGACAAACAAAAAGGACATATACATAAGGGTAAAAGCAGGCAAGGGGAGAGATTCAGGGGAGGAGGGAGTAAGAGCAAGGGAGGTAGACAGAGAATGGAGGAGGGAAGAGGAGGGAAGGGTGAGAGACACAGCATGGAAAGAGGAGAGAGGGGTGACGGGGACGCAAACCGGTAGACAAGTCAAAGCTGTGTCCAAAGTCCAGTAAGCTGTGATCCCAGGGGAAGTGGTATCATTTCTCCACCTCTGTTGCGAGAGGCTCCCTATACGCAGTGGACTCTCTCAGAGGGGTCTCTGAGACTCCAAGGCCTACATACTGGATCCTTCCCCAAAAAGGGGAGAGGGAGTGCTTTGGCAAGGGGTGCCATACCATACCTCAACTGTGAGTGGCTCCCTAGGCACTGTGGACTTTCTCAGCGGGTTCACTGAGACTCCAGAGTATAAATATTGGATCTTTCCCCCCCAACAAGGGGAGAAGGAGTGCTCAGTCAAAGGGCACAAAAGGACAGGGGGCTAGGCGATGTAGCAGGCAAGGGTAAAGATTCAGGTGAGAGGGGATAGACGTAAAGGAAGTAGGACAAAGAAAGAGTGCTAAATGGGAACAGATAGATAGATAGGAGACAAGGAAAACAGCAGAGTTACATAAATACAATGAGGGGGTGGGCAAGACAGGGAGATGGAGAGAAAAACTGTGCCCAAAGTCCGGCTGGGTAGGTGACGCTCAGGGGATGAACCAGGGCCAATCTCTTCAATAGCTGAACAGAGCAGCTCCACCAGGCCTCGGACATAGTGTTCAGACTCCTCTTTCAGGATGGAGATCAGGAGTACTTAGAGATTGTCAGATTTGGGGGGGAGAAGCGATGGACCCAATGAATTCCAGATGCCATCTTGAGGTCAGGCACAGTCCTGGTAGGATTATTAGGATGATTTCAGCTGGAGGGAAAAAAAGTAAAAAATGGCAGCCACGTCACTGTGGCACCCACAGTGGCAGTTCTCGCTCCTCTTAGCCACAGCCAGGCCAATAGGGACAGTTATTTTGCAGCAGGATAACTCTGTAGGAAGGGGGTTAACAATTTCCTTATGGCTTAGTGACAGTTATGTTGCAGCAAGATAACCCTCTAGGTAAGGGGTTAACGATTTCCTTATGGCTGTGGGGGGCTTCTCATCTTCAGATTACGAGCAGCACTACATCAAAGTCATGAGGAAGCTCACTTGTCAGCACCAGATACTGAAGGCCCCTCCAACTTCAGCAGACCCAACGGGGACCTACAATGTCACATGCAGCTTTGTATCGTGTAGTGCACAGGGCAGGCCGCCTCTCAATTAGACCAGCCCAGTGCAGGAGCGGCTCCCGGTTCTTTAGTAGGCCTCTTGCAGGATACTGTCCTCTGCTCTCCTCACCTGGGTCAGGCCCGTACTCCCAGGAATGACCGTCGCCATCTACCAGCTGTAACATGGCCTGAGGCAGGAGAATGAGCATTGAGGTGCGTAGACATCCAGATATTTCAAGGGAAGGCACAGCGCACCAGCGGGGACACATAGCCTGCTAAACAGAGAAAACCCTGCAGTCTCAGCAGATCCAGCCCCTGTGCCTCACATGTGGAAATGTGAACAAACTTCACCCATGTTGTCCAGTTTCTTCTGCTGGGTGCAAAACCCAAGGTAGGGCAATTATTGTGAATTAATCGGCAAGGAGGCGGCAGCCGGGTAGTCCTGCACGGCATTCGCTGTTAGCCCAGCCCTTGATGCGGGGGTAATATTTTCCCCAGCACAGCCACATCACTTGCGGTAGTGGGCCCTGCTACAAGGCACCATGTGGCGTCAGGCGATCAGGTGTGATTGGACTATATAAATGACTATATGTGAGAGTGAATGATTCTGGGAGTGGTGGTATGGATGAGTGTGTGCTTGTGTTAGTGATTGTATTTGAGAGTAAGTATAGTATCTGCATGAATAAGTGAGCTGTTGTGTGAATAATTGTGTATGTGAGTACGTGGGAATGTGATTGATTCTTTGCATGGCTGACTATGTGTTTGAGTAACTCTATGGGTGAGTGGTGGTGTGTGAGTGTATGAGTGCATATGAGGGCATATGATAGTGCTGTATTGATTAGTGACTGCATGTATGAGTAACTCCATGGGTGAATGAGTAGATGTGTGTGTTAACCCAGGAATCACTGAGTGGGTATGTAGGAACTTTCTATTGGTGTGTCTTTGGTTTCAAAATGGTAGTCTGTAATTTAGAGTGGGTGTATCAAAGGTTATTTTTGGGTGTGAGGAGGTTCATCAGATTATCACGTGGATGATGTCAGCAGTGATGTCATTTGAGATGTCATCAGTGATGTCATCAGTGATATCACTGACCATGTCATGAGTGATGTAATGTGTGACATCATCAGCATTGCATTGAGGGGCCGCGAGGTATAGTTACCTCAACTAAGTATAATGGCCGAATTTCTCTGGTTTTGTATGACTGAAATGTCCAACTAGCTATAACACCCCTGAAACTTGTGGTTTTTTCAGTGAATTTCTAAGGGTTTTTTAAATGCTAATTTGTAACTACAACGTCCCTGAAACCTATGGTTTTTTAGTGAATTTCAAAGTTTTTTTAAATGCTAATTTCTAACTATAATGTCCTGAAACCTATTGTTTTTTCTGTGAATTTCAAAGGTTTTTTTAATGTTCATTTTTAACTATAATGTCCCTGAAACCTATGGGTTTTTTAGTGAATTTCAAAGTTTTTTTAAATGCTAATTTCTAACTATGCCTACATAGGTAGAACATATGCAGATAGAGGAAGAAAGGCACAGAAAGAAGCAAGAGAAATTTAGAAAGAGGCAACAGGAGTCTAGAAAGACAAAGAAAGGTGCAGAATGAAACAAGAGATATGCAGAAAAAGCCAACAGAGGTGCACAAAGAGGCCTTGTTGCAAAGTCATCCTGTGCCCCCTACTTTTTGCTGACTGATACTGGTAGTAACTTACTCTGACTAACTAGGCCTGGAGCTAGTCCTATGCTATAATACACTTAGAATACCGTAAAAACACCTACATACACTAGGTTACACTATGGGTTAGAGTACCCCTGTGAATGTCATGCCCACCCCTGTAAGGTCCTATTACATAATAGATGCATTCAAGGTTACTCATTTCATTTTTCAGAACATAATTCTCTTGTCAAAAGAACATAAATTTGTGCAAAAAGTAATAACTAAACCATTAAAAACATATCAATACAGTGAACCATATCAATGCATTAATCCTTTCGAAAGTTTTTTGTAATTACACCAATCCATATTTCAAATCATCAGTCTGCCTGTGCTAAGATTATTTACACTTTACTGTTTTAAAGAGCAAACAAACAGACTTGCTAAAAGCCCCACTTGATGAGGTTCCCTCCTAGATGAAGGGGGAAAAATGCTGACGGGTTTCCAATCCCTTTGTATGTTTAACCCCTTCCATGCTGATGATGAGCTGGGCTCGTCATGGCTTAGCCTCCTCGCACGCTGATGACGAGCCCAGCTCGTCACGTAAAGTGCGGTTTTAAAAAACTCAGCACAGGAGCGGAATTGCGCTAGCGCGCATGCGGTTAAATACAAAAATGAAGGGGGTGGTTCTCTCTACCACCCCCTCCATTTTTGTATTTAAACATACAGATTACACCGTGGTCAGCCCTGACGATAATCCCTAAATTCACAAAGGGATTGGATTTGATTGGATTGGATTGGAAATGTGTCGTCTTTTTTTCCCCTTCGTCTACGAGGGAACCTCATCAAGTGGAACTCTTATGAGGGTGTAGCAACACAAAACATACCCCAGAGAGAATGGAAAGAATATCTCATTCCCTGTAGCAAGTCTGTTTGTGTGCTCTATAAAACAGTAAAGTGTAAATAATCTTAGCACAGGCAGGCTGATGATTTGAAATATGGACTGGTGTAATTACTAAAAACTTTCAAAAGGATTAATGCATTAATATGGTTCACTGAATTGATATGTTTTTAACGGTTTAGTTATTATTATTTGCACAAATTTATGTTCTTTTGACAAGAGAATTAAGTTCTGAAAAATGAAATGAGTAACCTTAAATACATCTAAAATGTATAACTGTTGCAGAAAGGTAAAACAGATTACAATTGTTAAAGTATGATACAATAACTGAATGTATTGTATTCAAAATCTGCTGAATAAATAAGTAGTATTGCGAATTGGAGGCCAGGTAATTCCTTTTTATAAAAGTGTAGTACGTCCTACCAGGCCCCCGTAATGGATGTGACCCCTAGGGTTTAAAACTAGTACATAATAGTGCAGGGGGATTAAAACAACCTCTGCAGAAAGAAGCCAGAGCAGTGTAGAAAAAACCAACAGAGGTGCAGAAAAAGGCGGAGGGGTACAGAAAGAGGCAAGAAAAGTGCAGAAAGAAGCAAATGAGGTGCAGAAAGAGGCAAGAGACCTGTAGAAAATGGAAAGACAGGTGCAAGAAGAGGCAGGAGAGGTGCACAAAAAGGCAAAAAGGATACCGCAAAAGGCAAGAGGGGTGCAGAAAGTAGCAAGAGAAGTACAGAAAGAAGCAACAGAGGTGCTTTAAGAGGCCAGCGGGTGCAGTAGAAGTGAGAAAGAATCAAAAGAGGTACAGAAAGAGACAGGAGAGGTACAGAACCAGTAAGGAAAGGTGCAGAAAGAGGGAACAGGGGTGCGAAAAGAGGCAAGAGAGGTGCAGAAAGAAGCAAGTGAGGTGTAGAAAGAGGCAACAGAGGTACAGAAAGACGCAAGAGAAGTGCAGAAACAAGCAAGAGAAGTGCAGAAATAGGCAAGAGAATTGCTGAAAGGAGCAAAAAAGGTGTAGAAAGCAGTAAGAGAAGTGCAGAAAGATGCAAGTGAGGTACAGAAAGAAACAAGCACAGTACAGAAAGAACTAACAGATGTGCGAAAAGAGTCTAGAGGGGTGCAGAAAAAAGTAGGAAAGGTGCACAGAGGCAAGAGAAATAAAGAAAGAGGCAAGAGGGGTGCAGAAAGAAGGGATATTAGTGCAGGAAGAAGCAACATATGTGCTGAAAGAGGTGCAAAAGGTGCAGAAAGAGCAAGAGAAGTTTAGAAAGAAGAAACAGAGATACAGAAAGACGCAAGAGAGGTGCAGAAACAGGCAGGAAAGGTGCAGAAAGAGGGAACAGGGGCGCAGCAAGACACAAGAGAGGTGCCTAAACTAGCAAGAGAAATGTAGAAAGAGGCAAGAGAATTGTTGACCGAAGCAGCAGGGGTCTGGAAGGAAGCAAGAGATGTGTAGAAAAAGGCAAGTGAGGCATAGAAAGAGGCAAACGATGTGCAGAAAATGTCAAGAGAACAGCAGAAAGAGGGATGCAAAAAAGGGAAGACGGGTACAGACAGAAGCAAGAGAGGTGCAGAAAGAGGGAAGACAAGTGCAGAAAGAGACAACAGGGCTGCAGAAGGCGACAACAGGGGTACAGAAAGAAGCAACAGAAGTGCAGAAAGAGATAATATAAGTGCAGAAAGAGGCAAGTGAGGTGCAGAAGGAGGCAAGAGAACTGCAGAAAAAGGCAAGAGAGTTGCAGAAACAGGCAAAAGGGGTGCAGAAATAGGGAACAGGTGTGCAGACAGAGAGGGTATAGAAAGAGGGAAGAGGGTTACAGAAAGAGGCAAGAGGGATGCAGAAATTTGCAAAACAGTTGCAGAAAGAAGCAAGAGTAGTGCAGAAAGAACCAACAGAGGTGCAAAAAGAGGCAAGAGGGGTACAGGAAAAAGTAGGAGGGGTGCACAAAGAGGCAGCACAAGTACAGAAAGAGGCAGGAGGGGTGCCGAAAGAAGGAATAAAAGTGCAGAAAGAAGCAACAGAGGTGATGAAAGAGACGTAAAGGGTGCAAAAAGGGCCAGAGAAGTACAGAAAGAAGCAACAGAGGTACAGTAAGAGGCACGAGAGGTACAGACACAGACAGGAAAGGTACAAAAAGAGGGAACAAGGGTAGAAAAAGAGGCAAGAGAGATGTAGAAAGAGGAAAGAGGGATGCAAAAAGAGGCAGGAGGGATGTAGAATGAAGCAAGTGAGGTGCAGAAAGAGGCATCAGAGGTGCAGAAAGACTCATGAGAAGTGCAGCAACAAGGGTAGAAAAAGAAGCAAGAGAGATGTAGAAAGAGGCAAGAGAATTGCCTAAAGAAGCAGCAGAGGTGTAGAAAGAAGCAAGAGAAGTGCAGAAAGAGGCAAGTGAGGTGCAGAAAGAAGAAAGAGCAGTGCAGAAAGAACAAACAGAGGTGCACAAAGAGAAAAGAGGAGTAGAGAAAGAGGCAAGAGGGGTGCAGAAAGAGGCAAGGGAAAGGCAGACAGAGACATGAGAGATGTAGAAATAATCAAGTGAGGTGCAGAAAGAGGCAAGAGAGGTGCAGAAAGAAAAGAGTGAGGTTCTGAAAAAGGCAAGCGAAGAACAGAACGTGGCAAGTGAGGTACAGAAAGAGGCATGAGAAGTATAGAAAGAGGCAAGATAGGTGTAGAAATAGGCATGCGAAGTACAGAAAGAAGAACTTGACGTGCAGAAAGAGGCAAGAGAGGTACAGAAAGAGGCTTGAGAAGTGCAGAAAGAGGCAAGAGAAGTGCAGAAAGAGACAAGATAGGTGCAGAAGGGCAACAGTGAGGTACAGAAAGAGGCAAGGGAGGCACAAAAAGGAGCAAGAGTGGAGCAGAGAGAGGCAAGAGAGGAGTAGAAAGAAGCAAGAGAAGTGCAGAAAGAAGCAAGCGAAGTACAGAAAGAGGCAAGAGAGGTGCAGAAAGAAGCAAGAAAGAAGCAAGAGAGGTACAGAAAGAGGCAAGTGAGATGCAGAAAGGGGCAAGAGATGTGTAGAAAGAGGCAAGTGAAGTGCAGAAGGAAGACAGTGAGGTGCAGAAAGAGAAGAAAGGAGCAAAAAGAAGGAAGGCAGGTGAAGAAAGAAGATCTGCAGAAAAAAGCAACAGAGGTGCTGAAAGAGGCAAGTGAGATGCAGAAAGGAGCAAGAGAAGTGTAGAAAGAGGCAAGTGAAGTGCAGAAAGAAGACAGTGAGGTGCAGAAAGAGAAGAAAGGAAGAGAAAGAAAGAAGAGAAATTCAGAAAGAGGCAAGTGAGGCACAGAAAGAAGAGAGGATTGTGAACCATTAGTACTAGTTTAACATCCACATTTTGCAATAAGTAACATGTGACCATTTCAGCTTTGCAGAGGGTCTTTCACCAGGCTGTAACATGTGACGGTGCATTTCTGGGAATATTTGAGCCATTTGAGCAAGAAACAAGGTTTTTTTGTTAAAATCTGCAGATTAGGCAGCATATGATAGAATATTTGGCAAATGTGGAAAATGTTTAATTATGTGAAAATTGGCACAGCTGAACTGTCACATAATTTCAGTGGCCCTGCTCATACCTCCGACTAGGAACAGAAGTGCTCCTCAGAGGTTCCTTCTTTTTTTTGTGTCTCATTGAGTTTATAGTTTAGCTTCTATGGAAAAGAGGACGACTAAAGCTGAGGTTGCAACTCCACAACACATACAACAATACCACATATTTACTCTCCAAAACACATAATCTCACTCCACATAATTCCTATACACTAAATACCACATACTTTCTATTCACATAATTTCACTAACCAACATACCACATAATTCATCTACACACAACGTACATCCACTCTACACCAAAAAACATTAGTAAAACACTTGTATATTTACAATGCCAATAGCTCTAACTCTCTCAAATGCAAAACCTATTACATTGCAAATGCTTAATTAACTAGTAGGGGCGTTTTATCGCCCATCCCGTAGTCTGCCAGGAGGTGCATTTGCAGAGTGGTGGAGAAAGGGGGAGTGGCCTCTGAAGACATTTTAGCAACCCCACTGTGTGGGACTTACTGGAGGTACCAAGAGGGGTAGTTGGCCCCTCAAGGACATCCTTGGGGCCAGCTACCCCTCCTATTACCTCCAGTAAATCCTACCCAGCAGGAATTCTAAATTCTCATAGCAGGCCACACCCCCTTTGCCCACCACTCTGCAAATGCACTCCCAGGTTCACTCTTGAATAGGGATTGAAGTCACCTTTGGTGCTGGGGGTCCTTTGGGGCCAATTAGCCTACCTCTTACCTCCAGTAAGCCCCACACAGTGGGATTGCTGAGAGGTGAACACAGGCCACACCCCCTTTCTCCACCACTCTGCAAACACGCCTCCTGGCACGCTCTTTGTTGGGGGATGAAGTCCCCTTGCCTCATGAGGGTCCCTGGGGCCAATTAGCTCACCAGGTACCTCCAGTAAACCCCACACAGCTTGATTGCTGAGAGTGGTCCAAAGCCACGCCCCCTTTTTACACCACTCTGCAAATGTACCACCTGGCACACTGCTGCTCAGGAGATGAAGTCCACTTGTGTCCTGAGGTCCTCAGGACACAAGAGGACCTCATCACCCCACCAGCAGTGCACCAAATGGTGAGTTTGTAGAGTGGTGTAAAAAGGGGCATGGCCTCGGTCCGGATGTATGACGTTAGCATGCATACTTTTACCACGCATACCATTACCACGCAATTTTTACAACGCAGGACCCTTTACAACGAATGCCTTTACAACGCATTACACTACAACGCAGATACGATTACAATGCATACCATTACAATGTAAGTATAGGTAAGTATATAATATTTTAAAATAATGTAACTAATAATTATTTAAAATTTGTATTTAATTATATTAATTTTTATTTAAGAATTTGTAAATATATATGTTAAAAATGCCCCTATACCCTAAAACCCAAACCTAGCCCTGAACCCTAAAAATACCCCTGTACCCCAAAACCCAGACCCAGCCTTAAACCCTAAAAATACCCCTGCACCCCATAACCCAAACCCAGCCCTGAACCATAAAAAAAACTCCTGTACCCCAAAACCCAAACCCAGCCCTGAACCCTTAAAATACCCCAGTACCCCATAACCCAAACCCAGCCCTGAACCCTAAAAATATCCCTGTACCCCAAAACCCAAACCCAGCCCTGAACCCTAAAAATACCCCTGTACCCCATAACCCAAACCCAGCCCTGAACCCTAAAAATACCCCTGTACCCCAAAACCCAAACCCAGCCCTGAACCCTAAAAATACCCCTGCACCTTAAAACCCAAACCCAGCCCTGAACCTTAAAAATACCCCTGTACCCCATAACCCAAACCTAGCCCTGAACCCTAAAAATACCCCTGTACCCCTTAAGCCAAACCCAGCCCTGAACCCTAAAAATACCCCTGTACCCCATAACCCAAACCTAGCCCTGAACCCTAAAATACCCCTGTACCCCATAACCCAATACCCCTAATAAATGTTTAAAAAAAAGATAAACTTACCTATACTTACGTTGTAATGGTATGCGTTGTAATAGTATCTGCGTTGTAGTGTAATGCGTTGTAAATACAGGCGTTGTAAATACACTTGCGTTATAATAGTTTCGTTGTAACAGTATTTCGTGGTAAAAGATGTGTGGTAACGGTTGTATACCCCTCGGTCCACCTCTCAGCAATCCCACTGTGTTAGGCTTACTGGAGGTACCTGGTGGGCTAATTGGCCCTAAGGACCCTTAAAATGCAAAGGGACTCAATATCCCAACCTAAAACACAACCAGAGGCTTTTTTTCACAGTAGTACAGGGAGGGAGTGGACCATGGGCAAGATCCCAGGTTTTCTTTACTTTTCATATTTTTAGAAGGGGCACTGTGGGGCCCCCCTTCTCCTACTTTTTTTTGGAGTTGTGAACCCCATCCCCCAGGCCCTTAGGTATTTTTTTTTTACTTAAAAAAAGGACGGGGGCCTGTGGCTCCCCTTCCCTGGGCCCCTATTGGCTTCAGGGACCCCATCCCCCAAGGCCTGCCTTTCATTATTATTGGAGGGTGGCTGTGTGGCCCCCCTCCTGTGGCCCTGCCCAATGCTTTATTATTATTATTTTTTTAAAGGCAGTCAGCCCCCCCGGGTCAATATTGGCCCCGGTAACCCCATCCCCCGGAGCTTGGCCAATTTTGATTTTTTTGATTAGGGAGAAGGGCCTCGTGGCCCCATGGATCCCATCCCCCATTGTTGGCCCTCAAGTAAGCATGGGCGAATTTTGCGAATCTGGCGTTCGCAAATTTTGCGAATTTGCGAACTCGCAATCCGCAAAATCCGCGAATTCTCGCGAATTTGCGGATTTTTTTTTTTTGTGTTCGCAAGGGTTTCTGCCAGTTCACGAGGATTTGGTACCAGTTCGCAATTGCGAACTTACTTGTCGGCTCGCAACGGTCGCGACTATGTTGTTTCTACGTCTGGTTCATCATCACAGCCTCCCAGCACCCTCTGTTTCACCACTGCCACCCTCTCTTTCACCCATGCCACCCTCTGTTACATCAATGCCACCCTCTGGTTCATCATCACTGTAGAGGATGGGGGGGAAAAGCAAGCACACCTGCCCTGCTTCAACTGACATGAATTAATTTGGGGTTAGTTTATTAATGTGTCACTGTTTTAAAATTCCAGGTCTAGCACCTGCTTCCTTATCAGTAATTTGCTTTCTGTTGCAGTGCAATTTTTTTTCCAGGACCTTTGTGGCCTACTTCTAGCTATTCTATGAGCCTGCTGTGAGGGTCAGAGCAGGGTCATACAATTGTTGCAACTAGCAACTGAACTCTGGAGGGGCCCCAGTCAGGAAGCACTACAGTGAATTGTTACTAATGATGAGTTTGAACTCTTGCACCTGCCGATTGCTTTCAGTTTTGCAAAACTCGTTTTTCTGCAATTCTGCAAGATCGGAGGTGGGTACGGGATGTGGGATCGCCGGAAGGGGTGGGATAAGGTGTGCCGGGCCATGTACCACCACTCTCGGGTCCGGCGCACCTACAACCAGGCCACCCACCGCTGGACGGATGTCCTGATCCGTGAACGAGATCTGCTCGACCTGCTTGGTCTCGAGATCCCCGGGCTTGGTGAGTAGTAGTAGTAGCTATTTCTTTACTACTCTGTTTTCTCCTGCTGTGTTATTATATTGCATTTTTTTTTTTTACCAAGAGCAATAATGATGCTCATTACATTGTAGGTATATTATATTTCAAAATCTTCTGTGCATTTCAGGTGCCCTGCTCTCCTTCTCAGTAGTGTTGCTACTATGCTTATTTGTTTCCGATTTTGTGTTCATTTCATTGGCCAGTGAAATTATGTATGAGTGTAGTTTAAAGAACTGCGTAATGCTACACACTAAGGTTCAGATGTTTAATTACCGGGGCATCCCTGCAAAGTAGCAGGGATGCGCCAGTAATTGTGCGCCACGCAACTATCACCCATGGTGCGCCGTATTTACAATGCGGCGCACCATGGGCCCAAAACGTCACCAAAGCTTTACGCATCTGTGCCGATTGCTTTCAGTTTTGCAAAACTCGTTTTTCTGCAATTTCGCGGGATTCGCGGGGCGCGAACACGCACGAGATCGGATTCGGAAGCCGCGAATTCATGCGAATATGCGATTTCTTTTTTTGCGGCGTGTTAGTTCGCAAGGTTTTGTGTGTTTTCGCGAGCCGCTTGTAGCGCAAGGCGCAAAGTTACCCTCGCGGTCGTTAAAGGGCGCGGCCATCTTGTTTGCATGACGTATTTCCCTTTCCAGGCGCGAAGTGTAATCTCGCAAAGTGTGCGGCTCGCAAGTACAATTTCGCGAGTGTTCGCAAGGAACATCTCGCGTGAACTTACCCGCGCGGTCGTGAACGGGCGCGGCCATCTTGTTTCTCATTCATTTCTATGGTTCTGGGCATGCTTCTTGTATCCTCTCTAAATCTGTGCCATCCTTTGCTTGTTTGAAGTTTTTTTTTATCTATTTTACTTATTATCTACCCCTCTATTTTTCTAGCCCTATATTTTTGTGTTTACTGCTACTTTTTGTTAATTTTAAACTACTTTTTTAAACTCTTTTCTTTTCTTTTCTTTTCTTCTCTTCCCTATTCTATTTTCTTTATTCCTTTCCACCCAGACCATGGTGAAGGGAGCCGGGAAGCATCCCGAGAAGGGGAAGGGTCCCGCACCCCGTGCCCGGCTCCCGTGCGGGCGTTTGAGGGGGGAGACAGTCGCACCCCGGGAGATTTTCAGCCCGGAGGAGGTGGGCGCACTACTGTTCTATGTACAGCGCCACCTCCCCAGGACCATAATGGCAGGCGGCAAGATCGGAGGTGGGTACGGGATGTGGGATCGCCGGAAGGGGTGGGATAAGGTGTGCCGGGCCATGTACCACCACTCTCGGGTCCGGCGCACCTACAACCAGGCCACCCACCGCTGGACGGATGTCCTGATCCGTGAACGAGATCTGCTCGACCTGCTTGGTCTCGAGATCCCCGGGCTTGGTGAGTAGTAGTAGTAGCTATTTCTTTACTACTCTGTTTTCTCCTGCTGTGTTATTATATTGCATTTTTTTTTTTTTACCAAGAGCAATAATGATGCTCATTACATTGTAGGTATATTATATTTCAAAATCTTCTGTGCATTTCAGGTGCACTGCTCTCCTTCTCAGTAGTGTTGCTACTATGCTTATTTGTTTCCGATTTTGTGTTCATTTCATTGGCCAGTGAAATTATGTATGAGTGTAGTTTAAAGAACTGCGTAATGCTACACACTAAGGTTCAGATGTTTAATTACCGGGGCATCCCTGCAAAGTAGCAGGGATACGCCAGTAATTGTGCGCCACGCCACTATCACCCATGGTGCGCCGTATTTACAATGCGGCGCACCATGGGCCCAAAACGTCACCAAAGCTTTACGCATCTGTGCCGTAAGGGCGGCGCATTGCTGGAGTTGTGTCGCAACGATGGCGCAGCTCCATCAATGCTCTGGGGTGCCCTATCTCCCCAAAGCTGCGTCAAGCCGTACGTCTGCTTCAAGCAGGCGCAGGGTTTGAGTCACTCATCATTGTCGTTAAAGTGAGTGATTGAAATCTTGTAGATTTCCCTCAGCCACTTTTAGGATGCGTTCCTGCACAGGAACGCCCTCCCTTGCGCCGGAACGTCCCCTGATGGCGCAGGGCTTTACAACGTGATGCATCTCCCATATGCGTCACGTTGTTAATATACGCCGCACCATTGCGCCTCTTTTGTGCTGCCGCTGCGTCACAAAAGTCACGCAACAATGGAGCAAAAGAGCCACAAGGGGCTTCTAAATCAGCCCCTACAGACTCAAGTCCAGTCCTTCCTTTGTACACATGGCGATAAGAAGAAATAGTGGTGGTGGATTGATAGTTTGAGTATTTTAATGACTGGTTAATGTAGTAGGAAACTTTAGTGTTGTCTCTGATCTGCAATCACGGTGGACTTTGGCTGTCACTTCGCGTGCTGCGGACTGCTGCCTGCCAATCCTAGGCAAACCTTTTTAGTACTTTGTGTAGTGAGTTACATAAGAAGTTTACAATTCGACAGTCCGCAAATCAAGCAATACTAATAACGTAGTAGACCACATGAGATTGGTCAATAATATATCCCGTTGAATAGTTGTCTATTTGCTATTTCGCCAAAATATTTTGTTAGTTCTTTTGAAATGTTTGATTTGGTTGACAAATATCATCCATATTTTCTGTTTTTCTTTCTTTCATGTTGTACATCAGCTTCCCCCAGGGGCAAGAGGAGGACACAGGAGGAGGAGGAGGAGGGTGCTGTTAAGGATGCAGGCCAGGATCGGGCAGGCGAGGGCTCCTTGGCTGGCCCCAGTAAGTTTTAATTTTAATATAGAGTACTTATTTTTTCCCAGCGTTCCTCATTCGATTTTTTCTAAATCGTCTTTGATATTCTTGTAGACTGGATCTAAATTGTTATCCTGCCTCGACTATGACTCTGTGTGGTATTACTAGATTATTCTTATTAGTCTGTCTGTGTAGCTAACTAAGATTGCACATTTGGCAATTCCATTGGACTCCCATTCTAGTCAGCAATAGCTCTATGTACAGAGTGCAGTCCTCTGGGATTGTCCATAATGTCTTTTCAAGTCTTCTAAATGTTCATGCTTTGACAATTGCCAACAATAAAAAGGTGAATGACCACCAAGAAAGAATAAGATACTACTTTACTTTTGGTTTGGATAGGAGGACAATCCATTCTACTACTGTTGCAGGGACAAATCTGCACAAACAGAACTATGGACACTAAATAATGCATTGCTTAGCTTATCGATTATAATAGGTGCTGTTAGACTTTCCACATACCTCAGTGATAACAGACTTTGTAGTTGAACCCCCAATCTCCTTACTGACTAGATAGTGTGGCAGAGTCATTTAGCTCCCAAAGTCACCGATGATTATGATTATTCCCCAATGATGTCAGAGGCACGGACTAATGCTTGAAAAAATTGCAAAACCTTTAGCTCATCCACTCTAGTCTGGAGGACCAAAAACCACAGAGTCTATTTAAGTTTAAAAGCTTTATTAAAAGTAAACACATTTATTAAAATCAAGTTTGTCATAAAAGTAAACGTTTAACTGAAAATGGAAAAGTGCTTAGTGCTGACGATTAATTGGACACATTTCTTGTGATCGAGCCGAGCTCTCACCTGGTTTGAACTTGATCCTGCTCGTGTTCTTAGAAGTCAAGCTTCTGTCTGTTAGGAGAAAAAGTGGTGCGTGTTAAAAATAAAAAGCAAGCATTCATCAGTTGTGCCAAAAAGTGCAGCAAGACAACAGCCTTCCTTGGAAAAAGGGACATTTTTACTTTAGAGTAGACAGTCACAAATTATTAAATTATATACTGTTTTTTTCACATTTCTTTCTTCCTCCTAGACCAAATATTATATAGTAGTGAGTGGTGTATTCTAACATTATTAAATGTACTTTGTAGGTGGAACATCTGGAGGCGGGGCCAGCGTGGAGGTGGTGGTGGCATTGGACGAGGAGGACAACTCGGGGGAGGAGGCGGTGGAAGTGCCGGACAATTCTGTGGGGGGTGACACGGTGGTGGCGGGCAGAGGTAAGCTATATATTCCTTACTCATTGAGATTGAAGACTGCAGAGTGTGCTTTCTGCACGGGTGTATTATAAATAAACCAGGTAGTAGCCTCCTCTAAATGTACTTTGACTTAGCTGAGAAGTTTTTGGCGAGAAGAATCCCAATCAGATCTGAGATGAACTTGATGGATGGGATGAACGAAAAGCGAAAGAAGGGTGTAAGTAAGTGTGGAAGGACGAGAAATGTAATGTTGACTGGCAAAGAAGAATGATATGTGTTTGCTTGGTCCCCGAGGTGGCTGGGAAGGAAAGAATATGGTATGGTGCATGGCTGGGTGAATGATGAAGCAAGGATGGGTGGAAGAGAACAGCCTGGGTGGGTGAAACAGAAACTGTATGTGTGCATATACTTTGAATGGATGGATGCCTGCATCATTCATGGTACTATCTGACTCTTAGATAGCATATGTGTATCTAGAGAGAGTAGACGGTCACTGGATGAACTAAGTGTTACTTTGAAGAGCATGTAACACCGCACCCGCACGTCCGTTCCAGTGTAGGAAAGGCAAGGAAAAGAAGTTGTAATTTTGTCCAAATACTACCATGAATAGTAGCAGTAGTTTGTATTGCAACTGCAAGCACAGCATATATCCGGTTATTATGGTGGACACTCCCTACCTCTCTTAATAACTTTAGTTTAGTAGCAGTACGTCATTCATGTGTGTGTGTATCACTGTTCACTCAATAATAAGCAAAGCACCTAAAGTCATCCCATATGTCATCAAATACATCCCATGTGAAGTGATAGATAATCAGATTATTTAGCTTCTTCATTTTCCTTTTCTAATACTCATTTGCACTGTAGGGTGAAAGCTAAATTAATTAAGCAGTAGCCCTTTTAACAGAGTATTCTCAGTGCCACCCATAATAGAAAAGTAAGAGCTTCACCACCTGCATGTACTGGACCGGTACAGTAACGCAAGTCTGTCTCACTCACCATGGTGTGCGTCTGTTTTTCTCGGGTGCAAGTTCACTGCGCTGGCATTATGCCGGCTTGCATAAGATAACGTACCAATTTTCCTAAACAAGAGAGAAGAAGAAGAATAAGACTGGTGTACTGTCATAGTCGACTGTAATGGAAGTCTATAGTGCTCGTAGAATTTGTTCCTTAAACTCCCACTAATGTTAGAGCAAGGATGAAGAAGTCGGAGGTTACATAGATACTGTCCTCAATAGTTATGTACTGTGCTTTCAATTTGCTACTTGTACTGTGACAACTTTCTGCACAATCATTTTGTGTTAATCTTAAGGAGCATTGGTTACAGACTATGTCTTTCTTTCTTCATGTAGTTGTTCCTTCCAAATCCAAGAGACCATCAAGGAGGGAGGAGCTGGCTCGAATGGCCCGGCAACGGAGGCTGGATGCCACTGTCGCTGAATATCGGCGGCTGGTGGCCCTGGAGGAGGAGGAGACGCAGTCTGGTAATACAACAACGTCCACTGGGACAGCTGCATCCTCCTCCGAGCGGGCTGCCAGCCAGCGCAGTGCTCCAGCGGTACGGAGCCGGGCTACCAAAGCCAAACACCACCGCCGAGCAGCAAAGACAGCAGCTGCCCCCCCACAGGATTTGCAAGGCACGCCGGCGCCGCTTATCCCTCAGACTGTCCTACCTGGAGCAGGAGGTCCTGAACTATAAGAACTTGGTGGAGGGCCTCCGCTTCGAACATGCCACCCTCCGCAAGGAGCATGATGCCCTGGCTGCTAAAGTCAACAGCACCCTGCCATAGTGTCCCTTGCCCCTTTTTTAGAGACTTTTGGGGGGTGGGAATTGGGAGTTGGGTTTTTGGGGACTTTTGAAGGACAATCGTTAGGGTTAGGGAGGGTCTTGCGGTAGATTATTTTGTTAGGGCTATAAAAATATACTTTTTGAAACTTTATCTGACCATACCTGTTTTTTACTGCTTTTGAGTACGGTGGGTGGGGGTTTAACAGTAAGTTTGTTTTCCTGAATAGTCCTAGGACTTTAGTAGTACTACCGTCAATCTCTCGTCTCTCCTAATACTCCATTATACTACCTCCAACCAAACGCTTATCTTACCTGTAATTTCTGTTTGAAAGTAAGGCTAGGCCCAGGGCTGGCTCCACGGGAAATGGCGATTAAGGTTGCAATCCAGGGCGGCTGAAATTTTCTCCTCCTTGTGGTGGTACTAGTGGTGTGACACAGTGGCAGTTGCATGGCTATGGAAAAAAAGAAAATGAAACCTGGTTTGTCCTTACTGCAGCATTACAACGGTACGATAGAGAATATAGCAGGTGACAGTACACTAGACTACAACAGTGCCACAATGTAGCCTAACAAATGGTAAAGTATTTATAGTATAATTTGTACTTGCGTAGGATTTCTTTGACATTGGCTAATACTACAAGAAATAGTACTTAAGCTGAGTAAGTCTAGAATATATCCTCGGATTCCTTCACAAGCCTGTTGCTATGACCTTATGCTCCCCAGCAAGTGTGTGGAATTATTGATGTCAGTTAGTCATACATCAAGCAAAACCACACAACCCGGGGGAAGAGGGTTAGGGTTTGTAAAATGGATAGGAATGGGGGTTTCTTTTTGGGTAGGTTTTGTTGAGAGAAAAAAAAAAGCACAGCATGGACAAACAATAATTGAACATAAAGACATTTTTGGGTACAAAGCTAACCATAAATCTTTTACGTGACATAAAGGAAGTGCATGCACTACTGAATGCATTGTTACAGAAAAGTAAGTAGTACTTTCGACAACCGTGAATGACAGAATGCGACAGTACAGGGCTACATTAAATTAGGATTAAAAAATAGCCGAAGTAAAACCTATAGAATGGCTGTAGGGATCAATTTAGAAGCAGAGAGATCCAAGAAATGCAGTCACACACACTCATTGAATAAAATAATGGATACTGTATCTGTATTGTTGTAGTTGTCCTGTTGAATTTGGTAAGTAAGTTGCATGCAGCAAACAATTCCTCTTATTAGGGGCACTCCTCCATTCCAGCTGACGCTTCGTCCATCAATGTTGGTGACCAGAAGACACCCTGTCCACTGCCTGCCTGGCGAATGCTGAATTGCGGCTCGCTAATGTGAAGCCTGACTCCATCCTTTTTTCCCCATTGCAGACTGAAACCCAGCCTGTCATTATTGAACGAAAAACAGCACTGATAAATAAATATATGGTATGTACGCTGTGTAGTGCAAAAAGTCACACTTTGATTTTCCTGATAGACAGTACAACATTTTTGAAAGTGCGTACTCTGTCTGAGTCACCTTTTCAAGGATAAAGAAGTATGGGCAAATTAATTTAACAGATCTTTCCCCTCAAGCCCAGGTGTACTGTAAACTGTGTTTTAGAACAAAATTAGACCTTCCCAGCAGTGCTTCCACCCAGACCCTTACTAAAGCCAGTTGCAAAAATGCTGAAGACCCCCAATCAGATCTCAAAAAACGAGGCCTAGCAGAAAACTGGTTACAAAATGTACTTCGAAAGTAAAAGTAGGCCCAAATACCCCCTTACCCACCGTGGATTGTATTCAAACCACTTGCAAGCAAGCAAAAGTATCCATAGCCAGCATCGCTCCAAGACTCGAAAACCCCCCCAACCAAACACATGCAATAGAAATACTGCTAACCCTAACGAGCCCTAAGTTAAGAATAGTGGCAGAGGCTTTCTTTAACTATGCCAAATCCCCCCTTTCCTACCATGGATTTTCTTCAAATGACTTGCAACCAAAACTACACATTCTCACGAGTGCTCTAAGACCCCAGAACTCAGTTGCAAAAATCTAGAACACCCCAAAACACATGCAATCCTGCTGCTAGGGCTAACCCTAATGAACCCTAAGTTACAAAAAGTGCCAAAAGGCTTTTCCTTATGGATTTTGTCCTAACCACTTCTATCCGGTATTAGACCTTCCCAGGAATGCCCCAAGACCCGCCAACCCACCCGCCAAAAAGCACAACACCCCCAAACAGCCCAAAAGCAAAATCTCATACTTACAATATTTCTCGGCCTTCGGTCCAAACGCGCTGTGTAGCTAGGCCATAACTCCGGTTTACCACCACGGATTTCCTGAAAAGCAAATGCAATCAAGATTAGACTGTCCCAGCAGTGCTCCCAGACCCCGAAACTCACCCACAAACAGCCGGAACCCCCCTAAAGAGCTCCTCAAAGGCAAGCAAGTCAGCAAAAACACACAAAAAATTCCGCCTCCGATTTGGTCCAAACCACTTTTATCCGGTATTAGAGCTTCCCAGCAATGGCCCCAGAGCCATCAACCAGGAGAAAACGAGTAGAAGACCCCCAAACAGCCAAAGAGCAAAAGTACAAAAATGGGGACTTAGTCATTTTTTTGCCAATTTCCCAAATCACTCCGAGCGCGCTCTGCAGCTAGGCCCTAACTCCCCTCTGCCACCATGGATTTGCTTCAAACCTCTTGCAAAGTAAAGTATCCATAGCCAGCAGTGCTCCCAGACCCCGAAACCCACCCACAAACACCAGGAAGCCCCCAAACAGGCCCCCGAAAACGCTACATTGAGCAAAATGTCAGAAATAGCACAAAAAAAATCAGCGTGGATTTTGTCCCAACCACTTGTATCCGGTATTAGACCTTCCCAGGAATGCCCAAAGACCCGCCAACCCACCCGCCAAAAAGCACAACACCCCCAAACAGCCCAAAAGCAAAATCTCATACTTACAATATTTCTCGGCCTTCGGTCCAAACGCGCTGTGTAGCTAGGCCATAACTCCGGTTTACCACCACGGATTTCCTGAAAAGCAAATGCAATCAAGATTGGACTGTCCCAGCAGTGCTCCCAGACCCTGAAACTCACCCACAAACAGCCGGAACCCCCCCAAAGAGCTCCTCAAAGGCAAGCAAGTCAGCAAAAACACACAAAAAATTCTGCCTCCGATTTGGTCCAAACCACTTTTATCCGGTATTAGAGCTTCCCAGCAATGGCCCCAGAGCCATCAACCCAGGAGAAAACGAGTAGAAGACCCCCAAACAGCCAAAGAGCAAAAGTACAAAAATGGGGGCTTAGTCATTTTTTTGCCAATTTCCCAAATCACTCTGCGCGCGCTCTGCAGCTAGGCCCTAACTCCCCTCTGCCACCATGGATTTGCTTCAAACCTCTTGCAAAGTAAAGTATGCATAGCCAGCAGTGCTCCCAGACCCCGAAACCCACGCACAAACACCAGGAAGCCCCCCAAACAGGCCCCCGAAAACGCTACATTGAGCAAAATGTCAGAAATAGCAAAGAAAAAATCAGCGTGGATTTTGTCCCAACCACTTGTATCCGGTATTAGACCTTCCCAGGAATGCCCCAAGACCCGCCAACCCACCCGCTAAAAAGCACAACACCCCCAAACAGCCCAAAAGCAAAATCTCATACTTACAATATTTCTCGGCCTTCGGTCCAAACGCGCTGTGTAGCTAGGCCATAACTCCGGTTTACCACAACGGATTTCCTGAAAAGCAAATGCAATCAAGATTAGACTGTCCCAGCAGTGCTCCCATACCCCGAAACTCACCCACAAACAGCCGGAACCCCCCCAAAGAGCACCTCAAAGGCAAGCAAGTCAGCAAAAACACAAAAAAAATTCCGCCTCCGATTTGGTCCAAACCACTTTTATCCGGTATTGGAGCTTCCCAGCAATGCCCCAGAGCCGTCAACTCACCCGCAAAGAAGTAGAACACCCCCACAAGTGCTGAGTCTTTCTTCATTGGGCGTAATCCAGCCCGCTGCTTTGATGGAAATAGGAGTCTGGAGGAGGAGGATAGAGGAGCATGTTCTTCTGAACTTGTGAACCTGAGGAATGCAGACTGCGGCACCTTCAAATCAATAAGCAAACAAGTGAAGACAGTTCTGCTGATGGGCTTGTTTTTGTTATTAGGTGATTAAAGTTTGAATTATATTAACTGTGCACAACAAAGAAAGACAGACACACAGGAATGAAAGTGAATAAGGACGAAAAAGAAAGTTATTGATTCATTGTCTCATTTTCAGGGCTTGGTGTTAAGGTCCAGGAATAAGAATAAGGCTTTGTTTTCATACTCTGCGAATTCAGGCAGGGTGAGCTCAGTGTCACCTGACAGAGTGGAAATTCCCTCATCTACGTTGCTGTCCACCTCGTCTTCATCCGGCGCGCTTTCTCGTACTCTGTAATCTGGTGGTACGAGGTGCTGATTCATCTTGATCATTGTTAACCTCTCCACATTTTTGGGCGAGAGGCGGCTCCGTTTGGGAGTTACAATGGCACCAGCAGCACTGAAAACACGTTCAGAAGACACGCTTGCGAGTGGGCAAGACAAGTAGTTTAAATCCAGGTTGGAGAGCTGTGGCCACAATTCTTTTTTCCCATGCCAATACGCCAATGGGTCAGCATTAACATAGACCTCTGTTGAGTCATTCAGATAGTCCTTCACCATCGACTCAAGGTCTTCATCCAAGGTTCCTCCACTTTGCTTAGCTGTTGCTGTGCCTGTGACCTTTTGAGAACCAAACCCAAGCCGAGCTAGCCAATCCTCTTCAGCCTCCAATGTTTCTGTTGTGTCTGGTGCAGATGATCCGGTTGCCGGTGTCTTTAACGGCTGAGAGGTCACTTGTGCCACAGCCACAGGTGCAGAAGTGGATTGTTTTGACTGGGGATGGCCTGCTGATGCTGATGTACTGCCTTTTCCTTCAAATTTCTGCCGTTCTCTTTCAAACCTCTTGGCTGACAAGGCTAGCCAACGTTTGTACTTTGGAACATGTTCATCATCAAAAGGAAAGAATGCTTGGCCTGCCAGCGCCTGTTTGTAGCGTGGATCCAGAATAGTAGCACAAATGTAATGCTGTTCTGAGTGGATCATTTTAAGACGTTCATCACCACGTAGGCGCTCTAATAATTTCTTCGCCAAAACAAAAGGGTCTTTGTTTTTTTCATCTTTTTGAAACACAGAATACACCTCCTTCAGTTGGTGCTCCAGCATGTACAACAATGGGATAGCTTTTCCCAAATTACAGTCCTCCTTGCTGACTGCACGCGTGAAGACTTCAAAAGGACGAAGCATGCGTGTCAGGCTTTTACCTATGTGCCATTGCTCCGCACCCATCCTCAGGTCCTTCTGAGCTGTACCCTGTGTTAAGAAATATTGATCGAGTACCGTATGCTGCTCATACAGACACTCAAGCATGTAGAAGGTTGAGTTCCAACGTGTTGCCACCTCCTGGATGAGTGCTTTCACTGGCATTCGACGGTCATGTAGCAGGCTCCTCAGATGCTTCTGGGCCTTAAAAGAATGGCTGAAATGGTTGCACATTTTTTGGCAGGTCTCCACTACCTCGTACGCTGGACTCTCTTTATCACTCAAGAATATTTTGACAACCAGGTTTATACAGTGCACCAAACATGGCACTCTGAAATACTGACCCAGCTCCATGGCCTTAACTACATTGGCACCATTATCCGTGGAAACATAACCAATCTGGCGTTTTTTTGGGGACAGCCAGTCAAGGACCTTAGTGTTAAACTCATCCAAAATGTTTTGTGCTGTGTGACGTTTCTCCAAACCAAACAAGGCTAGTGTTGCATGTTTCCGAGCAGCTTTGAAAACTTGGTCCGGGTCAACACCTGCGTTTAGCTTTGCTTTAACCCCTGAAAAAGACACCCAGTGTGCAGTGATGCACATGTAATCAGCGCCTGCGCCACTGGTCCACATGTCTGTTGTCAGATGTATAGTGTGAACAGCACTCTTCTGCAATGCTGCCCCAATCACCTCCAGCACAACTTCATGTAGTGCTGGAACCGCAACACTGGCAAAATAGAACCGGCTAGGAACCTTCCATTTAGGGCAGAGCGCTGCCACTAATTCTAGAAAACCAACCCCTTCTACAAAAGAAAAAGGGAGAAGGTCCAGAGCTAGCATTTTAGCCAGCTTAGTGTTATACAGACGCGTCAGTGAGTGGTTGCGTTCATATTGCGCTTCTGTAAACAACATCTTTTTAATGTTGCCCTGGACCAAGCATTTACGGGATGATGATGATATCTTCGACCCAGTTACGCTCGCTGATGAACTTTTTTGCATTGGTGTTTCACTCTCTCCCACACTATTAGTGTGGCTCACATGGGGTGTGCTGCTGACAGGGGTACTGGCCGATGTAAGTGAAGTGTTTGACACGTCTTCTTCCTCCTCATCATCAGATGAAACAGCATTACGTGCAATTCGGGCTTCCTTGATCGCCTGTAGGTGCGCAAACCATTTGACAGCGTGCTTTCTTTCAAGATGACCTCTCTGGCCTCCGGTACCATAGTTGGAACCAAACTTACCACGACTAACTGCCAACTTACAAATGCTACAAATGGCAAAGTTTTCCTTTTTTGGGCAAACACTAAAGAAGTCCCAAACTGCGGACTTGAAATGTTTTTGAGGGCCGGAGGAGGCGGCGATACTGGTGGTGGTGGTCCTGCTGCTAATGCCAGATGAAGTGGAGGATGTGGATTGCCGAACTTCAGTACGTTTTGCACTTTCACCACCACTAATTGAGGTCGAGGTGGATGGAGGTCCCTTCTGGCGACTAAGAAATATGGAAGCGGTAGGTGTTGGTGTACTAGTTAACTCCAATGATTGTGGTGTTTCTTCCATTGCCTCCTCATCGACAACATCATCACGCTCAGCAGCTTCTCGGGCTAGGGTCAAAATGTATTTTTGATGCATGCCCGCTGGGGCTGCAGTGACCTTTATGATGACTGGCTCGTCGTCGTGAGAGTCTTCATCAGCAGGACAACTATGAGTTTTTCGACGACCTTCCTTTTACGCTTAAGTACCTTTGTCAGATCATGGTGTGCCTCTCTCTCAGACGGCCGTGATGGTTCCCAATCTTCATCCAGCTCATCAGAAGGAGGTGGGCTTGAAGAAGATGTAGACACCAACCATGATCTTTTCCTTGCTAGGGATGTGAAAGACAATGAATGATCATCAGGAGGAGTGGCTTCCAATGATACCTCGACTTGATTGTCGATTTCCTGATGTGCCCCTACTTCGGGAGGAACAACTATTGTGGGCACTTGTTGTGACCCTCCATGCACCTCTGCTTGTGCATCTCCTTGCGCTGCCTCTCCTTCCACATGTACTTGGGCTTGTACTTGCACATGTGGTTGTTGTTGCGGCTGTGGTTGTTCAACACTTGTCAGATGAGTTACAACAACCTGTGTTGATTCAGGGACATTGCTGCTACTTTCTTGCGATGAGCCAACATCACTGGTCGATGGTGATTGAAGAAGTACACTGACTGCCTCTGCAGCACTCAAGGGCTTGGACTTAAGTTGGCGTGGTGGTGGTGGTGGAGGCACTGAGCCCAATGGAGTGGGGGTGCTGCTCCCAGCTTGGTCCCCAGCAGATCCCGCTGCTGCTGCAGGCGTACTTTTTTTTTACTCCCAAAAAACGCGGCGGCCAAGCACACCAGCCTCCTTGGTAACTTGCTTCTTCTGCTCCTTACTGGCAACTTTCTTGCTAGAGGAGCTACGGAGAACTTTTTTTGGGGCCATCTTCTTCAGAGCAGGTCAGAACAGCAGGCCGCAGTTGCACGAGTTGCAGAGTTGTCTGTGGCCAGACGTGACGTCGCGTGACGTTATGCTGCACACACACACCGCTGCAGGACTTCTTCCTGGCACTGGTGGTTCTCTTGAGTCTTGTGCACCTAAAAGCAATGGAAGACAGAGGAACATCAGTTCAGTTATACACCCCCAAAAAATCGAGAAAAAAACTGAAAAATCAGCACAATCCCAAGCCATCCAGCCCCTCCATGATGTTTAAATTCAAGACAACCCACAGAAAGACTAGGCACATGCACCACTCACTACCCCTGGTGAAAAGGCCACAACAGGCCCAAAAATCACGGAAAAATCAGCACAATCCCAAGCCATCCAGCCCCTCCATGATGTTTAAATTCAAGACAACCCACAGAAAGACTAGGCACATGCACCACTCACTACCCCTGGTGAAAAGGCCACAACAGGCCAAAAAAACGAAAATCACAGAACAATCAGCACAATCCCAAGCCATCCAGCCCCTCCATGATGTTTAAATTCAAGACAACCCACAGAAAGACTAGGCACATGCACCACTCACTACCCCTGGGCATAATGGATGAAAGCTAGGCAAAATGGGTGCAGGCCTGAGAACACTGCCTGCATTCAAAATGGCCCCCTCCCTCCCAGCACATGGCCAGGGCCTGTAGCAGCACTCAAAATGGCCCCCACCCACATGGCCTGTCCCCATGAACACCCCAAAAAATCGAAAAACACAGAAAAATCAGCACAATCCCAAGCCATCCAGCCCCTCCATGATGTTTAAATTCAAGACAACCCACAGAAAGACTAGGCACATGCACCACTCACTACCCCTGGTGAAAAGGCCACAACAGGCCAAAAAAACGAAAATCACAGAAAAATCAGCACAATCCCAAGCCATCCAGCCCCTCCATGATGTTTAAATTCAAGACAACCCACAGAAAGACTAGGCACATGCACCACTCACTACCCCTGGGCATAATGGATGAAAGCTAGGCAAAATGGGTGCAGGCCTGAGAACACTGCCTGCATTCAAAATGGCCCCTCCCTCCCAGCACATGGCCAGGGCCTGTAGCAGCATTCAAAATGGCCCCCACCCACATGGCCTGTCCCCATGAACACCCAGAAAAATCGAAAAACACAGAAAAATCAGCACAATCCCAAGCCATCCAGCCCCTCCATGATGTTTAAATTCAAGACAACCCACAGAAAGACGAGGCACATGCACCACTCACTACCCCTGGTGAAAAGGCCACAACAGGCCAAAAAAACGAAAATCACGGAAAAATCAGCACAATCCCAAGCCATCCAGCCCCTCCATGATGTTTAAATTCAAGACAACCCACAGAAAGACTAGGCACATGCACCACTCACTACCCCTGGGCATAATGGATGAAAGCTAGGCAAAATGGGTGCAGGCCCGAGAACACTGCCTGCATTCAAAATGGCCCCTCCCTCCCAGCACATGGCCAGGGCCTGTAGCAGCATTCAAAATGGCCCCCACCCACATGGCCTGTCCCCATGAACACCCAGAAAAATCGAAAAACACAGAAAAATCAGCACAATCCCAAGCCATCCAGCCCCTCCATGATGTTTAAATTCAAGAAAACCCACAGAAAGACTAGGCCCATGCAACACTCACTACCCCTGGTGAAAAGGCCACAACAGGCCAAAAAAACGAAAATCACAGAAAAATCAGCACAATCCCAAGCCATCCAGCCCCTCCATGATGTTTAAATTCAAGAAAACCCACAGAAAGACTAGGCCCATGCAACACTCACTACCCCTGGAGAAAAGGCCACAACAGGCCAAAAAAACGAAAATCACAGAAAAATCAGCACAATCCCAAGCCATCCAGCCCCTCCATGATGTTTAAATTCAAAACACCCCACAGAAAGACTCAGTGCACCCACCACTGAGTACCCCTGGGCAAAGGGCCCCAAAACAGCCCAAAAATCGAAAATTCCAAAATTGTAGTTGCAGCAACTGTAATGCCCCAAACAAACTTACTTGTGAAATTTCTAATCCAAAAGTGATCCATAGAAAGTCAAAAAGGCCTCAAATCCAAATATCCAGGAGCATCCACAAAAAGTAATCCTTCCAGCTCCAGATCCAAATGAAAAGTGACCAGGAGAAGGACAAAGCACTGGGAGGAGCCTGCTGGACAGGAACAGGAAGTTGAAGACTGTGGGGCACTTCCTTCCCCCCCCCCCTCTCCCCAAAATGGACTCCTCGCAAAAAAAGTGCAGGCAAATGTCAACCTGAGGAGTTATTCAGATAAAAATCATAATTTCCAGAAGGTTTATGCTGCTTGCTGGTGGATTTCTTGTGCAGAATTGCAAATTTTGTATTTTCGCGAGTGCGAGAATGTTGCTGCTCGCCGCATCTACAAGCTCGCAATTGCGAAGTACCGCGATACGTGATCACGGCGTACTCGCGTTGACAAACTCTCGCTGTGCAAGTTGGCAAGCCGCGATTACGTAATCGCGCTCGCGAAATTCCCGCGGGATCCCGCAGCAAGATCCAAAATGGCGCAGCACTCACAAAATATCAAGAAAAACAACTCGGCAAACGCTGAATGACGGTAAGTAAACGCCGCGCGCCGCAAAATTGTATCACCAAGAAAAAAAAATCCGCTGCGTGCGAATTTGCGGATTTTCGGTAAATTCGCGAGCGTTCGCGGATTGCGGATTTACCGAAAATCCGCAAAATCCGCGAGCGTAACGGATTTTCCGCCCATGCTTACCCTCAAGTTAGGGACCGTGGGTGGAGCCCCAATGCCCCCATGATCCCTGCATTGCTAACATGCTAACCTGCAACTCCCCTTGCCCAAAAGCAATTCTGCTTTGCTTCTTTGAAACAAGAGCAGGTTTCCTGCTCTTGCTTTAACAAAGAAAAGCAATGTTTGCTATGTAAGGGCAGCAGCCGTGCTCCCACCCTACATAGCAAATGGTAATGTCCTGGACATTGCAGGAGCTGGCCCTAGGGGTGGTGGTCCCTAGGACCATTGAGGGCTCCAGAAGGAGCACTGCGCGGCCCACCACCCAATCCTTGAGAGACCTGAGTGGGTGTTGGTTCCCGGAGCCCCGGGGTATGCAACAGACCACCGCATTTCAATAATGTATGCCCAGGGAGGTGGTGGTCCCTGGGGCAGCATAGGGGGGCAGGAGCCCCCATGCCTTTAATTTTAAAAAAGCCCCGGGAAGTTAGAGTCCCTGGGGCTGTGTGGGGAGCAAGAGCCCCCCAACACTTTTTTTTTTTTTAATGATAAAGCCCTGGGGATGTGTCAGTCCCCGGGGCTGCGGGGGCCCAGTGGGCTTCCGCACCATTATCAAACACTGCCCCCGGGACCTGGCCTACCCGGGGGCTTTAAGAAAACAAAGTGCAGGAGACCGCACTCCATTTTTTAAAAATGAATGAATGAATGAATGAATGAAAATAGAACCTATAAAGCGCACGTACACCTACGGTTTCTTGGCGCTGGAGTGGGAAGGCTGGCCAGTGCAGATGGGGTGGGCTTATTGCAGGCTGATAAAAAGAGCCAAATTTTTAAAGATTTTCTAAACTGAGCATAGGATGGGAGGAGGCGGAGTGCAGGGGGAAGAGAATTCCAAAAGAGAGGGGCTTGAGTGGAAAACCGCAAACCACCGTGTTTTTTGCGCTTGAAACGACCGGGAGTGAGAAGATTGTGACTAGAAGAGCGAAGGTCGCGCTGAGGAACATAACGGTGTAAGAGGGAAGAAATAAAAGATGGTCCCTGGGAGGAAAGAGCTTTGTGGATCAGGCAGCCAAGTTTGAAGAGGCTACGCTGTGCAACAGGGAGCCAATGAAGATTCTTTAAGAGGGGCTTAGTGTGAGTGAATTTTGGCAGGCCGTAAGCCAGCCTGGCTGCCTGATTCTGAATAAGCTGAAGGCGTTTGGATTGATATGCTGGTATGCCCATGTATAGGGCATTCGCATAATCAATGCGTGAAATCACGAGTCCTAGAATGACCTGTATAAGAGCCTCGTGAGAGAGGAGTCTGCTAATTTTGTGGATATGACGTAAGTGATAAAAGCAGATGGATATAACTGAGTTAATTTGTGCCCTCATAGAGAGGTCCTTGCAGATGGTAATACCAAGGCTCTTTACGGAGTCAACAGGGGAAGGAGGGGGACCAAGTGAGGGAGGCCAAAAAGTAGAATTCCAGGGGTTGCCTATGGGACCAGTAAGAACTAGCTCCGTTTTGTCAGGGTTGAGTTTGAGATGATTCAAACTCATCCAGGAGCTGATGAAGTTCATAACAGAATGGACATTTTGGACAGAGGAGGGGGAAGGATCAATACTGAAAATAGGCTGAAGGTCGTCCGCGTAGTTGAAAATAGTGACAGATTTATGTTTAAGCTCTGAGATAAGTGGACGGATATAAAGATTAAAAAGGAGTGGTGAAAGTGAGGAGCCCTACGGTACTCCACAGGCAAGGAAAAAGGAGGGAGGGACACTGCCTGAGTGCGATCCTGGATAAAGGAGGTAATCCACTTCAGTGGCAGCCCCTGGATGCCGGCGTGCTCGACACGTTCAAGTAGGATGTTATGGTCTACGGTGTCGAACGCCGCCGACAAATCCAGGAGCACCAAAGCTTGGGAGATGTTCTGGTCAGCCCCCTTTCTTAACTCCTCATGGACGGCCAAGGCGATAGATTCAGTAGAATGTTGAGGACTAAAGCCGGCCTGATGGGGGTCGAGGAAGTGGGTAGATTCAATAAAAGCACTCAGGCAGTTAACCACATAAGCTTCCAAAACTTTACCCAAGTAGAAGAGGAGGGAAATTGGGTGAAAATTTTAGAGGACAGCTGCATCGGCTCCAGGTTTTTTCAGAATGGGCGAGACCACCTCTGTTTTGAATGAGAGGGGAACTATCCCTGAGGAAAGGGAATTGTTTAACAAAGAAAGAAGGGGTGTGGAGATGTTATGATAGATTTCGCGGCTAATGTGGGAAGGACAGCTATCCTGAGGGGAACCCGACTAAACTTTCCCTAGGAAAGAGAAGAAAGTGTCTTCCATAAGTGTAGGAAACATAAGATAATGGACCGGGTTAGGAGGGGCCATGGTGGAGTATGAGATAGTGACAGTGGTGGGGATGCTGGTTTTGATATTTACGATTTTTTCAATAAAATAGCTGTTAAGTGAACCACAAAGGGATTGAGAGGGCGGGGACTTAATAGTGACACGGTCAGGTTTGACCAGTTCATCCACAATAGAGAAAATAGTTTTTGATTTGCAGTTAGAGCTGAGAATTTTCGCAGAGAAATATGCAGCTTTGGCCTTCATAATGGCTTCTTTATTCTCATATAGGGCATTCAAAAACAGGGATTTTTTGAGGGGACAGTAGTGAAGCCTCCAATTGCGCTCTAATTGGTGCAAAGCGAGATTCCTATCCCTCAGATCTTTGGAAAACCATAGTTGTGCATCGTGAGGTCTCTTAGTTTTTAAAGGCTTAAGGGGGGCAAAAGTATCTCTTGCCTGGGTCATCCAGGAGGAGAGAGCTTCAGCCTGTAGATGAGGTGAACAATGGGGATCCAAAAGATCGGGAAATGCGGAGAGGGTGGAAGTGAGGTTGGTGCAAATGGAAGGAATATCTACGTTTTTCCAGTTTCTAACCCTGGTGGAGGCTCCTGTATGTGTGGCGGTGGGGGTAGGGAGACTGATGGAAAAGGAGACAAGATGGTGGTTGGACCAGGCACAGGGGGATACCCAAAGGTCAAGGATATCCAGATTGAGACTCCAGGCTTGGTCCAGGATGTGCCCTTTTATGTAAGTGGCTGCTTTGATGTGTTCAGAAAAATTAAGCCCAGAAAGCAAGTCAGTAAATTGCTTTGAGTGAGGGCTCTCAAGAGGATCATGAGGCCAATAATTAAAGTCGCCTATAATGAGGAGCCTGGCGTGATTGATCACCAGCTCAGCAACCAAGTTACTAAAGAATTGGACAAAATTTAAGGAAGGATTGGGTGGACGATAACAAAGAACGCATGCCAAAGGAGAATATTTTGAATGCAACGTAGCTACAAGGATATCCGCCAGTGGGGAAAGGGGGAGTGTAATGGAGGTGAAGGAGTGAGGATGAGCAATGATGGCGCCCCCCCCCAATCTTCCCATCTCGACGGTTAGCCTGAAGAATATAGTAATTGCCAGGGAGGGCAGCCAGAATGTCTGGCATAGACTCAGACAAAAGCCATATTTCAGAGAGAAACAGGAAATCGGGACTGAGGGTGTTGAGGAGATGGAAAATCTCAACCTGGTGTCTAGGTAACGAGCGGGTGTTTAAATACCAGATAAAAAGTTTGGTGGGAGCGGATTTAAGGTGAGTAGTAGCAGTGGAGGGGGTCTGAGGGACATTCAAGAGTGCAGGAATAGGGAGAGGGCATAAGTCTTGTGGGGTGTTAAGAGGAACTACAGAGGGCAGGGAGAAAATCCCAATTGAGCGTAGTCTGCTACGGAGCGCACTACCAATGGGCCAGACGCCCTGGAGAGTCTTGAGCTCTGCAGAAGAGTAAGCAAGGGAGAAATGACCAGGGGGTAGGGCCCTGGGCTCTGGTCGGGCACGGAGGGGCGCAGACGTGCTTGCGTTTTGGCGCACCGCCGGCGCATCCGCTGCGCGACTTGTAGAGCATCTAATTAATGAAGGCAGAGAAACCAATGGGTGAGTTGGATGGGAGTGTCGGCGTGGCGAATGGGCCCGGAAGTAGTGAATCACTTCCGGGGCCCGAAATGTCCTCCCTTGTCCCTCCACAGCAAACCAAAGACTTGGCGGTGGACCGGGGACTGTGGAGCCGGTAGTGGCGGTACGAGCGCAAATTAAGCCCAAAGCAGGTAAGAAGGAAAATAACAGAGTCACATTTAGGTTAAATAGTACCTGTCATAAGTTTTTAAAAAGTGATAACGCCCTAAATCGGCGTTCGCCCAAATCAATAAAATGCCTGGTTCCAGATTTGCACACCCAGCGCGACTCCGGCCAAATTATTTTTCTTATTTTTTTTGGGGCCTGGGTGTCTGTGGGACCCCCTGAGCAGGGCTATGGGGTCAGGGTGTTTGTACCCTGCCCCCTTTTTTTGATTCTTACCAGTTTTGTTTTCCTTTTTCTTGTGATTCGGTTTTACTGAGTCACAAGATGGCTGCCAACACTTCCTGGTTTGGAGGGTTAGCAGCCAATCAGAATTAAGCTCATGCTCGGGAGGATTTGTGACTTCTCCTCAGTGCACAGATATCAATCTTTTTATTTTTTTAATTTCTCAGGAACTACTGAACGGATTTATACCATTTGAAAAAAGGGTTGCTTTCTGAACCTTCCTTTTGGCCACATTTGGTGTAATTTAAGCATGGGCGGAAAATCCGTTTCGCTCGCGGATTTTGCGGATTTTCGGTAAATTCGCAATCCGCGAGATTCGCGAATCTCCCGCAAAATCCGCAAATCCGCGAGCAGCGGATTTCATGGCTTGCTCGCACTGTTCGCGTGAGTTCGCGGCTTCCCAGTACAACTTCGCGCCCCGCGAATAAGCGCAAAATTGCAGAAATACGATCTTAGCAAAACTGAAACTACTTACCAGGTTCAAAAGTTCAGGCTCATCATTAGTAGCCATTTCCTGTAGTGCTTCCTGAGGGGCCCCTCCAGAGTTCAGTTGCCAGTTGCAACTATTATGTGACCCTGCTCTGAACCTCAGAATAGTTACACATATGCCACAAAGGTCCTGAATTACAGCTAAGGGAGACAAGCAGGAGCCAGGCTGGAGGTTCAAATCCATTAATCAGCCCCTAATTCATTATTGTCAGTTGGGGCAGGGCAGGTGTTGTAACTAATTTTGCAACAATGAAAGCACTTAGCAAGTGCAAAAGATCACTAATCAGGAAGCACTAAGGAAGCAGGTGCCAGCTAAAAAAATATTCTGTGACACATTAATCAGACCCAAATTAATTCAGGTCACTTGAGGCAGGGAAGGTGTGCTTGCGTTGCCACAATAATGTACACTGACTGGACAACCAGAGGGTGCTGTGATGAAACAGAGGGTGGCATGAGTGGGCCAGAGGGTGGCATGAGTATTCAGAGAGTGGCAGTGGTGACAGAGAGTGGCAGTGATGAAGAAGAGTGTCCCAAACAGGCTGGACACGTAGAAACAACAAGTTCGCGAAACTTGCGACCCGACAGGTAAGTTTGCGTTTTGCGAAATTGTACAAAACCCTCGCGAACTGGCAGAAACCCGCGCGAACACACAAAAAAAGAAAATCCGCAAATTCGCGAGAATTCGCGGATTTTGCGGATTGCGAGTTCGCAAATCCGCAAAATTCGCGAACGCGAGATTCGCAAAATTCGCCCATGCTTAGTGTAATTCCGTTCAGCAGTTCAGGCTGTAGCCTGTTCCAAAATTTCCTATGGAAATTATCATGGGGAAAACGCTTTTTGGGACCCCCTTTTTCTCTGCCCCTGCTTGATGAATCACCCCTAACGTTCAAGACAGGAGCTGACCCAAGCTGGTCATTAGTTTGGAAAATATCACGAAGATTCGTCAAACAGTGCCAAATATATTGGCAAATCAAAAAATGCATTTCCTCTGGATAATAGGTCCTAACTATAACTGCCTACTGCCGACCGCCAGTAGGTAATATACGTACACACATATATGCACACACATAAATATACACACACACATATATATATATGGCGGATGGCTGGTGTGATTAATAAATAAATCACCGAGAAATTGGCACGAAATCTGGGCTCACTCTCGTTATTCTTGGACAAACTGTGGAAAAAGAATGGCGTTTTCCTAATATATATATATATATATATATATATATATATATATATATATATATATATATATATATATATATATATATATATATATATATATTACCTACTGGCGGTCGCCAGTAGGTATATATAGTTAGGATTTTTTCCCTATGGGATTTCTGAAAATTCTATGCCTAATAACTTTTGCGTTCGTGGACGGAATTGGCTGAAATTTTCAGGAAAATGGCACATTTTGTTTCTGAGCAGACCTTGAAAATTTGGGGGGGTTTTGTGGAGGGGGGGCCGAGAAAAAAGGGGGGTCCCAAAACGCCTTTTTCCCATGTTAATTTCCATAGGGCGGTTGGACTCACTTTTAGCCCGAACGGCTGAATGGATTTTCACGAAACTTGGCAAAATTGTAGGGACTGTTAGCCCGATGTGCCTTTGCTAGGTCTCAATATATGTGCTTCAGTGGATTTTGAGAAATTAACGTTTAAATCAAGATATATATCTGTAACAGCGCTCCGGGCAGCGATCCGGTTCGCGAACCTTTCGCGTAACGGAACTTTGCGATGAGAAGCTGATTGGCCCTCCGGTGTCTGTCAACATTCTAAACAGTCCGGAGCGGCCGCCATCTTGTCTCTCGGTAGGATCGAGAGACAAGAGGAGGCCAAAACAAAGGGGGAAATTACCATAAGGGGGCATAGTAGATCCTCGTTGACCCCCTAGGTTTTATGTGGAGGTTTTAAAAGGGCCTAGGAGGGTCCAAAAAAAAAAATTTTTTTTTGCGTGGTAAGCGCCAAGTTCGCGAACCGGATAGCTTTCTGGGCAGCGAACTTTATGGATAAAAGAATGAAAGACTTTTCTAATACTGTATGTTAATTGTTTGTTGTTTTTCTTGTTTTTTTTTGTTTTCTTTATTTATTTATTTTTTTTATTATGATTGTGTTTCATACTTTATTAAATTTTCTAACATTTCATTGTCAGAAATGTCATAATTTATTATAGGGTGTAATTGTTTTTCATTTTGAAGCAAGTTGTCTACTGCTTCAACACATTGTAGAAGTTCGTGGTCTCTACTGTCATCCATAAAGTCATCAAGTTTGTCTTGGCTGCTCTCCTTCAGTTCAATCGAAAATGAAACTTGCTGCTCGCCTTCCATTTTGCCTGAAATTTGGATTAAAAAAATATATATTAGTAGAGATAGGGCACTGTTGGGATTAATTTTAGATAGGCAGTTTTTATCAGTGAATTTATCTTTTGGCAGTGTATAGTATGAGAGTGGAAATAGGACTAAAAAAAAGTGTATGTGATTTAACCAAGACACTACTACTACAGAGGGATAGTGTATATGTAGCAGAAAAAGTCTACTATATTAAGTCATAGTGCACAATATATTAAATTATAACTTACCTTCACAAAGAAGTTGAAGTTTTTTGAAGCTTTTGAAATAGGAGGTACAACAAGAAGTAGTAGTCAAAATGGCTGTGTTTCCTTCTCTCCCTTTATATATATACAGGTATATAACCAATCAAATGTCAGGTAATAAAAGTAGAAAATGAAAGTAACATTTTCATTGGTTGTCAATTCCAACAATTCAGATGTGTTTTGTGAAGTAATTTACCTCACGGTACTTGGAGAGGTCTACAGGCTAAATGGCTAAATGGAATTTCAATGAAATTTGTGAGAATGGAAGGGATTGTTATGTAGTATGAGCTAATCTATATTTGGTGAGAGTGTTTCTAGTCGTTATTCTGTAAATTACTTTCCCGCCTTTTTTTAGGACCGCTTTCCGGGAAGCTGCCCGGTTAGCGAACCTTAAGCGTCACGGGAGTCCACCATTTTGTGTTTCGTTCGCATTAAGATACAAGATGGAGGGCAAATAATGTTTAGAATGGGTAGAAGGGGTCATGGAAGACTTATCTTGACCCCCTAGGTTTTCTGAGCGTGGCTGAGGAGGCTTATATGTGCGGAAAAAAAATTTTTTTTAAAAAAATTCCGCGAGGTTAGCTTTCGGTTAGCGAACCGGGTAGCGCTCCGGGGAGCGAATTTTGTGGAAAATTAGTGAAAAAAGTTAGAGAAAAATAATAATTGTGAGTGATCAGATGTAGGGTAGCTCTGAGAAGAGCTTTTGGGTTTATGGTACATTTAGGTACTTATAAGTAGGTACCAATGCAGAGTCTTAAATTCAGAATGAAAATTCTGTTGCCCTCATCTGAGAAGTGAACTCCATCTCCTCTGTAGATATCTTGCATGTAGTAACGCAAGTTATTGTTGTACAGAGAGCCCATTCCATGGTCTCTCATGTAAGCTGAAACAGATTTGTTTACATGCTTCCTCGCTTTCTCAATTTGTGGACAAAATTGGTTGGACCACCTCCATTTCTGTCTTTGGCATATATTGGAATATACCAAGGCAGTTTGAGGAAAAAGTGCCATTAATTGCTCCAAGGTGTCCTTTAAAAGCATTTCCAGACCTACCCCTGTCAAAGTGCCCAAATCATTACCTCCACAGTGCACTATTAACAGGTCAGGTTTTGGCAAATGCATAAAGGTTTTCACCAATGGTATCAATTGGTGACATTTTAATCCTCTTTGGCCCAACCACTTAATTTCCACATCTTGTAAATTGAGGTTGTGTAAATTTCTGCTCTCAGCATACCTTTGAGCCCAGTGGATGTAACTATGTCCAACAATCCAGACGTTAAACATGGTGGAAGAAGGTTGTTCTGCAGTCAGATGAAGTGTGGTAATGAAAGGGCAGTTGAAACAGTAGGAGTTTCTAAAGAAAAAAAACTGTGGATTTACAATGCTAATGATTCATTAGCAGTGATTGGTGCATTTCCATTTCTGAAAACAGAAAGTTAGGGTGCATGGATGTGTTCTTTGAAAGATGTAATTTGAATGGTCAAGGAAGAAACATTTAATGAAAGATTGCACTGGATACGCAGGTGCACTGAGAGTTCAGAGTTCAATTGAAACATTGTTGTGTGAATTTGCAAACATGAGAGGTCTTCCAGGAGGTGGTTGCTATGGAAACAAGGCAGACAGGGCAGAGGGGGGAAGGGTTTTGATTTGAAAAAAGTGAGGGAAGAGGTATGATTGGCTAATATGAGAGATATGTGAAAAGAATATCTGTATTTCTGTGCTTTCAATAGCTGCAGCCTTTGGAGTGCATCCTTTTTCTTCTGCTGAAGACAATTTGGTGTATTTCTGAGACTGTTTTCAAAACTCAAAAAATATTTGCTAAGGTGAGAAAAGATTTATTTAATTTAGATAGAGAATAGTATGATTTAAGGAGAAAATGATGAAGAAAGCTGTGTTTTTAAAATGTGGTTTTGTCTCTAGTGATATACTAATAGAATTAGTTTCAAAGAGAAATTATAATTGCATATTTGGTGTAACATTCTGGCATGCAGTTACACAAGATATTGTAATACATGGAGGCCATTTCATGGTCTGTTATGTAAGCTGAAACAGATATGTTGCTTTTAAAAACGATTTAAGAAATCAATTACATTTCTAGATATGTACTGCTAGAGCTTCATAGGTTGTTTTGGGCCATATTTATAAGGTATTTGAGTGTCTAAGATGTTGTGTTCGCCTTTTAAAATGTAAAGTGTTCCTCATGGGACAAGTGTCTTGTAAATACGCTCCCACTTGTGCTTGGCAAATTTAGATTTTGATTATGGGAGTTACCTAGCCATGTTAATAGTGTCCCAAAAATGGTGCTAGGGCATTCCAGAAAACACTTTCATGTGTCTCAAGGACATTTTTAGTCATTTCTTCATGAATGCAGGTATACAATTGATTTATATGCTGTGTTTAAAAACGAATTTTGAAATGAATTAAATTTCAGGATATGTACTGTTAGAGCTTCATAGGTTGTTTGGGGTCATATTTAGAAGGCATTTTAGTGTCTTTGAAGTTATTTTTCCCTTTTTAAATGGAAAGCGTTCCTCATGGGGCCCTGAGCAGTTCTTAGCCATGTTATTTAATAGGAAGTGGATAACATGGCTAAGAGCATTTGCTGGGAAATGCATGAATATCGCTGATTTTTCTGCTATATTCATGCATTGTGGCCGTTTTTTTTCACATTGCTTCATAGGTTGTTTGGGTTCATATTTAGAAGGCATTTTAGTGTCTTTGATGTTATTTTTCCCTTATTAAATGGAAAGCGTTCCTCATGGGGCCCTGAGCAGTTCTTAGCCATGTTATTTAATAGGAAGTGGATCACATGGCTAAGAGCATTTGCTGGAAAATGCATGAATATCGCTGATTTTTCTGCTATATTCATGCATTGTGGCCGTTTTTTTCACATTGCTTCATAGGTTGTTTGGGTTCATATTTAGAAGGTATTTTAGTGTCTTTGATGTTATTTTTCCCTTTTTAAATGGAAAGCGTTCCTCATGGGGCCCTGAGCAGTTCTTAGCCATGTTATTTAATTGGAAGTGGATAACATGGCTAAGAGCATTTGCTGGAAAATGCATGAATATCGCTGATTTTTCTGCTATATTCATGCATTGCGGCAGTTTTTTTTCACATTGCTTCATAGGTTGTTTGGGTTCATATTTAGAAGGCATTTTAGTGTCTTTGATGTTATTTTTCCCTTTTTAAATGGAAAGCGTTCCTCATGGTGCCCTGAGCAGTTCTTAGCCATGTTATTTAATAGGAAGTGGATAACATGGCTAAGAGCATTTGTTGGAAAATGCATGAATATCGCTGATTTTTCTGCGTTATTCATGCATTGCAGGCCTTTTTTTATCACATTTGCAAGCATTTCTTAGCCATGTTATCCAATGGGAGGTGGATAACATGGCTAAGAGCATTTGCTTCAAAGGTTGTTTGGGGTTATATACCATTTTTGGGAAATTATTAACATGCCTATCTAACTCCCATAATCAAAATCTAAATTTGCCAACCGCAGGTGGGAGCGTATTTACAATAAATTTGCACCATGAAGAATGTAAAATAGCATACTAGATACTCAAATAACTTATAAATATGATCCAAAACATCTTATGAAGCACTAGTAGTGCATATTTCCAGAAATGTATTGGTTTTCATTTAATGATTTACTTCATTGGTAGGCCTTCACATGTTTTTTTACCTTGGTTTTTTTTCAGTGAAAATCTTATCTGCAACCATGTGTTGGCCTCACCTCAAATAAACAAAACAGGTGATGGACTGAATGTGGATCAATGACACACATTCACCCCAGTCCAAAGATCTGGGCCTAAACAAACCTTTAGATAGGCTACATCTTATCGTCATCCTGAATTAATGATTTAAAATATTAGGGAGTGATTTATGAGTGTTGTATGCCTGTTTTGTACCATTGAGTGTCATTTTTGTGATGCAGTGCTGGTGGAAAATATTTGCTATGTTAAATAATTAGTACAGCATTAAGTTTTAGATGACTGTTATTTATTTACTGTTTGGTAATAGTGGTTAATAACATTTTATATTATATTTTTTCACAGATTCAACTGCAGATTCTTTCATAGTTTGGAAAATGCCTTCCAGAAGTCGAATACGAAAGGCTAGAAAACGTCAAAGACAGCAGGATGATGTTTTATTGCAGCAGTCCTCTTCCCCAAATACTTGTCAAAACACCAAGAAAGGTCCGGGTAAGAGCACGAAATCATTCTTAAGAAATATTTGTAGTAAAAAAAATTTTGCTCAAAAAAATGTGTCTCTTAACAAAAAGAGAAGTAATTTAAATGGAAAGGAGAGACCCATCACAAATGTTACTGGTAGAGGAAGAGATAACTCTGTGCATGATAGTAGAAGGAAACAACAGTTTAGGGACATTCGACAACGAATGTTCCGTAATAGGATATTAGTTAATTTATTGAAAAATATTAAAAAGAAAGGCCAACAGAAAGCGGCATTTTATAGGAAGAAGAAAAATGTAGAGAAAATTATTGATCATGCTTTTGAAATCAAGCGAAAGTTGTTTATTTTGGTAATCAATAGAATTAGGAAACTAAGCAAGGTAATTTCTGATTTCAAAACAAAAAGTAGATGGAAGAGAGTAGTAAATCGTACTAACTTTTGTGAAGTTTTTTCTGGAGAATGGATGCATAGTTCAAGTTCTGAGGCATTTTTTAATGAGGAGACTTATTTTCAGGATAATGATTTGGTGCATGCAGTTGACATCAGTGGTCGAGCTTATGAAGTGAAGGATGGTTGTCCAGTTGAAAAAGAACTACTTGTGACAACAGAGACAGAAGAGGCGCTAAGTGATGAGGTTTTAGGAAGACGTCCTAAGGGTCCTGTGTACATTTGGAAGTGTAGTTCTATTTGCAGTGTGCGACAGGTTTCCATCAATTTGCTATGTGATTTTATACGGACATTTAATAAGAAAAGTTTGAAGCAGAAAATGAAGTTGTTGCAAGATTTAGATCCTTGCAGAGTGAGACAAATGACAGGTTTGCGTGGTCATTCACTGGCTTGTCTTTCCAGGAGAGTATGCCAGAGTGTTTTTCATCATTTCAGGATGCTAGCAGTGCATCATAATAAAGTGAGAAAATTAGTGAGAATGTTGTATTATGCTAAGAGTCCAGCAATTATGCTTAAACAGTTATGTGCTGCTCTTTTGCATGGTTCTGAAATAGATGTGAAGAATCTTTGTGAAGAAATTGAGTTTTGTTACTTTGGTAGTAAAGATGAGAATGTTCAAATTGACCCTGAAGTAGAGGGTAATGTGGAAGATAATGTACAGGTTTCCAGTACAGATAATTTTCAGAAGGAAATTGCCACGTTTCAGATGAAATCAAGTGAGAGGCCTAATTTCACTTGTGTATGTTGTCGACGCACTTATTATAAGAATCAGACTAAGGTAGTGGATTTATATGCAAAAAGTGAAAGGGAAAATAATAGTGAATGGAAGGATTTAGCCACATACTTGATGGTAGAAAATTATTTTGATTTGGGATCGGATCAACGTGTGTGTACTTATTGTTGTAATAAATTAAACCAAAACCAGATGCCTGCTAGGGCAGTTCATAATAATCTGGAATTGGTTGAGATTCCTTCTGAATTGAAGGATTTAAATACTTATGAATCTATTTTGATTCAAAGTATCCATCCCTTTCAGGCTATTGTAAGAATGGAGCCAAAGACAGGGAAATTGCCTCCAGCAGATTTACAGAGAGGATTAAAGGGAAGAGTTGTTTATTTGCCTCTAGATTTGAACAAAAACATTAACACAATTGGAATAGAAAAAGTGGAAGAGGAACCTCTGGTTATCTTGGTTAATGGGGTTCCGACAAAGAATAAGAAAATATGGCAAGATTTAGTGGATGTTAGGAAAGTCAAAAAGGCAACAGTGTATTTGAAGAAAAATAATAAGTACTATAAGAATGTATATGTTGCAGAAGAGGAAGTAAGTGATGAAGAGGATAGCGATTTGTGTGCTGGCCAAATTGAGAAAGTAGAGGCCTCTAAAAGTGAAGAAATATATGAACATTATAGTGTTCATCCTTTGCATTCCAAGGAAGTGATGGGGAATGCTATTGAGTTGTTTCAAATGAAACAAGCCAAAGGGAGTCCCATTAGTGTTTGGGAGGAAAGTTTGGAAGCTCGGTGTTTCCCACAGCTATTTCCCACAGGTCAAGGAGGAAGATATGATGAGCGACCTCGTGAAATTCCTGCGTCTGAATACCGGACTTTACGATTGTATGCAGAAGATCCTAGGTTTCGGCAATGCATTCCCTATTTGTTTCATCTCCTGTTTGAAAGCGATCTGTCTGGACTGTCATATGCAGTGAACCACATCTTAAAAAGTGGTATACAGATGCGAAACATCTCGGCAAGTGACTTTATGCATAAAGTCAATGTCCAAGACAGTATTTTGGATTCTCACTTAATTAATCTCATGGCGTGTCAGCGTGGTACTAATGAGTACTGGTACCGTCGTCATGGTGACTTAAAATGTATGCTGAGGAACTTAGGAACTCCGACATGGTTCCTCACTCTGAGCTGTGCCGAGTATGGCTGGGATGACTTACTTGAATTTCTACGAGAGGCAAATGGAAATATTGAAAACATTGAATTCAAGACACCTGGAGAACTGTGTTCTTTGGATCCTGTGAATGTATGCAGGTACTTCAATCATAGATTTGAAGCTATGATGTCTTTCATCACAAATAAAAAGAATCCACCTCTTGGAGAGGTGTTGGATTTCTTCTGGAGAAAGGAGTACCAAGCAAGAGGTGCCCCTCATATACATATGTTGCTGTGGATCAAGGATGCACCTAAATTTGGAACAGATCCGGATGACTTAGTGATGAATTTCATCGAACAGTATTCTACGTGTGCTGTTCCAAACGCAACGGAGAAGAAAAGTCTAAGAGAACAAGTTCTACGTTTCCAAAGCCATCGTTGTGGAAAGTACTGTCGTCGTAAATTCAGAAACAAGGACAAGTTCTACACCAAATGTCGTTTCAACTTTCCACGACCGGTGATTTCTAAAGGAA
Source organism: Lissotriton vulgaris (assembly GCF_964263255.1). Taxonomy (NCBI): domain Eukaryota; kingdom Metazoa; phylum Chordata; class Amphibia; order Caudata; family Salamandridae; genus Lissotriton; species Lissotriton vulgaris. The sequence continues at coordinate 1,087,628,322 of NC_141694.1, read as the reverse complement.
GAGTGAACAGTTTGATGTCTTCGCTGCGACATAATGTGACGAGGAAATCACCCAAGAATACATACAATTTGAAAAGGAACGAAGAGTCCAAGTACATCAATGACTACAACCCAGTGATTTTGTCCATGTGGAATGCCAACATGGATATACAGTTTGTGGCTGACAACTGTATGGCTGTGGCTCGGTATGTGACATCTTACATCACCAAAAAAGAAAAGACCGAACTGAAGGATATGTGGGAGGACATTTCCCATGAAAAGAGCCTCAGCAAGAAGTTGTACAGTTTCAGTCTGAAGATGTTGTCGCATCGAGAAATCGGAGCTTACGAATGTTCTGATCGATTGTCTTCAGCAAGTCTCTATGCCAAATCCAGGAGTCTCGTTTGGGCGAGTCTTGGTCTTGCTGCAACGCGAAATCGAGTTCTAAAACCTGTTCGGGAAATTGAGTATTTGGCAGAAAAGGAACCAAACAGTACCGACATTTTGAAGACCAACATGTTGGATACATATTATCCAAATCGAAGCAGTCACCTTGAGAATATTTGTCTATATGAGGTTCTCCAAAATTATATATTCAAGAGGAACATCAAAGAAGATATTGAGAAAGGAGTGTATGCTGTAATTGGAAGTGAGGGATGCCTGGTCAAGCAAAGAAAATGCCAATTAGTAAACCATCGAAAATTAAGTGGCGAATCTCCAGAAAAAAAGGAGTTTTTCTATTTAGCACTTTTGCAACTTTTCAAGCCTTGGCGTGCAGAAGAGGAACTGCTTGGAGATTTCCTCTGTTACGAAGACTCTTTCAATGCAGCCAAGGAGTCCATAGAATGTCCTGCTTTTTCTAAATATCAAGAAATGCTAACTTTGGAAATTGAGCAGGAAGCAACGATTGCAGCCGAGATTGCCAGAGACAGTTCTCAGGACAGTCAGAGTTCTGTTTCATTGAGTCAAGATCCACTTGGAGGACCTATTATCGAAAATGAAGCTGCCACTGCTATGAATGAAGTAGAAAGAGCCATGGCACATGCTCAGGAGGATTCAGTTAACTTACAAGACTTGGAAAAACAACTCAACGTTGAGCAGAGGAAAATATATGATGAAGTTACCAAGGAAATTGAGCACGGATTAAGTCATGAGAAGAAAGAGTGCTCGTGTACGTCGTTGAAGCCTGTCCGACTGTACGTGAGTGGAGAAGCGGGAACTGGAAAAAGTTTCCTCATTAAAGCAATCTCTTGTTATTTGCAGGAAAGGACTGAGTCATCGCTGTCTTGTGTTGTCACCGCTCCTACTGGACTGGCAGCACATAATATTAAAGGTATTACTTTGCATCGTCTATTGATGCTGCCGGTGGAGCATGACAACAAATTACAATACAACAAGTTATCTGGAGATGCTTGCTGTGAAGTTTCAAGAGTTTTGAGGAAAATGAAACTACTTATCATTGACGAAGTAAGCATGGTTTCCAATGTCATGCTTGCCTTTGTGCATTTGAGAATGCAAGAAGTACTTAAAACTGAATATGATGTCTTATTTGGTGGGAAACACATTATTGTTTTCGGAGATCTTCTACAGCTGACACCAGTAAAAGGTCAACCTGTGTTCAAAATACTCACGCATGAAGATACCAGGAAGTGCCTAGGGAGCATTGGCAACGTCAATATATGGTTAAACTTCAATTATGCAGAACTGCATCAAAATATGCGTCAGGCAAAGGATGAAGATTACAAGAATATTCTACAAGATATTAGAATTGGAAAAGTGACCGAGCATGGGAAAGAAGCTTTAAATGCACGGTTACTGTCAAATTTGTATCCCAAACAAGATATTGTGCCTGAGAATATTTTTCAGAAAATTACTGAGAAGAAATCCGGGATATGTCTCATGCCAACTCTTGCAGAATGTGCCATCTTCAACAACAAAATGTTGAATTTAGAAAAGCAAGAGATTGTGAAACTTGAAGCTATCGACAAATTAGAGCATATGGGATCAACAATTATTTTGTCAGACAATTTGAAATCAAAATTGGATTCATTAGAGAAGACTATATCTAAAACAGCGGGTTTTGAAAAGACTTTGAATGTGTGTTTAAATTGCCGAATTATTTTGAGAAGGAATTTACATGTAGAAAGAGGTCTGGTAAATGGATCAATGGGTAATGTTGTTGATTTTGAGAAATACAGAAATAGAGATGGAATAGAATTTTTAAAAATTAAATTTGATGGCATTGAGGAAGTACAGCAAATTGGTCGTTGTTCTGCTAGGTTTTTGCTTGTTAAAGATTTATATGTTCGCCGTAAACAGTTTCCTGTTTGCTTGGCATATGCGGTGACAATCCATAAATCGCAAGGTTTAAGTGTAGACTGTGCATTGGTGAATATTGGCAGTTCTGTGTTCAAGGAGGGTATGGCATATGTGGCATTGTCACGAGTTAGAACTTTATCGGGATTGTACTTGATTGACTGTGATGTCACAAACATTTGTGCGGATCTAGATTGTGTTAAGGAATACAATAGGTTAAGAAGAGAGTATGCGCCACATTTGCCTCAATATCCTTTGTTTGAGAAACGTGTGGTAGGCCGCAAACGTAGAAATAGCAGTAATAGTAGGGAGGTTGTTGCAAAAAGACTAAAAGTCAATGAACCGAAAATTGTTAGCAGAAAGAAAGTGGATTCTGTTGAAGATGTTGTCGGTTTTCAATTTGAAAACAGTTCTGGTGTCAACTGCTATGCAAATGTAGTGGTTAATGTTCTCTTTTCACTAGAGAGTTTAAAAGAACAGATTCTGTTGAATTCTGAACAAATTTTATGCTGTTTGTTGAATTCTGTTTTCGAGAAATGTAGCAGTGATCGAACAAAAGTAGAAAGTGTGTCTGAAGTTCGTTATCTGTTAGATGAATGTTCAGGTCAAACAGACTTCTCTGAAAATAATCAGCAAGATTGTCAGGAGTTTTTAATGTATATGCTTGATATATTGCAAGTTGAGGGTGTAGATGTAGATCACCTGTTTGGGCTTTCTTATCAATGGCAGCATGACTGCGAGAACTGTATGGTATCAAGTACTACTAGTGTAGACTCAGAAAGATTTATATATTTAACTTTGCCAGACAGTAAATCAGTCTCCTTTAATAAGCTAGTAAATGCAGCGGATCACAACATGGAGTGTAGCCAATGTAAATGTGATATGATGTCAACATTATTTATACGTAGATATGGCCAGTATGTCATTTTAATGATGCAACGATGTAGGCCTGATGGAACAAAATTGTCAACTTTAATAAAAAATTTTGTGGCTTCTCAGCTGTCAATATCAGGGAGGACTTTTGTTACTGTAGCAATTATCTATCACGATGGTCCATCAACAACATCAGGACATTATACAGCTTACTTAAAGTCTGGAAACGGCTGGTCATTCTGTAATGATTCTGTTGTAATGTTCAAAAAAAAATTGCCGTTTGACCTTAAAAATTCTTACCTGGTGTTTTTAAAACCAAAATTTTAAGTAGAGGGAATGTAAGTCTGCAATGCTGTCTCGATTAAAAATTCAACTATATAAACCTAATGCAAGTAAGTCTGCTTCATAGTAAGCAGTATCAGTGTCATAGGAAAAGGAGAACATGACTGACAAAGAAGAGTAAGATATTAGTAGTCCAGGATTGTGAAAATAATCTCAAATATTTTATTTTTGAAAGTTGCGAAAATAGAAAATGTCGGGATTTGATTGGAAGAATTACAAGATTTGCGAATCGCGGCAACATGATTTGGCCTAGTGGAAACATGTGATATAATGAGAGAAGTTTTTTTTCTATGTAACATATTTCACGTATCGATGGAGGTTTTCTTTCAGAAAGTGGCGGGCTGAAAATATTTAAAGCACAACAGAGTGGATGCTGTTTATAGGAGATCCTTCGACGTCATTGAAAGTAAGTTAATTTTAAGAAGTTTTGAAATCAGATTTCTTAGGTTGTATGGGTTTTTTAAACACAGTCATTTTGATTGTGTTTTTTTTTCCCCGCTGTTACATGATGAATACCTTCAAGTCACTGATTTAAGTGAAATTTGATACATTCTGAGAACAGCAAAAATAAACCATTTAACATGTATAATTAATGTTATGCTTTTTGTCCTTATGATATACATTTAGAAATGTGTGGTACATATGGGTAAGGTGAGTTCTGTAAATATCAATTTTAATGCTTAGAGTGCTGTACTTCTGGGTAGTGTTTTTTTTTTATAAAAAAAAGAGGCCTCACCTCAAAGAAAGCTCTTGAAAGCACACATCTTATTTGCATCCTAAAACAATCATTTACAATGTTAGACACAATTTTATTATGACTTTACATCTTTTTTGCGCTGCTATTGCATCACTATTGTGAGACATTAGCAGTGCAAGAAAAACATCATGTTTCAAAATAGGCCTCAGTTCAGCAATATCAAGATACAGTTTCTTTCGAATATATATCTTTAGGATTGTGTAGGGAACGTAGAGAAGCAGAGACTTCTGTAAATGTCAAAGTTGTTGAAAAACTGTTTGTTTTTGAACCTTTTCCCTTGTCTTTTCTAATTTTTAAATACATGTTTTAATATTTTTTGAAATGTTTGTTCTTTGTTTTACAGATTGAAAGTATGAAAAAATATTTAAAAAAGGTAACAAGAATTATAAGGTAAATGTTTTCCACTCTTTTTACCCGCAATGCACTGCTGATGATGTCATTGACAGTATCTCTCATTTACTCTCTCTAGCTGTCTTTCTTTTTACATTATTCTCTGTTTACTTCCCTTATACTAACTCTTCTTTTTTTTTAAAAAAATATTTTTTTTAGTTCGCTTAAAGTTCGCGAACCGGTCAGCGAACTTGAAGCGAACCAAAAGAAATAGAGCTTGCCAGAGTGATAAACATTCTAGCAATTTTGTTTGAAAGGGGAGGTAGTTCTGAAAAGAACTGTTTTTTTTTGTTTTTGTTGTTTTATGTTTTTTTTGTAATTTTTTGAACATTTTTTGATTTTTTTGTATTTTTAGAACTGTTTTATGTTTTTTTTGTGTTTTTTAAGGAGGGGAGACAACAAAAAACAGGCTTTCAAAACGGCTCAACTGGAGCAAAAAAAAAGAAAATTACTTTTTGGGTGCATTAGGGCACTTATGATTTTCATATGCAATGTTCATGAGGTTGACACTCATGTTGCCATATGACAGCATAGCACCACAGTAAATACAAGACACCTTCATGTGCTGGAAGTTACGTTGGATGTTTGGCACAGTCTCTTGTGCCTCTCTTCCCGTCAAAGACAATGTGGATGTAGATCTTGCCACAGGAGTTGCCGTCGGATTGTCTTCAAGATCCCTCAACTCAGCCCGGCTGTAGTTCAAGGGATGCCACCTGCTCATGTGACGGTGCATTGTATAGTTCCCCATACTGTACTTCTTTTCTGTGCCTCTCGACAATCTGTGGTCACAGATGAGGCAGGTGGCATATTTTGCATTCACTTTCTTGGTTCCAGGAGGGATGGTGAAAAACTGCCAGATGAAACTGGTTTTTCGTTTAGAAACCCGGGGCAACTCATCAACAAATTGTTGTCCCTCTCTCTCCTCTTCTTCTTCTTCCTCATCTTCCTCCTCTCTGTTAGTCATAATTTGACTGGGTGGTCCTCTCTTCTTATGGGGAGGTGGAGGTGGTGGTGGGGGTGCACCAGCTGCAGCAACAATGGAAGCCATTGTGGATCTTCAGATAAATGGTCTTTCTCTCACCAAGATGAAAGTCAGAGTGAGGAAATAAGGAGGGGTTTACTTGATTTGGGGAAAACAAAAGTTCTGAGCCAATGAAAAGTGTTATTTTTAGGTCACATGACCTAGTCATACATCATTTGGAAACCAAAAGTGAAATGAACCAATGAGAAGTTTGATAAACAAGTCACATGACCTGTTCCGCTTACGTTACGCGGCGCGCGCCGCGTCCCAGATCGCTTCCGGTTCGCGGTCCGGAGCACTTCCGGGAGCGCTAACGCGGCGCGTCATTAGACGCATTACGCGATAACGTGATACGTCGCGCTTCCGCGGCGCGTCACTGTTCCGCTAACGTAACGTTGACCGGTTCGCGGACTAGATCGCGGCATCAAGATGAGCTAACGGAAAGCTTCCCGGTTCGCGAACTAGAAGCGAAGAAAAAAAATATTAAAAAAAAAATTATCAATAAACATCTAAATATATTTTGGGATTTAAAGAATAATACATTTTACAGCTACAGATGTTAGCTTTTAAAAAACCAATGAAATTCACTGAAAAAACCATAGGTTATAGACTATATATAGTTAGAAATTTGCATTTAAAAAACCATTGAAATTCAATGAAAAAACCATAGGTTATAGACCATATATAGTTAGGAATTCGCATTTACAAAACCTTATTTTACTCGCATAAAACCATTGAAATTCCATATATAGTTAGTTGCGCTAACTATATATCGCGCACCCGCAATCCACTGCTGATGATGTCACATATTACATCATTCATGACATGGTCAGTGACATCACTGATGACATCACTGATGACATCTCAAATGACATCACTGATGACAACATCCAGTGACTGTATGTTTCTGTGAAGTTAAAATATGTCTTACATATTGAAGAATGAGTGGATGTATAAGTGTCTGGATGAAGGATTTAGTAGGTGCATGACTGACTGTATGAGTGAGTGATTAAATGTGTCTCACTGAGTGCATGGGTTAGTGACTAAACTGTCTTAATTTGTGCATCATTATGTCTGTTGTTCTGTAAACTGTTGCATGTGTTGATAAGTAGCTATATGAGTAACTATATGGGTTATTGATTGGTTACCTTAGTATTTGTATGGGAGACTGAGTGTGTGTGTGGGTGGCTGGGAGGTGTATGACTCTGTGCATAGATGTGTGAGCAGTTGATTCACTAGAGGTATGGTTTCAAAAGTGCATGTGGTAACAGCTGTATGGGCGGTTGACTGTGTGCATGAGTGTATTGGTGAGTGAATGGATATCTCAGTGCTACATGTCAAAGTAAGTACATATGTAAAACACAGTACATGTGAGAGTTGACATATATAAATAACTGTGCATAAGAGCCAGTGAATGTGTGAGTGGCTGTATGGATCATTGTGAACTTGTATCAGGGATTGTATAAGAGAGTAAATATGTGTTAGTATATGTTTGAATAAGTAAAGTTTGTATAACTGTATAGTTGAGGAAATGGAGGTGTGATTGATTCTTTGCATGACTGACTAGGTGTGTGAGTAACTCCATGGATGAGTGACAGTCTGTGAGTGTCTGTTTACACTGATTGTATCTAAGGTTATATTAGAGTCTGAAGAGGTTCATCGTATTATCACATGAATGATATCATCAGTGATGTGATCAGTAATGTCAAATGAGATGTCATCAGTGATGTCATCAGTGATGTCATTTGAGATGTCATCAGTGATGTCATCAGTGATGTCACTGACCATGTCATGAATGATGTAATATGTGACATCATCAGCAGTGGATTGCGGGTGCGCGATATATAGTTAGCGCAACTAACTATATATGGAATTTCAATGGTTTTATGCGAGTAAAATAAGGTTTTGTAAATGCGAATTCCTAACTATATATGGTCTATAACCTATGGTTTTTTCATTGAATATATATATATATACACATGCACACATATATATATATATACACACACAAACACACACACACAGGCACTATATAAGTATATCTATACATATACACTGAAAAAACCATAGGTTTCAGAGACGTTATAGTTAAAAATGTGCATTTAAAAAACCTTAGAAATTCACACACAAAAAAAGTTTCAGGGGTGTTATAGTTAGCTGGACATTTCACTCATACAAAACCATAGAAATTCCTCAATTATATTAGGGCTGCTAACTATAAACTCACAATCCCCCAATGCACTGCTGATGATGTCACATATTACTTCAGTCATGACATGGTTAGTGACATCACTGTGTCATGTCATGTCATTTGAGATGTCATCAGTAATGTCATCAGTGATGTCACTGACCATGTCATGAATGATGTAATATTTGACATCATCAGCAGTGCATTGAGGGCGCGCAAGTTATAGTTAGCAGAAATTAATATAACAGAGGAATTTCTATGGTTTTGTACGAGTGAAATGTCCAGCTAACTATACCACCCCTAAAACCTGTTTTTTTCTGTGAATTTCTAAGGTTTTTTAAATGCTAAATTCTAACTATAACGTCTCTGAAACTTATGTTTTTTTAGCTAATTTAAAGCTTTTTTAAATGCTAATTTTTAACTATAAAGTCTATAAAACCTATGGTTTTTCAGTGAATTTCAAAGCTTTTTTAAATGCTAATTTTCAAGTGTAATAGTAGTTATACCTTTTTTTGTACTGATTTTCTACAGCTTTTTAACTGTTTATTTATAAATATTTTATTCATTAAATAACATTAGATATTTTCTGAAAATTGCAAAAAAAGATATTTTTTTTTAATTCAAACTGAAATATTGTTTCATTTTTTTTAAATATATTTATTTTATTTACTTTTTAAATGTTTTTTTTTCAAAAAAAATTCAGAGTCGTGCACCCAAAACGTACACAACATGGTGGGTTCGCGGATTCTAGCCGCCATTTTAGAAAAGTCATGAAGGATCGCATACGGTATGCGACGACTTTGTGTTTTTCAGTTATATCAAATACATTTATTATTACGTGATGTGCCTGATTGGTATGTGACCAGTCCGCGACTCCTGCTCCCTTGCATTCGTGACACATGCACATTACGGTGCATGATGCTTTCGCGGTAGTTGGTCCCTGGAGACGTCATATACGTGCTGGGGCGCCCTGGGTGTGAGACTCCTGTAACATTTTTTTATGTTCTAAAATTATATGTACGTGTCCCTAATATACATATTTGGGCAAGAGAATATCTGAGATATTCATAAAAATAATATATTTGTACTTATAATAAACCTATAGTATTTTTAAATATATTTTCGCAAAGTTGCGTTGGGTGTGTGCTTCGTGAGTGCAGGGTGCGCAGATCCCATGTGACCTCAAAAATAAAGAATTAGAAGGATTTCATTGTTTCATAACATTTCCCACTGTAACTATTGAAGGACCCCACCCATTTTAATCATTCTTGTTAGAGAGACAGCTCTTTTCCTACAAGAACCCTTTTTGCTTGTTTTTTTGGTGTTTTTTTCAGCAGAAGGTGTTTTTTTCAGCAGCAGAAAGAAGTATCTTCTGAAGAACTCTTGCAGGAGGCAGCACGGCCACAGAGGCCAGAATCTGTTGTGTGGAAGTTCTTCACTTTTCTACCTTGGGAGAAAAAAAGTAAATGCGAGAAAGGTGATGTGCAAATTTTGTAACCAAGTCCTGCCAAGAGGCAGTCAAAAAAAATGCTCCTGTGGCACTGCTTCTATGTACGAACAACTCCGGACCACACATCCTCTCAATCTTGCTCGGGAGGAGATGAGGCGAGCTGCTTTGAACCCCTCACCTTCCGTGGCAAGTACGTCTGGAGCATCCTCAGGAACACCTGCAATGGATATTAGGCCAGAATATACCTTTCTCGAGCAACACTGCGTGAAGTATAAGAAACATATGCTTCGGTGAGCATTTGGTGGATGAAGTTTGTGCTGCGCAACGCAACCATTGTTGTTTTTTTTTGTTTGTTTTTGGAACAATAAGTAATTCCAAAAGTTTCCTGTTTTATTCATTCTTTTTTTTGTTCATTTTTTGAAAAAACACCAAAAAAATACAAAATTGTTAAAAAAAATTAAAAAAATACAAAAGAAAAAAGTTCTTATCAGAACTACCTTATCTGGTTACAGAAAGAACTATAATTACAAGGTAATGTGTGAAAGTTTGGTTGAATATATGTATACAAAATGATTGACTGAAAGAATGCATTAGTAGTGTATGGTGAATTTATAGGTGAAGATTTATGAGGAAGTACTGCAGTGTGACACTGCAAGCTCTTTAGCTGCACTGCACTGTGGCACGTCTGAGGCACAGGGATGTGACATATGTACATGAATATGTTGCAACTCTGTGCTTCCCTTTGCACTGCTGCACAAACTGCAGCCATGCGGTGACATAGGCACCCTTGCACCACGGTGCAAGGATGCCTGTGTCATGCGTAGATTGTTTTTGTGCAGGAAGGGACACTTTCCTGCACAAAACAATCAATAAAGGCATTTTCCTCTTTCAATGTATGCTGTGGAATGCAGCATGCATTGAAAGAGGAAAAATGAGGAGAAATGAAAACAATTCTCCTCAATATGCCTTGCTACACCAACTCTAGGATGGCACAGCATTCACACACATCTCCAGATTTACGATTTCTCATAAATCTGGAGAAGTGTCTTGTTCTATGGGTGTTGCATGGGACCACCCAAAGCAACACCTATGGAACGCCCCTTCAACGCAAAGTTCTGTGTATGAAGGGGTTGTATTACAAGGAGAGGAAAAACCACACAGGGTGGCTTTTCCTCTCCTTGTAAATATGAAGGAGAGTCTGGCGCCATCACTACGTTACAAAAAGTGACGTACTGATGGCGCAGGGCGCTTGTAAATCTGCCCCATAAGAGCTTAGGTATTGGCAGACTGATACAATAAGAACATAGTGCTGGAAGGGTGATTGAAGAATTGCATGAGACTGACAGGAGGTATCCTACGCTGCATGGGTTCTACTTCAGTATTTAATGGAGTGTACCAAAAGTATGTATCTGCTTAGAGATTTGTATGGATTATGCACAGAATATTTTATGTGTACTTGTGTTGGTGCCTAGGTCATTTTATAAGAATACCACTAGTAACTGGAATGATGACAGTGCTGCAAACAGAGTGAACACTTAATTTATAAGTGCTCACATTTTGGTGGAGTGATAGGATAAGCAGATAGTGGTAGATAAGTGATTAAAGAAGTGCATGGGACAGACTGGATGATTCCTACACTGCATGAGTACTAACTGGGTATTTAGAAGAGTGTATCAATAGTATGTAGCTAGTTAGAGGTCTGCTTGGGTAGTACACAAAATATTATAGCTGTACTTGTGTTAGTAGCAAGGCCATTCCATAATGTCATGACTAGTAACTAGAATTATTACAGTATTACAAACAGAGTGTATAGTGACTTTATAAGTGCTTAGATATTAGTGGAGTAATAGGATAAGTAGATAGTACTGGACGGGTGTTTGGAGAAATGCATGGGACAGACTGGAGTTTTCCTACACTGCATAGGTACTAACTGGGTATTTAGAAGAGCGTATCAATAGTTTGTAGCTGGTTAGAGGTGTGCATGCATAGTGTACAAAATATTGTACCTGCACTTGTGTTTGTGACTACGCCATTCCTTTAGTATACAACTAATACCTGAAGTAATTTCAGTGTTGCAAAAAAAGTATGTGCTGAATTTATAAGTGCTTAGGTATTGGTGGAGTGATAGGATACGTAGATAGTGCTGAATGGGTGAATGGAGAAGTGCATGGGACAGACAGAAGGATTCCTGGACTGCATAGGTACTAACTGGGTATTTAGAAGAGTGTATCAATAGTATGTAGCTGGTAAGAGGTCTGCATGCATAGTGTACAAATATTGTACCTGCACTTATTTTGGTGGCTAGGCCATTCCTTAAGTATATGACTAATACCTGGAGTAATTTCAGTGCTGCAAAGAGAGTGCATGCTAAATTTATTAGTGCTTAGGTATTGGCAGAGTAATAGGATACATAGATAGTGCTGGATGGTTGAATGGAGTAGTGCATGGGACAGAAAGAAGGATTCCTAGACTGCATAGGTACTAACTGAGTATTTAAAAGACTGTATCAATGCTATGTATCTGATTAGAGGTCTGCATGCATAGCGTACAGAATATTGAAGCCATACTAGTTTTACTGGCTATGCCATTCCTTAGGTAAATGAATAGTAACTAGAATAGTTTCAGTGCTGCAAAGAGAGTACATGTTGAATTTATAAGTGCTTAGGTATAGCGGAGTGATAGGATACGTAGATAGTGTTGGATGGGTGATTGGAGAAGTGCATGGAACAGACTGGAGGATTCCTAGGTTGCATGGGTAGTACTTTACTAAATAGCTGGTTAGAGGTTTATATATATAGTACACAGCTTAATGTAGTTGTGCATTGATAGTGTTTGGATTACTTAATCTTACCTTGACAGTAGTGCATATCAAAAAATGCTAAACATTTTTTTCAGTTATTATAAGTGCTTAGGTAATGTTGGAGTAATGGATAAGTGGCTAGTGCTGGATGGGTGATTGGAGAAATACATGGGACAGACAGGAGGATTCCTACACTGCATAAGTACTAACTGGATATTTAGAAGAGCTTATCAATAGTATGTAGCTGGTTAAAGGTCTGCATGCATAGTGTAGAAAATATTGTACCTGCACTTGTGTTAGTGGCTAGGCCATTCTTTAAGTATATGACTAATAACTGGAGTAATTACATTGCTGCAAAGAGAGTGAATGCTCAATTTATAAGTGCGTAGGTATTGGTGAAGTGATAGGATACGCAGATAGTGCTGGATAGATGAATGGAGAACTGCATGGGACAGACAGAATGATTTCTAGACTCTTTAGGTACTGAGTATTTAAAAGATTGTATCAATTCTATGTAGCTGATTAGAGGTCTGCATGCATAGCGTACAGAATATTGAAGCTGTACTAGTTTTTCTGGTTAGGCCGTTCCTTAGGTACATGATTAGTAACTAGAACAATTTCAGTGCTGCAAAGAGAGTACATGTTGAAGTGCTTAGTTATTGGCGGAGTGATAGGATACGTAGATAGTGCTGGATGGGTGATTGGAAAAATACATGGCACAGGCAGAAGGATTCCAACACTACATAGGTATTAACTGGGTATTTAGAAGAGGTATTAATAGTATGTAGCTTTTTAGAGCATACATATTGTACAAAACATTGTACCTGTATTTGGGTTAGCTGCTAGGCCGTTCCTTAAGTATATGACTAATAACTTGAGTAATTTCAGTGCTGCAAAGAGAGTGCATGGTAAATTTATAAGTACTTAGGTATTGGCCGAGTTCTAGGATGCCTACATAGTGCTGGGTGGGTGAATGGATAAGTTCATGGGACAGACAGAAGGATTCCTATACTGCATAGGTACTTACTGAGTATTTAAAAGACTGTATCAATGCTATATAGCTGATTAGAGGTATGCATGCATAGTGCACAGAATATTGTAGCTCTACTAGTATTGGTGTGTCTATGATTTCAAGAATGGTAGTCTGTATTTTAGGGTGTGAGGAGGTGCATCAGATGGTCATGTGGATGATGTCATTAGTGATGTCATTTGAGATCTCATCAGAGATGTCATCAGTGATGTCACTGACCATGTCATGAGTGATGAAATACGTGACGTCATCAGCAGTGCATTGCGGGGGTACGAGTTATGGTTAGCACAACTAACTATAACGGACAAATTTCTCTTGTTTTGTACAAGTGAAATGTCCAACTAACTATGACGTCCATGAAACCTGTGGTATTTTCAGTGAATTTCTGAAGTGTTTTAAATGCTAATTTCTATATATAATGTCCCTGAAACTTGCGTTTTTTTCAGTGAATTTCATATATATGTATTTAATTACCTCTCACGCTTACAAGGAATGAATCAGCACTCAGGTTGTAGTTTGGAAGTATTTAGTCTGCGAAGGACGTGACCCACGCGTTTCGGCACGTCCGAACCATAAGAAAGGTACAAGACGTCATTGTAGCATCCTTATTTAAATGTACAAATGCCTTCAGTTGCCAACATTAACAAAGGACTACATATTACTTCAATACAAAAAGCTGGCGGTCATATTGGCCTGGTCACGATGTGAAAATTCTGGAATTGATACAATAAAGAAAAAAAAAACAAGTGTTAATATGCACACAATGTCATTTCAGCATATCTTGCCCCTTGACCGCCATACCTATATGTTCGTCAATGTGACTTATTCATAATGAACATACTTAGGATTGCAAACATCAACATAAACAATAGACTACACATTACTTTAAAATGAAAGGCTATCAGCCATATTAAACTGGGCACATGCGTATTATGATGGTTCTTACACGAAAGAAAAGAAAAAAAGGGGTGTTAATATACACACACTATCCCTAAATAAAGTTCTAGCGATTATAGTTCCATTCCATTCACAGCTCATTTGAGATGTCATGAGTGATGTCATGCGTGATGTAACTGACCATGTCATGGATGATGTAATGTGTGAGGTCATTAGCAGTACATTGCGGGGCATAAGTTATAGTTAGCTCAGGTAAATATAACTGCTGAATTTCACTGGTTGTGTATGAGTGAAATCTGAGTCTAACTATACCGTCCCTGTAATCTTTGTTTTTTTCAGCACATTTCTAGTTTTTTTACGTGAAGTAAGATGCATATCACAATGAGTGGTGGGGGTTGGAAGCTGGGCCTGGCATTGTGCTGCCCCCATCCAAGCTTGCTTCTCTTGCCTTCCCTCCTCCGAGCCATCCATTGTCCAAGTTCATGTCCCTGCTCCCTTACTATAGCCCTGTGTGGCCGTTGTTCTACCACTGGCCTTCCTGCCTTCTCTGAACAGTTAGCTTGCTGCCCATCCACCTACTCCCTATCCTCTGTTGTCTGAATCCATGGACTAGCCTCCTCCCTCCTGCCATCCATGGTCTGATGTGCTGCCACTGCCCTCCATTTAGCATGATGTACCAGTCCACTCCCCCTGCCCTCCATTGCCCAATTCTATGCCCCATCATTGATCTCCTGCTTAGCCTCTGTGCTTAGCTTGCTGCCCCTATTCTCCTTCTCCCTGCCCTCCGATGTCTGTGTGCATGCCCCTGCTCCATCCTTTTTGCCCACCATGTTCCAAGGATCTGCCAATCCTATCTACTCTGAGTGTCCTGTTGAGCTGCCACTTCCCTTCCACCTGCCTAGCATTGTCAGATGACTGTAACCTGTCCCTGAAACCTCCACCCTGCTTGTCCACATTCCATGCCCCTATCCCCTTCCACCTGTCCTCCATGGTCCATTTTACTGCCACACCCTTCTGCCCTCCCTGGTCTGTTGTGCTGCAACTGCTCCTCCTGCCTGCCCTGTGTGGTCTGTTGTGAGGCCCCTTCCCCTGAACTCTCTTGTTTGTGCCCAGTTCCTTACCCTCCTTCTATCCTCCATGGTCCTTTGTGCATGCCCCTGCACCCTCCTTCTACACCATCATAGCCATTGTGCTGCCACTATCCCCTACCGCTTGCCATGCATGGTCTTCTGTGCTGCCATGGCCCCTCCCACATTCCCTGTGTGGTCAGCAACTGCCCCAGACCCCCTCCCACTTTCCCTCCATGGTATGTGTGTATGCCACTATAGTCTCACTAATGTTCTCCATGGTGTGTCTTGCTTCTAGTGCCCATCCTGCCGCCTGAACTCCATGGTCATCTTGATGCTCCTGCCCTGCCCCCTTGCCGCCAGCCCTCTGTTTCCATGTGCAGACCCCTATCCCCTCCCTCCTGGCTTGTCTGTTCCATTGTAGTGCCCCTGATCTGTCTCTCCTGCCCTTTATGGTCCGTTATGATGCAGCTTTCTCTCCTGTCTGTCCATTATGGTCAGCTAGCTATCGCTGCCTCTTTCCCCTCTGTTCTCTGTTGTCCATGTGCATGGTCCTGTCCCCTCCCTATTGCTTTCTGTGGATTGTTGTTCTGCACTCCCATCCCGCATGCCCTGTGTGGTGTATTGTGCTGCTGCAAACCCTAATGTCTGCCCTGTATGGTCAGTTTGGTGCACCTCTCCATGTCCCTCCTGTCCTCTGTTATCCGAGTCCATGTCCCTACTCCAATTCCTCCTGCCTTCCATTATCCAATGTACCATACTTGCTAACATTCTGAACTTGGTAAGAGGGAGACTTTGAAAAACAACTGGGGTATGGATTTTTCCCTTTCACTTACATTGAAAAAGAGGAGATTGTATACAGGAGACAGATCAAATAAATCCCATTTGGGCCTAAAAACATTGGACGTTTCCTGTCTGAATTGGGTCTGTTGGCATGTATGGTTGTACTACCACTGCCTCTTCCTTCAGCTAACAATGGTCTATTATATTGCCACAGCCTCTCTTGCCAGTCCTGTATTGTTGGTTTGTGGCCCCTGCCAACCTTTCCACTGCCCTCCATAGTCTATTGTGCTGCCACTGCCCTTCCTGCTTGCCCACTGTGGTCAAATTGTTGCCTCTGCACCCTCCTACCTGCCTTCAATTGTCAGACTACGTGCCCCTGGAATCTGCCGCTCAACAGTACCGTAATGAACAACTAGATTGCTAACATTCTATATTTATTACAAAAGTGTGGAACGCCTGACATCATCTTGATGTAATCAAAACTGTAATACCTAGAGCATTTCCTTTAGAAATTACATATATGAGAGGGTCTTATTTGCATCAAAATTATGGTTAGTGCTTTAAAAAACTAAAATGAGGACACATTTTCAGAGTTCTCAAATAGCGACAAAGCACTTTTGAATTATTTGTTATCTTTATGTTTTTTTATCCAGTTGACCACTTGAATAAATGTTGCACTTAGAGAGAGGATGTGATGAAGGTAGAAACACCCTGACTCCCTGGGCCTGCTCAGGGGTCCCAGGGCCAAAAATAGCATATTTTTGGGGGAATTTCGGCAGAATGTGATCTGAGGTTACAAATCCCACCAAAATTACAAAAATATGAAGCGCTGGGTCCCGTGCCTCATTTTCAAAAAGCCCCCAGGTGGGCCAGGTCCTTGGAGTACTCTTAAATTAATTTGTGGGGGGCCATGGGGCCCCCACAGCCCGGGGTCTGCCACCTCCCCTTGGCAGAAATAAAACAGACCTCGCTAGACCCCCCCATGACCTGGGGTACGCCATCTCCCTGGGATTTAATTAAGTATGTAAGGGGCCTCACGGACCCCCCGAAGCCCTAGGGACCACCACCTCCCCAGGGCTTTTTAAAATAGTGGAAGGGGGCCGCATGGACCCCCTCCTGGAACCCATGATGGCCCTGGGGACCAACACCCCTCCTAGGGCTGGCTCCTGCAGTGTCCCGGGGTGCCCACCCCCGGACACTACTGTTTGCTATGACAACTCTGGTTTGGATTTTGGAAGCAAGAGCAAGTTTCCTGCTCTCGCTTCCAAAATCCAAAGCAGATTGCTATTCCACACGGGGAGCTGCATGGCAGCAGCTCCCCGTGTGGAAAAGCAATGCCGGCTCCAACAGGAGGCGAGGAGCCAGCGGGACTGTGATGGAATTGGGGCTCCTTCCATGGTCCCCAACAGAGAGGCCAGGTCCTGGGGATGGGGTCCCTGGGGCCAGCAGTGGCCTTTTAGGGGAGGCCACATGGACCCCTTACCCTTTAAACAAAAAATAAAAATATGGAGATGTGGTCATGCCTTGGGGGATGGGGTCTCCCAGGCGAATGTAAATTAATGAAAGTAAACATTTCTAAAAAAAGAAATTTGGGTGTGAACGTGATAGGTGCATGGCTCTCAGCGCGGCCCCTAGTGTGAAGGCGATGGGTGCGGCTCTCATCTCGGCCCCCTAGTGTGAACGCAATGGGGATGCGCCTCCTGAAGTCGCGGTGGGTTCGTGACTCCAAGCAAAAATAGTTAAGCAATTTTTTTTTAAAGTTAGTTATATGTTGGGCTATTGGGTGGCTCCAAAAAGACCCCTTGTGTTTATTGGGAGATTTATGGAGCTACATTTAAGTGCCGATGCAGAGCCTCAGGTCGTTGAGAAAGATTCTGTTTCCTTTATCTGTGAAATGTACACCATCACTCTTGTAGATGCCATCCATATAGATACGTAGATTGTTGTTGTATATGAAGCCCATATTATGGTCTCTGAGATAAGCAGAAACAGCTTTATTGACATTTCTTCTAGCTTTCTCAATCTGTGGACAAAATTGATTGGACCACTTCCATTTCTCTCTCTGGTATATGTTCGAATATACAAAGACAGTTTTGGGGAAAAGCAACATAAATTCTGCATTTCCAGACCTACCCCAGTTAATGTGCCCAAGTCATTGCCACCACAGTGGACAATCATGAGGTCAGAGATGTAAAAAGGTTTTAACCAAAGTCATCAATTGATGTCACTTTAATCCTCTTTGTCCAATCCATTTAATATCCACATTTTGCAAAGCTAGGTCTTTGTCAATACCTCTGTTTTCAGCATACCTTTTGCACCAGAAAACATAGCTGTGTCCCACACTCTAAGCATCTTGAAGGGAAGTCTGGCTGTAAGGAAAAGATGTCTGTAACTGAAGTAGTCAGTTGGTAGAATGAGAGGTATCTAGATTGGTGGACAAGATGCAGTTTAAAAAAAAAGAAGAGAAATGATTGGCTGTTTAAGAACATTGTATAGTCAAAAATAGGGTGCACGTTTCTGTCTTTAAAAAGCATGTTTCTTATTGGTTAGAAAAAAATGTTTGAAAGGTACATTACATAGGATAAGCTCATAATTTGGAAAGTCAACCACACCTGCTGTTTGTATTTGCAACATTGTGTGGTGAACTTGAAAATATGCTGAACTTGTGACCTGTGAGTTCAGTTGAGTGTTCCATGAACTGTTACTATGGAAACAGGCATTAAGCAGAATGGGGGTTGGGTTGAAAGTTAACTGTGGCATTAAAATGTGAGTTTGTTGTTAATATTAAAGTAATATTTTATTACAGTGAGATTTTCTAAGTCAGTGCTATTTTTCAACTCCTGTATGGATTCGCGGTGCCAATTCTTATGGTGCACGGTGGAGGCACGACTCCAAAACATTCCAGAAGCCGTTTGAGTTCATTTTGAAGTCAGTTGGCAAGGGTTGATATGTGTAACCAATAGAAATGTGTTTTAGAATTTGAAATAATCTAGAAAGCAATGTAATTTGTTATTTTGTGTGGAGAAAGAGAGGGATAGTTTGCCATTATTGTTTTTGCTTTGCTGCGAGCAGTGGTGTATATTGATTGTGTGCATACGAAAATATTTTCAGAGTTTCTGATATTCATAATCTACAAATTAATTTGAAACGTAAGTTACAAATTTGTGAGGTGTATTATGTGTTGGCTTTGTTTTTAAAGGTAAAATATAAATCATGAACTTTGAATTTTGACATATGTTTTAAAATGTAGAACTGTTTATTACAGTTTGTTGTAATGTATTTAAATGTTGTTTAATATATATATTCTGTATAGTATTATGTGTGTTTTGGAATATGGATTGCTGATTATGGTAGTTTGTTTCAGTGTGTGGATATGTACATTTGTAGTATACTGCATAATTTAAGGTGTTGCTTTCGAGTTGGAAGTGTATATGTTGAGTTAAGGTATTAGTGATTAGACTAGCTGTTATAAGGCTTTAGAGAGGTACAGTTGAAATATGCCATATCATTTTTGGTGTTTGGTTTCAAATTTAAGTTTGTTCTGTGAATTTATGAGGTGTACATAGTGTTGTGGTATAGCAATATCCATGCATGTTTTCAGGAATATGGTGAGACTTATAGCAGGGACATGTGAACGGTTCCTGCTTTCTATTTGGCTAGCTGTAACATTATAAGTAGGTGTAGAATGAGAAAAATAGCAACATAAAAGTGAGGTTTGAGATATGGTTGTAGTGATATTATCACTCAAGCAGTTTCTTTTACTCCTAAAATGTACCAGGCATTACCATAGCACTCATGGAATCATTAGGCATTATCTATGTACTTGTGTAATCCCCTGACATACTTCTGTAATTATAAATTCATGAATGGATTAACTATACACTGGTTCAATCAATCAGTTACTATCCTTTCACTGCTCCAATCACACTGTCATGATCTATGCACTCTTCTAATCACTTAGGCAGTGCTGATGTACTTTCAAAATTATGTATACCCTACCTATGCAATTATGTAATCATCCAGGCACTACCCTACTACTGTTCCAATCATGCAAGCACTACCCTTGTTCTCATGTAATCACCCAGGCAGTACTATTGCACTCCTTTGATCACTGAGCCAGCACTGCTGAAGTGCTTCAATCACATAGCCACTACCTAAACACTTATAAAATCACCTAGGTACTAGTGTTGCACTCCTAAAGTGCCCCATATATTATCTATGCATTCATGGAATCAACAGGCATTAGCTATGTTTTCCTTTAATCCCCTGACATTACTTCTGCAATTATGTAATCATCAATGCATTAGTTAAACACTGGTTGAATCACCCACACACTACCTTTGCACTGCTGCAATCACCCTGTCAGCATCTATGCACTCCTCCTATCACTTAGGCAGTGGGCATGCAGTACCTTTAGACTTCTCCAATCACATGTACATTTGTGGTATGTCCCATAATTGTAGGTGTCGCTTTCAAATTGGAAGTGCAGTCTGTCAAGTTTTAAGGTGTGCATGGAGTTGTGTGTGAAGTATGTCTCTACTTGCATATGTTGAGTTAAGGTATTTGTGATTAGACTAGTTTATATTAGTCTCTAGAGAGGTACAGTTGAAATATGCCACATAATTTTTGGTGTTTGATCAAATTTGAAGTTTGGTCAGTGAATTTATGAGGCGTACATAGTGTTGTGGACAGAGGTATCCATGCATGCTTTACGAATATGGTAAGACTAATAGCAGAGAAATGTTCCTACTTTCTGTTTGGCTAGGTGTAACATTAAACGTAGTTATAAAATGGTAAAGTAAACTCATGCACTGCTAGAATACCCTAAGCAGTAGCCTTGCACTGCAGATATCTCCCTTTTAGTATCCATGCACTCCTCCAATCACCCATCCAGCACAATGTACTTATCCAATCACTTCGCCCCCAATACCCAAGCACTATAAATTCACCATGCACTCTCTTTGCAGCAATATAATCATCCAGTCAGTACTGAAATACTTATGCAATGACTCAGGTACTAACATATGCACCGCTACAATGCTCTGTGCACTATCCATGCAGACCTCTAAACAGCTACATACTACTGATTCACTCCTCCTATTACCCAGTCACTACCCATGCAGTCCAGCAATCCCCATCACTCCCCACACAATTTTCCAATCACTCATCCAGCACCCTGTACTTATCCAATTACTCTGCCAATACCCAAGCACATATACATTTTGTATGCACTCTCTTTGCACTACTGTAATTATCCAGTCAGTATCCATGTACTCATTCAATGATCCAGGCACTAACTCATGCTGTGCTAAATCCCATGAAGACTACCCTTCCACTCCAGCCATTGTCCTGAAGAACCGGGCCTTATGTGCCGGGCGGCGCAGGGCACGCCTAAATCCCCGGATTCACCTGCCTTGTAACTAAAGAGACATAAGACACTCCGTTGAGCATGGAAGCCAGGTTTATTAGCTGCAGCTAAGCACAGTTGTCCCAGAAGTTACACGCAGGGTGGATTCTAATAGGACTGCCACTTCAATCCGTGGTGCACAGTCTTTTATAGCAAACATATTTACAATATCTCACTCCTTGTACATACAAAACGAACCAATGAGAAAAGTTGGAAAACAAGCTATCAGGTATCTTAAATACCCCCCTTTCTCGGACCCAGTGTGCTACCCCTCCCGACAAATTAATCAGTGATGGTGTCCACAATCCCCTCTTGATGGTGGCAGGACATACGTGTGTGTCTCAAAGGATGATTGGGTAATAGGCGCATACAAGGAGAGAATAGTGAAGGCCAGGCGGATAAGATGGTATAAGGAAAGAATAGGAGAGGGCAAATAGTCGACCGAGACAGGGATCAATCGAATCAGACATGGATTAACAAACTCAGCCAGACCCTGACATCGGGTTTCATGAACAAGGACAATGGAGTTACTTTTTAACTGAAAGGACACGTAGCAGCTGGAAAAGCAAAAGCACATTGTTCGCTGTGCTGCCTGAGTGGGGGCAACACAAAATGGCAACAGGACACAAAATGGCGGCTAGATACGGGACGAAATCTGAAATCGTAGAACCTCAGACCCTCCTTTTGCCTTTACTCAGGCAATATACCAGGGACTCAAGTCAGTCTGAGTCGATGTCAATGGCCATGGGGTCATCGAGCTGTTGCTGTAGCATCATTCTAATATTCTCTGTTTTCCGTAACGCAGGCTTCGGGGCACACATAGTGGCACAATTTGCAGGTCCACACTGCACACAAAGGCAACAAGAGAAGATAATAGCCAAGATCATTCCAAGGAAAGTTAGTATCTTCCATCCCCATGTGGACAGTAGTCCCCAAAACCATTCCATCACGGACCAATCTCACGTGTCCTGGTGTATAGACTCAGAGATGGTATGTAACTTGGAGATAGCTTGGTATACTGTAGGGGCATTATCAGGAATGTAAACACAGCAACTAGACCCGATCAGTTTACAGACTCCACCACGATCTGCAAGGATAATATCTAAAACTATCCTATTTTGTAATGTCATAAGACGATCTGCATGAAGCTCGGCTGTCACATTACTCAAGGCTCCAGACATTTCATTTATGGTAGCCTCAACAACACGAGCTAAGTGCCTGATGTCTCTGCTATTGGTTATTGGACCCCAGAAAGGAAGCAACCCTTTAATGAAGTCAGCTGCCTCCTGTCCTGCTGTGTCTTTCTGATCAAAGACTCCCCTACCATGTCTCTTCTTGTAATGACTTGAAGGAGCAGTATACGTTGGGGGAAGAAGAAAAGCCACATAACATGTTCCTGAGAAATAAGTAGGAAGCCATGTATAAGCTCTATCATGACAGATAAAATATGTGCCTTGTGATGGCACAAGCGGTGAAGGAATTTGAGGTTTATAAACATAAGTATGAGAACAGATACTCCTCTCTTGCTGATTCTTGACATTCTGACCATTGATTTGTAAACAAAAATTACCTCGATGAGGTACAGTCCAAATTGGCGGAGAGCTCCTTAGTTTAGCCTTTTCTGTAAGGCTAGTAACATATCGGGTTATGTTCCATCCATCATATGCTCTCTTCTCATCTGTGGGAATCTTACTAATCTGGGCAATCTTAGCCATAGTCACTATTCCCTTAATCAAAGTACTATGACTAAAGTCTGCTCCACCACCATATGGACTACCAGGAGGATGTCACAGCTGATTTTGATAGAGGTTAGAGAACATAGCCAAATAAGCCCAGGCGGAACCTTCATAGGAGAATGGAAAAACGAAATACGGCATGCCTCTCTCTGTATTATGAGGCATGAGCCCACAAACCCAACAATCAGTAGTATTCATTACTAATTGGTATTGATGCAATAGCTGATTAAACGAATTGTTAAAGTATTCGGTCCTCCTAATCTGTTTGTGTTCTGAAAGTGTATAAAACCGATGTGGGGAGGCAGTAGTAGGAAAAGATATGAGGACAGAGGTAGGGACAGGTAAGGGCTGCAGAACATAAACAACCCAACTTCCACATGCTAATAAAGTACATAAACATATCAAAATACATAAGGTTATCCCACATGGACTAACCATCAATTTCTTAAGTCGTTCTTTTATATTTACAGTCTGATCATTAATTTCCACTTTAATATCCATTACTCTAAAAGCGTTGCTCACGATAATCTTCCTAGATCACTTAGCTGTGATTGTTATCCGTCCTATGACACTGCAAGTCCTGCAGACCCTAGGTCACTACTCAGGTCACAGCTTAAGACTCCTACCGTGACTCTGCAACTTGATGGATAGTGGAAGAAAACACATTAAAAATGTCTTTCAAAAAACAAAAAGGTATAATCAGAAAAATCGTAAAAAGGAAAAAGTTCAATTGTCTTTGGTCTTTCTCGATCGTAAATTATATCGAGTCTTATTAGGGATCATATAGTCCTTAAACAAGACTTCTGGATTCTCCGTATTCAAACGCAGATGTGTTGGGACGGCCTCCTGTAACATGTCGTTGTCTTCTTTCTCAGGGTTCATGTGGTCCAGGCGTGCACTACTAAACGGTACAAATCTAGGCACTTTCTCACTTTCGTTATCACCTATGCCCTCACGAACACACTGATCAAAAGGCAAAGGCAAAGGTATCCTCTTACAGTGCACACCATGGACCCAGTTCTTTTACCCAACAACCTTCACTGCCGTCCGTGTAGTCAGTAGCACTTGACGTGGTGGGCCCCAACGAGGTTCCAAATTTCGCTTCCGCTGAAAGTTTTTCACGCAGACCCAGTCGCCAGGTTGGATGGAATGACCTGGGTCTGCGGAGGCCTCTGGCAAAGCGTTTTGAACCTGTTGATGAAGAACACATAATTTAGTGGTGAGGTCATGCAAGTAGTCAATCATCATTGGGTATGGAATATCAGAATACTTTTTAGGTCGAGGAATTCGCCAGACATTTGCTGGTCGCCCAAAAACAACCTCATACGGACTTAGACCTAAACTGGAATGCACAGTAGTTCTTGTAGACAGAAGTGTTAATGGTAGGGCATCAGGCCAGGGGAGACCTGTGCTCGCCTGAATCTTTGTCAATTGGAGCTTGAGAGTACCATTATAACACTCTACCAACCCTGCTGACTGAGGGTGTTTTGCCGCATGGAATTTCTGTTTAATACCGAGACCTGCACATACTTTCTGCATGATCTGGCCTACGAATTCACTCCCATTGTCAGACCAGACAATGAGCAGCAAACCAAACCTCTGGAAAAACTCCTTCAAAAGAACTTTGGCAGTAGACAAGGCAGTATTGTCCTTTAGGGGGTGGGCCTCTATCCATCTGGAAAAGGCACAAACCACCACCAGAACATACTTGAGGTTATTGCAACGATCCATATGAATGTAATCAATTTGCAATACCTCAAAAGGATACATAGGGGGAGCAAAATGACCTGCTGGATTTGGGGTTCCCTTTCCTGGATTATGCATTAGACAGACAATGCAGTGCTTCACCACGTTTTCTGTAGATTTAGGAATTCCTTCATTCTGCCATACTGGAGCCGGGATTTTACAGATGCCCTTTGCACTAATATGGGCTGGACCATGCGCCATAGTAACTACAGGTAGTACATAGGCGTTTGGTAACAGCCATCGCTGATGCTCCGACAATTCCGCCCAACACCCAGTCACGTCCAACATTCCCGTACTCTCTCTCCACTTACTCAGCTCTTTCTCAGTAGCCTCTTCTTGACTCATTCTTACACTTTCTATCGTGTCCTCACACATTCCTCCTTCTCTGACTCATCTTGCAGGGCCCGCAACATACATACGACTCGTAACATCTCTCGCTGTCTCTTTTGCTACTTCATCTGCAAAAGCATTCCCACGACCCACATCATCAGTAATCTTTTTGTGAGCGCTACACTTGATTATTGCTATTTGTGTAGGCAAAGCAAGTGAGTCGAGAAGATCAGTCACCAACTGATCATGCTCTATTTTAGTCCCATGGGAAGTAAAGAATCCTCTTTCCTTCCACAAGCGACCGAAACTATGAGCCACACCGAAAGCATATTGGCTATCAGTGTAGACGTTTACTCTCCTTCCTTTCGCCAAAACACATGCTCTTGTTAAAGCAATTAATTCAGCTGCTTGGGCTGAATTCTGTGCAATATGTGCTGTCTCCACTACCGTATGCAAAGTAGTAACAGCTTAAGCTGCAGTTGTCTCACCATTTGGAAGCTTAAAACAAGATCCATCTACCCATAGGATCCCGTCCGGATCCATAAGTGGTGTGTCTTTTAGATATATTCTGCCTTTCGTTTCCTCCTCTGTTCGGAGAAAACAATCATGCTGTTCTTGAATGCCTTTCTCATCCGGTATGGGCAACAATGTTGCTGGGTTCAGAGTATTACACCGCTTGATATGTATATGGCTAGCCAAAAGGGTTAGCTCATATCCAGAAAAGCGAGCACTCGTGAGGTGTTGTGTCTTAGTCCTATTCAAAAAGTATCTACTGTATGTGGTACCATAACAACAAGGGTGTTGTCCAATAACAATCCAGCAGACTGACAAATAGAAATTGCTGCCGTTGCTGTAGCTCTGAGACAACTAGGCAATGCCTTGGCTACTGGATCCAACGTAGCCGAAAAATAGGCACATGGCCATTGTTTGTCTCCAAATTGTTGGGTTAAAACTGACAACGCGGAACCTTCTCTTTCATGCACATAGAGTGTAAAAGGCTTACTGTAATCTGGAGTACCTAGCACAGGTGCAGAACACAAGCATTACGTAAATCAGAAAAACTCTTTTGGCATTCATCGGTCCAAGGGAGAGGTTGTGGTGTATCTTTCAACGTAAGTGCCAGCAAAGGTTTAGCTAACAAAGAAAAATTCGGAATCCATTGTCTACAATATGAGGTAATGCCCAAAAAGGCACGTACCTCTCTCTGTGTGGTTGGCTCGGACATTTGTGCGATCGCTTGAATTCGTTCTGGGGTCAATCGTCTACCCTCCTTCTACAAGAGATTACCTCAATAGGTAACCTCTTG
Organism: Lissotriton vulgaris; assembly: GCF_964263255.1. Taxonomy (NCBI): domain Eukaryota; kingdom Metazoa; phylum Chordata; class Amphibia; order Caudata; family Salamandridae; genus Lissotriton; species Lissotriton vulgaris. Next base: position 1,087,601,905 of record NC_141694.1, on the reverse strand, counting down.
GCGGCAATATTGCAACTTAGAAGGGGGCACTTTATGATGTAGATCAGACAAATGGCGTACCAACGAAACAGTCACATCTTTACAAACATCCTCCGAATCAGCAGCAATCAGCAAATCGTCAACATATTGGATCAAAGTAACACCTGGAGGCAAAATGAACGCCTCAAGCTGAGATTTCAAAGCCTGACTGTAAATGGAGGGACTTTCACAATAACCTTGAGGAGCACGCTTGAACCGGAAACTTCGGCCTCCGAGAGAGAAACCAAAAATATCTCTACTCTCCTCAGCAATAGGAATACTAAAGAAAGCATTCTTAAGATCGATAACAGAAACCATGCCGCCGAGGCGGGTATCATGGTAAGCAAAGCATTGATATCTGGAACAACAGGAAACTGGGGGACAACAATCTTGTTGACCTCCCGAAGATCAATCACAAAGCGATACACAGGTGGTTGGGAAGGATCGCTGCATTTAAGAACGGGGAGAACAGGACTGTTACAAACATTGCCTCTCGTTTCTTCAACCACACCCTTCTGGACCAGATCATAGATGATAGCCATCAAGGCTCGCTCACCATCATTAGAAATCTTGTACTGCAGAATACGTGGCAACTTAACATTAGGCTTAATAGTAACCACATAAGGAGGTATCTGCAACAAACCAACATCGTTCGGACCTGTAGCCCAAAGTGTAGCAGGAAGACATTGCAACTCAGGCGGAAAACTATCCTTCATAGATATATGGGAGAAACCAATTTCTTACCCAAAGTAAGACTCACACCAGAGGGGGAACAATACAATGTTGCATGAAGACGTTTCAACAGATCCAAACCCAACAAATTCTCTCCGCAACCAGTCGTTAAAATAAGTGGAGCTTCCAGATTGTAAGGACCAATCGAAAGAGGCAAAGGACAAGAAACTGGGTTAGCAACTGGGGCGCCAGAAAATCCTACAGAAACGTTCATTAAGCCAGACAAAGGTGCCCCAGGGAGTTTTGAATGGATCACAGAACTTCTCATTGCACCAGTATCCAAAAGAAATGGCTCTGAAACACCCAAAGCAACTACCTCAACATAAGGCCCATTCTGATCCACTGGAACTGATACGACTCCCTTAATTTGTCCATGGCTGTCCTAACTAGAATGAAAATCCTGAACCTCACCTTCAACACAATAATCGTCATTGTAATATTGCGCAGACTGAGTATTCTGCTGATCAAAATAATTAGAAGAATTCTGAGGGGGATAGGAACGCTGCCCCTGAGGCAACGCACCTCTCCCTCTACCCTAGATGTTACTTGAAAACCACCATGGCCTCGTGGCCCTTGAAATCCACCATTGCGCTGCAATAAAACCGGACAACTATTCTTAAAATGGCCTTCCTCTTTACAATAGGTGCACTGATTAGGACCAAGGAAAGGTCGCGGAGCAAAAGGCTCAGGTTTCTGCAGCAACCTCTGAGACTGAATACGTTGCTGGAACTGACGCTGACCGGAACAAGGAGGATAAGCCTGCTGAAGAAGAAATTTCGTTTTTAAATCCTTATCCTCTTCTCAGCCTTATCTTTTTCCTCCTTGTCCATATTCTCCTGATATTGAGCAGTAGTAATATTTGGGCAGACAAAGAAACAGCCCAAGAACTTTACGAATCTTTCAACTTATGGGACAATTCAGGAAGCCGATTGAAGACAAATTTAGCCACAAATAATCGCTGTCCACCTTCAATACTCAGATCCTGACCACTATGGTCAATAAATGTCAAACCGAGTAAAGAAATCAGAAACACTCTCATCTTTCTTCTGCTTACACGCAGCTAACTTATCCCAGTTAACGCATAGGGCAGGCATCATCATCTTCATTAGAGTTATTATTCTACCAGGCAACTGTGTAATCAAATCATCTGGTTTAGCACCGCCCACTTGTGCTGTATCTGCGGCAACTATATCAGCCTAAGTACCACCCAAAGCCTGCTCATGATCCTCTCTATGAATCCGAGCCCACAATGCTTGTGGAACTACATTCCCCATCAGCATATCAACATCAGCCAAATTCATAATACATGCATCAACAGTCTGGGACAACTCTTTATAATAACCAGCAGGATTTTTACGAGGGTCCGGCAAAGACTGCTTAAGTGCTAAAACTTCAGCTCGTTTCCAAGGAACATGTACCCATACACGCTGAAAATGAGCAGGGACACCTGGAACAACGCCCGCTTGCGCAACCGCTTCCCTCCATACTGGAGGAACTTCTCTCATAGGATAATTCTTTGTATTCTGTCTAACTGCAGGATCAGGTTCAGGAATAGTCCGGGAAGAATATAAGGACCTTAAAGTAACAAGTGTCTGTACAGCATCCTTAACGTCAGGACCCACAATAAGTCCTTTATCAAACCTATCCTGTATGTCCAATAGACCCTGAGGAGTTAGATCCAACTCCATATCCTCCCATCCTTTAGTGAGTGCGTCACACATAGCATTAAAAACGTATCTCTGCATAGGCGCATTCCACTGGAGAAAGGTACTCAGTATTAGGGGTGGGCGGAAAATCCGTTCCGCTCGCGGATTTCGCGGATTTTCGGTAAATCCGCGGACTCCCGCGAATTTACTGAAAATCCGCAAGATCCGCGAGCAGCGGATTTGGGGGGCAAAAGTTCAAGCCTGCTGAACTTTTAACTATTTTAGGATGGCGCCGGCAAGTTGCCAGCACCATCCTAAAATAGTTACTAAGTTAGCTTCAACAGGAAGCACTAATAGATAAAATAAAGCAGGTGCTCGAGCACCTGCTTTATTTTATCTATTAGTGCCCTGATGAAGCTAATTTAGTAACTATTTTAGGATGGCGCTGGCAGCTTGCCGGCGCCATCCTAAAATAGTTGCAGGATGATGTGTTACTGTTTACTGTTTTGTCGAGGCTGGGTAGGTGTGCGTTCTCCCCATATCTATCGTCGAAAATTAGCTTTGATGCTTGATGGAGGCCTTTGCATAATTGACTTTCACAAGCTCAATCCCTGTGCAGTTACTGTGACCACGAGCTTCTCTGATCCGTGCCTGTCCTTTTATACACCCAAGAGGCATGTGAACTCGCATATAAGCCCCGTCCGTTTGGCCCCTCCTCACACACTAGTGGTGTGTGCACCGTCTTCGCGCCCTTTACCCACTTGATGGACAGGTCACTCGAGGGACCCCGGCGCTCTTTGGTGTGATGACAAAGTTAATCAGCACCCCCAAAAATGTGTGTTTTATCGAGGCTGGGTAGGTGTGCGCTCTCCCCATATCTATCGTCGAAAAATAGCTTTGATGCTTGATGGAGGCCTTTGCATAATTGACTTTCACGAGCTCAATCCCTGTGCAGTTCCTGTGACCACGAGCTTCTCTGATCCGCGCCTGTCCTTTTACGCACACAAGAGGCATGTGAACTTGCATATAAGCCTCACCTGTTTGGCCCTGCCCCTCACACTAGCGGTGTGCACCGTTTTCCCGGTGGGCCATTACCCACTAAATCCACAAAATCCGCGAATCCGCAGATTCGTGGATTTTGCGGATCGCGAATTCACAAACTCGCAAAATTCGTGAATTGCGAATTCGCAAAATTCACCCATGCCTACTCAGTATAGCGGATACACTATACAATGGACCATTCATCATCCATTTATGAGCAAGGGAATCAAATACAACTCGTTCCTCGGAATCCGGGAGATGGCTACGGGATTGCCATCGAGAAAAAGCAGGAGACCTGTTAAACGGGCCAAAAAGGGAGGAGAAAAGACCAGAGACAGTATCAACTAACCTATTACGAATCGGAGAAGAAGTAGGGAGTAAAACTGGAGACGCAGTATTAAGCAAAGGAAGAGAAGGACTACTCATTGCAAAAGACACAAAAGGCAAAGGAGACTGAGGTACAGAAGTTTATGGCAAAGGAGGTGCAGGCGGTATTACAGGAAGAGGCAACGGTGCGTGTGCCGGAGCCCCCGGCTGAACAACATGTTGCTGCACAGGTGGCAATATTGCAGGTGCATTAGCACCTGGCGCATAAGGCGGAGGTAATTTCAACAAATGAGACATTAAGGGATCTTCATCAAGATCTTTGCGTTGTGGAGGTAACACAGGATAGCACCTATCGATAGCCATCCGATGCTGTCTATCCGAGACTTCAATCGCACGATCAGTCTCGTCATCTTTAAATTGTTGGGCAGCCTGTATAACCATCATATCTTTCATTTTCCTATCTCTTTTTGCTTGTTTAATTTCTCTCTGTTTGGCTTCCTCACGCCAAAGGCAGAAAGAGTCAAATATTGCCGGCCGGGCTTTTCTTCTGAACAAAATTGCTTCTAAATTATCTAATATGTCAGGCTCAAAGCTACCATTTTGTGGCCACCGTAAGACACCATCTTTCTTTATGTATCAGATCCATGCGTCGTTAAAGGCAATGGGACCAACACCATGCTTAGAATAGAGCTCATAAGTGGGAGTTCCAACCAGAGGAATCGGACATGACTCCTCAAGCTGGGAATCCCTAGTACAGCAAAAACAACAGAATTTCCTAAATCCGCTCAGACCAGGCATTTTAAGCACACTGATCTGTTTACTAACTTCGAGGAGTGAAAGCAAAGAACACAGTACAAAAGTACTCACCCCTCGGCTTCGACTATTGCAACAGACGAATAACAAAAATCAAAAACAAAACAAAGAAGTGGGCGCTACCTACAAATACTTAACTAAATGGTCTTCTCACGCCAACGGAGGTCCGTCTAACGTCTTGCGATACCAATCATCACCAGAGGGTCCAAGGCAGGGCGGTAGTCAGGGCAGCAGTCATCAGCAGCCGTCGGAAAGGAGTAGCCGCCCCGGAAAAGACCTTCGGTCCACTTCGACATACAGGGGTCGCTTGGCGTGGCTCGCGAATCCTCCGGAATTTTCTTGCGGGGCTTCTCACGGCCCGAGGGCTGAACCGCTACCACTGAAACCGCCCCACGTTGGGCACCAGTTGGAGAACCGGGCCTTATGAGTCGGGCGGCGCAGGGCACGCCTAAATCCCCGGATTCACCTGCTTTGTAACTAACCTAGACACCAGACACTCCGTTGAGCGTGGAAGCCAGGTTTATTAGCTGCAGCTAAGCACAGTTGTCCCAGAAGTTACACGCAGGGTGGATTCTAAGGAGACTGCCACTTCAATCCGTGGTGCACAGTCTTTTATAGCAGACATAATTACAATATCTCACTCCTTGCACATACAAAACGAACCAATGAGAAAAGTTGCTACCCCTCCCGACAAATTAATCAGTGATGGTGTCCACAATCCCCTCTTGCAGGTGGCAGGACGTACTTGTGTGTCTCAAAGGATGATTGTGTAATAGGAGCATACAAGGAGAGAATAGTAAAGGCCAGTCGGATAAGATAGTATAAGGAAAGAATAGGAGAGGGCAAATAGTCGGCCGAGACAGGGATCAATCGAACCAGACATGGATTAACAACCTCAGTCAGACCCTGACATAGGGTTTCATGAACAAGGACAATGGAGTTACTTTTTAACAGAAAGGACATATAGCAGCTGGAAAAGCAAAAGCACATTGTTCGCCGTGCTGCCTGAGTGAGAGCAACACAAAATGGCGACAGGACACAAAATGGCGGCTAGATACGGGACGAAATCTGAAATCGTAGAACCTCAGTCCTGTCAGTACCCACGCACTCCTCCAATCACCCATACAGTACTATGTACCCAAGCAGTTATAAAATCACCATGCACTGTCCTTGCAGCACTCTAATCATCCAGTCAGTACCAATGTACTCTTGCAATGGCCCAGGCAATAACATGTGTACTGCTACAATGCTCTGTGTACTATCCATGCAGCCTTCGAACCACCTACACAGTACTAATTCATTCCTCCAATTAACCAGGTAGTACCCATGCACTCCAGCAATCCCCCTGTCACTTCACACACACGCCTCCAAACACCCATCTAGCACCAAGTACTCATCCAATTATACAACATATCTGAGCTGTAAGTGTTACTATAATGTGAAAATGATATATGGATATGTTTGTAGTTTTCAAATTGAATGTATTTTCATATTTATATGTGTGAATGTTTGTATAAAATTACTTTAATTATATTAAATAGTTTTAAAAAAATGTATTTTTCCACAGATATTTTGCATAAATGTTTAGACAGAATTACAATGACAATAAAGAGCAAATGAAAAGAGAAGAAAAAAAGAAGCATATCTAAAGAAAAGAGAAAAAGAGAAATTAGATCAACTACAACATGGACCGTTAATGAAAAATCTTCTGGTAAGAGAGCTAAACAATTTGTAAAAAAAGTTTTAAAGAGTCTAACAAATTCTGAAAATAAAGAAGAGAGAGACAAAAGGAAAACAACTGTACAAAAAAGTGCAAAATTGGATTATCAGAAAAAAATGTTGAAAGGATGAAGAAACAATTTTTAGAGATTCGAAAAAGTTGTATAAAATTACAGTACTACAAAATTTGTTAAAAAAATCAGCGACACCCTTGGTTTGTGCCCCTTGCTTTTTTTGCCAAAAAAACTGGTTCAACAAAGATCTCACTCTCACACACAAAATATATAGGGATGTGCTGAAATTGGACCATATGTCTGTAATACCATGGTTCAAATACTTAATGAATTCTTTTTCCGAGCTAGGTCGCCCGGATCTTTTCTTAACGCAAGAGTGTATAACAAAGGAAGATATGGCCTTTGTAAAGGAATCATATCTAGAACAACAACAGTTTAAGTGTGAGGAGCAGCAACTCCAGAAATCTGGAGTACGCAGACACCTAATGCTCAAAACCTCCTCCAGGAATGGAGCTCTATCTTGCATGGCCCCTCTCTATGCATGAAAGATTCGTGCTAGTCAGGTTTAGATTGGACTATTTTCACCTCTTACTGGCAGTACCAAAGGGGAGCCATAAAGGACAGGTGTTAGCCCGACCCTCTTTAACATCCTTATGACTCCACTGGCGGTACTGGCGGAGTCTCTGGGTGCCCAGATCATATCATACGCTGACGACACCCAGCTTCTCTTCACTTGTAAAAAGGATGCAGAGTTCGACGGGGAGAGCATCCGCGGCTGCCTTGGGGCTGTCTTCGACTGGTTTCAGCGAAGCAGCCTCAAGTGCAACCCCGACAAATCGGAGGTGCTCTTCTTTGGCTGTCAGGTTGACCCGCTTTGGCAGGAATGGTGGCCGGTGAGCATGTCACCCCCTTCTTCTTCCTCCTTGATGGCTAAAAACCTAGGGATCAAAATTGATAACACCCTTTCACTGAAATCCCAAATTACAGGTCTTACCAGTACATGTTTTGGTCTGTTAAAAATGCTGCGCAAATTCCTCCCTCTGCTTCCTTTGGTCCACAGGAAGTTGACGGTACAGGCCTTAATTTGTTCTAGGCTCGATTACTCCAATGTCCTCTACCTTGGTCTGCCAGACTACCTCCTGCACAAACTTCAGGTAGTCCAGAATTCCACGGCAAGGGCAATTTTTGGCCTACCCCGCCATGCTAGGGCTTTGGAGTTGCTTCTCTCCCTTCACTGGCTCCCTGTCAGGAAGCGGATTGCATTCAAGGCGCTTACGCTGGCCCATAAGGCACTCCACTCGGTCGGTGCCTTCTACATTCAGAAATGGCTTTTTTTCTATAAGTCCACTCGATCTCTCAGATCTGAATCCCTTGGCCTGGCAACTGTTCCACCCATTAGGAAAGTCAGGATAGGTGGTCCCTCGTTTAAACATCTCGCCCCTAAACTGTGGAACTCCCTTCCCGTCGATCTGCACCGCATTCCCAATCTGCTGGCCTTTAGAAAGGCCTTGAAAACCTGGCTTTATAATCAATAACTGGTATGTCCGCTGTTTCCTCATCTCTTTTTTCAACTATGGGTCAGAAAGCGCTGGGACACTCATTGGAGTAGCCGTGCGCTATATAAGACACCCATTAACATTAACATTAACATTAGCACCCTGTGGCTGCGACAATCTGTCTCCACAGGACCTGTTACACTTTGTCCACTTTTGCGATTTTTATGCGGCCCCCCGCAGATTGTTCTTAAAATCTCTTTTAAAAAAACAAAATTTTTCACAGGCACGCCCAGCTCTGTTTTATCTGCAATTGTTAAAACCCGACTGTATACCGCTGATTTTAGGGTTTTTAAAATGCTCTTTAAGATATAGAAAAAGTCTGGACTGTAATTAACTTGAACAAAACTGTACTATTATGAATTGTTGTAAAATTGGTTTTATATTCTTTTTAATGTGTAGTGACCCTTCCTGAATTTATGTAACCTGATTTGCAATGCCCATTTATAAATCAGCATGCTTATCTGTGTAAATGTAGCTTTTATAGTTTTTATCTTGAAGCCGAATAAAGTTTGATTGAAATGAAAATGAAATGAAATGACTTAAAAATGGCTGTCCAATTGAAAAAGAAAAGATTGTTCCTAGAAATGTCGAAGAGGTAATAGCCGAGGAAGTTCATATGAGATGTACACAGGCTCCAGTGTTTACATGGGATTTTAGTAGTATTTGTAGTATGCAACAGGAATCTATTGATATATCACTAAATTTCTTAAGAGAATATGGGAAAATATTTGTGAAACAGAAGATTAAGATATTACAAGGACTGGATCCTTGCAAAGTGAGGAAAAATACATGGCTGCAAGGTCATTCTCTGGCTAGTCTTTTAAGGAAAGTGTGTCAAGACAATTTCATCATTTAAGAATGTTAGCAGCACATGTGGCAATGCGGAAGTTAGTTAGAAGATTATACTATGTGAAAAGTCCTGCATTATGTGTAAATGAAATTAATACAGCTCTTTTGCGTGGGTCAGTGTTGGATGTAAAAAAGTGTAGATGTTGAAGAAGAGATGGAAGATACTACTGATGTGAAGTTTTAAAATGAAATAACAAAGTTTAAAGTAGTTTCTTGTGAAAATCCCAACTATGTTTGTATTTGTTGTCAACGTACTCACTATAAAATTCAAACTAGGAATGTAGATGTGTTTTTAAAAAGTGAAAAAGAAAACAATGATGAATGGAGGGAGCTTGCTGCATATTTGTTTGTGGAAGGTCGTTTTGAGTTGGGTACAGTACAATGTATTTGTAAATATTGTTACAATAAATTAGAAGAGAACAAAATGCCAGCTAAAGCTATTTATAATGACCTAGAATTAGAAGCTATACCTCCAGAACGTAAAGATTTAAATACATAGGAGTCCATCTTTATTTAGGCTATAATTCGTATGGAGCCTAAAACAGGTAAGCTGCCACCAACAGATCTGCAAAGAGGTTTAAAAGGAAGAGTTGTGTATTTACCTTTAGATTTTAAGAAAAATGTTGAAACTGTTGGAGTAGAAAGAGAGGAAAGTGAACCTGTAGTCATTCTTGTTAATGGTGTGCCCACAAAGAGTCAGAAAATATGGCAAGAGTTAGTAGATGTCACCAAAGTCCAAAAGGTTACATTAAATCTGATGCAAAACAATATTTACTGTAAAACTGTAAATGTAGAAGAACAAGAAATATGTTTAGAAGATGAAACAGACATTTCAAGTGGACAAATAGAAAGAGTGGAGACCTCCAGAAAAGAAGAAATTTACGAACATTACACTATACACTCTCTACATTCAAAAGAAGTGATAGGAAACAGTATTGAATTGTTCCAGATGAAAAAAGCAAACGGTAGTCCCATGAGTTTAGGGAAAAACAGTTTGGAAACTAATTGTTTTCCACAGCTGTTCCCTACTGGAAAAGGTGGACGATATGATGAACGACCAGTTCAGATTCTAGCTTCAGAATATCGTACTTCACGACTGTACTCAGAAGATCCAAGTTTTCGACAGTGTGTTCTATATTTGTTTAATCTTTTATTTGAAAGTGACCTCTCTGCACTTTGATATGCAGTGAATTGCATATTAAAAACAGGAATTCATTTTTCGGATGTTTCTGCAAAGCAATTCATGGACACAGTTGAAGAAAGAGACAAACAATTAGAAGCACAGTTAATTAATTTGATCACATGTCAAAGTGGCACTAATAAATATTGGTATCAACGTCATGGGGAACTGAAATGTATGTAAGGAACTTAGGAACCCCTCCATGGTTTGTTACACTAAGCTGTGCTGAGTACGCATGGGATGATTTACTTGACAAGCAAATTCAAATATAGAAAATATTGAATTGAAGACAGCTGGTGAACAGTGTTCCCTAGATCCTGTAAATGTGTGTTGATATTTTTATCATAGGTTTGAAGCTATGCTGTCTTTCATCTATAATAAAAAAGAATCCACCTATTGGTGAAGTTATTGATTTCTTTTAGAGAAAGAAATATATCAAGCTAGAAGTGCACCTCATATTCATATGCTGTTACGGATCAAGAATGCACCAAAATCTGGAACTAACAGTGATAAAACAGTACTGTCTTTTATTAAACAACATGTTACCTGTACCATACCCAAAGAAAAAGCAGGAAACAACTTGAGACAGCAAGTTTTACTGTTTCAAAATCATCGATGTGGAAAATATTGTCGACGGAAATACAAGTCAAAGGAAAACATTTACACAAAATGTCGATTTTGTTTTCCACGTCCAGTAATTTCCAAAGGAAGAGTAAACAGGTTTATGCAGTGAGGCACACTGTCACTTGAAAGTCACCAAAAAATACTTATAATATAAAAAGAACAGAAGAATCTAAGTACATTAATGATTACAATCCAGGGATTTTGACGATGTGGAATGCAAATATAGACATACAATATGTGGCAGATAACTCAATTGCTGTTGCTCGTTATGTCACGTCATATATTACCAAATCTGAGAAGACAGAATTGAAAGAAATATGGGAAGAAATTTCACAGGAGAAGACACTTAGCAAATAATTGTACAGCTTCAGCTTGAAGATGTTTTCACATCGAGAAATTGGATCGTATGAATGTTTGGATCGATTGACATTTGCAAGTTTATATTCAAAGTCAAGAGGAATCAACTGGATAAGTCTAGGTCTTGCGACGACATGACATCGTGTTTTGAAATCTGTACAAGAAATTGAATAGTTGGCACTGAATGAACCGGAAAGTACGGAAAATTATTAAAACAAATTATGTTGGATACGTACTATCCAAATAGAAGTCCACACCTGGAAAAGATGTGTCTATATGAAGTACTGCAACATTACAGCGTTAAGAAAAATGTTACGGACAATATAAATGAAAGAAAATATGCTGAAAATGGATGTAAAGGATGTTTGGTAAAACATGCCAAAGAAAATCTGATTAATCACAGGAAACTAAGTTGAGATACTCCAGATAAAAGGGAGTTTTTCTATTTAGCTCTTCTGCAACTCTTCAAACCTTGGTGGAGTGATATGGAATTACTTGGAGATTTTGACTGCTATGAAGATTGTTTCAATGCATCTAAAGATACCATAAAATGTACAATGTTTCCAAATTATCTCCAAATGTTGAACAAAGAGATTAATGAAGAAGCTTACTATTGCAGCTGAAATAGCTAGAGGCAGTTCTCAAGTTAGTCAGAGCTCTGCTGCACAAAGTCAAGATCCACTAGGAGAAGCCACACTTGAAAGCAGCAATAGCAATGACAGAAAGTGGAAACAGTGATGCAACAAGCACAACAGGACAATATTGATTTGATAAAACTTAGAAGATCAACTGAATACCAAACAGAGAGAAACAAACGGAACCCGGACTACTGCATGAAAAGAGTGTTTGCCAATGTACATCATCTAAACCTATTCTTATGAACATCATTGGGCAAGCTGGAACTGGAAAAAGTTTCTTGATTAAATGTTTGTCAAGTTAACTACAGAAAACAACAAATTCACATTTATCATGTGTGTTGTAACTGCTCCAACTGGATCAGCAGCACACAAAATGAAAGGGATTACATTACATTGTTTACTTATGTTACCAGTAGAACATGAAAATAAGTTGGAATATCACAAGCTATCCGGGGAAGCATGTTTCAAAGTTTCAAGAGTACTGAAGAAAATGAAACTTCTGATAATTGATAAGGTAAGCATGGTTTCAAACGTAATGCTTGCGTTTGTATATTTGAGAATGCAGCAGATTTAAAAAACAAATTGTGATGTTTTATTTGGAGGAAAACTCGTCATTGTATTCAGTGATCTACTACAACTCACACTTGTGAACGACCAACCAGTTTTTAAGACGTTTCTTCATGAAGATACTGAAAAATCATTGTGAAGTATTGGAAATGTGAACATTTGGACTTATTTTTAATATAAAAACATGCGACAAGCAAATGTCGAAGATTATGGAAACATTCTTCAAAATATTCCAATTGATGTTTTAACAAAGGATGGTAAAGAAGCTTTAGAAAGTCGCCCACTAAAAAACTTGTTTCCAGAAGAAAATATTGCACCTGAAACAATATACCAAAATATTGCAGAAAAGAAGTCTATAATTTACCTGATGCCAACACTGAAAGAATGCTCTACATTCAATGAAGAATTGTTGAAACTCAAGAAACAACCGATAATGAAAATGGTAGCCACTGATAAAATAGAACATGAAGGAGTAACTATTCTTTTGTCAGAGAAATTACAGTTAAAATTAGACTCTTTGGAAAAATCAATATCAAAGACTGCTGGTTTGGAAACGACCTTACATGTATCAGTAAATTGTCGGGTAATATTACGGCGTAATTTAGATGTTGAGAAAGGTTTAGCAAATGGAGCAATGGGGAAAGTTGTTGACTTTGTTAGTTATCCAAATAGAGATGGAATTGCATTTTTGAAGATTAAATTTGATCAGATTGAAGAGGTAAAACAGATTACACATTTTGGTGTTTGTTTCGTGCTTGTAAAAGATTTGTGTGTTCATAGAAAACAGTTTTCTGTTTGTTGAGCATATGCAGTGACCATTCATAATTCACAAGGTTTAAGTGTTGACAGTGCTCTGGTAAATATTGGAAGTTCTGTGTTTTAAGAAGGTATGTCATATGTTGCATTGTCTCAAGTAATAAGATATAAAATATAAGACATTATATGGATTGTGTCGATTGATTTTGATGAGAAAAAAGTTAGTGCAGATGTGAATTGTGTAAAAGAGTACAATAGGTTAAGAAGACTCTATGCTCCTATCTTAGGTGAATATCCTATTTATGAAAAACGTTTGATACATCCAAAACAAAAATATGAGAAACATTCTAGTGAAGTAACAAAGGAGAAAAGAAGTGACCAGAATGAGGAGGCTGGAAAGAAAATGGAAGTGGACATGGTTGCTAATATTGTAGGATATGAGTTAGAAAATAGTTCAGGTATCAACTGCGATGCTAATGTAATCATGAACGTTGTGTTTTTTTAGAAAATCGACAGCATGCAATTATGGAAAATCGAGAGAAAAGATTCTGTTCTTTGTTACATTATGTTTTTGAAAAAGTTGAAAACTAATAAAACGAAAATCCATACTTCTTCTGGCGTGCGGAATCTTCTGGATATATGTTCTGGTTCTTATCAAATTACACAGAATGTACAGCAAGATGTTCAGTCATTTCTTATGTTTATGCTTGCAGTATAGGAAGATGAAGGAATACAAATTGAAAATCTGTTTGGACTACGTTACAGATGGGATCATACATGTGACAGCTGTTCATTTTCATTGACCACTAAAATAGACACTGAACGATTCCTATATTTGACAATATCAGATTGCAAAACAGTGTCTTTCAATAAATTATTGAAATCAGCTAATCTAGATATGGAATATTCTCAGTGCAAATTGTAAATGTTGTCAACATTATTTATAGAAAGATTTGGACAATATATAATTTTAATGCTGCAACGTTGTAGAGCAGATGGAACAAAATTGGAAACCAAAATTAAAAATGTTGTGGCAGGTCAAGTGTCAATTTCTGGAAGAACTTCTAAAACAGTGGCTATTGTTTTCCACGGTGGACCTACTTCAACATCTGGACACTATACTGTGTATTTAAAATGCTATAGAGGATGGACACTTTGCAATGATGCACATTTAGAGTTCAAATGTCGGTTGCGTTATGAATTACCGAATTCATATCCAATATTTCTGATGCCAACATTCTGAGAAAATGTCAACACAAATTAATTAGTATATTTGGGATATTTTCACTAGAAATTATCTCACAAATATCATTTGGCCTATTGGGAAGGTGTCAATATGAATACAGAAGTTTATTTTGGATATCCTCAATGCAAATCTTTTCAGAAACATCATTCGGCCAATTGGGAAGATGTCGAGAATTACGGTTTGAATTATTGATTCTGTTCTTTGATATTGCATTTTGAAAATTGTATTCAAAAGAAGGTGCTTATATATTTGATTTTTGTATTATATGCAACGTAATGAGGGTGTTCATTTGTGAAAATATAAATAGATATTTGAGTTTCTTGTAGATATTTTGAACACAAGTATGTTTTTTTAACAATCTTATTGATTGTATTTTTGTGCCATAGAATGATCAATATTGAAATCGCTGTGTATGGTGAAATTCAATAGAATCTGTAGACAGCACAAAAGGCACACTGAATATGTTATGTAATTGTAAAATTATGTTGTGTTCTTAAAACTGTAAAAAAAATTCTTCTCTTTTACATACCAAACTACTAAACGTAAAAATATTTTAAATTTACATTACAAAAAAAGAAGTGAACATGTTTTTCAATCAATTTGATATCTACTTCAAAACAGGTAAGATTAAGTCACCCAAGCACTACCTATGCACTGCTACAATCACCCATCCAGCACCATGTACTTATCCAATCATTCCGCCAATACCCAAGCACTTATAAATTCACCATGCACTCTCTTTGCAGTACTATATTAATCCAGTCACTACCCATGTACTCATGCAATGACTCAAGCACTAACACATGCACTGCTACAATTTTCCATGCACTACATATATAGACCTCTAACCACCTACACACTACTGATTCACTCCTCCAATTACCCAGGTCGTACCCCTGCACTCCAGCAATCCCCCTATGACTTCCCATGTACTCCTCCAATCCCTCATCCAGCACCATGTACTTATCCAATCACTCCACCAATACCCAAGCACTTATACATTTACCATGTACTCTCTTTGCAGTACTCTAATGATCTACTCACACTACCCATGCACTCATGCAATGACTCAGGCACTAACTTGTGCACTGCTACAATGTTCCATGCACTACCCATGCAGATCTCTAACCACTTACACACTACTAATTCACTCCTTCAATTACCAGGTAGTACACATGCACTCCAGCAATCCCCCTGTCATTCCCCAACCACTCCTCCAATCACCCTTCTAGCACCATGTACTTATCCAATAACTCTGCCAATACCCAAGCAAATATAAATTCACCATGCACTCTCCTTGCAGTACTCTAATCATCCAGTCATTACCCATGTACTCATGCAATGACTCAGGCACTAACTTGTGCCCTGCTACAATCCTCCATGCACTACCCATGCAGATCTCTAACCACCTACACACTACTGATTCACTCCTCCAGTCACCCAGGTAGTACCCATGCACTCCAGCAATCCCCCTGTCATTCCCCATGCACTCCTCCAATCCTTCATCCAGCACCATGTACTTATTCAATCACTCCACCAATACCCAAGCACTTATAAATTCTTTATGCACTCTCCTTGCAGCACTCTAAGGGGGTCATTAGGATGGAGGATTTTCCGCATCCTCCGGGCCGGCGGAAGCCACCGCCGGCCCGGAGGATGCGGAAAATCCTCTGCGGACCCACCAGGACCCACCGCCACATTAGGATGGCTGGTGGGTCATGGTTTAGGTCCGCAGCTTTTCCGCCGCGGCTGGCTTACAACCGCGGCGGAAAAGCACTAAAATGGTGAAGGTGTCTCTTAGACACCTTCAGCCAGATTAGGATGTGCATGGAAACATGCTTTTCCGCGGCGGCTTTTCCGCCGTGGAAAAGCATGTGTAACTGCACTGCAGGGGCCCATTGCAGGCCCCCTAGGTGTAGTGGGGGGTGGGGGGTGCACATGGGGGGTACCTATGGTACCCCCCTGCATTTGCGTGCACAATGCAGCAGGCACCGCGCGGTGCCTGCCGCTTTGTGCACGCAAATGCTGTGCATGCATTTTTAACATTGCTGCGGGTGCAGCTTGAAGCTCCACCCGCAGCAATGTTAAAAATAGAGGATGTGACCGCCACCCTGGCGGTCACATCCTAATCTGCACAGAGGGAACGCCGCAGCCCATGCGGACGTTCCCTCATGCTCTGGGGTCGCGGACGGACTCAAGTCCGTCCGCGATCCTAATGACCCCCTATGTATCCAGTCAGTACCCATGTACTCATGCAATGACCCAGGCACTAACAGATGCAGTACTACAATCACATGTGCACTATTCATGCAGTCATCTAACCACCTACAAACTACTAATTCACTCCTCCATTTACCCAGGTAGTACCCATGCAGACCACCAATCACACTGCCGTTCCCTGTGCACTCCTTCAATCACGCAATCAGTACCATGTACTAATCCAATCACGCCACTATAACATAAGCGCGTATAAATTCACCATGCACTCTCCTTGTAGTACTCTAATCATCCAGTCAGTACCCATGTACTTATACAATTACCCAGGCTTTAACTCATGTACTTCTACAATCCTTTGAGTGCTACCTATACAGTTTAGTAATGTCCATGTTACTACCTGTGCACTCCTCCAATTACCCAGCCAGTACAATGTCCTTATCCAAATACTCTGCCAAAACGCAAGCACTTATAAAATGACCATGTGCTCTCCTTGCAGTACTCTAATCATCCAGTCAGTACCCATGTACTTATACAGTGGCCCAGGCACTAACTCATGCACTTCTACAATCCTTTGAGTGCTACTTATACAGTTTAGTAATGTCCATGTTACTACCTATGCACTCCTCCAATTACCCAGCCAGTCCCATGCCCTTATCCAATCACTCTGCCAAAACACAGGCACTTATAAAATCACCATGCATTCTCCTTGCGGCATTCAAAGTATCCTGTCGCTATCCATGTACTCATGCAATGGCCCAGGCACTAACACATGCAGTGCTACAATCCCTTGTGCACTATCCATGCAGTCCTCTAACCACCTACACACTACTAATTCACTCATTCAATTACCCAGGTAGTAACCATGCAGTCCACCAATCACACTGTCACTCCCTGTGCACTCCTCCAATCACCCATCCTGTACTATGTACTAATCCAATCACTCCACGAAAAAAACGCAAGCACTTATACATTCACCATGCACTCTCCTTGCAGCACTCTATGTATTCAGTCACTATCTATGTATTCATGGAATGACCCAGGCACAAACACATGCAATGCTACAATCACATGTGCAATATCCATGCAGTATTGTAACCACCTACACACTACTGATTCACTCCTCCAATTATCCAGGTAGTACTCATGCAGTCCAGCAATCACACTGTCACTCCCCGTGCACTCCTCCAATCACCCAGCCAGTACCATCTACTAATTCAATCTTTCCATCAAAACCCAAGCAAGTAGAAATGCACCATGTACTCTCCTTGCAGTACTCTAATCATCCAGTCACTACCCATGTACTTATGCAATTACCCAGGCACTAACTCTTGCACTTTTACAATCCTTTGAGTGCTACCTATACATGATCTCCATGTTACTACCTATGTACTCCATCAATTACCCAGCCAGTCCCATGTCCTAATCCAATCACTCCGCCAAAACACAAGCACTTATAAAATGACCATGCACTCTCCTTGCACTAGTGTAATCATACAGTCAGTACCCATGTACTCCTACAATAACACAGGCACTAACACATGCAGACCTACAATTACCTGTGCATTACTCATGCAGTCCAGCTATCTCCCTGTCACTACCCATGCACTCTTAGAATCAATCATGCTCTACACATGCACTATAGCAATAACCCAGATCTTACCATGCAGTTATTTCTCTTTTTTAACCAAATAAGGTAGTTCTGAAGAAAACAGTTTTTTCTTCTTTTTTGTTTTTTTATTTTTTTGTGTTTTTTGAAAAACAAAAGAACAAACAGACAACACTTTAAACTTTTGGAATTAAAATATCATTCCAACTGAAAAATAATATTTGCAGCGATGATTTCCTGCTGCTGAACATACAGAGTCAACGGATTGCTCCCGACAGCATAAAATGGCATTACATTTTATGCAATGCTGTTTAAGCGTCACAAACTCTGGACGAATATCCAGACCGCAGGATGCAGAGGTAGAGCCTCCAGAAGTACTGGGACCAGCTCCCTCGTCAGTTTGTGGTGTGGCTCTCTATAGCTCGTCGCAGTTGTTCTCTTGCGAGTTGTCTAGGATGTATAGTCTGCAGATGTTCATACATACTAGGAGCGCCACACAAGTGCTTTTTTTCACTGCCTCTTGATAAAACTCTGGGACTGAAAATGCAGCTCACCTTCCTAGCATTCACCTTTCTTTCTCCTTCTGGAATTGTGAAGAATTTCCAAACAATAGACGCTGGTCTTTTTTAGGAAGTGGAACTAAATCTTCCCCATCAGATGGAAGGTCGCTGGTGAATTAGAAGAAGCTATTGCAGAAGTTCTCCAAGTAAACACCAAAAAAACTCTCACTGTTGTTCCTAAAACACAGCAGGTGTCTCTCCTCCGATGCAGCAGAGAGAATGACTAAAAAGGGTGGGGTCCTTCAAGTTCTACAATGGAAAACCTTGTCAGCCAATGAAATGGTTTCTTTTAAAGTCACATGGGAGTCGCGCACCCAGCGAGCAACCAGCGCGCACCCAACTTGACTTCGCAAAAATATATTTAAGAATAATATAAGCTTATTACAAGTATTTTTAGAAACAGTTTAGATAATCTCTTGCCCTGATATGTACATTAAAGTAATAGGTATATAGTTTTAGACATACAACTTTTTTACGGGAGTCGCACACCCGACACAACCCAACACGTACATGACGTTATGCTGCTCCCGGCACCGCTCAGCCGTAGCTTACTAAACGCGCATATAGCGCGATCCCATAAGTATATGATATTACGCGGGGCCACGCACCACGCTGTTGTTGCCTACCAAAAGCAGGTCCTTTTCGACTTTACCAATATGGCGGCATGAATTTGAGCACCCACCGTGATAGGTACACGATGGGTACGTGCCTCCAGTATTTTTCGGAAAAAAAATATACATATATTTTAAAAGACATAATACATTACATATTTAAAAAAAATGAAAAAATAAGCGAACATAATGATAGGATATTATAGTTACAAAATATCTTTAAAAAAACTTGTAATTTACAGAAAAGAGAATGGTTTTATAAATCTTAAACTTACAAATTAGCATTTAAAAAACCTTTGAAATTCACTGAAAAAAAACATAGGTTTCAGTGATCTTATAGTTAGAAATTAGCATCTAAAAACCTTAGAAATTTACTGAAAAAAACATAGGTTTCATTGACGTTATAGTTAGTTGTACATTTCACTCAATTAAAACCAGAGAAATTCCACTGTTATAGTTAGTTCAGCTAACTATAACTCGTGCCCCCACAATGCCCTGCTGAAGACGTCACATATTACATCATTCATGACATGGTCAGTGACATCACTGATGACATCACTGATGTCATCTCAAATGACATCATAAATGACATCTGATGACACTAATGACATCATCCAGGTGATAATCTGATGTACCTCCTGATACCCTAGTATAACCTTTGATACACCCACTCTAAAATACAGACTACAATTTTAGAAACCATAGACACACCAATAACAGTTAGTACATACCCACTTACCAGGTCTACACACACATCTACTCATTTACCCATACAATCACTCATACATTCGGTCAACCATCAATACAGCACTATCATATGCACTCACATATCTATACAGATACTCACAAACCGTCACTCATCCATACAGTTACTCCCACACCTTTTCAATCATGCAAAGAATCAATCACACTCCCATTTACTCACCTATACAGTTATCACATACCACCTCACTTATTCATACAGATACTAGTGCATACTTATTCTCTTATATACTCACTGATACATGTACACACTCATCCATACAGCCACTCTCACAATCACTGATTCTCACGTATAGTCAATTATATACTCCAACTCTCGCATACACTGCTTTTTACATATGTAGTTACTTGGGCATGCACTACTGAGACATCCATTCACTCACCAACACACCCATACACACAGTCACCCACACGTACAGCTGTTTCCACATGCACACTTGAACCCATACATCCAGTGAATCAACCATTCACACATTTATGCACAGTCACACACCTCCACCCACCAACACACACACACTCAGTCTCCCATACAAATACTCAGGGAAAGTGTTAGACTTCAGAGAGGTTACATTTACTATTCTAACACCAAACAGCACAACAGCAGGGCACATTTGGACTTCAGTGGGGTTCAAATTACTATTCCCACTTCAAACAGGACAACAGTAGGAAAAGAATTGGACTTTGAATGGGTGACATGTACGTTTCCCACTCCAAGTAGTGCAACTTAAGGGAAAGTGTTGGACTTCGGCACATTGAATATAACTAAAAGAAATCATATTTACATATTTAATATCAATCACATAATTGATAAAAAAAAATTGCAATTAATTAATAATTAATTATCACTTCACTTCCCACTCTATCCCCCACAACTCCAACAGCACATTGCAATACTATATTTTCTATTAGCAATTAAGAAATAAAATCTAAATTGATTGAAATTACAAACTATATTTAAAACAATTATTACAAATTATACAAACAATAGTAACATAAAATTAATATAGAAACAAACACAACTTATAATAATGTAAAAAATGAATACTTTGTACAAGTCTATTACTGTAAATAATATGAAAAACTATGGGGCACATGCATCAAGCTTTTTTTCTGTCGCAAGCGGGCTATTTGGCAGAATCGGCCGGTTTGCAAATGGAAAAAGGCCTTTTCTGATGCATGTACTTTTTTCCAATCGCAATTTAGGTAATTGCAATTTTTTGCGATTACCTAAATTGTGAATGCATTTAGGGAATCGCAATTTGCGATTCCCTAATGCCAATACATGTGCCACCTAGGGCATGTGTGTGCTACACATGTGCACATGTACCTTTTTTTCGAGGGTGCTTCATGGGGGCCTTAGGTCTCTGGGCACCCTTGCCTTTTCATTCAAAATTTGTGATTACCAATTCGATAATCGCAAATTCCGAATGGAATACCAATAATTCCTATGGGCCTGTAGGCCAATAGGAATGAATGGAGTCACATTACCAAATAGTGATTTGCAATTTGCAAATCGCTATTAGGGAATGTTAAGGAATCACAAAATTACTTGCGATTACCAAATAGTGATTACGTACAAATCACAATTTGGTAATCACAAATAGGTACTTTGATGCATGTGGCCCTTTATTCTTCAGTACTATATTATTTACCTAAACAAAGGATATGCTTTACAATATTCTTGCATTGTCTTATTTTAGTGTCATGATATTTTATTTCCAATATTTCTGTCTCCCGATATTTACAGCTCACATTTTTGTCTGAACACCATATCTACATTTTACTCCCTCATATTATTACACCATAAAGTTATTGTGTGCATCTCTGAGTGACGGTAACCTTTTGTGTTTAGTGATAAGATCTTGATGTCACAGTAAACAAAAGCAAAAGAAGAGAACTTTGATTGGTGCCCGAGGATTATAACTTTTCCCCTTGAGCATAAATCTGTGCAGGATAGGTACTGCAGGTTCATTTTCATATGTACCTCTCGCAAGTTTATCGCTGCTTTGGGACCTACTAAACACTAGGGAGTTCATTTAGGGGAGGGACCCACTGGGCATGGGTAAGTCTCCCTCTTGCACACAACAGTCTTTCTGATACGCCTGAGGTGCAGACAGATTGCGTTTACCTCAATCTGCCCCGCAAGGGGAAAAAAGCTAATAGACACCAGGAAATAAAGGCCTCAAAAAAGCTGAGGCAGTGGCCAATCCTGGAATTGAGCACTGCCTCTACTCCCAAAAGCGCAATACAGTATTTTTGCCCTGTGGTGACACAGTTGGGCATTTTACTCCCAATCTATCTACCCCTGATTGCAGAGAACCTACTAGACACAAGGAAAATAGCTAACAAAAAAGAGGAACAGTGTGGATGGCCGGCCCTGGCAACAGGCCTTGGTCCCACCCCAAATGAGACAATGCAGTCTTTCCGCATTTCCTGGTGGCAGATTGGGGTGTTTACTTCAAACACCACCCAGAGAATATTGGGCCAAAAGGGGGTGATGTTTGCCAATTCTGGTATCAGGCCTTGCCCCACCCCCAAAAGAGGCAATATAGAGTTTCTGCTCTGCCTGGGGGGTAAATTGGGGGGTTTTACTCACAATTTGCCCCCGGTGGGGCAGAAATCCAGTTAGATACCAGGGAGAAAAACAAATAAAAAATAAAGAGGTAGAGCCGGTCCTTCCTGGTATTGAGAGATGCCTTCATCCAAAAGGGGCAATACAGTCTTTATGGCCCCTTGGTGGCACAGATTGGGTGGTCTACTACCCCCACAGGCAGGAAGTTCTCTAGACACCGCACCAAAATTTGGATCATCTGTTTTTAAATGCCCTCCTGCGTGTTTTCTTCATGATGTGTCCCCTTCTAGATTCCTGAGTTGATATAGTTTCACTACCAGGGTTACCATGGAGCCCCTGGTAGTGCAGACAGCTGCACCGCCTCGCTGCTGCTGAAATATGTGCTCCTTGCACTTTGTTTTAATTCTGGTGAAGCTGTCCTGTTTTAATATTTCTGGGCCTTCAGAAATCTTTTTTAATATTGTTGTTGCACTTGACCTTAATTGGGAATTTTGTCGTGTGGTGGGCGGTGGGAATCGAACCCTGAGTAGAAGGAATCGCGGGCGAAACAGAACAACCCGCCATTTTAGCTAAGGCGCGGTCTAGTTGTTCATGTACCCGAGGCCTTTAAATCGGGATACTGCACGAGCGCGCTTGAACCCCTGGTAGTGCAGAAAGCTGCAAAGCCTCACTGCTGCTGAAATATTTGCTCCTTGCACTTTGTTTTAATTCTGGTGAAGAGCCGCCACTTCCTGGTATTGAGAAATGCCTTCATCCAAAAGGGGCAATACAGTCTTTATGGCCCCATGGTGGCACAGATTGGGTGGTCTACTACCCCCACAGGTAGGAAGTTCTCTAGACACCACACCAAAATTTGGATTATCTGTTTTTCAATGCCCTCGTGCGTGTTTTCTTCATGGTGTGTCCCCTTCTTGATTCGTGAGTTGATATAGTTGCACTACCAGGGGTACCATGGATTCCGTGGTAGTGCAGACAGCTGCACCGCCTCACTGCTGCTGAAATATGTGCTCCTTGCACTTTGTTTTAATTCTGGTGAAGCTGTCATGCTTTAATATTTCTGGGCCTTAAGAAATCTTTTTTAATATTGTTGTTGCACTCGACCTTAATTGGGAATTTTGTCGTGTGGTGGGCGGTGGGAATCGAACACTGAGTAGAAGGAATCGGGGGGAAAACGGAACGACCCACCATTTAGCTAAGGCGCGGACTAGTTGTTCATGTACCCGGGGCCTTTAAATCAGGACGGACGCTCCCAGTGGGCCGAATGCGCGCCTAAGTCAAGCCTGTCTGTGCCCGTCAGCGTCCTGGTGGCATCCACCGTCGGAAATGCTGGTCCTTTTTCACCAAGTAATATGTATTTAAGTGACAGTCGCAATTGCTACAGCAGGAAATGTCTACTGGCAGTTGGTAGGTGTGTGAGCTACCGCCCTCATTCATTTTGTGCTGCCGACATGAAGGATCTTAACACCATCACTGCTTGAGATCTTCCCCTCCTGTGCTGAGGGTCAATGTTAATGGGTGTGGTCATGACGAGCTCAGCTCGTCATGAGCACAGCTCCACTGTGCCTCATGATGAGCTGAGCTCGTCATGAGCATCGAAGGGGTTAACTGTAGTGTTTGTAAGTGGGTAGCTCTTTCCCATTCTGACGTGGGAAGTTCAGCGAGCCCTGGAAAGCTGGACATATGGCCCCCTGCGCTGCAGATCTCTATGGTCAATAATGATTTAAAAATGATGCTTTTGAACACACTTTCTATGAAACAGCACAAATTTCAAATCTTTGATGTGCTCACTGAGTTTAAGCCTGATGTTATGTTTCTTATGGCGACATGGCTACATGAAGGCACCAATCCTACTATTGCGAATGCCATTCCTACAGGCTATCTGTTACTAAGAAAGGGTAGGCTGGTTGGTCGGGGTGAGGGAGTGGCCATCATTTACAAAAATGTGTTCTCTTGCTCAGCTCTACCCACCACAGAGTTGGAAGGTGCCGAGAGGCTTGGCTTCCTGCTACTGGTATCAGCACACCAGTCAATTGCAGGCACTGTAATCTATCTGCCACCAGGACAGGCATCCCGCTTCCTGGAGTCATTAGGCAGCGCTAATGCACCAATTGCTGCAAAATATAAACAATGTTTGGTATTTAGAGACTTTAACATCCATATGGATCAATGCACTGACCCTGAGCCTCTGAAATTGTATGAATCGCTCAGCATGTTGAACCTTGCCCCGTATGTCTCCTGCCCTACGCACGAGAGGGGCCATATTCTTGATCAGGTTTTTTCAACGGACAAGATTGAGATGGACCCGCCCTGCCCTATTGTCTGGTCGGACCATCGCCTACTCACATTTAGAATAAGCAAAAAATCGCCTCAGTCTCAAATACAATGTATGTCACGCACCAGACGTTTCAGACCTTTTAATCAGATGACTGTAGCAGCTTTAGTTGGTGCACTTAAAACTCGTCCTGTCTGCTATAGTGAGAACTTAATGAACGATGTATGTTCACTAGAAAATTGGCTGAAATCTTGTGCTAATGTGCTTGCCCCCCCTAAGTCCCCTGCAGCTACTGGTGGCAGAGCCTCAGCTCCATGGTTCACGGAGGCTCTAAGGAAAAGTAGAAGCTTTTGCAAACATCTGGAGAGAGCCTGGAGGAAGATTTTTTGTTCCGCTGATAAGTTAGCATATAAGGTGGCATTAAAAGCCCACTATGCTAAAGTCCGCTTGGAAAAAAAGAACTTCCTGTCCTTAAAAATAGAGAAAGCAGGCAATAAAAGTAAGGAATTGTTCACAATTGTCAAAGACTTCTCTTCCCCGTGCGCGATAAACCGTCCTTTTATTCCTACAAATGAATGGACGACCCGTATTGCACATTATTTTTTTTTAAAAATTACTACCATCCAAGCTATGCTTGCGGAAGCACCCACATCCACAGCAGCCATTATTGACAAGCTCCCTCTTGCTTTACCCAATGCAGGCGGATTCCTACTGCACTTTCCTCCAATTACACTGGATGATTCATTGAAACTAATGTAATCACTAAAATCAGGCTCACCCTCAGACCCCTGCCCTGCGAAAATATTGGCATCTGTTGCAGAGGTTATTAACCCGGCCGTCAACAAGGTTTTGAACCTCTCTCTGGCCGAAGGAGTGATGCCGGACAGATGGAAGCACGGGACAATTATCCCCCTTCTAAAAAAATCTTCTGCCGACCATTCTGTAGCCAGCAATTACAGGCCTATTTCGTTGCTGCCTTTTTTCTCCAAGGTCTTGAATAAATACGTAAATAAGGTTGTCGCAGATTTTGTGGAGACCAACTGTGTATTACACCCGAGCCAATCATGGTTCCGGGCTAATTTTAGTACTGCAACCAGCCTTCTGGAAATTTCTGAATCCATTAAAACATCTTTGGATAAAAGAGGGAAGGCAGTTCTGATACTGCTGGACCTATCAGCAGCTTTCAATACTGTGCCCCATGACCTCCTTTTGGGTAGACTCCAGGGATGTGGTATAGGGGGCATGGTCCTCCAGTGGTTTACATCTTATCTGGAACATCGTCAGCAAACAGTTTGGTCTCCCCCCTTCTTGGCCCCTATTCTGCCACTCAATGTAGGTGTCCCACAGAGATCTATTTTGAGCGCCACTCTGCTTAATGTGTTCAGGGCCCCCTTGGAGCCGTTGGCAGAACAATACGGTGCCAAAATATTATCATACGCCGATGATACACAACTGTTGTTCACGTGCGGTAAGGACGAGGCCAAGAATGGGAACGAGATGAACACCTGTCTGTCAGCAGTATTTGAGTGGTTTAAACAGAATCAACTATTGTGTATCTCTGAGAAATCAGAAATGATCTTCTTTGGTCACAATCCAGGGGAAGAGTGGCATGAATGGTGGCCATGGAACATGCCCCTCCTGCTACCTCAGCCACAACTGTTAAGAATCTTGGGGTAAATTGAACGCAGATATGTCCATGAAATCCCATGTTAAGACTGTGGCTGGTACATGTTTTGGCCAACGGAAAATGCTGAGAAACTTCCTCCCACTACTCCCAGTTTCCCATAGTAAAACAGTAGTACAAGCACTGATTTTGTCCCGCCTTGATTATGTAAACGTTCTTTATGTCGGCCTTCCTGACTATCTTTTCAGCCGCCTACAGGTGGTACAAAACGCCGCTGCTAGAGCCATACTTATGGTGGACCTCAGGACACACATAACTCCCCATCTGAGGTCCTTGCATTGGCTCTCTGTACGAAAGATGACAAATTTCAAGGCCTTGGTGCTAGCTTATAAGGCCTTCCACAATATTGAGGCCTCTTATTTCAGAAACAGGTGCCAGCACTATGTTCCATCTAGAAGTCTGAGGTCTTCAAATCAGCTACTCCCGCAAATCCCAAGGTTTTCCCGCTCTTGTCTGGGTAGGCGTTCTTTCCAGGTGGCAGCTTCTCGGCTCTGGAATAACCTGCCTCCAGCCTTGCATCAGGCGCAGGACCTCCTCAGCTTTAGACGCAGTTAAAAACCTTGGCTTTTTGCACAATAGGTCAGCGGCCTAGGGGCTGCCTGCTCTGCTCTGTCACTGGTTTCTCCTTTCTTAGCGCCGGGACACTCCAGGGAGTAGCCGTGCGCTTTATAAGTACCCAGTAACATAGTAACATAACATCTGTCGGTCTTTGTCTTCCATGCCAAGAGGACCCCACTTCTCTCCCCATACTTGAAATGCTGCAGCCTTCTTGCTTACCACCAATCTTGCATTTTTGCTCCAATAATGCTTTGTATATGTCTTGTTCCTTCTCTCTAATTCTTGTCTCAGTCTAGTCGCTGCTGAATATGATGAATGTGCATCTTACAAATTTTGTGACTGAATAGTCTTCTCTAGTGCTCTGAGAGCTCACTCCAGCCTCTTCCCTTCCTAACAGCCTTCCCGGTACTTGATCCATGTTATTTTGCTGGTAACTCCCCATATATTTTCTTATAATACATTGGATCCTGTAATGCCTGTATCAACATCAGTCTCAGATGTTTTATCATCAGTGACTTGTGATGCGCCCAGTCACTAATTATCAAGAAAAGACATCAGAACTTGACTATTATAAGTTATTAGCAGATGTCTGTTGTCACAATGCCTGCTGTCAAAGGAACGTTGCTTTTCATTCTTCTTCTCTATTCTAATAGCTTGCACTGACAAGCAGAAAGAACATGTTTATTTTTTGCACTCCTTAGATAGGGAAAAGCTAGAATCTTTCAGCATGTTTCTACGCATTCTGAGCTACTGCAGTTTTATTTTTATTTTAAAAACCTGACATGAATGAACTGTTTCTAATATCTGCTTGTCACAAATTTCAAATAGGTTTTTGATGTGCTTAATTTTGCTCTAGATGTATTATTTTTTATTTTTCATGGTTGCAAACAAGTTTGCTCTTTCATGTGAAAGAGCTTCACACCAAGGTTTTTAGTGATTTTTGGGAAAAGCGAAGTGTGACCATGTTTGTCTAAATGACCCACAAAGCCCTTCACTTTAACACTCCTCTGCACCTCGCTCGAAAACTGAAACTATCTGTTAGGTGCAGATCCTCAAGGAGCTCCAGCACTTGCTGCTGAAACCACAAATATTTCAAAGAAAGAAAACATATATAACTGTCCCTTCTCGGGTATTGCCCAGAGATTCTGGAACTTCCTGCCTTCTGAAACCAGACTAAATCCCTCAACAGTGTCTTTCAAAAAAGAAGTGAAAGCTCTACTGATGAATAATTTTCTGAACTAGAATTTCGCCATTGTCTATTGTCTTGTCACCCTGTATTGGTACGGACGGACTTCCGCTTCCAGATTCGCATTGCTACAACCTGTATCATTCCTGAACATTTTGTTGTCCTTAACACACATGTTTTATTGCTTATCTATGCTCTTGTATATAGACCTTTCGGCTTTGCGATATATTGGTCCTCCTCCACCAGCTCGGAGGTGGCCGCCTGTATCTTTGATGACCAGGTTGCTGTTTGGCCATACTTGTCTCCTTCTCATTTGTTCCTGCTCCAATACCCTCTTGGGTCATGTTCGCGCTATATAACACTCTATAAATAAATACATGTATTAAATGGGGTAAACTATGCCCTGGCGTACCTGATAAGGATATTGCAAGTCATCTTGGAGTGCCATAACCTTATCAAGGATCTCAGCCTTCAGCCTTGTTCCTCTGTATAATTATGAAACTTCTAGGTGACTTTCAATATCCTTATAATGTATGGCAAGGGGTACTTCACCCTTTATGTAACATTAACCAAATATGGCTTATTATTTAGCCTCATTAATCTAATTGGTGTGGTACCAGAATATTGTGTACTAAATAAAAATGGTGAGTCCTGGCCACAAAGGCAAATTGAAGTATATAAGGTAGAAGTCTTGTTATTTTCTGTTAGGTACTTTGACATGCCTTTGTAAATTGGTCCCAAAACCGCTAAAGAGGGAAAGTTCTTGGACTATTAATTTACAATTAGCAAAAAAACGTTTACTAATTGACCGTTTTTTTTGTTCACAGGAATGATCTACAAAGGCATGTAGGAATACTTGAAAGAGTGCTACTCCTCTTTTCACAAATGTGCCGGGACCTTGTCCCCATTGTTTTCTACATATAATTTACATAAATGCTGCTGCAATGAAATCGAAATTAACAATAGAAACTCTACACCCATTAGAGCAATGTTTTTGTACATGATATTTATGTTAAACAATATTTTTGTTATCGATATTCCAACATACAACCCTTAGAACCGTGATCAATCGCAGATCATCTTTGATTAAACTACAGCCAGCACAAAATCAGAAGACTATAAATGTTATACTTGCTTGAATAAAGGATCTGCTTTTTCTTTGAATTGAACCGTATCTTATTACAAGATTAAGACCTACACTTTTACTAGCGAGGCTGAATATTAAATCAGTCTTTTGAAAGATGTTTCCCTGAGGATAAAAGGCAAGGGTAGGAGCTCAAGAAATACTTAATGAAGGAATAATAACAGCTAACTTACTTGAAATAATTTGATTGCTTCACAGGGGTCTCTATCCGTACTCTGGGCATGACATTTTTCTGCTATTCTGAAATGTGCACATTAAGAATTTTATAAGTCAAGGCATAACATTAAAGGAATGTACCTTTGCAAAGGTAATTAGTTGTCACGGCCTTATTCTCTGTAATATGCGCACCAGATTTGTCTTTTAATTCCAGCCTAGTAAAAAGGTTTCACCATGAGAGAATGTTGTTCATCGATAATGGCAGCATAGTTTGTGAACGAACATTCTGGGCTTAAAAGAGGTAGGCTTAGTTGCTGCTAAGAATGATATGGATTTATTGGGAGTTAGGATGATCAGCATTTCCACAAAATATTGCAACATCCATTACATTTTATATTTATGTAAGATCTCACATTTTACAGACTGCTTTGTAACTCTAAAACAAAGATTGGGTCAATCATTTGCTAAAAAAACCGGAAGACGATATTGGCTGGAATGAGGAGGGATGGTTAGCACTTTCAAAGAGTATACATGTGTTATTCCTTAGTGATCAATAAGAGATTAAGGGGCAGATGTATCAAGATTCCATTTTGCGATTCCTAAATAGAGATTTTTAAGGAATCGCTATTTAGAATTCGCGAAATGGAATGTATGAAAAAAATCGCTATTTTTTTGCGATTCCTTAATCTTCCTTATTTGCGAATTCGCATTTTGCGAATTCGCAAATAAGGAATGATTTCTCATGCATTCCTGATTGTGAAGTAATTCTCAAATTGCGAATTCGCGATTTGCTAATCGCAATTTGAGAATTATTTCAAGGGTGCAGGGGTGTCTCAAAGACTTTTCTTCTTGTTAAAATCCGTTTTGGAATGCACGCGGGACGCTCCGAGCCATTAATGAAAGAAGCTGAGGCTTAAAAATCTCTCTTTTATAAAGCGGACTGTGAAGCCAGAGTCGATCTATTGAAGCTCTCTAAATTGATTCAAGAGAGGCTTTCGTACCGCGTGCAGCAACATTCTGTTGTTTTTGTTTAAATTATATTTCCGACCCTTATTTCTGGGATACACAATCTCCAAACTACTGACTCCACATTGCTGTTTAGCAAGGGATGTTTTTATATTGATACGTTTTCGTCTACGGCTGATTAAGCTACAGCGTAGGCCTTTTTACTGCAAGGATGATGACCTTCATATATGACTTATAAAGAATTACGACAATATCTCAAGCAATAGCCGATTACTCCTGTGTGGATGACATTCGTCATTGAAAGTCTCGTGAGTGTTGGAATAAGAAATTAACTTTGGGAAGACAGCCAATATCTCCTGATGAAGGCGGCTGTATTTTAATGTCCGTTGAAACGCGTTGAGCTAAGGGGAGAAGTGCAATATATAATGAACAAGGATCACTCTAACTGTCGTAGAATTTTTACCTTGATTTTGCACCTCCCTTATTACTTTTAGGAATTGTTTTAGTTTTAGTTCTAGAATGTGTATCTGATATGTTCCGTTTTCTACTGTCTGTTTTCCCAAATTCTAATTCTTTTGAAAAGAAAATAATTTTTATATTTGTTTTTAACTTGTTTTTACACGAATAAATTGTCACATTGAATCCATTTTTTTATAGAATTATTTTAGTTGTATTTTTGCATTGCTCTAACTGTAAGGTCCTAAAAGAGTGAATGTTATCTGTTTAATGGTCTGTAAGAATTGGTGTTTTCTTCCTGAAACAACCCAAAGGGAATCCATTTTGACATAGTGTCTCAAAGACACCCTGCTGCACCCCTGAAATGTACATGTGTGTGCATATGGCGCACATACATGCCCTATGGGCATGTGTGTGCGTCACATGCCACCCATCAAAAATGCTAAATTGTGCATTTTTTAAAGACTTCACAAATTACCATCAACTACAACTTGGTGGTAATTTGCGAATTCTTAAACATAAATCGCAATTCAAAAATGCTTCATACATAGCATTTAAGGAATCACAACATTGCGATTAATTAAATGCTATGGCAAAATAGGGAATCGCAAATTTTAGCTATTTCTTATTTTGCGAATTTTTGATGCATGCCAAAACATGCAAAAAGACCTTTTGCGATTCGCAAAGGCCAAAATTCTGCGAATTTCGGCCTTTGTGAGTCGCAAAAGGCTTGATACATCTGCCCCTAGATCACAAAAAGTGAATATAAAGCGCCTCATTTGGAGGTTGCTCGGAGAGCCTCAGATCTACGGTCGGAAGCTTTACAAACAGCATCCCAGGTTTAAACTCTGACCACCCCATCACGAAGACGGCGGTTGGAGTTTAAACTGGCAGGGCAAACTTACTGGCTTCCGATGGGCTCAAGGAACTCATTGGCCAGTTGCAATCCTCACAGAGTCTCTTACAGATAGCGTTCCTGCCATTGGGATTATGATGTGAGTTCCCAGCAGGCATTCCATATTGGGTTTTTCAACATGGAAAGCGTGTCGGAAAGTGAATTTGCGGCTCCCTAGCAGGCTCCATTCCCTCTTTGGCCTTTGGTTGCTTGCATGGGGGACACCTATTTTTCGCCCCTGTAAATCCCTGCACCATTTAGCAGGCACCATGAGGCGCCTGCCACATGGTGCAGAGATTCATAGTACCTTTGGCTTCTCTATGGGCCCTTGTCCTGCAGCTGGTTTCCAGTCGCAATTGCAGTCTCAGGCAGCCCACCCGAGGTCTGTTGGTTACGAAACCACAGAGATCTCGGTTGGAGGCAACTAATACCAACATCATAATCAGGCTCATAGTATTTATGCAGCTGTGTAAAGGGATTGCAAAATACAATTCTTTTAAAGGGGACATAAATCTGCTGAGGACTATGCAAAATGATTTTAAATCATTGCTTGGATTAACCCTTTGATATTCTGCTTCAATTCCTTTTTTAAGAACTACTACAGATGAAAAGACTGCATGGCATAACTCATACAAGCGGATCCACAAAGAGTAACCATCTGCTTATTGCTGTTGGCGTCGGAGTGACTGATTGAATTCATTAATTAATTAATCAAACTTGTGAGTGTACATGGGCTCAAAAATCATCATTGTTTTAATACTTAGGTAGTGAGACAGTGTCCTCAAAACACCAAGTCTACAAATCAATATGACATTTTAGCACCTTTCAAAATCTGGATGTTTCAAATGCTGCAGCTAACAGATGGAAGGGCTTTCTCAGCCTTTATCTTGTGTTACGTACTTTGAGGGCTTGTTATGGCCTCTTTCATCCATGTTGTTTCAAGGTTACCTACCAAACAAAACTACCACGTTTGAGGATCCGTCTGCACTCAGAACATTTATAAACTCTTACATGACAGATACTATGGATACAGCTGGTCCCTCTACCTTCAAGCGACTTTCATAAAGTTTCTATTGGCTTTCAATATTGTGTATTGTTTTTTAACAACAAATTTTATTTGATTTTCATGGCACATAAGGAGCCAAAGCCCACTGCATATGTTATCACAGATGCAAATATTTACATAAAAACATATAACCTGCAAAACCTGCAGGCAGAACAGCTGAAACATGACATGGACTACTATAGACCACACTGAGCGCAGGATGTCTAAATGTGTATACACACAAATTATAGTGCTATGTGATTTGAGCAATGTAATGATCAGGTTGGTGTATAAAGCATATCTCATAGAGGGTCTGTTTGTGATAGAGGGGGTAAGTCTATGCCTCAGTCTATGCCTCAGTATGATTTCTATGTTTCCGAGGACACAACCTCGGGCCTGAAAAACCTCAATCTCTGCTCCCATGCATCTGTCCAAAGCCTTCTTCCACCCCCCTATTGCCGGGGGAGATTTCGCTTTCCAGGCTTGGGCAATGTCATGCTTTGCATGTGTGATACCCAGGAAGAGCAAATGTTGTTTATAATGGTTCCCACCGATCCCCTCCATACTATGAAGCAGAAACAACCTAGAGTCCAATGTGGGATCCCACGACAGGAAGACCTGGCCCAATCAGGATGCAACTTCATTCCAGAAAGGCTGCAGTGACTGCATCCCCAAAGTGTGCAGGAAAGTGCCCTCGCCTCCCCACATCTGAGGCATGTGGGGAATGAATGACCTCCATCTTCCAAAGGCGGGAGCATGTCAAATATATACGGTGAAGGTATTTAAATTGGATGTGGCGATAGCGTATGGAGACTCCGCACCTCAGGGGCTGGTGAGGGCTTCTGACCAGTCATCGTCTGTCGGGAAGATCCCCTTCGTATGCCTCCCTGGTCTTATGCAATGTAGTGCAGGTGTGGGTGGTTAATGTCTGATCGATCTGACCAATCTTATGTGCTCCTAAGTCTCCTATCAATAGTCGACCTTCTAGGAGATGAAATTCTGGCAGAGTGTTCATCTAGTGAATTTGGGGTACTTGTAAAACTGCGTCCAGTGCAACTGGAAGTCTGTTTGTAATTGCTGGAATAATTTAAAGGTAGTACCCTGCATGACATCCCCCAAAGTGAAAATGCCCAATAAATCCCATTTATGAACCCCAGACATTGCCTTTACTTGGCGCGAATATGTGCTATGCCATAGCAGAGTTGTGTGTGTCAAGCGGCCCTGCCACCCCATATTTCTAAGCTTGTATCACCAGAGTTAGATTACTGTTTTACTGGCTGGGGGTAGAAAGTAGAGATTCACACAGATACATAGAGCCTCAAGATGGGCATGCCCTCCATTGCTATGTGCTCGAGCGCAAAAGCTGGATCCATAGGTGAGTTGTACCACCATTAATTTATAATCAACAGATGGGATGCCGTATAATAAGCTTAGACATCCGCTGCTGCAATGCTACCACAATATATTGATTGTGTGCATGTCCATAGTGCCACACAAATTGCTCCTCTGTTCCACAAGAACTTATTAAGGATAGCGTGGACTTGAGCTGACCACGTACAGGGGATACCATCCACAAAATTTCGTAGCTGATAAAGTATTCAAGGTAAAGAAGCTATTTTAATAATTGCTGATCGCCCATATAGTGATAGCGGTAGATCGGACTAGCAGTGGGTTAATGTTGTGTGTCCATGAAATTGTGGGGCACAGTGAGATAAAAACACCTAGGTATTTGAACCCCTTTGTCACAAGGGATAGCTGTGCAGCCCATATTCTGCATCCCTGGTCATCACATATTGGGAAGAGTACCGATTTGGAGGGATTTATTCCCAGTCCTGAGGTCTCTCCAAATACCCTAGAGAATCTGGAAGATTCGGGGTACTGAAAACCATGGGTCAGTCATTAAAAACAGTACGTCATCGACATATAGTGCGATTCTATCAGATTGCGTCTGTGACCACTCAAACCCCCGGATCAGTGGATCACGTCACACACAGGCCGCCAGGGGCTCCACATCAGGGCAAATAACAACAGAGACAGGGGGGAAGCACTGCCTTGTGCTGCGGCCTATAGGGAAGGAGTCCGATTGGTGTTCAGCAAAATAGACTGATGTTAAAAGGTCGGTATAAAGTAATTGAACGTATACCAAAAAACATGGGTTGAGATTAATGGGTCTGAGTAGTTGCAATAGATATGTTCAGCTTAAAGAGTCAAATGCCTTGTCTATGTCGGCCAACAGGGTGGTCGCGGGCAGCCTAACTATGGGGCCTTCACTATTGCATTATGGACCCGCCAGACATTAACCCGGGTGGACCGATGTGGCATGAAGCCAGATTGGTCATAGTGGATCAACTCATGAATACAAGTACGAAGGCGATCTGCGGGAACTTTACCCAGGAGTTTGGACTCAAAATTTATGAGGGAAAAAGGGCGATATGAAGAAGGGTCTTCCGCAGAGCGGCCAGCTTTGAGAAACAAAATAATTTAGACGTGACACCAATCAAGAGGTAGTATGTGAGTGCCTGGATTGCTTCTAATAAGTGAGGACCAAGCGTGGTCATGTGTGACCTTAGAAATTCATTCAGGAAACCATTAGGGCAGCGAGCCCAGCCCGTGCGTATGTTTGCTAGTGCGGCCCCGAGTTCTTCCACTGTTACGGGGGCAAACAACTGGTCATGTGCATGGTCTGAGAGTTTTCTAGGGGGTATGTCTGTGAGGAATTCTCCTATCAGGGCGCTCAATATGTGCTCTCGCTGTGCATAAAGTGAGGCATAATACGCTGCAAACACCTATGCCACTGCCACTTGAGGGGAGCTCACAAATCCGTCTGAATCTTGGAGTGTTGGGACCGCGGCCGGAGACCTTGCAGCCTGGCACAGCCGATGGAGCATTTTGCTGGACTTATCACACCATTAGTAGATTCTGTGTTGTGACGCTAGCAAAATCTCTTGCTCTTCATTAGTAAGGTGTTGATGTATGTGTTGTTGCGCTTGGAGTAGGTTGCGGTGTACAAATGGGCTGGGATCCATGACAAATTGGGCTTCGAGGGTAAGCTGACGGTTCTCCAGCTCAACAAGCTGTCCAATACATTTTTGATTTTCTCCCCCCAAAAGCTGATGTCCACCCTGTGGAGCGTAGGCTTAAGGGCTTCCCATAGCATAACTTTGGATGGGGCTAAGGCGGTATTGAATGCTAAATAATCTGAAATGGCCTGCTTTAGGGTCTCTTGATAAACCGGATCTCAGAGGCACCAGGACGACATCTGCCATTGTAAAGGGTGCCTTTGGGGTCCTATACAGAGTTTGAAAAGGACAACAGGGGAGTGGTCAGACAATCTCCTGGGTAGAATAGAGATATGTGATATTCTATGTATATAGCTATGAGGCATAAAGTCATAGCGTGGAAGGGTATTCTCAGATGTGAGACCCTTGCTCATTGCACCATCAGGATTCAAGCAAACCGGGCCGAAGACGGCTGTAATGCCAGAAACCGGTCCCCGGGAGCTTGTTTCCTTCCCAGTGTAAGAATTGGCTTTTGTAGTTTGGTTTGCCCTGTTCCCATCATGCACTGGGACAGGAACAGACTAATTTGCATACAGCCAGGTTCTGAAACTGGGATGGTGCAGTGAGCTAAAAAACGGTGTTGGATCTAGCCCTGATCTCTTGACTGGGTGAGAGCTTTCTGCTTAATTCAGAGACTCTGTCCCTCACCACCCCTTGTTGTAAATATTTTTGTCCACCCTAAGCGTGGAAGGGTATTCTCAGATGTGAGACCCTTGCTCATTGCACCATCAGGATTCAAACAAACCGGGCCGAAGACGGCTGTAATGCCAGAAACCGGTCCCCGGGAGCTTGTTTCCTTCCCAGTGTAAGAATTGGCTTTTGTAGTTTGGTTTGCCCTGTTCCCATCATGCACTGGGACAGGAACAGACTAAATTGCATACAGCCAGGTTCTGAAACTGGGATGGTGCAGTGAGCTAAAAAACGGTGTTGGATCTAGCCCTGATCTCTTGACTGGGTGAGAGCTTTCTGCTTAATTCAGAGACTCTGTCCCTCACCACCCCTTGTTGTAAATAAAGTCATAGTCCAAGCGTGACAGCGAGACATGGATGGTGAATAAAAATGTAAACTCCACCTCAGCAGTGTGATAAGCCCGCCATACATCACACCACTCCAATGTTGTGGCCAATGTATGTAATTTGGATCTACTCGTCTGGGGTTCATGTTTCTGCTCGTGCAGGTGATCCAGTGTTGACATGACATCATTCCACTCTCTGCCCAGCATTGTCAAGCCTTCTGGGAGATCCCCCCAAAGCTGTGTGATTCTGTCTCTTAAGGTATTTCCCAAGGGGGGGAGCATATATGCTGCCAATATTCATGTTTTCTATGCGTAGTGTCCCTGATATTCTAGTGTAGCGGCCACCAGGGTCTAACCAAAGGGACCTGGTGGTGTATAAGGACAGCTGTGCCCCTGGAGCCCCTAGTGAACCCCAAATGATAAACTGTGTGATATCCAAATCTAGTGAGGCATGGAATTTTATTACCCAGAAGATGAGTCTATTGCAGGAGAATGATGTGTGCCTCACAGCACTTGGCTTGGAGGAGAACTGTTCGCACTTAATCTTATTGAGCAGCCCTCTTACATTCCAGGAAACTATTGTCAGCTCCCAGGGCTGCAGAGTACCTGCGTTCACTGACATCTATCCTACATCTAAAGAACATCTTTAGCTGTGTGTATATGGTCATGGTGCAGCCTTGTGTGCATGTGAAAACTATAACTATAAAAACTGGAAAATGTTGCAATTCCCCATCACCCAAACCCCCACCCTGATACTGCCACCAACAAGGAGCATTTGCTCACGGAGGAAGAACATCTGTGGCCCCAACGGGGGATTCCAGGGGACCTCCTCCAGTCATATCCCAACTTCCCATATACATGAACATAAATGTCCAGGGGCATGGTAATTCCTTCAGATGACGTTTAAGCTGAAATTATGCTCCAAATGATTCAGAATTTAACTAGAAAAAGTCTACTCGATCCTGGCTGGGGGACAGCGAAGTAAAGGCAGTTGGCCCTTCTAACAATTCCTCATCTGGGGCCTGAGAGGACCAGTTTGATTTTGATCTATGTCTTCTTTTGGACTTATTTTTTGGTTGTCTATTTTGCTGCAGGCCCTGAGATGAGTTGAGCTTCAGGCAGCTGGTTTTCATCCAGGCAGCGACGTCCCTCAATCCTTGCTGGAAGCAGAGTCTGGTGTCTTTGGGGTTCTTGGTGAGAGTGAGAATGAGCTGGGTATCGTCAGCAAATGATAATATGCTGAGCCTGTGCTGTCTGACGATGGCGGTGAGGGGGTCCATGTAGATGTTGAAAAGTGAGGGGTTGAGTGATGATCCGTGGGGTTCTGCCAGAGAGAAAGGATCAGATTCAGGAGAGGGTGGTTCCACGTATCCCAGCGTCGTGGAGTCTGGCAGTGAGGGTGTGATGTGAGATGGTGTCAAAACCTGTGGAGAGGTCTAGTAGGATGAGGGCTGCGGTGTGTCCTTGGTGGAGTAGCATGCGATATCATCGGTGGCAGCGAGGAGGGCGGTGTCAGTGCTGTGGTTGCTGTGGAGCCGGACTGGGAGTCGTCTAGGATGGAGTTCTCTTCGATGAAGGCTTTCAGCTGGGTGTTTATGAGTCTCTCAGGTGAATTTGGCGGCAAAGGGGAGGAGAGATGGGCTGGTAGTTTTTCAGGTCTGTCGTCTGGGAAGATGCCGTATTCAAAGGAGGCGTTGATGGTGTATCCTTGTTTGGGTGTGATGGCAGTGGAGGCCTTCTGGTAGATGTGTGGTGGGCAGAGGTCAGTGGGGGCTCCTGTGTGTGTGCTCCTCATGGTCACAGTGGTGAGTTCGGCAGTGGAAAGATTCCAGGTTTGATGGTCGACTATTTGTCGGTGGTGGTGGCAAGGGGGATGGTGTCCGGCGTCTGTTCACTGAAGTTGTCGTAGAGGGCTTTTATTTTCAAGTGGAAATGGGAGCTGAGCTTGTTGCATAGTTCCTTGATGGTGTGACGTCCGTGGCTTGGCTGGGTGGTTTGGTGAGTTGCTGTATGAAGTTGAAAAGTTCTTTAGTGTTGGTTGCATTGGTGTTGATTTTGTTCTTGATGAAGGTCCCCTTGGTGTCTCTTATGTGCTGGTGGTATTCCTTCAGGGCTCTCCAGTAACTGTTGAGGTCTTCTGTGTTTTTATGGCTTCGCCAGGTTTTTTTGAAGCACCTGCAGGAGCTCCTTTATTCTTGCAGTTTGGTGGTAAACCAGGCGGCTCCCAGGGGACATAGTTTGCAGGGGTATAGGAGGGGTGTGGGCTTGTCAGTGCAGCTGGAGATCCAGCAGTGAAATTCCTTGGCTGCAGAGTTGGCATTGGTCATGGCACAGGGAGGGTCTTGGAAGATGGTGGTGTTAAGCAGTTCCTCAGTGATCTTACTCCAGTTCCTTAGAGGTGGGCGTGGGGGTGTCTGGGTTCGCTGGGGTGTTGAAGTGGAAGTGAACGCAGTGGTGGTCCGTCCAGAGGGTCTGCCAGGTGTGGCTGAAAAAGATGTTCATCCCTCCTGCGAAGATGGGGTCGAGGGTTTGTCCTGTGCTGTGCGTGGGGGTGGTGACAAGCTGTTTCAGTCCAAGGTTGGAGAGGTTGTCTAGGAGGGGGATGGAGTCGGGGTCGCTGCTGTTGTCAAGGTGGAAGTTCAGGTTTCCAAGTAGGATGTAGTCCATAGAAGTGATGGCGTGGGGTGTGACGAGGTCGGCGATGGTGGTCGCTCGGATTGGAGGTAGAGAGTCGAAGGGAGGTCTTGTGTCCAATGGTGAGTCGTCCTCATGGGCGGTGGGGGTGGTCCCTTCTCTGGATATTGTATTGTCGAGGATGGCGGTGGCAATGTCCGGGCCGGAGGTTGCGTTATCCAGGTTTCAGTAAGGAAGGCGTCGTTGGGCGAGAGGGTGTTGAGCAGGTCCCAGATCTCAACAGTGTGTCTGTGTAGGGAGCATACATTGGGGAGGATGCATGTCAGGATTTTGTGGTGCAGGCATTCAGAAGTCGAGGGGGGCAGTTGATGGTGACAGATCATCAGCATTGACTACAGGGGAACTGTCCCTGGGTTGTGTTCGGTGTGGCTCCTAGGCAACCCTTCTGTCCTCCGGGGTTGAGTGCACAGAGGGTGGCGGAGTTGTATTGGCAGGCTTCTGGAGTTTCAGGGTTCCTAATGCTGGCCGCGGTCGGGTCACGGACAGGCGCAGATGGGAGGTGGAAGCAGAGGCTGAGTCGGGGGGAGGGGGCCGCAGGGGCAGCAGCGGCGGGAATCGGTGGTGTCCAAGCTCAAAAATGTTATCAAAATAAATCAGGGGAATATGACAGAAATATGCAGAGTAAAGCAAATCAAAAGTTAATCAGCAGCGGTCTGTGGAAGGAGCACTTCTGCTCACCTCTGGGCGGGAGTGGGCTGCTGGCGCGAACTGTACTACGGGGAGGCGCTCTGGGCTCAGGCGATGCAGTGTGAAAGGCAGAGCTACTGGGGAGAGTGCTGGCCTGGACCGAGGTTGAGGTATCAGACGTGCTCCCAAGCAGCAGCCACCATTAAGTAGGGGAGGGGGGTCGGAATAGAGAAAGGGAGGTGGGAGCGGGGCTGAGTCAGGGGAAGGGGCCGCAGGGGCAGCAGCAGCGGGAACCGGCAGTGTCCAAGCACAAATATTAAATTAAAATTAAATATGGGGACTATGACAGGAATATGCGGAGAAAAGCAAATCAAAAGAAAATCAGCAGCGGTCTGGGGAGGGAGACCTCCACGTGGGAGTGGGCTGCTACCACAAACCTTTCTCCGAGCAGGCGCTCTAGGCTCAGGCAATGCAGCAGGAGGGTACTTTGTTTAGGGCCTGACCCCCTGGCTTGGCTTTGCCCATACTGGCAGGGGGAAGGAGGAGCGGCCAGATCGTGTCACCGTGCTGACACGTCACCCTCGCAGAGTCAAGATGGGGCTGATATATCCTGGATACTATCCAAGGATCACCCAGGTGGGTGCTTTGCCAATCTCTTCGGGTGATGATGCTACAAGCTGGGCCTCGCAGAATCTAGCCTTCTCTGACCATAAGCCGCACCAAGCCTAGCACGGCCGCTTCTGTAGCCCTAGGCAGCCAGCCAAGCAGATTCCCTAATAGGATCTGATTTTGCTGGCCCCAGCAGGGCCGTGTGTCTAGGATGTATTAACAGCCACTGGTGGACCTCCACTGCCGTCTCCCTGACCGCCCGGTGTCAGTGTCCTACTTATCTGTTTCTGTAGTGCCAGCAGGCTAGAGATAACGGCCCAGCTCCTCAGAGGAGACAGCACTGACCACAAAGGAGAGCAACCACGAGGAACCCCAGCGGAGCATATTCTGGGCTTGGTAGGTACAAATCTTTTATGACACATATGGGGCCAAGCTCAGCCTCCCTCTCCTCCTCATGGGGTACTGGGCTCCTCCCAGTCCCACTGCTGCTGCAGGTTCTCTGATGCTGTTGTTTATTTTTGCCCATTTTGGCATTTTTTTATATGGCCCCACAAATGCTGATTTGAATGTAGGAAAGGCTGGTTAGGGCCCGACTCACCCGTCCCAGCATCACCAGCCCTGGGCAGGCTTACAACCGCCTGTCACCAGGCCAACAGTCTCATGGTTAGGATAGGGCGGGCCAGGCACGCCGTGACCAAGCACAGCCAACAATCCAGGCCTCAGCCTATCCATGGTTCCTGCCGCCCTTCTGTTGGGCTCCTGACAACGGTGTCCACCAGTGCAGGCAGTCTCCTCCAGCAAAGGAGGCACCACAGGGGGTCACCAGGGGATCACCAAGGGGGTCACCAGGGTATCACCATGCAACTCCAAGTGTCTGGGCACCACAACGCCAGCAGCAAATAGGCCTCCTCAGGCCAGTGGACCCACAGTCACCCCCAGACCTGTCTGGCCCAAAATCAAGCCGCCACCACCCCTGCAGCAATTTGTCGCAGCGCCACCTCACCTCCGGGGTCTGGCACAGCCCTCGTCCACCTCTGGAGTCAAGTCTAGTCCAGGGCACCAGGGCCACGGGGTGCCCTCCTCAGGTAGTCTCTTGCCCTTGCCGCCTATCAGCTTGTTGCAGTTGATTCCAGCCAGAGTGTTACTGTTTTGCTGTGGGTTGCACGCCTATCCTTGGCCGCTGATTTTGTACAGGTCTTTCGTTTGGGCAGGATCACCTGCGGATTACTGCAGATTGGTGGCTAGGATGCCCAAAGCCTCGTCAGGCTGCATCCGCCATCATGGCTGTCCAAGCCACGCCCCAATAGTGTTTATCTTGATGAGATGTTTTTCCTGTAGATGTTTGCATGCTCATTTCCTTTTATTTCTCTTTACAGGTATGCATAACATTTTCCCCTCCCCGGTCCTTTCTTGCTTCATTACATTGTGTGTGTGTGGCCCTTGTCGGATGCACCATCGTCATCTGTGTTGTCATCACCCCAATTAGAGGTATGTGTTTTCAGTGGTCAGTTTTTGACGTGTGCTATCTTTCTTTGCTCTATCTCACATTTTTTACTTCTGTTTCTTTCCTCTTTTTTTACTTTCACTTAATCTGAATGACATATATTTCAATATATGATGCTTTTTTAGTCCTGTAAGTCATTATATCAATATCTTGTCATTATTTCACTTTTTGGACAGTCCTCCTGAGTCCTTTATATTTGTTTTTTACATGTTACATTCAGTGCAATTTGATGGAATGTAAAGGGATTTCTTAATCCCATAAAATGAAAAAGTGCTATCTCATTTAGCTAAGGTTAATCCAGATTTAGTTTTAGTACAAGAAACTCATCTTACTGACTCTGAAGTATTAAAACTTAAACGTGGTTGGGAAGCCTCTGTGTTGGTGTCTCCTACGTCTAATAAAAAGAATGGTGTTTTACTCTTATGTAGAAGGAGGTTTGATCCCAATGTTGAAAATGATACTGAATGCAGATGGTTTTTGACAAGTTATTGATGAATGCAATTTCATTTAATGGTCTATAATGTTTATGCCCAACCCAAATTGATTGCAATTTTTGGCCCACATTTTCACGAAAATGTCTCCAGTATAATTATACTTTTTTATTTTGGGACGTGACTGCAATCAAATTATGGGCCCTTTTCTTGATAGGCAGTATTCAGTCAGGTTTCCCCCTTGTAGAATGCATAAACAATTTCACTCCACTATTTCACACAGAGGTTTAATTGACTCATCGAGACTTTGCAATCCCACTTCACAAGACTACACTTTTTATACCAACATAAACAGCTCAATTACTAAACTAGAGGACATTTTCATTTGTAAACCTTTATCTCAAAATATTATTCAATCTACCATTTGCCCTATCTTACTCTCAGATCATGCTGTGATAATCACAGATTTGAATTTGGTTCCTCCTCAATCTCATTTGCATAGATGGAGGTTCAACAGTTTCTTAATAAAATACACTAAATTCTCCTCATCCTTAATATCATTTGCATCTAAATTCTTTTTGATCAATAAATCTCCAAGCACTTTACCTCAACCCTTATGGGTCATCTTTAAAAGCTGCTGCTCATGGTTTTATCATTGGATATGTATCAAAGAAGAAGAAGGCTCATGCCAAAGAAAACATATATCTTTACTGACCTCCATAACAACTTTAGAACAGAAGTGTTATACTTCCAAATCATATAGTGAGCTTCGAAATCTCCTTAAAGCTAAGTTAAAATGTAATGAAATTTGGACTTACTAGGCTTCTTCAATATTTCTGAAAAGTAGTGCTTGATATTATAGTGCCTGGAATAAAGTTGTTAAGTTATTAGCTAATTAGCTAAAGGTTAAAAAACAACGATTTAATATAAACTCCTTGATCAACTCGGAGGAAGTTTCTCTGTTTCAAAATAAAGATATCTTGGAAGAATTTTTCAAATTCTCTAAAACTTTACATACTCCTGATTTTTCAGTGCAATATACCTACATTGATTCTTATTTCCAGAACACTCCTAAATCTATCCCAGCAGATTTAGATTTCAATTATTTAGAAACAGGTTTCTCCCTGGTAGAAATCTGACAAGAGCGTTCATTGATGAGGAAGTGGTAGTCGCCTGGTCCAGATAGCTTTACCGTGTAATTTATTCTCTACTTTTCCAACATTCTTCTACTTTACTTGCTACTATTGTTTCAATGTTTTACTACAGTTGGACTCACTTCAGGCACATTTCAAGAAGCTGCAATTTGCCTGATACATAAAGATGGCTAAGACCCAGCTCATCGAAATAATTATAGACTCTCTACTTAATGTAGATTATAAATTATTTGCAAACATTTTAGCAACTCATATTGAATCCTTCCTTCCATATCTTATTGGTAAGGAACAATCAGGTTTTATAAAAGGAAGGCTAGTGTCAGATAATGCTTGCTTTTTAAAAATGTTTTAAGGAAAGCTCCTCTTCTTCAATAT
The DNA here is from genome assembly GCF_964263255.1 of Lissotriton vulgaris. Classification (NCBI taxonomy): domain Eukaryota; kingdom Metazoa; phylum Chordata; class Amphibia; order Caudata; family Salamandridae; genus Lissotriton; species Lissotriton vulgaris. The sequence continues at coordinate 1,087,557,664 of NC_141694.1, read as the reverse complement.
CCACTGGCTGCAATCACCATTTAAGCAGAGAACGCTTGTGATAGGATTAACTGTGAATTTATGCTCAAATCTTTATCTTGTCAAGGTTTTCTTCTAAGAATAATGTCCCAAGTTTGCTCTTTTTTTTTAATTGCTCAACTACTTTTTACATACATTACTTTCTTTGAGAATTAAATGAAGGTTGGTTTGATTTCTGGCTGGGAGGCGCATGAGTGAGCCATCGAAGAAGTCTTGGAGGCTTTAGCCAAACTTCCAATGGTTTCCACATTCATGACAGAGGAAATAAGTGGTCATTGACTCATCTGCACAGTGGGTCTGCACCTGAGTGTATATGCAGTTCTTTTTATTGTAATTGGTACACAGGAATAGGACAGTCTCTGTGCCACTTGTCTTTGACAGCGGATGCTCTCGGATTGACTCTATGGTCATTACTTTTCTGATCTCTTTTAGCTCTTTGCTTGCCATTTCTTCAGAGCTAATCTGGGAAATATACTCCAGGGTTATTGCTCCACATAAAACATTCTTCCTTAGCTCTGGATTTCTGGGGTCCTTTAAGTTCGAAATCCTGCTCTGCACTCGATTCTTATACCTAAGGTCTGTGTTATTAATTTCTTGGTAGATACAATCTTCAATCTGGGCTGCAATCTGTTCACAGTCTGCACCAATAGCAATGTAGTCATTGTCTAGCTGAAGGCCTGCCATCAGCATTTCTCTGCATTTATAGCGTACACTGTCAGAGGTAACAGGGATCGGAGGAAAAGTGGTGATTTTCGGAGTTGTTGGAGTCTTCGGTGGATCTTGTTTTTTTGTTTTGCTCTTGTCTTTTGAGTTACCACTTGCCAAGGAAATCGTTGGTAAGGGCAAAATCTTCATTTTTTTTCAAAAGATTACTTTATTTGGTATTTCATAACCATAAAGCATACGTATCCAAAAACAGTTTAAAATTGCAAACACATTAAAAAATCCTTTAGTTAAAAGTGTCTTTTCTCGTTTTTTCATTTACAAATTAACCCAGTCATTATCGGAGGTCTAGTTCTGTTTTTTGAAGCTGAATCTCTACAGAATTCATAAACTTTACCCCGCGGCATATCAAAATGTTTGAACCTGCTCCCATCCAGCTGGTCACGGCTTGCCTGCAGGTACGGATCTGTAGCATATTAAAAATTGGTTTCAGTAAAATTTTCCTTTCTTCTTTAAAAGACTCACACGTGCACAGGAGGTGGCACAAGGTCTCACTGTGATAATCATATGACCTGCATCTTCGTTCCTGGTGAGTGACCTTCCATGACGGAATCAAGTCTTTTGAGAAATGGTTGCCCATTCTGAAAGCCATGAATTTTGTTTTTAATGATAGCCGGAAGTGCGCGGTAAGATAAGGTTGAGATTTTAGTCGTTTATATGAATTTAGAATGGTCCATGCGTGTCGACGTTTGGCCAAAGTCTTTTTATCTTCAACCAGAGATAAGGCTTTTGCATTTAGATTGCAATTTTTTTTAAAGGACGTTGTTTCCGGTGGGTTGTTCCAGATCTCTACTATTTTTAGGGTATCTAGTGATGCTCTCAGGTCATGGCCCCATGAGTTGGGTTCCTGTTGGTCATATTGTTTTTTAATTTTTTGCCAACATAAGTTGTTTAAGGATCCTATTTCCGATAATCTCAATTTCCAGCACCATTTCACGAGAGTTGCTTTCCTCTGGTAGATTTGATTTTGTAGACCAAATTCTAGCCTTATTTGGGCAGGGGCTGCTCCTTTGTTTGTATATGTGAAAGACAGATTTGTAGATTCTTGTCTAGAGTGTGTTTAGAATTGCAGCTTCTTTCCCATGCCATATTTCCAGTCCATATGAGAGAGATGGTAAGACTTGGGCTGTCATTACTTTTAACAGGTGGTCATATGATGGACATTGCAATTTCTTTTGCAGAACCTTGTAGGCAAAACTCAGAGCTTGTGCCTTTGCAGCAATTGTTCTTTTATGATCTGTGAGGGACATGTTTTTACTTATTGTAACCCCCAGATATTTATAAGCAGTTGTTTCCTCAATGGGTTTTCCTTTTGTTTGCCAAATGAAGGATTTTCCGCTGGTGCCCGTCAATCTCATCACCTTTGTTTTTTTGATGTTTATTTCCAAACCTTCTCTCTCAAAATAGTCTGTTAGTTCCGATATTACTCTTTGTAGGCCTATTGGGGTTTGGCTTAAAACTACAATTTCATCCGCATATTGGAGGCACTGGATGCTTTCATTGGCCAGTTTGGGCGGGTGTCCATTTACATTCTTGAGTTGATCTTTCAAATCGGCCAGGTATATATTAAAAAGGCTTGGGGAGAGCACGCAGCCTTGTTTAAGGCCATTAGTTATTTTTTGTTCGGCAGATATTCTTCTTCCATCACCCAATTTTACCTTGGCCCATGTTCTGCTATATAGAGCCATTAGTGTTTCCATTAGTGCCGGAGGGAGACCCATGAGGTCCAGTTTTTCCCATAGTCGTTTTCTGGGAACTCGATCGAAGGCGGATTTCAGGTCTATATAGCAGGCTATTAGACTGGTCTTCCTTTCCCTTGCTCCTTCGATTAGTAAAGACAGGGCTGACAGATTGATTAAGCAGCCCATGCCTTCCCTAAAACCAGTTTGAAAATTGGGTATTATTTTGTGATCCTTTATCCATTGTCGTAGTAGAGACAATATGCAAGATGAAAAAAGCTTTGCCTCCACATCGATTAGGGCTATTAGTCTGTAGTTGCCAGGATCCATTCTGCATCCACTTTTAAGGAGAGGGTGAAAGATGTTTCCTTGCCAAGATTCTGGAATCTTTTTTTCCTTATAAATGTGGTTAAACAAAGGAGTCAGGTAAGTTGCCCAAAAGTCAATGTCATATCTGAATAAGGCATTAGGCATTCCATTTGGGCCAGCTGCTCCCTCCGCTTTTAGTTTCCTTATTAAGCCGGTTAGCTGTTTGGTGGTTGTCAAGGGCGTTTGTTCCTCTAGGGCAGTGCTTTCGAGCTGGTTCTTTTTTCACTGTCCGAGGGTTTTTCCTTTTTGTACTTGGCCTTTTTTTAGGTAAGTCGATCTTACTGAGTTAAATGGGAGACTCTGGATGTTATACAAATTGTTAATATATGCAGCCCATGTTTCTTCACTTATTCCTATGTTATGTTGATCGCCTGCTCCTTTCGATAATTTGTTTATAGTTTTCCAAAATTCTCCACTGTTTGGAAGTTTGCTTGTTCTTAACAGTTCTATCCAGATTTCCTCTGTGTAAGATGTTTTTGCTTTTCTGCAATCTTCTTTGTATTCTTTTCTCATTTTTTGTATTTCGCTGTGATCTACTTCTTTTCCTAATCTTTTTTCTGCGGCCATTTTCCTTAATTTTTTCAAAATTTCTCTTTTCTTATCTCTTAGGTTGAAATTATACCACGGATCTTTATTTACTTTGTATCCATAGATTGCCGGAGTTTTTACAGTGAATTTTCCTAGTACAAATTTATGTAAATTCTCCCAATTTGTTATGGGTGATTGGTTAATTAAGGTATTCGTAGAATTTACGTGTTCCAGCACCGAATCCATAATTTCCTTTTTTATAAAGCCTTTGCTTTTGATTTTCTTCAGTTTGTATATCTCCGGGATCGCGGTGAGAAATTCTAATTGAGTTTTCTCTTCGATGTTTTTCTTTATTATTATCTCTTGTGGGAAATGGTCGCTCTCTGGTCGAATTTGGATTCCAAAATAATCTATGCTCTTTTTTAGTTCATTACTTATTAAAGTGAAGTCGATTATAGAGTTCCTTTTGCCACTCGTAAAGGTGGTTTTGGCAGGTATGTCTCCCTCAATCAATCAATCAATCAATGACACTTGTAAAGCGCGCTACATACCCGTAGGGTCTCAAGGCGCTGGGGGGTGGGGGGGGTGCCGCTACTGCTCGAACAGCCAGGTCTTCAGCTTCTTCCTGAAGGAGAGGTGGTCTTGGGTCAGGCGCAGGTCGGTCGGGAGGGAGTTCCAGGTCTTGGCAGCCAGGTAGGAGAAGGACCTTCCTCCTGTAGTCGCTCTTCGGATGCGGGGGACGGCGGCGAGGGCGTGTTTGGCTGAACGGAGGTGGCGTTTGGGAGCGTAGAAGTTGACTCGGCTGTTGAGGTAGCTCGGGCCTTGGTCGTGTAGGGCTTTGTGTGCGTGGGTGAGGAGGCGGAAGGTGATTCTTTTGTTGACGGGGAGCCAGTGAAGGTCTCTCAGATGTCCGGAGATGTGACTGGTTCGTGGGATGTCGAGGATGAGTCTGGCTGAGGCGTTCTGGATCCGCTGGAGTCTCTTCTGGAGCTTGGCGGTGGTCCCGGCGTAGAGGGCGTTGCCGTAGTCCAGTCGGCTGGTGACGAGGGCCTGGGTGACGATCTTCCTGGTCTCGGTGGGGATCCACCAGAAGATCTTCCGTAGCATGCGCAGGATGTTGAAGCACGCCGAGGAGACGTTGTTGACTTGCCTGGTCATGGAGAGGGAGGAGTCCAGGATGAAGCCCAGGTTGCGTGCATGGTCTGTCGGTTTGGGTGCGGTGCCCAGGGCGGGAGGCCACCAGGAGTCGTCCCAGGCGGAGGGTGAGGGGCCCAGGATGAGGACCTCCGTCTTGTCCGAGTTCAGTTTCAGGCGGCTGGTCGTCATCCACTCGGCTACCTCTTTCATCCCTTCGTGCAGGTTGGCTCTGGCGGCGGTGGGGTCGTTGGTCAGGGAGAGGATCAGCTGGGTGTCGTCGGCGTAGGAGATTATGCTGAGGTTGTGTTTGCGTACGATGGCCGCGAGGGGGCTCATGTAGACGTTGAAGAGGGTGGGGCTCAGAGATGATCCCTCTGTGTTTCCGTTGAGGATTGTTAAACCTAGAGATTCCAGTTCACCCCAAATATTATATAATTTATCCTTAGTCGTATTGGTTTTTATTAGGTTACTGTTGAAATCGCCGGAAAGAAATATCTCGTGTAATTGATAAGTTTTGCGTAGGGATTTTATTAAATTTACTAAAGTTAATGCTTTATTCTTTTTTGTTGTCTTATCTGGGTGGATATATATGTTTATAATTATTAAATTCCAACCTGGACTTTTTTTGCTTGTTTTTGACTCTGTTTTGATCAGTTGTAACCAATTTTCCCCTACATCAAGCAGTTCGCTTTTCCAGTCTAGGTTGTTCGTAATAAAAATAGACAGGCCACCCCTTGGGTGTCCAAACTTTGCCAGACTTTCCGCCAGTATGTGATGTTCCTCGTATCCCATAATTTGCTTTGGGGTTAGATTCCATGTTTCCTGAAGTAGGATTATTTCGAAATTGCTCAGGTAGTCTATTGTCTCTTGATCTTGGGACATTTCTTTAAAACCGTGTACATTCCATGAGCAAATCTTTATTTTTATTACTGGTTTTGATATTAATTTGATATTATGTCTTTGATTTTTTGGTGCCAGTTTCACTACATCAGGATCGATGCGAATTTAGTGCCTGTGCTACCCAAACCAGTCTTTGTGTTCCTTCTGACACTGGTGATCCTGCTTTGATTTGGTACTGCACAGATCTTGTTCAGGGGCTGTTTTATTTCTTGCTCCCATTAGGATTGATTGCGTTTTTTCCTTTGTATTGTTAGATTGAGGAATTGTATTACTTAACAGTGGGAATGGATATTTTATTGGGGTATGACGCTCTAGAGTTATTCCCCATTCTAAAAAGTGAGTCCTGGTTGAAAAGATGAGATCTGCTATTTCTTTGGATCCCCAGATGGTTCTACTTATATCCATGTTTGTTTCTTTGTTTCCTTGGATGAATTCTAGGGTTTTTAGGTCGCTTGTTGTTATACCCCTTAATTTTGGTATCACTTCAAATAATCGCAGGATGTTTCCTCTGTTAAGTGTGTCTGTGTTTCCTTTTGTTTGATATTCCGGTTTAAACAATAATGTACATTCTGTTTCCATACTAACCGATTCAGGATGTCGGGTTTGGTAGACTCTCCTTTTTCCCTCACTTGGGACAAAATGAATGTGAGACATGTTATCATTCTGGCAGACCATAGTTGTTGGGACCGGTCGGATGTAATCTACCATCGATGCCTCTTTTGTAGGATGCATATCTTCTCGACTTATTTGTAAGTGGTTTACGTTTTGCCCCATATTATCTGTAGACTCATTTTCTGCACTATCTCTGCAGGTTCTTCCTTTATTTCCTACAGTGATGGTTTGATAAATATTCGATTCCCTCACTTGGTCTGCCTCTGTTTTTTGACTTTGCTCCTGTTCCGTTTTTTTCTGGTTGAATAGAGGATTTCCGCGATTGTGACAGATTGATCCTTTTTGGGCCAGGGTTACGCATTCCCTTTCTTGCATGTTATCCTGTGTTTCTTTTTGTTCTGAAGCTTCTCCACGGTTTGGTTTTGGTGTTTCGTTTTTGCCATTGGTTTTCTTTAGAGTTGACTTTTCCTCATTTGTTGGTTTCCCTACTGTATTTGATGGTATTTTGGTTAGGTTTGAAAGTCTTGATTGTTCTTCTATTTCCTCTCTATTTTTTTCTTTTTTTCCCTCCTCTATGATGGGGGTGTCTGTGATCTGATTGATTGGGGCAACTTTTGTCTTTTGTTCAAAAATAGCAAAGAGTTTGTCTACCTGCTTGCTTTTAATGGCTTTTTTTCTCGCCTTCCTTGCCCGTTTCCGTCTTTTGGTTAGGGGTTCTGACATGCCCGACGAACTCATGGCTTTGTTTTCTTCCAGGCCTCTCGTTGGTGGTTCATTTTTGTCGGTGTCATTAGAAGTTTTTTCTTCTATGATATTAATAGATCTCTTTTGGTTTAAGTGTTTATTGACCTCTGTGGCCTCTGTATTGAGGTTGTCACTTTTATTGGATTTCCCACATGTTGCCTCTAATATGTCTTTCAAAATGTCTGGGAGGGTTGCTAATTTATCTATTATTTCTTTGCAGACACAATTTTGATCTGTTAGTTTCGTTTTCCATTGTTTTTCCTCCTCCTTTTCTTTTATGAGGTATAGCGCGATTTTTTCCAGTTTCAAATTTATCCCTGATATGTGGGTTGCAATTAGGATCATTAAGTCTACCTGCACATCCAGTTTGTTAGATTGAAAGTTCAGTGCGCTAGTTGCTTGTTGTAGACTTTTTAGGAGCACCTCCCCCCATAGTGTAGATTTTCCTTCGGTTTGTTCTGGCCGTATTTCTGTTGTCCTGTTTAAACTTTCTGACGAAGAAATAGTTATGGGGAGTGCGTCTTTTATTGATCTTTTACCTATGTCAGAGACCTGGCTTTTATTTCCTGGCTGTTTAATTGGACTTGATGTGAGAATTATTGGGGATGATATTGGCTTCATTTTCTTTCCAGTTACTTTCCTTGTATCTACGTTTTCCTGAAATTCTAGTTTACTTAAATTTTCAAGACTCAGGTGCGTTAAATCGACTTCCTTGTTGATGTTTTCTTCGAGCATTCTCCGCAGTTCTGTTTCTTCGAAGATCGAGAATGATTTTGACCACTCTATTTTTTGTGCACTTTTCTGTAGATTTGCTTGTGATCCCAGGTTACTCTGCGTAATGTGAACTGGATTGTTTTCATCAACCTCATCTAGTGTGATGTTAGGTATTGACTTTGATTCATTGCATGGTGCGTGAACTTGCGCCGATGTTTTTATCAGCCAATTTTTTAATGACGATTTCTCTTTGAGATTAGGGCTCGTGCATATTTCAGGATCATTACTCATCTTACGTTTTTTGCGTGTTATAATCAGACCAGTTGTTTTATTTTGGCTTTTTTGAGATTTTGCGCCGATGCTGTTGTTTGGTGTTTTTCCCCATCGTTCTTTTAAAAACTGGAAATTGTATGTCACTTTATCCTCTCCAAATCTGAAGGGTTCCACTGAGGGAGTATGTGCCTGGTCAAGATGTTCGTTCCCGGATTGCTCTTTTGGATTGTTTTTGTTCTCCTGTTCCTTTTTTCCTTTTACAGCCAGCCTTCTTTTTGCTTTCTGTATTCGAGGTTGTCGGATTTTTCCTGACCGCATCTTCGGTGCTTCAAATACCGGAAGGGGCTTCCTTCCTACTCCTGTCCCGCGTTATCTTTCCGAAGGCTTCCCTGGCCCGTCTGCCACTTAATCGACAACTGCCATCTGGGGAGAGCACTTTTAGAAATATGATCTGGGATTGGGTTGGATGGAGGGTTCTGTAGGTTGCTTTATTGGTGTGAACGATGAGAGTATGATTCTGAGTTATAAAACCTGGACTCAGGATGGATAGTTCAGTTCTCTCAGTGTTATTGTACTGTGACTTTTGCTATCCGTAAAAAAGGCGATTCTCATTTGCTTTTACACTGTTCGAAACTGGGCCGACTGGGTTAGTGCAGACTAAGGCCAGGTGAATGCCGGTAATTTCTGCTGCCCCAAATGCCCCCAAATACTGCCCAGAGGTGTTCTGGCTGGTCCTTTACTGCTCCCAAAGTCACTCCTTATGGTCTCGTCCGCCTCATATGCCTTATATGCCTCTCATTAAAGTCTTTGTTAAGGTTTTGCTATTTTACAACCCCGCGTGGCCCCTCCAGCCCCAACTCCTTCTGCCACTTCCTGCTCCTCTCCGTGGCCAGGGTCTTGGGGAACCTTGGTGATTTTTTAGACTTTTGCTTCACTTTTGCCTCTCTTTGCTAACGTAGCTTTACTCCTCCGCACTCGCTCTGCCAAAAAGTCCTCTTTTCTGGCTCAGGGGTTCAGGGTCACGAGGGGTTTCAAGTGTTTCGAGCACACAGGGGGCTACCTGATGCCCAAACTCCCTCTGCCACCCTCTTGATTTGTTTGACTGCTTTAGCTGCCTTATTTGACTTAAATTGTCATAATGTTTGTTTTTCTAAAAACGCTACAGCATACACTTGCTACTGGCAGCTTAATAGCTCCACAAACACCACCAACACTACTGATGCCAGCAGAGCTAGCCACGTCACTTGCCTCAGTTCTTTGCTTTTGCTCCGCTTTTATACCGCTTTTGGACCTCCTCTGCTGACTGGTGTAGACTGGTGTAGACTGGTGTAGACGGCTGCCGTTGGGTGCCCGGGCGCCTCGCAGTTTGGTGCAGCTCCTGCCTCGCCTGCCTGCTCTGCCTGCCAGCCGGTTCCTCAGATGTTGATGGACCTTGCAGACCTCGCGGCTCCCCCCCTCTGCACTCTGCGCTCCGCGCTCCACACGGCCTTCCGAGGCAGAAGTAAGGCAGAGGTAGGAGGTAAGGCAGGGGCGGGGTGCGGGGGCGGGGCCGGGATCCAGAGCCCGGTTTGTCCATTTTGTTGCGTTTCGTTGCGTTGTCCGTTCAGTTCTCGGCTCCCCTGCAGACCCGACCTCTCGTCTCGCCCCCTGCACGGGGGTCTAGGGAGCCGGGAGAGCAGGGAGCAGGAATCAGAAAGTATGAATATGGCGACAGCGTTCTGCCTGCTCGCTCTTGCTCCGCTTCTGCCGCTGTGACTCTCTGCTGCAAAAACGCTCTCTATCGCTCTCTGCTGGTCGCCATCTTCTCTTCACTTTTTTCTTTTGACCCATCTAGAAGTTTCTTCCAGAATTTGATGAGCGATTTAGCCAGCGTTACCACTTCCTCATCGCTAGTTTCCTTTCTGAGGGCATTCACAGACATTCCAATGCTGGTGGACTGTAACAGCTCTAGGGTTATGGGCATGCTCTTCAGCTCTTTCAATAAATCCAGAGCATCATCCGTCTTCCTTTTGGAAACCATCTTGTCCAGTTTCTTAGTGATGCACAACACCTCGTCCTGCTTCACCATCATCGTCCCGTCAGAAGCAGTGAAAAACTCTGTGACGGAGGTGCTGCACCGTAGACGGCAGGAACACTAAACCTCAGCTGCCTCTCCGATGCCGCTGTACGAGCACTATTTCCCACAACTACTGGTCACCCAGTCCGCTCTACAAAAACACCGCCCCAAATTTACTCTTGTATCAATCCGCTATGGTATCAGCGTTGGTTAATGGAATGGCTCTCCATACTTTTCCCTTCAGCAAGAAGTTTGCCAGGGATGGACTTTTCTCTCATTATTATTTGTTTTAGCACTTGAACCCTTCCTATCTCGTAATAGATATAGTTAATCCATATTGGGTTTTCAATACAGTGACCAATGTTTAAAATTGAAAAACACACCAGATGATGGATGGAATGTTGCACAATGGCAAAACATTCACCCCCAGTCACAGATCTTGTTTTAATCCATCTTTATTTTGCTCACCAAGCCACCCCAGTTCTGGCATGGCCATATGCAAATCAGTCTTGACCCTGTGCCTCATGGGAACAGTCCAGCCCGAACTGCCAAGCCATGTCTTCCCTGCACAAGAATCAAGCATCCTAGGACCGATTTCTGGCTATCAGCCGTCTTCAGCCAGGATAGCTTGACTCCAGTGGCATAGTGAGCAAGGGACCCATGTCTGGCCATACCCGTCCCACATAGGGTGAACAGCAAAACACACAAGATGATGGACGGAATGTTGCGCAATGGCAAAACATGCACCCCCAGTCACAGATCTGGATTTAATCCATCATCCTAGGATGCTTGATTCCAGTCCATGGAAAACATGGCTTGGCAGTTCGGGCTGGACTGTTCCCATGAGGCACAGGGTCAAGACTGATTTGCCTATGACCATGTCTGACCTGGGGTGGATTGGTGAGCAAAATAACGATGGACTAAACCCAGATCTGTGACTGGGTGTGAATGTTTTGTCATTGTGCAACATTCCGTCTATCAATTGTTGTTTTTGCAATATGTCGGCACTACATAGAGAAATTACTTCCTTCTCTCAGGACTCAGGATATAAAGCTTATAAGGATACGATCGGAATTTTGCTCTTAAATAAATATCCCTCTAAACAGCCCTTTCTTTGGCTAGATATTGAGAAGAATTTACTTCATCCTTTTACCCAACAGAGATTCTCTCTTTCTCTTCTAAATCCTCTCCTACTGCCTCTCCCTTTCTTAAACACACTTGTATCTTCGTTCTGTCAGTCTATCCTCCTACTGTTTTTTTCCGGGACTACCTTTTTGGATATGAATACATTCTATAATAAGTTTGTTAAAATACACAATAGTCCTATTTTCTGTAAATTCTGCAGAGACAAAGTAAATTTTTGGATATCACAATTATTTGAAGGTGATGCACCTATTTATTTTCTCACTTCAGGCAATTATTTCACTGTCCACACTCCGTTCATTCTCGTTTTTCATTACTTATAAATACTATCCTAGATGTTCTTTTCACTTTACAGGATATTTTACCCTCCACACAATGAAGTGCTGATTTGTCTTGAATTCTTTCTTCCTATACTAAAGCGTCCAATATTTATGAACTTCTTTTACTTCCAAACCCTATGTCAACAAGTCCAAAGCTGACTCCTTTAGGAACGTGATTTAGAACCTAAATGTCATATTATATTTTGGAATAAGAGGGGTACATATTTATAAAATCTCTAGATCAGCTGGTGCAACTCAAACATATTTTTTTATATATCACAGACTTTATATTGCTCCACTTAATTGTGCTAAATGCTCTACGTATAAGTCAACTCAATCTTAGTCTTGTGCGTTTCCCAATGGTGAAAATATGCCTATGTTATTCGGATGCCACAATATATTATCATTTTGGCAAATGAAACAGCTATTTACCGTAAATCAACCTTTTAACTTTCTCAATCTATTTTTTAGGAATTTTGGAGTGTCTCACTGAACTTTTCAACAACCAAATTGATTGATGTGTTTTTAGTACTGGCTTTTCAACAAATTGCTCTCAATTGGTAATGTTCATCTACACTCTCATACAAAGCCTGGTGAGATTCTGTTTGCTATCATCATAAATCGGATGCTTAAACTGTAACCCATTTATGTCTATTTCACCCTGGACCTGAGTCTTTCGAATGTATTTTTGTTCTTTTACTCCTCTGTCCTTCTAACTTTCGGGATCTTATACTTTGGACGTTATCCAGCTTGGAGTCTTTGTCACATTGCATATACTCAGACTATCACTCTTCCTGGGACATATCAATGGGTCTCATTCTCCATGTTTGATGAGGATTTTCACAGAATATACATCAACTCTTGCATGGCAATTTTCATCTGGAATGCTATACTCTGATCATTCAGGCACCCATCATTTACCCTAGGTCATCTTTTAACATACAAGGGTACTTATCATGACCAATGTACTTTTTTGACCACATTTTTTATTCTCCACGACACACTATGATTGATGGCACCAAGAGGGTAGGAGGTCTCTTTGAAATCCTTTCTCCTTTTAGGTATTCTACCGGCTGTCGGAATATTCATCTTTCATTCCTGTTCTTTAATTATTTTTTAATATTTGGGTCTCCCTGCAGAACCTTTTTGATATTATTACTAATGGGGCATATTCTGACACTGGCTGACCATTCATTTGTTTCATGACGGTGTAGTGGACTTCGAAGGTTCCCTCATTACATCTTATTATTTCTACTGGTCTTCCTTTTCTGGCATGATTATAATTCGTCTTTATTATTATGGTTTTTCATCTTTCCTTTAGAGTAATCCCTACAGCTATTCTTTGTCTTTCCTTAAATTTTTATGTATTAGGGCATTTACTTCCCTTGACTGATCGTCCAATGTAATTTATTTAGTTTCAGTTCACTTCGAGTGTCCCGTATCTCATTATATATAAAATAATTATATATAGCTTTTCCTCGGGCTAAGCTCACATTTTGGATCTTTATATTAATGTTCATTCTTTCCTCTTTTGGCATATTTATTAATTTGTCTCTTTTATATTTGTTTTTGTTCCTTCATTAATAATACTTATGCTCACAACAAAACAAAGGTTATATTTTCTTAGCGCTATGTGCTTTGCTTGCATCTATAACCTTTGATCTTCGGGGGCTTTTACTTTAGATCCACTCTTTGTGCAACAATGACTTCAGTTATCCGTAGGTCCTTTCATTTTAGCACTGGTTCTCAATGTAACTATAACCACATAAGTGCTGTAATTCTCATGTAACTGGGTGTACTCGTTTTCTTTTTAATTAAAGTAGCCTAGATTTATTGCTCGGTCTGCTTTTATACCTCTGCATGCTCTTTTGCACGGCACACTTTATTCATTTTTGAGAGTTGTGCAGCCTTGGAACTGTTCGTCTTCAGATCATGTTTGATTTAAAACCATGTAGTACATGATAATGCCATTAATTCATTAGGACTACTCTGCTGACACAATCACACCTTACCCAACTTCCCCCATCCCATTTGTGTTAAGCTATGCCCAGCGCATTCGCTCTAGTTGTCATTTGAGAATCATTCAGTATTGGGATGTTTTTGACTATGAATATGTCCGGCTTTAAAACCATTCAGAACGCTGCTATGGCATCAATTTAGTAGGGCTTGGTGGCATATAGGCTATTAGCCAGGAGACTGTTTAGATCCACATTTGGTGTGGGCTTGATTGATTGCTTAACTTAAATTAGCGGGCTCTGTTTTCTCTCTCTCTTATTAATGCATGCAGTGATCATTTCACCGCTGGGATGGCATGATAATTCTATGTAAACTTCAATGCCTGGCCGTTCCTTGTATGGTGCTATTGAGACAAATGCAATATTTTGCTCTTTTAGGTTCTGTCTGTGATATTTTGCTCAGTTTTGACGCACTGGGGTCATTGCACATGTGTAATATCAAAAAGGTTGTTTTAAAGCAACTACATGAACTAGATGCTGGACACATGAGAAACCTGGTTTTACAGATATTTTTTTTCTTCTTATTCAGGTCCAACAAGGCTGTGGGAATGTTCCCTTTAAAGACTCCAGAGTTACTGCCTGGAGAATATACTATATTCATGTTCAATCTTACACCTGACAGGTAGGATCTCATATATAGTACGGGAGCGGTTGTCTACCCAGGGATAATATGAACCCCTTTTTAACACCCCTGTCTTTTTGTTTTATCATAATATGGTTTTAGAATTTAGGACCACTACCAATAAGTGTGGGATTGTCTTTATATGAAACCCGAATCTTAAACTTCCATGGATTTGTAATTGATCCATGTTCGTGACATTACGTACTGTTTACTAAATAACCTCTTTCCAGGGTAGATAATTGTCAGGAATCTTATTTATTTATTGTGATGCTTGTTCTTTCTCTTGTTGCATTCTGATCTTAAAACATAGGATCTAAACGGACCAGACTATTAGCACACGGCAGCCCTTTGACAACAACCAGTGGGAGCCTTCAAACAGATTCCCTACCTAGTCTTTGCTTGAACTCGTGATTGATCTAGGTTTGTTACAGTTATCTTTCTTCCATATCTTCCTATTGCTATTTTCCAACCTTTATAACTTTTCTCACTCTCACCCTTACCTTCACACTTCCTCTCACTCTTACCTTTGCCTGTGATGATGTACATTTATCTGCCAGATATCTCTGCCATGGCCACACTTTGGTACAGCTCAGGACCTCTTTTAGACACAAGGTTATTTTCATAAACAACTCGGTTTCACCCTCATGAGGGTGATTGCCCTTAGGAGGTGAGATTTTATTCTTCTTTGCATTATTAATGTAAATGAGCAGTTCTTGAAGATACATATATTCTCATATAGCATACTCATAATATAGAGCATGGATTGCCTTAACTTTTTCGAAATTAGAGTTCTATCTTCTGTACTGAGATATATTTTTTGAGGGTGTTGGTGTTTTTCACTTGTTTTCTGTTTTCTCCTTTCTATGCTCCAAAAATCATTGTATAGTTATTTGTGTTGCTTTAATCTACCCTACACGTATGTAATTGCTTTCTGACGCTATCTGTCTTTCTATATTTTTTTTAAATAGTGCCTTTTACATCTGTTCCTCCCCTTTCTTCCCGTATTCTTCAAAACATGCCTGTTTTCTAATGATATTGATGTTAAGAAGCAGAATGGGCAACATACCTCACTGACCACTTTAGATTTTCAGAACATCTAGGACCCACAGGATGTGGCCCGCCAAGAGAGAACGAGACCGGCCCCTGTACCAAGCGGAGCACACCTACTGAGTTGTCACACTCGGTCAATGAGGACCTTCAGGTGCCCCAAGATAGGGTTATCACAGCAGTGACAAAAGCAAGATCAGACGAAGCACCGGGCCCAAATGGCCTCCCACAGAGCCTGTTCCAATCTGATATAACTTTTTGGTCAGGAATGTTAACAAATCTCTTTAATTACGACCTGAGAACTGCAATAATCCCAGACTCATGGCGGGGTGCAATAATTCACCCAATTTACAAATCAGGATCACGCGCTGCCCCCTACAACTACAGTCTTATTGCCCTTTTGGATATCGAGGCTAAACATTATGCAGGACTCCTCTTGCAGATCCGAGCACCGTCAGTGAATGTACTGCATACATTCACTGACGGTGCTCGGATCTGCCACGGGAACATTTCTCCGTCTCCAAGGGATCGACCTCAGGCTTTCCTCCAGGGTGCGATTATTCCCTCCGGTGTCCTCCTGACCCCTTGTCCCCCCCCCCTCCCCCTGTCTTGATAAAGACCTGCCATGACCACCGACTGGGGCACCTAAGGGTCGAAACGTCGACGCACATCATTGGTCAAGAAATCTCCGGGAACGGGCGTAGTAACCATCTGTGTCCTTGGAGTACTCATTCAGAACTCTGACCACCAAAACTAAAGACTCTTTATCAAACCCCCCCCCGAGAAAAACTCCCTACTTATTCATGTACAATACTGTATAGATTTGTAAATAAGTGTCACCTAATTTGTTTCACTATTCACTGTGTTCACCAACAGTCACTCTTCACTTGTTTTTAACTGTTATTGAATTGAATTTGAATGAAGTAATTACAGTGTTTTACAATGTTGATTTTTTCATACATAAAAACCTTGAACTAAATCTGTTCTCAGAGAGGTGTATTTGAAAGTAATTGATTATCATTCTCCTTAATTGTTTATGAGCCAACACAGCCTTTACTCAAAGTAATTTGTTTAGCCACCCGACAGAACCACTTTTTGTTTAATCACATACACCAAGGTTCTGAGGGACACAGGGTTACCCCTTTTTGTTAAACCAGCAGTCAAACAGCTGGCGGAAAGCCAGGAGCTACTAGGGAAAATGATGGAACGATTCCTCAAGACGGCTGAAGACGATCGTGGACAGCTGCATGATGTCCTGAAGGGCCAGGGTACCACGCAGAATCAGGCCCTTGAGAGACTTACCAACGTCATCGGGCAGCAAAGACCGGTTGCCTCTCTACCCTCCGTGGTCTTACAAAAATATGTGTCGGGTGAAGATCCTGATTATTTTTTCACAAATTTCGAGCGCCTGGCACAGGCCGCCGCCTGGCCTGCCGACCGATGGGGCCACTACCTAGGTCCTCTTTTGACGGGTGAGCTGCAGGCAGCCTACCAGCAGGCCAACATACAGGGACAAACCCCTTACAACGACATAAAAACCTGCATCCTGGAGCGTCTAGGGATTGACAACGAAACGTACAGGGTTCGTCTGCATCAGGCAAGGGAAGGGCCCCAGGAAACTCCCAGGGCTTTGTCGTTCCGTATTCAGGACTTGGCCAATCGATGGTTGAAGCCCGCCACGGCCAACAAGGAAGACATTCTATCAAAGATATACCTGGAGCAGTACTTAGCGTCCTTGCATCCGGCCACCCAGAAATGGGTGCGCCAACACGCTCGCCTGACACTCGACAGTGCAGTGGAAATTGCCAGCGCCTATAGCAGAGCCCAGGAATCCCAGCGAACCAAGGATGAACATCCTCCCCGCATACCACATGGCTGCCATCTCCGGGCCCAAAGGCCTCCTCCCGTGGCCAGGAAACCAGATCCTGTTCCCTTGTTACCCTACCCTATCATGCCTCGGCCAACCCCGCTCGGTCCTCAATGCTACCATTGCGGAGGATATGGGCACATAGCTCCCATATGCCCACAGAGGGAGGAACCCATGGACATAGGACTGGCCAAGAACTATGTTTGTCTCACTACTGAAGCAACCCCTCCACCTTTCCGCTGTCCAGTAAGGATTGATGGACACCGAATGATGGCGCTCGCCGACACGGGGTGTCGACATAGTATTCTACGACCTCAGGAATTGCCACATCCTGTCGGACCAGTGACCGGTACCATGGCCATAAAATGTGTCCACGGTGATACTAAGAGTTACCCAACAGAAAGAGTGCGTGTGCAACACCCCACAGACGAAGGAAGCCTGCTAACGGTTGGTCTGGTACCCAATCTACCAGAACAAGCTATCCTGGGTAGCGACTACAGTGGTCTTCCCCACCTCCTTCATGACACTACAGACTCCCTGAAGAGATGGTGGGCGGAAGCCCCATTTTCCCATGTCTCTCCTTCATTAGACTCGCCTTCCAAACCGCTCAAGTCTAAAAGCCAAAAGAAGAAAGAAAAAATGGACTTTACCGTTGCTTACCCCGCTCAGGTGGACACCCATCCGTGGGAAACTGATAGGGAATTCCGCGCGGCCCAGCAAGAAGACCCTGTGTTACAAGACACCTGGGGCCGTGCCCTGGACAATGAGGACCCACTACAAGTAGGTCCTTACTTCTTCATAAAGAACGGACTCCTGTACAGGAAGGGAGGGCCCCAGCAATCCCCCCAGTTGGTTATCCCTGGACTGTTTCGTGACAAGGTACTGTTTCTGGCCCACAGCCACTTACTAGGAGGGCATTTCAGTGACGAAAAAACGGGACAAACGATCCTGGAGAGATTTTATTGGCCTGCTGTGTATGGGCAAATAAAACGATATTGCAGGGAATGCCCGTTGTGCCAGAAAAACAGCCAGTATCGTCCCCCGAGGGTTCCTCTCCAACCCCTCCCTCTCATTGATGTCCCTTTTACCAGAGTAGGGATGGACCTTATAGGCCCCATGTTACCCTCTAGGAGTGGGTGTAGATATGCTCTTGTGTTGGTAGACTATGCCACATGCTTCCCGGAAGCAGTACCCCTGCGCCAACCCACCACCCAGAACATAGCAAAAGCCCTCATCTCCATCTTCTCTCGGGTGGGTTTTCCCTGAGAGATCTTGACCAATCAAGGGACGCCTTTTGTCTCATCCCTCATGCGCCAAGTATGTTCCCATCTGGGTATCAAGCAAATAAGAACCTCTGCTTACCATCCCCAGACTGACGGGTTGGTGGAGAGCTACAACGCTACCTTAAAAACCACCCTTAAGAAACTTTTAGGCCTGGAGATCAAAAGGTGGGTGGAGATGCTTCCCCTTGCCCTTTTTGCCATCCGGTGTAAGGTCCAAAGCAGTACCGGATACTCACCGTACGAGCTGTTGTATGGACGAGCACCCCGGACCCTGTTAGGCATGGCTCAGGAGGCCTGGGAAACCGAACCAGATCGAACCCGGCCTCTACCCGAATACGTAGATAATCTCAAGACCCACTTAGGACAGATAAGAGAGATCGTGAGGCAGAACCTGGTGGCCGCCCAAATCACGCAGAAACATCAGTACGACAAGGAAACCAAGGCCCGTTCCTTTGTCCCTGGGGACCTCGTATTGTTACTCCTGCCATCCTCTGACCATAAGCTGCTAGGGCAGTGGCAGGGCCCGTTCCCCATCCTAAGACAAGTGACTCCTGTCACCTACAAGGTCGAAACAGACCCCACCCTAGGGATCACCCAAATCTACCATGTGAACCTCCTGAAACAGTGGGAGGGGCCCTGTCCTGTCCTGTCTGGTATGCAAACCCTTCCGTTTGAAGGTTGCCTTAACCCAGACCTGCCTGAAAGAAACAAACAGGACCTCCAACAGTCCTTGTCCTCTCTGCAAGCGGTGTTTTCGTCCCTACCGGGACACACCACCGTAGTGGAACATGCCATCCACACGGAACCCGGAAAAACGGTGAGACAACGGCCCTACCGAATCCCTGAAGCACGCAGAGCCATCATCAAAGAAGAGACGAACCAGATGCTGAGAATGGGCATCATAGAACCCTCCAGCAGCTGCTGGAACTCGCCCATCGTCCTGGTTCCTAAACCCGATGGCTCTACTAGATTCTGTATTGATTTCAGAGAGGTGAATAAGATCTCTGCTTTCGACTCCTATCCCCTGCCCCGCGTAGACGAGATGGTGGAGTGCATAGGCAAGGCCAAGTATATAAGCACCCTTGATCTGTGCAAGGGTTATTGGCAGATCCCCTTAAAAGAAGAAAATAAATGGAAGACTGCGTTCTCAACCCCAGAGGGCTTGTTTCAATTCAAGGTAATGCCCTTCGGGCTTCATGGAGCCCCGGCTACGTTTCAGAGGGCCATGAACCTGGTGTTACAACCCCATTCCCAATACCCCGGGGCTTACCTAGACGACATTGTCATATATAGTGACAGTTGGGAACAACACCTACACCATTTGCAGTCCGTTATATCCTCCCTTGGGAAACATGGCTTCACCATCAACCCCTCCAAGACCACGTTAGCGGCACAGAGTGTGAAATATCTGGGATACCTGTTGGGAGAAGGGGTTATCCGTCCTCAGGACAACAAGATCAAGGCCATCCAAGCCATACCATTCCCTCAAACCCGGAAAGAACTCCGTGCCTTCCTCGGTTTGCTGGGCTATTGTAGGAGATTTATTGTTATGTGCACTCTTGTTCAGTAAGTCGTTAATGCTCTGCACTAATGTTAAATTCATTCTAAATAATAATCAGCATTGTATTTTATTCATGCTCCGAATATGCTTTTAATATCACTGTAATTAAGCATTAGTATTGCCTGGATTTGTACTGTCAATGCTTGTTTTTTGGGTACTATTTGGATGTGCCAATGATTGTCAGAAATACTACCAGTGTACTGAAAGTTCGATTTAGACACTCGTTGCACGTGTTTAAACTGTTTTGGTTTACACGTGAATCAAGAGACAACGCCCGCCCGAGCAAGACTATAAAAGTCCCGCTCCAGCTCACTGAGACGCTTCGCTTTCTGACTCGGCGTCTTTGCGTGAGCTCCTGTTTGGCAACCTGAAACCACCCGCCTTCCCAGCAACTTGAACCAGCCCCCAGCTTGAGTCTTCTGATCTCTCGGATTACCCTTCACCCATCTCCTTACCTGCTTTGAAAGTCTTCGGCAGAGAATCCGTCCTGGCTTCATCTTCCGATTCTTCTTACTCCACGTCACTTCCTGATTCTCCAGTCTCCGGTGAGGTTTTCTTTCCGGATTTATTTCAGTGATAATCTATCGGTTCAGGGCCAAAAGCAAAGACAGTTTGGTAACTTGGCAACATAAACCTGATTATTACTAAAGTAAAAACGAACAAACATTGGCAAAGACAAAAGCGCTTTGATTTTCTGAGGAACAGTGTTTAAAGAAAATAACTTTTGAAAGCAAACTTGTTGTTTAAAAAATACTTGCAAAAGGTTGTTGGTATTTATGTGTAAAGCAGAAGGCTATTATTGTTTTGATTTACTGCAAACTTTAAGTCTCATTTGAAAAGGACACAGAATTCATGAGTCCTTGAATTGAGTTGATAGCAAGTGAGAAGGCAGGGTTGTTCTTTCTGCTTCTCTCTTTTAGAATCCATTTTAAGGATCATCAAAAGAAATTGCAAGGTAGGAAGAGTTCAAGAGTGAAACTAAACTCGTTAATCACTAACCTGTTAATTAACCAATCAAAGTTTAAGCATAAAAAAGTTGTCTCTTTCTTAAAACATATGGTGATATATATATATTCCTATTTATTTTGTGACAGTAAACCGAATCCTCGTCATTTAGCAATTGCAGAGGTGTTTGAATGGGCTTAAAACAATCTGGTATGTATTGTTATTTCCTTAGAGATAAGTTTGAACAGAAGGAATTCATTTAGGTAAATTCTAATTCCTGTTTATACATACAGACACATTGGTAAAGATATTTCTTGAATCAGTGCACGAAGTCCAGATCGCCTCAAAGAGAAACTCGATTGAAGACTCCACAAGAAGAGCTCCTGTGTTGTGTTTTTTCTTGTTTCTCAATCCACTTCCCCTTTCCCTTGTGGGTCAGTCAGTCAGATTAAGTGTATAATTCCTTGATCTGCTGGCAGATTTATAAGGGGGTTGGGGCTTAGCATCATCAAGAAGGAAACAACAGGAGCCTCGTGAAGTGACGCTTCACAGAAAGCGAAGCCACAAAACCTCTTGTTTCCTCTTGATGGTGTTCTGACCATGGACCTCACAGATGGTGATGTTTCTGAATTAACACAAATAGTATACAAACTGAATAGTGAAATGCAGGAGTTGCGTGTTGAAAATCAAGCTCTGAGGCAGGAGTTTGATAAAACTAGGACAGGTTTTACTACATGGAGAGAATCACCAGATGACAGACGCCCCATTTTACAGCCTCCAAAATTTGGAGTCTCGGCCTTTTCCCCTCAGACATCTTCAAAACAAATGCCTGACCAACCAGTTCAGGTTACTGTTGTAGCACCAAACCCAGTCCCTCTAGCAAATCCCGAAAGGTTCACTGGAGACAGTAGTCGTTTCACCACATTTATGAGTCAATGTCAACTACATTTCATGTGTAAACCACAGATTTTCACCACAGATAAATCTAAGGTGGCCTTTATTATTTCCTATCTTGGTGGGGTGGCTGCGAATTGGGCCATGCCTTTGGTTGATAAAAATGATCCACTGTTACATAATTAACATGATTTTAAAACTGCTATGTCAAGTCTTTTCGCTAAGCATGTTTTTCTACAGGCCTCTGACAATGAGCTGTTGAATCTACGACAAGGCTCTAGAGACCTGCTTACCTATGTCACCACTTTCAATAGATTACTCGCAGAAACTCGTTGGCCAGAGGAAAAATGGATATCACTGTTTTACCGCGGCCTCAAAGATGATTTAAAGGATTCTCTAGCTCACATAATAGATCTGCCAGAGCAGTTCACTGAATTTCAGGATCTAGTAGTGAAATTAGACCATAGGTTGGGTGAGCGAAAAAGTGACAAACATGGAAGCGACTTTAGGAATTTGCACTTTAAGTCGGAACGAAAAGAAAGTGAAGATAAACACGCTCAGGTCGAACCAATGCAGATAGGAGGGGTTAAAGGGCCTCTATCTCAAGAAGAAAAAGATCGCAGACGTAAAGGGAATTTATGTTTGTATTGTGGGAAATCGGGCCATTTTGCCAAAGATTGCCCGATTAAACCAGTCAAGAAGAAGGCTTTAGCATGAACTTCAGATTCTTCCCAAGTACAGAAAAACTAGATGTCTCGGGGAAATTAGAGATCGGTTCCTCGGGACCTGTGAGTCAAAAGATCTCACAATATGCAACTAGCGTCACAAACCATGTACCTAAACATTTTACTATCAGAGTTATTTTAATTCTTTCAAACCAACAAAAACATAGTATACCTGTGCTCATAGATTCAGGGGCCACTGGAAATTTTTTTGATTTAGAATTTGCTCGGAAATTACACTTGACGTTTGTACCAAAAGAAGAACCAGAACCAGTACGGGCAGTTGATGGCTCAGCACTTTCATCTGGTTTAATCAAATTCAATACAGCACCTTTGCTCTTGGTTGCTGACAATGGTCACACAGAATATACGGTATTTGACCTAATAGATACACCAACTTTCGGAGTCATTTTGGGAATTCCCTGGCTAGAACTGCACAACCCACTGATAGATTGGGTAAAACGTACAGTCACTCTAAGCTCATCTTATTGTTAATTACAATGTTACCAAGAAACTAAAGATCCTGTCATGCCTCTGTATTGTGCTACATCACATTTAGAGCAGACTAATATTCCTAGTGAATATAGAGAATTTGCTGAGGTATTTGACCCAGTTAAGGCAACTAAGTTACCACCTCACAGGATATACAACTGCAGAATAGATTTGATCCCTGGAGCAGTGCTACCCTGTAGTCGTATATATGCCTTAACTGAACCTGAAAACCAGTACTTAAAAAAGTATTTGGATGAATTACTCGAGATTGGTTTCATTAGACATTCCACATCACCAGTCTTGTCTCTTCTGTTTTTCGTTGCGAAGAAGTCAGGTGACTTGAGGGCCTGCATTGACTATCGCGCAGTGAACAAGGCAACAATTAAGAACCGTTATCCTTTGCCGTTGATTCCTCTGCTTTTGAATCGAGTTAAAGGGTCAAGCATTTACACTAAGCTAGATCTTCGTGGCGCATACCACTTGGTACGTATAAAAGAAAGCGACGAATGGAAGACTGCGTTCCCCACAAAGTTTGGGTTATTTGAGTATACAGTAATGCCATTTGGTCTTTGTAATGCCCCTGCGGCATTCCAATACTTTATATATGAAGTGTTGCATGATTTACTCGACGTCTATGTCATCGTATATTTTGATGACATCCTGATTTACTCAAAAAATTCAGAAGAACATGTAAAGCACGTTCAATCTGTTCTTCAAAGACTCAGAGGTAATTCCTTGTTCGTCAAATTAGAGAAATGTGTGTTTAACACTTCTAATGTAGAGTTTCTTGGATACTGGTTGTCCCCAGAAGGAATCATTATGGACCCAAAAAACGTAGAAGCAATTTTAAATTGGCCAGCTCCAAATTCAGTCAAGGAAACGCAAAGAATCTTAGGATTCGCAAATTTTTATAGGCGTTTCATTTCTAAATTCTCAGAGATAGTTGTACCAATCACACAATTACTTCAAAAAGGAAAGAAATTTTGCTGGTCAAAGGAAGCAGATTTAGCTTTTACAGCCTTAAAGAAAGCTTTTACATCAGCACCAATTTTAGTGCATCCAGATCCGGATAGACCGTTCTTTGTAGAAGCGGATGCTTCACAAACTGCCATCGGAGGTGTTCTTATGCAAAAAGATATAAATACAGGACATCTTCATCCGGTTGCTTTCTTTTCCAGAAAGCTTTTACCAGCTGAACAGAATTATACTATTGCAGAGCGTGAGTTATTAGCAATAAAAGCTGAATTCCAGGAATGGAGACATAAATGTAAATGTAAATGTAAATGTGGCGTATTTGTATAGCGCGAACAGTGACCCGGAGGCATCCTGGCGCTTGTACTCCTACCACAAGGGAACCCCTCCTGGCTTTTCCTTGTGGGGTGTCCACTCCTGGGCATCCCATGGTGAAACCAGGCATCCCTTGTGTATCAGGGGGCCTTTGTGGAGACTAAGCAAGCTATTGCCCAGAGTTGCAGCGTGGGACCCATGCTTAGATTCGGCACTGAGGCGAGAATATCCGGTCAGAGGAATTTAAGCCCGAAGCCTGCTGAGGCGGGAATCGAACCCTGGTCCCTGGCCAGCGTTCTGCATCAAGGTCTGCCGCTCTAAGCATTGAGCCACACTTCTCCACCTTCTCCATAATTTGCTAGGAACTAAGCACACTGTTACCATCTTTTCTGATCACAAAAATTTGCAGTTTTATTCTACTGTTAAAGCATTTACTCCCAGGCAAATGCGATGGTTGCAGTTTTTTAGTGAATTTGATTTTCTGATAACTTATCGTCCTGGCGCCAAACAGTTGTTATCAGACACGCTCTCGCGTTTGGTTTGTGAGAAGGAAACTGAACAAAATAAAGAACCTCAAAGCATAACTCCTGCTGAGAAATTCTGTGCTGAAATATCTGCAAAACATTTCTTGATCCTGTTAAAAAGAAAGACCGACATTTTGGATCAAGAACAATGGCTGTCACAAAAACACCATTCTATTCAAGAAGGTTTCTTTTTTCACAAAAAGAAATTATTTGTTCCTGAAAAAGAGTTAAAGGAACAAATAATTAAATGGAATCATGACTCTGCTACTGCTGCTCACCCAGGAATATGTAAAACTCTAGAATTATGTCAAAGACATTTTTGGTGGAAAAATATGAAAGACAATGTGCATCAGTATGTTCAAACTTGTCCAGTATGCGCTAAGCAAAAATCTTTACATTCTCCACCAATGGGTTTATTACAACCTATGGCATTACCATCATATCCCTGGCACACTATTAGTTTAGATTTTGTCACAGACCTACCCAAATCTCATGGCTTCACCACAATTTTAGTGGTGGTAGATTTGTTATCCAAGATGGCACATTTTATACCTCTACCTAAACTTCCAACTGCAACTGAGTTCAGTAATACATTTCTAGCAAACATAGTTAAACTACATGGATTACCACAAAAGATCATTTCAGACAGAGGCCCTCAATTTCTTTCAAAATTCTGGAAAGAACTTAGTGGTCAGTTGGGAATTGAATTGTCTTTATCATCAGCTTTTCATCCCCAAACTGACGGTCAAACAGAAAAAGTTAATCAATATCTAGAACAAAGTTTGTGTTGTCTTATTACCACCTTGACTTCCAATTGGAATGAGGCATTACCTTTAGCAGAATTTGCTTATAATACCTCAGTACACTCTGCTTTAGGATGTTCCCTATTCTATTTTCTCACTGGTCAGCATCCTCGAGCTTTACCTATAGATTTGCCAAATAAATCCAGTGACATGCCTGCTGTTTTAGAACGATTAACTGATTTGTCAGCTTTTCAAGAACACATCAAAAAGGTTTTAACCAAAAACAAAGAAAGAATGAAAACATCCGCAGACCAACACAGAATACCGGCCCCACAGTATAATCTGGAGATTTAGTTTGGTTATCAACTAAAAACATCCAGATTGGTGGACCTAAAAAGTTAAAGCCCTGATTTATTGGACCTTTCCCAATTGACAAAATTATAAATCCAGTCTCTGTAAAATTGGCACTTCCTCAAGAATATTCAATTCACCCAGTCTTTCATGTGTCCCTTCTGAAACCCTATGATCCTAATACCCGTACTGATAATCCACCACCTCCTATAATAGTAGGAGATCACGTTGAATTTGAAGTTAAAAGAATTTTAGATGCCAAGAGAGTTCAAGGTCGTTTATTTTACTTGATTGATTGGAAGGGATACGATCCATCTGAACGATCCTGGGAACCGCACCGAAATGTGCATGCCCCTCGGTTAATTCGTTCATTTCATGCTCTTAATCCCAATAAACCCCGACCTGTGAGACGACCTTTGGGGGGGAGAACTGTTATGTGCACTCATGTTCAGTAAGTCGGTAATGCTCTGCACTAATGTTAACTTCATTCTAAATAATAATCAGCATTGTATTTTATTCATGCTCCAAATATGCTTTTAATATCACTGTAATTAAGCATTAGTATTGCCTGGATTTGTACTGTCAATGCTTGTTTTTCGGGTACCATTTGGATGTGCCAATGATTGTCAGAAAGACTACCAGTGTACTGAAAGTTCGATTTAGACACACGTTGCATGTGATTAAACTGTTTTGGTTTACACGTGAATCAAGAGCCAACGCCCGCCCGAGCAAGACTATAAAAGTCCCGCTCCAGCTCACAAAGACGCTTCGCTTTCTGACTCGGCCTCTTCGCGTGAGCTCCTGTTTGGCAACCTGAAACCACCCGCCTTCCTAGCGACTTGAACCAGCCCCCAGCTCGAGTCTCCTGATCTCTCGGATTACCCTTCACCCATCTCCTTACCTGCTTTGAAAGTCTTCGGCAGAGAATCCCTTGGCTTCATCTTCCGATTCTTCTGACTCCACGTCACTTCCTGATTCTCCAGTCTCCGGTGAGGTTTTCTTTCCGGATTTCTTTCAGTGATAATCTATTGGTTCTGGGCCAAAAGTAAAGACAGTTTGGTAACTTGGCAACATAAACCTGATTATTACTAAAGTAAAAACGAACAAACATTGGCAAAGACAAAATCGCTTTGATTTTCTGAGGAACAGTGTTTAAAGAAAATAACTTTTGAAAGCGAACTTGTTGTTGTTTTAAAAATACTTGCAAAAGGTTGTTGGTATTTATGTGTAAAGCAGAAGGCTATTATTGTTTTGATTTACTGCAAAATTGAAGTCTCATTTGAAAAGGACACATAATTCATGAGTCCTTGAATTGAGTTGATAGCAAGTGAGAAGGCAGGGTTGTTCTTTCTGCTTCTCTCTTTTAGAATCCGTTTTAAGGATCATAAAAAGCAATTGCAAGGTAGGAAGAGTTCAAGAGTGAAACTAAACTCGTTAATCACTAACCTGTTAATTAACCAATCAAAGTTTAAGCATAAAAAAGTTGTCTCTTTCTTAAAACATATGGTGATATATATATTCCTATTTATTTTGTGACAGTAAACCGAATTCTCGTCATTTAGCAATTGCAGAGGTGTTTGAATGGGCTTAAAACAATCTGGTATGTATTGTTATTTCCTTAGAGATAAGTTTGAACAGAAGGAATTCGTTTAGGTAAATTCTAATTCCTGTTTATACATACAGACACATTGCTAAAGATATTTCCTGAGTCAGTGCACGAAGTCCAGATCACCTCAAAGAGAAACTCGATTGAAGACTCCACAAGAAGAGCTCCTGTGTTGTGTTTTTTCTTGTTTCTCAATCCACTTCCCCTTTCCCTTGTGGGTCAGTCAGTCAGATTAAGTGTATAATTCCTTGACCTGCTGGCAGATTTATAAGGGGAATGGGACTTAGCATCATCAAGAAGGAAACAACAGGAGCCTCGTGAAGTGACGCTTGACATTTATCCCCAACTTTTCCCAAAACGGGGCCCCCTTGACCGACTTGTTAAAAAAAGCCACAAGTACAGAAGAGAAACTACAACATCCCTCTCCCCTGCTGTTACACGCATTTAACCTGCTCAAGCAATCCCTAGTTTCCGAACCTGTACTAATCAGTCCCGATTATACACAGCCATTCATCCTGCAGACTGACGCGTCCGATCAGGGTTTGGGGGCTGTCCTGTCACAGAAGGATCCGAAAGGGATCAAAAAGCTGATCCTATACCTCAGTAGGAAGCTCTTCCCACGAGAAATGAACTATGCAGTTGTCGAAAAAGAGGCACTGGCTAATAAATGGGCAGTAGAAAGCCTTCGGTATTACCTGGAGGGACGTGAGTTTCTCTTATACACTGACCACGCCCCGCTAGAATGGATGGCCCACAACAGGGGCCACAACGACCAAGTACTCCGGTGGTTTCTCTCTCTGCAGCCATTTCGGTTCAAAACATTACACCGGAAGGGGCTGGAACAGGGTAATGCGGATTACCTCTCCCGTTATCCGCCTCCATCAACCCCTACAAGAAAGACTGCTAGGGAAAGGGGATGTGGAGAAGAAGCAGCCCTTACCTCCCCGGGACGGCGTCCAAGCATGGGGTCCCTGACCTCCGAGCCCGGTCATGCAGCGTCCCTATCAACCAGGACCCCTCCTCTTTCTCTTCCCCTACCCTACAGGAACCGGCAGCAACAGCCGAGCACGAAAGACCGGAAGCGAACTCCCTTGACCCCGGAAGTGAGGCGACTTTGAAGGACCGGAAATGACCGCCTTTGACCCCGGAAGTGCTTTTCCAGATACCTGTCCGGAACACAGAAAAGCCGTCAGCGAGAACGAAATGCGTTGGCTGGTATCTAAAGTTTTGAGATCGAATGAACAATAAAGAATTTTGAAAATCGTACTTTTCAATCTGGACTTTGTCATTCTGTGCACACCCATCATTTGTATTTCAAGGATCTGGATCACAGAGGCATCACTAGACGGTTGATGCCAGGGCTTGCTGTACGGGACCTTTATATATGTCGAAACTGGTGTCAGCTGTTTTAGTCAGCTGTCTTTTTACTTGTTTTTGCTTTACAGGTTTTAGTCAGCTGTCTTTTTACTTGTTTTTGCTTTACAGGTTTACTTTCCTCTCTCTCTCTACACCAACAGTTTCAATGTTTTTCTTAAAATCTAATGGTAAATACACAACTCTTCCTTTTAAACCTCTTTGTAGATCTGTTGGAGGCAGCTTACCTGTTTTAGGCTCCATATGAATTATAGCCTGAAATGGGTGCACAGATTGAATAAGAATGGACTCATATGTATTTAAATCTACCAGTTCCGGAGGTATCGCTACCAACTCTAGGTTGTTATATATAGCTCTAGCTGGCATTTTGTTCTTTTCTAATTTGTTGTAACAATATTTACAAATACATTGATCAGTATCAAACTCAAAACAGCCTTCCACAAACAAATAAGCAGCAAATTGCCTCCATTTATCATTGTTTTCCTTTTCACTTTTTGAATACCGATCTACATTCCTAGTTTGAATTCTATAGTGAGTACGTCAACAACAAATACAAACATAGTTTGGATTTTCACCAGAAACAACATTAAACTTTGTTATTTATTTTTCAAACTTCACAGTAGTAGTATTGTCCATCTCTTCTTCAACACCAACACTTATCAAACTCTCACTTCATTCTCTACACTCCTCTTGAGGATCAAAGAACTGAAACTGTATATCATCAGAAACTTTTTTTACATCCAACACTGAACCATGCAAAAGAGCTGTGTTGATTTCATTTAGACATAATGCAGGACTTTTTAGATAGTATTATCTTATTACTAACTTCCGCTTTCTGAATGATGTACTGCTAGCATTCTTAAATCATGAAAACAACTTTGACACACTTTCCTAGAAAGACAAGCCGGAGAATGACTTGCAAGTTAGTATATTTTCTCACTTTCCAAGGATCTCTAGTCCTTGCAACATCTTAATCTTCTGTTTTACACTTTTTTTCCATAATCTCATAAGAAATTTAGCAATATATCTATAGATTCCTGTCGTAAACTACTACTCCTACTACAATCCCACTTAAACACTGGAGCCTGTGTACGTCTCCCTTGAACTTACATAGTGCATGAGTGACTAGAGGAGTGGAAAGGGAGTGCTTCGGTAATTTAAAAAGTGCATGACTGCTAGCTCACCGATTACATAAGTACATGAGTAGTGCGTGCATGATTGAAGGAGTGCAAGGGTATTCTGTGAGAGAATATATAAGAGCATAGGTACTGTCTAGGTATTTTTATAAGTATGGATACTGTCTGGGTAATTATAACAGTACATAGGAAGTGTGTCAGTGATTTTATAAGTGCTTGGGTACTGCCTGAGTGATCTTATAAGTGCAACGATACTGAGTTGCCTGTTGGAGTAGTACTATTGTAGTGCCTGAACGATTCAAGGAGTGCAAAAGTAGTGCCTGGGTAATTTTATAAGTGCATAGGTAGTGGATGGGTGATTGAACAACTTCAGAGGTAGTGGTTGGGTGATTGAATAAATGAAAGAGTATTACTTTTTTTGATTGTGTAAGAACAAGGATAGTACCTAATTGTTTTTAGTAATACTAGGATAGTGCTTGGGTAATTGCATAAGTACACAGGAACTTACTGATAGGCCTGGGCAAAGCACTACGCAAACTGCACGTAGCACAGTGCAAGCACGTGTAGCGTAGTGCAGCGGACATTTCTTGCTTGCTCGCGGTCCTCAACGTCAAGTTGGCGACCGCGAGCAAGCAAAATGACATCCCGGCGAGACTTTTTCCTCGTTCGCGATCAGCAACATCAAGTTGCTGATCGCGAGCATGGGAAATAAACCTCCCGGCGAGATTCTCAGTGCGGGGAGGTCAGGTTTTTCATTGCGAGTGGTCGGGTATGCTCGCGACCACTCGCGATGAAAAAACTACCAGTCCGCATTGAGAAAGCTGCTGCTTGATCTAAAATCTACTCGAGCGGCAGAAAACTACAGCTCACACTGTGCAAGGTGCCGTTTTCAATGATTGCACAGTGCCAGATGCTTGTCCCCACTGTGCAATAATTGAAAACGGCATCTTGCACAGCGCGAACAGGGTACTACGCAGTTTGCGTAGTGCTACGCGTAGCTCGCGTAGTGCGAGGTGCACATTGCATAGCTTCGTGAAGCGCTACTTCGCAAACTATGCCCAGCCTTACTCACTGAGTGATTTTATATGTGAATGGATAGTGGCTAAGTGATTACAAGAGTGCATAGATCATGGCATGCTGATATGGAGCAGTGGTAGACTACTGTCTGCATATTTAACCACTGTAAAGCTAACGCATTGGTGATTCTATGAATGCATGGGTAATGTCTGGAGGATTCAGGACTTCATAGGTAATGCCTTAGTGTTACAATGACTTAAGGATTAAACATTGAGGGATTTAAAGAGTACATTCGAAGTGCCTGGGTGATTTTATAAGTGCATCAGTACTGCCTAAGTTATTGGAGAAGTACTGTAGTACTGCCTCAGTGATTTGAGAATTGTAAATGTACTGTCTGGGAGATTTTATAAGTGCATAGCACTGGTTAAGTGATTGGAGGAGTGCATAGATTCTTACAAGGTTATAGAAGTACTGCAACAATACTGCCTAGATAATTATACCAGTCTATAGCTAATGCATTCATGATTGCATGATTGCAGAAGTAAAGTCTAGGGAATAGAGGAATACATATGTAATGTCTGGTGATTGCAAAAGTGCACAGGTAATGTCTGGGGAATAGCAGCAGTACATAGGAAGTGTCTAGGTGATTTTATAAGTGCATGAATACTGCCTTGGTGAATGAAGTAGTACTATTGCCGTGTCTGAGTGATTCTAGGAGTGCAAAAGTAGTGCCTGGGTGATATTATAAGTAAATGCATAGTGCTTGATCGAAGGACTTTAGGGGTAGAGGCTGAGTGATTTAAGAAGTCCAAGAAAAGTGCATGGCTGATTGCATGAAAACAAGAGTAGTACATAGATGATTGGAGGAGTACAAGGGTAGTGCCTGGGTGATTCCATAAGTGCATAAGTAGTATCTGAGCTTAAAATGCCACAAACTACACTTCAAATTTCAAACAGACAGTGAAAATTATGCTGTAAAATTGACATATACCTTTTCACAAACTCATACAAATTACTCTAATAAATATCTCTCTACAAACATATTTCAAACCTCACTTTTGAGCTGCTGCTTTACCAATCTACAACTACTTGTAACGTTACACATAGTCAAATACAAAGCAGAAACACTTCACATGTCTCTGGTATAAGTCTCATCATATTCCTAAAAACATGCATCCATATTAAGCATGGACGAATTTTGCGAATTCGCGATTCGCGAATTTGCGTATTCACGAATTCGTAATCCACAAAATCTGCGAACTTTTGCGAATTTGCGGATTTTTTATTTTTTTGTGTTTGCAAGGGTTTCTGCCAGTTCGCAAGTGTTTTTTACCAGTTCGCAAACGCGAACTTACTTGTTGGGTCACAACGGTCGCGACCATGTTGTTTCTACATCTGGTTCATCACAGCACCTTCTGTTTCACCACTGCCACCCTCTGGTTCACCCATGCCACCCTCTGGTACATCACTGCCACCCTCTGGTTCATCACTGTAGATTATGGGGGGAAAAGCACACCTGCCCTGCCTCAACTGACATGAATTTATTTGGGGCTGATTAATGTGTCACTGAATCTGAGCTGGCACTTGCTTCCTTAGCTGTAAGTGCTTCCTGATTAATGATGAGCTTGAACTTTTGCACCTGCTAAGTGCTTTCAGTTTTGCAAAATTCGTTAGCACACCTGCCCTGCCTCAACTGACATGAATGAATTAGGGGTTGATTAATGTGTCACTGAATTTGAACTTCCAGTCTGGCACCTGCTTCCTTATCTGTAATTCCTTTCTGTTGCAGTGTAATTTTTTTTAACAGGACCTTTGTGGCATACTTGTAGCTATTCTCTGAGCCTGCTGTGAGGGTCATAGCAGGGTCATAGAATAGTTGCAAGTAGGTAACTGAACTCTGGAGGGGCCCCTCAGGAAGCACTACAGGGAATGGTTACTAATGATGAGCTTGAACTTTTGCACCTGCTGAGTGCTTTCAGTTTTGCAAAAATCGTTTTTCTGCAATTTCGCGGGATTCGCGGGCCACACATTTGCGCGCGATCGAATTTGAAGCCGCAAATTCGTGCAAATATGCGATTTTTTTTTGTGGCGTGTTAGTTCGCGTGTTTTTTTGAGTTTTTCGCAAGCCGCTGGTAGCGCAACGACGCCAAGTTACCCTAGCGGTCGTACATGTGCGCGGCTATCTTGTTTGCATGACGTATTTCCGTTTCCGGGTGCTATGTGTAATCTCGCAAAGTGTGCGGCTCGCTAGTACAAGTTCGCGTGTGATCGCGGGGGATATCTTGCGCGAACTTACCCACGTGGTCGTGAACGGGTGCGGCCATCTTGTTTTTCATTCATTGCTATGGTTCTGGGCATGCTTTCTGTATCCTCTCTCAATCTCTGCCATCCTTTGCTTGTTTGAAGTATTTTTGAACTATTTTACTTATTATCTATCCCTCTATTATTCTAGCTCTATATTTTTGTGTTTTCTGCTACTTTTGGTTAATTTTAAACTACTTTTTTAAACTCTTTTCTTTTCCTCTTCCCTATTCTATTTCTTATTTCTTATTTACCTTCCTTTCTGCCCAGACCATGGTAAAGGGAGCCAGAAAGCAGCCTGAGAAGGGGAAGGGTCCCGCACCCCGTGCCAGGCTCCCGTGCGGGCGTTTGAGGGGGGAGCTAGTGATGCCACGGGAGATCTTTAGCGCGGAGTAGGTGACCGCACTAGTGTTCTATCTACAGCGCCGCCTCCCCAGGACCATTATGGCAGGCGGCAAGATCGCAAGTGGCTACGTGCTCCGGGAGCACCAGAAGCGGTGGGAGAAGGTGTGTCAGGCCATGTATTCTCACTCTCGGGTCCAGCGCACCTACAACCAGGCCACCCACCGTTGGATGGATCTCCTGGACCGGGAACGCGACTTGCTCAACCTGCTCGGCATCGAGATCCCCGGGCTTGGTGAGTAGTAGTAGCTATTTCATCACTACTCTGTTTTCTCCTGCTCTGTGTGTTATTATATTGCAAATTTTTGTTTTTTACCAAGAGTAATAATGCTGCCGATTACATTGTAGGTAAATTATATTTCAAAATCTTCTGTGCATTTCAGGTGCACTGCTCTCCTTCTCAGTAGCGTTGCTACTATGCTTATTTGTTTTCGATTTTGTGTTCATTTCATTGGCCTGAGAAATTATGTATGAGTGTAGTTTACAGAACTGCGTAATGCTAGACACTAAGGGGCAGATTTGCAATTACCGGCGCATCCCTGCAAAGTAGCAGGGATGCGCCAGTAATTGTGCGCCATGCCACCACCACCCATGGTGCGCCGTATTTACAATGCGGCGCACCATGGGCCCAAAACGTCACCGAAGCGTTACGCATCCGTGCCGTAAAGGCGGCGCATTGCTGGAGTTGCGTCACAACGATGGCGCAGCTCCAGCAATGCTCTGGGGTGCCCTATCTCCCCAATGCTGCGTCAAGCCGTACGTCTGCTTCAAGCAGGCGCAGGGTTTGAGTGACGCATCATTGTCCTAAAAGTGACTGATTGAAATCTTGTAGATTTCCTTCAGCCACTTTTAGGATGCGTTCCTGCGCAGGAACGCCCTCCCTTGCGCCGGAACACCCCCTGATGGCGCAGGGCTTTGCAACGTGATGCATCTCCCATATGCGTCACGTTGTTAATATACGCCGCACCATGGCGCCTCTTTTGTTCTGTCGCTGTGTCACAAAAGTCACGCAACAACGGAGCAAAAGAGCCGCAAGGGGCTTCTAAATCTGCCCCTACAGACTCAAGTCCAGTCCTTCCTTTGTACACCTGGCAATAAGAAGAAATAGTGGTGGTGGATTGATAGTTTGAGTATTTTAATGGCTGGTTAATGTAGTAGGAAACTTTTTAGTGTTGTCACTGATCTGCAATCACGATGGAGTTTGTCTGTCACTTCGCGTGCTGCGGACTGCTGCCTGCGAGTCCTAGGCAAACCTTTTTAGTAGTTTGTTTAGTGAGTTACATAACTTTCCAAGTCAACGGTCCGCAAATCAAGCAATACTAATATCGTAGTAGACCACATGAGATTGGTCAATATAACCCGTGGAATAGTTGTCTATTTGCTATTTCGCCAAAATATTTTGTTATTGTTCTTTTGAAATGTTTCATTTGGTTGACAACAATCATCCATGTTTTCGGGCCTTTCTTTCTTTCATGTTGTACATCAGCTCCCCCCAGGGGCAAGAGGACAGAGGAGGAGGGTGTATCGGCTGCTGCTGCTGTACAAGGCCAGGATTGGTCAGGCGAGGGCTCCTTTGCTGGCCCCGGTAAGTTTTAATTTTATTATAGAGTACCTATTTTTTGCTAGCGTTCCTCATTCGATTTTTTCTAAATCGTCTTTGATCTTCTTGTAGACTGTATCTAAATTCTTATCCTGCCTCTACTATGACTCCCTGTGGTATTACTAGATTATTCTTATTAGTCTGTCTGTGTAGCTAACTAAGATTGCACATTTGGCAAAAGGTGTTAAACGAAACTCCCATTCTAGTCAGCAATAGCTCTATGCACTGAGTGCAGTCCTCTGGGATTGTCCATAATGTCTTTTCAAGTCTTCTAAATGTTTATGCTTTGACAATTCCCAACAATAAAATGTGAATGACCACCAAGAAAGAATAAGATACTACTTTACTTTTGGTTTGGATAGGAGGACAATCCACACTACTACTGTTGCAGTGACAAATCTGCACAAACAGAACTATGGACACTAAATAGTGCATTGTTTATCAATTATAATAGGTGCAGGTAGACTTTCCACATACCTCAGTGATATCAGACTTTGAAGAACCCCCAATCTCCTTACTGACTGGATAGTGTGGCAGAGTCATTTAGCTCCAGAATTCATCGATGATTGATCCCCAATGATGATTATCCAACGCAGGACAAGAGTACGGAGTCAGAGTCCAGAAGTGTCAGAGGCACGGACTCATGCTTGCAAATTGCAAAACCTTTTGCTCAGTCACTCTTGACCAAAAACCACAGAGTCTATTTAAGTTTTAAAGCTTTATGAAAAGTAAAAACATTTATTAAAATCAAGCTTGTCATAAAACATAAACGGTTGATTAAAAATGGAAAAGTGCTTAGTGATTTATTTCACACATTTATTGTGGGCGAGCCGAGCCCTCACCTGGTTTGAACTTTAATTTTTCTTTCTGGTGCTGAAGCGTTGGTCACTCCGTCCTAGTGATGATGATCTGATCTTGCTCTTGTTCTTAGAAGTGAAGCTTCTGTCTGTTATGAGAAAAATGGTGCATGTTAAAAAGCAAGCATTCATCAGTTTTGCCAAAAAGTTCAGCAAGACAACACCCTTCCCTGGAAAAAGGGACATTTTTACTTTAGAGTAGACAGTCACAAATTATTAGATTGGTTTCTGTATTCACATTTCTTCATTCCTAGACAAAATACTAGTAAGTGGTGTATGTCTATGACAACTAACATTCTTAAATGTACTTTGTAGGTGGAACATCTGGTGCCGGGCCCAGCACGGAGGTGGAGGAGGATACTTCTGGGGAGGAGGCGGTGCAAGTGCCAGAGGAAACTGCTGTGCGAGTTGCCACGGTAGTGGCAGGAAGTGGTAAGCTCTTATATTCCTTACTTATTGAGATTGCAGACTGCAGAGAGTGCTCTCTGCACGGGTGTAGTATATATGTTCTATAGTTAAGTTACTATACTGTTAAGCAGACTTTCAAATTTAGAACAAAGTTTTTGTCAACCAGGTAGTAGCCTCCTCTAAATTTACTTCAACTCAGCTGTGAATTTTTTTTCGAGAATCCAAATCAGATCTGAGATGAACTTGATGGATGGGATGAACGAAAAGCGAAAGAAGGGTGTAAGTAAGTGTGGAAGGATGAGCAAGTTAAAAGTAATGATGACTGACAAAGAAGAATGATACGTGTTTGATTGGTACCCGAGGTGGCTGGGAAGGAATATGATGCATGGCTGGGTGAAGGATGAAGCAAGGATGGGTGGAAGGAGAACAGCCTGGGTGGGTGAAACAGAAACTGTATGTGTGCGCAATATATGCTTTGGTTGAAATTCAAATGCAAGTCAAGCCCGGATGTATGGCTTGCGGTTTCCCAAATAAAATGAAAAGGTTGTTTTCCCGTGAGAAAACGTAAGGTTTGTCCAGATGAAAGACATGAAGAAGAATGATTGACATATAGTTTGAATGGATGGATGCCTGGATCATGGTAATATCTAACTCTTAGATAGCATATGTGTATCTAGAGAGAGTAGACGGTCACTGGATGAACTAACTGTTACTTTGAAGAGCATGTAACACTGCACACGCACGTCCGTCCCAGTGTAGGAAAGACAAGGAAAAAAAGTTGTAATTTTGTCCGAATACTACCATGAATAGTAGCAGTAGTTTGTATTGCAAGCACAGCATATATCCGGCTATTACGATGGCCACTCACTACCTCTGTTAATAAGTTTACTAGAACTCGGTCATTCATGTTTGGATGTATCACTGTTCACTCAATAAAAAGCAAAGCACATAAAGTCATCCTATATGTAAGCAAATACATACCATGTGCAGTGATAGATAATCAGATTATTTATCTTCTTCATTTTCCTTTTCTAGAATTCATTGGCACTGTAGGGTGAAAGTTAAATTAATTAAGCAGTAGCCCTTGTAACAGAGTATTCTCAGTGCCAACCGTAATAGAAAAGTAAGAGCATCACCACCTGCATGTACTGGACTGGTACAGTAACGCAAGTCTGTCTCACTCATCAAGGCGGGCGTCTGTTTTTCTCAGGTGCAAGTTGACTGCGCTGGCATTATGCCGGCTTGCAGAAGTTAACGTACCAATTTTGCTAAGCAAGAGAGAAGAAGAAGAATAAGACTGGTGTACTGTCATAGTCAACTCTAATGGAGTGAGTCCATAGTGCTCGTAGAATTGATTCCTTAAACTCCCACTAATGTTAGATCAAGGATGAAGAAGTGGGAGGTTAGATAGATACTGGCCACAATAGTTATGTATTTCGCTTGCAAGTTGCTAGTTCTACTGTGACACAACTTTCTGCTGAATCATTTTGTGTTAATCTTAAAGAGCATTGTTTACAGACTATGTCTTTCTTTCTTCATATAGATGCTCCTTCCAAACCAACACGGAAGGAGCTGGCTAAAAGGGCCCGGCAACGGAGGCTGGAGGTAACTGTCGCCGAATATCGGCGGCTGGTCGCCCAGGAGGAGGGGGACACGCAGTCGACCACAACATCGACCGGGACAGCTGC
Organism: Lissotriton vulgaris; assembly: GCF_964263255.1. Classification (NCBI taxonomy): domain Eukaryota; kingdom Metazoa; phylum Chordata; class Amphibia; order Caudata; family Salamandridae; genus Lissotriton; species Lissotriton vulgaris. The sequence goes on along the minus strand of NC_141694.1, from coordinate 1,087,519,706 downwards.
ATCCTCCTCTGCGCTCCCTGGGTCAGCCAGTCAGCACAGCAGGTCTCCAGCGGTATGAAGCCGGGGTACCGCAGCCACCCGCCACCGCCGAGAAGCAAAAAAATCAGCTGCCCCCCACAGCAGTACCAAAAAAAGGTTGCACCGCCTTTCACTTAGGGTGTCCTACCTCGAGCAGGAGCTGTTGAACACCAAAACCCTGCTCAAGACCCTCCGCAAGGAGCATGCCGACCTGGCCCGAAAAGTGAACAGCAGCCAGCAGTAGGAGGAGACTGCCCGTTGCCCCTTTTTTAAAGACTTCTGGGGGTGGGAATTGGGAGATGGGTTTTTTGGACTTTTCACTGACATTCGTTGGGGTTAGGGATGGAGGGTGGGTTGGGTCTTGCGGGAGATTATTTATGTTAGGGATATAAATATACTTTAAAGTTTATCTTAGCATACGTGTTTTTAACTGCTTTTGAGGCTGGTGGGTGGGGGTTTAACAGAAATTTGTTTTCCTGAAACGTAAGTGGCATCTTGATTCAAGTTGTGTAAGTAATTACTAATTGCCCAAATGTTTTCAAAACTAAGTGCCTCTCACAGAGTAAGTGAATGTAATAGTCCTAGGACTTTACTAGTACTACTGTCAGTCTCTCGTCTCTCCTAATACTCCATTATACTACCTCCCCCCAAACGCTTATCTTACCTGTAATTTGTGTTTGGAAATAGGGCTAGGCACAGGGCTGGCTGCACGGGAAATGGCGATTAAGGTTGGCAATCCTGGGCGGATGAAATGTCATCATTGCGGTGGTACTAATGGTGTTACACAGTGGCAGTTGCAGCATATGAAAAAAAAGAAAATGTAACCTTGTTTGTCCTTACCGTAGCATTAGAACGGTACGATAGAGAAAATAGCAGGTGACAGTACACTAGAACAGTGCCACAATGTAGCCTAACAAATGGTAAAGTATTGGAAGTATAACTAGTACTTCCGTTGAATTTCTTTGACATTGGCTACTACTACAAGAAATAGTACTGAAGGTGAAGGACACAGCAGCATAAAAATTTGCCACGTCTAGGAGGAGGATGTTCTTGATGACCAATCAAGTTGATGGCGCACATGAAAATCTGCTTTCATTTGCCAATAGTGACTCTGTGTCAAGCTGAGTAAGAATATATCGTCAGATTCCTTCACCAGCCTGTTGCTATGACCTTATCCTCCCCAGCAAGTGTGTGTGGAATTATTGCTGTCATTTAGTCACACATCAATCAAAACCACACAGCCCGGGGAAAGAGGGTTAGGGTTTGGAAAATGGATGGGAATGGGTTTTTTTGGGAAAGTTTTGTTGAGAGAAGAAAAAAAAAAGCATAGCATGGACAAACAATAATTGAAGATAAACAAATCTTTGGGTACAAAGCTATCCATAAATCTTTTAAGTGACATAAAGGAAGTGCATGCACTACTGCATGCAAGGTTACTGAAAAGTAAGTAGTACTTTCGACAAGCATGAATGAAAGAATGCAACAGTACAGGGCTGCAGGAATAATTATGCGTTTTCACTTGCCTATCTCTGCACTCAGAGAAACACTTCGTGCATTACATTAGGTTTGAAAAATAGCAGAAGTAAAACCTATACAATGGCCGTAGGGATGAATTAGAAGCAGAGATCAAAGAAATGCAGAGTCACACTCATAGAAGTTCACGGCAATAACATTACTTAAAAGATAATTAGAAAAGAACGGATGCTGTATCTGTATGTTGTTGTAGTTGTCCTGTTGAATTTGGTAAGTTGCATGCATCCAGCCATTCCTTTTATTAGCGGGACTCCTCCATTCCATCTGACGCTCCGTCCATCAATGTTGGAGACCAGAAGACACCCTCTCCACTGCCTGCCTGGCGGATGCTGAATTGCGGCTCGCTAATGTGAAGCCTGACTTCATCCTTTTTTTCCAAATGCACAGGCTGGAACCCGGCCTGTAATTATTGATGGAAAAACAGGAAGTGTAGTGCAAAAAGTCACACTTTGAGTTTCCTAATAGACAGTACAATATTTTTGAAAGTGCGTACTCTGTCTGAGTCTCCTCTTGAAGGATAAATAAGTATGGGCGAATTAATTTAGCGGATCTTTCCCGTCAAGCTAGGTGTACTGTAAACTGTGTTTTAGAACAAAATTAGACCTTCCTGGCAGTGCTCCCAGACCCAGACCCTTACTAAACCCAGTCGCAAAAATGTAGAAGACCCCCAATCAGATCTCCAAAAACGAGGCCTAGTAGAAAATGGTGACAAAACGTACTTTAAAAGTAAAGTAGGCCCAAATCCCCCCTTGCCCACCGTGGATTGTATTCAAACCACTTGCAAGCAAGCAAAATTATCCATACCCAGCATCGCTCCAAGACTCACAAACCCCCCCACAAACAGCCCCCCGCCCAAACACATGCAATACATTACTGCTAACCCTAACGAGACCTAAGTTAAGAATAGCGGCAAACGCTTTCTTTAACTAGGCCAAATCCCCCCTTTCCCACCATGGATTTTCTTCAAACCACTTGCAACCAAACTTACACATTCCCACGAGTGCTCTAAGACCCCAGAACTCAGTTGCAAAAATCTAGAACCCCCCAAAACACATGCAATCCTGCTGCTAGTGCTAACCCTAACGAGCCCTAAGTTAATGTGCCAAAATGCTTTTCAGCATGGATTTACTCCAAACCACTTTTATCCGGTATTAGACCTTCCCAGCAATGCCCCAAGACCTGCCAACCCACTCACAAAAAAGTAGAACACCCCCATACAGGAAAAAAGCAAAAATGGAAAATCTCATACTTAAAATATTTTCAGCCTTCTTTCAATTCTGTCCAAACGCGCTGTGCAGCTAGGCCCTAACTCCCCTTTTCCACCATGGATTTCCTGAAAAACAAATGCAATCAACATCAGACTGTGCCAGCAGTGCTCCCAGACCCCAAAACCCACCCACAACAACCTAAAAGCCCGCCAAACAGCACCTCAAAGACAGGCAAGTGATCAAAAGCGCAAAATCTTTTTCTGCTCCGATTTTCTCCAAACCACTTTTATCCGGTATTAGACCTTCCCAGCAATGGCCCCAGACCCGTCAACCCAGGCGGAAACAAGTAGAAGACCCCCAAACAGCCAAAAAGCAAAACTACAAAAATGGGGACTTTGAAATTTTTAGGCAAATTTCCAAAATCACTCCGCGCGGGCTCTGCAGCTAGGCCCTAACTCCCCTTTACCACCGTGGATTTGCTTCAAACCTCTTGCAATCAAAAGTATCCATACCCAGCAGTGCTCCCAGACCCCAAAACCCACCCACAAACACCCGGAACCCCCCCAAACAGCACCTCAAAGACAAGAAAGTCTGCAAAAACGCAAAAATAACTTCACCTCCGATTTTGTCCAAACCACTTTGATCCGGTATTAGACATTCCCAGCAATGGCCCCAGACCCCTGCAGCCACCCGCAAAAAAGCAGGACACCCCCAAACTGGCAAAAAGCAAAAATGGGCCTACTACCTAGAATTCTGTCCAAACGCGCTGTGCAGCTAGGCCCTAACTCCCCTTTTCCACCATGGATTTCCTGAAAAACAAATGCAATCAACATTAGACTGTGCCAGCAGTGCTCCCAGACCCCACAACAACCTAAAAGCCCGCCAAACAGCACCCCAAAGACAGGCAAGTGATCAAAAGCTCAAAATCTTTTTCTGCTCCGATTTTCTCCAAACCACTTTTATCCAGTATTAGACCTTCCCAGCAATGGCCCCAGACCCGTCAACCTAGGCGGAAACAAGTAGAAGACCCCCAAATAGCCAAAAAGCAAAACTACAAAAATGGGGACTTTGAAATTTTCCGGCAAATTTCCAAAATCACTCCGTGCGCGCTCTTCAGCTAGGTCCTAACTCCCCTTTACCACCTTGGATTTTCTTCAAACCGCTTGCAATCAAAAGTATCCATACCCAGCAGTGCTCCCAGACCCCAAAACCCACCCACAAACACCCGGAACCCCCCAAACAGCACCTCAAAGACAAGCAAGTCAGCAAAAACGAAAAAAAATGTCACCTCCGATTTTGTCCAAACCACTTTGATCCGGTATTAGACATTCCCAGCAATGGCCCCAGACCCCTGCAGCCACCCGCAAAAAAGCAGAACACCCCCAAACTGGCAAAAAGCAAAAATGGGCCTACTACCTGGAATTCTGTCCAAACGCGCTGTGCAGCTAGGCCCTAACTCCCCTTTTCCACCATGGATTTCCTGAAAAACAAATGCAATCAACATTAGACTGTGCCAGTAGTGCTCCCAGACCCCAAAACCCACCCACAACAACCTAAAAGCCCGCCAAACAGCACCCCAAAGACAGGCAAGTGATCAAAAGCTCAAAATCTTTTTCTGCTCCGATTTTCTCCAAACCACTTTTATCCGGTATTAGACCTTCCCAGCAATGGCCCCAGACCCGTCAACCTAGGCGGAAACAAGTAGAAGACCCCCAAATAGCCAAAAAGCAAAACTACAAAAATGGGGACTTTGAAATTTTCCGGCAAATTTCCAAAATCACTCCGTGCGCGCTCTTCAGCTAGGTCCTAACTCCCCTTTACCACCTTGGATTTTCTTCAAACCGCTTGCAATCAAAAGTATCCATACCCAGCAGTGCTCCCAGACCCCAAAACCCACCCACAAACACCCGGAACCCCCCAAACAGCACCTCAAAGACAAGCAAGTCAGCAAAAACGAAAAAAAATGTCACCTCCGATTTTGTCCAAACCACTTTGATCCGGTATTAGACATTCCCAGCAATGGCCCCAGACCCCTGCAGCCACCCGCAAAAAAGCAGAACACCCCCAAACTGGCAAAAAGCAAAAATGGGCCTACTACCTGGAATTCTGTCCAAACGCGCTGTGCAGCTAGGCCCTAACTCCCCTTTTCCACCATGGATTTCCTGAAAAACAAATGCAATCAACATTAGACTGTGCCAGTAGTGCTCCCAGACCCCAAAACCCACCCACAACAACCTAAAAGCCCGCCACACAGCACCCCAAAGACAGGCAAGTGATCAAAAGCGCAAAATCTTTTTCTGCTCCAATTTTCTCCAAACCACTTTTATCCGGTATTAGACCTTCCCAGCAATGGCCCCAGACCCGTCAACCCAGGCTGAAACAAGTAGAAGACCCCCAAACAGCCAAAAAGCAAAACTACAAAAGTGGGGACTTTGAAATTTTCAGGCAAATTTCCAAAATCACTTCATGCGCGCTCTGCAGCTAGGCCCTAACTCCCCTTTGCCACCTTGGATTTTCTTCAAACCGCTTGCAATCAAAAGTGTCCATGCCCAGCAGTGCTCCCAGACCCCAAAAACCACCCACAAACACCCGGAACCCCCCCCAAACAGCACCTCAAAGACAAGCAAGTCAGCAAAAACGCAAAAAAAGTCACCTCCGATTTTGTCCAAAGCAATTTGATCCGGTATTAGACATTCCCAGCAATGGCCCCAGACCCTTGCAGCCACACGCAAAAAAGCAGAACACCCCCAAACTGGCAAAAAGCAAAAATGGGCCTACTACCTGGAATTCTGTCCAAACGCGCTGTGCAGCTAGGCCCTAACTCCCCTTTTCCACCATGGATTTCCTGAAAAACAAATGCAATCAACATTAGACTGTGCCAGCAGTGCTCCCAGACCCCAAAACCCACCCACAAGAACCTAAAAGCCCGCCACACAGCACCCCAAAGACAGGCAAGTGATCAAAAGCGCAAAATCTTTTTCTGCTCCGATTTTCTCCAAACCACTTTTATCCGGTATTAGACCTTCCCAGCAATGGCCCCAGACCCGTCAACCCAGGCGGAAACAAGTAGAAGACCCCCAAACAGCTAAAAAGCAAAACTACAAAAATGGGGACTTTGACATTTTCAGGCAAATTTCCAAAATCACTCCGCGCGCGCTCTGCAGCTAGGCCCTAACTCCACTTTGCCACCATGGATTTGCTTCAAACCTCTTGCAATCAAAAGTATCCATACCCAGCAGTGCTCCCAGACCCCAAAACCCACCCACAACAAACACCCGGAACCCCCCCAAACAGCACCTCAAAGAGAAGAAAGTTAGCAAAAACGCAAAAAAAATTCACCTCCGATTTTGTCCAAACCACTTTGATCCGGTATTAGACATTCCCAGCAATGGCCCCAGACCCCTGCAGCCACCCGCAAAAAAGCAGAACACCCCCAAACTGGCAAAAAGCAAAAATGGGCCTACTACCTGTAATTCTGTCCAAACGCGCTGTGCAGCTAGGCCCTAAGTCCCCTTTTCCACCATGGATTTCCTGAAAATCAAATGCAATCAACATTAGACTGTGCCAGCGGTGCTCCCAGACCCCAAAACCCACCCGCAACAACCTAAAAGCCCGCCAAACAGCACCCCAAAGACAGGCAAGTGATCAAAAGCGCAAAATCTTTTTCTGCTCCGATTTTCTCCAAACCACTTTTATCCGGTATTAGACTTTCCCAGCAATGGCCCCAGACCCGTCAACTCACCTGCAAAGAAGTAGAAAACCCCCACAAGTGCAGAGTCTTTCTTCATTGGGCATAATCCAGCCATCTGCTTTGAGGGAAATAGGAGTCTAGAGGAGGAGGATAGAGGAGCATGTTCTTGTGAACTTGTGAACCTGAGTAATGCAGCCAGCTGCACCTTCAAATCAATAAGCAAATAAGTGAGGACAGTTATGCAGATAGGCTTGTTTTAGTGATTAGGTGATTAAAGTTTTTTTTATATAGATTTTGCAAAACAAACAAAGACAGACAAACAGGAATAAAAGTGAATAAGGACGAAAAAGAAAGTTATTGATTCATTGACTCATTTTCAGGGCTTGGTGTCAGGGAAGAAGAGCTCGTCCTCATACTCTGTGAATTCAGGCGGGAGTAGGTCACCTAACAGAGAAGAACTTCCCTCATCTAAGTTGGCGTCCTCCTCGTCTTCTTCCTGCGTGTATTCTCGTATTTTGTAATCTGGTGGTATGAGGTGCTGATTCATCTTGATCATTGTTAACCTCTCCACATTTTTGGGCGACAGGCGGGTCCTTTTGCAAGTTACAATGCCACCAGCAGCACTGAAAACACGTTCAGAAGAAACACTTGCGAGTGGGCAAGACAAGCAATTTATAGCCAGGTTGGTGATCTCTGGCCACAATTCTCTTTTCCCATGCCAATACGCCAATGGGTCATCATGAACATAGACCTCTGTTGAGTCATTCAGATAGTCCCGCACCATCGACTCAAGGTTCTCCATGGTTCCTCCACTTTGCTTACTTTGTGCTGGGACCTTTTGAGAAGCAAACCCAAATCGAGTTAGCCAATCCTCTTCTTCACACAATGTTACTGTCTTATCTGGTGCAGATGATCCGGTTGCTGGTGTCTTTAATGGCTGAGAGGGAAAATCACTCACTTCTGCCACAGCCACAGATGCAGAAGTGGATTCTTTTGACTCCAGATAGCCTGCTGATGCTGATGTACTGCCTTTTCCTTCAATTTCCTGCTGTTCTCTTTCAAACAGTGTCGCTGACACAGCTAGCCAATGTTTGTACTTTGTAACTTCTGAGTCATCAAAAGGAAAGAATACTCTGCCTGATAGTGCCTTTTTGTACTGTGGATCCAGAATAGTAGCACAAATGTAATGCTGTTCTGTGTGGATCTTTTGAAGACATTCATCGCAAAATAGGCGCTCTAATAATTTCTCCGCCCAATCAAAAGCTTCTTGCTTTTTTTCATCTTTTTGAAACGTAGAAGACACCGCCTTCAGTTGGTGCTCTAGCATGCGCAACAATGGGATAGCTTTTCCCAAATTACAGTCCTCCCTGCTGACTGCACGCGTGAAGACCTCAAAAGGATGAAGCATGTCTGTCAGGCATTTAACTAGCTTCCATTGCTCCACATGTATCCTCTGGTCCTTCATAGCTGCACCCTGTGTAAAGAAATACTAATCGACTACCGCACACTGCTCAAACAGACGCTCAAGCATGTAGAAGTTTGAGTTCCAACGTGTTGCCACCTCCTGGATGATTGCTTTCACTGGCAGTTTACGTTCATGTTGCAGGCCCCTCAGATGCTTCCGGGCCTTAAAAGAATGGTTGAAATGTGTGCACATTCTTCGGCAGGTGGTCAGTAACTCGCACACTGGACTTTCTTCACTCAAGAATTTTTTAACTACCAGGTTTATACAGTGCGCCAAACACGGCACTCTGAAATAGTTACCCGTATCCATGGCCTTAACTACATTGGCGCCATTATCTGTGGAAACATAACCAATCTTGCGTTTTTTTGGGGACAGCCATTGAAAGACCTTTGTGTTAAACTCCTGCAAAATGTTTTCTCCTGTTTGACTTTTCTTCATGCCAAACATGGCTAGTGTTGCATGTTTCTGAGCAGCTTTAAAAACGTTGTTCGGGTCAACACCTGCGTTTAGCTTTGCTTTAACCCCTGAAAAAGAGACCCAGTGTGCAGTGATGCACATGTAATCAACGGCTTGGCAACTGGTACACATGTCTGTTGTCAGATGTATAGTGTGAACAACACTCTTCTGCAAAGCTGCCCCAATCACCTCCAGCACATCTTCATGTAGTGCTGGGACTGCAACTCTGGCAAAATAGAACCGGCTAGGAACCTTCCATTTAGGGCAGAGCGTTGCCACTGATTCAAGAAAACCAACCCCTTCCACAAAAGAAAAAGGAGAAGGTCCAGAGCTAGCATTTTAGCCAGCTTAGTGTTATACATACGCATCATTGGGTGGTTGCGTTCAAATGGTGCATTTGAAAACAACATGCTTCTAATGGTGGGCTGGACCATGATTTTACGGGATGATGATGACTTCTTCGACCCAGTTACGCTCGGTAATGTTGATGAACTTTTAAGTTTGTTGACTTGCAATTCGGGCTTCCTTGATCTCCTTTAGGTGCACATGCCATTTGACAGTGTGCTGTCTCTCAAGATGACCTCTCTGGCCTCCGGTACCATAGTTGGTACCAAGCTTACCAATACTAACTCCAAGCTTACAAATGGTACAAATGGCTATGTTTTCCCTTGTTGGGCAAACACTAAAGAAGTCCAAAACTGCGGACTTCAAATGTCTGTGGGGGCACTGGGAATGCTAATGCCAGATGAAGTGGAGGATGTGTGTTGCCGAACTTTACTACATTGTGCACTTGCAGCACCACTAATTGAGGAAATGGAGGTGGAGGCGGATGGAGGCCCCTTCTGGCGATAAAATATGGAAGCGGAAGGTGGTGGTGTACTAGTTAACTGCATTGGTGGTGGTCCCATTCCCACGTCGCCAACATCATGCTCAGCAGCATTTCGGGCTAGGGTAAAAATGTCTGTTTGCTGCATGCCCGCTGAGGCTGGAGTGAAGTGTATGATGACTGCGTCGTCGTCGTGAGAGCCTTCATCAGCAGGCATATACGCCACTTCTTGTTCAGGGTCATCATCACACTCCATAAGTACAAGACTTTTGGGGACCTTCCTTTTACGCTTAGCTACCTTTGTCAGATCATGGTCTGCCTCACACTCAGACGGCTGTGGTTGTTCCCAATTGTCATCCATATCATCAGAAGGAAGGGGGCTTGAAGAAGATGTAGACACCATCCTTGTTCTTTTCCTTGCTAGGGATCTGGAAGACAATGAATGATCAGGAGGAGTGGCTTCCTCAAATGATACCTCGGCTTGAATGTCGATTTCCTGATGTGCCCCTACTTCGGGAGGAACAACTATTGTGGGCATTTGTGCCGCTCCATGCACCTCTGCTTGCGCTGCCTCTCCTTCCACATGTACTTGGGCTTGTACTTGCACATGTGGTTGTTGTTGAGGCTGTGGTTATTGAACATTCATCAGATGAGTTACAACAACCTGTGTTGATTGAGGGATGCTGCTACTTTTTGCGATGACCAACATCACTAGTAGATGGTGATTGAACAACTAGACTGGCTGCCTCTGCAGCACTCAAGGGCTTGGACTTAAGTTGGTGTGGTGGTGGTGGCACTGAGCCCAATGGAGCAGGGGTGCTGCTCCCAGCTTGGTCCCCAGCAGACCCCGCTGCTGCTAAAGGCGTACTTTTTTTCCCAAAAAAATGCGGCGGTCGGCACACCAGTCTCCTTGGTAAGTGGCACCACTTGCTTCTTCTGCTCCTTAATGGCAACTTTCTTGCTAGAGGAGCTACGGGCAACTTTTTTTGGGGCCATCTTCTTCAGATGTCAGAATAGCAGGCCGCAGTTGCACAAGTTGCAGAGTTGTCTGTGGCCACACGTGACGTTGTGCTGCACACACCGCAGCAGGACTTGTTCCTGGCACTGATGAGGAACGATGAGGCTGATGATTCGTCTTTCTGCACCTAAAAGCAAACAAAGCCAGAGGAACATCAGTTAAATAAATGTTGCATATGTAGCCCTTCAATTAATAGTTTGCAAGTAACCATTTTTATTATACCCACCCCCCAAAATGGAAAGACCAATAAAATGCACCACTGACAGAGTACCCCTGGGCATAATGGATGAAAGCATGGCAGACTGGGTGCAGGCCTATGGCACAACAAAGCACACTGCCTGGCTTCAATATGGCCCCTAGACCCCCACCACATGGCCAGGCCCTGCCTGTACCAGTCCTCAAAATGGCCCCCACCCACATGGACAGGCCCCATCAACAGCCCAAAAATCGAAAAACACACAAAAATCACCACAATCCAATGCCATCCATGCCCTCAATCATGTTCAAATTCAAGACACCCCACAGAAAGACTAGGCCCATGCACCACAGAGTACCCCTGGGCAAAAGGCCCCAACAACAGCCCAAAAATCGAAAACCACACAAAAATCACCACAATCCAATGCCATCCATGCCCTCAATCATGTTCAAATTCAAGACACCCCACAGAAAGACTAGGCCCATGCCCCACAGAGTACCCCTGGGCATAATGGATGAAAGCATGGCAGACTGGGTGCAGGCCTATGGTACAACAAAGCACACTGCCTGGCTTCAAGATGGCCCCTAGACCCCCACCACATGGCCAGGCCCTGCCTGTACAAGTCCTCAAAATGGCCCCCACCCACATGGACAGGCCCCATCACCACCCCCAAAAATCGAAAAACACACAAAAATCACCACAATCGAATGCCATCCATGCCCTCCATGATGTTTACATTAAAGAGACCCCACGGAAAGACTCAGTCCATGCACCACTGAGTACCCCTGGGCAAAAGGCCCCAACAACAGCCCAAAAATCGAAAAACACACAAAAATCACCACAATCCAATGCCATCCATGTCCTCAATCATGTTCAAATTCAAGACACCCCACAGAAAGACTAGGCCCATGCACCACAGAGTACCCCTGGGCATAATGGATGAAAGCATGGCAGACTGGGTGCAGGCCTATGGCACAACAAAGTACATTGCCTGGCTTCAAGATGGCCCCTAGACCCCCACCACATGGCCAGGCCCTGCCTGTACCAGTCCTCAAAATGGACCCCACCCACATGGACAGGCCCCATCAACACCCCAAAAATTCGAAAAAACACACAAAAATCACCACAATCCAATGCCATCCATGCCCTCAATCATGTTCAATTTCAAGACACCCCACAGAAAGACTAGGCCCATGCACCACAGAGTACCCCTGGGCAAAAGGCCCAAACAACAGCCCAAAAATCGAAAAACACACAAAAATCACCACAATCCAATGCCATCCATGCCCTCAATCATGTTCAAATTCAAGACACTCCACAGAAAGACTAGGCCCATGCACCACAGAGTACCCCTGGGCAAAAGGCCCCAACAACAGCCCAAAAATCGAAAAACACACAAAAATCATCACAATCCAATGCCATCCATGCCCTCAATCATGTTAAAATTCAAGACACCCAACAGAAAGACTAGGCCCATGCACCACAGAGTACCCCTGGGCATAATGGATGAAAGCATGGCAGACTGGGTACAGGCCTATGGCACAACAAAGCACACTGCCTGGCTTCAAGATGGCCCTTAGACCCCCACCACATGGCCTGGCCCTGCCTGTACCAGTCCTCAAAATGGCCCGCACCCACATGGACAGGCCCCATCACCACCCCCAAAAATCGAAAAACACACAAAAATCACCACAATCCAATGCCATCCATGATGTTTACATTAAAGAGACCCCACAGAAGGACTCAGTCCATGCACCACTGAGTACCCCTGGGCAAAAGGCCCCAACGACAGCCCAAAAATCGAAAAACACACAAAAATCACCACAATCTAATGCCATCCATGCCCTCAATCATGTTCAAATTCAAGACATCCCACAGAAAGACTATGCCCATGCACCACAGAGTACCCCTGGGAAACGGCCCCAACAACAGCCCAAAAATCGAAAAACACACAAAAATCACCACAATCCAATGCCATCCATGTCCTCAATCATGTTCAAATTCAAGACACCCCACAGAAAGACTAGGCCCATGCACCACAGAGTACCCCTGGGCATAATGGATGAAAGCATGGCAGACTGGGTGCAGGCCTATGGCACAACAAAGCACATTGCCTGGCTTCAAGATGGCCCCTAGACCCCCACCACATGGCCAGGCCCTGCCTGTACCAGTCCTCAAAATGGACCCCACCCACATGGACAGGCCCCATCAACACCCCAAAAATTCGAAAAAACACACAAAAATCACCACAATCCAATGCCATCCATGCCCTCAATCATGTTCAATTTCAAGACACCCCACAGAAAGACTAGGCCCATGCACCACAGAGTACCCCTGGGCAAAAGGCCCAAACAACAGCCCAAAAATCGAAAAACACACAAAAATCACCACAATCCAATGCCATCCATGCCCTCAATCATGTTCAAATTCAAGACACTCCACAGAAAGACTAGGCCCATGCACCACAGAGTACCCCTGGGCAAAAGGCCCCAACAACAGCCCAAAAATCGAAAAACACACAAAAATCATCACAATCCAATGCCATCCATGCCCTCAATCATGTTAAAATTCAAGACACCCAACAGAAAGACTAGGCCCATGCACCACAGAGTACCCCTGGGCATAATGGATGAAAGCATGGCAGACTGGGTACAGGCCTATGGCACAACAAAGCACACTGCCTGGCTTCAAGATGGCCCCTAGACCCCCACCACATGGCCTGGCCCTGCCTGTACCAGTCCTCAAAATGGCCCGCACCCACATGGACAGGCCCCATCACCACCCCCAAAAATCAAAAAACACACAAAAATCACCACAATCCAATGCCATCCATGATGTTTACATTAAAGAGACCCCACAGAAGGACTCAGTCCATGCACCACTGAGTACCCCTGGGCAAAAGGCCCCAACGACAGCCCAAAAATCGAAAAACACACAAAAATCACCACAATCTAATGCCATCCATGCCCTCAATCATGTTCAAATTCAAGACATCCCACAGAAAGACTATGCCCATGCACCACAGAGTACCCCTGGGAAACGGCCCCAACAACAGCCCAAAAATCTAAAAACACACAAAAATCACCACAATCCAATGCCATCCATGCCCTCCATGATGTTTACATTAAAGACACCCCACAGACAGACTCAGTCCATGCACCACTGAGTACCACTTGGCAAAAGGCCCCAACAACAGCCCAAAAATCGAAAAACACACAAAAATCACCACAATCCAATGCCATCCATGCCCTCCATGATGTTTACATTAAAGAGACCCATAGAAAGACTCAGTCCATGCACCACTGAGTACCCCTGGGCAAAAGGCCCCAACAACAGCCCAAAAATTGAAAATTCCAAAATTGTAGTTGCAGCAACTGTAATGCCCCAAACAAACTTACTTGTGAAATTTCTAATCCAAAAGTGATCCAAAGAAAGTCAAAAAGGCCTCAAATCCAAATATCCAGCAGCATCCACAAAAAGTAATCCTTCCAGGTCAAGATCCAAATCAAAGTGACCAGCACATGAAGAAAGCACTGGGAGGAGCCTGCTGGACAGGAACAGGAAGTTGGAGACTGTGGGGCACTTCCTTCCTCCCACCCCCCCCCCCCAAAATGGACTCCTTGCAAAAAAAAGTGGAGGCAAATGTCAACCTGAGGAGTTATTCTGATAAAAATCATCATTTTCAGAAGGTGTATGCTGCTTGATGGTGGATTTCTTGTGCAGAATTGCAAATTTTGCAATATCGCGAGTGCGAGATTGTTGCTGCCCGCCGCATCTACGTGTTCGTAATTGCGAACTCCCGCGATGCGTGATCACGGCGTACTCGCGTTGACAAACTCTCGCTGTGCAAGGCGGCAAGCCGCGATGACGTAATCGCGGTCGCCAAACTCGCGCGGGATCCCGCAGCAAGATCCAAAATGGCGCAGCACACGCAAAACATGGAGAAAAACAACTCTGCAAACGCTGAATGACGGTAAGTGAACGCCGCGCGCCGCAATATTGTATCACCAAGCAAAAAAATCCACTGCGTGCGAATTTGCGAATTTTCTGCAAATTCACGAGAGTTTGCGGATTGCGAATTTGCCGAAAATCCGCAAATTCCGCGAGCGGAACGGATTTTACGCCCATGCTTATAAAAAAGCAAAACATTATCACTGATTTGACCTTATTGCAAATAATAGACACCTAACGCCGAGGATTCTGAGCCTCGCTTGAAGCTCGGTTTCAAGAGAAACATTTCTGAGGTGGACGGCAAGGCGAATTATGTTCACCACTGAAGAACTGCATATTACTACAACACATTATTTTTCTGTTGGAAGGACTGGCAGCAACAGAGGGTGCAAACAGAGACATGAGGTTGGTGGGAGGGGCAGGCCACACCCTATCAGCAATACATTAAATAATATGAGCTTTTGTAATGTAATTCGGTGCACATGTAAAACGCTCCATAGCCATTGGTCTTATTTTGCACTTTATACATGCAACATTGAAGAGATTGGGGTGAAGGGAACATGATGTGGGAGGGGGCATGAGCACCAGGGCAAAACGCAACGACATGGCAAACAAAAAGAAAAAATAATTCTCTATCATCCCAGCTGGCTACTGGTAGATGCAATGTAGCTGCTGTTGCTGGGTTGACAAGTTTGCAGTATATGTTATCACGTGTAGCACACACGCTGGTTTGTCATACACATTTTGGTGTTTGAAAAGGATGAGATACAATGGGTTTCTGCATCTGCTGCAGAGATATCTAAGCCAACTGCAGGAAATCCCAGCAGGGCCAGCTTGGCGTTTCACCCTTCTGATGTCAATGAAATGAGTTGTAGAGAGTTGAGTCATATATTAACACCAGTCACTTAAGATGCCACCAAGGATGTGGCTGCTCTGATATTATACCAGGGCAGAGAAAACTGTCTGATAAATTTTAAATAGGAAAAGATGTTATATTGCATTCAAGGGCCATACAAGCCAACAGACCCGATTCAGGCGGGAGACCCCAGACTTTTGAAGCAAAAATGGCTTCATTTTACCTGCCTCTCCCTTAAAAATTGCCCCTGATTCAAAGTATGTCAATTGGGAAAATGCATTCCCTGACTTCTTTTGAAATATTCCACTTTCCAGCTGTAAAACGTTGGCAAGTGTGAAACTCCTTCCCCAGACATTCAGTTGAGGTCAATAATATTTTGTATAAATATTTGTATCTCTTTATTACCTGTTTAATATCTGCATATAGCAATGAGCATTTGAAGCTTTACTAGCTAGCTTTTCCAGTGTGCTTGCCATGGTATTGCACGCACCAAGTCTGCTGTGTGTTTTTAGGTTCCCTTTGAGCAAGAAACATTTTTATTGCAATCTCAATTCATGCATGTTAGAAATGCAGGTCTCTAGTTGGCAGAGGAATCCTCCGTATCCAAGTAGGGACTCTTCCTTCTAGTTAGGTGTGACAGGTTGGGGTCACCATGCAGGAATCTACAGAAAAAGGGCGACTGGTGGTCTGCTGTATCTCTTTCTACACCTCTTGCCCTCTTTCAGCAGGAAGAATGGATGCCCGAGAACAAAACTTTATTGCACTACACAGATGACGAACAGATGAGCGGCTCCCTTAACTGGGGATTCCTACCTGACAAGACTCCTCCTCATGACGACGTCAGCACGTTCCAGGCGTTAAGGTCGGAGACTCCCGGGGAATCAGGATGCACCGACACCGGAGGAGAGAAGGAGCAGAGAGTGAGAAAGTGTAGAGTGACCAGAGGTGCGGAAGGAAACATCGGAGAAGAACGAGGAGCAGGTCCTGCTGCAGCTCCGACGGAGCCAGGAGGCCAACGTTACCATGAGTCGCCGTGCCAAGCTCCAGGAGGAGCGTGGCTAGAACAGGAACAAAGATTTAGTCCGATATGTGGGAATCTAGAAGTGATTCTACTTTAGTTTATTAAAAGAAACCTGAGTGTATTTCTCTTCATCGTAAGGGGGTGCCCTCATAAACCAAGGTACGTTAGCCTTAATTGAGTCAGATACTGTACAATCGGCAGATTATGTCGCTCATCAAAGGCCTTGAGTGTACATAACAATAGTCATGGTCAGTTCTCAAGTCAGGAATGTAGGTTTTTTAAATATATTAGTAATAATAATTGTATACGTTGTTGGTATAATCTCTATGAATGTCTGGATAACATAGATATTCCCTGCCGAAACGCGCGTCGAGTTCTCATGCTTGTTTTATTATTGTTGTGATTATCTGTATGCTTTTGTTAATATATTCCTTTATTTTATGTATTATGAATTTTATGTTAATTCTTTATGATTATTGTATGTAATTTTGACAAAAATATTTTAATACTTATCATATTGTTTTGACCTTCGGTCATTTCTAATATGATTTTTAAATATACTAAATAAAAATATACTTTTTATACAACTTTGCTAATCCTCTCCTACTGCTCCTTCTTGACAACTGGCCTGTCTTATCTGTACACTTATATACCTAGACGTCCTAGGATTTTTTCGCATCTAGAACAGGAACGGGACAAGTTCTCAGGGTGGGTGGGAAGGAGAGAGCATAAACCCATCTAGCGAGAATCCTCCGATCCCCACCAACCTTAAAACCCAATCATTCACTGGCACGAGCACCACTTCACTACCCCTATTTTTGTTTGGAGTGGTGTGTCACTATGTGCACAAGTCTGGCGTTTTTCCCTCACTCCCCGGTCCCTTACATATGGGCTATAAGTAGGACAAGGATCCTGACACGTGTTTTCAACTCTCTTTTTTTACGCTGCATACTCCTCCACCTGAGGAGACGTCCGACCCGCGGAGACCAGAGGTTAGGAGTCCCAGCAGCCAAGCCATACCGAGTTCCAAGGGTACCCGAAACTACCACCAAGACGAATCCCGCGCATTTGCGGACCAGAGACTAACAAGTAGACACACACGCGTCTTAGGAAAAATAAAACCTTATCTACCCCGAACAGGCCTGCGCTCAGTTCTTGCAACCCCGCCACATTAGGGTAAGGAGATTACACTTCTACAATAACCCCTACTAACCCCCTTGGTAGCTTGGCACGAGCAGTCAGGCTTATCTCAGAGGCAGTGTGTGAAGCATTTGCACATAACACATAGTGATACAGTAAAAACACTGTAAAAGGGCACCACACCAGTTTCATAAAACTAGCCAATATTTATCTGTGTAAAACAAGACCAAAACGATTAAAGTCCAACATACAGTTATCAAGACATGAATAATTCATACAAAGACTTTAAACACAGTTCCTTGAAGTCAATAGCTCCATCCTAGACTACCACAGCACTCTGAACAAAGAAATCCAAGAGTTCAGGCCGACCGCGAGATCACGGGCCAGCTACGGTGTCAGGAATACCCGCAAACCATACCTTGGAAATGCAGGGACCCGTGGACCTTATGATGAGCTCCGAAGAGCTGTGTCGGCAGGCGTCGATTCCAGAGGTCTGTGCAGAAAGTCGTTGGGCCCTTGAAGTCACTCATGTTGCAAATCAAACTCCATGAGGTTAAATCAGGAGCGCCGGGATTGGCTGGCGTCATGCTCTGGTGTGAAGTGGAGTGGTGAGGCTTGCGGTGCCCTCGGGTTGCGGTGCAGGCAGCAGCTGGGTGATGGCATTCAGCTGCATCACTGAGACTAGTACTGCGATGCTCGTTGTGCTGCTGGCAGATCATGCTGCAAACAGCAGTGTTGTTGAAGAAGTGCTGTCGTCAGTAGATGATCTGGAGTCAATGGTGCCGACATCAGTGGGCCATGGCTGCAGTGTGGGATGGGGCCGTGCATCGTGTAACTTATGAGCGGTGTCCCTAGGCCACAGTGAAGACAGCGGCATCGATGTCAGGGATACTATGGTGGTGATGCAGGGCGGTGCGAAGTGCGGTGCCCTCAGGTCACAATGGAAGCAGCAGCTCAGTGGTGGCCGAGGGCGGTGTAATCAGTGAGACCAGAGTTGTGGTGAAAAGCGGGACGGTGCTCTAGATGGTGCCAACAGGTCACGGTGCCGGCAGCAGCGTCGTTGACGGCATCAGGCTGATCATTCTGTCCTCCCTGGTCCATCTTCACTACAGGAGGTGGCAACAGTATTGTGCAGAGCAGACACAGCCTATTCAGGTACTAGTGAAAACTCCTCCCATCACTCTAAATGCAGAAAGGTCTATTCAGCCAGTCAATGAGTCACTAAGGAAAGGCAGGACACACCTCACCCCCCCTGGTGTCTGTTTAGAATGAATGCACATCCCCAGATCCTGTCACTCCAAAACCAGATGGCGAATACACAAACAGGCAGAGGCACAAAGGATGGTTAAACAAGAAAGTACCCACTTTCTAAATGTGGAATTTTCAACCACAATTAAAAAGCCACCTACACTAACAGGTGTGTTATTAAATTCTGAGTTCAGAGAGCCTAAGCTCTACATCTCTAGCTGTTCCCAATGGAAAGTTACACTTGTATAAATATTGAAAAGCAGCTCCCATGTTAGCCTCAAGAGAGCTAGTCCTTGCAATAGTGAAAATAAAATTGGCAGTATTTCACTATCAGGCCATGTAAAACACACCAGCAAGTCCTACCTTTCACATACACTGCACCCTGCCCATGGGGGTACCTTGTGCCAACCTTAGGGGTACCTTACATGTAGTAAGATGGAGGGTTAGGGCCTGGCAAGAGGGTTCACTTGCCAGGTCGACATGGCAGTAAAAACTGTGCACAGACACTGAAGTGGCAGGTCAGAGACACCTTTGAAAGGCTACTTGTGTGGATGGCACAACCTGTAGCATTTCATATCAAGGCCCTGGCCACACACAGTGTACTTTACTAGGGACTTACTAGTAAATCAAATATGCTAATCATGGAAAATCAATCATGACACAATTTTGCAGTAGAAACACTTGTACTTTAGCACTGAATAGCAGTGAAAAAGTGCGCAGAGACACCTAACCAGCAAAAACGAAGTCCAGCATTCCATCAAAACAGGATCTCAGAAAGCAAAAGACTGGGGAAACACGCCAAAAGATGCCAGGTCTAGGAATGCAGCAGCTGGTGGATGATGCTGCAAAGCATTTTCTGCTTAAAGTAGTTCACAGCAAGTGAAAAATACTTTATAATGTAAGAAAAATAGGAATTTCAAGAAATACACACAGCCAAATAATCAAGATTTACTAACTTTTATTACTGTTAAGTACGCCTGCAGTCATACATTTTATTTTCTGCTCTGATCTACCTAAATCTAATAAAAACATAAAAATATCACACATTTTTCTGAAGCACATTCTTTGCTTATTTGGATGTTACAGGCAACTCATGTAGGAGCTAAACAGTTTTCACTGTTCGGTAATCAGCCAAAAGGCTCAGCATTGCTGATAAAAATGCAACCAAAAGAGAGAACAGAAAATGCAATTTTGTTAATCTCTCA
The DNA here is from genome assembly GCF_964263255.1 of Lissotriton vulgaris. NCBI lineage: Eukaryota > Metazoa > Chordata > Amphibia > Caudata > Salamandridae > Lissotriton > Lissotriton vulgaris. The sequence goes on along the minus strand of NC_141694.1, from coordinate 1,087,499,874 downwards.
GAAGTAATCAGATAGTCATTTTTAAATCATCTTGAAGTCATCAGGAACAATCTCAGCCTAAGAAGTAATCCTAAACTAAGTTTCAAATCATCCTCAGTTATCAGGAAGATTCTTATCTTGTGAAGTAATCAAATGGTCATTTTCTAGTCATCCTGAAATCATCAGGCTCAAGTTTCTAAACTTTGCTGATGACTTCAAGAGCTCGATGATGTCTGATGACGTGGAAATGGCTTCTATAGTAGTTCAATGATCATCCAATGAAGCTCGGATGGCTTCTAAAGTAATCCTGTTTGACCTGGGCTGGGAACTGGAATTCTTCTCACCTGCACTCGTGAGCTGCCTGACTTATGGGTTCTGTGTCACAGTGGGATGTCATCCTGTGTCAGAGTTCTCAACGGAAGTGGCTCGCACCTGGCATTGTCCTTCTTCGGGTCCCACGTCAGGTCGTAACGTTGGCGTGCAACCATTTTCTGTTCAGCCGGTCAGTTTTCCACATCTCCAGGAAGTTTTCTGTGTCACTTATCAACGGTGTATGTTTTCTTGCTTTTGTCTTGTCACAGAGATGAAAGTCTCTCGCACCCAGCAGAGCCGGAGTTTCCCTGGCAAGTTACAATTTATAATTGACCAGAAATCAAGTGGCGAGAATGGCTCAGAACTTTTGAAAATAACTTGGCTGCCATAGATGCTGATAAATATTCTCCCACCAGGAAATTGGCTTTGTTATTTAATCATCTTGGCATAACGGCGCAGAGAGCATTTGACAACCTTCCTCCTGTTCTAGCACCAGGTGCAGCTGGTATTCCTATGAACCCTTATCTGGAAGCTAAGGAGAGGATAAGGAAACAATTTCCTGATGAGTCCATTGTATTGCTCGAGAGGTTTAATTTTGCCAAGTGCAAGCAATCGAAAGATGAGTCTGTGGAAGACTAGGTGGCCACTCTTAGAGTACTTGCTGCAAAATGCGAATTTGGACCCAATGTTGACACTTTTATACATGACCAGTTTGTATTCGATTGTGTCTCTAAAAAATCTAAATTTGTTTAATTACATGTTGTAAGCCAAATTGGCTGAAACTTTGGATGTAGCTAAGGGTATTGATAGGTCTATAGTGACTTCAAAAGTTCTGTCAAATTATGCTATGCAATCACAACCATCCGTGGGTTCAAATGTAAATGAAGATGTGTGTGCAGTTACTGACAAATCTGCTAGTGACAGGAGTCCTTTCAGGTCTCAGCAAACTCGTGGGCAACAAATATGTTATAGGTCTGGTTCTAGGAGCCACATTGGTAACAATCCCTCTTGTCCCACTCTTGGCAAAAGATGCAACACGTGTCGGAAATGAGGTAATTTCCAAGGAGTGTGCTGTGGAATGGCTGCTGTAGGCAATTACAACAATAAAGTTAGAATTAGCAGTGTGAATCTTAAGAATGTTGAGAATGAGTTGCGCGAAAATAGCACCAAGTTTGCTAATGTCTTGTTAACAGTGAGTCTCCCTACTGTTGCAGCTGTGAGTTCTGAGAAACCTATCAGGGGACCCACTGTGGATGCTTATATTGATGGGATGCATGTGCATGCAATGGCTGATTCTGGTGCGCCGGTTACAATTTTGGCGGGTCTCAATTTCTTCAATGCTTGGCCTACTAATACTGTCATATCTCCTCCTGACATCAATCCTAAATGATTTGCGGAGCAAGATATGGACCTTCTTGACTTTCTTTGGTCTTCTGTGGAGTGCATGTGGAGGTCCTTTACCACGAAAGTCTATGTGGCAGTCAAGCGGAGAGAGATTGTGGGATGTAAAGACCTTGCCAAGCTGGGAATGATTCTACGACCTGGGCGGGCCCACCTATCATTTTGGAGGAGCTCCCTTTAGACATGCTTTACATGGCTCCCAATGCCGATGTAGTTCCCAAGTTTATTGATGCCTATCCTAATGTTTTCAAGGATGTAGTTGGCACACTACCTAGTTTTTAACATTGCATCAAACTTAAGAATGATGCTTTCCCAGTGATTCTTAAGGTTAGGCCTGTGCCTTTGATTATAAGAGAAGATCTTAATATTTTATTGAATACACTCAAGGAGGAGAACATTATAGCACCTATTGATGCTTCTAAATGGGTTTCAACCATTGTTTTGACAAATAAGCGGACTGGGGACATCAGGCTGTGTCCGGACTTAAGGTCTCTCAACCAGAACACATTAATGGATTGTCATCCTTTGCCACACATTCATGAGATGTTAGCTAACATTGGAATATTCTAAATTTTTCTCCATAATTGACTTGCACTCTGCATATCACCAGGTGCAACTTTAGGAGGAATCTCAGTCTCTCACTGCCTGGTGACTCTATTTGGTGCCGTCACATTTTTTAGGTTACCTTTCGGGCTCCCTTCGGCAGCGAGTGTGTTTCATAAGCTGATGGATGGGTTATTTGGTGATATACCGCATGTGCAAGCATTTCAGGATGACATTCTCAACTACACAGAAACTGAGGAAGAACATAAGCCAGTCTTGCACAAGGTGTTAGGCACCCTTCAAGACAGAGGGATGACAGTCAAGCCCAGTAAGTGTAAACTCCTAGTGCAAAAAGTGGAGTATTTGGGCCATCCTATTTCCAATAAGCGCATTAAACCTACATTTTGTAATGTGGAGGCTATTCAAAAGGCTCCGCCTTAGCTGATAAGGATAAAGTGCGTTCATTCTTGGGGCTATGCTAGTAATTTGCCAGATTTGTACCTGTGTATGCTCTAATAGGTCAACCATTGAGATCTTTATTGAAGAAAGGAGCTATATTCATCTGGTCAGAAACTGAAAATGCTATCTTTGAAGAGCTCACATTTCTTATAGTAAATGCTCCTGATTTACAACCTTTTATTTCCACAGACAAATCGTTTATCACTGTTGATGCCAGTCTTAAGGGACTAGGAGCTGTTTTTGGTCAGTGGGTTAATGGTCAAGAGAACACCATTTCTTTTGCCTCTAGGGTGCTGTGAAGTGCTGAAATGAACTATAGCACCATTGAGAGAGAAGCATTGGCTATGGTGTGGGCTGTAAAAATATTTTAAACCTACATTTGGGGTAGCTCGAAATTTTCACTGACTACAAGACTTTAGTGTTTTATTGGCATGAAACGGATTGGGTTTGGCGTCTGGTCGTCTAGTTTGTTTTTTGTCCAAACTCCAAGAGTATGATTTGTGGTTACATGCAAACAAGGGGGGGGGGATATGTCCGAACAGACTGTTTGTCTCGACTGCCTTTGAATCCAAATGGTGACTTGTTTGATTTTTCTGACAAAAGTGTGTAGTAGGACTTGGTGATGCTGTGTTCCCTTGCGATGGCTCCATCTCCCAACAAAAGTGGGATGAAGCTATGAAAGAAGATGTGAATTTGGGTAAAGAGGAAAGCTATGTAGCATATAGGTGGCCTTCTGAGAAAAAAATTTAAGCTGAATTTGAGTGTTTCAATCAAGTGTTCGAAGAGTTATCATTTGAGGATGGGATTTTTACTACAAAGGGTCTTTTTGTTCCTCCCATCAAACTCAGAGCCAAGATCATCAAGATAGCTCACGAGGGACACCTGGGGATTTCGGACACTTCCAAGAAGTTGAGGCAGATATACTGGTGTCTGGGTATCGACTCTCAAGTAGACGATCTAATAGAGTCTTGCCCTCAAAGTGTAGTCTCTGACAATTATTGGAAGATGCTCAAGAAACCATTACATCCTGTTCCATTTCCTGATAGGCCTTGGGAAAAAACTGCATTGGACTTTGCTGGGTCTTTTACCTTTCTTCCTGCTGAAATGAGGTACTTGTTGGTAGCCATTAACTACTTCTCAAAATGGATCTATTATTCCTTTGTTGAAGCAGCGAACACCTCCTCTGTGATTTGTTTCCTTGAAAGTATCTTTAAGGTGGAGGGCCCTATATGTTCTCTTGTAACTGATAATGGTTTGCATTTTGTTTTCAGGCAGATGGAGGCCTTTTTTGAGCAAATTTTACATCACACATTTACAAGTTGCTCTCTACAGTCCAACTTCCAATGGACGTGTTGAAAGAGCTAATAGATTCCTCAAAGAAGGCATTCAAACTGTCCTTGCGGCTCACATATGTGTGGCAGATTTTCTGCAAGAAAAGGTCTGGGCTTATATTACTTCTCCCCATTCCACCACTGGGGTTACTCCTTTCAAGCTCTCAGAGGGAGGGAACCAAACTCTGGTCTTATGCCTGATTGGTTTCGTACGTTTTCTGCAGGTCGGGACTTGACTGAGAGTAGGAATCTGGAGAGCGATGCTCAACTGGTCAGAAATAGAGTGGCCACAAAACAGTTGGCGCACAAATTATTGCACGATAATAAACATAAAAGTCAAGGGTTCTCATTTTGCCATCAATGATTGGGTGTTGAGAACAAAAAACACGTATAAAGTCTGCAAAGGGTAGTCCAGGTTTTCTCTTCCTGTACGAGTCAGAAAACGATCTGGTTTTCTCTTCCTGTACGAGTCAGAAAACGATCTGCATTACTTGAAGAAAAAGTGTGTTGGAACAAGGATAATGTCATTTGTTTAAATAAACAACAACTTGATATTTTCATGTGTGTTTATGCTGAAAGAGAAGATGTTGAGGATTCTACATTGAGCTATGATCTTGAGCCAAGAACTGAGCGAGTTTCCTGTCCATGGAACATATGCAGGGTTACACTTCTCAAAGTTATGACACTACCACTTCTCAGAATCTTGATATTTATTCCGATACTTCTGTTGTGCAAGATGTGACCAGTCAGAGGAATGTCTTATCTAGCTCTAAGTGTATCATTAGGCCATCTACTAGGTTTCATGAATATGTTCTTTATTAGTTAGTTTAAAGGGGGGGTATGTGGTATTCCTTTTCATGTTTTACTGGTTCGTGTTCTATTCGCATGGGCTTGTGTTGAATGTTTGCTTTTGTATTTGCTCCGCATTCTGTTTGCCTTTGTGACCTCGGCTGCTATCTCTCTCTCTTCGTTCAACCGTTCTGTTAGGCACTTGCCTGCTGGACTCGGACTCAGAGGGAGCTCGCTTTCGTGGGTCCTTGATTATTCTTAAGAACAAACCTTTCTACAAAAAGGACTTACCAGCATCAGGAGTTATTTCACCCCTCATCACATGCTCAGACACAGGAGGAGGAAAGGTGGGGATGGGAAGGGGAAAAAACCGCAAGGGAATTGTAGTAAATGTCCTCTCTACTGTTCTTCACTGGATAGACTGTACCATGATGTCTATGACATCATAGAATGCCTGGGTGTCTCTCTGGCTCACAGTGCCTCTTGCTATCTTACTGTGGCAGTTGGTCAACTCAGGCTGAGCTGCTAACAGCTGGCTCCTGGTGGGGTTTTCTTTACCTGTACATCCTAACTTGACTTATCAACTTGACTTGGAAGAAACTTACAATAAAGGATCTTACTTACACAGTGGACTTTGCTTCATTCATTTACCACAGGAATCATGAGAACTGATAATGTTAATATATTATACAACCAAAACATATTGATCAATGGTACATTATGTCAACACTACAACGTGGCACACAGTGTAAAGGCCAGATAACGAGTTGAAGGAAATTCTTAGGCTAACACTGTCAGGGAAAAACCCAGGGAAATATTTCCAATATTTTGTAACTTACAGTATTCAGATCCATCCAAGCATTCCCTAAAGGAGTAGTTTGACGCTAACTTTTAGGCTGCAGCCCAGAACAGAAGGCGAACCACAAATTAACTTTGGCCCCATTCACCCTTATCAGTGTGGGGTCACTGGCGTATACAGTTACGATGACACATCAGCCAATCCTGAACATATGCACTTGACTTAGGAACCCTCATCAAAAATTAGTACGTTTCGCTCCCTGACCAATCCTGTTATTACCCCCATCCTGCACATTTTTCCATGTTAAATTCTGACCAGACAAGCTTGCTGAAAGCAGGCAGTAGAAAACGTGGTCAATTTTGATACATGCTGAATTTGGAGCGAAAAAGTACCAGACTCTACATGGAGTTGCTCATTTTCACGAGGAAATGTCAGAATTGGAGATATTTAGAGCACATGATAAACATCTTGAAGTATCTGTTTATGCTCGATGGAGTAAATAGCTCTCCCACTTGTAATGGGGCCAAGGTATAGTCTCATTTGAACTTATTAATGCCACTCAAATTCTACATCAAATTTAATCTTTAGTTTCAAATGCCAAGACATCTGTTTTTCTTCCGATTATTAATAAATAACTTTCAACCATGCACAAAGAAATCCTTTTTGGTAGAAAAATAGCAGCATTTTACTCAGCAGATATATACTGTGCACTGGGATTTTTGTGCAAGAATAATGTTTACCAACAAGAAGAATGTAGAAAAGCAACACACTTGTTTGAAGCCAGGCATAATTTTGTGCTGTCAGAGTCTGCTGATTTCCATAATGATATGGGAGGAAATATTTGAGACTCTTTGATCTGTATTTTAGCAAGTGCTTAACTGCATTGTTTCTGCTGCTTTTCTGGCATGAAAGTGAATGAGAATAAACAACTTGGTTTGTTGTTTTTCTTTTCTTCATGGACAAAGGGGCTGAGTTTATAATTGATAAAGCATAGATCAAAAGATTTCATGTGAGAGGGCATTCGCTTACAAAGCGGGGCCATTAGCTATGGCTTTGATTGATGGCAGTGATATACAAATATGGATAGCAAAAGTCTGAGGTTTTAAATTGAGGAGCAACCCAAGCAGCAGCCACTGTTATGAAAAGTAGGCAGCCACACATACAGTTGACAGATAAGAACCCACGGGTTAATCTATTAAACTAATCACTGAATGATATCTCAGCAAAATCTCAAAATGCCAGCTGGCGTCATCAGACAAAGCACCATTGTGGAATGCTTATTGTTGATGATTGTTAGAGATCCAGGTATAGGTAAAGAGAACTGTACCTTATTAAAATAAGGGCTCAATTCACAAAGGGCCTGCACACTCGTGGTGGAGGCCCCACAGATGTGGCAGGGGGCCTCACTCGTGACGGAGGCCCTACACACTAGGAGTGGGGGAATTTGCGAAGTTGCCCAATGCAAAATTGCTCTAAATCTCCGCGAGCACGCAGAACTTTTGCGAAGACGCAGAGATTGCTTTTCCCGTCCGTTCGCGATGTGTTTTTGCATGCTCTAGGGAAAATATCTTTAACTTGCCCATGCGGTCACTAATGGGCGCGACCATCTTGCTCATGATGCCTATTTCCTGTTCCGGGTCAAATGAGGTGTTCGCTATTGCAAACTCTCGCAGGATTGTGCGACTGGCTACGAACAATCCAACATCTCGTGGCACACGCTGACAGATAGGAAAACTCGTCAGCGAATGCAGGGACCCGGTAATCCGCTACCGCACGCACGAGAACGCATTTTTAAAATGCGAACAAGAAAATACTTCTGTTTCGCTGTGGATCGTGGAAGTTTTGACATTTCCGCATTCTCAGCGGAATGCGAAATTGTCAAAATATCGCAAATTCTGCAAGTAGAACAAAATTTACCCCCAGGCCCATCACACACGTGGCGGGGGACCCGCACTGGTGACTGGGCCTCCGCACTTAGGGGGTGATTAGAAAGACAGGTGGACTTAAGTCAACCGTCCACCCTATTGGAAAATGGAACCGCCCAACCTGCAGTCGGTGGTCCTGTCAATACAATTACAATGCAACTGCCTCCAAGGCATTGTCTATGTTTTGATTTGAAGTTGGTGCTGTCTGCTGCAGCACACACCGCATTACACAAAATAAACATATCACATATCCCTGCACTACTTTGCAGGCACCATGTCACATGGTGCAGAGTTATGTTGTGCCCCCAACACCCAAAAATCAGGATCAGGGGTGAAGGAGGCCTGCTATGGGCACCAAATGTTCCTTTCCACCTGCCTTTTCATGGTGGGTAAACCGCCATGAAATGACTGGCAGGGAGTGACATCATAATCCCTATGGCAGTGCCTTGTAGGCACTTCCAACATTGTATGGATTATGGCTGCCTCCAACACACCGATGGGTATGTGGCAGTCGGGCTTTCCGACCAACATCCATCCACCCGCCATATGGCGGGAGGATATAATGGTTCCGTTGGCAGTGAGAGCGCCCTGACAGGCTGTAAGTGGTGGTCTCACCGTCATTGTAATCTGGCCCTTAGAAACTGCAATGTGGAGTTCCCGCCATTAATTCAGGGTCTCTGCCACAAGTGTGGAAATCCCTTTTGAATCAGGCCCTAACTGTTCCCTTTGAATGTTTTTTTTCCTGACAATGGTGGAGGATTGAGGTCTAAGATGCTTGCAATGGAGTTGTATCAGACTACAAATCATGATTTTATACCAATAAAAATAAGTTAATGTCTAGATGTACACGTGTAAGCGGGGACAGTGAGAGTGTTAGCAGCACTAAAGGTAAAATGGAATTTTGTCTTCTGGAGCGCTTCCCGTATGATGCAGAAAGCCAGACTGTTGACCTCTTACAGTAATTTGGACCACCAACATCGACGGAATGAATAGCTAACCTCAGCTTTTATATTTAAGCACCGAATCTGATAGTAGGAAATAAATTGTCTTTCGATGCATGATTTCCCTACCAGGAACTGCTCCATTTTCAGTATTTAGTAGCAACTGGCCTTTACAAATTCCAACTCAATCATTTCCATTGCAGCACAGAATCACTGACATATGCAGGTGTTCAATCAGCTAGCAACCACTAAGACACCAGCAGAACAATGAAGGCAAACACAAAACTTGGCGTAAACATGTAGGCTACTTAAAAATCACAAAGCATAAATGAAAAATCATATGAAACAAAAATAAAATTTGTCATTTAGACCTTCTATGGCGCACTGACGTCCTTCCAGTGTACAGACTTTTATGGCATGCCAGATACCTTACCTCTGCTATCACGCCCAACATGTATATTTTTCCTTAGCTGTTTTTTTTTTTTTTAAATTTTATTTCTTTATTGAGGTAGAGATCACGTGTACAAAATAAAGCAAACAGCTTATCATCAAACAGTTGTAGGGTTGCAAGAACAATGAGTTAGGCATTATTTTCCCATAAATGACACCAAAAAAAAAAGTAAATAAAAAGAGATATAAAGGTACAGCCTGATCAAACCGTCAAACCTAGACAGATTTATATTAAATTAGATCCACTGTTTCATAGATTATATATTGAGCTGAATATTACAGTATTTCAAAACAGTCCTACAATAAATCAATTATAGGTTTTACAAGTGATACATATAAAGTCAGGGTTGATCAGTCTTCTGCATCCATATATGCTCTAACCGGACCCCATATTTGCTGTCCCAATGCCTTTTTCCTCCTTCCCTTCATGGCGTACAGATTATATTCCATTTTATAAGTAAATAAAAACCGAGTTCGGCATGCTTCAAACGAAGGAGGTTCACTTTGTAACCAACATGAGGCAATACAGAGTCTTAAGACAGCTGTGACAACGAAGATCAGATAGTCAGTATTATCGCTAGCCTCTACTTGATCAGATTCTTCATCTATACCCAACAAAATCTGCATTATTGAGAGCTGAAAAGAGGTATGCAAAATCTCAGATATGAACTTGTTTACATGTTTAAACAGTTCCCCTAGTTTTACACAAGTGGCAAATATATGCTTTACATCCGCCTGTTGGGCGTTACATCTGTAACATTTTCCTTCTGGGTCTCCACCCCACTTTGATATTTTATCTGGAGTATGGTACATATAAAACAGGGTTTTATAATGTTGGGTTATAAGATTAGCAGACATAAGTATTCTTCCAGCAAGTTCAATTGATTTTTCCAGCGGTACTCCTTGACATCCTAACCTATTCTCCCATTTAGTCACTTGTGCTTCTAAATCATTAGGCATAGCCCCTAGCATTACATTATAAAGTACCCCAATCCAAGCACCTTTCCTATTGGCCTCTATAAGAGGGTTGGATACCATGCTTATAGTATTTTTCATTAAATACTCACGGATTTGTAAGTATTTAAAAAAATGTGCAGTTGGGAGTTGATATTGTTGTTTCAACTGACTGAATGATTTTAAACCATCCCCTGTATATAAATCCCCTATTGTAGTTAACCCTCTTATGCGCCAGCTCACCACTATGCTGTCCCAGCAAATACTGGGCTGTAAGTTTGGGGAATTCAATGGTGTATATATAGAAATCTAATCGATTTTATAATAGTTTTTTTTTGCCTTTCAGACTTTATATGCAGCCGCTACCATCTTAAATCTGGTGCGTTTGTAGTAGTTCCAATCCATATTAAGAAAAAGACGGTTCCTGACTTCAGCACCCAATAACAGACCATATATCGATGGTTGTAGTGCTGGCTCTAAGGGTCCTATCCCTGTAAGCAAAATATTCATACGTACAAGCATACAGGCATAAAAGTATAAAAGTAAGTCGGGTACCGCCCAGCCCCCAACCGTCCTTGGCAGCACCATATACTTTTTAGCGCGCCGCTCCTTTCCTCGAGCCCATACAAATTTCATACAAATCGCTTGCAACTGTGTGATGTATAGAAGGGGAATCTCTAATGGTACACAGCGATAGTAATATAAAATCTTGGGTAATACCATCATTTTTAATGCATTGCACCTGCCTACAAACGTTAGATGTAAACATTCAAATTGATCCAATTGTTCTGCCAGTTAGATTTAACCGTAGCCAGAGCCGAGGCGTTAATCTGTATCCCCAGATATGTAACCTCTGCTAGAACCCGGGTATCATGAAAAGTCTTGATGTTAACACATAATATCTGGGTCTTAGCAGTGTTTAATTTATATCCTGATACAACACCATATACCGCTGCTAAATGTTCAATCTCAGGCATAGCCAATGCCGGTCTTGAAGAAATCACGGCTACATCATCAGCATACGCTAGGACCCGATATTGTTGATGTTGTATCTTAACTGGGGGGATCTGAGGGCTGTCCTCTATCATTTTCAAGAATGGATCTATGTAGAGGGCGAATAACAGCGGGGAGCACGGGCATCCTTGCCTTGTGCCCCTTTGTATTGAAACCAGTTCTGATTGTAGTGCCATTACATAGATACGTGCACTAGGTTGTTGGTACAATGTCTGTATTGATGTTATAAATTTTGGCCCAAACCCTCGATGCTTCATCAGATTCCATAGGAAGGCCCACGACACTTGGTTGAAAGCCTTCTCAGTGTCCAGCAATATAAGGCTCAAAGGTGTTCCCTGACCGTTTTCATAATCTATTAAAGCAATCACCCGGTTGACATGGTCAGTTGTGCCCCTCCTAGGAATAAAACCATGTTGATATACTGAGACCAGTGGGGATATCACGTTCGAGAGCCTTGTCGCCAATATTTTCGAATAGATTTTCCCATCAGTGTTAAGCAATGAGATAGGCGGTATGAAGCTGGCTGATCTTCAGGTTTCCCTTTTTTTCTAAAAACCACAATACTGGCCTCATCCCACGTTTTAGGATACCTCCCAGTCTGTGCCATCCTAAATGTGGCTAACATATCGTGTTTCAAAACTTGAAAGAAGGATTTATAAACCTCCAGCAGAAGCTTGTCGGGGCCAGCTGCCTTGCCTGCAGGTAATACCTTAATTGCAGCCTCAAGTTCGAACATCTCTATTGGAGCCTCTAAATTAGTTGCAGTCTCGCTATCTAAGTTTTGCCCAGAGAATTGTCCTAATAAAGCGTTAGCTTTGCTACTGTCATAGTCTTCTCTAGCATATAGACGAGTGTAGAATTGCATGAAGACTTCCACGATTTCCATCTCAGTGTCTACAAATTTCCCATTTATATTTTTAATACATTTGATTCGCTGTGCAACTTCCCTGGTTCTCATTCTCTGGGCCAGGCACCTGCCACTAGCCTCCCCATACTCATATAGCAACTGACGCTTAGTGGCATAAGTTTTTGCCGCCTCCTTACTCCAATAATAGTTCACCTTTGCCTTACATCGGGCTACCTCTGCTGTAGTATCTTGGATATCTCTACTTAAACTTATATCCTGAACCAAGCGCTCCTTGACCTTTCCTAGATCACTATAGAGTTCCTAAAGTTTTGCGCGTAGTTGTTTTTGCGCATATAACCCGAAACTAAGGACCTCCCCTCTAAAAGCCGCTTTAAACGAGTCCCAGACTATCCCCCTCTCAGTACTCCCTCTATTATAATTGAAGAACTCTGTAACCCAGTCTCTCATATACTCTTGAAATTTTATATCTAACAGCAACTTGCGGTCAAAAGTAAATTCCCGGGGCTTATTAAGAGGGCAGCTTATCTGAATGGAAAGGACTACAGGACCATGATCAGATGTGACTCGAGGGTATACTTGCATTTGTGCGCCATGGAGTAAGCTTTGTGGTAGTAAAAAATGATCCAAGCGCACTAGTTTCTTGTGAGGTGCCGATAAGAAAGTGTAGCCAGGGTTACCCCCCCCCTGAGATAAGACCAAGCATCAGTCAATCCGTGTGAGGTAAATAATGCTTGTAATGCTCTATATACTTTAGGTTTCCTACCTACATATATATATTTCTCATTACCTAATGAGTCTGACTGGAGATTGATATTTAAATCCCCACACACTATTACTGGGGTAGGCCAGGTTGCAAGTTCAGCGTTAAGGTATTCTAGAACAGCTGGATCATCAAAATTGGATCCGTAAATAGAGCACACAGTACATTTAAAAATGCCAATAATACATTCTGTAATAGCCCATCTACCACCGGTGTCCTCTAGAATCCGCCCAGAGCCAAAAACATGTTTTCTAGCTAATATGGCGACCCCTCGGATCGTAGAAGTTTGCTTAGTGCATACTAGAACATTATACCCGAGCGCAGTCAGGAATTTCCGGTTAGACCATGCTACATGCGTCTCTTGGAGACAAATAATATCGCAGCTAAGCCACTGCAGTTCCCTGGCCACCCGTTGTCTTTTATTAACAGCATTAAGGCCCCTAACATTCAGTGTACCTAATCTCAACATTCTGGCTGCCATTCCATAGTCTCAAAATTATCAAAATGCCGTTCCACCACTGCCCTGCATACCAAACATTCTGAATAAAAAGAAAATGTACTGTTCTCGTGATCTCTTTTTGTATTTAACCCCCCCTCCCAGGTTGCCCCCAACCATCCCCCTCCTCCCTTCCACCTTTCCCTCCCCTACCACCCAAAAAAGGGCAAAAGGACATAGTCCTTGGTGATGCGGGTGTGCGAGTTCCACCTCCACAGGAAGCCAGCCAGGTTGCCACCCTTTTAAAAACAATATATATATATATTTTTTTTATAACTTCCTTCCTTTTCCCCCCGCTTTTTTTACCACAAATATTGGGCACTATTGGACACTAGAAAAAGAAATAGGCAGTTATGTCTAACCTCCCGAAACTATCGGTTAATCAGAATTTGCCTATAAATGTTAGGTAGAGAGAAAAAAGTAAATAATAATAATTATTAATAAAAAAAAACATCTTTCTACCTATTCGAGACTTTTAATCAAAAGATACATATCTATATATTTCTAGTTATAAGTGTCCCAGAAAACCATACTAATGTCAAATAGCAGTCTTATTTCATGCTACTTAGTGCGGGCTTAAATCGAAGAATTTCTTTGTGATACCAACTGCCACCATGTGAATTAAATTTGCCAAATTCTACATTATCAAACTCAGATTAAGATGTTCCATTGTTTGTGACTAAAGTCTTCAGATACGCTTGTGCCTGAGGCTCCGATGTAAAAAATTTCGACTGCCCCTTGTAAATCACCTTGAGTTTTGCTGGGTTTAGGAGGAATACTTGCTTGGCTTGAAATGGCGAGAACAGCTGTCGAAATTGCCATCTTAGTGTCACAGTTGTTGGACAAAAATCCGGGCGGAGAAAAAATTCGCACCCACTGCCTGTGCGACGCTTATCCGGCCGAGCTAAATCATATAGTGCTTCTCTCAAGATGAAATTATTTAAGCATATCAGTATCGCACGTGGCTGCGCCTTAAGTCCCGCTGTTGAGTTAGAGGTTCCATGAGATTTGCGCTGAGTAAACGGGAATCGGTGTGCTCTGACGATCTCGTTCTCCTGTTGCCAGTCACTTAACTCAGGGAAGGCTTCTGTGAAAGTCTCAATGATGAATTTACGAGCATCTTTCCCTTCTTTCATTTCAGGAATGCCTAAAACTCGTAGATTATTGCGTCTTGCGCGATTTTCTAAATCCTTCAACTTCCACTCCACATCTGTTCTTGTCGCCTGTAAAGTTTCTATAGCCGCATGTTGTTTTGTCAGTGAATCTTCAGCACTAGAGATGCGCTCCTCCGTTTCTGTAACTCGCAAAGTGAGCTCGTTAAATGATTAAGCCATTCGGCGCATGGTGTTTTGAAGTTTCCGGACTGCTCCCTGAGTACGGTTACTTTCGGCTTTGGTCTCTGCCCTATGCGCCATGATGCTTTTATAAATTATATCCAGAGTGACCCCATTAGCTTCTTCCTCAATTGAGCCTTGATTCTGACCTTGCACTTGCTCCTGTTGTTCAATTTCCTCGCCTTCCCAGGCGGGTTGTTCAAGGGGGGTCATCACTTGCGTTAGGCTCTCTGCGTCAGCATTCCGTCTGACAGTATCTTGATAATCAACCAAGCCCTGAACCTGTAAGGGTGACTGCTCTGCGTCCACTTCTTCATCATCATCTTCCTTCGTAAATGCCTCCTCACCTCCCCATTCCCCTAGCAGACTGTTACAATCATCTTCAGAAACAACTGAGAGATCTGGCATAGAACAAAACTTGCCCTCTGAAATTGCAGACTCTGTATCAGCCAAATCATCCAAATTCTCATTTACTACTTGCTGATTCAACTCAGTCTCTGCATTAATAATGCACTCAGGGGGAGCCAGGCCGTTCTTAACCCCAATGTTACCAGCATTGCCTTTTATCGCAGTAGCGGATTTTGCGCTAGTACCTTTCTTCAAAAAAATTGCGTGTACAACAGGAGTTTTCAAGCCTTTCCCACTCCCATTTACACTTAAATTCATACTAGTGCTTGGCTCACCTTGATTAGCCTTGGTAGGCACTGTTGTTCCAGTTACAAGTCCTGTGCTGCCCCCTGTATTGCCAGTTGTAAGATCAGGGGGATTCGAAGCTTGAGCCGTGCTTGGTGGATTCAGATTTGGATTCAAACTCCCAGCGCCGTTTTTTTTCGTGCCTCTACCTTTCGGGGCCATAGTTATAGCTTGCAGTGCGATGTCGAAGTATCCACCAAGGACATGCAACAAAGTATCACCGCAGGATTCTTTTCCTTCCGTGAAACAATCAGCCGGCAGCCTTCACTAACGCCGCCGTCTCAAAACGCTTTCTCAGTGATTTTCTGTCTCCCGCTCCTTGAGGCCCTCAGGCTCCCCAGCAGCCGCCCAGCTGAGAGGGCTAGAATGCCCGCCCTCCGTTCTGTGCTTCCCGCGGGGGAAATCATACCGGGAGAGCCGTCAGGCTAATCCTCCATCCACACCACGCCACGCTGAGATTTCCTGTTTCCAGATGATTAGGAAAGTGCCGGTTCCATCGAAATTCAGCCCTCAGTTAGAAGAGCGGGTAAGCGGCGTTCCCTGGTGTTCTTCTCTGCAGAGGGTGAAGAGTGCACACTCACATGGCCTTCCACGCGGCCGCCATCTTGCCCCAAACCCCGAATGCCTCCTTAGCCGTTAATGACCAGAAAATCAGGATTTCAGTGAAGGCTAAAGATGTTCATTTTATTTTTAGTTGTTCCTTTGATACCCCTACTGCCAGCAGCACACAACCAACAACGAGTCAATACTATCTGTCTAACTTTTTGGGATGTTCCTTTAAGAAATAGGTGAAAGAGTATTATTTAGCTTTCTTTGCTACCATACAAAAAGAAACATTGATGGACAGAATGCAGAACAATGTCATACATTCAACTCAGTACAGAGATCTGGGCCTAAATCCGTCGCTTTTTGCTCACCATGCCATTCCAATTTGGACCCACCATATGCAAATCAGTCTTGACCCTGCACCCAATGGGGACAGTCCAGCCCGAAACTGCCAGGCCAGGTCCTCCCTGGACTGGAAACAAGCATCCTAGGACCAGTTTCGGGTTTTCAGCCCTCATCAACCAGGATAGCTTGACTGCAGTGGCATGGAGAGCACAGGACCCACGTCTGGGCATACCCGTCCTACTCAGGGTGACAAATTCAAAAAAAACAATTGATGAACAGAATGCAGAACAACGTCAAACATTCACCCCAGTACAGAGATATGGGCCTAAATCCATATTTTTGCTCACCATGCCATTCTAGTTTGGACCCAGCCATATGCAAATCAGTCTTGACCCTGCGCCATTGGGAACAGTCCAGCCCGAAATGCCAGGCGTAGGTCCTCCCTAGACTGGAAACAACTATCCTAGGCTCGGTTTCGGGTTTTCAGCCCTCCTCAGCCAGGATAGCTTGACTCCAGAGGCATGGAGGGCACGGGACCCACGTTTGGGCATACCCATCCAACTGGGGGTGACAAACGCAAAAAGAACAATTGATGGACAGAATGCAGAACAAAGTCATACATTCACCCCAGTATAGAGACCTGGGCCGAAATCCATTGTTTTGTTGCTCAGCATGCCATTCCAGTTTGGACCCAGCCATATGCAAATCAGTCTTGACCCTGCACCCAATGGCAGCAGTCCAGCCCGAAACTGCCAGGCCAGGTTTTTCCTGGCCTGGAAACAAGCATCCTAGTACTGGTTTCAGGCTTTCGAACCTCAACAGCCAGGATAGCTGGACTCCAGTGGCATGAGAGCACGGGACCCACATCCAGGCATAGCCGACCCACGCGGAGTGACAAATGTAAAATGAAAACTTGATGGACAGAACGCAGAACAATGTCATTCATTCACCTCAGTACAGCGATCCGGGCCTAAATCCACCGTTTTTTTGCTCACCGTGCCATTCCAGTTTGAACCCAGCCATATGCAAATCAGTCTTGACCCTGCACCCAATGGGAACAGTCCAGCCCGAACTGCCAGGCCAGGTCCTCCCTGGACTGGAAATAAACATACTAGGACAGATTTCAGGCTTTCAGTCCTCATCAGCCAGGCTAGCTTGACTCCAGTGGCATGGAGAGCACGGGACCCAAGTCTGGGCATATGCTTTCCACTAGGCGTGATGAATGCAAAAAGAACAATTGATGGACAGAATGCAGAACAATGTCATAAATTAACCCCAGGGCAGAGATCTGGGCCTAAATCCACAGTTTTTTGCTCACCATGCCATTCCAGTTTTGAACCACCATATGCAAATCTGTCTTGACCCTGCACCCAATGGGAACAGTCTAGCCCGAAACTGCCAGGCCAGGTCCTCCCTGGACTGGAAATAAGCATCCTAGGACCAGTTTCGGGCTTTCAGCCCTAATCAGACAGGGTTGATTGACTCCAGAGGCATGGAGAGAACTAGACCCACGTCTGGGCATTCCCGTCCCACTGTAGGTGACCAATGCAAAAAGAACAATTGATGGACAGAATGCAGAACAATGTCATGCATTCACCCCAGTTTAGAGATATGGGCCTAAATCCACCGTTTTTTTGCTCACCATGCCATTCCAGTTTGTTCCCAGCCACATGCAAATCAGTCTTGAACCTGCGCTCAATGGGAACAGTCCAGCCCGAATTGCCAGGCCAGGTCCTCCCTGGACTGAAAGCAAGCATCCTAGGACTGGTTTCGGGCTTTCAGCCCTCATCAGCCAGGATACCTGTCCAACTCTGGGGTGACAAATGCAAAAAAAACAATTGATGGACAGAATGCAGAACAATGGCATGCATTCACCCCAGTAGAGATATCTGGGCCTAAATCCATAGTTTTTTTGCTCACCATGCCATTTCAGTTTTGACCCAGCCGTATGCAAATCAATCTTGACCCTGCGCCCAATAGGAAGAGTACAGCCCGAAACTGCCAGGCCAGGTCCTCCCTGGACTGGAAACTAGCATCCTAGGACCAGTTTCGGGCTTTCAGCCCTCATCAGCTAGGATAGCTTGACTCCACTGGCATCGAGAGAACGGGACCGTCGTCTGGGCATATCCGTCCCTCTTGGCGTCACAAATGCAAAAAGAACAATTGATGGACAGAATGCAGAACAATGTTATACATTCACCCAGTCCAGAGATAAGGCCTAAATCCATCGGATTTTTGCTCACTGTGCCATTCCAGTTTGGACCCAGCATATGAAAATCAGTCTTGACCCTGCGCCCAATGGGAAGAGTCCAGCCCGAACTTTCAGGCCAGGTCCTCCCTGGACTGGAAACAAGCATCATAGGACCAGTTTGGCCTTTCAGCCCTCTTTAGCCAGGATAGCTTGACTTCACTGGCATCAAGGGATCGGGCCCCACGTCTGGGCATACCCGTCCCACTCTGCATCACAAATGCAAAAAGAACAATCGACGGACAGAATGCAGAACAATGTCATACATTCACTCAGTACAGAGATCTGGGCCTAAATCCATGAAATGTTGCTCACCATGCCATTCCAGTTTGTACCCAGCCATATGCAAATCAGTCTTGAACCCGCGCTCAATGGCAACAGTCCAGCCTGAATTGCCAGGCCAGGTACTCCCCAGACTGGAAACAAGCATCATAGGACCAGGTTGGGGCTTTTAGCCCTCATCAGCCAGGATAGCTTGACTCCAGTGGCATGGAGAACATGGGACCCCTGTCTGGGCATACTCCTCCCACTCAGGGTGACAAATGCAAAGAGAACAATTGATAAACAAAATGCAGAACAATGTCATACTTTCACCCCAGTACAGAGATCTTGTCCTAAATCCATTGTTTTTTTACTCACCATGCCATTCCAGTTTGGACTCAGCCATACGGAAATCAGTCTTGACCCTGTGCCCAATGGGAGCAGTCCAGCCCAAACTGCCTGGCAGGTCCTCCCTGGTCTGGAAACAAGCATCAGAGGACTGGTTTCGGGCTTTCAGCCCTCATCAGCCAGTATAGCTTGACACCAGTTGTATGGAG
The DNA here is from genome assembly GCF_964263255.1 of Lissotriton vulgaris. Classification (NCBI taxonomy): domain Eukaryota; kingdom Metazoa; phylum Chordata; class Amphibia; order Caudata; family Salamandridae; genus Lissotriton; species Lissotriton vulgaris. Next base: position 1,087,480,869 of record NC_141694.1, on the reverse strand, counting down.
AGCACTGGACCCATGTTTGGGTATACGTGTCCAACTCACGGTGACAAATGCAAAAAGAACAATTGATGGACAGAATGCAGAACAATGGCATACATTCACACCATTACAGTGATCTGGGCCTAAATCCATTGTTTTTGTGCTCACCATGCCATTCCAGTTTGGACCAAGCCATATGCAAATCAGTCTTGACCCTGCGCCCAACTGGAATAGTCCATCCCGAACTTCCAGGCCAGGTCCTCCCTGGACTGGAAATAAGCATCCTAGGATAGATTTTGGGCTTTCAGCCCTCAACAGCCACGATAGCTTGAATCCAGTTACATGGAGAGCACAGGACCCATGTCTGGGCATACCCGCCCCACTGGGGATGACACATGCAAAAAGAACAATTGATGGACAGAATGCAGAACAATGTCATACATTCACCCCAGTACAGAGAACTGGGCCTAAATCCATCGTGTTTTTGCTCACCATGCCATTTCAGTTTGGACCAAAGTCACCTTTGTCTCAGCGTTCCAGAATTTGCAAAGTTGAATCAAAAAAACATTTCTTTTACCACAGTTTTGGCATTTTTCAACGAGGGACCCCATTTTTTGCTTTCAACTTACTTTCAATATGTAGTGGAAACTAGTATGAAACCAATAGGTGATACAGAAAAGCTATATATTTATAAAAAGTAGACACAATTCTGAATTCAGCAAGGAGTCAATGAGTAGATCTCTTAAGATTTTTTCAAAGAACGTAACTGTTAAAATGAAGAAATATCTAAACAGCTATTAAAGGCAATGTTTTCATCTGTAACATTTTGTCACCAAGTCCAATTTACAAAAGCAATATGCCACTACATTTGGTAGGCCCATTTGGTTGCAGGGATATATAGGGTTTGTCGGTTCTCCAATAACCCAAGGCACCCAGAGCCAAGAACTGAGCTGCACCACACTATGGTTTTTCATTGTGTACTGAGTATAGAGCAATTCATAAGGTAAAATATGTAGAGTGAAAAATGGGTATCAAGAAAGCCTACGTAGTCTGAAATGGGCCCAAGGTATGGGGAGGAGTGGTATTTGTAGCTATCTCAATTTGTGGATAACCAAGCAAGCATATGAGTCAGAGGGTATTTTTCAAAATGTCTTCTTTCTAACACACTGGCTTACATTTGGAAGGCACAAATGCATGAGGTAATAACACATATTTTACCATTCTATGCTACCACATATATTCCGATAAAAATGGTACTTCGCATGCATGAGTGGGCATACTGCCTGCTCGAGGAAATGGGCCAAAACCCAACATGGACACCTACATTTTTTCAACTCAAAACTGACCTGCTTTTTGCAGAGTCTGTAGCTGGGGATTTTGGGCCCTGGCTCAGCCTGCACCCTGGGAAACTTAGCGAACCTGTTAATATTTTTAGAACTAGACGCCTTGGGTAATCGATGATGGATTGACCTTGATTGCTCCCAACAGGTTGTTTCACCCAGAATCCGTTGCAATAATCAAACTTTGACTACAAAAACATATTTTCCTCACATATCTGTGACTTAAAGTTCTGGTATCTGTGGGGATCAACATATTTTCCTCCACTCAGCATTCTTCTAAGACTTCTGATAAGATTGGTACCTAACTTGTGTGGTTAGGCATAGTGCCTGTGACAGGAAACAGCCCAAAACTCAACATGAATACATCTCATGTTTCTAAAACTGACTGGTTAGCAACGAATTTTAGGCCCTAGCTCAGCTGGTACCTAGGGAAACCTTGCAAACTGGTGCTAGACTAGACATCTAGGGAAATCCAGGATGGGGTGACTTATGTTGCTCTCACCAGGTTGTTTCACCCAGAATCACTTGCAAACCTCAAACTTTGTGTAAAATACAACATTTCCTCAAATTTCGGTGATGGGAAGTACTGGGAGCCACAAACTTCCTTTCACCAAAAGTTCTGATACATATGGTACCTCATTTGCATGGGTAGGACTAGCGCCTGCGATATGAAATGGCCCAAAACACAACATGGATACATTGAACCTTCCACTCAAAACTGACTAATTCTTTGCTAAGTTGTAGCTGTGGATTTTGGGCACCTAAGGAAACCTAGTACACTTGCATATTTTTTAAAACTAGACAGCTGGGGAAATACCCGGTGGGGAGACTTGTGTGTTTCCCATCTGGTTTACCCATAATCTCTTGCAAACCTTAAACTTTGACAAAAACACAATTTGAATATCTGGCATACCTCGAACTTTGATAAAAAATAAATTTACCTCACATTTCTATGATAGAGAATTTAAGAATCTGTGGGAAGCCACAAACCTCCTTCTACAATGCATTCCCATAAGTCATCAGATAAAAATGGTACCTCACTAGTGTGGGTGTGCCTAGTGCCTATGACAGAAAACAGGCCAAAACGCAACACAAATACATTGCAGTTTTCCACTCAAGACCAACCCGTTTTTACAAAGTGGGTAGCTGTGAATGTTGGGCCCAAACTCAGGCGCATCTAGGGAAACTTTGAACACCTAAAACACAAAGAGAGTAAGGAGTTGCGTCCGTGGATGCTGGACGGGGAATACTCCTGATTCCCTGGTCAAGAATTAGAAAAGAACAATGGAGGAGTATCACCCGATGAAGGAGGTGAAGGCTTTTCCTGATGAGGAACACTGTTCCTTTGTTAGTAAACCCCTCACTCACCACCTGGTGGTGACTTGCTTCATCATCGGGGCCCACCCAAGTGGCCAAGCATCACTTGGGTGTGCTTCAACACCTGAGTTACAGTGGAGCAGGTAGTGAAGTGTGGGTTGTGAACAAAAAAAGGTGTAAGTGTAAAAATTGTCCTGGTTAATGCTTTGTAAGGATTTTAATAAAAAAGTAACTGGACAATAATTAAAAGGTCGGTGAGATACTGGTAGGGAAGTTACGGCCTACGTATCTCGGCTATGTGTTGGTCAACATGTTTCTACCATAAGGGGCGATCCCCGGTATTCTTCAGGACCAAAACAAGGAAGTGGGAGGTGTGGGTCCCCTAAAAGACGCACCCTGGCCTAAATCCTTGGTCATCCAGAAGGAAAAAATGTTCCTCTGGGCAGACACTCCTAAAGTGTAGGGTGCCAATAAAAACTGGAGTAGTACTCTAGTAGGGCTTCATCGAGCAGGGGGTAGGCGCTTCACTCATAGCAACGTATTAGTTGGTGGTGAAGTAAGGCAGCTCACCTACGTCTACCATCAGCCGCTCGAGCGTAGGTGAGCTGCCTTACTTCACCACCAACTAATACGTTGCTATGAGTGAAGCACCTACCCCCTGCTCGATGAAGCCCTACTAGAGTACTACTCCAGTTTTTATTGGCACCCTACACTTTAGGAGTGTCTGCCCAGAGGAACATTTTTTCCTTCTGGATGACCAAGGATTTAGGCCAGGGTGCGTCTTTTAGGGGACCCACACCTCCCACTTCCTTGTTTTGGTCCTGAAGAATACCGGGGATCGCCCCTTATGGTAGAAACATGTTGACCAACACATAGCCGAGATACATAGGCCGTAACTTCCCTACCAGTATCTCACCGACCTTTTAATTATTGTCCAGTTACTTTTTTATTAAAATCCTTACAAAGCATTAACCAGGACAATTTTTACACTTACACCTTTTTTTGTTCACAACCCACACTTCACTACCTGCTCCACTGTAACTCAGGTGTTGAAGCACACCCAAGTGACGCTAGGCCACTTGGGTGGGCCCCGATGATGAAGCAAGTCACCACCAGGTGGTGAGTGAGGGGTTTACTAACAAAGGAACAGTGTTCCTCATCAGGAAAAGCCTTCACCTCCTTCATCGGGTGATACTCCTCCATTGTTCTTTTCTAAACTTTGAACACCTGCACATTTTTAGAAACTAGGCACCTGGAGAAATCCAGAGTAGAGTGACTTGTGTGGCTCTCATCAGGTTGTTTTATCTAGTAACCCCTTTGCAAACCTCGAACTTTAACTAAAAGAACACGCATTCCTCAAGTTACTGTGATTAAAAGTTTTGGAATATGTGGGGAGCATATTTAGAAAAAGAGAGGAACCATTTGTAACCCAAAGGACTGGGGTTCAGACAGAAATGGGAATACTTTATATTCAGAATTTGTTCAGGAAATACTTCACCCCATTCAGTCTATTCTCGTGCACTCAGCATGCAATCAAAGAGGTCACTGTTGAACCCAGTGTCTGTAATGTATTGGCACAAAAACCTACAGTTTGTACATTTGTGATCACACTTTATTAAAAAAAATGTATACAAAGTTAAAAATATTTTATCCAAAAATCACACAATAAAGTATCAATACAGCAATAAAATTGAAACAAAATTAAACACAATAAAGAACAACATGAGAGTTAAAACAGACAATGATCTTTGTCATAGGTCGCCATAACCCAGAGCATTATTTGTACAAATGAACCCTGGTGTCTTGTAGTTTATCAACATCTAGGTTAACATTAGTTTGGATAGATTTATGGCAAAAAAGCGTTGACACATTTATAAGGTCTATTTGAGTTGAACCCTGTTTTTCAAGACAATAGCGTAATGTACTCCTGCTGTATTTGAGCATTAGTAAGCTGTTTTGTGGTGTGCCAAAATATTGTTGGACAATGTTATGTTTATCCAAAGGCACTGTAATCAGATACCGCAGCATGATCTGCTCCTCATTTGTTATAATTCCCTTTCTCTGATAGGGCATTTACGGCTGTATGTGTATCCAATCCCAGATATAGGATCCAACCAACAAATTGGTACGTAATATAAACAAGTTAAAAAGAATTTGGGCTGGGCCTGTTTCCGAACTTCCCTTCTTTTGAGAGAGCCACTTTACTTCAATTAAAATTGTTTATTTAACCACTTCTCTCATCAGCTCCTTAAGTATCTAAATCCTATACTGTTCTTTTTATATAACTTTGCGGGTTTCTTCAAAAACCGGCTGCGCTCAAATAGGTCCGTCCTGGTGGCTTGTCCAATAAGCGGGGAGCCACAATCTTATTTCAACCCAGCATTCCCCTAAGTCTTCCAAAAAAAATGATAACTTATTTGTGTTGTAAGGCATAGTTCACACAGCTGGAAACTGCTCAAAACACAACATAAATACATTACATTTTTCGACTGAAAATGCAGGTGGCTGTAGATTTCAGGCCCATGCTCAGGTGGCACCTAGGGGAACCTAGCAAACCTAAACAGGTTTGCAATGCCTTGCTAAGGGACTCCCATCAACCTCAGTTTCATCTGTTTTTGTAGTGGGCACTGGCCCAAGCCATGTAAGTGGCACAGATTTCTCATAGGCACAAGTTGGGCAATGTTGGGTGGTAGGAGTTTGTATATTCCTGCAAATTCTGTGAGTTTCCACCAGAGAAATGTTGGAAAAATGTCTGATTTCAGGCAAAGTTTGAGGTTTGCAATGCATTGTGGGTAAGAACAGGTTGTGGAATTTATGCAAGGCACACTACCCTGCAATCCGCTGGTTGACTAGTTTTCAAAAATGTCTGTGCGTGGCAGGTTTGCATGGATAGCAGAAGAGCACAGTTCCAAATCCAGCATGTACCGCTGTTGCTGACCTCTTCATGTAGCACTTTGTGGCCTTTTGTGTCAAGGTCCCTTGGGCCACCTTCACAAGTGAGGTGCCAGTTCTATCACAATGCTGCATGGTAGGAAGGTAGGAAACTTGCAGCTCCCTGCAGATTCCAGAACTTTTCCCAACAGTGCATCCCTTCATCATTGTAGTTGAAAGATAGTGGAAGCAAGCCACACTCTCCTGGCCCATATGTTAAAACAGCAACCAAAAAAAATCAAATGTCCTCTTACTTGCCATTGCGATGAGATGCTTTGTTAAGCAGGGGAGCAGAAAGACTGTTGAGTTTTAGCAGTGAAAGTGTAGCCTGATGTTTCAATAGGCAAGATAAACAACAGTTCCCTTTTCTTAAATGTTCTAGGGGTGTAAGCCCCTATCAAAGCTTTTTACCACCCACATCAAGGATGCACCGTATGTTGTAACCAGAATTGCATCTAGATTTGCAAATTTACACATTCAACAGTTATGTATCAAAGAAAAGAATTTTTATCATATGGCTACCCACAAAAAGTTTTTGTTTATATGCCCTTAGACCAGAACCATGTAACAATGTATAATCATGTTTTACTTCACACCCCTCCGTTAATAGCAATATGCATGTACACAGGAATTTTGTTGATTAAAAACAGTTTATTTATTTGATCAGAATTTTGACCATGTCAGTTAAAAAACATATTATCACATTTATTCAGTAATCAAAAATTTCAAATTACAAGGTAAAACAAACATGAAAAAAGTGTCGACGCGGCGTTTCGGTGATGTGGTTTTCACCTTCTTCAGGACAGAGATTTTCAAATTTAAAATCACTATAAAATTAAAAATACAAAATTTACAGTTACTTTCTGGTGTGATAAAAACAGAAATCTTTTACAAAACAACATCTTCCTACAAACATGGTACAGTGTTCCCTGTGTTGTTCTTAATATTCACCATAGCAGTGTTAAATTCATTCACATGGGCATCTTAGGGTGAGCTTCGCACTGAGTGGTTAGTGCTAGACTCACAGTAATACAATGTTCTGGGGGTCACATTTACTCTGAAGACTGAGATTCCTGCATTATCAACATATTACAGTATCTAAAAGATTTGTAAATCTTGCAATCTGTAACGGTGTTACCTTGTGTGGTATCCCTCTAATGTGCACTTCTTTGGGCTTGAAAAAAAACTCTAAAAAGTTTTGGGGTTAAAAATAGTGGAAACCCTATATTCATTGCAGTTTTTGGTGCCTACAAAGAGTACTGTAGACCCTGCATCTTCCCTGAGATTGTATAGGGTTCATTAATCCCCTAACACTGAAAGTTATATTACCCACCTATTTTGTAGTTCAGTGAGTCGCCTTTGTCAATTGGCGATATCCGTTGTATTCTTTAAATGAATTCTGATTTCTGCAATTTAGAAACAGTAAGATATCATGTATTTGTCTTATTGGCCATGGAGTTAATTTGTTGGTAACTGTTTATAACTACCTGATTCCTATATCTTTCAGGCGGGCCGTGTTAAAGTTACTTGTATCCCTTCCAAGTACTTTACTTCAGCAGGTCATATTTCCTGAGTAGAGAAAGGATATTATTATTTTAAGTTAAATTCTATTTGTTTCTAATTTACTTTGCGTTTCTGTTGGCGATATGTCCAAGTTATCCTTGCAATACTTGTCTGGTTTTTCTATGTCTTACATCTAAAAACCTGTTCGCAGTCTAAGACTGTCTCATCTTACTACGTGGCCATTTCCACCGTTGCATCTCGGATATGGCAATTTTTATTTACCTGGATCATTCTTTCGCGATCCTGGAAGACGGTCGTTATTATTTTCTACCCAGCCGTGTTGTTAAAAGATACTCTGCAAATATATTATTGTTTTGTCAGAATATAAAGCAACCTTGGGGAATACTTTAAATTGGAGACAGAAATCTCTTTATGGGATATTTTACTGTCTTACCGTTAGTTTATCGGTATCTCCTGTTGCTATGTCTGTGCAGTTTTTTAAAAAGGCGAAGTTTTCTTTGGGCTCGCACTGTTCTTAGGCTGTTATTCACCAAAATTAAAAAAAGACAAAGGGAACAGCATTTTAATCCAAACTCAAGTTACATAGAGTAACAGAGTTTCAGAGATCGGTTATCTATTTGTCTGGATGGTTTGTTCGGGGTTCGGTACTTACTTCGATGGCGATTTCACTTGCGTCTCGGGTGGGCACCTGCAACAACCGTCCTTTCTTGCTGGAATGACTCGGTGTTGTTTCGGGCTGTTTTTGTACCTTTACTAATTGGTAAATTGGATACAGGTAAGGGCATTCACCTGTGTCCTTTTTGTGCTTCCGTTTATGTGGGTTTCAGCCGTGGCGGCCATCTTTGAGTGACTACATCTATACTAGAGCGCTGTTAGAAATGTGTATTGGTTGTCTTTATTTAGAATTGAGAGGGTCAGTTCCTTTCCTGAGTCAGTTTATATAGTCGGATTTTACTGAATTAAATTACTATATGGTCGGTCCACTCCTGTACTATTTTTTGGTGTTTACATCCCGATGTATGTAGTGAACTTCTTAATCATCATAGTACTATTTTTATCTGCAGATATCTTGTTTTTGTCTCTGGATTTTGAATTACATTGGTTTACACTTTATCGACATATATTCTTTATTTGGTTGAGCGGGTCCCGATCACGTGACATGAATCCATGTCTTTAGGGTGCTGTTTATATCGGCGGACATCTTGTAGAGTGTTTTTAGTTCGATTTTTTCTATGTGTGTGTGTTAATATGGGAGGTGTTAGGTCCTCTAGAGTTATAGTAGTTTTCTAATCGATTAGAATTGTTTTTATCTAATGTAGGCAGCGGAATTGATTAATACATGTCAATTTTGGAGCGTCAATTATATTCAGGCGGTAATTTTTAAAATTATATAACTCAATTTTCGGTGGGGGCAGGATTGTATTCTCTATTGCTTGTTTTTATACACTTTAATTAACGTTTCTACTAAACTGACAACTTTTAACATTATGTCTGTTCAGTTTTCATGAAACATCTAAATATACAAACTGTACAGGTGAAACTATTTTATCTGGCATACTCATTATTACAGGATTGGAGGCTTGGGGTATTTAGATTATTCTGTCCCATTCCTCCCTACTGTTTAAACCATTTCTGAATGTGTTGAATTTGGACATGTAATACTGCTCTCTCTTTTTTCTTTTACAGTCCACATCTCCGCCTCTGTTGTTCAGTGTGACAACTTCAACTATCCACCACCTTAGGTCGTCGATGTTGTGTTTGCATTGTTCCCAATGCTCCACTAGCGGTGCATTGGCTCTTTTTGTTCTGATAGAGGATTTGTGTTCATTTAGCCTGAGTCTCATTTCTCTTGCGGTCTCCCCTATATATGCCTTTTGGCAGGGGCATTGTATCATATAGACCACATTTGGGGTTCTGCAGTTGACTAGATTTTTTTGGTAATGGGTGATCCCATTGTAGTCTATTTTGGGACCTTTGATGATTAGGCTGCAATTTTTGCAGGACCCACATGGAAAATTGCCGGCTGGCACTTTTCCGTCAATGGTCTCAAGCCTGTTTCTTTTTGTTTCAACAGGATAGGTGTGTACCAGACAGTTTTTAATTGTTCTATTCCGTCGATATGCAAATATCGGTTTTGGAATGGGTGTGGATCCTGAATTTTGGAGTAGGTTCCAGTTCCTATTTATCAGGTTTTTCACCCTATTGCTAATATTTGAGAAATTGGTTACACAGACCAATTTTTGATCATTGGTTGCCGGTTTTGGTTTGGGGTGGAATAAACTTTCTCTATTGAAATATTTTGCTCTTTTATAAGCATTTTTAACCATCTTTTTTGGATACCCTCTTTCTAGGAATTTGTTTCTTAGTATTTGAGCGTGTTTTTCAAATTCCTCTTTATCGGTACAATTTCTTCTTACCCTTAGGAATTGTCCGAAGGGTATATTATTTTTTTGAGTTGCAGGGTGGTGGCTTTCAAAATGCAACATGGTGTTGCGGTCGGTGGGTTTGCTAAAGAGTTCTACTCTCAAGGTTCCATCTACAGGTTTTATCCTGATGTCTAAAAAATCACAGCTTTTGTTGCTGTAAGTTGATGTAAATTTCAGGTTTTTATCTCCTAAATTGATCCATTGGATAAACTCCTTCAGTTCGTTTTCGCCCCCAGACCATATACACAGCACATCGTCAATGAAACGAACCCACATTTTTATGTTCTCAAAAAATGGGGCCATCTCATTGAAGATGTGTGTGTCTTCGAAGGCTGCTACATAAAGACAAGCAAGGCTAGGCGCACATGTAGCGCCCATACTTGTGCCTTTTGTTTGCTTAAATAGCTCATCCTTGAAGAGGAAAATGTTGTTAGTTAATACTATCTCTATGCAGTCCACTATAAATTGAGCATGTGCAGATAACTCATCCTCCGTCCCTTTTAGGAGCCTCTCTATCATCAGTTTTGTATCATTTTGCGGTATATTGGTGTATAGTGCCTCTATGTCTAGAGTCACTAGCCACTCACTATTCACATTAAAGGGTTTATTCTCAATCTTTGCGATCGTTTCTGTTGTGTCCTTTATGTAGGCTTTTTGTTGTGTTACCAATGGTTGAATAAATTTATCTGCATACTGGCTTAATGGTTCTGTTAGAGAGTTTAAGCTCGAAACTATGGGTCGCATGGGTGGGTCTTTAATATCTTTATGAACTTTTGGGAGTCCGTAAATGGCTGGTATGACTGGTTTGTCATTTTTTAGAAAATTAAATTCTTCCTGATTTATTACTCCATCTTCAAGTGCGAAGTTGAGTCTCTCTCTGATTTTAACTTTTAAATCCGACCATTCTTGTCGGTTGGAGGGGGCAAAGAAGTGCACATTAGAGGGATACCACACAAGGTAACACCGTTACAGATTGCAAGATTTACAAATCTTTTAGATACTGTAATATGTTGATAATGCAGGAATCTCAGTCTTCAGAGTAAATGTGACCCCCAGAACATTGTATTACTGTGAGTCTAGCACTAACCACTCAGTGCGAAGCTCACCCTAAGATGCCCATGTGAATGAATTTAACACTGCTATGGTGAATATTAAGAACAACACAGGGAACACTGTACCATGTTTGTAGGAAGATGTTGTTTTGTAAAAGATTTCTGTTTTTATCACACCAGAAAGTAACTGTAAATTTTGTATTTTTAATTTTATAGTGATTTTAAATTTGAAAATCTCTGTCCTGAAGAAGGTGAAAACCACATCACCGAAACGCCGCGTCGACACTTTTTTCATGTTTGTTTTACCTTGTAATTTGAAATTTTTGATTACTGAATAAATGTGATAATATGTTTTTTAACTGACATGGTCAAAATTCTGATCAAATAAATAAACTGTTTTTAATCAACAAAATTCCTGTGTACATGCATATTGCTATTAACGGAGGGGTGTGAAGTAAAACATGATTATACATTGTTACATGGTTCTGGTCTAAGGGCATATAAACAAAAACTTTTTGTGGGTAGCCATATGATAAAAATTCTTTTCTTTGATACATAACTGTTGAATGTGTAAATTTGCAAATCTAGATGCAATTCTGGTTACAACATACGGTGCATCCTTGATGTGGGTGGTAAAAAGCTTTGATAGGGGCTTACACCCCTAGAACATTTAAGAAAAGGGAACTGTTGTTTTTCTTAGAGTGCCTAATAACCCCATCCCTTTTCTCTGAAAGGGTTTCTCCTTCATATTTTTTTACAATTGTACGAGCACAGTTTGTTAACTGAGGAGTGTCAATTGGAACCTCTATACATAAAAAATTCAATAGAGGTAGCACTGACAACAGTGCAAAATATCCAAATTAATTAATGGATCAATTTAAGGTCTTTAGTTTTTCTGAAGAACAGTTTAACAAACTAGTAAATGGCCAAAACAAAACAACTAACACTGTTATTATACAAGACAGTGATGAAGAAAAATGGAAAGAATTATGGAACTCTAAAAAGAAGTTAATACGAACAGAACTACATGCAGACTTCTTAATAGAGTATTGCAAAAAGGGAATTATTCCCAAAGGCCTACAGATAAAAAATGAACCTAGTCTGTTTACCAAAAACCAAAAATTCATTGAAACATGGACTTTTATTGCAAACAGGTGCAGTAGAGACTGGCTATTACTAATTATTGAAACAGCCCATGCTACATTAATCATAGAAAAGGAGGAAATAGATGAGATGGAGAAAAAATTAAAAGAAAACACCTCACTTGAAGATGCAAAAAATAAGTTAGAGGAAATACAGGGTGATTTAGACGGTTACAGGGATTTCCTCACTAATAAAAAGAGTAATAAATTCAGAAAGGATGTTGATAGGTACAGACCTGAATTAACCTACCCTTATCTTCAGAAAGAATACTATGAAAAACAGCAAGAAGAATTTCAATATAAACAAAATTGGCAACCAAACAGACGAAATGGCTCTAGGAAAAGAGTGACTTTCTCTGAAAGCTCATACACTAGCACAGAATCTGAGGCTGAAACAAATCAAGATACCTCAGGCCCCAAAGAAGGGGGAAACTGTAGTAAAACCAACAAGGACAGCCTGCCTTTTTTAGACAGGCGGAAATCCAATGCAAATCAAAATCCGAGGGGGAGGGGACGAGGAAGGTCCTTTTATCCTCAGAACCAAGGCCAAGCACGTCCCTACATGAGAACACGCAGCCAAAAGAATTGGGACTAAATCCTAAAGCTGCAGTTATAAATCTTTCCAGTAGAAAGTTAGACATTGAAGAAATAAAACTTTTAGAGAAGGGACTTGGATATGCCATTACAGAGCATGTGGACAAATTTAATCTGGAACGTGACATAAAGAGTTTTTTCAGAAAAATAAGACTAAAAAAATTTTTTGAGGGAAAAGAAAGAACTGCCAGTGATAATAAGTCGGGGCTTAGACCAAAATCCAATTGGATGCCCACAGGTATTATGGTAAGCAAAGAGATAGATATCTTTGAAAAGGTTGTAGAGAAGGGTATGGAAGACCTACTAAAACAAAAATCATGGTTAAAATATAATCTCACTAAAAAAGAGAAAGATGCCTTAGAAACCCTGAAAGAATGCAAAGAAATCACAATAAAACCTGGTGATAAGGGAGGGAGCATCGTAATAATGGACACCAAAAAGTATGAATGCAAAATGCAGGAGATGCTTAATAATACCCTCCACTATGCCCCCTCCAACCGACAAGAATGGTCGGATTTAAAAGTTAAAATCAGAGAGAGACTCAACTTCGCACTTGAAGATGGAGTAATAAATCAGGAAGAATTTAATTTTCTAAAAAATGACAAACCAGTCATACCAGCCATTTACGGACTCCCAAAAGTTCATAAAGATATTAAAGACCCACCCATGCGACCCATAGTTTCGAGCTTAAACTCTCTAACAGAACCATTAAGCCAGTATGCAGATAAATTTATTCAACCATTGGTAACACAACAAAAAGCCTACATAAAGGACACAACAGAAACGATCGCAAAGATTGAGAATAAACCCTTTAATGTGAATAGTGAGTGGCTAGTGACTCTAGACATAGAGGCACTATACACCAATATACCGCAAAATGATACAAAACTGATGATAGAGAGGCTCCTAAAAGGGACGGAGGATGAGTTATCTGCACATGCTCAATTTATAGTGGACTGCATAGAGATAGTATTAACTAACAACATTTTCCTCTTCAAGGATGAGCTATTTAAGCAAACAAAAGGCACAAGTATGGGCGCTACATGTGCGCCTAGCCTTGCTTGTCTTTATGTAGCAGCCTTCGAAGACACACACATCTTCAATGAGATGGCCCCATTTTTTGAGAACATAAAAATGTGGGTTCGTTTCATTGACGATGTGCTGTGTATATGGTCTGGGGGCGAAAACGAACTGAAGGAGTTTATCCAATGGATCAATTTAGGAGATAAAAACCTGAAATTTACATCAACTTACAGCAACAAAAGCTGTGATTTTTTAGACATCAGGATAAAACCTGTAGATGGAACCTTGAGAGTAGAACTCTTTAGCAAACCCACCGACCGCAACACCATGTTGCATTTTGAAAGCCACCACCCTGCAACTCAAAAAAATAATATACCCTTCGGACAATTCCTAAGGGTAAGAAGAAATTGTACCGATAAAGAGGAATTTGAAAAACACGCTCAAATACTAAGAAACAAATTCCTAGAAAGAGGGTATCCAAAAAAGATGGTTAAAAATGCTTATAAAAGAGCAAAATATTTCAATAGAGAAAGTTTATTCCACCCCAAACCAAAACCGGCAACCAATGATCAAAAATTGGTCTGTGTAACCAATTTCTCAAATATTAGCAATAGGGTGAAAAACCTGATAAATAGGAACTGGAACCTACTCCAAAATTCAGGATCCACACCCATTCCAAAACCGATATTTGCATATCGACGGAATAGAACAATTAAAAACTGTCTGGTACACACCTATCCTGTTGAAACAAAAAGAAACAGGCTTGAGACCATTGACGGAAAAGTGCCAGCCGGCAATTTTCCATGTGGGTCCTGCAAAAATTGCAGCCTAATCATCAAAGGTCCCAAAATAGACTACAATGGGATCACCCATTACCAAAAAAATCTAGTCAACTGCAGAACCCCAAATGTGGTCTATATGATACAATGCCCCTGCCAAAAGGCATATATAGGGGAGACCGCAAGAGAAATGAGACTCAGGCTAAATGAACACAAATCCTCTATCAGAACAAAAAGAGCCAATGCACCGCTAGTGGAGCATTGGGAACAATGCAAACACAACATCGACGACCTAAGGTGGTGGATAGTTGAAGTTGTCACACTGAACAACAGAGGCGGAGATGTGGACTGTAAAAGAAAAAAGAGAGAGCAGTATTACATGTCCAAATTCAACACATTCAGAAATGGTTTAAACAGTAGGGAGGAATGGGACAGAATAATCTAAATACCCCAAGCCTCCAATCCTGTAATAATGAGTATGCCAGATAAAATAGTTTCACCTGTACAGTTTGTATATTTAGATGTTTCATGAAAACTGAACAGACATAATGTTAAAAGTTGTCAGTTTAGTAGAAACGTTAATTAAAGTGTATAAAAACAAGCAATAGAGAATACAATCCTGCCCCCACCGAAAATTGAGTTATATAATTTTAAAAATTACCGCCTGAATATAATTGACGCTCCAAAATTGACATGTATTAATCAATTCCGCTGCCTACATTAGATAAAAACAATTCTAATCGATTAGAAAACTACTATAACTCTAGAGGACCTAACACCTCCCATATTAACACACACACATAGAAAAAATCGAACTAAAAACACTCTACAAGATGTCCGCCGATATAAACAGCACCCTAAAGACATGGATTCATGTCACGTGATCGGGACCCGCTCAACCAAATAAAGAATATATGTCGATAAAGTGTAAACCAATGTAATTCAAAATCCAGAGACAAAAACAAGATATCTGCAGATAAAAATAGTACTATGATGATTAAGAAGTTCACTACATACATCGGGATGTAAACACCAAAAAATAGTACAGGAGTGGACCGACCATATAGTAATTTAATTCAGTAAAATCCGACTATATAAACTGACTCAGGAAAGGAACTGACCCTCTCAATTCTAAATAAAGACAACCAATACACATTTCTAACAGCGCTCTAGTATAGATGTAGTCACTCAAAGATGGCCGCCACGGCTGAAACCCACATAAACGGAAGCACAAAAAGGACACAGGTGAATGCCCTTACCTGTATCCAATTTACCAATTAGTAAAGGTACAAAAACAGCCCGAAACAACACCGAGTCATTCCAGCAAGAAAGGACGGTTGTTGCAGGTGCCCACCCGAGACGCAAGTGAAATCGCCATCGAAGTAAGTACCGAACCCCGAACAAACCATCCAGACAAATAGATAACCGATCTCTGAAACTCTGTTACTCTATGTAACTTGAGTTTGGATTAAAATGCTGTTCCCTTTGTCTTTTTTTAATTTTGGTGAATAACAGCCTAAGAACAGTGCGAGCCCAAAGAAAACTTCGCCTTTTTAAAAAACTGCACAGACATAGCAACAGGAGATACCGATAAACTAACGGTAAGACAGTAAAATATCCCATAAAGAGATTTCTGTCTCCAATTTAAAGTATTCCCCAAGGTTGCTTTATATTCTGACAAAACAATAATATATTTGCAGAGTATCTTTTAACAACACGGCTGGGTAGAAAATAATAACGACCGTCTTCCAGGATCGCGAAAGAATGATCCAGGTAAATAAAAATTGCCATATCCGAGATGCAACGGTGGAAATGGCCACGTAGTAAGATGAGACAGTCTTAGACTGCGAACAGGTTTTTAGATGTAAGACATAGAAAAACCAGACAAGTATTGCAAGGATAACTTGGACATATCGCCAACAGAAACGCAAAGTAAATTAGAAACAAATAGAATTTAACTTAAAATAATAATATCCTTTCTCTACTCAGGAAATATGACCTGCTGAAGTAAAGTACTTGGAAGGGATACAAGTAACTTTAACACGGCCCGCCTGAAAGATATAGGAATCAGGTAGTTATAAACAGTTACCAACAAATTAACTCCATGGCCAATAAGACAAATACATGATATCTTACTGTTTCTAAATTGCAGAAATCAGAATTCATTTAAAGAATACAACGGATATCGCCAATTGACAAAGGCGACTCACTGAACTACAAAATAGGTGGGTAATATAACTTTCAGTGTTAGGGGATTAATGAACCCTATACAATCTCAGGGAAGATGCAGGGTCTACAGTACTCTTTGTAGGCACCAAAAACTGCAATGAATATAGGGTTTCCACTATTTTTAACCCCAAAACTTTTTAGAGTTTTTTTTCAAGCCCAAAGAAGTGCACATTAGAGGGATACCACACAAGGTAACACCGTTACAGATTGCAAGATTTACAAATCTTTTAGATACTGTAATATGTTGATAATGCAGGAATCTCAGTCTTCAGAGTAAATGTGACCCCCAGAACATTGTATTACTGTGAGTCTAGCACTAACCACTCAGTGCGAAGCTCACCCTAAGATGCCCATGTGAATGAATTTAACACTGCTATGGTGAATATTAAGAACAACACAGGGAACACTGTACCATGTTTGTAGGAAGATGTTGTTTTGTAAAAGATTTCTGTTTTTATCACACCAGAAAGTAACTGTAAATTTTGTATTTTTAATTTTATAGTGATTTTAAATTTGAAAATCTCTGTCCTGAAGAAGGTGAAAACCACATCACCGAAACGCCGCGTCGACACTTTTTTCATGTTTGTTTTACCTTGTAATTTGAAATTTTTGATTACTGAATAAATGTGATAATATGTTTTTTAACTGACATGGTCAAAATTCTGATCAAATAAATAAACTGTTTTTAATCAACAAAATTCCTGTGTACATGCATATTGCTATTAACGGAGGGGTGTGAAGTAAAACATGATTATACATTGTTACATGGTTCTGGTCTAAGGGCATATAAACAAAAACTTTTTGTGGGTAGCCATATGATAAAAATTCTTTTCTTTGATACATAACTGTTGAATGTGTAAATTTGCAAATCTAGATGCAATTCTGGTTACAACATACGGTGCATCCTTGATGTGGGTGGTAAAAAGCTTTGATAGGGGCTTACACCCCTAGAACATTTAAGAAAAGGGAACTGTTGTTTTTCTTAGAGTGCCTAATAACCCCATCCCTTTTCTCTGAAAGGGTTTCTCCTTCATATTTTTTTACAATTCAATAGGCAAGACCCACCCCATTATGAAAAAAAAATACCTTTACCATTCAGTGGGTTTTCTGCCCCACAGGGGCGAATTGGGGGCTAACATTCTGTCTACCTCTTGGAGGGGAAACAGTCTGTTCCCGGTTTGCCCCTTTGGTGGTGAGGTGTGGTCAATGCCAGAGTGCAAAATCTCTGGTGCCACTTGGAATTGCCTGAACTTTCCTTGGTGTCTAGTGGGCTTTCCAGCCCCCGGGGGGGGGATCTACCCCATTTTCCCCCGTGGGGACAGAAAGACTGTTGCCCTATTTAGCTGGGGTGGGGGCATAGCCATTACCATGGTGGGAAGCCCACATCCCTATATTTAAAGAAAAAAATAATCTTTGCCTGGCATCTTGAAGGGCTTTCTGCCCCACGGGGGCAGTTCGGGATAATTACCCCATCTACTTCCCAGGATGCAGAAAGACGGCTTTGTCTAGTACTTGGGGTGGTTGCATAGCCATGCTGTGCAACCCCCCTCCTATTTTTTTATTAAACCAAAATTCCTGGTGTTTAGTGGGCTATCTGCCTCCCCAGGGGGTTCAAAGACTGTTGCCTCATTTTTTGAGGTGGGGGCATGTCATAACCATGCCCATGGTGGGCAGCACTCGACCCTATCATTTTATTCACTTTCCCTGCCATTTAGTGGCCTTTCTGCCTCCCACTGGGGTCAGATTGGGGGCAATTGTTTTGATGCCAGGTAAGGACAGAAAGACTGTTGTCTCATTCACCACCCCTACACTTAAAAAATAACTGTAACATCTAGTGGCCTTTGCCAAATCTGGGGGGCATATTGTGAGTATATACCCGCATCTGCCCACATGGAGCAGAAAGACTGCAGCCCCATTAAGTTGGGATAGAGGCACAGCCATCCCCATCAAGGGCAGCCCGACCCTTAAATTAAAATAAAATGTCCTTGGTATCCAGTGGGCTTTCTGCCTGCGCTGAGGAGCTGATCAGAGGTAATTACCCTCATCTGCCCCTAGGGGGGAACAGAGACTGTTGCCCAACTTACTTAGGATGGGGACATGGACATGGCCATGCTGGGCAGCCCCCACCCCTACACTGTCACTCCAGGAGGACAGAAAGACTGTTACCTGGGGGTGAGGGCATACCCATGCCCATGCTGGAAAGCACCCCACCCCTATAGTTAAATTTTGAAATAAATCCCTTTTGCAAAGCAGGCTTTCTGCTCCCCCCCCCCCTCTGGGGCAGATCAGGGGTAATTGCTTACATTTGACCCCTGGGGGGATAGAAAGACTGAACTATTTGGTTGTCATTGGGGAGCACAACACATTACCCAAGGGGCCCTCCCCCTGTCCCTAGTTCTCCTGTGGCAATCTCCAAGCAGGGATCCGCTGATCCACTGGGTATAGGTGCCATGGAAAAGGGGAGATTCTTCCCTTTCCAGAAATACCTCTCCCAAAGGAATCATTGCTCAGGGGACTGAGATATACCCCCAAATACTGATTAAGTGAAAGTGAAACGAGCCCATCAGCGCGTTTTACTTTAACTTCTACTGCAATGATGTCAGTGCCCCCTGTGCTCCGATTGCCACTGCAGGAAAAAAACCACTCAGGATAAAATAAAGTACTTCCTCTGCTATAGGGCACCAGAAGGGCCTTTAAATACTTCCCTAATGTGGCCCAATGACTGACAGCCGCAATGGGCGGGTAGAGCGGCCTTCACCATTTTCCAAGGTCTGTACCTAAGAGGACATTGGATCTGAGATCCTACATTTTCTTCAATGGAGCTTTCAACTTTCTAGTGTTTTACAAAAAAAAGTTACTTATTTAGCTGTTTTTTTTATCTTTTAAGACTTGTATCGACCATGTATTATGACCGGGAAGCCTATTCAACTTGCAAGTTAACATAATGGGAGTCACCAGTATACCATTACTTATCTATGACTTGAGTGATTTAGTTAAGAGAGTCATGATGATGATGATGGAAGCTCTAGGCAAGGTGAACTGAGGTATTATTTAGCCCCCAAATTCATTCTTTTCAAGCCTGCAAGGCTGACCTCAGCACTCACGAGTGGCTGAAGGGTGAATCTGGAGTTATAATTGATCATTGTATACTACTATGGTGAGTGATCACTTTAAAAATTTAGGGCCATATGTATGAAGCGTTTTCTTGTCGCAAACGCTGCGAATCGGAAATTCGCAGCGTTTGCGACAAGAAAAACGTGAAATGCGATGTATGAAATTATCGCATCGCAAATGTTAAGGAATCGCAACATTTGCGATTCCTTAACATTGCACAAGCATTTAGGAAATCGCAAAATGCGATTTCCTAAATGATATGTATGAAATATTCAAAAATTGCGATTTTGGAATAAGATGTCGCAAATTACCACCAACTTGTAGTTGATGGTAAATTGCGAATTCTTTTCAAAAAGCATTTTTTTTTAAAACAAAAGGTGCCATGTGACGCTCATACATGCCCCTTGGGCATGTATGTGCGCCATATACGCACACATGTCATTTTCAGGGGTGCAGCAGGGTGTTATTGAGACACCCCTGCACCCTGGAAAATTCGCAAAATTTGCGATTAGCAAATTGCTAATCGCAATTTTGCCTTTCATTTCTATGGGCCAAGAGGCCCTTAGAAATGAATGGGATGTATTCCTTATTTGCGAATTCGCAACTTGCGAATTCGCAAATAAGGAATCATTGGAAATCGCTAAAAAATAGCGATTATTTACATACATACCGTTTTGCGATTTCCAAATAGCGATTCCTTAAAATTCGCTATGTGGAATTCGCAAAACGATAGAATGATACATATGGCCCAATATTATAGCAAAATTCGCTATTTAAAAGAAGAGCCCCAAAGAGGAAAACGAATCATCCAAATCCGTACTTCTTTCAAGCGAAATATGAGTGCAAGTAGTTTGATTATCTGTCAGAAATCTTCAATTGGGACCCCAAACGCTAAAGGCATGTAAAAATAAATATTCCACAAGAATATGCCTGCTATCAGAATGCCCTATCCACGATCGCGCAGATTTCATTTAACCAACTCACCAGTTTCTGTTATAGAAGGTTAACTGTTAGGTTCAAGTTATGATGCTCAAGGTTAAATACACAGCTCTCAACTCCATTAGCATTGCCTGGAATAGGTCGAATATCAGCTTGTAGATTTGAGGAGTGGTTTAGTTAAACATGTATTAATACTAAAGTCGTTGTTTTAATCCTTGCTTTCCTTTTCACGACAGGCAGTACCAAAGTTAATGACTCTTCTATATTATTGTAATATAAATGGAAAAAAACACCTTGAGGATACCGTCTGTCTGAGCGCGAGGAACTGCCTGCTAATATTCAGTGTAGCCATTCAGTGGATATCTATAGGTTTATCACATCTCTCGAAGAAATATGATATCATGTTTCTACCCAAAATTCAAAACACCATTGCCATTAAAAATGATCATTCTACCCCTTATATTCTGTGCATATACTCCCACATTTCTTATTTAGTGGGAGGCTGCAAGTGAATTATTTTTATTCATGTTACACATTTATGACTTGTGACCTGAGGTGAGAGCCTTTTGCTCTTGTGTGTCAGAAAAAAAGCCTGCTCAGGGTAGAGGTGCATTGAAGGGTGGTGAGCTGCCAGGGCTTCCTGCCCTTTGTTATGCTAGCCAGGGTGTCTCCAACTAGTCGAGAGGTCTGACCCCCTGACAAATCCACACTTTTGGCAGTAAGGTCAGTGGGAACATTTGTAAGCAGGAGTGGTGTGTCTCCTCTCAGCCAGGACTACCCCATAGGTTTTCTGAGGTGAATTGACCCCCTCCTTTGAAAATCCTCCATATTGCTTTGGAGGATTTTAATCAATAGGGGTAGAAGTGTGGCCCATTGGATACTGCCGTCTAAACCCTGTAACAACCCTAAATGGAGTATTTAGGGGCACTGACTTGGCCCCAGTCCTACCAGACTCTCTGCAGGCCCAGAAGAAACCTGCTCCAAAAAGTGATTCATCCTTCAGGCCCAGCACTTCCCAAAACCTAGGGAAAAAAACTATAACTCCAGAGGACAGAGGTCCTGTCCACAAACAAACCAACTTCAAGAACTCCAGAGCCCTGCTGAACTGCACAACCAGACCTCCGGACCCACCTCTGCATCTGCAGCCCTCAGGCCTTAGGGAGCTCAACTGACAATGTCCCCGAGTTCTTCAGCATCCCAACTTGCCTCCAGAACCACCAGTTCCCTTCGTCCATTTTCCTGGTCTGAGCCTGCAGCCTTGGTTTGAAACCATAGTTCTCCATTTATTTGTATTGGGTGCCCGCCGCTGTGTTGGCACTCTGTACCCAGCTGTCTTCGAGCAGTTGGTGGTGTGTGTTTGCTATTGCCTAGTGGCCCCCTAGAGCTGTTCTACACCTCTGGAGATTGACCCCAACTCCAATTTTACCTTGCAAGGCTATCAAGTCAGGAGATGTGGCCAGAGTGCGATCAGCTAGGGCTATATACAAGAAAGCCACTCTCTGCCAAGAAAGCCTGGGACAAGGATAGGTGGATGGAATTAAAAAGCGCCTGCGGGACGAAAAACTCATAACAGTTCTGGCACTTGGTCAAATGGGGGAGTGGTGTAGGGACTCCACCCCCAGATAACCACGTTGGCCCGGAAGTGTGGATTAGGTATTTATCCGCTCAATATGCAAGTGATGAGGCAAAGGCCTGTGGCTCTGAATTAATATATTTCTGCGCTAATGATAAGGTATTTGATGAGGCAGATGTTGATGCCACCCTAAGCTCACTAACAGGAGCCCCACAGGGGCAGATCGTCCTGCTCATATTTTTCTCCAGGACAGGCCTAAATGGCCTCAATATATATTTTAATTAGCAAAAGCTATCGCTCATGACACTCCCATCCCAATCTACAACAAGCATTTACAATGCAATGGTCTCGGCATCATTAAAAGTAGAGCTATTGGCATTGCTCATGACATTTCTTTTTTTGTCCTTAAATCATAAATAACAGCACTCTGCACTCAACAGCACACACCACTCTGCACCTGCACTCACTGCTCTGCACACTCACTCTGCACTCACTACTCTGCATTCTGCACTCACTACTCTGGACTCACTACTCTGCATTCTGCACTCACTACTCTGCACTCACTACTCTGCACTCACTACTCTGCACTCACTAGTCTGCACACTCTCTACTCTGCACTCTCTACTCTGCACTCACTACTTTGCAGTCTGCACACTCTCTACTCTGCACACTCACTACTCTGCACACTCACTACTCTGCACACTCACTACTCTGCACACTCACTACTCTGCACTCACTACTCTGCACTCACTACTCTGCACTCACTACTCTGCACACTCACTACTCTGCACTCACTACTTTGCAGTCTGCACACTCACTACTCTGCACTCACTACTCTGCACTCTACTCTGCACTCACTACTCTGCACTCACTACTCTGCACTCTGCACTCACTACTTTGCACTCACTACTCTGCACTCACTACTCTGCACTCACTACTCTGCACTCACTACTTTGCACTCTGCACTCACTACTCTGCACTCACTACTCTGCACTCACTACTTTGCAGTCTGCACACTCACTACTCTGCACTCACTACTCTGCACTCACTACTCTGCACTCACTACTTTGCACTCTGCACTCACTACTCTGCACTCATTACTTGGCAGTCTGCACACTCACTACTCTGCACTCACTACTCTGCACTCACTACTCTGCACTCACTACTTTGCAGTCTGCACACTCACTACTCTGCACTCACTACTTTGCACTCTGCACTCACTACTCTGCACTCACTACTCTGCACTCACTACTTTGCAGTCTGCACACTCACTACTCTGCACTCACTACTTTGCACTCTGCACTCACTACTCTGCACTCACTACTCTGCACTCACTACTTTGCAGTCTGCACATTCACTACTCTGCACTCACTACTCTGCACTCACTAACCTGCACATGGAACAGCAGAGGCCTCCCGCTGGATGATAATCCGCACTCAGCTCCATTGCAGAGGCCGCTGGACACCGGGATATACACTGCACTTAAATTCTAAGCACTTGGCGGCTGTGGTCTCACACCCTGTAACATGCAATGAACTGGGAACCAGGGGGCAGATTTACAAGCCACTTGCGCCTCTTTTGCGTCACTTTTCCCATGTTAAAAATGACGCAAAAGTGGTGCAAGTGCCTTGTAAATAAGCCCCCAGGCGTTTAGCTCAGTCGCGCGTGCGCTGCACCACAGGGGGTATATTGCACGCGGCCCCCTTGGAGATTGTAACCCATTGAGTGCGCCAGTCAGGCTGATTCCCAAAGGGTACACCAATGTAAGCTCATCTTTGTGTAGCGGAGACTTTATCTCGGAGCACCAACACACAATGATGGTAAATACCGGGAGACACTCTGCTTTCAGCTGCGATGCACGTGCAATCTGCTTCTTGGGACATGTACTGCATAGCTGCCAAGTGTCCCAGGGCCAGGCGTGAGATGCCGGCGCGGAACAGTTTTTTATTTGTGTTTTGGATTCTGAAATGTACTTGTAGTCCCGTTTTATAACAGAAAGAATGAATATGACTACGGGTCCCAGAGTTCAAAGAAAAAAAAATGGACTGTAGCAGCATCACACATGGACCTGGGGGCCTTGTTAGCCGGGCTGGCATTGCACTTTTGTAGCCTACTCTGTGAGCTCAAAGTGCACTAAAGGCCCGGTGGGCATGCGCACACTGCACCCATGCAGCCTGTTCGGAAATGTAGGCACTCGACGCACGGCACGTGGTACAGAAAGTAGAGTCTGGTTCTAAAGGCGCAAATACATTCGGCTTCACGTGGCACAGCGGTGCCTTCCCCTGTGGGACTCAGTGCACTGTCGAAGCAGCTTCCTGGCAGACAAACCGCACTCAGGAGCAGCACACCAAGCGCAGTGTATGTGCGCCCTGAGCTGGCGCATGCACTCCACGTGAGACGCTGCTCCCTTACCAACTCGGTACCACCCCTACCATAGCGGACTCTGCTCTCTGTAGGACAGTGAACTCCCTTACTGACAAACACGCTGCACTCCGCTCCATTACTGCCAGCTCGGCGGGCGCCGGCCCCCTGCAGCCGCACGGCATTCGGCACCTGCCCACATGACGCAGGAGACACTGCTCTCCCGCAGAGCTATTTTGCCTGACCGCAGCACCCCTACCCCAGCGGGCGCTGCTTGTGACTGGTGCAGTGCACTGTGTGTCTGTACCCCTAGCGCAGTGAACAGTGCTTCCTGACAGCCTCAATGCGCTCGCTTCCTCCTACACTTTCGGCGCAGTGGCACCGGCTCCAAGCAGACACACTGCATAAGCCAGGCTGCTCCACGACGGGTTCACTGCACTCTTTTTCTGTGCAGTGGTACCGGCTCCCAGCAGACACACCATACTCGGCTCCTGCACAATAATTCACCGGGCCACAATTAATTTATTTTGTCAGATCAGGGCACACCTCGAGCATGCTGCATGCGTGCATGCCAGGGGACAGACGCCTGCTGCTAGGCGCTTTGGAACCTTACTCGCGAGCTAGCTGCCCCTCGAGCGCGAGGAACTCAGGAGGCCTGTGTGACGTTGGCGCGTTAGGAGTGCGGAGAGTGGCGGCTTGTCACTAATTCATTACGGCCAGTGTTCTTGGGGTGAATATTGCCACGGGAGACGAGTTACTTTATACGTCCACTTTCTGTGTCACAGCCGTGAACGCATATTTCGGTAAACAAGAGGACACAAAATAAGTCCACAAAATATAATATATATATACGCACACATAGAAAGAGGTCTGTCTGTGTGTCTTTGTGTACACAGTTTGTGCGTTCCTGGTGCAGAGCGCAACAGTTGATTGCCGAATTTCCAAATCAGTGGGTAGCATGGTCGGGTGGAATCCCGCCGCGGCCGCCCCGGAAGTCAGGCACGGTCGCCTGTGACGGGGGCGGGGCCACGTCCAGACCGGAAGAGGAGGCAGGCGGAGTCGATGCGTCTCGCGGCCCGGGGCTCCTGTGAGCGGTGTGGAGCCCCGGGGCCGCGCCAGCAGGAGGTTGGGCGCCGCGTGCTGAGAGAAGAGTCCCCGACATTGCCCAGGTAAGTTTCAAAAGGCTGGGGGGGCTTGGTGCACTTGTGTGTGTGTGCGTGTATGCTCGTGTGTGTATGCGACGGTGACGGCGGGGGCGGGGGAGGAGGGGCCTCGGTGCACGTGTGTGTGTGTGTGTGCGTGTATGCTCGTGTGTGTATGTATGTGTGCGACGGTGGGGGAGGGAAGGAGGGCCTCGGTGCACTTGTGTGTGTGCGCGTGTGTGTGTATGTGTCAGGGGTGGTGTCTCTGTATGTATGTATGTGCGTGCGTGCATGGGCGCTTGTGTGTGTGTGTATGCGCATGCGTGTGTGGTGCTTGCGCTTCCCAGGAGACAGCGCCTGGCCACAGCGCGCGTTCCAGTTACAAATCGCCTCGAAGGATGCGCGCAGCCGGGACTGTCTCCTGGGAAGCATAGTCGCTAACAAAAGATCTCGGCGGAGACGCGCTTCCGCGCGTTGACGCCGAGACCTAAAAAGGAGACAAATCGATGCCTGGTAACTACAGACCCATAAGTGTCATAGATTCCACACAAAAGGTGGTAGCTCGGCAGGTGCTGGCTAAGACTTTGTATGGATGGAAAAAAACTCCATCATTAGCCACCTTCATGCAGGCTTTCAGGCTCACATAAGCACAATTGATCACGTTTTTTGCTTTGTTACTCTTCATTGGCGAACAGTAGTTCTCAGCAATGGCAGCATGTATGCTGCATTTGTCAATTTGAATTAAGCTTTTGACCTGGTTCCACGGCTTAAAGTATGGGAGGCACTGAAAGTAAAGGGGATTTCTCAGGACCTACTCTCCCTTATAGTCCGCCCTCACGAGGGCATTTTTGCAATGATTTGTTAGGGTGCACAGGGAGATAACACAGTCCCCTTCCCTGTATGTAAGGGCATTGAACAGGGTTGTGTACAAGCCCACACACTATTTTCTCTTTTCATTAATGGTGTGGCAAACGTTTTGGCTGCCACCCATACTGATGCACCTATTTTAGTCGGTAGAAAGATTCAGATTTAAATGTTTGCAGATGATACCTTGATCATCTCTAAAACACCAAGTGGCCTACAACTTGCTTTGCGAAGATATGAAGACTTCTGTCATCTGCGAGCCCTAAAAATCAATACAGATAAGACTAAGTTCATGGCTTTTAACCAGCATCGATCCTTTAAGGGTAGCATATTATTGGATGTGCTCCCTCTCGAGCAGGTTATCTAATTTGCCTATTTGGGTATAAGACTGCACAAGGACTTGACATAGACAGTTAGCGGGCATTTTAAGAAAGGAATTTAGAACTTCCCTGACAAAATAACTCAGTCCAGTACTCCAAATTTATAACATCGAAGTGCTGAGCTCGGCACTATAAGGTGCTGAGCTGTGGGGTTTAGGAAACCTGCTACAGCTAATCGTTGCAGAAAATACATTCTTCTGGGCGATAACTAGTCTACTGCAAAGCACACCGATTGTTCCTTTAAGGAGCAATCTGGGTAGAAATGCTAGAGCAGGCCAATTCTGTACTGGCGTAGGTTGTGGTGTACACCGGAACTGAAAGTGTATGGTAAAGGTTTAAGGGACGTTAGAGAAAAATACCAATTTCATCAGATCAGCTGGCTGAGAAACCTTAGGGGTCTATTTTATGGAATGGGTCTTGCATACCTGTGGGATAGCCCTAATGACTCCTTGTTCACGACGAAAGATAAGCTCAAAGAAATATACTGGGAGATGATTGCACGTGAAGAGAGTAGATGTCATGATTCTACTTCACTCACAGGACTGTTCCTACAGATCAAATCTCGCCCAAATCTTGAACTGTTTTGGGATGCCATTAAAAAGCCTCTGGATCAGAAACTCTATTTCCAATTTAGATCAGGGATCCTTCCTCTAAAGTGTTTCACATTCAAATGGTCCACAACAAAGAATAACAAATGTAATATATGTAGAGACCAGGTAGAAACCCTATCACATGTATTGTTTGTGTGCCCTGAATATGCAAGTCTGCGCAAAACATGGCTAGCACAAACGTGCAGGAATATGGGTATAAGATCATCTAGCACCGCTGTCTGTATTCTTTGTACAAATCCATCACTCAGGTATGCCATCCAATAGGAAAATTCTTAAGGTGGATGTGGCTAATCCGTGCGCACCAAACCATGACTGAAAATTGAAAACTGGAACCCATCCACACCCTTGTATGGGCACCAGGCCTAATGAGAACCGTGGGTTCCAACATGCCTAATTGTGCTTTAAATGTGATTATCCAATACCCTTCTGTAAATACTGTTGTTATGCACTTTTACCAATAATCAATCACAAAAATGTGTATAGCGCGCTACTCACCCGTAAGGGTCTCAAGGCGCTTAAGGGGGGGGGGGTCGCTACTGCTCGAACAGCCAGGTCTTGAGATGTTTCCTGAAGGAGAGATGGTTCGGGGTCCGCCGTAGGCAGGTGGGGAGGGAGTTCCATATTTTGGATGCCAGGTAGGAGAAGGATCTTCCTCCGATGGTGGATTTCCGAGATCGTGGGGCGGAGGTGAGGGCGAGGCTGGCGGATCGGAGCTGGCGGGTGGGTGTGTAGAAAGTGAGGCGGCTGTTGAGGTACTTCGGGCCCGCGTCGTGGAGAGCCTTGTGTGCGTGGGTGAGGAGTCTGAACGTGATCCTCTTGCTAACGGGGAGCCAGTGCAGGTCTTTCAGGTGGGCAGAGATGTGGCTGTGGCAAGGGATGTCCAGGATGAGTCGTGCTGAGGCGTTCTGAATGCGCTGGAGTCTTTTCTGGAGTTTTGCTGTGGTTCTAGCGTAGAGGGTGCTCCTGTAGTCCAGACGGCTGGTGACGAGGGCCTGGGAGACCGTCTTCCTGGTTTCGGTGGGGATCCATCGGAAGATCTTTTGGAGCATGCGCAGGGTGTTGAAGCAGGTTCACGAGACGGCGTTGACTTGCTTGGTC
Source organism: Lissotriton vulgaris (assembly GCF_964263255.1). Taxonomy (NCBI): domain Eukaryota; kingdom Metazoa; phylum Chordata; class Amphibia; order Caudata; family Salamandridae; genus Lissotriton; species Lissotriton vulgaris. Next base: position 1,087,452,454 of record NC_141694.1, on the reverse strand, counting down.
ATCGTGAGGGAGGAGTCCAGGATGAAGCCCAGGTTGCGTGCGTGGTCCGTTGGCTCGGGTGCGGTGCCCAGGGCAGGGGGCCACTAGGAGTCGTCCCAGGCAGAAGGAGATGGTCCGGGGATAAGGACTTCCGTCTTGTCTGAGTTCAGTTTCAGACGGCTGATCTTCATCCATTCTGCGATGTCTTTCATTCCTTCCTGGAGGTTGGCTTTGGCGGTGGTGGGGTCGTTGGTGAGGGAGAGGATCAGCTGGGTGTCGTCGGCGTAGGAGATGATGTTGAGGTTGTGTTGGCGAGCGATGGCTGCGAGAGGGCTCATGTACACGTTGAAGAGGGTGGGGCTGAGTGAGAATCCTTGCTGAATGCCGCAGATGACTTCGGTGGCCGCTGATCGGAACAGGGGGAGGCGGACTCTCTGGGTTCTTTCGGCGCAGAACGAGATGATCCACTCCAGTGCCGCTCCTTGGATTCCGGTGTTGCTGAGGCGCTGTATCAGGGTGCGGTGGCATACAGTGTCGAAGGCTGCTGAGAGGTGCAGGAGGATGAGGGCAGCAGTTTTCCCGTTGTCGAGCAGAGACCTGATGTGGTCGGTGGCTGCGATGAGGGCGGTCTCGGTGCTGTGGTTTGCTTGGAAACCGGACTGTGAGGCGTTGAGGGATCCGTTGGTCTAAAGGAAGGCGGAGAGTTGTCTGTTGACGGTCTTCTTGATGACTTTGGCTGGAAAGGGGAGGAGCGAGATGGGGCGGAAGTTCTTGAGGTCTGTGGGGTCCGCGGTGGGTTTCTTCAGGAGAGCGCTCAGCTCGCCATGTTTCCAGCTCTCCGGGAAGGTGGCGGATGCGAAGAAGCTGTTGATGATATTCCGGAGTTGGGGTGCGATGATGGAGTCGGCTTTGTTGAAGATGTGGTGTGGGCAGGGGTCGTAGGGGAGCCGGAGTGGATGGTGTTCATCAGGCGGGTGGTGTATTCGGTGCTGACAGTGGTCCAGGTGCAGAGGGTGGTGGTGGGGGGCGCTGGTTTGGTGGTTGGGTGCGTGGTTTGTGCGCCGAAGCTGTTGTGTATATCGGCGATCTTGAGGTGAAAGAACGAGGCGAGTGAATCGCAGAGGTCTTGCGAGAGTGTGATGTCGTTGTTGCAGGTGCTGGAGTTGGAGAGCTCTTTAATGATTCTGAAGAGTTCCTTGCTGTTTTGGGTGTTGTTGTCCAGTTGTTCTTTGAATGTTGTCTTCTTGGTGGTGCGGATCAGCAGGTGGTGTTTGCAGGTGGCGTTCTTGAGGGCTGTCATGTGTTCTGCTGTCTGGTCGTGGCGCCAGGCTTTCTCGAGGGTGCGGCAGGTTTTCTTGGAGTTTTTGAGGTCGTTGGTAAACCACAAGGCTTTCCTGCTGCCGGGTCTGCTGGGAGGATTCTTCAGTGGTGCGAGTTCGTCGGTGCAGTTGGTGAGCCACTGTGTGAGGTTGCGGGCTGCTTCGCTGGGGTCCGTCGTGTTGGTGGGTGGGTTCTGGCTGAGGGTGGTGGTGAGCTGGTCGGCGGTGATCTTGCTCCAGCTTCTGCAGGGAACCTGTTGCGGATGGTGGTGGGTCGTGGTTCTTCTGAAGTTCAAGTGGACGCAGCTGTGATCGGTCCAGTGTAGTCCGGTGGAGTGGCTGAAGGAGATGTGCTTGCTGGAGGAGAAGATGGGGTCAAGCGTGTGGCCGGCGTAGTGGGTGGGGGTGTTTACCAGCTGCTTGAGTCCGAGGTTGGTGAGGTTGTCCAGCAGGGCGGCTGTGTTGCAGTCCTTGTTGTTCTCCAGGTGGAAGTTGATGTCCCCTAGGAGGATGTAGTCTGTGGAGGTGGGGGCGTGCGGACTGACGAAGTCTCCGATGGCTTCGCTGAATTGTGTGTGTGGTCCGGGGGTCTGTTGATGAGGGTGCCTCTGAGGGTGGTCTTGGGGTCAGTGTGTATCTGGAAGTGAAGGTGCTCGGCGGCGGTGAGGGTGTCGTCGGAGTTGGTTGTGATGCGGATGGTGTTTCTGTGGACGATGGCGATGCCTCCTCCGGTTTGGTTGACGTGGTCCCTCCGGGTGATCTTGTAGCCATCCGGGATGGCTATGGTGATGTCGGGGGCTGAGGAGGCGTTCATCCAGGTTTCTGTGAGGAAGGTGACGTCTGGTGATGTTGTGTCAGGGAGGTTTCAGAGTTCGACGGTGTGCCTGTGAACCGAGCGGGTGTTGAGCAGGATGCACTTGACGTGGTTGTTGCTGGTGCTCGGCTTTGCGGGTGCAGTGCCGGTTTGGAGGCAGGAGAATTGGCAGGCTTGGCAGGTGAAGGGTCCGTGGGTGCGTTTCGGGGTGGCTCGGTGGCAGGCGGGGTTCTGGCCGGTGTTGAGTGCATGGAGGGTGGCGGCATCGTAAGTTCGTTGGGTGCTCTGGCATCGTTGAGGACCAGGGGTTCCGGCGCTGGGCACGGTCAAGGCGCAGACGGGCGTAGACGGGATTGCCTTTGGCGTGCCTTTGGCGCACAATCGGCACGCCCGCTGTGCGTGAACGCTGCGCATACGCGTGGGCTCCATATGAGGCGAAGTGGGAGGGGGGAGCAGCGGGGAGGCGGGAGCGGGGAGGCCAATTGGGTTACAGAAAAAAAAAGGCGGCGGGGCCGCAAGGGAGCAGCGGCGGGAAGCAGGGGGGCACACCAGGGGTACAATACTAACGAGGCACAACATCAATTAAACATAAAATAAAGCGATTACAATCACAAAAAGCACAAAATGAGTGCAACAGCGGGGAGAGAAAGAACGAGCAGCAGCGAGGGGCACCGAGGCCAGGGGTGAGCCTGTGGCGCCAGGGCAGTGACGCGCTACAGCTGGTGAGCCGTGCGGTGTGGGAGGTGACCTGGGGTCAGGTCACACTTGCCTGCGCCGCTCGGGCTCCATATGAGGTGAAGTGAGAGGGAGGAGCAGCTGGGAGGCGGGAGCGGGCGGCAAATGAGGTTACAGAAGAATAAAGGGGGTGGGGCCGCGAGGGATCAGCGGCGGGAAGCGGGGGGCACCTCAGGGATAAAATACTAATGAGGCACAAAATCAATTAAACAGAAAATAAAGAAGAGATTACAATCACGAAATGCACAAAATGAGGGCAACAGCGGGGAGAGAAAGAATGAGCAGAAGCGAGGGGCACCGAGGCCAGGGGTGAGCCTGTGGCGCCGGGGCAGAGACGCGCTACAGCTGGCGAGCCGTGCGGCGTGGGGGGTGTCCTGGAGTCAGAATAAATGTCTGATCTCACCGGGATCTCTGAAGACAGCTTTCTACCTTTGTATAAAAAAAAGTATTCAAATTTTATCTGTATAATGTTTTTTACTTTTCTATCTGTAATGCCTTTATGACATGTATTGTCGAATAAAGCAGCTATTGATATATATTAAATATATATATATATTCACTGAAAAAAACACAGGTTTCAGGGACGTTATAGTTAGGCTGACATTTCACTCATACAAAACCAGAGAAATTCAGCTATTATAGTTAGCTCAGCTAACTATAAATAGTGCCCCCGCAATGCACTGCTGATGATGTCACATATTTTATCACAGATTACATCTCAAATGACATCACTGATGACATCATCCAGTGACTGAGGGACAGATGTACAACCCTAAATTGCATGCGCAAATGGGTTTGCGACCCATTTGCGCTTGCAAAAAGTTACGAGGCCATGTACAATTCCTAATTAGTGAGTCACAATTTATTTGCAACTTTCTAATTATGAATTACGAGTCACTATTTGGAAGGGGTGTGCCAAGAGTGTCTCTTCCTAATAGCGAGTCTCTACCCTATGTAAGAATGTTTTGCAACCCCAATTGTGGTCGAAAAGCACCTGCAAATTACTGCCCTCTTCAAGAGGGTGGTAATGGAAATGGATCACCAGTGGACCCCTTCCCCTTTGTGACTGTCTCCAGAAATATTTTTTTAAAAAGCATCCCGTTCTCCTTTCAGAAAAATGGGCTTCATTTAAAAAAAAAAGCTGCTTTATTGAAAAGCAGTCGCAGAGGTGGAGGTCTGCTGAGCCCAGCAGGCCACCGTCCCTGGGAGGGCCAGCCATTCCAAATGGGGTAGCAAATTGCGAGTAGCTCATTAATATTCATGAGCCTCGCATTTTGCAACCCCATTGGGAATCGCAAACAGTGTCTCTGTCACTGTTGTACATTTTAAATTGCGAATCACAATTTGCGACTCGCAATTGAGCGCAAATTGCAAGTTGCAATATAGAGTGGTCACACATCTGGCCCTGAGTGTTTTTTTTTCAAAGTTTAAGAATGTTTTATATATAGATATTTATATAGGTTTATATATAAATTGCCTACTGGCGGTCGCCAGTAGGTAGTTATAGTTAGGACCAAGTTTCCATAGAAGAGCATTTTTTGTTTTGCTTATAACTTTGGCATCGTTAGATGAATCTTCATGAAATTTTCCAAACTAATTCTTTGTTCATATCAAATCCTATGTGGAAAGTGTGGGGGTGATTTTTCAAGTGGGGCTGAGAAAAAAGGGGTCTCAAAACTTGTTTTCTCCATGTTAATTTACATAGGAAACTTTAGACAAGACTACAGGTCGAACGGGTGAACAGAATTACTCCAAATTTGGCAGGGAGAAGGGTCTTGGTCTAGAAAGCACACTTTTGTTTATTTGGTGTAAATCTGTTCAGTGGTTTTGAAGAAATATCAAAATTTACAGATATCGTTATTTGGGAATTCTGCCATCTGATTGGCTGAGAGGTTACAACAAGCACAAACTTGCTGCTTATTGGCTGCGATCGGTGCGAGCGGTTGCAACTAGGAAGTGTTGGCAGCCATTTTGTGATTCCGTTGAAATGCGTAAGGGAAAAAAGGGTGAAAAAAGTAGGAAATAAGAGGATAGGAGAACTGTAACTTCTGTGGGGGAGTGCAAAGCCAAGTAGTCACTCCTACCTGTCTGAAAGTGCTGTGTTGCTCAGAGTGACATGGTGATGGGATGAGATGCTGCTACACTTGGGTATGAACCCGAGAGCCTAAACTGTGAGCTGATTGCTGTAAAGTGATGTGCTCTGGTGTTTATAGCATGTGTGTGCAAGTAGTGTTAGTAGGTGTTTATACCATACAGGGAGCTGGAAGCGAACTACTGACCCCTACTGTGCATTTATCCTATACCGGAAGTGGGAAGCGAAGTACTCACGCCTATCGGTGTGAAGATTCAGGGATCAAACCAAGCGGATTGCAGTAAAGTGATGGGCTCAGGGTGCTGAAGCATACTGGCCGCTGTAGTATAACTGTGTAATTAGTGTTAGTATGCATTTATACTATACAGGGAGCGGGAAGCGAACTACTCACCCCTACTGGTCTGAGGACTCTGGTATTAAACCATAAACCTAAATCGTGAGCTCATTGCTGTAAAGTGATGTGCTTTGAGTGGTGTAGCATACCTGTGGAAGTAGTGTTAGTTTGCGTTTATACAATACAGGGAGTGGGAAGCGAACTACTAACTCCTACCGGTCTCAAGACTAGCGGATGAAACCATGAGCTCAGTGCTGTAAAGTCCCATGCTCTGTGTAGTATTCCAATGTAAGTCATAATAGAATGTTAATATGTAATGCTACTAGAATATAAGTATGCAATGATAAAATGTAGGGCTGTCATGAGGGGAATCTTGGGGAGTTGGTACACAGTGCTGGAGTAGATGGTTGCCTTGCTGTCTGCTCCTGTTGGTGTCTGTTTCAGCTGTCTTGTTTTCCTGCAATAAATCTACTTATCAGATCCACTGCTGTCTGCCTCTTCACGAAATAAATTTGGCGACAAGCGGGATAAGGTAAAAAAGAAGGCAGCACTCACCAATATTTCGAGCTTACTTGCTTTCTGCTGAAGACCTGTTTTCTTTGTGAAGCTGTTTCTACTCATTCCAGGATCGTCGGCTCATTGAACAATGTCACCTGACCTCTGGTAGGATTTATTGTTTTTTATTTTGGGCTTCCTCTGCCTCTTCACTACACTCTGGTCACTGTAATACACATGTGCAAGTAGTGATAGTATGCATTTATACTAATTCTGTAGTTATGCAGTAACCAATGCATCATTGCACTAGGAAGTGTCACCTCCCGGGCGCAGCTCATACAATGTCCCGGGGTGTGGATCTGTGGGACATTTATGTTTGCTATTACAGGGAGGGTGCATGGCTTCCACCCTGTGATAGCAGATCCTTGTTTGCCTCATTGAAGCGACAGGAGGAAAACCTTGTATCGCTTCAATATAGCAGATCCGGATCGTAACAATGGAAAAAAAGGAAGCAGAGTTTCACCTGTTCATTTAAATAAGCCCCCTGGTGGGTAATGTTCCGGTGCCAATCCTATTATTATACTGCGGGGTCTCTGCAGCACTGGGGACCTTAATCTCACATGTAAATTAGGCACAGGAGGGCACAGAGATGTTTTGCAGCCTAGGGCATCAACACGTCCCCAGGTATTGCTTACTAATTGTTCGGGGGGCTTCAAAGCGAACTCAAGTCCGGGGATCGCCACCCTCTGGGGCTTTACTTAAATATGGTGAAATGGTAAAAAAATAACCTTTAATAAAACAAAGCAAATAAATGGAAACGCAACTTTATTTGAACAGACAACTGTATAACATGAAATAAGTGGGTGGGACTCCTCCGGAAGCAACATACAAAACCTGCAAGACAAAAAAGAAACATAAGTATGTGTGCCATGTCCAAGAGAAAAAGAAAGGTAGTCAAAATGAAAGGAAGATAGAGAGAATGGGACAGAGAGGGAGTGGGTAAAAGGGAGAAGGGGAGGGAGAGCCAAAAGAACAGAGAGAAGAAGAGACAGAGCTGTGACCTACTGCACCCAGTTCCTCACTGTTCACCTCCGGTCACCTATGTGTCTGGGACGCTGGGGTTCGCGAGAAAGAGTGCGGTCCAGCAAGTCATTAAAATGAAACAGATATGAATAAGGCCAGAAATTACATTATTATCTACGGCACACCGCTTGCCTGCACCTGTGCATCCAGGCTGCTGCAACCCAGCCCCTTCCCCTGCACTGCGCTCAATTGCAGCTCCTGCGAACCGAGGCTTCTCTGCTCACCGGCCACCACCGATGAGTCCAACGACGTGCTGGTGCGAGCTCCGACTCCGGGGGTGCCTCTCTAAGGGTGGCACAGCAGGTCTCCAGTCAGGGACGTTGTCTTTATACCACAATGGAAGGCGTCAGAATACCCAGAGCATCATCACAGGGCGAGCAACTGCTCCACCCATTTTGGTGCAACCAACTCAGTGTCTGAAAAGGGAGAAATAATATAATGCTGGAAACGTCTTGAGATAAATGAAGGTTCATTTCAAGCTTAATAGATAATACCAGTTGAGTGCATCCTTTCTTCTTGAAGTACGATCTACCAACTGTTAGTGGTAATCGTGGTTTAAAGAGGAGTTGGAGTGCATGAGAATTCACAAGGTTAAATAATAATGTTATGCCAACGTTCACATACAAAGGAACAGAGCGCATGCTAGAAGCATAATGTGTGCATGTAATGCAGTGGCACAAGCCTGTGTGCATGTACACTTAGTAATTCGCTCACTACAGTGTTCCAAAAACAAATGCCACTTGTCTATAGGGCAGTACTGCCCGCTGGCTCAGGCCTACAGTATGGTCCAGCAGGTCCTTAAAATGAGACAGATATGTGACTGAATGAGGTCAGAGATCACATCATTACGCACGGCAACATCGCTTGTTCACACCTGTGCACCCAGGCTGATGCACCCCACCCCTCCCGCAGCATAGCATTCAATTGCAGCCCCTGTGCACCCAGGCCCCACTGCTCACCTGCTGTTGTTGTTGTGTGTCCAAATACGACGGCCAGCAGTGTTCACAATTCATATCCATAGTTGGATGCCAGGATGGTGTACACCTCGTGGATCCCTTTCCAAACACGACGGCAAGTAGGGTTCACAATTCATATCCAGTGTTGATTGCCAGGATGGGGTACACCTCATGGATCCCTTTTTCTTATTGGGCATTGTGATATGCGAGGTGGTTGTGACCATATCACCTGAGGCAGTGTGGAAGAACTGGGACATGTGGTGTCATTGTTATCCTATTTATAAGTACGCAAAGTGGGCTAAGCTTGCGTACACCAGGCCAGAGTAGGTGTGTGAATAATTATTCCCGGGACCTGGGCGTTGTTCAGTTCCTGTCTGGCCAGGAAGTGTAATTTTGTTTGTGTCCCTGTTGCAGTTTTGACGTTGCACAATGCACAATTTACATTAATGTAGCATGTACTGGGAGGGCGAAAACTATCGCTAATGAGATGCTGTTCGAAAACATTTAATGGCCAATATCACATGTTGTTGTCAAGCTTGTGGATATGCGCAGACACGCATGTCAATGGTGTGTGGTATTATTGTAAGTGTTGCTATTGCGAAGCACACACATGTGAATGTGCTCGGATGGAGGGAGGATCAGCTGTTAGGCTACATCATAAACAGTGATAATGCTCATTACAGTCAAGCAATGCATGTCAAACGTGAATCTGAAAGTCTCACATATGACACACTACTATACTGGTAAAGCCTGACAACAGAGCATACTGCAACACAAATCTATACATTACTCTTTACTGTTTGTCACATGTGATCTAGGATGTGCACTCTGCCTGTGGCTGATGATACCCCTTCGAGCCACCAATATCCAGGCCGAAAGGCAGAACAATAATGCGTACACACAAACGCCAGAGCCTTCGTGAAACACACATTTGTTTTTTGATGTAACATTTCAGATGCATGGCCATCACACGTCGAAGGCTAATGTACAGACCATAAATATTGATCAAGATGATCATTGCATGTTGTGTATATTAAGATATGTGTACACACAAAAGACTTTTCAAAAAAGCTCTCTAAGCAGAAGAGGTGTCTCTCATCAAACGCTGTAAAGAGAATGACTAAAATGGGTGAGGTCCTCAAACTGTTTCAGTGGGAAATAATATGAGCCAATCAAATGCTTTTTTTTAAGGTCACATGGCAATCGCGTATCGAGCGCGCAAGGAGGCCACACCAGACGCGATTTTGAGAAAATATATTTATCATATTATAAGTTTGTTACAGTTAGAATTATATAAATGTTTAAAATATTTTAGATTATGGCTTGCTCTTAGTACAATACTGGTATGGGACTGCAGTTTTGTAAAAAAAAAAAAAGATATACATATTTTTAGGGAAGATAGAAAACATTACATAATTTTTAAAGTAAAAGAGAAAGGATAATAGAGTTCCAAAATAATACAAAGAAATAGAAAACATTTAGGTTTTATAAATATTAAAATATGAAATTAACATTTAAAAAACCTAAGAAATTCACTGAAAAAACCATAGGTTTTACAGAGGTTATAGTTAGGAATTAGCATTTAAAAAACATTTGAAATTCACTAAAAAACATAGGTTTCAGCGATGTTATAGTTAGTTGGACATTTCATACATATAAAACCAGAGAAATTCCACTGTTATAGTTATTTGAGCTACCTATAACTTGCGCGCCCGCAATGCACTGCTGATGACGTCACATATTACATCACTCATGACATGGTCAGTGACATCACTGATGACATCACTGATGACATCTCAAATGACATCACTGTTGCCATCATCCAAGTGATAATCTGATGCACATACCGATGCCCTAATATAAACTTTGATACACCCACTCTAAAATGCAGACTACTATTTTTGAAACCATACACACAACAATGCCAGATACTATATTCCACTCACTATTTCCTAGGTCTACACACACATCCAGTCACTTATACATGTAGTTACTCATCAATACAATACTATAATATGCACTCATACATCTATACATACAGTCAAATTCCACCACTCATCCGTAGAGTTACTCACACACCTTGTCAGTCAAGCAAAGAATCAATCACATACCCATTTACTCATGTATACAGTTATACGCACCAACTCCGTTATTTATAGACACACCACATCCCTTATTTATACAGATACTAACACATATTTACTGTCTTATACAATCACTGATACAAGCAGACACTTGTTTATACACCCACTCTTTAAATAACCTACTCTCATGTATAATCATTTATATACTCCAACACTCTCATATACTGCCTTAAAACATATGTAGTTAGCCACACATATACTACTGAGACATTCATTCACTCACCAACACACCCATAGACACACTAACTAACCCATACAGCTCTTCCCAGATGCACTTTTGAATCCATACAACCAGTGAATCACCCACTCCGACATCTATGCACAGTCATACACCCCCCACCCACCCACAAAAACACTTAGGCTCCCATTCAGATACTCAGGCAACAAATAAATCACTCATATAGACACTCATGCAGCTATTCACCAACCCATGCATTTTCTTACATGCCAACTGAGAGACTAATACAGACTTTCACACAGTTTAGTCACTAACCCATGCATTCAGTGAGATACATTCAATCACTCACTTATACAGTCAGTCACGCACCTACTAAAAAATCCCTTCAGGCACTTGTAAATGGACTCATTCTTCAATACACCTTGGCATAGATATATATGAAAAATATTTAAACTTTACAGAAACACACATTCACTGTATGATGTCATCAGTGATGTTGTATATATATTCACTGAAAAAACATTGGTTTCACACATGTTATAGTTACCTGGAGATTTCACTTATACAAAACCATTGAAATTCCCCCGTTATAGTTAGTTCAGCTAACTATAACTCACGCGCCCGCAATGCACTGCTGATGACATCACATACTACATCACTCATGACATGGTCAGTGGCATCACTCATGACATCACTGATGACATCTCAAATGACAGCAATGATGACATTGCAAGGTTTTTTAAATGCTAATTCCTAACTATAATGTGGCTGAAACCTATGTTTTTTGTGTGAATTTCAAAGGTTTAGTAAATGATAATTTTTAAATGTATAAATTATTATATTTCTTTCTTTTTTTACTAATTTCTTACATTTTTATTAAAAATATTTATATCATATTATATTTATTTTATTTTTTAAATTATATTCCATATTCTTAATGTAAAATAATAACAAAACTAAATCCCAAATATTGTTTTAGATACATTTTTTTTTCTCCATTTTTTACAATTCAAATCTGTATAATTCCTTTTTCATATTTTTTTGGGTAATTGCACCGTACGCGTACAGCGATCGCACCACACTTTGTAAGGAAAATGGTCCTCTGTGGGTAGCCACGCACTCATTACGGATACGCTTTGACCTTGCGCATCGCATCAACGCTTCTGCGTGACGTCATATATGGCGCCCCGTAAGCGTACGGCGCAAAAGTTTCTAATTGTTCAAAAACATATATTTATGTATTTAATGTACATATTAAGGGAAGACATTATCTAACACAATCATGAAAATGTTTTTTTTAACTTTTAATAAGCGATTATTACTTTTAAAAGCAATTATGCAAATCGCAGCGGTACGTCGTACGTACTCGCATCTTAAGAGCGCCGTAAGAGCACTGTAAGCATACGCAAAGGCATGTGACCATAAAAGGAGAGTTTTGATTGGTTCATAATACTTCCTATTCTAACTGTTGAAAGACCCCTCTCATTTTGATCATCCTACTTCGACTTTCCCAGGAAAAACATCTATTCTGTGGAGCTGTAGTCTTTTACAACCAAACTCTACAATGGCTGCTCTTTTTGAGACTTCATCAGTACATTATTCTAAGGAAGATTTTGTTACTGAGCCACCTCAGAAAAAGAGTAAAGAAGCTTTCATTTGGAAGTTTTCTTCATTTCCGGAGGGACAGAAAAAGGTGAATGTACCGAAAGTAACGTGCAAGATCTGTGAGGTTCCAGGGCTGACCCCACTAAAAAGTACTCTTTCGGGACAGCCTCAATGGTTCGCCATGTCAAAAATTTGCATCCAAATAGTTATGGAAGGATGGCAACACAAAGGTTCCAGGAGAACTCCCGACCTGCAGTTCCTTCTACCTTAATTGCACCACCACCTCCTCCGAGCAGTCCGCATCCTATTATTGTGCCTCAGTTGGCAGATCTTACAGTTCCTTGTAAATTTTGCAGAGTATGGTGAGCAGTCTATTCACCTCATTGTGAAGAGCAAAGAAGAGCACCGTTGCCAAAAACAATAATTTTTTTTTCTTTTTTCTACCTGTTCCACAGTTTTTTTGTTTCTTTCTTTGGTTTAACAAAAACGACTAAACACTTGCTGTAAAAATAAAAAAAATAGAAAACTAAAAAGAAAAAAAACACTTCTTTTCAGAACTAGCTGCACTGGCTTAAAAAATAACTATATTTCTATATTAGTGTGTAAAACTTTGTTAGAATGAATGTGTAGTGCATAAATGAACAAATTAATTAGTACTGTATGGTGAATGTGAAAGTACAAAACTATAAGGGAGTGCTACAGCATAAATGTATAAGGTGTTTACCTATAGTATACTGTAGTACCTCAGACACACTTTAATGTAACATATCCATATAAATATGTTAGAAGTCTATACTTCAATTTGCACTGCTAGTCAAACTGCCTGAGTGAATTTGTATGTGTTAGGAGCGGATTTACAACCCTTTGTACCTCTTTTACACATCTTTTCCATCATTTTTGTGATGCAACGGTGTTGCAAAAGATGTGCCATAGGGCCTGATATTTACAATGTGATGCATATGGAAGGTGCATCACATTCTAAAGCCCTGCGCCAGAAAGAAACTTTCCTGCGCAGAGAGAGGGGGGGGGGGAGTGGAGGTGTTCTAGCATAGGAACACCTCCTAAAAGTGACTGAGTGAAATATATAAGATTTCATTCAGTCACTTTTAGGCCTATGCTACGTCAAAACCATGCACCTGCTTGAAACAGGTGTAAGGATTGACACAGCTTTGGGAGCATAGAACCCCAAGAGCATTCCTGGAGCTGCGTTGCACTTGGAATGCAAGTCAAGCAATGCACCACCTTCACAACACAAATACATCACATATCTGTGCCGTTTTTGCTCCATAATACACTACATTGTAAATATGGTGCATCCATTGTGCTGATATCACAGTGCACAATAACTGCCATATCTCTGGGAATGTACCACTTATTGTACATCTGCTGATTACTGTTTGAATGTAGTGAATGGATTACTACACACCGATGAACGAGTCACTATAAAACTATAACATGAATGACAGAGTGTTTGCTGGAAGTGTAAGGATAGAGACTGGGGAATTCAAAATATAAAAGGTAAATGTGCAGGTGCGTAGAACAGTAAATGCATAGTAAATAGGAATTTGAAGCAGTCCATATACTAAGGCCTACTTTGCTCCATAATTACTTGGGTACTGACTGCATGATTACAGTTCTGCAAAGAGAGTGCATGACTGAATTTAGAAGAGCTTCAGTTTTACTACAGTACATATATAAGGAAATACTGCTGAATGGCTCACTACAATATTGCAACAGTAGAGTGAGAGTAATTGTGAAAGACTATTGATACAGACTGCGCTATTGAATGTATAACAAACAAATGTGCAGCTACATAGAAGATTGCATGCATACTCTATACAGGTTTAAAGCAGTACATGGCCTAAGGCCTACATTTCACCATGATTACTTGAGTACTGACTGGATAATTACAGTTCTGCAAGGAAAGTGTCTGTCTGAATTTAAAAGAGCTTCATTTTTAGCACAGTCAATACATAAGGGAATTCTGCTGAATACTTCACTACAATACTGAATCAGCAATCACAAAGAGTTTGCTGAGAGTGTAAGAATATAGACTGGATAATAAAAGCTATAAAAGACAAGTTTGCTCATGCATAGGAGACTGCATGCATAGTGTATAGGAGTTTGAAGCAGTCCATGCCCTAAGGCCCACTTTGCACCATGACTACTTGGGTACTGGCTGAATTATTACAATTCTTTAACCCCTTCCATGCTCATGACGGAACGGTTCCGTCATGAGCGTCGGTTGAGCTGTGCTCATGACGGAACCGTTCCGTCATGAGCCGATAGGCTCATTAGAACCTTCAGCACAGCGCGAAAATTCGTGCCACGCTGAAAGGGTTAAGGAGAGTGTCTGGCAAAATGTACAGCAGCTTCACTTTTAGAATAGTGTATTTATAAACACATACTGCTGAATGGCTCATTACAATACTAATATAGCAGTACCAAAATGTTTGGAGGAAGTGTAAAGATACAGACTAGGCAATTGAAAGTTTAACAGCCAGGTCTACAGGTGCATAGGAAAGGGCATTTATTATTTATTAACCTTCCCAAAGCCCCAAGCACCAGCACACCTTTCCGAGGGTAGGATTACGATTTGCAAATGCTAGCATTTTTTAAATTAAGAACCATAAAAATAACAAATATTAAACCTTTTTTTTTCTTCTAATGACAAAGGTATTTTTTTTACGTCTTCTATTTAGATGCTTTTAATCATGAAAATGCAAAGAACACATTTTACCGAGTAAAACTTTTAAACTCTCCAACGAATGTAGATAATAATACCTTTTACGTGTTACTATCAAAATCGAAACCTTTACAGCTTCACAGTTTGTAACTTTTCCTAACACGTGCAGAAAAAAAACAGTTAAAACGTGAGCATGTGTAAACTGCAAAACGTGCCATCTACATAGGCGGAGCCACATCTTCTTTTCATAGAGTACTAAGCAACAAAAAACTATATAAACCACACCTACTGTGCAATTAGTTTCAATTTCCCGAGTTATTTCTGAATTGCCAATCTCTGTTGCACGTTTCGTTCTCTAGCTTCGGATTCTCTTTTTGCGTTAACAAACATATTCTGGAGTTGTAAGTTGTTTCAATATGGCAAAGGTATAGTACTTAGTTATAAATTGTGACTATTTGTCAATATAAAACATTTATATTTAGAACAAAATGGTATTGCATCTTTTTTGCTTTTTCTCTGTAACGTCAGCAGCTTGTTCTTAGAAACAGATATATTATAACAAATATTACTCCTTTTCTGGCTCCTTTTACCTTTTATATAGTGACTTTTTATATTATAATATTGATACTGTGCTTCCCTCGAGAGGTGTTGCTAACCCGTTGACGCAAACCCTAAACATTTACAATCAACGTCACAATGTTACACTTGTTATTATGTTTTCCCCTAGAGATCACATACGGTTAATATGTATATTATAACATTAACAGTCTTAGTAATCCTAGCGGAATTCACAATCCGTCGTCACAAACAGTAATGATAAGTAAGCAACGTTACCGGCTTGCGGCTTTCAGTCTATTTTCCCCTTGTGATCATATGCTGTGAGAATATATACATATTATTATTCTCACCGTCATGATCTCAGAGGAGTTTATGACCCATCGCCACGAAGATCTAATTTTTTCACCTCCCGGAGAAAAGAAGTTCAGTAAATAATTACCGCTCGAAACCATTTCATTATGGATGTTCTGTTGAATACATAACTTTATTTTTCTTTTCTTTTTACTGTAACAATGGTATCAAGCGTTATATTATAATAGATTGTCCTATTGCTACAGAAGAGGAATGGGAGATTTTTCAGCGCCATCTGTAATATATTTATCAAATATTTATAAGTACGTGATCAGATATTTTTATATATATTAAAATATAGCTATCATGCATACTTTGTTACTTTAAATATTTAATAAACCCTACATTTCTGAATGTCATTTTCTAATTTATATTCTTATTTGCGATTCCTATTCACCTCCTCCTTAAAGGATTAACATTCTATATATTCTTTGGTGAGTATGTGATTTATTAGTGGAACAGTCTGCAACTTGTAAACACTATGACAGCACGTTTCTGAATTGTACAGAATACAAGTTTTAAAAATAATAATGCATGCATTTCTATGTAATATGAAACAATTTATATTTTACTGTTTTACTTGTTCTCTTGATCTGAGATAATGCAGTGCGGGTATGTTTGTTGTTGCACTTCTATTCTTCTTAATCTAAAAGTAACTCATGCCCTCTTACATCATCAAGAATATGGGGCAACCCTTTTACAAACTGTAGCAAAAATAAGAAGTATATAGCCACGCTTAACTGATATTTTATGAAATTCCATTTTAAATTGTCACCCCTTTCATATATACTGCCACAGTTTCTGAAGAAAGTTTATTTGTATTTGCTTAACAAAAACTGCTTCAAACCTAGACTGAATTTTTTGATATGCAACCACACCTCCCCATCAGGAAAGTAAACACATTATAAGTAAATAGTACTACTAAGAAGTATGTCACCTACAAACTTGATAAAAGAAAACAGAGCAAGAAACTGTCTTTTTTCCGCCGTGATTTATACACCACACAGCAACTTTATAAATGGCCCTTGAAACATATATAAAAAATAGTTTACCTCATAATTCCTCTCCACGACCTTATGGGCACTGTACACAGTTAATAGTGTTTCTAACCTGCCCTCTACTACTTTCTTTCCCAATACTCCTTTGAAAAATGCATCACAATGTCACTGACAACAGTGAACCGTTCCCACCCAATAAGGAGCAAACTTGTGTTCGGAACACTTTGGCCAATAAAATGTCCATTTTGTTCCAGAGACGAGCTAGGAATGACTGCTAAGCCTTCTATTTTTAATACTTTACAGCCAATGAACATTAAACTTCATAAAGTCCCGCTTGGAGCACGTTACCCTAATAATCCCCGAACAGGAAGGAATCCTTAATAAAACTTTTTTACGGACTTCTTCTACGACTAACGGTTCCTATGAAAAAAATAAATATAAATCTCCAGCACAGTAACTATTTCAATTAGCAACATATTGTGATGAACTTCTAACCCCTGTACTCATGCAAGTGATCCATGAACTGTTACTATGGTAACAGGCAGAAAGGTAGTGGCTGTACTAAAAACCGTTAGATTTACCTTGAATCCTCTATAAGACAGAAACGAAACCAAAATACCATATTTGCAACCCCTTTGCACAGTTTTTTTAATAAAATGAGGCCCCAAGGGGGGGGGGGGGCGATAGGAGGAGAAAGCGTTCCCCGGAACTCTGGGGGGCCATGAGCCCCCCCCCGCATACATATTGTTAAAGATCTGGGGGATAGCGATCCCCGGGCAGGGGAGACCCTCTAGGCCCCCATTATAAAAAACAAATTGCCCCAGAGATTTGCCCCCCCCGGAGGCTAATTAACAATAAAGTGGGCTTCACGTTTTTTTTCTTTTTCGCCCAAAACGCGTACCCTGCATTAAAAAAAATATATATATATATCCAGCGTGATGTCATATACGGCGCCCCGTACACGTACTCCGCGAAAGATTCTAATTGTTCAAAAACATATATTTATGTATTTAATGTACATATTAAGAGAAGACATTATCTGGGATAATCATGAAAATAGTTTT
Source organism: Lissotriton vulgaris (assembly GCF_964263255.1). Lineage (NCBI taxonomy): Eukaryota > Metazoa > Chordata > Amphibia > Caudata > Salamandridae > Lissotriton > Lissotriton vulgaris. Next base: position 1,087,435,063 of record NC_141694.1, on the reverse strand, counting down.
TTAAAACTTTAAAAAAGCGTATATTACTTTTAAAATCAATTACGGAAATATTGGCCGTACGCCGTAAGAGTAAAGATAGTTTGAAGACTTATACATTTTATAAAACAATATAGCACGGCACACTAAAGAAGAAAAGCCAACACAGATATTAACCCCTCTCCCAACATTTACAAGCCCCTGGGGGAGGTGGTAAATTAATCAAGAATTCGTTAGTACAGCCTATTGTGCTTACGCTACCAGAAAAACACAACAGTACAAAGCTCAGATTTCCATTGTAGTGATTTCTTAGTTGCAGGTCTAGTTGTCAGATCGACACACACTCTTTCGTGGCTGCTAAACACCCACACCACACCCATCCAGCGCATCCGTCACTACACACGTGACCCTATGTATAAAAAAGACGGGGCGCACGTGTTCTACGCCATTTTAGAGTTGTTCCCAAACTACCGAACAAGGGGGCCCACTACTACATGCGTGGCCTCTTTGGTCACTGAGTTGGTGTGCCGAAAGCACTGAGCAGGTGAACAACCTGCGATGATAATGATGGGAGTACGAGTATGTCGTTAGCCATATACATTTACCACCCATGATAAAGGCATGAGCATAATAATGGCTTTCTGGTGACTGACACGCGTTGTAATGGCTGTGGCTTACGTGCTTCAAATGACTTTTTAGGTATACGTGTGACCAAGTCTGATAACATTGGAGGCCAAGGAAAAACACAGGACATCTCAGCGATCACAGACAAGATAGGCGGAGGGTAAAATAAAAGTAACAGGTATATAAAAAACGGAGGAAAACTACTAAAATGGCGGAGGACGGACTATGTAATCAACGTTTGGCACCTCAGCAATATGATTATTAATATATTACAAAAGTATAGCAGCGGATGACACACACGGCCCGGGAAAAGAAAGCAGCAAATTTAATACCTGAAATGAGGACAGCTTTGCTTGGCGAACTTAAAGAAAAAGAAAGAAACATGGGCTTGGAAGCAAGGCTGCTCATGCATAGGGAGTACAACTGGTGCACTAAAAAAAACGGAAAGTTTCACATACTATCGTAGAAATATAGCTCTTTTTTTCACCAGTAAAGTTAGTTCTCAAAAAGAACTGTGGGGCATATTATCAAGCCTGGGCGATAACATTATTGCTGCTTTATTGGCAGGAAACTGCCGATAAAGTGGTAATAATGGGCTTCATAATATGCTCTATGGAATTCCAATGGAAGCTCATGTTAGATGTCCTACACATCTAACATGAGCTTCAATTGGAATTCCATAGAGCATATTATCAAACCCATTGTCGCCACTTTATTGGCAGTGTCCTGCCAATAAAGCAGCAATAATTATATCGACCAAGCTTGATAATATGGCCCTGTTTTTTTAGCCCCAATGCCCCCACAATCCTCCCCGTGTCCTTCGAGAGCTTGCATTGCTTTGTCAGAGAGACAGCTTACATGCTGCTCTTTCTATCGAAAACCAATCTGCTTTCCTACTTGAAAGAGAGAGCAGATTAACTTGCTCTCTCTTTCAAATAGGAAAGTGGTTTGCTGTGGTAAAGTGGGAACAGCGACATTCCCACCCAACCATAGCAAAAAGCAGTGTCCCGGGGGTAGGCACCCCAACACACAGCAGCAGCCAGCTCTGGGAGGCGGTGGTCCCCATGGCCATCAAGGGCTCCAAGAGGGGGACCGCACGACCTCCTCCCAACATTAAAAAGCCCTGGGGGGTCCAGGTCCCCAGAGCTGAAAGGTCATTTTCTACATTACTGACCCAGGAAGGTGGCAGTCCCCGAGGCGTCTACGGGGAGAGGGGAAGCTGAAAACATACTTTAAAAAAAAAAACAGAGGGGGTGGTGGTCCATGGGGCTGTGGGGGGCCTTACAAGCCCCCTTTATAGACAAAAATTGCCCCAGAGATTTGGCCCCCCGGGAGGCTAATTAAGAATAAAACGTATTTCTAGTTTTTTTTACCTGTGCGTGTACCTCGCGATTTCTTTTTTTTTTTTTTAATTGGGGGCCTAAAGATCCATGTGGGACCCTCTGAGCAGGCCTAGAAGGTCAGGATCTTTCTACACTGCCCCCTTTCCTTTTTTTTCAACTTTGTTGTACTGTTTTCTTGTGACTCGGTTCTACCGAGGCATAAGATGGCTGCCAACAATTCCTTGTTTGGAGTGTTGACAGACAGTTGACATCCAATCAGCATGCAGCTCGTGCTCGTAATTGTACAGATTTCGGTACGCGTGCTGTACTTCATCTCTAGCTATCGCTATGATTTTACTTTTGATTTTCTCAGGAACTACTGAACGGATTTACACCATTTAACAAAAAGGCCCCTTTCTGAACCAAGGGCTACCTCTTTGCTAAATTTGGGGTAATTCCATTCAGCAGTTCGGGCTGTAGCTGCAGCTAAAGTTTCCTATGGAAAATTGCATGGGGAGAACATGTTTTGGGACCCATCTGCGAACCAAACTCTACCTCTCTGCCAAATTTGGTGTAATTCCGTTCAGCGTTCGGGCTGTAGCCCTGGCTGAAGGTCCTTATGGAAAATTGCATGGGGAAAACACGTTTTGGGATCCCCTTTTTTCTCGCCCCCACTTGATGAATCACCCCCAAACTATCAACTCCACAGCTTCCCGGTGCCTTGACTCACTCAAACAGGAACACTGACTCGGTAATAAGCCAAAATCAGATTTTTTTTATTAATTCATTTCTTCAAATACGTCGAACGGTGCATTTCTCAAGACGCGTTTCGGACACGAGGCTGTGTCCTTGCTCACTTAACAAACTGTGAGGATAAACAGTACATTTTAAAACTCTCAGTGGCGCCAAACACAGCAGTATAGTGATAGAAAGCTGACAAGAGCTTAAAGTGCATCAAGTGATATCTGGCACCGCCATCTTTTAGTGTCTACATACCATACAGCTTCTCCTAGCACTGCCTATTTATACATTATAACAAAAACGCTAAAACGTTAACTATGTAAAAAAAATTAAAAATCATCCCTCCTCATGTTATCATTTCGTATGCCCTTGAAAAATGCATATGTGGTCCGACAAGAAAACAAAACCTTATTAGTAATGTTCAATGCATTTGATTGTATCCCCACGTTTGTCGTGGGTACTATTTTTTTATGTTAAAATGCAATAGACAGAAATTCATACATTTACATATTTCTATATACAATTTCATATAATATATACAAAACTGGGCAACTCTTCGATAATGATGACTTAAGGGTATATGAACCTCTCGTTTTCTGAAGGCAGTGCAAGAAATGTCATTAAGGTGCTATGTCAGACATTTATAATGGTGCCAAATGGGATGTGCAAATACATTCTATTATCGACCTGAAGGGTTGGATTTAAAATTCTTTCAATATGTATGCCCGACATGTACCAAAATATCATACAAAAAATATGTCTGTACAAATACTCAAATTATAAAGTCAGAGCTAATGGTGTTACAGTATTTACTAAACTATTTGCCTTCCCCTGTGTTATTATATAACACGACGCTAGATTACCAGATAATATAGCTCATCTCTATGCTATTCCTTTGGCGTTACCCTATGGATCACCCTATAGTGATATAAAGTGTGCGCAGAAACATGAATCGTGTATCTGTGTGCTTGTAAAGCCTAACTATATATATATATATATATATATATATATATATATATATATATATATATATATATATATATATATATATATATATATATATATATATATATATATATATATATATATATATATATATATATAATACAGCAATCAGACGATCACTGTTACATCATTGTGCCTATGTCAGTGCAGGAAATAAGCACCGCCATGGGATTAGCGGAAGTGGAAAACTGCAGACTATTTTGTGTACCTGGCACTTGCCTGTTAGGACTGAAATTCTAAACCATGTAGATGACTAATAAGTGCTGAAGCTGTCCACTTATGTTTCAGAGACATTATGTAACATTATTGGCATTCATAGGAAATTGTGTAAATCTTCCCCGTTATTCAAGCCTGCCGGTGCTTTGCTATTCAAATTCACTATGTATTTTGACTCAAGTTGTCTGAGGCTCTTCTCCCTATTCCCTCCCTTTTTGTTAAGAACTACAGCATCAATGACAAAATATTGCAGAGGACTCAAATCATTATTATGGGCGTTCTTAAAGTGCCGAGCCACCGGATATGCCGGGTCCGAGTTAACTATGGCTCTTAAGTGTTGCAATATTCGCATATGTGCTTGCAGTTTGGTGCTGCCTACATAGTACAAATCGCAGCTACACCTTAGTACATACACAGCGAACTTTGTGCGGCAGGTGTAATGTGCTCTGAGAGGTATCGGGGTATTGGAGAAGGGAGTCAGATACGATGTAGTATTCACACCGAACTACATGTTTGTCTAGTTTCCAGACTACTAGTCACCAGTTCATTCTGCATGGAATATGCTCCTCTGAATGTGATTGTCGGGTCTTAGGTATCACTTCCTTAAGGACTTGGTCTGTTAAGATGATAGGCCATTCTTTTTTTACTATTGTGGTTATTGCATTGGCCTGTCTACTATAGCCAGTAATCAGTCTGATCTCATCTGTGCTATTTTGTCTCTCCATGGTGGTAATGGAGTCCCTATGGGGGTCCAACAAGGATGGACGATCTAGAGCATAAGCTTTAGCTATTGCAGAGTCCAGGCGATCAGAATTATAGCCTCTTGCCATCAGCCTGTTTTTGGCCTCCAGTTGGTGATGCTGCCTTGCTTCAACAGTACTGCACTCCCTATGTATCCTTAAAAATTCCCCATAGGGAATACTGATATTGCATGTTGGGGATGAAAACTGCCAGCATGAAGTATAGTGTTCCCTGAGGTGCTCTTTCTATAGAGGCTAGTTTCAATTTTACCTTCCCGAATTTGAACTTGAACATCAAGGAAATTCGTTATTTTTGCATCGATGCTAGCAGTAAAATGAAGATTTAATTAATTCACATTGATGTTGCCTACAAAATCTCTGGTTTGTTGTGCATCCCCTGCCAAATGATGAACACATCATTTGGCAGGGGATGTACCTCCAGTATTTCACAATATGGTTGTTCCAAGCTGTCGAATTTACGTGCAAGCGTGGATATTTACCCCGACTCATAATCATGTTATATACATATTCACTGAAAAAACGATAGTTACACCCATGTTATAGTTAGCTGGACATTTCTCTCATACAAAACCATTGAAATTCCCCCGTTATAGTTAGTTCAGCTAACTATAACTTGCGCACCCGCAATGCACTGCTGATGACGCCACATATTACATCACTCATCACATGGTCAGTTTTAGTCCTTTGCAAAATTATACAGCTATAATTACTTTTAAGGGTATCCTGTTCTTAGCTTTTCTTAAATGTTGAAAGCAGTCACTCCTTAGACCAGAGGTCTTCAAACTTTTGGATGTCGAGACCCCCCTGTCAACATTTTCAAGCGTAAGGACCCCCTCCTGACAAAAATTTCTAAACCTCTAGGTTATGAGGAAGGTGAGGACCAAATTATGCGACAGGCTTGACTAAATTGTGTGAGTAGAAAATGTAAATAATGTTCTGTGATTCTACGTATTCTGGGGTAGCATTGCTTTATTATTTAGATTTTTTTTAAACACAGTAATACTGAGGAAAGATTTCACCCCATCAGTACCAGTTTATAACCAAAATACAGCAATTAACACCAGAAAGATGTCTAGTCAACCTCTGTGAAGGGCCGCCCAATCCGCAGGAATACACGCTGCCACATTAGAAGCTCACCTGGCCATGGCCGGGAGCAGCAAGGGTGCATTCAAACCGTGGCTGTCTTGTGCAGAGTTAAGCAGTTTACCCATGCCCCTTTCCTCTCACCCCCTTCCTTCCATCCCTTTCTTCTCTCCTCTCCCAACCCCGGTTCCCTCTCTCACATTGCAGGCAGATGGTTATTAGCCCCAGGACTCCTTTTGGTAACAGTAGCGCACTACAAATATAAATAATAGGCAGAAGCAGGGGATCCACTAGACCCGAACTTCGGGGGGGGGGGGGGAGAGTTTTAACACTCCCAGCCAGGGCTTGTCCAAGCACTGGTCGCACACGGTGCAACAGTCTTTCCACCTTCTCCATGAATTCCCTCACTACCACTCACCAACAATACACCTCATCTCTCTATAGCACCTGTCTGACTAACATTTCATTTTTTTATAGCGCTACTCATAGTTTACTCTCACTCAGTTCTGTGATGTGCATGGTGCATCTTCTTTGTACCAGGCACTTTAACCTTCTGCACTGTGTGGGTGACAAGAGTGCCCATGTGACTGCACGGTGAGCAATGCAACAGTGTGAGAGTAGGGTAAAAGGAGTGACTGCAGGGTGAGTGAGGTGACCATATGAATTTGGGTTCGGCTGTAAGTGCAGAGTGGGACGAATTAGTGCATGGTTAGTGATGGCCTTGTTTGAGTGAGCTACAGATTGAGCAGTAAGGGGGGGGCAGGTCAGTGAAGTGTCACATGAGTGCAGGGTGAGAAGTGTGCTTGGTGAGGTACAGAGTGAACAATGCAAGCAAATTTTTAGGGCAGAGTGATCACTGTGAGAGCAGGGTGAGCGGGTGAATGTTGTGAGTGCATGGTGATCGCTATGAGTGCATGGTGATCGCTGTGAGTGCATGGTGATCAGTGTGAGTGCATGGTGATTAGTGTGGGGGCATGGTGATCGCTATGAGTGCATGGTGATCATTGTGAGTGCATGGTGGTCAGTGTGAGTGCATGGTGATCAGTGTGAGTGCATGGTGATCAGTGTGAGTGCATGGTGATCAGTGTGAGTGCATGTGATCACTGTGAGTGCAGGATGAGCGCGTGAATGGTGTGAGTGCGTGGTGATCAGTGTTAGTGCATGGTGATCAGTGTGAGTGCATGGTGATCAGTGTGAGTGCATGGTGATCGCTGTGAGTGCATGGTGATCGCTGTGAGTGCATGGTGATCAGTGTGAGTGCATGGTGATCGCTGGGAGTGCATGGTGATTGCTGGGAGTGCATGGTGATCGCTGGGAGTGCATGGTGATCGCTGGGAGTGCATGGTGATCGCTGTGATCGCTGGGAGTGCATGGTGATCGCTGGGAGTGCATGGTGATCGCTGGGAGTGCATGGTGATCGCTTGGAGTGCAGGGTGAACGTGAAAGTGAAGGCGAGAATGAGAAGTGGGTAGTCTGAAAGCAGGGTGCATTCCCAGAAACTTGAAGCGTAGGGTTTCAGATATAAGTTAAACTATTGCTATAATGGCATTAATCAGGTTTCGAGGGTGGAGGAAATAAATAATGTGCTGATCCTGTAACAAACGTCCAGACTAATGATTAGGGTTACCAGCTCATTATTTTGATGGCCCAGAAATAAGCAGTCACCTACAGCTGTATTTTTTGCACTTATCTGTGAATACTTAGAACAGCAAATATACATAGAAAGCACTTTTAATTGTGTTCAAGGGAAGCCTCAATGATCCATGACTAATAATTAAAGAGAATAAAGACAGAAAAGTCACACAACTAATTAATAAATACTTTTTTTTTATTTATAACTCAATTTAGTGTTTAGCTGGTTTAAACAACACATAGCAGGCATGTTTCTTTTGGCAACCCAACTTTATATTTCTTTTCATTAGATGCATTCTCACACTACAGCAGTAAGTGTAAAAATACAAATGTAAGGAATAGGCTGAGTGGGGCCCCGGGGGGTACTGGAACCATATAAAAACGAAGCTTTGGTAATTAGTTAACAAAGGCATGTAAATATGCCAATGGTCTTTAAAGACCTGTGAAAAACTCGGCGGAGATAAGACTCCAGACACTGCCCAGCCGAGGCCCCAGGAGCGCGAGCTGAGACACAGGATGGGGGAGGAGGGGGGCTGAAGCCCTGGAGGCCAGGGCAGAAGTGAAACGGTGAAGGCGCGACCCCCTTTGCATCGCTCCACGGCCCCCCTGGGGGTCGCGCCCCACAGTTTGAAGACTCCTGCCTTAGACTATAGGAAAAGACTCAGGCTGTTATAGTAAAATACACTACTAAAAAATGTAGAATATATCTATTCACCTTACCCTTTCCAAAACAGTAAATGTGTTTTACTATAATGGAAAAGATACTATTCACTGTCCTGAACAACACTGTGTATCTGTGCATATTTAGACATCATTATCACACTACTTTTTAAATACTTCATGTGTTTACTCGATCTCTATTCCTCATCTATAACTTAGTCTAACCCTACTAATTACCCACCCCTTCCAATTTCGAACTAGCCTCTCCTCTAGTATTTATCTGCAACCTTGTAGCTTACGGTTCTTTATTTTTCTCACTGCTTTTAACCTATAATTACGTAACATTCATTAACCTAAGCCTCTCAGTTTATTGTCTAATTTTCACATTATTAATTTCCTTGTGTTCTTCTACTAACTTTTCTTTATGCAGTTGCTAGTTATCTATTCTGTCAATCCTTCAATATCTTGTGTTTTTCATTAATGTTCCTTCTTAATTCAAAAATCATTCTACTATTCCTAACTCAATGTGTTCTTTTCCCTTAAGACTTTGCTTAACGCAAATTTTATCGTTTCTTCTTTTAAGTTAGAGAAAATACATCGACTGAGTACATTCAATATTGTCTATAATGTCAGGTAAGTTTACTTACTCATTAACTTGTCAAACAACGTTCTTTAATTCTCACAGAAATATTTCCACTTTCTCTTCATTAATGTCTAAAGAGCAACTGAAAACGGGTCTGAACTCCGAACGTCTTCGGTGAAGTGCGCACTTGTTAGTGAGCTCGCGCCTCACCAAGGATTCCCCACAACTCTGTGGTAAATGACTAGATTGCAACCCCGTCTTTCAGCCGCAGCCCGTGCAGTGACTTGCGATGGGGCAAGCAGGACGGGTGTGGGAGGGGCAGGGTGAGGGGTGATAAACAACGGAATCTGCATAATTGCAGGTAACTAAACAATTACATTAATAAAACAAATTTCAGGCCATATTACCAACAAAACGCGATATCAACAAAAGGCGACACATTATCCCCGCTTTTATCAGCAGGAAAGTGCCGATAAAGTGGCGATAATCCATCTCGTTTTGTTGATATTATGACCCGAAATGCATGCTAATGGCTTCGTGGTGACGATCACGCGTGGTTAGGGGGTCTTACATGCATGTTTAGGCTCATTTTTTTTTTTTTTTTTTTTAAATCGCAGCATACGCGTACAGAAATATGTACAATTACGAGCAGGAGCTGCATGCTGATTGGCTGTCAATACTCCAAACCAGGAAGTGTTGCAAGCCATTTTATTTGTCACGGCAGCCGAGTCACAAGGAAACAGTAAAACAAAGTTGACAAATAAGGAAAGGGGGCACGATAGAAACACTCTGAACCTATAGTGTTGCTCAGGGGGTGGTAGATTTATTGTACGCGTACCAACCACGTATTGGCGACGTACAGCTGTAATGTTGAAAGTCATCTCGTAAGCGTACGTAAGCAAGAAAACTAAAAATAATATTAGATATTTATGAAGTGTATTTGTTTATGTGTTGTGTTCGCTCTAAAAAGAGCTGTTGTGTTTATTGCGAGATTGTAGTACCTACAAGTAAGTACCGATGCAGAGTCTTAAGTTTAAGAGGAACACTCTGTTCCCCTCATCTGTAAAATGTACACCATCTCTCCTATAGATGCCATGCATATTGAAACGCAGAATATTGTTGTAAATGGACCCCATTCGGTAGTCTCCGAGAAAGGCAGAAATAGATTTATTCACATGTTTCCTAGCTTTTTCAAACTGTGGACAATAGTGGTTGGACCGCTTCCATCTCTGCTTTTGGCATATATTAAAATATACAAAGAGAGTTTTCAGAAAAAGTGTCATCAATTGGGCAAAGGTGTCCTTCATGAGCATTTCCAGAGCTACCCAGTTAAAGTGCCTAGGTCATTGCCACCAAAATGCACAATTATGAGGTCAGGGTGTTGGAGATGCATAAAGAATTTAACCAATGGCATCAATTGGTACAACTTTAATCCTCACTGTCCAATCCATTTAATGTCTACATTTGTTAAACCTAGGTCTTGTGAATTCTTTTCTGTTGTGCGTACCTTTGACTCCAGAAAATATAGCTGTGTCCCACAATCTACACTGTAAGCATTTTGAAGAGATGTCTGGATGGACTCTGATGGCATCTGTAAATGAAATGCTAGTTTCAAAAGTAAGATTTTTCTAAAATGGTGGACAGCATGCAGTTTTCAAAAAAAGAAAAGAAATGATTGGTTGTTTGACAACATTTTACAGAAAACTAGGTTCCACGTTTCTGTTTTTTAAAAGCCTTATTTTTATTTGTTAAGAAAAAGTGATAGAAAGAATGTTACATAAGATAAGCTGGTATATTCTCCAGTCAATCCCACTTGATGTTTTAATTTGCAACAATGTATGATGAACCTTTCACCTGTGTGCTGAGTTAGGTGTTCCCTGAAGTGTTTCTATGGTAAATGGCAGATTCTGGAACGGGGGAAGGATTGAAAGTTCTATTAGTTCGAAAGCTTTGGATTGTTAAACCAATAGAAATGTGTGTTTTCTTTTGAATTAATGTGTACAGGATTTTAATAGGTTATTTATATGTATGTATGCGTAAAATGAGAGAGAAAATGTTTGATTTGATGGTTGTGCCGCAAACACTGAACTCCAGAGATTTTGTAGAAGAATATCCAATGTGTGAGTGGTATTCTTGGTATTCTTGAGTTGAAAAGTTGTATGAGAGTGCGTCTGTGCGGTGTATCTTTGTACATTAAAGTATTATGGGGTATATTATCAAGACCCTGCAATACAATTATCGACACTTTATCGGCAGGAAACTGCTGATAAAGTGTTGATAATGTTATCGCCTGTATTGATAATATGCTCCTATATTCATCCGTTGTTAAACGTTTTATAGTAGTAAATGTGTTTTGCTATAATGCATGCTGTTATGTTTTTTTCTTTAATATCATTTTGTGCCTCTGTACATTAAGGGATTATGGGCCATATTATCACTAAAGGACGATACATTATCGCCGCTTTTATCGACAGGAAACTGCTGATAAAGCAGTGATAATGCTCTCGATAATATATCCTTGTGAATTCCCATAGAAACCCAGGTTATGGTGTTAACCTGGGCTTCTATGGAAATTCACAAGGCTATATTATCGAGACCATTATCGCCGCTTTGGTGGCAGTTTTCTGCCGGTAAAAGCGGCAATATTGTATCGCCTTTTACTGATAATATGGCACTGACGAGCATATTATTAAGGACCAGTGTTAAAATTATCGACGTTTTATAGACAGGAAACTGCCGATAAAACAGCAAAAATTGGGCTTAATATTAGCTTCTCGTAAATTGCTATAGAAGCCCAAGTTCTAGTGTTAACCTGGGCTGGTATGGGAATTCTCGAGAGTATATTATCAAGCTCATTATCTCGCTTTATCTGCATTTTCCTGCCGATAAAAACGACAATAAACTATCGCCTTTTGTTGATAATATGTCCCGAAATTCATGTTATTAATTTAATTGTTTACTTACCTGCAATGATCCAGGGGGCATATTACCAAAGGGGGCGATAGCCAATTATCACCGATTTAGCGTCTGTTTTCGGCCGCTAAGCGGCGATAATTCTATCGCCTTATTAGCAACCTTTCGCTAACTGATGTTAGCGACAGCTTTTAGGCGAAAGCGAGCAGTTTGGGGCCCGCTTGGCATGTCAGCGATGTTTATCGCTAATGACGTGCCCAACTAGTTAGCGACTGAAAGCAGTTGCTACCGTCGCTATCGCCTATTAGCAAGGCAGGCTAACCGTGAATATCTCCAAATACTAACACCTACCCAGACCAGTTATCCAATGGCAGGTGGATAACATGGCTAAGACCATTTCGTCTCTAATGCTCTCTGTATTCTCAACGATATTCACGCATTTCATCGCTATCGCTGGATATTTTAGCACAATGGAGAAAAACGTTGCTACTAGCATGTTTTCTCTGCTAACATATCCAGCGATAGGCAGCGATCCAAAAATCGTCGCTAACCCTATTTAGCGATAAATATCGCTACTTGTTGGTAATATGCCCCCAGATTCCATTGTTTATCACTCACCCTGCCCCTCCTCCGCCCCACCTGCCTTGTGGTATTGGGTTCCCAAGGCCTACATGCTCCGCAGAATACCCACTTACACCAAAAGAACTGTTGGCACGGAAACTGAAAAGTACAAAAGACAAGTTTATTAAGACCCCATGGGGTGGTGGTACATTCCTACAGCACCCTTCGGCAATGCAAGAAGTATCACCCCGAACGTCGGTGCGAGTCCTTCTTTTATACAGATTTACAGTAATAAAAAGGTAGGCGGTACATGGTTACAGAGTTTTAGGTACATATATGGTCATTTTTGGAACACAGCCAACTCATGGGAGGGGTTACAACACCACTGGTCAGTTTGGCGGAACATTCCTAAGGGGTGACTGGTCAGTCGGAACTGCGCATGTACAGGCTTGACCGTTACTAAAAATAGCCTGTTGCTGGGCAAACTCGAGTGGTCAGTGGCACGGACAAAGGACTAAAGGGCAAACTGACCACGAGGCCGCTCATTCCTTAAAATGGCCGCCGTAACATACAAAATGGCGTTTTCGAATAAGGCCAAGTTAAGGGAAATAACGTGTAGCAAAGCTAAGCGCTAACCCAGCCATTGTCAAATTACGACAGCCTGACTCATCGCAACTCCCTCCATGGGCCGCGGTTGTTTCTATGTTCTGTTATATTGTACTGTCTATTTATACTCTCATTTTTAATAACATTTTCCTTGCTTCATAGTCCTTGTTCTTTTGTTGTAAGTCCTCTTATTTTTATACTCTGAGGTTTGTCCTCCTACTCCTCCCTCTGTTCTTGTAATGTAAATGTAAATGTAAATGTAAATGTACAGGAATTTATATAGCGCAAATCACCGAGCGGTTTCTAAGCGCTTGATTAGGGAACCCGTCCTGGTATTCCCCTGTGAGATAATCCCAGCAGGATATCCGCAAGGTGAAATCCAGGCATCCCGCCGCGAGGGGCCGTTGTGGAGATTAAGCAAGCTATTGCCCAGAGTCGCAGAGTGGGAACCCGTGAATCGAGTAGGCACCGGAGCGAGGATTTTTTAGTCCATGGACATTTTAGGACTCAAGACCCCGCCGAGCCGGGAATTGAACCCTGGTCCCGGGCTGACCTCTGCTTCCAGGTCTGCCTCCTCTAACCAGTGAGCCACACTTCTCCAAGTAATATAATAGAATATTTGATATATTTTTTTTGTAATGTTATATATATTTTTTATTATAGGTTGTGTTTATCGATACTAAAAATACTGCATCATGCCAACGAAGGACCAAAAGAGAAAGCAACAAAATAAAAGTGAGTATTTGAAGAGAACTCACCAAGAAGATTTACATGAAGAGAGATGTCTTAACAAACAGAAAGAAAGTCCTGGTAAGAGCAGGAGCACTTTTTTGAGGAAAATACTAAAGACTAAGAGTAGTGTTTAGAAACAGAAAAATGTCTTTAGTGTATCAGCAACGAAAAAAAAACTTACTAATAAAGAAAAGAATAATGGAAAATCGAGTGCAGACAAAACAGTGTATAGTACAAGGAGGGAAAAGCAATTCATGGAAATTAGGAAAAAAATGTTTTATGATAGATTGGTATCAAATGTAATGAAAGAAATTAAGGTATATAAGAAAAAAACAGTATTTTATAAGAAGAAGAAAGCTATAAAAAATGTAGTTGAGAAAGCTTTGGAAATGAAAAGAAAACTGTTTATTTTAGTAATCAATAGACTTAGATCACTAGATAAGTGAATCCATGGTTCAAGTTCTGAGCCTTTTTTTAATGAAGAAAGTTATCTTCAGAGTAATGATTTGTTGCATGCAGTTGACACCAGTGGTCGTGCTTATGATGTTAGAAATGGTTGTCCTATTGAGAAAGAGAAAACTGTTCCTAGAAATGCAGAAGAGGTGTTAGCTGGTGAAGTTTTAGAGAGATGTCCTAAAGCTCCAGTGTACAATTTGAATTGTAGTAGCATTTGCAGTGTGCGGCAAGTATCTATTGATTTTTTAAGTAATTTCTTACGTAATTATACCAAGAAAAGTGTTAAACAAAAGATTAAAATGTTACAAGGACTAGACCCTTGCAGAGAGAGAGAAAATATTGGTTTGCAAGGTCATTCTCTGCCTTGTGTTTCTAAAAAAGTATGTTGAAGCGTTTTCCACCATTTCAGAATGTTAGCAGTTCATCCTACTCAGATGAGGAAATTAGTAAGAACATTGTATTATGCGAAAAGTCACGCACTAATGTTAAAAAAGTTGAACAGTGCTCTTTTGCATGGATCTGTATCAGATGTAACAAATGTTTGTGATGAAATTGAGATTAGTTACTTTGGTCCTCAGGAAGACAGTGCAGAAAGCGAGAGATTAATAGAAGAAAATGTGGAAGCGAATGTAGGACAGTGCAGTGTAGAAAATGTTGAGCAAGAAATTATACAGTTTAAGGTGATTTCAGGTGAAAGGCCAAATTATTCTTGTATCTGTTGTCCACAAATTCATTTTAAAAATCAGACCAGGACTGTTGATCTGTATTTAAAAAGTGAAAAGGAAAATAATAAAGAGTGGAAGGATTTTGCAACTTATTTGTTGGTAGAGAATTGTTTTGATTTGGGTTCTGATCAGCGTATTTGTAAATATTGTTATAACAAATTAGAAGAGAACAAAATGCCAGCTAAAGCTCTGCATAATCTTGAGTTGGTAAATATTCCTTCTGAACTGATGGATTTAAATACCTATGAGTCTATTCTTATTCAATGTGTGCATCCATTTCAGGCTATTGTTCGTATGGAGCCTAAGACAGGAAAATTGCCTCCTTCTGATTTACAAAGAGGATTAAAGGGAAGAGTTGTATATTTGCCTCTAGATTTAAAGAAAAATATTGAAACTATTGGTTTAGAAAATATAGAGTATGAACCTTTAGTTATTCTTGTTAATGGCGTTCCTACTAAGAGTAAGAAAATCTGGCAAGAATTAGTGAATGTTAGGAAAGTGAAAAAGGCAACGTTGTATCTGGTAAAAAATAATCAATATTACAAAAATGTGTATGTGGGAGAAGAAGAAATAACTGTACAAGAAGATACTGACTTGCCATCTGGACAAATTGAAAAAGTGGATGTGTCCAGAACTGAAGAAATCTCCGAACATTACAGTGTTCATCCATTGCATCCCATAGAAATGATGGGGAATGCTATAGAGTTAATTCAAATGAAAGAAGCAAAAGGAAGTCCCATTAGTGTATGGGAAAAAAGCTTGGAAGCTCATTGTTTCCCTCAGTTGTTTCCTACAGGAAAAGGAGGACGATAAGATGAATGACCTGTGCAGATTCCTGCATCTGAATACCGAACATCAAGATTATATTATATGCAGAAGATGCAAGATTTTGACAATGTATTCCATATTTGTTTCATCTTTTGTTTGAGAGTGATTTGTCTGGACTTTCTTATGCAGTACACCACATATTGAAAACAGGTGTACATCTGCAAAATGTTTCGGCAAAGGAATTTATGGATGAGGTACAGCAGAAAGATAATGTTTTGGAAACTCAGCTGATTAATCTGATGTCATGTCAGCGTGGTACTAATGAGTACTGGTACCGTCGTCAGGGAGAACTTAAATGTATGCTAAGGAACTTAGGAACTCCTACATGGTTCCTTACTCTAAGCTGTGCTGAATATGCTTGGGATGATTTACTTCAATTTCTTAGAGAGGCAAATCCAAATATACCAAATATCGAATGCAAGACACCTGGAGAATTGTGCTATTTGGATCCTGTTAATGTATGCAGGTATTTCAATCAAACCAAATCAAAATCAAATCAATCTTTATTCGGTTTTTCATCACAAGAAAAAACCATAAAAGCAGTTATTGCAAATACAATTCATTTTGTAATTATGCATCTTAAAAAGATAATAAGAATACATGATAAAAAAACCTTAAAAGACAGTATGTATTAGTTCATGTATCCCGAAAGGAATTAAATGTACAATACAACTTAGTACAGCAATTTAACAATCATAATTTCAGTTAGTGATTGGCACACATTCAGTGTTAAAAACAAAATAAACCCTATGAGTTACAAACTTCGTTACAAATTGGAGCGATGTTGGAAAATACATTTAAAAAATCTAGCAATGTGCCTCGATATCCCCTCCTCTTCCAAAAACTGTAAATAGAGCAGGTATTTCAATCATAGATTCAAAGCTATGATGTCTTTTATCACCAATACAAAATATCCTCCTCTTGGAGAGGTTCTGGATTTCTTTTGTTGAAAGGAGTATCAAGCGAGAGGTGCTCCTCTCATACATATGCTATTATGGATCAAAGATGCTCCCAAATTTGGAACAGACTCAGATGATACTGTGTTGTCTTTTATTGAAGAATATGCTGCATGTGAAGTACCCAAAGTACACAAGATAAGGACTTAAGACAACAAGTCTTACGATTCCAAAGCCATCGTTGTGGCAAATACTGTCATCGAAAGTACAAATTTAAGGACAAATTCTACAGCAAATGCCGTTTTGCATTTCCTCGACCTGTAATATCGAAAGGAAGAGTGAACAGTTTTATGTCATCTTTGCGACATAATATCACAAGAAAGTCTCCAAAAAATACCTACAACTTAAGCAGAAATGAAGAGTCAAAAATACATAAATACTACAACCCAGTCATTTTGTCCATGTGGAATCCTAATATGGATATTCAATATGTTGCAGACAATTCTATTGCTGTTGCTCGATATGTGACATCGTACATAACAAAGTCAGAAAAGACGGAATTGAAGGAAATGTGGGAAGAGATTTCCCATGAGAAGAGTCTAAGTAAGAAATTATACAGTTACAGTTTGAAGATGTTATCTCATCGAGGAATTGGAGCGTATGAATGCTCGGATCGCTTATCATCTGCAAGTCTATACTCCAAATCTAGAGGAATCATTTGGGTGAGTCTAGGTCTTGCTGCAACACGAAACCGAGTTCTTAAATCTGTACAAGAAATTGAATATTTAGCTGAAAAAGTTGGATACATATTATCCAAATAGAAGTCATCATCTTGAGAACATTTGTCTCTATGAAGTGCTGCAAAACTATATTTTTAAATGGAATATTACGAAACCATTAATAATGGAGTATATGCTGTTATTGGTTCTGAAGGATGTCTGGTGAAACAAAGAAAAGGACATTTGATTAATCACCGTAAACTGAGTTGCGAAACACCTGACAAAAGGGAATTTTACTATTTAGCTCTTTTGCAATTTTTCAAGCCATGGCGTTCAGAATCGGAATTACTTGGAGATTTTGAGAGCTATGAAGATTCCTTCAATGCAACTAAAGATACTATAGAATGTCCTGTTTTTGCTAATTATGTCAAAATGTTGAATGACGAAATTGAGCAAGAAGCTACAATTGCAGATGAGATTGCTAGAGACAGTTCTCAAGACTGTCAAACTTCTGCTCAGTTGAGTCAGGACCCACTGGGAGAACCAATTGTTCTAAATGAAGCAGCAACTGCTATGGAAGAAGTGGAAACAGTAATGTATCAAGGTCAAGAACATCTAACAAACTTAGGAAACTTGGAAGAACAACTAAATCTTGAGCAGAAAGAAATATATGAGCAAGTGAGAGAACAGATTGACCATGGATTTCTTCATAGGAAGAAAGAGTGCTCTTGCTCATCATTTGAACCTAACCGTATGTATGTGAGTGGACAAGCTGGAACAGGAAAACATTTTTTTATTAAAGTAATCACAAGTTTCCTACAGAAAAGAACTGACTCGCAATTGACTTGTGTTGTCACTGCTCCAACTGGGTTGGCGGCACACAATATTAAAGGAATTACTTTACATCGTTTATTAATGCTACCAGTAGAGCATAACAACAAATTACAATACCACAAGATATCTGGAAAAGCTTCTTATGAAGTTTCAAGAGTGTTGAAGAAAAGGAAGTTTTTCATTATTGATGAGGTAAGCATGGTCTGAAACTTAATGCTTACCTTTGTGCATTTAAGAATGCAGCACATTTTTAAAACAGAGTACAACATATTATTCGGAGGAAAACATGTCATAGTTTTTGGAGATCTTCTACAACTTACTCCTGTAAAAGGACAGCCAGTGTTTAAAACACTGGTGCATGAAGATACTAGAAAGTCTTTGGGGAGTATTGGCAATGTAAACATTTGGTCATATTTTCAGTATAAGGAACTTACTACAAATATGCGACAAGCAAATGATGTTGATTATGGAACTGTTCTTTAAGATATAAGATTTGGAAAATTGACCGAACATGGCAAACAAGCTTTACAGGCACGATTTCTTTCCAATTTGTTTCCAAATGCAAATATTGTCCCAGAGAAAATATACATGAGAACTGCAGAAAACAAATCTGTAATCTGCTTAATGCCAACACTGCGTGAATGTTCTATATTCAATGAAGAAATGTTAAAGTTGGAAAATGAAGATATTATAAAATTGGAAGCAATTGATAAAATAAAACATGAAGGAATCAGCATTATTTTGAGTGAAAACTTGAAGAGGAAATTGGATTCTTTAGAGAAATCGATAAGTAAAACTGCTGGTTTAGAAAAGAATTTGTATGCATGTGTAAATTGTAGGGTAATTTTGCGATGTAATTTGAATGTGCAAAAAAGGTTTATTAAATGGATCAATGGGTAAAATTGTTGATTTTGTTAATTATGTAAACAGAGCTGGCATTGAATTTTTGAAAATCAAATTTGATGAAATTGCTGAAGTACAACAAGTTAGGCATTGTGCAGCTCTTTTTTGCTTATAAAAGATTTGTATGTCTGCAGAAAACAGTTTCCTGTTTGTTTGGCATATGCGGTGACCATTCATAAATCTCAAGGTTTAAGTGTAGATTGTGCTTTAGTAAATATTGGAAGTACCGTGTTTAAAGAAGGTATGGCATATGTTGCTTTGTCTCGAGTCAGAACTTTATCTGGATTGTACTTGATTGATTTTGATGAGACAAAAGTTTCTACAGATGCAAACTGCGTGAAGGAGTATATTAGGTTTAGAAGAGAATATGCACCCAATTTAGGTCAATATCCAGTGATTGAAAAGTGTGTGGTAGGTAAAAAAGAAGATTTGAGAATATCTGTTCTGAAACTGTAGAGAAAGAAAAAAAACAAGATGAAGATGCGCCTCCAAGCAAAAAGACAAAGGTCAGTGTTGAAGAGAATGTTGGTTATCGGTTTGAAAATAGTTCTGGTGTCAACTGCTATGCTAATGTAGTTGTTAATGTTGTTTTTTTTCTTCAAAGTTTCCAAAAGAAAATTGTAGAAAATCAGGACAAAAGATTCTGTTCATTGTTGAATTCTGTTTATGAGAAATGTACTAGTGATAAAAGTAAAATACAAACTGGCAGATCTATCAACGAAAATACCTCCCGGTAAAACTGCGAATCGGTAAAACAGGCCGATACCGAACGCAAAACCAGAAAATGCTATGCATCAAACAATTAATCGCAAAAAAATAAAGAATCGCTAATAACCCCCGCGGTAAAATACCGAATCGCAAAACAGACAATCGGAATTACCGACCCCCAAAGCGGCCATCGGAAATACCGAATCGGTAATAACGAATCGCAATGGTATGCATGAAAAATCGCTAATACCGAAAAACCCAAAAATCGCTATTTAGCCTGAGCAAATTAAGGGGAATCACAATCAGGAGGTAAAGTAAACGGAAGGACAGAAAAAAAAATTACAGCCCCCTACTGCAGGTGCACACAATCAGTAACCCTTCAAAAAATCCCTGGGAAACCCCACATGTCTTCCAAAATGGCTGCCCTGTACGTGCTTGCTGGGAGGAGGAGGATCAACGCCCAGGGCCAGCGCAGGAGGATGATCCAGGACAGGATCTTCAGGGTGCGCATCACTTTGCTGGGGCAGACCGAGGAACAGGTCTACGACAAGTATAGACTGAACCGTGCCATGATAATGCGCCTAATAGCAGACCTGGTACCATTACTGCAGCACGAGACCCGTAGGACCCACGCCATGCCAGCCCATGTGCAGGTCCTATGCTGCCTGCACCTGCTTGCGTCTGGAAGCTTCCAGGGGGTAATAGCTGAGACTGGAGGCGTGTCGCAAAGCGCTTTATCACGCTTCTTCCACCGGTTCCTAGAGGCCATGCTGACATTAATTAATCGCCACATCACCTTCCCCACAACCCCCCAGCAGCTGACCCGCACCAAACGGGAATTCTACCAGGTGGCACAATTCCCCCATGTCATAGGGTGTGTTGACTGCACTAATGTCCCCATCTGTCCTCCATCAGCCACCGAATACATTTTCCACAACCGGAAGTCATATCACTCTCTAAATGTGCAGGTGGTGTGCAATGCCAAGTACATAATTACGGACCTTGTTGCCCAATTCCCCGGGAGCACACACGACGCTTATATATTCCGTCACTGTGGCCTCCACAGGCGCCTGATCAACGGTGAATTTGGAGAGGGACACCTACTAGGTACATATTGATGCATCATCGTACTCTCCACCCACTCCATCCCCACATGTACATGTTCAATCATGCTGATGTCCATTCTCTCCCCATCCTGCAGGTGACAGCGCATACGCATTGCGTGAATATCTACTCACTCCCTACCTGAACCCAGCAACACCACAAGAGCAGCGCTACAACAGAGCACACATCAGCACAAGGAATGTGGTTGAGCGTACATTCGGCATCCTCAAGAGCCGCTTCCGTATACTGCACAAGACTGGAGGTGCCTTGCAGTACGACCCAGTGACCTGCTGCCAGATCATTGCTGTGTGTGCCATCCTGCACAACATCGCCACATGCAGGGGGATACCCATAGAGGTGGACGGAGAGGATGAACTGCGTGCACAGCAACCACCCCCCCAACACCGACAGGCGCATGTGCCCAACACAGCTGAAGGGCAACGGAGGCGGACATACATCACACAGAATCATTTCTGAGACAGGTAAGAGAGAGACTTGACAACAGGGCTCGATTTGCAAGGGTTTAATGGGCATGGACACCTGAGTGGTGCAGAGAAACAAAACTAAAACATGCTGCTGCTGCGGTAAAAGTCAAACTCAAATAGCACGTCCTCAGTACGGGTGATGCGTGCGGCACTTAGGTCTGGCCATGGTTAGGTCACCAAGGACAGTGTAACTCAGTCACATGTTCACTTGCGTTTGCCGCGTACCCCCAGTCTCTTGTCCTGTGACTCCTCGGCTTCTACTCGATGGGAGTCTGTGGCAGTTGCATTGCGGCCACTGCACCTCCTCCCGCTGGTGTCTGATAGGGAGACGCTGCTGACACTGGAGGCTGCCTCACTCCCCTCTTCCGCCCCCAGCATGCTGACACTGGCTGACCCAGGCTGCATTTGCTCCACTGCGGTGGTCACCCTCTCAAGGGCCTTTGCCACATCCCCCAGTAATGACCTAGGTCCACTTGCAGGGACACGGACCTGCGGGACAGCACAGCCGTGCTGTTGCAGAGCTTTTCGATGGCCTTGTTGGTTGAAGTCACTGCCAGCATGATCTGCCTGTGGCGACGCCGCTCACTCTGTTGGCCTGCCACTACGGCACGTGTGAGTTCTTGCAGGCACAGCTTTATGTCATTGTTGCCGGCAGCTACGGCAGTGGTGTGCTCATGCATAGCGTCTGTCATCTTGCTAAGTTTGTTGCATAGCTTGGTCATGGAGAGTTTCATGGCACCCATGTGTCTCCCCTGCAGGCGCTGGACACGCAGCATCCGGGCCTCCACAACTCCGTACCCTCCGGACGGATCGACTGGTCTTGCAGCACCACGGGCCGGGTTCACAGCCCTCTGCCTGATGCGCTGTCGTGATGATGTTTGGCTGGTTGGAGTGACGACAGCCTGGCGTGGAACATTTGGGGGTGCTGAACTGTGATCAGATTCCATCAGGGGCAGGGAGGGAACTACAGCTCTGCGGCTCTGCGGAGTGGCCCGCACTGGTGGTGGTTGTGTTGGTGGTGGTGGTGGTATCTTGGACTGCAAGGTTGGTGGTGGTGGTGGTGTCTTGGACTGCGAGGTTGGTGGTGGTGGTGTCTTGGACTGCAAGGTTGGTGCTGGTGGTGGTGGTGGTGCCTTGGACTGCAGGGATGGTGGAGGTGTCGACCGCCGTGGTGGTGAAGGGGAGGACATGTCTTCAGCTCTATGTGAGCACTCGGCTTCTGACAACACTGGCGTCTCTGAGATGACGAGGCGGGCACTGTCGTCTGAATCGTAGGGGGATGCATCTGTGTGTGAAACAGTGCATAGTTATAATCATGGTCTATTATGTGGAAATAGCAGTGGCATCTCACAATAAATTACATTTTCAGTCTGACAATTGGCCCTTAGCTGCTGTATTAAACTCCGTGCTCTGGCATGCACCCATTCATGTATGTACTACAACTCCCATGGTGCAACACTTTGGTGAGGGTATGTGTTTAGGGCAACACTACATGGGCACTGGGTCTGGCATGGGGGATTGGGCAGGGACTTACTACACGCTGCATTGTTACGCTGCCATGCTTCTTACCTTGTCCTCCTTCCGCAGCACCAGAGGTGTCCAGACGTGTGACCCCCACAACAGCTTCCCGCTCTATGGTGGACTCCACTAGATCCTCCAGGACAGTGTTTGGCGTCACGTTGGATGTGCCCCCTCCTGTGCCATCAGCATCCTTGACCCTCTGCGCAATCTTCTCCTTGGCCCTCTTCCTTAGGTCATACCACCGTTTTTTTAGGTCGTCGATGCTGCGGTGGGTGACTCCGCAGGCATTTACCTTGTCCTTGATGCGCAGCCACATCTTGCGCTTTTCAGCCTCTGGCACCTTCAGGGACAATTTGCCAAACAGTCTGTCATTGTTGCTGGTGACACACTCGATGAGGATTTCCAGCTCCTTATCAGAGAACTTCCTTTTGCGCTTTCGGTGTGTGTCCTTTCCCTGCTGGGGGGCCTCCTTCTCCATCTTCTCCTGCTTGCCTTGTCCTGCTTGCTACAGGTTCACTCTTGGTCCTCAGCTCCTGTGCTCTGCCTCCTCCTCAGTGCAACTCCGAACACAGAATGCAGCGTGGCTGTCCTACTTCCTGGTTGTGATGTCATCGGGCCGCATCCGATGCGTCGCGTAAATTGCCCGTTTTCGCTATTACCGAAATCGCTAATACCGGATTCACTAATACCGATTCGGTATTAGCTAACTCGGTATTTGCTACTCAAGCGGGTGAACTTTCGCAATTTAATAGCGATTTTTACCGATTCGGTAAATTTTACTGATTTGTTTGATGCATCGCGGTTTGCATGTCCTTAATAGCGATTCGTTATTTTTCGCTATTACCGACGTGTATTACCGAATGTTGATGCATATGCCCGTAAGTGTTTCTGATATTCGAAATGTTTTGGACATATGTTCTGGTTCTAGTCAATTTACGCAGAATATTCAGCAAGATTGTCAGGAATGTTTAATGTTTATACTTGGTGTAGTGGAAGATGAAGGTATATATGTTGAAAACCTTTTTGGCCTTTCTTATAAATGGCATCATGACTGTCAAAATTGTTTGTTTACATGTAGCACTGACATAGACACTGAGAGATTCATATATTTGACTTTACTTGACTGTGAATCAGTGTCTTTTAACAATCTAATTAGAGGAGCAAGTCAAAACATGGAGTGTAGTCAATGTAAATCAGAAATGTCATCAACAATATTTATACAAAGATATGGACAGTATGTTATTTTAATGCTGCAACGTTGTAGAACTGATGGAACACAATTGAAAACTTTAGTTAATTTTGTAGCGGGTCAATGTTCAATATCAGGAAGAACTTTTATAGCTGTTGCTAATATTTTTCATGATGGACCTTCTACCACATCTGGGCAGTACATTGTTTATTTAAAATGTCTGAAAGGGTGGATACAGTGTAATGATACTCAATTAGTTTTTAAGCAACGTTTGCCCCAAGAGTTACCAAATTCTTACCTAATATTTTTAAAGACAACATTTTAAGATCAAAATTTGCCCTTTAGGATTACTGCTGTTAAGGTACAATAGTCTGGTGTTGTAGAGTATTTTGTAAGTGAGGGTGAGGAGCTTGAAGGTGATCCTTTTGTTGATATTGAGGCAGTGTAGGTGTATCAGGTGGTGGGTGATGTGGGTGCAGCCAGGGACCTTGATGATCAGTCAGATTTGTTGTAGCTGTGGGAGGTGTTTGGCTAGAATTCATGTGTAGAGTGTTTTACCACAATGTAATCTGCTGCTGATGAGGGCCTGTGTCACTGTTCTTCTTCTTTTGGGGATGGATCCACTTGTAAATGTGGCGGAGCATGTGGAGGGCGTTATAGCAGTACGAGGACAAGGTGTAGACTTGCTTACACATGGAGAGCGAGCAGTTGAGGTTGAATCTTATGTTGTGCACATGGTTGGTAGATGTTGGTACTCTTCACACTGTAGTCAGGTAGCAGGAGTTGTCTGAGGCTGATGGAGTGAGTCTGAGGAGGATTACCTTCATCTTCTGCAAGTTTGTGTTTACAGTGCTGCTCTTTATGTAGTTAGTGACGTCCTTCATTGTGTCGTGGAGGTTGCTTTTGTTGGTATGTGGCTTCTTGGTGAGGAAGAGCATGAGCTGGGTGTTCATTGTGTAGGAGATGTTGTTGAAGTTGTGATGGTGGCTACTTGTGTTAGGGTGGCCATGTAGATGTTGAACAGCGTCGGACTGATGGATGAGTCCTGGGAGACCCATAGATGATTTTGGTGGTTTTGGATCAGAAGGCTGGGAGGCGGACGTTCAGGATTACTATGGAACAACTTCCAAACAAAGGACTTGATGCATACTATTTGGCCATAAGGAAAAGTGTGCGAAACCATTAAGGACTTTTTGCTGTGTATTTGGTCAGCATCTATTTGTAAGTAATATTATTTACAGTGTAAGAAAATTAATCAGAATGTATTGTTATTTTAAGATTGTTTGAGATATGTTATATTTACGTAAGAAATTGCTCTTAGAAAAATTATTTAAGATATGGTATATTTCTATTTTTATATTGTTATTGAGAAAGTTGACTGGTTTTTCTTAAGATATCGTTATGGATTGTCTTTTTTTGCCCATTGTTTTGTGATGAGTACTATTGAACTCACTGTTTGTAGTGAAATTCAATATATTCTGAGAACAGCCGAAAAGGCAAATGAAATGTTTTACAAATTATTTTGTGTTGTAAAATATATCTAGTAACTGTGTGTTTTTGTATCTTCCACAGGTGACAATTTTATAATATATCCTTTTTAATTTATTTATTATGCTTAAGGTAAATACAAGTAACTGACTCAGCCGCGGCCCGTGGAGGGAGTTGTGGTGAAGTAGGCAAGTGGGGTGGGGGAGGGGCAGGATGGGGGGTTATAACCAGCGGAATGTGGATGATTGCAGGTAAGTAAACAATTAAATTAATAAAATTAATTTCATATCCTGCGCCCAGCATCGCAAAATGCGATGCAGGGCACGAAACGAAGTGGCATATTATCAACAAAAGGTGATACATTATTGCCGCTTTTATCGGCAGGAAAAATTCAGATAAAACGGCTATAATGGGCTTGATAATAGAGCCTTGGAAATTCCCATAGCAGCCCAGGTTCTGGTGTTAACGTTGGCTGTTATGGGAATTCACAAGGGCCTATTATCAAGCCCTTTATCGCCGCTTCATCTGCAGTTTTCCTGGCGATAAAAGCGGCGATAATCCTAATAATGTCTTTGTGTTGACGAACACGCGTTGTAAGGGCTGTGACTTACGTCCTTCAAATTAGTTTTTAGGTATACGTGTGACCAAGTCTGATAACATCAGAGTTTAAGGACAAACACTGTGGTGTCTCTGCCTCGAAATCTCGTTGATCAAAAAGAAAATAGGAGGACAATAAAATGAAAGTAACATATATAATAAAAACAATGGTGAAAAACTACTAAAATGGCGGTGGACGGAGTACCTTATCAACTTTTGGCGCCTCGACACTACGTTCCAAATAAATGTAGATAAAATAAGATTATTAATATATTACAAAAGTACAACAGCGGATGACACACACAACCCGGGAAAACAAAGCGCCAAATTTAATACTTGAAATAATGAAAGCTTTGCTTGTTGAACTTGAAGAAAAAGAATAAAACGTCGGCTTCGAAACAAGGTTGCGCATGTGCAGAGAGTACAACTGCTGCACAAAAAAAAGGAAAGTTTTACATATTATCATAGAAATGAAGGGGCATATTATCAACAAAAGGCGGTACATTACCGCCGCTTTTATCGCCAGTAACTGCTGATGAAATGGCGATAATTGGCTTCATAATAGGCCCTTGTAAATTCCCATAGAAGCCCAGGTTCTACTATTAACATGGGCTGTTACGGCAATTCACAACGGCATATTATAAAGACCATTATCGCCGCTTTATTGGCAGTCTCCTGCCGATAAAAGCGGCGATAATGTATTGCCTTATGTTGTTGATATTATAGCCAGAAATTTGTTTTATTAATTTAATTGTTTACTTGCCTACAATCATCCAGATTCCATTCTTTATCACCCCCCACCCTGCCCCTCCCCAGCCCCGCCTGTCCCACCGCAACTCCTTCCAGGGGCTGCGTCTGGGCTTGATAATACGCCCTTGTTAATTCCCATAGAAGCCCATGTTAACACCAGAATATGGGCTTCTATGGGAATTAACAAGGGCGTTATCCACAGTTTCCTGCCGCACCGGTGTTAAAATTATCACCATTTTATTGGCAGGAAACTACCGATACAACGACGATAATGAGCTTGATAATACGGCTTTCTTATTTTCCATAGAAGCCCATGTTAATACCAGAACATAGGCTTCAATGGCAATTTGCAAGGACGTATTATCAAGCCCACCCTCCCAATAGTAATAAAAAACTCCAGACAATGCAGGTACCCGGAGCTGGAAGGTCATTTTACATATCACTGCCCAGGAAATGTGGCGTTCCACGAGACATGTATGGGGAGAGAGAGAGAAAGAGCTCAAAACATATACATTTATTTTTAAAGACCTGAGGGGTGCCGCTTACCGAGACTGGGGGGAGTAGGAAAGTAACCCTCCGCATACTACAAAAAAAAACCAAAGGAGTGCCGTTCCCCAGTGCTTGGGGTACCTTACAAGCCCCCATTTTGCAGAAAAATTGCCCCCGTAATTTGCCCCCCCCGGGACCAAATGAATAAAACAAACTTCTACTTTTTTTTTCACCTTTTACACCGCGTACAAGTACTGCAAGAGTACCCCGCCATTTTTTATATATTTTTTTTAATAAAAATTGAGCCTAAAGATCCATGTATCACCCCCTGACCAAGACTATAGGCTCAGAATGTTTCTACCCCGCCCCGATTCCTTATTTCTCAACTTTGTTTTACTGTTTTCTTGTGACTCTGCTCTACCGACAAACAACATGGCTGTCAACACTTCCTGGTTTGGAGTATTGACAGCCAATCAGCATGCAGCTCCTGCTCGTAATTGTACGTATTTCCATATGCGTATGACCAGTAAACTTAGGTGCATATTATCAAGGACCGGTATTAAAATTATCGCCGTTTTATTGGCAGGAAACTGCTGATAAAAAGGCGATAATGAGCTTCATAATACGGCCTTGCTATTTCCCATAGAAGCCCATGTTAACACCAGAACATAGGCTTCTATGGGAATTTACAAGGACGTATTATCAAGCCCACCCTCCCAACATTAATAAAAAACTCCAGACAATGCAGGTACCCGGAGCTGGAAGGTCATTTTACATATCACTGCCCCAGAAATGTGGCGTTCCCCGTGACGTATACGGGGAGAGAGAGAGAGAGAGAACTCAAAACATATTTGTTTTTTAAAAAAGACCCGAGGGGTGCCGATCACCGAGACTGTGGGGAGTAGGACCATAACCCCCGCATACTTCAAAATAAAACCAGAGGAGTGCCGTTCCCCAGTGCTCGGGCCTCCTTACAAGCCCCCATTATGCAGAAAAATTGCCCCCGTAATTTGCCCCCTGGGACCTAATGAAAAAAATGGACTTCTACTTTTTTTCACCTTTTCCACCGCGTACAAGTACTGCACGAGTACCCCGCCATTTTATTTATTTTTTTAATAAAAATTGGGCCTAAAGATCCATGTACCACCCTCTGACCAAGACTAAAGGCTCAGAATGTTTCTACCCTGCCCTGTTTCCTTATTTCTCAACTTTTTTTACTGTTTCCTTGTAACTCTTCTCTCCTGACAAACAACATGGCTGCCAACACTTCCTGGTTTGGAGTATTGACAGCCAATCAGCATGCTGCTCCTGCTTGTAATTGTACGTATTTCCATACGCGTACCCCGCGATTTTTCTTTAAAAAAATAAAATTAAAAATAGAGCCTAAACATCCATGTACGACCCCCTGAGCAAGCCTAGAGGGTCAGAATGTCTCTAGCCTACCCCCTTCCCTTATTTTTCAACTTTGTTTTACTGTTTTCTTGTGACTCAGTTCTAGCGAGGCACAAGATGGCCGCCAACATTCCTGATTTCGAGTGCTGACAGACAGTTCACAGCCAATCAGCATGCAGCTTGCGCTCGTATTTGAACAGATTTCCGTACGCGTGCTGAACTCCGTCTCTAGATATCACTATGAATTTACTTGCAATTTTCTCAGAAACTACTGAACAGATTTACACCATTTAACAAAAAGCACAATCTGCGAACAAAACTCTACCTCTCTGGCAAATTTGGTGTAATTCCGTTCATCCGTTCGGGCTGTAGCCCTGGCTAAAGGTCCCTATGTAAAAATGCATGAGGAAAACACGTGTTGGGCCCCCCTTTTTTCTTGGCCCCCACTTGATGAATCACCCCCGAACTTTCAGGGAAGGAGCGGAACTGAGCAGGCCATTTTCTTGGAGAAATTCACGAAGATTTGTCCACCAGCGGCAAAGTTATTCCACATAGAATATTGTGGATTTCCTATGGAAACTAGGTCCTAACTATAACTACCTACTGGCGACCGCCAGTAGGTGATATATATATATATATTTATATATTTATGCAAACGCCCTGGAGCTTGGAGGCGCACTCGACGAGTCTCTCCTTTCCAGGCTGAAAATGCTTCCTGCCTTTGTAAGTGCGTGTTCTGTTTTCCATGTGCCTACGCGTTTCAGGGCCATAAGCCCCTTCTTCCTGGGCTTCAAACAGCAACAATGATATCCGCATTTTCACTTAAGGTATTTATTGACCAAGCCTCCCGCATGGGCGTGTCGGTTTCACACATACCTGCGTGCATTGTGGGGCATGGAGTCCTATATGCAGATTACAGTCATCATCTTTGAGTAAGTTCATGTTTGCGTTTAAAAGTTATTTCCTTATTCTTCTATTTCTCTCTAAGTGAGTCACGTTCTTGCAAAGCAGGCTTGATTTAGCATATTGAGAGTCGTGCCGTTTTCGTGCTGAACAGTTCAGAACGCCGGCCTCAGTCCGCTTGAAACTTTTAAACGCAAACATGAACTTACTCAAAGATGATGACTGTAATCTGCATATAGGACTCCATGCCCCACAATGCACGCAGGTATGTGTGAAACCGACACGCCCATGCGGGAGGCTTGGTCAATAAATACCTTAAGTGAAAATGCGGATATCATTGTTGCTGTTTGAAGCCCAGGAAGAAGGGGCTTATGGCCCTGAAACGCGTAGGCACATGGAAAACAGAACACGCACTTACAAAGGCAGGAAGCATTTTCAGCCTGGAAAGGAGAGACTCGTCGAGTGCGCCTCCAAGCTCCAGGGCGTTTGCATAAACATTAACACACGGTGTCTGGCCGTGGGAGGCAGCACCATCACCAGCTGGATTGCAAATGCATCTTTCAAGCGGACTGAGGCCGGCGTTCTGAACTGTTCAGCACGAAAACGGCACGACTCTCAATATGCTAAATCAAGCCTGCTTTGCAAGAACGTGACTCACTTAGAGAGAAATAGAAGAATAAGGAAATAACTTTTAAACGCAAACATGAACTTACTCAAAGATGATGACTGTAATCTGCATATAGGACTCCATGCCCCACAATGCACGCAGGTATGTGTGAAACCGACACGCCCATGCGGGAGGCTTGGTCAATAAATACCTTAAGTGAAAATGCGGATATCATTGTTGCTGTTTGAAGCCCAGGAAGAAGGGGCTTATGGCCCTGAAACGCGTAGGCACATGGAAAACAGAACACGCACTTACAAAGGCAGGAAGCATTTTCAGCCTGGAAAGGAGAGACTCGTCGAGTGCGCCTCCAAGCTCCAGGGCGTTTGCATAAACATTAACACACGGTGTCTGGCCGTGGGAGGCAGCACCATCACCAGCTGGATTGCAAATGCATCTTTCAAGCGGACTGAGGCCGGCGTTCTGAACTGTTCAGCACGAAAACGGCACGACTCTCAATATGCTAAATCAAGCCTGCTTTGCAAGAACGTGACTCACTTAGAGAGAAATAGAAGAATAAGGAAATAACTTTTAAACGCAAACATGAACTTACTCAAAGATGATGACTGTAATCTGCATATAGGACTCCATGCCCCACAATGCACGCAGGTATGTGTGAAACCGACACGCCCATGCGGGAGGCTTGGTCAATAAATACCTTAAGTGAAAATGCGGATATCATTGTTGCTGTTTGAAGCCCAGGAAGAAGGGGCTTATGGCCCTGAAACGCGTAGGCACATGGAAAACAGAACACGCAGTTACAAAGGCAGGAAGCATTTTCAGCCTGGAAAGGAGAGACTCGTCGAGTGCGCCTCCAAGCTCCAGGGCGTTTGCATAAACATTAACACACGGTGTCTGGCCGTGGGAGGCAGCACCATCACCAGCTGGATTGCAAATGCATCTTTCAAGCGGACTGAGGCCGGCGTTCTGAACTGTTCAGCACGAAAACGGCACGACTCTCAATATGCTAAATCAAGCCTGCTTTGCAAGAACGTGACTCACTTAGAGAGAAATAGAAGAATAAGGAAATAACTTTTAAACGCAAACATGAACTTACTCAAAGATGATGACTGTAATCTGCATATAGGACTCCATGCCCCACAATGCACGCAGGTATGTGTGAAACCGACACGCCCATGCGGGAGGCTTGGTCAATAAATACCTTAAGTGAAAATGCGGATATCATTGTTGCTGTTTGAAGCCCAGGAAGAAGGGGCTTATGGCCCTGAAACGCGTAGGCACATGGAAAACAGAACACGCACTTACAAAGGCAGGAAGCATTTTCAGCCTGGAAAGGAGAGACTCGTCGAGTGCGCCTCCAAGCTCCAGGGCGTTTGCATAAACATTAACACACGGTGTCTGGCCGTGGGAGGCAGCACCATCACCAGCTGGATTGCAAATGCATCTTTCAAGCGGACTGAGGCCGGCGTTCTGAACTGTTCAGCACGAAAACGGCACGACTCTCAATATGCTAAATCAAGCCTGCTTTGCAAGAACGTGACTCACTTAGAGAGAAATAGAAGAATAAGGAAATAACTTTTAAACGCAAACATGAACTTACTCAAAGATGATGACTGTAATCTGCATATAGGACTCCATGCCCCACAATGCACGCAGGTATGTGTGAAACCGACACGCCCATGCGGGAGGCTTGGTCAATAAATACCTTAAGTGAAAATGCGGATATCATTGTTGCTGTTTGAAGCCCAGGAAGAAGGGGCTTATGGCCCTGAAACGCGTAGGCACATGGAAAACAGAACACGCACTTACAAAGGCAGGAAGCATTTTCAGCCTGGAAAGGAGAGACTCGTCGAGTGCGCCTCCAAGCTCCAGGGCGTTTGCATAAACATTAACACACGGTGTCTGGCCGTGGGAGGCAGCACCATCACCAGCTGGATTGCAAATGCATCTTTCAAGCGGACTGAGGCCGGCGTTCTGAACTGTTCAGCACGAAAACGGCACGACTCTCAATATGCTAAATCAAGCCTGCTTTGCAAGAACGTGACTCACTTAGAGAGAAATAGAAGAATAAGGAAATAACTTTTAAACGCAAACATGAACTTACTCAAAGATGATGACTGTAATCTGCATATAGGACTCCATGCCCCACAATGCACGCAGGTATGTGTGAAACCGACACGCCCATGCGGGAGGCTTGGTCAATAAATACCTTAAGTGAAAATGCGGATATCATTGTTGCTGTTTGAAGCCCAGGAAGAAGGGGCTTATGGCCCTGAAACGCGTAGGCACATGGAAAACAGAACACGCACTTACAAAGGCAGGAAGCATTTTCAGCCTGGAAAGGAGAGACTCGTCGAGTGCGCCTCCAAGCTCCAGGGCGTTTGCATAAATATATTTATATATGTATATATATTATCTACTGGTGGTCCCCAGTAGATAGTTATAGTTAGGACGTAGTTTCCATAGGAAATTCATTTTTTTGTTTTCCCCATAACTTTGGCGGTGGAAGACGAATCTTCGTAAAATTTTCAAAGCTTGTGGGGCGCTCTGGTCAACTCCGATCCTGAAAGTTTCGGGGTGATTTGGCAAGCGCGGGCCAAGAAAAAAGGGGGGTCCCAAAACGTGTTTTCTCTATGTTAATTTCCATAGGAAACTTTAGACACGGCTACAGCATGAACTGCTGAACGGAATTATGCCAAATTTGGCAAGCAGTTAGCCCTTGTTTCAGAAATAACTCTTTTTGTTAAATGGTGTAAATCCATTCAGTAGTTCTTGAGAAATAATTTTAAAAAAGTGCTCAAAAAAGAATTGCCCCTGGGAAACTTTAGACATGGCTACAGCTGGAACTGCTGAACGGACTTACACCTAATTTGGCAAAAATGTAGTGCTTGCTTCAAAAAGCGCCCTTTTTTTAAATTGTGTAAATCAGTTCAGTAGTTGCTGAGAAAATAAAAATATAAAAGTTTCGATATGTAGAGGCGCAGTGAATCTGTTAACCCTCCTGACCATGAGCGTTATTCTAATTGGTTGGCAACACTCCAAACCAGGAAGTGTTGGCAGCCATCTTGTGACTTGGTAGAACCGAGTCACAGGAAAAGAGAAAAATAAATATAAAAAAAAGAAAAGGGGGCAGGGTAGAAACATCCTGACCCCCTAGGCCTGCTCAGCGGGTCCCACATGGACCCCCAGGGCCCAAAAAAGCATTAAAAAATTGGCCGAATTCATGCGGGTGCATGAAACTAGCTGAGAAAATAAAAAAAATGAAGCATGGGCTCCCGCGCTTCGTTGTACTGAAGCCCCCGGGTGGGCCAGGTCCCGGGGGCAGTGAAAAGAATATGTGGAGGGGCCCAATGCCCCCACACTGCCCCTGGGACCGCCACCTCCCAGGGGCACTAATATTCAAATGCGGGGGTCTGCTGCGGACCCCCAAGCCCCTGGCACCACCACCTCCCGGGGCTGTGCAGACATTGGAAGGGAGCTCCCCTGCTAGAGCTCTTGATGGCCCTTGGGACTGCCACCCCCCAGGGCCGGCTCCTGCAGTGTCCCGGGGTGCAAAGCACCTTTGTCCACCAATGTGCAAATGCAACCTCCGGCACGTTTTAAGTTGGGGGATTAAGTCCCCTTGAATCCTGTGGGTCCCTGGGGTCTAATTAGCCCACCAGGTACCTCCAGTATGCACCAGGGAGCTGTGTTGCATAGAGGTGTTCAGAGGCCATACCCCTTTTTACACCTCTCGGCAACGCAGCTCTGTGGTGCTCACTGGAGGTACCTGGTGGGCTAGTTGGACCCCAGGGACCCTCAGGATTCAAGGGGACTTAATCCCCCAACTGAAAACAGGGCGCATTTGCACAGTGGTGAAGGGAGGGGGCAGGGCCTGAGGTGACATGTGTGCAAACACTCCCTGTGGAGCGTTTTAAGTTGGGGAATTAATTCCTCTTCAATCCTGAGGGACCATGGGGACCAAGTAGCCCACCAGGTACCTCCAGTAAGCGCCACTGCGCTGCGTTGGAGAAAGGTGGCCCAGGCCACGCCACTTTTTACACCTCATTGCAATGCAGCTCTGTGGCCTTTACTGGAGGTACCTGGTGGGCTACTTGGATCCCAGGGACCCTCAGGATTCAAGGGGACGTAATCCCCCAACCTAAAGCGCCCCATGGGGCGCATTTGCACAGTGGTAAAGGGAGGGGGAGGGGACGGGGCCTGAGGTGAAATGTGTGCAAGCACACCCTGTGGCACATCTTAAGTTAGGGAATTAATTCCCAATCAATGCTGAGGGCCCCTGGGGGCCAACTAGCCCACTAGGTACCTCCAATAAGCGCCACAGACCTGCATTGCAGAGAAGTGGTCCAGGCCATGCCCCTTTTTACACCTCTCTGCAACGCAGCTCTGTGGTGCTTACTGGAGGTACCTGTTGAGCTAGTTTGATCCCAGGGACCCCCAGGATTCAAGGGGACTTAATCTCCCAACTTAAAACATGTCACTGGCGTGTTTCCACAGTAGTGAAGGGAGGGAGCGGGCCTGAGGTGATGTGTGCAAACACGCCTGTGGCGCGTTTTAAGTTGGGGAATTAATTCCCCTTCAATCCTGTTTGCCCCTGGGGGCCAACTAGCCCACCAAGTACCTCCAGTAAGCGCCACAGGTCTGCGTTACAGAGAGGTGGCCCAGCCCATGCCCCTTTTTACACCTCTCTGCAACACAGCTCTTTGGCGCTTACTGGAGGTACCTGGTGGGCAAGTTGGACCCTAGGCACCCTCAGTACTCAAGGGGCCTTAATCCCCCAACTTTCAATGCGCCGGGGGCGCATTTGCAGAGTTGTGGAAAAGAGTGGCATGGCCTTTGTCTACCTCCAACCAATCCCACCGCCTGGGGCTTACTGTAGGTAAAAGGGAGGCTAGTTGGCCCCTAAAGAACCCCCAGCAGTGAAGGGGACTTCAATCCCCATCCAAGAGCGTGCCTGGGCACACGCTTGTAGAGTGGTGGGCAAACTGGGTGTGGCCTGGTACAAGTACTTACCAATTCTGCTGTGTGGGACTGACTGGAGGTAATAGTTTGGGAAGTTGGCCCCCAAGGATGTCCTTGGGGGTCAACTACCCCTCTTGTTACCTCCAGTAAGTCTTCGGAGGCCATGGCCCCCTTTCTCTACCACTCTGCAAACGTGCCTCGTGGCAGACTACGGGATGGGCAATGAAGTCCAATTTAGTCCTGAGGGAGTTTGGGGGCAAGGAATCCCTCCTGGTACCTCCAGTAAGTTCTACGCAGTGGAATTCCTGAGCGTTGGTTGAACGCCCAGCACCCTTTCTCCACCACTCTGCAAACGTGACTACTAGTTAAAGTAGCATATTTTTGCACCTCTTATTTAGAGGTAGGTTTAATCCCCCTGCCCTATTATGTACTAGGGCCTTACAGAGGAGGGCATGCTAATCACAGGGGTACCCCAATGCATAGTGTTCCCTAGTGTATGTAGGTTTTTTCACTGTATTCTACAAGCACAATATAGTTAGAAATTACCATTTATAAAACCTTTGACATTCACAGAAAAACCATAGGTTTCAGGCACGTTATAGCTAGAAATAAGCATTTAAAAAACCTTAGTAATTCACTGATTCACTGGAAAAACCATAGGTTTCTGGGGCATTATAGTTAGTTGGACATTTCACTCGTACAAAACCAGAGAAACTTACAGTGGGTGTATCAACGGTTATATTAGGGTATGAGAAGATGCATCAAATTGTCACATGGATGTTGTCTTCAGTGATGTCATTTGAGAGGTCCTCAGTGATGTCATCAGTGATGTCACTGACCATGTCATGAGTGATGTAATATGGGCCATCATCAGTAGTGCATTGCTGGGGTGCGAGTTATAGTTAGCTGAACCAACTATAATGGGGGAATATCTCTGGTTTTGTACGAGTGAAATGTCCAACTAACTATAACGCCCCTGAAACCTATGGTTTTGTCAGTGAATATATATGTATATTTTGAAGATACACTCAACACCTCCATGACCAAAGCAAACGAGATACAGAGGTCTGCTGCACTCACTATAGAGTAGCTATAAAAGACAGTTACATAGGGATCAATCCACGCCCCTTATACTGACGTTTAGCAAGTAGTATAATATTTTATGCAGGATCATTCATGAAAGCAGGCCCTTAGTGTGCAATGATCCTGCCTGGGGAGCCAACTGGTCAAATTCCCCAGCATTACCTTCATAAATGCCCACTCTATGAGTAATTCTTTTGTCAGAAGCAGCCCTGGAGTTAGACAAACCAAAAACTGGCTCACCGGTAGGATGGGGTTCTTGAAATGTGAAACTTGTAAAGCATGCAAATACGGTAACAGTACATCCTCCTACCATACGCCATTTCAGCCCAAACCAGTTAAAATCACGAAATCACTCAATTGTAAGACTGAATATTCAGTGTATGTGCTGGAATGCTTGTGTGTTCTGCAATACGTGGGTAGCACGAAACTGCAGGTGCACAAGCGAGTGATCCAGCACATCAGAGCCATCGTCAACAATGACCCCGCATATCCGGTGGCAAGACACTTCAAGGAGACACTTGACAATATCTTGCTACCTCTGAAGTACTTTGTCATTGATGCAGTATTGCCATTGAGAAGGGATGTTAATCGTGAACAACTACTAAGACAAATCAAAACTAGATACATCTTAGAGTTGGACAGCAAAACACCCCAGGGGCTAAATTCAAGCAATGATTTTTTTACCTGCCTCTAACATATTCAAATCCGCCTGCATCACACCATTTTGAACAGTTGTACTGCCGCTCTCAAATATGTTTTTAACATAATATTCTTTCAGGATTTCTTTTTTAGTTTTGCACATCCAATCACATTTGTGATTTGGAATAGTGTAAGCCCTTGCAGTCTATGCACTAACACTTTGCAATTTTTCATCCATAGGTAAATCTCACGGCCCACTTGGGCAGGACGTTTTTTTATATTTTTGCAATGCAATATTTTTGCTGTAATTAGTATGAATCAGTATTTCACCTTGATTTTAGTTACGTGCAGTAGAGCTTTATATAGTAAGCAATTTTATTTCAGAAAGAAAGTTTAGAATTGCAATTTTGCTGCAAAATATATGTCATTTACATTTTTTTTATATGAATTCTTAGCTCTGTTTTTAGCATTTATATCGCATTTTATTTATGCTATAGTTGTTCTCTAAATATTTATGTATTGATAAATATTTATTGACTTTGCGTTATTTGCACTGTGATATTCATCACAGTACTGTAATGCATTTTGGCACATATTACATTGCAGTAGTTCATGCAGACAACAATATTTTGAATTTGTTGTCTATGTCCATGATTACCTATGGGTGTGTTAGCACATGTTCAGGGCACTAGCACTTTAAATAGTTGAAAAAACTCTCCATTGATTAAGGCCACTACGAGGCTGAAACGCATAATCCTGGTGGTTGGTGCAGGGCATCTGGTAATAAAATCTTATTGCACTGATACCTGGGTCTGCCTTCGTCCTTCCAAGTTGAGTGTGCATATGGATGTGTTGATGAGTGAATGGAAGTCTCAGTTGAATATGTGTGAGTAACTACATATGTGAAAGGCAGTATGTATGAGTTTTGGAGTAAATGAGTAACTATATGTGAGAGTGGTTGCATGGATGAGTGTGTGCTTGTGTCAGTGATTGTAGAAGAGAGTAAGTATGTGTTAGTATCTGTATGAATAAGTGAGGAGGTGTGTGCATAACTGTATAGGTGAGTAACTGACAGTGTGATTGATTCTTTGGTTGACCAGCTGCGCGATTGATTCTTTGGTTGACCAGCTGCGTGAATAACTCTAAGGGTGAGTGATGGAATGTGAGTGTCTGTATGGGTATATGAGTGCATACATCAGTGGCTGTATTTGTCAGGTCTCGCAACGTGCCCTTTCATGTTTTTCGCGGATTGACGCTGAGATCAATCAAAGACTTCAAGTCCCATGAGCAATGGCGGCACCGCGGCACTCACGCAGAGCAGCGAAAGGCATATGAGGGCACTTCCGCCACTGTGACGTTGCCGAAAAATTTTGAGTCCGGAAAACAAAGAGGCAGCATTTGGGGCATTGGTGCTTTTCTCTGTGTTCATTTGGTAATTAATCACTGCATGGAGCCCAGCGACTGGCAACTCAGAGCAGTGCCGCCTTCTGGACCTGCTGTTTTTGGAGCTCCACGGTCAGAGCCCCTGTGAGGGACTGGTCCTAGAACAACAAAGAGCAGACATGAGTGTGGTCTGGTAAAGGTGCTGTTGCACCAACATTGATACTGACCCTAAGAAGTGTGTGTGAGTGCATACTGATATGTGGGGTGTTTTCATGTCGGGACTAGCATCCCTTAAGTTCTTCACTCTTGGAGAAGCATTTTGTTTTAATGCACAATAACCAATCCAGGCACTAGGTGTTCCTCCTCGTTGGTGAGACACACGTTTGTAGTCTCTTGAGAGTGGAAGGGATACCAGTGCTAGGGTGTATAGTAGGAGCGATACCATTCTCCTATAGACAGCTTGTTAAATACATACAGATATTACCGCCAGGTGTGGTAGAGTGGTTTTTCTTACACCTTGGGAGTCCAAGGCTTCCAGCGCTCCTTGTGGAAGAACCCTTCTGGGTTGACCATCAAACCTTTATACGTATGAAGGACCATTATTTGGTGCCACGTTGTCAGGATGGGTGAGAGCATACATTCAGCCCTATGAGACCATACCCTTTAAGGAAGTACCGCATATACCTAAGGCTTTGAGTTTCTCTAAACTTTGTATTTTTATTGTGTATCCATTTAGCAGGGGATTGTGGATGAGCCAAGTTCGGTCTCATGCAACCTCTGTGACACGAGACCAGAGAGGAATTCGGGTACGTGCCCATTCAAGTTTGCAATATAGGTAAATGTGTTACTTATAGAGAGGAGAACACACAAACCTTACATACCTAAATAGTGTGTTATTTTCTTCTCTGTAGTGCCCGTTAATGTCCCTCATGGTACTTGGGTCTTGCTCTTACCGGCCTCCTGTTCTTGAAGAGGCACAAGTTGAGCTGGATCAACTAAGAAAACATATGTCTTTCTTTTTCTTTACAGGTAGTTACTTCTATGCACAACTATGCCCTTCTACGGGGGAGAACGGAATAAATCAGTATATATTGATTGTATGTTTTTGCTTCGTGTCATTTCAGGTCTCCTTCCCTGCTCTCCCCATCCTTTCCTTCCCTCACTTGATCGCTTTACTGTTCTGCGCTATAACAGCACTCAGACTTTGAGCTATCGAGAGGTGGACCATTAATGAGCATCGTTCCAATCCTGAGGAGTTGAGGAGCCCGACAGTATTGATGAGTGACTGCGCTGTCAAGACATTTGTGGGGGCATTGTCTTTTACCTACCTGCTCCCTGCCTTCACCGCTGGTTCTTTCGGTCTCCCTCCCACCGCTGCAGCACTCCATCTTCGCGGCCGCTGTGTGGAGAGGGACTACACCCCACAGACTCCTTTGCGGCAGAAGCCGCCACCACCATTTCCGCGCCCCGAGGCGCTTTAAATGAGAGGACAGCCCCCGTGTCGCGGGACCGTGCGCGGGCTAAGCCCGGGCAAAGGGCGGGCCATCTGTGGCCATCAGGGTCCAGAAGAGGCCGGGCCGGGCTAGCCCCCTAACATCTCCACCATCGTTTGGGACTAAAGCAAAGCCAAGTGAGCCACCAGACATTTATTGACTTGAATTCTAAATCACATATATTATTGCATGATTTAGTGAGGTAGGGTCCTTCTGATATCAATAGTAATTTGCCTTTGAATATGAACAAATCCAGCCGTAAAGGGGGGGTAGGGATAGGGGGTGTGGGGACGTTGGATGCTTTTCACCAACGGGCTGAATCAGTAGTGGCTAAGGAGATAGAGCTCGCAGAGAGGAGGCTCTCACTTGATCCACTCAATCAGATCTTAAATCCAGTACCAGGGATAAAGTCAACCAAAGGCAGACTTGTCTGCCCCGATTCGCCGCACGTGTTAACTTCCTTACCCCACAATGACCTGGTGCTGGCTACACATATATTAAACACTACATGCTCATCCACACCCAGTTCCCCTACCTTACCACCCACTACAGGTACAAGGCAGCTACGGGCTCCACCGGTTGTTAGAGGCAAAGACCCACCTGGGAAAAGAAAAGCTAATAGTGCTCCCAAAGGTGGTCGCCAAAATGCAAAACAAACTAGGAAAAAAAATTCTGCACCTGGGTTGGGAAGCCAAACAGAAAAAGTAACAAATCAGGAAACTCACCCCACGATTCAAGGAGGGAGTAATTCTATCACACCGGTACCAGACTCTATTGCAGGGGGTATCATACCAGAGCTTATTGGGCATATGGAGGAAAGGCTTAGGGCACTTATTCATCCAGTTATGGAGAAACTTGACCTTATTGACCGTAGACTTAACATCTTAGAAAAGCATTTATTGAAAGAGCAACCTCCCATTAATGGGACAAAATCTATAGAAGTATGTCCTGACAGTGCCTCTTTATCATTGGCCACTGGCTTGAGCGGCTTGCCCATGGCTCCAGTGGCCTCAGTGCCAAACATACCGGCCCCTGCTACAGGCATGAATCCTGGAGCGAAGTCTGGCCCAGGGGTCCTGTAGGGAGATTACACCTAACATGAAATGGCTCTCCTAAAGAGGTATTTCTTCACCTCCCTCCAGAGGTTTGTCCATACTGTATTATTTTCTCCCAAAGATTTTAGACAACGAGGAGGAACATTGGTCCACACTCAAAAATAAAGCTCTCCATTTCTTGAATAAGAAATCACTGTTAGGAGAACATCTCTTTAAAAATTTTAAAATGGTGAGAAGGGTGGCCTGGGTGGGAAAGGCCAGGAAGGGTATGGAGGGAGACTGTGTTGTTGTGAGTTTTAGTTACCCAGAATTGGTGGACCAGATCCTGAGGCAGGCAGGTTCATTTAGGATTCATCATGATTGCATCAATGTTTTACCACTGGGCTATTTTTATCCACCTACCCACGCAGGAGCCCATAATAGGAGAGATTATGCTATCCCTGCAGATCCCCCCACTAGTTTCGTCCCATTGAGTAATAGAGTTGAGGTTTTTAGCTCACTGGACATTAATGATTGACTTCTATGTGAACAGCTGGAAGTTAGTGTAGCTAATTCCCATACAGTGTGCTCACCCTTAGGCCCTAGCTCACAGGAAGTGAATCCCCTTGCTTTGGCAGATAGTGCACCATCTAGCAGATCTGCCTACACTAACAGCCTGTCCCAAGAGGCTTATCAAAAGGGGCAAAAAGGAAGTGGAGGGCTAGCCGATGGCGGACCTCACGGTCAATATAAAATCGATGTTGATCCTAAAGTACCATCATTGGTTTTGTGGAATGTGGCAGGGCTTAGAAGCAAGGTGACATCACTAAATTGGTTGTCGTTTTTAGACAGCAAGGATCTAATATTGCTGCAGGAAACTTGGTTGATTGTACCAGAGTTCAGACCTGGATTTCTTAATTTTTATGTTCCAGCTATCCCAAGTTTGCGAGGGAGAGCTAAGGGGGGGTCTTCTAACGTGGGTAAGACAAGATAGCAGATATATTGTAAATCAATTGGATACAAAAAGCAATGATATCCTATTAATCCAAGTCCAATGCCCTGAATCAAAGGTTCTTTTTGTTTTTAATGTCTATTCAAGGGGTTTGTCGGGGGGAAACCCTCGAACACCATAGAACAGTTAGGTGCACTCCTTGAGTTTTATCATAAGAAAGGTAACATCACAGTAGCGGGTGATTTCAATTGCTGCTTTGAACCGTTGGACAGCAATGATATAGATCTCATCTTGGAAGAAGATTGTTCATGGAATATCCCTCAGTTGACAGTATTGCCAATTAAAAAGTGGAGAGAGGCCGCACTTCAGCTCAAGATTTTATGTGTTGGACAAGGGCTACGTGCAATAAATGGTACATCAGCTTCTGACAAACATGGAGCTTTTACTTTTGATAATGGTCTACGTAAGAGCCGCATTGATTATATACTCACAAATAAAAAGAATTGGCCCAATATTAAGGACATGAAGGTAGTTGAAAGGGTCGAAAGTGATCATGATCCATTACCCCTAACATTTAAGTTATTTAAATCTTATCGCCAGGAGGCTTCCTCTGATGGTTTTGATATTGTCCTTTCAAATGAAACAAGACGTATTAAATGGCCAAACTGCTTAGTGAATGAGGATAAGATAGCGGCAATGAGGGAATTGACAATCCAGGCTACAATTGATCTCCAAAAATGTACTACACAGGAGGAGGCGATTGCAAATGTCAATCCGATCCACACCAAATCAATTAAGGGTTTTTTTTATAAAAAAGGTTTCTAATAGACAGAAGAGGCCAGTTAAAAAGGAAGAACAATGGTATGGGAAGTCCTGCAGGGCCGCGTATAAAGCCCTGGCAGAGGCAGTTAAAACAAAAGATAGAGATAGAGTCAAGAGTCCCCCTGCCCTCTATAAAAAAGCCCAATACGATGCCAAATGAGCCTGGGATGCGGATTATTGGAGGGAGCTTTATTGTGCTACTAAAAAACGATCAATGTGCACCTTTTGGGTTATGGTTAAGTGGGGTAGGGGGATTCAAAGGGGAGAACCATTAAACTATGTTTCCCCTAACCTCTGGGTCTCGCACTATGCGTCCCAGTTTGCATCCCCAGAAATGGTTAGTGAAATGTGTGAAGATCTTATCCCTTTTAATAAGGATATAATCCCTTTACACTTCGAGAGATTTGAGGTGGAAAAGATATTGAATATTATTCCCAAGGGTAGAGCACCAGGGTTGGACCTAGTACCAGCCGATTTATTTATGCACGATAAGGAGGTTTGGGCACTGTAGTGTAGTTCCTATATTCCCAATAGGCTCTGCGCATTGGAATAACATAAACAGCAGTATAGACATAGGACTGAGGTAATCTAGGTCTCTACTGACTATGTTAGACTTAATTAGTTTTGCCAGCTAGCTCTGAGGTCACTAGAAACGTTCTCGAATGAATAGGGAGGGGTTAACTTCCCTGATTTAGACAAGAAGGGATTAGCTTCTGACAACCATATAACATGACAACTTTGATCCCCCAGAATAAGGAGTAGATCTCCAGAGTCGTGTGAAAACAATAGACA
The DNA here is from genome assembly GCF_964263255.1 of Lissotriton vulgaris. Lineage (NCBI taxonomy): Eukaryota > Metazoa > Chordata > Amphibia > Caudata > Salamandridae > Lissotriton > Lissotriton vulgaris. The sequence goes on along the minus strand of NC_141694.1, from coordinate 1,087,391,876 downwards.
GCTATTTCACTCAGTCAATCGTGCATGCTTAATTTCACCAGGGTGCAGAGAAATAGAGAGACGGGCGTTTTCAATAAAAGGTGTTATTTTATTGAGCAGTCTTCTTTCTCATGCAAGAGAAATGAATGGCCACAATTGATTTGATTTGATTTGATTTGATTGGGGATTTGTAATGCGCGACTTGCCTGGAGGCGTCAAGGCGTAGAGGATGGAAAATCGCCAGGTGCAACTAATGAGCATAGGAGAGCTAGGGATAGGCTTCAACAAAAAGCAGGGTTTTGAGGCCTTTACGGAAGAGGGTGAGGGACTCCTGGTTCTTGAGTTCAAAAGGGAGCTGGTTCCAGAGTTTGGGGGCAAGGGAAAAAAACGCCTTACCTCCCCATCTCGCTTTAGCAATTCGGGGGACAGTTAGCAGATTCTTACTGGCTGTGCGCAGGGCCCTACCAGGGGAGTAGGTTGACACCAAGGACCTAATGTCCTCGGCACCAGCACTATGGAGGGCCCGTTGGGTGATGATCAGAGTTTTGAATTTTCTCCTGGCATGCACAGGAAGCCAGTGAAGTCTTTTACTAATCAATGTTCCTGAGGAAGGTCTGGGGGCATCAACAGCAAACCTCGTTGCTGCGTTCTGGACAACTTGCAGACGGTGGACCAGTTTATTGCTCATGCCGAGGTATAGGGCATTGCAATAGTCCAGACGCGAGGACAGAAGGGCGAGAGAGACAAGTTTCCGGGCGTCCCGGGAGAGATAGTGGGTAAGTTTTCTCAGCACCCTTAGAATCCTGCAGCAAGTGGAAACCGTTCTATTTACTTGCTTGTTGAAGGCAAGTGAGGTGTCAAAAATGACCCCCAGATTGTGGGCGACAGGGGAAGGCTGAGGGCAAGCTCCCAGTGCCGGTGGCCACCAGTCGGCTGACCAAACCTCTTTGTTTCCTCCGAAGACAAGGATCTCGGTCTTTTCCTCATTTAGTTTGAGGAAGTTCGACGTCATCCAACCTGCCACTGCTTCCATACAATTTTTGAAATTTAGGGCCGTGGTCTCGACGGATTGTGACAGGGAGACCATGATCTGGGTGTCATCGGCGTACGAGAGCAATTCCAATCCAAAAGACCTGACAAGTCTAGCAAGTGGGGCCACCTAAATGTTGAAAAGCGTGGGGCTCAATGAGAAGCCCTGCGGGACCCCACACTGCAAAGGCTTGGCGGTGGAAAGGAAGTCACCCAACTTGACCCTTTGCTCCCGTTGATTAAGGAAAGATGTAAGGAGGCTCAGAGCCAGCCCCTCCACCCCATCTCACTGAGTCAGAAGGCCAGGATGGTCGGGGACAGGGTGTCAAACGCGGCTGAGAGGTCGAGCAGGATCAAAAGAGTAGTCTGACCTCTGTCGACCTTAGCACGGATGTTATTGACCACCACTGTGAGGGCTGACTCTGTGCTATGCGCCTTCCGAAAACTATGCTGAGAGAAGTCAAGCAGGCAGGTCTTGTCAAGGAAGGCGCTAGGATGGCAGTTCACATGAGCCTCCAGCATCTTGGCTGGAGCAGGAAGAAGGGATATGGGACAAAAGTTCTTCAAGGTCCCAGGATCCAAGGTGGCCTTTTTCAGGAGGGGCTTGACAATGGCGGTCTTCCAGGGTGCAGGAAAAGTTCCACTGGAGATGGCCCTGTTCATAACTTCCAAAAAAGGGGGAAGTAAAGTTTCCCTACAGTTCTTCAGGATTTTTAGTGGGCAGGGGTCAAGAGGAGATCCTGATTTGAGCGTGTCGAGGAGCTTGTCAAGGGCCTCAACCGTAAGCAGGGGGAAACTGGAGAGGGTTCCACTGGGAGCTGAGGTATGCTCTGGACTAGGAAGGGGGGCATGAGTGATATTATAAGTCTGAAGTGCTGTATAGATGTCCACTATTTTTGTGTGAAAAAAAGTGGAAATTTGATCACATAGTTCTTGAGAGGGAACTATGGGATCAGGGTGTTGAACAAGGGATAGAGTGTCTACGACTTTGAACAGATCTCTAGGGGCCAGATGTAGGTAGCCCAATACCGGTCGGAAACGGTTGAAAATACCGATTTTCAGCCGTTTCTGACCGGTATTGGGCTATGGAGATGTAGGGCCCTTGAAAACATACAGAATCGGTAATTTTACTGATTCGGTAATATTACCGAACTGGTAAAATTACCGAATCGATAAAATTACCGATTCGGTAAATTTTACCAATTCGGTAAATATACCGATTGGTAAAATTACCGATTCCGTATGTTTCCAATGTAGGTAGCACTTTTAACACTCCTACAGGGCTTTCAGGATTCGGTATTTACCATGCAATACAATTGCATGGTAAATAACGAATTCTTGTGTACATGCACATCTGTGCATGTACACCTGTGCCATGTGGCACACAGACATGCCCTTAGGGCATGTCTGTGTGCCACATGGCACACAAGCCAGAAACAGGGGTGCAACAGGGTGTCAAAGTGACACCCTGTCCCCCTTGGCAATTCTGTATTTTTACCGATTCGGTAAATACCGAATCGGTATTTGCTATTGAATCCTATGGGCTTTAAGGCCCATAGGATTCAATAGGAAATACCGATTCGGTATTTACCGAATCGGTAAATACCGAAACTTACCGAATCAGTATTTTTTACCGATTTTTTACCTACATAGGTTTTACCGATTCTTAAATACCAAATCGGTAAAATTCGGTATTTAAGAATCGGTAAAACCTATTTACCTACATCTAGCCCTAGGAGAAGTGAGGGAGGAGGTTAGTCTGCAGAAGTATGCCTGCTTTTCTGCCAATACAGCAGCCTTATAGATCTTGATAAGATTTTTATGTTTGGTCCTCCCGTCAGTATCGAGCTGGGCTCTCCAGAGCCTTTCTTGCCTCATACACTCCTGCCTCTGGAGTCTAAGGGAGTCCGAGTACCATGGCGCTGACGGGCGTTTCCTGGCGCAATATTGAGACTTAAGCGGAGCAAGGGCATTCACAGCCCTAGAGATGGTACTCGCAAGCTCGCGGGCAGAAGCATTGATGTCCTGATTGAGGGTGGGCTTAAAGTTAACAATAAGGGGGCCAAGAGATTCATTTGACAGGCCCCTGTAGCTCCTTCTCAAGACCCAACAGTTCTTATCCGTAGGGAAAGAGACGGACCGGCCTGAGGCGAGCTCAAAGGGAACTGCTAGAGCTCCGCAGGCAGACGCCGGGAGACTCGATCTTTTTAAAAACTGCTCAATCTGTTTTATCTGTGTTACTTAAAGGATAACTTGTGTTGCTTCACCTACCTGATCTTACTTTTGAACAGCGTCCTAGGCGACGGCTGCAACGACCCCTAGCACGCCTCCCCGGCGATTCACAGGCCACGCCCACTCTTGAAGGCCACGCCCCCCCCTGTGACTTCACTTAAAAGCGCGTACGCCGTGCGCCGCCTCCAGAAGTGCTAGAGCTCCGCAGGCAGACGCCGGGAGACTCGATCTTTTTAAAAACTGCTCAATCTGTTTTATCTGTGTTACTTAAAGGATAACTTGTGTTGCTTCACCTACCTGATCTTACTTTTAAACAGCGTCCTAGGCGACGGCTGCAACGACCCCTAGCACGCCTCCCCGGCGATTCACAGGCCACGCCCACTCTTGAAGGCCACGCCCCCCCCTGTGACTTCACTTAAAAGCGCGTGCGCCGTGCGCCGCCTCCAGAAGTGCTAGAGCTCCGCAGGCAGACGCCGGGAGACTCGATCTTTTTAAAAACTGCTCAATCTGTTTTATCTGTGTTACTTAAAGGATAACTTGTGTTGCTTCACCTACCTGATCTTACTTTTAAACAGCGTCCTAGGCGACGGCTGCAACGACCCCTAGCACGCCTCCCCGGCGATTCACAGGCCACGCCCACTCTTGAAGGCCACGCCCCCCCCTGTGACTTCACTTAAAAGCGCGTGCGCCGTGCGCCGCCTCCAGAAGTGCTAGAGCTCCGCAGGCAGACGCCGGGAGACTCGATCTTTTTAAAAACTGCTCAATCTGTTTTATCTGTGTTACTTAAAGGATAACTTGTGTTGCTTCACCTACCTGATCTTACTTTTAAACAGCGTCCTAGGCGACGGCTGCAACGACCCCTAGCACGCCTCCCCGGCGATTCACAGGCCACGCCCACTCTTGAAGGCCACGCCCCCCCCTGTGACTTCACTTAAAAGCACGTGCGCCGTGCGCCGCCTCCAGAAGTGCTAGAGCTCCGCAGGCAGACGCCGGGAGACTCGATCTTTTTAAAAACTGCTCAATCTGTTTTATCTGTGTTACTTAAAGGATAACTTGTGTTGCTTCACCTACCTGATCTTACTTTTGAACAGCGTCCTAGGCGACGGCTGCAACGACCCCTAGCACGCCTCCCCGGCGATTCACAGGCCACGCCCACTCTTGAAGGCCACGCCCCCCCCTGTGACTTCACTTAAAAGCGCGTGCGCCGTGCGCCGCCTCCAGAAGTGCTAGAGCTCCGCAGGCAGACGCCGGGAGACTCGATCTTTTTAAAAACTGCTCAATCTGTTTTATCTGTGTTACTTAAAGGATAACTTGTGTTGCTTCACCTACCTGATCTTACTTTTAAACAGCGTCCTAGGCGACGGCTGCAACGACCCCTAGCACGCCTCCCCGGCGATTCACAGGCCACGCCCACTCTTGAAGGCCACGCCCCCCCGTGACTTCACTTAAAAGCGCGTGCGCCGTGCGCCGCCTCCAGAAGTGCTAGAGCTCCGCAGGCAGACGCCGGGAGACTCGATCTTTTTAAAAACTGCTCAATCTGTTTTATCTGTGTTACTTAAAGGATAACTTGTGTTGCTTCACCTACCTGATCTTACTTTTAAACAGCGTCCTAGGCGACGGCTGCAACGACCCCTAGCACGCCTCCCCGGCGATTCACAGGCCACGCCCACTCTTGAAGGCCACGCCCCCCCCTGTGACTTCACTTAAAAGCGCGTGCGCCGTGCGCCGCCTCCAGAAGTGCTAGAGCTCCGCAGGCAGACGCCGGGAGACTCGATCTTTTTAAAAACTGCTCAATCTGTTTTATCTGTGTTACTTAAAGGATAACTTGTGTTGCTTCACCTACCTGATCTTACTTTAAACAGCGTCCTAGGCGACGGCTGCAACGACCCCTAGCACGCCTCCCCGGCGATTCACAGGCCACGCCCACTCTTGAAGGCCACGCCCCCCCCTGTGACTTCACTTAAAAGCGCGTGCGCCGTGCGCCGCCTCCAGAAGTGCTAGAGCTCCGCAGGCAGACGCCGGGAGACTCGATCTTTTTAAAAACTGCTCAATCTGTTTTATCTGTGTTACTTAAAGGATAACTTGTGTTGCTTCACCTACCTGATCTTACTTTTAAACAGCGTCCTAGGCGACGGCTGCAACGACCCCTAGCACGCCTCCCCGGGGATTCACAGGCCACGCCCACTCTTGAAGGCCACGCCCCCCCCTGCCCACATCATGTGTTGCCACCGGAAGCGCAGCGGACGAGCGCAGCGGGAGCGCCGTTTGCGCGCCGAAGGCGAGCCTAAGGCAAGCCCGTCTGCGCCCGTCCGCGGCAGACCGGGGCACGGGGCCAGACCCCCTGGTCCTCACCTTCCAGATAACCGATACAATAAAGAGGAGCTTCTCAAACTCCGCAACAAATACTCTAAAATATGTGAGCACAGCATTGATCTCAGTATCCACAGTCCTACAATTCCCTGTGAACACTGTGGCTTCACCCTCAATAAGCAACCTAAAGCAAGCACTCCCAACGACAACGCCCTACCAGGACACAGTAGGAAAATCAGTGGCGCACTGCTTAACTGTCGATCTCTTAAAAAACACAAACTAGAAGTATTCGACCTTATAACAGACAACAAATGGGACATACTATGCCTCACTGAAACTTGGCTGGACGAGGACTCAGACCCTGAAGTCAGGGAGGCCCTTCCCCCTGGCTATGCAATTTGCAGGCAGGATAGACCTAAGGGAAGGGGAGGTGGCATTGCCATAATTTATAGAGTGAATATGACATGCACCCTCGAACCAGCTAATATAAAAGATAGCGAAACTGGAGCTTTCTCCATAGGTATCGATAACAACACGGTTATCAAAGGCCTATTAATTTATAGACCCCCGGGAGGTAGCAGAAACTTCGCGGAAAGTCTCATCCAGAACGCTACCCCATCGGCCATGAGATACAGGAAGTTCCTTGTATTAGGTGATCTTAATCTCCACTTCGAAGACCTCAACAACCCAGCTGCTCAAGAATTGCGTCAAGAGCTGCAAACCTTGCAATTAGAAACTGCCTCCTTCCTCCCGACCCATCGACAGGGGCACCAACTCGACCCCATCTTTAGCAATTTGGAGGATCTGAAGCAGGACCCTCCCATTCCTTTGCTGTGGACCGACCACTTCCTAGTCCCCTTTCACCTCCTAGTCAAGACTCATTGCGAACAAGCCCACCATAGTGCTAATAAACAACAAAGGAAATGGGCCCGTTTTTCCATGGACTCTTTTGAATATCACTTCCTACTGAATGGTCCCCCCACAGACTTAGGAGTTGATGTTGACAAGGCTTGCACGGCCCTAGACGGACACATCACTAAAGCCCTAAACATCACTGCCCCTTAGGCCAATAAGGGCCCGGAGCGACAAATCAAAACTGCACCTTGGTTCAGCACAGCTCTTAGAGAAACCAAGGCAGCCTGCAAGAGGCTGGAACGCGCCTGGAGAAAGAACTATCTACCAGAGGCAAGAGATGTGTACAAAGCTAGCATAAAAAAATACCACTTCCAAATTAGGAAAACCAAAGCGACCTTCTACGCTGACCGTATAGATAGTGCCAACTGCTCATCCAAGGAGCTCTTTAGGATCTATAAAGAGATCACTACACCTCCCCCCTCTTTAGAGCAGGCCGATACATCAGTACAATCTTGTAACGCTATTGCGGAATTCTTTCACAAAAAGGTACGTGACATCTACACCAGTTTCCCTGAAGACGCCAGAACTGGCTCCAACCTTCTACCCCCTCAGGAAGAAGCGACTTGGAAGGTAAAGATCGAAGACTGCCTTACAGTATACCAAGTTCCAACGGAGGACCTATTGATAGCCACTGCTAAAGGAATCAAATCAGGTTCCCCTCACGATCCTGCCCCTGCCAAATTCCTGGCCAGTGCCATGAGTCTTCTGGCACCGTATGTGGGTCATATTTTGTCTACCTCTTTTGACACTGGCAAGGTCCCACACGGGTGGAAACAGGCAGTCGTATTGCCTCTTAAGAAAAAAACCCATATCAGTTCGTCCCAGCTTAGCAACCTGCGCCCCATTTCGCTCCTACCCTTCTTCTCGAAACTGGCGGAAAAGCTGGTCAACCAACAACTCTCAGCACACATAGAGTCTAGAGGCCTCCTGCATACCAACCAGTCGGGCTTCTGGGCCCGCCACTCCACAGAATCAGCCCTCCTCTTTTCGACTGAGGCACTGAGGAAGCACGTGGACGCTGGGCACGTGGCGGCATTAGTCCTCCTGGACCTCAGCGCAGCCTTCGACACTGTAGCACATCATACGCTGCTACAGTGTCTGAAGAAGGGAGGGGTGACAGGCACGGCCTGGTTATGGCTGGAATCTTTTCTTACTAACCGTAGCTTCTCGGTGGAGCAAGGAGGAGCACGCTCTGACACCTTTGACCTCGGTCAAGGAGTGCCTCAGGGATCTAGCCTCAGTCCAACCCTTTTCAATTTGTATGTCACCCCCGTGGCTACCACTGCGGAGCGCTACGGGGTGGAAGTAGTGACATACGCAGACGACACTCAGCTGGTGGTCGCTCTGACCCAACCGGCTGAACAAGCCGCCGCGAACTTCTCATCATGCCTCCAAGAGCTCGCTGGATGGATGGCGAAGAACTGCCTCCGTCTGAACGGAGACAAGACTGAGGTGCTAATTGTAGGAAAACCCCCCTCAGTCTGGTCGTCCGCCTGGTGGCCACAGACCCTGGGGCCTCTCCCTACCCCCAGCGATCAGGTCAAGAACCTTGGAGTATGGGTGGACTCAAAACTTAACTACGACTACCACACCAGACGGGTAGCTGGTACGTGCTTTTCTATTTTACGGAAACTCCGTAAGACCCTGGACCTGCTCCCAGAATCCTCAAGGAAGACCCTGGTCCACGCTCTTGTCACTTCGAGACTGGACTATGGCAATGCCTTGTATCTAGGCGCCAACGCCACTAGTCGGCGTCGACTGCAGACAATCCAGAATGCTGCCGCCCGCCTGGTCCTCCGGCTGCCCAGACGAACCGCCTCAAAAAAATCACTACAAATACTCCATTGGCTTCCGATCAATGAAAGGATCGATTTCAAGGTCCTATGTATTGGTCACAGGATCGTACATGGCAAGGGCCCTGCCTTCCTTCGGAACCTCCTCTGCCCCTACTCGCCTACCAGACAACTCCGCTCATCAGGAGCAGGCCTCCTAGCAGTCCCCAGACACAAGAGAGCCAGAATGGGGGGGAGATCCTTTCGTTCTTTGGCGGCACATAAATGGAACTCTCTTCCCCTGAGCCTAAGATTGGAAACATCGGAGCTCATCTTCCGCAGGAAACTTAAAACATTCCTCTTTCCTAAAGAATAGCCCCGCCTTTGTCTTACTGACTGAGCAACTAGTTCTTCTGACAGCGCGGGGACACACTGACAGTGTAACCAGGCGCTATACAAAATCAGAAATAAATAATAAATAAAATATGGTCCGACCAGGAGAGGGGAAGAGGGGGGGCAATCTCTAACCTGGGATAATTTGTAAATACCCAGTCCAAGGTGTGCCCGGCGGAGTGGGTGGAAGACAACACTTTTTGAGAGAAACCAAAGGTGGCCAGTGAGTCCATAAGGGACAGGGTATCGGGCGAATTGAGATTTTCTAAGTGGAAGTTAAAATCCCCAAGCATGGTAATGAAAGGCCTATTGATAAAAGGTTCGAGTACTTCAAGTAATTCGGCGGCAAAAGAAGACCTAGGACCTGGAGGTCTATAGAGGAGGATACCTGAAAAGGATTCTTTAGGGGAGGTGCTGAGGAAGAAGAATAGGGCCTGGAAACAGTTCTGGGGAGATGGAAGGGACTCAATGCGACAGGTAAAAGAGTTTTTATCAATGATGCCTATTCCCCCCCCCTTTACGACCTTCTCTGTCCTTCCTCACAATGGCATAACCATCAGGGAGGACGTTAATCAAGTCCGGGCCAGCTGAATCTGAGCCCCACGTTTCGGTGACAAAGTCCCACGAGGGCTTTCTTTGTGACATGAAGTCTCTGAAAGCAAAGTTATTTTTGACCAGGGAACGAGCATTAATGAGAAAGCCCAGTTCTTTTGGGAATAGGAGAGGATCCTGTGCCCCAGAGATCCTGGGAGTACTTATAGTGGAAATGAGGTTAGGCGAGCTAGGTTCGCCCGAGCAACTGCATTTCAGGCCACGGCGTAATTGCTCAGGGAATAGTTTGTGATGGCAGGCTTTCCGAATAGATCGGAGCGATTTGAGGGTACTGAGGGAGTAGCTATAGGTTTCAGGGGGAATACTGAGAGACTGAGCAGCACCCCTGACCCCTGGTGCCTCCTTGGCGCTGACGGCGCAGATGGGCAGGACTCAGGCATGACTCCGGCATGAGTCTGGCACGTCCGCTGGGCGCATACCCTGCGCGGAGAGAACACCGTCCCCTTTTATACCCGACTAGAGCGCGTCTGAGCGCTCGAATACCCCCAATATGGCCGCTAAACAAAGTTCGCCTCCCCGGGGCCGATCTCTCAGCGTCAATGCTCAGCTGAGAGTGGCCCGGGCAGCGATTGGGTGGGGAAGGTCCTCGAGCAGGTAAATGCTATTTTCTATGTAACGAGGGTGCCACATACACAGTGCACAGTTAAAACGCCTATTTAATCAAGCAGGAAAATAAGAACGCTTTTTAAGTCAAGCAGGGCAGAAAATAACACTAAACGTAAAATCAGGAAAGTAAAAGCAGAGAACCTCCTGGCTATCTGCCTCAGCAGGGTGAAATGCACAAGGCTAAGTCGATCGCAGGGCTAGGAAAGCCCCTTTTATACCCGACTAGAGCGCGTCCGAGCGCTCGAATACCCCCAATATGGCCGCTAAACAAAGTTCGCCTCCCCGGGGCCGATCTCTCAGCGTCAACGCTCAGCTGAGAGTGGCCCGGGCAGCGATTGGGTGGGGAAGGTCCTCGAGCAGGTAAAATGCTATTTTCGATCTAACGAGGGTGCCACATACACAGTGCACAGTTAAAACGCTTATTAAATCAAGCAGGAAAATAAGAATTCTTTTTAAGTCAAGCAGGGCAGAAAATGACACAAATGGTAAAATCAGGAAAGTAAAAGCAGAGAACCTCCCGGCTATCCGCCTCAGGAGGGTGAAATGCACAAGGCTGTACTTATCATGAAGTAAAGTGCGTACAGTAAAAGGAGTATTATGAAATAATACTGTAAAAGCATTGATATGGTTTCTTAGCCATATGATACTTTAAAACGGATAAAATATTTACATACATAAAAACATTGACTAACGAACTCAACTGGTTCTTCTAAGATACGCCTACCCCGGTGTACCTGACCTAAGCCTAATACGTGGGAAGGAGTAAGTAAGTTGCAGTTTTAAGTTAAGTTGGGTTTTTGCCAAGAATCTGAATCAAGAATTCTCTTTAAGGTTTGAATCAGCTCCGTACCTTGGTTTATAGAATGAAGGAGGTCTTGTATCTCGATCTCAGGACTCGATCTCCCAGTAACCCGCAAGGGTGACTGGAAACACTGGAGCTGGATTTCTCGGCGTGAGAAGAGGCAGCTTCTTTCCCGGTGTGTCAAAGGGAGGGACGGCTTCCTTCGGCTCTCGCATCAGCTGTGCTTCGGATAAGTAGATAGCCGGTCTGCTCCACACCACTGTGTGTTGCTTAAGGCAAGTGTTGGTATATATTTATACCTGGAAGGTGCCGTGTTTGACGTAAGGTTGGACATAAGACGTCAATAAAAGATATCACTAAGAACGGGCCGTTCTTTTAGTGCTTGCAGGAGTTCTATGACAAATCAAAACAAAGGCATGGGGAATTATCAGGTTGCTGGAGGTTTGGTTTGTTGAAAGAACTCGTTGTGCTCTCTAGGAGTCTAAGGAAGTAGCCTTGCCGTATTTGGGCTGCATGGGCTATGACTAAATATGGGTATGACTCTTATGCCTTTATAAGGACATGATTTATTATAACCATATAAGGGCATAAATATGGAATATTTAATTAGGGTCCTAGATACATTCACAACAACACCGTACATTCAATCTCTAGCAAATGGTATTGCCAATGGCTCACCTATACCGGATACCTGGAAGGGTGCTGAGATCATTCCGATCTACAAAAAGGGTGAGCGCTCAGATCTAGGAAATTAAAGCCCTATAAGTTTAATAGACTGTAAATAGAAGGTGGTAGCAAGGCTTGTTCTGCAAGAATCCAAGGGTGGATTGAGGAGGAAGAAGTACTGTCACCTCTCCAGACAGGATTCCGCAGTCACACAAGCACAATAGATCAAGTTTTTAGATTTGTTTTAATTTATTGGCGGGTGGTATTGTTGGAGGGGTACTCTCTTCGTGGCAGGCATTCGTCGACCTTAAATCAGCGTTCGACTTGGTGCCTCGAGCAAAAATGTGGGCTGTTTTTGTAGACCAGGGCATGCCATTAGATATTTTGTCCTTTTTTAAGAAACTACACGAGGACAATTTCGCTCAAGTTAGATGGAACCAACTGGGGAGTGTAACAGATAAGCTCCCGATAGCCAGGGGAGTACGCCAAGGGTGCGTACTGGCCCAACCCTTTTCTCACTATACATCAACAGGGTGATCAATTACTATGAGCATCAACCCACTGATGCCCCCAAGTTGGATGGTAAGTTGATCCCCCTGTTGATGTTTGCAGATGACACTCTATTAATTTCAAAAACACAACAAGGCCTACAAAAGGCCATAGATGTGTTTGAGGTATTCTGCAAAGACCATCGCCTTTCCATAAACGTGAGCAAGACCAAGTTCATGGTCCTCCACAAGTCCAAGTATGTAAGATGGAATGTGGTCATGAATGGGGTCCAACTTGAAGAGACTCAGGTTTTTTCATATCTGGGTATTACCCTCGCCTCCAAATTAGACTGGAAACCTCATACCACTCAGCTGGTTACAAAGCATGCACAGTTAGCAGGCGCCTTAACAAAAGAGCTACGTCTCTCCCACACAAGGCCAATTACCCCAGCACTTAAAATTTACGATGCAAAGATCGGTGCAGCAGTTCTTTACGGGGCAGAATTGTGGGCTACAGCAATCTTGCCCTTTTGACTAGGACCCAAAACAAATTTTTACGTGGAATCACGGGCCTTCCAGTATCGACCCCCTTGATTCCCCTTTTCTATGATTTGGGATCCCAACGACTGGAGGATATGGCCCATTATGGACCAGTGGCATACTGGAGGAGATTGTGGGTTACCCCAGATCTCTCCAAGTATGCACGGGCATTTCTTGAAGTTAGAGATGCTGACAGGGCACAAAAAATCCCCTGTATGAGGGAGGCAAGGGCAACTTATATCGCTATGGGCCTAGCCAGTTTGTGGGAAGACCCAACAGCCAATACTTTCCCACCTAGAAAAACATTTAGAGAACTTTACTGAAGCATGGTTTCTTTGAAAAGATCTGGTACTTTTACCGGTCCCTCACTTACTGCAGACTTTTTGGAACTAAAACATTCAATTGCTCTCGAGGGATATTGGGATTTTATTACCCGTTCCCGAGGACAGGAAGAGATACCGCCAATTTAGGGTGGGTACACTACCCATTAATTCCTTTACTGCTAAATGGAGAGGTGGCTATGACCCTAGTTGTCCTTTCTGTCCTACCCAACGGGAAAGTATTGGAGTATTTTATTTATCTGTCCCGAATACAAAACCCCAAGGCAGACTTGGTTAAAACCTATCTGCTTGCAGTGGGACTTAAAACAGGTTGTGAGGCTCTTAAGATTCTTAAAACAAATAGCTCTCAGCCTGTGGTTATTGCTGTTGCAAAGTTTCTACACAGGATGTGGATAATCCGAGCACGTAAATTATGTTTACTTTGAATATTATAGTATTGCTACCCAAAGAAAATATATGGACACACATTGTATATGGAACATTCTGTGCCCCCTTTTTAATGAACTTAAATTATTTTTTTAGTAGTAGTGGGACGGTTGACAATTTGTTATATTGCCCTGATGTCATTCTGTATACTGTGTCATAAAATTAACTACATGATATGTTACCTTATTGGTTTTAAAAATTTTAATTTTTTTATAATGTTGTCTTTAATGATTCCAAAATCAAAATAAAGATTTATGAAATGAAGTGACTGCATGAATGAGTGACTGTATGGGTGATTGAGTAGATGTGTGTGTAGACCTAAGAATCAGTGAGTCTTTATATTCTAACTGGTATTGGTGTGTCTATGGTTTTGAGAATGGTAGTCAGTATTATAGAGTGGGTGAATGAAAGGTAATATTAGGGTGTGAGGAGCTGCATCAGATATTAAGTGGATGATGTCTTCAGTAATGTCACTTGAGATGTCATCAGTGATTTCACTGTGCATGTCATGAGTTATGTAATACGTGACGTCATCAGCAGTGCATTGCTGGGGCGCGAGTTATAGTTAGTTCAGCTAGCTATAACACCTGAATTTCTCTGGTTTTGCATGAGTGAAATGTCAGCCTAACTATAACGTCCCTAGACCCTGTGTTTTTTTTATTTAATTTCTAAGGTTTTTTAAATGCTAATACTAAATAAAATATGCCTAAAACCTTAGTTTTTTCATTTATTTTCTAAGGTTTTTTTATGCTAATTTCTAACTATACCTACATAGGTAGGACATGTAAAGAAAGAGGAAGAATGGCGCAGAAAGATGCAAGAGAAGTGAAGAAAGATGCAGAAGAGGTACAGAAAGAAGCAACAGAGGTACAGATAGAGGCTAGAGAACTGAAGAAGTAGGCAAGAGAGTTGCAGAAACAAGCAAAAAAGGTACAAAAGAGGGGACCGGGGTGCAGTCAGAGGCAAGAGAGGTGTTGAAAAAAGGAAGAAGGGTGCAGAAAGAGGTAAGATGGGTGCAGAAATTTCCAAGCGAGGTACTGTAAGAAGCAAGAGCAGTGCAGAAAGAACCAACAGAGGTTCAAGAATGATACAGAAAAAGGCATGAGAAGAACAGAAAGAGGGAAGAGACCTACAGAAAGAGGTACAAAAAGAGGTAAGAGAGGTACAGAAAGAAAGAGTAAGGATGCAGAAAGAGGCAAGGGTGGTATAGAAAGAAGCAATAGAGGTGCAGAAAAAAGTAGAAGACGTGCAGAAAGAAGCAACAGGGGTGCAGAAAGAGGCAAGAGGGGTGCAGAAAGAGGCAAGAGGGGTGCAGATAGAGACAAGGGAAGTGCAAAAATAAGCAACAGAGGTGCAGAAAGGGGAAGAGAACTGCACATAAAGGCAAGACAGGTGCAGAAAGAGCGAAGGGGGATGCAGAAAGAGGTAAGAAGGGTACAGAAAGAACAAATAGAGAGCAGAAAGACGCAATAGAGATGCAGAAAGAAGCAGAAGTACAGAAAGAAGCAACAGTAGTGCAGAAAGAGACAAGAGGCGCACAGAAAGAGGCAAGAGAAGTGCAGCAAGAAGCAACAGAAATGCATAAAGAGGCAAGCGAACAGCAGAAAGAGGCAAGAGAAGCATAGACAGAGGCAAGAGAGGTGCAGATACAAGCAACAGAGGTGCAGAATGAGAGAAGTGGGGAGTAGACAGAGGGAATAAAGGTGCAGAAATAAGCAACAAAGGTTTAGAAAGGCAAGAGAACTACAGAAAGAGGCAAGAGACATGTAGAAACAGGCAAAAAAGGCACAGAAAGAGGGAACAGGGGTGCAGTCAGAGGCAAGAGAGGTATAGAAATAGCGAAGAAGGGTGCAGAAAGAGGCTAGAGGGGAGCAGAGATTTCCAAGAGAGATGCTGAAAAAAGGAAGAGCAGTGCAGAAAGAACCAATAGAGGTGCAGAAAGAGGCAAGAGGGGTGAAGAAAGAGGTAAGAGAAGTGCAGAAAGAGGCAAGAGAGGTAAATAAATAGGCAAGTGAGGAGAAGAAAGAGGAGAGAAGGGTGCAAAAAGAGGCAAGAGGGGTGCAGAAAGTAGTAACAGTTGTGCAGAAAGAGGCAAGAGAAGTGCAGAAAAAGCAAAACAAATGCAGAAAGAGGCAAGAGAAGTACAGAAAGAGGCAAGAGAAGTGCAATAAGTGGCAAGAAAGGTGCAGAAATGGGCAACATAGGTGCAGAATGAGGCAAGAGAGGCACAGAAAGAGGGTACAGAAAGAGGAAAGAGAAGTTCAGAAAAAAGCAAGAGAGGTGCAGAAGTAAGAAGCAAGAGAGGTAGAGTAAGAAGGGAGGTACAGAAAGCAAAAAAGATGTTCAGAAAGAGGCAAGAGAAGTGCAGAAAAAGGAAGAAAGGTGCACAAAGAAGCAAGAGAAATGCAGAAAGAGGCAATACAGGCGCAGAAAGAAGTAAGAGTGGTTTACACACCATTAGTACTAATTTAACACCCACATTTAGCAGTACGTTACAGGTGAACATTTTAGGTTTGCAAAGGATCTTCCATCATGCTGTAACACTTGTCACTGCATTTTTGGTAATGTTTGAGCTAGAAACAAGTTTTTTGTTCATATCTGCAGATTATGTAGTAAATTATGGATTATGTGGCAAATGCAGAAAATATCTAATTATGCAAAAATTGGTGCAGCCGAACAGTGGCCTTATTCCAGTGTCCCTGCTCATATCTTCAACTAGGTTCAGAAGTGCTCCTCAGTGGTTCCTTCTATTTTTTGTCTCATTGACTTCATAGCTCGGCTTCTATGGAAACGAGGAAGACTGAACCTGAGATTACAACTCCATAACACAGACTACCATAACACATAAATACTCTCCATAACATATAATCCCACTCTACGTAATTCCTGTAGTAAACATACCACATATTTCCTATCCACATAATTTTACAGCACAACATTCCACATAATTCCACTACATAATTCCACTCCAAGAAAATGGCCTGCTCCGCTCCTTCCCTGAAAGTTTGGGGGTGATTCGTGAAGTGGGGGCTGAGAAAAAAGGGGAGTCCCCAAACGTGTTTTCCCTATGCAATTTTCCATAGGACCTTTAGCCAGGGCAGCAGCCCGAACAGCTGAACGGAATTACATCAAATTTGGCAGAGAGGTAGAGTTCGGTTCGCAGATCACGCTTTTTATTAAATGGTGTAAATCCGTTCAGTAGTTCCTGAGAAAATCAAAAGTAAAATCATAGATATATATATATAGGCGCCTACCGTACGTGTACAGTACGCGTACAGGTATGCGTACCGTACGCGCACATACGCGTACCTTCCCGAGCAGAAGCTACATGCTCAGTGGCTGTCAACTGTCTGTCAACACTCCAAACTAGGAAGTGTTGGCAGCCATCTGGTGCCTCGGTAGACCGTGGCACAAGAAAGCAGAAAAACAAACGTGTAGAACGCAAAAAGGGGCAGGGTAGAAACACCCTGACCCCCTAGGCCTGATCAGGGGGTCCCACAAGGACCCCCAAGGCCCCCCAACATTTTTTTCAAAACAAAAAATCGCGGGGTATGCGTACTTACGCGTACGTACTCGTACGTACGTGTACCTTTCCGAGTACGAGCTGCCTGCTCATTGGCTGTCAACACTCCAACCCAGGCAGTGGTGGCAGTCATCTTGTGCTCGGATGACCGAGGCACAAGAAAGCAGAGAAACAAACGTGTAGAACGCAAAAAGGGGGCAGGGTAGAAACACCCTGACCCCATCGGCCTGCTCAGGTGCTCCCTCAAGGACCCCCAAGGCCCCCCCAAAAAATGTTTTTTAAATCGCGGAGTACGCATACGCACGCGTACCCCGTGATAAAAAAAACCCCAGTCTGCTATTGTTCAAATTATCCCCCGGGGGACCAATTCCTGGGGGCATAGTGAAAAAGAAGTGTGGGGGGCTCAAACCCCCCCTCACAGTCACAATGCCCTGGGGACCGCCACCCCCAGGGCAAAGTAATTATAATAGCAGGGGCACACGGGCCCCCCGCAGCCCCATGGACCACCACCCCCGGGGCTTGTATATGTATGTTGAGGGGCCTCTAAGGCCCCCACATACCCAGGGGACGGCCACCTCCCGGGGGCTCTAATATGTAAAATAGGGGGTCCGAGACAGACCCTCAGCCCCGGGGACCACCACCCTGGGGCTTTTAACAGGTGGGAGGGGGGCAGCGGGCCCCCCTCCTGGAGCGTGTGATGGCCCTGGGGACGCCACCCCCCAGGGCTGGCTGCTGCAGTGTCCAGGGGGGCCTACCCCCGGGACACTGCTGTTTGCTATGGTAGGGCGGGAGCCTTGCGGCTCCAGACCTACTATAGCAAACTGCTCTGTTGTTTTTCTGCATGGGGAGAAGCATGTTAGCTGCTCCCCAAGCAGAAAAGCAGGATGGGGAGCCGGCAGGGACAGTGCGGGGCTTGGGGACACCCCCACAGTCCCCAATGGAGAGGGCAGGCCCCGGGGGATGGGGTCCCCAGAGCCATAAGTTTTCCAGGAGGCGGGCCACGCGGCCCCCCTCCACCATTGATATACATTTTTTTTTATAACGCAGTCCCCGGGCGATGGGGTCCCCGGGGCCTTAAGGGGGCATTAGAGGGGGGTATGCAGCCCACCTGCACAAAAAAAATTATTTAAATGTTGCCCATGCCCCGGAAGATGGGGTCCCTGGGGCCGGAATTGGCCACGGGAGGGTGGCCATTCGGCCCCTTTCTGTAAACATTTTTTTTGTTAAGAATTGGGGGCAGGCCTTGGGGGATGGGGTCCCCAGGGCCAAAAAAAAAGAAAAAGAAGGGAGCTACACAGCCCCCCTTCTTAAAAGTATTTTTTTTAAACGGGATCGGGAGGAGGCCACACCCCCTCCCTGCACCTCTCTGCAAACGCGCCCACTGGCATGTTTGCAGAGTTGGAACCAATTCCACTTGCATACTGGGGTTCCTGGGGGCCAACTAGCCCACCAGGAGCCTCCAGTATGAGCCAGGGGACTCCCTTGCAGAGAGGTGTAATGAGGCCATGCCCCTTTTTACACCTCTCTGCAACGCAGTCCCCTGGCGCATACTGGAGGCTCCTGGTGGGTTAGTTGGCCCCCAGGGACCCCCAGTATGCAAGGGGAATTAGTTCCCCCTCTGAAAAAGTGCCAGGGGGCTGCATTGCAGAGAGGTGTAAAAAGGGGCATGGCCTCATTACACCTCTCTGCAACGCAGCCCCCTGGCGCATACTGGAGGTTCCTGGTGGGCTAGTTGGCCCCCAGGGACCCAGTATGCAAGGGGAATTAGTTCCCCATCTGCAAACGTGCCAGGGGGCTGCATTGCAGAGAGGTGTAAAAAGTGGCATGGCATAGGTTTCACACACGTTATAGTTAGGAATTAGCATTTAAAAAACCCTAGAAATTCACAAAAAAAACATAGGTTTCACACATGTTATAGTTAGCTGGAGATTTCACTCATACAAAACCATTGAAATTCCCCCGTTATAGTTAGTTCAGATAACTATAACTCAAGCGCCCGCAATGCACTGCTGATGACATCACATTTTACATCACTTATGACATGTAAATGTAAATGTAAAGGTGGGTGTACTTGTAAAGCGCACTGCTACTCCATGGAGTATCCTGGCGCTGAAGACTGCTGGGGAACCCGTCCTGGTTTTCCCTGTGAGAAGGTCCCTTTCTGGGTATCTCCAAGGTGAAACCAGGCATCCCCGGCATCTGTGGGGGGCCGTTGTAGAGATGAGGCAAGCTTAATGCCCAGAGTTGCCGAGTGTGTTCCCTGGTTGGAGTAGGCACCGAGGTGAGAATTATCAAGTCCGTTTTGACCCTGCTCCACAACCCTGCCGCGTCGGGAATTGAACCCTGGTCCCGGGCCGTTCTCTGCTTACGGGTATGCCGCCTCTAACCAGTGAGCCACACCAATCTACTGGTCAGTGACATCACTCATGACATCACTGATGACATCTCAAATGACATCACTGATGATATCATCCTTTTGAAAGAGTGGCAGACCTCCTCTCAGCGTAATATAACCCTTGATAGACACATTCAAAAATAGAAACTACATTTTTTTTAAAAATGGAGATACCAATACCAGTTAGAACAACCTATTCAGTAATTCCAAAATCTACATACACATCCACTGATTCACCAACAGTTCTAAATAGGCACTCATACATGTACTCATTCATCATATGTACTCATACACCTATACATCTTATTACAAACCAACACTCATATATAGAATTACTCACACACATACTCACACATGCAAATAAACTATCAAACATCCATTTACTTGCATATACAGCTAAACACCCACCACTACACTTACTTCTACAGATCGTACACATACTTACTCTCCTAAACAATCACTCATAGAAACACATACTTATTTATAAGGAACTCTTACAATCTCTTGCTCTCACATATACTCACTTATATACATCAATACTCACATATACTAGTTTAAAACACATGTAGTTACTCATAAAGATACTATTGAGACAGTTATTCACTCACTAACACACCTATACACACACTTATCCACCCATACAGTCCTGCATACATGCTTTCTTCAAAACATATACAGTGTGTCACCCATTCATGCATCTATGCAGTAAGTAATACCCCCCACCAAACCATACAGACACTCATACTGATACTCTAAAAGCCAACTAATAGCCCATATCGACACTCATGTAGCTAGTCACCAACCCATGCAGCCACTTATACACAAAGTGAGACACTGATACAGATATTTAGATATTTAAACATTACTCGCTAATACATGTATTCACTAAGATACACTTAATAGGTCACTTATGCAACCATTTTTATAAAGAAAAATCAATTTCGACACTTATTTACCCATTTATACTACTGTCGACCTTTAGATATACATATACAAAAAATATTTATTTTTCAGAAAGACACACATTCACTGGATGATGTCATCAGTGATGTAATTTGAGATGTCATCAGTGATGCCATGAGTGATGTCACTGACCATGTCATGAGTGATGTAATATGTGAGGTCATCAGCACTGCATTGCGGGCGCGCGAGTTATAGTTATCTGAACTAACTATAACGGGGGAATTTCAATGGTTTTGTATGAGTGAAATGTCCCGCTAACTATAACATGTGTGAAACCTATGGTTTTTTTGTGAATTTCTAAGGTTTTTTAAATGCTAATTTCTAACTATAACGTGTGTGGAACCTATGGTTTTTTCAGTGAATATATATATATATATAAATGAAAAAAAGGAAGGGAGGCCTCCTCTATAATTAAATAGGGGACAAGGAGTCTAATTAGGAGGAACAAGAAGGGGTCCCACAGCAAATCAGCTCAAGAAAGAAAGAACCCAAGTGTAGTTCACATATAGAAATATGTGAACTACACTTGGGTTCTTTCTTTCTTGAGCTGATTTGCTGTGGGACCCCTTCTTGTTCCTCCTATATATATATATATACATTACCTATTGGCGGTCGCCAGTAGGTAGTTAGGACCTAGTTACCATAGGAAAATCGCAACATTCTATTCCCAGTAACTTTAGCAACGATTGACGAATCTTCGCGAAATTTTTAAAGCACGTGGGCGCTCCGGTCCACTCCTATCTTGAAAGTTTCGGGGTGATTCGGTAAGCGGGGGCTGAGAAAAAAGGGGGTCCCAACACTTGTTTTCTCCATGTTAATTCCCGTAGGAAACTTTAGACACGGCTACAGCCCGAACTGCTGAACGGAATTACACCAAATTTGGCAAAAAGGTAGCCCTTTGTTCAGAAAGCGACCATTTTGCTAAATGGTGTAAATCCATTCAGTAGTTTCTGAGAAATTTGAAAAAAAATATATTGATATCTGGGTGGAGCCTAACCACACATCTCATGGGGAGATCTGATTGTCTGTCAGCACTTCATCCTGGAATTGCTGGCAGCCATCTTGGGACCAATATACATGATAGTACCCCAATGAAATGCATTGTAGTGACTAGAAGGTTTTAAGGGTTACCAAAAGGAGAACTATAAAGGGTGATAACAGATTTTAGTTACATTAGAATTCATTTGTTGATGGTACCCTATTAATTTCAGGAATTGTGGTGTGTTCTAAGGTGATTTTACCCTGTGAAAAACCTTTTGCTGGGATATCATGAATCATGTTTGAGAGAAAACTATTTTCACATGCTTGTCCCATAGAGTTTTGAATGGTGCTCCAGAAGCTAAAATGAGAGCATATTTTCAGTAAATTAACATTTTCTTTCGCAGTCATGTGAGAATGAAGTATGTCATTCTCAGTAAAACATGTACGTCCAACAAGGGCAGAAACTGTCAGTTGATTCCTTTGTGTTCTACTGTAGCTTCCCAAAGTGTTCTAAAGAACAGCTAGAGCGCTAACAGCCATACTTATGACAAAAGTATGGCACACCTGAAGCTATCTTGATTGAATAAACTGGTAACACTTAAAACATTTAATTTAAAAAGCATCAAAATGACGGGGTTCATTTTGTCCTAGAAATTATGGTTAGTGCTGTAGAAAGAAAAATTAGGACATGTTTCAAATGTGATCTCAAATATCTTCCTGTTATATTTCAACAGGAGAAGTCTGTCAGTTGATGCCTTTGTGTTCTACTGCAGCTTCCCAGAGTGTTCTAAAGAACAACTAGAGAGCTAACAGTCTTACGTATGACAAAATTATGGCGCACCTGTAGCCATCTTGATTGGAATAACCTGGTAACTTTAAAAACATTTCATTTAAAAAGGAACAAAATGAGGGGGTTAATTTTGTCACAGAAATTATGGTTAGTGCTGTAGAAAGAAAATGTAGGGCATGTTTTAAGTGAGATCTCAAATCCTCTTCTGTTTCATTAGAAACTTCTGACATGCATACTGAAACAATCACTTTCAATATCAGCAGTAGACTTCCAGTAACCTGGTGAGCAGTAGCTTCACTACGGTGATCTAATGAACAACTAGAGTGCTAACATTCCGAATTATGGCAAATGTGTGACACATCTGAATGCCTTCTTCATGGACTCAAAGTAAAAAACTGAAAGCATTTCCTACTGAGGAGACTGCAGTAAATGAGGAAATTAGGAAACTTTATAACAAATAAGTCTCACAAGATAGCCACCAGATAAAAAAGAGCCCAAATGTTGCACTAATATCACCCAAATGTAGCCCACAAATAGACCAATGACAGAAATGTGCAAGACACTTCTTATTTTTAGTTTTTCTGTAGTTTTATATAGTGCAGACTGGCAGATATTGGAGCGTTACATCTTACTTTGACCCCATATTGCGTATTTTGCACGAAGTACATGAGATTGATCTTTCGAAAAATTGAACTTTTTGATTCTGTTAACTTGCAGTTGCTCTGAACTAGGCTTTGTAACACCCGTTTTTACCTACTGGTTTTAATTAATTCTCACTGTATTGTATTAGGAAAGAGGATTCATTGTTTTTATGTACACTTTTATGATCTATGTTTCTAAATCAGATCAAATAAAGTTTAATGCATTCTATGGCAGGACGGAGGTGAGGATTATGAATATCTTTCCTCACTTTATTTGCATAGCAGTTCAAAGAAAACGTAACACAAAAATCATTAAACAAAAGACTACACAACCCATGAACCATTAGGGGGGTAGTCTCTAAGGCCACTATAGTCCAATCATATCACCGTCCATTGTATATAATATTGTGACGTCCCTTCCACTTCCTCTTTCTACACTGATCGTCAGTTGAGTGCATTCCTAACATTCTTGGCTTAATCTCATGTTGCTGTTTGTATAGCTGTTTCTTGTGCACGTTATTAGCATTATTGCCTTGGTATTGTTTCATATTCCCTGCGCAGCAGGCTCTTGCAGAGCCCATTCCCCCCCATTGCAGTTTCTCCTGCTTTGTGCTCTGCTCGCAGTGAGATTCTGTCAGGCGTGTCTGGTCCGAGCGAGGCAGCTCCGTTGAGCGCACTCGCTGGTCTTTACGTGCGTTTGGGAATCCGGTCACTCCTTTAGTGTCCGCTTGATTCCCGGCCAACCCTCGCCTAATTTTGACACAGCTACGCAGTGATTTCCCAACATGGACACGTTAGTGACCAGCACCATCTAGTGGTGGTAATTGGTATTGTGCCTCAGTCTATTCTTATAACAGCTTTGGGGAAAGTCCAGCTGTTGGAGCACCGGCGAGGGGGCTGCCTTAAGGATTTTAAGAAACAAAGGAGTGGGCCCTACAGGACGAGGACTAGGCAGGGCCGTATTCATATATGAAAGAAGAAAAATAACCTGTACCTCAACTTATTTGAAAGCATTCACAGTATTTGCTTAATGGCCAAAAACATTTCTTTAGGTTTGTACCTGTATTTTATTTATACCTTTCACTTTTCACGCTTATATTTTCATTAGATTATTTCTGTATGAAAAGGAGAATTGTCCAATCCTTTTTACATTTCATATATAAACAATTAGGAAAAAAACATTTTAAATCCATATACCGACTAAAATATACTATACATACTACTTCACAGTGCAAAATTTTACAGAAAAAGACTGAAAAAACAAAACATAAAAGCATCCAATACTCATAGCTTTGTTCATCAATTATGGTGAGTAAATCAATGATCCTAGACTTTTTCATAGAAAATGTTTATGTATCTGTAGTTGCACAGGGACATTGTTAAAGCTTTATATGAATAGAAAATAATTCTAAATTAGTAAAAAGCAAGATTTCAAATCATTATTCCTTTGTGCTTCATTGTTGTGCCGACGCGTTTCGAATCCTAGGAAGTCAATGCTTGGATTGTCATAAGGGCTTTCTGATTTTCTGTACAGGATGTATAAAAATATAAAAATCATTTTTAGGTGGGCTTAATTCTGTTCTACCACACTTTAAACTAACTCTTCATTCTACTTTCAGTTGTACCTGAAAGATGCGGTTCTTTCTTTCTCATAGAGCTTATCCAAGGCTGTGTTATGGGTTTTCTTTTAAATAAAGATTCTCTGTTAACAAACAAAAAATTGTGTTAGTGATATTCATGTAGCACCCCTCTGCTATTGTCTAACGGTTTTTATTATGCTGTTTCCTACCTTCTCTGGTCATTTGTTGGACGTAGTTGTGCAGTCGTGTATTTGCTTTCAATATATCGTGCCTTGTTTAGGGAACCATTTTCTCTTTGCTCATCCAACTCCCAAGAGTATTTCTAACCCAGCATTATATTTATCTACGGAAAAAAGGGCTTTGTTTATTAAGTCCTCCCTCACAACAGTGTTTCACAATCTGACCGTTAAAAAGAATTGAACGCATACCTCGCGTCTTGTTTTGAGAACGATGTCCTTTTAGATCGTAGAGCGTTTC
Organism: Lissotriton vulgaris; assembly: GCF_964263255.1. Taxonomy (NCBI): domain Eukaryota; kingdom Metazoa; phylum Chordata; class Amphibia; order Caudata; family Salamandridae; genus Lissotriton; species Lissotriton vulgaris. Next base: position 1,087,367,415 of record NC_141694.1, on the reverse strand, counting down.
TGTCCCAGCGTTCTATTTATCTACGAGGTAAGGGCTTTGTTTATTGAATCTTCCCTCGCAACAATGTTTCACAATCTAGCGGTTAAGAAAAAGTGAAACGCGTACCTCGTAAACCATGTTCACAAGTCGCGCTGCTTCTGGTCTTACGTTTAGGGTCTTTCGCTCGGGGTTTCTAAAAAAGCAACAAGAGATTACTGTTGGCTGATCTCATATATCGAATCAGCAATTTTCAGCTACCTTGTTTCAGGCCTCACGCTTACCTCAATATCTATTGCCCTTGAGCTGCAAGTGTCGGACTCGCGGGTAACATTATTCGCGGCAGACATTTTTGAAGAGGGGCCTCACTTATTATAAAATGTTCATGATTTTTGGGACATGTGGTCTGATAGATAGTGGCAAATCAGGCACGCCAAAGATAGTGCATTCTGGGACATGAACTTAATTCACTTACACAGGCTCTATCATATTGCTTATACGAAACAATATTCAGTCTAATGCGCAGTCTGTACTCAGTGAGCCATATCGGTGAATACATTATATTCGTGTTAACTTTGGCATATTTTCCAATCCAGTTAAAGCGCTATTAAACTTCAGGATTAAATATGCCTATTTCTGAAGTAGTGCCTTTTTAATATCAAATGGGCATTTCGCTGCATTAATAGTAGCTAGACTTGTCCATTTAAATTCATTTTCCCCATGTGATTTCTCAATAAAGTGTTCTACCATTGGGGCAGTAGCCACCTTCTTTTTTATTTTCGATCTGTTCTGTATAATCCTAGTGTTAGCCTGTTGATTTGTCTTTCCTATATACATTTTCATACGGGGACATATTATAACGTACACAACATTTCTGGATTTACAATTAGTGAAACCAGGATGTTTCCATTTTACGCCATTGTGATTGAATTCCGTACCTTCTATTGTGTTGTTGCAGGCCACACAATTGCCACACTTGTGGTGGGCGTCAACTGGTTTTAAATTTCATTGTGATAACAAATCACTTTTGGGTTTTGGTAATAAAATATCCGCACGCACGATTTTTTGACCTATGCTTTTGTTCTTTTTCATAGCAAATATTGTTTTCGGAAAAGGGCATTCAAGATCCTCAAGGAGGTTCCAATTTGTAAGTATAATTTGCCTGAATTTATTTGTGTCAGGCCCAAACGTTGTCACACATACTAGTCGATCAAGTTCTTTTTTCTCTTTTACGCGGATAAAACTTTCTCGGGGTGTAAACCGGGCTCTTTTTATAGTGCTTCAACAGTTTTTTGGGGTAACCCCTTTGAATCATTTCTTTACAAAAGTTTGATTCATGCTCTTCAAATTCTCTGGGATCAGTACAATTCCTCGTAATTCTTGAGAGTTGCCTATACAGGAGGTTTTCCTTCAGGCTCCTGGGGTGGGCACTTCTGTGGTGCAGAATTGTTTTTTCATCTGGCTCTTTTTTATAGAGAGATGTTTTAACTGGTTTCATGCACAAGTACTCTCAACATCCCAGAAGGTCATTTTAGTTTTACTACACTGGATGGAGAACTTGATGTCCTCATGTCGGGCATTAGGCCATTCATGGAACACCATCAACTCAATCCGGCTCCCCTGCCACAGGAGCCAGTTATCGTCGATGTATCATAGCCATTGTCTTATTATGTATCTAAAAGGGTTGTTGATTTCAATAAATCTTTTCTCATCTTGAGCTATACGGAGAACTGCCATTTCTGGGGCATAAGGACATCCAATAGCAGTTCCCTTAACTTGTATAAAGAATTGATCATCAAATCTAAAATAGTTAAGGGCTACCTCTGCAAGTTGTGAAATAAATGATGTTGGAACTCTGCAGGGTTGTTCTTTGCTCTCTAGATACAATTCCATCACTTCTAACGCCTCGTCCTGTGGAATCTGTGTATAAAGCGATGTAACGTCAATCGTTACCATCATTTGGGTCTGTTCATCAAAAGGTGTTCCTTCTACCATTGTGAGGAAATCTGTAGTGTCTCTTAAATAGGGCCTCTTTCAAGAATGGTTTTAGAAAGAAGTCCATGTATTTAAAGATAGGTTGAAAAATTGAATCACACCCCGAGACAATCGGTCTCCCCGGGGATTCCTCAAGATTTTTATGAATCTTGGGCAAAAAATATAAAATAGGGGTTCTGGGGAATTTTTTAACTAAACGAATCATATTCTTTAGGTCCCAGGAATCATCCTTCAATGCCCAATTGAAGGATTTGGGAAATTGTATCCTGTATGGACATACGTAGCAACAACAGGGGATGTCAAAGTTCGAAAGTTTCTATCCACTTTGCATTACCAAATTTTGGTGTTTAGATGGGGCCTTGCGCATAATATTATTTTAGTTAACTTTTACAACAACGTGCCCAGCAACATGATAGAGCCCACTCTCTGTACTCTTATGACTAGCCTAAACTCGATTGAAGAAAAAATACCAGGTGAAAAGGTGATAATTCGGGTTGGTGACTTCAACTGTACAATCTGTCCCCACCATGCTACAGGTTTGTGCGGCCTGGCAGAATACGGGGAAGACTGTCCCACACATTTTACCCACACAAAGACAGGTAATCTCCTTAATAATATCGCCTTTCACTTCGATTTGTCTTTTGCAAACGAGTTATGCTCACCGCCTGTCCCTTTCCAACCAACCTTTAACGGTCGTGGTGGTAACTCTATCATAGATTTCATTCTGATGACCCCCACGCCGGCAAGGTTTGTAAATAACTGGGAAATAGGAAAAGTTTTACTTAGTGACCACTATCCTATAACACTCACTGTAAAACTCAGGGGGGCACCAAGTAGAGAATTAGGCACTAGTTCCTATAAACCAAAGATTAATTTGACAGCAAGAAATGATTATGTCGTCAAATGGGAAAGGGTTGAACCCGCCGGGTTTTTGAAAAATTTATTATCATCTTCTCTTTGCGACTTTTTGCGGTGCTTGGGAGATAACGAGGCCTCTGATGTTGTGCTGACCGCATTTTCGAAAATCCAAGCATCAATAAAGAACCTTCTATTTAGAACACCAAAACGCGGTAACAACAAATCGAAAGGATGGTTCGATAGCAACTGCACAAAAGCCTTAAAAAACCTAAAAAAGGCCCTGCAGGGTATACCCAAAAATCCAGACACAATAAGCCAGGCTAGAAGGTCATATAAACTGTCTATTAAGAAGAGAAAATCTGATTTGAAAAAAGAGGCCTGGGCGTCCTTGATTGAGGCTTCTCGCTGAAGAGACAATACCGCTTTCTGGAAAGCGGTCAATTCCTCATCCCTGCAAACCCAGGTGAAAATACTATGGATGTTGTGATAACTGGTGATGCATGGGCCACTCATTTTAAACAACTGCATAATAAATCGAACCTATCTACACCAAGTACACCCACTGGCACCTCAAGTGATCCTAGCTATTGCAACCCATTTCCCATGGATATAACGTTCAGTTGTCAAGAGGTACTAGTGGCCATTAAACAAAGTGCACCAGGCAAGGCACCAGGTCCTGACTGCATCCCAATCGATGTTTATAAGGCTGAGTTGGATTTGTGGGCCCCTTTGCTTACGAACGTTTTAAATAAGGCCAATCAGTGTGGGTTCATTTCTACTTGGCCCGATGCCATTGTGGTCCCAATCTTCAAGAAAGGTAATAGAAATGAACCCACGTGTTATAGGCCAATCTCTCTTTTGGATGCCTTTATGAAAGTGGCCGGCAGAAGAATCTTGAACAGAATTCAATCCTGGGAGGAAGAACACCATGTTATCTCTAAGTTGCAATATGGGTTTAGAACAGGGAAAGGGACAATCGAACAATGTTTAAACCTCTCTCTACTCATCTCCAAATATACCCAGGCCAAATGCGGAAAACTTTATATCACCTTTATCGATCTAAGTTCCGCATTTGACTGTGTTGACCATGAGCTCCTCTGGCTAACACTTCATGAGATTGGCATCGATGATCAAATCATCACTTTTATAAAAGAACTATATAAGGATGCAGGCGCCAGAGTGCGGTTCGGTCAACAAGGAGAATGTTCAGATAAATTTCCCATACTGAGAGGGGTTAGACAAGGTTGCATATTAGAACCGCTGTTATTTACCTTTTATATTAATTCCATCGGGCAACATCTAACAGATTTATCATATGACTACCCTTCTATAAACTGGTCCCCGGTGCCCATCCTATTATACACCGGAGATGCAGCATTAACGTCACGAACAAGGCTCGGACTACAGAGGGCAGTGAAAAAATGTACGGGCTTTATGAGGGACAGAGGCCTAAGGGTGAATATTTCTAAAACTTACACCATGCCCTGTGCAGCAAAATTAAGGAGGGTCCCCTGCCCCATATTCTTAGAAGACCAAAGAATTGAAACAGCTGACAGGTTTTGTTATTTGGGAGTAATGTTCGATAGGCGGGGTGGCTGGCAGGCTGCAATAGCAGCTAGGAAGTTGGCTTTTACTCGGACCATAGGTGCCCTAAGAAATGTTTCTGTAAAAATTGGCGGTAAACCCGTCAAAGAATTAATACACATATACAAGGCAAAGTGTGTATCTACGGCCACGTATGGTGCAGGGTTATTAATTAATTAATTAATTGTGGGTTTGTAATGCGCTAGAATCGACTCCCGAAGGAGTATCTCTGCGCAGTAGACCGCTGGGGAACCCGTCCTGGCTTTCCCTGTGAGATGGTCCCTACTGGGTATCTCCAAGGTGAAACCAGGCATCCCCGCATATGTGGGGGGCCGTTGTGGAGATGAGGCAAGCTAATTCCCAGAGTTGCCGAGTGTGATCCCTGGTTAGAGTAGGCACCGAGGTGAGAATCATCGAGTCCACTGACCCTGGTCCACGACCCTGCCGCGTCGGGAAATGAACCCTGGTCCCAGGCCGTCCTCTACTCTCGGGTCTGCCGCCTCTAACCAGTGAGCCACACCACTCCATATTGGGGAATCAAGAGCCCCCAGATCTTACAATGTTGTGAAAACCAGTTTATCTGTTACCTACTGGGTGTATCAAAATCTACATCAACTTACATGACACATATTGAAGCAGGGGTCACCTATATTAGCGATATCATTAGGCTGTCCCCTATCCTGTTATGGCATAAGGTTTGGGTTACGGAAGAAACTACGCTGAACAGAGACCTAATCAGCGACTGCCTGACATTGGATGGGGTAGCTAATATCAGCTAGTTGTCTTATGTGAGAAACTTGTTCATTGAAATAGGTCATCCAGAGGTCTTTGACAAGCCTACCACTTTAGAAGGGGTTACTAGATCCTCACTGAAAAAGATGGTGGCCACTCACTTTGATACCATTAGATGGAATCATGAAAAATCTAAAAATACTGTGCTCAGATTTCAGGAAATTACACCTTGTGAGGGATTGCAATCGTACCCTGTCCTGGTCCAGAGCCCTTACTCCTGCATGTTGTTGACACGCTTCAGATTGGGTATCTTTTTTTGTATGGTCACTCTACCAACTACTAACGATTGGTCTGCTGCCAAGTTAATTTGCCCCTGTGACAAGAGTTCATCTCAATCGAACATTCACTTCGCGCTATTTTGCAAATTTTACATGAATCCCAGAAAGAAGTTTTTGTTACCAATCCTTAAATCCTGGGTGATCCGTACATGTAGATCAGCATTCGTGAAACTTCTACAATTAGGAGATGAACATGTTATTTATGCTGTCTCGTGTTTTTTAAAAGCTGTCATAAAAGTTAGAAGTTCCCTGTAACTGGCTCTGTTTGGTAAAACATTATTAATGTAATTTTTCTGTTTTTTAATAATTTTTAGAGGACCGAATATGGTTTCTTTTTTAGATATCAATCAAGCTTATTTTGTATAGTATAGACTGTAATTTGTCTATTTTTTTTAAAAATTGTAAAAATGTGATTTTATGCTTTTATGATTTTAATTCAAAAATCGAATAAAGCTTGTTTGAATTGAATTGACTGCACTGGATCTTCTTCGACTTGTCGATACCAGGTTTTGTTGTTGACCTGGTTCCGTCCTTCATTTAGATACATTTAACAGTGCCAGATCACCACTGCCCGCCCTTATCGGCCTGTTTAATAATCACAGAAGTGTCTGATCTCAAATTTTGGAATGCTGCTTGTTGCTTAGAGCTGATGTTCCTTTGAGCATACCTCTTAGTTTTTTCTAATTTGTTAATGGAGAACAGCACTTTTTGTTCAAATGCGAATATTTGTTTTGGAATGTTTTGAGTAGGAACAAATTTACATTTATTCCTGAATCTAGTCACTTCCTTATTTGCAGTTGGTTCATGATTAGCAAAAAAGGCTTTCAGTCTGATTTTTCTAAGAAACTCAATAGCTTCTAGTTTGAGCTTTGTATTGGACAAATTTCAGCCCCAAACTTAGGACAGTTTCTTCATCTCTAGAGAGGTTTTGGGGGGATAAATTGACCACAGTGAATATTTCTATGATTTGTAGAAGCGATTCCTGGTTCTCATTTCCGATGGTGTTTGAACCTTGCTTTTTGTTGTTGGCCCTTGTCTAAAAAAGATACCTGTTTTTTAGAATTATTTCCTCTAGATTCTGATCCTGATTTGCCACTATTAATCAGACCACATGTCCCAGAATTCACGAAAATGTTAAGTGAGGCCCCTCCCCAAAAATGTCTTCTGCAAATAATGGTACCCTTGAGTCCAACACGAAGTGCAGCTAAAGCGCAATAGATGTTGAGGTAACCGTGAGACCTGAAACAAGGTGACGGAAAGTTTATGATTCGATCTAGGTGATCAGCCAGCAGTATTCCTGTTGCTTTTTTAGAAACCCCGAGCGAAAGACCATAAACGTAAGACCAGAAGCAGCGCGACTCATGAACATGGTTTACCAAGGTACGAGTTTCACTTTTTCTTAACCGCTAGATTGTGAAACATTGCTGTGAGGGAAGATTCAATAAACAAAGCCCTTTCCCCGTAGATAAATAGAGCGATGGGACAGAAACGCTGTATGAGCTAAGAGGACACCGTTCTCAAAACAAGACAGGAGGTATACGCTTGATTCTTTTTAACAGTCAGATTGTGAAACATTGTTGCGAGGGAGTACTTATTAAACAAAGCCCTTTCCTCCATAGATAAATATAACGATGGGTCAGAAATAGTCTTGAGAGTTGGATGAGCAAAGAGAACATTGTTCCCTAAACAAGGCGCTATATATTGTAAGCAAATACACGACTGCACAACTACGTCCAACAAATGACCAGAGAAGGTAGGAAACAGCATAATAAAAGCAGTTATGTAATAGTAGAGGGGTCCTACATGAATATTACTGACACAAGTTTCTGTTTGTTTTGAGAGAATCTTTAAGCAAAAGAAAACCCAGAACACAACCTTGGATAAGCTCGATGAGCAAGAAAGAACCGCATCTTTCAGGTACAACTGAAAGTAGAATGAAGAGTTAGTGTAAAGTGCGGTAGAAAAGAATGAAGCCTCCCTAAAAATGTTTTTTTTTATTTTTATACATCATGTACAGAAAATCAGAAAGCCCTAATGACAATCCAGGCATTGACTTCCTAGGATTCGAAACGCGACGGTGTGGTATTGGGTTCTCCAGGCCTACATACTCCGCAGAATACCCTCTACACCATAAGAACTGTTGGCACGGAAACTAGAGAATGCAAAAGACAAGTTTATTAAGACCCCATGGGGTGGTGGTACATTCCTACAGCACCCTTCAGTAATGCAAGAAGTATCACCCCGAACATCGGTGCAAGTCCTTCTTTTATACAGTTTTACAGTAATAAAAAGGTAGGCAGTACCCAGTTACAGAGTTTTAGGTACATATATGGTCATTTTTGGAACACAGCCAACTCATGGGAGGAGCTATAACACCACTGGTCAGTTTGGCGGAAAATTCCTAAGTGATGACTGGTCAATCTAAACTGCGCATGTGTGAGCTTGACCATTACTAAAAATAGCCTGTTGCTGGGCAAACTCGAGTGGTCAGTGGTACAGAGGAAGGACAAAGGGCATGCTGACCACGAGGCAACGCATTCAACTGAAATGGCCGCCGATACATACAAAATGGCGTCCGACAACTATAGTCAAGATAAGAGGAAAATACGTGTAGCAAAGCTTAACGCTAACCCGATCACCGTCAAATTACGACAGACGACCCTTTTAGCGTTTAGCTGAAGCTACCTCATAGTGGACGTAATCAGGGTACTCATCTTCAATATCAATAGACATAATTTGTGCCACTTCTTTATGAATCATTTGTTCATGTTTAGCAAAGGCTCGTTTGGATGGAATACAAGCAGAAAGGCACATGGAGCATAATACAGGGCCACACTGGATACAAAGGCATAAAAAGAATAATATCCCAATTATTACACATAGAATCGTCAGCAACTTCCAACCCCAGGTACTAAGTATTGACCAAAACCACCCCAAAAATGTCCATGTACCATTATCAGGATGTATCTCAGCAGCAATTTTATGTAATTTGGATATGGCATCATACACAGAAGGTGAGTTATCTGGCACGTACACACAACAACTACTCCCGATAATGCGGCATGCTCCTCCACGATCAGCTAATACTACATCTAATACCATTCTGTTTTGGAGCGTTACAATTCTAGTTATCTGAAGCTCCTCAGTTAAGTTTCCTAGAGCGAAAGCGGTGTCATTAGCAACAGCTTCTACAACACGAGTTAACCGTCTTATTTTTCGACTATTCAAAGCAGCTCCAACAAATGAAAAGAGACCCAAATTAAAATCGACATATTGTTGCAACGCAGTGTCAGTTTGGTCTATGTCCTCAAGGACTAATGCTCTCTTTACCCTATTCAATATGAAGTCGTGCTAAAGGATGTAATTGTTATGATACATAGGTGGGGCAATAAACACAGGGGGTAATACAAAAGATATATAACATGTTCCTAACCATCCTATAGGGAGACGATGATAGCCTTTATTTCCACATATAAAATCCGTATTTCGGGAGGCCACAAATGAAATGCCATTTGGAGTGTCAAAGGTAAGAGTGGTGTTACATTCACTTCTGCCAACTGGGATTGTACCTTTATTACGAACACAGAGATCAGCTTTGGTATCAATAACAGTAATTACATGTGAACTAGACATATTGACACTCTGTTGGTTATTATAAACTCGTGGTGCTGACACGTTGTCGGGGCGGTACACCTCCCATTCAAACTTAGTTCCTTCAGCTTGCGGATAACCATCTCGATCATTGTAACATATTTTGTTGAGTCGAAAGAGCAGCCCCCCTTTCGTTGGCCATTGCAAAGTGAATAGGAGTGTGTACCAGGCATTACAAGAGCCATTATGGGAAAACGGGAGTGGGATAAGCGGTGTGCCTCCTTTCTTTTGATGTCCAGGCAACATCCCACATACCCAGCAGTTCGAAGTGTTAGTCATATTGTGGGTGTGATGCAGAATCTGAATAAAACTGTTGTTCAAATAAGTTTGTCGGTGTCGCTCCTCATGATAAGGCAGAGTAAAATGGAAATGTTCAGATGGAATCGGGGTAGTTGGCAACAAATGTTCTCGTACCGGCACCACAAGTTCTACTACCCAAGCTATCAAAGCTATCACGACAATTGTCGAAACAAATAGAACTGCACCAAGAATTCTCTTGTCTCGCACTGCAGAAGATGCCATAGTTCAAAGTTCAAAATGTCTCAAAAACACAACTAAAAAATAAAAATATGAGTGCTGAGTTCCGAGGTAGCCGTTGGTTTCTTCTCCGAGATTCAAGACGGGTGTCGCTACACTTGGCAGAACAGACCCCCCCCCTGATATTCCCGGCTTCTGTTTCACAAACCCCAGAGCGGTAATTCAACCAGTCTCGCACAAAAAAAACTGCTTATCGTGGTCGTAGGTTGTATCTCTCTTTTCCAGAAACAGTGTGGTCCGGGAAGGCTCCCTCCGATTCGGCCGATGTTACAGCTGGGCTCTTCTCCTTGTCCAAGATGTCTCGATAATCAGACAGCACAGTTGGGCTCACCAGATCCGGAGAGACACGGCGGCAGTGAGTAGAGTGCACCCACCGCTTCCTGTTGGTGACTCGCAAAGCCATACAAGTTGCAAGCAATACCTGCTCGGGGCCACGCCACCTCGGTTCCAGGCTGCTTGTTCTCTCGAAAGAACGGATCATAACATGATCCCCAGGACGAAGATTATGAGCCTCTCCAATAGAATTGTCGGGGAGCGCTTCTCGAACTTGTTGATGAATAGAAAGTAAACCATTTGTTAATCGTGCCAAATAATCGTTCATCATTATACAAGGCACATCATGTAATAATCGAGGCTTAGGAACTCCCCATATATTCATAGGCCTTCCGAACACCACTTCATAAGGTGTGAGGCCAGTTCGGGAATGGGGCACTGATCTGATAGATAGTAATGCCAATGGCAGGGCATCCGGCCATTTCAAAGACGTGGATGCCACTATCTTTGCTAGCTTCAATTTCAGAGTAGCATTATACCGTTCAACGAGACCTGCTGACTGAGGATGGAACACAGCATGAAATTTCTGCTGAATTCCCAATCCCTTCATCACGTATTCCACAATTTTCCCAACAAAATGAGGACCATTATCGCTCCACAAAAATTTACAAACGCCGTATAGAGGGAAGTACTCTTTGAGCAAAACCTTAGATGTTGTCAACGCTGTATTATCCTTCGTGGGGAAGGCCTCAATCCATTTACTGAAAGCACACACCACCACTAGGACTTACTTAATGTTATTACAACGCTCAAGCTGGATGTAATCTATTTGCAGTACTTCAAACGGTGCAGTAGGTGGAACAAACCCTCCTTTCGGAGTATGCGTCCCTTTTGCAGGATTGTGCTGTAAACATATCAGACAGGTCTGCACTACTCTCTTGGCCGTATTGGCAATCTCAGGATGCTCCCAAACTCGCGTTAGCAGTCGAGTAATTGCAAGAGCTCCAACATGTGCCAATCCATGTGTCATTTAAACCATCGCTTGCAAGTAAGCTGCAGGCAATTTCCATCTTTCCATATCTTTGCTTCTCCAACAACCCTCGTCATCCAACACTCCCTCGGCTGCCCAGGCTGCAAGCTCTGCTTCAGACGCTGATTTCTGAATGTCTAGTATCTCCTCTCTAGCATCATGCCATCGCTCAGCCTGTGATTTCACCACATACATTGGCGAGTCATTTCGTAACATAGCCGTTTGTCTTGCTATACTGTCTGCAAAAGCGTTACCTTGTCCCACTTTGTCAGTGACCTTTTTATGTGCACTGCATTTGATTATCGCCACTTTCCTTGGACAAAGTAACGCATTCAAAAGATCACGCACTAGTTCTCCGTGCATGATGTGTACTCCATGCGAAGTCAAAAACCCACGCTCTCTCCAGAGTAGGCCAAAGTCATGCGCTACTCCGAAGGCGTACCGGCTGTCTGTGTAGATGTTCACACGTAAGCCAGCACTCAATTCGCAGGCTCTTGTCAAAGCTATTAGCTCCGCTGCTTGGGCCGATTTCTGTGGTATTCGTGCTGTTTCTACCACTGTCTTAAGTGTCGTGATCGCATATGCTGCAGAAGTTGTGCCATCTGGCAGCCTTAAACACGATCCATCAACCCACAGTTCCCCATCCACATCTGGAAGTGGCGTATCCTGTAAGTCGACACGACCCTTTGTTTGTTCTTCAGTCAGGAAAACACAATCATGGTGTTCTTCCCCCTGGCCCTCAGCAACCGGATATGGCAATAAAGTGGCAGGGTTCAGGGTAGCACATCTCTTTAGTGTGATGTGTGGCGCCAAAAGTGTGAGCTCATATCCTGTTAAACGTGCACTCGTGAGATACTGGGTTTTCGTTTGATTTAGCAAAGCATCTACCGCATGGGGAACTAACACCAACAGTTTGTGTGACAAAACTATTCCCTCACTCTGCCGTATAGCCACTGCCGTGGCTGCAACTGCTCGGAAACACCCAGGTAATCCTCGTGCCACAGGATCAAGTATTGCCGAAAAGTATGTGCAGGGCCTCTGCTTATCCCTGTGTGTCTGCACTAACACCGACAATGCACACCCATCTTTCTCATGCACATACAACGTGAAAATCTTTGTGTAATCTGGTGTACCTAACACTGGTGCAGAACAAAGGGCTTATCTCAATTGTTCGAAAGCAGTCTGACATTTATTTGTCCATTCAAGAGGCATTGGTGTAGTTTTGGACAATAATGCTAACAAAGGTTTTATAATGTGTGAAAACCCCATTATCCACTGTCTACAAAAGGACGTTAAACCTATAAAGGCACGCACATCTCTCTGAGTGCGGGGGACTGGTGTATCTAAAATTGCTTGAATTCCATCAGATGTTAATGCACGTCCCTCCTTAGACAAAAGATGACCGAGGTAGGTCACCTTTGGTCTACAATATTGTAGTTTTTTCCTAGAAACTTTATGATTGTTCTGAGCAAGAAAAGAGAGCAAAGCAAGAGTGCTCTCCTCACACTGTGCATATGTGTCTGCAGCCAGTAGGATATCGTCAACATACTGGATAAGAGCTACTCCAGACTGCAAATCAAAAGAATCAAGCTGTCTTTTTAAAGCCTGGCTATAAATGCTAGGACTTTCTGTATAGCCTTGAGGAACACGACAAAATCTATATGATTTATTATTTCACTTGAAGCCAAATAAATATCTGCTATCGGGATGGATGGGGATGGAAAAAAAGGCATTTTTAAGATCAATTACAGAAAACGTGGTAGCAGTGGGGGGGACCAAAGTAAGTAAGGTGGTGATATCTGACACCACCGGGTACTGGGGCACTACGATTTTGTTGATTTCTCTCAAATCAACAATAAATTGATAGACTTTGTCATCAGTGTCTTTCTTTAGGATCGGAAGAATCGGGCTGTTACAAACATTGTAGGGAACTTCCTCCACAACTCCTGCAATAATCAAATCCTGAACAATGTGCCTCAGGGCAATTTCACCTTCCCTAGATATCTTATACTGGGGTACACGTGGCAAAGACACTCCCTCCTTAACAGTTATTCGAATAGGCGGAATGAGCATCTGTCCCACATACGTGTCTGATGTAGCCCATAACGTGTGTGGGAGAGAGGCTAATACTTCAATTTCTTGCACAGTACATAGTCTTTCTACATCCGGATAATTGTCATTCAAAATAACCCGCACTCCTTCAGGAGCGCAGCGTATTGTTGCTCGAAAATATTTAAGCAAATCTATGCCCATAATATTGTCTGGGGTATGCGTCGACAATAAGAATGGGCACAGACCAAAGAATCTGTCAATGCAAAATGTAAGAGGTTGTGACAGTGGGCTTGGAGAGGGTGTGCCATCGAACCCTATGCATGTAATCGTTTCGCCAGACAGGGGAGCCCTTGGAACCAAGTTTTTAGACAGAGCACTGCGAGTAGCTCCTGTATCAACCAAAAACTGATCAGTAGAACCCAAAACGCCCGCTGATACATATGGACCTCTTTGATCTACTGGCACTTCAACCGATTCCACACCCCATCCTACGCAATACTATGCGTGCACATAATCCTGAGACTCCACATTCTCACCCTCCGATATCTGGTACTGATTCCGTCGATCAAAAGTATTACGATCATCCTGACCACGACCTCTCGCCTCAAACCTACCACGATCACTTACTCCACCTCTCGCCCCCGAATAACTATTCCGTGTCCTTCCACCTCCTCGACCACGCTGATTACGTTGCTCACGAAGCACCGGACAATCTTCAGCCCAATGCCCAAACTCTTTACAGTAGGCACATTGGTCCTCAGCAATGTCGGAACGACCATAAGACGTACCATACCCTCCTCGCCTGCCTCTATCGTTCCTTCTTGGCTGCGTAGCACGAACCTGAGCCAACATCACCTTCATCTTTAACTCCTTCGCTTTCTTATCGGTACTTTCTTTAGCCTCTAATTCCTGCCGCTCATAATACTGAGCCATAGTTAACAAGGACGAGGGGTCGCCGTGGTCCAGGAATTTTCACTAGTTTTCAATCGTTTTGCAATCTCCGGCAGGAGATTAGCCACATACTTATCGACAAACAAATGGAAAGGGGCGACCACTCGGTCCCCCCGAACGTATGGTTGGGTGCCCCGATCCTCCCGGGAAACCATTTTGGGCGGGGGGCGTGTCCCGGCTGGTATGCCCGAAGCGGCGTAGCCGGGGCGCGCCTTTTCCCGCCCAAGAGGGGTTGTCCTAGACACCTACACCGATGACCACGCCCAGTAGGCGTACCGGAGGAGGGTACACGCCCTCCTGCAGAAGAATAAGTAGAGCGGGAATCCGAAGAAGCGTCCTCTTGTTCCTGTGCTCTGAAGGCTGCACCCACTCGTTGCTCGTGAGCCCTCGACGGAACAAGCAGCAATTTTGAGAACTTGTAATCTTGTTGTTTTTCTTTCAGTTACTCGAAGGCGAAGAGTCCAGGACCTCGTTGCTCGTCTAAGGAGCCGATAATCGAAACCATGGCTGGCAAGAAAGCAGGAAAGGGTTCCGAGACGGATAAGGTGCTACGCCTGTTGATGAACCGAATGGCCTGCATGGAGCGGAAACTCGGACAAGTCCCATCGATCGGTCGAGGTTTGGCGGACGTCAAAAAGCAACTGGCTGCACTGAGCAATCCTGGTAACCCTAGGAAGGTAATAGGCCCGGCCTTGCCGGGAATCGTCCCCGAGGGTAGAGGGAAGCGGGTCAAAAAGAGGGCGGTTTCAGGGGAGGTTCCGGTCCCTGAGGTGCCCCCGGCCACCCCGGTCACACCAGCTGACGGCCCGGTACCAATCCCAGACGCGGGTCAACCGATCCCGGTTGTGATTACCCCCGCTAACGATGAGGATATGCCTCCTGAATTGGCCACCCAGTTGGCCGCATGGCTCAATAAGAAAGCAGGGGGTGCCAAGGCGCCCGGAGACACGGCCGAAGAGGCCAAGTTACTAATACAGCAGTTGCGGCAGTCGCAAGATGCCGCGAAGGCGAATCTTCCTCTTGTTTCCCCACAGGTGACACCGGTAGGACCGGCAGTTGGTCTCGAGAAATCAGCGGGAACAACGACCGAACTGAGTAAACTCGCTTTGCCAATGGCGGGGGAGGGCTCATTACCCTCAAGGCGGGAGAGGGTGGCACAGCACATCCCTATAGCCACAAAAGAGTTGATATGGGGAGACAAGTATGTCAATATGTTTTCATTATTAACTGACCATCGCGAGATGGAATATGCTAAAACCCAGAAATATTTGTGGCACCCGAGCGTGTGGCGCGCCAAGATGGCGGAGTTCAGGGTGGATGAAACGATAACGAATTGGGCGAAGGCCTTTGCAATATTTACTGCAGTTATGGGGGAACGTAAACCCGAGGTATTAACTGAACTGTCTTGCTATCAAACTCGTATTATGGATTTCTATGCAATGTATGAGGGAGAGGAATGGAAAGGTTACGACATGAAATTCCGAAAAGCAAAAGAATATGATGCCTCTCTGACATGGGACTGCCTCGACTCGGTCTCATGGCATAAGAAGCTCCTGCCGGGGGCGGCAGGTACATCCTCGCCGGGCGGGAGTGGGTCAGGGGTCTCCCGCCAAAAGCCCGCGGTGCCCTTTCGAGCAGGCGCCGGGGGCGATCACCAGCCGAAAACCGGCGGGAATGGTGGAAAACGGGGGGTCTGTTGGGGCTTCAATCGAGGCAACTGTAACAGACCGCAAGGAACATGTAGGTTCAAGCATGTGTGTGCGGGCTGTGGGAATTCCTCACACCCGGAGAGTTCATGTAGATCGAAAAATAACGGGGCAGGAGGAAAGGGAGGGTCCAAGCAGGAGTGAGGTAGATCGTTGTGACCAATTGCCTACACCCGTTGATCTCATGGCTATGACTCCTTGGTTAAACAAATACCCTGATTATGTCTCTGCTGGGGTGTTGAGGAAGGGATTCTTGCACGGCTTCCACATCCCGGCGGGGGATTTTCGAGGGGACTCCTTTTGTAAAAACCAGTTATCGGCGCAACATAATCCAAGTGTGGAAGAGAGAAAAATTGCGAAAGAAGTCAGCTTAGAGCGAGTGGCAGGGCCTTTTCATCGCCCACCGCTGGCGGATTTCATTTGTTCCCCGTTAGGAGTGGTCCCGAAGAAAGACCCGGGGGAGTTTAGGCTGATCCATAACCTGTCTGCTCCAAGGGGTTCCTCGGTGAACGAGGCCATTGACCCAGAAGTTTGTTCGGTGCGGTACGCATCTTTCGATGATGCCGTTGCCATGTTAAATCGCCTGGGCCCCGGGGCGCTGATGGCGAAATCGGATATCGAATCGGCGTTCCGGTTGCTCCCGGTACACCCACAGGATCAGCGCTTGCTAGGTTTTACATTCCAAGGGAGTTATTACATGGATAAATGCATGCCGATGGGTTGCTCCATTTCTTGTGCCTATTTTGAAAAATTCAGCTGTTTTTTAGAGTGGGCATTCACCGAGGCCACAGGGATGTTATGCATTATCTTGATGACTTCCTGTTCTTAGGAGCGGCCGGCGACACAAAATGTGCGCAGGCGCTACATGACTTTTGCATCCTCATGAGGGAGTTTGGAGTCCCATTGGCACCAGGTAAGACGGTTGGACCATCTACTTCACTGGAGTTTCTGGGGATTGAGCTCGATTCTGTGGAGGGATGTTTCCGTTTGCCAGTGGGAAAGGTAGCCAAATTTAGGGCTTCCCTGAAGCTATGTCTTAGTAAGGAGAAAGTGACCCTGCACCAGTTACAGCAAACAGTGGGTCAGCTTAACTTTGCCTTGAGAGTTATACCAATGGCCCGCCCCTTCTCACACTCAATTGCACAAGCTATGGTTGGTCTCAAAGAAGGACACCACCGTACGAGACTGTCTGCAGAGGTTCGCCAGGATATGCGCATTTGGTTGGCATTTCTGGCGGACTTCAACGGTCGAGTAGTATGGAGCAAGCCGTCAGCGTCTTCAGACGAGCTAGGTTTGTGGACTGACTCGGCGGGGAGCGTGGGATTTGGCGCCATTTTTGGCAACCGATGGTCGGCGCAAACATGGCCGGCGTGGTGGCACTCCAGCGGTCTCACAAGTAACATTGGGTTCCTGGAGCTATTCCCTATTTTTGTTGCTCTGATGGCATGGCCAGACAAGTTCAGAGACCGCTCTGTGGTATTTTGGTCTGATAATATGTCTGTTGTTGAATGCATTAACCAACAGGCAGCACGCTGCAAATGGATCTTAAGATTGTTGAAAGAAGTTGTGCTGCTTTGCATGAGACTGAATGTACAGTTCAGGGCGAAACATGTGCCGGGCGTACTGAATCATGCGGCTGATGCACTCTCTCGTTCACATATGCAGGCGTTCAGGGGTTATCTACCTACAGCGGACCTAGTGGCGGCACCATTCCCCGAAGCGCTTCGGCGAATCGGTGCCCCGGGTTACAAGACCTCGTGGCAGCAAGCTTAGCCCCCAGGACGTGGAAAGCATACGAAGGAGCGTTTCGTTCCTATTGCACATTTTTGGGTCCGACAGAGAATCAGAACTGGGGTCAGGAGGAATCCTTCCTGGGGTTCTTGGTAGCACTACACAGAGAAGGCCGATCAGCGGCAACGGCCAATAGGCATAGGGCGACCATTTCATTCATGGCGCAGGTGCATGGCATAAAAGACCCAACAGGTTCCTTTTTGGTGAAAAAAGCCCTTCGCGGCTGGCAGCGCCTCGAGGGTCGCAAGCAAGATGAGAGGCGCCCGATTGGCTTAGAAAGGTTGCCCATACTCATGGCGAAACTAGTCGAGACATGCTCTTCCCAGTACGAAGCAGTTCTGTTCCGGGCAGCTTTCGCATTAGCATTCCATGGGGCTATGCGGGTGAGCGAACTGGTCGCAAGGAATAAGAAAGACGTTGAGGGAGGCTTGTGCAGGGATCACGTCCTAATTAGGGGTGATTCGATGGTAGTCACGATAGCCAGGTCCAAGACCGACCAGGGGGCTACGGGAAATAGTGTTGTTGTGCAGCGCGTGCGAGGGTCCCCCACGTGCCCGATAATTTGTATAGAGGAATACTTGGCACTAAGGGCGGCTACATGGGGGGGGAGTTTGCTGAGGCACAATGATGGCACCCCACTGACGAGGTTTCAGTTCCAGAGGGTGCTAGCACTGACAATCGCTGCTGCGGGAATGGACCCGGGCGATTTTGGGACCCACTCCTTTAGGATAGGGGCTGCTACTGAGGCTACAGCCAGGGGTCAGAGTGCGGATGTAGTGAAACAGTTGGGACGATGGTCCTCGAATTGCTTCAGAAGGTATGTGCGATGGCACATGTTGTAAAGTCAATGACATGCACTCACGCTTCTTGTCTTTTGTTTGAATTACAGTTTCGCGAGCCTGTCACGCGGGGCGGAATTTGCAGTCGATTCAGTACCAGGAGACCAGCGGTCATGGATCACCGTCTAGAGAGAGAGTGGTATGGGTCGTGGGCCACTCATACGTGAGGCGCGCCGCGGACGTATTCAAAGCAGGTGACGCGACTCGCGCAGCTGGGGAATACGGGTACAGAGTGGCCTTCCATGGGAAGGGCGGGCTCTGTATTGACCAATTCAAGTCATTCGTTGAGGGTCTCTTAGGGCGGCAAAGGTCACCGCCATCTGTGGTCATAGTACACCTGGGGGGCAATGACATGGTGACACTGGGTAGACGAGTGTTGTTTGAACAAGTTTTGGCTGCTGTTAGCTGGTTGTCGAAAAGAATCCCGGGGTGCACGATTGCCTGGTCCCACATGATTCCCAGGAAGGTATGGCGGGGGGGCCTTTCGGTGTCAGCACTGAACCATTCGGTGAAGAGGGTGAACAATAAAATTGATAGACTGTTTCGCTCTGCGCAGTTGCATAGCATTCCTCATGGGTGTATTCGGGGTGATCACATGTATCTGAATGATGGGGTTCACCTGTCCCGGGAGGGGAATGATTTACTCATAGAAGACTTCATAGCATGGCTAAGGGGTTTGAGGAAGCATGACCTTTAGGAGGAGTTGGGGGGGCCGGATAGTCGGTCAACTATCCGGCCTGTGGCGGTAAGGTCATGATCGGTGAGCAGTAATTTCAAGGTCCCTAGAGGAGGGCGCCACCCAGAATGGATGGGAGCGCCCGGGGGGAGGCGGCCATTGGCCCCTCCCACGGGGAGGCGGCACCCACTAAGGATGGGTCGCCTAAGGGGAGACGGCCATAGGCCCCTCCCAGGGGAGGAGGCGGCTATATGCCCCTCCTACTAATTTCCCGGGGGCCGGATATCCGCGACGGCGGATAGAGAGTGTGGGGATGGGGGGGAGTCCACGCTGTCCTTCCTACAGATACCGAAAACGAAGTTTTCTCATTATATTATTCAAGATTTCTTCCATTTCGAACACTTCAAATCTGTTCATTTAAACGTAGTATATGTTACTCTTGCCAACATAATAGACATCTTATGTTGTGTTGTACATCATTATGTTAATCCATGTTCTCAATATACCCAATGCATTTCGGGTCAAACAACAGCCATGACCCTTCGTCAGGGGTCTAAAGAAAGGGAATCAAACAGGACCAAATTAGTCACCCGACACAATGACCAACAGTCTGAAAATATACCATGACACATTGCTGTTAATCTCACTACATGCGAAAGAAAAACGCTGAAAAACGGAAACAATAGTGATTAAACAAGAACCCAAATGCACCAGATCGATGGCTTAAGAATACATTGACGAGCAAAAGAGTGCTCCACCTTCATACTGTGTGAAAATCATCCCGCTTGCCGCTGCCACTGAATCGAAAACGCCAGCATAGCAAAACAAAATAATGTCACAAAGGTCCGAAAACTTACAAGCTTACGCTCGCGTTCGCGCGTACATGGAATTCAGCAAGTTTACAACTGACCAACTATCCTCATTCTCATAGGAGCAAGCGTATGTCACGTGATCGCGGTTGCAACCAATCGCGTTGCGGAGCCGCGGTCACGTGAGCGGAGTATACTGGCTTCAAAACAAGGATGCAATACTACGGTGGAATCGGGGCTTACCCACAAATATGCATCTGCAACCACACAATGATAAGCGCTAGGAATAAGTAGTGACAAATGGTGCAATACAAATGAAAACTCAAATAAAGATAAACTAAAGCATGACGGATGTGGATAATCAGACCTTACTGAAAGCACAAATCATCCCATTGCATATTGACACATATTAAGGGAAACAGGACCTGGGCACAAGTCAATGACAGTGTTAAGTGAGTCATAAGACCCACGCATACTCAATGCGATCATTCAAACCCATGGGTTGGGAAGAGTTCAGTTTTTTAATCCATTGGAACTCTGCTTTTAGTCTTTGTTTCATGGGATCCGTGTCTGGGCGCTGATGGATAACCTCGATCACCATGAATTTTAACTGTGATATTTGGTGATTCATTTCTTTCCAATGGCACGCTATTGCTGACTTGAGATTGCTGAGTCTAATGTTGCTTTTATGTTCCGTAATACGGATTTTCACTTTGCGTTCAGTTTGCCCTACGTATACCTTGCCGCATGGGCACTTTATCAAATATATACAATTTGCTGTATCGCAATTACCAGAATACTCCAATTCAATGGGGAAGCCTTTAGTTGGATGCATCATAATGTTTCCACAGATGACGTTATTGCAATGAATGCAATTAAAACATTTGGACATTCCTTTCCATGTTATTTTCTCTTTGCTTGGAGTGTTCAGCACTTCTTTCAAATTTTTCGATCTTTGATATGCAAAGGTTACATGATCATTATATATATCTTTCAAATCAGGTTCATTTTGTACCAGGTGCCAATGTTTATTGATGATTCTTTTGATTTTATCTGAATCTGACGAGTATTTCAGTACACAGACAGTTTTTTGGGTAGTAGGTTTGATTTTGGGTGTCAATAGATCAATCCTCTTGATTTTGTCGACTTTAGCTATGGCTTGTATCAGAATATCGTCCGAATACCCTCTTTGTTTGTACTTTACAGTTTGTTGCAAGATAGATTCTTTTGCTTGTTCTTCATCCGATGTTATTCTCTTCAGTCGTGTGTATTGCGAAAAAGGCAAATGTTTTTTCAATGGCTCCGGATGGAAACTTTGGAAGAGCAGACTTGAGTTTCTATCAGTGGGTTTCTGGAACACTTTGGTACTGATCTCTTGATTGGCAATGTTGATTTGTACATCAAGGAAAGATATCGAATCTTTGGATATGGTGTGTGTGAATTTGATCCTTTCATTTTGACCATTGAGTGTCTTAATGTTGTCTTCCAATTTTTCTCTGGAACCACACCAAATCAAAAAAATATCATCAATGTATCTCTTGAACATGGTAAGACCTTCAGTCCATGTTCGGTTGCCAAGTATATGATCTCTTTCAAATTTTTGCATAAAAATGTTAGCGTATGAGGGGGCCCCCCCAAAGCCCATAGATGTTCCGTTAGATTGATTATAAAATTCTCCATTCCATTCGAAATAACTGTGATACAGTGCATACTGCATCAGTTCCAAAACCAATACTCTCTGATGTTCTTCTAGATCACTGTGCAATAAGCTCCATTCAAGAGCCTCAATGCCCTCTTTATGTGGGATCGAAGTGTACAATGCCACGACGTCAATCGTGCATAACCAATATGTTTCATTCTGTGACAATTTCACACTGTTCAACATGTTCAAAAAGGATGTGGTATCCTTGATATATGTATCACTTTTCTGGACAAGTGGTTGTAGGAATTTGTCGACAAACTTACCGATGGGTTCTGAGATAGATCCACAGGCCGAGACGATGGGTCTGAATGGTGGTCTGATGGGGTCCTTATGTATCTTGGGCAACATGTAAAGTTGCGGTCTCCTTGGATATTTGAGGTGAAAGAAAGCATGTGTTTTCTGGCTTATCCATTTCATGGTCAAAGCGTGATCTACAATCTGATATAAGATTTTTTGGTACTCTGCTGTAGGATCTGCAGGTAGTGGTAAATAGATGTCCTGGTTCTGAACATGATTGTTGATGCTGGATATGTAAAATTCTGTGTCCATTACTATCAAGGCGCCACCTTTGTCTGCTTTTTGAAAGGTTAGATCTTTATCTTTACTGAGGTTTTGTAGAGTGTTCCATTCTGTGATGCTTAAATTGGGTCTCTTGGGTTTGCTGAAAGCGATTTTTTGAATTTCAGACATAACAGATCTTTCGAATGCTTCTATGGTTTTATGCGTGGTTGGAGCACAGAACGTGCTCGGTGGTTTGAACTCTTGATCCCAAGTCGGGGTGGGGTTGGTTTGGCTTGTGTCCTTAAAGAAATACTTCAATTTCAGATTTCTGAAAAACTTGAATAACGAAATTTCAGTCTCGCCGATGTTAGACCTGTACGTGGGTACAAACGTGGTTCCTTTGTTAAGTACTGTCAGCTGCATAGGAGTTAGTGGTTTCTCCGAGATGTTAATCATTAGGTTGTTTTCTGTACTTGACTCCGTGTTCGCTTTGCGATTTCTTCTGCTGTTTCTTTTCCTTTTTGCCCTTCTTGTTGCGATATGATAGGCGGAGCGTTTGCTGCTGGACTTATATCTAAAAAAGTCGGTTGTTGAACGTTTAACTGACTGGTTGATGGTACCTCTGTTTGTTTGCTGGTTTTTGTTAATGGTGGTCTGTTCTGCGCGATATCTGTATCGGATACCACGCTTTCTTGTGAGGATGTGGTTGCTGATTGTTTTTGTTGGGGTTGTGGTTGCCATTTCCTTTTATTGTATATTTCAGCCCAAGAGTAAACCTCTTCCAATTTATAATCTAACGTATCGCGGCGATACTTACGAATTTTCCTTTCGTCGACTTCCTTCGCGTATCTGTCTAGTTTCAAATTGACCTCCTCCAATAGTTTGTCTAAATCAGGAATTTTATTGAGTTCCTCTTTCACAGTTTTGATCTCATCTTCTATTTCTACCAACACTTTTGACAGTTCCTCGACTATCAGCAGTATCAGGTCAAGGGAACACTTGTTCAAAATTTGATACCACTTTTCCAAGAATTTTTTATTGTTGGAGCAAAGCATTGGCTTGAGCGCTATCCTGAGTCCCCTAGGGATCCTTTGGTTTCTGTGGTAATGTATTAAAGTGGTTGCGTGCAACCGTTGATTAATTTCCTTTTTACTTATATATTCAAATTGCCTGAGAATTTGCGCAGTGGTGGTTTTTTGAGGGGTGATGCGTCTGGTCTCCTGGATGAGTCCATATATTTCCTTCGCGGCTTCAGTTGTGTAGACTAACGTTTCAGCTCTATTAGTAGTAGAGAGTGCTATATCATCCAATTGCATTTTTCAAAATTGGTGCTCAAGGATCTGTGAGGCTGTAAAACTGTGACAACAAATAATATTATCCTGAGCACTCTGTGAACTTTTTCAATAATGTTGGCTTTAAAGTTCCTGGTGGGTGCCCACGTCGTCGCACGTAGCCTAAACGTGCCTTAGGAAATCAAACATATGTTGAGGATAGGGACACTAGCCTCTGGACTGGGCTCTCCAATAATAACGAAAACGAAGTTTTCTCATTATATTATTCAAGATTTATTCCATTTCGAACACTTCAAATCTGTTCATTTAAACGTAGTATATGTTACTCTTGCCAACATAATAGACATCTTATGTTGTGTTGTACATCATTATGTTAATCCATGTTCTCAATATACCCAATGCATTTCGGGTCAAACAACAGCCATGACCCTTCGTCAGGGGTCTAAAGAAAGGGAATCAAACAGGACCAAATTAGTCACCCGACACAATGACCAACAGTCTGAAAATATACCATGACACATTGCTGTTAATCTCACTACATGCGAAAGAAAAACGCTGAAAAACGGAAACAATAGTGATTAAACAAGAACCCAAATGCACCAGATCGATGGCTTAAGAATACATTGACGAGCAAAAGAGTGCTCCACCTTCATACTGTGTGAAAATCATCGCGCTTGCCGCTGCCACTGAATCGAAAACGCCAGCATAGCAAAACAAAATAATGTCACAAAGGTCCGAAAACTTACAAGCTTACGCTCGCGTTCGCGCGTACATGGAATTCAGCAAGTTTACAACTGACCAACTATCCTCATTCTCATAGGAGCAAGCGTATGTCACGTGATCGCGGTTGCAACCAATCGCGTTGCGGAGCCGCGGTCACGTGAGCGGAGTATACTGGCTTCAAAACAAGGATGCAATACTACGGTGGAATCGGGGCTTACCCACAAATATGCATCTGCAACCACACAATAATAAGCGCTAGGAATAAGTAGTCACAAATGGTGCAATACAAATGAAAACTCAAATAAAGATAAACTAAAGCATGACGGATGTGGATAATCAGACCTTACGAAACATAAAAGCAACATTAGACTCAGCAATCTCAAGTCAGCAATAGCGTGCCATTGGAAAGAAATGAATCACCAAATATCACAGTTAAAATTCATGGTGATCGAGGTTATCCATCAGCGCCCAGACACGGATCCCATGAAACAAAGACTAAAAGCAGAGTTCCAATGGATTAAAAAACTGAACTCTTCCCAACCCATGGGTTTGAATGATCGCATTGAGTATGCGTGGGTCTTATGACTCACTTAACACTGTCATTGACTTGTGCCCAGGTCCTGTTTCCCTTAATATGTGTCAATATGCAATGGGATGATTTGTGCTTACAGTAAGGTCTGATTATCCACATCCGTCATGCTTTAGTTTATCTTTATTTGAGTTTTCATTTGTATTGCACCATTTGTCACTACTTATTCCTAGCGCTTATTATTGTGTGGTTGCAGATGCATATTTGTGGGTAAGCCCCGATTCCACCGTAGTATTGCATCCTTGTTTTGAAGCCAGTATACTCCGCTCACGTGACCGCGGCTCCGCAACGCGATTGGTTGCAACCGCGATCACGTGACATACGCTTGCTCCTATGAGAATGAGGATAGTTGGTCAGTTGTAAACTTGCTGAATTCCATGTACGCGCGAACGCGAGCGTAAGCTTGTAAGTTTTCGGACCTTTGTGACATTATTTTGTTTTGCTATGCTGGCGTTTTCGATTCAGTGGCAGCGGCAAGCGCGATGATTTTCACACAGTATGAAGGTGGAGCACTCTTTTGCTCGTCAATGTATTCTTAAGCCATCGATCTGGTGCATTTGGGTTCTTGTTTAATCACTATTGTTTCCGTTTTTCAGCGTTTTTCTTTCGCATGTAGTGAGATTAACAGCAATGTGTCATGGTATATTTTCAGACTGTTGGTCATTGTGTCGGGTGACTAATTTGGTCCTGTTTGATTCCCTTTCTTTAGACCCCTGACGAAGGGTCATGGCTGTTGTTTGACCCGAAATGCATTGGGTATATTGAGAACATGGATTAACATAATGATGTACAACACAACATAAGATGTCTATTATGTTGGCAAGAGTAACATATACTACGTTGAAATGAACAGATTTGAAGTGTTCGAAATGGAATAAATCTTGAATAATATAATGAGAAAACTTTGTTTTCGTTATTATTGGAGAGCCCAGTCCAGAGGCTAGTGTCCCTATCCTCAACATATGTTTGATTTCCTAAGGCACGTTTAGGCTACGTGCGACGACGTGGGCACCCACCAGGAACTTTAAAGCCAACATTATTGAAAAAGTTCACAGAGTGCTCAGGATAATATTATTTGTCTTCCTACAGATACCTCACACGGGAACTCGGACGACCTTTAAGATGGCGTTGAGTGGAAAGGGGGCCCCCACCACGACAAGGGAAATTACAGTTGGCAATGAGGGTACAGTCCTCTGCGCATGCGCCACTCACACCGTGAGGGCGAGAGTTTGGTAGTAGGGATCTGACACCGGTTATTTTAATTTAGAATGTATGCATTTGCAGGATGTTAGACTCGGCTAGGAAACCTTTGTATTAGAGATCTGTTAAGGTTAGCCAAAGAACATGTCTTCATCGAAATGTAATAAATGTAAAATTGTACATGATTATGAAACTTTTATTTAATGTTTTAAATTTTGTTTCAGATTTTAATAAATACGGCCGGGAGGGTGACTCCCTCCCGCCTTCCAAAAGTTCAAGCCTGCGTCCGACTTCCCATCCTTGGGGATTGTGTTGGGAGGGGGTGACGGGCATCCCGGCCATATGCCTACCCGTATCATCCATTAATAATTGCCCACTGTAATCATGAAACGCTTCTTCGAAACGTGAAAAGAAGTCAGATACCAACTCGTCCTGTTTCTGTTTGCAAGAGGCTAACATAGCCCAATCAATCTTTTTAGGGGGAACAAGCGTTTTTAATTTATTCAAAATAGCTGTCAGGAGGTCTAAAATTAATTGGCAGGGCTTACATGCAGGCTCCCTGTCTAAATCAGCTTGAGCTATAGCTTTCCAATCTGCTCCTAAAATCGCTTGGTCATCAAACTTACGAATCGCTCTCCACATATCAGGGGGCAGTATTAACCCAAAGAAAAGGTCAATATCAACTAACGTCATAACACATGAAGAAATAGCCCCCTCCACTCCTTCATAGAAAGCTGCCGGATTTTTACGGGGATCAGGTAAAGCATTTTTCAATGCCATGACATCTGCCCTGTTCCAAGGCGTATACACCCAATTATATATAAAATACCCTTTTGCATCCCCGGACGATTTATCATCACTGGTACCTTGCCCTTTGGGGGGAACATACAAAGGTGCGGCTTCACGCATGGGCATAACATAAACTTTAGAACTCTTATCTGCTCCAAAGATAGAACACTCTTTGGATTGCTCCGTCGACCCCGGCGCAGGCACGTCTGATTCTTTTTGTGCTTCCCGCAATCTGGACGCCTCATCCCATAGCTGGACCAACCGCTGGAAAAACTCATCCGCATCTGTAATAACAAATAAACCTTTACGCATATTCTCACGATGAACTGATATATCCTTAGGCTCTAAATCAGTTGAATATTTCCTAAATCGTTCTACAACCTCATCTCCGAGAACGCTTAAAAAATACAATCGTTCTCGCTCTGACCACTTATGCATTTCATCTTTAATCTCTGACATAGTTATTTTATTCAAATTAAGTTTGCGAGCAAAACTGCGCAACTCCGCAGCTTCACCAGCAGTTAACCTCATACTCTTACTCCTTCGACCATCGTCGTCCAAGTCCTCATCCGGGGCTGTAGGCGAAACATACGGAGGCGGGCACCGATCTAGTATTGAAAAATCATCAACTTCATTAGTAAGGACAGGATAAAGCGGACGCCGAATAGGAAATTGACCGCTCGTTTGCAAATTACGTTCCCGTGCCTCCCTCTCTTTCTTTTCCTGCAACTCCTTCTCCTCCAGCTGTAAAGTCTTATCTCGAGCAGCCTTGCGCTGCTCTTTTTCCACCAAGGCTATCTCACACTTCATTCGTTCACGCACTGCTTTCTCCCACATTCGTACACAATCAAACATATCTTGTCTAGACCTGCGCTGAAACAAACATTGCTCCACAAACTGAACCTTTCGTAAACCAAACGACCCATGTAGTGGCCATTGCAACTCGGGATCAGATCTGGTGTACTTATTCCATAATTTACTGTATAATATAGGGGGAATGCCAAATTTTATGTACATCTCCCGATTGGGAGTCCCTTCTGGGGGAGCCGGCTGAGATTCATTTAATCGATAAGTGGTACCATTCCCAAGACAGCACATTCCTCGAAGTGTGCTTAAAACAGGCATGTTCAAAAAGTATCACGGAAACGTGATACCACAAAAATGGCACTTACTATACTTCACACAAATGTGCAGCTCAAACACAAACAAATTTAGAGAAATATCTCTACATGCCTGCCTATGTGAAGTGCACTGCTCATATAGTTCAAATCATAGGATCAAATGTTAGCTAACTCAAAACATAGTCATAGAACCACAGTAAGCGTCCGCAGACTACCTTACCAATCACAAGCTTACCAAAATCTCAGATATCCAGGTTCCAACTGCCAAGGTCTGTGATCAAATCAGCCAAATCGGCACTGTACGACAACTCGAACGAGCAGGATCTCAGTCGAGGACCGGCGCCACCTGGAAGGTCAGATCAAAAGGAAAGGAAGAAAACACCGTGGGTGCCAATACTCGGGTCACTCAGAGGCAGCGTACGCGTCCATGGCGAGTTTCCAATCCTTCGTCACGACCTTTCCTTCGGGCATCCGAGTCGCCGATGAGTCCCTTCGTGGTCGCCAATTTGTGGTATTGGGTTCTCCAGGCCTACATACTCCGCAGAATACCCTCTACACCATAAGAACTGTTGGCACGGAAACTAGAAAATGCAAAAGACAAGTTTATTAAGACCCCATGGGGTGGTGGTACATTCCTACAGCACCCTTCGGTAATGCAAGAAGTATCACCCCGAACATCGGTGCAAGTCCTTCTTTTATACAGTTTTACAGTAATAAAAAGGTAGGCAGTACACAGTTACAGAGTTTTAGGTACATATATGGTCATTTTTGGAACACAGCCAACTCATGGGAGGAGCTATAACACCACTGGTCAGTTTGGCGGAACATTCCTAAGTGATGACTGGTCAATCTAAACTGCGCATGTGTGAGCTTGACCATTACTAAAAATAGCCTGTTGCTGGGCAAAGTCGAGTGGTCAGTGGTACAGAGGAAGGACAAAGGGCATGCTGACCACGAGGCAATGCATTCAACTGAAATGGCCGCCGATACATTCAAAATGGCGTCCGACAACTATAGTCAAGATAAGAGGAAAATACGTGTAGCAAAGCTTAACGCTAACCCGATCACCGTCAAATTACGACAACGGCACAACAATGAAGCACAGAGGAATAATGATTTGAAATCTTCTTTTTACTAATTTAGAATTATTTTCTATTTATATAAAGCTTGAACGATGTCCCTGTGCAACTACAGATACATAAACATTTTCTATGAAAAAGTCTAGGATCATTGATTTACTCACCATAATTGATGAACAAAGCTATGAGTATTGGATGCTTTTATGGTTTGTTTTTTCAGTCTTTTTGTATAAAACGTCGTACTGTGATGTAGTATGTATAGTATATTTTAGTAGGTATATGGATTTAAAATGTTTTTTTCCTAATTGTTTATATATGAAATGTAAAAAGGATTGGGTAATTCTACTTTTCATACAGAAATAATCTAATGAAAATGTAAACGTGAAAAGTGAAAGGTATAAATAAATTACAGGTACAAACTTAAAGAAATGTGTGGCCATTAAGCAAAAACTGTGAATGCTTTCAAATAAGTTCAGGTACAGGCTATTTTTCTTCTTTCATTTAAGGATTTTAAGGGCAATTGTTCTGTACTCACACTCTCTGCTTTCAAGTCTGCTCCAGAAGACCATTTTTACTCTTCCTACCAGGAAGTGGAGGAGGAATGGCCCCCCAACTTCTCCCTCCAGCAGTGGACCAAGCCCTCTCTTTGGCTATTTTAAGGCACTGGCTCCTCTTAGGGATCAAGTTGATAAGCTGGCAAAAAGCATCCCTGGGGTGTTCAGTGTCCAGATCTGGTGGTGACGGGTCCCAGTAGCTCCCAGATGGGGAATAAAAGGACAGTTAAGCATAAAGGGCGGCACTTGGAAGAATTTTATATACTTACGGAGACCTTCCTCAAGAGTGCGCGAATGCTAAAACATGCACCCTGCCGGGGAGGGGAGGAGGAGCCCGGAGATAATTGCGATGCTGTCACCACTATTGTAGAACCCGACGGTGAGTTTCCCTTAGAGGGAGAGGGTGTATCGGAGGACGTTTTCTCCTCCGATGAGGATAAGGACTCAGGGCATCCCTGGCGTCTAGAGTCCCATTCCTCTCAGTCCCGGGTTGGGGACGGGGTCCACTTGAAAATGTTCCAACTTACCCAAATTTATCATCCTAGGTCGGCGGAGTGGACCCCTGACACCAAAGTGGCAGAGTATGTGGTGGGGAAAATCCATCAACCCCTTGAAAGGTAGGTCAGGAATAGGTTGAAGGGAGAATGCCCCAGGCCCTTACTGAAGGGGAAGGTGGCACACACGCCTGAAATTGATGAGAAACTATGGGACATATTATCAAGAACTGCGATAAAATTATCGCCGCTGTAGCAGCAGGAAACTTCCGCTAAAACGGAGATAATGGGCTTGATAATATGCCCTTGTGAATTCCCATAGCAGCCCAGGTTAACACGGGAGCCATGGGAGGTCCTGTACATTTATGCCCAGGCTGTAGAACAGAAGATGAAACGATTCTTCACGTTATTTTCTTTTGTCAGGCCTACTCATCCATACGGAGAAAGTGGATAATACAGCTGTGTAATAACTTGGGCATCAGAAACTATCTTGCTTTCTTCAGGATTTTGAAGTGTGATACATATCCAGTGATAGTGTCCGCTGTAACTAAGTTTTTGTTTTCTATGTGTTTTACCCGAAGGAAACTGCTTAGCTAAGGATGGCCCAAATGTATATATCCGTAGAGACAAGGGAACCAAGTGGATCAGCTAATGTTATTTTTTTATTTTTTTTTAAATATCTTGAGATAATTTTAAGTTTTATAGTTTTAATATATTGTCTACTCCCCTCTGATGTTTTAAACAATGTATTTTAGAATATATTAATACCAATGAACTGTTTAAGACCTGTACATGAATTTCTATGTGCTTTTATGGTTACAATTAACCGAAATAAAGTTTTTTGAATGAATGAATGAAAATAATATGCCCCTGTGTACCTTTTTCTCCAAGTATGTGAGGGATCCCAAGAAAGGAATTGATAGGTCTTGGATGTGGTGGGGCCCTTGACCCAAATTATTCAATTGGCGGAGCGTTCAAAAGAGTCAGGATCCCCTTTGTCCACAGATATTGTGGCTGGCTGGGTGCACTACCCTAAACCCTAAAACACAACCCCCTCCACTACCCAAACACCACTGCACTACCCTAAACCCTAAAACACTTCCCCCAGCACGACACCCTATACTACCCAAACATAACTGCACTACCCTAAACCCTAAAACACTACTGCCAGGATGACTTCCTACACTACACAAACACCACTGCACCCACCCTAAACCTTTAAAGACTACCCCCAGCACGACCCCCTTCACTACATAAACACCACTGTACTGCCTTAAACCCTAAAACACTACTCTAGCACGACCCCCTACACTACACAAACCCCATGCACTACCCTAAATCTAACCCAGTATGCCCCCTACACTACACAAACACCGCTGCACTACCCTAAACCCTAAAAAACAACCCCCAGCAAGACCCCCTTCACTACCTAAACACAACTGCACTACCCTAAACCCTAAAACACTACCCCCAGCGCGACCCCCTTTACTACCCAAACACAACTGCACTACCCTAAACCCCATAACACTACCCCCAGCATGACCCCCTACACTACCCAAACACCACTGCTTGACCCTAAACCCTAACACGACCCCCTACACTACACAAATACCACTGCACTACCCTAAACCCTAAATAACTACCCCCTGCATGATCCCTTCACTACCTAAACACAATTGCACTACCCTAAACCCTAAAACACTAGAGCCCAGCACAACCCCCTAAAGTACACAAACACCACTGCAATACCCTAAACCCTAAAACACTACACCCTGAACGACCCCCTATACTACACAAACACCACTGCACTACCCTAAACCCTGAAAAACTACCTCAGCACGACCCCCTTCACTACCTAAACACAATTGCACTACCCTAAACCCTAAAACACTAGAACCCAGCACAACCCCCTACAGTACAGAAACACCACTGCAATACCCAAAACCCTAAAACACTACCCCCTGCACGACCCCCTACACTACACAAACAGCACTGCACTACCCTAAACCCTAAAAAACTACCCCCAGCACAACCCCCTTCACTACCTCAATACAACTGCACTACCCTAAACCCTAAAACCCTAAAACACTAGAAACAAGCACAACCCCCTACAGTACACAAACACAACTGCAATACCCTAAAACCTAAAACACTACCCCCTGCACGCCCCCCTACACTACACAAACACCACTGCACTACCGTAAACTCAAAACACTACCCCAGCACCACCCCCTACACTACACAAACACCACTGCACTACCCTAAACCCAAAAACACTACCCACAGCATGACCCCCTACATTACCCAAACAGCACTGCAGTACCCTAAACCCTAAAAAACTACCCTTAGCATGACTCCCTACACTACACAAACACCATTGAACTACCTTCAACCCTAAAACACTACCCCAGCATGACTCCCTACATTACCTAAACATCACTGCACTACACTAAACCCTATATCTACCCCCATCGTGACCCCCTACACTACCAAAACACCACAGCACTACCCTAAACCCTTAAAACACTAACCCCAGCATGACCACCTACACTACCCAAACACCACTGCACTACCCTACACCCTAAAACACGAAACCCTACACTACACAAATACAACTGCACTACCCTAAAACCTAAAACACTACCCACAGCATGACCCCTTACAATACACAACCACCACTGCACTACCCTAAATTATAAAACACTATCCCTACACTACACAAATACCACTACATTACCCTAAACCCTAAAACACTACCCCCAGCATTACCCCCTACACTACACAAACACCACTGCACAACCATAGACCCCCTACACTATACAAACAGTACTGCACTACTCTAAACCCCAAAACACTACTCCAAATATGACCCCCTCACCACCCAAGCACCACTGCCATACCCTAAACCCTAAAATACTACCCCCAGCATGAACCCCTACATTACCCAAACACCACTGCAATACCCTAAACCCTAAAGCACTACCCCCAGCACTACCCAATACACTACACAAACATCACTGCACTACCCTAAACCCTACAACACTACCCTCTACACTACGCAAACACCACTGCACTACTCTAAACCCTAAAGAACTACCCCCAGCACAACCCTGCACACTACACAAAAACCACTGCACTACCCTAAACCCTAAAACACTACCCCCAACACAACTCCCTACACTACCCAAACACCACTGCACTACCCTAAACCCTAAATCTACACCCAGCGCAACCCCCCATACTACCCAAACACCACTGTACAACCTTAAACCATAAAACACTCCCCCAGCACGACCCCCTACATTACACAAACATCATTGCACTACTCTAAACCCTTAAACACTACCACCAGCATGACCCCTACACTACTCAAACACCACTGCACTACCCTAAACCCTAAAACGCTACCCCAGTATGACCCCCCTACACTACCCATACACCACTGCACTACCCCCAGCATGACCCCTACACTACTGCACTACCCTAAACCCTAAAACACTACCCTCGCACGACCCCCTGCACTACCCAAACATCACTGCACTACCCTAAACCCTAGAAAAGAAACCCCCACCCCATGACCAATCTCCCTTACCTCTCAGTCCTCATGGTTCCTCTCTCCTCATAGTTCCTGCTTCACGTAGTCTCTGTGGGGCGGTGCACGTCATTGTGAGGAAACGGAACAGCCTCTGTTTCCTTGCAACGACTTGGACCGTCTACATGTTTTTTAGAACACATGCTGCCAGATTCATCAAGGACACCTTTTGCGAGTCTTTAATAGCGATTCATAAGGAATCGCTATTACAGACTCGCAAAACGGCATTCATGTAGGAATCGCAAAATAAAATGCGATTCCTACACATTCCTTATTTGCGATTAGCAATTTGCTAATCGCAAATAAGGATGCGATTTCAAGGGTGCTAGGGGTGTCCAAAGGACACCCTGTAGCACCTCTGAAATGTAATCTACATTGGTGTTGCGCACACACATGTCCAAAGGACATGTGTGTGTGCAACATGCAACTTAGAGAAATGCATTTAAAAGCATTTTACTAAGTTTTCACTATTTACCACGAGGTTTGACCTCGCTGTAAATAGCGGCCCGAAATTGCGAATTCGCAATTTATAAATGGTTAATGAATTGCATTTAAGGAATCTCAAATAGAGATTCCTTAAATGTAATTCCTCGCAATTTAGCGAAATCGCATTTACCGATTTTTGCATTTGGGATGATGAATCCCAAATGCAAAAATTGCGCTCGCAAAGGGCCAGATTCTCAGAATCTGGCCCTTTGCGAGCGCAATTAAGCTTCATGAATCTGGCTGATGGTCATTTACCATACATACCTTTACAACTAAATTTGTTTTAAAGGCAAGCATGGTAAATGACCATGCATTCTAAAAAAAAATGCATAGTAATGACTTCGCAGTGTACAATGCATGCATGGTAATGCATGCGTTGTAATGGTATCGCAAAGTAAAAAATTTGTTGAAACCGCTGTTTACCGATCGAAGCTTGCTCCTGTTCTTCAGTCGGACGTTTATTTAATTAATTAGGAGGAAGGAATGTGTTTTTTTACGGAAAAGTGCATTCCCTGTTGTTATATTGTGAAAGTGTCAGTGTGGCCTGGTTTCACTTCCGGTGAGAGAGTGGAAGTGTATGTTTGGATCTAAAGGAGTTCTGTTGTTGGATGGGGCCGGCGCGACACTTCATCAGAAAACATAGCTGATGGAAAGCGTCCTCCCTGAAGTGTGGAACAGTGCCATGAGAGGTCAACGAGTGTGCGTCCCACCGCAGTAAGACTGTACTGCATGACCCATGTGCTGCCTCCAGGGTATGGGAGGCAGAAGCAGAATCGCAGGTCCTCTTGATGACCGTTGTAGCACTAATACTTCATTTTGGAACTAGGGCATTTTAACTTTGTTGTTCCTGACAGATACAAAGTGAAGATCCTGTGTTATTCAGTGCCCTCGCTACCTTTTTTGTGGGTTGTGGTGCTTGACCCGCCGGTGCACAGGACTGGGCACCCCACCTCGTGTGCCCTCAGATCACTGGTTTCGGTTTCTGGAGTTGCAACATAAACAGTTGCTCCCAGAGCACTAGCCTGAACACTAAGGTGAAAATCCCCTACACCAGCATTCCACGGAAATTCTTTGCTAGCTCTCCCGTGTTGACGAGGACGTCAAAATAGCATTGCTCCGCTCCCGAGACCGTATGATGTCATCGGAGCCATAAGAGGACCTCGTTGGGGTGCTGACATCAGTTCCACCCGCTTTTTCCATGCCACCGAGGCATCAGGCGGACTGAGACATTTTACATGTACACATAGTATAATAAACATATATCTATGCACGTAATAGACAAATGGGAAAAAGAAACACCATTAACAACAGTGAAACAAACAACTTTGCTGATAAAAAAACTAAAAGCGGAAGGAGCAGCAGGCCCCAACGGGCTTCCAAATGCCATATTTAAACAAGATCCTGACTTTTGGGCAAATTACCTTACCCCACTTTTCAATCAACTATTCAGGGACAAAAAGATACCAGGATCCTGGTATGGCAACATCTTCCACCCTATTTACAAAAATGGGAGTAGAATGGAACCCGGGAACTTCAGGCTGATAGCACTCATTGATGTAGAGGCAAAACTCTTCTCATCATGTTTATTACGGCATCTTCAGGAATGGATACATAAAAACAAAATAGTCCCGAAGTTCCAAACAGGTTTTAGGGAAGGTATGGGATGCACTACAAATCTTTCCGTTTTGGCGCTGTTAACAGAAAGAGCTGTAAAAAAGAAGGTAGAATTACTGGCATGCTATATCGATCTAAAATCAGCGTTTGATAGAGTACCAAGAGATCGGTTATGGAAAAAGTTGGAAGCTTGGGGACTCCCACAGAAGCTTACTGATATAATAAAGGCCTTATACAGTGGAACATGGGCTAAAGTAAAATTGGGAGATGGAAGAATAATATCATCACAAATACACATAAGAAATGGCCTAAAACAAGGCTGTGTACTCTCCCCAAGTCTCTTTAACGTATACTTAGCCGATTTAAATAGCCACCTTCAACAGGTAAATAGTCATCCACCAAAACTGGGAAACAAATCCATTCAGTTTCTACAATATGCAGATGACATTGTGGTCTTAAGTCACACACCGATTGGCCTGCAGCGGGTCATAAATAAATTAATAGAGTACTTCGACCTAGTAGGTTTGGAACTTAACGATAAAAAAACAAAGGTCGTGAGATTAGCGGGCCCAAGCCGAGGATCTTTTAAATGGTACGCAAAGAATATTCAAATCGAGGAGATACCCACATATAAATATTTGGGCTTAAAACTGCGCAGAAATATGTCCATGGTGGACCAAAATCGTGATATCACGGCCAAAGCACAATCACTTATTTTTGCTTATAAATTGCTCCAAAAGAAACTACAATGCCACTCATATGGACACATTTTAAAAGTAATGGCAGCCCAAGTGTTACCTACCTTGTCTTATGGGTTAGAAATATGGCACGGAAATGAAATCGACATATTAAATAAATTACAGATAAGAGTATACAAATCTGTGTTTAATCTTTTCAAAGGAGCATCCCCAGCACAAATACGCCTGGAATTCGGCTTACAAAACCAAGTCTACCAGAGGAAAGCTATCTTTGCAAAATGGTGCTGGAAACTTAGAGCATCGGAAATAGGTACACTAAACAACCTATGTTGGCTAGAGATCAAGAAACAATACAAGGAAAAATAACCAAACACCTGGGGTACCTATTTGCGAATTGCCCTCGAAGAACTAAACATCGAGGAAGTTTGGAATAGTCAGACGGAACGAGCATCATTCAACAAAATTTGTAAATTAAATGCAAAGTCACTATCCCTGGTAGAGGACAAAAGAATCTTGGCTAATCGCCGACATGCCTGGACAGTAATTAACTCCTATAAAAGACTAAAACCACAATTTTACCTAGAAGCTCATTTCCGGCTATCGCTAAAAAAGAAATTCATGGCATATAGACTGGGCGATCATTGCTCAATGGACCTAATCCCAACCTGGAAAGCAAAAATGCAAGAAAAGACATGCCGCCTCTGTGGGTACCACACAGAAAGTCTGTATCATCTATTGTGCACTTGCGAGACCCTAAAAACCGAAAGAAGAACTATGCTGAAATCAGTTCTAAACGTCTTAGGAATTCGCACCTGTAGGCAGGCGGTCACAAGTAGGTTGGGTGCATCTTCGAACATTCTAATATGCCGTGGAGTAAAATTTATGACTCTTGTAGAGACATTACTATCAAAAATTGAAACGGATCAAATTTTGAATCTAGAAAGCGATCGTGTTTTAGGAACTGTAAAGTTTTGATGATTTATGCAATTTTATCTTGTTTTTATAATTATGGTGATTTTACATGTATACTTTAAGGTTGTGAAAAACCAAATAAAGTCAAATTTGAACCTGAAAAACCTGAACCATATATCTATTCACTGAAAAAACCATAGCTTTCAGCCACGTTATAATTAGAAATTAGCATTTAAAAAAACTTAAAAAACATAGGTTACATGGGCGTTATAGTTAGTTGGACATTTCACTCGAACCATAGAAATTCCCCCGTTATAGTTAGTTCAGCTAACTATAACTCGCGAGCCCGCAATGCACTGCTGATGACGTCACATACATGTCGCCAGTAGGTAGTTATAGTTAGGACCTATTTTCCAAAAGAAATCTGCAACATTCTATTTGCAATAACTTTGGCCCCGGTTGACAAATATTTGCGAAATTCTCAAAACTTACGGTCAGCTCCGGTATGCTCCTATCCTGAAAGATTGGAGGTGATTCATTAAATTGGGGGCCAATAAAAAAGAGGGGTCCCAAAACATGTTCTCCCGATGCAATTTTCCATAGGAAACTTTAGCCGCGGCTACAGCCCAAACTGCTGCACAGAATTACCCTTAATTTGGCAAATAATAATAATAATAATATTCCACATTTGTGAAGCGCACAATCACCCGCAAGGGTCTCTAGGCGCTGGGGCCGTTGGGAAGATTAAGCAAGCTATTGCCCAGAGTCAAATGTTGCTGGGCTAATCTGCAACCGGTGCCAGGGATGGAACCGTGATCCCCAGATTCCATAGTCAGTCACCCTAGCCGCTGCGCCACACCTCTTCCTGTGTATAAGAGGTAGCCCTTGGTTCAGGAAGGTGGCTTTTTGTTAAATGGTTTAAATCTGTTCAGTAGTTGCTGAGAAAATAAAAAGTAAAAACACATATATATCTACGGCCGCGGAGGACCCGCGCGCCCTCCCGATGACGAGCTCTATGCTAATTGGCTGTCAACACTCCATACCAGGAAGTGTTGGCAGCCATCTTATGCCTCGGTAGAACCGAGGCACAAGAACACAGAAAGAAACTGTGCAAAACATGCAAAGGTGGCAGGGGAGAAACACCCTGACCCCCTAGGCCTGCTTAGGGGGTCCCACAAGGGCCCCCTGTGCCCAAAAAAACATGTATTTTTTTTAAATCGGCAAGATCGACGCTGGGTGCGCGGATCCTGGTGAGAAAAAAAAACAAAGCACGGCCTCCCGCGCTTCATTAATATTCAGCCCCCGGTCGGGCCAAATCCCGGGGGCAATTTTAATATTGGGTGGGGTGCCCAAAGAGGCCCCCCAGTCCCTGGGACCGCCACCCCCTGGGCTTCAATACAATATATGTGGGGGGCTTATAGCCCACCCCAGCCCCGGGGACCGCCACCCCCGGGCTTCTAACATAAATGGTTGGGGGGGCTCAAAGGCCCCCCAAACCCCGGGGACCACCACCCCCGGGGCTTTTTCAATATATGTGCTGGGGGCTCAAAGCCCCCCAGCCCTGGGCACCGCCACCCCCTTGGGCTTAAAAAAAAAAATAGGCGTGATTGATACATCTCCGGCGCGGAGGGAGGATGCTGCAGAGAGGCAAGCAGAGGGAGCAGGTAGGGATCAGTCATCCTGCAGAAGGCTCCTGATGCCGGGGTGGAATGTTCACTCACCCCATGCTCCCGTTCTGGGGCCCACGCCGAGGACCGCTCCAGCACATGTCCTCAGAGTAAAAGCAGCTGTAATCCGGCAAATACACCCAAACCCCTGCTGGGCCTTGGGGTTCCCAGAGATGCCTCTTCCTGCCGACGACTGCTGCGCCATGCTGAGCCCGGGGCACACAGGGCCGAAGTAGACCGAAGCACCGCTAAAGGGGGGAGACTTACAGATGTGAATGCGTGGCCCAGTCCTACCAGGATGGTCGTTTCACACCCCCTGCCCCTCATGGTTCAAAGGGCATGTTGTTGAGCGCACCCCCACATCCGAGCCATGCAAGCTCGCGCCTTTTACGTTCAAGCCCCGCACCTCGGACAGGGGCTGAATCTAGGGTCACATCAAGAGGTTAAAGGTCACCCACTGCCACTACTGACACGATGAGCACCGCCAGCTGTGAGGCCGGAACTTTCTGGCACTGAGTGGGACCTAATCGAGCAGCGACGGGTGACTGGCTGAGGGGCCACAGCGGAGGGATTACTGAACGGAAACGTGCACAAATAATGGGGAACCCTGGCAGAAAGTGGGGCCTCTCGTAGCCATAAGATCAGGGTGAGAGGCACGGACTGGATGCCCTTGAGGGGGCAAACATGCAAAGGTTGCGCGCACCCACACACATTTGTGTATGTTCAGCAATCTCTTGCAAGAGGCTTCCAACATATTAAACGCATGTGAAACTATAAATGTAAGGTCTAAAATGAAGTGCTTTCTGTTGTGTGCAAAGGAGAGGTGCAACCACACGCGTCGGCACCCAAGGGAGGGGGTTTCCACCGGCAGGGTTGTTGCATTTCCACTGTGCATCCTCGAGTGCCATCAGTGCCAGGCATACATGCGTGGTTGTCTCAGAAGGAACCTCTGTGTTGCTGGGTGGGCTGGCGACCCTGCCGATCTCAGAAGGATGACACACAGAGCTACCCTGCCCTGTGGTACCCGTGACAGCCCTTGCCCACCCCTGCTCCATGGTACCTGTGCCAGCCCCGCCCACCTCGGCACTGTGGTGCCTGTGCCGGCCCTCACCCACCCCTGCCGCATGGAGCCTATGCCAGCCCTCGCCCATCCCTGCTCCGTGGTGCCTGTGACAACCCTTGTCCACCCGGCCCTGTGGAATCTGTGCCAGCCCTCGCCCACCCCTGCCCCGTGGAGCCCGTGCCAGCCCTCGCCCACCCCTGCCCCGTGGAGCCTGTGCCAGCCCCTGCTGAACCCTGCCCCATGGTACCCATGCCAGCCCTAGTACAAGCCTGCCTGGTGGTACCAGTTCCAGCCCTAGTCCACCCCTGCTCCGTGGTGCCAATGCCAACCCTTGTCCACCCCTGCCCCATGGAATCCATACCAGCCCCATCCACCCCTGCTCCGTGGTGCCCGTGACAGCCCTTGTCCACCCCTGCCCCGTGGAATCTGTGCCAGCCCTTGCCCACTCCTGCCCCGTGGTGCCCATGCCAGCCCTCACCCACTCCTGGCCTGTGGTAACTGTGCCAGCCCTCGTCCACCCCTGCCCCGTGGAATCCATACTAGCCCTCGCCCACTCCTGCTCCGTGGTGCCAGTGACAGCCCTTGTCCACCCCTGCCCCATGGAATCCATGCCAGCCCTCGCTCACTCCTGCCCCGTGGTTCCCGTGCCAGCCCTCGCCCACTCCTGCTCCGTGGTGCCCGTGCCAGCCCTCGTCCACAAAGAGATGTGCAAGGAGAGGGGAGCGGCATTCTGTACCACGTAGACCCCTGGCACCCTCTCTGCTGTTGGTGTGCTGGTGGCCCCGCTGACCTCTGCAGCAGTGGTGCTTAACACTTTAGTTAAGCTATCTTAAATCATTGCTCCCACTTGTAGCTTAAACGAGCCGACTGGTGCCCACTTCCGCTGCAACAAAGCGCGTGATCTTGTACTGGCTGTATCGATTGGGAGTTCAGTCGCTACCTTTTTCCTTTCACACAAATGGAAGTTTGCATTGATGATGTTTGTTTAAACAATGACCCCTTTGTGTAAGTACTGGTTAACTGTGTGTAACACATTGTACCAGAAATGCATTTGGCTAGCAGCACGCGCCTCATGCATGAATTATACTCGCTGTGAGGTCTCCGATTGATTCATGCAAGACCAGGAACTGATGGCGCGGTCTTCTTAATACGAGACCTTTAGCAGTGAAGGCCCTTTTGATGTTACGGCATTTCAGGGCACAAATAGCACCGCGTATTTAAAAATAGCACATTTGGTTAGGAGCTGTTATCCAGAAAACACAACTTTTGTGGTGCCCCTGGCACGTTTGGAGATGGGGAAGTAATACACCATGAACACTGGGGGTCCCTGGGGGCCAACTAGCCCACCAGGAACCTCTACTATGCGCTAGGGAGCTGCGTTGCAGAGACGTGTTCAGAGGCAATGACCCTTTTTACACCTCTCTGCAACGCAGCTCTGTGGCGCTTAATGGAGGTAGCTGGTGGGCTAGTTGCACCCCAGGAACCCTTAGGATTCAAGGGGACTTAATCTACCAACTTAAAATGTGCCACGGGGCGTGTTTGCACAGTGGTAAAGGGAGGGGCGGGCATGAGGTGACATGTGTGCAAACACACCCTGTGGTGCGTTTTTATTTGGGGAATTAATTCCTCTTCAATCCTGAGGTCCCTTGGGGGCCAAGTAGCCCACCAGGTACCTTCAAAAAGCGCCACGGAGCTACGTTGCACAGTGTTATAAAAAGGTGCATGGCCTCTGAACACCTCTCTGCAACGCACCTCTCTGGTGCATACTGGAGATACCGGGTGGGCTACTGGCCCCCAGGGACCCTCAGGGTTGAAGAAGAATTAATTCCCCAACTTAAAACGCGCCACAGGGCATGTTTGCGCACATGTCACCGCCAGCCACACCCCCTTCATTCAACATTGTGCAAACGCGCCCTGTGGCGAGTTGTAAGTTGGGGAATTCATTCTCTTTCAATACTGAGGGTCCCTGAGGGCCAACTAGCCCAACAGGTATCTCCTATATGTGCCAGGGAGCTGCATTGTAAACACACCCTGTGGTGCATTTTAAGTTGGGGAAATAATTCCCCTTCAATCCTGAGGGACCCTGGGGGCCAACTAGCCCACCAGGTGATTCTAGTAAGCATCACTGTGCTGCGTTGCAGAGAGGTGGTGCAGGCAGTGCCCCTTTTTACACCCCTCTGTAATGGGGCTTACCTAGTGGGCTAATTAGATCCTAGGAACTCTCAGGATTCAAGGGGACTTACCTCCCAACCTAAAATGACCACAGGGCATGTTTACGCAGTGGGGAAGGGAGAGGACGGGGCCTGAGGTGAAGTGTGAAAACAGGCCCTGTGGCGTGTTTTAATTTGGGGAAATAATTCCCCTTCAATTCTGAGGGCCCCCTCGGGGCCAACTAACCCACCAGGTGCTTCCAGTAACCGCCACTGCACTGTGTTGCAGAGAGGTGGTCCAGGCGGTGCCACTTTTTACACCTCACTGCAACGCAGCTCCGAGGCACTTACTGGAGGTATCTAGTGGGCTAGTTCGACCCCAGGGAGCCTCAGAATTCAACGTGCCCGTGGCACATTTTAAGAGGTAGTTTTAAACCCCATGCCCTATTATATACTAGCAGGCACATGCATCAAGCGTTTGCGAATTCGCAAATTATGCGAATCGCAATTTCAGAGCAATTGCGTTCGCAATTGCCAGTGTAAAAATGCATCATCCAAATATTTGTGAAAATAGCAAAATAATCGCAAAAAATATTCTGAGCATACAATTGCGATTCCTTATCTGCGAATTGCATTTACCGATTCGCAAATAAGGAATCACAATTGATATGCATGAAAAATCGCTAATTGCTATTTTCTCAAAAAGCACAATTTTGCACTTGCAAATTAAGAAGGGACACAACCAGGTGGTAAAAATAAAATTCAAACCGGAAACACCTGCAAACCAACTGAAAATGTATAAAACACACCCACACAAGGCCCCAGAGCTCAAAATGGCTGGTCTGTACCTGATGGCGAGGAGGATGCGGCTGCTAGGTGCTCGACAGAGAAGGAGGCGAATCAATGAACGCATATTCAGACTGCGCATAACTTTGCTTGGGCAGCAGGATGACGAAATATACGATAAGTATAGGCTGAATGGACAAATGATACATGATCTAATTAATGAATTGGACCCCATTCTTCAACAGCAGACACATAGGACCAAAGCTATCCCAACGCACGTACAAATATTATGTTGCCTACACCTACTGGCATCAGGCAGTTTTCAGGGAGTAATTGCAGTAGCCGAAGGTGTCTCACAAAGTGCATTATCAAGAATGTTGAAAGCGTTCCTTGATGCCATGATGTCCCGGATACATGCACATATAAGTTTTCCAACCTCAGCCCATGACCTGGCTAAGACTAAGCAGGAATTTTATAAAATAGCTGGCTTCCCACAAGTAATTGGTTGTATAGATTGCACCCATGTCGCAATATGTCCCCCAGCTACACAGGAATATTTGTATAGAAATAGGAAATGCTACCATTCTCTCAACATTCAGGTTGTGTGTAATGCCAAAACCATCATAACAGACATTGTTGCGCAATTTCCTGGCAGTGCACATGATTCATTCATCTTCAGGCAAAGTGGCATGCAGACCCGACTTGCAAGGGGAGACTTTGGAGAGGGACATTTGCTAGGTAAATATGTGCTACACAGCATTACAAACTTGTCACAAATGCATATCCGAAACATATAGTTGACATATTTTCTTTTCTCACATGCAAGCGACAGCGCATACGCCTTGCGCAGTTACCTCATGACACCTTATCTCAATCCTGCAACAGCCGCCCAAAGAAGATACAATGCAGCGCATATCTCAACAAGGAATGTGATAGAGAGAACATTTGGGCTACTAAAGAGCAGATTCAGACGCCTACATAAGACAGGAGGAGCAATGAAATACAACCCAGAGCAATGCTGCAAAATTGTGGCAGCATGTGCCATGCTGCACAACATAGCGACAAAGGGAGGCCTGGAAATTGACCTTTCTGACAGTGACTCTGAGGATGAAAACCAGCCAATCCTTCACCAATGTGCCCAACAAAGATCTGACGCAGCAGAAGGACGCAGACGCAGAATGGAGATTACACAAAATTACTTTTAAGGTGAGTAATGATGACACGAAGACAGTATGGTTTGCAAAGTAATTTTTAATAAGAAGAATATGTGACCTGGAAATAGAGGCGCACTTTAAAAGTGACTTGGGGCACACTTTTGTTGCCAACAACATTTACTATTTCAAAATAAAATAATATACTTGTCAGTCAGTGATGAGGTCACAATGTGAGAATGGTTCATTCACCATCTCAACAGGATTTGTGCATGGGAGCCTAGCGTTTCTTGCCCCGAACACCGAGACGCCTCTCGGCAGCAGCATCTTCTTGCCCTAGGCTGAGTCTGGATGTGATGGCACTGCGTTTGGACCGTCTAGCCTCATTAACAATTGGCATTGGTGTATTGATCATGCCTGAGGCACCCTCACTGATTACATTTGGTGCAGGGATGTCTTCACCACTTGTAGATGCAGTCACCATCTCTACTGCGTTTGTGACTTGCTGTAATCCTGCAGCAACATCACT
Organism: Lissotriton vulgaris; assembly: GCF_964263255.1. Lineage (NCBI taxonomy): Eukaryota > Metazoa > Chordata > Amphibia > Caudata > Salamandridae > Lissotriton > Lissotriton vulgaris. The sequence continues at coordinate 1,087,322,925 of NC_141694.1, read as the reverse complement.
ATTATCATTGGACATTTCGGTCTGCATTGTTGATATTCTACATGACAACATAGCTGTTGCTGTGGCCAGTGTGTTATTGGACGCCACTTGCATTTTCAGTTGCTGCATGAGTTCTTGATGCTGTGCATTGTGTACTATTTGACCCTCCTGCATGACTCTTGTCATTTCCTGGAGACTAGTGGCAAGCACAGCTAGGTTACATGACATTTTGGCAATTTCGTCCTTGATCAATAGTGTTTTTTGCCTGCAGGCGATGTGACCGAAGCATCTGTCCCTCCAAGCCACCCCAGACCACATTCAACTGTTCCACCTGCTGTGGCCTTCGTGCTCTGCGTCGTCTCCTTGTCAACCTTGAATTGCCTCTCCGGTTGATGGATGATCTACTTGTGGTGGTAGTACTTTGTGGGTTGCTGACATGAGGTGCTGCATCAGCCTCATCATCTGTGTGATAGGGTACCAAACTTTGGACAGGTGTCCTACGTGATTGTGGGACACGTGATTGGATGCTTTGCAAAGCTGGGGTGTTTTCAGGTTCAGGGGCACTGCTGAGCTGGATGTCCTGGACATCATTGTCCCCGGCCTCACCATGTTCTGATTCTGTGAGGTTAAACAGTGCACAACAGCATTAATGTATTCTTTTTAGGTTATGTGACTGTTGTAACATGAATAAACATTAATACTTTTGCACAGTAACTACACTTTTGGAATTGGTTTAAATAATATGTGTGTCTGTGACTGGAACTGCTTGACCAAACTACATCTCCCATGATGCGCTTGCTATACTATTGAAAGTGATGTTAATGTTTCACTACTTGCGTGTGCGCTATGCAGAGCTACCATTCACACTGCAGTGATAGGGACAATGTACACATACATTCCTCTTACCTTGGGACGTGTGTGCTGCTCCGGAGGTATCCAGCTGCGTCACACCGACAACAGCTTCGGTCTGGATTGTGGTCTCAATTAAATCCTCCATGGGAGTGTTTCCGGTGTGTGGTGGTGTCCCTCCTCCAGCTAGTAGTGCATCCTTTAAGCGGTCTGCGATGCGCACCTTGGCCCTACTGCGCAAATCGTACCACCTTTTTTTCAGTTCGTCCGTGGTACAATGAGTAACCCCAATTGCGTTCACTCTGCTTTGTATCATGAGCCATATTCTCCTTTTCTCCTGCTCAGGCACCTTGAGAGAAGCCTTCCCAAACAGCTTCTCATTGCTGTGTACAAATCCCTCAATCAGGACTTCAATTTCTGTTTCTGAAAACTTAAGTTTTCTTTTTCTGCCACTTTGAGAGTCCTCAACAGTTTCTGCAGGCTCCATTTTGTGTACCTTACAGGTTTTATTAATCAGACACACTCCTCTCCTGCTCCCAGTACCAGCTCCTTCCTCTCTCTGTGCTCCTGGAGTTAATATGAGGCTCTCAGAGCACACTTCCTGTTTCAGAATGAGGCTTGGAGGGCACAGTTCCTGGTTCTGACATCATCAATATGCATCAACGTGCGACCTCGCAATTTGCGATATCGCAATTTGCGATATCGCATATTGCGATATCGCAAATTGCGATATCGCAAATATTTCTGCGATTTTTAGCGATTCCTTAGAAAATCGCTATTTTCTTGTTGCATCCCGTTTTCCGATTCCTTATTTGCGATTCCTTAAAAATCGCTAATAAGGAATCGCAAAACGTTTTGTTGATGCATGTCACCGTAGGGGCTTACAGAGGTGGTCAAGATAATCACAGGGGTACCCCAACGCATAGTGTTCCCTAGTGTAGGTAGGTGTTTTAACTGTAATCTAAGTGTCCTTTAGCACAGCACTGGCTCTAGGACTGGTTGATCAGAGTCAGTTACCAGCAGTACCCATCTGAAAAAACTTGAGGTTACAGGATGATTTTGCATCATGGCCTCTTTTTGCTCCTCAGTTTGTTCCTTCTGCACGTCTTCCTTCTTCCTGAACTTTTCTTCATCTTTGAGAACTTCTGTTGCTTCTTTCTGCATTTCTTTTGCTTCTTTCTGTGTGTTTTTTCTTCTTCCTTCACATGTCATACCTCTGTAGGCATTGGTAGAAACTAGCATTTTAAAAAACCTTAGAAATTCACAGAAAAAACATAGGTTTCAGGCAGGTTATAGTTACAGATTAGCATTGAAAAAACCTTTGAAATTCACTGAAATAACCATAGGTTTCAGGCACATTATAGCTATGAATAGCATTTAAAAAACCCTAGAAATTCACTGAAAAAACATAGGTTTCAGGGGCGTTATAGTTAGCTGGACATTTCAATCATTCACAACCATTGAAATTCTCCTGTTATAGTTAGTTCAGCTAACTATAACTCGTGTGCCCGCAATGCACTGCTGATGACGTCCCATGTTACATCACTCATGATATGGTCAGTGACATCACTCATGACACCTCAAATGACATCACTGATGACATCACTGATGACATCATCCTTGTGATAGAGTGTCAGACTTCCTCTCCCCCTAATATAACCTTTGATAAACACATTCAAAAATAGAAACTAACATTTTCAAAACAATGGACATAACAATGCCATTTACAACACACCTATTCCAAGATCTACATACACATCCACTCATTCACCAACAGTCCTATATAGTCACTCATACATGTACTCACTCATCATATGTATTCATACACCTATACATCCTGTTAACACCGCCACTCATTCATAGATTTACTCACACACATAGTCATTCATGCAAATAAAGAATGAAACATCCATTTACTTGCATATACAGTTATACACACACCACCACACTTGCTTTTACTTAAAAGTACACATATTTACTCTCTTAAACAATCACTTATAGAAACACATATTTATTTATACAGGAACTCTTCCAATCTCTCACTCTCACATATACTCACTTATATACACTGATAATCACATATACTAGTTTTAAACATATGTATTTACTCACAAAGACGGTACAAAAAGGGGGTGGTAATGGACGGAGCATCTGAATCAATCAAACACTCACACCCAGTCAAAAGATCTGGGTTTAATCCATCACCGTTCTTTAGCCCTCTCTGCCACCCCAGTTCAGACATGGCTATATGCAAATCAGTCTGACCCTGTGCCTCATGGGGACAGTCCAGCCCGAACTGCCAAGCCATGTCTTCCCTGGACCGGAAACAAGCTTCCGAGGACCGGTTTCTGGCATTCCAGCCGTCTTCAGCCCGGCTTGCTTGAATCCAGTGGCAAAGTGAGCAAGGGACTCACGTCTGAGTATACCCTGCCACACTTATGGCGGCCAAAAGCGGTACAAAAGGGGGTGGTAATGGACGGAGCATCTGAATCAATCAAACACTCACACCCATAAAGACACTATTGAGACAGTCATTTACTCAATAACACACCCATACACACACTCATCCACCCATATAGTCCTGCACGCATGCTGTTTTTAAAACACATACAAACAATTAGTCACTCATTCATGCATCTATGCGCTAAGTAATACCATACACTGAACCATACAGAGACTCAGGCACTCAGACTGATACTCAAAAAAACAACTAATAACCCATATACACACTCATGTAAGACAAGCACACATTTTCACTTTCTTTCTGGCGAGAAATAGAAAGCACAAACTTCTCTTTTGATAGTGCCATTTTCTTTTATTATGCTCACAGATTCCTCCTTATGTCATGATGCGTTTCGGTTGCCAAGTGACCTTGATCACATAATCAAACGCATTACGGTAATCTTATTTGCACAACCCCTTTGTGCCACGTGATACATGTAAACAGGGTGAAACACTCAATTCATCACATATGGCGTTTTACATCGCAACATCTTTACCAGCTGGTATTATGCGTAAGAATTCAATATACATTTAAACTTTCAATTAAGTCTCCATTATACAATTTCTAAAATTGTTAAAATCAATAAACACATAAATGAGTGAATAAATTCATAGGAAAAATTTGAACAATCTGATAGATTAAGTGTCTTGTCTATATTTAATGGCTATTACAGCCTACTCCATCTATTAGTTATATTAACATTATATTAAAACTGGGGAGATGTTATAGTGGTTGTTATTATCATCTTACCAAATCCCCGGTGTGTAACTCATTGCATTTATATGCTCAGCATTTTATATATCTATGACACAGAATATATTCATGAATTCTGAAATCAATATCATTTTCGCCTTCGAATGTTGAAATTGCACCTACCTATCTCAATAAAGTGCTATTGTGCAAACTAAGTGCCTTACTGGGGCAAACAATACTATAAAGTGCTATGTGCTTCACAGTACATATGATAATTATAAATTGCTAAAAAACACATCTATATAACAACTTTTTATTAGGGTTTTTTGTTTTTTTTGTAAGAATTGCTTATTCTTACTGGGCCTGGCAGACTTAAATTTTAGTTGATTTATATCTTTTTAGACATGTTCTGTCATAGTGCTGTTCAGATCTAAAAATCACTGGGTTTTATGCATGTTACGAAGACTGTCAAGCAGACAAATTGTTAATATAATTTTTGCTTATCTGCTTCTGTGCTTATTTGCTTGTTCATGGTGGAACCCAAGTATCAATGGATAAGGGGGTTTAAGGGCTACTTCTTCAGTTGAATTAATCCTATGCAAAATTATGTAAGTGCTCCATGTTATTAAGCCCTGTCAGTGCTTTACAATCAAATTCTAGAATCATTCATGAATCTAGCTGTCTCAACAACCGTTCTTTATTGCCACCACGGCGAAGGTTCGGAACAGCATACACTAAATAATATTTCAGACAGTTACGGTTGTTGACATGTTCTGTTTTACCATGGCGTGCCACAGGGTAGGTGGCATCGTTAACAATGACCGTAAGTGCTGCAAGATTCTCACATGTACCTGTAGCTTTGTGCTTTCCACAAGTACATGTCAGCACATACACCGCGTATTCTGTCCAGCAATTAAAGTTACCTTTGATTGCTATCTTTTTAGAGTTAAAGGGTGTTACATAGTGTGTTGTGTTTACACCAACTTGCATGCCCTGCATAAGAAGCACTTATAGAATCCCATTTTGGGTTTGAGCCACGTGGTCCTTGACCAATTTCTGGGCATCTTTTAACTAGCTGGGATCTCATTGATTTTCCCCTTCTAAAGGTAATAACCCTGGGCGAAGTACTATGCTACGCTCACGTAGTTTGCAAAGTTTGTGCTACTTCGCACTACGCAAATTGCACATAGCACAGTGCAAACACACGTAACGGGTAATTTTTTGCTTGCTCGCGGTCCTCAACGTCAAGTTGCCGACCGCTAACAAGCAAAATACCATCCTGGCGAGACTTTTTTCTCATTCGTGATCAGCAACATTAAGTTGCCGATTGCGTGCGTGGAAAATAAACCTCCCGTCAAAATTCTCAACGCGGGGAGGTCAGGTTTCTCATTGCGAGTAGTTGCATATGCTCGCGACCGCAAACGAAGAGAAACAACCAGTTCGCATTGAGAAAGCTGAAATCGACCGCTTGCACTGTGCAAGATGCGGTTTGCACTGATTGCACAGTGCGGAGAAGCATCCGGCACTGTGCAATCAGTGCGAACAGGATTTTGCACAGTTCACTATGCAGTTTGTGTAGTTACGTGTAGCTCGCGAAGTGCACTTTGGGTAGCTATGCGTAGTGCTACTACGCAAACTATGCCCAGGGTTAATAGGTAACAGTTGGTACGGTTGGTAGCCTGAGTGCCAATACTCCATCTGTTAATATGATTGACTATAGACCTCAACTGCCTTTCTTGAGAACTAAATGTAGTGATTAGTCTTGGTGTGTTGTCGTCTTTCATATTGCATAGAGTTTGAGATGTAGCTACAGCTTCCTCATCCATGTGACATGGCCTTCGTTCTAGTAGGTACTCCCTGGTTCAAACATTCACGTTCTTCATGGCTACATTTAGAGTTCTCTTATCATATCCCCTCAGCCTGAATCTGCTCTTGGCTTCATGTATGCACTTTTCCAAATTCTGTCTCTGTGCTGCAGATTCTTTGAAGTCTGAGGACATTTGCTGTGTGGGATGCTACTTATTAGGTGTCTTGAGTGCTCACTTTTGGCATGTAGCATGGAGTTGCCTGCCGTTTTATTGCAGTGCAGTGTAGTTTCCATTTTACCTCCAGCTACATATACTTTCGTATCCAGTAACTCAACATTTGTTTTGCTAATGTGTGATGTAAATTTGCAGTGTTCTTGTTAGTTGCCTGGATAAATGTCTCTGCACTCGCATGTCCACCCTTCCACAAAATAAAAACATCATTGATAAATCAAAGCCAGTGCATTATGTGTGCATAGTACATGGTTGAATGTATCATCCTCAGGACCTGTTCCTCCCACCAGCCAACATGCAAGCAGGCATAGCTGGGGGAGAAGCATGCTCCCATAGCAACTCCCCACTTTTGCCTAAACAATTCCTATCCAAATAAAAATACGTTTTTAAACAGGCACCACCTGATCAGATCTAGTAACATAGTGTTATGATTATAACAAGCCAATGGTCTTGTGTCCAGAAAATGCCTTACCTGTGTGATGATCTATGCTTGTATATAATGCCTACATGTCTAGCGCTAGCAGCAGTAATCCTTCCATCCATTCAATATTTTTCAGTTTATTAAGAAAATCTCCAGTGCCTCTAATGTACGTAGGAAGTTGCTGATCATGGTCTTGGAGAAAGATATCTATATATTGTGCTATATTTTCACTGATCCCTCCTATGGCAGAGATGATCAGTCTGCCTGGGACCGGGAATGTTTTCTTGTATCCTTTGGTATGAAATAGATCTTAGGAATCACAGGAAATTCATTATCATGAATTTGTATTCTTCATTGGGAGAGGTGTGGCGCCGCGGCTAGGGCGACTGACTCCGGAATCTGGGGATCACGGTTAGATCACCGGCGGCAGATTAGCCCAGCACCCTGTGACTCTGGGCAATAGCTTGCTTAATCTTCCCGACGACCCCCAGCGCCGAGAGACCCTTACAGGTGATTGTGTGCTTTACAAATGTGGATTATTATTATTATTATTCATTTGAAATTAATCCTTGTCTCTTCCATTGTTGTAGATATTTTTACAACCCATCCTTAGATTTCTTATATTCATTCATGGTGGTTCTTTTATAGCAATTAATATTGTTTAATTGACGGTAGGCTTCTTGGATGTATTCCGGTCTTGTCCAAATGACTATGTTATTGCCCTTATCGGACTTGTTAATAACAACTTCATGATTATTTTTAAGTTTTTTTATTACATTTTCATACTGGCAGTCATGATATTTGATGTTTATATTTCTGTGATTTACTCTACAATAGAGTTTTTTTAGATCATCAATTTCTTGTTCAAGGTAGATGTCAATGGCATCTTTGGGCATCATGAGAAGGAAGGTTGATTTTGGTTTGAAGGGGCAACTGCCCACACTTGTTTGACGTATATCCAGGGCTTGCAATCTGTCTTGTGTTGATCCTAGACTAGGGCTATTGTGTTGACCATTACTAGTTTCATCATTTAGTTCCTGCAATAGCAGGTGGGTACATGCATCTGATACATGTAGGTTCTCCATATCTGTGTTCACATTGTCTGGTGTAATTTTTGTTGATTAATGCCTTCTTTAACTGTGAAGTACTTCTTTAGTTTCAGTTTTCTTTTTTTTTTGCAAAATTCTTGAGTTAGTGGGACATGAGTCATTGTAACACATCACATATACCCTTGATAACAATTAATACAAAAACAAGAAGGAAAAAGATTCGGCAAAGGGAATTGATAGCAATAAGGCATACAAATATCATAAAGAACAAATTAGACACCAAGGCCCACATGCATCAAGGGTTTTTGGAGTCGCAAACGGTGCGATTCCTTAAAATCGGCCGTTTGCGATTCCAAAATCCCTTTTTGGAATGCATCATACATTTTCAGGAATCGCAACATTTTTGCAATTTCTAAAAATGCGATTGCTTTTAAGAAATCGCAAATGTGCGATTTTTTAAAAGCAATGCATGACTAGTTTTAAAAGTGCGAATTCGCAATTAGGGTGTCAAATTTACCGAGTGGTTGAACCACTCGGTAAATTTGCAAAAAGTGTTAAAAACGCAGCAAATGCATTTTTTAAACATTCATGTTACGGACAGACATGTCCTTAGGACATGTGTGTGTGCAACATGATGCGAAAACAACATTTCATGGGTGCAGGGGGGGGGTTCATTTGAACCCCCCTCACCACCCTTGAAATACAATCAGGATTTGCGATTTTCAAAGTGCGAATTCGCAATTCCCATTGATCCCTATGGGCCTTTTGGCCCATAGGATCAATGTGAATTGCGAATTCGCACTTTGAAAATCGCATATTATTTGCGATTTGGTAGAAATTGTGATTTCTACCGAATCGCAAATAATTTGCGAAAATATTCATGCATCCCGTTTTGCGAATTCTAAAATGCGAATCGCTATTTTTCGCACTTTAGAACTCGCAAAATCCCGGGATGATGCATGTGGGCCCAAATCCAATAAACATAAATGCAATTAATTACAGTGAAACAATAGCAAAGCAAAATTCTAGAAGATAACAGCGATAAACCACCAAATATATATAGAGCGGGGGATCAAGTTGCGGACTCAAGGTAATAAGTAACACTGCCCCAGATTTGCTCACCCAGTTTCTTTTTTGATGCCCTTTAAGGGCATATAAGCTATAATCCATACTGTATACTGCGAAGAAACGTGCCCTCCAAAATTTAAAAGAAGGCGGTTCCTGCTGTAACCAGAAAGGGGCTATAATAGGCCTATACACAGCTGTAGCTAAGAATATTAAATTAACATGTTGCTGTAATATACCTGTCGCTGCTGATCCCATTTCTACACCTAATAAAATCTGTGTTGCAGTTAAATGTAATGGAGTACCAGTGATAGTGGTTAAGCATTTCTCCACCTGGGTTCATAAACATATTAACGATGGGCACGCAAAGAAAATATGAAGGTAATCAGCAGATGGATATCCACACCGGAAACATTTCCCTATCACATCCCCCGGCTATTTTGAGACCTTATCAGGTATGTAATATAAGTTAAAAATTGATTTGAAGTGCTGTGCCGATAACTTTGCAGAAAGGAAAAAATGTATGGCCATTTCCAGAGAAATTTCTATCTGTATATCCTGCCTCCCCAGTTTGCTCCCCCATTTAGAATGTTGTTGCTCAATATCATTTGCCTTAGTACCTAGCATATGACCATATAGCACTCCTATCTTTGCAGCTTTCATGTTATCTTCTATCAAGGGGTTAGGTTGAGAAATTCTGCCTTTATTCGACAAATAATTCCTAATCTGCAAATACTTTACAAAATTCTCCCTAGGCAGCAGGTATTGCTCGCGTAGTTGTTCAAAGGATTTCATACAGCCATCACTATAAAGGTCACCCACCATCCTTAATCCTTTTTGCCTCCATCTATACACCACTCGATCCAATAAATCAACTGGCAAGAAAATTGAGGATACCAATGACGCATAACGAGAAATTTTCTCCAAGCCAAACATTCCCCTTATTTTTCTCCAAGTCTTATATGCAGCCTCCAAGACTTTAAATCTCGTACGTTTATAATAACTCCACTCTTGGTGTAAAAATAAACAATTTGTAACCTTCACGCACAATAGCATCTGGTATATAGACGGACATTCCGCCCTATTCAAGGGACCTATCCCTATTAGCAAAACGTTCATTCCATGGATCATGCAGGCGTAATAATACAGCACGAAATCTGGTACCGACCATCCACCTAACTTTCTTGGTAAAATCATATATCGCCCAGCACGACGGGCCTTGCCCCCGGCCCACATATAGCGCATACAAAGAGCCTGAAGCTGTGCCAAACTTGCTTTAGGAATTTCTAGAGGGACACACCTAAAAAAGTACAATATTTGCGGGAGTATCATCCTTTTTAATAAACTACAGTGCCCCACTAGGGAGAGATGTGGGCATTCCGCCTGGTCCAGCTGTTTCCTGACCCCCACTAAAAGATCCTCCCAATTTGATTTGACCAGGGCCGTTGTAGAAACCCTTAACTTAATTCCCAAATAAGTAGCCTCCTAGTTTCAGTTTTCTCATAAAGTAAAACATGTCCACTCTAATGCACCATAGTTACAGTTTGTTTGGTATTTATATGTATGTATTTATTTATTTAATAATAAACTTAATTAAAAAAAAATCTGAAACTTGTGATACATTTTTTTAAAAATAATTTATATTTATAAAAAACATATCTCTTAACCACAATTATTACATATGAAAAAAAAATACAAATGTTACTGAGAGATTTTTTTTAAATTATTTTCTAAAAATGATTCAGAAATTGCATGAATATATTTAAAATAATTGATTATGTAACCACATAATCAGTTAATGTGCTGTAACATTTTATTTTATTAAATAATAAATATTGTAAATTAATTGCATCTAAATTATACAAAAATATATATATTCTTTCAAGATTACTGAACTTAAATAATTTTCTTTTTCTTAATATATATTTTTTACTGAGCGTAGGGAAAAGACATAGTACAGACAAATTTGCAGACTCTCCAATCGCATATAATAAATAGACAATAAGTTTAACACATTTCATAATCCATTAGTGCATAATAAATATGATCCACAGAGCATACTAAGAGGCAGAAAAGATAAAACCTATTACATATTAAGTCTCATAATAAAATGCATAGTAAAAGAAAACATAAATTCATGCTCCATTTTAAATGATGTATAAAACCAGCATTCTAGACGTCAAATCTATGATGACATGAGACTCCTAACTTAAACACCTATATAGTTACACTCTGCGCCTATAAAATTCCACAGTAATAAATCACATAATATTATTTATTTGTGTAATTGCAGCATAGCCCTTCCATATGTTCCCACATTTCTGCACCACCCCTATCCTCTTTGCGTAGGCCTCCTCGAATTTGTTTGTACTCTCCACCTTTAGTAGCCACAGAGTCAGTACATGTAGTTTCTGAGATCTCCAATTGTGTCAAATTAAAGATCTGGCTACTGCTATGGCAAGGGACACAAAAAATTACTTGTATAGTGAGAGCTGATCAAATACGTAGGAGAAGCCAAATAGCACCAGCGATGCATATGGAAGGATATCTAATGAAACACATCTTCTAATAAATCCCAAAACCTCTTCCCAAAAGTATTGTAATTTCAGACAAGTGAAAAATATATGTGTCCAGTCCACCGCCTCCGGCAGATTGCATCTAAAACAGTCATTTAGTAGCGTAGGGAACCATTTATGGAGCCTGGAGTGTAATAGGCCACCCATCTAGAAAGGAAGAACATTCTTTGAAAGTTAGCTGCTCTCAAAGCCCTGTGGACAAGCTCACAGACTCTTATCCATTCCTGTCTACTAAACCTGCAGTTAGCTTCCTGAGCGATTTTTTTGAGCATTATTTCAGTGAGGTTATTGTTCTTCTCTTGATTTAATACCTTGTACCAATTGCCAATGCCCAATAAGTTTGATTCAAAAGCAGCTTTCAAAATTACTCTTAAATTCTCACTGATTCCTCTGAAGTTAGTCCGGACGAAGCATGAAATCTGCCTAAAACTTAGCCCGAGGTCGCGGCTATGTGTTTCAAATTGTGGTACAAACGCCTCCCATGTCATCTGATTAGCACCATTATAAAAATCACCCAATTTAACAAAGCCAAACAAAATATAAGGCTGTACCCCTTTCTGTGGGAGTTTGAGGCCCCATACCTCGCCATCACAAAGAAAGGAATATGCATGGCATGATGGAACATTATAATTTTTATGGAATCGCTGAATGCAGTTTAATAGTGTTTTCACCACCATATCTTGTATTTTTTGGTAACTTTGCCGTTCGCAAGAATGATGGTAATTTAATAGAACTCTCCCTTAGCATATGATTAATTAAAAAATGATCAAACTTCGAGAGAGGGGACAAAAGCTGAGTTGTTAGGTTAAGTAATGCAGCTCTGTAATAAGTGGGTAAGTGAGGTACTGCAAACCTCCCTTTTCTACATCCAATTGTAAAACAGATAAATTAATTCGAAATTTTTTCTTGGCCCAAAAAAACTCCAGAAATACCTATTCGACTTCAATAAAATATCAGATTGGAATCTTTAAAGGAAGATTTAAAAATAAAAATAACAACAGGTGAGGAATCAACATTTTTATCAGAGAGACTTGACTTATTATTGACAAGGGCAATAAAGCCCATCTATCTAACAGACTTTTTATTTTGTCAAGTGTTTTACCGTATTTTAGGTGAAACAGTTGAAGGAAGTCCACTGTTACATATAAGCCCAGATATCTAATTGGTTTGTAAGGTAAAAACTTTAGCCCTTCCGGCAGCTCTATTCCTGGTGTATTAAATAAAAGAAGCTCCATTTTAGATTGATTGACCCTGAGTCCTCCTAATTCTGTAAATGCCTGGATTTCACCCAGTGCTCTATGGATGTTTGATTTTTCTGGATTCAGGTACAGGATCAAATCATCAGCGAATAGCTTTATTTTGGCAATTTCTAATAGGGGGGCTTGGATTATTATTTTAGAGCAAATTTTTATCGCTAATGGTTCAATAAAAAGTGAGAGCAAAAGGGGGGAAAGGGTGCCACCCTGCCTAGTACCCCACCTTATTACTACCCCTCCCGCCTCCTCTGAATTTATAATAATTTTGTGATTGCTTCCCTATAGATTCTCTTCAGCATCTCGATCAGCTGGTTTGGAAAGCAGAACTCTGCCAAGATAAAGAAGAGGGCCTGCCAATCCACCAGATCGAAGGCTTTTTCTGCGTCCATCATTAAGATGGCAGCAACCTCCTTTGTAGCAAAAAATAGTCAATAGCCTGAATCAGATAGAATGTATTCATAGCCATAGATCTCAACGGCAAAAACCCTGTTTGGTCTGAGTGAACCAAATAACACGCACAGCCCATAATTCTATATGCCCAGATTTTCATCAGAAGCTTATAGTCTACATTTAGTAGGCTTATTGGGCAATGGGAGCTTGAAGCTTTAGGGTCCTTATCTTTTTTTAGAATTGAAATCATCACTGATTCTTGAAATCTGTCTGGGACTCCCACTCCAACCATAACTTGGTTATACAGTGATACTAAGAAAGGGGTGAGTTTGTTTAAAGCCAGTTTATATACTTCGATAGGGATCCCATCATTGCTACTCGCATTCCCATTTGTCATTTTCTTAACGATTTCACTTACTTCTGTGATAGTAATCGGTCCAGTCAAAAGCATACAGTCCTCCTCTCTAACATTAGGCAGGTGGACTATTGTAAAATATTCTGCAAGAGCTTGAGGGTCACCTGTCTGGACTTCCACATATATCTTGCTGAAATGTGATATAAAAATGTCGGCGATATCATCTTTATCGTTCACCAGACACCTAGTACCCAGATTTCTAATTTGTGGGATGGACTGTTTACTCTGCTGCGTTTTTTTGTGGACCAGGCTACAAATGTCCTGATATGCTGGCTATCCTCATACGCCTTTTGACGGACGGCTTTACTTCCAGCAATCTCCTCAAGCAGAAAAAAACTTTTCAGCTCCTCCTTAGCTCTTAATAGTTCATGAAGAAGTGCTTCTCCTTTCTCCTCCCCAATTAACCTCCTTGAAAGTTCTCTCCTAAACCGCTTCACCGCTTCTTGGAGTCCAGCAATCTTCAGTTTTCTTAGCTTATAAAGATAAGCACTGTATGCCACCACCCGTCCCCTAAACGTAGCCTTAAAAGCCTCCCATACCATAAAATCTGGCACCGTATTCACATTCTCCTTAAAGAACCACCCTATAAAATACCGGGTTTCGTATATCCATGCTTGGTCTGCTAACAGTGCTTTATCAAAATACCACCTATTACTATTTCTTCTGTGGGCAGGCAAGTGTAAAATTAAGGATACTTCAGAATGATCTGAAAATGGATTAGAGTGAATCAAAGAGTCTCCCCTTGTGAACAGATTACTAATCAAAAAAGAATCCAGACGGGATGCTGTTTTAAATCTCGCTGAGTAGCACGTAAATTCAGCGGTACCTGGATGGTCTCCCTTCCATGGGTCCAGTAAGGCAAGATAATCTTTAATAGTTTTTAAAAGTCTATCTGTTTTAGGTTTTAATTGCTTTTTCCCCTTATTGGCGGTATCAAGACATCAGTCTTGTATTAAATTAAAATCTCCCCTCACAATTATATATCCCTGCACGCCCAACAGCAACTTGTATATCTGTTCCAGGGGCACACACTCGTCATCAATTGGACCATAGTAATTGAGCAGGACGACAGCTATACCATTAAAAACTAACTCTATCCACAACCATCTAGCTCCCTTGTCCCTAATAACCTTACCCACCTACCAGCCCAGATCCAAAGACAAAATAATACCCACTCTACACACTGCTGCCTGGGATGAGGCCAAGTATGCTTGGGCATAGTTCTTAGGGAGAGTAAAGTTGGAGGAGTTTGATTTAAGATAAGTCTCCTGCAGAAAGATCCCCCGGGTTGAAAAAGCTTCCAACCACTTTAACATAGCTCTTCTTTTTTGTGAGTTGAAGAAGCCATTCACATTACAAGAAATTACTTTAAGCAATTGTGTCATCTCTTAGACCTACGTGGCTCTTTACAGCCTGGACTAGCATATTCTCTTCTCCAAATCTCTTCCATTTTTACCTAATCTTTCAGAAAAATCAAATCAAGTCCTGTGTTATCAAAAACCCTGCCACTTACAGTTTGGCCTTCAAATTTAAAGAAATTGCTTGACATTCCTAGTCTGTCTTCTAACCTTACGCTAACTTTTTTAATGCTACCTCCCCTCTGCCTACCCCGAACCATCTGTGGAGTGAGGTTGCCCTTCCTTTCCTACCACAGTCTCCCTCTAACAACAAGGTGCCTTGTCTTAGCACCCTGGAGCACATCCTCCCCCTTCACCTCTGAAAAAAAGAAAAAAAGTCTCAAATCAAATAGCCCCGGGATATTTGAGATATATCGCTTGCTCGCAAAACCTGTAGTGTATTAACTCAATATATATAAATACATATAAACATATACAGTACAGCATCCAAGAATCATTAGTGCAAAAGCACAGTACCATAGAAAGTAAACTGCAATGTGCATTATGCTAGGTGGCGCATAGATAACGCCAACTATAAGCTTATTATGGTCTAGTGCAGCAAGTGCAATGTTTCATTAGTGCAATTTACTACCTTGTAATGCTTCAGAAACCTTACATATATGGGGTTGAGCATTTATAGTGCCACAATCAAGATAAAGTGAAGTGTGCAAGATATGAAGTAAGTCAGCTATCAAATTACTATACTAAATGTAAAAGCAAATGGAAGTGTATTTTGTCGAATGTAGAGGAATAGGCTCTGTAAAGTGCCAATGCAGAAATGTGCAAATATGCAATGTGCAAAGTGTCATATAGGAAAACATCAGCTGTAAACTTATGCTATGCTTGCTGTCATATTTACAATTTCCCTAATGCAAAGACCACAATTTCACTGCCTCCGACCTACATTTATGGAGGAAAAAAAGGGAAAACCCTGTAAAGTGCTCTGTAAAAGTGCATTATGACTCATCTCCCCCCAAAAGGAAAGTGCAGTGCAAAAAGGCAATAGGCCTTATCAACAAAAGATAGCCTTCAAACGTTATTTAAAGTGCCAAGGTGCCGGAAATACAAGAAGCAGGAGAAAGAAAACATGTTACTCCACTTTTTACAATAGCTTAAAAAAAAAAGGAGGGGAAGGTGGAAAAAAGGAATTCTTTAAAAATGTAATTGAGTCTATCCAACACTCTTATTAATTATCTTGAGCAATCTTCTGTAGTAGATCTTGGGCTTCTTCTAGAGAAACACATAGATGGAACCTTCCTTTCCTTAGCACTCTCAGTTTGGACTGCTGCGCAATCGAAGCCTGGGATCTTGCACTCTTAAATTGGCTCAGCATCCCAACAAAATCCTTCAGTTTTCTTGCTGCTACTGCCGACATGTCAGAGAACACTCGTATTCGGCCTCCATTGGGTAGAACAATCTCTCTCTTCTGAATTGCTTTTGTTACTACTGCCTCTCTAATAGAGATAATCTGAAAAGTTCACCATTATTGTCCGGGTAAACTTAGCCCCTGGAATTTTGTGGGAAGGGACTCAATGGGCTCTCACTACTGTAAGGTCATCAGGTGATTTCTCGAGCAGATGATCTCTGATTAATGACTCCATATAAGCCACTGGGTTGGATTGCCCGTCAATACGTTTAGTATCTTCTGGGATTCCTGTGAAGCGCAGATTCAAGAGCCTTGCTTAATTCTCCATGTTATCAATATTATTCTGGGAGGCATGTAGCTTCTTCTGAAGAGAAATGATGTCAGAATCACATAATACCGATCGATCCTCAATATCAGAAACCCGTTGTTCCAGTTCTTTAAATCTCTCAGGTATTTGCTGTATCATAGTTTCAATTTTATCTAGGTGTTGGTGCAGTAGAGGGAGCTCTTGGGCTTGCAAGGTCTTACAGTCTCGGATCTCTCCCAGAATGGTCTCAAAGAGCTGCTGCATCTGATGTAACAGGATAAATGAGGATTGAGTCACGGCAAAGACAGTATCAAGGGTTCCTCCTCGAGTATTGGTGCCTTTATTATCCATCCTCTGCAGAGAAGTCAAAGCCCTCGCTTCCGGCCCTTTTTCTGGCCCTGGTGAACCATGTTGTGGTGACGGGGTAAAAACCCCTGGTCCTCGCTTGCCCTGGAATTGCATCTTGTTATCTCCGGCGTTCCCCCTTGTGCAGTCGCTGCCCCCTGCCTTGTTTGACCTTGATATTCTGAACATTTTTCCACACAATAGATCTCTCCTTCTTTTCCTAGATGAGCCCTAATTCCCGTAATGGCAACCACACTTTTCTCTTGTATTACAGGGACAGCTTCTACAGGAAGTGTTTTGTCCGCTATCCGCTTGTCCAACGTGTTAGCCGGAAGAGCCATCTGATTACATTTTTAATTAATGGAGAATACCGGGTACTCCCTAGGAGCATTAGGAGAATTCATCACTTCTGGGTTCTCAATACTCAGTATATCGGACCCTGTTGTCCCTGTGACTCTGGTTTTGCACTTCTGGTGGGAGCTCCAGCGAGGCCGAGGATGTTTCAGGGGAATCAGAAAGTGTAGAGGAGAACTTCTGAGACAAGAGAGCCACCTGCGAGTTCGTAAAGTTTATATCTCCCCTGATTTTCTGAGCAGTTCTTCCTCTTCTGGCTGCCAAAATACGAGTTTGCGCTGTTTGGCTTCAGGTTTTCTACGCTGATGATGGTGAAACAGGGGGGGGGGCTGCAGATGGAGCTACTGCTCAAGCTGCTGTCCCTCTCAGAACCATCTGACGCATAGCTCTCTAACCAAGCCCTTAATTAACTGAACTTGCGTAGTAATAGCTTTTCACTGTCTGCAAAAAACAAACAGAACACCTCATAGACCCTTTTTCGGCCAAACTGCCACCAAGGAAGTAGCGTAAATGGGGATTATGTGACTACTGCCAATCTACCGAGGCGGTTCCAGCCAGCATTTGTACACTTTAAAGTACATGGAAAACAAACAGCTCTAAAAAAAAAATTCCTACCGTGCCTCATAAACTTGGTAGCACTGTGCAGTGTAACGCCTGGTAGTCCATTGATATCCCCCCGTTTCCACACTTAGCTCTTCGGCTGTCACAGCCATCCGATCCCGGAAGCCGTAGAAAGAGGAAAGGGAGGGGCGCTGTGCTCAGCTCTTACAGGGCATTGGGCTCACCTGTGAGGAGTCCACCCCTGAACTTAAATAATTTTCCATATAATTCCCAATAGGCGGTTCCCCACCACATTGTCAGGGATCTCAGCCTACATGTGCAAATTTACTAGTAGTAACACTACACTCTAAAAACCTGTTGTAGGAGGATCCACCTCTTCAAATGAGGAAATGGAAATGTGCATGTCTACACCTAGGTGTAAATCTACCAAGGAAAATGGTTAATAGCAAAATGTGTAGTGTTACACCTAGGTGTAGCAGTAAATGTATGCACAAGCAAATATACATGTGCAGATTTACCTTTGTAAATAGCCCCCCCCCCCCCCAAAGTTTCCAACGGGGAAACCAAAATCTTGTCCTTTCTTATTCAGGAGCTCAAGAAACCTCCAGAAATATGCTGACTTTAAACTGACTGTGATAGTTACAAAATGTAACTTTTTTTAATACCACAGATTATTCTTCTATGTACAATAATATATTATGTATTATACTAACTGTATAATAATATGGACAATATTTTAAGGGTAGCCTCATTAGGGGAATTTCTATTACCGTCACATTTTCACTTATAGACATGTGACACAAGTCATCCCATTCAAACGTGCATTCTGACAGACAAGGGCACGTGGTGTTAGAATTCTGAATTATTCTATAAATAAATCCTGTAGCATATTGTTTAGCTTCCAAATGTAATTTGTTTTACCACCAGAGATAATGGAGGGCTTAAATACGCAATCAGGAAGGTCCAATTCAATTTCCTTGATGGTAATGTTGCATTATTCATAATCCTTATTTTCGCTCATGCATTTCAGGCTGTAATCCAGCCAATTTTCAATTATACATAGGACATTACAGTTAGAGAATAAAGATCAGAATTTACAGAACTCTAAACTAAATCATGCTGAAAAAAGAGCAGTGTTAATGTTTAATTTAAACATCCAGTCATTTAGAATTACACACAAACAGCACTAGTGCTTGATTTGTTAATACATTCAGTGTACAAGCATCACATTAATGCATGGTTTTCACTTGTGCAAATTCCTCCAGGTCTTTCCCAGAGGAATTTGTCAAGGCAAACAAGTATCAATCTGGGTGCCTTTTGGACTTGGCACTCCATACAATATCACCCCGAAACATTTTGCCTTCAACCCTCCTATTTTCTGAATTTGCTATTGTTGGCATTAGGACTCTGTGCTCTTTACCACTGCTAACCAGTGCTAAACTGCTTGTGCACTCTCCGTAAAACATAGTAAAATTGGTCTACACCTGCCTGATTGAGCATATCATTTTCTTGTACATCCCTAGTAAAGTGGTACAGCATGCACCTTGGACCTCTAAATGAATAGCTACCAGTGGGCCTGCTGCCCTCACTGTACCTCCCACTACAGTAGCACTTTCAAACATGTTTCAAGCCTCAAGTCATGTGTTCTATGCAGGCCCATTGTAGTTTTCCCTATGTTAGCCTAACTGTGCAGGCCACAGCCCGCGTTAGCTTTGTACACGTCTATACTACTATTATAAAGAGAGAACAGAAACCTTTTGGCAAGGTAAACTCGGGAACCACAGCGCCAATCCACACACCCAATACATTGTTGTAATCCTCAGGGTGTGTAGATGGACATAGGCTGCATAAAATAAAAAAAAACATAAATTAAAAAATTAAACTTTAAAAACAAAGTAGTCCCCTAAAAGTAGTGCCAGCCGCGACGTAGCGATGTCCGCAACGTGCGTGATGTCGACAGGCGGGTAAGAGCGGTGACGAGCAGCGAGGAGTGCCGGTAAAGTCCAGGGCGCGGGGAAGAGCGGTGGCTCAGGTAAGGCAAAGGTGAGGCGGGAGGCGGGAGGCGGGAGGCAGGAGGCGGTCTGTGCAATGTCGGGCGGATGGGGTAAGGCAAAGGCAAAGGCGAGGCGGGAGGCGGGAGGCGAGAGGGAGGCGGGAGGCGGTCTGGGCAATGTCGGGGCGGGCGGGGGCCGGGGCGGGAGTGCACCCAAGCCTGAAATGTTGCCCCCAGCCCCCTTCTGCCCCGTGCAACGCTGCCGCAATCCTGAAATGCTGCCCCCAGCCCCCTTCTGCCCCAGGCAAAGCTGGGGCGGGCTGCTAGTTACTATATAAACACGTTTGCTTCTGTGCTGCTTTGTATATTTTACACAGAACCTGCAGTTGTTGTCTCATTCTGTTCTCTCCTGGAATTTAGCCTGAACAGTAGACAAGGTCAAGCAACAATTTCCCTTGTTATCGTGTTCTAGTCAGGCGATTGCAACTAGCCACAAGACAGAAATGAAGCTGTTGTTTATGAACCTGAGAACCATGTCATACAGGTATGCACAGCAATGCAACACACAGAGAGACAGATAATTTCTGAGAGATTACAGCTATATCTGAGATGTAGAACATCCATCTGTGCATGCTAAGGTACGGGGTCTGCTGCTAAACCCAGAGATCGTTGCTGTATAATCAATTTGCTTCTATAGAAGGAGAGGTGGTTTGGCTATTCTGTCTTATAATATGACAGGGCTTTTCATAACATATGGTTTATTGACAATGCTGATGGTATTTTTTCTAGGCATTTGTCTTCTGATTGTGGCACGTCTACTGCATTCTAGAATGCAATAGTTTAGATAAACATTTCAAACGTATTTTGCGTCTCATTCATATCTTATTGTGGATGAGTACGAGTACAAGTGTGTGAGCGAAATGGAGTGTCCTGTCAACCCGCAATCACTGTGTTGTGCTATGGCATGCCAATTCACTTGTTCCTCTGGTTATGAGTAGGAGGGCAAGTGAGATACTATAGCTAGTCTCATTCGGGCTCATGGTACTGAGGTGGTACGGTGACTCACCCCTTATCTACCAATGTTCTATTGTCCCAATCATAGTTCTGTTCCTGAACAGAATGACTGCAACATGGTGCCACCAACATTTGATATGGTAATTATTAGCTGGAACCCTGAGTAGCGCTTGTGCTTGTACACAAAACCCTTACACCATCTTGTGGAGACATTCGTGGTGTTTGGGACTTATCCTCCACAATTTTTACGGACCACCTAGTTCTGTTGGTTTTTCAAGCTTGAACACTAAAGGGATTATACACACTTTTGTGCTGCCTTTTTTAATCCTTCCTTCATTGATTATGGCCATTGCTATTGCTGCTAATTCCCGCCTCGGGTTACTCAACACTTACTTGCGCATGGTGTCCCTAATGCCTGGGCTCCTATAGTCTTTGTGATTTAGGCAGACAAATCGTACCTCTTTTACATTTTTTATTCCTTGATCACCTTCCCGGCTGTTCATGTAAATGATAATATGTTTCATACTTATACTGTTGCTGCACCAAATACTTATTGTCCTTAAGCACTTCTTGAAATTCCTCTTACAATCTTGGGACACCAGACATGGTTTAATGGTACCCACCTCATATACCCAGTTCATATGGGCCTCTTAAGTATTGACAGGATCTCTTGGCTTTACACCTTACCCAACTTTAGCTGGTCTGAATTTTGCGGAAATGCATGTGTTAAATAACCAAGTTTTTCTTTTATATAAAGGCTTAATACAATTTGTCTACTGTGCCTTTCTGACAGGTCCAACTTGGGCTTGTGTGCCTACTCAGGCATACCAAGGTCCAGAACTTTTTATTAGTCTGGTGATTGTCAATTTGGTTATGGGAAAATGCCCACCAAATTGTGGGGACATTTTGTTTTGGACTGCCAAGAAAATTGATCAACTTGTTGCTGTGTTTCCCCTTACACGTCAACAGAAAAAACTTTCCACCATGTGTTTGCCTAATGATCTGGTTCCCCTTTTAGCCGACTGCAACACCTGGGGTACTGTATTTGCCGCAGTGTATACTCGTTGTTATGGCACTCCCTCGATGGGCATTCTGGTGAACACCCTCAAACAAATACAGAATGAACATGGGGCATGCCCTAGGTTTGGGGATGAAACTGGTTGGGAATTGTCTGGTTGTCCACGAAAAGATGCTTTCTAATGTTACATGTGAAGCAGCTTCTTTGGTTATATGCCAGCGACTTGTTGTAATGCCTATTGCAGACAGTGAGTGCGAGTTACCTATTATAATTTCACCGGTGTATGTCTTTAGGATGTAATAGTTTAGGTACCAGACCATAAGTGTACAACCTTGTTGAACCAACTTCTGACAAAGATGCTTAACCTGACCGGGATTTTCTGAAGAAAACATGAGATCAATCTGAACAACCACTACAAAAGCGTGGACCTCGGGCGGTACATTTCCCCCGGAATATTCTGAGTGGTTTCACGATTTTTGTGACCGCTCTAAAATTAAAACTCCTGATCACTTTCTGGTTACTGATCCCCATTCTCCTCGTTCCTTTCTGGATCAGTCTGATCAATAGTACAACAGAGGAGGTTTGATTGTCGACAAGGAGAGTACATGCAACCTACACGGGACACACAATGTACTTTTGATGTGAAAATGAAGGAGGATCCTGAAACTCCTTATAAGCCCCATTTCCAGAAAAATAAAGTTGTAGCTTTGACAGTTAAATATGACCCAGATGGGGAAAACCTTTCTCCTGTACAGGATTTAACCAGTTACTCTCCTCAACAGCACGGACGAAGTCACCATAAGTCTCAAGACACTCTGCCAGCTTCTGGGGGTGAGAGCGACTAAAACTTTTGTCACAATAGAAACTGCAGACACCCGCTTTGCACCCCCTGACAGACCCAATCACTTGGACATTCAGGGTGATGGTGACTTTAAATGCGCCATTAAAGCTATCTTTTAGAACAATTTCACTTCTTCATATGATATTCTTTCAGTAGAGGGAGATTGGCCTCCTCGTTTTATTCTTGCTTGTCCCCAAGGTGAGAATGTTTTCGTTCATTTTGGTATCTAGTTACAAACGCAGTTAAGCAACCTTATGCTTCAGAATGGGCACTTGCCTTAGCCTCTGCTTTATATCGCAACCAAGCAGGATGGGATAAATATTCTCCTTTCCATGTAATTCCGATACAGTCAACTCCGCAACCTCAGCTGCAATACCCTATTAAACTTGAAGCCAAAGCAGCTGTTAAAGACATTCTTACTCAATTGGAATACCAAGGAGTAATTGAACACTGTGATTCACAGATGAATATTCCTCTTTTCCCGGTTTAAAAACCTGATCAGTCTTATCGTATTGTTTTAGAATTAGATCGACATTTAAATAGTCATACTCACACTTTTGCTGTTCAAAATACATACAGTACAGCTCTAATTAACAATTATGTTTGTAAAAAATATAAAACCACCCTTGATATTTCAACTGTTGTTTTCATTCTCAATTTGGTTATAGAGAGCCGTGATTGGTTCGTATTTACTGCCCTTGGCTCCCAGTGTCACTATGCCTGTTTGCCTTTGGGGTATAGAAATAGCTCTGGCATTTTTGCAGCTCAAATTGGGTCGATTCTCCATGAAATTGACTTGATGTTTTGTCCTATGTTGATGACATCTACTTAACTGATAATGAATTAAATCCTCATTTAGTCAAAATAGATCAGATAATTTTAATGTCTAGTGACCTTGGTAACAAGTTACATTTTTTAAAATCTCATATTGCTTTTCTCAGTATTCTTTACCTTGGTTATCCATTAACCAATGAGGGTAAGAGCTTGGTCACTAACTTTTCGGAAAAATATGCATAGCTGCAGCCCCCAAATATGGTCACAAAGTTGCAATCTTTGCTTGGCATTTTACATTTCAGAAGAGCTTATGTTCCAGACTATGCTCAATATATTAAATTGCTTTATGGGTTGATACGTACAGATTTTTCGGCTTCCTGCTGGATGCCTGAACGCACTGAAATTTTCAGATCTTTACAGTCTGATTTGCTTGAAACACACTATTTACATACACGCAGAAATCTAGCAGATTTGGTCATTTGGATTGTACCGGGTTCTATCGGTTTTATCTATGTCACATTTAATGAAAGTCAGAGGGTTCTGATTGCATATGTCGCATTTATATTCCATGGCGGAAATGCATTATGCATCGATTGAACAAATACTAACCGCAGCCCAAATGGCCGTCTTCAAGGAATGACCTTTGGCCCAAGGTAGGCGAATTGTTCTCATTTCCTCTTTGCCTACCCTAGAGGCTGTCACAAAAGCTAGTATTCCCAGTTCAACAGCCCTTCATCCCCAGCAGACTCAATGGGCTACATCCTTCATGGTAGTTGATGTTGACTTTGTCTTTGACCCCTCTTTAGAGACACAGGAATTTTTGCGACATGAACATGTTTCTTTTCTTCTTCTGCTTGATGATTACAAGTGTATTATATATACAGGTGGTTCAGCACAAACTGATATAGGTCCTAAGCACCAATACGAGGCAGCATACTCTATTGTTTTAGGTACTATGTCTGATAACATTTTAACCCGACAATTACTCACACTTAGGGGCATATGTCCAAGCCCCTATTGCGCCTATCACTTTTACTGATATTGTGGTGGCGATAGGCGCTGTACCTTATATACAAGGCAGTGTTAAGCCACTTAACGTGGCTTAACATTGCCTTGCACATAAGGCCCCTTTCACACTATGGTTAGCCTGAAAGGGGCGTGCAGTGGGTCTTGTGGTGGGCTTTCCATCACAACACCTATTGTATTTGACGCTGCTAGGGTGGCATACATAGGAGGCAGCGCCAAAATTAAGACCAGGAAAACCCTGGTCTTAAGTTTGCGAAACGAGGAGAAAAGTATTATTTCCCCTCATGTTTGCAGTTTCCATGTGTTCTGCTTTGTGCAGGACCGATGTAAAAAGCAAAATTCCATGGTTCACTTATGTACAGGAAGGTGTTCCTTCCTCTACATAAGCAAACCTTCAAATAAAATCCAGTTTTGTCACTTCCATGTGTGCTGCATAAAGCATCACACATGAAAGTGACAGAATGGCATTTTAGGATTATTTACGTGCAGGAAGGTACACCTTCCTACACATAAACAATCCTCTCATGCACGCAGACACTCTTGCACTCTGCTGCAAGGGTGCCTGCGTAGGCGCTAAGTTGTTAAACTTAGTGCAATCGCAGGGGAAAACTCAAGGCTGCACCACATTCTTGTAAATATGGTGCAGCCTTGCGTTTCAGACGTGGTGGAGTGTTTTGTTAAGAAAAGGATGCTAACAACACACTCTGCCACTTCCTTGTACATATCCCTGAATCAGCTCAGATCCACTATGCAGTTTTGGCTGGAAACTTCAAACTCTGAAAAATTGATGCGTTCCTTGCCACTATCTGAATGATACTGCTTTGTTTATGCCTTTCAATATAACGCACACAAAGCAAGCCATGGCTATGAAAGACGCAACACATACCATGTTACATTTAGGAAAATTAGAAAAAATTAGAAAAAATCTGATTCACTGACCAGAAACGCCTATAGCAGTATGGTTAATACGCAGAGTTATCTCATTACCCTTATATACCTTTAAGTTTACAGCTTGCATGAATCATTTTCCAATAGGTAGAAATAAACCCTTTGGGAGCAGTTGCATCCACAGTTTCTGAACTCCATATCTTGTTCCCATTTCAGATATACACTAACACTCCCCAGAACATGTCAAAGATTTGTGAGAATGATTAGCAGTGCATAAAATAAGCATATTTCATACAAAAGATTTCAGATTCTGTCTGTCTTCTTTTCTTTTTTATTCTGCAGATCTTCAAACAGTGAAACAGCCGACACATGTTTCGTGGCATACTTGGGAATTTGTCCCCGCAACTTTTTCAAGGCTGTGTAAATACAAACATATGAACACAACTCAAGTACTTGCTCGTGAAACACAAGTATACATAAAATTATATTCAGTTGTCGAGATGATATAACCAGAAGTCATGCACAAGATGGAGTAGGTTCACAAGCTAGAAGGAAATACCCAAGAAAATCACAGTGAAAAGTACTACCAAAGGAAGATGGAGGATGGAGAAGCAAGTGAGGGGGTGACTATATGTGAATTCATAATCATGATGATCTTAAAAAGGACACACACATGAGTCTCGATGCCAAAGAAAACATGCCTAGCCATCCGTGAGTGGAATGACTGAAATTTGTGAGATCAGAACTAGGTGATAGAAGTCCAGTAGAAACAGCAATGATCCCTATATAACCCAAGTCAGACATGAGTGTAATAAATAACTAAGTCTTCTCAGTATGAAATTCTGTGAAATTGAAACAAGATGCTCAGGTAAGTAAAATTCCTCAAAACCTAGGGGCAGATTTATGAGGCCCTTGCGCCACGTTTACGCCACTGTTGCGTCACGCAAGGCGGCGTAAACGTGGCGCATCCCTACGAACGATTTACAATGTGACGCATCTAGGCAGATGCGTCACGTTGTAAAGCCCTGCGCCGCTTGAGGGCGTTCCGGCGCAGGGTGGGCGTTCCGGGGCAGGTGCGCCTCGCAAAAGTGGCTGAGTGAAATCTATGAGATTTCACTCAGTCACTTTTAAGCCAATGCTGCGTCAAAAGCCTGCGCCTGCTTGAAGCAGGCGTAGGTCTTGACGCAGCATTGTTAAAATGGGGCACCCCGAGCCTTGCTGGAGCTGCGTCGCGCTTGCGACGCAACTCCAGCAATGCGCCACATTTCCGGCACAAATGCGTCACGCATCTGTGCCGTTTTTGCACCATGGCGCGCCGCATTATAAATGCGGCGCACCATGGCTGGCGGAGCTGTGGCGCACTGTGGCGCATGTTAACTGGCGCATCCCTGGGGATGCGCCAGTTAACATAAATCTGCCCCTTAGTATACTGATTGTACTGGTGCTCGACCAAAACTATAGTACCTACTATTTTTGTGGTGATAATTCCAACCCACAAGGGGGGTCTTTATCCTGCGGCGTCCTTAGCTTGTGTCTATGCATTACAATTGTAAGTAAGAGCCGTTTCAACAACACTGCCATATTTAAAATCACAATTACTATCATCATAATACAAAGTAACTTTCCTAGGGCCCAACCTTAAAGGCATCTGACATTTCAAGTGTTCGTGTATTTACATTATATTTTAAGTCAATGTGCCATTGTGTACGGTCTATAACCGCAAACACTCTTGCCATACAAGTCTAAAGCCACCTGTATATCTAAATAAGCGTCTCATACCCACTATCTTAATGAACATTTAGAAATGGTTACAATCATCCCCACAACATCTATTGTGCCAACTTCGGAATATCTCCGCCTTAGTTTACGTTAAGCGTGGTTTTGGCAATGAGGTCCTACCGCTAAAGAAAGACAGGTCATTCTGCATGGCAAATCTTGACCATCGGATATTGCTAATATCACAAATGCTATCACTGGCACACAAGTCTTTACCCCACTATTCTCCCACTCTTACTGTGTATCAGTATCTCTATCATGTGGACACCGTCAGTCGCATGCTATCGAGTACGCAACATGTTTGATCCTCCATCAGCTCAGTTTATATAACTGAACCGTATTGCATAAGCATATGGGAATTCTCATTGAGAATTGTGAGAGAAAAGTTATTCAATTACAGAAATACATAGACCAAACAGAAATTGAGATAAAAAACTTGAATCTACTAGATGCTACGGAAAAGAATTATGCCATCTTAAATGACATCATACAACATCATGTCTTAGATATTAAACAACGTAATACAAGGAAGCTGAAGATATGACCAATTAGTACCAAAGGACAGCTAACTAGGTACTGGTGATGGCAAATCAATCAGTTCGAGTACGCTTCCTTGGATACAGTACATACCAGTGACAGCGAGTCAGAGAAAGGAGTATCTGTGACCGGTGCAGCGATTAGTGAGAGCATTTTTTTACATGAAGTCAGGAGAATAAAAAGAGGGAACAGAGAAAACATACGAACGGTCCCAATAGAAAAACAAGGAGGGAAAAGAGAGGGAGCGTCCAGTTGTCAGGACCAGGTCCTGGAACCGGAGGTAATGAATAGTGTAAATGTTGTAAATCTGACAGATAAATGTTTATCAGCTAATGGTTTATCCATATAACGAAAGGCATGAATTTGTGTCCGAATAGCATTGGCAATGTCTGTCATGTTAAGATAGACCTTTTTAAATTTGTCAGAAAAATGAAAATAAAAAAACACTTTGAGATGACCAATTATGGAAATAAAGACTTGCAGAGAAATCCTGGGGTAATGACGTCGAGTGGGTAAGACATATTAGATACTAGACTTTTACTTTCATTGACGGATTGTGAAGATGATGTCATAACTTCTGATATGGTCATGAGAGATCTGAACATTACTAATGATTCTAGCATTACCAGTAATCTGAGAGGAAAGTCAAAGTGGACACCTACACTATTTGCAGGTAACAACATTGACATCTTTTACAGACAAGTAATTGCAGACTTAGACAAACATGAGGAAAGAAAAACTGTTACTAAGATTAAGAGGGACAATTTGTCATTTGAATAACAAGATGCCCTCCTAAAACTAAAGAATGACAGAGACATCACTATACGGGAAGTGGATAAAGGAGGGAACATTGTTATCATGCCAAGCTCGGATTATGATAGTGAAATACTCTCCCAACTCAAGAATCCAGAGTGTTACAAGCTTCTCCCTAACAACCCTATCTGGACATTAACTGACCATGTCAACAGGCACTTGAAACAGTGGCATGGGCAGGGTTTACTTGATGAGAATGAACATGCTTATCTAAGGGTCGACCGACCTAGGTACCCCTGTATATACAGGCTACCCAAGGTACACAAAGCGCTTCCATTTCCCCCTGGTATACCGATCATTTCTGGTAATACCGGGCCAACTGAGAGGATTTCTGAATACGTTGACACCTTTTTAAAACCAAATGGTGATCAACCTACCGTCCTATGTTAGGGATACTAAACATATCCTGGGGATCATGACTGATCTTAACTGGGAGGAGAATATGATTATGGTAACTCTAGACGTGACAGCTTTGTACACCAATATCAGGAGAGACATTGGTCTGGTTGTTATCAGAAAGATTCTTAATAGTAGATCAGAAAGTGCATGGAGTCACAGTGAAATTTTATTTGAGTTGATCGAGCTCCTTTTGGATAATAATGTTTTTTTTTATTCAAGGAGAGATGGTACAGACAGAAGCAGGGGGTTGCCATGGGCTCCAGAATTTCTCACTCGTATGCCAAGCTTTTCATGGGTTGATTTGAGGAGAGGAGAATCTGGGGCCCAGTGGAATCCAAATGGAATGCCTTCATACTATATTGGGCGGTACAAAAGGCGGTGGTGATGGACGGAGCATCTGAATCAATCAAACACTCACACACAGTCAAAAGATTTGGGTTTAATCCATCACCGTTCTTTAACCCACTCTGCCACCCCAGTTCAGACATGGCTATATGCAAATCAGCCTGACCCTGTGCCTCATGGGAACAGTCCAGCCTGAACTGCCAAGCCATGTCTTCCCTGGACCGGAAACAAGCTTCCGAAGACCGGTTTCTGGCATTCCAGCCGTCATCAGCCCGGCTTGCTTGAATCCAGTGGCAAAGTGAGCAGGGGACTCACGTCTGAGCATACCCTGCCACACTTATGGCGGCCAAAAGCAGTACAAAAGGGGGTGGTGATGGACGGAGCATCTGAATCAATCAAACACTAACACCCAGTCTAAAGATCTGGGTTTAATCCATCACCGTTCTTTAGCCCACTCTGCCACCCCAGTTCAGACATGGCTATATGCAAATCAGTCTGACCCTGTGCCTCATGGGAACAGTCCAGCCCGAACTGCCAAGCCATGTCTTCCCTGGACCAGAAACGAGCTTACGAGGACCGGTTTCTGGCATTCCAGCCGTCTTCAGCCCGGCTTGCTTAAATCCAGTGGCAAAGTGAGCAAGGGACTCACGTCTGAGCATACCCTGCCACACTTATGGCGGCCAAAAGTGGTACAAAAGGGGGTGGTGATGGACGGAGCATCTGAATCAATCAAACACTCACACCCAGTCAAAAGATCTGGGTTTAATCCATCACCGTTCTTTAGCCCACTCTGCCACCCATGAGGCAAAGGGTCAGCCTGATTTGCATATAGCCATGTCTGAACTGGGGTGGCAGAGTGGGCTAAAGAACGGTGATGGATTAAACCCAGATATTTTGACTGGGTGTGAGTGTTTGATTGATTCAGATTCTCCGTCCATCACCACCCCCTTTTGTACCTCCATATTATATTGAGGCAGATATATTGATTACTGTCTGATGATATGGACGAGGTCATCGGATAAATTGATAGAATACTTTAAATACCTGAATGCCAATGAGTACAATATTCAAGTCACCTCTGTGTATAGCAAAGACAGAATCTCCTTTCTGGATGTTGAGTTCTACATAAGAGAGAACCATATTCACAGAAGACTATATCGCAAAAAGACGGCATGTAACTCATTACTGCACGCATCCAGTGAACATCTGTCTCACTAAGTTGGATCCATTCCATATGGGGAACTTGTGCAAGTGATAAAAAACTGCAGCTTTGAGACAGAGTTTTAAGAATGCAAAAAGAATGTAATGACACGGTTCAAGTGTAGAGGCTGTGATAGAAAGACTCCAATGAGGGCTGAACAACGAATAGACAAATTGAAGCGTAGTGAAACACTGAAGGAAAGCACCATACCAAATAGGACAGAGGACACAATAAGAATGATAACTAATTACAACAACTGGTCAGGGGTATTGATGCGTAACCTCAACAGACAGTGGCACCTCCTGAGGGCGGACAAATTACTTAGTGATCACAAAACGGACAATCCCAACATCACATACAGATGGGGGTGTTTCCCTTAGGTACATACTCAGTCAAAGTTATCCCAGGATGGAGATACAAGAAAGTTGGATGAGCAGACACACTAAAGGCTTCTACAGTGGTGGCATTGTAGTGCGTGCAAATGGGCATGCAACAGAAAAGACGCAATTTGCAGGACCAGGAGATAAGGTGTACAAGATTGTTTCCAAAATTAATTGCCTTACCAAATACGTTGTTTACGTCATTGAGTGTAGGTGCAAAAAAAGATATGTTGGCAACACAATAAGGACATTACGCGAAAGAATAGGTGAACATATGAGAGCAGTCATGCAAGGAGACATGAAATATCCTCTTGCCGCTCATATGTAACTATGCTCCACCCAAACACAAAACAGATGTTTTTAATTTTATGGAATTGAACAGATATCACACAATCCGAGGAATGGGACAAGGCAGCTGTCCTTACATAGGAAGGAGGCTATGTGGATCCTCAAATTGCGTAGTACTGAGACAGGTTTGAATATCGACGAGGAATTACATTATTTTCTGGGGAGATGAAATGTCAGTACATCATAATTTGAATTGGACTTATGTGTGTGAAATATAGTCAAACAACAGTCAGAGAGGAGATTTTCACATACACTCCACATATGTACACATTTAGGGTTTTGTTCACGTACATTTTTAATTTATCCATGCACTTGCTAGACTCGAGTTGAACATAAGGGGCCCATTAGGATGACAGGCATACTTTGTCCGCCCGTCATCCTACCGGTGAAAGGGACCACCTGCCATAAGGGCGGGGGTCCCGTGGCCAGCATTAGGATGTGCCCGCCACAGTGGTGAGCGCATCCAGCATTCCTACCATTGTGGCAGGTGGTGCACTCAGCACCGCCTGCCACAATGGCAGGAAGGCATGCTGTGCACTTCCAAGCACAGCATGGCAGGCACTGCGCGGTGCCTGCCATGCTGTGCCTGGAACTGCTGGGGGTACCCCCACCACCCACGGAGTCCATGGGGGCCCGCATCAGGCCCCCAAAACAGACTCTGCATGCCTTTCCGTGGTGGCATTGCCGCCACGGAAAGGCATCTGTCAAAGCCCATTGTAATATGGCTGGCGTTGTCTGATAGACACCGCCATAATATGAACCGGTCAGTAAAGGGTTCCAGCCTGGCGGGGGCGATCTGCCCGCCACCCTAATGGGCCCCTAAGTGTCTATGTCTTGAAGTAATTTAATTTAGAAAGTAGAATTCCTACAATGCCGTGACTAGCTTATATATAAGTAGTACTTCGTTTAAATTGTTTTATTGATTGAAGAAAGGTACTGTGCTACTTATTTAAAATCTAATTACCTAAGTAGGATGGATAATGAGTCAGGGTACACAAGCTACTCCCTGACTGAGATTTATACTCACGAGTATGCATTCACTCATATATAAGGGGACGTGAGTAATAGAAAATTATATGATTCACAAACTTGGCACTTCATGGATCATCTTTATTCATACAGTAGGGGAAGCGTCTTCACCCTTTGGGTTGATTATTGAGACAGGGTTTGTACTAAATCCCTGTTTGCGACTCACACACGGGCATATGCGCACACTCATATTGGGTGGCGTTCATATCTGAACACTATTGTTTTCTCACTTTCTTATTTCTTGACAATCATCCCTCATCTAGCAATAAGAGTGTTAATTTTCCTTTTCCTATTACACTTTATGCATGCAATCTTCTTGGATGGATACTCTAAGATGGTCACTGATGTTAAGGGACTAGTGAAGTCCTTCTACTATTTTATCAGGGATTCCTAGTGGCAACTGGAAGAAGGTTTCCTGCGCCAGCAACACCGATGCCATACGGCGTGGTTATATAAACGGAGCTGATGGAGGCTCAAACATGTTGCGTACTCGACAACATGCGACTGATGCCGTCCACATGATAGAGATACGGATACACGGTAAGAGTGGGAGAATAGTGGGAAAAAGACTTGTGTGCCCGTGATAGCATTTGCAATATTAGCAATATCTGATGGTCAATATTTGCCAGGCAGAATGACCTCTGTATTTCTTTAGAGGTAGGACCGCATTGACAAAACCACACTTATTGTAAACGAAGGCGGGATATTCGGAAGTTGGCACAATAGATGTTGTGGGGATGATTGTAACCATTTCTAAATGTACATTAAGATAGTGGGTATGAGACACTTTTTTAGATATACGGGGGGCTTTAGACTTGTATGGCGAGAGCGTTTGTGGTTATAGACCACACACAATGGCAAATTGACTTAAAATATAATGTAAATACACAGACCCTTGAAATGGCAGATGCCTTTAAGGTCGGGCCCTAAAGCAGTTACTTTGGATTATAATGATAGTAATTGTGATTTTGAAATTGGCAGTGTTGTTTAAATGGCTCTTACTTACAATTATAATGTATAGGAACAAGTTGTGCATAATGAGGATTTCTAAACCTATATTCATTGCCCTTAAGGGAATACATTGACAAGGTCCCCCAATGCGTTGTTCCGGTTATGTTTTTTTTGCAGCTTACAATATCAGAATGTATCAGGATTTCCAGATACATAGGAACTGTGTTTAAAGATGTCACAGGATATAGACACTCTTTGTGGGTTGGAATTATCACCACAGAAATAGTAGGTACTTTGGCTTTGGTCGAGGACCGGTACTATCAATATACTAGGTTTTACGGAATTTTACTTACCTGAGCATCTTGTTTCAATTTCACAGAATTTCATACTGTGAGGAATTAGGTATTTATGACAATCATGTCTCACTTGGGTTATATAGGGATCATTCCTGTTTCTACTGGTCTTCTATCACCTAGTTCAGACCTCACGAATTTCAGTCATTCCACTCACTGATGGCTAGGCATGTTTAATTTGGCATCGAGACTCATGTGTGTGTCCTTTTTAAGATCATCATTATTACGAATTCATGTATAGTCACCCCCTCACTTGCTTCTCTGTCCTCCACCCTCCTTTGGTAGTACTTTTCGCTGTGATTTTCTTGGGTATTTTCTTCTAGTTTCTGAACCCACTCCATCTTGTGCATGACTTCTGGTTAAATCTTTAAGATGGATCATCTCCACAACTAAATATAATTTTATGTATACTTATGTTTCACGAGCACGTACTTGAGTTGTGTTCATATGTTTGTATTTACACAGCCATGAAAAAGTTGCGGGACTAATTCCCATGTATGCGACGAAACACGTGTCGGCTGTTTCACTGTTTGAAGATCTACAGAATAAAGGAGAAAAGAAGACAGAGAGAATCTGAAATCTTTTGTATAAATTGTGCTTATTTTATGCACTGCTAATCATTCTCACAAATCTTTGACGTGTGCTGGGGAGTGTTAGTGCATTCTGTAGGCTTAGGCTAAAAATTTGGGGTGGTTTGTGGTTCTTCACACCTTGCAGCACCGCCACACAAATAGGTAACTTTAGGATAATGGCTGTGTTCATTTCTCATGAGAGGTGCCAGTGAACCTAGAAAACATACCACTATTCGCTATTTCTCCCATTTCAGATATACGTAGGGTTTCTTGATATCTATTTTTCACTCTTTGCATTTTACCAAATGAATTACTGCATACCCACTACACAATAAAAAACCATTGCAAGGTGCAACTCAGTTATTGGCTCTGTGTACCTCTTGTTCTTGGTGAACCTACAAGGCTCATATGTCTCCACAACCAGAGGTGTCCCACAGACGTAATGATATATAGCTTTTAATAATCTACCATAGTTAGAAGACGTTACATGTGAAAATGTAGGCATAAATGACTATTTTTTCAGCTAAATTTCCATATTCTTTTATTTCAACTGGTATTTTCTATTGGAAAACCTTGAAGGATCTACACAAATGAACCCTGGCTGAAATTTTAATGTTGTCTACTTTTCATAAATGTAAAGCAATCTGGGATTCATGATTGGTTACACACCCATTTTTGCCACTGACTGGAAGCAGGTTGACAGCACAAAAAATAGTAAAAATACAATATGTCCCAGTAAATGTCAAAACTCTGTAGTTCATTTTGGTTTCCTGACAAAAGTCTTCTAGTTCGTGAAAGCTGGGAAGATGGTGATTTTAGCACCGCAAACCCTTAGTTGATACCATTTGTAGGGAAAAAACGGAAACTTTCTTCTGCAGCGCTCTTTTCCTATTCTTCCCTCAAAAACCTAAATTGTGTTATATTTTGCCTAATTTGTCGATCTCCTCCAGGAGAATCCCCAAACCCTGGGTACCTTTAGAAACCACAACATGTTGGAGGAAAAAGACACCAATTTGGCATGGATACCTTATGTGTATAAAAGGTTATGGGGGCCTGAGCATGACTTTACCCAAATATCCAGAAAAGGAAGTGGCAAAGGGGTGGAAAAGGCCTAGCAGCGAAGAATTTAAACATGTTCACACAATAGTAACTGAAGAAGCAGAGGCAGCAGTCTCTATACCTTGATTTGTTCGAACAAACAACCTTCATTAGGACGGACCCTAAGAGAAAAGAGTGCAGCCAGCTATTCCAATCATCAGGTCCTCTCATATTAATAAGAGGAAATGGTGGGACGTATACTCGATCATCAAATGGTGATAAAAATTCCAGGAGTGTAATTCATTCCATTAAAGGATTTGATTGCACCTTGTATGCTCACCCCAAGGCCATTGCTGAACAATTTCTGGTCTTTTATCAAGAACTTTACAGTCAGCCTAAAGGGTTTAACTCTTCAGGATTTGCACAATATGTTCAGGACAGCATGTTGCCCACTCTGATGGAGCCCCATGCTAGTATACATCCGCAAGATATAATTATTAGGACCCAATTATGATTAAAGCGGTCCATAGGACAGCCTTTGCCGCAGTGGCAGTCCGCAAACTGACACATTTGCAGTTCCACCACTGTAGTAGGAGTGCAGCAGTGGGTCCACCACAGGACTGTCCGAACTGCCAGGGATCCTTGATCCCGCAGTGGTGGCGCCACGGTGTGAGGCAGTAATATGCCGGAGGTGCCGCTGTCGCAATGCCAAGCATATTACAAGTTTCCTCACTGCCGCAGTTTTGATGGTGCTTAGCCCTCCATGAAAAGTGTGGTGTGAGGAAACTAAGCGAGCCTTACAGGGTCCCTTTTTACCTCTGGTCTAGGGAATGCATGCAATGGAGCACATGGTGTGCCCCCCTATCTTCATGCACCCCCAGTTCCTGCACAGCATCAACTTCACAGGAACATGCGTCGGTACTCCCATCGTGGTGCCGTTCTAACGCTCCGATATGAGCCTTTAAATCTCGCTACTGTGGATCCCCAAAGCACTGCCCGCCAGACCACAAATTAATTTGTAATCTGTTAGGCAGTGTGTGGACAAGTTTGGAAGTGTTGCAGTGGGGCGCTGGCGTGGCGGCCTGCTGCCATACAGTCAAACTCGTAATCAGGCTCTTAGTGATATTGAGGTAGGTCTTTTAGCTCTGCCATCTGGCAAGGTGGCGGAACAAGACACCATAGCACTTGAATTTTATAAAACATTTAAAGATGTTACTATCCCATTTTTTTGGAGTCATTCGGTATGTCAATACTGGTGGTAAAATGCTGGCTATGTGGAATGTGACTAATATTAATATTCTTTAGGAAAGATAAGCCGTCCTATATCTCTCATTATTGCTGAAGCAAATGTGTTTGCAAAGATTCATGCTATTCGACTTGCTCCTCTTATGTCAGACTTAGTTTTGCAGCAACAGCTCAGTTTTATACCTGGCAAGGACACTACTTGCTATGTCAATACGATTATTGCTGCATTTGATGTAGCAGAGAAACTGGGTCAAAGATCAGAGATGATCAAGAAGGCGCTTGACCATGTCATATGGGACGCACTGTGGGCAATATTAGTGGCTTTGGGTATAAGGGACAGGTTCTGCAAGTGGGAAGTCGGAATATAGGAACCCTAGCATGCAGTTAGTCTATACCGGGATATCCTCAAAATAATTCCAGATCTACTATGGCAATCTGCAGGGGAGTCATCTATCTCCTGTTTTATTCACTCTTTTTATCGAGCCTTTCCTGTGCTCTCTGTTTAAGAATGAGCAAAATCAGCCTATGACTGCAGGAGGTTTTGAACTCAAAATTACAGCATATGCAGACGACGTGGCTGTATGTTCAACTAATCCATCAGTGGCCCTGGTAAATATTATTAAGGAGGCAACTAGATTTTGATTATTCTCTGGCTATAAACTTAACATATTGAAGACTCTGTTCCTCCTTAACTTTAAACCAGAAGCCCTGAATTCCAGGGTTTGCTTATCTACAACAGACCTGGGGGTCCAATTAAGCCAGCTGGTTAGGAAAGTTGTCGAATTGAACTATTAACCCTGCTGCAAACAGTCACTAGAAAAATGTGGTTGTGGAAGAAGCTCACGATAAGCATTATTGGTCGAAGCAACATCATAAAAAATAATTTTATATCTGTTTCGTGCTTTCCCCCTCTGGTACCCAATAATTTTTTTTAACACTTAGAAGATGCCATCAGTAGTTTTATTTGGGGACATAGACAGGCTACATGTGCTATATGACTTTTAAAATGTCCTTATGGGCAGGGTGATCTGCAGCTTCCCGGTTTTAATATTTGTTTCTGGGTGGCATTTGCAGGTGGCCTGCATTACGCTGCTAATGCAAAGTGACCCAGACCCTTCAGATTTCTATTATCAATTAGCATTAGGGCCAGGGTACAGGCTATTCTTCTATAGATGTGGAGATCTTAATTATTTTAAATGTGTTTTGTTTTAAGTGTATTAGGGACATTATCAGTATATGGTGGGAAATATCTATTAAATCATCTCTTCAGTTGATTAATTCAGACACACTTTTGTGAGATAATCCTGCATTCCCGGCTATATTCCACGATATAGTGGGTAAAGCCTGGTGGTGCAATGGGGTGGAAACTGTGGGACATCTCTATTTGATTTGATTTGAATGAAATTTATATTGCGCAGACAATAACCCGAAGGCATCAAGGCGCCTAACAACGTATATCAAAAAAAGGGCATATCACCATTGATGAATGACCTTAATGAATTTTGTACATTCGCTGGGCTCCAGGTCTCCTACGATCTTCCTCGCCATTTCTTTATTAAACACCTACAGATAAAGGATTTTTCTTTAAGTTTGAATGTAAGATTATGTCTGAATTAGGCAGCCCTGACCTACTCTCTTGTTTGCACAAGGCGCCTCGGAAAGCGTTAATTAGTGCAATTTATCAAGAGTTTTGCCAATATAGCTTTTCACCCTCTGAGGCGGAAGCCGGAGGTTCCTCTCTCCTATTCTTTGTGCTAATAGACTTAAGACCTATTTCCAAAGCGCCACGTGCATTTTTATCGCGTCTTGTGTAACGCGTGTATTTTACCCGTTTCTGCTTTTCTAAAAGCGGATTTTATCTGCACCTTGTTTATCACCCCCTCCACCTCCTGGGCCGCTCTCAGCTGAGTGTTGACGCTGAGAGCTGGTCCCGGGGAGGCGAGGGCTGTTTGGCGGCCATATTGAGGGTAGGCGCGACCTCGCGCTCTAGTCTCTATAAAGGGGGCCAAGATAGGGATCAGCAAACGATCGCTTTTCACCCTCTGAGGCGGAAGCCGGAGGTTCCTCTCTCCTATTCTTTGTGCTAATAGACTTAAGACCTATTTCCAAAGCGCCACGTGCATTTTTATCGCGTCTTGTGTAACGCGTGTATTTTACCCGTTTCTGCTTTTCTAAAAGCGGATTTTATCTGCACCTTGTTTATCACCCCCTCCACCTCCTGGGCCGCTCTCAGCTGAGTGTTGACGCTGAGAGCTGGTCCCGGGGAGGCGAGGGCTGTTTGGCGGCCATATTGAGGGTAGGCGCGACCTCGCGCTCTAGTCTCTATAAAGGGGGCCAAGATAGGGATCAGCAAACGATCGCTTTTCACCCTCTGAGGCGGAAGCCGGAGGTTCCTCTCTCCT
The DNA here is from genome assembly GCF_964263255.1 of Lissotriton vulgaris. Lineage (NCBI taxonomy): Eukaryota > Metazoa > Chordata > Amphibia > Caudata > Salamandridae > Lissotriton > Lissotriton vulgaris. The sequence continues at coordinate 1,087,284,417 of NC_141694.1, read as the reverse complement.
ATTCTTTGTGCTAATAGACTTAAGACCTATTTCCAAAGCGCCACGTGCATTTTTATCGCGTCTTGTGTAACGCGTGTATTTTACCCGTTTCTGCTTTTCTAAAAGCGGATTTTATCTGCACCTTGTTTATCACCCCCTCCACCTCCTGGGCCGCTCTCAGCTGAGTGTTGACGCTGAGAGCTGGTCCCGGGGAGGCGAGGGCTGTTTGGCGGCCATATTGAGGGTAGGCGCGACCTCGCGCTCTAGTCTCTATAAAAGAGTACTCAGCGGCTCCGCGCAGCGGACGCGGCAGGGGATGCGCCGGATGACCGCCGGAGTCACGCCAGAGTCCAGTCCGTCTGCGCCCGTCCGCGCTAAGGACGGGCTGGATGGCTGGACTACTGGCCTTTACAAGGTAGGCGCCCCTGTCCTGAAATACTCTTTAAGGGAGATGCTGCGGCTGAAGCCCGCTCCTGCCCCTTGCTCTCATCGCTACAGACCTGAGGACTATTTGACATGTCCCAGCTGTGTGTGCTTTTCGACTGAGGCGGATGAGCCTCTGCTCACTCTTGCCTCTGCTCCTCCGGAACCCTGCTCCTTATCAACACCTAAAAACCCCAGCGAGTCCTGTCTTCTTCTCAACGCCCGCTCGCTTATTAAAAATAACATTGTTTTCAAGGAACTGGTCTTAGATAAAACACCTTCTTGGGTCTTTATTACGGAGACCTGGGCTAAAGACTCCTCCGGTCCCGATCTGGTTGAAGCGGTCCCTGAGGGTTACTGCCTTACTCGATTGGACAGATCAGGCCGTGTTGGCGGTGGTCTGGCCATTTTATATCAGGACAAATTTCACTGCCACACTATACCCCTTTCTGACCCTAAGGACACATTCCAGGTCTTATACTTTTCCCTCTCTGATTCTGCTAACCCAGCATTTAATGGAATCCTGGTATACCGCCCTCCTGGCCCAAGAGCAGGATTTGGGCTGAAACTGATGCAGGTTCTGGAACCCTATTTTGGCCGACAAAATCTGACCATTCTAGGTGATTTCAATTTTCATCTCGAGCTATTGGAGGCTCACGACACGATCTCCCTGGTAGAAATAATGTCAGCCTGCGGACTCATCCAGCTGGTGAACGGTCCCACCCACCGAGCGGGGCACACGCTCGATGGTATTTTCTCCAACGACCCTAGGCTGACAGTTGCCAGCCCCTTCCATCTCTCCTGGTCGGACCATCTGGCCGTTCCCTTCAACATGTCGTATCCCGCACGGGACTATATTAGAAGGGCCTCGAGCACCACGGAAGTGCGAAGGAATCTTAAAAAGATCAGGGAAGACTCCTTCCTTCCATGGACAACCAGTTTGTCCATTCCTCGGGAGGCAGATACCTCCACTGCGGTCTCTCTATTTGAAAATACCATTGCTGAGGCCATGGAGGTGCTTGCTCCCGCAAGGTCTTGCTATTCTGCGAGGAAAAGACCCTCCGCTCCCTGGTTCTCCGAACAGCTTCGGCTTCGGAGACAGGAAGTAAGAAGGCAGGAGCGCTTATGGCACTCTAGCTGGGCATCTAAGGACAGAGAAGCCCATAGGGTCCTGCTTAAAAACTACAAACTAGAAGTTATTAAGACCAAGCAGGAATACTTTACGGCACTCACCTCCTCATTGTCATCTCCTAGAGAACTCTTCAGGATTGTCGATTCCCTTACAACCCTTCAGACACCGGATCCTGTGGTTGCCTCTCAGGACCTGTGCAACAAGATAGCTGCCTTTTTTCAGTCAAAAATCGCTGACATCTATGCTGCTTTGGAGGTCCAAAAATCCCTGACCGCCGTCCCCCTGCTGCCTGCTCTCCCTGAGCCCAGTGTTGCGGAATCCTCTCAACATCAGGAATTGATTTCCTTTCCTCCTCTTTCCTGTCAGGATCTTGAAATCCTGCTTGATAAAACCAAATCTGGTTCTCCGCTGGATGTCTGCCCGCTAAAGATCCTCAAGCAGTGCAGAGAATCTCTCCTTCCTCCTCTGGTTGACATCATGAACAGAGCGATGAAGGAAGGCATTTTTCCCCAACAGTGGAAAAATGCTGTTGTAAAACCCTTGCTTAAAAAGCCTTCTCTGGACCCCGGGGTGTTAAAGAACTTTCGCCCCATCTCACTGCTCCCGGCTCCCGCAAAGATGCTCGAAGCCTATCTAAATAAACATCTGGCTGCATTTGTGGAGAGCTCGGGCTGTTTGGATCTTTCCCAGCATGGGTTCAGGAGGGAACATAGCACCGAGTCTGCCCTCACCATAGTGCTGGATACCATCCGCACCAGAGTTGATGAGGGTCAGACCTCCCTCCTGATCCTTCTAGACCTCACAGCGGCCTTCGATACCCTTTCTCCTGTGGTGTTAACATCTCGCCTGAGGGAGATTGGGGTTCGCGGGTCTGCTCTGGGACTCCTTTCCTCTTTTCTCGACCATAGAGAACAAAGGATAATGCTGGGTCCATTTCTATCTCCATCCCTGTCTGTGCAATGTGGGGTCCCCCAAGGGTCAGCGCTTAGTCCTACCCTTTTTAATATCTACGTGACCCCCCTTGCCAGACTTATTAGATCTTTTGGGATGGAGGTAGTTTCCTACGCGGACGACACCCAGATCCTAGTCTCTCTCTCCCAGCCAGCTACGTCAACTGCCGCCAATTTTAGATCTTGCATGGAGGCAGTTGGCCAGTGGATGATCCACAATTCACTAAAGCTGAATGGGGAGAAGACGGAGGTGATGGTTTTTGGAGGAAAGGAATCGATCTGGTCGGCGGAGTGGTGGCCGAACTCGCTGGGCGCATGTCCCGAGCCCACCTTGTCAGCAAAAAACTTGGGAGTTATGATCGACCCCAACCTCAGTATGTGCCAACAGGTCAACAGGACTGTTTCGACCTGCTGGGGGATTATCCACACACTGAGGAAAATCAGGCACTTCTTGTCACCCCAGGCAAGAAAGCAACTTGCTGTCGCTTTTCTGGGCTCGCGACTGGACTACTGCAATGCGCTGTATGCAGGGCTGAACAAGAGTCACCTACAGCGCTTGCAGGTGGTCCAGAACGCGGCAGCGAGATTTGCTCTTGACCTACCAAAGCGTGCCTCTGCCACCGAAGCCCGAAAACAACTGCACTGGCTCCCCGTTGAATACCGGATCCTTTTCAAATCCATGTGCCTGGTGTATAAAGCTCTTGCTAAACCCAGCCCTACAAGCATGGGATCCATTCTTTCTCGGCATAACCCTAGTAGGAATCTTCGCTCCAGTCACAAACTCCTCCTCTCCGTACCCCGTGTCAGAAAAGCAAGATGGGGAGGTAAGGCCTTTTCCTTTCTGGCACCCAAGTGGTGGAATGCCCTCCCTCTGGAAGTAAGATCTAGCCCCTCTTTGCAAACTTTTAGATCCGTGCTCAAAACTCATCTTTTCACACTTGCATAACCGTAGTGGTATTTTGTATTTTCTGTTTATTGATTTTGATAGGCGCCTTGATACCTTCGGGTTTAGTCTGCGCGTTACAAGTTGCTTAATAAATAAATAAATAAATAAATATAGGGCAGATGACAGCCCATCTCTTGCGGCCAAATGGTGTAAGATGCTTCCCGATGAAATTCTTGTCTCTGTCTTTTTAATTGCTTTAGAGACTATTGAGGGCACAGTTAATTCTATTATTCTACAGCTGCAACAGTTTAATACAATCTGCATGCTGTATTATACACCTGACAGAATAGACAAGTGGAATGGGAACCCTGGGAGTGAGAAGAGTTAGGGGCACATCCATCAAGATGAGGAAGTGCGATTCCTTAATAGCGATTTTTAAGGAATCGATATTTAGGAGTCGCAATTTGTTATGCATGTAGGTTTCGCAAAAATAATAGCGATACCAACACACTCCCTAATAGTGAGTCACAAATTGCGATTCATTATTAGGAAATGCTTTCCCTTTCATTCCTATGGGCCTAGAGGCCTGTAGGAATGAATGGGAAAGCATTCGCAATTTGCAATTACCAAATAGGTAATCGCAAATTGTGAATGCAATTGCAAGGGTGCTAGGGGCCCACCGCTGATGCATCTTCAAAAAAGATAAGTGTGCAAATGAGGCACACACACATGTCCTAAGGGCATGTGCATGCTCCAGATGGCACTTAGAAAAATGAAATTTTGTGCATTTTTTTAAGGATTTGCAAATTACCATCAACTTGAAGTTGATGGCAATTTGTGATTCCTTAATGCAAAATCACATTTTGAAAACACTTCTTGCATTGCATTTAGGGAATCGCAAATTGTGATTCCCTATATGCATTCGCAAAATAGGTAATTCCAAAAATTGTGATTACCTATTTTGGGAATGCAATTTGGATTGATGCATCGGAGACAGCTTTTTACTAGTCACAAACAGGCCGATTCTGCGAATTAGCCCGTTTGAGACCAGTAAAAAGCTTGGTGCATGTGCCCCTAAGTTACCTGAGTGCGGGTGCTATGCATCAGATATATTATGCATGTTTGCTACCTGTCCTAAAAACTTCTGGGCTGGGGTGACCCAACGCTTAAGTCTTTGTTTTGGATATGATAAGCAACTTTCCTTTAACCGCATCGCTGCTGCGGTGATTTTTGCGCTGTGCTGGCCCTTTGTGTACTACATTGTATATGACGAGCTTAGCTCGTCATCAGCACACGCCACCCGTGGCTGATGACGAGCTGAGCTCGTCATCAGCATCGAAGGGGTTAAGGAGATTATCCTGGGCTACGAAATGGAATTTGACATCGGCTTGAGACAGATGTTATCTATAGCAATTGCCTCTGCCAGGCTCGGCATCACTAGATCATGGATTTCCTCCATTCCTCTTAGGGTGGTTGAGTCGTGGACTGTATTCAGCAAACTCATGAGTCAAAGCTGACCCTGGCTAAGGCAAGATTAGTTCAAATCTGGGCACAATTTGACTGGGATCTATAGGGCAATGCTTGTGTATGAAAATTATTTTTCTATGGATCGACTCCGGAAAATTATGGGGTCTAAGAAATAATCATATATAATGTGACAGTGACTAATGAGACTAATGTGACTCCCCACTATTGTGACTAATGTGACAGTGTATAACGTGACTCCCCACTTGACCCTCTTCCCCCATCCGCGCTCAGACTTCTCGAAGAGTCAGTCCATAGTGTGATTCTTAATCTTCTCAATACCTCTTTAACCTCTGGTCACATTCTCCAGAACTGGAAACACGCTCTGGTGCTTTCTTTACTAAAGAAAGACGGGTCTTGATCCTATCTACTAGTCAAACTATCGTCCTTTATCCCTCCTTTCTGTATTCTCTAAAGTCTTGGAATGCCAATTGAATTCTCAACTCTCCTCTCACATGGCTACTTGCAATTAATTTCATCCATCACAGTCTGGCTTTCAATCAGGCTACAGCACCGAATCAGGTCTGCTTGGGGTAACTGAATATCTCAGGCAGCAGCTCGAGTGCGGTGGCATGGCATCTCTCATTTTACCGGACTTGAGCGCCGCATTTGATACACTCTCACATTCCATTTTGGTTGATTGTCTTGAAGCCACAGGCATTGTGGGTGTGGCTTTGAGGTGGCTGATCTCTTTTCTAAAAGACCGCCTCTTCCAAGTCTTTTCACACACCACTAAATCTAATCCAGTAGCCTTAACTTACGGGGTGCCATAGGGTTTGATTTCAGGCCCTCTGCTTTTCAATCTCTACGTTCACCCTTTGGCGGACATTGTACAGAAGTCGGGACTGACCATTTTTTCTTATGCAGATGATACCCAGATTATCTTTTCTCTTTCAGCTGCTCAGCATCAGGACCCCTCCTTAATCCAGCTCAAACTGTGTAATATCTCTTTAAGGATGTCCAGAAACACCTTGAAGCCGAATGGTTCTAAAACTGAGGCCCTCATTCCAGGAAACAATCCCGAACACTTGGGAATTACCCATTGGCCTGACACTTTGGGGCCTTTACCTGCTCTGGTCCCTAAAGTTAAGAACCTGGGCTTTACTTTTGACAACAACCTCTCCCTCAGAGCCTAAGTGTCCGGGGTCACAGCGACCTGCTTTGATGTTCGCAAGTGGCTAAAAAAAATCTTCCGGTTAATTCCTCCTGCTGCCCAGAGAACAATAATGCAGGCGATATCCAGACTTGACTACAGCAATGTTTTGTACCTGGGCGCTGATAAAGCCTCCATCCATCGCTTACAGCTCCTAAAAAATACAGCTGCGTGCCTTCTTTTCCGGCTGCCTCGACATTATTCAGCCTCACTTTTGCTCTATCAACTCCATTTGCTCAGGGTGAACAAGTGCATTGAGCATAAAGCCTTTTGCTACATGTTTTGAGCCAAGCATGGCTTGGCACCCCCCTACATACATAGCCTGGTTGAACTTTACATGCCCACTAGACAGTGAGCCTTTCTCTGTTCTCTGTTCCCAGAGTCTGTCTCGCTCATATGAAAAGTCGCTCATTCACCTATCTTGGCCCCAAACTTTGGAATTCTCTTCCTTTGGAACTTAGGATGCTTCACTGGCTTTTAGACTTTTGCGAGTATAATCCTTTGGCGCTTCCTTCTGCAACTGGTGGCTTGTATATTGTCCTGCTCAGCCCCGGGAAACCCTGTTGGGTAGCTGTGCACTTTATAAATCTATAAAACAATTAACAAAAATAAACAGTGAGGTGTTCCAGCTTATCTTATCTTAAGTTCTTCTAAACTGTTCCACTTGTAATCTAATGTGTCATAGTTATTTTTGGATTAAGGTGCGCTAACGGACTATGTTTTCACATTTACTTTCCACTCCTATGTTTGTACTACAAAACAAATGCTCAAAGTCTGTGTCTTTTTGGGGCCTTTACATGTCAAAGTCTGCTTTTACCTTCTGACTAAAGAAAATTGAAAAATGCAATAAAAAAAAGGAAACAGTAAGCCTGAACTTCCAAACCAGGTCCTCCCTGAACCGGAACCCAAGGAACCCATGACCAGTTTTGCCATTGTTATGGACTCATCAGCCACGTATAGCTTGGTTCCAGTGACACAGGGTGCACGGAACCCATGCCTGGGCATACCCATCCTACCTAGGGTAACATCCTAAAGTATACAAAAGGTGATGGATGGAATGATTGAATTAATCTCAGCCAATGGTAATTATTTGTGCCGTGTCCCAGTCTATTGTTATTATGCACACCATGATACCTCTATTTGGACCTTGCTAGATATGCAAATCCTTCCTGACCTTTCTCCAATGAGAGCAGTTCAGCCTGAACTGTCAACTAAGTCTTCCCTTAACTGGAACACAAGCAACCCAGGACTGGCTTTGCCCTTGTTATGGGCTCATCAGCTGAGAATAGCTTAGGGCAACATACTACAATATACAAAATGTGATGGATGGAATGCTCAAATTAATCTCAGCCACTGGTAATCACTCAGGGAGTACTAATCCCACAGGGAGAATGTGGATGCCCAGATGGAAACGAAGGGGCAGGAGGTGGAGACAATCCATAGAAGAAGGACAAGTGGATCCGGGGTTACAAGCTCTGAGAGCAGACACCCTAAGGCTGCTTCTGCTTTGAATGGGCTCCCTGCAGTGTCACGGAGACAGAGGGCTGAACACCTTCACCAGCAAACCCCTGTATGACACAGAGTGTGTCACGCTTGAAGGGGTGGGGATTCTCCTCTTGTAGTCCCGACTTTCTTAGGTACCTGTTCAGTCTCAGGTTACGGACCTTGGGCTGAAAGGCAAGTCTCAGGGTACCACCCTAGGACAGGTGCGAAGGAGAGTGGAAGTAGGGTGCTTAACACCCGGGTCTGGATCCCCACCCCACTCTGAAAAATCTCAGAGGTCTGGGAAAACTTAGCAGCAAATATAGAACTCCTCATAAGCTCAAAGGCTAGAAATGAGGCCTAACTAAGGCCTGTGCTGGAAGCCTCCACCCGGCAGTGAATGGCCCGAGGCCTGGGTATTGATACTGACAGCTGTCAGTGGCCTCTGGTCGTTGTGGCCCTCATGAGCAGAGTTTTCCTTGGGTGGGGAATGAAGTCTGATCCAAGAGATTGAATGGACCACATTACTTGGCTGGCTATGGTGGTACTGTCCACATACTGGGATGCGTCTGAGAGCAAATTAAAGTTAAGAGATACACAGATAGGGTCCTCAGGTAAAGAGAAGAATTTCCAGGGGCCAGTCCAGTTGCTCATGAGAGTAGTGACTGAAGGATTCAACTGGGTTCAGAGGGGCATAGAAGTGACCAGTGGCAATGCAGAAAAGGCTCATTGTCCATGTTCTATTGACTAAGAAGGGAAGCCTATCAAGGCATTGATTAGTTTACCCTAGATTTGGGCGGGAAGGGGTTCATTTTGGACTTGGACCTCCCTACAGGGTCACCACCAAATGTATTGCCTCCACCCCTCCTGTTTTCAAAATGTATTTTGTTGACATTACATCTCTGTGCACTCTACCATTGCTACGCTGTGTTAAAGCTTGTGCGTTCTCTCCTTTAAGTCCCTAAAATGTGATAACATTTGTTAAAAACTGATTGACAGATGTAATTTACATGTAGGTCCCTAGTAAAATGGTACTGCATGTACTCAGGGCCTGTTAATTAACTGCTACTGGTGGGTTTGCAGCTCTTATTTTACCACTCATTACAATAGCACTTTGAGGGGGCGCTAGAGGGAGCATTGTGGGATGGCTGCCTACTGAGTCAGCTCCGCTGGGCAGATCTCAGTCCTGCAATTTTAACCCCCAAACTGGAAGACATTTATCTGCAGATTGGCAGCAAATATCACCGGAATGTGTCAGGCTGCCGCAGAACACTTCTGAGATCTCATTGTGGGCAAATCGTCCTCTGAACTCTCTGGGCGCAGTGTAAGGAGCTTCGTAAGATGGCGGTCAATGGACAGCGGGACGGACGGGGAGAACGATCAGAGGCACTGTGAGTCGGCAGCGTTGTAACGCGAGGTCGGGACCTGTAACGCTCGCGCCTGCAACTGAAGGGCGGTGCAGAACTGGCCGGAGACGTCTGATAGTGCAGGGTGTAATGCGGACGCTTGCGGTGGTGAGGTGGATGCCGTGAGAAAATGGCGGCCCCCAGTGCACTGTCATAGACAGATCTCAAACCCAGGTAGGAGACATCACTGCTCCTAATATGCGCACACTAGTACCCTGCCTGTGCGGCGATAGCTTTTTGGTACCGCTGAAACCCCCTGTGCACTGTGGCCAGATCGGAACCCTCCGAGCGGCCAGCGGCCATTTTGCATATCTCCTTGCGGCCTGTCCTCACGCAGATTGCCAACCATCAGAACAGACACGGCCTCTCCCATGCTGCGAGGTTAGTAAAAACCCCAATTCTACCGCGTTGCTCCCCCTCAGTCAGCAGACAGCGGGGGTGCAATAGATGACATTCAGTTGTGAATCCCGGGGCTGGACATTTGAATAATACTGGAGGTCAGCTGTACTGGACTGCCTTGCTTGCCTAGTGGGATATAGTGGCATCGAAGTGAATACTCCCTGATATGGCGGCAGATCAGGAATACAGTGCTGTGCTCATTGGATCCCTCTATGTGATGTATGGTGATATTATTCGCTGCGATTGACCCTCCTGCTATACTGTGCCCGGAACCACCTTTAGTTCAACCTTAAATACAACAGTTGATGCGCCATCGGATGTCTGAGTGGGCGGTGCTGTACTTCTTCTCATCTGGAACACGTATCCTCCTACAGGTTGGCCCGGTGCAATGGTCCTTAAGGAATATAACCGCTCAAGATTCTTCTGGTGGTATATTCCTGTTTGGGGGTTCAGCGTCTACTATACGACCTCCAGGATTGGTTTCAGCACCCTCTAGGGTAGCGGTGGAAATTTGCTCAGCCCTTGGTGCTCCTTTCTTCTAGTTGCAAGCCGGTGATCAGAGGTAGCGACCCCACTATTCATGATGGGCAAACCAGATAAGCAACAACCAAAACTCACCTTTGAAGCAAGGAGACAGATGAGGGTCCCTACGACGAATTCTGATACTGAGGCTGAGACGGACTACCCCACAGACAGCGGCATGGAATCCGTCCTCAAAGCAATACAGTCCAGTCTTCAGGACATCAATGGAAAGCTTGACCACCTGACGCACCGTGTGAACAGCATGGCAGCGAAATTGGACAAGCAAGGTGAGCGCCTGGACGCGGCCGAAACCCGCATCTTGGCAGTGGAGGACGAGGCGCATGCAACAACTTCCAAATGTGGTGGGATGGAAAAGATCCTGGAGGTGATTAAAAACAAGGCGGAGGATTTGGAGGCAAGGTCGCGCCCAAACAATGTTAGAATCGCGGGCGTGCCTGAGACGACCAACACGCTCTGCATGGAAACGTATGTGGAGGAGATGTGCTGGTTGATTTTCGGAGTGGAACACCTGTCCTCGATCTTCATAGTGGAACGTGCACACAGGTCGCTGGCGCCTCGTCCACCACCAGGTGCCCCACCCAGGCCCATAGTGGCTCGTATCCTGAATTATAGGGATAGAGACAGTATTCTGAGAATGGCATGAGAAAAACAGAAGGTGTCATATCAAGGCAATCAGTTGGAGTTTTATCTGGATTACACGGTTGCTGTACAACAGGCACGCAAAGAATTTGCCAATGCCAAGATGAAGCTAAGAGAGCTGAAAGTGGAGTACGCCATGCTTTATCTGGCGCGTTTGAAGGTGGTCTGGGATGGCCGACCGACTGTACTTCAATCGCCGACGGCAGCTCAAGATTTCATCAAGAAGATCGCCACTAGACGCAAGGAACAACGCCGTACAGATCAGCAGCAAGATTCGGAGTGAGGTGATGATTTGGACAGGAATGTCATGACTTTTATTATCGATATCCCTGCCACTTTCTGACTCCGTGATGCAAAACCTTCATCAAGCTGGCTCAGGTACTACAAACTTGCTGAGGGCTGATGTGTCCCTATATGGTAAGTGCAGACACTGCACAAAAGACATCTTTGCGGACCATCCCAGAACTACAGGTTGATTCACAAAACTGCATTCTCTGGTAGTTCTTAGTCATTTCATAGCCTCATTTTGTGAGGGGGTGCATGAATATCCTCTATATCATGATAGCTGACACCACGGCATATCCCCTTAAAGATGTCAAGGATGTACAACTCAGACCTTTTCAATCTGTTATTGTAGCTCATTTCATGGCCTGGTACAGAGTTCTCCTATGATGGCTACTGATGAATGCTGATTTCTTGTTATATAATATGCACTGGGAGAAGGATACATTTCGGTAATTGCACGATCAAGTATAACTCCTTGCTCACGGTTTCCGCAATGTGGCAAACTGTATATTTATGATTTACGTTGTAGTGGTGCAGACAATTGTCTATCCCGCACGTGCTCCGGAACTTAGATACATGGTAATGGTACCGCATGTATGGAGTACTGGATCTTCAGACTGCCTTTATCTTGGCTTACCAGCAACATGATGGTCACACATTATTGTAGGTGTTGAACTGTATGGGTATACAGTCACTCTTGCACGTCTGTTCATTGCTTGGACCCCTCCCTAGAGGATGGAGGCGAATCTGCGAATCATAGACTGCAGGTTCTGTTTTGAAATCTTATGTGCAAAGTACTATGTTATGCAATTTGTCACGACATTTGGTTCACTGGTAATAACGATTCGTGGTGGGTTCTTTGGGTTTAATATGTATTCATAATAATGATCTGTCCACATCCATTAACTTGGATGGTGTTGTGTACCCTGAGCGGACCTCCACAAGGGAGTTCCCCATGAGTTTGTTGTTGGGAGGGGTTGTTGATCTGGGGATATGTCATCGGCATGATTGGGATGCTAGAGTGGGAGGGGGTGGAGGGGTTGGGGACTAGGTAGGTTTGACGGTCCATGCCACTTGAGATGCATTGCTGTAATCCACACTGATAGTTTTCTTTGTAAAGAGATTCATATAGGGCCACATTGCAAATGTTATATAGAGGGAGGACACATCCTGCCGGTTTCTATCGGTGGATACTCACACACCCATGATAACAAAGACTGAAACTGCACTAAAAAGACCATATTTAAAGCTAATTACGTGGAATATTCAAGGGTTTACCAACCCCAAAATAATTAGGCAAATATTCACCTATTTTGATAGATTACATGTCAACATAGCGTTATTGCAAGAGACGCACATTGCCCCAGGTACCAGCAGTCATTTCGATCGCAAATGGGCTGAGTCTATTCATCTTTCCACGTATTCCTCATACTCTAGGGGGGTTACAATCTTGGTAAAAAAGGGCACACAGTTTCGAATTGAGCGTACAGTGACAGATGCTCAAGGTAGATATGTCATAATTACAGGTACACTTAGAGGGCAAAAGATAGCAATCATTAATACATATGGTCCCAATACAGACGCACCTGACTTTTATCATGAGATTTGGCAGAAACTGCATGTGGAGAAGGGTAGAATTTTGTTATGGGAAGGTGATTTCAATCTCGTCCTGAATGAACGCCTAGACCGCTCTGCTAACACTATAGAACCACATCGTAAGGCAAGAACTAAGGTACTGGATATCATGGCGGAACTGCAGTTACACGACATATGGAGGATGCAAAACCCAGGAGCTCTGGAGGCCACACACGTGTCAGCGGCCCATGGCAGTTGGTCGCGCATTGATTACTGGCTTGGGTCGGGGGGCGGCGCTGCGATGGACCTCCGATGTGACACATTTGCCTCAAACACTATCAGATCATAACCCCATATTGCTGTCCCTTAAGATACCGTCATATACACCACCCCCCTATAGCTGGCGGTTTAATGCTAAAGCACTCACAGATTCGATATACACAGATACTATCACCGCAGCTATTAAGGAATATTTTAGTTTAAACGCACCCTCCACTGCGGACCCCTGCCTCTTGTGGGAGGCTTTCAAAGCTACCCTAAGAGGGGTATGTATGAGCACCAATGTTGGTATCTTGAGAGCCTTACGTGGGCAACTTGCACGCTGTGAGGCCAAGCTAAGGGTACTTGGAAATGAGTATGCTATTACACAAAGCCCACACCTATTGGGGGAAATCAGGCAGGCACAGACGGAATATCAGTCATTTGCGGAAAGCAAACTTAAATATCTATCTAGACGTCCCTCCGCTCGGGCCTTTGGTGAGGGAGGAAGGCCAGGCAGAGTTTTGGCATCTAAAATTTGTGAAGGCCGTAGTTCCCAAGCTGTGCTGCAAATTCGAGAGGAGGATGGCTGCCTACGAACAGACGCTAGTGGCATCTTGCAGGGGTTCCTAAAGACATATAGTATGCTGTATGAATCACAACCGGTAGCGGCCTCAACGGAAGTACTAGACTACTTGGCGGATGTTGCCATTGCATGGCTATCGGACGTGCAGCGGGCCTATCTGTCGATGCCCATCACAGTGGAAGAGGTGACAGACATTATTAAATCGTTACCAAACGGTAAAGCATCAGGCCCTGATGGGTTCACTTGTGAATTTTATAAGGCCTTCGTGAACCTGTTAGCCCCTCATTTGGTGGAAATGTACAGGGACGCCTTTGATAAGATGACACTTCCTCCGTCACTTCGGGAAGCGGTACTGATTACCCTCCTTAAGCCCGCAAAGGATCCTACAAACTGTGACTCATATCGACCACTCTCGTTAATTAACGTGGACTCAAAAAATTTTTGGATATGTTACTTGCTACAAGGTTACAACCCCTTATGCCTAATTTGGTCCTCCCGGACCAGTCCGGTTTTATACCATCTAGAGCCACTATGCACAACACCTGGACGCTATTCGCACTTTCTCACTATTTGATGCCCAGTACGAAGGCAGTGGTGGTCATGTTAGATGCCGCCAAGGCCTTTGATTCTATTGAATGGTCATACCTCCTGACGGTGCTGCAGAGGATGGGGTTTCCGCCCATTTATATACAGTGGGTTCAATTATTGTACACACAGCCAGTTGCTAGAATCCGGGTCAATGGGTATAATTCTGACCCAATACCTATAGCGTGGGGAACGAGACAGGGATGTCCCCTATCCCCTCTGTTGTTTGCATTGGCCCTGGAACCCCTAGCCTGTAAAGTTCTGCAGGGACATCACGATTCAGCCTTGCAGTTCCCTAGTAGACCATTACATATTTCCTTATATGCAGACAATATGTTATTCTACGTTCGCGACCCAGAACAAAAGTTGGCCCCACTACTATGCGAATACATAAAATTCGGGAGGCAATCTGGGCTCCAAATTAATTGGGCTAAATCTTCTATCATCCCTCTGACTGACACTACACTCCAACATTCCACAGAATTCCCACTGGAATGGAACACTGACCCCATCAAATACTTGGGCATTTGGTATCACCGGGATCCTGAGATTGTTATCAGAACCAATTACGGCAGAGCAATATCCTCGTTAGATGAGAAAATAAATCACTGGATACAATTACCTCTCTCCCTAACAGACCGTATAGCCATAGTGAAAATGGTCATGCTACTGAAATTTCTCTGCCTTTTTAATAATATCCAGATTCCCCCTCCAACGGAGGTGTTCCGTCGTTTGTCCACATTGGTGCTTAATCTGATCTGGACAGGTAAACAACCATGTATAGAGTTACGAGCTCTAACATTACCGTATTCTACGGGTGGACTTTGTGTCCCGTATTACCTACTATATTATCTATGTGCTCAAGCACAATACGCTACCTACTGGTATCATCCAATTCCATATTTAATGCATACTGCCATAGAAGAAGGAGATGCAATGCCAACACCTTTAACTGCAATTGTGACGCACATTAGACCACCGTTACATGCCAAAGACATCAACACAATTGATGCCACAAATGCAGCGTGGCATAAGCTAGGTAGTTTGACACGTAAATTGTCCCTCTATTCCCCAGCGTTACCACTGCATCACCATCCTGAGCTTTCTGTTACGAGAGAGGAAGTTGGTATGCGCTTGTTGAATCAGGTAAGGATTGACACCATGGGTGATGTCTATCAGAATGGGGTATTCAAAACGTCACAGGATTTATCATATATTAAAAATCAGACTTTATTGTTTCGCTTCACTTATCATAGACTACAAGGGGTGATTAAGAAGTTATATCCCAGTTACCCGGCCGAACCACCACAGTTGCAAACATTACAACTCATTTTATCCTCCTCCAACACCACGCATTTAGTATCGCAGCTATATACTGTAGCGCAAGATGAGATAGCTAACAATACAAACAAAGCACTGGCAAGATGGAATGCCGCAATAGACCCTCCATTTAATGAGGTGGAATGGTAGACTACATGTTCCCTCACTCAAATGTTGACACCAAATGGTAACTTAAGAATATTGCATTTTAAATACCTCCATCAAACGTATTACACTCCTGCAAGGCTTCATAGGTATTGCCTACGTCAGGAAGCGGGTTGTAAACGATGTGGCGCCGCCCTAGCGGACTTTATACACCTTGCATGGCAGTGCCCATAAGTACGTTAATATTGGGCAAGGGTTACCTCGCTATTGGGAGAGATGGTAGAGGTTGAGATTGAATGTACTGTCCGCACCTGTCTATTGGGGCTTTTAAGTGATGTACGTGCTCTTAAACGTACATTTTCCATGGTGGCTTTGTTGTTGGCCAAACAGAGAGTTTCGTTATGTTGGGACAGTACAAATGCACCTCAAATCAAACAATGGATACAAGACATGTCCTACAGTTAAGATATGTTAAAGACTTATGAAGAAGAACTGTCTGCTCGATCCCGCCCCAGAGACTACTGGAAATACTTGTCAACATATTTATTTACAAATCCAACTTTTTAAATGTATCATCAGAGTGTGTCCTTAATTTTATTTAATGTACTGGGTGGTACCTCAAAGAATCTCTGTTATTCTGTAATTATTATACCTGGATGATGAATGCAGTAGTGCTTTGGTCCGTCATGTGGATTGCTGATTGTATTTTTGATTTTTTAAAATGTCATTAAAAAAAGTTTAAAAAAAAACAATAGCACTTTGAAACATGTCTCAGGCCTTTTATTGCAGCCAGTAGGTCAGTTTTAAACTGCCAATTCTACCTGGCAAAATAAACCTTTGCCAAACCTATCCCTTTCGGTATATATCTATCCCTTCCCTAAGGTATGACTTAAGGCCCATAGGGCAGGGTGCAGTTTATATAAGAGGCAGGGCATCTGTTTTTAAGTTTAATATGTCCTAGGTTGTTATTGACGACTGTAAGGCCTATTTCTGCCACTGGATAACATTTTGTTACCTTAATTACACTTAATAAGTGATAACTTAAGTTTGGGAGAAGATAGGAAAATTATGTTTGCACTTAAATGAATTGTGATTTAAAATCTTCTTTAATTATATCATCAGATTTAAAGTCACAATTCTGAAAATTCCACTTTTACAAATTGGGCATTTTCTTGCCCAAAACATTCGGTGCCTGCTGCCAATGTCCTGGGTCACATGACTGTCACTAGCTTAACTGTTACACTTTGTGTATTCCTCCCAGAAAGTAAGACAAAGGGGGACTAGGTGTTGACAGGCTGGGCCACCTTGCTAGGATGGCTGGGACAGAGCTGTTTCCTTCCCCACTGACATTGCAAGTGTGGCACACACAAAGGAAGAGGACACTGTTAGTTTGTCACCCCAGACATCTTGAGCCTTGACAGGGAAAGGGAAACACTTCTCAGACCACATGTGGGGGTAGTATAGAGAATGCCACCACTTCAAAGACTGGCAACAGATATAATTAGTAAACCCTCAGAACAACTCTTAAGGACACTCCTAGACCTGTGCATGACTCTAGAAGGACTGCCTAGATCTCCAGAGGACCTGCTGCTTAAATCCTGCCTTGTTCTCCAGAGAACTGCCCAGCTGCTTGAGGCCTGCCTTGCTCCCCAGAGGCCTGCCTTTTTGCTTGAAACAAGCACTGCCAGAGTGACTCCGAGGGGTATGTGGCAGGCTTCCTGTGTGAGCTAATTGGAAAGAATAAACTCCAGAGACCTTGAACCCTGTATCTATCCCCTGCTGCAGTGAGCCCTAACCTCCCAAGTTGTGCCTACAGATCCTGGACCCTTCAATGTGGTGTTAGAGGTGCTGCTCCTGCCTAACCCTAAAAGTTAGCACTTAGAAAAGTTTCTACCAAAAAGTGCCAGAAGAACCGACAGAAGACCAGGACTTGCCTGCCAGCCTATCCCCACAAGGCGCATTGCCAGCCGACCTGATTTTGCGGTAGCTTTGATACATTGTTCTTCACAGCAGTATATGCTGTTCAGCAGGACCTCAGAGTGGCAGTATCTGGCCTTGTGGAGATCCCAAGGTAAGCATAGACAGGGCCCAATCCAATTTGGGGGATATTCTCCAGGACCAATCGCCGATTTATTGGCACTTTAATGCCGCAAAGTGGCGATAGATTTATTGCCCTGTTCTCAAGCTGGTGCAAACTGCCGATATCGTCAGTTTTCAAGCGACAGCTGGTGCAAAAAACATCGCCACGGATGAGAGCAACAACTAACGCTAATGATGTGCAGACTAGGCGTTCCCATGCAAAAACACACAAAAACACCACTTTGCGATATTCTCAAAGACCAGCCAGATCTGCGATGCAATCCAAAAGCAGGCGAGAAGGCGCGTTAGCAGCAGAAATTTAACACCTGCCTTTTACTGGTGTTAAGCAGGATGACAACCTGCAGTATGAAAGGGAGCCCAGCCCAGAGCCACATCTGAAGACCAACATATGTCATGGAGCTACTGATCATGCAGCTCTTAGACCCAAGAGGGCCACAACACCCACCACAACAACCCCCAGAACCGCCCCTAGGACCACCCCCCCTGGACTACCCCCTAGGCAGCGCAGAACAAGACAGGGGACATTCCTAAAACGCACCAGCCTCAGAGACTCAACGCCAGAGTTTGCCATTGCCCACTACAGGCTCAAAAGGACAACCATCCTCCTCATCCTGACCCACCTTGCCCACAGGCTGACGGTACCAACACAGCGGAGAACCAACATCCCTCCGTAGACAAAGCTGCTGGCTGTGCCGCACCTGTTGGCCTCTGGTACCTCCCAACTAACAACTGCCAGAGTCGTAGGAGTCTCACAGCCAGCCCTATAAAACTTCCTTACACATGTCTTGGATGCATGTCCACAAAAGCAACGGCGGGCCCCTCTATCCACACCACACGCTAGTTCAACATCGTAGTGTTCCTGCGCAACCAACCCCAACTCCAGCCGTTGCTTGATGCCTCTGTGCTCTAGATCCAAGATTGTAGTCACTGAAATGAAGGTGCGTCAGGTCATGAAGTCCAGCAGTCAACAGTAGTGTAAAACAGTTCTCTTTTACAAATACATAAATCAACAATACGAAAAGCTCAGCCAACGCGTTCCATTCCCAAAGGTGAACTTCATCAGGGCAACATGTGGATTCAATTAACTGCATATGTTGTAGGAACTCCCCAGTTCAATTCCATATTCCAAAAGTCAGTATTCAGAAGCCTGTTGGATAAATGGTGAGAATGGTCAAGCGTCCGTTTAGTCACAATTGTAATCTGGTACAGTGTATTGTACTTGCACAAACTGGAATGCTTACAGGTATGACTAATCCTGCATAAAAAGACTGTAACAGAAGTTTGTGTGGTCATAACTTTCGTAGGTAAGAAAAGGAAGGTTATGACCACATGAACTTCTGTTACGGTCCTATTATACAGGATTTATCATACCTGTAAGCATCACAGTTTGTATCAGCTTGATACCCCTGCACATTCACTTTCCCTACACTGCGCAGGAACAGCTGGGGACCAAGCAAGGGAACTATGCCATAGCTGGATTCCTGCATGTGTTGGGGACAATTGACTGCACACATGTACTATTTGTGCCCCCTGCCGACACTGCACACAATCACCACATCAGAAACCACATGCATTCCATCAATGTGCAGGCAAAACTGGACCACCAGGGCCTGTTCACAGGCCTGTTCACCAATGTCATCGCAAACCTCCCAGGCAGTGTGCATGATTCCTACATGTTCCGCAAGTGCATCACCAACCAGCACTTTGAGGATGGCACCTATGGAAATGCACTGTTAGTCAGTGAGTACCAACTGAACACACCACATACCTCAACTCCACAATCATACAACTCACAAATGTGGATATGCACACATTACAAAATCACATACAACATGCCAATCAACATGCCCAAATACCAGACAAGACAACACAAGTAAATGTTGTTACTGTGGCCAGCCATGTAGACAAACCATCGAAGGCATGGCACCTCTGCCACACAATTGCAGAATGTGTGGAGAGATGGGAACCAAGTATATGCGAAGGAGGCAAATGACCCATCTATGAGAATGTACACAATGCCAAGTGTGGCGGTGATGTGCTGAACAGACCGAAAAATCAAGATGGGGGAGAATGAACCACTTGTCCTGTATTCCCAGGGTCTATGATAACGTGGGAGGGACCATAGTTGTTAAAAAACCCTCATATGCGAACACAGGCGTTAGGCAGTGTATGTTGGTCCTCCGCCATTCAGTGTCGCAACAGCATTATCATTGGGTCTTTTCCTTAGTATGTTATGCTGACCTCCACATGGAGGAAGACTAACTGGTGTGACAGTAGTGGCCAGAAATAAAAAAGAGGACGTGTTGGTGCTCAGGTGAGTGTGAAATAAAATTCCTTATGCCAAGTCTCTTGTGTTTTATTCTTTAGATCGCTGGTATAGGAAACTAAAAACAGGAACGTGCGTCTTCAGGCCTAGTTACTAGCCTGACGCACTGGTGAGAATGGTCAACATGTTTCAGCCTCCTGGTATCTCTAGAGGCTTTCGTCAGGAACAATCGTTTAAGAGCTTATTGTGGCTCCTAAGTGTATAAAAATGGTCTACTCACCACCTTTATGGTTAGTAGGTAGATCATTTTGTATCTGTACCTTAATTTATTTTGATATTGGCGTCATCAGGGAACTCAGTCAGCTTAGCAGACCTGTTGCGGAGCTGCCGTTACGAGGACTTGTGCTGACTCTAGTTCCTCTGCATGCTTGAAAGACTTCAGTATGCAGAGCACAGACATGTCCAAGTGAACATATACTGCTGGTGTTTGTAGTGTTGTGGACAATGGACGCAAACAGGTCACCTCAGGCAGTGTGGAAGAACTTGGATATGCAGCTTTGCTGTTCCCCCCTGTAAGCGTGAGCAGAGTGGCATTGGCCGGCGTATGTCGTAAATAAATAGACAGGGGTTCTTGGCGTGATTCAGTACCAGGATGGTCACCAAAGTAACTACTGCGTGTGTCTCTGTGTCTGCCATATCCTGACCATAGGCCTACACACATGTGGCCGATCACCTTCAACAGCCTGATTTACACTGGAGACGAACCTGCCAACCCGCGCACATCTGGTTATCGCATGCAGAGCCAGCGCCAAGATGCTCCCTCCGGAGCGAACGTTGCGCTTTAGAAATACCCCCACAAATATCCACAAATATCCACAAATATCCATGCAGGGTCATGTCTGCCAGGGCATCGCCCCCAACCAGCCACGAGGTCACTGCTTCGACCAGTGGTCCAGCGAGATCCTGTGAGCCTGCTGCACCCCAGCCCTTGTTCACCGACCTGTCCGCTGCCCAGCGATGACTGGCCTCTCCTGCGCACCGAGACCTCAATGCTCACCTGCCGCCAACGGCGTGTCTCCAACGGCGTGTCTCCAAGAGGGCCCACCACGTGCAGTTGCAACCTCCTCATCTGATTGCCAGATTCCACGCCACAGGCCCCAAGCACACCCTAAGCACACCCTGCGGCACCACACCGCGGAGTCATGTGTGTGCTAACTGCTGCCTTCGGCGTACACTGCGGTCCAGCAGGGCTATCATTTCAAATTGAATCTTGGTTGGCAGGATGGCGTATGGAGGCCTACACATCATCACAGGCTGCACACCCACTCAGCTCTTTAGGTGCCTCTACCTCAGTGCACCGCAAGTCACAGTCCCGTGGTGGTAGGCCTGTGCTGCCCGCAGGGCATCGGGTGCCACCAATTCTGTGCACCGCAAGTCACAGTCCTGTGGAGGTAGGCCCGTGCCGGCCACAGTACATCGGGTGCCACCAACTCTGTGCACTGCAAGTCATCGTCCCTTCGTGGTAGGCCCATGCCGGTCGCAGTGCATTGGGTGTCACGAACACAGTGCACCACAGTTCATGGACCCTTTCTGATTGAGTCTCGTGGTGCAGACGCCATCATGTCACCTCTGGCAGTGGGTAATGTGATGTGGTAGGCTCCTTTTATTGGCAGGGTCACATGTCCTGTGACGCCTGTGCTGGATGGGTGTGGAGTGGGTGTAAACCACTCCTAAGGAGGTGGCTGTGGAATGCTGACAACTAGATTAGTGATCAGCAGAGCACTACAGGGAAGACTTGGGACATGTAGCTTTGTTGTCCCCCCCTGTAAGCGTAAGCAGAGTGGACTGGGCTGGCATATGCCAGTGCAGCGTAGGGGTGTGAAGAATGAGCCCGGGGCTCTGGGCGGTGTTCAGTTCTTGGCTGGACAAGTAAGTGACCAATGCGTGTGTCTCTGTTGTAGTGTTGGCGCCACTCGGGCCGCAATCGGCAATGTTGCACCCTGTGACTCAAGTCCCACTACATGAGCAACATGGACGTAAGGTGAATCACTAACTCTACATACATCCATACTTTTATACTTGAATGATCATAGACATGACATATCTCTGAGCATTGGAATGTTTTATTCACATTCATTGGAGTGTTGAAGCTGGAGCAGTACAGGGCAATTCAAACCCCACTTTACATTGTTGCCCATGGAGGGTCAACCTGAGTCCTTTATGGAATTATAAGTTCATCGGAAGAGGAAGAGTTCAGTCCGCAGTCTGATTGCTGTGTGATTGGTAAGCAAACAGAATATGGCAGTCCATGTTGAGGTTCAAGGTGAGTTTCGCAGTGTGTATCGGGGGACAGTGGTAGGTGATGAGTAGAGGGCAGAACCACGCAGGAACAGGCCATATGGCGGAGATGAATGCTACTGCTTCCTTCTTACCACTAAGTCAAAATCATCCGCATCTTCGTCCTCTGATGTATCACATGTGGGTGGTGTTGTTTTGTCTGCAGCACTGTGTGGCAGTAACACATCAGGGGGTGGAGATGTGGATGGAGTAGCAGCAGCAGCATTCATCCATGCCAGGCCTTGTGGCAGCAATGCCATGATGAGGGCTGCAGGACATGGAAGAATCCAGCTACCTCTTGCAGGTGTGCAACCGTGGCAGCCATTCTTTCCACCTGCATCTGCTCTATGTTCTTCATGATCCTCCGCATGTGTCCAAACTCCCGGACGACATCGCTGGAGCCACTCTGACTAGACAGCTTTTCTTCCAGCGATGTCAACCATGGATCGTTGGAGAGCATGGAGCGGACTGTGAGTGAGTGAGTGGTCCCAGGTGTGACATGGACACCCACGTATGGCATCTAGTTTGGCTGCCAAAAGGTCAAACCCCACCCGCACCTGATCAGACATCTTCTCCTGGCACCACATCACTCAGTGTTGGAGGCAGCCATGGTGGTGGGTGCTTTCTGCTGTGTGGTCTGTGCAGGGGGTGAAGTCTCCTGGATGCAGCTGGGCTGCCCTGCTCCTGGAGTTGGGGTGCCGAAGCTGTCCATGAGCTTTAGGAGGGTGTCATTGTCGAAGGTGTGGAAGTCCACTTTGTCATCAGTGAAGAGATGTTCGGTCTGCTCTGCAGGAGGTGTTGATTTTCCCTCTGCAATGTGAAGGGAAGATGCAGTTTAACATTGTGTTCACATGTATGTTGCGCATTGTATAAGTTTACATACAGACTGAATGACAATGTACATTGTGACAGTTTGGGAGAAGCAGCCTAGTTGATGCGGAACAGTGGACATTTCAACATCACGGATGTGTGTTTGTACTTGTAAATTCTCATCTCACATTTCCCTGCTATGCCAAATGGGATTGGCCAGTTTCTACAGACAAGCGGCACCAGTTGTGTCCTCTGTTCAGTTGTGAACATGTTGCAGTTCGTATCACATTGTTGTCAATGTTGATGTGTTTTGAATGTTATGTGTGTGTGCTGCATTTTGGGAGAGTCACCCCTTCAGCTCTGATTTTGCTGCACCTTATCCCTTTCAGGCGGGGTGCCTTTGACTTCTGTCCTTATACAGTGCTGAGATGTTGCATACTTGGGTACATTGAGCTCTTGTTGGGAGTTGGGAGTCTGGAGCATGGTTTGTCCTCATATGTGTGGTTGACATCAGGGGTTGTTTGGGCACGTGGGTGTGTCAGAGTGTGGCCTACTCATTTACGGGTTGATCCACACTCAGTGTTGTGGCGTGCAACAAGTCATGATATATTGACAGCAGCCATGCTATTCGTCATGCAGTGTCACTTACATTTTCAGCGTGTCTCACAGACACCCCACTATGCTGGTTTTGGCACAAGTGCATGGGTTGGTTGTGAGATTGGTGATGTGTGGGAAGGGCCCCCTCTGGGCACATAGTCCACAGGGGCCTACTTGCTGTTTCTAGGTGTGCTGCAGTGTGCCAAGGGGATCAGGGACATGATCCAGAGTCATTGTGGGTGTGCACTGTTGTCATACGCCAAACCAGAACCACAGGAGTCGATGATGGTCCCAATACCCCACCACCAGTGCACAGTCCGAGGACTAAACTTCAGGGCAGTACACTAATAGGGGGAGAAGAGGAAGTGGAAAAGAGAGAGAGACTGCCTGGTTCCTGATGTCATCTATGCAGTTGGATCAGCCGAGTTGGTGCACTTCTTAGCTCTGTGCCTGCAGTGAAGTAAGATTTTATAAACAACAACCCGCAAAACACTATGATAGATCACTTAAATATAGATATCTATAATTGAGCTCCAAATTACCCAATGGCTTAAGGCTATTGATTCTCTCTGTATGTTGGAGTTACGTTAATATTGATGCACCTGGAATTGAGACACTGAATTATTAACACTGTCTTTCATTCAAGCCTTTCGTAAATTTTACTTTTTAACTTGCTAATTACCCCTCAAAACAACGGGTGAATTGTTGAACCTAAATCTTTGCTTGTCTAATCTTCTTTTATATGATTGTGACAACAACTAAGAACAAACAGCAAGGACTTGTCTTTCTTCAGATAATGTCCTATTAAATAAACTAAATATAAAGATTTTTTTTTTTTTAATTTGTTTTTATTGTTGCATCATAATACCTGGGTACATAGAGAATCAACTGCTGGCGTGGCTTCAACATTCAGCCACGGTCAGCAGTGCGCGCAACTTTTCTGTGTACAAACTTGTGGAATTTGACATTTCTTCTATGAAACAGTACAGATCAGTTAGATATATTCTCAGGCTGGGATCCTATAATCGTGCTCCGTAAGGGAGAAGGGAGGATACTAGAGGGTACATGAATGCCCGCCTTGATGGCGTAGGATCGGGGTCTGTACAGTTCTTATAATTGTATTACCAGTAACTGGGGAAACACAACTGCGGAGGGGAGCATATAGGCGTCAGCAGGTGCACGGTAGAAGAAAAGCAGGTGTCGGATGTCGGGAGACAAAGGGTTCCCTCAAAGTGCGCCCATATCAAGGCGGCGTAGTCAGAGAGCGGGGGCATTCCATGTTAGTGCTTAGTGGGATGGTCAGTGTGGGGTCAGGGTCTTGAACAGGAGCTATATGTTCACTCGGGAGAGGGAGGGGGGGCGGGGGTCGTAGGTGGGTCTTCTGTGCGCAGGGACTGTCGGAAGCTGTGTAGGAGCATGGCCCATTCCATGGAGATGGGATGTTTACGCGCGCCCCTGGCTTCTTCCTCCCTGAGGGCATCCTCCTCCGCCGCCGCCCACTTACAAACTGCTCCCGTCCAGGCTGCTATGGGGGGACCCTCCGGGGATCGCCAATGCATAGCTATGCATCTGTTTGCCAGCAGCAGCGCCAAGGACACGAACCGCCTGTGTACAGGTTCTTGTTTAGGGATGTGTAAGATGCCTAATGCGCTGGATTCCCAGGAGGCTAGTGTTGTGAGGCCTGTGAGATCTGCCAGTGTGTCCTGCACAGTTTTCCATAGGGAGTGGAGGTCGGGGCAGTCCCAGAACATGTGACGGAAATCTGCATTGGGGGATCGACACCTGGGGCATAGGAATTGTGTGGATGGGTAAAACCGTTGTAGGCACGAAGGTGTGAGGTATGCCCTGTGTAGTATATAGTATTGGATGTTTTTGAATCGGGCATTCCTGGAGACGCGTTTCGGGGCCTCGAGCGCCTTGGCCCACTCTGAGTCGTGTAGAGCGCGACCGATGTCCTCCTCCCATGTGGCCCGTAGGGCCGCCAGGGGGGTGTGTGAGAGTTCCTGGATTGCTTTATACAACCAGGTGACCAAGTGGCGTCCCACTCCCATGTGTAGGATAGTGTGTATTACTGGGTGCGTGTCTGGTTCCCCCGCCCTGAGATTATGGTAGGGACGGAATCCCTCCAGTAGCTGTCGGTGCCTGAGGAATTGACCTGGGGGAAGGTCATATTCTGCGGCCAGCTGAGTGATTGGTTTCAGCTGTCCTTCCTCGAAGAGCGACTCCATATCCATGATGGCGCAACGTGTCCACTCAGCCAACATTGGCGCCGAGAAATAGGAGTCCTGTCTGGGGCAGCCCACCAGCGGTAGTAACGGGGAGTATGGGGTCCTACTAGGGGCCATCCGGTGGATCCGCATCATACATTGGCGCGCTATCGTGACTTGGTGGGGGTATGTTCGTCTGGGTTTGGTGCCCGGGAAAAGGAGACGGATGAGCTCCGGGGTCGGAACTCTACCGGTCGGGGTAAAAGTCTCCTGGGTGTAGCGGTCCGCTGTCCAATACGATAGCCATTGAAGCTGTGCCGCCAGGAAGTAGGACTCGAAGGAAGGAGCTCCGAGTCCGCCTTGTGTTGTGGGGAGTTGGAGGGTTTTCAAGGCCACTCTGTGTCGGTTCGCGCCCCAAATAAGGGTACCCAGGAGAGAGTTGAGGTCCCGAAAGAAGGATCTGGGCGGCACCACCGGCAGATTCGTGAAGTGATAGAGAAGTCGGGGGAGCATCACCATTTTTGCCAGGGATATCCGTCCTATCGGGGCCAGCGGGAGCTTGTTCCAGAAGGCTACAGTCGGGCGTAGGTTAGCGAGCACCTTCCGGTGATTGCCATCAAAGATGTCCGCCGGAGAGTGGTACAGGCGGACACCGAGGTACCGAGGAGCTTCCGCGGACCACGAGAGTTTATGGGTTCCCAGCCCGACGTCCCGGGGAGGTAAGCGCGGGTGGAAGGGGTAGACCGTGGACTTGTCCCAGTTCACCTGGAGTCCCGAGGCGTCCGCAAACTCTGTCAGCGCCACTCCTATGGGAGTTAGATCCGCCTCTATGTCTCGGACATATATTAGGAGGTCATCTGCGTACAGAGAGACGCAATGCGTATCGTCCGCGAGCGGGATGCCCCAATGGGATCCCTCCTGACGCAGTCTGACCGCCAGCGGTTCGACGGCCAGGGCAAATAAAAGGGGTGATAGGGGGCACCCCTGTCTCGTGCCTCGGCGAACCTCGAATGCAGAGGAGATTTGTTTCCCAATCCGTACTCGCGTTGTTAGGTCGGTGTACTGGAGGCGAGTGTATGCCATGAGTGTCGGGCCAACGTTGAGACGACTCAGGATCGCGAATAGGTACTGCCAGGTGAGAGTGTCAAACGCCTTTTCCAAATCCATAATCAGGCAAGCGGCGCGTGGGAATCTGTCCCGTACCTGATCCTGAACATGTAAGACGCGGCGGATGTTCTGTGAGGTGTTCCTGCCCGGTACGAACCCACATTGGTCAGGGTGGACCAGTGGGCGTATGACCTGGGCGTATCTGTCAGCCAAGATCTTCCCGAGGACCTTGCAGTCCGCCGATAGGAGCGTGATAGGACGATACGATCCCAGTTGGAGAGGGTCCCTGTGGGGTTTGGGGAAGGTCGCGATCACGGATTCCCGCAGTGACTGGGGAAGCACTCCCAGATGGAGAGCTGCCGTGAACATCCGAGCCAGTCGGGGAGCCAACAGGGCAGAGAACGTCGAGTAGTACTCCAGTGGGAAGCCGTCGAGCCCCGGGGCTTTATTCCGGGACAGGGCACGTAGTGCCTGATTGACATCCGAGCGTGTTATTTT
Source organism: Lissotriton vulgaris (assembly GCF_964263255.1). Lineage (NCBI taxonomy): Eukaryota > Metazoa > Chordata > Amphibia > Caudata > Salamandridae > Lissotriton > Lissotriton vulgaris. The sequence goes on along the minus strand of NC_141694.1, from coordinate 1,087,257,265 downwards.
AATGTCAAGCGTGCGCTTGTCGGCGTCCAATATCGTGGGCAGCGTCAGTGAATCAAGGAAGCGATCCACGCATGATGGAGTGTAGCGGGTTGGGGCCTCGTATACCTGTGCGTAGTGGTGTTGGAACGCCAGGAGGATCTCGGCCTGGGATCGCACTAATATGCCTTCCGGATTGATAATATCCGTAATTGGCTTGGTCTTGGTGTCCTGCCTTGCCATCTAGGCAAGCATTGCCCCCGTTTTGTCCCGTTCTTTGTGTACTCTGGAGGCATAGGCCCGAAAATTATACTTCCGGAGATCGGCGCAGGCAGCTTGGTATACCGACTTCGCCTCGGCCGTGAGCGCGACGCTCTCTTCTGAGTCATCGGTTCGTTTCGTAAGCGTAGCCAGACGCCGTTCCGACGTGAGGAGTGTCTGTTCTAGTGTGCGGCGAACCCCTGCGATTTGTTGTATGCAGTCCCCCCGTGCCACCACTTTGAATGCATCCCATTCCACTAACGTCGATGATGCCGAATCCGTGTTGTGTAGGAAGTATTCCTGTATGCTGGTTTTGTGCGTATCTCTGAAGTCTTGGTCTGATAAGCAGTCCTTAGGGAGGCGCCAGGTGGGGACTGGCGGGTGTGGGGGGCGCCAGATCAGGCGTAAAATGTGAGCGTCGTGATCCGAGAGGATCCGACCCAGGTAGTCCGAGGACGTTACCTTTGGGAGGATAGGTGCAGAGCATAAGAACCTGTCCAGACGGACCCGAAGGTTGTGTGGAATCGAGTGGAACAAGTAGACACGGGCCAGCGGGTGTAAGTGTCGCCACGCGTCAGTGAGTGCCCAGTGCGTGGTCCAGGCTCTGAAGAGTTCCGCCTGTCGGGGGTCGGGGAGCCTGCGGGAGGGGGGTGTGAGCTGTCCAAAGCGGGGTTCAGCGTGCAATTGTAATCACCTCCCAAAATCCATGGAATTGTAGTGAATTGGGCCAGGACTACTGTGAGGTGATCCCAGAATTTATCTTGTTCAGTGTTAGGGGCGTAAATGCTGCCCAGGAGGACCCCTTGCCCATCTAAGATTCCTTCTAACAATGCGTATCTGCCCTCCCTGTCAACCACCCGTCTAAGTGTTCGAAAAGGGGTGCCTGGCCTAACCCACACTAAGGCGCCACGAGCGAATGCTGAGTAGGTCGTGGCGCAAAAGGTCCCTCGCCATTTGGCCTGTAATCGGCCCAGTTCGGCAGCGTTGGTATGTGTCTCTTGTAACAGTGCTACGCAAGCTGACATGCGCTTAATGTAGGAGTAGACGGAGTAGCGTTTGCTAGGTGTGTGGAGGCCCCGTACATTCAGCGTGAGGACGTTAACGTCTGACCGTGAAGTCGCCATTGCTGTGATTTCGTGCTTGTGAGTGGGGCACCCTTGTACCTCCCAAGGACCGTGAGGTCCTGTGTTTCGTATGTGCTCCTGCGCGCCATGCTTCCGTATGTGTGGGGGAGGGTCTAACGGGGGCTACAACAGGTAGAACCAAAGGTGGGGAACAGTCCCAAAGCCAGGGATATATCACCGGGGGTGGCATATCCAAACTAGTGTCCCACTAGGGGAGAAATATAACAAAATTCTGTGGGGGCGGCAGCGTGTGTTACTGCTGGGCTTATTCGCGGATCGGGCTGTTGTAGGAGAGATGGCATTCGCGTGTGTGCATATACAGCCAACTAACTAAGCCTCTTTGGCGCGCAAACTTCGCACAGCGCGATCAATCAACCAAAAAGAAAGAGGATACAGCAATCGTCCAATTGTTCATCCTGAAGAGGTGCCAGGTTGGCCTGCTTGGGTAGTGTCCGTTGTATGCACTGCAAGGAGGGGAGATGAGATCGGACCAAATCCTGACATTGTGCCGTCGCTGTCCCGGTCCTTCTCAGGGGTGAACCGGTGTGGTTGGCATTCCAGGTCCGAGGCTTGGGGAGAAGTGTGCAGTTCGGTCACCGCCCGTAGGGCGTCCCGCCGCTCCTGCATAATTTGCGTGAGATCGGGTGAGCCCGAGGGTGAGGATGCTTGACTCTTGGAGGTGTCTGTCTGGGTGCGATTTATGCCTCGTCTTCTGGATCGTCGTGAGTCGTTGTTTTGTCTCCGCTGGGGACCGGGCTTAGGGATCAACGGACAGTGGAACTCCGCCCAGTCCTGTGCTTCCTCCGCCGTGGTGAAGAATATGGATTTCCCGTTATGAAGCACCTTAAGGCGGGCCGGGAACAGTAGGGAGTACTGGAGACCATTTTCGCGGAGACGCCTTTTAACCTCCAGATAGGTCGAGCGTTGCTGTTGTACCTCGCGGGCATAATCTGGGAACACCATGACCTGTTGGTCTTCCACTTGCAAGGGGCCTGCCACCCGGGCCGCGCGAAGCACCGCATCACGGTCTCGGAAATGAAGGAACTTAGCCAGCATAGGGCGTGGGGGTAGGCCCGGCTTGGGCTTCCGGGCTGGGACCCTGTGTGCCCTTTCGATTGAGAAGAACGCTGACCGCTCCGACTCGGGGGTAAACGATCTGGTCCATGATTCCATATAGGTCAGCGGGTCCGAGTTTTCAATCCCCTCCGGCAGTCCCAGGACGCACATGTTGCAGCGTCTTGAGCGTCCCTCCAAATCGATTGTGCGCTCCTCGAGGGCCGCCACTCGGCGCATGACTTCCTTCATGTCTGCTTCTTGCGTTTTCACCGTGGGCTGAAGCGCTGCCACATTTCGCTCTCCCTCCTTCACTCTATCCACCAGTTTGCGGTGATCGTCGCGGATTAGGCTGATGTCCGTCGTCAGGGCGCCCAGACGTTCCTCCATAGAGAGGGACATTTCGATAGCCGCCAGTACCTGATCCAGTTTCGCCGATAGCGTGGGATCCGCGTTTCGCGTATTTGCCTGAGTCCATGTCCTTGTGTGCGGCATTTTCTCGATGGCCGTTTCAGGGACGGCAGTCATCTGCGTGCCCCTTGGTTTCCCCATTGGGCTGTGGGAGAGGGCGCCGCGGTGTCGTGGAGTCCTGAAGCCACGGGTAGTTGGGGCGAGGGCCAATCCTGTGGGGGTCAAGTAAGCAGTCTTTGTGGCTGTCGGGGTACCCCTGGGCTCGCTCGGGGCCCCTCCGGTTCGGTGGTGGGGCCTGCGTTGGTGTCTGCAGGCTCACGGCAGCAGGCTATTGGCGTGGTATGGGGTCAGCTGCACACCCCTCCCCTCGAGGCTGTGAATAGTCTATGGCGGGAGTCGAGGTAAAATGGGCTGGGTGGAGGGTTCCTGTGGGACCGTGGTGGTGAGGTGCTGGCCTTATTGTGGCGTGCCTCCGCTGTGTCCTGGGGGGCGGGTCGCCGCCGCCATCGTTATGGGGAGGCCCGGACCAGGCCCGGCACCTGAACCCTTCCGGGCGCCATGTTAAGGTCAGGCAGCCCGATCAGCGGGGCTGTCCGCTGTGCCAGGAATGTCAATGCTGCTTCGTTCCCTCGTCCAGGACGTGCGGTGTTGGGTGACCGCTGGGGGTCTCAGGGGGGGTCGGAGGCCACTGGGGAGGTAGCGCTGGGGGCCCCCAGGGGGGAAGGGGGGAGCTGGCACTCACCACCCGTCGGGAGCTTCTCCGTCGCAGGAGGGTCCGGGCGCCGCGTTGGTGGTGTGCTCGCTGGCGTCCCTCAGTGCACGGTGGTCGGGCCGGCATCCAGCCGGGTAGGAGTGCTGGTGGGGTGAGGCTCCAGTCTGGTGACCGCCATCTTGCGCGCCGATGCGCGCTCGCCGCGGCGAGCCCAGTGCCGAACAAACCTCTGGGAGTCAGTCGCGCCGACCTGCCAGGAGCTCCGCAGCCCTGGTCCATGCGCGTGTTCCCCGGGGTCTCCGTTTTGGCAGCGAGGGTGCAGACACCTCGGGTCTAGATGGCCGGGGACGCGGCCGCCATCTTGCGGTCCGGCTCCCCGCTCCGGCAGATAAAATTGTCCTCTGCTAATGCCGCACTTCAGCAGCGGCCACGGCTCTCTCGAATGGAGCCCCTGGTGCTGCCGCTTCCGCCGGTCACTGTTTTGTTGGCTGAGGCTCACGGCGATCCCTGGAAACGGGCAGGATGCAAGCCCGATCGCGGAGCCTCAGCAAAACACCGCCGCCATCGTGGCCTGCTAAGCCACGCCCCTAAACTAAATATAAAGATGACGATTGGAGACGGTGTCTACAGACACCTCTTACCACCGCCACCTCTGGAACTACTATAGAAATGCGCTAGGATCTTGACACAACGTCTTCGTTGAAGAAGTTTCCTTGCCGAGTAAGTTCCTCGTTGTCCCACGTTACGCATGCGTAGTTGACTACCAAACTCTAACTACCAGAACACAGTTCGCTATAGCGACTCTAGAAAACAGGAATAATTCTCAAAAAAACCAAAGAGTGAGATAACTACTGATGGAGATTTTAACGAACGCAGCTTGCATCGTCCAATCAACGGTTGAAGTGAGCAGTTCTATAGTTAGCTCGCGCTTTTGGCACCTGGCTTGCCGCGAACCACTGGAACACTAGAACGCTGACTTCCCACTCTGATGGTGTGGGCGTCAGCCATGTTAGACTGTTGCAAAATCAACAAACATTGTTTCAGAAAGAGTTTACTATTATTTTGAATCATTTGCAATAAAGTTTCCGACTGATTTGTTTTTTATTGTTCATTGGACTTTGTTGAATCTGGCCAATCGTGACAACTGTGCTATACTTAATTGTGCATGTGTGCCATTGTGCCCATCTCCCCCCGTCCCCCCAGTCCCTGGTCGTTACTCACCCTGCTGCTATTGTGTCAGGTAATGTTAAGCAGTGTCCGGTCCCCCAGCTCTTGCCACCGTCTCCACACTGATGACTGTGGACACTATTTCCTCCATCTCATCCATCTCCTCCTGTGGCGCTGGACTCCCACCTCCAGTATGCATTGCTGCCTTCTGGTTGTTGCCGAGTTTCTGCTTGGTTTTGCGCTTCACATCATTCCAGCACCTCTTGACCTCTTCCATTGTCCTCCTCAGCACTCCGACTGCATTCACCTTGTCCACGATGGACTGCCATATTCCATTTTTTGTTGCCAATAACACCGTGGAGGTGACGAACAGTAGTTGATGGTGTTCTACCGCCTCCATTATCAGTATTCTGTTTTCCTGGGGACTGAACCATGTCTTCCTCTTATTCTCCACCTTGCCTTTCCCTGACCCCGAGGTCCCAGGGTGGTCCTCCGTGGGGCTTGTGGGTTTCTAGTTGCGATCTGTACTTGCTCCAACTACCTCCATTGTGCTTTGCAGTTGTTTTGGTTTTGTTTGTGGGGTTTTTCTGCTTTTATAGTGATTTTTCCCACCTGACGTGTGTGAATTGGAGGCCTGGCGCAGATTATCACTGATTTTTTTATTGCGGTTGGGCCCATCGCAACGCTTTTCACGTTCGGGTTTAGATTTTTATCACCGTCCCGGGAATTTTATCTCAGACATTTGATGCGTTATCTGGAAACTATTCCATGCTACCGCCGTGTTGGGAATACGATGTTAACACAGAATTATTTTACAGCGATAGACAAAAATTTACGTTAACCTATTTTGGTGATGATTATCGCACATTCTTGAGAATATCCCCCTTTGTGTATCCAACCCACACTCCATTGCGGTTGAACTTAAAACTTTTGACCTTGCTCATACCAACAGTTGGTGCTATTTTTCACTAAAAACATTGGAAAAATAATAACTGGAGTTTCTACTAATCGCATGTAATTTGTTTTGGGGAAATTTACTCATTAAAGTTTACTCTATTTTTCTTTTTTTTGTTCTCAAATTGTTCAAGAGATACAGAAAATACATGAATCAAAAAGCTATACAATCACGAAATCATTTCATTGTCAGAACCAAAAAAATTACAAATAATCAATATATTGAACTGTGAACAAAACCATTAGATATGTGAGGGAGACAAATAATAATTCTAGCTACATTATTGTTATGACTGCCATAGTCAAAATAAATCAAGTCACATCAAATAGAATCCCAATTAAACGTACTACATATTCGGTCAAATTTTTTACTAGAGTATAATCACCCTGGTCCTAGCTAAAGCAAGTTCCCTCTCATAAATTCCCTAAGGGTAGCCCTCCACTCTGCTACTCTTGGGGGTGTTGTTGAGACCCATAACCTAGCTATGCACAGCCTGGCTGAAACAATTACAACAAAGAGGATACTTTTTAGGCCTACGTGTGCAACACCTCCATACCCCAGCATGATCTCCGAATGTGTTAATTGCAGATCTAAACCAAGGAAATCCTAAAGTATTTGCTCACGTCATCCTAAAATGTCCCCAATTCTGGGCAGGAAACAAACATATGTAACAAATTGGCAGCCTTCAAGCCGCATTTTGCGCATATATTCTTCTCCCTTCTGTCAGTCTCCACATTACCTGGCCACTTACCTATTCTATAAGGTGTATAGTATAGCATACAGACCGTTCGGAATTTTCTGTAGTTTTTAGTTTACAGAGAGAACTGACCTTTCCATAGGATCTAATGCTGCAAAGTGATGTAAACATACTTAACACATTGCCTCTAAGTCAAGCATGGCTGTTTTTGTGGCAAACTATCAGAGGGCTAAACACAGGTTAATTTAGTGACTCTATGATTTAACCTGACAAGGAGTGTGGTTGTTGCTTGAGTATGGTTTTCTTCCCTCATCCAATAATCCATTTTCTTACAGTGCCTATTGGCAAATTTACTTTCAGCTGTAAATTTGGCTATGAACATAAGTTTAAGATCAAAAATAACTTATTTATGCCCGCCAGAAATTCATAAAGGGGATCCTGGAGGGTGAAAATGCATTAACTACTTTAAATTTTCCTTCCCAAGTGCACAGTGAAATCTACAGAATTATATTGCACTCAAGGTGGGCGTTCCAAAGCATTTCTTGCCTTGGAAGTTTAGGAGCACCCACAAACATTAATGGGCATTCCCAAATGTTTATCTTACTTCTTTCCATTCTGGAAATAGTCAGAAACCTGCACCATCCGAGATCTTGAGTATCTCCCCTTCTTGAATGGTAAAGGTAACAGGTCATCCCTAGTTTAGCTGGTGTGTAGAAAAGCATCCTTTTCCATGGAAAATACAATTATCAGGTACACGGGGGAAAGAAATTTCACTTGGGAGATAAAAAAAAGTACTGTTGCACAGTGGTCTTATTCCATAATAATGTTTTCACTGTTTATTTATGCCACTCCCTGAAACGTACCACTGAGATCAAGAGTAGGTGCCAAAAACACAAAGTCATACAAAGAGACACAAAGCAATCTATTGGTATTTAATATCTAGTGGGAAAATATATTTTGCACTGGAAATGTGCAATTCTTCCAGTGCATAAAGCGATTTGCTCTGCTTTGCACTGAGGGGGCATTACTGGTGATATTGCAATGCAAATAGTAAGTGGACCCTATTCACAAAGGTAAACTTAGAATTAAGCAGTAAACTTAGACTTCCAAGTTTACTACTTTTTGGTATTCACAAATGTAAGTTAATACTAGTAACTTTCTGGAAAACTCACTGGTAGGAAAATTACTACTAGTTAAGGTACTACTAGTAAAATCACTAGTAGTAAAGTTACAAGTAGTAACGTACCTTTCTGAATACCAAAAAGTAGTAAACTTAGATTTAAGTCTAAGTTTACCACTTAAGTATAAGTTTGCTACTTTTTGGTATTCACAAAGGTGAGTTACTACCAGCAAATTTACTACTAAAAAACTTACTACTACTAAAGTTACTAGTAGTACAGCTACTACTAGTACAATTACTACTAGTAAAGCTACTAATAGTAACCTATATTTGTGAATACCAAAAAGTAGTAAACTTAGACTTATGTCTAAGTATGCCTTTGTGAATCAGGCCCAGTTGTTTTGCTGCAAAGCCCGATCTACCAAGATAGCAAGCTCAGGCTTTGTGTTAAAAGCTAACGCCTCCTTGAAGCAGGTTCTACAAACGAGAAATGTTTTCATTTACCAAAAAGAGCCTACGCATTACAGGTGTGCTGAAGCTCAAAGCACACATCCGGTGTACAGGGTCCTTAGATATCTGTCTAGAAAAATGAATTTGTCCTGGAAGGGTATGCTTCTAGTACCAATCTCATGCTTGACAGTGCATGCCTGCCTCTGCAAGACTGTGCATCCAACAAGGTAGCCTTGAAGAGCACAAGAGGACATAAGCAGCAAGTCATCTGCACTGTGTTTTCCCACATGCACAACACACCAGAGATAAGTAGGTTGTTACACTGCATTGTGTTACAAATTGGGGCATAATGGTGCAAATAAAATTCGTGCTGGGTTTTAACATTATTGCTGACCTCTAATAATGGTTTCTGGAGTGTAAAGATCAATTTAGAAAATATTAACCAAGATTATCAAGCGTGCGACAGCACTTTAAAGGTTATGCTCTGAATCCTACACTGCGTTCTAAAGCTATTTCTACTGCATTGATGCGTTTTAATTCTTTCTAGACTCATCAGTGTGATGGAAATCTCGCATTTGACAAGCCACTAGCAACATATTTGAATATCCAGAATGTTATGACAAAGACTGGAAGGATGAATGTAGAATGTGCATAATTGTGCATTATGTAATTGTGCAGTATCATTTTATTTAAATGTTGTACCTTGAAGGATTCATCAGGACTGCATTGCAGGGGCGAACCTAGATTTACTGATGAAAAATATATTTATCTATCAATATATTAAAAATGAGGTAGCAGCCTCAAGGTGGTGGAATATGCTACAGCCGTCTCCAAATCTTTCTTCAGACGTGTTTCTATCATGAACTAGGTGTTCCTGCTGCCAGAAAACTGAGAGGGACTCTGTACGAAGTTTTTGACCCAGACCCCACAAACTCTTCTTACTGGCTAGTGGTTCTTTCTTAACAGTTGCTGATAAGGAGCAGTGATGTAAAATGCATCTGAATGTAGGGTAATTGTATGAAACTGTTTGGGCAGGGTATAGGTTTCAGGCAAATTGGAGCTAACAGAATTGTTATCCTTTTTTAGCTTTCGTTTAAAATCAACGTACTAACGAACGTAGGGGCCGATTAGGATGGCGGACGGATTGCCACCGCCATGCAGGCGGTGGCGATCCGTCCGCCATCCGTCACCGTCCGCCAGCAATTTACCCCCCGCCATATCGCAATTGGCGGGGGGACCGCGGCGGACGGAAAGACCGTCCGCCGATTTTCCGCCGCGGTCGCCTTGCGACCGTGGCGGAAAAGGTCTAATATGGTGGCGGTGTCTATCAGACACCGCCAGCCATATTAGGATGGGCTTCTGGGTATGCCTTTCCGTGGAGGCAATGCAATGTACAATATGACAGGCACCGCGCGGTGCCTGTCATGTTGTGCATTGAACTGTACAACGTGCATTTTTAGCATTTCGGCGGGCGATGCTGAAAGCACCGCCCGCTTCAATGTTAAAAATGCTGGATGCGCCCGCCACTGTGGCGGGCGCATCATAATTGCTATGGCGGGACCACTGCACACGTGGCGGACAGTCCCGTTTCCACTTTGTCCGTCCGCCATCCTAATGGACCCCATAGTGTCATATTCTAGTGCATGACCATTCTAAATTCCAGCATGCAGTTATTTTGGAAAGAGTCAATGTGTACAGTGTAGTACTTGTGGTCGCTTGCATACTGGTTGATCAATTTAAGAAAATATTATCCTATTTTGATTGTTCTATGAGCAACAACAGGAGGCATGTTCACAAAAGCATTGACTACACTAAGTAGTACTTCAGAAGTATTACTTAATATACTCACAAATGCTCACCACCAATCTCTTGCTGGAGATTACCACCTCTGCCTATCCCATCTCTTATGTATGGCAGTTTTCACTTTGTCCGTCCGCCATCCTAATGGACCCCATAGTGTCATATTCTAGTGCATGACCATTCTAAATTCCAGCATGCAGTTATTTTGGAAAGAGTCAATGTGTACAGTGTAGTACTTGTGGTCGCTTGCATACTGGTAGATCAATTTAAGAAAATATGATCCTATTTTGATTGGTCTATGAGCAACAACAGGAGGCATGTTCACAAAAGCATTGACTACACTAAGTAGTACTCCAGAAGTACTACTTAATATACTCACAAATGCTCACCACCAATCTCTTGCTGGAGATTACCACCTCTGCCTATCCCATCTCTTATGTATGGCAATTTCCACCATGAGTGCAGATATGTCCATACATGGTGGTATATGTTTTTGAGTAGTTGTGGAAGGGACAAATGTAAGCCGGAAAATAGGGGTTAATTAATGCTAAATGGGTAGAGTTAAGTGAAATTAAGGGTTGATTAATGGAGGGGCATGCACATGCTAAAACACACCCTTTAAGGAGTAAAACAATTGCTAATTGCTTTTCACAAATGTTACCCCTACATCCACTACAGTAGTACTACCAGCAAAATAGGCATGAATCTAGAAGAACACGTGGCCAATAGCTGGCAATGCAACACACGTTCATAGAAATCAACAAAAGAAAGGAAAACATTATCAACACATAGGGAAAAATAGAAGACAAAAGGTAACGCTACTTTTGAATGTCACAAATATAAATGTTATTATTTTACATTTGTTTAATATTTTGGGGAAATGTGTAAATATAAACAGCAATAGTTTATTATATTATATATCAGATATTCCAACAATGCTTCAAACACATTCCCACAACTGATACTGAGAGAAAAGTGAACAGTTAGGACTCCGCCACACCAATCAACAGGTAACACTCACTACAAACTAAAACAGCCACACATGACTGGCCACATAAAAAAACAAGTCACACACCGCAAAACAATCGGCCCAGATTTTTGAGGACTAAACTGTGGAGAAGAAAAATAATTTAAAGGCAGAGGCTTAGCATCTTTGGCATGTCCAGCGAAGCAGCAGTCATTGCTCGATACCGCATGTGTCCAGGTGTGATCCTACATGGTCGAAGAGCAGGAGCAGGAGCTCTATTCCCCTACACCTTACTCCTGGGCCATACTGCACATGTTAAAATACCGGTTCCACTCTATTTTATGACCATTCAATCTTTCCAGAGGGTCAGTGGGAAGTCCATGGGCATTTCACAGGCAATTCAATCACGCTGCTTGCAAGAAGTGCCAAGATGTATGACCTAACAAGTGCACGAGTCACAGGTCTAAGTCAAACGCAATGGTGGCAATGGAATTATATGCCCTTACTTACTCAGGTGTTACTCAGGTGTTCGGTGCCATTGATTGCACTTGTGTGGCACCTCTGCCACCCCATCATAAGGTAAACCACTTTCTAAACAAATACCACTGGCACTCCATCAAGGTTCAATCTGTCTGTGAAGCATGCAGCTGTTTCACTAATAGCTACATTTTCCAACAGTCACCTTTTGCACGTCAGTTGCTTGCTAATGATTTCAGCGACATGTGGCTCATAGGTAAGTGATAATAACTCAAACAGGAGCTTCATTTATACCTCGGGAATGGCATCTCACATAAAGTCACTCTTAACATCACCCTATCATTATATACACTGTGAAGAGAATCTTTGTATGAATGCAAGTTTAGAATATCAGTAGCTTTTAAAATGAACCCGCATTTAAAAAATATCAAATGTTTTTGTTGCAGGTGATGCCAGGCATGCTTCCTGTCCCTTACAATTTCCAACAAACATAGGGAAGTCAAGACGCTTAGACATGGGCCATCATGGAGCCTGCTCTTAGCTTCCATAAGCCACTCTTTGGCTGTCTTGATTGTACAAGGGGGGGCGGGGGTACTACAAAAATCCCCTGAAGTTATGTGCAGGTTTTCTGTAGCCTGTTGTTTGTTGTGCCACATCACCCTCCGGTCCTATCTGAATTGCCCGGATGGGACATGTAACAGAGTTCAGAGACTGCAGGTAAATAACATAATAGAAGGCTCATTTTTCACATAGGCTACTCTTTTTTTTGCTGCATAACAGGGCAGGGTCAAGACTGATTTGCATATGGCTGGGTTTAAACTGGAATGGTATGGTGAACAAAAAAACGAATGATTTAGGCCCAGATCTCTGTACTGGGATGAAGGGTTGACATTGTTCAACATTCTGTCCATCAATTTATCTTTTAGCTTTGGTCACCCGCAGTGGGACGAGCATGCCCAAAGGAGAGTCCCATGCTTTCCATGCCACTGCAGTCAAGCTAGCCTGGCTGATGAGGGGTGAAATTCCAAAACCTGCCCCAGGATGCTTGTTTCTGGTCCAGGAAGGACCTGGCCTGACAGTTCAGGCTGGAATGTTCCCATGAGGAGCAGGGTCAAGACGGATTTGCATATGGCTGGGTTTAAACTGGAATTTCATGGGGAGCAAAACAACAATGGATTTAGGCACAGATCTCTACACTGGGGTCAGGTCCGGACTGGTGCTTTCGAGCACCGGGCAATCCCCCGGTAGGCTGGAGGGGGTGGAGGCCGGTTTTGAGTCAGGAGGGGGCCGGTTTTGTGAGGGAGGGTCGATTTTCGTTTTCGGTCTGTCCGTCACAGGCCAAGCGTCAGCATCAGTGTGAGTGTCAGTTTCAGTCATGTTGTGACTGACTCGTGTTTGATTGTGATTAGACTCTCAGTAACAGTTCCAAGAAGCAGGCCTGCAGTGCCGCCCATGCTACAGCGCCACGCAGCAGCAAGAAGCCTGATCCGGCGGTGTTTTATGAAGTGCAAGCAGCAACCTAAAAAAAAAAGCGGAAGAAGGGTTTCAGGAGGGAGGAGGGACCGAGGGAGGTGCCTGTGCCTGCGCAGCGCGCAGTCATGCCCTGCCTCCTCCGGCGCGTCTGCGCGCCTAGGGTGCCCCCCCGCCTGCGCATTGCATTATGGGCAAAAGAACTGCGCAGTCATCATCATCACGACTCGAGAGTCAGTCAGCCAGGAGAGGACCTCACCGGAGCAGGCGCAGCCATAATTTAATTATTACTGTGGTGGCTAGCCCGCTCCCGCCCCTGGAAGTACTAGCCTGCCCTCCTGTCCTCCTGTGTCTGCCAGTGCCGCCCACCAACAGCAGGAGCCGGGCCGACCCGACGTGACCATGACTGTGACTGAGTAAGTGTATTTTAATTTTTTCCGCCCTGGGCTGGCCCCCGTACCGACAATTACAGTTACTCTCATCATTAATGACTCATGTTGACTCTGTCGTTAATGCTTGGTCCTCACTGAAGTTGGCGGGCGTGGCCGCGTTGCGCAGTGGTGGTGGTCAGGCCTAGTGGTGGTGGTCAGGACGGAGGAAGATAGGCCTGAGTGATTGGAGGAAGAGAATTGAAGAAAACCTTCACATTCACTACTGCTGAGAAGATGGCGGTGGAGCGCAGTTACAGCTTCTCTCTGACCACTTTCAGCCCATCTGGCAAACTTGTCCAGATTGAATATGTGCTAGCTGCCGTAGCTGCAGGAGCCCCATCCGTGGGAATTAAAGCTGCAAATGGTGTCGTTTTGGCAACAGAGAAGAAACAGAAATCTATCCTCTATGATGAACAGAGTGTACATAAAGTGGAACCAATAACGAAACACATAGGCATGGTGTACAGTGGCATGGGTCCTGACTACAGGGTACTGGTACGGAGGGCTCGGAAGTTGGCTCAGCAATATTTCTTGGTTTACCAGGAACCAATTCCAACAGCGCAGCTAGTACAGAGAGTTGCTTCAGTAATGCAAGAGTACACACAGTACGGTGGTGTTCGCCCATTTGGTGTATCATTGTTAATTGCTGGTTGGGATGAGGAAAGGCCATATTTATTCCAGTCTGATCCTTCTGGTGCCTATTTTGCATGGAAAGCAACTGCTATGGGAAAAAATTACGTGAATGGAAAAACTTTCCTTGAGAAAAGGTATAACGAAGAACTAGAACTTGAAGATGCCATTCACACAGCCATTTTAACATTAAAGGAAAGCTTTGAAGTGCAGATGACAGAAGACAACATTGAAGTCGGTATCTGCAATGAAGCAGGATTTAAAAGGCTCACTTCGGCTGAAGTAAAGGTTTATCTGTCTGCTATAGCATAGTATTTGTACATTAGAATAACTGGGAATTTGTAGAAAAACATTTATTTCTACCACAGGAGAATTACAATGTATAAAACGTTTAATTTGCAGCTTTTTTGAATACTTATTTCTACATGGTTTGTCTGACGGATCTTTTTAAAATGGTATGCGTGCAAATCACAATAAACGAAAACCTTGAACTGTACATTCAGGGAGATGACTTCCGCAGCTACAGCCAATCAAAAAGCACACTCTGCCCGCTGTCACCCTTAATACCTCTCTAATACACAGGAAATAAAGAGGGAAGAAACTCAACTCAACAATGCCTGCATACTGTAAGCTATAAGGAAATCCATGGTGTGAAATGGAAACCTAGAGGGTCGGTTGTAATTTTTGGTATGAGAAACTGTTTTTCAGAGTTTACCAATAGGTATCAAATTATTACCTCCTCAAAAATTTTCCATAGCAACATTCACAACCCGAAGAATGGCAAAAACTCCAAATTGTTGCATATTCGAATTTTAATGCAAAACTAGGAGTGTCTGCTGATACTCTGGAACCAAAACTCCATGGACTCAAGGTTCCCCATATCCAATCTATAACATGAGACAAAAGTGGACGGGGTAGCGCAGGTGGCTGCTTTAATCTATCTAAAATTGAAGCCCCACAAGTGTCAGTCCAGGAAGCAGCCACCATATCCAATCTATAACATGAGACAAAAGTGGATGGGGTAGCGCAGGTGGCTGCTTTAATCTATCTAAAATTGAAGCCCCACAAGTGTCAGCCCAGGAAGCAGCCATTCCTCGAATGGACATGCCGTTACCTTGCCTAGTAAAACTATGTCATGAGAAACATAGGCCATGCTCATAGGAGTTCTAATCCAGTTACTCAAAGTCGGGGAGGAAGCTTTCTGCTCATATTAAAATATATCAAAATGAAAATATTTTCACACTATCTACAGTCTTGTGACCTCGCCAGATAAGACACATAGATCTACAGTGTTCTCAGCATATGCACTGTGTTTAAAATATCCTTCTCAGGAATTGTAGATGCTGCAAAAAAAGACGGAAAATATTTCTTGTCTTCATGGAAAGAAGACATAACTTTAAGATGGAAACCTGGTCCTAATCTAAGAATCAGTCTATCTGATAAAAATCTCAAATAGCAGGGTTTAATAGACAACAGACCCAACTCACTTTGTCTACAGACTGATGTTATGGATGCCAAAGAGAACACCTTGAAGGACACATGCTTCCAGTGTCTACCTCCACCAAAGGCTCACAAGGATGAGACTATGAAGCTTTAAGGACTAGAGGTAGATCCCAAGTAGGACATGTTGATTTCATAAATGGTCTCATCAAAGAACGATCCTTTGAAAACTTATTAATCAAGGAATCCATGTCCAGAATACTCCAAGGAGCTCTTGCTGTCCTTATTGCTGTCCATTGAACCATTAAAGTATTGAGTAGTGGCCATACCTTTATCCAGAGCCAGCTCTAGGGTGGTGCGACTGGTGCAACAGGGGGTATCATGTTTGCAAGTATATCATGGTTTGAAAAGCACCTGTTGCCGCGTTTCTGGCCTCCAGCAATTTTCAGGCAACAAAAAAATGGCAAGATAACACTGGTGCTTAATGTCATTTCTAGAGAAACATTGGAGGTTTGTCCAGTGGAAGTTTTGACTCAAATCAAATCAAAATCAAAACAAGCTTTATTCCATTTAAACGCTTAAATCATAAAAGCATAATACTTAAAACGAATAGGATCATATGTGACGAATCCATTAGATTACAAGTTATGACTCATGGTAAGGTAGCACAGTGAGTTAATATGCCTGCTGTAAAGAACATGCACCATGCAGATCACAGAGTGCCTATAATGTAAATAAGTCCGTGAGTTACTGCTTTTGAGAGATCCTAATGTTACTTGTTGAGTAAACACTCACCTACGTCGTCTGATATGATCTTTATATTATGAGTTCAATTTCCAGCTAACCCAGCCTCGGACTACGTCCCTCTGGTGCAGGCCAAATTGACGTTAAATTGGGTACATTTGTTAGTAAGAACTCCTATTATTTAAAACACTAAGAAGCTGCATAGGATTGGTATGAAGCTCTATATAAAAAAAAACAGATTATTAAAGACTGCCAATGAGTATTTAATCTATATTGCAAGATTGAAAATACATTAGCAGCTGCAGAGCAATGTGATTCCAATCCGACCGCGTTACCACAGTGTGTAACATACAGAGCTGTGCTGTGCATATACAGTCACTGGTAAGTTGCCTACCACTGACCGTATATGCACAGCACAGCTCTGTATGTTACATGAGGCCTCTAGTCTTGGAGTCAGCTAGAGCCTGCCCATAGCTGCCAAGGTTTCAGATTGCTATGTGTGACATTTTCATAAGTTATGCATGTTCTCAAATCGTAAAAATCTCTCTAGAGCGCAGACCCTTGCATCTTTATTTCCAGCGCATTACTTCTGAATGTGTTTTCTACCAATTGGAGGCTCTAGTGACCCGCTTAAATCTTAGACGATGGCAAAGGAATTTATTTCGGCATGCCTAGTTCTTATTTCACTGCTTAAACCATGCTGAAACTAGCCCAGGCTGGCTGGCTGCTTTGTTCATGCTCCTACTTTAATCACGTCCTTGGCATGGGTTGGATTAATATTAGTGATCAGCAATTGCTGTAACTTTGAGGGATTGTGCATGGAATCTGTAGGCTGCACCCAGCTATTTTTGCTCTTAGTTTGAGAAACTATTCAGTGAGATGCAGGCACACTTTATTGTTATAAATCACTGGCAGAGCCAGAAAGGCCATCTTTGTAGTACAACTGTACACGGTGGTGCATCCTGCAAACCTGACCCCATTGTGTCCATTGAAATTGCCATATCATGTGCCTTTGTGATAACTCCTAACAGTGAAATCTACTTATTTTTGACTAAAAACCCAGTTATGTTTAAACATTTAAGTTAATCGCATGATCACGCATTTGTTTGCACTTTGGGGACCAAAAGAAAGTGAGGCTGACAAACGTGATGTAAAAAAAAGTTGTCTCTTCTTTTGGATCTGCTGCAGTTTACAACAAGTTTTGAAATGCTGACTCAGAGGCGTCCAAGTTTGGTCCAGGAAGGCTGGATCCTTGGCTGGTGTTGGGATAAGCACAGACTGCGTAATGTGTTCCATTTCAGACTCGGTGGATGTGCATTTATCTCATGCCCATAACCTTAAAACGTCTCTATGACTATGGACCTTTTTTTTTAAGTGTTTCCCGCTGTCAATATTGGGATGTACAGGTAGCACAGTCGTGCTCTGTCTGGGATGCATGTTGCCCTGTAGGTGGCTGTAGCTGAGCCAGTCGGGGGTGTAGAGATGAAAGGAAGAAGAAAAGACAAATGCTGACAGAAAAGGGAACAGTGTGATCTCCCTCACTCTCTCTCTCTCTCTCTCTCTCTCTCTCTCTCTCTCTCTCTCTCAGCTCTTTATCTCTCTCTCAGCTCTTTATCTCTCTCTTAGCTCTTTATCTCTCTTAGCTCTTTATCTCTCTCTAGCTCTTTATCTCTCTCTAGCTCTTTCTCTCTCTCCATCGCTCTTTCTTTCTCGCACCTCCTCTTTCACCCTCCTTCTCCCTCCCTCCCACTCTTTCTTTCTCTTGCCCTTTCTCTCGCTCTCTCCCTCTCTCTATTTCTCTATCCCTCTCTCTCCCTCCCTCACGCACTCTCTATTTATCCCTCTCAATCTGTCGCTATACCTATCTCTCTCTCCCCCTCTCACTCTCTCCCCCTCTCTCCCCCTTCCTCTATCCCCCCTCTCTCCCTCTCTATCCACATATCTCTCTTACTCTCCATCCCTTTCTCTATATCCTTTTCTCTCTCTCCCTCTCTCTATCCATCCCTCTCTATTTTATATCCCTGTATTTCTGTCTCCCCTCTCTCTCTCTCCCTCTCTCTCTCTCCACCTCCCTCTGTCTTACCTCTCTCTCTCTCTCCCTCTCTCTCCCCCTCCCTCTCTCTATCTCTCCTCTATCTCCCTTTATCTCCCCCTCCCTCTCTCTATCTCTTTCCATCCCTCTCCCCATCTTTCTCTCATTCCACTCCTTCCTCTCTCATTCTCTTCCTCTGTTTCTCCCCCTACTTCTCCCTTTCTCTTCTTCTGTCTTCTCTCTCTCTCTCTCCCCCTCCCCCACTCCCTCTCCTCCCCACGTACGAAACATAGGCAGATCTATTGCTGTTTTGGCCTTTCTGTCTCCCAAATTTTCTTGGGGGTAGAAGTTCAACCCCCCAAACTCCCCCTAGTGGTTGCTCACGGCGCTTGCTCGCTACACACCATGTGGGGGTCGGTCTCACTTTTACTTTGTTCTTTCTGATTCACTACCTGTGTCTATTTTTGGTGCTCTCTGAAAGAATGCCTATGGATACATATGACTGGGTGGGTAACCTGATGTTCTTTAAGGTCATCATCCACTGTTTACTGTGCTTTGAAAGGTGATACAATTTGAATATGTAATGAACAATGTGCTGTAAAATTCACCATTTTGGTATGCCGTTTTTGAAAAATTTCTTGGGGGGGAGAACCCCCCATACCCCCCTAGTGGCCGTCGTGCTCGCTCGCTGCGCCAGCTCGCTACTCGCCGGACGGGGGCTGGCTCGCTACGCGTCGGACGGGGGCTGATCTGGCAAAATTTGCCAGGGCTGCTTTCACTTCCCAGTCCGGCCCTGACTAGGGTGAATGTTTGACATTGTTCAACCTTCTGTCCATCAATTGTTCTTTTTGCATCACAGCGTCAGCCAGGGTTGAGTAAAGGATGAATGGTGGAATTTGACACAGTCCACATATAACATACTGAGACATTATGTCACATCCAAACAAGCAAGTCTCATTGTTCTAGCTGTGCACTAACACGTCACTTTCTCACCCATTCAGTTGTGAATTACATATTGTGAATTTCAAACATCATTCACATACTAAACACATACATTCATGCTAGAAAGTTTTAGCCTTTAACCCCTTCGGTGCTCATGACGGAACGGTTCCGTCATGAGCGTCGGTTGGCCTGTGCTCATGACGGAACCGTTCCGTCATGAGTCCGTTGGCTCAATACAACCTTCAGCACAGCGCGAGAATTCGCGCCGTGCTGAAGGGTTTAAACGTTGCTCTTTTGTATCACATTTCAAGTCTACACCATATTTTTCTGCCGCCACTATGCATGTGGAGATTTCGCTCTCTGGACCGAGATCCCCACTCTGAGATGGGGATCTTCAGTCACGGAGCAGAGAGCTCTGCACTCAGGGTGGAGATCCCCGCTTATCTTGACAAACAGAAAATGACCTATCAGAACAGGAAGTAGGCTATTTCTGAGCCATCCATTCACCACAATATTCTGCTTCTCCTTTTTTCCAACATTCCCAGAAAATGGCCAAAGAAATCAAGATAGCATCCCCAGTTTTTCTGTAGAAGAGCAAAAGATTGTTACAGAGTGGATCCTCTCAGATATGTAATGTAGCACAGGCTCAGCTGTGGAAACTCATTGGCACATTCTGAAGTGCTATGGGTGTCCAGACGTACAAAATGGAAGGAGTGCTAACAATGCTAGATAGACCACCAGTGCTGCGCACTCCTAAAGTCCTAGGGTGCGCTGGGGGTAGCATCCAAACCACATACACAGCACCGCAGTCGGACACCCCTGCACAGCCCGACCGACCCTCCATGTACAGCTGGAAGCACACAAACACCAAAAAATGGTTAGTCTGTTTTGCATGAAAAAAATACATATGTTTTGAAAGGGTTGTCCAGTCATGTCTTTTATTTACAGTCTTTTGGATATGTCTATGTTGGCTGTATCATATGGCGTTCTCAAAAACAAGTTGCTGATTAAATTTGTTTATGTTAATTTTAATGTGTATCTAAAAAATGACGTGTCAATAATTGGTATTTATATATAGGTAGGAATTATGGGATGTCCCGCATTTGCAGGTCCACGAGACCTGTTGTCCAATGGAAGTGTTCTGTATGCCTCTGAGTGCTGGGGGATCTGGTAGGGATTTAGCAACAATACACAACAAGTATCTAATATGCCGGTTCTCGTCTTAGTTTCAAATCCGATCGGATTTGAAACTAAGACGAGAACCGGCGACGCTGTGACGAGGAGCAGGGAGGCCGTAATTATTGAAAACGAGTGCAGTGGGATAAAAGAACCAGAACGGGAGGACAACCCCCGAAAAACTTTCTGCGCAAATCCCGATCTAGATGCAACTGACTGCAGCGGTTTGACGCTAAGAGAATAGGAAACTCTATATGCAAAATACAACGGTGGCTCCCTCGCACAGTGTGGAAGGCCAGACATCTGATTAAATAAGATAGACAGCCTCAGAACAAAATTCAACCTATGCCAACAGATCGTACAAGACTGGGGCACTGCATACCACTAAAAATTAAAGTGGACTCAAATATAAAGATTAGTGTTAAAGAATTGGTCCTGAAGAAGGTGTCTTATAAGGAAAACCGAAACGCCGCGTCGACTTAACCTGTGATTCTTGTTGTTATGTATTGGATTTTTATTTTGAATTCATTTGTATAAGACTATGTTCATTGATATATATGTCTGTTTTTACTGCTGTTTTTAATATTACGATATGTCTCAATTTGTATGAAAAAAAGAATAAACTCGCATAATTTTTTTACCAGAATTTATTTGTATTAATTTATATTAATGTCAACCTATATCTGAAGTACTTACTGATTGTCTGTGTATTAGGTGCATATTAGATACTTGTTGCGTATTGTTGCTAAATCCCTACCAGATCCCCCAGCACTCAGAGGCATACAGAACACTTCCATTGGACAACAGGTCTCGTGGACCTGCAAAAGCGGGATATCCCATAATCCTACACATATTTCCCCTTGTCCCAGACAACTACCAAGAGGGGGCCTCCTTACAATTTTTTTTTTACTATTTATATATAGGCACATTGGACATTTATAAAGACAAAGCTTTTATAATCTAAAGACATCTTCAAGTAACCATTGTCATATGGCCTAATTTCTAAAGTGTCAAACATTTTGGGGTGTTTCTGCATAATCCTTAAGATCCTTTTACCTAATATCATGTTAGCAATGGACCTTACATAATGCAGCCATATTAACATGTAGTGTAGTTCCTATTTTCCCAATAGGCTCTGCGCATTGGAATAACATAAACAGCAGTGTAGACGTAGGACTGAGGTCATCTAGTTCTCTACTGACTATGTTAGACTTAATTTAGGTTTGCGCCAGCTAGCTCAGAGGTCACTGGAAACTTTCTTGAATGAATAGGAAGGGATCAGCTTCCCTGGCTCAGACAAGAAGGGATTCAGCTTCCGACAACCATATAACATGACAACTTTGCTCCCTCAGAATAAGAGTAAATCTCTAGAGTCGTGTGAAAACAATAGACAGCTATTTCACTCAGTCAGATGTGCATTCTTAGTTTCACCAGAGTGCAGAGAATAGAGAGACGGGTGTTTTCAATAAAAGGTATTATTTATTGAGCAGTCTTCCTTCTCATGCAAGAGAAATGAATTGCCACAATTGCAATACTTAATATAAAGTAGAGTACGTACAGTAAAAGGAGTATTATGAAATAATACTGTAAAAGCATTGATATGGTTTCTTAGCCATAAGACACTTTAAATTGGATAAAATATATACATACATATATACATTGGCTAACGTGCTTAACTGGTGCTCCTAATATACGCCTACCCCGGTGTACCTGACCTAAGTCTAATACGTGGGAAGGAGTAAGTAAGTAGCAGTTTAAGTTAAGTTGGTTTTGCCAAGAATCTGATTCAAGAATTCTCTCTAAGGGTTTAGTCAGCACTGTACCTTGGGAATAGAATGTAGGAGGTCTGGTATCTCTCTCTCAGGACTCGATATCCCAGTCACCCGTAAGGGTAGGCTGGAAACGCCGGAGCTGGATTTTCTCGGCAGGAGAAAAGACAGCGTCTTTCTCAGCGCGTCAAAGAGGAGGGGCAGCGTCCGTGGGCTTTTCGCGTCTGCTGGGCTCTGGGCAAGTAAATAGCTGCTCTGCTCCAAAACCACCACCATGTGTTTGCTTAAGGCAACGTTGGTATATTTATACCTGAAAGGTGCCGAGTTTGACGTAAGGTTTGGACATAAGACGTCAATAAAGATGTCACTAAGAACTGGCCGTTCTTACAGTGCTCACAGGAGTTCTATTACAAATCAAAACAAAGCACATGGGGATTTCCCAGGTTGCTGGAGGTTTGGTGTGTTGAAAGAACTCGTTGTGCTTTCTAGGAATCTAAGGAAGTAGCTTTTGCCGTGCCTTGGACTGCAAGGGCGATTTACTGAAATATGGATCTGATTCTTATGCCATTATATGAATATTATTGATTATAGCCGTACAAGGGCATAAAATGGTAATATTGATTCTGGTTCCTAGATAAAAACACAATAAACACACTTTGACACACAAAAGGGTCGCATTATAATTATGTACATTCAATGATCACTTATAATAGTTGACCATCACATGTCCAAGAACTAACATCGATTTTCCACCCATCATGCAGGATTCTTTGACCATTCCATAAAAAAAGAAAATTGCTGTTTGCCATCATAAGTGAATATAATCGTAATTTTCTAGCTGTCTTCTGTGAAAGTGTAGTTTTGGTATTTCTAACATAGGCAAATCCTAATGTTTCAGGGTGAGGTGGTATGTCCTTTAGCGCATATTCTTTAAGCACAGACAACCAATGCTGGAGAGGCCAATATTCCTTTGAGATACTCCCACAGCAGACCGCTCGCTAGTGGGCTGCTTTCAGAACTGGAATGTGAGCCACCTAATCATACCAATGAGGCTCAGTTCTAATGAAGGTATCCTACATTGAGCGGCTAGAGTGAATTTTTTAATCTAAGTCTGATGTTGATATGTATATTTGGTCGTTTAGCAAACATTGATAAAAGTGGAAGCTGAATACAGCAATGTTGCAATGCAAAGGAAGTGGAGTGCTGGGCACTATCACTCGGTAACATTTGCTATTGATTTTAATTGAGAAGTGTTTTTTGACATATGTACTTATCTTTCCTTTATTGTGTTACTTTTTTCTTTCTGTGGGCAGTGCTGGTGAATCAAACAAATAGCAGGATATGAGGTCAGCAACAACAAGGACCTTGGCTTTTAGGTGCATGTTAAGTTGAGATCCAACATTGAGGAGTGAGTACTTTTACCCAGCAGGAAAATTGCACTCCTCTTAAAGTCATTTGCTCTAAATTCTTGCCAGAGACCGTTGAGCCCACAGGTGGGATAGCAAAGCTGAGCACCTCATACCACAAGGAGGCAGGATGTGGCTTCTCCTGGCCTAGAAGAAAGTTCATTAGTGGTGTCACAATGACAGGGCTAGCATCATCTGTGCCTGCAGCCTCTCCCCTTCATCACTCCAGAGAAATCCATACTAATGGGACAGCCAGCTGCACCCTCAGGTATTCCTCTATCTCTTACAAATGCCAAATTAAAAGAGCAGTGCAGGAAGCATCTCTGAGCCACATGTGTTGTCTCTCAGCACCAAAATATCTCACATTGGTTTCTTTTAAGGAATGAGGTGAATTCTGCTCAACTGGCGATAACTCAGGATACAAGGAGTTGACAGGGGAGGTTGGGCAATCTGAGAGATGCTAGCTGACCATCATCGCAAGCTATGTAGCCTGCTGCCCTCCTTAACAATAAGCTTATCTTCTTGTTTGCCAACACACCCATTCCCACCACGTATTCTGAGATAACCAGATACGTAAGTACAACTTATTTCCACCCCCACCTAGTGAATACAGTTTCTCAAGGGGGGTCCAGTCTTGTCCTACAGGCTCACCTGTCTGCATCTGCTGAGGAGTTTGTGGTGGTGGTGAGCCAGAGACGCAGGATGACCCGGAACGTTGCTCCCAAGCTAGGATGGCAACTCTGAAACAACATTTGTGTTGGGGAAATGACTTTACTTTTTAGTTAGACTTTCGACTAATTGTTGAAATTTAGACTTTACTTTAAGACATTTGGACTTTTTTGAATGTCATGTTTTGTATTTCATTATATGTTCCTCTTGTCATCATTTAATTAGAGTTGTTCTCGATATGTTTGTTTTATTGCTATCCCAAAGTTGACTTTTCTTTCCTTAAGTATGGTACTATGTATATTTCATTTGGCCCATTCCATGATCTGACCCATTCAAATATGTTCAAATCAGGAAAACAATCTCATTTAATCAAGGCATAGAAAATATATGTTTGCAGTCTCTATCTAGGATGTGTTGTAGGCCTCAGCGTAATCATATCATTTTCAATGGTAGTTGACTTGGAATAGTAAATAAAGTCTAAATTATTCATTTTCCCCAATGCTTGTTGTATTGTAGTCAGAATAGTTAATATGACTTCCCCAACCCAACTTTTTTCCAAACGTTAGCTGGATATGAGGTGAGGCAGCACTCCTTCAAATCCAACACGCTTCCTTATAGTAGTTGGGCTAAAGTGAGAGCAGTAAATGTGACCTCCCAAAAATTAAACATTTTCCCCACTGTTAGTTGGGTTCAAGTGAGAATAGTAAACCTAAATTACATGTTATTAAACACCTTATTTCATTTTTGTTTCTTGGTTTTCATGTGTTACATGCTCAATTCTGTTTAGGTGAAACATGCAAAGCATGCATTATATTACTCTTGGACATAATGATTTGTTAAATTTGAAATGAAGGATGCTTTATTACATTTGAGTATAATTTAAACATTTTAGGATTTTACATTCTATACTTATATCTTTTGTGCTTAGTGCAGAGATTCAAAATTGTTTCTCATTTTTTAGGACTATTTTTCGTGTTTTAAACTTTCAGGTCTAGATCTTTTTAAAATAATTTTATACTCTCACTTAACAAAATTTTAATACTGATTCGTGCAGGAGAATAAATTAGTTCAGGGTGGTGAAAAAAATGGTGTTTTCCCATTCTAGCTCCGATACAAAATTCAGGTTCAGCGTACATTCTAAACTGATGAACAGATTTACACAAAAAACGTTGCTTGAAAGTAAAACTTTATGCAAAAACCATCCTTTTGAGTAAATCTGTTCAATAGTTATGGACATATATGTATTTAAAATAGTTGTCAAGCAGCTTTAAAGGCTTCTTTTGTGTATGTCACCTGTTTTGGATTCACGGATTCTTCACAAGTCCAGAAACTAAAAGTACAAGAAGCTAAATATATAAATGAGTGACATTGAGCAAGAAAGACTTTTCTCCTGTCATCCCTTTCAGTACTGTGGCTCTAGGGTAGGGAGAAATTTCGCTGGTGGCAAACATTTCAGGGAAAAAGGCTATATTAAGAGGCAGTGCCAAAGCATGGTGACCTTGAAGGAATCTGCTCTGGGGTAAAAATAAAAAAGGAAATTATAGAGTCTCACAATCCGCAGTACCTATTTGGGAACCAGGCTTCCACAACACCTTCAATGACACCTGGAGTCTGCAGTGCCAATAAAGGTAATATGGACACAGATAGACACAGAGGGGTAGGGAAAACATGGATTCCAAAAAATGTACCACAAATAATTCCTGGCATGTTAACATAACAGAACAACATATGAGGATCCATAGTACCAAATGAGGATCTGAGGACCATAAAATACCCACAAGGTGGTTAAAGTCCACCTTGTGTTCTGTTCAAGCACTAAGCACATTGAAAGATGGTTTCATGGTGGGTTAGTTACTGGGCTTGTGTCGGGGAAACTCCTGCTCTGAAGAGCCAAAGGCCACACACAGCAGGGGTTGGCAGCTTGCAGTATGGGCTGGCTGTCTTCAACTGTTTGAACGCAGGGCTTGGCCAGAGGGTAAGATTAGCGGCCAATCTCCAGAGTGCACGGTTGACAGATGGCACACAGGTGTTGACTGGCCATACTAAGGGTTCACTGCCCATGTTTGCTGTAATGCATTTGAGGTCAGAATCTGGCCAGAGGTCAGTTCCTGTATTCATCCCCTACTGTTCAGGGATAACGCAATGCACAGGAAAGTAGATTGCCTGTGTCGGGCTGGTTTTTGGGCATGGCCAAAGGCCACATTGTGTGACCAACCCCTACTTGCCATTACTGATGGCCATGTACAGACAGGTTTGGCTGTTTATGGTGATTTGGCAATCCACAGCAGGGATTGGCTGCCCATGGTGAGTTTTGCACAGTGCCTGGATTGAGTTCAAGCCTTGTGGCCAACCACCACTATGCACAGAAATACCATGTGCACAGGTGAAGGCTTTGAACTGTGGAGATTGGTTGTCTGCAAGCAATCCCCACTCTGCAGAGCCAAAGACCAAGCACAGCTGGGGCTGGCTCCCTATTGTGGGTTTGTCCTAGGGCCTGGCTGTGCAGAGGCCATACAAAGTAGTGGTTTGCTGCCCGCAGCAGTTAGCTGCCTGTGGCAGGTTGATCTCAAGTTGTGACCAGAGGCCATACCCTGTTGCCAAACCCTACTTGCTATAGCCGATGATCATGTGCTGCCTTTGTAAGATCTTTATAGTGGGTTGCCCATCTACAGCAGGAGTTGGCTGCTGCTGGTGTGTTGGACACAGGGCCTGCTGGAAGATGTGCCTTGTGGATAATCCTCGCCTGCAGATAATCCTTTCTGCGCTGCCTAGAGGCAACAACCCTGTATGCAGCAGAGGTCAATTATCCACGGTCGGTGTGCTGCGGGGGTTGACTGAAGGCCGGCGCCTGCTGCTAAGCCCTGATATGCAATCCTTGTTACTCACATTCTCACTTTTTCATACTGTTTTACTGACGTTTGCACTCACTCTCAATGACTTACAAAACATACAACATAGAGCGTTCTATCATTTTTAAAAATAACTATATTGTGCCTTTTTTTAAAGTTATTAAGTTTTTTATGTTTTTACTTTTTTGGAAAAACAAAACAAAAATGAAACTTGAACAATTGGAAAAAACAACTGCTAAAATATTGTTCACATGTATTCTGGAGAAAAAGCACTTGATTCTTCTATTCTTTTACACTTTGGTTTCCACAAGAGATTAGTTACCTTGTGGGCCACCAAATAATGAAAGCCCACAAATGCAAAGCAAGGACCAATTATTTGTTGCTTTTCCTGAAGGATATATTTTAGCAAGGTCTCTCTTGAAGCAATGGTGTATTGCATTGCTGAAAAAGATGTAGTCACCTCTTCATTGTTTCCTCTCATTTTTACAGCATTGAACTTTGGTTCACCCCAACTATTAACCCCTTCGACGCTAATGATGAGCTCAGCTCGTCATGAAGTTATCCTCTCGTACGCTCAAGACGAGCTGAGCTCGTCATGAACCGCGGGATTTACGAATCTTCAGCGCACAGCAGGAAAATGCGCCTCACCGATGGTGTTAAGGTGTATGTGCTTTAAGGATGTTCAGAAGCTGAATTTTTCTTAGTTCCCCATGCTGAAATTCTTGTTGTACAATTTGATGTTGTAGTAAAATGCCCCTTCTAAAGTGATATACCTCATTTTTTGCTTGATTTTGTTGTAGTTGTTTTGCTCTGCGCAATGAGCCACTTTTGTCCACTGCCCAGTGTATGTGCTCTGGCTCCTAAAAACGTGTCAAATTTGTAATATACCTAATGGGCATACTTAACATGCATACTTAACATACCCATAAGTCTTTAGTATGTAGTACAAAGTGTGCTTGAGAGTTAAATGGCGCTATTTGACTGCAGCACTCATTGGGCCGCCACTAAGGTGACAAATCAGAAAACAAAACTGCCATCTGTAACATGGTTGTTTAGGTTTAAACTGCGAATTCAACCTGTCAAAATAACCCCTTTTGACAGTTCTAAACCTAGCTTTTAAATGTTAATAAGTCACTCTTATGAAAGCATTAAATGCCCAGGTTGAATGCTATTTAAAGATGGGAATGGTAAAGGATTAATGTTAAATATGTCCTTACATGGACGATGATAAAAAGCTACTTTCACTGTATCAGAATTGGCTTGTCCATAGGAAATTATTGGCCTACCTTATTAATGTTAAAAAAGTTTTCTCTACATAGGAACCAGATAAAAAGTTACTTCTTGGACTTTTTAAAATATTTGTTACAAATTCAATTAATTGGCAAAATCAGATTTGTGACAAATAGTTCTCAAAAGGTATTTTATTAAAGTTCCCTTTAGCCCACCTGAAGCCTATAAAAGCCCATTTGCATGAGCATCCAGCTGTCACCCAGGAGCTGAACAGTTACTTGATTAATTGTGAAGTGACTGCCAGAGCTGAGAAAAAAAACGTGTGTAAAGAAGTGTCCTGTTCCTCGCACAGGATGACAGTCTGGGTATTGCCCAGGAACCTAATATCTTCAAAGTTGCCAGCCCTGTCACAGGAACAAGTGGCTCACACTTGGGCCTTCCCCCTCTGTTATTCTGATATCCAGTTGGAGAGGAGCTGCCCCAGAACCAGTTTTGAGTGACCACAGGGAGGGTTTCTTCATTTCCCTGTCCACACCTCCAGAATGAACACAAGAACTCTCTACAAGGGAGTAAAGGGTCTGCTATCTTTGCTTCAGATTTAGAAGGTTGCTTCCAGCAGGAACTGCTGCAAAAGTGTATAGGGTTCTCCTGTGAACTTTCTCTCCATTTGTCGGGGAAGGGACAGGAGTCATTCGCCCTGACAGGCTAGTGGCAAAAATAGAAGTGGAACCCCCCTTAGGCACCTTCTTTAGAACAACTCTGGACCTATTGAAGACAGAAGTAAGACTGCACCCACTAATGTGACCTGTGAGGAGAGCCCTGAAGAATAGACCTGTTTGCACTTGTACCCCGACTGAAAAGTGGACTATAAAGGTTAGTTTGATGACCTCCTCCTAAGCTTCAGGGACACCAAAGCAGCAAGAAGTACACTTTCCTGAAGAGCCCAGCATGCCAGTCTCAACTGGGCCTGCCCTGGACCCTCTGGTGGCTTCTACTGGGGTGAGTACTGACCCGTAAGTGATGTCCCTAAGGTCCCCTGGGCCCTTAAATAAGTGTCAAAGTGAACTCCTCCTGCCTTACTGTAAACACTGGGCCTTGAAACTTTTTTCACGTATTTTTGCCTGGAGGACCACAGACTGCAGAAGGTGCATTGACAGTGGGCCTGACTTTACTGCAGCTCCTGCTACATTCTTCTCCATAGCAACAAATCTGATTCAGTGAGCCCAATACCAATCACCATCTGACTACATCAAATCCTCTCTGTCTACATCCTGCAGCCTTGCCCAAATGAATGCATCGGACTCCCAAAAAAGAGACTGGTTCCGGACCGGACACCAAGCAGCATCTAATTGATGTCCAGGGCTTCATGAGCACCTACTCCGGAGTCTTCCCACTCAGAGATTTTCCCGCCTTCATGATGGCTTTACCAATAGCTTCCTAGTCGTCATCCCACCATTATTCGAGGCACAGAATGGCAGCAAGGTTGGTTTATACTGCACCACCCAGTCTGCTCAGTAATATTTTCTGGCATGTGTATTGCCCACCTCAAATGATCAGCCGCCACATGGCCACAGATAAGATACAAATTGCACAAAAAAGCACTGTTTTTATTTGTATTGCCTCACATCATTTTGTGCAAATTATCATCCCATCATTGACAGCTCCATCTTCAGATCCACCCTGCTGCCTTGTTCCGCTGAGGATCTACCTTCTCAGAAAACGTCTAAGTCAGAAGGTAACTGGTTGACCAAGACCATCTTCAATCCAGTATCTGATCAGCATTCCATCGAGAAGGTCACATCCTGTTCTTGAGCAACCAGCTGCCCTCAGTTGGTGCTTTGTGTTTTTAGAGCTAAAATTTAATTCAAACTTTAAACAGTCATATCTCTGGTTTCCCTGATTGGATGTTTCTCATTTTTGTGTCATTTTGAACATTAAAATATTCTCTATTTCTATAAATTGAAGTGGGATTTTTATTGTGTTCTGTTTTGGACATTTTGAGTATTTCGGTACTTCTAAAATAAATGCCTTACACCTTTTCTTAAGTAAAGCCTGTCTGTTCTGTGCCCTAGCTACCATAACTTGAACTCAGATTTAAATTACTGAAACCAATACTGGTCCTAAGAAGAATATTGCTATTTTTACTTTAAGTGGACCCCCTTCAACCTCAATTAATAATCCACTTTCTCACAGAAGTATAGATTGGGCAAGGAAAGCTTCTCATCCTGTAAAAATATATGCACGGGCGTGGCCAACCAAGATGGCCAAGTGGACATGATCCACACAAGCTTCACTGCCATCCTACAGACTATTGTGACACATGAGCTCTTGCTAACCATGGCCAACAACACCTATCAACCATGAAGAGAGTGAGGGGTGCAGTGGGGACCACTCAGTAGCTTCCAAGGAGGCAAGTGTGGAATAATTTTCCTAGTGCCTATGGACTAGCAGTGAAGAGGCAAAGGCTGCGCTGAAGGCTGCTCGATCTTGGTGAACATGAATCCACAGCTATGCCGGTGACCTTTTTACACTGCAGGTGCCTTGAGAGAGAAGACGATTCAGAAAAGGGGGTGGTGATGGACAGAGTATCTGAATTAAACAGAACACTCATACCCAGTCAAGAGATCAGGGCTTGATCCATCACCGTTTTTTAGCTCACTGCACCATCCCAGCTCAGAACCTGGCTACATGCAAATTAGTCTGTCCCTGGCCCAGTGCACCATGGGAACAGGGCAGACCAAACTACCAAGCCAATTCTTATACTGGGAAGGAAACAAGCTTCCGGGGACCGGTTTCTGGCATTACAGCCGTCTTCGGCCCGGCTTGCTTGAATCCTGATGGTGCAATGAGCAAGGGACTCACATCTGAGTATACCCTTCCACGCTTATGGTGGACAAAACGATTCAGAAAAGGGGGTGGTGATGGACAGAGTATCTGAATTAAACAGAACACTCATACCCAGTCAAGAGATCAGGGCTTGATCCATCACCGTTTTTTAGCTCACTGCACCATCCCTGCTCAGAACGTGGCTACATGCAAATTAGTCTGTCCCTGGCCCAGTGCATCATGGGAACAGGGCAGACCAAACTACCAAGCCAATTCTTATACTGGGAAGGAAACAAGCTTCCGGGGACCGGTTTCTGGCATTACAGCCGTCTTCGGCCCGGCTTGCTTGAATCCTGATGGTGCAATGAGCAAGGGACTCACATCTGAGTATACCCTTCCACGCTTATGGTGGACAAAACGATTCAGAAAAGGGGGTGGTGATGGACAGAGCATCTGAATTAAACAGAGCACTCATACCCAGTCAAGAGATCAGGGCTTGATCCATCACCGTTTTTTAGCTCACTGCACCATCCCAGCTCAGAACCTGGCTACATGCAAATTAGTCTGTCCCTGGCCCAGTGCATCATGGGAACAGGGCAGACCAAACTACCAAACCAATTCTTATACTGGGAAGGAAACCAGCTTCCGGGGACCGGTTTCTGGCATTACAGCCGTCTTCGGCCCGGCTTGCTTGAATCCTGATGGTGCAATGAGCAAGGGACTCACATCTGAGTATACCCTTCCACGCTTATGGTGGACAAAACGATTCAAAAAAGGGGGTGGTGATGGACAGAGTATCTGAATTAAACAGAACACTCATACCCAGTCAAGAGATCAGGGCTTGATCCATCATCGTTTTTTAGCTCACTGCACCATCCCAGCTCAGAACCTGGCTACATGCAAATTAGTCGGTCCCTGGCCCAGTGCATCATGGGAACAGGGCAGACCAAACTACCAAGCCAATTCTTATACTGGGAAGGAAACAAGCTTCCGGGGACCGGTTTCTGGCATTACAGCCGTCTTCGGCCCGGCTTGCTTGAATCCTGATGGTGCAATGAGCAAGGGACTCACATCTGAGTATACCCTTCCACGCTTATGGTGGACAAAACGATTCAGAAAAGGGGGGTGGTGATGGACAGAGTATCTGAATTAAACAGAACACTCATACCCAGTCAAGAGATCAGGGCTTGATCCATCACCGTTTTTTAGCTCACTGCACCATCCCAGCTCAGAACCTGGCTACATGCAAATTAGTCTGTCCCTGGCCCAGTGCATCATGGGAACAGGGCAGACCAAACTACCAAGCCAATTCTTATACTGGGAAGGAAACAAGCTTCCGGGGACCGGTTTCTGGCATTACAGCCGTCTTCGAGAGAGAAGACAGCACATGAGCTGAGACGACCCTAGGAAGGGGGCACAATTATCTACCAACAAAAAACAGCACTGCACTAACAAGAGGCCCACAGCTCTTACACGAAACCCCGACACATTATGGGTATACCTGGCGATAAACTTGGATCCCTGTAAACAGACGAAATTGGGGTGGGAGGAGTTACTTACCAATCCCCTAGAGGCACTACTACATGGTGGGGATCTCTTCATCACTTCATATTAAACATAAGCGGAAAATCACTGCCTGTCTACAAGATGGCGATGATGCCCGTCACAAAGTGATAATGACTCTTTAATGGGCTAACCTCTCACTATTCCATACAATCAACTCACAGGGTGGAAGTGTGGGCCATGGGCCTTTCCTCTTAATACTATACAAACAAGACAGGTGTGTGGAGGGTCGGGGGGAATATTTATTGACCTTCCTGCTCGCTCCCCTATGCCAAGATACACAACACACAAAAGAACAGGCAAGGTCTGACAGTGGTGTGTAACCGCAATATCGACCGTGAGGCACTAGTGGTGAGCGCATGAGATGAAGGGTTGCAAAAGTTGGAACTCTTTGTCACCAACAGGACCAAAATATTTCCCATCAGACCACCCATGTGGTGGAGTTGCGTCACATAGGAATCAAATGATCATCCCGAACCGAATCTGACCATATAGTGTCGATCGGGAGGGGACGTCAAAGAAATGTGGTCCTGTTGTGACCCCAAGAAGTATTGTGAATGGACAGAGTGCAGTGCTCAGGGAAAAGTGTAAGATAAAATTGACTACCAGGACACCGAAGAACATTGCAATAGGGGTCCTAGTGTCCAAGATTAAAAACACGCCAAGTAGTAAGACTACTCAGAGGCGCTGTGCAGTACGGTCGACATGTTTCAGCTATAAGAGCAAATAGCTCAGCTTTCTTCAGGACCTTAAAACAGAAAAACAGCTACTGCAACTACATGTGATATGTATAAGTGAAAAATAATGTACTCATCCAGAGTCACATATATACCAGGAACTAGTATACTTAAAAGTCCACTGGAGGGAAGGAGAAGTGTCTTCTTCCCAGCTTTGTGTGGGTGATGGCCTCACCTCAACCCGGCAACCGCTCGGGAGTATGAGGCCCCGCTCTCTCCGTCGGTGCTCTCGCTGCAGACCCGAGCGGAAGTGGAGGTGGGTCTGCACTTCCGCTCGGGTCTGCAGCGAGAGCAACGACGGAGAGAGCGGGGCCTCATACTCCCGAGCGGTTGCCGGGTTGAGGTGAGGCCATCACCCACACAAAGCTGGGAAGAAGACACTTCTCCTTCCCTCCTGTGGACTTTTAAGTATACTAGTTCCTGGTATATATGTGACTCTGGATGAGTACATTATTTTTCACTTATACATATCACATGTAGTTGCAGTAGCTGTTTTTCTGTTTTAAGGTCCTGAAGAAAGCTGAGCTATTTGCTCTTATAGCTGAAACATGTCGACCGTACTGCACAGCGCCTCTGAGTAGTCTTACTACTTGGCGTGTTTTTAATCTTGGACACTAGGACCCCTATTGCAATGTTCTTCGGTGTCCTGGTAGTCAATTTTATCTTACACTTTTCCCTGAGCACTGCACTCTGTCCATTCACAATACTTCTTGGGGTCACAACAGGACCACATTTCTTTGACGTCCCCTCCCGATCGACACTATATGGTCAGATTCGGTTCGGGATGATCATTTGATTCCTATGTGACGCAACTCCACCACATGGGTGGTCTGATGGGAATTATTTTGGTCCTGTTGGTGACAAAGAGTTCCAACTTTTGCAACCCTTCATCTCATGCGCTCACCACTAGTGCCTCACGGTCGCTATTGCGGTTACACACCACTGTCAGACCTTGCCTGTTCTTTTGTGTGTTGTGTACCTTTCCTCTTAATGCCAATCTCTGAAAATAGACCTCCCCAGGTCAAGCCAACCCCCAGCACTTGCTTGCCTGAGTTAAACATGGCAGGCCCACCATGCAACAACTGACAAGGTTGGGTACAAAGACCTACCGTTTTTAAGACCACCCAGATCTATAGCTTGATTAGCGGAGGAGGTGGACTGGCCCATTCTTCTGCTGCTGAAACTCAGATGTAGTTGAGGGCTGATGTCACCCCCCAACACCTTCAAGCGCTCTTCCCTTCACAATAATGTTGGAATCCCGGAACTTAGCAGCTCCAGGTGGGTGTTTACATAGTAGTGCCACAGTTTACCACGACACAGGGAACTGGATGGCTCTCTCATTGCCTCACTGTTCTAGTGGCACTTGAAGATTATCATTATACACCACCGTATTACTGACCTTCACACTTACAGTCTCCTGCCGCCATGATCACCTGGCCAAAACTGTACACCTGGTAAAAGGTAATCCAATGGAGAACACACAACACTGCATTAAACCAATTTGCTGGTACTAGCCGGGGTCTCCCAGCTGTCTCCTCTAGCTATGAGCAATATCTTTATGCATCCAAAAAGAACCCACACCAGCAGAGTGTCCAGTTACTTAACACCAGCAGAGGTGTGAGATGCTCACACTGTTGATAACAGGCTTTCACAAAAGAGGACCTCCTATAAGGAATTCAAGCAGAAACTTCAAGAAGAGCTGTAGGCAGATCTGGCCTCCTCTCTGGAAACCCTCAAATTAGACATTAATAATAGATTTGTCTATCTCCAACAAGATGTTGACTCAGTGGCACTGATTAGATTAGACCTTGAAATTAACTGCTGGGAGAGGATTGAGTGAAGATCAAGGTTGATAGAGTCCATAAAGTAGGCCCACAGGGCTATGGATGTGGCAGACTCCCCAGGATGTCCTGGTGAAACTATATTCCTTTAAGACAAAGGACGCTTTCCTGCAAGCAGCATGAAAGAATCATGAAATCTCATTCCAGGGTGTCACATGCTCCCTTTTCCAATACATCGCTGCAGCAACATTGGTCCATAGAATGCAGCTGCACCCAATTACCGACAAACTGCAACACGATGGCATCAAATACAGATGGACCTATCCATTTGGATTAGTCTTTGACTTTCACAATAAGACACACCATATAACCAAAAGCTCGGAAACAGCAGGCCTACTGGAAATAACAATTTAAGATTACCAGCAGTGTGGCGACAGAACGGAGACCCCAAGTAGAAGCCCTCATGCGAACATAGACAAAGAACAATGGCTTTCCCAATGACGTTCGAGACACTCAAGAAGGATATAAATACTAACATTATCTTTTCCATCTAGCAGGTTACCTGTCACTCTAATTAACAAAAGTGGAAACCCTTGTCTGACCTTGCTTATTACATATTGCATCTTAAACTTTTCATAATCTTGCTAAAGGCTCAATATTGACTCACATTACTTTCAACATATATTTGTCTCATGATACTTCATATATTGTATCCATTTGTTATTCACAGTGTGATTATTTTATGTATAACAACAAACCAATGCTGAACCTACCCCTCAAAATGATATCAACATTCTTTAAAAAGAATTCAATACTCATACAAACCCTTCCTCTCATACTCACACATTCCTTTCACTTCCTCAATGTATTACTCACTATAAAAACATCAAACGAAACCATATTGTTAATGAATTCATGCAACACAGACTTGATTGTGACAGCGATGGCTTTCTTTTTCTATTCCTCCTTACAACTTATATTGGAGGACTCCAAATTTAAAAGGGAGGGAAGGATTATTATGATGAAAGGACTGTCTCACTGGGTAAATGTGTACCATTCGCTTCCATTCATGCCCTTAACTCCAACCAAGTCCCATTCATACAGACACTTCCATCTTTATTGAGAGGCTTTTAAGAAGAAGAAATACTCCTGATGGGCAACTTTGCCCTTGCCTGGGACTCGGGCACAGATAGTACTCATCCTCAGACGGCTGAATCTGCGGTGGAGGTCTAAACTTGCAGTATTATGATTGGAGCAGTAGGACCGCAATGAGACTGCGGACACAGCCAGGCTCACATGTCCCACTGGATCATGGTCTCATGGAAGTCGGACCACCATGAGACCGCTGGCACTGCCGGGAACAAGGATAACAATGGGCTAGTGGTCTCTCAATGGCAGGAATATGCTGGTGGTGCCACATATTCCGAGTTGCCATTTCAACTGACTGGTAGCTCTACCCTACCAAGCTGAAACAAAATATTCCCAAATACATCAGGGCTCTGCTGGAGGGGGTGTGGGATGATGGGCGACTTTCACCACATTTGGTGGGACTACCCGGCTATTCATCCATTCTGGACTGAAATATTGATTCAAATCAAAAATATTCTAGGATACCCAATCCCAAACACTCCAAGCTTTGCACTACCAGACCTGAGAGATCGCACCCTCAAATGCCAACCTCGGGTGACAGAATGATAATGTGGCTGTGCTTGAGAGCAGCAAAATTGGTGCTGGCATCTGGGTGGAAGAAAAATGGGGCGCCATTGTTATCTCTGTGCCACACTAGACTCTGGCTGGCCATCATGATGGAAAGAATGACTGATATCGTTTTAGATAATGACAACAAATGTGAGTATATTTGGGGCCCCTTGGTGTCATGTCTCTCCAGAGGACTTCATCTAAATGCATGTCCTACCCAGACAACAGCATTTCACTTCTTCTAATTCTAATGAGGTTGGCCACAGCTAGATTATTTAGGGAGCGGTGCCCCCTCCTCTAGACACTGCTCTTCCTCCGCCCCCTCTCACCACTTGACACTTTTTCTATATCGGATGATGACTCCCCATGTACCGACATTGTTTCTTTCTTTTTCTGGAGTTTTATGTTTGGGGAGGGGAGGATAACGGGGGAAATATTTGTCCACTGAAATGATGGGCTTGACAGCACTGTGAGTAAATTATGTTCTGTCTCCTAGAGAACTTCTGTCATATGGAAGAAAATGGTCACTACAATAGCCACTTTGGAGTGATGAGGGGATTTGAAATGTTTAACTTGCTATTACCTGATATATGTTCTAAATACCTATTAAAGAACATTTTGAAAAATAAAATTTGCACAACAACTAGGACAGGGCCAGCAAGCTGCTGGAACAAGTCATGGGCAGTCTTCTGTTCACATACAGGAAGAAAATTATGTTTTGGAAGTGGCAAGGACGTCATAGGGTTCCAGACAAGATCATTCCGGACCATAATCCCTAGCTTGGAAACTGTTCACACATCCCAGAGGAGAGAAGAAAGTAAATGCACGAAAGCTAACTAATAGTTTGTGTGAGTAATTTTTGCCACATAGTCATCCTGGGATGTAGTCACTTGGTACAAGCAGATTTATGAAGCACCTATGAACTATGTAGCCAAATGAGTACTCACAATTGGAAATAGAAAAGCAGTGACAGGGTGAAGAGGAGCAAGAAACAGTTCCACCACTAATAGTTTTACTGGCTTCTTAAGGCTTAGGTACTCAGTGACCCACCATTGTGAAGCAGGAAAGCCTGACCACTTGCATTGCCAGAATATTTAATTCATTAACTGATGTCTGTTAAAAG
The DNA here is from genome assembly GCF_964263255.1 of Lissotriton vulgaris. Lineage (NCBI taxonomy): Eukaryota > Metazoa > Chordata > Amphibia > Caudata > Salamandridae > Lissotriton > Lissotriton vulgaris. Next base: position 1,087,219,579 of record NC_141694.1, on the reverse strand, counting down.
TACAACACATCTTTGTGTTCTGTCTATATGGAGTATACGCTTAACCTGATTGAAAAGGTCAATCTGTGAAAATTCTGTGATGAGTGCTCTGAGGGCTATGAGAAATGCATTAGGGGTGTTCGAAATCGGTGTAACTTGCTGTTGTGTAATTTACACAAAATGCTTTGTCATTACAGTCAAATCTGTCATTTGAGCTATATTTTAGCATATTATGCACCCTCAAATCAATTTTTGAAGTGATGATGCACTTCAAGCTACAAAATAGTACACATGTACTACAAACAACAGCCACATGAGTTCTGTTGTTAGAGCATTCGTGATAATGTGTACTGCAAATGGCTCATTGCCCTAGGCATTATTACTACAAATGGCACATACCTAAGCCAAGTGGCATAATTTTGTGAATTGCGAGTAACAAGTATAATGTGAAATTCCCAAAATCCTGCGAACTATGCCAGCGTTATTTACATTTTGCTCAGACCTAAATTGCACCTGAAATGACCATAATGTACTGGTTGTCTCTACTGTTTGGGGGTCCCTTTCACCCTTCCCTTTATTAATAAGGACTTGCCATTCAAATTTTACCAACCACACAAAGTAGTGGTAACCCATTCAGAAACAGGAAGGAGACCTCAAGGGACCTCTTCCTCTATGTGAATATTTATCAAAACATTTTTATGAGTTGGCTGAGGTCTCATGGACCACTACTTACTCTTAAAAAAATGTTACTTAAATGTGTCACATTTGTTTTTCAAATGCAGCCGATAGCATTTAAAAACAAATCCTTATTTAAAAGCAGCAACCAACATGGTGGTCTGCTGACTTCTTCAGACCACCACCCCTGTGATGGTTACGCGGCATAGTGGCTCACATTTTGCGACCTACCTGATTATTATTGAATTTGTAGGTCGAATTGTAACAGACTACGAATTTGCAAACTGACCTATTAGTAGATAGGTCAATGACCAAAATAGCACACTGGTTGCAAAAATTCTAATCCCGAATTGCATCATTCATTTCAGCAATTTAATAAAATCAGAAGCATCATGGACTGATAAGGCCTTGGTCACTGCATTCTATTGCAAGCTAAGGCAGGAGCTTAACAATACCCTGTCGTTGGTGCCTAACTGACCACTTAATTAATTAATTGATTGATTTAGTATTACATGAAGACCATAAGCAAAAATATAGACGGGAAGAGAAACAAATAAAACCACACCAGTAGATACTGAGTACTCCTGTGCAATCTGCTAAAGACACAACTTCTGGGGAACCAGTGTAAATATGGAAAAGCTTCTGTCTCGTAAAGAAAAATATAGAGGAATTGAATGGTTGGTAAATTTACTGTGAAAAAGCAGGACATTTTGTGAGGAAATGCTTTTAGCTAGAAAGAAACAAGAATGTCTTGTCTTAAATGGTAGACTAAGGTCTGGTGATTATTTTTATACAAGTGCGTGCTGTAAATAGAGCACTTTATGTATTGAAAGTTACTTTGGCCACACTGGCAGGAATGCGTGATGGAACAACACATGCATATGCCAAGCATAGCTTTACCACTCAGTGTTTACTATATATACCATTACCACGCACGCTTTTCCCAGGCCTTTCTTTGCCACGAACATGCATAAGGGTACATTATTAGTACCTTTACTATGCATACCCTTACCACGCATACCACTACCATGCTAACGTTTACCACACAATTTATTTTCCTATAGGAAAACGATTTTGCCTGGTTCATCTCCAAGAAACATAACGCAATGCCATGCAACATTCAGAAAAAACTACGCAATACATCCCAAGCTTTTTCTAACAATATAGCATCATGCAAAACATGCCAAAACACATCACTGCACAAAACACAAAAACATTACTGCAAAGCGATGCAATACAATGCAAAGTAAAGCAACATAGTATACTTTTTACACCATTTCCTAACTATAAATAACAGTTGAAAAACACATCTACAAATAGTGGAAACAGTTTAATAGGTTTCAAATATACACATTCGTTTTTCTTTCATTTGAATTTGTCACCTACAAAGATTGGTTGCTGGACAGTGACTGGGGATAAACATTTCTATTCTAACTCAGCCGAATACTTATCTCAGGGAAGGTGCTGGACAGTGACTGGAGGGTAACATTTCTATTCTAACTCCGCTGAGTACTTACCTCAGGGATAGTGCTGAACAGGGGCTGGGGCAAAAATACTATTCTAACTCCACCATACACTTACCTCAGAAGAAATGCTGGACAGTGACAGGGGCAAAATTACTCTTGTAACCCCACCAAGTTCTTACCTCTTTTTCTTTCTCCCAGACCTTAAAAGAAAAAAATACATCTAAAGAGCAGAGAATTTCCACATTCCGAAATACAAAAACAGGGGGCAATCAAGAAAAAGAACAACTTTCTTCCATATAATACAACACTAACAAAAACTAAACCTTCTCTCTATTTCAACAGGTTTAACAAATATTTTCTCCACCAAACAGAGTGCATGAATTAACAATACAATTTTTCCCAAAGCAAACAGAATTTTGTCAATGGAAATAAAACACCAATTTAGTACATTGCAAACATGGTCTTTTTTTCTCTTTTTATAAACAGATCATTGAAACATGGAGAACCCCAAGCAAGCTAACTACATCAAATCATGACATGGGAGCAGACAGTTGAAATATGGTGGTTACATTTTTTGTGAGGAGACATTAACTGAACCCAGGAGTCAGGAGTGTGTTAAGTATTTTGATCCCATTGCAAAGACAGAGCGGTTACTCTGGGTGACAATGTGGAAAGGACCACAGAGCATAACCATTCTGTCTCTGCAATGGAGATTAAAGTTAGGGAAAACATCAAATACAAATTCTAGCATTCAGTTTCAATGAACCCAGAGGCTCATTTTGAGGGAGGTGGCATAAAACATCGCTATGTTCATTGCTAGTAGTATTTCCACAATACCCAATTTAAGGGAAATGGTTCAAAAACAGAAACAGCTGAGCAATCCCCAAAGAACAACACCATGATACTACTCTGATATTAACATCCTCACTGAACGTAGTCATTTTTACTAATAGAACTTATCTACTGTATAACAGTGAGAACCCTGTCAAACATTTACTAATATTTACAATGCATACCTTGATAACCCAAGAGAATACTGAAATTTGGATGAAGGATAAAAGTTTTAAGTCAACTCCCAAATCAAATCACCCACATTTATAGTATTCATGTCAACATTAATTATACTAACGTCCCATTAGTGTACAGCTTACTCCCAGCCAAGCAATCCTCAATTCACACTGAGTTTTTATGAGTAATAAAATACAAAACAGTAAATAAAAATCCTAGGAAAATCATAATTGATTTTAAATTACAGATGATAAATACTGTTACTAAAATTTACTCTGACACACAAATTTAAGTATGTTTTTTTACTGTTCCCAGACGTATTCGCAAAAAAATTAAAACACATCCTTAGCTGAGGATTACATGTTAAACAGTAAACTACAATACGAGTTTAAAAAACCCAACACATTTGTGTTTTGTTCCTCCTGAGTGTGTATATGACTTCTACGCATCAATTATCAAACCGGAATACTTTACACAAATGGCCTCATTAGGATGTTGTGCGGACCGCCACCAACAGGCCTTCGGTGGGGGTCCCCCTGAAAACCAGAAAAAAGGTACGACCGCTAAATTAAAATACCAGTGGTCAGAGCGCAGCGGGTCTGGGGAGACAACAAGCTCAAGGCGGTGCTAGCACTGGCCCCACCGTAGGTTACGATGTCCATTTCCCACACCCTTTTCATGGCAGTCCAAACACCATGGAAAGGCTGTTGAAAAGGACTTTGGGGCCCCCTAGAAGTGCCACCGTACCCATGTACCAGCCACATGTGGTGCCCCCCAAACATCCATGGACCATGTGCCAGGCACCACATGGTGCCAGGCACATGGTGCATGGATGCCTAAAAACATGGCTTTTACTTCTGTGGCTTGTTCTGCTGCCCTTTTCCAGGCTGCAGCACAAGTCGCAATAGTAAAAGGCATGTTTCCAATCTCCTACACATCGGTCACATAATATGATTGGTGGAGCCGCCGACTACTTATCGGCCAGTCTCCACCCCGCTGTTATGGCAGTAGAATGCTCATCCGACCGCCATCGTAATGAGGCACAAAATGTGGAAACATTGTGGAAACAATGGCTCCAATTTACATTATTTCCAGGATGCTTGGATTGGCCAAATAGGCAGATTGGGTCATAGGCAGAAGGCAGGATTTCCCATTGACTGGTGGAACTTTTACTCGACCTGTTTAGAGGGAGGTGCAGAAACAAACAATGGAATAGAGGGATGGCATCATTTGTTCAACAAATCTATTGAAATATCTCATATTTATAATTTCCTGGAAATTTTAATGAAAGAAAAAAGTTTCCAGGAAATGAGAATGGTGTTGTTATTCTCAAGTAGTTTGCATCTTCGTATTTCTAAGAAAAAAGTAAGGAAATGTCTGAGGGTCTTTTGGCAAAAACCCATCAATTTCCACTGATGGGACCTTCAGACTACCTAGAAAATATTTCATACATCTTACTCTACTAATATTAACTAATACTTTCTAATATTAGTTGGCTGTTTTAATAACTACATCACATTAAATTGGCATTTTTTGAAAATTATTAACTACAAAATTCAAGACTATCTCCCATTCCTACCTCTAGCTGTCTTTTTCTTGGTGATATTTCATAAATCCTTCTTTTCTGAACAATCCAATAATCCAAGTTTAAAATGTTTTTTTAAATGTGGTTTAAAAAAGTCATATTCAAGATTTTTTAGCAACTTTTTAAAACGTAAGTTGGAATAAAAAGAACCATCACAATGTGCACATACAAACACAACCTGCATGGGGTTGTAAAATGTGTTAAAACAGCAACAAAATATATTTATTTACTATACACCCTCTATCTACCTCTCCCCATCTCTTCTTACAAGAAACTTAGCCACCTAAATGTTTAAAAATGTAAAGTACATTTTTCTTACTTAACTGTAGCTCTTCCTGGCATCAGAATTTGACCACAATGCTCCATTGACTGTAGTAATAGACACAAAACTGTGTACATCAAACCAGAAAGTAAAAACTGAGAAAGGACAATTTTCTGCATTAAATTCAATTGGAAATAATGGGAAAATATTTACAAAATAATGACAAATTATGCTATAGACTACTGAAAAAGAGTGTTATATTTTTATTTTAAAAAGTTATGTTTTTTACTATTAATTACAATTGTATCAGATTGTTTTCTAACTTCATAAAAATATATATATATTTTTTACAATAAAATGATTTGAAATGGTTTTACATTTTCAAATTTTATTGCTATTGCTGTTTTGGTTTTTAAAAATGTTTCCATATTTTAAACATTACTCCTACTTTAAATGTAATTAATCATGATGCCAAATATAGTACATTAATTAATCAAAAATGTATGGTCAGCGGGGGTTTGGCCAGGATGGCCAAGGTGGCAGTTGAGTTTTTCTAAAACTCCCATCTCCCAATACTTATCCGTCTCCATCCATCCTGACAGCACCTTTCTGCCACACCTGGATGCTCCTGATGGAAGACAGCTGACCCCGCCACCTCTCTCTGTCATTGTGGAGCCACTGGAGGGTCACTGAATTTGTATTGCAGCCATGCCCCAACAGGGCCTCACTCTGCTGCTGGAAAGGTGATCACTCATTCGGGAATCCGTCACCCCATCCTTCACGCTGAGGCCTGTAGCTTCTTATCAGGAATGGACTAGGGGCTGATTGACCTCTCTGTCCCTGTTCTGCTGCAGTGACGGGGATTCTCCCTTTGGCGAAGGGATTGCCAGATGTGTGCCTGTCAGATGCTCCTGGGGATGAGACTGTTACAAAGGAGGAGGTTGCACTGACACAGCAGCACCTCAGCCTGGGGTCTTCTGGTGCACCCTCCTACCTGAAGCCATTATCACTCCCTGATCCTGGATCTGTGAGTGAGTTGAGGTGACCTGGGGGCCAGGGTGACAGGGACTGGACTGGTATCTGCCACCCTTGCTCTCTTCTGTGTGTGGTGGCTACACCACGGTCCCCTTACATTCGGGTAGATCACGATGGGCAGTGCTGGTCTGTTTGTCTTGGCAGTGGGTGGTGCCAGCCCCATTAGGGGACCCTGTGAGATTAGCCCTGTCTGCTGCAGAGTGGGGGGTATGGCCAGGACCCCCATGGACACTCTCTGCTCATGTGCATCTACAGAGTGGACCTCCTGTTGCTGTTCCTGATGGACACTACCTGGGGTAGGAGGGCCCATTTGCCCCTCTCCTCCATCTGTGGAGGGGGGCTCGGGCATCTATCAGCTGTCTGGTTGGAGAAGGACCCAACTTCCCAGCAGTAGCTTTTCCACTTGCTGTGCCTTGGTCGCTCCTGGGGCCTGCCTGCTGTTGGTGAGCCTTGCCTTTCACTATGTTACTTACCTGGATTTCGCTTTGATGTATTGAAGCGCTGGCTTCACTGGGCGCATCGGACCACCTGGCCTCATACTGCCTGCTCCCAGCCTCCTCCTCTGTCCTGGTCTACACTGCTGTTGCCCAGTCTGGAGGCATCCAGGGACAAGTGGCCGGGTGGGTGCTGACCATTGGAGGGTGTGGGCTATGACTGCTGCCCGGGGGAGCTTGTACTTGAAGTCTGCTTGGGCCTGCTGAGGCCCAGCTGTACTGCCCTAACTGGATATTCCATTGACCACCACTGGGTTGCAGAGACTGATGATGGGCTGCAGTAGGCCTCCCCCACCTGCATGTGCATATGCTCCTGTTCCCGGCATGCCTGACGGAAAGTGGTAAATCTACAAACCTCTTCTTTGATATTCATGAACAGACCTGGGTTTGGGCTATGGAGCAACGACTGCTGCAACAACCTTCGCCTGGAGTACACCCTTCAGAGGATTTAGACAGCTGTTTCCTTGTGCTCCATCTGCGACAGAACTGGGGAGGCTGCTCCCGCTCTAGGAGGTTCAGGGTTGAGCGTCATGAGGTGGCCACCTCGCCTTGCCCGGCATGGGCTGGGGACAGAACACTAGATGATGCATTAACAGCCACCCCCCTGATCTTTCAACCCTTCAATGATGTACTGAACTCTGTGTATTTCCTTCTTCACCTTCCTGACCTGGGGCACGAAACTCATTTTGACCTATGGATTGAACATGGTGCAGCCATCTGTGGACAACCGCTGGCCCTGGTTGGCTCAGCCTTAGCTCCTGCCACTTTCTGAGGTGGCCATACACCTGACAGCCACTCATTAGCAGCGTCTCCGCTTGCCATGTATTCGACTAAATTACTGTACAAGTAGATTTGGTCCTGATGTTTAATTGAGCTTCTCTATTGGCTCTGCGTGCAGTCAGGAACAATCTCTTGTTTATTGGGCGCCTTTGTATCACAAATTTTTCTCCCTGTTCCCTCCATTGCTGATCTGTTTTGTTTGTGGATAGCAGATGCTTCCTTGAAAGAAGCGTGGGGTGGGAGAGTTGGGAGGGGGCTTTTATCCCCTCCAGCTTGGGTTGTAACCCTGTTTTTCCTTTTTAGGATTTTACACAGTAGGTGCGTCTAGGCTCCTTACAATATGTTTGCGATTGTGCCTACTCCTTTTTGTACAGATGTCTCTGGTTCTTGGCAGATCCTACACACACCTTTTTTCCCCTGCCATGTCAGCCCCTAATTTGACAGTACTCTCCTGGAATACCAAAGGCCTACTCAACTGCATTAAACAGTCTGCAGTGCTGCTCCATGTCAAGAGGTTTAGGCCATCAGTCATCCTAGTACAAGAAACCCATCTACTGGGCACTCAATGCCCTTTCCTTGGCTGGTTTGGGTTTGACAGGGTCTTTCATTCTGCTTTTGTGAGGGGCTTCTGTGGGGTAGCTGGCCTGCTACACAAATCCCTCTCGCTATTGGTCACCAAGGTTCACATGGATCCCCAAGGACAATACAAGGGGGTTGAGGGTCATAAAGCTGCTAAACTCTATAACTTAATTTCTTGCTATGTCCTGCTGCTATTGCAGTCTACCCTTCAGATGCTGCAGTTCTTTATTCTTACTCTTCCCTTGGGTGTTACTGTGTTGGGCAGGGACTTTAACGCATTCAACAAACCCATTCTTGATGCCTCTACTGCTTCATATCCTCGATCAGCATGTTTATCCTCCTAGGTGAACTCCATGGGCCAATGTGATGCTTGGTGGTTCTGGCATCCTATGGAGCAATAGGGTATAGTGGATTGACCTCTTGTGGATGCCAGTATCAAGGCTCACCTGACGTTTTGACAGGAACGAGAGACAGGAGACCGAAGAATAGGTCCCACCTTCCCACTTCCCACGTCCCAACGGAGTGAAAGCAAAACTAGTGTGCAAGGGGAAGGGGGTTAACAAGGGGAGGTGAAAGCTGAAGAAGGTCTCTCTGCACAGCCTGGCATCAAGGATCTGTCACTGGAGACTTCTGTGATCCTGTAAACAAAGTATCATCAAGACTACTCTAACGACCAATGGAAAGCATATTAATAAATAACCACTATAATATAACAATTTTGTATACCTGATTTGTTACCTTCTTCCACTAGTGTCTAATAAAAGTATATTCAGGAGCCAACAAACAATTCTGCCTTGACAAAATAAAGAACAGAGAGAAAGAATCACTGTGGGGCACACTATTCTATTATGTAATGGTTTTGCCAAAACTGCGGACTACGGACCTACTGCTCCAGCGACCGAGGAGGGAGCTGAGGGCGGTCGCTGCTGCCTGTGTTGTCTGCCTGTTGCCTGCTCCCGCCGCTGCCTCTCGCCGGACCCGCTTCGCGGGTCCCGCTTCGCGGCCAGGAGCGGTTGTGAGGCATTCAGGTGTGCTGCATCTTTGACCGGCAGGGCTGCGAGCCAGAAGCGGGGGACTCCAAGTTCCAGGAGCCCCCGCGCGCCCGTGGTCACCTGGGCTGCTCTCCATGCCGGCTCCGCCCCCACCTGGACGACTAAAGAGGCGTCCTTCTTTCCATCCGGCGGATTCCTTTTGCCAAAACTGCGGACTACGGACCTACTGCTCCAGCGACCGAGGAGGGAGCTGAGGGCGGTCGCTGCTGCCTGTGTTGTCTGCCTGTTGCCTGCTCCCGCCGCTGCCTCTCGCCGGACCCGCTTCGCGGGTCCCGCTTCGCGGCCAGGAGCGGTTGTGAGGCATTCAGGTGCGTTGCATCTTTGACCGGCAGGGCTGCGAGCCAGAAGCGGGGGACTCCAAGTTCCAGGAGCCCCCGCGCGCCCGTGGTCACCTGGGCTGCTCTCCCTGCCGGCTCCGCCCCCACCTGGACGACTAAAGAGGCGTCCTTCTTTCCATCCGGCGGATTCCTTTTGCCAAAACTGCGGACTACGGACCTACTGCTCCAGCGACCGAGGAGGGAGCTGAGGGCGGTCGCTGCTGCCTGTGTTGTCTGCCTGTTGCCTGCTCCCGCCGCTGCCTCTCGCCGGACCCGCTTCGCGGGTCCCGCTTCGCGGCCAGGAGCGGTTGTGAGGCATTCAGGTGTGCTGCATCTTTGACCGGCAGGGCTGCGAGCCAGAAGCGGGGGACTCCAAGTTCCAGGAGCCCCCGCGCGCCCGTGGTCACCTGGGCTGCTCTCCCTGCCGGCTCCGCCCCTAGAGTGCAACCAACCATCTACAAAGGAGTAGTGTCATCCCCGCTGCGCGGGAGCGCGCGGGAGGGCGCCGGGAGAAGCCCGGGACAAGGGCGGGACCGTCTGTGGCCGTCCGGGGTCGGACGAGGTTGGGTTGGGCCCATACTCCAGGCCCCACCTTATATTTAGAAACTCCGTTAAACTGTACTTTGAGGCTCTAAATACCTGCACTCAAATATGGCCCTGAGATCTGGTAAACAACGATTAGTGCATATCCAAACCTCAAAGGGTGTTGTCTCAGGCCCCCTAGATGCCTTTATCACCAGAGCCACTGGAATTTTAGAAAAAGAAATCGAACTGGTAGAGCACAGACTGTCCCTGGACCTAGTTACTGGGAAACGCTCTTCAATAGGTGACCTGGCTCGAGTAAAAAGCCCACTGACCAATGCAGCGTTTAACTGCATCTCCACTTCAGTCGCGGACATAATAGTTTACGAGGATGCGGTCGTAGCTACAACACCTAGACCACATGAAAACATGGACCAGAATCCAGACAATAATGTTTCTAGTACGGACGGGGACAGCTTACCCATAGAGAACGATGACAAGCGTAGTTCGCTAGGAACTCCGCAATTAGAAGTCCCTATCTTACCCAGTACCCCCGCCCCGCCTCTAGCAACCAGTAAAAAGGGATCACGAAAAAGAAAGCATGCTTCAAGCCCACAGGGAGATATGACACAGAAACAACTCAAATTAGATCAAGAGAATAGCTCTTCCCACTCCCACTCCACTCAAGCTCCTCGAATAGTGTTTTGTCCATCATTGGCTCACCCTGAGTCTTCAAATCCCTGTCCAACCTGTTTTAGTAGCGATGACGTCCTGTTGACGGAAGCAATGGTTAAAACGTTATTGCTTCCGGTCTTAGAGAGTGCCAGGATAATGTCTGCTAAATTAGACGTCTTAGAAGCAGCCATTAACATCAACATGGACCTTTTACAAAATCTAACAGCCACTAGCTTAAAGCTGAGGGGCCCAAACCCAACAGGGGGTACAACCTCAAACCCGGGGATAACTTTAACTAATCCCGCTGTGACATCGACTACTAACGTAAATAAGAAACCACAAACGGGGACAACTACATCATCTGCTAGCAGAGCCCCAACTAAAGAATTAATTAAGGCCAAAAACCCATTAGCAGCTAACATCTCACAGGGGAAAAAGCACCTAGCGAATGGTGTATCAAACCAACAAAAAAATACCCTGGTACATACACCAGCTTCGGGAAGGGATAATAAAACTCCACATCCTGATAGGAACAAAAAGACAAATAATAGAACCCCAAGAAATCCACCGAGGGTAAACCTCCCCCCAGAAGCGTGTCAATTCACAATTGTATTAACAGGCGTGGCCCCCCTTAGAGAGGGTATTAAAGAATCCCAAGTGGACTTGCGGAACAAGGTTACATTTTGGCTGAATAAACATCGCCCACTTCCCCCGTCGTCCCCTACCGAAATCCTCTACGTAAGGAGAGTAGAATGGGTAGGAAAGGGTGAAAAAGATTTAGAAGGGGATTGTATCCTAGTTTCATTTAGAGACCCCTGGGTAGTGGATAGAATCCAGAGGAAAGCCAGATTCGCCCGTTTGGGTGATGTCCAGACCTTACATCTTGGCTACTTCTACCCCCATACACATCAAACTAACCCCATGAACCACAATCCATGGAAAGTTAAAGGGGGAAGACCTCGAGAGCCTGCAATACACTACCCCCAATATTATCCTCCCCTCCACAATCATTTTGAAGCACTGTCAGACCTTGAATGGGTTGACTGACTATGGGCTCCGATCCAGCCACTTAACCTTGTTCCAGTGGAAACTGAAGGAGTGCATACCCCACCCACTCTCACTCTAAAATTAGCAAAGGAGCAACTGCCCATGCCACATATAACCAGGAAGCAGAGGGGGCTAGAGGGGATTAATGCTATCACCCCTAATCTAGAGGAAATTGGTCCAATTAACAACTGCTTCTCGAGTCCTCATCCTACACTCTCACCCAGTAACAACCATGCAGAGACTGTCTTACCATCCTCACACATGGTGTCTTGGAATGTTGCCGGAGCCAAGTCACGCCTGGTATCTGAGGACTGGCAGGGGTTCATAGATAATTACGAGGTCGTATTGTTGCAGGAAACGTGGGCTACAGCTCCATTCTATAAAGCTGGATATTTAAACTTTTTTAAACCTGCAATAAAAGGTATAAAGGGGAGGGCGTCTGGGGGACTAACCACATGGGTAAAACAGGCCTGTTGTTTTTCAGCTGTTGAGTTGCATATAGATAATCCGGACATTTTGGCCATAAGCTTGAGTAAAGCAGGGGGGCAGGACTTGCTTATTATTAACATATATGCCAGAGGCCTCCCTGGTGGTCGATGCCCCAAGTTGATAGCTGCCTTAGATACACTACTAATGGGCTGGAATAAAACCTCATTTATCATTTTGGCTGGGGATATCAACTGTACGATTGAGCCATTGTATCTGCCGGAGGACAACTGGGGGTTTGAAGAAGATGCTACGTGGAAAATCCCCGAACTTTCTAATAAAGTCCCTGTCAAAGCGACGGAGGCCGCTCTGAACTGGATAGCTTTTTGCCTTACATGGGGCTTAAGGGCTGTGAACGGTCGCACCAAATCAGACATTGAAGCTAAACCCACTTTTGATAATGGTGTGAGGAAAAGTCGGATCGATTACATCTTTATAAAAATGGAATATTGGAGTGTAATTGACGATATGGAAATCATAATACGCCCAGAAAGTGACCATAATCCCCTGTCCCTGACTTTTAAAATGTTTGATCAGACAAGGTTAGGGGATCCCGATCCTAGGGGGCAAGGGGCTGTAACCATATCAAATGATCGGAGGAGAGTGAAGTGGGCTCTAATTTCAAATGATGTAACAATACTGGCCAATATTGAAAAAGTGGTGTTAAATGCTTTAAATCATATGAGGACTGTTGTTGTTGAGCAGGGCCAGGGCGAATTACATATGATGATGGACATACATGACAACTGTTTTTCTGAACTTAAAACTATTCTATCCAAGCCATGTAAGTCCAACACTGGGCAACAGAAACCACCAAGAGCAAAATGGTACAACAGAGAATGTAGAGAGGCCCATAGCTACCTCATTGAGCAAGTTAAATCCAGAGATTCTGTTGCAGTTAAAGAGGCCAGGAAAAGATACAAAAAAGTGCAATGGGTGGCTAAGAAGGAATGGGAAGACGACTTTTGGGCGGACCTTCTGGACGCCAGTAAATCAAACGACCAGACCAAATTCTGGGACATTGTTAAATGCGGAAAGGATGGTGAGTTCCGCACCCCATCTAACCATGTGTGCCCGGAAGATTGGATTAAACATTACTCTTCCCAATTTTGTCCAGTATCCTTTGACTCCCGGTCCAGACCAACCTTGTTAACGGTAACAATTCCCAGCACTACGACCCTGTCTTTTTCTGAAGCAGAAGTAGAGTATGCATTAGGGTTAACAAAGAGGGGTAAGGCACCAGGGTTGGATCAAATCCCGGCAGACCTTTTTAAAGTAAATATAGGCCTATGGGTACCCTACTTAACTAATATAGCTAACATCATAGCGAGTGGTGCCCCCATCCCTCAGACATGGAAAGGGGCAGAGATTCTCCCCATTTACAAGAAGGGAGACAGATCTAACCCAGGGAACTACCGCCCAATCAGCCTAATTGACTGCTTTCAGAAAGTGTTTGCTCGTATGATTTTGGTGAGGGTTCAAGGGTGGATGGAGTTCGAAGGAATATTGTCCCCACTACAGGCGGGTTTTAGATCTGGTACAAGTACCATTGACCAGGTCTTGAGGTTCTGTATGATTTTCTGGAAGTTTGTCATACTTGGTGGGGGTACCATCTTCGCTGCTTTCATAGACTTGAAATCAGCTTTTGATTTGGTGCCGAGGGAAAAACTATGGCGGGTATTAAAGGACTTAGGAATGCCGGGGGAATTAGTGGAAATCATTGTTAGACTACATGAAGATAATTTCGCCAGGGTCAGATGGGGGGCACAAGGGCAAACTACGGACACATTCCCAGTGTCTCGAGGAGTCCGCCAGGGGTGCGTTCTTGCACCCACCCTATTTTTACTCTTCATAGACCAGGTTGTTAAATTCTTCGGGTCTACTAACACGGATGCACCGTCCTTGGCGGGGACTAAATTCCCAATGTTGATCTTTGCGGACGACACCCTCCTCTTATCAAAGACGAGGGGGGGTCTGCAGAGGGCACTTAATCACTTTGAGGAATACTGCAACCAAAATGACCTCCAGATAAATGTGGGGAAAACCAAATTTATGGTTTTTTCCAGAAAAAAACCTATACGTAGTAGTGTACAACTTAACGGGGTAAACCTGGAACAAGTTGACACGATGACGTATCTGGGGGTCAATCTGGATTGCCGTCTGTCTTGGATACCCCAAATAGAGACCCAGCAATTAAAACTAGCCCAACTGACCGGTTGCCTTTTGCGAGAGCAAAAGAAATCTATTACCAAAAGAGTAGCCCCCGCATTACAAATTTATGATGTTAAAATTAATGCCGCAACGCTCTATGGGGCAGAGTTATGGGGCTTTATGGACCTCTCAAGCCTGTACAAAATCCAGTGTAGGTTCCTTCGCAACTTGGTGGGGCTTCCCCAATCAACTCCTTTAATCCCTCTTTGCCACGACATGGGCTGCCTCCCAATAACAGACATGGCATGGTATAGAGTAGTGTCTACTTGGAGGCGGTTGTGGACCACGGAAGAGCTGACACTCTTTGCCAAAGAGTTAAACGAGGTGAAGGCAATTGGGGGCTCTGAGCGAATCCCTTGGCTCCAGTCGGTGAAAAGGAGCCTGTGTGACATGGGTCTTAGTCACTTGTGGGTCTCGCCAAGCTTAAATAACTTCCCCTCAAAAAAGGAATTTAAGAGCTTATTCTGGGCCTCTACTCGCTCCTCTATGGCACATGCATCCAGCTCTGAAAACCTGACGGGGCGTTTCCTAAGATTCAAACTCGACCCAGCACGCGAGACATATTGGGATCTTATCTCCAGGCCATTGGACAGAAAACTGTTCCACCAATTTCGAGTGGGCACATTACCCCTTAATTCCTTCACCTCATCCTGGAGCAACAACAGTACCAATCTTTGTAGCCGCTGCCCCGGATGTAAGGAAACAGAGGGGCATTTTTTGTTCGCCTGTCCCCAATATAGAGAACCCCGTTTAAAATGGCTAAAACCCATCTTTAAACGAATAAAATGTAAAAAATCTTCCGAAGCAATATGGGCCTTAAAAACAAACACAACTGAGTTTACTGTGATATGTTTGGCTAAATACCTGGGCTGGGCATGGGCAATTAGGGTAAGAAGGAATCCAACCACCACATGATTAAACAAAGTGTGTAAAGCGTGTAAAGAGCATAGTATCTTTTAGCAACTGCCACATATATTTTTAAGTCCTGTCAAAAGTAATATCTTGTTTCCTGTCATTCATCGGTTTAATAACTTTTTAACTTTGGATCCCATATTGTGTTTAGTCTGTTGTTCATATATAGCCATATCCATTTTATAAGACTATTTGTATTATGTAGAGACAATGTAACTGTGTTTTAAATGTGTGTCAAAACTGTCTTTTATGATTTTATTATCGAAATAAAGACATTAAAACCTGATGTAATGGTTTTAAGTGTAGTAGCGCATACCAGTGTAGGTACCCTTGCAAAAATAGTACTTAGCCCAAAAAATAACCAAGGCTGACTCTCAGTTCAGCCAGAGATAAAATAACAAAATATGCAAACAATGCAGGCTAAGCCAAACTGGTCACCCTAAAACTCAGGAGTTCACAATCCTGACTGCTGTGGATTCATGGAGCCAAGAAGGACTGAATGCAATGTAACTCCTTTTATTCTGAACTTTATAATGCAGATTGACATTTCTAACTATAACCGCCAGTAATGAGCGACATCATATGTCTCCTTAACTTCAGAAGTTTGAAAAGCAGAATCAAGGATTTCATACAAACAAGACAAAATGCCACCAAAGAAAATGCAGATGCTCATGAATGCCACAAGGATCCCTTAAGATAAGTATGCTTTATAACATTCACATACGTCTTTCATCCATACAGGTGCAAGCACGTTACTGCCATAGAAATGGTTCTTTGGCTGTTCTTTTGTCTTATACGGGAGAGGTCCCACCAAGGAATGCAGTGACGAAGAGTCCGGGAGGTAATGAGTGCCCGACCGGGAGAAGAACAAGAGGAATTGTGACCCAGAAGTGCTGTCTAGAAACCCAGATGGGAAGGAAATGCTCGCCAGAGCTTGAGCATGAAGCATCCTTTCCGTCCGGTCAGGGTCATTTATGTGGGCGGAGCTCCGCCCTTGCCGCTGACTGTGGCAGGTTTGGAGCATTTGTGACAGACAGCTGAGACCTCCTTTCACTCCAATCCTATCGCATCCTATCACGCGGCATCTCAGATCACGCTCCCAGACTGATGGAATGGAGTACCCATCAGGCAAAGGCGGTCGCTCCCCACGCTGCTCCCTGATCCTACTGCACGCTGTTCCCTGACCCTACCTGCGGTATCGTAACGCGACATTGCTGTTCACTGCTGAAGTATTTGTGCCTGCCTAATCTACCATAGTAGCGCTATACTGCCAGACCGCCTATCTATTTGTGCCTGCATATTTATTAAGAGTCTTATTTAATTCATTGCGCATTGTGTATTGCTCGCTTGCCTGATAGCGCTGTTGCTGCCTGATTGTGCCAGTACTGCTTGTTCACGTTTGCGAAGGCTGTGCCCCAAACTCGCCCTGCTTCACTTTTTGGATCGCTGCCATTTTGTTGTTGTTGTTGTGCCTCCCAGCCCGGCTCTCCGCCCGCTCCCGCCTCCCAGCTGCTCCTCCCTCGTCCCACCCCCCCACACTATCCACTTATGACAGATGCATCTGCGCGCAGCGTTCACACGCAGCGGATGCGCCCCATGCGCGGCGAAGGTGCGCCAAAGGTGAGCCCGTCTACGCCCGTCCGTGCCTGGACCGCGCCCAGCACCAGACCCCCTGGTCCCCGCATTATACCTCCCACCCGCATAACTTACGAAGCCGCAACCCTCTTTGCCCTTAACCCCGGCCGCACACCACAATGCTGCGAAGCTGCCCCAGGACACACCCATGGTCCCTTCCCCTGCCACTCCTGCAAGTTCACCTGCATCAGGACCCACACCAAATCCACTAACTCCAAACACAGCTCCGACTCTAACCACCTGAAGTGCATTCTGCTGAACACCCGCTCGGTCCACAGACACGCCACTGAACTCTGGGACCTACTCGACACTGCATCGCCGGACGTCGCCTTCCTTACAGAAACCTGGATGAACGCCTCATCAGCGCCCGACATCGCCATAGCCATCCCGGACGCTTACAAGATCATCCGAAAAGACCGCACCAACCAAACAGGAGGAGGCATCGCCATCGTCCACAAGAACACCATCCGAATCACGACCAGCTCCGACGATAACCTTGCTACCGCCGAACACCTTCATTTCCAGATCCACACTGACCCCAGGACCACACTTAGAGGCACCCTCATCTACAGACCACCAGGAACCCACACACAATTCAGCGAAGACATCACTGACTTCATCAGCCCACATGCCCTCACCTCCGAGAACAACATTCTACTGGGAGACCTCAACTTCCACCTGGAAAAGAAAAACGACAGCAACACCTCCACCCTTCTTGACAACCTGGCCAATCTCGGACTCAAACAACTTGTTGACACCCCCACCCACTTTGCCGGACACACGCTCGACCCTATCTTCACCTCCAGCAAACACTTCTCCTTCGATCACACCACAGTTCTCCATTGGACGGACCACAGCTGCGTTCACTTCAGCTACAAAAAGACCACGACCCACAACCCCCCACAACCTATTCCTCAAAGAAATTGGAACAAAATCACCACCGACCAACTCTTCACATCGCTTAACCAAAACCCTCCTGCCATGTCATCGGACCCAAACCAAGCTGCCACCAAACTCACAATGGATCACCCACAGCGGTGACGAATTAGCACCCTTGAAAAACCATCAAATCAAACAAGGTAGCAAAAAGGCCCCCTGGTTCAACGATGACCTTAAGAAATCCAAGAAGTTATGTCGTACTCTCGAGAAAACCTGGAGAAAAAACCCAACCACTGACAACCTGGCCACCTTCAAGGACGCCACCCGCAAACACCACCAATTGATCCGATCCACCAAGAAATCAGCATTCAAGGATCCACTCGACAACAACGCCCAAAACAGCAAGGAACTATTCAACATCGTCAAAGAATTAACCAACCCCACCGCTGGAACCAACGACATCACTCCCTCCCAAGACCTCTGCGACTCTTTATCCTCTTTCTTCCACAACAAAATCGCCGACATACATAACAGCTTTGAAAACCAGTCCGAAGTACAGTCCACTCCACCCACCTCCGAACCAAAACAGCACTCTAACAACCTTTGCGCCTGGAACCCAATCACTACTGAAGACACCATCCGCCTGATGAACTCCATCCACTCAGGTTCACCAACCGACCCATGTCCTCACCACATTTTCAACAAAGCAGACTCCAATATCGCACCCCATCTCCGCGATGTTATCAACTGCTCCTTCAACTCTGCTACCTTCCCGGAAAGCTAGAAACATGCCGAACTCAGCGCCCTTCTGAAGAAACCCACAGCAGACCCCACTGAACTTAAGAACTACCGCCCCATCTCACTCCTCCCATTCCCTGCCAAAGTCATTGAGAAAGCCGTCAATAGTCAGCTCGCCGCCTTCCTTGAATCCAACAATTCCCTCGACCCCTCACAGTCCGGCTTCCGAGCCAAACACAGCACCGAAACCGCCCTCATCGCAGCTACAGACGACATTCGAACGCTACTGGACAACGGAGAAACAGCTGCCCTCATCCTACTTGACCTCTCCGCCGCCTTCGACACAGTCTGTCATAGCACCCTCATACAACGCCTCAGCAACGTCGGAATACACGGAAAAGCTTTGGACTGGATCATCTCGTTCCTCGCCGGAAGAACCCAGAGAGTCCGCCTCCCCCCATTCAAATCAGAGGCCACCGAAGTCATCTGCGGCGTACCACAAGGATCATCACTCAGTCCCACCCTCTTCAATGTTTACATGAGTCTCCTCGCATCCATCGCGCGACAACACAACCTCAACATCATCTCCTACACAGACGACACCTAGCTGATCCTCTCCCTCACCAAAGACCCAAACACCGCCAAAACCAATCTACACGAAGGAATGAAAGAAGTAGCCGAATGGATGAAGAACTGCCGTTTAAAACTAAACTCAGACAAAATGGAAGCCCTCATCTTAGGATCATCCCCCTCTGCCTGGGACGACTCATGGTGGCCACCGGCCCTGAGTACAGCACCCAGACCTACAGATCACGCACGTAACCTGGGCTTCATCCTAGACTCCTCCCTCTCGATGACCAGACAAGTCAACGCCGTCTCATCTTCATGCTTCAACATCCTACGCATGCTCAAAAAAATCTTCCATTGGATCCCCACCGAAACAAGAAAGACAGTCACCCACGCACTGGTCACTAGCCGACTGGATTACGGAAATACCCTTTACGCCGGAACCACAGCCAAACTACAGAAAAAACTCCAACGCATCCAAAACGCCTCAGCCAGACTCATACTGGACATCCCCCGTCAAGCTCACATTTCCGGTCACCTGAAAGACCTCCACTGGCTCCCCGTCAACAAGAGAATAACGTTCTGTCTCCTCACCCACGCACACAAGGCCCTCTACGACCTAGGACCCGAATTCCTCAATGTCATGAATCCGTACATCCCCATACACTAAGCTCTAAAAGAGAGCAGTTTATCCCTTCAGGAAACCCACCCCTGTCCCGTGCATCCAGCACGCCAATGTGAAAAGTGTAATGTTTGGTGTAACTAAAAACTGTGAATGTTCCTTGTTTATTGTGCTACTCGTATCATTCGTGATTGTTATGTCAAGGCTTTAATTATTGAAATTCCGTTTGCTGTATTGAGCCCTGTTTTGAATTGCAAAGTGATAACCTCGTTTAGGTTTGAGGATCCGCTCTAAGAGGCTGTATGCAGACAATCAACTTAGAGTGCAGATCGGCATGTTGCAGAATTTTCCAGACGCACACGCACGCAGAGAAAGGGTGCGCGATGCGTCCTCATCCCTCGGGTGTGGCTCGACTATAAATAGCCACACCCGACGTTACTCAACGCTTTGCCTCCTGCTGCCCTGAGAGGAACTCACCTTGAAGAGCCCTGGGAGTTAGATCGCCGAACAACGCCCAAGACTTCTGGATTGGAATCCTTCTTCTTCAAGCAGCTCTGCAAGAAAAGAAACACACGGAACTAAAGCTAAGTGAAACCTTTTCTAAATTATTTCAAGGCGCCCAACACAAGCAAGCTGCAATTTGTAGAAAAGACTTGAAACTTACCTGAAAGATCATACGAGGACTTTTGCTGAATCCAAGTGAAAGTTATATTTCGATATTTGATTTTCCTGAAAAGAACAAAAGACTTTTAGATTACTCAATGAGAAAACTTAGGAAATGTACATTTGAAGTTATGTTTTAGCTTTTTGTCTCAGTTTATATTTCTATTTAGGTTGTGAAGAAAGAGAAAGACTTGAGTGAATACTAAGAGTAAGTGATACAAAGAAATGTGGCTAATTTGATGTGGTGTAATGCAATTTGGAAAAGATAGTAACTTATTCTTAATGTAATTATTTATTTACGAATACCGAAACTATCTCTTTGGCTACAACTCATTCGACAACAACCCACTCAATTACCAGACTCTTCACAACGACAACACGGACGCGACGTTTAACTTTTGGAAGTTGCAGGTAGGCTCTTTTAGAATACATAAAAAGAGTCTATGGTAGAGTAGATTAGAAAGTATTTGTTTACAGAAAATAAAGAGGGTGAAAATTACAAAAGTTTTCTTGTTGCCTCGCAGGTCGACAACCAAGGAACAGGTAGCGTCCCCGATCCGGCCTACCTCCCTCTTTTCTATTTAATTACCTAAGTGTACAATAAAACCACTGGGTGTTGCCTAGAACTCGGGGAAGTTGGTCCATAACGTCTCTGCGAAATCCATCTACAAGCATCCTACAGGTAAGAGTGTTTGTAACCTTGACACTCAACACACGACTGTCCTTCTACACACCCACCCGCCAACTACAATCATCCAATCAAGCCCTCGCCGCAATTCCGCGCATCTATAGACCCACCATGGGAGGAAGATCCTTCTCCTACTTAGCGGCCAAAACCTGGAATTCTCTCCCCACTCACCTCCGCTTTACACAGAACCATCTCTCCTTCAGAAAGCAGCTAAAAACCTGGCTATTCGATAAGTAATGCACCCACCCTCCCTCAAGCGCCTTGAGACCCTCTGGGTGAGTAGTGCGCTATACAAATTTCTGAACTTGAACTTGAACAGCCACTATCCCACTTAAAAATGTAGTGCCTTGTACTTGAAGGCCCCTGAATGTGTTGCATTTGTCAAGGAGGAGCTGCACAACTTTTTTCAGCTTAATGCAAGATCTGTATCATCACAGGTTATTCTGTGGGTATCCAGTAAGCCCTCTCTGAGGGGCAATCTCAAGGAATATGTGTGGCGCAGTGAGGCCCACTACTGGCACTGGTGGCTGCCCTTGACTGCAAAATATTTCAACTGGAAACGCGTCTGCACCACTGTGATTTATAGGAGACTCACTGTTTCTTGGCTGTCACATGCATTGAGGTGCAGCAGCTTTCCCTTGAGGAAGTTAAACAATGCTGGAGGGCCTCAACTCAGAGAGTGTATGAATTGGGTGATAAATCTGGCAAACTGCTTTACTGGCTGGTGACCCATGGCACTTTGGATAGAATAGTCCCTGCCATTTGGGATTCCTCCGGCCGCCTTTAAGAGGAACCC
Organism: Lissotriton vulgaris; assembly: GCF_964263255.1. Taxonomy (NCBI): domain Eukaryota; kingdom Metazoa; phylum Chordata; class Amphibia; order Caudata; family Salamandridae; genus Lissotriton; species Lissotriton vulgaris. Next base: position 1,087,197,906 of record NC_141694.1, on the reverse strand, counting down.
CCCCACGATAGCTCAGGCATTCACCACTTTTTATCAAATCCTTTACACTTAGTGTCCATGGCCTTTGTTGGAGATAGAGAACCCCATTTTATGTGACATTCTGCTGCCATCCATCCTTGACTCCTTAGCACCGGAATTTGATCCCCCCTTAACTGCAAAAGAGATAGACTGCTATTATGGCACTTCAATCTCGGAAGACCTTGGGCCCCAAGGGTTTTCCAATTGAGTACTATAAGCAGTTCAGCGATATCCTAACTCCTTAATTAATAACTTTCTACACTTCCGCAATACAACAATGATCCTGTTCGCCAGAGCTGGACTGTGTCACCGTTGTGGGCCTGCCCAAGGAGGGCCTCTCTCAAGAGCATTAAGCCTATTACCACCCCATCTCACTTCTCAATGCTGACATCAAAATTTATGCCAAGACACTGCAATTTGACTTACCGTATTCATACAGATCAGTGTGGGTTTATCCACTCGTTGTCATCTAAACTAAGGAATGTTGTGGGAGCACATAAATCGCCCTTTGATGGTGGCCTTGGGCTGTCCAACATATACATATATTACCTGGTGGCACATCTGGTACCAATCAACAATTGTTTCACTGGGTTTTGGGATGACCCGGTGTATCATCTTGAATTGCACTCTCTGGGTCTTGGCAGCCTTCTCGGGCTCCTTTACGTAGAGTGGCTACTGTCTATGCTGCCATCATGAACATGAGTTTCAATTTTCCGCTGGAGAGCATTTTAGCTTCTTATCCATTGGGATTGATGTCTGACTTAGATGGCCCTTCTTTGCCAGGGAATCTCGCTTCAGCAGCTGTCTGCACTCAAGGTCTTTGCTCGATGGGATCAAATCGGCATTTCATATTAGGCAGTTGTATATAAAGGGCAAAACTTATGGCTGGAGGAAAAGCAAGCCTGAGTTTAGGAAGTGCTTTGACTGTATGCCACTACCTTCTGGGGAAGTATGTAAAAAGACCAAAGAAATGATAATGGTACAGACTTGGGCTATATGAAACCAGTAATTTTGACTTAATTGATACTGGCCTTCTAAATCATTCTAGGAAATCAATGACTGCACCAACATAATTCTATGGTGGCCAGGAAGACTTTGAGTGTAAAGATTACTTCTTCATACTGCCAGGAACATTATTGTCTGAAAACTATGTTGGACCTGGCCTTTTTTCGGGGTCACATCCAGCTTTTTCCCTTTTGTTGCTGAACCCATTTTTGTTGGCATAGAGACTCTGTGCACTTTGCCACTGTTAACCAATGCTAAAGTGCATGTGCTCACTCCTTATAGATGGTAAAATGTGTCTGCACCTGGTTAGCATATTTAATTTACTTGTAAATCCCTAGTATATGGTACTACGTGTACCCAGTGCCTTTAAATTAAAGGCCAATAGTGTGCCTGCAGCACTTATTTTGCCACCACTTACATAGCCCTTTAAAACATGTCCCAGATCTACCATTGAAGCCTGTGTAGTTGTAAGCTGCCAATTTGGCATGGTAAAATAAACCTTTTGCTAGCCCTGATCCTTCCATATATATATATATATATATATATATATATATATATATATATATATATATATATATATTCACAGAAAAAACCATAGGTTATAGTCCATATATAGTTAAGAATTTGCATTTACAAAACCTTGAAAATTCAATGAAAAAACCATTGGTTTTAGGCCATATATAGTTAGGGATTTGCATTTAGAAAACCTTATTTTACTCGCATAAAACCATTGAAATTCCATATATAGTTATATGCGCTAACTATATATCGCGCACCCGCAATCCACTGCTGATGATGTCACATATTACATCATTCATGACATGGTTAGTGACATCACTGATGACATCACTGATGACATCTCAAATGACATCACTGATGACATCACTGATTACAACATCCAGTGACTGTATGTTTCTGTAAAGTTAAAATATGTTTTACATATTGAAGAATGAGTGGATATATAAGTGTCTGGATGAAGGATTTACTAGGTGCATGACTGACTGATTGAGTGAGTGATTAAATGTGTCTCACTGAGTGCATGGGTTAGTGACTAAACTGTTTTAATTTGTGCATCATTATATCTGTTGTTCTACAAACTGCTGCATATGTTGATCAGTAGCTATATGAGTAACTGTATGGGTTATTGATTGGTTGTCCAAGTATTTGTATGGGAAACTGAGTGTGTGTGTATGGGTGGCTGGGAGGTGTGTGACTCTGTACATAGATGTGTGAGTAGTTGATTCACTATATGTATAGATTCAAAAGTGCATGTGGAAACAGCTGTATGGGCGGTTGACTGTGCATGAGTGTATTAGTGAGTGAATGGATATCTCAGTGCTACATGTCAAATTAAGTACATATGTAAAACACAGTACATGTGAGAGTTGACATCTATAAATAACTGTGCATAAGAGCCAGTGAATGTGTGAGTGGCTGTATGGATCATTGTGAACATGTATCAGAGATTGTATAAGAGAGTAAAGTAAATATGTGTTAGTATATGTTTGAATAAGTAAGGTGTGTATAACTGTATAGTTGAGAAAATGGAGGTGTGATTGATTTTTGGCATAACTGACTAGGTGTGTGAGTATCTCCATGGATGAGTGACAGTCTGTGACTGTCTGTTTACACTGATTGTATCTAAGGTTATATTCGAGTCTGAAGAGGTTCATGGTATTATCACATGAATGATATCATCAGTGATGTGATCAGTCATGTCAAATGAGATGTTATCAGTGATGTCATCAGTGATGTCATTTGAGATGTCATCAGTGATGTCATCAGTGATGTCACTAACCATGTCATGAATGATGTAATATGTGACATCATCAGCAGTGGATTGCGGGTGCGCGATATATAGTTAGCGCATATAACTATATATGGAATTTCAATGGTTTTATGCGAGTAAAATAAGGTTTTCTAAATGCAAATCCCTAACTATATATGGCCTAAAACCAATGGTTTTTTCATTGAATTTTCAAGGTTTTGTAAATGCTAATTCCTAACTATATATGGACTATAACCTATGGTTTTTTCTGTGAATTTCAATGGTTTTTTAATAGCAAATATCAAAAGCTGTCAAATGTCAAGTACGTGATAGGTAAAAACGTTTTCGTGTTTATGCACGCTGATGTGCTTTGAACGCTGCCCCCCCCCCACTCCCCTCTTTTCTCTTAGTAGTACTCTCTCTTTGCAGATAGTGAACGGTAGTTAACTCAGACCTTTACCCCTGTTGTAATCCGTCGTACCTGCTTGTCTCTCCATTTGATTAATTATTATCCAAGCATTTACTGTTTTACAATTGGTTCTCTTTGGATCATTCTCTATTTACAAACAAGCACAAAGTCGCAATACTCTGTTTAGTCTTTGCAGATAGTGAAAAATCGTGTAAAAAAATAAAAGTAATCGAGCAAAATCAGTAGACCACTAATTCGATCTCTTTTTAACCTCGGTAAAATACAAACATTAGGAATAACCCTTCATGAGAAATACGAAAATAGTGAAATGAATTGAGCTCCACACCATGAGGGCTGCAAAACAGCTCGACTCCGCCACCCACACCGCCCAAAATAACGGCAAACCCTATGCAAATATTATAAATATACACAACACACCACCAAAGAAACAGAGTAAAACATTTTATTAAATAACTATTTACATAACTATTTTATACTTTTTATTGCCCGATCCGGCTAGCTCAATCGATCGAGCATGAAAGTCATGCACTGATAACAAGCGTTGAGAGTTTGTAGAACGATGGCTTCAGATTTTCCACATACGGTGTAGTGGCGCGAACTGGCAGGGGGCGTTTGGATTCTACCCCTTCTCCAAATAAGATTTTCATACGTGAATGTTCGTTCATGCTTTTTGTCCCTGAGTTGCTTCCATGTCACTGCCTTACATAAATGGCATAAGTCCTGGTTGTTGAGTGCCATACTTCAGAGTTCTAAGCAGCTCTTGTAACACTGTTTAAACCTTATTTGCACCTGCTGCAGCTTCACTATTCAAAGTAAGTGGGGTCCATTTGTGGACCTGACTGCATTGGAAAACAATGTGATACGGTGCCTCCCTAAACCGCTTGACGGAGGCCCCCGAGGGGCGGTGAGATGGCGCGGACTGAGAGGGGGCGCTTGGCTCCTGCCCCCTCCCCAAGTCGTGTTGCCCTGGTGAGGCCTGAGATCGCCCCCGGCATAGGCGGCCGGCTCCCGGGGTCCGGCGGAATTTTTTCCCTTTTGAAGAATCTTTCATTCTGGACCTTGTCCCACAATCCGTTTCACCTGAAGACACGCTGTCGTAGGGCGCCCCTTTACCGTTTTAGTTGCCATTCCGCCCGCTTTTGGTACTCTGTGCCTCTTCCGCCATTCAGCTGTTTACCGCTCGCTCTTGCGACTACAACGTCTCGCTCACCATGTAGTTGAGTTGCTCCCGCTCTTAAGATTTGACCGAACTTTTTGGACTGCTGAAAGCGGTGGAATTCCGACCGCTGGTTGGTGGAGACATTTTGACTATATTCTGCACCTGCATTGTCGCGTAATGCGTCATATGACGTGACGCGTTAGCGCACCCGGAAGTGCTCCGGTGCGCAAGGCGCAGCTTCCCGGAAACGATCCAGAGCGCGCCGCGCAGCGCGTAACGTAAGCATAACAGGTCATGTGACTTGTTAATAAAACTTTTCATTGGTTCATTTTACTTTTCTTTTCCTAATTATGTAAGACTAGGTCATGTGACCTAAAAATAACACTTTTCATTGGATTAAAACATTTTTTTTCCCCAAACGATGAAAGCCCCACCTTGTTTCTGGATGTTTCAGACTGAAGCTGGCGTCACCATGAGAGCACCACCATCTCGTAGCTCCGTCGTGGCCATTCCGCAAGCAATCATGGCAGCCGCTCCCCACCGGAAGCCTGCGGGAGTCGAGGGCCCCCAAGACTTTTGTACAATCTTCAAGGCTGAGGGGACGCTTTCGAGAATGGAACCCAAGCCCTGGCAGACAAGCGTCCGAGTTCCAAGGTGTCCCAGGGCCATTTTACTGGACCAGGCCCAAATCCGAAGAGCCGGCCGCCATTTTAAGAGTCCTGTGGCAGCCGCCTACCGCTGCACCGCAAGAGTGGGAGCAACTCAACTACATGGTGAGCGAGACGCTGTAGCCGTAAGAGCGGGCGCTAAACAGCTGAATGGCGGAAAAGGCACAGTGTAGCAAAAGCGGGCGGAATGGCGACTGAAACGATAAAGGGGCGCCCCACTACAGCAGACAAGCCTCCGCCATGTGCTTCAAAACTGCATATGTATCTCGTGATATCAAGGTTGGGCAACCAGTACAGAACAAGCAGTTACGAGTCCCATTTACACCGGAGCCATTTTGGGCGCGGCCGGGCAGGTCCAGGATCTACTGAAACATAAAAAATGAGGCTGACGTCTCTGAAGCAGTTGACGAACAGCAGGACATAGCAAATAAACATGAACTCTCTAAAGCTGTTAACTCACTGCAGAACAAAACAAGTGAACCTGAAACCTCTGGAATAATTGTCGCTCAAAAGAACAACACACAAAACTCTGTAGAGCCTGAAGAAAAAAAAACAGAAGGGCACTGTAGTTTCAGACACACTTAACACTAATGACTAAACAAAGATATCGTCTGTTTATAAAGCAGTTATCATCTTGACAGAATTGACAAAGAAGTGTACAGACACCAATGCATCAGCATTCTCGGAGATAACATCTTAAGGAACAAAGAAAGACCTGTTCACTCTTGACACCCCAGGTGCTGTGTATATTGCACTATAGTGCTGCATCGAGAAAACGGGCAACCCTATTGATGTGGATTTTTCATTATTGATTATTGTAAAGAAATGTCGACTCCCCCCTTTAGCAGATTAGCTAAATGTTTGCGTAATTTAGGCATAAAAGTTATATTATTGTTGTTGTTGTTGTTATCGTTATAGTTCTGGTTAATTTCAAAAAATGGTTAAATATATTTACAGTTTTTGTTGCGTTCGTTATATTTAAATATTAATAAAGTTTTAAAATGTAACTGTCTTGGAGTACTATATTTTTTAAAAAAATCGGGTGAATGGGGCCTTGAATCGGGTTATTGTCATGTGTGGGCTTTGCAAGTGTACTGCTACAAGATCGGACATTTCAAACTCAAATGCACGTTCTTTTTCTTACCTTTCCGAAGCATGGAGCGCAATAGCAGGCAGAGAAAGGGTGATGCACGTGTTAAACACTGCCTGGCCTGCAAATTGCTGGCAGTGCCCCCCCGCCCGCTCCTGAAAGAGGGCACACACACACCGCCGCCCCGAGTACTTCACAAATCTTTAAAAGACCATGCGCTTGTTCAATGGGAAGTGGATAACATGGCTAAGAGCATTTGCTGACTAATGCATGAATATCGCTGACTTTTCAGCGATATTCATGCATTGCGGCCGTTTTTTATCGCATTTGCGATAAACCTTGCTAATAGCAAGGTTTATGTGCGATAAAATTCGCCGAAGTGCGGCGATAATTATTGTCTCTAAACAAGTTAGAGACAAAAATTACCGCTAGTTGTTGGAAATATGCCCCCGGGTTTTTCCTTGCAGGAATCGGGAAGCGAAAGACTAGCACTGAAATCAGTAGTCTCACACCTGAATCGGGAGGGTTGGCATGTCTGGATACTCTACAGCTGGGGCCATAAACTACATCCGCAGGGCTAGGTGATAGCCTAGGTCCGGCCTGGACAATCGGACACAGAGGAAGAGGAGTGTCAGAGGGTGCGGTAGTGAATAGGGTGAAAGGGAGGTGTCGAGCGGGCACAGGGTGTGATTCTCAGAGAAGAGCAGCGCAGATGGGGGAAGTACATGGCCCATGCATGAGAGAGAGAGCGGGGGTGACCATTGCGTGGGGGAGATGCGTGCGAGGGTGGGGAGCCATGCTGAGAATCGGCGGCGTGCAGAGAGTGGCCCTGGTCAAGGCATCTAAAATGGCTGCCGTGCACGACAAAATTGTGGCATTGGACAAAAACGCAAGATGGCGCAGACAATGTTTATCAATAAGGATTCATTTATAACAAAATATTTACTCGCAGTGACAAAATGGTGTTCAACACTTCCTGATTTCCATCGAATCGAACGTTAACAAACGTCACGCAGCAAAAAAAAAAAAAAAAAAAAGCTCACGCACAGAGCAGTTTTTAGCCATGTTATCCAATGGAAGGTGGATAACATGGCTAAGAGCATTTGCTGGATAATGCATGAATATCGCTGACTTTTCAAAGATATTCATGCATTGTGGCCGATGTGCGGCGATAATTTTTGTCTCTAAACAATTAAAACGAAGCAAAAAATGGCGAATTCCCGTTTCGCTACCAGTTTGCGGCCCAGTTTGCGGCCCGTGAAGCGCTTCTACCGTGAAAAATCATTTTTTTTTTATTTTCCCCACGGGACCCTTTAATAACCCCAACAACATTCCTAGGGGGTCAAGAGGGGTATACCTTGCCCCCTTTCAATAAATTCCCCCTTCGTTTTTCACCTCTTCTTCTCTCTCGATCCTACCGAGAGATAAGATGGCGGCCGCTCCGGACTATTCAGAATGTTGACAGACACCGGAGAGCCAATCAGCTTTCTGTTATCCAATGGAAGGTGGATAACATGGCTAACAGCATTTGCTGGATAATGCATGAATATCGCTGACTTTTCAACGATATTCATGCATTGTGGCCGATGTGCGGCGATAATTTTTGTCTCTAAACAATTAAAACGAAGCACAAAATGGCGAATTCCCGTTTCGCTACCAGTTTGCGGCCCAGTTCGCGGCCCGGGAAACGCTTCTACCGTGAAAAATTTTTTTTTTTTTATTTTCCCCACGGGACCCTTTAATAACCCCAACAACAATCCTAGGGGGTCAAGAGGGGTATACCTTGCACCCTTTCAATAAATTCCCCCTTCGTTTTTCACCTCTTCTCTCTCGATCCTACCGAGAGATAAGATGGCGGCCGCTCCGGACTGTTTAGAATGTTGACAGACACCGGAGAGCCAATCAGATTTCTGCGCGCAAAGTTCCGTTTCGCGAAAAGTAAGCGGACCGGATCGCTGCCCGGAGCGCTGTTACAGATATATATCTTGTTTTGAACGTTAATTTCTCAAAAACTACTGGAGCACATATATTGAGACCTAGCAAAGGCACATCGGGCTAACAGTCCCTACAATTTTGCCAAGTTTCGTGCAAATCCATTCAGCCGTTCGAGCTAAAAGTGAGTCCAACCGCCCTATGGAAAAATGAATGGGAAAAATGCGTTTTGGGACCCCCCTTTTTTCTCAGCCCCCCCTTGACGAAACTCCACCAAATTTTCAGGGGCTGCTCAGAAACAAAATGTGCCATTTTCCTGAAAATTTCAGCCGATTCCGTCCTCAAACGCCAAAGTTATTAGACATAGAATTTTCAAAAATCCCATAGGGAAAAAATCCTAACTATATATACCTACTGGCGATAGCCAGTAGGTAATATATATATATATATATTCACTGAAAAAACCATAGGTTATAGACCATATATAGTTAGGGATTAGCATTTAAAAAACCTTATTTTATTTGCACAAAACCATTGAAATTCCATATATAGTTAGTTGCACTAACTATATATCGCGGACCCGCAATCCACTGCTAATGATGTCACATATTACATCATTCATGACATGGTCAGTGACATCACTGATGACATCACTGATGACATCTCAAATGACATCACTGATGACATCACTGATGACATCTCAAATGACATCACTGATGACATCACTGACATCTCATTTGACATTACTGATTACATCACTGATGATATCATTTATGTGATAATACATCTTCAGACTCTAATATAACCTTTGATACACTCAGTGTAAACAGGCACTCACAGACTGTCACACATCCATGGAGTTACTCACACACCTATTCAGTCATGCAAAGAGTCAATCACATCTCCATTTCCTTAACTATACAGTTATACACACCTTACTTATTCAAACATATACTAACACATATTTACTCTCTTATACAATCCTTGATACAACTTCACAATGATTCATACAGCCACTCTCACATTCACTGACTCTTATGTTCAGTTATTTATATATGTCAACTCTCACATGGAGTGTGTTTTACATATGTACTTACTTTGACATGTAGAACTGAGATATCCATTCACTCACCAATATACTCATGCACACAGTCAACTGTCCATACAGCTGTTTCTACATGCACTTTGAACCCATACACCTAGGGAATCAACCGCTCACACATCTATGCACAGAGTTATACACCTCCCAGCCACCCACACACACACTCAGTCTCCCATACAAATACTTGGGCAACCATTCAATAACCCATATAGTTACTGATATAGCTACTGATTTAAACATGCAGCAGTTTACAGAAGAACATAAATATTGATTGCCAAATTAAGACACTTTAATCACTAACCCATGCACTCAGTGAGACACATTTAATCATTCTCTCATACAGTCATTCATGCACCTACTAAATCCTTCATCCAGACACTTATACATCCACTCATTCTTCAATATGTAAGACATATTTTAACTTTACAGAAACATACAGTCACTGGGTGTTGTCATCAGTGATGTCATCAGTGATGTCATTTGAGATGTCATCAGTGATGTCATCAGTGATGTCACTGACCATGTCATGAATGATGTAATATGTGACATCATTAGCAGTGGATTGCGGGTCCGCGATATATAGTTAGTGCAACTAACTATATATGGAATTTCAATGGTTTTGTGCAAATAAAATAAGGTTTTTTAAATGCTAATCCCTAACTATATATGGTCTATAACCTATGGTTTTTTCAGTGAATTTTCAAGGTTTTGTAAATGCAAATTCCTAACTATATATGGTCTATAACCTATGGTTTTTTCTGTGAATTTCATTGGTTTTTTAAAAGCTAATATCTATAGCTGTAAAATATATTCTTTATTAAGTGACGTATCACGTAGCCCGTGAGACGCCTCATGATGCATCGCATAACCGTGACGTATCGTCTCTGCAGCGCAAACCAAACCCAAAACGTAAGCGCGCCAGAACACGCTTAAAGATATATATATATTTTTTTAACCTTAATTAGACAAAATCCACACGTGCACATATCACAAACGTTCAAAAAACACAATATGTCGCACTACCGTTACGCTGCCGGTTAGCTGCCCGGTTAACGTACCAGGAAGCACCTTTACCGCGAAAATCGCAATTTTTTTTTTTTCACCCCCCAGGGAACTTTAATAGCCCCCTCATCAATCCTAGGGGTTCAGGAGGGGTCTGCCTTACCCCTTTCATTCATTTACACCTTTTTTTTTTCCACCTCTTGTCTCTCGATCCCACAGAGAGACAAGATGGCGGCCGCTCCAGACTGTTTACAATGATAACAGCCAATCAGCTTCTCCTCAGACTCCCGTTACACTGCCGATTAGCTTCCCGGTAGCTGCCCGGTTAGCTGCCCAGTTCGCGTACCAAGACGCGTCTCTACGGCGTTTGTTTTTTTTTGGCCCCACGTGGCTTTATAATATCCCCCTCATAAATCCTAGGGGGTCAGAAGGGGTCTACCTTGCCCTGTTTCCTTCATTTCCCCCTTTGTTTTGGCCTCCTCTTGTCTCTCGATCCTACCGAGAGACAAGATGGCGGCCGCTCCGGACTGTTTACAATATTGACAGCCAATCAGCTACTCCTCAGACTCCCGTTACACTGCCGGTTAGCTTCCCGGTTAGCTGCCCGGTTAGCTGCCCGGTTCGCGTACCAAGACGCGTCTCTACGGCGAAAAAATCTGATTTTTTTTTTTTTTTTTGGTTACACTGCCGGTTAGCTTCCCGGTTAGCTGCCCGGTTAGCTGCCCGGTTCGCGAACCAAGACGCGTCTCTACGGCGAAAAAATCGGATTTTTTTTTTTTTTTTTTTGGGCCCGGCGTGGCTCTATAATATCCCCCTCATCAATCCTAGGGGGTCAGGAGGGGTCTACCTTGCCCCCTTTCCTTCATTTCCCCCTTTGTTTTGGCCTCCTCTTGTCTCTCGATCCTACCGAGAGACAAGATGGCGGCCGCACCGGACTGTTTAGAATGTTGACAGACACCGGAGAGCCAATCAGCTTCGCTTTGCAAAGTTCCGATACGCGAAAAGTTCGCGAACCGGTTAGCTGCCCGGAGCGCTGTTACAGATATATATCTTGATTTAAACGTTAATTTCTCAAAATCCACTGAAGCACATATATTGAGACCTAGCAAAGGCACATCGGGGTACCAGTCCCTACAATTTTGCCAAGTTTCGTGGAAATCCATTCAGCCGTTCGGGCTAAAAGTGAGTCCAACCGCCCTATGGAAATTAACATGGGAAAAACGCGTTTTGGGACCCCCCTTTTTTCTCGGCCCCCCCTTGACGAACCCCCCCCAAATTTTCAGGAGCTGCTCAGAAACAAAATGTGCCATTTTCCTGAAAATTTCAGCCGATTCCGTCCACAAACGCCAAAGTTATTAGACATAGAATTTTCAAAAGTCCCATAGGAAAAAAATCCTAACTATATATACCTACTGGCTATCGCCAGTAGGTAATGATATATATATATATATATATATATATATATATATATATATATATATATATATATATATATATATATATATATATATATATATATATATATATATATATATATATATATATATATATATATATATATATATATATCACTCCTAAGGTTTGCCTTAAAGGGACGTAGGGCAGAGTGCCTGGTATTTAAAAGGTAGGACATATGGGTTTAATTTTCACATGTCCTGGTAGTGAAAACCACCTAAAGTTATTTTCCCTATTGCAAGTCCTATCTCTCCCATTGCCTAACACTAGGCTACCTTATTGCATGTAATAATAGGTGATAACTTATTTGTTGGGAGAAGATAGAAATATGGTGTTTCAATTCAAATGAATTGTAATTTACAATCCTATTTAACCGTGAAGTTATATTTTACATCACAATTCTGAAAATGCCACTTTTAGAACATTGGCATTTTCTTTCCCTGATTTAGAGGTTTGTGTATTCCTCCCCGAAAGTGACACTAAGACAGTGCTTAATTTAAAAAAGAAAAACTGTGCTGAGGCCCTCAATAGGAGTCCACTGCCGCTTGCATCTGCTAGTGCTGCCATTCACAGTGTCAAAACAACTAATTACCATCATACCCATACAAGTATGACTGTTCTGACTATTCCAGACACTCAAAGCTATAACAATGTCTTGTGTGGCACGTATTAGTTATTTTTAATGTGTATTGAATTTATACACTATTTATTTTATGCTCATCCCTAAATTAGGAAACTGTGCCACCATGTGGTAGACTATTATAAGTGCTGGTGTCAACAATTAATTGCCGTGCCGAGCACCAGAAACCACCGCTCAAATTAAGCACTGCATTAAAGGTTTAGGTGTGGGCAGGATGGGCCATTCTCCCATGCTGGCTGGGGGCATTGCTATGCCTTGCCCCACTTACTCTTCAAAGGGCTTGGCTCCAGCACACACAAATTAACCTTACACTTGTCTTTTGTCACCCCAGACTTCTTAGAGCTTTGACAGGGGAAGGGAAGAACTTTTCAATGTGGGAGTAGTATAGGAAATCCCCCCAAAAGGCTGGTACCAGGTATTTTGGACCTCCTGAGCCACTCATCATAACACTCCTGGACCTGTGGACATTACTGAAGAAGGGCCCTCCCTGCAACTGCTCCTCTGACCTCCTGCACTGGAACTGCATCTACCTGCAACTTGACCTGAAAGAGCACTGCTGGCCTCTTCTGGATGGAATTCCTGATCCCAGGGAGGTGCCTCTCTAGGTCCTAGACAATTGGCTTGCATTAGTTGAGCTCCTCCTGTGAAGAAAGGAGTGATCCAGATGTTTTGGGCTCTTCGGGCCACTTCACACCACAACTCTGCTACCCGAAATGACCGCCAATGCAAAGCTCAATTTAACCTGATTCTTCCTGATATAGCGACTGCCTGTGCCAACTGGTAACTCAAGGTCTGCCCTTTTTGCTGCTGCAACAACAGCCTATGGTGACTGTAAATGCAAGGCTCCCACAACGACACTCTCCTAGCTCCTCACATCCTCTTCCATCCTGAATGGAACTCTTTGAGCCAAACCTCAAGAGAGTAACTTTTTTAGCGGAACTAACCTGGGCCCTGTTTCCAGCTAGTCCTACATCGTGGTCAGCCCGAACTTGCAACTCACGCACAGTCTCGCATGACCAGATGACCTTTGCACTTTTAGGTGCTATATCTATTGAATACTTTGAAATTGTATATTTTTGTGATTGGACTTTTGGTGTTCTGGTCTGATTTTATTTATTACAATTTAGGGGCTTATAACGATGTCAGGTGGAAAGCATCCACCTGATGCAGAAAGCCTCCGACAAGCAGTCAGAGGCCTTCGAATAGACTCAGTCTGTTAAGTTTCCACCCGCCGAAATATGATGTTGGTGGTAGTAAACTTACCCAATCAGTCTTTCCAAATCGGTTCTGATGGACTCTTGGAGTCTGCAGACATCTTGGCAGCAATCTGTACTGCTCTATGGAGGTTGTTTCTGGCCTCTGTATTACGATGTTGGTTTCAGACAGCCTTTCTGAGTCGGCCTGTCTGACATGAAACAGCTGTTGGAAACTGACTTTGGGGGCCAATAGCATGCCACCCTTCATCCTGAAGTCTCCGCTTGGGGTCCGTGGGGAAACCCAAGGGACCCCCCTGTAAAACCATGCACAGTGTAGCAGGCATCATGGGGTGGCTTCGACATGGTGCATGGTTTTCCACATACCGCCATTTCCGCCATTGAAGCCTGTGTTGTCGGTTGGAAAACTGACTCCCATTGGGGTAAAAGGGAGTCCATTTTAAAGGTGTTTGGAAGCATTGTAATCTGTGGCATGGAACTGCCGACCGTGAGTTGTTTAGTTCCCGATACCACGACGGTGTCAGTCGGAATGTTTCCGCCCGATATTGTAATCGCCCCCTTAGTCTATTTTCAAAATTAGGTTGGGATTTTTCTTAGGTTGTGTTTTCACTTGATTACTTTTTGTGTGCTGGATAAATGATTTACTTATTGCCTCCAAACCCTTTGTGACAAGTTACTAGAGGTTTAAGAAGAGGTTAATTTAGTGACATTTGTTGTTCACCCCGACAAAGATTGGGTATTCAGACAAAATATTGAGTTAAAAATGTCGACTGACACTAATATTGAGTTTTAAATATCGTGACACCGAAATATTGAGAGCAAGAATATTGTGTTCAAGAATATCGACTTTAAGGTAAGAAATATTGATTTAAAATTTTTAGAAGTGAATAATGTTGTTTGCAAAAATATAGTTGTTTAAAATATGCATTTCTAAATTAGTGTTATGTATTTTAATATATATTTTAAATGCATGTGATGGAATTTTGTTTGTTTAAGTATTGTTTATGTTTTTTAAAATATGTCTTACATTTTTAGCAGTTATTCTGATCTTTCCGACCACCACAGAGCCGCCCACCATCCAAATGTGACGGGCAGAAAACTTGTTTGCAATGGTGGTGAGACTGCCACCGACAGGCTGTTAGTGGCGGGCCCACTGACATCGTAATCGGGCCCTTAATATTTATGTTTTGTGCTAAATGGGAGTGGTAAATTGATTATATATTTACTGTAATAGTGTGCATATGTTTGATTAAATTGTAGTGGGAATAGTATGTGTATTAAATGTAATATTTAATTTTGTATTGTTATAATTTATAATAATATATTTTGTATATTTGAAATTATATTTTTTTTAATGATCAATATTTGGTAATAGGAAAATTATTTTGCCTAAGTTTAGAGATTTTTAAGGAGTTTATTGTTTTAATTTAATTAGAATTTGTATTGCTATAGATGTTATGTTATTGGTATATTTATACGTGTATTTATATATATATATATATATGTATATATATATATATATATATATATATATATATATATATATATATATATATATATATATTTGTTATACTTTTATTACATTAAAATGATTAGTTTAATAATTATTTCAAAATACATATATGTACATATATATATAGATATATAGATATTTCACTTTTTTGAATTAAGGTTATTTTTGTTAAAATGTATATGAAGTTTATTTTTTAAATTAATGGTATTATTTGATATATTCAATATATATTGTTTTTTATATATATATATATGTATATACATATAAACAAATATTTTGTACAACTATGTTAATGACATCACTTATTTTTCTGATATTTTTAAACTTACCATTATAAATATATGTCCATATTTTTAACATTGATATTTATAACTCAATATTGTGGTGTGGGGATACTTTAGGTGTAGATATCCTGTCAGTGAACCGAAGACTGTGGTTATTGCCTTTGGGGGTTTCAACCCATTCAATAACACAATTTCATAGACTGTTTCTCCCAGATTCATCCATTTGTGGTAAGTTTTGCATTGAATTATACATAATATGACTATGAGGATGTGTTTAGTGGAAAAGCAAGAGAATCCTTACCTCTCGACAGGGAGTATGATTGCTCTACAAACCAAGCACAAAGAAAACCCAGAGCCAAATATATACATTAACCGTAAACAATAATGAACATTTAAAGATATATATTGAAAGAATAAAGAGAGAAATATACTGAGGAAAATTTAGCCAAGGGTTCCATAAGAGAGCACCTATATATAGCACCCTAAAGCTAATGGTGTACTGATACGTGGATTACCTTGAACTGAACAACAGTACAGTAAAGAATAGAAGCCCATTACCTTTAATTTCTGTGACTTGATTAATGCTGCAAAAACAGCAGTTGATGGACAGAATGCAGAACAATGTCATACATTCACCCCAGTACAGAGATCTGGGCCTAAATCCATCGTTTTTTTTGCACTCCAAACCACCCCAGTTCAGACATGGCCATATGCAAATCAGCCTTGACCCTGTGCCTCATGGGAACAGTCCAGCCCGAACTGCCACGCCATGTCTTTCCAGGTCTGGAATCAAGCATCCTAGGACCGGTTTCTGGCTATCAGCCGTCATCAGCCAGGATAGCTTGACTCCAGTGGTGTGGAGAGCATGGGATTCACGTCTGAGCATACCCATCCCACTTGGGGTGACAAATGCAAAAACAACAGTTGATGGACAGAATGCAAAACAATGTCATACATTCACCCGAGTACAGAAATCTGGGCCTAAATCCATCGGTTTTTTTGCACTCCACACCACCCCAGTTCAGACATGGCCATATGCAAATCAGCCTTGACCCTGTGCCTCATGGGAACAGTCCAGCCCGAACTGCCACACCATGTCTTTCCATGACTGGAATCAAGCATCCTAGGACCGGTATCTGGCTATCAGCCGTCATCAGCCAGGATAGCTTGACTCCAGTGGTGTGGAGAGCATGGGATTCACGTCTGAGCATACCCATCCCACTTGGGGTGATAAATGCAAAAACAACAGTTGATGGACAGAATGCAGAACAGTGTCATACATTCACCCCAGTACAGAGATCTGGGCCTAAATCCATCATTTTTTTGACTCCACACCACCCCAGTTCAGACATGGCCATATGCAAATCAGCCATGACCCTGTGCCTCATGGGAACAGTCCAGCCCGAACTGCCAAGCCATGTCTTTCCTGGACCGGAATCAAACATCCTAGGACCGGTTTCTGGCTATCAGCCATCATCAGCCGGGATAGCTTGACTCCAGTGGTGTGGCGAGCATGGGAGTCACGTCTGAGCATACCCATCCCACTCGGGGTGACAAAGGCAAAAACAACAGTTGATGGACAGAATGCAGAACAATGTGATACATTCACCTCAGTACAGAGATCTGGGCCTAAATCCATCGTTTTTATTGCACTCCACACCACCCCAGTTCAGACATGGCCATATGCAAATCAGCCTTGACCATGTGCCTCATGGGAACAGTCCAGCCTGAACTGCCAAGCCATGTCTTTCCTGGACCGGAATCAAGCATCCTCGCCTAAGCCACTGGAGTCAAGCTATCCTGGCTGAAGACGGCTGATAGCCAGAAGCCCGTCCTAGGATGCTTGATTCCGGGCCAGGGAAGACATGGCTTAGCAGTTCGGGCTGGACTGTTCCCATGAGGTATAGGGTCAAGACTGATTTGCATATGGCCATGTCTGAACTGGGGTGGCTTGGTGAGCAAATTAATGATGGATTAAACCCAGATCTGTGACTGGGGGTGATTGTTTTGCCATTGTGAAACATTCCATCCATCATCTTGTGTGTTTTGTTGATTAAAGTTGAGCCACAAAGATATTCATCAAACTAGGCTTACGATGACAATATAATTAATCCTGGATCAAAGTGGGTAATGAGTGGAAAAACACTTTCAACACCAGATATAGACATTTAAAATCTTTAATATTTCCATTCTGCCTGGACAAAGCACTGGTGTGCTTCAAACATTTTGTCAATGATACCTTTCAAGATATTCTGGATCCCTTTGTCAACATTGATCAATATGAGAATTAAATGTTCTCAAAAGATTTGGGGACACACAGAAAATAGGCCTGATTCATTAAGGTAAACTTAAACTTTTGTGAAACTTTATGTATGTTTGCTATTTACAAAGGAACTGGAGAGCAGAATCTTTACGAGTGTGAAGTCTCTGCACCTAAAAACGTAGGTCTTTTTATGTGCAGAGACTCTGCACTCATAAAGGTACTACTCATAAATTCCTTTGTGGATAGCAAACAATCGTAAACTATAAAAAAAAAGTGTACATTTTCCTTTGTGAATCAGGACCAACATGTTTGAGAAGTTTTGAATCATCTTTTAAGTCATCAGAAAATGAATGCTCTCCATTCCAAATTAGTCAAATGCATCTTCAAAGTCCAATCTTTACATTTCCATCGTTTTTTACCATTGAAAAAGGGAATTGGTATGGATACTCAGAAAGTCTGTGCAGTGGTGCAAGGGTACTTTCCTTGTAATGTGAAAGACATACAGAGATTGCTAGACTTACTAAATTGTCATAAGCACTTCATTGAGTCTGTCTCAACAGTTGCAACACCCATAGTTCAAATAATTAGGAAGGGTATGCCTTTTTATGTGTTAATGTGGCCCAGCACAGCAAAGAGCTTTTAAACATATAAAGACAGCAATCACTACATCACCCCTTTTATTATATTCTGATCAAAGTGTACCCTTCTTTTAGGAAAAAGGTTAATCTTCATTTTCTCTGGGGCCCCTCCTCTCATAAAGATTTCCAATGCCATGAAGATGTACATCTAGTAGCTTTCTTTTTATGTTCCGTCACAACTGAGTAAAATTACCCCTATGAGAAAAAACTGCTGTCCATTAACCTGTTAACCGCTGCAGTAATTCCGCTGCGGTGCGGGCGTTTCCGTGGCCGACGGCAGCAAGGAAAGGGTTAAAGAGGCCTTTCCTCAGTGGTAACATCATCTCAAGGGTGCTTTAATTCTGTGGAGTGATCATAGGAAGAGGTGTGGAGGGCTTCTAACTCCGGAATCTAGGGATCACGGTTCGATCCCTGGTGGCAGATTAGCCCAGCACCATGTGACTCTGGGTAATAACTTGCTTAATCTTCCCGACGGCCCCAGCGCCTAGAGACCCTTACGGGTGATTGTGTGCTTTACAAATGTGGATTATATCATGAACAGTAACTGATCATTGGTAAACGCTAATCACAAAATGTTGGAACATATTGAGTTATAGATTAGGCACAGACAACTTCAAATCCATTGGTCATTCTCCCAAGACTAACACTCAGACTGAAAGAATGAATCAAACCATGGAGCAGTATCTCTGTTGTTATACCAGGAACCAACAAAAACAATGGGTTACTTGACTACCATTAGCAGACATTGGCTTATAACAATTTCTTGTACTCCTCCTTAGGATAGTCTCCCTTCTTCTGACTGTTTTGAATTTCACCACCAATTGTTCCCTGACATTGCAGATCCCATCTCTGTTTCACCAGTCAAAACCTTGCCATTTACAATTTCTACAGTACAAACTAAACCATTACTCCATTTACAGCATGCTAAGGCTGAATGCAAAGGTTTCTCTAATGATCACTGTCAAAAGGCCCTAGTCTAGGAAAAAGGTGATTTAGTTTGGTTGTCCACCCTTTTCTTGTCTTTGCCTGGTTTTCATCCTAGGCCTTACACTTAGGTTTGTGTGTCTTTTCTCAGTAGTATATGTGGTTTATCAGGGAAAAGTGGCCTTAGCACTTCCCAAGGAGTGAAGGGTGCATCTGGTGTTTCACACTTCCAGAATCGAGCCTGCATATCTAAACCTGCTATCCCTCCACCAGTTATCAAAGATGAGTCAACAGACGTTGAGCTAAAGGCTATAGTAGACACTAGGGACCCAAATCACAAAGGTAAACTTAGACCTGAAGTGAAAAGGACTCATTACGATGGCGGATGGACTTTAGTCCGTTCGCCATGGTCCCAGGGGTTGGGACCATCCGCCTGTATGGTGGCGGTCCTGCGCATGGAATTACAATGCGACTGCCACTGTGGCGTTCACATTGTGCATTTTTACCATTGCAGAGGGTGCTGCTGGCTGCAGCACCTGCTGAAATTGTAAAAATGCAAGTTTTGCATTCCCCTGCACTATGTGGCAGGCACCACGTGGTGCCTGCCACATGGTGCAGGGAAATGTTGGGTACACTATAGGTGCCGCCAAGTACAAGACTGAAATGCCGCTGCTGAAGGGGGGCCCACTACGGGCTACCAAAGTACATGCCCGCCATCCTGTGAATGGTAATTGAACCACCATACACAGGCTAGCGGGGATGCAGCATCCTGATCTGGTGGACGGTGCCTGCTAGGCACTGCCACCATTTTAGAGATGCTTTGTGGGTCCACCAGGCAATCGTAATGCTTGCCTGTGGCAAACCTGTGGTGGATGGACTTGTGTCCGCCAGCACACAGCCTACCATCATAATATGGTGGGTGGAAAGTGCTTTGAGATGGCGGTTTCACCGCCATCGGAATGAGCCCCTAAGTGTTTACCTGAAGTCTAAGGGCTCAATATACAATGGTAAACTCAAGTTTACCTTTGTGAATGAGGCCCTTAGACTTCAGATCTAAGCTTAGACTTCAAGTCCAAGTTTACCTTTGTGAATTGGACCCTAGCAGTGTGGAAAGAAAATGCCAGTATATAGTGGCTTAGAAGTGACCAGTCAAACACACTACCTAATCTGCCACATCTGTTCATCAATTCAGGTTAATGGCTACCTTTCATCAGAAGTTTCCATCGAAAACAGCACTCAGAAGGGGTGCCTTAACCCTTCGAAGCTAATGACGAGCTGGGCTCGTCATGGCACTTACCTGCCGTGCGCGGATGACAAGGCCAGCTCGTCATGAATAATGGCATCCTGCATATTTCAGCACAGGACGGGAAAACGCCTAGCAGCCATGTGGTTAAGGGCTGGTGAGTAAAGTCAGGAATGAAGAAGTGGCACGGAGACTTAGGATTGCTCCATTGAATATCCTGTAAACCCCTTATTAACTGCCAGTGAGTCAGTTTCAGACTGACTATGAAGAAACCTCTTCCTCTGACAGCTTAATTTTCAAACCATCTCTCAATGCCAAATGCTGCTGTCAATTGTTTGTATACAGTCCCGTCCTCAGTGGATTATACACAATCTGACTGAGTTAGAAATTGACAAACAGAATCACTGGATGGTTAACACCTTCACTATTAATTTTGAGTATTTCCTTAAACATTAATGTTAACTAATTTACTTTACTAGCAAGGTTTTCTTAGCTAAATTACAATGGGCCATAAGTATCAAGATACCAATTAGCGATTCTGTAATAGCGATTTTGAAGAAATCGCTATTTCAGAATCGCTAATTGGTATGTATCAAGAAAATCACAATTTTTTAGCGATTTCTTGATATTCCTTAATTGTGAATTCGCAATTAAGGAATACTTTCCCATTCATTTCTATGGGCCTCCTGGCCCATAGAAAGGAATGGGAATTTATTCTCAATTTGCGATTCACAATTTGCTAATCGCAAATTGAGAATAATTTCAAGGGTGCAGGGGTGTCCAAAGGACACCCTGTTGCACCCCTGAAATAAGTATGGGTGCACATGTGGTGCACATACATGTCCTAAGTGCATGTATGTGCGTCACATGGCACTTAGAAAAATGCAAAAATGGGCATTTTTCAAGAAATTTGCAAATTACCACCAACTTGAAGTTGGTGGTAAATCACGATTCCTTAGGGACAATTAGCAATTTTTCTTAGCTTCATACATTGCATTTAAGGAATCGCAAAATTTGCGATTCCTTAAATGCAATTGCAAAATAGGGAATCGCAAATTTTGCAATTCCTTATTTTGCACCGGATTTTCATTCATACATCCCATTTAGCAAATTCGCATTCGCAAAGGCCGAAATTCTGCGAATTTCGGCCTTTGCGAATGCGAATTTGTATGATACATGTGGCCCTTAATTCCTTACTGTGACTTTCGCAATATGCGTAATTCGCACATTTACTGAATATTTAAAATGATGAGACTGGACCCCCCTAAACACACTTTGGGGCTGATTATGATTGTGGTCGGACTTCCGTCCAACCGCCATCTTTTCGGAGACGGGAGAGCCTGACATGCTGTGGGCAGACCCGCCAATGATATTACAATGTGACTGCCTTCAAGGCGGTTGCAAAGTGTATATTTTGTAATACGGAATGTGCTGCGGGTAGCAGCACACGCAGTATTACAAAACATACACCTCTAGCCTATCCCTACACAATGGGGCAGGCACCATGTGGTGCCTGTAACATGGTGCAGTGATATGCGAAAACAGAGGGCCAGGGGGAAGGGGGCCTGCAATGGGCCCCCAATGTCCCTATCCGTCAGCTTTTTTATGTTGGGGAAACCGCCATGAAACGACCGCCGGGTAGGGACATCGTAATCCCTATGGGGGTTCCTGGCAGGCACTGCCACTGTTGTAGGGATACGACAAGTCACTCTGTTGGACCATCCATCTGTCCACCATCATAATGAGGCGGGCGGTGAAACAGTCACCGATGTTGGTGTGACCGCCAACAACTGGGTGATGGTGGAGGTCCCACCGCTATTATAAAGAGGCCCTTAATTGTAGAAAATATGTTTAAACAACAAGAGATCTGGGCTTTTGGACATAGCAGCTTAAACACATAGAGCTATGTAGCTCATTAGTTTCCAGAGCAATCCTGATGAAGTGTGCGGCACTAGTAACAAACAAAATGCCACTATCGCTTGAGTATAAATGAGCCGGTAGCCTGTTGTAGGATGGGGGAGTCTCTAGTTGGCGCAGTGCAGCACTAGCGACAAGCAGGGACTCTCCTTTCCTCGTCAGGGCTGAGGGTTACCTTCAAGACAACCTCTGCTTACCCTCTAGGTAGTGTGGCTTAAGCAGTCTTAGGCTAATCTCTGGGGCACATAGGGTTAAACATTTGCAATATTACACCATTCACAACCAACCCACCACACAATGACACCAAACTGTATTTGTAAAAATATATATTCTTTATATAAATCTCAAGCAGGCTTGTAAATACAGTTGTCAAACTTTCAATAGCGGTTCCAGTTTACTTTAGGTTGCCACAGTTCTTCTTTAGCAATAAGCAATCTTAGCGTTTCAAAACAGTTCTTTATCAGCTTCCAATTCCCCAAATATGATATTGTTTGGGGCCTTTCTGTTCACGTTTTATCAAAACAAAGGCGGAGTTGCCTGCTGGGGGCCTTGGCGCACCTCCGAGGACTGAATGGGCCCGACCGGCCCGGTGCTCACGCTTCTAGCGGGAGCGGCGGCAGGTTGGCTCAAGTCCGCCTCTCTGTGCGAGCCGCACGGCTGTGCGCGGCTGGCGGGGGAGAGAGCGGGGGCCCTGGGAGCGCTCCACACGCGGCTCCGAGGGCTTGGCAGGTCAGAGGGCGGTGCGAGCGAACAGGCCAGATGCTCGCACCGCGGGGGCAACAACAGTACCTTTGTCTTCGATGAACAGGGTCGAGGCAGTCCGGCCACAGGTCAGCGCGGTGGTCCGCGTCGCGGTGTCTTCCTCCCGGGGTTGGAGCGAGCGGCGGCTCGGCTCGAGCTCGGAGGTTGGCGTTGCGGCGCGGGCCGGGCCACAGGGACAGAGCGCCTTGAGATTTCCCGACCAGGAGGGCACACGCAGAGGGCAGCGATCCTCGGCGCACGCCTCTATTAATCCAGGCGACGTTCAGGCACCCCACGCAACAGCTGTTTCTCGGACAGCGGCGGCGCGTTCAGGGGCACACAGACACGAAGGGGTGCAAGCAGGCACCGGGCGCCACCTTTCTTCACGTTGCGAGCTGCAGCTCGGGGTCAGTCACGGTGTTTAGATCAGCTGGGCTGGTCTTCACGATGCTTCTGGGCCAGGCAGGCGGCAGTCACTTTGTTTAGAGGGAGGGCAGCTCCCAGAGCGTTGCTGAAGAGCGCGATGGACACAGCGCGCTCCGCTTTTTCCTGGAGAGGCTTGCAAAAGGAAAACAGCGTCTTCCAGTGGTTCCTTGGTCAGGGGGTAGCGCCCACTGTTCCTGGGGCGCTGGTCAGGGGGCAAGTTCACAGGCAAGCCCTTGGAGATCTTTCAGCAGAGTTTGGCACAAAGTTAATTAAAAGCAAAAGTCTCTTGTAGTCTTTTCTTTCCTCTCCTTCTGCAGCAAGGCACCAGACACAGGCCAGAGACAGCACTCCTCCTTGTCCTTCCAGGTCCTTCTCTTCGGGCAGAGTTTCTTCTGTAGCGCAAACAGGATCTAATTTACAAGGAGCAGGGCTCCTACTTTTATACCCAGTTTCTTTTGTTCTTACAGGCCAGGGGGGCCTTTGCATAACTGTTCTCAGTCCCTGAGCACTTGTGATGGGTACTTCTGCTTCTGCATTCAGTGTGAGGGCAGGCACATCAGCCGCTCCCCAGGGGGGCGGAGCCGGCATTGTGAAGACAGGGGCAGCTTGAGCACTTTGTTGACAAGCTTCGGTCCTTCCTGGTCCAGGTGCAGGCTGAGTCATCAGTCGCTCCCCAGGAGGGCGGAGCCAGCATTGTGGAGGCAGAGCACAGCCTGATGCATCATTCAGGGGAAACTCCCACCACCCACTAAGGTGTCATCCTGCTATCCACAACCTGTCAACTCCCAGCCCTGTCACTCACACACTCAGACAGTCAGATACACACAAGAGCAGAGGCGGGCTGAAATGGTTAGACAAGCAAATGCTAACTTTCTAAAAGTAGCATTTGCAAACCCAGGATATTAAAATAAACTTTACTAAAAGAAATATTTTATTATTCCGAGTTCAGGCATACTAAACATGACTCTCCACCATGTTCCCTGAGCCTGCTGGGATTATAGAGTGTAATAATTCCAGCAGCCCATTCTGGCCTAAAGGGAGCAGGTAGCCTTACAATAGTGAAAAACGAATTGGGTTGTAATTCACTACTAGGACATGCCACCCACATCAGGGCTTGTCCTACCTTACACTTACAATGCACCCTGCCCTCAGGCCTACCATAGGGGTGACTGATATGAAGTTAAGGGAAGGTTTTAGAGGCTGGCAAGTGGGTGCACTTGCCCAGCCAGCATGACAGTACCAGACTGCACGCAGGTTCTGCAATGGCAGACCCTAGACACATTTTAAGGCTGCTTCTGTGGGTGGCGCAGCCAGCGCTGCAGGCCCACTAGCAGTATTGGCACTTACAAGCCCTGGCACCCCTGGTGCACTTTACTAGGGACTAACAGTAAATCCAATAAACCAATCATGGACATCAATCACATGTACAGTTTTCAGAAGGGAGCACTTGCACTGCGGCACGGGTTGGCCGTGGCGCAGTGCCCTGAGTAGCGGAAACCAGCAAAACATCTGAGGCACAACAGCAAAAAGTGGAAGGGAAACTCACGCCAAGGTGCCAGGTCTAACACCTGTAAATCAAAATATTTTTAAACCAGCTGCATTGCTCCACATGTCTGTTCATAAAGATGTTTACATTACGATAATTTACATAGCAAATTAAACATGTTTATAGTGACCACTTCATTGATCTCAAAGGCCCGGGCATACAAAGCATTGTTTAAATATGTAATATGACTTTTATGATCATGTTAATGGTTAAACACCGACAATGTGTTTTCGAAAGTCCTAAAGAAAAGGTTAAAAACACTTTAACGTTGAAGGGAACTAAAACCTTCTTACATAGCATGCTTCTGAAAATAAACCGCCCTCGATGCTCCAAATAGAGTAATGCACTTACATAGAAGCAGTTTTGTTCCCACATGCAACGCAACGTTAATGTTCTTATTCGATGAGAAGAGAATTGTCTGCATTGGCATGCATTTGAAACTGGGAGAGAAAACTATTGATAATAGCCGTCTTCGACGTGTATAATTATTTGTCCATCTTTACTCGATTTATGCTATTAGGAGTATTGCTTTTCAAAAAAATAACATCTCCTCTTTAAGGGGAGTGCATGCTGCTGTGCATGATTTAATACCATAGGCATTTACTTTAAAAGGCTTCTGCTATGGTGGTGGTAAAGGAAGGTCTTTTTTTCAATAAATTGTGTGTGATGCTCTTATCTCTGTCTTTGGGTTTTATGAAAGTTAAATGTGTAAATCTCCAAGTGATGTACAGTGCTCCGTTTGCTCTATATAAAGATCTAAGGGAAATATCCATTATGCTGGTGTACTCCCGCGTAATTTCGTTGATTGAGCAAAACGGGAGTGACTGCTTGTGCCGCTATTTTTTTAGCACGAAAGGCGCCCTCGCATTCAGAATGGGCGAGGACACATTTTGCGCTAAAATATAAGACCAAACACTGATTTTGCATTTTGAGCAATAACACATAAATTCCCAATATTTTTCAAAACGTTTCACGTAATTATGCAAATGGCAAATATGCACATTTTCTATTCCCCCATTATAAATGCCAGTACATAAATACAATACGGAAAGAGGCAAGCGTGATTCCCTAAATTCCACTTCTATTGTAAGCCATGATATTTTATTTAGACAACCCAAGGTCCATACAAACAATATTCACACAAAAACACTTTCAAATAACATGCAACTTCCATAAAGTTTAAAAACATTATACAACTATTTCAGTAATTTTTTGAAAAAAATACCCCAAGGCGTTTACACAATCTATGATCAATAGATCTGTTATTGAAATTCCAAGCATTGCAATTAGTTTTAGTAACACATTTTAAAAAACATCAGAACAAGAAATGCTTTTTTTTGCATACCGAAATATTTGAATAGACTCATCTGCTTATCAATAGACTTAAACAATTAATCTAACATGTACATCTGTATTATAAAAGGTTTGAGCCACTGGTGGCATTGTATTCTTTTCTAAAAAGACACATCCTCATACAAAAAACGAGCTAACGTCAGCAAACGTCAGAGATAACCCTAACTTGTGTCGTGCATGTAACAGTCGATATTAAAGAGCGGTAATGGGAATCTCATATTTTCCAAACAGATCAAAATAAATCCTTTACTTGATACTACCTACACCTTTTTCAAACACTTCCCTCCAAGTGTTTTGAAGTCAGGTCAATGATCCAAAATGAAAGCAGAGCTGCCATACAAGGCAGTTAGAGTGTTTATAACCCCATACCTCTGACTCTGTGGATTATCCCACCCAATGAGTGATACCCCACTCCTGTGATAGTTTGAGGACAGAGTTACATTTCTACCAATAACCTACGTCCAGAAATGTAAAAAATTAAATTGTTTCACATTTATGTGAACGCTGCTCTATGGGTTATACAGATAAAGGCAAGGGGGGGAGGCAGCAATCTTCTATCCCATGACTAACGCTGTGTTTGGGAGTGAATACATACTAGAGAAACAGGTGCAAACGCTTTACTCCAGGAAGCTTGGAGAGCAGCTGAATTGTTCATTTTGACATCATTAGGAGAAAAATATGACTGCATATGCAAAAGGAGGGAAATATCCCTTGAAAAGTTGCGGCCATATGCTTTTGTGAAACCTGTCACAATCTACCTTGTTTTATTATCAGGGGTTGAAGTAATATTGAAAGAAAGAGGGTATGAGGAATATGTACCACAGCATTCTCCTTGTGTTTCCTCTATCAGTCAGTTCTCTGGCTACACCACAATGTGGAGATCTAAACAGTGGCAGGTTCAGGCAGTAAAACAAAAAATTTAGTGGGGAGAACTGGGATGACCGATGAAAAAACACAAACAAATGAAGGCAGAATCACAGAGAGACATACCCAAACATTTAAATAAAAAATAGTAAACAAGGGTAATGATGCTGTCAGAACCCCGTTGTGATGGCTATGGAGTAAGCATGAGCTAATGGGTCCAACCGTGGGTGTTAAGGGCCCTATAACCCTGATGACCCTGGGCCTGACCTCCTATTGGTCCAGTATTGACAACTGGGTCAAGTATCCCTTCAGCAATTGACTCTCAGGAATAGCGTAGTCCAAGCAGTCCAACTCAAAAAACACACAGTAGCAGCAATACATGATTATCCACCCAAATATACATTTTTATGATAACAGAAGTATTTTATTTTTAAGATTAAGTCCACAAAGTGGAATATGACATTCACATACAACTACACAGTCCCCCGGTGTATGTGGCTCTGACGTTTCATAATCAATTCCAATGTTCACCTCCCTCTTTGTTCCAGCGATAGTGGTTATTTCCCATTTGCTATAGACAACATCCTGGGTAAGCTACACTTGTAGTCCGAGTCTCAAGTGTCGACTCTGACTCTGTGTCAAAATCAAAAGCAAGTTCCTTGGGAGTATGTCTTTGCTCTAATCCACAGTGGTGGAATATAGCGTGAAGGTCCTGTTCAATCAATCTATCAATTATTCAATCAATCAGTCAGTCATTTGTAAAGTGCACTACATACCCGCGAGGGTCTCAAGGCACTGGGGTGGGCGCTACTGATCGAACAGCCAGGAGTATCCTCCTGAAGGTCAGCAGGTCTTGGGTCTGCCGTAGGCTCAGTGGGAGGGTGTTTCATGTCTTGGCAGCGAGGTGGGAGAAGGATCTCCCACCGGTGGGTGTTCTTTGGATACGCGGGATGGTGGCGAGTGAGAGGTCAACAGAGCGTAGCTGGCGGTTGGGGATGTACAAGGAGAGCCGTTTGTTGAGGTAGGCTGGGCCGGTCTTGTGGAGTGCCTTGTGTGCGTGGGTGAGGAGCTTGAAGGATATCCTCTTGTTGACGGGGAGCCAGTGCAAGTTTCTCAGGTGGGTAGTGATGTGGCAGTGGCGTGGTATGTCGAGGATCTGTCGTGCAGAGGCGTTGTGGATGCGTTGTAGTCGTTTGATGAGCTCGGTCGGGGCTCCCGCGTAGAGGTCGTTTCCGTAGTGGAGTCTGCTGCTGATGAGGGCATGGGTGACTGTCTTTCTTGTATCTGTCAGGATCCATCTGTAGATCTTGCGGAGCATGCAGAGGGTGTTGAAGCAGGAGCAGGAGACGGCGTTGACTTGCTTGGTCATTGAGAGCGTTGATTCGAGGATGATTTCAAGGTTGCGTACGTGGTTGGTGGGTGTCGTGCTGCCCCCAGTGCGGTCGCCCACCAGGAGTCGTCCCAGGCTGAAGGGTTGGAGCCGAGGATGAGGACCTCCGCCTTGTCCAAGTTCAGCTTCAGACGGCTGGTCTTCATCCAGTCGGCGAGGGGCGTTTTTCCTTCGTGGAGGTTGGCTTTGGTGGTGATGGGGTCCTTGGTGAGGGAGAGGTCAGCTGAGTGTCGTCGGGGTAGCAGAATCTGTTGAGGTTGTGCTGTCGGGCTACGTGTGCGAGCGGGGCCATGTTAATGTTGAACAGTGTCGGGCTGAGGGAGGATCCCTGGGGTACGCCGCAGATGATCTCAGAGGCTTTGGAACGGAATGGGGGAGGCGGACGCTCTGGGTTCTGCAAGAGAGGAAGGAGGTGGTCCAATCCAGAGCTTTGTCTTGGATCCCTGCGGCATGGAGGCGTGGGTGTAGTGTGCGGTGGCAGACGGTGTCGAAGGTGGCAGAGAGGTCTAGGAGGATGAGTGCTGTGGTCTCGCCGTTGTCCAGCAGGGTCCTGATGTCATCGGTGGTGGCGATGAGGGCAGTCTCGGTGCTGTGATTGCTGTGGAACCCTGACTGGGAAGGGTCCAGGATTCTGTTTTCTTTGAGGTATCGGGTTAGCTGTCTGTTGACGGTTTTCTCGATGACCTTGGCCGGGAAGGGGAGCAGAGAGATGGGCCGGAAGTTGTTGAGGTCTCTTTGGTCTGCCTTAGGTTTTATGAGTAGGGCGTTGATCTCAGCGTGTTTCCAGATTTTTGGGAAGGTCACAGTCTCGAGGGAGAGATTGATGATGTTGCGCAGGGGGGATGCAATGGAGCTGCTTCCTCTGTTGAAGACGTGGTGCAGGAATGATTCTGACGGAGAGCCAGAGTGGATTGTGCGCATGGTCTTGATGGTGTCATCGATGCTCCCACTGGCCCAGGCTAGCAGGGGTCGTGGTCGATTGTGTTTGGAGGGTCTCTTGTGTTGCTGTCTGTTGGGGCTGTCTGGGTGTTGAAGCTGTTGTGGATGTCTGCTATCTTGCGGTGGAAGAAGGTGGCGAGGGAGTTGCACAGGGCATGCGGCGGTGGGATGTCGTTGGTATTAGAGCTGGGGTTGGAGAGTTCCTTCACAATGTTGAAGAGCTCCTTGCTATTGTGTGCGTTGTTGTCGAGGCGGTCTTTGAGGAGGTCCTCTTGGCCGCCCTAATGAGGTATTCTGGTTGCGGATGGCGTCCTTGTGTGCTGCGTGGCTGTCCGGAGTTTGTTCAGTGTGCCATTTCTTCTCTAGTTTCCAGCAGGCTTGCTTGGAGGCTAGGAGTTCTGGGGTGAACCAGCTGGCCCTCTTGCAGGTGTCTCTGTGGGGGGGTTTCTTCAGTGGGAAGAGGGTGTTGGCGCAGTCCTCGATCCAGCGTCTGAGGCTGTGGGCAGCGTCGTCGGTGTTGGAGGGTTCGATGGGTGGGCTGAGAGCGAGGTTTGCTTGTAGTTGGTCTTTGGTGATTTCGCTCCAGCAGCGGCAGGGAATCTGTTGCGTGCGGTGGTGTGTGGTGGGCTTCTGGGAGGCAAAGAGGATGCAGTGGTGGTCTGTCCAGAGAAGTTCGGTGGTGTGGCTGATGGAGACATGTGGGCTTGAGGAGAAGACAGGGTAGAGCATGTGGCCGGTGGAGTGGGTGGGCATTGTGACGAGTTGTTTCAGTCCGAGGTTGGTGAGGTTATCAATCAGGGTTGTGGAGTTGTTGTCATTGTAGTTCTCAAGGTGAAAGTTCAGGTCTCCCAGGAGGATGTAGTCGATGGAGGTCAGGGCATGCGTACTGATCAAGTCGGTGATGGAGTCGCTGAAATGGGGGCGGTGTCTGGGGAGTCGGTAGATGAGGGTGCTTCTGAGGGTAGAGTTAGGGTCTGTGTGGATCTGGAAATGCATGTGTTAGACGGTGCTGAGCGCATCGTCGGTGCTAGTCGAGACCCTGATGCTGTTCTTGTGGACGATGGCGATTCCTCCTCCGACTCCATTGGTTCGGTCTCTGTGGGTGATCTTGTAGCCATCTGGGATGGCTATGGCGATGTCGGGTGCGGAGGAGTCGTTAAACCAGGTCTCTGTCAGGAAGGCGACGTCCGGGGATGTTGTGTTGAGCAGGCCCCAGAGCTCAACGGTATGCTTGCGTGTGGAGCGGGTGTTAAGTAGTATGCATCGGAGGTGGTTGGGGTCTTTCTTGGTGGGTTATTTGTCGGCTCTGAGGCTGGTGTAGCTGCAGTTCGGCTAGGTGAAGGGGCCGTGCGTGCTTTTCGGGGCGGCCTTAAAGCAGGTGTGGCTCCGTCCAGAGTTGAGAGCTTGCAGAGTGCTGGCATCGTAGTGGCGGCGGTCGTCATGGCGGGGGCGGGGGCCAGGGGTTCTGGCATGGACGGGCGCAGACTGGTTTGCCTTAGGCACGTCTTCGACGTGCCAACAGTGTAGCCACACAGCGGCCGGCATGTATGGGAAGGTGGAGGAAGGAGCAGCTGGGAGGCGGGGGCAGCGAATGGGCAGTGGACCGTCAGGGGGGCGGGCCGCAGGGGAGGCAGCGGCGAAGGGGGTGAGGGACAACGAAGGTAACAGAAGGAAAAAGGGGCACAAAATTGAGGAAAAAATGGGTGGCACAGAATGCAAAAGGGCACATAAAAAAAGTGGAACAGAGGGCAGAAGGGCACAAAAAATCGAGTGGAACAGAGGGCAGAAGGGCACAAAAATGAGTGGAACAAAGGGCATATAAACAAGTGGAACAGAAGGCAAAAGGGGCACAAAAACAAGGAAAAACGAGTGGAACAAAGGGCCGAAGGGCACAAAAAACGAATGGAACAGAAGGCAAAAGGGGCACAGAAACGAGGGGAAAACAAGTGGCACAGAGGGCAGAAGGGCACAAAGAAACAAGTGGCACAGAGGGCAGAAAGGGCAAAAAAAACGAGGGCAGAGGGGCACAAAAAACGAGTGGCACAGAGGGCAGAAGGTCAAAAAAATGAGTGGAACAGAAGGCAAAAGGGGCACAAAAACAAGGGAAAAGCGAGTGGCACAAAGGGTAGAAGGGCACAAAAAAACAAGTGGCACTGAGGGCAGAAGGGCAAAAAAAAAAGGAGTGGCACAAAGGGCACAGGGGCAAAAAAAATGGGTGGAACAGAAGGCTAAAAGGGCACAAAAACAGGGGAAAAACGAGTGGCACAGAAGGCCGAAGGGCACAAAAAACAAGTAGAACAGAAGGCAAAAGGGGCACAAAAACAAGGGAAAAATTAGTGGCACAGAGGGCAGAAGGGCACAAAAAACGAGTGGAACAGAGGGCAGAAGGGCACAAAAACCGAGTGGAACACAAGGCAAAAGGGGCACAAAAATGAGGGAAAAAACGATTGGCAGAAGGCAGACGGGCACAAAAAACGAGAGGAACAGAAGGAAAAAGGGGCACAAAAACGAGGGAAAAACGAGTGGCACAGAAGGCAAAAAGGGCACCAAAATACCGGAAAAACGAGAGGCACAGAGGCAAAATACAGAACACAGAGATACAGGGGCAGCTACGAACAGAAGGCAGAACGGACAGAGAGGCACAGGGGCAGCGAGGGGAACAGAAGGGAAAACCAGGCAGAGACACGGGGGCAGCGAGGAATCCAGAAGGAAAGACCGAGCAGAGAGAGCATGGGGCCAGGGAGGGGAACAGAGGGAAGAAAAAGGGGCACAAACCATGTACAGGCAGCAGGGGAAGACAGGCAACAGCAGTCATAGACACAACAATGAAAATACAGGCAATTCAATAAAAGCAATAAAGTGAAGGATGAACAAACCTACCTACGGCCTACAGACACTAATGATTGGTAACTAGGTTACTCCACCAGGGCGCTCTGCAAAATAAGGGTACATACATTTGGATTGGTCTTAGTGGTGCTCCAGGGGAGGAGGGATCAGTTACCACTCAACCCCCACCACAATCCACAAAGCAGATATAACAAAATTGATAAAAGCCCGCCCTGAGCACTCTAGTAATATAATGTTGTCCAAATTCGTGATTTGTACTGCAACTTAAAAAGTACTCTTCAATTGGTACAGTTGATTACAAATGTTCATGTTCCATATCTGCATTTTGCACAGTTCAAATAGTCCTTGTATTCACAATAAGGTTTTATTCATCCAAATGTTCACAGTCTGTAAGAATAGCAGCCACAATCCACAATCCACAGAAACAGCAGCCAACACGTGTTTCGTTGTGCTCAATCTAGCACTATGACTTCTTCAGGGCAGCAATCCAAAGTAACGTAACATAAGTACAGTACTGATACCTCTCAGTAAAACTTTCCTTCAGGTAACAGAGTAAATTAAGAGTTAATATTTGAGAAAAGTATCAACACCACCAACACCACGTTGTCTCTGAATAGAACAGAACTAGAGTTCCAATTAGAACCTCACCCACAGTTGGTGTAGGTCAATCATCTCACTTAATCTATATAACCAACAACTAAAAGTTATCTTCTCATAACACTCTGGATAGTCACCTGAAATGTAGTCTATTCCAATGGTAAACTCTCTACTAGTCCATATCTCTGATCCAAGTACCATTTGTACCATACACAAAAGTTAAAAACCAATAAGTAAAAAATCAAATTCAGCGGTGCCCCAACACCCTTTTCTATGTTTATCATCACAAACTACTGTTGTTTATATATATATTCATCATGAGCATCTAATCAATATCTAAGCTTATAAATATCTATGGTTATGGTCAAATCAAGAAACCCACTCCGTTCCCCATCCATTTGAGGTAATATTAGAGATAGAACAAAATTTACCATTTTACATTGTCCACCACCGTGGTACTGTTCAAACTCAATTTCTATCCATTTTATGTAGTAACACTGTTCATTGCTCTGAAAACCAAAATCGTACCCTGTATATAGTACACAATTCAAAATATTAGTATTCAAGATTCATATCAGTCCTTACAATAAGTAAATAACTTACCCCAATAATGGAAATGATCCCCGTAGGCGATCGTCCTCAACACTATAAATGAGTCACGAGTACATGATCTGAAAATCAGAAAAGTGACATAGTCGTCTTAGAATACCAATCATCCCTCCCAGTTACAGCACGCCTGACAGTACCCAGACCGAGTGCTCTAAACTCACCCCGTATCATAACAGCGTGTTGCCTTCCTCGCGGTATCCGGCGTTCAGCATAAGCACCATCTCAGTTCTCCTATTTATACGGTGTTTCCCGTAAGCGCCATATTTGAATGGCTATAGTAGTTTAAAAAACTTTATAGTAGAGGCAAATAACCAAAATTCACAATTATATCCGTATTTCAACTATTGTTTCCTGCTGACGCTAGAATTGTAGTTAAGTTAATTAACACAGTAACTGGCGTTCAGCATAAGTACAATCTAGGTTATTTTATTTTATTTGTACGGTGTTTCCGTAAGCGCCATATTTAAATGACTGAAGTTGTTATGTAGTGTAGTTCCTATTTTCCCCATAGGCCCTGCGCATTGGAATAACATAAACAGCAGTGTAGACGTAGAAGTGCGGTCTTCTAGGTCTCTACTGAATATGCTAAACTTAATTGGTTTTGTACCAGCTAGCTCAGAGGTCACTGGAAACTTTCTCGACTGAATAGGAAGTGATCAGCTACCCTGGCTCAGACAAGAAGGGATTCAGTTTTCCAACAACCGTATTAACATGACAACTTTGCTCCTCAGAATAAGAGTCAATCTCTAGAGTTGTGTGAAACAATAGACAGCTATTTTACTCAGTCAGTTGTGCAGAATTACTTTCACCAGTTATGCAGAGAATAGAGAGACGGGCGTTTTCAATAAAAGGTATTATTTATTGAACAGTCTTTCTTCTCATGCAAGAGAAATGAATTGCCACAATTGCAAGACTTGTTATTATGAAAAGTGCGTACAGTAAAAGTAGTATTGCGAAAAAATACTGTAAAAGCATTGATATGGTTTCTTAGCCATATGATAGTTAAAATGAATAAAATATATACATTCATATATACATTTGGCTAACGTACTCAACTGGTGCTTCTAACTACGCCTACCCAGTGTACCTGACCTAAGCCTAATACATGGAAGGAAGGAAGTAAGTAGCAGTTTGAGTTAAGTTGGATTTGCCAAGGGTTTGCTTCAAGAATTCTCTCTAAGGGTTTAGTCAGCACCGTACCTCTGGAATAGAATGTTGGAGGTCTAGTATCTCCTCTCAGGAATCGATATTCCAGTCACCCGCAAGGGTAGGCTGGAAACGCTGGAGCTGGATTTTCTCGGCAGGAGAAAAGACAGCGTCTTTCTCAGCGCGTCAAGGAGGAGGAGGGGCACGTCCGTGGGCTTCTCGCATCTGCTGGGCTCTGCAAGGGACAGCTGTTCTGCTCCTGTATTCACCACCACCATCGCATTTGCTTAAGGCAACGTTGGTATTATTTATACCTGAAAGGTGCCTTGTTTGACGTAGGTTTTTGGACATAAGACGTCAATAAAGATGTCACTAAGAACTGGTCGTTCTTACAGTGCTCGTTAGAGTTCTATTACTAATCAAAACAAAGCAAGCGGGGCTTTCCCAGGTTGCTGGTGGTTTTATCTGTTGAAAGAACTCGGTGTGTTATCTAGTAATCTTAAGGAAGTGGCTTCTGCTGTGTCATGTACTGTAATGAGCTGCAGAGACGAGTTACTGAAATATGGCTCTGATCGTTTATGCCAATATAGGGATACCTATTGATACCTATTGATTATAGCTGTATAGGGGCATGAGGTCACAGTATTGATCGGGGTCCTAGATAGAACACAACAACCACTCCACGAATTTATGTCCATCAAATTACTAAAAACTAAAGCAATAAGAAGCACGTGTATTGCTACCCACCCCAAAATAAATTTTGAATTTGAAATGGTGTATTTGAAATAAATGAAAACATAGGTACTGTACGTTTTTAACCATAGTAATCATTCAAATGTTATTGCATATGTAATCAGTTGAATGATTTTGCGAAAAAATTACACATGAAATGTCTCTTAATACAGAAAAGAGGGCAAGACTATTTCATCACATATAAATACAATCGCTGTAGAAATGTGCTAGAGGTCGAGGTAAAGTTTTGTCTCTAGATTTACTAAAAATAAAAGTTCTGTTCTTTATGAATAGTTCTACTTTAAGCAAGGGTATTTGTGCCAAAAAAAGGTAAATATTTTGAAAAGTTTTCAGTTCAGGAAAAAAAAAAATTCTCGTGGTGAACAGGGAAATAGAGTTCCAAACTAAGTATGGGCGAATTTTGCGAATCTCGCGTTTGCGAATTTTGCGGATTTGCGAACTCGCAATCCGCAAAATCCGCGAATTCTTGCGAATTTGCGGATTTTTTTTTTTTTGTGTTCGCAAGGATTTCTGCCAGTTCGCGAGGGTTTCGTACCAGTTCGCAATTGCGAACTTACATTTCGGCGCGCAACGGTCGCAAATTATGTTGTTTCTACGTCTGGTTCATCATCACAGGTTCCCAGCACCCTCTGTTTCACCACTGCAACCCTCTGTTACATCAATGCCACCCTCTGGTTCATTATTACTGTAGATTATGGGGGGGAAAAGCAAGCACACCAGCCCTGCTTCAACTGAGATGAATTAATTTGGGGTTAGTTTATTAATGTGTCACTGTTTTAAAATTCCAGTCTGGCACCTGCTTCCTTATCTGTAATTTTGCTTTCTGTTGCAGTGCATTTTTTTTCCCCAGGACCTTCTTTGTGGCCTACTTGTAGCTATTGTATGAGCCTGCTGTGAGGGTCAGAGCAGGGTCATACAATTGTTGCAACTAGCAACTGAATTCTGGAGGGGCCCCAGTCAGGAAGCACTACCGGGAATTGTTACTAATGATGAGTTTGAACTCTTGCCCCTGCCGAGTGCTTTCAGTTTTGAAAAACTCGTTTTTCTGCAATTTCGCGGGGTTCGCGGGGCGCGAACACGCGCGAGATCGGATTCGGAAGCCGCAAATTCGTGCGAATATGCAATTTGTTTTTTATGCGGCGTGTTAGTTGGCAAGGTTTTGTGCGTTTTTGCGAGCCGCTCGTAGCGCAAGACGCGAAGTTACCCTCGCGGTCGTTCAAGGGCGCAGCCATCTTGTTTGCCTGACGTATTTCCGTTTCCGGGCGCGAAGTGTAATCTCGCAAAGTCCGCGGCTTGCCAGTACAGTCTCGCGCGTGTTCGCAAGGAAAATCTCGCGCGAACTTACCCGCGCGGTCGTGAACGGGCGCGGCCATCTTGTTTCTCATTCATTGCTATGGTTCTGGGCATGGTCTTTGTATCCTCTGTCAATCTCTGCCATCCTTTGCTTGTTTGAAGTTTTTTTTGATCTATTTTACTTATTATATATCCCTCTATTTTTCTAGCCCTATATTTTTGTGTTTACTGCTACTTTTGGTTAATTTTAAACTACTTTTGTAAACTCTTTTCTTTTCTTTTCTTCTCTTCCCTATTCTATTTTCTTTATTCCTTTCCGCCCAGGCCATGGTGAAGGGAGCCGGGAAGCATCCCGAGAAGGGGAAGGGTCCCGCACCCCGTGTCCGGCTCCCGTGCGGGCGTTTGAGGGGGGAGCTAGTGATGCCACGGGAGATCTTTACCCCGGAGGAGGTGGCCCAACTCTTTCTTTATGTTCAGCGCCGCCTCCCCAGGACCATCATGAGAGGCGGCAAGATCAGTGCCGGGTACGGGGCCCGGGAGCGCCGGAAGCGGTGGGAGAAGGTGTGCCAGGCCATTTACCACCACTCTCGGGTCTGGCGCACCTACACCTTTTTGTAGCGTGGATCCAGAATAGTAGCACAAATGTAATGCTCTTCTGAGTGGATCTTTTTAAGACGTTCATCACCTTGTAGGAGCTCTAATAATTTCTCAGCCAGAAGCAAAGAGTCTTGTTTTTTTTCATCTTTTTCAAACACAGAACACACCTCCTTCAGTTGGTCCTCCAGCATGTACAACAATGGGATAGCTTTTCCCAAATTAGAGTCCTCCATGCTGACTGCACGCGTGAAGAACTCAAAAGGACGAAGCATGCGTGTCAGGCTTTAAACTATGTTCCAAAGCGCCGCACCCATCCTCAAGTCCTCTGTACCCTCTGTAAGGAAATATTGATCGAGTTCCTTATACTGCTCATACAGACGCTCAAGCATGTAGAAGGTTGAGTTCCAACGTGTTACCACCTCCTGGATGAGTGCTTTCACTGGCATTTTACGTTGATATAGCAGGCTCCTCAGCTGCTTCCGGGCCTTAAAAGAATGGCTGAAATGCTTGCACATTTTTCGGCAGGTGTCCAATACACTGTACGCTGCACTGCCTTTATTACCCAAGAATTTTTGGACAACCAGGTTTATACAGTGCGCCAAACACGGCACTCTGAAATAGTCACCGTCCCTCATGGCCTTAACTATATTGGAGCCATTGTCCGTGGAAACATAACCAACCTGGCATTTTAGTGGGGACAGCCAGTTAAGGACCTTTGTGTTAAAGACATCCAAAATGTTATCTGCTGTGTGACGTTTCTCCAAACCAAACATGGCTAGTGTTGCATGTTTCCGAGCAGCTTTAAAAACAATGTCCGCGTCAACACCTGCGTTTAGCTTTGCTTTAGCCCCTGAAAAAGAGACCCAGTGTGCAGTGATGCACATGTAATCAGCGCCTGCGCCACTGGTCCACATGTCTGTTGTCAGATGTATAGTGTTAACAGCACTCTTCTGCAAAGCTGCCCCAATCACCTTCAGAACATCTTCATGTAGTGCTGGAACCGCAACTCGGGCAAAATAAAACCGGCTAGGAACCTTCCATTTAGGGCAGAGCGCTGCCACTAATTCTAGAAAACCAACCCCTTCTACAAAAGAAAAAGGGAGAAGGTCCAGAGCTAGCATTTTAGCCAGCTTAGTGTTATACAGACGCGTCAGTGGGTGGTTGCGTTCATATTGCGCTTCTGTAAACAACATCTTTTTAATGTTGCCCTGGACCAAGGATTTACGGGATGATGATGATATCTTCGACCCAGTTACGCTCGCTGATGAACTTTTCCGCATTGATGTCTCACTCTCTCACACACTCTTAGTGTGCCTCACATGGGGTGTGATGCTGACAGGGGTACTGGGTGTAAGTGAAGGGTTTGAATCGTCTTCTTCCTCCTCGTCATCATCAGATGAAAAATCAACATTTTCATTACATGCAATTCCGGCTTGCTTAAACGCCTCTAGGTGCGGAAACCATTGGACAGGGTGCGCTCTCTTAAGATGACCTCTCTGGCCTCCGGTACCATAGTTAGAACCAAGCTTACCACGACCAACTCGAAGCTTACAAATGCTACAAATGGCTACGTTTTCCATTTTTGGGCAAACACTAAAGAAGTCCAAAACTGGAGACTTGAAATGTCTTTGGGGGCCGGAGGAGGCGGCGATACTGGTGGTGGTGGTCCTGCTGCTAATGCCAGATGAAGTGGAGGATGTGGATTGCCGAACTTCAGTACGTTTTGCACTTCCACCACCACGAATTGAGGTCGAGGTGGGTACCTTCTTGCGAGGAAGAAATATGGAAGCGGTAGGTTTTGGTGTACTACTTAACTCCAAATCTAATGATTCCATTTCCATTGCCTCCCCATCGACATCATCATCACGCTCAGCAGCTTCTCGGGATAGGGTCAAAATGTCTCTTTGCTGCATGCCCGGTGGGGCTGCAGTGACCTTTGTGATGACTGGCTCGTCGTCATCGTGAGAGGCTTCATCACCAGCAGTATCTGTCACTTCTTGTTGAGCCTCATCACAATCCATAGCTATGAGTTTTTCGACGACCTTCCTTTTACGCTTAGGTACCTTTGTCAGATCATGGTGTGCCTCACTGTCAGACCGCAGTTGTGGTTCCCAAGACGGATCACTTGCATCAGAAGGAGGTGGGCTTGAAGAAGATGTAGACACCCCCCTTGATCTTTTCCTTGCTAGGGATGTGGAAGACAATGAATGATCATCAGGAGGAGTGGCTTCCAATACCTCTGCTTCATTGTCGATTTCCTGATGTGCCCCTACTTCGGGAGGAACAACTATTCTGGGCACTTGTGAACCTCCATGCACCTTTGCTTGCGCATCTCCTTTTGCTGCCTCTCCTTCCACATGTACTTGGGCGTGTACTTGCACATGGTGTTGTTGTTGCGGCTGTGGTTGTTAAACACTTGTCAGATGAGTTACAACAACCTGTGTTGATTCAGGGACATTGCTGCTACTTTCTTGCGATGAGCCAACATCACTGGTCGATGGTGATTGGAGAAGTACACTGACTGCCTCTGAAGCACTCAAGGGCTTTGACTTAAGTTGGCGTGGTGGTGGAGGCACTGAACCCAATGGAACAGGGGTGCTGCTCCCAGCTTGGTCCCCAGCAGATCCTGCTGCTGCAGGCGTACTTTTTTTATTGCTCCCAAAAAACGTGGCGGGTGGCACACCAGCCTCCTTGGTAACTTGCTTCTTCTGCACCTTACTAGCAACTTTCTTGCTAGAGGAGCTACGGAGAACTTTTTTTGGGGCCATCTTCTTCAGAGCAGGTCAGACAGCAGGCCGCAGTTGCACGAATTGTAGAGTTGTCTGAGGCCAGAAGTGACGTCGCGTGACGTTATGCTGCACACACACACCGCTGCAGGACTTCTTCCTGGCACTGGTGGTTCTCTTGAGTCTTGTGCACCTAAAAACAATGGAAGACAGAGGAACATCAGTTCAGTTATACACCACAAAAAAAATCGAAAAACACTGCAAAATCAGCACAATCCCATTCCATCCATGCCCTCCATGATGTTTAAGTTCAAGACAGCCCACAGAAAGACTAGGCCCATGCTAGACTCAAATACCCTGCCCTGGTGAAAAAGCCACAAGTACAGCCCCAAAAAACGAAAATCACTGAAAAATCAGCACAATCCCAATCCATCCATGCCCTCCATGATGTTTAAGTTCAAGACAGCCCACAGAAAGACTAGGCCCATGCTAGACTCAAATACCCCTGGTGAAAAGGCCACAAGTACAGGCCCAAAAAACGAAAATCACTGAAAAATCAGCACAATCCCAATCCATCAATGCCCTCCATGATGTTTATGTTCAAGACAGCCCACAGAAAGACTAGGCCCATGCTAGACTCAAATACCCCTGGTGAAAAGGCCACAAGTACAGGCCCAAAAAACGAAAATCACTGAAAAATCAGCACAATCCCAATCCATCCACGCCCTCCATGATGTTTAAATTCAAGACAACCCACAGAAAGACTAGGCCCATGCAAGACTCACTACCCTGGCCTGGGCATAAAGGTTGAAAAGTAGGCAAAATGGTTGCAGGCCTAACAACAAAGCCTGCATTCAAAATGGCCACTTGCCTCTCCCAGCACATGGCCAGTGCCTGTAGCAGCACTCAAAATGGCCACCAGCCACATGGCCTGTCCCTCCCCATGAACACCCCCAAAAATCGAAAAACACTGCAAAATCAGCACAATCCCATTCCATCCATGGCCTCCATGATGTTTAAGTTCAAGACAGCCCACAGAAAGACTAGGCCCATGCTAGACTCAAATACCCCTGGTGAAAAGGCCACAAGTACAGGCCCAAAAAACGAAAATCACTGAAAAATCAGCACAATCCCAATCCATCCATGCCCTCCATGATGTTTAAGTTCAAGACAGCCCACAGAAAGACTAGGCCCATGCTAGACTCAAATACCCCTGGTGAAAAGGCCACAAGTACAGGCCCAAAAAACGAAAATCACTGAAAAATCAGCACAATCCCAATCCATCCATGCCCTCCATGATGTTTAAATTCAAGACAACCCACAGAAAGACTAGGCCCATGCAAGACTCACTACCCTGGCCTGGGCATAAAGGTTGAAAAGTAGGCAAAATGGTTGCAGGCCTAACAACAAAGCCTGCATTCAAAATGGCCACTTGCCTCTCCCAGCACATGGCCAGTGCCTGTAGCAGCACTCAAAATGGCCACCAGCCACATGGCCTGTCCCTCCCCATGAACACCCCCAAAAATCGAAAAACACTGCAAAATCAGCACAATCCCATTCCATCCATGGCCTCCATGATGTTTAAGTTCAAGACAGCCCACAGAAAGACTAGGCCCATGCTAGACTCAAATACCCTGCCCTGGTGAAAAGGCCACAAGTACAGGCCCAAAAAACGAAAATCACTGAAAAATCAGCACAATCCCAATCCATCCATGCCCTCCATGATGTTTAAGTTCAAGACAGCCCACAGAAAGACTAGGCCCATGCTAGACTCAAATACCCCTGGTGAAAAGGCCACAAGTACAGGCCCAAAAAACGAAAATCACTGAAAAATCAGCACAATCCCAATCCATCCATGCCCTCCATGATGTTTAAATTCAAGACAAGCCACAGAAAGACTAGGCCCATGCAAGACTCACTACCCTGGCCTGGGCATAAAGGTTGAAAAGTAGGCAAAATGGTTGCAGGCCTAACAACAAAGCCTGCATTCAAAATGGCCACTTGCCTCTCCCAGCACATGGCCAGTGCCTGTAGCAGCACTCAAAATGGCCACCAGCCACATG
The DNA here is from genome assembly GCF_964263255.1 of Lissotriton vulgaris. Taxonomy (NCBI): domain Eukaryota; kingdom Metazoa; phylum Chordata; class Amphibia; order Caudata; family Salamandridae; genus Lissotriton; species Lissotriton vulgaris. The sequence continues at coordinate 1,087,155,751 of NC_141694.1, read as the reverse complement.
GCCTGTCCCTCCCCATGAACACCCCCAAAAATCGAAAAACACTGCAAAATCAGCACAATCCCATTCCATCCATGGCCTCCATGATGTTTAAGTTCAAGACAGCCCACAGAAAGACTAGGCCCATGCTAGACTCAAATACTCCTGGTGAAAAGGCCACAAGTACAGGCCCAAAAAACGAAAATCACTGAAAAATCAGCACAATCCCAATCCATCCATGCCCTCCATGATGTTTAAATTCAAGACAACCCACAGAAAGACTAGGCCCATGCAAGACTCACTACCCTGGCCTGGGCATAAAGGTTGAAAAGTAGGCAAAATGGTTGCAGGCCTAACAACAAAGCCTGCATTCAAAATGGCCACTTGCCTCTCCCAGCACATGGCCAGTGCCTGTAGCAGCACTCAAAATGGCCACCAGCCACATGGCCTGTCCCTCCCCATGAACACCCCCAAAAATCGAAAAACACTGCAAAATCAGCACAATCCCATTCCATCCATGGCCTCCATGATGTTTAAGTTCAAGACAGCCCACAGAAAGACTAGGCCCATGCTAGACTCAAATACCCTGCCCTGGTGAAAAGGTCACAAGTACAGGCCCAAAAAACGAAAATCACTGAAAAATCAGCACAATCCCAATCCATCCATGCCCTCCATGATGTTTAAGTTCAAGACAGCCCACAGAAAGACTAGGCCCATGCTAGACTCAAATACCCCTGGTGAAAAGGCCACAAGTACAGGCCCAAAAAACGAAAATCACTGAAAAATCAGCACAATCCCAATCCATCCATTATCCAGCCCTTATTTTGAGTCGTATTGACTATTGTAACGGGCTACTCCTTTCTGCCAATGAAGGAGTTCTAGACAGGCTTCAGGTGGTCCAGAACACGGCAGCCCGCCTTGTTCTAAATGCTCCCCCTAGAACAGCATCAAAACCTCTGCTGCAGAAACTACACTGGTTGAGCATTAGACAAAGAGCCAAGTTCAAGATATGTTGTATCATTCACAAATGCCTGAATGGAAATGGCCCTACATATCTGGAGCAGAAATTTACCCTCTATACTCCCTCCAGATCGCTGAGATCTAGTGAGAATTTTCTGCTGACTGTACCCCGTGTAAAAAAAACTAGACATGGAGGGAAAGCCCTATCCGTTGCGGGGCCTACACTGTGGAATAAACTGCCCCTGACCCTTAGGCTCTGCACAGATCATTTAAAATTCAGGAAGCAACTCAAAACTCTGCTATTCACCGATAAAATCTAAACCCTTTCTCTCATCTGCATAGTGTTGGACTCTATCTGGTATCACAGCGCAGAGATACTCCGGTCGGAGTCGATGCCAGCGCTATAGAAACCCATAAATAAATAAATAAATAAATAAAATACCCCTGGTGAAAAGGCCACAAGTACAGGCCCAAAAAACGAAAATCACTGAAAAATCAGCACAATCCCAATCCATCCATGCCCTCCATGATGTTTAAGTTCAAGACAACCCACAGAAAGACTCAGTCCACCCACCACTGAGTACCCCTGGGCAAAAGGCCCCAAAACAGCCCAAAAATCGAAAATTCCAAAATTTTAGTTGCATCAACTGTAATGCCCCAAACAAACTTACTTGTAAAATTTCTAATCCAACAGTGATCCAAAGAAAGTCAAAAAGGCCTCAAATCCAAATATCCAGCAGCATCCACAAAAAGTAATCCTTCCAGCTCCAGATCCAAATGAAAAGTGACCAGGAGATGGACAAAGCACTGGGAGGAGCCTGCTGGATAGGAACAGGAAGTTGAAGACTGTGGGGCACTTCCTTCCTCCCACCCCCCTCCCCCCCTCCCCAAAATGGACTCCTCGCTAAAAAAGTGCAGGCAAATGTCAACCTAAGGAGTTATTCAGATAAAAATCATCATTTCAAGAAGGTTTATGCTGCTTGCTGGTGGATTTCTTGTGCAGAATTGCATATTTGATATTTTCGCTTCTGCGAGATTGTTGCTGCTCGCCGCATCTCAAATCTCGCAATTGCGAAGTACCGCGAGACGTGATCTCGCCGTACTCGCGTTGACAAAGTCTCGCTGTGCAAGTTGGCAAGCCGCGATGACGTAATCGCGCTCGCCAAATTCCCGCGGGATCACACAGCAAGATCCAAAATGGCGCAGCACTCGCAAAAGATCGAGAAAAACAACTCGGCAAACGATGATAAACGCCGCGCGCCGCAAAAATTGTATCACCAACGACGCAAGCCAAAAAAAAAATCCGCTGCGTGTGAATTTGCGGATTTTGCGGGAAATTCGCAAATCTCGCGGATTGCGAATTTCCCAAAAATCCGCAAAATCCGCGAGCGTAACGGATTTTCCGCCCATGCTTATTCCAAACGCTTTTCAGTAGTTTTTGTTGATCAAAACTGAAGGCCAAATTCAGAGTTCATGGGAACGCTGTGCGCCGGAATGTTTTTTCCAAAAAATTCATTTTTGCTGTTCAGGGGGGAACATCATATCAGACAAGCTCTTAAAGAATAGGTCTACACATTCAGGTGACAGTTCGACCAGGTTCGATAGTGCAGTAACCTGGCAGTTGTGAGAATGATTGCTATCATCGATGTTTGGATCAGCAATGCTCACAGAAGGCCATACCTGGGTGATGTTGCTTTCATTTACCGCTTCACTGCTGCCACCAAATCGTAGCGCAGGAGTCTCAACGAATGCCGTCATCAGGATTGGTAGCCGCTGGGAACAACACGATGCATGAGCGGTTACAGGACTTAGCAAAGTATCGATATCCATTGGTACTGCTGATGGTAGTGCAAGACAGGTGTCTAACACGCATTCTTCTTCGCATAGCATACATCGAAGCACAGGTAAGATGCAGGTCTGCCATATAGGTCTGAATGAAAGAAACCAGGTCATGTTCAGATCTCTCAGCCGGGCCAATCCAAGGACTCTAGTTATGCGGTCCCGGTAGCGTACTGCTAGGATCGTTTCTTCCATCCTTGCCGGAATCATGTCTATGTTTTGGCTTGCCATATCGGAGCAGGAGGGTCAAAAATAAAATGCCTGCTACAAGTCCCAAAACTAGGGGTATGCCGCCAAAGACTGAGTGGACAAAATTGGGAATAGTGCCCAGAATTGCTTTGAGTGGTGTTAACAGTCCCGAAAAAATCGTCCTAAATACGTTTGAGATACCTACGGCATCCGACATATTTAGGATTTGGCTAAGCATTTCTGTGAAATGCACGGGGCAATTTGTTGTTGAAAGGTCATGTATCTCCGATGCTGTCCTTGCAACTTGGAGATCATACGTCTCTTTTGATGACGTGATGGGCACTGTTGTCTGTAAAAGCACAGACTTAATTCTGCTTAAAGTATCAATTCGTATAGAAGAGACATTCAAAGGAGGCCAAATCGGCGTCTCGGAATCTTCAGGGCCGTTTGTAAACAATGCTTGCATACAGCAAGTGACCATGGAAGTTACGCTTACGAGATATGCTTTCCCTGGCACCAAGCCACAACAGCTGTGATCCGTTATTAGAATGTAGCTCCCGTTAGAAAGTTGCTTAAAGAAAGGCTCTATCTGCGTTGCAGGTGTGACGTGCTGGTGGCATGAAAGGTTGTTTGAAGTCCCTTCACAGGCCCCATGTAAATGAATACCCTGGCACAAAAGTATACCGCTTAGTGAATGTTTGCAGTTCTTATCACTAAGAAATACATTTTTTGTTGTTGTCACTGTAGCATGTGTGTGTATATGGTAATTTCCATGATGACTTACTGTACCCTTTACCCAATCGTTCATACTGGTCAGTCGGTATATACTCAAGGTACTTTTTAAATTGGAAAGTTGTTATCGGAATTGTGATAATCCCGTGTACTATCCATTCAATGACAGGTCTTTCTGACATTGTCAATGGTAATCTCTCAAGTTTTTCGATGCTCAGGATTGTATAGTCTGCTCCTTTCTGTGCCAAGCTGATTTGTTTATCAGTAAGTTTAAAGATGGAAAACAATGACGTTGTGTTGATTAAACGCCATGGCACATAGCCTGAACGAAAATTTTGCAGCGTCCAGCCTAACTGTACAATAGAACGTAATTGCGACTGGCCATGTTGTAACATTAGCAAGTCTTTATCTATTATATCGATGGCAGATGATACAATACTGTCCAGTGAATATATTCTGGAGGACAGAGTCATTAACCTATTGTCCACAACAGAAAGTGATTTTTCCAAATTAATACGATCAATTTCTCGTATTTTTTCTGTTGTTTCAATTTGTGTTACTTTCCATGCCTGGTTGTAAGCTGCATATACACTTGCCGCTATGAAACGTTTTTGACGCTGTTTGCGTTGTCCCATAATGAAATCACGCAAGTCAGCACCATCTTTAAGTAAAGATAAGTGTTGCTTAATTTCTGCCAGTGTGGATGATTCTAGCCATTCAAGGCACAGTTTCCCTACACTGTTTGTTGTTACTATCCCTGGATGTTGTCTCTGGGAGTATCTAGGGTCTGGTCTGGTCATTGTTAACCCCTGTGTTTTGTTCAGGAATCTATCTTGACAGTTATTCGTGTCAGTAGGCCAGATTCACCACTTTTTCCAATCAGGATGTGCTCAGTTTAGATGTACAATTTTTGATACGTCTATTTCAATATCTGTGGTTGCATTATCAGGTCTTAGCTTAGGAATAGACGGTTTGTTAAGGTCTTTAATCTTAGCTAGGCCAAAACAGGTTGTTTGGTGAATTGTGTCATTTAAGAACATTATTTGTTCTGGGATCATGCAGGCTCGAAATAATGCTTCTAGGCCTTGTACCTGCCAATCTTTTGTACCCCAGATGGTTTTTGTTTCAATGTTGTTTTTCCAGAAATCAAAACCAAATGTCATCATTTTTTCATAAAATGCTTCTGAATATATTAATTTAGTATTTGTCAGCATGCTTTTTGACCCTGTTTTATCCAACAGTTTATAATAAAATGTTTCTGCATTACTTGTGTTAAACCCTGAGAAGTATTGGAATTTCTCAAAAAACGTTTTTGAACTGCTTTTAGGTAGAGTAGCACAATGTTCCCATTGGTTATATTTAAAAACATTTCTAGGTTGAGCAGATTTATGTAAGTAATGGTCCGCGTAATGTGAGAAACAGTACATTTGTTCATAATTAGATGAACCTTGTAAATAATCATGTTCTGTAAATTTTGCTGACATCACTAAATCCAACATCATATTATTTATACTTTCAAAATCCCAATCATCAGAGACTGTACTTGATTTTACAAAGTCACTTAATGAAACCTTGAACTGTTGAGGATATTTCAAGATCTCGACCGGGCCATATATTTCATAGTCAGTCTTGTCCCAAACTACCCCGCCGGGTATTGGAAAGGCTGTGACATTTACTGTTGATAGTTCTCTTTTCTTCACGTGGGATGATCTGTGAAGTTTTAGAACTAAGTTGATGTTCTGACTTGCTGTGTCTATTGAACTGTATTTTCCCTCAATGAATTTTCCCAAACAAAGTACCATGATGAGCCAAAGCAGGAGGAAAAATACACCTAGCCCAAACCAAAACTTTAACCATGGAGAAATAAGATAAATTTCTTTTAGTTGATGAAAGAGTTCTGTTGCTTTTTCTTTAAAAGTCTTTGTTTCTGGTGTAACTTCAGGGTCGCTTTTATCTTCAGAAAAGTTATTGAAATTGATTAAATAACCAGAGGCAGTTCTGTCAATTGTTGGAATTGTTTTCTCAATTTGTCTTTCATTAGCACATTCTGATGCCACATCATTGTAGACCGGAATTTCATGACAAACTGTTTCAATCTGTGTTTCAAGAGGCATGAGTTCCATGGCATTATTGCATAGTCCTTCTCTGTGCACTGCAGGTTTATCAAATGTGATTAGTCTTTCAGTTTGAACCTCTTGGATTGTTGCAAATTTGGGTATTCTTTTATTTCTTGGGAGTCCACTTGGCCTACTGTTGATTATAGGCCACATGCTTGTGGTTTTACCAGGTCGATTGATGCAACTCAGTTCTCCTTTTTACCAGCAAGGGGCGGTAGTACTACTGATCTTGTTCCGTTGATTGCTAAGACAGGTACTGCTTTTTTGTAAGAAGGCCCAAATTATTTCTTCACCGCTATTTTCTCTCTGACCAGATCCCAAATCTTTAGAATCCAAACAGGCCTTGCTGGGACAGGTGGTGTGTCTTCAGTGGTAGTTCGCTGTTGCTTTATTTTTATGTTGCTTAAGGATTTTCTTGTTTCATTCAGGTCCTGTAAAATAGCCACACAAGCTTTGATGTCAAAGTCTTTATTTTCATCTTTTACCACTGAAGCCTGACTATCAAGATCCTGAACATGCATTCTAGTTCCGAAAAATAGTTTGTACGGGCTGAAACCTTTTAGAGAATTCTTGCCAAATTATTAAGACTACGTTGGACACTTATTAAATGTTTGACCCACCCATCACCCGAACCTAATACCCTCGCTGTTATAGATTGCTTTATGTCTCGGTTTTTTCTTTCCACTACACTGTTTCCCTCAGGGTGAAATGGACAAGAGAATCGCAACCCAATGCCCATACTGGCCATTGCCTCCTCATAAGCTCGAGAGCTGAAAGCAGGACCCTGGTCAGAATGGAACATGGCAATTGCGTATGTGCCAATAAAGACTCGCAGATCTTTTATAACAGTTTTGGCGTCAGCCGAGCGCTGGGGCCACATTTTTAAAGTGAATGTAGTCTTAAACAATTAATAGGACGCTGGATTGCATATAGACAGCATTACCCTGTCCATAAAGGGTATCTGGGCAACAGGCTGGACTGGTTCAATACTGCGATCTCTGCTGCAGTCTTGACAGTTTTTTGCAAATATTTGATGTTGCACGCTCATCCCCGGCCACCAGTACTCTGATTGTAATTCAGTCAGAGATTCTTTGATCTTTTTGTGCCTCTGACCCAATCCCATGTGTGTGTGTGCTATTAAAAGATTCTCCGATTCGTGTTTGGAATTACTCTATCCCCCACTCCAGGGATTCGAGCAAAAAGAACGGAGTTTGCATCAATTACATATGCATAATTGAGTGGATAGTTCACGGGTAGTGCTGCACAGTCACCTTTTAAGGACGTTTTTACTGCCAGCATGGTTTCCCCATCTAGGTATTTTTCTGAACGCTTTTTTGTGGCTACGGAAGCCGGTTTAGTTGCTTCCGCTATGGCTGTATTAGCCAATGAATTCCCTGCAACGTGAACGCCATCACATTGATGACTCAGAGTGTGTATCACGTGAGTCTTTTGTAATTCTTTCTGTAAAAGAACTACTTGTTTCCAAAGCATTTTATGCTTGATTGTGGCACCTGTGTCATCTTTGTAATCATTTTGAATCCAGTTCTGCAAATCATTATTGTATGAATTGACGCAAAAATGCGAATCGCACACCATTAGTGTCGGGAATTCACGTTCGGCATTTTCAAGCGCCATCTTTAAGGATCTGATTTCAGCTCGCTGAGCCGAACATTTTCTCAGTGATTCAGTTTTTGTTATTTTCGGTCTGAATTTACCGCAGAGCCAGCGACCTTTAACAATCGCGCAGGCTGCATCGTAGGATTTACTTTCTACATTGTAATGTTGTACAAATCTGTCTGTATAGATTATACAGGAGTACTGTTGGAGAGGCAGAATTTCGATTGGCAGAGGATATTTTTTTTCATAATTTAAATCATTCAGTTTTTCCATGTGCGGGCGAAATAGTATTTCACATCTTCCGCAGCAAGAGAATTTTCCCACTGTATCCATTTCGGATCCAGTGACACTGTAGGCAGGTTTACTGGGCTGAATAGTGCCTCGAAGGCGGATTCTGCTGTGAAAACAGTGATACTTTTGCCTTGTGCTGGTTCTCGTTCTTTAGCTATAGCAGTCTGCACTGCTTTCACTGTATTTTCTGTGAGACTGAATGTTTTTTCTGCTTGTGTGTACAAGTGAGATTTGTAAGCTATTGGTACCGTTTCTCCCTCATTAGAGGTCAGGTACGTGAATCCGCATCTTCCTGGGATGACTCGGATTACAAGGTTGATTGTGTTGTCACGTGTTTCTAATTTTGTTTTTGCTAACATGTCTGTTTGCAGTGATCTCAAAATTTCTGTGTGTTTTTGAGTCCAGTTGATTGGTTTAAAATCAGGTTTAATTAATTCGTAGAGAGGTTTAACCCTCTCCGCATAATTTAGAATGTAAGTTCTTTCGAAATTCAGGAAGCCTAGAATCGATTGTAAGTTGTTCAGGGTTTTTGGTGCTTCTCTAAGAAGTTGTCCGCCAGGCTTTTTCCTTCACTTGATAATTCGTATCCTAAAAATAATACTGTCAGATGGGCAATTCTTGACTTTTTAAAGTTGAATTTGTAACCCTCTGCAGCGAACCCAAGTATTATGGTGTTCACCCTTTTCAAGTGAGTATCCAAGTCGTCGTCTGTTAGATAGATGTCATCGACATAAGATAATGCCTCATCATCATATATTTGTAGTAACTCTGTTACTCTGGCTGAAAATAGTCCTGAGCTGTTCTTGAATCCCTGTGGGAGCCTACAGAAATGTTTCTGTGACCCCATTATTGAGAAAGCGGTCAAGTACCTGCTTTTTGGTGCAATATTTTGACAAAAGAACCCATTAGATATGTCTAATGTTGTTTTGTATTTTTTCCGAATTATGTTATTCATCAGTGCCGCACTGTGCGAGTTCTGTACCGCAAAGGTTTTGCAACACGAGTTAAGGTGTCTGTAATCCAGGACTAGACAATATGAATCATCTGGTTTGGAGACAGGAAACAAAGGATTGTTCATTTGAGAGGTGCATGTTTCAATCACCCCCTGGTATTCAAGTTGATCTAAAATCTCCCTGACCTGTTTTTTAGCTTCTTGCTTAATAGGGTACTGCCTTTGTGCAGTAGGTTGACTTTTTAACTGGATTTTGTGAGGAGGAGAGTCCTCATCCCATCCTACATGATTTTTATATAATGCTGATGCCTGGGCTACTGCCCATTTCCTTGCATATATATATTTAGTGTGAATCGGAATGTGATTCGAGAAGGCAGGCATAATCATTTCTTCACCATGAGGGCACTCCCTGACAAACTCCGGGGGCCAATCTTTTTCAGCTAACAGGATGTCATAGCCTTTTGAGAGGTTATCCCAAAATAGACCCCTTATTTTTCTAGTCTTATCTCCCTCTATACGCAGTGTAATTTTGTATATCTTATGAGGTTCGCTAACTCGGGTGTCTGCAGTTTCGACTTGAATGTATTCATTCGTGTCAACTGTCTCCAGATGACTCATCAGGATCTTGCGAGCTATGGTGATTTCTGCTGCACTGTCTAGCATTGTCTGTGCCCACTCTCCGTTTTTCAGCTGTGTCCTCAGTATTCTCGGCATGTTCGATTACTCTAATACTGGCTACCTTCTTTCTTGGAAAATTGTAACTTTTTACTTTTAGCAGGTTCCTTGTCTTTGGACTTGGTGTGCTCTCCTGGGTCTGACCGTCCTCTTCTTTCCGATTTCTGTGAAAAAAGATCGAGAGGGACGTGTATCAATACTTTGATATCTATCAGGTTTTTTCAAGTTATCCCTATTTCTAAGGTTATATCTTTTCACAGAGTGCTCCCTCTGGGGAGACTGGTGTTCTCGAGTCGGAGTTCTTTCCCTCCATCCAGGAGACCTTCCTCTGGGCTGGAAAACTTTTTCCTTGGGACTGGATTGTTTATTTCCATCCCAGCTCTTTTTCGGAGTGTTTAGATAATTTTTTTTTATTTATTTATTTATTTTTTTTGGTGTAAGAAGTTTATTGCACTTTCCAAAGAAAATATTACATAGAGTCTCGCCTACAACCTCAACAGGCCGGCTACATTCACGTACAGTTTGTTTAGCAGATGTTAGTTGTACACAGCCCATCAGCTGACATCCATTGGACCGGCGGCGTTGTGAGATGTAACTCAAGAAATATAGATCAGTGCTATACTCGCATACATGCATGTTGGTGATCTTACTTTTCCCATTTTTGCATAAGATAACATAACAGAACAGTTTATAACAAAACCAAAAAGCAACCTCTAGCGACAAGTACTCTGCGTCACAGCATCCTCCCTCCACAACTCCACTGTTCAGTTCAGTGCTCTAGACTATGCATTTCTCCCTAGACCTTACCATTAACCGTCTTCCGTCTCTGTCGCGCCATGTTCCAGCAAATAGGTGCGTAAGAACAACCAGTAGTCTCTGGGCCGAGACCTGACCAGCAACTCTTCCTCGTACGTTGCCAGTGTATCCCGACAATACGTCAGATCTTCTAGCCAGTTTTTGACCTCCGGGCCCTTCCTGCTGTTCAATTGTAGTGATACCCTACGTTTGGCCATTAACAGTGCAACCACACAGAATTTGCACTTTTGTGCTCTCAGTTGCGGGACGATACCCAGCAGACAGATTCTCGCATCACACATCAGAGAAGCTCCAAGCATTTCATTCAGCACTTGTACTACCAGCTCCCAGTAGCCCGCTACCTTACGACAGCGCCAAGCCAAGTGCATGAAGTCTGCATTCTCTTGTTTACACCTGTTGCACGTAGAGTCCTCCCTTAAGCCATATTTGTACAGCCTCTGAGGTGTATAATACACCTGATGCAGGTACTTATAATGAATGATTCTTAAATTACCGTTCGGTGTTAACATGCCAGTGAGCATACAAGTGGTAGCCCATTCATCATCAGCTAGAGGTGTTTCCAGACCAGCACTCCATTTGTCCCTAGCCTTGTCAGTGTTGCTACCCACGGCACATTGCATGCTTGTGTATAATTTGGATACCAGGTGAGAGGCTGTGGGCGTAGTGAGAATCATTTGTAATGGTGCAAGTGACTTTGGCTCTTCTGGGTATGCTGGGTAGTGTTCTTTAATTGCCCTTTGTAGCCTGTAGTAATTAAAACTGAAAAGTAGGGATGGGTTGCTGATGTACTTCAGCTTGTCCAGTGACTGAAAGATACCGTTGACATATAGGTCGCCCAATCTATCTATACCTGCCCACCGCAGCAGATCCATGCCTACCTGTTCCTGTGTGACCGAAATAGCCGGGTGGTGAGCCAGCGGGAGTGCCGGTGCGTATATCGGTAAGCTGTCCGCCGCTTTCCCCATCAATCTCCACGCCTCCGTGGTAGTGTTCACGGTGTTGATGTCATGGTCGTGTAGCTTAGGGCGTTTATGTAGTAGTATATTAGCCAGTGGCATCGGGTTCGTGTCTCCTGCTTCCACAGCCACATGTGTTAAGAAGGGTATTTCGTGGTACCAGTAGTGCGCAAACTGCGCCTGAGCACATAAATAATAAAGATAGAAATCTGGAACCTTGAAGCCTCCCTTAGCATATGGCAGTGTCATGGTGTGTAGGTCCATCCTCGCCTGTTTCCCCGCCCAGAGCAGGTTTAGCACCAGTGCTTTTATATTGCGGAATACTTCCGCCAGGGGCTTTATCGGGATATTGTTGAACAAATATAGGAACTTGGGCAAAAGAACCATTTTAACTATAGCTGCTCTGTCCGCCAGGGAGAGGGGTAGTTTATTCCATCTCTTAACTTTATCCTCTAGGGACATTATGGCTCTGCCATAATTAGTGCGGATAACCAATTCAGGATCTCTATGAAACCATATCCCTAAATACTTCGTCGGTTCATCCTGCCATTCCAGTGGGTAGTCTAGGGGTGTTGGGCGTGTGCTATCAGTTAATGACAAAATAAGGGATTTATCCCAATTGATCTGTAGTCCGGAATGTTGACCAAATTTTATGTATTCCCTTAGAAGCGGATTTAAGTGTTGGTCAGGGTTCTTAACGTACAGTACTATGTCATCCGCGTATAGCGAGATGTGTATGGGACGTGAAGGCATTTGTATGGCAGAGTAGTTATGATGTTGTCTGATTTTGCAGGCTAGCGGTTCTAAAATGAGGGCAAATAGCATCGATGAAAGCGGACACCCCTGCCTGGTGCCTCGGCATATCTTAATGGGCTCTGAAATGTACTTATTTATCCTGATGCGCGCTGTTAAGTTTGTGTACAGTATTGAAATCCATCCCATAAAGATAGGGGGAAAACCCATACGTAGCAAAACCGCATGAATGAAAGACCAGCTGATGGTATCGAATACTTTAGCAGCATCTAGTAACACTGCCACCGCTTTCGTTTCAGGAGTCAGATAGTGCGCCAGCGCAAACAATGTGCGCGTGTTATGTGTGGTGGCTCTATCTGGGATGAATCCTGATTGTTCAGGTCTTATTAACAGTGGCATAAGCGGTTTCAGCCTATCAGCGAGCAGGCTTGCTATTATCTTTGTGTCTACATTTAAAAGTGAAAGGGGGCGATATGAGTCACATTTATCCACCTCCTTGCCTGACTTTAAGAACGCAATGAGCCTGGCCTCCCTCATAGACATTGGCAAGGTCTGGGCCTCGTGTGCTGCCCCATAAAGCCCTACCAAGTGTGGAGCGAGCAAATCTGCAAACATTTTATAGAATTCTGTCACGAAGCCATCCGGCCCCGGTGCCTTACCATTCGGTAATCGCTTAATCGTATCCCTGACCTCTTCCACCGTGACAGGACGTGCTAGGTATTCCCTGTGCTCATCCGCTAGCCATGCAATTTCAATGTCCGCCATGTATGTCAGTGTGTCCGCCTGTGAGGGAGATGGACGTGCTTCATAAAGCGTGCTATAAGCCGTCATGAATTCTTTTATCATTCCTTTGATGTGCCCAACCACATCTCCTGCTTGAGTACTTATGGACGTTACGTTTTGCGGCGCTCTCCCCGAGCATATTTTGTCGGCCAGTGCCCTGCCCGGCCTACCTCCCTCCCCGTATCGCCGAGCGGTCGCTCGTTTGGACACATAATTCAGTTCGTCAGAGGCAAACTGTCTATGTACCACTAACAGGGTTTGGATTTCTCCCAGTACCTTAGTGTCTCCTGTCTGCGTGTAGACCTGTTCCAGTTTTTGTATGGCCCTCTCTCGTGTGTGCAGTTGCTGTTGTATATCCTTTAGGATACCCGTGGTTGTACTTATACACCCTCCCCTGATCGTGGCTTTAAAGGCCTCCCAAAGTAGACACGGATGCTCAGTTGTAGGGCAGTTCAGGTCAAAATAATCTACTATTGCTTTGTGTATTGTGTCTACATATAAGGGGTCTCGCAACGCAGCCGCATTGAAACGCCAAGTGAAAGGTGGTGGCTCGTAGTGTGGGATGTCAACCTCCAGCATCACCGGATTGTGGTCAGACAGCGTTCTCGGCAGGTGTTTGATATGCTTAACCCATGTTAGGACTTCGTGCGTGCCCAGCCAGTAGTCCAATCTGGACCAACTATTATGTGCCGCGTTAATGTGTGTCGCTACTGTCTCCCTCGGGTGACGAACCCTCCACATGTCTACCATCTGCAGGTCGTCCATGGTGTCCTTGAGCATTGCTCTTGCATTCCCATGTTGCTCCAGCGTGTGTGTCGCCCTGTCTAAACTGTCCTGTAACGTCACGACGTCACGTTAAAGTCGCCACCCCACACTATATGGTCAGCCCGAATATCAGCTATGCTTTGCCACATACTCCTAAAAAAACCTGGATCATCAGTGTTAGGTCCATAAGTGTTCACTAACATGACACGCCGCTGTCTCACCATACCAGCCACTATAACGCTTCTCTCCTCTGTATCTCTGTGTATGTGCGTGATCGCAAAGTGCACCCCCTTCCTTATTAGAATGCTAACCCCCCTGGAGTAGGATGAATAGCTCGAGCTGGTAACAGATTCTGCCCATTTTGCGCCTACCGTTGATGTGCCGTTATTTGCCATGTGTAGTTCTGAAAAATAGTTTGTACGGGCTGAAACCTTTTAGAGAATTCTTGCCAAATTATTAAGACTACGTTGGACACTTATTAAATGTTTGACCCACCCATCACCCGAACCTAATACCCTCGCTGTTATAGATTGCTTTATGTCTCGGTTTTTTCTTTCCACTACACTGTTTCCCTCAGGGTGAAATGGACAAGAGAATCGCAACCCAATGCCCATACTGGCCATTGCCTCCTCATAAGCTCGAGAGCTGAAAGCAGGACCCTGGTCAGAATGGAACATGGCAATTGCGTATGTGCCAATAAAGACTCGCAGATCTTTTATAACAGTTTTGGCGTCAGCCGAGCGCTGGGGCCACATTTTTAAAGTGAATGTAGTCTTAAACAATTAATAGGACGCTGGATTGCATATAGACAGCATTACCCTGTCCATAAAGGGTATCTGGGCAACAGGCTGGACTGGTTCAATACTGCGATCTCTGCTGCAGTCTTGACAGTTTTTTGCAAATATTTGATGTTGCACGCTCATCCCCGGCCACCAGTACTCTGATTGTAATTCAGTCAGAGATTCTTTGATCTTTTTGTGCCTCTGACCCAATCCCATGTGTGTGTGTGCTATTAAAAAGATTCTCCGATTCGTGTTTGGAATTACTCTATCCCCCACTCCAGGGATTCGAGCAAAAAGAACGGAGTTTGCATCAATTACATATGCATAATTGAGTGGATAGTTCACGGGTAGTGCTGCACAGTCACCTTTTAAGGACGTTTTTACTGCCAGCATGGTTTCCCCATCTAGGTATTTTTCTGAACGCTTTTTTGTGGCTACGGAAGCCGGTTTAGTTGCTTCCGCTATGGCTGTATTAGCCAATGAATTCCCTGCAACGTGAACGCCATCACATTGATGACTCAGAGTGTGTATCACGTGAGTCTTTTGTAATTCTTTCTGTAAAAGAACTACTTGTTTCCAAAGCATTTTATGCTTGATTGTGGCACCTGTGTCATCTTTGTAATCATTTTGAATCCAGTTCTGCAAATCATTATTGTATGAATTGACGCAAAAATGCGAATCGCACACCATTAGTGTCGGGAATTCACGTTCGGCATTTTCAAGCGCCATCTTTAAGGATCTGATTTCAGCTCGCTGAGCCGAACATTTTCTCAGTGATTCAGTTTTTGTTATTTTCGGTCTGAATTTACCGCAGAGCCAGCGACCTTTAACAATCGCGCAGGCTGCATCGTAGGATTTACTTTCTACATTGTAATGTTGTACAAATCTGTCTGTATAGATTATACAGGAGTACTGTTGGAGAGGCAGAATTTCGATTGGCAGAGGATATTTTTTTTCATAATTTAAATCATTCAGTTTTTCCATGTGCGGGCGAAATAGTATTTCACATCTTCCGCAGCAAGAGAATTTTCCCACTGTATCCATTTCGGATCCAGTGACACTGTAGGCAGGTTTACTGGGCTGAATAGTGCCTCGAAGGCGGATTCTGCTGTGAAAACAGTGATACTTTTGCCTTGTGCTGGTTCTCGTTCTTTAGCTATAGCAGTCTGCACTGCTTTCACTGTATTTTCTGTGAGATTGAATGTTTTTTCTGCTTGTGTGTACAAGTGAGATTTGTAAGCTATTGGTACCGTTTCTCCCTCATTAGAGGTCAGGTACGTGAATCCGCATCTTCCTGGGATGACTCGGATTACAAGGTTGATTGTGTTGTCACGTGTTTCTAATTTTGTTTTTGCTAACATGTCTGTTTGCAGTGATCTCAAAATTTCTGTGTGTTTTTGAGTCCAGTTGATTGGTTTAAAATCAGGTTTAATTAATTCGTAGAGAGGTTTAACCCTCTCCGCATAATTTAGAATGTAAGTTCTTTCGAAATTCAGGAAGCCTAGAATCGATTGTAAGTTGTTCAGGGTTTTTGGTGCTTCTCTAAGAAGTTGTCCGCCAGGCTTTTTCCTTCACTTGATAATTCGTATCCTAAAAATAATACTGTCAGATGGGCAATTCTTGACTTTTTAAAGTTGAATTTGTAACCCTCTGCAGCGAACCCAAGTATTATGGTGTTCACCCTTTTCAAGTGAGTATCCAAGTCGTCGTCTGTTAGATAGATGTCATCGACATAAGATAATGCCTCATCATCATATATTTGTAGTAACTCTGTTACTCTGGCTGAAAATAGTCCTGAGCTGTTCTTGAATCCCTGTGGGAGCCTACAGAAATGTTTCTGTGACCCCATTATTGAGAAAGCGGTCAAGTACCTGCTTTTTGGTGCAATATTTTGACAAAAGAACCCATTAGATATGTCTAATGTTGTTTTGTATTTTTTCCGAATTATGTTATTCATCAGTGCCGCACTGTGCGAGTTCTGTACCGCAAAGGTTTTGCAACACGAGTTAAGGTGTCTGTAATCCAGGACTAGACAATATGAATCGTCTGGTTTGGAGACAGGAAACAAAGGATTGTTCATTTGAGAGGTGCATGTTTCAATCACCCCCTGGTATTCAAGTTGATCTAAAATCTCCCTGACCTGTTTTTTAGCTTCTTGCTTAATAGGGTACTGCCTTTGTGCAGTAGGTTGACTTTTTAACTGGATTTTGTGAGGAGGAGAGTCCTCATCCCATCCTACATGATTTTTATATAATGCTGGTGCCTGGGCTACTGCCCATTTCCTTGCATATATATATTTAGTGTGAATCGGAATGTGATTCGAGAAGGCAGGCATAATCATTTCTTCACCATGAGGGCACTCCCTGACAAACTCCGGGGGCCAATCTTTTTCAGCTAACAGGATGTCATAGCCTTTTGAGAGGTTATCCCAAAATAGACCCCTTATTTTTCTAGTCTTATCTCCCTCTATACGCAGTGTAATTTTGAATATCTTATGAGGTTCGCTAACTCGGGTGTCTGCAGTTTCGACTTGAATGTATTCATTCGTGTCAACTGTCTCCAGATGACTCATCAGGATCTTGCGAGCTATGGTGATTTCTGCTGCACTGTCTAGCATTGTCTGTGCCCACTCTCCGTTTTTCAGCTGTGTCCTCAGTATTCTCGGCATGTTCGATTACTCTAATACTGGCTACCTTCTTTCTTGGAAAATTGTAACTTTTTACTTTTAGCAGGTTCCTTGTCTTTGGACTTGGTGTGCTCTCCTGGGTCTGACCGTCCTCTTCTTTCCGATTTCTGTGAAAAAAGATCGAGAGGGACGTGTATCAATACTTTGATATCTATCAGGTTTTTTCAAGTTATCCCTATTTCTAAGGTTATATCTTTTCACAAAGTGCTCCCTCTGGGGAGACTGGTGCTCTCGAGTCGGAGTTCTTTCCCTCCATCCAGGAGACCTTCCTCTGGGCTGGAAAACTTTTTCCTTGGGACTGGATTGTTTATTTCCATCCCAGCTCTTTTTCGGAGTGTTTAGATAATTTTTTTTTTATTTATTTTTTTTTTTTTTTTGGTGTAAGAAGTTTATTGCACTTTCCAAAGAAAATATTACATAGAGTCTCGCCTACAACCTCAACAGGCCGGCTACATTCACGTACAGTTTGTTTAGCAGATGTTAGTTGTACACAGCCCATCAGCCGACATCCATTGGACCGGCGGCGTTGTGAGATGTAACTCAAGAAATATAGATCAGTGCTATACTCGCATACATGCATGTTGGTGATCTTACTTTTCCCATTTTTGCATAAGATAACATAACAGAACAGTTTATAACAAAACCAAAAAGCAACCTCTAGCGACAAGTACTCTGCGTCACAGCATCCTCCCTCCACAACTCCACTGTTCAGTTCAGTGCTCTAGACTATGCATTTCTCCCTAGACCTTACCATTAACCGTCTTCCGTCTCTGTCGCGCCATGTTCCAGCAAATAGGTGCGTAAGAACAACCAGTAGTCTCTGGGCCGAGACCTGACCAGCAACTCTTCCTCGTACGTTGCCAGTGTATCCCGACAATACGTCAGATCTTCTAGCCAGTTTTTGACCTCCGGGCCCTTCCTGCTGTTCAATTGTAGTGATACCCTACGTTTGGCCATTAACAGTGCAACCACACAGAATTTGCGCTTTTGTGCTCTCAGTTGCGGGACGATACCCAGCAGACAGATTCTCGCATCACACATCAGTGAAGCTCCAAGCATTTCATTCAGCACTTGTACTACCAGCTCCCAGTAGCCCGCTACCTTACGACAGCGCCAAGCCAAGTGCATGAAGTCTGCATTCTCTTGTTTACACCTGTTGCACGTAGAGTCCTCCCTTAAGCCATATTTGTACAGCCTCTGAGGTGTATAATACACCTGATGCAGGTACTTATAATGAATGATTCTTAAATTACCGTTCGGTGTTAACATGCCAGTGAGCATACAAGTGGTAGCCCATTCATCATCAGCTAGAGGTGTTTCCAGACCAGCACTCCATTTGTCCCTAGCCTTGTCAGTGTTGCTACCCACGGCACATTGCATGCTTGTGTATAATTTGGATACCAGGTGAGAGGCTGTGGGCGTAGTGAGAATCATTTGTAATGGTGCAAGTGACTTTGGCTCTTCTGGGTATGCTGGGTAGTGTTCTTTAATTGCCCTTTGTAGCCTGTAGTAATTAAAACTGAAAAGTAGGGATGGGTTGCTGATGTACTTCAGCTTGTCCAGTGACTGAAAGATACCGTTGGCATATAGGTCGCCCAATCTATCTATACCTGCCCACCGCAGCAGATCCATGCCTACCTGTTCCTGTGTGACCGAAATAGCCGGGTGGTGAGCCAGCGGGAGTGCCGGTGCGTATATCGGTAAGCTGTCCGCCGCTTTCCCCATCAATCTCCACGCCTCCGTGGTAGTGTTCACGGTGTTGATGTCATGGTCGTGTAGCTTAGGGCGTTTATGTAGTAGTATATTAGCCAGTGGCATCGGGTTCGTGTCTCCTGCTTCCACAGCCACATGTGTTAAGAAGGGTATTTCGTGGTACCAGTAGTGCGCAAACTGCGCCTGAGCACATAAATAATAAAGATAGAAATCTGGAACCTTGAAGCCTCCCTTAGCATATGGCAGTGTCATGGTGTGTAGGTCCATCCTCGCCTGTTTCCCCGCCCAGAGCAGGTTTAGCACCAGTGCTTTTATATTGCGGAATACTTCAGCCAGGGGCTTTATCGGGATATTGTTGAACAAATATAGGAACTTGGGCAAAAGAACCATTTTAACTATAGCTGCTCTGTCCGCCAGGGAGAGGGGTAGTTTATTCCATCTCTTAACTTTATCCTCTAGGGACATTATGGCTCTGCCATAATTAGTGCGGATAACCAATTCAGGATCTCTATGAAACCATATCCCTAAATACTTCGTGGTTCATCCTGCCATTCCAGTGGGTAGTCTAGGGGTGTTGGGCGTGTGCTATCAGTTAATGACAAAATAAGGGATTTATCCCAATTGATCTGTAGTCCGGAATGTTGACCAAATTTTATGTATTCCCTTAGAAGCGGATTTAAGTGTTGGTCAGGGTTCTTAACGTACAGTACTATGTCATCCGCGTATAGCGAGATGTGTATGGGACGTGAAGGCATTTGTATGGCAGAGTAGTTATGATGTTGTCTGATTTTGCAGGCTAGCGGTTCTAAAATGAGGGCAAATAGCATCGATGAAAGCGGACACCCCTGCCTGGTGCCTCGGCATATCTTAATGGGCTCTGAAATGTACTTATTTATCCTGATGCGCGCTGTTAAGTTTGTGTACAGTATTGAAATCCATCCCATAAAGATAGGGGGAAAACCCATACGTAGCAAAACCGCATGAATGAAAGACCAGCTGATGGTATCGAATACTTTAGCAGCATCTAGTAACACTGCCACCGCTTTCGTTTCAGGAGTCAGATAGTGCGCCAGCGCAAACAATGTGCGCGTGTTATGTGTGGTGGCTCTATCTGGGATGAATCCTGATTGATCAGGTCTTATTAACAGTGGCATAAGCGGTTTCAGCCTATCAGCGAGCAGGCTTGCTATTATCTTTGTGTCTACATTTAACAGTGAAAGGGGGCGATATGAGTCACATTTATCCACCTCCTTGCCTGACTTTAAGAACGCAATGAGCCTGGCCTCCCTCATAGACATTGGCAAGGTCTGGGCCTCGTGTGCTGCCCCGTAAAGCCCTACCAAGTGCGGAGCGAGCAAATCTGCAAACATTTTATAGAATTCTGTCACGAAGCCATCCGGCCCCGGTGCCTTACCATTCGGTAATCGCTTAATCGTATCCCTGACCTCTTCCACTGTGACAGGACGTGCTAGGTATTCCCTGTGCTCATCCGCTAGCCATGCAATTTCAATGTCCGCCATGTATGTCAGTGTGTCCGCCTGTGAGGGAGATGGACGTGCTTCATAAAGCGTGCTATAAGCCGTCATGAATTCTTTTATCATTCCTTTGATGTGCCCAACCACATCTCCTGCTTGAGTACTTATGGACGTTACGTTTTGCGGCGCTCTCCCCGAGCATATTTTGTCGGCCAGTGCCCTGCCCGGCCTACCTCCCTCCCCGTATCGCCGAGCGGTCGCTCGTTTGGACACATAATTCAGTTCGTCAGAGGCAAACTGTCTATGTACCACTAACAGGGTTTGGATTTCTCCCAGTACCTTAGTGTCTCCTGTCTGCGTGTAGACCTGTTCCAGTTTTTGTATGGCCCTCTCTCGTGTGTGCAGTTGCTGTTGTATATCCTTTAGGATACCCGTGGTTGTACTTATACACCCTCCCCTGATCGTGGCTTTAAAGGCCTCCCAAAGTAGACACGGATGCTCAGTTGTAGGGCAGTTCAGGTCAAAATAATCTACTATTGCTTTGTGTATTGTGTCTACATATAAGGGGTCTCGCAACGCAGCCGCATTGAAACGCCAAGTGAAAGGTGGTGGCTCGTAGTGTGGGATGTCAACCTCCAGCATCACCGGATTGTGGTCAGACAGCGTTCTCGGCAGGTGTTTGATATGCTTAACCCATGTTAGGACTTCGTGCGTGCCCAGCCAGTAGTCCAATCTGGACCAACTATTATGTGCCGCGTTAATGTGTGTCGCTACTGTCTCCCTCGGGTGACGAACCCTCCACATGTCTACCATCTGCAGGTCGTCCATGGTGTCCTTGAGCATTGCTCTTGCATTCCCATGTTGCTCCAGCGTGTGTGTCGCCCTGTCTAAACTGTCCTGTAACGTCACGACGTCACGTTAAAGTCGCCACCCCACACTATATGGTCAGCCCGAATATCAGCTATGCTTTGCAACATACTCCTAAAAAAACCTGGATCATCAGTGTTAGGTCCATAAGTGTTCACTAACATGACACGCCGCTGTCTCACCATACCAGCCACTATAACGCTTCTCTCCTCTGTATCTCTGTGTATGTGCGTGATCGCAAAGTGCACCCCCTTCCATATTAGAATGCTAACCCCCCTGGAGTAGGATGAATAGCTCGAGCTGGTAACAGATTCTGCCCATTTTGCGCCTACCGTTGATGTGCCGTTATTTGCCATGTGTGTTTCCTGCAAGAAGACTATGTCAATATGGAGGCGGTCGAAATATGCAAACATCTGACGTATTTTCTTCGGGTTGCCTAGTCCTCGCACATTCCATGTGAGGAGTTTCAGTGTACTAGTCTGTGACATGACCATCGGTGTGTAGCTCATCATTTCTTGCTAAATGTTGTTGCTGCATCAGGTATGATAGGTCTATAGGACATTGTAATTTACATCGAAAAAAAACCAAGAGCTTGCAACGCAATAATTCAGTTTTTGGCATGACAGTGCATGATTAAGGAGTTCGCCATGCTTCTCAGACACAGAGGTTGGAACTCAAAAAAACCCTGTTTCCCTGCCCGCCCACCACCCACTTTAGCACCCAAACTTTGCCAAAGCCATCCCCCAACAACATACAAGTTCAGTAGTAAACATAGTTTGGGGCGCACCCACCTGGGAGTGTCGCCAGGTTCACACATCTCCATCCACATAGTGGACGTGGACAGACGCATGCGCTGTCTCAAATACTATACTATTCTAACCCTTCTCTCCGCCTCCAGCCGCCATCATGAAGCTGTGGAGCTGTGCACTACCAACATAGCCTTCCAGACCCACAACTTCGCAATCATACAGTTCTGCAGTTTACTACGTCTTCCCTTATCTGCGCAGCCCATTAGCAGTTCCTAGTCTGACATTCAGTGTGGTGTCTGTGCTGTGTCCGGGAGACCCAGGTTCAGGTGTCCCTCTTATCTCGGCCCAATAGGTGCAACAGAGTCATTTCCCAGAGACCCGGGGCACATCCCCTACGCCAAGTGGTCTGCCCCACACTTTCTGTTTGCTGCATGCCCTCTGGGTACTCACCGTGTAAAAGACCCTACCGCAGCTGATCATTATAGAAGACAAAGTACACAGTAAGTACATGATCCAACCGCCATGGAGTTGTCTACTTCAAACACAGTTCTGGTATCCCACAGCAGTACCTTCACCAGTACATGTCGACAGCAGGCAAGTGTTGTTCCCGTATGGTCCGTAGAGCAGTCCGGAATTGTCCTTAGCCTGTCCGTTTAGTCCACATCACTCGTCGGTGCATCTCGATCTTGAGCCTTTCGCCGCTTCCCCAGTTTCTTTAGATAGTCCTGCGCGGCTTGCACTGTCGGTAGGATCACATGTTTTCCCGCAGTAGTGATTTTAAGTTTCGCCGGGTACAGCATGGCATACTCCATTCCGAGCTCGCGTAGTTTCTTTTTCACCGGAGCGAATTCTTTTCGCGCTAGTTGCACTGCCATGGTGTGGTCGGGATAGAATTCCAGGGTGGTTCCTTGATATGCGATCTTACCCATTTCCCTGGCAAGCCGGAGGATCGTGCCTCTATCCCTGTAGTTGAGCATGCGGGCTATGATCATGCGCGGGGCAGCACCGGGTTTCGGCACTGGCGCCAGGAAACGATGTGCACGTTCTATCAAGAACACCGATGACAGTTTTTCAGTGCCGAAGATCTCCCTCAGTAAAGTTTCGATGTAGGTTTCCATTTTGCCTGTGTTGGTGGTCTCCGGCAGGCCCAAAATGCGGATATTATTGCGCCTAGACCTGGCTTCCTGGTCCTCTCCACCTTGGCGCGTAGGATCTCCACTGTTTTTTCCAGACCACCACAGACCCTCAACGTGGTTTTGCTGTCGTACTCCACCTTGGAGATCCTCTGCTCCGCTTCGTCGATGCGTCCGTCATGCTTTTCTATCTTTTCCGCCATATTGTCCACTCGTTGCACTACGCTATCTAGTTTGCCGTTCATCTCCTGTAGACTCTGCTGGATTTCTCTTAGCACCGACTCCATTCTGGACCCTTCCGCCATCTCTTGCTCACCTACCACTTCTGGGATGGTTGTGTTATTTTTAACCTGTTTCCTGGTTTCGAACGGGAGCTTGGACTGCTGCTTTTCTGGCTTCCCCATGTCCCTGGGTCGCAAATGCGGGCTGTGCCCAGTTGCCCCCGGGCTGCTGGTTGCTTGGGTGCTTGGTGTAGATGTGGTGTGGCGCGCCGGTGCTGTGGCTCCCCACTGTGAGGTGCGTCTATTCATCAGCCTATTGATGTGCGTGGTGGTATTGCTGGGTCCGATGCCTGTGTTGTTCCACCTGTTGCTTTCACCTGGGGGCCCCCACGCAGTACACACAGCTCATGACGCTCCACCTCAGTGCACAGAAGACATGGGTCGCCTACCTGGCAGCCGACCGTGTTGTGTAGTGTCAGAGGGAGCTCCCACTCGGTCAACAGGTGCCTGCCCGTATGCCGCTGTTCTCAGGTGCACCTCGCGCCTGTAAACTGTCACAGCGCTCCTCTCACCTCGCTCGTTCGGCGCTTCAGGTGTGCTGCTCTGGGGGTCGCAAGCCGGCACTCTCTGTCATGGCGTTGGTGTGCGCTCGGCCCTCAGTAGACTTCAAGTTGCCAGCACTCGTTGCCCGCTGTGCAGACAGGGGAGATTCCGCATATACAGGTCCGTATATCCTTTCTATTGGCAGCCGCCGCTTCCAGTCATTTGCGTTCCAGCGCCGCCGCCATCTTGTGGTCGCCAGAACGCATGGCGATTTACGGTGCTCCCCCACTCAGCAGCGGCCCCCAGGTTCTTCTCATCCCCGCACAGCACTCGGTACCTCCAGGCTGCTTGTGCCCTGTCTGGAAGTCGTCCGCACCTTCCCCAGATCTGTACTTATCCTTAATTGCACCGATCGTCAGGCGCGGCCATTTTGGGTCGCCGTCGGCTCCGCTGCAATTTTTCGCCGTTATGTCCAGCCGTGGCCCTTATTGGGGCACAGGGGTGCCACGAGTGTGTCGGACCTGCATTCCGACAGCCAATTCTTGCTTTGGCAAGGCGGTAGCGGCGGTTTGAAAGGGTCAAAGGCCGCTAGGATTGCGCCCGTCCAGCGGAGCTGACACACTAGCCAGCCATTCCGCAGTGCGCCCTCTAGCGCCCCCCGTGTTTAGATTATTTTTAATAAATAATTTTTCAGGATTTTCGCGTAGTTGGGGTTTTACTGGTTTCCCACCCAAGCTGTCTCTACCTAATTCTTCATAGCATTTTTCTATAAATCTGGCAAGCTCAATTGGTTGATCTGTTATATATGTTTCTTTCAATTTCTGGCGTATCGCCACAGATGCTGCTTCTCCTTTTATATTGGCTAGTAATATAGCCGAGACCTGCTTGAAGTCTTTCAGTAATTTCATATCAAGAGTTAAAGCAGATTCTGGACCGTATTCATTCTGAATCTGTTTTAGCACATCTGGTATTACCGCCATGGACGGAACACCATGTGTTTTTGTGTAAATGGAAGCAAAGACTGTACCCCAAGTGTCACAGTCCTCCACATGTGGTGCGACCCCCATTGGAAGGAAGATAGTCAGAATTCTGTGTTTCTCAATAGGGGTAGTATTCGGAAATACTGCCTCTATTTGAGTAATTTTCTGTGCTAACCAAAAAGGGATTTGTTCCCGTTTTATGGCTGTTTTTCCAAGACATGATTGTATGTTCTGTGGTGTGATTTTATTTGTGTTCCCCTGATGAGGGGTCAGCTGTGGAATATTAGCAGCTGTTTGGACTGTTGCAGTCCGCATTACATATTGGACTGTCTATGTATCTTAATCAATGTTTTTAGCTGTCCTAACAACTCTTCTTCAGACATTTATTCAATGTCTGGATGTGGTGTGAAGCTGGCTAGAACCGGCCACGTTGCTCCTGGTCTACCTAGTGGACTGAGCCTGGTAATATGATCATTGTGTTTTAGGGCGCCTTTAAACCAGAGCAGGTGCTCTTGGTATTTTAATGGGATTTCAATCTCCTCGAAAGGAGCGTACTCATCCGGTGGCTCCTCTATTTTGTAATAGTGGAACTCGTATGTTGTAGCGTTTGCAGCTGGAAATTTTATCCAAGAATAGAATACCTCTGTCTGCCGATATTCGTGTGCCTCTATCACGAAGATGACTGTGCCACCTTGTGTGGTCAGTCCGTTTTCTATAGGTTTTAACGTTATAGTTTTTCTTATGTTGACCGGGATGATTATCGCACCCGGTTCATTAATCCCTGTAACATCGGGACCCTGCTGAGTCGCATTTACTGCGGCTTCAGCGGTTCCGTTGTCTTCTACTGACATTGTATAAATGAAAGTTTTGCAGAGCAGGTCTCCAAGGAGACAAAGATTAGGTGCACAATATTTTGGAACACTGTATCCTTCAACGTTGAATAAACCAGAAACTCTACATAGGAATCTCTTCCTACTAAGTTCGGGTGGATTTTAACCTTTCACCCACTCCAGACGTCTATTGGAGCATTTACGGGAGAAAGGGTCTGTGTGAAAAAGCACGACTGAGTTACTCTAACGTCTTGCTTTAGTTTTATCGCTTTACCAAACGTTGGGCGCCATGTAGTGTAGTTCCTATTTTCCCTATAGGCCCTGCGCCTTGGAATAACATAAACAGCAATGTAGACGTAGAAGTGCGGTCTTCTAGGTCTCTACTGACTACGCTAAACTTAATTGGTTTTGTACCAGCTAGCTCAGAGGTCACTGGAAACTTTCTTGACTGAATAGGAAGTGATCAGCTTCCCTGGCTCAGACAAGAAGGGATTCAGTTTTC
This sequence comes from Lissotriton vulgaris, assembly GCF_964263255.1. Classification (NCBI taxonomy): domain Eukaryota; kingdom Metazoa; phylum Chordata; class Amphibia; order Caudata; family Salamandridae; genus Lissotriton; species Lissotriton vulgaris. The sequence continues at coordinate 1,087,129,849 of NC_141694.1, read as the reverse complement.
CAACAATCGCATTAACAGAACAACTTTGCTCCTCAGAATAAGAGTCAATCTCTAGAGTCGTGTGAAACAATAGACAGCTATTTCACTCAGTCAGTTGTGCAGAATTACTTTCACCAGTTATGCAGAGAATAGAGAGACGGGCGTTTTCAATAAAAGGTATTTTTTATTGAACAATCTCATGCAAGAGAAATGAATTGCAACAATTGCAAGACTTGTTATTATGAAAAGTGCGTACATTAAAAGTAGTATTGCGAAATAATACTGTAAAAGCATTGATATGGTTTCTTAGCCATATGATAGTTAAAATCAATAAAATATATACATTCATATATACATTTGGCTAACTTACTCAACTGGTGCTTCTAACTACGCCTACCCCAGTGTACGTGACCTAAGCCTAATACATGGAGGGAAGTAAGTAAGTAGCAGTTTGAGTTAAGTTGGTTTTGCCAAGGGTTTGCTTCAAGAATTCTCTCTAAGGGTTTAGTCAGCACCGTACCTCTGGAATAGAATGTTGGAGGTCTAGTATCTCCTCTCAGAACTCAATATTCCAGTCACCCGCAGCTGGATTTTCTCGGCAGGAGAAAAGACAGCGTCTTTCTCAGCGCGTCAAGGAGGAGGAGGGGCAGCGTACGTGGGCTTCTCGCATCTGCTGGGCTCTGCAAGGGACAGCTGTTCTGCTCCTGTATTCACCACCACCATCGCATTTGCTTAAGGCAACGTTGGTATTATTTATACCTGAAAGGTGCCTTGTTTGACGTACGTTTTTGCACATAAGACGTCAATAAAGATGTCACTAAGAACTGGTCGTTCTTACAGTGCTCGTTAGAGTTCTATTACTAATCAAAACAAAGCAAGCAGGGCTTTCCCAGGTTGCTGGTGGTTTTATCTGTTGAAAGAACTTGGTGTGTTATCTAGGAATCTTAAGGAAGTGGCTTCTGCTGTGTCATGTACTGTAATGAGCTGCAGAGACGAGTTACTGAAATATGGCTCTGACCGTTTATGCCATTATAGGGATACCTATTGATACCTATTGATTATAGCCGTATAGGGGCATGAGGTCACAGTATTGATCGGGGTCCTAGATAGAACACAACAGTTACAGACTTTTAAGTGGCGATAAATGTCCAAAGTTCGCAGTTGTATCCATAATTCAACTCTTATTACATGCTGAACATTAAATTCAAGGTTGGTAAACCATCCATGATCAAAGTTACTCGTCTGCAGGATACCAACTAGTTGCTTCCATAGGTACCTAAGTTATTGCCATTTTGAATGTAATCATCATCACGCAAAACAAATGCATACGCGTTATCCAAAACAAAGCATTAACAAAAATCTTGTATTATCAATCGCGAAGTACCCTCATATTCACCATCAATTATTTAAAGGGGCAGTACTGTGTACCCATCGCAACTATTCACTACCAATGTCATTCAGCAAGCCCAAGTATTAAAAAGAAACTCATTAAACTGTCAATATAACAAATCCTAACTTAAGAGCCAAATACGCTCGATCCATCAACTCATACCTTGCTGGAGCGGGATCTCACTTTCCATGTTTATATAGTAGTCAAACACAATTTCTCACACATTAATTATTACCTTATGTACAGATAAAAGTGCAAAAAGGGTTTAAGAGAAAGAGAGAGAGACGGGAAAGACCATAGGATAGTAACTTCATAATTACAATTTAAAAGTTTTTTAAACAAAGTCCATAAACTTATTACAAGTACATCATATTGTCAAGGGTCTAGAGTGATAAACCTCTGAATATCATATGCCTAATGCAATATTATTATTAATGCTATTCAATCTAGTGATTCACTTGTATGGATCATTGCCACAAAAAGTTAGTATGAAAAGAAAATCATTATTTTCAACATTTACAGTATTTGCATTATAACAAACGGAAAACAGTATCTCAGTTATAGTCCATCTAGGAGATCAGGTAAGTCATCACATAGAAAAAGAGCACAGATGTACACAAGTGTATCAGCTGAACCCATTCACTATTCCTGCGCTAAGTAGTACTGAAACTCATTATCTATATTCATCCCTTGTTCCACCACTCTCAATTTCATCATCCATAACACTTCCCTTCGTCTTAATTGAAGTTGCCTGTTGCCACCTCTTATATCTTGTTTAATATGATCTATGCCATGAAAGCTAAATGTATTTTTCCCAATCTCATCATATTTTTGCACAGCATTTGCAGCAATAGGATATCGTGTGTCACCACTCTTCCATGCTACGAAGTGTTCCATCATTCTATCACGTAACCTATGGCCTACCACTGGCCACCAGGGATGAGGCGCAGGTGGTAGCCTCCGGGTGGTGAAGTACCTCGAACTTCCTCAGCAACGGCAGCTGGGGCAGGGAAACACAGGCGGTGCTGTGCAGAGGGGGAGTGACCTACCTGGTGGGGTCAAGGGTCGCCTGATGCTGATTCCTTGTCCTGGCATGGGTGTGTAGGGGCCCCATGGCAGCTTCACTCCTCTGGCAACGATCCCGACCAGGTCACACTTCTAGCTGGTCCTGGTGACCCCCTCTGGCATACAATGCCACTGTATCTTTATTACACATGGGCTCTGACCTGATCAGCACAGTAGATTCCTTCATGGAAGCCCCTTCTGGCATATGGAGTCACAGCTCTCTCAGCATGCAATCTGTCCATGGTAGACCCTCCTGGAGGACTACTAGCCCCTAACTGCACAGTTCTCTGACCCGATCAGCACAGCAATGATCACTGTTCACTCACAGCAGCCCAACTAGGCATATTTCATCACTGACTCCTCCTTGCACATGAGCGATGACCTGTTAATCTCCAGGGTAGGTGGTCTTGGATTACCTGGGTGATGTCCCCAGCTGGTTTAGCAGGCCTTGTCTCCAATTCCCAGGCACAGACAAAATTATGCAGAGCTCATTCTCCTTGTTTCCTCGTCCTGGCTGCTTTAGAGTTGACAATTTTTTCGGGTCTCAAGTTCTCCTTCTTCTAGTCTATTTCCAGTCACCAAATGTGATTTAGAGTCTGTGTATTTGAAGTTTATGTTGAGGGTCTGCTTTCTTTTGAAGTTCACATTCCTCTGCCCTTTCTCTGCTTGAAAGCAGCCTGTCACAGCAGAAGCAACCCCAAAGTTGATAGTCCCACAACACAGGCCATATGAGTGACCAGAGTACAAATCTCAATATCAGGCATAGTGATATAGGTATCAAAATTTTAGTCCAGAGACTCAGTCCTACTCCTTAGGATACTCTTATGAGCCACATTTCCTTCCTAAGATGTCCCCACGCCCCTTCCTTGTGACCACTTGGAATCAAAGAGCACCCTTTGAAGTGTACTGGAGAACCCTGGCTCTCCCTTCTCCAATATGTCACACCGGCTGACAGGAATTCCACAATACACAAATCTGTCTGGCAGGATGCCTCTACCTCCTCTGCTCATGTTTCACCATGAAGCCCTGCTTCTCCCAAAATGGAACTCAGAATCCTCCATGTATTGTAATCTTTATAGGCACACACACAACAAACACACAAATTCAACATATATGAAGTGCACAGCACTGTATCCTTCATGTACTGCACCACTCACAGGCACACATACACCCATCACATGCATTTAACATGCAAGCACTGCACAGCACTACATGCTTCATGTATCATTCCACTTACAGGCACATGTACAACCAGCACATGCATTTAACATACACAAGCTGCACAACATCCTTCAAGTATTATACCACTCACAGCCACACATATACCTAGCACATGTAGTTAACATGCGCACACTGCACAGTACTGCATCATCACAGTACTGTATCCTTCAAAGGCACACATACACCCGGCACAGGTACACCACTCATTTCCTGTACAGCACTCCACACCAAACCGATGTAGGGCAAGCGGTGAGTTAAGCGCACAGCAGTGGAATTCTAAAAGAGTGTGGCCAATAGTATAGTGTGGATGTCAGTAACCTTTTAGCCGTGAAGGGACATTATTGAACAAATAGTTTTTTTTTATATAGATTAAGCTTTGAGCAGTTCAAAGTTGGAATAAAATGTGTAAGCAACTTTTTTGTTCAATTAGTTTCTTATTTTACGGATGCTTAATCCTACTTACACAGGACTTATTTCTACGTATAGTTATTTATTGTTGACAATTTACAGCAAACAATTAAAATAGAAATGCAGTCACAACATTAATTTAGAGTTGTTAATAGATTTTAAAAAGATGCCATCTTATTAACAAAGTAGGTTGTACAACACTCTTAAGACTAAGGGGTATATTCCCAAGAAGGTGGGATAACTACCACAAGAGTAGCGTAACACAACTTTCAGCATCACAGCCCATCGTGGGAAAATAACCCTGTGTCAACTTGGAATTCACAACATCGCGGTAGCATGCAATAGTCTGCTGAAACCACGGACAATGTCCGCGATAAAACCACCTTGATGGAGACAAAAACACAAACCACAACACCAACAAACCTGCGATGGGCCCAAGCACGATGAGGAAACCAGCGATAAGCAGCGCCAGGCCTGAAACACTCACCTGGCAGGTGGGAAAAATCACCATATGAGTAGATAAAACACCAACAAACAAACTGACCAACCACCAAGCACTATGGAGGCAGCCGGAGCAGGTGGAGAGGACAAGCGCAGCCCCACAATCACCCCGGGCGACTAGCCCAGGACCTCGGGGATATTGAAGGGCAAGGACAAGAAGAAGAGGAAGATAAAGTTCAGTCCACAGGCAAACCGGATCAAAGTCACAGAGGTGATGGAGCACCATCAACAACTGTTCGTCACTTCCATATTGTCATTTGGCACCAAAAACGGAATATGGCGGGACATCGTGGACAAGGTGAATGCCATCGGGGAGCACAGGAGGACAATGGATGAGTTCACGAGGCAATGGAATGACATCAAGCCGCGGACCAAAGGAGAAAGTCTCCACCAACCGGAAGGCAGCAACGCAGACTGGAGGTGGAGGCCCAGTGCCACAGCTCGAGCTGAAGTAGTGTGGCTCACTGGTTAGAGGCGGCAGACCCGAGAGCAGAGGACGGCCCGGGACCAGGGTTCGATTCCCGGCGCTGCAGGTTTCTGGACCAGGGTCAGTGGACTCGATAATTCTCTCGCCTCGGTGCCCACTCTGATCAGCGTTCACACTCGGCAACTCTGGGCATTAGCTTGCCTCATCTTCACTAACGGCCCCACCAGACCGCCGGGGATGCCTGGTCTCACCCTGGAGATACCCATTAAGGGACCATCTCCCAGGGAAGCCAGGAAGGGTTTCGCAGCGGTCAAAGCGCCTTGGGACCCTCCGGGTAAGTAGTGCGCTATATAAATGCATATACATTTACATTTACATTTACATTTACATTTACAGCTAGATGACATGGAGGAGCTGGTGTCGACAGTCATCAGTGTGTAGACTGTGGCTGGAGTCGGGGGATCGGACACTGCTCAACAGGACATAACACAGCCACAACAGGGTGAGTGACCACCATGTACTGGGGGGACAGGTAGAGATGGGCACAATGGCACACATGCACAATCAAGCAAAGCACAGTGCACACCCACAATGACTCTGGATCCTCACCCAGATCTACAGACTGTCACAATGCACAATGCCATGCTGTCTGAATGTCAATATGTACCATGCGGCTACATACATGTGGGCACATAATACACCATCTCCCCTTCACATCGCAGGGGCACCGTCAACACCTCCTACAGAGCAGTCCCAGCCACTCTTCACTGATGACAAGGAGGACAACACCAGCATCGACACCCTAGCCATCCAAGACATCATGGACCTCATCCGCAACTCACCTCCAGGATCAGGGCAGGCCAGCTGCATCAAGGAGATCCCGTCCACCACCCAAAGCACCCAGCAGGAGGCACCCACAGCCTCGGAACCCCCCACAAGACCCCCCAGGAACAACACATGGCCTTCCAAATCCGTGTGCTGCAATGCCAGAGGGAGACGGCAGAGCAGGTGCGGTATGGCTTTGGCAACATGGCAAGCAAGCTTGACACCATCCTTGGGTGTGTATCCCCACTACATGGTCTCCAATGAGCCCTGACTGACATTGCTGGAGTCATGACGCAGAGAGAAGAACACCTGTCCTCTCAGAGTGGCTCCAGCAATACCAGTCGTGACCTGCCACAGATGCGGAGGCTCATGGAGGGCATAGTGCGGATGGAGGCGGAAAGGATGGCAGCCACCGAGAAATGCGCATGCACGGGCGGCTGCGCATGCGCATTAGTATCCAAGATGGCGGCGGCGGCGGTGCAATGACGAGAGGGAGCCCCGGGGACGCAGCGGCGGACAAGGTAAGTGGTTTATAATTATTTTTTAAGCTAATTGAAGCATTTAGGGAGGGCGGGAGAGAGGCGGGTGGCGCGTAGTGGGGCTACGAGAAGTGCGTAGTTTCTCGCCCACTTCGCGTAGCTTCGCGTAGCCCCACTACGCCCACTACGCCAACCCTTAGTGTCAGTGCCACACAGTGCGGCAGATAGACCACCTCTGACACCTGAGGTGTCAGTGCCTTTATGTGCCGCAGCCACTACAGCAATACCCCCAGGTGGGGTGGGGCACATATCAGGGGACGAGGACGTAGATGGGCTTGTGATCAGAAGGGCTCAGTAGTATTCATTTTTGCCACCTGACCTGTTCCTGGTTGGTCCCGCACGTGGCCTCATGACCTTCCACTGACCCTTGATTCCCTCAGATGCACTCACCTTGGACAGCGACATGGACCGCCACATTCTGTTTGATGACCAATGACACAGCGACAGACTGCGGACTGCACCCCTCCTCTTCTGCAGTACTTGTCTTCCACGGATGTACTCTGGCTGGCCCTCCACGGGCCCGATAGTGTGGTGCATTCGGCAGTGCCTTGTACCGCTCCAGCTGAGGAAAAGCACTGAATGGGCAATAAACATCCAGTGACGCACTGCTGTGTCATGCCTTTCCTCATTCATGTATGTATGTATGTATGGATGGATGTCGGGACAGTGATTTCCATTGTGTCAATGATGCACATCCTGTGGGATGGCAGTCAGATGGGGCAACATGGCAATTTGTGTCACAGGTCCAGTGAACACCACAACAGGGACACAGGTATCAGCCACTTTCTTTTCAGGACATGGACTGAATCACGCTCAGTGCCCATGAGTCATTTTTGCAAGCCCTGCCCTGTTTCGGCGTACAGCAGGCCAGACCACTCCGCTCACGCTCCCAGGGCGAGCCTCGTTGCTACCCATTGCAGGTGTACTCGCTGGTGGTGTGCAGGTCACTGGTCTAGTTGTCAGCATATCACAGCCACTCCCTGAGGGCAGGTCTGCACACACACCACACCCACCCGGCACAGGCATCACAGGCCATGTGACCCCACAAATATAAGGGGCCGATGACGTCACATACCCCTCTGCTGGTGGTGACTGGATGACGGGCCCGAGGCCTTGAGGCCGGCACAAGCCTGCCACCACGTGGCACTGACTGGGTTTGCACAGGGCTTGTGGCAGTCACTGCATTGCGGCGGCATAGGCACACCACCATGGGACGGTGATTTAGGGTGCACTGAGTCATTGGCACCTTGAGCAGCTGAGCGGGTGCGCAGCCTGCGATGATGGCCGGTCCTGGCGGTCCAGACTGCCCAGGATTTGTGTGCCTTGCTGGACCGTGATGTAGGCCGCGCAAGCGTCCTGCGCAGGCCTACTGCAACGTGGCCCCGCTTCCGCGGTCACAGAGTTAGTGGCACCCATTGGGCCGTGTGGCTGTGCAGGCTGCAAAGTTGCTGGGTGCCCTGGTTCATACCATGCCATGGTGTAATATAATTCCAGCACTAGATGTGTTACCTGGTGGCCAATGCAGCGTGGATGCTCGGAGCAGAGGGTGCCATGTCTGGGGACCCCGGCCTTGTGGCTTGCAGCAGGACGTGGTGGGACATGCAGTCTACACGCCGGTGGCGGAAGGTGAGCAGTGTTGCCCGGGCATGGGCAGGCATGCTCCGATGGGCGGCGGGAGGGGCTGGGATGCCTCTGCCTGGGTGTGCATAAGCGGAAATGCTCCAATGGGTGGTGGGAGGGGCTGGGATGCCTCTGCCTGGGTGTGCATAGGCTCTGTCTCTGGACTCTGTTTCAGATAACAGCTCTGTCTCAGAAGTAGGACCTTGTGTTCTGCTATACATACCCGCAAGTGGTTGGAGATACGTCGGTGGCAGCAGGTGAGCTGTCTGGCCTGGGTGCACAGGGTCTGCTCTTTCTCTCTCCTCCTCTCTTCTACTCTCTCTCTCCACCACTCTTCTATTCTCTCTCTCTCCACCCCTCTCTTCTTCTCTCTCTCTCCCCCTGTCTTCTCTCTCCCACTCTCTTCCCCTCTCTTCTACCCTCTCTGTCTCTCTCCCCCTCTCTTCTCTCTCTCTCTCCCCCTCTCTTCTTCTCTCTCTCTCCTTTGCTCTCCCTCTGTCCTTTGATGAGCGCAGGACACTCCTTCTCATCATGTTTTTTGTCTTGCGGGCTTTGACCTACCGAATGTGTCAAGGGGAGCTGCCATGTATCTTAATTTGATTTCTGTGTTGTTTCAATAAAGTTTAATTGTTTGCTTCGATAGTGAATGTGTGTTGGTCATTTCTGTGCCGACACATGCATGTCACCAGTTGTGATTGAGCAACATCCGCCGGATTATTTGGTACATGTTTAGGTGTAGCTGATGAGGCATGTCTTTGCCTGGGGAGATCCGGGGGAGTACCGGAGGTGGTAGTGGTGGGTGTTGTGGCCCTCTTGGGTGTCTGGTGGGCATAATCAGTTGCTCCATGGCATCTGTTTTCCTTCCGATTACGCCCTGGGCAGGTGTAAATTTTCTTCTGCTAACGCGCCTTATCGCGTGTTTTTTCTTATTGCCGATCTGTCTGGTCTTTGTGAATGTTGAGGTGTGGTGTTGTTGCAGGTTTTTACACGGGAACTCCTACTCTATCTCATTAGAGATAGTTGCGGGGGTCCTCTGTGGAGATATTTTTTGCGGCTGCTATCACAGGAATGGGGAGGTAAATTTATCAAACTTTGGCTGCGATAAAGTGCTGTTAATTAGGCGATAGCTCCTTGTGAATATGTCCCTAAGGGTCTGAATTTGATTTACAGATTTAGGTAGACCTGTTCTTTGTCACAAATGTGGCTATGTCCCGTCCTCCTTATTTTAAGTACATTATATACATATGCATTTGCATTAAGGCGAATAATTTTAACGGTGTACTTGTCTGCCAAGCCAAATCAGGTCCTAAGTGCAATAGGATACAGTGCCATGAAGAATGTATGTCTTTCAAGAGGAAAAAGAAGAAGAAACACAGGAAAAAATACACACACCTGGAAAGAAAAGATACAACGTACCTGGTTGTGACCAAAATTAAAATTAAAATTAAATACCGAAAGTTAAAGTAAAAAAAATGTGATTGACTAATGCAATTAAAATGAATCTACGGAAAACGGAAGAAAGTAGCAGAATGAAATGGGAAATAAATACAAAAAAAGCCACTCCTAATAAAACGTCATTGGATGCATTCAATTGAAAAGTGAGAGGCAAAAGATTTTGCTTGCGTGGCGGTGCAAAATGTTTTATTCTCTTGCATCACCCATTTGGAACTGCTGGTCTGCACCACAGGTGGCGCTCTCATGCTGGGCTGAACTAAAAATTAGGGGAACTGTTATGAGAAACAATAAATTGAAAATGATGAGGGTGCAAGATCCCTAATGTCTGGTAATGGAAATAATAGGAAATAAAATAAAAAGAGGACATATCTCCCCTGACTGAGTGCGCACACAAATGAGAACCAAGCTTGTTAGTTTGGACGCACCCACAATGCCTTTTAAAACATCTTAAAGCATAATTCAAAGGAAACATAGATCAAAGCGCATTGGATTTAGAAAGATGTTGCTAATGTCTGGTATTCCTAAAGTAACAAAGCTAATGGGAATTTTGATGCAGTCTCTTTCTTTATTGAGAGTCATTCAATGCATCAGTTGTCACTGTATTTTGTAACCATTTAATTATAATGACTTTCTTGAGAAAGGTTAACTTTTCTCATAAAAATGTTAGCTTTTTTAATTCATATATGCCGTGATTTACCATATTCTTTTTCACTCCCAAATTCAACATAGGTGCAGGAAAAACGAAATATTGAGTCACAGATTGAAAATTCTGAAATACGGAGTGAGGATCCAGGGACTGTGGAATTTTACATCCAGAGATATAAATTAATATCACTTAAATAATGCATGATGTTCTGCAATATTACATTTAGAGGGACGAGTGGGTACACGGGTGGTCTCAATCGAGAGGTAGAGAGTAACTGATTGGGATTAGTGAACATCTGTCATAACTTTTTGGCCATTCACATTGATAATCCAATGATTTTCCCCACCCAATTTATATAACTACACTTTGTACCAAACGAGCCTAACATAAAAATACGAATTTTTGTGTAAAAATCACACAAGATTTCAAGATTTTATTTTTGGATGATTGTTTTTTTTAAAAACAAAAACCATTACACCAAATAACAATTTTTAAACAGTACAACTACATATAAACACATAAAATTGTTTGCAGAATCTTACAAAATTAATCTAAAAGGTACTTTTATGCGTCAAATATTTAAAATTTCATTTTTAAACTAAGGTTTAAAAAAATCATGTTTTTCTAACATCATTATTATTAAAAAACGGCCTTTAAATCTTCTTAATTTTCTGGTTGACCGTTAGTTTTTTAAAGAGAATCTTTTTCGCTCTCTACAGAGTTTCAACCAATTTTCTTTAAATACACATTCAAAAGTTTCACCCCTCTACAAACTAATTGGGATTGAGGACCCGCCGAGCCAGGTGATTACAGCTTCTCTACATGATTGTATATTCAAACTATTCAGTAGTGATTTTAATAGCGCCTTCCGTTCATTTAGTAGCATAGGGCATACGCAGAAAATGTGTTGAATAGCTTCGTCTTTATATCCACATAGTCTGTAGTCTTGATTTTCCCTTTTATCCTTCCATGCTGGTATTAAGGGGAAACAGAATTTACAACTCAACTTTTACATCGCACTACCATTACAACGCAGTCATTACATCGCAACATCACTTACATCGCATGCCATTACAACGCAACCATTACATCACATGTCACTACAACGCATGCCATTATAACGCATGTCTTTACTTCGCAGTCATTAGAACGCATACCAATACAATGCATACCATTACAAAGCATAGTACCCTTACACTATCCAACACTTACCCTACTGTTGCACCCCCTGGAGTTAGAATTGTAATTTTTACCCCTACACTATCCAACACTTACCCTACTATTCCACCCCCTGGAGTTAGAATAGTCATTTTTACCCCTATACTATCCAACACTTATCGTACTGTTGCATCACCTGGAGTTAGAATAGTAATTTTTACCCCTATACTATCCAACACTTATCCCACTGTTGCACCCCCCGAGTTAGAATAGTAATTTTTACCCCTATATTATCCAATACTTACCATAAATGCAATGTAATGGTATGCGTTGTAATGGTAGTATGCGATGTAATGGAATGAGTTGTAAAGGTAGTTTCTTAAAATGCGATGTCGTGTCATGAGATGTAACGGAATGCTTTGTAAAGGATGTTGCGATGTAAAAAATGTGTTGTAAAGGCATGCGTTGTAAAAGTATGCGTTGTGACGTCATACAACGGGATTAGGTCTTTTGTTTCCCACATGCCCAGATGCAACCTCATAAATTGATGTTGTAGGGTAAGTGAGAAATAGGCTGATAAATATTCCTGAGGCTTCCTTTTCCCATATAAATTAATAACCGTCCAGGCATGCTGTCTTTGCAATAGGGTATTCTCATACATTGAGTGAGACAAACATTTTATTGTGATCTTGATTAGTTTGTTGAATGCCTTTTTTCTTATGCTAAGATTCCAAATATCTTGGGCAGAGAGGTCCTAAATCACCTGGTTTAAGTAACTACCCCAGGATCCTTCCATTTTCTTTTCTTTTTGTCTTTCTATTTCTTTCCAGCATAGGTGATCTATGGTTCCGCTGCAGAAGCACGCAACCTCCAGCACAGTTTTATGAATGCTCCTTTGCTGCGAAATTCCTGGTTTAATAAGCCAAATTCTAGCCGCACCTGAGCAGGCAATGCGCTTTGCTGGATATGGAAAACTTTTTTATATACTTTTGTTTGTATTTTGTTCAAGGCCAGGATTTCACACCCTTTCATTATTTCAGTGCCATAGGTTACTGTTGGAATCAACTGTGCCTGCATAACTGTTAATAAGTTGCCATATGATGGACAGCTTAATTTCTCTTTTAATACATTGAAGCCATATATCAGGTTTTGAGATTCTGACTTCATTGAAATAAGCTGTGATTGTGGGTTAATTTTCGTTCTACCATGAATCCAAGATATTTGTAGGAAGCAACTGTTTCGACTTTCTTTCGCTCTAATTGCCATATATATTTCTTGTTTTTGTTTTTGGCATCTACTAGCCGTATGAACTTTGTTTTTAATAAATTCAGTTCTAGCCCTTGTGCTGTCAAATGTTTTGGCTATGGCACTCATTCCTCTTTGTAAGCCAATTTGCATTTGACTTAGGAGTACTAAATCCTCGGCGTACTGAAGGCACCTAATTTCCTCATTAACTATCTATGGAGGATGACTATTGATTTCCACAAGGGCGTCTTCAAGATCAGATATATACAGGTTAAAAAGAGTAGGAGCTAACACGCACCCCTGTTTCAGGCCATTTTTGGTTTTATCCACTGGCCATCTCCTATCTTTACCTGGCTCCATGTGCGCGAATATAATACTTTGATGGCCTTTAACAGATTTATGATGATGCCCCAGCTGGCCAGTTTTTCCCATAGACGTTCACGGGGCACGCTGTCGAAAGCTTTCTTAAGGTCCACAAAACAGGCGAACAGGCAGGCGTGCTCAAATTTAACTTTTTCGGTGAACAATGTTAATGCCGTTAGGTTTGTTAAAGTTCCTGCCCCCACCCGAAACCCCGTTTGAGATCTCTGGATGCGTTTGTTTTCATTGGACCATTTTTTCAGTTGGGTTAGCAAGCAAGTTGCGTATAACTTTGCTTCAACATCAATTAAAGCAATTAATCTGAGGTTGGTCGGCGTTGTTGAATTTCCCCCTTTAAAAATTGGCTGGATAATAGTTCCCCTTCAGGATTCAGGGATTCTGATTGTTTGGGGGTACGGCTCATATACCCATCGTACATGGGGTACGGCTCATATACCCATCGTACATGGGGTATGGCTCGTACACCCATCGAACATGGGGTACGGCTTGTACACCCTATGATCGCAGGGGTACGCACCGTACCCCTGCGTTCATGGGGTGTACAGACCGTACGGTGTGTATGTGTTTGTGTGCTTTTCCGTACGACTCGCCCTTACCTGACGTAGACCGTACGAATTGCGTCCTCATACCCCGGTCCGGATGGTACTCGTCGGGTTGTACGGCATGTGTACGAGTCGTACGGCATGTGTATGAGTCGTACGGCATGTGTACAAGTCGTACGGCATGTGTATGAGTCGTATGGCATGTGCACGAGTCGTACGGTTCACGGTTTCAGCCTTGCAATACGTACGGATCGCGACGATTCGGACGGATTCACGGAATACGGATCGTACTATGCGACTCAGACGGACGGGTACGATTCGTACGGAGAGGGCTCTGGATACAAATCATACGGACGGTTATTTTGCCAAATCGGAATCGACCCCTAAGTAGTATTAATATTGTTACAGATCCATCGCTTTTGTGCTGTTTCAGATTGGATACAAGAACCCAATTTGTCCCTATAGTTAGTTTTTCTAGAGTCCAAACCAATGTGGCCGAGAAATAAGAGGACAAACCGCCCTTTGGGTGTCCAAATTTTGCTGATTTATTGCTGGCTCATGATGGCCGGCAAAGGCTATGATATTGTTCGGAGTTATGCTCCACGTTTCTTGGGCTAAGATGATATTGTGTGCTTGCAGGAATTCCACTGCACCAGGGTTTCCTAAGAGATTTTCTAGGGGCTTAACCTCCGCTATTTCTATATTTTTGTTATTCTTTGTTCCACTTGAGTCGGGGTTGACGTCTTTTACCTTAGTGTTGCTTTCACTTGTTTCTGTTAAGACGGATATTTTCAAAATAGACATTTGCGTAGTTTGTGTGTTGTTTGAATCTTTTTATGATAGTCCTGTTGTTTTCTTTGGCAAAACCTCAACTGCCCTGTCTTTTTTGAATGGATGAGCTGGTAGCTTGGGCTCTCACTTCGGTCAATATGTCTGTCAAAATAGTTGTTACTGTTAGCCGATTTCTGCATGTCAATGTGCACTTGCAATTGACTTGCTACGTGTAGTTATACTGTTGCGCTCTCGAAATAAAATCGTTGAGTGTCTGTAGCTTCTTGTCAATACCTACTATGTATATTGCCATTATGTTTAATAGATCTACTTGGAGATCGTGTTTGTCTGCTTGGTGGGAAATTGCTGTGGAGACTGTCTTCAATGTTGACAATAGGACACCCCAGGTACTGGGAGGGGCTTGATCTTCAATATTTGTTGGATGAATACATTTGATTGGGGAGGAATGATTGCTTGGTTCCAGATGTTTGGCCCCCCAGCTGTTGTAAGATATCTGAGACCTTTTAATGTTTCATTTATTAACGGAAGCAAGTTTAATTGTGACCCTATGTCTAAAGCTAGAGGACTTTCTGCTTTGCACACGTCTATCCCTTCTACTTGGAGAGGTGAAGGTGACACAACCTCTCCTATAACTGATGAGGTCCGTTGATTGTTGCAGTTTAGTGTCCTCCTTATGTGTAAAGGAGAAGTTGTTTCCAACAGTTCCAATGATTTGGGGTCAAGCTCTTTTTCTTAGGCGGGTGAATTTAATGGCTCCTGTTGCTGAATATAACTGAGCCCCTCCCCCTGCTCTTCCCAATTACTGAGATTGAAGGAAAAGAGTGTTTCACTTGGGTTATGACTGTGAATTACTGCATTTGTTGTTATTTTCCTGGCTGGGTTTATTGCTGTGTGCATGCTTACTGAGCACTTCTGAATTGACACGTTTGCAACAATTTCTTGGCTTTGTACGTAATTTGTGGCTACTTCATTGCTTTTAAAATGAAAATCCATTGCATTTTCTTGATCAGACTGCTGTTTTATTAAAGATCCTCCTTTGGTTTTGTTTTCCATCAATGGTGTCGCACTATTCGAACTTCCCTTTTTTGTTGACCCCTTTGCGTTTAGGAAGTCTGCTACGTTGTATCCCTCTTTCCTTTTGCTATGAGCAATTCTTGCTTTCTTCATAGCAGAAGCCTTACTGGGAGATTTCTTTTCATTTTGTTCTTTTCATTTATGTCATTCCGGGGTATTTTTAAATCCTGTTGTTGCTCCTGTCTGGGGGAATCTTTCCTTAGCCTCTTTGGTTATCTCTGATTCCCTTGTGAAAGGCCTTCCCTGTGGTCCTGGACCTGGTCCTGACCCTGATCCTGGGCCTGGGCGGCTCTATTTTTTCCTGAGTGCATTTCTAATTCCCTTACTGCGCCTTTGTCGCACTTCTTGCCATTACCTTTCCCCTTGCTGGATGTTAAAAGGACCCCTGACCATTCATTTCGATTTTACTCCTGTGGTAAATTAAATTACCTATACTTAATTTCTATGCGGTAAAGTTCAATAAGAATAACTCAGTCAAAAAAATGAGAGGCAGAGTCCGTGGCATCTGAGGTTATAAGGGTTTTATTCCTTAAAAAGGAATTGGTTCGAACCAGGTATCATGTTCCATCGCCACAAGGGTTCAGGAAGGGAATGGACATGGACATGTACAATGCTTTATTAACAGAATATCATATATATAGTCAATGCATATAGTGGTGATGAATGCAGAAGGCGTAACAGCTGAGAGAAATGAGATAAGAACACACGTGCGTAACAGAAGGCGTGCACAAGGGCGTACACAGAGGTGTGTGCTAGAAACGTCATAAAGAAGGGTCACAGGTGGGTGGATCCATAGAAGAATCCTGCAGAGTCAGCAGAAATATGTGGGAGAGATGCGCGCGCAGCAGCATGACGTGTAATTGACGTGGAACTGGAGGGTGAAGGGGACTTGACATTTGCGCTATACAGGGAGACAGAAGTCTGGCGTGTCAGAACAACCTAATCCCAAATCATATCTGGTATCTTGTGTTTGAGGAACTATATTATCTAGAAGGAAAGGCCTCTCGGGCAGAGGCTATTCTATACTGACTGCTAGTGCGTGCATATGCGACTACGTGTCTACGTGTAAAGCAAGGGGCCATGGGCCTACCATGGTAACGGGAGCTATGAATTACTTGCATGGAGACAGAAAGGCCGGGCCCTTTGCTCTGCAGCTGGGAAGGATGTTTACCTAAACTACTAGACAGGAATGTATTTTCGAGGAGCGGAGCAGATAACTTGAAGGCTGAATACTGTTTTGGCAGGCAAGCAGGCCGAGCCAGGCACCGCTAGCCGCGCAGGGAGTAAGACAAAGGTCAGGGATACAGATGCAGGTCCAGGCTGCAGCTTCCAGAGGCAGAAGGCAGAAAAAGCTCGATGGCAGAAATCGGGGCCTAACTCGCCGGAGCCAGGAAAACGTGAAAAGTGCACCATGTAAAGACGGTGGCAAGGCATACTTAGGAACTGAATATTCGACCCATTCATGGTGGATCTGAAAGAGGACATGTTAACGTTGGACGCAAATGTATTTGCGTCTTCATAGCTGGAAGTGGAGGGAACATACATGTACTTGAAGCACGTACATGGAGCCGTTGGGGTCTACGTTAGGGGACACAATTGACCATAAAAATTCATATTACCTCATTCCCTCCTTGTCCCCTACGGACCCTTCATGATATATCAATCCTCATTAATCTATCAATCTGTTCATGTAACATCATTTGCTCTTCTTTCTTCTTACGGTATTTTGAACGTGGACTTGAATGAGGAATACATGATGCAAATCGCTGGCCCACATTGCAGACATAGACAACAACTGAATACTATGAGAAGGGCTATTCCTAGGAAGGATAGGACTTTCCATCCCCAGGCTGATAACACTCTCCAGAACCAACCGGACCAAGTCCAGGTGCCTGGATTCTGGTGTATCTGACTTGCAATCTTGTGAAGACGGGTTATGGCTCAATATACTGATGGCGCGTTTTCTGGAATGAAAACACAGCAGCTCGATCCGATGACTCTACAAGCTCCGCCCCTATCGGCCAGGATGACGTCAAGGACAAGACGATTTTGAAGAACGACAAGTCTCATAGCAGACTGTTCCTCTGTTAAGTTGCCTAGGGCGGAAGTAGTTTCATTCACTACTGCTTCAAGGGTCCTGGTTAATTTACGTATCAATTTACTATTGAAGACAGCACCTAAGTAGGGAAAGAAACCTTTATTGAAATCTGTATACTGCTCCCATGCCATTTCAGTGTAATCGACAATCGGGAGATCTCTCTGTGGTCTATTGTGTACTAGATGGGAGTCCCTATGGTAATCAGGAGGGGCTAGGAAAACAGGTGGCAGAAGGAAGGCAATGTAACAAGTACCATCCCAATCTAGAGGTAAACGTATATATGCTGTATGACCACAAACGAAATAGGAATGACGGGAAGCCTTGAATGTAGACTTGCCTTTATCACTGAATTCAATCACAGTAGTACATGTGCTATGACCTAGGTGTACTGAACCATTCTTTCTGACACATAATTCACCTTTTACTGGTAATACTGACATAGCGGGCAAGACTGGTTCGGTTTCGGACTCAACATTCAGAATCATGAGGTTAAGTGTAAAGTTACCTAATCCATAGACTTCGTTTTCTAGATCAGTCCCTGTCCTTTGGGGAAGACCCTCCTTGTCAGGAAAACATACTTTATGCAGAACTGTGTTCAGATTTCCCCATACCCAATTGCCCTGGTAAACTACGGAATCAGAATTTAAGGAATTAATCAAACTAAACCATGCACCACAGGAACCATTGTGTGTGAACGGGTACGGAAAGAGGGGCAGAACTCCCTTGTATTTATGATAGGGAGGGAGTCGGCCACATATCCAACAATTGGTAGCATTGCTGGTCTGATGGGAATGATGTAACATACTAATGAATGTATTGTTGCGCAGCGCAAGTCGGTAAGACAACTCATGCGGGGGCAGTTCACTGAAAGTGTGCTCGACAGTGTCATTTGGAGAAAAATGTGCACGTTTGAAAATAGGAAAATATACATGTAGCAGTATACTTGCAGCAATAATCATAAGACTCAGAAAAAACATAATCAATAGTGTCACAATACAGTGACTACAAAGTGATTTACAATATTCACGTTTCTTGAGCTGTTTCTGTCTATCTCTCTCTCTATTGGGGTCTAGGGGATACATGTCAGAAACTTGTCTAACCGATTCACCTAGGGGAGGACTTAAACAATTAAACTGTCTGACTTGCTAGACCTCAACTTTAATTTATACTCCTGAGAAGAAGTTTTCTCTACCAGGGGGAGTTTTGAGTCAGTCTGTGGAGGAGGGCAGGGCTGGGAGTCTAAGTCTGGCGGCAGTCCATGGCATTTTTTAACATGACTCGAGTGAAGCCAGCCCTTACGGCCCTCCACTTTAATCGCAGTCCTTGTAGTCAATAGTACTAGCTTCGGCGCCTGCCAACGGGGCTCCAGCGGACTTCTCCTGTCGAAGTTCCTCACGAACACCAGGTCCCCCGGAACAACCTCATGTGGCTTCACCTCGGTGTTGTCGGGAAAGGCTGCAGCAACCAGTGAACGACATGATTGTAGTGCAGACATCAAGGAAGCAAGGTAATCTGTCAGCATGTTACAGTCAACATCAGTAATTTTTCTCGGCAGAGGCGTCCCCCACATATTCGGTGGCCTGCCAAAGACCACCTCGTACGGGGATAGCCCTGTTCTAGAGTGCGCTACCATTCTCATGTAAAAGAGTGCAACTGGTAAAGCTACTATCCAGTCGACGCCTTTCTCTCTACAGATCTTGGCAAGACGAATTTTCAGAGTCTGATTATGACGTTCCACGAGACCTGCTGCCTCGTGATGTCGGACACAGTGGAATTTCCATTGATAGCCTAGCAGGAGTGATACCTGCTTCATAAGCTCGGACGAAAATGGCTGACCGTTATCTGAGTATACGATACAGGGCAAACTATACCTGGGGAAGAATTCACGAACCAGCTGCTTGGCAGTGGTCGGAGCAGTGTAATCTGGGACTGGATATGCTTCTGTCCAACGGGAGAGTGCACATACAACTACGAGGACATATTTGAATCCTCGACAGCGTTCCATCTGGATATAATCCATCTGGAGGACTTCAAAAGGGTGATCGGGAGGATGAAATCCACCTTGCTCTACGGGAATGCTTTTACCTGGATTGAACTGACAACAGATCATGCAAGTACGCACTTTCTGTTTGGCTGCTGCTCGTAAATGTTTATTGAACCAAAGGTTCTGAATACTATCTAACATGGCTTTTTCTCCTAAATGTGCTGGACTATGTACTGTGTTAATGATAACTTGAACCATAGAGTCGGGGAGAAACCATGTAGATTTTCCCTTCGTCATCCATCCCTGTTCTGTCTGGATCCCTCCTAGTTCAGTCCATTTCTTGACTTCGTCTGGTGTAGCATGTGTCTGTATGTCAATTACATCTAGGGCGGGATCCTTAACTGTCATGCAATGTGTCGGTGTCTGGACTATTGTCTTTGTCAGGTCAGTTGTGTGAGTCTGAGTCTGAGCTGTATGCTTGGCTGTTCGGTCTGCCAGGTCGTTACCCTGGGAAATGATATCTGTGACTTTCGTATGTGCCTTGCACTTCATAATGGATATGGCTGTAGGCAAATGTATTGCGTCTAACAGAGCTTGAATGAGGGGACCGTGCTGGATCTTGGCACCGTGAGAAGTCAAAAAACCTCTCTCTCGCCAGAGTACTCCGAAGTCGTGTACAACTCCGAATGCATAACGTGAATCTGTGTATATGTTAACTCTCTTGTTCTTTGCTCGAATACAGGCTTGTGTCAGAGCGATGAGCTCTGCTGCTTGAGCTGACAGGGTGTCAATACAATTCGTTTCTATGACTTCAGTTTCTGTCGTGACTGCATATGCGGCCACTAACTCTCCTGTACTTGTTCTCATACATGAACCATCCACATAAAGTGTCAGGTCTGGATCTGGTAATGCGGTATCTGTCAAGTCTTGTCTGGGTTTCGTCGTGATGGTAATGACTTCAATACAATCATGTGCCAATGGATCTGTCTCACTTAATGGCAGAAGTGTAGCAGGATTCAATGTATTACAACGTCTGATTTCTATGTGTGGCTGAAACAATGTCAATTCATAACCTGTCAGTCGTGCTATAGTCAGGTGTTGAGTCTGTGTTCGGTTTAAAAGAACTTCCACGGAGTGTGGAACTTGTACTGTCAATTGATGTCCTAACACTATGGAATCGCTTTGTCTGATTGCTAGAGCTGTCGCTGCTACTGATTTCAAGCACGCAGGCAGCGCCTGGGCTACTGGATCCAATGTACTAGAAAAATAAGCACACGGTTTGTGTGAACCTGCTTGATTCTGGGTGAGTACTGACAATGCAGTACCTTCTCGTTCTGTGACAAAAAGTGTAAAAGGTTTGCTGTAACATGGTGTCGCTAAAACTGGTGCTTGACATAAGGCTTTCTTTAAGTCGTCAAAAGCTTGTGTATGTTCCTGAGTCCAAGGGAGGACAGTCGATGTCGCTACCTCCTGGGTTGTCAACTGTATGAGTGGTTTCGCTAGAAATGCATACTGAGGAATCCATTGTCTACAGTAAGAAGTGAGGCCTATAAAGGCTCGTACCTCCTTTTGTGTCTTAGGTTGTGACATGTTTACAATTAACTGGATACGGTCAGGCGTTAGCTGTCTCCCCCCTTTGGACAGCAAGTGCCCAAGGTAAACCACTTGCTGAACACAGAATTGCAGCTTCGAAGGGGACACCTTGTGTCCCTTGTCAGCCAAGAAATGCAAAACCGTCAGTGATGCTTGCTCACATTCAGGTTCACTTCGGGCGGTGATCAATAGATCATCGACATACTGAAGTAGGGCAGTGTCATCAGGCATGTGAATACTGTCAAGTTGTCTTTTCAGTGCTTGGCTATAGATGCTGGGGCTTTCTGTGAATCCTCGAGGTGCGCGTGCAAATTTGAAGCTTCGGCCATTTAAACAGAATCCGAAGAGATATTGGCTTTCCGGATCAATGGGGACACTAAAAAAGGCGTTCTTCAGATCAATTACAGTAAAGAACGTTGCCTCGGAATCAATAGCTGTCAGTAGGGAGGAGATATCTGGGACCACAGGATACTGTGGTACAATGCATTTATTCAATTCGCGTAAATCAATAACTAATCGATAAACTGGAGGTGCATTTGGATCAGTGCGTTTAAGAATCGGAATGATAGGGGAATTACACAAATTTGAGTCGGTTTCTACAACCACACCTTGTGCAATGAGCTCGTCAATGATTTTCAGTAAAGCCACTACAGCATCTGGGGGTAACTTGTATTGTCGGATTCGCGGTAATACCACTCCTGGCCTGAGTGTGACTCGATATGGTGTAATGTGCATACAACCTACATCAGTGGGGCCTTGTGCCCATAAATGTGCAGGAACATTCTGTAATCTGGGATCAATATCTCTCAACACATAGTGACCCTTGAAGTCACGCAAAAACAGTCTTACTCCTTCCGGAGAACAGCAAAATTAATAACAAATCCGTAGTGCGAGACAACGGACCAACTAAAAGTGGTACTGGTTTCGACACTTCATTTACAATAGGCTCGCCTGAAAATACAAGGGAAACATTCAGGGAGCCTGAGAGGGGTGCCACTGGAACCTCGTCGTGGCTTATTGTTGTTCTGCTTGCCCCTGTGTCAATCAAAAACTTTCTATCTTTTCCTAACACTTGGCTATGTACGTAAGGACCCTCTTGATCTACAGGAACCTCAATAAGAGGCAAGCCAACTTCCCTCTCTAGGCTGTTTCATGTGTATCGCTGATAATCGGGATAATCAGTTTGGGCATACTGATACATCTGCTGAGTCGCATGTTGTGTTGCGGCAATCGGTTGTGGCTGTGGTACCGCTACGGTCTGTACTGTCTGTTGTGGAGCCTGCATAGGCTGGATATTCTGTGGTACTTGTTGTTGGACCTGGTCCTGTCCAGGTTGACGCAGCCTTTCTTAAGTTTTACCTGTAGCTATATTGTGTTTCAAAACTGCACAATCGTTTATATAGTGACCTGGCTGTTTACAATAGTTGCATGTCCCTTTAACAGGAGCTGCTAAATTATTGGACTGAGTCATGCCCTTTTTCTGACCGTCAGCTGGAACTGACTGGGCTACTAACATTTTCATTTTCGTATCTTTCATACGTCTTTGTTCGTGATCATGTTCTTCTCTAATTCTGTTCTGGTGGTACTGTAACATTTGTAACATTTGGGAAGGCGTGTTTGCTTGCCAGGTGCTCTCGACTTTCAGTACACGATTCTTAACTTGGGGCAGAGAATTTTCGACTAACTTGGATGCACTTCTCGCAAGGGATTTTGTCTGTCTATGTAAAACATTTTTCTTTCTGGGGGTGGAGCCGAAACAAACTGTGGATTCAGGAAAGCACTATATCTGTGTCGATGTTCTAGAATTACCTTAACTAAATCGGTACCCAGGCCTCTCCATTTATTCATGAGTAACTCTATTAGTACATCAGGTAAGGGACCTGGATCAGAATGTTGGCTCTTATACAATATAAGGAGGAGGTGTTGTATCATATACATCCTAGCTAGTCGCTGTTCGTCTGGGGAAAGATTCAAAAAGGTCTGCGCTAATGCGTCATCACTATATTTATCAGAATTGTCAGCCCATTGTACTGCTGACCTGGCTAATTCTTGTTCATCCATGGAATCGAGTACATGGTACCCCATTCGTTCTTGAAGTATATTATCGGTAGCCTGAAATAGATGTTCAGGAGTCTTCACGTTCGACATAGCGGAGTGAAAAAGTCTCTTGCTTTCTGGGTGTATCGGCTTATTAAAGGATCTACCCTTTCCTACATATGCTATCGTTCCTCTATCTTCTGGCTCTGTCTCTGGCTCATCCTCTGAGGATTTATTCGCGTCTGATTCTGCTCCCCTTTCAGCTTTCTCTTTTGCATGAAATACTACTATTTCTTTACGAATTTTCCTGTACATGGCCTCTATACATACCTTTCTATCATCTTTTCCCTCTGAAATATTCTGACCCCACGTAGATAGTACCTCCATCTCTTCTTTATTTACACCAGGCAGGTCCCGTTCTCTTATGAAACAGTTTATGAGGAATCTTAATAGTACACTTTGAAGGTCTACTTTCTGATGTGCCATAGCCTCGTGAATACATTCCTGACCCTCCCCTGTCTGAGCAAAATGATATATCCTGTCTAGGTAATCTTCGGAACTGGTGGGCCTCTGAATACCTCGGACCTTGCTCTCTCGGCTGGGCCCTGGTCGGGATCCTCCGCACTCCTCACCGCCTCGTCTGGGTGTCGATCGCAGCGTCAGTAACCTCCGTTGGCCTGAGGGAGATACAGGAAATCCTGCGGGTACGCGTAGTTGTCCGTCACGGCTGTGGCAGGGGGCCAGGCCTGCAACGCACCGCCGGCGCGTAAGGTGGGGGAGGGGTCCCTGTTCGGGCACCAATTATGTGGTAAATTAAATTACCTATACTTAATTTCTATGCGGTAAAGTTCAATAAGAATAACTCAGTCAAAAAATGAGAGGCAGGGTCCGTGGCATCTGAGGTTATACGGGTATTATTCCTTAAAAAGGAATTGGTTCGAACCAGGTATCATGTTCCATCGCCACAAGGGTTCAGGAAGGGAATGGACATGGACATGTACAATGCTTTATTAACAGAATATCATATATATAGTCAATGCATATAGTGGTGATGAATGCAGAAGGCGTAACAGCTGAGAGAAATGAGATAAGAACACACGTGCGTAACAGAAGGCGCGCACAAGGGCGTACACAGAGGTGTGTGCTAGAAACGTCATAAAGAAGGGTCACAGGTGGGTGGATCCATAGAAGAATCCTGCAGAGTCAGCAGAAATATGTGGCAGAGATGCGCGCGCAGCAGCATGACGTGTAATTGACGTGGAACTGGAGGGCGAAGGGGACTTGACATTTGCGCTATACAGGGAGACAGAAGTCTGGCGTGTCAGAACAACCTAATCCCAAATCATATCTGGTATCTTGTGTTTGAGGAACTATATTATCTAGAAGGAAAGGTCTCTCGGGCAGAGGCTATTCTATACTGACTGCTAGTGCGTGCATATGTGACTACGTGTCTACGTGTAAAGCAAGGGGCCATGGGCCTACCATGGTAACGGGAGCTATGAATTACTTGCATGGAGACAGAAAGGCCGGGCCCTTTGCTCTGCAGCTGGGAAGGATGTTTACCTAAACTACTAGACAGGAATGTATTTTCGAGGAGCGGAGCAGATAACTTGAAGGCTGAATACTGTTTTGGCAGGCAAGCAGGCCGAGCCAGGCACCGCTAGCCGCGCAGGGAGTAAGACAAAGGTCAGGGATACAGATGCAGGTCCAGGCTGCAGCTTCCAGAGGCAGAAGGCAGAAAAAGCTCGATGGCAGAAATCGGGGCCTAACTCGCCAGAGCCAGGAAAACGTGAAAAGTGCACCATGTAAAGACGGTGGCAAGGCATACTTAGGAACTGAATATTCGACCCATTCATGGTGGATCTGAAAGAGGACATGTTAACGTTGGACGCAAATGTATTTGCGTCTTCATAGCTGGAAGTGGAGGGAACATACATGTACTTGAAGCATGTACATGGAGCCGTTGGGGTCTACGTTAGGGGACACAATTGACCATAAAAATTCATATTACCTCACTCCTTTGCTGTTTTACTCGTTAGCTCCTCCGGTCTATCAGTCTTGGATTTCAAGGGTTGCTTGTCATGACAACGCGTGGTATTACCACGCGTGCCATTACAACGCATGAATTACAACGAAAGTCGTTACAACGACTTTCGCTGGAGGGCGCTGGATAGTGCAATAGTTTAATTTTCTATTCCAACTCCAGCCCACGTTGACAGTAGGGAAGGAGTTGGATAGAAAATTAAACTATTCCCTATCCTAAAGCGCCCTCCAGCGAAAGTCGTGGTAACAACTTTCGTTGTAATTCCTGCGTTGCAATGGCTGTGCGGGGTAATCCCCGCGTTGTCATTGCTGTTCACCGATTTTAAGTGTCGATAAATACTCCGTAAGCTGTGCTCAAACTGTACTCAAGCAGGAACCTCCAGCAGTGATCCGTGCGTGTCTTCTCTATTTTTTTTTTTAATCTTTTGAATGTATATGATGAATGTCACTTATTATATTGATGGCCTGGGGGCCTTTTGCTAGTTTTCAGTAGAAATTTGGTAATGATGTTGATTAGTACTGCTGACTACTAGACGCTCACCCCCTCCCTTCGCACCGTTTTCTTGCCTGCACGATTTGGCACAGGTTGGATTCCTTCTACGAGCCTTTGACTGCACTATGCTTGTTGACTTCTTAATTTCCACGTCTTACTTTCTGCTTCTTGCTATCTCTCAGTAGCTTTTATACCTCTGTATCCACTATAGGAATCGCTTGTTTCCTGTTTTCCTGTGCTGTGCTGGTCTGAGCTAGCATCGACAATAAGACTTTCAGATTTAATTTAGGTTCAAAAATATGTGTTAACTTATTATTGCAGGCTACGAGCTGTAAGTCAATGAGCCAGTAAATCTGTGCTTTTGAAAGCAGGCGAGTGGGGCACACACGGCAAAACTGTAAGCTACTCCCAACCTAATCTGGCCGCCTCAGCTCTTTTTGCCAAGGGCACTCACTTATCGGCCACCTGCTAATGGCGGCCGCGCTCGCCCGGCCTACCT
Source organism: Lissotriton vulgaris (assembly GCF_964263255.1). Lineage (NCBI taxonomy): Eukaryota > Metazoa > Chordata > Amphibia > Caudata > Salamandridae > Lissotriton > Lissotriton vulgaris. Next base: position 1,087,103,834 of record NC_141694.1, on the reverse strand, counting down.
TGCTCTGTACCTCCCAGGAGAGGTCCCTAGAAGGATCTGCTGACTCTCAGATGCTGTACCCGGGCAGCAACGGTGTCCTTTTGATCGGGTTACTGCTGTTCACCCCTCGATAGCGAGGAGTCACGTGCAGAGCACAGGGCTGTGGCCGCAGCTACAAAATGTGGGCTGCGGGCGGCGGGTGTCTCACCCATGCACTTTCTCACACCTCGCTGGCCTCGCTTCGCTTCCTTACCGCGGGTCGTTGCTGGACCTTCGGCCTACTGTAGCAGCAAGTGCGGGCCGAACTCAGCTGGACGGCGAGTGAAACGGTAAGGGGCGCCACACTGCAGATGAGGTGCCTCCACCTGGGGAGGCGGGAGAGGCCAGTTCGTGCCACCTCCCCCCCCCCCCCCGGGCACCCCACGCCGTCTTTCGGCGCAGCATCGTAGGATGGCCACACCAGTGCGGCAACTTGCTGGACACCACCTCGGTGCCATCCGGATCTTGGCGCGTTGTGCTGCCTTCAGCCTATTTGCACATCGGTCCGCTACTGACGCCGCCTCACAGGCCAACGGATTTTGTAGGCTTTTTATAGCCCAAAGCCGCATAACAGGTCATGTGACTTGTTTATAAAACTTTTCATTGGTTCATTTTACTTTTGGTTTCCTAATGATGGAAGGCTTGATCATATGACCTAAAAATAACACTTTTCATTGGATTGAAACATTTTTTTTTCCCAAATGATGAAAGCCTCACCTTTTTTTTTCTCACTCGGCAATCCAAAAAGGTTCCGTTAGATGACAAGAGAGGAGACAGGCAACAAGTAATTTCTATGGTAGAATGTTTACCCTGAGAACTACTGGCAGAAGGGATGAGTGCAACTCAAAATCTACCTTGTGCCAAGATTTCCCTTAATATGGCTGAGGATTTCTGTAAATACACAGAAATCTACACAAATCTTATTAATAAGTCTCTGATTCCTAGATTTCCAACTTTCAAATTGTTAATTGTGAAGCCACACCAAGGTTAGAAACTACCTTCAGCAGATAAACCATACTTGCTTGCTTACTAATCTAACTTAGTTTTGATGGGGGACATTTTTTTTCCTGGGGTGAAAGTACAATATGGACACAATCAATTGCTTATTTCTAAGTGACACATACAAATGAAGGACACCCTGAAAAAAACTGAAAAAGAGTCATTTAGATACAAAAATGTAAACATGTAAGTAGTAGTAAGTAGTTTAAAAAGTAATCGTTTCCTACAAAGAAAACATTAATAAATCTGGTTCACAAACAGCCTACTTAAATGTTGGAAATTTGCTAATGTAGATTTTTTCCTAAAATTGTAGCAGATTGCTGACTTTTCTGGATCCAGACTGTAACCCAGACGTATTTATGAACATCTATGACAATTGGGACTTGTTCTTGAGTACTTAGCAAATGTTACACGTGGAGGTGTTCCACAATCCATAAATCAGAAACAAATGTGCCTTTAAACATTTTGTTTCCTCAATGGTATAATTTTGCTGCCTGCAGAAACACATCTCCATCTATCCCACATCAAAAAAGTGGGATAGATATTAAGGCTATTTACTCCTCCTTTCCCATCACCACCAGTGAAGGGTCGGTAGAGGAATCTACTACTTACCTGCCTCAGTCACCCACATTGTTAGAATTCGTAGACATCTCTGAGGCCGACACAATGGTAGAATTACTCAACTGTAAATCAGGCTCCCCTAAGGACCCTTTGCCTGCCAAACAATATAAAAAACTGGCACCCCTGCTTAACCCATACCTCAACCAAATCTGGAACGAATCCTTGAGAACGGGCAGTTTTCCTGCTAAATGGAAGCATGCTTCCCTGGTCCCCATCCTTAAGAAACCTGATCTTGACCCGGATAACCCCAGTAACTACAGGCCTATCTCTCTCCTGCCTGCCCCAGCTAAGATCCTGGAAAAACTGGTGCACTCCCAGCTTGACAATTACATCGAAACCCATGGGCTCCTGCATGACTCTCAGCACGGCTTTCGGTCGGGCCACAGCACGGAGTCGGCCCTTGTCGAAATGGCTGACTCGGTGAGATGGACGCTGGACCGAGGGTCGAGGGCGGTGTTAGTGCTGCTGGATCTTTCAGCAGCATTCGACACCGTCTCTCATAAGATCTTGCTGAGAAGGCTGGGAGACCTGGGTATTGGCGGAACTGTGTTGAGATGGCTCTCTTCTTACCTGGGTGACCGTACTCAGCAGGTATACACCCCTCCCTACGCCTCTACCGCTAGACCACTTGAATGGGGAATTCCACAGGGCGCATCCCTGAGCCCGCTCTTGTTCAATGTCTACTTTACCCCCTTGGCTAAACTGATTGCGCAAACTGGGATTAAATCCACCTCCTACGCCAACGACATTCAGTTACTCTTTACCTTTGATACCCCCACTGCTTTTGCTTTCGACCCACTGAAATCCTGTCTAAGAGACATCTCCAGCTGGATGGACTCCAACTCCCTCCGACTTAATGCTGGAAAGACAGAGATTTTGTTTTTTAATTCATCATCCCCTCTTGATTCTAATTTATGGTGGCCAGATGATCTAAGCCATGCCCCCACGCCTAAAGACTCGGTGAGAAATCTGGGAGTGCGCTGGGATAATCATCTCAGTTTTAATGCCCAGGTTCAAACAGTAGCAGCATCCTGTTTTGCTAAGATCAAGACAATCAAACGGCTCATCAACTACCTGCCGATGGACTGCCGTAAGACTGTGGTACAAGCTCTGATAATATCTCATCTTGATTACGCCAACGCACTATATCTCGGCATCACAGCAGGCCTATGTCACAAACTACAGACTGTCCAGAATGCTGCTGCTCGGCTGGTGGAGAGAATTCCCGCCAGACATCACATTTCCCCTCACCTCCGTAAACTTCACTGGCTCCCCATTGCCAAGAGATGTATTTTTAAGGCCATGACCCTGGCTTTTCGGGCCTCCAAGGGCAAAGGCTCGGCCCATCTGAAAAGTACTCTGAGACCGTATGTCAACTCCAGGACATTACGCTCAAACTCCCTACTTCTGCTGGAAACCCCAAGATTCAAACGTACTCGCGCCGGAGGGAAAACATTCGAGGTCTGCGCCACTCGGTGTTGGAATAACCTCCCGGTCGCTTTACGTACCTGCCAAACTGAATCAGCATTCTGAAAGTCTTTAAAGACTCATCTTTTCCCCACATAATGCCCCCCTGGTTCCTTGCCTCTCAGTTCCATGATTTATCAGCGCCGGGACGCCCCGTTGGGGCAGCTGTTGCGCTTTACAAAACACACAAATAAATAAATAAATAATAAAAATGAGGAGTACCATCTCCATTTACACCCTGTCAGTGCACTTTTGCCTGTGAGTTTCCAGGGTGTACAACTACCTGTAAGAAGTAGTGAATACCCACAAACTCATTTCTAATGATAAACGTGGGAACGGAGAGTATCCAACACATGCGCACATGCATTTAATGAATGAATAGAATTCTGTCAATCCTGATTCTGTGAATAAAGATTGGGAATGTACATTAGCAAGTTCTTCTCCAAGCCTAATTTCTACCTATGGAGAAAGAAACTTGGTGAATTCAGCCCAAAGTTCACAAAATCAAATTCTAAATATGCAAAAATCTATTCAGTTGTGGTATGATTTTCCAATACAAGACAATAAACCACAATAATTAACTGCATAAATGCTAAAATATATATGTCATGAGTAAGTCAATATCAGTTAATGAAAGGTAGAGGAACTAGCAAGAGTATTAAGGCATCAGAGAAATTTGACAAAGAACAACTTGCTGTAAATAAAGGTACATTTTACTACCCTGACATTTCACAAGCTTATCGGTGTGTAAAGCATGATCTTTTAGCTCTGCTGAGCAAATTACATTGAGTCACTTAAAGTCCTGAAGCAGGAGGGGTTTGTCAATGTGGCATAAAAAAGCTAATGCTGCATACACATATATGAATATGTAGCGGTTGCCACTAGGTAGTTATAGTTAGGTTTACTTTTCCATAAAAAGAGCGTTTTTTGGTTTGCTAATACCCTTGGCCCCATTTGACGATTCTTCACAAAACTTTCCCCCAAATAATTTCATCCACTTCCGCTCCTTCCAGGAAAGTTAAAAGTGATCTATCAAGCGGGGGCCAAGAAAAAGGTAAGTCCTAAAACTAAAAATCCCCATGCATTTTCTCTAGACTGCTTTACGATGGGCTACAGCAAAGATTGCTGGACGGAATTACACCAAATTGTGCAGGAAGCTGTATCTTGGTCTGCAGAGTGGGCTTTAAGTGAATTGTTGTAAATTCATTCAGTCATTTATTTAACAATTCAGGGTAAAATATAAATGTATACTTTGGCCTACAAGAGTCATGCCAGACTCCCACGAGAGTGTGAATTTAAAAACAGATCCCGGTCATTGGTCACGATGACCATTTTTTCCTTGACTTTTCACACTCTTGCGGGAGCAAGAGGCTTCTGAAAATCCGGCGAGCACTCTGATTGGCTTGGTGTTGGAGTTTTAGAAATGAAATGGGCACCAATACTGCTTACTAAGAAAAATTGCAGGTGTTTTGATAATTCAGTAAAAATGCTATATAAGCGGGCTGCAGTAAGGCATTGTGTCCCCCTAGATTTAGAGAGAAGGTCTCTGAAGCATAACTACAATGATGAAAATCAGTGTTTTTAAATGTTATGATCTAGTGAGACTGTTGCAGGATTGAGAAAAATTAGAAGGAGATGGTGATCTTTGAATACATTCATATATGTACAATTGTTACTATAGGAATGAATCTTACTAATGATGGTGTTTATCAGAGTCTACTATTTATGCCCATTGGCTCGGGAAGAGCTGTGAGTAGAGAGTTAAGACTCTCATCACACCCTACTTTGTACAGCCATCACACAATAGAAGGGTGTCACTGAAGAGGTCTTTCTCTCTCCACACACTACTACGCACAGCTGTTATCCAAGAGAGAAGTCTCAGTAGAGAAACCACTCCATCCACACACCCGTCATCTGAGAGAGAGGTCTGAAAGGACAGGCCAGTCCATCCCCACACCCTACTATGCACACCCATCATCCAAAAGAGAGGTCTGAGCAGAGACTTCAATACCTCCCCATAACCTACTATGTACCTCTGTCATGCAGAGACAGATTTCAATAGAGGGGCCCCCACGCACACCCTATTATGCACTTCTGTCATCCAAGAGAGGTATCAGCCTGTGAGTAGTTGGCTGCAGGGCCTGGCTGCAGACCAGGCCCTGCAGCTAACCATCAGCTGTGCACCTCATTTGAGATGGCCTCAGTGATGTCATAAATAATGTTAAAGAACATGAGTGATGTATTATGTGAGGTCATAATCATTGCATGGTGAGGCTCAAGTTATAGTTAGAGCAGCTAAATATAACTGGTGAATGTTTTTTGTTCAAAACTGACATTCAACTAACAATAATGTTACTTTAACCTTTTGCTATATCTTTCACAAGAAACAGAATCACTGGGCTACCAGTTGGGACCCTTATTCTTCAATGAATTTCCCCTTCGGAAACTATAGTATCATGAAAGTGAATTAAAAGAAGAACTAAAGTAAAATAAAGTTAGGTTTATTCCATGAGAAAGAGCACATCCATGCAGATCTTCTGGCAGCATCAACAGTGAGTAACTGTCCTCACAGCGATTACATCATGGAACATAGAACATAGATAATGAAATGAATACAAGCCAGTTAAAGGGGAAATGCATAACATATAATAGAAACAAAGCAAGATACTACATATCCTCCCTTTTCCAAAAAACATTAAACACAACTCTTCCTTTTTCTTAAAAAAAACAAAAAAAACAAATACTCCAAAAAAATCGTTGACCACATCTAAATCAAATAAAATATTTAATTCTTGTACATTCAACTAGGATTATCTTGTACACAGCATTTCATAAAAAATGTAAAGATCTTTCCACACGAGAATGTATTGACCACCAGCAATGAAATACAATAAGCAAAATACAGTACTATTTCTAAATGAAAATATTAAATAATGGTACTACAACAGTTCTATATAATTACAAGTATAACCCTTTTTTTTTTAAATGTGGGCAAACACAAGTTCGCAGCAACTTGCAAAGAAATTCTGCCAAACTAAACCATACCCCAAAGGTTAAATTTAACTATTTTCATTAACATTGACATCAGAATCGTACTCAGAAGATACTACAGATACACAGAGAATTCCATCAAATTTGCTTTAAGTTTATCCTAAAAAAGTAAAACCCTTTCAACCATCAGATTTCTGGGCAGTGATTCAAGCTCAGATCCTCTCCAGGTTAGACTATTAAACCCCTGCCCTAAAACGAATATCACAACAAATACTGTCTCACCTGAAAGTCGAAATGTTGCCACACAGTTGTATTTAGGCCGTAGAAATGTGTTCACGTCATACTAATGCTCAAAGATGTACACTGGCTACCTGTGGAGAATCATCTTTCTGACGTTCTAAACTCTCTCTACACTTCCAATAAGCTTATCAGTTCTTTAATGAGTGTGAAGACTAGGTCAAGTGACCTCAAAAGTCATATATGTTGTGGACACCATTATCCTGAAATTTGAAATTATATTGTGTTTCTTTTTGCATCAATAATATCAATGTTTTAAATTTCTATTACTTTCATATCAATGTTTTTAATATAATATTAAAATGTTTTTATGTTAGCAATAATCAATTTATCTGTTTTTGTTTTCTACATCTCCTTTAGTTTTTTGATTTTTTTTGTTGTTGAATTATTTGCAGTTTGTTGTAAGATTGATATTTTTATTAATATCTGCGAATAGAATGTTTATTGGGGCTTGAAATTTATGGGGGTTTGTGTGGGTAGTGTTTAAAGAAATATGTTTCCAATATATTAAAATATACGTTATACATTTTTTGATATTTATGTACAGTTTAAAGATATATTTTCTAATTGTCATGTTATTTATTTTTTGGGTATTGGGTTTTAAAGGGGTTTTTCGCTTGGGAATGTTTTAAAATACTTTTTATATTTTTTGAGTCAATTTTTAATATAATTTTTAAAATTCTTAGTTGCTAATTACATATATATATTTTTAAGTTGTTTATGGTTCTGGTTCTTGGGTTTCATAGGGATGTTGGGTGCAACGTGCTCTAAAATCAATTTCAAATATTTGTTTGTATACATTTTTTAATTTGGTAAAAAAATTAAAACATTTTATTATTATGTTTTAAAAAATGTTTTTGGAAGAAATATTTTTTTAAGATGTATTACTTGTTTGTACTTAGTATTTGTATTTTAATTAATTATTATGCATTTCAAATTAATTTTTGAGAATTAAAGTTTGTTAATATAAAGATATGTCACATTTTTGGATATTTTTAAAGATTTAAATGTATATTCTTTAAAGCTTTTTATTTTTCAAATAATTTAATTTTGATATCTTTTAGACTAACCCCTTCAGCGCAGTAGTTGACCCATTGACGTCCTCCACAGTGCAGAAGACGTCAACCAGTCGTCCACCCGGAATTCTCTCACCAAAGGCTTCCCACATTTCCCCTTCTGTGGGCGCTGATGCAGAATTGCTTCCTCCTCATTCCCCACCCATCAGTCACATCAGCACTCTGCATGGTGCACCAACATCACACTGATCCTACCAGATGGTGCAAGAAGGTGGAGGTAAAAAGACCTAATTGTGAATTGGGTGGCTTTTTTCCCACCAGCCTGCCTCTCAGTGTTTAAGGAAGGCATCGCTGGGCAGAGTCCTTTTTCCAGGGATGCCTTCCTCAAACCAATACTAGCTCATGGATTGTGAACACACTGCGATACACTAGACACCAGGGGTTCCCTATATTCAGGTTGGGAATCATCCTCTGGGTATGGTCAACCCAGCAAGCAGGCAATATAATATATTTTGTTGTTTTCCCTTCCCGGGAGGGGCCTCCACAGGGAAGGGAATACATAGGAGCAATGTTTTTTTTTAAATGTGCCTTGGGATTTTCTAGTGCTCCCAGGCACACAAAATTAAGAACTTGTCCACACAATATATTATATTTGGTTATTTTCCCTTCCCTGTGGGGCTAATCAGGCCCCCACAAGGGCCCAATTTCCCCCAAAGGGAAGTGGAAATATGGGAGCCATCGTTTTCATGTATATATACCCTGAGGTTTTTGTCACCCCCCAAGCACACCATTTGGGGAGGGGGTCAGCCTTCCTTTTCATAGGTTGACCCTTATGCCTGGCGGCACACAAAACTGTGGGGCTTTTCTTTTCCTGGTTGGTCTGTGATCACCCTTCCTGAAGGTTTGTGTCTAGTACTGCCCAAGAGCTTTTATGTGCTACCCCCTTGTCAAGCAGTGTCAGGCTATTTAAGCTACTGATTATTTATTGTGCTATTCACATTTTATTTCCAGCCAGCACAACATACATCATGGTACAATAGGTGAGCCCATTTCGGCTACAGAGCAGTGATACAGCCATTCACATTTAGCTATGGCCATAGTATTTAGGAGACCATTGTGGGTGGGCTAATGTATTGCCCTATGTTGTGGTGGGCGGAACCAAAATGTGTATGGCTGAATAAATGATCAGTGGCTGAAGTGGGTTCAGCCACTGTTCCATGATGTTTGCCACACAGGGTAGAGTTACCATGTGAATGACAAAATAACTGGTACATTGCTCAACTATGCTCATTCACTGTCGGAATGACATGTGGTATACTGGATCAAAGTAAAATGTGATTTGCACTATAACTGATCAGTGCCTGACATGTTGCCCTTTGCTGTAGTGAGTGAATGCACATCAGCACATGCTGCAAATGACTAACTTCATACTGTGTCACCTGTATTCTGCTCTTTGACATTGAGCATGTCTTACAAAGAGGTTTTTCTTGGCATCAGGGACAAATATGGCATAATGTTCTTTTGCTTTGCAGGGTATGATGCAAAATGAATATCTTTTTTCTTATCTTTTCATCCTAGCTTTTTGTGAAGAGTTTTTGTCAGAATTCTTACAAAAACTGCTTGGAGTCAGATAAGTGAGAGTTTTGAGACTGCTGTTGTGATCACATTTCACTACATTGTCTCAGCTGAAGGCACACTCCCCCTCTACACACAGCTTTCATTTCTATGAGTACTTCTGCATTCTACCCAGGACAGAAACTTTTAGTTAGAATATAGAAACGGTATCTCATTAGATAAATGCAGCAGAGGCTCTAAACCAAATAAGGGAGAAAATCTCTGAGGCAAGATCTAAATCTGAGATAGTATGGGCAGGGTCATGGAACACAGTTTAGGAATTAATTTTCAGTAGAACTTCCTTCCAATGATGACTCATCTTTTAGTGATTCAGAGGAACATGGCCCTGGTAGTTATGATGTCCGTTCACAAGAACAAACTGCAGTAAAGAGCTAATGGCATGGTAGACCAATACAGACTGCTGGCAAGTACCTTGCAAGCACAGACAGGCAGGCTCCTCATTTAGTTGAGCCAATAATTTTGTTTCACTGATGATACCGGATGTAAGGTAAATACAGAAAATACTTTGCTTCTTGACTACTTCCACCTTTTTCTGGGTGTAGACTTCCTTGCTAAAATTGTGCAGCAAACAAACTTGCATGCTGAACAATGTCGGAGGGAGCATGGAGGCACTCAGGCACCTCACTCTTGAGCACACCTGTGAACTCCAACTTCACTTGGAGAGCTGAGAATTGGAATAGTGTACAATCCAAATTTATAGTCTAACTCGCCTACTTATGTGGTTTGGTCAACTCTCAGGGGCATATTTACGAACAAATGTTGGAGCGTGGAGCTGCGCCAAATTTAGCAGTGCCACAGTTTGACATTTCCAAAATGCAGGGATGTGCTGTATTAATATCAATACGGGGCACCGCTGTTTTTCCTTTGAGCTGGCGCAAAAACTACCTGCCTAACACAAACAAAGGCACCCTTGCACCATAGTGCAAGGGTGCCTATGTTGCAGGGAATGATTGTTTATGTGAGGGATCCAATCCATAAGGGTGATTTGTTACTTCAATGTGGGCTGCATTCTGCAGCACTCATAGAAGTAGCAAATCATCCTAATTTAATGATTGTTTATGTGCAGGAAGGGACACCTTCCTGCACATAAACAGTCACTAATGTCATGTTGCTCTTTCTAATAACAGTATTTCTCCTCGTTGCACCATTCAAATACCCGCTGATGCATGGCAGTCGTTTTAGTGCTGCCTCAGATTTACACCTCCTTGTATATCTGGGGCAGTGTAAAAAAGCTATTGGTTTTGTTGTGGAATGCCTATAGCAACACCCATTTTACGCCCCTTTCACGCAGATACCTGCATGAAAGGTGAGCATAGTTACAGAGCGGCATTAAGCCACAAAAATTGGATGAACACCACTTTGTGAATATGGTGCAGGGCATACCACAACCAGAGTGCCAAAAAAGTGTAGCTCTAGTGTTTTTAAGGGCTTGTACACATCCCCTCATTTTCCAACCAGTCATGAGTAGGGACAGGTTTTTGATTGTGCAGTATATGCTGCATTTCAATGACAATTCAACTACATTACCTCGGTACTACCCAGACCATAACAGAAACATCATAGAACATTTGTTGGCCAAAGGTTCCAGAGACGTTTATTTCTGGAAAGAATGTACCAGTTAATGAGTCCTTGATACTGTACAAAGGGCAACTGTTGTTCAGGTTGTCCAACCTGGTAAAAGAGCTTATTACGGTATCAAGTTGCACATGTTGTACAGGAGCTTTACTGGTTTTGTGTACACAGGGAAGAACTATACATAAATCTTGCAGGTTGACATTCCACATTAGGAGTTAGTCGGAAGATCACATGGGAGCTTGCTAAATCTTTGCTTGAGGAAGGTCATAACCTGCATATAGATAACTTCTGTAGAAGAGTTCAGTTGTTCAGTGAACTCTACAAAGCTGGCACTGTGGCTTGCAGCTACATTAGAAAGAACCTCAGGAACTTGTTTGCAAGAAACTCCAAAAAGGCAAGGGCAGTGCATTGCATTGCAACAAACTGTTTGCTATCAAATTTTCTGACATGCGGGAAGAATATGTGCTCATTACACTTCATGATATGAACACTTCTACCATCACGGTTTCGGCGGTTAGTAGTAGTACACACACAAGCCCACTTGTATACTTGTTTACAAGTGCATGGGTGGAATTGATAAAAATGGGCATGTTCTTCAACCATATAGTGCAAGTTATAAAACCTGCACATTGTATAAATTGCTGGCTACTTACCTAATTCAGTTGGCAACACAAAATACACATGTTGTCTATTGGCAGACAGCACATAAAGACTGATGGCATTCCTTGACTTTCAGGTAGCTGTTATTTAACGCCTTACTGCTCTCGAAGCAGTAGCCTGCATGATTAGCACTTTACCATCCAAATTCCTTCAGCAGCACAAAAAGGTCACCGATATTGCTGATGCAGAGTGTGTGTTTGACAAGGAAAGCTGTAGAAGAATAGACATCACTGTGCCAAGTGCCCGTATCAGCCTGGCCTTTGTTTTCCAACTTGGTTCACAGTGTGCCACACAAAAGGGAAGTTCTGGGAATTGGCTCAAGCAGAGCACATAGATTAGGAGTTACTATCTACCCTAACGGACTGGTAAAAGATACATATCTGAGTAGCTTTTTCAATTAGTCCATCTAATTTTGAAAGCAGGACTCTAATCCAAGGTTTTTTTTATTTATAAATTAGATTTGAACCACAGTGTCTTCATTGATTTCAGTAAGAAAGCACATATTCATCCTGCTTTTGACTGCTTGCCACATTCATTCTCCTTCAAAACATGGTGGAAGTTCTTTCCACCATATTTCAAGTGAATTTAAGTCAGGGAAATGGAGCGGACAAGACTCATGCTTAATTTATTACCCTGAAAACCAACTCTAAGGCCCTTAGGGCTACAGAAGTGCTCTTGAGAGAATTTAGCAGTTTCTGTCCCAGAATGATGAGCCATATTTCCAAGGGTAGATTTGCCAACACTGTCCAAGGAATGGGCCCGAAAAGCATTCTCAGACATACTTAATTTACTTTCACGCACTGGAAGGAGTTGGATTTAGTTCAGGAAATATGCTGAAAGTGCCTAAAATACAAGCCTCCTATAGCATAAGCATGCTGCCAAGTAGGGGTGTGAGTAGAGGTGCACATAGCACCACCAAGTTATTAGGACTTTAGGTGATAGACAGATATGAACAGGGAGTCAAAGCTTAGCCTAGGTTTGTTTTCATTGGGATCTTTTGTTTAGAGAATGCAGATAAACATGTTAGGAGTAACATATAGATCTCTTTACCCACCACTAGTAGCATATGTCATACTAGTGGCCTGTTTGCCACCTTCATCATGTGTGAGAACATGGTGAATATCCTGCCTGCCATAGCTCTAGTTAATTTTAGTCAGTGCGCTCCACATTAATGTGGACAGGACATGTGCCATGTTTTGACTGAGTACCATGTCGCCAAATTCTAAGACCCTTAGCCTTTCAAGAAGTGCTCTTTAGAGAATTTAGTTGAAGATACTCAGAATGTTTACCCTCATTAATAAATATAGATTTGCTGACACTGTCTGAGGGATTGGCCAAAAATGCATTCTTAGACAGCCTCAACTTACTTCCTCACACTGGAATGAGTTGGGTGTAGTGCATTGAGTGCACTGACGGCCCATGAAATAAAAGTCTTCGAAACTAATCAGGCTTCCACAGTTAGGCTTTGGAAAAGGTGCAACTGGCACCATCACAGTATTAGGACTCCTTGAATAATAGATATGAACAGTTAGTCAAAGGTTAGCCTAGGTTTGTTTTTATAGGGATCTCATGTAGGTAGAAGGCAGATGTTCATGGTCGAAGTGAAACTGTGGTCAAGGCACTAATGCCTCAATGGTTGGTAGAATGTGTGGCTGTTGGCTGGTGGCATGTATGGTTTTTGGCTGGCAAAATGTGCAGATGTTGACTGGTGGAATGTGTGGTCTAACATGGTGAGATGTGTGGTGTAGACTAGTGAAATGTGTGGCTCTAGGCTTGTGAAATGTGTGGCTGTTTGGCTGGAAGAATGTGTCACTCTTGGCTGGCAGAATGTCTGAATTGGTTTGCATAATAAGATGACCGATGAGTCGTAGAGTGGTAGTTTGATTGGTGTTTCAGTCCTGTTGGCCTATGAATGGGATGGGCCCTAGAATGGCGTTGGTGTTGTTGAAATGAGTGTTGTGTGGGTTGGGCTAGTGGCTTGCAGTAAAAATGGACTTGTGTGGCACACATGAAAGGCATGTGACTGGACCATAAAGTGGCTTGTGGCATGATGTGGCTTTATGGCTCACTACCACTAAGTTATGGGTTCAATACTGTGATGCTGTTATTAGTATTTATGATTTGACCCTAATACTACTGGGAGTATCAAGAATGTATACTTATCTTCTGGAAAGATTTTGAAGAAACAATAACAAGCCATCAGGTTTTTGAAAACTTAAAAACCAGAGATGCCCAAGGTGCTGTAATGCACATTGACACCATTATTTTATCCAAAATGCCTTGCATATTTCAAACTTTCTCTAAATGGCTAAATTACCAAATTCCTACTACCCAGTGTTGCCACACTATAAGAAATGGTAACCCCTGTGTATAACTTGGCATAGCGCCAGTGAAACAAAATATTCTAAATTGCAAAATGGAGCCATTGGCCATAGGGTTGCTGCAGTAGTCATGCCCGTGCGTTCGTGCCTTCTTGCTCATGGCGCCTTTCCAGGCAGATAAGAGTGGAGAAAGTGGAGGAGCTGCATGGAGGCCACTGGAGAGAAAGCCAATGACAGATGAACCTGAAGTGCTGCCACTTTTCATGCGCAACACAGGAATTGAATAGGCAATTATGAGTCTGATTCTGATTCACCCTAATAGTTATGACCTTCTTGATGAAGACGATTTTGAAAGAGATTCCTGGGTGCCCTTCGAGACACCTGACTTGAGAAAGGCAGATACAGCGTTAAGCAGTCAATTGGCTCACACAAACAGTCAAGATACGCTTGCACAAGGCGATGTGGAGTCTATACTAAAACAGGTTTGTGCCAGTGTGCTCTGTTTGTATTGTAGTCTCAGACAGAAATGAAGCGGAAGCAGATATAACAGCAGATTAATGGGAAACCATCTGTAAGAGCAGCGAGGATCAATCACAGTTTTCTAAGCTGCAAAATTATTTATTAGAATTAATACTGCCAGAAACACAAACAGGAGACAAAGGCGATGAAAGTATGCAGCATACAGGACAAATTAAAGTTGATCAAAGAATTGCGTATTTTATGATTGTAGTGTGTACATCTAGGCACAACCAGACAAAATTAGTAAATGCAAAGATTCAGAGGAAATATGAGGACCTTGAGAACACATATGGATGACACAATTTAGAATCGCAGGGATACCGGAAGGAACAGAAGCTAAGTCCTCCCTTACAGATACTCTGAGTGTGGTGATCAATGAGGTAGTCTTACATAATGATACACCTCAGGATTTATTATAAGAGCTCATTGAGTACCCTTTCAATGGATTCACAAAAACTCTGAGCCACAAATTGTTCTAGTTTACTTTTCAGATTATTTATTGAAAAAGGGGATGTGTACAATGGCACACAGCAAATATACTTTTAAAGCTTCTGCAGGGTGGTGTACAACCTTTACAATGCAACTTTTACAACGACCTACCATTACAACGAAACATTTACAACGCAAAAACTTTTACAACGCATGTATTTACAACGCATGTTTTTACAACGCAGGTACCTTTACAACGCATACCATTACAACGTAAGTATTGGTAAGTATATAATTATATTTAAAATGTTATTTGTTTGGGGTAAAGGGGTATTTTTAGGGTTTAGGGTCAGTTTTGGGTTTTTGGGTAAAGGGGTATTTTTAGGGTTCAGGGTCAGGTTTAAGTTTTTGGGTAAAGGGGTATTTTTAGTGTTCAGGGTCAGTTTTCAGTTTTTGGGTAAAAGGGTATTTTTAGGGTTCAGGGTCAGTTTTCAGTTTTTGGGTAAAGGGGTATTTTTAGGGTACAGGGTCAGTTTTCAGTTTTTGGGTAAAGGGGTATTTTTAGGGTTCAGGGTCAGTTTTCAGTTTTTGGGTAAAGGGGTATTTTTAGGGTTCAGGGTCAGTTTTCAGTTTTTGGGTAAAAGGGTATTTTTAGGGTTCAGGGTCAGTTTTCAGTTTTTGGGTAAAAGGGTATTTTTAGGGTTCAGGGTCAGTTTTCAGTTTTTGGGTAAAGGGGTATTTTTAGGGTACAGGGTCAGTTTTCAGTTTTTGGGTAAAGGGGTATTTTTAGGGTTCAGGGTCAGTTTTCAGTTTTTGGGTAAAGGGGTATTTTTAGGGTTCAGGGTCAGTTTTCAGTTTTTGGGTAAAAGGGTATTTTTAGGGTTCAGGGTCAGTTTTCAGTTTTTGGGTAAAGGGGTATTAACTTTTACAACGCAAAAACTTTTACAACGCATGTATTTACAACGCATGTTTTTACAACGCAGGTACCTTTACAACGCATACCATTACAACGTAAGTATTGGTAAGTATATAATTATATTTAAAATGTTATATGTTTGGGGTAAAGGGGTATTTTTAGGGTTCAGGGTCAGTTTTCAGTTTTTGGGTAAAGGGGTATTTTTAGGGTTCAGGGTCAGTTTTCAGTTATTCAGTTTTTGGGTAAAAGGGTATTTTTAGGGTTCAGGGTCAGTTTTCAGTTTTTGGGTAAAGGGGTATTTTTAGGGTTCAGGGTCAGTTTTCAGTTTTTGGGTAAAGGGGTATTTTTAGGGTTCAGGGTCAGTTTTCAGTTTTTGGGTAAAGGGGTATTTTTAGAGTTAAGGGTCAGTTTTAGGTTTTTGGGTAAAGGGGTATTTTTAGGGTTCAGGGTCAGTTTTGGGTTTTTGGGGTACAGGGGTACAGGGTAAAAATAAATTTAAATTTAATTTAAATTAAATTAGTTAAATGAAATTAAATTAAATTAAATTACATTACATTAAATTATATTAATTTCAATTAATTTACAATTAAAAAATTAATATATACTTACAAATACTTACGTTGTAATGGTATGCGTTGTAAAGGTACCTGCGTTGTAAAAAACATGCGTTGTAAATACATGTGTTGTAATAGTTTTTGCGTTGTAAAAGTTTCGTTGTAATGGTAGGTCGTTGTAAATGTATGCGTTGTAACGTCATACATCCCTGCAGAGTTCATGTTTTCTATATTTCAGAATATGTTATTTGAAACAGTGCAATGGAGTGCATCGTGTGTGTATTGATTCCTAGAATTAGGTCATTAGTAGGACTAGCACAAAATATCCAGCTGGCAAACTTGAATGTTTTGCGAACAAGGAGATACATGGTGTTACATACAGCGGATGATTCATAGGCTTTGATTAGCAAAATAAAGCAAGGAACGTTAATGGCTACAGTTAGTTTATGCTCCTGCTGTGTGTCTAAGCACAGGGCTTGCTTCTTGCCAAAATGTTAACACACAACAGTGCATCCGCTGGGGCACAGATGGATAACTTACCCTTTGACTCACAGGAGGGAGAAGCCCAGGTGTTCAGTATAGGGACAGGCAAGACCCTGGGAGGTGATGGGTGGTTGGGTTGGGGTAAAGGCAGGGGTAAGAATCTGGTGAGGGTTAGGGTGAAAATAATAAAATTGAGATGATTAAACATTAATATGCTTCGTCTATTGATAATAATGGCTAGGTGTAGTGTATTCGCCTTAATCTACATTTCTATTAGAGTCTGTTTGCTGGCTAAGTCATGGTGTTACTAAAGTGTCTTAATTGGAATGTCAATGGCTTAAACACACTCATTAAGCAGCAGCAGATTAGATCTGGTTTGAATATGTTTGCATGTAAAGATTCTTGTCTACAAGAAACACATATGGCATTTGTAGACAGGACTTCGTTCCAGCAATTAGGTTTGACCTTGATCACATGTACATCTCAATTTACATCCACAAAGGTGGTTGTTATTGCTGGTTCTAAAAAATATATATAGATATGTATATTCAGACTATATAAGTTATGAATGTATCTCAGTAGATAAGAATGGATGTTGGACTGTTGCATCATTCGAGGTTGCTAATTATAGATAGACTGTGTCCCCTAGAAGTCAGCACAAATAAAGATGACCATTCATTGTTTCATTTTTTAACTCTGGAGTTGGCAAATTGGCCAAAGCCATATATACTTTGTGGTGATATCACTTGCACATTAGACAGACTTCATAATGTTATGAATCCTGCCATATACAACAGACTTCACAAGAATAGAGCATTCGTTAAAAACTTGACCATGTTTCTGGGGCAACAACATGTTTGGGTAGTAAACAACAGAGGTACAGATGTGAATGGATTTACTTTTTATTCTCACCAAAAAGCCCAGTATTCCTGTATGTCATTAAACAATGCAGTGTTCAGTGGAAACTGAGTGTTTTCTCTGAATATTAGTGCATACAGCGGACTGTAATACACATATCAACTAATAAAGTAAGCAGATGGATGTTTCAGAAAAATGTGTTATTTGAGGAAGAATTTAGGGTCCTCATGATTGAAGGACTACAGAATTTGTACACTTTCATTGGCATATCTACCATTGGGATGGTTTGGGATGCTCTCAAAGCTACATTACGGGGTGTGATAACAGGTTATAGTGTTAAGAAGCAAAAAAAGATTAAAGATGCTCTGTCGAGAGTAAACCAAGAGATTACTATGCTAGAAAATAAACACATTACAGCAATATGGAATCAACTACCAGATGCTTATAATATATATTTACAAATGCTACAAATTAGGATACAGTTAATTAGGGGCAGGGAGGCTGAAAAACGTGCCACTATAATTACAACATCGCACTTCGATGTATGAGTATAGAGAGTCTGTTAGGCAAATATTTGCCTATAAGATTAGATAGCGTCAGTCAGGAATGAATATCGTCAATATTAAAAATTACCAGGGTACAGTGGTGAGAGAGCAGAAGCTATTTTGAAAGGATTGAAGTATTTTCAAACAAATTTATATTTGGGTGATGGTTAGTGCCCTGAAAATACTGGTTCTGATTCCCTAGAGTATGTACCATTTAAGAGACTAACATACTCTGATGCAGCAAAATTATACTCTCCTATGGATGAGGTAATGCACTAAATCTAAATACTAGCTAATGGAAAGGTTGCAGGGCAGGATGAAATAATTGCTGAGTTTTATAAAACCTTCACAGAAGCAGTCCATCTGTTATTGGTGGATGTCATTAATAATGTTCATGAAGGCAGCGTATTCCAGCTTATCTTGGGGAAGCACCATGATTACAGTATTGGGAAAAGATAAACAGATACTGATAGGTGAGCTGTAGGAAATTGGGTTAGGGATTGAGGAGGGGTGAAGTCCTATTCAAGCAGCAACCACAATTTCTGGGACGGTGAGACACATTAACTCTAAATTAAACTGTGCTCCTCCAACTGATAACTTGGCACAAAAGCAGTCAGGTTTAACAAAGAGGAAATGTGTAAAGTATTTATCAGCTCTTCAAACTGTAAAAAAGTGAGAACAAATTTGGAAAAATAGAGTGACATTTTGTAAATTATTTGAAACCAAAAATACAAACATCCTATCAGTTGAACCAGAGGTTTGCAATTTCAAGGTTTTAGGTAAATATAGTGCCTAGAAGCACCAAGCGCCAACACGATTACGTGGGGCCAATTATAGCCACTGATAAAGTACGTTGAATCTTGGTTTGTGGAGTGTTGCAGGATCTCTAGTTGAGGATCCGTTGAGCAGCAGAGGTTCTGAGGCAACTTTGGGCTAAGGATACTGTTGACAAGGGGCTTGCAATGCAAAGCCCTGAGTCCAAGGAGTGTAGTGCACAGATGGTTCCAAAGAAGTTGTGGAGCTACAATGTGAAGTCCTGCATCATCGATGGGGATGCCGTCAATAAGGGGCTTACGATGCGAAGACCTGCATCAACATCATGGACAGTTTCGGCTCCTCGAGGGAGTGCTGCTGGGCAGTGGGGCGGGTTGGGGCAGGGTGGGGGTAGTAAACTCCAGAATACAGGCAAACGGAGTTGAGTAAATAAATAACTAAAAGAATTACATCACACACTCTGCCATGCCAAATCGGTGATGCAGCGCACAATGTAATTTGTTTTATTTATTTATTTACTCAACTCCGTTTGCCCATATTCTGGAGTTTACTACCCCCCACCCTGCCCCTCCCCCACCCCGCAGCACTCCCTCTAGGAGCCGCCACTGATTAAAGATACTGTCTGCGAGGGACCTGCAAAGTGAAGAAATGTGCTGAGGATGCGTCTTGTATCGGGGTTCCAGATGAGACTGTGTGCTATCATGTGAGGTCCATCGTTAGGGATACGAGGTGCTGCAGGTGTTCCGAAGCACAGCTGAGAGGAGATACATAACGCTGCATCAGTTCTGCCCACAGGACCACAGATGGGCTGGCAGAGCAGCTTCAGGCCCCCTTTCAAGGGTCCCACACTGGGGTCGTACCACCTAGCAGGGGTACTTACAGCAGACAGAGTACAGGTGATGGGTTCAAAGTGTTTGGAGCTTTTTATGTCCTGAGGCTCTGATCATCAGGAGCCAGCCTTCTAGCTCTTGGAGTCACTCTTTTAATCCTGGGTTTAAGATGCAGGTTCAGTCCTTTTCACTCAAGCAGCAGGGCAACAGAGCAACAGTGCAACAGTGATGCACACGTGTGGTAGGTGACAGCTCCTCCCCCTCATCAAGAGATGGCCCATCCAGCTAACACCTATTCCTCTTTGTCTCGCTGTCTGGAAGCAATACAAAAAGGCCAATTGCCAGATACACTGTTGCCGATACCACTAACCTGCGGTAGGTTTCTAAGCTCAATCTACAGGAGGGACGAGAAATTCCCCACTCTCCTAAAGTCAGTCTAAGGGGGAGAAGAAGAGGAACTCTCACACCCCCAAACTGTCTCCCGGAGATGTGAGGATTAGAAGCCAGGACTTTATGCCTTTAAATCCCTCAGCGTATTCCCTCAAAATGACCAGCGTGGAAGAGAGGGTAACCTACAGGGAAAGCAATAAAAGACAAGATTAGGAGATAAACCTCCCCTCCCAGGGAACAATACAGATCATAAGGTAACACCATGCAAGTTTTATGAAAACACACAGTCCCTTACCAACTGGACATCTCCTGGTGCCAATAGGAATTTGTGAATGAGCAACAGTGCAGAAACAGGACTCTGTCAGCTATCCAGCCATGAGAGCTAATAATAATTCACCTTACAAAATGATGTAGGCTAAAGGTGAATGTAAAGGAAGACTAGTTCCTATTGCCAAATAAACGAATTGAGGAGTAGAGCAAGGAACGTGGTAAGGAAAGAAATGAGACAGAAGGATTCTAATGCACCACAACAGGAGCTGTCATTGCTATTTAATTATTGAAAACAAGAAATATAAACACACATGCGTTTGAAGCAACCTGCCTCAAAAAAGGAAATGCTGGGAAACTCTCTCCGGGCTTATGAAATATATCCTGACTCTTTCTAAATTTGAAGGTACTGGTTACATTGTAACCGTAACGGACAAAGGAAAAACACAACCGCGGATAACAGCAAGGCAAAAGAAAACACAGTTGTGGTTAATTACAGACCTGGACGCAGCCGCGTTTAACTGGGGAAACAACTCAGCGCACTGGGTAAACAAACACGAGTAAGAGCTACGAGAACCGATAACAGCTCGAGAACACCTGACTTGTAAAGACCTGTACCGGCAGAATGACGAGGGGACAGGAAGGAAAGAAGACTGGGAAACGGGACAGCGGGAAGGCGGGTAAAAAATAAGAAGGAGCTATGAGGATCAACAGGACACGATTCCATACAGGACAGGAAACGAAGGGGCGTGGATTCACAAGGACGAAAGTTGTTGGTGGATAGCCAGACCTTGTCACCCACTTTATACTCTGGAACTGGTTGGCGGTGTTTATCAGCCTGTATCTTCATGGCTTCTTTAGTCTTCAACAACTCACGTTTGGCGTTCTCCCAAACTTTTACAATGACCTCATGATGTTTATGAACCTCAGGGATGTTGTCTAAATGAGAAGGCATGGGAAAAGGAAGGAATCTAGGGTGATGGGCATGAGAAAAAAGAATTTAAGATTAAGATTAAGTTAGCAGCCCCAGGCGCACGTCCCTCTAGTGCACCGGGTGGAAGATTCTTTGTACAGGTCTCACCTTCTACTGAGACAACCAAGTTATTCAACAAATCGTTATTAAGGCAGATATCATCCTGGGGAGGCAAGCTAGATACGATTTGTTCCACACTAGCTAGGGGTGCAACACTTTTACCCTTGGAAAGTCAGTCACAGTCATTTAGGTTGGAAAGGGCTGAAAACCTATTTTCCGAATTTAGACCACACTCTGTCGGCTGCGCTACCCTCCGCCCTTTCGTTGAAACAACATTCCACTTCGTCTTTAGCATAGTTTTAATAGAAACCCTCCCACTACGAGGATAGAAGAAATCTAAGGTGAGTGGAATAATTTCAGTGGATCTTCGCTGTGGGGGTAGAAGGTTGGGCAAGATGTTGGCCAGAACCTCTGGGTCAGAGAAATGTAAAACAACACAATCACCCCGAAACTTCTTAACACTATTTCCTATCCACTACACCCTCCTGGTCTTTACTAGTTCTTCGGCCAACTGATGCTTACCCAAGGGAGTTATTATCATATTATTTGTCAACCAATATAGGGCTTTAGACAACAGAGATGAGGTAAGCATGAGCGAATTTTGCGGATCTCGCGTTCGCGAATTTTGCGGATTTGCGGATTCGCAATCCGCAAAATCCGCGAATTCCCGCGAATTTGCGGATTTTTTTTTTTTTGTGTTCGCCCGTGTTTCTGCCAGTTCGCGAGGGTTTTGTACACTTTCGCAAATTGCGAACTTACCTGTCGGGTCGCAAGTTTCGCGAACTTGTTGTTTCTACGTGTCCAGCCTGTTTGGGACACTCTTCTTCATCACTGCCACTCTCTGTCACCACTGCCACTCTCTGACTACTCATGCCACCCTCTGGCCCACCCATGCCACCCTCTGTTTCATCACCACACCCTCTGGTTGTCCAGTGTACATTATTTTCGGCAAAGCAAAGCACACCTTCCCTGCCTCAAGTGACCTGAATTAATTTGGGGCTGATTCATGTGTCACAGAATATTTTTTTAGCTGGCACCTGCTTCCTTAGTGCGCCCTGATTAGTGATCTTTTGCACTTGCTAAGTGCTTTCATTGTTGCAAAATTAGTTACAACACCTGCCCTGCCCCAACTGACAATAATGAATTAGGGGCTGATTAATGGATTTTAACTTCCAGCCTGGCTCCTGCTTGTCTCCCTTAGCTGTAATTCAGGACCTTTGTGGCATATGTGTAACTATTCTGAGGTTCAGAGCAGGGTCACATACTAGTTTCAACTGGCAACTGAACTCTGGAGGGGCCCCTCAGGAAGCACTCCAGGAAATGGCTACTAATGATGAGCCTGAACTTTTGAACCTGGTAAGTAGTTACTTTCAGTTTTGCTAAAATCGTATTTCTGCAATTTTGCACTTATTCGCGGGGCGCGAACTCACGCGAACAGTGCGAACAGTGCGAGCAAAATCCGCTGCTCGCGGATTTGCGGATTTTGCGGGAAATTCGCAAATCTCGCGGATTGCGGATTTCCCGAAAATCCGCAAAATCCGCGAGCGGAACGGATTTTCCGCCCACGCCTAAGATGAGGTAGATTCTTCCTGCCCAGGCGCCAATAGAGGAACGTTAGCTAAAACCAAAACCAAAGGAGAAGCCTCAACTATCAACTCCACCGAGCCATTTACAGGTTCTGGAGCAGAGGATACAACGGGAGGGACATCTTTCTCCTGCACACCATCCAATGTGGATACCTGGGGAGCCACCAAATGATCAGTTGGAGTGGGAGCACCGCCGCCCACCGGAATAGAGGAGGCCCTATTTTGCTCAACCCTGCTGGAAAGTGCATCAGGTAATTTACCTACTTCAGCTAAGGTGTGGTTCAATAAATCCCCTAATCGATTGACCTCTTTAGTGAGCTTCTCTATTCTGCCTATCAACGGCTTGACAATTCCCTGTATCTTGATATCTATCATGTCCAACAAGCTCATAAATTGTCCACTAGATATAGACCTACAAGCGTCATCTAAAGATCCGTCTTCCTCCACCAAGGTTTTACTAGGAGGGGATGCAATATTTTTCCGACCTGATCTTAGCCCACCACGCTTTGGCTGAGTCTTTCTGGCACCTCTAGTAGTGCGTGGTGCAGGCACCGGAGTGGGGGGCTTTGTCCTGAGCTAAGTGTTGATCGGCCTCCTCCTCATTTTCGCTGTCTGACTCAACATAGACCGACTGTGTCATTGTGGTGTTGTCAGCGTGGTCAGAGACAGCAGCAGGAGCACTGCTGGAGCTATGTGGCTCAGGGGATTGGGACAGGGTTGGTACCGGCGATATTGGTGTGATTGGGTTAGGTGATGTACCCAGCCCAAGTGAGGATCTCCTATCATTGTTAATTTTGGCAACTACCTGGAGGAGATAGTTGTCCATAGTATTTTTAACAGGAGATGTCTTTTTGCCAGACATGGCACACCGTAGAGCTATGAACAAAGCCCTCTCAGAAGCGAATTGTAAAAAACAATATTCTCTAGGCCACAGAGCAGCTCAACCACTCCAGGTCTGGTACAGTAATACTAGTTAACCCCCAGCTATAACAGTGGCTCACCTCCTGGATTCCTGAATTCGGGCAGAGTAACTGGCCCAGCCCAGTCTCTGCCTGTCTCGGACTGTCTTAGACTGTCCGGACTTAGTCCGAGCTTCGTCCGGCGCGTCCCGCACGTGTCCTCGCGGGGCGAGGGCCCTACCGGTGCTTTATGCACCTCCTGGCGCGCTGTTTGCAGGCGTCCTCGTCACAGTGCCCCTGAGGATGCTGGGGGATGTGGTCCGGCCGGCGGAGCCAAGCCCGGCCGGTCGGTTGCAGGTAATGGAAATGGCGGAGCCAAGCCCGGCCGCAGAAAAGAAAGTTCAGGAGCCTCAGGTAGGGCAGCAAGCGTTGTGCAGGAAGAAACAAGGGGCTCTGCCCCTACCGGTCCTTTATGCGCCTCCTGGTGCGCTGTTTGCAGGCGACCTCGTCACAGTGCCCCTGAGGATGCTGGGGGATGTGGTCCGGCCGGCGCAGCCAAGCCCGGCCGGTCGGTTGCAGGTAATGGAAATGGCGGAGCCAAGCCCGGCCGCAGAAAAGAAAGTTCAGGAGCCTCAGGTAGGGCAGCAAGCGTTGTACAGGAAGAAACAAGGGGCTCAGCCCCTACCGGTGCTTTATGCGCCTCCTGGCGCGCTGTTTGCAGGCGTCCTCGTCACAGTGCCCCTGAGGATGCTGGGGGATGTGGTCCGGCCGGCGGAGCCAAGCCCGGCCGGTCGGTTGCAGGTAATGGAAATGGCGGAGCCAAGCCCGGCCGCAAAAAAGAAAGTTCAGGAGCCTCAGGTAGGGCAGCAAGCGTTGTGCAGGAAGAAACAAGGGGCTCAGCCCCTACCGGTGCTTTATGCGCCTCCTGGCACGCTGTTTGCAGGCGTCCTCGTCACAGTGCCCCTGAGGATGCTGGGGGATGTGGTCCGGCCGGCGGAGCCAAGCCCGGCCGGTCGGTTGCAGGTAATGGAAATGGCGGAGCCAAGCCCGGCCGCAGAAAAGAAAGTTCAGGAGCCTCAGGTAGGGCAGCAAGCGTTGTGCAGGAAGAAACCACAAAAAGTGTAATTGACATTGATTTATAAATACACAAAACTTTACACTATCTCCATAAAGCCTCTCAGGTACATCTAAAGGGACTGGGTTCTGTGTAAGTACTGACACCTGAATAGCCTGTGGATTAGCGGACCTGGAGGTAGAAGGTTCTTTCGAGGAAGAAGGAACTGTGAATCGGGCTGGTTGTATGTAAGTACGTTTATTCCTTTGTGAGGCTTCTCCTGCAGGGTTACTAGATGCATGTTGAACTCTTTCTAATTGTGTATGTAATTGCTGGTTTTCTGCTCTAAGTCTCCCTACTTCTCGTTGAAGATCTATGAGTGCCGCTGCCAACTCTTCTACAGGGGGACTCTGAAGAGGACCCTTCATTAAGGAGCTAGCCCCTTCGGTATTCATTGTCGCTCGGGTGGAATTAATACGTGGACTTGGCTTTCTGTTGCCGATACCACTAACCTGCTGTAGGTTTATAGGCTCAATACACAGGAGCGACGAGAAATTCCCCACTCTCCTAAAGTCAGTCTAAGGGTGAGAAGAAGAGGAACTCTCACACCCCCAAACTGTCTCCCGGAGATGTGAGGATTAGGAGCCAGGACTTAATGCCTCAAATCCCTTTGCGGATTCCCTCAAAATGACCAGCGTGGAAGAGAGGGTAACCTACAGGGAAAACAATAATTCAATCAATCAATCAATCACAGCATTTGTATAGCGCGCTACTCACCCGGAAGGGTCTCAAGGCGCTTGGGGGGAAGGGGTCCGCTACTGCTCAAACAGCCAGGTCTTGAGTTGTCTCCTGAAGGCGAGGTGGTCCTGGGTCAGCCGGAGGTGGATGGGGAGTTAGTTCCATGTCTTGGCCGCCAGGTAGGAGAAGGATCTGCCTCCGGTGGTGGCTCTTCGGATGCGTCGTACGGTTGCGAGGGCGAGGCTGGTAGACCGTAGCTGGCGGGTGGGCGTGTAGAAGGTCAGGCGGTCTTTGAGGTACTTGGGGCCCAGGTCGTGGAGAGACTTGTGTGCGTGGGTGAGGAGCCTGAATGTAATCCTCTTGTCAACAGGGAGCCAGTGCAGGTCCCTCAGGTGGCCAGAGATGTGGCTGCTTGGGGGGATGTCCAGAATGAGTCAGGCGGAGGCGTTCTGGATGCGTTGGATTGATTGATTGATTGATTGATTGATTGATTGATTGATTAGCGGATTCCCTCAAAATGACCAGCGTGGAAGAGATGGTAACCTACAGGGAAAACAATAAAAGACAAGATTATGAGATAAACCCCCCTCCCATGGAACAATACAGATCATAAGGTAACACCATGCAAGTTTTATGAAAACACAAGTCCCTTACCAACTGGACATCTCCTGGTGCCAATACGAATTTCTGAATGAGCATCTTGCATTTGAAGCAACCTGCCTTCAAAAAGGAAATGCTGGGAAACGCGCTCTGCACGTATGAAAAATACCCTGACTCTTTCTAAATTACAGGGTACTGGTTAAAATGTGACCGCAAAGGACAATGGAAAAACACAACCGCGGATAAGCGCAAGGCAAAAGAAAACACAGCCGCAGTTAATTACAGACCAGGACGCGGCCGCATTTAACTGGGGAAACAGTTCAGTGCGCAGGGTAAACAAACATGAGTCAGAGCTATGAGCACAGATAACATCTTGAGAACGCCTGACTCGTACAGACCTGCGCCGGCAGAATGACGAGGGGACAGAAAGGAAAGAGGACTGGGAAACGGGACAGCGGGAAGGCGGGGAAAAAATTAGAAGCATCTATGAGGATCAACAGGACACAATTCCAAACAGGACAGGAAACAAAGGGGCGTGGATTCACAAGGACGAAAGCCAAGCACCGGCTTTCTGTCCACTCAAGGTATTTAAAGGGGGGAAGTGTTCATAACTCCACCTCCCATATAGACGGCTAGAGACCATGTAAAAAGTGTGTGTTCACAAAACAAGCATTCAGACCTCTCCAAAACGCCAAGAAACTATCCAGGAAGCCTGATGTCTAACATACACATAGTCATGTGACGCAGGGTAGAGGCTGCAGGAGCAAATGGTTAGGACAAACAAATGCTAACTTTCTAAAAGTGGCATTTTCAGAACTGTGACTTAAAATCTGACTTTATCATTAAAGAGGGTTTTAAATAATAATGCTGTGGAAGCCAAGCTCAAAATTCCTACTTTTTCACAATTGGAAGTTAACATTTATTAAATATAATAAGTTGACCCCATTAAAACCTACGGGAGAGGAAGGCATTGCAGTAATGAAAAACAAATTTAAGAGTTATTTGCTACCAGGACATGTAAAAGTTAAAAGTACATGCCCAACTTTTTCAATACACTGCAGCTGTCCAATGGGCTGCTTAGAGCCTACCTTAGGGGTGGCTTATATGTGTTAAAAAAGAATTATCAGGTCTATCAAAAGTATTATTTTGCCAGGTCAAAGGGACAGTTTACCCAGCCCCACCAGAAGTTTTGATGCAAGCACACGAAGCCACCCTGCCTGTTATCTTGGAACTCCTTAATACATCTATAGCCGCATGCGTTGTTCCTACAGCATGGAAACAAGCCATGGTGCGGGCGCTGCTAAAAAAAACAAATTTGAACCCCGACGATTATTCCAACTATCGTCCCATCTCTATTCTCCCTTGGGCTGGCAAGGTGTTGGAAAAATATATAAACGTCCAACTGGTCCAGTTTATTGAAAATCACTCCCTACTGGATACATCCCAGACAGGTTTCAGGCCGAAACATGGCACCGAAACTGCCTTATTAGCGGTCGCCGAGGAATCTCGAAGGGTTCTGGATCAGGGAGGATCAGTGGCAGTGATCCTCCTTGATCTAAGCTCCGCCTTCGATACGGTCAGCTATGCCACCCTGCTGAACCGTCTCCGGGACATCGGAGTCTCTGGCGACGCTCTAAGGTGGTTCGGCTCCTTCCTGTCCGACAGATCTTTTCAGATCTTCGATGGCGACACAATTTCAACCAGCAAGCCTCTCAGCTGTGGAGTACCACAGGGCTCCTCTTTGAGCCCTGTGTTATTCAATGTCTACATGAAACCACTGGCTGGAATCGTCGAACCGTACGGCATCAAAATTGTGTCGTACGCCGACGACACTCAGTTAGTGGTATTATTGGCTCAAGAGAACATCAGTCACACCCATGGAGGCCTGCTGAGCTGCCTAGAGGACATCAAGGAGTGGATGACCAGCTCCTCCCTCAAATTAAATGGAGATAAAACGGAGCTCATGCTTCTAGGCCCAGCCTCGCCAACTCCTTTTATCTCCTTGTGGCCCCAAGCCCTGGGCACTCCTCCCACCCCCAAGGAAAGTGTCAAGAGCCTAGGAGTGTGGCTGGACAGCAAGCTGTCCTTTTCCACCCAGGCTACCAAGCTGTCCGCCACCTGCTTCGGTATCCTCAAAACTCTAAGGAAGGTCCTTCCACTTCTGCCTCCAGAAGCCAAGAAAGTGGCAGTCCAAGGCCTCATCCAGTCCCGCCTTGACTCAAACAATGCTCTATATTTGGGGGCTCCCGAGATGACTCTCCGGAAACTCCAGGTAGTGCAAAACTGCGCAGCACGCACCCTGTTAAAGATTCCACGAGCCCAGTCAGCCAGACCTGCACTGAAAAGTCTTCACTGGCTGCCAGTTAAACACAGAGTGTCATTCAAGGCGTTGTGCATTGCACACCGGGCATTTTGGAAAACAGGACCCGCTATTAACAGCAAGCTTGTCACCCCCTACCACCCAAATAGGAATCTCCGCTCCTCTGAGGCTTTACTGGCAGTGGTTCCTAGTGTGAAGAGAGCCAGATCCGGAGGTAGGCTGTTCTCATTGAATACCGCTAAACTTTGGAACACCCTCCCCCTCTCACTCCGTTCCAACCCGGACCTGCTGTCATTCCGTAAAAAGCTGAAGACTTTACTATTCACCCAAGCCTCCGAGCTCTAATGTGTCACGTCGCTTGTTCCTCCGATTCTTACCCCCAGCGCTTGGACGCCCCTGGGCAGCAATCGCGCTCAATAAATCCATTTCCATTCCATTCCATACAATTGCATACACAGCCTGCATTGGCAGGCCTGAGACATGCTTCAAGGGCTATTAGGTGGATGACACAATCAGCAGGAGAGGCTCCTCCATTAGAGAGGAGGAGCATCGCCCTGCTAAAGAGATTCCCCCAGAAATGCCCCAGAGGTGAAAAATAAAATAGAAATGCATTTAATTTATTATTAACATTTTATTTTTCAGCAACCCATCCTTATCTGAGTGTTAGGATGGGGAGGGGCCATTGCTGCTGAGTGGCAGCAGCGAGTTGTACACTTAAGTTTAAAATGTGCATGTCTCTTTGGCCGGCTGTGTTGGGACAGCCAGCCAGGCATGCGCATTTTAAATGTCTCCAAGCCAGCTGTCTAATACAGCTGGGTTGGAAAGAGCACAGGCCTCTAATGCCCCTAAGAGCGCAGAGAGAGGTAGCTCTCTCCAACCCTGATGCTTCTCTCATGCTAATTAACAGCCTTAAACCAGCACCATGATTGATTAGTGCAGTTTCCTGGGTCCCATGTTGTAGACAAACCCAGAGGGAAGAGCAAGTTAGGAAGGTAAGTGCCATTTAGCTTTTTTAGTACCACCTGTATTTTGCCCACCCTGCCACTCTCCATACATGGTAGTCACTAGTATTTAATTTACAGGCCCTAGGTACATACAGCACCACTTTACTAGAGACTTACAAGTAAATAAAATGTGACGATTGGGTGCAATCCAATTTCACCATGTTTAAAGGAGAGTGCACAAACTGCAGTACTGCTTAGCAGTGGTAACGTTTGCAGAGCCCTAAACACATCAAAAATTAAATCAGCAAAAAAACGAGAATGGAAGGCAAAAAGTTTAGGGAAAATCATGCTAAGGATGTCACGTCCAACAGGATCATACCAGCGAATACCTTTAATCAACGCAGACATCAACACATACTCATAAATCTAGGTAATGCAGATGGCTACTATTAATAAGAGATTGGTGTTGGAGGAGCAAAATGGTTTTATTCCAAATCATACTACCACATCTCATATCAACACAGCTATAACTATGCTTGACACAGCAAACAGAGTCTCTGAACATGCTAGTATGATCCTATTGAATGCAGGAAAGTAATTTGACACAAGGTGGCCTGGTTAGTTGTATGGCAGGTTTGCAGTGGATAGATTTTGGCAATAAATTCAGAGTCAAACATGTCAATATGGCACAATATTTACATCAGAATCCGAGGGCATCCAACACAAATTCTCGATTCAGAGCAGTACACACTAGTGTTGACCTCTGCCCCCTTTAATATTTGCTCTACATTTAGAACACTTTCTGGTTCAGATTAAACAGATATAGGGGATATAGCTAAACTCAGGTTGCTGCTCATGCTGATGATATTGCCATTTTCACACAGGATGTCATCAAATCAATGGCAAAAATCAAATTATTGCTTCACAATTTGGTACATTTTTGGACTAACTGCTGAATATGGCCAAAACGGAGGTTTTAACCAATTATGATGTTGACCAAACTACAATTACTTGGGCATGACCATTTCCTGTAATCCACGTATGATTTATGAACTGAAATATAAGCATCTCTTCAGAAACGTTTTAAGGCCTGGGCAAAGAGGGCTCTGGCCCGGGATTCTAGCCTTTGAGCGGGCTCTGTTCTATTGAGAGTCTTGCCCTGTTGACCTTGAATATACATATATAATAGACATTTTTCAGGGAAATGTGTTTATGTTTTATGCAATATCTGCTAAAAAATGTTTCTTTTAGTTGACAATATTATCTCACACAACATGACATAAATAGCAGTAAACTAGGACATGTGTTAGTCTCGTCTCTCTGTGGTGGCATACAGAACAATGATAACTTAGCAGCATAGTGACCATACAGAATTAAACTGCCCTGTTATAAAGTACTTCAGTAATACTAAAGTGCATAAAGCTGCTGTTATCCAACAGTTGGATAGCCTGAAATGTCACACAGTTCCTACGAATCTAATTACCCTGATCCTCCATGAGTACCCCCTAGTTGGCCCAATCTCTCCTCCAGTGCCAGAATCCATTACATATTCCCTAGTTATACTCTCCATCCATTCATCTACTGGAGCCCAGATCAGATTACCACAGTTCCTTGCTCTTCTCCCCTTCTGCTCATAGTGGACTATTTCCATACTATACATGGCCAGAAAACATAATCTCAATATATAAGCTTTGGGGGATCTGGGCTAATCCATCCTGATGCTAGACACATTGGGCCATAGTCATCACAACAAAAATCAAGTACACTCCCCCTTTAAAACTTTCCGGATCATCACTGACCCCAGGAGAATTACTTGGGGCAAGATATTCACATGATTTTTAACAATCACCCCAATAAAACCTGCAATATTTTTTTTATAATTAGACAGCCAGGGACAGGTACAACAAATATGTATTAAATCAGCATCTTCATCACCACATCTGTTTAATCCAGCCATTTACCCCATTGGAATAATTTTGTGGGTGTATAGTACGAGTAGAGAGCTGTTCTAAAATATTGGCTTTTGAGACTGGCAGCCAAGAGTATCTTGGTGCAGATCTCCAGAGAGTTCTCAAGTACTGGCCCAGCTACCCCAACCTTGATTCCCACTTTGTTTTCCAGAATTCCATGTCATCTGTAAAAACCTCTATTAAAGCATCATAGATACACCCAATTTGGCTGCCTTGATCCGCTACTTCTATAACTGAACATTTAGCAACTGGTAGTTGTTTTGTTATCCAATTTACTAAGATACTTCGAATCTGAAGATACTTATGAAACTTCTCCTTAGTTAACCCGAACTTCTCCGGTAAGTCCATCAAGGAGTACAGTTGATTATTCTCTTCTAGATCCCCCAGCTCTAGGTCCTGCAGGCCTTACACTGCTTACACATGCCATCTTGGAATATATGTCGCAGAACAGAGGAGCCCCACAAAGGCGTATAGTGGTTTAGTTTAGTGATATGACCCTTCCTTCTGATCTAACACGATACCTTGAGAGCTGCATACAATGTTTTAAATTTGGTCTTCTTGTAATAACTTCTCTCAAGATCTGCCCCCCAAAGCCGTCCATGATTTTAATAAACTCTGCCTAGCTATAAAATCTCTTTTACCCAAACCCATTTCCTGTGTTAAAAGTGACCCAAGATGGTTCAATCACGAGTGCTCTGAGGCAAATGAACAACTGCGCAGAGTCTTATTATCTGATCCACGATGGAATCTCTAAGTGAAATCGGCCAGGTTGAGGTATAAAACTGCAATCTCTAATCCGAAAGGGAAAATTTTAAAAAACGTTGGGAGGCATAGTGATAGCGGCAAACACTAGAAAGAGTGATACATTTTGGTCAGCTGTGAGGGACTTGCAATCCATGGGACAGCTTCTCACTTCTATTAGCTGCACTATTGTGAGCGAGTTGTGGGAAAATCACTTTACAGAAATGTATGCTGCACCCGCACAAGAGGCAGATCACTTTGAGCTGGGACCACTAACCAGAATACAGATGTCCCTATCTGAGGTGGAAGAAGCGATTCAGCAGAGTGCGGGTAACAAAGCCCCTGGACCAGATAGTCTACCCATTGACCTTATCAAACATAAGCCCGATGTTTGGGCTCCCCTACTTTTAAAAGTTTTTAATAATTTAATGTATGCCCCGTTACCCAGTTCTTGGTCCACAAGCATTGTTGATCTGATTTTTAAAAAAGGGGATCGCTCCCAACCCACTTGTTACAGACCTATCTCCTTAATTGGTAACACTTTACAAATTTTAGGTAGAGTCCTGTATAACAAGATTTTAGAGTGGTCTGAGGAAAATTGAATTTTAGATCCCTGTCAACTGGACTTTCTAAGCTAGGTGGGCACCAATGAACAATGCCGTAATCCTAATCTAATTTTGGGCAAATACGCCATTGCGCAGGCTTCTTCGATCTAATTGGCCTTTATGGATTTGACCTCTGCTTTCGACCTTGTTAATAGGTCAAAGTTCTGGTCCATCCTTGTGACATATGGACTGGATGAGCCCCTGGTGTATTTTTTGGCACACCTTCACAAAGATCTTAAAGCCCGGGTGAGGATCGGATGTGGGGGTGAGGTCACCGAAGCCATAGATGTAGGTAAGGGGTCAGACCGGGCTGTGTTCTAGCCCCCCTCCTCTTTATTATCTATATCAATGGACGGAATAAAACAATAAAAACACTAACCCAAGACGTCCCAAAAATTAACGGAAAATCACTCCCCGTATCACTTTACGCGGATGATGCAGTCCTTATGGGTTGCATTCCGAACTCCTTACGCACCCTAGTGCAGGGTTTTGTTTACCACATGGATAGCCTGGACCTACGCTCTACCTTTAAAAAGTCTTTTATAATGTTGTATGGTCCAAAGGAACAACAAATGAGTTCAATATAGGTGGATAACCTGAAGCTGATGAGCACCAGCACTTTTCCCTATCTTGGGGTGGTCTTTGCTGCAAACGGCTTCTGGACTGCGCATATGGCTCACTCTAGGAGCAAGTTCTCAAAGGCCACCAACTTGTTTCTTAGTCTTCGGCGTCCAAAGAGAACAGGAGCCATTTTAGCCATTACAAACAATTTTAAGTGCCCAAGGCGTGCCAACAGTCACATATGGCTCTGAAATTTGGAGCATTGCCAAGAGTACCTGCATCCAACAGGAAGAGAACAGATTTTGAGGGAAGTTGGCATACCAATCTCAACACCACAATACACTTGCCGTAGGGAACTCAACCTAAACTTTATTGAAGATTTTATCAAGGCACGCCCTGCCCTTTTTTGGTTTTCGGTTTGGAAAAACCCGTCTGCATCCTAATGAGAGAGATCATCATTGATTGTATGGGATGTGTGAAAAGAAAGGACATACCATTGCCATCAGGGGTGTATCAGAGCCTATGTAGCATCAACAAGGGAAGAATGTTGTTAGATCCCAGTACTGAAATTACTACAAATAAAAACAACCTTAAGAGTGTGCTCTATTCACTATATAGAGCAGAAAGGATTGAAAACGAATCCAAAAAATCACTTGTCCATAGCTACATGGTCATTGAAAATTCTGTACAACTGCTGGCTAATTACATTACCCTGCCTATGAGCCATTGGGAAGAGAGCCTTTTGTTTAATCTAAGGGCAGGCACTATTACATTTGTATTATGTTTTCCTCTGGGCCAACTCTCAGACCTGGATCGTATATCCATGTCCGTGTGATGGTCAGAGTGGCCAATCTAATTTAAATGTTTTGTTCTTTTGTAATTATTACTTAAAGTATATTAAATTGCGTTTAATTCCGTATCTTAAAACGTATATGCCCATCATCTTGGAATACGCTTGTTTGTGGCTACTTACTCTGGATTATGAAGAGCTGGTCTTTCACACAGGCACTTTCTTGTAAATTGCAGTTCGTGCACGCCAAATGATGGCTAATCCTTGAACTTTTATCTATCAATGAACTTTTATGAATCTAAAGATTACTTTACATTGTGTGTTGATAATGGCTTTTAATATGACTCTCTTATTTGTATATCTTTTTACTTGCTTGTTGTTGTTTTGTTGTGCTTTTATAGATACAATGTTATCCAAAATAAAGAGTCTTTGATTGATTGATTGATGACTTCTCTCCAGATTCCTTAAAACAGCCCTTAACAACAGAACTCAGTGTTAGTTGATGAATGGATTGTGCTACAGCAGGAATTATATTGCAGGTGTTAGCAGTTATCAAGACAGCGAGGTGTTGCACCATATAAGACCCGTAATATAATTCAAAACTAGGAACCATCCATCCTCCTCAGCTTTTTATGAAGAATCATGAATTTTGATGCTTACCTCTGCTTCTCGAACTGCCGCATAAAACTGTTACATACACTTTCCAACTTAGTTAACTCACTCCTATATCCCAGTGGGATACGTCTTAATAGATAAAGTACTTTCTGGAGTACAGTCATTTTCAATGCATTATATTGCCCATCTAATGTTAAATGCAGATTATTCATTCTATACAGGTCTTGTGCAGTTTTATTGAGTAGTGGAGCTTAATTTAATTCCACCATCTTTCCTAGATTCAATGTATTAACTACTCCTAGGTAGGCCGCCTCCTCAACCCAATGCTGATCCCCAGATTTAGAGCCTTTTGTACATATCACTTGTGTCTTACTCTCATTAAGATGGTATCCTGCATTATCCCCAAATAGGCAAATTTCTCTTCAATAGTCTTTAGAGCATTACAGAGATCTGGTGTTATAACAACAATGTCATTGACATATGCCACCGCTTTATACTGCATTTGAGTCACTGAAACTTGTTGGATCTTGTTGTTGCTTTCCAGTTGGGCAATGAACGGATCTATGTACAAAGCAACTAGCAGGGGCAAACAGGGACACCCCTGTCTTGTTCAGCTCATAATAGGGATTTGGGTCAAACCTTTGCCTATAATCTGCAATCTGACCCTAGGTGTCTGATACGGAGCCCTAATAGATTTTGCTAAAGCCCAGACTGAGTCCCTTCCACCTCAAACCCTCCCAGAGGTAGCCCCAAGAGTCTCAGTTGAAGGCTTTCTCTGCTTTGAAAAACAGCAGCCCCAAAGGTGATTTAGTGACCTCAGCTATATCCACTATTTACCCTGTGGACATTATAAACGATGACCCATTCAATGATGAAGCAGAGCTGATGGGGAGAAACAAGCTTGGCAATGAGTCTCCTGAGCCTGCTAGCTAATATTTTTGTATAGATTTTAGTGTCCACCTTTATTCGTGAGATGGGTCTAGATGATCCCGGCTTTAGAGGAGGTTTGCCACTTTCCTTAAATACCACAATATTGGTGTCTCCCCATGATGGGAGTATTGCCCCCTCTAAATGTGCCTCAAGAAAAGTGAAAGACACAACCTGTAGGAGCTCAGGAAGGAATACTGCATAGAATTCCAGATGGATTTTATCAGGCATAGGAGCTTTCCCTCTACCCCTAGAGTCTACTGCCACCATCAGCTCTTCAGAAACCCTTGGTTGGTGGAGGGAGGACTTTCCTGCTCATTCAATGAGCTTCCCTTAACTGTATTAAAAAAATTAAGATAGTAGTTTGTTTGTGGAAATATATCCTCTGCATATAGATCTGAATAGTAGTTGCTAAAAACTTCAAGAATCTCTGTGGGAATTTCGGTCCTAGTACCCTGTTTATCACAGATAGTCTCTGCTCCTCTCTCTACCTCCTTCTACCCAGTTCCATTTGCCAGCAATTTGCCAGTACTTTCTCCATGTTTATAACACTATGCCCTATTCATTTTATATTTAGCAGCCACCACATTACTATATTGTTCAATAATTCTGGCCTAGATTGCTGCCATTTTCTGTGTGATTTCTCTGCAATCCAGCCCTTGCCTTATTGATCTAGCCAGATTGACTTCATGCTTAGAGAGCCCATTATACATTTCCTCTAAAAGGATGTAATTTTGCAGTTGTTTAAAAAAACTGAAACTCATTTCCCCCATTATTCCTGCTTTTAGAGAGTCCCAAACCATCTTGGGGTGGATGTTCCCTGACTAGTAAGAAAGAATTCCTTTGGACACTTATGCATCTGTACTGATAATCACCTTCATTCAAGAGCTTCTTCTCGAATGTCCAGACTCTGGACTGTCTTTCAATGCTGCTTTCTCACAATCTAGTACTAATGGATTGTGGTCCGACACCCACCCTGGGAAAAGATTTGACTACTATCTATCCCGCTAAGGAGGCTGATACATAAAAATAATCGAGTTGAACCAGCCTATTGTGAGGATGAGAAAATAAAATAAAGCCAGGATCTGGATACTAAGGTGCCCCCCATACATCAATCAGGCCATGAAATTTGATCAATTGTTTGATGGCCCTGTAAGCTAATGGCTTCCTGCCAGGATATACAGAGAATCCCCTGGATTTCCCTTCCACTTTGATATGAAAATTAAAATCCCCACAGGTAATAAGAGGAGCTGGCCTTGAAACATAGCAGGGTCTTCCAAATTAGTGTAGTGTAGTTCCCATATTCCCAATAGGCTCTGCACATTGTAATAACATAAACGATAGTTTAGACGTAGGACTGAGGTCGACTAGGTCTCTATTGAATATGTTAGACTTACTTTGAATGCCAGCTAGCTCAGAGGTCACTAGAAACTTTCTCGAGTGAACAGGAATGAGCTAACTTTCCTGAATAAACAAGAAGGGATTAGCTTCTGACAACCGCATAAACTTGACAACTTTGCTCCCTCCAGATTAAGGAGTAAATCTCCAGAGTCGTGTGAAAACAATAGATAGATATTTCACTCAGTCAATTGTGCATGCTTAGTTTCACCAGAGTGCAGAGAAATTGAGAGACGGGCTTTTTCAATAAAAGTTCTTATTTATTGAGCAGTCTTCTTTCTCATGCAAGAGAAGTGAATTGCCACAATTGCAATACTTGTCATAAAGTAAAGTGCGTACAGTAAAAGGAGTATTATAAAATAATACTGTAAAAGCATTTATATGGTTTCTGAGCCATATGATACTTAAAACGGATAAAATATATACAATACATACAATGATAAAAGTTGACTAAACATACTCAACTGGTGCTTCTGAAATACGCCTACCCCGGTGTACCTAACCTAAGCCTAGTACGTGGGAAGGAGTAAGTGAGCTGCAGTTTAAGTTAAGTTAATTTTGCCAAGAATCTGAATCAAGAATTCTCTAAGTATTTAATCAGCTCCGTACCTTGGTTTTAGAATGAAGGAGGTCTTGTATCTCTTTCTCAGGACTCGATCTCCCAGCAACCCGCAAGGGTGACTGGAAACACTGGAGCTGGATTTCTCGGCAGGAGAAAAGATAACGTCTCTCTCAGTGCGTCAAATGGGAGGGTCGGCTTTCTTCGGCACTCGCATCAGCTGGGCTTTGGGTTAGATAGCAGCTCTGCTCCAAACCACCGTGTGTTTGCTTAAGGCAAATTCTGGTATATTTATACCTAGAAGGTGCCGAGTTTGATGTAATGTTGTACATAAGACGTCACTAAGAACTTTCAGTTCTTTCAGGACTCTCAGGAGTTCTAGGACAGATCAAAACAGAAGCAGGGGGAATTCCTGGGCTGCTGGAGGCTTGGTTTGTCTAAAGAACGCGTTGTACTTTCTAGGAGTCTAGGGAAGTAGCCTTGCCGTATTTGGACTGCATTGGCTATGACTGAATATGGATATGATTCCTATGACTTTATAAGGATATGATTTGTTATAACCACATAAGGGCATGAATCGGAAATATTTAATTAGGGTCCTAGATACATTCACAACACCCACTCCATGTAAAATGTCCATCATTACTGAATACTAAGCAATACATAAACATTTAAGTATGCATGTGTTTTCTAGCCCACCCCAAAATACATAAAGTGCATTTGAAATGGTATAGATACACGAAAAAATTATATTATACTGTACATTTTTCAAGCAGTGGTATCATTCAGATAATATTTTTTTTAGTGCATTATAAACTTCACTGAATGAATCACAAAAGTTACATTTATGAAATGGCTCTTAATACAGAAGAGAAGGTCGAGACCATTTCATTACATATTTATACAAGATTGTACATGTGCTAGAGGCTGATTCAAATAATGTCTCTAGAGTCTCTAAAAATAGAAGTTCTGTTCTCTAAGAATAGTTCTACTTTAAGCAGAGTACCATGTGCCAACAAAAAAAAGGTAAATATTTTGGGAACTGGTGAAAAATTATTTTGCTTTCGGGGA
Source organism: Lissotriton vulgaris (assembly GCF_964263255.1). Classification (NCBI taxonomy): domain Eukaryota; kingdom Metazoa; phylum Chordata; class Amphibia; order Caudata; family Salamandridae; genus Lissotriton; species Lissotriton vulgaris. Next base: position 1,087,065,258 of record NC_141694.1, on the reverse strand, counting down.
GAAAATAGTCCCAATGTTTTTAGAAATTCTGTTTATCAAAAACTGAAGGCCGAATTCAAAGTTCAAGGGACGCTGTGTGCTCGCTATTTCAAAAATTATTCCCGTTGTTAGGAGAAAACATTACCTCAGATAGGCCGGCAAAAAATGTGTCTACAACAGTATGTGAAAATTGGGCCAACTCCGAAAAAGTGGAAATAGTGCATACATGCGATGCATTGCCATCATCGGTGTTTAGATCAGCAATGGTCACTGAAGGTTGTACCTGTGTGGTGCCGCTTTCATCTCGTACTTCACCATCACCTAATCGTAATGGTAAAGTCTCAACGAATGCCGTCATCAGAATAGGTAGCCGCTGGGGACAACACGTTGCATGAGTCGTTACCGGACCAAGCAAAGCATCGATATCCATTGGTAGTGTTGATGATAGTGTAAGCAGACGTCCAACACGCATTCTTCTCCACATAGCAGACATCGAAGCACAGGTAAGATGCAATCTTGCCAGATTAGTCTGAACGAAAGAAACCAGGTAGTATTCAGATCTCCTAGCCGGGCCAATCCGAGGACTTTAGTGATCCGTTCTCGGTATCGTATTGCTAAGATTGTTTCTTCCTTCGTAGCCTGAGTTTTATCTGTGACTTGGCTTGCCATATCGGAGCAGGAGGAACAAAAATAAAATACCTGCTAAGAGTCCCAAAATAAGAGGCAGACCACAGAATAAAGAATGCACAAAATTCGGGAAGATGCCCAGAACTGTTTCAAAGGGTGCTAACAGTCCCGAAAAAATTGTCTTAAATACATGTGCAATGCCACTGGTATCTGACATGTTTAAGATTTGGCTTAACATTTCTACAAAATGCACGGGGCAATTTGTCGATAATAGGGTATGTATCTCTGCCGCTTTCCTTGCAACTTGCAGATCATACGTCTCTTTGGACGAGGTTAAAGGCACAGTTGTCTGTAAAAGAATAGACTTTATTCTGCTTAAAGTATCAATTCGAATAGAAGAGATATTCACAGAAGGCCATATTGCTCCATGGCCTCCATGTCTGGATTACTGTTTGGATACAATACTTGCATACAACAAATGACCCTGGAAGTAACGCTCACGCGATAAGCTTTTCCTGGCATCATGCCACAACAGCTGTGGTCACTTATTATAATGTAGCTACCGTTGGAAAGTTGTCTGAAAAAGGGCTCTATCCGTGTAGCACGGGTGCCGTGCAGATGACATGAAAGGTTGTTTGATGAACCTTTGCAGGCTCCATGCAAGTTATTTCCTTGACACAGAAGTGTACCATTTAGTGATTTTTTACAATTGCTACCACTAAGAAATACTTCTTTCTTGCCCCCACTCCAACATCTATGTGTATAAGGCAAATTCCAGGTTGACTTGATGTATTCTTTACCCAACCTTTCATACAGGCCTGCTGGTATATTCTTTTGGCAGTATTGAAACTGAAAAGTTGTTATCGGGATCGTAATGGTGCCATGTATTATCTATTCAATGACCGGTCGTTCTGACATTGTCAATTGTAATTTTTCTAGTTTTTCAATGCTCAGCCTGTATAGTCTGCTCCTTTTTGTGCCAACGAGATTTGTCTATCAATAAGGTTAAAGATAGAAAATAATGACGCTGTGTTGATTAGACGACTTGGCACGTAGCCTGAATGGAGGTTTTGTAACGTCCAGCCTAGCTGTACAATAGAACGCAATTGGGATTGACCATGTTGTAACATTAGCATATCCTGCTCTATTATATCAATAGCAGATGATACAATGCTGTCCAGTGAATAAATTCTGGAGGACAGAGTCGTTAACCCATTGTCCACTACAGAAAGTGATTTTTCCAAATTAATACGATCAATTTCTCGTATTTTTTCTGCAGTTTCAATTTCTGTTAATTTCCAAGCTTCATTGTAAGCTGCGCATATACCGGCGTATATGAAACGTTTTTGACGCTGTTTGCGAGGTCCCATTATGAAATCTCGCAAGTCAGCTCCTTCTTTAAGTGAAGTTAAGTGTTGCTTAATTTCGGGTAGTGTGGATTTCTGTAGCCATTCGAGGCATACTTTTCCTACACTATATGTTGTAATTATCCCTGGATGTTGTCTCTGGGAATATCTTGGGTCTGGCCTGTTCTGTTTGAACCCCTGGGTTTTGTTCATGAATCTATCTTGACAGTTATTAGTGTCTATGGGCCAGATCAACCATTTGTTCCAGTCAGGAATAGTTCTGTTTTATTGTAAAATATTATACACGTCTAACCCCTCATCTGTAGTTTTATTTTTATCAGGCATAGGCTTTGGTATAGACGGGTTGTTTAAATCTTTTATCTTGGCTAGGCCATGACAAGTTGTCTGTTGAATGGTGTCATTCAGGAACATTATTTGTTCTGGGATCATGCAGGCTCTAAATCATGATTCTAAACCTTGTACCTGCCACTCTTTTGTACCCCAGATGGTTTTTGTCTCAATGTTATTTTTCCAAAATTCAAAACCAAATGTAGAAATTTTTTCATAAAAGTTTTCAGAATAAATCAGTTTAGTATTTGTCAACACGTTTTTCATTCCTGTCTTATTTAACATTTTGAAATAAAACGTTTCCGTTTCTGGATTAGTGATATTAAACCCTGAGAAGTATGGGAATTTGTCATAAATTGTTTTTGAACTGCCTTTTGGCGGAGTTGGACAATGTTCCCACTGATTATAACTGAAAACATTTCTAGGATTAGCAGCTGTATGCAGATAATGATGCTCAAAGTGATTGAAGCAATACATTTCTTCATAATTCAAAGAACCCTGTAAATAATCATGTTCTGTAAATTTTGCTGACATTTCTAAATCTGACATCATATTATTAATATTTTCAAAGTCCCAATCATCAGAGAAAGTACTAGGTGATACAAAGTCACTTAAAGAGATCTTGAATTGATGTGGATATTTCAAGAGTTCAACCGGGCCATAGATTTTGTAATCAGTTTTGTCCCATGCTATACCACCAGGTATAGGATTTGCTGTGATGTTCACTGATGATAGTTCTCTTTTTTCGATGTGAGAAGATCTGTGTGGTTTCAGGACCAAATTGATGTTCTGACTTGCTGTGTCCATTGTACTATGTTTTCCATCAATAAATCTACCCAAACTTAAAACCGAGATGAGCCATAGAAGGACGAAAAGTACGCCTAACACAATCCATAGTTCAATCCATGGTGAAATCAGATATGTTTCTCTGAGTCGATGAAAGAGCTCTGTAATTTTCTTTTTGAAGCTTTTGTTTGTTGGCTTGACTCCATGTTCACTTGGACCATCAGAAAAGTCATTGAAACTGATGAAGTAGCCAGATGCAGTTCTGTCAATTGTTTGGATGGCATCAGGATTGTTATTAATCTTTGTAGTTGCTTCTTCCTTTTTCATATTAGCATAGTCCGAGGCTACATCATTGTAGACAGGTGTTTCTTGACGAACTGTTGCAATTTGGGTTTCAAGAGGCACACGTTCCATGGCTTTGTTGCATTGTCCTTTTTTATTCACTGCAGGTTTATCAAAAGTGATTAGTCTTTCAGTTAGAACCTCTTGGATTGTAGCAAGATTTGGTCTTCGGCTATTTCTTGGGAGTCCACTGAACCTACTACTTATGATTGGCCACATGATTGTGGTTTTACCAGGTCGATTGATACAACTCGGTTCTCCTTTTTACCAGAAAGGGGCGGTAGTACTACTGATCTTGTTCTGCTGACAGCTAAGACAGGTACTGCTTTTCTGTAAGAAGGCCCAAATTCCTTCTTCACCGCGATCTTTTCTCTGACCAGATCCCCAATCTTTGGAATCCAGACAGGTCTTGCTGGGACAGGTGGTTTTTCTTCAGTGGTCTTTGGCTTTACCTTTGTGTTACTTAGACTCCTTCTTGTTTCATTCAAGTCCTGTAAAACAGCCAAACGATCTTTGATATCAAAGGTTTTTTGTTTCACCACTGAAGTGTGACAATCGAGATCATGAATGATCATTCTTGTACCAAACAAAAGTTCGTACGGAGTGATACCTCCTAGAGAATTTCTTGGCAGATTATTAAGACTACGTTGGACACTTATTAGATGTTTGGCCCACCCATTACCCGAACCTAATACCCTCGCTGTTATAGATTGCTTTATATCATGGTTTTTTCTCTCCACTACTGCATTTCCCTCGGGATGGAATGGACTAGAATACCGCAATGCAATGCCCATGCTGGCCATGGCCTCCTTGTAAGCCCGAGAGCTAAAAGCAGGACCCTGGTCAGAATGTAGCATGCCAATTGCGTATGTGCGGATAAAGACTCGCAAATCTTTTATAACAGTTCTGGCGCCAGCCGAGCGCTGGGGCCACATCCAAATGAATCTCGTCTTATTATTTATGGGACCGCATTTGTCCAGTCGGACGCCTGCATTTAGATAGTCTAATGCTGTTCAATAAAGGTGTCTGGGCTGGTCTTACTGTGTTAGAGTCAGATATCTGGTCTGGTTCATTACTGCGATCTCTATTGCAGTCCTGACACTCCATTGCAAAGTTATAAACTTGCACGCTCATTCCCGGCCACCAGTATCGTGATTGTAATCATGTTAGAGATTTCAGGATCTCTTGGTGCCTCAGACCCAATCCCATGTGGGATTCCTGAATCAAGAAGACTCTCCGGTTCGTGTTTGGAATTACTCTATCCCCCACTCCAGGGATTTGAGCAAAAGGAACGGAGTTTGCATCAATTATATATGTATTACCGAGTGGATAATTTAGAGGTAATGTTGCATAGTTGCCTTTCAATGAGGCTTTTACTGCTAGCAGAGTTTCACCATCTATTTCTTTTTTCGTACGCTTTTTTGTAGCTACGGAAGCCAATTGAACAGCTGCCGCTGAGGCTTTGTTAGCCAATAAATTCCCTGCAACGTGAACGCCATCATGTTGAAGACTCTGCGTATGTATCACGTGAGTCTTTCGTAGTTCTTTCTGCAAAAGAGCTACTTGTTCCCATAGTTATTGTGGCACCTGTCTCATCTTTGTAACCGTTTTCAATCCAGGTCTGCATGGAATTATTGTAAGATTCGACGCAGTAATACGAATCGCACACTATTAGTGTAGGAAATTCGCGATCAGCATTTTCAAGCGCCATCTTCAAAGTTAGTAGTTCAGCTAGCTGAGCTGTACATTTTCTGATTGATTCAGTTTTAGTGGCCATTGGTCTAAATTCGCCTAAGCGCCAGCGACCTTTAACAATCGCGCACGCAGCTTTGTAAATTTGTATTTCTACAATGTAGTGTTGTGCAAATCTGTCCATGTAGATACCAAAGGTGTACTGTTCGAGAGGCAGAGTTTCGATTGACAGAGGACATTCATTTTCATATTCCAGATATTCTAGTTTTTTCATTTTTGGTTCAAATGCGTGTTTCATGTCTTCTGTTGCAAGATATTTTTCCCATGTATCCATTTTGGATCTAGAGCTTTAGCATTTAGAATGCCTGGTCTTGTTACTGCCTCAAGGGCTGATACTGCTGTTAGTACAGATATGCTATTCCCTTGGGCTAGGGCTTTTTCTTTTGCTACAGCAGTTGAACCGCAGTCAGAATTTTTTTAGTAGAACTGAATTTTATTTCAGCTTGTGTGTACAACTGTGATTTATAAGCTATTGGTACCGTTTCTCTCTCATTAGAGGTCAGGTATGTGAATCCTCATCTTCCTGGGATGACTCGGATTACAAGGTTGCGTTCGTTTGCACGTGTTTACAGTTTTGTTTTAGTCAACATGTCTGTTTGTAATGATCATAAAATTTCTGTGTGTTTCTGAGTCCAATTAATTGGTTTAAAATCAGGTTTTATTAGTTTGTAGAGAGGTTTAACCCTCTCTGCATAATTTAGAATGCATGTTCTTCCAAAATTCAGAAAACCTAGAATTGATTGTAAGTTTTTCAGCGTTTTTGGAGCTTGGAGTACTACACACTTTTCTAAGAAGTTGTCTGCTAGGCTTTTGCCTTCACTTGATAATTCATATCCTAAAAATAGGACAGTGTGGTGGGCAATTCGTGACTTTTTAAAGTTACATTTGTACCCTTCAGATGGGAACCCAAGTATGATGGTGTTCACTCTTTTCAAGTGTGTCTCGAGGTCATCGTCTGTGAGATAGATGTCGTCGACATAAGATAATGCCTCATCATCATATATCTGTAGTAACTCTGTTACCCTGGCTGAAAATAATCCTGGGCTATTCTTGAATCCCTGTGGGAAACGACAACATTGTTTTTGGGTCCCCATGCTGGAGAAAGCGGTCCAATATCTGCTTTCTGGTGCTATGTTTTGACAGAAGAAAGCGTTTGAAATATCTAATGTTGTTTTATATTTCTTGCGCAAGATGCTATTGATTAGTGCTGCACTGTGTGAGTTTTGTACTGCAAATGTTTTGCATCAAGAGTTTAGGTGTCTGTAGTCCAAAACTAGACGATATGAATCGCCTGGCTTGGAGACAGGAAACAAAGGATTGTTCATTTGTGAGGTGTATGTTTCAATCACCCCCTGATATTCAAGTTGATCTAAGATTTCTCTGACTTGTTTTTTAGCTTCTTGCTTAACAGGATACTGCCTCTGTGCAGTAGGTTGATTTTTTAACTGGATTTTATGGTGAAGAGAATCCTCATCCCATCCTACATGATTTTTATATAATGCAGGTGCTTGGGCCACTGCCCATTTCCTAGAAAATGTGTATTTTTTATGAATTGGAATGTGATTTGAGAAGGCAGGCATAATCATTTCTTCGCCATGTGGGCATTCCCTGACAAACTCAAGTGGCCAGTCTTTCTCTGCTAGAAGGATATCATAGCCTTTAGATAGATTCTCCCAGAAGAGACCTCTTATTTTCCTAGTTTTGTTGCCCTATATACGCAATGTAATTTCATATAGTTTATGGGGCACGCTAACTCTGGTGCCTGCAGTTTCCACTTGAATATATTCATTCGTGTCCACTGTCTCCAGATGATTCATCAGGATCTTGCGAGCTATGGTCACTTCTGCTGCGCTGTCTAGCATTGTCTGGGCCCACTCTCCATTTTTCAGTTGTGTCCTCAGAATTCTCTGCATGTTTTACTTTATTACTGGGTACCTTCTGTCTGGGAAATTGTAATTTTTTACTTTGATGATCAGGTTCCTTGTCTTTGGACTTGACGTGCTCTTCTTTATGTTCTGACCGTCCTCTTCTTTCTGATTTCTGTGAGGAAGTCTGAAAAGATTGAGAGGGACGTGTATCAATATCTTGATATCTGTCAGGTTTTCCCAAGTTGTCCCTATTTCTAAGGTTGTATCTTTTTTCAGAGGGCTCCCTTTGGGGAGACTTGCCTCCTCCTTCTGGAGATCTATCCCTTCGTTGAGGAGACCTTCCTCTGGACTGAAACTGTTTTTCTCTGGGAGAGGTTTGTTTATTACCCTCCCACTTCTTCTTTTGAGTAATTAAATTATTTTTAATGAAAGTCTTTTCAGCATTTTCAGTTAGTTTGGGTTTTAGTGGTTTCCCACCCAAACTATCTCCACCTAGTTCTTCATAGGATTTTTCAATTATTCTGGCAAGTTCAAAAGGTTGGTCTGCTATATCTGTTTCTTTCAATTTTTGGCGGTTCGCCACAGATGCTGCTTCTCCTTTTATGTTGGCTAGTAATATAGCCGAGACCTGCTTAAAGTCCTTCAGTAATTTCATACCCAGAGTTAAAGCAGGTTCTGGACCGTATTCATTTTGAATCTGTCTTAGTACGTCTGGTATAACCGCCATAGACGGAACACCATGTGTTTTTGTGTAGATAGAAGCAAAGACTGTGCCCCAAGTGCCACAGTCTTCCACATGTGGTGCGATACCCTTTGGAAGACAGATAGTCAGAATTCTGTGTTTGTCATTAGGTGTAGTATCAGGAAATACTGCCTCTATTTGAGTGATTTTTTGAGCTAGCCAGAATGGAATTTGTTCCCATTTTGCAGGTATTTTACCAATACATGATTGTATATTCTGTGGTGTCATTTTATTTGTGTTCCCCTGATGAGGGGTGTGCTGTGGAATTATATTTGCAGGTTGGACTGTTAAAGTCTGCATGACATATTGGACCAATTGTCTATGTATTTTATTTAGTTGTTTTAGCTGAACTAAAAGTTCTCGGTCTGACATTTTTTCAATGTCGGGATGTGGTGTATAGCTGGCTAGAACCGGCCATGTGGCTCCTGGTCTACCTAGTGGACCGAGCCTGGTAATGTGATTTTGATGTTTTAGGGCGCCATTAAACCAGAGATGGTGCTCTTGGTATGTTAGTGGAATTTCAACATCCTCGAAAGGGGCGTATTCCTCTGGAGATTCCTCTATTTTGTAGTAGTGGAACTCGCGTGTCACAGCGTGTGCTGCTGGAAAATGTGTCCAGGAATAGAATACCTCTGTCTGCCGATATTCATGGGCCTCTACCACAAATATGACCGTACCACCTCTTGATGATACTCCATTTTTTATAAGTTTCATAGTTATTGCTTTTCTTATATTGACCGGGATGATTATAGCATTCGGGTCGTCTTCATTAAACCCTGTAAAGTCTGAACCCGGTTGATTCGCATCTACTGCAGCTCCACCAGTTTTGTTATTGCCGCCGTTAGTTGACATTGTTTAATGAAAGTTTGCAGAGCAAGTTTCAAGGAAACAAAGATTAGGTGCAAAATATTTTGGGTCACTGTATCCTTCAACGTTGACTAAACCAAAAACTAATACATAAGAATCTCTTCCTACTAAGTTTTGGCGGATATTAACCTTTTACCCACTCCAGACGTCTATTGGAGTTTTTACGGGAAAAGGGGTCTGTGTGAAAAGCACAACTGAGTTACTCTAGTATCTTGCGTTAGATTATCGCCTTACCAAACGTTGGGCGCCATGTAGTGTAGTTCCTATATTCCCAATAGGGTCGGCGCATTGGAATAACATAAACGATAGTTTAGACGTAGGACTGAGGTCGACTAGGTCTCTATTGAATATGTTAGACTTAATTATGAATGCCAGCTAGCTCATAGGTCACTAGAAACTTTCTCGAGTGAACAGGAATGAGTTAACTTTCCTGAATAGACAAGAAGGGATTAGCTTCTGACAACCGCATAAACATATCTCAACAAAAGGAGAGAAAGGGTTTTTAGGGCACTCTTAGTCCCCAAGCAATATACAGGTAATCAAAAGAAGAGTGACCATAAAGGTAAGGTGTATAAAGGAGGTGGGTGTCGCACGTGAAGTCTGAGGCCAGTTGTTAGTGATCCGATGGTAGGACCAAATTTCAAGAAAAAATGCGCTGTTTTTTCAGGAAACCCTCACTCACCCTAGTGGTGACATGCTTCATCATCGGGTCCACCGGGAGAGATCGAGTACCTCCCCGGTGTGCTGCGACGCCAGTAGACTGCGGAGCAGGTTTTTTGTGAAGATGAAGTGTGAAAAAAAATATTAAAGTTTAAAAATGTCAGAGGTTGTACCAAAAAAACTTTATTCACTGGTCAACCTGACATATTAAAAATAAGATATGTGAAGGGAAACTAGCCAATTACTTTATACTGGTGTTTACCCTGTAAAGAAGGTCAACATGTTTCTGCCCGTTTTTATGTGTTACTTTACTGGGCTTTCATCAGGACCGGTAAGCGAGTGTGCCAATGACAGGAGGGGCACGCTAAGGCCCGCCCTGCCAATGGTCGTGAAAGTTAAAAATAGCACTATGTGTAAAATTGGTGCAAAAAGAAAGAGAAACAAACTCATAAGTAATGGGGTTTTACCTCTTTTTCGAGGAACCTAGGAGTCTGTGAGAAGAAAAATTGACAAACAGACAAATACAAACATAAACACAAAGATATCGAATCATTGGATTGTGCATATGTACAGTGGCCATAAAGGGTGACTTTGTGGCTTGACACGTGCTAGCATACATATCAATGGCCGTGGCCGGTATGCCTGGGTTGCGTAGTTGAAATCATGCCAAAATCCGAAGTGGAGGGGCCTCAACTAACGCTGATTGAATCTGTTCAGCGCAGACTGTTGCATATGTGTGGTATAGCAGCAGTGGCAGAGTGAGCAGACTAGACAAATATAAGTCTGTTTGTGAGGGAGTACAAGAAATATCTTGCTACCTATGGTGGGGTGTCAGGGAATGAACCCCGAAGGAAAAAATGCGTTAAAACAGCGTCCCGGTGCAAAGCGCCGTGACACTGCTGGCCGTGGTATATATATTACCCAAGCACACAACATTAATTACAGAGTATAGGATAAATGTCCTCACTTGTAAAGAAATCGATCCACGCCCCATAGAACACAGGAGGGGGGTGGGAGCGACAATGGCACACCCTGTAATTGAGGGAGAGAGGGAAACAAATACACACAGAGGGGGATTTTAGAACTGGCAGGGTTCCATTCATACAACTTATCTGGTTAGAAAGATGTCTTCATAGTAAGGTCTCTTACGCCCGCAACGCTCAGCACCCGCTCGGCACCTAGCTTCACCCTCGCTGGATCTCGTGGATCCATTGCGATGGGCGAGCGAGGCGTATGAAGGGCGGTGGCCGAGTGCGGACCAATCAGGCGCCTTAGTTGGAAGCGAGGCTTGGAGCTCAAAGTCGTTGAGCCAATGCGGGAGAAAGTAAGGTGCTCGCGTAGTCTCGCGAGAGGATATGAAAGCGAGGCTTGCATTGAAACGCAAGCCTCGAACTAAATGTGGGCGAGGTCCGCCCTAGTTACACCGGGATGTTGTCTAAGCGATCGCTGGATCGCGTCGGGATTGGCTGGTGTGATAGAGAGGCTTGTAACTCAAGCTGTGGAGGAACGCAAGCTTGAATTTTAGCGGGGCTGGGGTTGGTGTAATGCGGCAGGCGCAATGCCCAGCAAATGTTACCCAATGTTTAATGAAGATTAAATAAACAGCATAAGTCTGGTCAGTTTAGCTGAATTGGGTAGGTAACATGGTTGGTAACATGGGAATATATTCATAGTGAATCTAACCAGCGCTGGTGTGAATAAACCACATAACATGTGTGGTCATGGTATCTGCATTCAAGAGGAGAGGGAATAGTTTTAATGTTTTAGGACGCTGGTCCACGGAATTTGGTCATTAAGCCCATTTATATGGGTGCTGAGTCGATAGACCCAGCGCTGCTCTTTTTCGAATAAAATATTTTCTCTGTTTTTCACACAGTTGACCTGTTCGATCACTGTCCAGGTCATGTCATTTGGAGTATGGTTGGTTTGCAGGAAGTGCTCACTGAGTTTTGTGGTGATTTTTTTGCATCTAATGTTGCTACGGTGTTCCCCGATGCGCGTCTTAACTTTCCTGGTGGTCATCCCTACGTAGCGTTTCGCGCAGGGACAAGTGATCAAGTAAATCACGTTTGTTGAATTACAGTTTGTGTGGGATTTTTGTGTCCACACTTTTCCTGGTTCCAAGTTAAGTTGTTTCGAATGAGTGGTCAGATGACAGACACTGCAGTCTGTACATGGAAAATGACCCGTAACTGGGGGAAGGTGCCAAGCATCAGTGACAGACCTGGTTGCTGTGTTTGCACTGGGAGCTGTTAATGGTCTTGTATGCACCAAAGCATCTTTAATGCTTCTGCCTTTTTTAAAAGAAAAAAGCGGTTTTTCCCAGTTGCTGAAATTGCTGCTGATAGTTCTCCAATTTTTATTGATGGATTTTTTCACTGTGTCTGAGAGGGTGCTGTAGGTGGTTACACACGTAAGTGGCGTTTCCGTGGTTGTCCTTACATTGTCCTCTAGTAATGCTTCTCGAGGTTGATTTCGTGCTATGGTTTGGCTTTTTTTCAATACTCCTTTGGGATACCCTCTTTGTGTTAGTTTTTCTGTTAGTTCCTTGGCCTGTTCCTTGTAGTCGTTAATATTACTACAATTTCTTCTCAGTCGTAGGAATTGGCCATAGGGCAAGTTTTCCCTTAGAGGTCTTGGATGGAAACTCCTGAAGTCAAGGAGATTGTTTTTTGCAGTTGGTTTGTGGTGAGTCAAAGTTGTAAAAGTGGTGCCCTCTATTTTAATTACCACATCAAGGAAGACGATCGATTCCCTACTGAAGTTATTAGTGAACTTCAAGAAAGGATCCAGAGTATTGACCCATTCCAGGAACTGTATAAGAATGGCTTCTGTTCCTGTCCATAGTAGGAGGATATCATCAATATACCTCCTCCATAATCCAATGGAGGAGGCATAGGGGTTGGTAGGTGGTAAGATATGTTTTGTTTCGTAGTCATAAACATACAACCCCGCTACGCTAGGAGCGAAGGTACTCCCCATAGAGGTCCCTGTGCATTGTAAATACAATTGGCCTTTATACTCAAAGTAATTTTCTTTGAGTGCCATCCGTGCACATTTCAGGATGAATTCTTTGGGGGTGGTGTATTCCCAAGTCTCTTTGTCTAATGCTTCCCCTAGTACCCGTAGTGTGTCTTCCTGTGGGATACTGGTGTACAGACTCTCTATGTCCATTGTTACCAATATTACTGAGCTTTCAGGTAGAGTGGTCTCGTTCAGTAATTCGAGTAAGCTTTTGGTATCTATTAGGTAGGTTCTTGAAATTTGGTCCTACCATCGGATCACTAACAACTGGCCTCAGACTTCACGTGCGACACCCACCTCCTTTATACACCTTACCTTTATGGTCACTCTTCTTTTGATTACCTGTATATTGCTTGGGGACTAAGAGTGCCCTAAAAACCCTTTCTCTCCTTTTGTTGAGATATATTTAGCTGCGCACAGCAGTGAGAGATTTTTTCTTGTTACATAAACCTCTTTTCTCACAAATATAATTTTTTTTTATATTTTGTACTGATAATGGCAGCAAATTTGGGACTCACTTTCTCTACGGAGGAGATAGACGAACTTTTGGCAGATCCTAATATGTTTGCCGATCCAGCCATAGCTCAGGCTATCTCACATACAGCGGAATGGGAACAACTTACCGAACTAAAGCGCGACAGAATAAGAACTATACTTCATGGAACTATCCTAAAACAATACCTTACCTCTAATTCAGCACCCAAAGGGCTGCTAGTTACGAATGCCCCGAGGATTTTTCTCAATGACGCCACCTTTAGAAGAGATTGGGCCATGATTGCCTGGCACTGCACCAGAGACTGGCTGGTACTTATTATTAAGACAGCACTACGCCTATCCGAAACTCTGCTAATTGAAATCCAATAAACAGAAGCCCAATACAAAACTACAATAACGGGTTATAAAAAAAAGTTGGATGAAATCAATTAAGATCTTACGGAGTACAAGGACAACCTGATGCAGGCGAAACTCACAAAATTCCAAAAAGACCTCAAAAAATTTAAATTTGAGAACGTATATCCCTACTCCGATCCAAACTACAGTGTTCCAAAAAAGGACACCAATAAATCAGATGACTCAGATAGCAACTCCTCAAGAGGGAGTATAGATAGCAATCAGAGTCCAAGACAAAGGGGACGGAGAGGAGGAAGGGGTAGATCTAACTTCCCAAACCAACAACCTAGATGGCAGAATTATGGCCAGCCTAACAACGGTCCTGTACCGATGTTTTATCAACAACCCCAGTTCCCCATGATGAACTGGAATCCGTACATGCACCCCCAGTTTCCCCTCAACCATCCACCGATGCCTTTTTTAGGGAGGGGCGGGAGAAGACGTGGACGGAACAGAGGCAACAGAGGCAACACACAAGTGACCTGGGAAGACGAGGACGCAGTGGGGAAACACACCCGCAGCAGAACAGCGACAGCCAGCACCAGCGCAGTGTAAGCCTGGTCACCAACCTCTCTAAAAAAGTCCTAACCCAAGAGGAAACTAAAGTCTTGGAAAAAGGCTTGGGATTTGTCCCTACCGGTCGTCCTGACAAATTCCTCTTACATTGTGAACTTTCACAGTTTTTTCGGAAATTAAAATTAAAGGCCTTCTTTGAATCTAAGGATCAGCCACTGACAGATGAAGAAGAGTTTGACACAAACTTCAGACTCAAATCTACGTTTATGCCACCTCCGCATACGATCCCTGCGGCAATCACTGCCTTTGAACAGGCGGTAATAAAAGACCTGGAAAATTGTGAAGACCCCAAACGATTCCACAATTTTTCCGCTGCGGAACACAAGGCCTTGGACAACCTGAGAAACAACAAGAAAATAACCATAAAACCCGCCGACAAAGGCGGAGGGATAGTGATCCAGGACACCACTGAATATGATAAAGCCTGCATGACACTTTTGAATAACAGAACAAATTATGTGCTCCTCAACACAGACCCTACCACAGAAATGAAGGAACGAATTCGGGCCCTAGTACAGGAAGCAGAGACTGAAGGTCAAGTCTCACCGCATGAAGCAGCATTCCTTATGGCAGGTGGACAAACTATACCCTACTTTTACACCCTGCCTAAAACGCATAAAAATATGGACCCTCCTCCTGGTAGACCAATAGTATCAGGGATCGGGTCAGTTCTAGAACCCTTATCCACCTTTTGTGACCATTACTTGAAACCACTAGTACAGAACTCCAGAACCTACCTAAAAGATACCAAAAGCTTACTCAAATTACTGAACGAGACCACTCTACCTGAAAGCTCAGTAATATTGGTAACAATGGACATAGAGAGTCTGTACACCAGTATCCCACAGGAAGACACACTACGGGTACTAGGGGAAGCATTAGACAAAGAGACTTGGGAATACACCACCCCCAAAGAATTCATCCTGAAATGTGCACGGATGGCACTCAAAGAAAATTACTTTGAGTATAAAGGCCAATTGTATTTACAATGCACAGGGACCTCTATGGGGAGTACCTTCGCTCCTAGCGTAGCGGGGTTGTATGTTTATGACTACGAAACAAAACATATCTTACCACCTACCAACCCCTATGCCTCCTCCATTGGATTATGGAGGAGGTATATTGATGATATCCTCCTACTATGGACAGGAACAGAAGCCATTCTTATACAGTTCCTGGAATGGGTCAATACTCTGGATCCTTTCTTGAAGTTCACTAATAACTTCAGTAGGGAATCGATCGTCTTCCTTGATGTGGTAATTAAAATAGAGGGCACCACTTTTACAACTTTGACTCACCACAAACCAACGGCAAAAAACAATCTCCTTGACTTCAGGAGTTTCCATCCAAGACCTCTAAGGGAAAACTTGCCCTATGGCCAATTCCTACGACTGAGAAGAAATTGTAGTAATATTAACGACTACAAGGAACAGGCCAAGGAACTAACAGAAAAACTAACACAAAGAGGGTATCCCAAAGGAGTATTGAAAAAAAGCCAAACCAGAGCACGAAATCAACCTCGAGAAGCATTACTAGAGGACAATGTAAGGACAACCACGGAAACGCCACTTACGTGTGTAACCACCTACAGCACCCTCTCAGACACAGTGAAAAAATCCATCAATAAAAATTGGAGAACTATCAGCAGCAATTTCAGCAACTGGGAAAAACCGCTTTTTTCTTTTAAAAAAGGCAGAAGCATTAAAGATGCTTTGGTGCATACAAGACCATTAACAGCTCCCAGTGCAAACACAGCAACCAGGTCTGTCACTGATGCTTGGCACCTTCCCCCAGTTACGGGTCATTTTCCATGTACAGACTGCAGTGTCTGTCATCTGACCACTCATTCGAAACAACTTAACTTGGAACCAGGAAAAGTGTGGACACAAAAATCCCACACAAACTGTAATTCAACAAACGTGATTTACTTGATCACTTGTCCCTGCGCGAAACGCTACGTAGGGATGACCACCAGGAAAGTTAAGACGCGCATCGGGGAACACCGTAGCAACATTAGATGCAAAAAAATCACCACAAAACTCAGTGAGCACTTCCTGCAAACCAACCATACTCCAAATGACATGACCTGGACAGTGATCGAACAGGTCAACTGTGTGAAAAACAGAGAAAATATTTTATTCGAAAAAGAGCAGCGCTGGGTCTATCGACTCAGCACCCATATAAATGGGCTTAATGACCAAATTCCGTGGACCAGCGTCCTAAAACATTAAAACTATTCCCTCTCCTCTTGAATGCAGATACCATGACCACACATGTTATGTGGTTTATTCACACCAGCGCTGGTTAGATTCACTATGAATATATTCCCATGTTACCAACCATGTTACCTACCCAATTCAGCTAAACTGACCAGACTTATGCTGTTTATTTAATCTTCATTAAACATTGGGTAACATTTGCTGGGCATTGCGCCTGCCGCATTACACCAACCCCAGCCCCGCTAAAATTCAAGCTTGCGTTCCTCCACAGCTTGAGTTACAAGCCTCTCTATCACACCAGCCAATCCCGACGCGATCCAGCGATCGCTTAGACAATATCCCGGTGTAACTAGGGCGGACCTCGCCCACATTTAGTTCGAGGCTTGCGTTTCAATGCAAGCCTCGCTTTCATATCCTCTCGCGAGACTACGCGAGCACCTTACTTTCTCCCGCATTGGCTCAACGACTTTGAGCTCCAAGCCTCGCTTCCAACTAAGGCGCCTGATTGGTCCACACTCGGCCACCGCCCTTCATACGCCTCGCTCGCCCATCGCAATGGATCCACGAGATCCAGCGAGGGTTAAGCTAGGTGCCGAGCGGGTGCTGAGCGTTGCGGGCGTAAGAGACCTTACTATGAAGACATCTTTCTAACCAGATAAGTTGTATGAATGGAACCCTGCCAGTTCTAAAATCCTCCTCTGCGTGTATTTGTTTCCCTCTCTCCCTCAATTACAGGGTGTGCCATTGTCGCTCCCACCCCCCTCCTGTGTTCTATGGGGCGTGGATCGATTTCTTTACAAGTGAGGACATTTATCCTATACTCTGTAATTAATGTTGTGTGCTTGGGTAATATATATACCACGGCCAGCAGTGTCACGGCGCTTTGCACCGGGACGCTGTTTTAACGCATTTTTTCCTTCGGGGCTCATTCCCTGACACCCCACCATAGGTAGCAAGATATTTCTTGTACTCCCTCACAAACAGACTTATATTTGTCTAGTCTGCTCACTCAGCCACTGCTGCTATACCACACATATGCAACAGTCTGCGCTGAACAGATTCAATCAGCGTTAGTTGAGGCCCCTCCACTTCGGATTTTGGCATGATTTCAACTACGCAACCCAGGCATACCGGCCACGGCCATTGATATGTATGCTAGCACGTGTCAAGCCACAAAGTCACCCTTTATGGCCACTGTACATATGCACAATCCAATGATTCGATATCTTTGTGTTTATGTTTGTATTTGTCTGTTTGTCAATTTTTCTTCTCACAGACTCCTAGGTTCCTCGAAAAAGAGGTAAAACCCCATTACTTATGAGTTTGTTTCTCTTTCTTTTTGCACCAATTTTACACATAGTGCTATTTTTAACTTTCACGACCATTGGCAGGGCGGGCCTTAGCGTGCCCCTCCTGTCATTGGCACACTCGCTTACCGGTCCTGATGAAAGCCCAGTAAAGTAACACATAAATACGGGCAGAAACATGTTGACCTTCTTTACAGGGTAAACACCAGTATAAAGTAATTGGCTAGTTTCCCTTCACATATCTTATTTTTAATATGTCAGGTTGACCAGTGAATAAAGTTTTTTTGGTACAACCTCTGACATTTTTCAACTTTAATATTTTTTTTCACACTTCATCTTCACAAAAAACCTGCTCCGCAGTCTACTGGCGTCGCAGCACACCGGGGAGGTACTCGATCTCTCCCGGTGGACCCGATGATGAAGCATGTCACCACTAGGGTGAGTGAGGTTTCCTGAAAAAACAGCGCATTTTTTCTTGAAATTTGGTCCTACCATCGGATCACTAACAACTGGCCTCAGACTTCACGTGCGACACCCACCTCCTTTATACACCTTACCTTTACAACCGCATAAACATGACAACTTTGCTCCCTCCAGAATAAGGAGTATATCTCCAGAGTCATGTGAAAACAATAGATAGCTATTTCACTCAGTGAATCGTGCATGCTTAGTTTGACCAGAGTGCAGAGAAATAGAGAGACGGGCGTTTTCAATAAAAGTTGTTATTTATTGAGCAGTCTTCTTTCTCATGCAAGAGAAGTGAATTGCCACAATTGCAATATTTGTCATAAAGTAAAGTGCGTACATAAAAGGAGTATTATGAAATAATACTGTAAAAGCATTTATTTGGTTTCTGAGCCATATGATACTTAAAACGGATAAAATATATACAATACATACAATGATAAAAGTTGACTAAACGTACTCAACTGGTGCTTCTAAAATACGCCTACCCCGGTGTACCTAACCTAAGCCTAGTACGTGGGAAGGAGTAAGTGAGCTGCAGTTTAAGTTAAGTTAGTTTTGCCAAGAATCTGAATCAAGAATTCTCTAAGCATTTAATCAGCTCCCTACCTTGGTTTTAGAATGAAGGAGGTCTTGTATCTCTTTCTCAGGACTCGATCTCCCAGCAACCCGCAAGGGTGACTGGAAACACTGGAGCTGGATTTCTCGGCAGGAGAAATGACATCGTCTCTCTCAGTGCGTCAAATGGGAGGGTTGGCTTCCTTCGGCACTCGCATCAGCTGGGCTTTGGGTAAGTAGATAGGCGCTCTGCTCCAAACCACCGTGTGTTTGCTTAAGGCAAATGCTGGTATATTTATATATGGAAGGTGCCGAGTTTGACGTAAGGTTGGACATACGACGTCACTAAGAACTTTCAGTTCTTTCAGGACTCTCAGGAGTTCTAGGACAAATCAAAACAGTTGCAGGGGGAATTCCCGGGCTGCTGGAGGCTTGGTTTGTTTAAAGAACGCGTTGCACTTTCTAGGAGTCTAGGGAAGTAGCCTTGCCGTATTTGGACTGCATTGGCTATGACTGAATATGGATATTATTCTTATGCCTTTATAAGGATATGATTTGTTATAACCACATAAGGGCATGAATCGGGAATATTTCTTTAGGGTCCTAGATACGTTCACAACATTAGGTCCATATATAGGGCAAATGTTAACCCTCCGAATACTAATGCTCAAGTCCAAAATAGCTCATCTTCTCATTTTGTCAACTTTGGCCTTAATTAACATCCCAATAGCTCAATTGGCCATTATAGCTATCCCTTTCACAGTGGCCCCTGCATTGTAAAACTTAATAATGTGTATCCTAGATCCTCTAATATTTTCCTTCCCTCTCACAGGATATGAGTTTCTTGTATACAACCAACATTGGGCCTCAGAGCCCTGAGCCCCAGAGCAGTTCTACCCCTCTTACCACTGTCATTCAGACCACAAATATTCATTGTATAAATGTGTATTCTATCCTGCATCAAGGGCTCCACAAATTTTTGTCTGGATTGTATAAACCATATTTTATACCAGAATAAAACCATTCAAACATGGCTCAGATTCCTTGCAATCTTTTATTTTATTTATCTAAACTTATAATGCGCACAGCTACCCGCAGTGGGTTTCCCGGCGCTCAGGGATAGACTGAAGAAGAACAACTTGCTACTTCTCTGCTGATAGCTAAAGATTGTGTGACCCATACCTTTCCTGCATCCCCCAGCTTCCACCTCCCATTCCCCTAAACCTCCCTCCTACCCCATCAGCCAACACCCCCGCCCCTCCCTCCCACCACACCCAAACCTCCAACCTCTGCTAAAGCTATTGGCCCAGCCTTGGCCCACAAATGCAAGTGCACCCGACCCCCAAATCAGCTCCCGGAAAGGCAGTTCAATTAGGCTGGAGAAGGAATAATATGGAATAAGATAGAGTAGAAATTCCTACAAATCCACCTACTTAAAGTCACACATCATACATTTCTCATTGCTGCAATCCTCTTGGATAATGCATCAATAATCAAGCCCTCTTTTCTCATACTTCATGAATGAACACAATGCTCAAATGATTTCCCCCTCCTTTCTACTCCACCCCCTTTTTTACCCCTTTTTTTAGCTTGGAACACTGGCGACTACTACCTGAGCTCTCCAGGAACTCCTTAGCCTTCACTTCAGAAGAGAAATAATATTTTTTACCTAGAAGATGATTTTAATTTGGCTGGGCTCAACAAGAAAGCTTACAATCCTTTAGTGCGCAATGTTTGAATCAGCTGTCTCTGTCATCAGTGTCTTTCTACTGTGGTATGGCAAAATTCTGGTCTCACAAAAACGTTCATAAATTTGGGAAAGGCATTTCTGAATATAATGACAATTACATTCCGAGCATCATCCTTTTCGGTGCCCTCCTCAATCCCTAGGACCCTGAGATTGTTGTGCCTTAAACGATTCTCAAATTCTTCAACCTTCCACTGGGTATTCACCGGATGCATCTCATGATCTGGTCCAGTTTTGCTGATAAAGCAAACACAAGGAGATGATGGACGGAGCGCTGAAGCTTCTCAGACACTCACCCCCAGTTACAGATTTGGGTTAAATCCATTATCGTTCTTTAGCTCACTTCGCCTTCCCAGTTCAGACACAGCCATATCCAAACCAGTCTTGATCCTATTCCTCATTGGAACAGTCCATCCCAAACTGCCAAGCCAGGTCTTCCCTGAACTGGAAACAATCATCCTGGGACCAGTATCGGGCATCATCCCTCATTAGCCTGGCTGATGGATTAAACCCAGATCTGTCGACTGGGTGTGAGTGTTTGATTGGTTCAGATGCTCCGTCCATCACCACCCCTTTTTGTACCTCTTTGTTCGCCATAAGTTGGCAGGGTATGCTCAGACGTGAGGCCCTTGCTCATTTTGTCACTGGATTCAAGCAAGCCCGGCTGAAGACGGCTGTAATGCCAGAAACCGGTCCTAGGAAGCTTGTTTCCGGTCCAGGGAAGGCATGGTTTGGCAGTTCGGGTTGGACTGTTCCCATGAGACACAGGGTCAGACTGATTTGCATATGGCCATGTCTGAACTGGGGTGGCAGAGTGGGCTAAAGAACGGTGATGGATTAAACCCAGATTGTTGACTGGGTGTGAGTGTTTGATTGGTTCAGATGCTCCGTCCATCACCACCCCCTTTTGTACCACCTTAAAACCGGTGGCATAGCAAGAACAAGACATTCCCCACAAATAGCTCTTCCATTCCACGCCTCCATTTTCCTTAACCACCTAACCAATTCCTCTCTGGCCTACACTCTGAGAACAATTTCCTCTAAATACTTCAGACCACTCCTTAAAGGCTTCGTTTTTAATCTCTGGAGCGCTCAATAATTCAAAAGTACTGGGAACATAGCTTGTATTGTTGACAACAGCGAATCTGTCACTCTTGCTATCTCTCTCAATGACATTCTATGCACAATCAAAACCTTGCATACTTCTTTCCTTATCCTCTGCAACTTCTCCTTTGGTAATTTCAACTGTCCATCCACTGTATTAATCATAAATCCTAGAAACTGCGTTTCCTGCTCCGGGATAGGACATGTCTTCTTCCTAATCACCACAAACCCTAGATCCTTTAACAACCCTACTGCAAATGTGTTTGTTCTCTCAACTTGCACTGATCCAGCAACAAAATGTAATCCAAACAAATAATCAGTCTTATCCCCCTTTCTCTCAAATATGCTGCCATAGGCTGAAGAACCTTCGTAAAGCACCATGGGGTGGACGACGACCCGAAAGGAAGACAAACAATAATCCACATCCTTCCTCACCATCTAAATTGTAGAAATCGCTGAGGGGGCGCCCAATCTGGGATCGTCAGACATGCATCTTCAAATCTAGATGAGTCAGCCAATCTCCTATCTGTATCACTAAATTAAGTCCTCCCATTTGAAATGGTAATCCTCCACCCAATCGTTCAAACTTCTCAAGTTTATCACCAGTCTCATCTCCTTGTCTTTTTCTCCACAAGAAAAATGTTTCTGAAAATTCCTTTTACCTACTCTTTTACTTCTGCTATAGCACCTTTGTCTACCAATCCTGAACCTCCTTTTCTACTAAGGCTGAGAGTTCTAGATTGAACCTTAACATCTTTGAAAGGTGACTATGACACAGTTTCTTTATAAAGTCTATGTGATATTTCAGAATGGTTTGCAAAACCCACGGATCCCTTGTTACCCACAACCAATTCCCCAAAAATGTAGCAATTCTACTATCCAACTTTTGTAGAGTTACAATAGGGTCTTGTCTTACCTGCACTCTGGAACGTCGATCACCACATCCACCTCTTCCTCTATTCCTCTGTCTTTGAGACTAGAAGCCGCCTGTCTGATATGAGACCTGGAAAGTACGGGGTCTAAAAGAAGACCTTGTAATGCCTTGTTCTTATCTGGGGAACCAACTTCTCACTCTCCTGGCCCCTCCAAAAACACGCTTATCAAACACTTTTATGATCTCCCTCTGAGATTTCTGCAAAGAGCTAAAAGTTCCCACATATTTGGACATTTCCTTAATGAAATTGTCCCCAAACAACAATCCATTCACTGACTGACCACCTTCATTGTTAGGAAGTTCCTCCAACTTTGTATCCATTTTTAACAAAATACTCTTTCTGAGTTCAACCGGCAAGGCAGTGTTTGCATTTCCCAGGAGATAAACTCATCTTTTATCCACTGTTTCAATTTTTCAATATCTAAACACTTGTTACCAACATTAGCCTCTTTGGCCACTTCAAATATCTTTTGTTATAGGACCAGTCTAGTTCAACAAATGATCCTGACACATTTTAAGGCCCTTATCGAGACCTTTTTGAGGATCCCAACCCCCTGAGCCTATGAAGGCTATATTTTTAGCATCTAGTTCCGGTGTCACCATGATCTTCTTGGCCAGACTAGGCCTTGTACAGTCAGACCTCAAACGAAGTATAACATCCTTAGGAATTGGCCTGCTAACCAAGTTTCCATGTACTCCGCCACATGAGCCACCGGAGTCCATTCTGGTGACGAAGGGTGTTTTATTCACAAGGAGTCAAACATAAAATCACCCAAAGGATCTATAAGAGCCTCTTTCTCTCTACCATTCTCTGCCAAATCTGCAGATGTCACAATGCTCCCTCTGAGTCAAAATCTGAGGAGCAACTTATTTCCACCTCTGCACTTCCAGAGGATTCATCAACAGCACAGAGGAGTGTTTACATGCTTCAAAAGGCTTCTTAAGTAATATCTCTTGACCTTTAACTCTGTCCCCATGTGTGTCCTTGACACTTCCATCTTTTTTTTAAATCATCAAAGCCTTTACTAGAGCTTGCGTTCCTATATTTGTTTGCTATTGATCGCACCTCCACCAGATGCTTCTTTTTCCTACTTACCTTACCACTTTTTCTGGCCCTTTCCCAGCTGAATAAAACCTCTCATCCTGCACTACCAGATCTTTACTTTGTAATAAATTATGTAATTTCCTTTCCATTTTATTATTAAAGTCACTTGAAAATGTTGTTAACATACTCAAAATTCTCTCCTCCATCATACTACTCTTGAGCCTTTCCAAATTACTTGTCTCACTCATTCTAAAAAATGTCTCCCTGCAATAACATATAGCAAACAACAAGAAAGGGAGGGAAATGAGGCACTCTTATACCCCCTGTAAACCCCCTGTACCCCCTGTAAATCAATTTATAGCAACAAAAGAGTGATTAAGGTGTAATCTAGTGCAAGTACACATTGGTAAAGCACAACAGCAAGGGAAGCCAACCAAGTTTGTAAAAGAACCCTCACTCACCGACCTGGTCGGTGACATGCTTCATCATAGGGTTCCACCAGAGAGGCCGAATACCTCCCTGGTGTGCTTCTACGCCTGGTCTACAGCGGAGCAGGATGTTGAGATACAAGTTAAATAAAACAAAGGTTGTAATTTTATTAAGAGGTTTAAATTATTGCCTTAAGCAGTTTTTACCTTGATTGGAAAGTCTGTGCAACTGTGTTATTAAATCATGGGTTAACTCTTTTTAGTGTGGTAAGCTCAAGTGCAAACTGTAGGATAAAACACTTTTGAAGCCTGACCACTATGTCAATTGTGCAACGACGTGGTCATAGACTCAAGCGAATGTGTGTTACAAAACAATTCAAGTAATAAATACATAGCAATAATGTCACACTCAAATGCTGTAAGTATCAGATACGCCGTTTAAGTTTGCCTTGGAAAACCTATCTTATTTCCAGCTTTCCTCAGTAGAGAAATTAGAAAGCAACATCGACGCAGAACAACTAGCGTATCAAATCTCAGCCCTGGTATTTTATTTTTTACATTAGTGCACTCTCGAATATATCTTGTTTGCTCAGTTTTCTTTTTATCCTTTTAATGTAATTATTCTAAGCCGGAGACTGCTTTGCCGAGAATATTTCACGGTGAGGACAGTCCAATACAGCGAACAGGTATCTCTTGTCTCTTTTGTACTCAAGGGTATACCAAAAATACAATCTTCATGCTGAAAACCAGTTAAACCGTAAAGCAGGTGTTTTGTGAGATTTTTATACCCAAGAGCATCCAGGTTTGTACAATTTCCAAGCAGACGGTTGAAGCTTAATTTGCATGTATTTATCAAAAAATATGCATGCATATTTCGCCTGGAAAAATATTACTCTGTTTCGCATAATGGTACAGTGCTAAAAAATGTTGTCAAAACATTATATTAAACTCACATACACTTACCTGAAATGTACGGGCTCCTGCAAACCGAGCTCCTCCTCAGGGTCAGCAATATTAGCCCAGGGTTTATGAGCTGCTGAATGGACCAGGGAATGCCAGTGCATGCTGGGCTGGCCCGAACCCAACAGAGTGTGCGCGCTCTTTTCTGGTGTAGGCTTTACTGAGTATTCTGTTTGCCTCCATGATAAGGATGAAGTAGTATAGCACATAGAAATATGAATACCTTCTCCTAATCTTGAACATTTTTATTGGTGTCACACCTACACGGCGCCGCAAGCATGAGCCATGACTGGTAGCAGAAAGGGGTGGCAAATACAACAAAAGCTGACAGGCAGAAAAAATGAAAAATAAAAGGACAGGGACACGGAAACGGGACATAAAGTGAAACAAAAATAAAAACAGACATTGCTAAAGCCAAAAGGTTTGCCCTTGGCAAGCTGGTGCAGTGGTTCTTATATTTTTTTATTGCAAGCATATGCCACAAAAATAAAAATAAAATGGTTGCCGCCTACTCTTAGCCACTTTTTGCTTGCAATACAAATCTTAACTTTAAAAATATCCACTGTTGTGACTGTTTTACTACTGACTTTTTAAAAAAAAAATAAGCCTTTAGGTTGTGCCATGTAGTTTGTTATTTTTTATTTGTGAAGGAGTCAGTAATAAATAACCATGTAACCAAGCACTCAAATCCCAGGCAGCAACAATGTTACACACCACATATACATTTTACAACACTAACATTAAAAATGGGATGGAAAATACATCATCAACCAACAGGTTGCCTGAAGTGAGGCTTTTGAAAATGGGTTCCTGACATTTAGTACACCAGGATGTGTTGCTATGGATTACCCAGTTTCTGAATCTTTGCTGTGGGAGAGTCTCACTACACCAGTTTCACTTACAGGAGTTTTATGGGTTGCTGCCATAAGCAATCATTGTTCTACATTGTTCCTTTTATTAAATGCTAAATTTGGATTGGTACCAGCTAGACAAATACTTCTTCCATTCATTTGAAAATGTAATTTAAAATCCACTTCTATGGTAAACAAGGATTTTAAGTTATGATTCAGTAAATGCAGCTTTCGAAAGTTGGCATTTCTATGCCTAAAGTTTCTGGGGCTTTCTGTGAGTGGCCAGCTGGCTGGGCTGGTGATGGCATTCCCTCTTGGAAATATGTATTGAAACCAGCCAATAAACAAAAGATGTAGAGGGAATAGAGAGTAGTGGGTCTTCCTATCAGAATGGCTGGGGAGGGGCCATGCCCCACCCTGATAACCCTTTTCAGATGAACTTGCCGCTAGCACACACAAAGGAACCTGACACCAGGCCTGCCCTTGCCATTGTTTCACTTGCCAGGCAGGAGCTAAACCCAGGAAAACGAGAGGAACTGGCCAGAACCAGTTTTAAAATTAGATAAAGGGGTGTCCTCAACTCACAGGCTGGCACTGGGTATAAATGTGGCATCCCCAAAACATGAAGGAGAGCAAGACTTTGGACCTGGACTGCAACAGTGGCAACGCTGTGAAAAGACGGAAGGAAAATCCCTGATGCCCTGATGGACTGAGTACTATGTCTACAGATGACTGCAGGGCCAATGATTCTGACCCCTTTACCCTCTAAGGCCCGGATGGGGAAGACCTGGACTTCTATATACCAGCAGGAGAAGGGGAGCATCTGGAGCAAGGCAGAAGAGGAAGCTGGTACAGGAAGCCAGTGAAATCAGCTCCTTGCAAACCAGTCTAAGCATATTAGAATAGAAATACAATGCAAATAGGTTGAAGCAAAATCTTTGAAAGGGATGCACTCTGTATAGGAAAAAGAAACCACTAGTTCAATAATTGCAATGTAAGTAATAACGAAACAGAACTTTACATCAGATTGCATCAATTTGTCATTAAATAGAAGCATAGGCTCCTGTCCATCCCTACTCTCCTCTAAAGTGGCAACCCTAAACTAAAGCAAGATTTAGGTAAGGAGAGAATATGGAAAAAGGTGTCAGCCATCAGAGTCCTCTGTGAAAGAAAACTCCAACATGTATCAAGGAGCATAAAGCCACATATGCTAGAAAGAGGTCTGCGCCTGAAGGAGCCCTAAGCCAGAATGCTATCAATGCCTCACTATATTACCTCATACCATAAGTTGCATCTAAGGTACGTCCCACACATCCAATGGTACTTTTCCATTCCTCCAGCACACATCAACTTCTTCAAACCATCTTGCCATTCCCTCAATCGCTATTCCAGCCATCCTTGATCTCATCTCCTTCTCCCATGAGAACTCACCTCCCATCTTGTGTAGTAAAGACAGGACCCTGCTATGTTAGCATAATATTATTAGAACTTTAAACGCCATTTTGCCACTTTGCAGCTTTTGCACACAACACTGTATTTAACTGTTGTTGTAAGTTAACCTACTTGAATTTTCTCGCATGAGAATGGCTTGTTTTTAACATCCCTAGACTTACATTGCAACCTTATTCTGTACACTGTGTGCAGAAGCCTTCAAGGTTACCAAAACAATGTATGCCGTTATTCGGGGTTGATCGGCTCGCGTTCTAGACACAACATGAACACAGCTGCAGCTAACTGAAATTCTAGCACCTTTAATATTGCACTACATGCATGATCTTGGCACTTGGAGAAAATCCTTTTCCAGAGAGAGAAGGTGTTGCTGATCCTGTGATGTGATTTATTTCTGCTGATCTTGGAGGTATGGGGTTCCCCATTCAAGCAAGGAGACCTTCTATTATTATAAAACCTAGTTCCTAGCAGGGGAGGGTGGTACACAAGGCACTATAGGACCGATTTCCACTATTATTATAATATGATTTCTCCCTTTATGTTTTATGGAATTGTAACCATGCTTATCATTTTTTTTTAATCATATGCCTGCTTATGTTAGCAAAAATACTGTATCTTAGAGCACGTCGTCAAAATAAGCATTTTAAACTTTTCTGTGTCTCTACTTACTCATGTTGTGGACTGGTATGAGAATAAAAACGAAAGAGAGTTTGTGTTTCTTACCATTCCTGACAGTACCCTAAATAACATGTTCTGGGTTGTCTATTCATTGGTAGCTTTGCTATAGGACGGAGAGCTAATGAGACACTGAGGCTAGTCGGTTAGGGGTTCTGGGCACACCACAATTCACTGAGGTCCTTGGTCTCTGTGCACAGTTCTGTGTATGAGCAGAATCCCCACAACATTCCACACCTAACATTCTCGTCTTATATTTGAGACTCCCGAGTAGGGCTTATAAAAGTCCACAACACTTTCACTCCTGTTTCCGGTTGGCAGTGGTGACAGATTAACCTACCTATATGGGTTAAGTATAGGTATATTCAAGCTTGAAAATTTAAAAAGGTTCATACTTTGAATTACAACTCATTTGTGCTACAATTTCTTTCCATTGTCTTTCTCTACTGTGTCCTGATGGGTGATATTGAAATTGCATGGTCTGGTGCCCCTCCCCAATCATTTACAGGTGTTTGGGGTACCCTTGGAAGGCATGGCGATACTTTTTGTGGTGAGTGCAGAAGCAACGAATCCCATTTGAGCTTTTCTACTCATGGGTTACCTTTCCTGCAGTGAATGCGGATAGTGGTACGTTTCATGTTTACACTCCCACAGACGTGCCTAATGTGTATACACAATATAGGACACAGGAGATTCCAATTTCAGCATCAAGTTTGGTTTATTGGCGCCCTTCCCCACTCTGTAACAGTGGTTTGGTTTGGTCCCTGGTCTATTCCTGGGGCCACTTGGCCGGTTTTGGCCGGGTTCACGTTATCTGACAGCCACTATAGCCGAGTTACAGTTAGTCTATGCCTCCATCGTTGGAGTGCATCGGGCATTAGTGCAATACGTTTCCCACAACATCCAGGTGGAGGCTCCTGGAGCTACAGCGCAACCAGTTGGACCGGCCGGGATAAAAATCAGTCACTTCATGGTTAGTTCGGTGATGGGCAAGCGCCCCCAAGAAAAGGATGATAGGCCTTTTTGGCTTGCCGAGAAATTTGACCAACTGGAAGCAGTATTTCTGAATATGACTCCTGTTGAGAAACACAGGATTCTGACCATTAGTTTGCAGAAAGACTTAGTACCTGAGGTAACTGATTGTGAGACCTGGAGTGAAGTATTTGCAACAGTCCATGCAAAGTTCTTTGGCACACCGTTTATCACTGTCCTTCCCTCCATGATCAAGCGGGTTCAGGATCAACACGGTCCGGAGGCGACTGTTGAGTTGGGTATGAGATTTGTCTGAGTGTTTGAAGTAGTTTCCGATCTCATCCTTGCTAATGTCAAGAGAGATGCGGTAAGCTTTCAGGTGTCTAATGCTTTGCGCAATGTCCCCAAATGCCGATAAACCCCGACAGTTACCGAAAATCATTGCGGAGGCTTGTAGAACCATTGGCCGCAATAGTTTGGGTGTTAAGCCTTTTTATAAAACAGCAGCCCAACCGCAAAGTCAGACGGCTAAGTCTAATAAAGACGACCGTCCAGTTTTTCCTAAACAGAATTGAAAAAATAAAAAACAGGGAAGCAGCAACAGAAACAAGGGTCAAGTCCTGCATCACCGATACCTGTGTCTACTGAGCGCACATATGATTTGCATGACCCCGCTAGTATTAAGTCACCTGATTGATTTCAGGTTCTTGAACAACGTTATCCTCATTCTTTGTAGGAAACATCGGTCTCACAAACCGGTGGGGGAGAACGCGGCAGAGGCCGGGGTGCCCCACAAGGACATGAGCAGCTCCGCCAGACAAAAGGTAAAGGCAAGCAGGACGACTTTCAACGTCAAAAACCTCAGTTTCGGATAAAGAAAGTTGCCGCTTTAACTATGAGGTATCCCATGGATTGTGGAAAAGACAGTTTCAGAACCTGACATCGGCCCTAACACTGTTCTACAGCACGGCGGAGGTTACAGTAGTGTGGCAAGCACTGCGTCCGTATCTGAAGACGACAGCAACTGACACGTTCATCACTGTGGTAACAGCTGACACTAGAGTGACTTCCACTGACAAGCTATATGAAATAGTCCTTTTAATTGAAGGTGACACACAATGTAAAATAAAAGGGATTTTTTGGGAGAATCTGACCTCTACATATGACATTTTGTTAGCGGAAGCCGACTGGCTCCCACCTTTTGTTTTGTCTGCTCCAAGAGGGGAGGAGGTAATCTTCCCTAGTTTCGCACACACTGTGCCGAAAGAGCAGGCTCTGAAATTTGCAGAAGAGTGGGCTAAGGGGCTTGCACCTCCTTTGACTGTACTCAATGCTGTTAGGATAAACTTTTGCTCAGACATGAGATACCTTACGGTCTATGCCACAGCCTCAACACCAATATCCCATGCGACGTGAAGTGAAAGCTCCCGTTGCAGAAATCCTTGAACAACTGCAATATCAAGGTGTGATTGAAACATGTGTGTCACCAATGAATAACCCTCTTTTTACTGTGACCAAGCCTGATGGGTCATACCGCCTAGTTTTGGATTACCAGCATTTAAACTCTCATTGTCGGACCTGCGCGGTACAGAATACTCACAGTTCAGCCCTTGTGGATAGTCTTGTGAGAAAACTTTTTAAGACCACACTTGACATATCCAATGGCTTTTTTAGCCATAACCTGTCCTCTATTAGTAGTCAATGGACAGCCTGTACTTCCGGCGGCAAACAGTATCAGTTCAAAAGATTAGCCATGGGTTACAAAAGGAGCCCAGGCGTCTTTGCCACTCTCATAGTCTCTCTTTTACAGGGACTCGACCGTGATGCGTGCTCATATGTGGATGATATTTATCTCACAGGCGACAAATTATGGCCGCATCTGTGTCGCGTTGACCGCATTATTGTTATGTTTGCTGACTTCAGTTACAAATTTAACTTTGCAAAATCACACATTGCAGAGTACACAGTGTTTTTTATGGGCTACGAGCTCAACAATGAAGGTAGAGAGTTAGCACCTCACTTGCACACAGTTATGCGCTACAACTCTGAAAAAATTACAACCTTTGCTGGGATTTTTGAATTTCGGCCATACTTACATTCCCGATTATGCCCAGCATATCAAGCTGCTATATGCCTTGATACAACCAACTTTTACCAAATCTTGCTGGCTGCCTGAACATTCAGCTATACTGCATTATCTGCAGTCTGATCTTCTTGAATCTAAGTACTTACTGACTCGTAACAACCATACTAACCTGGTAATAAGAATTGTGCCAGGCACAGGGGGTTTCACGTACCTAACTTTGAATAAGGGTGACACAGTCCCTATTTCTTACAAGTCACACCTGAACACTTCTGCTGAAATGCGATTTTCCTCTGTCGAAAAAGTTTTGACTGCAGTACAGATGGCGATTCTGAAGGAAAGTGCACTGTCGCAGGGCAAACGCATGTTGGTTGTTACACCATATCCTGCTCTAGAGGTGGTGACAAAGGCCAGTGTACAACATTCAAAAGCTTTGCATCCACGTTGGATACAATGGGCCACATCGTTGACATCTCCGGATGTCACGTTAATCTTCAATTCCTCTTTGCAAACTCAGGAGTACTTACAGTATGAATTTGTTTATCCGGCTCCTTTGTCCTTGCGCCCGCTGGAGGATCATTTACACTGGCGGTTCGGCGCAACCAGCGATGAGGTAAAAGCATGCTTATTCAGTAGCCTGCGCATTAGTGGTGGGTACCGTGGTGAATGGAGAGTTCAAGTCCTATGTCGTGCATACACAGACATTAGCGGACTGTACCGCCCAGTTGGCAGAGCTACGTGCTTTGGTGCTTGCACTGGAGTACGCTGATCCTTGTGTGACTACTCTTATTGTAAGTGACTCTTATTATGTGTTCAGTCTTACAATGACAATTTATTCTTTTGGACTCAGAATGAATATTGGGATTCCAAAGGTAACACAATAAAACACAAAATGCTATGGGTTTGAGTCTCAGAACTTAAAGAACGTCTAACTCTCATGTTTGTAATTCATACTCTTGCTCATCAGCTCGTAGGAGTACACGCTGTTGGTAATAGTCTTGCTCATGAAGCAGCGAAGACAGCAGTAGCAACATATGAGGTAGCAGCAGTTATATGTTCCAAAAGTGAAATTGATGATGACATCTTGGCAGCCATTGCCGCAACAGAGAAGGGAGGTAATTACCCTAGAGGTTTCCCTTCTAAATACTCTTATCATTTAAGTCCTGATAAAGTCCCCTATGTGAGAATTAACGAAGTTGGTGACAGATTCGTTCCTAACGCGGACCGCAGGCTTTCCTTGATAACAGCCGCTCACGAGGGCATGGCCTCGGCACATGCTGGCGTTTCAGCGACTGTCGCTATCTTACAGCAGCATTACTGGTGGCGTTGATTGTACAAACATACGCATGTTTATGTACTTGCCCTTACTTGTGACATTTGCCAGCAGATCAAACCTTCAACTGCTGTGCGTTCACCACAAACACAGCTGTACATATCTAATAAACCACTTGGGTGTGTTTATTTACATCACTACGGTCCTTTCTCCTCAGATACTGCGTATAAGTACATCTTGGTTTCAGTGGATTCGTGCACACGCTTTATTTGGCTCTGGTCACAACGTAGTGCTAATGCTCGAACTGTCATAAGGGATTTGGGTGTCTTTGTGAGAATTTCTGCATGTGGCACCCTTCATTCGGACCAGGGTTTGACTCTAAGGCATTCAAGGATGCCATGAGGTCATTGGGTTATAGGTAAACTTTTCGTCTCCATACAGGCCTGAGGGCAATAGTGTTGTAGAGCAAATGAACAGTGATTTAAAGCACTCCTTGACAGCTAGGGTTTTAGGTACTGGCAGGAACTGGCTGCCCCATCTGTATATCATTCAACGTGCACTTAATAATCTCCCTAGAAGGTCTCTGGGTGGGCGGACCCCATACAAAATGCTCTTTGGCATATTTGTTCCGGAGCTTGAGGGTCTAGGCATGGCGGCGTCCACTGCACCCTTTGAGGTAGATCATTCTGCTGTATTACCCGACCTACAAGAGACTCGTGACAGTCTTGCAAAGGAACATTTGCCCTCCACATCTGATACTACACTTCGGATTTCGGTAGTTGGCTGGCTACCCTGAGTCGGTGACCTGGTCCGTGAGAAGGTGGAGAACAAGAAGGAGTTTGGCCCCTCATATCGTGCACCAGTTCCTGTGCTTGGAGTGCAGGGTACAAGAACAGTCATTTTACCTCCACTTCCTGGTCGCAAGGAAAAGAGGTACATCTCCATTGACAATGTCAAATTACAACGAGGGGCCGATTCTTCTAAGTGTTACACCAGCGGTCTTTGTCCAGCAATGCTGAGAAATTCTGTTTTGGCTCCGGCCATTACCAACAGGCCTGACATTGCTATTGAGATGCATACAGTTACAAATCCGTAATTGAATCCACCGGCTGGTGAGCCCCATGTTGATATTGAGTACACTTATCCCACAAATGTGTTGCTGCCTGGTGTGCAAACAAGTGCCGCTGACCAGTCATGCTTTTCATTTGACACTAACTCTACAACATCGAGATCCCTATCGAAAGTTTCTATTTTTGCTGTTTGGTTTAAAGGACATTTTTAATACCCCCTTGGACCTACATTTGGCTGGTGCTTTTTTCAATTTTTTTATTAATGGCAGTTGGATTTGTAATTATGTTTTTTCTTCTGATAAATGGACATTATGTTAAAGAAAGATCTACAATTAGGTTAATTGATGGAATTTTGGCACTCCATTCCTCATCACGCAGAATAAAGAGGGACCAGACTTTTGTCAACATCACAGCTTGGCCTGTATTAGATGAGATTGTGTGGGATGCTGTACAATTTCAGATTCACGGTCCTACAGAGGTTATTAATGTCCCCAATGTACTTCGTGTTTCAAGGGGGGATGTTGTACAACAAAACAAATGCTCTGACGATTGGGATGTCCAAGCCGTAGAGAATCTTTTTTCTGATTTTAAATATTATGCTGCTTTTGATGCTAAAGATTTGTACTTAGACTCAGCCAAAAATGCAGACTTATTCTGATACCAACAATATGGCAATCATTATCTGCATAAAGCAAACACATTTAGGAATGTGGTAAATTATACACAGTGGGGACATTGTTCAGCGGCTCGAAAACTCTTTTTGAAAAAGTTTATTTATTTTACTGATTTTAATCAGTCTAATCATGACGCCTTTTATTTTAAGATAACTGCTAAGTCCTCTTCCAAAGTTAGACTAACCCACAATAAATTTCTGTATTCTAAGTCCTTTATCGATCAATTAGCTATAGGTGGCTTTGAGCTGTGGAAAGATACAATTGATTTTAAATCTGTTTGGGGTTCTAAAAGCTGGCAAGTGCAGGGCACCGAAGCTTTGCATCATGCATGTCTATCCCGAATCAATTGTTGTTTTTAAACTCCACTATTTCACAAACTACTTGCTTTGGATTGGCTATGTCTAAAAAATTAAATGCCCCTTCCATTCCTGATTTAGGAGGATACCCTACATGGTACAATCACACCGATAGGTCCATTGATGAATTGCAGTCCCTGATAGCTAATTCCTCCTTTAATATTTCCAGCTTGAATCCCCAAGGTTAGTTATTATGGCAAAAAAGTTCAGACTCATGCCAACATCATTTTCTGGGTCTTGCCCCTGACTACACACAGGTTAGGATTGATCCCCATTTTGAAAACGCCCATTCTGTTACTACCTATTCAGTAGGCAAGTTATGTCAGAACTGCCCTAAACATTCCACTTTGGCGTCAGTTAAGCTTCATTTGTCCAAGTTGTCTGACGGTGTTGATTTGAATGATTTTGTTAAAGGCCCTGTAGGTGGCAGGTTAAAAAGATGGGAATATGCTGTTTACAATGAGGTTTGGAAACTATCTCAAATTGAAGCTGCTTCTAGATTGAGAGCTATTGATCAACCTAATTTAGAAAAAGTGCTTGCAGTTGTTGATAATAGCATTAATACCCTTTCTTCCCAAATTTACACATTAGATAATATTGTTTTATCTGTGGTTGATATTGTACAGGATTAAGTATCTGATTTGTACCATGGTCAAAATCAATTACGTTCCATTATACAGTTTGTTTGGACTTTACAAACTTTAAAATCAGGGAAAGTTCCTTGGGACTACATGAACACCTCTTCTCTATTTTTACTGTGTAATTTGACTGAAAAACAAAACTTTAAGTCCATGAGGGATGCTGCATATTCACTTTTGCATATTGAAAAGTTGGGACCTTTACCTTTTTCTTTTGCTGAATCTAATTCAGCTGTATGGCTCATTCATGGGTTAATCACACCGCCCTTACCCTTGTTTAAATTCAGTTTGTGTATGAAACATTATGCCATAGGCAGATATGAACCTTTGGGAAGTGCCTCCTATCTCCATGAAGTGTGGTCTCTGCCTTTTACGTATAGGTGCCTGAGGGAGGGTAAAGAGGTTTATTTAAAGGGCGAGAAGTGCACATCTATACCTGATCACTCACTGGTTTGCAAGAACATACAATTGCACGGCTTGTGTAATACGCAAGCTCCAAATTTAGCATGCATTTTAAAAGGTAATCCAGTTCCAGCAATAACACCAACTTTCACGTTGCTAGCTAACGGTAGCTTTTTACTGTTAAATAATGAAGATTGCTGCTGTATGCTGGCAGGGATTCCGTATGTTGTGACCCTCTCCCAACGTGTAGTCTGCTGTAAGAATGTGCTTTTCCCGCCTACGCATGGAAAGCTCAATGTGTCCATCTGGCCTTCCATTCTGACCTTGAAAGCAGAGTTCAACAAGATGAGTCGAATAAGGGCTCTATTGTCACAGAAAGAAGTTGTCAAGTACAGGATGAAGTATCTGATTTGTACCATGGTCAAAATCAATTACGTTCCATTATACAGTTTGTTTGGACTTTACAAACTTTAAAATCAGGGAAAGTTCCTAGGGACTACATGAACACCTCTTCTCTATTTTTACTGTGTAATTTGACTGAAAAACAAAAATTTATGTCGATGAGGGATGCTGCATATTCACTTTTGCATATTCAAAAGTTGGAACCTTTACCTTTTTCTTTTGCTGGAAGTGGACGGCTCCAGAATAATGTGAATATTGCGTTCACTCTCCAATTTTAACAAGAGCACTTTTCTTTTTCACAAATCTTTTTATGCACTGCTTTCAGTTACATATACACAACAGCCACTGATCACTTGGGTCCTAATACCATTGTGGTTAACCATTTCATTATAATATCTTTTGAGGTGGTTACAACATGGACTCCCCACTCTGTGAAGTGGTCCAGATGATGAAATGGGCGGTACAGGAAAAGTAACTGATGGATATCTTTCACACTGTGTAAATATCCGGTTGTATGCCTCATGTTTAAGGCACATATGGAGCCATCAAGACGCACATAGACACTTCTCTTTTCTAGACCCACAGTAACCTTTTTTTGTGATATAATTCTTGATAGGGAGATGTAACTGTGCAGAGGTCGTTAAATATTCCCTTGGACCCTCAACCCATCCTTTTGTTTTTGATATTTTAGTGCAGCTGAGGCTGCGGGTCCCTACACTTTTGAATGTGAAACTCTTTTTCACAAGCCATGTCTAAATAAGATACATTGAGATAGTTGTGATGTTCTTCGCTTGATAGCTGTTCAGAGACTGTGCCTCTAAGGAACCATCCTTAGGTTCCTCTTTTTCTCTTCCCTTATTTTTTCTTTTATTTGTAGGCACAGACTTAATTTCTTCACTTGTGACCAATTATGGCGTCTAATCTAGGCTTAGCTTACGATGAAGCGGAAATACAGTCAATCCTTGATAACAACCCTAGCATGCTAGACATCATGCCAAAACCTCAAGATACTGGGGAAGATGGGTTGCCAAAGGTCTTAGTATTAAAGAAAAGCCATTCTCGCATATGCATCCATGGGATCACCATGGCTGAGTACCTTTGAGGTGATGGTGCCCCCTCGGGCTTGATAGTCAACAACTCTCCACGACTGTTTCTAGACGATGAAGAGTTTATAAGAGACTGGTACCTCATTGCATGGAATTGCACGCGAGATTGGCTCGTTTTGATAATCAAAACAGTCGACAAGATCATGGTAGAGATCCAGACACTAGAGGGCCGGATAAAAACCACCATCTCAGGGAAACTCTTTACTAAACAGCAAGAAGAGAGTAATAAGACTAACAAAGAGTTCAAAGATACTATCCTGTTCTCTAAACTAGAGAAATGTAAAAAAGATCTGGCTAAGTTTTCCAAGGAGAAGATAGATCCATACACAAGTGCCACATATGTCCCACGCCCTTTAATCGGAATGGTAGGAGAGGGGGCTCCACTTATGGGACCTCCTCATCGGAAGATCTTTCAAGTGACTCTGACTCTTCCAATCAAGGCAACCCCACAAACCCCAATAGAGGCAAGGGAAATCGGAGACAATGGAGAGGGCACAATTACAATCAAGGCCAATTCAATCCGTGGTGGGCTCCAAATCCATGGCTACAAGGACAACTCCCGTTCCCACAACACATGGGCCCATATGGCCCGGTAGCTTTCCAATCAGGCCAGAATCTGCCTCCTTTTTTAGGGTTTGGCCGAGGGAGATCACGCGGAAGACGGCGGGCCCCACAAGGCCAGGTACAGTGGAATCTGCCCCCACAATCAATGGATCTACGGAGCGGCAAAAGGATACCCCAGGACCAAGCCGGAACGAGTACAGGGACAGCCTTATAGTCAACCTGAGCTCACGGGTTCTCACACCTGACGAAGAGAAGGTACTCAATCGAGGTTCGGGTTTTGTGGCTACAACCATTGGAGACCCTTTTCAAACCCAGATTGAAATCTCAAATTTATTTAGGAAAGTGAGACTTCACTTTTTCTTCTTGAAAAGTGAAGATGGTGAGAGGAGTGATCAAAACACCGGGCTCAAGAGACCCTCTACATTCACCCCGCTGGCTGCTACTGTTCCAGCGAAAGTAATAACATTTGAGGAAGCAGTGCAACATGATATTCATGATCTGTTTCAACAAACACATAAACCCTTTATGAACATCCCTAAAGTAGAACAAGAGGTGTTGAGAGAACTGATGAAAGATCAGTCGGTTACAATAAAACCAGCCGACAAAGGCAGAGCGACTGTCCTAATGGACACCACTGCATATAGAGAAGAGTGCTTACGCCTACTTGGAGATACTCGATCTTACCAACTTCTGACGGAGGATCCTACAACAAGACTGTCCACAACCATCGGGCTCATTGTAGAGGAAGCACTCGCTGAAGGGTGGATTACAACTAATGAGGCCCTTTTTTGCAAACCCCACATCCAGTAAGACCATACTTTTATGTACTTCCCAAAATTCACAAAGTACAACGACCCCCTCCAGGTCGGCCAATAATTTCTGGCATTGGATCGTTACTGGAACCACTATCGACTTTCGTCGATACTTTTTTGAGACCTTTGGTCAAAGTCATGCCAACTTATCTCCAAGACACCAAAGGTCTGCTCAGGTTATTACCGGAGATTGAGTTTGACCCTACAGTAGATCTCCTTGTGTCCTTTGACGTGGAGTCATTGTGCACCTCCATCCCCCAGAATAAAACTCTGGAGGTGATTGAAGCACTATTGGGTGAGCATGACTTTGATTCCATCACGCCTATCTCCTTGATAATGAACCTGGCAACAATAGCAATGAAAGAAATTTCTTTTGAATTTGAAGGGCAGTGTTACCTACAGACGTCGGGGACCAGCATGGGCAGCATTTTTGCCTCCAGCCTGGCGAACCTGTACATGCACAAATTTGAGCAAGACCATGTATTACACACCACAAACCCGTATCTAACATCAGTGCGGGTTTGGAAGAGGTACATCAACGACATCCTGGTCGTGTGGCGTGGTACTGTGCCGGCTCTCTTGGCTTTTCATGACTGGTTAAATAACCGTAACAACTTTCTACGATTCACTGTGGAATACGATCAACAATCACTGGCTTTCCTTGATCTGCTGATTACTGTAACACCAGAAGGTCTCAGATCTGAGCTTTACAGGAAGCCCATGGCACTTAACTCGCTGTTACAATATAACAGTTGCCACCCCAAATCATTACGTGATAATCTGCCATTTGGGCAGTTTCTGCGTATTCAGCGAAATTGCTCCACCAAAGAGAGCTTCAATAAGCATGCCAAAGATCTAGAAGAACAGCTTGGAGATAGAAGCTACCCAAGGAGATTGATCCGACGTTCTAAAAAGAGGGCAGCAAACAATAATCTAGAGGCATTATTGGAGCCATCTCCACCGAAAGTGCAGAACCAACGGATGACCTGTGTCAACACCTTCAGTACAAGATCCAATGCGATTCAGCAAATCATCAGAAAACATTGGAAGATCCTGAACACTGGAACAGACTCCCTTGAACAGCCCCTCTTTGCATTCAAACGAGGTACTAGTCTCAGAGACCAATTGATACACACCAGACCACCGACAAGAGAGACACACCAAGTTGGCACACTATGGGATATGCCGCCAGTGACGGGACACCATCCCTGTGGGAATTGCGCAGCCTGTCAACACACGAAGCGCTCCACAAGTATTGACATAGGGACTGGTCGCCGTGGGAACAAAGGCGTTTTACAAATTGCAATAGCAGTAACCTGATCTATCTTGTCACCTGCCCCTGCCTCCTGAGGTATGCCGGGATGACAACTCGCAAAATAAGAACCAGAATTTCTGAACATAAAAGCACGATAAGGTGCAAAAAACAGGCAACCCGACTAACAAACAACTTTTTACAAGTAGGGCACAAACCAACAGATTTTGAGTGGACCGTACTGGAACAACCGACAATTCCAGCACATATAACTGACGTGTCCAAACATTTGTTCAGAATCGAGCAGAAGTGGGTATACAAATTGAACTGCGATAAGGCTGGCCTTAACGAGGATATTCCTTGGATGTTACTCTAAATAAGGAATACGATTTTTCAAAATTGTTCATTAATGCCCACCTGAGCACAGTGAATCAGGATTTATGGATACTATCAAGTGTACTATATGAGTTCTAACTTGAAGTTGTTACACTGTTAAATGTGCAGAATAGGGTTAGAGTCTCACTATCTGTTCTCACAGGGGTATGTAGTAACAGACTCCCTTTATATCCATTTAATGTAATGCTCCAGCTCAAAGGGTGCAATACAATCTGCCACTACAGACATATCAAAAACCATGACATCACAAATTGTTCTTGCCAGATGGCGTGGATCAGAGGAAGCGGTCCGAATATAATACCATCGAACGGAAAACTAAACTATAATATCACACTTTCCCACACGATTGGATTTAGCAGGAAACGCATTATAACATATGATAACCCCTTGTTGATAGATATACACGAATCGCCACACACTTTATTCAGTTACTACATTTCCCATGATTCTGTGGAGTGGGTCTTTACTGATATGCTGATCCTATGATTCGACAGTATGAGCAGACATAGTGACCCAATAACTTGTCTTTATATCATTGCACCAATGTATGAAATAATGCACAGTGTAGGAAGTCGTAATACACTACAACATCAGACATCCTATAATCACCAGTTTTACATGAAACTCCACGTTTTTGAGCTAGGAACTACAATTCCCATGATTCTGTTTCATGGAACAATGTCGTCATCTTTACCCAATCAGATGACAACAGAAGTAAACAAAGATGATGCCAGACTCTGTCCCGATACCTCCCCGTACAGCCCAGTTGGCTGCCAGGAGTACCGACGGACAGGTCAGTACAGCGCAGATAATAGAGTTCTCTTGCAGACGACGTAGCTCTTTTTTCAACCTCGCGGCAAATTGCGGCTTACTGCGATTTTCCCACAGATTGTAGTGCCTTTGAGCCCAGTAGATTACTTGGACTCTTGAGAGACTTTTTAAGACAAGAATAGGACTATCGCTGCCCACCAGAGTCTCTTTTCAGTTCATGCCTTTAACTAATATAGCGGCAAAGCGCTTTAGGCATCAAGCGACTTTTAACAGCAGTTCGGTTTTGAGAGTATGACATTAACGATAGTGAGTGCTTGTTTGCTAATAAAACTGAGACGAGCAGAAGTTTTTATCGTCTAAACAGAAAGGAGCTCATCTGTTTTGCGCACCATGACAGTGCTGTTAGGCGCAGAAATTGACTATTAAAACTCCATACTAATCATATCTTACATACAAAGCTGAGTCAAGAGCAGTTGTGTATTAGGAGTGCGATACTACTGAAAAAAGGCGCTTATCTTTGCGACTTATAGTAGGGTCTTGGCTTTACTGTCAAAGAATGTAGGACGTCATCTGCACCGTCTAGATGCAATAGGGCGTTATGTCAACATATAAACCACAAATATACGCGTTCTTATTCGCGTCTTCAGTCCTCTGCAACGGAAGGTATACACGATCCTTCTTTTTAATTTCAACATCAACAAGCTCCCTAGACAGGGTAATATAAGGCTTTGTGCACAGAGAACCCAGTGGGAGAGATGGGTTCTCTGTCAATCATTTTATCCAATTTTACTTACAGAGTCTCTATCTGTTCAGTGGTCGCAAAGACAATCATGACTAAATATTTTTCTACACTACAGAGCGGTGCCCCATTATCCTGAGCTGCATGCCAGGTGAGGAGAAGCACGTTCCTCTCGCATCTGAGGTGAGCCTGAGGTCAAACTCTCTTCATAATCAGGTTCAGTTGAACCCATATGTAAAAAGAGCAATAACCTGAAAATGTTGTAGCTTGTGATAACTTATACTAATGTTGGTTTTGTTATCCTGATTTGTCTTGTCCTTGTCTATGTGTGTGTGTCTTGGTGACTTCAACATCTGGATATCTTCTATCTAATCAGGAGGATAACCAGGAGTGAACAGGTGATACTAATATCCTTTTTTGTGTTCACTGTATGTTTATTCTTTTGAGTAGTAGCAAATACTATGGGTCCTGAAGAAGCGGTAGATACCTTTTTGGATCTTTAATTTCCGCAGAAACATGTCGACCAGTAAATCTAGTCAGAAGTCATTTGTTTAACCTACTGACCTATTTGCACTCCTATGGTTTTATTTCTTTGGAAGTGGATGGCTCAAGAATAAAGTGAATATTGCGTTCACTCTCCAATTTTAACAAGAGCACTTTTCTTTTTCACAAATCTTTTTATGCACTGCTTTCAGTTACATATACACAACAGCCACTGATCACTTGGGTCCTAATACCATTGTAGTTGACCATTTCATTATAACATCTTTTGAGGTGGTTACAACATGGACTCCCCACTCTGTGAAGTGGTCCAGATGATGAAATGGGCGGTACAGGAAAAGTAACTGATGGATATCTTTCACACTGTGTAAATATCCGGTTGTATGCCTCATGTTTAAGGCACACATAGAGCCATCAAGACACACATAGACACTTCTCTTTTCTAGACCCACAGTTACCTTTTTTTGTGATACAGAAAGAAGTTGCCCATACTTAATCACGTGAAACATGTGTCCTTCACGTGGCAAACACCCGCACCGAGGTGCATGCGCTTTAAATACTGATCTCCCACTGCATTTCGGCGCTTTGATTCACACTATATTCAATGCCTTGTAGACCACAGGCTTGGCACATTTTTTTAAAGTAGTATGCTCTGGGCTTGTGACTTCATTCCAAACTATATTTGGTATGATACCGGCATTTTTTCATTCAATTTTTTGCAGCATCTTCGGCGGTTTACCGTTAATTCTCGCCTTTGCTGCCGGTGTGCTGCTGTTAATTTGCTTGCTCAAAAATGGCTGCACAATCTGTGTCACAAAACAACCAGCTACAGCTGCTCCAACTTTGCAACCGGATGCTTGAATACTATGGAACGCTACCTCTGGCCACCGTAAGTGTACCAAATGGATTATCATTTCGGTTTTCATACTTTACATGCATGCAGCCTGTTTTCCATTGCCTCGATTGCTGTATTGAATGGGCTCTGGATCTGTGTCTCTGCAATACGGTGTCTCCTAACCCAGATTATGATCAACTAATGAGTCCCTTAGTAGCTCATGAGTTGGACTGTTCTGGTACTGGAATATTGGCCTGTGAGGCGGTGCATGGAGTCCTAGGGAATTGGAATATATAGGCAGCCGCACATGAATTCCTGGCACGCAGTTATATTGCAGAACACCCGAGTTGTCCTCTGATAGTGCTAGAAGCTCCAGCTATCTAGGAACATGTATGTTCCTTCATGTTATTAAACTGGATGGCTGAGATGTTTTCTGATGATAACAATGACTTCCTCTTGGAGGATGTTGCAACGTTCTGTGCCTATACACTGTTGGATTGAATTGGCATATGTCTATCTTCAACGTGCCCTATACATGATTTTTTTTATTTTTTGTTCCTTGATAATACAAACGTATTACTTCAAATTTTGAAGTTGGTTCTGTTTCACTCGAACTTGAATTCTGCGTTCCTAAAAATTGCCTCCCTTCTTATACGTGTTCCAATCAGGGGAGGGTGTAGTAAATACAGGACCCTGCTTGCACACATTGCTATGTTAGCATAAGCTTTTTAGAACTTTAAAGGCCATTTTGCCACTTTGCAGCTTTTGCACACAACACTATATCTAACTGTTGTTGTAAGTTAACCTGCTTGAATTTTCTTGCATGAGAGCAGCTTGTTTTTAACATCCCTAGACTTACATCACGACCTTAGTCTGTACACTGCATGCAGAAGCCTTCAAGGTTACCATAACAATGTATGCTGTTATTCGGGTTTATCGGCTCACGCTCTAGACACAACATGAACACAGCTGCTGCTAACTGAAATTCTAGCGCCTTTAATATTGCACTGCATGCATGATCTTGGCGCTTGGAGAAAATCCTTTTCCAGAGAGAGAGAGTGTTGCTGATCCTGTGATGTGATTCACTTCTGCTGATCTTGGAGGTAAGGAGTTCCCCATTCAAGCCTAGGAGACCTTCTATTTTTATAAAACCTAGTTCCTAGCAGGGGAGGGTGGCTCACAAGGCACTATAGGACCTGTTTCCACTATCATTATAATAGGATTTCTCACTTTGTGTTTTATGGAATTGTAACCATGCTGATCGTGTTATTTTTTATCATATGCCTGCTTATGTTAGCAAAAATACTGCATCTTAGAGCAAGTCGTTAAAATAAACATTTTAAACTTTTCCGTGTCTCTACTTACTCATGTTGTGGACTATTATGAGAATGAAAACAAAAGAGCGTTCTTGATTCCCACCATTCCTGAGAGTACCCTAAGTAGCATGTTCTGGGTTGTCTAATCATTGGTAGCTTCGCTATAGAATGGAGAGCTAATGAGAGACTGATGCGAGTAGGTTAGGGGCTCTGGGTACTAAGGTGAGATTTTTGGTACACCATAATTCACTGAGGTCCGGGATCTCTGTTCACAGTTCTGTGTATGAGCAGAATCCCTGCAACACTTATCACGCTCATTGTAGCAGTTGACATTTCACATGCCTCACTATCTGCAGAGAACAAAGACCCCTTTCTCTCTGCTAATAAGGCTTTGTTAACCTGTAGTTCCTTTTTCAAAATTGACTTATGTTTATGGTTAGGGTCCGCTAGTCGCTTTTTTGGCTGCCAAAGGCGCGGAGATACTCCTTCGGGAAGTGATCCTAGCGCGGTACAAACACGCAAATAAATAAATAAATAAATAAATAGTGTAAGCACAAAATACATGCAACATTTCTACTGCAAAGGAAAATATGCATTCAAATGTTAAACTGAAAGGTGAGCTTGAATCCAAATACATTTCAGGCCCAAATGTGAGGCTAAGCTAACAAGT
This sequence comes from Lissotriton vulgaris, assembly GCF_964263255.1. Classification (NCBI taxonomy): domain Eukaryota; kingdom Metazoa; phylum Chordata; class Amphibia; order Caudata; family Salamandridae; genus Lissotriton; species Lissotriton vulgaris. The sequence continues at coordinate 1,087,020,876 of NC_141694.1, read as the reverse complement.
GTAGGTGTTAAATTTTTGTGCACTCCTATACACACAAATAAATCAAAATGTACACATCTTTAGAGTTAATACAGTAGTAAAATGATTATTAAGTGGAAGTTTCTAAGCACATGAACTTTCATTTAGTAAACACATTATTATTTCTCTTGTCTGTGAACATGTTCACGTTTATCATGAAATATGTATAGGTAGGCCTCACAAGTTTATTAAATACGTCTCTAACACACATATAGATTACGTTAAATTGCAGGGATATCTTTATATATGCCATACCCCTACTTTATTATTGACATTAGTCACAGAGAATATAGGTATGCGCAGACTACATTTGGCTGTGATGCATTCCTAAAATGTTCTTTCAGGTAGAGTACTTTTTTACACTTCTCCAGAGGCCTGGAAGCCTATGGAAATTGTGCCAGGTGGTTAGAGCTCACCACCAGGAGCAAAATGAGCCCAAGATCAAAAAGGCTGGCCCAACGAGGCCTGAATTATGGCATTTTATAGAATTTTGACCATTGAACCCTTTTTCTCTAGAAATGAAGCACATGGTGCTTTGCTGCAGTTTCTCAAACTTACCCCGATGGTAAGTTAATGCCTCAGTATGCTATTTGATTACTATTTAACCAGGGTTAGCTTGCATGCAAAGGGCCTCCTCCTCCAAAAGAACATCTCCTCCAGGGGCCCCCATCTTGCCTGGGGCAACAGGAATGGAACTACCCCTGCCAGGCAAGCCCATTTAAAGATGGGGCCTGGGGCCCCATACCTGGGACTCCAAGATAGAAGCAGGGCCACAGACCCATTTCTGGGGACACAGGAGAAAGAAACTGCTCCTCGCCATGGGAGCACATGGGAAGTGCTCCCATATGGTGGGAGCAAAAAAGAAACAGTTTGCTGGCTCCCTCTCAGTACAGAGCTGTGTCTGTGGAGCTGCAAAGGTCACGTGGGCCTTGTGGCTCACCTGATCCCCTCAATGTACCCAAAGAATTAGGGTGTCCTGGGTGGGACCGGGGCACCTGTTTTAAAAAAAAGGATAACAAGGGAAAAGACATGCCATGCAAGGCCACACAAAACAGCAGGAGAGCCATTATTCAACTATTCATCTCTCTATAAAGGAAGCTTTTCATAGTGCCTCACAGGAGGTTTGTTCATACACTTCGGGTTTTCTGTGGTGTGCCAGGGAGAACAGGGGGGTATCATCTTCCTAGCTGGGGTACCTCCCAAAGAATATGCCAAATATGGAGATTGGTACCACATGTCTATATTCCTCTGCGTGCAACTGCGAACTTAACATTCTAAAGCAGCCTTCACTGCAATACACTTTATTAATTTTGTCATAGCTCTACAGAGTTTATTACTAGCTAAAAGGGTTCCGTCATTTTTAACTCACAAGTCTGTTAAATGAAAACTTCCCAATTTTACAAAAGATATACATTATACATATATACATCTCTTCCTTTAGTCTCTTTGGCGATGTAATTGTTCGACCTGGATGTGTTGTGTGAAGTTGAGACCTGTCAACATCATGAAGCAAGCGCTGACGATGGTAAAAAAGAAGTAGCAGGCACGGGTGCTTCAACATGGAGATCTGGTGAACTATGAATCAAATAGCAAAAGTGAAAAGAGTCCCAGGGAATGGTTTTCCAAGGGTGCTGGACAGTCACCATGTGTCCTTTGATTGACACTGCTTGGAAAGGTTCTTCATCAAAGGGAGCAGTATATTTTCTTTTACGCTTCTGTCATGCAAGCATTCTGTGTCCGTTCTGGAAGATGATGTTTTTCGCATGTCGTCTTTGGTCAGTATGTTTTCATCTTTTGTTTCTGAACCAAGTCCCTTGTAAAAATTACATTCTCATCTCTTTTTCTCTGATTGGTCCACTGGGGTATCTTGGTTGTCATTGCTCTCCTGAACATCAAGGTTGCAGGACTTTCACTGGTGGTCGAGTAAGGTGTTGAATGATAAGCTCGCAATGTAGAGTTCAACACAGTTTGTAAATTGAGGTTTTCAAACTATAGCATGCTGCACAGCTTTTTTTTAGCGTACTCATGAATCTCTCAACCAATCCATTGGCCTGCAGCCATATAGGAGTGCTCCTTTGATGCTTTATACTCAGATCCACTTAAAAGTATTTGATCTCTTGACTAATAAAAGGTTAGCCATTGTCAGATTTTGATATGGCTGGACCACCCAATGTCAAAAAGATGCCACCCAGTCTCTCTATGACTCGTACTTAAGTGGTGAATGAGAGATCCTCGATTAATGGAAATCGCAAGTATTCATCTAGAATCACTATCAGGTTCAGGTGATGTCCATTGTTAAGTGGACCAACAAAGACAATGAATTTTCTCTCCCAGGCATGCTTTGGGAGTTCTGACATGTTTAGGGTGTTTTGAGTAACTTCTGTAGATAGGCAGCTGCATAGATTACAGGCTTTTAATTCCTTTTCAACTTGCTTGTAGAGATGTGGAAACCAGACTCGGAAAGCTCGCTTTGTGGCAACAATTCCCCCATGTCCTTCGTGGGTCACTTCAATCATTTTCTGCCATCGACCCTTCGGAATCAAGATGCTTGACCCTCACAATATAACTACCTCCATAACTCCGTCTTGAGTTATGAATAGTTCACCTTTGACATTTCTGTATTTTTGATATTAACCCTCACAGGTGAGAGTGTGCTGGTTTCATGACGGATGTTTGACTATATCTTTAAACTTTAGCATGTCACTATCGTGGCTTGTGGTAGTGATAATCTGGGCTAATGAAATAGCAGCTGGTGTGTTTGATTTTTTGATGAAGTTGATATAATCCTCAGCTGACTTGGATGGAGTGCCTTAATCTTGAATGGGGACACTGGAAGTAATCAGCAGGGTTCTGATCATTTCCTGGCCGATGCGCAATTTTATAATTGTAGTCTTTTAGCCGTATTCCCCAAAGTTCAATGCGATGAGGCATCCTAGAATTTGGGTTGCCAAATACTGTTAGTAAACCTTGATGATCAGTTACCTGCATAAAAGGCTTTCCATACAGGTATACATGGAGGTGTTCACACACCCATACCATCGCTAAAGTTTCTTTTTCAGAATGTGAGTAAGCATGGTCTGGTTGACACAAACTCCTACTCGCATACACCACAATATGCCTTCAAGTATTCGTGTGTCCACTGTGTTTTATAACGATAGCCTCTAACCACACTGGGTTAGTGTCAACAACAACCTCTGTATGAAGTTTTGGATTGAAATAAGCTATATCAGTAGCATTTTTAATGGCTGGTTTGATTTGCATAAAACTGTTCTCACATTCATGGGACCACTGAAATAAAACATTATTCTTCCTCAACTCTTTCAATGGAGCACTTACAGTGTCAAAGTCTTGTATATATCTAGAACAAAAATTAGCAAAGTCAAGAAAAGAACACACCAAAGAAACATCTTGCTGGAGATCAGCATTTGACACTGCTTGTACTTTATCTGTGTCATACCCCAGTCAGAAAAGATATTGCCAAAAAAAGTTAGCATTTTTATTATGAAACTCACATTTGTCCGCATTCAAAGTCAAACCTGCTTCAGAAAACAAACAACATACTTGAGCAAGAGCTTTATCTTATTCTTTTTGTGTAGCTTTGAAAAACAATATGTGCTCACTGTAATTACACGCTTTTAAGACCAGCTGTATGATACATGGAATAACATCTTGAAACATTTCAGCAGTGGATGACACATCAAAACTAAGGGGACTATTTTGATGTTGGTCAGGAAGCCTCTGACCTCAGGTCAGAGGCTTTCCAACCAACATCGACGGTTTTAATTCTGACCTCCTAATTACAATCTATTTTGATTAGTTCACCAACATTGATTTACTATTGAAACACTAAGGGGCTCATTAGTATGGCGGGAAGAGGCACATTGTTGGTGCTCGCAGTGGTGGAAAATGTCATTTCCACCCTCCAGCAGCGGTCCTCGCACCCGCCATATTACAATGGCCAAACATAGCTAATTTCCTATCTGCCGCGGTGTGACGTGAACCATCATAAAAATCCGCCCGCCACTGCGGTGGTGGGAGCCAATAGAGACCTACCGCCATGCGGGATAACGTGCCGTCACCGTACAAATCAGGATGCCCCAAACAGCCCATCACACCGCAGCGGAGAAACCACCCAACCAGAAGCGGGGGAAGAACAACAGCGGAGAGCGAAACCAGACTCCCGGTCGACTCCACCCAGTCCCGACTGCAATGGATCCAGCTCTACAAGCCTTTCCGGTGCTGTATCTGATCCACTACCAGCAAATAATGGACTGTCACTGACAACGCCGCAGGTACGCAATCACACAACTCCATACACAAACACAACAAACAACTCCTGTGCTGACATACAGTTCCTGTCCACATCAGGCCCTCTGGTGGGGACAGGAACACATTCCCAAGTTTACCAACACATGTCCTACCTTAAAGAAAATCACCCCTCTGCATCAGGGTCACCCATCAACCGCGAAAGCACCGCAATGTACCGGTCACATCACCGCAGTGCTGCAGACGTGGGAAAACCCAAGCACAATGTAGTAGGCAGGGCCAGCATATGTGCATTAACAAAGACCCCCTGATATATAGAGACTTCTAGGACAGGGAAAAACACAATGTAAATATCTTCCTAGACAGTTAAATAAAAAATAAACAAATGCAAAATGGGTGTCTCATAATACATACATAACATGCGTAATCAATAAAGTTGAAACAGTTTTTTTTAAAAAAAGGTTCTGTGGTTATTTTATTCAATACTACGTTCATAAAGATAAAAACAATACAAATATTTACTACATTCTATTCACACAGGCCAAACACTGCATACAGCCACAACAAAAACACAACTGATGCGCATAACAATCCATCACATTGCAAACTCAGCTGGACATCAGGGGGATGCACACCTGGCAAGTACAAAGCAACATAGACTCACAGCACTGCATACAGGCCAAGCAGTGTATGCACACCAACCAAATCAGTAGCACACACATCTCAGTGCCACAACATGAACTCCCACAACACGAATCAGCACAGCAGACAGACAACATCACACTCATGAAGGGTAGCAGTACCTCAGCAAACACACATACATCTCAGGGACACCCAGGTGCAAACAACATGGCCAGAGGACTGTGCAGCACAAACAATTGCACTGCACATGAGCAACCATGGCGGCAAACCAGTACAAGCAAATCACACATAACTAATTGTGAAAGTGTCATGAGTGACACATTGGTCCTGTGCACAGATCAGCACCACAAAACATTGTGTAACAAATGAAATGGTGGGGAGGCTATGTTCTTTTCTGTGAATTTCTAAGGTTTTTTTAATTGCTAATTGCTAACTATATCAGGCCTGAAACCTATGTTTTTTTCAGTGAATTTCTAAGGTTTTTAAATGCTAATTCCTAACTATATCAGGCCTGAAACCTATGGTTTTTTCAGTGAATTTCAAAGCTATTTTAAATGCTAATTCCTCACTATATCAGGCCTGAAACCTGTGTTTTTTTCAGTGAATATATATATATATATATATTCACTAGACAGAGGAAGGCTGCTGTGTCAGCTGAAACGCGTCTCTTTTGCTGGGTCTGAGGAGGATTATCTAATAAAATTCCTTAACCCAAATAGCCCTCATGTGCGTGCTCTTTTCCAAATGGAGCAGAGGTTTTTTTTGTTTAATATATATATATATATATATATAATTAAATCCAATGACGTCCTCTATCTCCTTACGGCGATGGAGAGACACACAAACACAACTTCCTGTGATTCAAGGTTACTTTTTTATTGTTTCTCATTTTTGAATGCAGTGCTCCCGCAACCTGCCATTACGCGTTTCGGCCAGCCAAGCTGGCCTTGATCACATAATCATATACAACAATCCAGACCACACCAACTCGTCAGTGACGGCAATCAGGTACGGACCACAGCGTGCAGTTCAATGTAGTGCTTTATTCAATTTATGCCATCAAAAAATAATAATGTGGCCAGTGCCCAGCGTTACACATTTTGAGCATGTTACCACAGTCTTGATCACATGACATGACAGGGTCAAATTCAACCTTAAATAGTGATTGGGTGAAGTTAATTACATTCCTTCCCTCCCACAATTGACAAAGAAAACACATTTTGCAGACATGAAGATATCTTCAACAGCGAATTATTGTGTTGGTAATCCAGAGAATTGTAACAAATAAATAAATCATGTTATGTGCTGGTACTTTCTCACATAAATATTGAAAGATATTTGATAATACGCCAATAATCAATATATATTCAATTAATTATTACAAAAGTAAAACCAAGTGGTCGATGGCTATACAGTTATATCAAACATTCTAGAATATTCTGTTGAGAAACAAGCCCAAAAATACAGGAATGATAAAAATAGTCATAGATGTCATATGTCACTGAAAGGGGGGAAGTATATACTAATGAATATATATATATATATATATATATATATATATATATATATATATATATATATATATATATATATATATATATATATATATACATATATATATATATATATATATATATATATATATATATATATATATATATATATATATATATGCTCCAAAAACCACCAGCCTGCTGCACACACTAGCGGGTGCTCTTCAAAGCGGGGGTGTACCCGCCGAACAAATGACTGCTCCCAAACTTCCTCTGCGTTCAGTAAGAACAAGAAAACAGCACTCTCAGGGGGTATGCGTGCCAACAGTCTTTTATTAGCAACCCAGCACAGACAAGACGCGTTTCGGCGCTTAGCCTTTGTCAATTGCAACATAGAACGCGCCGCCATTTCTTTTAAAAGCATTGCTTCAATTACAGTGTGGTAAAACATAAACATAGAAAGAAGACTATGAAATTGTAAGTTAGTCTCCATATTGGAAAGTGCAATTTAAACGTGAAGAAAGAAAGTATATACAATCGAAAATCACGGTCTTCAATTCTAATGTTGTAAAGGTTGAAATCAACTCTACTATTGCCATATTTAGCAGACATTGAATATAGCCCTCAATGGGCATGATTTTAAGCTATGTTAATCTCGCCCACCGATGGGCATACCATTGTAATGTCACACCTTGCTTAAAACAATGCAAGGTTTTGTATCTCAGTTTATCAAGCAAATTCATTATAAAACACGAAAAAAACAAATCATTCTAACATTTGCACAATAAATTACCATTCAGTTAATCAGTAAATAATCAATCCATGAAAATTCTATACATCATTCTAATGCCCCAAATGTACTGCTAATTCCTCATGTGTGTTAAGCCCAAAAGGACTTTTGCTCTGTAAATCTATGATGTAGCGTGACTCTAACCGTCGTAATTTCTGCAGACGGTCTCCTCCTCTAGGGAGGGGTGGCACGCTATCCAGACAAAAGTAGGCCACTAGATCCCTATTGTGCCCATGTAGTTTATTAAAATGTCTGGCAACTGGGTAGGATTCGTCGGTGTTATTGATTGCACGCATGTGTTCCAATATACGCAGTTTTACAGGATTAATCGTGCTACCAACGTATCTCAATCCACAGGGACACACCAAGCAATAAATTGCATATGGTGCGGTGCAGGTCAGAAATTTAGTGATCTTCTTTGGGAATTTGAGGCCTGGGATGGTATATGTTATGGTTCTTTTACTGATTTTACAGGCTTTACATCGGACACAGGGGTAGAAACCATTTAATGGTATTTTACTTGAGATATTAGTTTTCGTCACATGATGGCTATGCACCAGCTCATCTCTCAAAGCCCTAGCTTCGCGAAATGTGACTAAGGAATTCGATGGTAAATCCTCTTTGATTACATTGTCAGTAAGTAAAATGTTCCAATTTTTACGAAGTATTTTCCTCACTTGTTCCGAATTTTCCGAAAAAGTTGTGATGAGTCTAAAAGTTCCTTGATCTTTGGCTTCTATGTGTTTAGGTTTCAACAACTCAGACCTGGGCCGTTTCTTAACTTTATTTAAGGCTTGTTCTAACACTCCCTCTTTGTATCCACGAACTCTAAAGCGATCCATACTGAGTTTCGCAGATTTTTGGAATTCAATTTCTGTAGAATTGTTTCTTTTTAACCTTAAGAGTTCCCCGTATGGGATACTCTTGATCAGTTTTTTTGAGTGGTTGCTGGTTGCATGCAATTGCCAGCAGTACTTTTCCGAAACAATTTGGTTTGCAGTTTTCCCCCTTCAATATACACAGTTAAGTCCAAATAGCTAACACTTTGTTCACTGATCTCACAACTGAATCTCAAATTCACATTGTTGTTATTTAACACATCGACATATGTGGTAGCCTCAACTATGGATCCCTCAAAAATAATAAAAAGATCATCGATGTATCGATGCCACGCTCTGATCTTGTGATTCCATAAGATGTTGATGTTGTCCCAGGCTATCTGTTCCTCCCACCAGCCAACGCAAAGATTCGCGTAGCTGGGGGAGGAACAGGAACCCATGGCAACACAAAAATATTGTTATTCAAGCTAAAAGTTAAGAATTTAATAAGCATCTTGTTGTGTTCAAAATATTCAATTTTTCTAGTTTGTAAAAAGCTCTGGTCCGCCTTTAACCCGTCTGTATGTGCAATACTTGTGTATAGACTCGTGATATCCATCACCATCATACAATATCCGTCTTGCCAGACAAAGTTGCCCATCATGTTTAAAAAATTAACAACGCTTAAAATCATGCCCATTCAGGGCTATATTCAATGTCTGCTAAATATGGAAATAGTAGAGTTGATTTCAACCTTTACAACATTAGAATTGAAGACCGTGATTTTCGATTGTATATACTTTCTTTCTTCACGTTTAAATTGCACTTTCCAATATGGCGACTAACTTGCAATTTCATAGTCTTCTTTCTATGTTAATGTTTTACCACACTGTAATTGAACCAATGCTTTTAAAAGAAATGGCGGCGCGTTCTATGTTGCAATTGACAAAGGCTAAGTGCCGAAACGCTTCTTGTCTGTGCTGGGTTGCTAATAAAAAACTGTTGGCACGCATACCCCCCCTGAGAGTGCTGTTTTCTTCTTCTTACTAAACGCAGAGGAAGTTTGGGAGCAGTCATTTGTTCGGCGGGTACAACCCCGCTTTGAAGAGCACCCGCTCATGTGTGCAGCAGGCTGGTGGTTTTTGGAGCATATATATTACTTTTCCAGCTGCTAAGGCACTGTTTTCTGCCAGAGCCCATACCTGGATGACCCTAAACTCTGTAAAACACCTGCACACCAAAAATATTTTTATCAGGCCTACCCTAAATCACTAAAAATAAAAATTTTAAGCACCGACTGGGCATTCTCCCATGTGCCTAAAATATTCTGCCATGGCAGAGGGCACTGACCCAAAGCACTTGTAGCCTGTGCGACACAGGCCCAAAAGATATTCTGCATCAAATTTGTACATGTAAGGTGCAGCATCAAGAGAGAATACAGCTGCTAAAGGCCCCCTTCAAGCAGATAGGCTCTCGCACTAGGAGGCAAGTGGTGCTGACAGGCTTTGACCCGGGAGTCACACAACTGAACTGCAGAGTGTTCAAATTTCTCATGCTGGCGGAACAAAAAATTATTAAAGCGTCAAAATTGCATTACCAATTTTAGCACTAGGCGGATGAAGAAGGAACTGGCTCTTAAACTGGATGCTGTGAATTATAATCATACTGCTACAATTACAAAAGGAGTGCTCATGATGGGGAATAGTTTCTATTCTGTTTTACACCTACTAGAAGTCTGCACCAGTCACACATACACTTCACTGCACTATTTGAACTCCTGATCTCATTTGGCATATACTAAATATGTGAACTGATGGTATTATCAGCTAATTCTACATCAGTTATGTCTTTACAGCACTGCATACCTCTAGGACTCTTGGCTTTACTGTAATATACCATTGGTGTATATTGAAGGTACTTATCAGACATTTTTACACTAGTCACATAAGTACTGTACTGCAGTTTTATCACTTGAACCATTGGTTTTATTGGTGAATAATAATGATTTTTATTGGTAGTTTTGTGATGTTGCAATGGTTTTAAGTAACTATGCAAAATAAACTTGAACTCTATATATTTTTTTCACTGAAAATAAACAAAGGTTACAGAGATGATATAGGTATGCTAAGATTTCTCTCATACAAAACCAGTGAAATTCAGCAGTTAGAGTTACCTGAGCTAACTATAACTTACGCCCCAACAATGTACTGACATGAACTCACATATTATATCAATCATGACATGGTCAATGACATCACTCATGATATGTACCAAGAAAGAGGGGGGGACTGGGAGCTAATAGTGGTCCAGTACTCGTGCTCCCTTGTTTTTGTGGGGGACCATTATACCCAGATTTGGAACAGTTATCCTCCGTTTGTATTGAGATCACTCATGACATCTCAAATGACAACACTGATGATATCATCCAGTGAATGTGAGTGTTTTCTAAATGTTCAAGAGTTTCAAAATATATACCAATGTACCACAAGTCGTAAGTTAGTATAATTTGTGTACTACTGAGTGATACTATTTGTAACATATATTATGTGAGTGGCTGTGTGAATGTGTGTGTATCTGTGTGAGTAGGCATATAAGTGGCTGTATGGGTATGTAAGTAGGTGTGTTAGAAGATGTATAGGTGAGTGAGTGGCGGTCTGAGTGGCTGTATTGGTGAGTGGGTAGGTGTGTCAGTGGCTGTCTGGGTTAATGAGTGGCTGTAGGAGTGAGTGAGTGAGTGGGTATGAAGGGCTGTATGGGTGACTTGGTGTATGTATGAGTCAGTAACTGAGTGTGTAAGTGCCTGTATGGGCAAGTGAGTGGCTGTTTGAGTGTGTATTTGATTGAGTGAGTTGGTATGTTAGTGACCGTATTCGAGACTGAGTATCTGCATGAGTGGCAGTAAGGGTGAGTGAGCAGGTATGTGAGTGGTTGTGTGAATGAGTATATAAGTGTTTGTGTGAGTGTGTGAGTGAGTGGTTGTATGGGTGAGCAAGTGGCTGTGCTCAGGGGCTGTGTGGGTGAGTAAGTAGATATGTGAGTGGCTGTATAGTATAATACGTGGGTGTGTGAGAAGCTGTATGGGTACGTGTGTGGCTGTTTTATGAGTGAGTGAGTGGCTGTGTGAGTGGCTGTATGAGTGAGTGAGTGGGTGGGTGAGTGGCTCTATGGATCCATGAGCAGGTAGGTATATGGGCATTTGAATGAGTCTGTGAATGGGTCTGTGAGTGGTTGTGTGGGTGTATGAGAGGTTGTTTGGGACTGTGAGGGGGTGTGCGAGTGTTTCTGTGGATGATGTCATCAGTGATGTCATTTGAGATATCATCAGCGGTGTCATCAGTGATGCCACTGACCATGTCATGAGTGATGTAATATGTGAGGTCATAAGCAGTGCATTGTGGGGGCATAAATTATAGTTGGCTCAGAAAACTATAACTACTGAATTTCATGGTTTTGTATAAGTGAAATCTGAGCCAAACTATAACATCCCTGTAATGTTTGTTTTTTTGTGTTCATTTCTATGGTTTTTAAAGTTTTAGTTCCTAACTGTAACCTGGAACCTCTGAGAGTGCATGTGTAAGTGAGTGAGTGAGTATCTCTGTGGGGGTGTGAGGGAGTGTCTAAATGGGTGTTTGAGTGGGTGTATGTGTGTCTCTATGTCTCTGGGAGTGGCTGAATAAGTGCCTCACTGGGTGGGTGAGTGGGTGTATGAGCGTCTAAGTAGGTATGTGAGTGTCTATCTGAGTGGGTGCATGAGTGCCTGAGTAAGTCCCTTAGTGGGTATGTGAGTAGGTGTGAGAGTGAGTGGGTTTATGAGTGCCTCTATGAATGTCTGATTCAGTCTGTGAGTGACTGCATTAGTGTGTGTGAGGGTCTCGGGTGTGATTGTTAGTCTCTGAGTGGGTCTATGAGTGGGTGTGTGACCCTCTGAGTGGGTCTGTGAGTGGCTGTGTGAGTAGATGTGTCAGTCTGTGAGTGGGTGCATCAGTATCTGAGTGGGTCTATGAGTGGGTGCAGGAGTGTCCGAATGGGTTGTTAGGTGGCTGTGTGAGTGGCTATATGGGTCTGTGAGTGGGTGCATAAGTGTTTGAGTGAGTGTCTCAGTGCATTAGTGAGTGGTGCTTGAGTGTCTGATGGGTCTGTCAGTTGGTGTGTGAGTGCCTGTGTGTTTCAGTAGGTATCTAAGTGTCTGTGTCAATAGATGTGTGAGTGACTAAGCCACAAAGGAACCACATCTCCCCTTTAATCCAAAAAGAGTCCATAGTTTTGCACAAAGTATCTAAGTGGAGTTCTTTCTACTGGATAGTTACAAAGTGCTACCTCCTTGGGTTAATGTCCAGAACACATTCTACACTACAGCTCCATAATGGAGCATGAGGAAACATCATCAGTGACCTTGAATGCATTTTGACAATGTGATTTTTCCTGGTGCGCTTTTTTCCAGAAATATATGATAACATGAATCCTCCTATAGAGAAGACAACAAGACTACAAAAAGGTCGATCTCTACAAAACATGGGCACTTTCTCTTAACTATATGAAGTAAGTGCATCTTTGCTTGGTGGAAATGTCTTCATATTCCTCAGCCTCAAGAACTCCTCACCAAATCGGGGGAGCACACTGGAGGAACGCTTGATAAGCTGTCCATCATTCTGCAAAAGGCAGGAAGGACCTTTTGAAACTATTAAGTTGGGCGGGGCCAAATTCAGAAGTATCCAAGTGATTCATACATTTGTATTCTCCTAGCAATTTATAGGGAAAACCATGGACTTTCATCAGGAGAGGACTAGAAAGAACCCACTCGTCACAGTCACATACAGATTGCACTCAAATAGATCAACAATGCAGTCACCTCCATGAAGGATTTGAGATAATGTTTCAATATGTATTTGGAGAGAAAACACACTTGCTTTGTCTTTGCCAAGCCCAGGAGTTAGGACCATATGTCCTTACAGAAGTGGAGCTTCAGTGGGGGGGATCTGCTATGTTTATAACAATTACTACTCAGGTTTAATTTTTGTGAAAGGAGCATCAGGGCCAGAATGGCCCTGGGGACCCCATCCTCCACGGCTGGCCATGACCAAATGGTAAGAGGACTGGGCAACCTCCCTCTGCAGGCTGATTTCAGCCCTGCAGACCCCATCTTTTGGGGCCCGTCCTTGTGTCCCCGGATGCCCTAGTCCCACCCAGGGCACCCAGTGTACAGGATGGGAACTACAGGTGGACCTCAAGGTCACCGTTGTCCAGCGCCAGCTCGCCACCTCCTGTGAGAGACGGCATTGCTCTTGCACACAGGGAGTTGCTGAAAATGCAGCTCCCTGCATGTGAGAGCAATAGTTTACTCTCTGTTTCCAGCAAGCGGGACCAGTTTGACAACTCCCACCCACTGGAACTGGAGTGTTTGCTCCCGCCAAGCAAAAGCAAACAGCTATGCCCAGGGGATGGGCACCCCGTGGCATAGCAGGAGCCGGTCCTGGGGGGGTTGGTGGTCCCCATAGCCATTTATGGCTTCAGGAGAAGAGGGGGACCCCCACTTTTTCTCCACCCCTGAAAGACGAATCACCCAGAAACAACAAGAATCTAAGGGTGCACTTTTTTGCGAACATTTTATGAAGATTCATCAAATGGCACTCAAGATGTAGGAAGGTCAAAAAACACTTTTCCTATGGAAACTTGTTCCTAACTATACCTAGTAGGTATATATATATCACCAACTGGCAGTCACCAGTAGGTAGTTATAGTTAGGACCTAGTTTCCATAGGAAAAGCGTTTTTTGATTTGTCAATATCTTTGGCACCATTTGACAAATCTTTGTAAAATTTTCAAAACAAATGCTCTGCTCAGGTCAGCTCCTGTCCTGAAAGATTTGGGTGATTCCTCAAGCAGGGCAGGGAAAAAGGGGGGTCCTAAAGTGCGTTTTTTCCATGTTAATTTCCATAGGAAACTTTAGACAAAACTATAGCCCAAACTGCTGAATGGAATTATATCAAATTTGGAAAAAAGTTAGCTCTTGGTTCAGAAAGCACTCTTTTTTTAAATGTTGTACATCCGTTCAGTATTTCCTGAGAAATACATACATAAAAGAAATTAGTATCTGGTGACCGTGGTGGATCCGCGAACCATCCTGAGCGTGAGCTTGACTCCGATTGGTTGCCAACACTTCAAACCATGAATGTTGGCAGCCATCTTGTGACTCGGTTGAACCGAGTTGCCAGACAAAAGTGAAATAAGAAGAAAAGGGGGCAGGGTAGGAACACGCTGTCCCACTAGGGTTGCTCAGGGGGTCCCACAGAGACCAAAAAAGCATGTGTTATTAAACAATTCAGTGGGATTTGTGTAGGGTCAGCAAATCTGTCCGAACATATTCCGGGGGCAATGTTTAAATCTGGTGTGGGGGCCCATGGGCGCCCCTGCAGTCTTGGGGACTGCCACCTCCCCAGGGCCTTGTTTATAAAATGCAGGGTGGCACGAGACCCCCTGCAGCCCTGGGGAAAACAACGACCCCGGAGTTTTGATCAAATAAAATATGTGGAGGGCTCCTGCTCCGCACGCTGCCCTGGGGACCGCCACCTCCCCAGGGGTTTCAACTTTAAATTCAGGGGGCCTCGCGACCCCTGCAACCCCGTGGACCACCACCTTCCTTTGTGTAAATTAAAAAGGCATGGGGGGCTCCTTTAAGTTTTGGGCCCTTGCCTGTCATGGATAGTTGGCCCACCCACAAAAGTGGGGTACCATTTTTATTGCAAGACTTTGAGGAATGTGGGGAGGGTGAAATTTTGTGCATCCACCCAGATTCCAGAACTTTCAATCACAGAAATGTGAGAAAAATGTGTGGTTTCTTTTACTTAACTTGAGGTTTGCAGGGGATTCTGGGTAACAGAACCCGGTGAGAGCCACACAAGTAACCACCTCCTGAATTCCCCTGGCTATCTACTTTTCAAAAATGTATTGGTTTGCTAGGTTTTCATTGGTGCCGGCAGAGCTAGGGTTCAAAATCTACAGCTAGGCACTATGCAAAAAAATGGTCCGTTTTCACTGTAAAAATGTGGTGTGTCCACGTTGTGTTTTTGGGCGGTTTCCTGTCACAGGCACAGGGCCTACCCACACAAGTGAGGTACCATTTTTATTGGAAGACTTTGGGTGACGCGGCATATGTGGAATTTTGTGGATCCACACAGATTCTAGAACTTTTCATCACAGGTATGTGAGGAAAATGTGTTCTTTTTTTTACAACGTTTGAGGTTTACAGGGGATTCTGGGTAACAGGACCTGGTGAGAGCAAGACAAGTCACCCCCTACTGGATTCCCCTGGCTATCTAGTTTTCAAAAATGTATTGGTTTGCTAGGTTTCTCTAGGTGCCAGCAGAGCTAGGGTTCAAAATCTACAGCTAGGCACTTTGCAAAAAAATTGTCCTCTTTCACTGTAAACATGTGGTGTGTTCACGTTGGGTTTTGGCTATTTCCTGTCACAGGCACTTGGCCTACCCACACAAGTGAGGCACCATGTTTATCAGTAGACTTAGGGGAACTCAAAATTGAAGAGTAACTGTTATTACCTATTGACTTTCTATGCATTTCTCCCTTCCTAATGTAAGACAATGTGTAAAACAAAGTCACCTTGAAAAATGTCCTACAATTCACAGACTAATATGGAAAACCACAATTCTGGAGATGTGCAAATAGCTACAGTTTCTAAACTCTATATTTTGTTCCCATTTTGTAAATACATAGGTGTCATTGATACCTATTTTTCACTCTTTATATTTTACCAAATTAATTGCTAAATACTAAGTACACAATGAAAAGTCACTGCAAGACGCTGCTCAGTTTTTGGCTCTGGGATCCTTAGGTTCTTGGTGAACCTAAAAGTCCTATATATCCCACCACCATATGGGTCCTGCTGATGTAAAGGTGTATTGCTTTTAAACAACTGTTAAACTTAGAAGAAGTTACTGGTGAAAACGTTGGCACAAATGACTGTTTTTTTCAACTCATTTTCAATTTTTCTTATTTTCAACTGTTAGTTTGTATAAACAACCTTGAAGGATCTACACAAATGACCCCTTGCTAAATTGAGAATGTTGTCTACTTTTCAGAAATGTATAGCTTGCCAGGATCTATTATTGCTTTCACACCCATTTCTACCACTAAGTGGAAGGAGGTTTAAAGCACAAAAAGTAGCAAAAATAGGCTATGTCCCAGTAAAATGCCAAAACTGAGTAAACATTTTGGATTTCTGACAAAGGTCTGCTTGACCCTGAAATCTGGGAAGAGGATGATTTCAGCACCACAACCCCTTTGTTGATAGCATTTGCAGGGAAAAACCAGAGACTTTCTATTGCGGCACTTTTTACTCATCCTTCCACCAAAGAAAATATTTTGGCCAGTTTTCCATTGTATAACTGGTTCAGATTATGGGTTTGTGGTACTGTACATCTTTATTGAACATAGTCTTGACTGTGTGCTGTTGTTTCTTTTTTTGTGAAGACACCCAACTGATGTGACCTCCTTGGGTGTTTGAACAGAATAATAATGGAAAAATATTGTGTGAAAAATATATGTGCAGAAATATAGAGGACAAAACGTTTGAGAAGGTCAGTGTCATAACCTCTGGGGACTTACCAGAATTATTTGTCTTGCAGAAGTACCATGAATACACGGGCTTGCTACAACTCTCCCAAAAGGCACTACAGAACCACATAAGTTCAGTGTGGATCAAGAATAACCAAGGAGGAAGTGGACTGGGATGAGAGAGAAAAAATAATTTGTATGAGGATTCATCTACATTAAACGGATTTTGGTATTCTAGAGTACAAAAGAAAATGTAACTTATCAGTATGCTTTTGACTACTATCATAAGCTTGATTCTCGTGTCACTTTGTTCGAAAACAAACTAATACCTTGTTTACAAACACCTCTTTTCCAGCTATTCTCCTTATGTCTCAGATCATTGAAGTGTATCTATTAATAAAAATATATCACAGTTGTTATGTTTTTATGCTGATATCCTCTATATTGAGAATAAAATTAATGCATGGTAAAAAACTCAACCTACTTCTAACACTCTCTACAAAATTAAATTAAATGTCACACTATCAAAGGAGGTGAATTAACAGCACTCATAACCCAGTAAAGTTCACAAAATATTTATAAAAGTTTAGTCTTTGACTTGATTCCCAGTTCAGCAATGTTCATTTTATAAGGTGAAATAGAGCGAGCAGAGGCAAAGAGAAGCAGAAAGCAAATGAATTTTGAACCACAAAACATGGATCCAAATACTAAAGAGTTTATGAGGGTTCGCAAGAATCCAGTGACAAGTTTATGAAGCACTTTGATTCGGGTTGCATTTTCCTTTTGTACTGAAGATTCCAGATTTTAACTACCATGAAATCTCGCAAGATGAGATTTAAAAGTCTCATGATGTTTTGCTTTCATTTCACTCTCACGTTGTGACATCTTTGCCACAGCTACTGCCATCTTGGATGAGGTATTACTACAAAGAAATTCCTGCAATGGAAGTCTGTTAAGGAATGTTGAAGTAAGATTCCATTTCCTTTTTTACAGCCTGTGAACCCACCTCTGTATTCTTCTTTCACCTTATCCGTGATCATGGCAGTAAGTTTTTCTGGGTAAGAAAAGTTTTACAATACTCACCTCCACATATATGTGCCTTGAAGATGTATATACCTTCAAGGTATGTAGATGTGGAGTTAAGAATAGCAAATCTATAGTTGCCTATTTGCACTTATCTTCATGATATTTTGGTCCTCAATATTTTTGAAAAAATATTTTTAGCACACAATATTTTTCTCCTCGATATTCTGTCATACAATCCTCCATTGAGATAGGCTGCTTGGACACTCTGGTGACTGTGGCACCCCCTTTCCTTTGTGACAAGCTGACATTGTTGTTGGTAATTAGTATAAAAAATGAGCAACAAGGCTGCTTATCTTGATAACATTGTCCATCTCACACCTTCTATCTGTTCAGGTGCATCTCTCTTAGCAAAGACATATTTCCTATGTGCTGTTCCCATAGAATTGGATGTTGGTTTTCAGATGGGCTAATTAGACCCCGCTACCATTATGTCCACCTAGCTTCCCATGGAGCACAGGTCTCTGGCAAACTATACAATCTGCAAACCATAAAGAAGTCCCAACTCATGTAGGAGAGTTTCCTTATAGAGTCAAAGCAAGAAGCTGTGGTGGAACTTGGATGGGTTTGCATTACCTTAGGGCAGGGGGCATCTGGTTGGGCACTGTTGGTGCTGGTTATTAGGTTTTAGAGAAGGTGAAAGTAGGTGTTGATGAATTAGGAGCACAATAAATGGTCGTCCTCTGCACTTCCTCAGTGCCACTCTCGATATGAGCAATCATGAGCTCATCTTTCTCACTGCCATTCATGCTTCCAAGAGCTTCCTTTATAGCTTTGTCTGAAGAAGGAGGGATTGGAGGACATGGACATGTTAATCTCCTCACAATTCTTCTGGTGATTAGTGACCTTAAACAAATTTGTCACTCCCCAACTCACACCAAAGGGGATACTCTTGACACCATCATCACTAATAAAGATTTGGCTTTTCTTTCCAACATCATCCCCACCAACTGGTAGGACCATCACCTCATTCTCTTCACAATCACCACTACAACCCCCCCAAGCCAAAAGTATCAAACACAAGAAATTGACCAGAAACCTCCAAATTATCTCCCCCGGTGAACTAGAAACGAAACTCAAAGCCCAATTCCTGCTAGCCCCCCTCCTAAAATTCTAACACCCTCACAGAGCACTATATTAAATCAGTTACTGAGGTCCTAGACCAAGTGACCCCTCCCAAACTAAAAGCCCAAAGAAACATACATTCCAAATCCTGGTTCAACTCTGATCTTAACAACGAAAGACGCTCTCTTAGACAGGGCGAAAGAACCTGGAGGCAACAGCCTTCCACCTCCCAACTAGCCCTCCTCCGATCTGCTAGGTCCAACTAAAAAAAACACATCCTCAATGAAAAGGCCTCCTTCTTCCGCACACAGCTCGATAGGGCCAAAAATAGACCTAGAGAACTATTCAACATCGTCAAAAACCAAACATCCACTGCCCCCCTACAGCTGATGGCAGAATCCACAAATGCGACGAAATTGCAAATGTTTTCACTGATTAAATCACCAAAATTGATCAATCCTTCCTCTTAAATTCCCCCTCCCCGAACCCACTACTTCCTTATGACATTCTCCTGAATCAACATCCTCATCTAATCCTCCCCAGGTCCCTTCCTGTCTCTCGTCTGTTACCTTCCTTAGCTTAAACCATCCTCTCACATCAAAGACCCTATGCCCTCTAACCTTGTCCAAGACCTAAAACATATCATTGCCCCACTCTGGACCACCATTATAAACGCATCCCTGACCACAGGGTGTTTTTCCGCCTCCCTCCAACTGGGTCAAATCACACCCATCCCCAAAAATCCCAAAGCAGCTCCCACCGACCCAAATAACCTCTGACCTATCTCTAACCTCCCTCTTCTCTGCAAAGCCCTAAAAAAATGCGCCCTGCTCCAACTGAATAATCACATCAACATGTTCAACCTCTTTGGCTCACTGCAATCCGGCTTCAGAAAAGGATGCAGCACAGAATCTGCCATGCTCAATATAGTGGACGACATTCATCCCTCACTTGACAATGGTGAGTCTTGCCTACTCACTCTCCTTGACCTTTCGGCTGCTTTCGATACTGTTAACCATACTGCCTTACTTAACACTCTTAAAGTCCGCTTTCGCCTCATTGGTCATGTCCTCAACTGGTTCCCCTCCTTACTTCAACACAGAACCAACAAATCAAAATCGAGAACTGTTTTTCCAACCCCAGTCCAAACTCCCTCATTGTCCCCCAGGGATCCATTCTCTCTTCTGCACTCTTCAACATCTTCATGGAACCACACACCCTCATTCTCAAACAAGCAGGAATCAATTACCACCTATATGCCGAATTCACTCAACTTTACTATAAGATTAAATCCCACTCTGAAGTCCTACACCTCAATAATACCCTGACCAAGATCCAATCATGGTTCCACCACAATCATCTCAAACTCAACCCTAAAAAAAACAAAATCATTCTCTTCTCACCTAAAAATTACCCTCTCCCCATTCAAGACTGGATGTCCAACCATAATGCCCTCCACTGCTCTCTCACCACATTCAATTTAGTTAAATCCCTAGGCATTACCATTGATAATAACCTTGCTCTTACCTCCCACTTAAAAACCACAGCCAAAGGAGCACACTTCACTCTCCGACATCTCAAGAAAATTAAACCCTTCATCCCGGCTGATTACTTCAAACTGTTGTCCAATCGCTGGTCCTGTCCAGAATACACTATGGTAACGCTATCATTGCTCGAACCCCTAAAGTCCATCTTGCACCTCGCAAATCTGTGCTCAATCTAGCAGCGAGACTTATCTTTGACTACAAACATTTCGACCACATCTCTCCCGCACTTAAAACCCTCAATTGGCTTCCTATTGAAGGCAGATCTGCCTATAAGAATGCATGTAGCACTCACAAAGCCCTTTACCGAAACTTCCCTTGTACCTCTCAGACAAACTCCACAAAGCGGGCTGCACCCGACCGACAAGGAGCACCAACGTCCTCATTCTAATCCCCCTCTGTTAAAAAAAGAAAAGCAAACAGGCTCGATCCTTTTCTGGAAATGCTCCTTCCATCTGGAACTCCCTGCCTAAAAACATACACTGTAACCCTTCCTACATCAACTACAAAAGAGAGCTCAAATTGTACCTCCTCAAAATATTGAGGCAATAATATCTTCCTCAGACACCATCTCCCACTCTTCACCTCATCAGGCTCTCCCCCTTTTTTCCCCCAATTCTCTCTCCTCCCCTTTCGCCCTCTTATCTTCCATCCCTCACGCTACTACTTCCCCTCCCTCTAACCCCCTTCCCTACCCCTACCTTCAACTATGACATCTAGCCTCAAGCATGGCCTACCACTGATCTTAAATTCCCCTATTCTTCTAACCCCCACTCCCCTCTACCCCTCCTTTCTCTTCTCTTTTTCACCTCCACACAATGACCCTAACCTAATTACCCTCTACCAATGTGAGCTTATCATTGTACTCTTGTAACTAGCACTCATAGTTGTCTGCTCTCCCTGTTATATTGGTTTGTATGGCAATGTGTTTGACCAAATGTATTGATTACTGTACCTCCTCGCACTCCTGTAAAGCGCTCTGATGCCCCTGGGCCTAGCCTGCGCTATATAAAACCTTTAAAATAAATAAATATATAAATAAATGGGAGAACTGGCCTATCTTTTCCTTAGGAAGATGGAGGAAATGATGAGCCAAAATTAGAGAAGTCTTGATACCATGCGGTGCAGTAAGCTCAACTTGTTGCTCTACTCCTACTTCAGGAAGATTGAGTGTAGCAGATGCTTGTTGTTGAGTTTCCTAAGAAGGTTTGGGTTTTCAGGGACAATTCACTTTTGGACTCACTGGTCTCAAACATGACTGCAGGCACTGCAGCATTGGGAAACATCTGTTTTGGTTTTGGTGGTGAAATCGTTGTTGATCCATATGGGATCCTTACATCGTCTTTCTTCCCAAACAAACGTGCAGCAGGTACCCCGTGTTGTGCACCTTGGCAGAAAAAGGACGAGAACCTGATACCATTGATTGTAACATACTTCATCTTACTGGTCACTTTCATGGTAGAAGCCTGTTTCTTAGGTGCCATCGTGTTACTTCTTGCTAATCAGGAAAAGTAGTGGCACTTAGCAGAGAGTTCTCTGGACTCCAGTGTCAGCTAATTCATTGATGCTTCTCTCTTTCTCTTTCTCAGTCTTAGTCCAGTTCACCTGCTGGTACTAAAATTATAATGAAAGGCAATCAGACTTTGACATTGTAGTCAATTCAATTTCAAAGCTTTTATTCGATTTGTGAATACAAACCATACAAGCAAAATTGATAAACAATTCATTACATTAAAATTATTATAAGATGCAAAATTATACATGGGAAATGCAAAAGAAATCCGGAATGTTTCATATGGGCGAAGAACATATACTGACAAACTCTAGACATCAAATCATGGGTGGAAATGTAAGGGTAAACCGGAAAGTGCGGGGATCATACACGTACAGACAGAGATAAATAAATTATCACATAAAGTACTTATCCTGACAACTATACATTTTTAAAATAACAACTGTACATGTTAAAAATAACCCAGAGCCAGGGCCATAGGACATTATGAAATGCGAAGTAAATTTACAAAACAGGTGGGTACAGACAGGATGGTGTAAAAATATAACAGCACTAAACACTACCTGGCAGCTGTACCATTGAGAATGCTAGAAATCAGGAGAGCATACATGTACAGACAGGATTAAGTGAAAATATCGCACGATGTGCTCTTCCTGGCAGCTGTACATTTTTCAATAAACCCAAAAATAAAAGGGATTTACTAAGTTATTTGTCGCATGCTGTAAAAGGGACAGTAAGTACAGACAGGAATATATAAAGTCATGACAGTAAGATACATTTCCTGGCACCTGTACATTTCAAAATAAAAGTGGCAACAAAAAAACAAATGTCCACATTTTCTAGGGTTGATAGTAACACAAGGGCATTCTTAAAAGATCTTATATTATATTTGATAAAAATAGGTTTTAGGTACCTTAATCTTAAAAAGTGGTAAAATTTACAGAATAATAGAAAATGGCAGCAACTCTGGCGTGAAACGTTGTCACAGGGGCAGGGGGTTTCTGATTTAAGTTTCTGCACTGGGAACGCAACAAGATGATGAACGATACCCAGCCTGACACGAGTTAGAACAAATTGGTGAGATGGACGGCTAACATTTAAGAGGTAAGCTTGGAACCCCGATGTTAAATTAAGTTCCTTGTAGAACTTTACAGTAGCCAGCTTACCATATATTTCATCTCGCCCTTTCTTTTTGTACAATAGGAAAGTTAGTTTGATTTCTTTTTTTGGAATTTCAACCGCCAGTTCAGGATTAAGAAGAACATCAATATCGAACAAAGTTTTATACCAAAAGTGGATATATTTCAGCCATAGGATGCGAGATGAAAAGTCCAAACCTATACAATCAAGAATAATTTCTTGAGTGAATCGAGTCTGTCTTAGCCCAAATAGAACGCCACAATAAGAGTGGACGAACGGCTGCTAAGTCAGAAATAAACTCGACCCCAACCTCGTCGTGGGCTAATTGAACGGAAGCAGAATGGGGGACACATAACACTCTTTTTAAAAACTTGTTTTCATCTTTTTGTAAGGGAGTGCCATCTATGTGACCCCACACACCCGCCCCGTACAAAGCCGAGGGGACACAGCGTATATTATAGATGTGAATCATATCTCGGATGCTTCTCGATCCAAGCTTGGAAGCAAATCGAAATACACTGCTAGTATTTCGCATCATTTTCATCCTAATGTTATCAAGCTCGGGTTTCCAAGACCCATCGTTGGCATAGGTAATTCCTAAGTAACAGAATGTTTTAACTTGTAGCATTTTGTCACTATCTAGGTAAAAACTGGACTTCAGTTTATTGGCTGACTGACCACACAACATGACATAAGTCTTTGATTTGTTGACACAGAGTCTTCTCTTTTGTATAAACAGCATAAAGCTATCAATGAGACGCTGTAGACCTAACTGGGTGCGGGATAAAAGGACAGCGTCGTCCGCATATAATAAAATTGTGACAGGTTTGCCTCCAATCAGCGGAGCATCTGCCGGTATAGAAGCTAAGGTGCGATCAACACAATTAATAAAAAGAGAAAATAAAAGAGGGGCTAATACGCATCCTTGACGGATGCCCCTTGACACTTTGAAGAACGGTGTACATTCACCTAGGGTACCGTATCGGACTTTACAAGAAAGTTTCTCGTAGAGCCTTGCCAAAAAGTGGACTATTTCTTTCGGTGCCCCTAACTCCAGTAAAACCTGCCAAAGAATACCGTGATCAACTAAATCGAACGCGCTGCTCAAGTCAGCAAAACATAAAAATAAATTGCCCTTTTTAGCTACTGTGTATTTATTAATTAAAAGATCCAAATTTACGCATTGCTCTAGGG
This sequence comes from Lissotriton vulgaris, assembly GCF_964263255.1. Taxonomy (NCBI): domain Eukaryota; kingdom Metazoa; phylum Chordata; class Amphibia; order Caudata; family Salamandridae; genus Lissotriton; species Lissotriton vulgaris. The sequence continues at coordinate 1,086,996,742 of NC_141694.1, read as the reverse complement.
TACCCATGCCTTTCCTAAAGCCATATTGCACTTTGATTAAAATGTTCATGTCTTCGGCCCATGTTTCTAATCTTTTGAGCAGAATTCTGCTCATAACCTTTACTGAGGCATCCAATAAAGAAATAGGTCGATAATTGGAGGCCTCAGATTTACAACCTTTTTTAAATAAGGGGATGATAACCGATTGTCCCCAGGAAGGGGGAATATTACTTTCAGCTGCGCAATTGAAGGTCCTCACCAGAATGGGGGCCCATAGGTTTGGTTCAGCTTTTAATAAATCTATAGGCACCCCATCAGGTCCGGGGGCCTTCCCCCCTTTGCTGTTGGCAAGGCCCTCAAGTCCCTCTTCCAGGGTTATCCCCAAGGGTATAGGTGTCCAGATGGACAAGTCAGCAAGAGGTACGGTTAGTAATAACCCTTCAGGGTTAAAGATTTTGGAGAAGTGAGTAATCCACTCCTCACATGCAACATAAGAAGTGATTTCCGGAATACCTTCTGTATTTAAAAATGAGGTGTTGATTATTTCCCAATAGAGTTTACTATTTTTAGTCTCAACTGCTTCATTCAACTTATCCCATGCTTCTCGCTGTAAGACCTTTTTCCTGTTAAAAATAGCCATTTTATAGTTAGCCCTGGATTGTTTAATTCTATTGCCATCTCGGGGTTTAAACCCTAGGGCAAGCTTCAACTCCCGTAGAGCTACTGTACAGGAATTATCAAACCATCCCAATTTTATGGTTTTGTTGGTTGATGATGATTTCTTGCGAAAAATACCCTCAATAGCAATATTGATATTAATAAATTGTAGCAGCAGGAGTTCAGGATTGATAACATCATTAAGACAATAACTGATCTCAGTTTTACAGCTGACTATGACCTCCCTTTGTTTGGCCGCAGAGTTGGCCCCTGTCCATTTAATCCTCGGGCCATTGGGTCTGCTTGAAACTATATTAATAGTACAGGTTTCTCCAGGTACTAATGGGGCGCCCCTTCCAGGTAGGGTGACACAGACGCTATTGTGGTCACTGAGACTTTCTTCTCTCACATACAGATTTAAATAGTCGCCATTACTGGAGAACAGGATGTGATCGATAAATGTCCCAGCTTCCCTCCCTGTAAAAGTAGGGCAAATGGCATTCTGATTGTTCATATTACAACTTAACAGAACAAGATCTAGTTTAGATAACAATCTATTTAAAATTGAGCCATAGAGGCAATGTGGAAAATGTGGGAAATCCTCACTCCTGCCCGCTCCCCCACTGGAATTATCCTGCTCCATCCCAAAGCCGCATGGGTTCCCCTTAGATAGCTGACATGGCTGCAAATTAAAGTCCCCAGCCCATAGGATATCCGACTTCTTATTTGAAATGCCCATAGCCTTAGCGATTTCTTTTTCCAGAGGGTACAAAATATTCCCCCTGCTAACATCAAAGATATTATTATAAAAATTAACAAGGACCAAATCATTTCCCTTGCTATATTCGATCCTTAATACCTGGCTATGTGCTCCCACGCTTGAACTGCTTCTGACTTTATAGTTGCTCAGTCTGTTAGAAAGAAGTATCAAAAGTCCCCCCTTTGCCCTGCCTGAGCTGGATTTAGTGGCATTAAGGCAGTAGGATGAGTAACCTTCTACATTTATATCCTCCTGGCTCCAGGTCTCCTGGAGGAAGACTAAATCAAACCCTTCTCCTATAAACTTGAGCCAAAAAGGGGTGTTTAGTTTCCCTGCAATACCAGCAATATTCCAGGAAATCAGGGTGAGATCAGCAGACTTAGTTGCCTGGGCCGTTATCCTGGATGGTCCAATTGCTGGCCTCCTAATGGGAGATTGGGTGTTGGACGGATGGTATCTGGGGGGAGGGGATTGAGTGGAGATACCATCCTGTACAGAGACCCTCTGTGAAACCATATGAGCATTAGGGGACACTGGGGTCGCAGTAGAAACGATTTGCATACTGGCGGAGGCAGATTGCACACTTAAACCTGATCCTGACTGTCTGGTGACTGGTTGATTTGATGGTAGAGGAACGTGATGTCAATCAACCATCTCCAGGCAGTCGAATCTATTGGTTGTCTGAATACCCTGCCACCCGCCATTTGCAAAATGGTTATTGTTGGGGTACCTGGGGCGGGGTGCCCATTCCCCGCCCCTATTCTGTTGAGTTTGCCATGTGTCACAGTAATGCCATTGGTGTTCTTGGGTCAAGGCCCAGTTTGGCGGTGGGATTGGGTAATGATAGTTAAATGTGGGAGGGTAGAAAAAAGAAAGCCGGTGGGTATCAATACCCCCTTTCTTCTCTAGATCTGGCCAAGACCAGATATGATTCACAGTAGAAGCGTCTTCGCATGTAACGATGACGCAATCCCCCTGAATACTCTTAGGGCACTTCCCCACCCATGGTACCCTACGTACTGATGATATTCTGCAGATGGTGGGGGGCTTCAAGGGCCTGTTAATACAGAGCCACTGGAGTATTTTATTCCGGAGAGACCAATGGGGTTCATCTGTTCCCGCTGTAAGTTCTGGTACTCCTGTTAGAATTACAGTATATGGAGATACCTCGGGAGCCAGATGAATTGGGCGTTTACGTCGGGCCCCTTATTACCTACTTGGGGATAAGTTTTAGGGGGAACCTGGGGTTTACTGTTAGATTGCTGAACAGGCACATTGGTCGTAGTGTGGTTAACGGCAGTTAATGTAACTTGAGGGGTCTGAGCCGCGGGAGTTTGCTGACTAGATGAAGGTGTCTGTAATACAGATTTGACTACGGGCTTGGGTTTTGTACAATGTGTACAAATAATGGATGTGGATGCTGAGGAAATTACGGAGTCTTTTATTTTAGGTTGTGCAATAGACGTAACAGAGGGGCTATCTTTATTAGCAGGGGGGGCCCCCGGACAGAACACTGAGGAAACCCCCCCTGGTTTGACAATTCCTGCCCTGGACTGGTTAGATGTTTTATCAAGAAGTATGGCAAGCTGTTTTTCAATTGCCATGATACTCCGTTCCAGTGGCTGGAGATGACGTTTAAGAAGGTCCCTAAATCTTTCAAAAAGCTGAGAAAGATCATTATCTGACTGGCAAGGGATACCCTCCTGAATGTTACCCAAGGTGGCGCAATGTAAATTAGGCAAAACAGATGATGCAGAGTTAGTGCTGGTGGTAACATTCGTGATTGAAGTAGTTGTTGTGCCCTTCTTTTTCTTGTTTTTGGGGTATTGGTTGACCTTGTTCCCTTTATTTGAGTGTACTGGCTGCTTAGGTACAGCGCCTTCTCTCACCCCCACAAACCGAATACCTTGCGCCGAATCTTCAGCCACGATCTGTTCTAGGTCCGGGGTGATCTCAAGATTCTCGGTAGTATCCAGTTCCAATGACAGATTCGTGGCCGACAGATCAACAGCATTAGGGATAGAATGGACTTGTGCTGTTATATTTCCAGGCTTAGTTAGAATAGAAATAGGTGCAACTGTTGGGAGCGGGGTTAGGGCCGTAGCTATGGGACCCAAAGAAGATCTCCTCGCAATCGCAAGGTCCTGGGAAACCCTGCGCTCTAAGAGAGAAATGTTTAGATTGATAGCCTCGGTAGTAGTGGATATAAATTTGTCAATAGGACCTATAATCTGCGCAGTTCTAAGTGCAGTCTTGCTTCTAGATCCCCTTGTTTCCGACATAATTGCAGGGTACAGGCTCCTATAACCCAGTCCAGGAACAAGTAAAACAGAGGACAGTACCTTTCACAGATGAAAAGATCGGATGACGTCAGGGAGCCAAGGGAGTAGGCCCAGCCCAGCCTGGCTCAGTCTGGAACGGGCTGAAACGGGCCCGCCCTTGGCCCGGGCTTCGCCCGGCGTCCCGCGAGACGGGGGTGACAGCCAATTTAAGAGCCTCCTGGCGCGTGGTTGACGCGGGATGCGTCGCTGTGAATGCTGGGTAATGTAGTTTTTACCCACGGGCCAGCACCGCACTCCGCTCAGCGGCCAGACCAGAAGTTGGAGCAGGGGTCCGGCGGCGGGAGGCGGGTGGGCAAGGGCTCAGGATGCAGCGTTTTTCCTTCTCCTTGGGCTGCAGAAAGGATTACCAGCGGCAGTTTGCTGTCAAGGTACTTCCCCCCCTCGACCGGGGTGACAGCCAATTTAAGCGCCTCCTGGCGCGTGGTTGACGCGGGATGCATCGCTGTGAATGCTGGGTAATGTAGTTTTTACCCACGGGCCAGCACCGCACTCCGCTCAGCGGCCAGACCAGAAGTTGGAGCAGGGGTCCGGCGGCGGGAGGCGGGTGGGCAAGGGCTCAGGATGCAGCGTTTTTCCTTCTCCTCAGGCTGCAGAAAGGATTACCAGCGGCGGTTTGCTGTCAAGGTACTTCCCCCCCTCGACCGGGGTGACAGCCAATTTAAGCGCCTCCTGGCACGTGGTTGACGCGGGATGCGTCGCTGTGAATGCTGGGTAATGTAGTTTTTACCCACGGGCCAGCACCGCACTCCGCTCAGCGGCCAGACCAGAAGTTGGAGCAGGGGTCCGGCGGCGGGAGGCGGGTGGGCAAAGGCTCAGGATGCAGCGTTTTTCCTTCTCCTCGGGCTGCAGAAAGGATTACCAGCGGCGGTTTGCTGTCAAGGTACTTCCCCATTGTAGTCAACATAATACATATTGTCAAAACAATAATATACCCATGTGTTAACTAATTAAATTATATGTTTTGTTAGAGTGGGCGCTACTTACATAAAATCATTAAAGGTTGCATTATTAATATATACCTGGTTTCCCTCCTGGTCCCACAGGAACCCCATGGGAGCCAGTGGAGGCTTGCAAAGTCGTTTAAATTAATTTAAATTAATAATACCTGTTGCCCAGAGGGCCCAATAGTGTGAATTCTAAAAAATGGGAAATAAATAACTGGTGTTCATCTAGGGCCCATGGGACCCGTGTGGGAGCCAGGGGAGGCTGGGGAAAAGTGATTAAATTAAACAAGGAACATTTTTTAACCTTGGATACTATGGACTACAGCTACTATGACCAGTCTACAAGATCATCATATTAATGGGAATATATGTCAGAAAACTGGAAAACATAAGGAAACATATTGGTGTACTCCAAAAGTGCCATAACACAAACAATGGCACGCACTAGTTAATAATCAATGATCGGTCACAAACACTTGTTTCACAATACAGCAGAGTACAACACGGCTTAATACGCCAGATTTCAAGGATACCAAAGACAAAATAGGTGCATATGGGGCACACACTGGGTTTAAAGAGTTGTGAGCTACCTCATTGAAGGAAAAAGCAGGAATAAAAAGCAAAGACAGAGTGGCTGCCTACGAGACACACATTAGATTCACAAAATGGTGGATATGCACAAGTCAATGAAGGTGTGATGAAGGATAAAGAGAAGATGGTTGTCTACACTGAAGTCCCTTCCTCCTACCACAAACAAACATTGCAGGGAAAGTAGTGCACACGTATATACCCAAAATGTGCCTTCCACCTATTCATTGGCCTATACAGGGCTATTGATAATATGTGACATGTGTCGTCGTGTTTTAGGTGATGTTTGATAGGTTGGAGCTAGAAACAATTTCTTTATTGTTCAAATGTGCAAATATATGCAGCAGACCATTGTACAAATGCATCAAATCCATAATTATGCGAACAATCACCACAGTATTAGAATTGCATTACTCCAGTGGCCCTGCCAGTACATCAATAGTAAAATAGCAACAAGAATGTACAAAATCAACAAGATACAAAGTAATAAAAACAGAGCAGCAACATGGAAACTGTCAAAAAGTTATTTAAATACATTTTCTAAAAATGCCTGAAATAAAAACTGGTGATATGCATGAATGACCCCAGCCATGGGTTTTTAAAAGTTTCAGAAAATGCATAGTAATCAACCATCACACATATGAACAAAATAACAAAGAAAAATGGCTGGCTCTGTGGGCCTGGACCTATCGAGTCACCTCCACCACAGGAACTTGCAAACAAAAAACAGTCTAAAAAAGGCTTGTATTCAAGGCCATCCAGAGGCCTCTAAAATGTTGCTAAGTGAGAATTTGCATATTCATTATAAAACAACATTACAGACAAAAAGCAGACTAGGCCCCAAACAGTAAAACACCACAGTATAACCACAAATGTGGAAAAAAAGGAAATGTAACTTCAAGCCTCCAACAAAATAGCCTTTGCCATAATAAAAAGAAAAATTGATGGACAGACTATTGAACAATGTCAAACATTCACCACAGTTTAAACCCAACCAAGCACAAACTCAGGATTAAATATCTACCACAGTAAGTAGGGTTGTCTTTACTAATAAGAATGTATTTCTACCCAAACTAACTAATGAGAGTGTGTATGCCCCTGTGTGGATTGGGATTGTAATTTATGAATTGCAAGTAACCAAAGGATCTCTGTAACAAAAGCAGTAACCCACTGAACTATTCACATAAAATACAGTTTTGTGATATGCAAAATACAATTTATTTGCAGGATGCATGTTAACCTGCTGTGCTGCTTGTGAATTAAAACTTGCCCTACACAAAACTCTGGTCACTCTCCAGCAGGAACATTAATCACCACGTTATCTTTGACTTACCAACGAGTATCTGACAGTGGTGCGTATATAAATCCTACACAATGGTAGTTCTCACCTGCGCTCCAGAATATCTAATACGACAGTAAGCCTAGTATAGGGTAAATGAAATTAAAGAGTACATAACACATATATATCATATAGCAAAGTTATAACACCAATATCGTGACCAAAGGTTGCTGGTCACAGAAGAACAGTATCCACTCCAAAAATCCTGGTTCAAAAATTCCAATATATCCAAAATAGTCCAAAATTATTGTCCACAAACTGTATGTTTGATCGAGGGTAGTCTGGTAACCACCCTTTTTTCACCTAGCTGCGCCATCAATTTGAATGTTTACAGTAAATCCCTGGCGATACTTTGTGCGCCCTTACCTGCGAGGTTACCAGTGGTAATTTGTCTTAACCCGTATATAAATCCTGCAACCGCGGGATGGTCAATGTAGCTGTAGTCTGTGGAGTCACTCACTGCAGACAGCTGCTCTGGCTGCCATGATGATGTGCTGGACAGGAGTTAGTTTCCGGTCTGTAGAGGGCAGGCTGCCCCAGTGATAGAGATGATGCTGGCCCTCTTCTCTGCAGACAGTACAGTACTGTGTTGCATCTAATAAGCAGCTGTAGATATAAGTCACAGTGAGAGAGCATGGCGTGGCAGAGCTGCGCCATTTGCCTTTAGACACTCAGCGCTTGCTCTCACCATGAGTGGTACAGGCCCCACCAACCCTCCAGAGCACGAGAAGGCAGCACATGTCAAGAAGGTCATGGATGTTCCTTACTTTAAGTCCTCCAGCAGCAGCAGCAATTCCTGGAGGATCAGGCTGGCTGCGCCAGGAATCTGAAATTAAAACACTCTGCTGCCACAGCCTGCATCAACCAGAGCCTTTCAGTGACAGTGTCTGTTACTGTGTCTGTCATGCATGTGCGGAGGCTGCCGAACTTCCGTCAGGGCTGGAGGACTGGAAAGTAGTGTCCGAAACATGAGTGCTGCCCTGGCCTGCGCCATCCACAACACACAGAGGCCTGAAGAAGGGCTGGTGAAACCATGATTTCCAGGGGCGCAGCAGGTAAGTCAGAGAGCAGCAGCACATGGTTTGATGTGGCAGCAATGCCCACTCTAATCAACCAGTATCTTGTCCGGTCTGGGTCAGCAGCAGAGGTAAGAAAATTGTGAATCTTGTTGTAAACTTCTGCCCGGACAATCAACAGGAGTGGGTGCCTTGAGTAGGATAACAAAAAGCAGTGTCAAATCCACATGAGCTGGGGACAGCCCGCGTAGAGCAGATTCTGTCTCCGCCTCCAGGTGAGAATCAGGGTCGGATTGGGATCACAATTTGGCCCGGGCACTGACGAAAAAAGTGGCCCACATTCATGAGGCGTGGCCCATCTTTAAGGGGCATGGCCCACATTCAAGGGGCGTGCCCTTTCATGAAACACCATTTGCACAGACAAGGAATGAAAGTGGGAGAATACTGTTCTTGCGTAGGACACAGGGCCAAGATGACAATGGCTTACATGCTGAGCAACTAAAAAAAACATTAAGGCTCCTTTCTGTCACAAAATTATTCGAGCCCTCCAGCACAGGAGCACCTGAAAAGCAGCAAAGCCCCTGCTATTACTAACCTACTTAGCCCTCCCCAGCCCTTCAGCTTAGGAGCACATGAACAGAGGCAAGGCCCCTGCAATTAGTAAATTAATCAGCCCTCCAAGCCTCAGGGCAATGTCCAAGCAGGGGAGCACAAAACACAGCTGCTGGGTCATCCAAGGTAGCCAAGTGGCCAGGGGAGGCCGAGGTGAAGATGGTGAATGAGTTCCAAACATCACCTAGCCCACACAGGGAGACCCATTCTTCCTCGCCCACTATGCCCTGAATGTAAATGGGCTGTGGGCGAGGTGTTAAGAGTAACACTGTTTCTGGGCTACTTGGGCCCCAGGGGGTCCGAGGTGAAAATGGCTCTAAGGCCGGAGCAACACCTGGCCCCCAGGGAGGCCGATTCTTGCCAGCAATCACCCCTCCCAAGCCCAACCTCAGCGTGATTGCTTGGCAGGGCAGGGGGTGAAGGAGAGGCCACAGCTGATAATCGCTGTACGGCGCACAGCGAGGCTGCTTTCATTTCTCTGTCTCTGTCTCCGTGCCCTCTGTGAGCCGGTTTTATTTTCTCCCCTTTCCTAGTCCATTCTCTGTGGACTGGGAAAGGGGAGAAAAAAACGGCCCACAGAGGGCACTGAGACACCGGCCCTTCGGCCTATGCCCGAATGCCCGCCTTGCCAATCCACCCCTGGTGAGAATGCACTGGATCCACTTGTCCCAGAGGCTGAGGTCGGTCCTCAACAAGGCAAATTTGTTTTTCTTTATATCCCGTGCCAGCCATTTCGAAAACAATATGTCAAAGACACACTTCCAATCCCCTGATGCCATCGCCTGTGAGCGCCGAGGCAGCTAAATCTATTTGATTGACGCACAGCAGCGCTTTTCTTGTTTAAATATGCGCAGGCCGCAGCACTTCATTGCGCATTCAATTCGGATAGATGTAAATGCGTGACTAATGCATATTAGTGCGGTGATGCGGACACCAGCACTAAAAGGCATTGGTCTAATCCCTGATAGGTGTTACTTGGCAGGGTTGCCCAATGCCCAGGGAGGGAAAATTCAATTGCTGGCCCCGCGAAAAAAGTGCTGGTGCTGCGCACTGGAACCCACTGGCACAAATTAAGCACTCTGTAACTCTCGAGGTGGACATGGGTATGCCAAGCTGTGGGTCCTGTGGAACCAAGCTACACCAAGAGATGGGCCCCAGTCACAATGAAACTGGTCTTGGGTTACTTGTGCTCTGGGTCAGGAAGGACTTGGCCTGGCAGTACGAGCTGGACTGTTTCTATTGCAGCAGGCTCAAGGGTGATTTGCATATGGGTTGGGTCCGAAAAAAGGTAGCATAGTTTGGAAAATAACGATGGAGTTCGATGCGGCATGAGTAATTACCAGTGGCTGAGATTAATTAAAGCATTCCTTCCATCACTGTTTTCCCAAATTCAGTATTTAGGGAATCTGCCTGGTAAGAAATAGGAATAAAAAAGATGCATTTTGCCCTAAAAAGGTTTCCTAAACAATCTGCTCAGGTAAAACATTCATCTCAAAGTGTTGATTGTCAGAACGACACACTAACAAATCGTTCTTAGGTAGCATGGTATAATCTTGGGTATTAGGCATCACATCTGTAAAGCAAAATGCCAGAAATTACGAGAGATTACACCAGCAGAAGGGAAATTCTGCTCAGGTTTGCATTTTAGGAGACTTTTCGGGCCAATTTTATGAATATTCAGATTTTACAGCGAATTGATTCTCTTCATGGGCATGGAAACATCTCTCTAAAACCGGAGTTTTTTCTCTAATGGCTTGTATTTTGTTAAATCAATAATACTATTCTTTAAATCCAATACAACAACACATGTTGCAAGGCAGTGGAAGGCCCTCACAATTGATGACTGGTCGCCTTTCCAGTGCCTATTGCTGTATCTGGGTTTTAAGCTGACATTAATGAGGTGAAACATATGCCCAAACAGAGTCAACATGCAAAAAAATATAAAATGTCATGAAGTAATACTACCACAAAAGTGTTGCATTGTGAAACATGATTCGCTTTTTCTTGCAGCATAAGTTAGTCAACCCTGCTGCACAATTTGTTCTGCATCTGTCAAATATCAATGGCTCTGTGTAGGCCCATGAATAGGTGCTGGGCACATTTTGGGTATATACTTGTGCAATCCTTTGCACAAGTTTATACCAGTAATCCTGAACCAAGCCACTTTGTTTATAGAGCATTTGTCCTACAAGAAACTCACTGAAAATGCTAGTCTGCTTCATGAACTAATATATTAGTAAACCCACAGAATAATCTCTAGACATAAACACACACACGCACAAACACACACCAACCACAAACACACACAGTGTGTTACAGTGTTCGGTTGGATGCCAATGTACTTACAGGTACAGCTAATGTGTGTAGAACAGCAGCATTGAAGGATTGGTTTCTTAGGTAAATGATTTATTCTTCCAAACAAATGCCACTAGATGGTCTATCCAGACCAATGCATGATAGGGAGCTGTTAAAGATTAGACAAAACAGTTGATCCAGCTGGATTTTGGGGCATAGTTGTCATTTGTGCAGCAGGCGCAGTGGCATCGGAGTCCTGAGATGTGAGGGGCCGTCTGCACCCTAATTAATGTCTGTGTTTTAATTCCAAATTAAGGGAGGATGACCACTTTCTTTCCTTGCATTAGGGCCTCTTGCACCTGTCCTATCCCAATGGGCCAATTCTGTTTTCTGCTGCCAATTTTGTGCTGAACCTGTAACTCGAAAGGCCCTCACAAATCACCCACTTCCTTGTATAGCGCCAACACCAGGGCACAGGCCACAGCACCTGGGCACATTCAGTGAGCCTTTATCATAGGGACCTGTAGATGGCTGCTTTTAATCTCTGGCACTGCTGGCTACATTATACATGACCCAGGATGCTTTTTTCCGGTCCAGGGAAGACCTGGCTTGGCAGTTCGGACTTGACTATTCCCATGAGGGACAGGGTCAAGACTGATTTCCATATTGCGAGGTCTGAATTGGGGTAGCGAAGTGAGCCAAAGAACGATGAAGGATTCAAACCAGATCTGTGACTGTGGGTGAGTGTCTGAAAAGTTTCAGCATTCCATCCATCATCTCCCTGTGTTTGCTTTGCATGATACATACTTCATTGACAATCTAATTCTTAAGTCCAGTTAGTTTCTTGGCGGGAATTGTTGTAAGTCAAACTGCGGCCCAGCTGGAACACAAAACATGACCTTCATACACAGCGACCCATCAAGACAAACACATAAATACACTGAAGTGTAAATTCACAGTTTTTATAGAAAGAAACTGAGATTTTAAAGAGTTTTGACTTTTTCTGTGTTTCTCTGAGATATGTAGAACCTATGCCTGTTTTTAGAATTCACAAGCATGCCTCTGTGTTTGTGTGCAAGTTTAGTAAAAAAATAACCATTTATAAAACAAACATGAAAGCTGGATTTTCTTACCTTAAAAAACAAGAGGTTATTACTACCCATTGGAACCCATTTTTATCAATCTAACAACGAAAAATTGAGTTCAAATCGGCAAAGTTAAAAACGAATTGAGGTTACATAGGGGTTTTTGAAGTAGACTTATAAATAAAAGAGCGTTTGTCAACAATGTACTTTGAAGGTAGCACGGGTCTCTGCAATAAAAGCTTTAACCCATAGAACTATCGTAGACAAAACTTAAACGTGACCTAGACTTATATTACGTGCGTGCTCTGCAGCAGGCACATGAGCCCTATTAGTTGCTCCGTGGTGATTCAAACTGTGACCGTTCAGTTTACATAAATGTCTAGCAGTATTGCAGGGTTATTGCCATTAATGGCGCAACAGGCGCTTTTATTGATTCTTTTTACTACCACGAATGCGGTTTTGGACCCATTTTCCTTCTGGACTAGTATTGTGCTACGCCGATGCCCCACACTTGACTCGCAGTTTCCTCTTATGAACTGACTTCCTTTCACGTGGAAGAAAACAACGCGTCTTCCCCAGGCTGCGCAGTCTGATCCGGGAAAGGGATGCAGCCACCACCTGCAGGACAATAAAATATGATTGAGCATCTCTGCAGGCAGGGGAAATGAACAGTTAGGCACACTGTATTCCACAAGCGGTTATCGTATGATTCTAAAGTCCGGGATGCGTGACCCGAGCCGCCTTCAGAGCGGCAGTGCAGGAATGGCTCGTGAAGAGAATACACCAAGCACGGAACAGGTTGTGCACAGTGCACGCAGGAAAGTGGCGCGGGACCGGAAGGCAGATTAAGCCGCAGCGAGGGCAGGTGAGGAGCTGCGCGGTGGTATGTGGCATTCAAGTGGATTTTTCTCCATAGCTGACTAGTCAGTAAGTAGCCGATAGATATGGCTTTGGCATACTCAATAGAAATGAAGGGGGGCGCCCTCAGCTATGTCAAGCAGCATCATTTAGAGTATTTCTTTCACCCACTACTTTGAATCCCTTGGCACTGCTGAGGTAGGGGTAAGGGGGTGTAAGACGGGCGGGGCAGTATTTGGGTATCCCTCCTGCTCAGTCGTGCCCCTTTGAGTCCTAACGATGCCGCGGGGATAGCTCTTCCGGCCACTGATCTGGCCCTGCTTGGCGCATGAAATTAGCATCCAAAGCCCCACGGGGCTGCACCTGGGGTTTCCCTTTTCCTGATGAGCTTCCCTAGCTGGGTCTCCTGCGACGCCCCCCCCCCCCCCCAATCATCACGCTCATCTGGGGGGGGGGGCTCTCCTTCATTCATCGCCAATTAGCGAAAGAGGGTGGGGGCGTACCGGAGCCCGCGTGCAGCCCTCTCCTCTGAGGTGGGTCTCGCGGGGACCCTGCTCCGTATTCAGATCACGAGGCTGTGCCGCACCGGAGGACACCTGCCCGGGCACGGCACCAGGCAGGACCGGAGACGGCGACGGCTCCACTCAGGGGCCCCTCCACCGTCCGCGCGTCCCGCACCGGCTGCCGGAGGAGGCAGGGCGCCCCTAGACCGTCCTCTCGTCCCGCACCGGCCCCGGAGGCGGCGGGGCGCCCCGAGCGTGCCTCGCTGCCGCACCACATCAGTGGGCGGACTGCGGTGTGAGCGAGGCGGGGGTCGAGGCTGGGCGGGCGCAGTGCGCCTCCAGCAGCAGGACACGCAGGGCGCTGCGCCTCCGTGCACCGGGCTGAAGGCATGAGCGGAGGGGTTTGGAGCGGCGCTACATCAGGAGGACCCCTGGGCTCGTGATCTGCTGAGCGGCGGGCAGGTGAGTGACCGAGTCTCTTGGAAGTCGGGTTGGGGGTTCGCCAGCACCTGACTGGGGAGCTGCGGGTTGTGGAGCGCTAACCAGTCTCCTTGGACGCTCTGACCGATGCTGAGAGCATTGTGCACCAGAGGCTCCAAGTGATCGCGCCCACAAATAAAAATAGTGAAGATGATGATGGTAATATTATTAATAATATCACCATTCTGCACTGAAGATGGCTGTCAGGGCGCTGCATTCGCAGATCCCGTCTTCTGCATCCCCCGTCCTATTCAAATTGTGTGTGTATTTATAGATGTATGTTGTATATTAATAGCCATGCATCGCGGACAGGTCGTGTTCCGCTTGGTAGTGGTGGTCATGCATGTACTTATATCGGAATTCACTTGTTTGCCGCTCTGTCAATGGAGCATTTTATAAGCGACAGAACTGCAGATAGAGCCCACAAGCATCATTCTGCAAACATGTTTTAGAAGGTTTTTGCCACTCTAGTTTACTCGCAGGAAAACAATAAAGCACGCAAGAGCAGGATAATGAGCGCATTGGTTTCGCGGATGGTACTGGTAGGTAATTAATTCAACTACATGGTCCCTGACCCCCAAATGGTCCTCAAGCAAAGTACTTAATGAGCACTGCTCCCTGAAGCTGTTCCGGTTCAGCCTTCCTGGGTCTTGTTTGACTGTCTACTGGCGAGTGAAAGGCAGGCGTGATTCTAGTAGACTGTCCTTGAGAGCAGTCGGTGAAGCAGATTACTGTGCTGTACTTACACGAGCTGGGAGAGCACAGCGATGAGAGCGCGAAGGGCAAGCGCCGGGACTCCGATTTCGGGTGACAGGATTCGCCGCCAGTACACTTGGGCACCGATTTAACAATCAGTGTAGGGTTATCTGCATTATCTGTGCAGTCAATTCACAAGAATTTTATTCAAGGGCAGATTCTTAAAGCTTCCCCCCCCCCCTTGAATGAGGGAGTTTTGTCTCCTTAAAATTCAGCAGCACGTCACACCTATATCGAAAAGTCTGGAGTTAGACATAACTGCACAAAGAAATAAAGCGCAGTGAACTCGACACCTGCCATTCTTTTCCCTCCAACCTGTAATACTTGTGCCTGTCTTCTGACACAGATGCAGTCACCCGGCACTCATGCATCCTGTAAAGTCAATCATCCTTTCCTCCTCTATTAATATTGTTATTAATATAGAGCGAGTAATTCGTCCAATACCGACCTCTCATTCCTGAGGAGCCCAGGAGTGTCCTCTTATCCAGGAAACACGCCCCAGGCCTGTGTATGAAAGCACACTAGGCCCTGCTGTTTCACACTCTGAGTCCAGAGCGCAGGCATGGCATCTCAGAGTGGTGCAAGAATCGTAGGCACAGATTTGCAGGGCTTTTCATCACTGCAGATTAAAAAATCCTGGGATAAAGACAAATGCTGCATTCTTCATGATGCTATTTTACATTGAGCAATAAAGACAAACACAATCATTCCTCATTGAAAATAGCTCGCTGTTAGTCAAAACATTTTTTAATAGATCACAACTTTCTCAAGGGCGTTAGAGTGCTTCAAAAGTCCTAGGGCTGTTCAACATTTGCTTTTCTGTAATCATGCGAAATGTCAGCAAAATTACTTGTAATAAGAGACTCCAACACTGGCCTCATGGAAAAAAGATATGGACTGGCGTATGTTCAGAGATAAAACAGTCTATCTCTCCAGGGGATGTCCAAAGAAATGGTCTCAAGTGTGGGCGAAATGGAATGAATATCGCAGAGATATATGTGTTCCCCCGTTGCTCCCTACCCTTCAAGCCCTTGGTGAACATATGTCAGCTAATTAGTGTAAGTTCCACATATGTGCGATTTTGCCTGCTTACTGACAGCCTTTTGTCAGATGCATATAAGTATTTTTTTATCTTGTTTTCTTGTCATGCTGTTGTATCATTGCAATACTGTTCTCAATAGTTATAAAAAAATTACTTCTAATAATGCAAAATGCAAATGTCATATTACATAATAGTTTCAAGCAAAATGCTTCCTCATTTCAATTTTTGACGTGTTATGTTATATTGATTTGTATAGCGCACTAATCACCCAAAAAGGTATCCAGGAGCTTGTGGAGAAGCATTTCATGCACAAAAAAAGTGCAAAAAAACAAAAGCACTATCAGCAACAGCAAGTTGCATTCTCTTTTTCCCATGCGTTTGCAGTACAATTTTGACCAAAAATGGTGCTTAATTAAACAAAGACGTATAACACTAAATGTAAATTTCATCCAGGCCTATTCACATTAAAGCTAGACCTGGGGCATGATATACAAAGTGATTTTTCTGCTGCAAAAGTCAAATTTGACCTTTGTGACAGCAAACATTTTTTTTGACAAATGTGGAAAAACCACACCTGATTCAGTAATACATTACTGAAATGCAATGTGGGATTCTGAAAATATACAGAATTGGTATTTGGAAGAGATATGGAAAAATGGTGTCCCACCCAAATACCAATTCAAATGGCTTATGTACTAATGTTTTGCATACGCAATCTGGTCGAAAAACACAAATACTAAGACAAAATTTGCAAACGGGAAGGGGCCCCAAGGTACCCCCTCTCTTTTGTGAATGTTGGGAAAACCATTTTTAGGAGCAGAAAGTGGTCCACTGGACCAAGGCCTGTCCCTACAAATGTCGGTAAAATTATACATTTTTGGGAAAATGCATGCAGTTTTTTCTATTAGGAAAACAGGCTGCATTTAATTTTTTTAAAAAAAAACAATGTTGCTTTATATAAAACCAATCACAGACATGATGGTCTGCTGACCGCATCAAGCCACTATGTCTGTAACTCTAATCAATTGTAGTGTGTCTCAAATTGTGACCCACATCATACGTATTAAGGAGCTAGCTTGACTTGCAACCCACTACGAATTAGTATTTTGTGAACCAACTTATTAACAGATAGGTTGGTTCACAAAATACCAATGCATTGGGTAAAAATCCACATGTATAACCCACGCACTTAGCCCACCTCCCCCCAGTTGCATGTATCACATTGTATCCCCTTTTGTAATAAAGCTAATGTACGCACTTCTTGTTGGGGTCATTTGTTGGCCGCAGTTTTATGAGGAATACACGTATATCTACTCATCATATTATTACACATCCTTTTTCGGAGATTACTTGTCGTTGCAAGTTATACGGTCAGTTCGTTCGGTTGGATTTTCCTTTCCTTCCGCGTGAGGGTGGGGGGTGTAGCCGCCGTCCCGGAGTTAGGCCCAACTCGCTACCTTGACAGACTCCAGTTGTTTCCTGCCAACCGGCGGGGGCTGGGCTGCGAGCACCGTCTCCGTTCGCTACCTCCTCTTGGTAGGCCGACTCACCCAGCCGTGAGGCTCCGTAAGGTGAGTGGTCCTTCCCACCGTCCTTTGGTCCCCTTCGCCCAGCCATGAGGCATCCCGAGGTAAGTGGTCCTGTCCTGGCACACCGCCCTCCGGTGTGCCTGTGTACCAACCATTCTCCCCGTCGTTCTCCACCCAATGTTCTGCATGTTCCTCAGTCCTGCGACATAGCTGTCCCTTAGTTGTGGGTGGGTGGGTGGGTCAAAACTTCTCTGCTTGGTGCCGTGCTGCTCACCCGCTCCTGAAGATAGGAGCATAGTTGGGGGATCCCAGCTTATATCCCCCCTGGCGTCCTTCGCCCCAGCTGAGGGTTGTCTCCCCATTGGGCTATTCATAGGGCATGGGGCCCCCATTGGCTGGGGGGTTGGTGCAGCTCTGTCGGCTGCTGTGGGGGGGGGGGTGTGCCTTCCCGCTCTGTGGGTGCTTTTGGCACCAAAGAAAACCGGCTCTGGGTGCGGGGGCGCGGAGTTGGTTATGGCGCCTGCCTCCTATGCCCCCGTTGGGGGCTGCCTCTGCGAAATTTCACCCACTTCTAACAAATCCATGTTGGTAGATTAATAATAAGAATTCACAAATTGCAAATCATTATATAATGCAATTTACAATTTCTTAGTAGGAATCTTTGTACACCTGGCCCCAAGCTACACATTTTTTCCAATGTTATAGGCATATTGATATTAAGAGATTTCCTTAGAACAACTGTAGGTTGAGTGAGGGGGGATTCCACCCTCTTACCCATTTTTTAAGTCTTCAGCTCTAGCCATTAGGTCACATCATCTCCTTTCATAATACAACCAACACTGCAGTGCTAATAATATCATAGTGTCTGGGAGACAGCAGCTGTTTTAGGCACCCACCCTTCTCCAGAGTCACCATTGCATTATTCAAGTTGTCAAACATAAGACAATTTTTTAATTGATGTCTGCACTAAAAAAGACAATGATATTATTTGTATAACATGAGTCATTTAAAACATCAATAAAAAGTTATGCTTGTTTCTATCACACTTTATAAGAACTGGGTTGTCTGTACAATTGCACATCTAATTGGTGTTGTATGTGAGATACACACCTGCTCTTGAAGTGTGGTTAAAGGTGGGGCTTGAGGTATCCCACAAATGTTCATCTGTTTTCCATGTTATATGTATCTATGCCTGTATGTGGTATTTCAATAGTGCAATCCAAGCCAAAAGGCAAAGGAGTGTTGGACAGCGCCAAAGAAAAGCACAAAGTCAAATGGGGGAGGTAGTGGTTTGTGAACTGTTTATGATATAGTGTTCTTTGAAGAGGTGCATCTTCAACTCTTTCCTAAAGGAGAGCAGCGTTGATGAGGTCCTGAGGGATATGGGGATGCTTCCCTAGATCCTGGGTGTATAGATGGAAAATGATTCTTAGTTTGCAGTCTGATGGTGTCCTGGTTGCGGGTGTACTGTAAACCAGCAGATGTGGTGAACTTGTGTGCAAGATAAACTGGGGTGCTAGTGATGTTGGCTTTGTAAATGATTCAGCTGGTTTTGAAGATAGTATAGGCTTGCAAAGTGAGTCATTGCAGTTCCATCAGGCGGAGGGTGATTTAATCATATTTCTTCAGGCCCTGGATTAGACATTCTGCCCAAGTAGGTTGCCCTATAGGAATGTCATTGTGACACCTGGAAGGCCATGGTGCATAACATTATTATAGCAAGTGCCATTAAATTGTGCAGGAATGAAATACCAAATTATGCATCAGGATAAACGAAATTACACAGCAAGAATACCAATATGTAGCACAATCATTGGCAGCATTATTTTCTATTTTGTTCTTTCAACACACTTTAAGTCAGTCTGGCCAACATTTTCATGTCAATGCCAGTTTAACACATGAAACAGTAACCATCATCTGAAATGTGACTAATTAATCTTTAAAAGGAGTCTGCTTCTGAATGGCAACAAGTGTGGCACCGTTTATTTTTACACTTTTGACACATTTTCATTAATTCTATAATTATGTTTAAAATGCAGTGACCACAGAATCGTTAATTTTAGTGGCCCTGATTATAAGGTACTCTAACCTCCTTACTGTTGAAATGTGACCTCATTTTAGATATGATGGGGAAATGATCACACAATGAAGAATTCTTGGTATTTACATAGAATCGAAGAGAGAAGACAGATCAATGGCTAGCTTAATTGAGGTTGGAACAATTCTGGATGATTGCTTGCTACAACTAGTGACTCATCTGAAGATCTCTGTCGACTCAGGATCCTTGCTTCGCTAATTTTTTTAAATCTTGCACAAATGCTTTTGCTGACTAGGATCTTTAGCTAATCAATACATACTTGACTGTCAATGGTGGTTCCCAGAGCTGTAGCCATCACCGCAAGGTTGTGGGAAGGTGGGTTAAAAAGGCCCATTTGTTTTTGTATGCATGTCCTGAATTCCCTCTCCAAGGAGGATAGAAGACTTGAGAAGGATATTTAAGGGGTAAATGTACAGAAAATGGTGCATTTATATCTGTAAGTACTGTGATTCATACGAATTGGTTCAAGTGTGCTTACAAAAGGAGCAGATCTTCGCAAATATATAGCAATGCAATGGGCTAGCATTAACTTCTTCATGCAGATATCTCAGGACAGAGGCTATTCCCTTTTAGCAGGCTGTAAGATTACAAACACCTGAATGTTGGGAGTAAGGATTGACACTTGGTTGAGCAATATATTAATAGAAATCCGCAGCATTTCTCAACCCACAAAGTCAACAATGTTGATCACCACTTTGTTGGTATGATTTGCCCTTACAGCTTCCCAACCCTCCAAACACTGTTTCACCTCTATTCCTGTCAATTGATTCACCTCCAAAAGACACTCTATCCCACCCTCCCTGGCAATTTAAAGAGTAGTGAACAAAGAGAGAAACAAATATTGGCATAGCTTGTCTCTAAAGGAAAAACCTGTTGTCTCATGAATATATGCTTTAAGATGTTTTTGTTAAAAAGTACATTCTCTCTTAACTTAAAATGTGCAACAATATGTCTGCTATCTGTGTTATTATGTTTCAAATGTTATTTTGGATTTCTGTTAGTAAAATACTCTGATGTTAAGCTTATGTGGTCAGGTCTATAAAAAAAGCACAAACATAAAGTTGACAACCTAGATATAGGCTCTACCTAGGCAGTGTGTTGTGGGATAGTGCCATGGTGTAGGGTGTAGATTGGGTTCCAGGGTGTAGGTGGTTTTGTAGTGTGCAGTTGGTGGTGTGGGAGGTGATGTAGAGTGTATGGTACTGGAGGTGTAGGTGTGTGGTGGTGGTGTTGGGTTTAATTGATGTTGTAGGTATAGACACTGTTCTAGTTAAGTCAAATATAACTTTATTTTGACATCAGCCATAACGTATGCAATAAATAAATAAAATAAACATCATGTAAAAACATCTAATTAAAAAATGGCAAAAGTCACAATTAGCAGCATACATGAGTTAACATTGTTTCAAAAATGTGAGAAATTATTTACATATAAGCAGCAGTTACAATTACTAGTTAGTGCAAAAAGCATACATGAGTTAAAATTGTTCCAAGAAGGTCTAAGAAATTATTTACATACAAGCAGCAGTCACAATTACCCATTAGTACAAGAAGAAAGAATACTCGAATGTGCTAAGATTCAGATTCACAAAACAGCAATAGCAGCATTCTTTTCACCCACATTAATCCCAAAACTTTGCAACTACTCGTGCATTTAGGGACAATGATCAGTTCTTAAAATCTTTAATGCTACATGATAGCTTGAGGTACTCATCCGTCTACAAACTGGTGCAATCCATACAGAGCGGAATTTGGCATATCCAGTGCACACAAATAGCACATAGTGTAAAGATTCAAATTAGCCATCACAAAAAGGGCAGTCCACAGAAGCTGTGCCCACTCATCTTGCTGTGAATGAATTCAAGGGGAGACACCCCACTCTAGACAGGTGGTATAACTTCCTGTATTGCAAGATTGTAATCAAGTCCCAGTACTGCTATTGATCAGATGATGACATAATGTCCAATAATTCCCTAGTCAAGCTGGTATCCCTGACTTTTTGTTCCTCCTTCTGTAGGGTAAATGCCCAGTATAGCATTTTCAATGCGTCATTGGAAGGAATTTTGTCTATGATGGGATGTGGCCAAAGACCACCCAAGCCTAAAGAGTTCAGCAACTGTATAATTGAGGATAGTCATTAAGCATGGGCGAATTTTGCGAATCTGGCGTTCGCGAATTTGCGAACTCGCAATCCGCAAAAATCCACGAATTCTCGCACATTTGCGGATTTTTTTGTTTTTATAGTGTTCACAAGGGTTTCTGCCAGTTCGCGAGGATTTTGTACCAGTTCGCAATTGCGAACTTACTTGTCGGCACGCAACAGTCGCGACTATGTTGTTTCTACGTCTGGTTCATCATCACAGGTTCACAGCACCCTCTGTTTCAACACTGCCACCCTCTGTTTCACCCATGCCACCATCTGGTACATCAATGCCACCCTCTGGTTCATCATCATCACTGTAGATTATGGGGGGAAAAAGCAAGCACACCTGCCCTGCTTCAACTGACATGAATTAATTTGGGGTTGATTTATTAATGTGTCACTGTTTTAAAATTCCAGTCTGGCACCTGCTTCCTTATCTGTCATTTGCTTTCTGTTGCAGTGCAATTTTTTTTTTCCAGGACCTTTGTGGCCTACTTGTAGCTATTCTATGATCCAGCTGTGGGGGTCAGAGCAGGGTCATACAATTGTTGCAACTAGCAACTGAACTCTGGAGGGGCCCCAGTCAGGAAGCACTACAGGGAATGGTTACTAATGATGAATTTGAACTTTTGCACCTGCTGAGTGCTTTCAGTTTAGCAAAACTCGTTTTTCTGCAGAACTGCAAATGTAATGCCCCAAACAAACTTACTTGTGAAAGTTGATTTCTAATCCAAAAGTGATCCAAAGAAAGTCAAAAGGCCTCAAATCCAAAAAAGGGCAGGCAAATGTCAACCTGAGGAGTTATTCTGATAAAAATCATCATTTTCAGAAGGTCTATGCTGCTTGCTAGTGGATTTCTTGTGCAGAATTGCAAATTTTGTAATTTCGCGAGTGCGAGATTGTTGCTGCCCGCCGCACCTACATGTTCGCAATTGCGAACTTATGCCGCACGCCGCAAAATTGTATCACCAAGAAAAAAAAAACCGCTGCGTGCAAATTTGCGGATTTTCGGTAAATTCGCGAGCGTTCGCGGATCGCGAATTTACCGAAAATCCGCAAAATCCGCGAGCGGAATGGATTTTCCGCCCATGCTTAATAGTCATGGAATTGTATTGGACCTGTCAGCTTTACTAATCTCTTCTAGGACAGATGCATAGTGCACCAACTCTGACCAGATTCTCCACCAGAAAATCAGTGGGTGTAATATACCCTTAAGGGCTACCTTTCTCAATCCCATGTCCAGAGATAAGGGATACAACGGGGTGCTAAAAAGAAGTGAGACTAAGGATCATAAGAATTTGTTCTCTGATCTCACCAAGCTAGAGATATCACTAAAACCCCATAACTGAGCACCATATAAGACTGTTCGTAAGGCTTTGGCTTCATAAACTTTTAGGGCTGGTGCAACAAGCTTAGTGTAAGAAGCATGATGTTCTTTTTAAAATTGCACCAACTATCGGTCCGTATTTTATTGATGCCATATTGATGTGCGGATGCCATGACTGGTTGGTCGAAATTTTGATTTCCCCAGATAGGAAAAGGAATCTACAGTCTCCAATACATCACTCCCGTGCAGGCCTCCCAGTGTACTTTTTATGGTGGTTAAATGCCACACATTTAGTTTTGGTTACATTTATCTCTAAGCCTCATTCTGAGCAAAAGGCACTAAAGATGGTTAATAGTTTTTGCAGGTCACTTGGTGTTTTTGAAATCAATTGGGTGCCATCTACAAACAATAGTATTGCAGTCTTGACATTAGCTATAGAAAGAGGGCCGCCTGCGCCCTCAGAAAGAAGGGGCCAGATATACAAGCCCCATGCAAAACACTTTGGCGATGCCGTTGCATCACTTTGTGGCACAGTGGCGGCATAGACAATGCAGCCAATTTACAATGTGATGCATCTAGGGAGATGCATCATGTTGTAAAGCCCTGTGTCACGATATATCTGCATGGGGTATAATGAATGCAGGGTAGACGTTTCCATGCAGGAAAGCCGAGTAAAAGTGACGTAGTAAAATCTACAAGATTTCACTGCATCACTTCTAGGACACACTGTATTAAAATCTAACGCCTGCTTGAAGCAGGCAGAAGGAGTGATGTAGTACAATAAGTATAGGCCTCAACATGCACTGATGGAGTTGCATCATGCTTGCAACACGACTCCAGCAATGCATGACGTTTGGGCCAACAGATGCATCAGAATTTCTGACGCATATGTCAGTCCTTGCTCCATGGTGCGTCGCATTGTAAATACGGTGCATCCATGGTGGCACAAGGGTATTGCAGGCTGGCACAGAGAAACTGATGCATCTCTACAGATGCGTCAGTTTCTTGTAAATCTGCCCCGTGGTGTACATGCCATTTAGGTATGAGATAAATAGTGTTGTGGACAAAATACAGCCTTGGCGGACACCCTTCAATATCAGGATCTTGTCGTTCAATTGTCCCTGTGATCCCCAATGCACCAGGGCAAAGTTCTTATCATGCAGCATAGTCAGCAGAAATAATATGTCAGGAGGGATTCCCATCACTCTAAGAACCATCCCTAGCCTTGAGTGTGGCACCAGGTCGAAGATAGATTTGAGATCGACAAAGGCATCATATATGTTTCCCTTGTTGATCGATACCCTCTTCCAATAAATTATTACAAAACAAAAAACCTGATCTATGGTTGATGTTTTAGCTCTGAATCCAGCCTACAGCGAGGTTTTAATATCATGCCTCTCAATCCAATGCTGGATTTTTACTACCACCAAACAGCAAACTCTTTTTGAATACAGTCAAGTTTGCGAATGGGCCTATAGTTGACTGGGATCGTCTTGTCATCCTTTTTGTAAACTGGTATTACCTCAGCTAGCTGGTACGATTCAGGAATGGGAGCAAACGTAGCTATGGCATTTGCAAGGATTAATATATATTCAACCCAAACATCTATATCATGAACAAAAACAACTACAGGAAAACTACCTGGGCCAGCAACCCTTCCTCTTATGAAGATGGTGAAAGAATTGAGAACATAAGCTAGAGAAAAAGGCGGCGTGGTAAAGTTCAAAAGGGTGCCATTCATAGTTATTTCTCCAAGGGAAGCAGCCTCATCATGATATAAGGCTGAAAACTGGGTAAATCAATCAGAGGGCGAAACATGGTTCTGGGGTTCAGAGCCTTCCATAGACTCGCCTCTGGCCACCAGTTTCCAAATGCGTGAATGATCTATGGATGAGAATGCATCAACTAAATCACACCATCAGTTGTTAACCAACTCTTTCTTGGCTTTGTTCATACTCTGCTCATGGGCTTTTTTAGTAGCCACAAGGAGGGGTGCATTTTGCATTGTTATGGCCTTTGCTAAAGTACACCGTAGATCCTTGCACTCTCTATAGAACCAACTTTTGTTTCTAGGCACAGGCTTCTTACCGTTTGCAGGGGAAATAAAAATGTATGCTGCTATACTCTTGAAGAATATTTTATGCAGCTCAATAATCTCCAACATGTCTCTATTCATTTCCCCACAATAAGTCAACTTGGGCAGGATCAATTGGACATCGTTCCTGATATTTAATAAGGGCTCAAGTTTGCCCACCTTCTGCCACTATTTGAGGTGGTGTTTGTCAGATGTAGGCTTAATATCACGAGTACTAACAAGGGTGAAAGGATCAAGCAGGAATTTGTTAAGAAGATTAAGCATCGTACGACATAGGGGATAATTGTCACTCTCCAATCTTTCTCAAATTTTCATATCTTCAACTAGAGGTCACGGTTTTAAGTCTACCAGGAGTAATCGATTCAGATTTTGGGCACAAGATTATTACAGTTATATGCTACTTATGATCTGATTTAGTCTGCCCATTACTGGCAATAACTCCCAATTCTGTGGTGAGCGCCTTAATTTAGAGAGCAACCTGGGCCAGTCTTTTCACTGGGGTGACTTCTAACTGAGAATTGGTCCATAGATCATCCTCCTCTGGCTTAAGTTCAATGACATATTTATCAAGGGGCTCGAATGTGATGTTAAAGTACCCGGCGAGGATCAATTTGTATCTGACTAAGGGTTTTCCAAATAAGCCTCCAGAGTTTGAATCATTGGAGAGGCAAGACCCTTCTTTTCCCCTCCTACATAGATGTTAAAGAGTGTCACACTAGCATTCATGTCCCTACTCAGTTCAATGCCTAATATATCTAAACTGTCAACCACAAGTTGCCATATTTTACAATCTAGAGAAGCCTTTACCCAAATTGTCAAATCCTCAGTGGGCATCCCTACCTTACTTGACCTTGCTGGAATATGATATAAAAGATAGCCCAGATTGTATATGGGTTCAATACACCACCTTTCTGGGGAGATGCATATTTCATAATTCTCAATGAATGCTTACTAATGAGATAGCAACAGCTTAGCTTTAAGTCCTGCTAGATTCCAAGAGACAGCTGAAGTAATAATTGGAAAGGGATTCAGGCAGGGGCTAATAGATGGTTGAGTACTGCCCTTGTTGTCATAAACTATATCACTTGTGGTAATGAACTCCACTATTTCTTTGCCAGGATGACACTGTTCTAAATCAGATCCCAAACACTGCCACATAATTCAGCCACTTATATGCAGAAAACCTTGATCTTCCTAAAAAGGGTCAGTGCACTATACTAACAGAAATATGAACTACAGCATGATACACAACAGTGAATCAATTCTTTTTCAGTTAAAACCTGTAACGTATACTGACATTATCTCCTTTTCATCCCACTCCTGTAACACAATTGAAACCGTTTACACACAAGGATGCTAAAATGTGGCTCTTAAAAAAATAATAAAGACCTAGAGCACTCTGAATTATGCTACTGGCCTTAATAAAGCAGGACATCTTGGTATACAGGATCAATTGCAGATGTTAGCTGTTAAAGTATCAGGATGCTTTGTTGGAATTTATGTGTTTCTGCAGCATTTGACACTTTAGATTTTGGTGTACTGACCTGTTAGCTGGAATCTCAGGAGGGGTTACCGGGACCAGCATCAGGCTGGATGAATGTTTAGTCGCCAAACAAGCAAAGGTGGTAACATCTAGAAGAGTGCTAGCGACAAGACAGGGATTCAATTTAATGAACCCAAAGACATGATGGATGGAACACTGAAACTTTTCAGACACTCATCCCGTCACAGATCTGAGCTGTATCCATCATCGTTCTTTAGCTCACTTCGCCACCCCAATTCAGACCCAGTCATATGCAAATCAGTCTTGAACGTGTGCCTCATGGAAACAGTCCAGCCTGAACTGCCAAGCCAGGTCTTCCCTGGACCAGAGACAAGCCTCCTTGGACTGGTTTCAGGCTAACACCCCTCATCAGCCAGGCTATCTTGAATCCAGTGGTAAAGTGAGTTGAGGACCCACATCTGGGCATACCCAGCCAACTTAGTGCGAACAAAGCAAACGCATGGAGATGCCTGACGGAGCGCTGAAACTTTTCAGACTCTTACCCCCAGTCACATGGGTTGAATCCATCATCACTCTTTAGCTCACATCACCACCCCAGATCAGACCCAGCCTTACGAATATCAGTTTTGACCTTATGCCTCATGGGAACAGTCCAGCCTGAACTGTCAAGCCGTGTCTTCCCTGGACCGGAAACAATCCTACTGGGACAGTTTTCTGGATAACCCGGGTATAACCACCCTCATCAAGGTATGGTAGGCAGGGTATGAGCAGACATTGGTGCCTTGTCAGTGCTGATATTGTGCTTATTTTTAAAACCTCACTTATTTTTTAACTATATGCTCACCTGATTGCCGCTTCCCCGATCCACCGCCGACTTTAGGTCGGATTGCTGTGGAGGGAAGACGGACTCGCCGGACACACCAGAAGTGACTAGACTTCCGGTTTACACACGAGTCAAGTTAGCAGTCTAGCTTTTCTAGGCTGAAGTATTTAAGGGGCAACTTCCTGTTCTCCTGCTTGATCTAAAAAGCAAGGAGACGCGGTCACACTGCTGGCGTGAAGGGCTATAGTCAGTGCTGATATTGTGCTTATTTTTAAAACCTCACTTATTTTTTAACTATATGCTCACCTGATTGCCGCTTCCCCGGTCCACCGCCGACTTTAGGTCGGATTGCTGTGGAGGGAAGACGGACTCGCCGAACACACCAGAAGTGACTAGACTTCCGGTTTACACACGAGGCAAGTTAGCAGTCTAGCTTTTCTGGGCTGAAGTATTTAAGGGGCAACTTCCTATTCTCCTGCTTGATCTAAAAAGCGAGGAGACGCGGAAACGCTGCTGGCACGAAGGGCTATAGTCAGTGCTGATATTGTGCTTATTTTTAAAACCTCACTTATTTTTTAACTATATGCTTACCTGATTGCCGCTTCCCCGGTCCACCGCCGACTTTAGATCGGATTGCTGTGGAGGGAAGACGGACTCGCCGAACACACCGGAAGTGACTAGACTTCCGGTTTACACACGAGGCAAGTTAGCAGTTTAGCTTTTCTGGGCTGAAGTATTTAAGGTGCAACTTCCTGTTCTCCTGCTTGATCTAAAAAGCAAGAAGACGCGGTCACGCTGTTGGCGCGAAGGGCTATAGTCAGTGCTGATATTGTGCTTATTTTTAAAACCGCACTTATTTTTTAACTATATGCATGCCTGATTGCCGCTTCCGGGGTCCACCGCCGACTTTACGTCGGATTGCTGTGGAGGGAAGACGGATTCACCGACCACACCGGAAGTGACTAGACTTCCGGTTTAAACACGAGGCAAGTCAGACGGTCCCTGAGATAAAAGGCATGTCCCTTCAAGCACGCAGCGGACACGTGCAGCGGGCGCGCTAGCGGTGCGCCGAAGGCGCGCCAAAGGCAAGCCCGTCTGCGCCCGTCCGTGCCAGTACGTCACCTCTAGCCAGAAATGCTGGCCACGGCGTCCTGGCAGGACATTCCTACTCTAGGTATACCCTCCTAGATCTTAATACACTAGGTACCCAATGTAACCAGACCCCACTACATCCCCTGGAAGGCCCCTTTCAGTGTGGATGTGGCTGATTCTCCTTACCTAAACCAATTGCGCTTACGCCCCCTAAAGTCACCTGTCATCAACAACGGCTGACTATCTTCCAGCTGAATGTAAGATCTTTAGCTAAACATTATGCCGAAGTACATGATCTCATTGAGGACAACAAACCGGACATTCTGTTCCTCACCGAGACATGGATACAGGACGACATGACCACAGTCCTTAATCTGGCCGTACCACCTGGCTACTCAGTGCATACTATAAATAGGCCATCAAGGGGCGGGGGCATAGCTGTGGTTGTCAACTCTCGCTACCCCTGCCTCTTCACCAAAATTAACATCATTGGATGCGAATCTGCTCGTTTCAGCATTCAGATAAATCTGCATGTGACTCTTTCTGGACTATTGGTGTACAGGCCCCCCGGGCAAAACGGTGGCTTTAAGTCTGCTTTTCTTGAAACAGTGGGTTCATTGGCAGTAGGTACTGCAAGATTAATGACCTTCTTGCAGATTTACCAGCATTTCAACTGCACCAACTAGTCTCGAGCCCCACCCATAGAGGAGGCCATTTGTTAGATCCCATTTTCTCGAACATGGAAGCGGTGGTAGTGGATGCCCCTATCCCGGTTCCTTGGTCCAACCATATGTTGGTCGGCATATCGCTACCCCTAAAAGGAACAACCGTCGTGTTGACCGGTCGCCCAATATACAAGCGCCCCTGGCGGAAATTGCGTCTTGATGATTTCCATGCCCTGCCTAAAAATGATCCTCTTGTCCCCTGCGATGATACAGAGATAGGGTATGAGAGGTTCTGTGCCTGGGTAACTCGGGCTTTGGAAGCCTTGATCCCGGCCAGCTGGTCAAAAGGCCGCTCCCTTGAGTCTAACCCATGGTATAACAATTCCCTAATGACCCTAAGGAAATCCTGTAAAAAATCCGAAAGGAAATTGAGGAAAACATATGATCCGGAAACAAAAAAACAACATACATCCGCTCAAAAAAGCTATCATAGAGCTGTCTGCTAGACACGAGCTGCTTACTATGACGAGGAAATCTTGAAGGACCTTAGTGCAAAAAAGGCGTCAATAGAGGCAACGGCCTCTGAAACGCACTGCGAAGAATTGGCATCCTTCTTCGTAGAGAAAGTACGCACAATATATAGATCCTTTTTATCTAATCCTCTGCCTACCTTTCTGAGCTTTAAGTCAATCCCTCTCAGTCCAGAGCCAACCACCAACCTTATGATGATTCCTGAAATCTCTCATGAGGTGTTTATTAAACTATGTGGAAAAATCAAGTCTGGCTCTCCTGCCGACCCTCTAAAACCTGCACAATTTAGGGAAGCATCCGTGCTTGTACTTGAACCTCTCCGACAGATTATTAACTCTTCCTTTGAATCAGCTGTGATACCAGCTAGATGGAAACAGGCTTGGGTTTCACCCATTATTAAAAAACCTATGTTAGACCCCACAAAACCAGAGAATTTTAGGCCTATCTCCCTTGGCCGGCCAAGGTGACAGAAGCCCATGTCAATAGTATTCTCACCAGCTTTCTTCAATCCAATAATATTCTGGATTTCTCACAGCATGGCTTCCGAGCTGGTCACAGCACCGAGACGGCACTCCTAAGCATGACGGAACATCTGCAGACCATTTTAGACTCGGGTCAAACGGCGGCACTGATCCTGTTGGATCTGAGCGCCGCCTTTGACACCGTCTCGTATGCGATTCTGCTGCATCGTCTGGAAGAAGCGGGGCTCGGAGGACGTGCTCTGGAGTGGTCCTATCTGGAAGATCCTTTCGGGTTTCCATTCCCCCGTTCCTTTCCAAGGAACAAATTAGTGAGCAAGGAGTACCTCACGGCTCGGCACTTAGCCCTACGTTATTCAATCTTTACGTAGAGCCACTGGCTGCGGTCGCTAAGCTATGGGAGCTTTCAATGGTCTCATATGCTAATGACACGCAGCTAGTGGTGGCCCTAACAGAGGACGCCGTTCTTAGTGCAACCAGGTTTAAGAGTGGCCTTACGGCCGTGGCTAAATGGATGACGCTTAATTATCTGCAGCTTAATGCTAGCAAGACGGAGGTTCTATTAGTGGGAAAAAAATGCGTCTGCTTGGGGTGAAAAATGGTGGCCTAATATCCATGGGGAACCTCCCCGACCCAAAAACCGAAGTAAAAAATCTTGGGGTCTGGCTAGACTCCTCTCTCAGCTTCAGCACCCATACCAAGAAAACGGCAGCCACATGTTTTGAGATCCTACGGAATCTCAAACCTATTTTAAAATTCTTTGACCCTCCCACCCAGCAGCGTGGATTAAACGATCTGCTGACATTCAGGAAAGCCATCAAGACTTACCTTTTTCCCCTAGACTATACCTTTGAGCCTGTTATGTTAGGATCTGCCGTGTTGTTAGTGGCAGTCGCACTGTTGTTTTAGCAAGCGCCGGGATGCCCCTTTGCTGGGGCAGCTGAGCGCTATATAAAAATTAGTAACATAACGTAACATAACACCCATCATCAGCCAGGCTAGCTTGAATCCAGTATATATTGTGAACCAGGGGGCTCTGGTCTCTGCCTCTCATTTAACTCAAACTATAGGTAGGTTGGAAATATGAACATCCATGTCTGCGAATCTATCCAATATTGAAATACATAAATACTTTCAAGTTTGTGTCTGGGGAGGTGTGCCAGTTGCTGCTTTCCAGGTGAACTTCTGGTGATTTTATTGGTATTCACTGATTCCTCTCTGCCTGTCTTGCCATGGAAATGGGACACATTTTACTCATGTTAACTGCAGGAGTAAATCCATTTCCAAGATGAAAGAAGAAAGGAACATCACGAAATTTCACAGGAGGTTAGGGAAAGCGGTTTCTTCACAGAAGCAATTTTGCCCATTAGGAGGAAAAACATGTGGCACTGGACAAAGGTACTGCAATTTCTGCAGGTATATTTGTAAACCAGGTATGATTTTGTTGATGGAAACGTTCACGCAAAGGCATACCCATGAATTTACAAAACTGTTCCTGAAATATCCTTTCAAAGCTGTGATAACAGCAGTTTTCCAGCTGTATTAGTAAGTTTTTGTATAGCGCATGGCTACCCAAGGGTTTCACAGCGTTTCGGGCACGGGTAGGGCAGTCTGACAGCTAGAAAAGCAGGGTCTTAAATGCTGTACAAAAGTTAGTAAATTGGATAGCCTATGTAAATAGCTGAAAGTAGTTAATCTGCAGAAATGTGTGCCATACACCTTCAGATGCAGTTTTAACGCCTTCCTTCATGAGACGGACCTACAAATCTTATCCGCACAGTAATGTATTAGAGCAAATAATTGGCTTTTGCATATATTACAGAATACAGGCAACAGATTTCCAGACACCTATTCTATGCATTCTGTACAGCATGCAAGAGTGACGGTTCGGCACATTTTGGAATGATTTTTAACAATCATAATTTCTTCCTACAGTGGCAAGCCTTTCATTGGACATCGCTTTACATACCTGAGAAACGTCCGCATCACTGATTTCTTGACCATTCGGTTGTAAACTGGGTGTGTATATTATATGTGGGGGAAGACCTTCAGCAAATGTTTGGCAATACCCACTAATTTTTTTAACTCTCTGGCTGTTCACCTAATCTACTTGCCCTCAATGTCGATTCATCAAAAAGCCAGGGGTAGCGGAGGTGACGGCACGTACCCTTTGACCAGAATGACAGCACAGGAAGTGACATCACAGGACCCCCGATGTCTTCCCAGGACAAGGGGGAAAGCTGGCATTGAAAAATGGAGATAATAGACCCTGCTATATTGCGTCACATGTTAGTTATACAGTGAGCCCCCAGCCTGATCTCTTTCTCTAGAGCACAATGCGTTCGGCTAAATGTGACTTTTTTCTTTTCCTGTCTTCTGATATTGTTTCTGCAAAATGTTATCACAAATGTATTCCAAAAAAGCCCCTTGTGCATCTGCAGGTGAACAGAGAGGTGGCCTCTTCAATGGTTTTTGTAAAACTGTATTACAAAAACATTTTAAAAATCTACATTTGTCCGTACGCATATGTGTATGCTTCATCAGCCGTTTGTGAATTATCTTTGTGATAACATTTAACAAAAACTATTTTTAATGAACACAAAACATGGTAAGGCCAAAGGAAAGCAGCAAAAGCTAAACCTATTTGCCTTATCACTGCTTAGTTGGTTTTTGCAATAGATATCCGCAGGAGCTGGTGCTAGAAACAAGGGGTGTGCTTTTTGCAAGACCATGTAAACGAAATATTTACATTCAGCAGAAGGCATAGGGGCCTGGGGCAAGAGATCACTTAGGGGCTCTCTCCCCGCTGCACTATATCATGACAGAGAGAGCCCTTGCACTGCGTGCACAAGCTAAAAACAAGTTAGAGCAGACAGATCCCTGAAATGGGGGTGCTTGTTAATTTGCCGGCAGGAAACAATTTTATTCATTAGATTAGAGTGTACATCACATGCACGAAGGAATGTATTTATTTCTGAAAATAAATGTATTCTGAAGTGTGGCGCGCATTGTAATGAATTCATATTTCCCAGATATAGTGTATGTTTCAGCAGAAAGTAAACTGGGCTCATCATAGCCCTGTTTTGTACCTGTCCCTGGTTCTGCCATTGTGATTGAGGATGCCAGGGGTCGCAAAAGCAGCGCCAAGGATGGTCAAAGAGCCAGCCAGGAGTCCTAGTTGCAACCCCTGGTGACCTCTAAATGATATCCATGGCTGCCCTACCGGCAGTTCCTGGGAACTCACATATTCTCAAGCAGATAACAGATGATGTGTTTGTTTTCTAGACTTTGGTTACATGCACTTCAAACATAAAGAATGTCTGTGAATGACAGTCCACACGTCCACATTACAGCTTTCCCCAGGTAAAGTAGGGACGGGTAAAAGTGAATATATTTTCCATGAAAAATACATGTAATTTTCCCAAAAAGTACATGTATTATGCAAATTACGCTTGGGGAATGTTCACGTGAACATTGAGCACATAAAAGTTACCTGAGATACTTACCCTACACATTTTCCATAGAGTTTCTAAAATCACATGGTGGACATTGCTCATGCAGCACATATGGACGCAGGGCATTTTCTCTTTGAACTAGTCTTAAGTGAGCAAAACATCGGTGTAAAGTGTTAACAGGGGAAATACCAGCCGTGGGTGTAACTTGCATAATTGGTTGTAGTGTAATTATGTGATATTACAGCAAAATTACATGAGATTCCACAGAATTTTGCAAGGAGCATAACCTTGCCTGTAGCGCTGTTTTCTTAGCGTGAAATACATCTTTCATTCAAAATGGACCACAGGACAAATTCTGTGCTTAAACAATAGGCCTAAAGGCACTAGGGCTGGAGCAGTAGCCGCCAGCAGCGACTTGCTCTCTGTTCCTATGCTGTTGGGTAGAAATGTTTGCCCCAGATTACACGAGGGGGCATAATCATGTAATTTTTGGCAATTTGCATCACATGAGTAACACAAAATTACCAGTTACTCCAAATTACTCCACCATAATTAAAGTTTAGCCCAGGCCCACAAAATACAAAAACTAAACGGATTATGTGCACCCCATTCTCTGGGACTCACACACGGTTATGTTTGCATTATAAAAATAATTACCTAGACATGGTGGAAAAAGCAATTTAAAACAAGAAAAAATTGTTCCATGGCCGTGGCACTGACAAAATGGGTGGTTTTTTTGCAGAATGACAACCCAACCAATATGAGAAAACTAACAAACTTCCCAAAATGAAAAAAAAAATGTTGGATGTGTAATTTTAAACTAGTAGCAGAAACAAGATAACGTTTCATATAATACAATACATGAGTTGACATGCATCTTTTCATTAAACAAAAAGTGAAAGGATGTTTAATGGAAAGAAAAAAACAAAATATGCACTGGAAGTCTGTCAACAGCTTACAGGGCAATACAGCTATAAAAAAGATGCTAAGCAAATAAATGCATACTCTATCCCGTGGTCCGTTTGCAGATTTTTAATGAGCAAATACAATAGGAATACCACTAGAAAAGGAAAAACAAAAAACATTCGGTAGCCTTCCATGGAAGTCTGTACAAGCCAATTATACGCTGCACGTGAAAAACTAATTGGTTTGCTGGTGGTGGAAAAATGCAATCAGGCAGTGGAGAAAAGGGGTGTGCAACCTCCGCAGTCACATGTGAGGTTCCAAACGGTAATGGAATGATTTCTGATTCCATTAACAAGACTTCATGGCATATGCTCATTTTTATTAACTCTTTCCGTTTTAACACATTTTGTTTAAAAAGTATTTTTTTTTAATTGTAACACCAACAATGCAAACGGAAAACAAGCACCAGGGTTTGAACAGTTTCGACTCGTGAGTATTTTTCGCCAGGTCTCTGTATATCAATACAAAAGGCAAAATACACTCGACTTCCATCATGTGCTGCATTGCCCCTGTTAGACGGGGGACCCGGAGGGTCGGCCGAGGACAGGGGGAGAGGCCTCCAGTGAGGGCCGTCTCCAGCGATCGTACAGACGAGTAACTTCCCCCCCACAGATGGACACCACACAAGGCTGAGGACAACACTCTTTATATACGATTCTTGTAGCAAGGTTATCAGCGATACAGTGAGGTCTGGACACGAGGGTCCTCTCAATTCTAGTCTCTGTAGGGGAAGGGGTAGCGGGACAGTCTTGGTACCGGTCCGGTACAGGTGTGGCAAGGTGGAAGCTCACAATCCTCGAGCTTAGGGGTCTGCAAGGTCGGGCCGCGGCAGCGCCAGCGGGCTTGGATGATAGTTCTCGAAGGAGGGCCGCGGCAGCGCCAGCAGGCTTGGACGATAGTTCTCGAAGGAGGGCCGCGGCAGTGCCAGCAGGCTTGGATGATAGTTCTCGAAGGAGGGCCGCGGCAGCGCCAGCAGGCTTGGATGATAGTTCTCGAAGGAGGGCCGCGGCAGCGCCAGCAGGCTTGGACGATGGTTCACGAGGTAGAGGGCCACGGCAACGCCAGCAGGCTTGGACAAGGGTTCACGATGTAGAGGGCCGCGGCAGCGCCAGCAGGCTTGGATGAGGGTTCACGATGTAGAGGGCCGCGGCAGCGCCAGCAGGCTTCAGAGATGCTCACAAGGCAGGGCTGCGGCAGCGCCAGCAGTCTGTCAGGGATGAGTTCTTCAAGGTGTCTCTCGACTCCAGGATACAACTGCCTTCCTGCTCTGGAGCAGTCCCAGTTATAGGTCTGGTCTCCTTTGATGTCCGGGCCCTCGCGCTTGGAGGTCGGGAGGTCCGGGATGAGGGAGTCCAGACACCCAGCAGGGGGGTGGAGCCAGTGCCCGGGGAGGCTGGGGGCGATCGGCACCTGGCGGGGGAGAGCCATCGACACTCCTTTCTCCCATTGACCTGCCAAGTGGTCTCTTCACCTCCTGGGTGGATGGTGGTGCCTCGATGTCGGGGCCTGGCCAGGCCCAGGGTTGGGGTCGAGCCGAGGCCACGCGGCCTCGTGGTGCAGTGTCCAAGATGGCGGCTGGGCCGGGGCAATGCTGCTGATGGAGGCCCGGGCCAGCCGATGCCGGGGTGTTCGGGAGCAGGCGTCTCGTTGGGGACGGGTTGCGGGTTGCCTCGGTGGGTTGCCGGGATGGTTCTTTCTGGGGATACAGGGAGAGCCGGTGTCCGGGCCCTATCATGCGGGGAGGGAGCGGGCCTTCCACGAGGCCTGTCCAACATGCGTCCCCCCCAGCTGAAGGCAGGGAGAGTCACCCATCTTCTTGGGTACTCTCCTCGCCGAGGCGGAAAAAGCGTGACAGGCCGTCCGCTTTGGCGTGATCTTGGCCAGGACGATGCTCCACAGTGAAGTCCATCCCCTGTAAGGAGATGGACCATCGTAACAGTTTTGGGTTTTCCCCCCGCATTTGCATCAGCCACTGCAGGGGTCGGTGGTCTCTCTGTACCCTGAAGTGAGTACCGAAGAGGTAGGGTC
This sequence comes from Lissotriton vulgaris, assembly GCF_964263255.1. Taxonomy (NCBI): domain Eukaryota; kingdom Metazoa; phylum Chordata; class Amphibia; order Caudata; family Salamandridae; genus Lissotriton; species Lissotriton vulgaris. Next base: position 1,086,960,751 of record NC_141694.1, on the reverse strand, counting down.
GGAGTTTCTTGAGTGCCCATACCACTGCGAAGGCCTCTCGCTCTATGGTGCTCCAACGCTGTTCTCGAGCCAGCAGGCGTCGGCTGATGAAGGCCACTGGCTGATCGGTTCCCTCGGCGTTGAGTTGAGAGAGAACTGCCCCAACGCCATGATCTGAGGCGTCCGTCTGGACTATGAATTCCCGGCTGTAGTCGGGGGCCTGGAGCACGGGGGCGGTGCACATGGCGGTCTTCAACTTCTCGAAGGCCGCTTGACAGTCTGGAGTCCAGTTGACGGTCTTGGGGCTTTTCTTGGATGTGAGTTCCGTGAGGGGCCCCACAATGCTGCCATAGTCCTTTACAAACCGCCGGTAGTATCCGGTGAGCCCCAGGAAGGCTCGGACCTCAGTTTGGGTGACAGGGGGTTGCCAGGACTGGATGGCAGCGATCTTGAGCTGAAGGGGTGCCACCAGACCGCTCCCCACTTGTTGTCCGAGGTAGGTCACGGACCCTTGGCCAACCTGGCATTTGCTGGCTTTTATGGTGAGGCCGGCCTGCTGGAGGGCGTGCAGGACTTCTCGGAGGTGGTGGAGGTGGTCCGCCCAGTGGCGACTGTACACAGCAATATCGTCCAGGTAGGCGGCGCTGAAGTCTTCGAGGCCCGCCAGTACCTGGTTCACGAGTCGTTGGAAGGTAGCTGGAGCGTTTTTCATGCCGAATGGCATCACTTTGAAGTGGTAGTGGCCATCCGGGGTAGAGAAGGCGGATCGTTCCTGGGCCCTGGGAGTGAGGCCGATTTGCCAGTAGCCCGCTGTTAGATCGAAGATGCTCAAGTAGCGGGCAGCCCCCATGCGGTCAACTAGCTCATCTGCCCGGGGGATGGAGTAAGCGTCGGTTCTGGTAACGGCGTTCAGGCCCCGATAGTCCACACAGAACCGGAGCTCGGGGGCAACGCCCGGGGCGGCAGCCTTGGGGACCAGTAAGACTGGGCTGGCCCAGGGGCTGTTGGATGGTTCGATCACTCCTAGCGCCAGCATCTTGGTGACTTCGTTCTGGATGCAGGCGCGCACCCGATCTGGCACCCGGTATGCCCTGTGTCGAATAGGTGGACTATCCCGGTGTCCACGTCGTGAAGGCACCAGGGGGTGACCCCGGGGGTGAGGGAGAACAAGTTTGCAAATTGTAGCAGGAGAGCTCGACAGTCTTGGCGTTGCTCCGGGGTCAAAGCATCGGAGAGTCTGACCCCTTCCACGGAGCCATCCTGTTCACGGGTTCTCAGTAGGTCAGGGAGGGGCTCGGAGTCTTCCTCCGTCCCACTGTCTGTTGCCATCAGTAGGCTGATTTCCGAGCGTACGAAGTGGGGTTTGAGTCTGTTGGCGTGGAGGACTCGTAGGGGGTTCCGGGGGGGACTCCATGTCGATCAGGTAGGTGACGGACCCTTGCGCTCTATCACCTTGAAGGGTCCTGTCCATTTGTCCTGTAGGGCACAGGGTTCGACCTGCGACATCACCCAGACTTGCTGTCCCGGTTCGAACTCGATGGAGGAGTCATGCTGATCGTACCATTTCTTCATGTCCTCCTAGCTGGCCTCAAGGTTGACTTTGGCGAGCTCCCTGAATCGCCGGGTCTGGTTGCGGAGGGTCAGGAGATACTTATACACATCTGGAGGAGTCTTTTGGGGGGTCATCTCCCATCCTTCCTTGACCAAGCTGAGGGGACCCCGGACTGGGTGTCCGTACAGGAGCTCAAAGGGGCTGAAGCCGAGGGATTTCTGGGGAACTTCTCGATAGGCGAATAGGAGGCACGGGAGCAGCACGTCCCATTGTCGACGTAGGGGCTCTTCCAGGCCCATGATCATTCCTTTGAGAGTGCGGTTAAACCGCTCGACCAGTCCATTTCCTTGCGGGTGATAAGTGGTCGTGAATTTGTAGGTGACCCCGCACTGTTGCCAGAGAGACCTCATGTACTTCGAGATAAAGTTCGTGCCCCTGTCGCTGACGACTTCCCGGGGGAAGCTCACTCGAGAGAAGATCCCCATCAAGGCTCGGCCTACCACAGGCGCTGTCACGGTCCAAAGAGGAATGGCCTCGGGGTAGCGGGTGGCGTGGTCCACCAGGACCAGGATGAATCGGTGCCCCTGTGCCGTGCGTGGGTCCAGGGGCCCCACAATGTCTATTCCTACCCGTTCGAACAGGGTGGTGACGACGGGAAAGGGTTGCAAGGGTGCTTTGATCTTTCGGCCGCTCTTCCCGCTGGCCTGGCAGGTGGGGCAGGCCCGGCAGTGGTTGGAGACATCGTTTCGCATTTTGGGCCAGTAGAAGTGAGTTACCAAGCGGTTGTACGTTTTATCTTGCCCCAGGTGCCCAGCGAGGGGGACATCGTGTGCCAAGTTCAAAAGGAAGTCTCTGCAGCGGAGGGGTACCACCAGTACCCGACTGGCCCCCAGATCAGCCATTCTTTGCTCACTGTAGAGCAGGTCATTGTCCCAATAAATCCAGTGGGCCCCTGAGGTGTCTCCTGCGCTCTGGGCGAGGGCTTGCTGCCGGAGTCCCTCGAGGGAGGGACAGGTTTTCTGTTCCTGGCGGAATTGTTCCGGGGTGGGAACACCCTCTTGACGCCACTGGGCCAGTTCGGGAAGGTCCTGGAGTCGAGCGGGCCCGTCTTCATTTTGTTCTGGGGGATCGGCTCTCAGGGTGGCTCCCTCGGGGACGATCGGGGGAGGAGGCTCCGGCCATTCCGGTTCTTCGGGACGGGGGATGATGCGGGCGGTCATGGACCGGGTCGTTATGCAGGCCCATTCAGGGAGGCCCAACATCCCCAGGTGCTCTCTTCTATCGACGGCGGCCCAGGGGGAACTTTCGAGGTCGTTCCCCAGGAGGCAGTCCACAGGGGCATCATCGCGGACAGTCACTTTCAGCATTCCGGACACTCCTCCCCACTCAAAGGGGACGCGGGCCATCCGACACAGGCTTTCTGAGTTGTCGGCTGACCGGACGGGGCAAAGGATGTTTGGCAAGATCTGATCCGGGGTCACCAGATGACAGCGGACTGCTGTCACACTGGCCCCGGTGTGGCGTAAGGCTTCAGCCCGGCGCCCATTAATGTTGACCCACTGGCTGTATTTCTGCGTGTTGGCGGGTAGGGGGGCCCGCGGGATCATGTCTCTTTCCCCTAGGCAGACCAGGGACATGGCGGCTGGTTCCCACTCGGGCTGGTCGGCCTCGTACTCCTCAGGGTCTTCTGGAGTTTGCTCTTCCCCCAGGGCGGCGGCAGCGACCTGGCGGGGCATCGGGTTCTGGTTCTTCGGGCAATTAGGATCATTGGCGTAGTGGCCAGGTCGCTGGCATCGGTGGCAGGTAACGTTGGCTCGGAAACCTGGACGCATCAGGGGGTTTCCCCTGCCGGCCGGGGGCGGGGCGTTGCTGGCGGGAGCCACCGGGACGGCGTCTCTGCCCCGACCCTGGCCTCCTCCTCCCCCTCGGGGGCGATGGGGTCCTTGGGTGGTTCTGTTCGGTTCGCTGGGCCCGCTTCGGGCAACTCGGGTGCTTTCCCATCGGTCAGCTTCGGCGGCGAGTTGCCGCGGTTCAGTCAGCTTACTGTCGAGAAGGTGCTGCCTGAGCTCGACGAAACAATTGTTAGAAAGGTGCTCCCACACAATAAGGTCAAAGAGTTGCTCGTAAGTGGTCACCTTGCTGCCCTTGATCCACCCCTCGAAGGCTCGGCTGAAGAAGTTCACGTACTCCACCCAAGTCGTACCCGGGATCCGTTTGCAGTCGCGGAACCGCTGGCGGTACATCTCGGGCGTGAGTCCGTATCGAGTGAGGAGTGCGGCTTTCATGTGGTCGTAGGATGTCATCTGATGGTCCGGGAGTTGTAGCAGGGCGTCTCGCCCCTCGTTGACGAACCTCCCCCATAACCCGGCTCCCCAGTCGCTCCGGGGAATCCGGTGGGAGGTCATGGCTACCTCATAGGCTTTGAACCATTGCTGGATATCATCGTTCCGGTAATACTCTCTGACGACATCCTTGGGGATGTGGACTTTAGGGTCTGTAGTGGCAGGAGTGTTCGGGCGTTCGGGAACCCCGAGATCTTTGTTCTGTTTCCGAAGCTCTATTTCTTTTAGGTTGCGCTCATGTTCGTAGGCTAGCTTTTTCTCTTCTAACTCTCTCTGTCTTTGTTTCTCTTCCCGCTCCTCTCAGAGCCGCAGGTGTTCCAACGTTATTTTTTGTTCCGCCAATTTCAGTTCTCCATCTAAACGAAGTCGAGCCAGTTCCAATTCATGGAGCCTGCTTTTTTCTCGTTCTTGGATCTCCTCTGGGGAGAGACCCGATCTTCTTTCTTCCGTCGGAGTGGTGCTTGTTTCCGGTGCCTCGCGGCTTTGGTTTTGGGGTACGGCCGTACCCGTCTCCGCCCAAGATTCCAGGGCCTTTTTGAAGTCTTCTTTTGTGCTCAGTCCTGTGGTAGCAATGCCTAGTTCTATGCAGAATTGTTTTAGTTCTCTGTGGTTGTACTCTTCTAGTTTCTCCATCTGGAAGTTTTCTGTGGTTCCGCTCTCTTTTGTTGTCATTGTGGTTGAGTCGTGGGGTGAGTTACTCTCTGTACGATTACGCGTTGGTTCGGATCCCACCGCTGCCACCAATGTTAGACGGGGGACCCGGAGGTCCGGCCGAGGACAGGGGGAGAGGCCTCCAGTGAGGGCCGTCTCCAGCGATCGTACAGACGAGTAACTTCCCCCCCACAGATGGACACCACACAAGGCTGAGGACAACACTCTTTATATACAATTCTTGTAGCAAGGTTATCAGCGATACAGTGAGGTCTGGACACGAGGGTCCTCTCAATTCTAGTCTCTGTAGGGGAAGGGGTAGCGGGACAGTCTTGGTACCGGCCCGGTACAGGTGTGGCAAGGTGGAAGCTCACAATCCTCGAGCTTAGGGGTCTGCAAGGTCGGGCCGCGGCAGCGCCAGCGGGCTTGGATGATAGTTCTCGAAGGAGGGCCGCGGCAGCGCCAGCAGGCTTGGACGATAGTTCTCGAAGGAGGGCCCCGGCAGCGCCAGCAGGCTTGGATGATAGTTCTCGAAGGAGGGCCGCGGCAGCGCTAGCAGGCTTGGATGATAGTTCTCGAAGGAGGGCCGCGGCAGCGCCAGCAGGCTTGGACGATGGTTCACAAGGTAGAGGGCCGCGGCAACGCCAGCAGGCTTGGATGAGGGTTCACGATGTAGAGGGCCGCGGCAGCGCCAGCAGGCTTGGACGAGGGTTCACGATGTAGAGGGCCGCGGCAGCGCCAGCAGGCTTCGGAGATGCTCACAAGGCAGGGCTGCGGCAGCGCCAGCAGTCCGTCAGGGATGAGTTCTTCAAGGTGTCTCTCGACTCCAGGATACAACTGCCTTCCTGCTCTGGAGCAGCCCCAGTTATAGGTCTGGTCTCCTTTGATGTCCGGGCCCTCGCGCTTGGAGGTCGGGAGGTCCGGGATGAGGGAGTCCAGACACCCAGCAGGGGGGTGGAGCCAGCGCCCGGGGAGGCTGGGGGCGATCGGCACCTGGCGGGGGAGAGCCATCGACACTCCTTTCTCCCATTGACCTGCCAAGTGGTCTCTTCACCTCCTGGGTGGATGGTGGTGCCTCGATGTCGGGGCCTGGCCAGGCCCAGGGTTGGGGTCGAGCCGAGGCCACGCGGCCTCGTGGTGCAGTGTCCAAGATGGCGGCTGGGCCGGGGCAATGCTGCTGATGGAGGCCCGGGCCAGCCGATGTCGGGGTGTTCGGGAGCAGGCGTTGCGGGTTGCCTCGGTGGGTTGCTGGGATGGTTCTTTCTGGGGATACAGGGAGAGCCGGTGTCCGGGCCCTATCATGCGGGGAGGGAGCGGGCCTTCCACGAGGCCTGTCCAACAGCCCCTAAAACAAATATATACACATTTCAGTATGTATACACACACCAGAAAATATAATTGAAGTATACCTGACTTGACCGATAGGACTAGTGGTTAATATGTAAAAAACATAAGTGCCGGGTCTCTTGCAGGAGGCAGCTTACACCAGACCATTTCTCCTGTTAGTGCTGTCTAAATCAGAACCAACAACTAACCATGAAAGTGGGGAGAGGATGTTGCGTAATGACCAGAGCTGCGGACTTGGAATTGGGAAACCAGGTTCGAGTATCAGCTTTGACTGAACATCCTGTTATTCTGGCTAAGTCACTTAGCTCACTTGAAGTGAATGTGTCCTTAACTAGTACTCAATGAGCACCAGCGTTGAAGATTTATGGCCAGTGGAAACCACCGGTTCTAATTAGGCACTGAATGGAACCTAATACGGCCCTAAAAAAATGTTGAACATCTTTTTCATCTTAGATAATATCTCTTGCCATGCAGCAATCCATGTTTGCATGTCATCTGTTTATTGAGGGGGGCTCAGCACCTCCCCACCCCAGTGCAATGTCTCTGTTCACAACCTCAAAACCAATTTCACGCAATGGGTTAACAAACCTTGGCAGTGTTCGCGCAAACCAGGCTGTATGACGCCGGCATACAAGGAACAGCCCTGGATTGAATCTAATCATTCCTCACTGGAAGAAGCCAAAGGATCAGTCTACCACCCTTCCTATACGATCCTACGAAACTCACCTGCAAAGTCCCACAGGGGTCATCGCTGAGCCTGACCCTCTTCAACATCTGCATAGCCCCCCTCGCAACCATCGTATGACAACATAGCCTCAAGATCGTATCCTATGCCGATGAAACCCAGCTCATCCTCTCCCTCACCAAAGACCCCACCACCGCCAAACTCTAAAGCCAGAAAGGAATGCAAGACGTCGCAGCCTGGATGACCAGCAGCTGCCTGAAACTCAACACGGAGAAGACAGAGGTCCTCATCCTTAGAACCACCCCCTCAACATGGGATAACACCTGGTGGCCGACCACCCTCGGAAATCCACCTACCTCCACAGACCACGCCAAAAACCTAAGCATCATACTCAACGCATCACCCACCATGAACCGACAGGACAACGCCGTCACATCCAGCTGCTTAAACATTCTCCGCATCCTCTGCAAGACCTTCAAATGGATCCCCCCAGAGTCAAGGAAGATAGTCACCCATGCACTCATCACCAGCAGACTGGACTATAGGAACGTGCTCTACGCCGGCATCAACAAGTCCCTACTCTGCAAACTCCAGACAATACAGAACATGGCTGCCAGACTCATCCTCTGTATCCCCCGGCACGAACACATCAGCCAACACCTGCAAAGACTCCATTGGCTCCTCGTGGAAAAAAGAGTCACCTTCAAAACCCTCACTCACGCCACAAATGCCTACACAACAATGGACCCAAATACCTCAACAACAGAATTAACTTCCATGTACCTAAAAGAAACCTCTGATCTTCCAACCTCGCACTGGCCGAAACCCCGAACATCCACAGAGCCAGAGCAGGCGAACAATCCTTCTCTCACATTGCAGCCAAAACCTGGAACGAACTGCCGGAGGACATCAGACATGCCCCCTCCCTGGACATCTTCAGGAAGGCCTTCAAGATCTGTTTTTTTGGTTGACGGATCTGCGGACCCCCCTCCCCTCAGTGCCTTGAGACCCTTTTGGGTGAGTAGCGTGCTTACAATTCCCTGATTGATTGATGGATTGATTGCCATTTACCCAGCCTGGCTAATTTTGCAAATCTGGCAATATCTAACCCTGTTAGTGTAGCTATTAGAGGCGCTACATCTTTCAAGGGGATTATTTATAAAAAAGCCACCTACTCCCCATCCTCTCAGCACCAATCATCTTGCATTTAACAAGAGTGACTCAGTGCAATACTGGTATATTCTGCCCAGTGCAATATTTTGATTTGAAACCAGCATACCCAGCTCTAATTACCACCTCCTCGCGATATTTTGATTTGAAACCAGCATACCCAGCTCTAATTACCACCTCCTCGCGGTATATAAACATCTCACCCCTTTCCATATGCTTTTTAGATCCAAATCATTTGCACAAAGGGATCCCAATGGATTTATTTGTTCATCAGTACTTGAATAAATCAAAATGAAGTGTTATCAGAGCATCCACGTATCTAAGTGAAGTTAAATGTTGTATAGACTGACTTCCCCTTAGTGTGATTGTGCATATTGTGAGCCTGGTACCTGAGTTCAGTTGACCTCCAGAGATCTGTGTTTGATCCCATGGCCACTGAATCTATTTCTGATAGGTCCACTCAGACTTTAATCCTACTGAGGTCAATAAAAAGTACCACTGAGTTGAGCATCAATAACCATTTTGTAATCTGTCAGTGGTACCCAGAGACCTCGGATGAAGTTGATCTCTGCCAATATATGTTATATTATAATTCGAGTGGCGGGTATGTTGAACTATATAAATATTTATTAATATACAACTCTTCTTACATCTGGCATCTGTTCAAGTTCAAGTTCTGGAATTTGTATAGCGCACTACTCACCCAGAGGGTCTCAAGGCGCTTGAGGGAGGGTGGGTGCATTACTTATCGAATAGCCAGGTTTTTAGTTGCTTTCTGAAGGAAAGGTGGTTATGTGTAAGGGGGAGGTGAGTGGGGAGAGAATTCCAGGTTTTGGCCGCTAGGTAGGAAAAGGATCTTCCTCCCATGGTGGATCTGTGGATGCGTGGGATTGCGGCGAGGGCTTGATTGGATGAACGTAGTTGGCGGGTGGGTGTGTAGAAGGACAGTCGTGTGTTGAGGCATTCTGGTCCTAGGTCGTAGAGGGCCTTGTGTGCGTGGGTGAGGAGACGGAACGTTATTCTCTTGTTGACGGGGAGCCAATGGAGATCCTTCAGGTGACCGGAAATGTGAGCATGACGGGGAATGTCCAGTATGAGTCTGGCTGAGGCGTTTTGGATGCGTTGGAGTTTTTTCTGTAGTTTGGCTGTGGTCCCGGCGTACAGGGTGTTTCCATAATCCAATCGGCTGGTGACCAGAGCGTGGGTGACTGTCTTTCTTGTTTCGGTGGGGATCCAGCGGAAGATTGTTTTGAGCATGCGTAGGATGTTGAAGCATGAAGATGAGACGGCGTTGACTTGTCTGGTCATCGAGAGGGAGGAGTCTAGGATGAAGCCCAGGTTACGTGCGTGATCTGTAGGTATGGGTGCTGTACCCAGGGCCGTTGGCCACCATGAGTTGTCCCAGGCATAGGGGGATGATCCTAAGATGAGGACTTCCGTTTTGTCCGAGTTAAGTTTTAAACGGCTGTTCTTCATCCATTCGTCTACTTCTTTCATGCCTTCGTGTAGATTGGTTTTGGCGGTGTTTGGGTCTTTGGTGAGGGAGAGGATCAGCTGGGTGTCGTCTGCGTAGGAGATGATGTTGAGGTTGTGTTGGCGTGCGATGGATGCGAGGGGACTCATGTATACGTTGAAGAGGGTGGGGCTGAGTGAAGATCCTTGTGGTACACCACAGATGACTTCGGTGGCCTCTGATTTGAATGGGGGAAGGCGGACTCTCTGGGTTCTTCCGGCGAGGAACGAGATGATCCAATCTGAAGCTTTTCCTTGTATTCCGACGTTGTTGAGGCGTTGTATGAGTGTGCTATGACATACTGTGTCGAAGGCGGCGGAGAGGTCGAGTAGGATGAGGGCAACTGTTTCTCCGTTGTCCAGTAGCGTTCGGATGTCGTCTGTGGCTGCGATGAGGGCGGTTTCGGTGCTGTGTTTGGCTCGGAAGCCGGACTGTGAAGGGTCGAGGGAATTGTTGGATTCAAGGAAGGCGGCGAGCTGATTATTGACGGCTTTCTCAATGACTTTGGCAGGGAATGGGAGGAGTGAGATGGGGCGGTAGTTCTTAAGTTCCGAGGGGTCTGCTGTGGGTTTCTTCAGAAGGGCGCTGAGTTCGGCATGTTTCCAGCTATCCGGGAAGGTAGCGGAGTTGAAGGAACAGTTGATGACATCGCGGAGATGGGGTGCGATGATGGAGTCCGCTTTGTTGAAGATGTGGTGGGGGCATGGGTCAATTGGCGATCCTGAGTGAATGGAGTTCATCAGACGGATGGTGTCTTCAGTGGTGATTGGGTTCCAGGCGAAAAGGTTGTGAGAGTGCTGTTTAGGTTCGGAGGTGGGTGGAGTGGGTTGTTCATCGGATTGGTTTTCAAAGCTGTTATGTATGTTGGCGATTTTGTTGTGGAAGAAAGAGGATAAAGAGTCGCAGAGGTCTTGGGAGGGAGTGATGTCGTTGATGCCGGCGGTGGGGTTGGTAAATTCTTTGACGATGTTGAATAGTTCCTTGCTGTTGTGGGCGTTGTTGTCTAGTCGATCCTTGAATGCTGATTTCTTGGTGGATCGGATTAATTGGTGGTGTTTGCGGGTGGCATCCCTGAAGATGGACAGGTTGTCAGAGGTTGGGTTTTTTCTCCAGGTTTTCTCGAGGGTACGACATAACTTCTTGGATTTCTTAAGGTCATCGTTGAACCAGGGGGCCTTTTTGCTACCTTGTTTGATCTGATTGTTTTTCAAGGGAGCTAATACGTCTGTATAGAGTCAACTGTATGCTTTGTTTTCTACTTGTGTGAGTATAGCAAATGTCAAGTCAAAAGAACTTTATTTCAACAGTGCATTTCATAAAAGCAATAAAATAATTAAGAACATGAAATATCATATGGATGTTATACATAAAACCCAAAACACTATATACATATTCTGACTTACAGTACGTTATTTTGGCATTAAAACAGCTACATTTTCGACTTGGATCTTATGACCCACACCCATTCAAAGAACTTGGCAATAGAGATTGCATATTGAGGGCAAGAATCTGAGCCCAGTATTCTCAGCACAGCACTGCTACTTCTGGTACCCAGATTCTCGCAGGTCGGCTTCAGCAATTTTTTCCGCGGACCCGGATAGGCGGGGCAGACAAATAGGACATGGGAGTATGTTTCTATTTGATCTGCGCTTGGGGTACATTTGTTGTCAGAACTGAGAGATCACTTCCAATTGGAAGGTTACCTACCCAGAATTGGAAGTATAGTCTCCTATTGAAGGGCTTCGATATTATGTCCCAATATGGCTCATACCAAGGAGTAGGTTTGAATTCTAGAAACCGTGGTGATCTTGGTTGCTCTAAAATCCTTTGTCATGATCATATGCCAATACTGTTCTTTTATTTATTTTTTGTAATTTTGAAATATTCTGTGCACTGTAGCATATGCTGTGTTGTTTAATCCCATTGTCTAAAATCAAATTGAACTTATTGTGTTCACGTGGTTTCGATGTCAATGACTAACATGTATGCTGAAGACTTTCTGATACATTAAATAAAACACTTGCCTGCCTGCAATATACGCATAAGAAATGTATTTCTTTTTTTTGATTAAAGTCAAGTGTAACATCACAGTGATAACCTTTTAAAATAACCTGTAATAAGACAATTAGTTGCCCACTTTATGGCAATAAATCACTACAGTTATGTTCTGATGTAACAATGTCGGCTCCAAAAGCCGGTAATGGAGTCAAACTACAACTACTATTTGAACAATGAAAGGGATTGCTATCTTTAGATGTCTTTTGCACTTTTTCTCCTGAAATGAATAGCCATTATCATAAAAGAGACTTTTTGACAGTGTATTCTGAACTGAAGTTCAATCGCTTACATTAGTTTACTTATAGTGTATTGTTGCAAGACATTTATTGCTCCATTGGGTGTATTTTACTAATCACTCCTGTTCCTTATTCAATCTACTTCTTTGCAACCACACAATGTCTTTTATATGAAACCTTTAATTTTTGTGGGGGGAGGAAGGGTAATTGTGTGACACTTAGCTATAAAGAATCCACTACAATCTGGTGTATGTAAAAAGGAATATGGAAAGTCACCTCGGACTTCCACGACCTTGTAATGAAAATATTCAAGGACATGCAGTATACTGTATGGCACAGGGTATTAAAGCCCAAATATAACAAAAAATAATAATACTGGTATGTCAGTTTTTTTCACTTCTTTGTCTCTTACAAAATAGGAGGCTGTTGAATGAGTTGAAGGTAAGGAGGTCTGCAGATCACTGCTTTGCAAAAAAAAAAACCTGCGATTTTCTTTGATTTTTCAAAAGAGAAAAGTAGTTTATAATGATTCAGCCTTTCGCCTTAATGTAGAGTTATATATATATACAAGCTGCGGACTCGGGAGGCTTACAAAATCTTTATGACTTGGCACATGAATGCGACTCACAACCAGGCCCTACTGTAAGCCAAGTTTTAACTGTGAATTCACCTGCCCCCAGCCCTTTCAAACCTAAATCAACTTTTCTTCCTCTCATGCCTAGAGATGCTGTGGACGTTTTCACTGACAGGGTGATTACCGAACTGAAAATTTTAAACCGTAAAGTTCTGAGTAAAACTAGACAAACCAATTATTTCAACACTCAGTACTATCAATTGGTGAAAAAATTGCAAAGTAATCGTGAGGTGATAGTTAAAAACTCAGATAAAGGAGGAAATACTGTACTTTGGGCACGAACTGATTATCTTATTGAGGCTAACCGACATCTCTCAGATTCATCATGCTATACAATATCTAGTCAGCATGTTATGATTAATACTGAAGTTACTACCCGAAAGAGACTACTAAATTGGTACAAGCCAGGTTTACTCTCTAAGAATGAGTTTAATTTTCTAAATGTTGAAAATCCCATTATTCCATTCTTGTATTTCCTTTCTAAAATACATAAGTTGGTATCCCCTGTACCTGGGCGCCTGATCTTCTTGGCTATTGGTAGCATTAATGAAAAGATTTCCAAATATGTCGATTTTTTTCTCCAACCCCATATGGTTTTTTTACCCTTGTATCTTAAAGATACCACAGATTTTCTCAATAAGGTGACAAATGTATGTTGGCATTCTGATTATATATTTTTGGTAATGGACATTGAGTCACTATATACCTCGATCAACCATTCTCAGGGGCTGCATGCTGCAGAGTATTACCTAAACAAGCGTGACATCATGTTTTGAGGGCATAACACAATGCTGTTGGAAATGATACGGATTTGTTTAATTTCAAATTATTTCAAATTCCAAGGCAATATTTACCAACAATTGCGCGGTGTGGCAATGGGTTCGTGCTTCTCCCCCAGTTATTCATGTTTACATGTTGGCTGGTGGGAGGAGCGCGTCCTCAGAGTCACACACGCCAAATGGCTGCCACACATTTTCCACTACTGGCGCTACATCGATGATGTGTGTATTTTTTGGAATGGAACTGCAACAGAGGCTATGTCTTTTGTTAATGAAATTAACAACAATGAGTTGAACCTAAAATTTACGGCATCTATCAACAAAGATGTCGCAGAATTTTTGGATGTTCAATTATATGTGGAGAATGATGAGTTGAAAACCAAACTTTTCCGCAAAACCACAGCGGGGAAACTCCATATTGCATGCCCATAGTGCGCATCCGATCCACACTATTAATAGCATCCGAATTTGTCGTATCTGTAGTGATGTAACAGCTGCTAATGCTTGCTTGGACTCTTCTGTAGAGAGGTTTCTCAGAAGGGGTTACACCAAGAAAGTATTAGAGCAGGCTCTTGCTAAAGCGAAGTCCCTCGATCGTAATACTCTGCTGAAACCTAAACCTGTTTTAGATCTTCAAACAAATTGCACTATCAGACTAATTACCACCTTTAGTTCGCAAGAGAGAGCAATTCGTCACATTATTTGTTCTGAATGGCCAACTGTCCTTACTGACAATATTCTGAATCTAGTTCTACCAAATCTGCCATCTATTACATTTAGAAGAGCACCTTCAATGCGTGATGCTCTAGACAGACCAATGCCGGAAGTTCTGCCAAAAAAATCTTAGTTTTTTAAAACTGTTTTTTTTAAATGCACTTCTTGTCGCGCATGTACCTTTGCCCGCAATTCAACATACTATACATCGGCTTTTAGCGACACAAAAATTCCTATAAAAGAACATTTGACTTGCAGGTCAGACTTTGCAGTCTATAAATTAAAATGTACCTGCAATTTGGAATATATTGGGAGCACTAAACTCCCTGTGCATCAGCGTATTTTACAGCATATACGCGCAATTGTGAACAGCAATAGTGACTATCCTGTCGCAAGACATTTTAAGGCTGTTCACAACAACCAGTTAAAAGACCTAGACTACACTGTCTTATGCTCAGTACCAGTCCCCGGCCGGGGTGGTGACCGTGAACGTTTGCTAAGACAAAAAGAGGCACATCTTATTCTTTTACTCGATACCAGAGCTCCTAATGGTCTTAATCTTACAGAAGATTTATATGTCTTTCTGTAATTCAGTTAAAAATGCGAACTATGGGCATCCTAGTTGAATCTGTGAACAACTATATCTCTGTAACACAGCAATTCTCTGTTTGTTCATGCATTTATAGTGGTCAATCTATCTTTATTGACTTTGGTTTATTGCGGTGTCTTATTGGGTATTTTTGATGAACATTTGAATTGTTCCTCTACGCATTGAACTGCATCTCAATTTTGCAATGTTCAGTATTTTTTTTAACTTAGTGTCAATTCAGAAAATGGCAAAATTATGGTTTTGTCTTCTAAGTCTCTCTGCTGCTGCTTTCGACTATTACTTTTATGGATACACTGTTTATTTATGATTTAGATCGTTCAAGTTATGTCTTTTTTATAAATGTATTAGGCCATATTTTGCAACATGATTTTCTACTGCCAACCAAATTTATCGATTCTAAAGAAAAATTTCCTTTGGACTACACCTATTTTTTCATTTTGATATGAATCAATGATGATGGACTTTTTTCAATATGGATACGACTTAAAATGTTTATTGGTTTTTTGCTCATTTTGTGCACTATATTACAATGTACTTTTGATTAAGACACTTGTCGATCATTTTCTGACATTCATCTCCTTTATTTACAAGAGTCATGAATTTAACCCCTCCCATGCTTGTGACGGAACCGCTCCGTCACAAGCCACGGGTGAGCTGTGCTTGTGACGGAACGGTTCCGTCACGGCCCGCTCGCCGCGCCTGCGCGGCGCTGATTTTGCGCCTGCGCTGACGCTTTAATGGGCGGGCGGGTTCGTGACGGAACTGTTCCGTCACAAGCACAGCTCACCCGCGAGCCGTGATGGAGCGGTTCCGTCACTAGTATGGAGCCGCCGCGCGGCCGCCCCACCCCCTTAGCACTGCGGCGGAATAGCCGCCGCAGCAAAGGGGTTAATCTATAAACAATGTATATATTGCATATATTGTATATTGTGTATATATTTACGGGATTATGGAAACCTACATTTGTAGATAAGATTCAAACATTAATTATAAATCATGCCTATTCCCTATTTCTGACTCGATAATGTATTTAGATTATGACACTTGTCGGTTATTTTACATTCTTCATATGATATGAATTATTTTTTGTACAAAATGTACATAGCGATTTAATTGCACTTCACAAAATGTTGTTTGGTATTGAGCAAACCAATGTATAGCACTTTGTGAAATCCATAAGGGTAAATGGTTTTAAGGCCATATTGCATTTGTACTTGCAATATGGCGAGCACTTTAGTCCTTTCTTTATTGTCACTACTGCACTTTCTGTGTTTGAATCAAATCACCTGTGCACTAAATATAAATTGTGGTCACTCTCCGGGGCGCGTTATGTGAACAAGCTCCTTTCAGGAGTGAAACGCGTCATGGACGACACCATGTCTTTTTATTTCATCTGTGTGAAATAAATACTTATTCTTCACTGGACAATATCATTGCTGCTTCTTTTCACCTGATTTAATAAGGAAAAGTCACGCTAAGAGGTCCTTACCTGATCTTTTCACCACGGATTGGTGAAACAGGAACATTGTATATATATATACAGTTTCTGTTCTCCTTTATTCTTTTGAATCCAATTTACAATAGAAGAAATCAGGTGCAACAATTTTGAATCCCGTTTGGAGACTAACCTTAAGAAAACTGTTACCATGGTTTGTGGTTCCAGGAACACGAAAGTACGCACTCTCAACATCACTGGTAAAACATTAGACAGGGTTAGTTCCTTCCCTTACTTGGGTTTGGACTTTGATGATGGCTGCACTTGGCCTACCTCTATTAAAAAATGGAAAATGCATTTTACCCAAGCTGTTGGCAGTACTTCTGCAAATGCGATGTCCATTGGCAAAAACCCAATTGCGCCAATTGTAGGGATCTGTAATCGGAAGTGTTTGCCAATTATGACATATGGAATGGGTATCTGGGATTATAGGGATGCCCTTGCTATGCAAGGCAGAAGAGAACAGATTTTGTGGCCGGCTACTAGGTGCCTCTCCATCAACCCTGCATTTTCCACTGCATCTGGAGCTAAGTTTGGAATATGTTGAAGACACTATTAATGGCGCACCTTCGGCTCTTTGGTGTTCTATCTGGTACAAGAAAGAAGCTGAACTCAATAAGGCAGTCATCAGAGATTGTTTATCTTGCGACCGTGGTGCAGCCATCCCATCGTTAAAATTCATCAAAGAGAGTTTCTCAGTACTGGGATGTGAACACCTGTTCGAGCATTCTGAGACAATTATGGAGAAAGATAGAAACTGGGTCCAGGACTTTTAAGCATAAAACAAGCAACCAGGGAAAATTCAGAAGTGGCCAAACCTGAAGTCCGAGACTACTGCATTATCCAAATGGTCCCAACTACTACTCCATACCTATTTTATGTGTCCAATGTGTATGAGAGAACCCTGCTGGCAAGGTTCAGGTTAGGCTCCTTCCGTTGGTTAATCTGTTTTCCCTATGGTCAGTATTTCTTGGATTCTATTTGCATTTGTCCATGTGACGAGCACTCTTGCCAAACAATTTTACACTTCATCTTCTTTTGTCAATTTTATTTGCCTTTCACAAGGAAATTTTAATTACCCCTGTTACAAAGTCATAGATTTTCAAAGTGTAAAAGGAACCCTACTTTACCTGTTGCAATGTAACGACCTCTGTTTATGTCACGCAGTTGCCATCTTCTTGTAGTGTGTCTTCGCCAAAAGAAGGGGTATACTGTTTTGATGAAGTAGTATTTATATTCTTTTTAAATAGCGTTGTGGATCCTGTACTGTAAAGAGAAAGTTTGTCCCTGGCATTTTACTTTACTTATTTTAATATTTTATTAGATTTTAAGTCCTCCGACTTAAAATGTATGCACCATCAATTTACATATTGCAATTTATCATCATTTGTAGCTTTTACATTTTTTTTAACATACATGTTTTAAATTGCATGTTATTTTCCTATTGTATGTACCTTTTATGATTTGCCCTTTGGGAGATCGAATAAAGATGACGATGATGATGATGAATCCCAAGATCAAATATTTATCAGAGTAAGGGATGTACTTGAAATTGTTCAAGTAATGAGTCTGGTACAGTTTCCAATCCCTGCAGAAGAATCTTTTGGGAATCTTCAGTTAAGAGAAGAGAAAAAAATATCCAGTTAGAAAGATGGATGGAGTGAAAGAGGGAAGATGAAAAAGAAACTTGGAGTAGGCGAGGAAGAGAGGCAGCTAGATCGAGAAAGAGACAGTAAGTGAGTTAGGGATAGTAATTAGACTACCAGATTAACACATACACCCTTAAATTACTTTTATCTGTTTTAGTTAGCAGCACAGGTCCGAATCCACTCATTTGTGTTTCCATCTAGAGGGACCTGGAAGTTTGGATTGGACTGCTTGAGCAGGACCAAGCCTTATTTTCATGTTGCTGGTCTCTGTTTGAAGTGGATTAGTGGGTAAAAAAACAAAGGACGGTTGGACTGCTGCCTCGAACAGTTATCAGATATTGAGACTTTTTTACACATTCATTGCATCACCCTTTTGTTCCTTCTGTCCAATATGACCAAGGCATTCCCAAACATAATGAACAATGGAAAGTGTTTTTTTATGAATTTGTAGAAGAATTTCTGAAGTGGAAACATTAATTTTCATATCATATTTTAAGAGGGGCAAGCTGCAGAGAATGGTAGCATAGCCACTGGCTTTAAGGCAAGCTGAATGTACCTAATTATTTACTTTCTGTCGGATATGGGTATGGGTGACTGTGAGAGCATGGTGTACCCCTCAAAAACAAGATGGGATTAGTTAAATTGTGTTGTGTAGAGATATATTCAATTAAATCAGTTATTTCACTGTCTACAATTGATTTATTTGAGTAACTTATTGTCAGCTCCTCTTTTTTTATAAAGTATTGCATACTGACTAATGTTTTTTCACAAATAGATGTACCTCCAAGTCCACATTACATTTTTCTTAAAGTTCCAGCTTAAAAATTCTCAAGGAGAATTATCCCAGATTAAAATGGCCTTAACTTATGTTTAAAAAACACGAAACACATATTGACCAATGGATTGGGTTACATTAAGTTTTATCACAAGTCAAAGTGACACTCCTATAAAAGTTTCATTATATATTCCAAGGGAGAAATATCACACTGCTACAGAGTAGAATGACCTTATCTAGTGTGGCAAAAGAACAGTATAGAGATCGATCCATCCATTTCTTGGACTAACTCACACCAAGTCGAAATCAGGAACGTGATATCCTTTAATCATGGAAGTAACCCATGGACGAGCTAGAAATGAGCTCCCGATCATGTGACCGCAATCAGTGATCATGTGATGGTAAGTATATGCTCTAAATACGGGAGCTGCGGGCCGAAGGGAGAGGATTTCTTCAGGCGGCAGTCTCACCTTGCTAAATAAAGTAAGGAGAAAGGGGAGTGGGGATCAACCAGACACATGGAGACAATATTCGGAGTAAAAGCACCGGATCGGGGTAAATTGGAAGTAAGACTGTTAGTGCCCACAACGCCATCGCTCGCTCCACCATACACCCCATACACTTACAAACCAAGAAGACTCGTGAGACATAATTGTGGGAAAACGGTGGTGCAGGTTTATTGCATACAAGTAGCAGATAGGTGGGTCATCTTACAGGCGATCCAAAGCGGCAGCCCCTCGCTGACCCGCATGCCTAATTAGCCAATTTGCACGGTAAGTCGATGCTCTTGACGGTGCAATACTTTGATAGTTATCTCGTTTACTCCCGCCCCCCCTGTCAGGGCGGAGCGATGAGGCACACCCCCGGTCGGTTCAGGCCCCCCGACCGCCCGAAGGACTAACGGGGCGCCGACGTTGTTTCCTGGAACCCCCTCGGCTCCAGGTTCTTGGCTCGGGCACCCCTACTGTGCCAGGCAGAGGTATTGCTGTCCCCTTCTGCCGCAGAGGTACCCTTACTGTCCATCTGCTTCCAGATCGCCCTGTGACTCCGCCTGCAACACAAAACAGACCATTAATTGCTCACACCAAGCTGCTGCTCTGCTGCTGGGTCAGGGCCAGGGTGGGAACAGCGCAGAGCAGTCAGGACGAAACGCGGCGGAAAGAGGAAGGCCATAACCACGCTGACCTAGATAAAGGTCCTAGGACCGCCTCCCCCTTCACATGCTCATCCTGCATTGGCCACCTCCTAAAGGGGGCGGCAACCCGACCGGCGCGCTGATGACGTTCTGCTCGCGAGGCATGTGTCACTAAGACGCTGTCTCGCGTTATCTTCCCTTCGTGTCGCGCGGCCAGCGGCATAGTGCCCACAACGCCATCGCTCGCTCCACCATACACCCCATACACTTCAAACCAAGAAGACTCGTGAGACATAATTGTGGGAAAACGGTGGTGCAGGTTTATTGCATACAAGTAGCAGATAGGTGGGTCATCTTACAGGCGATCCAAAGCGGCAGCCCCTCGCTGACCCGCATGCCTAATTAGCCAATTTGCACGGTAAGTCGATGCTCTTGACGGTGCAATACTTTGATAGTTATCTCGTTTACTCCCGCCCCCCCTGTCAGGGCGGAGCGATGAGGCACACCCCCGGTCGGTTCAGGCCCCCCGACCGCCCGAAGGACTAACGGGGCGCCGACGTTGTTTCCTGGAACCCCCTCGGCTCCAGGTTCTTGGCTCGGGCACCCCTACTGTGCCAGGCAGAGGTATTGCTGTCCCCTTCTGCCGCAGAGGTACCCTTACTGTCCATCTGCTTCCAGATCGCCCTGTGACTCCGCCACAGCTCTGGAGGAGGCCCCCGTCGATGACAGAGCCCCCCACCCACCTAGCTACTTCAACTCGCTGTTTCGTACCACTTGTACCCAGGAGGGATATGTTCACCCCCAGACCAGACAGCTTACCCAACCTAAGAGCATTCTTACCAGGCAACAATTTTAAAGCCCGCAGATGGTGCGGCACGTGTAATTCGGAAGCCTCTCTTAAGCCCCTGTGGAAAATTACCAGTCTTCGCCTCCAATTGTACCTTATTTCTCTTGTAGCCTGCCCCTTCTCACTTTGCCACTCTGAATGCAGCTAGCTACCTCA
The DNA here is from genome assembly GCF_964263255.1 of Lissotriton vulgaris. Lineage (NCBI taxonomy): Eukaryota > Metazoa > Chordata > Amphibia > Caudata > Salamandridae > Lissotriton > Lissotriton vulgaris. The sequence goes on along the minus strand of NC_141694.1, from coordinate 1,086,940,424 downwards.
TGTATTTGTTTACCCGGGGTGTTACTTGTCCCTGCACATACATTCGGGATCTAATACAAAGGCACCCTTCACCTTGTACCCACCATTGCAGTTGTAACCCCTTAATTTAAGCCCCTTATTCCGATCCTTAAGCCTGCAGTGACTCTTAGTACCCTTCACCACACCACTATGGAGATTTCTTAGGACAGTTCTTAGGACACGCCTCTAGTTACATAAACCGCACCTCTGGTGGGGATTGCTTAGATACGGTTCTTAGTTTTTTGTCCGGTCATATCGTACGGGGGATCGGCAGGTGACTATTAGCATTATTGTATCTGCTGGTAATGGCAACCAGTGATATTTGTCCAAGCCAAGGGGAGGGCTTGTGCAAGACCTGACTAGTGCTGTAATAATCATGGCAGTGAATGTCCTGGCAACACACTGCAAGATTGTTAGCCCGTAATCAACACATGCATTCCCAGTTCTCTGTTGTATTGCAGTATTTCACCTCTAATTACACGTAATTACCCACTTACGCAAGCATTGACCACGTATAATGCGCATACTACTTAAAACTCTCTACCCTCTCAATTGGGAAGAGTGGTGATGTAAAATTCGGCTGCACTTATATGTAGAGTAAGCCAAGTCAAAAGCCTGTCCATAATCCCTGTGGAGTGTGTGCCATTTAATGCCGTATTAGCCTTGTATCTGCGTTTCGTACTCCTTAGTACCATTAGCCCGCCACTTTTCTCTGGTAACACACAGTTTGCAACCTCTCCCCTGCTGTTTGACTTTGATACCTGCCCAAGTTCACCATTGCCTACGTATCGTTTGTTCTTGTGCCTGAGTGTCTAGCATATTTTGCAGTATGTCCCTTCCAATTGTATTTTGTTACTCTCGTGACCTGCACACTGGTACATCATTTCCCCTTGTAATGCACTGTTTGCCACATCATGAATTTGTTTGCTCACAATTGTCACTTTTACCTTATCTAACTACCAATTGCCTAAATGATTCTTATAGTGAGAGCCAGATAAGGGGCTGTGCCGCCTGCTAGACACTTGGTATTCAGAATCTTTACTATCATATTTGAATATATGTGCATACTATCATATTTGAATATATGTGCATAAAACAAATTCCTTCTCTGCAAGGGGCTGCTATACAGGAAGCCAGAAGGCATGTCGGGCATGTATTGCTTCCTTTCCTAAATTGACTGTACTTGACCCAGGCCCGCAGCCCCCACTGCTAGTTTCGCGGATGACATACACAGCTCCGCGGTGCACAGCGAACCACCATCCCCGAGCCCTCTAACTGCTACTTTCGAGTCCTAGCTGAATCACCCTGCCCGCTGACATTTATTCATATACTATTGTTATCTAATCTGCATCGTTATAAGGCCGCGGTCAGCTTTGGCCAATCACAACTACAGCCAATATCTGCGTATTCCTTTATGTTTCCGGCGTATACCTAGTCGTTCAACTACCTTGCTGCCAAACAATGCCATGTCCGTTTACTTGACCCAGGCCCGCAGCCCCACTGCTAGTTTTGCGGATGACACACTGCTCCACGGGACACAGCGAAACCACCAGCCCAAGCCCTCTCACTGCTACTTTCGAGTCCTGGCTGAATTGGGTGAAGATCCCTGCCACGTTGACATTTAATTATATAATTGTTGTCCATTTCTGCGTCGTTATATGTTGCGGACTTTACCCGAAGGCATGACTGCGGGTTGCAGATAGTTGCCCTTTGTTTTCTTAGTTTCCTACAGCGCGCACTAGACGTGCAGGTATCAGGGCAATTTAATGAGCACCATTACTGTCACAGATGGCTACCTTGACTTCGCTAAGCGCAGGCTCGAACCCGGATCCCCGACTCCGCGGACGACCGCCCTAGACGTTAAGCCACGTTCTCCCCCTGCAGCGCACCTGGAGTTAGCTGCACGCTCCGAGGGCACCAGTGTAGCCAAACCGAGCTATCAAACCTGATCCGATCACTCAAGGACCATAACATGCCTTTCAGAGAAACCACGCTAGCCCCACGGTAAGTTCCGCTATTCTCTTGACAAACGCGTTGCACGCTAAGGATCCATAACAAAGGGCACTGCCTTGTCTGATTCCGTTTGCGAATGCGTTACCCTTTGGCCAGGCTTGCGGCATATTATCACAACGGAACAGAGTGGTATGTAGGTGAAACACAGCAAACGACGTGGGGCTGAGTAAAGTTGACTGGTTTGCACATGGCCTGTTCTGGCCTGTGATCTGACGCTGATGAGTGGGGTGGCCCACCAAATGGCGCGCAGCAGAGACTACCAAATGCAAACTAGGGCAAGGCGGGCACGCGCTCAGAGCGCCGCGCTGTACACGCTATCCCATAGAAGGACAATGAAAGCAACCACTGTTGTTCAAAATCACAACACCGACAATGAGCACAAGGGCACAGGGTAGAAGACGTCCGAAACAAGACATGCAAAGCAAAAACGAGCAACTGTAGACCAGCAACTGGAGCAAGGACTGAAAAGACTCAGGTAAAATACTTAACGATTCCATGTAGGAATGCATGATTTGATTACCAACTTGCACAAAAGTGAATGTTCCTGCAGCAATCGCCTGCATGGGACGTCAGAAATAGCTAAAGCACCCAAACAGGAATTTCTAAGAAGGAAATGCTGCACCAGAATATGAACTATGCTTCCAGGACTCATTACGCTCTGCCACAGCTAGGAACACGGAATTAATGTCTGATGAGAACGGCAAGCAAACTTGATCAGGTTTTAACCAAGTCTCGTTACCGCAGCAGTTTGCATGTGCATCAAATACCAAGCACCTCAAGAGACGAGCACAGATGCTAGCAGAGAGAAGACAGCTGCTGGGAATCATAGCGCCACGTTGTCTCGTAAATAGGAAGGCAAAAGGTACCCGGAGAGTACCAGGGAAACAAACTGCATTAATATGCTCGCCTTTTCAGGCATTATACATCGCTTTCATGTCCATCCTTCACACCGTTCTTCTAGCAGACAGTAGTAACTGCCTTCACCCAAGTATTGTTACTGCCAAGTTTACAAAAGAATCAAAAAAGAAATTGTGTGATTAAGGGAACCCTGACAATAAATTTCGCCCGTTTTATTATAATTTACATCTGAAAAGTTGGCAAAGGTAGCCAGCTGTACTCATCTCAAAAGGATGGAATGTCGTTTTCGCTTGTAGACATTACTACTTTAGTTATGATTAAGGATGACAATGTTACTAATCAGTTTAGTTATCCTTTATTGTGATTTGCTACGTTTATTAGCAGCCTAGTGAACATGACAATTAACAGCCTTATAGCCGAATAGGATGTGGAAACCACTCAAAGCCCCTGCACATACACAGTGAGCCACGTACTCTGCTAGAAATAAGCTTATTGGTGCCTGTCCTCAGTCTCACTTCCTTACATACAGACACGTACTCGAAGTGTTAATTTAATATTTTTATTACAAGGCAGAGCAGTGACTAAAACTGTGCAAAGGAAAGAAAGCTGGCACACTATAGGCGGTCTAGCGCCACGCGCAAAATATGTCTTGCACTGGAAGGTAAATACCCTTGCGGATCTGTGTTGTTTTGCACATTTTTTTTTTTTTTTTTTTTATGCTTCTGAAGTCGGTAAACTGAGAACCCTTTGAATCGAATGAGTGACATCTTGGCAAGTGCTGCATTAGGCACTACATCAAACAAACCACTATTATATAAGGTTAATTAAACACGCTCACTCACCTCCGGAATACCCTACGCAAAACCCGCGAGGCCGATAGGCACACGACGGACACATCAGGGGCACCAACATGATGGGGGAAGTTGCGATGTCTCTTTTGTTCCGCCCAATCAAGGCATCGTGCAGAGAGCCCCGACGACCATGGACGATCCGGCCATATCGAGGCGGGGAGGGGGGTGCGAATGCGCCTGCAAGGCGTCGCTGCATACCCCTCCCCCTAGGGAAGACCACGAAGCGCCCGGCCCTGCCATATAGGCCCATGATATGGAGGGGGGGGGGGAGGGCAAACCACCGCCAAGCGCTGCTGGAAACCTCAGCCCAAGAACCCCCCCCCCCCACCCCCAAGGCCTAGCCTATGAATCAATGCCCGAGCTCTTTCAAGGCTCAAGCTGGCTGCCTCACCCGTACGCCGGCGTGAACAATGCAGAGCACACAAGCACTCATGCTCGCAGATGCGCACCGATGCAGCTCTCGCTGAAGCCCCGCACCCGAGCCGACCACCCAGGGCCATCCCCGCTAACCCAGCAGAAATACCGACTCCTCCCGCAGCCAGAAGCATCCCGAAGCCATGACTCATCCACTACACTACAAACAAAGAGGCGGCATGGACACTCGCATCATCCGAACCGCCGGAAGAACAACACTGCCCGCCACGCTTCTCCCTCGGCCCCCCCGGGCCACACAAACAGCAACTCTGCATCGAGGACAACAAACGCCCCCCCGCCAGCGGGTCCCGAATACCAGCACTCACCGCACACTCATCGAAGCAGACCCGACGCAAGACCAGCGAGGCAGAGACCGGAACAGCGCCTGCAGAACGAACAGCGCAGAGCAGTCAGGACGAAACGCGGCGGAAAGAGGAAGGCCATAACCACGCTGACCTAGATAAAGGTCCTAGGACCGCCTCCCCCTTCACATGCTCATCCTGCATTGGCCACCTCCTAAAGGGGGCGGCAACCCGACCGGCGCGCTGATGACGTTCTGCTCGCGAGGCATGTGTCACTAAGACGCTGTCTCGCGTTATCTCCCCTTCGTGTCGCGCGGCCAGCGGCAAATGTTCGGGTGAAAGGCATAATACCCGACAACAATTATATAATCCCGTAAATGTTTATGGTAACATCAGAAATGCACCAAAGCTGTTCAGGGTTTCACTAAAGATCGGAACCCTAAGTGAAATTTAGAAAATATAAAGGGCCAGCACAACGAGGGGTTACTATAATTATTTGCATGATCTCCCACTATATATAGTGTTTGACTACAGGTAGCCGCCACTTCTCCCGCATTATTTCGAGCTTCAACAACTGTGAAACTCGGTAAGGAATTTACATTTGTTCTTTGATTGAAGTGTCCCACCTTTGGAGGGTTTTTGAAGAGTGTCTCTCTCTATGAAAAAGACCCAATGCATGACTTATCTGTAAAAAAACTAAACAATACAGATGAACACCCAGGTGATTATTTCCACGCTTCTCTTGAAAGGAATGACTCAGTGGCATGTGTGCAAGGGTACAAATTGTCTCTGACACAGGCCACCTGCATGTATCAGGTAGAAAAACTGATAGAGTGGAGAGATGAAATAACATTTACAATGATTACATTTTATCCCACATGTACTATTGAAGTTTGACAAAGCACCTTTAGACCAGGGAGGGCCTATCCTCGAAGTGCGAAAGTGAGGCAGGCAAGGCGGATTCTAAAGGGGATCTTTTGGTCCTGACGAAAGCTGTAAAGACACAGCATACAGCTGAAAGATGTTGACAGAATTGCTGACAGGAAGGGTAAGAGACAATTAATAGCCCTATCACCACCATCCTATATTTCTTTTTAACTCTGACCGGGAAGTCCGGGAGTAAAATATAAATGTGGATATTCCTGAGCCAGTTTTAAAAACTTTATTTTGTGCGCCTGTTTTATTTTTTATGATCCCTTCAATTATACGTTTGTATTGTCTCCCCCTCCCCCTAGTGCTCCACCCCAGGTGTTGGTCTGAGCAGGGATGTTTGTAGCAAGCCCTATAACGAAGCATGCCACACTTTTGTGGGTGAGGGCAGTTTTTCAAACACATAATGTTTGCCACTGAAGCCTATAGTGTTACATTTTCTATACTCCTACTTCTTTTTTGTGTATTGTGATAAGTTGTGGAGGTCTTAGTAGGAGTTTCCCCTCTTTCCCCTTAATTCAGTGTGATATATTGCATCAGGTCCATCTGCAATTTGATTTTGTGTGACTGCCAAGTCAGTGCTTTAGTTGCTGCAAACAGGATTGAATTGATTGATTTGAGCATTAGGTGATCCACTGGGGAGGTTCTGTTTGAGGCTGTGTCTGATTGTGTGGCCCTTTTAGCTTCGGTTTCCTAAAGTAACCTGATGTCTGCGTTGCTAAGCAAAAGATTGGCAGAGCAGTCCCTATTGTCGACCCCAGGATTACATTCCAGGATGCCTTCCTGAGTGGAAGTAGAAGATATTTCTACTGTGGCTATATCTGGTATGTCAGGTAATCCACATAGGTCATCATTGCTGTAGTGTACTTGAGCAGTTGTCTCTCTTTTTGAGTGAGGAGTTAAGTCCAGCCTATTGCCACAGATGGTGTCTGGTTGCTGCTCCACCTCACTTATCATGTTATTGGTTGGGTCATGGGGTTTGGTGTCTATGATGCTGTCGAATTCAGTGTTCAGGGACTCAGGGCCCGAATTAGATCTTGGCAAGATGGGTTACTCCGAATAAGCAAAAGTGGGTTTCCAAACTGCATACCTGTGTGCTGATAAACTTGACTGAGTGTACTCTAGTAATCAATTTATCAAGAACGTGCTGCTGTGTGCTTAGGGTCCAGCCTAAAGGAATTGTGATACTAATGAGTGAGAAAGGTGTGGTGTGTGTGAAGTTCCTAGGGCTTCTGAGAGTTTGTTAAGCAATGAAAAATAATAGTCTCAAGATGTCTAACATCTAATCAATGACATAAACATGAAATTCAAACCTTTGCGTAATTGGTTAAACCACCTTAAGGTTTAATATTTCAATAGAGACATGAGATTTAAACATCCAAATGAAACCACAATTTCGGTTTTTAACAAATTTTGTGCATCAACGCAATGCATTTTGGGTACAACCCTTCGTCAGGGGCATATCATTTTTATAAATTTTCAAATCCTGAGCTTTGATTTAATTGGCCATCTGCTGGAACAAAGAAAACAACTGTATAAGCAATGCTCAATGAAAGACAATATAAACAGCATAGAATATCTGTGCTTGCAGTCATTATCGTTTAATAAAGTGTATGATACCTGCAGAAGGACGAAGAAGGAAGACTACATCATCACCCAGTGCAAGACTTCAAAAGGTACAACCGACCCCAAAAGGTGCTACTGAACGTTAACTATGAGGAGTCTCCATGTGACAAACAGTCCTGAACGCAATGCATGAAGTAGAGAAGTTAACTGACACCCCTCAATATTTTAGATGTCGATGGAAACATCCCTACTGAATTGAAACCCAGTGCCCGACTATGCCTGTGAATACAACCAACCGTACCTCATAATTTCTAAGGGATTTGCTGGTGAACCCGCATTCCCAGCGAAACATCAAACTTCCTAGTGAACAAATAACAGCGACTCAGAAACGCACTGAAGAATGCAACTGAGTGAGCTATATACATGTGTAAGGCATGTCCTCCATTTTTCACAAAAGAGGACTCGTATCTGTACCGATCGGTATTTAGTCAGGATTTGAATAGATGTATTGAAGACGTTCACGGTCTAATGAGAAAAAAGACCACCCGTTACCATTGAAAAAAAGGGGAGAAAAACGCCTGTATATAAATATCCCCGGTAGAGAAGAAGTCACTGTGTCTCTCGTGATGAGACGCCAACAAACTTCCTGGTGATGTCAAACGTAATGCCCGCTTGCGGGAACTTGTAAAAATACACGTGTGATACGTCGGTAACCAGCATGTGATAGAGACAGGTGGTAGTGGTGCGTTAAAGGCGTATGTGCGATAAATGAAAAGTTACAAAACAAAGGGGCATATTACCAAGCAATAGCGATAATTATCGCTATTGCTTGGTTAGAGACAAAAATGTACCGCAGCGCTGCGGCGATTGTTACCGTAAATAAACCTTGGTATTACCAAGGTTTAACGCAAATGCGGTAAAAATCACCGCAAAGCATGAATATCGCTGAAAAGTCAGCGATATTCATGCATTAGCTCGCTAATGCTCTTAGCCATGTTATCCACCTCCCATTGGATAACATGGCTAAGAACTGCTCAGGGCAGGTGTTAGCTTTTGGAGATATTCCCGCTTAGTGCGAATATCTCCAAAAGTTGGTAATAGGAGATAGCGATGTTAGCGACTGTTTTCAGTCGCTAACATCTTGGCACGCCCACTTTGCATCTCATTAGTGATAAATATCACTGACAAGCAAAGTGGGGCCCAAGATGGTCGCTATCTCCTACTAGCTGTCGCTAACTGGTGTTAGCGGCAGCTAGGTAATAGGGAGATAATTTTATCTCCGCTTTCTTGGCTTTTAAAGCCAAAAAAGCGGAGATAAACCCCCTTGATAATATGCCCCAAAAACTTTATTTAAATGCCCGCTCAGTGTAAAAGAAAGAATAGAAGTAGAATATCGATCGTTTAAAATACGGAGTCAAAACGAAAAAAACTGTTATCCTGTGTCATGCTATGACATGTACATCCTCTGCATTAAGAAATCAGCCAAGCCACCATGTTAATGAAAAAGCAAAATAATGAGGAATCAAAGACTATAGTGCTTGTAGTGATCATGAGTATTGGTAAAAGAAGAGTATGCTTGCACCTTGACGTGCTCTATGATAAAGAGATGAAGTAAATTAATAGGATGATTTTGAGTGCAAGACCAGATGTACACGTCTGCTGAATACTAAGCAACAAGAAACATGCACCACTGGTATACATGCAATTTAGATACCAAAGGAACGTCAATCCAAATAAAAAAATCAAAATTTCAAATGACAATAACTTCATCCATATCTGCCATAATCAGAATATTTAATTTAGTTTCTGAGGCTGTCTGAATAAACAGTGACATATAATGAAGTGAAATAGGTGCTCAGGGACTTTAGTGATGTGAATGCATTATATACTGGTGTAGGTAAAATATTTACAAACAGACGCACTGAATTACAATTGAGGGACAGTGGGTTGAGGGAAAAGGTCAGAACAAATTCAATCAATGTCACAGGTAGAAGGCCAAAATGGTCATCACTCTAAACCATGAGACTTGATGTGGTCTGTTTATTCAGACAGCCTCAGAAACTAAAATAAATATTCTGATTATTGCTGATATAGATGAAGTTATTGCCATTTGAATTTTGGAATTTTTGTTTGGATTGCGTTCCTTTGGTATCTAAATTGAATGATACTAACTAAATTGCTAATGCTCCTGTAAAGAAATCATTTTTGTACCCCACAGAACCATTGTATTTTTGTCGCTAAATACCCAGGTTCTGAGGGACACCGGGTTTCCCCGTTGTTTTGTGCCACTGGTATACTTAGTGTGATAAGCATAGAAAGTAAAGCATTTCGTAATGATCAGAAGCCCTAGGGACTTCACACACAAGTGCGCTGCATGATATGGACGGATCTCTCCGCACCTTTCTTACTCAAATGGGTTACTCTGTCACAATGGTGACGGATATCCCGTGTGACAAAATATAAATCCCATATAATATAATGGGATTTCTATTTCGGAGGACGGGATATCTGTCACTGCTGTGACGGAGTAACCCAACTGACAAGATCTAAATCAGGACTTCTGTCACTGATTCTTTTCTTCTATTTTGGAAGACCTATGCTCGAGGCTTTGTGCACTAAGGTCTGTTTTGTGAGATTGCAATCCAGTTGGTTGAAGAGGGGCTGTTTTCCTGTTCAGACCTGGTTGCCATCTCATATCTTCTCAGTTTATTGTTGTATTTTTTTTTACGCCTCATTAATAACACTTTATGCAAGAGTTTTCATTTAATTTCAAAAGATGGGGTTCATTTGGTAGCCCTGTGTTTATTAGCTAATCTGAAACTAAAGACCATAGTCTAGTAGAGCTGAAGCTCCTTCCAGATAGCCCAGGACTCCCAGGGCATTTCTATTATGATGCACCAAACTTCTCTGAGCTACAACTCTTGAGTGTGCTTATGTGTGTACCTGCGGCCACGCTTGCTTTTTGCGAGCTGAATTAAATTTAAAAACGTTAAAATAGTTAAAGTTTGGCAAGTTAAAAACAGTTATTGTGCATCAGGAAATGCCTCTTTCCTCCTGATTCTGTCTGTCTTTTGTCACTGTTGTATCAGCATCCCCCAAGCACAGTTTCTCGTGGGGTGTCGGGCGGGCTGAAGATGCTCTCCCATCCCTCTCTTTTAGTCTTAATTTCAAAGTACAACTGGTGGGGTAAAGTTGTATCCAATTTAGTAATTGTGTGACTCGGGTGACTCTGGTGTGAGGCATGTAAACTACTGAAACACTGCTGGCGTGGGAGGGCAATACGCTGGTTATTTGAACTTATCTCCTCTCAGCAGTCGGCCACCTCCTCCACCCTCCGACTCACCAGAAGTCCTGACAGGGTCTCGGGCTGTGGTGCAGCAGCACACCTGAAATCTGAGGCCACACCGTCCCCCTGACATCGTGACTCCATTCTACCTCACTGCGGACCTCAGAGGCTCCCGGGATAACCAGAAGCCAGGTCAAGGGGCAGTGACCGAGCCAAAGGCAGGTGCCAGGGCCCACACTAGTGCCACAGGGGTTGCTAGGCAGTCGAGGGCAGGGGCTATTGAATGGGCAAGGCGAAATCTCACTCCCTCAAGAGATGCCAGGTCCTACCTGTGGACAGTGTCTGGGGTCTGGGACATCAGCTCTAACAGAGAGATAGAAAGAGAGAATGAGGGCTCCTAGGGGTGGCATCCGCAGGATGTCCATCCCGGGTCTGCTTCGGGCAGGTGGTAGATCCCTGCCCCATCAGGTTGCGGTATTTATTGGTTGGGGTTACTCGGGCGGGGCTTAGTTGACAATTAGTTGCTTAAGTGCATAATTCTCAAGCTATAGTCTTGAGGTAGGGTTAGATATTTGAGCTTGTTTCTAAGTTAGAACTTTTATAGGGGTAAGAGGGTTAATTATGGAAGATAAGGCGGCTAAAGTGAGGGAAGCGCTAAAAGTATTTTGTGAGGAATTCAGGCAGAAAAGCCTTAGTCCAACCCGGCTTTTGCGAACCTGGGTTGGTATGGAGCAGCCAAAGCACGTGACTGCCAGTGTAGGCGCTCCAGCAGTAAGTGCGTGTCCGTCTCCACACAATGTGGCGAAGTTAATAAAAGCTCATTGTTAAGGAGAGGAAAAAGAGAAAGTGTATTGTTCCGGAGCAGAAGCTCTGCTTACCTCACTGTTGCAGGAACCAACCTTGGCTGGTAGATGTGAGAGGGGCCGCGTGCGCGCGCCTCACTAATGAAACAACAGGCTAGTGAGAGGTGGGCCCTGCGGATATCTGCAATTAAAGGAGAGTCTGTGGTGAAAATAGATTTGGGTACCTGGAGAGGCTGATATAGAACAGGAGGGTGTAGGTCAAGAAGCACACAGGACTTTAGTATCTGCAGGTTTTGGTGGCCTGCAGGGCAGCAAAGGGAAAATACTGCATAGAAATACTGGATGCAGTGATGATTTGCCGGCGGGGTCTAGAGCATCCTAGTTAGACTGTCCCAAAGAGAGGGAGTGTTTTGGTGCAACAATCCAACAACGCAGGAAAAGAAGATTGATCTTTAAAAGTCCAATATGGAGGATTGGGAACATTTCGATGGAGTGGCCTTTATCTGATCAGATGATTTCCCAACTAGGGGTAATACCTAGAAAAGCAGTGGGGGAATTTCACATGATTCATCATCTTTCATGGCGTCTCGGCTTGTCAGTGAATGACTTTATAGCAAAGGATGATACAGCAGTGCAGTTTGCTTCAGTGGATGTAGACATTGAATTGATCAGAGATGTATGCCCAAGAACGGAGTTTGCTAAATGTGACATTAAGTCAACCTTTCGATAACTAACAGTTCAGCCTTTGGACTTTTCACTGTTGGGTATTCATTTTGACAATCCTTTGTATGTAGATAAGGTGCTGCCGATGGGCTGCGCCATTTCCTGCAACCTGTCAAGGCATTTAGTACATTGATGCAGTGGCATTTTGCTTACAGAACAGGTCATGAATCGGTCACTCATTATTTGGATGACTTGTTGTTTATAGGTGCAGCAGGTACCCAAGATTGTGAGAGAGCATTGCATCAGTTTGGGAGGATGGCACAAGAGTTTGGAGTACCTTTGGCTCCTGAAAAAACGGAAGGTCCTAACACATGCCTGATTTTTCTGGGTATTTAATTGGATACATTAAAGATGAAAGCAAGATTGCCAGCTGTGAAAGAGCAAGAGATTGTTAAATTGCTCGAAGAAGCAAAGTTGTCACCCAATTTATAGATAAGGGCAGATTTTAAAGTATGGTTGATGTTTTTGAAAGCTTTCAATGGTGTTACCATGTGGTCTTTTGATTTGGATTTTGTATGGATGGTGCAGATTTTCTCAGAAGCAGCTGACTCTAATGGTTTATGTTTATTCTGAGAAGGCAGATGGTGTTCCGAATGATGGCCTGTAAAATCGGTCAATGAATGCAGGAGCATTGCCCTATTTGAATTGTTCCCATTGTTTTGGGCATTGTCGGTCTGGGGTTTAAAATTGTCGCATTTATCATTGACAATAAGAATATTTGCTCAATTTTGCCTTAACCTTGGCTATTCAAAAGAGGTGTTAAAAAAGGTTTGACGCTGTTCTAGATACAGCCTATTTATTTTCACTAGCACTGGTTACCTGAGGAACTTGCTGTTTTGGTGACAGATCTCAGTATCTCTTCTTCCCCTCCTCTTTTTGTCACCACTGGTGGGGTGTATTGGGGGGTGGGTTCTCGGCTGGTTTTGGAGGGTGGTCAGGACAAAGGCACTGACGGGGTGTCTGCCTGGTGGCAGAAATTGCGGAATTAGAGTCAGGCCGGAAGGGCTGGGGACATTTCAGAGTAGTTTGAGCAGAGGGGACACAGGGGAGCGATGGCTGAGGCAGGTGTGAAAGTCGGTGGATGAAAGAAAGGGGATGGGGAGGATTTAATGTTGTAAGAATGGTTTGGGGATTTTTATTTTTTGGAGTGCTTAAGGGTGGGGAGGGTGTTAGGATATGTTATTTCATTAGTGAGATAATGAATTGTAATTGTAAATGTTGAACTGCATACCTGTCAGAAAAAAGCAGCCTTTAACTCTCAATGGGCCTGGTTATTGTCATCTCGTCCGAAGAGAGAAAGAAAGGAGAAAGTGAGAGGCTGTGAAAAAATCAGTATAGATTCAGTGGTTGACCGTAATAAAAAGCCACATCTGGTACCATTCTGTTTTTTGTAAAGCACATGTGCATACATGTGTATTGGAGCTGTGCACTGAAAGGCATGATTGATACGAAAGTAACCGAAGGTATTAGATGACTGGAGGCCATGGTGGCTCTTGGGAAAGGAATGGATGCCCGCAGTCTCACTCCCAGCACTTCCTCCACCTATGTATTATTGCGGACAAGCTGAAATCACTGCAGACATCGGAGCAGCAGCATTCATTTTACATACCAAACATAGCAAGGCATGTCAATTGTGTATGGCGCGGCAACATGTGGTTCATCATGTCAATTGTGTTTTACGTTTCGTTTCATAAACTTTTATTCGGTTACCACTCATTATTGCAACCATAAAAAGTACAAAAGAGATAAAAATATAACTTTTTACACACAAATCAATCAAAAAGTAAAAACATTTAAAAAGAAAAACAGCAACTTCTAAGATAATAAGTAATATATATAGGATTCCCAAATAGGGGTAGACGGTTGTTCTTTCAAGCCTGGTTTTATCGACATAGATTGTTTTAGGATTCTTGATTTTGGGGCCAAGGTGCATAAAAAAAGTATTTTTTATGTTAACCTTGAGGCCTAGGGATCCCATGTAGGAACAATATTTGTTGAGTTGTACTTGTAGTTGCCTCAGCGTTCCAGCAAAGATTACAGAGTCGTCCGCATAGAGCAGCGTTGGGATTGGACAATGTTTAATTTGAGGAAGGTCCTGGCTCCCTTCTCGCATAGCCGACTCAAGTCCGTTGGTATATAAATTGAACAAGAAGGGAGCCAGTACACAACCCTGCCTAACCCCTTTTGTGATTGAAAAAGAGGGGGAAAGTTCTCCATTTATCCCGAACCTGACTCGCGCCGTTGCATCTGAGTAGAGTTCACGCAAAAATACAATGAGAGCAGGATCAACCCCTATTTCCCCAAGCATGGCCCATAGTTTGGAGTGCAGGACACAGTCAAAAGCTGCGCTAAGGTCGACATACACAAGGAACAGATGACCCTTTTTTGCTCCCACGTACTTCCCGATCAGGAGGGCGAGGTTCAAGGCCTGCTCCACGGTCCCAAGACCGGGCTGGAAACCGTACTGAAGGTCGGTCATAATGTTGTTACTTGATGCCCACTCCTGGAGCCGTTCCAGTAGCAGCCGACCCGCAACCTTCCCCAGGGAGTCCAGGAGCGAGATGGGCCTATAGCAGGCCGGATCGTTTTGGTCGCCCTTCTTGAAAATAGGGAGGAGTATAGAAGTGGACCATGAGTCAATCAGGCCTGTAGTTGTTGCTGCAGCCAGGACCTGAGTGAGAAGTGGGGACCAAAGGTCGATGTTGTGAGTGAAAATGTCCACCGGGACCCCATCTGGACCAGGCGCCTTGCCGGTTTTAGATGCTTGCAGGGCTTTGACTACCTCTCCGTGCTCAAATCGGATGTTAATTGGGAAGCTCTTTGTATCAGACGCACTATCTAGGGTAAGTCCCTCCTCTGCGGGCTCTCTACGACATCCGCCAAAGATTTTTGAATAGTGGGCAACCCACTCTTCGGCGGACACTGCGACATCGAGATGTTGAGCAGTCGATGTATCTGTCAAGAAGGGGGATTTAACAACTTGCCAGAAAAGGCCGCTATCTTTGCTTCGGCAGCTGTCGTGTAGTTGTAACCACAGGTTCGTCTTTATTTCTTTCCTGCGTTCTGCCCACGCAGCGTTATAGAGCTTCCTAAGTTTAGTAATCTCAGGGATGTTCCTCACTGTGTTTCGGAGGGCCGCCTTAAGGTTGGAGAGGGCCTTACGACACCGGGAGTTGAACCAACCCTCAGCTGGTATTTTTCTGCGTGTATGGGTGCGAGATAATTCCTCCTTTATTATACCCAAGATCTTACCAAAACTGTCCAAAACTGTTTGAGGTGGGGAATCAGGGCTTAAGCGGTCATATACCCATGGACTGGCTTTTTTAAGAACTATCCCCGTAACTGCTTCTGGATCTATTTTTGCCCACTTTACAGAGACACCGTTCACTTTATTCATGGATAACGTTTTTTGTGTTAACAAGCTTGTAGCGTTGGTATGTAGTGAGACAGTTTTTGGTCGAACTAAAACACTATTAGGAAAGTGGTCGCTACTAATTTCAGATCCTGTGTGGAATTTTGCCAGTTGTCCCTTCATACTCTGAGAACACAGAATAAAGTCAATGGTGCTTGACAACCCCCTACCATGAAATGTCGGAGAAAAATCAACTTGCGGGTCTACCAGTTCATTGGCAAAATCCATCTCCAGTGAGAAGAAACTCTCATTCATGCAATTCCCATTTGTGGTGTGTGCGAAATGGGCCAGATGGCTACCATTCTCATCTGACAGTCCACAGTTACCATTTCTATAGTTGGTGCATAGTGGGATATTAAAATCGCCACCCCAAATAACATATACAGGGAGAGACGATGGCTTATTTTGTTGCAGTACTAAAAAAGTGGTAATTTCATTTAACATCTTCACACACTCGGGTGGTTGGAGATTGTTATATAAATTTATCAAAAGGTAAGTAAAACTCTTGTTCAGGTGTATTTGCAAAATTTGGTAGCACTCTTCTTC
The DNA here is from genome assembly GCF_964263255.1 of Lissotriton vulgaris. Lineage (NCBI taxonomy): Eukaryota > Metazoa > Chordata > Amphibia > Caudata > Salamandridae > Lissotriton > Lissotriton vulgaris. The sequence continues at coordinate 1,086,924,702 of NC_141694.1, read as the reverse complement.
TTTTAATCTAGTTATTGTTATAGAGGAGTGGTTATTTACTACGTATACTGCTAGACCACCCTTAGGTCTACCAAACAAACCCTGACTTGCTGGGATGTGAAAAGTTTTAAAACCCAGTAGGTGGACGGGGACAGTTGACCATGTCTCCTGGAGACATACTATGTGATGCTCGTTTACCGTGTCTACCCATGGTTGTAGATTGATCTTAGAGCGTAGGCCAGCAACGTTCCAAAATAGAACGGATAAGGTTGTTTGTTTATTTAAAGAAGAATTACGTTTATGGCCATAAAGGTTATCTGTGCAGGCACTGTCGGTTGGGTACAACGAGGTACAGCTCATCGAAACCGCAGTTGGAGAGGGGGACTTAGGGCCCTCGATCTGAGGAGACAACGGGGCAGCTAAACTTACAAGTTCCCCCGGAGTACAACCCATGGAGTCATGGGAAAGAGAGAGATCTAGAAAAGTTTGGGCGCGGATAATAGTTGGCGCAGACAATACTTTGCAAAATTCAGAGTGAGTGTTATTATGCAACTCTAGAGCTCCCTCTACCATCTGAGCAGACCCTGGAACCCCCTGGATCAGGTTACTGCTATTTGAGGTGGCTAACGGTCAATCAACCATTTCCAAGCAGTCATATCTGTTTCTGGTTGGGATACCTCGCCATCCCACCAGTGAAGGTTGTTCCCTGTTAGGGTACAAAGGCCGAGATTCCCACTCCCTACTCCTGCTCCTCTGAGTGTACCAGAGACCCACATGGTTCCATGTACACTCCGGGGGCTGATCCCAGTTTAGAGCTGGGGGATACTGAAAGCTGTGCACTGGTGGATAAAAGAAAGAGAGGCGATGGGCGTCAATACCCCCCTTTTTGGCCAAGGCTGGCCATGAACAAATATAGTCAACAGTGGCTGGATCGTCACAGTTGACTATAATGCAGTCTCCTTGTATGCTTTTTGGTTCAACCCCAATCCACGGCACTCTACGCACGGTAGAAATTCTGCTGGTGTGTGGGGGTTGTAGGGGCCTATTTAAGCTGAGCCACTGTAAGACCTTATTTCGATGGGACCAGGACGGTTCCTCTGTAGTTACTGGTAGCTCCGGGACCCCAGTAAGGATGACAATATAAGGAGACACTTCTGGAGGTAGATGAATTGGGCGCTTGTGCCTAATCCCCTTTTTACCCTCACCCAGCAAATTAGATGGTGGTTGCTGAGGCACCAATGATGGTATGGGTCTCTGGTTTCATAGCTGGGCGGGACCCTTGTCAAGAGTAGACTGAGAAGGAATAGTGACCGGGGCCTTAGTCATAGGCCGGCCTCCAAGAGTGGAGTGAGTGGAGGGTTGTAGCATATTGGGCTTTGCTTGGATATTTTGGGTTTTTGCAGCTTGGAACGGCTTAGCTCGGCAGTCCGACTGAGCCCCTTGAACTCCTGAACTAGGAGGATTTGTTTTGCCCCCCCATGAGTTGGTTTGGACCAGGCTTTGCTGATTAGATGGCTTTAGGGAAAGTTTCGCTAGTTGTTTTTCTATGGTCATTATGTTCCATTCTAGGGGTTGTAGATGATGTTTTAGGAGCTCCCTGAAACTAAGTAGAAGCTGGGTGTTTGCAGTACATGATCTACAGGTCCCCCCCTCTGTGCCCTTAGTAGTTGGATTAATGGTAGGTTCTATTAGATTAATAAATGAAGTATTAGGATCATTTAGGTCACCCTGCGACAGATGAACAGTAGCCCCCTTCTTAATAGCTGAAGAGACAGGAGGAACATGGGGCTTTTTTGAGTTACCCTTTTTCTTATCTTTGCCCCGCTTTGGAACAGCGCCCTCCTTCGCCCCCATAAGCTGCTTATCAGGGCCTCGGTCTTGGGTTTGAAGTAACTGTAGATCTGGGGTATTTTCAAGATTGCCCGTAGAATCAGGGCCAGAAGAAAGATTGTTGGCAGACTGATCAACAGTATTCGGGATGGAATGAATCTCCACTAAAACATTTGGTTGCAATAGCGCAGGGATAGTTGTAACTGATTGTAATGGGGATAGTGCAGAGGCTAGGGGGCCCAATGATGACCTTCTGGCGTTGGCAAGATCTTGCGAGACCCTACGCTCCAGCAAAAAAATGCTCTGGTCGATAGCCTCATTTGCTCTTGAAATAAATTGGTCTATAGGACCGGTGATCAGGGCCGCACTCATGGCCGTCTTGCTTCTAGTCCCCCTTGTCATGATGGAAAAACCTAGACCGGAGCTAGTGGCGCTTTTATGCGCCTCCTGGCGCTGGGTAGTGACGCTGGAGACCTCAAGGGCTGCCAGGAGTTGTAGGCAGCCCCTCGCCACACTCCACACGGTGGCCCCGCTCAGGATCTTGACAGAGCGGCTGGGCGGCGGGAGGCAGGCAGGAGGACCGGAGGGTCTCTGGAGCAAGGTAAGCGTTCAGCAGGGTTTACACGCGGTCAGCAGGTAGAGTTTCAGAAAGGGAAGACCCGCTCCCCGTAACTAGTGACGCTTTTATGCGCCTCCTGGCGCTGGGTAGTGACGCTGGAGACCTCAAGGGCTGCCGGGAGTTGTAGGCAGCCCCTCGCCACACTCCACACGGCGGCCCCGCTCAGAATCTTGACAGAGCGGCTGGGCGGCGGGAGGCAGCCGGGAGGAGCGGAGGGTCTCTGGAGCAAGGTAAGCGTTCAGCAGGGTTTACACGCGGTCAGCAGGTAGAGTTTCAGAAAGTGAAGCCCCGCTCCCCGTAACTAGTGACGCTTTTATGCGCCTCCTGGCGCTGGGGAGTGACGCTGGAGACCTCAAGTGCTGCCGGGAGTTGTAGGCAGCCCTCGCCACACTCCACACGGCGGCCCCGCTCAGGATCTTGACAGAGCGGCTGGGCGGCGGGAGGCAGGCGGGAGGACCGGAGGGTCTCTGGAGCAAGGTAAGCGTTCAGCAGGGTTTACACGCAGTCAGCAGGTAGAGTTTCAGAAAGGGAAGCCACATTTTGTGACAATGTTGACATGGGAAGGGCAATCGTGCGTTGCATAGCTGTGGAGTGAGGAAATTGTTATGCCGGGCCATTTTAGAGATTAGTTTAGTAGTTGTGGCGTCAGCAGAGTGCTTTAAGGTCTAAGTTATGTGTATGTAAATCAGTCCCTGAAGGTAATCAGAAGCTTGAACCGGTCCTTAAACACTGAGCAACATCAAAAGTTTAATATTCACGTTTTGCTCAGTACGCCAAAGTTACTGTAAATTGATACCCTACAGTACACAGAAATAATACATACGCACACTGTCTATTGAGCATGCAGTCTTAGCATCCTGGGATTTTCAGCAACATATTATTAGGCGTGCCTTGGAATGTTTGAACAGAACTCTAATGCAACTGCCCCAGCCCAGTAATGTTTGATCAACACTATGTACAGACATATGATATAAGGACCATGACAAATAAATTCAGCAATTAAGGTTCTGTGGTGCATGCATCAATAAAATGACCCAGTCTGCAGCGTCACCGGCATTTTTTTTTCTTATTGAGCCATGCTGCACAACATCAGGGGCCTCATTTATGAAAAGTGACGCATCGCTGCGTGAAAACAGCGATGCGTCACTTTTCACTGCGCACTCCTTGCGACACCAATGATGCGTCATATTTAATGTATGACACATCATGTCGCAAGGGCTTACAGATACGTCAGTATTTCTGACGCATCTGTAAGCGCAAAAGTGACGCATTGCTGGAGTGTGTCACAAAAGTGACGCAACTCCAGCAATGCGTCCTTTCACATGGGGAAAACCCCATGTGAAAGGGCTTGCGTCAGTCTTATGCCTGCTGTGAGGCAGGCGCAAGATTTTGACGCAACAGCATCCTAAAAGTGACGCAGTGAAATCTCATAGATTTCACTGCGTCACTATTACGAGGCTTTTTGCGGGGGAACGCCCCCTCTGCATACATTATACCTGACGCAGGTATAATGTGGCGCAGGGGTTTAAAAAGTGACGCATCTACCTAGATGCGTCACTTTTTAAATATGGCGCAACAAGGCGCATTTTGTACGCCGCTGGTGTGTCACAAAAAGTGACGCACCGGCGGCGCAAAACTGACGCAAGGCCTCATAAATAGGGGCCCAGGGATGCTGTACAGAATGGCTTAACACCATTTACACAGTCAATAGGTCTCAAAAGTGAGATCTATTGGCTTTGTTAATACTTGTTTTTTTACAGGGCTCACTTTAGTTGCAAAAAGAGCCATGCTCCTGCCTCTGACTGTGTGTAAAGGGGAGGCATCTAGGAGGCCAAGAGTCTCACACGAAAAGCTATCTCTCTCACTCCTTCCACAGGCTGTTACTTTGCAAGTGCTGCTTTTTCCGGCTAAAAGAGAGGAGAATACGGGGATTGGTGAAGAGTGTGATAATTAGCCTGCTCTTACTGCTCTCACACATTCCTGCTTCCCATTTAGAGTGCTCCCAGGAGGCAGGGGCACAGACACAGAGAGAGGGAAAGCTCTCCAAAATGTGACTACTGCCTTCCCGCTGCTTCTGGATGCACATACATATGTCATTCTCCGTGAGCAGGGCTTAATTTGAGTCAGTGATTGCATGTGGGGCTCACCAACACTCCTTTTTGTGGACAACACTTATTATTATTATTATTATTATTATTCCGAGTTTTGTATAGCGCCTGGTTACCAATAGGCATCCCCGCGCTTATCAGAACATAACACAGCTACAAGAATGCAAGGATTAAACAGAGAACAAAAAAGTTTTTAAAAGTTTACGAAACCTGAAGAGACTGGCTTCGGGGCGCAGTTGTAGGGGCAGTGAGTTCCACAAGGAGGCCACATTTATTGAAAACCTTCTGCCCCCAGTTCTTGCCTTTTTCACCCTGCCAACCTGAAGGAGATGTTGGTGGTCAGAGCGGAGGGAACGAGAGGCCTTATAGGGCTGGACCATCTCCTCAAGAATAGGTGGACCCACCCCGTGCAGGACTTTGTGGGCGATGCAGAGTGACTTGAATTTCACCCGGTCCTTCACAGGGAGCCAGTGCAGTGCCCTCAACGCCGGGCGGGCAGATTGCCGCCTAGGCCTTCGATCCAGAGCAAGAGAAAGAAAAGCTTACAAAGTGGAAATAAGTAGGAAGAGTCTGACGGAAAGACTGTCAGAAAGGGAGAAAGCAGGGATGAAAAGGAACCTGCAAGAGTGAGGTAAAGCAGCAGGGAGTGACTGGTGGTGGATTAAAGAGGCATGCAGTGCAATCAAGCCTGACATTCAGTAGTGCCAGCTGTGGGCTTCTGAGCACAACTTTGCGCCCTGGCACATATTATTTCACAAACTAAACACTACAAAACAGAAAACATTTTAAGGAAGAAGAGGACATTTAGATGGGGGATGGGGGATTGCACAATGGGCATCTAATTTGGCAGCGAAAGTATGGTCGATATTCCAGGATATGTGTGCCTGCAAATGTATAATACAGCAATGTATGGGCATAAGAGTCTGAATCTGTACACTTAACCCATTTCTATTTGCTTCTCAGGTTTCATCTGGCACATGATAGCAGGACTTAAATATATGTAGCTTCCACTGTCACATGATGCCAAACATGCCCACGTGAGGCAGTACCTGGCATGACCATGGCATAAGTGCCTAAAACGTAAATAAGATTGCACTGCATCTAACATGGCTGTGCTTAGGCATATGGGGCTACAACTATGAATATGGTGGTTGTTCTTGCATTTACGAGTCTGTGCCTGTCCAATTTAAGGTGTTCTTTGGAATAAAGTTACAACATCTGGGTAGATAAGGCTGCACCAGCTTAAGATGGCACCGTGGTACCAAAATACAGCAGTCAGAATATTGACTGAAGACATGTCCTAAATATTGTTTACGAAAATATTGTTTTATTGGCGTTAAAAATAGCAAATCTGTACCAAATGGAACCACATTTTTGTAGACAACGTTTAGGGCACAATATGTATGTCTGACAACGTTTCTGGATACGATATTCGGATATACAACACTGGTGGCTCTACATACTTATTGTGGTGGCTGTACCTTGACATATCTAGTCATGTACTGCATTGTAAATGCTGCAGTTAGGCTTTTGAGACTAATTTTGCCTGATACACCTTAGCTTATGAGGTTGCACTTAGTAAGTATGAAATTAATACACATCATCATATGCTCACTTAATCAGGGTTTATTATGATATATCCAGGCATAATGTGGCTATAACTAGATATATGGTGTTGTGCCTGTCATATGAGACTGTAACTGGGAATTTGAGACACTCTATGGCCTTATTAGGCAGTACCTAGGCATGTGGGACTGCCATATCATAGTACAGAGCATACATAGTCTGCATCAGGCCATTTATGACTGTACCTGTATTACACCTCCCATGACAGGGCGGTAGCTATGTAAATGAGTCAATACTAGGGTATATGGCAGTTGTACATTGTTAAACTTGGCATCGTGGTTTCCCTTCACTTCTTTGCCTTCTGACCTCCTGTTTTTCTGACTTGATTTTTGCTAGCCTTAGTATTCTGGGTATTTTTTTTTTATAAACAAATTTGTATTGTTTTACTACACAATGCAAACCACAAACACCTCGGACCACACATGAGTGTCAAACTATCATTGAGAGTCTTTGCCGGCCCTCCAAGAAGAGAGAAGAAATAAAAGGAACAACTCCGTTCTACCCCCTCCACACGCCCCCCCCCCCACGGCCCCCGCACACCTAATCCAAGTTACAATACATTTCCCAGCCATTTCCCCCACACTATGCGGTATTTTTTGGGACATCCTCTTGCCTGATAGAGAGTTTTTTCTTGGGCGACACACCAGTCCACTCCCACCCCCACTTAGCACAGCTGGGTGGCCGCGGTTGTTTCCAGGCAGCAGCAATGTCCCTTTTCGCCACCATCAATGCAGTCATGAGAAACAACTTCTCATTTCTTGTGCCGTCCAAACCCTCTGTTATACCCTGGAGAGTATGCTTGGGGTTGTGTGGTACCTCCCACCCCAAGACCTCAGTGAGCTCGGCTTCAATGTCCCTCCAATTTGCCCCCAGGTCGGGACAGGTCCATACCATGTGAAGTCATCCGGCTCAAAACTACAGCGGGGGCAGGTTGCGTCTGGGGAGAGGCCTGCGCAGTGGAGTCGGACCGGGGTGAGACATGCGTTGTGCAAATAGTATAGTTGAGTCAAACACAGCCTGGCTGAAGCGGTGACCAGTCTGGGTGCCATAAGGGCATCCCTCCATTCATCCTCGTCCAAGGGAACCACCCAAGCCTCCCAGCGCTCCTTAAGCCCGTCCAGGGATGTTGGGGTGTTATTGACTAATGAACGGTATATTCGGAAGATCCCCCCCTTCCCCAGGTTCCCCAACAAAACCTGCGCCTCCGGGGGGTTGTGGTCCGGCAGCCTCATGTCTAGGGGTTTATGGACGCTTATTGCATGATGCAGCTGCAGGTATTTGTAGAATTGGGAGGCCTGGAGGGAAAAGGGCGTTTGAAGCTCCTGAAACGAACACAGGTGGGCCCCACGCCAAACATCCCCAAGTTGTGATATACCAAGTAGGTCCCAGGCTCGAAATCCCTTCAGCCCCACTACTTCCCGCAGCCAGGTGCCGCGTCACAGGGGAGTGAGCTGGGTAAATTTTCAGGTCCAGTGGGTATGACGTAGTGCCGCCCACCAAGCCCAAAACACTGCTTTGGTGATGTCCAGACAAGCCGTTGGGATGGGAGCCCCGTAAAGTCAATCTTGAATACACAAGAAACCCAACTCTCCCAATTCCACCCTATACGCCGGATCTGACCAGCCACCCCCCGAACCAGTCGTGAATTACTAGGAGGCGAGGGGCCAAGTAGTAGAGGTATAGATTGGTCTTACCAAACCCTTCATCGAAGGATGGCAAGCGACCGAGCACCAGTGCAAGCCTAGGCCTACCTCCTCCCCAAACAAACCGCGTCGCCACCCCATCAAGCTCGCGGAACCAGGACCGCGGAAAGGAGATGGGGACGTTTTGGAGCATATACAGGAACCGCAGGAGCAGCATCATTTTGAAGAGGGCAACCCTCCCCAGTAAGTTAAGGGGAAGCTACTGCCACCTGAGAATGTCTGCCATAGCTTTCTTAAACAGGGGGGCAACATTGATGGCCCAACTGAGTTCCGGGAGAAGAGTGACCCAGATACCCAGGTATTTGAATGATAGCCGGCGGAGGGGAATGGTGGATTGCCAGTCAAAGCATTCCCGGGTGGGATGCAGTGGCACCAACACCAATTTTTTAGCGTTCAGATAAAGGCCGGACGTTTGACCGAAGTATCATAGAATTTGTAGCGCGTGTGGGCCCGATCGCGCTGGGTCCGCTAAATATAGCAGTACATCGTCTGCATAGAGAGCGATCTTGTCGGCCTCCATGCCTGGCCACTCCCAACCGCGGAGTGAGGGGTCTGCCCTAATCAGGTCCGCCAAAGGCTCCATTGCTAAGGTAAATAGAAGAGGGGACAAGGGGCAGCCTTGCCTTGTCCCTCGGCCGATGGAAAACGTAGTGGATAATGCCCCGTTCTCCAACAAGCGAGCGCGCAAGCTGGTATATAGCACCTGGGCCATGTCCCGGAATTTGGGGCAAAAGCCCATGTGAACTAGGATGTCCCCCAGATACCGCCAGTCCACCGAATCAAAGGCCTTCTCAAAGTCCACCAAAAGGAGGGCCAGGTAGGGGGACAGGCGGGCGCGGTGTGCAAGTGCCACATGGAGGCGGCATAAACAATGGCACGTGCCATGACCCAGCATGAAGCCACACTGGTCCGGGTGGACTAATCCAGACAGCAGGGAGCGAAGCCTCTGTGCCAAGACCGCAGCATAGAGTTTGACCTCTGTGTTTATGAGGGAGATCGGCCGGTAATCTGCGCTGTGCAGGAATGGCGGGTGCGATTTTGGCAGAACCACGATCGTGACCACGTCCGTTTCGGCGGGGAAGGAGCCCTTTTCCACGGCTTCCGCCTAGAGATCTTTAAGTTGTGGAACCAAGGTCTCTCAATAAAGAGCGTAGTATTCCTGAGGAAACCCATCGGGCCCAGGGGTTTTACCCGCGGATGTGTGGGTTATGGCATCCCCGATCTCCTTCAGGGAGATAGGAGCCTCCATCGCCTCCCGCTCCTCCCGTTGCAGCTGGTTGAGGCATATGCCCCCCGTTGCAAGCAAGTCAGGCAACGATAGGTCAGAGCTCCTCGTACGGTAGAACTGGGAGTAGTACTCGGCAAAGATCCGCGCCACCGCCACCGATGAGGTGTGAGTGGTGCCGGATTGGTCCATAATCGCAGGAATAATACGGGATGCCCTGGGGTAGGTGGCCAGCCGATGAAGTAGTGCCCCATTCTTGTCCCCCCACCTGTACACCCTCGCCACCGATGAGCGCCAAAGGAGTTTGGCCGCATCTAGGGACCGCTGACGGATTTCATCCCGAAGGAGCCGCAGTTGTCGGGCCGTAGCTGGATCATCCCTTTCTTGGAGCGATTGCTCAAGCCGCAAAGCCTGTGCTTCGCAGGCTGTAAGCTGTTGCAATTGCGGATGCCGCTGTTGTAGGACATACCCTTTGGCTGCACCTCTAATGGTTGCCTTACCCGCCTCCCACAGGGTGCCCAGGGAGGAGACCATCCCTTCATTGGTCAGGTAGTAATTGTTTCAGCTCTCCTCCTACCTCCTTACAGAGAACCTTGTCCTGAAGGAAGCAGACGTTTAACCGCTAAACTGGGCTGGCAGCGAAGGGCGCGGACCGAGACTCAAAAGGACGGGGGAGTGATCGGAGATGCCCCGGGGAAGGATACGTACATCTTGAATGCCCACGCAGTTCGCGGAGGGGATGAAGATCGCGTCAATACGGGTGTGAGTGTGGTGCGCCGCGGAGGTGTGGGTATATTGCCGTATCTGCGGGTGCCAGACCCGCCAGGCGTCACAGAGGTCTTGTGATTCGGCCCAATTCGATAACTGTTTGGCTCGCAGAGTTCGGGAGTCGGAGATGGGCCCCGAGGAGTCCATCCAAGGGGCCGAGACAGCATTGAAATCCCCCCGATGACATTGGCTCCTGAGGGAAAGGCAGACAGCATGACCCCAGAGTGGGACAGGGCCGGCGGCTGCAAGGATGGCGGCACATAGAGAGACATGAAGGTAAACGGCCAACCCTCCAAGGTACCGCAGATGGCTAGAACCATACCTTGAGGATCATGGAAGACCTGTGTTAAAATGAAGGGAAGGGAGCGCCGCAACAGGATAGCCACCCCACGCGAGCCGCATGTGAACCCGGAGTGCCATACACGATTGTAACCGTAACGTGCTAGGAAAGGACATTTATTGCCCAGCAGGTGGGTGTCCTGGAGCAAGAGTACGTCTGCCCCAGTGCGCTGGGCGTATTTGAGGACAGCCATCTGCTTGAATAGGTCAAACAGGCCATTTACGTTCCATGATAGGAGGCGTAGGGATGCCCTGGGGACTGGGTTGTCAGTCATTATGCTGGGTTGAGGAGCACTAAAGTGAAGGGACGCTGGCCGGGGCATGAAGGGGCACCAGAGCGCCACGCTGGAGGAGGTGGGGGTGCGTGGGAAGGGGGCAGGGACCAAGACCGGGGCAGCACACGCTGTGGTACCATGAGGTGAACTTTACCTGAAGGAACATTTAAAAACTCAACCACCTCCCTCTTGGGAGGAACGACCAACCCCCAAACTCCCCCCCAACCCGAACCCCCCACCCTATACTTCAAGAACAGAAGCATCTGTCGCCCTTAACTATACTAGAGACAAAGAACAAAAACCAAGCTGGTTTGCCTGAATTGGAACGTGGTGGACACCTCCTTTCATAATGATAACCGTGCCGACGCCAAGGGTAAGAAACTAAACATTGAACGTCTGCCTGCACTGTCGTCTGCCAGCGTGGACCGTCAGGCCAGCTGCAGCGCATCACTCCCCGAGGATGTCATCCGGATCAAATTGCTGGACTGCTGGAAAGATCCGAACTGTCTATCAGCAGCCCCTGGCAGTCGGGTGATTCCCGGGCCCCCGGTGAGCCCCTCCGTGACCCCCCCACTGGAGGCAGGGAGGCCCGAGAGGATGTAGAGGAGTCCCTGGCGCCCTGCTCCGCTAGGCTTGATAACCTTGTCTGTGTCGCTGCAGGGGTTTGCCTTCTGCGGGACTGAGTGCGCCATCCTTGGCGCCGGCCAGGAGGCGGGGACATCGCCGCGGTCATGGGCACCGGGGATCTGCGCCCTGGCTGTTTCAGTGGCCTCTCCTCCGTTAGCCAGGTCCATGCCGCTCTCGGGGTCTCGAAGAAGATCGTCTTGCCCTGGAAGATGACTCTCAGGCAAGCAGGGAACTGGAGCTGATACTGGAGGCCCAGGGCCCTCATTTTTTGCTTAACTTCTATGTACGATCGGGTCTCTCGAGTGTAGTCGGGAAAAACTAAGATGGTGTGGTTTTGAAAGTTCTAGGGCCACAGCCGGCACGCCTCTTTGAGAATCGTGTCCCGATCTCTGAAATTGAGGACTTTGATGATGAAGGGACGGGATAAGCCCCCGGCTGCGGGCGTGCTGCGAGAGAGCGATGGGCCCTCTCAACCACGAACCAAGTTGAGAGAGTGTCAGCCAGCACCCAGGACCTGAACCAATGTTCCAGGAAATCGTCGGCCCTTCCTGCCTCACAGCCTTCCGGGAACCCCACCAGGTGCAGGTTGGAATGACGCGCCCGGTTCTCAGCATCTTCTGCGCGCCTGTGTAGCTCCTTGGAGTGGGTAGTAAGCTCGCGGACTTGATCTTGTAGTTGGCGGACGTCGTCCTCCACGGAGGAGATCCTGGACTCGGCCTTGGTAATTCGGGACGTGGCATTGCGGAGGTCCTGGCGCAGCAAGGCCACATCCATCTTGACCTCACCCACCATTGTCTCCTCAGAAATGCGCGATGCGTCTATGGCCTGCAGGATAGCTGCCAGGTCAGAACCCGGGGCCGAGGCGGCACCCCCTGAAGAACCACCCTGGTCACCACCAGCCAATGTGAACTGGTCAATCTTGGTCTGCAGCGGGGAAGGCGTTCACTTGGCACCCTTGTCTCTGCCCATGATGATGATCTGGGGGGGGGGCAGCCACGGCAGGGTCCGATGGTTCACCAGGCCCGGTCGGCCCCAAGGAACAGGTCATGGCTCCTCACTCACCTCCAGAAGAGGAGGGAATGGAACTGGGGGTCAGACCCCTCGACACCCCCACGCACCGGCTAATCGGAGCACCAGTGGACTCCCACTCAGGCCCTCCTGGACCCCGCCAGCCGGGGGGGACACCCGGGGGATGCCACAGAACGCGGCCTAAAAAAAAAAGGGGGGGAGCCCGGCCCGCCCCACAGTGACTGACCCCACAGCGGGCTCACCTCTTAGCGGCCTGAATTAGCCGCCGATCTCCCCCTAGAGCATAGTCCAGGTGGCTGGGCGGCCCCACTACCACCCCGTTTTGATTTGAGCACTCCTTGAGAGAGATCTCCAGTGCAGATCCACTGAGGGCCAGGCACACAGTCCCTTGGTGGATTTCAGCTGGCCGAGGTGGATGCAATGGTAGTTCCCCGTCGCCGAGGCAGGCCCCCGTCCAGCCTGTTCCGCGGAGCCACACCGGTTCACCACTCTCACTTCTTGCCCCAGTCACCTCTCTTGTGGCAGGGAAGGAAAATCGAGGCCAGGCTGAGGAGCAGAGCAGCCACGAAGATCAGCCTCCCGACCGCCCCAGGCGCCACCCGCTCCTGGCGCCTTGAAATCTCAGCAGTGCCCCGGTCTATTTGATTCGGGGCCGGCACAGGTTCTTTGCCACGCCCCGCCCTCGGGGAGTAGCGGGACCCTCCAGCAGCTCTCGGGCCACTGCGTATGTCTTCATGCCCCAGTCACTTGGGGGGGCCCCAGCAAACACAGAAGGCATGCACCCCCCAAGGCGTCACACCGCCACCCAGGAAGCTCCGCAGCCCCACCACCACCCAACCGGTGGCCGATGTTACAGGGAGGAGGATGGCAGCCAGAACGGAGGCCGGCCTGCGACAGGCCCAAAGCCGGGAGGCCATGTGTGTCTGCACCCTTGCTCCCTCTACCTGCTAGCTGGCTCCGTCAGGGCGGCGATTCCGGGCCCGCCGGGGTGGCGACGTCCACGTCCATCGGAGATCTCAGCAGTCACTGGTGGCACCGACAGGCCGCCACCCGGCCTGGGCACTGAAGGGCAGGGACGGTGAATCGTCCCAGGAGTTCCGGAGCGCCAGCAGCCTCACCGCACCGGCCGCGCTCCCAGACACTGCGGCAAGGCCACTCACCCCCGTATGGCACAGGAACCTCCAAGGATCACCGGGCGAACAGCCCCCGGTAGCCCGCTTCAGCAGGGACCCAAGGGAGACAGGTACAGGGCAGAAAATGTGGGATTCAGCTAGGATGCCGAGCAGATGACGGAGGGGTCCAGAGCACTACAAAAGTGCGACCGCCATCTTGACACTCGTAGCCACCAGTATTCTGGGAATTTTACTACTGCTAGGTGTTTGTGCTCTTTCCTTAAAACATGGTAACATTGGCATATCCACAATTGGCATTTTTTATTTACTTATAAGTCCCTGGTAAAGTTCACTACATGTGCCCAGGGCTGTACATTAAATGCTACGAGTGGACCTGCAGCACTGATTGTGCCACCCACTCGAGTAGCCCTTTACATCACTCAGGCCTGCCATTGTGGAGCCTGTGTCTGCAGTTTTTAAACTGCCCTGTCGACCTGGCAAGTTAACCCTCTTGCTTGGCCCAAACCTTCCTTTTTAATACGTATAAGTCACACCTAAGGTAGGTCCTGGACAGCCCCATGGACAGGGTGCAGTGCTTTTACAAAGTTGGACATGCACTTTTAGTTTTACATGCCCAGGTAGCTAAAAAATCTCAAATTCGTTTTTTACTACTGCAAGGTCAATCTCTCTCATAGGTTAACCTTGGGATTACCTTATTACATTTTATAAGTGTAATTTTCAATTGTGAAAAGATGTATATATCGATTTTGGTGTCTCTTGGCTCACAATTCAAAATCACAACGTATGGCAAAATTGGATTTTAAGTTGCAAGTCTGAAAATTCCACTTTTAGAAAGTTGACATTATCTCATAGTAACCATTCTATGCCTTCGCCTGCCTTTGAATGCACATCTGGGGTGGGTGGCAGCTGGGCTTTGTGTATTCTCTCTAGATATCCACACACAAAGAGAGCTTAGGTGTGCCTGATAGGCCATTCACTTCTTGAAAGACCATCACCAGGCTGAGGAGCCATCCTGGGCATGATGAGAGGGAGGAGCTGACACTTGCACCTAAATAGATCTCTGCATGTCCCCACAAAAAGAGCTGCATACCCCCCGTAGTGAGTCTGGAGCCAGAGCAGGAAGGGCAGGGAACTTCAGAGGCCTATCTTTGAAATCTCCCTCACTGCAAAGGCATAACTGGGTAGAAGTACTGGACCATTGACACCATCAAAGCAATATACTTCTGGACCTGAGGACATTCTGCCAGGAAGAAGGACTGGTTTGCTGCTGAAAGTACTGTGACTCTGCTGGACGCCTGCTTTGCTGTGCCTGACCTGCTGCCTGTTGCCCTTCTTGCCTAGGAATGTGAAAGACTGGGCCTACATCTCTACATTCCCAGAACCAAAGTTTCTCCAAGGGCTTGCTTGCTAGCCTCCTGTTCTGAAGTCTCAGGGGCATCAAAGACTTCCATCAACCCTGCTACAGCCTCTGGACTCTGCCAATTGTCACATCTGCCCTGCCAAGTGGTGCCAATTCAGTACTGGTCCCTTAGAGTATGGATTTCTGACTGTTTTTCTTCAAAATGTTATGCTATGTTATGTTAAAAAGTTTATACCGCGCACGTACACCAAGACGGTTTCTTGGCGCTCATAACAGACATAACGAGCCAGGGTAAAGAGTATTATTCTGAGGCCGCTTTGAAAAGGAAAGTTTTTAAAGTTTTCCTGAACGACTCATAAGAGGGGCAGTGGCGGAAAGAAGAAGGGAGGGAATTCCAGAAGGAAGGGCCTAAAAAAGAAAAACGCATTCCGCCGTGTTTTTTGCGGCGGATTGATGGGATGCAGAGAAGGTTATCAGCAGAAGATCTGAGATTACGGGTAGGAAGGTATCTCTTTAGCTTGGAGGAGATGAATTCAGGGGCGCAGTTATGGAGGGATTTGAATATGGTGCATCCGAGTTTGATGGAGCACCGTTTGGCCACTGGGAGCCAATGGAGGCTCCTCAGAAGGGGGGAGACATGCTGGTGTTTAGGTTGGTGGAACACCAAGCGGGCGGCCTGGTTCTGAATTAGCTGGAGTTTTTGAAGCTGATAGGCAGGAATCCCCACATACAAGATGTTAGCAAAGTCAACCCTGGAGATGACCAAAGCCAGTATAACTAGTATGAGTGCCTCTCTGGTAAGAAATCGACAGATCTTACGGATCCTACGCAGTTGAAAAGAGCAGGATGATGTAACTGCCGAGATCTGGGATTTCATAGATAAGTCCTCAGAGATGACCACTCCAAGGCTTTTCACAGAGCTGACCGGGCAAGGGGGGGTGCCAAGGGAAGGGGGCCAGTAATTGTCATCCCATGGATTGGTAGGACCACCCACCAGAACAAGTTCCGTCTTAGACGGGTTCAGCTTGAGCTGGCTGTGAGCCATCCAGTCAGAGATGAACAACATTGTTGTTTGAAAATTGGAGCAGGAGGAAGTTGTAGTAGATCAGAATAGTATATAAATCCATGCATCCCCACAAAGACATTGCATCACTGGCTGCGCCACTCAATGACAGCACATCACCTTTATCGAGAGGCGTTCGCTGGTGACACATCTTTAACAGCGGAGATCAAAACTGACGCATCACCTACATCCAGCTGAATTGACAACAATGCATTGCCTCCTCTGCTCATTGCATCGGGTCTTCGACAGACGTATTCTCCTGCCAAAGGGACTTTTTCAGTGGGACAAGTTTGGTTCCTGTAGCTGACCAATGCTCCATTGCAGTCAGCCTGAACTTGTGGTTTTACCCCAGTCAAATGTGACCAGATGTCCCCCGTTGGCGCATTATATTTTTAAGTACTATATTTCAATTTAATCTCTAAAAAATTATAACTCCATTTCTACTTAATGGATTTTTGTAGTTTTGGTCTTGTTTTGTTCATAAAGTTAAGCTCTATTTTGGTAATGTGGTGTGATTTTTATTTGTGTGGTGTTTTCATTGCTTTACTATATTAAGTGTTTCACAAATGCTTTACACCCTGCCTTTTAAGTTAAACATATCTGCTCTGTACCAGGCTACCAGAGGGATAGCACAGGTAAATTCATGGTGTGCTACTGACTTAAAGAAACACAAATAGGTAGATGACCCGTTCTTACTTTGTTTCTTATCGACTTTGGCTGGGAAGTTGAACGGGCCACAACTTCTCGCTCTCTTTTTGTTTATGGTGTTACTGACGTACTCTGACTAGGATTGTGGTCCCTATTCCCAATTTCTAACATACATGGGTATTAATTCTGCACATGATCATATTTTGTAGATGCTTTATAAATGAGTCTCTATGTGTTTATATGAAGTTGCAATGATCATAGAGTAACAGCAAGTCGGCCTGTGTGACTGTAAATTGCAGAGGAAGCCTTAGTATGAATCTGGGGCTTGATCCAATATATGCAATTATATCTTGGCCTATGATTCTTTACCTGAACTGACAACAATCTAGACATTATCATGCAGCCTTTAAGAATATAAGTCAATGTAAGATAGATGGTAGTAGTATAAAATTGCATATTACGGCTATAGCATGGAATATAATTGAGGCACCTGGGTGCATCTGCCATGAGGTTTCAGCTGCCTTCGTTTGGCATATATTGCCGTATCTAGACAACAGGCTTGTTCTGACATATGATGGCTGTACATGAGTATATGATATTACTCACCACATGAGATGGCTGAACCTGCTAGCATAGTAAGTTTACCTGGCATAAGATGACCCTACATGGATATGTAAGTCAATACAAGGGCATTGAAGGCCAGTGCATATTGCACTATACAAAAGTATATGGGAGTGCATCTACCATATGGAGGCAGCACTTGGGCATTTAAGACTGCACGTGGTATGGGATGGGATTAAGTGAGCATGTAAAACTGTTGATGGACATGTGAGACTCTACCTACCTATAAAATTCAAATGGGTTTGCCTATTCAGACGTACAGGTCCATATAAGCAACATAACACAAAATACATTTAAAAATCCATAAAATAAAATCAATCACATAATTTAATATACAGATTTAAAGTTTCTTTTTGGGCAAACCTCTTGAAAATAAAGCAAACCCTTTTTCTATCTCTCAACTAAATAGCTAATCAAAAGTCCGAAATTCTGTTTCAAAGCCAGCTTGAATAAACTGGTTTCAAAAACTTCCCACCACTTTAGTAACAATCACAGCCCAAATAGCGCTCGAAAACAAATAGTATTGGGTTAGGAGTACTTAACAGGTTGTTGGTGGTATTGAGACTACCCTTTCTTCTATAACAATCGGATACAGATATTTTTCTTTGAATAAAATTCTGATCAACACAAAAGGAAAGTCTAATTGCTTTTTTATCACATAATTCATTATGGGGTTACTATTAATATTTTCTAACTATGGCCTAGGGGTGCTTTTTAAAAATAAATCAACAAACAAAATTATACTTCCCATGCAAGCTAGGTGACAGTTTTCTTGAACAAGTGTCTTAAATGCACTCTATAGGGATATAACGTGCCTCTCATCTTTGAGTGAAGCAGAATAAATGCTGCCCTGTACCGCACACTCTAATTGAGAAGGGCACAATGCTTCAATCTCTGCTAGCTGGTGCAAGCCAAACAGCGCTCTGACCACCTTGACCTTAAACCCATCAACTTTTAGCCGCTCGTATAAATTAACTGCTTTTTGCCATAAGTAAAAATTGATAAAATTATGTGTTTAGGACTTAATTATGGGAGTTAACAAATATACGCCAATATCTTTGATTAAAGCTACGGAATCTAAGTGCTACATTCAAATAATTACTCATAACATATAGTTATGTACTTTGATGGTGAGATTTACATTAAAAATCACACCAAAGTATGTGTAGGATGAAACTTTCTGGATCTTAATTTAATTTAATTTCCATGTAAAGCTGGATTTATTTTGTCCTACTTTCATAATATGCATTTTTCCAACCCTAATACTGATAATGCTGATCTTACAATATATGGCTAGTGCATCGCATTGCCTCTGTAACCCGACAGATGTGTGGACGGTGTGAGATCATGTACAGCCAAATATTCGGGATATAATTATTTATTTATGTACATCATCATATCCAATTTCATTGTTAGGCATGGAGATCGCTCAAGAATAGGGAAAAACAAGAGTGACAAAGACTCTGCCTTGTTTCAACACCATAACATGTTCTTCTTTCCCTTTTTTTTTACACTTTGAACCATATGTGGACCTGAGGCTAAGTTCTTGAATGCAAAGCAACAGAAAGTGAAAGAATACCAATATTAGCTTACTTATGCTACAACACGTTTTGGTCCACTGAAACAAACCCAGAATTGAAATCAACAAAGCAAACTAAAAGACTGCCTACCCTGGTGTTATTTTAATATTATAGTTCAATGATAAAATATAATGTGATTAATTTGACGAGGGTGAAACCCAGCTTGCTTTAATAGTTCAATCTATTTTCTGTAGCCTACCCTTCTACTGCGTTTATTATAATCTTAACAGTTCAATTACATTATTTTTATTATGATTTGGAGCTCCAAAGAGTTACACATAATAAATGTACAAGAAAAGCTCCAATATACCAAATAATCCAGAGCTTAATAATAATAAGATAAAATGCAAGCAAAGACCTAACAATTACAGATTTTGTTGATCAGTGCAAAATTCGTGCAGCATACAAGATGTTGAAAGTGCGGGTGCGCAAATCCTTTGAAATACAATTGTAACTAGGCCAGTGCTAATTAGACTGTACTAATAAATAGTCCAACAACTTCAACTGCATTATGCAACGACCCTAAAATTCTATAATATGAAATGAATTTTTCCCAAAGGAGACCCTGTGCTATAAACATGCAGAGACCTAACAGTTACAGATTTCATTGTACAGTATAGAATTTATGGCAGAATGCACAATGTCGAAAGTGCAAGTGCTGAAGTATAATACTAATTTCACAAACAGTTTTCTGGTCGCATCCAGCAATGCGATCTGCCTACAGCTAGTAGGGGACGTTCTGGGCCCCTTTTTATATAATGGACCCACAATACTTCCTCTCCAAAAGTGCAGAATAATCCCATGTGAGTAGCACTAGGACAGAACCAGACAATGGAAATGAGCCCATTCAGAGCTATCTTGTTTGATTATAGCTATCGGAAAGTCATCTGGGCCCATCACACCTGAGTACCTTGCCCCTTCAAAGATGCACTCTATTTCCTTATAGGAAGGTGGCCCTTATTCATTTCCCACAGGAGAATTAGTGTGTGAGAAGTTGGCCTGGTATATGCTGCCACTAATTAAAGTGTTGACAAGTAAAGGGTGCCAACAAGGGATTTCATTCAGAAGTGTATAGTTATTCTAAAAAGTTCCTAATCTAGGGGTTTTGTTGATGTAAAATGTATCAATCTTAAACCAACAGTCACATAAATTGGACAAAAGAATCAGTAAATGCACAGGGAATCAGCAACAATTCAAGAAAACCCGAAAAACACAGGAATATCTTATCAAAATGAATACATATATTTGATAGGGTACATACAAAAGAAATTTCATTAAATCAAATGCAGAAACATGAAAAAGGTACAGTGAAATCTGACCTATAGTTCATGAATAAAAATGTCTGTTCTTCAATAAATCCAAATTTGAACAAATGTCATGATAGAACAAATTGTCATTACACAAACACAAATTGTTAAGGAAACAGACAATGTATTGTTTCCCTATGTTTCTTCTCCAGTCGTGACATCAAAGTGAATTCGCTCTATAGAAGCCCGGAGCCCAAAGTCTTTAAGACACTGCAGCGGTTTATATTTTACGCTGGTGACCGGTAAGTGAGATGGCTAACCAATTTTTAAAGACTAGGTAAATGCGAGTTACATTATAACAGACATAAGTGTATTAAATATTGACCATTCGGGTATGCAGTAAAGTTGATTATAGTGCTTTTGGTTTTTAGCGCTTCCATGGAAAGAAATAAGGGAGTGGATGACCGTAAAGTCCAGGAGAAAACGCAGTGAAATGGTATATATAATTCTGGTCTCTCTATGTGTCGAGTTTTCATACTTAGTTTGGAATCATATTAAGGAGAGTGGTGTCGAGAGAGGCTTTTTCTTGTTACACTTCACTTTCTCTGTGATTAACAGCACGAGTGATGAGAAGGCTTTATTTGGTTATATAAATGCACAATTTGGGTGTTTAATTGCGTAATTGTTTGTGGCTCGCCACTCTAGGAATTAGAATGTAACAAAATCCATTAAATACCATTTGGTCTCATGTTCCTTTGTATATGTGTGCAAATATATTGGGTATATTCTTCTACCCACTGTGGATTGCACCACCTCGCATGAGTAACAAAAGTACAAATGGATTAAGAAATGTCCATGCAATGTTGATATGGTTTAACGTTTTCTTTTATCTTCTTTATTCATATAAATTTCATCGGGCAGCCAACGCGTTTCGATCTTACAAAGAACTTCGTCAGGGCGATAATTTTCTCCGCTATTCACAGATCCCAAAGATGTCAGCAATCGCGTAATAGCTTCATTATATATGGCTACTGTGCCTAGATCGCGGCATGTCCTAGTGACAACAATGTATCCTCTCGAGCGTTCAAAGGTATTGGGTATATTGTATAGATTAAAAAAGTGTATTTGATTCCCTAGGTTGATCTTTGAAAAGTTATGCGCTCAACTGCCCTAATCCTGATGAGGCCCGATAACATTGGGGCTGAAACGCGCCGACAGATACATTGAAGACACCTACGTAAATTTAAAATATTTTACAATAAGTAGAGAGTACTATAAAAAGGATGAGGTTGGAGCAATATGCCTCTTAGTCCACCTTGAAGGGCGATCTTCTGTTAAATGGAATGCTTCTGCTGAAAAAAAAAATTTGGAGCATCCTTATTGATTAGTAGGGCAACGAGGAAGAGAAGATACATGTTTGTTTGTTTGTTTAAATGTAAATATTGTATATATTTTCATGTGATGTAAGCGTTTGTATGTAAAAAAAGATGAATAGATATTCACACAGATATTGAAAGTTGCAAAATAAATACAAAAAAGTTTGCTTTAAAAAATTAGCACTTAAGACTTTATTGAATTGCATTTGATTTTTGATTGGAATAAAGTATAGATTTTTCTCAAGAGAATAAAACTCATGGGAAGGGATAATTGAAGTATCTCTTTATCTTACTGTATATTTTTGTTATTTGTCCCGAGGCATTATTATCTTCATATAATGCAATTTATTCCCACAGGCTGACTGTTCATGATGAGGTGTACTTGGTTTATTATGCACAGGGATGTTTGCAGGCTGAATAATAATTCGCAGAATTTCGGCCTTAGTGAATCGCAAACGGCCTTTTTTCCGATTTTGAAATGTATGAAAAATTAGCAAAATACGGAATCGCACAAAATTGCGATTCCTTATTTTGCTTAAGCATTTAAGGAATCGCAATTTTGCGATTCCTTAAATGCTATGTATGAAGCTTTACAAAATTGCGAATTCAGGTTTACAAATCGCAAATTACCACCAACTTGTAGTTGGTGGTAATTTGCGATTTCTTGTAAATATGCACAATTGTGCATTTGTGAGGGTGGCATATGACGCACATACATGCCCATTGGGCATGTATGTGCGCGATATGCACACACATGTAATTTTCAGGGGTGCAGCTGGGTGTCCTTGAGACACCCCTGCACCATTGAAATAATTCTCAAATTGCGATTAGCAAATTGCGAATTCGCAAATTGAGAATTATTTCACAGTCATATCTATGGGCCTCCTGGCCCATAGAAATGAATGGGAAATTATTCCTTATTTGCGAATTCGCAAATTGCGAATTCGCAAATAAGGAATATTTAGAAATCGCAAAAAAATAGCGATTTTCTACATACATACCATTTTGCGATTTCTAAATAGCGATTCCTTAAAAATCGCTATTTAGTATTCACAAATGGTGATGATGATACATATGGCCCTAAGGCTGGCAGAAATACTTAGGGCCATATGTATCATCATCACCATTTGCGATTTCTAAATAGCGTTTTTTAAGGAATTGCTATTTAGAAATCGCAAAATGGTATGTATGTAGAAAATCGCTATTTTTTTGCGATTTCCAATTATTCCTTATTTGCGAATACGCAATTTGCGAATTCGCAAATAAGGAATAATTTCCCATTCATTTCTATGGGCCAGGAGGCCCATAGATATGACTGTGAAATATTCTCAATTTGCGAATTCGCAATTTGCTAATCGCAATTTGAGAATTATTTCAAGGGTGCAGGGGTGTCTCAAGGACACCCTGCTGCACCCCTGAAAATTACATGTGTGTGCATATGGCGCACATACATGCCCAATGGACATGTATGTGCGTCATATGCCACCCTCACAAATGCACCATTGTGCATATTTACAAGAAATCGCAAATTACCACCAACTACAAGTTGGTGGTAATTTGCGATTTCTAAACCTGAATTCGCAATTTTGAAAAGCTTCATACAAAGCATTTAAGGAATCGCAAAATTGCGATTCCTTAAATGCTTAAGCAAAATAAGGAATTGCAATTTTTTGCGATTCCTTATTTTGCTAATTTTTCATACATTTCAAAATCAGAAAAAAGGCCGTTTGCGATTCGCTAAGGCCTTTAATTCTGCGAATTTCGGCCTCAACGAATCGCAAAAGGCTTGATGCATATGGCCCTTAGAGTATGAGGGCCGCATATAATTTGTGAGCAGGAAAATCACATCCTCTGGACAAAGAGGGATTTACTTCAGAATATGGGATATTCCCTGAGAGCGCGCACCTCACAAAGTGTTACTACTAGGGCAGTTGCAATATTAGTTCAAAGAGATTTGATGGTGTCCAAACAAAAGTTAGTGGGTAAACATGGCCTAGGGTTATTGTTATTATTGTTGAATGCCAGGTGGTGGAGTCTAGATTCTCTGTATGGTCGAGCTATGGCTCGAATTTAGATGAATCAAGAGTATGAGAGGAATTGATGGTAGAGTTAGCTGAGTGGCTAATCTCATTTATAGTCTGTGGGGATTTTAATATTAACCTGGGAGTGGGCATGCAGGATAAGAGAACAGTTAGATATCGGGGGAGGAAGGTACATGTATAGAGAGCATTAATGCAACTAATGGAACGCCATGGGTTAGTAGATATTTAGGGAAGGAAGACCCCTGCTGATCCTGGTTATAATTTTTACTAATTTGTTTCCTCATCAGAAATATGTCTGCTTGGGCAATTTTTTGATGTCTGTGTGGTTGGTGGCCAATACAGCTGTTTGAAGGCTACCAAAAGTTTTTCTGACCATAACCACTTAGTGCTGGAGCTTTTGGGACTAGGCATTGGTAAACGTGTTGAGAAATGGACATTTGACAGAAAGATGCTTGAAGATGTGATCTACGTAGAGTATATGAGAAAGTGGATAGTGGGGGGTTTTAATATTAACAGGAGTAGTGCTTCCAAAGGCATGGTGTGAGATTCATTAAAGGCTGCAGTGAGAGGTGAGACAGCAGGAAAACAAATTAGGGAAATACCTGCTGAACTGTCATGCCTAGAAATGCAGCACAAGTGCTTGATTCTGGTAGGATTGGATGGGTATGAGGTTCAATAGGCAATTGGTATAAAGAAGGCTGTGATTAATACTTACTATTCAAGAATTTTTCCAAAGAACTTTCAGGCTTATAAATCTGAAGCATACGAGTATAGTGAGTCGGTTGGGAAGATGTTGGCTTTCCACACCTGTCTGCATGAGGTGGAGCAAGTAATTGAAGTGATGGGATAGGGGTTACTACACTAGATGGCATTGTTAAGATCTTTAAGTAATATTATACAAAGTTGTACGTCAAACATAGACACCCATCGGAAGAGCATCTGGTTGAACTTTTGGGGACAGTGAAGAACGATATCTTAAAAGACAGTTTAAAAAAAAACCAAGGAAATTGCATTTTAATCTGCCAGATCTTGATGGGGGAACCCACCGAACTTTAAGAAATACCACTTGCGGTAGCTGTATGATTAAAGAATTAGCAAAGTTTCCGTTTATCTAGTATATTGTACTTGGGATCCTATCTAGTAGACAAACTGGCTTAAGCTGTTTATTAGCTCTACCCATCTGGATACTGGTAAACTTTACATGTGCCAGCCATGAGAAGATCCTGGTATATGCTCCAAAGGATACTTACTAATTGGAATTGTATAGATCTGCCCATCAGGCAGCAGTTTCCAAAAATCCATGCCATCTTTCTTTGTGATGACCCTCTCTTTAATTATCCAAAAGCACTTTTTAGATTACTTTTTTAATTTTACAAATTGTTAACAATCCTTCTGTTCTTATTTTAATTGACCCATGGGATGTTCACCTCAGATCTTGATGAGGAAACCCATCGAACTTTAAGAAATACCACTTGCGGTAGCTATATGATTAAAGAATTAGCAAAAAAACTTGGTGCAAAGTTTCCGTTTATCTTGTATATTGTACTTGGGATCCTATCTAGTAGACAAACTGGCTTAAGCTGTTTATTAGCTCTACCCGTCTGGATACTGGTAAACTTTTCATGTGCCAGCCATGAGAAGATCCTGGTATATGCTCCAAAGGATACTCACTAATTGGAATTGTATAGATCTGCCCATCAGGCAGCAGTTTCCAAAAATCCATGCCATCTTTATTTACGATGACCCTCTCTTTAGTTATCCAAAAGCGCTTTTTAGATTACTTTTTTAATTTTACAAATTGTTAACAATCCTTCTGTTGTTGTTTTTATTGACCCATGGGATGTTCACCTCTGTGTTTTAATATAATCTTCAAGAACTTTCCTTGGTGTCTACATTTGGAATCATACCAATTTTCACCTATAAATTATTCTTTCTGCCCTCTGTTACTACCCATGGGCTGAGCAACCTGGGAAAAGGGTAATACTTTTCAAATGGGACAATGATTGCTACTGTCCCAAACTAAGACCTCAAAACCTCTGGCATAACTAAAGGGCACCTATCTTTCAATATACATATAATCAACAAAATGCCTTCATTGACTCCAAATACGGTTTTCCTATTGGGTTGATACTCAGAAAAACAATATTTGAAGATATTATTCTCAGTTCATTAAGAAAATTACCAATGATTTTACTGTCTTTTAGGATACAGTGTAATTCATAAATTGGTGTCCAGATCATCATAAATACATTAATTTTCTTTATTTTAGCATTAAAGACTCCGCCTGAGAAAGGTAAAGCTTTAGGTATCATACGATGAAGTATTTTAATTTAACATTCAGTTGGGGCTAAGAAGACAACATAATCAACATGTATACCTTCCAATTTGTTTAGAAAAAGGAATTCTCCATTTGAATCAACCCAGTTACAATATTATGTGGACTTACTAATTTAGACACTTTACATTTAGATTTTTTTATTAATGTAGTCCACTACAAGCCTTTTGTTTAGACTTAGATATTGCACAATTAGGGAAATCTCTACAATCTATTAACTTGGGTGTGGGCACCCACCAATACTCCTGGAACTTCAATACTTAGGGGCCCATTAGGATTGCACTCCCGCCAGGCTGGCGGTAGCCACCGCCGGCCTGGCGGGGGAAATCCGCCCGACATCCTCTCCTGAATTCCCCCCGCCATATAAGAATGGCGGGGTGACCGCGACGGACGGAAAGACCGCCCGCCGCTTTTCCACCCCGGTCGCCTTGCGGCCGGGGCGGAAAAGGATTAATATGGTGGCGGTGTCTCATAGACACTGCCAGCCATATTTTGATGGGCCCAAAAAGATGCCTTTCGCCGCCACGGAAAGGCATGCGGTCTTCACTCTGGGGGCCCCCTGCGGGCCCCCAGAGTGAAGGAGTGAAGGAGAGGTGGGATCTGCACATGGGGGGTACCTGTGGTACCCCCCTTCATTTGCATAAACAATGCAGCAGGCACCGCGCGGTGCCTGCTGCTTTGTTTATGCAAATGCATTGATGCATTTATAGCATTGTGGCGGGCGGTGCAGAGAGCACCGCCCGCCACAATGCTATAAATGCAGGATGTGCCCGCCACTGTGGCGGGCACATCCTAATACCCCCCCACGGGACCCCCGCCCTAATGGCGGGTGGTCCCGAATTACAACAGGATAGCACCCGCCCGTCATCCTAATGAGCCCCTAAATGTTGTCTTAATGGGTTGTTGCTCTAAAACTGCTGATGCCATCTATGAAAACCAAAGCCATCCATTGAGACTACGCTTAGTGTTTCCTATCCTGATTCCATTATAGGGGTATCTTTGCTGTTTCCTGAAAAACAGATGCTTAAATTGAGCTTAAAGACTTGGCTCATGACCGCTCATTTCAGGTATACTCTCTACTCAATTGAAGTGGTCAATCTGGTATTCAACCATAGCCATTAGAGATAGTACCTAGCATATGGTAGAGGTAATACTAGCAGTTTTTTCTTGACCTGAGGTGAATTCTCAAAAAGAGGGTCAAACACAAATTACCGGACTTTTGCTACCAATCAACTCTAAATTAGGCCATTTATTTTTCCTTAAATTGGGGAATTAAGGCCATTTTCCCCACATGTTAAGTGAATATAAGGATACATTATCACCTGCATATAGAAACCACATTGCTTTGAAAATCCCACTTTGTTCAGTGATTCAAAAAGGGTACAGTACATATTGTTTTTCAGGATGGAAATCTTCATAAACCCCTACTTGATGAACCTGGATGTAGTGTATTCTATATTCCAAAGCTGTGAGGGAAAGAATAAATCTAACAATAAGTATTAGTCAATTGCAGCCAAAACTCATTTGGTGGGAATTGCCATATGTTTGTCTGCGTTTCCAATGACCTGGTAAGAGCAGCATGAATTGCAGGGCAATCTGGCATGTTTCTTAGTGTCTGCAGATTGTCACACTAGTGGGCACCACCACACAGGAAATGCTGTACCCTATTTAGCCCTTTCTGGTTTACAGGACTCTTAGAAATTGCAATGTTTTGTGTTACGCATTACTGTTGGAATCACTTATATTTCCTGCATAAATTAGGTGCTGCATGATAAAAAATGTTATCACAGTGAGCCCAGAACCATCCTTACGTTCTTCTGATGTAAGGTATCTGCTTATATAATACTTCAATTATATTGCACCGCATTGGCTTTTTAGAAATCACCCAACAGCATTTTAGCACAATGAACAAACATTTGATGGAGCTAAATGTGCATGTCAATTCAAAGACCAGTGGTATAAAAGAATATGAAAGAAAGAGTTAAGACTTAGTTATGGGTGGCCAGGTTAATTGCCTTGAGTGTGTGGTAACTGTTGTCACTCGTTAATCCTTACCTAGAAATTATGAGGTTTATGATCCATATCTGTAGGTCAAACTTGCTGCTAGTTATCAGTGGAAACATGCTCTGTATTTACTGGAACATGCACAAGTTATCCCCCAAAACTTGTAATTAGGTGGTATTTATCGCACCTGGGGGGCAGATTTTATAATTCGCAGTAAATGTTACACGAAGAACAGGGCCATTCGTAATGAGGGCACAAGAGATCCCACTATTTGAAAGGCATCAGGTTTGATATTTAACCCCTTGAGGCATTAAGCTCTTTGCAGCCTGTGGGGCAAGTAACAGTGGCCAGAAGCTATTTGGATTTCTCGCTCCGGTATGTCTTCCTTGTATAGTGGGTAAACAAATTAAAAAGGGGAAAACTAGGCAAGAAAATTCATATATAGTCATTACTCCCACACAGTTAACCTTGTTGTAGTGTTCGTGGACTGAGGCTTCCCTTGCCTGAGGTGAGCAACCTAAATTAACCAGGGATGAAACGAGGAAGCCGCTGTATTTTTCCAGTTAGCAAGCACTGACTTACAGGCAGCAGTTAGTAGGATGTCTAGCAGAAGGCTGTCATTATGTGATTTGATTTGTGGGTCTAGGAATCCCTGAATTAGGCCAAGACAATATATTTTCAAGCGTACACCAAGCAGCGTATGGATGAAGTTAAATATGTGACTCCAGATCGAGGAGACTGCGCTGCAGTGGAAGAGTAATTGGGGGAGGGGAGGGGGCGATTCCCCTCCCTCTTTGTTTCAGTTCCAACAAGTTGGTTTCTCTATAAGTAAGGGACAGCTTCTGGAGTCGGGTCCGGATCCAAAATGTCCTGTAAAGGAGTGAGAATTGCGTCTTGGAGATGGAGGGAGTAATTTTGTGGGGCACAACGGACTTCAAAATTAGATGCCAAGAGTCTGGAGAGATAGTCTCGGAGGGATCCCATTTTGGGACCAGTTAGCTTTGCCAATGGATTTTAGCCATGCTGTTCAGCATCTCCGATGCTGTCCAACTTAGCTAAGGAATAATACAAAGTTACAAGGACGGCCGTGTCAGTTTCAGTGACTAAAATGACAAGAAATATCCTGAGAAGGTCGCAGAAGCAAAACAGGGGATGTGGGCGCATACAGCTCTTTACTTGCTCCGACATTGTATCCTTTACAGAAAGACAAATGATGGAGTATGGGTACAAAATAGTGAAGAGAATTCAACTTTTTTCAGCAGAAAGGTCCAACAACCCGTTTGACTGGCCCAAAAAAATCCTAGCTGCCTGCCCGGCTGCGCCCTCAGTGTGAGGTTCACGGATTTTGACCCACTATTACCGCGCAGGATGCACTGCGCCTGCATTTTCGCCAAGCACTTTGAAATCCCAGCAGCTAATCATTTGGAAATAACGGGCTGCACAGTTCTGACAGCGGGAATCCAGTGATAAAAATCCTCTAGGACAGATGCCCGGAAATAATTTGCTTCTAAGTTTTTTTGTCATAAGATCCAATTTAAAATTTGATAGGTTCAAGTTTGGAAAAAGGAAACGATATACACAGGCTTACATATCTCAAAAACATTAAAAACATTTTGTTTTTTCTCATGGCAAGTTGGTGGTTACTTGTTTTTCCACTTTTCATGTTATTAGGATTTAACAGCGAGGTACGTATTTCACTTTAGTTTGGGAATGTAATACTTCAATAGCAGGTAAAATGGGTCTGCACGTAAACCTTTGCTGGGGACATGTGGAGTGATCTGCAGGTCCTGAATTTTAATTTCAGCCGGACCAACTCACCAATGGGAAGGCAGGAAAAAAAGAGTAACAATATTGCCAATCAATGGTAAGTTATGGGCGGGTTGAAAGCCCATCATTAGAGACAAGAGTCTTGCAAGCAAGAGAGCATGCGCCCTCGCATGCTTCCGCAGGCTCTACCTAAAAAGTCAGGTCTAGGCACAAGAACTGAAATGTGAAAATTAAAAAGGTAACTTGTTGCATAACTAACATAAACAAAAACTGAATTTAAAAAGCAAAAACGAAAACAAAGGCTACTAATGCATTGACGATTCTGACAGACAAGTGAGTGATTACAGATGACGATGTGGGAAAATACCTGAATACCATGGAAACAAACGACTTGCACAAACAGTGGACCAGAAACACAATTCTGCTTCCCGGAAAGAAGAAACAAACTGAGCTAGGGAACTCGTTGCTCAGCAGCACACAACCTATGACCTCGAATGCCTTTGTTGCCGGGGCAGCCCCATCACGCATTAGACCGACGGCAGATTGTGTTTGCAAGATGCACTGCCAAGCTGTTTCTAGTCCACAGGGCAGGAGCTGGAATCACGTCAGGATTACCAGTTAGACTCATGCAGAGCAGCTATATGAACCATAATCAGAAGTACAGTGTCACAGTTACTTTCAACTGTCTGCACTAAAGCTCTCTAGTCAGAATTCTGACATCACTAGAAGCTAATAATAGTTCAATGTGAACGGTAACAAATGCTTTGTACGTCTTTAACCATTGAGTTTGCGGCTGCTCGCTTCAAACTCTGTCTGAAGACTATCTTTCAAGAGCAACAGTAATTCTTCTGTGTGGTGTGCCACATTGGCAGCCATTTATAAATTCACCAATTAACACTATGGAAGGTTCTAGCTGGAGAGAGCTATTGGGCCGCTGCACAGTGCACCCCTTGGAAGTAACTGGTAACATCGGATGACTAGAAGGACTGAGCTGGGCACAGGTCAAAGAGAGGTGTCTCGTTGGTATGGAAATGTACCTGGGCCCTACTATTTTATTTACTTTACTTTCATTGAAGTCAGTAAGGGTGTCTCATGCTGCCTGCTGCTGGGTCATAAAGATGTTTGGGTTCCTGTCCCTCCAAACTGCAGCTTTTCGGGAGAGAAGGGAGAATAATTGTCACACACAGGTCAAGTGTAATTACCATTTAGTGTATTGGAGGTACACCACTATTGAAATACTGAAAGCACCAAACTGAAAAAAGTAAATGCAGGAGGTAGGGATTGTGGGCGGAAGAGACAGTGAGTAAACGGGGAAGGGGGCGACGCAATGAAGTATATGCGGAAAGTAAAGGAGAAAAGACAGTGGTGAAGAACAAGGATATGACTGTGAGAGCTGCAGATAGAGGATTTCAAAGAGAGACTGCATATGCAATGGCTCTGAAAGGAAGTGACGGAGACACGCTGAAGGTCACTACCCATTCCAAAAACCTCATGATCCAATTCACAGTCTAATACTCTCAGAATTGAAACATTTTCAATGGTATTTATTCGTAGCAAAATATTTGTTATAACTCATGGAGCTGATATGCTAACAACCATTCACAGCACCCATCGGATATGCACTCAAAGGCTAATCATTACTTTGAATTACTTTTGATAAAGTGTCCCTTGAAGTGTAAGACATTTGATAGTAGAATGCCACTCATATGCCTGAAATTATAGACATTTCACATATGAGACATTTAAAAACTTGGCAGAGATGAACCCAGTTGGAGATAGGTCTGAGATCTGGTTGGACAGCAGAATTGACAAAGCCGCTTTTATGGTTATTGAAGCTGAGCCCATCCCGTCTACTATAGAAAACCCACTAGCTTAAGAACCAGGCAGGACATACTTTTGGTCTTCATTTTTTACCACTTCATTATCAAATATGGGCCTATCAATATTTTTTGCTTCTTTTTAGAGATGTGAAATAAAAAATACATAATTAAAAATAAATATAGAGTTAATGGTGCTATTTATGGCCTTTGGTGGCTGACAAACAAAAATCACATATCATAGTTATTGTGAGTATCAGGCTGCCCTTAAAAGATGGATGCTGATCGAAATCAGGTGTGATGAAGATGTGCTGCTCCCTGCTTATGTTGACAGGACTTTGCAACTGCTTGCCATATAGTGAGAAGTGCTGTGAGCTTGGCCACAGTTCAATAAAATATATGGAACAGATATCATAAATGACTCACACAAACATGATGGAATGCCATATTAATTACTATGTTCATATCAGGCTTCCTGAAAAGTAATGGATTGAACCTTGTATGTTTTATACACTGTAAATAAATATAAATCTTAAAAAGGTGCGAGTTACAACCGAAAAGGCACATTTATGCAGACAACACCATAGAAGAAGAAACATATATTGCAAATATACAGTATGCCAGGATCACAAACACATCAGAGCACTTCAAATTGTTACTCTGTTGCTCAACCCTGGCTCTCCTTCTCAAATTCCAGCATGTAAACAGCTAGAGCCTATTATTTGGTCTACAGGAAATACTTTGATTTCTCTTGCCACATAAGCATAGGGAACTTCAAATAAAAATGGGCAGGAAATCTAACATAAAGTAACACCATTCTCAGTAGCCAACAGCATCAGAGCTATCACCATTAAGTGATGCTGTGTCTTATTCATCACATAACCCTGGCCAAGATTCTCCTCTAGATCATTAATGAGTAACTTAACAAGCAAATTATAACTGTTTCCCTGATCACAGTCATTGGATGATGTAATTAGTGATGCCATCAATGATTTCATTTGAGATGTCATCACTGATGTAATCAATGATGTAATTGAATATGTCAGGAGTGATGTAATATGTGAGGACATAAGCAGTGCATAACTGAGCGCAACGTATAGTTAGTTCAGTAAAATATAACTGCTGAATTTCAGTGTTTTTTTAGTTTAAAATATTTCGTTATGGACCAGTGGCCTTCAGGGGAATGGGGTAGACGCGTGTCCATGTCGCTCTGCTTTAGCGACAGTGAAATAGCTTTCCTGAAGTGACCGTTGACGGAACCCAACACCAAAGGAGAATGCTTGCACCCAGAAATATGGGATAGTAGAGTACACCTTTCCTCCTTGCGTGGTGCAGTGGAGTACACCAGCACTATGGGACTACCTACCTTGGGGGCCCTCCACTGCAGGGGAGCACTTGATGGACGACATGGCCCCTGGACAGCTGCACGGCGACACTTTCATTAAAGACATGTTAGCTCCCACAAACACAAAACAAGATAAACAATCAACTAAACAGTGCCTACTCACTGCAAACAACTCCATTAAAACTTCCCACTGGACCTCCATCTCTGAAAGCTTTTTGCAGTTGTTCCTTAAAAAAATTGAGGACATAATTGGAAAGATCCATGCTGATCTTAAGAATTTCTTGAGCGACATCCAAAAAGATGTAGCAGACCTGGGCAACAGGGTGGAGGACTTTGGGAAGGCAATGGACAAGCTGGTGGAGAAGGCCCATGATATAGACCGGGTCTGTCCCTATTGAAGAACGCTACCTAGAACGAGAGCTGAAACAGAAGGACTAGTAAAATCGGTCCTGCAATAATTGCATCCAAATTCGAGACCTACCAAGGGGAGCGGAGGGTTTGAACATCCGAAACGATATATAACACCTGCTTCACCACATATGCAACTGCCCTGAAGATGCCCCGATACAGCTGGACAGAGCTCATTGAACAAACACTGGGGTCCAGCAAAGGGAGGCCAGATATACATCTTTACGAAGATGCACTTCAATAAGGAAAAGGAAGTAATCATGTCTATTATTTGATCCTCAGCCTTGGCTCTTTTGAGGGCCATAGACTAACCGTCTATAATGACCTAGTGGCAACTATATTCCAAAGGTAGCATCACTTGAAACCAATCACCGACTACCTCCAATCACACAATGTTCAGTACCAATGGGGCTATCCATTTTGCCTAGTCTTTACCTGGGAAGGCCAAAAGCATATGGTTCACTCAGCATCAGACACCTGCAGAGTCCTGGGTCTCTTGGACGAGAACCCACCAGCTGCAGTGGGATCCCAGACCAGCGCAGCCCAGACCAATCCCAATAAATGGACCCTAGTCAAGGAGCACAGGAAACCAGCCTCACCTCCAGCCGGATGGATTAAATTAGATAAAAAGGTGACCCTCAGAGAAGCTGAGAAAATGAGGACTAAAGACATGGCATCAATAGGCACCACAAGAAACCAGTCAAGTGTGGGCGACGGATCAAGGCCCTGAGACCTAATGTTGGGTTCTGATGCCGGATAGAAGGAGAACTTGCACTGGGCCATACTAAAAGGACCACTGAAAGTTATGCACTGTTGACTCTTTTTCTCTTCTTCGGTTATTGAGTGACTTGTTTTCAAAGGGTTTGATTGGGGAGGGGAGGGTGGACATGGGAAAGACATCCAGGAAGTACACTCAGAACTTGCTTGGGTAGATAGTCGGTACAAAGCCCCACTTTCCTAAACACTTATGGATGGGTTAGTCACACTTAACGCCAAAGGCCTTACCTCACCTGCCAAGAGGTTAGCTGTAATCAACCTTCTGAGGCATATGGAAGTTGGCATCTGTCTCCTCCAGGAAATGCACCCCTTGACAAAGATGCACTGACAGACCTTCGGTTACCAAGCCGCATGAAAAGACATACACGCTGTAGGAGAGTAGGATCTGCTTACTATGGTTACCCCACTTTTTGCTGGTGTTTCACTGTTTTTCGACTTTAGTCTGGCTGGGGCCCTGCTATTCAGGACCCCAGCCTAGCCGCTACCTCTCTAAAATGATTGCATGTACTTTAGGTACATTCCAGATTGGTTACTGGGTTATCCTTGGTAGTCCCTAGTATTTGGTACCATAGATACCAAGGGCATAGGTACCCCAGAGGCCTACCAGGGGCTGAAGCATGTATTATGACATACCCCTGGGAAGACTTCCAAAATGGCACCACAGTGCTGCTACTGCAGCCTGGGTAAGGTGGTGCATGCACCCCTTACTAAGATATAGGTTACCTATATCTACCTTTAATCACTGACATATATAAACCTTTCAGTCACTCCTGTGGCATGCCTCATCAATCTTGAAGGTAGAGTTCATGGTTTTGTGTGCAAGGGTGCCCATGCATGAGCAGGACGCCTCTGCAGCTATTAGAATCTATTCTCTGAGGCTGTTCTGTGATACAGCCAGACCATATACTCTTACGTGCATTATAAACTTGGGGTAAATGCTAACTTTGGAATGGCTGCATGGAAACATGTCATGTTTGGTGTCAAACACTTTGGAATCCTACCCCCCCCACCAGTCCTGGCAGCAGGGTAGAATTCCACCCTTCTAGAGGGAGAGACATGTACACACTGACCTAACCGGTAATAGTTTAAAAGAGCCCTGGCATCACAAAATGGATGCCACAGACACGGGTCTGACCTCCTGCTGCTGGACGAAACTCTGGTAGGGGAGGCCTGGACAATAGGTTTCCTGTCAAAGGAAGGTGTAACCACCTCCCAGACAGGCTTTAGTGTATTGGGGCTGGGTGGGTGCATTCAGAGAATGCTTTTCAGACAATGCTGGGGGCACACTTGGTGTCCCTATGCATACCCCAGTTCAAACCGGTTTCAGGGGTACTCAGCCCCTGCTCTGGTGCAAAACTGGACAAAGGGAATGGGTGTAACCACCCCTTTTCCCAGAACCTCCCATAGGTGGGTCCCCAGTGTACGTCCAACCCCCTAAGTTAGTATAAGTATGGGACCCCAGTCCTTAGGACTTCAGATTACATCTGGATGAAACTCTGCAACATTTATCCTGGAACTTCGACATTCTACACGACTAGAAGAAGGAAGAATCTTTCTTGGGGTCAGGGAGTGACTCCCCTGTTTAAACAGTCACCCAAGAAGCATATTGCCTGTCTGCATTTCCGAGGCTCCTGCCGGACCTCGAAGTATTTGTGACTTAGGACACAGACTTTCAGACTTCTCAGAGGATGACACAAGATCCCAGCAAAGCTGAGACCCACAGCCCTCACGAGTGATGTGGAACTGGAACTCCTGGACACTGCACATTTGCAAGGCCATCAACTTCCCGAGCTTTCCCGAAGTTGTGCATTGGGCTACTTGTAGTCCAAGCCCCGAGCACCATCTGCACCGAAGATTGTGGACCTACATTCCACGAGTGTTCCTTGGGCCCGCTTCTAGCATTTCTGCTCAAGGCTCCTTTGCGATCACTGGTCCATCAACTGGTGGGTCCCCATGAAGGTAACTCTTCTGTTTCTTGGCCTTTCCTGGTTGCTCTAGATGTTCCCTGACTCCCCACTAAGTGGCGAGTCCCTCATATCTTGCTGGTCTGCACCAAAGCCAATCTTTGCTTTCTGCATGGGTTGCTCTTGCCAAGGCTTGTTGGGTCCAATCCAGAAACCGACACCACAGCACACGACATCCTTCATGGGACAGCTTGAATCCAGCATCTGATTGTCATCGACAACTCCTGGTCCTCGTGGCTGAAGAGTCAATATTCACCTTCTGTACCTGAAATCACCCGACATCGGTGGGCATCTGCTCATCGCCTTCCTGGTCACTAACTAATGACCCAGACTTTGTCCCCTCTGCTTTAAGGTTCTTCTCATCCTTGATCCAGGCTTGGATCCACCCGGACACTCTCGACTTGGTCACCAATAGCACTTTGCAGCAGATCGCCATTGAAATCAATGCGAAACCCGACACCAAAAGACACCTATGCACCCGGCTTCCCTCGGTGAGGTAACACAAGTACTTCAGTGCTCCTGTGGGTATTGACTCTAGAACTGCCTAGTTCTGAAGAGGTTTGCTCCAAGTCCTCTTCTAAGTGTCTTTAATCTTAAAAATTCCAACTGCGACTTTTCCCATAGAAGTTAATGGTGATTTGCGGCTGTGTGTAGACACTGCACGCTTCCCCCGTGGGTCTCCTGTGTCACTACCATGGGTGTTTCCTTGTGGCCCCAGTGGTTCTAAAGGCTCTAGGCCTTGTATCTATGTCAGTCATGGTTCTTATACCATTTTCTTAATTTATGGTTTGGTAAGCCCCTAGGGCTCAACGTATATTGTGCTAATTTACTGTGTGCTAAATAAGTTTACTAAATATACTTTTGCCTCTAGCCTCATAAAGAGACTAGAGGGGTGTGTTTAGAATAAATACATATATTTCATATATATACCTGGTGTGGTTCTCCTTTCATTTGGTCATTCATGAGATTATAGACTTGTAAAACAAGCTGCTTTACATTCCTTCAAGACTGAGCCTGAAAGCTGCTCTTAACAGCTACCACTAGGATAGCTTTCTATATGGGTTGTCTTTAAACCTACCATCAATAAGGGTCATTTGGACTGGTGCAATGTGCCCACTAGAATAGTGGACAGCATATGCCAGGCCAACTTCTCACACACGCTATGTAAAATGTGTGACTCCAGGGCATAAGCCATATGAAGAGAAAGCTTGGGATTTGATTTATGTTTATACACTCTGGGGCACAGAAGAAGTCCCTTTGGGATGAAACGAGTTGGCTACTTAAATTGATCTGAGTGACTTGTCTTTAAATGAAAGAAAGTCCAAAAAAATAACTTTTTGAAAAAAGAAACAGCATTGAATTGGAAGTTCTTCGATGTGCACAGAAAGACTGTTCTCCATTTGAACTCTACATACTTTGCCATTGAGTGCTGAACCAATTTGTGTTTTATTCTGAATATATATGTACCAATACACAACAGAAAGCATTCATAAAGAAAGTTATTTCTCTGTCATTTCACTACACAAAAGGAGACTCACTAGTGGGAGGGAACCTTAATTTAGTTATTGTCAATGCGATCAACAGGACTTCATGCCATCATGACAGGATTGGCATGGCCACTCCAGCACTCAAAGGTTGGCTAAGAGACATGGGTTCGAGAGATGGCTGGAGAGACATTCATGATGGTGATAGAGACTACACCTTCTATTCTATGATCCACAAATCATACACATCCTTAAATCACTTCCTCCTGAGAACAGTTTGAGGAACTCAGTTACCTTCTTAGACATAGGACACATTACACTATACGACCATGCCCTCATCACTCTCACCATCTCTGCACAATTGGGACATCATACGCCATTGCCCTGGAGATTGAACAAGTGTCTCCTATATGATCCAGCCACAAAAATGGAAATGATGGATGAAATAGAGA
Source organism: Lissotriton vulgaris (assembly GCF_964263255.1). Lineage (NCBI taxonomy): Eukaryota > Metazoa > Chordata > Amphibia > Caudata > Salamandridae > Lissotriton > Lissotriton vulgaris. The sequence continues at coordinate 1,086,887,151 of NC_141694.1, read as the reverse complement.
ACTTTTAACATAGTAACGATACACAACCTCATCTGTGGCCACTCTATGGTACACTCTTTTTAAAAATTATTTTATTTACGTTTTCAATAATACAGAAATGAAAAAAATACACAGAAAACATATTATACAGAGACCAAAGCGGGCGCTGCAAGCAGTACAGCGGGTGGCAAAGGACAACTTCATACATTCATTGTGTAAATATTTCTACTTAGCATGACAACCAAGGGTTATATGGGTCACAGATAACTGCAAAAATCAAAGTGATGCAGCAAAAAATCACCAAGTTTCTGCAATCCTTAGAAACTGAGGCCTCTAGCCTCCTCACAGTAAACAGTTGTTTAGGTGGAAATACCATACAATAACAACTACAAGTACATGCAAATACTCTCAGCATTCATACCTGTCCCACGATCCTGCTAATGGGCAGGGGATCTCACGCTCCCCTTGGGATTGTCTTCTGTAGTGAGATACATTTTGTATAACTCCTAAAAGTTTTTCGGACGCTTGCGTGGGGGGAAGGAGTTCACTACACTAGAAGTTTTTCGGACATTGCGTGGGGGGAAGGAGTTCACTATACTTCTAGGACTGAGTGCAACAATATAGTATGTCTTTTGACCAGCCAGCAAGGGTTGAAGAAGGACCGCGGGACCAGCACACAGCCACAATACGCCTAGCAATCAGCATTCCCATATCCATCAATCTTCTACAAGATTTGGGAAACAGCTTTAAATAACCTAGCAGAGCAAGCGCGAGATCAGGAGTCAATTGTGTGCCGGTAATATCCCCCAATGACTTGAAAATCTGTATCCAGAAGTTGGCTATTGCCCGGCACAGCCAGGCAATGTGGAAGAAATCAGCTGTGCCCTCCCCACAATGCTCATATGCAGCTGTATCACACAGCCGGTATCAGTGCAGCCTCTCAGGTGTGTAGTACACTCTATTGAGAAATTTGAAGTGGATCAGCCTATGCCACCCATTCAAAGAAAGACGTTTTGCGCTCTCACACAAGTATTTCCACATCCCATCATCTATTTCTATGCCCAGGTCGATATGCCAAGCCAATCTTGCCTTCGTGTAGTGGTTCATCCAATATCCCTGATACACTTTGTACAGTTTGGAAATAATGCAAGTAGGTTCATCTGTTCCTATTAGATATGTGAAGGCAGCCACTTCCGGCGGTTCTGTCAAGTCACTGCCCAAGAGCTCTAGTAGTGACCGCCTCATCCTATAAAACGGAAACTTATCCAGTGTCGAAAAGTGGAGCACCTTCTTGACCACAACCTCCCATGTTCTGTCTGTGCCAGCGGAGAACATATCACATATCGTCACAATCTGAACAGCCTTTATCGCTCGAGTCACCACTCTGTCAGTACACACAGGTAGCCAATGGCACCATTCTAACAGAGCATGGGGGTGTATAATATCACGCCCACTTGCAATTTCAAGAGATGCTGATGGTGTCCAAGATACCAGTCCTACGGTCTGGTGGTTTAAATAATAGCGCAGGCAAGGTGAGTGGCTTAGCTACAACATTCTCAATCTGCACATGCGGAGCATCAGCTGGGCCATGCGTCCAATAGTGCGCAAGGATACTTTGAGCTACCCTGTAATATAGGTCCAGGTCAGGGGTTCCCAGTCCCCCCATATGGTATGGCAGTATCAGTACATCCAACTTGACTCGGGCATGTTTGCCCGCCCAGGCAAGCCTGACCAATAAGGTTGTGAACATTTTTAAAAAGGATATAGGGAGGACCATTGGTATGTTGGGAAACAGAAACAGAAACCGAGGCAGCACTACCATTTTCATAATTGCATCTCTACCCGCTACGGACAATGGTAAACGGATCCAGCGCTCTATATCCTCTTCAAGTTTGCTGATTGCGACGCCGTAGTTCTCCTTAAACACAACCTCTGAATCGGTGTGCACCTTAATGCCCAAGTATCAAACCGGCTTCCTCATCCATTGAAGCGGATAATAAGGAGTGAAGGGCGCTCTGATAGGGATAAGCGGGAAAATGATCGAATTTGTCCAGTTGACTTGTAAGCCTGACATCCTGCCAAACTTGACAACTTCACGTAACACTGGGGAGAGATTAGATTTTGGGTCCCAACTGATATACCGGGAAATGGATTCTCCGGTACTAATGATATTCCCTCAATGCACAAGCCAGTGGCTCCACGACCAGCGCATAAAGTAGCGGCAAAAGCGGACACCTCTGCCGCTTGCATCTGGTGATATGGATCTTATCAGAGACAACAGTGAGAACCTCACCTAGTGTTATCCTGTCAGACAGTCTATTGTATAGAACATGTACCATTTGTTAGAAGATGTCACCCACCCCTAGTCTTGTCAGCACATGGTGCATGAACTTCCATTCGCCCAAATCAAACGCTTTTTCTAAATCTAGGAATACAGCCACTGCCTGAGCGTCCCGTTGTATGTGTTGAATTGCACCAAACACCATACTCGTATTGTAGGTAAAATTCCTGCTTGGGACAAACCCGGCTTGCTCAAGCACTACAAGTAGCGGCACAAGCGGGGCCAGTCGGTTCGCCAAAATCTTGGCATATATCTTAGTATCAACGTTAAGAAGAGACAATGGGCAGTAAGAAGTGCACTCAGGTGGCAGCTTATCTGGTTTCAGGATCGTCACTATGAGTTCCTCCCTCATTGAGGCAGGCATCTGTTTGTTGGCCCCCATTTCCTCAAACAGTGTACTTAAGTGTGGAATGAGGACATCTTTGAACTCCTTATAAAACTAAATCGTAAGGCCATCCATCCCGGGGCACTGCCGGATTTCATCCCCATCAGGGCAGTTGTAATTTCATCTAGGTCCAGGGGATGCATGAGAAATTCCCTATGAGCATCAGTAAGCCAAGGAAACTTGATGTGGGCCAAGTAGTCAAGTATTTACACATCTGAACACCCTACCTTAGAGGCATACAGATGAGTACAGTAGTGCATGAATCTATGAGCTATACCTGTTGATTCCATTAAAGGAACTCCCTGGTCATCATTATCATTGTTTATTGGTACTTTGACCGAACTACGGCTTGACCAATAGCAGGACTTGTAGCAACACACGTCCTGAAGAAGACCGGGGTGACCTTCTTGGCACAGTAAGTCGGTCGAAACATGTTGACAACAGCGGTATTAGGAGGGTTGTTTTGAGAAACCTAATTTTCTCTTGAAAACATTACCCATCCTTTCCTTTCTTTTAATCCTGGTTGTGGAACCTATTAATAAAGTTTTGTTTGGTATCCTCAAACTAGTTTTAAACACTTCCCTATTAACTGCACGTGTTGCACACCAGTTCCAATCAAAGGGTGACATTCACTGATCACTTTTTTGTTTATTTATATATATTGTTTGGTTTTGTATTGTGTCCTTTGGTCTTTTATGTTTAACCCCCCCCCCCCCTATGCTCCGTCCAGAGTGTGGCTACACCTGGGCGTATTGTAGCAGACCCGATGATGAAGCATGTCACACACTTTGGTGTGTGAGTGAGGGCAGTATTTTCATAACAATTATATTTGTGTTGTTTTGATGGGGTTGTTTGTGGGGGTTTTTTGTGAGTCTCTCCACCCCCCTATGTGTGTATAATTGTGGCTTAGGAGGTTCGGGGTGGTAGAGTTGTAGATACGATTGACCCTCTCCCCTTACTTGTGTTGAAATACATCATTAACAGCCCCCACCCCAGCGGTCTTCCTACGTTTCCTCAGTAGGGATGCCAGAACCGACCCAGGGCACTCGCTCTCCCCATGAGTGCGAGCAGTCGCATATTTCCCCATGCGTTTAAGTTCTGAGTTCGTATTCTCATGGTAGTCTTTTAGAAGTTCTTTGAGCTCCTCCACCACTTGTTCATCAGCGCCGTTGAGGAGGTCCCCCTCCTGGGCCTTTAATTTTGTCTTCAGATCTGAAAGTTGCCTACGTAGCGACTTAAGGACACCAGAGTGCTTAGCCTTAGCTATCCCCCTGATGTATACCTTAAAAGTCTCCCACACACCAGCAAAGGAGTCCACCGACCCAATATTGTGTTACAAATAAGGAGTCTATTGCTTCCGACAGTTCAGCTTTAAAAACCGGATCCAACAGTGAATATGGGGGAAAACGCCACATGAATGGAGGCACTTGTGTGTGTTGGCAGTCCCAAATCAGCAATAACGGGGAGTGGTCCCAAAATGTGCGAGATAGAACCGTACAGTCCAGGATTCGAGGGAGCGATTTCCTAGATGCTAACCAGTAGTCCATTCTGGTGTGTAAATCGTGATAGGCCGAATAATTTGTGAACCCACCCTAACACGGGGATCGTGTTCTCCAGATATCACACAAGTCAAGCTGCACGGTGTCATCTATAATGGTACGCGCTGCTGCCACTAGTGGCCGGTCCAGGACCCCAATCTATCAAGCTGTGTATTTAAAATGCAATTAAAGTCCTCTCCCCATAGTTGGTCAGTCCCCCTATAGCTGCTCAGTTTATCAAGCAATGTTGTGTAGAACTGTGGGTGTTAGAAATGGCGATTTCTGGTTGGCTAAGGCTTGCGCCAAAGCCAGGCAGAAACCACCATTCTACATCAGGGCAAGGAAGTCACCTGCCAAGATAACCCCTGCTCGGTAGCTTGGCATGAGCAGTCCGCCTTATCTCAGATGCGATGTGTAAAGCATTTGCGCACGCACCCACCAGCAACAACATCCCAGGCCCCCCACAAAAGGAACTCCACACAAGGTTATATATAAAAATAGTCTTTGTATTATCAAAACACATCAGATAGCAATCACACCATATACATTGTGCCAACTGGCACGGGCAATATTTACAAGGGATTATGTACATAGGACAGGACCACATGGACCGCTGTCAGGAATAAGCACTTGGTAGAACTAGCACTTATTAGAAATAGCACTGTGTAGGAATAGCACTTAGAACATAGAATAATTGTAGGAATAGCGCTTAGAACATAGAACAATCGTAGCACCAAATAGCAAATGTAGCACACAACCAGTAACCACTGGTAAAAGGTAAGTACCACATACGCAATCCTAAACACCATAGGCAAATATCACGCAGGGAACCATGAATTCACTAGCAGAGCTATACTAGGTAAAACAACCTCCTAGGCATAAATCATATCTAGAGGCTTCAAACACAGGGTGCGCAAAACATACTACACACAGTACATTCCCTAACACCCAGAAGTATCAGCACATAAATCATAATAGCACATAAATCACATTTAGCGCATAAATCACATTTAGCACATAACTCACATCAAGGTCCAGATTGCGCCACTGCGCCAGAACCCCAAGGTAGCAGCTGCCCACTACTTGCTGCGAAGCTGAGGGACAAGAACAGGGCCTAAAAACCCTGCAGCTGGCACTAAGTGCTGCGCAGTTGGGGAAGGCCACAGTAGGGGCGAAGGACTGCGACTCACTCCTGAGTCCAGAAGAACACATGTCCCTAAAAGGAAAACTTAAACGGCGCAGCTGCCTACTAATTGCTGGGGAGCTGGGATAAAACTGTGACATGGGTTCTCCCTGGCACTCTGGGACAAAAACTGCGCACGTGGGAGCCTTCTAGGCTCTAGAAACAAATGTGGTGCACCCTGGAGCCCTCTAGGCTCTTAAAAATAAGGGGGCCTCATGGGAGCATGTAGGCTCTGAAAATAATCATGGGCCCTGGAGCCCCCTGGCTCCTAAAATAATCATTGCCGCTGGTGGGCCCACTCAGGGCTCGAAAAGAGAAGGTAACCCCTGTTGGAGCCATGCATGGCTCTGTACAATGGTGGGGCGGCCCACTGCCATGCGGGGCCGCCCAAACTCTGTGTTAAACGGGGGAAAGACCTGGGCCTCTCTGGCCCCTTAAAACATCTATGGCGCCTACGGGAGCGGCCCTCTGCAAGACGGGCTGCTCTAACCGTGGATGCACCACTGTGCCTTAATCAGGCACCATCTATCGCCTGCACGGAGCCCCCCCAGCCCTTTCTCACTCACCGGGCTGGACTTCCTGGTGGGGGCTCCTCCGGGCGGTTCTGCTTCTCCTGCGGCGGTGGCGGGGCTCTCATTCTCACGGGAGCCGGCATTATCTCTTTCACGGCGTGGGCTCCGTCCTACCATGGGAGCCCTGCAGCACTCACCCTGCCTCCTCTTCCGGCCGCACTTCCCGGTTGGCGGCCCCGGCTTTGTTTCACACAGGCCCTTCTCCATGGAGCCGGCGAGGCAACTCCAGGGCGGGGAGCGGGACTTCCTGTCGGCAAGCGGAAGTCCCGCCCCGCTTCAGGCACCGGCTGCCTGACTTCCTGCTTCGCCGCGGCGGCATCTTTTCCGGGGGCATAACGAGCGGTAGGCACCCTCGAGGCATAAAATAAAAGTAGAAACGGGGTGGGCACCCGTTAAGGACACTACTAAGTGCGGTGGGCACCCGCAGTAAAAATAATTAAATCGGCATAAACGGGGTAGGCACCCGTAATTAGGCAATATCATATGCGGGCATATTGCAGGGTGGGCACCTGCGATGAAGGGGCCACCAGGAAAAGGAGCACAGCGCTCCCAGGTGCCAGGGGGGTGTCGAAAGCACCAAAGGCCCCAGAAAAAGACCCCTACAACAAGGAGGGTCCCAGGAACACAGCCCCCATAGGTGAAGAGGGCAGGAGAGTCCCACAAAGTCCTGGACACCAAAAGATGGAGCAAACAGCTCCCAAGAAAAAGGAAAGTCCTCAAGCATCCAAGTCCATCAGCAATCCAGGGGCTGGGCAGGGCCCAGGGAGGCAAGCCTTCCCCTGGGGCCCAGCAGCAGCACACCCCTGGTAGATTCAAGTCAGGAACAAGAACATTTTTCATGAGGTCACAGCCTCTTTTTATGCACTAAATCCCTTTGTCTCTAGGGTGCAGGGTGGGGGAAAACCAGACACAGCTGGTTTTGGAGCATTTTGTTTTGCTCAGCCCCTCTCACCATTCACTGGCCAGGCTAGGGACATCAGACGCACCAAGGGGGGCAGAGCTAGCATTGTGTAGGGAAGGCCCAGCCCTATTCAGGTCCCAGGTGCAGCCCCTCCCTGCCATCAACATGCAGGCCCATCCGGACTTCTGGAGCCAGGCACACCAGCCAGCTCCAGCCAATCACAAGCCAGACAGCCAATTTACATTTACTGCACAGGCAGGCCAACTTCTAGAAGTGGCACTTCTACACTAGACACAATAAATCCACACACATCATCGCGCAGCATTTAATCACACGAGTTCGCACACACCAAACTCAACCTTGCACTTCCCACGCATCAGGAATTACCATGGACACACATATTCCCCCATGCATTCCTATGGGAGGGCAGGCCACACTCACACACGCACTCAGAGAGCGCAGACACTTTACACGGCGCCACAGTGCTAAAGTGCGCAAAGTCCAGAAATCACTAAAATGATGTAACCTTTAAAAGGCAAAAAGTTCAGGGGTGAACCTGCCAGAAGGGCCAAGTCCAACAGTGGGTCATCATGGTTCGGGCCATATACATTGACTAATATTAGGTCAATTCCCTTCCCGCTACACCTTGATATAGCAAACCTCCCATCCAAGTCTGACTCCATCGGAACCAACTTAAGACCAACTTTCAGAGTGATCCAGGTAATGACACTGCGCGCATTTGACGTGAACCCAGCCGCATGAGTGTTTCCTTGAAGACTCCTGCAATTAAACATTCGACTGCTGAGTGGCAAATGTGACTCTTGTAGAAAAGCAATATCGACAGCATGTCAATTGAGGTATGAAAGGACCTTTCTGAGCTTTCGAAAATCGTTCAGGCTGCAGACACTCCAGGTCATCACCTTTATCTTATGTGTTCTTGTCATGGCAAAGTGATGAGTTGTCTAGAAGCAAGCAATGTTGATGCATAAATGTCACCCTGTGTACCTTGTGTCCTATAGATGCAACAGGCAATGGATTTAATTAACATTACAATGCAATTGATGCTCAAAACAGGTCTCTGTATGCCCCACACCCAACCCATGCCATACATACCCCAACTTTGCAGTGGCGAATACCCTCTGTCAACCCCACCATAAAATAAAGAAAAAGACAACCAAAGACATTACAAAACCCCGAACCAAAATCGCAACAATTCCAGGACGTGGGACACACGCATGGGCAAATGTTGCCTAAGCCCGCTACCTATCCTTCCGCAGGCAGCATATACGCCCCCTTCGTCCAACATCTGGCTAGTAGAATGCATCAATCAATCAAACATAGGATCATATAAAATCTGAGCTCAATATTAGCATACAAATCACAATGAAATTGACCCCAGTGCGGACTAAGCATAGCAAAAATGTCTGTGTAGCGTCCATCTAACTGCATATAACGACACATCCCTCCCCACCAACCCATATCATAATTCTAAGAGCGCAACAGGCAACAGTCCCCCAAGACTCCCAAGCAATTGTTAAGTCTTATCTGGAATATAGAGTGTCTTGGGCTTCAGTCATGGTAATCGAAGGCTCCACTTGTCGCTCCTTCTTGTACAGGCGATGCAGAGCCATGTGGCTTCTCTTTGGCCCAGTCTTTCAAAGCTTTCTGTAAAGATCTAGGATCAGTGAAGATGCGAGATCTGCCCTGGTGGTTTACCTGGAGCCGTGCCAGATACAGCATAGCGTAATCAAGATTTTGTTTCCTCAGCTGTTTCTTTAGTGGAGCAAATTATCTGCATGCCTCCTGCACACGTACCGTGAAATCCGGGCAGAGAGAAATGTTCTACCCCTCATAGTGCAGTGTTTGTTTATCCCAAGCCATCTTAAGTGCTTCATCTCTATCTCTGTAATTTAACAGTTTGGCAATGATAGGCCTAGGCGCAGCACCCGAAGGGTGCTTTGAGCCCTGCAAGCAGTGTGCTCTCTCAATCACAAACATTGAAGAAAACGTGTCACAGCCCAGCAATGTCGTCAGCAACTGCTCTACAAATAACTCCATATTTCCAACACTTGTGGATTCTGGCAGGCGGGTAATTCAGATATTGCTGCATCGGGACCTAGCTCCAAGGTCCTCTGCCTGCTCTTGAAGCGTGAGCAGAAGTTTACCAATCTGTTTGTGTTCCGATTTTAATTCTGTTTGAGCTTCCTCGACCTCCGTGACTGTGTGTTCCGTCATAACCATCCTCTCGACTTGCTTGTCCATGCACTACGTCATATGGCCCAAGCAATAGGACAGGGAGTAAATCTTACTGTCAATGGAAATTAAACTCTTTTGCATGGCTGCCAACATGAAGCATAAGTTGCCCTCCACTTGATCAGCCTCTTTGGTCTGAGAGATTGAATCTCCATCTGGCGTCTGTTCATGAGGCCTGGTTCAACACTGTTTAAACTGGAGCTTGGGTTGATTTTTGTCTACCTTCTCCATTATTCTAGCCTGAATGTGCAATTCTATGTGCTAATAGGACACAGGATGTTCCAACAACACTTGCCCACAGAAACAACAAACCTGGATAGCTCAGAGCCACATCAAAATAGTCAAAGTGGCCCGTCAGCCAGGGCAGGTATGCATGAAAAAACTTCACCGAGTCGTGACATTATGGTTATTTTTCCTGCGTCCAGCGATGAGGGAAGGTCCGATTGCTCACCTGGGACGTCTCCCACCTAGGACTCCAGCATGCGGCGCCAGGCATCGCCCCCAACACGATGGATCAGGGTAGGGCAGTCAACAGTGTGGTGACCCTGCACCAGTTCAACATTGGCTAGAAATAGAGGAGGCACCAGAACCGTGGAATGCACACACAAGAACACTACCTCTAGTAGGAACTGGTGCAGGGTCACCACACTTGAAACACTGCTGAAAGTCCTGTACTGAGATAATGAGAAATGTGTCCTGAACCATACTGAACACATATATTACTCCCAGGCCAACAAAGCACCCAGCCTATCGGCAGTGCAGCTAGGTGCCTAGACCAGTGAAGGTAGGGTTAAATTGGTAATACACTCAACCACAAGGGTCGCAAAAGATGGCCTTGCCATAGAAGACCACTTCAGGAAGTTCTAATAAACTCTCTATACTAGGGACCAACTCCTGGTTCTCCACTTACAGTACCACTTACTGTTGCCATTTCCAGGCTTAAAATAAGAAAAGCACCAGTCCAGACGGCTATCCAGTGAGCTTTACAAAACCTTCTGCCACAGCCTGGCCTCCCTACTCGCAAGCCTCTTGAATAAAGTGGGTGACGATGGTCCCTCATGGCAATGGTACAAGAGACAGTGGAAAATCATCATCCCACAGGCAGGGAAAAAACCCTACCATTTGTGGTTAATATGGGCCTATATCTCTGCTGAACATCGGTGTGAAACTTCTGATAGCTATCCTGGCTGCCAGAACTGGAGCCCACGGTACCAACATACATTCACTCAGATCAATCAGGTTTTATCTTGGGCAGGCAGTATGGTGATAACACCAAGAAACCCATCCATTTTATAGAAAACACCAAAGGGAAAACTAAAAAGGTTGTCCTCCTGTCCTTGGATGCGAAGGTGGCATTTGATAGAGTTGACTGGACGTGTATGAAGAGCACTAGAAAAACTAGGGATGGGCCCATGATTTCTCTAATTGGGTACTGCCAATTACAAGAAAACCACAGCTAGAATCATTGTAAATGGCACCCTATCTCAACCCATCACTATTGAGTGAGGAACCAGCTATGGCAGATATGGCTGCCCACTTTCATCTCTTATATTTTCTTATATTTTCCCTTACATTAGGGCCCTTCGCCAATGTCATACAAATTTCCACATGCATACAAGATGCTAAAATTGGAGACAATACCTCTAAGCTAACCATGTTTGTTGAGGACATTATGCTCTCACTAGTAGAACCCAAATAGTCAGTGCCCCGAGTCCTGGAGGAACTCCAAAGATTCCAATCTGTCTCCAAGTTTAAAATCAACATCAGTAAATTAGCGGCTATCACGCATTATCTCCACCCTGGTCAGCTGAAATCCTTATCCCAAGGCACCACCCTAAACTACACACATTTAATTAAAACATTGCTGCAAGAATTTCAAGGCTGGCACTCCAAACATTTCTCCGGGATCAGGCACATAGCGTTGATTAAAATGAGAGCACTGCCACAGATCCTTTACCTATTCCAAGCTATAACTTTGCCTCTGCCACTTCTTAACTGGCTTCAAATACTAATAAATGTCTTTATCTGCCAAAATAATGCCCCGCAGATTTTAAACATATCCTTTATAAATTGGTCACATAGGGTGGACTGGCAGTCCTTCATCTTACATCATATTACTAAGCGGCTCAACTTTGGTTCCTTGTAAAGTGAGGTAGGAAGAATCCACAGTCACAATGGTTTCATGCAGATTAACTCATAGCAGGACTCTCTCTATGGCAAGTCCCCTGGATGAAAAGATCGATGCAAAGCTGGGCGCATACTTCCAGCATGGATGTACTAGCCTCCCATCTGGGATTCATATCCATCTCATCACCATTTACTCCCATAACCTTTAGCACAGATTTTTCCCTAGTGAAAATGCCCTCCCAGTTTAAAATGTGTAGAGAGTGCAAATGTCATAGGGTGGGCTCTTTCTTCACAAATCAGCAAATATTCTCATTAGAAAATATCAAACAAGGATTCATTCTCTCTGAGACCAAACATTTTGCATGCACTTAATTATGTCACTGGGTCCTTCACCCTACTCTGAGATAGAGAGTGGCTAGGCCACTCACCAGACTAGAGAACCGGATTAAATATGGACCCCATAACAAGGCCCTACCGCTTTCTTATGAACTCCCCCAGCAGTGAAAGAGCACCGGAGCGGGTTATACCCTTCCGTTAAAAATCACTCGAGGGACGAGGCAGGGGTGCCCCTGTTCGCCATTGTTGTTCGCTTTGTACATGGACCCATATATATGTAAAATTGAAGCAAATAACATGATTCCCCCAATTAAGACCCGCAGGGGGGACTGTAAAATCTTGGCTTATGCGGACGATGTGGCGATAATTACATCAGGTCCCACAGAGGCCATAAGGGAGGTGGAAAGAGAGGCTTTACGTTTTGGTCAAATCTCAGGGTACGCTTTAAATACCTCTAAGACCCAAATTATTCAGAACAATAATGTGACATGTAATGATCCGCGGGTAGTTTCGTCAGGTATATATTTAGGGGTAACAATTACAGCAGATTTAGATAAATTAATCGAATTAAACATAGCCCCAATAATAAGTATAACCAAGAAGGATTTAGATAGACTTCATAATTTACATCTTTCCATAGTTGGGCGCACCAATATTATTAAAATGATTTTTTTGCAGAAGTGTTTGTATGTATTTAGGGCAATCCCGTTATTATTTGAATCAAAATGGTTTAAAATTCTGGAGTACACAATAAATAGGTTCATATGGGCACAGGGAAAGACAAGAGGGCAATGAGGTTTATGACTTAACCAAGGGAGAGAGGAGGGTGGACCTTACCGGACTTGAAATTATACTAGTGGGCGGCTGCTTTGCAGTATATGTCCTGTTTATTGGGAGGAGCGGAAACGGAAGGCCAGGACTCTCTTGGGACAGTTGATATCTATGCATTGGTATTAGGTACGGAAGCAGAAAATGTATTTTTGAAATGTACTGATTCCTCTTACTTTAAAAGGACTACATTTAAGACGATTTCTGCTGCCTATACCATCTGGAAGGCCTTTACCAAAAGGTACGGATTAGGGAAATATAATAAGTATACTCGGTTGTTACATAATAACACGCTACCTCCTGATATATTTTCAGATCCGGTTTTTGTAGAATGGGGTAGGCATGGTATTCAAAAACTAGGGGATATAATGGGGACACAGGGAATGTTACAATTCTCTGAAATTCGGAAAAAATATGATTTGGATCAAAGGTATTTCTTCAAGTTTTTGCAAATTAGAAGTTTTATTGCGGCAAAAAAAGGAGGATCAGCAGGATTTAACTTAAATTCAGTTCTGGAGGTGATTCAGGGAGGAGGATGTACAATTAAAAGATTGTATGCAGAATTGCTTACTGATAAACCTGATGATCTAGAGAAGCAGGAGCAGAAATGGACGACCAAGTTGGGCATAGATAAAGACATTTTTCATTTGTCACTAAAAATGGGGCAGGAAATTCTATGCTCAGCGTCACTTCAGGCGCAACATTACAAAACACTCTATTCTTTATACTATACTCCGGCAAGGATAGCGCAATGGGGAGGAAGTACCTGCCCCAGACGTAGTGCAGATCAGGCGGATATAGTACATATGTTTGCAACATGTACCCATCTGCAAACAACGAGGGAAGCAATAGAACTGTTCTTGAAAAGATCTTTAGGAATAGAAATTGAATTAACATCGTCAATAATCATTTTTGGAGTAAGGGAGCCTGAAGTACAGCCAGAGTATGCCTACTTCATTTTTGTGGCCATGGCAATATTTCGTTTAACAATTGCAACAGCTTGGCTTGAAAAAACTCCACCAACGTATCATGATTGGTTAGGTAGGCTGCTGTCGGCATATAATTTAGAAAAAGCAATTTATACTAGAAGAGGGAGAAGGGGGAAGATGTTAGGGCTCCAGATATGGGGTCCGGTAACTAGATAGATATGGGATCCGGTAACTAGATGGAGGGAAGAGGAACCTGGTTAAATTCATGAAATTATGAAGTATGGATTTTGATATTAATTTGTATCCCTGAACCCGACCCTTAAGGATAATTAACTGGATGAATTTAGTTATACTGTATTAGTTCAGCCTTTTGGTATATGTATATTTTTTCTCTTGCTAAGTTTTTGTTTACCGTTTTTTACTATTACTTTTATTCATCTATGCTCTTTTGCTACTGTCTTCAATGTTTCTTTTTGAATTATTTTGTAAAAATCGGACTATGAAGTAATTGTAAATGTGTAAATGATGTGACATGCTCTGTACCAAAAAGGGGGGGGGGGAGAAAAAGGGGGTAAAAAACCCAATAAAAACATTTAAGAAAAAAAAAAAAAGAAAGAGCACCGGAGCAAAGACGTTAGGAAAAAAAACTTGGTTATGATCCCCTACAGAAAGACTGAGACAAAATATTTCACATAGGGTGTAGATTTGAACATCAGCTACAAATCCAGAACAAAATACTGACATACTGTTAAAAGGCCCTGGAAAAGGTTGCACAATGGAATACCATATGTGGAGTTCCTTCTACATCAACTTTGGCAATGCCTCAAACACAATTACTCGGAGGAGGTGCTTAAGGAGCTCGATGTTACATTTCACACACAAATCTCAAGGGATGCAGCAGTTATCCTTCCAGTCAAACCATATCCCCTCCAGCAATTCACAAAATCTGTTGGGGCAAACCGGTTGCAATGGCACAGCTTTTCAGAGTATACTGAGAGTATGGGAATGACCAGGGTGCTCGCATTTTGTGACGGACAACCCTCCTCTGGGAGACTCTGTCAATAGAAAAATTAATGATGGCAACACAACACAACACACCCTTCCCTCATATGAAGCCATTCATACATATATTGTCCAAGGACTACTGGGAACTAAAGTGCGCCAGATACCTAAAAGGACTCGATTTATCCCAAGAGGGGGGCCATGCCTTATAACTACACATGAATTACACACTTCTTTCATCCTAGACACTTTTATGTATTGGCCTACAACTCCTAGACATAAGAACACCTTTACAGAACCAACAAACACACAGGATTTGAGGAGGGATGGAGGGGACAGAATTTTAGGGTAACTGTTTATATTATGGTCTTAGTCTATGACCAATTTCAAAGCACCTCACCTCCGTGGCTGTCAGGATGTAGATGTTATGTGTTAAGACCAAAGCTGAATAAAAACAGTTAAACCTAAAATGTTACATTATAACTGATATTTACACCTAACTATAACATCACTCTAACTTAGTTTTATACAGGGAATTTCCAAGGTTTTTTTTTTATATAAAGTAAGATATTATTACCAGACCTAACTGTATCACTCTTAACTTTATTTTATTCATAAAAATTCTTTATCAACGTATGTTAAATATTATTTCCAGACCTAGTTATAATGTCACTTTAAGCTTTTTTTTCAGTAGATTATTGGCTGCAGAAAGAAGGTGGAATATGTGGAAAGAGTGATTTCTTCGGGGAGAGCTGCACAGATGGTGTTATGTCATCATTTTTTCACCTGAATGCTGTCGTACTGGCCACGTAGGCCTTCCACCATGTTCCGTGGCTGAGACTGCTTCTGGGTAATTGGGGCAAGTTGGTGCTCATGTGAGCTTACCATACTGCCACTGCTGCAGCTCTGCTCTACTCTCCATTATTGGCATGGAACGTCGAGGCCTGGGATACCCACAGCCACAAGAAAAAGAATGCCTCCCAGCCGCATGTTTTGGTCGCCCTAATCCCAATCTGATCCTGCTACTGATCCTAATTGGGATCTTAATTACGGCATGAAGAAGATCGTAGAAGCATGCTAAAGCATGCTAAAGGCTCCTCCCATCTAGCATCCAGCACAATACAGTCATACACTGTATTCCAACTTTCTTTGATCGCACTCCTGCTTCTGCCTCGATTATCGCTACATGGGAGCTGAAGATGATTTACTTGAGGAGTTTAGGATCACATGGCTACAAGACTGCACGAGCAAAGACGTCCCTAGGTCTCCAACATCTCTTGGATTATTATGCTTCCTTTATGTGGGACTTGGATTTTTAGTTAATTCCGCTAAAAGTTTACGATGAGGTTGTGGTCCAAGCCTGCAAAATCGAGTAGTCACTTTTGTCAGGAGGCCAGAATGGCCCAGGTGGGATTTTTTAATTATTTAGGATTTTTATTTCACAATAAATCCTCCTGGGCACCCTCCATGTACTCAAAGAAGTTAGCTTTAGTGAGATCATGCGGAGAAGGGATGGATTTTAGATTGTGATGGGTAAGGAACCTATGAAAGCCTTGATTAAGGTTTGTAAGGCCAAGTGTGTCTCCAGGGCCAGCTACGGAAGTGACCTTTGGAGTTATCGGGATAGTGATCCAATTCAGCGGGAAGAGAACAAATTCCTTAGGAAACTCCTGGAACTCTTCCGGGTACCTCCCGATTTGAGGTACATGAGGAGGAGGGCATCGGTCATATTTCTGACCTGCTTAAACTTAGACACATATAAAGCTGGGTTTATGTTTGGCTTAAAATCGAGTCCATCCCAAACAGGTTGATTATTCAGGATTGTCTTTCCATTGGTAATCATCAGACATTCCCCTGGTTGAATCACTTAAAAATGTTCTGCATTCTATACATTGGGTCACCCCAGTCTGTTTACTCACACAGAAGGTGTTACCCAAAAATATTATCAATGGGTCAAAAATATTTTTTTAATGCAGCTATCTGTTGACTAAGAGGAAACTGAATGTCGCAAACCCCAGTGCGGGCTTATTTCCTGACACAGACAGTTTGCTCCACTGAAACATGTTTAACATGGGTGAATAATGTTTATCATTGACACTGCTTATCCAGATTTAGGATAAATGTGTTTCTGTCCTTGATTAGTTTTCCCAAACGATGGGTGGCAAATGGTCGCCTAGGACCGTGTAGTTGTGATGGCTTTTCATAGCAGATTTTCCATGTTGTCTTACGTTGTAGTCATTATTGCCTACCAAGGAAAAAGTATTAAACTCCGATACTGAAGGAGGCTAGATTTTGCCAAGTGGGGCCGGCCATGTTGGTTCTGACTAAGTTGGGAGATATCCGCACATGTGTTTTGCATGGGGCATGTTTTAAGTTGGTTTGTGAAGATACAAGAGGCTTGGCCATGAAGTGAGGGCATTTCTTAGAAGCACCCCTCTGTTTTTTTGTGGTCAAAGGGAAAAACCTTTTTTTTCTATTATATATTGTAAAAGCGCATGTCGGATGGTTTGTTATGTTTTTATGTACCTGGTACAATGAATCAAGATTTTATGAGTCTATGTAGCATTTCTGTATGATTATTATATTTTGTATCTTTTATGGTTAAGCATTTAACCACAAATAATTGTATCTATCTACACAAGCAGTCATTTTGAGGTATTGGGAGCAATTGGTGAACAAATCGCAGGCTGGGCACAATTTATAGTGCTCTGTCAGGAGATTGTTTGGTGTTGGAATGACAGACTTCGTGTGGAAAGTTTAACATTTGGCAGGTACCATATTAAGCAGGAATGGCTGTAGCAACGAGCATGGAGCTGGTAAAGGCGGGTAAGGTACACAAGGCATATGATGTGCTAAGCAATTAGCAAGCCAAAGGGGTCTGGAACTTTGTGACACTGCGCAATGCCCCCTAGCTTATTGCTGCAGTCTGAGACTACAGTGTATTTGGTGACTTAAACTGTAGGATTGGCCTGTGTTGGACTTATTAGGAGCTCTTTCAAGCATGGGGAATCCTGGATGTATTATGAAGGTTGTCTGTTAGAAGCGGATACAGCTTGTGAACTCCTGTGGCACCCCAGCGCACTCCTTAGTATTCCCTTAACATAACTGACGCCCTTGTCATTCAATGCGGATAAAAGTATCTACCTATAAACATTTTTTTGCAACATCTCTAAGCTATCCACAATATTCTCCTTAGTCCTGCAAATAAGTGTACCATTTATCCTCCTGACGCCAAATGAAGCAAACTCTCTGAGGACATCTCTGTAAAGGCTTGAACGCCAGGCAAAACTGCAAGGTGAGCCAGCACCGTGCCTGTACAATCTCTACCTCTATACTGGGGTCAAGATTTCAGAAGACCAATGGCAGGTCACTTGCTTGAATAAATTGCCTTGTGAAGTAAATACCAAAGAGCTAACAGCCTTAGGGCATCTGGCAGCCTCAGTGACGCAACAAAACGAGTTTTGCTACTCTATCAATCACAGAATTGTCTCCGGATACACCTGGCATTGCTAGAGATCAACAAGTAAAGGGCACAGCTAATAGGCAAGGGGCTTATTCAAGGAAGGTCTCAAAATTGGGCCCTTTACATTTTTTTCCCTAGCCATCCTTCAGATTTGGACCCCCTGACCTTTCTAGTGTTTCCTGCACACCCCAATCTGATGTTGCTGTGTCTATAATTCTGCTTACAGTATCCCATGTTATCTGTCATTGCCGGTGAATGATTACTGAGGGATGAAGTCGATTCAGTGGCTGATCAGAATACGATAGACAACAAAGGTGAAGTTATGGGGGGGTCCAGACAGCTCCTGCTCAGGCCCAACCACAGAAGCCTTATCTAACTCTTTTGAGGGCACAGTTTCACGCAACACAGCAACCACTTTATGTGGAAAAGGAGATAATATAATCTTGAGCACTAATCCTCTGTAGGCCAAGCCTATCAACAAGGATCAAAGGTTTTCACCACATTTAGCCCAATCTCCCCCTATAGAATTACTACTTTAGGAAATATTAGGGAAAATCAGGGAGATGAAAGTCTTACAGGGAAAGTCCTATCAAAAGACAAATAACAAGATTGTAGGCCAGAGACCAAAGACTAAACCATATCAACGCTAACATTCAGCTACTCACTTCATGGGTCAAGAAATTGGAACAAAGGGGCATATTATCAACAACTAGCGATATTTATTGCTAAAGAAGTTTAGCGACATTTTTTTTATCGCCAAGCAACGCCGGATTTTATCGCAGAGATAACGTGCTGTTAGCAACGTTTATCTCCAATGCGATAAAATAACTGGCGATAGCGGCGAAATGCGTGAATATCGCTGGAAAACCAGCGATATTCACGCATCATAGCCAATAGGTCTTAGCCAGAATATCCACCTCCCATTGGATATAATGGCTAAGAACTGGTCTGAGCAGGGATTAGTTTTCAGCGATATTCGCGCTTAGCGCACATTTTTTAATTGCTACACCTGCGTTGATAATAGGCGATAGCGATGTTAGCGACTGCTTTCAGTCGCTGACAGGTTGGGTACGCCAACTTTGCATGTCATTAGCGATAAATATCGCTGACATGCAAAGCGGAACCCAAACCACTCGCTAGCGCCTACAAAATGTCGCTAACTGCTGTTAGCGACAGCTTGCTAATAGTACGATGAAATTATCGCCGCTTTGCGACCGAAAACGGCCGCTAAAGCGATGATAATTTCATATCGCCCGCCTTGATAATGTGCCCCAAAGGGTCTTCAACCTACAAGACTTTAAGAACAATCAGTACTTTTTAACTTCAAAACTCAATGCAGAATTGACAGAACTACAGCTGAAACTTTTAAGATGTTGAAAACCAGCAATGTGTTGGGAAACTCGAGGATAAAGAAAACGGTCAAACTATCACTAAATTAAACTCAGATTGAATTAATTAGCATGTTATTCCAGAAGCAGCAACCGAGGACATGGATCTAATCATCACACAGACACATTTTATTCTAGCGTTCAAGCCCCTTAATTCTAAATATCCATGCACTATCTTGGTAAATTTCAGTGACTTTTATGTGAATTAATTGATTTTGACTAGTGAAATAATAGCCAAAGTGTATCGATCCCCAAAACACAATTCTTTCTAAATGTTTTTGGAGATGTCTTTATCTGCAGCATAGTGGCTCAAAGAGTTCAAACTGATGACTGACCGCATCAAAAGGGATGGGGCACCAGCTGGGGTTGTCCAATATTCAAAATTGAAAGTCCTCTACAAAGGACAATCCCGCATTTTTCATGCAGTCAAACAGGCTAAGGACTTTTTAAAATACATCCAAAAATCTGATGATGGTAGAGGGGGAAAAATATTGGTAGAATCTCTTCAAATGTAATATAATTTAAAATATGTTCATTTTTGTTGATTCAGAAGCAGCTTTTTAGTATTTTTCCAGGCATTGTAACAGGTTAAATTGGATTACCTCTGATCAGCTGTAGCTGCAGTCACCTGAGTGCTATTTCAAGGCAATCAACTAGGAGAAGGGTCACGGAGAGGAAGGAAGGTGTGCACCTATGTGTAGGTGGGGGGGGGTTGCTCCAGAGGACATCCATGATGAGTGGGACACTAGGCGCAGGGGGATGGAAACACAAAACCCTTTTCTTGTTCAGGGGAAAGGTCGATTAGGGTTTTTTACGAGTTGTAACTATGAATTCTACTTGTTTGAGAATTGTATCATGTAATACCAATGGCATTAATATTCAGACCAAATTTAGGTCAATATTGACAGGGCTTAAATTATCCAAAGGTCAGCTTCTTTTTCTCCAAGAGCCCCATCTCAGTTTCGGCTCAACAGCCAAGTGCCCAAGGATTTGTTTCACATGCATATAATGCATCTGCTAGCATGGCTTTTAGGGAGATGGCAGTTCAGGTCCCATGAGGTCTTGCATACAAGGTGCAACAGGGGATTGGAGATCCCAGGGCAAAATGGATTTTGGTAAGCTATAGGATCCAGGGTCAACTCATCCATATCAGTAGCATATATGGCCCTATCTAAGACAATGCTTCCTCCGTCGGCGAAGTGCACAATCTTATGCTTCCACTAAAGGGACTTGTAGTATTTGGGGAGCTTTTAATATCATCCAAGATACCAGACTGGATTACTCACAATCAACAAGCAGCAAATAAGCCAAGGTCATTATGCTTGGTAGCCAAACTGTGCAGTGGTTTTGCTTTATTGAATACTTGGCGGGCCGATCACGTTCAAGGGAGAGAATATACCTGTTTTTCAAAGTGCTATAACTCTGCCTCTAGAATTGACTTCTTCTTGGTCTCTCATCACTGGTGTAAAAATAAATCAGGTATATTAGTGAACCCCTTTTGTGACCATTCAGTTCCCTTTCTAGAGGTATCATTATGGCCTCAGAGGACCAAACCATTTAGTTAGTGCCTTGATAAATCATTGCTAACAGATACAAAATTGGGTCAGGATAATGTATCTTACAATTTTTCTCCATTGCTATTGTCTCGGGATCAGGATTTTACCCGCCGGTTGATGTTTTCCGTCACTGCCATCATGAGCATGTGCGTGCGTTTTGGTCATAAATGCTTGGGTGCTGGTGCCCCACTGCCGAGTCGTCTGTGCCAAGTATTCGGCAAGCCTCCATCAGTGATCGTAATGAATGCAGCTTACCGTCCATGCAAAAGATAAGCCAGAAAGGGTGACCCCAAAGTGTAGGAGTTGCCCGTGGTCCTCAGGTGATGGGTCACTGGATGGGAATCACAGCATTTCTGCAAGGTTATTGCCACCACATCATAGTATAATATGGGTGTATGCCCCTTGGGCTGGACCAGTTGCTTAGCTCAAGCTTTGAGTGGTATGCTCTCCTTTAGTTGAAAGTCATGAATGCACACTAGGATATCAGCTGGAGGAGCATACTCTGGTTTTGGCAGACCCAATCTATGCACTTGGTCGAACTTAATCACCTTGTCTGGTGGGCCCTCTAGGATATGAAGGCATAGTTCTCTAACAGATTGGCTTAGGTCCTTCTCTCTGCACTTGTTGGTACTCCCTTGATGTGAATATTGTTTCACCTCAATCTGTTTTCCAAGTCTTCATATGGGCCTGCAAGTGTGTCTGTTGCTCCCTAAGGTGGATTACCTCTTGTTGTAACTGCTCTATTTCTTTGTTGTGGAATGTTTCATGGTCTTCTATGGCCGAGACCCATTATCCAATGGCTTGCAGGTCACAACGCATCTCTTTAGGGTTGCTTGATTAATCTTGTTTGTCTGCTTGTAGCACTTCCCGCAGGGATGTGAATACAGGCTTGAGAAAAGAGCTGTTCACTGGACCCTCTCGGTCATCACCATCATGTGAGTGGCCCAGGCCCAACATTGATGGGCGCTCACCAGCCGGTGCTCCGGTTGGCTTAATTAACATGTCTTTCAAGTTGACTTCTTTCTTTGCCCGGGCCATGGCCATGTCTGTAAAGTTTGAGACGTGACGCAAATCTCAGACCAACTGCAGTCTATCCCTCTATGAGTGCCAAGAAGATGGTATCAGAGATTTATTACTGTGCTTGCTAGTTATTTATCCTTCACCCCATGAAGGTTGTGGATAGTCGCAACAGCAATAGTTCATTTGTATAGGACATGTATTGAAGAGACTGTTCTGACATTGTCCCCTGAACCTTTTGTCGATCCAATGCTCACCAATGAGGTTCAAGAAGGCCCAAAATGTCTGAAAGCCCCTTCAATACCTGAACAAATTAGGACTTGCTGAGACATGCTTTATATGGCCTTAATGATCCCAGGATACTAAAGAAGGGGGCAGCAGTAAATGGGCCTGTCCATTGAGAGGGTGCCAGGAAGTTGGTTTTGTGGGTCTCATGAGAGAGCACAGGCTTGCAAATCTTTGGCTTGCACTCAACATTTTCTTTCAAAGGGGGCCTGACAGTCACAAGGAGCAGAGTAGGCAAAGAGAATGGTTGGAGAAATCAGGAAAAGTGTTGGGCTAGGGGCGATTGGCACACCTTTAGGATATTCTCACAGAGGTTCTCAGGCTCCACGTTGCCCTCTCCTAGCCCACTGCAAATGGATCGAGATGGTCAGGCCCTTAAGAGTCTCAGCGACGGGGCCAGGGCTCAGCAACAAGGTAGCCAGGCAGCTCACAGCAGTCACTAGTTTGCCGCCCAGGCAAATGACCGCCTAGAGTGATCCACCCCCCTGTAAAGTAGCCTCAATATAAGGGCCGTGGGTCCAGCAGGGCAGGTGCCAATCCCTAAATGCAGCTCAAAAATAAGGCTCAAAGGTAGCCAGAAGGCCCTGCATGCACTCCCGTTCCTCCCTCTTAGGGGATGCACATCCAGCAGATAGAAACCATCCAGCCCGGCAGCAGTTCCCGGTCCCCCAGGAGCAACGAAAGGGCTGCACCAGCAGTGCAGTCCAGCATAGGCGGCAGACACTGGGCAAATTGACTCTGCTCCATGCCCAGCCGTGCCTGGCAGTTTAACAGGCAGGCTGCCGCGGGTAGGAGTGCAGCATGGAGCAGGAGCATAGTCTGGGCCAAGCCGTTCACTCCCAGCTCATGTTGGGGGCCACATATGTTGCTATCAGCTCCCTCTAGCTGCAGTCATTCAGCGGTGCTCCATCCTGGTTGCACAAACAGCTCACGGCTGCACTGAAGCCTTTGGTGTTTGTGCATCAATGTAATCTCCGCTGAGCAAACAGGGTGATTAGGCAATCAAGGGCGGGGATGGAGAGACAGAAAGAAATGGCAGCCGAGGGTGGGGACGGAGAGACAGAAAGAAATGTCTCACCGCTCCACCATCTTGGCCATGACTCCCTTCCTAGAAATTTTAGATCTTGGTGAGAAGAGCTTCTTACAAACAGGCAGGTGTGAAATTTTAGTTATATCTGTTAAATGTTTAACATTCTGAGGGAGGCATTTTTTCTCCAGCCAATGCCCTTGCACTTTTATCTAGAGTGACTTTTGATGCTTCACAATGAATTTCACGAACGTTATATATTGTTCATGAAATTTCATGAAAGAGAATTTTGCAGTTTTGCACACCCATACTTAAAATCCATAGCCCCATCAAGAATGAGCCCAAGGATATACGTCTGTGCACAGATGTATTGAAAAGGGGAAGTAAAGCAAGAGCAAAAGCAGGTGATTATCACCACATACAGAAGATTTTATAGGGCTGACTGCACAGGATGACAACTCTTGCCACTTACAGGCAATATATGTCATCTTAAGGAGTCTGTCCTACAAAATCGATCTGGAAAGAAGAAAAAAAAACAGCTCACACTTTCCTCTCATAAGGTAAAATCAAATGTTACTAAGAAAGACACTGCATAGCTCGTTTGTTGATGCAGTATTGCTCCACAGGCATCTAGTATGCTAGGTCTGTACTCTACAGGGAAAATCAATCCGCCAGTGAATAGACCAACTGAACCCTGCAGAGTGAGTAATTGTCTGATGGATTCAAGTGACATCGTTAGGTCAAACTCAGCTGTTTTAGACCATAGTAGAAAAATGCACTGCTCCAAAGAAGACATGGCAGTTAATGCAGTAAATATTAGAAAAGCTTTTCTGCCAACAATAGTACAGCGTTTTACTTGATCTACAGGAGTTGAAGGCTTCTTCATGCATGCTAATGTGAACAGCTCATATTATCATATTATCACTCTTAGGGATGTGAGAATTTCGTATAATTATTTCAAAATGTTTGCAAAACTGCATGAATTTACTCGTAAGTATACCAAATGCAAATACATCATATAGAGTTATATTTTAGCATAAAATATGTGCTTGTGTTATTTTTTGACATGAGGATGCATTTTGTACATAAAAAATATTCCAAAAACACAAGTGTTGCAAATAACAGCTGCTCGCATTCTGTTTGTTCGTATTGTTCTTGCCCTCTTCTGCTATGTGCTGCAAATAGCCGAGTACTTAAATTAAGTGGCATAAAGGCATAATTTCGCTAATGTTGTGTTACAACAATACCACGAAATTCCCAAAATTACATGAATTCCTCTGTCATATCTTAAATTTCAACGGGCCTAATCACTGCATTCGACATACATGACCATCTCTCTAGTTAAAGAGTAAGTCAAGACCTTACTACCACTAATGAATCAGTGCATTTGCAAGAATGCTTAATTTGTTACAAATAATAAATGAGTGCAGTAAGCCCCAGTTTTTCTCAAGAGCCTAACTCCACACTGCTAACCCTCTGGGGTAACTGAATATCAAGGCTGCTTCATCTTTATTCTATCTCATGCTTCTTTCTTTCACCACATCTCTTCCTACCAATGTAACTCACTTTTGCAGGTTGTTTTCATCCAAGTTTTCTTTCTTTGTCAATACGTGCCTGAATTTCTTTTCTTCCTTCTTTTGCCCTTCTCTGCCTTTTTCTGTCTTGCTTTAAGGCAAAATCTGATCATAAAAAGTCCCAGTCGCAAAATGAGTGTTGGCGCCCATGCAATCACCTGCGAAAATTACACACTTAGGGCTAGATGTACAACCATCGGCATTAGCGACTCGCAAATTGCGAAACATTGCGAGTCACAGTTTGCAAGTCTATAATGCCAATGTACAACAGTGTCAGAGACACTGTCTGCGATTCCCAATGGGATCGCAAATTGCATGCCTCATCAATATTTATGAGGCAGTCGCAAATTGCTGCCCCATTGGGAATGGCTGGCCCTCCCAGGTATGGTGCCTGCTGGGCTCAGCAGACCTCCATGTCTGGAACTGCTTTAAAATAAAGCAGCTTTTTAGGTCTCGCCTATGCAGTGCGCATGCGCTACGAAGGAGATGACCTCTTGAAATCGTTCCGGGCTTTTGTGGAAACTCATGCATGTTCTGCACGGTTTCCAATTGGCCCTCGTGCATGTGCGGCATTTGCCTTGTGGAAGCGAACAGCTGCTCGCTCCCGTAAGGTAAAATCCATACATGCACGCGTCTCTTTAACTTTCGCGCACGCGTTTCAATAACTTTCGCGCACGCGTCTCTTTATCTTTTGCGCACGTGTCTCTTTAACTTTCAAGCGCGTCTGTTTAACTTGCCGGGCCGCTCTTGTTTAAATTCTTTAATCGTGTCAGCAACTGCTCTGATCTTCAGCTGTGCCCGGCGTGGGTCTCTTTAACTTTCGAGCGCGTCTGTTAAACTTGCCTGGCCGCGCTTGTTTGAATTTTTTAATCATGTCAGCAACTGCTCTGGTCTGCAGCTGCGCCCATTTGAACGATGGCAGCACATTTCCAGTGATATGAATGGTAGTGCGCATGGGCGCACGCCGGGGGCTGCAGGGTGGGAGAGCCCGCCACGTGCTCCCGGCACCTCGCGGCCGCATCCTTCAGGTCAGGCATAAGCTTGGCGTTATCCCGGCAGCACGCGCATCTATTTTTGTTTAGTGACTGGGTACCGCACTTCAGAGGATTATCATCATTGAATACGGGAAGACACTAATTGCTGTGCCGGTGCCCCGTGCTTCCTGGTGAAATGCCATTCCCTGCGTGAATTGCGCCCTGCTTTTGATTATTCTCTCTGAACTGCATGATTTCTTGGCGCTGAGGAGACAGGCATTTTTTAACAGTCTTGTTTCAGAAACGCATTTAAATTCCTCTGCTGGAAAATTCTCTGAGCCCCAGCGTGCTACCCCCCCCCCCCCCCCCCCCCTGGCCCTCCCCGTCCACCCAAGGCGTCTTTCCGATGGGAAAGAAATGCGTGCCTTGTTGTGGAAAATTTCCGCAGTGACCGCCAGGAATTGCTGGAAATGAAATTTCGAAGACGTAAACCCACAGGGCTCTTGCAGCGAAGTCTTGGTCTGTTTATTATTATCTTGCACTTGGCAGGGCCATTAAGGAGTGTGCTGGGCAGAGATAAGAGATTATAAAGTCAGGCAGAGCAGGATGTCTCCTTAACTCAATTACCCTGGTAAAACAGGATTTTGAGGAGGAGGCATGCTGTTACAGTTCACTCGATGCTTATTCATGGTGAGTTAGAAGGGTCACAATTTATTGTGGTGTTGTCACTCTATGTAATGTAATTTACCTCCATTTCCCTAATACTCCGCCTACAGTCTCGCCCCGTGGGTAGATTCCAAGTAGCATTTAGTGAGTGAATTGGAGCTACAAATTCCCTTTGATTGATCACTCATCTGCTGTGAGAAACATATCTAACTTAAATACTAGTAGGTTGCACTGCTTTAATGGGGTGCGTATTTTAACCCCTTTTTCTGGTGGATACTTGAGACCGAAGATTCCTTATCTTTGAATATCCCCTTAATGCCACACTGGATCCTGAGATTTTTCACAGCAGATGGTGACATGCAGGTCTGAGTTGGTTCCACACCGCTGTGGAAGTTATGGACCAGAGCTGCACATGAATATCACCCCCTGTACACCGAGGACAAGTTTCTTGTCATTTCCTTTTCCACCCCCTTGATGCAGGACTTGGATAATGGATGGTAGCAGCATGCTGAATACATCCTTGTGAACTTTTTACATGTTAAAACGACCATAGACTAGGGAGATTGGAGGACAGTGTGGACTCTGTACTTAGATGCATTATCCTCCAGATAGAGTGCTGCTGATGTTCAGTAACTTGTTCCTACAATAGATACTTTGAACTGCAGAATCCTCACCTTACAGTAGATACCAAAGTAGTACCTCTCCAGCTGAAGGGCCTGGGGAGTGGGCTTAGGCCAGTAAGTCCTACGTGACCAAGCGGGCAAAAGAATCCTCCCTACTG
Organism: Lissotriton vulgaris; assembly: GCF_964263255.1. Classification (NCBI taxonomy): domain Eukaryota; kingdom Metazoa; phylum Chordata; class Amphibia; order Caudata; family Salamandridae; genus Lissotriton; species Lissotriton vulgaris. Next base: position 1,086,860,046 of record NC_141694.1, on the reverse strand, counting down.
ACCTGGCTATCAAGGCATTAGTGCTTGGCTGATGTCAAGGACAGGCATTCTATGTGCCAATGCCGTGGTAGCAGCTGTAGTCCTGATGAAATGGACTCTCACACCTTCTGGACACTGTTTTTTGGCAAATGCGTAACAGATCTTAATGCCGAAGACTATCCCCCTCTACGATATTTTGTATTGCACAGCCTTCTCTTGACATTCTCCAGAAAATGCCACAAAATGCTGATCGTCCACTTAACGCCCTATGTTATGCTCAATGGGAAAGCTTAAAGCCCTTTTGCAATCTAACTGATTAAGCCTTTTCTCTTTTGAGGGGTGAGGAAGAGCAAAGAATGCTGGATAGAGTGATTATTCAATCTGAAAGAGTGTCCCATTTGGTGAGCAGGCCACCCGAGTCCACCAGATCAAGTCTAGTGCTTGGGAGATATGTTTGAGGTGCAGAATATGTGGTTAGGTAGAGCATTACAGAAGGTAAGTCACCTGTTCTTTAGTGGCAAATGTGATTTAATGATGGTTCTGGTTGTTCCTCCAAACACAAGTTATTATGTTTTTTTAAAACAAATAGCCAGATGGCCTCCATTACCTGCATGAATGTACCATTTGCTGCTAGAGCTGATGATATAGGAACGGCTGCCTGCAGTACTTTCCACTGTCATTTTTGGAGGATGTGGCTAAACACAAGTGACACAACGGCAGTTTGTCTTCTGTAGGTGAACGCCCGTAGGACTGCCTGGCCACAGCAGTCCTTCTAGCTTCTTTGGTATGGCCTGTGAAGTAGTGTGGCTCACTGGTTAGAGGTGGCAGACCCGAGAGCAGAGGACGGCCCGGGACCAGGGTTCGATTCCCGGCGTGGCAGGTTTCTGGACCAGGGTCAGCGGACTCGATAATTCTCTCGCCTCGGTGCCCACTCTGATCAGCAATCACACTCGGCAACTCTGGGCATTAGCTTGCCTCATCTTCACTAACGGCCCCACCAGACTGCCGGGGATGCCTGGTCTCACCCTGGAGATACCCATTAAGGGACCATCTCTCAGGGAAGCCAGGAAGGGGTTGCAGCGGTCGAAGCGCCTTGGGACCCTCCGGGTAAGTAGTGCGCTATATAAATGCCTATACATTTACATTTACATTTGTGGTGGAATTGATTGAGAATGGAATCTTCCTGAGAGGGCACTTGAAGTGGTTGGCAAAATGTTCTGTCCAAAGAGGTGGAATTCTGAGGTTTTTCTGTTCCACTCTTAAAAACCTAATGCTTGACTACATGGCTACCTTCTGCCTGCACTATGTTTCTGTTGATGCTATTGCATTGATAGAGAACATTTGTTGTTTGCTGTACAGAATCTTAATTGCTAGAATCAGTAAAAATATCACATGAAGAGCACTGTTTTTCCTCAACTCACACTCTTTGTTTCTTCTTAGAAGTTTGCATGTGTACTTGAATCAGTATAGTTACAAAGTGTTTAAACTAAGGGTTAGGCTGTTCTTGAGGGTCTATCCCTTTTGAGTACTTAAAGAAACAGGTCGCATGCGAATGTAGTAGTTTGCTCTGAATTGCAGTGGGGAGGGTTATTAGTAAGGTAGGATTATGGGTGGTACTGGAGACAAGGTCACCTGACTCCAGCGACTGGGATTTTGCAACTTGAACACTCAAAGCCACGATACATTTCAAGAAACAGTGATAGAAACAATAATGTCTTGAAAAAAGTCACTGGATGAAAGCCAACCATTGCACAGGCCTTTTTTCGCTGTTATTTGTAAACCGTTTAGTTTGTCATCATTTAAAAACTGAGCAGGAACCATCTGTGCAATTGCAACTTGTAAACCCACAAAACACTTTTTCATAGGAAGGTGCTGGTCAGATCAAAACTTTGTTCTTTTAATGTATACAATAACTGTTAGTGTTGCATAAATATCCACAAGAAAATGAATAACGAGATATCTCCTTTATTCAGCACAGGAAACAGGTGTGTCTTGTCCAGCAGCAGTACTGGCTGGAACAAGCACGGAACATAGAATACATTACTACTAACACTCTACATTCTAATGTATCATCAACACTAAGAAAGGATAAGAATACAACAGTTAGGTTATGATTTATTAGAAAACTATATACAAATTACAACAATACTATGACTAAATAGTTAAAGAAAATTAATTTTAAAAGTGCTAGAAGGAAACCTTTTGAAGTGCTTCTCTTTTATGTGTCTTCTTCCTCTTCCCTTTTCACTCCTCTCTTTCCTCACTTTCTCCTTCCTTTCCCAGACCTATCATACATTCTAACACTCCCTACACCTCCCTATTACATTCTTCTCCTGATTCTCCTACAGGTATTTGAATGTGTCCTTTAGGTTGCAAAATGAATTGTGCTATGACTTTCTCCATTGTCCTTTTTGTGGCTTTTTCCCTTGATTTCGCCATTGACCTTTTTCTGTTTAATCTTTTCCTCTGGTCTTGCTTTTGTCCCTCTTTCATTTCTTCAGAATGGCTTTGACTCCTTTTCTTCTGTTCTTCTTTGGGCCTTCTCTTCCAGCCCTACATTGACCCTGCCTGCCTCTCCGACCTTTCTTTGGTCTTTCTCCTTCAGTATTCCTTTGGCCTTTCTCCTTCCCTCTTGCTTTGACATCTCTTGCCTTCAGTGTTGCCCTGCCCTTTGTCCTTCAGCCTTGTTTTAGACTTGTCCCCTTCAGTTTTAATTTGTCATTTCTTTAGCATCTTTTCTTAAGTATTCATTTGTTTCTTCTCCTTTAGTCTTGCTTGTGCATCTCTTCATCACTCTTACTTTGTGTCTTCTCCTTCAGTCTTGTTTGGCATCTCTCCTTTATTCCTTTGGTTCTTCTCCTTTAGTCTTGCTTTGGCATCTCTCCTCTATTCCTTTGGTTCTCCTCTATCGAGTCTTGCTTTGGCATCTCTCCTTCTCTATTCCTTTGGTCCTTCTCCATCCGTCTTGCTTTGGCTTCTGTCCTCCATTCCTGATTAAGCCTGTCTCAAGAAGTCATGCTTTCTGCCTTTTTAGGTCGAGCCTGGGCAGCGCATGCACTGCTCTGTGTGGCATTCTGTATTAGAGTATGCATTTGAAGCTCCGCCCACTCTCCGCTCATATTTTTCATTGGCTTGGGTCTTTGTCCTTTGCAAATGCTGGCTTCTGATTTGGTAATCGGATTGTCAGTCCCTCCTTAGTATCGCCTTGTCTTCATTTGTCACCTCCCTTGAGGACTGGCCCTTTTACTTCTGTTGTTACACCATCTGTGTTATTTAGTATGTAAAAACAATTTCTTTAGTTTGCTTTGCAGCAACATTCAGCGCGCCAAGCGCACTTTCACTTCCCAAGCGAGCCGAGTACATGACGGCTGCTTCTTTGGAATGCCAGAGGTCTCGCATTTAGGAGACTTTGAGCTATTGGCATTGTAAATGACTATAGCTCAAACTTTCACAAATGCGACACCTATTGCTTTACAAATATATTTATTGTGGGTTCTTTCCAAGTGCCCCATGCCTTGCTTGCACTTAATAGAGGCCACGCCCCTTTCTTTAGACCCGGCTTGTCTAAAGAAAGGGGCGTGGCCTCTTAATTGCAAGCGCGGCAAGGGACGCTTTGAAACAAACAAGTATTTGCAATTCAATAGGTCTCGCATTTGTGAGAATTCAAGCTATTGACATTTACAGTGCCAATAGCTCAAAGTCTCGTAAATGCGAGACCTATTGCATTGCAAATGCTTGTTTTAGATGCAGCCCGTTTTCCTTAAAGGAAAACGGAATGCATTTAAAAAAAGAAAAATTAAACAGTTTTGTTTCATTTTTTTAAGGCAGGTAGTTGTCCATGGGACCATTACCTGCCCCTAAAACATATTTTCCCCTGCATTCACAATGGGGAAGGGGTCCCCTGAGTATCCCATCCCTCTTGAAGAGGGCAGTAAATTGCAAGGGTTTTGCGACCGCTATTGCGGACATAAAACATTTTTACATAGGTTAGCGGGTCGCTATTAGGAAGCGACGCCCTTGGGATATCCCTTCCTAATAGCGAGTCGCAAAACCTACTTAGCGAGTCGCAAATAAATTGCGACTGACTAAATAGGGTTTGTACATGGCCCATTGGTAATTTTTGCATGTGCAAACAGGTCACAAACCCGTTTTTGCATGCAAAAATGGGTCGTACATCTGGCCCTGATACCCTTTGGCCAGTTCATGCAGCAAAATGCTAGCACGCCAACTTAAAGAAATATGAGCTCCCCCTGAAGCATGTTAATTTTTTAGAAAGATATCTTGATTTCTATCAAATCGTACTCTGGGAAAATGTTCATCTTATAAGAGTGCTCCGTAGTGTGGTTTTATTTGGTTCAATACGTTTCTCTTACTCCATTGAAATAATTTCACTTTGCAATGTACTAGTTGCTGTTGCACTTTCTTGAATGATTCAGGCATTTTTGTGGCAACTTTCCAGCTGTTTATTTGTTTCGCTTTAATGGATCACAATGGAGACATTCCTGTAGAATGTAGAAGCGACCCTCTAAATGTAGTCAATCTCTCCTGTTGTCTGTTCTATTCTGCCTAGTTCTCAAATCTGTGTACATCTTTCCTTTTTCTCAAAAAAAATTGATTGTGTTACTACCTGCTTTTAGCGGGGAGTGTAATCAGTGGATTGGATAAGGATAGGGGAAAGAAGGTGCAGGCCTGTCCTGGCAGGGGGAGCATTGCAGGCTTTTTCCATGCCGAGCAGGTAGTTGGGTGGGGATGGAAGAGGAGGCCTTGCTGTTGTTGCAGCTGAAGCTTAAACTGATCTTACCGTCCGGTATTTCAAGACAATAAAATTGTGTCCGGTGTTTCACAGCTCTGGACAACTGGGTGCAAAATATCTGTCCATTCGTGATCTGGCAGAGTGTAATTCTATACAGGAACTCCATTCCACATTCATAATGAGGTTCTAAATAATGAATTGAATTGAAATTGAATTGAATTGAATTAATGAATTAGTGATTCTGCTTCTGATGTCTGTCTTTCATTTCTATTACTCATCCACCTGACTTGAAATGTGTTATTTCTAAGGGAGTCACTGTGACGGGAATTTGCCCTATGTCGTGTCTACTGCTTAGAACATAAATAGTTCACTCCTACACAACAAAGTAATCTTCCTTTACACTATAGAAACCTGGAACACCACTAATTTCCGTTCTGTAGGTGATTGACACTAGAGAAGGTCTAGCCCCTATACAGGTTTATTTTTCTGTTACTTGGAAGTTGATATTGTAAGAAATTGGGTTACTGGTTGACTGAAGTGTAAGCCATGGTCAAGCAGCAACCACAATCCTAGTAAAGGTAAAGCACAAGCCAACCCAATATTAACCTGTGCTCACCCCGACAGAGCAGTCAGGCTTAATGTAGAGGCAATGTGTAAAGTATTTGTGCAAATAAATTCATAAAAAAGTGAACAATTTATTCAGATAATTATTAAAAACATGATCCAACCCTATCATCAATACATTGCTGATCAATAAAAAAATATAAAAACATTTAGACCTACACAATTTAAACAAGGAAATGGGAAACACAATAAGGAAAAATAATTCCTATTAAAACGAGAGAAATAACAATATTCAACCAGAAATCAACTCTGATTTATATTTCAGTTGCAGTCAGAGTTGTTGTCTCCACAGACTTAACGTAATTTCCAATTTAAGAGTGCGCAGGCTGGATTGGTTTAATTTTGTTGCTACTTTTATACCATTAGGTTCCTTCCGTTGGTATTGGGACTTTATCTCTGGGATTGCCCACTCTTCATTTACTGATGATATTTGAGCGGATTCGGAGGGATCAATGTCCATTAGATTGGAGTTGAAGTCACCCATTCTCAGCCACAGGTCATTTGGGAATAAAGCTTCAAGATTATTTATTATAGGAAGCAAGTTGCTTAAGGTAGTCCCCCGGCAAATTTTTGCGGGATGTAGGTAGATGCAGCCGAGGATGATTTTTTGCTTTATTTTTCCCTTAATATGGCTCTTGATCCCAATACTGAGGAAAATGAAGTCACCTTCGCTTGCTTTACCTGGCTCCCTGTGAGACTCCAAGTGTCCCCCCTGAGGTCCTTGGAGACTTTACAAGTGTATTCTTGTGATGGATTAGGACTTAATGGACTAAAGTCAGTAGGTATCATCTTTGACCAGGACAAACTTGATTGGTGTACCGAACCTGCACTCCATCACAGTCTGTCAAATTGCGCCTAGGTCTGGTCTACCACAACCATTGGCTATCAACAGCACTTTGTGCTTCTTGGCACTATTCCTACTTAAAACGTTAGGAATTCATATCTCTTTTTCCCCTTATTGTTTTTTTGTTCTTTTTGGTGTAATTTTGAGTGTTAAATCTTATTCTATTTTTCTAATTCATCTTCTAATTTGTATTTCTACTTTATTACTGTTTTGGTAATGTTTAAGTAATTTACATGTTGTCTAAGTGAAAACTGTCTGCCTTGTGCCATAATTATCAAGGGGTTGAACTCAGGTTCATTTATCGACTTCGAGGGTTCTCCCGGAGAAGGGTTGTGACTGTCACCATCCCAAATATTAATCCAATTTATTACATTGGTGTTCAGCAGTGGGATGCAGGACTTGTGTTAATACTCAGTGATTTAAGTTGGAATCAAAAATCATTTTTGTAATTTACATCAAAGTAGGACTTTTACTTTTAAATTAACATCTGATTTTTAATTGGTCATTTTAGATTTTTCCTAAATTCACTCCTTCTAACAATGTTTGCACCTGTAATATTTGAAAGAATGGACATGGACCTGAACAGCATGGAGAGCCTCAGCATGGCAGATCTGAGGAGCGTGTGCATAGAAGGGGGCTAGGACTGGTTAGGGCATCCAAGAACGAGGACTAACAGATTGCCCTCAGATCTTGGGAGAAAGTACACATTCAGCAGTTCTCCCTTGCTCCATAGGAGCAAGAGGGTGAGGAAGAAGAGGAGAATATGTAGGAAGGAAACAAATTGACATTGAAGAAGCACCAGAGCATGAGAACAATGAGCCCACAAGGGCCCGATCACCTGTAGTGTCCAGAATAGGGAGCAGTGTGTCATTTCACGGCTTGACTCAATCAGATCTGGAGGCAGGAGGGCAGACAGGGCTTTGAAATTGTAGTTGGCTGTCCTTGCTTTGGAGAAAAAGAAGCTGACTATGGCTACTGAGGAGAAAGGGGCAGCCCTGATATCTGAAGGAAACAAAACAGCCTCAATGTTGGCCCTGGAGGAAATAACGTTAACACTGGCATTATAGAAGAAGAATGCCCTTGTGGCACACAAGAGGACCCAGCGCAAGAAGATGGAAGATGGTGCCAGTGAAGTGTCTAGAGAGGTAAAAGGGGCTTCATCCTTAAGGACCTGGAGCCACATGTATTTTCATACATCGGGCCCCTGGTGCCTATTTTTGTGATGCAGGATTGTATAGATAAGTGGTTTGCAGCATCTAAGGTCGTCCTACATATGCAAAGAGACCTAGAGGGGTATTTGAGGTCAAGTCTGTTGAATCACATACCCCTTGCAGGAAGGGATACATTTTGGCCATTAAAGTAGCTTCCTAGATGAATTATGCCCCCTTGAAAGAAGCATTTAAAACAAAGCTTGGTTTAACCCCAAAGAAATATTGCCTTACGTTCAGTGATGAGTAGAAGGAGTCACACTAGCCATGAGTGGATTTGGCTTATTTTCCTAGCAAGGTCTTGTATGGCTGGGTGAATGTTTATAAAGGGTTGCCCAGTTTGCTTATGAAGCATCACATTTTCAGTAGTTGGTTTACAAAGTGTCTGCAGCACCTAGAAGATGCCATGCTCACTGTGCCCACTGTGCCCTGTACTTATGAAAAATCCTAATACATGCTCTAAAGTATTGCTTAGATGACAATTGGTGACATTCATCATTATCATAACAAGGGGTTCATTTAGAGTTAGTGACAATGGGAGAGCCACACCCAACTCGACATTTTATATGTAGAAACTGGTGAGTTTACATTGAGTCACCCTCATCTGACTGCACACAAAAAAACCTTGGCCTGGCGGACATTCTGCCACTAATCACATTATCTCTCATTCTGCCCTATCTAGGACAGAACAACAGTCACTGATATTTTCTTCTCCAGGACTACCATACCAGGAACATAGCTCACAGGAATGTAAATATTCAAATGTCTCCTGGGCAAAGAAAGAAAACTCCCAAAATATAATCTTAGTCGGAAATAATGGCGGCAGCAATGCAAAGCAGGACAGGAAGGCCACCCTAAGGTATGGCCAGCGACGTTTAATCATGTTGCCTACCTAAACTTGATGAATGTCTTACACAGAACAATCTTTTTTCAGTTGTTCATTTTTCTGATCCTTTTGAGTATCCCTTATATCAGCTTGTAATGTGACATCCTACACTATTTGAGGCAATTCTGAAAGGGTAAGAAGTGAAACTGTCTCTTTCCTTTCATGACATCTGTCCTGCCTGATTGTTATTGTAGCCTTATAGTCCACTGCCAAGGGCTACACCAGTTGTTAAAGGCCTTGAATGGCGAGGGCCTATAATGAGGGGGAAGGCCATTAATACAGGTATTACCCATGGCAGAAGTCCTTTAATGCTATTAAAATATTTAGCTGACCGAGGGTAGAATTTTCTAAATTTAAAAGGGAGAAACAGAAAGACAAACATTGGAATGTTGGAGCAGAAGGCTTGTACCAGCCATTATAAGTCCTGAGCCAATTCAAAATCTTCACTGGAGCTGCCAACAATGCAATGTTCTACTCTGACATATCGAAGACATGAAAAGATGATAACAAAAGGCCACCACTTTACCTGAGTGAAGGTATCAGAATATGGAACACATCTGGGTGACTGTCCCTAGAACACCGTCCTTTTTCAAAAATGAAGCTGCTTTAGAACACAACAGCTGACTGTTGTATTTCGGAATAACAACAATAGAAGCAGGAGTTCAGTTGAGTGATTTATTTAGTTATAAATCTATAAGATAAATTAACCCACAAGACAAGCTAAGGATGAGTGATGCTGTCGTGTCCAGGTCACAGATAAGAATGACACGACAGCAGAACTCAGGCATAGAACATAGAACAAAAGATATGTCATGCAAAGAATACAGCATGTGTCATAGTACAAGTCAATTAAAGATACAGATACAACATCTCCTTTCCATAAAAGAAAAAGGAAAGAAAAAGAAAAATAAAACAAATAATAATGAACCTAACAATTTTCAGTACAAATAATAATCTTTAAATCTGGAAGGAAAAACAATGTTTCTTTTAACTGAAGCTAAATTGGTGTCAGATAACGAATGAGAACTATTACCAGTTTCAACGTCATTAGATACAGAATTCGCATCAGAAACTTCAGCTCCTTCAACAACCTTGGAAAAAGAATGAGCATCAGAATTCAAATTACTTTCTGTTTCCTTACTTAGATCATCAGTCACACCCACTCCCTCATTTAAACAAGATTGAGAAATCGTCTCACTGTCAAGTGAAGGAAAATGAGAATCATCAAGAGCTACCAGATCGTGATTCTGCACCAAATCCATGAAATCTTCACTACACAGATTTTTTTTAACAACTTTTTTCATAATGATGTCTTTTTGATATGGTTCAAGTTTGATAACTGCACCTTTGTTCCACCATCCTTTATTCTTAATCATCACAGATGAGTTTGAAGATCTAACAACCTGCTGAGGCAAAGTAAACTTAGATTCCCCTTTGACAACTTTTTTGGGTTTCTTGATAATTACCCAATCACCAGTTTTGAAAACGCAGTTTTTCGGGGAAATGTTATCCATCAACTTATATTTTTTTTCAAAATTTTGCCTGACACACTCATCAACAGAATTTGCTTTTGAAAGATTTAACTTATTGAGTGAAGATGACTTATTATTGAAAATAGGTTTAATATTATCGTTCGCATCTCTACCTTTCAACAAGAAAAAAGGGGTAAAACCAGTGATAGAATGAGGAGTATTTAGATAACTCCAAACTTTTTCCTTAATGTGTTTTTTAACATCAATTCCAGATGACAAAGCTGTTTGAATGCCTTCTTTGAAAAATTTGTTGGCTCTTTCAACTAGTCCATTAGCAGCTGGAAAGTACAATGGACTCTTAATATGTTTAATATCATATTTACTCAAGAAATCCATCATATTTTTGGATACAAAGTGTGTGCCATTGTCAGAAACTAATTTCCTAGGAAAACCTTCAACATTGAAAATCTTCTCTAGAAAACCAATTACAATTTCAGTAGAAGGGAATTTTACAAAGTCATATGAGATCCATTTTGAGTAATAGTCAGTTAAGACAATTAAATATCTCATATCTTCCGGCAAAATATTGTATGGCCCTGAAAAATCAATGGCTAGTTTTTCCCATGCTTGTTCGGGCAACAAATTTGTAGATGTATAATTTCTTTTACTTTTCCAATGCTTGTCGGATAGGAGACATTCAGGACATTGGTTAATAAAATTGTCAACAAAAGAATCCATACTGGGCCACCAATAAAATTTTCTCAAAATTTTCTTTGTGCCTGACATACCTGGGTGCCCAGAATGAGCTCTTTCAACAAGACCCTTTCTCAAAACATTTGGTGGAACAAAAAGTCCACACCTAGTGATGAACTGGTTCTCCAAACTCAACTCAGAGGATACTTGTTGAAAAGGCACAACATTTTTGTCAAGATTTCTAACTGGAGGCCATCCTTTTCTAATGTACTCCCTAATTTTAACTAAAACTTGATCTTTCTCATATCCATCTAACCAATCTTTCTCAGTAAAACATCCCAAAGAATTCTCACAGGCATCTAAAGCCGAAACAACGACACACTCATCATCCAAAACTTCTGAAGATTCAAATGGGTTTTTAAGGGGAATTCTGGACAAACAGTCTGCTCTAAAATTTGCTCCTCCAGAAATGTGCTTAACATCAAAATTATATTCCTGTAATTTAGAAATAATTCTAACTAGTCTTGAAGTGGCTTGCCCTGTACCATTTCCGTTCATCAAATAAATGAGCGGCTTGTGATCAGTAACAAGATCAAAACGAGTTCCCCATAAATAGCACCTGAACTTTTCAACCGCCCATGAACAGGCTAAAGCTTCACGCTCTATAGTACTATAATTGGACTCGGCTGTGGTTAAGGTTCGTGAAATAAAGGCGATGGTATTTTCCTTCTCATTAACAAACTGTGTGAGCACTCCACCAAGACCTATACAACTAGCATCTACGGTGACGACACACTTAGCACCACAAGAGAATGGTTTCAAAGCTGGGGCATTCTTAATCATTTGCTTGACTTTGTTAAAGGCTTCATCATGGACCAAAGTCCATTCATACTTTTCATTCTTTCTCGTTAAACACCTGAGAGGTTCCACTACAAATGCATAACCATGCACAAAACGTGCATAGTACTCACTTAGACCTAAAAAAGATCTAAGTGAGTCTTTATCAGCTGGAGAAGGTGCAAGCATAATGGAATCAATCAGGTTTTGTTTAGGTTTAATCCCTTCTTTGGTAATTGAGTGCCCTAAATATTCTAATTCTTGAACTAAGAAGCTACACTTCTCTTTAGATACAGTCATCCCTCTTTTGCTTAAGATTTTTAATACTACATCAAGAGTTTTGTTATGGTCTTCAACTCCTTTACCGAATATGAGTATGTCATCCTGAAATGCTTGCACCCCTTTGATGTCTCCAAACAACGAGTCCATTAGCTTCTGAAATACGCTCGCTGCAGAAGCTAATCCAAAAGGGAGTCTCGTATATTTGAAGGCGCCAAAGGGAGTGACAAAAGTAGTGAGATCTTGTGACCTCTCCGACAAAACAACTTGATGGTAGGCTGACTTTAAGTCAATTAAAGAAAAGTGAGTAGATTCTCCTATAGCCATAAGCATTTCTTGAATCAATGGCAAAGGGTGGCAATCCACCAAAATGTTCTTATTGAGAGAGCGCAAATCTGCACACATGCGCAACTTACCATTTTTACGTTTGGCTAATACAACAGCCGAAACCCACTCAGAACTGACCGGAAAACAAATTCTATCTAGTCTCGTTGGCTTTTGATAACGTCCACTTGGACACAGTTCACTGCAGATCTGTTGCAGAAAGCCTCATGGCACTGATGTATATCTCTGACTAGACAAGAGCTAAACATGGAAGAGGTATCATGCCTAAACACATTTATGTAGTTTATTATGCATTGCGATGGAAATGTCCCTGCACTGTATACAGGCATTCACCCCTTTTCTGAGTACCCAACTGGGTTTGAAATTATTGTACTAACTTTGTACTAGTTTAGCTAACTTGCTATTCCATCATGTGTGCTGCTGCTAAGCCTGTCCCTGGTAATACAAAGGTCTAGAACTGGTTCTGTGACCTAGAGGGGTGACCAAGTATCTTCTTTTGTTGACAGTGAGCTACGGTCCATGTGTGTGCATAAACAGTGGTGGCAGCATACTGATTTTTGAAGAAAAAAGTATCATGAACAGACATTTATTTTCTGTGTGAGAGATGAGTTTATCCTTCTTGGGTAAAATTCCTGATTCAGTGTAACACCTAGAAACTTTCATTGACAATCTCTGTATGAGTGTGTGTGTGTGTCGAGTTCATGTGTGTTTAGTGCATTTCAGGTACACACATGACAGTAAGACTGCATTCAATGTGATTATGTTTGCTGGGACCAGTAGGAGCCATTTTGGATAGACTCCAAACTTGACAAAAGATGGAGAATGGGTACAGTTTCTTCAGATCGTGGTCCTAGATTCCTGAATTTGAAGGGAGCAAACCAGACAGGAAGTGAGGAAGGATGGATACGCGCTTCCTTTAGAAATTCTATGAGGACTTTTCAGCAAGGGCTTGCTGATTAGATTTTCCTTAGCATTGCATTTGGTAAATGGTAGGTGAAAGGGAATTAGTCAGAAAGGTCTATTGTTATCAGTCGGGAAGATTCTAGCTACGGCCTACCCTGGTCTGTCAATGATTGCTACTTCAGGAAGCCTGGTGGCAGCCAGGTACAGAGAGTCGTCACACATCATTGTGCCTCTGTTTTGGATAATTCAGCTTGGAACCAAAAAAATCACTACCTGCTGAATAAGCTGTAATACAATCAGAAAAATACATGTGAAAGGGACCTCCCTATACTGGATCCAGGCCCTCAGATGGTGGAGTCACATCCCCTGTCTGGAAAATGAGTATGAAAGTGGGACCCAAACTACCCTACCTTGCCCAAGCTCCAAGTACTTCTTGACCAGGGAAGGGATTTTCCCATAGAGTACTTGAGGAGCTTCTATGAGACCAGGGCTGAAATCTGCATAACAGCCAGTCCCTAGAAGGTAGAAGCCTTACTGCCAACTCAGAGAGGGAACATGTGGGCTTTGTCCTGCAGGAGGAAAGCCTGTCCAGAAATAGAGGCTCAGCCTTGTTCCCAGCATGTGGAGCACAAATAAGAGGCTGATGGTCAAAAGGGAACATTGCTGGGGCTGACTTGAGACATGAGAGGTCATTTGGTCTTCTATAATGTGGTTCTTGTGGTAAAATGTTTAATAAAACTTTGAAGCCAAAGAAAAGTGTGCCATCCCTCACCCTTGCAGTGTAACAGAAGGATTAGTGCTGCTGATGTGTGGCGCATTCCTTCAAGGAGCCATTACTGCAGCCACAGCATGAGACCTGTCCTGGACTTGGACACTGCCACAGCTGAAAATATGCACCTGTCAACCTGGGCTGACATGCTGACCTACTCTGTTGTCCAAGTGAAGGGTGCGATCTCAACCATGTTCAAGAGATGCCAAAGATGACACAGATGGGATGAGCCCAATCTCTTCAGCACCTACTAAACCCTTTCTGTGGTGAAAGGCTGTGTTACAAATGTACAAAGATAATCCTACCATAGTAAATTGCCCTTGTTACTGAGAACTATTTGAGCTTACGAACTGTTCAAATTGAAATATATATTGCCCTTGTGTCAATGACTTACTGACCCTGATCCCGAGAGTATTCTTGCCTAGGACTGACTCGAAAGTGGGACATTGGGAGACACAGTATATACGGTGTTCAACATCACATCATTTTTAACTTTACACTGAAAACTTCACCAGCTTTGCAAAGTACAAATCCAGGACTTGTATTTTTAAAAATGAGAAAACAAAGAGCCCCCACATGACAGAGGTAACATTCCTGGAGCTCTTCAGGGCCAGGAGCATGCTGCATCACTCTATGCTGTCGAAGGTTAGGCAAGATGTGCAGCAGCTAAAATGAAAGATAGTAGTTGCAAAATGGATGTTGGCTTTTGAGTTTCACGCCACTATTCAGGACTAAGCTAACCCTGAGTGAGACCATGGTAAATACTTTCTGGCATCCTGTAGTCTCACCAATTGTGGAATGGAGATCTAGTTGCATTGGTCCGTGCCTTAGTGAAGCTAAACTTCACTTTGGTTATAGTTGAACGAAGTCAGGAAACTTCAACTTTCTGCACGAAAGACTGGTGTTTCTGACTTTCAATACTCTGCAGCCATAGTTTTCAATTTTCTTTCCACCTATAAAAACACCTCTTTTATACCCAGCAAAATAATCATATTAAGTTGAATTTCATTTAATTACAACAGTACCCTGTAACTTTCTCAAAAAAACAATGCAATCACAAAAATTATATTCTAGATTCAGAGTAGGAAGTAAAATACCTGGGTCCAACTGCACATTAGCTAGTTATTGTGGGCCTGACTCACAAAGGCTACTTATACTTTTGAGTAGGTTAACACTTTCGAGTAAGTTTACTACTTTTCGGTTTTCACAAACTGCACTTTTGCAATAACTTACACTGTTTTAGTAAGTACTGTATTATGTATGGTCAACCCTTGGTAATGTAAAATAAAACTCCATAGGAAAAAATGGGAATTTAAATTAAATGATTGAAAATAGGTACAACCTAAATAAATATGCATTAATGGCAAAAAAATATAAAGATAGTACAGATTCATTTATAATTATGAAATATTGAATAACCCATTTTGAATTAAAACATAATTTAACAATAATTGCTAGAATACTAATGTAGGTAAGTGCCCCTTTTTGTATGATGACCCCCCTTTTCGCTCCAAATGCTGATGGTTATGACTCTAATAGTGCACTGGAGTCTTCTGACCAGACCTCAGTGCATGTGCTCGCTCCTAAAACTGTTATGTTTTAATTTGATAATTTCAAATTTGCAAAACCTTTACTGTCTGATAAGTCCCTAGTATATGGTACCAGGGTATTGTTGGCAAAGGGGTCCCTAAGGCTACAGCACAGTTTTGCTCCACCTTCGGTCACCTATGCAAACTATTGACAGAAGGCCTGTCACTACAGACTGCAGGTGCAGTGCAAATTGCTCAATCACGACGGTGCACTCACCTTGTGTGGCACAGTCACCTACACTGCCTTTAATTTATGTAAGGCACCCCTAAGGTAGGCCTCCTCAGCCCAGGAGGCATAGTGCATTATATTAAAGGTGTGTAGATGTTAGCGCAAGCCTATATGTCCCTATATTGACGTTACCAATTGGAAACTACTATATGTTTTAGCGGTCCATAGGATAACATAGGCTGCCAACCAGGCACTCTCGACATTGTCAGCTGAATTATGGTACCACTAAAAAAGTCATGTTTGGTATCAAACAACCTGCCTTCTCACCCCTGACATGATTCTTGTGCCCTGGGTGATGTAGCATTCACCCAAAGGGCATGTTAGAGGTTGCCCCCGCCATAAGTGTACTCTGGCTGACCAGCCCATGCTTTCCGCTCATGCTGCCGCCAAGACAAGATTCTGATCCCCTGCTGGGAAGTATGATTGCTCCCAGGAGTCAGAAACAAAGGCTTGGCAGGAAGGAGGTCACATTTCTCTCCTCTCCAGCTGGCTAGTTAGCACCGGATGTGGTCACCTCAAGGGCAGACTAGCTGCAGGGACTAGCTGACCATTAACTACTAGTTTCCACACCCCTATCTCACCTAAATCTAAGATTTTAGGAAACACCTGACACCAGAACTTCAGATCTGAACAATTTACTTCAAAGAAGGTTCATGAGGAGACCCATACCGCTTTCAACACTAATTTGGCCAACAGCACAAAATAAATGAGTGATATTTCCTCCTGAAACATTTGTTGAACTAAGTGTTCCTCGTCCTTCGCTAAAACTCAACATTCCAAAGAGAGGAACACTTGTGAAAGCCGAAAACACCCTCAGTCTCCCTAGGACCAGTGGCACTAGTACCCTGCAAAATGCAGATAAAAACCCTCATTGGAGCCAAAGAATCATTGGCCATAGGACCCTCTGAGGGATTGCCCGAATCCCGATGGTCTAGTGTAACGTGGGAGATGTAATCTCACCTGCCTCAAAGTTTCGTGCCGCTATGTTGCTCTGCCGGACCCAGTGAAATTCCGAAGCTTCACTGGGTACGTCACTTCACATACTAAAACACCCACTCAATCCGTCCCTGTCTGAGTAGACGAGGATCCCTTGGTCCTAACGATACGCCAGGATCCCTTAGACTTTAAACAGGCATGAAACATGTTGACCCCATTCACTGAACAAATACTATTTTGAGCTTAATAGGTTATACATTTCCTCTCTCCAGCCATAACTTTACATTCCTTGTTTTTACTATACCATAGAAACTCAGTGAATAAAGGATATCTTGTGGGTTGCCTATAGTTATTTTTAAATCTCACTCACACTTTCCCATCTCTACTCTAATTATTTTTTGACCCTCCCACCCCACAGACTCGACATCAGCAAAAAGAGAAGACCTCCTGCAGAAAGTACCTTCATGGGCACCGTTGGGCATTGCAGCACCGGCCCAAAGAGGAGCTGGCCAATGATAAAGCATGACCCCTTGTGGGGTGTGTGAGGGCCCTTGCTCATTATAGAAGTGATCCCCCTAGTTGTCCTCTAAACATCCTGGCAGCTGGAACACAACCCCTCTCTTTTCCTCAGTCACCACTTTCCTTAGGAACTGCACACTCAGTTTTTTGCCAGAGTCACTTTGGTGGCAGCTAGACTGGTTTCCCCAGACCAAATGTTGCCTTGTGTCAGCCATCAGGTTACCAATACTGCCATTGAGAATAAGCTCCATCCAATGGCCTTGGTAAGATTAAGATGCTGAGCGGTTACTTGTCCAAAGAAGGTGGTTGTATTCCCTTCCATCCCAGTAGAGTGTCTATTGGGAAATGATCTTGAGACTTCTGCATGGGCAGAAATGAAGAGGAAGGCTCTTGCAGAAAGCTGGGTCTCCGTGCGATGGTGTGTGTTACAACTAGACCACAGGCAGCCCATCAGGGAAGTCATGGGTTCTTGGATTCTGAAACAGTGGAACAAGTGACCCCCAACATGAGAAAGTGCATTAAGTCTGCTAAGGCAGCTTCTAAGAGGTCAGAGGACCAGGGGAGAGTTCTCCTGTGGGAGATTCCCTGGTGCCTGAGAAAGGGACTGTAGCTGACAGAGTCTGGCCTGACCTGGCAGACGTCTTAAGTGCAAGAGGGCCCTCCAGAGAGGACCTGTGCCTTCTGTTGGAGGCTTTAGGTGGCAGGCTGCAAGGTAAAAAGAGAGAGGGAGATGTCAGTGCCAACTACATGGTAAACTGTGAGTAAGGGCTTCTGTACACTGAGGCCAGGGACCCCAAACCAGGTGCAGCAAGGGAAGTGGTAGACCCCAAAAGTGCAGAGAGTTGATCCTTACGTTGACCCATAACATCCCCCTAGCTGGACATCTGGGGCAAACCAAAACCTGGGACAGGTTGGTTGCCCACTTTTATTTACCCCCAAATGTCTGAAAAAGTGAAGGAGCTTTGTCTCTCCTGTGTGACCTGACAAGCCAGTGGCTAGACAGGCTCACAACTAACGGCTCCCTTAATTCCACTACCAGTGGTTGGGACTCCCATTGAGAAGGTAGGCATTGACACTGGTTGTCTCCCCTTGACCATCAGATTGCACCTGGAGATATATTTATCCTAGTGGTAGTAGACCATGCCACTAGATACCCAGAATCAATTCTCCTCAGACTGCAACTTCTCCTACAGTAGCAAAGGCCCTCCTTGGAATCGTCACCAGGGTTAGGTTTGCTAAAGAGGTGGTCTCTGATAGAGGGAATACCTTCCTGTCTGCATAATTAAAAGCTATGTGGGATGAATGTGGTGTGAGCTATAAGTTCAATACCCCCTATTACCCTCTGACAAATGGCTCAGTTTAAAGGTTGAATAAAACCATGAAAGGCATGATAATGGCTCTCCTTGAAAAACTCAGAAGGAAATGGGATTCCTGTTACCTTGCCTACTGTTTGTATACAGAGAGGTGCCACAAAAGGGGTCGGATTCAGCCCATTCAACAATTTGTTTGGCTTCCCTGTGAGGGGTCTATTGAGTCTTGTAAGGGAAGGATCAGTGAGACTTCTCAAAGAACCCAACCAGGACATTGTGGACTATGTGCTAGGGCTACATTCACGTATGGTAAAGTAGATGAAGAGGACAAACAGGAACCTAGAGGCTAGCCATGAGCCTTTCAAGTACTGTATGACCAGAAGCCAGCGCTGGTGGAGTACCAATCAAGTCTACTGATGTGGGTGTTTAAGGTTGTGGCTCCCCTGACTCTGCAGGACAAGTGGACTGGACCCTATCAAATCTTGGAAAAGAAGGGAGATGCCACCTACGTGGTTGAACCAGGCACCCCATGGAGTCCTCACAGAGTTCACCATTTAAATTGACTAAAACCCCACCAGGACAGAGCTGACATGACCATGCTCCTGGTCACTGATGGAAGCCAGGAGCCGAAAAGAGATCCCTCCCTTACCTTGATGTCAAAACCCCCACAGGATGGGTCAGTTGAAGGTGTTGTCTTGTCTGACATCCTCAATGTAAAACAACAATCTGTCTGCAAGCAAGTTCTAGGACAATTTTCTGAGCTCTTTTACTTAACCACTGGGCAGACAACATAGTGTCCCCATGATGTGGACACTAGTGACAACCTCCCTGTCACAATAATATTTACAGGCTGTCTGACCAGGTTAAGGCTTGCATTATGACTGAGGTCAGCAAGCAAGATGTTAGAGCTTGGGTTTATTGAACCTTCTGATAGTCCCTAGGCTAGCCAGGTGGTTCTTGTCCCCAAACCTCACTCCAAAAGGTGGGAACCCGGAGATGAGGTTCTGTTTGGATTATAGAGGTCTCAATGCAGTTACCAAAACTGCTGCTCACCCCTCTCCAAGAGCAGATGAATTGATTGACGAGTTGGATGCAGCCAAGTTCTTGAGCACCTTACATTTAACATCAGGATACTGGAGGTTTGATCTCACCCAGGGAGCAAAAGAGGGGTTTGCATTTTAACGCAGGAGGCCACTACCAGTTCCATGTGATGCCTTTTGGGTTCAAAGATGCACCTGCCACCTTCCAGAGGTTGGTGAATAGAGTTCTTTCAGGATTTGGCGACTTCAGTGCAGAATATCTAGATGATATAGCTTTCTTCAGCTCCACCTTGGTGGATCACCTGGTCCACCTCAAGGAAGTATTGCAGGCCCTTCCTCAGTTAGGCCTAACTATCAATGTCAGAAACTGTTGGGTAGGGCAGAGTTCTGTAGTATACCTCGACCACCTTGGTTAACTTGTGCTTCCTCTTTTCTGAAGGTGCATGAGAATACAACATAAAATGAGTTGAATTCTAAATGACTACAGATTTCTGTTGAAATGGAAAAAGCCACATCTGGTTCTGGCTTGTTCATGGGGGCTATTTTCAGAAAAAATCTAGTGATGGGATCTGGAGATTGGGTTTAATTTTCAAGCCATGAATCTGTCATTTGATCTCACCTTCTTGAATCAGCAGGCACCAATGTGTGAGTCCCATCTTTTTTTTTATCCTCATTTTGCGGATGAAATGTATAAGGAGTATGACGGGAGGCCGGGACTTCCATAATTTGTACCTTCACTCTCCCATCTTTACTGATCCGGCAACGGAGAGTTTCCCTTCGTTGGAAATAAGTCAGGCTTAGCACTCCTGCCTCCTTTACCATAATCAATAATTCTTTGGAAACGGGGGGGAGAAACTAGCCTTCCTGGCTACTCAGCGGGAATGATTCCCGTCTGAATTATTGTCACCGCTTTAATCATAGGATTTGTTGTGTTTACTTGGGTTTGTTCCGTCCCTTACATATTAAGTGTATAGTGGCTTTCCCAGATTCCCCAGAAGTTTGATTTTTTAGAAGGTTTTGCTTTCCTGTCTGATTAATGTGTGTTTATTATAGAGTTCAGCCATTCCCCGTGTGTTGGTGGTACTGGTTTAACCCAGTTTAGGCATATCTCCCTTCTTGCAAGTAATATTAATACAAACAACAAGTTTTCCTGTTTTCTTGTTAACTTCTCTTTACTTAACTCAGCCTTGGTGTTATTCCCAAAAATAATTAAAGATGTACTTACTTCTAGGTGTCTTCCCAGTACCCGGCATATCGTCTTACCCACTTCTTGCCAAAAAGAGTCAAGGAGAGGGCAACCTTGGAACATGTGCAAGTCATTTGCCTTTTTCGATCCCACATTTAGGGCAGTGCTTTACACTGGCTCCTTTAAACTTTGATAGCCTTTTGGGGGTCCAATATGCCTGATGTATTGTGAGTAAGTGGTTTCTCTTTAGGCGAGCTAGTTTGATGGTTGACTAGCATTTTTCTAATGTCCTCTGCCATAAACCTTGAAGGTCAGGCTCTGCTATGTCCCTCTTCCATACTGTTTCTGGGATCAGGAAGTTCTCTTCACCTGCAACGATTAGAGCCCAGTACCACTTTGATATTTCCTTCTTAACTGGGGTTGACTTCCTCATTTCTTTCTCCAGCTCTATTCTGCCTGTTTTTTTATCCGTTAGTGTGCTTGCCCAGCTAATGAGTTGGTAGTATTTGAATTTTGACACCGATGCATTGGTGATTTCTGTTAAATACTCCCATGATTCTATTGCGTTTTCTGTCATCAGTTGGCCCCATTCGTTGATTCCAGCCGCTTTTATTGGTAGTGCCAAGGAGTCTTTTAAGCATTCTGGTGTCCCCGGAGAATCCCATATGGGAGCCATAGAGCTATAGTAGGGAATGTTCAGGGTGCTTCTGACATGATACCATAGTTTTGCTACGTTATTTAGGATCTTTAATTTTATTTTCTTGAAAAAGTTCGGGTGTCCGAATTTGAATAAAAAATGGTCAGGTTTGTTAGTCATTGTTTGAAGGAAATCGGGGTAAAACTCGTATTTTTTTAGTAAAGGTCTCGCGTTTTTAAACTGAAAAGCCCTGTAATATGTTTTGAGATCCGGGCTTGCTATTCCCCCTTGTTCTTTTTTCCTCCATAACTTGTGCCAGGCAATCCGAGACCCTTTGGATGCCCAAATGAAACTTGCGATTTCTCCCTGGATCTTTTTCAAGGAATCTCTCTTGAATTCCAGAGGTATAACATTGAACAAGTAAGTAAATTTGGGAAGTATTGACATTTTTATCATATTTGATCTTCCCAGGAAGCTTCCCATCCCAAACTTTAAGGATTTTTTTGGTCGCAGTGGCAATCATACTGAGGTTTATCTGAGGTATTTTTTTCAGATCTTTTGTCAGCGTTATGCCCAGGTATTTTATTTTATCCTTGGAGTATGGGATATTCTGATATACGTTCCAGCTCATAGATTCTGTTTTAGTTTCATTGGTCAAATATCCAGACACTTTGCCAAATTCCGCAATTGTGTTATCAATTGCCGCGGATGAGTTTAGGTAATTACCCGTAAAGATCATTAGATCGTCCGCGTATAATGCCACCTTTTTGGCCCACTCGCGGTATCTGAAAGGAGTTATTGACCCGTTGCTCCTGAGTGTATTTGCCAGTGGTTCAATATACAGATTGAACAGCAACGGTGACAGGGGGCAACCCTGCCTCATTCCTCTCTGTATGTCAATATTGTTAGTGAGACCTCCGTTGACTAGAATCTTTGCTCTTGGTTTTTTGTATGTCTCACACACCAGGTGGCTTAAGCACTGTCCGAGGTTGTATTTTGGAAATGGCTTTATTTAGAAAGGACTAGTTGACTCTGTTGAATGCTTTAGCCGCATTGAAAGTGATTATAGTCAGGGGGATCTTTTCGCAAGTCGCTAAATCTATCGCGGCAAAGAGCTCGTGCGTTATCTCGTAAATTTGCCTTCCCTTTATAAAACCCTTTTGGTCTGGGTGAATTAGATTTGGCATTACCCTGACCAGTCTCCCTGCAATAATCTGCATAAAGATTTTATAGTCGCAGTTTAGCAACGAAATGGGTCTGTAGGATTCACAGACTGCAGGGTTTTTCCCTGGTTTTAAAATGATACTAACTGTTGCGTTGTTCCATGTGTCGGAGATCTTACTCTGTTCCTTAAATATTGTATTTAAAAGCCTTGTTAATGGTGGAGCCAGGATTTCACTCAAAGTGGAATAAAGTTTGTTTGGTAGAGCATCGGGGCCAGCCGCCTTCCCTCTTTTCAGCCCCTAAAGTTCTGTTTTCACTTCTTCAATCGTTATTTCCGCATTTAGCTCATCTTTTTTTTCTTCCGATAACTTGGGTAGTATTAAGGGATCCAGATACAATCCAATTTGTTCTTCTGGAAGGATGGAGTCTTCTTTATATAAATTGGAGAAGAAGTTTTTGAATTCTTTCATTATTATCGACTCTTCAGAGGTTAAGCCGCTCTGATTGTTAAGCCGAATACCCCCTATTTTATTTCTGATTTGTTCAGTTTTTGCTTTCCACGCCAGTAGTTTCTCGCAACCCTCTCCATACTCGTGAATGGCGAGGCCGCTGGCTTTCCACTTCATCTTTTTTTTACCTGTATCGTTTTCTGCAGTTATCGTTGCGTCAAATAAGTTTATGTTTTTTTCCAAATCTCCAATCTCAAGTTTAGCGAGTTTTGCTCTGTGGGCACCCATACTAATTAGTTTCCCTCTAATAACTGCCTTGTAAGTGTCCCAAGTTATTTGGTCTGGTGTGCCTACTCGATTATCTTCAAAAAAGTTAGCTGAGGTTATGCCTAGCTCCTCTCGTACCTTGGGGTCTAGTAGTAAAGTGCGATCGACT
This sequence comes from Lissotriton vulgaris, assembly GCF_964263255.1. Classification (NCBI taxonomy): domain Eukaryota; kingdom Metazoa; phylum Chordata; class Amphibia; order Caudata; family Salamandridae; genus Lissotriton; species Lissotriton vulgaris. The sequence goes on along the minus strand of NC_141694.1, from coordinate 1,086,836,959 downwards.
GTCCACCTGAATTGAGTTTTATAGATTATAGTTTGTAGGGTGAGTTGTAACGCCGAGTGATCTGACAGATGTGCTGGTAAGTGGTCTATGCTTTTAACATTTCTATGCAAGTTTTTGCTTATCAGGAAGTAATCAATTCTGGATCTGTGACCCAATTTTTTGTTATGAAGAGTGAACGGGGACCCCTTGTTGCCTTTCTCCTTCCACATGTCTATCAAACCCAGGTCTTTTTTTATAAATACTTAACCATTCTCTCATCCTGGGTAAATTGGGGAGTCTCCCAGGAGGTGATCTATCCACTTTAGGGTCCAGGATAATGTTGTAATCACCCCCCCAATATTATCGGGCAGTTGTTGATAATAGTTCTGTGTATAGGCCTTGGAGGGGATTTGGGTCATCGGTATTTGGCCCGTAGTATCCTGCTATGGTAAAAATATTGTTGTGAATTCTTACCCTGGCAAGAGCCCATCTTCCTTTGCTGTCCACTACCTTGTGTTCAATTTTTACATTAAGTGATTTTTTAAAGATTATTGCAATGCCCTTGACATTGCAGTCTTGATTGGTACATACGTAGGAGTCTACCCATCTGAGGCTTTTCACTATTTGCTCTCATTCTGATTTCAGGAGGTGTGTTTCTTGTAGGATGATCACTTCATTTTCCACTTCTTTTAGATATTCGAATATCCTTCTCTGTCTGCTGACTGTTCTAAGCCCATTAACGTTCCATGATAAAATTTTAAATTCTTTAATTGTTGCCATCCGGATTTTTCCTTTTATGGGTATTAAAATGTGTTTATTTTTTTACATCCCCGGCTACTCCTTGTACTTTAACTTTAGATACTGAGGATATTTTTTCTATTTTTTTCCCTAGTTTGCTCCCACCCGTGCGTTCTTTCTTGTTTGTTTTTGTAGTTTGTTGTGTACATTGTTTCGCACCCCGAGGAGGCCACCTCTCTTCTTTTTTGGGCGGTATTATTCGCCCTTTTGAGCTCCATGCCTCGCCTTATTTACATGTTGTTTGCATATTATCTCCTGTTTTAATTTACTGTCGCAGTCCGCAGCTGCTCCTTCATTTGTTCTAGGAAAGTCTCTACCTCGCTGAGTTCCCTGATATTATACATTTTATTTTGTCACATGATTCTCAGTGCAGCTGGGAATCTCATCTGAACTGTGGCTCCAAGGGATTTTATCTCTTGCATGAATTGGCCCAGTTCCCACTGTCTGTCCTGGGTGGCTTTTGACATGTCAGAGCGTATCCTGAAGGTCCAATGGTCTTTGATGAGGGAGCTACTCTTTAGACCCTCACTTAGGAGTTTTTCCTTTAGTGTATATGTTTTAAAGTTGATTAAGATCTTCCTTGGTGTCCTTCTCTCTTTACTCTTCCCAAAAGGGTCTTGGTGTACCCTTTGAATGTCGTCAGCCAGATTCGCCTCTTTAGTCCAGGGGAAGTATTCCTCCAGTAGTGAGATGGTGAATTTCTTGATGTCAGCCCCTTCCAGATTTTCTGGTACGTTTAAAATCCTCAGGTTATTTTTCCTTGCTTGGTTTTCTAATGATTCAAGTTTTTCTTTTATGCTTCTGTCGGAGTCTCTCAGCTTTCTGATCTCCTTCTGGTTGGTATCCACCTTTGTGCTTAGAGTCTCAACTACCGCCTCGACTGCCGACACCCTTTCGCCCAGTGCGTTCATCTTTTGGTCAAGGGTCTCACATACCTCCTGGATCTTAGCTTGGTTTGTTTCGGACACTGAGAACTTTTCTCTCATCTCACCCAACACCTTTTCCATGAAGCTTTCCATGAGCTTTCCAATTTGTTCTAGAAAGGAGGGAGACCTAAACTGTCTGCCTCAAGATCGTCTGTGTCTAACAGTGCTGGAGCTTTTAGTGCCTCCATTCGAGGGTCAGTATGTGTGTTATCTTCCATACTCATGCTCTGAGCGTTGTTACTTGGTTCCTCCCTTCGCGGTTGCAGGCTACTCCCAGGGACACTCCTATGGATACCCGATAAAACCTGGGGGTTTGGTTGCTGAACTTTAAAGTAGGATCTCAGGGAGGGGGTGACTTTCACTTTTTGTACTGTTAAAACCCCTACTTTTTCTGATCTGGGTTTAGATTGTCTATCCCGGTTAGCTGTGCCTCTCGTTCTTCTTTTGGTGCTTACTGGTAGTATCACTTGTTTGGGGGGGGGGAAGAAGATTTGTTTGGGGAGCTGCCTATTTCTGAGGCAGTAACTAGATCTTGTCTCAAGTTCTTCTTCAAGCTCAACTCTGGGCTGAAAACCCCCTTTTTCTCCTTTTTCTCCTGATGTAGTGCTTGCTAAGCCTTCTACCACTGAGACCACCCCCTTTACAAACTCAGTGCCCTTAGCACATAAGTCTCTAGCACCCTTAGTGCTCCCCTTTCCTCCTTCTTTTCTTGGTGGGGCTCCTGAATTATCCCCCTCACACCCCTCGACCAGATCTAGTGCTATAACCCCCTGCCCTTTCCTTTCCCCTCGTGCCTTGCTCATGGGCTCAGGGTTGTTTTTATTCCTCGGGGTATTCCACTGATTGTCGTCTGTCGGTTTTGTTTGCTGCTTTAACTCTCTCCCTCCCGTATTTGGTTCTCCACACCAGCCCCTCGTAGATCTGCAGTCTCTGCTGGAGGGCTCAAAACTCTTCTCTAATGCTTGTATTGCGGTGCTATTTTTAATGCTGCAATTTATGGGGCTTACAACTCTCTTCCGTGTGTAATTTAATTTGGGACCGGCAGCGATGTTGGAGGGCTCACATCGCTTCTCTGGTACCTGTTTTGCGGTGCTACTTTTAATGCTGCTGTTTACGGGGGTTACAACTGTTTCCCGTGTGTAACTGAATTCGGGACCGGCAGCGCTGCCCTTCGTGCCCCGGATGCAGTCTTGGTCTCGAAGTGATGAAAAAATGGTGTGGCCGCCGATATACTCCCTTCTGCTGCCGCCGCTCTTGCCCCGGAAGAGGAAGCTAACTGTCCCGAATGCTCTCCGACATTCCCTATGAGCGTCTGAAGCCGCTGCCCAGACCCCTGGAAAACTATAGGACTCCCGCAGTTGCTGGAGCCCTTGTGTCTTTGTGGGTAGGGGGGAGAGTCTTGCATCCCCCGACGAGTGTTCTGGCGGTGAGGCCGACGAGCTGGTGCTGGTGAAATGGCAGTTCATCCCACGCCCTCTTGAAGCCTCACGAAACCTCAGACGGTAGGGTTTCCTTTCTTTTCTGCTGTAATATCGCTACGGCATCGTAGCGGCTGCAATAATATGCTGTGGTGAGATTAGGTTTAAAGCCTGTCAGCGAGCACGGAGCTCCCGACTGGACCTTCTAGCCGGCCGCCATCTTCCTCCTCTCCCATCTTACCTGAAGAGAACTAGTGCAGTGGCTGACAGACTTGTACCTGATGACTGGGTGTCTCTTGAGACTCCTCTTCCAAAGAATTTTACCACAGATTTCATGGGTGTGGTGGAAAACAACACTCGAGGACTCTGAGGTGCATGGTCAATGGTGTCAGTTGGAAGCAGCATACTTGTCAAATTGGAGGAAGCCAAGTACAACCTCTATAACCCAAGATTCAGACTATTCTGGACTGAGAAGCTTTCAAAGCTCAGACTTAAGTCAGGAGCTTCCTTGGCTTGACTGGGTAGCACAGGAGGTTTGTGAACAGTTATGGAACCATTGTGGCCCCAACCGTTGAACTTACCTCCAAAAAGAAGTCTAAAAAGACCATGTGGACCAGAGGATGAGAAAAGGCATTGAACTCACTGAAATAAGTTATTTGCTCTGCACCAGTACTAGAAACACCCAGGTATGGAAAGGGGTAGATTGTTCAAACAGAGGCTTCTGAACATGGAATTGGAGCAGTGACAGCGCAAACCAATGATGATGACTGCAATCAACCAGTTGCCTATAACAGCAGGCGGCTCCTCCGTAGATCTGGGTTTTCAGTTTCTTTTACACATGCCTGTCTTAAATGTGCTTATGTTTGATATTCTAATACCTTAAGTGGCAACATGCCACAAGTGGCTCATAGGTAGAATTAGGGAAGTGCATCCATATAAAAGTGTACATTTCAGAAAATGCTTGTTTCGTCTAATGCAAAGGTCTGGAGTCTGGTTCGAAATACTTGTAATAACCCTGTTGTGACCTCCGGTAACCAATCGCATTCAGCAGGTGGCGATGTGAGTAAGGAATCCGGAACCCAGAACCAGGAACTAGGTGGTGAGGCGGTGAGACGATGAGTCCCTGTGCAGGGTAGTCTGCTCCCCCTCAGTCCCCGCTCTCATTCCACCATTGGGCTTGGACTTGGCACCAGAACCAGTATTGGCATCAGCCACCCCCGTTACATCATTTGCAGTAGGGGGGGGCAGTATAGCGCAGCACAGAGTTCTTTATCTAGAAGTAAGGAAGGACTTGGCAAGCGCGGCCGCCAATAGTGGACAGCCAGTAAGTGAGAACCCTCGGTCGGAACCGCGGAGGTTGCTTGACTAGGTCGAGTGCGGCCTGTGGTCCCGCCCTGTGTGCCCCGTCTGTCTCCTTTGCTGTGTTTCATCTGCTCATAGTCTCCCCGCAGTCACAGTCTTGTTTTTTCCAGTCCTTCTCAGTGTTTCCCAGCTTTCTCACTCCAGGACAGATTTACGGCAGCAGCAGTGGAAAGAGTGACGGCCTCTTTAGCCCCCTGGTGGGTCTAGTGCCAAGAGAGTGGTATTTACAGAGGTTCATACAGGCAGTGAAGCAGCACATTGCAAGAGAGCATGTAGAACTCCCCAGTATCTTGCCTAAAAACCGGGCTTTGTATGGAAGGACAATCTACAATGCAACCAAGGAAGCTTCCCCGGAAAAAGGGTACCACTCTTAGAGTTGATACCTCTCTTGATCCAACTGGTGAGACCCAACAGCAGTCGCAGTCACTGCGAGAGCCATTATCATCATCAGGAGGTCAACGGTCACAAGCACGGATCTGTGAGTTTTTTTATCAAGGTTTCATTCCAGTCTCAGATCCAGACAAGCTCAACTCCTTCTGCGACTTTGCATCCAGGGCCTGAAGCACAGGATTGCACCCAGTCTTCCACCCCCAGCTCCGGCCTCAATGCTGGATCATTGTCTGCTGACTTGCTCTCGCTCACCCAAGTCCCAGGCATCTCCAGAAATTTCTCAGCAGTCAAGGACACTTCACGGAGGGTCTACCAGGACCCAGGCCACTAGTTCTGATTCACCAAGAGCTCATCTCCCAAGTATTGGAGATTTTATTGTTTTAGATTCTACAACACTCACTTCAGCTAATTTACATGCTCACGTCCATGATAGTAGTCCATCTGTCCTCACTAATCTTTATGAAGGCAGTAGTGATCCTGTAGCAGTGTAAATTCCATCTGAGCCAATCCAGCTTTCTAACCCGGATTCTCACCGAATTGAGCATACTGATTCCCTGACACTAAGAAAGTGGCCAATACATGAATGCCCCTTTGAACTCAAAAATCTATCTGACCAGTTCCTAGCCTCCCTAGAATCTCGAATTTAGGGCTCACTTGTGCAAACACCGGGCCTCAGTTCTCATCATGGTTCCTTTAGCCCAGCGCAAGTAGATAAGGACTCTCTTACGCCACCTCGACCCAAATAGTCCTTTTTCGATCTCACTGATGTCCTTACATGTGAAACAAGACTCTATTGCAATGGCTTTACTATGGCAATCACAGAAAGTGGACCTTTAGATCGATTTAATTCAAACTCTGGCCTCAACCCTGGTGGATTTGGGCTCTAGGCTAAGTTCACTTGAAGGGTCTATTAGGCCTCCTGATGACACTCATTTTTGTTCTTGTTCCCCTCTAATTAACAAACTCTTATCTCTTCCAGAAATTTTAGGCTCACTCTTGGATAGAGTGAAATCCCACACGTATGGCAGTGGCAAACCCAAACTTACTCAATTGATTCAAAATGGGTCCCTCCTTAAACAGTCTTTGTGTGCTGTAACTAATGATATATTGCTTTCTCCCAGAGGTACAACCTCGTCTTCCTTGGAATCAGTTCTCAAAAAGTCAACCTCCTCTGGTCTTCAGAAGATAGAAACCGGTATTAGTCTCCCCAAAGTTGTCCCGGTGCCATTCAGCACTCTCAGCCCAACGGCCACTGTGACTTTATCAGCAACCTCTCACCTGGGCACGCAGATCTAGCTCTTCTAAATGTCCCCATGTACCCTCTTGTCTCCCAATAAAACTCCAGCTTCTAGAAAGGATAAAAAGATACAAAAAAAAAAACTAAAAAACAATGTATCGCAAATCGAAGATCCGTGCTTGATGGGGTGGAGGTTCCTGCCAAGCCAGACTTAGAGGTGAAGTGGATACTTCAGTTTCCAATCTTTAATCAGGCCTCAAAAACAAAAACAAAAAGGGAAACCCCGACTCCAGAGAGGCTCTTATGGACAATAATGTTTCCATCACTAACTCTTTGATAATTACCCTGGAAGCTCACAAGGTGAAAACTACCGCACACAGTGCCTCAGAACTGTATTCTACTAGTACTAAGTCCGGGATTTCGTCCATCTAAAGCAAGGGGGCACCCCCACAAGTGCGAAGTTTGATTATACAAGACATTACCGTACAGTCTTCGATGAACGTCTCAAATATATGGAGCGGTTCCAATAATTATAAGAGACACGCAAGTAACATCACTGCTGTCTCATATGTCCTACCAGTTAGTGGTCTGATGGGCTCTTCTTTGTGACATCCAACTGGGGACACTACCAAAACCTCTTGGGATCATCTGCCTGAAATGTCATTGCCCAATCAGCCTCAACTCTCACAGGCTTTGGTCAGTCAAAGACAATTAGAGGAGAAACATTATCTCCCTGTTACTACATCTCTTCACTTTAAGGCTCCACTGCTCCCCTTTGATGACGTTGGGGGACAGAATCGTCAAGGTCCTGACAATCATGCAGAACTTGTTTTTATTCAGCACTATGCTCATTAGGGCCCTCATGACATTCTCAATAGAAACAATCTTTTCCACCTATTTAAGCATGTTCCGGCCCTCACGGAGATAACTTCCTCAGACCTCACAGCAGTAAAGTTTGCCCTAAAACCAGGCAAAGGGGTTTCAGAAGCAACTGTTACTACGAGGACTCTAATAACCCTTTGGGGAAGCCAGGTCCTTTGAAGAGTGGAGAATAGAACTCTGGTTTCCCCCTCAACAAAAATACCCCCACGTTCTCTTCCAGGAAGATCCAGTTAGGTCTTATACAAGTGTCCTGAAAGGGTCGTGGGGGCAACCCACAATTGGCTGCTAGACACATCAAAAGAGGACAATTCCATCACAATCTCATACAATAATAATCAACGTTCGGTGGGATGTAAACCAAACCTTTCTGCCCCCCCATAACATTCATAGCCACCATGTGTTTCCTCACCGAGAGCAGTCAGAATGATGCTCCTAGCAGTATTCTTACTAATGGCTCGTCGAGGTGGTTGGCCTCCAAACTGACCATTTCCTCTTGGAATGTGGCTGGGCTCAAGTCAACACTGTAATCTAAATCAGCAGTGGACTATTTGAGCAACATTGACATCACCTGCTTACAAGAGACTTGCTCATTATCCCCAACAACTCTCTATGGCTATTATGAATTTTATCCGACCAGTATCTCGGCCTAACTCTTTTGGCCTACTCTCTGGGGGATTTTCCATCTTCATTAATCACTCTTGTAAAATCACAGCTACATCTCTCTAACAGAATTTCTCTGCAGGGCAAATCTTACTAACCTCAGGGCTTTCGACCCAAACAAGAGCCTTCCCTCTTCTTTTAATTAATTGTTATTATAACATATCCAAACAATCTAAGTCATCCGCAACAGCTCTTCTGATTAAGCATTTGGAAGAGCTCTTACTTGAGTTTGCCTCTGCAGAAGTTTTGTTACTAGGCGATTTTAACATCAGGGACTTGGGATTCAATGATCTCCTTGCCACCAAAACAAAAGAGCAAGACGTTTTGAATACTTTATTATCCAACTACAATTTATGCTCCACTAAGCAAAATAGATTGGCACAAAATCGCAGAGCCCATCGATCTGCAACATTTAAGAATCTTTCGACCATCAATTATATTTTCTTATCAACATCTCTGGCAACTCAACTAGTTAAACTGGCGATCCCCACTCGTAGAGAGAGTGATCAAAATCCCTTGACTGCAATAATGGATCTACAAGTTCCTGTTGCTGCCAAAGTCACTGAAGTGGGGCACTCAATGCAGATTAAACTCCATGTTCTAGTTAGAAGAATTAAATGGGATTCTTTAGGTGCCGATAAGGTGGGCCTCTGGCTCACGGAAATAAGTCTAAACTTTACTCAACGCTCTTTCACTGAGTATCATCATAGGTGGGATACTGCAGTCACCAAACTAAGAGACCTCCTAACAGGACCCCAAGTTCACAACAGATATCTAGGTACCCCTTGCGACGGTCCATCAACGTGGCTATAGTCAACCAAAGAAGAGCCCTAAGGAGGGCTGTGCACTTGCGTAAACTCATGCTACAGTGCTCATTGCCAAAAACATGGCCTCATTACGTAAAGCCTACAAAAAATCAACATGTGAATCTAAGAAACAAAAAGAACAGCTGGACAGGCTAAACATACATGGCCTGACACATTTATGGAATTATATAAATAAACTTCGCTCCTCCAATAGGAGCAGGGGGAACGCGGTCACTGAAGAAGCCTGATCATGATACGTCACCCAACAATACTGCTGTGAAAGTCCAGACCTCACTGAGGCCGAAAACAGTGAGGCTTATGATAAAATGTCAACGGAGATCCGTGGGTTGACCACTTTGGCCCAGGTCTGTAGGCTTCTGGAATCCATAAACAAGGACGGTGCCTCAGGGCCTAATAGCCTTCCATCCACCGTATTTAAATGCCTGCCGGATGAATGGGCCAAGCTGTTACTCTCCCAGTATAACTATGCATTCACTACATTCTAGATCCCAGACTCATGGAAAGGTTCGATTTTATGCCCAATTTTTAAAAAAGGAGATCCCTCCCTCCCAGCTAATTACTGACTCATCGCCCTACTAGATCTTGAGGCTAAGGTCTATGCCCAGTATCTTCTTAAGGCATTAGAAGAATGGGTTGCGGAAAACAATATACTACTATACTTACAAAACTGTGTTCCGAGCTTCTGCCTCCACAATTGACAACATTACGGCCCTAGCTGTCCTGACTCTAGGAGATACCTTCAAAACAATCAAGGACGTTCAAAAAACAGATTCCTGACCTTCTCAGATACTTCCTCCTCTTCCGGCTCTGAAGCCGGTACTAGTGAACAAGATAACAGCAGCGCAAACAAAAGGGGTGGCCAATCCACTTCATATCAACAAAGAAACAACCAGCAACCTTTTTTAGGAAGAGGCCCACGGAGGTCCAGGGGCAGACCCCGATACAACTCCCAACCATGGGAAATGACCACGAGACGCCAATTTTACAAGAACTAAGCAGCTCAGTGATCTTCAATCTATCTGGCAGGGAGCTGACCAAAACAGAGACTCTCCTTTTGGAGAAAGGGCTTTCCTTTGTTCCGTCCAGAAGGACAGACTTTGTGAAAATGAAGTTAGAAGCCCTCGAGTTCTGCAGAAAAATTAGGCTTATAACCTATTTTAAAGATCAAGAAATACAACCTAATGGAGAAGTCACGGGCTTACGCCGCAAATCAAACTTCTGTCCACCAGGAAACAAGGTACCAAAGGAGGTTTTGACCTTTAAAAAAACTTTATTATCCGCCATCACTGAAATGGAATCTAAAAAACAATATGTGAAATTCAATCTGTCAAACGATCAAAAAGATGCCATGCTATCCTTAAAAAATGATCCAACTTTAACAATAAAGCAAGCGGATAAAGGAGGAGCAATAGTGGTTTGGCAAACGGATAAATATAAAGAAGAAGTTATGAGCCAATTAAACAACTTGGAGTGCTACAGAAAAATCAGAAGTGATCCTACTGCAGAACTACAGGGACAACTGTCTAATATCATTCAACTGGGACTTGAACAAGGATTTCTTGGACCAAAGGAAGCCTCTTTTCTTCAGAATAAAAGACCACGCATACCAATTTTTTATGCACTCCCTAAAGTCCATAAAAATGAAATCAACCCACCCGGCAGACCCATCATTTCCGGTTGCGAGTCACTGTGGGAACCAGTGTCTAAGTACATCGATTTCTTCTTAAAACCATTCACCTCCTTAATTCCAGCTCATCTACAAGACACTACGGCATTCATTAACAGACTTACTAACATTACGTATGATCCAACCACCCAGCTGCTTGTCACAATGGACGTGGTCGCCCTATATACTCAGATTCCCCAAGAAGAAGCACTTGAGGCTTTGAGTTATTTCTTAAACAAAAGGGAACAACCAGTGAGAGTGCCTACAGACTTTATTATCTCCCTGGCCAAACTAGCACTTCAAAAAAACTTCTTCATGTTTGGATCTGATTTCTTTTACCAAATCAAAGGGGTGGCCATGGGCTGCCCTTTTGCTCCAGAATTGGCTGTTCTGTTTATGGGCTTGTTTGAGGCGAAATTCATTGTGGACAATAACCCATTCAAAGAATGTATCAGTCACTACATGCGTTATATTGATGACGCATTCTTCATTTGGAATGGAACAGAAGAACACCTTAAACATTTCTTGGAATGGTTGAATGGACGCACTCAGGACATTAAATTCACCATCAATCATAACACCCACCAAATTACTTTCCTTGATGTCAAAGTCTATGCACTGGAGGGGACATTGGCGACCACTCTATTCAGGAAAACAACAGACCGAAACCGGGCATTACATTACACCAGTAATCACCCGAGAAACCTTCGCCAAAATCTCCCTTTTGGCCAATTCTTAAGAATCAGGCGTAATTGTTCAGTAAAAGACGAATACTTTGATCACGCCCAAAAACTGCTGGAATGTCTTTTGGAACGTGGATACCCCAAAAAATTGCTCAAGAATGCCATGCGTAGAGCATGGTTGACCCCACGTGAGACCCTGCTGGAGAAAAAGAAGAAGCGAAATCTCGAAAGAACAGTATGCGTAACTACATTTTGCCCACACGCAAATCAACTTAAGAAAACCATTAATCAGAACTGGCATTTAGTGAGGCATCTCGAAGATAGCCTGCTCCAACCACCCCTGTTTGCATTCAAAAAAGAAAAAAGCATTGCCAACTTTTTAGTTTGTGCAGCAGTTCCCTCAAAGGAACCACCCACACTAAGAAATCTACTCGGCCTACAGCCCATACGGGGGCACCATAAATGTGGCACCTGTGTTTGTTGCGACAAGACCATTGAGGGCGATGTCTTTTCCTACAATGGCATATTCTGGAGACACCTCACTTTCACCAATTGTAAATCTAGAAATGTCGTATACGGAATTCTATGCCCCTGCCAAAAATTGTATGTTGGCAAAACATCTCAGGAAATTCGGCAGCGTATTTGCCAACATAAATCGAGAGTGAGAAAAGTTGTTGCGAATGCACCGCTTGTCAACCACTGGATTGCTGAAGGACATACTGAACAGGATATTAAATGGACTGTGTTGTCCAAATTGGATCTAGATATACGGGGTGGCGACATTGAGGAAAAACTTTGTCAACGGGAAGCTACCCTTATCTTAAAATTTAACACGGTCTTAAATGGGTTAAATGAACTCTCTGAAGTCTCTCGAGTCTTCTAAAATACATTTCTGGCCATCTCCCGCTTTCTTCAAACTGAAAACTACAACTCCCATAACCCTCCCTTAGACCATGTGACTCAGTCCTAACCTTGCGCTTTCCGCGTCTTCATTTACTGTTCCTGCCCGAAGACAACACAGAACATGAATATCGGCGTGCATGAACACTGAGGTGCGCCCCGGTCCACACTGCGTGAGGATTTGAAAAAAGGTAATACTGCCACGCCGCGCATTTCTGCGTTCGCACCCATTTCTCGGCTCAAGAGCCTAACGTGTTCTTCCGGTTCTCTTTCAGCCAGCGGCTTCCATTTGCTGACCTGCCGCCCTAGTCATACTTTTCCGAAGCGGATCACGACCTTCTCCTTTCACCCCACAGGTATTTAGCGCCCCATTTAGTTTTGAGCATTCGCTCCACGAGACCTCGCCTTCACTACAAACAGCTTATGTCGCCTGTGTTTTCACGTTTACAGCCTTCATACAGAAAGTGTCTCTCTGTGATGGCCCCCAGACGACCCGCACACAACGCAGCTCTATTTGGACTAACCGTCCGATTTATCAAAAGACTACATGCAGGTACTTTCATGTGACTTTCTGCCCCCCAGTTTTCGCCTCATTAGACGACTGCAGGCTCGTTGTAATTACTAACTATGGGCTAACTCTCTGTCCACAGCAACCTGTGGACAGAGAGTTGGTCCTGATGAGAATCGGACAAAGGGTCCGATTCGAAATGCGTCGACCTTGTGTACCTTCTTTTGTTAGGTCTTTGGTTAGAAGGAACTGCACATATTATTCTTGTCATATAATTGTTGTGATATTAAGTATCTTGATTAATAGTTTTGAGCGGTTTTTCTGATTTGTTCCTGACTCTGCTTTTTGACCTTCTTTCACCCCCTTGTTTGTCTTATCCCACATGCACAGTGTTCGTCATGTTATGGAAGGAATGTGAGTGTGAATGTGGAATGACTGATGTTTGAAAGATTTGTGGAATTTGTGTTCACAGCACGGACTGTCTGTCCTACCTCGTAATTTATTTCCTTCATTTCTTGTCTGTCTTTTTATATATATATATATACAAAAAGTATTTTGTTATTTCTGGTTGTCTATACAAAAAATATGGTATATTGAAATAAATACATTTGATTTGTCTCAATAGCCGACTAGCAATTGATTCTTTGTTAGTTTGGACCCCAATTGAGTTGTCCTTTGTTTGCAAAATCAGTCACAGTATTTGCACCCTTTTTGTTTATTCCAGTATCTTCTTAAGGCATTAGAAGAATGGGTTGCGGAAAACAATATACTACTATACTTACAAAACTGTGTTCCGAGCTTCTGCCTCCACAATTGACAACATTACGGCCCTAGCTGTCCTGAGTCATCAAGCAGTTCAAAGAAGTCAGCTTCCCCTCTTTTGCTGCTTTATAGAGTATAGTGCTGCCTTTGACAAAGCATCTCGTAACACTCTTTGGATGAAATTAGACATGTGGGGGATGCCAGGGAGTCTGCTCGGAGCCCAAATTTCCTTGCATAAGAACACACGGGTGCGTGTTAGAACAGGCCCCACGTCGGTCTCTGCAAAAATCTCAACATTAGACAGTCTAAAGCAAGGATGCGCCTTGCACCCCTCTTGTTTAACCTTTACATTGCCGATCTCTGGAAATTCCTGGAGCATAGCAGTCTGATTCCACCACAATTGGGTCATGCAAAACAAATCTGCACATTTTACAATATGCTGACAACATCGTCATAATGGACAGGGCCAAATCTGGCCTTCAACGAACCCTGTGTAAGCTTGATGTATACAACAAAGCTAACACCCTTAAAAAACAATCAGGGAAAGACTAAGGTTCTGATATTTGGCTGCTGTAAAAAAAAGAAAATTCTAACGGGGAACATCGGGTCCGCAAAGATTAAATCTACATCAAAGTACTATTTGGGGGTATTGTTTAGTGAGTCTTCCAGACCATCTGTCCTCTTAACTGCCCTGAAAATGAGAGCCGGGCGATAACATACAGCCTTGACCGACTCAATCAGTCCAAGAGCAGTCCCTCAGCAGATCCTATACTGAAGGTGATTAAAGTCACCCTGCTTCCCGCCCTAAGCCATGGGAATCAGGTCTTTCCCGATGCATGTATGGCTAGTCTTAACCATGCCCAGATTACTACTTACTAAAAGATCTGTAGACTTCTGAAGTATATACGTAGGGCAAGACTACAACTGGAGTCGGGCCTTACAAGACAATCTCGCTACTGTGAGGCAGACACCCTAAAGTATTACATAATGGTATTAAAAGCCACAGATAACACTCTTAAAGCCTGATTAAAATAAATCTTTGCTAGTTCAGGGAACCCATGGAACCGACAAATTGTAAAGGCAATAAGATCCCTACAAAATTGAGGAATCATCACTATACAGTCTGGAAAAGGGTTATAAATAAGCAGGCAAGACAAATCTTTTTTAAGATGGACCTCCGGGACTTAAAATTGTCTACAATTCTGCTCCCTTTGAACGATTCGTACCTCCTAGGGCTTCCGCAACCATATCTCTTTGACAGTTTACACGCATCGGCCTGCAGAAAACATTATGTTTATGCGTCTTCTAGACCTGCAATCCACTGATTTTAACCGTTGGGCCCCACGTGGTGAGGAGGGGGCTTGTAGATTGTGCAATTACAGGTCTGAATCATGGCTACATCTTTTGTGCTGTTGTCCTTCCTTGAATGCCCCTAGAAGAGTCCTCCTAAAGCCATTATATTTAAAATGGGGCATTAATAAATGCTTGGAGGCATCTGCTCTCTGTTTTACATGTGAGAACTTTGGAAAATCTATTTTCTCCTCCCATTGCCTCTCCTCATTTGGTCTCCGTTTCTCAAAAACTTATCACAGACTATTTTGCACAATATCTTAGTGCTTCTCCACTTCACTGAGTCAGAATGTTATTTTATCTTCGATTCTGATGTTTTTACCTGGGATTATTGCCATTGATTAAGATTGCCTTGTCTGAATAATGTGTTTCAAATGTGATGGTCTGTGCCACCCTACCTTTGATGATATAAAGATGCATCAGAGGCATTTCCATTGCATTGGTTTGTATTAACTGCGCAAAAATTAATAAAATCTAAATCCTCCCTAGAGAGCAGTGTTGGAGTGCCATTAAGAGACCCTCTGCTGTGGTTTGCTCCCTGAAGAGGCTGAGACCCTACTGGCTTAGGTCACACTTCAAGATTCAAACTGACCGCAGGCCTATCATATTGCTGATGCAGATGAGAGAAGAAAACCTCAAATTGTTGAGGTGATCCATTTTCCTAGATGGTATAGACTTTACAGTGGAATACAGAGCAGAGCCTGTCCATGCCAACACAGATGGCTATTACAGATTTTTCCGCTCAAATGATGAGAACTACCAGTGAATAGGTTAGTTTTTCATTTCCTTTCATCTGGAGTTCATGCAGGGAAGTGCCCTTTTTTGTAAGGTTACCCCCTTTTTCTGCTCCAAATGCTGCTGCTTATGTCTCTGGTAGTGCACTGGATTCGGCAGTCCAGACCCTGGTGCCTCTGCTCTCTCCTAAAACTATTATGTTTGTCTTAGTAATCCAAAATGGCAAACATTTTACCCCCTTACAAGTCCCTAGTATATGGCACCGGGGGTAGCCAGGGCATTGGTGGTAAGGGGGTCTCCACGGCTGCATCACAGTTTTATGCCACCCTGGGTGACACATGCAAATTGCTGACATCAGGCCTGCCATTGCAGACTGCAGGCGCAGTGCAAACTGCTCGAACAAATCTGTGGCCTTACCATATGTGGCACAGTTGCCTACACTGCCTTTAATGTATGTAAATAGTGAACAACACAAAGTACCCAAACTACAGTGACTCAATACGTTTTTTTGATACAGGGTAAGAAACCAATTTATTGTCGCTTCCCTAGACACCAATATTTTGTGTCAATCATTTTGTATTTTTTATATTTTCAAAAAATTGCTGACAGAAAAGACATTGATTGCAAATATTTACAAGGCTAAACAAACTTTAACAAACATTAAAGGCAAAGACTATTTACACATTTAGAAACCATTATGTCACACATTAGAAAGTATTCTCACATCAGACATTAAATAAAACAATTATTGAAAAAATTATACAAACATTTTTATCACAAACAACAAAAAACTTGCAAACACTGAATGAGAGAAACTAGGGGTTGGGAGGATAGAATATAAGTAATTAGTAAGTTTGGGAGATACTTTGTATCTCCCAAACAACACTGGCAGTGTTGTTTGGGAGATACAAAGTATCATTGTTGTACAAAAGCTAGGACCGGCTGGTCCAGCATTAAAATATATATAAGTCATTTAATTACTTATATTCTATCCTCCCAACCCCTAGTTTCTCTCATTCAGTGTTTGCAAGTTTTTTGTTGTTTGTGATAAAAATGTTTGTATTATTTTTTCAATAATTATTTTATTTAATGTCTGATGTGAGAATACTTTCTAATGTGTGACATAATGGTTTCTAAATGTGTAAATAGTCTTTGCCTTTAACCCCTTAAGTGCTGCCTCGGTGCATTGGCCGACGGCAGCACTACCTCCCCAGTGCTGCGCACGACCATTGGACGTTCATTCAGCACTAGTTCCAATGGACAGCGCAGCACTGGGGAGGAATGTTTAATAGCATCTATGAGGTTAATGTTTGTTAAAGTTTGTTTAGCCTTGTAAATATTTGCAATCAATGTCTTTTTCTGTCAGCAATTTTTTGAAAATATAAAAAATACAAAATGATTGACTCAAAATAATGATGTCTAGGGAAGCGACAATAAATTGGTTTCTTACCCTGTATCAAAAAAACATATTGAGTCACTGTGGTTTGGGTACTTTGTGTTGTTCACTATTGATATTAGGTCTAGCCCTCACCACATAAAGGACCTAACCCCTTTTGTTCCCAATTTAATGTATGTAAGGCACTCCTAAAGATAGGCCTCCTCAGCCCAGGAGGCAGGGTGTATCATACTAAAGGTGTGGACATATAAGTGCAAGCCTATATGTCCCTAAAGTGGTGTTCAGTATTGGAAACTATTGTATGTGTTGGCGGTCCTTAGGATAACATGGGCTGCTAAGCAGGCACTCTCGACATTGGGAGCTCCATGAGGGTACCACTAAAATAAGTCATGTTTGGTATCAAACAAAATGTGTTCTCACCCCTGACATGATTCTTGTGCCCTGGGTGATGTGGCATGGACCAAGAGGTCACCTAAGATGCTGCCCCCTAGGTGCCCCCAGCTTTACTGTGCTCTGGCTGACTAGTCTTTGCTTTCCTATGTCTTCTGCTGCTAAGTGGGGTTCTGACGTCCTGTCAGGTGGTATGATCGCCTGCCAGAAGTCAGCAACAAAGGCTGGCCAGGAAAGAGGTCATACCTCCCTCTTCCCCAGCTGGGTAGGGAATTGGCACATCAGAGCGGTGACCTTCAAAGGCTGCACGACCTCTTATATACATCTGGGCTGTCACCATGTAGAGGATGTAGCCTTCTCCTTGCCCCAGGCGTGCTTGCACCGGACAAGGAGAGAAATATCTATGCTGGAGGTCTACACCCACGGAAAGCTGGCCACACCTCTAGGGAGGGCAGCCTGATCTATACACCTAAATTAAATTCTGCCATCCATAGCAGGGCAGAGATTGTGGGTTTTGGGTAGGAAAGGTGATGTACACCACCTGATGTGATCACTTCAGGGGTGGACTAGCTGCAGGGACTAGCTGTCCGTTGGCTACTAGTTCCCATGCCACTAACTTCCCCAAATCTAGGATTTAGGGAGACCCACCAATACAAGACGTGCAGATTTGAACAACTTACTTCAAAGAAGGACCAAGAGGAGACCTGTGTCGCTGACAACATGGTTTGCCGACCAGCACAAAGAAAAAAAGGGATACTTTATCCCTAGGGCAACAGACTGGAACTTAATAAACGACCCTTGTCCTTGACTAAAACTCAGCACTCCAAAGAGAGTGACACTTTTTGAAGCCTGAAGCACCCTCTGTCTCCCCTGGACCTGTGGCACTAGTCCCCTGAAAACTGCAGGTAAAAACCCTCATGAAATCCAAAGAATTACTGACTATCACGACCTCAGAGGGATCGTCCAAATCCAGGTGGTCCAGTGCATTGTGGGAGTTGTAGTCTCTCCTGCCCCAAAGTCCCCTGGACCCGGTGAAGTTCCCAAAGCTTTTTGTTATGCGTTCAGCTGCCAAGGCTTTTTGCTCACCAATGCAGTAACGGACTCCTACACTCGGTGCTGCATCTACAGAGAGCACTGTGCAACCATCATCCAAAGTCAGCCATTGTGTACCTGTTGGGTTTTTGCATTTTGTTACTTGCAGCACCGTGTAAGCTTTAACATCAGCACCACCCATTGCTCCGGTTCAGCATCCAGGACATCCAGACCAACTCTGCAGCCGGACTCCACAGGCTAGGTAAAACTGATCTGACTGTTGTGGCTTGGTCCTCGGGCACGCATGACCATAACCCTATAGGCGTTCCAAGTAACTCGACCTGCTGCAAGTGACCGATTGTCACTAGTGAATTTTGCCATTGACCGCAATCTTATGTTGTAAACGTATTTCACAGCACTGATTTAATATTGCTTCAAAACTCCGTAGCTTCGGTTATATGTATGCTTTTCCATTTGTTTTGGTGTCTAAATTAAAATAAAAATACACTTTATTTTTTATAAATTGGTGTCAGCTTTCTCTCAAGTCAATTCAATTACTTATCGTCCATGTTGGTACTCTGAAATGCTTATTAGTGTGAATTCAAGGACCATCTTTGGGGTATTGTGATAATATTACATGGCAAGGTTACCCAGCCATCTCACATAATATTTCACTTACCTACAACTAATAATTACTTATTTTTTGTTTGCTGGTAACACCACGGTGACCTATTCATGATTGAAAATATATGGTAATAGGTATTTTCATGCTGTTTGCAACTTCTTCCAATTAGGATGCCCCTACTTGGCTTGTAATACACTGCCTTACATGTAAAGCTAATTGTCACACTTTTAGTGAATTGAATGGTGCAAACCAGTTTAAAACTGAACTGTGCTTGTCTCAGCACCTCTCTGCATAGTTTCGGCCTTGCCTGACAGCATGACATTGTTTCCCAGTTTGGTGCCAGGTTTCTTTCACACACTTGCCATTCTTGATTTCTGAGAAAAGGACGGCTGGGTTGGACTTTCCCGATTTTATCACATAACCCTCGCATATTAGAAGATTTCGGTAGGAGGAGTTAAGTCGCTGAGCTGTCTTGACATCTTGAAATGCATGCTATGGAAAGTTGGGGATGGATTTATTTAAAATGTCAATAGGTTCCCAATAAAAACGTATTAAAAACGCTAAAACTATTATTAAATAGTGTCAGCATTTACATGGCAGGGAATTCACACCGAATCGCTACCTGGAAAGATGTTTCCACAATTTACTGCTGGCATTCGAGCAACTAAAGCCTTCTTTCAAACTCTTATGAGTCACACGGCTTTAAGTACTGCCACTTATTCATTTTTTTCTCCATGGTAGGCATTTACAGATCTTATTATATTAGCCAGTGCCATAGTGACTTACTAGGACAACCACTGCGAGTCAACACATGAAAGATATATTTAAATTGATTACTACACACATCCTGCCATGAGCTTTTGTGGCATAAAAAGTCAGACTAATTATAATCTGCATCACCAATTTAGGAATTCATTTTTTTCATTCATTCTTTAGTCATCTTTAGAGGAATATTCGGATTATGGCCTTCTGATGCAATCAGTTTTTGAAAGTTATGTTTAACCTCCTGGCGTGTGTGTGTTTTTCTACAATGGAGGTTAATTTGGAATCATTGAATGAAAAAAAGAAGGCATTCTTTCATTAAAATGCGGATGTCCTTTTTTGTGCTTTGGCTCTATAGTGAAAACGCAGATGGATTATTGTACTTCATCTTCTCTCTGAAAATAGAAAGTTTACACATATACCATATTTTTAGGTCTCATCTAGCGTTGCAGCGTATACGCTGTTCGTTTTGCGAGGCATGCAGTATAAACTATAGTGTGGAAGTTTCCTGGAAGCTCCGCCACTCTCTGCCCCTCTTTTTGATTGGCTTAGATCCTAAATGCTGCCTTCTGATTGATTTAGGCTTATTAGACCCTCCTCCTAACGGCCATGTTATCATTTGTATCCTTTCCTGGATACTGGCCCCTTTACTCCAACACTAGTTTATTCCCAGTGTCTCCCTCGCCCCTTCCTGCAGTCCATGACCCTCATCCTCCCCCCCACTCCGGTTTGTGCCTTCTTGGACGCCCACACTCCCATTTCCAATACAATAGGTCTTGCATAAATACGAGTCCTATTGCACTGCAAATGCTTCTTTGTCGTGGGATTTGCTGGGTAAATTTGCACTCTATTTTTGTTTTGCGCGCTGCTGATGGCTATCTTAAACATGCACAGTGAACGCCTCTTCTCCCACAGCCATCCCAGCACCCTTTCTGTTATATTTTCTCCTGAGCCTCCTCCTCCTGTGTTTGGCGCCGGGTCTCATCTTCAGCAGGCAAATGCGCTCCTCCTCTCCGCCAAGATTATTGCCGCTCCCTAGTCCTGTTGGGTTTGAGGAGATCGTGTGTTCGCCGCAGAGAAGCCGGGAGCCATCAGTTGTCCTAAGAGCCCCCCATGCGGCAGGATGACTGCCACCATATTTGGGAAGATTAGGTTGATTCCTTGGCAAGTTGAATATATTTTGGGTTTCATTTTCGCAAACCTTTATTTTACTATAGTAGTGGACATTTGTCTCCATGTTCTTGGATGAGCTAATTCTTTCGTAGCACATTTGATCCTACATGTCCCAGTCAAATAGATGCCACATTTACAATGTCGTTGTGGAACTCCATTAATTATTTGTTTAAATAAATAGCAATGAACTGTCATATTCAGCTTTTGGATCGTGTATAGTATTTATGGAGAAGAAAACCTTCTACTCTTTCTTGGTACCAAACAGTGATTCAGTTCAGCAGTGTTACTCCAGAGATGTAGACGTAGGAGTGAGTAAGCAATAGACAGTGGAATCTCATGTAATAACTGCCCGGTTGCAATTAAAAGTGTGCCATCAGTCAACCTTTGGGGGAGGTGCCCACACAAGGCCAAATCACATACTTTTTGGTCCATGTTGTTGGTTTGCGACTCCCACATTCAGTTCTTATGAATTCTGTTTTGGCAGAGTATGCTTCCATTTTGACACTAGGCAAATCAAGCACATTTGTAGAATCTAGTGTCTGTATAGTTAGTCTGCCATTATTGATTTCTGGATCAAGCTCAATTTAGTTAATGCGAAAGACGGTATATAAATGCTAAATTCCACATAGGAAGGCATCAAGCTCCCACCATTGTTTCCCTTGTATTTCACAACCTGAAACAGCCTGTACTCTGTGTGTTTATTAATGTTACTGTATGAGACAGTTATGTTTATTGTGACCATTATTTGTCCAACACCTCCCCCATTCCTATTTCCTCTCCCACTTGGTCAGTGGGTGTGGTGCCCGTTCTATAATATTCCTGTACGGAAGCTGCTTGGTTTTGTTTGCATTGCCTTCCCATCCATTTTGTAAACAGTGACATACCAGTACACAATATACACAAAAATGTGGTCCATCTGTTTAACCATGGGAATGACGTATCACAGGCCATCTAAATACATTTCTACTCAACCTGTCCCAAGGGAAGGTGGGTTAAGTCATGTTGTCTTAATTACCAAAAATGCACAATTGTTTTTTTTTTTAATTAGGTAACATTTCCAGAAATGCACACTCCTTCGACCCATAGAATTAACTTCTCAGTATGGGTTACCTCGCCTGACTCTAGCTACATAAGGCTAGTTTCAACACTTGTGCTCGTAGGGATCCTTTTACTTCATTTCACTAGTTTTCTGTTCCATATTCAAGCTCCTAGTCATTAATCGGCCTTGCCCTTTATTTTCTGCTCTGCATCCCAGTGCGAGTGTGACCCTGGTATGAGACTGCATTGGGCTGCCTACTGCTTTTGAGTCACACTACTTGGCTCTGTCTGCCAATTAGGGCCCGAGTCTCTTTAAAGTTGTATCAAGGGCAGTGAAGGGTGGTACTGCTAGAACAGTAAATGTATCAGCACCCAAGCTAATATGTTATATAGATAAATACATATAAGGTCCCAAAGGCGAGACCGATTGCATTTCAAATGCTTGTTTTAAATGCATTCACTCTGTAATCAAACCATTGAAGCATACATTGTATTACCTCCTTATCAGCTAGTCCACCTTACAGTCCTAACCATGTGGAATAAGCTTTCAACCGGTGAGACTGTGACACTGATTGCCTTCCACACCAAATACTAATGAAGTTCCATTTTAACGAAGTGCACCTAGACTTTAGCCCTTTATTTTTTAGGTCGAGCCTAGAGTCAGCGCTCAAGCACTGCTCTGGTGAAGACCTGCTGTAGTTCAGTACGTGAGGGGACCTCCGCCCACTCCCCGCCCATATTTTTCATTGGCTTGTGTCTAGTCCTTCCTTAAGGAATCGCAAATTCTGCGATTCCTTAATTTTACGATGCGATTTTCATCATACATCGCATTTTCCGTTTTTTTAGTCGCAAACGCGGCTTTTTTGCGAATAGCAGCGTTTGCGACTAAAAAACGGATGATACATCTGCCCCTTAATCTTGCAGAATATTTTGTCTTTTTCGCTGGAGGTTTTTCTTCTTATTCAGAGCTTTATATAGAGCGAACTTGACCTAAAGGTATCAGAGCACTTTACATGAGCACCAGTTGCGTTACATAAGGACACACTAATTTTTGTTTGGCATGAGGAAACTAAGTGGTTTGCTCAGAATCGCAGAATGCTGAGCGCCGTTTCCGAGACTCGAACCCAGTTCCCAGAGTTGTGGTCTATGCCCTAGCCGTTAGGCCACATCCTCTCCCATTTAACTGAACAACGAATAAAGAGACACACAATTTTTTAGGTTGAGCCTATACAGCGGGTGCGCTGTTAGGCGATCTGATGTAAGGATTTTATGCGGTCTGACACCTCCGACGCTTTGGATTGGCTTTTCTGTGTGTCATTAAAAAATCGATGCTTGCAAATGGCTAATTGTGGGTTTATTTCCCAAATTTTTTCAAAAGTTTACTACCATGGAGTATTGCAGCGGGAGAGAGCAGCGGCACAAACAGTTGCTGATAAGGCAGGATACATGCTTTGCTCCGACAGAGAACCATCTGCCTTTTTAGTTAAACCCCTTACCCGGCCTCTTTCCCATCCATCACCTTTCCACCCTAGTTGCTCTACGTTCCCTGTCTTTTTTTTTTTAAGGCTGCTAAGAAATGTATGTTGTTTCAGGATTTCCAACCAGATCAACCCAAAGCCACATCAAAATCATTGTGTTGGGGAAGGAGAGGCTGAAAAAAAATGGTCTGGGGCCGTATTAGACTGAAGGACTCGCAGGGGATATATCCTCAAAGAGGAACAAGCAAAGCGCCACATGTACAAAATTTAGGGATTGCGATTTCCCAATTGCGATTCTTATTGAATCGCAATTAGGAAATCGCAATTCGTAATGTAAGAAAATGTAGGTAATTTAGGTTGAATACGTTGCAGTTCTGGGCCCTTGTTTCCCTGGGGACCCCTTTATTCAAAATTAACGGTGGGCGTAGTAGGCGTAGTGGGGCTACGTGAAGCTACGTGAAGTGGGCGAGAAACTACGCCCACCTACGCACTTTGCGTAGCCCCACTACGCGCCACCCGCCTCCCTCCCGCCCTCCCTAAATACTTAAATTACCTTTTAAAAATGAATAAAAACCTTTTACCTTGTACGCTGCGTCTCCCGGGGCTCCCGCGCCTCCCGCGCTCCCGCGCATGCGCATTTCTCGTGAGAAATGTGCATGTGTGGGCGGCCGCGCATGCGCATGAGTATCCGAGACGGCGGCGCGATTACAAGAGGGAGCCCCAGGGACGCAGCAGACAAGGTAAGTGTTTTTTATTCATTTTTAAAAGGTAATTTAAGTATTTAGGGAAGGTGGGAGGGAGGCGGGTGGCGGGCAACTTTGCTACGCCCACGGAGTGGGCGTAGTGTTGCCTGCTACGCCTACTTCGCAAAGGACAAAGTAGGCAACACTACGCCCACTCCGTGTACTGAGCCCAGGGTTATTCAAAATGTTCACTCCATCCGCTCTGGATATGACTTCATCCGAGGAGAATTTCGGGCTTTCCTGGAGGATCTGCTTTATCATCAATTACCCCCTAACCTAACCCCATTTTTCGCTGCTCTTTGTCTCATGCCGCGCGTGACCCAGATCCGTCAGCCCCCTGCACTGTTACCATGGCCATTAACAAGAATGAACCCACCCAACCACCGCATACCCGATGTCTTAAGGTGGTGGGCTAAGCGTGTATGCAAGGAAGTGCCTATACTCTTCTTGAGGGCCAAGCCCTGCACAGAGCCGTGGGGAGAACACAAAGTGGTGGCGGAGATCACTGCATGCATCCCTTTGGATGCCCTCCTCACCCATGAAACTGGAATTCATTTATGTACCACTTGCAAATCTGTTCCCTTTAATTCGTAATAAAACAATAACTGCATGCAGATTATGGAATAAATTCCCTCCCGAGATCAGGAAATTGTTAATCCTTTAGTTTCTTGGGTACCTATAAAAACGTCATGGGCATTACACATGTGTGCAATTTTATTTGTAAGCATTCTGCAAACGTGCAACATATGCGAAACCCCTTTCATAGCTGTGCCACTTCTGGCTTCACTCCTGTGCATAGTCTACCACAGAGGGAGATACACGTGTTCCCTCCGGATACCAAAAAAACTTTGGGGACTTTGGCAAATAAGGAGCACTTATTTTATCGGCCTCAGAAGGATGAAAAGCTGAGTGGCCCTTCCAGGCTTTGGAAGGCTGACCATAAGATTAGAGCACACTCCTGGAGGGGCTGCATTCGTCCACTCATTCACCAGACCCAGTAATGCATTTGTTATTTTTCAGGCCTTCTGACAATGGTGGGACCATGTAAAATAATGTATTTGTGGCAGTAGGTTAATTGTGCTAATGTCAAGGACAGGTTGGATCATATATTTATCTTCCGGAAGGTTTGTTAGCAGTTAAGGAGACTGCTTTGTGTTCATGAAAACCTGGACAGCTTCAAGGCGCATTCCTGGTTCCCTTCACACCTTGTATGCAAATTGCAGAACCTACTATGTTACTTTTGCTCTTCCCTCCTATCCTGTAACGCTGTGCTTCTCTGGAGGTAACTGCACGGCCCTTAGGGCAGGCCCAGTACACTGAGTACCACTGATCATCGCTCAGGCCACTTCGTTGCTGTTCCACCACCCAGAACAGTAGGTGGGACAGATAACCCAGAAGGTTCAGCGCTTGTGGACAATAATGTGTAATCTGCAAACTCACATTCAGGCAGTTCCACACCAACTCTTTAGGTTAATAAAAGCCGTACTGTTGGTTTGTTTAATAAAGGTGCCTCTTAATGATTCATTTTGTCGTGTGCATTGGGCATTCATTCTATTTAGATAAAATGTCCTAAGGGGTATTTGTAGGAATCTTTTTTACAGCTATTTAGCAAAATTTAAATTTTATGTTAAGTGGTGGCACATATGGTTTTGTTTTTTAAGTTTGTTCAGGAATCCCAGGTAAGTAGAAAGAAAACGATGGCTGTGTTTAAAGCTATTATACATGATAGATAGATAGATAGATAGACAGACAGACAGACAGACAGACAGACAGACAGACAGACAGACAGACAGATAGATAGATAGATAGATAGATAGATAGATAGATAGATAGATAGATAGATAGATAGATAGATAGATAGATAGATAGATAGATAGATAGATAGATAGATAGATAGATAGATAGATAGATAGATAGATAGATAGATAGATAGATAGATAGATAGATAGATAGATCTGAAAAGATAGATAAGTGGATGGATGAATAGATAGATTAATAGACAGGTCTGAAAAGATAGATAGAGAATAGATAGATGAATAGATAGATAGGTCTGAAAATATAGATTAATGGGTAGATGGATAGAAAGAAAGATAGATAAATAGATAAATGTATTCCCATGTCACAAGCATAATTTCCAGAAAAAGACGAATGTATTAAAGCATTAGCTTTACAACTATAATCTTATATCCTTTCGTGGTAAAAAAAAAACAACCACCGAGTTTGTCAGCAGGGACATATACTATTTGGTCTTCTACGGAGTGGAGAGTAAAAATGATTGGAATGAAGTCCAAGTGTTTATGATCATCACAGTAGCAGTTTTTCTGACGTGTTCACAACAGCCTGTGGTCCCTGTGCTACCGGAGTGGAGTTTGAATTACCACATCGACACTGCGCCTTTGAGGGAGGCCCGAGGTCCCTGCAGGGGACCCCCATAGGAGGGCAAACCCCGTAGTAGGGCGCAGGAAACCGAGGCCAGCCCATGGGAGGGAGGGGGGGCGGGGTCACGCTAGGTTAGGCCACCCCCTTTCCTGGGATGGTTATAGGGGAGCCCCTCCCTCCTGGCGCCCTCTTTGCTGCTGCCCCCCTCTATCACTACGGTCATGGCTATCCTCAGCAGACGTGAAATGATTTGGCAGGGCCCCATGCAACTTGGAGAGTTGTATTCCTGATATGGGGCATTAGCATTTCAGAAGGCCGCCTTGTCATCCCTTAAGGGCTTTGGGTTAGGAAGCATAACAAGAGGGTAGTTATAACTTGGCATGTGGGGTGCCCCCCTTAATGCCCGTCTCATTGCAGGGACAGAGGTGTGGGTGAAGGGGCACTCTTATGTCACAAGGCTGGCGGGAAGGGTGAATGCAAACACTTGGAAGCATGGCTTCACCAACACTAATATATCTTGGTTTGGCTTCCCCGGAATGCATTGGGCGGCACTTTTGGTGACTCTGCGTAGGACATTGCGGGAGAATAGGCGGCCGCCAAACATCCTAGTGGGGCACCTAGGGGGGAATGACCTGGTAACATTAGGCGAGAGGCGTTTATTGGATGCAATGAGGAGAGACATGAGCATCATGAGCAGGGAATTGGGACAATGCAGCATATTGTGGTCAGGATTATCTCCAAGACCATTATGGCATGGAGGCCCTAGAAGTTACAGTTGCAGTGCTTTAAGTTTGTCAATAAACAACAATTTTCAACATACCGTGTTTTATTGCAGGGACAGAGGTATGGGTGATAGGGCACTCTTATGTCACGAGACTGGCGAGATGGGTGAAGGCCAACACCTGGAAGCATGGTTTTAACAACACAAACATATCATGGTTCGGCTTCCCTGGGATGCACTGGGCAGCACTGTTAGGGACGCTGCGTAAATTTTGAAGGAACACAGGCAGAAGCCAAATATACTGGTGGTACATCTTGGGGGGAACGACCTGGTGGCATTAGGCAAGAGGCGTTTATTGGACACAATGAGGAAGGATTTGAGCACCTTGAGCGGCGAATTAGGACAGTGCAGCATATACTGGTCAGAAATATCCCCCAGACCTATCTGGCATGTAGCAATATCACAGGAGGCATTAGAAGTCCTCGCAGGCGAGTCAACGCAGCGATGCGCAAATTCAGCGAACAAAGAGGTGTAGGTTTCATCAGGCATGGCTTGCTGCACGCCAAATCCATTGGTTGCTGGGAATCTGATGGGGTACATTTGTCCAAAGTGGGCATGGCGATCTTCTTATTAGACTTGGGGGGGGCGCTAAAAACAGCCGGATGTAGATAAGGGAGGACTAGGGCTAGGTAGTGGGGGCTCTGGGCGCAGCGGGTGCCACGCCCAGGGCTGTGGATAAAGTACAAGGCGACCCCCCCCATGCAGGACAGGCGCAGGAACAGGACCTGAAGCCCCAGTGCAAAATGCACAGCGCGGAGTCATATATAAGCCGAGGGGCCCTTCTTGGGGACTTGGTTCAATGGCACCCCGTTAGTCCTTAGGGCGGTTGTAAGCCTGAGCAACCGGGGGTTTGCTAATAACGCCCCGCCTGGATGGGCAAGGTGTGAGTTGACTCTCCCTTGTCTGAAGGGTGGGGCAGGTGGACGATAGGTCCACCGGTGGGAGGCTGGTGCCTCCCAGGATCGACACCCGGCTAGGGCCATTGTGTCCGCGTCATTGGCTCAACTTCAGGCGCCCTGCAACAAGGGGTTGCGGGGTATAGGGGGGTCGCCTGTCAGTTAACCCGCTCTGTTATTTGTATCACAAATAAACCTGCAACTTCTTATTCCCAACATACTTGTCTGTGTATAATTTGGGTGGAGAGGGTTGTGGGACGAGGTGTACTGATGCAACTACTATGAGGGAGGCCCGAGGTCCCTGCAGGGGACCCCCATAGGAGGGCAAACCCCGTAGTAGGGCGCAGGGAACCGAGGCCAGCCCATGGGAGGGAGGGGGGGCGGGGTCACGCTAGGTTAGGCCACCCCCTTTCCTGGGATGGTTATAGGGGAGCCCCTCCCTCCTGGCGCCCTCTTTGCTGCTGCCCCCCTCTATCACTACGGTCGTGTAGGCTGCTCCTCGCCAGCCTCAGGCCCCTTTAGCCCCCTTAGGCCCTCTCCCTCACCCCCCACGACACCGGACGCGAGGCCCGCAATTTCAGCTCCCCTCCCTACCGCTCACCCGCTGAAAGGGGGAAGTGGGGAGGGGGGAATATATTAATGTTGTATTTATGTTTTCTAGGTTGCAGGAGGAGTTACAAGGCGACCCCCCCCCAATGCAGGACAGGCGCAGGAACAGGACCTGAAGCCCCAGTGCAAAATGCACAGCGCTGAGTCATATATAAGCCGAGGGGCCCTTCTTGGGGACTTGGTTCAACGGCACCCCGTTAGTCCTTAGGGCGGTTGTAAGCCTGAGCACCTGGGGGTTTGCTAATAACGCCCCGCCTGGATGGGCAAGGTGTGAGTTGACTCTCCCTTGTCTGAAGGGTGGGGCAGGTGGACGATAGGTCCACCGGTAGGAGGCTGGTGCCTCCCAGGATCGACACCTGGCTAGGGCCATTGTGTCCGCGTCATTGGCTCAACTTCAGGCGCCCTGCAACAAGGGGTTGCGGGGTATAGGGGGGTCGCCTGTCAGTTAACCCGCTCTGTTATTTGTATCAAAAATAAACCTGCAACTTCTTATTCCCAACATACTTGTCTGTGTATAATTTGGGTGGAGAGGGTTGTGGGACGAGGTGTACCGATGCAACTACTATGGGTCGGAGTACCCGCGCTTACTGGCCAGATGCTGGCGCCTAACTTGTCCTCACTAAAGTACCAACATTTGAATATGTTTTTCTCCTGAATCTCACGGAACCTCAAGGAATTGTACTTTCTGTCTCATCTTCCCCCGAAGGAAGGGGCTGGCAGGTGGTTGAACAAATGGCATTACCTAATCTTTTACATGTCCACACGCTGCTGGAGGAAGCCAAGAATATAATATCTCGTGCCTTGCTAGTGGAGGAAAGAAAAGAAATACATCTTGAATAATAAGCAAATATGATGATTGTATTTTGATGAGGGTGCTTATTGGCATTGTGTCACCATTGCCGATGCTGTTATTATTATTTGCAACACAATGGTAAATTAAAAATAATAACAACAACAACAGAATATAATACTAACAGCAACAAAAACAACATCTACAATATTAATTTAGAAGTTGAATGGATGCTATGCTCTGAGCCAGCTGTTTACTTTTTATCGAGTCTTATCCAGTTTGGGCGGAACACCTGACCACTGGGATGCTGCCATTTTGGGGAAGACCACTGTGCCAAAAATATCCCTTCACTCTGCCCTGGTTCCTTTCCTTCTCCTGAGCACTCCTGTTTTAGCACCCCATCCCGGCTCATGTGAGACGATCTTCAGGCGTCCCACATTGAGTTACAAACCATCAGCACAAAGATTTCATTCAGAGAAGAGAAACCCCTCACATGCCGACCCTCTGAAATACACTCAATATACAACATGTCCTTCAGAGGTTGTGGCCTGTTGTCTAATCTTTTAGTGGCTCTACAGGGCTGTCCACCATATCCTGAAACCAAAGGATTTCTCTGAGTTTTCGGTTAGGCTGTCAAACGTGTCTTACAAAAAGTCACCAGTTTCAATGTAAGTGCTCCTGGTTTACTTTATTATGGACAGACAGATGGGTCATGGACAACACGTTTGACACATTGAGGAAAAATCAAACCTTTAAATTGGACTTTTTAAGTTGCGCCCAAAACAACATTTAAGACTGTCAGACATTTCGTCCTCCTCTCCAATAGACCACACCGTTGTGCCAGGAGAAAGTGTAAGCTAATGTTCAACTTTCATGCTTTAGAATGCTTATATCTTTTAAATATTCTTATTAATTGAAAATTTTACAAATTAAATAATTTAAATATGTCTTTTTATTTATTTTTATTTTAGCAGTTTTGTATAGCGCTAGCTGGACCAAAGGGTATCAGAGCGCTTCAAAGCATATACAGTAATGAACAGACATGTGATACAGGAGATTGGGGGAACATGGGGGTTAGGGCACGCGAGGGACTGGCCTATGGCCACAGGTTCATCCTTCCATAATCGGTAATCGAAAAGTTTATACATGGAAAGATTTCTTGAACTGTGTCAGAGGTAGGAACTGGTAATCTGATATTCAAAAAGTTTGCACACAAAAGGATTTCTTGAACTGCATCAGAAGGAAAGATCTGATAGTCAACCATATGTAATCGGTAATCAGAATGATTATACACAGAAGGATTTCTTGAGCTGCGACCATGTTGTTAGTCTCGGGTATTAGTAAAGATGGAGTGTTGGATGGGTGCCTAACCAGTGTCTGTCAGTTCCCTCGAGGGCGGTCGAGGAAGAGGGCTTTGAGTAGGCTCTTGAATTTTGGAAACAAGGGGATTGTTCTGATGTGGGGTGGGATGGAGTTCCAGATTTTAGGTGCATTACCAGAAAACGATTTGGCTGTGGTTCTGTGCTTGCGAGTTTTTGGCAGGATGAGCAGTAGAGAGCTGGAGCTTCTGAGGTTTTTGAACTGGCCTGCCCTTTTGAGCTTGGCGGCCAGATATTCTATTTTACCTGTATGCAGGGCTTTGTGCGTGAGGCAGGCTGTTCTAAAGCTGGCTCGTAACTCCACTGGGAGACATCTGAGTTCTATGAGGGCTGGAAAAAATGTGCTCGAACTTCTTAGTTCCAGTGACCATTCCTGCTGCTGCATTGAGTGTAGTCTTCAAGGGGGCAAGGTGGGTTTTTGCTGTACCTGTCAAGGTAGCGATCCCGTAGTCTATTCTGGAGAGGACTAGTGCTTGGGTGGCTTGTTGGAGGTCCTTAGGTGGGAGGAAGGGTTTTATTTGGTATAGTAAGTTAGGTTGAGAAAGGCACTTTTTGCGGATCTGGCGATGTGTTTCTTCATGTCCAGTCTAGGGTGATCCCTAGAGATTTCACTGAGTCAGCCAAGGAGAGGTTACCATTGAGGGCATCAATGGCTTTGAGCCATTCTTCGATTTGTGGGTTATCATCTTTGTTGGAAATGAGTAGTATCTCTGTTTTTTCTTGGTTCAGTTTCAAGTGATTGGTTGTGAGCCAGTGTTGGACCTCTTTGAGCGTGATGTTCAGTCTCTGGATGTCATCAATTGAGGTGGTTTCCAGATATAGCTGCATGTCATCAGAATATAGATGAAATTGGATGTTGGATTTTCTGAGTAGAGAAGTGAGGGGTTCAATGTATATGTTGAAGAGCTGGGGGGAGAGTACAGACCCTTGTGAAACACCTCTGACGACAGGGTGGAGGTCGGATTCAAAGTTTTTGATTTTTATTCTTTGTGAAAAGTTGTGAAGAAAGGAAGAGAACCAGTGAAGGACCGTCTCTTGTAGACCAGCCCTTTCTTAAAGAACTCTTAAGAGCAGGTTGTTGTTTACAGTATCGAATGCAGCTGATCAGTCTAGGAGGATGAGAAGGCAGCATTGATCTGAGTCGAGTGACTTGAGTAGGTCGTCTATGACATTGAGAATTGCTGTTTCAGTGCTGCATCCCTTTTTGAAGCCCGATTGGTGGGGATCTAGTAGTTTGAAGTTTTCTAAGTGTTGGGTTAGCTGTGGGAGTACACATCTTTCCATGATTTAAAAACAGTTGGTTTTGATGAATATTTTCAGGTCTCATCCACAGACAGCTTTGAGCTGTCATTGAAGCACTGGATTCTTTAACCACATTTCTTGAAGATTCAAATGGTGCTAATCTATCTCTTAATTCTGCTGACGCAAATCCGACCCTTAATAACCAATTCAAAATAGTCCATACACTGCACTCCCAGAAACCGATTAATTCTTTCTGCCTCGCTTGTTCAGACACTAGATATAATCTATATTGCCCTTGCACGAAGAGCAGCCAAATGAAGCAATCTGGTTTACTATACAACCCAAATAAACCTATTTAAATTCCTTGTAAAACATCTATCCTATCCAAAGTGTAAATATCAGTGCAAACCATGTCCACAGCATCCCCCAACCTTCAATACTGGCACTCCCCTGATGTTGCTACTCACCTGCATTCCTTGTGCAATGGCTTATATCCCAGTGTGCGGCAAATTGACCAACTTATAGATCACCTTCTTCCAAAATAACTTGTAAAGCGCGCTTTCAACCAGACATCTTGGCACTAAACAACAAATATTTTTTGTAACCAGACTCAATGGTACTCATTTTGTCCACCTTAGAAGGCTGAGTAGACCCGCCAGGATTTCAACCTGTGATCATGAGGTCAAGCACGGGCTCCTATAGTTGATGCATTAGTCCATTAAGCCACCAGAGCCAGCGTGAGTTTACCCCCATGTGCCCTTTCATATCTTCGCTCCAGTGCCACATATTCCACGCTCCACAGTGTATCACTCACTTGCAATTTTACTCAAACATGGTGAGTCTGCTCTGGTTACTCGAAATCATTGTTCTATACAACCTGATATTTAGTTATCCAACGCAGTCACTGTGCTCAATGGCACTCCTCTCTACCCCCTTCTGTGCCTGCCATGTCTCTGCAAACTATTCTTCTTAGCTTATTAGCTCTCGCCTGAGCTAGCATGCATGCGCTGCTCTGTGAGGCTTCTAGTAAGGACTTTTAACTCGGACCACACGCACGCGCATGTGTTTTTTTTTTTTGCTCACAAGCTATTGGCCTTTGTGTGCCTCTTTCTATTAAAGACAGCACGCAATTGGCCAAAGGCGTGTTCATGTCCCACCTTTTCTCTCCCCTGGCCTAGGGAGCTTGGGAGTGAGCAGCGGCCCCTGCACTACATTGGACATTGCTCAACTCAGTCCTTTGTTAGTTTCTGTTCCCAAGTCGTGACCGACTCCATGTCCAGATTTAGAAATGGCTCCATTACAGCAAGCATGATAGGAAAGCACGGTCAAGCCAAGAATAACACACATATTGGAATTGTAGAAACCACACAAGAGGCATTTCTACGACCACAAAATAAGCAGAAATCGTTTGCATTAAAACACTTTTTGGGACCCCACATATGCGACTTTTTGGGAAACATAAATAAAGTGCGCATTTCAAGGATCAAACAGGTTTTATTTTTAAAAACAATTAATACACAGTTTGACAGAAACTAAAGGACCTTGTTTGAGCCATGCAGGTTACTTCTGTTGGTTTTGTATAGACTACAGCCTGGAACGTTCTCTAAAGATGATGTATACGAGCATCCTTTTGAGTTGCTTTGAGTTTACAGATATAAATATATACATGTATCTACTTATTGTGCCTGCGTCCCTTAAGTGGTATATGTTATCCTGGGATTTCTGCGGTGACATTGACATCCTATGTCGGGTAAACGGAGATATATTGATAATGTCGCCCCGACAGGAACCCTGCTGAACCTCGCCTCGTCCCTGCAGCCCAGAGCAGCGTCCCTTGCGTGGCTGCCCCGCTTCAATCACTACATGGGCTGATGGATGGAGATGTCAAGGACGGGAAGGGAGAGCCCTATCTGGAGGGGGCACATGTAGAAGAGGAGGAGGAGGGAGCATGATCCTCCAGGGAGCAGCCCAGTGTGGATAGGCCCGTGCAACACCTCTCGGATAAGCTCCCAGCAGGGCTCAAGTGCTCACAATGGCATAATAGCTTGTTTCATTTAAAGGCGCATCGTACCACACTTTTAAGCGCTATGAACATCAGTTAATCATTTTAACCATGATAATCAATAACAAATTTAAGGGTACTCAATTCACCGACTTTAGGAAAGGTGGAAACCTGAGTAGGGTTTCGAACTTGTGACCTCATATTTTAGTGAATGAAGATTAAATAAATGAGGCACTCTGCTGGAAAGTCAGGGCACGTGCTGATCAATTAATTGCATGTATGTTCGTTTTAAACGTTACCATTTTAATCAGCAAATCATCTAGTCTGTACAATGATCAATATTTGGTACAGTATAACGTCTTAAATAACAAGCATTGGCATAGCCAATAGGTCTCGCCTTGCAACCTTATAAGTGTTTTGCCATGGAACAGTTCATGTTGTTGCACCAAGGATATTGTGCTGCATAACTAAATACTTATAAGGTCCTAAAAGCGAGACCTATTGGCTATGTCAATGCTTGTTTTTCTGTTTGCTTGCCTTCATTTATCGCACAAACTTAGCCTTTCAGGACACTAACACGCAAGCATACTTTGCAAATAGCACCGTGCATCCTAGTGTGAGGAGTCTTCCATTTAAAATCAGCTCAACCTCTACAGGTAAGTTCTTCCCCTTATGCAATTGTAATAGGAGGACTATTGTGTCCACAGTGATTGAGACATGTTTGGCATAGTAAACATCAAAGTCATAAAGACAACCTGGGCTTGTATGCACTTGCCTTTTTTGGGGGGGGGCAGTGTGTTGCACATGAATATTACTTTTAACAGCAATAGTAACTCATGTTGTCTTCGATGGATGTAACTCAAAAAGCTTAACTGGGGGGGGCGGAGCCGGGCCGGCGACCAAGATGGCCGCACCGGGTCCCGGCTCCGCCGACCTTCTCCCCTCACCGCCTGCTCTGCATGCCTGTTCCGTGAGAGGACGGAGCTTCCGTGCGTCGGAAGGGACGCCGAGGTGAGGCGTCCCACTTCGGCGAAATTCCGCGCTCCGGGGACGGAGATATGCTCCTCAGCGCAAGGCGGCCTGCCCGGAGCCGGCGACCGGGACCTCGCGTCTCGCTGCACCCGGCTTCCAGTACGACAACAACGGCCACATGGACCTGTGGGGCGCCGGTCTCCCGTCACGGAGCCCAGAAATACCCTAGACACCGCCGAAGCCAACTACAGGTGCGATGCACAGTCCTCTTGTGCTGCTCGCTTCTCCCCCCCCCCCTTATTTCCCCCCCCCAGCGCACGTTGTTTGCTGCCGGACTTTGGGAACTGCTCCCTGTTCACCTGGATATATGTCGTATGCCTGCATATTGAACTGCTGTTCATCTCCAGCTCACTGGCGCCGACGGGGGCACGATGTCAATGTGTCTTTTCGTGCTGGGGGGGCCCGCAAGCAATACCCAGCGGTGGGGGAGAATGGCTTCCTGTGCTAATTCATTGCCGGGGCACCGGCGATTCACAATCCTCAATCTGGGGGGGGCTGAAGACTCCTAAGCCTGCCTGTACTGCGCAGTGGTGCTGCTTGTTGGGACAGTGGCGACCTGATGGATTATATCTTGTGGCGGCGGCCGGGTGTACTGGATGCTGGGGGATGGCGACTGCATCTCCCCAAGGGACTGAAGAACTATGTCCTGGTGATGGCTGGAAGATGTTCTGATTATTATTGAACCAATGCTTTATTGTGAGCCGCCACCAGCTTTGCCCGTCACTTTCTCTGTGATAATTGTTACTGCTATCAGCGGAGGGGCTGCGGCTGGATATGGAGGTGACTTAAGATGGCGGCATTACGGACTTGCTTCCTTGGGAGCCTTCCCGGTGTCTCACAGCGGATCGATTACAGGATAACAGACCCCGTGGCTGATGATCGGTGGTGGCTGGCGGATCGCTTTGTGTGACTTTGCAGAGGTTTTGGTCTCTCCTTGACTGACTTGGGTGCTCCATTTTGTGCTTTCTGACCCGGCCCGGCAATTTGGGGTGGGTGTGACCTGCACCATTGATCCTTTTGTCCCGTAGGAGTCGAGTGCGCTCAGGGCGCCATTTTTGCTACTGGGGGTGAATTATGCCCTCCTGTGGGATTTGAAATGTGTAGCGATTGATAACATCCTGTTTAAGTGGGTGCTCCTAATATTATGTTTTTACTCTCTGATCAATTGCAACGGTGTGTGAAGGCGGGGGGGAGGTTGGGGTTCCCGTACTGGGAGTCTCCCTCATATTTCCTTCCCTATCGTGGGCTGTTGGTTAATTTCCCTTTCTTTTCCTTTTTTACCTCTGGTGTGTTACTCCCTTTTTCCTTATCTCTCTTATTTCTTATCTATATTTCGGGTCATATTGGGCGACAGGCACGCTGCTAGGGGGGTAGGCCGTAGCCACATGCAGGGGTGCAGGGTGGGGGGATGGGGGAGGGGTGTTGTTGTTTTCTTATTTTTCTTTGTCTCTATGACCTTCCTTATTCTTTTTGCTCTTGTCTGACTCTACGTTTTCTCCTTTTCTTTTTCTTAATTGGGATTTCTGTGGAGATAGTCCTCCGCAAGCTCGCTTTATTTCGATCAATAAGGGGGATTTTGATTGCCTTGCTACCGCGGTCAGGAACTGGTTGGTGGGCGGACTGCTTGCATTTTGACTATCCTGGTACTGAGTTGGATCATTACGTACCGCCGACAGTACTCCTGGACTATAATTATCCTGCCTCTCGAATTTCCCCTGATTTGTTTTGTCTTAAGTGTAATGCCACAGATCCTGCCCCTTTTTCTTTATTTTAAAACAAAACCTTCTTTAATCCTGTCATTTTATGACACACTTGCTTTCCTGGGTTGCAACCGAGCATTTGCGGAACGGAGCCTTGCACTGCCATGGTCTAATTGCTTTTTCTTGTTTGAACCTGTTCCGATGGCTGATTATGATGTCCTGCTCTGTTTCGATTGTAACTGATTTCATTACTAATAAAGGTTTTCCAAAAATTAAAAAAAAAAAAAAAAAAGCTTAACTGGAAAATGTTTCATCCCTCGTTGTCCTCATGCAGAAACAGAATATCAAGTTGCCACTCATTAGGTGGTGCTATTTACATAGGGGAACTGAGGTGCTTTCCATTCAGTAATTTCTTTGGAAGTGTGCAAGTATCTATTCGAACCCCAGACACAACATAGTGCAACTTGTTGCTTTTATTTAAAACTGTGTACCATGAAAATCAATCTTGTCCTTTCTGTATTAGCATGCGTATTTCAATGTTTTCATTTACATAGCCAATAGCCGCAGCTCCGACAAATGCGAGACCTATTGCCTTTCCAATGCCTTTTTATATTCTGCTTTAAAAGGAATAATTCCATACATAAGAGCAGGCTGTATGGTTTGCATTTGCCTTCGAAATGTGATGTTTTTCTGAAACTGACAGCCTGGAAAGTTCATCCAAGTCATCATTCTATCTGGATGAACATCATAGTCTGCAATTCAGCGCATAATGCGTGCAAGTGCGTTAGGAGTCAACTGGTATCCCACCACGTCTGTCAGGATTGCTCTGCGTCACCTCTCAAAAGCTTTTGAATAGCCTATTAGCCTTGAAAAAAGGTACAGTACTGCAAAAGTATAGTGTATAAAAAATATACTGTAGAACTAAATGTTTCCTCCACCAGTGATACAGGCGTGGGCTAGTCGAAATACAGAAACTGGGTCCAAAGAGCTGCAAGTTACCCTTCAGCTTTCCAATTATTGTGGTATGCCTCAGAAGGCATATTCTCTTGAGTGATGTCTCAGGACCCACACTCTACTGATTCACAAATACCGATCCAAACATGAGCCTGTCTCATCAGTGCTAAGATGTAGGAACCATTCTGTGATGATAGATGAACTTGGATCAATACTACAATTAATTTTAGTCTTGTGATGAATGCATCATTTCATTTTTCGAATAGTTGCTTTTATATAAGGACCTCTAAATGAATATATAGATTTTTATTTTACGTACTTAATAAGTGTTTTTCTGCCTGAAGACAGCATGACTTTGAGAATGTGAGAAGTGTAATTAGTTAGACTCACAACGTAAGGCTGATTGTTATAGGTTGCATATGGGGGCTGCTGCCACCAGGCATGCCAGTCCACCCAGCCTGATTAGTAGATCTGAAGAAAATACAGAAGGGGAGGCCAGAACCAGCCGAAGCACAAAGCGAGGAAATAGTAGCCTTGGCAAGAACAGAGTTCTGCATCAAGTATGCAGATTTAAAGCTCGCCCTCTGTTTGATAAGGAACCAGAGAAAAGAAGATGAAGCAGAGGTCACATACTCCCTTCATATCAGGCATGTGGCTACACGAGCTGGCACATATTGCTCCAGTGAAAGAAATGAAGATGATATTCTGGTGGATCCATGTGCAGATCGTTGGAGCGATCCAGCTGCGAGGAAATACAAAGTATTTATGATTTGAACTTCACGTCAAAAGGAAAGGAAAAAAGACACTGGCTTGTTGCAAATGGAAGGGCACCTTCCTGTGATGCTGGGCAACAGGTGTGATGTTCTCGTTGATGTGGAGCTTTACTTTGAAATGGTTCAGTTTGCCTAGACCTTTGAAAAGTTTCGGGAATTTTGCCACGATGTCAGGGGCATCTTCCGTCATGTATAGCAGCTCCACCAGCTTCAGTCGTTCCGCTGTTGGCAGACTGAGCAAGCAGTCGGCAAAGTCGGGTCCTTCCACGACGTGGACATATGCAGGAATTTTCCTGTTCTTGAAAGTCAGTGTGGTATGAAACCGGCCACGGCACGGCAGTGGTTTCCGGCACATCCATGTGAAGATGCGGACTGCCGCTGGTTCTAGTTTGGGTTGGTTCTTCATTTTCTGGTATTCTAGCGCACATATATAATTCAACGAAGCGCCTGAGTCCAGGACAAATTTCGCTGGATGGTCTCCTATCAGAATGTCAAGTTTTGGATATCGTTTGAGCCGATCTGGGTCAGCCACCATGCATATGTATTCGTCACTGTCCTGCATTGTTGTTGATGAGTCAAACACTCTACAGACATATTCATCACTGTCTTGTGACACTGTGGTGAGTGCCGATGAGCTGTTGGATGAAGAGCGGTGAGCCCGTGATCTCGTGGAGTGATGACGAAAACGAGGCGCACTTGTGGATCGGCTGTGACGTTGGTGAGAATATGCCGAGCGGGTACTAGACCCTGAGGAGTCTGACGAGTGGCTCTCTCTTCTCGTTACGGCACGGGCATGGTGCCGGGTGTCAGATCGTGGAGTGGGTGACCTTCGGGCAGATTGCCTGGCTTGGCAGGCTATCTCAAAGTGATTGTCTTTTCCGCATCGGTGACATCGTTGGCCGATGGCCGGACACTGCCCTGAGTGGGGGTAGTCTTGACCGCATCGATAACAGGCAGGTGCAGGTTTGGTGTGTTTGGTATGTCGTGAGTCTCGGCGGGGTGGTGATTTCCGAGAGCTGTGGTGATGCTTGCTTGTCCTATGCGCACCCGACCCTGGGCGGATGTTTGCGCGCGACTGTATTCGGAAAACCTGTTCTTTGTGGTCTTTGTCTTTGTGTTCAGGCTTGTGTGTTTCCATCCTCTTAGCATGATCCTCTGCTTGGTCGTTAATCCTTGTAAGTTCTTCGATTTGTTCTAGTGTGTAGGACTTCTTTAGGAGGCGTCTGCGTAGCGATTCTGAGCGGCAACCGTCGATGATTCTGAGCCGTAATGCGTCTTCCGTCTTGAAGTTTTCGAAGTCACAGTGACGCGTCATCCTTTTGATGCGTGTGATGAAATCACCCATGCACTCTCCTTTCTCCTGAGACGCTAGATTGAACACGTAGCGTTCGTAATCGACATTGTGCTTGTGCAGGAATCGCCGATCAAGGGCAGCCTTCACTTCGTCATAAGTGGCTGTGGCAACGTTGGGCATTTCTTTGATTATTTGTGCAATTTCTTGGCCAGCAAGGTTTCGTAGCGCAACCAGCTTGCGCTTAGAGTCTTGTACAAGAGACCCTTCCATGTAATCCTCAAAATCCTCACTCCAGGTTTTCCATACAGGGCCCATGGTGTTGCCAGGGGTCAGCACCAGCGGCTGTGGTTGGCGCATGAAAGGTGCTCCTATGGACGCTACTTGAGGCACCGCCGTTGTGGTGGGTTGCGTGGGTTCACTTCCGGTCGAGGACGTGCTTTGAGCATCGGTATTAGACATGGTAGTTCTGTGTAGTAGGTATTTGTACTTATTGTCAGCAGTATTCGATTGTTCTTGTATTCTTTGGTAGTGCTTGTGAGTGTTTCAGCTTATATCTGTCTTCTGCTGCTCCTGCGTGGTGTATTTGGCTTTATTCCCGCCTTTTCAGGTGCTCGGGTCACTTGCCTGACTTTAAAATGGCCGCCGTGTGGGACGCGTGGGTCTATTGAGGGCCGGCGCCTGACTTCAACATGGCCGCCATATTCCCCTGCTCTCGGCAGTCTCAGACGCACGTGTGGATCCGCTCTGGCTTGTCTAGCGTGTGCTGGGAGACTCACCCTCGCAGTCTTCAGGCCTCGAAGGGGTGCAGGGACATCGCGCTCACCTCGGCGCCGCTCGACTGGCTCTCCACTTCTCGCGGTCCTCAGGCCTCGGAGGGGCAGGTACTCGCGCACCCCCAGCGCCGCTTGGCAGGCTCTCTGCTTCTCCACGGCTGGGCACTATCACGCAGGTGCACCCTCGCGTGCTCTTTCCTGCTCCACTCGTCCGTGAGCCAGGATCCGACGCAGGCGTCGGTATTCTGCACGCTCTTTCTGGCGCTGCTGGCTGGTCGTTGGGGCCGGTGCTCGGCTGGGCTGCGCGACGTTGTGTGTGGGTTTTGGCTCATCCCACCCTCGTCGCCATTGTCACGCTTTAGCCTGCCCAAATGACCACAGGACACGAAGCTCAACAGGGGCAACCTTCTTTATTCCCTGCCAGGAAGTTACTGGCTCACAAAACTAACTGCTCCTCCCTTTCCTGTCCGTGTTTCCTCCTCCTCCTCATTGCCTGACCTGTCTCGCTGGACAGTCAGGCATAACGACACGACAGACACAACACGTTTTTCAAAACGTGCAAGTGATGAACAAAAGAGCTGCGTTCATTTGTGTGAACCAAAGGTTTCTGACACCGTTTTTTAGAGTGGGACTTTCACCAAGATCTAGTGACCATGATGAGGCTCTGACGAATGGAAGTAAAATCGCTAATGACTCATTAATACTTCAACCTCAGTCAAGCATAATTTGAGAGTGGTTTCTGGAACAGTGCGTAGGTCATTTGTGATATTTAGAATCACCCATGTGGCACCCCCCTATAGTGTTTGGTGCAGATAACAGAACGGAGCAAACTCACTTTTAGGGGTAGATTATTAGGACAATGTTGAAACAGCATACTGGTCTACGAAGCCCTTCCAGACAGTCAATGAGAAAGTTCAAGTTCAAGGTCAAGTTCAAGAATTTATATAGCGCACTACTCACCCAGAGGGTCTCAAGGCGCTTGGGGAGGGGGTTCATTATTTATCGAATAGCCAGGTTTTGAGTTCTTTTCTGAAGGAGATGTGGTTCTGTGTAAGGCGGAGGTGAGTGGGGAGTGAGTTCCAGGTGTTGGCCGCCAAGTAGGAGAAGGATCTACCTCCCATGGTGGATCTTTGGATACGTGGAACTGCGGCTAGGCCTTGATTGGATGATCTTATTTGGCGAGTGGGTGTGTAGAAGGATAGGCGAGTGTTGAGGCATTCGGGCCCTAGTTTGTAGAGGGCCTTGTGTGCGTGGGTGAGAAGACGGAACGTTATTCTCTTGTTGACGGGTAGCCAGTGGAGGTCTTTCAGGTGGCCGGTGATGTGATCTTGGCGAGGGATGTCCAAAATGAGTCTTGCTGATGCGTTTTGGATGCGTTGAAGTTTTTTCTGTAATTTGGCTGTAATTCCGGCGTAGAGGGAGTTTCCGTAGTCTAGCCGACTCGTGACCAGTGCGTGGGTGACAGTCTTTCTTGTCTCGGCGGGGATCCAGCGGAAGATTTTTTTGAGCATACGAAGTACGTGGAAGCAGGAGGACGAGACGGCGTTGACTTGATTGGTCATCGAGAGTGAAGAGTCTAGGATGAAGCCAAGGTTACGTGCATGGTCCGTGGGTATGGGTGCTTGCCCCAGATCTGAAGGCCACCATGAGTCATCCCAGGCAGAGGGGGATGATCCTAGGATGAGCACTTCCATTTTGTCTGAGTTAAGTTTAAGGCGGCTGTCTTTCATCCATACGGCTACTTCTTTCATGCCTTCGTGAAGATTGGTTTTGGCGGTTTTGGGGTCTTTGGTGAGAGAAAGGATCAGTTGGGTGTCGTCAGCGTAGGAGATGATGTTGAGGTTGTGTTGTCGCGCGATGGATGTGAGGTGACTCATGTACACGTTGAAGAGGGTGGGACTGAGTGATGAACTTTGTGGTACACCGCAGATGACTTCGGTGGCTTCTGATTTGAAGGGTGGGAGTCGGACTCTCTGAGTTCTCCCGGCTAGGAACGAGATGATCCAGTCCAAGGCTTTTCCTTTTATGCCGATGTTGCTGAGGCGTTGTATGAGGGTGCTGTGACAGACAGTGTCGAAGGCGGCGGAGAGGTCGAGTAGAATGAGGGCCACAGTTTCTCCGTTGTCCAGTAGTGAGCGGATGTCGTCTGTTGTTGCGATGAGGGCGGTTTCAGTGCTGTGTTTGGCTCGAAAGCCGGACTGTGAGGGATCGAGGGAGTTGTTGGATTCGAGGAAGGCGGCGAGTTGGCTATTGACGGCTTTCTCAATGACTTTGGCCGGGAATGGGAGGAGGGATATGGGGC
Source organism: Lissotriton vulgaris (assembly GCF_964263255.1). NCBI lineage: Eukaryota > Metazoa > Chordata > Amphibia > Caudata > Salamandridae > Lissotriton > Lissotriton vulgaris. The sequence goes on along the minus strand of NC_141694.1, from coordinate 1,086,794,333 downwards.
GGTAGTTTTTAAGTTCGGAGGGGTCTGTTGTGGGTTTTTTCAGGAGGGTGCTGACTTCAGCATGTTTCCAGCTTACGGGGAAGGTAGCAGAGATGAAGGAGCAATTGATGACATCACGGAGATGGGGTGCGATGATGGAGTCTGCTCTGTTGAAGATGTGGTGGGGACATGGGTCGGTTGGCGAGCCCGAGTGGATGGAATTTATGAGGCAGATGGTGTCTTCAGTGGTGATTGGGTTCCATGCGCTGAGGTTGTTAGAGGGCGGTTTAGGTTCTGAGGGGGGTGGAGAGGAATGTTTGTTGGAATTGTTTTCGAAGCTGTTATGTATGTCGGCAATTTTGTTGTAGAAGAAGGAGGATAGCGAGTCGCAGAGGTTTTGGGAGGGAGTGATGTCGTTTGAGGCAGCGGTGGGGTTGGTGAATTCTTTGACGATGTTGAATAGTTCCTTGCTGTTGTGGGCGTTGTTGTCGAGTCGATTCTTGAGTGCTGATTTCTTGGTGGCTCGGATCAGCTGGTGGTGTTTACGGGTGGCTGCCTTGAAGGTGGACATGTTTTCGGTGGTCGGATTTTTTCTCCATGTTTTCTCGAGAGTGCGGCATAACTTTTTGGATTTCTTAAGATCGTCGTTGAACCAGGGGGCCTTTTTGTTGTCTTGTTTGGTGTGATGGTTTTTCAAGGGTGCTAATTCGTCAGCGCTGTGAGTGATTCATTGTTTGAATTTGACGGCAGCTTGGTTTGGGTCCGATGAGAGGGTGGGTGGGTTTTGGTTGAGCGAAGTGAGGAGTTGGTCGGTGGTGATTTTGTTCCATTTTCTTCGGGGGATAGGTTGTGGGGGGTTGTGGGACGAGGTGGTTTTGTAGCTGAAGTGAACACATCTGTGGTCCGTCCAGTGGAGAGCTGTGGTGCTGTCGAAGGAGATGTGTTTGCTGGAGGTGAAGATTGGGTCGAGCGTATGTCCGGCTACATGGGTGGGGGTGTCAACAAGTTGTTTGAGGCCGAGATTGGCCAGGTTGTCGAGAAGGGTGGTGGTGTTGCTGTCGTTTTTCTTGTCCAGGTGGAAGTTGAGGTCTCCTAATAGAATGTAGTTCTCGGATGCGAGGGCATGTGGACTGATGAAGTCAGTGATGTCTTCGCTGAATTGTTTACGGGTTCCTGGAGGCCTGTAGATGAGGGTGCCTCTGAGTGTGGTTCTAGGGTCGGTGTGGACCTGGAAGTGAAGGTGTTCGGCGGTTGTGAGGTTATCGTTGGAGCTGGTCGTGATTTTGATGGTGTTCTTATGGACGATGGCGATGCCTCCTCCTGTTTGGTTGGTGCGGTCTTTTCGGATAATTTTGTAGTTGTCCGGGATGGCTATGGCGATGTCGGGTGTTGATGAAGCGTTCATCCATGTTTCAGTTAGGAAGGCGACGTCCGGTGATGTAGTGTCGAGTAGATCCCAGAGTTCGGTGGCGTGCCTGTGGACCGAGCGGGTGTTCAGCAGGATGCACTTCAGGTGGTTAGAGTTGGAGCTGTGTTTGGGGTTAGTGGGTGTGGTGTGGGTCTTGATGCTAGCAGACGAAGGGTCCATGGGTGAGTCCTGGGCCAGCTACGCAGCATAGAAGTGTGCGTCTGGGGTTAAGGGCAAGGAGGCTGGCGGCGTCATATGTTATGCTGGAGGTGTGCGCTTTGCGGGGGGCAGGGGGACTGGCGCTGGGCGCGGTCCAGGCACGGACGGGCGTAGACGGGCTTACCTTTGGCGCACCTTCGGCGTGCATGGGGCGCGACCGCTGAGCGCAAAAGCATCTGTCATAAATGGATGGTGGAGGGGAGAGGGGCGAGAGAGGAGCACCTGGGAAGGCGGTAGCGGGGTGGAGGTACGGGCAGGGAGGGAAAACAACAACAGCAAGATGGCTGCAGGCCAAAATCGGAACTGGGTAGAGTTTTAACAGTGAGAAATAAACGCAATGCACAAAACGGGATACAATATATTGTAAACGCTATGCACAAAGGCAATTCAGCAGCTTAAGGCAGACAGTCAACCAAAATACAGTCTTGATGGAATGGAATCGCGCAATTGAAATATAGCGCTACAAACAAAGTTACAAAACAGAGCAGCAGGCAGGCACAAATGCGCGTTGATAATTAAAGCGCTACGGTGCAATCATTAAAGGTAAGCAGGTCTAAGGTAGTCTGGCCGTGCTACAGCTCTACGATACCGGTACAGTGCTGGCAGCTGCGTGGGGAGCGACCGCTTCTGAGGCTATCTGGACGGCCACAGCTTCAAAGCAGAAACAGGTGATTTGCCGGACTAATTGCTTCTGACAGGTCCTGCAAAATGAGTGCAGCTCGCTAGGCAATATTGGCGTCTGCTGTTGGTCTACTGAGCTGAATACCACAATTAAAGTACTGCAGTCGGATTCAAAGCCTGCTTGCATAAAAATGAAGGACATCATTTGTCTTGATGAACTTCTGAAGTTGGGGGTAGGCTGCTTTCTCAAGTAGTTCAGAAAGAAAAGGAAGTTGGGAAATTGGGCAGTAGTTTATCGAAGATGAAGTTGTATGAAGTTGGCTTCTTCTAGAAGGGCCCGCAATTGCATTTTCCAATCATGTGGTTCCTACCGAAACTGTAGTCAGAGAGGAATTTATAATGTTTTCCTTCTTTCAGTAGGAGTTTCTCATTGATGCAGGCAGAGTGCCTAGTCTGAAGAGATCCCAATGGTCAACAACTCCTGACCAGCTAATTTAAGTCTTCGTTTCTCCGTGGTTGGAAGGCCAACAGCAAAACAAAAACATCTGAAGTACTGAGGACATTTTCTTGAAAATCTATGATTCATTTTGTCTGATGTTTAAATGTTTAAAGCATCAAGAAGATGTATGAGCTTTGAAACAAACTAATCAGCAAATGTGTTACACGTATCTTTAGCTCCACAGGTAGGATTGCTCGGATTACTGATTTTTAGGTCTCGTCTAAGCCATCCCGTAGAGATGGTGGGCGAGATTATAGTAAGGCTTTCGAAAAGTGTACCCAAACTGCAGATCGGGTACAGTTCATGTGAGCCAGGAGCGTGCACATCGCCAGTCACATCCCACACCATGCCTCGGCATCAGACTTCAAAGGAAGCCGCTTCCCCGCCCCCCCCATCAGACTTCAAAGAAAGCCGCTCCCCCGCCCCCCTCCGCACAATGCCAGAGCTTGTTTATCAATGGCCAACAGATGTGACCCACCTGGACCTCTCCTCGTGGCTCCTTCTAGGCATTTACTTTTTCCCCAAGCGTGGAACATGAAGTCATACACATGTCACATTTTACAACATACTTTGACCCAATAGAAAATGCTGCGGCCTGCGCCAGAATTGCTTTTATGATGAGAGGCTCAGATTGAGATTCCAGTCATGCATTGTGCAAGCAAAGCGGATAGGTCAGTCAGAGGGGACAGCCTAGTCAAGACTGCAAGCTTGACGCCACGCATTCCACGCACTCTTGGGCGGTGTAAGGCCTACATACAGCCCTTCTATCTGCTATGCGCGTCCTTGTGGAATGAGCCTACAGGACACCGATAAGCACATAAGATCCCCCCTCCCCTCCTCACACACTCTGCACCCTCACACAATCAATCAATCAAAGACATTTATAGAGCGCACTACTTACCCGGAGGGTCTCAAGGCACTTGGGGGGGGGGGGTGCTGCTACTGCTCGAACAGCCAGGTGGTCTTGGGTCAGACGCAGGTCGGGAGGGAGGGAGTTCCAGGTCTTGGCGGCCAGGTAGGAGAAGGACCTTCCTCCTGTTGTCGTTCTTCGGATGCGGGGGACGGCGGCGAGGGCGTGACTGGCTGATCGGAGATGGCGTTTGGGAGCTTAGAAGTTGATGCGGTTGTTGGGGTAGCTCGGGCCTTGGTCGTGTAGGGCTTTGTGTGCGTGGGTGAGGAGACGGAAGGTGATTCTTTTGTTGATGGGGAGCCAATGCAGGTCTCTCAGATGTCCGGAGATGTGGCTGTGTCGTGGGATGTCGAGGATGAGTCTGGCTGAGGTGTTCTGGATCCGCTGGAGTCTCTTCTGGAGCTTGGCGGTGGTTCCGGCGTAGAGGGCGTTGCCGTAGTCCAGTCGGCTGGTGACGAGGGCCTGGTTGACCTTCTTCCTGGTCTCGGTGGGGATCCACCGGAAGATCTTCCGTAGCATGCGCAGGATGTTGGAGCACGACGAGGAGACGGCGTTGACTTGTCTGGTCATGGAGAGGGAGGAGTCCAGGATGAAGCCCAGGTTGCGTGCGTGGTCTGTCGGTTTGGGTGCGGTGCCCAGGGCGGGGGGCCACCAGGAGTCGTCCCAGGCGGAGGGCGAGGAGCCCAGGATGAGGACTTCCGTCTTGTCTGAGTTCAGTTTCAGGCGGCTGGTCGTCATCCACTCGGCTACGTCTTTCATCCCTTCGTGAAGGTTGGCTCTGGCGGCGGCGGGGTCGTTGGTCAGGGAGAGGATCAGCTGGGTGTTGTCAGCGTAGGAGATGATGTTGAGGTTGTGTTGGCATGCGATGGCCGCGAGGGGGCTCATGTAGACGTTGAAGAGGGTGGGGCTCAGCGAGGATCCTTGAGGGACGCCGCAGATGACTTCGGTGGCCTCTAACTTGTACGGTGGTAGACGGACTCTCTGTGTTCTTCCGTCGAGGAAGGAGATGATCCATTCCAGTGCCTTCTCCTGGATTCCGACGTTGCTGAGGCGCTGCACTAGGGTGCGGTGGCAGACAGTGTCGAATGCCGCAGAGAGGTCTAGGAGGATGAGGGCCGCTGTTTCTCCGTTGTCCATCAGGGCTCGGATGTCATCGGTGGCAGCGATGAGGGCGGTCTCGGTGCTGTGGTTGGCTCGGAAGCCAGACTGTGAGGGGTCGAGGGATCCATTCGTCTCGAGGAAGGCGGCCAGCTGTTTGTTGACGGTCTTCTCGATGACTTTGGCTGGAAACAGGAGGAGCGAGATGGGGCGGTAATTCTTGAGTTCGGTGGGGTCCGCTGTTGGTTTCTTTAGTAGAGCGCTGAGTTTGGCGTGCTTCCAGCTCTCCGGGAAGGTGGCGGTGTCGAAGGAGGTGTTGATGATGTCTCGCAGGTGGGGTGCGATGACAGCGTCGGCCTTGTTGAAGACGTGGTGAGGGCAGGGTTCGGTCGGAGATCCGGAGTGGATGGAGTTCATCATGCGGACGGTGTCTTCGGTGCTGATCGGAGTCCAGGCGCGGAGGGTGGTGGTGGGGGGCGGTGGTTCGGTCGTGGCGTGCGTCGGTTGAGTGCTGAAGCTGTTGTGTATGTCCGCGATCTTGTTGTGGAAGTAGGAGGCGAGGGAGTTGCAGAGGTCTTGCGATGGGGTGATGTCGTTGTTTTCGGCGTTGGGGTTGGAGAGCTCTTTCACGATGTTGAAGAGTTCCTTGCAGTTGTGTGCGTTGTTGTCCAGCCGGTCCTTGAATGCAGTTTTCTTGGTGGCGCGGATCAGTTGGTGGTGCTTCCGGGTGGCAAGCTTGAGGGTGGTCATGTTGTCCGGTGTTGGTTCCCTTCTCCAGGCTTTCTCGAGGGCTCGGCAGTTCTTCTTGGAGCTCTTGAGTTCGTCGGTGAACCATGGGGCCTTCTTGCTGCCGGGTCTGCTGGGCGGGGTCCTCAGTGGGGCGAGTTCGTCCGCGCAGTTGCTGATCCACTTCGTGAGGTTGTCGGCGTCCTGGCTGGGGTTCGCTGAGCTGGCGGGAGGGTGCTGGCTCAGGGAAGCGGCGAGCTGGTCGGCTGTGATCTTGTTCCAGCTTCTTCGAGCAACCTGTTGCTGGTGGTGGTGGATCGTCGTTCTTCTGAAGGTGAAGTGGACGCAGCTGTGGTCCGTCCAGTGGAGTCCAGTGGTGTGGCTGAAGGCGATGTCTTTGCTTGATGAGAAGACGGCGTCGAGTGTGTGTCCGGCGAGGTGGGTGGGGGTGGACACCAGCACTCTGCACCCTCACTCTATCTATCGCCCTTACTCTATCACCCTCACTCTATCTATCGCCCTCACTCTATTGTACTCACTCTATCGCCCTCACTCTATTGCCCTCACTCTATCGCCCTCACTATATCTATTGCCCTCACTCTATCTATCACCCTCACTCTATCTATCGCCCTCACTCTATCTATCTATCTAACGCCCTCTATCGATCTATCGCCCTCACTCTATCTATCTATCGCCCTCACTCTATCTATCTATCGCCCTTACTCTATCTATCTGTCTATCTATCGCCCTCATTCTATCTGTCTTTCTATCGCACTCACTCTATCTATCGCCATCACTCTATCTGTCTATCTATCTATTGCCCTCACGCTATCTATCTATCGCCCTCACTCTATCTATCGCCCTCCCTCTATCTATCACCCTACCTCTATCTATCGCCCTCACTTTATCTATCTATCGCGCTCACTCTATCTATCTATCTATCGCATCACCACAGCATCACTCAGCACCACCACAGCGTCACTTAGGGGCACCACACCATAACTATGTGCTACCACAGCATCACTGAACACCACAGCATCACTCGTCGCCACCACATCACTCAGCGCCACCACAGTATCAATCTGTGCAACCATTCAACAACAACTGGTTCAAATATGTTCTATTAATTTTTCAAGCTTTATTACAAATGTCACAAAAATATGTTAATATTTCACTTCTGTTCTTGGATTTTCGTCACAATAAAATACACTGAACATAATCTTCACAAAAGTTATTTACAAAAGTTTAAGCTATTGCCATTATAAATTACAATAACTTTTATTTAAGTATTAATGATTTAAAAAAATTAAAAGCCATTGTTATTTGTAATATCAATACATCTAAGTCACGTAAATACAACATATATTGCATTATAAATGCTATAGGTGTCACATTTGCGAAAGTTATAACTATTGGCATTGTATTTTTTTTAAAATAATTTTTATTTTATTAGGAAAGAAACTTAAATACAAGGCAATAAAACAATACAGTCGGACATGTGTTCAAGGAGGAAGGAAACTGCAGTACAATACAATACAGACATCATCAATGCCGGGGGGAGTGTGAGTGAAGAAACAAGATCAATGTTCATAAAGGCTACACCAGACTTGGAATGCAAGGTCAGGGGGAAAGGGGAACCTCTGGGGTTTCCACAAATGGAGGCGTGCATATATTTCCACAGTAGGAGTTCCATTGGCTCCAAATTGTATTCCATTTCCTGGGTTTACCCCGTGCCACATACACTGTCTCCTCCCTGAACATACACCAGTCCATATTCTCCTTCCACGCCAAGACCGTGGGGGGCCGCTGGGAACCCCACAGATGCGCAATGTCTCTTTTAGCAATCATATTACCAAGGGTCGCCCACTGCGTCTGTGCAACATCATAGTCATTCGGTTCCCAGACATTCAACAGACAACGCCTCGCTTCGGGTAATTATGCCACCCCCGTGACTCTTTCCATCACGGCATGTACACGATTCCAGAACGCCGCCACCCCTGGCACTCCCAAATTATATGGAGGAAGGTTCCAACCAGTCCACAACCATGCTTACATAGCCCATCCACTGAATAACCCATATGAATCAAGCACGGGCCAGTGTCATATATCCGATGTAGGATTTTAAGTTGAACGAGTCGGAAGCGGGCCGGAATGGCAACCTCCATCGGCGAGGATAGCGCCGACTGCCAGTCCTCGTCATCCAACTCCAAACAGTCGTTGGTCCAGACCTCTCTGAGCCGCACCAACAGATCCGTTCGATTATTAATTAATTACTTATATATCAAAGAAATAGTGCTGTCGGGCACGTGGCCGTCAAGCACCCGATCTTCCAGGGGGGAGGATTTGGGGATGTCAGTACCCTTAGGAAATACTGAATTCAACGCGTGGGTAATCTGTGCATAACAGAAGAATTCTCTATCACTCAGCTCATACTCTACCTTCAGTGCCTCGAAGGTCTTGAATTTACCCTTGACCCATAGATCACTCACCCTACTAATACCAATCATATCCCACTTTTCAAATCCTTTTGTTTTCCACAGGCAACCCAGTCTTTCAGACACATGAAGCGGAGTCGCACGGGTCAGTCGATCCTTCCATCCCGTTGCCGCATTCGCATCATGCCACACTCGAACCGCTATCTCGGTAGGTCCCGACAGTTCCCTCCCCTCTGCTTGAAATAAAGGGCTCTGTTATAGTCTCCACCCGGTAACAAGTGCTTATCCATTCAAATGCAGGGTTAGAGGCTGGTCCATACATTCCATGATTAATCGCTCCCAACTGAGAGGCCCAATAATATTGCTTGATATCCGGAAGTGCGATACCTCCGTCATACCACGGAAGCGTGAGTTTTTCGAGGGCAATACGCGAGCGTCCATCCCAGATCAATCTGGCCGGAATAATATCAAACGTATTCTGGAGCGCATATAGAAATCGCGGTAAGGACATCATTTTAAAAAGAGCTGCGCGCCCAAGTGGTGAAAATAGTAGCCTGAGCCAGCCCACAACGTCAGATTTTAACCTCTGAAGAGGAGGGAGTAGATTACGATCATACCGAGCCACGGGATCTAAAGATATAAAAATGCCCAAGTACTTAAATCCCGACAGAGACACCTGGATGGGACAACGACGCGGCAGAGGGGGGGTATCACCTGAAAGCACATACACACAGGACTTGGTCCAATTGATCACAAGGCCGGAATTCCTTCAGAACGAGGTGAGCACATCAAACAATACATTCAACGACTTACAAGGGGACGTGAGGTACAACAAAATGTCATCAGCATAGAGCGATATGCGATCCTCGAAGTCTGGGGTCCACTGAATACCCCTCATCGAGGGCTCCCATCACAGCCAGGCAGCCAGGGGCTCCAAGGCAAGAGCAAAAAGAAGCGGGGACAATGGACAGCCCTGCCGCGTACCCCTCCCAAGATCAAAGGGCCTAGATACTCTACCATTCACTACCACCTGTGCCAATGGCTTCTCATACAAAAGTTTCACCTAACCAATGAAACCAGGACCGAATCCAAATTTCGCAAGAGCAGCCCAGAGGTACGGCCACTCCACCATATCAAAGGCCATAGTAGCATGCAAAGAAACCAAAATGGCGGGTTCACACAACGACGCCGCCCTCGCGAAAACCCCGTGCAAGCGCCTCAGGTTGAGTGCTGTATTGCGGTGTGGGATGAAACCGGACTGATCGGGATGAACCAAGTCACTAATTACTTTTATCAAGCGGTTTGCCAGCAACTTAGCGAGAATCTTTGGTTCGGCGTTTAAGAGCGAAATGGGCTTGTAGGACGCACAGCGATCACGCGGTTTCCCCTCCTTATGAATCACCACAATGGTAGCAAGACGCTGATCCAGAGGAAGGGAGCCGATTTCTCGCGACTCTAAAAACATATCACGGAGATACCGCGCCATTTTGTCAGGACGCAACTTATAGAGTTCGATGGGCAGACCATTAGGGCACATAGCTTTGCCCGAGCGCCGAGAGCGAATAGCGAGGGCCACCTCGTCATCTGAAAATGCCGTGTCCATTAAGTCCCTATCTGAATCCGACAGGCGAGGCAATGCAATGTCACGTAGCAACAGGTGGGAGTCCTCCTCCGGTCTATCGGAGACTGGGGAATACACATGTCGGAAATGTTCTGCGAACACTCGACAATCTCAGTCGGATCAGTCACACTCACTCCATCAAGTTTCTCAATCACAGGAACCACACGACTCGCCCTCTCTTTTTTATCCAGCCAAGCAATCAGTTTCCCAGCTTTATCACCCACATCATACAGTCTGCCTTGCTGCTCTCTACTCATGTGTTTAGCGGCATCCGTCACCAGGGCCTTATAATCCAGTTGTTTGAGGCTGAGAGCATGAAGCTTGTTACGAGTCACACCCAGTTCCAAATCCCTTTCTAGCTCAGTTATTTCAGTCTCTAGACGGACCACCTCCTCATTCTTACTTTTCTCGGCGCCATCAATTAAAAATAATGCCTGTCCTCGGATGACCGTCTTAAATGCCTCCCACAGTGACACAGAGGAGGACACGGACCCCTCGTTCTCGGCAAAGTACAGATCCAGGGACTTAATCAATTCAGCACGGGTTTTGGGGTTACGAAGATACCAGGAATTGATTGGGGCAACCCGTCCCTCGACACTCACACTAGTGCCGATCTGGAGCCACAATGGGGAGTGATCTGATATACCCTGGGCCAGATGTCTAATCTCCCTCACAGAGGAGGCCTGCATCGCCGGCATCAAAACATAGTCAAGTCTGGAGAGACTGCTGTGGGCCCCAGAGTGGAACGTGTACTGTACTTGTCTCGGAGGCATCAGCCTCCAACAGTCTACCAAACCCAGTGTATCTAAAAACCCACCTAACCAAGACCACGACCTGGTGAGGTCTCTGGGGGGGTAGCGATCTACACTACCGGAGACAACAGAATTGAATTCTCCGACCAACACCAAGATACCTTTCGGAAACCCCAGCACCACACGCCCAAGATCAGCAAAAGTCAAGGTCTGTAGACCAGGCGGGACATATACAGAAACCAGCGAGACAGTCCTCCCCTCCAACCTTCCTGTGAGAGCAGCGTAGCGCCCCCTGTCGTCAAGAATCATGTTGTCTATTTCCAAAGGGAGAGAGTTCTTGACTAGGATGCCCACGCCCTGTCAGAACCAGCTCTTCTCTTTTGCTGGCCTGTGACACAGGAGCAGAACAACGTAAGCTCCCAATTCCTCCCTAGAACTCCCCAGCCACGCACAATTCCAAAATGCGTAGCCAGAAGAGCCCCAACGGGGAAAGGGGAATTGGACAGAGAAGAGAATGTTTTCTTCTTCTTATGTTGACCTTATCTTCTGCTCTGCTGGCTCTTGTTCGTGCTGCAAAATAAAGTTACATATGACTCTCCCTGAACGTCCTTTCTCCTACCGATAATTCCCTGTTTTACTCTAGGACCTACCCAATGAGCTGTGTGCCTTTGCTTCTCTTCTTTATTTACTGGTTCTTCTGTTCTGAGTTGTATTCACTGTAATTTAATAAACTAGTGTCATTAATATTTCTATCTCTTGCTCTTCTAATTTTTGATTTTCCTCTAATGATGCTCACCTACAGGACAGAGAACTACAGCCTTGTAATTTCTTCTATCTTCTTCACCTATTTTTGAATCTCTTATTACATTCTGCAGTTACTTCACTGCTCTTGAGTTCTATTACAGAGACTAGACCTTATACCATGCCCTTACTCTTCTGTTTTCTCTTGAGTTGCTTTCTTATTAGTTTACTCAATATGTTATCCACAAGTCTTGTTAGGAAATGGAATTCACTTCTATGGAGTGCAAATAAGCCTCACAATCTCACCCGCAGTCTACTAGATACTAACGGGGTACTGCTAGACTCTAGTTCGCACAAACGGATATGCAGGATTTAATACGCATGAGCTCCAGAGCTACCAAGCTCTATGGAGAACACTCGCCGTCACCAAATTATGAACTTCCTCATAAACTATGATATCGGAACATTCTTACTTGTATACTGCTTGACAAACTCGATATTTCTTTCTCAGGAATCACGCGACGCATACTTCTTTTTCCCTGACTAAACGTGACGCGCAGATACACCTCCTACTCCTCAGAATGTTCAGGTGAAGTGCGCAGCTCTTCGCGCGCCTCACCGGTATCACATGAATCTCCAAATTGGACTAGAGCGCTAACCGGTCTTCCTTTACGGAACACTTTGCCGCCATGTTGCAGTCTGCCCTGCACCCAATGTTGTTTCCAAAGTTTAGACAAAGCGGCTACCATCATTCCTCTCTTATCATTCTGGACACTTTTCTTATTATAGGACCTTTTAGTAGGGGACCTGACAGTACCCCCCCTCAAGGATCTCTCTTCCTTCTGGATTTTGTTTGGGAATCTTCTGTGAAATTCTGCAATTAATCGTGGGGCATTAACTTCCGACTCTGGCTCCCAGGACCTCTCCTCAGGACCAATCTAGCAAGTAATATAACTTTCCCTTCTTCAGTTTTGAGTCTAAGATCTGTTGAACTTCAAACTCCTCTCCTTTCTCAGTTTGAATAGGTTTTGGGGTCTTACATAATCTAACTTCAGGTTCTGCCTTTTTTAGCAATGAAACATGGAAAACTGGGTGTATACGTAAACTCTTTAGCAATTTTACCTGGTAATTTAATGTGCTTAGCTTTTTCTCTATTTGATAAGGTCCGATAAAACGTGGTTGAAACTTTCTAACCCCTTTTAGCCTGAGATTTTTTGTACTTAACCAAACCTTATCTCCCACAACTAACTCAGGTTCTTTTCTCCTCTTTCTGTCTGCATAATGTTTGTAATTAGCCTTTGCTACAGTTAGGTTTTGAATGGCTCAACTATGCACTTGTGTCAGTTGTTCTACTAAATCAGATACTGCGGGAACATCTACTTCTTGGAAGTTTAAGGAATGTTGTGGGTGTCTTCCTGCATTTAAAAAGAATGGAGTGTAACCAGTAGAAGCATTAGTAGTGTTGTTATGTGCGAATTCTGCTGCCCATAGATAATCTGGCCAGTCACCCTCCTGTTCTAATAAACACATTAGTAAATACTGTTCCAGTTCCTGATTGGTGCGTTCCGTTTGTCCATCAGATTCTGGGTGGAAACTAGTGGAGTATCTGTTTCCTATATTCAATCGCTTAGTGAAAGCTCTCCAAAAATGAGATAGAAACTGTGAGCCCCGATCTGACACCAAAACCTTAGGTATACCGTGTGCGCGGACTACATGTTGACTGAAAGCATTTGCTAAGACCTTGGCAAATGGTGCACCCTTTAAAGGCACAAAATGGGCCATTTTTGTGAAGGCGTCCACACAAACTAAAATGGTATCATAACCTAAGCTCGAGGGTAAATCTACTATGAGATCTAAGGTTACTGTATGCCAAGGGAAAGGAGGGGTGGGTAAGGGTTGTAACAGACCTTGTGGACGTTTTCTTTCTGATTTTCCTCTTGCGCACGTCTCACAAGTTGCCACATACTGATGTATGTCCTTGATCATGTTTGGCCACCAGAATCGTCTGCGCACCAATTCTTTAGTCTTGTTGATGCCCTTGTGCCCTGCTAAGATACTGTCATGACATTCTCTTAAGGCCTTCAGCTGCATCTCAGAAGTGGGCAAGTATAAAGCTCCATTGTGATAAGGTAATCCTTCTCGTGTTTCTCTTCTGGGATCTTCCTTTACCCAACTTCTCAGTTCTTCACCACTTAAGGTATCGGATTCCTTGCGACACTCTACAGTTTCTTGTAGTACGGCGTTGATTATTGTTTCTGCTGGAATAATAGTTTGATCCAAAATCATTTCTGTAACTCCTTCTGTTTATAATCTGGATAAGGCATCTGCTTTCCCATTCTGAGTTCCAGGTCGGTATGTAATGACAAAATCATATTCAGAGAAATACAAGGACCAGCAGAGTTGCCTAAGAGTTAAAGTTCTGGCAGATTTTAAAAATTTTAAATTTCGGTGATCGGTGTACACAGTCACTATATGTCGAGCTCCCATCAGATAGTGACTCCATTCTTTGAAGGCATCCTTAATGGCCAACAATTCCTTTTCTGTAATTGTATAATTAATTTCTGGGGGTGTTAGCTTTCTAGAGCAGAATGTCACTGGATGGAGTAGGCCCGTAGTTTTGTGTCTCTGTGATAACACTCCTCCCAAGGCTAGATTCGAGGCGTCTGTTTCAACAAAGAATGGTTCTGCAGGATCTGGATGTAACAAAATTGGCGCAGTGGTGAAATCTTTCTTTAATTGCACAAATGCTGCATCTGCTTCTGTACTCCACTGGAAAGGAACTCCCTTCTTTAATAGGCGTGTGATTGGAATTAACTTTTTAGAGAAGTCCTGAATAAACCTCCTATAAAAGTTGGCAAATCCGATGAAACTTTGGATTTCCTTAACTGATGTAGGAGATTTCCACTCAATAACAGCCTTTATCTTGTTTTCGTCCATGGTGATTCCTCCGGGAGCAAGTACAAAACCCAGAAACTCGACTGAGGTTACATCAAAGGCGCATTTGTCCAGTTTGACAAATAACCCATTCTCTCGGAGTCTTTGTAGCACCTTTTTGACATGTCCTTCATGTGTCCTTACTTCGGTTGGATAGATCAATATATCATCGATATAGACTATCGCAATCTGATCTATGCAATCCTTCAAAACATCATTTATAAAATGTTGAAATGCAGCAGGAGCATTGCATAGCCCATATGGCATCACTTGGTATTCAAATAAACCTTGTTTGGTCCTAAATGCTGTCTTCCACTCATCTCCTTCTCTAATTCGGACTAGATGGTATGCTCCTCGCAAATCAAGTTTTGTGTAGATCTTAGCTTCTTTCACTTGATCCAGGAGAGTGGAAATCAATGGTAATGGGTAACGATTCTTAATTGTTATCCGGTTTATGGCCTTGTAGTCAATGCCCGTACGTAATTCTCCACTCTTTTTTGGAATGAAAAACAAAGGAGACGAGACTGGGGACTGTGAAGGTCAAATGAAGCCATTCTCCAGATATTCTGCCAGATAACTCTTCAAGTGTTTATCCTCTTGCTCGGTTAGGGCATAAATTCTGCTGCAGGGCAAATTCCCTCCAGGTTCTAAATATATTTTACAATCATACTCCCTGTGAGGAGGTAATTTCTTTGCTTCGACTTCATTAAAGACATCCTGGAATTCTTGATACTTTTCAGGTAGAGTTACCGTGTCAATCACGCAGAGCGAATTTTCATTTTTACTTAAATGATAAGCGGGAGATTTATCACCTCTGATTTGACAGTCTTTGAAACAGTTTTCCTTGCAATAAGTTGAGTTCATTGTTATCGTTCTTGCTGCCCAATCTATGGTAGGATTATGCTCGGTGAGCCAAGGTAAACCCAAGATCAATTGGAATTGAGGGGCGTCGATTAGATTAAATTGTAGAATTTCACAATGTCCCTCAGTAGTCTCCAATTGCACTGGTTCAGTGTGGCTCACAATTGGGCCTGAGGACAGATTGGTACCGTCTACAGCTCTGACTGACTCGCTCTTCTCTTTCCGAATAGCTTGTAATCCTATTCTCTCTGCAAACCGTACATCGCAAAAATTGCCCGTTGCTCCAGAGTCTATCATCACTGCAATCTGTTCCCTTCTGTTTTCTCGATAACTCAGAGTTACGGATATCACCAAATGAGGAGCGGCAGATTGTAAAGTATTTGCCAATGCGTGATCCTTTGGAGCCGAATTTGTTTCTGCAACCACCAGTCCAGCTCCATCTACTGGTGGCGCGTGGCGTTTTCCGCCGACAATGTCTTGTGTCTTTTTGGGCAATCTCGAACAAAATGTCAGCTTCCTCCACAATAGAGACACAGCTTATTGTTCTGCCTCTTTTCCTTCTCTTCTTTTGTAAGAGGTCCTCGTATAGTTCCTATTTGCATTGGTTCTACTCAACGATTTGAATCATGTTCCTTGTGAGGTTCATATCTGGCTCTATCAAAACGTGGTACGCTAGGTCGATAATCTCGTTTCTTCTCGCCCCTTCTCTCGCTCTGATGAAAATCAATTTCCAACACTAGGTCCACCAAAGCGGAAATGTCAGTGGGATGATTGGGAACTTGTGCTAAAGCATCTTTTAATTCATCCATTAGTCCCCGATAAAATACGGCTGCTCGTTTGTTCTCTGGCCATTCCGTCTCTAGCACCAACTTGTTGAATTGCGCCAAATATGCTAATTGCTCTCTATTTCCTTGTCGAATCTCCAAAAGCTCATTATCTGTAGCTTGAGATACTTTTCGACGATCAAAAATTCGCATAAACTCCTTCTTGAAGTCATCTAAATTGAATAGCACAGGGTCGTTTCTGGTGACCAAGAGCATTGACCAGGCTGCGGCATCCCCACTTAAATAAGATAGAATAAATGCAACACGAGACTGCGCATCAGGAAACTGTGCTGGTCTGCACATAAAGTGCAGGGAACATTGTGTTAAGAAGACTTGTGCCTTTTGAGGGTCACCACTAAAGCATTCAGGGGGTGCTAGTGGAATCACTGGGAACAAGGAATGTATTACTTGTGTGTTTACCTTTGATTGAGATGAAGCTGACTCCCCTAAAGAACCCAAAACGGGAGAAGATATCTTAAACCCATCTCCAGAAACTAAATTCCCAATTCTATGTGCCAAATCCGTGTTGTCTTTCTTTAGTTCCCTATTTTCCTCTCTGACTGTAATTAATTCTCTTTGTATTTCATCTAAAATGTTTCCCAGCTTCTTCAAATCCAGACCTTCCGCCATTCTGCTCAGGTGCCTCTATCTCGTGGGCTCTTCACTCTGTCAGAACCAGCTCTTCTCTTTTGTGGCCAGTGACACAGGAGCAGAACGACGTAAGCTCCCAATTCCTCCCTAGAACTCCCCAGCCACGCACAATTCCAAAATGCGTAGCCAGAAGAGCCCCAACGGGGAAAGGGGAATTGGACAGAGAAGAGAATGCACACAAATTTAGTCTTCCTTTCTTCTTTTCGTTTTCTTATGTTGACCTTATCTTCTGCTCTGCTGGCTCTTGTTCGTGCTGCAAAATAAAGTTACATATGACTCTCCCTACACTTCCTTTCTCCTACCGATAATTCCCTGTTTTACTCTAGGACCTACCCAATGAGCTATGTGCCTTTGCTTCTCTTCTTTATTTACTGGTTCTTCTGTTCTGAGTTGTATTCACTGTAATTTAATAAACTAGTGTCATTAATATGTCTCTCTCTTGCTCTTCTAATCTTTGATTTTCCTCCAATAATGCTCACCTACAGGACAGAGAACTACAGCCTTGTAATTTCTTCTATCTTCTTCACCTATTTTTGAATCTCTTATTAAATTCTGCAGTTACTTCACTGTTCTTGAGTTCTATTACTGAGACTAGACCTTATACCATGCCCTTACTCTTCTGTTTTCTCTTGAGTTGCTTTCTTATTAGTTTACTCAATATGTTATCCACAAGTCTTGTTAGGAAATGGAATTCACTTCTATGGAGTGCGATAAGCCTCACAATCTCACCCGCAGTCTACTAGATACTAACGGGGTACTGCTAGACTCTAGTTCG
Organism: Lissotriton vulgaris; assembly: GCF_964263255.1. NCBI lineage: Eukaryota > Metazoa > Chordata > Amphibia > Caudata > Salamandridae > Lissotriton > Lissotriton vulgaris. The sequence goes on along the minus strand of NC_141694.1, from coordinate 1,086,777,279 downwards.
CACAAACGGATATGCAAGATTTAATACGCATGAGCTCCAGAGCTACGAAGCTCTATGGAGAACACGCGCCGTCACCAAATTACAAACTTCCTCATAAACTATGATATCGGAACAGTCTTACTTGTATACTGCTTGACAAACTCGATATTTCTTTCTCAGGAATCACACGACGCGTACTTCTTTTTCCCTGACTAAACGCGACGCGCAGATACCCCTCCTACTCCTCAGAATGTTCTGGTGAAGTGCGCAGCTCTTCGCGCGCCTCACCGGTATCACATGAATCTCCAAATTGGACTAGAGCGCTAACCAGTCTTCCTTTACGGAACACTTTGCCGCCATGTTGCAATCTGCCCTGCACCCAATGTTGTTTCCAAAGTTTAGAAAAAGCAGCTACCATCATTCCTCTTTTATCATTCTGGACACTTTTCTTATTATAGGACCTTTTAGTAGGGGACCTGACACGCCCCTTGAACCAGTAGTGAACTCAGAGTGTACAGCAAGACAATATACTCGCTGATTCATGGCTTGACAAGTGTTTCTACTCAAGTGCGTCACCTGCAACAACACAACATCAGGGGAGAGGGGTCTCAACAGTTGCAACACTACTCCCCGCTTTATCCTCTCCCCCAACCCATTAACATTCCAACACAGTATCTTGAACCCACTACCCCACATCCCGGAAATGAATGCAGAGTCCTCCCCATAGCGAACACAGTAACCAGATACAAGAGTAATACAATACGTTGCCTTGAGAAAAAGTAAAACATGCCCAAACTCTCCCTTCCACCCCCCAACATGAACCGGTTACAATACCCCCCACCCTGCACCCCTGCGTTAGACTCAAAAACATCCCCAACTTGCAGTGTGCCTGTCGCCCTAACAATAAACTAGTCTACAAAAAGAAACCCAGAGGAGGAAAGAGTACCACTCCCCCCGCCACCCTCGGGTATACCATCATAGATCACATAAGTTTGAAAGAACTCAAACCGAGCTGTATGGTATGTTAATTGTTCGGAAATCAGGGACCACATTGTCATTCTTGCTCCGGCACGCCACCCTCTGCTCCACCCGAGTGCTCCGTTCGATCGCTCCGCTTTGGTAATGTATCCAGCCAGTCACTCACATTCTCAGGACGATCAAAGAAAAACGTCCGGTCCTCATATTCGACACGGAGCCTGGTTGGAAATAGCATCGCGTATTTCAAGTCCATGTCTCTCAACCGTCGCTTCACCCCCTGAAACCCCATCCTCTGTCTCTGAACGAACTGGGTAAAGTCCGGGTAAAAGCTAACCGTTGTGTTTTCCAACTTCACGGGGCCTCCCACCCGCGATGCCTGCAGGATAGCGTCTCTATCTCTGAAGTTGAAAATTCTGGCGATAATCGGCCTCGGAGGTGCACCCGGCTTCGGCTTCCCACCAGGTACTCGGTGCGCACGTTCCACGGCCAAGAATTTACTTAGGCCTCTGGGGGCGAGGTGATTTAGGATGAGGTCCTCCACAAGGAGATCAACGGCAGGATTTTCCATTTTTTCAGGGACCCCAATAATACGTACATTATTGCGTCTGGCCCTGTTTTCAAAATCCTCATGTGGACGAGCCATGAGATCCTTGGAGGATCGCAGATTGCCGACCTCCGTCTGTAAGTCGGACACATCGGTCGTAAGGCTGGAGGTCTTTAGATCTAAGGATTTGACCTTCTCGTTAGTCTTCGAAAAGTCCGCTCTAATCCAATTGACGTTAATGGCCACAGTGTCAAGCTTAAGGGCGAGAGACTCATATTGCTGGCCGATGGAAGACTTAATACCAGCAATGGCGCCCATGACATCCTGCAGAGTTAACTCGGTCGACACAGCCGGGTCTCCGCCCACCTCCTCCAAAATCTTATTCGTACCACCGGGGGACCCCTTTGGCTGGGTATATCGATCCATGACATTCGTTTGAATAGTTCCCCCCGGAGAGACGTCTTGGTTTTCCGCTTCTCGTTGTCGGGTCTGCCCGCCATATTGGGCAATGTGCCCCTGAGGGGCCTGTGAGATCTGGTGAAAATGGCCCTTCGCGGTCGACCCACCGGCGTCTTCAAAGGCAGGCGTCAGCAGCTGCAGCCCAGCACACAGACGCTCGCGACCGTTGGCATACGGTGGAGTCACAGAGTTCGGAAGACCTCGAGTGACCAGGTCAATCTTGGGATAGGATAAGGCCAAAGACCGAAAGCGAAACCGAAAGTTAACTCCAAGGCAGTGAGCCAAGCCCGTCGGGCCGTTGTTGTTCAACTACTGCCTAGGCGTCTCAACGACTCGAGCCCCAGGCGTTGCCATGGGGTGGGCCTCAAAAGTTCAGGATGTCGTAGCAGCGGTTCCCGAAGCCCGAATCAATTTTTGAAAGCAGCTAGTTCATCAGCTGAGTTTCATCTCCAACAACCCGTCTTCGTAATCAGGATATCGTTCATTATATATGCGGAGGGCAGCGAGGGTCTCGGGAGCCTTGTGCTCACGCGGCCATCTCGGATGCGCGCGAAGCTCCTCCTCCTCTATTGGCATTGTAAATGACAAAGCTATTAATTTCGCTATTTTCAAAACCAACACATAAATAAAAAATGTGTCATTTACAACACCAATAGCTCAAACTTTCCTAATGCGAGACCTATTGCATTGCAAATGCTTGTTTGGTATTGGAGAGGGCCATACGTGACTAATTTGAAGGTTTATCGTACTTCTCTACAGGGTGTGCTGCTTTGATATTCTTAAATAGCCCGGTTATAATTATGATTACTCTACCGCCTTTTGATCTAGAGGCCATATGCATTGTTCCATTTGTGCTCTAATATTTAAAGTTCCTTCTTCAATTGTTTGAGTTCACAAGTGTACCAAGACTGAATTTTAAATGAAAATCTAATGGTCGATGCAAAGCTTATTTAATTCATCTTCTTGTGCTGAATCATGTGCTCGGAATGTTCATGTATGTCAAAAAGACAAGAGTAACCCATATGTCCATAGGAATATATAGTTTTTTACAATGACTCTCTCATGATCCTGAAAAGAAGAAGAATGCAATCTAGATGTTTAAATTAATTTCAACATTGGAGCATTTACCTAATCCTTTATAAAGAAGTAGCCCAGGAAATGTATTAGTTGATGCTCACTTTAGCGGAAGTGAGTAACATTTAGTTATAAATACAAAAGTAAATCTTAATAAAAACACACAGTCACCTAACACAACATATATTGATAATGTTTACATAATTATTGGAAAAATCGAAAAAAGTGAGTTATGTGACGCCAGTGTAGTGACCATAACCATCATGTATTAGAACACATAGTGACTGTATTAAAAAACAGGTTATTGGAGTAAGAAGGTCATGCATAGGGTCTCTGATGGATTCAGCCCCCTTATTCCTATCCAGTAGTCTACCTTTGCAGGGTATGTGGGATTTGTTACACCCCACGGGACCTGCATCTGATACCCACCTGTTTACGGGTTTACAGGAAAGAAGTGCCTTGCTTCTGATCATAATGTAGACATACCTGGATGTTTGGATGACCCTCTGGACTACTGTTGTGCTGTGCCTCTTCCTCGTTCCAACACTCAGTGGTGGGTGATGGTAAGTCCACGACCAGCGTTTTTGTAACCTATTATTATAGTATGCTGCTGCGAAAAAAAGTGGGCAGCAGCGGAGCTTCTAGCATGTTCCTTGGGCTGTGGTCTCACATGAATAGCTCCTGCTCTTGTTCATGCTGCTTCTTTGTTTTGCAGACTATTGGATGTTTGGCCTGGGGTTGACCGGAGAAGCTTTGTGGCCATACATCATGAGGGAGACTTCTGTCTTTTGTGCACTTTTTCTGAGTAGGTATGGCTTGCTGCTTATGCCATTAAAACCTACTTGGACAGTGCAATGGTGGGTCAGTGTTGGGTTGAGGGACATCTCTGTGTGAGGGGAAATGTGGAGGCCATCTCTTTTTCTCATGGTATCTTCCAGTACTTGGAATTCATGGTCACAGTGGGCATGACAAGGAGGTTGGTGGCCTGAGCTGTTTATGTGTATCGGGAAAGTGCTACATAGAACAAGGTGCTTTGGTGGCCTAAGCAATTTGGTGTGTGCTGAGATAGTGGTAGGGTCAAAGCTTTTGGCTCCTACACCTACATGTGCCCTTTTTGTGACCCTGTTGCAGTTTGATAATTAGGAAATGATGTTGCCTCTTTCATTTCACAAAACGTGCAGCACCCAGCACATGTTTCGCAAAGAAAGGTCGCCAATATTGCCTGTTTGTGAAGGCTGAAGTTGTATAGGGCTCCTCAAAATCAAGACATAGGGCTGATGAATAATGTCTGGGATAAGGCCGAGGGGCCTAGAGGTAATGCGCTTCACTCATTGATGCCTTCACCTGCTGTCCACCCATGTGCTCCACCAGCTGGAATCTGCTTCTTCTAGATCTGGAAGGGTTTCATCCTTTGTTGTGTGCTTCTTCTCTCTCACACAAGTTCGATCTTAGTTAACACACCTCACTTGTGGTGTTTGTTCTGTCTCTCTGTGCACTTGTTTTGCCAACATTTCAAATCGTCTAATTTACTCCTCCTAACTCAGTCATGACTTAACTGTAGCCTCTTCTCCAAGTTAAACCTTTCTTTTCACTCTGTCGCTATGCATTGAGAGAAGCACAATTGTAACTTACGGCGTTGTATTGTTCCAGTTCATTTTTCCTATTATCCTTGCTGTTTCTTGTTTATGTAACTTGTGATCTATTATGCAAACTCACTACTTCATCAAAAACCTCCATTATTGGGTCAGTCGCATCCACTTGGGACACCCTAAGCAATTATTTGGCAGCGTGAGATCGGGCTCAAGTAGTATAGCTCAAAGGGTTAATGTACCTGTATCCACAATGTGCTTGTGCGCTGCAAGTTCCTTGTTGGAAGAGTGTTATGATATTTACTACATGCAAAGATTTAGTGGGTATGTCATAGCTTATTGCAAGCTAAAACGTGCATGCTTGCTTTTTGGTTACAAGATTGAACTATTTAGCTGTGTCTTTTAAATGTCCACAATACTGTATTATCGGTAACAAATCAGTATGATCTAATAGAGCAAACCAATGTTTGATATACCATGTTATGAGATACCCACTGAAGGTATTGGTGTAGGAAGCTGGCTCTATATATACCAAAATGAGGTATAGTGTGCACAGAGTCCAGTGGAATCCCAAACGTAGGCAGAGGTAAAAGTAGATAGCATCTTACTCTCTATTTGTAGTAGTGTGGGCGAGCAGTAAGGCTTTATCAGAGGGTAGTGTTAAGCATTTGTTGTACACACTCAATCAGCAAAAGATGTCACACACTCAAAGACTGAATTCAGACCAATTTGATCTGTATAAAATGTTATTTAGTTATGTTTATTTTCTATAACCTAGCAAGCCTGACACAGGTAGGTGTAAATGGCACTTTTCAAGGCAGGTTGAACAATACAAGCAAGTTGAATGAAAATGACTTTGCTACAGGTTTGTAAATGCTTTCAAGACAGTGGAAATTACTGTTAGATTACTTTTGATTACTTTACAGATTACCTAATGGATAACTTTTTCCACTCAGTGTGATATGCAAAGATATCACACTGGACATTTCATAGAGAAAAGGTAGGTTAAGCAGTTATTTGCAGTTTTTCAATGTTTCATACAAAACCAACTCCATACTGAATTTGTTTTAGGAAAAAGCAGTCAATGCAATCCTATAAAAAGAAAATTGAGTTATCGGTTTAAAGTTAAGTACAAGTTTGTGGGAGTTGGTATTCTAGGGTAAGAACCAGGGTTCCTGATGCCCAATGCTGTCCAATAGGGGATAGGGGGGCTTCAGGTTCGGGTCTGCTCATGAACAGGCCACAATGTTGTGGGAGAAAATCTCCTGGTGTTAGACTTAGGGCAAAGAGGGATCCGAGTTAGCACCCAAAGTACTCCCGCAGTGGTGCAGGGGGGCTGGGTGCAGGGTGCTGTTTGGTATTGCGTGCCGCTTTGTTTGCAGTGGGGATTGCAACAAAGACTACAGGCTCGGGGACGAAGATCTTCTGGAGGTGACCACTGGTTTTAGAAGTAAGTTGGGATGCCTAGGGATGCTGGGACACCATCAGTTGGGCCAGCCAAGGTAGTGGGACATCGGGTGCAGGAGTGTCTTTTGGCATCTGGTTTTCCTTACCAGCTCTGGTCTTGGTCTGGGGTATCCTCCAGAAAGAGGCTGCAGGCTTCACTTGGAGATTTGAGGCAGGTCAGAGATCACCAGCTCTTAGGTCAGGAATGCCATGGAGACCTCCTCATGGCGTTGGGCCACTCGAACTTGCGCCATAGGCATCGGGTGCAGAGTGGTGCGGACTTGCGGATTTGGCCAGAGCCAAAGTCTGTGGGTGAGCAAATCCAGTGCTCAGGGGAGACAATGTCTTTCTTGTGGAAGGCAGGGCAGGTCCTCGGTGTTCTTGAGGTTTCTGGATGCAGGTCACACTGGGATTCCACTAGAGCTGTTTTGAGGTGCGGTCAGGCCAGTAGGACTGGGTCCAAGTCAGTTGGCGTTATCCTCTTCTTAGTTTCAACACGGTTCTTCGGTTCTTTTTCTTCTCTTCTTCTTGGTTGGTTCTTGTCTGAGGAGGCAAGGTTCTGGATTGGCGCTAAACACTAATTAAGGGTAGTACAGGTAATTAAAGGTTGGGACTAATGGGTCCCTTCCTTGGGTGGGTACACTCCCTATTATGCCACCCTCCAGTGGGAGGGCCATATGCCCTACTCTGGCTGGCTAGGTCCTCCCATCTGCTAGATGGCGGGGACTGAGAGTTGTGTTTCACCTCACCTCCGCTACCTGAGGGGTGGGGATGGCAACGGTGGGCACACCTCCCTTACTCACTAGGTTTTCCCACTGATTATCCCTCCCAAAGTGGGGCTCAGAATCGGTGGAGGCCAGTTGCTGGAAGTAGCAAAATGCCTGGGGAAGCTCACAAAGGCTGCAAACCTTTGAATCTTCCCCTTCGTGGACCCTACCCATCCTGGGGGAGTAGACTTGGCACCTCGTCCGAGGATGTGCATTGTTTCAGACCAGAGAACAGCAGGCTCTCGACCTGGTGTCCAGAAACATGTCTGGTAGTGGCAGCTGGTGAGCAGCCACTCACCCTGGTCATATGTGTTAGGTCGTTTTTCAGGGGGTGTCTGTGTGCATTTTATCATTAAATCCCACATTGGCATCAGTGTAGGTTTAATCTGCTGAGAAGTTTGAGACCAAACTTCCCAGTATTCAGTAAAGTCATTGTGGTACTGTGGAGTTTGTAATGACAAACTCCTGTCATCATATACTCTTAATGGAATTACTGAACTTACAATGTCTAAGAATTGGCTTAGACACTGTAGGGGTACAGGGCTCATGCACCTGTACCCTCACCACAGGTATAGTGCACCCAGCTAAAGGGATGGCCTGACCTATGCAAGGACAGTGGTTTGTAGACATGGCACACAGTGTGCCATGTTGACTCTTCATTTTGTTCTGTACCAACACACACAGCCTGCAAAGGCAGTGTGTGCGTGTGGAAAGGTACAGGGCCTCTAAGGGTGGCACAATAAGTGCAGCAGCCCTTAGGGGCCTTGCCTGGCCACAGGGGCCTTGGCACCTGTGGTATCATTTGCAAGGGACTGACCTGTGGCCAAAGAGCGCCCTTTCTTACAATCAGGAATTTATATAAAAATCATTAATGAATACATGTGAGTGAAAGAAACAGCGATAATCCAATTCAACCTATTTGGAAAATCTTGATGCCTAAAAATAATACACTGCAAATGCATGTTGTCTGGGAAAAAAGTATTGCTCTTTGAATTAACAGTTGCATGACAAATACTGTAACAAACAGCCACTTTATATCCAATCTGTTTTTACCATTTGTGAACCGCAATTTCACCCATGCATTTAGGTAAAAGTAATTTAATTCCCACAAAACACACTTCAAATTACAATATCACATAAACAGATAAAATAGATTGAGATAAAACTGCTTTCCACTGTGCCTTTGGGAAATTAAAGTTGATCTGAAGAAAATAGACCTGCACTGATAACAAAGGAATGAATACTCCAAGCTGTGAATTTCTGTGTGTAAAGTGTAAGGCTAATGATATTTCTGTTAATGGTGGATCTACTGTCACTGCTGAATTATAGTCATATTACGTTTTGGAATAAGTGTTCATCAAAAAAGGCTGTTCTGTTGAGCAGTTGAAAAAATGCATGCACATTGTTATATCTTCAAATAAATATGTAATTTACAAAAAAGCTATAAATAGGATTCTTTCTATTCAGCAAGTTAATCATCAGCCAAGTGCTCTTTACTTATGGTACTCACACGTTATACATAATAAGGGGTAATAACTGCTAGACCTCTGCACCCAGGATCATACAGCAGAGATGAAAAAGAGTTGAGTCTTACTTACTGCAAAATTATTAACATCACAGGAGACCTCACATGGAATACAGATGTGATAACCTGTAAATAGGATGCAGTCTCCCAGGTCTTCCTCCCACCCCAGTCTCAGGTAGATCGCCTCACCACTGACTCTCATTTACAATTTAACTCCTGGCAAAATGAGAGGGTAAATGTGCCGCCAGGAAATATACCATGCATTAGCAAAACCAACACGCCATTCTAGTTCTCTGTGTTTGATTTAAGTAAGGTACACAGGAAACACACAGTTCATTTACTGTGAGTTTACCATGGGTGAGTCACTGGTTGTGAGGCTCATCCACTGTAAAAAGGTCAAAACCCAAGTGGTCAAAAAGCAAATATTCCAGGGGGATTTAATGGGCAGAACCCATTTCTTTACAATCACAAATAAAGCTCTACTTCTCTTTGCCTATTCAGTGATCTGAAAAGAGCATTCTGGTCCACAGAAGGTGAAAGAGACAGAAGCAAATCCATTCAAATATTTGAATTCCTGAAACCAAAAAAATTCCAAAGCTATTAACCTAGGCCTTCTCCTGTAAGTTATTCAAGAATAAACTAGAAGCATTTACCTGAAGAAATCAAACTCCACACAAACTTGCTGTCCCCCCGCTAAGATCTATCAGTTTGTCTATTCTGAGTTCACCTTAAATATTAAGCAACATTTGTAAAGTCAACTGCGCTCTTAAAATAGTGGTATTGATTAAAAATCACTGGATTTACAACTGCAGGAAATTCTTAAACTTTTAGATTGCAGTCAAGTCTATTTATCTCTGAATGTTATTACCCCACAATTGTGTAATTTTAAATGGAAATTAAACTAACAGAAACGGTGTAGTGAGGATGTTCAAAGCCAGGGTTAGAGTCGACACTTTGTGAATGCCTATATAGAGGTTGGATTGTGGGAAGTCATAAACTCATTTCCAACCGTTGACCTCCCTAGAAATGGTCAGACATTCGCTACTGTGAAAACCGTGAGTAAATCTCTTTACAAGTTGGGCAGGGGAATTGAACACTCACAAGCTTTGAAGGGATTGTGTTCTCCACAAAGAAAATAATTTCCCTGTGGAGGAAGAAAAGTAAATGGACAACCTATTGCACAGGAGCACTGGCTTTTCCCCAAAGAATTCTTGCATTCTGTTCTTCACTAGCAAATTCCCAATGCCAAACAGTTGATGGTTTCCGGACGTTGGAACATTTTGTGAATAGGAAAGAATCATACTTCAGCACAAATGTAGATATTGCCTTCATCAACAATAGTAGTAGTAATACTATTATCATCAACATAAATGATGCAATAGATGTAATAGAGAGGTATATTTTCAAATGAATGCTTCAAGTAAAGAATGGCTGATATGTTTGATTAAAGAGATACCCATGCCTTGCCAGAAAATCTTGTCTCATTTGCATGTTTGTTTATGTGGTTTTTAAAGCCTTGTATAACACATGGGAGCCTGAAATTCCTGTATAAAATCATGTCTCTAATTTCCTCATTATAGGTCACTTGTGAAATCCTAGTCCCCTGTAGTAATAAAATGATGTAGCCACTCGACTGTAATACCGTATTACTGTTTTCATTTTTATTAGAGTTTTATATAGCGCTAACTATACCCGTGAATTCGGGTATCAGAGCGCTTTACATTAGCACCAGTTTCATTACAAAAGAACACATTCATTGTTTTGGTAGGCATGGGGAGATTTAATGAGTTGCCCAAAATCACAGGATGTAGGGCAGTGTTGCCAAGACTCGAATCAGGTTCCTTAGCTCCAAAGTCGACCGCTCTAGCTGTAAGGCTACATCCTCTCCCCCTGTTGAGTTCTGATGTCACAATGCCTGCTACCAGAGCCAGCAACTGAGGGAAAAGTCGGGTTACAAAGCATAATGAAATCTGTGCCTTATAAAATGAAAACAAAACTAGGCTTTCCTTATTCTGTTCTATTTTTCTTGAGGAACAGTGATACGCAGAAAGGAGTTATATAAGCAAGGTGCTTATTCTTCCCACCTTTTAGGACATTATTGGAAAGACAGACTTTCTCAACATGTTTCTAATCTACACAGTCTAAGCTAAAGCGTTTTTTTTACATCCAACTTGCAAACTAATTCTAATACCGTTTGCAACAAATGCCTAGCTTCATTTTGGGGTGTTTAACTTCCCCCTGGAGATTCTAATTTTATACTCCATGTTTATTAACTTCCTATCTCTTCCATATGAAAGAGCTTGAGGCCAAGTATTTAAGTGGTTTGAGGGAAGGGTTATAGTGTGATCATATTTTATAAGGAATACAGTAAATCTGTCGTACAATTTAAGACAGGGGTCTCTAACCTTCTCTGTAGTGAGAGATACTTTTTATTAGTGAAAATCATTATGAGCCGCTGAAGGCTAAGGGCCTCATTACGAGTTTGGTGTTGCAAGAGCTGGACCGCCCTCACCGCCAAACTCGGGGTTGATCCTCTAGCCAGATTAGGAGTATTCTCCTGTCTGGCGGGCGGTTCTCTGGTGTTTCCACGGCTGTGCCTATGAAATAGGCACCATAATGGGGACGTCAGAATCAGTACCTACACAACATGGACTGCTGCAATCCATGTCATGCAGGTTCTGGATTGCATTCACATGGGGCACAACATGTGGCCCCCTGCATGCAGACCATGGCCCAGAGGCAACAGAGTTTTTATGGTGGGCTTACCGCCATGAAAACTGTTGCAGAGAGGAAACTTGTAATATGCTTGGCAGGAACGCAGCATTCCTACCAAGCATATTGCTGCCTCAATCCAACTGTGCCACCTCCAGGCATTGCTGATCCCTGGAAGTTGAGGTGGTCCCAGGGCAGCCCAACTGCCCTGGTCACAATAGGGTGGTCAGAAGACTGCCACGCCCCCACGAGTCATCCGATCCGTAGACAGGCAGACTCATAATGAGGCACTAAGCAACTTGCGCATTGTTATCAGATGCCCCCACACCCAGCTTAATTGACTTTAATGGTAAAATGTCTATACAGCTAGATGCTATAGTTTGAACAAAATACTTTGACTGGGAGAACTATAACAGGGCTGCCATGTGTGTCAGTAAGAGCGTGGTCTTTGGAGATGTATGAACATGTGTGAGTATGAATGGGATATCTGTTTACAGGTGACTGGAAGACTATTTAGTCTGTACTTGAGGTACATGGCATACCTTTAACCATACATGGCACTGTTACACGTATAACACAAATGGGTGAAATCTAAATGGCAGAAAAATGTTCTGCAAAAATGTTCAGAATATAGAACATTTTTCTGCACCTTACATTTTTCCAACTTAAAATAATGGCTGTATTTTTCACTTATATAAATGCCACTGTATCGAGGAAATTAAATTAAGAGTTAACTTTGATTATATGGATTCCATAAAACTAATCTTTTAAACTTTCTCCCACTTTTAAGTGTCACATTTACAAACATCAAGCGTCTTGCTCTCAGTGGCCTGTAGGCATGGTGCCATAGTTATAACAGAAGAATACAATTGTTTAAATGAGAGGAATTTTAAGTGAATAAACATGTTTCATAAAACATTGGGGTGCATTTGGATTAATTGAAAGTGAAGAATGACATTAATACTTAATGTTTCATAGAAAAAGTTTTCTTCACCCAAAATTTCTCCCATTGGAAAAAAATTGCTATTTTTTCAAATGTAAATATGGCCACTGGGGGTAAAATGTCTACTGCTTGTAAGTGTAACATTTTGAAATGGGAGAAAATTAAATGAAGAGTTAATCATTAAGTTAACTTTTTATTTTTATTTTCTCCCATTTAAAACTGTTTAGAAACATCACTTTGTTCCCATGAGTAGTCAACAAGGACTTTTATTTAAGACTAAAATACTTCAGTGCTTTAGTTCTTCACCTCAGTGGCCCAGCCAGGCACATAAATCAGACTGAGCACTGTTCATTATGAGGCTCTGCTATCTGCAGCCTGATGATAATAACGTAATGTTTGAACAGACGTCCCTGAACTTTAAAACAAAAATGTGATCCTGTGCTAATTTAAAAATGAACTGAAGGTTTCTGGGAGCTACTGGTAGCTCATGGGAGCTTCTGGTAGCTCATGATCGACTGGATGGAAACACCTGTCATAAGGATATTGCAAGTAAGTCTGAGTTTCATCACCTTATAGAAGAACAATGTCTTCGGTTTTATCCTTCTATATCAAGGAGACTGAAAGTGCAGCCGAGGGGCTGCTGTTTACTTGAATGAGCACTAACACATAAAATCTGTTATATGGGCAAGTGTAGGAAAGTGCTGTTTGTGACTTGGTCACCCTCAATATTTGCCTGCCATTTGATGTGATTTCGACTGGAAGTGCACTGGGTTCCTGTTAACCAGATTGCCAGTTCCAGATCTCTTTAGCAAAACTGTACAATTGTTTCCCCAATTGGCAATACCTTTGGTGCTCCCTGTAAGTCCCTAGTACAAGGTACCCCCGGTACAGAGGTCAAGGAGGCTAAAGAGGGTCCTTGAGGGCTGCAGGGTGAATTTTGCCTCCCTAAAAGACTCCTCACCAAACACGTACAGACTGCCACATCAGGCTGTTTGTATTGGTGCAGACCAAAGTGAAAACATGACAATACCCACATCCCTGTGTGCCTTGCCTGTGGCCACTGAATGCAGTATAGGTAAGTCACCCCTACAGCAGGCCAGGCAGCCCTAAGGCAGGGTGCACTATACTAAATGTAAGGGCGTAACTGCATGAACCTGTTCGGGTTTGTACCATTGCTGTCAGTACAAGTGAACAGGGAAGCTATTTAGGTGCATGTGCTGGATACTGTTGAAAACGAGTTCCTCAACTGCATGTTCATCCCTGAAAATAGGGATGCTTGATATTAAACCTACACTGATGCTGGTGTTGGATTTAATAATACCTGCACCCAGAGGGCACCTTAGAGGTGCCACCTGAAAATCTATAAGCTACTGGTGTTCTGACTGACTGGTTCAGGCTAGACGGCAACCAGAGACACATTTCTGATCCTCAAGGGTGAGGGCCTTTGCTTTCAGGAGACAGAAATCAAGCCTCCTCAGCCAGAGGAATGCTTACACCCCCACCCACACAAATAATGTTTTTAGCTGTTGCTGTGATTTTAGATTCTTGATATATTAGTGGTTATAAATGTTTTAAAGTTGTATTCACATGGTTTTTGGTGGTTTTAGGTTTTTATTATATAATAATATCTTGTGAGGGATTGGCAGTTGACAGCGCTTGCACTTTAGCTTGATTGGGTGTCACCCCCCTTTAAGAAAAATAAATTGGCAAAGGATTTTAGCTTTGTCTTCTGGAACTTACATTTGTCAGCATTCAAAGTCAAACCTACATCCGCAGGTAAATGACACACTTGCGTGAAAGCATTAACATACTCCTTCTTTGTAGCTCCGAAAACCAATATGTCATCACTATAATTAAACCCATTCATGGCAGGTTGTATGATACATTGAATGACATCTTGAAACAGGTATGCAGCTGATGACTCAACAGAACTTAATCTTTTTTATTGGAACAGACCAATAAGTGTAGAAATTGTTGTACCTGCAACTTTCCTTGAGTTACAGCTGATGATATCCTTTATTCAAATCAAGGCTAGAGAAGATCTTCACACCATTCAATCGCGTTATCAAGTCAGAAATATGCGGACCTGGATGTCAGTCCCTTTCAATTGCCTGATCCGCTTAACACATGTCTACGCAGATGCGTACAGCTTCTTCCCTGTCCTTTTCTTGGTACTACTACCATAGGAGAAACCCAGGGCATTGGACCAGTGGAACGTTCAATGAGATCATGTTTGAGCAATTAATAAAGTTCCTTTTCAACAGCTTCTTGTAAATGAAAGGCAGTTCATCTGTTTCTTTTAGCAATAGGATGGATTTCCTCATTAATGTGTAATCGTACTTTCATAGTCTTGAGCTTAACTAACCCATGAAACAAGGAAGGGAACTGACTTATCATTTCGTGATGAGTATTCATGAATTAATGCGCTGATAACAACCCCAAATCAGCAGCTGTGCTGACGCTGAGCAAACAGCCACCTGCTGCTGGACCTTAAAGTACATGAATGAATGGGTGCTTGTACATCCGTTATCTTGTATTTCATCATTGCATCAAACAAGCCTTAACTTTTTAATGGTGTTGATGCAGCCAATCTATACATTTTAGTTTTCGCTGGCTTAAGTTGTGGCAATGGAGATAGTTCATTGTATTTCTCCTCAAGCATTATGTTTATCAACACACTACCGTCAACAATAAAAGGTATTAAGCAACTGTTTACCTTTAATGTAATGTTTGGACAATGTTTGAATGACTGTGATGCTTTTTCATGTTGACTTTTCTTGGACCTGTGCTTTTCTTCACAGGCGGCGAGTCCAACATGCACACATTTTTCTGAGGTAAACATCGACATTGCATAACCATCATCTTCCCTTTCACTTGATGTAGATATTGAAGAACTCTTTGACGATGATTTAGATGATGATCAACTTCGTTTGGTGTCAATTTGTCTCAATTGGTATAGTCGCCTGGCCTTCTGGGCATGCGTCGAGCATCATTTCCAAAGTTTTTGGGTGGCCATTTTCATTTGTGCCGTGATGCACTTCTTTTATCTTTTGCCTGGCAAACCATCTAAAAATGGTTCTCCTATCCACAGCCTTTGCACACCTGTCCAATGGCGGGACCTTTACTTTCATGTGGAAATGAAAATCCACACCTGAAGCACAATTTCTTCTTTGTAGACTATTTGTCCCTCTGTCTTATGCTTTGGTTTACTTTTTACATGCATGATTCACTTACTCTGGGCCCCTCTGGCCTTGATGTTAATAGCTTGTCGATCAGCACGCCCTTCAGCTCTGGCAGCCATAAGAACTCACCCTAAGCTAAGAGTTTCTCTCAGTATTCATTGTCTGAAAGAATCTGAAAGACATCCGTCAATAACTCTGAGGCGTATAACTTCCTCATCATTGAAGTTGTTGAACTTACAGTGTTTGATGAGCGTACCAGGTCTCTCAACAAATTCATCAATGGTCTCTCCATCTTGCTGCCATTCCTGAATGAAAATGTATCTTTCATAATCTACATTTGACATTGGATTGAACTTGAGGTTCAAGGCTTTTTGCATTGACCGTATGCCGTTTTGTCAACTTGCTGCATTTTCTTTTTGACTACTTTCATACCTTCACCGGCTAGATTCTTAAGGCATTTAATAATCTTCTTGTTATCTGTTTCTTCTTGGCCATCAATGACATCCCAACTGTCTCTATACAGGCAGTCCATATGCCACCAATATTCAGAATGTTGATGATATTGAATGGTTGTGGTGGTTTCAGGAAGGCTGCAGCATTGTAACCATTTGTGTGATTGGCTGACACAGAGTGGAGGTCTCTTCAACACTGTCTGCTAGGAACTGCTTCATTCTTAACATCTCTATGGCCCTGTGCTGTTCTGGCCTCTGTGTCATCTAGGCCAGTTGATGGAACTGTGACCTCCCTCTTGGTCTCCATGGGAGCTCTTCACTTTTCTGGGGATCTCTGGAGTGGTTCTGAGTCACCACCCAGCAGCTTTGATGGTGTTTACTTTGGGTATGGACAGCTCCGTAAACACAACACTGGGCACTTCTTCTGGGGCCACTCCACCCAGCTCTCTTTACTCAGTTCTGGTAAGCTGATGGCCATTTATTTTATTTGAATGGCTTTGTTTGTAAGTGTCTCTTTGTGCTGCCTGACACCAGTTTGTTCTCTGTCTCACAGCACTTCTGATCACAGCGTTATCTTGCAGTTTGCTGTCACTATTTGCTGTTGTTTCAAAACTTGGTTGCATCCACCTTTAGCATTATCACTCTGTATGAAGTATGGTTTTAGGTTGCATAGTAGAGCAGTACCTCTTTTCAAAGCCTTTCCAGTAGGTTCTTGACAAATGATGTGTAGACTTCTCAGTGTATCTTTTATTAACTACAAATGCAATACACAGGCTGGAGTTGTGCTTTGACACCACCTATGTTAAGTGTTGATTCAGCACTTTGACTGACGCTCACATGGCATGCATGAGCAGTTTGCTGGATCATGGCATACTCTCGGGAAGAGCACTATTGATCTTCTGGTTAGTTATCCCCATCTTGTCGCCAATTGTACCATTCACACAGAGTTTAGTATAACATGTTTTATTCTTCTGTGTGTAACAGCAAACTCAGCATTCTAAACCTGCATTCACTTCACTCTTATGTCACAGTTCTACAGTGTCCGCCAGGAGCCAAAAGGGTTCCGTCATTGCTAACTCACACAATACTTCAACAGCCACAGGGAGGACTCTATACGTTCAATCACCCCCTCTTTGCACAGATTAATCAACAATTCATTCAGACTTTGTCTCACACTTAACAGCAACCTCTTATCCTTGTGCTTCACAGGAATGCAATCCTGCAGTTCCTACAATATGATAACATGTTAAAATCTTTCAGCATTCCTTATTTGTCACCAAAAGCTTCTTTGTGTTTTTCCAAACACAACTGAATATTATTGATTCCCATTTCAGATTCACATTCGCTTATGCTTAAAACTTGGCGTGTGCACCCTGGCTTGGGCTTGAGAATAATTTATAAACAAGCCTATTGGCCTATAATGCCTGCTCCACAGTGCGAAACATAAATGTTCCCTTGCACCTCTCGACCTTTAAAATGTATGACACTTTAAACAAATACTACCAAATCAATTTTAAATCCATTATTTCCCAGAGGAATGACAACAGGTGGCAATAAGACATCCTTAAAATTGTTCTCGCAAAAGGTATGTTTGGTTAAAATTGTAATTTTGGAACCAGAGACTGTTAGCAAAGGTAATAGCACACACACCCAATTTTGAATTCTTCCACATGGCCATCAGATTTGGGCGCATTTTCCGCCAGACACAACAATTTATTGTTGTTCATATCATTGGACATTTTCAGGTCACCCCATCACACATGAATATTTCCACACAAACTTTGGAATTGGACATATTATCTTTCTGTATCATTATGAATAACAGTAAACCGTTGAAATAATCAGTTAATTTTTGGGCACTTTCTTCACTCTTCAGATTCACACTGCCTTTCCTAGCATTCATACAACAGACCCTTGCAAAATAACCAATGACCCTGCACTTATTACATTCTTTGCCAACTGCAGGACATTTTTTGGAAGAAACTATGTGAAATTTAGATCCACATTGATTGCAATTATTGCCAGAATTGGAGGTTCTTCTTTTGGCTCCTTTTTTGTTTATAGTGGTTTTGTTTTCCTTCATAAATAAAACTATGTGATCCATCTTGTTGAGTTCTCCGACAGATTCTTTTGAATCCTGAATACCATTCGTTATATCTATAGCCTCATCCAATGGCGGGTTTCTGCTAGTAAGAAGTCTTTGCTGTATCTTTTTCTTGTGACACTGAGCTACTAATTGGTCTTTGATTAAAAGGTCTGTAAAGTTTGCATATTTGCATTTGGCTGCAAATGCACGCAATGAGGATACATGCATGTTGATAGATACTGAAGCTGATTGCTCTCTCAAAAAAATGGTGTTGTCTCACAACCAAGTTTGGGGGTTTGAAAAATGCTTTTCCAACCTTTTCACTGCCTCCTCATACTCATCCAGTTCATCATCATCTTCTTCCGGCACATATACAGGAAGGTGAGCAAAAATCTCCTGACCTTCAAGACCCAGGGAGTGTTCAAGTAACCACCTTTTGCTTTTAAGTTTTAACTTGAACCCATCAATGGCTCCAAGAAAAGCATTGAAAGCCCTAAACCATTCTTTCCAGGCAACGGTTGGCCCCCCAGGAGACTGTAAGAATGGTGGTGGAGGATTAATGACTTGCATGTTCAGCACAACAGATTCACAACATGCCGTAAGAGCCAAGAGTCACTTGAATTACCAGAATGATTATAAATATACCTAGGTTATTGAAGATTTAAAAAAAATATACTTTTTCAAAGTAAAATGTGTTTTGACTGACTTAATTAGGACACATTAGGAAAAGTAGGATGGACACCATTGATCAATTAGTAAATGCCTGACCTTGTTGTAATATATCAGGCAATCCAAGGTGGCCACCATAGTGCAATAACAAATGCCTGACCTTGTTGTGTGACATGTCAGACAAGATGGCCATCATATTCAAACAATAGCACGAGTGGTGGGTGCTTTAACTAAGGAGATAGCAGGCCGAACGGCAATTATTGTTGTGTGCACCTGGGACAAATGGGGAAGGTGAAGTGATGGTACCTACTGTGGATCAAGTTTTGTGCTCACAAAATGTTCAGGTGGGCCTGAGCAATAAACCTTTCAAACACTCCAGGAGGGGCGGTAACATTGGCATCACCAAACTCGACAACATTGATGCCAACCCTTCTGCCTGTTGCAAAACGCAAAAGAAAGTCCGGGAACAGCATAACCACAACCACAGCCACAACCACAGATAAGATCTTCCAAGGCCCACTAAATTTTCAGGGGCCGATTGATCACTACAATAATAAAGACATGAATAACCTTTCCTGAAAACCGTTCTGGGACAAACTGACAGTTATTATAAAGAAGCTATTATTGCCATTCAAAAATAAAATGGCTAAATTGGAGGGGAGATTGGAAACCATTATCACCCACTGTAACTACTTACGTTGTATACCTAGTATACAACCCGTGGGGATAACGAGGTACAACCCAAAAATACTAAGACACTCAATGATAATATACATCTGCAAGGATTGGCGATCAATCTGGCAAAAGTTCAGTCCCCAAGCAGATCCGGCCAAACTTTAGAGCCAATCAAATGATAGGGCCCAATAATATGATCCCTACCCAGACACCTACAGTAACCCTAAACCATGTAGCTCGAATAGATAACTATACAACCAATAGACCTAATCAATCTACAATCACTCCCAAGAGGTAGCAACCATTAACCTTCCCCCAGCATGCTGCCCATACGTGGCTGTTTTGGTAAATGTTCCCCCTTTGAAAACCGATATTAGAGATTCCAAAGAAGACCTAAAGAATAAAGTGGTTCATTGGCTTAGCACTAAATGCTTATTTTCACCAGCTAATGCAAAACAAATGTTATTCACATAAAGAGTGAGGTGGGTTGGCCCAAAAACGAACATTTTGAGGGGGACTGCTTTATTTTACATTTTCAAAATCCGAGTATAGCTAGTGATATCCACGCAAAAGTATCACTATTACCTCTGGTTGGTCAGAATGTGACTGTATTACCATTGGGGCTTTTCTACTGGCATTTAAAAAGTTCTAATCACCCCGTCCTAATCTTCAAAATGTACAGGCAGAAAGGCTACCCTATTCTCATTCCCATGATTTTCTCCGTCAAATACATATCAAGCACTGAGTACCATGGAAGACAATGATTGACTCAGTTACAAAGAAGATGGTTTAGACAATATGGGGATGTCCTGTAGAGAGGATGTATCCAAGGTGCAGGAGCTATATTTGTCTCTTAATGGTACTGATTGCAGCCCTGTAATGTGATATATAAGCCTGACAATACTAACTGTGATGATTATCTCAACCCCAGTATAGCAGCAACTGTAGACACAACCATGAATCCACAGAATAAACCAGGGGATGGAAAATATAGGTTCACCACATGGAATATGTATGGGCTCATGAATAAAATAGGGAACACCGACTGGAATAATTGTATATCTGAATACAATATAAAATGCATGGAAGAAACTTGGTGCATGAAACCTGTATATGTAAAAGGGTTTTCCTCATACTTTTTAGAAGCAACAGTATCACACTCTGGGGAGGCAAAAGGGGGGCTGTTGACCCTTATTTCAAACAAAATCTCAGTAAATGTCAAAATTATTTTAAACCCAGATCCTTACTTCCAATTACTGTGGCTTAAGAAAAAGGGGGAGAAAGATTTGGTTATAATAAATTATTATAATCATTTCTTTGATCTAACATGTATTGCAACATCACTTGATTATTGTTTGGAATCCCTTTTCAGCTCTATATATACAAATAATATTTTATTATGGGCAGGAGATTTTAATATCCAGGCATGTGCTCTATCTGATACATGGGCGTGTGGTTGTATTAAACTGGATGGGAAATTACCATTTCTGCCACAATGAGTATGGCCAAGCCCTGAACTTCATTATTTTCAAATAAGATTAACAGCTTTTGAGGTGTGATTGTGGTACTAATGGAGTGTTAGTCCCAACATGTATTGTCAAGAATTCAACCTCTATTATTGACCACGTATTACTCTCTGCGTCAGCAAATGCGATGTGCGGCACACCCATCACAGTATTGGCGACCCTAAGTGAACATAGTCTGATTTTATTGGTATTTTATTTTTAGGACAGGAGAGACGAATCATTTTCCAGAGTAAATAACATTACCACAAGTAGGCCAAATGGTGCAAAAATCAAATGGGAAGACGTTGACCCCTCCATTATGTTACAAAAAATTGTTGAGAAAAATCATAGGGAAATTAATTATTTCCTCCCGGAGGCTTTGTACCTAATCTGTTAGTAAAAAAGTTGAATCATATTACTAGCTCCATTAAACTACTCCTGACCTGTCATCCTATTAGAGCAGAGAATAACCAAAGAGGATGGTTTGACACTACCTGCACGAAAGCACTTCAGTCTTTCAAACATGCCTTTAGTAGTCCCCCACAGGATATCTTGCCCATTAAGACCCTGCATATCCAATACAAACAGGCTTGTGTCACAAGGATAAAAACACTCCAGAGATAACCCTTCACTTGCGGAAGAGGATAAGAACGCTAAGCTATTCTGGGATACAGTGAATGCTCCATTTCTAAAAAAATTATGACATTCCTGAGTTTAGCTATTTTGGCCCCTGTGATAGCTGCGTGGCACATTTCTCTGATATCTTTAGATAGAACATAGAGGATGCAGCAAGGCATACATGGAGGCTGGAAGGGTAATGGAGACACACAAAGTTCGAAATTACCCTTGAGGAAATCAAGCTGGCCATTCAAACTAGTGCAGGTGGATGGGCTCCTGGCCAGTTGATGTATTTAAATCTGGTGCTGATCTCTGGAGCCCTATCATTGACTAGGGTTTTTAATGTAGCATCAACTAAAAGTACTCCAGCCTCCTGGGAAACATTGTTTATAATACCTATATATAAAAAGGGGGATAAAGCAAACCCTAAAAATTATCGGCCAGTTTCACTTTTAGACTCCTCAATGAAGGTAATGAGCAAAGAACTACTGCTAAGGTTGGAGGAATGGGCACATGAACAATCGATTCTGATCACGGTGCAGTATGGTTTCAGGAAGCAGCTGGAGACTGTTGAGCAATGCATTAATCTTGAGCTCCTAATTGGAAAATATAATAGGGCAAAGATGGGCACTTTATATCTATGTTTTGCAAACTTGAGTAGTGCTTTTGACCTGGTCAACCATAATTTATTATGGACATCGCTGATTTCCCTAGGTGCACCCAGAACATTTGTGGGGTTTCTCTCATGCCTTTATGTGCTGCAAATACCATAGTCCATAATGAGGTTGACTTGCAGTTTTTAGGGGACCTCCTTTTGGTGAGACCCCTGTTATTATGGATATCGCTTTGGGCCAAGGAAGAAACTAGCTTACTAGAACCATTATACTTGACTGTCTAGGCCACGATAAAGCCCTAAATATATCTTGGCTATCCTATAATAACTCTGTTCTTGGTAAACTGTTTAATTTGTGTATCTGGTCCGACATTACCCAGTTTACATCACTTACTAAGAATAGGATTACAAATATATTTTTCCAAACAAGGCTGGATAAACGTGAGCTAGATGATGAAAAATTATCGTTTGTAATAATCAGTCCTTGGATAAGAAAGAGGAGGATAATCCCAACCTGGTTTATGTAACTAATATACAGCACCGTTTTGTGCTGAAAAGGCTGAGATGTGGTATTGGGCATCATCTAGTTGCCTTTCCTCACACAAGGTCCTGCCCTTGTGATGTGACCCCCTGCCACTGTGATGCTCATAGCAAACAAAGCACCCTGCACTTTTTATTGGTCTGTAAACTGTACCAAAATGTGAGGCCCCCCTACTTGAAGCGTATGTTTATTGTCTAGAATATTAGAACCCATAAAGCTGCAATGAATTACTTGGTGACATTAGGTGACCCCTATGTGTGTAACATGTTGCACTTTTTATATTAAATGCTATGAAAATAAGGAAAGCATATCACAATAGCTAATGGATCGAGTACCATACATTTTTTATCGTTCGTAAAACTACCTGACTTTAACTTTATTTAAATTATTGAACATTGCCTAGAATTTCTAGGTTAATTGTATACATCATTTTTATGGACTGTTTTTGATTGTACCTATTTTATACAATATTGTCGTAATAGAATTGGGGCTGCATATTTTACTGTGTTTTACGTACTAAATATTTGGATGATGAATTGACTATTAGTAAGTGTAAATTCTTTATTGCTCGGTTAATTAAAACCATTACAATGTATAACATTCTGTAACATCTAAAACAACTATTAGGAAATGAGGAAGGAATAATAAATAGGAAAAAGGGATGGGAAGAAAATTTAAAAGACGAATATAAAAACTATGGTGCAAACAGGCTGTCACTGGTTGCAGTGAACTTGCTGGGGCACAAATTTGTCTTTCAAATGGTGTTCTTAGATCTCCACGAGGGTCGGGCCTATGGCTGTGGGCCTCGTTTTTTCACAAAACTGTCCAGAAATTTTACTGATCGGCAGATCAGTTGAGGGTCCGCTGAACATAGAATCTGGACTATCGCGGATCGACAGGTGCGGACTCCTTGCTCGTTAAATTTGTCTTTAAGCCAATGCCGCCGACCTTGATGCATGGCAGGACAGATGCAAACAATGTGTATAATGTCTTGTTTGCCTGCACCACAAAGATCGCATTCCGATGTTTCTTGCGGTCGCCATTTAGGTTGATCTACTTTTGTGGGCAGAATGCCCAGCCGTAAATGGAGGAATTTACGTTTAAGTGTCAACGAGAATGCGGTGTCTAGGTAAGGTGCTGGGGCAGGCCTTGTGTACGATTTAAGTGTCATCCAGGCGTGGGTTCGGGTGCTAAAAGTTGTTTTGTCAATAAGGAACGAGTGTTTCTTAGCAATCCTTTTAACCACCTGGTTAAACGAAGGAACTGGCAGTTTTGTTTCCCACAAGGTTCCCAGCTCGGTTGCCTCTAGTGAAAGTTTTAGGTACTTAAAATAGTCAGAGGTCGGGCTAGTCTGGATTGCGTCCCAGAGTGCGACGTTCATTGTGTTCTCCTTGTTCCTCCAGAGATTGTACCAGAATTTGATGGCTTCGTATTTTTTCAGTAAGACTTGAGATTGTAGTCCGAATTCAAGTCTAACTTGCGCTGGAGAGGAACTATTTGGTAGCGCAAAAACCCGTTTGTAGACTTTGGTTTTTATTTTGTCCAGGAGGGTGGCGCTTTTCCCGTGGTGCAAAACGCTGCCATATGCTATTGTGGGCAGTAATTTTGCTTTCATTGCGATTAGCAGAGGGGAGACGAGAGGACCCTTTAGCTCTATTGCCAGTCTGGTAAAGGCATGCAGTAGGGTGGCCCCCTTGTTTTCTACGACTTTAAAGTGCTCTTGAAAGTTTAGGAGCTTATCTAGGTGGACCCCCAGGTATTTGTAGCTATTTACAGCTTCCAGATGATCATTGTTTATTCGGAAGGTTGGCTGATTTTTGCGACGTCGTGTTATGAGCAATGTCTTTGTTTTCCTGATGTTTATTGTTAGCAGGTTCCTTTTTGTGTAGCTGGACAGGTCATGTAGCAGGCGTTGAAGGCCGATTCTTGTCTGGCTCAACAGTACCACGTCGTCCGCGTATGAAAAGTGCGTTAGACGGAGGGTACCTAGCCTGGGAGGGTGTGCATTGACCTTGTCTAAGCTTTCTGTCAGATCACTCATAAATAAGTTAAATAAGTGTGGAGCCAAGACGCAGCCTTGCTTTAGTCCATCGACGGTGTAGATCTTCCTGGTCAAGTGGCGCCCGTTGTCGATTTTTACTTGCATCCACGTTCCGGTATGTAGGTTGATGATGGGCAAGAGAATTGAGTCCGGTAGGCCCAGATGTTTTAGTTTTGCCCATAGCGTTTGCCTGTTGACACGGTCAAAAGCCGCCTTGAAGTCCACGAAACACGTGTAAAGCTCCTGGGAATTCTGTAGACTTTTCTCGGCGATCAGGCATAGGGCCATGGCATTCGTTATTGTTCCCATGCCACGGCGAAATCTGGTCTGGTTCGGTGGTATTTTACTGTTCTTTTCAGACCATTCGATCAGATCTGCTAGTATCGATGACGCGTAGTATTTTGATTCTGCGTCAAGGAGGGCGATCAGACGGTAGTTGTTCGGATCCTTGCGGTCTCCTCCCTTGTAAATGGGAGTTATGATCGTCCCCCTCCAGCTCTCGGGGATGCCGCCTGTGTTGGTTACCGATCGGAACAGTAGGTTAAATTTGCTCGCCCAGTACTGTGGATCCTCCTTGTAGATGGCTTGCGGAACGCCGTTTGGGCCTGGGGCGCTGTCTTGTCGACTTTTTCCGATTATTTTTGAAATGCTTTGTACGTCAACTTGCCTGAGGCATAGTGCGGTTGCTCCGGAAGCCTTTACGTAGTTCTCTTGGTGAGCTCGGGCGGTGTCTTCCCGCTCGTGGTTTTCTGTTTCCATATTCAGGGCTGTGGCTCTGCTCGAGTTGTTGATTGAGAATGTGTCTGTTATATGTTTGGACCATTCAGACTCAGTTATGCAGGCCATGCTTGTTGGTTGGGCCGTCCGATTTACGGAGTTAACTTGTAGCCAGAAGGCCCTCGAGTCCCCTCTCTTTATATTATGCAGTAGTTTGGACCAGAACTCATTTTGGAGATTATGTTTTTCGATCCATATTAATTTCTTATATTGGGTCCTGGTCTTGCGTACTGCTGCCCAGACACTGGCATATTGGGTTTGCCGCGTGCTTGGTGTGTTAGTTTGTTCAGATGCCTTTTTAATAGTAGTACTGACCTGTTGAGTACGATGTTAGGTTTAAAAGGAAGTCTTGTTTTATTGGTTAAGTTTGTCCTTGGAAGTTGCTTCAAGTAGTTGTTCCAGGTGTCTGGGCTCAGGGCGTTCTCTGTCAGGAACTCTTCTAATATGTTTTTGGCGTCGTTTGCTATCCGAGGAAGAGATTCACTTGTCCACTTAAGCCGCTTCAGGTTGATGGTTGTGACATTACCTGGTAGCATAGGAGCAGATGCGTGTTTAGGTATGTCCGTCATGATCTCAAAGTGTTGTTTAGAATGGTCGCTGTCCAAGGAGCAGATGATATGGAAGTCTTGTATTCGTATAAGCAGGGGTAATGTGACAAATGTGTAGTCCAGTACAGAGCTGGAGTTGTGGCCTATGTTAGTCATGGAAGGGGGGTTGTCTTGATTGGTTCTTCCATTTAATGCTCTTAGGCCTAGGTTTTCAAGGTCCCACATGAGTTGTTGGCCCTGGGGGATCACCTGCGGCGACACATTCCAGATTTCATTTGCGGCATTGATGTTGACCTCGTCCTGCGGTTCTTGCAGAAGGTTTGAATTGAAGTCACCGGTGAGAATTATCTCCCAGTCTGGATGTTCCAAACGCGTGTTTGAGATCACAGAAGTAATACGTTGGAACAGTATTTTTTTGAGAGAATTTTTTGGGTTTCCGTATATATTTATTAAGATTAGGGTTTTGGTAGTGACCGTTGTTATGCTCTCTAATTTTAGAATTTGCATGTCCGTAGTTGAGTCAGAAAGTTGTGTTGCTCTGATCTTTAGAGCTGTTGATATATAGACGGAAAGGCCCCCACGGGCTCGCCCAAAGCGCTGTAAGCGAGTCGCACTTACGTGATAACATAAACGGCCTGGTATGTCGATAGGATAAGTTAGCCACGTTTCCTGTAACGCCATTATTGCATATGGGTCCCAGGCGGCGGCTTTGCCGTTTTTGTTCACAATGTCTTTAGCACCCGCAATGTTCCAGGAGAGGATTTTTATGACGTGGCTTTCAGTGTTGACTGATATGCCGAGCGTTCAATTTGAGAGTGACAATTGCGGCTGTGGGTGCTCAAAGGCTGAGATTTCGGCTCCCCTGGCTCCTTGAAGGACCGAGCGCGCTGGTTGGTTCCTCAGTACTAGGTTTGCACTCTTGGTGTGCCTTCTTAGGAGCGGGGACGGATATGCTGGCTTGACCATTTCCTTCAAAAGAATTCCCCAATCCTTGAATTTGGCCGTTTCTGGGAGGATGTGGGTCGCTATTCCGATCTCCCTCCATGTCGTGACTGTGCACTCTTTCTTTGACTCGTCGTTCGTGGTTATAAACTCAACCGACAGGAGGTCAGCTGAAGTAAGATAACCAAGACTGGGGATGGCTGATGTTAAGCGTAGTATGTTCCCACGGTTTAGGTAGTCTTGCAAGCCTTGTTGCTCATATTCAGGAACGAAAATAAGTTTCCCCACGTTGGGGGCGTCCTCCTTGTCCATTGGTGGATTGTCACAATTTCTGACGATTTGGCGTTGGATCATTCGATTGTGGCTTCCAGAATCTTTCACGTTGACGGTGTGGCAGTTTCCAGAAGGGGCGTGAACGCCGTTCAGGGATTGCTTGTGTGGGATGCTTAATGTCTTTTCTTCGTGTTCTGAGCTTGTGACATGCCTTGTTGTTGGTAGGCGGTTGTTTACGTTGACCAGATTCACCGAGCGGCGACTTTCCCCCACTCCCCTGCTTGTTTCCGGGTTTGCACACTTTTTGTAAGTTGGGAAGGTTACTTTGATGAGGTCAAGGTTATTCCTAGTCGCATTTGTTGCCACTTCTCTGTCAGGATCTGTGGCCACGCTGGAAATGGTGATTAAAATTGGAGGTGCTGTGTCTTTAGTGGCTATCTTTTTTGCAACTTCTCTGTTGGGCCTGTGTTTTCCGGACTTATCGCTAGTTGGTTCTTTCTCAATTGCTGTGAACTGATTGTGCTTGTTCTGTAAGTTTGGGATCTGTTTGGGGAATGATTCGGGTTTGCCTGGTACGGGTAGATTAGTTACGGGTGGCTTGTTGGACTGGCCATCAGGAGTGTCTTCTTGGTCAGTAATGACGTTTAATCCAGTTAAGTCACAGAGGTCTGTGCCCGGAGAATTCCCTGTACCCAAGGTTTTTGGCGGGGTAACTCCTGCTGGGTATGGTGTTCTGTTTGGCAAATTTTTTTGAGGGTACGTGTTTTGGGGGTGTATTTTCACTGCGTGTGCCTCAGTTGATACTGACGTCCTCTGATCCATGGTATTTTTGTCTTTCGGCGTCGGCGTCTGAGGTGAGTCAGTAATTATGGCACTCCTGATTTTTGCTTTGGCTTGGTCGAAGATGGGGAAGTTTGGTACCTTCTGCTTATGGTCAAGTTCGTGCCTAGGACGTTGGTTTCTATTTTTCCTAGCCCTTTTTTTCTGACGTTTGGTGAGTCTTGTGCCAAAGTCAAGGTCAGGGGGTTGATCGGTGGTAGAAGGTTTAGTGCTGCTCCGCTGGTTAATCACAGCGATGTCAGGTTTTTGATTTAACTTTTCTGGGTGGTTGGTTATGGTAAAGGTCGGATTGATGCGTTTGTCGTTTCCTTCTATCAGCTGTTGACAGGGGGCAGCTATATTGGCTGCCACTAGGGTCTTGAGCTTGCATGCGTGGCTTGCTTGGATCTCTTTGTGATCAAAGGAAATGGAATCATCACTCAGTTGAATACAGGCGGCGGTTAAGTTGGTCTGCTTGCATTCCTGCAGGATGTCCTTCAGAATAAGTGGCAAGTCCTGAAGTTTTTCCAATATGGGATAACAAGTGCAGGTGGGCATTGGCTTGCTTAAGCAGACTTGTTCTGTTAGGAAATTGAATGTGCCTGCCATTGCATCAAGTTCTTTGTTTATGCCTGCTATGTGTTCTGCTATTGTGCCCATTAAGTGTATTTGTACGTCTAGTTTGTCCGACTGCATGTTTAAGGTTTTTATCGATGTTTCCAGTATGCGACCCAGCGCCTGGTGTAGCGTGAATATGGATTCTAGGTTACTTTTTACGTCTATTTCAACTTCTGGTTGTTTGCTATATTCTTTGTTATGAATAGTAGCCGGTTCCGGGTCGGTCTGACCACTTGACAATGTTCTGTGTTTTGATTCATGGGTTAACTGTTTGGTGTTGGGATTTCTTTCGATGATTGCTATGTCTGGTGTCAGGGAGCTTGAAATTTCTAATATGGACGCTGACTTTGAGTTGTCCTTGCCGCGGTTGCTTGCGTGTGTATGTAGTGCAGGGAGGGTCATTGCCTCGTTGGTGCTCAGAAGACCTGTAATTGGTGAAATGGGTAAGTTTACTGACTGTGTGTCGTGAATCGTTATTGCCGAATCCTCCAGTGCAGCAAGCAGTGATTTGTCGTTTATGGTGGGTTGCTCCGTTTCACATCCAGTTGTGTTAGTGGGTGGGCAATCCCTGTGCCTTGTGGACTTGTCGTTGTTGACTATTGTGGATGTTTCGGGGTTCCCTGCCTGATTTGAGTCTATTGTGTTAACTGTCCTCAGCTTTTGATTTTCGTTTGGGCGTGGAATCGTTCTGGGGGTTAAATGATTGTTGGGGTGAACCTTATCTGCTAGGTCGCTTAGATGAATTTTAAGAGAATTTTCCCTTTTACTAACTGGTCGCTGGTTATTAGGCTCGACAGAATTAGTTTCCTGGTTTTTTGACATTGCATTATGTATGCGACCTTCAAGCGAGATTTCCAGAGCTGTGTTTGAGTCTCGTGATGTTGCGATTTTTTCCTCTGCGTTGGTTCCTGCTACTGGTTTGTGCGTGTTGTTGTCCCTGTGAACTAGGGCATGACATTGCATTGTGCGTCTCGTTGACTCATAAGCTTGTTCCGTACAGTTGTGAGCCTGCTTTGTTCCATTCGATGTTGTGAGTATGACTAGTTGGTCTGGTTGAGCTATCGACGGTTCCTTTGTCTCCATCATTGTACTACATACATTTGGAGTCATTGGCTTCTGTAAGCCATTAGGGGTTGTCAGCGTTGAGTAGATTACTGACATCGGGTCCTTCATGAATGTGAATTTCCCAGAGGGTTTCGCTGGTCCAAAGATTGAGTAGGTGGGGGATATTAGATTGGGGGGTTGGTCGACTGGCTGGGTGCGGGCAGGCGATTTGGTCTTAGCCTTGGCCTTCTTCCTGATGTTTTTTGGTGGGTTTACTCTCGGCCTCCCTGATCTCATCTTTCCACTCAATTGGACCCGGATGGTTTGCTTTATTGTTTTGTAGTTTAGTTTTTGTTTTTCTTGTTGTTTCTCGTGTTTTCTCACCACTGGTTCGAGTGCTGGCTGGAATACTTGCAAGAATCAGTGGCGGTCTGTGCCTTTGTCGACACTGGGACTCTTGGACCCTATCTGGCCTGCATGCCTTGTTTCTGTTTTGGCTGTTTAGGGCTTGTCGCCGTTGTCGTTTGCGCTGATTACGTTGCGGTGGTTGAGATTAGCGAAGCGGCGTTTGAGGTGTATGCAGGAGTGTTGTTGTCACAGCGCTTCTCCTCTGGTTCTGCTTCCAGTGCTCGCAGTACCTGCGGCCGCTAGCCTGCTGTTTTTATAGCGGTGATTGGTAGTGGTTGAGGTGAGGGAAGCAGCATTTGGGGTATGTGCAGGAGTGCTGTTATCACAGCGCTTCTCCTCTGCTTCTGCTTCCTGCACTCACACTGCCTGCTGCCACTGGCCTGCTGACGAGACGTTGTTTTGGGAGTGTGTGCAGGAGTGTTGTTATTACAGCGCTGTTCCCTTACCAGCGCTCACACTACCTGCTGCCGCTAGCCCACAGCCCGCACTCCAGCACTCCCTCTGTCCAGGGGCTTAATTGGTCAGCGAAAGGCTCGGTGATGACTGCCTCTGGTACCCCCCAAGGGGGAGTCCCCAGAGGGGTTTACTGTCCAACCAAGATGATCCGCTAAACTGCTGCAGGGCAAAGCTGGGGGTTACAAGCTGCGGGGCAAAGCTGAGCAAAGCTGGTAGACCGGGGAGGGGGGGTGCCCACGCCCGCTTGCCTGCACCTGCTCTTCCAGCCCGCGCCTACTCCTACTCCCGACCGCCGGGCCGCGGCGGGTGGGCAAGCAAGCAGCAGGTAAGAAAAGGCAGGTGAACGCTCCCCTGATCACCGTCACCGTCTTTATTCTTCCTTCCTCTTCCTTGGTCTCCCGCGGGCCCCCGCAGCTTCCCACGGTGTCCCACGGTGTCGCAGCCGCCTCCTACCTCCTTGGAGCTCTCTCGGCCCGATTTTCTCAGATCTCTCAGCCCTCTCGGCTCGGGCGGCTCGCTCACCTTTTCTCCACCTTTTCTCGGGAGGAGAGCGCGCCGAGGTTCCTCTCAGCACGGTGTGTGGCGTCCTCTAGCCGTTAGCCGTGCTGCTCGCCACTGCTCGCCACTGACCTCTGCTGATGATGAATTGTTTTTTATTTATCGTTTGTATTTATACATTTGTATGTTTTTTCTATGCAGTTTTATGGTTGTAACTTTTCCTCAACCGAATATAGTTTATGACCGAATGATTATTACACCTGAAAGATCGTTTCCTAGAACATAGGGTCCTTCAGAAAAGAAAATGACAAATCATTTTTGACATTCTTAGAAATCATGGTGTTGTTGCATTCCAAGAAACATGGGCTGTAAATGATGTTAACAATAGTAGTCAATAGCAATGAAGACAAGTATGTCGGGTAGAGCAAGTGATGGCTCATTTCTCAAAAAAAAGAATCTCTGGTAACAGTAAATACAAAATAAATAGGCAGATAATCTAATTGCAGAATGATATCACTACGAACTCAGAAAGCAAAAAAACAGAATCAACTTCAAAGCATATGATAATAATAAACTTGGTTTATCGCATCACAAAGATATAAAAATGTGTCTTGACAAGCAGTAAAAAAACAATTATGATAATAGGGGCAGCTTTTTCTATTGGATGGGGAACTTTAATCCCACAATTGACGCCCCTAAAAAGTTTCCCGGAAAATTGTAAAGAATTTTAAGTGGAATATACCACCACCACAACTACTTACTGCAAAAGCTAACACAAGAAATATAAAACTACATATGAAGGGTCTGAATGAAAGGTTTAAGGCAGACCAAAGTACATGAGGGTTCATGGAAGTCACCAGTTTTTATTTAACTTGATGTTTATAGGTAGAGAATACTTCATTTTGTTTGACTTTCTAAATCGACCAAAGTGATCACTACACTCACAAATTGTGTTCTCACCTCAAGTAAAGAATCAATGATAATGACAAAAGAAGTGAAGTTAAGAGAGAGTTGAAATTGGTGATTAGAGTGACAAGATTTTAGAACATGACTAACAAACATATTGTTATATTAATACACAATGCCCAGCATGGATTGGAGATCCCTAAACATAAAGGGGCTAATTAGATGTCGGGCGGATTTAAGTCCACTCAACACCGTCAAGGTCCTGAGACCGCCCGACCAACATCTAGTCGGATGTCCCGACTGCCTAATTAGGACGTGACTGAACACTCATAGTTCGCATTCCTACATTTCCCTATAAGAGCATGCATTACAGCCATAAACCAGCCGTAATACATGGAAATGAGAGGAGCTGTTCATCTATGCACCCTAGGTGCAGGGATCAACAGGGGGCACCATAGCTGCCCCCCTCGCCCCTTAAACGGAAGTCTCACACCCAAGGGGGCCCTGTTGGGGTCCCCAAACACGCTTTACGACATTGTTTCCATGTTGCACAGGCCAGCATGGAAACCATGCTAGAAACCATGCATTGTAATCCCAAGAGCGGAAAGGTCCACCCTTTGGAAGTATGAGCCAGTTCTGACTGGCTGGCGGCTCCTTGAGCCCTTCGGAAGCCAGACGGAATGACCGGCCAGTTTTGTTTCTGACATTGTAATGCGGCGTTCGGAAAGTGATCGGAAAGCAAACCGAGGGGCTGATTACGATGCAGCCTGGAAGGCTCAGACCATCGACCCGAGCCTTTTGCGGGCTGCATCGTAAACTGCCCCAAAGTTGAAGCGACCAATAATTTACTAAAAGATAACAAATCGATGTAGCTCAAATTTATATAATTCCAACAACAGCGATAGAATGTGGCATTACAAGGTGTGCTAGAAAACTGATGAAATATTTAACTCATGTGAAGAGGAGTTTGCCTTTTGTTGCAGCTTCTGTGATAGTTGCTTTTTTACTGTGGTTGTAGTGCCGTGGCAAAAGGTGTCATCCTGTGACTAGGTATTTTTCATTTCTGTTTCTGATAACAGATACATTCTTTGTCTCCTGTAAAATTTTGGAAGAGCTAGTTTGATGGGTTGCACGATCAGTGGGAAGGTCCGTTCCATGCTGCTTTTAGTTAAGATCAGGCAGTTGAGGAGTTTCTTGACAGTTGTTACAAGTAGTGTGGTTGATTGAGTGAAAAGGCCTTGTTTAATGGAGGCATGGGGATATTTTGAAGGAGCAGAATTGTTAATATTTAGGTTTGTGTAGGGTTGACACCTTTGAATAGTCAAAGCGTGATGGAAGGAAACCATTCAAGGTAAATTCTCTGTCCAGTCCACTGGTGTCAAGTATGACAGGTGAAAGATATAGGTATGAGGACTAGATAGCAAATATGGATATTGATCTGAGTCATGTGGTGATGTTTTGTGAGAATTCAAGCTTTTTTTTAGAGATTTGAGCAAGTTAGGAATGTTTAATTTAAGCAGTTCATTGTACTGTCACTTTGTAGGTTGAAGCCTCTGATGTTGGAATTCCTTATGGGTATGGGAAATGATGTTGGCAATTTCATCAAAATAATTTTTGTTTGAATTTTGGGAGGTGGCGGTGTTGATGTGGAAATACCTGATGGAGATTGGCTGGTGATAAGTAATTGGGGGAGTACCTTCTATTTGTATTTCTACTAATTTACTTTACAGATTTACACGTTGGGGCGCATAGAGCTATGATGATTTTCAGAGAATCAGATGTTTTCCTGTAAAATGCCGAATTAGAAACCAGACCTCAAAGTTTCAAAGTCAGCTCCTTGGGGGGCAGTAATATGTCCTGTCATCATCTATTTCTAGCAGCCATTTATCAATATGAGCTTTGAAGGCAAAATTAGAATGTTACTACGACTTGTAAGCTATTATACAACTGATGGGTGTTAACTGTGAAATTGCATTTTTTTATCTGTTTTTTTTCATTTGAAGATTCTGGCTGCTAATGCAGAGAAAATCTCAGAGTGAAACTCCAAAGCAAAATAAGGAATTACAGAGGAATCAGACCCAGAATTACTGCTACCCTTCGCAATTCTACTTTTCCATAGGTTTTTAAGTGTTTACCTTGGAATCCTTGTTATTCCCAACCTTTTCCTCCACGAGTTAACTGGCTGGCCCTTGGTATCAATTACAAATTAACACAACCACACAGCGGGGCACTTGTAACCAGACCCAAAGGGCCAGATGTAGGTCGGTCAGTAACGGCCGAAAATCGGTATTTTCGGCCGTTACCGATCGGTAAATAGGTGATAGGTATGTAGGGGGCATTATTTTACCGAATCGGTAAAATTACCGATTCGGTAATTTTACCGATTCGGCAAAATAAAAAATCGGTAAATATACCGAATGTGAGTCACTCAGATGTAGGTGGGACTCTTCAGAGTCCCAGAGGCCTTACCGAATCGGTATTTTACCATCAAATCCAATTTGATGGTAAAATACCGATTCCGGTGTGCATGCACATGTGTGCATGCACACCTATGCCATGTGACAGGCAGACCTGCCCTTAGGGCATGTATGCCTGCCACATGGCACCCTAGCCTGTTTTGGGGGTGCCAGAGGGTGTCAAAGTGACACCCCCTGCACCCTTGTGAAAATCGGTATTTACCGATTTGGTAAATACCGAATCGGTAATGCCCATTCATTCCTATGGGCTTCAAAGCCCATAGGAATGAATGGGCATTACCGATTCGGTATTTACCGAATCGGTAAATACCGAAATCATCCGATTCGGTATTCCAGCACATCTGGAATACCTACATGTCCACCCCATAGATTTACCGATTTTTAATTACCAAATCGGTAAAATTCGGTAATTGAAAATCAGTAAATTTATTTCACCTACATCTGGCCCAAAGTCTTTTATTTTGCGGCTTAATTCCTTAACTGATTTTCTTGCAATATTATTTTTTGAGAAAGTAGTCTATGAATGTCAGTGAAATACATTCAAGTGACTGTATAGCTTTTTTTCTATTGCATTTGGAACATGCATTAATATTCACAATTTTTACAGAAATGTACTCTAATTAAGAGGTATTATTAAAGAATCTATTGCCATTCATTGCTTATTTATAATATTCAGTGTTTTCTCTGCTTTTAGGAAAATGGAACCCATTAAGCAAATGTGACCTGCCTTTTCATGTTACAATTAACAACTCTGCAGCAGAAAGGCAAACATCATGGAGGGTTTAATTGAACAGAACAATGTGCTAATGCACAACAAAATCACTGAAGCTGGAAAAAGGAACGGCCTAATCAACACCAGGAACTTAATGGCAGAAAATAGGGATGGGCTGGTGTCGGTTTATCCCACTCCACAGTACCAGAGCCATATTGTTGGGAGTATTTCAGCTCAGACCTGCAGGGACAGCAGCACGAATGACCCCGTGCAGCAGCTACTTGACCCAAACATGCTTCAGCAGACTGTGGAGTCCCACTATCGGCCCAACATCATCCTCTACTCTGAGAACATGCTTCGGTCGTGGGGTGAGAATGTCAGCTCAGAGTGTTGTGAAACCACTTTCATTGAAGACAGGTCTCCCACCAAAGACAGTTTGGAATATCCGGATGGCAAGTTCATCGATCTATCCGCCGATGACATCAAAATCCACACACTTTCATATGACGTGGAAGAAGAAGATGATTTCCAAGAACTGGAGGTTGGTTTTCGTCTTAGAGCTAATTGATTGTTTCTTGCTTATGATTTGGTTTTGGCACAACCCTGGATCTGATGTATTAACAGACTTTTATATTTGCTAATCCTGCGTTGCACACTGTAAGGTTTCTCCGGGGTGAGAAACCAAAATGCAAGTTATCAACTGTGCAATTAAAATGTTGAGACTGTGAGACTTTTTGTCTCACAGTCTCAATATTGCAATTTCATTAGACTCTCAAAGAAAAGGGGGCATTCAAGGCCTTTCCCCCCCTTCCTTGTACTTTGCTAAGAAATGTATCGATAGTATGTAACCACTCTGGCTATCACAGATCTTTAAAGGTTTACTGGCTGCCCTTATCAATCAGTAATCATTTGCACTGTCGAAACTGTCCTTGAGTGACAGTTGTGAACTGACTGCTGTTGTAATCAGGGGGACTAGGGCTGGACTGGGGAATCAAAAGCAGGCCTTGCAAAACTGCTCAGACAGGGCCCCACTTCCTTCATTTACTCTCTCTAGCATCCATCCATCCCCTCTCTCTCCTCACCTTTCCCTCTCTGATCTCTTGCTTTCTCTCCATCCCATTCTCCCCCACTCCCTCTCTTTCTCTCTCTCTTGAAGCCTCCTCTGCTTGCTGCAGTTAATATTGAGGAGCTGTGGAAAGTGATAAGGGCACCAGCAGTGGCTCTAGGCTTTTAAAACCTTTCCCGAATGTCTACCGCCCATCTGTGAAATGGCTGATGGAATAAAAGCCAAGTACTGCCCTGGGAGGATGCAGCAGTCCTATAGACTGCTGCTTCTCGCAAAACCCCCACACCCACAAAGTCAATTAACAATAGCTCCAATTTTGTTTATTACTACCTTTGGCAGGGAAGGAGTGGCAAGACTAGCAATTTGGAAATGCAGAGATGGGTGCATGCTATACCCCTATTTCTAGATTCGTAGCTGATCACAAGGACTCACAGAAGGAATTTTGCTTCTTGAATATTGATGAGGCATTATTTCAGCAGAGCATTTTAACAAGTACTTGGTGCTATGCCAGACTGATACATAGAAAGGGGTGGAAATCATCCCCATCTTTTAAAAAGGGGGACCGGGGAAACCCTGCCAACTATCGTCCAATTAGTCTCTTAGATGCCCTACAGAAAGTCTTTGCTAGACAATTGTTAAGCACACCTAATGATTGTATTGAGGGTCTTGAGATTCTGTCTCCCTACCAAGTAGAGTTTAGGCCAAAAGTTAGCAATATCGGCCAAGTTTTAATGCTGTTGATTATCCTCTGAGAGTATACTAGACTCAGAGAGGGATGCATGTATTTAGCATTCATTGACCTCAGTTGCCTTTGACTTGGTCACCAGGGGGTGGCTCTGGGCATCCTTGAAGGAACTTGGGGTCCTGGATGTCCTCCTTACTCAGGTAACTAGACTCCACAAGAGCAATTACGCCTAATTTCACAAGGAACCAAGTGCATTTAACCAATAGATTCCTGATTGGTAGAGGAGTGAGGCAAGGGTGCATCCTAGACCCTACCCTCTTCTCCCTATATGTCAACAATGTAGTGGAAGCTCCTTTGCAAGGGAATATAAATGCACCTAAATTGGATAGGACCAGGGTGCCTGCACTTTTATTTGCGGACAATCCCCTTCTAATTTCCCAGACCCTGATGGGCCTTCAGCAGCTCTTGATCAATTGTAATGCTTTATGCCTGTCTACGGGCCTTGAGATGAATATCTTGAAAACTAAATTAATGACTGTCAGATCGCATAAAACATTTAAGCAAGCCATGTCCCTGGCATATAAAAAACTAGGTTGAGTCTCCAGATTTGAGTACCTGGGTATAATGCTTGATAGCAAATAGTCATGGTCTACACACATAGAGAAGAGAAGGGCTTTGATTCAACCCCAAGCCTCAGCGATTTACAGGAGGTTCCATGAGACAGCTTTGTGAGCCCTACTCCTGGCACTCAAACTTTGTAATCTAAAGTCGCAGTCTGCAGCCTTGTAGGGGGCTGAAATTTGGGGATATGCTAATCTAGATTATTTTACCACAAGCAAAAACAAGTTTGTTCGCTCACTACTCCACCTCCCCTTGAGCACTCCTCTAATACCGATGTTTTATGATGTCAACTTAAAAAGAATGAGAGATGTAGCTAGACTAAGGCCCCTCATATATTGGATGAGGCTTTGGACCACTGAAGAACTGAAGCTGTATCGGATGGCAGTTGAGGAACTGATAGCCCTCGAGAAAGGCCTCACATTCCGGTGGCTCAAATATGCCTGCCAATGGTTCAAAGATTGGACCTTGGACCCTTATGGTCAGAACCTGACTATCTGGTGGCTAACTCTAAGCTGCAGTCAAACAACCATAATTGGGAATATGCCTATACCACTATTGTAGTTCTTGTCTTGGTAGGTCGACTGACCTGCTTACTAAGGATCCTTCCCTCTTATGAATCTTTTCTATACCTCCCGCTCCAATAATTAGCAAAAACATTACATCTAAAATTTCCCTGTGACACACTGAAACTGGGGTCAGTGATGGCACTAAGGAGCTCTAATAGGAGTGCTGCTTATTCACCTGTATGCACCTTGTGCCCACTACTTGAAAATGAAACTATACACCAAATGCTATTTTTCTGAATAAGCTAACTTTGCAAGTATCATGGCTTTCTGAGCTACTCGGAGGCACTGAGAATCTTGAGGGGCAACACATCCAGTAACAATATTTTTGCTATAAGTAAGTTTCTATTCATGGCAGGGCTTATAAGGAAAGCTAAAGGCCGCAAATATTAGACCAGGAGAAACTGGTTCCTTCATTTGCCCACAATTACGTTTGTTACTCCTTGATATGTTATGACAATTGTTCTATATCTTTTTAAAGCGTGTTTTATGACAGGTTTTAGGAGATTTGAAATGAGCTTAATAATCTCGAAATATTGTATTTGAAGGATTGTTTTGTTGTCTGCAAGTTTTAAGGAATCAATATTCCGAAATAAAATTTAAATTGGCCTATTGATACATCTAACAGATTGAAAAGAATTGGTAAGATGTCATTGCAGGGACACAAGAAACACAGTGCTGTGGTGCATCCTGATGATTGAAACATTTAGCCCTCATTCTTTAGACCTGTTTGCTAAATGGTCAATGTCTTCTAATGAGTGTATGAATGTTAGGGAGTTTGTAGAAGGTAAAGGAGAGATAATTTCCTGCTATAAATCCAAAATACCTAAAAAAAGAAGCCACTGTTCAGTCGTTTGAACAAAGCAATCAATTGTCTTCCAAATTATGCTAGGTAGAGTTTTTGGATATACAGTTAAAACATTTCACTTATTTGTGAAGAAAAGTAACTACTTTTTGTAAACTTGTAAACAGTATCTACTTGGATTTAGATAGTGTTAATTGTTACTAAATAGTGAATTTATGTCAACCATTATTTTTTGTCAATACCTGTAAGTGATTGTGACACCTATTAATAAAAGAGGACCAGGGGTTATTTGCATGTCATTGCGGGGTCGTGTGGGGTAAGAGGTTGAGGCAGATTGTGGCCTGGCTTGGGGAGTATGGCATGGTACAGTTTTGAGTTGTAGTCTTTTCCTGTGACTTCTACCTACATGCAGATCAGCGTGTAATTGAACCAGGTGCAGATTTACAGCAGTTAAATTTAACCTGGTGTTCCCAATCCTAGTTATTTTAGGTTTTCATTTGGGTTTGCTCATTACTATGGGCTCACTTGTGTTAGACAAAGTTATTATTCTCTGACACCCTCTGATGAATGAAAAACACGTCAGGAGCTGTTTTCCCTTATTCCACAATAAATTGAATGATACTGCACCAGTCCAGGGCTGCAGTTCTGTGCCTCCAATGCTAAAATGTATTTGGTATTTTTCAATTTGGCATCAATAGTGCAAGTTAACTCTCTGATACTTAAAGGTGTCACTTTTCTAGCTTTGCGTGGAAAGCACTGTGCTAGTTCAATGCTTAAACATTTGCAGATTTAGAATGGCTTTGGTATTTTAGACATGTTCCATAAAAATTCGATATATTACACAATACATATATTACAATATTACACATTTGTGTGTTTTAATTGCTGAATATGTAGTACTACAAAAAGCCATGTTTCACGGGAACTATTTTGTGATTTCCCGTGAACTATGGTTATGGATTTCATCAATATGTCAACCCTTAATCCAGGCTGCAAATTTTACTAGTCAGGGCAACTAGGGTTATGTGTCACTATAGGATCAAATTACGCAGCAAGTCGATCTCCATCATGAAGCAAGAAGAGGCAAATTACGAGGCATATTCTCTTTCAGCAAAAAATTGATGCATTTCTGCTGCACATTATGTGGGGAAATTGTATGAAATCCAAAATTATGCACACAATCCGCAATTATGTGCAAAAAGCAGAGAATCGCACAGTTCAAGTGCCCTAACTATTGTCCATAACTTTATCAACAGCCTGGAAAACAACCACGTTTTATAGTTCACCCCGAATGCTAACATGGAATGCTCTGCAGTCTCAGACTACAATCCCTGTTTTCACTGGATTCTGAATGAAACCAGCTTCTGCTTGACCGAGAAAAGGAAGTAGTGCTCCTTCTGAGTTTCTGAGGATATTGTCTTTTTGGCTTAAAGTAATTGCAAATAAGTAACATATTTCAATAAACATTTAAATGCTTGAAATCACACCTTTTTATATTAAACAACCTAAAATAAACATGTAATATAAATAATATATAACAGATAGATAGATAGATAGATAGATAGATAGATAGATAGATAGATAGATAGATAGATAGATAGATAGATAGATAGATAGATAGATAGATAGATAGATAGATAGATAGATAGATAGATAGATAGATAGATAGATAGATAGATAGATAGATAGATAGATAGACAGACAGACAGTCAGACAGACAAACATTTCATATGCATAAGAGCACAAAAAATCTTCCACGGTGCCTGCCAGGCCCGAAATAAAAAACAAAGTAAACCTTGGCAAAACTGTGCCTACAAACACCACATTGCAGAAGGAAGCAAATAGAGAAGGTTATGAGAGCATGGTGTGGTCATGTCATCCAGCCCTGCCATTAAAGCAGCCACTAGCCCTCATTCCACTGTGAACATGGCAGATATTTACACAGTGGTTATTTATAGAGCAAACAAGGCAATTCTGCAATGGATAATTCTTTACACTGCTGTGCTTATGAATATATTTAATATTTAGCAAAGGGACTATTAATATTATTCACTAAATAACGCTGGTTACTAAACTTACCTGTAAACCTGACCCTTTTCAGTTCAATGATACATAAAGTCCAAATTATAAAACAAACTTTTAAGTGTGGCACATAAAAGTGCTACATTATGCCTTTTTGGTCCCATTGATTTTAAGAGGACATTTCAAACTTGAGTAGCTGAAAAAGTTAAAACGACCCTCTTGTGGGAAGAAACAAATTTAGGGTTAGCTTGCCATCAATTGATAATGAATTTGTCACATGTGCTGCACCACTACATATTTTGAATATTTTGACACATTGTTGGATATATTCCTCCATTGGGTGAATGGAAAATAGAGACTAAGATTAGTAGAGCACAGGAGCACTCTAAGCAGCACATTCTGAACTGGTGATTTGCCTTTTTGTGGAAGAGATGCTAGATTCCATTTCTTCCTGCTTCTTTAAAGTTTAACCTACCTTCTATGTCCAAAATGTGCAGCATCACAAAAGAAAGACTAAAATGGCAAGCAATTTTTGTGAACCACTCAGGTTTAATATGTTGCAGAATGTTAAGCATCCTCTCAGAATGCAATAGAACTGTGATTCATGTTGCTGGAGAAAACATTGCTAGAATTTTTCCGTCAGCTGTGCAGAAGGTTGAATAATGTTAGGGGCTGCAGGAGCAGCCAGGGCACCCCCACAGCCCTGCCAACTTTCTGCATGCACCCATCATGTGTGCAGCAATAGCCGAGATGGCTCCCACCTGGCAGGAACCAGTAGTTTTCTCTGCTCTAATTGGGGCAGGAACAATCTGAGTTTACTGCCCGTATGAGCATAGGCTGGGAAGTAACTGCCTGCCCCCACCCTGTGGGAGCATTTTTGCAGCTCCAATCAGATAGGAGCAGACAGGTTTTCCCTGCCCTCGCACCTGTGGGCAGGTTAACAGTGTTCTGGGAGTGGGCTTCCCAGGGCACAGTGATTGAGCTGGCCCCAGGAATGGGACCCCCAGGATCTTTCAAGGGTCAGGGAGGGGGGCTGCATGCTACCTTCTTTTAAAAAATAATATTGGTCCCAAATGATGGGGACCCCAGAGCCTAATGATGCTCAGAGAGGTGGGAGCGCCCCCTCCCATGTACATATAAGCACCAGTCACAGGGATGGGGTCCACTGTGGACTTTAGAGGCTTGGTGAGCGCATGCCAACTCTACCCTTTTAATATATGTGCTGGCTTCGGGTGATGGAGTCCCCGGGAACTTTGAAGGCTCGGGGAATGGGGTTGCTGCTCCCCCTTCCCTTTTTTAAAATGGTGTGGCCCTGGGGATGGGGACTGCAGAGCCAACATTGGTTTGAGGATGGCAGCCCCACAAATGACCCCTCCCCAAAGCAATATATACATTTTGACCCCAGGCCCTATTTATACCACATCACAAAAAGCATGCTTTCTGGGCCAGGATCTTTCTTTCTGAAAATCTGGTGTAAATTCGTTCAGCAGTCTTCACAGTACAGCGTTCTAACAAAGTCTATGAAATATTCATTGGGATTTTGAGTTTTGGGACCCCCTTATTTTTCTCAGATCCAGTTTGCCAGATAACCCCACAAATGTTAAGAAACGTAGTTAAAAAAGAATCTATGGAAAGTTTCATGAAGATTTGTCAAACTGCACCAAAGTTATTAGCAAACCAGAAAAGGCAATTCCTATGGAAACGCAGGCCTAAGTATAACTACTTCTCAACTATAGATATTTTGTTTCAGTCTGTGAAAAGTCTAAAACCTTTAATACTCTGATTGTGCCATATAGATCACTACTATGTGTTCTTTTTTATTTACTTTCTTCACATTTGCACTGGTATGGTTATGTTACCTTAAGAAAAGACAGTAAGAGGATGTGATTGTAGGAAATTGAGTTTTTATTGTTAGCTCTATTAAGCCAAACATGTCTCTACTTGTGTCACAACACCTTTCAGAGGGTCATGGAGAAAATCAGAAGCTACTGGGCCCTATCATGGTGGCTAAGTCCCCCTACATCTGATGTTGCAGGGCCTGACCTACTATGGGTCCTGAGCAACTGGGCCAAGTACCCATTCAGCAGTTGACTCTCAGTGTGTGCACAGGTCAAACAGTGTAAGATTTCTCATGGCGAAGGTAGGTGCAGGGTTAACACAGGGCCAAGACTCAATATACATTTAGCAACCCCAATAAATGAAAGTCCAGATAGTTACACTTTTTATGACAAAAGTAGTATTTAATATGAACACAAAGTGAAATACAACATACATAAAAAATATACACAGCCCTACACTTGAGCTGTGTCTGGGCAGGGTCCTGACTCCCACTTCCTAGTCTACTGTAATGGTTATTCCCCATGTATGTTAATTAACATTCATGTTAGACCCCACTACAAGTTTGAGCGTTGAAAGTTCCACTATAGCTTTCTAGAAGTTTAGGTGTCTCAATACGGTGGGAATATGAGTCACAGCAAGTTCCCCCTGGGCTCTCTGGTCTGGTGATCAATCTAATGATCTCCCACTGGTGCTATGATATGGAAGACCCCGGGAGCATTCAGTAAAACAGTGTGCAGTGGACTGGACTGGATGCAAGTGATGAGTGGTAGTCTTACCTCTGCATACAAGGCAAGGCAGCTAGGCACCTGTGGACCTCCTCATATAATGCAGAGTGTTCCTGTATTTCCCTTTGCAGGCCAGGGCATTTACTCAGATTCCAATACTTTAGTCAGGGCAACAGGCACCACAGGTCAGCACCTTCTGGGGCATATTATCAAGAACAGGCGATAAAATTATCGCCGCTTTATCGGCAGGAAACTGCAGCTAAAGCGACAATATTGGGCTTGATAATAGGTCCTTGTGAATTCCCATAGCAGTCCAGGTTAACACCAGAACCTGGGCTGCTATGGGAATTCACAATGGCCTATTATCAAGCCCAGTATCACCTCTTTAGCAGCAGTTTCCTGCCGAAAAAGCGGCAATAATTGTATTGCCTGTTCTTGATAATATGCCCCTCTGTTCTTCGAGTTCATATACTGAATATGGTTGCATCAATCCTCCCTCTTGGCAAGTGGTGCACTTGGGCGAAGGCCCTAGCTCTTCATGGTAGCGCCCTATGGCATATGGGCTTGCTGAATTTTGGGTAGCACACAAGTGAGTGGCCTGATCATGTGTGGCAGCACATATCTTCACAGCGACCCTTTCTGTCACTGCCTTGGGCCAGCACATGGGCGGACAGCCCGATGTATGCAGCAGCAAATATCCTCCTGGAAGCCGTCCTTATGCATACTGGGTTAAAGACTTTGGCTAGCACACGAGCAGAGAGGCCAATCAGTACAACAGCAGATATCTTCACAGTGGCTTTGAAGTGTGTCTGAGAGTGCTTCTTTATAAGCGCCCTTCCTTATGTGCTGGCCTCAGATCAATATGCAGCATGTCTCTGCAGGGGAGACTCAAACCCAGATAGCCCCACAACACATGTTACAGGAGTTACTCATGGAACACACCTGAATGTCAGCCCCACTGATATGTCTAACTAAAGCTTACAAAAGCCCCCCAGCTGTACTCCTTAAGATTCCTTAATCAGCCCGGTGTAGCTCCGGGTTCTAGCCAGTCTCCCTGTCTTCTACTGCTGCATTTAAGTCATTTGTTTTGAGTTCATCCCTTTTTTTATTCTCTCTTTTCGAATTTCACATATTGCTGACTGCTTTTTAATTGTTTTCATTTTGACCAAAGTTCGAATATAGTACGTTTCTTTTAAGTTCTGTCACAACATAAAGGCTCACAGTTCTTTGAGATAAATGGATTGTCTCAGCTCTGGA
The DNA here is from genome assembly GCF_964263255.1 of Lissotriton vulgaris. Classification (NCBI taxonomy): domain Eukaryota; kingdom Metazoa; phylum Chordata; class Amphibia; order Caudata; family Salamandridae; genus Lissotriton; species Lissotriton vulgaris. Next base: position 1,086,732,820 of record NC_141694.1, on the reverse strand, counting down.
AGTATTTTTTATATGTAAATCGATACAAACACTTAGCCATGCGAGCGGAAGTTCTCTTTAACACATTTTAGAGTGAATAACAATAAGCAGCTAAGTTGTAAATGCCAACTTAATCAGCAGTAGCAACTTAGAAGAATATAGTGTTAAAAAATTAGGGCCCGATTCACAAATGTAATCATAGACAAAATCCTAACTTTACGATTTTCGGTATTCACAAAAGGCATTTAGGAGTAGTAAAGTTAGGATTCCTAACTTTACTACTCCTAAATGCATTTTGTGAATACTGAAAGTCATAAAGTTAGGATTATGTCTCTGTTCAGGGTTAGTAAAGTTAGGAATCCTAACTTTACTACTCCTAAATGCCTTTTGTGAATACCGAAAGTTGTAAAGTTGGGATTTTGTCTCAGATTACTTTTGTGAATTGGGCTCCTGGAGTTTCCTTATTTTGTTCTTTCTATATTTGAGCACAAAACCAGGAAGAGGGATAAGTCGACTTTGCAAGCACTCTGTAGTTCCCACCTAATTAACTTTGTACAGCAGAAACATGATACCTCAATTATCCCCACATTTCTGAAGGGGCCTAAAATTCAGGAATACTGTATCCAATGTGCTGTCATAGGTGCCACCTTCACCACACTAAGCTTTTTAATACTTCAGTAATCTGTAAGAATGAAGCTACGAATCCCAGAATGCAACTTTGCTGTTAGCTAAAAAACAAAAAAAAATGTCTGAACGTGTTACTTTATCCTTTTTCAAATGTATCTCATTACATGAGCATAACCACTTTACACCTGGTAAGGTAATACTCAAAGTGGCACTAAGGTAGTTGAATGTCACACATAAACACATGCAAAACTTTGAAAACCCACACATAAGCAATTTGAAAACGTTCAGCTATGACAAGGGTGAATCTTAAGCACAAAGTAATGTTTATACAATGAACAGAGTGTATTTCACAGTTTCATTTGAAAATAACAGGTTTAAAAACTGTTTCCAGCTACTGGCATATTCTAGAGCTAAGTATGCCCTCCAATTATTTTTAGGCAGCCCTCCAATTATTTTTAGGCACTCAGCGCAATAGAAAGTCTGCTGTGGGTGAGCGTGGTGGCCATCTTAGATTGTTGATAAAAGAACTAACCAATTGGATTACTGTTTTAAAATAAGCCTGAAAACCTACTGCTGAATATTTTCATACTGCAGCCCCTAACTAATGTAAGTACCTCTTTCCGAACTGAAAAATCAGTAATTATGAAGTGGGTGAAATTGTCTGTGAGACTCTGGACTTGGGGCTAATCCAGCCTTCTCTCGTCATTACTTTTGGATGGAAATACCTGGAGTACTTCTACTCTCATTTCCTTTGTGTGAGGAAAATACATCAGACTCAAAGAGGTTGATGTGAAGAGAAAAAATGACTTTCGCACTTGGTGCTTTAGGAACAATGATTGTATCGGTGGCTTCATCTAATCTTTATCCCCCCAACCAATTAAAAACAATTATCAGCACATCACATGGAGGAGTAGGAAAGCAGAAACTCTGGCGTTTCCAGGAAATGGGAGGAAAGACATCAAACTTACATTTGCTGTCTGAGTTACAATAATCCCACAACTCCTGATTAAGAAAGGAAGACAACGATTTTGTACTAAAAAAATGTACCATGTAGCTTCTTCTCTCTCAAAAAGCCCTTAACAAGGTAATCTGAAATGGAATTTCCGTATGCTGGATTATGTGGTCTTTCCTATTTTTTCTGTATCATTAATGGGTGACCTGTCTTCTGCATTACTATGGGGGCTCTCCTACTGCAAAACTGAGAACACATGATACATAGTGCAGTTATTGAACCAGGAAGGTTGCCAGAGTTTACCCTTAAAGATTTGAACTCAGCATTTTCTGGTTTTCACAAATGGCCACATAACAGAGGACCAGTTTGCGCACCAGGTTTCCTTTTGTGGGAAAAAGAGATGGATGTTACCCTGTCATCCACAAGAGGTCAACACAACATTATCATCTATTAAAATTGTGAAGATAATTCATCCCCATTAACACCATCTTGATCATGGTTTATTGAAACCAGAAAGTAATTTACTTCCTAATTGTGTTAGTTATTTTGGAGTTGAAAGGGCCGGGCCCATGTGTTCTGGATCTTTTTCTCGAGATACACTCCAATATGTCTTTTGGGGCCAGATGTAGGTAAAAGTCATTTACCGATTTTTAAATACCGAATTTTACCGATTCGGTATTCAAAAATCGGTAAATGAGATGTAGGTAAAAAATCAGTATTTTTTACCGATTCGGTAAAAGTCGGTATCTGACTTTCGGAATTTACCGAATCGTTAATTACCGAATCGGTATTTCCCGAATCGGTATATCCCATTCATCCCTATGGGCTGAAAGGCCCATAGGAATGCATTGGAAATACCGAATAATAATTTCGAAACGGGAAGCAAGCAAAAGTGAAACTAATGAAAACAGCCACCACCCTCCCCCTCCCAACCAGGAAGTGGCTACCCAGGCAGCTGCAACTAATTAGAAGGTTCTGGAGAGGCAGTCAGAGCACAGCACAGACACAGAGCTGCAGGGAGTGATTACTTGTACTTTACCTCAGTGAAAATGGCCAGCAGCAGTGAGAGCCAGAAGGCAGAAAGGAAAAGGAAATCAAAGTTCAGCAGCATGGAGCTGCAAGTACTAGTGGAGGAGGTGGTGAGAAACCACAAACAACTGTTTGGCAGGCACTCCCTCACTGTAGCTGAGTCAGAAAAACGCAAGCTGTGGCTTGATATTGGTGAAAGGGTGAATGCTGTGGGAGTGACAAGCAGGAGCATAGATGACCTCAAGAAACGCTTCTACGACATCAGGAGTCTCACCAAGAGAAAGATGGCAGAGCTACATAAGCAGGCTGGTGTCACCGGTGGAGGCAGGAACCCAGCGCCCCCCCTGACTGACCTGGAGGAGTTGGTGGCGTCTACCATCGAGCCAGACAGTGTTGTGGGACTGGGAGATGTGGACAGCACAGCCAGAGCTGGAAAAAAAAAAGGTAAGACGCATGCGCAGCATGACACCCCATACCAACTTGCCTCCCTTAACCCTTTGTGCACAGGCCAACCCCAGTCCAGTACTGCTAGCACCATACAGGAGCAATGCATTATGGGAAATGTAGTCAGCTAACATAAGACCATGTGTAACTGCACAGACATCAGCAAGGCAGTGAAAGTAATGCAGAATAATGACAGTAAAATGTGTAATGCATTTATTTTAGTGACTGTGACACAGTAGCACTCAGTTGACATATGCTTATTTATACCTAGGGGCAACATCAGCCAGTCAAGCCACAGCTACAGCAGGGCCTGCACCAGCGAGGGAGCAGAGTGACGTGCCAGGGCCAAGCCAAGTCCATGCCTCGCTGGAGGAAGAACACACAACTGTCACCTCCCAGGAAGAGGACTCAGTCCACACACCCGAGTTTCCCCACTCCCCACTCCCCACACCTCCCACAATCGCCTTCATTGCATTTCTCTCCTGAGACCTCCCCAACACTGTCAAAGCCTGCACCTGCAACCTCACCAGCAAGGAGGCGAGTCGTGGCCACACTGCCAGTGATGGAGGAAGCTGAGGGAGAGGCCCAAGCCACTGCACCTGAGAGTCCTGCTGCACTGCAGCCCACCACAGAGTCTTTCCCCTTGCGCAGACGGCAAGGCAGGCCCAGCAGTGCATGTGTTCCTGGAGAAGGCACTGTGTTCCGTGGTCTGGAGGGGAGTATGGTGCAAATCCAACGCATGCAGGGGAAAGCAATACAGGCCTGCCACCGCCAATTTCGTGTCCTAAACGAAAAAATTGGAGAAATGGGGATGGGCATCGGAGACATGGTGGAAAGCAACAGGGAGATATCAAAAACCAATGCTGACTTAGCTGCAGGAATGCAGCAAATGGGCACTTCAATCAACCAGCTGTGCTCAAAACTGGACAGCCTGGAGCACACAAGGCGCAGGGACGCCCGTGTAAACAATAGGGCCATGAATCGCCTAGCCACTGCCACATCACAGCTATGCCGTAGAGGCATTAACATGCAGGAAAGCCTAACTCAGAACACGGCTGAGGTCACCAGGGGCATGGCCAGGATCACCACTGCTCTCGAAGCAATGATCATATCAAACACTGCACTGGATCCAGCCCTGGATGTGGCTGAGGGAGACGATAGCAGTAGCCGCAGCAGCATGTCAAGCGCTGTGGTTCACCCACGTAGGAGCAGCAGGCGCCCAGCTGAGCCTGCAGGCCATGAGGGAAGCAGTGAGCAACACCCCAGTGGCTCTGGGAAGCGCGGGCGCAAATGACTTTGCCGGTGTGGGTGATGTAACCCAGGACATGTAGTCCCCATCTTTCTTTACTTTGATTTGTTGCACTTATGTGGATTAATGTTGTGGCAACATAAACATATGTTGGTCCCATACACTACCTGTCTGTGTCTCATTACTTACTCAGAAATAGTTGCTTGTTATTTCCTCACGTCTGTATCTGCCATCACTTGGTGTTGTCCCTCCAGCAGGTTGTCTTTCAGGCACAGCATAGTCGTCATCATGATCCTCGTAGTCAGACAACTCCACCTCAGTACCCTTCCTCACAGCCAAGTTGTTCAACATGGCACAGGCAGCATTTATCTTGCAGCAGGTGATGGGGGTATACTGCCTTGCACCTCCACTCTTGTGAAGGCATCTAAATCTGCTCTTCCAGATGCCAAAGGTCCATTCTACCACATTCCGTGTACTTTTGTGGGCCTGGTTATACCTCCTTTGGCTGGGTGTGGAGGGGTTGAGGTAGGGAGTGAGGATAAATAAACGTAGGGCATATGCACTGTCTCCTAAAAGGGAAATGGGAATACATTACTCACATGCATACTTGTAATTCTTACTGCAATAGGTGTTGATGGGGTCGCACACTGTGTCTTACCTAGGAGGAATCCTTTGCCAAATTCCCCTGCAGACCGCCGTGCATAGATGCCGCTGTTCTGGAAAATTTAGGAGTCGTGGCTACTCCCAGGGAATTTTGCAACAAGGTCAGTGATGACAAACTTTGCATTGCAGATCACCTGCACATTGATGGTGTGTGTGGACTTCCTATTCCTGTAGATGTATTCCGTGGCAGCAGGGGGACAAATGGGGATGTGCGTGCCATCAATGCAGCCGATGATATGGGGAAATCTAGCCATCTGGTAGAATTCAGATTTGGTTTGAACCAGTTCAGCATGGGTGGCAGGAAAAGAAATGTAATGCTCCATCCTCTGCAACATGGCGTCAAGGAATTTGTGAAAAAACCTTGAGAGGCTGCTCTGGGTCACCCCACCCACCACAGCAACCAGGCTCTGGTAGCTCCCAGACGCGAGCAGGTGGAGGCTGCACAGCACCTGTACATGGGGTGGAATTGCATGTGCCCTTGGGGTAGTGTGCTGCAACAGTGGTTGGAGGTCCCTGGTTAGTTCCAATATAGTGTCTGGATCCAACCTGTACCTCTGCAGTATCTCTGCCTCTGTGAGCATGAACAGGGTCACCCTCTGCCGGTAAACCTGCTCCTGTCTCAGCCATTCCCTCTCTCCTTCCTCCTGTAGCCGTAGCCGTCTTGCGATGACATAAAATGCCGCCATTGTGCAAACAGCATTGCATTTTGGGTCCATTTTTATAGGCTGCACCTGGTTACCACCTGATTTAAATCCATGGTAAATACCGACTCTGAAATACCGAATTTGGAGCAAATTCGGTATTTCAGAGCTTACCTACATCTCATTCTTCAATTTTTCCTATTTTTCTTTACCGAATCGGTATTTTACCGATTCGGTAAGTTTACCGAATCGGTAAATTTTCGGATTCGGTAAATATTCTGATTCGGTATATTACCGATTCGGTAAATTTTCCGATTCGGTAAATATTCCGATTCGGTATTTTACCGATTCAGTAAATTTTACGATTCGGTAAATTTACCGATTTCGGCCAATTTCTATCACCTACATACCGATCGCTCAATACCGGTCGGTAACGTCCGAAAATACCGATTTTCGGCCGTTACCGACCTACCTACATCTGGCCCTTGATGAGCATGAACGTGTGAAGGGGAGAAAATCATTAATGCACAGTCAATTTAGAAATACCACTTCCTGATAAATATAAACCAAAGGACAGTAGAGGAAGGGTAGCTAGATTTATTAAAAAGTCAGAAATAGTTAAACATAGACACACCTCAATCTGAGGGTATAAAGATACAAAGGAAAAAGCATTAAGACAAATCTACGCACCCAATTCAGATGGTGCAATTTGAACAGGATAATTAACTTGAGAAGGAGGATATGAACAATCAAGAATGAAGAGTCCAAATTTCCCTGCATCAAGGGTTGGTGAATGGAAAGCATTTAAATCTATTCCTACTCAATCACTAAGGTGACATCCTCACGTTAATGATTAAGCATTTCGAACCAGGAGGGATGGTGCCAGTCATGGAGTTTTCCTACAAAGTCTCTCCACAGTTGAAATGGGTCCAGCAGCATAAAGCTGCAATAGCAAGAGAAAGTGCCCATTCTGAGATACTCTCTCTCCAAAGGCAAGGAAGATGCGCAGTCATTATGTCTAATTCCACCAACCAATTATCCATAGGTAACATTTTCATGATGCACTTCTCACAAGTACTTCACAATATGTACAGTCGTGAGTGTACTTTTCCACGGTGTTCTCCATGTACTTCCTTTGCAACATTTTGTCCTTGGTTTCCATGCTTTCTCCCTTGTGAAACCAACTTTTCCCCCTTATCACCTCCAAGCCATAGAATTGTAACTTCTTTTCTTCTTGCCTGGCTGCTTCAACAAAGACATTAAATTGCCTAAAAGTATTCTTCTCCACCTGCATTGCAAAACATTAGAAAGTACACCTTTTACAGTGCAAATTAAATTCAGAACATTAATTCTAAAGTGAGAGTCTGTCAGGAGTTTGCATTTCAGGCCAGCAGCTTTGGCTAACATAAGAAAGCCTCACTTAAGCATTACGAGTATGCATAGCTATATTGCATTTCAACTAACACATTTACCAAATTATGGTAAGTATTGTTTTTCAGCACATCTAGTACACAAGTAGTATCAAATCTTCATAACACGGTTCCTTCATGTTCGCGTTTTCTGCTAGTTACATTTATTTCTAAGTTAATTCCTCATACTAATTGTCAGTAAACTAAAATATGTCACTTAGATACATTAATACTGTTCACAATCCTAACATTCATGTTTACACAATGCAGGATTATACGCGGGTGTGCTCTAGAAGTGATTATGATGCATCCCTACAGATGAAAAAAATGCAAACATGAAATTTCCACTTCATCAAACTCTTGTAAAAAGCTGTGTGTTACCTTGCAGCTATTTCAGAGCACTAAAGGGCGAGCAGGGGAAGTTAACCTCCAGCCATGTAGGGTGGGTAGACTTGTCCAATATTTCTCACTCATGACACCAGTTCTGGACTGAGTGCAGTTGATAACAGGTGCAAATAGTTCTGTTTTCAAACGTTTTCTGAACTGCATTTAGTGGTTTCTTATCTCAAGCTAGAGTAGATGATAATGGTACTCAAACTTCCACCAGCAGCCACTCTAGCAGTTTAAGTGGCAGTTGCCAGTGGGCCTGATGGGCTGTTGATCTGGGTCCCAATAATACAGCTAATAATTACATGACAGCATCCTCTTTCTGAAGGGCTTTACACAGAAAGCCCTTAATCAACACTTTTAGGAAATGCTGCAGCAGAGGGGTGTGGGCAGTGACCTGAAATATACATTGAGAGACATGGAGAAAAAGGGGAACATGTGTGAAAAGCACAGAGACAAATAAAAAGTGAGCATGACCATGTTAGAAATGAACAAATAATGATATGGGGAAACAGATGGTATGATAGGTGAAAGGAGAAGAGGGAGGCGAAGAAATGGCGAACGAAAAGAAGGAAATGTGAAGGAAGGAAAAGAAAATGTGAACTGTAGGAGACAAGGGTGGAAGGAAGGGTGAAAGAATGGTTACATGGATGGGATAAAGGATGGATGAAAGAGTAAAATGATCGATAGATGAAAGGGTGAATGCATTGAAAAAAGGAAGGTGGCCGGGTGAAGTTTGGACCAAGAGTGAACCACACTGGCTTGTCAGCTGCTAGAGGAGGCTGGGCTGGGCCACCCCAATAGACTCCATCTTTGACAAGGGGGTCAGTGATTGCCCGATCCTCCAGACTTGATGCCACAGAATTGCTTCTTCTAGCAAATGGGATTTTTATTAGTCACTGGCACTCCACCCTGCTTGACCACTGCCATCATCCTCAATGTGAGTTGTAGTCAATCTACGGTGATGCTTTGTGAGGCCAGCGGGAGCAGCTTGTGTGGACTTCCCGCCCCGGGAGTCAGCAGGGCAGCCAGTGTGAGTCCCAGCCCCTCCCTCACCACTGGCAGGCACTACAAACAACTCGCGCCACCCGCTTCGCGGGTGACGCTTCGTGAGGCCAGCGGGAGCAGCTTGTGTGGACTTTCCGCCCCAGGAGTCAGCGGGGCAGCCAGCGTGAGTCCCAGCCCCTCCCTCACCACCGGCAGGCGCTACAAAACAACTCGTGCCACCCGCCCCATGGGTGACGCTTCGTGAGGTCAGCGGGAGCAGCTTGTGTGGACTTCCCGCCCCAGGAGTCAGGGGGGCAGCCAGCGTGAGTCCTAGCCCCTCCCTCACCACCGGCAGGCGCTACAAAACAACTTGCGCCACCCGCTTCGCGGGCACGCGCCGGACGAAGCCCAGGCCAAGGGTGGGCCCGTCCTAGCCCGTCATCGCCAGGAAGAGGCAGGGCAGGGCCCCCCCTCCTTCATTTTTGCTTCGGGACATAAGGTACTTTCTTCACCTACATGCTGGGCCCTGTTGGTTATGTATAGGGGCAACCAAGCCTAGAGACTTCATTTGTTGCGGAAAGTCGAAGACTAGAGACTAAAACTGGTTGTCTCCATCCTGGTGCAAACTGCCCAACCCATGGGGAAGAGGAAGTCAATAGAGGGTGGGGGGACAGTAGCGAGTAAGAAAGGGAAAAAGGCTAAGAAAGTGCCCCACGCGGCCAGTAATTGTGTCCTCAATAGAATTGAGACGATAGTCAGTGAATGTGAAGAAATCTTGGGAGTTAATAATAGTATAGTTCTGGACGATCCCGTTAATCCCTTGGATGAGACATCAACTGGTAAACCTAGAAGAGTAATTCCTTTGATGTTTAATAAACCACCCCAAAAGCCCCCCAATCGTACAGTGCACACTCCATTAGCTGAGGGCTCGAAGGAATCCTCTCGAGATGAAAATGTTTTAATGGATTTAACTACCCAAGGAGTTCCTTATGTTAGTGAAGCTGATGAGCAATGTTCCTCATCTAATAGGTTTGCAGTTCTAGAGAATTTTGCCGACTGTACACCAATTGTTTCACCTAGCAATCACACTGTCACTGATATCACTAGTGTAGCAACTCGTGGCAATTGCTGTCTTTCAAATGAGGGACTGACACAGAAATTGTAAACCCTCCAAAGGGAGCTGGTATCCTAAGGAAAATAGTAGGAGACTTAAAGCGCAGGGTCGACCATCTCCCTGTTGCAAATAGACCACCTCTTCCGCTTCCCCCAAATATTCCCACAATGTCATCAAACAGGGCACCGCTAGGAGTTCCTATTGGGGCGGGGGATAGGCACGTTCTGTACCAGGTAATCAAGGTCATGGTCCCTCCTCTTTGGCCCTCCTGTCTAGCAATATTAGATCATACACCAATACCGCGAAAGCCTCAGGCGTGCCAGGCACAACTGCAGGCAGAGCTAGACCCCAACGCTACTTCCATCTTAACGCCGACCTGAATACTCAGGCTAGGCCCACCACCCATGCAAACAATGCTCACCTAGCGGGCACACAACCAATAGTTTACATGACTAAAGTCCCCTAACGCACTCCCAGGCAAGGCTATGAAAACAGTGAATCTCTACGCAACAAAGCTATCCACAGGTTGCGCCACATAAGGGGTTGCAGGTCAATAATACGGGAAGATATGGTCAGAGTAAGGAGGATTACATTGAACAACTCCCAGACAGCAGACAGACTGTATTGAGTTGCAGCTAACTAATGCTGCACTCACTGAGAATCTATTGGCTTTAGAGTTCCGTACCTCCCCCCCAGAGCACTCGGCCATCCAGATTAGACGCTTCCCACTCTGGTCACCACTTAGATTGCCGGAGTACGAAGCGCAAGGGAGGGTGGGAGACGGGTCTGGTCTGAACACAGTCGAATGACTAGTTGGGGGCCCAATGCAGATCATCTCCGTTGACCCATTAGGAGCTAAAGGTGGGGAGATTGTTCCTCATCCATGTTCCTTTATTACAGAAAGACCAAAGGGGGAAAGACCTAAGGATGACTGGGCTGGGTCCCCTGCCTGTGCCTTAGTTAGCGAAGGTGGGATTGCTGGGCCTATTCCTGTGGCAATTGACTTTCTCTCCTGGAACATAGCGGGTCTCCAGAAAAAACGGGCTCTCCCCGAGTGGAACGAGTTTATTGGAAAGTTCGACATCTGCCTGTTCCCGGGGGACGTGGAGCAAGGTTCCCTTGCATAAATCTGGCTACACCACGTATTTTATCCCAGCAACAAGCTCAGGAAAAGGCCGCCCCTACGGGGGATTACATATTTGGATTAATATCTCTCTAAATTGGTCTATCGTTATGCACACTCCCCTATCACAAGACATCCTCCATCTGACGATCAAAGGGCCAGTCGATGGCACAAATGTGGAGGTTTTTAAAATATATGCTAGAGGGTCTCCCAGCGCTCAAATATCAGCAACCATAACAGCACTGGAACGTGAGTTATCTTGCATCTCGCCCTACTCCAACATTATAGTAGCCGGGGACCTTAACTGTACATTCGAACCTTTGAGCAGGGAGGACTTTTTGTGAACTAATGAGGAAGACAACAAATGGGCCATACCAATACTTAATATAGCCCCTATCAAGAAGTGGTCACAGAGGGTCATTCAAATCAATGCCCTAACATTAGGATAAAATTTAAGAGCTACAAACGGGAGGACACGCTCTGATCTGAGCGGGGCAAATACCTTTAATAGGATTAGCTCCCCATCCCGTATAGACTACATCTTGCTAGATATCCGACTCTCGGGCGATCTTTTAGATATGGAAGTCAGGCACACTTTGGATAGTGACCACAATCCTTTATGTATGCAAATCAACAACAGCTGGTCACCCAGCACCATTAAGACACCAATAGCCCCCATATTGTTGACAAAAGAGGTTATCCCCGCAAATTGCAATCAACGCCCTAAATGGCATAAGGTCCTACACCAAGAAGTTAAATTACACATTAGGGAACTCATCGACCAAAAGACCAAGGAGCTTTTACATTACCCACTGCAATCCCGAGAATCTATACACTTTCCCCTTTCCCACATTCTATCAAGAAACAATAGGAAGGCTGGGATAGTTTTTTATTGTTGAAGAGAGCAGGGCATCAAAAGGACGGCCTACAAAATCCAACAACCCCTGGTATTCAGCTACATGTAGGGAAAAGAGGCAGGCCCTATCCCTAGCTCTAAGGAAAAAAGGGGCATATTACCAACAACTAGCGATAATTTTTGTCTCTAACTTGTTTAGAGACAAACATTATCGCCGCACATCGGCGATTTTTATCGCAGATAAACCTTGCTATTAGCAAGGTTTATCGCAAATGCGATAAAAAACGGCCGCAATGCATGAATATCGCTGAAAAGTCCGCGATATTCATGCATTAGCGAGCAAATGCTCTTAGCCATGTTATCCACCTCCCATTGGATAACATGGCTAAGAACTGCTCAGGGCAGGTGTTAGCTTTTGGAGATATTCGCGCTTAGCGCAAATATCTCCAAAAGTTGGTAATAGGAGATAGCGATGTTAGAGACTGTTTCCAGTCGCTAACATCTTGGCACGCCCACTTTGCATGTCATTAGTGATAAATATCACTGACATGCAAAGCGGGGCCCATGATGGTCGCTATCTCCTTTTAGCTGTCACTAACTGGTGTTAGCGACAGCTTGGTAATAGGGAGATAATTTTATCTCCGCTTTCTTGGCTTTTAAAGCCAAAAAAGCGGAGATAAACCCCCTTGATAATATGCCCCAAAGACTCCTTGTTAATAAGAGCTGCAAGAAAGGATTACTCTAGTGCGCAAGAGGCAGCAAAGCGCAATTGGGAAGAGTCACATTGACAGGAACTCAAGTTTGCCTCACAACAGAAAGATTCTGTTTTGTTCTGGCAGCTAATTAATAAAGGGACTCGAAAGGGATCTGACCCAATTCCTAATTACATCACAGGGCAACAATGGCACGATCACTTTTCCAACCTATTTAGTGGTGATGTAGTCTCCTTGCCCCCTCGGACCGAGACCCTACCATCTACCCTTGTGGCTCCCATAGCAACTGATTTCTTTGATATTCATGAGGTAGACTTGGCTATAGAGAGCATAGCTCCCGGAAAGGCTGCGGGACCCGACGGCCTTCCTGGAGATCTGCTTTTGCATGATCCAAAGCCATGGGCTCATTTTATTTTGCTCTTGATGAATTATATTGCTAGGGGACATGATGCTCATGATTCATGGAAGGGTGCGGAGATAGTAACAATCCATAAAAAGGGGAATAGGGAGGACCCTGCCAACTACAGGCCGATTAGTTTAATCGACGTGATACAGACGGTGGTTGGCAGGGTGCTCCTTATGAGGATGAGGACCTGGATGGAGGAGGGGAACATCCTCTCACACTATCAAGCAGGCTTCGACAGAAAGTGGGTAAGTTGGACCAGGTCTTCAGATTCTATATGATTCACTGGAAGTCAGTGATCATTGGAAAAGGCAGCTTATATCTGGCCTTCATAGATCTGAAGACAGCTTTCGACCTCGTCCCACGAGCCAAGTTTTGGCAGGTCCTGTTCAAACTGGGCATTCCTCCTCTGATCCTCGATTTTATCAAACGCCTCCATGAGGATAACTATGCCAGGAGGGCGTGGTTTAGGCGCCGATGGAGCAGGCGGCGTGAGCCGGTAGCTCCGCGCTCGATCCCTCTGTTATCCTGAAAAACGGGATCTCCAGTGGCTTCTGGTGACGGAGTTTGTGTCGGAATACCAGGGGCACACTCCGAGCCCGAAATCGCGGCTAAAAGGGGCTCAGTGAGCGAGTTTCCTTTGTTGCGAGAAGGACCGGGTGAGCCGAGGCGGAGCTCCCAAGATGGCGGCGACCGCAGAACAATAGCGCGTCATGGAGCTGGCCTGCTTACAGTGAAGGCAGGAGAATCGGCTGGTATACAGCAGGAGGGAGGCTGCAGCAGCTGAGCGCCTGGGCCCGAATCGCTCTAGGACAAGCTCCGAGGTGAGCGTCGTCGCCCTGCTGCCAGCGAGACCTGCCGGGAGCCTCACAATGGCGGCTGCCTGAGGGGACAGCGAGAGGAAGTAGTGCACCTCGCTTTGCAGCCGGGAACCGGAGGTGTACGGAGTCAGACCGGCTACAGTGCGGCGCCTGTGCTGGGAGTGCCGGAGCGGACGACGAAGTAGATCCCTGGACTCCCTGAAGGTGGAGCGGAGTGCTGACCCGGAGCCCGGTAACAGTGGGACACCACCGTGAGGGCTGGGTATCACCGCCATAGTGGAGATAACGAGGACCCATATCTGGCATTGTGGCCAGGGACTGACTCGGCGGCGCTGCATTAAGGAGCGACAGCAGAGACAGCCCCACAACAACACGGGGACGATCGCCCTGTCAGAGCGACGCACGGACCACTGAAAGCGGGAGAGAGGCTGTGCCAGCTGAGCGCTTGGGTCCGGTGCGCTCCAGGTGGGGCACCGAGGAGAGCGCTGTCGACCAGCGGCAGGCTAGACCTGCTGGGAGTCCCACATTGGCTGCCGCCTCACGGGATAACGAGGAGAGGCAGCTTCTCTCGCACTGCAATCGGGAATCAGAGGGGAGTGGAGTCGGACCGGAGGCAGTGCAGTACCTGTGCCTGGAGAACTGAAACGGACTACTGGGCAGACACCAGGGCCCTCTGGAGTTGGAGCGTAGTGCTGATCCAGAGCCAGGTACTCGCGGGACACTTACGAAAGGGCCGGGCATTACCGTGATAACCAAAGTTTGGAAGGGCCCATAGCTGGCATAGTGGCTAGGGGACCGATTTGGCGGCGCTGCACGAGGGGTGACAGCAGGAACGGCTCGACACCAACAGAGGGACTGCTGCCCTACTAGCGCGACGCACGGTCCGATATTAGTGACATTTTCCTGGCGTCAGACAAAGGGGTGCTCCTTGCTGCACGAACACGAAGGGCCGGAGCAGAGGGCATTGCCAGGCGGCGCGGTGGGAAGAGCGGCTTGCATGATGAAACCGGGAGCCACAGGTGGGGACGAAGCGGCGCAGAGTACTGCCCCAGATGATGGAGAGGCGATGGGGGGCACGGAGACTGAAAGGAGGCTAAACAAACGTCTGGATCAGATCCTGGAGGCCATCACAACGACCAAGGACTCCCTGCATAACAACATCACGCAGGTCGCGACGGGACTGGGCCTCTTGAAGGCCGATCATTCGAAGCTGGTGGATAGGGTAAAGGACACTGAATTAGTCGTGCAAGATCTGAAGCCAGCGGTAGTGACAATTGAACGGAAGCTGGAGGGTGCACTACAACGGCTGATGACGCTAGAGAAAAGGACGGAGGATGCCGAAAGTAGGAACCGGCGCAACAATGTGAGGGTGGTTGGCCTGCCGGAGAAAATTGAAGGGGCAGATATGATTGCCTACATGGAGAACTGGTTCAGGACGCAGGTGGCCCCGGAGGGGTTATCCTCCTTTTTCACGCTTGAGAGGGCACATAGGGTGCCGGCCAAGCCGCCATTGCTGGGGCGCCCGCCCAGACCTGTGGTGGCACGTGTCCTTCACTACAAAGACAGAGATCTGTTGATTCCGAATGCGCGCTCCATGGGGCCTTTCAAAGTGGAGAACAGTTCGGTCACAATCTTCCCAGACTATACCCAGGATGTCCAACGACGTAGGGCCTCATTTTTAGCGGTTAAAAAGGAACTCAGAACTGAGGGGATTCAGTACTCCTTGCTGTTTCCGGCCAAATTGCGGATCATCATGGATGGCACGACACAGTTTTTTATGACGCCTGAGGAAGCTTGGACTTGGCTTGAGTCCTACAGGGCGGGAACAAATCGCAGGAACAAGGGTGAGAATGGTCGGCCTAAGCAGACGAGGGTGCGCCAATCACAACGCATCCACAAGAGACATAAGACTCAACAGGCCCTGCTGCTAGCGCAAATGGCGGTGGACAAACAGGGGGCCCTGACAGCAACGGCGGCAATCACGGGGTCGCAGACGGAGGACTTGGTTGGAGGGTCGGCGTCGGACGACGACAAGAGACAATCTGGGACTGAAGTTTCAGATGTGGATAGTATTGTTGGACCGGAGGTGACACCTCGCTCAGCGGACGATTTGTGAACTGCATGACCTCCAGGGTGGAGTGCGACGTACGAACTATTGTTGACGGCGCAGGAGTGCATGGTAACCTTTTCGATCGCTGTAGTTGTCACATGCCACAGGAGGGATCATGGGGCGGGGGGCTGGGGCGAGAGCTGCCGCTTGTTGGGGCACAACAACTTTCCTATTGCCCTTAAGGCAACCTGTGGTGGCTACTGCAGGATAGACTTGTTTGTCTGGTTTTGGAAGTTTGGATGGGGGCTGATGCGCAGTTGTTGGTTCCTGTTCTGGGGGAATGGGCGTTGGGGGTTTTGTGGGGTGTTCGGGGGGTGGGTACTTCTGCTGCTGGTGTGGGCTGGCGAGATATGGAGGAAGTGATACGGAGGAAGGGTAGCAATGGGGACTATACCTGAGCTGAAATGCATCACATGGAACGTACGCGGACTGCACACCATGTCCCGACGTCATAAAGTACATGCATATTAGGTGAGATGTGGGATTCAGATTGCGTTGCTCCAGGAGACCCATCTTACCAAATTGGAGTGTGCGGCGCTGCAGAAGCACTGGAGAGGGCAGGTGTTTGGCACAGCATATTCTGCGTTTGCACAGGGGTACTGATATGGGTGAGAGCGGGGATTCCTTTTCAGGTCACGAGTCAGATGATTGATCCGGAGGGTAGATATGTGGGAGTAGCGGGGAGACTGTATGGCAGAGAGGTGGCGCTTTGTAGCATTTATGCCCCGAACATAGAACAACCTTGCTTCTTTGACGCCATCTCAGGACTATTGGCGCATTATTTGGCGGGCCGATAATACTGGGAGGCAATTTTAATTCTATTAATGATATTGCCTTGGACAGGTCCCATCCGCCACTAGTGGAGTCCCCGGTACGTAGGGTGGCGAAGTAGAGAATGGATTGGCAGAATGAATGGGGGCTGATGGATGTGTGGCGAGGGCAGCATCCTGGGAATAGGGATTACTCCTTCTTTTCCGCGCTCCATGAACTGCATGTCCGGATCGATATGATTCTTTGTGACCACACCACTGCTAACATGGCGACACACACTGAGTACCTAGCTAGGACCATCTCAGATCATAATCCCCAGCTGCTTTCTTTCCAATGGCAGCGAGTGAGGACAGCGATTCCTAATTGGAGATTGAACCCGGACACGCTAGAGGATCAGGTCTTTCAAGCTGAAGTTCAAGAGGGAGTGGAGTCGTCCTTTGCGGTCAATAAGGGGACGGCCTCTACTAGGGGACTAGAGTGGGACGCATTTAAGGTGGTGGTGAGAGGCTTATGCATTGGTAAACACTTCGGGGAAAGGAGAGTGGTGCTAGAGGAGGTCAGGAAGGCAGAGGAAGCGCTGAGGGAGATAGAGAAGCAGAGACCGGAGCAGGGAGCACTGCATGCACAGCTCTTGGAGGCTAAAGAGTTGGTGGCAGCGGAGACCGAAAGGTTGCGATGCTATGACTATAAGCAGTATACAGCGAGGGTCCATGCGGAGGGCGACAAGGTCGGTACGCTGCTGGCGAGACTGGCGAACCCGGAGCCGAGGGGGTGCTCGATTTTGAGTGTGAAGACGGAGTCGGGGGACACAGTCTATTCTCAGATGGCGATCCTCTCATGCTTTACGGAGTATTATGAGACCCTATACCAGAGTCGGTTGGAGGCGGGGGCTGGAGACATGGCAGATTACATGGCGGGGATTAGCTTCCCGCAGCTCGAGGAGGAGGAGGCTAAGGCCCTGGGCGCCGCGATCACATTGGCTGAGGTTAGGGGAGCAGTTAAACACATGGCGAGGAAAAAGACACCTGGGGTAGAGGCCTCCCGGTGGAATTTTATGCTAAGTACATTGATATTTTGGCGCCCCAGTTATTAGAAGTCTATAACGAAGCACTGGACCAGGGCCGCCTACCCGGATCTATGAGGTAAGCTTTGGTTGTACCCCTACTGAAACCTGGGAGAGATAGCACGGATGTGACCTCATATAGGCCGCTGTCTATGTTGACGGTGGACTATAAAGTCTTGAGTCGCATCCTGGCTACCAGATTGTTACCGTATATGACGACGCTAATTCACGAGGATCAGGCTGGCTTTATCCCCACCCGGAACACTTCGGCGAATATCCGCCGCCTGGTGCGCGTATTGGGGAGCGAGCTGGATCTGGGCGACTGGCCAGCAGTGCTTTCTATTGACATAGAAAAAGCATTTGATAGCTTAGAGTGGGATTATCTGGATGAGGTGCTGGAGAGGTTTGGCCTAGGGACCAGGTTCCGGCGTTGGACGAGAGTTTTATACTCCTCGGCTACCGCCAGGGTGTGACTGGGATCGGTGATATCGACTGTATATCCGGTGCAGAGAGGTACACGACAAGGATGTTCGTTATCACCTCTGCTGTTCGCTCTGGCGATCGAACCCATGGCAATACGTGCTAGGTCGGGAGCGGTGTACGGAGGGATCGTCTGCCGAGGTGAGCAGCATTACATCTCGCTCTATGCGGATGATCTACTGATATTCCTGGAGGACACGGCTGCAGCGCTGAGGAAGGCGATGGGTGCGCTTGTCACGTTTGGAGCCCTCGGGTCTCAGGGTAAACTGGCATAAAACTTGTCTTTTCCCATTGAGAGCGGGAACGCCTCAGCCGCCGCTGCCTGCGGATGTGGTCTGGGAGGGTTCCTGATTTACCTACCTAGGAGTGAGGATCTATCATAGCGCTGAAGATTTGCTGGAAGGGAACATAGGTCGTTGCGTGAGAGCCCTGAGGGGCTCGGCGGCATTTTGGGCTACACTCCCGCTGTCGGTGGTTGGAAGAGTGGCGCTACTTAAAATGGTGGCCTTGCCGCTCCTCCTGTATTATTTTAGAACGTTACCAATATGGATCCCGCCTAGGTTTTTTAAGGAACTACGTACCCTCACCATTGGGTTCCTATGGGGGAACGGAAGGAGACGGGTGGCATTGGACACGCTGCGTCGGCCAAAACTCAAGGGGGGAATGGCGGTGCCAGATTTCGAATTGTATTATTTGGCGGCGCAGTTACAGATCCTTACGCAACACGTAGCTAGGGAATTTCGGGGCCCTGACCTGCACCGATGGACGGGGATTCCGAGACACGTATTGTCTTACATTGTCATGCAACAACAACTTGATGTGCGGGACCTGACGCTCGAGGAAAAAACTTTACGGTTGTGCTGGAATAGGAGTCAGAAGCGAACAGGAGTGGTACACCTGTATGCCCCGGAAATACCCCTGGGCATGCTAAAGGCGTTACTGCATGGGGGAGACTGGTCCCCCCTCATGGAGTGGGAGGAGATGGGGCTCCACGTGGTAGGCGATTTGTACGCCGACGGAGAATCGCTGCCCTTCCAGGCGGTGCAGGACCAATTTGGAATCCCGGCTGGGAACTTCCTCTTGTACATGGCCGTCCTAGCGGCAATAAAGAAGCATTGGGGGGAAGGGCAGTTGGAGCCGATGACCACGATGGCGTGCCAATTTGTCGTGATGTCAGCGGGATCGTTCAAGGCGGTTACGTGCTTGCATTCACGAATGCTCCACGAAGGATTGACACCCCTCACCGCGTTGAAACTGAAATGGGAGGAGAGTGTGGGGAAACCCATACCGGTTGAGACATGGGGTCATCTCCTGAGGAGGGCGTGGAAGGGATGCAGGAATGCCCGCTTCCAACAAGTACACTTTTTTGTAGTACACAGGGCTTATTTAACTCCGGGCAAGATACAGAGGCATTTCCATGTCGAGGGGGCGGAATGCCCGAGGTGCTTCCTCCCAGGGGCGGAGCTAGACCACATGATGTGGGATTGCCCGAAACTGGGAATGTATTGGACAGAAGTGGGAGAGCTCTTGAATGGAGTGACGGATAGACAGGTGACTTTTGATAAGGCAGCCTGTCTGCTGCTCTGGTTTCCTCATACGAAGAAAATGAAGGTCACCATTAAATTTATGGACCTCGGTCTTATTTTGGCCCAGAGAGAGATCACCTGGCGCTGGAAGTCGTCGGAGGGCCCATCCAGTAGGCGCTGGGCGTCGGAGTTGGACAAATGGGCCAGAAGTGAAAGTATGGTCCGGCTCAAACAGGCAACCCGTACCGCTGATGAGAGAGGCTTGGAGGTGGCACGGGCATGGGAGGGTCTGGTGCAAACACTGAGTGATTACCGATCCCAGGAAAGGGACCAGGAGGAGTGAGGCCGATAGAGGGTTCCAGGTGACGCATGATTGCATGACTGTTGTTCCCTCAGCTCCTGAGTAACGGAATATGATCCTGAAGTTGGCCCACACCAGCGTTAATTTAGGGAGCTGGTGGAGGGTGGGGGGTTGAGGGGCCCTGAGGGAGGGGTGAGGATGATTACTGTATGTGGGGACAGGGAGATTGTAGTAGAATGATGGGTTTATCTGATGGGCTTCCTTGGGTAGAGCAAAGGGCATTGGCCTTGTTCATTATTCTTCACTGCTGACCGGGGAGGGCAAGTTGTTGGTTGGGGTTAGGGATGGGGTAGGCATAGAAAAGCAGATCTTTTAAACAAGCCCGAATGTACAGATTTCGAGTAAATGTTACCATTACTGTCTTATCGCCTGGCTTACTTACTTATTCCTAGCTTTCGCCGCCCTGCCTCCGGGATGTGGGCTGAGTGGCTGTGTGATGTTATATTGATGATTGGGGAAGGCGATAAGCAGAGGCAGGCAAGATTGCCCACATGATTGTACATTTCTGATTCTGCAATAAAAATTGAAGTTCAAAAATAAATAAAAATGAGGATAACTATGCCAGAATCAGGTGGGGCTCTCAGGGGCAGCTAACGGAGAGAGTCGCGGTGAACAGGGGGTACGCCGGGGCTGCGTGCTAGCTCCGAGCTTGTCCTCCATCTTTGTGAATGGGGTGGTAGACCATCTAAGAGAGGATCCAGCTGATGCCCCTACCCTGGCCGGTGAGAAAACTCCTACCCTCCTTTTCACCGACAACACTCTCCTGATTTCCAAAAGTCCGGGTGCTGTGCTGACATACCACTCCACTATGTGACCCATAAGCCCACTGTACGACACTCTCCCCCACTGCATGACACTGTACTACATTCCACTGTTCGACCAGGCACTCTTTGACACTCCACTATGCAAAATGATAGTGTACAAAACTCTACACCTTTCTACTGCATGACACTCCAATCAACAACACTGAACTATGAGACTGTACTCCACTGAACTCCACTTTATGCCACTATATTCTACAACACTCTATGCGACTGTACAACAAAACATTTGACTCTACGATACTCCACTCCGCTATATGACACACCACACCACTCCGATGTATAACATATTACTCCACTGTATGCTACGACACTACACTCTACTCCACTCTTCTCGACTGTACAACACTATACTCTGCGATATCACACTCTATGACATTGACCTCCACTATTCTCTACAACACTCAACTCAGTAGCATTTAGCTGAATGACACTCAACACTACGATTTGAAATACATTTTTATTAAAAAATGAAAAACATTCAAATTCAATGAAAAACATATAGGATTAGGACTCAGTTATTGCTAGTCAATCTTTATTTATTCGTTCTATACAAACCCAGCTTAAACTACACAAACATAGAATTTCTAATGTTATAGTTATAACTTGAATGCAGAATATCTATATATCACTGTTTTCTAAAATGTTACTTTTCCAAATTGGGAATAGTTAACTCACAGCAAAGAATGAAATGGGTTGACTGAGTAAACAGATGTAGGATGGGGAGGCTGCATTTATGAAGACATCCCTTTCTTTAAGTTTTTTTTAGCCCCTTTAAAAGTATATTATGCCTCAAATTTTCTAAAACCCCATTTCACACTCTCATATTTTTAACCCACTGGTTTCATGTCTGCATGATCATTTCAATATTCATTTACTTCAACATGCTCCTCAGGAAAGGCGTTAAATTCAACAGCTGCTACGTATTCCTTAAAATTCTGTGGTGACTCTGCAGTTGATTTCTAGAGGGCTTACTGACAAACTGCTGAAGGTTTTGGAAGTACTTGTTTCTTACTGTATTTTAGAATGTCTTCCTGACATGGATGAGGAAGGTATTTAGGAACTCACAGAAAATGTGTCCACATTTTAGCTCTCTAGAGCAGTAACATATACTTTCCATGTTCCTTTACTGTAGTCTCCTATCCTATTAGAAATTCAGTTTTTTAGCTTTGATTGCTCTTTACTCATCATCATTATCATCATTCCAAATGTATTTGGCTTAAAAGTCATAAAAGTGCACATGGATAAAAATAAGAATACAAATACACAACATGAACACTAAAATCACATATAACTATAATTCTTATACACTATTCACCTGATAAAAAAATCACAAAATAGTTTTAAAAGTACCATGTCTATTTCTAATCACCAAGGCACAGCACATACAATTTACCACAGCAACATACATTTCTAAATTGTTCAGATGTTGCAAATACACTGAAGCTTTCTTTTGATATCTAACACTAGTGTTGCGCAAGACTAGTACCACAGAACGCTTATGTGCATGAAATATAACTGGAAAAAAACCTAATGTGATTGGTGCTTTGAAGGGAAGCATTATTACAAGGACAAATTGACAATAACAAATTCTAATCACCACGTCTGGCAAATGCCACTCGCAAATAGATAAGGTAAAATGAAATACGATAAAACCTATGTTTAACATTTGGGACACTAACCAGATAAAACTCACACCCCTAAGATCGTATAAGTATACTGTATTTGACGCTGGAAGGCAGTTTGTTAAATTTCTCCTGGTGAATAGCTTGCCTTCCCCGGAACATTTCCTTCACCTGCATTTTAGGTCATGCTTCAATAAACTCTGAGTTGTAAAGCACATCCACTAGACTCAGGTAAAAAAAAACGCTTTTGATATACCTAATTCAGGGAATTGCCATAGCATTGTCTAAAGCAAGCCATTCCACCAGCAGTTCTTTCGTAAAGTTGTTCTCTTCCCTGACTCTTTTGTGGCCTGGTGGCTGCTTTGAGACTCTGACAAATGGAGATATCCAGGCCATTCCTGCTTTGGAAATACTCTCTGCATGTGTCTGTTCCTCCCCCCCTTCTCCCATTGCCCTCTGCAATTGATTAAAACAGTGGTAAAGTATGCTACAGGGAGTGATTTGATTGCCTCCCTATGATTTTGAAGGATAAAGACCCTAAACCGCCCAGCCAGGGCAAAATTGACAGATACACTAAGGTGGTTTATCCTCCCCCGAATTATTTGGCAGCCCCTTTTTTGCTTGATAATGCAGCCCTACTGGCGGTGATTCCAACAACTAGGAGGGCCCTGCAAGACAGGATTGGTAAAGTACAGTCCAATGTCTCACGTTTGCGACAGGATCTTCGGAATGTTGCAGAACGTGTGACAGCTGTAGAGAATAGGGTGTCTGAACTTGATTATACAACACATTCCCTTGGAAAAGACCTGGCAGAGGTGAAGGCAACCACTAAGGACTTGGTGTGGAAGGTCGACGATGCTGAAAACTGGGCAAGGCGCACCAATTTTGGACTGGTAGGATTCCCAGAAGAGGTGGAAGGATCTAACATGGATAACTTCTTGGGTCAGAGGCTTTGTTCCACCTTCTCCACCTGCTTTGTTATCAAGCAGGCACACAGAGCACTCTCCAGGGGGGCTTCTCCATTGGGGCTGAGAAGCGTTGCTTCACTGTTTTCTTGCAGTGCTAGAAGCAGAAACATAAAATAGTAAAACAACCATTTTATGTTTCTGATTCTTGCACTGCGTGAAAGCAGAAGTGTTTGGTTGGGGATGGGCGGGTGTGGAGGTCCTGCTCGAGGGCATGGGGGGGAGTGGCTGGCCCACTGTTGTGGGTCCTGACTGTTTGGTCGGCCTTCTGGGGCTGACCAAAGCAGTCATGCGCACTCTCCCTTTTCTCTATGTAGGCTGCATGTAGCCTACATAGAGAATATGGCCTCCCCATAGGCGCCCGGCTGGGTGCCTTCCCCCCCAATCACAACGCTGCCTTTGCATTGATTGGCTTAGGGGAAGGGAGGGAGGCTGCCTGCTTCCTGTTACTGAGAAAGAAGGCAGCAGGAAAGCACGGGACCAGGCCAGGAGTGGAGGCGCCAGGGGACCTGGTAAGGTAAATAAAAAACATTTTTTATTCCCTCCCACCGCGAACCCCCACGTAACCCCCCACACACGAGTCATGCCACTCAACCAGTGATTAAATGTACATATTTAAGGCAACCAAAATGTAGACCATAATTAATGCTCTTACCTATATAATATTTCTCAGAAAGAACCAAAGGACAACGATAAATTCATCAAAAATACAAAAAATAGCATTTATTAAATCTTTAGACAATGGAAAAGATTGAAAATCATTCATTCACTTTCATATCCATCAAACAGACTCACAACCATACTAAAAATGAATTAAAAGCGTTGTTGAAATAGTAACACATTGTCAATGAGTGGTAAGTCAACACAATATATAAAGAACACTGTCAATTGAGAATAGAGTGGCACAAATTCAAATGACTGGTGGAATTACTCAACCAGTGATGCCAGAGTGAGCTCAGTACCAATAGTTTGCCAGACTGAACTCGCAGACATCCCCCATTTCTCACATTCCAGATGTACCACCGAGACACACAATTCATGGCAAACGCTACAAGGTATCTAGGAGCTGTGCACAGTGCCATACAGTCACCAGGAATAAATGATGAATACTTGTGCAAATCGTAGCACATACGCGCTCGCACAGAGCTATAATTTAGAAACCTACAAATGTAGATCCAGACATATATTTGTGCACATTAACGTAAAAACATGCATTTAAATGGACACATAGGTGTACACATATTGTTTCACATTTAAACTATGCCACATTTGTTGTGTGAGTGAATGAAATTGCACCTCAATTCTAACATCCTGCAAAACATTTGACAAAACATGAGTCACGCTTCAACTCTATACCATCTCCCTTTGGCTGGTTTACTGAAGTATGCAAAGAGTTGGTAACACTGAAGTCGACTAAGGTGTTGGGGGCGGGGGCGAATGCCCTGTCCACTTCCATCCTCTATGCCATCGAGCTTCCGAACTCCAATGAGCTAAACCTAATCTGCGAGGGTCACTGAGGGGAGCCTGCTGTTCTCCACAGGACAAAGCGAATTTTGACCCCTGGGCACTGATGCCAGGGGGTTGTACCTCTCTCGAGCTTCGGGCCAGCCCTAAGTTCCGACAAATTAATTCTTGACTGTTTTGCAATATCCTAGCCTTCCTTCCTAGTGGCAGGATATTAGGTGATACCTCAGTTTGAGCACTAGAATCATTTACTGCTACTACCAAAAGAAGTGCGCGCTTTACAAATCTTTTCAGATTTTTGTTAGGAAAACTTAATATGAACTGAGTTCATATAAATCTTTTCTATCACAAATGTGAAAAGATTTGTAAAATGTGATTAAGTGCGACTGTGGGCACTTCTTTTGGAAGTAGCAGTAAACGCTTCTAGAACTATCCAACAGCTATGGTCAAAAGTATACAGAGGCGTGACAAGGCTCAGCATACTCATAAAACACTGCAAATAATTTTGCTAGGGCGCCTAGTGTCGCCTTTCCAGTAGAAAGAGGAGCAAGGCTGATATAAGAGAGGCATGTAGCGTGGTGAGGTTTGGTGAATTGGAGGTGGCTGATGAGACCCGTTACCCTGGGCAGGGAGGAAACAAAGCATGAATGGGTGGAAACAAATGTATGGTAGTAAAGGCAGAGACTTGTGTGTCTGTTTAGGTTCAGTTATTTCCCGGATATCTGTGGCCACCTCTAGGTGTCTATACTGTAACTGCATAGAATGGCTCATGCATCAGAAAGGGTGTGAGGGCTGGGCTGCAAACGTAATTCCTTCCTTGTTCTCAGTGTTCTTTTCCCACACATATTGTCCTATCTCAAGCAGTAGAGAAGCCCCATATAGATGTATACATGCAGTTTGACTGATGGTGCCCCAGCACTCTTGGCGATCGCTCTTTTGGATTCATCTGTTTGTGAGCCTTACAAGTGGCACCCTCTGCCCCAGTGCTCCTTTCAGAAATATTAGCCTCCCTAACCTAGCCAGCGGCTGATTCTTCCTTCGCCCTCCATGCCTCAGAGGCTGAAGGTGTTTGAGGGAACCTGCATCTTTCCCTTGACCATGCCCAGATGTTTCAGGGGTGAGAAAGCTGCTTCAGCTATTTTACTGCAGCTCCAAGGAGGGAGGCAGTTAACACTAGGCTCTCCTAGAGCTGGAAATATTTTTTCTAGGGCCGCCTTTTCAGTGTTAAGAGGAACGAGGATGATATGACAGCGCAGAGAAAGAACACTATATCTTTAGTTTACGGTATAATGAAGTGATCCTGGGTTTGTATTTTGTAGTTGTAGCTTTGCTGGTCTTTGACACTACAGGTATTTGGCATGATAGGCACAGGTTAAGATGAATTATAATAGAATGTAGTGTAAGGAAGTATAAGTAATACATTACAAATTGCTGAGATTCGAAGAAAGTTGAGCATAGTGTTTGTTATTGATGCCTTTGCAGAAGAGATGCTTTCAGTCCTGGTTTATCTCATACTGAGCAGAAGTTTTTTAGGGATGCTGAAGAGATAGTGGAGATGCTGGAACAATTTTCAGAGTGGGGGGGCTGTCATTAATGTTGCGTGACTGCCTGAAGTCATAGGGATGGTGAAAACCTTCTTGCTTTCTCAAATTTGTTTGAGAATGCACCCTTTTCCCACTCTTTTTTCAAAATGTTCTCAGGGGTAGACCCCCCCGCTGTGATCCCCCCCACCCCAAGCTCCTCTTATGCTGGCTGGGCTCTCTCGCTAGCCACAGGGCACTCATCCCAAACCACCAGCCACCAGTGGCACTCTCTGGTCGGCCTCCGTCTGGTGCCCCCTGCATCCGATAATTGCACGTTTCTTTAAGTTTTCAGGATAGGGATGAATGAATGAATGAATGAATGAATGAATGAATGAATGAATGAATGAATGAATGACTACACATTTGTATAGCGCATGGCTACCCGGAGGCATCCCAGCGCTTCAGTGACCCATTTTTAGCGTCTTCCTAAACCTGAGATGATTTGCTTCCAGACGGATGGTGTCGGGAAGCTTGTTCCAAAGATTTGCCTGCCGCCCATGCGGATTCTCTTTATCCTAAGAATCGCCAGTAGATTCCTATTACTGGATCTTAGGGTACGGCAGGTATGGTAAGGACAAAACATGGATTGGATCAAGGCTGGACCGTCCTTAGTCATAGCTTTATGTACAATGGTCAAAGCCTTGAACTCGATACTCTGTTGTACTGGCAACCAATGTAATTGACACACCTTTGTTTTGGCAGAGGTCCTTCGTGGGATGTCCAGTAACATCCTTGCCGCTCAATTTTGTACTGTCTGTAGGATCTTGACTGTCCCCTGTGGGGCCCCTAGATAGACCGCATTGGAGTAGTCAAGGCGTGACAGAATCAGGGCCTGTACTAGAATCCGCCTCGCCTTGAACGGGAGGAGCCTAAGGATTTTCCTAAGTAGCCTAATCAAGGCATAGCAGATGTCTGCTACCTTCCAGGCTTGCACCAAGAAATTCATGGCTGGGTCCAGCCACACTCCCAAACTCTTAATTTGCCCCTATGGAAGGGGGGCCTGGCCCAGGCTACCCGGCCACCACACCTCCACCGAGTAGGGTGCATTATATCCCAGTATCATTACCTCTGTTTTTGCTCCATTAAGTTTTAGGAAGGATTCATCCATCCACTCACGGATTTTGCTAAGACAAGAGGAGAGATTGTCGTAGGTTGACCAGTTGGTTGTCATCCGCATAAGTCACCAGTTGCACCCCCCAGGGAAGCACCACCTCAGCCAATGGCCTCATATAGATGTTAAATAAGGTAGGGCTGAGGGATGAGCCCTGGGGAACGCCACACGGGAGGTGCATCTGGGGGGAGGCCACATCGTCCTCAAACACAGTAAAAGTCCTATCAGAAAGGAAGGAGTGCAGCCACTTTAATGCAGTCCCAGTGACTCCTATATTGCTCAGCCTTTGAAGCAAGATAGAATGGTTGACGGTATCAAAAGCCGCGCTGAGATTTAAAAGCAATATGGCTGCACAGCTTCCCATGTCCACGATTTTTCTGGTTTCCTTGACTACTGTGATGAGGGCTATTTCAGTGCCCTGTTTACACATAAACCCCGTTTGTGTGGGGTGTAGGGAGTTATTGTTTTCAAGGAAGGTGGCTAGCAGGGAGTTCATATGTTTTTCGGCAAGCTTACTAACGGTGGGTAGCAGGGAGATAGGGCGATAATTTGCCCAGTCTTCTGGGTTGAAATTAGGTTTTTTCAATAGTGCTCTTACTCTCACCTGTTTCCACGAAGGTGACACTACTCCAGCTGCCAATGAGGAATTAATCACCTCCTGGATAACTGGAGCCACAGTATCTGAGACTAGCTTCAGAAAAGTGGGGGGCGCAGCGTCTAACGGGGGATCCTGATTTAAGGTTACCCAAGAGGGATTTAACCCTCGGGCAATCGAGCAGAATGAATTCCTCAAGCCTGATCATACCACACGGCGGAGGATAAAGTGGCCCCGTGGTAGTCTGCTGTAATATATATCTGCCACTTTCGAGGCAAAAAAACTTGCTAGTTCCCTACAACGAATATGAGCGAGTAGAGGATCACTAGTAACACAGGGGGGAGTGACTAGGGATTTAAAAATTTTAAAGATTTCCCTAGGAGAGCTAGAGGCTGACATTATCTTATCCTGGAAATAGTTGGACTGGGTAGCTTTGATTTCATGCTTATAGTTGCGCAGTGCCTTTCTATAGCTGTCTTTGCTGGATTCTGTATAATCTTTCCTCCATTTCCTCTCCTTCTGCTTGCATATCAATTTAAGGGCTTTAAGTTCAGGGGTGTACCAAGCTTTTTTGTTCACACCACTGCGATGGGAGAGTTCAGTTTTTGGGAGGGTAAGGTCTAGTGATGACTCTAGCCATTGGTTATAACGGGCATTAGATCCTAATGGATCAGTACTAGCCTTGGGCATGGTTTCCTTAAGGTTTGAGATCCATTTTTCAATTGATAGTTTGGACCGGATATGGCTAACTTTCTTAGTTATGTTTGCTGGTCCTGGCTGTTCCCAGGGAGTCAGGGTGAAGACTAAGAGAGTATGGTCGGACCAGGGGACTCTCATAAAATTGACAAAGTTCAATGTGTCCAAGTTGGTGTAGCAGTGATGAAGCATGTGTCCTGCTTTATGTGTGGGCCCTTTGACGATTTGCTTAAGATGAAGCACCTCCAAACCGGACTTCAGATTTTGACATGCCGGGGAGTCTGGCTCATCTAAGTGAATGTTAAAGTCACCCAGAATGGTGACATTGGGGGCATTACTGGAGCAATTTATTACACTATTGGGCAGATCGTCGCAAAATTGGCCATACGCCCCTGGGCGGGGTAAAGCAGTAGCCCCAAGATCGTGCATGTCAGTGACAGAGTGATTGCAAACATCATGCTCTCTGCGCCAGAAATGGCGACCTTCTCCGTTCTGCAACCCAAGGTATTTTTATACAAGATGGCGATCCCCCCCCAGCCCCCCCCGCCCCCGACCGTCTACCCGGTCTTGTCTCAGTATTGCATAGTTAGGGGGCAGGGCTCGAACAATATCCGGCTCTGAGCTGTCATTGGTCCATGTTTCCGTCAGGAAGAGCACATCCAGGTCTCGTTCCTCCAGAAGCAGGGAAATTTCGGTTGCGTGCTTAGGCGGTGACTGGCAATTGAGCAATGGCAATAAGAACGGACGCATTTTAAGTACTGCGCCCCTGGGGTCCTCTGGTGCAAATAAATATTTGCAACCAGTACAGGGCCTCAGGTCCCTCATGTTAATGGCTGCTCTGACACATTTTGAGCCCTCCCTCCCTCTTAGTTTTTAGTAGTTGCTCCCTACTGTACCTACTCACATGCCTTTCTTGCCCCATGGGTGTAGGGGAGCTGGCCCCTGGACGGGCCCAGACGGGCTTACCTTAGGCGCTCCTTTGGCGCATCGTTGGCGCGCCCGCTGAGCGCGTCCGCTGCGCGGAGGCATAACCGTCTGTTTAAATACTAGCGCCGATTGCCTTGCGCCTCAGCAACTAGACTGCACCCTATCCTGGGAAAGAAACCTCCCCAAGATGGCCGCGCTCCTTCAGCTTCGCCTCCTAAGATCGATGCCCGACTCTGCCCCTAATCGGCTAAGGGGCGTGAGTGAAGGTAGGTTTAAAAATGCCCCAATGCGAAAGTAACAGTCAAAATAACATTTAAATGAGTATTTTTAAAAACAGTGCTCAAAATACATAATTCACATACAATGCGCGCAATCTCCCGGCTTCCGCCTCAGGAGAATGAACGGGTCGCTTATGTGATTCTTAGCGAGGCAAGACAGGAAGGAGAGGTTAAATATGATGAATCTCCCATTATGTTGTGTCTTGACTACTCCAGGGAGGTGCAGAAGAAGTGTGGGACATTTTACTCAAAGAAGGCCAAAGTACATCCCATGCAGTTACACTTCATGGTGCTTTTCCCCTCCAAATTGAAAGCATTGTTCCACGACAAGGCCCATTTATTCCTCATGCCGGAGAATGCCTGGCATTGGTTTGAGGAGCAGCCCCAGCTTCGGCAATCACAGAGTCAGCTTCAGGAGATGCCAGGCATGAGGGACTTAAACTTTGGTCCTCAATTTGTCAGAGAATGGCCAGGACTGGGAGAGTTGGGGGTAGTCTCTTGCAAAGTGCTGCCGGTGGTCGAGTTGGTGGTGAAAGCTCCATGACTTTGGAGGGAGAGGTGACTCTGCAGAGGAAGCAGCCACCCGTGACAGGTGGCGAGAATCTGATGTCTCAGCAGACAAAGGAGGATGATATAGACCATGGCTCAAATGGTGCAGCATCTCATCCTGATTTAGTGCACAGAATGATCAGTGATTGTGTGGACTTTTATGCTGTTGGGCCCCAAGTGGCAGTTTGTAATGTGTCAACGGACCTGTAGTGTTTGTTGTGTGGTTGTGATCTGCAAGAGGGGCCACCTTTCAGTTTGGTGTGTTTTGTGTGTGTGGTGTGCATTGAAACAGATAGTAAAGTGTTGGTTGGAGGGTGGGTGGGTAATAAACCTCTTGTTAATTGATTGTTAGTAGTTAGGTTTGGTTTGTTGGGAGTAGATGCTTGCAATGACTGTTGGAAGGTAGGTAGGGGAGGTGGGGGTATGTGAGAAGGTTTGTTATTTTTTTGTCGAATTGTTGGTTGGGAGTGACACTCACTGAATCATAGCATGTAGCCCTAGCGTGCATTATCCACCAGGATTTAGAGATGCTAGGTTAGCCGTCGAGTGACACAACTTTCTCTAATCTCTTGGACAACACCTAGTTCAGGTCCTGAAAAAAAATCATAGTACTGAATCCACACTGGTGGCGACAACAAAGGAAATCCCAGAAACTCTGGATGAAGGAAGGAATGCGGCATTGCTCTTTTGGACCTTTCCGCTGCTTTTGATATGGGTAACCATGCTATTTTGGTTGACCATATGGGGATGCTGGGGATAGATGGTATTGTACTTGATCTTGCACTTGCTTTGGAGTGCCATAGGGATCTTTATTGCGCATGACAATATTCAACTTATATGTAACGCCATTAGCTAGGTTTGGAAAAATAAGTTGGCCTCTCACTAGCATCTTACGCCGATGACACACAAATGGTTGTGTTACTGTTGTTGAAGGATGAGATAAACTCTGGCGACACCTTTAGGACATGCATGAGTGAGGTGAGCAACTGGATGGATGGCAACTGCCTGAAATTAAATTCAGCACAGATAGAGGTCAGGCTGTTTGGTAATAATCCAGCCTGAACCTGGGAGCCCTAATGTAGCTGCAAAGCATGCAGAGCATCACTGAACCAACCACTGTGTAGATTGTGTAGTGTTTCTGGTCTTGACGATTTGCCATGTGATTTCTTACACACTAGGCAAGAAACATATTGACCACCCACTTGTAAGCCACTACTGACCATTGTATCAGCTGTGAAACCCTTGATATTTTTATTTGAGACCAGTGGGCTCACAGATGAAGCATGACACCCGACTGGGTGTGTGAGGGCCTCACTTCCCAAATTAGGGTAGGGGTGTTGACCAAACCAGCCTCCTCCCCCCTCATCCACAGGAACTGCATACCACTGTGAGAAGTTGGCCTGATATGTGATGTTTCCAATTCTGGAACCACCTTGTATCAGTCCAAACAATCCCTTATGGTGTCTGGTTGTAAGTCAACCTTATTAGACAAGCTATCCTAGTGGTAGCGTGAACTAAGCAGCCTTAAAGGCTAAACTCAAGAGGTCGTGTTAAGCGAGCTGTTTTACCAATCACAATCCTGTAATATCAAATGAAAGGACACCACACAAGTATATATTATAAAAAAAATATGTATTTATTACTAGAATAATCCCCAGTACTCTTTATGAGCAAAGGGGCACAAGCGTTAAAACAAAAGCACAGTTAAACACATAAAAGTTGCACAATTATGGATGAGGGCGGGTGGCCACTCAAACCATATATTAAGAAAGTGGTATAAGAGATACCAATCGAACAGTGGTTAGGCCTAGGGCCTAGGGAATCGCTGGGAGCAGTCGGGACTAGCAATGCTGAAGTCGGGAAAAGCCCGCGGGATTCGGGTGCAGCGCTTAAAGCACACGCATGCACCAATGCAAAGTCAATGGTGCATAAAAGTTATAAAGTTACTGTTTAAGGAGACTTCCGCTTAACCTAGAAGGACAAAATTTGAGACACATACACTAGAGTTGTGTACCAGTGTGGGAACACCGGCGTTGTTGAGTTACCTCACCCACAGGAAGCGGGTGCATAGGGCAGAAGTTGTGTCGGGTTTCGTCATGCAGGTTGTTGGTGCTTGAAGCTGAAGATGCTGCAGGTGATGTGAAGGAGAAGTGTGAAGGAGAAGTGTCCGGTGTGATCCAAGGGTGGATCAGAGTCGTAAAGTACCTGAAAGCAGAGGGGACAGGGTCTGGGTCACTCAGCAGTGACCAGGGTGGAACCAGGACGGAACCAGGCAATGTCGGGCGCAATCAGGTGGTTGTCGAGGAGCTTCTCTCCGCTTGCACGTGGGCTCTAGGGCATCTGCGACGTCCAGGAGCGGGTCACGAACTGTCCCACGAAGGTCCTCGCCATCGGCGCAGTTGACTTCAAGATTGGAGCAACAACACTTGGCAAGAGCAATCCACGCAGGACTGGAAGATTGCTTCTCACTCGGACCAGGAGGGTCAGAGCGGGTGCTCCTTTTCAGAGGAGCGGGTGCAAGTCTGGAGCAACCAGAATCACAAGTCGGATTTCAAGTTTCATCAGCACAGGGGCCATAAGCCAGCGGGCAAGTGACCGGGCCAACACGTTGAGCCAAAAGAAGCAGAAGGGCCCCACGCAGCACTCGGTGAGTGTAGAGTGGTGAGCTTTGGTGCAAAAGGGGCTCAGGGCTGGGGCTTCTCAAACCCCGGTGTACAGCTTCGAGGGTCACTCGTGGCCTGCACGGTCAGCGTCTCGTGGTCTTTTCAAGATGGCGGGCCTCACGCTTCCGGTCGCCTCCGCGGGTCTCAGCTCTGCAGGGACTGTGGATCGGACTGGTAGAAGGCAGGCAAGCTTGATCTTGTCGATCTCTGTCGCTCGAGTTCCGGCGGGAACTGCAACAAAGCAGACGTCGATGTGCTGGATGGTGCCTGTTTGCACAGGGTGGTCACTCCTTGACCACAAGGGAGATTCTTCAGTCTTCTACGTCGAGTAGGATGTCGAAGGGTCCAGAGTTTTGTTTCAAATGTTTCATCAGAATAATCTGAGTGCGTTGGCACTGCTCCCATTCTTATACCAATCTAGGGGGCTGGGTTACCTGCTAGGTCCCCTCCTATGGGTGGGACCCAGGAAGGGAGTGGATACACCCCTTTCCCTTTGTCCAGGCCACGCTGGGACTGGGGCTGGTGTGCCCCAGAACCGGTTTGGCCGGATTATGCAAGGGGAAGCCTTGTGCTCCCCAGGCAGTGTCTGGTTTCTTTCAAACCTCCCTGCTACAATCCACTATCTCCTGTCTGGGGTGGTGTAACACCTCCCTGCGACAGGAAAGCCTTTGTCCAGGCCTCCTCAGCTGAGTTTCGGTCAGCAGCAGGAGGTCAGACTTGTGTCTGTGGCAGAAGTGTCCATTTTGTGGATCTGAGGCTCTTTTAAAAGTCAACCGCGTTTCAGTAAAGTAACATGTCTTCTCCCTCTAGAAGGGTGGAATGCTATCCCCGTCGACAGGACTGTTGAGGGGATAGTATTCCAAATCGTATGACACCTTACACGACACGTTTTGATAAGGCCAAACCAAAGTTGCTATATAACAGCGAGGATTATAATGAAATTAATAGTATATGGTATGGCATTATCCCGGAACAGCTTAGGGAGTTGTTTCCGACAGCTGCAGACAGGCTCAGCTCATGCTAGAGCACTATCTCACATTAAACCACGCACTCTGCCTCCAGGATTGATAAGGCCTTCCATAGGAGTGACTCACAGGTTTATATGTGTCCAGATATAGGTTTAGATATAGGTATACTATATCTAAGCAAGGGGTGATTACACCCACTTGCCCCAGCTGAGTGATTAGCCAGTTGTGTCAATTTAAGAACCAGCCAGGGGTGGCAAATTGTATGCTGCAGCCCCTGGTAGGCCTTGGTGGCACCTATGCCCTGAGCACCTATAGTGCATGGTACAGGGGCTGACAAGGAGTCCAGTTCCAATTGGGTTATGTACCTATAGTACATGTATGTGAATTTAGAGAGAGAACAGCAGGCTGGGGGTCTGATTAGCAGGCCCACAGCCCCAGTAAGTCGAAAACCAGTGAAGCAAAAAGCAAAAATTGGGGTGACCATAGGATAGCAGACCCTACTCTCCTACACAACCCCCCCCCCCCAAACGCAGGGACATTAAACTTAACCTTGACCAGATAAGTCTTCATGTTCTAAGTGGAAGTACCTGGAGAGACCATCTGCATTACCATGGTCAGTCCCTGGCCGGTGCTCCACTGTAAAGTCCATCCCCTGTAGGGAAATGGACCACCTGAGTAGTTCGAGGTTTTCACCCTTCATCTGATTTAGCCACAAGAGGGGCTTATGGTCTTTCTGAATTAGGAAGTGAGTTCCAAACAAGTATGGCCTCAACTTCTTCAGGGCCCAAACCACAGCAAAGGCTCTCTCTCAATAGCTGACCAACGTTTCTCCCTGGGGGTCAGCCTTCTGCTAATAAAAGCAATGGGCTGGTCATGACCATCTGTATTCAGTTGTGAAAGCACAGTTCCCACCCCCAACTCAGAAGCATCTGTCTGTACAATGAACTGTTTGGAGTAGTCAGGACTCTTCCAGATAGGTGCAGAGCACATGGCCTTTTTCAGGTCATCAATTGACTTTTGACAGCTAACTGTCCACTGAACCTTTTTTGGCATCTTCTTAGATGTAAAGTCATTTAATGGTGTCACAATGGACCCATAGCTCTTCACAAACTTTCTGTAATACCCAGTCAGGCCCAAGAAGGCTCTGACCTGTGTCTGAGTAGTTGGAGGAGCCCAGTCCTGTATGGTCTGGATTTTGCTCTCCAATTGTTGAACCTGACCCCACCTACTAGGTGGCCCAGGTACACAACCTTGCTCTGCCATATCTGGCACTTAGTAGCCTTGATAGTCAGGCCTGTCTTTTGCAGGGCCTCCAGAACCTTCTTCAGGTGGATCAGGTGATCCTCCCAGGTGGAGCTAAAGACAGCAATATCATCTATATATGCTGCACAAAAGTCATCCAACCCAGCAAGGACTTGATTCACCAACCTTTGGAAGGTGGCAGGTGCATTCTTCAAACCAAAGGGCATTACCACAAACTGATAATGTCCACTAGGGGTAGAGAATGCTGTCTTGGCTTTTGACTCTTCAGCTAACCTGATCTGCCAGCAGCCAGCTGTCAAATCAAATGTGCTCAGAAACTTGGCAGAAGCCAATTTATCAATGAGCTCATCTGCTCTTGGAATGGGATGTGCATCTGTCCTAGTGACAGCATTGAGACCTCTGTAGTCCACTCAAAACCTCATTTCTCTCTTTCCATCTTTGGTATGAGGTTTTGGCACCAGGACTACTGGGCTGGCCCATGGGCTCTCTGATGGCTCAATCACTCCAAGCTCCAACATATTTTGCACCTCAGCCTTTATACAATCCCTGACGTGGTCAGGTTACCTGTAGATTTTATTCTTCACAGGCAGACTGTCACCAGTGTCAACCTCATGGGTGCACCAGTTAGTTTGACTGGGTGTGAGTGAAAACATATGTCTGTGGGCCTGCAACACCTGTCTGCAGTCCACTTGTTGCTGCTCAGTGAGGCTGCCTGCCAATGCTACTCCATCAACTGAACCATCATCAGGGTTCTGGGAAAGCAGGTCTGGGAGAGGGTCACTCTCTTCCTCCTGATTCCCATCTGTGGCCATGAGGAGACTCATGTCCTCCCTGTCAACAAATGCTTTCAAACGATTTACATGGAGCACCCTGTGGGGGCTCCTAGGGGTTCCAAAGTCAACCACATAGGTGACTTCTCCCTTCTTTTCAACAATTGGGTAGGGTCCAGTCCATTTGTCCTGGAGTGCTGCTGGGGCCACTGGCTCCAACACCCACACCATCTGCCCTGGTTTGTACTCCACCAGAACAGCCTTTTGGTCATGCCAAGCTTTCTGTAATTCTTGACTGGCCTCCAGGTTTTTGGATGCTCTCTCCATGTATTCAGCCATCCTGGAGCGGAGACCAAGTACATAGTCCACAACATCTAGCTTAGACTTTTTGAGAGGTAACTCCCATCCTTCCTTTACCAAACATAGTGGACCCCTCAGAGGGTGGCCAAACAAAAGTTCAAAAGGGCTGTAGCCAACCCCCTTCTGTGGGACCTCTCTGTAAGCAAAGAGCAAGCAGGGTAAAAGGGTGTCCCATTTCCGCCTAAGCTTCTCTGGTAATCCTTTTATCATTCCCTTGAGGGTCTTGTTGAATCTCTCCACAAGCCCATTGCACTGTGGGTGATAGGGTGTGGTAAACTTGTAGTTTACTCCACACTCCTTCCACATTGCTTTTAAGTATCCAGACATGAAGTTGGTACCTCTGTCTGAATGAACCTCCTTTGGAAAACCCACTCTTGAGAAAACTGCAAGAAGGGCCTTTGCCACAACAGGTGCTGTTGTGGACCTATGGGGAATTGCCTCTGGATACCTGGTGGCATGATCCACTACCACCAGTATAAATCTGTGCCCAGATGCTGTTTGAGGATCCATGGGACCCACAATGTCTATTCCAACTCTTTCAAAGGGTACCCTCACAACAGGTAGTGGTATCAGGGGGGCCTTTGTTGTGCCACCTGACTTACCACTGGCTTGGCAAGTGACACAGGAGCGACAAAACTCCTTGACATTTTCTGACATATGAGGCCAGTGAAAGTGAGGGACAAGGCTGTCCCAAGTCTTGTTCTGCCCTATGTGTCCTGCAAGGGGAATATCATGGGCCAAGGTAAGAAGGAAGCCCCTAAACCTCAAAGGTATAACCAACCTCCTGGTGGCACCAGGCTTGGGGTCTCTAGCCTCTGAGTAAAGGACCCCATCATCCCAATATATTTTATGGGTACCTTGAGCATTCCCTGCAGCCTCAGCAGCAGCTTGCTGTCTGAGGGGTTAAAGAGAAGGGCAATCTAATTGGGCCTGCCCCAGGTCTGCCCTTGAGGGTCCTCCTGTCCCCAGAAACTCAACTTGATCAGGTTCAAGTTCCTCAGAGACAGTCTCCTCTTGGACTGCAGAATCAGCTTCCTGTGATGTCTGATCCTCAACCTGGGGCAAGTGGGAAGGCACAGCCTTAACCCTCTTGCTCTTTCTCTTGGGTTGTGGTTGGTCTATTGTTCCAAGATCCACCACTGGTTCAGGAAGGCACTTCTTAGCCTGAGTACTTGTCACTGCAAGGACATGTGCTGAAATCCCTAGCATTTCTGCATGAGTCCTGTACTCCACTTCTGACCAAACTGAGCTTTCAAGATCATTGCCTAACATACAGTCTACTGGGAGGTCTGCACTTACCACAACTTTCTTTAGGCCATTTACCCCTACCCAGGAGAAGTTCACAACAGCCACACTATGTGTAGTAATGGTGTTGCTTGCATTGGACACTATGTAATTTTCACCTAGTACAATCTGACCAGGGTCCACAAAGTCAGGTGTCAGCATAGTGACACTGGCACAAGTGTCCCCGTAGGCCTGAGCCAGTTTCTCATTTATCAAAGGTGTCTGCCTATACTTGCCCAGGTTACTGGGACTCACAGTAGGGGTCAAAGATAAGTCCACATCATAAAGCAGAACTGCCTGAGTAGGGACTCTGACTAGGCCAGATTCCATCTCAGTACCCAGGGTTAACCCTACTATCCCCTTAGGTTGTGCACTACCACTGCTGACTGTACTAGGGGGTGCAGGTGCTTTAGGAGCTGCAGTGGTAGGAACTGGATTTTTCTTGGTGCATTCACTGCCCCAGTGTGAAACTGATTTGCAGGTATTACACCAAGGTTTCTTTGGGCCATCATTCTTCTTCTTTTTGTTACCATTTTGGGAACCACCCTCCTTATTAGAATTTTGTGGGCCTGAAGAAGACTTCTGGTCTTTTTCTTTATCTTTCTTATCCCCACCCTTCTGGTCTGTTTTCTTCTGGTCACCACCATGGTTCTGGGGTTTCTGCCTAATCCTTGTTCTGACCCATTTGTCCGCCTTCTTTCCCAATTCTTGGGGAGCGGTCAGATCAGAGTCAATAAGGTATTGATGCAACAGCTGATTCTGACAGTTATTAAGGATCTGCTCTCTCATTATAAGATTGCACAATCCTGTATAGTCTGAGACTTTACTTCACTGCAGCCAACCCTCCAGAGCCTTAGTGGCACAATCAACAAAATCAGTCCAGTCCTGAGTCTGTGCTTTTTGGGTGTCTCTGAACAACAACCTGTATTGCTCAGTGGTTAGGCCAAACCCTTCAATAAGAGCACTCTTCAGGACAGAGTAGTTTTGGCATCCTCAGGTCTAACTGTGAGGAGCCTATCCCTCCCTTTCTCAGAAAAGGAGTACCATAAAATTGCAGCCCACTGATCCTGAGGAACCTGCTGTACGATGCAGGCTCTCTCAAGAGCAGTCATCCATTTGTGGATGTCATCCCCTTCCTTGTAGGGGACACAATTTTTGTCAGGTTTCTATTGTCATAGCCCCTGTCTTTCTCTCTAGGAATATTGCTGCCACCAGTGGCATCTAAGCCACACAACTTCTGTTCTCTTGCTAAAGCAAGTTTAGCTTGAGCCAAGGCTATCTCTTCCCTCTCTATCTGGAGTTGGACAGCCCTCATCCTGGCCCTATGATCTTTCCTCTGGGGGGAAGTCATTCCCCTTTGAGATTCCCTTGAGACACTAGAAATATGAGAGTGCCCTGAGGGAGATCTCACCCGTCTGTTGCCTGTGGGAATTATGTTATAGGATCTGGGGAGGTGCTGGCCCTCTCCATTCCCATGTAGGTCTAAGTTGGTCTGGTTAAGCCTGCCAACTACAACCTGGTTAACCCTCTGATCCTCATCAGGCTCATCTACTTCTGAGCCTTCCTCCTCCTCTTCCTCTTCTTCTTCCTCCTCTGGAGTGTTCTCATTCTCAGGGGTGTTCACTCCATCTTCTGTTTCTAAGGGAACTGCACTCTCCTTATCTAAGTCATCCTTTTCCAGGATGGCTATCAGGGAAGGAATGGTGGGGTTGTGACCCCTTTTTAGCCCTCTTGCATTGCATAAGGCACTCAAGTCTTTATGGCTGGAAGTTGCCTTGGTAAGGTCAACTGTCACAGGGGCAGGGCCTGAAGCTCCTCCTGTGCCAGACATGACTGCTAGTGAGGTGCAAGTGGTGCACTTACCTACACTAAGTGTTTTTCTACTGTACCTTGTTAGTGAGTTGTAGGCAGGGTGTGCTACTCCCTTTAATCTACAACTACTAAGTTCAGTAGTACTTAAATATTCTAAGCTTTTGTTTTATATGTACCTAAGGTACTTGATGTGATCTTTCAATTTGATAAAAAGATTGCAATGGTAAAAACAACAGCAAGCTCAAATCCGCACCGCTGCACACCAATGTGAGAAGTTGGCCTGATATGTGATGTTTCCAATTCTGGAACCACCTTGTATCAGTCCAAACAATCCCTTAAGGTGTCTGGTTGTAAGTCAACCTTATTAGACAAGCTATCCTAGTGTTAGCATGGACTAAGCAGCCTTAAAGGCTAAACTCAAGAGGTCGTGTTAAGCGAGCTGTTTTACCAA
Source organism: Lissotriton vulgaris (assembly GCF_964263255.1). NCBI lineage: Eukaryota > Metazoa > Chordata > Amphibia > Caudata > Salamandridae > Lissotriton > Lissotriton vulgaris. Next base: position 1,086,692,927 of record NC_141694.1, on the reverse strand, counting down.
TCACAATCCTGTAATATCAAATGAAAGGACACCACACAAGTATATATTATAAAAATATATGTATTTATTACTAGAATAATCCTCAGTACTCTTTATGAGCAAAGGGGCACAAGCGTTAAAACAAAAGCACAGTTAAACACATAAAAGTTGCACAATTATGGATGAGGGCGGGTGGCCACTCAAACCATATATTAAGAAAGTGGTATAAGAGATACCAATCGAACAGTGGTTAGGGAATCGCTGTGAGCAGTCGGGACTAGCAATGCTGAAGTCGGGAAAAACCCGCGGGATTCGGGTGCAGCGCTTAAAGTACACGCATGCACCAATGCAAAGTCAATGGTGCATAAAAGTTATAAAGTTACTGTTTAAGGAGACTTCCGCTTAACCTAGAAGGACGAAATTTAAGACACATACACTAGAGGTGTGTACCAGTGTGGGAACAAGCGGGTGCATAGGGTCGAAGTTGTGTCGGGTTTCGTCACGCAGGTTGTTGGTGCTTGAAGCTGAAGATGCTGCAGGTGATGTGAAGGAGAAGTGTGAAGGAGAAGTGTCCGGTGTGATCCAAGGGTGGATCAGAGTCGTAAAGTACCTGAAAGCAGAGGGGACAGAGTCTGGGTCACTCAGCAGTGACCAGGGTGGAACCAGGACGGAACCAGGCAATGTCGGGCGCAATCAGGTGGTTGTCGAGGAGCTTCTCTCCGCTGGCACGTGGGCTCTAGGGCATCTGCGACGTCCAGGAGCGGGTCACGAGCTGTCCCACGAAGGCTCTCGCCGTCGGCGCAGTCGGCTTCAAGATTGGAGCAACAACACTTGGCAAGAGCAATCCACGCAGGACTGGAAGATTGCTTTTCACTCGGACCAGGAGGGTCAGAGCGGGTGCTCCTTTTCAGAGGAGCGGGTGCAAGTCTGGAGCAACCAGAATCACAAGTCGGATTTCAAGTTTCGTCGGCACAGGGGCCACAAGCCAGAGGGCAAGTGACCAGGTCAAGGCGTTAAGCCAAAAGAAGCAGAAGGGCCCCACGCAGCACTCTGTGAGTGTAGAGGGGTGAGCTTCAGTGCAAAAGTGGCTCAGGGCTGGGGCTTCTCAAACCCTGGTGTAAAGCTTCGAGGGTCACTCGTGGGCTGCACGGTCAGTGTCTCGTGGTCTTTTCAAGATGGCGGGCCCCACGCTTCCGGTCGCCTCCACGGGTCTCAGCTCTGCAGGGACTGTGGATCGGGCTGGTAGAAGGCAGGCAAGCTTGATCTTGTCGATCTCTGTAGCTCGAGTTCCGGCGGGAACGGCAACAAATCAGACGTCGATGTGCTGGCTGGTGCCTGTTTGCCCAGGGTGGTCACTCCTTGACCACAAGGGAAATTCTTCAGTCTTCTACATCGAGTAGGATGTCGAAGGGTCCAGAGTTTCATTTCAAATGTTTCATCAGGATAATCTGAGTGCGTTGGCACTGCTCCCATTCTTATACCAATCTAAGGGGCTGGATTACCTGCTAGGTCCCCTCCTATGGGTGGGACCCAGGAACGGGGTGGATACACCCCTTTCCCTTTGTCCAGGCCGCGCTGGGACTGGGGCTGGTGTGCCCCAGAACCTGTTTGGCCGGATTATGCAAGGGGAGGCCTTGTGCTCCCCAGGCAGTGTCTGGTTTCTTTCAAACCTCCCTGCTACAATCCACTATCTCCTGTCTGGGGTGGTGTAACACCTCCCTGCGACAGGAAAGCCTTTGTCCAGGCCTCCTCGGCTGAGTTTCGGTCAGCAGCAGGAGGTCAGACTTGTGTCTGTGGCAGAAGCATCCATTTTGTGGATCTGAGGCTCTTTTAAAAGTCAACCGCGTTTCAGTAAAGTAACATGTCTTCTCCCTCTAGAAGGGTGGAATGCTATCCCCGTCGACAGGACTGTCGAGGGGATAGTATTCCAAATCGTATGACACCTTACACGGCATGTTTTGATAAAGCCAAACCAAAGATGCTATATAACCGCGAGGATTATAATGCACTTAGTAGTATATGGTATGGCATTATCCCGGAACAGCTTAGGGGGTTGTTCCCGACAGCTGCAGACAGGCTCAGCTCATGCTAGAGCACTATCTCACATTAAACCACGCACTCTGCCTCCAGGATTGATAAGGCCTTCCATAGGAGTGACTCACAGGCTTACATGTGTCCAGATATAGGTTTAGATATAGGTATACCATATCTAAGCAAGGAGTGATTACACCCACTTGCCCCAGCTGAGTGATCAGCCAGTTGTGTCAATTTAAGAACCAGCCAGGGGTGGCAAAAGCTATGCTGCAGCCCCTGGTAGGCCTTGGTGGAACCTATGCCCTCAGTACCTATAGTGCATGGTACAGGGGCTGACAAGGAGTCCAGTTCCAATTGGGTTATGTACCTATAGTACATGTATGTGAATTTAGAGAGAGAACAGCAGGCTGGGGGTCTGATTAGCAGGCCCACAGCCGCAGTAAGTTGAAAACCAGTGAAGCAAAAAGCAAAAATTGGGGTGACCATAGGATAGCAGACCCTACTCTCCTAAAACCACTTCTTCACATTAGGTACAATGTAAGAGAAATTGGTGATTTACATTGGGGAGATTGATGACACCGATTGGATGGCGATTTTGATGCATCTCATGGACGTTGCAATATAGTCAAGACTCTGACTAATCCAATGTAAAGCTTTTCATCAGGTGAATTATGATTGCACCAGGCTACATAGGATGGGGAGGGCGGCTTTCTGAGAGTGTGTGAGATGGAAGGGGGTAGAGGTGACTTCTTGCACTCACTTTGGGGTTGTCCCATCATCCACATTTACTGGACTGCAATTGTTCAAGAACTCCAGTCTATTTTGGAGGTTAACATCCCACTTAACCAGAAATACTTCCTGCTGCGAATCCCAATGGAGATTGATGTCCCGAGGGCTCAACTCCTAATTTGTCATTTGGATCTGATTGCTGCAAAAAGGGATGTAGCCAAATACTGGTGTGTATAGGAGGTACCCACCTTGCGAGAATGGAAGGCGGTTATGGATATGTACATGACTGCATAGATTGTCGCATATGAGAGCAGGGGATGTCCCTGCAAATGTAGAAAATAATGGGGTCCCTGGCTATGCTACTATGATTTGAGGTCTGAGGCAGATGAGAATGGTAATTTGGCACTGGGTGGTACAGACGAAGTGCCAGGTGTGCCTGGTTAGAGATGACCCATGGGTTGGCTGCCGTGTGTTGCTATATTCTTCTTGTTGATGCTAGGCATTTTGTGTCATAGGTCACTTGGGGACAGCTGTCATGAAAGACTCTCCCCATAGATGTTTCATTGCTATTTTGATGCTACGGACTTTGGACGCTCAATGCTTTACATAATCTAATCTTTGAGAGACACTGATGCAGGCGCTCCATTTTGTTTTCCTTTTTGTTATTTTGTTGTTTTTGAAAATACAAAAAAAGATATTAAAAAAAGATTTACTATTATATTAATGGAGACTATGCAAAATGGCTTTCTTATCTACTCTGTTCCATTTTAGCCTGGCGCCTTGATTCCATGAATATGCTGAAGTAGGCAAATTCTCCTTAGACCCTTTCGAGTAAAAGCGGTCTAGAGCAAGGACCATGACAAGCAGAATATTGTCACGTAAGCAAGAGTTTTCAAAATTATAGTCTCTCAATAGTGCAGTTAGATCTGAGGACAAAATAATGTAGTCTAGCTCGCTCCGGGTATTTACACCTTTATAGGTGGGAGGAGAGATGCCTCACTTGTCCTGAATTATTTAACAAATTACAGACTTTTGGACACTATAATCATAGATAGAGCTTACCCATAAGGGACATTCTGAAAGTGTAAAGTGTCTGTCCCCTCCAATCCATTCAGGCCACATGCTGATGATTTGCTGTACACACATAGACACATAATAAAATCCTCTGCCCATATTGATAGAGCCTCCTCAGGCAGTTGTGTCAATTTAAGAACCAGCCAGGGGTGGCAAAAGCTATGCTGCAGCCCCTGGTAGGCCTTGGTGGAACCTATGCCCTCAGCACCTATAGTGCATGGTACAGGGGCTGACAAGGAGTCCAGTTCCAATTGGGTTATGTACCTATAGTACATGTATGTGAATTTAGAGAGAGAACAGCAGGCTGGGGGTCTGATTAGCAGGCCCACAGCCGCAGTAAGTTGAAAACCAGTGAAGCAAAAAGCAAAAATTGGGGTGACCATAGGCTGGGGGTCTGATTAGCATTACTGCTCTTCATTGTTTTAAATTGTTGAAACCGGCTCCGTGAGCTCGTGAATCTTTTTTACTCTGTTATTCTGGATTAGCGTGCAGTGTGGCGCCTACTCCTGCGCCTAAGACGAGCCGAAGACTAGCCCGTCTGCGCCCGTCCGCGACAGGACGGGGCCAGGGGCAGGGGGCTATGGAGGTCACTACCATTTGCTCTGAGCCTTTCCATCGCCCTGCTTGCTCGTATACCAGCCAGACCCTAATGGATATGGGCAGGTATGTTACAACGCGGTGCTCCCATAGGGTAGAGAGTAGCCTAGAGGGACTGTTTACCTGCAGGGAATGCTCAACACAATTTACCATCAGCGCTGTAATCACTCCGTGCCAGCTAAGACCTACCTTATCTGTCCCTACCAAATACCCGACAAAGTCGACTGTTAGCCCTCCTAACGATCCACCTCTAAACTGTAAGAGCCTTTTGTGCAATGTTCGCTCATTAGTTACTCATTCAACTCAGGTCTGGGATCTCATAACATCAGAGAACCCACATCTTTGTTTCCTAACTGAGACTTGGCTCAAGCCCCACACTGTTCCGGCCATAACTATGGGGGTGCCGCTAGGTTACAAAATAGTAAGGATGGACCGCCCTATTAAAACTGGAGGTGGGTTAGCCATTGTTTTCAAACAGGAAATGGAGGTGATGGTTATCGAGACGGTGTGTAACCCACAAATGGAGCTCCTGATCTTTACTATCAACCCTAGTTCCAGGGAAACTAGGAAGGGAGCATTAGTCTATCGACCCCCAGGTCCATCTGGGAATTTCTCCCTTCAACTTGTTGAAGCGTTGGCCCCCCATATGCAGGTGAATTCTGATTTCATCTTGGTAGGGGACTTTAATGTCCACAGCGAAATAGCTACCTGCGTGGAGGCACAGACACTCTTGGCTGATCTGGCCACACTTGGCCTTAACCAAATGAATCAGGGACCCACACACTTAGCAGGCCATACTTTGGATCTTGTGTTATGTAATTCTACAGCCATAAAATGTCTGCCTCCCATTCAAGTGGACTGGACTGACCACTCCATTATTGAATTCTACACTCGCTCTAATCATAAGGCAAAGGGCATCCAGAGGACTATGGCTGATGTCAGAAGACCCTGGAATAAATTAACACCAGAGAGCTTTAGGGGGAAATACACAGAACCCAATTGGGTTGAATGTGGCGACAATGTCACCACTGCACTAGCCAAATTTAATGAAGCTGTAACCACAACTATAAATCACGTAGTTCCCTTTAGAACATATAAACCACGGCCTGCCCCAAAACAAGAAGTTTGGTTTACAGACGATCTTAGACAACTAAAGCTAACTGCGAGGAAGTTAGAAAAACGATGGAGAGTCACACGCAAGGCAGAGGATAAAGAAAATCATAGGATTTCTCTAAAAAGCTACCATAATGCGATTAGGACTGCTCGGAAACATCATATAGCAGCCCAATTATCAGCAGCTGGCAAAGATGCCAAAGTCCTCTATCAAATTTTACAAACCTTTACCAAGCCCGTGGCCTGTGAAACTGAGGGGATTGAATCCCAGGAACTTTGTAACAACATCTCACAGTTCTTTGTCAGAAAAATAGAAGGCATTTATGCTAAGATCCTAGCCTCAAAATCCTCCCCCAACAATATGGGAACTGTTGACAATATGGTTCAGCCACACCTTAGCATAGCGGAAAACAAGGCTAACAAGCTTGCAGAATTCCCGCTAATATCAATGGAGGAGATAATTACTCTAATCACCCAAATAAAGAGTGGGTGCCCTTCAGATATTATCCCAGCACGGGTCATGCCACTCCTGAGTGATGATCTGGGTGCTGGAATTCGGCAGGTAGTCAATCTATCCTTGAGTACAGGGGAAGTCCCCCTAGATTGGAAGCATGCTCTGGTGAGGCCTCTACGGAAGAACAACTCCATTCCTTGGACCGACCTGACAAACTTGAGACCCATCTCTCTCCTCCCTTTTTTAGGGAAGCTCACTGAGAAGTTTGTAAATCGGCACTTATCTAAATACATCGAAAGTGCGGGGGGATTAGACCCCTCCCAATCGGGGTTTAGGCCCAGGCACAGCACTGAGACCGCCTTGCTGTCCGTCGCTGACGATCTTCATATGCTACAGGATAAAGGTTATTCCGTTATCCTGGTGCTTTTAGATCTGTCAGCGGCGTTTGACACTGTGTCACATGATATCATGACCTCCAGACTAGTTGACATCGGTCTGGGAGGCAAGGCGCTGGCCTGGTTAAGGAGTTTTTTCACCAAACGCACTCAAAGAGTCATACTGGGTCCCTACCGGTCAGAGGAGGTGGAGATCTTAAAGGGGGTGCCACAGGGCTCCTGCTTGAGCCCAACGTTATTTAACATCTACGTGGCACCCCTAGCTAACATCATGAGATCCCACGGGTTCATCCCTGTATCGTATGCAGACGATACTCAACTCCTCTTTCCATTTAAAACCATGACTCCTGAGGTACGTAACTCCTTTGCCCGGGGGATGAAAGAAGTGGCACATTGGATGGCAGCAAACTTCCTTCAGTGTAACGTCTCCAAGACTGAGGTGATGCTCTTTGGGGAAGCCAAACGCCTGTGGACTCCTGACTGGTGGCCTCAAGACCTAGGCCCAGTCCCTGAGCCCAAAGTGGTAGTGAAAGATCTAGGAGTTAAATTGGATCAGGAGCTCGCCCTTAAACAACATTCCAATCAAGTGGTAAACTCCTGTTTCCATGTCATTGGGCTTCTCCAAAAGGTATTCCCCCTGTTACCTGACACCACCAGGAAAACACTAGTTCAGTCGCTCGTGCTGAGTAGACTGGATTACTGTAATGGTTTGCTGCTAGCCGCCAATGAGGGGATCATTGCTAGATTACAAGTTGTGCAGAACACAGCTGCACGCCTCGTTCTCAATGCCCCGGCCCGTACTCCCTCAAAACCACTACTAAATAAACTTCACTGGCTCACCGTGAAACAGAGGGTGATGTTTAAAACTTGCTGCATCATCCACAAGTGCCTCACTGGTAAAGGCCCTGATTACTTAACTAAAAAATTCATTCCATACATCCCCTCAAGATCTCTGAGATCTGGAGATCGTGAATTGTTATGTGTCCCCAGGTTCTGGAAGACAAGACAAGGGGGAAGGGCTTTATCAGTAGCAGGCCCGAAGCTTTGGAATGAACTCCCTTATGATATCAGATTATGTAAGGAACATTTTCCATTTAGGAAAAAAATAAAAACTTTCCTTTTCAATTACTAGTTCTGGTTGGGCAATTAAAATTATAAGACAGGGCCTTTTTTTGTTCTCAGATGCTGCCAAAGGCGCGGAGATACTCCTCAGGGAGTCGATTCCCAGCGCGGTACAAGTTTGCAAATAAAATAAATAAATACAATTTCTATGCCCATCATAAAAGTTAATTAAACTATCCTCAATGTCATCTATTAAAATTGTAACACATGTATCAAACATCTTACTAGAAAAATGTATTAACAAGACATCAAAAAGTGGGAAATCAGCAGTAACACCAACTTGATAATAAGGTGTAGAAATAATGTATTTTGTCCACAGTCCGGTTACTTTCATGGAAGTCAAAATAGTTAGGCCTGCACGAGAAGGCATAGCTGAGCTACACAGAGACTGAAAACCAATTACACTAAAAACTTCAATAGACCGTATTTCTTGCAGACATATAATGTCTGCTTTGTTAATAACAGTAAGTCATTCTGTAAATGAAAGCTTTGAATGTTTACCAGCACTATTCCATGAAAGGGGCGTGAGACCTTATTTTGGAAACATCGTGTCACTCAGTGTGGTCTTAACATTTACTGCACATTGCATGGTATTACCTCTGGAAGCCTTATCATAGTTTAAGCCCCTTTCATCCCCTGATCACTCTTCAACAATATTCAAACAGATCTAGGCCACTGGAACTGCTTTGGGACAAAGTATATCCAAGTCTTTCAAGGAAACCAGTCAATCCAATGAGTTATGTACTTCCACAATGAAAGTTGAACTATGTTTTGCAGGGCAGGAGGCATTTGCAGCAGCATTATTTGTTGAAAGAACTGAGGGTCTGTACAAATATCCCACGTTTGAGCCTGAATTGAACCTGGAGCACAAATCTGGTTATACAAGCAGCTATGGTGTGAATAAACAGTTTTGGAAGATTTAAAATTGATGATCACACAGTCTCCTAGTACTTCCTTTTTGCCTGGACAAGTCCATTATGTTCTTCCTGCCATCAACCAGAATTTTTCACTAACCAATTGATTGTCCTATTTTTCAAAGCTGTAGGATCTTCCTTCACTGGTAGAAGTAATGTTGGTATATCTTTTAAAATGATTAAATACGGAGTACATATTGGTGGTAACTGTGGGAAAGTATTTCCCTTACTATGGAGATCTCCCAGGGCAACACAATACATTTCAGTTCTAACCCTGGAGATTCCAGGTGAATTCACTGCCCTACCTATTACAACTTGATTATTGACCATTGCCGCATATGCAGGGGGTGTGGCCTATTGGATCATAGGAGGCTTGGCTGCACCTTGAACAGATAGATTAGATTGATGTCCTTGAAGTTCACAGAACCATTGGATAGGAGTCTCTTATCCAACTATTTAATGGTTTTCCAAATTCGCCAATACTTTTACCCAGAAAACATGAAACACACCTTCCTATTTGTCCAGATGATTTGAAAAGTTAGTTGAAATATTACATTTCAACTTTGTGAATCTTTTGCAGGTAGGGCCCTCAAGTTAGTAATCTGTTTCTTTTTAGTGACTTTAGGCCCCCCTTTTTCCTCTTTTTTATATCCGGACCAAGAATAGGAACAGCCATAAACCTCCCTCTGGTGGTACTGTCCTCTTTTTTCCTCTTTGATGGGGGATAGATATTAAAGGATTTCCCTCCCATCATTTATTCCCCTTTCTGGATTGGCCCTTAAGGTCCAGCGACTGAGCCAACGATGTTCCTGCTACTTTCTCCGCATCTTCATCCCAGCATATTATCAGATGGATTTTTTACTTCAGTGTCCTCATTAAGATTGGCCTTATGTGCTTCAGATGAAGCTTTCCTGGTGGCACTGATATTCCCCTCAAAAGTGCTGATCTCTGATTTAATAGTCCCCATAGCAGTAGTCAAATAATTAGTAATGGTCTTAAACACAAAACTCTCTTGTGTCTCTCTTGTTTTTCTCTTCCGCATGCTGCAGGATGGTTCCAAATGATTATAGGCAACAAATGGCAAAAATGATTTAGATGACAATACCTTCATGCATCTTCGCAGCCACCCAGAGTCAGCCAGCCAAGAAAGTAGGCCCATCCCGGATTCGTTCAGCCGCGTTCCGGCATAGACCGGCCCAGTCTTGTCCAGTCTTTACCCAGGCGCGGGGCCAGGCACATCTCGAGTGCATCCCATGTCTCACCAGGGCCCGCGGGCAGAGAGTCCACCATTTGTTTGTAGCGCCCAAAAGGCAAGAATCAACAGTACTGCCTCCTTGCTCTAGGGCCATTGGCTTATGGGACTTAGATTCCTGCCCCCACTGCCTAGCACGTCTGGGGCTTCGGAATAAGGGTCCGCTATATGTAGTGTCCAATGGGGATCAATCAAGGGCCCAACCTCCTTTCTGCAGGGCTGTTGGTTTATGGGACTTAGAGTCTTGCCCCCACTGTATAGCATGCCCCTTTAGTCAGAAATCCAGACTGTTACTGTTCTTGTTGCTCATTAGAACTCTGTGGTGATGCTTGAAAATGAACTGACAGGCTAGTGCTGGTGTACATGTTTCATTCAGCATTGCAGACTTATTTTTTATGACAGTGATGAAGAAGATATTTGTGAAAGTATAGAAAGTGTGTCCTCATTTTACCTTTCTAGAGCACTAATCATAATTTTAAAGACAAAACAAACCCTCACCCCCATTTCATTAATTTCCAACAGAAATGCCTTAAGTGTTAATGCTTTAATTCCATCAAGATGGTCTTCAAGTGTTCCACATTTCTTTCGTAAATTCAAAGTGTAAGCACCCTAGTTGTTCATTAGAACATTGCTGCAGCTACAGTAGAACACTAGGGAATGCACTGACAAGTTGATGTTGCTGATTGAGCTACACATTTCACTCAGAATGTCAGTATTCTCACAATGATGATGAAGATAGAATGAACGTATAGAAAATGTTCTCTAATTTTAGCTTCTGGGGCACCTTATATGACATCTATGGGAAATTCGTGAAAGAAAACGGTTTTCTCTCAAGCATGATTCTTCTAATCTCTGTAGAGCGGTAGTATTGTTCTAAGATTAAAATTACCTGAGAACTCACCAGAATTCCTAAAATCAGTATAACACCTTGAACAAAGGATTTATGTTGAGGTTAAAATCTGTTATCACAGGTATTTGTGCTCCTTTTTGTGACATTAGCATTCACCTTAGTGTATTTCAAGAAGGATCATGTGCTCAATTCCTATTATGAGTGTCACAACATGTTGCCCAGGTTGTAGCCAGCCAACCAACCCATCAAGTTAGATCTCTTTGGGAGCCTCCCCACCCCCACATTTGACCATGGGGGTCATTGTGTGCTCATCCTGCTCCTTTATATTTGTTATGTTAATTTTCAGGACACAGGTGCTACATCTCTGAGTCGTTTAATGATTGCCATAACATATTGTTGATATTGAGGCAAGACAATCTGCATTGATTAGTCCCATTTAAAGTTGCCAATCAGAGCATGTCTGGACACCAATGATTCAGATATACCTAACATCTTAACCCCTTCATGCCCAACCCAGCCCCTCTTTTCAATGCTAATTTCTCGAAAACAGTTGAATGAATTTACAGCAAATCACAAAAAGCACTGTTTCTGAGTAAAGGTCTAACTTTTTACCGCATTTGGTATTATTCTGTTTAGCTATTTTACCTGTATTGGAATGAAAAGGTTTCTCTGGAAAATCAACGTTTTGGGGACCATCCTTTTCCTTTTTCCTTTTCCAGACTCTGAATGAGCCTCCACTGTTGAGGTTGATCAGGTCTCAATCAGGGCCGGACTGGGAACAGAAACCGACCCTGGCAAACTGCTCAGCTGCCCCCCCCCCCCCCCCCCCCCCCCCACCAGGGTGAGGGGGATTGCAGCCGAGCAGTTTTCGAGGGCCGGTTTCGGATGATTTTGTTACCGGGGGCTGATATTGCCGACCCCCGGTAACAAAAATGGCCCCCAGGGGCCCAAAACCGGCCCCCACCCTAGTGGCCTACCGGGGAAATGCCCAGTGCCCGCTATGGCAAGTCCGGCCCTGGTCTCAATCGCACCCTGACAAATAATTCATTGCCTGTGGTTCATTTTTCGTTTGGTCCAGCTGATAAAGAGGAAGTACATTGATTCTTCCCTCCAGTGCATTCCCGACTCAGGAGCAAGAAAGACACTGTACATGTTTTTTCCATTGCTGAATGTAATCATGAATCTATCCTAGTATTAAAGGATCAGGGATTCACATTTTTTGCATTAAAATGTCAAACTCTTGCCCAATCAATTCCGTTACTGAGTAAAACAGCATATGCCTCTTTACATTACTGAATAAAATAGTGCTCCTTCTTTTTCTTTACTAAATCTACTCACTCAAGTCCCTTTTGTAAGTGAAGTGGCAGAAGAACACATTTCATTTAATTATTAAATACAAGAGTTTGTATTCCTTTTTGTTACTGAGTGTAAGACTACTCGTCTTGCCATTTAGAATATAAAAAATACATATTTATTTTTGTTACTTTATAAAAGAGTGTGAATTCTTTGACCTTACTAACACAAAATAGGACATAATTAATTTCGTTGCTGAATAACACTGCACTTTCCGTCATAACACACATTCTGTAACTTCAGTCGTGTTTGTTTGCAACCATCACTCACCCAACGTAGGCTCCTGACATGCACATACATTTTTTTAAAGTTGCTTTTTATATGGTTCCTAATTTTATTGAGTTGTTTTTAGGTTGCCATTTTCCCGTAAAAATGTTCAGCTTTTAAAGCAATCTTCTTGCTTCAGTGTAATGGCATTTAGCGACCTAGACGTATACTCCACCCGCCATAATTCACTTTTACAACGACCTTCATGCATAATTTAGTTACCCTTCACTATTTCGCTCTTTAGGAAGAAAGGGCACCTTTAACGGACCAGAATATTCTCGTATGTATAATGAAAAAATCTAAAGTTGCAGTGCAAATGTCAATTGATTGCATATGGAAACTCTTTATCTGCAGACAAAGAAGCTGTTGTTTCACCCATTATTCACCCTTCTGTCCCACTACTTAAGAAATGGAAAAAAACGAAAAGAAAAATAACTACTGTGCTTCATTTTAATTTCTTGTTAATTGACTCAGTAGCTTTGTACCAAATTTTCACTAGATGACTCAGTGACAGAACTTACTATATGAAAATCCAGTTCCCCTATGGACCCACTCCATCCTGCCATTTTAACTCTTGCCACCTCAGCAGTTAAACTCGTCCTCAACAAGCTGATGAATAATCCTCTTGAATTAACATTGATTTGTTAAAGCTGGAAGCATGCAGTATTGCTCCCTCTATTGAAAAAACAGTCTGCTGACCCAACAGTCTGAAGTAATTTTATACCAATCTCTCATCGCCCATGGTTGCTTAACCCCTTCGCCTTGTCGCGAATTCGATGGGGGTGTGAGCGCAGCGCTCCCTTACTCATCACTGCTCCACGCAGTCATGAGTCATGGGCGGCGTGTGCTCATGACGGCATGGAGCCGTCATGACCTGCCCACTCACTAATTCGCCCGCACTGGCGGGGAATTAGTGCCGCGTGGGCGGAGCAGCAGTTGGATGACGGCTCCACGCCGTCATGAGCACACGCCGCACATGGCTCATGATGGCCTGGAGCTGTCATGAGCACGGAAGCGGTTAACATTTGGAAAAAAGGTTCAACAGGCAGTTATCGCACCTCCTAGAGTCTAACTTCTTTCTGCACTACTCCCAATCTCCCAATCAGGCTTTCCTGCCGGTTACACAGCTGAGTCTGCCCTACTCGAGGTATCGGAATTCATAAAGGAAAATCTTGTCCTGATTTCATCAATTATGGTCATGCTTTTGGATATATCCTCAGGGTTTGATACTGTTCCCATGCCATCCTGTTAGATAGACGAGAGGATTGAAATCAGAGAGCAGGCTCTGCTTTGGCTCAATTTCTTCTTGAAAGATCGCTCTCAGACAGTCTTCCTGCCTACTTTTTCTTCCTCATCCAAACCACTTGAGTGTGGCATGCCTCAGGGCTCGATGCTCAACCCATTTTTTTAAAATATCTACCTTGAGCCATTGGCTAAACTTGTTGAGACCAGGGGGGTGCGGCTGGCCTCCTATGGGGATGACACGCCTCCTCAGGCGTTCCATTAAAACATGGCAGAAACTCTGAGTTCCTTCAAGCCCCACTTAAAGGCAGTGTTGGAATGGGTGAATGGTAGCTGCCTAAAGCTTAACTCAGAAAAGAACGAGATCCAACTTCTGTGGCACCAAGTCCGCTCCAGAGTCTAGCATATGGTGATCATCCGATTTGGGTGCTCCCAAATCGCCCCCCCCCAGTGGCTAGGAACCTAGGGGTAAAATTTGATTCAAATCTCAATTTTGAGCCCCAAATCAAGTCATGTATCCACCACTTGCTTTGCTACCTTTAGGTCACTCAGAAGGATGCTTTACTTTATTCAGAAGGACTTTAGTAAAAACAATTGCCCATGTCTTGGTCATGGCCAAATTTTCCATTATGTCAACAGTCTATATCTGGGTCTGCCGACTTTCCTAATTCAAAAGCTTTGAATGATTCCGAATTCTGCTGCATGCCTAATCTTAAAGATTCGCCCTCATTCTCCTGTATCTCGTCAACTTCGTCATCTTCACTGGCTTCCTGACAACAAGGGGATCCAATTAAAGGCACTCACCTTTTCCTTTAAGAATTTTACTCATGAAGATCTTCTCTGACTTAGGAGAAGATTTAAGTCCTACTTTCAGTATTGATCTCTGAGTTCCAATAATCTCAAACTGCTCCAAGTTCCTTGCATCCAAGAAGCTAAAAGAGGAAGGAGGTTGTGTACTTACCTGGTTTCCAAACTGTGGAATGCACTGCCGCTCAGCCTGCGTTGTAATCCCTCTGAATCTGTTTTTAGACATAGTCTCAAAACTTAGCTTTATGACTCCTGTCTAGTGGGCATTTTTGCCTGTGTTTTTTAGGTTTTCTTTCTCAAAAGCTCTCCGCTAGCGTCAGGAGGCGTCTTTAGAGGCAGCTGTGTGGTCTAAAAGTGCCATGAATTGAATTATATGGACTGATTTTAGCACAGGAGTGAGAATAATTTTAATACCATTGTCAAAATTAACTGGTTCTACACAGCTTATTTACAATAAACCGAAAGCAAAATAATCAACATTTGTGCAAATTGTATGCATTTTGCCGGTAAAGGACTAATGTATTTTACATTGGTAATGCTCCACTTTGTAATAACCTCTTAAGTGATGCCTAAAAATCTTGGCCCAATATTAAGAGAATAGAAGGTAAAGTATACTTTCCTTACTGGACACATGAATACAAAATATATTTAATTTGAATTAGGTTTTCTTTAGAAGTTCATGCAAAGAGAAAACAATATCTACTGTACATACTATTGGTGAGGTATACAGAGAAAAGGGATACATCCACTCCCAGATAAATGCACTCCCTGGCAATTTCATTACTATCACTATACTGCTGTTGACCTAAAAATAGGCCCTATGTTTTCTCAGTGCACATTTTACACAATGTATAAACACCCATTTGCCCACTAGGATGTGCAGTTTGCACCACAAGTGATTTGTAAATTGGAATGCAATCTAATAGGGTTTATGTCATTCTATACTTTTTTATGGGGTAGCAAAAAGAGTAAAATTCCTACATTAATTAGACAAGTTGCATTTTGCGACCCCCAGTTATTTACTGCAAATGCAGGGATGGAGGTTTGCAAGAGACAGTACACCCCTGTACCTGTATTCATATTAAAAAATGGGTAAAATATTTTGAAGTAGCCTGTGTACCCTTAAGAAAAGACTGGCGCTACTTTTATATACATTTACCAAACTATTCGGGGGGCATCGAAGGTCTGTGGGCCTCATAAGAGACATGCTGCACCAAAAGCAGAAGAGCAAAATAAACAATGGCCACAGCTAGCCCCACACAACTGTGTCCCCACCATAAAGGATAAGTAGGTTTCACTCGGACTCTCTTCCTCATGTAGGGCAGCTCATATACCCAGAAGAAGAGGGACGAATGGTGTGGTGCCTAGGGCCTACTTGTGCGAGTACATTTGAACACCTGGACTTACATCAATACCTCTATATGCATTTAAATCTCATTGTGAAGTGTGAACGGCAGCGGTGCCTCTTATTAGTGCACCAACAAGTGAGAACAGGCTAGAATTTCAAAGGGGCCACTGCTGCCGGGATCACTTGGTGACTACACAGAGTCCTAGCTCTAATCCTCGCAATGGGTAAGCCCAAAACAGATAAGGCGCAACCTCAAACGGGAGATGCAACAAGCCAAACGTCTGGCACCGAAGGCACAGCGATAAGAGCGGCTTCGAAACCCACATACCACACTGACCACATGCATTGTTTTTACGAATTTATGGCGGCAGTCTTAGACATTAAAACTATGTTGAGCCCCAAAATAGATTCACTCTGTGTTGAAATGGGATTCTTACATGAAGATCACAAGAAATTAAAAGACAAGGGTGGGGGGTTGGTTGGGGGGCACAAGGGATGGGGTGGGTGCAGCAAGGGAGAAAAATAAAAACAATCCTCATTCCCACTATTTTTGATTTTACCAATTTTAACTTGAACGATAAGGGCGCTGGAATGGTGATGATCTTCTGGGTGCTTGTGTTGGTGTTTCAATTTTTTGTTTTCATGGATAGGCGTAGTTCTGAGCCACCATGGGCTCATTTCAGATTCTTTCCTGGAACGTCAAAGGCCTGCGCACTAGACCGAGAAGAGAGAAGATCATACAATATTTACGGGATTCCCCTGCGCAGGTTGTTGTCCTCCAGGAAACTCATCTACTTGAGGAAGAGACAACCTCTCTTTTTAAGTGCCTAAGTTCGGTTAGGTTGTATGCATGCACTAGTCAGTCAGCAAATATTAGAGGGGTCTTAATGCTATTTAAGAATCATCCAGGGCTCAGATTCTATCTCAGCTAGGTGACCCAAGTGGCAGATAGGTCATTGTTAAAATGGAGACCCTGCTCACCTTCATTGGATATTATTGTCCCAATCATGATGGCCCCTCTAGTCTTAAGTCTATTTTCTCTCTTTCACTTGACTTCCCGGAACTGATGGTTCTGGCAGGAGATTTTAATATCGTTTTGAATCCTGCACTGGATAAATCCCCAAATAATATAGCCTTGGTCCCTTCTAAATATCAGGAGTATTTAATTGGAGCAATGAAGCAATTTTCTTTATCGGATATCTGGAGAGATAGTTCAGGCCAGCAGCTAGGTGTCTCATACTGAAACTATATTGGCACCCCATCTTTCAGACCACTCCGGGATTCTTCTGGGGTTGGAATGTCTTGGGTGCTTGCTTTTTTTTTTTTTTTAAATTTTTGGAAGACCTTTATTGATAAGAGGTTATACATACAGTCCAATACGCAGCCCGAAGGCTCACAAATGTAGCACATATCAATAAGACGACGCTCCAAGGATCTATTACAGAGGTATTACGGTCTAATTTTCAAATTTAAAGTCTGTAGGATAAACGATTTCTGGATATCATAAAACAACACGTTGGTCCCGGCAACATAGAATCAGGAGAGAATAGCATACAATGCACTTAAAAACACCAGAACAACATCTCGCCACGATATAGAAAAACGTCTAACCCAGAAGAAGAGAAAGAAAAAGAAAAAAAGGAGGAAAAAGAATAGAAGGCCCATAGAACAAAAGAAAATAAACAAAAAACCCTCCCACCCCCCACCCTGCACCCTTGCAGCTGGCTACGGCTTACCCCCCCCTAGCAGTGTGCCTGTCGCCCCACAAAAGGAGTCCCGAAATATAGAGAATAAGAAAAAGGTCCTAATCCTAAACTACTATAAGGAAGAAAAAGTGGGGAGGAGCCCACCACCCGTCCCCCGGCTGCACCCTCCCACGAGTCCAATATTAACAAAAGGTAGGTAGTCCGGTGACATAAAGCATTACTTAACAAAACAGTGTAAAGCACGAAGTCGGCACACCGCGCCATCAAGGACATAAGCACGCCGCCCATCTGCCACGGTCAGCAACGAGGAATCTGCCAGTCTGTGGGAAGAAGCGTTTATCCCTGTCCCGTTTTCTCCTTACCGCCACCGCTTACCGATGTAATCCAGGAGGACGTGTTCGGCAGTCCAAAAGAGTCACTATGGTGCAAACACCCAACCGTGTCAGGTACAAGCAAATCCAGCGATCCCAGGCAGGGCACAATATACACCATCCTCCTTTTGTGCAGAGTAACCGGGACAGGTAAGAAGGTCTCAATGTCTAGCTCCTTCTGGAGCGGACTTCGGGGAGCAGCGAGCATGACGCGGGGAGAACACTCCCGTCGCGATGGAGATCCGCGGAGTACACATTGTCCCGGGAAATCACCATTTGCAGCGGGAATCATCACTGGGCTCGGGACCCCAAAGCCGTCCCTGTCACATGAGGCAGCCATCTTGTCGCAGGCAGACGCGGAGCAAGGAGAGACACTGCGACCCTGTGAGTCAGCCATTTCCAAGCGACCCGATGCACACATTATGTCATCCATCTTGCCGACCAGGGTGCGAGCAGATTGCATCATATCGTGGTGTAGGGAAAGAACAGCAGCCAGTAAAGCGCCATAGCCCTGAGCATCGCCACGTACCCTTCCAGACATGTCCTCCCGCTCAACACGTCCGCAACCACAATGTGTCCCCAACTCCTCAAGCTGCATTTCGTGGTGCCCTCCGCAAACTCTGGTAGAGACACTCCGATGTGGGACAGGCTGCGCACCACAAGGCATCTGGGTCCTGTGTAGCAGGGAACGGCTGGCAGAACCGGGATGTGGCCAGAAACATTGTCCCCTCAGAACATCGCCCCGTTAGGTATCTAGAACTCGGCAAAGTCGGGAGCCCCCCGCCGTTAGCAGGAAAGTGCGCTACCAGACATTCGGCAGCCAGCAGTCTGGGCGCCTGAGATCGTACGAGAGCCGCAGTCAAATTGCCAGGTTCGCTCGGCTCTGTGTCAGCAGCACAGCGGGGCGCAGGTTGCAGGTTCGGCCGTCTCTCGGCAAAGTTCCGACCGGTACCCCTCCGTTGCTAAGGCCCGATGATGGCCGCCTGGCGGCCGGTCTCGACGTCCACTCGAGGTCCCGGCCTCAGAGCTGCTGTGGGCCGCAAACTGCGCTCGAGCGTTTCACCCGCTTGGAAGGGAGCGCAAGCCCCAGGATTTCTCGGCAGGGCGTCAGAACACATTCGCTGTCGCAGCGTGCCGCCTCGGTGCAGGATCTCCGGCAGGATAGTCTCGTGGGAGGAGATGGTCCTCGGAGCCGAGGGACTACACGTCCGATCTGAGCGCCATCTTGGCTCCTCCCCCCTCTTGGGTGCTTGCTTGACGCTATTCTTGGGGCTGCTCCTTGCTTTCCGCCACTTGTTTGTGTCCGCTGTTTCTTCCCCGCGGCTGGGCTTGGCTCCGCCCCCCCTGCACACCGAACGGCCGGGCGGGCTTTGCTCCACCGGTCCACCTCCTGCCTACAAGCCCCAGGATCCTTTGGGGCTCGCCGATGTGACCAGTGACCGCGCCAGGAGGCGCATAAAGACTCGTCAGGGGCCGAGTCCCCCGGTGCTTGCTTGACGCTATTCTTGGGGCTGCTCCTTGCTTTCCGCCACTTGTTTCTATCCGCTGTTTCTTCCCTGCGGCCGGGCTTGGCTCCGCCCCTCCTGCACACCGAACGGCCCGCCGGGCTTTGCTCTGCCGATCCACCTCCTGCCTACAAGCCAAAGGATCCTTTGGGGCACGCTGACGTGACCAGTGACCGCGCCAGGAGGCGCATAAAGACTAGTCAGGGGTCGAGTCCCCCGGTGCTTGCTTGACGCTATTCTTGGGGCTGCTCCTTGCTTTCCGCCACTTGTTTGTGTCCGCTGTTTCTTTCCTGCGGCAGGTCTTGGCTCCGCCCCCCTGCATACCGAACGGCCAGCTGGGCCTTGCTCCGCCGGTCCACCTCCTGCCTACAAGCCCCAGGATCCTTTGGGGCACGCCGACGTGACCAGTGACCGCGCCAGGAGGCGCATAAAGACTGGTCAGGTCCCTCGCCCCACGAGGACGCGCACGGGATGCACCGGGAGAAGCCCGGGACAAGGGCGGGACCGTCCTAGGCCGTCACAGGCCGGAGAAGGCTGGGCTGGGCCACCCCCCTAACGTGTCAGGCAAGACTTGCACTAAGGAACTGGGACCCATTTCTTTTTATGTATGTTTTATATCTAGGTGGAGCACACGTACTAGGGGAGACACAACCAGCTAAAAAAAATAAAATAAATAAAAGGGCCAAAATTTGATTTAAACATCTAACATGGCCTTGTCGTGTGGCAATGGGAGAAAAGCCTCACAGATCCAAATAGGCGGTAGCGTAACAGGTACGCTAGAAAACTTTCTAACTCGAGCAGCAGTGGTACTAGAGCAAGAGATTGCGCTCACTGAAAAACGATTATCGCTGGATCTCTTAAATTCCAAACGGTCATAGTTGGGTAAAATTCAAAATGCCACCACACCTAAAAAACTCACCACGATAAGAACTAGTGGGATTAGCTCGAGAAGCCCAAGCCTAGGTCAGGGAAGTTACAATACTACTTCTTCCTCGCTCATTACTTTAGATAGTACACTATCAACCAATGTAACCCTCCCAATTGTTTTAACCTCTAAAAAGGGGGCTGTGCTGGCAAATGCGAAAGTATTAGTGAAATCCAAGAAGCAAGTAGGAAAAAGGAAGAGAGTTGGGGATAGACAAATAGGTAGCAAGCCAAACATTGCTAAACATTTTAACAAGCAGGCAAAAACAGTTCCTAGAAATGATAAACCATCTGCCAATATACCTCTGGTTCAACCAACTGACCAACCCAAAAATATTTTGAGCGGTGCCCCAAAAGGCTCCTTACGTCCCATTTAAGATTTTAGTGATCCACCAGGTTTCATAGCTCAAGTGGAACAATTGCTAAATTCGCTCGTGCTCCCACTGGTAGAAAGAATGAAGGTCATAAACCAGAACCTGGATAAAATCCAACGGGAAACCACAGAGAACACACTCCTACTGAAAAGTCTCCACGCTAGCCTTCAGAATGGGTAGACTATGAACCAGCAGAGTAAATCAAACACAATCTTATTGTCACCCCCATGTCTGGCACCAACTGTTGGAAAAGCAGGAAACTCCACTGGTATACAGGGTTCTAAAGAAGGGAGTTTCATTAAAAGGAGGGCTGTCAGCAAACCAAACACCATAGAGGATGATAACATGGATTTAAGATCTGCCACCCCCCTGTTAACAAAAGCAGAGGGCAAGGGCAAGGATATCACATGTGTCATTGACCTGCCGCCAGAAGCAACGCCTCTGGTGATAGTTCTTGGCAATGTACCACCTTTAGCTGAAGGCATGAAAGAGGACTTTAGCCAGCTAAAAAATAAGGTGACCCAATGGTTTCCACCAGGGAAGGAAAGGGAGTTGGTCACAATGTTATTATGGTCCGTCGAGTCTCATGGGTGGGAAAGTCTTTGAAAACAAAAAAAAGGCGACTGCATTGTGATTAATTTTAATTGCCGGTTGGTAGCAGAGAGGATCCTTAGGGATACAGAATCTTGGAGAAAAATTCTGCAGCACAATACAGTCTATCTACCAGAATCCAACAGTCAGACTTCTTGTAAACGGCAATATCACTGGCTCCTTTAAGATCTCAACGGGGACTAGACAGGGCTGCCCAATCTCACCACTCCTTTTTGATTTATATATTGAGCCATTCGCTCAACGTCTCAGGGACGACCCTAATATCCAGTCTTTCAAATTTGGGGAGTGGGAGAGGAAGGTAGCCCTCTATGCTGATGACATCTTAATTCTTACAGCTAACTTAAACACAGCATTTACAGCTGTTATCAGTCTAGCTCAGGAGTTCAGTCTGGTTTCGTGTTATGAAATCAACGCTTCAAAGACGGGGATCATGGTCTGGAATCTGGAGGCAACCCAGCATCAGCACCAGATAAGTCCTAGAATGAGGTATTTGGGGGTAAATATTTTGCACCACGTCAATAAGAACGCTTAGACCAATCTGACTATGGTGGCAAGGGAGTGTCTGAGTCTACTAAAATCTTGGGCCTCACTCCCCCTGTCTATTATTGGCAGAGTTAATCTGGTCAAAATGTCAATACTCCCAAAAATAATTTTTTGTTTTTAATTGAATTCCCTTCATTTTGAGAAATACTTCATTGATAAAATCCAGAGGGATATCAAGTTGTTTGTTTGGGGAAACAAATCTTCCAGGATTGCTTGGAGAAAGCTAAGGCGCAGGAGAGAAAAGGCAGGTCTCGCTTTGCCAGATATCCAGCTTTTTTGCTTGTGACTTCCAACTTTCACACTCACGCATGCTTTTAAAAATGCTGGTTAACACTGGCGCAGGAGGGATGTTTTTAGCTATGCTTAAGGGTGCATATTTACCGGGGTAGAGTTTTTTGATCAAATTTGGCGATCCAAAGTTTTAAAAAAAAGTTAAGCTCAAGGTTCTCCAGGGCCTAGGCAAAAAATGGGCAAAATTAAAGAATTCAGTCACTCTTGGGTACTTCTCCAGCCTGACCCCCCTCTGGGACTCCCTTGGGCCTCCAGAATGTCTGAGCGATAGGTTGGCAACCCCTCTGAGGGAAGTCGGACTGGCAGACTGGGGGGATTTGATCCCTGATGGCACTGTTGTTTCATGGGAGCAACCTAGGGATGGGGTTGATGTGGGTCTTTCTAAATCTAAATATCTTCAGTTGGTAAGCTGGGTTCAGGCACACTTACAAACAACCCTTGGAAGCTTACTAGGAGGAAGTAATTACCTGGAACACCAGCTTGTGACTAGGCTCTCTGGGCAGAAGGAAGTTTCTTTCTGGTATCAAGCCATATCGAAAGCAGTGGACGGCAAATTCAAACTTGCCGAGGAACTGTGGGGAGGCTCCTTACCAGCACAGGACTGCGATACATTATGGCAGAGCTCATTTAAGATCCTATACGAAATAGTAAAACCAGCATGGTTAAAAAGGAATCACCAGTTTACTATACATAGGGATTACTTTTCCCCACTAAAACTTTCCAAAATCAACAAAGGCTCACCTGTCTGTTGCAAGAAATGTGGGCTGTCCTAAGCTTCTGCTATCCACATGTTTAAAGAGTTTCCAGCCTTGGTTTCCTTTTGGGACAGCATTGGACAATTTCTAGCTGATACTCTGGGGAGCCCTGTTACCATAGACTTACCCTTGGTTATTTTTGGCTTGACAGATAATGTTAAAGGCCCTGCAAGGTCGCAGTTTTTTTACACCATCCTCCTAGCTAGGAGACACATTTGTATAAAATGGACAAAACCCCCTTCTTAGAATGGCAGACTTCAGTCTTGGCAGTCTCCTAGCTAGATCTTATGAGATCAGGCAGCAAAAAGAAGAAAACATTCCGGAATATTCTGCAATTGAGTTGGGGCCCAGAGTCGATTGTATGAGTCCTATGATTATGCTGTCTCAATACTCTTTGGGCTATGTCGGATGCTTCTAGTCTGGTACTGGTATCTCTAAGATGAGGGCTATCTAGCTCTTGGAGCTTGGTAGAAGAGTTATCTCAGCTGCTTTCTTCATTAGCACCCAAGCAAATTCTCGTACTGGTAGGCGGGTTCCTCCATTTCCAGATGCCTACGCCTCTCAGCTTGCTGAATGTGGGTATAGACAGCTTGAGGGTGTATTGAAGTGAGATTGTTGGTGAATGAGGATAAAAAAAAGAAATTAACAAAAAGAAATTAAAAGAGGAATCTGAATTGGTGCTGGCACCTCGGCGACCTACAGTGTCTTCGGCAATGGACCAGATCAAGTCATTCCAAAAGGAGGTGGAATACCTGAAGAGTAGGGTCGAAGATCAGGAGGACAGCTTGCAGAAACAACACACACATAGTGGGCCTGCCAGAACTAATTGAGGGTCAAAGCAAGGAGTTGTACTTCTAAACCTGGTTCTATACAGTCATTCTCAATGGCAAATACTTCAAATTCTTCTTAGTCGAACGGGCGCACAGGGTGCCAGGTGGCCTTCCCCGTCCGGGCAATCCCCCTAGGCCAGTGGTCACATGCTTGTTCAATTATCATGACAGAGATCACATTCCACAAGCGACAAGAGCCGGTGGCAAATAGAAAACGCCACAGTACATATCTACCTGGATCAGAATGGGTTCTTTCACCGGAGAAACACTGGCCTAAATCTTTATTGACTCTTTAAATTATTGGAATGGCATGAACAGAAGTAGATTTACCATGGATAGCTGCTCTAGGTATTGAAAAGGCATGGATGGGAATACTTACTGGCAGTATTGTTGAGATTTGGAATGGGCCCTAAATTCCTACAATGGGTAAAGATATTGTTCACTAAATCGCAAGTCAGAGTCAAGACAAACCGCACCATCTCCCCCTCCTTTGAACTAGACCAAGGAACAAGACAGGAATGCCCTCTATTGGCCATTATTTTTGCACTGGCCATAGAGCCCCTAGCGTGCGTGCTTCGTAGTCATGTTCTAGATGGGGGCGTACATGCGTACACGCAGTGCCAGACAGTCTCTCTTGATGCAGACAATGTGCTAATCTACCTTCATCGCCAGAAGAAGGTCCTACAGGACCTAATGAAGTTACTGGATAAGCATTCCAGAATCTCTGGCATCAGGGTCAACTGTTCCAAGTCCGTAGTATTCCCAATGAAACCCCTGTCTATTGAACAATGACACACCCTACCCAGCACTCAACTCACCTGGGCCTTTAACTCCTTTCAATATTTAGGAGTACAAACTTATCACTCTCAGGCAGATCTGATAGAAGTCACCCTGGCAAAGCAATTATTAGAGCCCGAGCCATGCTAATATTCTGGACGGGACTACCTTTATCTCCCATGGGTCAGGTTGCCATCGTTAAGATGCTATTGCTTCGCTGACTCCCATATTTCTTTGCAACCCTCCCCTACAGACTCCCGCACAAGAATATTAGGGACATAAAGTCACTTCTTATGTCCCTGATGTGGGGTAGCTCCAGGGCCAGTCTGGCACTCCAGAAATGTTACTTCCTCCTCCCTGAAAGGGCCCTGAGGGCACCTAAATACGAGAATTATTATGCAGTGGCGCAACTCCAATGGCCTATGAGATGGCTTAAGAGCAGTAACCTATCTGAATTAGGTCCCTGGGCGGTATCACTGTGAAAGTCAGCCATACTGGAATAGCTGCCCGCCTCCAAAGCACCACTGCAGAAAACACAGGGCAAACTTCTTATGTCTGCGGCCCCTAATAGCTGGTCGAAATATGTTCTGTCTAGCCACCAGTCCTCAGCGCATGGCCCAAATCTCCCCCTTGACATGCTCCCTGACCTTTTCCGCTTGCCTTAAGCATCCGGAATCGGAAATATGGCAGAAAGAAGGACTTGACACATGGGGGGACCTATTCATAGACACAAACATGTTTGGCTTTGCAGCTTTTATGAATGATTGTGAAGTGCCTCCAGGGACATTTCTACTCTATGCAACACTGACACAGCAACTCCTCCAGGTAAAATTGAAATACATGTATATATATTTTTACAAAGTGTAAAATAATGTATTTTACCATTCTATTGGGTTATATTATGAATCCCTGTCTCCATTTTTTTCTATGGTAAGGTGGTACAGAACTGGTGAGTGGCCACCACTGGCACTGGACTTACTTCAGGTCTCAGCTTATGCACTCCGATTTCTGTTTTGGTTCTTTTTTGGCTGTAGTAATCATGGATGTTTTTGAATAGCAATGGGCTTATTCTTCTGTGGATGGGTGAAACTCCTTTAATCCCTCCTTACTGATCCTTAAATCCTTCTTCAAATTCCCCATTTTCCAGCCAGTCTCTGACTGCTTCCCACTTTTACTGCTAAAACATTAGTGCACATGTGAAGGGATCTGTTCAGCCAGGTGTAGTTCTCCACATGTATGTTTGCAAATATAATTTTGTGGATCATGAGTAGTACTATTAAACAAACAATAACATACAGTCTGTGATTGGGCTGCAAGACAGATAGATAGATAGATAGATAGATAGATAGATAGATAGATAGATAGATAGATAGATAGATAGATAGATAGATAGATAGATAGATAGATAGATAGATAGATAGATAGATAGATAGATAGATAGATAAGCCGCAATGTGCACCTATTTAAGCATTCTGCTCATTTTGAATTGCATTTACTTACTTCATAGCATAGATGAAATGATTACACCGCTCATTTACTTTAGTTTATGCTCAAAGTGTCAATAATATATGTTCACTGTCTAGCATTACTAATAGAGCTTCACACTGCTCACAAAACACATGTAACAATTTATCCATTCCCGGAGGACTCTCAAAATACAAAGCCTTGCTTGTTAGATGTTGAGTTATCTCATGACTGTGGACAAGAGATAGGCAGGCGTAACCCTAATTATTCAAGGCTTGAAAATGACCTGCTTCCCACCATATACTTTTGGGTTTGCGAGATGGAATGCTACTCTTTCTCCACTAAATCCTGAAAACATAATGCTGTTTTGAACACACTCAAGTTATATTACTCCTCTGTGACTCCAATTTATTATGGACACACTAAAGAGTGCAATGTCTTGCTGACTGAAAGAACTGAAGGAGACTTTTAAAGCCTGATTGCTTCCAAATAGACTTGCAAATTTGTTGAAAGTTGTGAATAATTTAGATATGCCACAAGAAAAAATAGATTATTTCATTTACCTGTTTGCAGTGTATAAAATTGGTAGCTTATGAATCCCATATGTAAGAGAGACAAAGGGTCTGCTGTTTCAAAGCATTCTAACAATTCTGTGTCTATTGGAAAATGATTGTGTACATAAAGGCCAAATGCTTATTGAATTTGGATTGGTATTGTATTTACATGTAGCGCTTACCATCCCTGACGAGGCGCTTATGTGAACCGAAACCAGAAAAAAGATAGGACATTCTTCATGAGCCCTTTTTCTATTTTTCTACAAATATGTGTGGAGAGCAGCATGCTCTTTTCTGTGATCCAGGTTTCCATTTCAAAATACATCACACAGTATTCAAACATGAAGCAAATATCATTCATTTGCCTGATCCAGTGGCTTGAGTAGATACAAAATCTTTCTGTAAAGCATATTAAAGAAAGTAGGCCGCGCTTCTGGATATATGTACATTGTAGATCAAACTCAACTTGATAAAGGGAATTAGATGGATTTATATAGTGCAGGTGAACACTAATGTTGCCATTTAAAAACACTTGCTATTGACATTTAATGTAAAGAGAAAATACAAACACTAGATGTTACACAGACCAAAGACTTAACAAGTGACACCTATAAAAAGCAGATAGTATTACTTCTATGAATTTGTACTGTGCACAGATAAAGACATGCACAATGTTTTATTTGATTTGGAAAATAAATATTAAATATTGGATATTAAATATATATATATTCACAGAAAGAAACAAAGGATCAAGGGACTTAATAGTTAGTCTGACATTTCACTTGTACATAACCTAGAGAAATTCAGCTATTATAGTTAGCTGAGCTAACTAAATTGTGCCCCTGCAATGCACTGCTGATGACGTCACATATTACATCACTCATGACATGGACAGTGACATCACTGATGACATTACAAATAACATCACTCGTGACATCACTCATGACATCATCCAGTGATGGAGTGTTTCTAAAAACTTTAAGAATGTTATATATATACGTCAAGGTGTATTAAAGAATGAGTGGGTGCATGAGTGTCTGATTGGATTATTTAGTGAAACAGCCTTTACAACAAGGATTTTACCATGCTGCACTTTTCCACTCTTTTTTTACAACTTTCCACGTATTTTTTACAACACAGGCTTTTACCACACATTTAAGGTAAGTTGGGCTGTCATTCAACCACTTAAAACAAATATAGAGCAATGACTCCATCCTGAAATAATAAGGAGTTAATATTTATATTATTTATGACGTAAAAAGATTCAGATACACATAGAGAAAAGATCATCAAGTTTTATTGAAAGCAAACTTATGGCAAGTTTATGTTTTTGGAGCTGTGGGAACAGGCCGCCAAGTCAGCGCCCCTCTCCCACATCACCTAACTCATCCCCTGACCGCTGTCAGATTGGGATTTTTCTCCTGGTCTGGTGGGCAGTTCTTTGGTGTTCCCAGGCAGTGAGCCTTAGAAAGGCATGACAATGGGAACAATAAAACAAGTTCCTGCATGGCAGTCCATGCCATGCAGGTGCATGCATATAGGGGGCCCCACGATGTGCCCCCCGCATGCATCCCCATGGCCCTGAGTCAACAGGGGGCCCTAAAGGATCCCCTTAGTTTCCTCACCGCCACACTTTTGCCCACCATGAAAACTGTGGTAGTGAGACAACTCGTAATATGCTTGGCAGTACCCCAGCGGCACTGCCAGCATATTGCGGTCCCCAGGCTATTCCACCACCAAGGAATCACGGATCCCTGGCGGATGCCGCAGTCCTATGGTGGACTGACTGCCAAATTCCTTATACAGTGGTCAGAGTGCCGGTGCGCACTGCCTCTGCTGCAGCACCCGGGTTTGGCGGTCCATGGAGTTATCGAGTAAAGCACTTTAGCAATAATTCTAGCATGTGTCTTTTGCCCCATTTCTGTGTAGTGAGAGGAGTACACTACCACTCTTAAAATTAAATTCCCAACCTTCATTGTAGAGTGTCCTGTACCTCATAACATGTAAAAAATATTAGATAATTCATAAAAATGTCCATTTAACCTTGCCTGCTGAATTTTGTAAAAGTATGGCAGTTCTTGAGACCTTTACACCTGGACATTTAGGTGATTAAGGGACCGTGGAAGAGGTTTGCCCAGGCCACAAAGTGATCAACAACAACATAATGGGTGGGTTGAAGTTGAAATTTGTCATGGCAATGGTAAACCCTACTAAGGTAATTCCTCTTAATAAAGGATACTTTTAATATAATCTTCTCACTAGCCAATATATCTTAAAATCCAATAAATCTGTAACATCATCTCTCCTATCCCCAAGGATGGAAGTATGCCATTGACTGAAGAAAAATATTTAGCAGCTATGGCGACATAAACTAATACAATGATCTTTTCAAAGGCTTTACTGATGGTGATGAATTCCAAAGGTGGATATGTCAAGTGCAATCAAAAAGGAAATACTTTTGAGTAAGAATAGCAGAGAACGTTCAGGAAGGTAGGATGGAGTAGGAAAATGTTTACCTTTAAAAGAATCATTATTTATTCCAATTTAGAGAAAAAATAAATGAGAAATTGAGTCAGAAATATTGGGCTGATGGAACCCAACTGATACTCAGCGCCAGGCTCATGGTTCACGTTGTTTTCAGTCGGCAGGTAGATCAGTACTAATGGTTTAAAACTAACTGGAGACGTGGGCAAGAGACATTACTCCCACAGGTGACGGCTTGCGCCTGAAATGGAGGGGAGTCGACAGTGGGGCAATACTAGAAAGTGTAAATAGGGAACATCCTAAGCTATTTATTTCATGCCTAACTACGGATGGGAACTGCCATAGGATAATCGATGATTTTGGTAAACTGTGCTCAGCAATAAAAACCTCTGTGTCAGTCCCATTACCAAAAAAGCGGAAAGAACCCAGGTGGTTTGACTCTGCCTGCTCACTAGCAGATAGGGAATTGCGCAGGGCCTTAACCACTAAACCTAGGTGCTTAGTAGAGGTTCAGGCAGCCAGGAAATTTTATAAATTTAAGATAGCTGAAAGGAAGGCTGCATTACTAACAGAACAATGGCAGTCGCTGGTTGGGAGTGCTAACTTGAACACCAGCGGCCCTTTTTGGTCAGCTGTCAGAAAAATGCGCGAAATGGGCAAACAACTAACCCCAATCAGCTGCAATATAACCAGCAACTCCTGGGAGGCACATTTCTCCAAAATATACGCTGCCGCACCTGAAGAATCATCTAGCTTTCCCCGTGGTCAGCTCCATGGCTTAGAAATAGATCTCCATGGGGTAGAGATAGCCATCAAAGAGAGCCTCGGAAACAAGGCTCCAGGCCCCGATGGCCTGCCCATAGATATAATTAAGCACAGTCCGGACCTGTGGGTTCCAATCCTCCTCAATGTTTTTAACAGCCTCCCCACAGTACCCATGCCCACTACTTGGGCTACCAGCACCATAGTTCCAATTTTTAAAAAGGGCAAGAGATCGGACCCAGTGAATTATCGTCCGATTTCTCTTTTGGATAATACCTTAAAAATCTTGGGGCAAATAATCTATAATAGGGTGGTAGAGTGGACTGAAGATACAGGTCTATTGGACCCGTGCCAGATGGGATTCAGAAGCAGGGTGGGGACGGTCGAGCAATGCTTGAATTCAAAATTGATCATTGGCCAGTATACCATTGCCCGATCGCCCCCTATCTACCTTGCGTTCATGGATCTTTCATCCGCTTTCGATCTAGTGAACAGATCGAAATTGTGGGCAATTCTTTTGAATTACGGACTGGACGAGGCTCTCGTTAATTTCCTGGCATACCTCCACACTGACCTCAAAGCACAAGTCAGGATTGGGGCGGGTGGAGAAGTATCTGGACCCATTAACATCAGCAGAGGGGTAAGACAGGGGTGCGTTTTAGCACCCCTGCTGTTCATTATTTACATTAATGGTCTGGCCAAAGCTCTAAAACAAGTGACTAGCGACGTATCAATTATCCAGGGGCAACCATTGCCAGTTTTATTATATGCAGACGACGCGGTCTTGATGGGACGAACACCTAATGCCCTTCGCCTACTTGTTAAAGGTTTTGTTCAACACATGGAGGGCTTAGACCTGCGCGCCAATTTAAAAAAATCTTTTATTATGCCGTGTGGCCCTGGGAAACGCAAGCTCAATACTATACACATAGGGACAGATAAATTAGAATCCGTAACCACATTCCCGTATCTTGGTTTGGTTTTCGCTGCGAACGGCTCATGGAGAGGGCATATGGCCCACGCCATGGGCAAGTTCTCGAAAGCCAACAATTCTATTTTGAGTTTGTCCCGACCAAAGAAAATAGGTGCCACCAGAGCTATTCTAAACATTTTTAAGCTACAGTGCCTACCAGTAGCCACATACGGGGCTGAGGTTTGGGGATTGAGAAAAAGCCCCAGTATCCATCGAGAAGAGGGTCGATTCTGTAGGAAAATACTGGGTGCCCCAATTTCATCCTCTGAATTGATTTGCCATGAGGAGCTTAACCTCCCCTACGTATGTGACTTTATTAGATCTAGACCAGCTCTTTTCTGGATTAGGATCTGGAGGAATAATTCAGCCATCTTAACGCAAAACATCATAAAAGACTGTCTTAAATGTGATCACGGCATGTCGATTCCCTGGGTCGCGGGAGTTTTAAAAACATTGAGCAACCTGAACAGGGGAGATCTTTTCTCCGATCCCAGTAAGATTGAACTTAAAGATAAAACCGAGGTCAAACAATCACTGTACGCACTTTACAACTCAGAACGAATGGAAAGGGAAACTCTCAAATCAACTGTTGTGATTTACCTGAGAAATGACTTAAGTAGGAGAAATCTCGCACAATACCTCACCCTACCCATGACTAACTGGGAGAGATCATTGCTGTTTCGATTAAGGGCGGGCTCAATAAAATTTTTGTTGGGCTTTCCCATGGGCTATCAACATACAACAGATTATAACCGATGCCCGTGTGATGGTATTAGTAAACAGAATGATTTGCACTTTCTATTTTTCTGTAAATTTTATCTAAAATATATTAACTGTTTTTTAACTCCGTATTTTAGGAAACATAGACCCCTTTCGTTAGGGGAGTCCTATTCAATGTTACTTTCCCTGGACACAGATGAATTAATTTACTGCACTAGCACTTTTTTGAGACTCATAACACGTGCACGTAAAATTATGGAAAACCCCTGATATATAGTCTTATGAGAAATGTATTAGATTTTAACAAAATAGTCTTATGAGAAATGTATTAGATTTTAACAATTTATGAATTTTGTAAACTTGTCTTTTGTTGTGTAAATGTATGTTTTTATTGTGGTACTTTCATGAATTCTATGAAATTCGAATAAACGTCTTTTGAACTTGAACTTGAACTGGAGACGTGTAAGTTCTTGTGGTCAAACTCTATGGGACCAAGCTGTACACATGGTGTATTAAAAACCTCTGCATACTGGTCCACTGTGATTTTTCATTTTCTCCACTGATCACTGAAATCACCGGTTTCTGTGTTTTTCAGATACATCAGATTATGTGTTTCCTGTCCTTCACTTGGAAATTAATAACTGTTAATGATGTGATTGCATCAGCCTGGTGTTACCTAATTAGATTTCTCCCATAAAGGCAGCTACCTATAGATTGCTTAAAATGATCAAATTTGGCCATGTTACCACTGATCTTGCACAGCTTCATAGGGTTTTCATTTGGAAAACAATTTAAAATCACTGTGCAATTTTCATTGGACCATTTAAGACTCAGCTTTTCTTTTTTCATAAATAAATTCATCAAATGTTCTCATCCGCCTTGATTGAGAATTTATGCTATGATTTAAACTAAGATTAGCTCTTTTTGCTTTGTCAGATCTAATGTGCAGGCACCACAGTTGTGCTGCCCATGCTCTCCATGACATGGAATCTAAATCACCTAGGGGCAGATTTATGAGGCCCTTGCGCCACGTTTACGCCGCTGTTGCGTCACGCAAGGCGGCGTAAACGTGGCGCATCCCTACGAACGATTTACAACGTGACGCATCTAGGCAGATGCGTCAC
This sequence comes from Lissotriton vulgaris, assembly GCF_964263255.1. Lineage (NCBI taxonomy): Eukaryota > Metazoa > Chordata > Amphibia > Caudata > Salamandridae > Lissotriton > Lissotriton vulgaris. The sequence goes on along the minus strand of NC_141694.1, from coordinate 1,086,660,628 downwards.
GTTGTAAAGCCCTGCGCCGCTTGTGGGCGTTCCGGCGCAGGGTGGGCGTTCCGGGGCAGGTGCGCCTCGCAAAAGTGGCTGAGTGAAATCTATGACATTTCACTCAGTCACTTTTAAGCCAATGCTGCGTCAAAAGCCTGCGCCTGGTTGAAGCAGGCGTAGGTCTTGACGCAGCATTGTTAAAATGGGGCACCCCCGAGCCTTGCTGGAGCTGCGTCGCGCTTGCGACGCAACTCCAGCAATGCGTCACATTTCCGGCACAGATGCGTCACGCATCTGTGCCGTTTTTGCACCATGGTGCGCCGCATTATAAATGCGGCGCACCATGGCTGGCGGAGCTGTGGCGCATGTTAACTGGCGCATCCCTGGGGATGCGCCAGTTAACATAAATCTGCCCCCTAGAGTTCAAAAGAACTTAAAGACCTGACACTTCACACTTTCCACTTTTGTACAATTGCCCTGCCCTTCATTTGGATAGCGTCATGAAACCGTAGTGGATCTAAAGTTGCAATAAAAAATTCCACTATAACATAGAACAATCATCTAAACAGATGAACATATAAAAAGCAATGTCTAGATAAAGGAAATTACAAATATACCACACATTTATTGCTAGGCACTTCCTGACAGAATTAAGTGAAAATATTACTAATGGGATTTGACTGTCATGAAGACCAATACTAAGGTTTTTTCTAGGTACCAGGAACCAGATGAGTATTCAAATAAGAAAAATACCCTTGAGCTTAGTTGTTTGGTAGAGAAAATGTCTCAAAGAAAACTCTTAAAATAGCCAGGAAGAGGGGGAGGGTTCATTTTTGGCTCTTTTCAAGAAGTGGTCCAGAGCAATTTCGAGTAGTTTTTGCATGTGGAAAGTTGACTCACCCAGAAAATGTCTCCCTGAAAGGAATTATTTGTTCAAACCAGTCTTCTGCCAATAACTTGCAAAGACTTTTTTACATGAAGCGAGCAATTGCATGAAAAAAAGTTACAAAAGAGTAGAGAGGTGCACTCGATAAAGTCAGCAACGTAAAAAGTTCATTGATTATGTGAGTCTTCTGTTCTTTCTTTAATGTATTCTTTATTTCCCTTAAAATACACAGGCACAGCCAACGCGTTTCATTCCCTTTCGTGCCTTGGGAATTTCGTCAGGGCATACAATAAACGGTCACTCCAATTCGACAATTCTTAACAAAGTTGCACCTATGAGACTGGTACTGAGGTGTAGATAGTCGCAGTATGATTCCAGTTATTCCTGGATCAAGTTGACGTAAAGTTCCAGGCGGAGTGTTGTCTGTGGTGTCCCACGTTTGTCACAATGTAGGATAGAGAAAGTCACCAAGTATGTATCCTGGCCCCCTTAATGTATTGGCATCACGGACGGGGGGCGGTATGTGCTGGATGACGAGTGGCGTCCGGACAGATCACAACAGTGTTCATTGGGTGCGGGACCTATGATATGGTCTCTGCAGTCCCCTGCTCCTCCCCATGGATTTGTGGAAGCAGAAAAAAAGTTACATGAGATACTTCTGCTTTTGGAAATATGCAAAAAAAGAGAATTCTGTGATTTCACTTACTCCTCTTATGATAGTGTTTGCAGGACAAACTGAAGTGCCATTGAAGTTGCGTTGGCTGCACTTGTTGGCATGGGGAAGAGAAACAGAAGACATTTTTGGTTTTTGAGTTTTTCTGCTCTAGGTTGGATTTTAGGAGCCATTTAGTGATACTAGGCACATGATCTACATCACTTAGGATAAACTTTGGCAAACAAGGTCAGTTTCTAGAGGTTGCTAGATAGTAGCCTACCATGGAAGTTTAGCTACCCTTTAAGAGCCCTGGCTTGTCCTACTTGCACTGGACACATTGCTTGGCCCACTAAAATACTGAAAGAAGAACTTCTGCTCTCTGCCATTGAAAGCATATGTAAAGAAGAAGAAGAAAGTTATTATCTAGTCACTTAAAACCACATGCTTAACAAACAAAACAACATTTGAAAAAATGTGTAGCCTGACAATCCAGAAACTGAAATATTTGTTAGTAATAGGCCTCTTACATAAATAGACCAAATAATATAGCAGTCAGTTAGTCATCCAGTCCATGTACACAATAATTCTCACAATCTTTTAATAGAATAAATATGTCAAGAAATGTTACTGTCTTGCTACTAAGAACAAGGTTGGTCAAAGTAAGAGCCATGGACAGGCCTTTGGATGAATGGCTCTCAATATTAGTCACAAAAGGTGATTACATTCTCCTTGTATCTTTGTACATATGCACAAAAGATGTGCAAAAGGTGATTACATTCTCCTTTTTGTACAGATGCACAAAAGATGTGCAAAATGCATAGTAGAAGGTGCAATCTGTACACCTAAGAAAACAATTATTGCTTTTGGGAGAAAAAAGTCAACCATTGCAATATAAGGGATAGAAACCCAACTTTAATGAATAGACATTCCTATAAGAAATATGTCAATCTAAAAAAAGAGTACAAGTATCTGTCAGCAATTTCTAATTTACAAGAAACAGTATATACTTATATATATAAATATATGTATATTTATATATCGACAAGCACAGTCCTGCAGATTTGCCGGCTGCGTCCACTCTTCGAAGGCCAGTGTGAGTAAGCTGGTGCAGAATCCAATATAAATACACAAAGAAACAAGTGAATCAATCAATCCCAAGGACGCCTTGCACTACACAGTGTGGTTTTAAGAAATGTAAGTAGCAGCAACACGTTTCACCCGATCCAGGGCTTCTTTATAGCCAGTAAAACATACACAGTAGTGCCCAACCACCTTTAAAGAAAATACTCCAGGTCAAGCAAAAAAGGGCTTGGTCAGTATTGCCATGGACATAGAATAGTTTTAAGGATATTTGCTAAACTTTTTTCTTTTGGTTTTCAAGTTGACATAACACATTCTACCAACTTCACAATCATATGCAAGTACAATAATTGTAAAACATTGAATAATAAATATGCATATAAGTAAACTTATGAACTTTTATGAAAGGGACAGCCACCACATTCAGAGAGTATGCATATCATATCAGATATGGTTTGCAAATTGGAGAAAAGTTCACTAAAGATTTTTTTTATTCAATTCAATTCAAAAGACCTTTATTCGAATTTCATAAAATTCATAAAAGTACGTACAATAAAAACAGTCCCATTCTCTATACAAATCTATTTACAGTAATCATAATCCTTCAAATTTATACAGCTCTCATTAATCAGAGGTTTTCCATCATTTTACGTACACGAGTTATCAGTCTCAAAAAGGTACTAGTTCGAAAAGGTAATTCATCTGTGTCCAAAGAAAGCAACATTAAATAAGACTCCACTAAAGAAAGGGGTCTTCGTTTTCTAAAATATGGAGTTAAAAACCAGGTAATATACTTTAAATAAAATTTACAGAAAAATAGTAAGTGCAAGTCATTCTGTATGCTTATCCATTCACACGGGCATGGGTCATAATGTGCTGTGGGATGATGGCCCAGAGGAAAGCCCAATAAAAATTTTACAGAACCTGCCCTTAGGCAGAATAAAAGAGATCTTTCCCAGTTAGTCATGGGGAGAATACGATAGAGTGGGAGCGGTAGTTTTGAGTGATTCCCTTCCCATTCTTTCTGAGTTGTAAAGTGCATATAGTGCTAGTTTGACCTCGTTCTTATCTTTAGGCTCGATCTTAGATGGGTCGGAAAAAAGATCTCCCCTCCCCACGGCAGACAGTGTCTTTAAAACTCCTGCAAGCCAGGGGATAGCTAAGCCCTTTTCACATTTAAGACAGTCTTTTATAATATCCTGTGTTAGGGCAGCTGAGTTATTCTTCCAGATCCTTAGCCAGAATAGAGCTGGCCTTGTCCTAATAAAATCACATGCATACGGGAGGTTGAATTCTTTGTGACAAATAAACTCAGAGGATGCGATTGGGGCGCCCAGTATTTTTCTGCAGAATCGATTTTCTTCCCGTTGAATACTGGGGCTTAACCCCGAACCCCAGACCTCTGCCCCATATGTAGCTACTGGTATGCACTGTAACCTACATTTTTTTAAAATAGCTCTAGTGGCTCCTATTTTCTTTGGGCGTGGCAAGCTCAAGACGGAATTGGTGGCTTTCGAGAACTTGCCCGTGGCGTGGGCCAAATGCCCACTCCACGAGCCGTTCGCAGCGAAAGCCAGCCCTAAATATGGGAATGTATTCACAGATTCTAATTTATTTGTCCCTACATAAATAGTATTGAGCTTCCGTTTCCCAGGGCCACATATCATAATAAAAGATTTTTTTAAATTTACGCGCAAGTCTAAAGCCTCCATATATTGAACAAAGGTTTTAACAAGTTGGCGGAGGGCATTGGGTGTGCGGCCCATAAGGACCACATCATCTGCAGTTAAAAGAGCCGGTAAGGGTTTCCCCTGAATTATTGGCACATCTGGAGTCACCAGTTTTAAAGATGTAGCTAAACCATTGATGTAAATAATAAAAGGCAGGGGTGCTAAAACGCACCCCTGTCTGACCCCCTGCCTACTTTAATGGGTCCAGAAACTTCCCCCCCATCCTGATCCTAACCTGTGCCTTGAGGTCAGTATGATGGTAGGCTAAAAAATTAACAAGAGCCTCATCCAATCCATAGTCCAAAAGGATGGACCATAGTTTGGATCTATTGACCAGATCGAAGGCGGACGATAGGTCCATAAATGCAAGATAGATAGGGGACAATCGGGCAATGTTATACTTGTCAATTACCAACTTCAAATTCAAACATTGCTCCACCGTGCCCAACTTGCTCCTAAATCCCATCTGGCAGGGGTCCAATAATTCACTATCTTCTGCCCACTCTAACACCCTGTTGTATAGAACTCTCCCCAAAATTTTTAAGGTGTTATCCAAGAGTGAAATTGGTCGATATTGGTTGGGTCTGACCTATCGCCCTTTTTAAAAATTGGGACTATCGTTCTAGTGGACCAAGTTTTGGGCATGGGCACTAAGGGCAGGCTGTTAAAATCATTAAGGAGGATTGGTGCCCATAAATCCGTACTAAACTTGATAACATCTATAGGGAGTCCATCAGGACCAGAAGCCTTGTTACCAAGGCTCTGTCTGATGGCTACTTCTACCTCATGGAGACCAATCTGTAGACAACTCAGACAACCAGGAACAAAACTTATGGTCTCCTCTGTTGGTGTAGCGTATGTTTTAGAAAAATGGGCCTCCCATGCGCTGCTGGTTAGGTTACTGCTAGTCAGAGTTAAATGTTTGCCCATATCTCGCATTTTCCTGACAGCTGTCCAGAAGGGGCCACTGCTCTTCTGATTTGCACTTCGGCCAGTGACTCCCACTGCTCCGCCAGTAATGCAGTTTTCCGTTCGGCAATTATAAGTTTATAATGTTTCCTAGCCACCTGTACCTCTTCTGTACATCTTGGTTTGGTAGTTAGCGCCCTGCGCAATGCCCTGTTTGCTGATGAGCAGCCGGGGTCAAACCACCTTGGGTCTTTCTCGTTCTTTGGCAACAGACTGATAAGGACGTTTTTATGACAAGACATAATTTGTCAAAGTTGGTAATTATCCTGAGGCAATTCCCATCGCAGGATAGACAGGAGTTAATCAGGTGGGAATGTTCCTTTTTCACAATTTCTAATATAGCCCCACTATCAACTCCCCTCCATTTCAGTCGCAGGCCATCTCCCGAAGGTGTGATATCTCTTGCGCCATTTAAATTAGCATACACAGGGCTTGACCCTAAATGTAAGGTGGCTATAAGAGGATTTTGGTCTCCAAATGATGTTTCCAATACTGTAGACTTTGTTATACAATCTATTAAATGGGGGGACATATAAATAAAATCAATGGTTGAAAGACAGTCTCTCTCCCTAAATGTGGGGGCAAAATGAGCACTGGACGTGTGACCTGCTTCTAAAGCATTACTAAGAATATGCTCGGTTAACAGATTTTCTAATTCAATACCCCTTCGTTCCGCATGATCTAATTGAATTTTTTCCCCTGACCGATAGTTCTTTGCAATTTTCGCGTTGAAATCCCCCCGATGAGGATCCCTGTCTTCTCATCTATATCTGAATTTAGTTTCAGATTACGTAAAGTATTAGAGAGCGCTATGACATTTTTATTGGGAACAGAGTTAAATTCATTATTATAAAAATTTATTAGATAAATCCGAGTGTGTCTCATGAATTCGAGAACCTGTACATTCGGATTCTCATTTAATATTTCTTTAACAGAGCCACCGGCTAATATTTTAATCCCAATAAGTAATCCACCCACTGCACGGCCAAAACCAGGTTTAGGTGCTGTCGCACTAAAGCAATGATAGCCCTCTATGTATAAATTTTCAGTGGCCCATGTCTCCTGAAGCATAATAATATCTTTGCCTTCCAATAACTGTACCCATTGTGGGTCTGACAATCTTGGTTCTAACCCAGCAACATTCCAGCTAAGAATGGTCAGTTCAGGATTATTAATAGGGCTGGCTAGCTTACTCGTAACACCCTTGTCTGCGCTCGCCTTGGCTTTATTTGTTGCTAGGTTTACATGCTCTTGTGTAGCTATAGATAGAGGGATATGGTCATGTACTACTATTCCCTTAGCTTTTTTGGCTTTAATAAATTCTAGGTGTTCCCCTTTATTAATTTTCTCTTGAGGTTTAATATTACTTTTCTCATTTCCCAGTCAATCTTGATCTTCCAGATTTGAGAAGGCTTGTTCAAACCGGTTGTATGTAGGGATGTTGTATATATACCTTGGCTCATTCCGGGGTATATTTTGGTTGAACCTTAAATTGGGCCTCTCTCTTAGATTTTACTGAGGGGAAATGGGATAGCGTGGATAGGATGCTGGATACATTGGGAAAGCGGCCTGGTGGCTCAGTGAGGAATTATTCCTAAAGTTAAAATTTGGGTCCATTAAGTGCCTTTAAAAATAACCTAGGGGAAGGAGAGTTGTGTTAAATTCCCAGGGTGAGGGCAGTGGGGCATTAGCAAGCATCTTCTGGGCCCATTGCGGAGATCTAAAATTTATAATTATGCAGTCTCCCTCAAAAAATTTTCTCAACGGGCCCACCCATCACACTCTTTGTGTTAAAAGTATCTCATTTGATTCATCCATTGGGAAGTTACAATTTCCAGATAACCAATGGAGGGTTCTATTTTTAAGGCTTGCAGGGTTTTCCTCCTGGTCTTTCCTCAGTTTGGGGACATTAACTAGGACTGCGACGTAGGCAGCGCATTCTGGAGGTAGACTAATGCGGGCCGGGACCTGTCTCGCCTTGGTTGCCATATTTTGGGCCAACTTATCTGCTTGGGGGTTTTGAACATCCTTGTTAGCTTGACCAATAAGAGGCCTTTTACTTTTATCAGTGGATGGGATCGTGCCTTTTGGGCTAATTGCCTTAGCCACATTAGAATCGGGAGCACATTTGGCTGAAGGTTGGGCAGATACTGAGTTTTTACTCGTACTTGGTATCGGGGGAGGAGCTTTATTACGGGCATCTATTTTTGAGTTAACTGTATTATTTTGTGCCTTAATTCCACTAGTTGTCCCTAAGATGGTTTTATTTGTTGGATTGAGCCCTTTGCCCAGTTTTGCCACATGTTCATCTATCACTCTCAGCCTTTTTTCAATGGTAGAAATTTGTAGGCTGATGGGTCCTAATAAGGTAGAAAACAATGTCTCCATCCTCCCTCAAAATCCTTCATTGCCCAGCATTATACTGGCCTCTGAAGTTTGTGTATCTATGTTGTTGGGATAGCCTTCCCCCTTATCCCCTCTCTGCCCTGCAGCGCCATGTGCCCGCCGTCATTGTTTGAGGCCACCTTTGCCTCTTTGAATATTTGTTAGTGGCTCAATAACTATATGTTTTGTTTTGCTCTTAGCCTTTTGCCCCCTAGTTCGTACTGTTATACTATTGCTCTTATCCTTATCAGCAATTGACATATCAATAATCGGGCACACTTCTATTTATTTATTTATTTATAGCATTTGTAGAGCGCTTCTGCAACCCTACGGGCATCCTGGCGCTGTGTACATATTGCTGAAAATACTGTGCATCAGAGGAGGGGGATAGTATAAAGTTCTGGTGAGATTAAACTTTGGGGAAGAGCCATGTTTTCACCTTTTTACGGAAAGCCATCAGTTCGTCTGTTTTCCTGATGTCGATAGGCAATTTGTTCCACAGATGGGCTGCGGCTATGCTGAAAGCTCTGCCACCATAAGTGGCTTTCCTGATCCTGGGTATGCTTATAAGATTGGAGGGTGAGGATCGGAGGGACCGTGTGGGTATATACCATTTGAATTTCTTTTGAAGTGGTCGGGGGCCCATTCCGTGTACTGCCCTAAAGACAATGCAGAGGGATTTTAAGCAGATCCTTTGATGTACAGGTAGCCAGTGAAGATCGGCCAGAGCGAGGGTGGTAGAGGATCTTCGCTCTCGGGAGAGTGCCAGCTTCGCTGCTGCCGCCTGGATGCTTTGCAGTCTGGAGATTAGATAGATTAGAGTCTATGTCCTCTAATTGTATTGAGTCATTTGCTGAGAGCGGTAAGGAGTCTTGGCTCATAATCAAATTTGACGTCTGCAAGGTAGGAGTTGATGACAGCCTACTTCCCATAGAAAGGTGTTCCGATGGTGCTGTGTCCTGAATTATACAGTTCTCCTTGGGGTCGGTTCCAGGTAGCCCTGCATATGATGCGGCAAGCAGAGAGTCAAAAGAATTATCTTGGTGTACGAATGGGGGCAAGCTTGATGGGAGTGAAAAGCGTCTTTCTGTATTTTCTATGGCCGTTGCCACGACGCCAATAGTCTTCTGTAACATTTTATCTATAGCCGTTAGACTTGGCAATGGGGTAGTAGTGGTAGTTATGGCCGCTTTCTGCCTGGTCCTTGGTCCAGGCACTGCCGGTGTTCTTTTCCCCATGATATGTGTTACTCAGAGTCACTCAGGGGCAATCTGCAGCCAATGGCTCCCTGCAGGCTGCAGGTCACAAATTATCACTTTGATGTAGAGTGCGAGCACCAATTATTGTCACTTACCTGATATACTGATAGTTAGGAATGTGTCTATACAATATATCCTGCCAAGAGGGATGGCCCAGCCAAGCCACGTCCAGCACCGGACAGCCACAGACGGCCCGCCCTTTGCCCGGTGCCGCCCGCGCGCGTCCCGCGATGCGAGGGCCCCCGCTGGTTATGAGCCCCTCCGGACACGGACAGGGCGTCGGCGGCTTCCTGCCGCTAAGGCATGCTGGGACCTGTAGTCCCCCCCACACAGCGGCCGCGCCAGGTGTCAGGAGGCTTGCGGCGGCGGGGGGAGACCGGCCCGAGTGCAGGGAGCTGGATATATGGACCTCAGCAGTCCTCCACTGTCCACCAAAAAAGAACAAACCAGGAGCACCAAGTTCGCAGGTAATGGCAGCGTCAAATAGTATTCCCGCTCTGTCAAGGGCCCCTGCTGGTTATGAGCGCATCCGGGCACGGACAGGCCGTTGGTGGCTTCCTGCCGCTAAGGCTGCTGAGACCTGTAGTCCCCCCCAAACAGCGGCCGCGCCAGGTGTCAGGAGGCTTGCGGCGGCGGGGGGAGACCGGCCCGAGTGCAGGGAGCTGGATATATGGAGCTCAGCAGTCCTCCACTGTCCACCAAAAAAGAATGAACCAGGAGCACTAAGTTCGCAGGTAATGGCAGCGTCAAATAGTATCCCCGCTCTGTCAAGGGCCCCCGCTGGTTACGAGCGCCTCCGGGCGCGGACAGGGCGTCGGCAGCTTCCTGCCGCTAAGGCTGCTGGGACCTGTAGTCCCCCCCACACAGCGGCCGTGCCAGGTGTCAGGAGGCTTGCGGCGGCGGGGGGAGACCGGCCCGAGTGCAGGGAGCTGGATATATGGACCTCAGCAGTCCTCTACTGTCCACCAAAAAAGAACGAACCAGGAGCACCAAGTTCGCAGGTAATGGCGGCGTCAAATAGTATCCCCGCTCTGTCAAGGGCCCCCGCTGGTTATGAGCGCCTCCGGGCGCGGACAGGGTGTCGGCGGCTTCCTGCCGCTAAGGCTGCTGGGACCTGTAGTCCCCCCCACACAGCGGCCGCGCCAGGTGACAGGAGGCTTGCGGCGGCGGGGGGAGACCGGCCCGAGTGCAGGGAGCTGGATATATGGAGCTCAGCAGTCCTCCACTGTCCACCAAAAAAGAAGGAACCAGGAGCACCAAGTTCGCAGGTAATGGCAGCGTTAAATAGTATTTTTTTAAATTAATTTAAATGATACACTGGGAGAGTGCCAATAAACACAAAAAAGAATAAATGATAAATAATGATAATTCTGGGCAAGTGCCCATGTACTGCCACAGCAAAAAGACACCTTGGCCAGGCAAAATATCAATCCATAGGGATTTCATATATTCAGATAGCCTCATGCATCCCTAAAAAAACGATCAGTAATAGCAACCGAATAATGCTAATCATATTGATTAAAACATTAAATACTATATAACGACATGGTAACAAAATCGGATGCAGTAAAAAGCCTATATATAAGCCCAACTGAAGTCCTAAGTCTAATCCTAAATCCAGCGTGCCATCTAGCGCAAGTCGTTGTAACAACTTGCGTTACAATGGCACTGCGTTGTCACAACGCGGTCGTTGTAACAACCGCATTGTGATTGCATTGCTGTGTAAAAAGCCCAATGTAAAGTGCCACATTCTGATCAGACATGTACAAAGGCGCAGTGGGGATTGTGAAAATGCCTGGCTTTCAGGAAGGGCTAGTAGAAAGCTGTCAACAAAAAAGTTTTATTAAAAAATATATTTAGGTAATTGTTTAAATAGAGAGGCCACAAAAAGGGAATGGCAGAGTTATGGAAAAATGAAAAATTAGCCCCGGGAAATGATGGAAATAACAATAGTATTAACAAGGCATCATAGGAAACTGGAAACATCAAATACAATTCACCAGAATATAAAAACATTACAACTACCCTCCTTCAAAAAGGACAAATGCCCAATGTAATGTGTTATATGATAAGGCAACCATTGGAAAACCAATCTCTAACTACTCTTCATTTTGAAAATCATTGGTTCACTGTAAGATGCTAGTCCAAGGATAGCCATAGTATATGCAGTGGCATTAGCTAATATCAGGAAAACCTGCTTAGTTGTCTCAGAAAGGGCCAACTGGAATCCTAATCCTACTAGGTTCATTCATCGGTAAATCATAAAATACTACTGGAATGTCAAGATAAATTAGCAAGGACTAGGGGCACATGCATCAATATTGCATTTTGCGATTCCTTAATTGCGAAAAATAAGGAATTGCAATTAAGGAATTGCAAACTGCAATGCATCAAGAAATCGCTATAAAAATAGAGATTTCTTAAAATTCCTTAATTGCGATTCTCTAATTGAGATTCGCAATTAAGGAATATCTCTCCATTCATTCCTATGGGCCTAGAGGCCCATAGGATTGAATGGAAAGACATTCTTAATTTGCAATTCACCATTAGAAATTCTCAAATTAAGAATGCAATTTCAAGGGCGCAGGGGTGTCCAAAGGACACCCTGTTGCACCCCTGAAATTTGCTTAGAAGTACATTTTGCGCACTCACATGCCCCAAGGGCATGTGTGTGTGTAAAATGGAACTTTGAAAAATGCACTTTAGTGCATTTTTCAAAGTTTTCGCAAAATACCATGAAGGTCAAATTCATGGTAATTTGCTCCCCTTATTTGCGAATTCGCAAATTTTTAGAGTTTGATGCATTGCATTTAAGGAATCTCAATTTGAGATTCCTTAAATGCAATTGCAATTTAAGAAATCACAATTTTGCGATTTCTTAAATTGTAAAAATTACAAAAATGGTAATGCATCCCAAAAATGGTAATTGCATTCGCAAACGGCCGAATTTTGCGATTCGCACCATTTATGAATGCAATTTCCTTTGATGCATGTGCCCCTATGAGATTGGTCTTTTAGTGGTGTCAGTCATTCTTATCATAACATAGATAGCAAACTAAAACTGGTTCAATGTCTTCAAAATTAAAGTCTCTTATGCATAGGGGTCCCACATGGTTAACCATTGGTGCCTCTATTTTTCACCATTTACTTGAGACGTCTAACTCTAGTCATCTCACACACAACCCACCCTTTCAGATATGCATGTATGACATCCTAATGGACATCCAGTTGAACAACCACAAAGATGCAGGCCTAAACTTTAACATTTTTTTTGGTTGATGGAGAACTGCCTAAATGGTTAAAAGACAGAAATCCTTGAAGTAGAGAATTCACAGACAACATCCTGCCTTTCAATTGCAGAGAGTAATTAGTAGACACTTCTTTTCTTCTGAAGGAGCTATAAAATTAAGAGAGTGGTTTGATGCACACAATCAAATCTCAACTGTGGTTATCAAATCTCAGCTGTGGTTAAAAACACCAACTTTTATCTCACACTGACAAGAAGGATATTTTCTCTACTACAGTTACCACTTGGCATCAATCTGATCAGGATACAATATTGGATCAGAATATGAGATTGCATTGCTGCAATCATGTGTATGCAAGAGTCCTAAAAAAAGAGATCATAAAATTTCAGAGCCTACAGAATCGAGATCGAAACCCCTTGTAATGAGGAAACGGTTCTGCTTGAACACATTGCTATGTTAGCATAAGTGAGTTAGTAGCTCAAATGCCATTTTGCCGCTTTTACACACAACACTACATGCCTCTGTTCTTATGAGGACAAAGTGCTTTCTTTCTTTCACATAAGAACGGTCTGTTTTTCACATCTCTAGCATTACCCACTGACCTCAAGTCTGCACAGAGTGTTCAAGGTTAAATAACAATGGATGCTGTTGATTCAGGTTGATCACCCCACGCTCTAGACATAACACACACACAGCTGCACATTACTGAAACTCGGGTGCTTTTAATATTGCATTGCATGCATGTGACAGGCACCTTTGGAGAAAACCTTTCCAGCAACAAAGAGCTGTGCTGATCTCGAATGTGATTCACTTCACCTGATTTTGGAGGAATGGAGTTCCCCGTTTTAACCTCGAGATTTTCTAATATTCTATAATACCTAGCTTCTAGCAAGGGGAGGGTGGTACACAAGGCGCTATAGACCTGGTTTCACTATCATTATAATATGATTTCTCCCTTTGTATTTTATGGAATTGTAACAATGCTGATTGTATTGATTTTATACATCTTTTTACTTATGTTAGCAAATATACTGCATCTTAGAGCACGTAGTTAAAATAAACATTTCAAACTATACCGTGTCTGTTATTACTCACATGGTGGACATTTATGAGAATAAAAACGAAAGAGTGTTCTTGATTTCCACTATTCCTGAAGGGTTCCTAAGTCGCTTGTTCTGGGTTGTCTAATCATTGGTAGCTGCGCTGTAGTATGGAGACACTGATGCTAGTCAGATTGGGGTTCTAGGTACTGAGGTGGGTTTTTGGTACACCACAATACACCGAGGTCCTGGTCTCCTGCACATAGTTCTGTGCATGAGCAAAATCCCCGCAACACCCTCTTCAACCTTAAGAAAGCACATCACTCTGACTCCCAATTAGAATTATTGAGTCACCATAGTCAACAAGTTTTATGATGATATACTCATAGGAGCTCAATGTTGTCAAAGATTTTTTTGCTTCAACTAAATTAAACCATACACATGGTTGATGTAATTTTTCATCTTAATAAATTGCATGATTTTTAAAGTGAGCAAGGCATGAGTGGATAATGGAGGAGGGTTGGATGTGAACTTGTTTTATAAACCTGTGATATCTTGAGAATGTTTACGTTTAATAGTACCAAAGAAGTACTCATGGCTGATTTACCTAATGAATCCTGTCACTTCCAGACGCTGTGGTCGATTACGATCTTGGTCAGAAAGCATTCCGACCAAATTGGTCTCGTAATGCTTTCAGACTGACTCGGATCCAGGGAGTCCGAGCGACCGATTACGATGCATCCATAATCTTCCAGATGTGATTCGGTCAGAATCCCATTGAATTCAATGGAAGCCTGTGTTCCGAATTAATACAGAGGCTCCCACTAAAGAATCGGGTGGCTGGGGAAAATCGTGCACCCTGTGGCGGACACCCCTTGGTACCTGCCACACAGTGAATGGTTCAAAAGGTGGGTCTCTTGGGTACCACCACGGGCCCGATTCGGAAGGTCCCAGGTGAAGGGGGGCCTCCCACACTCCCCAAAAGTCAGCTTTTGACAGCCAATCCAATTCAGAATAACCGATTAGTAAGGGTTCTCCAAATCTGTCACAGTAATCGCTCGTTCGGAAAGCTTCTGAGTCATTTGGAAACACAGCCCGTAGAAACACATGTTTCAGCTCCGAAAGCCTCAGACTTTCCGAATGCCATTAAGTATGGATTCTGAACGGATACAGAAACTACGAACATCATAACCGCTTGTTCAGAATGATTTCCGTATCAGTCGGAAACAAGCCTTCCAGATCCGATGCTGAATTTCCGAATCCGATTCGTAGGCCTTCCGAAGAGAACTTTCCGGCAGGTAACGTACAAATCAAATATCCTTGCAAGGCACATATATTTCAGTAATAGAGTGAAAATGATTTGGTACATGTGTTAGTACAAGTGTTTTGGGCCAACATGGTGTATTTGGGAGTTACCAACAGTAGTATTGGTTCCTTGTCTGCCTATCCTCTCAGTATTAGTTCCTCTATTTAACTTTTCCTCAACCTGAACCCTGGCTGCGGCATTTTCAGAACAAGCATTGGCGTAGCCAATAGGTCCTGCCTTTGGGACCATACAAGTGTTTAAATATACATGTAAATGTGTGTGTCTTGTAAAGCGCACCGCTACCCGGAGGCGTCCTGGCGCTATAGACCACTGGGGAACCCATCCTGGCTTTCCCTGTGAGATGTTGCCTCCTGGGTATCTCCAAGGTGAAACCAGGCATCCCCGGCATTTGTGTGGGGCCGTTGTGGAGATGAGGCAAGTTAATGCCCAGAGTTGCCAAGTGTGATCCCTGGTTAGAGTAGGCACCGAGGCGAGAATTATCGAGTCCTCTGAGCCTGGTTCACGACCCTGCCGCGTCAGGAATTGAACCCTGGTCCCGGGCCGTCCTCTGCTTACTACTAGGTTATATTTATTTACAGCTAGATTAAAGGCTTCCCTGTATGTATCATGTGAAAAATGGGGAATCCTATCACCATAGTGATCACAATATCCACATGGTTCTCCAGATTCAAGAGTACATTTGGCACAGTTAAAATCACCTACCCCAAACCAAAAAGTAACCCCCTCCTACTCCCGCTAAAAAAGATCCAAATGTTCTTCTAAATGCTGTATTACCCTGGTTTTGGTTTTATCAAAATATTATTGTAGAAGTTTATTACAATAATGGATTGCTTTCCTTCTGAATATAAAAACAAAAGCTGATAGTGCTGTGACAAAGTGTAGGATTTCTTTAACACGAAAGGTGAGGTAACTGCAATTAAAGTGGCTAGACCACCCTTTGCTCTCCCCATCCTGGATGGAGTAGCATTGGTGCAAACAGTTAGATATCCATTCATAAAAAAAGGCTCAGTATGCCATGTTTCTTAAATAAGTTCAAGTGTAAACCCATCTGTAGATTTTAGCCACTCCTCATTATTAATCTTATTTTTGATCCCTGCAGTGTTCCACGTCATGATGTTTAGAGAATCCTTTATATTTATACGGCAACCAGCTAGCATTGTTTTACCAGAAGGAGTATCCACTATGTTGTTAATTGAGGAGTTTCCCGGAGCAGATTTCTGGGTATGCACAGTTAAATCAGCATTTTCCAGATTAATACAATAATTGCTGTTGGGCGCACAGTCCTTAGAACTAAACAACGGTACTTCCGAGTCAACTTTGTTTTGTGTGGATAGATCCACATCTATCTTACTACAAAGAACAGCAGGATCCAAGTCCCTATCCAATAACTTTACCATATTCTTTCGCTGTCAGTCTTTTTCGCTACAACTTCTTAATGGGTTGAACCTATTAAACAACGGAACACTAGAAAGAAAATCTTGCCTCAAGTTTATATGGGAGTTACTAGGGCTAGGCCTACAGAAATAGCCCAATGGTACGGCTGTTATGAAATCATTTCTGTCAAGGCGGGTCTCATTAACATAATTTGAGAAAATTTCTAACAAATTCTCCACCAGCCCCCTACTACGAAAGTTAACCACAACACAGTCTCCATGGCATGATTTCCTGGATTTGCCTTCCCAGTTCACTCTCCTTAACATAACAATATCCAGAGGTTACTCATTAGCCCCAACATTCCTGTTAGTGGATAACCAATGTACCACTTGGTTTTTCAAAGACTGATAAGTTTCCCTCCATTTTTTTTCAGGTGATTTCGGCACATTATTTAGAACAATGACATATGGAGTTGCTTGGGGGAGGAGATTTAGAAACCCCTTGGTATTGATATTATCATACATAATACTGTTTGTTTTATCTCTCCAGAGTTTTTGTGTTGCTCTTAAAGAATGGCGTATATCTACTTTATGGGGCTTTAGGTCTTGTGCAGACCGAGCTTTAAAGATACCCCCTGAAGTTAATGCCATGGTAGTCTTTCTTTTGTTCTTTTCATCTGTGATGGTAACAGGAATTGGTCTCTCTTAGGGGCATTCCAATGAGTTATAGGCTGGTTTATGGTGGCTAGGAATCTTACTTGTTGTTTTAGAGGATAACATTTCAGAAACGATGTCTGTCAGAAATATCATGTCTTTTTGCACCAGTTTGATTTCTGACATTAAACGTCTTTCAATGCTGTCCAATTTTCCATATATTTTTTTTAATAAGATTTCAAGTTCTTGTGGCTTATTGGCATATTGAGTATAGTTACTATCTCCAGTTCCTGGATTATTAGCCCACTTTTTTTGTTTAGATTTGATTTTAGCTTTAGTTAACTGTTTCTCCACAGGACTATTAGGATTTCTGGGGAACTCTTTTTTTTCTTTGCAAGAGGGGATAGCAGAGCTGTTTCATTTGATAATATGGAAATCTCCAGAGATGTAGTAAGAACGCATGGGTTTGACAATTTAGTAGCAGTAGCCTTATTAGCTGAATTTACTGTAAATGACTCTTCCTCTTTATCATTATCTCTCTTATTACTCATAGATAGTAGCAAGTCAATTTCGCCCTCTACAGAAATTTTTTAGAGCGGTATCTAAACAGATCTCCCAGAATATAGCGGCATGGATTAGCAAATTTAGCGGCACAAAAATGGAAATTTAACGGCACAAATATGAAATTTAGCTGCATTTTTGTGGCATTTTATTCTACTCATAATCATTAATTCTCGTGAAATCCTGGAGGGTCTGACATTAACTTCAGCCCATGGGAGGTGTTTTAGCCCACAGCGACCTTACGTAACCATTAATATGCTTGGAAACTGCTTATTTACAGGACGCATGTCGGTGCCTCAAAGAAAATCTCAGGTGACGAGCAGAGACGCTTCTGAGCATTAATCCCGGTGTCGTTTCATGACATATACTGATAAAAATATCGAGGCTTAACTAATTACATCTCTTCTGAAAGCACAGAATAATCAGAAGGAAGTGTCCTGAGAGGATTACATTTTCAGATGGTGCATTTCTTGAGATGATCATCTGAACAAGGGTTTTTCCTGGAGCCGCCCCCTCAAGCTGACCTCCTGTCACACCAAATGTTTCTAAGCTGCTGGGTGTCTCTGAACAGCTACTGGATTCTAGTTTTATCAGTAGTGCGATTATCTCAAATTATTGTCCCTGACAGAATTTCACATCAAAAGGCTTTAGACCTGCTTACAAAATAAAAAGTTTATTGTATGGCAGGTGCAACCGATACCAAAAGGGAATCGATGCAAGTTACAACTGTTTAGGTATTCAGGAAGAGTTGCTACTAAAACAGGTGTAACATTCTCCTTATCAGAAGAGTCAGACATAAGTGAGTGGTGCTTACAAATAAAATGCACCGCCTTTCTTTGTGAGTAAACTGCACCTTTAGGATTTGGAAATATGCAACATTTTTACATTACCTTCTGAAATCGTTTTAAAAGGGCCGCTTTTGCTGGCACTTTTGTAAAAATCGCGTCATTTTTACAAATGTGCCGATTTCGCGGCAAACCGCGAAATCCTGGAGGGTCTGTCTAAAGCAGTTTTTGTTGCAGCCAGTTGTTCCTCCACATGCACAATTTCGTTATTGATGAGTCGCACCGCTTTTTTGAGGTAATTAGTAATGGTTACAGACTTCTTAGGCAGTTTTCCCCCTCGCGATTGTAATTTCCTTTTGACCATGGGTCACTCGATAAAATTGCACCTTTACACAGGACAATAAAAAGCAGATGACTCCTACCGGGATCTAGCGGTCTTTGCACAACCAAAGGGGGTGGCCCTGCCCTGCCACGTTCTGCCACGGACAGGCCCAGATGGACCCGCCCTTGGCCAGGGCTTTGCGCTTCGCGCTAAACCTGTAATAAAAGGGTTAAAGACTATCTTATCCTCCTTCTATATACAGAAAAACAACCTAAGAAAAAAAAAAAAAAGGAAAAAAAAATAAGTAAAACAAGTCCAACGATATCTCGCAGGAACAAATCTTTGTCTATTGCTTCTGCGTAAAACAATGTCGAAATTGTCGGAATGTCCGGAGTCAGGTCCACAGTCAGTTGAAGCACCATTATCACAGGAAGATGTTTCCACTGGTCTCAACCCTCCAACATTTCTCACAACTCTAGAAACATTCCACCACTGTTTGCTAGTCATCATAACAGCATTACCTTGAACTTTCTCAATGACCATAGGATCAGAAAATTTTGAACTTCCTTTCTTCTTATGCATGGGAAACTTAACACGTACAACATCCCCAATGGTAAATGAATTGCTAATTACTCGTTTCCTGAAATCAAAATAATTATTTTGTTTGGATTGTGCTAACAATACATTTTCTCTAGCAATTTTGCCAATATCAGAAGTAGCATTCATCTTTACCCATTTAGACATCCATACCGGGCACATTTTTGAACAAGGCTTTCTACCACGTAACAGTTCATAAGGAGAAACCTTGGTGGAGGAATGCGGAGTAGTGCGGTAAAACCATAACATAGATCTAACCGCATTTTGTACATTGCGTTTCTCAGCCAAAGCCCACTGAACACAATTGTTGAGAACCCTGTTCATTCTCTCCACCAAACTAATTTGTTAGAGGATGATAGAGGGAACTCTTTAGATGACTAATACCACTTTCTTTCAAGAATTCCTGAAACTCATGACTGACAAATTGTACCCCATTGTCACTTACAATAGTTGATGGAAACCCCTCATGTAAAAAAAATTCTTCTAAGAAATCAATCACATTCGTAGAATTTGGCTCTCCAATAAAACGCACTTCAGGCCATTTAGAAAAATAGTCAATGGCAACTATGGCAAATCTTGATGAAGATGGGAGTACATTGAATGGACAACTAAATCAACACCAATTTTCATCCAAGGTGCAATTGGCATCTCTATGGGTTGCAAAGGTGGTGTTCTTACAAAAAAACTTTTCTCTGCTCCAGAACATACCACACAATCACCCACAAACATATCTACATCCTTGTCCATCTGTGGCCACCGATTTACAAAAAGGGGTTGGTGATGAACAGAGTGTCTGAGTTAAACAGACCACTCTTACCCAGTCCAAAGATCAGGGCTTGATCCATCACCGTTATTTATCTCACTGCCCCATCCCAGCTCAGAACCTGGCTATATGCAAATCAGTCTGTCCCTGGCCCAGTGCATCATGGGAACAGGGCAGACTAAACTACCAAGCCAATTCTTCACCAGAAAGGAGACAAGCTACCGGGGACCGGTTTCTGGCATTTCAGCCTTCTTCGGCCCGGCTTGCTTGAATCCTGATGGAGCAGTGAGAAAGGGACTCATGTCTGAGTATACCCTGCCACACCTATAGTGGCCAAAAACGATTTACAAAAAGGGGTTGGTGATGAACAGAGTGTCTGAGTTAAACAGACCACTCTTACCCAGTCCAAAGATCAGGGCTTGATCCATCACCGTTATTTATCTCACTGCCCCATCCCAGCTCAGAACCTGGCTATATGCAAATCAGTCTGTCCCTGGCCCAGTGCATCATGGGAACAGGGCAGACTAAACTACCAAGCCAATTCTTCACCAGAAAGGAGACAAGCTACCGGGGACCGGTTTCTGGCATTTCAGCCTTCTTCGGCCCGGCTTGCTTGAATCCTGATGGAGCAGTGAGAAAGGGACTCATGTCTGAGTATACCCTGCCACACCTATAGTGGCCAAAAACGATTTACAAAAAGGGGTTGGTGATGAACAGAGTGTCTGAGTTAAACAGACCACTCTTACCCAGTCCAAAGATCAGGGCTTGATCCATCACCGTTATTTATCTCACTGCCCCATCCCAGCTCAGAACCTGGCTATATGCAAATCAGTCTGTCCCTGGCCCAGTGCATCATGGGAACAGGGCAGACTAAACTACCAAGCCAATTCTTCACCAGAAAGGAGACAAGCTACCGGGGCCACCAGCAATATTCACGCAATCTTCTCTTAGTCAATGTCCTTCCCAAATGTCCCTCATGTGCTCCTTTAACTAAACGTAATCTCAATGTGTCAGGAGGAATTAATCTGTCATTGCGCACCAACAACCCATCTTCAAGGGAAATTTCCAATGATACTTTCACATACGTTTGAAGTGCAGAAGAAACATTCTTCTCTCTTGGCCAACCTTCCTTAACGTGTTTGATTACATGTGAAAGTAGATGATCTTTTTCTAATTCAATCCTCCATTCTTTTTCACTAATGGCATACATGTCATCCAGAACCAAACTAGCAATGAAACATTCATCCTCATCCTCCAGATCAACATCCAACTCCTCAAGAGGAACCCTAGAGAAATAATCAGCTCTCACTTTTTTACTTCCTGGAATGTATGTAATATCAAAATCATATTGTAAGAGCTTAGTAGATAAACGAGCTATCCTTGGTGTCTGATCTCTTAACTTCTCACCGGAAAGAATTGAAACAAGGGGACTATGATTAGTACGTATCTGAAAATGTCTTCCCCATATGTAAGGATTACATTTCCTAACTGCCCACAAGCAGGCAAGACTGCAAAATTCAATTCTGTACCACGTAAAACTCTTGATGCAAAACCCAAAGTATTTTCCACACCATCCACTACTTGAGTTAAAATGGCGCCCAACCCCAAACCACTAGCATCTACATTGATAGTGCACATGACACTTGGATCAAAAGGTTTCAAGATTCTAGGACAAACTAACTGCGCCTTGACCCAATCAAAACTTTCCTGGCTAACTGAATTCCAACAGAAATTAACATCTCTTTTCAGCATGTTGGTAAGAGGTTGGGTTCTAGTAGCATAATCTGACACGAAACGAGCATAAAATTCATACAACCCAACAAAAGATTTAAGATCATTTTTGTCTCTTGGAGCAGGACTGTCAACAATGGCTTTAACAAGAGCCGGTCTAGGCTTTATTCCTTGCTCAGTCACAATATGGCCTAAGTATTCAACTTTCTTGACATTAAAAATACACTTCTCCTGCTTCAAAACAACACCACAATCTTGCATAACATCAAGTACACAATAGAGTGCCTCATCATGCGATTCATTAGACTCACCATGAATCAATACATCATCCTGAAAGATGACTACACCTTTGATTCCTTAAAGCATTTGAGTCATAATCCGCTGAAAAACAGCTGCCGCAGAGGCCAACCCGAAAGGCATACGACAATATTGATACGAACCAAAAGGTGATACAAATGCAGTAAGGGGCTCGATGAAGGATCAAGCACAACCTGGTGGTATGTTGACGCTAAATCCAATTTGGAAAAGAATTGAGAACCACAAATGAAGCTCAGCATGTCAGCAATCTTTGGAAGTGGATGAGAATACACCCAAATATTCTTATTCAGGCTGCGCAAATCAACACACACGCGAAGATCACCATTTTTCTTCTTTGTGACCACCAATGGCGACAACCATAACAAAGATTCTATTGGCTCAGTAATTCCTTTCTCACATAAACCATTGAGTTCTTTTTCCAACTGGTCCCTCACACTAAATGGCACATTTCTTACCAGTGTTTAACAGGTACAGCACCTTCCTTCACTTTGATGACATGAGAGAACCCTTTATTTTATAGAGACAATTACTAAAGACCAATGGATAATGCTCAGACAACTTGACCGTAAACTCATCCTCGGAACCAACAACAGAAACTTGATCTTTAGTACCAGGTCGCAACACCATCTTGAATAAACCTTGGTGATACCATCCCAAAATTAGCAATCCCTTAATTGCAACATATATTTTTCCTTGAATAGTTCTTCCTCTAAATTCCAAAGTGTCAACAAAAAAAAACAGCCAATTAAATTTTCCTCCCTTCATAAGAAACAGGAGATCTGTCTGGAGGCAATAAAGAACAAGAACCCTAGATTGCAGTAAATAACTCTTGTGTGATCATGGTGATTTGTGCACCCAAATCAACCAATAAGTTAACCGCCTTCCCACCAATATTGATATCAATATATGGATCAACGCATTCAGAACCATCCTTTGTAGTGTCAGACAAATCTCCAACAACAACGACCATGTCTTTTAAATCATCCTGAATTCTACTAAGATCTCCTTCGCTGTTCTCCACAACAGACACACTTGTTACAGAGGAAGGCAATTGTTTCTCATCAGATAAGAAACGCTTCCCAGATTGACACATTTTAGCAAAATGTCCTAGTCTCCCACAAACTCTACAAACAGCATTCCTGGCGGGACAAGGACGACCTGACCTAAAATGTGGCAAATTACCACAGCAATAACATATATTACTTTGTTTGAAACCCTTGATATCTCCAAAACTCTTGTTATCAGAGCGATTGGTTAAACTGGTTTGTAATCTTTTGCACGAACAACAGCAACATTCTCATTTGAAACAACCTTCTCATCCAACTCTTTTACTGCGATTTTCGAAAGTTCAATACTTTTGGCTGTACGTATAGTTTCTTCAAGAGTTAAATTGCCCATTGACAACAATTTTTGTTGAATATTTTTATCTGAACATTTGCAAATAAATTGTTCTCTAATTAATTGTTCAGTGAACGCCTCGAACTGACAATCAGCACTTAATTTACGTAAAACTGAGATGTCTGTTTCAACGTCTTCACCAGCTTTTTGTTCTCTTTTAAAAAATGTGTGCCTAATAACCACAATGCTAGGTTGAATATCAAAACGAATCTCAAGTTTTTTTACAGCTTCAGTATATTCATCAAGCTCCTCATCATTTGCATTTCGAACCAAATCAGGTAAGTGCTTAAATATCGACCTTCCCTCAAAACCCAATGAATTTAGTAAAAGGTATTTCCTTCACTCTGCTCTGAATCTTAATGCTCCTATAGCACCAATATAAGTAATAAAAGCATCATACCAGTTCCTCCATTGTACAGGTGGAGTACCTGGTGTTTCAAGGAAAGGTGGAAGAGGCGACACAGACTGCATGTTTAACACCAGAAAGGGCACAAAAACTGTAAAAATTAATCAACGTATTGTACGTAAGTAAGTCTAAAATAGTATGCACATGACTGTTGATTTCCAAAACGTAGTAGCAAATGTTTAAAATAGTGTGCGCATCACTTCGTGAATCTGCTCTGCAACTGTTGAATTCCAAAACGTTGCAGCAAATGTCTAAAATAGTGTGCGCATCACTGCGTAAATCTGCTCAGCGCAAATGTTATTCCTATGAAACAGTGTGCCTGTCACCGTGCACGCTCAATGCGATGATTACTCAAGCGCAAAACAAGAATGGTATGCAAAAATAAAACCTTTCAAGTGTGCGTGTCACTGTACACGCTCTAGTTTCTTGAATAAAGCTATTGTTACTATAACAACGTGAAGCGTGCTGTTAAACTGGCAAGAAATGAGCTGTCAAAATGGCATCAGACAACGCTGCGTTTCAATGCGTTCCATTGACGTGCCAAGAACTTGGTGTAAACTGACAAAATGGCGTCACGCTACACTGCGTTGCAATGCGTTTCACTGGTGTGCCATAAAGTTTCCGGACAATGGCGGTGACGCTGCGTTGCGTTCCACGTGCGTTCCAAATGTGCTGCAACAGCCACAGTCAATCCGCTCACAAAATCTTCGCCGCTAGTGCCGTTAAAGGTCAAGCACCTTTAATTATGCATCGAAAACAGTACCTTGTACGACTTGTCCCAGTGAAGGACAGACAAAGACGACACAGCCTTACTCCGACAACCTTGACGAGAATGCCGACTTTTGAGGATCTATCCGACACTTGTCCTCATGCGTGAGCACGATCGTCCCCACAAAATCTGTGATGTTATCGAGCACCAACACGGATGATTAAAAGTAAGTTGTCTTTATTGTAGACAGGTGCTGCGCAGCGACCAGCAGGCAAAGAAGACCAAAGTAAACTGTCACAAGAAGAACACTCGTACATAAACATTCTAAGTCAGAAAACACACAGGTTCGCGTGATGAACTTCGCGCTAAACCTGTAATAAAAGGGTTAAACACTACACCTGCCCTGCCACATTTTGCCACGTACAGGCCCAGACGGGCCTGCCCTTGGCCCGGGCACTCCTGCGCTGTGGGAGCCCTGTGTCCTTTTTAAGCACCTCCCAGCACTTGGGTGCGACATAGGCAGCGTGCGCATAGCTGAGGCTGCTGGGGCTTGTGGTCCCTGGCCGGCTTTTCACTCGTGGCTGGTACCAGGACCAAGATTACCCCCAAATGACTCTGTTGGCGGTGGCGGTGGTAATAGCAGGCACCTGAGACAGCCAAAAGTGATGAAGGATCCAGTTGCAGGCAAGATTTCAAGTAGGTAGAGCTCCTGCGCTGCAGGAACCATGTGTCCTTTTTAAGCACCTCCCGGCGCTTGGGTGCGATGTAGGTGGCATACACGCTGCTGAGGCTGCTGGGGCTTATGGTCCCTGGCCAGCTTCTCACTCGTGGCCAGGACCGGGACCAAGATTACCCCCAAAATGATTCCGTTGGTGGTGGCGGTGGTGGCGGTAACAGCAGGCACCTGAGACAGCCAAAAGTGATGCAGGATCCAGTTGCAGGCAAGATTTCAAGTAGGTAGAGCTCCCCAGTAAAACACAATGTGGGCTGAGTAGTGAGCAGAAGTACATGATGCAAGGCAGAGGGCGTAGCAACATTTCCTCTGAAAGAGAACACATGTCCTGAGGCAAACATTATATACATGCATATATTTTAGGTCCACTTCTAATATAGGTACATATGTCAACAGTAGGTCATACTTCACAATCATCAAGGTCCGGTCCCTGACCTGCCATGATAGGTCCATTCCTTCCTCTTCCATCTCTAGGTCTAAGCTGTAATACTCTATCCGTGGCACTTAGATTTTTGGGAATTTCTGGGGCACCCTCTTGCCTTGTAGGTCACCTTTTCTGTCACCATATAAAGATCCATACATCACCTCTACTCTGTGAGCATAAGGAGTCGATAAGCCCCCCAACATTTGGCTATGTCTCTCTTATCCTCCACTAGCCCTACGTTGCCCAGCGTAAGCTTGTGTCGTGGCAGATCAACATCTGTAGGGATACCTAATATGAGGAACTTTGTTTCCAACCCAATTTAGGCACCAAGTACAGCGCTTAGTTCATTCACTATCTTGCCCCAAAAGATTTGAATCCTTCTGCACTCCCAGAGGGTGTGTATGTTTGTACCGCATTCTGTGTGGCATCTAAGGCAATCTGGGTTATCTGCCCTCCCCATAGAGTGTAAGCGTGCCCTATCAAAATAGGTTCTGTGTTGGATCTTGTACTGTATGAGCTGTAGCCTGTGTCTAATCGCTACTTCACACAGGTGCATAAGGGCTGCTTCCCAATCAATGTCATCTAGTGGTCCGGTGGAAAGTTCCAATTTGACTCGAAGCAGACCGAGTTTGTCAGGCATATTATTTATTTGCGTTTTATATGTCAACAATATGGCTTGGGTCAGAATCTCCTCTTGTAGAAGCCTACCTTCTAACAGGACATACTCCAGCAGTGTCCCTGTGTCCAATGCCTCCGCGTGCCAGGCATGCTTGAGTCTGAGGTAGGCATAAGCTTGGGAGTCCCGAAGCTGGTATGTAGCCTGAAGTGAGGCGAACAGAGCCAAGGAGCCGGCCTCCAGTACAATTCCTATCTTGGCAATCCCTATTAAATCCCACTGCTTAAAGCCCCTCAGTTTTCTAATCTCGGGTAATCTAATACCCTCCCACAAAGGGGTTTCCCGCGTAGGCCTACCATCCCAATCCATTTGCTTTTCAGCAATTCCTTGCCTCCAGCAGTCGTTGGGTAGCCAGTAGGAGTCACACTCTACCTGCTCCCCCATATATGTAGTGCAGTTGAGTGCAGTTCTGGAATTGTAATCTTTCCAGTCTATAAGTAGGATGGTCTCCCGGCGCATGGTTCCATTCGTTGATTACTATGAGATGGGCCGCTCTATAGTAGGCTCTAATATCCGGTAAGGCCAAACCCCCATTGTATGGATGTTGCGTGTAACGTTTGCAGCGCTATTCGTGGCTGGGCTCCATCCCACAGGAGTAAACGTAGTTCACTGTTAATGGTGGTATATACAGTTTTACGGTATTTTATAATAGGTATTTTGCAAAATATAGAGGAGCTGGGAGAGCGTTATCATCTTATACATAGCGGCCCTTCCCATAATGGTCAGATGGAGTTTCCTCCACCTCTTGACATCCTCCTGAAAGTTCGAAAGAACTTGTCTGATAATATGTTCTATTCTATCTACTGGATCTGTGGTGATATAAAGTCCAAAGTAGGTAAACCCCTCCGTAGAAAGTCGTAAACAGCTTGGGTAGGTTTGGGGCTCCACCACCGCGCTAAGTGGATATAGGGTGGATTTATTCCAGGTAATCTTTTAGCCAGTGTGACTGCCATACTCTTTAAAGATCTGCAGTATTTGGGGGAGTGTCTCAACCGGGTGTATGACATAAAGCAAAATATGATCCGCATATAACTATATGTGTTCCTCCTCAAAGAATCGGGGCTCGTCCAAAAAGCCACCTAGTCCTTGGTGGGTCTAAACTCACAGGCCAAAGGTTCCAACATAAGGGCATACAATTGGGGAGATAGGGGTCAGCCCTGTCTAGTGCCTCGTTGGATCTACCAATTCGCAGAAACAACCCCATTGACCTGGACTTTAGCTTCAGGTGTTGTATAACAGTACCAACCAGTCTCAGAATAGTGAGCCAAGCCCAACTTTTGCAGGGTGCATCTCAAATCAAATATACTTTATTCGGTTTTTATAATATAAACCATAAAAGTTCATAAAACATACAATTAACAGTCCATGATTATCATAAAAACACTTTGAGTGACCAAGATACAGTAAAATAGGGACATAATCATAAGAGAATTATCCACACCAAGGTTCAGACAGTATCAATGGAGTTCATATGCGGTTTTATGAATCCTGCCTCATGAGGTATGATTTCGGAAGAGGGGGATAACTGGGGAATTTGGGGTAGAAGTCGTGTAAGTCCCATAGGGATATTGCGCCATCTCTTACTTGAGGCGGCCAGGTTTTCAGGTAAGGGACAATATTTCTGTCTCTGAATCTCACAAGAATCAAGTCCCCAGCAACATCTTTGGGAAGGGAGCCCAACCATCCCACCCTTCTGACGCTCCTTATTGCCGTATAGGTTACGAGAGAGTGGCCTGTTTTTAGACAGCCAGAATTTGGTTTTATTAAGTAAGTCAAGTTGTGTCTCAGTTTTTCCAGCTGGGAGAGCAGGTACACCCGCAAGGATGCACCCATATGGAGCCGCTTCCGGTGGTAAGTGAATACAATTGACTTTGTTGTGACCTGCTCTAGGTGCGGTCGTCTGAGGGAGGGAAACTTTGGCGGGGTATTTAACTATTTTTTGCCCTGATGCACTATGGCCAGCAGGTTGTGTTTGACACCTTTTATCCTGTACAAGGGGTTTAGAATCAGGGTAAGTAGGAGTTGACCTGGGGTGGTTAAATGTGTCACTGCATATATCAGCCCGCGGGTTTGATTTGATGGCTTTCTCTATTCTAGAGAGCCTATCCCCTAACATGTTAATTTTATCAAGCAACGGTGCTATCATAGAGCTTACCATTTGTTCGATAAGAGGGAATATGTAAGAGTGGGGAGGAGGTGTTTAAGCCTCTGAATTCTCAGCAATCGAAAGGGTCATTGAGGAATTGGCGAAAGGTGTATTTAAGCACAGTTTTTGAGTTTTGGAATAGTTTCCACCTTGAATGGCACTATTATGTTTGCATTTCACCGATGGAACCTGGGAGGGTTCAACACTTACAGTGATCGGGCTGCAGGTTTTGATGAAAGGTATGGGGGCATCTAGAAGTGTAAAATTATCTGGTAGTGTACCAGCGTTTTTGGGCGGAGGGGGAGTTTCCAAAGAAGCATAGTTGGATTTGCATAAGAGATTTAACTCATCTAACAGGGAAGGCATTTGCCCAAAATCCGCTATGCTAGTAGAATGGTCCCCCTTGGAGATCATGGTGGATAAGGGATATAGGGAAGCAGTATATGAACAGGGCCACAGGTGAGGAGACGGATCGTTTAGAGGGGGGGTAGTTACCTCTTCTTAATGAAATATTGCTAGGCCTACAATGTGACAACCAAAGGGGGTGGCCCGTCCCGTCCTTATCTGGCCTTTGAGGGCCGTCGAGGGCCCGACCTTTGCCCGAGCTTAGCCCGCGCGCGTCCCTCGCTGCGGGATGCCCGGGCCGATTTTCAAGGCCCCCGGCACCTCCTGATGACGTCTGCAGCGGGCGCCGCACACAGCCCCCTGGTAGTGGTAGTGCTGGGGCTGTGGGCGCGAGGGTGCAGGAAAGCGGGTGATGACCAAAAGCAGCGCTCGGGCTGCGAGACAGAGGACAGAGTACAGTCAGGCAAGTTTCTTTTTCCAAGCCGTTTCCCTCACGGCTGTAACCAGGGCGGGAGGCAAAGACCCAACAGGTGTCCCCCAGCTAGCGCGTCCCGCGCTGCGGGATGCCCGGGCCGATTTTCAAGGCCCCCGGCACCTCCTGATGACGTCTGCAGCGGGCGCCGCACACAGCCCCCTGGTAGTGGTAGTGCTGGGGCTGTGGGCGCGAGGGTGCAGGAAAGCGGGTGATGACCAAAAGCAGCGCTCGGGCTGCGAGACAGAGGACAGAGTACAGTCAGGCAAGTTTCTTTTTCCAAGCCGTTTCCCTCACGGCTGTAACCAGGGCGGGAGGCAAAGACCCAACAGGTGTCCCCCAGCTAGCGCGTCCCGCGCTGCGGGATGCCCGGGCCGATTTTCAAGGCCCCCGGCACCTCCTGATGACGTCTGCAGCGGGCGCCGCACACAGCCCCCTGGTAGTGGTAGTGCTGGGGCTGTGGGCGCGAGGGTGCAGGAAAGCGGGTGATGACCAAAAGCAGCGCTCGGGCTGCGAGACAGAGGACAGAGTACAGTCAGGCAAGTTTCTTTTTCCAAGCCGTTTCCCTCACGGCTGTAACCAGGGCGGGAGGCAAAGACCCAACAGGTGTCCCCCAGCTAGCGCGTCCCGCGCTGCGGGATGCCCGGGCCGATTTTCAAGGCCCCCGGCACCTCCTGATGATGTCTGCAGCGGGCGCCGCACACAGCCCCCTGGTAGTGGTAGTGCTGGGGCTGTGGGCGCGAGGGTGCAGGAAAGCGGGTGATGACCAAAAGCAGCGCTCGGGCTGCGAGACAGAGGACAGAGTACAGTCAGGCAAGTTTCTTTTTCCAAGCCGTTTCCCTCACGGCTGTAACCAGGGCGGGAGGCAAAGACCCAACAGGTGTCCCCCAGCTAGCGCATCGGGTGCATCTCATAAAGGGCCAATAAATTGTATCAAACACCTTCTCAGCGTCAAGCGAGAGGAGCAGATGGGGGCTATCTCCGCTCTGTACCGTTTCCATCCAGTTAGCCAGACGGCATATGTTAAAACGTGTGACACGTTTCGGCATAAAACCTGACTGGTCTCGATTTATCAGGGGGGGACAACTGCCAGGAGAGGCATCACAAGTACTGTAGCAAAAATTTTCATCTCAATATTAAGCAGGGATATGGGGCGATAAGACCCACATTATTCAGGGGGCTTCCCTGTCTTGTGGGTGACCCCCACAGTGACCATTCGAAGATCATGTGGCAGAATCCCTTAGTCCTTTGATGCCTTGAACAGATTAAGCAAGTGTGTTGCCAACAGTTTGCTATTTAGTTTAAAAAATTCACCCGGGAGACCGTTAGGACCCAGGGTTTTACCTGCTTTTTGGCGGCCAATGGCCTCGGTCACTTCTTCCAAAGTGAAATCCCCCTCTAGACCGACTCTTTCCTCCTGTGAAAGTGAGGGTAGCTCAATTGCATCTAAGTACTGGAGTATTTGTGTCTCCTCTGTCTGTGGTATAGCTGCATATAGTTCAGTTTTGAATCTTGCAAAGGCCCCTGCAATAGCTTTGGTTGTGGTATGCGCGGTATTGCGTTCTTTAATGGACATTACCCATCTCATCTCCAATTCTTTCCTTCCTAGCCACGCAAGCAATTTCTCTGCCCTGTCCCCTGTCTCATAGAGCCGATGTTGTGTAAAGTAAAGTTCAGATTCCATCCTAAGCTCCTTAGCAACTCTCTTGTCTTGTAATGCCCCTGGGTTCAATCTCCACTGCGCTACTAGGTGCCCACCCATTCCACCCACCGACAGTAGGAAGGGCGAATGATCGGAGATGCCCCTAGCCAAGTAGTCTATGTTTTCCACCTGTCTAACCTCTCCTGCTGGGGCGAGGAGGTAGTCCAGCCTCGAGAATACCCTGTGAGCTCCCGAGAAATAGGAATATGCACATTGATTTGGATGGTGCCTTCGCCACAGATTAGTCAGTCCCAGAATCTCTTGGAATCAATCCAACATTGTGGGTCCGAGGGACCCAGAACGCAGTTGGGTGCGGTTGAGGGAGGGATCGCTAACATCATTAAAATCTCCCCCTATTATGTGTACAGCAGGGCCGGAGTGTAGTAGGAGCTCTTTCCAGTGTACGCTACTGCAATCGTGTGCAAGGCAAGCGACAGACACAGACGTGTTTCAACATGCAATAGAGGATCTAGACACGCACTATAGACCAGTTGTGTGTGTAGCCATAGATCGGTGCAATTTCTTTCAGAGGAAGCAGGAGAGTGGAGAGACAATAGACGAATACGTCGCAGCGCTACAAAAATTAGCCCTAACATGCAAGTTCGGAGACCTACACGATGAACTGGTGAGAGATCAAGTCATCATGCATATGTCAAACAGTACAGTACAGGAAAAGCTGTGGGTAAATGGAGACGCGCCCCTCAAGGAAGTGTGGGCCTTAGTGAAAAAAGCTGAGTTGTCCAAAAGATGCGCGGAAGCAGCTAGGAAGGACACACTGGGCAAACAGACAGTATGCAGAGTGATGGTGAATAACAAAGGAGACAAATTCAAACAAACAGGACCTCCCAGAGGCCAATACGGGAAACAGAACCAGCCCCACGTGGGGGCATCGCAGAAGACGAGTGGAGAAAGGAGGACGAGTTGTTGCAGGTGTGGCAGCACGTCACATGTGGGTAATGATAAAGTGTGTCCAGCCTTCAGAGCGAAGTGTGCCTTCTGCGGCATATTCGGCCATTACGAAAAAGTCTGCAGACGGAAACCCAGAGGAGCCGCAGTCAAGTGCGTCGACCAAGGGGGCCCTGATGAAGAAGAGGAGCAAGGAGGTGAAGAGGACCTTGAAGAGGTCCTTTACATAACGGACCAAGTTCCGGATGTGGACTGCAAAGGTTTGAGCAAACCGGTACTGAACATGAACATAGGAGGCGTTATGATCGACATAGTGGCGGACTCGGGATCTCCCATCACTATCGTACAGAGAAAGGTCTGGGAAGAAGAATTCCTAGAGGTACTAAGGAAGGAGTGACACCCCATGGATTTGAGACCAGTCACCTACACAGGACAAAGAATCCCCATGCTGGGCTTTTGTCCTTTAATGTTTGAATTCAAAGGATGGCAAGCCTACTGCAAACTGTACATGTCGGAAAAGGGGTCTTTGGTGCTCGGATGGAAAGATCAAGGGGCCCTGGGCATTCAACTCAATCCAGGAGGAGTGGAGAAGGTGATGCTCACGGACACGGAACAAGGATACGAGGGAGAGGCATGGAAGAGAGCATATCCCGAAGTGTTCAGGGGACAGATAGGAAAATTAACAAGGTACACACACATGATACATTTGAAGGAGGGAGTGAAACCTGTATGCCACAAGGCTAGGAACATACCGTTCCGGTGCAGAGAAGCAGTACAAGCAGAACTTGAAAGGTTGGAGAAAGGAGGCATCATAAAGACCATAGAAAGTGCGGAATGGCTGTCTCCATTGGTGGTCGCAGAAAAGCCTAATGGGAAGGTAAGATTAAGCTGTGGAGTGGTGTGGCTCACTGGTTAGAGGCGGCAGACCCGGAAGCAGAGAACGGCCCGGGACCAGGGTTCAATTCCCGACGCGGCAGGGTTGTGGACCTGGGTCAACAGACTCGATAATTCTCGCCTCGGTGCCTACTCAGGTTTTCAGGTTTTAATGTCTTTATTTCGATAATACAATCATAAAAGACAAGAAAGAAAACATTCGTAAACAAACAAAAACCACCACAACATACAGACAATTATGTAAAACCAAACTTAAACATGTTATCAAATTTACACTAAAACTAGAAACCACAACTAAAAAGTTATTAAACATTTGTTAGTTCCGCAAGACATTAAATAAGCCTGATTCTTGAGATACAATAAACACACACAAGAAAAACATTACAGAATATAATTAGGAAAAGGTTGGGTTCCTTCTGGCTCTAATTGCCCAAGCCCAGCCTAAAAACTTGGCCAAGCATATCACGATGAATTCAGAAGTATTTGTTTTTAGGGCCCATATTGCATCCGAGGATTTTCTACAGGGTAATCGTTTAAAAATGGGTTTTAACCACTTGGAGCGGGGTTCTGTATATTGAGGACAGGCGAACAGAAAATGGCCCTCGGTTTCTTTACAGTCAGGGCAACAGCTACAAAGGCTTGAGGAGGTTTTACCCCAGGATGAAGTAAAGGAATTCAAAGGTAATGAGCCCACCCGAAATTGATGATACAATTTTTTATCCAATGACCTGGTAATGGAATCCCAGTAGGTCTCGCGGGCAGGATCCAGCTTAAAGCCTACTCTAACCAGGGATCACACTCGGCAACTCTGGGCATTAAGCTTGCCTCATCTCTACAACGGCCCTCCACAGACGCCGGGGATGCCTGGTTTCACCTTGGAGATACCCAGAAGGGACCATCTCACAGGGAAAGCCAGGACGGGTTCCCCAGCGGTCTTCAGCGCCAGGACACCCCGAGATGGGGTAACAGTGCGCTTTACAAGTATCATCATTATTATCATTATTATTATGCGTGAACCTCGGAGAGCTCAACAAGAACATACTGGTTGACAAATTCCCCTTGCCTCGCATCAACTAAATGCTCGCGAGAACGAAAGGGATAAAATGGTTTTCCACTGTGGACCTATCATCGGCATATCACCAAGTAGCATTGCACCCTGCATACAGCCACCTCACGTCATTCATAACGCCGTTTGGGTGTTACAAGTTTGTGAGGATGCCGTTTAGACTAGCATCAGCGGCGGCAGTCTTTCAAAAGCTGATGCACAAGATGTTCCAAAAAGTGGAGGGAGTACAGTACTTCCAGGACTATATACTTGTAATGGGACAATCTAAACCTGAACACAATGACAAACTACATGCAGTAATGGGAATTCTAAAGAACAATGGACTCACGGCGGAGTGGGTAAAATGCAAGTTTGGAGTAACGTCTGTGACATACCTGGGGCACGAAATCAGTGAGAAAGGTATCGAGCCTAAGAAGGCCAACGTGGCGGCAATAAGAGACGCACCACCCCCATCAAGGAAGGAAGATGTGATATCGTTCCTAGGCATAGCTGAATTCTACAGCAAGTTCATTTCACACTTTGCTACAAAAACGCATCATCTGCGTCAACTGCTGAAGGAGAGAAATGGATTCAAATGGGACACGGAAGAACAAGAAAAGTTTGAGACTTTGAAAAAGGAGATAAGTGAAGCCATCCCTCTAAAAGGTTTTGATCAGTCAGCTGATTCCATACTAACCACAGACGCTAGTGACCGAGGTCTGGGAGCAGTACTGATGCAAAAATCAAGTACAGGGGAAGTATCAACGGTCTGCTTTGCATCCAGATCCCTAGCCGCAAATGAGGAGAAGTTTAGTGTAATCGAAAAAGAGATGTTGGCGGTGGTGTGGGCGATGGAAGGCTTCAGACAATTCCTATGGGGAGCTAAGTTCCTAGTGCGAACGGATAACAAACCACTTATAAAGGTACTAACCTCGAATGGACACGCTCATGCTACTCCGCGGATAGCAAAGATGACACTGAGGCTTCTAGACTATGTGTACGAGGTGGAGAACATACCTGGCCCAAGGACTAAAGTAGCAGACTTCTTAAGCAGAGCGGCAGCGAAGGAGGGAGCGGACGAACAGGAACCCCCCAGATGGGAGGGGTACATGGTAGCGACCATGCAGGACATGGAACAGGTCATCAGTGAACAAGAGTGGGCGGAAGCATACAGACAGGACGAAACCCTGGAAGCGATAAAAGGGTATGTGACCCATGGATGGCCGGACAAAAGACACCTAGATAGCCAGATGAGGAAATACTGGGAGGTGAGAGAAGAACTGTCAATAGGGGAGAATCCCACGTTCTTGTTTAGAGGGGACAAAGTCATTCCGCCCCAGCAGTTGGTGAAACACCTATTGGCTATTCTGCATGAAGGACACCAAGGGATCACAAAAACCAAGGCGATGGCGAGACAGGCATACTGGTGGCGGGCGATTGACACCCAAGTGGAGAAGTACGTGAGGACGTGCGAGTCGTGTTCCAGGGCAGACAAACCGCAAACCTTGATAAGGCTGCAATTGGGAAAGTTTCCCATACCTAACAGCCCGTGGGAAATGGTATCCATTGACATCTTAGGTCCTATCCTTAACCTCGAGGGAGTGCAGAAATATCCCATTTTAATGGTAGACAGGTACTCGAAGTGGCCAGAGGTGGAAGTAACAGAGTCCGTGGACACGGAAGCAGTGCTATCCTTCCTGACGGCAATATTTGTGAAGGAAGGGATCCCCAAGGTGATATCCTGCGACAATGGCCCGCAGTTTGTGTCAAGCAAATGGGAGGCGTTTATGGCCCAAAATGAAATAGAGGTGAAACACACCCCCATCTACCACCCGGCAGGAAACGGACAGGTTGAGCGGTTTAACAGAGTGATAATGGGAACCATCCAAGCAGCAATCAGTGCAGGTCAAGATTGGGGGAAGGAACTACTCAAAATGCTATGGGCATACCGTATCACCCCGGGAGCCATGGGGTACAGTCCGTTCAAAGTGTTGAAGGGCAGAGAACCGTTCACTAAGGACAACATAGCGTGGAAGCACTTGGTAGTGCAAAGCAAATGGTCTCCTGCTGTGGTAAAAAGAAACCTGGAGAGAGCACAGGAGGTATACACAGAACACTACAATAAAAGACGCAACGTACAAGGAGTGACCTTAGAAAAAGGAGACTGGGTGAGGGTGAAAGTGGCAACGTTGAAAAAGAAGGGTGAAAGCAAGTTCACGCCACCACTCAAAGTCATTGAACCATATGCCCGATCGGCACTACTAAGCGACGGCAAAGTATGGTCACAAGATCAGATGGCTAAATGTAACAAGATCCTTAAATGGGAAGTGGATTCAGAAGGAGCAATGGACCAGGGAGGAGATGTGCAAGGACAAGGAAATGGAAGGAGAGAAGAAGAGCAAAGGGAAGAGAATGCTAGTGACAACGCCTGGGACGAAGAAGACAGAGGGACAAGTAAAGAGACTAATCTGAAGGAAAACAGGAAGGAGATGGACAAGAGTAGCGGAGAGTCAGAGCAAAGAAGAAATGGAGAAAGAGAAGTGCGGAAGGCCGCCATGGAAGTGAACAGTGGTGAGAGAGAGATGGAAGTGGTGAGAACCAGAGCCAGCAGAGTTGTAAGGGCTCTGAAGAAGTTTGAGAATTTAACGATGAGCATCAAGTAAGACTGTTCAGTTATAATGTTTCAAACTGTTGAGGACACTAAAGGGGGAGATATGTGGTGACGGTCTAGTGTGCCGGTTAGGCGGAGACCGGAACCGGAAGGGCGTCCATTTTAGATAGCGGCCGGACCCGAGCTAGAGCAGGAGCGTGTCCCCGGCGCTCTGAGGAATAAATCAACTTTACAAAATTATAAGGCTGAGAGTGTGTTATTTGAGGTGAAGGAGCATTCTTACACTGCGCTCGCTCGGGCTCCCCACTGGCACTCCGGGTAAGGGCTCCACAGCTCCGGCCTGCCTCCTCAGTCAGTCCGCCCCAGCCGCCATCCTAAGAGACCACGCGTCGAACATCGTGCCGAAAAGGTCTCAAGTTCAGCCAGGAAAACGTCTCTGAACACTTCACCGCTTGCCCGTACCCTCTGGCCTCTGGCACGATGTTTGAAAGCGAGGAGGAACAGGATAATCACAGGTTTTTTGGTACGGGCCCAGTGGAGCTCGTGAACAACCATGTTGCTGGCCACACGCTTCTGGGATAGCACATGTTTTAATCATTTTATCGAAACTTCAAAGCAGATATGCTCTTTGCGTTGTGGTTTGTGTGGTGCTCACCATATTGTTTGACTTAGATATGTTGCTTACTAATCATAGAGGATTTTTTAGAAACAAGTGCTCAAAACACAGAAACAGAGAACATAGATATCGCAGTGGTACGTCTACTAGATATATACAAAGTCAATATAAAGATAGGGCACACATTGTGTGGACATCCAGAGGTAATTAAAGGCAAAGAAGTATGGCAATTCACATACAAGCATTTATCAATTAATTCATATTTTCATAGCACAGATGTACATATGAAGCATTAATGCAGTTTCCGTGAAACAGAGATAATGTTTCAAATGAAGTATTTTTCTGTTATACAGAACAGAAGTAAGGTTACTTTTTCAGAATTCTGGAACAGTGAGCATTGAAAGGACGGAAGTTAAATGCAAACAAACTGAGGAAAATGACCGAAAGGTACGGGAGATCAAATAGATAAGCCTTAAAAGATTA
Organism: Lissotriton vulgaris; assembly: GCF_964263255.1. Taxonomy (NCBI): domain Eukaryota; kingdom Metazoa; phylum Chordata; class Amphibia; order Caudata; family Salamandridae; genus Lissotriton; species Lissotriton vulgaris. Next base: position 1,086,623,397 of record NC_141694.1, on the reverse strand, counting down.
GTTCAAGTGAAGACAAGGAAGGTGTATGTTTATTGGGTTTCTGAAAGAAAGGATATTTGGCTGTATTATCGCTAGGAAAGGGCAGGAGTTCAAGAGGTTGAAGTAACAGAGCAGGATTGTTCAGTGTGAAGTTCTGAATTTTGGAGCACACAGCTGTATCTATTCTTTCTCGGGGGCGCTGTCATCCACGTGAGCTAGTTGAACGTTTTTCCAAATAAGGTGGATTTTCCCGGCGTATAGACTTTTCTGTTAAGGTACTGATTTTATATTTAATTCTGGCAAGAACTAGAAGTCTGAGGAGTTCACTTAAAATAACTTGAGTAGCAGCGTTTTGTAAAAACGGTGCTTAATATGGCGGTCTGTAAAAACGTGAGTCTGATGCAGTGTTGCTCTATGTTCATATTGTATTTTACGCCAACATGACTTATAAAGTTTCCATAAATAGACCAGCGCCTTGTAGTAGAGGCCGCAACATAAATGGGTCTTGGACCTACATTTCTCAGAGAAATCCAAAGTGAACTTTTGGCAGGAAATTATTTTTTGCTTTTCATGTGCTTCAGAATTAGAAACAACCGCAGAGAAAATGAGGCCAAATGCCATGCTGGCAAATTGAGTCTGCATAAGAACTTGGGGTCTGATCCAGAAAGTTACTCCCTAACAGGAGTTGTGGCTTGCTCATACAATTTCATGAGTAAACCAAAAGCAAGTCAGGCGTCAGTTATGACTACTTAAAGAAAAACCTTTGAGAATCAAGCACCTGACTTTGGCATTGGTTTGTGTAGTAGTGTGTTGAATTATAGCACAACACTAGACACTTATTTACTCAATCTCCAGTAGTGCAAATGTGTTTTAAAACCGGTGATTAAAAAGAAAGACTTTTTTTCAAGAAAAGGGGTATGTACAAAATGTGAAACCGTTTGAGTACGGTTCAGCTCACAGTTTAGAGTAGTAAGGATTTTGAATTTGCGCTTTCACTTATTTGAGTTTAAGGATTGTTTGAACTTCTGATTGATTTTTTCCCTGAAAATAATGAGTGCTTGATTGATGTATAGAATGTATAAGAGAGCACTGCAAGGCTCTAGAGTGGAATTAAACAAAGAAGAATCTCGATTAAAGAACTACTGAGATAAAGCCGCCCACGTTTAATATGCTGATTTAGATATTATGAGTAAACAGAAAGGTGTTAAGACCTTTCCTGAAATGCATAAGATTCTGTTGTAAATGAAAGGTAAGAAGAAGTGAGATCCACATTTTCATCATAGCCACTAACAGAGAATTGCCTCCAATTCTGCCCTTCTTAAAATTGGGGATGATGACCCTATAAGCATGGTGGGATATGAGGTCACTTGTTTTCAAGTGCCAGGTGTACAACAAGGGCACAAATGAGTGCTGATATTGATTATGAAGCATTTAATGACATGAGCAGAGGGCTTTGAATTGGTATTTTTCCAAGACAGGGAGCCAGTGCTCTCGTGCCAAATCATCAGAGATGTGTGTGGATTTTCATGTGCCTAACACCAGGCAGGCCACCACATTTTGAAGCAGTTGTAACCTATTCAAAAGGTATTTTAGTAATATTACAGAGAAAACATTCCAGTAGTCTATTCTTAAGAGAATTAGGGGCAGTACCCAATCCTTTCTAGATGTAGCTAGAATGAATGGCAAGAACTTCGTGGCGATTTTCATAATCCTAAAGCCTGTTGTACATGTAATTATAATGTGCTGTTCAAACGACAGATCAGAATCCATCCAGATTGCCAAATTTTGTACCTAACCAGATAGAATAGGTAAGGTCCCGAAGGATTCTGGCCACCACTCTTGGGACCAGGAAGTAGCAGATTCAAAGTCCGCAATCTCCATGCTGTCTTCAATTAGCACCAGAGAATTTAGTTATCATCCATTCGGAGACTTCGAGTAGACAGTTCCTAACGTTACTGGCCATCTCCTTAGGGTTATTCTCTAGCCTGACGACAAATTGTGTATCATCAGCCTATGAATAAGACGTCATGATGAATGATTCAATCAGTTTGGCTACTGGAGGGACATAGATATTGAAGTGTGGGGTTTAAAACTGACTCCTTTTGCACTCTTGAGGAAATTATTTTTGGAGTTGATCTAAACTTTGCAAGAACCACTTCTTCTGCGTGCTCTGTTAGAAAGGAGGAGAACCATGCAAGCACCTTACCCCAGACACCAACAGACTGGAGCCTTTGTATTAGAGGGGAGAGAGAGGTGGCGTCCAACGCTACTGACAGATCTAATGAAATCAGTGTCTATCGTCCTTAATGTCTTTAACATCCTAGATAGTGTTCGCTAGCATGGTCACTGTCGAGAGACACTTGCAAAAGCAAGGCTAGGCTTTATGCAAGAGACGATTTGATTCCAGGTGTGAGATAAGCTCCTTATCCTACCATGGTTTCATTAAACTTGGCAAATATGAGCAGCAAAGTAGGATGCTAGTAGCCCATGATCTTTGGTTCAAGGGATCGCTTCTTCAATAGAGGAGTACTAAAAACTGTTCTCTATTTTTTGAGAACCCATCCAGCAAGAAGAAAGGAAATACAATGGACAGTCAGACAAAAGAACAACAGCATCAGTGAGGTTTTTTAGGTGATGAACTGTTCACACATGCAGAGAAATAGTTGAGGGCATAGAAACCAAGAAATCTGACATTTGATTACAACAAAAGGGTAAAAAGACATCCAGGAAGCTACACAAAATACAGATACTGGCAGGTCTAATGTAAAAGCGAACTGAGGGGAGGATGTTGCTTAAACTGTTGATACTTTCGGCAAAAAAGTAGACAAATTATTGTATAGTTTCTGTGACGATCAATGGGATTTCTCATAACCAAGGACATTCTATTTGTTTATATACTGTGAAAACTTCTCTAGTTTGATTATTAGATCAACAAATTTATTTCTGCACAAACGCTGCCTTTTCTAGCCTGATAGTTCTTCAACAATTGCTTGCATTATAGTTTATCCTTGGAAGAGGAGTTTTTCCTCCACCTCCGATCCCAGTTTTTACAGTCCTTCTTCAAGAAATGCAGGTGAGAGTTGAACCTAGAGCCGAGGGCAGATTTTTTTGGGGTTTAATCAATTTGATAGGAAAAATTATATCTAAGGAAGTTGTCAACCAGTCATTAAATTGTGTGGTATTAAAATACAGATCGTCATACTTCATGGTCAAAGCTGTTGACCAAAGTTCAGATTTCCATTCCACCTCATGCAGATTTTTCATACCCTGGCTTGGATGGATATATATTTAGATGGTTTTACAATTTCCTGTTCAACATTGGAACAGACCATAGAATGGCCTGCCCATGGGAGTGGGGTGCATTCTTTAAACAGTGTCTTGTCCTTTCCAAAAGATAGTAGTAGTAGTAAAATCAAAGTTTATTTAGACAATAGTCTATAAACCATACACATAGAAAAATTGCTAAACTTTGAAAAAAAAAAATTATGTCGAGAAGTCTTAGCAACCTCCCAAACATCAAATGTGTATGTACTATATGTTGGGCTCCATCGTTATTTATTAAGGGACAATTTTGTGCAGTCAGTGCCAAGTTTCCATTTTGCCTCCAAAACAAATGTACAAGCATGATTCAAAAACTACCAGCTTCTCTGATTTGACCATTACTATTGTAGTAAAAAAATGTTTTTATTTCGATTCATTTGTAGGTCCTCTGTACGTATATATTTAACTGTCTTTTCATGATGCCTCTCTAAATTGTTCATCACCATTGTAGTAAATTGTTTTGAATTCGATTCATTAGTAAGTGCCCTATACAGATATATGTAACTGTCTTTTCCTGATTTTGAGATGTGTTTAATAAATTATATTCTTGTCACATTTTGACCCTCATTTCCACTATCCTGGTTTTCATTAAGCAGTCACAAGAAAATATGTTTGTTTTATTCATAGACGCTGGAATAACGCAATTGTGTGTGCGCAGCTATGAGTATTTGAACAGAGCTTTTATCAGATAATGCTCAATCTTTTGAATAAAGTGTAGATACATAGGGGAAAAACATGCCCAAGTGGTATTGATATTGCTATTTGATGGACTGTGAAAGGGATTTTGACTTCGGAAGTGTTTATTCAGGCTCCTAATTAGTTCAAACAGCTTAAACCGTCAGATGATCCTAGCTGATTGGCTAAAACTCTTGCTTCATTGAACGTATTTGAATATCACAAAAGTTAAGGGTATTTGGTTTGCAAATCAATAGCTCTTAGATTTTGGGGGGATTTGAACTTCCTAATTTTAAGAATTGTATCACCCGTTGGTAGTGCCTCTTGAGGATGTGGTTCAATCAATCCATCAATCAGGGGTTTGTAAAGCGTGACTACTCACCCGTGAGGGTCTTAAGGTGCTGAACGGGGGGGTCTGCTGATCAATCTGGGTGAGGAGGTTCAGTCGAAGAGCCAGGTCTTGAGGTCCTTCATGAACTGTGTCAATGACACAGATGGTCTTGTGGATCCATGGGACAGAGGCCAGGGTGAGTTAAGCAGAGCTGAGTAGTCTGGCGAGTGTGTGGAAGACAAGGCAGTGGTTCAGATATTCTGTTCCGGTGTCGCAGAGAATTTTGTAGGCATTTGTGAGGAGCTTGAAAGTGTTTCTATTGTTGTTAGGGAGCCAATGTCAGAGTTGTTGTGTTAGGTGGCTGCAGTGGGGATGTCAAGGACCAGTCTGGCTGCTGTATTTTGGACATTCTGTAGTTTTCCGAGCTGTTTCTGGGTAATGCTGATGTAGAGTGTGTTGCCATGGTCCAGACTACTGGTGATGAGTGCGTGGGTGACTGTCTTTCTGGATTCTGTGGAAGGCCATCTGAAAAACAGTAGGCTGTGTGTGTGGAAACAGAGTGAGGATACTGCATTGATTTGGCTGTTCATTGAGAGCGAGGAGTCCAGTATGATTCCAAAGTTGTATGCATAGTCCGTAGAGGTGGGAGGGTTTCCTAGTGCAGCAGGCCACCAGGAGTTGTCCCAGGCTGACGGGATGAGACCCAGGATGAGTACTTTGGTCTTGTCTGAGTTGAGCCTGAGCCAGCTGCCTTCATTCCATTGCAAAAGTTGGTTGTGGCGGTTGTGGGTTCGTTGGTGAGAGAAATGATCAACTGGGTGTCATCGGCGTAGGAGACAATGTTGAGTCCGTGGCTTCTGATGATGGCTGAGAGAGGGGCCATGTAGATTTTTAAGAGGGTGGGGCTCAGGGAGAAGCCCTAGGGCACTCCACAGCTGATCTCTGCTGGTTCTGAGAGGAATGGAGGTAGTCTGACTTGCTGTGCTCGGCCAGTCAGGAAAGGAATGGATCCAGTCCAATGCCTTGTCATGGATGCCGGCAATGCGGAGTCTTGTTATTATTTAAGGTGTAGTGAGAGATGGTGTTGAAGGCAGCCAAGAGGTCCAGTAGAATAGGTGCCGCAGTTTCATCCCAGTCGAGGAGGGAGCGGATGTCATAGGTGGTGGTGAGGACAGAGGTCTCATTGCAGAGATTGCTTGGGAAGCCTGATTGGAAGGTGTCCAGGATGTGGTTCTCTTCGATGAACTCGGGGAGTTCGAAGTTTATGGCCTTCTCGATGAGCTTGGCTGGTAGGGGAGAGGGAGATGAGTCTGACGTTCTTGAGGTCTGTCGGAGCAGCAGACAGTTTCTCCAGCAATGGGTTGATTTTTTTTTTTAAATAATTTTTATTGCAGATTCAGAAAACATTCAGTTATACATACCGATGTGCCCGCCCCTCCCAAACGCCGTACACAAATCGTCAATCAGCCCTCTACACAGCCAGTATGCCCACATCCCGTAGGCCGGGTGGCGTCATTTAGATAGTGCTCAAACCTGGTAGTAGCTTAGGGAAGCCAGGACCGTCACTCTGCCAGAAGCTCTAGTATCTGCTTTTTAACTCTAGTACCCCATTCCCCAACTGTCGGGCAGTCCATGCCTAAGCTGAAACTGAAGATCCTAATGTATGCCACTATTATGGTCCTAAGTTCCCTTCATTAACCAACCTGTCCCTTGCCTCAGTCGCTCTAGGGGACACACCCCACGTGCGCTCAGTCTATCTTAGAAATATCAAACACACTACTCAGAGCATCAAGTCATGCCATCTTCCTATATTAGCATCCCTTCACAACAACATGGAATTCCCTGCCCTCCCATCCCACCCCCCCCAACAAACCCCAACTGGTGTGGGCCTAGCTCATACATAGTACTTAACAAAAGTAAGAGACCATCGTGACCTTATGTGATATACTTTGTATCCCAAGGAACTTCCTTTCACAACCCTTCGTGCTTAGCCCTCTTCAGTCTAGAAGCTATTTTTGAATGTCTGCGTTAGATCTTCCCATGCCCTCGCCATTTCTAAACTCTTTTCATTAGCCGTGCGGGTTGCCTGCCTACGTCTAATGGTACCTTCGCTACAGGCCCATTTGCACATTTCACTCGCTCATCTCTTACTCGAGGGGCCCTCCTTCGACCTCCAGTGCCAGGTTATTTCCCTCTGGGCTAGCATGAGGTCTAAGTCAATAAATTTACTGGTGATCTTAGTCCATTTTTTATGAGGAAACCAAATCAGCAGACAAGTCGCCATGTCGTATTCTACCTGCCTGTCCGTAGCCTCGTTCAGTAGCTCCCCCACCTCCGCCCAATAGTGTCCCAGCCTAGGGCAGTCCCACAACATGTGCTCCAGCTCTACATCAGGCATCAGGCATCAAAGGCATGCTGCATCTTGGACCTGGAAATATTTCTTGATTTTCCCTGGAGTAAGGTAGGCCCTATGTAGCACAAAAAAGTGCACTTGCTGGAAGCGAGCATTCCTGCTCCCTTTCCACGTCCTCTTCAGGATCTGGCCCCATGTCACATCCGATATGGGCTTCCCCATACTCTCCTCCCATTTATGCTTGAGCACTGTAAGTGGTTCTAATCCTTCCTGCAACATTCGAGACTGTAAACAAGTGACCGCCTTAAAAGTGTCCGCCGCCATCACCACGTACTGGCAGGTCATCGTGGTCTTAGGTTCCATTTGCCCTGATTTCCAGTGCTTCTTTATCGCCGATGTGACAGCCATGTGTAATAGGAAACTCCCATCAGAAAGGCCAAACTGTTATTGCACTGCTCGGAAGGGCAACAATTCACCCTCAGCATAGAGGTCCCCTACTACTTGGAGCCCCAATTCTTCCCATTCCAATAGCTGTGACCAATCCGCCCCGTGTGGCAAAGCCGTCAGCATGCCCAGAGGGATTTCGGGTGCATACGGGTGAATCACACCTTCCTTACGCTGGCTTTTATTCCAGCACAATCTCAGAGTTTTTTCCTCTAATGTTAACTCCTTCAACTCTAGTTTTTGTTGCATAACAATATAGGAAAGCACATGCCTCTGGATTCCCACCCTGCGGGTCTGTTCGGGCCCCTGAATTAATTTGCAACATTCTGCGTAAGAACCTGTAGCTGCGCTGCTAAATAGTAGAGCTCAAAGTTAGGGACAGCTAACCCTCCATCCAATTTCGGTCTCAGCAGCGTATCCAGCGCTACTCGTCTCCTCCCATGTCCCCATATGAAATTTATTGTGAGCGTACGCAATTCGCGAAAGAATCTTGGGGGTATCCACAGCGGAAGCGTACGGAAATAAAAGAGTAAGCGAGGCAGGGCCACCATTTTCAATAGTGCCACTCTCCCCACCACTGACAGGGAAAGTGTAGCCCAAAATGCCATACAGCCTCTCAGAGCCCTTATACAGCGCCCCACATTCCCCTCCAGCATGGCGTCCGCAGCATGGTATATCCGGACTCCCAAGTAAGTGAAGCATGACCTCTCCCATATCAGACCAGATGGCAACGATGGCTGCTGCATGTCTGCCTTCAGAGGAAAAACACATGTCTTATTCCAGTTAACTCTGAGGCCAGAAAGCGCCCCAAATTCCGTGAGCAGGGTTACCACCCCCTGTAATGCCATGGTGGCGTCCTCCAGTAACAGGAGCAGGTCATCTGCGTATAAGGAAATATGGTGTGGGTTTCCTCCGCATAAAAGGCCACTATATGCCTTCCCCATTCTGGCTTGGGTCGCTAGAGACTCAATTGCCAATGCGAACAGCAAGGGCGAGAGCGAACAGCCCTGCCTTGTGCCTCTCTGTACCGGATATTGCGAGGATATAACAGTTCCCAGTCTCACCCTGGCTGTCGCCAAGGAATATAGGATCCTCGTCCATCTCCTAAATCGTTCCCCAAGACCAAATCTCTCCAGCACTCTATCCAGGTTATCCCATTCCAGGCTATCAAACGCCTTCTCTATGTCCACTGACAATACAGCCGGGAGCATATCAATATCCAGGTCACTCTCCAATACTCGCACTAGGCGGCGAATGTTAACCGAAGTATTCCTAGTCGGAATAAACCCCGCTTGGTCAGTATGAATCAGGGCAGTCATGTGGGGTAGCAGCCTCGTGGCTAATATTTTGCTCAAGATTTTATAGTCTACCGTCAACATTGACAATGGCCTATAAGAAGTCACGTCGCTACCTTCCCTTCCAGGTTTCAACAGGGGGATCACCAGCGCCTCCCTCATGGACTGCGGTAGGTGGCCCTGTTCCGCCGCCTCATTATACACCACCACTAATCGGGGTGCTATGACATCTACATATTTTACATAGAATTCTATAGGGAGCCCATCTACTCCTGGAGTCTTATTCTTAGCCATCTGCTTGATCGCTCCTCTCACCTCTTCCAACTGAATTTTCTGCCCCAGTCTCTCAGCATCCTCTTCCTCTAGTTGCGGGAGCGGGGTCCCCACTAGATATTCCACTATGTCTGACTCCTCAGCCTCCAGATGACTACGATACAGTATCGTGTAATATCTCAAGAAGCACAAGAGGATTTCAGACTGGGAGTACACCATGTCTCCCGATTCCGTTCTCATGTTTAAAATCGAGCACCCCCCTGACACTGGTGTTGTTAGTTTTGCCAGAAGCATCCCCACCTTGTCTCCCTCCGCATGGACTTTTACCATATATTGTCTGTAATCAAATCTTCACAATCTTTCCGTCTCAGCCGCCACAAGCTCTTTAGCCTCCAGCAACCGTTCCTGTAGTCCCTTCTGTTCCTGTCTTTGCTTCTCTACTTCCCGCAGCGCCGCTTCCGCTTTCGCCACATCAGCCAACACTACCTTCCTCTCCCCCGCATGATTGCCAATGCATAACCCACTCACCACTACTTTAAAAGCGTCCCATTCCACTCCCCTGGTAGATGCTGTTCCTTCATTTACTGCAAAGTAGCTATCAATACCTGCCCGAAGTTTGATGCTAAAGAGCAGATCCTCCAGGGTGTCTGGTCGTAACCTCCAAGTGGGTATTGCGGTTCTCGCTTGTTGCCATTGGAAGGCCACCACTTGAGGATTATGATCTGATATTGTCCTGCCAAATATTCAGAACGAGTCACCAGGGGTGCCAACGCATGACTACAAAGGATCGTGTCAATTCTAACATGTAACTCATGGAGCGCAGAGAAGAAAGAATAATCCCTATCTTCTGGGTGGTGTCCCCTCCATATATCTGTGAGCCCTGATTTGTCCTGCCAATTCGCTCTCTGCCTCACCGTTCTGCGGACCAGGGAGTCAACCAGTGGAGGATGTGACCTGTCTAGAAGTACATCAGTTATGGAATTAAAATCTCCCCCCCATTATCACAGTACCAGCTAGAGAATGTGCCAAAGATCCAGATAATCTATCCAAAAACCGGGGTTGATCTGTGTTTGGGGCATAGACACTGCAAAGCACCACTTCCCTTCCATACAACCTCCCTTCCACCGCCACACATCTACGCTCTGGGTCTACCACGGTAGCCGTCACCTGAAAAGGAGTCCCCGCTCTCACCCATACCATGACCCCCCTGGCAAATGCCGAATATGTTGTACCAAACACCCGGCCCCGCCATCGCCTCTGCAACGCTGTACATTCTTGCTTAGTCAGGTGGGTTTCTTGGAGTAACGCTATATGAATTCCCCGCCTCACCAAATATGCATGCACCTTGTGGCACCTGGACATAGTATGCAATCCACGTACGTTCTATGTGATACATTTCAGTTCAGGTAATGTCCCCATCACCAAGGCACTCTGTACTCTCCTTCTCCCAATATCGCCAGCCCACACCAGGACCCCTGAACCTTAAACCCATAACTTGTTGAACAATTCCCAGTACCCTCCCCCCCCCAGAACAGGACCCAATAACACAGTATCAGTCCCCATCCAAACTTCCTCAACAATTCACACACTCCTATCCTGTAGTCACCACTACAGGCCGCCTTAAGGGCTATAGGGAAGTGGCGTAGGCCCGACAGGCGACGGCTCGCACCCCAGCCCCCGGCCCACCAATCCCCACAACAAGAAGATGCAGCCCAAATGTTCGCAGTGACCATCAGCTGTCCCAGAGGACCCTCATACAGACCTTAAATATTTACCCTCCTTGGACTTGGCGAGATTCACAGATCGTCAGCTGTCCTGGGTGTTATATCCGGGCCTTTGATGCTGTCTGTGTCCGAGAACTCAGGGCCCGAGTGTCGTTTATCTTCTTCAGAGTCTGTGCCCCTGGTTGAGTTCTCAGTTTGTGACCCAGTTCTTGCTGCCGTGGCCATCATAGCACCCTGTCTGTCTGCCGCTAATTGAGTAAACTGTAAGGCTTTCTTGGCTTTGTCTCTCTTACGGATCCGTTGCGATTGGCGCATTCGCGGCTGTTTGTACTGTTCGCTATGTCCCTTGTCCCTGCGATCCGTGCATGCCCTGTATGATTCAAGCCACGTCCAAGCCTCATCCGGCGTTAGGAAAAACTGTGTAACACCATCCACAATTACCCTCAACTTTGCAGGAAATAAGAGCGAGTACTGGATTCCTTCGTCTCTAAGCTCTTTTTTAACCACCAAGTACGAGGCTCTCCGTCTTTGTATGCCTTGGGTATAGTTCGGGAAGATTGTGACAGTGCAGTTCTCTACCTTAAAAGAGCCATTGGAGCGTGCATTCTGGATTAGCAGGTCCCTATCTTTATAGTGAAGGACCCTGGCCACCACAGGACGAGGAGGGCGTCCTGGCAGGGGCGGCTTGGCTTGAACCCTGTGTGCCCTCTCCAGGGTGAAGAAAGAGGTTAAACCCTCCGGGGCCACCAGTGTCTTGAATCAATCCTCCAGGTATGCTACCATGTCCTTTCCCTCTATTTTCTCGGGCAGGCCCACTACCCGTACATTGTTACGTCGATTGCGACTTTTGGAATCCTCCACCCTTCTTTCGAGGGTTGTCAGGCGCTGCAGCGCATCCTCCAGTTTACGTTCCACCGTTACCACTGCCGGCTTCAAATTATGTATAGTCGACTCTGCATCCTTGACCCTGTCTGCCAGCTTCGCGTGGTCCGCCCGTTGAGGTTCGGTAAGAATCGGAACAACGTTTTGGGCCTGTTCGGATATGGATGAGTTTGGTATCTACGAACCGTAAATGACGAGATTAGTAGATGTACGTGTTTTCGCTACACTACTTGGAAGGGTTCGTCTTATTTACGGGTTTTTTATCTGAACCTTTGGGTTCCATTTTAGATATGGCATCCATTTTGTTTCTTGCCCTCACGTAGCCGGCGAACGGACAATGTCCGCTTGATGACCCTGGGATTCCCAAGCTTTTGCGGAAGATGCATATTCCTTTGAGTGTGCCTTTATGACTAGGGGAATGACACGGCAGAAGCAGATGGCTCCGCTCGAGGCTCATCTTGCCGTGCCGGTCTATTGTTTCAGCTTTGCATACGTTAGGCTCGAATCCTTTGATCCTGTGATCACGCTTCCGATATTGCCCCCACACTCTTTTCAATCTGTTGTCTGACTTTGTTTTCCTGCACCTGTTTCTGTCCCTTCTCTTAGGTCGTTTACGACTAGAATGGAATGTGCCTAATGGTGGGATAGTGTGCTTTTACAGTTGGGAACCGACATGTTACTGTAATTATGTTCCGGGCTTCTGAAAACATGAATGCGATCCTTTTGAAGTTTACTGTGGGAACTGAGTTGTAACCTTTTGTTCGTTATGTTGTGCAATGGCGAAAATGTGTATAAAAGGAGCGATCCACTTTTGCAATTCGAAGCAGACTCTCTGAACGTACACTATGTTGTACTTCTAGCGATTTCTGTGTCCCTGCAGTAAATAAATGCTGATCTTTGATGCCGAAGGAAGTGTCCCGTGTCTCTGTAATTTGTACGCCGGAACAGGTATCACACGAAGGTTTCAGGTGTTGTCCCCTGGCACCGCTGGGCCTTAAATTAGCCCAGTCCTTCAGTTGGCGCCCAACGTTGGGCGACATCATGCGGTACCGGTCCAAAGCCTGACGATCGTGAGGAACTTCGTGTGAAATCTCCGGGGGAAGGTGCACCCCGCTTCATCGATCCTGTTGTCGAAATAAGTGGTCCGAAGATTTTTCCCGCGAAGATTCCCGCTTCCAGACGGCTGCGACGGACTGATGCCCTGACTGTCAACCTGTTTTGGCGCCTGGCGTAGTCCTTTGTACGGCGAGACGATAGACGGGCCTTCCTGGTGACGCCATTGTTCTTTCAGTTAAGTATTTGTGGGTCGCTCCCAGTTAGCTCTTTGGTTCCTTTTCAGGGACATTTGTTTTAAATTTGAAAACTTGGCATTTGCTTGACATTTGCTTCGTACTTTGAAACTTGGTTGTTGTTGTTGAAACTTGGTTGATTGCATGGTTCCATTGCACTTTTGATTCTTAGTTGATGGGTTTTTCTTTGACAATTGCAATTGCCAAAAACCGAGGGTCTCGTATTTTTTGCGAGGATATCGTAATTCGATAACCCTTGAAGTTTGAAACTCGGTTAGTGTGCATGATGCCTGGCCGTAGTATTTTGTTTGGTTTCCTTAGATGTTGCAACACGGATTCCCGGTTAGAGGACTCGTGTCCGATACCTCCAGTTGGAACTCCGATTTATGAGCTCTATAGTCGACATGGAGTGGGCCCCATTGTATATAATGAATTTTGGATCCGTTATACGAGAAAAGATGGTGTCCTTAGTTGGCCACCCCATGGTAGCTTTGAAACTGAGATTTTAGATAATCTCGAAGCAAAATTGTTTAAAAAGAAAGTTAGGCCAGCAATGTTTGATTCCTTTCGGTTATGGCGCAAAGAGGCCAGACAGAAAGAAATCAAGCTGATTAAGAAAAATAAGAGAGAGGATATCATTTCGATAATGCAAGGTGCAGAACAGCATCAGCGAGACAAGGCAGAGAAGGAAAGGGAAGTTTCTATCAGACGGCATAGCATGGCGGTGGATAAATGTTATCCGGTTTTACCGTCGGGTTCTGAAAAGAAGGGAGAAGAATCGAAAGAGGATCCTTTGTTATCTTACTTACTAAAGTCACCACCCCCTTATGTACAGGGTGCTATAGCCCCTGTAGTTCCTCCTGTTCTTCCGCCTGTTGTTCCGGTGGCTGCTGGTCAGCCTGTAGTTGGTCCTGTTCCTCCGAATCCCCTTGTTCCTCAAGTGGGCCCTGCTCCTTTACCACCTCAACCTCCTACTGCTCCTCTGCCCGTAACTTCTCAGTCTATTGTTACTACTACTCCTGTTATCTTGGCTACTCCCACTGCTCCTACGTTTAGTCCTAATATTGTTGCTCCTGTTCTTTTCTCCTCTTCTCCTCCTGTTCGTAAACGTATACCTACTTCTGTTGCTAATCTCTATTCTCCACTTTTCGGATCGTTATTTGAATCTGATGTCTCTGAAATCTCTCAGAGACGAAGTCAAATGCCTGGTGTAAGGGAGAGTGAGACGTTAGTAGCTATGGCGCGTAGGTGGATTAGACACCCTGCTAAGTACACTTCACGCATAGTTTTCAATACGTTCTCTCAGTTTAATGAGCCCACACAGAGATTCGTGTTCGAAGAGATGTGCAAATCATTGAGAGAAGAGTGGGATAATGATGAGTTAGATATCGTACCGCCCGATATGACTGAACTTCAGAGTCAGTTTTCGAACGGTATGATTGTAGGGGGTGATGTACGGCGTGCATTAGAGCGATTGTTAGCTTTTAGGTCTACAGTGCCTTCACGGGTGTCGTTTGACGACGACTCCGATGATCCGAAAACGAAATCTGGTCAGTATCCCATGCGAGAGGTTCCCCCAGTATGGATGCCAGGTGATGCTACTGTCAATCCTCCAATTTTGCCACACTTCCAGAGAGTTTGGATACACCTCCCATGGAAGCGATCAGAAGTCTTGCAGGTGAAACAATCCTTGCCTGACCCACGGAAGAATCCGGCAGGTTATTACAAGGAGTTATTCTAATTAGTGGATGCTTCTATTATGAACCTTGCTGATATTGATATGTTGTTTGGTAATGTCGTACCGCAACCGATTTGGGCGAAGATTCGTCACGAGAATCATGTAGCTGAGTTAGGTGGTGATTGGGCTGCAATTGTAGCGGCCGATGGACAGCAAGTTGGTGGGGCCAAGCCTGAACAGTTAATTACGGATCTGCCCCAAAGAATCATTACGCTCATGAAAACACTCATGCCAGCGATGAGGGTGAACTGCGATAAATTGTCTGCTTGTAAACAAAAGAAAGATGAGAGTGTCTCCGATTTCTTTACTAGGTTTGAGGAGGCATTTATCGATCATAGTGGTCAGGACATGAGCACTGAGGGAGGTCAGCGATTGTTTGTTGATAAGTTTGTGTTCAATCTGTTGCCTGAACTATGCAATAAATTTAAAAATTATGAAAGTGCTTGGGCTGTTTCAACCACAGCTCAAATATTAGCAACGGCTCAATATTATGAGAATAGAGAAAAAGAGGAGAATGATCGTGCAGAAAAGAAAACGAAGGAGCTAAAAACTAAGGTCTTGCTGTAGCAAGCGTATCCTCCGCGTTCGAATCAGAATGATTCGCAACAGCAGCATGTGCAGTATCGACCACAGGCACAGTCTTCTAGGATGCAGTCGCGCTCTGAATACTCTGCATCCAGATTTATGATTGGGAATAATCAGTGTGCATATTGTAAGGGTGAGGGCCATTATAAATTTCATTGCCCTGTTTTACGTGACCGAACTAATGGTGTCTCGGTTCGAGGAGGTCGTGGTGGTCATCAGCAAGTCTCTCGGGGTAGAGGTCGTGGCACCTCTCAAAATCAAAATGAGCGTTCTGCTCCTTCATCGAACACGAACAATTGTTTTGATCAGCGAAATACATCGTCTGATAGATCTGCACAATATCATGTGGATGACTATTATGTTGAGCATGAGATTGGTGCAGACAATGATTATTAGGACAGCCATAGACAAAGAGAGGGAGTAGTATCAGTTCCGGTTGATCAGAGAGTGCCTTACGTCGCAGTTGCCACATCGGGCGTAGTTGAGCCTTTTCTGTTGGACACTGGTGCAGCAAAAAGTTCCATCATGCATTCGAAACTCCCTGGCGCACCTTTGTCTGGCTTAACAAACGTTTCTGTTGGATTCTCTGGCGCCCCGGTTCGCAATCCAGTTTCTAGCCCTTTGTCCCTTACGATCGGGACATGTGAGCTAGAGGCTCCTTTGATTTTAACTACTGGTTGTGGTGAGAATCTCTTGGGTCTGGATTTGTTAAAGCGGTTATATGCGACTTTGTATTGCTCTCCTTCGGGAGTGGAGCTTACATTAAGTCAGAGAGTGATCTCTCCTATGTACTTGTCATCTGATAAGCTCCCGCCGGAATTGAGTTCCCTTCCTGAGTCTTAATGGGCAACAGGTCCCAATGATGTGGGCCTACTGGACATACCACCTTATGTAGTCCAATTAAAAACAAATATGAGATTACCACGTATCCCCCAGTATCGTATCTCTCTTGATGGCGAGCGAGCGCTATTAGCGATCATTTATGACTTGATCGAAAAGGATGTTATTGAAGAAACTCGGGGAAATGTGTGTAATAGTCCGGTGTTACCTATTTTGAAACGAACTGACCCATCTAAGCCTCCTGTGTACCGTTTTGTGATTGATTTGAGAGAAGTGAATAAAATTGTGATTCCACAGTTTCCAGTGGTGCCTGATATTACGGCTTTGCTGACCCTGATTCCAGCCTCTGCCTCCTGGTTTTCGGTGATAGATCTAAAGAATGCTTTCTTTAGTATTCCGATTGCTGAGGAAAGCAGAGATCTATTCGGCTTCTCATTAGGTGGTCGCAGTTTTAGGTTTAAACGCGCACCACAGGGCTACTGCGAGAGTCCATCGATCTACAGTCAGGCCCTTAAGAGTCAACTTGATGCATTTGTGTTACCTGCTGGTGCGGCCTTGATTCAGTATGTCGATGATCTGTTAGTGGCTGCCGACACTGAGCAAATTTGTAAAACTGCTACGGTATCGTTGTTAAAGCATTTATGTGACTTACATCACAAGGTGTCACCTTCTAAGCTACAGTATTGCTGTCAAGAAGTAACCTATTTAGGTCACTTATTGTCAAAGGAGGGACGAAGGTTGACCCCAGAAAGAATTGCAGCGATTGCTCGGATGACTGTGCCAACAACTCAGATAGACGTACGTGCCTTTCTAGGTATCACGTCATACTGCAGACAATGGATTCTAAACTTCTCATTGTTAGCGAAGCCATTGTTAGCCCTCACGTGCAAGGATGTTCCGACTCCTTTGCCATGGACTGAAGATTGTTAGAAAAGTTTTTCTGAATTGCGTGATGCGTTGTGTTTGGCTCCTGTGTTAGGTACTCCTGATTACAGTAAGCCGTTTACACTATACGTTCACGAGAGAGAAGGTTGTGCGTTAAGTGTTTTGACGCAACAATTTGGCGGCAAACATCGTCCATGCGCATATTTTTCTTCGACTTTAGACCCCGTAGCTAGAGCATTGCCGAGTTGTCTAAGGGCGACAGCGGCAGCTGCGGTGTCCATTCGACAGTCCGCAGGTCTGGTCATGGATAATATGCTTACAGTGATGGTTCCGCATGCAGTTGACACTCTCTTGAATCAAACGAAGACTCAACACTTGATGAGTGCAAGGTTGTCCGGATATGAGTTGACACTTTTGGCAAGTCATATACAGATAAAACGTTGTAATGTGTTGAATCCAGCGACATTGTTGCCGATTCATATGGAATCAGATGATGTAGCACCACATGACTGTTACTTAAGAACTGAAGAAGAGACGAAGGGTCGTATTGACCTGAAAAACACTCCATTGGTAGAACCCGATGGTACTTTGTATGTTGATGGTTCATGCTTCAAATTGCCGAATGGTGATGTGACGACTGCGTATGCTGTAGTGACGTTGAGTACGTTGTGGAAACTGCAAGATTGAGTCAGAATTCGGCACAAGCGGCAGAGTTGATTGCTTTAACGAGAGCGTGTGTTTTGTCTAAAGGAAAGCGAGTGAATGTGTTTACTGACAGTCAATATGCGTTTGGCGTAGCGCATAGTTTTGGTCGATTGTGGAGAGAGAGAGGATTCATGACGTCTCATGGCACGAAGATTCAACACGGACAGCTCGTGAATGATCTTTTGGATGCACTTACATTGCCTAAGCAGGTGGCAATCATTAAATGCAGCGCGCATTGAAAGGTTACAGATGATGTTGGTCGTGGTAACGCGTTTGCAGATGAGATTGCTAAGGAAACGGCCAAGAATCTGACAAATCGAATGTATGTTACGAGTTCAGTGAGATGGCCGGCGGAAACTGGTATGTGTGAGGACACAGTTGAGAGTGTGAAAGCGATTCAGAATGAGGCCACCGAAACTGAAAAGGCTAAGTGGAAAGAAAGCATGGGGAAGTTAGACATGAATGGATGTTGGGTTGATTTGTCAGAGTATCGGAGATGGATGTTACCGGATGCGTATGTGCTTGCCGTTGTTACTATGGCCCATGGCATGTCACATATTAGCGTGAAAGGTATATGTAAATTATTGTCTCCTGTATGGAAGAATGATGGGATTGCTAAGTGTGCTGAGAGAGTGGTCAAGAACTGTATGGTATGTTTGATGCATAATCCTGGCAAGGGCACTCCCACTCCACCTGGTCATTTTGCTCCTCCTACATGCCCCTTTGAAGTTATCCAATTGGACTTCATCCACATGGAGAGATGCAATAATTTGAAGTATGTATTGGTTGTGGTTTGTGCGTTCTCCAGATGGATTGAGGCCTACCCTCTTAAGGATAATACTGCCCTGTCCACAGCAAAAGTTCTACTCAAAGAATATTTCCCAAGATATGGAATGCCACGGATCGTATGGTCGGATAATGGTAGTGAGTTTGTGGGAAGTGTGATGAAGAGTGTGTGTGCGGGTTTGGGTATTCGCCAAAAATTTCATAGCGCTAACCATCCTCAATCGGCGGGTTTGGTGGAAGGGTACAATGGTACTCTGAAACTAAAACTTGCCAAAATCCAAGCAACGACTGGGTTATCATGGCCTGATGCATTGCCTCTGGCTCTCCTGCCGACCAGGGCAACTGTGAACTCTCGAGTAGGGCTTAGCCCATATGAGATTGTGTTCGGCCGTCCTGCGAACATTTGGGGAGTTCCAAGGCCTAAGGAATTTGGCAGAATTGAATATCCAATGTTGATTGACTATCTTTACGATCTGACTGCTAAATTGAGTTTGATTCATCAACAGGTTTTTGAAGCTTTACCGGCACAAACAGAAGAACCTGGACATCGACTCCAACTTGGAGAGTGGGTGCTAGTCCGCAATTTTGGGAGAAAACGAAATCTCGAGCCAAGGTTCGTGGGACCCTACCAAGTCTTGTTGGCAACGAGGACTGCAGTTCGGTTGGACGGCAGGAAGCATTGGGTGCACGCCACCCACACGAAGAGAGTGCCGCTTCCATTGCCAGCAAATAATTGGATAAGGAAAGGGTTTGCCCCGACTGAAACCGATGTCATCCCAAAGTATGTGCCATTTAGTGATGCTCAACCTGTAGAGATCGATCCAGCTCAGCCAGATACGTCTGTTGAATCATCTGGAACTGTACCTTTGTCCTCAGCATTGGAGAATTCAAGTTCTGAACAGTCACCTGAACAATCGAACTCTGTCTTGCCACCTGAACCATTGTTTGAAGAACAAACTCGACCTGGAAAATGTCGATATTTTCTTCGATCGCGTGATTAAGGACAAATAAAAAATTCCTTTTTTTTATTTTTTTTTAATCTACATTACCCCCTTTTTGTTGCTATGAACATTGTAAATATTTGCATTTTTCCTGATCTTGAGTTCTTTCATTTTGTTTGACATATCACGTGTGTTCCTTTTCTGTGCAGCTAGGAGACTTATATGAAATTGAATGCTTAATTGATTAAACCTACCATCTGGGTTGGCCGTAGGGCCGTAGGGGTACCTACTTCTGTTTGGCAGGTTTCTGACACTAGGTCGGTTACTTTTGTCGGTTTCTGGGAACTCCTGGGAATTGACAATTGCTACTCAGAATCAGGTGCGTCAAGAACGTTACGGACGGTCTTTAGAGGATGGAGTTCTCTAAGCTGTCAGAAATAGAGATGAGGTCGGCGCAAAGATCTAAGTTGCATAAGATTTTACAAACAAAGTGTTTTTTGTTTCAGATTTTCATGTTGTTCCTAACTGTGTCTATGTTATTGGTGGGTGGAGTGTATTTTGGGATTCAGTCACTGTTGCCTTCCACTTCATCTACTCCTCCTTCTCAGGATCTGAATTCTGTTCTTGTTCCCACTATCTCTCCACATTCTTTTCATCTTCTGCCTCAACATGAACAGGTCAGACGTGCGGAATTCATGAACAATTCCTTTGTCCAACTTTTGCATCAGCATCAGTTGGTGATGAACACTACCAACGGTTGGGTGTGTGGGTTAATGCCACATACCGTGGATAAGGGTATTCCGTATTTGGTTCTTCCCTACTGCTCCCAGGAGTCAGCTCGGGCGTTCCAAACCATGTTTCGTAGTGCACTAGATTCCTTCCCCCGTCGAGAGCCACGTTCCACAGACCCTGGTTCTGGCCCGTACCACAAGTCTTTGGCGATAGCGATTGCTGATCTGGGTAGAGATATTTTTGATGCATCGCTTATTCCAGAGGAAGAGGTGCGAGCTTACAAGGATCTGAGTGAGGCTGAGTACAGTACTTCAGTAGGTGATAGACAGCTTAAGAGCTTGTCTCCAATCTGGATTGTACCCCACCTTGGTCATTTTTGTCTGCAAGGTCTTGGTCGAAATCCGAGAGCTCAGCTTGGGAAGAGTGCTTGTACTGAGACATACGTTTTACCGATGCTCTCTTCCCCTGTATTTCTGACTGCCAAGGGTACCTATTTTGTGTGCTATGATCGCGCTTATACATGGTTGCCCCGCGACTTCTCGGGCACCTGTTATATCGCGAATCTATTGCCACCGACTTTCACAGTTGCCTCAGACTATCACAAGACAAGAGTTGTGAGAGGCGTTATTAGCAAAGAGGACACTGCCGGTCAAGAAGCAGGAGACTTCTTTAAGGGTTTCCTACCGTTTTGGGGACCTATGGTCAATAGTAGGAACCTGAGACAGTTGACTCGTGTGGTAGAATCGACTGCTAATATAACTGCAAGTGCTCTTGGTAACCTGACAGCAGAGCTTCAAGCGGATAGACTGATGACATTACAGAACCGTATGGTTCTAGATGTTGTTCTCGCAGATATAGGTGGTGTGTGCAAGGTGATCCATTCGAGCTGCTGTATTTTCATACCTGATAATGCTCCAACTGTTTATCAAGCCATCTCGAAGTTGCATAAAATCTCCGAGTCATACACGTGGACGAAGGTGATTGGACGCTTCTAGGATGGTTTTGGGGTCTGATGTCGACTTGGGGTTGGAAGATTCTGATGATTGTAGGGGTTGTTGTGACGTTTTTGTTCACGTGTTGTCTTTGTGTACAGTGTGGTCCTACCTTTTGTAGCCTTTGTGCTACAACGTGTATAAGAAGGCCATCTGTTACCAGAGAGACATTGATGGATAGAATAATGTTCCAGCAACATCTAAACGATCTGATGAATATCGATATTGATTTTGATATCGACTAGTGCTTGCCTACATGAGGGCAAAAGGAGCGTCTGAGGTTTGGTCAGAATCGGAACGACGTTTTGGGCCTGTTCGGATATGGATGAGTTTGGTATCTACGAACCGTAAATGACGAGATTAGTAGATGTACGTGTTTTCGCTACACTACTTAGAAGGGTTCGTCTTATTTACGGGTTTTTTTATCTGAACCCTTCGGGTTCCATTTTAGATATGGCATCCATTTTGTTTCTTGCCCTCACGTAGCCGGCGAACGGACAATGTCCGCTTGATGACCCTGGGATTCCCAAGCTTTTGCGGAAGATGCATATTCCTTTGAGTGTGCCTTTATGACTAGGGGAATGACACGGCAGAAGCAGATGGCTCCGCTCGAGGCTCATCTTGCCGTGCCGGTCTATTGTTTCAGCTTTGCATACGTTAGGCTCGAATCCTTTGATCCTGTGATCACGCTTCCGATATTGCCCCCACACTCTTTTCAATCTGTTGTCTGACTTTGTTTTCCTGCACCTGTTTCTGTCCCTTCTCTTAGGTCGTTTACGACTAGAATGGAATGTGCCTAATGGTGGGATAGTGTGCTTTTACAGTTGGGAACCGACATGTTACTGTAATTATGTTCCGGGCTTCTGAAAACATGAATGTGATCCTTTTGAAGTTTACTGTGGGAACTGAGTTGTAACCTTTTGTTCGTTATGTTGTGCAATGGCAAAAATGTGTATAAAAGGAGCGATCCACTTTTGCAATTCGAAGCAGACTCTCTGAACCTACACTATGTTGTACTTCTAGCGATTTCTGTGTCCCTGCAGTAAATAAATGCTGATCTTTGACGCCGAAGGAAGTGTCCCGTGTCTCTGTAATTTGTACGCCGGAACAGGTATCCCACGAAGGTTTCAGGTGTTGTCCCCTGGCACCGCTGGGCCTTAAATTAGCCCAGTCCTTCACCGTAAGAGCCCCAGTCCTGTAGCCACTTGTGTTATATCCTGGTGCAGGGAATCCTTCGTCGCCGCAATCGCTTCCAGGATTTTATCAAGGCGTTCAGTGAGTCTCTACTCCGATGGCGTGCCTTCTGCGTCCTCATTGCCGCCTTTGGCACCATCCTGATCCGCTGCCCCCTCCGTTTTGCCATTGGGCTTCATTTTGATTGCTTGGGTGTATCACCACTCTGCCACCAGCTGGCCACTTGTTCAGCTACTCTGTCGCCAGCGACAGCACCGGGCACCGTGGGAGGGAAGGGTTCCCTGCGATCTCACAATGCGCCTGTCCCCTCCTTGTAAGACCCCGTGCTCCGACATATGTGGCCACAGCTTAGTGTCCTCACCGGTGCCCCTCACCAGCCACCAGCACCATCAGCTCTCAATATGCACGTCACATCACCCCCTGTTGTTCAGGCCCCCAGCGACCATAACACTCGCCGGTAGCCTTGTTGCCACTGATCCACTGCTGATCTGTCCTCAGTGACGGCCTCACTCGTCTACCTTAGCCTGTGAGCAGGGGGTTAATATCAGTGTCAGGGCCCACTCGCTCCAAATCGCTCCATTAGACACAGCATGTCCAGTTTCCCTCCTCTGCCCAGTCGCCGCCAGGTATATGCTGTTTGTCCACTTTTCAGAGGGGGGGGGTGGGGCATCAGGGATCCTGCCCTGTGGTCTGCCGATCTCATGTTCCCGGCTCCCGGCTCCGTGGTTCCACAGGCCTGCCCTCAGCACCGTTGCAATTTTCTTGGGCCTGCAACACTGTTCTCACCCCTGTCCCACTGCCCTCCAGTTACCAGCCGCCGCTTCTTAGTGACAGCCCGCAGGGCACTTTCCGGCATTCTCGGTCGCGACCCAGGTGGCAGCCGCACGGACACACAACCTTCACAGCAGCACTCAGTAGCCGCTCGTCCCCTCACCACCGGACATCAGGAACCGCACTGTATAAGAGCCTCCTCCTCGCTCCACTCGGGCGAATCTTCCCAGTCGGTCGCTGGTTTGGCGCCCCTAGGTCTCCCGATGGCCTGCGCCTCCCCTCACCTTCATTCCAGTGCGCCCCAGGCCGTCCGTCCTCCCGGCGCCATATTGAATACTCCGGGTGAGGCAGCCGGTCTCTGTCTCCGGGTTCCAACAGCGCCTCAGCCACCAATCGCAGGTTCCTCACCGCCTTAATCTCCGATCCTGCGGCGGTCTCTGACTTCAGGCGCGCCGCGGGATCACAAGCACCTGACACCCTTCTCGATCTCAGCCGCTGATCACCGCCGCCATTTTGCTGCACCTCTTCCGAGAGTACCGGCCACGTCCCTCGCCGCAGAAGCACTTCGCGACCCTCAGAGAGCACCGCAACTGGCCAGCTTGCTCTCTGGGTGTTCCGACACCCGTGGTTGTGAAAACGGCTGCACCACAGGTCACTTTTGCAGGATAATTGGTGGGATCAGGCCCGGAGCTAGCCGCTCACGCCGCCTCCACCATCGGCGCCCTAGCCACGCCCCCCCCCCTTCAGCAATGGGTTGTCTTGGCATGTTTCCAGTCTTTTGTGTAGGTGGAGGTTTTGTTGGAGCAGTTGATGGTGCAGCAAAGCTGGTCGGGAATGGAGGCAGCTGCTCTGTGGAAGTTGTGGTACAGGCAGGGATCAGATGGGGCTCCTGAGTGGATACTCTCCATGGTCTTGAGTGTGTCGTCTGTGGTGAGCAGATTCCAGTTGTGCATGACCTGATGGGGTGCAGAGTGGGTGCGTGTGGTGGCGGCAGGAATGGTAGTGGGGTCTTGGGGGGCAAAGCCATCATAGATCCGCCTGATCTTCTGGTGGAAGAAGGTGCCGAGTTTGTGCAAAGGTCTTGAGTGTGGATGAGTTCTTTGCTGTTGTGTGCATTGGCATTTATTCTATCTTGGAAGACCATTTTCATGTGTTTTTGAGGAGAAGATGGTGTGCATTGACGGGGGAATTGAAGGTTATGTGCGTTTTTTGTTCTTTTTTGTTCTTCCATCTCTTCCTGAGTCCTCTGCTGGTGGGTCTGAAGTCGTGGAGGGCGGGAGTGAACCATCTGGCTTTCTTGGAGTGTTGCGTGCCTGTTGTCTTCTTGAGGGGTGCCAGAGTATCAGAGCAATTGGCGATCCATTGGTGAAGGTTGTGAGCTGCAGTGTTGGCATCTGTTGCCTTTTGGTAGGGTAGTCGTGCCAAGGAGGTCGATGAGATATTCTTCAGTGGCATTGTTCCAGCTGCGATGGGGGTGGGAGTGATGAGGGTGGTGGTGTACAGTGAGCATGGCAAAGGCGAGATGTACGCAGTGGTGGTCGGTCCAGAGGAGCAAGGTGGTGTGGCTGTAGGTGATGTTTCCACTGGCAGAGAAAACGGGGTCAAGCGTGTGTCCGGCTGTGTGGGTCGAGCTGTCACTGGCTGCTTGAATTTCATGTAGGTTAGGTTCTCCAGTAGGGAGGGGGTGTTCTGGCCACTAGGGTTGTTGAGGTCCCCAAGTAGGATGTCCATTGGTGGAAGGGAGAGCTTTAGGTGCAATGAGATCTACAATGGCATCAGTGAATTGCAGGCAGGGGTCGGGCCTGTAGACCAGGGTGCCATGGAGGGAGGTCTTGGGGTTGGTCTGGATCTGGAAGTGGAGATGTTCCATGGTTTTCATTGGGGCGTTTGAGTGCGTAGTCAGTCGGAGGGTTTTCTTGTGGACGATGGTGATGCCTCCTCCTGGTCAGTTGGTGCGGCATCTCCTTCGGTGATGCTAGGTGGCAGGCGGTGTGGCATACAGAGTTGAGGCTGAGGAGGGTGCTAGCGTTGTAGCAGTGGACGGTCCGAGTACCAGGGTCCATGGCAGTGGGATTTGGTATGTTCATTTCCTCTTCAATTAGTGAGGGATTTCTTTAGCCCGCTCTTTTTAATTTCTGATTGGGTTGCTCCTGGACCACAAACTCTCAAATACAGAGGGCTTCATTTAGACCGTGGAAGATGGTCTGCCAGTATATTGGGGCACAGGTACATGACTCTCGAAAGAAGCATGAATAACAGCCAGCCGCACTACAAATGCATTGCCAAAGCCACACTACCCTCTAAAGGCTCATATAACCGCTGAGGTTCCGTGACAATTGTAAGTGGTGTTTTTTTTGACTCGCACGAATATGGTCGAGTCTAGTATCTATGAACCGCAAATGACGAGTTTAGTAAGTGTGCGCAGTTTCGCTGTGCTAACTTAAACCGTTCGTCTGTTATGTGGGTTTCTCATCTGTACCCACGGGTTCCATCTTAGATACGGCATCCATTTTGTCTCTTGCCCTCAAGTAGTCAGCGAACGGACGCTGTCCGCTTCGCGACCCTGGGACTCCCAAGATACTTGCGGAAGACACATGTCCTTTGAAAGTGTCTTTATGACGAGGGGGTTGCTACTGTAAGGCAGGTGGCGCCGCTCGAGGCTCATCTTGCCTCACGGACTTATTGTCTCAGCCGTGCATCTCATTAGGCACGTCCCTTTGATGCCTGTATCTCGTGCTTCCCGGCACCTCCCCTTTTACACCCTTTCCGATCTCCCCACTGTCTCCGTCTTCCTCTGCACCTGTCTTCGTTCCTGTTTCGATCTACTTTACTGCTGATTGGAATTTGCTAATGGTGGGAAGATGGGTTTTTACAGTTGGGAACCGCCAAATGTTTCCGCACTTATGTTCCGGACCTTGTATGTTTCAAAGCGACCAAAGCGACCCCTCTGGGAGCTAGATGTGGGAACTGAGTTGTAAACCTTTGTGTTCAATGTTAGCCTATGGGTAAAAAACTGTATAAAAGGAGCGATCCACAAAACCAATTTGAAGCAGTCTCCCCGAACTACACTCGATGTACTTCCTGTGACTTCTGTGTTCCCTGCAGTAAATAAACCTTGACTCTTTGACGCCGAAGGAAGTGTCCCGTGTCTCTGTGACTTGTACGCCGGAGCAGGTTACCCACGAAGGTTTCAGGTGTTGTGCCCTGGCACCGCTGGGTCCAAAAGAACCCAGTCCTTCAGTTGGCGCCCAACGTGGGGCTGCATCAGTGGTACCGGTCCAAGCCCGACGATCGTGAGGAACTTCGTGTGAAATCTCCGAGGGAAGGTGCACCCCGCTTCATCGATCCAGTTGTCGAAATAAGTGGCCCGAAGACTTTTCCCGCGAAGATTCCCGCCTCCTAACGGCTGCGACGGACTGCTGCCCTGACTGTAGACCTGTTTTGGCGCCTGGCGTAGACCTTGGTATAGCGAGACGATAGACGGGCCTTCCTGAGGACGCCATTGATCTTTGAGTTAAGTATTTGTGGGTCGCTCCCAGAATCCTTGGTTGTAGACACTTTAGCGAGTGTCTTTGTTGTAAACACTAGTGGTTTGTTGTTGTTGTACACGCTGTGTGAGTGTTTTTTGTCGGTGACACTTTGCTAGCGTAACTTTGTTGTTGTATTTGTTTGACGACTGCAGCCGCCAAAGACCGAGGGTTTTGTTCTTGCTGGGACTTGGTAAATCCCGTAACCCTTGAAGTTTGTGAAACTCGGCTAGCGTGCAAGATGCCTGGTCGCAGTACTTTGTTCAGTTGCTTTAGACCTTGTGGTGCGGATTCCCTGCTGGAGGACTCGTGTCCGATACCTCCGGTAGGAACTCCTACTTATGACTTATATAGCAAACATGGGCTAGGCCCGATTGCTTTTAATGACTATTGGATAAAATATACAAAGAAAGACGGCGATCTTCGTTGGCCACCTCATGGTAGCTTCGAAGCGTCGATCTTAGATAATTTGGAAATTAAGTTGTTCGAACGTAAATCTAGGCCGGCCATGTTTGATGCCTTTCGATTGTGGCGCAAAGAAGCCCGACAGAAAGAGATCAGACAGAATAAACGTAGTGAGCGAGATAATGTTGCTACTATTGTAAAGAAAGCTGAGCAGTTTCAGCGTGATAAGGAGGATAAGGACAAGGAAGTGTTTGAGAGGCTGCAACGTATGACCATAGATAAATGCTATCCTGCTTTGCCTACGGAGTCGGATAAGAAGGAAGAGGCAGTTGAGGATTCTTTAATGTCCTATCTTATGAAGTCGCCACCTCCGTACGTACAGGGTACCGCAGCTCCTGTGGTCCCTGCCGTACCTGTTCTTCCACCTGTTATTCCTCCGCCTATTCCTCAACCTGCACCCGCTCTTCCGACTATTCCTGCTCCTGTGCCTGTGTCTATTCCTACTGCTCCTCCGCTTCCACACACTCCTGCTCACACTACTGCTCCTGTGTTGTTATCCCCTGTCGTTGCTAATGTCTCTACTCCTTCTCTTGTTAGTCCTGTGTCTTACTCTTGTCCCTCTACTCGTAACCGTAATTCCCCCATTGCGGCTAGCTTCTTTCAGTCGCTCGGACCTGTTTTTGGGTCCGCTGGTTCTGATGGCCCACCGCAGAGGCGTAGTCAGCTTCCTGGTAATAGGGAACGCGCTGCGCTATACAATATGGCGATGAGTTGGATCGACAATCCGCAGAGAAATCCACCCCGTGTTGTTCTTGAAACGTTTAGTCAATTCAACATACCGACTCAGAGATATGTGTTTGACGAAATGTGTAAACTTTTACGTGATCAGATAGCGGCAGTTGCGCCTGACGAGGTGCTGACCGCCCTGTCCAATCTTCGGCTTCAGTTCGCAACTGGACTGATAGTCGATACTAATGTCCGACGTGCTATTGAGCAGTTGCTGTCTTTCCGCCTAGCTCCTATTCCTCACGCACTGTTTGTAGAGGATCTTGAACGCCAACAAGCTGAGTCTGGTCAATATCCTATGCGTGAAGTTCCGCCAGTTTGGGTACCTGCTGATAATACCGATGTTAATAACCCAATAGCGGCGCATTTCCAGAGAGTGTGGATACATCTCCCATGGAAACGATCGGAAGTGCTTCAGGTGAAACAAACTTTGCCCGATCCTCGCAAGAATCCTGCTGGGTATTATAAGGAATTGTCGCAGCTCGTAGATGCTACGGTAATGAATCTTGCCGATATCGACATGTTGTTTGGCAATGTCGTACCGCAACCGGTATGGGCCAAGATTCGTCACCAAGATCACGCAAATGAATTAGGTGGTGATTGGAATGCTATTACAGCGGCAGACGCTGGACAAGCGGCTGCTACTAAACCCGATCAATTGATTGAACTTCTTCCCCAGCGAATCATTACGTTAATGAAAACGCTCATGCCAGCTATGAAGGTAAATTGGGATAAGTTGTCAGCCTGTAAGCAAAAGAAAGATGAGAGTGTTTCAGACTTCTTTACGAGGTTTGAGGAAACATTCGTTGATCATAGTGGACAGGATATGGGTACTGAGGGTGGACAGAGGTTGTTTGTGGATAAATTTGTATCGAACTTATTGCCCGACTTGTGCAATAAATTGAAGAATTCAGAAAGTGCATGGGCCGTTTCTACCTCGGCTCAGATTCTGGCTACGGCACAATATTACGAAAATAGAGAGAAAGAGGAAACTGACCGCGCTGATAAAAAGACAAAAGAGCTGAAAACTAAAGTGTTGTTACAACAAGCATATCCGCCGCGTTCTAATCAGAATGCGTCTCAGCAGAATAGATCACAGTCGCAATCGCATCGATCGCAATCGCGTAATGATTCCTCTTTCAACAGATCTTCATTAGGGTACAATCAATGTGCTTATTGTAGACAGGAGGGACACATTAAATTTGATTGTCCTGCTTTAAATGATCGTAATAGTGGTAATTCGTCTAGAGGAGGCCGTGGTGGTTCACAGAATGCATCACGTGGTAGAGGTCGTGGTGCTCAGAACGACCGCTATGACCACTCATCAAACTCTAATAATTGCTTCGATCAACGTGGATCATCGCAAGGACGATCTGCGCAGTACAATGTAGACGATTATTACGTCGATCAGGGAACTGACGACAGTAATTACTAGGACAGCCACAGACAAGGAGAGGGAGTGGTATCAGTTCCGGTTGATCAGAGAGGGCCTTATGTCGCAGTTGCTACATCGGGCGTCGTTGAGCCTTTTCTGTTGGACACTGGTGCAGCGAAAAGTTCTATCATGCATTCGAAACTCCCTGGCGCACCTTTGTCTGGCTTAACAAATGTTTCCGTTGGATTCTCTGGCGCCCCCGTTAGCAATCCAGTTTCGCGCCCTTTGCCCCTTAAAATTGGGCCTCGTGAGCTCGAAGCTCCGTTGATTTTAACCACTGGTTGTGGTGAAAATCTTTTGGGTCTGGATTTGCTTAAACGTTTGTATGCAACTTTGTATTGTTCTCCTGCGGGTGTAAAGCTTACGTTCGGAGAGAAAGTAGTCTCTCCCATGTATTTGTCCCTCGATAAGCTTCCACCGGAATTGGATTCTCTTCCTGCGTCTTTGTGGGCGACGGGTCCAAACGATGTGGGCCTACTTGATATCTCCCCTTATGTTGTTCAGTTGAAATCGAATGTGCGATTGCCACGTATTCCCCAGTACCGTATCTCCCTTGATGGTGAACGAGCTCTGTTAGCGATCATCTATGATTTGATCGAGAAAGATGTTATTGAGGAGACTCGGGGAAACGTGTGCAACAGCCCTGTACTGCCCATTCTTAAACGTACTGATCCTACCAAACCGCCTGTTTATCGTTTTGTTATCGATTTACGGGAGGTAAATAAAATTGTGGTTCCTCAATTCCCTGTTGTGCCTGACATCACGGCGCTACTGACTCTGATTCCAGCTACTGCTTCATGGTTTTCGGTGATTGATTTGAAAAATGCGTTTTTCAGCATCCCGATTGCCGAAGAAAGCAGGGACCTTTTCGGTTTCTCTCTTGGTGGACGTAGCTTCCGGTTCAAACGCGCTCCTCAAGGCTACTGTGAAAGTCCATCGATTTACAGTCAAGCTTTGAAGGGTCAACTGGATGCGTTTAGGTTGCCGGTTGGTGCGGCTTTAATCCAATACGTCGACGACTTATTGGTGGCTGCTGATACTCAGGACATTTGCAAAATTGCTACAGTGTCGTTGCTGCAACATCTCTGTGAGTTACATCACAAGGTGTCACCTTCTAAACTCCAATATTGTTGTCAAGAAGTAACCTACCTAGGTCACTTATTGTCAAAGGAGGGAAGGAGATTGACCCCAGAGAGAATTGCAGCGATTGCACGAATGGCTGTGCCAATAACCCAAAGAGATGTGCGTGCTTTTCTAGGTATCACGTCGTACTGCAGGCAGTGGATTCCAAATTTTTCATTGCTAGCGAAACCATTGGTGGCTCTTACGTGCAAGGATGTTCCAACTCCTTTACCATGGACGGAAGAATGTCAGAAAAGTTTTTCTGAATTACGTGATTCATTGTGTTCGGCTCCTGTGTTAGGTACCCCTGATTACAGCAAGCCGTTCACGTTATACGTTCACGAGAGGGAAGGTTGTGCGTTGAGTGTCTTAACGCAACCTTTTGGTGGTAAGCAACGTCCATGTGCATATTTTTCCTCGACCTTAGACCCAGTAGCTAGAGCATTGCCGAGTTGTTTGAGAGCAACTGCGGCAGCTGCGGTCTCCATCCGACAATCAGCAGGATTGGTCATGGATAATATGCTTACGGTGATGGTTCCGCATGCAGTCGATACTCTTTTGAATCGAACGAAAACTCAGCACTTGACGAGTGCGAGGTTATCTGGGTACGAATTGACGCTCTTGGCAAGCCATATTCAGATAAAACGTTGTAATGTCCTAAATCCGGCAACTTTGTTACCAATTAGTGCAGAGTCAGATGCAGTAACAGAACATGACTGTTACTTGCGGACAGAGGAGGAAACGAAAGGTCGAGTGGACCTTAAAAACACCCCATTGGAAGACCCTGACGGCATCCTGTATGTGGATGGGTCATGTTTCAAATTGCCGAATGGTGATGTGACTACTGCTTATGCTGTTGTAACATTGAATACTGTTGTTGAGACTGCGAGATTGAATCAGAATTCTGCCCAAGCTGCAGAGCTGATTGCTCTTACTAGAGCATGTGTATTAGCAAAAGATAAACGTGTGAATGTGTACACCGATAGCCAGTATGCTTTCGGTGTAGCGCATAGCTTTGGACGGTTGTGGCGAGAGCGTGGTTTCTTCACGTCGCATGGCACGAAAATACAGCATGGCCAGCTCGTGAACGATCTTTTGGATGCATTGACTTTGCCTGCTCAAGTTGCGATTGTTAAGTGTAGTGCGCACCGTAAGGTGACGGATGATGTTGGTCGTGGTAACGCGTTTGCAGATGAGATTGCTAAGGAGACTGCCCGGAACATTAGCACTCGAATGTATGTGACGAGTTCGGTTAGGTGGCCTACAGAATCAAGTATGTGTGAGAATACTATAGAGAGCGTGAAAGCAATTCAGAATGAGGCCACCGACACTGAAAAGACGAAGTGGAAAGAAAGTACGGGAAGGTTGGATGCGAATGGTTGTTGGATTGATTTGTCGGATCAGAAAAGATGGATGTTACCGGATGCGTATGTACTAGCCGTTGTGACAATGGCACATGGGTTAGCACATATTAGCGCGAAAGGTATTTGCAAGTTGTTGGCTGATGTGTGGAAGAATGATGGTATTACGAAGTGTGCTGAACGTCTGGTGAAGAATTGTATGGTGTGTATAATGTACAATCCTGGCAAAGGAACCCCAACTCCCCCTGGCAGTTTTGCTCCTCCTTCGTATCCCTTTGAGGTGATTCAATTGGACTTCATCCATATGGAGCGATGCAATAACCTGAAATATGTTTTGGTTGTGGTTTGCGCATTCTCCCGATGGATCGAGGCCTATCCCCTCAAAGACAATACTGCTTTGTCTACTGCGAAAATCCTACTGAAGGAATACTTTCCTCGGTATGGAATGCCTAGAGTCGTGTGGTCAGATAACGGAAGTGAGTTCGTTGGAAGTGTGATGAAGAGTGTGTGTAAGGGCCTTGGAATTAATCAAAAATTCCATAGCACCAATCATCCCCAGTCAGCTGGATTGGTTGAAGGTTACAATGGTACCCTTAAACTAAAATTAGCGAAGATTCAGGCTACGACTGGACTTTCGTGGCCTGACGCTTTGCCTCTAGCATTACTGTCAACTAGGGCGACTGTACACTCCCGAATAGGGCTTAGTCCCTATGAAATAGTGTTCGGCCGTCCTGCGAATGTGTGGGGGGTTCCTAGGCCAGGTATATTCGTTGATCTTGAGTATCCGATGTTGATTGACTACTTACATGACTTGACTGCTAAACTGAGGTTAATTCATCAACAGGTTTACGACGCCTTGCCGACGCAGACGGAGGGTCCAGGCCACCAGCTCCAGCCCGGTGATTGGGTTGTCACCCGTAATTTTTCGCGCAAGAAGAATCTGGACCCCCGTTTTGTTGGACCTCACCAGGTGCTCCTGGCCACGAGGACTGCCGTTCGTCTTGAGGGGCGGAAAAATTGGGTACATGCTACCCATTGTAAGCGAGTCCCTATTCCTTTGTCGGCAGACCCGTGGGTAAGGAAAGGCATTGCGTCAACAGAAACAGAAACATTGCCGGCGTTTGTACCTTTTAGCGACGCACAGCTTGTTGGTGAACACTCAGCGCAGCAGAAAGCCACTGTTGGAACATTGTCAGCAAAAGACTCCAGACCAAATCAACAAACTGATCAGCAGGACGCTGTCTCTTCGACGGATCCTTTATTTGACGAGCAGACACGTCCCGGGAAACATCGATATTCTTTGCGTTCTCATACTAAGGACAAATAAAATTGTTTTCTTGCTTTGCTAAAAACTGATAACTGCAATATCCTCGTTTCCCCTGATCAACTTTGAACATTTCGTATGATTGAAAATTGTTTGTACGTGTATTAAGATTTTTGTATCTTTTTCCTTCCACAGCTGATTTTTGTGCTAAATAAAATACATATTGTGTATTGAGGGCCGTAGGGCCGCGCGCGTACTTCCTTCTGGACAGTAGGTCTTGACGCTAGGTTAAAGGCCGTCGGTTCCTAGGAACTCCTGGGGATTGACTATTGCTGCACAGAACGAAGTGCGTCAAGAAACGTTGCGGACGGTCATAGGGAAATGGCATTTTCGAAGCTGAATGATTTGGAAGGAGCTCAGGCGTATAGAGTTAAACTGCAGAAACTTAGTCGTACTAAATGTGTTGTATTCCAATTGTTTGTACTGTTTTTAACTGCTTCTGCATTCTTGGCGGGTGGGGTGTATTATGCTATGTCTTACTTTTTACTTCCTACCCCTACTCCTACTTCTTACCCTAACGTTACTCTTACTGCTACTACTGCTTCTCCCCATTCCTTTCATATTTTACCGGAACACGAACAGGCTAGACGTGTAGAATTCCGCAACAATTCCTTTATCCAGCTCCTCCATCAGCATCAGTTAGTGGTTAACACTACTAATTGTTGGGTGTGTGGGTTGATGCCACATACTACGGGTAAGGGAATTCCATATCTGGTGTTACCGTATAGTTCCCAAGGGTCAGCTCGAGCATACCAAACAATGCTTCGAAGCGCACTAGGTTTCCACCCCTCTCCAGAACGTTCCCCCAAACCTGGTCCTACCTCGTATCAGTGGGTGGTGTCGATGGCCATACAGGATTTGGAAGATGAGATCTATGATGCTTTTCTCATCCCTAAGGCAGAGGTACAAGCCTATAGGGCACCGAATCGAGGGGAATATAGTATGTTCACTAATGAAAGGCAGCTTAAAAACTCGCCACCAATATGGGTCGTACCCCACACTGGTAATCTTTGTCTCGTGGGTCGTGGTTCGCAAGCCTCACTTGGAGTAAGTGCTTGCACTGAGAGTTACGTTCTGCCAATGTCCCCGATCCCTGTGTTTCTGGCTGCCAAGGGTACGTACTTCATCTGTCATGATCGTGCATATACATGGTTGCCCTCAGACTTCATGGGCTCATGTTTTGTTGCAAATCTGTTGCCTCCGACGTTCACTGTAGATCCCGATTACCATAAGACTAGAGTTGTACGAGGCGTAATTAGCGAAGAGGATACTGCCGGTCAAGAGGCAGGAGACTTTTTCAAGGGTTTCCTCCCGTTTTGGGGACCTATGGTTAATAGTAGGAACCTGAGACATTTGACTCGAGTGGTAGAATCGACAGCTAACATTACTGCCAGTGCCCTTGGTAATATCACCACAGAACTTCAGGCGGAGAGACTTATGACATTACAAAACCGTATGGTTTTAGATGTTGTCTTAGCAGATCGCGGTG
Source organism: Lissotriton vulgaris (assembly GCF_964263255.1). Classification (NCBI taxonomy): domain Eukaryota; kingdom Metazoa; phylum Chordata; class Amphibia; order Caudata; family Salamandridae; genus Lissotriton; species Lissotriton vulgaris. The sequence continues at coordinate 1,086,589,213 of NC_141694.1, read as the reverse complement.
GGGTATGTAAAGTGATCCATTCGAGCTGTTGCATTTTCATACCTGATAATGCCCCTACTGTCTATCAAGCCATCTCGAAGTTGCATAAGATCTCCGAATCCATACACGTGGATGTAGGGGATTGGACGCTGCTCGGTTGGTTTTGGGGCCTGATGTCGACTTGGGGTTGGAAGATTCTGATGATCATCGGGGTTGTGGTAGTGTTCCTGTTCACGTGTTGCCTTTGTGTGCAGTGTGGTCCTGCCTTATGTGGCCTCTGTGCTACAACGTGTATGAGACAACCACCTGCTACCAAGGGGACTCGCTCGGACAGATCTATGCTACAACGACATCTTGATGGTCTGATGAATATCGAATATGATTCCGACTAGTGCTTGCCTACATGAGGGCAAAAGGAGCGTCTGAGGTTCCGTGACAATTGTAAGTGGTGTTTTTTTTGACTCGCACGAATATGGTCGAGTCTAGTATCTATGAACCGCAAATGACGAGTTTAGTAAGTGTGCGCAGTTTCGCTGTGCTAACTTAAACCGTTCGTCTGTTATGTGGGTTTCTCATCTGTACCCACGGGTTCCATCTTAGATACGGCATCCATTTTGTCTCTTGCCCTCAAGTAGTCAGCGAACGGACGCTGTCCGCTTCGCGACCCTGGGACTCCCAAGATACTTGCGGAAGACACATGTCCTTTGAAAGTGTCTTTATGACGAGGGGGTTGCTACTGTAAGGCAGGTGGCGCCGCTCGAGGCTCATCTTGCCTCACGGACTTATTGTCTCAGCCGTGCATCTCATTAGGCACGTCCCTTTGATGCCTGTATCTCGTGCTTCCCGGCACCTCCCCTTTTACACCCTTTCCGATCTCCCCACTGTCTCCGTCTTCCTCTGCACCTGTCTTCGTTCCTGTTTCGATCTACTTTACTGCTGATTGGAATTTGCTAATGGTGGGAAGATGGGTTTTTACAGTTGGGAACCGCCAAATGTTTCCGCACTTATGTTCCGGACCTTGTATGTTTCAAAGCGACCAAAGCGACCCCTCTGGGAGCTAGATGTGGGAACTGAGTTGTAAACCTTTGTGTTCAATGTTAGCCTATGGGTAAAAAACTGTATAAAAGGAGCGATCCACAAAACCAATTTGAAGCAGTCTCCCGAACTACACTCGATGTACTTCCTGTGACTTCTGTGTTCCCTGCAGTAAATAAACCTTGACTCTTTGACGCCGAAGGAAGTGTCCCGTGTCTCTGTGACTTGTACGCCGGAGCAGGTTACCCACGAAGGTTTCAGGTGTTGTGCCCTGGCACCGCTGGGTCCAAAAGAACCCAGTCCTTCACCGCCTGAGGCATTTCTGAAGGAATATAAACTCAAGTAGTAACTGCTCATTGGAGCTCATGTAAAGCAGCACCACCACTTTACTCCTAGGGAAGTAGCAGCCATTTCCCAAGCAGGCCCAAAGCCTCCCCCTTTGACACTGATCATGTGGCATCATCTGCCCATTTCTACTAAAGCTTCTGCTCCAGAAATGCTGCACTGGCAGGGTGGAAAAGGGTCAAAGATGACAGAGCAATTTCTGTGTGACCCTTGTTGAGCTTGTAGTTGGCCAAGGACATCCTTCTTCTTCTACAAATGTGAGCTACCTAGAACGTTGTTTGGGTAAGGCTCTGAATCCAATGTTTCTGCCTACAGACTGTGGTTATTTCCCATTTGTGTGAAGCAACATTCAGGTTATGCCCCACTAGAGTAAGTACACATCTTAGAAGTTCTGCAGTGGCCTCCGATAAGTCATAGTGGCTCACCACTGAGTACTTTTAGTCTGAGCAAATTCCCACAGAGGATCGATGACCCAGCAAACACACCTACCTGCACTCACTGGAGCTGCAGTTTTGCAAGCCTGGGCGTGAATCAGCTGCCCAGTGGTGGGCATAAGTCTAAATGCTGTGCGCAACCGCATCCACAATGCTTCTCCGATTGTGCGGCAGATCTTGGTTGCTTCTGGGTTCAGGGGATTGAATTTATGCTCTGCTTTGTTGGGTCTCAACCTGCTATGCTTCACTGTCACAACTGCCCTCTCCCTTCACCAACACACGCCCGCCTAGCATATGGGGATGGCAACCATTACACACAGGATCACAGCCCCGCCAGGTCACAATACTGCATGGGGCAACAGCCCGCTTCTTGTCCCTCCTGGCATTCGGGGGTTGTAAACAGCAGTAGGTGAATGGGTGCCCAATAGGTGCAGCAATCCTCAATCTTTACCACGCCCCCCCACCTGCATACCGAGGTCATGAACAACAGCAATCGTGCGGATGTCCCTTTTGACGTAACAGTCCTCAAACCTCATCATGGCCCACACCTGAGAAACGGGGGTCATAAACAGCAGCACTAAATTGGATGACCTTATCAGTGCAATGGTCCTCAATCGTCACTGAGGCCCCCACCTGATATACAGGTGTTCCAAACAGCGGCACTCAGACAGACGCCCGATCGGTGCAATGGTCCTCAGCACAGAGCCAAATCGCACAGTCTTCTTAAGGGACCCAGTCAACAGGATCCCCAGTGAACATCGCTCCTTACATGTACTCTTCTTCTACTCACAGGGTCCTCCACTGGGCAGGTACATATTTCCTGGTTATGGAGTTATGGGCTTCGCAGTACCAGTGGCAAAGATTGACTATGTAGTAATGCTCTTTACCTCTACTGTACAGTACTACTACTACCATAACGCTCAAGCTTATACTGTAAATTGCACATAAACAAGACATCACATTTACCACAAGGTGTCTCTATCAGTGTATATACTTGCAGAGATACAACACATTTACCATAACCTCTTACTGCCTCATTACAACGAGGTCCTCTGTAATTCTAACGAGGCCAGTCACATGAGTTACAAGCCCCTTCCAATTTCAAGACCTATGGTAACTCTGTGGATCAGTAGCCTTTCACTTACAGACCCATCTATTGAAAGCAGGTGGCGTCTCAGTGAAGAAACAAAGGACCTGAAAAATAACCAGATGAATCGATCCTCCTGGTAATTACTAATTTCTAGTGAACTCTAATGGTACCACACATAATTGATGAATCCGACCCCTGGAGTTACTGATGCATCCAGTATCTGTAACTTGGGAGGTGGCGGAGTTAGTAGACAAAGCAATCACCTTGGATTATAGCCAACAGCAAAGGGCTCATAAGTGACTTACAATGTTCAAAACCTACAATTCGGAAAAAACACTAGATTTATTCTGCTTCTTTTATTTGCACACCTTGAAGATGTGTCTTGTCAGTGCATGCAATTTAATTGATAAGACCCCTTCCATGAATTAATCTTCATTCACAAGTGCCTTTTAGTCACTACTCAGAAACGTTCCAAGGATTGTTTTTTTTTTTTAAGTGATAGCAGGTTTCTGAAGTATTTCTTTGCCAACTTATCCCAGTGCTGTTGAATGTCAAGATTACTGTCTACCAGGCTACCTATTTTACATTCCACCTCGTGCCTTTTTCTTTCATCACACTATGCTTCCTCACTGAAGATAAAAAATAAGCCATGGTTCTAAAAATGTACAATTGGTGCCGCATATAGCAACATAAATTAAGTGTTGTTTGTTACTCCACCGAAGCACAATACTTACCTTGTTTTTGTTGGGGACCTTAACATTCACTTATGCACATATGCTCCAAAAGAGGTTTGCATGCTCAAGGAGAACAGAGGGGTTGCCAAACCAGATTTCCGGCTTACGAGCTATGTGAATGCCTTGAATAATCTACTAACTTCATTTAATATGAGTTTCGCGAGCAATTCTTTCTCAAGAATGCATTGGTTCCAACCTTTGCAGCAACAGTGGCCACCGGTGTTATTTACTATATTATGATTTCTGACAACTTAGCTCCTTTCACAAGACGTTTTGATGACATCCCATCGTGCTTAAATGATCATACGTTGATGTAAGTAGAGCTTGATTGGGGAGCACCCCGGAAGCAACCCGAGGCTACGGCGTGTAATTACGGTGTTGCCAGATCAAATGACATTCATTGCAAATGGACTGGGATCAGTACCAATACATTTCTCCCAAAATTATTGGCCCAGAATGACGGAAATTTTCAAACCTGGCTGACAAATCACATCAGTTCCATGGAGGCAATAGCATCTTTGAAGCTATTTGCAAACTATTAATTCAATTTTTGGTCAAAAATTGTCACCACCAATATATAAAGGACAAGAAGGGCTTTTTCTTTCTTCGCTTCATAGTCACTCTAAGTTAGGGCATGGTATGCTTACAATGAATCATACATCTACTACTGAATCCTCTATATCAGAACGTCGTTGCAAGGGCCCGATGTGGTTCAGTAGGTGAATGTACTAGATTTTTTCGGGTGCAGAGGGGAGTAAGACAACAGTATTTCTTGGCCCCTTCTTGTTCACTCTATATGTAAATGGCCTCCAACGTGCCCTTGGGCGCTACACGATCGATTTACCAAGGAGAAGCACCTGCCCAATTCCTGCCCTGATGTACGCAGATGGTGAGCTTCTTATGGCACGCACCACCAATGATTCACAGCTGCTGCTGAATTCTTTTACTACATATATGGAAGGGCTGAACCTAAAGGTTATACTTAATTAAAAATGATTATGATGTTTGGAAAGGGGTTTCCTAAAACTAGGCAGGTTGTCATCAAAAGCTACCAGATTCCACGGTTTTCTACATTTTGCTAACTAGGGTCCTGTCTGAAAAGTCTTGGAATTGGACCCCTCGATTCCACCTTAAGACCCAAAAGTTAAAGAAATCAGCTATGTCTATTTTCTGTTTGGCTTCTTAATTGGGGTCAACACCCATAAGGGATATGTTCACAATATATACATGTACACTCGTCTCCTCTGCCACTTATCGATCAAGCATCTGGGGTTATACTGTTTGCTGTACCTTGCAAAGGGCAGATAATTCAGTCACTAGTACATTACTTGCCATTTCGCAAGCTACTCCAGCGCTCATCTCTCATAAGGATTTGGGCCTTTCTTTCTTTGAGGATACAATCAGATAAAAGTTTTGCAGCTTTGGCACTCGATTTGATCGAAACCTGAAGCTACTCTGAATAGGGAGTGGATAACTGATTGCTGGTTACTAGATCAACCTTATTAAATCACTTGGTTAAAGCTCATTAAATCTAGTAGTTTCAGCCTGTGGATAGGTTAGGTTAACACATAAGGCAATATTACTTTGTAATAAACCCGTACTTAAATACAAACTGAAAGGGCTGGTGTGTGCAGTTAGAAAAGGATGTGTTCTGATTTGCTGGAGGTATAATGCTCTTACTCACACCATGATGAGTTTGCAGAAATTGAAAATTTCCTAATGAAAAAAACTGTACATAAATCCTCTATTTTGGGGGTGAGCTGGAATATTCCTGAATGCTATATAGAATGCTCCCTGATTCCTTTTTAGGTTGAAGTGTAGAGCTGCGCACATGTGCAGTCTCGCTGGCGAGATTTAGTGTTTTCATGAGGGTTAACTAGCGGGCTTTAAGCCCCGCCCCTCCTTCCCGTTGGCCGGCGTCACCGTTTTTGCTAAACGGTGGCCAGCCATTGGGAAAGAGGTTTGTGTGACATACACTTTTCTCTTTTTGAGATGGCCCACTTGGACTGGCTCATCTGACTTTCTTTTGGCGTACAAGGTTTCTTATCTTTAAAGATAAACCTTTTACACCAAAAGGAAGTCAGACGAGCCCTCCAAGTGAGCCGTCTCAAAAAGAGAAAAATCTCTGTCTGGCAAGCGCTTGTTTGGAGGGGGTACGAGGGAACATAAAGCTTAGTGGATCTGTTTTCAATAAGTGGGATTTTATTAACAATAGAGTTAGGAGAAGGGGGGGTGCATACATCCGCTGATGTGCGTGTATTTTCTCTGCGTTGGACCTTGATTTGTTGTAGTTGCGTTTTTATTATTGTGCAATAAGAACAGAGCCATGAACGTCAAAGCTTTCCTCTTCTTTCGCAAGCTTCGCTCGTCTCTGGCCTCTGTGCGCGTTTAAAAGACAGGTTGGAAATCCTTGTAGTAGAGGAGTCCTTGCAGCAGGGAGTGCCGGGCCGGCATCTGGTGTGTGTTTGATATATGCTCTGAGCCCCCACGGAGCTGCTTGGTGCCAGCACATCTCGAGGCCTCTTACTCGAGTAGTGTGCCATTAGATCACCGCGCTGTGCACAAATTCTGTCAAGCGACCCGAAGTCCACAGGAGTCGATGATGGTCCCAACGCCACTCCACCCGGAACGCCACCCAAAACTACGTTGTTCTTGGGGTGCGTCTCGAACAGAGGGGAAAGGGGAAGTGGAAGAAAAGAAGAGACAGCCTTCAATATTGCCTGATGTATTTCTTTTCAGGGTCTAAGTTGTATCTGCACTCTATTGGTGTAAACTTGCATAGGAGATATGATAAGCAGACATGCAACACTACTGTTTATTTTTAATATTTTCAGCTATATTGTTACCCACTTTTGAATTCTGAGCCTTACCAAAGTGACCCCAGGCTGTGCTTCCTCTCTTGCGTAATGACTTGTTTGGAGTTCTGACTCTGTATTCAGAAATAAACAGCCACTAATTAAATACCTATTTAAATCACTATATGCTCTTTTATATGTACTAGCTCTACTAAGATATTCACCTTGAACCCATGTTAAGTCATCCTATAATAAGACGCTTATTTGTAAAGAGTTCTCCTTTTCTGTATCCTGAATAATGTCTACTTAAGACTGCAATTCCTGTACTCCGTCAGTAATTAGTAAAAGTCACTCGTTATCTGTCATACCTTGCCAGCTTCTGATATGCTCTACATTACCACTGAGCTAGAGCTTCATTGAGAGTTGGCAAGGCGAAGTCACTCGGAAATCCCACGTTGCGCATTCGTTGTTGAATTTCACTAGTCCTCACTCGTAGGTGAGGCGTCTCTGAGTTTGCTTGAAAATCACAAAAAGAAACCATGCGCAATGGAAGTCACTTCTTCCTCACGCAAGGCTACAGTTGAAGTGCGCTGTTCCTAATTGGAACGCGTGCCTCAATCTCAACGCCGGTTGCGAGATCCAAAACACTGGACCGCGAACAGACACTCAAACAAGGCCCACTGGAGCCGCCATTTTCTATTCCAGAACTTTGTATATATTTCAAACAGCGTCTTACAAAGAGCCTGGTTACAGGTATTCTCTTACGCCAACGTGAATGCTTGACTTGAATTTGAGCCTGCCTGATAATTACAGTAGCTACACTTGTAGTATGATTAGTTGTTTCTGTAGTCGTGGCAAATACCCTGTCAGACAAGCATTCTTGAATGCATTAGCCTGCTACACATGTGCCAAAGAGCTGACGCCGCCTCTGCAGCATTATGGAGCTGACATAAAGCTTATCAAGACATGCCAGTGATGAATGTAGGCACAGCAGAGTTCGGCGCTGGAACCCGCAGTGACACCCTACTACCCCCCGATAGTAGCTTTTAACCTGTGCTGCTGGAACAAGTGAGACCTGCTTAAAATGGACGCTCATGCGCATCCCTTTCAGGGTTTTGCAGCTTCCTGGGTTCTAATCTGGGGTCCGCATGTTTGGAGATGGTGTTGAGAGCAGGGCATTGCTCACACCAGCTGCCCCTCGCAGCAGCACCACTGCCCACACACACAACCCCACACACACACACACACACCCACACACAACCACACACACAACCACACACACAACCACACACACAACCACACACACACACCCACACACACAACCACACACACAACCACACATACAACCACACATACACAACCAAACACACAACCACACACACAACCACACACACACAACCACACACACACACGACCACACACACAACCACAACCACACACACAACCACACACACACACAACCACACACACACAACCACAAAACAGCACACAATCAAACACACAACCACAAACACAACACACACACAACCACACACAACCACAACACACACAGTCACACACACAACCACAAACAAAACACAACACACACACACACAACCAAACACATAACCACACACATAACCACACACACAACCACACACACACAACCACACATACACAACCACAACCACACACACACAACCACAACCACACCCACAACTGCACACACAACCACACAACCACACACAACCGCACACCACACATCCAACCACACACACAACCACACACACAACCAAACACACAACCACAACCACACACACAACCAAACACACAACCAAACCCACAACCACACACACACAACTACACAAACTACCACACACACACACACACACAACCACACCCACAACCACACAAACAACCACACACACAACCACACATACAACCACACAAACACACACAACCACACACACAACCACATGCACAACCACACACTCAACCACAAACACAACACACAGACACACAACCACACACACACAACACACACACAACCACACATACACAACCACACAGACAACCACACACAACCACACACCTACTACACACTTACTACTCTCTACTATTCTCTATTACTCACTCTATATTACACACTCTACTACACACTCTCTACTCTCTACTACACACTCTCTACTACTCACTCTCTACTACTCACTCTACTACACACTCTACTACACTACTACTCTCTACTAATCACTCTACTACACACTCTCTACTACTGACCACCACACTCTACTACACACTCTACTACACACTCTCTACTACACACTCACTAATCTCTACTATTCTCTGCTACTCACTCTATACTACACACTCTCTATTACTGACTACCACACTCTACTACACACTCTCTACTACACACTCACTAATCTCTACTATTCTATACTACTCACTCTCTACTACATACTCCCTATTACACACTCTCTACTACTCACTCTATACTACTCACTCTATACTACACACTCTACTACACTACTACTCTCTACTACACACTCTCTACTACTCACTCTCTACTACTCACTCTCCTACTCTCTACTACTCACTCTCCTACTCTCTACTACACACTGTACTACACACTCACTACTACACACTCACTACTCTCTACTATTCTCCACTACTCACTCTATACTACATACTCTCTACTACACACTACTCTCTACTACACACTCTCTACTATTCTCCACTACTCTCTTTATACTTCACACTCTCTACTACACTACTACTCTCTCCTACTCACTCTCTAATACACAATCTACTACTCACTATCTACTACTCACCCTCTACTACTCGCTCTCCTACTCTCTCTTACTCTCTACTACACACTCTACTACACACTCACTACTACACACTCACTACTACACACACTACTTTACACTCACTACTCTCTACTATCCTCCACTACTCTCTACTACTCACTCTATACTAAACACTCTCTACTACACACACTACTCTCTACTACACACTCTCTACAACTCTCTACTATTCTCTACTACTCACTCTATACTACGCACTCTACTACACTACTACTCTCTACTACATATGCTCTACTACTCACTCTACTACTCACTCTCTACTACTTACACTCTACTACTCACTCTCCTACTCCCTACTACACACTCTACTAAACACTCACTACTACACACTCACTACTCTACACTCACTACTCTACTATTCTCCACTACTCTCTACTAAGCTAAACTACTCACTCTATCCTACATACTCTCTACTACACACACTACTCTCCTAAGCACTCTCAACTACTCTCTACTATGCTCTACTACTCACTCTATACTACACACTCTACAGCACAACTACTCTCTACTACACACTCTCTACTACACACTATCTACTACTCACTCTCAACTACACACTCACTACTCTCTCTACTACACACTCTCTAGTGCACACTCTCCACTACACACTCACTATTACAAATTCACTACTACACACTCACTCCTCTCTACTATTCTCTACTACTCACTCTTTACTACACACTCTCTTCTACACACTCTCTACTACACACTCTCCACTACACACTCTACTACACTACTACTCACTCTACTACATACTCTCTACTTCTCACTCTACTACTCTACTACTCTCTACTACTCATTCTACTACACACTCTCTACTACACAGTCTCTACTACACACGTACTACTACACATTCACTACTCTCTACTATTCTTTACTACTCACTCTATACTAAACACTCTCTCAGGAATAGATACTTTATAAAGAATGTAACATTCTCTGACCCCTCGTATAACAGCACAGACTCAGAAGGTGAGAGGAATTCTGAGAATAGGAATAGGAATGAGTGCAAAGAAGAACCAGCAGGGAGTAGCTGAGATTACCCTGTTTTTTTAGGTCAACAACAGTGGAGGCAACCCCGAGCATTCAGGACGCGGGGGAGGGGCCGTCCAGGCAATCAACAGAAGGAAGGCACTATGAGATGGCCATATATGAGAACAAGCAGCCACAAGGATTGGGAATAGAGGAAACAAATCCTAAAGCCCCTATTGTAAATGTATCAGATAAAATATTAACGGTTGAGGAGATTTCAGTTTTGGAAAAGGTTTGGGGTTTGCCCTGAGTACACAAGGTTGTAGGTTTTCTATAGAAAAAGATGTCCGAGATCTATTTAGAAAAATCAGGATAAAAAGATTCTTTGAAAATAAGGACAGTAGACCATCTCACAATAAATCAGGACTTAAATCTCCATCTACCTGGACTCCTGGTATAGGTCTTGTGGGCCAGGAGATTGATACTTTTGAAAAAGTAATAACCAGTGGCCTGGATAAACTATTAGATGAGAAAATATGGACAGAAAACAATTTATCGAATAAAGAGAGGGAAGCCCTTATGAATTTATCTAGATGTGAGGAGATCACAATCAGGCCAGGGGACAAGGGGGGCAGTATAGTTGTCCTGAATACATCCAACTATGATAGGAGAATGTTAGCACTTTTAGGCAATAGACTACACTATAGAAAATCTTGTGCTGAGGACTGGAATGAACTTAAAAAGAAAGTCAGGGACCTAGTGAATCATGCTAAAGAGGATAATATTATTTGCGAAGAGGAGTACAGATTTCTTATCAATGAACATCCCAGGGTACAAGCCCTATACGGGCTGCCCAAAGTACACAAGAGCATGGAGGATCCTCCCATGCGTCCAAATGTCTCAGGGATAGATTCATTAACAGAACCCCTAAGCAAATATGTGGATCATTTTATTCGTCCACTAGTGGAACAATTGCCGTCGTATATTAAAGATACGACTGATATGATATCAAAAATTGAGGGGATGGACTTTAATGGGAACTGCCAGTGGTTGGTATGTTTGGATATAGAATCGTTGTACACAAACATACCACAGCAGGACACAGTGACAATGATGATGGACATTCTTAGCAATGAGGATGGCAATCTCTCGGCTGAGAATGTATTCATTATTGAGTGTATAGAAATAATAAAAAATAATCTGTTCCACTTCAAGAAGGAATTTTATTGCCAAATGAAGGGCACCAGTATGGGAGCCACATGCGCTCCCTGCCTGGCTTGCCTATATGTGGGTAAATTTGAGGAGCGCCACATCCATAATGAAATGAGTCCATTCTTTGAGAATATAAAGCAGTGGTCTAGGTTCATAGACAATGTGTTTTTTATTTGGGAGGGAGACGAACAAGATCTGAATAGCTTTTTAGCATGGTTGAATTGTGGTGACTTGAATCTTAAATTCACAGCAAGCAAAAGTCAAGTAGCAGTAGACTTTTTGGACATTAAGATTTTGGCGAAGGAGGGGAAGTTATGTGTGGATCTGTATGTCAAGCCATCTGACAGAAACACACTTCTTCACCACACTAGCTACCACCCAATGTGCAAAAAAGATGGGATTCCATTTAGTCAGTTCTTGAGAATTAGATGTAACTGTAGTGACAGGAAAAGTATTGAGATCCATGCAGAATCCCTAAAACATAAACTGATCCAACGAGGCTATCCAAAAATATTAATTAAAGAAGCATACAAAAGGGCTAAATACTTTAATAGAGATAGTTTATTTGAGCCCAAAGATAAGACTAGCCATGTAACACAGGGGACAGTAATGGTGTCCAACTTTAATGGAATGATCTACAAACTCAAAAACTTGATTAATAAGAATTGGTCGATATTAAATAAATCTGGCACCACACCTCTACAGAAACCCACTTATGCTTACAGGCGGAATAAGACGATCAGAAACCATTTGGTGCAAACATATAGAGAGCCCAGACAAAAGAGTATTAAGGATGGGAGTACAATTAGAGACAATTTACCTTGTGGTACCTGTACTCACTGTAAAAATATTGTAAAATCAGATAGAGTAGAACTTAATGGTATCACCCATTGGATGAATGAACATGTCAACTGTAGAACTTTGATAATTTGCCCTTGTCAAAAAGGGTATGTTGGAGAAACAGGACGCGAAATGCGCCTGCGTCTTACTGAACCTCGATCAGCCCTTAAGAACCATAAAAAGAACGCACCCTTAGTAGAACAATGGACCTTAAATAATCATAGAGAAGAGGAGCTAAAATGGGTAATTTTAGAAAAAAATCAAAATATCTGGACGTGGTGGAGACATGGAGAAAAAACGCAAACAGAGAGAACAGTGTTTTATGTCCAAATTTAAAGCATACCACCAGGGACCTAACAGTAGGGAGGAGTGGGAAAGAATGATTAAATAAATGAACAAAGAAATGTATGTCTATATAATGGTACCTTGTGTAACATATGTGGATTGCATTATTATTTAAATCCTACCCAAAGCGGTAATAATGATGTGATGTTGAGCAGTAAATGAGATGGGTTGTTGAGATGCCCAATGATCTATGATATTAATATAAATGCTTGTTATACCAATCATTACATGTATAGGAGCATTGATGTATAGACTGCACTGCCCATATATGAGTACAACAATAAGTCTTTGATTTATACCTGGATTGCCAAATTGCTAGTATCTTGAGATGAGAATAAACACACATATGAGTATATAATATCGATATAATATCTATGAGACAATAGGTTGTTGTTTTAAGCTGTAATAACAATTTGATATGACGAGCACTATTTAAAATGTCCAAATATCTAATGAGTGCGATATTAATGTAAAAGTCTTTTTTGTCAACTTTGACATGTGTTTTGGCATAGATGTATAGAATGCACCACTAAAATATGAGCATAACAATAGGCTTCTGATGTATAGCTGTATTTCTCTAAATATCAATATTAGAAATCGAGAACAGACCTATAGCGGAGCATATTATGAGCCCATATACAGGAGCACATAATGAGCCAATGTACTGAGAGAAAATCGTGAAAATATTAGACCGTGGCTTTTATATATATATATGCAGAAACCACATATTTAACCTTTACTGTTGCAAGTCTACGTAATTTCGTGGCAGATAGAGAGATGTATGGAAAAACCTACAAACATGGCTGCTGTTAGTAGGTCTGAACTGGTATCCGCATATAACGTATCTATGGTGATTGAACACAGATGAGCCGATACCCTATAGAATCGTGTCCTAAAGAACTTCAAAGATAGTGAGAGTATAGAGAATTACATTTGTTATGCGGTGGGAGTAAAATGAAGAAAAAGAGACCATGCGCGTATGTTGTATTGCAAAAACCTATGAATAAACTACAAAAATGGTGGGCGATTATCACTACTTCCTGAATTATACACTTATCTCGAGACATTCCCCATAAGAGTAGTCACGTGGTGCGGAACTATCTGAAGAACTACAAATTTGGAACTACAAATATGGTGGGACAACAGTTAATCATCTTACTAAAAAAGACTAATAGACGCCAATTATGCAATTAATAGGCGGGCGTTTGTGTATATATTGGTTCAACTGAACCGTTGTATCCATACCACGGAAAACCCGGGAGACGGAGGAAGCAGACGCTGATTGCGACTTGTAGGTAAGGGAATATGCTGACCTAATGCGGTTATTGTGGGCCGGCTATGGGGGAAGGTCCTTAATAGCTAAGGATTTAAACTAGACATAATGTCGATCGGAAAGCTGGGGGACTACTAAATTCTTGAAATGTGGGAATATGCAGTTCTTCTGTGTAGTGCACCTTTTAGTATTAGCCTCAGCTACGCATGACAATCCTAAAGGATGTTCGTATTTGAATAGCGGTTTCTGGCGAATCAGCATATATATGGGAGGAATGGCTCTCACGCTAATGGCTGGTACTCTTACGATATAGTGCTGCAGTGATACAAGGCAGAATACAAGTCCAATAGCTGGGACTCGTGGGAATAGAGCCCAATATTATTAGTAGTAAATTAGTATTACCTGAAATTAAGTGAGTTAATAATGTGGACACAGCAATCCAGGCAAGGATGTTATGAAAGAACAGGACTAAACATATAGGAGCTGTCTTAATTAAGAAAGATATCTATCAGATTAGACATGCTCATAATAGGATTATCTTATTACAATAGGTTCCAAGAAGTACCATATGACCCACATAAAGAGGTGGCACAGTACGGATGTAGGTGAATTGAAAAGAACACCGAGCCGTGAAATAAATCTCCAACAGGAATAGGAAAATAGATGATCTACCTGTTGAAAGAAATAAATGGGACGATATAACATCGGTCTGCACCAAGTAAGTGCGTTATTAATTGAAATAACAAATGGAGAGGGTTGTGATAGAGTTGACCAACACAGTAACTGTAAAATCCCTACTTTATATTATATTTTAGAACAATAGGAGGACGTCTCTCTGAACCCCTGAAAGAAGGACCATAAGTCAATCATTGGTCAATCATAAGAACAGTGGGAAGTCAAAAACACTGAATGTAAGATTTCTAATGACCTTCACAGCAGACTCACATATATTAAAATTAGTTCGAGATAACACATAAAAATTACTAGGTATTAATTGTATGTATTTATTTCCAGATGGAAGATATGTTGTCTTATATTGTTCTGTCCTGAAGAAGGTGTTGATACAATCAAAACAAGACACCGAAACGCGTCGACATGAGCACTTATTTTTATCATTGTTTTTTTTAATCTTTATTGTAAGAAATTTTGTGTAAATACTGTTTATGTGCTGTATACAAAAGAAGGTACTGTATGGTACACAAATTAATTGGAATAGTAAGACACAATGATCTTTTGTAATGAAAGCACCATGAAGAATTAGTGTATTTTAATGTATTTTGTATAAAAATCTTTTGAATTTAAGCAATGAGCTTGCTTTTAAGAAAATAAAATCAAGATAACATATGAATTTTTATGTGTTGTTGTAAATATATGTGTAGTTTTTACTGAAATGTCTGAGATGGTCATGAACATAGTATAGCTTGAATTGAGTAACACAGAAAGGAATCTTTTTTGTTTACTATTTGTATTACCCAGTCCTTTCTGGTGTTTTGGGAAACTCTCTCTTTTTAGAGACTACACACTCTCTACTACACACTCACTACTCTCTACTATTCTCTACTACTAACTCTTTACTACACACTCTCTCCTACTCACTCTCCTACTCTCTACTACACTCTCACCACTACACACTCACTACTACACACTCACTACTCTCTACTATTCTCTACTACTCCCTCTATACTGCACACTCTCTTCTACTCTCTTCTACACACTCTTCTACACACTCTTATACACACTCTTCTACACACTCTACTACACACTCACTACTACACACTCACTACTACACACAAACTAGTCTCTACTATACACTATCTACTACACACTCTACTACACTACTACTCTCCATTACTCTCCTACACACTCTCTACTACTCTCCCACACACACTCTCCTACTCTACTACAAACTACTACTCTACTACACACTCTACTACACTCGCTACTACATACTCCCTACTACTCCACTACTCACTCTCTGCTACTGACTCTCTACTACTCACTCTACTACACACTCTACTACACACTACTACTCTACTACACACTCTCTACTACTCTACTACTCACTCTCTACTACACACTCTACTATTCTCTACTACACACTACCACACACTCTACTACTCTCTACTACTCTCTACTACACACTCTACTACACACTCTCTACTACACACTCAATACTACACACACACTACTACACACTCAATGCTACACACTCACTACTCTCTACTACTCACTCTACTACACACTCTCTACTACACACTCTCAACTACACACTCTCTACTACACACTCTCTAATACACACTCTACTACACACTCTCTACTACATACTCTCTACTACATACTCTCTACTACATACTCTCTACTACAGACTCTACTACTCACTCTCTACTCTCTACTACTCATTCTCTACTCTCTATTCTCTACCTCTCTCTCTACCTCTTTCTCTACTACTCTCTACCTCTCTACCGCTACCTCTCCTTCTCTCTATCTCTCTACGCACACACATATGCACATATATATATGTATATATATATGCATATGCATTTATATATATGTATATCTGTATGTGTATATATATATATATATGCATATATAAACATATATATATATATATACACATCTGCATATCTATATAAATACATGCATACATATACATATGCATATACATATATGCATACATATTCATGTTATGTACATGAAAGTTTGAAAAACAGTAATAAAAGCAAAGCGATGAAACCACCTAATTACAAACAGGATTGTTTTAACTTAAAAGAGGGCGAGACCTATTGCATTTTCAATGCTTGTTGATTTTGCTGCTCACTTGCTCTGACTCTGCAAATTATCCTGTGTTGCCCTATTTACTGAAAGCCTTCATGTCAATAGTTTCATGCATTTGCATTTAAGATTTCTGTACTGCACATTTTCAATTTTTGAAATATATCTCTTACATTTCTATTCCTTTTTAAAAACAAATCATTTTTATTGAGAAAAAATACAAATAAAAGAAATACATATGTGAATAATGGACACAAATAAATGAATAAACATTAGGAAAAAAAACCCAAAAAACAATAGAACTGGGTCCGACTTAAATAATACGTACAGGCAAGTTGTTGCATACATGATGGAGTACTCAAATACCTATTGATTACACCCAGTATCTACATGATAATCATATACTGTGAACACATCAGTGAACGAGAGTAGCTATTACAAATGGTCAAGCAATCAAGCATTGTGGTTACATTCAAAACGAGAATAGCTATTACAAGTGGCCAAGCAATCAATCAAGCAATCAAGCAGTGTGGTTACATTCAATACATTGAACTTGCAAAAAAGATACGTATGCTATTGTGATAGAAAAGGACTCACAGAGGATCAAATGAGAATGAAGAAGCGTCTAGGGACTTCCAGATTTTCTTGTGGGATCTACACCATGGGAAATTGTGGTGAACAGGATTGTCCGGCACTCTTAGGAAGGACAGCCACTCTTTCCAAATTCTAAAGGACACATCTTTTGCGTTCTTCCATTTGCATAATATGACTTTGCAAGCTAAGGTGAGCAAGAGATCCATCAGCTGCCGGTAATTATCGTCGACTAGTGTTGGGTCTAGGGCGCCTAATATGATGTATTAAAATTCTCTAGGGGGATTGATGATGAATACTTGTTCTATACAATTATAAATTGTATCCCAGAACAACTGTAAGGAGGGGCAGGTGAAGGGCATGTGGGCTAGATCTCCGACAGCGGCGTTACAGTTCCAGCATGTCGGATTATCTTTTAAACGTAGTTTAGAAAGTTTTTCAGAAGTCCAGTATGATCTGTTGAGTATCATATACTTGGTTTGAGACAAGATAGGGGATATTTTGTTCGAAAAGGCTCTGCTATAAATTTTATCCCAATCAAACATGAGATTGGTAGAGTTGGATTCTGATTCCCAATGGGTCTTGTTACGTTTGTATGATTTTCTAGGGTTGAGTAAAAGGAGTTTATATATCTTTGATACAATATGGCCTGCTTTCAAGACTTGTGAAAATTGAGAGGTGAGCCATGGATCATAGGGCTTAATGGGGCGTGCTGAAAGGAGGGCTTTCAATTTCAAAAAGTCGTAAAAATCCATGGGATTTAAGTTGTATTGGCTTCGAAGTGTTGAGAAAGGTAATGGGTGAGGGCCTGCATAGAGATCTTTTACTAAGTTTATGCCTTTCTTAGACCAGCGCTCCCAGTAGGGCATGTTACCCTCAATCTTTAGCGAGGGATTCCGCCATAGAGAAACTATATTAGATTTGTTTAATCTTAATTTTGATTTATGTAGTTGGTCTAATCTCAGGAGTGCTCGCCTAGTATTGAGGAGAACATATTTGGAATGGAGGCAGTGGGAGAGATCCATGGTGAGGAGGGCAGATAAAGGCATATTATCGATGAGTAACTTCTTCACATCTAGCCAAACTGGTGTGTAGTCCGGATTTACAGTCATCCAGTTGGCTCCTTGCTTGCATAGAAATGCTGTTTGATAATTCCAGAAGTTAGGGAGACCCAGACCGCCTTTTTCTTTAGATAGCTGCAGCTTAGTCAGTGATATTCTGGGTTTCTTCCCCTGCCAGAGGAAGGAATTAAAGAGCTTGTCGATCTTGTTTAAAAAGTCAGAGGAGAAAGTCATCGGCAGCATGCTTGCAAGATAATTCACTAAGGGAGTCACCATCATTGCCAGCGTCTCAGCCCTACCCCACCATGAAAGATATTCAGGAGACCACCCTTCCAGCAGGAAGAGATTTTTTTGAAGACTAGATTTTGATTAGTGTGAAGGGTAGAGATTAAATCCTTGTCAAAATCCAGCCCCAGATACTTAAAGCATTTTGGTTGCCATCTCAGGCCGGAGTCCCCCATGATCTCTTTGTTACCTTGGTTATTAAGCAGTTTTATTTCAGTTTTATCTTTGTTTAGTTTGTACCCTGACACGCGAGAACATTTTTCAATTGAGGACATAAGAGCAGCAATGGCCTCCTCAGCCTCTTCCGAGACCACTAAAACGTCATCAGCGTAAGCGGTAATCGTAACCGTACAATCCTTGAAATGGATACCTTAGATACGATCATTGTTCCTATTGTGGTATAAGAATGGCTCAATTGCGAGTAAAAATAGTGAGTGGGAAAGGGGGCAACCCTGTCTGGTACCCTGTTGTAACTTGAAGGATGATGAGATTGAAACTCCCGCAAGGACCCTAGTCGAAGGACTGAAATATAGAGACATTAACATCTTTGTGAAATTTTCTCCCAGCCCAGACTTATTCAGCCTTGCTTCAAGGTATGTCCAGTCAACTTTGTCAAAAGCCTTTTCGGCATCAAGCGTTATTGCTACTGTGGGAGATGTAATAAGTTTGGGCTTCTCCAAAACATGAGCTAAGATCCTGGTGTTGTCACTGGAGAGCCTGTTCTTTAAAAAACCAACCTGTGAATGGTGAATAAGCTTGGGCAGGATTTTTGAAGACGTTAACATAGCAAAGAGCTTACAATCTGTATTGATAAGGGAGATCGATCTGTAATTTTTAGTTAGTGTTGGGTCTTTCCCTTCCTTAGGCAGCACTGCAATGATGGCCTCAGCCAGTGTACCTGTGACTTTGCCTGCTTCACTGTATTCGTTGAACAAGTGTAATAGTGGCAGAGATAAGAGAGAGGGGAAACACTTATAGAATTTTGCGCTAACCCATCAGGGTCAGGTGCCTTCCCACATTTAAGTGATGTAATGAAATGTTTAATTTCTAGGGTGTTTATTGAGCTATTAAGTTCCGATTGCTCCGTGTCTGAGAGAGGTGGCAGGTCACATTCGTTAAGGTACTCCTAAATTTTAGTGTTATCTACATCTTTATTTTTGGAGTATAAGGTGTTGTAATAGTCTTTGAAGATTTCCGCAATCTTTACTGGGTCAGACTGTGTTGCACCATTATGATCTTTTATACTATTAATCGTGTTCTTTTGTACTTTAAATTTTAAGTATGCAGCTAAACTCCTACCAGCCTTATTCGATTCGCAGAGCTTGAACCTCCTTTGTCTGTTTATCCAGACCCCTCCTCTATTGCTTATTATTTCATTATATTTGTACTTTTTATTCACCAATTTATTCAGTGTTAATTCATCTTTAGATGTAATGTGCTTACTTTCTAGGGCCGAAATCTCTTTCTCTAACTCGTCAAGGGATTTATTGTATTCCTTATTAACCGCTGATCTGATTTTAATAATTTCACCCCTGATAGTGCTTTTCAGAGCCTCCCAGCGATTTAGATCAGAAGTGTTGTTCCTTTTATTGTGAGTTAGGTAGAACTGGATAGCATGTTCTATGAGTTTACTATGTTGTTCCTTTTCCAACACTTCATCATTCAGTCTCCATAGAGACTGTCGACTGGTCGATTTAACGTTGGAGATGGAGAGTAAGATACAGGAATGGTCTGAAACCACCTTAGGTTCTATTGACGTCTCCATGATCCTAGAAGTGGCGTTACTTGTGATAAATAGGTAGTCGATACGAGTGGAGGAGTCGTGAGGATGTGAATACAAAGTGTATTCCCTGCCTGTGGGATTTTGTAATCTCCAGGAGTCCCGTAAATTGAAGCGAGCACAGAGGTTGGAGAAGCTTTATGGGACTTGTTGCTGTTATAGACGCACCTTGAGTCTCTGTCTAAAGCCGGATCGAAAGGCAGATTAAAGTCTACCACCAGGATATGCATGGCCGAATCAGGAATAGTTTCAATCTGTTTAGTTAGGTCAACCCAAAAGGCTAGTTCGCTTGTGTTGGGGGCGTAGATATTTGTGATGTAGAACTCCGTGTTGTCCTTAATCAATCTAGATGTGACCCACCTCCCATTAGTGTCAGCCATGTAGGATCCAATCTCAATGTTCGATTTCTTTGCTATCAGGGTCAGAACACCGTTTTTCTTACCGACTGCTTCAGAACCCACCACTTCATTGTAAAATGTATTCCTAATTGTATTGAATTGTTTGGCATCAATTTTTGTTTCTTGTAAAATAACGACATCTCCCTTTTGTTTTTGGAGATAATCCAGGATCTTCCTCCATTTAACCAGATGGTTAAGACCTTGAACGTTAAGCGAAAGTATTTTCAGGTTATTCACTCTAGAGGTTCCCAGTGGGATTTTGGACGTGGTGTGTGACATCATGGGTGTAACAAAAATATGATCCAAGGTAGATCAGTTGCATTACTGCTGCTGAGGACACTGGCTTCTTGTCTCCTTCTGGTTATAAGTGTATACAAGATGTGTGTAGGGGTGTAGATTTGTGGAATATCAAATACATCTTTGTTTTGGGCCTTATTAGCAGACCTTGAGTTGCAACTCAACCATTTATGCCACATATGTCGCTTATAACAAAGTGGCCAGCTCACATGGCCTACACAGTCATGTCCTGGTGCTCAATGGATCAAATTAGAGGACAAATGAGTACTGGAGCATCCTATCGACGTATGACATGTGGCCCTAGTTGTACAGGGAACATCGGTACTTGAGCAGCGAAAATAATAACATACAGACAGAAGTAAGCAAAATGTAATAGAAAAACAAAAGAAAAAACAAGTTAAAGTCGGATCCATGCCCTACCAACCCTCCCCCCAACCCCACCCACCCCGCTGTCTGGAGGAAGGTTGAAAAGAAGAGAATCGCTCCGGCGGTGGCAACTTTAACAACTACCTCAGTGGACTAATTGACTTTTTGCAGAAAGTAAGTGGGTTCATCACCTGGCGGCTCTGTCCCAACAGCTCCTTAGACCGCGTGCGTGCCTAATCTGGTGGGAGCAGCCGCCGCCCGGTGGACACTCTAGCGGAGGCTTCTTGCGCTTTTTGTGCTGCGCAGAGTCACACTGGCAGCTATAAATCAAACCGTACAGAGGCGCATGCACCCAAGACAGTAATCTCGAGTCAGCTTCTCAATTGAGATATCTTGGTGGGTTCGGGGATCAGACTGCCAGAGCAGCGCGTTGTGAATAAAATGGCGGGCGCTCCCTCTGTTTAACCGAGGTCCGACTGCAATCCCCACTGACATCACCTGCAAAATGACTGGCACTTCTGCATTATTTGGTGCAATAACTGTGGTCTGCATGCTAACAGAGTGCCCTATGTTGTTCCTGAATGCCCAGCTTTCATAGTGAGGGCACTCCAGGGTACTTAGGCAATCCGTCTATGTGTACACGCAGGAAATCACAAAATGGCGGTCGCACTCACACTCTGTGAGCCTCAGAGAGGTTGTATGTAACATTTTCCTACACAACGCTCATTCTGAGGTACAGAAAAGCGCCTGCAGATACCCTGCTTCATGTATTTGGCGCTACAAAGTCCTAAGGTCACCCCAATCACTACGATGCTAGGCTTATAATGATAGTTAATAACATGGGTCTAACAATTTCAGCAGCAGGAGGGTTAGAGCTGAATCACACAGCCACTAAAGCACTACTTTCACCTTCTGCTCTACTTCAGGGGATTGCATCAACTCACTGCTGGATTGTGAATATAATAACACATGACTGCGAATATGGACTGTGTTGTCTGGGCTTTCCTCATGTTGCCTCTATCACTGACCTTGCCTGACCCTAAGATGGCTACCTGGATGTGCAGCTTTTTTTAGTGTTATGTTGCATTTGGATGGTGTTCTCCTTACCGGCAGCTAACTTCAATATAGGATCTCAAGAAGTAGCTACTCAACCATCAACATACTTTTTGGTGCTAGCGTAGCGCCAGCGTGGAACCCTCAAACAACAGTCTCTCAGATACCAACACAAAGCAACCCCTACCTACAATACATTGTATCTAACATAATCCAACATAATCCGGTCCACACAGTTTGGGAATCATGGGTGAAACGGAGGCAAAAAACCTTAAAAGACTTAAATCAGATCCACCAAACCCCAATTCTCCAACGAAAGGTAACAAAAACATTAATGCTACAAGGGACACAATACTGAACAAATTAGCAGAAGTACATGACTTGGCGAAGTCCACTAAAGAAGAAATTTTAGCAATTAGGCAGGACATTAGAGACACCAATTCCAGGCTAACCGAAACAGAAGCCAAGATAAGCCGCCTAGAAGACTCTGAAACAAAAGTCTGAAAATCCCACAAGCATTTATCTCTCACAACAGATTCCATGACAAGGAGGCTGTCTGAGCTTGAAGACAGAAATCGAAGAGGAAACTTACGCATTTTTGGAATTCCAGAGGGTTCGGAGGAAGCTTTTAGCTCATGTATCCCCTTCTTAGAATCCTGGTTCTCACAAGCAACTAATCTGTCCTTTCATCAACCACTTGAATTTGACAGAGCTCACAGGGTTCCAACCAAAATTACTCCGAACCAAAAAGGTCCTAGACCCATCGAGTGTAAGCCTCTGCATTACCAGCATGTTGATCTTACATTTCTATTCCTGATCCATAACTCACTTATTGACTCTGTCCTTACTTAATTGACTGTATTTTTGATATGCTGTAAGGTGCCTTATATCAGGGACACATTGCCTTATGATATTGAGGTTTTACACTGTCTCTGATTCATCCACTCTTAGGCGTACTGTTGAGGTAATATTTTGGAGTGTACACTTATAAGAGTTCCCCGCGCCCCCTAACAGTTGAATTTAAACCTAGCTTTAATGTTTCTTATGGCTAATTATGGCTTTACATAATGAATTTCAATTCAACAATGTGCTTTTTAGGCTACAATAGGATTGTTGTGTCTTTTTATGGTTTACCACAAGCACGTTTCCCAAAGTCTGGCAATGAGAATACAAAGCTTGACCTCACACCACCTGTGACATGTTCTTATTATAGAACGTTCTAATGTGTTCCTATATTTAAGGCAGGTTGATATCCTTTGAAATAAGTGGTGTGCTTACTGCTGTTGTATTCAAGTTAATTTGGCAAATAGGTTTTTGCGGTGCTGCAGTCATAACTGTAAATGACTTAAATGAGAGTCTCTGCTGTATAGTCTAATGGATAAGCATTACAATAATTTCTGTTGGAAGGGTTCATTCATATGCTTAACCATTCATGGTCTTGCTGAGTTTTTTTGTTTTCTTTCTATCAGAAAACCTACTTTTCATTTAAATGGAACTTCAGAATAGGTGACCAGTTCCATTGAAAAACTTGGAATAGCTGTCTTCATACAATTGATCAACTTTACTTTTCATTTAGCAAACCTTTTACACAGAAAAAGAAACTGCTGCTGTTCTAATACCTATTTTTAAACTTGATTTTATATTACAGCCATCTTTTAATTTTTTTATGAGTCTATGGTCAGTTTTTAGAGAAAAATAAACATGTTTCACTTTTTCATTGATAAACATTCAAGCTGATGTAGCATGCTTTAGAGTGACTTCTAGGCCTTGACGCCAGGTCTTTTTGAATAGGGTCTACTGCTTACCGCACTTGGTAAATACTCATACGCTAGAATGAGGCATTTACCAGACATAGTAAATACCTACTATTGTTAGTTCTGGGGGAAAAATGGGGAATTTAATGTTGATTTGGTGTTTACCACATCCAAGTTTCGATGTATTCTCCACACATATTCTCCGTTAACTTTCGTGAGGTTTGACCATCTTAAATGTGGAAAAAGCAGAAAATTGTCAGACTGCAATATTTACGACAAAACTCGGATTTCCGACCCGTGCATAAATTGCTCTCTGCGCATCAATCAACATTTTACTCCAATATCCAAAGCCCGGTCTTATTCTTAACACAACTCCAGAATTTCTCTATCTTAACATTATTTTCTGCTTCTTTTCAGAGTGACTACTCAAGTGACACGGAGAGCGAAGACAATTTTCTGATGATGCCTCCACGGGACCACCTTGGGCTGAGTGTGTTTTCCATGCTGTGCTGCTTCTGGCCTTTGGGGATAGCTGCCTTTTATTTGTCACATGAGGTAAGGTAAAGGGGGTAACAATGTACTGACATCTTCCTGGTATGCAGCATACACGTTTTGACTGGTATTCTCTGCATTAAAGAATGATCAGTAAAGCATGAATAAGTATGGCATTGCTGATGTACACAGCAGTCAGTCATATAGCATTTATTTCGTTCTTTTCACAACCATAAAAGAGAACATCAAATATAAGCAGACAGACAATATAATACAATTAATTATCAAGAATATAAGCTACGTGATATAAATAATATTCCACCGCAGGGCATCAAATCATGAATTACCAGTTATAAAAATATTAAAATATATACATAGCAATTTGACCTGGATGGACAGCTCAATGGATGATTGCATCAACCTTTTTTCTGTTCCATCTTTAAGTTCCTTTGTTTGCATTCTGTTATCCTTGTAGCTATTGTTAGGGTGACCAACCGTCCGTAAATTTCATGGACAGTCCGTAAATTGGACCTCATGTCCGTTGTCCGTGAGGATCCTTTTTACGGACGCCTTTTGTCCGTAATTTCAGGCATTGCAGGGAACGTTACTTGTTGTATTATATATCTGGATGCAATGACAGAAGCAACAAAAATACCAGTTGGGCGGCACATTATATTAAGCACAGATTTTTAGCTAATGTGTTTTAAGCCACGCATTTTATTACATCGAACACCCTTTAGGAGAGACCCCCCTAATTTTTTCATCCCATTTAAAGCTCTGGAAACAACACCATGTCACAGTCGCCCCACGTCCAGGCACTGTGCATCATGACTCATGCCTTCCACTTTTTCAGATTGCCTATGTGCAGGGGCATAGTGAACCCTGCCGCATCCCACCCCTTGCTTTAGGAACTACAGCAAGGGTGGAGTTCTTGATGGGCCTCCTAATTAATGTGAAAAGGTGAGTAAGTAAGTGAAGGGATGGGTGGATGAATGGATGGCTGGATAGATGAGCAAAATGATGGATGGATAAGTGAAAGGGTGGATGATGGGCGGGTGAATGGGTGGATGGATGAGTGAAATGATGGACTGATGAATTGATAAGTGAAAGGGTGAATGGATGGACGGATGAGTGAAAGGGGGGATGTAAGGCTGTATGAGTGAGTGAAAGGGTGGGGAGGATAGCTAGATTAGTGAAGGAGTGAAAGGGTGGATGGATGAGAGAAAGGATGGATGGATGAGTGAAAGGATGGATGAATGATAGGTTCAATGGATGAATTCATGAGTGGATGAGTAGATGGATGGGAGGTGGATGGAAGGATGGATGGCTAAGTCAAAGGGGAATTGAAAGAGAAAGGGGGGAGCGTAAAAGGATGACTAAATGAGTGAATGGGTGGAAGGATGAGTGACTGGATGGATAACTGAGTAAGTGAAAGGATGGCTGGATAGGTAAATGGCTGGATGGACGAGTGAATGGATGGATGGGTGGAAGAGTGGATGGATGAGTATCGGATGGATAGGGTGAAAAGGTGGATGGATGGATAATGGATGAGTAAAAGGGTGGATTGAGGGATGGATGAGTGAAATGATGGATGAAAGGATAGCTTTGTAAATGGTTGAATATGGACATGAATGGGCACACAAATGGAAGGACAGAATGAATGGTGAAAGACAGCATAATGGATAAAAGTATGATTACAAATTGTAAGCCCCATTATCTTAAGCAACATTTCCTATACATTTACTTTCACATTTATATGAGTGATTGTCTCTATATAATATGTGTGTGTATGCACTCCAACACTCTGGCCCACATACTTGGGATGAGTAGCACCATAGAAGAAACTTAATATACATAAGAGAGGGTCTATCTGAAGATGAGGGGCGCCATTGGAGGGTGGTAACAAGGCCAGACTCGCCGGACCGGGCATCTGGCGCTTTCTCTGGGAGCTGGAAAGGTGGGGGCGGTTTTGTTACCAAAAAAAGACCTGCACATTTGCTTAAAGCTGCGCGCATGCTGACAAACCATGAAGAGCACAATTGTCTCAACCCAATGTAAACTTATTTTCACCTGTACTTTAGTGGTTGTCTATTTATTTACTTACATACTATTGCGCAACCTCCTCTGATGTGTCTGTAAAAGATACCCTTTATCCTGAATTTTGACCTCCTGTCCTGAATTTTTGTCCTGAATTTTTACACTCACTGTTCTGAATTTGCACCCATGCCAGTTGGTCACCCTAGCTATTGTAGGTGCAATAATTATTTTGTTCTTAATGGTTTGTTACCATCCAGATATATTTTTCATATTTTTCATATTGAACGAATTTGGAGATAGGGAGACAAAGGAGGTCATGGAGAGCCCATTGTGGGGTTCACAGGAGTCAGTGGAGGCTCTATCCTCTACTTCCTGGTGCTTGGATAGCTCTCCATATTTAGATATCCATGCCAGGCAGGCAGTGGCCTCTGTGGCTTCAACAGAGCTGCCATTTTGGAGGCGCCACTGAAGCAGCTGAAGCATTGTCAAGCCGGCAGCATGTATGATGCCCCCGCTTGGCAATTGTTTTTGTTTTTAAGAAATAAAGTCCAAATGTTTGAGTTTGCTTTATGAAAACAGAGCTACACTGGCACTGACATTCAGGGAGCTTTCCCTTCGTGCACGGGGATGATTGTGTTGTTTCCTTACTCAGCACAGCCATGCAATGCATGAGTAAGAAAACGAGGGACAACTGCCTAGACCTAACTAGGACCAGGAGACCATCACTTGGGCTTGATTGCCCTTAAACGAACAGTCGTTCAGGTCAAAGGTCACTCAACCAGCTACCAGCCCCCCCTGGCATTTACCAGCTGCTCTGAGCAGTTATTTCTCATTCCAGGAACAAAAACCTGCAATTGCATGGTGCGGGCCGCGCATACCAGCCAAAATCAGTGATTTTGAGCATGATAATGTGCCTTGCATGGCGGTCTTGGGTAGAGAAAATGCAGAATCATCCCCATGCTTCGTACAACTCGTAATCAGACCCTTAGTGAGTCTCTAGGGTGGTAGATGAGGGTTATGGTTTGGTTGGCACAACATTCTTGGTTTTAGGAGGCAATAGTTTTTGACAAGCAAAGTCCCTCTTCATGTCTTAAGTGAACAGATAAATTTGTATCGGACGGATGCACAGCTTGTTTTTGTTTGAGATTTGAATCTTTATCCGTTGGGTGATGGTTACAGAGATTTTTGTGGTGCTCTGAAAGGAAACGTCGAGGGCCCAACGACGTTATTAAAATACCTAAAGATGTGAGGCTAGAGGATCTCTGGTCTCATCCCTTCCCAGGCACACACTGGGTTGTCTTTCGTTGAATCAAGAAAAGACTTTCATACAGTTTATCTTGTTGTACATTTATTAGTTTTGCTTGCAGATTGAATTCATAATTTGCAACATTAATTCATGTGGCTTCTAATGTCTTTATCAACAATTATTAGTTTCAGGCATTGTCTTTCAAAACGTGTCCAATGCATTTCGGGCATATCAAATCTGCCCTTCATCAGGGAATTGACACTGAAAATAATAATGTAAATAAACATTAGTGTGGCTACTCAAGGTATATGTAGTAAAGCAATACACATTAATAAATAAATAAAGTGCAATGATTGTTCTGACAGAAATCCATATACACAATGGTGATTGTTTGTCCTATGGTGGTAAATGATGTCAAGGAGTGTTAGCATGCATGGGCAACGGAAAACTAAACGAAAGAACGGGTCGGCGAATCACTTACATGCCTGTTGGTGAAAGCTGGGACAGCCTGGAAGGAATAAGGGGAGTTTGCAATTAGTACATGTTGGTGGAGTGCCTCGTGGTGCACTCAGTATTAAGTCTAGCGGGTAATAAGCACTAACCTGCGAAAGATCGTGATAGTGTTCCGGTCTGGTGATCGTCTCCGTGAAACGCCGGCAAAAAGAATGATTTGCCGCATTTTTTTATTTGAAACTGAGATGGTCACATGTTAGGTCACATGATGCTATGGCGAGGTAAACAGACTATAACTTCGAAAAATACGGGTGAAATCACGGTTTCATCCGTAAAATATTCTCACATAAGAAATGGGTAATTAATGTCAACCCTTAAATGGGGGGAAGTGGCAGTGAAATGTGTTAGGAAAACGGCAAGAAAACTCGAGCAAAATTCGAGTTGTGCAAAAATACGGTTAAAGGTCCGAGCAGGGATCGAACTCTGGAGGTGGGGGTTAAGAGCGCTGTGTCCTAACCGTGTAGCTAAAACAGCTGTAGTGAAATTGGAAGAAAAAACAAAGGATATAGTGTCCGTGTGGATATAAATGATGAATTTACACAGTAGCAACAACAAATACTATCAAAGGAGCAATAAATTCAAAGATAACACGACATGTCAGTTCTCACTTTTCAAAGGTAACAAGACAGTTCGATTCTCTCATTTAGACCCATCGGTTTTTGGGTCGATAATTTATGGATCCAATAGTTTTCTCTTCTTAGGAGGTATTTGTTGTTGTCTCTACCTTCCTGTTTGTGTGCACACAAACAGGAAGGTAGAGACAACAACAAATACCTCCTAAGAAGAGAAAACTATTGGATCCATAAATTATCGACCCAAAAACCGATGGGTCTAAATGAGAGAATCGAACTGTCTTGTTACCTTTGAAAAGTGAGAACTGACATGTCGTGTTATCTTTGAATTTATTGCTCCTTTGATAGTATTTGTTGTTGCTACTGTGTAAATTCATCATTTATATCCACACGGACACTATATCCTTTGTTTTTTCTTCCAATTTCACTACAGCTGTTTTAGCTACACGGTTAGGACACAGCGCTCTTAACCCCCACCTCCAGAGTTCGATCCCTGCTCGGACCTTTAACCGTATTTTTGCACAACTCGAATTTTGCTCGAGTTTTCTTGCCGTTTTCCTAACACATTTCACTGCCACTTCCCCCCATTTAAGGGTTGACATTAATTACCCATTTCTTATGTGAGAATATTTTACGGATGAAACCGTGATTTCACCCGTATTTTTCGAAGTTATAGTCTGTTTACCTCGCCATAGCATCATGTGACCTAACATGTGACCATCTCAGTTTCAAATAAAAAAACGCGGCAAATCATTATTTTTGCCGGCGTTTCACGGAGACGATCACCAGACCGGAACACTATCACGATCTTTCGCAGGTTAGTGCTTATTACCCGCTAGACTTAATACTGAGTGCACCACGAGGCACTCCACCAACACGTACTAATTGCAAACTCCCCTTATTCCTTCCAGGCTGTCCCAGCTTTCACCAACAGGCATGTAAGTGATTCGCCGACCCGTTCTTTCGTTTAGTTTTCCGTTGCCCATGCATGCTAACACTCCTTGACATCATTTACCACCATAGGACAAACAATCACCATTGTGTATATGGATTTCTGTCAGAACAATCATTGCACTTTATTTATTTATTAATGTGTATTGCTTTACTACATATACCTTGAGTAGCCACACTAATGTTTATTTACATTATTATTTTCAGTGTCAATTCCCTGATGAAGGGCAGATTTGATATGCCCGAAATGCATTGGACACGTTTTGAAAGACAATGCCTGAAACTAATGATTGTTGATAAAGACATTTGAAGCCACATGAGTTAATGTTGCAAATTATGAATTCAATCTGCAAGCAAAACTAATAAATGTACAACAAGATAAACTGTATGAAAGTCTTTTCTTGATTCAACGAAAGAAAACCCAGTGTGTGCCTGGGAAGGGATGAGACCAGAGATCCTCTAGCCTCACATCTTTAGTTAAGTGAACAGATGTCATGTGGCATCCTAAGGAGAAAGTTTTCACTTATTTTCGTATGAAGTTGCTCAGGGCTTTAAGTGGGATGAAAAAACTTAGGGGTCCCTCAGAGGGGTGTGGCCAATGTAAGTAAAGGCGTGGCTTAAAAACACAAGCTAAATATAAGTGCTTAGCATAGTGTGCAGCCCGACTTGTATTTTTCTATTTCTGTCATTGCATCCAGATATATGATACTACCAGTAACATCATACCTACAACAAGCCAGGACTATTGGCTTTGTCAATGGTTGTTAGTTGCATAAAATAAATAAGCAGCAACTCTGGCTTGTTGTATATAATATTGAAAAAGCTTCCACTTAAAGTCCTGGTGACACCACAGCGATGTTGCTGCTTCTGAGTTTCAAAAAGAGAAGGGAAATCCAGTGAGAAAATGACTCTCTGTAAGGATTTCCCTTCCCCTACAATATTCACCAGGCATGATATCATGCTGTAACTTCTCCACTAGTGAGAAGTGAGCAGTGTGAGCACTCGCACATCGATGTGCCTGCTGTCACTGTAGTCCGGAAACAAATGGACCGTTTCCGGACCACCTGTGCCAGGGCACAAAACAGAGCCCAATAGAGACCCGTTTCGAGCCCCCCTTTAAACAACTGCTGGTGCTGAGCATC
Source organism: Lissotriton vulgaris (assembly GCF_964263255.1). Lineage (NCBI taxonomy): Eukaryota > Metazoa > Chordata > Amphibia > Caudata > Salamandridae > Lissotriton > Lissotriton vulgaris. Next base: position 1,086,558,003 of record NC_141694.1, on the reverse strand, counting down.
GGTGAGACCCGGCCCACTTAAAACCCTGAGGTTGGTTCATTAGAGTATTTCTGTGTTTTTTTAAGTGTAGTGTGCAAATAGGTTAGACTGCCATCAGCTAGGTGTTGGCTGACTTTAGGATTTTGTTCTCTAATTCAGAGTCAGAGTATGCTGTTCCGAGCTGGAGTGATGTGTTGCCTTCTCTCCATATTTATTTTTGTTTTTCTCTAGTTTATTACTTGTCCTAGTCATTCATTGGTTTCACTGCTGTCTTCTAACAGTGACATGTTATGCTTGAGAGGTCGTGCTCGTGTGTTGCACACAATAGCTGCTGATATGCTTTCCACAATATCAAGAAACATACCTCGTGATCAAGAAGACCGGTTGCAAAATAAAAAGACGCACCCATCAATTGAGCCCTACAGAACGAGGGACTATTCCCATTTGCAATCACGACAATAAGTTCTGTGCCAGCAAAAGTATCATAACAAAGAAATGTTACTTTCCCATATGATAAGAAATTAAGCAGCTAGACATAAATTAGTACTTAAATATTACTGATAAATTCCTTCGTGCTTTAAAATAATAAAAAAAAGTTTCAAGGAAAAAGGTTTGCTGGAGTCAACGTGTGCTGTTGTTTCATAGATTAAACTTCTTATGGGGTAACCCAGTGTCCCTCAGAACCTGGGCAATACAATGATATTATCAACAATGGTCCTGTCGGGTATGTACAAAATTGCTTCAAATACTGTGCGTATCTCAAAACATATTTACGGCATAATAGTGTTACTTATTATGACTCTAGATTAAATCATTAGGTGCAAACCAAACAAAAGGAAGGGTCAGAACATGTTTTTAATCAGTGAATTATTTTTCATTCATGTTTTATCTTTTTGTTTTTAACTGACTCCTTAACCCCTTCCATGCTGGGCCGATTTTGCTGCTGTGCTGGACTTTTAAAGAGTCAATGGGTTTATGACGGCCCCCAGCCGTCATCAGCACACGAGCACTGTAATGCATGACGGATGGGGGCCGTCATCAGCATGGAAGGGGTTAAATTATACATAGAAATTATTTACAAGTACGGCGCATCAATTCAAATCAGTGAAAATTGTGACATAGAGTGAAATATTGTGACTGAGTGATAGAACAATTAGTGACCTATATACATGTGAATGGGGAGTATTGAGGGGGAAAGAAATTAGAAAGCCAATCTCTAATTCAGTGATTCTCAAATCCAACACGCTATATTAGTTAGCTATGTTACGCTGGACTCGGATGATTGGTCCTTATGGTATTTTGTAGACGTTTCAACCCTATTGACGCCTTAGTTGTGGGTCTCTGGTGGGTCTTCTTCAGGACGGGGGCAGGGAGAGTGATATCGCGCCTGTAGGTTAATTAGAATAAAACCATCAGGTTTGGATTTTACTCAAGGTTTACATTAAAAAGATAAAAACTTTCATGTGGGGTTGGGAATCACAAATTACCGGATACTTTGGCACCAGCCTGGGTCCCCTCTTGGGTTAGACACCATGGAGTTGTGCTGGTTAGGGTCTCCTCTTCTGTGCTGTTTAATCTGTGTAACATGGTAAATTTGTAAGGGGTAAGTAAAATTGGACTCTTGATTTAACTCTTAGACGTTTTGATTTAACCTAGGTGGTAGTGTCAACTCACCAAATGAGAACAGACATCTGTCTCTCATACTGATTCAATCCTGTTGACCTAGGCGTTTCCTTGTTTTATGTAAATCTGTCGACTATTTCCGACGATCTGCAATTTAAAGTTCGATTGGGTCAGAAACTCACACATTCTTTTCAGCTTACAGTAGGTTTGTGGCTAGTTTTGGAAAAAACGGCGCTAGACTCACCATCAGGTTGCCTACGTAAGTCTAGGAGATGACTCACTGTATTAATCCTGCTGAGACCTGTATCTCTGTTAATTATTTACCGCAATCTGGAAATTTAGAAAAGCGGATCAGTGAGTGCTCGCGCATTATAGCAATACGTGAGTCTAGGCAAGAGTGCTCGCCGTGCTAGCTGTACTCACCATGGTTTAGATTCTCGTTGTTTTTACGGGAGTCAAGAAACGGCCACCATCCGTTCTGTTCTGTTCGGGCTCCTAGTGCGGGGCCACTGATATGCTCATTTCCGCGTTTGCCTCAAGGACGTTGCCTCGTTGCTAGGCAACCATACGTCACACGCAAGACGCGGTGACGACATGGCGTTCCTGGTTGTTCGTTGCTAGGTGACCTGTCTTAGTGGTCATTGCGCAACTACGATGTTAAATTCTAAAACGGAGTCACTATGCAGTATTTGTATTAGCAGTTTATATTCAAAAACAGGGGAACTTAAGTATGATCAACCTCAAGTTGCGCAAATTGCGGTGATTACATCGCGTTTGTGGGTGCTTCTTTTAACGTTACTGGGTGACCTGTTTTGGCGGTCATCGTGGAATTAATGTTATATGATTATGAGTAGGGGCCTCTCTAGAGTATTTATATTACAAAACGGTTGGACCTATATTTAATCAAACTGACCAAGGAAAATACATTGGCAGTGTTAGTATTCATGCACGTAACTGATACATATGCATTGACAGAGTTAATACATTTCATGGAATGGGAATATATGTTCACCTAAACAACGCATCAATGATACAGATATAGAAGTGAATACAAACATCTTCAGACATCATCCATTGGCTCAATTTTGTGGAAGTCCTATCTACTTCAGGGCAACACTCTGTATCAACATTGTTAAAGCATACTATCGATGAGAGACTATATAGCCACTCATCAAATGAATACAGGTTATGCATCTATAGACAATGTTCAAGCATTTCATGGGTGCGGAATACAAAGTAAATAATGGATACTGGTATCCTTTGACCTTTCCCACTATTCCGGTTACAGTTGTCCCATCTGCCTAGCTGTTTCCTCTCTTTCATTCAAGCCCTGTTGTACACTATTTAGAGAGTGTATCCACCTGCATTCTTTGTAGGCCATTGCCTTTGTTAAAGAACCTCCCCTGGCACCTATGGTTACCTTTTCCAAAACTCTCCACACAAGTTCCTCTGGTTTGTGTTTGTGGGTGGTATAGTGCTCAACTAGTGGGGCCCCAATGGTGTTGCATCTAAGTCTGCTCATGTGCTGTAGTATTCTTGTTTTAACTTTTTGCATCGTTTGGCCCACATAGACCAAACCACAGGGACAATTGATGGAATATATCACATGGGTGCTGTTACAATTGGTGAAGTGGGACAATCTATATGTTTTTGAGTTATGAGTGAAGCTTGATCCTTCTTGACACGAATCGCAGGCTTTGCAACTACCACACTTGTGGTGGCCCACCACTGGTGGTAGATTCATCATACTCCTTAGATCTGGCTGTTTAGAGGGGTCTAGAAATGCCCTGATCACTGTGTCCTTGATGTTCCTTCCCCTTTTAAATGCGAACAACGGTTGCTCTTCCATGTGCAACTCCGTTGCCACGAGGTTCCAGTATCTTTTTATAGTCTTTTTAATGTCCGCACTCTTGGTGTTGTATGTGGTTACACACACTAAGCTCCTTGTTTCTTCCATTCTCTCCCTGGGTTCAAGTAAATGCTCCCGTGGTTGATACCATGCACGTTTCTTCGCTCGTTTGAGCAAACCTGATGGATATCCCCGTTTCTTTAAGCGCAATGTCAAGTCATTGGCCGCCTGGAAGAAGTCATTTCTCCGGTAACAGTTCCTTCTTATCCTCAGGTATTGCCCATAGGGCAAATTATCCCTAAGGTTCCTCGGATGGTGGGATCCATACATCAAAAGCGTATTCCTTTCCATAGGATTACGGAATAGATCCGTATATAGGTGACCTTCTTCAGCTTTGAATGTGAGATCCAAGAAGTCAATGGAATCTGAGCTATATGCCATTGTAAACTGAATGTCGTTACTTCTACTGTTCAACCAAGTGTGGAATTCTTTTAATTCGGTTTCCTCTCCAGACCAAATCATCAGCACGTCATCGATGTACCATTTCCATACATTAATTTTGGCCAGGTACGGATTGCTTAGATCATATAGGTGTTCCTCTTCATAATGGTCCATGAAGATATTCGACAAAGTGGGGGCATATGTAGCGCCAATAGCAACTCCTTTACACTGAAAGTAGAATTGGTTTTTGAATACAAAGAAGTTCTTTTTCATTGCTATTTCCAGGATGTTGATCAAAAAGTCAGTTGGTATCCAGTGTGGTCGTTCCCTCTTATCTAGTGTGGTTTTGATTACTTCCAGTGCGGTTGCTTGAGGGATCGAAGTGTACAAAGATGACACATCTAGTGTCACCAACATCTGGTTTTTGTCATCAAAGGGTTGGCCTTCGAGGAGTTGGATGATGTGCATGCTGTCACGTACGTATGATTTTGTACGCGCAACCCAGGGCTGTAAAAAATGGTCAATAAATGTATTCAGAGGCTCTAGGATCGAACCGCAGCCTGACACTATGGGCCTACCCGGTGTTTTTTCAAGTCTCTTGTGCACTTTAGGTAGTGCATATATTGTAGGAGTCCTGGGTTCCCGCTGGTTTAGAAAATCATGTTCATGTTGGCTCAAAAAGCCATCTTCCAGTCCATTTTTGGTTACAGTTTCAATTAATGCCTTTATTTCCGAGATGGGATCTCCTCTTATCTTGCTGTAACTGTCTTGCATCTGGAGTTGTTGCTCAATCTCACCGACATAGTCTTGTGTATTTTGTACCACGATTGCTCCCCCTTTGTCGGCCGCCTTTATCACTATTGCATCATTGCGCGCAAGTTCATATAGTGCTTTCTTCACTTCCCTGCTTGTGTTGTATTTTATGTACTTCCGTTCTCCCATTGTTTTCATAATTTCCTCCAGTACTATTTTTTCAAAGGCCAGTATCCTTTCACTCATCATAAATGAGGCCGGCGTGAACGTGGAAGCTGGTCAGAACGTTGTCGCCGAGTGTGTCGGTGTGGGGTTATTTTTTAAGAAGAAATATTTTAATCTAATCTTTCTGAAGAATCTCTGCAATTCTAACCTTACTTGGAAGGTGTCTGGGATGGCTGTTGGTACAAATGATAGCCCCCTGGATAGGATGTTATTTTCCACATCAGTTAGGGTATAATTCGATAAATTAATCACTGGATCCAGATTCACCAATATAGTACTAGTTTGTATTGCATTGAATCCCTCTTCCTCGATGGGAATAACATCGGTATGTTGGTTCTGAAATACAGTTGTCTGCTCAGTATAATTTGGAACCTGGATGGGTTCTACAAGTTCAGTTTGCAGAGCTATGGATATAGTTATTCCCACATCAGGAAATGCATTTGATGATAGTGACATGGTATTTGATGGATAATTGCTCCCATCTGCGGTGGGTCTTTCTGTGGTCAATGGGTTGATGTCTTCAAATGTGGTAGTTGGACTATTCCCATGGGATATTACCATCGATAGGTCTGTCTCCTTGTTGATATCTCCCCATGGGAGTCCGGTTGGAAGAACCTGACTCAGGGTGCACCCTGTGTTGATCTTCCCCGCCCCATCTCCTGGGGCGATCCCAATTCTGATGCCTCCCCCCGCCTCTGTTTCCTCTGGTGGGACCTTCCCCTAAAAAAGGGTTCTGTGTTTGGTACTCTGAGCTAATCGTAGAAGGCTGATTGGTGTCTGAATCAGAGCCACTCCCTGCTGATGAATTTGAGAAAGTATAGAACCTGCATGGTCCCTGCCTACCCTTGTTAGTGAAGAAGCCCTGGCTATCTTGCTGGCAATAGTTGTCGGCAAGGTATGGATATGTGACCTTTTTATCGTAGCTTTTTATGTCCTTTGCTAGTTTATCAAGCTTTCTACCTAGTGTGATGGTGTTGAAATCAGCCAATGATTTTTCGGCGCGTTCTAACGCTTCTTTTGCGTTCGTGAGTGCTGAGTCACCTAGAATTTCTGTCTTAAGATCTGCTATTTCCTGTATGAGTTTTTTCACATACTCAATGGTCGTCTCCACTCCAAGCACCATCCAGTGCCTGGAGCAATTGTTGGCCACGTGGCTGAACCCTTCTCGGAATTTCGGGACGTCTATAACTATACCTGGTTCATTTCGTACCTGCAGGCCCTGCGGTATTATATTTGCTTCCAGATATTTGGTCAGAACATGACCGTGGAGTCGTGATCTGATCAATTTCTTCTCTAATCGTTCTAATCTCGCAAGTTTTTCATTCAGCCCAGCATCCGCTGGTAATCTATCGTTCACTAGAAGGAAACTAGATGTACCCTGTTCCTGAATCAGTTTCGCTATATATTCTTCACTGTATGACAAAATTTCTTTGTCAGACATATTCAAGTATACAAACGTTTGAAAGAGACAGTACAATTTACACTTATACAATACAATGAAACAATAAATGAGAGTAAAAAAACCCTCGCAGGTAATGACCTGCACTCACTAAAGTAAACTTCTTATGGGGTAACCCAGTGTCCCTCAGAACCTGGGCAATACAATGATATTATCAACAATGGTCCTGTCGGGTATGTACAAAATTGCTTCAAATACTGTGCGTATCTCAAAACATATTTACGGCATAATAGTGTTACTTATTATGACTCTAGATTAAATCATTAGGTGCAAACCAAACAAAAGGAAGGGTCAGAACATGTTTTTAATCAGTGAATTATTTTTCATTCATGTTTTATCTGCCATATCATAGATTGGCAGAATGTAACAGCGCAGGCTTACATCAACAGTGCAGAACGTCTGTCCATGAAAGATTTTCTATTTTTAAGTGTGGTCTTGTTTTCAGTGTATCACAAATGCTATATTTTATGATAAATAATAAGCATAAACTGAACAGTAATATCATAGTCTAACCACGAAGAGCAAGCAGCATTGCGAGAACTGTCCTTTATTGAAAATAAAGATACTATTATGGTTCTGGAAGAGCCAAGAGTGCAGAAGTGTTTTTTTCATTTTTATTTTTATTTCATTCAAAAAAATTACTCTAGCCTGACACTAACGGGCTATATACCTTAAACCATACTAGTCAATGCAGAGACCTTTCTACAAATGGACTGCAGTTGCTGAACAGGGAACACAAAAATAGATTTTTTTGTTTGGATGCCTGTGAACAATAAACGATCTAGTGGGAGACAGCGGTGATGTACTTAAAACTCTGACATTTTTGGAGAGGGATACAGATTGGAAATAAGAACAAGGTTTGAGAGATATCTGCATAGTGCTGATGGGATAAACTGACAAGGGATATTATAGCACCAAGAGATGGGATGGAAGGTTCTCCAACTGGCGAGTATTTGGGTATTCAGAGAAAGGAGCCCCATAAAATTGATAAATACTGATCAAAGAGATAAAGAATAAGAGACGTTTAATGCAGGACTTTAAGCAATTGGGTTATTAGTTAATGGGTAGAAGCCCCAGCCTAAGAAATTCGATTGTTGGTTGGTTGGAGTTAACCCTGTTCCCGCAACAGCCACAATCTCTGTCACGGTGAAGCACAATAAGTCACTGAATTAACCTCTGCTTAACTCTCAGGTAGCTTGGCACAAAAGCAGTCAGGCTTAACTTAGAGGCAACGTGTAAAGTACTTGTGCAGCACATAAACTGTAATGAAGTCAAAACAAAACACAAGAAAAAAATTCCACACCAATTTCGAATTTTAATAAAGACAAAACCACAATATGTAGGTCTGTATTTTGTATTTTAAAAATTTAGGGTAAAAACTAGCAGCTAACAGATCAAAGAGTTGATTTGGCACATCTAGCTGTGCGAGACAATGTCAAAGTAGAAAAATATGGCTGACCACAATGGAGCATGAGTTGGATACATAAAGTTGATTGAGCCTGGCCAGCTCTTACCTTCAGATTCAAAAGACGTTTGAAGAAAAGCTAGAAGTTCAGCGGGGCAAAGCTGCAAGCTGTGTCCGTGGAGGTGGCGTCATCGTTGGGTAGCTGCTAGATGAACTTGTGATGGAGATTTCTATATTTAGACTTAGATTCTTTTTTTAAGTCAAAAATCTCCAGTGGGGTGAAGGTAGAGGCTGCAGCCGACGAGAGTTCCACAAGGCCTCCAAGGGTTCAGGCAGGCTCCAGGTATCAAAGCAGTCCGTCCAGGTACCGCAAAGCAGACTTTCTAGGTGCATCAAAGCACTTTTTTGAAGTGCACAGCAAGCCACAGCAGCAGGCAATCATCTGATAGTCCGTCTGCAGGAAAAGGAAATTGAACTGAAGAGTGGGTGTAAGGGAACAAGCAGAATCTAATCAGTAGGAACAAAGACAATGACTTCTAAATGTTTTAGTGAAAATAGCGCCAAGAAGCAGAAAGCACCACTTATGGTTATCTGGTTGCACTAGACTGGAGAAAAGTCACAAGTTCCGTTTTTTCGCGAAGGAGGAGGTCAGAAGCAGGGATCAGTTTAGTCCTGATGAAGAGTTATATTCTCAAGTCCAATGTGAAGAGTTCCATTTGCATTGGAGGAGTCTGAGAAGAGGAGGCTTTGTGCATGAAGACCAGATCTAGCACCAAAGATGGTTGTTGCTGTAGCACGCAGAACCAGTAATCACTGGAGCTTCGCACTTGTGGATTGTCGCGGACAGTCACTGTCAGTGTGAAGTACAATTTTCACAATGCAAGTCATTGCGAATGGTCGCTGTCAACTTGAAAAGCAGGTACCAGATGTACTTTGGGTTAGCAGTTATTGCGGGCAGTGGAGTCATGCTGAAAATGGGCCAGTTCACAGTCCCATAGAACCTGTAGCAGCCCATGCAGGTAAGAACGGTTTTAAGTAAAAATAGCACCTCAAATCACCACTCTCGGTCATCTGTTCGGCTACACCAGGGGAAAATCATAATCTCAGGCGATGAAGCGCAAACCACATTCAGAGACCAGGTTAGTCCAGCTAAAAAGGATTTTACCTTTTCTTCCAGGAGGAGCTTCTACTGTTGCCAGCCAAGAGTTCAAGACCTGGCAGGGGCACCTTTTCAGGTTCATGATTCATCCAGGAGATGCCAGCAGCAGGGTCAGGCAGGTTCAGTAGCAGGTTCATGCTGGTCCTATTGCAGCAGTTCAGCTGAGCAGTTGCAGGGAGGCCTCTGAAGCTTGTTGTGTCCCTGTAGCTCACACAGGAGGTCAGCCTAAAGGCCAATGGAGTCACTCTGGGTGTCTTGGGACTAAGGTCAGCAGGTCAAATCTTCCATCTCAGTCAGTAAGGTAGTCCCTCAAGCAGCAGGGCAGTCCTCTGGCTTTAGGGCTGTTCTTTTTTCTGTATTGTATCTTCCACACTCCCAGAAGTGTTCCGAAGAGACTATCTCAAGGTCCAGTACTTATTTATACATGTTGTCCACTATTGTGTGGGGCGGCCACCCTGCCCTGCTACCAACACTGGTTCTGGAAAGCTCTTCTTCTTTCCTGGTCAGGATTTCAAGCTATCTAGGATGACAAAAGGCAGTGCAGGCCTGGTGTCAGTTTCCTTTGTGTGTGCTGTAGGTAAAGCCCTTTGAAGTGTAAGTGGGGCTGAGTACAGCCCCTCACAAGCCTCACTGCCTGTAAGTAATAAACATACCCCAATAGCAGAGCCATTCACAGTCGCAAACAAGGGCACTGGCAGAAGGGACAGCTGATTGGGACAAGAACATGCAAACAAAATTATAACCTTAAATCTGACCATTAAAGAGGCTTCTAAATTACAATTCATTTGAGTGTAACACACATATATGTATCTGCTTCCAATCTAAAGTTGTTTATAGAGAAACAAGGGAACCCTGTGAGTCAAAAGGGACCAAGGGTATATAACATATTGTAAGAGACCTGTGTAGATTTTATCCAAATGGAAAAAAAATGTATTAAGCGAAAAATTAAAAAAGGAAAAGCAAAGAATAAACAAAGTGCAGTGGGTAAAATTGGGGTTGGAAATCACCAGATTTACAGACCTCAGGCATTTCCAATCATGGTGACTTTGACAACACAATGCATATTTATAACAGTCACATTGTAAAGAACATCTTGCTCTCCACATGAATTCTAACAAAATAATTAGAGTCAAGATGTGGTTGTTGATGATGTTTCAATCCTTGCTAGGGTGGAGGGATCATCCTCAGGACAGGAGGATACATGCCTGAGAAATATCCTGTATAGGGCCAAGAAAATCCCAAAAAAGAGAACAAGGAAGGGGGGGAAACCAAAAAGAAAGATGCAAAGAAAAAAGAGAGAAAAAGAAGAAAAAAACGGGTAGGGAAGGTTTGGAAATGATCATTTCACATATGCAGGAGTGAACTGTAAGGAAAATCCAGTCTGCAGTGGTAGCTGGGAAAAGTGGTTTTGGCGGTAAAATGTTGGTGCGATTAGTGAAAATTGAACATATACAGTTATAGGAATCAAGAGGTGCGCATACCCAGACTTTCTACCGTGGAAAGATCGCAAGGTTTGGCAAAATCGGAGCCTAATGTAAGGTGAAGAAAGTGAACATCGGAATAGACCTGGGAAATCAACTGTATGAAGGAAACGTGGTGGTGATTCGAATCAAAAATTATGGGCAAGTGGGATAGAGGCGGGAGGGTCCTTTAGGACCACAAGGCAATGCATGCCACTTTCAATCTTCATATCTGCTCAAGCACTTGTAAGCTGAGTTAATGGGGAGAGTTCAGGAATTGAAACATGGAATTTCTAAGGACACTCTCCTTCCCCAGTGCTGTCTAAAGTATTTCTCTGCTCATTGGACTGGGTTTCAGACAGTCACAGCACTAATGAGGTGTCCTCGGGATGTGATTTTTTCCGCCAATCAAAATGTTACACTTAAATTAGCCAGATTCTTCCAGAACAAGGTTCTGTCGGGTCTACAATGAACTTTCTAGAGTAGCAGTTGATACCAAAGAAAAAAATTCTGTGCAGTCACCTATTAATTTTCGATTAACTTCCTCCCTTCGGAATGCTTCTCTGGCCTTTTGTTTTATAGGCAACCGGGGCCTAGATCCTCTGTAAGTCAGGATATTAGCAAATTGATAGAGCCGTTCCTTGAGAGATCTAACAAAACTCTCCTGGGGGACTTTAACTTTCACCTGGAGAATATGGCATGCAAGGATACTCAAGTTTTTCTAGAAACACTGGGTTGCTGCGGTCAGGCTCAGCTGGTGGAAGGCCCCACCCATCTGGCAGGTCACACCCTTGATGGGGTTTTCTCTAATGATCCCAGGCTGAAGGTGGGGCAGCCCGTCCCACTAGCCTGGTCTGATCTTTTTGCTGTGCTGTTTGACCTGTACGTTCAGGCGGCAGTAGTCCCTACTTCTGTTCCTCGGAAGCAGGAGATGAGAAGGAATTTCAACCCTATAAATAATGAAGTACTCTCTCCCTTCCTAAATAAGCTTGAGCTCGCTGATCAGCCGTACGCTAATTTGGCTTCGCAGGAGCTCTCTCGCACCTTAATAGGAGCAATGGACATCCTTGCCCCTCCTAAGAGGCATTATTCAGCGAGGAAAAGTCCATCTGCTCCCTGGTTCTCAGACAGACTTAGAATGCTGGGATAAGGATGTCAAAAACAGGAGAGGTTGTGGGGGGTCCACCTAGCGAGAAAGAGTGGCATAAGCAATGTTTAAAAGAATATAAATTAGCCATTATGGAGGAAAAAATTGCTTATTTCTCTAAGGTCACTGTTTCCCTCAATTCCTCTAGAGATATTTTTAAGATCATTGATTTTTTATCATCTCCTCAGGTAGTAGACCCGATAGAGGTATCCTAGGATGTGTGTGATAAAATATCCGCATTTTTTCATTCCAAAATTTCGGATATTTATGCCGCCTTGGAATCTGCAAACTCTTGCACTAGCTCTATCACCCTTTCCTCTACTATGATAGGAGAGAGTCTGCCTGGTGAGCAGACTCCAAGTCTTCTTACCTTTCCTCTGTTGTCACCTGCGATTGTGGACCGGCTTCTAGACCACGTCAACTCGGGTTCCCCACTGGACGTGTCCGCTTAAGGTGCTGAAAACCTGTCGGGAAGTGGTCATTCCTCCGCTCATGGAGGTTATGAATTGTGCCATCTCGGATGGCGTTTATCCTTCTCCATGGAAGACTGCGGTCGTGAAACCGCTTCTGAAGAAACCTGCTTTGGACCCAGGCGTTCTGAAAATCTTTCGGCCCATTTCCCTGCTATCCGCCCCTGCAAAGATGTTGGATGCCTATCTCAACCTCCACCTCAGCACCTATCTTAAGGACCATCTTCTTTTGGATAGATCGCAACATGTTTTCAGGAGATAACATAGTACTGAAGCTGCCCTTACGGCAGTCACTAATAACATTCGTACTCAGGTTGATAATGGCTATACGACTCTCCTGGTCCTGTTGGATCTTACAGCGGCTTTCGACATTCTGTCTCCCATCATACTGGTGTCTCGCCTTAGAGAGATAGGTGTTGGGGGCCCTGCTTTGAGTCTTCTTGCCTCCTTCCTTTATGAAAGAGAACAGAGAGTGAAGTTGGGCCAGTTCCTCTCTGCTCGTAAACCCTTGCATTGTGGGGTTCCTCAGGGCTCCTCATTGAGCCCTACACTTCTTAACATCGATGTGGCCCCCCTTGCAAGGGTGGTGAGATCATTTGGGTTGGAGGTGTTGCTTATGCAGACGACACCCAAATAATGGTCTCTCTTACACATTCAGTAAAGGATTGTGCTCAAAATTTTAGGAGCTGTATGGAGGCTGTTTCTCAAAGGATGGTGGAGAACGTCCTGAAATTGAATGGTGAAAAAAACGAGGTACTGATTTTTGGGAGTAACCAGGAAATTTGGTCTAGTGAGTGGTGGCCGCCCTCACTTGGGGAATGCTTCTGTCCAGTGCTTCATGGGAAGAACCTGGGGGTGATAATGGACACTGCTCTCTCCTTTGATCTTCAGGTAAACAGGACTGTCTCCACCTGTTTCGGGATCATAAGGACCCTCAGAAAGATCTTACCCTACCTCTCCCCAGACTCTCGGAAGCAGGCCATTCTGGCCTTAGTATCCTCTAGGCTGGACTATTGTAATGCCCTCTATATTGGCATTAACAAGAGACTCATCCATCGACTCCAAATGGTCCAGAATGCCGCAGCGAGGATGGAGTTGAATCTTTCCAGATACAGCTCTGCCTCGGCCGCACTCAAGAGCTTGCATTGTCTTCCAATGGACCGTAGGATCTCATTTAAGATGCTGTGTCTGACTCATGAAGCCTTCTATGACGCTGGTCCGGAGGGCATCAAGTCACTTGTTCATCATTATACTCTCAGCAGATCTCTTCGATCCTCAATCTAAAATCTCCTTGCTTCCCTAGGTTTTTGAAGGCTAAATGGGGTGGCAGAGCCTTTTCCACTGCGGCGCCTAAGTTGTGGAATTCCCTCCCTTTAGAGCTCTCAGGGCAGCCTTCTCTTCTTCTGTTTCGCAAGGCCCTAAAGACCTGGCTTTTCTCTGAGACATAGCTGTAAGTTTGCCCCTACTGTCCCTATGTTGGCTGTACCTTTCTAGCGCCTTGATTCCCTTGGGCTACGTTCACGCATTATAAGACCACATTCATTCATTCAGTCCTTTTCCGGGATCAGGGAACACAGTTTTTCCCAAATCTCAATCTTGACAGAGGAAAAAGTAGCAAACTTATTGTTGCAAATTAAATCTGGCTCCCATCTGGACCCCTGTCCACCATCTATATTACATCTGGCGCCAGAAGAAATAAGCTCTGGCCTTTCCCCTTTGTTAAAAACTATTCTTTCCACAGGAGTCTATCCTTTACAGTGGAAAAAGGCTTGTATCCGTCCCCTTCTAAAGAAACCAAAATTGGACACACTAGATGAAAATAACTATTGTCCCATCTCCTGTCTACCGCTCCCTGTTAAAATGCTTGAGAAGGCCATGAATATGGAGATAACATCATATCTAGAAACCTACAACATTCTGGACAACACCCAACACGGCATCCGTGCAAATCATTCCACCGAAACTGCTTTGATCATGGCAGTGGAAGAAATTTGCAAGGTCATGGATGTGGGCGGAAGGGCTATACTGGTCCTGCTTGATCTGACAGCAGCCTTTGACACCGTGAGTCATCCGGTGTTAATACAAAGGCTTCAGGACATTGGTATCTCAGGTACTGCTCTTGCTCTACTGTCTTCGTTTCTTTCATCCAGAAAACAAATCATCCATTGGGATGGACTTCAGTCGGAAGAATTTCTGCTTCCGGGAGGAGTCCCTCAGGGCTCTGCATTATCCCCTACCCTTTTTAATATTTACGTTGCCCCATTGGCAAAACTAATTAAGAGTTTTGGCCTCACGTTGGTGTCATACGCCGATGACACTCAGCTGATAGTGTCAGTAACCCAGGCAGCTGATGTCCTGGCTGTTGAATTCTCTAACTGCATCTCTGCTCTGATGGCCTCGATGAACTCTAATTTTTTTTAATTCAATACAGAGAAAACGGAAGGATTAGAGTTCGGGCATAAAACCTCGATCTGGAACCAAAACTGGTGGCCATCCGCAGCCGGGGGCTGCCCAGCACCTGTCATCAAAGCCAGAAACCTCGGCTTTATTTTTAACAAAGAACTTGATTGGGCGGCTCAGATCAACCAATAGTCATCAGCCTGCTTCTTTATGCTAAAACGCCTCAGAAAGATCCTTCCGTTTATCCCCCTCTATCTGAGGAAAACAGTGATAATTGCCACAATTCTCTCGCGAATGGACTACGGCAACGCACTGTATTTAGGAGCTGGTGTTACTCAACTGGCTAAACTACAATCAATTCAAAAAGCAGCAGCCAGAGTGCTGCTTAATTTACCCAAACATCATCCTACATCTAACGCGTTACAACAACTTCACTGGCTCAGAAACAGCGGCGTATCGAGTTTAAATTACTCTGCTTGGTTCACAAAGCCCTTTTTGGTGGAGGAACCGAGGACATGAAGGCTTTGTTTTCCCGCTATATACCAATGCGTGATTTAAGGTCGGCCACTCTTGGGTTGGTTAGACTTCCCAAGATAAAGAAAGTAAGTTGGGGAGGTAAACGCTTCTCCTTCCTTGCAGCTAGGCTATGGAACTCAATTCCCGGTCACCTGAGAAAGGTAACCAATAGAATGATGTTCCGGAAAGAAATTAAAACCTGGCTTTTTACCCAACATTAAGTCTTCTACGTATTGTGGTTTGTTTCAGTTTTCTCCAGCCCCAGGACGCCTCGGCAGCAGTGCGCTCTATAAGTATTTTCATTCATTCATTCATTCATTCATTCATTCATTCATTCATTCATTCCTTAGTCTCCTATCAGGCCTGCTTTGTCTATGAACTGGTTTGACTTTTTAGCCTTCCTTGTCTTCTTTTATTCCTGCAGCTTGGCATCTATTTACACTTGGTTCATATCCAGGAATGCTGTAGGGATTCTCGATGCATTCTCCACTCCCATAATGGACACTGTAACCCATCGTATAATATATAGACAGTTACAATGCGTAGGTTTTTGTGATCTCCCCTTGATGCTCCCACCATATCCTCAAGTCAATAGGCTGATTACGTTCATGATCCTTTTAGGTGCAGCTGCAAATCAAAGGAGCGCATTAGGGGAATAAAATCTGTTTTGTCCATAATAATGCCATGGAAAGAAGGCTGTTTTGATGAAAACATGAGAAACATAAATTGATTGCAGCGATAGCTGAAGCAGCCTACGCATTTTAAGTCCTAAAGCAGCCCACTGACTTCTCTGATGCTGGTGGAGTAACCTGGAGGCTGGCTTCCCTAGCAACGACAGTAAGTCTTGCAGCCTCAGAATGTCAGATCGAGTTATAAAGGCCTGTAACACTAGGATAACATTGATAGGTACTTTTAAATCAGCTTCTCGCTGTCCCTAATAAGACTCAAAGTGCCTTTTACTACAGTAAAATATGAACAAAAGTCTTTCAGAGTTGATTTGTGGCCAGTGAGATTTCATTCATTAAAGACATCAGAAGTATCTTTGGGTCTTTTTCCTGGTAAAAATGTAAATGCCTTTCCAATCTCCCAGGACAACAGGCTTAAGTCTCCTCTCGTACAGCCAAAGACTTCGGCTGAGTCCCATGAAAGAAGGATACCACATAGTACCTTACATCATTAAGCAAGGTTTATTATTAGGAATAGTCAAACAAACACATTCATATCATTCTATTTATTCAACTAATGACTCAATTATTAATTATTAAAATAAGTTTAAGAACAAGATACAATGGCGCTTTTTATGCATGAAGAAAATACATTAAAATTCATTTATTTAGGATAGTTGACAGACTGAAGAACAAGTTTGACTGAGGTAGAATTGAAAACTAAGCAAAGGTCTGGAAGCACACCATCAGCAGATGGATTTCTCAGATGGATTTTTCAAAGTGCAACTATTTTAGGGCTTCTTGTGAACGTAAGTGAACATACAGTTAAATACGGTATAGGTCTTCAATGGAATATTGCAAATTATGAGCTCAGATAGGTATCCTAAAATCAACACACAGAATATAAAAAAATAAACTACATTGAAGATAAGCAGAGGAGTAAATACTAGAGAAGGGCCTAGCTAGAACGTTTGAATATTTAAAGTTTGGTGTGGATAAAGTTGGGTAATATAGGGTGAAGCAGGTCCTGCAGCACTATAAATTCAATATATATCAATTAATTAATTACCAAAAATATTTTTGTAAGACGTATAATTTGAAAATACAAAAGGTAACACTATTTTATAATGATATGCAAAATTGATGGTATTTAGAAGCATGGTGAGTATTGAAACTGAATACTTCAAGGAGAAGCACAATGCTTGGCCTCACAAAGTAAGAATGTTCCATATTTCATAGAAACAAGAGCTTTGCACTTTGAAATTTCTGCTTGAGAGATGCCTTATATTCTTCAATATCCTTTTCATATGCAACAAATCACAAGTGATGGGCTTCCTGAATTACAAAAGTGCCCTTTCCGGAAGAATTTCAGATAGCATGTGCCCCCTGGGTACGCAGAGCCCTGAAGCATGAACTTTCAGTAATGAAACGTACATATCATATCAAATGCACTGGGTCCCCGGAGGCTTGTAGAGCCAGGCTTTTGTATTTGATTTTTGCTTCTGTGCCCTCACTGATCACAGAGATGGCAGCCTGGCAGATAGATGGCGGCTGAGAATGCAGGCAGTGGTCAAGCAAGGAGCATATTCAATCAGATGGAGACAGTTGTCGGGCATTGCCCTCCCAGAGGAAGCGCACATTTGTTTGAGCCTGAAAGCAGCTACATGTGAAACAAGTGAAGAAAGCCAGTGTTTGGGAAGATAGCTTTCTTCACAAACACGGGTTAGGGCATGTGCAGCCAGCCCTGTAAAAAGCAATACTCTCTTGAATCTTCATTTTCATAAAGACGAGTAACTCAGAATATACAAAAACAATTCTTGGTTAGTGTGAAGATAATGAAAAACAAACGCCACACAACACTCGAAATTTGCACATTAGAAAGAATCAGAAATCTACTCAACTGCTCAAATTTTCATGCAAAAGTATGGCACCTTTAATGCATAGGGGGGCTTACAGTTGTGATTTGGTTTTTTTGTGAACGTTCCACCATTCTAGTGAAATTTGTCATTTGATTGTGAACTTCTCACTTCGTGGGTT
The DNA here is from genome assembly GCF_964263255.1 of Lissotriton vulgaris. NCBI lineage: Eukaryota > Metazoa > Chordata > Amphibia > Caudata > Salamandridae > Lissotriton > Lissotriton vulgaris. The sequence goes on along the minus strand of NC_141694.1, from coordinate 1,086,540,415 downwards.
TTGCATGAAATTCAGAACGTCGTAGTGACTTTTGTAAGTTGTGTGGAAAAATAAATCAAAACACATATCCAGTTTTTAAGTATTGAGGAAAATATTTTTAGAGTTTTTGGAAATATTGCCAGTTAGCCGTGAAAGCTGTGGCATAACCTAGACATTGTTAGTATATATATGTAGCCCAATAATCTAGAGGCAGGCCAATCATTTTGATCTTGATGATTTCACACATTGTTCAGTCATTTCATCGCAACAACACCTGGGGATGCCTGGCCACCCAGAGAGATGGCAATGTGAGGGGCTTCTTTGATGACTGTGAGTTTGTGCTGTGTTCACCAAGAAACTGAACAGACGAGGTGGGAGAAAGAACCCTGTGACATGCTCATTCTCCAGGAGCTTTCAGAGCTTCAACTGCATTCCGGGGACCCGTAGGCACTACTCATACCTCCGGAATATCAGAAAGAGACAAATCAGACCCATTGGCTGATGCTGTAATCCTGAGCACCGCACCTTCAATAAAAAAAATAGAAGAAATCTGCAAAGTTATAAATCGGGAAAAGGACCAATAACCTGCTTCTACATTCGAGTGCATTTTTAGTGTTCTGCTTATGTATCTTAATTAAGGTCAGGTGTGAAAATAAATATTGCATCTGGAAATCCTGCTAGTACCCTGATAGCTTCTCTTTTTGGAAATTAGTGTCTGGTTGCCCGGGTCATGGTGTCTTAAAATAGCCCTCATATCAATAACACTGGAGAAAACATGCACAGGAACTTTTTTTTTTTTCTGTTTGAAAGCTTTATTGAAGTAAAGAATTAGCAATACAATAAGGTGACAACAGCAGAATAAAATGAAAAAGGCCAACATAGGAGAATAAAATTAAGTCAGCTGGTGGCACAATAAGGAACAAAGCATTTTAAGAGTTTTTAGGGGAGGGAAAGGAGGGGAGGGGAAGGGAAAATTAGAACAATGAATAATACAAGTAGGGCTACAATATCAAAGAAGCAAAGTAAGTAATGGTAAATAGAACATTAAATGTACGAGTAATTAATAAATGCACGAGTTAAAAATGTAATTAGATATAAATAAACAAAGGAAATAGAAAAACTTTCAATAGTGAAAACTGAAGCATAAACTTACAAGCAGAAGTACAAACGCTCAAGGGGGTTTAAAATTGTCAGGGGTCAATGAAGTATATTTCTTTTTGGCGGAATGATCTAAGTATAAGGTGAGAGGTAACCAGTAAAGTTCAACATTTCGAGGGGGTTTGCAGGAAGATGCAAAGGCAACATCCAATCTATGAGAATGACATAGTAAATTCCACCAGGAGATTATGGAGAGGTTGTTCAGGGATTTCCAATTGGAGGCGATATGTTGGAGTGCAAGTGCTAAAAAAAGGTCAAAAAGACCACATGAATGTGGGGGGAGGTCTAAAGCCTCAGAAAGGCTACCTAGAAAAACCAAAGAGGTAGAAAAGGAAATAGAGAGATTAAAGATACAAGAGATGCGTGAACACACTTGAATCCAAAAAAGACGGACAGAAGGACAGAGAAAGAAAAGATGATAGAGATCAGCATTGGGAGCATCACAGGTCCAACAGTTCGTTGTAGAAGAAGAGAGAAAACGAGAGAGAGAAAGAGGAGAGAGATAGAGTCTGTGATAGAAGAAGAATAAGGATTGAGTGAGAGATGCAGTGCGAGAGGTCTTCAAGGATTTAGCCCAAAGTTTGTCCCAAAGAGAGGTCGGCCACGTGCAATTTAAGTCTTTTTCCCAAGAAAGTTCCAATTTTGACTTGGGAAGTTCAAGATCAGGAGCTGAGAAGTATCTATAAATATGAGAAGCCTTAGGAATAGTAGAGAGAATGGTGAGTAAAGAGGAAAGGGAGGTGGATACTTTATCCGAGGATAGAGAGTAGTAACGATCAAGGACGGTGTCCATGAGAATGCTGTATTTCTTTGCAAACGACGCAGGACAATGAAATTGGGCCTGAAATTGGGGGAAAGAACGAGGGGATAAACCGTCAAAAAGGTGATGAACCCATATAATACCTTTGGATCTCCACGAAGCCCAGGCAATAGGTCTATTCCGTATGAGAATGGATGAATTATACCAAAGGGGTGACGCTAAAAAGGAATCACGGGAGAAAGAAGTTGTGGAAAGCAAGGGTCGCAAAAGAGAGGAGGTATGTTTGAATAATGGAGGGTTAAGACAAGGAGCCTTGGCAGTAAAGCGTATCACATCTTGAAAGGAATAGGGAAGTAACAACTCACGTTCAACCGATAACCATAAAGGGGCAAAAGGGGACACATCTTGCGATAACCAACGTGAGGCCTGGCGAAGAGAGAAGGACTTGTGATAAAGACGGAAGTTTGGAAAATTAATCCCCCCATTTGACTTAGATTTACGGAGAGCTGAGAGAGATATACGTGCTTTCTTCTGCTTCCAAAGGAATTTGGATAAAAGAGAGTCAATGCGACGGAAGTAGAGAGCTGGAATATGTACAGGGAGCATGGAGAGTAAATAAATTAAAATCGGAGCAACCATCATTTTAATTGAATCAAGACGATCCCACCAGGAAAGGTATAAAGGGTTCCAGGAAGAGAGAAGTGAATCAATTCTAGCAATGACCGCATTCATGTTAAGTCGGATAGAAGAGAGGATAGAATTAGAGAAGAGGACGCCAAGATATTTTATTTTCGTACTGTTCCAGGCAAAACCGGTGGACTCAAAGAAATGCGGAAGGCAGAGTTTAGTTATAGGAAGAATCTCAGTCTTATCCGAATTAATTTTATACCCTGAAGCTTGGGAAAATTTCTCAAATTCTTGCAATAGGGCTGGGACAGAAGTATGCGGATCTGAAATGAATAGAAGGATATCATCCGCATAAGCCGATAACTTAAGTTGATGTTCACCATATGGGAAGCCAGAAATGGAAGGGTTGTTACGAATCGAAGAAATGAAGGGTTCAAGTGCTAAAATAAAAAGAAGAGGGGAAAGAGGACAGCCCTGACGTACGCCTCGTTTAAGGGTAAAGGGAGAGGTGAGTTGACCATTAACAAAGACCGATGCTTTGGGCATAGAATATATCAAAGAAACGTAGGAAATAAATTTCGGACCAAAGCCATGCCATTTCAATGAAGCCATTAGAAAGGACCAATCCACTCGATCGAAGGCTTTTTCGGCATCAACTGAGATAGCCGCGAGGGGGATAGAAAGAGAGGAAGCCTTGTTGAGAACATTGAGAAGGAGTCTAGAGTTGTCTGAAGTGAGGCGGCCCTTAACAAAACCACATTGTTCCTTTCCGATAAGATGAGGCATAAAAAGATCAAGACGGAGGGCCAATAATTTTGCATAGATATTATAGTCCACGTTGACTAGGGATATTGGTCGATAATTCTTACAGAATTTTGGGTCACGCCCTTCTTTAGGTATGAGGCATATGGTAGCATCCTGAAAGGAGCCTTGAGCCAAACCTGCGGAGCAAAAAGATTGAAAAAGAAAAAGAAGTCTAGGTAAGAGGAGATCGGAGAAGTGTAAATAAAATTCAACGGGAAAGCCATCAGGCCCTGGGGTTTTGCCCTTGGTTAGAGAAGATAGTGCTTTAGATACTTCAGAGAGGGTAAAATCCGCCTCAATGTCCGAGAAATTAAGTGTAGAAGCGTCTGGTTTAGGTAGGCCCTCAAAATATGATTGTAGAAGATCTGGGGTAGGGGGATTCTCAGGAGAATACAAAGATTCATAAAAAGACTGAAATTGTTGTAAAATGTCTTTATCTGTGTGCAAGAGGACGTTGGAAGGAGAATAGATAGCATCTATGAGAGTCCTTTCTTTACTTGATTTCAGATAATTAGCAAGCAATTTGCCCGATTTGTTGCGCCCCCCGTAATACCGTGCGCTACCACGAAGGAGAAAGGAGGAAGCTGAGTCCGTAGTGAGTTTGTTAAATGCAATTTTGGCTTGAAGAAGTTCAGAAGGAATTTGAGTTGGAGAGGAGGTATAAAATTGGTGTTCAAGCGATTTGATATGGGCAAGAGCAACCTTACGTTTTTGAAGAAATTTTTTCTTTTTTTTGGATACAAAATCAATAATAAATCCGCGGGCTGTGGCCTTGAAAGAGTCCCAAAGAACATGAGGAGAGATATCAGGGTCAGAGTTAAGCAGGAAGAATTCAGATGTGAAAGAGCGAAAAGAAGAGGAAAAAAGAGGGTCTGTAAGTAGGGAAGAGTTAAAACGCCAACGAGAAGATTTAGGAGGTGGAGGAGAAAGATCGAAATCAGTTATTATAGGGGAATGATCAGAAATGACAATAGGTTCAATAGACGAGGATATAAGATTTTGGGATAAGGAAGAAGAAAGAAAAATATAATCTAAACGGGAAAAAGAGGCATGTGGTGGGGAGAAAAAAGAAAAATCCATAGTGTCTGGGTGTGTGAGCCTCCATGAGTCTATAAGGTGGACCTGTGTGATAGTATCGAGAAACTGTTTATGGGGTTTGTGGGGGATGAAGCGTACAGAGGATTTGCGGTCTAAAAAGGGGTCTATGATTTGATTACAGTCCCCGCCCAAAAGGAAGGAATCATCTTTATGTTGGATACATTTTGCAGGAATTACGGGCCAAAAAGAGGAATCAAAACCTGTAGGACCATAAACATTGAACAAAGTAAGTGGGATATTATTGATAAGCAACTTAACTAGAATCCAACGCCCCTCATCATCTTTGTCTTCAAGGAGTATTTTACATTTGTGACGTTTGTGGATTAAAATAGCCACACCATTCTTTTTATGGGAAGCAGGAGAAAACAAAACATTGCCAACCCACAGTCTTTTAAGTTTCAAGGATTCAACATCTGAAAGATGGGTTTCTTGAATGAGGACAATATCGGGATTATAAGAGGAGAGGTGGGAGAGTACTTTCTGCCGTTTAATAGGATGGTTAAATCCTTTCACATTCCATGAAATAACTTTGAAAATCACAACATATTAAACTGTTCAATATTGAGAGGTGCAAGAACATACTGTACAAGTAATAAAGCAATCAGTAGCACAATAAAGAATAAGGTAACCAGTAGAATATTAGAAGGAAGAGTAAGGAAAAGAAGGAGAAAAGGGGGAAAAGGAATAGGAAAAGAGGAAGGGGAAAAAGTGGAAAAAGAGGAATAGGCACTGAGAAAGGTAGAAAGGAAAGAAGAGAGAGAACGCATAGAAGACATACAAATCCATACGGATGACTGTAGGAAACATACCTGAAATGCACAGGAACTTTTATTCGTGGGATAGAGAGAAACCTCTTGGTTTTCTTAAATAACCCCCACCCACCTGGGTTGCCCCTTGGTTGCATGATTCATTATAGGGTTCCTCATGTTCTGTTGTGGAACGGAGCATGCTGCAACCTGCGAGTTACGCAGGAGCACTAAGTAGTATGCTTTAAATGATGAAAGAAATACAAGCTTTTACTTGGGAGGTTTGAAAATATGTACCTCGTAGGTAAGTGACACTTTAATCCATACTCTGGGTGGTATAGTTAAAAAACGTGGACAAAATACAAAGTGTAGGTTATAATATACCTTCCCTTCTGATGGTCTTCATGGTTCAAGACAATCCCCATGGCTTTTATTCAGGACCGATCATCTAACTCCCTGATTTCACTCCTAAGGTTGTGCTGATGCAAAGTGACTGCACACACTCTGCATGTTAAAGATGAAAAGTTACTGCTTGGCAACACAAATGAGGCAAAACATGTTCATCATAGGTCCTCCGGTGGCAAGGCGAGCCTGTAGTCACACTTACTCCAAAACATTCCCCAGACCAACCTGGTGCGGTTCCTTAGGAGATTGGGCAGAGGGGACTGGAATTTGGTTGCAAAACAGTAATCAATATCATCCTGATTCAATATTTAGAAGGGATACCTTAAACACGCTCCCTCCAAATACTGAATCGCAAAATGCAATTTGGTAACAAGTTACAGAGTCGCATTTTGTACATTTGAAAATGCATTTTCCAGTTTCAAACCGTCTGATTTTGTGAATCAGGCCATTTGTGACTGGAAAATGGTTTGTACATCTGGTCTGCTGTGCTTTTTGAGATCCCATATGGATTTGGGGAAAACCTAGGTGTACAGGATTATAAATGCAAAATATTCAATGCTAAGGATGGATAGGGTTAATCTGGCAATTATTGAGCTGTCCATCACCTTTGATAATAGTTACAGGTCCAACCTTTGGGAGATAGTGTTTGCGATGTGGGTGAAAACTCACCAGTGGTATCCCTTTCTCTTAACCTACATATGATCCTGACAGTATGGGTGAGATAAGGGAATATTGGTGAAATTACTAAGCCGCTCAATTTGCAGAAGAGGTTGAGAAGGGAAAGTATGCTTCCGCTGTTGCAGTCTTTTTCACCTAAAATGAAAGGCAAGCCTTTACCATTTTAACTCTATTCAGATGACGATGAACAGCAATCAGACTTGAGTGGCTAGAAAAAGAGTATGCCAAATATGGTCACATTGAGCATTATATAAAACTTAGTTAAGCTGAATATAATGATGATAGAAACCACAACATTAAGAAAATGCACTAAGAATCAATAATTGCACCTGTGGGAGACAGGGGTTTAAATACCTTGGGGTTACATGTGACTCCAGATTGTTTTGGCAGTGCCATAGTAACATAGCTAGACTCAAATTTGTGAGAGTAAATGGAGTTTTCTTATCCTTTTTTATTTTTTTGGGGACAAATTATGTTTTTGGACCATAGAACTCAAAGTTCAAATTGATCTGAGTTGCTATGGAGGAAAAATGTAATTGCAAGAAATAACATTTTGCGGAAACAATTCATCCCACACTATCAGTGTGCACACTAATCATCTTCAGGTTAGGGAGGTTGTTGGCTAGTTGGAGCTGCATGAGTTACATAAGAGATGGTAGTTGGGATCCTTGGTATGGTTTCAATTTGCATTTTGAGGTAAGGTATTGTGCCCAAAATATTGTATCATAGTAATAAGTATGAGTTTGTTGAAAAGGTTGGCATATCATTGTCTGTGTGTCGACTTGAATGCATGGCTTCAACATAGGTATTGTTGTATTGTCTGTCTTTTCCGTTCTTGATGAAGTTATACTGTAAGATTTCCTTTTATCATGGCAAAAAGTACTTTATTCACTGAAATAGTTGTATTGTCTTGTGACAGAGGGAAATGGCTACCATTCATGCCATTCTGTTATCATTGTCTCTAATTTTAGCTTATTCATTCTTTTAGTTTTTTTTCCATATATTGCCACCATTATTTTGGGGTTTCGACCAAATATTGAGTTGTAAATATTGGGAGACAGAATTATTAGAAATAACACGTTGTGATACATTGTGATGCAAGAATAACGTTGACATGAATATTGTTTTTTGATGTAAGTAATATTGTTTTAATTAATATTGATGTTTTTTATAACATTTTCAGTAATTTTGTGGTTAAAATATGTTTATAATTATTTGAATGTGTTTTAGATGATTTAATAATTTTATGTTACTATTATTTATATAAACCGTTTTAGTTCTTTAAAAATATAGCATGCAATTTAAATTGATATGACATTTTGTTTACATTTTTATTACCAATTTATAGTGTTGTGGTAGGTCGTTGGGGGTATGGGCAATAAGGTGGGAAGTTAATTAGTGAATAATTAATTTCAAAATATTTAATAGTTTTTATTAAATGTAATGATATATGTAAACTCAAGGCAGAACACCAACATTCTAATAGAAACATCTCATGAACATTCCATTACTGGTAGAGAAGGATTGCAGTGAGAATCCTAAAATACCACATATCCTCTTTTCTCAACAGAAAACAAACAGCTAAAAACAGCTACAGAGAACAGGAGGAGATGAAAGCAAGTAAATTGAACAAAAGCGGAATAGCATTACGTAATTGTATTTTGCTTAGAGATAATAGTGTTTAGATGAGGTTTCACCTCTACTGTTCCTCATCTTCCTTGTCCTTGAAAAGAAGGTTTCTTTTGTGCTTTCTTTTTTCTTATTGTCTTCCATTGTTTTCTTCCTTTTTAAAGTTCTGTAAGAAGGGAGGATGGTTTATATGGTGTAAGAAGGGAGGATGATTTATATGTTTTTCCATTCTTCTTTTGGGTATTTTCTCCTTGCTGTTTCTTTTTCCGCTTTTGCTCAATTTACTTGCTTTCATTTCCTCCTGTTCTCTGTAGCTGTTTTTAGCTTTTTGTTTTCTGTTGAGAAAAGAGGATATGTGGTATTTTGGTATTCTCAATGCAATCCTTCTCTACCACTAATGGAATGTTCATGAGATGTTTCTATTAGAATGTTAGTGTTCTGCCTTGAGTTTACAGTTGGCTGGGCTGAGCACCATGCTGGATGCTCCTGGTGGGGTCTCTCTTTATAACGTGGAATAAACTATCATAAAACCTTATGATTACTTGTGGACTTCTCATCATTACAATATTTATTATGTAAATTATGTAATACTAGTTTTTTTTTGTTATATGGGCTGCAAGAGAAGATTCTATTTCATTTAACCAAATAAGATTTATCCCCAGATTCATCATTGTCATGTTTTGCGAGTCCTTAATAGCGGTTATTAAGGAATCGCTATTAAAGACTCGCAAAATGGGATTCATGTAGAAATCGCAATATTTATTGCGATTCCTACAGCTTCCTTATTTGCGATTCGCTAATTGCTAATCGGGCCCATAGGAATGAATGGGGGGTCATTCCTTATTTGCGATTAGCAAATAGCGAATCGCAAATAAGGAAGCGATTTCAAGGGTGCCAGGATGTCCAAAGGACACCCTGTAGCACCCCTGAAATGGTAATGTACACTGGTGTTGCGCACACACATGTCTAAAGGACATGTGTGTGTGTAACATACAACTTAGAAAAATGTACTAAAGTGCAGTTTTCTAAGTTTTCGCTATTTACCACGTAATTAGACTTCGCGGTAAATAGCGGCCCCAGATTGCGAATTCACAATTTTTAAATGGTTCATGAATTGCATTTAAGGAATCTCAAATTGAGATTCCTTAAATGCAATTCATCGCAATTTAGCGATTTCTATAATTGCGATTTTTGCATTTGGGATGATGAATCCCAAATGCAAAAATAGCGCTTGCAAAGGGCCAGATTCTCAGAATCTGGCCCTTGCCAGAATCTCAGAATCTGGCCCTTTACGAGCCGAATTTCCTTTGATGAATCTGGCTGTTAGAGCAAACTCTAGCACTATTGACGGCATGGTTGCGCTTTTCATGGTTATTGAGGAATGCTGTGTCTTAAAAAAAAATACTATATACCTATTTTATTGGATTTCTTTAACGCCTTCAGCCACATACATTGAAACCTTCTGTGGTGAAAGTTAGCCAGATAAAACATTTCCATAAATGTACTATGTGGCATCCAATTATTATACTCAAATAACTGCGCACATGTCGAACGTGGCCTGAATAATGGCTTGTCGACCAACATATCAATCATGAGGGGCTTGAAGCAAGGTTGCGCCCTTGCCCCAATGCTTTTAAATCTAAATACATCAGATATACGTTTACATTTAGATGCTGCTAAATGTCATCCGCCAGGCTTGGGGCATTGTCAAGTCTCTTTACTGCAGTATGAAGTTGATGTAGTCCTTATGAATCTGTCTGAAATTGGATTGCAAAGTTATTAAACCATCTCCTCACCATAGCATTAAATATGAAATGGCTGTCCACCTCACAAAAACTCATGTAGTAGTGTTTGGCAGGAAGATTGTAAAGTAAGGAAGCTGTCCTTAGGTGGACTCCCCATTTCTAGAAGCACAAGTTACAAATATCTTGAATTCTGGCTGCAAGATTATTTCTTTTATCGTTTACATCTCAATTCCTTAAAGCCAAGGGTCACTTCCTCCTTGATTGCATCATTTAATCTTTACATCGTAAATTGCAAAGTCCAACACTTTTGCCTATTCTCCCCATGATAAAGGCCAAGTTTATACCAACAATCAGCTTTGGTACAGAAGCTGTTCCAGGAAAGTTCGGGTCCTATCTCAACTCTGCCAAGTCAAGGTATGCCACCTCCTCGATCAACTGCTTCAAAAGGCATCTCTAGCCCAGATCGGGTTGAAATTTGGTCTAATCAATTTAGAACTAGCACAAGATGGTTCCATACTCACTTATATCTAGCTATAAGACTTCCAGACCAGGAAACACTACGTTAACTCGTACAAAAAGCCCCACCTGCACCCACACTTAACAGTTTTACTTAGAACAATCTGTAAAAACAAGTTGCTCCATCTCTATTTTCATTTGTGCCAAACAGTTGACCGCCTTCCCAAATTGGTCCCGAAACCTCTCTCCTGTAGGTGCAGACTTTGCTACCAATACGAAGAGAGCCTGGCTCACATCTTATCGATCTGCCCAATGCTATTAACTGAACACAAGGTTTTGCTGCGGAAAACTTTTAACCAGATCATGCCGACATGCATTACTCTTCTGTTTCAAGTGTGTAACCCAAAGGTGATTGCAACTTTCATAAAATTCATTATAAAAGCAGACAGGTTATTAACAGATTGCTCTTTATTCAAAACAACAAACAATTTGGGCTGTCATACCTGTCTGTAATATTACCTTTAATTCATTCTTCCTTGGGTGATGTTCACATTAACAGCTCCTTTTTTGACCTCAGCATCAGAAGGAAGTACGGATGCATGGCCGTGGGGATACCATCTATATTAGAGTACAATTCTGTTCCTGCACTTTACAACAAAATTTACACCAACACCTTTGCACTTCATCTAAGCATGAAACGACAATGTAAGATGCTGTGAGAAATTTCTAACAAGCACTATTCCTTTAACTTCCATTCGAATCTCAGGCTAAAACTGTTGGTCTATGAAAGGCCTTGGACAATGCACTAATCAGTTTGATATCAATTTTTAACATGTTTAAAATTTGTAACTTTCACTTTATGCACTTATGCACTGTGTTGTAAAGAAAAATATTATGGTTTGCTTAACTGAACGAAATATACTTCGGCTATTGTTGTATGTCATTTGCGGGCTGTCATTTTTGCAGGGCTATATGGAGGGAAGTTAATTAGGTACTAATTGTTAATTAATTATTTAATTTATTTGTAAATATGTCATTTTTGAAAATTATTTATTTAACTTATGTTTTATTTGCTAAGTTTGCACGGGTCTAGGGTGGATAGTCAATTAAATAATAAACAATTACCAATGCATTATTATTATTTTAATTAATTATTAACTAGATTTGTGGGGGTACAGGGTGGAAAGTTAATTAGGTAATAATTAAAAATGATATGTAAATTCTGGAATTCTTCTTTATTTAGTTATATTTTAGGTGCAGGCTGCTAGGTTTGTAGGGAGTATAAAGTAGTAAGGTAATTAATCATTGGATAACAACTATGAATAAATAATTATTAAATATTAAATATGTAACTTGATTAATAGTTTAAAAAAAATATATATATATATATATGTATACGTATATTCATATTAAATATTATATTTATATTGAGTTTATTTATTTCTGAATTCATGGGGTTACCCATATATGTAATGTATTTGAAGTGAAGTACTTTCCCTACACTTGCTTAAACTGCAGTAGGAATAGTAACCCCTCCCTTCTGTTGCACTGTTTGGAGTTCGAATAGTAAACTTAACCCATCCTAAACCCAATGCTTTACCTACTGTTGTACAGACTGGAGTGGGAATAGTGATAGTACCCCTCCTAAGTACAAGACTTTCCCTAATGTTGCACTATTTGGAATGAGAATAGTACATTTTACCCCTTCTAAATCCATCATTTTCTTTACTGTTGCGCAGTTTGGAATAGAAATAGTAAATTTAACCCCTTCAAAGTCTAACATTTTCCCTACTGTTGTTTTGCCTGGAAAGGGATTAGTAAATTTCACCCCTCGAAGTCCAACACTTTCCCTACAGGTGCTCAGACTGGCGTTAGAATTTTAAATTTAACCCCTCCAAAGTTCAACGCTTCCCCTTCTGTTGCACTTACTGGAGTAGGAATAGTAAATCTAACTCCTCCAAAGCTCAACACGTTCCCTACTATTGTGGTCACTGCTGTAGGAATCATAAATCTAACCTCTCCAAAGTCCGATACTTTCCCTCCAATAGTTTTCATAATATTGGTGAAATATATTTTAGAGCATTCATTGTTTCTTGTTTGTTTTTTCTATTTTTTATTATCTGTTTTTAGTTTTACACTTAATTTAAAGTTTATAGCATTTTTAGTAAATGTTTTTGGGGTTTTTACAATATTAATATTTTATTTATTGACTACATTAATTAATTTATTTTTTCTGATTTTCTATGGTTTTAATATACAGTAAGAATTTACAGTCTATATATATGTAAAATAAATATTTGTAGTAGTATGTTACACAATATATATATATATATATATATATATATATATATATATATATATATATATATATATATATATATATATATATATATACACACACACACACATACACATACACACATACTCTCTTCATTTGATAAGTTATCTCACTGAGTCATTCACACTTCAAAGGTTGATAGACTGCATTTGCTCCTAGTACTATGATATAGTCATATCAGGGATGCTCATTGGACAGCCCAGGGCTGCTTGTACCGTGCCAGGCCTTATCATGGGGACTGATAAGGAGTAGTAATGTGCCACTATTTAATGGTAGGACTGCCCACAACATGGGAAATATGAGACTAACAAGGCACTCGTTGGATCCCTGTCCTCAATGAGAAAAGCTGAACAAAGGAATTTTTAGGAGGAAGTGGGACATTTTATTACATGTAGACTGTATTAGGGATCTGCTGCATGAAGGTGTCCCAACAAAACTTTAGGGGTCGATTTACTCGTAGAGAATTTAATAAAGAGGTGTTTGATGACTTACAAAGAAGAGGCCCTGAAGAGTTGGGAGGCAGCCCTAAATCAGCAGGGGGCTACAATTAAAAATGTAGATTATTCAAATTTAGAAAGGAGAATGTATCGAAACAACATAAGGAGCTAATTCTCACCCCAAGGGGAAGTTTTGGAGCTTTGTTGTTGTTAAGTTGTATTTATAAAGTGCTTAATAATGTACTTCTTCCATTTCTGACCCCTATAAATAATTGAAGCTACAGCTAGCCAGTTTATGATACTCAATTTACCAACTTCAGGATGATGAAAAGCTGAGACCTTCCTGTCTGGATTCAAACTTGTGACATCCCTTCCAGCTAAATGTGCGTTACTGTGTTTCCTTCATCCTGGACAGGAGCAGCCCAGTAGGACATTACATGTCAACTATTTATCGTTTAGCAGACAAATGTATGATTATATCATAAACATGTATGAATGGAAACTGCATGGGGTCTTTCATGAGAAACTGCACCTGACACTATTACCTGAATGAGCCTTTTTGGAAGTTCTCACATATTGAAGACAAGGAGACAGAGGCAGAAAGAGAACATAATTCTGGTGACTTTGTGGACTAATGCATCCACTGTAGAAGGCTGAGTTCAACCTCATGGTCACAGGTACAAATCGCATTGGGTCCACTCAGCTTTTCATCCTTCTGATGTCGATAAAGTAATACCATTCAGTTGGGTAGCAATAAGGATCTGGTATTCAGCGCCACAATACTTGTGCTATACAAATACACGTTATGTCATGTAATAATTTACTGCAGATCAGTCACTTTGGTTTGGTGGGAGAAATAGGGCTGGATTGCATGACTGCTTGATTCAAGGTTTGTTATTTTCCCTCTATGCCACATTTTAATGAGGGAGCTTTATTACTCAGGGGTAATAGCCAACGTGTGTTGGGTCCCAGACCAATGTCAGGGGTTGTTTTTATTAATTTCAGGTTGGCTTGGATGGTATTTTACCAATCCAAAGCTGTAGTACTGTAACTGGAGTGATAATTGGCTTTTGTCATTTTACAGCTCCGCATGGAAAGGAATGTGCTAATCTAATGCTTAAAGAATTTGCTGTAGAAATGGAAAAATAATTTGTCCCTTTCTATCTCAGAGTGGACTGCACTGTGCCAATCCTTTGCTTAAAAACTTTGATAGAAAAACAGACATTTGAGGTGAACACATTTCGAGTGTTGCTGGTGTTGAGGGTGCTCTATACCGGAGCTGCCTTCCACCTATATTTGAGAACTACCCAGAGTCCTCTGCTTCTTTTTTGCATAATTTATGTGTCACTCTATGCCTGCAAGGGTATTGTTTTGTATATATATATATATATATATATATATATATATATATATATATATATATATATATATATATATATATATATATATATATATATATATATATATATATTCAGTCATGCCAAACTTGTACGATTTGAAGAAGGCGCTGACACCATGAATCTGAATCCAAACTCGATTTATTAGATCAGTGTCTGCTTAGACGCGTTTCGGCGTTGCCGCCTTGTTCACTACATCTGCACTTGCATGAAGCGCGTACATATATGCACAGAGCCATAGGCGTGTCTATCAATTAGCATACAGGTTAAATCCAGATGTTGCCATGGTTACATTGTGGCAAGCCCTGTATTGGAAAGTCTTTTTTCACTTTTCACACTTATGGCGAGCATTATTTCAGAATTATTTTTCCAAACATATTGTAAATTCCTTAAATCACCAAAACATGTGTTTAAATAATAATCACGACCTTTTCATCATACAGCATGTTAATATTCACAGCTGACATAAAGTTGACTTTAAAAGCGTAAGTGGCAATTTCGTGAAAAAATAATTTGGCACACTTTGCTACGGTTACCCCGTGTTCCTGCCATGGATGTTCCTAATAAAGGTCCTGCCCTAGTAGCCCATCTGGTTTGCCTGATTCCCATTGTCCCACAGACGCCTCCAACATACAAGCGTTCGTGTGTTGAGACAAACCGGAATGGCTTGGATGAGCCGCACTATACTGCAGACCGGGGGTGCCGCTGTGTGAGTACTTTGCGCGTGTAGCGATTAGTGTGTTTTAATGCGTAATGATGCTACTCGTGATGTCGCGGCTAAGTCGCCTGCACTGCTGCCCAAGTGGGCTTTGTTGGCTCGCTTATTATTCTGTGGCGGTTTCTCAAAGTACCGTAGGTCACTGGATAGTGTGTCGGATCTCTGCCGTTAATTTAGACAAAGTAAAGCCTGGTTGTGTAAACCATGCCACACCTACAGTTGGGGGCAAAATATTGCGAGTGGACCTGTTAAGAACAACCATTGGTATAGTATTTCTCTGAATAGAGTGAGTAGTTAGGGGGATACGCAGTAAAAGTGTCTAAGTGTGTTCAAGAGTATAAAAAGAAAAAGAAAAAAGTGCTGTGTACTCAGGCATATTCCTATGTCTGAAGAGTGCTCTTGTGTGCCCCTGTGCAACCCGTGAATTGTGTAGTACGTGAACTGCAGATGTTATTCGAATGGTACTCGGGGGAAAGGAGAGCAAACCAGATGTGCTAACTACTGTTAGTTATAAATGGACACTTAAAGCTTTGTCCGCATTCAGGCCGAATGGGATCTTAGAGTTCAAAAGTATGGTGTACCTTGACTCTAAGCGGCGTAGCGCTAATGGGCGGTTACCTCCCCTCGTGTTTTTCGGAATGCTATCAATAACAAAATATTGGATGTTTTTAGCATTACCATTGTGAGCCTCATATATGTGTCTGGCTACAGGGTACGTTGGATCATTATTGGCGATTGCTCGCAGGAGTTGTAAGATCCGTACGTGTGCTGGATGAATGGTGGAGCCTACATATTTCTTACCACAAGAGCATACAAGCACATATATTGCGAAGTCTGTCTTGCATGTGAATGTATCCCTTAAAACATATGGTTTGATCCTAAAAGGAACGTGAACTTTGGTGGTGTTCACGCCGTGGGTGCAGGCTTTGCATTTTGAACACTTTTTGAAGCCCTTTTGGGAATCTAGCCAATTTTTGGTCTTTTTGAGTGCTGGCGCATTACAGACCAATTCCTCCCTCATTGACTTTGCCTTTCTGAATGTCATTAAAGGACTTTTACCCACTGATTCACCTATGCTCGTGTCTCCCCGAACTAGCGGCCAGTGTCTTCTCAGGATTTTCCGTAGGTTACTATGGTATCTATTGTAACCAGTTATTAATCTGGGAGGGTCTTTACTGTTGGGGTCTGTTGTTTTTGTCACTGTTACTGGGAAAATTAGATCTTTCCTGTTCTTCCCTCTGCACTTGTCTTCGGCCCTTTGGCATGTATTGTCAGTGTATCCTCTCTTCCTGAGTCTTTTGAACAACTCTTGTTTGGCACTGGAGAGACCTTCATTAGTGCTGCAGTTACGTGTCATTCTCAGGCACTCAGCATAGGGAATTGACTGTTTTAATGGTGTGGGGTGGAAACTGTGCGCATGTAGAAGGGCATTTCCTGCGGTAGGTTTTCTATATGTACGTGTCTGTATTTTGTTACCTTGTACATATAATTCTAGGTCAAGAAATTGGATATTATCAGCGTTGGTATTGCATGTGAAGTTAAGATTCAATACATTTTCATTCAAAGCCAATGCAAATCTTTCCGCTTCTTCAACACTGCCCTGCCATAGAATAAAAATGTCATCGATGTACCTTTTGTACATCACCACATTATTTTGCATAGTATCTTTGTGCTGGACTTTAAGGACCCGCTCCTCCCACCAGCCCATATGCAGATTCGCATAGCTGGGGGAGAAGCAAGTTCCCATGGCTGACCCCTGGAGCTGTTTATAATGAAGTCTGTCAAAGATAAATGTGTTATTTGTCAGACACCACTCAGCCATTTCCAACAACATTTGTGTGTGATGATATAATTCAATGGGTCTGCTTCCAAGGTAGTATTTCATGGCATTGAGGCCATCTCGGTGTCTAATGCTTGTGTATAGCGATTGAACATCCAGTGTCATAAACTTGTAGTTGTCATGCCAGTCGATATCAAAGATTTTTGCCAGAAAATCACTTGTGTCTCTGATATAGGCAGGGAGTTTTTTGACCTCTGGTTGTAGGAAAGAGTCAATGAAAATGCTCGTTTTCTCAAATAGGCTGCCAATCGCTGATATTATCGGCCGCCCGGGTGGTGTTTCTTCATTTTTGTGAACCTTGGGTATTAGGTACAGTTGAGGTGTGATCGGATAGTCATTTTTAAGGTAATTGAACTCGTCCTTATTGATGAGGCCCATTCCCTTCCATCTATACAACTCATTATGATATTTCTCTTGGATGCCCACGTTATGGGTAGGGCTTACCCTTATGTAGCAATCTTTATCTTGAAGCTGAGTCAAGGCTTCCTATATATATATATATATATATATATATATATTACCTACTGGCGGTCGCCAGTAGGTATATATAGTTAGGATTTTTTCCCTATGGGATTTCTGAAAATTCTATGTCTAATAACTTTGGCGTTTGTGGACGGAATCGGCTGAAATTTTCAGGAAAATGGCACATTTTGTTTCTGAGCAGCTCCTGGAAATTTGGGGGGGTTTCGTCAAGGGGGGCTGAGAAAAAAGGGGGGTCCCAAAACGCGTTTTTAACATTGAGTTTTCCATAGGGCGGTTGGACTCACTTTTAGCTCGAACGGCTGAATGGATTTGCACGAAACTTGGCAAAATTGTAGGGACTGTTAGCCCGATGTGCCTTTGCTAGGTCTCAATATATGTGCTTCAGTGGATTTTGAGAAATTAACGTTTAAATCAAGATATATATCTGTAACAGCGCTCCGGGCAGCGATCCGGTTCGCGTACTTTTCGCTTATCGGAACTTTGCCAAGCGAAGCTGATTGGCTCTCCGGTGTCTGTCAACATTCTAAACAGTCCGGTGCGGCCGCCATCTTGTCTCTCGGTAGGATCGAGAGACAAGAGGAGGCCAAAACAAAGGAGGAAATGAAGGAAAGGGAGCAAGGTAGACCCCTTCTGACCCCCTAGGATTGATGAGGGGATATTATAGAGCCACGCTGGGCCCAAAAAAAAAAAAAAAAAAAATCCGTTTTTTTCGCCGTAGAGACGCGTCTTGGTACGCGAACCGGGCAGCTAACCGGGAAGCTAACCGGCAGTGTAACGGGAGTCTGACGAGTAGCTGATTGGCTGTCAACATTGTAAACAGTTCGGAGCGGCCGCCATCTTGTCTCTTGGTAGGATCGAGAGACAAGAGGAGGCCAAAACAAAGGGGGAAATGAAGGAAAGGGGCAAGGTAGACCCCTTCTGACCCCCTAGGATTGATGAGGGGATATTATAGAGCCACGCTGGGCCCAAAAAAAAAAAATCCGATTTTTTCGCCGTAGAGACGCGTCTTGGTACGCGAACCGGGCAGCTAACCGGCAGTGTAACGGGAGTCTGAGGAGAAGCTGATTGGCTGTTATCATTGTAAACAGTCTGGAGCGGCCGCCATCTTGTCTCTCTGTGGGATCGAGAGACAAGAGGTGGAAAAAAGGTGTAAATGAATGAAAGGGGTAAGGCAGACCCCTCCTGAACCCCTAGGATTGATGAGGGGGCTATTAAAGTTCCCTGGGGGGTGAAAAAAAAATGTGATTTTTCGCGGTAAAGGTGCTTCCTGGTACGTTAACCGGGCAGCTAACCGGCAGCGTAACGGGAGTCCGACATATTGTGTTTTTTGAACGTTTGTGATATGTGCACGTGTGGATTTTGTCTAATTAAGGTTAAAAAAATATATATATAACTTTAAGAGTGTTTTCGCGCGCTTACGTTTTGGGTTTGGTTTGCGCTGCAGAGACGATACGTCACGGTTATGCGATGCATCATGAGGCGTCTCACGGGCTACGTGATACGTCACTTAATAAAGAATATATTTTACAGCTATAGATATTAGCTTTTAAAAAACAAATGAAATTCACAGAAAAAACCATAGGTTATAGACCATATATAGTTAGGAATTTGCATTTACAAAACCTTGAAAATTCACTGAAAAAACCATAGGTTATAGACCATATATAGTTAGGGATTAGCATTTAAAAAACCTTATTTTATTTGCACAAAACCATTGAAATTCCATATATAGTTAGTTGCACTAACTATATATCGCGGACCCGCAATCCACTGCTAATGATGTCACATATTACATCATTCATGACATGGTCAGTGACATCACTGATGACATCACTGATGACATCTCAAATGACATCACTGATGACATCACTGATGACATCTCAAATGACATCACTGATGACATCACTGACATCTCATTTGACATTACTGATTACATCACTGATGATATCATTTATGTGATAATACATCTTCAGACTCTAATATAACCTTAGATACACTCAGTGTAAACAGGCACTCACAGACTGTCACACATCCATGGAGTTACTCACACACCTAGTCAGTCATGCAAAGAATCAATCACACCTCCATTTCCTCAACTATACAGTTATACACACCTTACTTATTCAAACATATACTAACACATATTTACTCTCTTATACAATCCTTGATACAAGTTCACAATGATTCATACAGCCACTCTCACATTCACTGGGTCTTATGTTCAGTTATTTATATATGTCAACTCTCACATGGAGTGTGTTTTACATATGTACTTACTTTGACATGTAGAACTGAGATATCCATTCACTAACCAATATACTCATGCACACAGTCAACTGTCCATACAGCTGTTTCTACATGCACTTTTGAAGCCATACACCTAGGGAATCAACTGCTCACACATCTATGCACAGAGTTATACACCTCCCAGCCACCCACACACATACTCAGTCTCCCATACAAATACTTGGGCAACCATTCAATAACCCATATAGTTACTGATATAGCTACTGATTTAAACATGCAGCAGTTTACAGAAGAACATAAATAATGATTGCCAAATTAAGACACTTTAATCACTAACACATGCACTCAGTGAGACACATTTAATCATTCTCTCATACAGTCAGTCATGCACCTACTAAATCCTTCATCCAGACACTTATACATCCACTCATTCTTCAATATGTAAGACATATTTTAACTTTACAGAAACATACAGTCACTGGGTGTTGTCATCAGTGATGTCATCAGTGATGTCATTTGAGATGTCATCAGTGATGTCATCAGTGATGTCACTGACCATGTCATGAATGATGTAATATGTGACATCATTAGCAGTGGATTGCGGGTCCGCGATATATAGTTAGTGCAACTAACTATATATGGAATTTCAATGGTTTTGTGCAAATAAAATAAGGTTTTTTAAATGCTAATCCCTAACTATATATGGTCTATAACCTATGGTTTTTTCAGTGAATTTTCAAGGTTTTGTAAATGCAAATTCCTAACTATATATGGTCTATAACCTATGGTTTTTTCTGTGAATATATATATATATATACCTTAACTGCAACAATTAATCCTTCAGTTGCCAAAAGTTCGAGTGCACACTGGAGCCAATTTATGTATATATTTTGAGAGTTTGTTGAGAAGGTTAAACAAACGACACTCCAACATGTCTGCCCATTCTCAAAGGCTTTAATGTACTGTTTCTATGTCACTGACATTACTTTGTTTGTTTGGAAATTGGTAACTTTATTTAAGCAATTGATAATTGGCAATTGATAAACACCTACAAACTAACACTGAGGAAGGCGGTTTCGCCGACACGCATTTGTCAGTCCGACACCCGAATAAACTTTTCAAAAGAAATTGGCTCCAGTGTGCACACAAACCTTTGGCAATTGAAGGATTGATTGTTGCAGTTAAGGCATAATACACACAAGTCCACGTCGCCTTGAGGAGGCATCCATGGCGTGTGGTGCGACGGCTGGTGGAAAAGTGTTGGGAACAAATATATATATATATATATATATATATATATATATATATATATATATATATATATATATATATATATATATGTATATATATATATATATATATATATATATATATATATATATATATATATACATATATATATATATATATATATATTCACTGAAAAAAACATAGGTTATAGACCATATATAGTTAGGAATTCGCATTTACAAAACCTTATTTTACTCACACAAAACCATTGAAATTCCATATATAGTTAGTTGCACTAACTATATATCGCGCACCCGCAATCCACTGCTGATGATGTCACATATTACATCATTCATGACATGGTCAGTGACATCACTGATGACATCACTGATGACATCTCAAATGACATCACTGATGACATCTCAAATGACATCACTGATGACATCACTGATGACATCTCATTTGACATTACTGATCACATCACTGATGATATCATTCATGCGATAATACGATGAACCTCTTCAGACTCTAATATAACCTTAGATACAATCAGTGTAAACAGACACTCACAGACTGTCACTCATCCATGGAGTTACTCACACACCTAGTCAGTCATGCAAAGAATCAATCACACCTCCATTTCCTCAACTATACAGTTATACAAACTTTACTTATTCAAGCATATACTAACACATATTTACTCTCTTATACAATCCCTGATACAAGTTCACAATGATCCATACAGCCACTCACACATTCACTGGCTCTTATGCACAGTTATTTATATATGTCAACTCTCACATGTACTGTGTTTTACATATGTACTTACTTTGACATGTAGCACTGAGATATCCATTCACTCACCAATACACTCATGCACACAGTCAACCGCCCATACAGCTGTTTCCACATGCACTTTTGAAACCATACATCTAGTGAATCAACTGCTCACACATCTATGCACAGAGTCATACACCTCCCAGCCACCCACACACACACTCAGTCTCCCATACAAATACTTGGGCAACCAATCAATAACCCATATAGTTACTCATATAGCTACTTATCAACACATGCAACAGTTTACAGAACAACAGACATAATGATGCACAAATTAAGACAGTTTAGTCACTAACCCATGCACTCAGTGAGACACATTTAATCACTCACTCATACAGTCAGTCATGCACCTACTAAATCCTTCATCCAGACACTTATACATCCACTCATTCTTCAATATGTAAGACATATTTTAACTTTACAGAAACATACAGTCACTGGATGTTGTCATCAGTGATGTCATCAGTGATGTCATTTGAGATGTCATCAGTGATGTCATCAGTGATGTCACTGACCATGTCATGAATGATGTAATATGTGACATCATCAGCAGTAAATTGCGGGTGCGCGATATATAGTTAATGCAACTAACTATATATGGAATTTCAATGGTTTTGTGTGAGTAAAATAAGGTTTTGTAAATGCGAATTCCTAACTATATATGGTCTATAACCTATGTTTTTTTCAGTGAATTTTCAAGGTTTTGTAAATGCTAATTCCTAACTATATATGGTCTATAACCTATGGTTTTTTCAGTGAATTTTCAAGGTTTTGTAAATGCTAATTCCTAACTATATATGGTCTATAGCCTATGGTTTTTTCAGTGAATATATATATATACATACATAAATAAACATATATCATCTGTATATCTATATAAAAACAAACATAAATGCATGCATACATATACTTATATGCATACAGATGCATGTTATTTACATGAAAGTTGAAAAAACACTAATAAAAGCAAAGCAAAAAAGCCACCTCATTACAAACAGAATGGCTTTAACTTAAACGAGGGCGAGATCTATTGCATTTTCAATGCTTGTTTACTTTGGTTCCATCAAGAAGGCATTCAGATGTGTCACACATTTGCCATAAATTCTGAATGTTAGCACTCTAGTTGCACATTAGATCACTGTAGTAAAGCTACTGCTCACCAGGGACGTCTGCTGCTGGTATTCAAAGTGCATGTTTCAGTCTGCATGTCAGAATTTTTTTAATGAAATAGAAGAGGATTTGAGAAGTCACTCAAAATGATCCCTAATTTTTCTTTCTGAAGCACTAATCATACTTTCTATGGCAAAATTAACCCCCTCATGTTGTTCCTTTTTAAATTGAGAGTTTTCAGACTTACCACTTCATTCCAATCAAGATGGCTTCTGGTGTGCCATACTTTTGTCATAAGTAAGACTGTTAGCGCTCTAGTTGTTCTTTAGAACACTCTGGGACATTCTGTCATTGGGCTATACTTGGGGTACATCTGGGTGATATTTGGGCTACATTTAGGCTCTTTTGTCTCTGGTGGCCATCTTGGGAGACTGTATGTCAGAATTTTTTAATGAAATTGAAGAGGGTTTGAGAAGTCACTCAAAATGTGCCCTAATTTTTCTTTCTGCAGCACTAATCATAATTCATATGGCAAAATATACCCCCTCATTTTGTTCCTTTTTAAATTAAATGTTTTAAGAGTTACCACTTTATTCCAATCAAGATGGCTTCAGGTGTGCCATACCTTTGTAATAAGTAGGACTGTTAGCGCTCTAGTTGTTCTTTAGAACACTCTGGGACATTCTGTCATTGGGCTATACTTGGGCTACATCTGGGTGATATTTGGGCTACATTTGGGCTCTTTTGTCTCTGGTGGCCATTTTGGGAGACTGCATGTCAGAATTTTTTAATGAAATAGAAGAGGATTTGAAAAGTCACTCAAAATGTGCCCTAATTTTTCTTTCTGCAGCACTAATAATACCTTCTATTGCATAATATACCCCCTCATTTTGTTCCTTTTTAAATTAAATGTTTTAAGAGTTACCACTTTATTCCCATCACGATGGCTCCAGGTGTGCTATACCTTTGTAATAAGTAGGACTGTTAGCGCTCTAGTTGTTCTTTAGAACACTCTGGGACATTCTGTCATTGGGCTATACTTGGGCTACATCTGGGTGATATTTGGGCTACATTTGGGCTCTTTTGTCTCTGGTGGCCATTTTGGGAGACTGCATGTCAGAATGTTTTAATGAAATAGAAAAGGATTTGAGAAGTCACTCAAAATGTGCCCTAATTTTTCATTCTGCAGCACTAATCATACTTTCTATGGCAAAATATACCCCCTCATGTTGTTTCTTTTTAAATTAAATGTTTTAAGAGTTACCACTTTATTCCAATCAAGATGGCTTCAGGTGTGCCATACCTTTGTAATAAGTAGGACTGTTAGCGCTCTAGTTGTTCTTTAGAACACTCTGGGACATTCTGTCATTGGGCTATACTTGGGCTACATCTGGGTGATATTTGGGCTACATTTGGGCTCTTTTGTCTCTGGTGGCCATTTTGGGAGACTGCATGTCAGAATGTTTTAATGAAATAGAAAAGGATTTGAGAAGTCACTCAAAATGTGCCCTAATTTTTCATTCTGCAGCACTAATCATACTTTCTATGGCAAAATATACCCCCTCATGTTGTTTCTTTTTAAATTAAATGTTTTAAGAGTTACCACTTTATTCCAATCAAGATGGCTTCAGGTGTGCCATACCTTTGTAATAAGTAGGACTGTTAGCGCTCTAGTTGTTCTTTAGAACACTCTAGGAGGCTGCAGTAGAACACAAAGGAATCAACTGACAGTCTCTGTCCTTGTTGGATGTACATGTTTTACTGAGAATGTCAGACTTCATTTTCACATGACTGAGAAAGATAATGTGAATTTACAGAAAATATGCTTTCAGTTTAGCTTATAGATCCCCTTCCAAACCACTGTGGGAAAATCATGAGATATTAGTTTTCTTTCAAACAATATTC
This sequence comes from Lissotriton vulgaris, assembly GCF_964263255.1. Lineage (NCBI taxonomy): Eukaryota > Metazoa > Chordata > Amphibia > Caudata > Salamandridae > Lissotriton > Lissotriton vulgaris. Next base: position 1,086,515,785 of record NC_141694.1, on the reverse strand, counting down.
ATGATATCACAGCAGAAGGTTTTTTCACATGGTAAAATCACCTTAGAACCCACCACAATTCCTAAAACGAGTATGGTACCATCAACAAATGATTTATAATGTAACTAAAGTCCTAAAACCCTCTATTAACTACAATGCTTTTTAATGAGGTGCTATCATGTATATTGGTCCCAAGATGGCTGCCAACACTTCTTGGATGAAGTGCTGACAGCCAATCAGATCAGATGTGTGGTTAGGCTCCGCCCAGATATATATCTTTTTTTGAACCTAAATTACTCAAAATCCACTGTAGCACATATATTGAGACCTAGCAAAGGCACATCGGGCTAACAGTCCCTACAATTTTGCCAAGTTTTGTGCAAATCCATTCAGCCGTTCGAGCTAAAAGTGAGGCCAACCGCCCTATGGAAATTAACATGGGAAAACGCGTTTTGGGACCCCCCTTTTTTCTCGGCCACCCCTTGATGAAACCCCCCCAAATTGTCAGGGGCTGCTCAGAAACAAAATGTTCCATTTTCCTGAAAATTTCAGCCAATTCCGTCCACAAACGCCAAAGTTATTAGACATAGAATTTTCAAAAATCCCATAGAGAAAAAATCCTAACTATATATACCTACTGGCGACCGCCAGTAGGTAATATATATATATATATATATTACCTACTGGCAGTCGCCAGTAGGTATATATAGTTAGGATTTTTTTCCTATGGGACTTTTGAAAATTCTATGTCTAATAACTTTGGCGTTTGTGGACGGAATTGGCTGAAATTTTCAGGAAAATGGCACATTTTGTTTCTGAGCAGCCCCAAATTTGGGGGGTGTTCGTCAAGGGGGGGCCGAGAAAAAAGGGGGGGTCCCAAAACGCGTTTTTCCCATGTTAATTTCCATAGGGCGGTTGGCCTCACTTTTAGCCCGAATGGCTGAATGGATTTGCACGAAACTTGGCAAAATTGTAGGGACTGTTAGCCCGATGTGCCTTTGCTAGGTCTCAATATATGTGCTCCAGTGGATTTTGAGAAATTAACGTTCAAAAAAAGATATATATCTGTGACAGCGCTCCGGGCAGCGCTCCGGTTCGCGTACTTTTCGCGTTACGGAGCTTTGCGAAGCGAAGCTGATTGGCTCTCCGGTGTCTGTGAACATTCTAAACAGTCCGTAGCGGCCGCCATCTTGTCTCTCGGTAGGATCGAGAGACAAGAGGAGGCCAAAACAAAGGGGGAAATGACCATAAGGGGGCATAGTAGATCCTCCCTGACCCCCTAGGTTTGATGAGGAGGTTTTAAAAGGGCCCCGCGGGGCAAAAAAAAATTTTTTTTTTTTTTTTTTTGCGTGGGAAGCTCCCGGTTCGCGAACCGTTAAGCGGCCCGGGAGTGTACTATGAGGAAAAAAGAATTATAGACTTTTCAAATATTGTATGTTAATTGATTGTTCGTTTTGTTGTTTTTTTTTTATTTATTTTTATATATATATATATATATATATATGTATATATATATATATATATATATATATATATATATATATATATATATATATATATATATACCTACTGGCGATAGCCAGTAGGTATATATAGTTAGGATTTTTTTCCTATGGGATTTCTGAAAATTCTATGTCGAATAACTTTGACGTTTGTGGACGGAATTGGCTGAAATTTTCAGGAAAATGGCACATTTTGTTTCTGAGCAGCCCCTGAAAATTTGGGGGGGTTTCGTCAAGGGGGGGCTGAGTAAAAAGCGGGGTCCCAAAACGCGTTTTTCCCATTCATTTTTCCATAGGGCGGTTGGTCTCACTTTTAGCTCGAACGGCTGAATGGATTTGCACGAAACTTGGCAAAATTGTAGATATGGTTTGCCCGACGTGCCTTTGCTATGTCTCAATATATGTGCTCCAGTGGATTTTGAGAAATTAACGTTTAAAAAAATATATATATCTGTGACAGCGCTCCGGTTAGCGCCCCGGTTCGCGTACCGGAAGCGTAACGGAACTTCGCGAAGCGAAGCTGATTGGCTCTCCAGTGTCTGTCAACATTCTAAACAGTCCGGAGCGGCCGCCATCTTGTCTCTCGGTAGGATCGAGAGACAAGAGGTGGTGAAAAACGAAGGGAGAAATGAAGGAAAGGGGGCAAGGTAGACCCTTCCTGACCCCCTAGGATTGATGAGGGGGATATTAAAGTGCCCCGCGGGGCAAAAAATAAAAAAAAACATTTTTTTGCGATTTTTCGCCATAGAGGCGCGTCCCGGTACGCGAACCGGGCAGCTAACCGGGCAGCTAACCGGCAGCGTAACGGGAGTCTGAGGAGAAGCTGATTGGCTGTCAACATTGTAAACAGTCCGGAGCGGCCGCCATCTTGTCTCTCGGTAGGATCGAGAGACAAGAGGTAGAAAAAAAAGGTGTAAATGAAGGAAAGGGGGTAAGGTAGACCCCTCCTGACCCCCTAGGATTGATGAGGGGGCTATTAAAGTGCCCCGCGGGGCAAAACCGCGGGGCAAAAAAAAAAAAAAAATTCAATTTTTCGCGGTAGAGGCGCTTCCCGGTACGCGAACCGGGCAGCTAACCGGCAGCGTAACGGGAGTCCGCCATCTTGTGTTTTTGGAGCGTCCAGTTCGCGTACGGGGTAGCGTTCTGGTAAGCGTAACAAGGGGAAAACCAAGAGAAACAGTAAAATAAAATTTAAGGGAATAGATTTCCACCAAACTTGGCAAAATTGTAGGGACTGTTTGTTTGATGTGCCTTTGCAAGGCCTCAAGATATGTGTACGTGTGGATTTTGTCTAATTAAGGTTAAAAAATATATATATATCTGTAAGCGTGCTCCGGCGCGCTTATGTTACAGGTTTTGTTTGCGCTGCAGAGCCGATACGTCACGGTTATGCGACGCGTCATGAGGCGTCTCACGTGGCTACGTGATACGTCACGTAATAAAGAATATATTTTACAGCTATAGATATTAGCTTTTAAAAAACCAATGAAATTCACTGAAAAAACCATAGGTTATAGACCATATATAGTCAAGTCAAGTCAAGTCCATATATAGTTAGGAATTTGCATTTACAAAACCTTGAAAATTCACTGAAAAAACCATAGGTTAGAGACCATATATAGTTAGCTGGACATTTTATTGATATAAAACCAATGAAATTCCATATATAGTTAGTTGCACTAACTATATATTTCGCGCATCCGCAATCCAATGCTGATGATGTCACATATTACATCATTCATGACATGGTCAGTGACATCACTGATGACATCACTGATGACATCTCAAATGACATCACTGATGACATCACTGATGACATCTCATTTAACATCAATGATCACACCACTGATGATATACTTCATGTGATAATACAATGCACCTCCTTACACTCTAATATAACCTCTGTTACACCTAGTGTAAAATACAGAGTATCATTTTTGAAACCATTGACACACGAATAACATTTACTACATACGCACTCACTGATTCCTACGTCTACCCATTCATTCACTCATTCACCCATACAATCACTCGTACATACAGTCACTCATCATTACAACACTATCATATGCACTCATACACCTATGCAGACACTCACACACTGCCACTCATCCATGGAGTTACTCACACACCTAGTCAGTCCTGTAAAGAATCAATCACACTTTGATTTCTTCATCTATGCAGTTAAACACAGAACACCTTACATTTTTACACATATACTAACACATACTTACTCACTGATACAATCAAATCCTTCATCCATACTCCTATACATCCACTCATTCTTCAATATGTAAAACATATTTAAAATTTAAAAAAACACACAGTCACTGGATGATGTCATCAGTGATGTCATCAGTGATGTCATTTGAGATGTCATCAGTGATGTTATCAGTGATGTCACTGACCATGTCATGAATGATGTAATATGTGACATCATCAGCATTGGATTGCGGATGCGCGAAATATATAGTTAGTGCAACTAACTATATATGGAATTTCATTGGTTTTATATCAATAAAATGTCCAGCTAACTATATATGGTCTCTAACCTATGGTTTTTTCAGTGAATTTTCAAGGTTTTGTAAATGCAAATTCCTAACTTTATATGGTCTATAACCTATGGTTTTTTCAGTGAATATATATATATATATATATATATATATATATATATATATATATATATATATATACATATATATATATTTCTTACTAAAGGTCGCCAGTAGGTAGTAATAGTTAGGACCAAGGTTTCCATAGAAAAAGTATTTTTTGTTTTGCCAATAATTTTGGTACCGCAGGGTAAATCTTCACAAAGTTTTCACAAAACGTCTTTTTGATTCAGCTGCTGTGTTGAAACTTTCAAGGTAATCCATCAAGCAGGGGCTGAGAAAAAAGTGGGATCCCCAAATACGTTTTCCCCATCCTATGTCTAAGGGGATTTTTCATGTTTTGAACACTAACTGCTGAACGGAATTACACCAAATGTGGCAGAAAGCAAGATTTTGGTCCAGAAAGCATGCTTTTTGTTATCTGGTGTAAATCGGTAGTTTTAGAGATATATAAGTTTAAAAAAATATAGATATCTGGGATTTCAGCAGCCTAATCAAACCCTACTGGAATTTGATTGGCTGCCAACAATTCAATCAGGAAGTATTGACAGCCATCTTGTGACTGGGTTGAACGGAGTCCCACAAAAAATGTAAAAAACAAGAAAACAGGGCAGAGTAGAAACACCCTGACCCAGCAGGCATTTTGGTTTTAATTTTGGTGGGATCCACCATTTCCAGACCAAAATATTTTTTTTTTAAACCAAGCGCGGGCTCACATGCTTCACTCATTATCTGACTCGGGAGGGCCAGGTCCGGCGGGCATTGTTTTAACGATGGAGGGGTTGCATTGGGCCCCTCCTTCTGGGACTCAATATGCCCGGGGACCACCACCTCCTTCTTGAAATAATAATACTGGGGAGGCACGAATAGCTTCCCCTGTTGCCCCCGTGAATGCCACCTCCCCAGGGACTTTTTAATTTTAAGTGAGTGAGGCCTCTCAGACCCCCCAAAGCCTCAGGAACCACCCCTCCCGGGACTTTACTGTAAATGATTCACTGGAGCCACATGGACCCTCGCAACCTCAGGGGCCACCACATCCTTGGGGCTTCAATTTATTAAACTGCAGAGGGCTGCACAGTCCCGCTGCAGCCCTAGGGTCTGCAAAGACCCCTGGGCTCTTTATAGGTTTGTTGCGGGGGCCGTGCACCCCCTAATGCCCCGGGGACCTCCACCTCCCTTGGGCAAATATAAACAAAGGACGGGGGCATGCTCATGTAGCCCTAGATGGCCCTGGGGACTGGCACCCCCAGGGCCAGCTCCAGCAATGTCCCGGGGTGCCCACCGTGGGACATTGCAGTTTGCTATGGCTTTGCAGGAGAAGCCGTAGCACACTGTGATCTGCTTTGAGTAAGTGAGAGCAGAAAATGATCTAGCTTACTAAAAGCAGAGCAGAATTGGTTTTGGACAGACAGAGCTGCATGTTCAGCAGCCTCCTCTGTCTTCTGTCCAAAGCAGTGCTGGCTATCGCAGGAGGCGGGGAGCTGGAAAGCTGAAAAAACTGTAGGCTTGTAGGTATGGCAGTAACAGGACGCACTACAGCAGCCCCTTCAGACAGAAACCAATCTCAATAAACAAAAGATTAACATGCAGGATGGATTACACAGTGTATGTGTTGGAGTGTCCGTGTGAGCTGAGGTATGTTGGTAGTACCCGACTGCCCGCCAGCAAACGGATACTCCAGCACATATGGGCGATCGTGGGACACGATCAGGCATACCCGGTTGCCAGGCACTTTGAATTAATACACTCAGGGAATCCAGCTCAGCTCCAATATTATGTCATCGACACAGTGGTAGCTTCTAGAAGAGGAGGGGACCGTGAGGCCAAACTCCGTCTACAAGACAAGATATATATTGGAGCTAAACACAATGAATCCAAATGGATTAAATGACAGAGAGGATTTACATACCTGTATATAGAATTTATCAAATAGATAGGTGCGTGTCCGGGTGAGCTCTTGTTTGCAGTAGGATTCAGTATTTCGAGATATAGATAGTGGTTATACATGGTTAAATTACTCATGAAATAATTGCTTTTATAATCTGTTTGTCTTTTTACTTGTATAATATTTTTCTTGCACTATTTTTTCTTGCACTTTGCACTTTACACTTGGCACTTTTACCAGTTAGGGAGACTAGAACCAGTAATAGGGCCACTTGGCATGAATGAAATTATAAATAAAACAATGACAGTGATGTTTTGCAGTTATAAATTGATGCAATGCTTCATCATAGACTTGGCAACTGTGCGGCAGCGTTGTTAGAGTGGACCTATAAAAATTGTAAAGAGCTGGTAGGTCATACAATTGAATTGGCTTTTGACCCCATGTCTATAAATGTGTAGATAGGAATGCAGTTTTAATTTGATAATAGAACCTATGGCTTTTATTAATGTCCTACACATTGCTCTTTAATGTATATAATTATAATGGCTTTTTTATATTCATTATGTCTCAAAATGCTGCTATTTACACAAGATATAATATTTATTTATTTATTTGCGTATTTTGCACAGTATGTTGTCTATGTTTACTGCCAATGGCCATGCACTGTCACTTTAAAAGTTTACCTCCCGGGTTAGCAGTATGTCATGTGATCAACCTTCTTTTCGAGGCGAAACGCGTCATGGCGGGCGCGCTGGCACTTATGAAATAAATTACATCACTGCAGCAGCTATTGAAGGGTCTGCTCTTCGTCATTTGTGGATTTTGCAGCGAGCGCTGTGTGACGATTTCAAGGATATATATATATATATATATATATATATATATATATATATATATATATATATATATATATATATATATATATATATATATATATATATATATATATATATATATATATATATATATATATATATATATATATATATATATATATATTTATATATATATTTCTTACTAAAGGTAGCCAGTAGGTAGTAATAGTGTAATAGTTAGGACCAAAGTTTCTATAGGAAAAGTATTTTTTGTTTTGCCAATAATTTTGGTACCACTGGGTGAATCTTCACAAAGTTTTCACAAAACGTCTTTTTGATTCAGCTGCTGTGTTGAAACTTTCAGGGTAATCCATCAAGCAGGGGCTGAGAAAAAAGTGGGATCCCCAAATACGTTTTCCCCATCCTATGTCTAAGGGGATTTTTCATGTTTTGAACACTAACTGCTGAACGGAATTACACCAAATGTGGCAGAAAGCAAGATTTTGGTCCAGAAAGCATGCTTTTTGTTTTCTGGTGTAAACCTGTAGTTTTAGAGATATATAAGTTTAAAAAAATATAGATATCTGGGATTTCAGCAGCCTAATCAAACCCTACTGGAATTTGATTGGCTGCCAACAATTCAATCAGGAAGTATTGATAGCCATCTTGTGACTGGGTTGAACTGAGTCCCACAAAACATGTAAAAAACAAGAAAACAGGGCAGAGTAGAAACACCGTGACCCAGTAGGCATTTTGGTTTTAATTTTGGCAGGATTCACCATTTCCAGAAAAAAATATTTTTATTTTAAACCAAGCGCGGGCTCCCATGCTTCACTCATTATCTGACCCGTGAGGCCCAGCTCCGGCGGGCATTGTTTTAACGATGGAGGGGGCGCATCGGACCCCTACGTCTGCGACTCAATATGCCCAGGGACCACCACCTCCTTCTTGAAATAATAATGCTGGGGAGGCACGAATAGCCTCTCCTGTTGCCCCCGGGACTGCCGCCTCCCCAGGGCCTTTTTAATTTTAAATGGGTGAGGCCTCTCAGACCCCCCAAAGCCTCAGGAACGGCCCCCTCCCGGGATTTTACTGTAAATGAATTACTGGAGCCACATGGACCCTCGCAAACCCAGGGGCAACCACATCCTAGGGGCTTCAATTTTATAAACTGCAGAGGGCTGCACAGTCCCGCTGCAGCCCTAGGGACTGCAAACACCCCTGGACTCTTCATAGGTTTGTTGTGGGGGCCGTGCACCCCCCTAATGCCCCGGGGACCACCACCTCCCTTGGGCAAATATAAACAAAGGAGGGGGGCATGCAGGCCCCCTCATGGAGCTCTAGATGGCCCTGGGGACTGGCACCCACAGAGCCAGCTCCAGCAATGTCCCGGGGTGCCCACCCCGGGACATTGCAGTTTGCTATGGCTTTGCAGGAGAAGCCGTAGCACACTGTGCTCTGCTTTGAGTAAGTGAGAGCAGAAAATGATCTTGCTTACTAAAAGCAGAGCAGAATTGGTTTTGGACAGAGAGAGCTGCATGTTCAGCAGCATCCTCTGTCCTCTGTCCAAAGCAGTGCTGGCTTTCGCAGGAGGCAGGGAGCTGGCAAGGTAGGGCACCCAGTATTATGGCGAGGACAAGGGGATTAGGTGCAGGGCCAAAATCAGCCCAGGAGGGTGGGCTACATCCTAAAGGTCAGGCCTTAGGAGATGGGGTCCCCCTTCCTTTTAATACAGAAAAAGATTGTATTTGTTTTAAGAAATGCCAGGCCCTGGCGATGGAGTCCCTGGGACCAAATACGGCTCAGGTAAAGGGGGCCACAGTCCCCCCTTCCTTTATCATTTTTTTTTAAATGAAATGCTACCGGCACAGCATAAGAGGCCCGTCCCCTTTCTGTACCACTCTGAAAATTGCACCTCCAGGTGCGCTACTGGTTGGGGAACGAAGTCCCCTCGGCTGCTAAGGGTCCTCAGGGCCCAACACGACCTCCAACACGACCTCCTGCTACTGCTAGTAAATCTCACAAAGCTGGATTGCTGCGAGGTGATCAGAGTCCATGCCCCCTTTCTCTACCACTCTGTAAACACACCTATTAGCGCGCTGCTGGTGGGAGAATGATGTCCCCTTGTTTCAAGACTAAAGTGAACTTCTTCCCCCAACCAGTAATTTGCCAGAAGGCATGTTTACAGAGTGGTGAAGAAAGAGGGCATGGCATATGATGACCTCTTAGCATCCAGCTGTGTAGGTCTTATTGTAGGTAACAAAATGGATAGTTGGCCCTTAAGGACCCTCAAGAGCCAAGGGGACTTCATCCCCCAACAAGTAGTGTGCCAGGAGACGCATTTGCAGAGTGGTGGAGAAAGGGGGCGTGGCCACCAAAAAACGCTCAGCAAACCCTCTGTGTAGCATTATCTGGAAGTAACAGGAGGGGTAGTTGGCCCCAAGGACCCTCAAGAGCCAAGGGGACTTCATCTCCAAACTAGTAGTGTGCCATGGGGCGCGTTCGCAGAATAGAGGTGAAAAGGGACGGGGTCAACAAAAAACTCTCAGCAAACCCACTGTGTGGGACTCACTGGAGGTAACAGGAGGGATAGTTGGCCCCCAAGGACATCCTTGGGGGCCAACCCCTGTTACCTCTAGTACATCCCACACAGCAGGATTGGTAAGAGGTTGTCAGAGGCCACGCCCCCTTTCTCCAGCACTGTTGACACTAGCCTCTTGGCCTCCTGGTTCCTGGTGGCCTTGCTGGTTTGGAGAGGGGCCATGCACACACTCACCTTCATTTTAAAAGAAAGGACCCGGGGTATGGTGTCTCCAAGGCCACTAGAGGTTATAGTAGAAACAAATATGTCCCCCGGGGAATGGGGTTCCTGGGCCCTGGGGAGGCTCAGAGAGTAGGCCTTGCACCATGAAACCCACAGTAAATATCTAATTTTTTTAATGAATAATAATGAGCTACAGGAGCCTCTTATTTATACTCACTGATCCTTTGGAGGAGTGTCACATAATGGCCTGCAGGGCTTTATATTTTAATTTTTTTTAACTTGGTGGTGGCTCTAGAACAGGGAGGGGCACCACCAAGCCTTATTTTAATGCTATTGGATGCTGCAGCGAGGTCAGCAGTGCACCAGCACCATTTAAAAAGCAGTAAGCCTCATTAAATCCATGACCCCAGGAGAACTTACCATAGTTTTTAAAGCACGTTTAGGTGGTGCTCCATGCTTTTGACTGGAGGGCCTTTACATTTTCTGGGCCAAAAAGTGTCAAAAGATACACACAGAGATATTTTTATCTTTTTATTTTTTACTAAGCAATATTTTTGTGACTATTTATTTTGACATTTTTACTCATAAAATGTAATAACAAAAACTGTGAAAAAAGAATGAGTCACAGACAAGTTTTTTTCTTAAAACGTTATTTACCATTTTTATAGTAATCAATATTAATGAACATTTCATTGTCTGAATTATTCAAATGTACAATTGATTAAAAATATTGGTGAAGTTTGAAGAAAGATGATAGACCTGCTTAATATTCATTAATATCCTCACCCCTTCAAAAAACCAATCAGCTCGCTTTTTATATTGTGGTGTTGCAGAAGGCTGTGTGGCATAAGATTGGCTACTCAGAGGCCAGGCCCTGCTTCCAACTTCACACAATGCATTGTTTGGCTGCCAGTGGATGGTTGGTTGATAGGATTTATGGAAGTATAACGTGAATTACTCAATTTCAAGGGCCACAGAATTCTTGGATTCTTAGAAACCTAATTAAAACAGCAATCCTGTCGGTCTATTTCTCATTTCCGTTATGAGCACAAAACTTTGTTTTGTCATAATTATAAGTTGATGCGAAAGTCAAAATCACAGTTTCAAGGTAGAAACAGAGCAATGCATTCCCTGGCAGACAACTGAACATGGATAAAACACGGACGACAGAACAAAGCATTAAGTAAACCCTGACAATGACAACAGTCCAGGCCCTTTCCTTTGTATGCTTTGTCGGTTTGTGGCTTTCGCTGCTCTTGTGGTTGCTATCCTGGGCTGCGTGCCTAGTTTGATTGCCACGTGAATAGTTGAAAGCAAATACACTAATGAAATCTGCACAAATTCAAAGCATACAGGGGCATATTATCAAGGGGGTTTATCTCTGCTTTTTTGGCTTTAAAAGCCAAGAAAGCGGAGATAAAATTATCTCCCTATTACCAAGCTGTCGCTAACACCAGTTAGCGACAGCTAGTAGGAGATAGCGACCATCTTGGGCCCCACTTTGCATGTCAGTGATATTTATCACTAATGAGATGCAAAGTGGGCGTGCCAAGATGTTAGAGACTGAAAACAGTCGCTAACATCGCTATCTCCTATTACCAACTTTTGGAGATATTCGCGCTAAGCGGGAATATCTCCAAAAGCTAACACCTGCCCTGAGCAGTTCTTAGCCATGTTATCCAATGGGAGGTGGATAACATGGCTAAGAGCATTTGCTCGATAATGCATGAATATCGCTGACTTTTCAGCGATATTCATGCATTTCGGCCGTTTTTTATCGCATTTGCGATAAACCTTGTTAATAGCAAGGTTTATCTGCGATAAAAATCGCCGATGTGCGGCGATAATTTTTGTCTCTAAACAAGTTAGAGACAAAAATTATCGCTAGTTGTTGGTAATATGCCCCACAATCTTTAACACCAATGCGGTACCCAACCTTATCTGCCATGACGGAAGTTGATGGTGCTTGAGTCAACAAACAGATGTATGCTCTTTCAAGGTTGCTCGAGGCCACAGTTTATTAAAATTGTAAAACTCTGATCTATCAATGAGCAATGCGTTCTGATGACAACGGGGCGTTTCGATGCGCTGGCAAGGTGGAAGCTGGTTTCACTGTCATGAGGGCCAGTTTTAGTGTTGGGGACTTCACGCCCACTTCCTCCTTGCAACCTCTTTAAATAAACAGTGCAAAAACAAATGGTTTTAGAGCTACTTTACCCCACCACGTCGTCTGTGCCCAGGAGGCGAGTCCTGTCTACGCCAATACTGAGCTTTCTGCCTCCAAAAATTGGTTGACGACTTTAGCAGTGAAGAGCTGAGATGCCGACCGCTTATTTTCTGATGACTCTTTTGATGTAGTGAGAATTTGTAGCATTGCAGCGGCTGTGAATGAGCATCATTAAATGAACTCTCAATAAAAGCACACATGGATTATATTATAAGTACTTTTATATAATTTCATATGTATGAATAATATCTACATATATTATATATATGCATATTATAAATATTTCATATATATATATTATATGTATATTTTCTATAAACTATATATGTATCTTTATATGTATATATAGTATAATATATACGTATTATATATACTGTTACATATACTTGCACTGGTGACCTTTTCGTTAGCTTCACAAGCCAAATAGATTGTCAGGAAGATGATTCGAACTGTGTCATTGACCTTGAGATACGACTGTTCGAGTCATCTTCCTGTGGCATATATATACATTCTGAAATGGATGTTGAAGTTATTGCTGCTACAGCACTCGAAACAGGAGATGTTCACACTTTATATGCCCAGGCTTTCACACATTTGCTTCGTTTTCATAAATATTGCTGCGGTGATCTCTGGGGACTAATGCAATACATGTTAAGAATAAAATAAACACACTCAACAATAACCATAATTAAGCAAAGATTCAAGGTCAACTTCGAATCGTGAAGCTTTGTAAGTGTTTTTCCCTCAACTGTGGTTATTTTTTATAACCAAAGTAGTCATTGTAGGACTGATAATGTGAGATACACATTACTAATCGAGTACTGCTTCCTCAGATGGTAAACTCGGTGGTATTGAAACTAGGTTTGGGGCCCACCAGAGGGGCGGGGGGGATCAACCGACCACAGACACAGTAATGAGGTGTGACAAAGGCCGCTTTATTGGAAGCAGGTGCACCCTACAGAGCAAACCTTGGCATGTGCCGAACAAAACTACCCCTCACTAAATATGAAGTCCCTGACATCCCCCAACCCCCTCCCCTAAATGGTTCCCCACTTTATAAACATAAGCACAACATAAGCGCAAAATAACCACAACATCCCTCCTTACAACCTGCATCAGTACCCACTAAACATACCTTGACATCTGCATTTCCCCTCCCCCCTGGCAATCATCCCAGGCCTCCTACACTGAACCCCCTTTGTACTAGGAAAAAACGCCATCCTCCTGTATTGCACAACAGGACCTGTTCCAGCGACACGAGAACACCCCACCAACCTAAATATCCTGATGCACCTGCTCCCAAGAAAACCCCTCTGAGAGAAACACCCTCCCCCCACAGGAACCCCGGGCAACAACCCCCCCCCCCCAGAGCAACCCAGGCTTAAAGGAGGAAAACCCCGGACCCCTACATCATATCACTTATGAGCAGCGAAAAAAGGGGGAGGGCGGGTGGGAAAAGCTTGCGACCACAACCCCCGCCGGCTGCTGTGTCACTGCCACCAAATGGTGGTCAGTGACACAAAATGTCCAAATGGTGATCAGTGACACAAAATGTCCGGTCTTATACGGACCCAGCCCAATGGAGCCCAAGCCCCAACCCAAAACCAGCCCAACAGGACGCCACCAGCCTAAAGGGACCAATCCTCCAGTTCCGGTCGCCCACCCCCCCTCCCCTCAGGGCCCCAAAGACCCTCAGGGGAGTCAGGCCTCCCGGCAGATCAACTGACCCCAGACACAGTAATGAGGTGTGACAAAGGCTGCTTCATTGGAAGCAGGTGCACCCTACAGAGCAAACCTTGGCCTGTGCCGAACAAAACTACCCCTCACTAAATATGAAGTCCCTGAAAGCCCCCAACCCCCTCCCCTAAATGGTTCCCCACATTATAAACATAAGCACAACATAAGCACAACATAACCACAACATCCCTCCTTACAACCAGCATCAGTACCCACTAAACATACCTTGACATCTGCATTCCTCCCCCCCCCCCCTGGCAAACATCACAGGCCTCCTACACTTAACCCCCTTTGTACTAAGTGACTTTCGACCCCCCCATAGGAATCCTGCCCCCTCAGATACCTGCGCACCCCCAATGCTACATCTAGGGCCTCCTTCAACTGGACAATGTACAACTCCATCCCATACCAAGACAAGTGAACTCCGTCCTCCCTGAAAAAATACACTGCCCCGTATCTCAGTTCCGGATGCTCCATGCGCCCTACCCCTTCCTTTGCATAAAAATCCTTCATTTCCCTATTGATCTTCCTCCGTTCCCTGTCTATAGCCCCTGGACGCTCCACCCCTGCCAGATCCTCCTTTGAATGAAATCTGACCATATTACGTGGCACCCTGCCCATTTGTTTGGTATCTCCAACAAGTCCCTTTTCATTTGTTTGACCAAGGCCAACCCTTTGCATAATACCAGGTCGTTTTCCCCCAAATGGATGACCACCACATCAGGACACACCCCCCGCACCACATTGTTCAACAACGGCATCAACTCGTGCCAACGCATTCCCCCCTTTCCCCGCCAATGACATCTAAACAATCTGTCGTCCAGTTCCAAATTGAGTTTCCGATGCTTGTCCCATTCCGCCCCCTCTGCTCTTTTGACAAAGGAATGTCCCACAATGTAAATGTCCAGTACCGCCGCAGCCGGCCCCACCACAGGACCTCAAAGACACACATGTAAGAGGGTGAACAAACTGTCATGTCATAACGCCCCTGGTACACCCCGCAACCGTACATAAGTCTTGTAACAATCTGACTTCCACCGCCCCAGTCGCTTAATTTCCTCCATTCCCCAGCCTTTCCTCGCCACGTCTGTCTCCGCCCCTATTTGAAAGGAATGTGTCCCGAAAGCCTTAGGGTTCTCACCCATCTGTCGCAGGGCGTGCCGCAGGACCCACAGTACTTGAGCTGCCGTCATCCGTCCTTCCCCCCCATCCAAACACCCCCCAACCTCTTCTGCCCGGCTGCCAACTTCTGACCCTACGCCGCGGGACACACCCCGTCCAGCCGCCCCGGCCCCAGGACCACCCACGTCCCCACCCCACGCTGATCCGTCTTGGAGCATCGCAAACACACCGCCACCTCTCGTGCCTGAACCTCCACTTACTCCCACAACACCCCTGGTCCCCCTTTTGGCCCCACCAACTTTGAAATCCGACAGGCACCAAAAAACAACCAAGACATGAGCGTGGAAAACAAAATCGTCTCCCCCCATCGTGACAAATCGCTGGTAACGTAGACAACCGGCCCCCCAGCATTTCCTCCGTAATAGGCCTCTGCTGGCTCACCTGCGCTCCTTTCTCCCTCGCCCAACCTTCCAACAGCCTCGCCCCTAGCTCTCCCGCCGACGGGGTGTAGCCACACCACATCTTGCCCATGAAGGCCACCGCCGACAACTTCCTAGCAATCGTCACTTTCAACAAACCCTTGTCCATCAATGCTAACATGAACTGGGCTACCTGCTCCTCCCGCTGCCACAGATCCCCTTGCCTTACCGCGCCAGACTGCGAAAATTCTTCCCAGACCTGCACGTACGCCTTCCAAGTAGACACCGCCACTGAAGCCCTCACCAGTTGAAAGACCCGGCGTCTCCCACCGACCACAGCTCTCTCTGGACCGGCGTCTTGGACTCCTCCGCCTCCGTGGCTAACCCATGGAACCTCTGCCACTGTGAACGAGACAAAGCATCCGCAATGTCATTGTCCACCTCAGGCACATGCCGCGCCTGAAACAGGATATCATGCTCTGAACAACGAAGGACGAACACCCTCAATCAATCAATCAATCACGTCATTTGTATAGCGCACTACTCACCCGGGAGGGTCTCAAGGCGCTGGGGGAAGGGAAAGTTACTGCTCGAACAGCCAGGTCTTGAGCTGCTTCCTGAAGGCGAGATGGTCTTGGGTTCGCCGAAGGTGGGTGGGGAGGGAGTTCCACGTCTTGGCTGCCAGGTAGGAGAAGGATCTTCCTCCGGCGGTGGCTCTGCGGATGCGTGGTACGGTGGCGAGTGTGTGGCCGGTCGATCGTAGCTGGCGGGTGGACGTGTAGAAGGTCATGCGGTCGTTGAGGTACTTGGGGCCCAGGCCGTGGAGAGACTTGTGTGCATGGGTGAGGAGTCTGAATGTGATTCTCTTGCTGATGGGGAGCCAGTGCTGGTCTCTCAGGTGTCCGGTGATGTGGCTGTGTCGGGGGATGTCGAGGATGAGTCGGGCGGAGGTGTTCTGGATGCGTTGGAGTCTTTTTTGTAGTTTCGCTGTGGTTCCGGCGTAGAGGGTGTTCCCGTAGTCCAGTCAGCTGGTGATGAGTGCCTGTGTGACGGTCTTCCTGGTTTCCGTGGGGATCCATCTGAAGATCTTGCGGAGCATGCGCAGGGTGTTGTAGCACGAGGATGAGACAGCGTTGACTTGTCTGGTCATTGACCCTCATCAATTTCAGCACCTGCGGGTCCCGGGCCGACTACCTTTTAACCACCTGCACCACCGACATATTGTCTACCCTGAACAGAACCCGCTTGTGAGCCAATTCCGTAGCCCACACCGCCACCGCCACCACCAACGGAAACAGCTCCAAAAACACAATGCTGTGGCCCCCCGCCTGCCAATGCGACGGACCCTGTTCTGCGCACCACCGACCCGACCAGTACAAACCGAAACCACCAACTCCTGCCGCGTCAGAGTACATCATGACGTCCCATTCCCAATCCTCCGACGGCGCCATCGGTACCCCATTGAACTGTCCCAGAAAGGCCACCCAAGTCCTCCTTTGATCCTGCCGACCAGCGCACGTGGTGGTGCGGCAAAGGCAATCCCGACAACACCAGACCCAGCCGACGGCAGAAAGTACGCCCGCTCGCACCACACGGCACACAAAATTCAGATGTCCCAACAGCACTTGCACATCCCGCACCGTCACCTTCCGCTTGTCCAACATGCCTTCCTCCAACACCAACATTGCCGCCGTCTTGTCTTCCGGCAGGCATGCTTCCATGGCCGCGGAGTCGAGCTCGATTCCGAGAAAGGACTGCACCGTACTGGAACCGTGCATCTACTCTGGTGCCAGGGGAACCCCCAAGTAACCCATTAAGTCCGTAAAATCATCCATCTGTCGCTGACAATCCGTCGAACCGGGCCGCCCCACCTGAAAGAAGTCATCCAGATAGTGCAACACCATCTCCGAGCCTGTGCGCCAGGAAAAAGCCCACTGCAGAAAAGAGCTGAAACGCTCAAACAATGCACATGAGATCGAGCACCCAATGGGAAGCGCTTTGTCCACGAAAATGCCCCCATCAAAGTGGATCCCCAACAACCGGTGATTTTCAGTGTGCACCGGTAGCAACCTGAACACCGACCTAATGTCGCACTTTGCCATCATGGCCCTGGTTCCCACCGCCGCCACAATCTTCCGCGCCACGTCCACCGACGAGTATGACACCGACACAAGCTCTGCCGAGATGAAGTCATTCACCGAAGAACCTTCCGGCCACGACAGGTGCTGTATCAACCTGATCTGCCCTGGCTCCTTTTTTGGCACCACTCCGGTTGGGAAAATAATCAGGTCTGGCAAAGGCGGCTCCCCAAAGGGGCCCACCATCAGGCCCTCTTTTACCTCCTTGAACAATTTCTCGCGCACTATGCCCTTGCGAGCATTGACTGACTTCGGATTGCCTGCCCAGCGCGCGATCCGTGGCCCCTCGTATCCCAGCCGAAAACCCTCCCGGAATCCCCGTCGCAATACGGCCGCATCATCCGCCCACGGATAGGCCGCCAGCAATGGCTCCAGCGGGTCGAGCCTAACTGGCGTATGAGCCTTTTCCCACAGCTCCCGTTCCCCCCTGCCTCCCCACCGTCCCCCTGCCTGGTTTCCTGCAGCTGCCTGCTGTTGTCCCGTAGGACCTCTGACTCCCCAGCAGCGCACCACTGGGTGTCTTTTCCCACATTTTGAGCATTTGTGCCTGAAACAACACACCTGCCTGCCGCAGGCGCCCTTATTGAAGTCCCAGCAGGCCCTGATGGAGCTCTGCCCGGAGCCTTCCCCCTGCCCACCCCACCACGGGTGGGGCGAGCCGGAAAGGGGGTCGGTGCGAGTGGCAAACCACTGGCCGTGTAGATGGTGCAGACAAACTTTGCCCCGCCCATCGTCTGCTGGGACAAGTCGGAGTCTAGCTCGCCCCATTTCGCGTCCGGGTCCGATGCCATCTGGGCCCTGAATTCCTCATCATAATGTGAACACGCGTAGCCGCCGTAAGTCACGTGCGCCCTCCGGACCACATCCATGTATTTAAATAATGCTATTGACCTGTCAGGATACTTTTCACAATATACGCTAGCTTATATTAAAAAATGCCACAGACCAATTGTCAATAGTCAGCGGCACTTTGGGGCGCCTGGCCAACTCCTGCTCCTCCTCCTTTGACCCTTCCTTAGACGTCAACTCCCTGTGAAGGAGCTTCAACATCTCGACTTACTCCCCCTACCAGATCTTCTCTTTCGTTGCCAACGAAAGTTGGGCCCCCAGCGGCTTAGTCACTCCCATGTATGGGAGCTTGCGCACCGGAACCACGCAACTCCCCTTCACCCCGAAGTCCACCCCGCCTGGCTTCACACTTCACGCCGCCACGCCCCCCTCGCAGCCTGTGCCAGTGGTCACCGACGCTGTCACCCCCAACTGCGCTGCCCCCTCTGGGCCCACCCCCATGTCCGTCACATAACGTCCTTTCACCAGCCGCACCATGTCCTCCCCCCGCACATCCGTCACCACCGACACCTGCGCGGAGCGTTTTCTGCCCAAGCCACTCCCCGCTCCATCCCCAACCTTACCGGGCGTCAAGGCCAGCGTCCGCACTGGATCCCGCCGCCTAACCAGTGGAGCTGAGAGGGCCGTCACTCTGGGCGCATCGAGTCGTGCTTGAACCTGAAACACACTGCCAACAACATTACTGTTCACCACTTCCTCCTCCCTAATCTCCCCCTCCTCCTCCAACTCCCCATCCCCACACATGTGTCCTCCCCGCCACTACAGGACACCCCTGTGGGCTCCATCCGGCTCAACCCCGCCTTCTGCCTACACACCCGCATCAACACACCCAAGTCCAAACTCTCTCTCTGTCCATCCGCCACATCTGACCCGCACGCTGTTTCTCTCATGGTGCTCTGCACTCCCCGCCCCCCCGGCGGCCGTCTCGACCCTTCGGGTGGGGCAGGCGGGAACCTCTCGCCCCGCCATCTCCAGCGCTCTCCTGCTGGGTCCCTCGCTGGAGCACGACCGCCCGTACCAGGCAGAGCCGGCCCATCCTCTCGGTGGACTGGAGCCGCAAGCTGCTCTCCCGAGCGCCTCGCCCCCGGGGCTCCGGCCAAGGAAAAAACATGGAGTCCAGCATACCGGGGTAAAATCGACCCCCCAGTGCCCCCGCCTTGCCCCCGTTACCCCAACCCCTCTGGGGCCCCTGCCCCCACCCAGAGGAGTGCCCCCCTGCGTGCCGGTCGCTCGAGCCACCCCCACCTGCCCCCCCAGCCCCATCTCCCCCATTCCCCCAACCCGCCTGTCGAGGGTCCCCCACCCCCTACCCGGCTCCCCCCAAGACTGGCCCCCTGCCCCACGTACCCCAACCTGCTTCACTCCGCCCCCCCATCACCAGCCCCCACCTGACCCCTCCCCATGGCACCCCAGACCTCCTCCCCCTTCTATCCAGGCCCTCGCGCTCCTCTTTGCCACCCCCCTGCCCCTCCCCCCTTACTCCCCCTTTGGCAACAGCAACCTGCTTGGACCCACCACCCCCCTCCCCTCAAAAGAGGATCCCCAGTCCAGATCAGTCTCCCCCCCTCCTCCTCCTCCTGCCCCCTCCTCCTCCCCCTCCAGATCTAATTCCTCTATTAACAGGGGAGATTCCCCCCTCCCCTCCCCATGTCCCCCTCACTCCTCCCCTGCTTCCCCTCTGCCCACTGCCCCTTGCCGCTCTGCATGTCACTCCCTTGTTCCCCTCCCAGCGGTACAGGCACCCCGTCATCTTCCCTCTCAGCTTCCTCACTCACTACAGTCCCACCTGTTGCCCCGCCCACAAACTCCAGCCGGGCCCGTCCCCTCGCTCCTCTCCTTCCCCCGCCCTCCTCCGCTTGCCGCCTGCTTCATTCGCTGCCCGGCCCGCTGCACGCACTACGAAGCTCCTCCGCCCCTCCCACCATCACCGCGAGCCCTCCGCGGCCGAGACCACGGGGGCTCGCATGCCAGGACTGCCGCCGCGGCGCCATCCGCAGCGTGCCGCAGCGGCCTCCCCCTACTCACCTGAACCTCCGGACGCGCCAGATCAAGGCAGCCAGCGGCCCCCAGCAACCGCAGCGCCTCAACAACCAGGGGATCATCTATCCTCGCCATGCCCACAACCAGGTATGCTCGCTAAGCCCACAAGACCGGGACACCAACCGCTGCACAATAGCACTCCTAAGAACGCACAATATCGCCACAACAGCTCGCGAGCGACAACAAAAGCTCACGACCACAACCCCCGACGGCTGCTGTGTCACTGCCACCAAATTGTGGTTAGTGACAAAAAATGTCCAGTCTTATAGGGACCCAGCCCAATGAAGCCCAAGCCCCAGCCTATAACCAGCCCAACGGGATGCCACCAGCCCAAAGGGACCAATCCTCCAGTTCCGGTGGCCCACTCCCCCTCCCCTCAGGGCCCCAAAGACCCCCGGGGGAGGCAGGCCTCCCGGTGGTCAGCCGCCCCCCCCAAAAACCCCAATCTTCTCTGGAACCTGACGACGGGAGTTCCGTCTTGTATGCTAGGATATGAGAAAAGTGTGTCGGTTCCCTTTAAGGATAGCACCGTCACATATCATGTGGGTAAACACATGGTTCAAGAGGGGAGGAACCAGGAACCAAGGGAGGAAGAAGCGAGACGGGAGATGCTGGTTCTGCCGGTACAATATACAGAAGCGGAGCTGTCTGAGAAAGTGGTGGCAGTTTTCCAGAAGGAGAGACCGCGAGAGAAGGAGCAACACACTACTCAGCAAAACGAAGCCGAGGAGGTTGTCACACCGATACCTGAAAAAGCGAAGACGTCCCGCCACGACCCCCTATGGTCGTGGCTATTTCAGGTGCGTGGATGGGTACGGAACATTCTGGGTGGGAAGCAGAGGGGGAGCCTGAGGGTGGTGGAGGGTAAGGGAAAGAAGTGCTAGAGTGTGGGCAACACTCTGAGCATACCATTTTTTTTTTAGAATCCACTGGAAAGAGCTCCAATCAAGGGACTGACTCTGAAGACCCTGAAAGAAAGGAGACAAGAGAAGAGACGGATATAAAAGACTGAGAAACTGTATTGGAAGTTTATCTTTAAATAAAAGGAGATTCTTGTATCTCACAAATAAAAAAGCTGTATTAATCATTATTTCCCTCCCGCATATTGAAAAGCCTCACATCGACACAGCTTTCAGGGCCTCCGCTCTCTCAAGTGCTTTCTTGGAAGGGCTCGGTTTTGTTGTTGTCTTCCGCTGCTGCCTCCTCCACAGTCGTCTCTCTTGAGTGCATACTACCAACTGGTGTCCGTTGCATGGCTTAGGAGCACCCTCTGTTCTGTAGGCCTCAACGCACTCCCAGGCCGCCTTAGGGTCCTCGCAGAAATGAGTTTTCCCATCTAGCATTATTTTAAGTCGAGCCGGAAACATCAGTGCATATTGGATCCCCTCATCACGCAATGCTTGTTTCACTTCCAGGAAGGAAGTGCGGCGTCTCTGCACTTCCATTGTGTAGTCTGGAAACAAGGACACTTTATGATTATCCACCATGTAGGGTCCGTCAGTTTGAGCGCTTTTCACTGTCCCGAAAGTGGAGCAATCTAGCACCACAGCCCGAGGCTCCTGCCCCGGGGCTGGTGGTCTAGAAGGCACCCGATGCGAACGCTCCAGCGTGTAGAATTGTGAGAGACCCTCCGGCGCTACTACGTCTCGCAGCCATGCCTCCAGATAATGAACCATGTCTGGCACTTCCACTCCTTCCGGCAGGCCGAGGAGCTGCACATTATTTCTTTGGTTGCACCCTTCCGCGTCCTCAGCCCGCCATTCTAGTACATTAACTCTGGAGGAAAAGTCTCCTACTTGTGTAGTGAGGGCTTGCTGCACCGGTGTAATTGTTTCCAGCATCATTTTTGTTTGTTTCACTCTCTCCGACAACTTTGCATGCTCGGCTCGTAGCAGACCCAGGCCCACTGTAACCGTACTAATATCTTGATGCAAGGTCTCCTTAGTGTCGGCGATCGCTTTCAGGATCTTCGTGAACTGTTGTTGAAAGAGTACTTCCGATTGGTTGCCTTTATCATCTGTCGGGACATGGCCAGGCGTACTCTCCTCCTGGTCCTGAGGGGGACCGACTTGTTTCCCTCTAGGTTTCCCCATTTGCAACGCAGTGTGGGCTCTTGTGGAGGACTGAAGTTGTTGTTCCCCAGGGGCAGCAGCGGTTTCTGGGGGTGGGCATAGGGGCTTCTCCTTTCTAATTGCTGCTGAAATAATGGTAATTGCAAAGGTCAATTACCAATTTTTTTTTCATTATAAATAATAAAGGCACTCGCTCAGTGCCTTACTTAACTTGCCTAGTCGCACTGACTCCATTCTCCAAAATGGACGTTAGGCAGACCAGGCAGGCTTTCACTGCACATGCGCTAGTCACATGGCCGCCGTTGCAGCTTTGGAAAGTAAGCAGCCTTTGGCCGGACATGCTGTCAGCCCAGGTCTCCAATACTTAGGGTCTTCATAAACCTCCCAGGTATGACGCGATGCAGAGTCGCGTTTTACAGTAGCCCCGGGCGTGTACAGTATCAGCCCTGTTCCTGGGGTTGCTTGTGAATCAACTACAGCTGCCTCTCACCGCCCCTCCCTTTCCCAGGTTGTCACAGGGTGACGAGTTGGGAAGGGGTTGAAGCCATTGAAAGTCAGCCAGGGCGCGAATTTCCAGAGCTGACAACTTCTGAAACAAAAATGCTGCAGGCTGTTGGTGTGGTGTTACTTCGTGTGCAACACCAACTTAACAACACAATTGTTTGGGTACGCATTCCCCTCTCCTTCCCTCCATCTTCACTCTTTCCTTCCCTTCATTTCTCCTTTGTCCTTACTTTTCTTTTTCTCACTGCCCTTCTTCTGTTGCTCGCTTCTCCTTTTTCTGCTTATTATTTGAAGAAAGCAGCAGGAAATAAATTAGGCATTGTCAGCAAAAACATTGTAAAATGTGGCAGACTGAAGAAATAAACGATGCTTCCAAAAGTCATATATCCTGGACTTTTACGTTCTGTTTCTAGAAAGACCGTTACCTAGTTAAATTAAATTAGGTAACTTACTTTCTAAACACAAAACGTACGTGCTGGATAATCGAACGTTTTTCAGAAACATAGACTTGGTTGCTTACTTTGCATTCTGTCAGAATTTACAATGCTGCCTCCTACCGTGACCCCCTGCTCCAATTATACAACAACATATGAAAATTGCTGAAGCACAGCTTCCAAAGTTGGCTCCCCGAAATGGATGGATTAAAAAACCTTGTGTAGTTAGACAGCCAGACATCAGCAAAGTACGAACAATAACTCTTTTTTATATGAAAACAAAAACGTCAATTTATGTTTTGTCTTTTGCATCTCCACATTGTGACACTTCCCCTTCGTCAGATAGTCCAAACTTGCATCGTAGCAATGTAATTCTTATCTTCCATTAGAGTGCACGGTTTAAATAACGTTGCAATTCTGGCTTCTGTACCTTTGTACCTTCTCACAATTAGTGTGTCGTGTCACTTGGTTTTAAAGTATTTCAGATCTAAGTGCCTGGATTTGCTGATTATTGCCTTGTGCAGTATTTGCTTGAAGCTCCCATAAGGCATTTGGAGCTCTCTTTGCATAGTCATATATCCTGGACGTTTACCTTCTGTTTCTGGAAATTATGTTACCTAGTTAAACTAAATTAGGCAACTCACTTTCAAAACACAAAACGTACTGCTGGATAAATGAACATTTTTCCTGAACATTGTCTTGGTTACTTGGTTTGCAGTCTGGCAGAATTTACAATGCTGCCTCCTAAAGTGACTCGTGCTCCAATTAAATGCCCTCTCCCTTGAACACATCAATTGGAAAAAATATGCAATATTCACATGTCACTATGGGCCATATGTATCATAGTTCCATTTTGCGATTCCTAAATAGCGATTTTTAAGGAATCGCTATTTAGGAATCGCAAAATGGAATCTATGAAGAAAATCGTTTTTTTTGCGATTCCGTAAGCTTCCTTAATTGCAAATTCGCATTTTGCGAATTAGCAATTAAGGAATAATTTCCAATGCATTCCTATGGGCCAGGAGGCCCATAGGAATGATTTCCAAATAATTCTCAAATTGCGAATTCGCAATTTGCTAATCGCAATTTGAGAATTATTGCAAGGGTGCAGGGGCGTTTCAAGGACACCCTGCTGCACCCCTGTAAATTACATGTTTGTGCATATGGCGCACATACATGCCCAATGGGCATGTATGTGCGTCATATGCCACCCTGACAAATGCAGAATTGTGCATATTTACAAGAAATCGCAAATTACCAACTACAAGTTGGTGGTAATTTGCGATTTCTAAACCTGAAATCGCAATTCTTAAAAGCTTCATACATAGCATTTAAGGAATCGCAAAATTGCGATTCCTTAAATGCTATGGCAAATTAAGGAATCGCAAGTATTTGCGATTCCTTAAGATGCGATTGTTTCATACATATCAAATCATGCAAAATAGCCTTTTGCGATTCGCAAAGGCCGAAATTCGGCGAATTTCGGCTTTTGCGATTCACAAAAGGCTTGATACATATGGCCCTATATCCTCAGTGCAATGTAAATCCTATACCTGGCCCATATTATAGAGGAGCATTTTAGTCCGAACAAACCACACAAAATAGGTTTTTGTTGTACAACTGGTATTCTGAACTCCCATATTTGAAATTGCTTTCATTTGTGATAATAAATAAAATTGGTGAAATACAATATTTGTATTAGATCTGAAGCCATGATTTATCATGATTTATCCAGATTTTCTGGTTTTACTCTGTACATATCAGCCACTGAATGGGTATCAAGTTGTCTTTTGTTGTGTAAAGGCTTTGTTTCAACTAATTGGTGCAGTTTTCATAAGTACTTTTCATGAGCACCAATTACATTGCACACGGTGACATTAATTTTGTATAGGCTCTTTTGAAGAGTAAGTGATTTACCCTCAATATCAGGATGGTGAGCTAACCCCAAGAACTGAACCTGGTACATGGCTCCCCAGCTCCAAACTCAGCAGCTCTAGCTGTAACCCACATCTTAGGTAAAGGGAGGGTGACAGGCTGAAGGTAGTAAAAACTGTATTTTTTCCCACTTAGCACAGACATGGTGCTAAAAGGTGCACTAAAATCCATTTTCTCAGGAAGACTCCTCCTCAGAACCCTTATCTAAAAATGTCAGGATTGCTCACTTCGCTTGCACGCACTATACTACTTTCTTTGGTGTTACGCCCACCACTTTCAAATTTCAGCAGCCGCCACTGCCCAGGGAGGTTCGAAACACTCACCAGTGTCTCAGGACGCCACCACTCAACTGTCCGGACTGTGCACTCCAGGATCAGTGTATTACAGCCAGATAGAAGTTAACTATGCTCGGGCTGTGCCAAGGTGTGCCCAAAGTGCAAGCTGTAGTCACTGTCCATTCCTAGAGGAGTGGCTCAGGAAAGCGTTGATTAGCCCCAAAGCCTCTGACGTATCCATCCACTATGGAGCTTGCACGGGTAGTGGCAGCAGACTCTGCGGCGGCACTCTCAGACACAGCTTCGGTACTCCCTTACCCTGGACAAGGCACTATGCGACTTCCAAGCCCCACCACAAACCCACGCAATAGAATCAGTGATCATCTACCCATAAGGGTCCCCACGCAGTCATCAGGGCTGTCCACACTGGCGAGGCAAAGTGCTTCACAGCAGAGGCCGATCAGTAACAGGCAAACTCCGGCGCGTCTGAGAGTGGACCAGACTCGGCTGGTGGTGCAGCCTCCCTATGTCGCGGTGGTCCAATCATTGGTGTCGCAGGGGGATGAAAGGGAAGACAGCTGTTCTGTGGTGTAACCAAGTGGCCCGCACCTCGCCTCCATCACCACTCACCACACAGGGCCTCTATGATTGCGGGGAGTTTCAGCGAGGTTTGTCACATGTGGTAATCTTCTCCCACCTTCAGTATGCCATTGTATACTGGCGCTCGTCCATCTGCTGGTTACCCAGTCCTCCTCTGGGCACGGTGCCCCCAATACAGGCCCCAGTCCCACAGACGCGTCTCCGCTGCAGACCAGCCTTCCCGCACCGCTCAGGGCGTAGCCCTCAAGCACGCTCCACTCACCGCATCAAATTGAAAGGCCACCCTCACCGATGCCTCAGCATGGTTTCACTCGTGTAGCTATCATAGCTGCATGTAAGCCGTGCACCTCCAAAGGCCAGCGGACTGCGAGGCCGCAATCTCCACTGCGGTGCTGCAGCACTTGCTGGGTACATACATATGAGGCCGGTGGGCCTCCGGGTAAGCCTGCCAATCTCTGCAGTAGGCCGGTGCCGGTAGCCTCGGCCCAATTCGACGATTCTCTCCGGTGCACCCAAATTGAGTTTGAGCCTCGCAGACACACTCCTGCAGCAAGCCAGCATCCCAGGATCTCCTTAGGGCCAGAATATGTCCCACCAACGGCTTTCTGTTTGCCGCATCCACAACGGGGACCACTCCAGCCCAGGACGCAGCGTTTTGTTTCTTGAGGTCCCACTACGGCAACCCGCAGGAAGAGCGTACCTCGAATCCCCCTGTTCATGAGGTATCAATCACTGCCGCAGCATTGTGGGGGTCGCAGGGTATGTCCACATAAGTCCGGTGTGTCCCCGATTCAGCCACGCACCTTCCCAGTTCCACAGCTGGCCTGTGGTGGTGGCTCCATCTGGGGTCCTGTATTCTGTTGCTGCTCAGTCCGCCATTTGCAGTGGGGGCTTCCTTGCAGTCGTGGTCACGGAACAGGCTCCGATAGTGGATCCAGCCACTATCCTCACCGTCTGAGTAGCTCTTGGCTCCTATGAGGCAGGTCCCCCACTCAGCCCCCCAGGGCCCAGGCAAATTCGCCGATCTACAGGATAATTGCTGTGGCTGATGTGGAGCTCTCGGCTCATGCGTCCGCCATTGTCGGCTTCGAAGCCACGCCCCCCAAGCTACCAGATAGTTAAGCATCAGTTAATTTAGTGACTTTGGTGGTGCACCCTGACAAGTATTGTGACTGTTGCTTGATAAGGGCTAACACCCCTCTAAACCAACAACCCATTTTCTCACATTAGACCAGGTAAAAGTGCCATACTTTCCCTAATAGTGAGCTGGGCCTTCTCAAGGGTGGTTTGTGTGCACATTTCACCAGAGGTTTTAAAATATATTGGCAAGCAAACCAAAGACAAATTGAATAATACGGTACTTCAGGCTTGGGCAAAGCAGCCAGGAGCCATATTTCTATATAGCATCAAACTATGTACATGCCAATGTAGTTTAAGTTTAAGAATATAATGCTTGCAGCTTCTGTTAAAAATGTCCTTGTAAGGACTAAGGTGTAGGCTAATGAATCTCTAAAATAGCATCAGTACCTTTTGGATTCTGATAATGATGTGTCACTTCTATGGATAATGCACTTCAAAGACACTCTTGAACTTGCCACTCAATGTGGTTTGGTAGGACCCCACCACCTGCATAAAAACTACTGTGATTAAAAAGAAGTATCGCGTGAAGCGAATGTTAGCTGCAATACTGTTTAACTTCATGTTTTTACTACCTTGGGGTAAGTGACTTGTGCAGTAAGATATTACCTGTTAGGGAGATTAATTTCATATGTGTCTGTAAAGAGATTCCTGTATTTGATTGATGTACAAAGCAATTTTGCAGTCACAAGCCCTGCTATTCACAAATAATCACACGGTGTGCAACCACAAAATGTTTTTTTTTTAATGTATGAAACCCATTTTGTGTGCTGGAAAATCATTTCTAACTTGAAAAATATGTTTTCCCAACCATAACATATGGGAAATAGGAAGGGGCATGAAAAGGGTGTCCCTACTTAATTGTGATTTGGTATTGTATGTTTTAATGGTTTGCAACCACAATTGCATTTGCAAACCACGAATCAGTTACTGGAACCTCAAACGAGGTGGAAACTTATCGCAAAGGGAAAGATATTCCCTTGAGATACCATACCCTTCATTAATGATGTCAGCAGCATTGGGAGGTAATCACAAAGTCTGCTCCCCTGATGTTTTTCCAAACTAGAATTTATTTTCAAAGGATCACCTGTTCCTTTGTAAAGCACTGGCTATTCAAAAAAAGCATCTTTATTCAGAATGCATACCAAGGCAAATAATACAAATTAGGTAGGTTATTCTTCAATCAGCTGAGACAGAAGATTGTGTGAAGTGACCTACTAGTACATAGGTCACATCGCAAAATAGACGCATCGCCGGTGTTGAGTGCCGGTAGCTGGGGCAGCGCAGCAGCGCAGGAGACTACACCGCCCAGAAGCCAGAGGGGCAGCACCTGACATCCCGCTCCTCCCTCTTTGTCTATTTGGCCATCCACACACTCCCGCGACGCGGGACGTGCGCGGGCATCGCCGGGCTAAGCCCGGGCAAACGCTGGGCCGTCTGTGGCCGTCAGGGGTCGGAAGAGGCCGGGCTGGGCCACCCCCCTAACATCCACAATGGGAAAGTGGAAACAGGTTTGTGCTAGGGATGACGATGGGTCCAAAGCGAAACACCCCAGAAAATCTGAATCTATCATCTCGTATTTAACCTCTGCAGTGGGGGCGCTGACTAAAGAGATCGCAAATGCGGAGAAAGAGCTGGGCTTGAATGCAGAGGAGATTGACCCAGTTCTACCTCCGGATCATAGTAGGGTGATACCGCTGGAGCCAAACATTGTGATAACCAACCGGGAAGTGAACTTAACTCACACTATACTACCCACTCCACAAGACACTTCGTGTCACCCTACGCCCTCAACGCCTGCTGTTCTCTCACATAAGTCGCACAAGAAGCGAAAGTTGCTAAGCACAGAGGGTAGGATGAAAAAAGACTTGGGTCACACTAACCGAATAGACCATCGCCTTAAGGGCCAAATCGGGAAAATTATAGAGGACCTATTCATCACACGTCTGGAACCAGCACTTGTGGCCGTAGCCAAAGACATTGTGGACACTCTAAACACTTGTGTAGCGGTGCTTCTATCTAAATGTGAGAAACTTGATGCGCTGTTGAAACAACACAAGGGGGCAAAGGGAGGTTTGATTCAGCCAGCGGTCTCAGCTGATAACCTACCTACAGCTGATAGCAGGAACATTAACCCTATACCTTGCCGGCCCGATAGTCTGGAAGGAACTGCAGACACAGTAGGGCAGCCAACTGCAAGGGATGGGGCAGGGAATTCTTTGCCTGAAGTAAATGTCAGGGGCAGCCAGGCATTTGACAACAGTAGACGCACTCGTCAGCCTGGCTATACCCTGGAGCTTCCCCCGGAAGCGGCCCCTTTGGTGGCTGTTTTCACTGGGGTGCCTCCGGTCAGGGGGGGCACCAGGTAAACAACCGCTGACTTGATGAATCAAACTAGACAGTGGTGCAACCAGTTCAGCACGGGTGATGCCGATGTTGCAGGTGCAGTCACCATGGCAAGGAGGGTTCGCTGGGTTGGGCACCGTCCTAAGAACATCCCGGGGGACTGTGTGGTGGTGAAATTTAACAATAGGAACAGTGCTGAAAGACTATTTTGGGATGGCTCAGACCTTGATAACAAAGATATCATACCACTCCCTCTGGGGTTTTTCTATCCACCAGCTAGGGTCTACAGACACACGCAGCCACCTAACCGGTTTCATACCCGACCTAATACCATAAGTAACCCAACATACCAGGCCATGATGAGCGCACAGATGAGATCTGCCCAGGGGCCGTCACGGGGGGGGACACTGCACCCACAACTATACCATCAGCATCCCCAGTACATCTTCAACTTAGGTGGGAGGTAGAGCTTTGTAATCGATTCTCACCCCTGTCCCAGATGGAGTGCAATGATTGACTGGGTCCTGAAACTTCAGGTCAGGGGATTGGGATAGATGTTGTAACCCATACAGCAAAAAACCAGACAGCCTCATGCAAAATATTAAGGTGGAACGTGGCAGGTATTAGATCCAAAAGCACTGACCCCATTTGGTTGCAATTTATAAAGCAGTTTGATATCCTGGCTTTCCAGGAAACCTGGGATTCAGAGTCTAGCTTTATTTTAGATGGCTACCTTAGCTTCACTATTCCTGCGGTCCGAGGGACTGTGGGGAGGCCTAAGGGGGGTCTACTCTTCCTTATTTCTCTAAATCTTGCTGGAACATTTAGAAAACTTAACGGGGACTCAGATAATTTCCTCATATTACAATGGTTTGTCTCCGATAAGTATTATCTTTTGATTAATTTGTATAATGCCATTGATGGCTCCGTACAGAAGGAGCATTTAAGCATGTTAGACCAATTTTTGTCAGTCTATAAGATTAATTACTCTTTCGTGCCAGAGATGTTTTTGATGGGATATTTTAATATACACCCCTGCCAGTGAGATTGTTATGGTGATGATTTTGATGGGCATACTAATGGGAGGGTACCCCACTTTGAACATGGCAAACAGGGCGGGCCTTGGAGGAACTACTCTCCAATTTAAATCTACTTGAACCGGGCAAGGAAAGTGGTAGCGAGATTGTCCCCACCTTCATAGGACGGGGAGCTAAGTCTGTTATTGACTACATTTTCCTATCCCCCTCAGTTCTGATTAAGACCCTGGACTAAAGAGTAGTGACGTCAACCTTCAGCGATCACAACCCCCTTGTATTGGAAGCAGAATTGGGGGATAAGACTGCCATTACTGACCAAGGAAGGGAGGCACCACGGGACCTATCCACAAAAGATCAAGGCAGACGGATAAAGTGGGACACTATAGTCCCGGAGGCCTTTTTCGAGGATCTGGTTGCCAAGACAGAGACCAATATTGGCATCTGCCTGGACGACAATGTAGTGGGTGCGGTAACTATAACCTCCTTTACAGCAATCTGCAAGCAAATTGCTGAAAACCTACAAGAGGGGAGTAGGACACATTCTGGGAAAGCACAGAAATGGTTCGATTCCTCATGCACAAAGGCCCATGAGGCTCTTCTTAAGGCTCTTAAGAGGACCCCGAGGGACAGGGCTCTAGTCTCCTCTCTCCACAAGGAGTATAAACTAGCAATCTCCATGGGAAACATAAAATTAAAGAGGAGGCCTGGGATAATTTGCAGTCTATTGATGTATTAAGGGACGGCAGAAAGTTTTGGGCCACAATAAATCAGCCATTCTTCCCGGAAAGCGATAATCTAGACACGGAATGCGTAATTCCGGATGATATCTGGCTCCAGCACTTTAAGAACATCTACAGGGATAAGGAGCTTCAGGAGTCAACATCAGGAATAACCATTACGGGTTGTCCCACAAACTCTGTTAAATTTGAACCGGCTGAAGTAGAAAGGGCTATACGAGATACATCTAAAAATAAGGCCCCAGGACCTGATGGGGTTCCTGCTGACCTTTACATCATGTACCCCAACTTTTGGGCAAAGATCTTAACCAATGTGTTCAATGCAGCATCCCTAGTGGGTTTCCCCCCTTCTTGGGCCTCCTCCATTATTGTGCCCATTTTCAAAAAGGGGAGTCGAGGGGACCCCGCCTGCTATAGGCCAATCTCCCTGTTAGACTCTGCTGTTAAGATCATGGGCAGAGTCATTCTTCAGAAACTGGGAGATTGGATGAATGGAAGAGGGTGCTCTCGAATCTCCAGTACGGCTTTAGGCAACATAGGAGCACCATGGACCAATGCCTAAATTTACACCTTTTGATCAATAAATATACAATAGCAAAAGAGGGCTTTTTATACCTTGGGTTCATGGATTTATCATCAGCCTTCGATCTGGTGAACCGCTCCAAATTATGGTGTATCTTGCTGGAAATGGGGGTAGATGCACCCCTGGTTCACTTTCTTAGCGTCCTCCATCAAGACCTAGCGGCTTACGTTAGGGTCACGCAGGACGGCAGGTGTACGGGCCAATTCAGCTCCAGAAGGGGGGGTCAGACAAGGCTGCATTCTGGCCCCTCTTCTTTTCACGATTTATATTAATGGCCTGGAAAAATCTCTGGCTGGGGCCAGTGCGGACATTCCGCGTACAGGGGGATCGGGTATCCCGGTCCTCCCTACGCGGATGATGCCGTACTCCTTGCTCGCACAGGCCTGGGCTTACAGAGGCTGCTGGATAACTTTGGCACATTCATGGAGTCCCTCGATCTAAAAGTAAATAGTAACAAATGCCATGTAATGATCGTTGGGGCCAGCAGGAATCGCCACTACGGGTTGTCCCACAAACTCTGTTAAATTTGAACCGGCTGAAGTAGAAAGGGCTATCCGAGATTCATCTAAAAATAAGGCCCCAGGACCTGATGGGGTTCCTGCTGACCTTTACATCATGTACCCCAACTTTTGGACAAAGATCTTACCCAATGTGTTCAATGCAGCATCCCTAGTGGGTTTCCCCCCTTCCTGGGCCTCCTCCATTATTGTGCCCATTTTCAAAAAGGGGAAGCGAGGGGACCCCGCCTGCTATAGGCCAATCTCCCTGTTAGACTCTGCTGTTAAGATCATGGGCAGAGTCATTCTTCAGAAACTGGGAGATTGGATGAATGGTAGGGGGTGCTCTCGAATCTCCAGTACGGCTTTAGGCAACATAGGAGCACCATGGACCAATGCCTAAATTTACACCTTTTGATCAATAAATATACGATAGCAAAAGAGGGCTTTTTATTATACCTTGGGTTCATGGATTTATCATCAGCCTTCTATCTGGTAAACCGCTCCAAATTATGGTTTATCTTGCTGGAAATGGGGGTAGATGCACCCCTGGTTCACTTTCTTAGCGTCCTCCATCAAGACCTAGCGGCTTACGTTAGGGTCACGCAGGACGGCAGATGTACGGGCCAATTCAGCTCCAGAAGGGGGGTCAGACAAGGCTGCATTCTGGCCCCTCTTCTTTTCACGATTTATATTAATGGCCTGGAAAAATCTCTGGCTGGGGCCAGTGCGGACATTCCGCGTGCAGGGGGATCGGGTATCCCGGTCCTCCCGTACGCGGATGATGCCGTACTCCTTGCTCGCACAGGCCTGGGCTTACAAAGGCTGCTGGATAACTTTGGCACATTCATGGAGTCCCTCGATCTAAAAGTAAATAGTAACAAATCCCATGTAATGATCGTTGGGGCCAGCAGGAAGATCAGTAAGGTTAAAACATTCAGATGCTTGGGTGCGGAAGTCTCTAGGGTCCCAGTATTCACCTACTTGGGTGTACTCTTCGATGAGAAGGGTAATTGGGGCCCCCAGCAGAAGCATAAAAGCAATGCCGTTGTAAGATCCACAGCAGCCCTCCTTAGTTTCACCAAAAGGCTGGGAGCTAGGCCCATGGAGGCCATCCTTAAAATATATGAGTCCAAGTGTTGTGCGATTGCCTTCTATGGGGCATCGATATGGGGTTACGCGCCTGTGGGTAAAATACAACTAGCAGAAAACAGGTTCCTTAGATCCCTGTTGGCGGTACCTCAGTCGTCCCCGACTTTGTCTGTACATTCCGAATTAGGTGTGGGTTACATCACAGACTATTTAAAAGCAGCCCCACTGATCTGTTGGGCAAAGACGTGGCTCAATGAGGATATAATGCTCAACCACCTTATCCTAAAAGACTGCTTGGCCCTCGACAAGGCAGACAGAATCCCATGGCTGGCATACGTTAGAGCGGCGTGTGTCAGCCGTGGACGTCCTAAACTGTATACAGCCCCAGAGGGAATTAAGAAAGAGGATTTGGTATGGATTAAACACAATTTCCGGATCATGTTGGAGGCAGATAAGGAGGAGGTGGAGCTTAAAAACCAGGATGAAGAAGTATTTATGTTTTACAGACTTCCCCATCCATTGAACCTTACCTGAAGATAGTCGCTAAGCCTTTCCATCGCTTTCTGTTGACAAGATTTAGGTTCAACTTAATTCATTACATTCTAGGAACTTTCCCGCAATGGGGTAAACCAGATGAATTTGCACCATGTTCTTGTGATAACTTCTCGACACAAGACACCCCCCACCTGACCATGTTTTGTGAAAACTTTTTCGAGGCACGTAAAAAATTCCTATATCCCTTATTACGAGAAGCTGGGTTTCTGCAGGTAAGGCCTGCACTTTTATATCTGCAACTGCTGATTAGCGTGCGTGTTATTTTCAGCGTAGAAAGCTTTTTGGTGGCCGCAGCTAGAGTGAATAACAAAAGAAGCATCTGTATGTATTAAGTACAGCAGGTCGAGATGGGGGCACTTTTGTTCTTTTAATCATGGAAACTTGAAAGATGTTTTTAGATTTTTATATTGTATTTCACATAGTGGTCTCATAAGTTAGGCGGAGACATTTGTTTATTAACTGTTTCGTACAAATCATGAATTGTAAATAGTGTATATGCATGAATGTTTGCAAATGTACGCATATTTATTTATTTGTATCTATTTTACCCATTTTATGCACAACGTATGTATGTATTGCTGCTTCTTTTATGATTTTAATTAATCGAAATAAAGAGTTTTGACTGACTGACTGACATCGCAAAATAAGAGACAGGTCCCAAATAGTCGGGATTACCACTATTTGCGACCTGACTCTTTTTACAACAGATCCATATATTTGTTTCTGGTTGGGCATCCTGACTATGAGGAATTTCATAGCTAGATGGGGCTGATGTCTTGCAATTTGCTATCTTTGCTCTCAGAAGTTTGTTCAAGACAGAGCATTTTTTCAATTTATATGCCCATTTTAGAAAATATTGGCAATACCCCTCCTAATTGCATTTCACATTTGTCATATATACTTACTATTTTGATTTCCTTGCTAATTCTCATCAATAATATAGTTAAATTTTTTAATCCTGATATTTCAATACTGATTGGTAGAATGCATGTAACTGTATACACCATATTGTGGAAGATACCTTTGGAGGGCGAGGGTGGTGGTGACCAGGGCCGGGTTTAGTGCTGGTAGCCCCCAGTGTGACAATCTTTTTTTTAGCCCCCCACTCCTCAGAAACCTCCTTTTCCACAAATTACTTCTCTATTACGCTCCATCAGTGCCCTCACCAGTGTAGATCAAGGCACTTTATATTACACACGCATTATACATCGTCAAAGAATCATGCTACATCAATCAATCTAAAATGTTTGGGCCTGGTGACCTAACTCCCTATATAGATTCAAGAGAAGAAGCTTATTATGACCAAGAGGCTGCTATTGTCCTCAAGCGGTACAAAAGGGGGTGGTGATGGACGGAGCATCTGAATCAATCAAGCACTCACACCCAGTCAAAAGATCTGGGTTTAATCCATCACCGTTCTTTAGCCCACTCTGCCACCCAGGTTCAGACATGGCCATATGCAAATCAGTCTGACCCTGTGCCTCATGGAAACAGTCCAGCCCGAACTGCCAAGCCATGTCTTCCCCGGACCGGAAACAAGCTTCCGAGACCAGTTTCTGGCATTCCAGCCGTCTTCAGCCTGGCTTGCTTGAATCCAGTGGCAAAGTGAGCAAGGGACTCACGTCTGAGCATACCCTGCCACACTTATGGCAGCCAAAAGCAGTACAAAAGGGGGTGGTGATGGACAGAGCATCTGAATCAATCAAACACTCACACCCAGTCAAAAGATCTGGGTTTAATCCATCACCGTTCTTTAGCCCACTCTGCCACCCCAGTTCAGACATAGCCATATGCAAATCAGTCTGACCCTGTGCCTCATGGGAACAGTCCAGCCTGAACTGCCAAGCCATGTCTTCCCTGGACCGGAAACAAGCTTCCGAGGACCGGTTTCTGGCATTCCAGCCGTCTTCAGCCCGGCTTGCTTGAATCCAGTGGCAAAGTGAGCAAGGGACTCACGTCTGAGCATACCCTGCCACACTTATGGCGGCCAAAAGCGGTACAAAAGGGGGTGGTGATGGATAGAGCATCTGAATCAATCAAACACTCACACCCAGTCAAAAGATCTGGGTTTAATCCATCACCGTTCTTTAGCCCACTCTGCCATCCCAGTTCAGACATGGCCATATGCAAATCAGTCTGACCCTGTGCCTCATGGGAACAGTCCAGCCCGAACTGCCAAGCCATGTCTTCACCGGACCAGAAACAAGCTTCAGAGGACCGGTTTCTGGCATTCCAGCCGTCTTCAGCCCGGCTTGCTTGAATCCAGTGGCAAAGTGAGCAAGGGACTCACGTCTGAGCTTACCCTGCCACACTTAAGGCGGCCAAAAGCGGTACAAAAGGGGGTGGTGATGGACGGAGCATCTGAATCAATCAAACACTCACACCAAGTCAAAAGATCTGGGTTTAATCCATCACCGTTCTTTAGCCCACTCTGCCACCCCAGTTCAGACATGGCCATATGCGAATCAGTCTGACCCTGTGCCTCATGGATTCAAGCAAGCCGGGCTGAAGACGGCTGGAATGCCAGAAACTGGTCCTCGGAAGCTTGTTTCCGGTCCAGGGAAGACCGCTTTTGGCCGCCATAAGTGCAAGGGACTCACGTCTGAGCATACCCTGCCACAATTATGGTGGCCAAAAGCGGTACAAAAGGGGGTGGTGATGGACGGAGCATCTGAATCAATCAAACACTCACACCCAGTCAAAAGATCTGGGTTTAATCCATCACCGTTCTTTAGCCCACTCTGCCACCCCAGTTCAGACATGGCCATATGCAAATCAGTCTGACCCTGTGCCTCATGGGAACAGTCCAACCCGAACTGCCAAGCCATGTCTTCCCTGGACCGGAAACAAGCTTCAGAGGACTGGTTTTTGGCATTCCAGCAGTCTTCAGCCCGGCTTGCTTGAATCCAGTGGCAAAGTGAGCAAGGGACTCACGTCTGAGCATACCCTGCCACACTTATGGCGGCCAAAAGCGGTACAAAAGGGGGTGGTGATGGACGGAGCATCTGAATCAATCAAACACTCACACCCAGTCAAAAGATCTGGGTTTAATCCATCACCGTTCTTTAACAAGAAGTGCTGATGTATGCAACCAACCATTTCTAAGGACACCAGCATTACCAAGAATGGACTAATATTGTATAAGTGCAGGGGCTGTGTTGTTTCTTGTTATTTGTGTGGATCATCTTGGTCCAACTTTGAGCGGTTGTGAGGGATTACTGCTCGCCCTATTGCCTATACTGTTTACTTTATGTTACATTTCACTTTGCGGCCACTCAGGTTGTACGCCTAATCACTCTGGTTGTCTAAAAAACCTCCTAGCTGTATACTCTCCATCACCGTTCTTTAGCCCACTCTGCCACCCCAGTTCAGACATGGCCATACGCAAATCAGTCTGACCCTGTGCCTCATGGGAACAGTCCAGCCCAAACTGCCAACCATGTCTTCCTAGGACCGGAAACAAGCTTCCGAGGACCGGTTTCTGGCATTCCAGCCGTCTTCAGCCCGACTTGCTTGAATCCAGTGGCAAAGTGAGCAAGGGACTCACGTCTGAGCATACCCTGCCACACTTATGGCGGCCAAAAGCGGTACAAAAGGGGGTGGTGATGGACAGAGCATCTGAATCAATCAAACACTCACACCCAGTCAAAAGATCTGGGTTTAATCCATCACTGTTCTTTAGCCCACTCTGCCACCCCAGTTCAGACATGGCCATATGCAAATCAGTCTGACCCTGTGCCTCATGAGAACAGTCCAGCCCGAACTGCCAAGCCATGTCTTCCGTGGACCAGAAACAAGCTTCCGAGGACTGGTTTCTGGCATTCCAGCCGTCTTCAGCCCGGCTTGCTTGAATCCAGTGGCAAAGTGAGCAAGGGACTCACGTCTGAGCCTACCCTGCCACACTTATGGCGGCCCAAAGCGGTACAAAAGGGGGTGGTGATGGACAGAGCATCTGAATCAATCAAACACTCACACCCAGTCAAAAGATCTGGGTTTAATCCATCACCGTTCTTTAGCCCACTTTGCCACCCCAGTTCAGACATGGCCATATGCAGATCAGTCTGACCCTGTGCCTCATGGGAACAGTCCAGCCCGAACTGCCAAGCCATGTCTTCCCTGGACCGGAAACAAGCTTCCGAGGACCGGTTTCTGG
The DNA here is from genome assembly GCF_964263255.1 of Lissotriton vulgaris. Taxonomy (NCBI): domain Eukaryota; kingdom Metazoa; phylum Chordata; class Amphibia; order Caudata; family Salamandridae; genus Lissotriton; species Lissotriton vulgaris. Next base: position 1,086,477,739 of record NC_141694.1, on the reverse strand, counting down.
CATTCCAGCCGTCTTCAGCCCGACTTGCTTGAATCCAGTGGCAAAGTGAGCAAGGGACTCACGTCTGAGCATACCCTGCCACACTTATGGCGGCCAAAAGCGGTACAAAAGGGGGTGGTGATGGACAGAGCATCTGAATCAATCAAAAACTCACACCCAGTCAAAAGATCTGGGTTTAATCCATCACCGTTCTATAGCCCACTCTGCCACCCCAGTTCAGACATGGCCATATGCAAATCAGTCTGACCCTGTGCCTCATGGGAACAGTCCTGCCCGAACTGCCAAGCCATGTCTTCCCTGGACCGGAAACAAGCTTCCGAGGACTGGTTTCTGGCATTCCAGCCGTCTTCAGCCCGGCTTGCTTGAATCCAGTGGCAAAGTGAGCAAGGGACTCACATCTGAGCATACCCTGCCACACTTATGGCGGCCAAAAGCGGTACAAAAGGGGGTGGTGATGGACGGAGCATCTGAATCAATCAAACACTCACACCCAGTCCTCAGCAAATTGCTTGAGGTGTCAGATATTGTAGAGCTATAGAAAGTATCCCTGCAGATAAAGCTCCAGGCTGAGACAAAATCCCCTCTGACCACTACATAGCACTACCCGAATTTTTGGTTCCACTAGTTACAAATATTTGTAACCAGTAGACCCCAAAATATAAATAATTGTAGGTATCTTGTCCAGACCTGGCAGGAGGCTACTATTGTGCCGATATTTAAAAAGGGGGATAGGAACTTACCCTAATGTTACTGCCCAATCTAACTACTTGATAGCATGGTCAAAATATTGGGTAGGGTAATTTTGGACAAGCTAGAAGTTTTGGCAGCTGAGACTCTGTCTTATCACACAAAATTCCATGGAGGCCATAAAAGTATGTGTCCATTTGGCCTTCATAGATCTAACTTGTGCATTTGACAGTATTAAAAAGTCCAAACTATGGTCGACAGATAGTGCAATTATAAACCAACTCTGTAGACTAAATGCATGCAATACAGCCTAAATCTGCCGCACCATCGGATCTCTAAGAAGAAATTTGTTCAATAGCAGGGGTAGTGTACTTGCCCCATTTCTGTTTTTTTTTTTTTTAAAGACCTTTATTGTACATTCTCACAAAAACACAGCTTAAGGCCTACAACCCAGAGGGGGCCGGCCGCGACATCTGTAGGTGTCCATTAAGACTTGCGGATGAAAAACAGCCCTTGAGCCGACAACCCTGGGTCCGGCGGCGTAATGTTATCAAGCGTACATATTAGCGATCAGTTCACATTTCGTATAGATCATAGGTCTAACATTTTTTCATTTTTTTTTTAAACAACTGATAACTGCGTGCAAAATGTCAAACATCCACGTCGGTTGTCACCATGTCCATGGTGACACACAGTTTAGATACGTCTCTGTGGAGAGACAGGGATATGAAGTATTCCGAATAAAGTGGTAAATCAAAATGTGTCCCACGTATTTTGGTCTAGTGGTAGAATGTCTGGTACTGCATCTTCGTTATAACAGTATAAGATAAACACATTAACACATCTATATTACAGAAAATATTTGTCTCATCCAAGTGTGTCCGCCAGTAAGATCAGAGGTGCTAGTCAGCAGTGTTCCTGAGTTCTAGGGCACGTCTCTCAGTGTGTTCCCACCTATCTCCAAGGGGAGTCCCAGCTGCGTGCTCGGAGTTCCCTTGCAGGCAGTAGATAAGAACTCGGAACGGTCTGCCAATCAGTCACTATTCAGTATCATGTATGCACAACAATAAAAACGAAGAAAAAACTTGATAACCCAGGTATCAAAATCAAAATCAAACGTCCGATATCAAAACAGGAGGGAAGGAGCACAGACAAGGGGGGGGGGGGTATGTGCGGCGTGGCGCCAGTGGCAAAAGTCAGCTGATGTGTCATGTGATGGCGTGGGGGGAGGGGGGAGGGGGTGGTAGTGCAGCCGTGATTCTCGCTCAGAAGAGGCATGGTGGGGAGGATTCGTTTGCGGAGGGGGGGTGGGAGTCGAGGTGTTGCACATCTGGGGAGGTGCCTAGACAATGCCTTCCCGCTGGCAAGCCTGGTGAAAGGTAGTCAGGGTGTCGTCCCATGCTTGGGCAATGGGATACATGCGGAGCCCTGCTGTTTCCTCCCTGTGTAAGGCCACACTTCCCGCCCGCGCCCAGTTATCAAAAGAAGTGCGCCAGTACGTAGCCTGGGGGGGTTCACTGTTTTTCCAGTGCTTGGTAATGAGCCTTTTTGCCGTTATAAGACCTTGGTCCCAAAACCTAGCCGGGACTTTCGTTTGCTTCGTGTGCTTGTAGAGGCCCAGCAAGCAGACCTCCATCGTGCGCGGCAGTCCGTTCCCTGTACCCGCCGCCAATGTGGCTTAGACAATCTGCCAATAGTCGTGGAGAAAGGGGCACGACCATAGCATATGCAGGAAGTCCGCATCCACCAGTTTGCATCTGGGGCATGCTGTCGTGTTGAGGTCAAAGTAGTGGTTTATTTTGCCGGGGATAGATATGCGCGGTGTTTAATGTAATATTGAATTACTTTGAAGCGGGGGTTACGTGGGACATTGAGTGCTCCAGCCAGTACCATCGCCCATTCCTTATCGGTCCAGTTACGTCCCCTGTCGCTGGCCCATTTGTCTCGCAAGCGCTGGGAGGAAAATTGTGTATGCATGTGTAGAGCTTGCGCTAGCCAGTGTATTATATGGGAGCCGTTTCCCATCACATGGAGGTATTGTATCATCAGGTGTGTTGGTGGTTCTTCCGCTAGAGCCCCCCAGGCCTGTGTGAATAGATGGATGATTTTTGCGTGCGTTAGAAATTGGCCGGCAGATAGTCCCGTACTTGCAGTTAGGGTCTCAAACGGTAATAAGGTGCTCTCTGCAAATAGGTCTCCCAAGCTCTCCAGGTCGGCTAGCATCTAGCTGTGCAATACCGTTTCCGGGACTGCGCCACCTTCCCAGGGGGTCCCCAGTAACAGTAGGTTCGGTGCATACGGTGTGATGGAACCCGTAAGCTTCAGGCTTCTCACGCAGCATTTTCGTGCCACCGTGAGGTGTAGTTGTTTGGGGCAGTGAGTCCTGGCCAGCGGATGAAACAGTGCATGGATTTGCGCCGTCGTCAGAATTGAGGCGTCTGTGGCGGTGTCACCCAGATTCTTCCCACTCAGCCAATAAGCCACCCACTGTAGTTGTGCCGCGATATAGTAGAGCTCCTGGTTAGGAACAGCAAGTCCTCCGTATTCTGCCGAGGCATAAAGCGTCCTCAGCGCCACCCTGGGCCGCCCAGCACTCCATATCAATCGTCTGGTTAGGGTTTCCAGCTCTCGGAATATCCGGGTCGGAACATAGACCGACAGGTTGGCATAAAAATAGAGCAATTTGGGCAATACAATCATTTTCGCTAACGTTATTCGGCTTGGGACATTGAGCGGGAGAGAGTTCCAGAAGGCAACCTGGGCCTTGATGGACGAGATTGCTCTAAGTAGATTGCCATCAAGCAAATCGGTGGGGTTCCGGTAAATATATATACCTAAATAGCGGAAAGTGGTTGGGTGCCAAGTAAGTCGTTCGCCCAGTACCACAATATCGCTTTCCGGCGTATCTGCATCAAAAGAATAGACACCTGATTTTGCCCAGTTGACTTTGAGTTCCGACACCTCCCCGAAGGCGCGGAATATGCCAGCAATCACCCGCGGGAAGCGGGTCAGGTCTCTGATGTAGAGGAGGAGATCATCCGCGTAAAGTGACACCGCTGGGACCCCCTCAGCTAAGGGGATGCCCCAGTCCTCGCTGGAGGCACGGAGGTGCGCCGACAAGGGCTCCCTCATTAGGGCGAAGATCAAGGGGGAAAGGGGGCACCCCTGTCTGGTGCCCCTGCGCAATTTTATTGGATCCGAGAAGAGCCTGCCCGTGCGAACACGTACAACGGGCTCCTGATAGAGGAGCTCCACCATCTAGAGGAAGGCGTCGCCCAAGTCGAATTTCTCCAGTGCTAGCATCAGATAGGGCCATTCTACGGAATCGAATGCCTTCTCGAGATCGAGTATCAGGCACCCTGAATTGAGCCATCGGGGGTGGCTAAACTCTAAATGCGGAAGAGGCGTCTAATGTTGTAGGACGTACTGCGGGATGGGACAAAGCCGTTCTGGTCGGTGTGTACCAACGCAGGCACCAGGGGCGCAAGACGTTGGGCCAAGGCGGACGCTAGGATTTTGTAATCTGTGTTAAGGATGGGCCAGCGGTCTGTACGAGCCCATACTAAGTGCGTCTCTACCTGGTTTCAGGAGAGATATTAAGTTTGCCTCATTTAATGTAGGGGGGAGAGCTGAGTCCACGATAGCTGCCCTAAACATGCGTAGGAGTTCAGGAATTAGGATGACTGAATAGGCCTTGTAAAATTCTGCAGGGAGCCCATCGGGTCCTGGGGACTTGCCATTGTTAAGCGAGAATATGACAATCCGGAGCTCCTCTGGCTAGAAGGGGAGTTCCCAGTTCCCCGCGTTGCGCATTAGTGACCACTGGGAGGGGTAATGTTGATAAATATGTGGAGATATCAGCTGCGGAGGTCGGCAGACGAGAGCGGTAAAGGCTCTCATAATGTGCCGTGAAGGCCCCGTGGATGTCCTTTTGTGTGTATACCACGGTGTTGTGGGTGTCACGGATAGATGTCACCGACGCAGTGCGATCGTCGCATCTGATCAGCCATGACAAGAGTTTGCCGGGCTTATCCCCAAGGTGATGTGTGCGTGCCGAATGCGCAGCAAAGTTTAGGTTTTTTAGCCTTTCTAACAGGTTTGTATGTCGCTCCCGGGTGGCCACCGGAGCCCCATCGTCTCCTTCAGCCGCTTCTTGTTCTCCAGCCAGTAAGTCAGACTCGACCCGAGTCAGTTCCCCTTCAATCTGCTTCCGCATCCCCGCCTGCATGCCTAGGCAGTGGCCCCTCATAACGACTTTGAATGCATCCCATTCCAACTGTGGAGCGGAGGCAGTGTCGTTGTTTTCATCAAAGTATTCCAACAGGCGGACCGAGAGTGATTGCCCCATTTCTGTTTTTACTATACAAACAATCACTTTAGAAGCTGTTAACCAGTGGATGGGTGATTTAGGGCTAAGGATGAATCTAACAAAGTCTTTTGTGTTGAAATGTGGACTCAGTGTCTCTAAAACATGGAAGTGTAAGCTTGGCAGTGCAGAACTTGCTAAAGTCCGACATTTTACTTATCTGGATATATCAGTTGATATTACTTTTAATTGGATTGTTTTTTATTGAATATTAGGCTATCACAATTGCAAAGGTCCAGTTAGGCTGATTTACGATTTCCTAAAGGACTAGGGCCCAAAGTGGTGGGTGAATTAGCACAAATTTGTAAGAGTAAATGTTTATATATTGCTAACTTTTGTGCTGGTGTGTGGGGTTATGCCAATAGTAACTGTTTACCAAAAATCGAAAACACATTTTTTAGAAGACTGCTGGCAGTGCCCCAATCTACTTTTACTAATTTCTGTCATGAAGAAGTAGGTCGTGGTTTTATAGAAGATCACATCAAATTACAGCTCCTTCTACTCTGGCTTAGAGTATGGAGAAAACCAGAGGCATATTTTAGTAGAACAATTCACTAGACAGTCCTTGTCTTCAATATTTAAAGTAGAGCTTTAATGAGCTCGGCCTCCCAGAATGCTTTTCCAATCCGACTGATTCTGCCAGCTTTTCATCATAAAAAAGTGAACAATATTGTTTTCACATGGATGTATCTGCAAGTAATTTGAAAAGAACGGTATACATCTTTGCTAAATGGGTTTTGTCTTAAGTCTCTTCACTTTCTGATGGCATTCTCCACCCAAGGTACATGGTTTCCATCACTTCCTTCTTGCTCATGTGATGGCACCACATCACAAAGCACTTTACTCTATTTTGTTCCCTTTATACTTTACAGAGAAGACAGTTTTTGCATCAAGCACTGAGAACATCAAAGATTAGGTCTCATGAGCTAGCATTTGCATACTTACAATGTTTGGAAAGTTTAGATATCTGCCATGCTGTGTTAAATTTTATAAGTGTCCTGAAAATTCGTACTAAATATTGAGAAACTGTACTAGTTGTTATTTCTTTTAATCCTTGTAACATAGAATTCTTGTTTAGTATTTATATTTAGAAAGATTTGTAATCATGATTTATATTTCTATTCTTTTATGTGATTATATGTTTTTTATAATAAACTTTTATGGCTCTATAGAGCCCAAAAAAGTATTTTGATTGATAGGTTGATTGATTGACATGTGCACATCAGTCTAGAGGAAATGTTACAGAAGACAACAAGGGTTACAAGTTGTTGGAGTTACATGTCACCGATACTAGTAGGCAGTTTATTTTAAGAGTGTTTGGTCGGAGGAGGCAAACACTCAGAATTTCAAACATATTACACTGGTTGGCTTTACTAACAAGAATGCATTTCTACCAAATTGAACCCTTTTTAGCAGCATTAGTATTATGAAGAGTGGGGGAAAATAACACAAGACATTAACCTATACCATGCAGTTTGCATGTAGTTCTTTGATGACGGGTCAATTCTCACTCCGCAATACTAGAGTTGTAACTAATAAACTGCAAATAACAAAAGGATCTGTGTGACAAAAGCAATAACCTACTGAGGAAACCCTGATATAATACAGTTGGGGGATTTGTGTGGTACAAGTTCTCTGTAGCAGGCTTATTAACCCTGTGCACTACCTTATCATGAGTGGAAAATGCAACTAAACAAAAGATCTCTTTCCAGCAGAAAAGTTAATTACCAAAAGTATCTTGACATTTTTGTATTTGCCTGACAGCTGCTGGACACACAAGGAGTTCTGCAACAGGAGCTTTTTACACCTGTGTTATTTCTAAACTCGTCGCCCCCTGGGTCAGTGCCAGGTGCAGCTGCACCAGGCGGACCGCCCTAGGGCTGGCCCTGGTAGTGACTATACTTATATAAAATATGTGGTCCTTTCCTTTTTGTATAAGGAAATTTTATAATGCTGTGTTGTGTTTTCTGATTGTATTAACAATGTTTTATTGTGTATAATGTTGTAAATGTTTGATAAAACTGAGTATAAAAAAACCTCAAATTATGTTAATGATCACATAGATGACCATAAAACTATGGACTCTGTACACATGACTGGATGTACAGCTAACATGAATTTGTACCAATGGTACAGCTATTAGAGTGCCCATATAATCAAGTGAGTCTTGCTAAAATATTAAAGAATTCTAAACCAGGAGAGTTATTTGTACCTACTGCGCCAAGGCATAGTGTGCATTGTTATTCATGCGTCACATTACAGTTTATCAAGTATGCTGGACTAATACATAAAACACAATCATATTAATATGCTATTTGCCACGTTGCTCCTATGATATGCCAGAATACACGCAACATAAACAAGATATTCTAAGTTAGTTGGAAGAATGCCATGCTACACTGATCACTGATTACAAAATAGACCATGGAACTACTCACAGTGCTTTGGGCTTTTCGAAGGGGCAGGTGTCTGCTCAGGGCATCAATTATGCTCACGTTACTTATTTAAACTTATGAAAACACTTTTAGCAGTTTTGCCTTTCGCGGAAAGAATATAAAATAAAAATAATTTCAAAGAATTATTTACATATACATTATATAGATTTCCTCACAGCACTCAAGACACAGGCAAGGGTGCTTCTTTGCATATTTACATTTAGAAGTAAAAAGCACTGGAACCATGTGTTACGTTTGACGAATTTCCAAGATTTCCTTTCAGCTCGTGCCTTGTCTTGCAGTCGTAGTCCCTTACTGCACAATGATTCGATGGTGTTTAGGCCACCACTGTGCAGCATCACTGTGGGCAATCTATGACTGAAAGCAGCCACTGCAGTCTAAATCTGAACGCTTATCTGACAGCTCAGACATCAGGAAATAGTTGTACATTAAATTACAAACACTGCCGTACACTACTATGTTTGCAGTGGTCACATTACTGCAATGTGAAAGACTCATTGCTACGTCATTTCATACTGCCCCTTGTGTGAAGTACAGATTTACATTTAGGCCGTGTATAAAAGGAGCTTTTCTATGTATCCTAGAACACAAGCCCACCTTCCTGTTTGCTTTCTAGACGCATCACTTAACCACGTTGCACTGCATCTTGGAAGCCCCAGTATTTCATTATGTTCTTTAGCTTAGCTAAGGAGATAGCACTCTTCCACAAGATCTTTGTTCCACTGCACTACATCCATCATATGTGCTCCAAGGGATCCTACTGCATCGCATACTATTAGTAAGAGCAATTGCCCACCCACTCCATCATGTATACCAGATATTAGGTGTCTCTTCTAAAGGAAGTGAAACAATTTCTTCCAGAAAGCAATGTCAGAACTGCTGTTCAAGCCCTTGAACCCTCACATCCGAATGGTGGTAACACTCTTCTCCATGGCTTACCAGACTCCACAGGGTCCCCCTTAGACGGTATCCTACGGGAAACAACACTTACAACGCAACTTTTACAACACACTACCTTTACAACAAAACTTTTACAACGCAACATCCATTACAACGCATACCATTACAACACAACCATTACAACGCATGTCACTACAACGCATACCACTACAACGCATGTCATTACAACGCAGTCATTACAACGCATACCATTACAACGCATACCTACACTATCCAACACTTACCCTACTGTTGCACCCACTGGAGTTTGAATAGTAATTTTTACCCCTACACTATCCAACACTTACCCTACTGTTGCACCCCCTGGAGTTAGAATAGTAATTTATACCCCTACACTATCCAACACTTACCCTACTGTTGCACCCCCTGGAGTTAGAATAGTAATTTTTACCCCTACACTATCCAACACTTACCCTGCTGCTGCACCCCCTGGAGTTAGAATAGTAATTTTTACCCCTACACTATCCAACACTTACCCTACTGCTGCACCCCCTGGAGTTAGAATAGTCATTTTTACCCCTACACTATCCAATACTTACCATACATGCAATGTAATGCTATGCGTTGTAAATGTAGTATGCGTTGTAGTGGAATGCGTTGTAAAGGTAGTTTCAAAGAATTCGTTGTAATGGCATGCGTTGCAATGGAATGCGTTGTAATGGATGTTGCGGTGTAAAAAATGCGTTGTAAAGGTATGCGTTGTAAAAGTATGCGTTGTAAGGACATACATCCTATCCTACATGTTGTAGAAGATGTCATCCAGGGCCTGAATAAATGTGATCACATCACCCCCATCCTGGTCTAGCTCCATTGGCTCTCCTCGTTGGCCCACATTTTCAAAACCACAAAGTCATTTATAAAGCCATCATGACAAGCACCCCCTTGGAGAAAAGCTCAGAGCCTCAGGTGGTTCTCAGTGCACCTGCAGCCAGGACACCATCAGATGGCATACTGAAAAAGAAAAAACAAGGCAGCATGCCTTGTCAATCTATGCATCCAGGATCTGGAGCAACCGTCCAATGTCCATCACGACCGCCCCAAAGCTCCTCTAAATTAGGAAAGAGTTGAACACACACACTCTATAAAGAACACTATATCACAATGCATGAACCGTAGACAACCCGTCTACCGCTCCTATCACCCGTGGCCTTTATGCTTGTCTTCAAACTTGTTCAGAATCTTGGAAAGAGGCCGCTATTGTTCCAATTTTTAAAAAAGGATATAAACAACCTTCCCATTAATACCCCATTTCATCACTCGATTCAACATCGAAAATTCTGGTACATGTTTATTTGTCTAGGCTGGAGTCATGGGCAGAGGAAAATAATATTCTCTAATATGTTCAGTTTGTTTTTTGCCAAGGCTTGGGGATGGTTGAGCAGTGCCTCAGCCTTGCCCTTATTGTAGGGAAGTATGCGAAATCCAGGAGCGGTGCCATTCCTAGGGCCTTTATGGACCTCACCTGTGCATTCAATATTGTCAACTGTATAAACCTCAGGCCGCCATGATGAGGAGTCTGAGGGGTTATGCAGGCTCTGATAGACTTTTCTTGTCATCTTCATGCGGACACTTTTGTTAGAATTCGATTTAGCCAAGTTGGGGAATGTACCCCTCGAATTAAGTCAACTTGGGGAATTCACAGGTTGTGCTTCCTGGCCCCTTTCTTTTTCCTACTTTATATAAATGATTTATAGACCTTATTGCCAACAATGGAAAGGATATGCAGCAAATAGTGAGGCATGCAATCCCAGTCCTTTGGTATGCGGACAATGCTGCTCTCATTGAAAGAACAGCAAATGGATTACAAAACCTGTCTTATTCTTTTTTATACCTGGTATGACAGCCCATGGAAGGTAATACTGAATAGAATTCATCAGTCCACAGCATACGCCTAGGATAACTATGTAGATTTAGTCATGTGTAACCTGCTCTACACCCTTTTCATGCTTCATAACGCAGTAGTAAAGTATATGGGTGTAAATTATCAGTTTGCCCAGGCACAAATCAGACATACACCTGGAAAATCTTATGTGAATTGGGCATAACATACTTATGGAAGAGTAAAACACGCATGAACCACCGGTAGAAGCTTAGACAGATATGCACAGAGTTTACAAGGTGGGTGGGATAGGGATGGGCATTTAGCATACACGGGTGCAGTACATACCTTCTGTTTGATTTTGTGAACTTGGAATAGAGGCAAAATATGCTTAATTGGTATTCAACCTATCAATTTTCACTTGTTTTTCTTTTTGCTCTGGCGTTTCCACCGGTAAATGTCAGCAGGTCTGACCTTCTGAAATCTGTCAAAAGAAAACAGTGATGAGATGATAATTATTACACAATTTAGAATTCTGATCCCCGTGGAAACATCTATTTGCTCAGGGATCAGAATTTAACACCCAGGTAGTACTAACGTACAACAAAGTTCTGAACTGCAACCCCAAACTGAGCAAGAATCATAAATAATGAATCAGGCAATCGTAATGATGAAGGCTAAAAGGTTATTTCTCATTGCAAGGTATATAATATGTATGCAAAATAATGTAACATTTACTCTGAAAAGTTACAGAAAACAGCTACCATTAAAATGGAGGCACATTTTTTTTCTCCTTAGCTAAAACACATTGCAAACTAGCACTGACAAAGCCATCCAATTGTGTCTTTTTCTGCCACCCTTTTGACTTTGTCAATGTGTGTTTTGTTTTGACATGGTTTTCAATAAAACATAGTTGTGGCAGCTGCCAAGCCCTTGCCAATATCTTTTTTTTTTTAAAGCAAGACATTTTGTGGTCTCAGAAAGCATGCATTTCTATATTAATTCCTGCCACTAAAGGTATCTACATTGTGTGTGGATGTACTTCTTGTGAAAGGGTAGAATGTCATCGCTCCCAGTGACTGAAATGTGGTGACCCATTTCACCATGCTGTATGCAGTAGTGCACAACTACTTTGTGTGTAGATGTACTCCTTGTGAAAGGGAAGAATGCCATTACGCTCAATGATATTATCCTGTGGCTGAAATGAAGTCACCAATCCCCCCTTGCTGTATGCAGTTGTCCCGTCTGACCCACACACTGGCCTTTTCAACCTTGTCCATCTAGCAGATCCAGACTGCATGGAAGACCAATCAGATACTGAAATCTGAACTGTCTCTCTTTCTCTCCAAGTTAGTCCTAAATTTTACATTGACTACCTGATGAATTTAGGCCCATGCCACACCCGAGCCATAAATCTCTGATAATCAATCTTATACCTGATCTATCAGCAACCATGCATAAGAATGAGACATATTAGCATATCTTTGGGAGTGCAGGGTCTACCACTCTCTAAACACTTTTAAACACAATGCAATTTCGGAGCTAATTATCAATTTTGCCAAGTTCTGCTTCTGCTAGCCACGGCTTGAGGAAAAACTGAAGTGCAGGTAAAATCCCATGCACACAAATGGGGTTGTCAGTTCTCACCATGAGACCTGAAATACCAGTGTGTGAATCTGGCAGTCCAGTAGACAGGTGAAACTTGCAGCTTGTCCTACTAGGGAAGTTACTTTTCAGAAGTGCTGTAAGGTTCTGTGTAATCTAATTACATTCATGCAAATAAGATCAATGTAATTACATTTCCCAATCCTGACAGTGTTCCTGAAAGAAACTTCCCTGTCAACTCTCATCCACCAAACAGATGAGGAGCTGACTTTGGATCACATGTTTCATTTGTAGATCCACCCCAATTTCCCTTCTCTGGTTAAAAAATGTTGGGCTTTACCTATTTCAGTTTTTGATGGATTATTGTAGCCAGCATTATGTTCATACATGAACACACAAAAAATAACACCCACACACACATGCATTCACACACACACTTAAACATCTTCAGCACCTACCACATACACTAATTATGAGTCACAGAAGAAAATCTGTTTTTAAGTGATATTTCCAATACTTTGGCTTATGATCCATGTGCAACTGTCAAATCAAACTGTGTGATAGTTTTTTACGCCACTATTGAAAGTGATCTGTTGAGATAAATTTAATTCAAATGAAAGAGGTAGTACAGTTTTTCAGATGTATCTAATTTTACTATAACACACCAGTGACAATAGGAGTTTGAGTAAGTCACACCATCGCTGTTTTGTATTCTCATTTTGAAAACATTTACTAAGTGAATTGCTAATTCATTTATTAATGGTCTGAAGAAGTTTGTCCACATCACTGCTGCACTGAGCAGGCTACATTGGCTCACTCACCAGGTTTAATAAAGTTCCTAAACTAATTTAGAAAAAAAGGAAAATGTAACAAGCAACTTTTCACAAAACGATTAAAATAGGCTACAGGGGCTAGGAGCCCTGGATTTGTGAAGAAAATGTCAAAACAGTGCAGAAGGAAATGATGGGACAATATACAAACTGAAAACTCCAGTAGTCTCGCAAACACATTGTTCAAAAACCTGGTAGGTATCCAGGTGACTATGGTTCATTTCATCCAATAACCTTATTGAATATGAACTATAAATATATATGACACTATTCACATTTAGAATGTCCAGAATGATGGAGAGCTAGGTTAAACAGGGTTTATCTCAGTCTGCTGCTTTTGGCAAATGATCATTATATGTTGGAAAGAAAAGACTACTCAGGGGTTACAAGACGCCCTTTTGCTATTCTTTTCTTAGACACAAAAAGGCTTTTGATTTAGTTCATTTGAATGTTTTCCTGTTCTGGATCCCACTCATGTTATTATAAACCTCAGAATTAATATATTTACATGTCTCCACTGAATTAGTAATTGAAGAAAAATATGTGGGTATATTCACAGTCAAACGTGAAACTAGGCAAGGGTATCCTTCGTTCAACCCCACTTTTATGCACTTTTTTATAACTGTTATTCAGACTTATTGACATTACGAAAAAAACTGAAGTAAGGCTTAAAGTTAATAAAACAGGTAAGGTACGCACTGACAAAATTGCTATCTTCATGAATCTAGAAATATTTTATATTAAAAATACCTTTTAAGTTAGAGAAAGAGTCTCAAACTATACAGATATAAAATAAAGAGGGAATAAAATGAAAGAATATTAGTAAATTCGGACAAGGAAAAATTTGTGGAAGAATTCCAGTAAATGAAAACCAATAATCTAGGACGATAGTTATGGTTTATGGTGACTGGTTGTGCACCCAAGTTAATTAAATTGTGTAATGAAAAATAATATAAAATATGGCAAAATTTACAGAAACCGTGAAAAATCTCACTGTGATTGCATGGTGTATACATTTGATTAAGATGATTACACTTTACCAATGTTTTTTCTATTGCAGTGTCTTTCACGTCATTTAAATAACACCTTTTAGCAAACTAAATACAATTATAATTCCCTTAATTCAGAAAAATGCCGGGAGAGTCTTGAGAGCTAACTTTTAATAGATGGGAAGTTAATTGACGGATTTAGAATCTTATTTGCTTGCCAGTATTCATCAATATTTTCACAAATGTCTAATACCTGAAGGTTCAAATACTTTAGGAAAGTGTCAAAGCTATATCACCTGGGAAAGAATATTTACTGGTAATAGTGAGAGAGACAGTTTACCATTATGGAATTATGGAACAATCCAAAACGTTCTCCTGAAATGACTTCGAGATGTAACGTAGTAAGTTAATGACATTTTAATTTAAAAATCTGAAATTATTTTATGGGGATATTGGCTCAGTAAAGACAGTTATTTGACAAGGTACTCTAGTGTCACCCAGCAAAGGTAACATTAGCAGCGTATACAATTAATAGTTAACTCCAAAATTCCAAAACTTGTAAAGATACGTACTAGTTGGTCAGGAGGTCTAAGATAAGCATTGAGCCCAGAAGCATTGAATGTTATAAATGAAGACACAGATAAAACATTAGTTAGTTTAACTTTAAGGTGCACTCTATATGTTTGTGTATATTATTTATATCATACTGTCACAGAATTAAGAGAATTCCACCACAAATGAGTTACATATGATTGAGATGTAATCAGGAGGAAGTAGATTGTGGGCATATATGTAACGTATTTGGGCTCAAGGATTTTGGTCATTGGATATCACTTTAGAAACAAGTAAAACAAACTGTCCTCACCAAAGATCCTCGGGTGGCTTTGCTGGATGGAACTCGTAATGCCGCTCAAACTCAATATGTGAAAAATGCACTTCATATTTGTTCCATTCCTGATATATTTTTTATTGGCCATAAAAAGGGCTCTATAGATTTTCCACCATTTGAGAAATGGATTGCTAAATTGAGAAAATATATTATTTGGAAAAGATATATCATGTGCGATCAGGCTTATATCAAACGGTTGACAGACTATGGGGGTTATAAGGCAACTAGACTGATTCACTAAAGGCTTAGACTTAGCTTTGCCATCTTGCTAAAGGACTGAATATGTAATTACATGTATAATTAAACGTGTATAATTGCATAACATGAAATGTTACCACATTTTTTGCCTGGCAAAAAAATTATTTTAAAAAAGAGCAAACAAATGTCACAAGCTGAATTTCACAAAAATATTTAAATTGTTTGTGTGGAACGGGTGATGCAATTCTTTTGTAGAAAATGTCAAATAATGCTCATGGGAACAAAGGGACTACTCAAGCTGAAAGCTCTAGTGGTCTCACAAAACACATTTTACAGCTTCTGAGCTGAATTGGCAAAAGGATTCTTGACATGCTGAAATATCTTCACTACTGTTGAAGTCTCTGCGATGAGCGAAGAGAAATCCCTAGTAGTAAATGCCCACAATGGGTGGGATGAGCAGTCATGGTTTGACTTGTACGTTCATGAATGCCAATAAATATGTACATTTCTGGCCTTTCACAAACTAAAATCCAACCCTTTTCACCATTGGAAATGATCAGAGATTTACTCAAGTCAAGGGCTGAAGTAATCCCTCTTCCAGGATGGGAATAGGAATAAATCACTCCCAATTTGGAAAAGTGTAGGGGAAGGGCTTTCTCAATGTGAAAAATGTATTCTACTTGGAGAGAAAATAAATTAAAAGATTGTGCATTTGTACATTTAGCTGTCCTTTATCCTGTGCTGTATGGTAAACTGATTATAATTCAGAACATTCCAAATAAGCAGCCTTTGAAAAGTAAGATTACAGGAATATGTCTGGACACCTGCACTTAGTGCATATCCCCATGAATTGTATTACCCTTGCTACGTAAATAGTAATAGATGTGGACAAAGTATAAAGGGAAAGTCATAAAACTCTACCAATGTATTTACACTTTTTTGTAACTCAAGTCCTGAGTTTGTAAAGCACAGTGGAAAAAAACATAATAAGGTCCAGATACTTCACTAAAAAAGCCAAGAATTGTTTCCTGGTCATGCAAGTGAGACACATTTGGATTTGAAAGGGTATGGGTCATTATCATATACCTCTGTATCGATAATTGCACAACAAGTTGTGGGTTGTCTGTGACTTTCAGAGATTATGTTCATAAATATTATCGTATTTACATGATTTTCTGCTCAATACTGCTTTCCCAGTATTGATGTGTGCAGAATGCTTGCACTAGTGAAAAAACAAAGGGTTTGGAAATTGGCAGCATTTTTTATCAGATGCACCTTAAAAATTGAGAATATTATAAGATTGTTGACCAAAAGTATATTTCAACAACCCCAGATTTAAAAATTCTTGCTTGGTCAGCAGTTTATCAAGAAAAAACTAAGATCAGAGAAAAAAACGGTAAAAAGCAATGTAGGGAAGTAGGATCTGCTTCTTATGGTTACCTCCACTTTTTGCTAAATGTGATACTGTTTTTGACTAGTCTGACTTGGGACCCTGCCAATAAGGACCCCAGTCTATACGCTTTCTCCTTAAACTGTTATGCTATGTACTTAGGTACACTCCAGATTGGATACTGGGGTACCCTTGTCAGTCCCTAGTATATGGAGCTATGTACCCAGGGCATAGGTACCCCAGAGTCCTACCTTGGGCTGAAGCATGTATTATGCCACCCATGAGAGGCCATGCAAAATGGAACTACAGGCCTGCCATTGCTGCCTGTGTAAGATGATGCATGCACCACTTACTTAAGATATAGGTTTACTATATCTAAGGGTCACTGTACCTAAAATCCATAAGTCACCCCTCTAGCAGGCCTTTACAATCATGAGGGCAGGGTTCTTGGTTCTAAGTGAGAGGGTGCCACTGCATCACCAGAACACCCCTGCAGCCTACAGAGTCCATTCTCCCGGGTTGTCAGTGAAGCAGTGATTTACGACATATAGAGTGGCATTATGCGACTGCGAGATGACCAACTCTAAAATGGCTGAAACAAACGCTATTGTGTTTGGTGTAAAACATTTTAGAATCATACCCCCAAACCGGTAACCAGTGTGGGAGGTATGATTCCACCCCTCAGAAGTGAGTTGCTTTGGGTCCCTGGTGTTCCCCTACCAGCCTTCTAATCCCAGACAACACATTTCTGCCCTCCTGCTGCTGAGCCAAGCTCGAGCAGGAGAAAGCAAAACTATATGCATTCTTTCACAGGGAGGTGTGAGCACCTCCCAGACAGGATTTAGTGTATTAGGTCTGGATAGGTGTGCTTGTCAGTGACTGAAAGTCTGTTTGAAGGGCACATTTGTTGTCCCTGTGCATAGTCCACTTCAAACCAGTACTGGAAGCAATTGGCTCCTGCTCTGATGCAAAACTGGACAATGGACATGGGAGTAACCTCCCCACTGTCCAGACCCTCCCCTGGGATGGTCCCCTGAATCTTGACAACCCTCTTCTGTGGGTACATAAGGGCTTACCTGGCTGTAGGACCTTATATTCAATGTGGTCAAGATTCTGAACCAGAAACCACTGAACTTTGGCAGTCTGGACACTCTGGACTTCGTTTGGGCCAGACTTCATCTCCCACTCAGTCAGCTGCATCGTCTATGCCGGTGCACCATACAGGATCCACACAGGACCCGTGGAGCATCAAAGACATCCAAAGATATATCCCTTGGAGTAAAGGAGTCACTCCCCTGCATTCACAGGCACCCCAACACTGATGTCCAGTCTGCTGACCCTGAGCTCCTATGGACTCCGAAGGCTTCAGCAACACAGGAGGTAGGTTTCTACATCCTTCAAAGTCGGAGCTGCCCTCTAACCAAGTCTGAGGTCAGAATCTCTTGTCGGGGCTGCACTACATGAACCCCTGTTCACCGCATACATTTGCATGTGCTTATGCTTGTTGGCTTTTCCAGGACTAGTGCATTGGGTTCCGAGTAGCCCCAACCTCTGGCACCATTTCCTACCAAGATCTTCAACCTCCTTGCACCAAGTGCTCCATGGGCTGTTGTCCTCTTGCGATTCCTGTGCCATTCGGCCTGTTGGTCTGATCGAGGGTCAAGTTTGATTTTTTTGGGCTCCCTTGGTTGCTCCAGGCTTGCCCTGACTCCCCTGTCTTTGGTGAGTCTCCTGGACGTTGCTGGTCTGACCCGTACACATCCTTGACCTTCTACATGGGTTGCCGTTGCCAAGGCTTGTTAGTGCTCCCGCTGGACACCAACCCCTCAGCACTCAACATCCTTCATGGGACAGCTCGTACGCGTCTCCTGGTCATCATTAATGTCTCCTGGTCCCCGTAGCTGCAGAGTCAAGAACTCCAACAACCAACCTGAAGCACGCAACATCAGTGGGCATTCGTCTACAGAGCCCCTGGTCACTCCTGATTGACCCAGACTCTATATCCTCTGCTTTCAGGTACTCTTTAACAAGAATCCACCTTTGGATTCCAACTGACACTTTCCTTCCTTCCAGCTGATGTTGTTCCCCTCTTTCTCCACTTGATGTTGGTCTGGCTTACACTCAACAAAGAGTCAAGCCAATTAATGGGCATTTTTGAAAATGAAGATGGGAATTGAGAAACCATGGATATTTTCTATTGTGTTGGATGGTATATTTAGACATTTGTTTTTATTATGTCACTATATTTTAGATGAACCATGATTGATGATCATGACAACAGAATTTCTTTTCAGTCATGTTGTGTGAATCGTAACATTGAGATTTATTATGCTAAGGGGACAATTCCAAGTTGAGCAGAACAATAGCTCCAGTAGAAATAACACCCTTCCCTATTCGCACTCGGTGCCTCACACTACATCCTTACCACAGATTCCTCCTGCTGAGAAAGAGCTGGAATTATAAATATACAAGAAGGAAATGGACCAGAAATTCTATTCCCTGCATGTTGTTTCCCATTCATGTCATGCAAACTAATAATTGAACAGTATAAAGTTGAGAATACCAGTCAGAATCCGTAATGTGGTCGCGGTATTACTGTGTTTCCATGGGATGCCACCTGGAATCACACCAAATAGGATATAACAAATTCAATTCAAACTAACATTCACCATAGGGTTTGGTTCTGCTTGTGGCCAAAAATAATCACATCAAAATCCCATTCGTTTTCAGTACCAGGAGTGGTGCAGATCAATCAAAAGAGCCAAGCATAATGAGGGGTAATGGGGCCAGGGGGTAATGGGGCCAGGGAGTGCTGGGAGTTTTGTGGAGGCTACAGACAGTAGGCAGGAAATGGCAAAACTCAAGTGGTGAAATCAATTGCAACTGTAAAATGCTCCGAAGTATTTAAAGGTGAACAGAGTGCTTTAAAGCATACACTCCTCAACCAAGAAAAAGTGTTTAGTCAGCTATAAACCACTGTTTAATCCCAATATTGAATGCAACACAATGTATATGCCTTTTAAAAAGATGTATTTAATCTGTAGACTGTGAAACAAGTGGGTAAATAGATAAGAATATGCCTACTTCATTATTCTTAACATTTCCACTAGAGTACAAAGTAGGCTGTAATAAATATACCATTGAAAAGGTTCTGCGTGATTTTCGTGCAATTTAAAATATTTAAATAACAATGTATTAGTAAACATGAATTAAATAGAAACCAAGGTAGCATTAATTAAATTGTGAATATTCTATATTTCCAGTCAAATTTAAAATGCTTTTGACAGGAGAGTTGTGGGCGGCTCAGTCTGCCCCATCCACATGCCTTGATGCGGGACCTGCTACTTGGTATTTGGTTGGCCCTTACAATTTTTGGCAAGGTACCCTACATACAATTACTGAACTACCTCTGTTCAGCTACATTTTGCAGAATTTACCATTCACTCAATCACAAGACTTCCAGAATTTCCTCCACGGGGAAACAAGGTCATTCATGTGAGTGGCATTTAAGAAATGTAATCAGTCAGCGTGCGAAAGTGGCATGGACATGGCAGATGCTAATCGGCTACACAGTTGGTCATTGTAAATTAATATTTGTCTGCTGAAAATGAAGCACTAGACTCTCACTTTGAGTGGAGAGATTTTGAAGATATAAGAATTCGAGGCATCCTATATTCAAAACACTCCCACCACTGACCAAAGTGGAACTGAAGCTCTGAAATGGGCCCAATAGCACACATAATGTATTCATAAATCACAACGATTATACTGACATAGGGTAAGAAACACAGCCCAGTTTTCTGACTTTAAACCATGAAACAATATTGGGATTTCCGTCTTGTGGCAGATTTGGGAGGGCACCACATTGGGGACTTTGCCACTTTACAACAAGCATGCAATCTGCACAAAACACAGTTTTACAAGTACAAATCATACATACACTCAAGGGGGCCGATTCACAGAACTAATCTTAGATAACATCCTAAACTTACTACTTTTGATATTCACAGATGGCATTTAGTAGTAGTAAAGTTAGGACTAATAACTTTACTACTACTAAATGCCTTTTGTGAATACCGAAAGTCTTAAAGTTAGGATTGTGTCTCAGTTTGGTAGTAGTAAAGTTAGGAGTCCTAACTTTACTACTACTAAATGGCTTTTGTGAATACCAAAAGTAGTAAGTTTAGAATTTTATCTCAGATTAGGTCTGTGAATCAGCCCCAAGGTGAGTCAAATTGGTTTAGCAATCTTACCAGAGTACAAACCATAAGAAGCAAGGATGGTAATGATGAGACAACTAGGGCAAGGCCCCATTACTATGATATATAGAACATTGGTGATTAACACCCCAAGTCCATCCGAGACTATAAAAATAAATGGGAAGTAGGTGTAAGACTTTTAGATGACGAGGTTGGAGAGTAAAACTAACAGCCCATGTACGCTGGCCATTTCAGCCGGATTGAGACTTATTCAAATGAACTATTTTCACAGAATATACAATATGTTGGTGAGGATTTGGAAAATGGAAACCCCCCGCCGTAAATGTAATAGATGCCATCACAACTAAGTAGATTTTTTCCACATTGTCTGGCAATGCTCTAATGTAGTTTGCTATTTGCTATATATTAAAAATACCTTGACTCCGGTGCTGGGAATACTTGTGGACATGTCACCAAACATGATCTTCATAGCTGTGATGCACCAGATTCGGAAACCATGGGGTGAGACGGCTCTAATAGTCATGTGAATCCTTGCTAGTGAAAAGAGATATACCTAAATACTAAAAGGTAGACTGTGGTTAACCTGAAGTGGAATGGTTACATCACGTGATTTTTGTTATTGTTATATGCCTGTGCTCTAATAAAGAATTGTGAGCTGTACGTGGAAAGACTGGTGTCTTTGGGATTAATGTGAACCTAACCAAGGACAATGTATCTATGGTAGACTATTTTGAACCACTGAATCTAATGTAATAGTATTATGAGAGAATCTTAGAATGTATTCCGTAGTAAAATGTTTCTCTTGTCTGTTCCCCATTGGTGCATATCCTGTGAACCATGTATTTTTGTAGTAATGTGTGAAATCCTTTGTGCACAGTCATAGAAATTGACCAGGTGTCTCCTTTTAATGAAACCCCCCTCCCCACTCTCCCACTCTTAGAAGGGAAATATATGTCAGATTAACTATTGAACTTTACGGAGTTCTTTGTGCTTATGATTTATATGCATTACTGCAAACTTTACTGAAAATATTCCATGCATTTTCCCTTAATATTTCCTTATATAAATGTTTTGTCCTGCGTCTGTCATTCTTATTGAGAATGCTATTCTTATGCCTATACTGGAGCTTACATGTGTAAGGTTCAATCGAGGAGCACTAAAGTCTCTATAGAGACTACATCCCTCCCGGTCTGAGATATCGGTGCGCTATGGGTAAGTTAATACAAGACAGATTTTCATCCAACAAACGCATGGACATATTTTCATGTACAGATGAATGGATTTAGGGACCCTAATGGAACCACTTCCAGTTAAACACAATATGACCCAAATGTATCTTGATGGGGTATCATGCTACCTTAAATAATTGGACAATCTGTTAACGCATAGGTGAAGAGTTGGTTGTCGATTTGAGACATGCCCTGTGTTGCACCTGATTTTTTTTTATATTAACAATAAAAGGAGTTTATATAATAAAATGCTTAATATTTGTAAGGGCAGATGATATTTAGAGACAATGGTAATAGTAGATAATACTGTTTCATGTGGATTAAACTTAAACTCTCATGAAATAAATTTCACAACTTTAAAACAGTTGTTGAGATGAACACTATTTTTGACTGTGGGAATCTAATTGAAATGATCGTTCTACCATTCTTGATTAATATTATTTTTACGCAAAATCTGATTTAGTATCTGAAAAGTATGTTTTTCTGGTGTGTAGTTATACAGATAATCCCTTTATAAGGAGTTGGTAATCTGCTTAAAACACACCAAAACCAAAAATAGCGGAGCATGACAATTGTTGAATTGTTAAGAAGGCAGTAATTCTTCGTTTTTAGAGAATTTCCCATAAAAATACAGACAGAAAATAATATGCTTAAGCATCTGTATTTATCAAAACAAATGGGGAAAATAGAAGAAGCTTAATTCCTCTCTCCTTCTATCATACTACTGCTTACTGGAGCTTGTAACTGTCATTTCAACATGGACTCCATGCATCCGCTTTTAGGACAGCCCTTGCTGTATACAATCTAGTCCGTCCTTCGTTTTGATTACTGACTCATGTCTTCCGTTTTTTCATCCAGAAGCACATGCATTAAACAGGGCTCTGTTTCAGATTTCTTTTAGATACACGTGCACTGGTCTGACGAATCACAGGGCAGATTTCTATCTTTTTAAATCTATTGATTGAGCCACAGACCACCTACATGTGTATTCTCGTAAAAAGATACTTGTGTTCCTTTTTTATTTGTAATAGGTATTGAGGGCCTGTCGTAGCCATCACTTGCCTTCCTCCTGCAAACCTCATTCGGATTGCTGCTTACTATACAGCATCTACTTATGCATTTCAAGCAGACATTACAGAGCTTCTGGCCATGGATTCTCCTGATATTTATAGCTGCTCAGTCATATCTCTTTTTTATACTTATTTACGGCCATACACTA
This sequence comes from Lissotriton vulgaris, assembly GCF_964263255.1. Lineage (NCBI taxonomy): Eukaryota > Metazoa > Chordata > Amphibia > Caudata > Salamandridae > Lissotriton > Lissotriton vulgaris. Next base: position 1,086,454,882 of record NC_141694.1, on the reverse strand, counting down.
CATGTTTCTCTGTTATTAACGAATTGGCTACAGACAGTTCTCATATGTTCTTATAGTAGCATCATTGGTCTACTGATTTCAAACAACCTAATAAGAACAATGTTTCTTCCGTATGCCTATTATTCTTTGGGATGGACTAGAATCATGATGTACTTAGCAGTATACATTTTACTTTTCCTTTGTTATAGCTTTATCCTCCACAACTTCCAACTCAATCTTCTACCTTAGGTATGTTGCATCCTGCATCTTCACTGTTCTTTTGATTGTCTGAGTACCTTGCCTTGAGAATCATATGGCACACTAACACATGGGCACGCAAACACAATATTTATGTCACACAACACAGTTTTATCTATATGCTGCTTTATAGACAAGTTTGTATGATGGTGACATCTACATATATTTTGCAGGTTTAGGGCATAGGCATAACAGTTTTGTTACATGTTATCATTATCAACTAAATCTCACACCAGATTACAGTGCACTATTGTTCATGTTCACTGACTTCCCCTACATAGCAGAACCAGCTAGTTAACTTAGGGGTTCTAGAACTTAACCAGTCTATTGCCATGCATCTTTTGGCTAATAACAATGTGAATTCTACAAAATTCTTTTTCATTCTATTTTTCATTCAGATGGCACACAACCCTAGCAAACACACTTTGTTTTCCAGCTGTAATTCTAAGTGCAAACCCTTTTGGTATTGCAGTACTACACCCTGCCAGTACTCTGTCAGACCCAGGCACCCCTAGACAAAATGCTGATAAATGGCTTGCTGTTAGAAGACTCAATTGGATGGAGAAGCACTCCTTTTTTAACTGTTTTTTATATATTTTAATTCCAACTGAAAAATTAGTTACTTATTTTTAATCTTTAATCATGCGTGCTGCAGTGGTAGCACGTTTGCCTAAACTGTGCCTGCACTAAACCTTCCTTCAGTCATTCAGACTCGACCACCATGCACTGTTGCAATGGAAGGTTCCCATCCTTATTTTTAAAAAACTGTTAACTGAGCAATTTCCAAAATTAACAATAATGTTTGACACTCAACATACATTTACACACATAACGCATAATTAAGCTTCAACATGTGCTTTATATTGAATCTCTTTCACAAAATCAAAACTTATAATCCATATCCTTTCCACATTTGGCATTTATAATACTGAAATCAAAAATCAAGAAGGCGTTTTCCAGCTTTTCGATGAATGCTCAATGCATTTCGGGCCAAAAACGGGCCCTTCTTCGGGGGCCTTGAATCTAAAAAAATATAAACCTAGTTCAGAACAACATTCTGATAATATTTACATTAAAAAACAAAGCTGTGTGTTACACTAAACTCATTGCCAAGCTGTGACGCTGACAACTTGCATCACTGGCTTGCATGGACTCAACCCTGAGTGACACTCGATTGACATCTTCACTGGGTTTAACACCAAGCAGCACAGAAGCAAACATGTCACTCCTTGAGTTGGCTTCACCAGGACCAATGCCAGCAACCTCATCATTGTCGTTGAAACCTTTCTCGGATCCAGTTAGCTGCCTGCCTCACTGTAGACTTTTAACATCTACATAACTTGGTCCCTGTATCTGACTGTGATTCATCATTGCCGGCCTTCACTTTCGACTTTGACTCGGTCTAGCAGGGCCAGATACCCATGTTGGTGCGTTGTGCTTTTTGGTGCTATTTGTAACTCAAACTTTTAAAATTCATATCGCTGGTTCTACTTATTGGATCTTGTTTGTTTATATGTCATTCTATTTATTAAAATATTCCATAGTTTTCTAAATGAGTTTTGGGATTTTACTTGTGCTATGTTTTCACTTGATTGCAATTTGAGCCCTACTTAAACATATTGCTTTTGAGTTAAGCCTTACTGCTCTGTGCCAAGCTACCAGGGGGCTGAGCCAGGTTTATATAGTGATTTTAGTGTCTCACTATGACAAGAATTGTGATTGTTAATCTAGTCTATGAGCATCAAGCTCTGTCTATGTGCCGATTCAATGGGTGCACTACCACAAGATCACGGCCAAAATATCCAACACCAGATATATCATCACTATAATATCGAGTCCCAAAATATAATTAAGCTGGAGTATATAATAGTGAATCTACACTTACCTTCATGACATTTTCGTAGTTTGTGTTAAAGTCATGAAATATCTGCATGTCCATAGTCTGTCTACAATATTGTGACATGCTCATGTTTCAATACTTTTTGTTTTTTTAACGACATTTGTGTAGCGTGGATCTCTTGAAGTAGGCAATGAAATACTTCACATAAAACAACTTGTATTATTTATACTTATCTGATATACTGCAGTACTAGAGTCAAGTAGGGGAGAAGCAACGTCTGAATCATGTACTGAAGCATTTTATTGATGTAGAAGAAAAATATCTAATATGACAAAGTGAGCCACATTTATTACCAGCAGCTGAGACTCATCCATGCATTCCATTCATAACCTTTTTTTTTAAGTATGTGGAGACATATAACTGTGACTGTATTAGATTGCACACTGTTGTATTTGTACATTAGATGTTTCATATTACATAAAATAATACATTTACATTACATTCTTCAATTTTGGGCAAAGGGAATGTTAGAAATGGGATCTCTGGTTGGCTAGAGACTACCACTCTAGTCAGGGCAAGGGAGTTGCACGCCGAAGATAACCCCTGCTCACCCCCTTGGTAGCTTGGCACGATCAGTCAGGCTTATCCCGGAGGCAATGTGTAAAGCATTTGCACAACACACACACACACAGCAAGAACACACTAGGCACACCACAAAAGAAACTCCACACAAGGTTATATTAAAAATAGCCTTTGCATTGTCATAAACACATTAGATCATAATCACACAATGTACACTGTGCCAACTAGCATTTAGGCAGTATTTACAGGGGATTATTTACACCTGGCTGGGCCAATCAGGTCAGAACCTTCAGAAATGCAAAAGTAAATCATACATAACGCACAACCAGCAACTACTAGCAAAATACTGTACTCAGCATTATCCTGTAACATAAAGCATAGGACACCTAAATCATATTAGGCATATATCACATTAGCATAAATCACCTTAGGTTAGGCCTAATTAGCACACAACCACATTATGCAATACTCATATGAGGCAATAGACCTCGCAAGCAGAAAACACCTTAGGCAATAATCACATTAGGCATACTCCTGTATCATCAGTGCACCCATAAATCATATTATGCCATATGCATCATGTAAGGCATATACATCCCCCAACTGTCCCCAGGCCAACTGCCTTCCTCCTGGGATTCCAATGCCCTACGTCCAGAAATGTCAGGGCACTACAGGAACCTCTCACAGGGGCCCCCTGGCTGCCTCACCAGCAACCACAAAGTACGCAATTGCGCAGGCCTAAAACGTTGCAGCTGCCCACTAATTGCTGGGTGTCTGTGAAAATGAGCCCTGGCACCAGCGTGCCTTCTGAGCTCCTCTCTGGGACTCTTTAACAAAACCTGCCCCAACATTGCAGTTGCCTGCATTCTCACAGGGCAACTGGGCTTACCAATAACCTCTGGCACCACCATGCCTTTTGGACCCCCACTGGGGCTTTAAAAACGATGTGCCCCACATTGGAGCGGCCCGCAAAGGCGGTTCCGCTCAGGTAATGGCACCAACTTGGCACCAACAGCGCTCCTTGGGAGAGCCCTATTCACCGGCTCCTCCTGGTGCCACAAACAGAGAATGCTCCCTTTAGGGTAGCTGCCTGCACTGGGGAGGCACAGCTATGCTCTCCTTGAGAATCGGCACTCCCATGGGCATGAGGAGTGCTAACACAGCTCCCCCTGCAGCCCCCACTCACCAGGGCTTTGGCTTGGGGACTCTGCTCCTCCTGGACGTCTCCTGGTCAGCCCCCGTCACTCACCGGCTCTTCAGGACTCCTTCGGTCTTCTCTGGTGACGCTGCTTCCAGATCCGCCCTCAGTCAGGCGGGCACTTTCCTGACTTTCCAGTTTTGCTGGGCAGCCTGCACCACTGAAGGAAGCAAGTCGGCAATACCTCCCGATCTCGGGGACCAAGGTGGTGATCCCTCTACTCCATCAAGGGCGGAGTGGGCACCCACGTCTGTAAGCACAACAGCGGGGTGGACTCCCACTGTTTACCACAAAGGTAATGGCGGGGTGGCTCCCGCAAGAAAACACTGAATGCGGGGTGGGCACCCGCTCCAAAGGCACTGCTGTGGGGTGAGCTCCCGCTTGGTGTTTGCATAAATCAGCGGGGTAGGCTCCCACAAAACAGCATCATAGACGCGGGGTAGGCTCCCCCTCTCCCCAACAAAGCGCAGGGTGGGCTCCTGCTTTACCAGCAGAGCACGGGGAATCCCAAACACCGGGCTTCCCCCACAGCCTCACGCTGCCAATGCCAGCTTCTCTCCTCTGCTGGCAATTTAAATATAGCGCTCATGAGGCGCTAGGTACCCTCACAGTCCTTAAAGGCCGAATTAAGGAGTCCTTGGTGCTGGGGAGACCACAGCGCAGCCAGACAGGCCAGCACTCAAGGACCCCCAGGAGACAGCATCTGGGTCCTGCGGCGGTTCCTCCTGGCAGATGGTCCCCTCCAACTAAGCACAAAGCACCAAACAGCCTTCATGGGATCACATTCCCTACATTTATACTAACATTTCCTGTGTCTGCCCCTCCACAGGGCTTTGGGGAACCAGTCTCAACTGGTTCTGGGTGTTTTTGGAGCACTTTGTTTACAAGGCTCCTCTTCCCCTTCTTCAGGTGGGGGCTCGTCCTCAGACACACCACAGGGGGCAGAGCCAGCATTCACTAGTGCAGGCACACTCCTATTCAGGGACGAGGGACTTCTCCTCCCACTACTCAAAATGTAGATGTCCCATTCAGCCTAGCGCAGACTCACCCTGCCCCTCCTGGAGCCACTCAGACCTCACCAGCCCCTGTCACTCAAAAGCCAGACATGCAATTCACATCAGGCAGGCAGACACATAGCACACAGAAATGCCTACTTCTAAAAGTGGCATTTCCAAAATAACCACAATAAATCTGCACACACCATTGCGCAGTATTTATTAATACCATTTTACACATAACAGACTTGACCACGGTGCACCTCTCCTATCAGGATTTACCACTGACACACATTTCATCAGGGAATCCCCCATGCATTCCTATGGAGGGCTGGCCATATCACTAAATGTAACACAGAACGCACACACTTTACACTGGGCCACAGTGCTAAAGTGCCCAGAGGCCTAAAACCACTACCACCATGTCAGAGCTTAAGGCAAAATGTTCAGGGGTGAACCTGCCAAGAAGGGCCAAGTCCAACAGGGAATCAAAGGGATTTTGTCTAAAGTACTAATTGAGTGTATAAAATGGATGGTGGAAATGCCCTGCTGCATGGCTTTTTAGGCTCCACACTGTCTCTTCTTGTGGTATCTTACACACCACCGCATGTTTAATTCAGGGTCTGAAAACATATGTTCACATTACCCTGAACCTGGTGAAATTCCTACAGATTCCTTTGCCAACCTGTTCCATCTTCAAAACTAGCTACATCATTTGCAAATGCTTTACACCCTGCACAACCACCTAGGTGGCTGTTGAAGCACCCACAGCAAAGGCACAATAAGACTCAAGATATAGAAGAGGAAAAAAATCAAGGCAACAAGCATTCCCCATTTATGCACCCAGTATCTGTAACAATGCCCTTGTATACATCAGAAACACCTCAACCCTGCTCCAGTTAAGGAAAGAGTAGAAAATGCATGTCATTAAAATCATGATGTATTTACAGTCCACAAATCAGTTTCCACTCTGTTCACTTGTAGACTTGTATTGTTTTTTGCCTCTAATTACGCTACATTAATACCAAATACATATGTTTATAAATACAGAGTACATGTCATCAAAAGGTACAAGATGACAGGTTGGGGAAAACTTTATCTTGTTGGCTCCTACTGTAGAATTTGTATTTTGAGAAAGTCACCCCTATATTTGGTTGATGATATAGCTGCTTTTCAAACTTTCCACACTAGTTCACTTCTGTCTGAGCCCTAGTGTAAAGGTTTTGATCCCTAAAATATGACATAATTGGGTATCTCATAATTTACCATTAGGTAAAGCCGCTGGGGAGGATACTATTCCTTTGGAATTGTATAAATCATGCCTGGAAGAGCTAACACCCCTTCTTCTAGAAGTAGTCACTCATATAAGCAGAACAGGGTCCGCTCCACACTCTTGGAATAAGGCGAAAATTGTTTTTTTTCACAAAAAGGGCAAACCTAAAGAGGAGATGGGCTCATACAGACCTATCTCCCTAATTAATGCCGACGCTAAGATATTTGCGAAATGCTTAGCAAGAAGACTTGCACCATTAATACCTAAAATAGTAAGCGCGCAACAACACGGGTTTGTAACGGGGAGAGACACATCAGCCCATGTAAAAACGGCAATAACAGCTTTCGACATAGCAGAGGTAGAGTCTACTCCCTTAGCAATGATAATGCTTGATGCTGAAAAAGCATTTGATCGGGTGGGGTGGGACTATCTATGGCACATAATGGGACATATGGGGTTCGGCGGAAACTTTTTAAATGGGATTCGGGCTCTTTATGACAATCCATCTGCATACATTAGTTATGGTGGTCTTACGTCAAATTATTTTTCAATCAGGAGAGGCACACGTCAAGGGTGCCCCTTACCACCTCTATTATTTGCCTTATCACTAGAGCCGTTTTTAAAGGCATTGGATAATCAACCAGAAATAATGTCCTTTAAAACCAGCAGGCAGAGCTTAAAAATAACTGCATATGCGGATGACATCGCTATTTATTCGACTGAAATCACTGACTCTCTAAGAGCAATCAATCTCGAAGCATCCAAATATGGCAATGTATCTGGTTACAAACTAAACACTCATAAAACTCAAATAATAGCTAATTTTATTCCCCCCCAACCAATGCCTGAAGTTTGTAAGACCGCGACATATCTTGGAGTACAAATCACCTCAAATATTAAAGAGTTAAACAAGATTAACTACAATAAATTAACGAAAACTACCACTTCGAATTTAAAAAAGTGGCACCGACTTCCATTAAACTTAATCGGTAGAATAAATCTAATAAAAATGAAAATTATACCGAGATACTTATATTTATTTAGATCAATCCCTTTGGCACAAAATAGGCTTTTTTTTAAACAATTAGATAGCGTCTTCTGTAACTTCATCTGGGGATATAAGAAGGCTAGGAGGTCGCTAAAGAAGTTAAAAAACCAAATCGGATCCGGCGGCCTTCATTTTCCAGATTTGAAACTCTACTTCTGGGCCTCATTTATAAGGCGTATTAGATCCTTATTAGATACAGAGAATTTGCTTTTCTACCACCATTTATTACTAAAAGGAGATTCCAAACAATTTTTACTTCGCATTACAGACCCCAACTTCTACAAAAGGGTTAAATTTAAGACCGCACGGGATTTAGTAAAAATATGGAAAGATATACTTACCCATTGTAAAAGCACTATATTTCACACCCAATTAACCCTATGGGATAATCCCGGACTACCTAACATATTTAGTGATGGGGAATCTCGAAGGTGGCAATCGAAAGGAATTGAGGTACTAGGGGACTTATATACTTCTCAAGGTATAATGGATTTTCGAACATTAAAACAAATATACGGATTGCTCGACACACATGAGTTTAAATATAGGCAAATATACGACTTTCTAGTGCGGAAGAATAGAATTAAAATCTTGTCGAGTGGGGGTATTTGGGATATCTTAAACTCTAAAAAGGAGAAATCAATAATCAGTTTGGCATATAAGTTCTTTATAAACTTAAGAACGGATGATAACGAAGTATTAGCTAATAAATGGAACTTAAAACTGGGAACTAACATAACAGGAAAACAAATAAGCAAATCGTACACTAATATTCATTATTATGTAAGATCCTCTAGTTTACGCCTGCAGCAATACAGAACTATATATATGCTATACTATACCCCAGAAAAGATCTCTAAATGGACTCCAAATAACACTTTGGGAGAGAAAACCAAATGCCCAAAATGTGATGAATACGCAGCAGATCTTGTACATATGCTGTTCACATGCCCAAAAGTTGGGAAGTTTTGGGAAGAAGTGGGGAAAATTTTAGCGATAAAAAATGTTTCCAGTATACCAATAACAGCCCCTATGGTAATACTAGGTCTACATACTACACATCAACCACACTCCATACTGTTATCCATTTTACTCTCCTGTGCTAAACTAACTCTCGCCAGAGCCTGGATTAGCCCTAACCCACCCAACGCCTTGGAATGGTGGTACCTGGCTAATGAAATTAAAACTATGGAATGCACGTTAGCAGAATTTAGAGGTGTCAAATCGCTGCAGAAGTATGAGAGAATCTGGGGGAAATTAGAATCGAATTGAATTGACATTAATACCTGACCTCTGTTCAGTTTTGTTCAGTACTGCTTTATAACATGAGAAATGATTATGTATGTATATGATGAACTTGCTTAATTTGAAATAATATTTGAATGTTCTTGTAACTTTATACCAGGTGAAAATAAAATAAATCTCTCTCTCAAAAAAAAAAGGGTATCTCATAATTTACATATTTAAATTCCCAGTAGGGCAATATAGTATGATGCAGGAAAATACACCAATGTAATGAAAATATAAATGTCACCTGTCGACATCTGCACTTCTAGTGCATGCCACTAGACTGACAACAAAATATGGCTTCAGGCTTATATGTGTAGCCAGCCTTTGTAGCTTTTAAACCTGCTGGTGATCCTGTCAAAATGACCATTTTTGATTGAAAAGAACCCTACTGTTAAATACTAAATATGTAACCTCAGTGTAGGCATTGTTTTCAATTCAATTAAAAAATATCTTTATTTCGGTAAAGTTTTACCATAAAAGACGTTTATAACATACATTTTAAAACTGGTTTTGATAAAATGATTTGTACAGCAAATTGTAAAATTTATAAAATCAACTTTTACAAAATCCCAAGTTGTGCACTGTTGACCTGTGTGCAGAAAAGTCACTTAACAGCCCTAAGGCATTTCCTTCTGATGGACCAGAGAGCGCCCAGGTACTTAGCCACAGCAAACACAATGTGGTCAGACAGATCAATTTTTAGGACTCTAAAAGCGGCCATGCACTTTACAAATCCCAGATTCCTGCATAAGGGAACAATCCAGTACCTGCGGATCTCTCGATAGGCGGGGCAAAGAAAGAGGATGTGAAGTTCGGTTTCATCCGAGGTTCTACATGCTGGGCAGGTACTGCTTGCGTCGTCACTCCATTTAGATGTAAATGTTCTGATAGGGAGGGACCCATGTCTCCACTGTAGGTATAATTTCCTAAGTAGAGAAGGGTATACTTTATCCAGAATCGGTTCCAAGTTATAATTGGCCTTGAAGGACATGAAGGAGACTGTCAGAGTCCCAAGGTTTTGTTGATTGAATAGCAGGGATAATTTACTATCACGGTATGACTTGGCTAGCTCCTTTTTGGAAATGAGTTGAGACGTACTCAAGGGATCGGACCACATTTTAGAGAGACTCAAACCCTCCAGTTCCAATTTGATGAAATTGAGCCATTTGATTTTTCCAGCACCCGGGATTGCAAGCACCTCCTGGAGTCCTTGTCTGTAGCTGGCCAATTCTGGAGTTGTCCATAGTCTACGCCAGAAGGCCAGCGGGCGATGGGCCAGATCTTCATCAAGCGGGCATAAGCCTAGATCCATCCTGAGGGGAACAAGGGGAGTACTCGGTGGTAGTCCAACAAGATTTCGGATAAATTTGTTTTCCACTTTCAAGAGGGCTGATGTTCCAACATGGCCCCAAAGTTCAGACCCGTAAATAACAGCACCCTTGGCCTGGGATTTGTAGATCTGCATTGGAGGGCCAATGGGCCTGATTGTGGATTTATTGTTTGCCAAAAGCTTCATAATGCCCCCCGAATGTTGGGTCAGTTTGAGTGCTGCCTTCTCCAGGTGCGTACTCCAGGTAAGTTTGTCATTTAGCACAATGCCCAGATATTCGAAGGTTTTCACTCTCTCAAGCCTGATGTGTGCAATGCTGGGGCTAAAATGGAATTTCTGTGGGGGATTGAGGACCATGAATTTTGTTTTGATGGCGTTGATTTCCAATCCATGGGCCTCACAGAAATCCACGAAGCCATCGAGGATGCGCTGGATGCCCGTTGCCGACTTTGATAACAACAGAGTGTCGTCGGCGAACATGATGGCTGGCACCCTTTCGGCGGCTAGTTTCGGGGCATCAGAATTGGGTACCCCCTCTAAGTGGGAGATAACCCCGTTGACATAGAGGCAAAACAGGGTCGGTGCAAGCACACAACCCTGTCTTACCCCCCTGCCAACGGGGAACCTCTCGGACAATGCACCCATCCTGCCACATCTCACCTGGGCGAAATTAGTGCTATGGAGGCGGATTAGGATTTTCAGCAGGCCTTCAGTAACCCCCAATTTGGCAAGGACCTCCCACAGCTTGTTCCGGGGGACCAGGTCGAACGCTGCCCTCAGGTCCACGAATACAGTGTAGAGGCTGCCACCCTCCAACTGCACCGTTTTCCAATAGATGAGGACAAGTCGAAAGACCTGGTCAATGGTAGAGACCTTCTCCCTGAAACCCGCTTGAAAGGGGCTCAGGATATTAAAATCCCTGATCCACTCGTGAAGGCAATTTAACAGCAGCTTTGCAAAAAGTTTTTGGGACACGTCAATCAAACTTATTGGCCTGTAATTGGCCGGGAGCAGAGGGGACCCCTTCTTAAAGATTGGGACTATCTCAGCCCCCGGCCAAGTCGGAGGGATTGGCATTCCGTTCAGAATAGAATTAAATAGCACCCTGAGATAGGGAGCCCATATCTTTGGTTCGTGTTTGTAAAGGTCGCCTGGAAGCCTGTCCAGGCCCGGCGCCTTACCAGCAGCCAGGGACGTAATTGCCCTGGTGATTTCCTCTACACTAAATCCATCCATGTCAGTTACACTGTTGTTAGAAGAGTGAGACACCTCAACGGGGTCGTTCGTCACCTGATCACTGCTATGTGGTTCATACAGATTTTTGAAATGTTCCTCCCAGACAGAGGGTGCTATATTGGCCTCTACCGCTACAAGTGGTTCCGCTGAACCATGCCTGACGATCTGCCAGAAAGTCCGTGCATCTCGACATGCAAGGGCAGCTGTCATTTTGGACCAATTCACCTCGTCCCAATCTATTTTGGCAACACGAAGGGCTGATTTATAGGCTGATCGTCTCTTCCTGATTACACTTGTAGTGTCTCGCGCTTTAAGTGATTTCAATAGTGCAGCTTTTGCTGCCCCGCAAGAGGCGTTGTACCAAGTGGCTCTTTTCTGCTTGGACTTATGAGGCCTGGCCACTGGGTTCAGCACCTCTGCGAGGTTGGTACATAACTCGGAGTGAATGTTAGCAAGTTCGATCATTTGTGCCGGCTTGTATGAGGGGGGATTGGGTACCCCAGGATTACCTGTAAGATCGAATTCAGATTCACTAACTGAGTGGTGCATGCAGTGCTCTACCTTTTCCAAGGCGGGAACGGCTAATGCATAAAGTCTCCCGATGTTACTTTGGTTTTCCAGCAATTTGGCCCATTTAATTCTGCGCCTATTGCTGGATAGTGCAAGGTCTGACTGTGGTGCGGGATTACCGTCAACCTTATCTATTTGTAGGCCATGGATCTCAAATTTTAGTGAGAGCAAGTTGTGATCGCTATCGAGTCTGGGGATTACGCCAAAATCTTTCACTTTCCCCCAGTCCCTAGTTGAAACCATTATGTAGTCAATTCGTGACTCATAACCCAGTCTGTTAAAGGTATTTTTAGGCGGGATGTCACCTTTCATCCGGCCATTACAAGCCCTCAACGAGTGACTAAGCATGAGGGACATTATTTGAGTGGCAAGTGGGGAGCAAGCCCTGATCGGTGAGTCTGTCGGGGTAGGGATGTTCCACAATTCGTCCTCTTCACTAGATATACCCACCAGGTAGTCAGGGAGCGGTTCGTACTGCTGATTAAAGTCTCCACCTACAATTAGTGGGGAGCAGAGATTAAGTGTGTCGAGGAACTGCGCTAAGTCCTCGACTGGTCCCGAAGTCGCTGCAACCCCCACTGGTCTTGAGTATATATTGATCAGTGTGACTTTTCCTCCGCCTGGCCAATCGAGGGAGACACACTGGAAGTCCAAAGAATTGGTTTCCAAGTGTGTGGCCCTACATCCCAAGTGGGACCCAACCCAGGTCGAGAGTCCTCCTGATGGTCGGCCCTTTCCTCCCCATTTTGCTTCGATGTCAAAAGTAGCAAAACCCGGCCGAGAATATTTTTCTCTTGCCCATGTCTCTTGGAAGAGACATACATCGTACCCTTCAATGAGATCCCCCCATTCAGGCGTATCTACTTTATTGGCTAGCCCTGCGACATTCCAGGAGAGAATGGAAATTACTCCCAGAGCCTCTGATCTACTATTGGTGGCTGGTGACTGAGAACAATCATGTACGAAGAGTTTACCATATTGTTCGGGTGGGGGAACGTCCAGTAGAACGCTGTTCAGGTGGCTTCAGAAACGGGAGCAGGCAGCAGGAAATCCACTCGCAGGTATGGCCAAGAAACACCCACTCAGGCTGGAAAGCACGGCGTTGAAATCGCCGAAGGCTGGGGGCGTGGCCGCCGGGGGAAGAGGCACCAGCTGTGTGGAACTGAGGCTGCTGGTCCTCGCAGTCCCCCGGTAGGCTCGCCGCGCTGTGAGAGACCCGCTGGACTCGACCTGGGGTTCAGAAACGGGAGCAGGCAGCAGGAAATCCACTCGCAGGTATGGCCAAGAAACACTGTAGCCAACAAGGTAGGATGCTCAGTATTTATAAGTGGTACATTAAATAATTTAGTGTTGGCATTTTCCTATAGTCACCAGCCCCAAAAGCTATATTCTCTGTAAAGTGCTGAGGCTGATTCTATGAGAAATACATTAGAGAAATGCCCATTTCAGTATCTTTCCCTTGCCCACATGCTAAGCAGTTGTTTTCCTCAGGAATAATATTCAGAATATTGTTGGTGGAATACAAGGCTTCATGAAAAGAAATGATCACATTCCAGAAGGACTCCACAGCCTTCATCTAGCCATCTCAAAATCTCATTGAGAATAATTTAAAGAATGTATTAACATTACATTTTTTCTATCTCTAAGCAGGATGCTTTTCATAAAATATTCCACCTAGATACTTACATTCCACTGAACACTACTTAGTTATTTTCCCCAAGATATTTTTTATCGCCAAGAGAAACTTGCTCTAGTGGCCAGAACATACCAGACCTACCACTGATGTCTATTCTAATTTAAAAATCCTTAAAGAAGGACCGGAAAATGGTTGCAGGAAACATATTTTGAAGATTGGTTTCCTTCTGTTTTTCATTTGCTTTTGTTTAAAAATATCCATTACAGCTATCAGAGAGAGCGTTGTTTAAGATTTTACCTTCCTTTATCAAATTTTATAGAGCTATGACAGAAATTATCAAGTGAAATAAATAGGGCATACTACAATCAGTTTGGACTAATTCTAATACATAAACATTACAGAGGTGAAGGATGGAGCCAGAAAGATCCGCAGTCATTACTGAGTTTCAGAGCATACAGAAGTACAGGTAAAACACATCCCAAGCATTGACAGACAATCCCTTTCCTGGTTTCTGTTTCTGTGAGCTCAAATACTCATGTAATGTTGCTAAATCACTCCTAAACAGGGGCCGTTATAAGTACCTATTCAGACTTTCACAGCTTTGAATTAGGCGGAGGTTCTAGAGGTTTCCACCCCAACGGTGTTTGGAATTTCTGCCTTGCTGCCCTGGACCAAGCTTGTCTGAGGACACAAAAGACTAGTGTGAAGCATTGTGCTAGTGTACTGAGGCAGAGCCTTTCTGATGTGCAAGTGTGGTAGGTGATAGCTCTTCTCCCTATCAAGCCAGAGAAGGTCTATCCTGCCAACATCTATTCCCCCTTTTTTCTTACTGTGTGGGAGCAATATACAACGACCAATTGCCAGCTACACTTCATCATGTGAGCCAGGATACAGGCTGCAGGAACCAAATAGTTGAGACAAGAAAATTCAAACTTTCTAAACCTGGCATTTTCAAAATTGTGACTTAAATACAACTTTACATTGAAGGGGGGTTTTAAAATGCAATTTTTTAGACACCAAACTCGACATTCCCACCTGCTCCCAATTGAAAGTTATCACTTATTAAATTTAACAAGATACTCCAATGTTAATCTATGGGAGAGTTAGGCCTTGCAGTAGTAAAAAAATGAATGAAGAGTTTTTCACTATCAGGACAAGTAAAAGTTAAAAGTACATGTCCAGCTTTTTAAAACAACGACAACCTGCCCCATGGGTGGTTTGGGCCTCCCTTAATAAGGGTGAGTTATATGTATTAAAAAGGAAGCTTTAGTCGTGGTAAAATTGTTTATTTTGGCATAAATGCGGTGCGATGCCCTATTGGTAGCCATGCGCGATATAAGTGCGTATTCATTCATTCATTCAGACTCCCATCCAATTCCCTACGCTGCTCTCATGATTGGAATTGGCCTGAGCTGGCTGAGCTGATGCTCTGCTTAGGTTAGTGAGATCGTGGGGTTTAACCAGCCCAGCTGCTCAATGCAGCTGGGTTGGACAAACCTAAGTGCGCATGTTTGTTTGGCCGGCCTGACACAACCGGCCAAACAGACATGTGCTCTTAGAAGACCCCATAGCACTCCTCCTCCCCCATGGCCCGTCTAGCCCTTTATGCACAAGCTGCCTCCGAGATGGCAAGTGAACAATGAAACAATGTTAAACTATTGTTTCATTTTTAACTTGCTGGTTTTGAGCCATTGGGGCGACGCTCCTCTGCCATTGCAGAGGAACCGACCCTGATAAGGGTTTGGTATAAGGACTTTTTGTTTTTTTATGAAGGCATTGGTCTAGAAGGAAAATGAACAGAGCTTTATTTCCATTGATTCCTCTCCGATACATTACTCAGACCCTTAGCAGCAAATGAGATTTTTGTGATAGGCTGAGAGTGGTGCATGTGGTCGAACCCATGATGTTATTCGAGTTCGTAGAGGGCATTATGTGTCTTCGTCAAATCGAGCATTTTGGTCAATCTGTCACTGTGATGTTCGTAGAGGGCATTATGTCACTCCTCAAACCGAGCATTTCTGTGAATCTGTGACTGTGATTAGAGCAAACTTTTCCTAGATCCAGCATGCTTCCATCCATCTTTTGCATTAGGAAGTAAGAAAGTGGACAAAGAATCCGGTCATTAACTAATGATAAATCTTCAGTTTTACCTAAAAAAAATAGGTATTTTGGCTTTAAAAAACAAAGCTGTCAAATCAAGTTTTCTGACAATTTATTAAAACAGTTTTCTTCAAATTGTTTCCACTCACATTGTGCTTATGTATAATTGTTGTCTTGTGTGATATGCTCTTTTCCAACAATGTTTTAGAACATGGATTGTTCGGGTTAACATTCATGATTACTTCTTAAAGTGCAAGAAATGGATAACGCTCCTGCTTGTTGCTAATTATTGGAAGAACAAGAAGCACCTAAGGAAAACGTGCACACAATGGATAAATATGTGACAAACACAGGCAACCAAATAATGTTACACATCCTATCAATTCTACAGCAACTAGTTTGCAGACAAAATTACAACGTGTTTCTTCATTTGCTAAATTGTCTGGGATTCTACTGGCTAAGCAATGGCAGTGATAATAGTAAAGACAACCTGCACGTGGAAGAAACTGGGCGCCAGCCAACTTCTAGAAGCATGCTAAGTGGCCAATATCTACGTAGATCAAGTAATCTTCATCCCACACACTCATACGCAACAACCTTCAAAAAAAATATTGAAGGCAGAGGTTATTTGGCACTTGTCCAGTGAGGGCTTCCGTAGACACATTATAAATATTAACTCGTCTGAAAGCTTTTCAATTATTGTGTCCTCGTTTTTTGTTGTTCGAACTTCCGACATAATTTAATTATGCTGAAGGCAAGAGTAGGAAGCTTTGTTTTAATGTTGTAAACAGTCAGGTTGATTAAAATACTCCGTGACACTCTCATGAATAACCAGCATCATAATAAGTCACAGATGTCCTTTGCACATTTATTCAACAGCCTGAGCATGGAAAAAGTGAGAACAAACCAAAATTAGCTGTCCATTGTAATTTGTGAAGCAAAGCACTTTGTCACAGAAATAGTCACGCATTCTTCAAATGACAATAAAATATGCATGAGTGCTAAGATCTAGGATTTGGACTTTTCATAACAGTAGGGACGTTCTTTTTTTTGGGGAGTGGGATACTTTTGGAATTGGCATCCAGCATTGTTCATATCATTTTATTAATCTTCTAGGCCCACATGCATCAAGGGTTTTTGGAGTCGCAAAAGGTGCGATTCCTTAAAATCGGCCGTTTGCGAATCCAAAATCCATTTTTGGAATGCATCATACATTTTTAGAAATAGCAACATTTTTGCGATTTCTGAAAATGCGATTGCTTTCAAGAAATCGCAAATTTGCGATTTCTTAAAAGCAATGCATGATTAGTTTTAAAATTGCGAATTCGCAATTAGGGTGTCAAATTTACCGAGTGGTTGAACCACTCGGTAAATTTGCAAAAAGTGTTAAAAACGCAGCAAATGCATTTTTTAAACATTCATGTTACGGACCCACATGTCACTCCAATCTTAAAAAAGGCTAATTCTGACCCCCTTTTGCCAGAAAACTACCGCCCTATATCTCTATTGCCTTGGATGGCTAAAGTTACTGAAGCCCATGTCAACTCGATCCTGTCTGAGCATTTGGCTCGTAATCAGATACTGGCCCCCAGTCAGAATGGCTTCCGGCCAGGACACAGTACCGAGACCGCACTGCTCTATATCATCGAACATCTACGCCTGGTACTCGATTCCGGACGTACAGCAGCGCTCCTGTTATTAGATCTGAGCGCTGCCTTCGATGCTGTGTCCCATCATATACTGATACAACGCCTAGAGGAAGCTGGAGTAGCAGGCATCGCCCTCCAGTGGTTTCGATCCTTTCTTTCAGATCAAACCTTTAAAGTGGCAATACCACCCTGCCAATCCACTATCCACCCCTTGGACCTGGGAGTCCCACAGGGCTCCTCGTTGAGCCCCACCATGTTCAACCTCTATGTGAAACCGCTAGCTGCAGTCGTCAAACAATGGGGTCTGACGATGACCTCATACGCGGACGATACGCAGCTGGCGGTGACACTTAGCGGAGACCCTGAAGTGGAGGCCCCTAGATTCCGAGCTGGACTTGTGGCAGTAGCGAGCTGGCTTCGCACCAATTGCCTACAGTTGAATGCCACCAAAACTGAGGTGTAGGTGTTGGGGAAACACGCTGAGCTATGGGGAAACCAGTGGTGGCCTCCAGGGCTGGGCGTTATTCCTATCGCAGCTTCCGGAGTGAAAAATCTAGGAATTTGGCTGGATCTCGCGCTCACCTTCACAGACCATACGAAGAGGGTTGCTGCCACGTGTTACGGTATCTTGCGTGGCATAAGGCCAGTTCAGAGATATTTTGACCCCCCCACCCGGCAGCTCGTGGTCCAGGCATCGATTTTATCCCGGCTGGACTACGGAAGTTCGCTGATGTTAGGGGTGAACCAGGCTGAGGCTTCCAGGCTCCAAAGGGTTCAAAATGCCACGGCGCGGGCCATTGTGGGTCTTCCGAGACATTGCTCTGCTTCTGGTACCATCTCGGCCCTACATTGGCTACCGGTCAGATGGCGGATTAAGTTTAAAGCGCTTTGTCTGGCCTTTAAAATTATGACATTTTCCTCGCCGACGGCACTTGCTAACCTGCTTATTCCCTACATCCCTCTGAGATCACTGAGATCAGAGGCTCTTCATTTGGCAGTCTGCCCCCATTTTAAACTCAGTAGAATGGGTGGCCTCTCCTACCGGGTGCTTGCAGCAGGGTTGTGGAATTCGCTCCCGGTACACATCCGAGCTCTGAATGATCTATCCACCTTCAGGCGTGTGATTAAAACTTTCTTGTTTCCCGCTTCCGAGTAGCCGCCCCTCTTCCTCTTTTGTGTGTTATGTTATAGTACCTGTACTATCAAGAATTAGACTAGGACACTTGTAACTACGTTACATGGAGTGGTATAGAAGACCCTCATAAACGCTATGATTTATCGTGAGTGCGGTATGTTTTGATTCTCCGCCCCTCATAGACGTTTGGCATTCGTCATTGGGTAATCTATTCGTGCAGCATGCCAGCCTCAAGCCTGAGGACCACTCTGGAGCAGCGTAGCAGTGTCCAGAAATGAATTTGGCCGTTACCACTTTGGTGAATGTAGAGGGTAGGGTTATATTAAAAAACAAACCATCACCTGAGTGATCATTTTATTCAAAAAGAGGTGTGATTTGTAAAAGTAAAAAATGGTTAGGTGTATACTTTCAGATCGAGTTACTGGATCTAGGTATATCTTTTGGAACATACAGTCGACATGTTTCAGCTCCGTATTACCCAGCCAACGTGTCCGGGGGCAGCGCCAGCACAAGACGTCGGAGATCCTCCAAACTGCGGCCTGATTAAATAACCCCGAGAAAGCCTGACCTTGTGAACTATAAGGAAAATTATTTCTTGTTCAACTAACACTGTGGATATAACACAATCCACAACTATACTACACAACTAGTGTAAGTATTCTTACTGTTGTTTTGTCCTGACGAAAGCTCCACAGACCCGGCTGGGTAATACGGAGCTGAAACATGTCGACTGGACAGTTAGTACAGACATTCATCTTTGTAATAGTAGCAAGTGGATCTTGCCTATGATGTCTTATATTTCAATCAAAATCCACGACGGCTGACAAATATAAAAAAATCACTTAAAATCTTCTGATTTGTGTCGAATTTGGCACAATCATTCATGTGTACACTTCAGTGCATGTCATGTGCATGCCCACATTGGATCTCGACTGTGACGTCATAAATATAAATCCAATATGGTTGCCAATAATGAGGCCAGTAATAAGTAGCACACACTGTAGGGAAAGTAAACTTATAATTTGCATCATGTGTATCCTTACATCACATGCCATGAACATGTGGATATGTCCATTGTAATTAAACATGCAAGACTATATTAAACCCTGATAACATTTCTATAATATGAAACAATGATGATTCAAGTTTGTGTACTGTCTTAATCTTGATAACATTTTCCACTGCAAAAGCAAAGCTTGGTGTATGGGAGGCTCGCCTTTGAGTATTTGCATTGATTTCGACACAACTTTTTGAACCAACAGTAAATAAGTTCTTTGCATGCCATAGATGCCTCTAGAATGGTTGTTCAACTTGGTTCCATTACTCCATCAATCGCCTTCCAGCCCGATCATTTAAATTTGTCAATTTTTGCATGGGCACTAAAGTCTTTCCTCAAACAGGGCCCCCTTGGTACTCATATCATTTACCATGCTGAAGAGAAGCATCTTGTGTGGGTGGGATGTTTTCATTAGTCCTATTGCTACCAGCAAATATGAATTGGGAAGCACTAATCTTTCTGTGCAATGGACAAGTGCAGCTATGCATTAGCACAATGAATAACTCTACATTTCCGAAGTGAACAGGATGAACAGAAATTAGTCAATCTGCAGACATTTAAATGTGGAAGTAACAGAAGATAGTGCCGCCCAGGTGTTCCAATGCCCTGAATGCCTGTATATTTTAAGACAATTAAGACTGTCGGATGGAGATCAAGTTTAAACTACTAAAACCTTAACTGGACCGGAAAAGATGTGGACTTTAATACTTGTGGTTGACTACCATCCACCCCAATTAATAAATCCCTTTCTCACAGAAATTATTTATTCATATGTTCACCCTACAGACCTCAGGAGTTTGGACCTAGTCATAGTAATGCAATGATTGTGAAATACCAGGGTGACAGAACATATCTCACAACTGAATATAACATAATCTTGAATAAAAGAATATCTATTCAACACCAGTTGCTGCAGCTTAGTAGTTTCTTTGAAACCTTCTCTTTCAAAAAGGCTGAACTCAGTGGAGCTTCACAAACATCCAAGAGATGCTGAAGGTTGATGGGTGTTTCTTGGGGAGGAGGGAAGAGAAATGAAAACCATTAAAAACATTATCACATTGAGATGATATATATATATTCGGATAGGGTATAACACCTAGAGAGATTTGAGGAGGTAGAATGTTTTAGAGATCACTCAGCACACTTGGAAACCTGGATCAGATTAACCCTATCTACTTCAAGTTTTAATAGGGTTTATGGCAGATGAAACAAGGGTAACATAACATTGCAGAATTAAAATGGTGCCCAGAAATGTCAAAATGCAGGACGAGCAGGGTTTAAATGACTGGGCTTAAAGGGTATATGAGGCTATTGCAGAAGACGCCCACTACTATAAGGAATCCTGGAGGTTGCTGGAATTCAAATAGCTAGATGACGTTTTTCTCCGATCAGGGTGCTTCAATGACAAGCATGGTTATGACCAATTTCAGAAACAAATCAAGAATTGCTATTAAAAGAAGAGTTCCTGACTCAGTTGGATGATGGTCCATGAATTTTTATTCTACTTTTATGAGGTCAATTCTACTACAAAGACTGATTATTCATTTGTCTCAGATGAGATTACTGGTATTTGTAGACATTTGAGAGCAGTTCAGATTTTGCCTAGGTTCATTTATTTGGCACCAGCAAAAACTATATGATGGGCCATGGATTTTTCATTGTTTCTCACCTCTGGCTAAAGCTTGCCATTGCTTCAGCCAAAATTAGGAAAGTCTTTTCTTCATACCTAATTTTGGATACTCTACAGAGTTTGTAAATTGTTGTGCATACAAAGCTTTAAATAATGGCAATGCTTATACTGTTCAGTAATGGAAAGGAAAAATCACAGAAAAACTCGTGGAAGAGAATAGCGGATGGTATTCTAGAATTTGAGGGGAATTTGAATAATGCTGCGACTCAGAACCATATTGGTAAAATTAAGAGGACATCAGTTGAATATGGGCTAGTGACAGTGCTAAAGTTGCAATAGATTGAGTACCACTGCCCAAAGCTCTGCTCAGAAACCCGCAGCCAGTGCTTTTGAATGCCAACACGCTGAATACCAATGCTGCCTCATCTTGAATCAACCTCCTTGCTCTTCCATCCACTATCTGACACTCCTTGTCCCTTTATCTCACTCTTACAGATTCCTTCTTTCTCTTTTTGTGATGATTTTTCCATCTGTCTCTTTCTACTTCTTTATCTGGGTGTGTTTCCCGTCTCTTGTTTGTGGTCAGTGTGTAAGTGCCAGTCCCTAAAAATGAGTGCCATTGGCCCCCACCAGCAACCACCGGATCAAATTAAGCTGTGATTAGTGGAGAAATGGCTCTCAACCCTAGTTACCATATGACGATCTATAATAAAGGAGGATAAAAACAAGCAGGTCTTTTACCAATTTTTTAATGAGCAAAAGAGGTAGTTCACAACCCTATGGAGGTTACTGCTATTTTCATTTATTTTGTGTGACATCGCAGAGACAGAATACAGAATCCTACACTGATGAGATAATTACGTTTTTTAGAGTCAAATTACTGGCCAGTATGCCTCCAAACGCAGCTGGATGAAATGGCAGAGGGAATTACAATAGTGATCATATATAGTGCAATTTAAAATTTCAGAAATGAAAGGAGGCATTACCAGATGTCTTACCAGCTGTAATCTATAAGTACCATGTGGGTACCTTAGCTTATTGTACAGATGACACCAACAAGTTCTCAGTTAAGGAACAGACTGAGCTTTATTTCACAGCCTCCCTGTTACATGGCTTCCCTCCTGCAAGCACAGATCCAACTGGCAAAAATGGAACCCACCCACCATGAGGCTCGAAATGACATAGTTCATAGAACACAAGGCATGAGATGCCTTAAATGCATAACACATATCCATACTTTACAGATAACCAGGATTAGAGGAAGAAGAGCAAAGAGAAATTGAAAAGAACAACAAAAAGATCAATGAATCTCAATTAAACCGAGCCTTTCAATAAACTAACAGAGTACAGTATTGCCTCATAAGTGAAGACGCACAGAATTAAACATTCCAATACAATACCAACATTTCTTAAAAGTCATTTGAAATTTTAGGTGACAAACCCCCAATGTGGAGCATGGAGGGCCTACAATTGTCACGACTTGTAGTGTTGTTACTGGTTCTGGCGTGTTGGAGAGATTCTCGACTTCAGTTCTTGAGGGTTCTGAACTGTCCGAGGTAAGGGTGACCCCTTCTGGTAGCCACGTTGCTGCTGGCAAGGAAAAATGTCAAAGCAGACTGTGCCTTCCAAAAGGAGTCCCAAGAGGAAAAAAACCCATAGGGAAAAACCTCTGATGGAAGTGCACTCCAGGAATGAAAAGGAAGGAAAGAAGCTACCAGTAAGGAGGAAATGGAAGGCAAGGAATCCAAACCGGAATAGAGGACTATAAGCAGGAACAAGGTACACCAGCAGAAATCTAAGATACACTAGGTAGGAGCACAGGACACCAACAGGAGCAAGGACCCACCAGCAGGAGCAAAGAGTATTGCAACGCAAGGAAATGAAGGATTCAGCTGTTTAAACACCCATGAATAAGAAGTGACCAAACAGGAACAGGAAGTGACCAAACAGGAAGTAAGTAACAACCATCCTGGAATAGGATAGTGGACGGAATAGGAAGGTTGCCATCTTGAATTGGTAGAGCAGATACTTCCCAAGGCCTTCTGGGAAGAAGACTATGGAATCATGGGAAGGTGAAGATGGCCCCAAGAAGAAATAAAGAAAGACATATATATCCAGTGAAAGGAAGGTAAGAATATAGTACCCCACCATGCGAAAATAGAAAACCTCAGTTCCAAAACCAGAGCTGCAGCATTCTTGTCATCCAAATTGATAACGGGCTGCTGCATAGGTATGTAGCATGCCCAACACAGAAGAGGAGCAGGAATCGCGGGAGGCATTTGCAGCACCAAAATGGAAACAGCGGGCTACCACACATGCACTGCGGCGCCCCCCAAAAAAGAGGGAGGCACTGTGGGATGTATCGTGGCCCATGAGAAAGAAGCGGGCATCACCTCAGGCCCAATCACGGTCCGCGGTGAAACCACGATTACATAAAAGAGACATGTTCTTTAAAATGTATTTTTTTGCAAAGTCCCTTAAAAACACCAGATGTCTGCGACTCCTCTAATTTCTAATCAATGCTTCCTAGCCCACTCCTCTGCAACCACCACCATCACCATTCCCTCTCTGCTCGATCCCGCTTCCTATTCATGTCTCTGTCCCCATAAAATCACTAATGCCACTATTGCTATAGAACGTGGTTGAATCATACTCGACTCACTTCTGGTATAATGCAACTCTCCTCTTATTTCATATATGCCCATTCTCTAGTACATCATGCCATTCGTGGACTGTCCTGACTCTAAAGGCCCCCCAAAACTTAGACAAACCTGCCTCCACCTGTACTTTCTTTATCTTAACTAAATCTCCTGCCTCCGGCGTGTTATTCTTGTTAATCAATGCACAACCATCAATCCTAACTGCACCCCCATGCATTAACAACCACGCTGAAAGTAACTTGTTTCCTGATTTCCTTCCCTCCATGCGTCAAAGTTGGAACTCATGGTGGATTTGGGTTCCATGTTTACTATAATTCCAAAAGCATTATTTCAGTAAAAATGGCTTGAGATTGTTCTGTCTCTTAAGAATATTAATCCAATGGGGTATCAGGGGGAAACCATTGATATTCTAGTTTTTTCTGCTCTTTAAAAGTTTGACTGTAGAGTGGTGGTGGTCAAAGTTTACGTAGCTGAAGGGGGTCTACCAATTTTCAGATGGATTCACTAATATGACCTGCATATTATCATAAATCCCAGGGTGTCCAACAGAGTAATGATGGTGGGAGAAATCGCTGTTTAGGGAAAACTTGAAGAAGCCAAGGAGGTGTAAAAGGAGTAGTTGGCGCAATTGAAGAGTTATTTGCATGAGATCATACTCAGGAAAGGCACTATACCAGTAAAGCACAAAGTGAGGCCGGTGCCTATAGTAACAAGGAGCAAGGTAAAAAAAAGTGCTTGATGGCATGCTCGGCAAAGGGATAATTGAGCCAGTGGAAGCAACTAGTTGTGTTTCACCCGTGAATATTATGGAGAAGGCAGATGGAGAATTGCACTTTCGCATAGATTTGAGAAGCGCAAACCATGAAATAGTTACTGGCAGTTTGCCAAAACCAAACATAAAAAAACTGATCTTGTTATTAAATGGGGGAATGTTTTTCCTGAAATTGGGCCTCAAAAATACATACCATCAGATTTGCTTGCAAGAGAAGTAAAAACACATTACAGAATTCGTAACTATGGATGGAACATTTCAATTCACCAGGATGCTTTTTGGCTTGTCCTCGGGTGCCAGTGTTTTTCAGCAAATGAAGTGAGAAGTATTCAGGAAAGTAAAGAATGTCATTTATTTTCAAGATGACATTCTGGTTTTTGGTAGTACAGAAGAACAACATCATTCTGTACTCAAAAAAGCTTTGAGAAAATTACTGAGGCTGGTCTCATCTCGAGAAATGATAAGTGTAAATTCCTAGTGCAGGAGATCGAGTAGCTGTGGCACACTATAATGAAGGTATCTGGCAAAAGGAGGATCTTCTCAAAGCTATAAGAATGGCTCCCACTTCATGGGACAAAGATCCATTGCATTCCTTTATGGGTCTATTGGAGTATACCAAGTTTAGAGAACAAAACTGAAAGTTTGAGAGCCATGTTGAGGAAGGAATGTACTTTTTAATGGGGAAAAGAGTAGCAATACACATTTGATTATATCAAACAAGAAATCTGTTGTGCAGGTTTTCTGGTGCCTTTTAATATTTCTTTGAGGACGATTTTAACCGTTGATGCCAGTGCCTCTGGCATTGGGGCCATCCTGTCCCAGTTGCACAATGATGTAGAAAAAACAAGAGCATTTGCCTCCCATTTTTTAACATGGAACGCAATCACTCCTTGATAGAGCGGGAAGAATTAGCTGCAAGCTGGAGTGTCAAATGCTTTTTAACACATTTGTGGGTTTGAAATGTATGCCCTGCATGGATCAACAAACCCTTAGTAAAGGTTTCAAGACCAGGGGGTGCAGGAAAGGGTTCTTCGAGACCAGCAAGGTTGCCGGAAAGTCTGCAAGAATACTGATGTAGGTTGGAGTTGATCCAGAATGGAGGAATGCTCAAGTGGATTGCTTATCGCACCTTTCCTTGTATTGGAAAGATATAGATAATGAAGCAGTAGTGGAACGAAAAAGAGCTACAGCGGGGTTGACAGATATTGAGAAAACAGCGATGGGGCATTTATAGTGGAGTAGTAGAAGAAGAAAATGGAAGGTGATGATGTGTTAAAGGAAGTGATAAAAAAGTTTGTAAAGGGAAGTAGAAGAGAAAGCACATTTTTTCCTTAGTATAAGCCCTTTTGTGAAAATTCTAGAGGAATTCTCCATGTGGTCAAGAGGTGCTGATTAGAAAAGACACGTTTGGCTTGAGAAAATGGATTATAAAAGTGGCTCATGAAAGGCATCTGGGACAAACTCTCACCAAAAAGAGATTACGAAAAGAAATTTAGTGGCCGGGAATGGATGAGAAAGTCAAAAGTTGGGTAGTTGGGTGCCCAGACTGCAAAGCGAGTGCCACAAGGTCCCTGACCTCCCTCAACATATTGACCCAAATGACACGGAAGAGGACCTATTCCCTCCTCATATTGTACCTTTCTTGTGTTTCCAGCAGTATCAACAAACCACAGCTTACAAGTTCCAAACCACTTCCCTTATGAACCGAGACTTCCTGGAATGCAACTTCCCCCATCTGGACTGCGTCACCACAGGTATTGACCCAATCAGAGAGCAGAATCAAGGGTTGTCAAGTTTAAACACCGGAACCACAGAAGTGTGGCATTCTCGAGACAAGACTGAAGCGAGACCAAAGGACTCCAACTCCAAAGACTGTGCCAGTGAGGATATCAATGGTGGAACCAGAGGAGACAGTTCCAATAGCAAAGAGGAAGAAACCTGAGAACCACTACTCCCCAAACCGAGTGCAGCAGGGTTACAGTTGTTCACCATGGGAGCAGGAAGAAGCAACGTAGAAAGACAAAGATCCTACGTGCAGTCCAGCCACGTTCCAGGAGGAGCATGGTTCAGTCAGGTACAGAACCGTTTGAGGGGCCTGACTGGGAGATGGGCGGCTAAATATACCCAAACAGGCCAAATGCCATAAAAAGAGAGACTAACCACTGAGGCACATTGGTGAAGGTTGTTTTTGTAAGGTGTAGTCATCCTGTAACATCCCTTCCTATTATCATAACACAGGACATAGAATAGACCTCTTATTCTGGTCTCTCTTCTCTTTGAGGCATTCCCAGAAGTTACTGACCTGAAAGGTGAGAAGGAGCAACCTGAACCAAAAGGGAAGAGTCAAGAAGAAAATCCTTTGTAAACTGAACAATTCAAGAATAACTAAAACTGTACACTATGACAATAAAATAGTGACGAAGTAAGACAACAACCAGTCGTTACTCCTCGTTGTTTTCAATAATTCCCTACAGAGAGCAAGAAGAGGTTGGGGACTGGGGTACAGTCAGAAAGGGGTCACTCTGAGAATCTTGTAATACTGTGGTGTAACGTTTGCATGGATTTTATAAGTCCCATGCAGTTGATGGAATCTGATTTGAAATATGCTCTTGTCATGATTGCTGTACAGTCAAAGCAGCTGGCAGTTAAATTCATGAGGAAGGGGAGAATGAGAATTACCATTTTTGCGTTAGAGAGGGTGTTTAGAGAAGAGGGATTTTCCATGATACTCATTACAGACAATGGTACTCATATTACATCATATAAGATGAAGGATTTTTTAGAAAGGTATAGCGTCAACCAGATACACATTGCTCTATTCACCACACAACAAATGGTCTTGTGGAAAGGGTTAACTGACTGCTAAAAGGTACCATTTGTATGGGACTTCAGAGTGGTGAAGATGTGGAGAGGATATCTAATCTACTCTTGACTTGTTCTCATCTTGACTCGCGCTACCTGACAGTGCTGGTGGCATGCTCCTCTTGACTCTTGCTAGACTCACTTGTCCTGGGTGCATGGTAATAAAATGCTAGTGCTGCAGCATACAATAGCGGTATTTGAAGATAATGATTTTTTCTAGGTGATCACAACCTTGTTTGAGTTCACAGCATAGCTGATACGTCCCTCACAGCAAGTTGAAGGCTTCTTTGGCCACACGGCAGGCTGCATGCTGGCAACTCATCACCAAATTGTAGTGATGACACCAACAACCTCTCAATTAAGTAAGTCGCTTCCCTCCTGCCAGCACAGATTCAACTGGCACAAATCAAATCCATTCACCATGAGGCTCCAAATGACATAGGGCCGGATGTAGGTCGGTCGGTAACGGCCAAAAATCGGTATTTTCGGCCGTTACCGACCGAGATTCACAAAATGGTATGTAGGGCCAAATATTTTACAGATTCAGTAAATTTACCGATCGGTAAATTTACCGAATCTGTAAAATACCGAATCGTTATTTTTACAGATTCGGTAACAATGAGATGTAGGTGGGTCCCACAAGCCTTACAGAATCGGTATTTTACCATGAAATCCAACTTCATGGTAAAATACTGATTCCGGTGTGCATGCACATGTGTGCATGCACACCTGTGCCATATGACAGGCAGACCTACCCTTAGGGCAGGTATGCCTGCCACATGGCCCCCGAATCTTTTTTGGGGGTGCTAGAGGGTGTCAAAGTGACACCCCCTGCACCCTTGTCAAAATCGGTATTTACCGATTCGGTAAATACCGACCGGTAATGCCCCATTCATTCCTATGGGCTTCAAAGCCCATAGGAATGAATGGAGCATTACCGGTCGGTATTTACCGAATCGGTAAATACAGATATTTACCGATTCGGTAAAAGGAACAT
Source organism: Lissotriton vulgaris (assembly GCF_964263255.1). Lineage (NCBI taxonomy): Eukaryota > Metazoa > Chordata > Amphibia > Caudata > Salamandridae > Lissotriton > Lissotriton vulgaris. The sequence goes on along the minus strand of NC_141694.1, from coordinate 1,086,426,785 downwards.
CTGGATGTTCCTACATATCCACCCCTTAGATTTACCGATTTTTGAATTACCGAATAGGTAGAATTCGGTAATTAAAAATCGGTAAATCTATTTTACCTACATCTGGGCCATAGTTCATAGAACATAAAAACATGAGATGCTTTAAAGGTCTGACACTTATTATTTAGTCAAGATGGTTAATACATTCAAAACTGTGGAGGAGGTCTCTAAGTCATATAGAAATACTTTAATGAGTGTCATCCTTAAGACACATAACAGACTTTTTGATTGTGAATTTTGAAAGACCTGTCACTCCATTAAACCTGGATTTAAAGGTCTATGGTAGGACACTCGTCACTAGGCCTATACAATGCTTGCTTTACCTGATCCACAGTAACCAAGCTGAGTTTATTGCTAGCTGATAATACTCATGCACAAATATTTTCCATTGTCAGACTTTCGGAATGTAGCTTAAGTTTTGATTGCCATTAAGAATGAAAAATATTTTAATCAAATCAATATGAGCAGCTAGAAAAAGGATTTGCTGTAATAGTGGGGTATTTTGTTCATCAGAAGATATCTGGCACAATAATAAATAATAAGAAAACAATGTATGCACTGATTACAAATGCAGGACCAAAATACACAGGGATCAGAATGATACATTTTGTGATAATTAACAAATTCTTGCAGTTATTCTTTGATAAATGCTGGCACGTCAAACCTGAAAAAAAGGTATTAGGGGAAAGGCCCATAAAAAGGCAAATTATGCAGAATTTGGTGTGTTAAATATCGATTATGTATGTTATGCCTCATTTTCAAGTTGAAAAGTCGAAATAGGATGAGTTTACCCACATGTGGCAAAGACCTCACCCAAAGGTAATGGTATTGAGCACGTGTGGTAAAAACCTCACCTATTCCACCTAACTTGTCGTAAGTGCCTTATCCTTTAAAATTATCTTGTGGTACAGTTTATTTCACAAAAGACTGCCAGGCTAGACTACATGGTATTCCGCAATTGTCATAAAACTGCAGCAGAACCTGGCATGGGACAATTGTCATCATGCTGGAGTGTCCTTAATATCCTGTACATGAGTGAGACAAAAAATGTGAGCTAACTAAGTGACGTGAGGTTTAACTTACTCATTGTATTCTCCAATGTGTGCTAATGTGACTAAAGGTATTTGTGATAAAAAAGTATGCAGTTTTAGTGAGCTGGTATAGTTACCAGGTGTGGCACCGAGCCTACAGAGGAGTACAACACACTGTCAGTGACAGTGTCGGCCAGGGACATATTAAACGGTTGCAACATCACCTCTGTTTTTATTTCTGAGGGGCAGCAGGAGCTAGTGAGCGGGGTAGGTGCCCACATGTATGGCATGTGCAAGTATAATTTTGAGACTCTATGGTAGCGAGGATGCCAATGATGACAGTGTGTGGTAATCACTCTCAAGTGTCTGTCACTTTGGTTTGTGAGGTACATTCACCGTTTCTCTTCTGTTCACTTCTTTTTGTTTTCTTTGTTTGTTCATGCTATGTTTCCTCTCTTTCTTCATTATCTCGTTTCTTTTACATTCCTACCACTTCCTTGGGTTTTCCTGTGACTTTGTATGAAGAAAACGAACATCTTGAAAGAGGTCGTGGATAAACAGGATTATCGATGCACATTATGGTCTTCTTCATGGGCAGGATATTGAGGAGCTGAAAAGGGAGCACTGAAAATGCTCCAATGCTTTGTTTTTCATGACTTTTACTACACCTCAGCGAAGCTTCTGCGGTTGAGTGATTTAGCAGTTGGTAGATGTCCAGGGGCCCTATTACACATATGGCACATTTCCCTGTTTGCTCCATGGTCCACCTTAAAACAGGTGTGCAGAGTGCAAACAGGGAAAGTGTGCCCCATTATATTGAATGTGCTGTCCCCCAGGGTAGCCTCAAACCAGTGCAGAACATTCAAGTGAAAAACAAAGCGGCTTTGAAGCAGTCGCTCCGCGTTTCACTGTGTAGGTGGTAAACTGCCTGCACTTTTACGAGGGGAGAGAGAGATCTCCTCGCAGGCGGGTGCAGTGAGTGACTGGCCCTGCCTGCATGGGGATGTCTGGTGTAGGACCCCTTTAGCCCCTTGGAAAGGGCTGCCATTGAGGGCACACTGACAGCTTCTTTGCCTCTGGCACAAGCGCAGAGGCAAAGGGATTATACAAACATTTGCAGCCCTTTCTGTACTACCAAAGTGCCCTGGGCTTGCAAAGCGGGCAAAAATGCCTGTTGTGTCACTGTCATATAGCCAGGTTCTGAGCTGGGATGGTGCAGTGAGCTAAAAAACGGTGTTGGATTAAGCCCTGATCTCTTGACTGGGTGAGAGTATTCTGCTTAATTCAGAAACTCTGTTCATCACCACCCCCTGTTGTTTAAATATTTTGTTGTGTCACTGTGGCACTTTCCATAATACGACCCCAGATGTGCCAAGAATAGTGCAAAGAACGTAAGTTTGCAGCGTCCCATAGATTGCACTAATTTCGGGCTAACATTGCCTTGCACTTCATTAAGAATTGAAGTAATTAGACTAAAACCAGTTCAATATACAGATGTGACCTTCAAGTGTGTAAGATAGAACTGCTCACCTGTCATAGTATGCATGCGCCCCTTGTCTTCGATTTGCTTACAGGTCAAATACTGAATAAAACATGCTGTACCCTTGAAGAAGGTAGGTTGCAGAGATTTTACATCTCTGGCAACAGTTTGCATGTGATCATACCTAAGCACATGAACATTTGTTTCACTGGAGCAGATGTAAGCACATCTACTGAGCTCTCTGTAATTCAAAATGGATATCTGGCTTCTATTCTAACAAGCTCAAGGCTAACTTCTTATGAAACCCCTCCCATGTGAATATCTATTTTCTAGCACTGCAGAGATAATGAGATCCTTTCACTGCTTCTACCCTCTGTATCAGTCGAATTAGCTTTGATCTTAGATGTATTTTTCACTGTTTTTGATAGGTGTTGTGGCATCCTTTAATGATCTCATTCTTATTTCTGCTTCTGATCTACTTTGTGGAAGCGCAGATATCTAATTCTTTGATAGCAACAATATCTATGTTAATCTATTAGGATGTGGCAACATTTTACATAATTAGGAGCGTCAGCATTTTCTTTTTCTGAAGGAAAGTTCTTTTATGGCTGTAGGGTTTTTTTTAGAGGGACCCACTCAAGAAAAGAGATATATTTTTTATTTAAAAACACACAAGCTTTGAATTGACTACCCCACTAAAACCAAGTGGAGGGTGGTAGCCTTAAGGTGGATGGATTTTCTCACTTGTGACTGTTTCAATAAATATTATTTTGTCTGCATACTTTCAGAGTGTCTATGTCCCACAAATTAATTTAACCAGATAGACAACATTTGCCTTTACTGACGTTGTTACCAATACCAAGTAAATTCAATCCCATAATGGGTTGGGTCTTAAGAGGCTAAGAATAAATGAGGGTTTACTGGGCAATTGGTAATTCTGAGTCTGACACGCCTGTTAATTCCTTTTTGGTCGGGACTTTTACCTGTATATTTCAGCTGCTTTCAGTAGGTTTCCAGTGGATCTCATAATTTAGATGTTGCTGGCGATTACAGTTACCTGCCCTAATGGGATTAAATGGCCACTCATAATGAGGGCCTATGTGAGGTGAGGCTCAGACCAGGTTACAAAATTAGTGTATGTTTTGTAGACAGCTTGAATTCATGGAAAATGTGCTGATGGTCCTCTTCGTTGACTTTGACTTTGGCACATGAAGGGATCTTAACAGGAAACTAGGATGTAAAAGTCAAGGAAGTCTTAGAAGCTCATTATGCAGCCTGAAGTTCATGCATAGGGAGAGGAATTGAGTTAGCCAAAACCACACAATTCTTAGGTTAAGCGACTAAGACATATTTAGGACAAATATCTCCAGATTTTAAAGTTAGGGCTTTAGCTACTAGACAACGTGTGAGGTCATCTATCAATCATTAATAATATTCTGGCACTTTCAAATTTGTCAGAAATCATGGGTTGCATCAATGTGCTTATATTTCAAAGCAAGTTGGCTCTCGATCGCTGGCTTTTTTCATTTTCAACGGTTGTGAGAGATCAACGTCTCTGAATGAAACAATTGGTAAGCCTAGGCAAGTGCGGAAAAGTGTCAGACACATCATGATAATTCAATGGCTTTTCCTGCACATGAATTCACTCACCTGTAAGAAAAATATACAGTGATAAAGGCTTGTCTAAACACTTTTTAAGGATGAGCACTACCTTTATTTTTAATAATGCTGGCCTATCTGTTATGTGTTGCCCTATTATGGTTTCCTCTATATATGGTCTATATGGCCTGGTCTTTAGACAAAGTATCAGAGTAAAAATATCATAGCTGCAAAAATATCATGCAACAGAATATTGAAGGTAAGGATAATGTTTTTGGAGTATATACCATTGTTGTAAAAGAAGTTGTATTTAATATTACTTACTTTAATATAATAATACAAAAATATTGTTTGTTTAATATTATGATGCATATGAGTAAGTATATTAGTTTTAGGTGTTGCTACTGTTAGCCTAATTGGTATTCATTTTTTCAATGTAGTTTGTAATATTAAACTTTTTTATTCTTTATTTTTTTATGGATTGAGATTTTTTTGTTATACATACAACGATATGGTTCAGCAAAGCATAGATACATACAATATCAACATAAGAAGCACATCAATGGTGGGAGAGGAATCCGAACTTCTGTAAACCAAGGAATCTGATGCACTCTCTATGTTCACTGTTCTGCCAGACACTCACTGTCTGCAGCTCATTTGCATCAAGCATTCAATAGCATCTCTTTTGACCTATACAATGTACAACAAGTGCTTAAAATAAAACATACGAAACTTTGAAAACTAAGCAGTAATTGTGGACAAGCAGTAATAATCACAGCCACTTAGAGTGAGAGTGGTTCCATGTCAGCAGCCCGCTATAGGTTAGTGCGTACGTGTCCCATATTCATTCCCATGTAAACGTACCTCCCTGCATTCAGCCGTGAGCCTGCCAGATTGTGGTACCACATGGGATTGCCTGAATCAGTGTCAGGGGAGACAGGCGGTGAACCATCCCCCAGCAGGTCCATGTTTTCGAGTCTTTCCAGTATTACTCTCTAGAGTTCTAGGTCTCGGTCTGCATGCTTATCAGCACTAACTAATCACAAGCATTGTTCCTCCATCACCCCCCATTCTCATGTGACACCCAGCCATTTACGGATGTTTGGCAGCCTGGGCTGCACCCTGTGTATGGCCAAACACTGCTTAGCTGATATCAGTTCTAAAAGGTTAAATTTGTGTCTCGTTTTATTTCCCCCTTTGGGGGTCGGCAGCACACCCAATTAGCAATGCTTGACAAAGAAGTTCAGCTGTATTTTATTTATTTTATTTTATTTATTTATTTAAGCTTGTATCGCGCACAGCTACCCACAGTGGGTTTCCCGGCGCAAGGGATAGTCTAAAGAAGAAGGAGGCAGCTTCACCTGATTGAGCTACAGCAGACTATTAGGCACGTTGAGTGAAAAGCAGTGTCTTTAAGGCCTTACGGAAGCGGAACAAATTGGTCTCTAATTTTAGAGCCAATGGGAGTGAGTTCCAATATTTGGGTCCCAGGGTGGAAAAGGAGCGACCTCCCATCTTTGTCAGCTTCCATCTTGGCATGGTAAAATTTCCCATGTCTGATGACCTTAGTGGCCGTAAGGGTTTATAAGGTGTTATCAGCTTTTGGAGGTAGGCTGGGGCACTGCCTTGCTTAACCTTAAACATATAGCAAAGTGCCTTGAATTTGATACGTTCAGGGATACTCAACCAGTGAAGGTCATGTAAGGCGGCCCTAGCTGAGGAGCGTCTGGGAACATTCTTAAGAAGGCGCGCAGCTGCATTTTGCACTACCTGTAGCACCTGTAAGGTGGCTTTATCTGCGCCCAGATAAAGGATATTGCCATAGTCCAGGCGAGATGTTACGAGCGCCTGGACTACAGTTCTGCGGGAGGAGAGAGGAAGCATCCACAGGATCTTGTGGAGCCACCGTAACGTTGAAAAGCAGATGGCCGCAACCTTAGTGGCCTGTTGTCACATAGATAATCTATCATCTATGATAACACCCAGGTTGCGAACAGCGGTGGAAGGTGTAGGCGCGGTACCCAATTCAGTGGGCCAGTGGCAGGGACCCCAGAGATGTTTATTCCGGCCCAGAATAACCACCTCGGTCTTCTCCCCATTCAGTTTGAGACAATTTCTCCGCATCCAATCGGCCACAAGAGTGAGGCCTGACTTGAGTGCGGAGATGTTGTTCTCGTCTCTCCCTGATAGGGAGAAGACAATCTGGGTGTCATCCGCGTACGAAAACAGGGTAAGTCCCGCCTGTTCTACAATGGATGCCAAGGGTTTAACATAAATATTAAATAATAAGGGACTAAGGATTGAGCCTTGAGGGACACCGCGGGAAGAAGGACAGGTGGTGGATGCTGCTTTAGGAGAGAACACTTGGAAGCTTCGGTCATTGAGGAAAGACACCAGCCAGGCCAAGGCCTGTCCACCCACTCCTAGAGATTTCAGAGAGTCAATAAGGATGGAGTGTGACACGGTGTCGAACGCTGCGCTCAAATCCAACAGGATGAGCGCCATGGTGTTACCTTGGTCGACACCGTGCCTCAGACTCTCCGTTACCCCCAGGAGTGCTGTCTCAGTTGAGTGCCTAGGCCGGAAACCCGACTGAGAAGGGTGGAGAAAAGCGGTGTTTTCGACCAGTTTGGAAAGCTGTGAATTAATGTGTCTCTTCAATATCTTTGAAAAGATTGGCAGCAAGGATATCGGGCGAAAGTTGGCAGGGTTGGAAGAATCAGCGCCTGATTTTTTTAGTAAAGGTACCACCATGGCGTGTTTCCAAGGTTGAGGGACCTGGGCCTCGCTCAGAGAGGTGTTTAGTAGTTTAATAAAAATGGGATGGCTAAGGGGATCCAATTGTTTTAAGATTTTGGCCGGGAGCACATCCTGTGGGGAGCCAGATCGCACGCTGTTTAAACAGGACACAAAAGAAGTGGCGTCTAACGGCTGCCAGATAGTGATGGTAGCATCCAAGGTTGCATTCACTAGTTCCTTGGACTTATTAGGAGAGATGAGAGTAATCTCAGGACATGGAGAAAAGTGGTCATAAATAAGATCCACTTTCTTTATAAAATAATCTGCCAAGGATTGGCATTGTGCGGCATCAAGAGCCGGGGGAGGGGGAGTGGAATTTGCACCGGTCAATTTTTTCACGACAGAGAATAATACCTTAGGGCAGTTTTGTGCATCAGTCACTGTTTTTGTGGTGTAATTTGCTTTAGCAGTTTTGCAGCTGTTATGGTACTTTTTTAAGGCTTCTTTATATGTGATTTTACGGGAAGGAGAGTAGCCTTTTCTCCATTTTCGCTCCAAGGTCTTACATTGTGAGCGAAGACTCTTAAGTTGTTCCGAGTACCATGGAGCAGGAGGATGATGTATAACTGTAGACTTAGACGTCATTGGTAACGCCCGTTCCACAGCATTAGTAAGCCAAAGTTTCGTAACATCATCAAGAACAGTAATCGGTGCATCAATAGACGGAAGAGTTTTGATCAGTAGTTTGTTTAGTTCTGGAATGCTGACCTTCCCCCAATTCCGGGATGGCCCCAGTTTTCCTGTCAGAGATCTAGTTGCTGTATCAGCCATGTCTAAGGTGAAAGGGACAGCTAAATGATCAGACCAAGTAATTTGTAAAGCTTCACGGGAACAATCTAAAGGCAGGTTCGAGAAAATAGGGTCAAGTAAGTGGCCGGCACAATGTGTGGGACCAGTGTTGAGTAAATGGAGATTAAAAGCTTCTAGGGTAGAAAAGATCTGATTTCTATAAGAGCATTCTTTATCGTCCAAATGAATGTTTAAATCTCCTAGAATAGTGAAATTAGATGCTTTAAGCAGGACTGGGGCTAGTAGGTCAGGTAGTGAGGTTATCTAATGACTCGCTGTCCCAGGGGGACGATATGCCAGTAAACCTGACAACATAAATTGAGGAGTTATGGACAGTTGGAATAAAGCTGACTCACAATCTTTTTGGGTTGCGTCAACCAGTTTACAATTATATATATTCTTGTAGATAATTGCAATTCCACCCCCTCTGCCAGAAACTCTATCCTGGCGAAGAATAGCATAATTAGAGGGGATGGCATCTGCAATATCCGGACCTGAGCAGTCCCTAAGCCACGTCTCGGTCAGGAATATCGCATCCGGTTGATGTTCCACAAGAAAATCATATATATTGTGTCTATGTTGAGGTAAAGATCTACAATTTATGCTCCAGAAGCTTAGTGGAAGACTAGGCGAAATTATCCTGGGGGTCACCTGTCTATTTCGTCTGCCGTGGTGACATAAAGATCTGCACATGGTTGGATTTTTCAATGAAAAATAACAGTGAGGACAACGAAACTTAGTGGGGAGGGAAGGGTATAAGGAAAAATTGGTATTGGGGGAGTTGCGTAAAGCATACAACTCATCAAAAGAGTATGAGATAACCATGGTGAAAAGGATAGCTCTACTCACCACCTGAAGATTGTACCAGAGCCCAACGCCCGGCCTAGCGCGGACGGGCGCAGACGGGCTGGACTCTGGCGTGACTCCGGCGAGCATCCGGCGCGTCCGCAACGCGTCCGCTGCGCGGAAAGGCCCTTCCCCTTTTATGCTGTCTGTAGCGCCTCACGGCGCAGCCCGACCCAATATGGCCGCTGTCCTGCCCTCGCCTCCCCGGGACCAACTCTCAGCGTCGATACTCAGCTGAGAGTGGCCCAGACAACAGAGGGAGGTGAGGAGACAATTCCTGAATGCAAGCGCTAAATTTTAAAACGTTCCTAAAGGTAAAATACTCCACGAGTTAAATGCAAATAAAACGCTTTTTTAATCAAGCGTGGCGAAGCGCTGCTAATATTTCAAAGGGTAAAGCGAGAACCTCCGGCTTTCCGCCTCAGAGGGTGAAGAGCTAACCTGTTTCCTGCAAGTCAGCCCCTTTTATGCTGTCTGTAGCGCCTCACGGCGCAGCCCGACCCAATATGGCCGCTGTCCTGCCCTCGCCTCCCCGGGACCAACTCTCAGCGTCGATACTCAGCTGAGAGTGGCCCAGACAACAGAGGGAGGTGAGGAGACAATTCCTGAATGCAAGCGCTAAATTTTAAAACGTTCCTAAAGGTAAAATACTCCACGAGTTAAATGCAAATAAAACGCTTTTTTAATCAAGCGTGGCGAAGCGCTGCTAATATTTCAAAGGGTAAAGCGAGAACCTCCGGCTTTCCGCCTCAGAGGGTGAAGAGCTAACCTGTTTCCTGCAAGTCAGCCCCTTTTATGCTGTCTGTAGCGCCTCACGGCGCAGCCCGACCCAATATGGCCGCTGTCCTGCCCTCGCCTCCCCGGGACCAACTCTCAGCGTCGATACTCAGCTGAGAGTGGCCCAGACAACAGAGGGAGGTGAGGAGACAATTCCTGAATGCAAGCGCTAAATTTTAAAACGTTCCTGAAGGTAAAATACTCCACGAGTTAAATGCAAATAAAACGCTTTTTTAATCAAGCGTGGCGAAGCGCTGCTAATATTTCAAAGGGTAAAGCGAGAACCTCCGGCTTTCCGCCTCAGAGGGTGAAGAGCTAACCTGTTTCCTGCAAGTCAGCCCCTTTTATGCTGTCTGTAGCGCCTCACGGCGCAGCCCGACCCAATATGGCCGCTGTCCTGCCCTCGCCTCCCCGGGACCAACTCTCAGCGTCGATACTCAGCTGAGAGTGGCCCAGACAACAGAGGGAGGTGAGGAGACAATTCCTGAATGCAAGCGCTAAATTTTAAAACGTTCCTAAAGGTAAAATACTCCACGAGTTAAATGCAAATAAAACGCTTTTTTAATCAAGCGTGGCGAAGCGCTGCTAATATTTCAAAGGGTAAAGCGAGAACCTCCGGCTTTCCGCCTCAGAGGGTGAAGAGCTAACCTGTTTCCTGCAAGTCAGCCCCTTTTATGCTGTCTGTAGCGCCTCACGGCGCAGCCCGACCCAATATGGCCGCTGTCCTGCCCTCGCCTCCCCGGGACCAACTCTCAGCGTCGATACTCAGCTGAGAGTGGCCCAGACAACAGAGGGAGGTGAGGAGACAATTCCTGAATGCAAGCGCTAAATTTTAAAACGTTCCTAAAGGTAAAATACTCCACGAGTTAAATGCAAATAAAACGCTTTTTTAATCAAGCGTGGCGAAGCGCTGCTAATATTTCAAAGGGTAAAGCGAGAACCTCCGGCTTTCCGCCTCAGAGGGTGAAGAGCAGTGTATGTGTGTAACTCCCTCATTATCCGCAGCACCCCCTTCCAGTGCTCCTGCAGTGTATGGAATTCCAATGTCATATATAGTACCTTCATCAAAATTGTCCAGCATCTGGTGTATGCTCCTGATCGTGACCTGGTAATTCTGTGTAACTGTTGTGGCGTTAAAGAGGCACGGTGTAAATAAAAGAATTGTGTAGGCTTGAACCACTTGTTACTGGCCACTTCCTTGCCTGGAAACAGGCCAGCACCCATTCCCCATCTGTGAGTGGCATAGGTAAGTCTATTGTCCACCTGTCCCTGACTAAAACGATGTCTTTGTTCCTATCCCCATTTCAGAGCCTTATAAATGCAGGATATCAAGCTTCTACTGGCCCCAGAGTTTAGCAACAGGATTAGCGTATATGATTTAACCAGTTCCACAGAGAAATCTGTACAGACTTTCTGAGCCATGTGGCATAGCTTGTCATACTGTAAAACATGACTGGGCTGTATCTGAAACAAGTCCTGCTCCTCTCCCATAGTTATAAAAGTGCAGTTTAAATAAAGTTCTCCAGACACCTTTAATTCACTGTGTCAGATGCATTAGGTATTGTGTTTGCCAGAATTACTGTAACCACTGAAGGGGAGGCAACCTGTATTAAGGTGTTCTGCACAGTACACAACTGACTGCCAGCTCCAACACCTTTAAAACCTACCAAACAATAATTTGCCTGTCCCTCTGGAACCCAGCTACTTGCATTGAGTACTTTAGGAGGTCATCTCGGTGCATCCACCCAGCCAACAATTTGTTTTCTCTTTATTCACTCCTTCTATCTGCACTGCATATTGCAGTGTTCCAGCTGTAATACATTTGCAGGTCCAGTAGGACCAGTCCCCCAAGTTCAGATTCTAACTTCAATATCTCTAGTTTCACTCTACTTTGTTTGCCATTTTGCACAGAGCCACCCTTGCCATCACAGAGAGTGGCAGTTGATTCCAAAACCGGATGGATGTCTCCAGGTTTTCAGCCACCCTACCCATATTCAGACAGTAACGGTCATCTGAGGAATGCAGCATCTGGAAACCCAGATACTGGAAATTACGTTGCTCCTATTGGAGCTCCTTTGGAGAGAGATTGTCAGGGGCTCAGCTCGCCAGACTAGCGGTGGGCGAAGAATTCTGCTCCACCTGCAGAGTTCGCTGAGTTTTTCCCACTCCCTGCGGAGTACCAAAACACTCTGCGAAGTGAGGCAGAGTGGGGGGTTTCTGTTGCGGGGCTCACCATTGGTAAGTTGGCGAGCACTCAAGAGAAAAGAATCACGTTTACAGACCATCTTTCCGGTGAGACTTCTCATCGTGAGCAGTCATGGCAGGTCACGATCACTTGCTTTGATGAAATCTGCCATTCGCGTTGAGGAAGCTGCCTTTCTAAAGCAATGTCTATTCGAGCCAGCAGAAAGCAGCAGCGTCCTCTGACACGATGCCTAGTGCCAATCATGCCGATTTTAAAGCACATGACAAACTCCTGCAACAAAAAATGAGTGCGAGCAGCGCTACTTAACAAAATCCGCCACTGGCGGAACTTCGCGGAGCACAGCTGAGTTTTTCTGGTACTTTGTGGAGTTCCACCGAGTAAAACTCCATGACCTTCACGCAGGCTTACTTCAGAGCCACAAGTTGGCAAAGCACTGTTTTATGCTTATTTACATATAGTCCCTAGCCCTGCCAAAGTCAACCTTATTCTCCAGCAATAGTCTCACCAATATTTCCAGGTGTGTGACATAGAACAGGGCGTTATCCGCATACAACAAGATAACATGGGATATCACTCCGCCATATCCCATTGCAGCTTAATTGCTAAGGGCATCCCCGCTAACACAAAAAGAAGCTGCAAATGGGAGCATCCCTGTCTCATGCCCCTGTCTATGGGCAGGCAATCAGAGATCATATTCCCGGTTCAGGCTCAAGCATCAAGCTGGGTATAAAGTAGTTGTTCGCAGGACAACAAAATCGGCCCCATGCCCAACGTTCTCTACACCTACCACAGATACTCCCAGTTAAGCATGTAGAATGCTTTTTCAATACCCAGCGCTACCAATACAGCTTCCAAGGCTGTCTCAACAACTGAGTGTTGAACTTTGGATAGTCTTCTTAGATTCACTTGTGTATCTCTCCCAGGCATAAAACCACACTGGTCCTTGTATACGAGGTGGGGTACTTCCCTGCTCAATCTACTTGCAAGAAGCTTCAACAGCACTTTAGTGTCAACTCTCAGCATAGACAGTACCCTATAGGAGCCAGGGTTCATCAGTTCTCTCTCTGAAGTAGGGACCATGACAATCTAGACTTCCCTCATGGACTGCGGTAGTACTCCCAGTCGCTGCACCTCTCAGAAAGTTTCCAAAAGGAGGGGAACCAACAAGTCGGAAAATGCCTGATCGTACTACACTGCATGGACAACCCTGCCAAGCACGTGGCAAAGCTGCGTGTCTCAAACTGCCTCCTTCCATTACTCCACCTGGATCTCCTTGCCTTGTACTGCTGTAAGTTGGGGATGCCGGAGTCTGTCCAAGAAGGCCCCAGTGTCCACCAGCGGGTTTCGTGCTACCACGTTACAAACCACTGACAAGTGTCCCTGCAGCAGATAATTGATGCCTGTCTGTATCCCAGCCACAGTTCTGTCTCTTTGTCTCAGAGACAAAATCAATGGGAGATGCTCCCTTTTAAGCAGCAATGCAAGTAGCCAAAATGACTCATCTCCTTCCCTTTGCAATCATTGCATTTATTTAGTAATATGTAATGTAGTAGTGGGCTTCGGAATTTGTATGTGAATAGGGTGGGAAGTTAATTAAATTATAATTAATGTAATCTTTATTTTTTTATTGATTACGAATTATGGAACTATTGTAATTATTTAATGTATTTAAATGTAATTGGTTACTTTTAATTTGAATGATTATTTTTAAATGTATGTAAATACTTTATATTTTAGTAGTGGGTTCATAGTGGAACAGGGTGGGAAGGTAATTACTTTATAATTAATTTAATTGATATATTATTTGAATTTTACTGTAGATTAGAAATGTAATTGAGTATTAATGTATTTGATGATTACATTAATTATTTGTTATTTTGTTTATTACAGTTCCATAGTTAAATTATAAAATATATTTTAATTCTTATACTTTTATTACTAATTTATATTTTGGTAGTGAGTTTGTTGGATTTGTAGTGGAATAGGGTGCGAAGTTATTACATTTATTGCTTTTAAAATGTAAATCTCTTTAAAATATAATTTTCTATTTTTCAAAATGTATATTAATTATTTAAAACACTGTTTCATTTGATATGTTGATTTATTTATGAATGTTTTAATGTTAATATTTATAAAATGTAAATCTCTTGAGTATGCAATATTTTTTTATTTACATATTTATTTTCATTTCATTTATTATTCTGATATTCTTTTCGGTGTTTGTGTTTGTTCAGCCTTGAAAGATGGGGAGTGTTCTTTTATTAATGTGTATTTTTAAAATGTTTTTATGGGTTTTAGTGTTTGCTTATTTTCATATAAAGTATGTTTTAAAACTTTAGTAGTTAGATTTTCCAAAATGTTGTAGAAAACAACTTGCAACCCCACCATGCACAGTTTTCTCACCAATAATGGTACTGTAAATAATGCAGAGATCTTATCAATAATGTCATGGAAGATGTCATGACTGATATAATATGGGGGGGTAATTCGCAGTGCATGGTGAGGAATTGAGTTAAAGTTACCTTAGGGCACAAATTATATTTACGCCCCATAACTATAACTGCAGAATTTCTATGGTTTTATGTCTGTAAAATCTAAACTTAACTATAGCGTCCCTGTATCCCTCATTTTTTGTGTGAATTTCCAAGGCTTTTTAATGCTATTTTCTAATTAGAACTTCCCTGTAACCTTTTTACCAGAGAATTTACAATGTAATATTTGATTACCATACATTAATCCAACCGCCGCTGCATACAGCCAAAGCGGCCGGGTCCCAAGATGGCTGCCACCACTTCCTGCTTCAAGTTGTGGGAGTCAATCAGATCTCACTTTGAAATCTGTCATATCCGCAAACTCTCTGCATCTCTAGATAAACATAAATCCTTTTTCTTAAATTACTCTAAAACTACTTAACAAATTTACAACAAATTACAAAAAGCACTTTTTCTGTACCAAGATCTATCTTTCTGTCAAAGTTGGAGTAATGACTTGTTTGCCAGGTGAAATGATTGTTATTGTTTAGTGTTGCAGTAACATTTTTGATTAGACTCCTAGTGACTTCATAATATTCATGAGCATTGATAGAAACATTTCATTTGAAACACATTCAAAAGTGTATTAGTTACCAGTGAGCTTGCAGATACATTGAAACTATTGGAAGGGTCCAAGTGACCACTAATTGAAAGAGGCATGCTTTGCATGAAATAACTTGTTTCACATAGTATGATTTAAACAGCTGCAGTTGATAATGTATTATATACATTTTTCATGGACAAATTTAAATGGACTGAGTTTAACTGGCAGGCTGTGCCCAACAATTGTGTTGGACACTGTTCAATGTGACCATTATGGTCTGAATATAATACACTATGTAACTTCAATTCTAGTGTAATTTTCAATGATACTGCATATGTGAATGTTTACAGGTTATTTATTTTTTATTAGTTCTGAATGTTTACACTAGTTATTACTGCTTAAGTATACATGTATTTTTTATGTCTATGATATCACTGCCAATGGGTATGATTTGCATATGGCTGGATCTAAACTGGACATGATGCGCTAAAGAACAATAGATTTAAACCAGATCTCATGACTGGGATGAATGTTTTGATTTGTTCTGCATTCTGTCCATCATTTGTTTGTCTTTTGCAAATGTCATGTAGCATGTTTCATGGGGTTTGACTTTCCTAATGTGTAATTCTGTAATGCATACAATTTCACAATTGGAAAATGCAACCCAATGTGCAAAAGCATAAATGTTTTCTTTTTTGTACCAATTGGGAAAACAGTTTCTCCCATGTAGACATCTTTTTCCCCACATTACCTTGAATCGACAATGAGTTGTGTGTTGGGGTGGATGGTAGCCCACCTGAAGTAATAAGGTCGCTATTATTGTTCCCTTCTGTTATTTAAACGTGAGCTCAACCCCTATTAGCAATTTTACAGAGCAGACATGCTTAACTTAAAAAAAATGTAAAGCATTAAGAAGTATCTACAAAACAATTAAAATATTGAAAACACAATAAAATAAAAATCTTACTGAAAATAGAGAATAATTTAATGAACAAAATGACGAAAATCCAATAATTGGAACAGGAAATGTTTCAAGTTTAAATTTAAAAATAGCACCAAAAATGTTAAGTGCCAACCATGGTCATCTAGTTGTGCTTGAATGGTACCCCGGTATGATTTAAGGCCAAAGGTGATGGAACGTAGATGTGCAGAAGAAACCAGGTTAGAGCCAGTAGGACATTTAACTTTCTAACTTAGTCTCAGAAAAAGAAGGCAATAATCGCCAGCATACCAAGGATAATGGCTGTTGCCTAGAAGGGTTCCTCGAGGCTGGATAGCCTTCGGACGATGTCCCAGTGAAGCTGCAGACTCGAGGCTGCAAAGCTTAGAGCAAGAGAAATTCCAAATTTGCACCCAAAGAAGGTCCCTTACCAGCCAGATACTTTTGTTGCTTTTGCCAGATGACAGTTTCTACATTAGGGCCTAGTCACTTATTGGAGCTTAGATCCCTCCAGCGGGACACGGCTGCAAGCTGTAGCTGAATAGGGCTCTACAAGGCTGGATACACTCTTTGTGACCTCTCTGCTCAATTGTATTTGGTGCTACAGAAAAGCTTGAAGTGGGAATAACCTGAGTCTCTGGCACAGCAGCCCTTGTGTTAGATTGACTTGGCAGGTTTTTAGAGCCAAAATGTTTCTAGGTCACAGGTTTCTCAGAACGTTAGGGGTACACTTTCAAACAGCCAATGGTCCCAGAACCTCAGGAACAGCACTTGGAGGTCAATTCTCTCTCCAGTAAAAGCCACCAGCAGGTTTCCAGTGCAGGTCCAGTTGGAACTAGTCAGCAGGGCTCATCAGAAAATTGGCTTCTGGAAGCTTGTTGTGTGCCTGTTGCTTAATAGGATGTCAGCCACTGAGCCTTGGAGTCCATTTCTTTGTCATGCTACAAGCGGGAGAAGGTTTAGTCTTTCTGGTCTCCTCACAGGTCTCAGCTGAAGGTGTAGACCTTATTATGTCTTCCATAGGTCCAGTAGTATGCTGAAGATGGTACCCAGGAAGTGCCACATTTTACCTGGTACTAGCCTGTGGGTAGGGTTGACTCCTGACCCCTCTGCAACTAATGGAGAAAAGGTCCCTTGGGGTAACCCTGCCCACTTTTGCAGCAATTCCTGTGGGCTCTAAAACAAACAAACAATTCCACAGTGTACCTCTTTGGTAGAATTGAAGCTGTTGAAACCCTGCTCCCTTTGTGCAGAGCTATAGATGTGGACAAAGAAATGAGTATCCCCTCCTTTGTGGTCACTACAAACCAGTTCTTGGGAGCTCCTCTATAGGGGTGGGTGCAACTCGCTGAATAATTTTGTTTAGATTAATTATGCAAAATTACCACAAATTTACACATGACTGTTCATAGCTACAGAAAATGCACCCCACACAAAATAAATGCAACTGTTGGAGTAAACATTCGACTCAAAAATGAAATTTTGACTTTATTTCCAGTTGCTTGCATTCAAAACACTGCCACTCACATTTGGACTTGCAGTTTTGTGCTACGAAAATACCTGAAAAAGGTCAGCACGGGTAAATAATCTACCTGACATGTTTGTTGCTCGCTCATTTTAAAGCTGGAGTTAAAACACTGCCATTTGCATTCAGATTTGTACTTTGCATTAAAAAAAAGTACCCAAGAGGTTTTTCCAAGGAAAAATCTACCTGAAATGCTGCCTATGCTAAAGAATTGCTTGAAAGGTACATATTGTGTTTACATTTTTCTCCAAAATTACAACATGTGGTATAATAGCATAAACTCTGTAAATATGCATGACTTGTTTAACAAGAATTTAACAAAGTTATGCCAATTACTCTGGTGGAACAAAAATTTCATCCATGCCAACTCGTCTTCCAGTGGGATTGGTACCTGCCTGACTTGGAGAATAAAGAAGGGACCTGCCCAGTTGTCAGCAAACATTTTCCTGTGACAGGGAAGGCCTCTTTAATTTTAATCAGGCTTCTGGGTACAACCCAGATGGCCATCCTGCCAGAACACCTCCCGCACCCAAGGCTGTTTTGCTGAGGGAACAGTTTAAAAAACCTCATGGTGAAATTAGGCCTCAGGCAAATGTACCTCCAGAGAACTTAGGGAAAAGGTAACTTTCTAAAGGTACCTTTTTTGCAAAATACTTGTTACAAATCCAACTTCACTCGTCAATCAGGATTGTTATTTTTTTTTAATAATATGAAATAATAATTTCAAAATGTCCAACAATGGAATTTGTAGCTGTTTCCTAGTTTAAATGTAATATTTTATCTCAGTGCGTTCCTATGGAACAGTCAAACCTGTAACAGTGAAAATAGCTTTGAGGCCTTTTTATTGTAAGATTGTGTTTACAATTAAACACACCCTTCTTTTAAATACCATGGACTCTCCTTTATGGATTGTTAGGTCTACTGAGGGGTGACCTATTCCTATCTAAAAAGAAGGTATATGCCTGTCAAAAAGGGCTATTTTGACAGAGCCGTGCTACAATGGTAGGCCTGCAGTCGTATTTGCACTGTCACTGTAGTGGGTAACACAATAGGTGGAGCAGTCCACTAGTGACAATTAACTTACGAACACTGCATACACTTTGTACCATATCCTGGGGAGTTATGGTTAAGTTTATGCCAATTATGAGGATAGCCAATTTCAACATGTTTTAGTGGTCAAAGCTCATGCACTGGCATTTGGTTAGCAGAGTTGCAGTACACAGAATCAAAAACCAGCAGCATCAGTTCCAACAAATGGAGTAATCATGCAAAAAGAGGCATTTTTTAACACCCTCCAAGATTTGAGTGATCCTTTCCCCTTCCTACCCTGGAAGGGGAGGTAGTACCACCCTTTGATGTAGTAAAACTCTGACTGTTTCCAAAATGGGAAAGATTTGGAATGGAATTTGTAAATGCTAGCAAGTTAAAAGTATCCCTAACTCTGAACTGAGATCAAGAGGAGCAGTAATACTCAAAACAAACCACTTGTGAATGATAAAACAATCACAAAAGGTGGTTACATTTTATGAAAGTTTGCTAAAAATAATTATGAAACGTGTTAGTCTTCTTATCAAATCAAATGTCTTTGTTCATTAGACAAGAACAAACGTATTCAATGAGGCAAGCTGGGACCATCTAGCAGTGGTTGGACGTTCCAGAGGCGTCAGATCATGGACAGAGTGCATACTGAGCCCCACACTATGTTGCCTCGAGTTGAGGAACACCATCCAGCAATTGCAAGTTGTAATACAGTGGAACCGCTTTTGGAACTCACTGTGGACTACTCATTGTTTTTTTGTGTTTTCCTTTCATGGGCACGTTATTTGAGCAGAAGCAATACTTAGAGGTCCTGACAAATGCCAATACATCTCTTCTGAGGGTCTTGTTAGCAGAACCATTGTGACCTATAAATAGTGGCACACAGAAGCAGGGTCAGTGGACCACTGAATTGTCCCTTCTCTCTTTTTAATCCTGACCCAGACGCTCATACATAAAGTTGTATTATTGCACCGGAGTCAGTTTTGATCACTTTTTCACATACTGCATACTCTGTGAACCTCGCCACCCTTTAGATCACCATAAGGCTTCTACCAAATCTTTTAAAGCTGAGGGAATTCGTCCTTAAAAATGATTCTTCCTTTTCAGCTAGGTTTTTCTAATTCCTCTTAGACCCAGGTGTTTCAATGTGCAAAAGATTTTGTAGATTTCTACGTTTGTCAGCAGTTGGAGCTTGAAGCAGTGATTTATTTATGTTTTGCATTTGTAGCATGAAATATTCTGGATTGTCCCTGCCATTCCTTCCTCTCTTCCCACCCCTATGCACCTAATGACCCTTCATGACCCCTCGTTGTTCCTTCCTTTTTCCGTCAATCCTTGTTTTAATATTTTTTTCTATCGCTGACATGTTTAAACATTTTAATTGCTACAGGCTTGCAACATTATTCTGTGGTAATCCACTTGCCAAATCATATTTAACCAATAACAGCAAATCGCAATGGCTATTGTGTTTGCTTTTTAACTAAAAGATCACAGTTTTGAGTTCCTTGGTGTATTGCTAAACAATCAGCTTCAGTTTACCCAAAACAAAGACACCACGTTATGATTGTTTGGCTCTCCAAATCCGTTAGCTGCCCCACAGCTCTACATTCTTTGTATTTTTAAAGTGAAGCCAGGGGAGGCTCCTCCACTATGGCGGAGGAGCATCGCCCAACTGCTTTTAAGCAATGCGAAACATAAAATGACAATAACTTAGAGTTATCCTGTTAATTGTGGCACAAGACAATCGCTGCGATTAACATGAATACTTTCACAAACACACACAATCTGTCCCTCAGGAGCCCATTTAACAAATGAAATGCAGCAAGTGCAGGATGAACTTGCAACTGAATTTACCTGCCACTGTGTGCGCTTCACACACACCACTGCGTGCTCTAGGTGAGATAGGTTACAGAGAACCGTGGCCCTAAGTAACCCTAAGGGCAGGGTGCTATGTATATAAAAGGTAAATCAAGTACTCTTAAGTTTTGCATGTCATGTTTCACTACTCTAAGTCCTACTCCGCTCACAGGTTAGCATTGGGAAATTCTTAACACACTTTTTAGTTGTAATTCCTGATCAGAGAAGAGTAGCTTTTTAATGTTTCATATGTTTCAAGCTTCTCACCCATGCCCACAAGGCCCTTCACAACACTGGAGCGGCCTACATTAACTACCACCTCTTGTTCCATGCTCCCAAAAGATCCCTCCGCTCAGTGCTGCTCTTCCTTGCAAATGTACCACGCATCAAGAAGACCAGAACAGGAGAATGCTCCTTCTCTCTCCTCGCTGCCAAGGCATGGAACTCCCTCCATCTCCAGCTCCAACAAACACCTACACTCTCCAAGTTCCTGAAGGACTTGGGGCCCGATGTAGGTAAATCTGATTTACCGACTCTAGAATACCGAATTTTACCGATTCGGTATTCTAGATTCGGTGAATCAGATGTAGGAAACAATTCGGTAATTTTTACCAAATCTGTATGTTTCGGTAATTACCGAATCGGTATTTACCAATTCGGTAATTGCCATTGATTTCTATGGGCCTTGAGGCCCATAGGAATCAATGTAAATTACCGAATCGGTAAATAACGATTCAGTAAAATTACCGAATTTGCAAGGGGGACAGGGTGTCACTTTGACACCCTGTTGCACCCCTGATTCTGGCTTATGTGCCATGTGGAACACATACATGCCCTCAGGGCATGTATGTGTGCCACATGGCACAGGTGTACATGCAAAGATGTGCATGTACACAAGAATTCGTTATTTACCATGATATAGTATGTCATGGTAAATAGCGAATTCTTAAGGGCCGGTGGCACTGTTTTCAGTGCCACCTACATCACATATTTGCGATTCGGTAAATTTACCGATTCAGTAATTTACAGAATCAGTAAATTTACTGAATCTGTAAATATACCGAATAGGTAAATTTAAGGCCCCCTACATCTGTAACTCCAAATACCGGCCGGTAACGACCAAAATCGACCGTTACCGACCGGTATTTGGCCTCCTACATCTGGCCCTTGGTTCTTCGAATCACTGTGAACTCCCAGGAGCTGCGCATCACCCCCTCAGCGCCTTGAGACACAATCGGGTTAGTAGCTGCACTTTAGAAACCCTTGATTGATTGATTGATTGATTGATCATGATAAATCCTCCTTACTGGTGAAGTTGGATATCACATTACTGTTTTAGAAATGCCACTTTTAGAATGGACATTATCCATGCTGAAAACGCTGTGTGCTTTGCAGCCTGTCTCCAATACGTGTCTGGGTGGGTAACAGCTACACTTTGTACATTTCCTTTAGACAGCACAAACACAGGAAGGTGAGGCTCATCTCCATTCTAAGGAATATTTTGCATTCACCTGCATTCTGATGGGTCTTCTTGGGCAGGATGGAATTGGAGGGGTTGACACTTACTCTTCAGTAGGTAGTGTCCTGTACACACACTAAGCACTGATTTAACCCCCACAGATAGCCTGGCAGACAGGACTTTGGTTGAAAGGGATCATTGTGTACTTCAGAGAGCTGCTTTGAAGTGACCCCCTATATCAAAGGCACCTTTGGGTATAAGTACTGGACCTCTGACCCACTAAAATTATAAGGACTGCTGTGTTGCATAAAGGACTCATCAGGCCGGCTTTTTTTGAAAGACTGCTTTTCTGCTTGTTGTCCTGCTGTCTGCTGCTCCCTGAATTTTACAAGGGCTTGCAGGCATGCCCCTGTTTTCTGAAGTCTCAGGGACCTAAAAGACTTCCTGAATCCGGCTGGTGCTGCTGGACTCTGTCTTCTGTGAGTCCTACTCTTGCCTGAGGTGCCCTCTCTAAATTCTGGGTCTTAGAAGTGGGTTCTGTAGATATTGTTCCACAAAACTGATGCATTGTCACCCTTTGCGTTGATCGGCACTGACGCAGTGTCCTTTGACTCCAATGCAGAGGTTGCTCAACAAAAGCAGTTCCACAGCCTGCACGGCCCAATGATGATGCTCTGCGTGGCTCAACAGCAATGCAGTGCCTTCACTTCAGCAAAGATCGATGACAGTGCATCGGCCCAAATGTGTCGAAAAGATTGATAGATTGTGCCCTCAGCTTTCACGCTTGGCTCATCCAAGGTACTTTCTCAGCAGGTCCGGCCTGGGTCTTATAGCCGGCCTGCCCTCCATCGTGGTTTGCCTAAACTTTGGATTTGCATCGATCCCTACCAACCTCAAGTATCCTTTTGACCGCTAGTGATTTATAAGCACTGCTTTTGTATTTAATCGGTAAAAATGTATATCTCGACTTCACTGATTAAATTTTTCTTTTTTTGGTCTCATTTTGCTCAGATAATTTTTCTTTATTTTTCTAAACTTGTACGGAGTCTTTTTGTGGTGAATTAATTGTCTTACTGTGTGTTTGTTTGTTACACAAAGAATCTAGAAATTGCCTCTTTAGATAAGCCTGACATCTCTGTGCCAAGCTACCAGAGGGTGAGCACAGGTTGTCCTTTTGTGTGTATCTAGCTTACCCTGACTAGAGTGGTGGTTTCTGCCTGGCCTGGGGGCACACCTAGACTAGCCAGGAATCCCATTTCTAATACTGACACAGTATCATGCTATGCATGAAGAGAGGTGGCTGAACAGCCCCATATAATGAACTATATTATACACATAATTTTAGTAAAATCAAAAGATCTTGGCCAACACCACAGCTGAAAAAGTAAATGCCATGGAGGAATTCCGTGGAAAACTCACAAAACGTCAGTATTAATTCATTAGTGAAGCTCTTTTATGGCACTTTTCAAAAAATTGTCAACACTTATAAAACAGAACACTTTTATTTCCATAGAGATTCAAATATTAGCTAATCAAGGCTTTAAAAGACAAACTGTGTTGATTCTGTGTCAGAGAAAATCATATTTGAAGAACATGGTCCTGAAGGAAATTAGATGAGCTGAAATTGTCACAATAGTTGGACATGCAGGGTAATCAATTTAATGTACCTGTTCACTGATGCATAGAATAATATAGACTCGTTATAATGATTTTCGTGCTGGCATTGCTGGGAAAAGAAAATGAGATTTATGGTTGTCAAGTGCTGTCAGCCTATTCATCATGTCTCCAGTGATCAAAGCAGCCCCCCTGATGTTTTAAAGCCTTTTGTAGCAAACACAACTCTCTCATAATAGACCCGGAATTGATTGTCTTCCTTGTTTTATCGGGAAAGGCGTTTGTTTTCTTTCCATTACCTCATTTCCTTCAACATTCATTTCAGTACCCAGTGTGAAAGACTTTTTAGAAGGGAATGTTACAATAACAAACGCGAAATATTTCTGAATCCTTTTCTGGGACTCCGACCTTCCCGAAGGTTTGAGGTAATGCAATAGGTTGGTAGAAAAAAATCGTACGGTGATTTTTTCTTTCTATGAAAACATGCTTTGAATAGTAACTACTTAAAGTTTGCAGGTTTGTAAACGCCATTAAAAGCGAATTCTAAAATATGTTCAACTTTCCCTCTTCTACATCAAAACAGGTTTTCTAAAAAAAAAGGCAATACTATGGAGTAAAAGATGGTATGATACAGAGCATATCTTTTCTGTGTTTGGAAATGCAGCACTCTCCACAAGTTTCCTATACATGTACTGCATGCCATCTACTGGGTCCTGAGGTAGGGCCACTTCAAGATTTTGAGGCTCTCTCTCACCCTAAATCTATATTTATCAAATCTCACAAAATTAGCAAACATTTCAATCTTAGCTCTACGTTGGAGCTCAAGCACCAGGTCAAATAGCCTGGCTAGTCCAGCCAATGTTTAAACAGAATATCATGAACAAAAATATTGTGAAGGTACGTTTTTATAGGCAGGCAATGTTTTTGCTATATTTAACTCTACATATCTGCACCTCGATGTTACGTAGATCAGGAGTTAAGAAGAGTAAATCTATACTTACCTTTTTGCACTTACTTATCTTCTCAATATTTAGGTCCTCTATATTTTTGCACAATATCATGTCCACACGATATTTCGGTTTCCAATATTCTGTCAGTGACTCATCCAGCCTATAGGAGCCTCTCTGTATAAGCTGGTATCTGTCTAGGTCTTGCTTGAGAACGTAATGTCTGGTGACCTTTTGTTATCAATTCTTTAACATACATAACAAATATCTAGCGTGTGATTTGTCACTACCCAAAGGAGTGTTACCCTCTCATTGTATGCTATTGTTTCTTTGCTGTATGTAGTACATGCCTTCCAATGTATCCCAGGGTCTATTTTACATCTCAAAATGACACCACATCATCAAACAGTGAATTCTTTATCTCATTAATGCCTTTCATAGAGAAAACATTTTTTTTGTTTTTCAGTGTAACAGGCTTTTTTATGTTTTAGTCAAGACACAAAATGCAAGCCAGATTTACTGGATTTGCATTTTTGTCTAATAATGGTGGCTTTGAAAGATGGAAACTCTAAAGCGCTCTGCTCCGTTTGTAAGGAGCACACAAAATATTCGGATTTACAGTTTGTTTTAAAGTTCATGTGTGCCAGTTGATCTGGGTTTATTAACGGATTTCGTTGAGAAATAAACATGTTTAATGGCTAAAGAAACATGATTTTTCTACATGATCTGTAAAAATGCAAGTATATATTTGATTGGCCTTCGCGTTTGTCAATTATGTATGCCCAACGGGGGCGGCTCTTCCGCTAAGGTGGAGGAGTGTAACCGCACTAAGTGCAAAAAGAAAATGGAAATAACGCATTGTTAAAAACGTTACATTATTATACATTTCTTTTGGAAACAGCCAGGTTGGTGCGGGCGGGATTGCCTGGGTGAGGGAGGAGGAGTGGTTCCAGCTGGACTTAAGTAGGTAAGAGAGTTTGGCAGGCCCTCTCAGGCCTGCCAAACCGTCTTGCGCACTTTTAAAGTTCTCCACCCAGGCTGCATTACAGCCTGGGTGGAGAACATGCTTAGCCTCCCAGCCCCCCTCTGAGCTCCGAACCACAGCGCTCAGACCAATCACAATGCTGCCTTAGCAGTGCTGTGATTGGTCATGGGATTCTGGGAGGCTGTCTGATTCCTGTTCCTGCTCAGCGAAGGAGTGGTGGTGGCTGGCGATCTACGACGATGAGGTACGTTTTTATCTGTCTTTCTAAACTCCCCTTTTCTCCCCCAGCATCTCACCACCATTCCCAACCAGCCAACCCTGATGCCCAAGTGGCAACTTAATTTAAGAAAAACTCCAGCTCATCAGCATGGAAATTGTGAAAGATGGACGCTATCAATAATTATACTCAGAGAAGTACACTAAGTGATTTGGAATTCCTCTGAGTCAGACTCACGATTTTGAGTGACCACAGCTTAAGCAATCCAGTGCAAATGCTGTTTCCATGGAATATAAAACAGAGGTTATGGATGTGCACCTCATGAGACACCAGTGCAAGTGCAATTCCATTCTAATGTTTGCTCTCTTATAAAAAGGGTTAGGGTTGGCCGCGGAGCATGGATAAATGATGGTCTCTTGCAAATCACTGTTCATGCTTTGGGAACCACCTAATATGCAGGAGCAGAACACAACACCAGCACTTGGATGCAATACATGGGCTGCTTTAAAGGCCACCTCACAATATGCTAGCTCAATTGATTTTTAACATGACATATTGCCCTTTGCACCGTTTAAATTTGCACTGCCATATTTATGAATACTGTTAGAAATGGGGGTACCTAGGTGGCAGTGGTAGCTACCTTTGCCCAAATAGGGACCCTTTCTTCTAGTCTGGGTAAGGGGGATAAACAACTAAAATAACCCCTGCTCACCCCCTTGGTAGCTTGGCATGAGCAGCCAGGCTTATCTCGGAGGCAGTGTGTGCAGCATTTGTGAACACATACAGTAATACATTGAAAGCACTACAAATGGACACCACACCAGTTTAGAAAAATAAGTAATCTTTATCTAAACAAAACTCGACCAAAACAACAAAAATCCACAATACAGTAATAAAAATAAGACTTTCAAATGGCAGGAATAGTTCAGTTCAAAGCATATTACGGATTCAACACTTTTCAAACAAAGTAACTTGGATGCGTCGCACTAACGAATAAAAAGGGTCGCAGGAAAGGTGATGCATCAGTTCCTTACACTCAGGGATGGTGATGCTTCAGTTCCTTGCTCCGGGGGAGGTGATGCATTGAGTCCTTACCTGAAAGGAGGTGATGCGTTGGTTTCTTACTGCGTGGGGAGGTAATGCATTGGTTTATTACAGCGTCCCCCAATGATGCGACACACTTGGTGCCTCGATGTGATGCGACAATCTGGGTTGATGCTTGGGTTCTTGCAGCCGCCCAGCAGGCCTTGCGTCGAAATCGGTGCATGATCTCGTGCTTCAGTGATTGGTGCAATGGATGTTGCACGCAGCGATTTCTCAAGTCGCATGCAGGAGCTGCGACAATTGCGTTACTTTTCCAGCTCCCAGCGGCAAACAGCCTCCAGAGGTCCAAAATGCCCGCAGGCACCTCTTAGCAGGTCCTAACTGCCAGCAAGAAGTTAAGGTGCGCTGGTGGTGAAGTATTTGTGTCCCTGAGACTTCAGAACAAGAGGCAAGATCAGTTTCAAGCCCTTTGAGATCTCCCTCAAGCAGGGGACACAGCAAACAAAAAAGTAAATTTCCTTTTCCATGGCAGAAAGTAGCCACTACAGGCCAACCCCAGACAGCAAACAGCAAATAACACAGGAGCAGAATTCCTCCTCAGTTTTTCCAGCTCTTTTCCTTGTCAAAGGTTTCTCTTGATTCCCAGAAGTGATCTAAACATCTCTGGTCTGGGCCCCAATATTTATACAACAAAATGATTTGTTCTCTGGTGGCAGATAAGTCCTGTGCTCAGTCAAAACCAGTTCAGTTCCTTCTGGTGCAGCTTCCTGGCAAGAGATGGAGCCAGCATTATCAAAGGCAGACAGGGCCTATTCAGTTGCAAGGGAAATCTCCCACCACTCTAAATGGAGACCTGGCCAATTCAAGTGCTAGTTAGAACTCCAGAACTCCTACCCCAACTCTGAATGCAACCCAGGTCTATTCAGCCCAGCTCTGACTCTTTCAGAAAAGGAAGAACACACATCAACTCCCCCGTTGGCCTTCTGAGAGAATGCACATCCCCAACCACTGTCACTCCAAAGCCAAACAGTCAATACACACCCGAGCAGAGGCACACTAGATGGCTAAGCAAGAAAATACTTACTTTCTAAAAGTAAAAAAAATGTAAAAATCACCCCCACTAAAAGATGCATTTTAACATTCTGAGTACAGGCATATTAAACTTTATTTTCGTACCTTGTTTCCAGAAGTAGTTGTGCGTATAAGATTCTTAAGCAAACTCTCCATTCTATCCTATGGGAACGGGTAGCCTTTCAAAAGTGAAAAACTAAATTGGAAGTATTTCGCTATCAGGACAGGCCACACACACCAGGGCATGTCCTACCTTTCACATACACTGCACCCTGCCTACAGGTGTACCTTGGGCTTACCTTAGGGGTGACTAACATGTAGAAAACAGGGAAGGTTAGGGACTGGCAAGTGGATGCACTTGCCAAGTCGACATGGCAGTATCAGACTGCACACAGGATCTGCAGTGGCAGGCCTGGGTTACATTTACAGGCTGCTTATGTGGGTTGCACAACCAGCCCACTAGCAGCATTTGATTTATAGGCCCTGGGCACACACAGTTCACTGTACTACGGACTGCAATCAAATATGACAATCATAGAATTACTAATCCACTACAACAATTTACATGGAGAGCTATTCACTTTAGTACTAATCAGCAGTGCTAAAGTGTCCAGTGTCATAAAATCACCAACAACAGGTCAGAAAACTTACATGCACAAGGCAAAATGTTCTAGGATGACCTTGCAAAAAGGGCAAAGTCCAACAGATACATATCTGTAATTTTATTTCAAAGGCTGAAACATATGTTATGTTACGTTTGGCTTTACATTTGTTTAGCTCTGGCTCACCTAGAAACTTCTGGTTCTTGTCGGGTCACTGCTATCTACCAGGATAGTGTACTAAATATGGTCGTCCTAGATCCCTCAGGACCCAGACCTGGCAGTAGAGACTGAAGTACTCTGCAGCTAGCCAATCAATTTCTATGCAGATCACTAAAGTTGGGCCAGTAGAGTTTGCCCTAGCAGTCACATCACAGAGGGTGCTGAAGTACAGAATATATGCAGGTGCTTTCCTGCGATGGGCATCCACATTCCTTATTCAGATCATTGCCTTACTTTACATCATCAGACCTTGACCCAGATCAAGAAAGGCAATAGACAAAAAGTGAGAAGCAGTGGTTAAGATAGTAAAACACTGACAAAGGGAAAAACAGGCACAAAAAGACTTTGCAAGAGTGAGATATAGAGAAAGGAAATGTAGGGTAGTTGAAGAAGGAGGCACAAGGTTGCATCAAGACTGCACAACCTTGGTATCCAGCAACCTAGCACTTTGCAGCCCTTGCAGTGAGTTCCTAAGAAAACACTGAGCCCCCACAAATATTTTCTTTTATTGCTGGAAGTGTATTGCAAATGTTATTCTATGTTCACCAAATGAAGCAGAACTGTGTTCATCCTGTTGCAGCACAAGGTAAAGTGAATCAAATCTTTCTAAAATAAACAGACTAAGGTTATAAAGCTATGAGAAACATTTAATCTCTACATACTCTATTTGTTCCCATACCCGTCGTCTCTGATTCAATTTGCGAGTGAAGTCATTAAAAAGGAAAAAGACAAGAAAGAAGTCATAGTCTGCTTCCAGGCACAGCGAACACCTCTAAGTTGTTCAGACACATCCATACTCCACATTAACTGAGATCCAAATTGGAATGGTCTGGGTGCACAATCTTGTGGAGCTCTCCTGCCTGCACCACAAATTCTTCCTAATCCTGGCTCTGGACAACTGTTCAGGGCCCTCTGGGCTAGGTGGAGCCTCTGAACTTCCAGCCAAGCCTTCAACAATGAGGCAGGAGTGGCCCAGACCCCCGAAGAGCAGATTGATTGATCCGACGTGACCAGGCAGGTAAAATGGCAGGTGGGATCCGCGAGTGACCGGATGACCTCGACAACCAGTGAGTGAGGAGCTGAGATCGGTCTCCTCACTCCACACAGTCGCAGTGGAGGGGCTGAGTAACTAGCAGAGTCAGCGGTGGCGGGATGGCCTCCTCCCAGAGACATGGACACCGGACCACCAGGGAGTCTTCCTTGAGTTGGTGCGGCCTGTATTTTTGGATGTTTACGGCTTGCTCAGCCGTGAGGAAGACACAGCGCAAGTCGGGCCCATTCCAGCTTCATGACGAAGCTGGAAGCAGTGGGAGGAAGCGTTCAAACTCCGTTTCAGGGTCGGAGCTTACGAGTGTTTCAAACGTCTGTAAAGCGGGGCAGCCATGGCCCTTTTTTTCAAGCATCAACTCACTTGAGTGACATTTGCACTTACTTGACTGTATGAAAGGTGCACCC
The DNA here is from genome assembly GCF_964263255.1 of Lissotriton vulgaris. Lineage (NCBI taxonomy): Eukaryota > Metazoa > Chordata > Amphibia > Caudata > Salamandridae > Lissotriton > Lissotriton vulgaris. The sequence goes on along the minus strand of NC_141694.1, from coordinate 1,086,397,171 downwards.
ACTGGGGAACATTGCCGCACGGACTTCAAGCACCAGGAGGCTTCAGGAGAGCCATGCCTACCAGGGCAGGTGCTGTGAATATTAGTCGCGTGCGCAGAGCGAGGCCTTTCATTCATGCTTTGCTGCCACTGAGGAAGGGATTTACGATCCTGAAACGCGTCTGGCGAGGATTTAGATGCAAGGTCTGGGGCACGAGGACTGCTGGCAAGTTGTTTGAGCTATGAATTAAAGAACACTTTTATCACCTTCCTGGAGTCTTCCTTGAATTGGTGCAACCTGTATTTTTGGATGTTTACGGCTTGCTCAGCCGTGAGGAAGACACACCGCTAGTCGGGCCCATTCCAGCTTCATGCCGAAGTTGGAAGCCGTGGGAGGAAGCGTTCAAGCTCCGTTTCAGGGTCGGATCTTACGAGTGTTTCAAACGTCAGGAAAAGCGGGGCAGCCATGGCCCTTTTTTTCAAGCATCAACTCACTTGAGTGACATTTGCACTAACTTGACTGCATGAAAGGTGCACCCACTGGGGAACATTGCCGCACGGACTTCAAGCACCAGGAGGCTTCAGGAGAGCCACGCCTACGAGGGCAGGTGCTGTGAATATTAGTCGCGTGCGCGGAGCGATGCCTTTCATTCATGTTTTGCTGCCACTGAGGAAGGGATTTACGATCCTGAAACGCGTCTGGCGAGGATTTAGATGCAAGTTCTGGGGCACGAGGACTGCTGGCAAGTTGTTTGAGCTATGAATTAAAGAACACTTTTATTACCTTCCTGGAGTCTTCCTTGAATTGGTGCGACCTGTATTTTTGGATGTTTACGGCTTGCTCAGCCGTGAGGAAGACACACCGCAAGTTGGGCCCATTCCAGCTTCATGCCGAAGTTGACAGCAGTGGGAGGAAGCGTTCAAACTCCGTTTCAGGGTCGGAGCTTACGAGTGTTTCAAACGTCTGTAAAGCGGGGCAGCCACGGCCCTTTTTTTCAAGCATCAACTCACTTGAGTGACATTTGCACTTACTTGACTGCATGAATTGGTGCGATCTGTATTTTTGGATATATAATATATATATATATTCATATTCAAGCAATAATAACACACTTGAAATATGCAACAGTTAAATGCAAGAATGATACTAATGAATAAACAAGCAGCAAATAATATGACATAAGACGCAAGTAAATATAATATATGTCCTGCAAGAGATAAGAAAGATATATACACTGAAAAATACCTTAAATGATCAAAGCCACTGGAATCACGCATCACAAGGGCACTAGTCAGAAACAAGTCACCTCACGTGATCTTTCGCTCGTCATCCTTGCCAATTCAGTAGGGTTGTGCCCGTTCACAGCTGGCTTGGACTCTTGACCGGGACTCAGGTTCCGTTTCTCTTACAGCTGTACGTCTACTCTGTATTTGAGCTACCAACTCAGCTGTCAACAAACCTCAGCTTTATAGTTTCAAAACACACACTAGAAGATTTGAGAGTCTTCCTCCCCGCACAAGGAAACTTACTGGGACAGCTAGCTTCCAAGCAAGCATTCCATATCAGAAAGTTCCTACGTCCCCTCTACATTCACATATTTTCTAGCCTTTATCTTGATGAAGCTCACAAAAGCCTTTCTAGGGTATATTAAACAATCTCTCACAAAAACAATCCTTGAACATGATTAACAACACAGTGCACATTTGTGCATCACTGCTTATAGCATCACATTCTTTATCTCTCAATGTACAACACAGCGCATATTTGTGCATCACTGCTCATAACACTGCACTTCGAGACCAAAAAGTACATTCCACACCACTCTCTCTCTCATGGTTTCAAATGCACATCTCACATGTTCTGTTCTTGGCAAGGCTGTTCTACTCCGTGACAGCTCCCACTGAAAGACTGCAAGATTACAAGAAAGAAACCTTTAAGAGAAACAAGACATATGCAACACATCGTACATTCAGACTAAGATAAAATAACACACCAAAGTCAATTAAAATATTGGTAGTCAAAGGTCATCACAGGGTGTCAGATCACAAGAGTGCCTCTAGCACTGCAGGCTGACTCACAGGTCTTCGGATGCTGACGTAGGGGGGATCATCTTTGACAAAAGCAAAGGGGGCCCACAAGATGCTTCTGACAACAATGACTAACCAGCACAATTTGAAGCACAGCATTATTGATGCATGTATGATGTTTTATTTTTCAGGGAGAGAGAGTCCAGGACGGCATAATATCTGTTGGACAGTCATTGTTGCTGTCATTGTGAGGGAGGGTGAGGCTGGCAGACCTTTCATAAGTTGGAGGAGTGGCTAGTTCAGAACTCATGTGAGGGAAATGTTGGGGGGGTACACTGTCCGTTGCAACATTTAAAGGTTATTAATAGGGCACAGCCCACACTGAGGGGGAGTGTATTTAGCCAGAGACAGGAGACTAGGATGTCCCACAGTAGTATAAACACACATAATGGCTTCAACAACAAAGCATGACCTACGAGACCCCGCACATCAGTGATCACTTGAACATCTTAACGTGGAATGTCAATGGTTTGGGCTGCAAAATCAGTTGGGGAGTTGTGCTTAACTATATACAAAGGCACCCCCCCGACTTGGTGCTACTGCAGGACACCCACTTAATGGGGAACAATTGCAGCTTCCTCCAAAGGGGGAGGATACATGCTGTTGTCCCATGCGAGGTTCACAAGGAGTGCCAGGAGGTTGCTATGCTGGCAAAAAAACAGCCATCCCAGTTAGACAATCGGTGGACCCTGAGGGCGGTTTACATGGCAGTGAAAGGATGTTGGAATAGAAAATCCATGGCCATTGTCAAATTTTATGCACCTCCTAAGTTATAAATGGAGGTTCTAGACAAGGTAGGTCCTATCCTGGTAGAAACCAACACAGACATGCACATAGTGCACAGAGTCTTTAGTGATGTTATGAATAGTGATGTCGACGGCTACTCACCCCATGTTCCTCAGATGTGAATGCCTATGGGCCTGGGGTGTTTTTCCCATGGACTGGGCCTAGTAGATGTGTAGAGGTTCACCCACCTCTCTGATAGGCAGTATCTCATTCCTGTCAGGAGCTCAAGGATGTCAGTCCCAATCGGATTACTTGTTGGTTCTAGGGAGAAAAATTGACTGGGTGAGGGAGGCAAAATATCTGATATGAGGCATGTTAGACCACTCACTGCTGTGGATGACGTTGGGTGCTCATACATGTGAAGGGAGCCCAAGACGGACACTGGAAGCATGACCACTAAGTGATCTGGACAAACTAACTCCTTGTAGAGTGATTCCCAGCTATACTTTGAAGAGAATGAGGTGACACTGCCTCCCCAGTAATGCTCTCGGAAGCAAATAAGGCAGTGACAGAGACAAAGTCCAAAATATAATATCTCTAAAAAATAGGCACAAGGAGCAACAAGTCTCGCAGTTAGAGGATGCATGGGTCCAAACAAATAATCCAACGATATACCTCCAACTTGGAGGTGATCAGGGAACAGTAATGAAAACTCACACATAATACTGCCAGGCAACATTATCTACACATAAAGAGAAATCTGTATGATACCAGAGATAAGTGGGTCGATTCCCTAGGCTGGGAAGATGGAGAGGAGTTGCACTGGGTAGCAGAGATGCGGCGGGAAAATTGGGGAGTCATCTGAGTAGATAAGGACATTGTGCAAACATTTGTACAATACTACCAAATACTTTATAGGGCCAGACTAGAGCACGCAGAACAAGACTTTGAAGCATTTCTGGGGAAGGACTGTTCACAGTACTAGCTGAAGCACAATGGGAAGCGCTAGAAAAGGACCTGACAGAATGGGAAATTGGTGAGGCAATGACAAACATGCAGTCAGGGAAGATGACCCCACTGCTTATGCCACATCTGTTAGACCTGTTCCATGTGGCCAGAGACAAATTGAATCTTACCCAGAACTTAATTACACAGCAATGGTGGTGATCCCCAAACAGGGCAAAGCAGGCGACCTCTGGGCCTCTTATAGATCTGTCTCACTGTTAAATACATTGAGTAAAATTGTGGCAAAGAATCTGGAGAATAGAATGGCCAAGGTGATTACATTCTTGGTGCATGCACATCAAACATCAAATGGGGGTTATGCTGAGAAAACAGACAAGGCTCAACTTCAGATGACTCAAAGTGTGGTTTGATATTCTTAAGGACATGCAAGAACCCAGACCCATACTATCATTAAATGCAGAGAAGCCGTTTGACTCCCTAGATTGGAACTATTTGCAGTTGACCTTGAGGAGATTCAGCTTTGGGTTTAAATTGTGTGCCTGGATGGCTTTATAATATAGACCACCCACAGCAGTGGAGAGGGTAAACAGTGCAATATCCAACATGTTTAACTTAGGACAGGGCATGAGACAGTGGTGGCTGCTGTCCCCTCTGTTCTTTACGCGGTCCCTGGAGCTGCTGGGATGCTGGGTGAGATGTAAGGCTGATATGGGATTCGCAGAGAAAACAAGCGAACTGAAAACATTTCACTGTATACAGATGGCACTTTGCTCTACCTCGCGGACCCAACCATGTTGATTCCAGTAGTACAGTTGGTTTTCCAAAACTTTGAAACCTACTCAGGCTACCTGATTTATTGGATGAAATCCACCCTATACCAGATGGGGGACTGAGACGGTCAGGGCACAGTGGAGGGCGCATTTCGTATAACACAAAATAGATTCAAATACCTTGACATTGAAATAACAAGCATTGGCAAAGTCAATAGGTCTCACTTTTGCAGGAGTTAGAGCTATTGACATTCTACACAACAATGTCTTTTACCAATGTGTTATGGAGTGGAGTGGATGTTTGTGGTGTGGAATTAAGTGGGTTGGATTGGAATTGTTAGTTGTCGAATTGTGTGGAATGGATTTGTGTGGTGTGGAGCGAATTTGTGGAGTGGAATTATGGGGCATGGTGTGCAGTAGAATTATGTGGTTAGTAATTATGTGTTGTTGAGTGTAGTGGAATTATGTGTGGTGGAATTGTGTGTTATAGAGTGTAATTATGTGGAATGGTGTGTTGTGGAGTGGTATGGAGTGGAGTTTATTTATGTGGTGTGCTGTTGACTTTTGTGGCATGATGTGGAATCCTTTGGTGAGTATTGGATGTGTTTGGTGTGCTGTGTAATTGCATAATTGAGTTGAATTTTGTGGTTTGGTGTTGCATTATATTGTGTGCAATGGGTATGTGAAGAGTTGAACTGTGTGGTGTATAACTGTATGGCATTGCATGAAATTATACTGATTGGAATTATGTGGGATGGTGTTGAGTATATTTATGTGGATTGTTGCTCTGTGACAAAGTGGTTTAATGTGGGGTGTATTTATGTAGTATTGAGAAGAGTGTAATTATAGGAAGTTGAATCATGTTGCGTTGAGTGATATTATGTGAAGTTTAATTTTGTTGAGTGGTGTTGGATTCTGTGGCAGTGAATTGTGTGGTGTGGAATTGTGTGTCACTTTAAACATCCATATATTCTACACAGAATGCACAATTTGCAGATGCTCTCAATCAATCAATCAATCAATCAATATTAAACTTTATTTGACCATGTTAATAACAGTCATAAAAACACAAAACATGTACAGTAGATGTAAAGTTAAAAAACATTTTTTTATATTCATAGATTAATCAAAAAAATGATAAAATACCAAATTCACATAACATTGAAAGTTTACACCTTGTAAAATAGTCACTGCTTAAAGGGAGGCCTCCAAAACATCAAAATCACATACTTTTCCTTAGCCAAAGGACCTTTTCAAGAACTTAGATACCCTCCAAGTCACAAGCTCATTCTCTAATAGATGTAGACGAACAAGCGCTGGACGGTATTGCCTAAGGCCTTGCTGTCGTAAAAGAGGCAGTAGCCAAACTTTCCTTATTTCTGAGAACAGCTTACAAAAAAGAATTAAGTGAATAGTGGACTGCTCTGAATGGGAGTCACACAGGCACGGGGGTAGGAGTCTTGACAAGTCGTTCATTTTGGGTGTTGTCGCTAGTCTATGAACAGTGCCCAGTCTGAATCTTATCAGAAGCATTCTGTCATAGCCACTTGGAACAAAATCTAAATGAGGTTCCATGCCAAAAGAAGTAAGCCTTAACTGATGTTGCATAACTGTGGGTTTTGTGACTTCATCTGCTGCTTTTAGGGAGCTCAACTGTTCGAGGTCCTCTTTCTTCAGTGCTTTTCTGGAAATCCGAGCCATGGAGATAGGGTATTTGAAATAGTCTGGGTGTCCTAGATCATTCAAGAACCTGTAAACAAACCTGAGCCAGGGGATCTTTAGCGCCCATTCCAGCCTAATGCAATTGCACAGGCTATCTCTGTTTAAGTAGGTCTGTTCACTGACCCATATCCTGTGCCAACAAAGTACTGGCTCCAATTTGATAAGGTCCATTATATAAGTAAGACCCAGCTCCTCATGGCACACAAATGAGGACGTGCCATGGGGAACTGAAAGGATCTACCGCAGAAAGGCATTTTCCACCTTTTTTTAAGGGGAGAGAGTTGGCAAAGCCCCACACCCCAGCCCCGTACATCACCACTGATATACATTGCACCTTATATATTTGCAAGAATTCCCCCGGTGGCTTCCTTCCCAACTTCTTTATGAAAATGGCAAGGGCACTAGTTGATCTGCTAAAACCAATTTTTTTCATCTCAATAGAGCAAATCCAGGTGTCATTCTGATTAAAAAGGACACCAAGGTACGAGAAACTTCTTGTTGATGCTAGCTTCCTACCCTCCAGACATATGTCCCTACCCATTTCCCTTTGTGCCCCTATACCACAGCTCATTACATAGGTCTTTGAGAAGTTAATGCATAAGACCAGATCAAGCATGAAGACGTTAAAACTATCCAAAACCCTTTGCAAACCATTTCGTGTGAGCGCCATTAAGACAGCATCTTCGACATATAAGAGGGCCGGTATAGGTCGTTCACCTGCTGGGGGAAAGTCTTGTCTGGTCTTTAAGAGAGCGTTGGCCAACCCGTTAATGAATAAATTAAAAAGAAAGAAGGCCAGGACGCAACCCTGCCTGACTCCTCTCCTTACAGGGAATGCTTCTTTACATTGACCCTCCACCCCGTATCTGACACTGGCCGAGGCTCCCTCATCAAAACGCTGCAAAAAGGCAATAATATTGTGGTCCACCCCCAGGCCTACAAGAATCTCCCATAGCCAAACATGTATTACAGAATCAAACGCTGCTGTTAGATCATTGAAAACGAAATAAATTCTCCCCTTTTTAGCTCTTGTATATTTCCCTATGATGATGGCCAGGTTTAAGCTGTGTTCTATGGTGCCCAACCCCTCCCGAAAGCCATACTGAAGGTCTGACAGTACCTGATTTTTTGCTGCCCAATCCTGTAAACGCCGCAGGACTACACATCCCGCCACCTTCATCATGGAATCAAGAATGGAAATTGGTCTGTAACAACCACGATCCTAACGATTTTCCTTCTTGAAAATCAAGATTATGATGGGCTCCACCGAAGTCTTTGGAAATGTAGTACAAACAATAGCATTGACCCATTGGATTAGAAGCGGGCCCCATAGCAGGACGTTTTATTTAAATGTGTCAACTGGTACCCTGTCGTGGCCGGGTGCCTTACCCCCAGGCTTCGAGCAAGAGCTAGATCTACTTTGTCCACCGTTACGTGGAGGTTGCCTTGAAATGTGGAATATACTCCCGGGTAATTGATGGTTGTGATTGACTGGGCCATTATATACTGCAGAGAAATGACTAACCCAGTCTTTTTCTGGAATCGCAATCTCAATAGCGGGGCCTTCTCCCCCACACATGGGAGGGGCCCTAAGTACCTTCTAGAAGGCCACAGCGTCCTTCCGTAGGGCGGCTGCTTGGAGGGAATCCCAGGCTTCCTCCCTCAGGCACCTTTTTCTATCAGCAGTAGCTCTCTTATAGTCTGCTCTTGCCCTCCTTACCCCCCCCCCAGGGAATCTGGGTTGTCTATGAAGCTCTGTCTTCAGTTTAGAGTGTGCATTAATACCGGCACTGTTAAACCAACTTGGGGTTTTCGGCCTATTACGGCATTGAACGCTCAATAAACTCTTGACCTCTTTAGTTATCTCAAGGAAGGAGTGCACTATGTCGTTCAATGTGGAAAGCCCACTCAGGCAGATATCAAAGATGGGTTTACGTGACAAGATAAGCTGTTTTGTCAATGCCTCTGGGTCAACTTTGGACCAGCGAAGAGTGTAACCATTCTTTTTTTTCAACTCTAAGGTACCCATCACCCGGTTTGCTGGTTTCTTCCCAATAAAACCATGGGCGGATAGAAATAGCTTAAGACAAAGTGGATAGTGATCACTCAATGCGATGCCCCCTATCATAAAAGAAAGCAGCCTCGGGTCAAGGGCATATGAAGCTAACATAAAATCAATGATAGAAACAAGACCTCTACCATTAAGAGTCAAGGACATGGTCAGAGGGGTAGAAACAAGATCATTGACAAATCCCAGATCATTGACAAATCCCAGATCATACCGGGACAATAGTTCATTAAAAAGTTCCCCAGTCTTTCTATGTGAGAAATGACAATTAAGCTCCCCCTCCTCATTATGGAGACTACATGGTCTGGGATCAACTGATTTACACAATGCACAGTTAAAATTCCCCAACAGAATAATCATAGTGTCCTTTGACCTCAGGTTACAAATGGCATCCAAGGCCTTGCCAATCCTTGTGAGCTCAAACCCAAGCTCCCCCGCTGGAACATTTTTATAAAAATTTTACCACAAGCACACAATGTGAGTGATTTATAAATAATTGAATAATATGGTAGTAATAATCCCCTGACAAAATACAATCTTATCCGCTGCTAGCTTATTAGAGATATACGTGCACAACCCTCCCTTGGGCCTACTTCCCAAACGCTTCACCGCACGAGTATTAAAAGTCATGTAGCCATTAATGTGTATTGGCTCTAACTCCCATGTTTCCTGTAAACACAGGATGTTGGTACTTGCATTGAACTCACACTACTGCGGGTTTTGAATCTTGGAGCGCAGCCCTGCAATGTTCCAAGAGCTAATGCTAGTTGCAGTAGTTAATGTAAATGGGGTAGGACTCACTTGTGATGTGGGGGAGGGTTACTTAAGCTGTGTGGAGGCCCTGTATTGGTACTAAGCGCGCTGGTATTTCTCAAAACGTCTGACAGGGAATTTCTGCACGCAGACTACCTACGTTTGCACAGAGTCGGAAGGGGGAGTAGGTTGATCACAGTGCTAGCGGTCCTACTAAACTGGGCTTTAAAGTAGACCACTGGCTTGTCAAGCCCCCCATCTGCTGTTTCGATTTGCTGTGAGAGAATCATCAGTCAGTCTACCTCTTCCATGTTGTAGAGAGGTTCAAAGGGGTAACTTACAGGGATTGGTTAGCTGTGATAAACAGGACCTACACAGAAGCCCTCTGAACAATGTTGAAAGTGTCTTAGGGGATGATAGAAGAAACCTAAAGGGGCAATGCTTAACCCCTTGCTTCTGACTGGCCAGTTACCCACCCTAGTCAAGATGGTACGGACAAGTGCTGGGGATGCAAAAGAAAGAACCACACAGTCACCCGGCAAATACTTATCGGAGCATCCCACCCAACCTATCCGATGAGTCATTCTAAATTCAGAAAAAAGCTCAGTTGTCAAACCTGTTTTCCCAATTATATAGTGCAGAGATTTATTATATAGGGTAGACCAGTTTTCAAACTCCCCTTGCAGCAGAGGGGGACGTTCACCAGGACTATATTGAGTGGTGTTGCTTCCGGTGGAAGGTGTAATACCTTCGGGCCCATGACTCCCCCCCCCATAAGCCCCCTGGGGTCCTAAATCCGGACTGGGTGAGATACCGGAACCTGCCTTATGTAAGGGCTGTTGTTTAGGGCTAGATGTTAAGTTGACAGCTTTCGGATTACCCTGCTGCCAGGTAGGATGAGGGTGCATCAAGTGACCTGCCAAAGTTTGCTAGGGAGCAGCCCCTTCAGAAACAGGACGTTCAAGGCTGGGTTGCTGGCTAGCACTTGAGGGGGCCCCCAGGGATAAAGGGGTCTTATGCTGCACACTATTCAGGGGAAGATTATGAGCGTCCGCGTTCAGGGAACTAGGTGGCACCTTAGGGACAGGTTGACTGGGACCTTGTGATATTACGGAGGGATGGTTCATACGCTTTTCCAGGTTAGCTAGTGTACCCTCGATAATATTAAGGCTAGCTGCTAGCAGGCTCACAACAACTGAGAAGATTTCCTCCAATTTCTGCCAAAACTCCAGAGTGTGCAAGCCTAAGGGACAGGTGGTAGCAGCCTCTGTAGAAAGTGTGTGCTCAGGGGGTGGCGCATGTAAACCCATTGTCGTCACGGGTTCCAACGATGTGGGCTGTTTGTTAGTTTGCCTAGTATTACCCGACACCTTCCTATTCTTCCCTGGGGGTTTTGACCTTGTTGGTTGACTTTCTTTGGGCTTTTGACCCCCGGTAATGCGTTTAGGCCTTGCACCCTCCTTACTCACATCATGTGAATGAACATGCAGTGAGTCTATTATAATAGATTCGAGAATGGGAGATATCGTAGGGGAACAAACAGCAGGTAAATTAGCTTCATGAACAAACAATGGAGGGTGTGGTCCAGCTAACATGGGCTCGATGGATAGTCTACGTTCGGTTAACGCTATTTCATGCATTTACGCTGATTCTGCCAGCGTCAGGAAAGCATACAAGGTACCCGCAACCCCCTTTCCTATGAGAGACTTTCTTTTACTCATTATGCAGATTCCTTAGAAATAAATATGTGAGCCCAAAAACTGCTATGTCTAACAAAATTTGTGTCCTGTTCACAAAGTAGCGAACTTAACACAGTAGAACACATCACAAAGTCTCACCAGTTAAGTAAACGGATAATAGGTGTCAGTGGGGTTGCCCAGCCCGGGCTCTTACGGCCCCTGAAAGACACAAACGGGCCCGTCCTTGGTCTGGGCATCGTCCAATGTCGTGGGAGGAGAGGCAGCGCTTTATGCGCGAATACTACGCCTCCCCCTCATTCGCGGCAGCTGTGGTCAGAGGGTTGCACCCTAGGAGTTGGAGTCCACTCCCAAGGTGGTATCGGCAAACGCTGAAAGCAGGTGGCGATTAACCCTGGGACTACGTTCCACAAGGGAATACTCTGCAGCTCGCACGGGACAAATAGGGCTCCACTGAGATCAGCAGAAGGTTAATAGATGCTCTCATATACCATAGAGGTGGGCAAGCCACTGAAAACTCAAAAGCTACAGAAAGCTCTACAGCCGCTGAAAATCTTGAGCCAGGCTCGTCTAGCCCAAAGCAAGCTGAGCTTTCATGTGACTTCTCCTTCTATCCACGCCCTACCCTTACGTGCAAGGAGTTCAAATCAATGCATTAGTATTTTAGATAAAATGCAAAGACACATACCGCCAGATTCATGAAAAACGGCATTTGCGATTCTGTAATAGCGAATCGCTATTCAGAAATCGCAAATCTGAATTCATGAAGATTTGCGATTAAAAAAAGCGATTCGCACGCGATCGCAAATTCCGTTAGCGATTACCGATAATCGCAGAAAAATCGCTATTTTCGGCTACCCGCGCCGGGATCGAGAACTCGCAAATAGCGATATCGCTATTTGCGATATCGCTATTTGCGAGATCGCAAACTCGCGAGATCGGGAAAACGGGAAGTCGCATTTCGAGCCCAGTGATGACATCACAACCAGGAAGCAGCCAGTTCCCACCCCCATTCACCACAGTGAGGCTGACTTCGAGGGAGCAAGTGGGAGAGCTGCTGCAATACAGGAGATTACTACACATCTACTACTTTGCTACAATGTCAGAGGAACCTGTTCCTGGCACCAGCAACTCCTCTGGGCGCAAAAGGAAGCTCAAATTTTCCGAGCAGGAGCTCGAACACTTGATTGAGGGGGTGGTGGCCAACCACGATAAACTCTTCGGAAAAGATTCCAGGAGGGTCCCTGAGCAAGAGAAACGGAGGATATGGCAGGGGATTGCCTCCACTGTTAACTCCGTGGGAGTGGCTGACAGGTCCCTAGAGGAGCTGAAGAAACGGTGGTATGACCTCCGAGGCCATGCCAAGGAGAAGGTGGCGGAGCGCCTTGGAGAGTCGTCGGGCACTGGAGGTGGCGGACCTACAGTCCCTCCCAACACAGCCATGGAGGACCAGGTGGAGGACACCCTAGAGAGGGAGGCCTGTATAGGCTTCACACGTCTCGACTCATCCCGCACCACCCAAGACACCCAAGGTAAGTGGCATGCGACTGCGACCCTGCCCCCTATGAATGTCCATGACCAAATAGGCTCCCCTAATGTCCCATAGGCATGCCATAGTTGCACATCAAGGAATGTGCTGATGCATTGTGGGAGATGTAGTGTGGCTACAATGTAGTAGTACCACAATGCAGCCAGACAGGTCCCAAAGCACACAAAGCCACAGCCATTCAGGGAATGTCACCCAGCATGCATGTAGCAACTGCACGTCTGCCAGATACATGCAACTAATGATCCTCCACTTACCCCCACAGGTGGCGGCGAAAGCAGCGATAGTGAAAGGCTGCAAATTGATGAGGAGGTCCAGGAGGAGGAGGTGCCACCACCAACCCAGGCACCAGCCCCTGCCGCTGCTACAACACCAGCAGCCAGATCCACCTGCAGTGTTCCCCCTGCGACTGGTGCAGCACCTACAGCCGCTGCCAGGCCAGCTACTATTGTGCCCCCTGCTACTGCTGCACCACCTAGAGCCGCAGCCAGGCCAGCTACCATTGTGCCCCCTGCATCTGGCGCACCAGCAATGCCAGCTGTCACACCTCCAGCAGCTGTCGCTACAACATCTGGGCCCGCGCCAGTTGCGACACAGCGGCCAGCCACAGACTCAGGCCAGCAGGGCAGGCATGGCAGGTATCGCCAGCACACCACTCCAGCAAGCAGGAGGGGCAATGGACAGGGACTGGCGCGTTTGAGCGTTGAAAGACGCATGTTGAGGATACACCAGCGCCAGGCACGACAGCAAGGAGCCATTCAGCTGCAGCTCCATAAGATAGGGCGCAATGTGGCCACAGTCGCAGACCGCATGGACCGCATGACGGCGGCCATGGCAGGTGTGGGGGAGCGCATAGACAACATGACTGCAGCCATGGCAGGTGTGGGTGAGGGAATGGCCCGCATGGCTGCAGCCATGGAGGCCAAAACCGCTGCGATGTCCACACAGCGCAGTGCAGCACGCCGCCGCCACCGTCAACTCATGAGCCGGCTGGCCTCCTACAGCAGGTCGAATTATGTTGCTGCCAATGCAACTTCTCTGTTGGCGCGGCGGTCCCTAACACAACAGCACCAACTTGTCCAGTGCAGTGAGGACATGACCAGGGTCCTGGAGCACCTCACCACGGCCGTTACGGCACTACACCCTCCAGCAATACCATCCACTGTGGGGGGTGATGATGCTAGTGAGGGGGCATCCAGCGTCAGCAGCCACTCAGCCTCACAAATCCCACCACACAGCCGCAGCACCAGGCCCACGCCAGGTCCAGAAGCCCCGGAGGAGGATGCCCCTCAGAGGCGCTTGGGCGCAACGCGCAGTAGGCGCACTTGAGAACATTTGACTTTCATTGGCACAGGCTGACTTTAAGCCTGCCATGTCCTATGACACAGCAGTATGCTGTAATACTGTTAGTGGGAGATAGTTGTTGAAACCTTATTTTTTTGTGATTTGAACGAATACATTTATTTTGCTACACACATTAGCGTTGTGTCATCATTACATTTTGCATGCATTGTTGATTTGTGGGGTGATGGAAGAGGTTGTACTAGAAACTGTTCACTGTGATGTGGTTGCGACGTCTGTGCCCTTCTGCTGGGTTGTCCCCACGTGCATGGCGCGCATGTGCAGGTGGCCGGTTGTCCCCTTCAGATTCACTGCCAGAGATGTCAACAGGTATCCGGCGCTTGGTTGCAATGTTATGTAGTATTGCGCAGACAGCCACAATGCGGCAGCACACTGCAGGACTGTAATACATGGCCCCACCTGTCTTGTGCAGTATGCGGAACCTGCTCTTGAGCAGGCCAAATGTCCTTTCTATGCAATTCCTTGTCCGTATGTGTGCAATATTGTAGCGCCGTTGCTGGGGTGTAGCAGGGTTGAGGTATGGGGTCAGGAGGTATTCACGGAGGGCTTAGCCACTGTCACCTGAATGAGAGGAGCAGATGGTGATTGCCTGTGCTGCGCTGTTACATCTTAGCAATGTGACATTTTCGACAAAGTGTACTTACCAAGTAGGTGTCCTTCCCCAAACTCTCCCCTGACCAGTCGTGTGTGGAGGCCGCTGTGCCGGAATATGAAGGAGTCATGGGTACTCCCTGGGTACTGTGCGACAATGTCCGTGATGTATGTCTTAGCATTGCAGACCATCTGGATGTTGAGGGAGTGGTAGGACTTTCTATTGCGGAACATATACTCCATGGCAGCTGGTGGGCAGATGGCGACGTGGGTACAGTCTATGCATCCGAGCACATGTGGAAAATGGGCTACATTGTAGAATTGTAGCTTGGTCATGTCCAATTCCTGTTGGCTGGCGGGGAATTTGATGTGACGGTGTAGCTGGGTGAGCATGGCGTCAACAAAAGTGTGGAGGCAGCGTGACATGGTGGGCTAGGATATCCCCCCAGCAGCCGCTACTATCCCCTGGAAACTCCCGGAGGCCAGGGGGTGCAGGCTACACAATACCTGCACATGTGTAGGCACCGCATTGGTACGGCTTGTTGGGTGCTGCATCAGGGGGTCAAGGTCCTGTATTAGCTGCATTATCATTTCCCCATTCAGCCTGTATTTAGCATATATCTGCTCTCTGGTTTGGCCCAGCAAGGTGACCCGCTGGCGGAATATCCTGTCCTGGATCCTGCGTCTCCTCCGTGCTAATCGCTGTAGCCTTCGACGCCTCACCACCATGTACATTCCTGGCATTGTGGGACTCCTAATGCTGCTGCTGATGATTGTCCTTATGTGTGATTGGTCAGGCCAGAACCTGTTTGTGATTGGACAACGGTTTTTTAAAAGTAATTTTTGCATGGCTTTTATGGTTACCACCTGCTTTGAGTTGTCCTTATTTTGCGCGGCGCAAAATGCGATTTTTGGGTTTTTCGCTATTAGCGATTTTTCTTGAATACCGATTGCGAATCTATAGCGAATTCGCTATTTATTTCGCAGAATCCGTGGTTTCTCGCATTTTCCAAATCGCTAATGCTCACCTGCCGGGATTCTGCGAATATAATAGCGAATTCGCTATTCTGTGTTTGCGAATTCGCTATTTTGATGTTGAATGCCGATTACGGAAATTGCGCCCGCAATTGCATTTTCGCAGCGATTGCGGGCGCAATTTTACTTCATGAATCAGGCTGATAGATACCCATTTTGTGAATGGCTTGCACAAATTGAAACCAGAAAATCAGGGATTAATCTGGACTTAGCATTTAACTAAATTGTATGATGTTAGGCAAATATTTTAGTTAACCCGGTCTTTCTTTTGCTTCATGATCACATATGAAAGTTGTGAAGTACCTTTAAACATATGAATTTAGAATACGAGCTATACAAAATTTTATTGTGTTTGGTTTAATAGACTATAATGTTGTGCCTATAAGAATCTAGACCGCATAGAGAGAGGGCACATGGAAACTGACTTGCCTCTAGGGTCAATAATGGCACTGTCTCCAGGACGCAGGCAGGACAAGAATGGTTCTAAATTTAGATTTGGAATATTTTACTTTTGATAAGTACCACTCAGTGTAGTGGTTGGTAATGATCATCGTCCTAAGCTTGTATTGGGTTCGATAGGACTGGTCCTGTTGTTGTCACACATTATTCATCAGTATGCACAAAAGAATCACCAACTAAAAGCCTCTTCTAGGCATGACATTAATATTGGCGCAGCAATTGCACTAGAAAGACAAATGCAAGCAAAGAAAAGAGGCACACCTACCCCAAATGGGTAGAACAAAGGCACAATTGCAGTCTAAGTGGGCACTTCACACCCTAGGCACCACTGTGTCAATGCACCTGTTGAACCTATGACAGTAATTTCCTTATGCAAAAACCACAGTTGATGGACAGAATGCAGAACAATGTCATACATTCACCCCAGTACAGAGATCTGGGCCTAAATCCATCGTTTTTTGCACTCCACACCACCCCAGTTCAGACATGGCCATATGCAAATCAGTCTGACCCTGTGCCTCATGGGAACAGTCCAGCCCGAACTGCCAAGCCATGCCTTCCCTGGACCGGAAACAAGCTTCCGAGGACCGGTTTCTGGCATTCCAGCCGTCTTCAGCCCGGCTTGCTTGAATCCAGTGGTGTGGAGAGCATGGGACTCACGTCTGAGCATACCCATCCCACTCGGGGTGACAAATGCAAAAACCACAGTTGATGGACAGAATGCAGAACAATGTCATACATTCACCCCAGTACAGAGATCTAGGCCTAAATCCATCGTTTTTTTGTGACCACATGAAGGATCAGCTCACCACGATTTGAACAGGGTTTACAAAGGTTAGCCAGCCAGAATCTCAATATTAAACCTTGATAGATTAATTGCCCTTTCAGCTGCAAACATACATAGTATGCATACAAGACAAAAAAAACAGTTGGCATTAAAGATCTCTGTTGAGCAAATTAAAAGACCTTTAAACCGTGACAAGAATTCATAACTGATATCTAGGCTCTGGTCCTCTGCCATCGCATGAAGACAACACTGTGGCCGCAGAATTGCATCTTTCCTGTTGCCCTTCCAGTATCATACCTCTCGCGGGCACTTACATGAGTCTCAGGTTATTCATGAAATCCTATAAAGTTACTCCGTCGAGCAGTCCAAAATCTGCCTTCCCAAACTACAGGCTCTCCTGCTCATTTTTCCCCGTGATTAGACCTAAAAGTTGGTGACCAACGATCAAAAGAAATGAAGACAAAAATAAAAGAGCTGAGGATGCTTGTGGCTGCAGAGGTGATCAGCTTCAGTTGAGTTTTTGGAGCCGGAGCGTGGAAGCAGCCTTTCAAAAGCACCAGTGAGCCGAATGTTGGGTTTCGGAGCAAAGGGTGGGTGAAGCCCTGTCTGTGTTTAACCATATGATGTGTGTTATCTTCGGGCCTGCCACTGTGTGGGGAAGGAGAAGTGTGCTAGGCTTGTGCAGTTTCATTAAAACAGTCAATGACTGCAGAAGGCCATAGAGTCATTCCAATGTCGAACAGGAGACACATCTTGGGGTCAGTGTGAATTCTCTACAGTGGACAGCACCGTGATGAAATTTACATGCGTAAACATTCCAGATTGCTGCAAAGTAAGGAGATTCTCTCTCCAATGATGGCGAATACTGCAGCCACCCATCCCAACACAATGGCAGGTTGCTCACATGACTCCATTGTTGCCACGTCCAAGCGCTGAATGCACTCCTGGCTCCGACCCTGCTAAAATGGCAGAGGCACACGACCCCTCTTTAGACCGAATCTAACCCGATATGGGCCACCTATGTAAAGGGGCGTTGAAACGAAAAGCAGCATGTCCCCCATACGGGTGCACAAATGCATGTGTTTCGACTTGCTGAGAACAGAACGGAGGTTGCAGAGGAAGTAGTTGTTTGGGTACAATGGGCGTGTTTCTGCAACGCTGAGTTTAAGTTTGTAAACTAAAAATGACAGCATCTGCACACTAACACATGTGTTTGGAAACTGAAAGTACTGTCATTTGACCTTACTTTTGGGGAATCCCAAAAAAACAAACATTCTCAAAACAGGAGCCGAGGGAATAGAAATAAATAGTGTGTCACAATCCACCTAAATGCTAAGAAAGAGATGGTGACATGCAAAAGCGCCAGTCTCCAAGGGAGTGAACAAACTACCACAAGGAGGGACAAATAAAACAGATTCACCTATCAAAAGCACCAATTTATGAATGGCATGAAGGAGCCAATGACAAGCAGTGGGTATGCTTAAAGCCCATAGAGCACATTACAGAATGTCAAATAACAGTGCATGCCTTGCCTAGGCTCGACTTAAAAACAGGGATGGAAAGGTTTCTAGAGATGAACATGAACTGGGTCCCGGAGGAGTTCAGAGAGGATGCAGAACGATTGCACAAGTTCCCTCTCACATTGATGGGCAGGGCAGTGGTCTTCAAAATGATTATGCTACCCAAACTGCTGTACGTCCTGCAGAATACACCATTTTTGGTGCTGAACTCCTACTTTGGTAAAACAGATGCAATGCTGCACGCTTCACTTTGAAATTGCCCGCCCCACCCCAACAGTGGCCCTGTGGATGTTGTGCCACTCTGTTTACAACGATGGTCTCACTCTCCCAGATGTGAGGTGTTAGAATTGGGGGTCTCTGGTTGGTGCAAGTATGCTCTTGTGACAAGCAGGGACCCTCTCCTCTAAGTCAGGGCAAAGGATGACCCCTAAGAATTACCCTTGCTCACCCTCTAGGTGCGTGGCGTGAGCAGCCAAGGCTATTCTTCAGGCATTAGTTAGTTAAGCATTTGTAATCACACACACAGTAAAATATACCAATCCCCCCACAAATGGACACCAGGCTGTGAATATATAAAAATACGAATCTTTATGTAAAATATATATATCTCTTAGGTCAGACTTATCACAAGACCAAATAACGTTTCTGGTGCACCACAGGTTGTAAATAGGCAAAGGTTCTTAGTTTCAGTTCAAAAAGGGGAAGTTCTTTGGTAATTTGCTTCTACTGCGGATTTTTGAACTTCAATGTTCCAACATTAGCTCTGTTACGTTTTATCTCCCTTGATGTCTTGAATTCCACAGTTCTCTCCGTGTTCTTGCCTTTCAAAAGAAAGCCTCTCTCTGTCCTGGGGCTTTGGGACTCTCCCCGGGCCTTCGGCGTGCCTTGCAGCGCCTCTCCTGCCTTCAAGGGTGAAACTGACTCGGCCCCTACCAACTCTCACGCATCGGGCGTGAGCACGCCTGTGCCGGGCCCGGCTCTTCCTCTCGGCTCGAGGACAGAGTCAGCTGCGGGCCGGCCCAGCGGTGTGGGGGGGACTCGGGAGACAGCGCGGCAGGTAAGAGCAAGCTCGGGTGCCCTGACGTGTAGTGCTGACGGAGCACACATCTCTACTCACCCGTGGGGGCTCCGGGCACACGGAGGCTTCCCTGCGCAGCTCCCAGGCAGGGAGCGAGGACGGGGAAAGAAGGAGTTGCAGGCCCCGGGCCCGGTGGTGATTTAATGCGCACTTCTTCTTCTTCTTTGGCAAGAGTCGGCACAGGCTTGTGCGACTCCAACGATGGGGGCACTCTCGGATCTTGACGCCAGAGGGCGTATGCAGGCAGGCAGGCGCAGGCCGCGACCCTTGGCACGATGGTGTGGGGGTCTCCTCAGCGGGGCCGGCGCGGCCTGGCAAAACCTCGGGGATTGCGAAGCGGGGTCACAGGGCACGGACTGTGCAGCTGTCGACCCGGCGTGGATCACAATCCACAAAGGAAATTCCAGCGGGAGGGGTGAGAGCGCTTCAAGGCACTCCAGTAGCAGGCAGGGGGCAGAGGAGCAGAAAGCCAAGCCTGGGGGCAGAGAGCGACTCCGGTCGGAGCGAGGCTCTCACAGGACAAAGGCAGGCAAGCTCCCGAGTGCTACAGCCCTAGGAGGGGCGATGAGGGGCGCAGTCTGGCTCCAGCAGGGAAGCACACACATCTCGAAAATCAAGACGAGCGAAAGCACCAAGGACCCACTAGTCCTGGGGTCCAGGTCAGGGGGCAAGCTCAATCAAGCCCTTGGAGAATGTTTAAAGCACAAAGAAGCAAAGTCTTTTCTCAGCAAGTCTTCTCCTCTCCTTTCTCAGCAAGGCAAGCAGCAGGCCAGTCCTTCCAGCGTCTCTTCTCCTTCTAGTCGGGCAGAGGTCCTTCGTGGTAAAACAGGATTCTGATTTACAAGGAGCAGGGCTCCTACTTTTATACACAGTTTCTTTTGTTCTTACAGGCCAGGGGGGCCTTTGCATAACTACATTCAGTCCCTGAGCACTGTGTTGGGGGTACTTCTGGCTTCTGCTTTCAGTGTGAGGGCAGGCACACCAGACGCTCCACAGGAGGTGGAGCCAGCATTGTGTGGACAGGGGCAGCCAGGAGTACCTTGATGATGGGGCTTCGCCCTTCCTGGGCCAGGTGCAGGCTGAGTCATCAGTCGCTCCCCAGGGGGGCGGAGCCAGCATTGTGGTGGCAGAGCACAGCCTGATGCATAGTCCAGGGAAACTCCCACCAAGGTATAATCCTTCCATTCACCACCTGTCATCCCCAAGCCCTGTCACTCACACAACCCAGACAGTCAGATACACATATTGCAGAGGTGGGCTGAAATTGTTAGGCAAGCAAATGCTAACTATCTAAAAGTAGCATTTGCAAACACAGGATATTAAAATAAACTTTACTAAAAGAAGTACTTTATTATTCTGAGTTCAGGCATACTAAACATTAATTTCTACCATGTTCCCTGAGCCTGCTGGGATTATAGAGTGTAATAATTCCAGCAGCCAATCTGGCCTAAAAGGGAGCAGGTAGCCTTACAATAGTGAAAACGAATTTGGCTGTAATTCACTATTAGGACATGCCACACTCATCAGAGCATGTCCTACCTTACACTTACAATGCACCCTGCCCTAGGGCCTACCATAGGGGTGACTAATATGAAGTTAAGGGAAGGTTTAGGGGCTGGCAAGTGTGTGCACTTGCCCAGCCAGCATGACAGTGCCAGACTGCACGCAGGTTCTGCAATGGCAGACCCTAGACACATTTTAAAAGGCTGCGTGTGTGAGTGGCTCAACCAGCGCTGCAGGCCCACTAGCAGTATTGGCATTTACAAGCCCTGGCACTCCTGGTGCACTTTACTGGGGACTGATAATAAATCCAATTAACCAATCAGGTATACCAAACACAGTTATACTTTATACAGGGAGAGCATATGCACTTTAGCACTGGTCAGCAGTGGTAAAGTGCCCAGAGTCATTAAACCAACAAAAACAGGTCAGAGAGAGTATTGGAGGAAGGCAAAAAGTTTAGGGATGGCCCTGCCAAGAGGCCCAGGTCCAACATGAGGGGATTATATAGGGTCCCTCAACTTCAGGTTATTCATGAATATATGGGGGTTCACTCCACAGACTGAGCCAGCAATTTAGAAGGGAAAGAAGACAGATATAGGGGCCACATATCTACATTATGTAAATGGGAGGAAAGATAGAAGCTGCTTGCCAGGACTGACTGAGGCATCCCTGAGAGCGTGGGATGACACCACCAAAGCTTAGAGATGGCAGGGAACAATAAACCTGTCTATCCCGTTATGGAAGGGGAGTGTCCTAAGGGAGTTTGGCAAACTCACAGCTGTCAAACTGTTAGGTTTAAAAAAAAACATTCTTATTATATACCTATTCCATGCCATAGTAGATTAGCAATGTGCGACTGAATGACGTTCTATTTATATTCATTTTATGTAACCCACGGTGTTATCCTTGTAACGCCCAAGCCTCAGTTAGCAAGTGTGACTCTATTTTGTATTTCGCAATCCTCATTAGGCTGTGTCTGAACTAGGCCTCATTATTCATATTGCTGCCTCAGCAGAACACTGTATTCAGCTATTATTTCCATCCCTGCTCAAGGTTGGATTCTGACTTACTAATGAATAGGCTATTCTGCCCTCGCATTCCTATCCTTGTGTGTACATTTGCTCCCACTTTAAGAGACGCTGAGACTCAGCGCAGTAACCTTGGATTTACAGATAGCATGTACCCGTCTGGCAGGTGGTAGCCCATCCTTCTGTGCCTCCTTTGTTCATGTTTGGCCCAGGCAGGTAACTTTCAACTGTTGGCGTTGTTGGAGGTTTCTTGGGAGTAATGATTACTCATTGCAGACTGCTGGGGGGGTCAGTTCCTCAGCAGACATCTTAGGGTGCAGGTCAGATTGGACTCCTCTACAGAGTATTGCTAATAAAGCTTGTTTGTATTCTCTACTGTCTGACCAACTCTTCATTCTTGGGAAGGCATAGAAGGTGGTGTAAGTAACCCGGGTGGTCCCTAAGGGCCACTTCCTTCAAAATAAGAGACATTGGAGTGAGGAGAAGTGAAATTGTTTGAGAGATGACAACAAGAATACAAATTAACACCCACCTAAAGATATAAACATATTTAATTACCAGAACACTGCTGAAGGGTCTAATTATCTAGAGGCTGGTCTCTCAGATGTACCTTACTATTATTAACAATTCTCCAGATGGCCTCCAGAACCTGCAGAGTAGATGGGAGGCCGACCTAGAGGCCCTGGCAGACATCAGTTGAGATGCTGCCCCGATACTCTCATGCAAAGTTGCAATAAAGACAAGATTTAAGCTAATATGTATAGAAGATTCTATTACAGGACCAAACTATTTGAAATGGGGAGGCATTGTGGAAGAAGGGACGCTTTGCAACACACTCTGGAGTTGCCCCAAGGTGAGTGTGTACTGGGGTAAAAACCATATGGGAAATGGAAGATATTGTGGAGGTAGAAATTCCCAAGACACCCCACCTTGTTATATGGGATAGCCCCTATTAAAGGAGCATACAATACATATGAGGTGAAGATCACCAAATGAAAACATATAGCCAATTTGGCAATAAAGACTGTTGCTTATCGTTTCCTTGTGTTTTTTTAAAGTGTCTCAATCATTATTTTTTTTTGTTTTATAAGATTTTATTGAGGACAAAGAGAAGAGAATAAAACATGAAATTCTTGAACTGTACATGAAGTAAAGAATTAGCCCCATAAAATAATTTCATATAGCAAGAAATATAAATGTAAAATAGAACATACTATAATAATATTTTTTTTAAAGAAGAGAAGCGAAAAAAAAGTAAGTAGTAGAAAAGAGACAGAAAACATTATTAAGGTAGGATGTCTGATAAACATGGAGAAAAAGGTAACCATAATAAATCAGATCCATTCATAGGCTGAACAGTTTGAAAAGCGATAATGTAAATTCTATTGTTATCACATGTATGGTTCCACGAAGAGCAAATAGACAGAGTGTAAATATCTTTCCATGAAACTGTAATCTGCCTAAAAGCAGTAGCAAGAAGACGATCTAATAGTTTAACAATACTATATGATAGAGCCAATGAGAACAATTGAACCAAGAAAGATACATTCAATTAATAAAGAATAGACCTTTATCAGTGTTTCCAAGACTCAATCTATTCTTGATTTGTTGTTCCATAGTGATGGAGAAATACAGCATTGACTTGCAGTCTAGGCAGAGAACAACCAGTTTTATGTGTACACTTCAAAGATGAATAATTTTTCAGGAGATTGACATTGGACATATAAAGAGAGGCATGGAAAGGAACAAAGTTCTGAAAGAAATTCTCCGGAAGAACCCATACTGGAGTAGAACGCTCAGGGAAGTTGTACATTAATGTTCATGAGTGTCTAATATTGGATGAGGTATGATATACTATAAAATCATTCAATCAAATGTTTTTTTATTTCAAATGCAAAGAGCCATAAGACACAATAAAGCAGTTAAAAGGATAAAAACTAAATATTACAAATAATAACTACCCACAATCTCATACAAGCAACAATGCAGCAGTCAAAAAAATACATAAAACATGGAGTAAAGGAAACCCAACAAGATTATAGCAGTATTCAACATGGATATAGATATAGAAAATCTGGTTTTCAGGCATTGTTACTTCAATGATTGACATTGTTCACATGGAAATTTAAAATTAGAAAATCCAATGCTTCCTTGTGATTTGGTTGCTTAAGTTTTGATAAGGCTATACATGGAGTTTTATTATTCCAAAATAAAGTTGCCCCAAGGTGAGTGTGTACTGGGGTAAAAACCATATTGGAAATGGAAGATACTCTGGAGGTAGACATTCCCAAGACACCCCACCTGGGTATATGGGATAGCTCCTATTAAGTGAGAATGCAATACATATGAGGTGAAGATCACCAATTGAAAACACATAGCCAAATTGGCAATAAAGGCTGTAGCTCATCATTTACTTGTGTTTTTTTAAAGTGGCTCAATCATAGTTTTTTATTTTTATAAGATGTTATTGAGGCCAAAGAGAAGACAATAAAACATTACATTCTTAAAGTGTACATGAAGTAAAGATGTAGCCCCATAAAATAATTTCATATAGCAAGAAATATAAATGTACAATATAACATACTATAATAATATTTTTTAAAGAAGAGAAGCGAAAAAAAAGTAAGTAGTAGAAAAGAGAAAGAAAACATTATTAAGGTAGGATGTCTGATAAACATGTAGAAAAATATAACCATTGTAAATCAGATCTATTCATAAGTTGAACAGTTTGAGTAGAGATGATGTAAATTCTATTGTTGTCACATGTATGATTCCACGAAGAACAAATAAACAGAGTGGAAATATCTTTCCATGAGACTGTAATCTGCCTAAAAGCAGTAGCAAGAAGAAGATCTAATAGTTTAACAATACTATATGATAGAGTCAATGAGAATAATGGAACCAAGAAAGATACATTTTATTAATAAAGAATAGACCTTTATCAGTGTTTCCAAGACACAATCTATTCTTGATTTGTTGTTCCATAGTGATGGAGAAAGACAGCATTGTGTTGTGGTCTAGGCAGAGAAGAACAAGTTTTATGTGTACATTTCAAAGATGAATCATTTTTCAAGTGGTTGACACTGGACACATAAAGTGTCTCATGGAAAGGAACATTGTCCAGAAAGAAATTCTCCATAAGAACCCATACTGGAGTAGAACACTCTGGGAAGTTGAACATTAATGTGCATGAGTGTCTAAAATGGATGAGGTATGATATACTTTAAAATCATTCAATCATACTGTTTTTTATTTTGAATGCAAAGAGCCATAAGACACAATAAAACAGTTAAAAGGATATAAACAAAATTATAGCAAATAATAAATACCCACAATCTCATACAAGCAACAAAGCTGCAGTCAAAAAATGCATAAAACATGGAGTAAAGGAAATCCCAACAAGATTATATCAGTATTCAACGTGGATATAGATATGGAAAATGTGCTTTTGAGGCATTGTTACTTCAATGATTGACATTGTGTATATGGAAATTTAAAATCAGAAAATCCAATGCTTCCTTGTGAATTGGTTGCTTAAGTATTGAAAAGGCTATACATGGAGTTTTATTATTCCCAGAAAAGTTTAGTAAATGTTTGAAAATGGATAATGGGATCCTACAGGTTAAGATAGATAATAAAAAAGGACATGAGGACCAGCCATATTTTTTAATATCTAGGTGACCCCCCAATGAGAGATGTGAAGAAAACCAAATAACAAAGATTTGAGTTTATCTTCCGTGGAGGAAACATTAGAATCTAAAGTCTTCTTGGAAGTGGTAGCAAGCCATGCACCAAGATATTTAATTTACAGGGAGGCAATACAAAATAGGTAAACTGAAACCTGCTACTAGTACAAAGAACATTCAATGGTGACACTTCAGTTTTATTTAATTTGACTTTGTAACCTGAAACTACTAAATGTTGACCTAGTCTAAAAAGGGGGTCAGGTAGGAACAGGGAGTAGACATATCTATTAATACATCATGTGCATAGACAGACAATTTGATATCCATAGAATTACATTCAATGTTGAATATTAAAGGATTGTATCTTATTTAATCCCGCAATGGTTCAAGACATAAGCCAAAAATGTAGATTGGTAGGGGACAACCTTGTTGTGCTTGTCCCTTTAAACCAATATAAGGACAACATGTATTACTAACATAAACACTAGCCTTGGGATATAAATAAAATCATTTAATCAAGGATATAAAATGAGGACCAAATCAATACCATAGAATAGATTTGAACATAAACTGTCACTTAATCCAATCAAAAGCATTATCTGCAGCAAGAGAAAGAAATGTTGGTAGGATTTTAGGTGTGGATGCTAAATATAATTACATTGATGTGAATCTATTTTAAATAAAACTTGATTGGTCTGATTCAAGTTGTGTAGCTAAACATTTTGCATATATTTTACAGTCTTAATTTATAAAGGAGATAGGGTGATAATTTTTGCCTTAAGAAGAACCTTCATCTTGCTTAGGGATTACAGCAAATAAAGCTTGAAGGAAAGAGGTACAATACAATGCAGTACAATACCTTTTTTAAGTCCATGGCTACCCAAATAGATTTTCTAGTGATGTGGCTATAGAAAGGGACAACATTAATCTTAGAAAGGTCACATTTTCAGCTGTCTACGGAGGTCTGAATGAGAATTAATATCATATAAAAGAGTTACATAATTCCAATAAGTTAAGTTAAAAAAAAGAAGAAATGTATTTATCCATTCAAAGGTTATGCCATTGGGCTCTGGAGCTTTAGAATGTTTCAAAGTCTTAAGGGCGTGTGATATTTTATGAGCAGTAACATTTTCTCCCAATGTGTTATAATATTGTTTTTGTAATTTAGGTTCAGGTATATTAGAGAAGCTGTCCTCAGAAATCTGATCAGAAGGATTACTGTCCTCTGAATAAAGCAATTGGTTGCATCTTTCAAAGGAAACAGTGATGCCATAAATAGAAACATGTATTGAACTATCTACTTTATTAATATGTTTGCCAATCTTCTTACATTCAGTTTTAATTTTCAGGAAGTTTGCTAACAAATTATCAGATTTATTTTGCCCATCTCTAATATTCACACTTTTTTAAATTTATTTTTTATTTTATGCTCAACAACAAATAGAATACAATGTTACACAGACCACAATCAGAGTTACTTGATTACAAATAAACATGTGAACAAGACTGGTAATAGCTTGGATAGGTAGGTACAACATCCGATAAGAGGAACCCTCCTACCTGTTCTCCCTTCAGGCCCCTAAAAACTCTCCATGGCCCCCAGATGTGTTCTCATTTCTCCAGCCAACCTCTGGCTTTATATATAGCCCACTATACTATTTTGGGAGGATTAGTTGCCCCCCAGTATTTTGCTATGTTACGCTTGCCGATCATAGCCGCCAGTGTCAACCACATTCTCGTGTACTTGGGCGAGTCCTCCTCCCCCGTAATTATCAGTAAAATCCATTTAGCCTCAGCAAGGCATCAACACCCGTCACTCTGGCCATATTGTCTCATACATTCCCCAGTAATTTTGTATCCCTGGGCATTCCCATAATATGTGTATGAAGGACCCATCCTGTCCGCTGCCCCTCAGCCAGAGGCAATTCCCTGCCCGGCCGATGTTGTGGTGTAATGACCCGGGATAGTAAACTCAATGTAGGATCTTCAATTGTATCAAAAGGAATCTGGAGCGGATTGCTACCTCCCTTGGACCTTGAAGGGCATCCGTCTGTCTATTTCTCACTGTCAAATTGCCCTTTGTCTCCCTCCCAAGCGAGTTTTGAGTAAGGATCGGGGGAGTTATTGAGGATTTTTTGTAGATAAGTAAGATGACCTTGGAATGCCGAGGCTCAGTGAGCAGGTGATCCCCCCGTGGTGAGGCTTTATTTATTTATTTATTGAGTTTTACATAGCACTGGCTAGACCCGAAGGTATCAGAGCGCTTTACATAAGGAACCAACATAGCGAGGTACAAAGTGCAGTAATTTAAACATTTTTCACAGACATTTACAGAGAAAAGACAAGTAATAAGAGGCAGAAGAAGGAAAAGGGGGACAAGAATAAGAGTCAGGGAATAGCTGAGAGGAGAGAAAGGCACCTGAGGGGGGATGGGGTAAGGGCATCCAGCAAAAGAGAAAGTGTTTGTGGGTCCTCAAAAGGAGTCAGGAGGGAGAAAGGAAGGGAGCGACAGGGGTCATACAAGATGGTGGGTCCAGGTCATGGGAATTGACAGAGACCATCTTTACAAAGAAATGGAGGGATGTAAATAAGTTACAAGAGTCAGGGAATCAGAGCATTTTACATAAGAAAAACAAGTAGCAAGTTATAGGTACGATAAATTAAACAATTAGTTGCACAATCATAACAGAGTGAGTGAAAAAATGGTGTGGGGGAGAAGGGAGAGGGGGACGAGAGTATAGGTGTGAGAGAGGGTGAGAAGAGAGAAGGGAACCAGAGGAGGGATGGGGTTTAGGTAGACCAGGAAGAAGGAGAAAAACAATGGAGGATTGTCAGGGGGAGACCGGAGGGAAGGGGGAAAAGATTGGGGTCCTGCAAGATGGCGGGTCCTAGTCAAGGGTATCCACTGAGTCCAACAGCAAAATAGCGGGATGTCCAAAACTCAAAATTCCATAAGGAAGAACCAGAACGCAGGATTTAAGTGCCAAGAGTCAAAGGGGGTACGCAGCAACGAAACCAAAGGTGGACAGCAGGCTGTAGAAGGCGTGTAGAGGCTCTGGAACACAGGGCATCGATGATGAATGGACTGCAGGATGTAGTTGCCGCAACCCCCTACCTGGAAGGCACACATCCAAGTAGACGGCCAGTATGGTGGAGGTAGTGGCAGCGAGGCAGCAGCAGGGGCAGGGCAAGAGAGCCGTTATTAGAATGGTAGAATTGCAGGCTGGAATTTCGGGTCCCCCGGACCAACAGTGCCGTGGCACTCACCTTCAATTACAGTTCATCGCTGCAGGTGATCCGGCGTCGGGGCAGACAGCTATTCCCGGCTCGGAGGGCAGGGGAACGTTCAGGAAGAGAGGAATCATGTCTCCAAACAATCCGCCACCATCCAGGGTTTTCCGATGAAAACAGAGCTGCACCAAGGTAGGTCCAATTCAAGCAATCCATGGTGAATGGTTCCGAAGGACGCAGTAGAGGGAGAAAGCAGGAGCAGCGGGACGAGGAGTGCCATGCCCCAATATCTGGCTGGGTGGGTGATGGCCGCGGGAGAAACCCGCGTCAGACTCCTCTTTAGCCAAACCAAGTGGCTCCACCGGGCATCTGCACATGTCGTGTAGATGTCCGCAGTCAGGATACAGGCAGAATTCTAGGGGAAAAGGGGGATATAAGCCAAAATGGCAATCCCTGTCCAGGAGCTCCCGGCCGAGGCGTCTCACCGGGCGGCCACTGAACAATTTATTCTGCACAAAGGGAAGTGCATACATTGTGTGAGTAACTGCTTCCACCAATGCTTCCCCTTCCCTTATATGATGTTTTAGGAAATGGCCCAATTGTATGTACCTCAGCCATTCCCCTCGCCCTAATTAAAATTCTGTTGCAATGTATAGAATGTAATATTTGCCTGGCCTCTCAAGACATCCTTCAAACTGTTGAGGCCCTGAAGTTTCTTCTTCTCAAACTCTCTGATCCGGCCCACTTGTGCCAGTTGGACACTATCCCAAAGAGGGATCACCCCAGTCAGTTTCTTATCCCAGCCCAATAATCTGGCCGATGCTTGCCATGCCTTTATCACAGTCAGTGTATGAGGGGGTAGATTTCTCTGCTTTGGTTTATTATACAGGAGAAAATGGCAGCCCACAGTTGCCCATTGCTTCTCTATCAACCAGGAATGCTGAATCCGATCTGTCAGAAAATACCCAGTCATTAGCACACACCATCTGGGAGACCCAGTAATAGGTCTTAATATCTGGTATGGCTAATCTGCCCTCATAGACTCCCCTGTTCTGTTTACATGGAGCCATTTGTGGGGCCTGCCATTCCAGATGAGTGTCCTCAGTTCCGCGTCCACTTTCTGAAAGAAAGCCTTAGGGATTTCATAGGGTGTATTTTTAATTGTTTAAAGCAGCCATGGAAGTATCAAGGGATCCTGCCTTATCCATGCAGCTAATGACTCAAGGGCCAAAGGAAACAGGTGTGGGGAAAGAGGGCAACCCTGTCTCGTCCCCCTTTGTAGCTCTAAAAGTCTAGATGTCGAAGAGTTAACTCTCACTCTCGCCAGTGGTTTACGATAGAGGAGCTTCACCCAACTCACAAATTTGGAGCCGAAGCCAAGGCGGCCCAAGACTGCGTATAAGTACTCCCGTTTCACATTATCAAAAGTCATTCTGGCATGTAGCGTTAATCGACCCAGTAGGTTTGGTGCACATTTTGTAGTTGTATTGAGTACTCCCAAACAATCGACTCAGATTGAGCCTGGTGCTTCTGTGGGGCATGAACCCTGTCTGATCTGGGTGAATAAGGGAAGTCACAACCCTATTAAGACGGAGTGAGAGAGCTTTAGCCAAGACTTTGGGTTCATTTATAAGGAGCGAGAGCGGACGGTATGACTCACACTTCGTCGGGGGTTAACCCTCCTAAGGCAGTGCCACAATCAAGGCTGTTCCCTGATCCAATGGAAGTGCCTCCTCCTCCCGTGCATCAACTAACATGTCATGTAAGTGTTCCGCTGTTTGATCTAGTGCACATTTATATAGCTCAAGTGATAGGATGTTGGGGTCCCCTGCCTTTCCTGACTGCAGTGAACAAGTTGCCCCTTTAAGTTCTTCTACTGAGAGGTCCTCTTCCAGCATCTCACTCTGCTCCGAGGACAACAATGTCAATTGTATGTCTTGGAGAAACACAGTACATTCTTCCTCTGATTTTCGATCCCTCAAAGAGTATAGGAACTCATATTACAAGGCAAAAGCCTCAGCTATCTCACTACAAGTAGTGTGATGCTGACCCAGATCGTCTGTAATGCTCGGTACCCAGTTATGATTAGTTCTCTTTTTATCTAACTAGGCAAGGAGTTTGGATGCCTTCTTGCATACTTCATACAATCTATTTTGCGTTGCCCTCACATTTAATCTGGCTTTAGCCTCAATAAGGTCCCTTAATTCTCTCTGACGGAGCCTCAACCTATACTGTAACTCTGTATCTTCGACCCCTTCCTTCACCACCAATGCCTCCAGCTTAGGTATATTATCCTCTAGGGCCTGACATTGCATCTTGTTTTCCTTTTTCTTTACCCCAATAAGTACCTGGGTGTAACCCCTAATTACAGTTTTATAGGCCTCCCAGAGAGTCAGTGGGGAAGCCACCAAGCCCTTGCTTTCTTCAAAGAACTACTTGGCCCGCTGCCTCACTGCTTTTGTTTGGGTTTGGGCTCTTTGATATACCAGCGGTAAATTTTTGGGGGTAGTGTTCTGTCCCCCTAGGTGCTCTGTAGAACCACCTCCACTGGGGAGTGGGCTGACACCCCCTGGCAATATGCGTTGCACCTTGGAATTCCCCCAGGCTGTGAGTTTGCGTAAGTATGTAGTCTAGTCTAGAAAGATGCAGGTTCCGCCAAATGTCTCCCAATCCCATAGTGCGGAGGAATTCCTGCAGTGGTCCCAATTGTCGCCCCATTGCCGTTCCACCCAGGACATTATAACCAAGCGACATGACATTGTTCATATCTCCTCCAATCACCCACCTCCCTTCTGTCAGGTCAGCCTGCATGGATCCTATGGCATCCAATGTTGTTGGTTGGAGCCCTGGAGGGGCATACAAGGAGAACATATATAGCCTCTCGCCCTCCCACCATCCACTTATAACTGTAAATCTCCACAAGGGATCTGTCCACTAACCATCCATAAGAAAGGAAAGGCAGTTCTTGCCCAAAATGCCCGTTTCCCTGAACCAAGAGGTGTATCCTGCATCTGCCAGGAGGGAGTATCCATATCTGTTCAAGGCTATACATTGCTTCCCCATTAACTGGGCCTCCTTTAAGGGGACTATATTGGGGAGTGCTGTTTGAGGAAGTGAAAGACTGTGGTTCTTTTAATGCTATTATTAAAGACATTAATAATCCAAGACCAGATTTTCAACCTCTTCTGAACTATCTTAGGGTTCCCCATTGCACTTGTGAGATGAATCTCTCTCACTCCACCACCCAATGCTCCTAATTTACCCATCCTCCTTTGAATCATTAGAAGTTGTAGGACTGTTATAGTTCTGGTTCCACCCCTGAGCAACTAATAATAAACGAAACTTCTTATATTACCCCAAGCCCCTCCCCCAACTGAGAGGCCCCACCCCCTTACTACTACCCTACAAAATAGGCAAAACATACCCCAACTGGTCTACTTGCAGAGTGCATGTTGCCCCTTAAACAACTTTCCAAACACTATTGAGGGGTGCTCAGCCACTGCCAGGAAAAAAAACCTTGCCTTGCTCTCATTTGCAACCCCTTACTGAGTAATGTCAAAATAAAGAAGCTAACAAAGCAAATGTCAGTGACCATTATCCTCCCCACCCCTGAGCCCCCAGTCGTGCCTCCATAATCGTTTTGCCCTTGGTCTACTGAATCGTTTTCATGAACACACTCAGCTGTCAGGCCGTTACCTGCCGCCCGTCTCTGGTTCCGCTATCTCCGGGCCATCAGATTGTTCAACATCCAATGGCTCTCCATTTCTCCTGCTGCATTCTGTGTGCATCGGGGCAGGCAGAGGCCTCTACTCCCACCCCAGCCTTTAGTGCGCCTGCCATTAAGCCAATCCTATGCCTCTTCCAGCGTAGTGAAATTCCAGGAGTCTGCCATTATCTTGAGTTTTGTGTGGAATAGCATCATATACTTGATGTTTTGATGGCGAAGGGCTCTTTTCACGGATTCAAAGCTCTGTCTCTGTACTAGCAATGGAAAGTCCGGGAAGAAGGGGATTTGTGCGTGTTGGTACTGAATGTCTCCTGTCACTCGGTTTGCCTGCAAGATCGCATTGCGGTCCCGGTAATTTAAAATCCTTGTGATTATCCTCCTCAGGGAGCCCCTGGCTTGGGCGGGGGAATCGGTGCCCTGTGGGCCCTCTCCATTGAGAAGAAAGTAGACAGTCTCATGGACTTCAGTGTGTTCAGGACCCCTCTCACCTCTCTCACCTTTCGCTCTGAAGCTGCAGCACATTGCTAGACTCCTCCCCGGGCCTCTCTGGAGGGCCCCCAAAACGCCCCGAGAGCTGCTCCGACTCAGCCACTGCAACCCGGGGGGAGACCCGACCGCCCAAGTGCCTCGTTGCCCTCAACTGCTTCCTCGATGATGCAAAGAGTCACAGCCAAGAGGGAGCTGACGTCCCCTCTCGGAATTCAATAATGGCGGCGGTCAGGCTGGCGCCAGCACTGCAGCGGTTTCTTTAAACGGAGCCTGCTCTATTACTGCATTATATGCCTCCGGAGGGGTCTTCAGAGCGATGGGTAGTATGTCCCAGCTTGCCTCCCATACGGGTGTCTGGTCGGATGTTGGGGCTATGCTCCTAAGAAGGGGAGCTCAGCTAAAGTGCGGCCATTCCTCTCCATGGTCAAGCCACACACCCAGTCTTTACACTTTAGACTCATAGAATATTATAAACCAATAGGATGGCTATCTTACTTATTTCTAGTTTATTGTTTATTAGCTCATCCAATATTAAATTAGTTCTAGATGTATGATATTGATGTAAATAACTTTTATTTTATTGCGAAGGAGCATATATATTCAGCTTTATTTAGTTTCTTCTTCTGAGCAACATACAAAACTAACAAAAGAGTGCAAAGAGGCCTTAAAGGCATCCCAATTATTTTAGATAGAAGTGTTAGAAGGTTTATTTATATTATAACCTATATCATAGAAACATTTACATTTAGTAATACATCTTTATCAGGTAGGAGATAGTTATAAAATTGCAATTGATTAGATTTAGGAGGATCAGAAAGCACTGCAAAAAAGAGCTGAAAGCTGCATGGTCAGACATGAAAATGGAACCCATGTGTGAAGAGAGCAAGAAATGATTAATTGACCGTGAGACAAATATATAATCTATTCTGGCTAAAGAGCATCGAGAAGGGAAAAAAGAATATTGTATTATATCTGGGTGACAGGATCAGTGTGAGTCAAATACTGAAAGGGACATAGTTTTCTTTATGTATCTTTTTATTAAAGATTTTGCGACAATAATAATAAACAAATGTACAGTTGTGTTGGAGATCACAATCATAATTACTTCCAAGCATACCATGTTTTCTCTCATAACACACAGCGTATTACAATCAACCAAAATATGACAGGGTCCTGCAGCTATACCCAGCAAACAGGTCCGTGGAGTCATTTGTATCTCCGCTAGTTTCCCATTGCTATACTGGGTTGTGATTTGTTAAGAATATCCCCTCAATTTCGGAGTGACCCTTGTGCAAATAAATTATGTCTATCTGTTGGCATTGTGGGCATTCACAACTTTGTGTACGATCTATTTTATGCAGCATTTTTAGTGTAATGCATGTTCTGTGGACAAAGTTGAAATAAATCAGACAGAACATGGAATTGCTAGTAGCTGTGCTCGTGAACACAAGAGCATCCATTTATGGTTTATCTGTCATGGCCATGCCCCAGTACTCTTCCCACTCTGCCTATCCTTTAAAAGGTTTTTTTAATATCTGCCCTCACTGTAGTGTATATCCTTGGGATTACTCCTCTACTCCAGTCCATGTGTAGCAACAAGGCCAGTCTGAATGATCTGCATGAGCTATCCTCACCAATGACCCCAAATACATCTTACTGCATTTCGTATTGCATAATTACGTGGGTATTCTCCTGTCCCATGTCTAAAGCTTTCTTTCACACGTTGTAGTGTGAGTATGAAGTCAGTTTCATGTAAGTTTGCCACTACTGTGCATCCCCCTTCCTTCTGTTTAACCATGTTCAGGTCCAAGACTATTTGTTGCATTTCGGGTATCTTCCACATTCATTGATCGTGTGAACAAGAGAGAGTCTTCCTCATCTAAATAGGAATATAAACCATCCAGCAAGTGTGATTTACACTATGCGCAGTATATCTAATCCTGTCCTAATTCTGTCGTATAGCCTATTGGTAAGTGTGCTTCTATTCAGCAGCCCCTTGAACAAGTATCAGTCCATACTGTGATCCATATTGTACCAACCTGCTGCAACCTGTAGCTTGATAATATGCACTCATGTCGGACACCCAAAGTCTTATACACTCTCTACTTTGCCTTTCCGTCCATTTACGACTTATCATCTCAGTTTTTAGCTTCTTAAAGAAATACATGGAATATGATCAATGCTGCATTGATTTGGATATAGGCATCACAGTAGTATCAGCATCTTAGTTAATGCTATTCTTCTTGCCATTGATATAGGGAGAGCTACCCATTTGACACTAGTCTTTCATATGTCCGCAATCAATGTAGAGGTTCAGCTATAGCCATCTATTCTTGAATGCAATGATTTGTATGCCTGGGTAACGAGGGGAGCCTGCGGACCATTGTATGCCAGCGTTCATCTACTCGCTATGAGGAACCTGCTTGAATACCCCCATTGGGAATACAACCTATTTTGCTTATTTATTTTAAAGACGATTTGCGCACTAAAATGCTCTAGTTCCTCCATTGTTATTTTTAGAGAAAGTGTTGGGTCCAACAAGTGCAACAACATATTGTATGCATACAGCAACACCATGGGGCATATTATCAAGGGGGTTTATCTCCGCTTTTTTGGCTTTAAAAGCCAAGAAAGCGGAGATAAAATTATCTCCCTGTTACCTAGCTGTTGCTAGCACCAGTTAGCGACAGCTAGTAGGAGATAGCGACCATCTTGGTCCCCACTTTGCATGTCAGTGATATTTATCACTAATGACATGCAAAGTGGGCGTGCCAAGATGTTAGCGACTGGAAACAGTCGCTAACATCGCTATCTCCTATTGCCAATTTTTGGAGATATTCGCGCTAAGCACAAATATCTCCAAAAGCTAACACCTGCCCCTGAGCAGTTCTTAGCCATGTCATCCAATGGGAGGTGGATAACATGGCTAAGAGCATTAGCTCGGTAATGCATGAATATCACTGAATTCTCAGCGATATTCATGCATTGCAGCCGATTTTTATCGCATGTGCGATAAACCTTGGTAATACCAAGGTTTATCTGTGATAAAAATCGCCGCAGCTCAGCGGTAAATTTTTGTCTCTAACCAAGCAATAGTGATAATTATCGCTATTGCTTGGTAATATGCCCCCATGTTTTTTGTGTCCATGTTGTTATTTCACGGTCTGCTAGGGTTTGGGGATGCTTGCAGGGTAGTTGCTCCATGCCCACTGCAAACAATAAAGGTGAGAGATGGTAACCATGTCTGGTATCTCGCTCTTGTTCTCACTCACCTGAAATTAAATGTTTGGTTCTAATTCCAGCCAGTGGTTTCCTATATATTAGGGACAACTGGCGTTGAGTGCTTTTTTTATCTGTGAAGCCAAGAGGATAGTGTGCTTGACCTTGCTCCTACATTGTGCAGGAGTTGTTCATATTGTGTATTACGATGTGTTTCTTTTTTGGTTATTTTTCTACGAACGTCTGCATGTAAGACTGTTATGCGTTGTTGTCTCTGTAGCACAAGATGTTTTTATGAACTATTGATTGCGTGATGAATTTCTCTGTTTTTGTGATTTGCATTGGTCATGATTATACTTCTTATCACACCTTCATCGCATTTCTTTCCATCCCTTTACCCCTTGCTGTGTTTGTGTTTATCTTAAAGTATTTTCCAATTTTGTTTCAAATCGTCTGTTTGAATATCCTAGCTAAGGTAGGCAGCCTCCATGTATGTATTGCCATCCTGTATTTGTGACATTGATGTCTAAATTGGGGTGAAGAGGGGTCTGAGTAAAATCTACTCTAATGTTCCAAATCCTGTGACCTATGCGCGCTTGCCGTATCGGGTTGTACGAAATCCAGTTTAGAGCATGTGTTGCATGTCTATGCATATTGGGAATATTCATACTAATGGGGATCCGGCTGTCTCCAAACATCAATTAAATTTAAGTTCTGAATTACTCGCAATACTGACCTTGAAATGTTTTGTTTGAATGTTGTGGACCGTGGGGTCCTTGCGATATTGCGGTTTAGGATTCAATTGTAATCGCCAATCCAAATCATTGTTGTGCCTATCTAAGTGATTGATGACCAATTGCCCCAGTGGCATGTAAAATGCTTGATTATCTATTGTTGGGGGTGTACATACCTATTATTGTTAGGTCCCTACTATTAATCTTTTGTGTATAAGTGCATATCACCCCTCTGGGTCCAAAAGTGTGTGTGTTATATCCTATGCTACTCGTGGAGCACGGCATGCTAGCTGTAACCAGCGTGATATAATAGTCCCTTCCATTTTGTTTGCACTTTTTTGACTCCTCTTGGTGTAGATGAGTCACCTGTACAGGCTATTTAAAGACTGTGTGTGTGGCTAGTGTACATGTGTTTGCTCTGTTTAACCTCTGATGAGACTTTGTGGCTGGACAGCAGAAGAAGTAAAGAGATGCAGCGAGGTGGTATACCCGGCAATGGGGTGTGATTAGTGATATGGTAAAGTTATAAGTGATTGTATTTGAAAGGCTGTTCCCTAGGCATACATGCAGCCTCAGGGTGCGTTATTAAAACCTTACTTATTACCCACATGTAACCAAAATAATTAAATGGTGGACAAGAGGTGTCTATTGAAAGATGGACCGGTTATATTTGCTTCGCAGAAAGGCAGTGTACATAATATTTAAGCAGCTGAGGCATCACAGAAAGCGAAAACATTGATGGAAAGCCTGTGTTGTTTGCTGAATAAATGAAGTTCCCTTTCATGGCGTTGCTGAAGAGCCACACAGGGGCAAGAAATACCCCTAATATAGAAGGAAACTGTCAATAACACCTGTTGCCAGCTATTGCCTTTCCACTAGTAACAATGACATGGGGACGATCCAAAGTACTTGATTGGTAATGCATCTTAGTTCCTGTTTGATGTTGCTGTTGTGCCCATGGAACGTTTCTCTCCTTCTCTAATAATTATACCTCAAAATGATTGGCAAAGCAGTAAAGATATTCACTGAAATGATGAACCAAAATGTTTTGGTGTGTGACTTGTTTTTTCTATGGACAGCCTGTGTATGATTAATTGAATTGCAATGACGTTCAGGTCCTCCATGATCACTCCTTCCTCCAGTGCAGTGTCAGGTGTGCTTAATATATTTGAAGCACAGCTGCAATATGTTTTTTATACTACGTTTACATCTTTAAATGTTGTTTATCATTTAAAATAATTACAAATAAAATGTAAAAGTAAGCATTTAGTTACATTTGTTTTTTTTTTTGTATTTTTTCTAATGTGTTATTAATGTTATTAATTTCCACCGTCAATTTCTGGAGAATGTGTTGCAGTACCAGTGATTGTCAACATGTGGTACCCTATTTACTTCAAGTCTTGTCTGGAAAAGAAGTAAACTTTATGGTTGGTCCTCCAACTGCAGAAGATTTAGGCGTTACCTACATGATTAGCATTTGTTTTACTCATTTGTGGCTGTGCTTTACCATTTGCATAGCCTAATATCCCTCCACCTAGTTTTTGGGTGTCCAAGGCATGGAAATTCTAAATGAGTCCTGTATGTTTTTTGTATACAGTTTGTTGCTATCAAATAATTTTCCAGAATTCAATACAGTGCTCATATAATGTCTATTCTCATTATATACCTTATCTTTTCGCTAATGTATTTCAAGTAATCCACTTTTCATTGGGGGACTTTATTTAACCATCTACAAAAGGAGAAATAGCAGAGCGCTTTGACTAACCATCATACGGAATCAAAAGAACTTTATATTGAAGACTGTAAACAATATGTAACAGTCACATCTAGAGGCAATCAAATGAATCCAAATATGGATCACCACTAATATACATCATCATATTGGCATATCAGGAACTACATTTACTATGAAAAGCACACGTCCTGGTCTATAATCTTCACACATAAGAGATAGAAGATACTCAGACAAAGATCTTTGGAGATTTGCAAATTGTATATGTGCATAGATAAGTAATACTATGGGAGTACAACTTCCTGTACTCCAAAATGGTTTTGTGACTAGACAGATATGTCTCTTTAAAGCAAACTATATGTTAAGAGACAAAAATAAATCAGGCCCAATCATCCATTTTGCATGCAACCCAATGATATTACAGTCCATCAGAGAGAGCATCTGACCTATGTTAAAAGATTTGATCCACTCATCATCAATGGTTGCCAAATTAGTTCTCAATCCATGTTATCCATATCAAGGTTACAAATACATCACTGAAAGGGTCTAAGATGGAAGAATGCAAATCTTCAGCCTATGAAGTTAACTGAAATGCAAAATTGCTTCTATGACATAATATTGGCATAAACAATATTGCCATGCCCAAATATTGTGGCTAATATATTGTGGTTCTAAATGCTGATTTACGATACTTGCAATGTTAACTACAAAAATATTGTCTACAACATATTGTGGAATTAAAAATCAAGATTACAGATGTAAATGCATCTATTAAACAATAAGTTAACTCCTCTATATATACAATAAAACATAGAAAAAGAAAGGTCATTTATTAATGTAATGTTATGTAATGTATTGTAAGATTGAATCTGTAGAGCACTGCTTGTCAACCATGAAGGTACACGATGCTGATTAGGTGAGGGTAGGCATGTGGTGAGACTGGGACTAAATACAGGTAATCTCACTGGCCCAGCAAGAAGACTATTTGAATAGCCAGGTCTTCAGCTTCTTGTGGAATTCAAGAAATGAGGAGGAGGCCTTGATGTATTGGGGGTGGCCATTCCAGGATTTGGCAGCTTCCTGGGAGAATGAGCAATGTTCTGTTTTGCTTATGTGGATGCGGGGTGTGTGTGTGAGTGAATGTGACGCTTAGTGAAGTTGTCTGGTGGGTTGGTGGGCATGAAGCTGGTGATGGAGGTTTACTGGTCCTGTGTTGTGTAGTAATTTGAACGTGCGAATGGGAAGTTTGAATTGGCAACACTTCTGGATGGAGAACCAGTCGAACAGTGAGGGTTTGGTGCTGTAGGTTGAGGACGAGTCTTGATGCAGAGTTTTAGATGGTTTGAAGTCGATGAAGGAGATTGTTTGGTATGCCTGAGTTCAGCGCATTGCTATAGTCTAATCTGCATGGGATTAGAGCCTGTGTGTTGGTACATCTGGTATTCAGTGGGACTCACATGAGGATACTCAAAATTGTACTTAAATATAGACATAAACATATAATAAACAGTATGCAATGAAAGAATATTATTTCTTCAAAATATAAAACAAATACTAATGACTTAAAAATGAAAACATAGTATATATATTATTTAAGACAACATTGAAAACAAATAAAACTAGATTAAAAAAACTAAAAAAGATAATAAAACAAAATAAACATGCCATTTCAACCACAAACATATTTTAAAAGGTTAATTTGGAAGAATAAAATTGACTGTACCGTATTTAACTTCAACAAAATATAGAAAGTTTTCCACTACAGAAGCATAACGTACTATTCACACTCCAACCTCAACAACAGGAAGGAAAGGGCTGGACTTTTCATGGTTCGGATGTACAATTCACACACTATAACAGTACTAAAAGCTTTGGAGTTTGGTACAATTAATAATTCCACTCCACCTCAATCAATGCTCATGAAAGTGTTGGACTTTGGAGGGGTCATATTTACTTTTCCCACTGCAACCTAAGCAACTGTATGGAAAACGGTTGATATGGGGTAACATTACTATTTCCTCTCCAATCAAAGCAACAACTGGGACAGCGCTGGACTTTGGACTTCATGGAGGGGCGAAATATACTGTTCCCACTGCAACCTAAGTAGCCATAGGTAAAAGTAGGACTTTTTAGGGGTCATGTTTGCTATTCCCACTTCAACCTATGCTACAGTAGGTAAAGAATTGGATTTGGATGGATGAAATTGCTGCTTCCACTCTAACCTAAGCAACAGAAGGTGAAGTGTCGCACATTGCAGGGGCCGGATTTTCAATTGCCCACCAACAAACAGAAGAACAACTATAGGAGTTTAGGAGGATCAGACACAATACTCCAACTTCAATGTAAGGAATAGTCAAAAAAATATAAGACTTTTTGAGGGGTGAGATTTATTATTCTTATTCTAACCTAAGCAACTGGAAGCAACATGCTGGACAATGGATGGGCACTATGTACTATTACAAGAGCAACAGAAGCAACAGTTGGGAAAGCGTTGGACTGTGGAGGGGTAAGATTACCTATCATCACTCCAACATAAGCAACAGTAGGGAAAGCGTTGGACTTTGAAGGAGTAAAATTACTTTTCTAACACCAATCTAAGCAACAGTTGGGAAATCATCAGACTTTGGCAGGGGTCAGATTTACTATTTATACTGCAACCTAAACATCATTAGTAAAAGTGTTGAACTTTGGAGGGGTAAGATTTACCTATTCTTCTCCAACCTAAGCAACAGTGGAGAAAGTGCTGGAGTTTGGAGGGGTGGGATTTACTAAGCAGCCTAAGCAACAGTAATTGAAAGCTTGGAACTTTGGTGGGAGAGGAATCACATTTACTATTAACTTTCTCCAACCTATACAACAGTAGGAAAAGATGTGGACTTTGAGAGTGATCAGATTTACTATTTCGACTCCAACCGAAGCAGCAGTAGGGGAAGTGTTGTTCTTTGGAGGGGTCAAATTTATTATTCCCACTCTAACCTACACAATATTAGTGAAAGGTTTCAATTTAGAAGGAAGATATTTACCAGTGTCACTACAACCTGAGCAACAGTAGGGAAAGCTCTATAACTTGGATGGGCTGAGATTTACTATTCTCATTCCAGCCTAAACAACAGTAGGAAAAGAGTTGGTCTGGGGGGGGGGGGGGGGTTACTATTCCCACTACAACCTAAGAAACTGTAAGTAAAGAGCTGGACTTTGGAGGGATTTGATTTAACACTATCACTACAGCTAAGCAACTGTAGG
The DNA here is from genome assembly GCF_964263255.1 of Lissotriton vulgaris. NCBI lineage: Eukaryota > Metazoa > Chordata > Amphibia > Caudata > Salamandridae > Lissotriton > Lissotriton vulgaris. Next base: position 1,086,355,433 of record NC_141694.1, on the reverse strand, counting down.
TAATGTGTTGGAAAAATATAAATCGTGGATTGCCTCCTTTCTCACTGGAAGAACCCAGAGAATCCTCCTTTCTCCCTTCACCCCTGCACACAAGAGAAATGAAGCATCCCTCAATGCTCATGTCTCAGCCCTACCCTGTCCAACACCTACCTGAGGTTATCAGTGATGTCATCAGTGATGTCATTTGAGAAGTCATCAGTGATGTCACTGACCATGTCATGAATGATGTAATATTTGACATCATCAGCAGTGGATTGCGGGCACACAAGTTATACTTAGTACAACTAACTATAACGGAGGAATTTCAATGGTTTTTAACGAGTGAAATGTCCAGCTAACTATAACACCCCTAAAACATATGGTTTTTTCAGTGAATGTCTAACGTTTTTTACATGCTTATTCCTAACTATAACATGACGGGAACCTATGTTTTTTTTTGTGAATTTCAAAGGTTTTTTAAATTCTAATTCTTAACTATAACATGTCTGAAACCTATGGTTTTTTCAGTGAATTTCAAAGATTTTTTAAATGCTAATTCCTAACTATAACAGGCCTGAAACTTATGTTTTTTTCAGTAAATTTCAAAGTTTTTAAAATGATAATTTTTAAATGTATGAATTGTTATATATTTTTTTTCTTATTGTATTACTACATTGTTTTAATCTATTTATTTTTAGATATCTTATCTTTTTAAATTACAGTACACATTTTTAATATTTTGTTTTAAATTAAAAGTATTTCGTTTTTTTACTTTATATATTTTTAAATATATTTATAATATTTTCTTTATTGGTTTTTTTTTCTAAATTTTTTGGGGAGTCGTGCACCCAAAGCGCTCCTTACTCGACTACTGTGCAGAACCTAGCTGCCATTTTATGATTGTTGTGTAGGATCCACATAGGGTGTGCGATGGGTACGTATTTCCCTGCGAGATCGCTATGCGACCCGTACGCGACTTCAAGCGCATACGCAACATATACGTATTATGCGACGCTCGCGCGTTTCTTCGTGACGTCGTATACTAGTTTGGCGCAGTCGGTGCGCGACGTCCGCAAATTTTTTTAATGTGTAAAAAGATATACATATGTATTTAATATAAATATTAAGGCAAGACATGATTTGAGCTAATCATAATATTAATATTCTTTTACTTTTAATAAATTTATATTACTTTTAAATGCAATTTTGCGAAGTCACGCTGGTTGCGTGCTGCATGTGCGCGTGGTGCGCGGACCCTATCTGACCTCAAAAAAAGAGATTTCGTTGGTTCATAACACTTCCTATTCTAACTATTGAAGAACCCCACCCATTTCAATCACTCTTCTTAGACCTTCCTTGGTAGAAGACCTGAGCTGAGAAGAACCTCATTTTTCATCATTGGAGAGCTGAATTTCCTTCAGGAGAGAAAAAAGGCTACACCACAACAAGAGCAAAAACCACAGCTGATGGACAAAATGCTGAACAATGTCATACATTCACCCCAGTACAGAGATCTGGGCCTAAATCCATCGATTTTTTGCACTCCACACCACCCCAGTTCAGACATGGCCATATGCAAATCAGTCTGAACCTGTGCCTCATGGGAACAGTTCCGCCCGAACTGCCAAGCCATGCCTTCCCTGGACCGGAAACAAGCTTCCGAGGACCGGTTTCTGGCATTCCAGCCGTCTTCAGCCCGGCTTGCTTGAATCCAGTGGTGTGGAGAGCATGGGACTCGCGTCTAGGCATACCCATCCCACTCGGGGTGACAATTGCAAAAACGACAGTTGATGGACAGAATGCAGAACAATGCCATACATTCATCCCAGTACAGAGATCTGGGCCTAAATCCATCGTTTTTTTGCACTCCACACCACCCCAGTTCAGACATGGCCATATGCAAATCAGTCTGACCCTGTGCCTCATGGGAACAGTCCAGCCCGAACTGCCAAGCCATGCCTTCCCTGGACTGGAAAAAAGCTTTCGAGGACCGGTTTCTTGCATTCCTGCAGTCTGCAGCCCGGCTTGCTTTAATCCAGTGGTGTGGAGAGCATGGGACTCATGTCTGAGCATACCCATCCCACTCGGGGTGACAATTGCAAAAACGACAGTTGATGGACAGAATGCAGAACAATGTCATACATTCACCCCAGTACAGAGATCTGGGCCTAAATCCATCGTTTTTTTGCACTCCACACCACCCCAGTTCTGACATGGCCATATGCAAATCAGTCTGACCCTGTGCCTCATTGGAACAGTCCAGCCCGAACTGCCAAGCCATGCCTTCCCTGGACCGGAGACAAGCTTCCGAGAACCGGTTTCTGGCATTCCAGCCGTCTTCAGCCCGGCTTGCTTGAATCCAGTGGTGTGGAGAGCATGGGACTCACGTCTGAGCATACCCATCCCACTCGGGGTGACAATTGCAAAAACCACAGTTGATGGACAGAATGCAGAACAATGTCATACATTCACCCCAGTACAGAGATCTGGGCCTAAATCCATAGTTTTTTTGCACTCAGCACCACCCCAGTTCTGACATGGCCGTATGCAAATCAGTCTGACCCTGTACCCTGTGTCCAGCCCGAACTGCCAAGCCATGCCTTCCCTGGACCGGAAACAAGCATCCGAGGACCGGTTTCAGTCATTCCAGCCGTCTTCAGCCCGGCTTGCTTGAATCCAGTGGTGTGGAGAGCATGGGACTCACGTCTGAGTCCCAGGTTCTCCACATCACTGGAGTCAAGCTATCCAGACTGAAGAAGGCTGATAGCCAGAAACCGGTCCTTGGATACTTGATTCCGGTCTAGGAAAGACATGGCCTGGTAGTTCGGGCTGGACTGTGCCCATGAGGCACAGGGTCAAGGCTGATTTGCATATAGCCATTGTCTGACCTAGGGTGGTGTGGAGTGCAAAAAAACGATGGATTTAGTCCTAGATCGTTGTACTGGGGTGAATGTAAGACATTGTTCTACATTTGGTCCATCAGCTGTGTTTTTTGCAATTTACACCACAACAAGAGTCATCTGATTCTGATCATTCAGCTGCTGAGGGATTTCTACCAGAACCTCCCCATCCTGAAAAACACACATTCATCGTATGGATATTTTTTACTTTTCCGAAGGGACAAAAGAAAGTTAATGCCACCAAGGTGACATGTAAGATTTGCCAGGCTGTGCTATTTAGAGGAGATCCTAACAAAAAAAACTCCTGTGGCACTGCTAGTATGCTCAAGCACCTTCAATCCTGGCATCCTGTTAACTATGCTCACGAAGAATGCAGAAGACTACGCCAAAATACAGCCCCACTATTGGAAATTCCACGTACCTCTGGAGCATCACCTTCAACATTGCAACCAGACATATGTCCCCAATTTGGGAAAGTTAAAATGCACTGTGTGAAGTGCAATCGGTTGATCTGTTATGGGGAGCAATTGGTAGACTTAGTGTGCAGGGCAATAAATAACTATCAATGCTAGTTTTTTTTTTTCCTCAAAGTTCATGTTTTTTTTAGTCCTGTTGACTTTCTTTTTCTTTTTAAAAAACCCCAAAAAAACAAAAAAATATAAAAGTACAAAAAACAAAAAAAAAGTTATTTGCAGAATGAACTACTCTGGTTAAAAAAAGAGCTAAACTTGTATGCTAGTGTGTGAAAGATTAGATGAATGTATGCGTAATGCATGATTGACAGAAAGAATGGATTTGTGTTGCATGGTGAATGTATAAGTGCAGAACTATAAGGAAGTGCTGCAGCATGACACTGTAAGCTGTTTAGCTACAGCGTGCTGTGGTACTTCCGAAGCATAGGGATGCAACAAATGTACATAAATATGTTGCAAGTCTGTGCTTCCCTCTGCACTGCTGCTTAAACTGCAGCCATGTGGTGACACAGGCACCCTTGCACCATGGTGCAAGGATATCTGTGTTGTTTGGAGTTTGTTTTGTGCAAAAAGACACACCTTCCTGCACAAAAACAATCTGTGAAGGCATTTTTCTCCTTCAATGTATGCTGTGCATTTTAGCATACATTCAAAGAGAAAATGAGAAATAAAAATAATTCTCCTTGTTGTGCCTTGCTTCACCAATTGGAGGAGGGTGCAGCATTCACACACATGTCCAGATTTATGATTTATGATACATCTGGAGATGTGTCTTGTTCTATGAGTGTTCTGTGCAAACACGCAAAGCAACACCTATGGAACGCCCCTTCAACGCAAAGTGGTGTGTATGATGAGGTCATATTTACATGGAAAAGAAAAGGTACCCAGAGTACCTTTTCCTCTCTTTGTAAATATGAAAGAGTGTTTTGCGCTATAACTATGTTACAAAAAGTGACATATTGTTGGCACAGGATACTTCTCAATTTGCCCCATAAGTGCATAGGTATTAGCAGACTGTTACAATAAGAACATATTGCTAGTTCATTGTTTGAAAAATTGCATGAGAGTGACATGAGCTAAGCAGAGTTATCTCTCCAAAGATGCTCAGAAGAATGATTGAAATGATTACACTTCTTCAATAGGTACAATGGGAAATATTATGAACCAATCAAATCTTGTTTCTTTCAGGTCACATGATGTCCTATAACAGTGAGATTCCAAAACTACATAGGTATAAACTGGGTGTTTTCAAGACTGTATTAATACTTTGTAGATTCTTGCAGATCGGCTCGCATAGTATATAAAGAAATTAATTTGTACTAGGGATAATGGCTAGGCCAATTCTTAACTATATGAGTAATAAGAAGAGTTATTTCAGTACTGCAAACTTAGTACAAGATACATTTATGAGTACTTACATTTTGGCAAACTGATAGGACACGTTTATAGATTAGTGAAGGGAAGGGATGGGGCCTGATGTGACATGTGCAAACACACTCTGTGGTGTGTTTTCAGTTAAATAATTTAGTCTCCTTTAATCCTGAAATTCCCTGGGCCCTACTAGCCCACCATATCTCTCTATTGAATACCATAAAGGTGTGTTGCAGAGAGGTGCTCTGAAGCTGTGTCCTATTTTATACCTCTCTGCAATGCAACTCTCTAGCACCTTATGCACATATCTGGTGGGTTAGTTGGCCCCCAGTGACAGTCAGTATTCATGTTAACTTTATCCTGTAACTTAAAACGCCAACAGAGTATCTTTCCACACATATTTACTCCGTCCATCTTCCCTTTGTTCACCTGTGTGAAAACACAGGCCATTGTGCATTTTAATACATAGTTAAACTTACCTTCACAGCAATAGAAATAAAAAACACTACGCATTTTATTCACTTGTTTTTTATAATCTAAATTGCTGAAAATTCCATATTTTAGAATTAGGATCTGTTAAAGAAAAGAAAAAAATACAGTTACAATATATAATAATATATATTTTACAACGCAGCATTATTTTAACATTTTCAAAGTATTTTCTTTGCCTTTTTTGCTGTTCTCAGAATGTATTGAATTTCACTAGAAACAGTGCAAAGGAGTTTAAAGCAGTCCATGTCCTAAGGCCTGGCTCCCTGCATGAGTACAAAGATACTGACTGAATGATTACAGTACTATAAGGAGAAACACTGGGTGAATTCATAATTGGTTGAGTTTTACTTTAGTGAATGGATTGGTACATGGTACTGAAAGACTCACTATGGCATTGCAAGAGCAGTCACAGGGTGTTTGCTGGTGTGTAGGGATATTGACTGGGGAATTGTAGGCCTGAAACACAGGTGTGAAGGTGGTTAGAGCACTACATGCATAATGCATAGGAGTTTGTAGCACTCTGTACCCTAAAGCCTGGCTCACAGCATAAGTACATGCATACTAACTGAACTATTAAAGTACTATAAGGAGAGACACTGGATGAATTCATTATTGATTGAGTTTTACTTTAGTGAATGGATCAGCACATGGTACTGAAAGAGTCACTATGAGATTGCAAGAGCAGTCACAGGGTGTTTGTTCGAGTGTATGGATACTGACTGGGGAATTGTAGGCCTGAAACACAGGTGTGAAGGTGGTTAGACCACTAAATGCATAGTGCATAGGAGTTTGAAGCACTCAATGCCCTAAAGCCTGGCTCACAGCATGAGTACATGCATACAGACTGAATGATTGCAGTACTATAAGGAGAGACACTGGTTGAATTCACATTTGGTTGAGTTTTACTTTAGTGAATGGATTCGTATATGGTACTGAAAGAGTCACTCTGGGATTGCAAGAGCAATCACAGGGTGTTTGCTGGAGTGTATGGATACTGACTGGTGATTTGTAGGCCTGAAATAGAAGTGTGAAAGTGGTTTGACCACTACATGCATAGTGCATGGGAGTTTGAAGCACTCCGTGCCCTAAAGCCTAGCTCACTGCATGAGTACATGCATACTGATTGAATGATTACAGTACTATAAGGAGAGACACTGGATGAATTCATAATTGGTTGAGTTTTATTTTACTGAATTGATTAGTACATGGTACTGAAAGAGTTACTATGGAATTGCAAGAACAGTCACTGGGTGTTTCCTGGAGTGTATGGATACTGACTAGGGAATTGTAGGCCTGAAACACAAGTGTGAAGGTGGTTAGACCACTACATGCATAATGCATAGGAGTTTGTAGCACTCTGTACCCTAAAGCCTGGCTCACAGCATGAGTACATGCATACAGACTGAATGATTACAGTACTATAAGGAGAGATACTGGGTAAATCCATAATTGGTTGAGTTTTACTTTAGTGAATGCATTAGTACATGGTACAGAATGAGTCACTATTGTTTTGCAAGAGCAGCCACAGGGTGCTTTCTGGAGTATATGGATACTGGCTGTGGAATTGTAAGCCTGAAACACAAGTGTGAAGGTAATTAGACCAGTACATGCATAGTGCACAGGAGTTAGAAGCACTCCATACCCCAAAGCCTGGCTCAATGCATGAGTACATGCATACTGACTGACTGTTTACAGTACTGTAAGGAGAGACACTGGGTGAATTCATAATTGGTTGAGTTTTACTTAAGAGATGGATTAGTACATGGTACTGAAAAAGTCACTATGGGATTGCAAGAGCAGTCACAGGGTTTTTGCTCGAGTATATGGATATTGACTGGGGAATTGTAGGCCAGAAACACAAGTGTGAAGGTAGTTAGACCACTATATGCATAGTCCATAGCAGTTTGATGAAGTACATGTGCTGAGGCCCCGAATTGCTGCACGAGTACTTGGATAATGACTGAATGATTACAGCAGTAAAAGCGCACATGAAGTTACCAAATGCTTCTCTCACAATGCTTTACAAATGCACACAAACTCACAGTGTGATTCTAGACAAGCAACACTATTCACTAGTCTAGAAGAGTTAAGATGACTGCACACATTTCACATATTTCATTACTGCACTTTAGAGTAGAAGCCTAACACATTTTAAAATACATAAGCAATGACTACTTTCAAATTCTACCCAAACTTGGCAACAGGATAGGTTTTTAACCAATTATATATCTGCAAACACATGAAGTTCCCAAAGGCTTCTCTCACAACGGTTCACAAATCTGCACAGACTCACACTGTGTTTCTATACAAGCAACACTATCCCTTGGACTTTATCAAAACACATTTACTGGTCTAGAAAAACAAAGGTGACTACACATATTCCACATATTTCAGACTGCATTTTACTGTTAAAGCCTAACTCATTTTGCAAATACATAAGCAATAACTATTTTCAAATTCTATCAAAACTTGACAATAAGAAAGGTTTGTAGGCACTTAAATGTCTGCAAACACATGAAGCAAGCAAAGGATTCTCTCACATTTTTCCAAAATGCACACTGACTCACAGTGTGATTCTAGACAAATAACAGTATCCCTTGCACCTTATGAAAAACATTTAGTAGTCTGGAACAGGTGAGATGACCGCACACATTCCACATATTTTAGAAGTGCCCTTTACTGTGGAAGCCTTACGCATTTTACAAATACATAAACAATGACTTGCTTTTAATGCTACTAAAACTTTACATCATTACAAGTTTTAAAGCAGTTACCTGTCAACAAACACATGAAGTTACCAAATGCTTCTCTCACAATGGTTCCCAAATGAACTCAGTTTCACAATGTGATTCTAGACAAGCAAGACTTCTCCCTGGATTTTATCAGGAGAAACACATTAATCTTATTAAAAACAAACACACCACATACAGTCCCTCACAAATTAATAACTCACCTTTCAAATAGATTTGTAGATTAAGAAGTATGTCTGTCACACACCAGATTTTTTTAATACAGAATCTTTGTACTGTGCTGCTCTTAGCAAAACCAAAAAATGGCAAACTTTCTCTCTCATTCTGCACACATATGCATGTAAATATCAAATCACGTTGCTTCCCACATTAATTCGAAAGCTAACACACATTTTTATTGCTTACACATTTCAACCCTTTCCAATTGACATAAGTTTGAACCCTAACCCCAATCTGCTTGCTGCCTGTTACCATAGTAACAGTTCATGGAACACTTAACTGAGCACACAGATCACAAGTTCAGCACACAATGTTGCTAATAAAAACAGCAAGTGGGCTTGACTTTTTAAAATAGCACCTTATCTTATGTAATGTTTCTTTCAAGCAGTTTTTCTTAACCAATAAGAAGCATGTTTTTAAAAAACAGAAATATGCAACCTACTTTTCAGACTAGAATGCTCTCAAACAGCCAACCATTTCTTTTCTTTTTTTCAAAGCTGCATCTTATCCACCATTTTAGATAAATCTCACTTCTCAAACTGCTATTTCACATACAGACACCTTCTGAGTACATCCAGACCTCCCTTCAAGATGCTTAGAATGTAGATTGTGCGACACAGCTATATTTTCTGGAGCCAACGGTATGCAGAAAATAGAGGAATGGACAAAGACCTAGCTTTGCCAAATGTAGACATTAAATGGATTGGACAAAGAGGGTTAAAGTGGCACCAATTAATGCCATTGGTTAAAGCCTTTTTGCATCTCCAACACCCTGACCTCATAATTGTGCACTGTGGTGGCAAAGACCTAGGCACTTTGGCTGGGGTAGGTCTGGAAATGCTTATGAAGGACACCTTTACAGAATTGATGTCACTTTCCCCCCAAACTGCCTTTGTCTATTCTAACATATGTCAAAGGCAGAAATGGAACTGGTCCAATCAATTTTGTCCACAGATTTAGAAAGCTAGGAAACATGTCAATAAATCTGTTTCTGCTTTTCTCCGAGATTATAGGATGTGTTCCATTTACCACAACAATCTGCGTTTCAATATGGATGGCATCTATAGGAGAGATGGTGTACATTTTACAGATGAGGTTAACAGAGTCTTCCTCATCAACTTTAGACTCTGCATAGGTACTTACTTGTAGGTACCAAAATCTCTCAATTAACGCAAGGACTCTTTTTAGAGCCACCCAAGATCTAATTACATAAGATTGATGTATATCTGAAAAATATTACTTTTTTTTGCTTGGAGTCGCACACCCAACGCGTCAGAGTCGTGCACCCAACGCGTAGAAGTCGTGCACCAAACACGCTGCAGTCATGTACCCTACACATTAGGAGTTGTGCATCCAACGTGTGCAAACCAGGGTGCTGCACTGAGCGCCGCACTGGGTGCGTGACTCCTAATATTATTGTAAAAAGAAAATTAGCCCCTATCACTAACTTCTATTATCCCCGGGGACCCCATCCCCAGGGCTTATATAAAATGTTGGGGACAGTAGGGGGAGCCTCAATGCCCCCACGGTTCTTGCCGGCTCCCCGTGTCCTTTGAGAGCCTCATTGCTTTTCCACATGCGGTCGCCAGTAGGTAGTTATAGTTAGGACCTATTATGCATTGGAAATCTGCAAAATTCTATTCCCAATAACTTTGACGCCGATTGATGAATCTTTGCGAAATTTTCCAAACTTTTGGCCAGCTCTGGTCCGCTCCTATCCTGGAAGTTTCTGGGTGATCCCTCAAGTGGGGGCTGAGAAAAAAGGGGGGTCCCAAAACATGTTTTCTCCATGCAATTTCCCATAGGACCTTTAGCCACAGCTACAGCCCGAACGGCTGAACGGTATTACACCAAGTTTGGCAAAGAGGTAGTCCTCAGTTCAGACTTGTGCCTTTCACTTAAATGGTGTCAATCCGTTCAGTAGTTCCTGAGAAAATTACAGTTAAAGTCATTTATATCTATGGGCGCGGTGGATCCACGGAGTGTGTGAGGATCGTCATCGTACCATGGAATGGAATGGAATGAGGATTTGTAGAGCGCGATGGCTACCCAGGGGCGTCCCAGCGCTGTAGGGAACTTGAGGTAATCCGGAGGGGTAGGAGGAGGGAGGCTAGGTTTGGTTTTAAACAGAGGTTTTGCTGAATAACCAGGTTTTAAGAGTTTTTCGGCAGGTGAGGAGGTTGGGTTTGGATCTGAGATTGAGAGGGAGGGAGTTCCAGATCTTGGCCAGGTTGTAGGAGAGCGAACGACCACCACATCTGGCCTTCCTGATGCGTGGTACTGAGGCGAGGTAGGAGGTTGCAGATCTGAGAGAACGAGTGGGCTGGTAGGTTTTCACAAGGGGAGAGTTAATGGGGGGGCCTGTTCCCCAGTAAGAGTGGTGTGCAATGCACATGCTCTTAAACTCGATTCTAAATCTCACCGGGAGCCAGTGAAGATCTCTCAGTCTGGCTCTCACTGACGTTCGGCGGGGGATATCCAGAAGAATTCTTGCTGCGCAATTTTGAATAACCTGGAGTCTGTTGATTGTGGATTGGGGTGCTCCAAGGTATAAGGCATTTCCACAGTCGAGGCGGGAGAGGATCAGTCCTTGAACCACGATTCGTCTCGAGTGGAATGGAAGCAAAGGGAGAATTTTGCGGAGCAGTCTCATCAGGCCAAAACAGGTCGCAGCTAGCTTAGTGGCCTGATGGTTGAAGGACAGAGTGTGGTCAAGCCAGATGCCCAGGCTCTTGATTTGCTCCTTGGGTTGCGGGGGGTTGCCTAAGCAGGAGGGCCAGATGAAGTCGATGGTTTTGGCAATGTTATTACCCAGGAGCATTATCTCAGTTTTTTCCCCATTAAGCCTAAGACAAGAGCTGGACATCCAGGTGGCGACTGCTTCCAGACATTTGTGTAGGCTGTGTTGAGAGTTTAGGGGGGGGTCCAGAGATACCACTAGCTGCGTGTCGTCCGCATAGGAGACGATCTTTACGCTAAATGGGCGGACGACATCCGCTAGGGGGCGCAGGTAGACATTAAAAAGGGTGGGACTCAGGGACGAGCCCTGAGGCACTCCACAATTAAGTGATCTACTGGCAGAGGAGAAGTCTCTCTCAAAAACCTTGAAGGATCTGTCAGTCAGAAAGGAACTCATCCAACTGAGGGCGGTCCCGGTCACTCCTATTTCTCCGAGACGATGGAGTAGGATGTTATGATTGACAGTGTCGAAGGCGGCACTTAGGTCGAGTAGGACGATGGCCGTAGAACCGCCATCGTCCAGGATCCTTCGTGCCTCCTCCGTCACTGCAATCAATGCCGTCTCCGTTCCGTGACGGGGCCTAAAGCCGGTCTGAGAAGAGTCGAGGATGTTATTGACTTCTAAGAAGTTGGTGAGAACGGAGTTGACATGCTTCTCGAGGAGTTTACTGAGCCATGGCAGGAGGGAGATGGGACGGTAGTTGGCGGGGTTAGATGGGTCGAGATAGTTTTTTTTTAGAAGGGCTTTGACCATTGCTCTTATCCATAGGGAAGGGACGATCCCAGTACGGAGTGAGGAATTGAGCAGGTCTAGAATAATAGGCGAGATCAAAGGTGTGATCTGTGTGAGGGTACTGGGGGGAGCAGGGTCGGCGGCTGATCCAGATTTGACCTGTCCCATAAGTCTCTCCAAATTAGTAAGTTCTAAAGGAAGAAAGCTGTTCAGATCCTGGGGAGGGACTGGTGGGCTACCTGTGTTGACGAAATCTGTGGGTGGAGTGACGAGGAGGGGGAAAGAGGAGTTGATCGCTTCAATTTTCTGGTGGAAAAACTCAGCTATTTCCTCGCAATGGGCCTGAGTATTGTTGTGGTCCTTCGGTGGTTCCGGAAGTTGTAGAAGGGTTTTGGCTATTCGATAGATTTCTTTGGGTTTGGACGCTGCGTTTTCAATCTTGAGTTCGAAGTATTTAGCCTGGGCCTGGTAAATTTCCGTTTTATAGTTTTTGATTGTTGTTCTATAGCATGATTTATCTGAAGGGAGGTAGCTGAGGCGCCATTTCCTCTCCAGTCGCTTACATACACGTTTTGCCTCTCGTAGCTCGTTTGAGTACCACAGGGCTGTAGGATTGCCCCGTTTAGGGTGGGAATTTTTTAGTGGCAAAACTGTATCCAGGGAACTGGTGATCCACAGGTTAAAGTTGTCATTGTCTTGAGTGGGGATAGATGTATTGGTGGGTTTAGTGCCTAGTAGGAGTTCCTTCCACTCAGCTAGGTGGAGTTTAGACCAGTTACGTGAGCGTTGCGCCAACGGGGGTTGGGGGGGGGGGGAGTGATCGGGCAGGGTCCAGGTGAACGGGATAAGGAAGTGGTCTGACCAGGGGAGGGGAGAGGAATTTCCAATTTGGAGGTTATTACAGTTCCTGAAAACGGGGTCCAGGAGATGACCCTTTTGATGAGTAGGCCCGGTGACACGTTGGTGCAATTCAAGGGCACTTAGGCCCAAAGACAGATCCCTTGCTATAGAGTCATTTGGGTCATCCAGGTGGATGTTAAGGTCACCCAGAATTGTGAAATTAGCAGTGCTGACTGCAAGATTCGCCGCTATCGAAGTGAGGTCTGAAAGAAATTGCCTTTGTGGTCCAGGGGGACGATATATAAGCATACCCGAAAAGGTATGTGTGGCACTTAATTTTATGAAGAATGGGAGGCATTCGCAGTCTGGGAAGTCTACGGGGGTGCTGGTGACAGTGTAATTTGATTTGTGAATTATAGCCAGACCACCGCCGATGCCTTTTTTCTGGTCGAGGCGGAATATTTGATAGCCAGAGGGAAGTGCTTGTACTAGGTCAGGTTCAGAATGTTCCTGTAACCAGGTCTCGGTAGCGAAAAAGACGTCAGGGCTTATTTCCTCTAATAGTAGAGAGATTTCTGCGGAGTGTTTAGGGAGCGAACGGCAGTTAAGCAACAACATGGAGAGTGAAGTGGGATTCTTGATACCATGAGAAAGGTGAAAGCCACAATGGTTGCAGACGGAGTGTTGGGTAGAGCGATCCCATGTGTGTAGACAGTATGGCCCAACTGTCTGGTTTAATTGATGAAGGGATTGCGGGTGATAGGTGATGGTCTGGCGTGATAGTTGGGCAGGGGGGGTGGCCCCTGGCCCCGGCCAGTCGCGGACGGGCGCAGACGGGCTTGCCTTAGGCGCGCCTTCGGCGCGCAAACGTCGCGCCCGCTGCGCTCGCCCGCTGCGCTCGCCCGCTGCGCGACCGGAAAATGCACATTATTTATGCTGATTCGATGGGTGGGGACCGTAGGGGCGTGGCCTAAAAAAGGGGATAAGCGCACCCTTCCGATCATGCGCTGAATGCTAATTGGCTGTCAAGTGGTTGTCAACATTCAAAACCAGGAACTGTTGTCAGCCATTTCTTACCTTGGTAGAAGCGAGGCTGAGGAAGTCAGTGGAATATGTGTGCAAAACAGAGAAAGGGGACAGGGTAGAAATAATTTTATGCTCTAGACCTGCCTAGGGGGTCCCAGAAGAACCCTCAGGGCCCACACAGTTTTTTTTTAAGCCCCGGCAGGTGCGTGTAGGTAGGGTGCGTGGACTGTGAAATAAAAGAAATAAAATAAAACTGAGCTTTTTTTATAATTAGCCCCCGGGGGATTAAATACCGGGGGCAACATTGTAGAATTTAATGGGGGCGCAGAGGGGCCCCCAAGTGTGGGGGATCATCACCCCCGGGGCTAAAAAGAAAAAAATGGTGGGGGAGGGGTCCAAGGTCTCCAAAGCCTTGGGGACCTCCACCCCTCGGGGCTTTATGTATTGTGGAGAGGGGGACTGCGTGGCACCCCTCCTGGAGCGCTCAATTGCCCCGTTACCCCCGGGGCTACAAAAAACATGGGTTGGGGGGCTCCAAGGTCCCCAAAGCCCCAGGGACCACCACTCCCCGGGGATTTATGTATTGTGGGAGGGCCAGCTCCTGCAGTGTCCCAGGGTGTCCATACCGCCCTTCCATAGCAAGGAAATCTGTTCTCTCTTTCAAAATCTAAATCAGATTGCTTTTATGCATGTTAGTAGTTCCTCATGTGGAAAAGCAGTGCCGGCTCCCAAACGCGTAGAAGTTGTGCACCAAAGGCGCTGGAGTCGCCCACCCTACAGATTATGAGTCATGCATCCAGCGCGTGCACACATGAGGACTGCACTAAGCGCTGCACTGTGTGTGCGACTTTTAATTTTACCATAAAAAAATAGCCCCTATCAATAATTTCTAATATCCCCTATCCCTGGGGTCTTATAAAAAATGTTGGGGACCATGGGGGGAGTCACAATGCCCCCCAAGGTCCTGCCGGCTCCCCATTTCATTCGGGAGCCAGCATTGCTTTTCCGCATGGGGAGATACTAACTTGCATGTGGAAAAGCAATTTGGTTTGTATTTTGAAAGTGACAATACATTTCATTACTCTGTCTTTCAAAATCCAAACCAAGGGGCATATTATCAAGCAGGGCGATAAAAATGATCGCCGTTTTAATGGCCGTGATAATAAGGCCTTTTGAATTCCAATAGAAACCCATGTTCGGGTGTGAACTTGGGCTTGTATTGACAAGTGGTGCAAGGGTGTTGTAAATCTGGTTTGGATTTTGAAAGAGAGAGCAGGGTGCATCAGTAGGGTAATTGCAGGTTAGTGTAGGGGTAACAATTACTATTGTAACTACAGGGGGTTGCATCTGTTAGGTAAGTGTATGTTAGTGTAGGGGTAACAATTACTATTCTAACTCCAGGAGGGTGCATCCGTTCGGTATGTGCTGGATAGTATAGGAGTAACAATTACTATGAAAAAGAAAGGAGTTAAAGGAGAAGGAGACATGCACTTTTACGGTGAACCTGGAAGAAGAGAAAGTGACGAGAGATGATGTCCGACGTGTTTAGGCTTGAGAGCGTGGTTAATCACTAAATGAGGTCAGGCAGAGAGGTGCGTATTTATTGTGCAAGAAGCTTTTCGGGGTCTTGCGAAAGCAGGTCATCTTCAATAATCACCTCCTGCTATGTGTACTTGCAAGGTCATCTGCTCGTATGTTAAAAACCAAAACTTTCTACACCTCTTTTTAATTGGTTGCGAAGCATTGTCAGAAGAAGTATTACCGACCAATCCTTTTCCTTGCACAGATTTTGAAAAGCATTTGATCGGCTGCTGTGTGGTTACCTCTACCTTCCTGATCCTAATGTTGATTGACTTGTTTTTTCTATGTGAAGTTACGATACACTCACCATGTACGTAGCCTATTTTTTGACGCATTTTATTTTACAATGCATTTCAAAAACTAGTTGTGATAGGGTGTTTTTAACTTAAACTGTATACTCTGCTTATGAGTTTGTTGACTGTAAAGCTATTTAAAAATATTATTCTATTTTTTATTCTATCATAATTGTGCTGACTTTTCTCCTTTAGCGTGGAGTACTATGTTCTTTTATTAAATGTATAATTGTTCACACCATCCTTGAAAGAAAAATTCTCATGTTTTCAAAATATTTTAATTGAGTCTTTTATATTTATCAAAAGGTTGAAATGCAAAATCTTTTTTTATTTTATCATAAGCACTCATTGCTTATGTTTACATTATATAAGTGTTGCCCCATTATCTTTATTTTAATCTTATTGCTTTTTTTACTTTCAGATAAAGTAGAATAGAAGTCCTACGACAAACATTCCCTCACTACTTAATCTTTCTTTTTTTATGTACATTTCATGTCATTATTACATTTTACAATCATTTAAAAAAATAATTTAAAGCATTAACATTAACAATAAATTTGAAGACACAAATATATTATTTTTTTGAAAAACAAGTGCTTGCAAAGATAATCCTCCTGTTCTTCACGAGTGAAACTTGGTGAAAGCACTACTCAATATAAATACTTTTCCCCCATTTTCTCTCAAGAAAATAAAGAGTATTCTCTTTTATTCCAAAGTATTTCCTTTTTTCGTCAATAGTTTATACTACATTTTTCAATCATTAAGAAATACTTGCATAGTAAAATAAATATTATTTATTATTGTTTCAAATTCTCTTTTGAAAGTCATCCAACTCCACTTGAAGGATCATAAAGTTGAATGTAAATTAAAATATTTGAAAAACAAACTACATAGAAGAGGGTCCAAGGGCTAATTTAAAGACTCAGTACTAGATACGCACCCCTAACACTGACACGAATTACACAAGAAGTATCTAGGAGTCAAAGAAAAGCTCTAATCACAAACAACCATTGACATGACAGAAATAAAAAGAGTATTGTGAACTAAATTATTCAGTAACACCACGTGATATGATATAACAGAATCTACGTGATTATTCTACTGGGAGACACATACCCAAGGATAGGTGAGAATTTTCCCATCAGTTGTCAATATGTTCCACCACTTTTACATCATATGGGTTCTCCTTACCCAGGAGTTAGTGCACACACAGTCACAAGAGTATGAAAGGTGGTCCACTATTCGCTGAACAGATATTCTGTCAAATCTGGTAATTAATCAATGTTTTTATGTTTAGGGAGCTGAGAGAAATTATTAAAAGTTCCACTTCTACTCAGTCTTACCTAATTTTATTCTATCACTAATCACTTATCTGCACTGCTTTTTTCAGTTGTCATACCACACTGACACCACCCACTAGATAAGAACACATGGTCTTCTTACTCTCACAGTCCTTTCATACTCTTCATACTTTAGTTCACAATACTCTTTTTTCTGTCATGTCAATGGTTGTTTGTGATTAGAGCTTTTCTTTGACTCCTAGATACTTCTTGTGTAATTCGTGTAAATTAAAATATACATCAACAATATGATCCCTCTGTGGAAATGAAAGATAATCTCAAGATGATGGTATCGCTCCTAATCATTACTTTAAACGTAGTAATTCCTTAATTAACTTATATTTCTTGTAATGGTTCTTTCGTCAACTCTGTATTATATTCCATTTAAACTTAACCATACCACATTCTATAATCATTTAAATATTTTTGCTTTCATTTTAAAAAATATCATACATATACCCATTCAGATAATTTACCTCTCTTCGATATTCTTTCCTACCTCCGTCGAAATTCATCCAACTCCTCTGGAGGGGACATAATGTTTTATGTATTTTTTAATATACATTAAGAATATGTTCCCTCTGAGGAAATGAAAGATATTCTCAAGATGCTTCTGCAGCCCCGAATCATTACCTTGCTCATGGTTTCTTCGCCCGCATTGATTCTCTGAAACAAAACTAATCATCCCATGGGTGTGGTTTATATACTTTTTGGTTCCTTAACAGTCTATGGGATCAATGTATTGCTCCTCTCACTTTTAACTCACGGTTTTCAGTTGACAGGTGTTCTCATTTCTACTGTTTTAGTACATCACATGTTTATGAAAACGTGCCTCTTTCTATACTTTTTAACTTTCGTATAGTTTCTAAAATGCTTTATTTAAACTCGTTTTTCTTATTAAAGCATTTCTCTAGGTTACTTTTTTAATATGAGTTATTATTCTAGTAACTTCCCTTTTATTTAAACTTTTTTTTATTATTCTTCATTACCCTAAACCCCTATTTTACCTGCATCCTGTGATAGAGATACTCTCTATTAAACTTAGAGTATTCTAATTTATATCCGAGTATTAATTTATTTAATTCAATTACTCCGAGTTTTAATACAGTTATTTATTTAATATTTTTAATCTTTCTTTATACACTGCAAAGGGTACTGTTATTTGTCTAGAATCACAGTATAAATCAGTGTCCATTTGGCAAAATTGAGAGAGAATGATTTGGTTGGTTGATTTGTTTGCAGTTACATAAGTACGTACACTCTTGCAGTAAGCCAGGCTTTAGGGTATGCAGTGCTTCAAACTCCTATGCATTATGCATGTAGTGGTGTAACCACCTTCACATTTGTGCTTCAGACCTACAATATCACAGTCACTATCCATATACTACAGCAAACAAGGTGTGACTGCTGTTGCAATCCCATAGTGACTCTTTTAGTACCATGTAGTAAATCATTCACTAAAGTAAAAGTCAACCAATTAAGAATTCATCCAGTGTCTTTACTTACAATAATGTAATCATTTAGTCAGTAAGCATGTACTCATGCAGTGAGCCAGGCTTTAGGGAATGGAGTGATTCAAAGTGCTATGTATTATGCATGTAGTGGTGTAATAACCTTCACATTTGTGCTTCAGGACTACAATTCCCCACTCTCTATACATACCAGGGGTCTCCAACCAGTAGCTCGGGAGCTATTGGTAGGTCACCAGTACGCTGAAAGTAGCTCTCAGAGGTGAAGCGAAACTAAGCCAATCTCACAGATTTTATGTATATTAAAGAAGGTAGCACTGCTTATTTCACTACCCTTAAGAGTTACAGACAGCCAAACCAATGGCAGGACTTGTTGATATCACTCAAACACACACTGTGGTGGCTTATTAATTAATCAATTAAGGATGTATAGAGCACACTACTCACCTGTGAGGATTTCCAGGTGCTGGGGGAGTACTATAGGGGGATTTGTGCCGCTTTGATCATTCGAAAAGCCAGGTCTTATGGTTCTTCCTGAATGCTTTCAGTGTGGGGCTTCATCGGATACTGAGGGGGAGTTCATTACAGGTTTTGGCCATGATGTAGGAGCAGGGTGTGCCTCCTGTCTGGTTCTGTGGATGCAGAGGATTTCGGGCAAGGCCTGGTCAGTGGACTGAAGTTTTCTTTTGGGGGTGTAGAAGGAGATTGAGGTATTAGAGTCTGGTGTTTGTGTGAGCAGCTTGAAGGTCACTCTTTTTTTGACGGGGAGCAAGTGGAGTGCTCGTTTATGCTGGGTAATGTGGTCTTGTCATGGGATGCTGAGGATGAGTCTGGCTGCGGTGTTCTAGACAGTCTGAAGTTTGTGAAGTAGAGATTTTTTGATTCCAGCATAGAGGGCGTTCCCGTAGTCCAGCCAGCTGGTGATAAGTGCTTGGGTGATGGTCTTCCTTGATTCGGAGGGTGGGTCTATTTGAAGATGTTGCTGAGTATGTGGAGGGTTTTGAAGTATGTGGAAGCAGCAGCATTGACCTAGGGGTTTATCACATGAAACATGCTTATCCACTTTAGATCGAAGTTGGGGAGACTTACTGTTGTGGTAATACCATTTGTGGTACACTGCAAGTGATGATTTGAGTTTTACTTGATTAGAAGTATTTAATATTGATAAACGTTATCCTAGCATTCAGGTGATAACTTTACCTGGAATTTTTTGGTGGTTACTACTGATAATTGTGCTTAGGGTGGTCATAGTGTAATGTTAATACATATCCCCAGCACAACCCCTACACTTCACAAACACCACTACACTACCTAAACCCTAAAACACTACCCCCAGCATGAACCTCTACACTATGACCACATTTCACCAGCATTTAGAGAACTAAAATGGCTCCCAGTTGAACAGCAAGCCAATTTCAGAACGGCATGCCTCACGCACAAAGCCCTCCACACTGGAAAACCAGACTATTTAGCCGCCAAACTTAAGAGGGCTGGGCAGACGAGAAACCTCAGGAGCTCAAACTCCCTCCTTCTCATCCCCTTGAAAACGCGTAAACACAAAACAGCTGCGAAATCATTTGCCGGAACCGCACCCAAAATTTGGAACCCCATCCCAGCAGACATCGGAACTATCCCTTCCTTCACAAAATTCAAAAAACACCGTAAAATCCTCCTGCTGAACCGCGCCCTCCCAAATGGATAGCCACTCTACCCCCGAGGACGGTGTTCTCTGACCTGACTCTGCCTGGTCTGCCGATCCTTTTAGGTTTACCGAAATCAACATCAACAAGGCTACCTCTGATCTCGTCCACCGCTTCCATAAGCCTTAGCACGCTTGGACTACCAAATCGTTCTTTTCTTTTTGCTGACGATTACTCTAATATGCTTAACTACCTTGAAACAATGCTGTGAACCGCTCCGATACCCTCGGGTCTGCTCAGCGCCATATAAAACTCCTAAAATAAATAAAAATAAATAAAATACATAAACACCACTGCACTATCCTAAACCCTAAAACACCACCCCCTACAGTAGATGAACACCTCTGGACTATCCTAAACCCTAAAAAACTATCCCCAGCACGACCCCCTACACTACACAAACATCACTGTACTACCCTAAACCCTAAAACACTATCCCCAGCACTCCCCCCTACACTACACAAACACCACTGCACTACCCTAAACCCTAAATCTGCACCAGGGTGCAAGGGTCCCTGTATCACCACATGTCTGCAGTTTAAGCAGCTGTGCAGAGGGAAGCACAGACCTGCAACACATTTATGTACATATGTTGCATCCCTGTGCTTCGGAAGTATCACATCATGCTGTAGTTAAACAGTTTACAATGTCATACTGCAGCACTTCCTTATAATTCTGCACTTATGCCTTCACCACACATCACAAATGCATTCTTTTGGTCAATTATACAGTACACATACATCCAAACTTTCACACGCTAGCATACAAGTTTAGCTGTTTTTTTAACCAGAGTAGGTAGTTCTGAAAATAACTTTTTTTTTCTGTTTTGTAGGTTTGTATTTTTTGGGGTTTTTTTTAAACAATTTTTTGTTTTTTTTTAAATGAAAAAAAACTGAACGGAACGAACAGATCAATGAACTTTAGGGCAAAAACAACAGTCTAACAATGATTGTTGTCCATAGCCGTGCAAACCAAATCAACTGATTGCTCCCCATAGCAAAGCAACCTATTGCATTTTATGCAATGAATGTTTGCATTTGCCAGTTGGGGCCGGATGTCCAAAGTAGATGTCAAAGTGGATGCCCCAGAAGAGCTTGCAACTTGAGGTGGTGGTGGTCCAGTCTGTTGCAGTCTCTTGCACTCCTCTCTTGCCAGATTGACAGGATACAAACTGTGCAGATGTTTAAACATGCTGGCAGTTCCACAAGAATATTTTTTGTTGTGGTCTCCTCTTGATAAAACTGCCTTGCAAATTTTGCAGGTTACCTTTGGCATTTGTTTTCTTCAATCCGTCTGGGAATGTAAAAAATCTCCAGACAATTGATTGAAATCTCTTGGGGCGTGGTGGTTCAGGAACAAACCCCTCTTCATTGGACTGTTCTGAATCAGAAGAAGGCTGATTTGAAGTCATTTTTGCAATCTTAAGATGAAACAGGCCTGTAATCAACAAAAACAACACTTTTTGGTAGCTGAGGTCTTCTCCCAAGGAAGGTCTAACACAAGTGATTGAAATGGGTGGCGTCCTTCAATACTTACAATAAGAATTGGAATAAGCCAATCAAATCTCTTTTTTTCTGGTCACATGGAGTTCGTGTAGGGTGCATGCACGCAGCTCGCACCCAGCTCGCACCAAGCGTGACTTCACGAAATTACATTTAAAAGTAATGTAACTTTTTGAAAGTTAAAGAATATTATTGTTATAATTAGTCTAGATAATGTTGTGTCTGAATATTTATATTAAATATATATAAGTTTTGGAACATAAAAAAAAATTGCGGCGGTCGCGCACCCACCGCGTCTGATGCGTGTATAACATCATGCTCAACTGCGTGACCGTCCTGTTGCATAATAAGTACATGTTGTGTATGCGCTTTAAGTCGCGTACCAATCGCATAGCGTCCGCATTGGGAAAGTCGAACTGGTCACATATCCTACGCAGATCCAACACAGCAATCCTAAAATGGCGGACACGTTCTGCGCAGTGAACAAGAAGGGTGCGCAATGGGTGCGCGATTCCAAAAAAAAATAGAAAAAAAAGAAAATAATATAAATATATTTAAATGAACAAAAAATTATAAAAAATATATGTTTTTAACTTCGAAAAAAATATATTTTTATTAAATATGTTTAATGTAATTTAAAAAATAAGATATCTAAAAAAATAGTAAAACATTATGAATTTTTTTTATAAATTAGCATTATAAAAACTTTTGAAATTCTCTGAAAAAACCATAGGTTTCACACATGTTATAGTTAGGAATTAGCATTTAAAAAACCTTAGAAATTCACAGAAAACTCCATAGGTTTTACACATGTTATAGTTACGATTTAGCATTTAAAAAACCTTTAAAATTCACTGAAAAAACCATAGGTTTCACGAGTGTTAGAGTTAGCTAGTTATTTCACTCTTACAAAACCATTGAAATTCCTCCGTTATAGTTAGTTGTACTAACTGTAACTCACGCGCCCGCAATCCACTGCTGATGATGTCACATATTACATAATTCATGACATGGTCAGTGACATCACTGATGACATCACTAATGACATCTCAAATGACATCACTGATGATATCACGGATGGCATCATCCATGTGACAATCTGATACAGCTCATCATACACTAATATAACCTGTCAACACTAACTATAAAATATGGAATACCATATTTCAAATCATTGACACACTAATACAAGGCTCTAAAAACATACTCAGTGATTCGTACATCTATTTACACATCTAAACATTTACCTGTAGATTCACTCATTCATGCTAACAAAGATCAATATAATACTATTAAATATACTTATACACCTACATCGATATTACACAGCAGCACACATCCTATTCTGTTATGCATTCATCCTACTCACTTATGCAATTGATCATACTTACATTTACTCAGCTACACACTTTTACAAACACCACTTTATTTATTAACGTAAATATTAACTCATACTTAGTGTGTTATAAAATCACTGTTACAAGTATACAGATTTTAATACAGTCACGGATACAATCAAAGAGTCTTATGTATACTTATTTATAAACAACAACTGTCACATACAGTACCTTTTATATTTCTACATTGTTGGATATTTATCATTGAGAAATATATTTACTCATCAGCACACCCATAAAGAGATTCAGTCACCCAAACAACTGTTTTCATGTGCTGTCTTAACCTCATATACCTACTAAATCAACAATTCACACATCTTTAGATAGTCACACACCTCCCACTCAACCATACACACACATTCACAATGCCATACAAATACTTAATTGACTAATTAATACTAATATAAACTTACACACACCTAGTAATCAACTTATGTAGTAGTTTACACAACAACAGATAAAGTAAAACACAGATCAACACAATTGAATCACTATCCCATATATTTAGTGAGACACTTTAAATTACTCACTTACACAGTCAATCACAGTGCTACTAAATCCCCCATCAAGACACTTATACATCCACTCTTTCTTCAATGCACATTGTTATATATATAATACCTATTTAAATATTGACCAAAAGACCCTTTCAGTGGATAATGTCATCAGTGATGTCATTTGAGATGTCATCAGTAATGTCACTGACCATGTCATGAATGATGTAACATGTGACATCATCAGCAGTGGATTGCAGGTGTGCCAGTTACAGTTAGTACAACTAACTATAACAGAGGCATTTCAATGGTTTTGTATGAGTGAAATGATCAGCTAACTATAACACTCCTGAAACCTATGGTTTTTTCAGTGAATTTCAAAAGTTTTTTTAAATGCTAATTCCTAACTATAAAATGTGTGAAACCGATGTTTTTTTCAATGGATATATATTAGGTTCCTACCGAGGCACAATATGGCTGCCAACACCTCCTGATTTGGAGTGTAGACAGCCAATTAGAATACATCTCGTGCAGGTTGCGCTAAGGGTGTGCGGATCCACCGCGGCCATAGATATATATGTGATTTTGATTTTGATTTTCTCAGGAACTACTGAACGGATGTACACCATTTAACCAAAAGGCATGACTCTGAAACAAGGTCTACCTTGCTGCCAAATTTGGTGTAATTCCTTTCAGCAGTTCGGGCTGTAGCTGCGATTAAAGGTCCTTATGGAAAATTGCATGGGGAACCCCCTTTTTTCTCGGCCCCCGCTTGATGAATCACCCTGAGACTTTCAGGATAAGAGCGAACTGGAGCTGGCCATGAGTTTTTAAAATTTCACACAGATTTGTCAACCGGCGTCAAAGTTATTGCAAATAGAATGTTACAAATAGAATGTTGCAGATTTCCTATGGAAAATAGTTTCTAACTATAACTACCTACTTGGTCTTCACGTTGCACGAACATAAGGAAAATCAGCACTCAGGATGTTTAGAAACAATGACTAACGAGTTTCAACCTCACTGTCTTTGTCAAAGTAACTCTGTGACCCTGAAGCTGCTGTGTTTTTGAAAGCAAAAAATGAGAGTCAAAGAATAAACATGGAAAAAATATATACATGCGTGCAGTAGTCACTAGGTGCATTAGAAAACAGACTTCAATTCTAGCAAAAAGCAATTCATGTTGTAAAGCATAAAGCAATTCATGTTAACACATATTATAATATATTATACATCAGCATAGCGAGGTGTATACATCAGTAAAGCACATAATTGCATGCCCATGCTCGCGCTGCCACCACGAGTCAGCTGGGATTCTAAATGGACGCACGGAAAATGAAATTCATAGCATCTGCCAGTTAATATATATGTATATCCAAGAACAAAATCCAGTAAAGCACACACTCAGAGACCAATTTGTTGTGCAAGTTTTATTACTCAAAGGCTACGCGTTTTGACAGAAAACTGTCTTGTTCACACACCGAGTAAAGTTTCGAAGTGCATTACATAGAAATGTGGAAACATAGATAAAGGACTTCCTCTGCAAATCATGAAGGAACTAAGACAAAATAGTGGCCATCTTAACACAGTAAAACAATACTCCTGCAACGTAAACTGTATAAAATACCATGAAATGACATGTTCCAACACCGCTGCATTTGTAATACAAAGTCAGTTAACGAGTCATGTAACATTTTATGCTGTGGTCCCCCCACAATAACTGTGAATAGTCATAGTGCTTCTCAAGTGCAAAATGTAATGGTGTAGGGTACCCCTAGAGATGCTGGGAGTCTAAAGCACAAGGAGGACATAGTAAATATCACATAAAACCAGATTGTGAACAATATCGTTTAAAGGCTCCGCACATTGAAGGCTCAGGTGCCTACGAGAAAATGGCGTTGCAGGACGGTACTGGTGTCGGTCCATAGGCTAAAGTCGGGGGAAGCAAACCGCCAAGTGGCATAGTGAAACATCCAGAAAAGTCAGATGTAAGGAAAAATACTAGCGCCAAGTGGCAGAGAAGAAAAGAGCATCTAAAGGGGAGGGCGGAGGAAGGAACAAGTACTAAGGGCACCACACTGTAGTGCCCTAAAAAGGACAGGGTGAAACAGTGTAAATTGAAGGGAACTTTTCTTCCGAATGGCAAAATAATAAATTAGTCTGGAAAAGCTATGTCTCCACGTCAGTAACAAGACACAATGTGAAAAAATGAAAAGGAGAAATGAAACTCTTATCTATATTGGAATGCATACCTTGGACCGGGGGAGAAAAGGGTAGGGAAACCGTGATGTGTGCGATAGCATGTGGTGGGTCCCTTCCTTTACTCCTTTGAAAAAATAGTTAAACAAAATGTAAGTATTGAAAATACATACGTAAATATACCAGTACATATAAAGATTAAAATCAACACAGAATATGGAGGAAGAACAACGTCATCAGCTGCTACATTCTTCATCGAGATTGTGACCTCCAGGGTCCTTTGTCTCTAATACAAGTATCCATCTCGATTCCTGTTTACATAGTTTTAGCAACCTGTTGCCACCCCTAGGGCCCATGTATACCTGTTTAATGGCAAAGAAGTGCAGATGGGAGTTGTTGGAGAGATGGTACTCCTGGAAGTGTCTGGCTATAGGATAATGAGGGTCCCTGTTGGTGATGGCTCACACATGTTCTAATATTCTTTTCTTAACCATCAAATTGATGCTACCAACATACCTCATCATACAGGGGCACTCAAGGACATGTATCACAAAGTTTGACTGCATGTTAAAAACTGTGTGATGTTTCTACTTTTACTGGAGCCTGGTATGTGGAACTCCTTGACCATGTAGATATTGCAGCAAGCTTTACAATGACCGCACGAATAGAGGCTCTTGAGATTGTGTGCCCCTGAAGAACTGATTTCAGTTATGTCCCCATGAACCCGAATATTTCTTAGGCTCTGGCCCTTTCTGTATGTGACTGTAGGTCTCTAACTGATGGTATGGCTTACAATGGGATTACTTTTAAGGATGTCCTAGTTCTCTGCCAAAATCTTGTGTGTTTTGTGGGAGTTTCTATCGTACATGAGGATTACCCTGGTACCTGGACGCTTACGGGCAGCCATGCGCTCTATAAATCTGTAAACATAAACATAAACATAAACATCAACGGTATCTGATTTCCTGATTTTAGCTCCCAGTGTTTGTTGTCAGCTAATAGTACTCCGCGGTCCACTGTCAGCCGCCAGAACACCCACTTTGTGATTAAATTCACACCTACCGTCACATTCTCTGGCATCCTCATTTATTGCCCACCTGGGGCAATAGGCCAATTTGGCAAAACTTTGCTAGAAACAGAGGTCAATCTTCATAGTCTCGCTGCTAATTTCACCCTTCTTGGGGATTTTAAACTGCATTTTAATGACCCCTCAGCCTCACTAGCCACGGAACTGGCCCAGGACCTTTTGACCTACCCTCTGACTCAGAAGGTCTCACTAGCACCCCATGAACAAGGACATCTCCTTGATGCTATCTTTTCTAAATTGAAAATTTAAAAGGAAACAACCCATCCCCCTCCCATGGTCAGACCATTTTTTAATCCCCTTTCTCTGGGCACAACCTAACACGACGCCATGCGCCACACCTTTACGTTCCCAAATCTGACTGTGGTCCAAACTTCCTCTGGAGAGGTGTATATCAGAACTGGAAAGGACTCTATCAAGCCCCATCACTAACCCCACAACAGCTAATAAAAAAATCTGCAATTGGATTGAGGGGTCACTCAATTTGGTGCTCTAAAAGTTTTAACTCAGAAGAAAACTAGCCCGAACAGAGCCCAGTGGTATACCCCCAAATTATGCACTTTACGACAACAGTGCAAAAAAGCAGAAAGAATATAGAGGAAAGACTTCTCCACCGAGAAATAATGGAATATAGGACAGCCATACACTGATGCAATGTGTATAAGAACAACAGGAGAAAACCCATAAACCTCGTTGGGATGGGTGTATCATGTAAGCAAAAACAATTCCCAACAGGTATTATGTAAAGACAGTTTCAGAAATGTATGCAATATGCATTACAAAGAAAGGAGAAACAAGGAGTCGACATGATTTTCCAAGAAGGTAGTATTATTTACCAAAAAGCAAAGGAGAGATCTTTCGTGGGTCAATACAGTTAGAATAGCACTGTACAGAACGGATCTTGTGACAACCCAGTGACACTTGGTGCAAAGTGCTATATACAGTCAGTGATAGTGAGCGTGCAAGTGTTAAAAACAACAGCATTGGCGACGCATTGACCAAAGTTTAAACATCAAAAAATGTCTCCAACAGAAACAAGTTATAATCACTTGAAACACAATTATTTATATAAGAGCACAAGACGTGATGTGCGTCGTATAATTCAAGCTGTCTAGTCAACGGCGTTTCGATCCCCTTTAGTTGGGATCGTCATCAGGACAGGGTTGTCGATGAAAACAGTGATTTAAATTCAGGCAGGAGAGCGTGATTGAAGTCCGATTGGTAACTCAATGGTCCGAAACTGATTGTTGCTTCCGTCTGGGCGGCGGGTGCTGAGCCCACTCGTCAGCAGAGCCCCGGTTACCGTCTACAGTCCTGATTAAGTCAGGCACAGCACTCAGCACCCGCCGCCCAGACGGAAGCAACAATCAGTTTCGGACCATTGAGTTACCAATCGGACTTCAATCACGCTCTCCTGCCTGAATTTAAATCACTGTTTTCATCGACAACCCTGTCCTGATGACGATCCCGACTAAAGGGGATCGAAACGCCGTCGACTAGACAGCTTGAATTATACGACGCACATCACGTCTTGTGCTCTTATATAAATAATTGTGTTTCAAGTGATTATAACTTGTTTCTGTTGGAGCCATTTTTTGATGTTTAAACTTTGGTCAATGCGTCGCCAATGCTGTTGTTTTTAACACTTGCACGCTCACTATCACTGACTGTATATAGCACTTTGCACCAAGTGTCACTGGGTTGTCACAAGATCCGTTCTGTACAGTGCTGTTCTAACTGTATTGACCCACGAAAGATCTCTCCTTTGCTTTTTGGTAAATAATACTACCTTCTTGGAAAATCATGTCGACTCCTTGTTTCTCCTTTCTTTGTAATGCATATTGCATACATTTCTGAAACTGTCTTTACATAATACCTGTTGGGAATTGTTTTTGCTTACATACACTGATACAAAGCAGAAATAAAAACTGCTCAAGCCTCTTACTGCGAGGGAAAGATCATAGTGGCTGCTCCCCCAGAGAAATCTTCCACATTGCTACAAAGCTAATAAAAGCACCCGGCACAGCAGCCCTACATGACAACTCAAGCCTCCGCTGCACTGAACTGGCCAATTTTTTCTCAACTAAAGTCCAGAACATTCTTAAGCACCTTCCCCAAGAAGACAAGAACATTCCAATCATGCACATGAATGATGGTGGGCAGTCAGAAAAACAGGAACTGATGACCTTCCCTATACTAACTTTTCCTTGCCATATTGTCATCTGCAAAAAGTGGATCCCCATTAGATCCCTCACCTTCCAACATCCTGTCACTGGTTGGATCAACCACTGCCCCCCAGGCCACCTGTCTGATCAATGCTTAGTTTGATATGGGCGTGGTACCCCATGAGTGGAAAAGGGCAATGGTGTGCGCTCTTTAAAAAAGTCTAACCTGGATCCAACTGATCTAGGTAACTATCACCCCATCTCACTCCTGCCTGGAATCAGCAAGATAGCATAGAAACATGCAAATCGCACTCTATCCGCTTTTCTTGAAACCAATGGTGTTCTCCACCCCTGCCAAATGGGCTTTCGCCCCAGTCAAGGGACGGAAACCGCTCTACTATCAGTGTTGGAAGACACAAGAAAAATACTAGACGCAGGAGGAGCAGCAGAAATATTCCTCCTCGATCTGAGTGCGGCTTTTGACATGGTTAACCACAGTGTCTTGATTCACCGCCTCAGGAGAGTAGGAAGGACAGGAACAGCCTTATTATTGCTGCAGTCCTTCTTAGGGTGGAGATCTTTTCAGGTCTTTGAGGGCAATACCAATTCACGGCCCATGCCCTTAAAGTGTGGAGTCCCACAGGGCTCCTCACTGAGTCCCACCCTTTTTAATGCCTACATGGCCCCATTGAAACACAGTTGGTTGTATCTCTCAGCCATCCTAGCCAACAGGCCAATGGTCTCCTCTCCTGCCTGGAGGAAGTCGCAAAATGGATGAGTCCCTACCACTTGAAACTCAAAGGTGAGACAACAGAGCTCATGATCATTGGCAATTCATTAAGTTCCTTTCCAAAAACTTTGTGGCCTTCCTCCATGGGCCCGGTGCTGACCCCCAAAACAGAGATTAAAAGCCTTGGAATCTGGCTTGACCAGAACCTCACCTTCAAAGCACAGGCAAGGAAGACCGCCGCTTCATGCTATGGCCTACTGAGAATTATTCATAAAATCATCCCTTTCCTACCCACACTAGCAAAAAGACTAGTGACCCAGGCCCTGATTCTGTACAGATTGGATTATGGAAATACTCTTTATTTAGGTGCTCCAAAGGAGGTGATTTTAAAATTGCAGGTTATACAGAATTGTGCAGCAAGGCTGCTCACTGACACCCCCAACCGCTGCTCAGCAAGACCTGCACTACGCTCTCTCCACTGGCTTCCAGTACAGGAAACAGGAAACTTCAAAGCTCTCTGCATAGCCCACAAGGCGCTGAATGGAAGCGGACCCGTAATCACAAATGCTATGATTCACCCCTACAGGGCAAACAGGAAACTTTGATCAAATGAACTCCATTTTGCTGTGGTCCTCAGGATCAAGAAGGCCAGAAGTGGCGGAACTATTTTCTCACTCAATGCCTCCAGACTCTGGAATGCCCTCCCACTACATCTACGAACGAACCGAACCATCTGAAGTTCCGAAAACAATTAAAGACCTGGCTGTTCACATAAAGAGATCAGCCCCATAAGTCTCGACTGCAGCGCTGGGATGCCTCTGGGTAGCCATGCACTATGCAAGTATCAATACAATTCCTATTTTAAAGATTGCTAAATTGAGTACCCATTCCGGAGACCCACGGTATCTAAATCTTAAGATCGTGATCCCTTGTTTTTTTTGGTATGCCTGATCGCTGCTGCAGCTCCTTCTTGCCCTCAGAAGTTCCCCATATGGAATGTTCCAATTCAGAGTAACTTGGTGGGTACTGAGGGCATGAAGGAGGCTGTTACCAGCCGTGTTTTTGTGAAACAAGATTTTCCGCAGTGCGCATTGTCGTGCCTCAACCCTGACATCCAGAAAATCAATACACTCTTTGCCTATGTTGTGTGTAAACATTATATTGTATGTGTTGTTGTTAAGTTTGTTTATGAAGTTAATGGCTTCTTGCTTACTGCCCTTCCATATTGCAAAGATGTAGTCAATGTAATGCAACCATAACAAAACTTTTTGGAAGTCAGTAAAAAGTGTGGCATCACCTTGTATTTCTTCCTCCCAAAGGCCGAGGAACAGGTTGGCAAAGCTAGGGGCAAAACATGTACCCATAGCTGTGCCCAGTGTTTGTTTATACAGATCACCATTGAACATGAAGATGTTGTTCTGGAGACATAGGTACATCATTTCAATGAGCATGTAGGTTTGTTCCAACTAACTGATATGTTTGCTTTTCAAGAAATGTGAGCAGGGCTTTATCTCCTGATCGTGATCAATTACGATATAAGGAGTTAACGTCAAGAGTGATAAGGGTGTACATATCATCCCATCTGATGTTCTCTAGTTTACACGAGAAGTCTTTAGTATCTTGTACATACAATGGTAAGGTAATTACGTATGCCCTCAAAAAATGGTCTACATATTTTGAAATGTTTTCAAACACACTGCTCAGGGATGAAATAATAGGTCTGTGAGGAGGGACCTACATATTAAAATGTCTTCTTGTCCTGATCCTCTACAAATCTAATAATTAGTCAATAATCAATATTAGAATCAAAACAAACTCAAAAAGTAAACTTTAAAAATATTGCCAAAACTTTAAAACATTACTAAAAACATTAGTCAGCTAAAATTAACATATAAGAAAATTATAACACCCAAAATCATAAAACATTACACATTAATCAAAAAATCAACCTTATACAACTATATTAAAAAATAAAATATTAAACACTTAAAGCACAATATTTTTATGATGACATTTTTTCCAATATATTTTTACACAATATTAACATTGTTCCCCTCTAAATTGAGATCATGTTAATCACATTCTGTTGTGTCAGTGGCATCTCATTAATATGCAACAAAGTCATCCAATTAAAATGCGACGAGTTAACCAGAAATAATCACTTTTAAACCACGTTAGACCCGGCTAGCCTGATGAGCAAGGAACTGTGGAGTGAAATTTATGTAATGTTAGAAATTGGATTTCTGGTTGGCAGAGTTATGCACCATGTCCAAGCAAGAATACTGTCCTAGTCTTCATAAGTCAGATACACCTCCCTAAATCAACCTGTGCTCACCTTCTGCAAACTTGTCACAGAGCAGTCAGGCTTTACTTGAGAGGCAATGTGTAAAGTATTTGTGCAAACCTTCAAAAAATAAGACTGTGAAAACACCACACAAAAAGATACCACACCTGGTTAGAAATATAGGGCTTAATTTAATGAATAAAACAAGACCAAAACGTCAAAAAATCCAATAAGTGAAACCAGAGTTATGAATTTTTAAGGAATAAACTGAAATGAAGTGCTTAAAAGCATAAAGCATCAACCAGGACTATCTGGTCATGCTAGACCAGGACTAAGTCAAATGTTCAGATCAACCATGATAGGGTGAAGGCCAGCTACAGAATCCATGTTTGACCCGCTGCAAGGTACCTTAGTTGCATCATCTACGAAGCCAGGATACAAGAAGCAAAGGGGCCATTCATTGTTGTTGAACCGCAAGAGGAAAGTGATGCATCGTCTATGAGCCACACAAAGTTAAGGCTGCATCAGGAATGGAGGCAATGTGCTGCTCAGTCTGTGGTGCGATGCTCTTAATCCTCACAGTGATGCATCGTCGTCGAGGTAGATGCACCGGTTCCAGGCAGCGCAATGGCGTCTTGTCTTGGATTTCTGCTGGAGCAGCACTTGTTACCCACTTCCAAGAGCCCAAGACTGGAGGGACCAATTGCCAGGGCAAGACTCACAGATGACAGAGTCCAGGTGCTTTAGCAGGGTGGCTAGAAATCTTTGATGTTCCTGAGACTACAAAACAGGAGGCAATCTAGCAATTATTGGGAGTCACTTTGAGTGCAAGGGAATGGTGCAGGTCCAGTCCTTCCCAACTAGGCAAGGAGTGCTTCAAAAAACAGTTCTTCCAGAGCAGTAGTCCAAAATATTGGCAGTCCTTCACCAGCACAGCCCTGCTTCTTCCTGGCAGAGTATCCACAGGTCCAGAAGTGTACTGAATGAGTAGGTTTGTAAGTTGAATTCTTATACACAGTGGTTCCTTTGAAGTGAGGAAGACTTCGAGTGGCTTTGAAGTGCACAGAGGCCTTCCCTTCCTGCCATGGCTCCAAACTCCCAACAGGGGTTAACGTTGTCCTTTGTATGGGAACAGGACACAACCTGTAAGTGTGACATTGTGCGCAGCTCCTCCCATCCTGCACAGGATGGCCCATCAGGATGTGGATGGCCTATCAGTCACACCTAAGCACCCGTTTTGTATGGCTGTCTAGAGCAAATGCACAAGGTCTAGCTGTTACTCACCCCAGGTGTGTATTGGAGGCAGGCAGCAGGCACACAGGGTTAAGTGCAAAAAAAGACAATATTTCCAAAAGTGGGCATTTTTAAAATTGTAATGATGAATTTGACTGTACCATTAAAGAGCATTTATCAATACTGTTCCTTAGGTACTAAACAAGACAGCTCTACTTCCTTCCAATTGAAAATTACGTTTATTAGATGTCCCAAGGAATACCCAAGTTAACCTATGGAAGGTGTAGCCCTAACAGTCGAGAAAAAATATTGTTTGTCACTGCCAGGACATGTAAAGCTTATAAGTATATGTCCTGCCTTTTACTTACAAAGCACCCTGCGGTATGGGCTACTTAGTGCTTACCTTAGGGGTGACTTACATTTAGCAAAAGGGGAGATTAAGGCTTCCCAAGGGGTTTTAAATGCCTTGTCAACATGGCAGTGTAAACTGTACACACAGGCTCTACAGTAGCAGGCCTGAGGCATGTTTAAAAGGGCTACTTAAGAGGGTGGCACAATCATTGTTGCAGGCCCACTATTAGTATTAAATGTACAGTCCCTGGGGATAGGTAGTGCAGTTTATTAGCGACGTATAAGTAAATTAAATATGCAGATTGTGGATAAGTAAATCAAACCATGTTTATGGGGAGAGCAAACACACTGTAGCACGGGTTAGCAATGGTAAATCCCCCTGAGTCCTAAAACCAACAAAACAAGATCATCAAAATTGGAGGCAAGCAGGCAAAGCATTTGGGGAAAGACTACCCTAAGGCTAACATGTCTGGCAAATGGTAACAGATTACTACACCCATTGCTGTAAGATGAACCACTAAGGAATCCCCTTCATATCCAAGATTTTTAATTTTGAATGCACTTAATTATCCAAGCTGCACATTGTGCATACAATTGATATCAAATTAAATGACTAAAAAGGCAGATTAGGATTCATCAACAGCTTTCAATTGAAACACAATATAACATTAGTGGGAATGTAGAAAGGTTTGCTACTGTAGTTTCCATATTGTCCTGATGAACAGCAAATGGATTGAAAGACTTCCACCTGGGTTTGATATTGCAAAAAGAACAGATGATGAACGGAATGCTGAACAAATCAGACATTCACTCCCAGTCACAGATCTGGGTTAAATCTATAGTTTTTTGTTTGCCATGCCATTACATTGTACACCCAGCCATATGCAAATCAGTCTTGACCCTGCTCCCCATGGGAACAGTCCAGCCTGAACTGCCAGGCCAGGTCCTCCCTAGACCAGAAACAAGCATGATGGGACTCGTTTCGGGGTATCACCTCTCATCAGCCAGGCTAGCTTCAATTTGGTGGCATAGCAGCTCAGGGCCCACGTTTACCACTTAGGCTGACAAATGCAAAAAGAAGAGAGTGCCAGAATGATGAACAAATCAAACATTCATCCCCAGTCACAGATCTTGGTTGAATCCATATTTTCTTGCTCTCCATTCCATTCCAGTTTGCACTCTGCAATCTGGTAGCTTAGCGAGCACGGGATCCTCGTGAGGCCATATCCTTCCCACTTAGGGTGACAATTGCAAAAAGAACAGATGATGGACAGAATGCTGAATAAATCAAACATTCACCCCATCACAGATCTGGGTTTATCATATTACATTGTGTTCCATATTGCAGCTGAAGCCGTGAGTCAATTTCTGCAGGCATACAATGTGACGCCTGAATATATGAATTTTATTTGGTTTATCAGAAGTCCATAAGTTCCAAAAGTTGCGAATCGCCAATTGACAAATCAAATGTATATATTTAAGCATTGTTTTCCTTTTTTTATTAGGAAGGATCAAAAAATAGAAAAGCAATACAAATACAAATTCCTTTGTAAAAAGGCAGCATTACATACAGGTCCTAAAAAGTTATTTTGTCATACCTCTCGGCCAGGCATAAATTTACCAGCATAAAGCAAGAATTAAAACTGCCAAATGAGATTTTATAAAATATCATGTAGGTAGCCAGCAAAGAGCGGAAAGAGACACTGCCTAACCGGTTTACACAGCTCAAGTAAATTGCCTACATTTGGATGGTTCTAAATGACAGTGACCACCTACCCACAGGCAAACAAGAATTCCTGCCAACAGCCTTTAGGGCAGGTGGTTCACTTTGAAACCAAACTCTGGCAATACCCAGCCTTGCAACTATAATGGTGTAAAAAATAAATACCTACCTAACGGGGAGGTATCCTATGAGAGTGGTCCAGCGTAATTAGCTCCTGATCACAGCTAACATCCACCTGCAACTAATTGTTCAATTTATTAAAAATTATTGTCCAAAAAAATGGTAGGGCGGGGCAAGTAGCAAAGACATAAGTAGTGTCAGCATCTAAGACCTTACACCGGAAGCAATTAGAGGTCTCCCTTCAACTGAACTTTAAATAACCTATAAGGGGTGTTACATATACAATAGAGAACTTTGAATGGCAAGGTACATTGAGTGACCTCTGAGCCAACCGATCGCTGAGCCTGATGTTTTCCGAAGAGACATCAAGAGCCAGTTGTTGGACCACTTTGTCACCAGTTGATCAGAATAATGCTTCTGTGGCCTATTGCTTACAAACATTCGTTAAAAAATACACCAGTGCTGCCTCTTTAGTCCCACTGCAAAAGCAGCATAAAAAGGATTCTCTTAATAGATACCTCACTAGGTGGCAGGTGAGTGTGAAAGCGTCTATTCTGAAGATAGCAGAAAAACATTTATGTATCATTATTTCAGTTCTGAAATAAAGTATGCCCTTAACTGTGTCCTGTTTGTATTTACTTTTTGTTCAGTGAGAATAACTGTTTGCACGGTCACTCTAATTGAGACATGATGAAATGGAGATTACCATGAATTAAAGGATAAGCAATCTAAACTACAATCTTCCTTGGGATGATTAAATGCACACATTAGAGGGTACACAAAGTTTACAATGCATCATGTACTACGCATGCCATTACAACGCAAGTTGTTACAACAACGCGTTGTATATCACATGCCATTACAATGAAAGTTGTTATAACGACTTGCTGTAGGGGGCACAAGGTGTTGGATTTGTTGGATTATCAATCCAACACCTTACCTACTGTTGCACACACTGGAGTTGGAATAGTAAATTATACTATTCCAAACTCCAGCACCTTCCCTACAGCAAGTCATTGTAACAACTTGCATTGTAATGGCATGCGATGTAACAACGTGTCGTTGTAACGACTTGCGTTGTGATAGCATGCTTTGTAAACGCATGCTTTTGTAATGAGTGCTATTCCATTAGAGCTATGATGTTTTATGTTGAAAGGTCCTAGGAGTTAATTTATAGAAGTCTAACCTTTGGGAAAGCTTAACTAACAGAAATATATGTTTTCACTATATGCAATGAAAGTCGATAGATAAATATGTGCCTTCTTACTAAATTTTGCATAGTATATATTACTGTAAAGTCCTGCAACATTCATACATTTTATCACTAAACCTGGATTTGTGTTTGTTTTTACAGACCAACAAAGCTGTAGCTAAGGGAGACTTCCACCATGCAAGCTCCAGCTCAAGACGAGCACTCTTCTTGGCTGTGCTGTCAATCACCATTGGAACTGGAATTTACGTGGGAGTGGCTGTGGCCCTTATTGCTTACCTTTCAAAAAACAATCACTTATGAAACTGTGTAAATGGCTATTGGAGGTAACAAGGAGTATCAGCTAACCCTCCACATGATGTATACACTACATTCAGAATGACTGTGCTCTTTGAACTCTTCCAGATGCAACCATTCATGTGTGATCTGTGGATGGTTAAAGGGAAACTCCTTGTGAAAGTGTTCAAGCCATGGAAGAAACTTTGCTTTGCCTCTGTTCTTTTTTTCCTACAAGGCTATGTGAGTAATCGTTTGTGCACTAAACTGTATCTTATCTACAAGATGGATGCTTCCCAAAATGGAAGACAAAAGAACTATATGGAGAAAAACTTTATCAAGTGTTCAGAAGGATTTTACACTCTTACGCTCTACAGGTTGGCCACGGCGGTGTATAAAGAGAGAGCAATACTACAAAGCGGAATGAACAAGGCGCCAAGGAACGTGGGGGGAATTGTGCAAGGGAAGGACGTGTGTGTTTTATCCACAGCCTCATAGATTCTAAAATCACGTTTGTCTTTACTGTACATTTCTGAGAGGAGAAAAAGATGGTGCTGTGCAAAATGTCTCACTACTTGTTCTGCAAAGTCAAGGGAACATCAGCACTTGTTTTCATTGCACGTGCAGGAACTATGACTGGGAGTGCCTACTGTATAGTCCACAACCGGCTCCTAAGTGTGAAAATGGGACTCCTGACGAAACCACTGTGTCTCCTTGGTTTACTGCTTGTGTGTGTGGTGATAGGCATTTACATGTAAGTCTGAAAGTAAGTCTGTGCAGAGTATAACTGCACATGTTGTGCAAAGTGAGTGAAAAACATTTTGGGAACAGTGACAGATCGTTTTATATAATATTTCTGCACTGTCATTAAAACAAGTGAACATTTATTAAATAGCATAAAATATTAAAGCAAGCATATCTGAAGGTGAGGTGCATTTTGGATACAACAATTTAGTTTAGTACAGGTTATGATTTAAAATATTTAGAGATAGACCTGTAAATCGGTTATTAAATGTGTTTTTCGAAATGTAATTCAAAAGGTTTATAAAAGTGGTCAATTTTACACGAAATTGCTTGCATACAGAAGTAAGAACTGCAGCAACATAAACAACTATATTTTGCAGGTATATTTTCATTCAAAAAATCATTTTTTAATTTTCATTTTTACTCAAGCGGCTATCGTTTTGATGTATTTCAAAATCCTGCATAACGTGGACCACTCCAGGATTACTGTTAGTTCATGACCACACACAAAGGTTTGCATCTTCATACATCATAATCACTTTTTGTAGTGCAACCTACAATTTTAAAATTAGATCTGAAATATCACTTCACATACATTCACGGTTCTAGCTTGATAAGGTTGCCACCTTTCATGTAAAGAAATATGAACAAATCAGGAGGTGCATGTCAATCTAGGCACATATTCATTGCACTGAGAAGCCTCAGACATTGGATGGATTCCATGGTTCAATACTTGACTATTAATCTGTCACATGAGTAGGATTACCTGCCTTCCCATGAATCTTTCCAAATTAAACTGGTTGGAGAGAAACAATCAATGAATAAAGGCAAAAACAACATGCCTTGTTCTTATAGCTCACAAGTCTTGCTTTAAGGCTATTTGCTATTTCATTGCTACATCTATGGCAGCAATTGTTAACGAGACAAACATTGGAAAACACATTTTCAATGTGTATCCTAGGTAAGGGTTTTATGTGCTCTTTTCCTGGGCATTTGTGTAGCTGGTGCAGTGATGATTCCTATATGGGATTGGAAAATATTTTGGATGCACTCTCACCGAAGGAGTAAAGATCATATTTGCAAAGTTGCCTTTATGTACTGTACTTTTTCATGTAGTTCATGCTCAGGATTTGTATACTTTGCCCAGGATTACATGTTGTTCGCCCTTCTATTCAACTCCATGTTTTGACTGTTGAATCACTTTTTTGGGACTGATTAAATACATCCAAGACAACTCGTTGAACAGGTGAACAAAACAGTGAAACATAAATTCCAATGATATTTTTTGTATGGGTTCGAAATATTTGACTAATTCAATGAATGAGAAAGGTTACTTAGGACCTGGAATTGCAGGTCACAATAGTCTCTACAGCTTTGATTTCTTTTGTCTATAATGTGCCAAACATCTTGTACAAACATGTATATACTTATTTTAAAACATGCCAGATGATTCTGACATCATGTATAACGCAAGGCTGCATTTATAAATAACTTTGGAAAATGGGTTGGTTAAATTGGAAACCTCCTAGTTTTCTAGTGAATGGAATAGCAGAAATGTAATATTACTTGAGCTCAGAGGTTTTAATTAAAAACAAAGAACAGTGGTTGTGGTCATTCACGTTTTCAGATTTTTTCATATGTTAGATATCCTGACAATTTCCAATCAGTGGGATATAATTCTCAGAAATCTAGCAGAAAAGCAGATATATATGTAAAGTTGAAGAATAATGCAGGGCATCCAAAGTACTGATGTAAACCTTTACTAAGATTACATCTAACCAACCTCAGCAACCAGTTAACATATGCCCTTTACAACTTCGAACTGCAGACTGAGCCTAAACATTCAACATATTCTAGTGAAAGTGCATTCGTAAAACACCATACATATACCCCTGTTCAAGTTTAATTACACTTTCTTCCCCTCTACAATCATCTTTCTTATTATAAAGACATATCGACAAATGGAATGTAACAAAACAAAAAAAACAAATAACCAGACATATTAATCTGAATATAATGGTCTTTTCCTACAGGTTAACTCTTTCTACTACACATTTGAGAATCCGACCAACATATTGAGTTGCCCACATCAATGACGTGAAGGGAAAACCTTTCCTACTAAAACGCTCATCAAGGAAACAGATGACATCACATGTTTCTATGGAATTCACTATCTCAATCTTAGACCAACAGGAATACATACCAATACAACACAAAACATAATAATTCAAAGCTGAAATCCTGATCTGAACAATAATATCCATTTCTATGTCTACCTATAGTCCAGATTTGAGTTCACACAATACCATAGTTTGGCTTCTGCGTTTCAGAATGATATCACTCTTGATGGACTCATAGCCGAATCTTACACTTCTTTCGATTATAAAGCCCACCCCTGGCCACCAATAACCCTCTTTGACTCTCTGGTTTTGGTTCTGACTTTAAAAAAGCTCTGTCAATCAAGCATTGGCTAAAACTGTTGGGGACACTGTAATCTTTTTCTCTCAACATCAAGCCATCTTTAAAATATAGTTCCTCCTTAACATTCCAATAACAGTTGGTATTCTCATCACATTCGTCCTTACATTTAACCCCTCCCCTGCTGATGACGGAACCGCTCCATCATCAGCTATGGTTGGGCTGTGCTGATGATGGAGCGGTTACGTCATGGCCCAGCCGCCACGCCTGCGCGGCGCGTTCTATTGAGCGGGGCGGGCCGTGACGGAACCGCTCCGTCATCAGCACAGCTCAACCGCGGCTGGTGATGGAGCGGTTCTGTCACCAGTATGCGGCCGCCCCGCCCCGTTAGCGCTGCAGCGGTTAATAGAATCACGCTGTTCAATGCTTGTTTATCACCTAATTCCATTTTCCATTTCTCTTCCTTAATGATGCTACCAGTAATCCCAAGGCATTTACCTCTTCTTCAATAGTTTCCTCACCAAAAATCACGGATCAAGTCTCCATTTTAAGACTGTGTTACACATAATATAGAGAAACAATAAGCTAACAATTGTTTGCACCAGGAACGTATGACAGAATAAAATCAAATTTGTGGAGAGCTACCATTCATCTGCAAATTTTACTAGAATTGAAATCAATTCCTTTCTTAGTGAAGGCTTCCTTCAGAGGCCTGTGATTGATTTTAATTTCAAAATGACCACCCCACAAAATGACATTCAACTTTCGCACAGTCCACAAACCGCCAAAGTTTCTTTTTCTATGACAAAATAATTTAGTTCTGCCATTTTAAACTGCACAAACCTCCAAAAGAATGCCTCTGTCAGACTTATCCTTAACATCCCTCACCATAGTGACATCTCCTGTCACCTGAGAGACCTTCACTGGCTTCCGATCAGCAAAAGAATCACCTTCAAACTCCTCATGGATGCCTACAAAGCCCTTCACAACACCGGACTTGCATACTTCAACCACTGCCCCTCCTTCTACACACCCACCAGACATCTCTGCTCCACCCAACTGGCCCTTGCCACTATCCCACGAATCTGCAAGACCTTAGCCGGAGGAAGATCCTTCTCCTACCTCACTGCAAAGAACTGAAACTCTCTACCTCTACATCTCAGGCAATCATCTTCAATGCCTCAATTCAGGAAGGACCTCAAGATGTTGTTTTTTAACTGAACTGCAGAACAGCCGCCCTTCTATCCCCCCAGGGCCTTGAGTACCTAATGGGTGATTATCCAACCTCGATAAGAACCCTGATTGATTAATTGAACAGTTCATCCTTATACACAGGGCCAGGCATATTTTTAAACAAAGTTAACATGTTCCTTTTCATGTACTATACCTTGCACTGTAACACTAAGACCAAGATACTCACTTTCTGAAACGTTATATTTACACTTCTCAGATTTCAGAGTCAGTCTACTTGTTTCCAACTTCTTCAGTACTACATTCAGTCTTGAATCATGTTCTTCCCAGGTGCTTACATGCTTCAAGGCATCTTCATAGTAAATTGTGACACCATCAACTCATTTTTAAAATAAATTTCATCGCTTTCTGAAGAACTAAGGGAGCTGAAATTAGCCCAAACGACATTCTCACATATTTGTAAGTACCAAATGGGGTATCAGACAATGTTAATTCCTGTGACTGAGTATACAAGTTGAACTGGTGATGAGCAGAAGTTAAATTAAATTAAAAAATGCTTTGCGCCACTCAATGAGCACAACATCTCTGTAATGTTGGGCGGGGATTAAAGATCAACAATCTCACACCTATTAAGTTCTCTTAAAACAATGCATAACTGCACCTCATCATTAGCCCTGCATTCCATCATCACAGGAAAAGCCATCCAGTACCCTCAACCTCTTGAATAATGCCCCAATTATTCAACTTTCGAATTTCTCAGGACATCGGCATCCTTCACAATCACAGACACATTTCTTATTTTACTAACTTATGGCTTAGCCATAGGTTCAAGTTTAATAAAAATGGAGATAGTTGTTAAGAACATTGGGGAAATCCTCCTCATAAATGGAAGTCGTAACAGAAACCTCAACTACTTCAATCTTTTCTCTCAAGCTTATCGAGGTTACTTCATTGGAGCCAAGATCCACCATTATGTCACTTCGATTGAACTAACCGATAATATAATCTACTCTAATAGATACATGCATTTTCTCTGCAACCAACCAATCAAAGTAATAGGCTCAGCACCATAAGCCTTTTGCCTTCTGTCAGGTTTGAATACATTTTCTATGCGTTTTAATTGGGCCGCAACTAAATTATTAGGAGTTAATGTTATTTTTGCTCAAGAATCCAACAGCAGTTTGCCAGCAGTGCCCTCTATTCATACGTCTTCATAAGGCCCTTTGTTATTTTTTTCTTTTATGTGGAATATTACTGCTTAACCCACATCATTGATCATATAGTCAATCTCTCTTTTTCTTGTTTCAGTCTGATTTGCAACAACTATTATAATGCACTTTCCTACCAAATGTTTAGCAAAAAACTTTCAACCAGGACACACTTTAAAATCGGCTATCTGACCAAACTCTGCCACATCTGAAACACTCTAATTGAACTTTGTTTAATAATCTTTGTTAACAATGTTTTTGTTTTTACCACATGTACTTTTCAGCATCCACACTGTCATGTTGAATAATGTTCTTTTTACCTACTTAACAGGTCTAAAGAACGTTCACAAGTTTTTGCACTTGTAATAATTTCTTTAAAGGAAGGTCACCCTTTCTCCATATACATTCCCTGGCCATTTCTAAAATACATCATTACATAAATTGCTTACACAAACATTCTTCAAAAGATTTCCCAAAGTTACATGCGGAAGATGGTTTTCTTAAGACTGTAATGTATTGATTTACAGATTCACCAGATCTTTGAATTCTCTTACCAAAGTGGTTAAGTTTCCAATATAGTGTACACCTTGGAAAGATAATACAAATCCATTTTTAAGGCAAATCTCAATCCTGGTCAGACCAGTAGATTCTTCGGAAGAGAGATCAGGAAGATATTCAGATACTTCCTGACTGGCAGTTCCTAAAAAAATGCATTAAAAGAGCCATTTCCCATTAGGCACCGAGGGACGTGCTGCACACTCTTGCATAGTGGTTAAAGAGTTCCTTCCATTTTAGCCAATGTGAAAAAGGTTCACCAGGAGTAGAGAGAACAAACGGTGGTGCAGTTGCATTTTGCATTAGGGAGAATGAATAAAAGCAAATATTATTACAAATAAAGCAACACACAATATATGTTAAAGTGTAAAATAAATGGAACAAATGTAGGGAAATTGCTCACTAGTATCCGGTTTGATAGCCGTGGAAAGACACCTCTACCTGTGCAGAGATACAGATTAAACTGGAATAAAAGTATTCTTTTTTCTTTCAAATAAATATGGAACTGATGAACTCCGGGTAAACAAAGTGGTTTCTTCAAAACTTGTTTCAATAAGATGTGATTAATTAAATTTGTATTTTCTTTTAATAAAAATGTCAATGTTTGATGAAATTACTGTATTAACCGAACCAAAAAAGCTGCTACTCATATTTGAAACATGATGACATCAGAGCCGATGTTCTGATGCTTCCATGTGTCGATGAAGTAGGGCCCGACTGAAGAGACAGTATCCAGTGCATCTCAATGTATAATTGGACTCAAGTTGGAGAGCTTCATGTGGCTAGCAGCTAGATGTAGCGCACACTGTGAGGTAGAGAGCCTGCTGGTCGCGTCGTGACACAGGTTGAACAGATAGCATCAGCGGCATAACAAAGGCCCCTACAGCCCCCGCAGTGCAGAGGGGGGAGGGGCGAGCTCCAGGGGGCCCCCTCAGACAGTACACTGGCCTGAGAGCTCCAAAGTAAGTCAGGAAGGGGGCCTCTCCTTGCATCTTGCAGGGAGGCCTCCTCAAGTTACATACGCTGCCTCTATGCAGTAGGCGTTTTTTGAAGTAGAGGGTGTTGCCACTGAAAAGGTCTCAAGAGTAAAGACATAAAATAAACATTAATAGCTGGCTTTAAGGATTCTTCTTTAACTGGAACTGTTACTCCTTCAGATAAGCAAGGTAGAGTTCGAAGACAGTTTTTTCTCCATATCTTTATCTTCATATTGAGTGTGAGACTGGCAAAAATCCAATCCCAGTAAAATGAAAGTGATGTGATGGTCATTGGTGAAAAGCTTTCTCTGCACGTCACCAGTGTAAAGTTGAAGAATAATGCAAGAAATCCAAAGTAGTGATGAAAACATTTATTAAGGGAAAATCCAAGCGAACTCAGCCATTAACTAACATCTGCTCCTTACAATCTCCAACTTTAGACTGAACCTGAACATTCTACAAGTCCTAGTAACAGTACACTCTTAGAGCACCACAATGTACTTACTTTACTTTTTAATTTATGTTTTGAATACATTTCCAACTTTATAGGGATTTGCAAAAAGTCATGAAAATCTACAAAAAGGTGGGACATCCCTGGTTCCCAAATGTAACTCAAACCTTATTATAACGGAAAATCTGCTATACTGCGAATTGTCCTGTACAGGAATTGCAATTATGCATCAGAAATCCTAAAATCCTCACCAAGGAAATCAGTACTTGGTGCTTGAGACCCTAAAACAAAGTAATTTACAAATTATTTGAATGAGGGCCATGGTTCCTGTTTTTGAACTCAGAAATCTACCAAAGAAAGTTGAGAATCTGCTTTGTATATTAAAAAAGATTAATAGAGCTGTATTGTGAAATGGTGCATATTGAGAAAAACAATTTGGAAAAAAAGGGGACCCCTACTCCTAATGCTTTCACTACTCGTAGGGAATAAATTGAACTTTTTTTGAAAAGCGAACAGTAGTGAGCTTAATAATTAAGCCAAAAAACCCAAGGAAACTAGTCAATTAATTAACTGAATATTGTGACATATAGACAAAATTAATAGAAACGAAACTAGCTGTGTGTATACAAAATAGTTTTTTTAATTTATTTAAATTATTTTCTTCATTTTTGT
The DNA here is from genome assembly GCF_964263255.1 of Lissotriton vulgaris. Classification (NCBI taxonomy): domain Eukaryota; kingdom Metazoa; phylum Chordata; class Amphibia; order Caudata; family Salamandridae; genus Lissotriton; species Lissotriton vulgaris. The sequence continues at coordinate 1,086,310,544 of NC_141694.1, read as the reverse complement.
TGAAAGTTTCTTTTATATAAATACATATATTCAATTAAAAGATCAATGATAAAAGATCAATGACATACATTCTATGATTCAAGAAGATTGTGGAAACATATTGTAAAACAAGGGGAAAAAAGGAACAAACGACACAAATGACTATGTTGTTAAGTAGGGCTAGTGGAGTAAGCAAAGCGGTGGATGGAGACATTTTTGGCTTAATTATTAAGCTCACTACTGTTCGCTTTTCAAAAAAAGCATATTGAGAAAAAGCCATGTGCTGCCTCCCATGCTCCTGATGAGTAAATAACCTCACCCTAGCTCAGCTCTTTTGTCCTCCTCTTCTTCCATAGCAAATAAAGTGGGCAATTACAATTATTACCACACCGAGCCTAGTCTCATTTTGATTTGAACAGAAAATAATGTTGAAAATATTGCTCAGGTGAAAGCACACATATGTTGATAAAAGAAATTGTCATGAAAAGTATGCATTTACTGAATACAGGAAACCAGGAAAAACTGTATGTTAGAAAAATATAAAATGAGTCAAAAACATTATCAATATTGAATGACATACATGGAAATGCAAACCACCTGCAGTCATAAATCCCGAATATAGGGCCTGATTGTAGAAAATCTAATTACTGATTCCTAATTTGCAACACATAATTCACAAAATAGGAAATGCTAAAAATGATTTATATTTACTTTATGCAAAGACTGATTTGTTAGAAATTAGTTTTTTTAAATGCTGAATCAATTCGGTATAAGTTGCAGATTGTCGCACCTTGAAGTAATGAGGACCACACCCAGTTACGGCCGTGTATTTCCTGCAAGCACAAGGAGGTTTCAGACCGAAAGAAGGAGGTGTCTGTAAAAGTAGAGGGAATAGATTGTATCCACCTTGCAGCCTGAAGCTATCTCTAGAGTATGTACGATTGATGCTTCTGTCCCTGCATCTGATAGTCTAGCTTAGCAAATTAATAGTTAAATATATACTTATTTGTCCAACTTATACTTACACTTTAAAAAATGGAGATAGCAAATTGTGTATGATAATTTTGATTTAATAACTGAACAATATTACATAAATGTATAAGTTCATAATTTTAAAGACAGATCAAAAATATCCCTTTCATTATCAAGACATAAAACAAGCAACAAGAAAACATCATTAAAACCATTAACAATTAATAAAATAAACAAAACCCAATAATTCCAACATTACTTGAATAAAACTCTAGAATTTCCTAAAAGACCTAGCAGGTGGACACAATGCAGATACAAGCTTCAAAGTCAAGATAACAGATTATGCCTAATAAGCCAGGCTTCGTAGAGGAATTTGGATACAGCCACTACAGGCAAAGTAGAAGAATCCCTTTTACAGATCCTAATGGTTTACATTCGATTAGTTAAACCCAAAAGCTGACATAGGGGGCAATCCATCAGGCTCTGGGGTATTTTGGACAAAGAAACAACAAATGTTCCTTGGTTTATATTTGACACAGAGTGGACCCAGAATTTACAGAGTGCCATGATGAAGTGCGAGCAACATATAGGAGAGCCCCATACCTGAACTGCAAGAACAATGAACAAGAACATACAGGTCAGATGTAATTAAGAAATTCCTCTGCCTTAGGCACAGTTTTGTGCACTAAAAAAAGTCTTGTAAGGCTTCCTGTGTGGTTAGACAACTGACCATCAATTTGCTTCCAATGTCTAAATTTAACCACTGCACCTGCAGCAGCCGGGATAGATGATGGGCCTTCCCAAAAATTGTCTAGGCCTAACTCATACAATGTTTTCTTAACCTAGGCCAGCCACTTGATCTTCCTGGAACATTGCAGTTTAATAATATTGATGAGGCCCTCTCGACAGGGGTATATTTCTTCAGTGGCCCAAATATGCACTCAGCAGATTAACAGCCTTAGGGTAACCAACTCAGAGACAGGGTAAAAATAAAGGTCCTGTGTTAAAGGCACTAGAGGTGCCCCCTACCTAGACCAGTGAGGGCTTTTGTTGTACTTGGCCCTGCAGGGTCATCTCTGAACTTTGTGCCTTCCTCTTGTGTTTTGTCTGACCTGTTTTTTGTTGGTTTTATGACTCTGGACACTTTACCACTGCTGATCAGTGCTAAAGTGCATATGCTCTCCCTGTTATAAATTAATGTATGAATTAGTGATTCCATGATTTGCTGGTTTGATTTACCTGTCAGACCCTAGTACAGTGCACCAGGAGTGCCCAGGGCTGGTAATCCAAATGCTGCTAGTGGGCTTGCAGCACTGGTTGTGCCACCCACAGAAGCAGCCTGTAAAAGTGTGTCTAAGGCCTGCCGTTGCATAGCCTCTGTGAAACCTGGTACTGCCATTCTGACTGGGAAAGTACACCCACTTGCCAGTCCCTAAACCTTCCCTTTTCTTCATATCAGACACCCCTAGGGTAGGCCCAAGGGCAGGGTGCATTGTAAGTATAACGTAGGACATGCCCTGGTGTGTGTGGCATGTCCTAATAGTGAATTACAGCCATTTTCGTTTTTCACTATTGCAAGGTTACCTGTTTTCCATAGGCCAGAATGGGCAGTTAGATTATTACATCTAATAACCCTAACTGACTCAGGGAACATGGTAGAAATTCGAGAATAGTATGCCTGAACTCAGAATGATAAAATAAATATTTTAGTGAAGTTGGTTTTAACATTCTGTGTTTGAAAATACCACTTCTAGAAAGTAGGTATTTTCTTAACTAACTATCCAAGCCTGACTCTGCTAGGTTGTGTATTCCTTGTCTTGAGTTTGAGTGACAGGTGCTGGGGGATTCCAGGAGACAGGGTGAGTCAGCCCAGTGGTGAATAGAGAGATCTGCATCTAGATGAGAGGGAAGAGTTTCACCTGGGACCTGTATAGGGCTGTGCCTTCCCTCCACATTGCCGGCTCCACCTCCTGTGGGGAGCCTGATGTCTCTGCCCTGCACTGTGAAAGGAGAGAAGGAGTCATGTCAACAGAGTGCTCCAGGGCTGTGTTTCTCTCCACAATGCTGGGTCCACCTCCTGTGGGGCGTCTGATGTTTCTGCCCTGCACTGTGAAAGGAAGGAAGGAGTCATGTATACAGAGTGCTCCAGGAATGACCAGAACTGGTTTGAATTAGGCAAAGGCCCCCGGCCCTCAGAGGACAAAGAATTTTGGGGTATAAATATTGGGACCCTGATCCCAAGATTTTAGACCACTTTTGGACAAAAAGGAAGAAACCTTTGCTGAGGAGAGGAACCTGAAGAACCTGAGCAGAGACTATCCCTAAGCTGAAGTGCTGTTTGGGGGATTGGCATGCAGTGGTAGCCTGACTGCCAAAGAAAGGAGAAAGGAACTTTGTGTGCTTTATTTAATCTTGTAAAGGATTCCAAGGGCTTGAGAGAAGAGCTTGCCTCTTGCTGAAGTCTCAGGGACAACAGACTGCAGCCCTCAGCGCCCCAGGAGTTCTTTTGAAGTGCCTGCTGCTGTTTTGGGCCTTCTAAGGGACTGCATGTCGCAAGGAGCTGGAGGCGTCTCGCAACGAAGAAGAAGCATGTTGCCGTCGCAGCTGCTGCCGTTGCATCTTGGATGTCGCCACTGTAGCTGTTGCATTGCACAGCATCAAGAGAAGCATCTCACAACGAAGAAGAATTGTGTCGCAGCCGCTGCTGTTGCATCGTGGATGTTGTAACTGTTGCTGTCGCATTGCACAGCATCAAGAGAAGCGCCTCACATCCACGGAGAAGCGTGCCACAGTCGGAGCTGCTGTCATCGCATCGCGAAACAAGGCTGTTGCCGCTGCAGCTGTTGCATCGAGCGGATGCGTCTCGCATCGTCGGAGAAGAGTGTCTCTGCCAAAGCTGCTGTCTTCGCATCACGGAACAAGGGTGTCGCCGCTGCAGCTGAAGCATCGAGTTGAGACTTCTCGGGACATCGGAGAAGTGTGCCGCATCAAGAAGAAAACAACGTCTTTATTTCTTTGCACCAAAATTTCATTGCATCGCATCATTGCTTGCCGCATCGCCCTGGAAAAGCAGTAAGGAATCAAACCATCACCATCTTTGCAATCCTTTCGTTGCCCTGCTTATCGCATCTTAAGGTACATTGAGTCAAAGTGTCACATTTTAAGATCTCAAGAGAACTAAGCTAATTCTACCATCTTAAGTACAGTATTGTGTTTTTTTGTCATTTGTGGTCTTGTGGGAAATCTGTATAAAAGATACTTATTTTTAATATACTACTTGTGTAGTGTCCATCTGTAGTGTTGTCACTGGATTACTGTATGTGTTCACAAATGGTTCACACACTGCCCCTGAGATAAGCCTATCTGCTCGTGCCAAGCTACCAAGGGGGTGACCAGGGGTTATTTTAGGAGTGTACCCCCTTACCCTGACTAGAGGCAAGGGTCCCTATTTGTCACAAGTACCTGCTTGTGCCAACTAGAGACCCCCAAATCTAACAAGGTGGTCAGTGGTGAGAATTCTTGAGGTGCATTTGTGACTCATGTACAGTTATTGAACACTAACCAAAACTGACCAAAACGCGACCACATTCTTTTGGTAGAATTCTTTTTTGGATTTTCTACTTTTGAGAACTGCCACGTTTAACCATGATGGAGAGAGCAGAATCCATAGCATCTGTTGATTTTGATTGGGAAGAGGAGAAACTAGAAAGCTACAAAGTAAAACAGCTGAAGCAGTTCTGCAAGAAATTTAATGTCTCTATTATTGGACTCACCAAGAAGGAGGAGTTCAACAAGGTGCTGAGGGCATGGGTAGAAGCAAGGAATTCTCCTTGAGAATGATGAACGGGGTGATAATGCAGATGTGCAGCTGGAAGGGCCATTTGGTCAAGGAGGAAGAAGAGCACCTTCCCCCGCAGGTAGCAGTGTTTATGCCAAGAGTCTGTCTCCATGGGAGCTGGAGGACAGAGAGAGTTAAAGGAGGCATGAGAAGGAGCTGACAAAGCTCAAGTTAAATGGGCAGTTGGGATTGGAAATGCAAACTCGGAAGTTAGCCCTGGAAGAAAAGAAATTGAAGTTTGAGCCTGAGTTGAGAATGAGGGAGCTTGATTTGGAGCTCGAGAGGCTTGAGGCCATGAGTGTCTCATTCCAGAAAAAGAAATGTGTATAGCTCAGGAAACGAGCTTTGCTGAGTTGGAGGTGGAATCCAGCTCAGATGGTGGCAGCAAAATTTAATTTTCTAGTGCTGAGGGAGTCATACACACACCCCGGAGATGTGGCACCTGATTTGGAGGGGGTTAACATACACCAGTAGGTTCAAGGACATGAGGTAGCTCCAGTAGTGCGCAGTATCCCTGAGGGGTATGGGGTAACTGGCGCAAGGGTTCATTGTCCTAGTGGTGGGAGGGATGCTCTTCTGACTCTAGATGAGAGGTGCAGGGAGAGTGGTTCCCCCAAAGTTGTAGTCCTGGTATGTGAGTGTGAAGACCACCCAGAAGAGTGTGGGTTGAGAGTCAGATACTGCCATGCCAATCTCAGGAGAGTGGTGTGGAATATGTGTGAGAGGCACTGGATGGTGAGGTGAAAGACAGTTTGGTTAACCCCTGTTTGGTGCTGTGTGATCTAATTGTGGGAGAGCATATTGTAAGTCCCTTTTTTCCATAGCTGTGCCAACACCTGGTGGAGAGTGAGTACTCTGACCCAGGAAACTCACATTGGAGACAGACCTTTTGGTGGATTCTAGTGGGTCTGGAGAGGCATTGGGGAATGACCCTGGTGGGAGTGGCTCAGCTATCTTTCAACCCAGAGTGGTGAAAGTGGTGCAGAGTAGCCCAGCTAGGCCCCATTGTAGTGGGAGGTGTAGGGTCTCACGTCCTGTCTCAGTGGAGAAGTGAGTGTGGGGCTGCGTTTCCCAAGGTGCCCGAAACCGAGTCTCAGGGCCTGGCTGGTTCTTTAAGGGAACACCAGGTGCGTAGTGTCTGGTGAACCAGGAGTGTCTGTAATCCGGCCTCCGTCAGTTTTGGTGTCTGGCAGTGCTGCTCCTAAGTGGAGGGTGCAGAAGTCCAGTTGAGGGGTGAGAGGGGGAAAGAGTCCCCAGTGGAAAAACTAGTGGGTCAGGGGCCAGCCAGAAGGGCTGAGTCACTGGTGAGTGACCATGGTGATACCACTTCTGTCCTGGGGGATCTTCATGCACTGTCAGATGGACAGGGGTCAGGAGATCTGCGCCAGGCAGACTATCACACAACACATGAGTTATGTGTTACCCTCAGGGGGGCATTCGTGCTCCCAAGGAAGTCCTGATGCGCCAGGCAAGTGTTTAACCACAGGGGTTTGTCCCTGGGTTGGGAAGCCAGGTTCAGGTGTTGTCTGACCTGGAGGAAGGGACAACTGTAATCAGTGTCCTGACCAGTGTAGCTTCTAGGGGTACCACTCCATGTGGGAGGATACAGCACTCTGGAAGGGGGTGCAGAGTGAGGGAATCCTCGCCTCTGACCCCGGTTCAACTGAAGGGTTTAGACCTTAGATTGGAGGGCCAGGTTCAGGGTGTCCCCCCTGACCTGGTGGGAGAATTGTGCAGGACACCTGCTACAGGCACCCTGACAATTCTAGAAGGGGGCACTGCTCCAGGTGGGAGGGTACAGAGCCCCAGGGATGATGACCGGGTGTGGGAATGGCCACCCCAGTCTCTCATCCAGCCGCCGGGTACAGGCCTGGGGCTGATGGGTCAGTGTCAGGATGTCATACCTGACCCGACAGGATGGAGAGTGGGCAAAGGGTGTCCTAGCACCTGGGGTACTGCCCCCCACTCTCAGACGCCACAGAGGTTTGAGAGCCCTGAGAGGCATAAGGTCTGTGTCCCATCATTAACTACTGTCAGTGGCCATTGTGGCTTGCTGTCTGTCTGTTGGGACACACCTGTGATTAAGCTAAGGTTAGGCGTTGCACAGATGGTGTCCACAGAGGAGGAGAAGGGTTCCACATATTTTAGCTTGGTGGGCCCTGAGAGTATGGACAGAGGAACTGAAATGGGTTCAGATTGGCATAGAACTGGAATATGCCCCTGCTGTTGCAGGCCAGGTTCACATTCTATCGCCAGAGCAGGGAAGTCCATCAAGGTAGTGATTGGTCTACCCTGCGTTTTGGTTGAAATAGGGTTGTGTTAGACTTGGCCCTTTTTGCAGGGTCACCCCTGAACTTTTTGCCTTCTTCCTGTATTTTGTCTGACCTGTTTTTGTTGGTTTTATGACTCAGGGCACTTTACCACTGCTGATCAGTGCTAACGTGCAAATGCTGTCCCTATTATAAATGTATGTATGAATTAGTGATTCCATGATTGGCTGGTTTGGTTTACCTGTCAGACCCTAGTATGGTGCACCAGGAGTGCCAGAGGCTGGTAATTCAAATGCTGCTAGTGGGCTTGCAGCACTGGTTGTGCCACCCACAAAAGCAGCTTGTAAAAGTGTGTCTAAGGCCTGCCATTGCAGAGCCTGTGTGCAGTCTGGTACTGCCATGCTGACAGGGTAAGTGCACCCACGTGCCAGTCCCTAAACCTTCCCTTTTCTTTATATCAGACATTCCTGTGGTAGGCCCAAGGGCAGGGTGCATTGATGTGTGTGGCATGTCCTAATAGTGCATTACAGCCATTTTTGTTTTTCACTATTGCAAGGCTACCTGTTCTCCATAGGCCAGAATGGGCAGTTAGATTATTACATCTTATAATCCTAACTGACTCAGGGAACATGGTAGAAATTCGAGTTTAGTATGCCTGAACTCAGAATGATGAAATTCATTGTTTAGTGAAGTTGGTTTTAACATTCTGTGATTGAAAATACAAATTTTAGAAAGTTGTTATTTTCTTGTCTAGCTATCCAAGCCTGCCTCTGCTAGGTTGTGTATTCCTTGTCTGGAGTTTGAGTGACAGGGGCTGAGGGATTCAGGAGACAGGGTGAGTCAGCCGAGTTGTGAATAGAGAGATCTGCCTCTAGATGGGAGGGAGGAGTTGCGCCTGGGACCTGAAGAGGGCTGTGCCTTCCCTCCTCAATGCTGGCTCCACCTCCTTTAGTGCATCTGATGTCTCTGCCCTGCACTGTGAAAGGAGAGAAGGAATCATGTCAACAGAGTGCCCCAGGGCTGTGCCTTCCCTCCACAATGCTGGCTCCACCTCCTGTGGGGCGTCTGATGTTTCTGCCCGCACTGTGAAAGGAAGGATAAGTCATGTAAACAGAGTGCTCTAGGACTGACCAGAACTGGTTTGGATTAGGCAAAGGCCCCTATGATCTCAGAGGACAAAGGATTTCAGGGTATAAATATTAGGACCCTGATCTCAAGATTTTAGATCACTTTTGGACAAACAAGAAGAAACCTTTGCTGAGGAGAGGAACCCGAAGAAAATGAGGAGAGACTATCCCTAAGCTGAAGTGGTGCTTGGGGGAATGGCCTGCAGTGGTTGCCTGACTGCAAAAGAAAGGAGAAAGGAACTTTGCGTACTTTATTTCAACTTGTAAAGGATTTCCAAGGGCTTGAGAGAAGGGCTTGCCTCCTACAGAAATCTCAGGGGCAACAGACTTCAACCCCCAGCTCCCCAAGAGTTCTTTGGAAGTGCCTGCTGCTGTTTTGGGCCTTCTGAGGGTCTGTGTGTCAAAAGGAGCTGGAAGAGTTCCACAATGAAGAAAAAGCGTTTCGCCATCACAGCCGCTGCTGTCGCATTGTGGATGTCGCCGCTGTAGCTGTCGCATTACACCGAATCAATAGAAGCGTCTTGGAGATCTCCGTTGCAGAAAGAATCGGGAACGATGAGGGTTTTTTAGAAAACCTGACAACTGCCCCTGCTCCATGAGTTTTTAAAAAAAATAGTTTTTATTGAAAATAATAGACAATTACAACAAACAAGACCATCATGCAACGGACATCTGCAATACAATTTCGGCAAATCAGTGTTCCAGCGATACAGAATCATGCAGGAGTATCACAATTGGGTTCATGGTTCCTCAGTGTCCACATTTACTGAATAGGGTTCTGGTGGTGTGCAAATATCTCCTCGGTATACATTTCAGGCATCTCATATCTTTCCCCATTTGCGGGGTCTCCCTCTGGCCACATACACAGCTCTCTCCCGAAACATAAACCAATCAAGGTCATCCATCCATTTCCGAACGCGGGGTGCTCCACAGGCCCCCCCATAGTTGTGCGATGTTTTGCTTGGCAATCATACAGGCAAGTGTTACCCAAAGCCTGCCATGAATCGAAAGGTCGGAAGGCTCACATACATTCAGCAAACAGCGGCTTGCCTCCAAGGCAACCTGTACACCCCACACCTCGCTCATTTTCTCATGAATCTTGGTTCAGTATTTCTGGATATCTGGGCAATCCCACAGTATGTGCATGAAGGTCCCTAACATACCACAACCCCTTCGGCAGTATGCATTTGAGGCGAGCCTCATTTGGCACAACCCCGGGCCCGTGGTGTAGGACCGGTGGAGAATCTTAAGTTGCACCAACCGAAGTCTCATGGAGATCCCCACTTCTCGAGGGGAGGACACAGCCTCCACCCAATTCTCATCGTCCAAAATCAAACCATCCGCCACCCATTGCTCACGGACTCCCACCAGGGGATCTTCTGCATGGTTGACCAACTTTTTGTAAACCAGAGAGATCACTCTGGTGGGGAGATATCCATCCAGGATTCGATCTTCCAGCGGGGAGGCCTCCGACGGTGTCACATCATGAGGGACAGCTGCCACCAGTGCATGTTCAATTTGCAGATATCGGAATCATTCACCCTCATTCAGATGGTGTTGGCCTGCAAGTCCTCGAAGGTCAATATCCCCTTCTTGCCCCATATGTCTCTAATCTGGGAGATACCTATTAGGTCGCAATGATCGAAACCCTTCGACTTCCACAGGCTGCACAGGGCTTCGGAGTTCCATAGTGGGGTGGCCATAGTTATCCTACCCTCCCATTGGAGAGCACAGTTGGCATCATGCCACGCCTGTGCCGAAGCTGACACGGGACCCATCAAAGGGAACCTACCTTGCTTGGCATACAATATCCGGGTGTACTCGCCCCCTGGCAACTGGGCTCAATCCATTGCGAACCCCGGATCGGCCAGAGAGCCATAGATCCCGTGATTAATGGGGGCCAGTTGGGAAGCCCAGTAGTATTTCCTGATGCTGGGTAGTCCAATCCCACCGTCATACCAGGGTAACATCAATTTAGATAACGCAATCCGCGGCCTCCCAGCCCAAAGAAGCTGACGCTGTAGCGATTCTATCTCATTGAAATAAGAGGAAGGCACGGGATCAAAGAAGTTCTGTAAAGCGTATAAGAACCGCGGTAGTGCCATCATTTTAAACAGAACCGCACGACCCAGTAGGGAGAGTGGCAGTTCCTTCCATTTTGCGATATCCCAGCGGAGTCTGGCCAAGGCAGGAACCAGGTTAGCATCGAAACGCTGTTTAGGGTCCCGGGAAATGTAGATACCAAGATAGCGAAAGCCCACCTGCTCCACCCTTACCGGGCAGGTTTCTGGCACTCTAGGGGGGTCGCCGCTCAACACAAATAGGACTGATTTCTTCCAATTGATGGCGAACCCCGAAAATCTACTGTATATCGCCAAGATATCCATGAAGACAATGAGGGACTGTCGGGGGGAGGTCAAATACATCAGGATATCGTCCGCGTATAGCGAAATTTTGTCCTCCCACTCCGAAGTCCAGCGTAGCCCTTTGATCGATCTATCCCATCGTACCCAGGCCGCAAGCGCCTCCAGTGCCAGAGCAAATAGAAGTGGCGAGAGGGGACATCGTTGTCTGGTGCCCCTCCCAAGCTGAAAATCACAGGACGTGTGGTTGTTCACCACTACCCGGGCCAGTGGCGCGGAATACAGGAGACGGATCCATCGTATGAATTCCGGGCCGAACCCAAATTTCTCCAACACCGCAAATAAATAAAGCCATTCCACTCTGTCGAACGCCATAGTGGCGTCCAATGACAAAAGCGGCGCTGGCTCATGAATGCGAGCAGAACCTGCCACCACCCCATGGAGTCTACGAAGATTAAGGGCGGTATTGCTGCGCGGCATAAAACCGGACTGATCCGGGTGTACCAGTTCAGTTATAGTTTTTCACTAGCCGATTTGCGAGCCATTTGGCCAGAATTTTAGGCTCCGCATTTAAGAGAGAGATTGGGTGATAGGAGGAGCATTCCAGACGCGGCTTACCATCCTTATATATAACAACAATGTTGGCAATACGCTGGTCTTAGGGAAGCATGCCATTTTCCCTGCTCTCAAGATACATGGCTTTCATGAAAGGAGCTATGCGGTCAGCATGGAGTTTATAGAGTTCAACGGGAATACCAATCGGGCCAGAGGCTTTCCTGGAACGCACCCCATGGATGACCATCGCGACCTCGTCGTTTTTTATATCGGAATCCATAAACTCCCAATCCTCGGCCGATAAAACGGGCATTCGGATATCCCGGATGACCTCCGCGTTCTCTTCCACCGCGTGCAGCCCCGCTGAGGTGTAAACCTCGTATTAACTGGAAAACTCGTCCACTATGAGCTGTGGATCTGCCGTGATCCCTGAGCCCGCAGTCTGCAGCTCCGGGACCATACGTGACCCCCAGTCTCCCCTCTCTAACCACGCTATTAGTTTCCCCACCTTGTCTCCATGTTCGTAAATTCTGCTTTGTGTGTTAGCATGTTGTTCCCTTGCCCCCTCTCACGCTAGGTGTTTGAACTCGTCCCGAAGGAGACTGAGGTGATGTTCATCGCCCGGGTCCCCAGTGGTGGAGACCTCCTTTTCCGTCGCCAATAGCTCTGCCTCGACCCTGTCAATTTCCGTCCTGCTCTTCCTCTTCTGCCCAGAGATTAGGGAGAGGGCCTCCCCCCTGACAACTGTTTTGTAGGCCTCCCAGAGAGAGCAGTTAGATTCGATTGTCCCCGAGTTCTCGCTGAAGTAGCTATCCGTAACACGTACCAGCTCTTTTTTGGTGGCGGGATCTCTCAACCGCCAAGCACTAATTGGAGCAACCCTAGCAACATTGTCCGGTCCGACTTTCAACTGCAACCATATCGGAGAGTGATCAGACACTCCCCTGGCCAGATGGCGCACTTCCTGGACGAATGCCGCCTGCGACGCAGGGAACAGCAGATAGTCAATTCTTGAGAAAGAGTGGTGTGCCGCGGATGTGTGCTTGTATTCCAAGTCTACAGGGTGCCGAAGCCTCCACCCATCCACCATACCCGTACCAGTAACAAACTCCGACAACCACCTACTAGAGGGAGGTGACACACGGGAGGGGTATCTATCTAATTCACCGTCCATGACTGCATTAAAATCCCCCCCCTATCATCATGATGCCAATGGGTAGCGACAAGAACATCCTACTCAGGTCACAAAAGGTGTCTGTCTGCAATGTAGGGAGTACATAAACTGAAAGGAACGTAATTTTTCTGCCCTCCCACAGTCCCAAGACACCGACATACCGGCCATGATTATCAGACCAGGTAGCCCGTATGGTGAGCGGGAAGGAATTCTTAACCAGTATCCCCACCCCTCTGGAGCCTGAGGTGTAACCTGCGTGGGCAACCAATTTATTCCCACCCCTGTGTAGCGCCATACATCTCTTTCCCATGAGATGAGTCTCTTGGAGTAAGACTACATCTGGCAACCGGCGCCTGATCAGCTGTCCCACCATTGCACGTTTGATCTTGTCTCCCAGGCCATTCACATTCCAACTGAGGACCGACACACCCAAACCCCGTCTAGCTGACGCCATATTCGTCCCTGGAAAATCCTAAAGCATTACGCGACATCCATTGCAAGCATAGGTCATAAATAAAACACAAATCAACAAACAAAAGTCCCCAACAACCGAGCCCCCCAAACCCCCACCCAGCACCCCTGCATGCAACGTGTGCACATCCCCAACCAGCAGTGTACCTGTCGCCCCAAAACTAACTACTATATCTAAACGTAGAAAACAGAGGAGGACCTTACAACAGGCCACCAGCCCACCCCATCCCAACCCACATATGAACCCCCATCAGTGCTAATAAAAAACCCCAGAACATTAACAAAGTCAGCGGGGATTAAGAGATCTCCCCCATCAAACCAGCTCCCTTGCCACCCTGTTCAACTGCAGCGACCAACACGTGATCATTGTTCCTCATTGTCCATCTGGGTGTCGCCTTCGGTATCAGGCCCCTGGATTTGATCCAACCTTCCGATGCCGCGTCTGGGTGATCAAAGAACCAGGCTTTGCCGTCGCGTTCTATCCGGAGGCGGGCAGGAAACAACATAGAGTATTTGAGTTCCGAGGCACGCAGCCTTCTTTTGATGTGTATGAAACCCTGCCTTTGTTTCTGAACAGCCTGGGTGAAGTCAGGAAAAAAAGGAGTGACGCGTTTTCATAAGCCAGAGGTCCAGAGGATCTCGCAGTCTGCAGAATAGTGTCTCTGTCCCGAAAGTTCAAAATACGGACAATCATAGGGCGAGGGGGTGCCCCTGCCTTCGGGCAGCCACCAGGTACTCTGTGGGCCCTCTCCACGGTAAAAAAGTTGCTGAGACCCTTGGGTTTTAAATGGTTCAGGATAAGATCTTCCACGAACAGGTCTGGGGCCTTGCCTTCTGATCTCTCCGGTATGCCAAGGATACGGACATTATTGCGCCTCGCCCGTCCTTCGTACTCGTCCAGCAAATTGGGTCCGAGACTCCTTCAACTCTCTCACTTCTCGCTGGAGGTTCGACACATCGTCCGTGAGACTCGATGATTTAATCTCAAGTGATTTGACTTTTTCCGAGGTTTTAGTCAGCTCTGCTCGGATTAGGCCCACTTCGATGTGGACAGTGTCCAACTTGGTGTCCATCTTACCAAGGGATGACTGAATCCCGGTGATCGCTGCCATCAGGTCTTTCAATGTCGGGTCTGCCCCGGACGGGCCATCCTCATGGCTACTCACTTGCGTGCGTTTCTCGTCCACCGGGGACCCTTTGGAGAAACTGTACTTTTCCAATCTATTGGACTGGACCGGTTTGGTGTTCCTCAGCGTTTTTGGAGGTAGCTTCTCGGGATATCCCCTCGCCGCCATTTTCAGCTTCTGTGTGACCACCAACTGCGCCAGCGAATAAACCCCTATTTCGCAAGGGCAATCGGCGCAGCCACAGGTTGCTCCATAGTTGGGTAAGGTGTGTAGAGTCAATTGGCTTGAGATGGGGGTCCGAGAGCCACTCGAGTGGGACGCGACTTCCACGGAATGAGTGTCACTGCACACTTCCGATCCCTCTTGCTTTTGTTGTTAAACTCCAAAGCGGGCAGTGCCACACGCTGGGTCCCGGTGGCGCACCCAATAGACCCCAAAAGTTCCAGACGATGAATTCAAGTCATCCGAGCGCCCAAATCATTCAGAATTTCGCCCAGTGGCTCAGGAGTGGGTCCCCCACCAGATGGTAGGGACGGGGCTCAGGATAATGTGCCGGATGGCAAGTCAGGATGTGGTGGCCGGCGGAGCCGGTGCTCAAGCGGCCATCTTGGTCGCTGGCGCGGCTCCTCCCCGCCCTGCTCCTTGATTTAACAGAGGTGAGGTTTTGAGGATCTTCGAGGCCCAAGAGCCAGAAAACACCAGACAGACCCCCAAGTAGTTGAAGTCCCTGACCTTTCTAAGGACTTCCCTTCCCAGGTATACAGTGCTGCTCACCCTTTTCTTCCTGGATTAAGCCACCTGCTTTGTTTTGGAAGCATTCATTTAAAGACCATGCTCAGAGCAAAATAGATTAAATTCATCATTGAGATTTTGAGGACCAGCCTAGTTGTAAACTATAAAAGGGTATCATCAGCAAAGAAAATAGACAGGACATTCTGTCCTGCAAGAGTGGGGGAGTCATTAAAACAATTAGTCAAAAACTTGACACAATTGTTGATATAAATGAGGAAGGGAGCATGAGCTAAAACACAGCCCTGACTCACACTCTTGTCAACAGAAATTGACTGGGTTAGTTCTCCTTCTGTACCAAATTGGATCCTAGCAAATTGCCTTGTGGAGGTGCATAATAATGATTAGCAAATTACAGGGACTCCCCATCCCAGAAAGGACCTCCCAAAATTGCTACCTAGGTACCAGGTCAAAGTAGTACAAACATCAGTAAATGCTACAAACAGTTCTCCCCCTCCAATATCTACAGTCTTCCACTTAATCAAAAGAAAGCGGAAGACCTGGTAAATCGAATTGATTTTAGTTCAAAAGCCTGCCTGTAGATCAGATAGTATATGGTTTTCATTGATCTAATCTAAAAAACTCTACAGTAGTTGTTTGCAGAAAACCTTAGCCAGGCTTTCCAAAAGACTTTTTGGGTGGTTGCTAGTTGGGGTGCTTGGGCTTCCCTTTTTAAAAGGCTGGGACAATGTCTGCCGCTTTTTAAAGTAGTGGGCATCACTGCCGCTGTTGCAATTGCATTTGTGACAGTATTAATAGAGGGGACTCATACATTAGGGTCAGTTTAAAAAAAGTCAGCTGGGATCTAATCTGGTCCTTCCTTTGCTTGGGTAATGTTACCGCATGAGCAGTCTCCACTGAGGAAAGAACTATGGGAGTATGAATTTGAATTTGAATTTGTTTATTGCACAGTTAATAAAAACTCACAATTTTTCACAAAAAAGTAAAATAGAAATTAAAAAGTCTTTTGACTATGTAAAACTTTTCCAGACAAAAAGATATTAGACATTAATAAAATCTCAAGGAGTCTATAATCAGTTAGTGTATCTTCCTATTGATCACTGCTATTATAGGTTGTAGTTCTAGGGCTTTTGCAGGATATCTGTTCCCCTGGTATGATTAATTTTCGCTCAGCAGCCTTTAAAACATTTTTTTTTTTTTTTAAGGATCGTTTGGAAAGGCTACCTTTCTCCCAGTACGGTTGGTTTTTCGCATCCTTGTACTATTT
The DNA here is from genome assembly GCF_964263255.1 of Lissotriton vulgaris. Classification (NCBI taxonomy): domain Eukaryota; kingdom Metazoa; phylum Chordata; class Amphibia; order Caudata; family Salamandridae; genus Lissotriton; species Lissotriton vulgaris. Next base: position 1,086,294,651 of record NC_141694.1, on the reverse strand, counting down.
CATTAAATTTTTTAGCCACTATTTCAAAATATTTAACTGTTCTACAGTTTAACTGGGTCTCGTTGGGGTTGAAGCAAAGCATTACTGCTTGCCTACATGATCTTACACCCTTCTGGTTCCATAGGGGCCTGAGCATTGACCGCCTTACATCCACAAGAGCTTTACAAATGCATATAATATGTATAAGGTCCTCCTTTGCAGATTGACAAAGGCGACATGCGTTAGACGGATCAGGCCTTTTCCAAGGTTCTAGGTGATGTGCTATGGGTATGTTGCCTAAGCGCATATTTAAGAACTTGTTTTTTATTTTTTGTGTAAGGCCCCTTGATAGATATTCTTGTGGCTTTGTGGCTCCATACCCTTCGAGCACTACCCATCCATGTGCTCTCCTGGTCAGGGTGGCTCTGTCCTCGAGTGAGGAGACTAGTTTAGTGACCTTTGTCACCGTTTTCTTAAAAGTCCCAAAGTCCATCCGTGTTTCCCAGAGCATATTTAATCCTAGGCTCTCCAATGAGTTTGTTAGGAAGGCCCTTGCTGGTGAGATTTCTTTGGCTTGAAGCTCAGTCCATAAGTTGGCATTTAGTGATCCTTGCTCCGATTCTTTGATTTTGCGCCAGCTTTTTACATATTGACCTTTCCTCTCCACAGATTGTTTCAGTAGTCCGAATTCGAGACGAATTTGGGCAGGCGAGGAATTTTTGGGGAGATGAAAGATTGCCCTGTATGCACTGCTGATAGTTTTGTCCAGAGTACTTGCATCATTACCCCGCATTAATTCGCTGCCATAGGAGAGCATTGGCAGTAGGCGAGCTTTTATTACCTGTAGAAGTGACGCTACTGTCCTATCGGGGAGGACTTTCTGCAGGGGCCTTATTGATAGTTGAAAGGTCATGCCCTTCCTACGGATGGCCTCTAGTTGGTGCTTGGAGGAGCCATTGCCCTCTATTATGACTCCTAGATATTTATATGAGGCTACCAGTTCTAGTCTTTGTTTATCCAGAAACCATGCGGGCTTCTGTTTTTTATTATAGTTCATTGGCATGACTTTGGTTTTGTCCATATTTATTGTTAAAGAGTTTGCTTTGGAAAATGTGTTTGTTTTGTCTAGAAGGTTTTGGAGGCCAATGGGAGACCGGCTGATAAGGACCAGGTCGTCTGCGTAAAGCAGATTTGAGAGCGTGATATTTCCTAACCGGGGTGCGTGTGATGTTACTGTTTCTACCTCTTCGGGAAGATCCGCAAGAAAGAGGTTGAACAGTGTTGGCGCTAAGACGCAGCCCTGCTTTAGGCCTTTGCTGGTCTTTATTTTCCTCGATAGATGTGTGCCAGATCCCAGTTTTATTTGGACCCATGTGTCTGTGTGCAGCATTTCCAGCTGGTGTAGAAGGGGGCCGGGGATTCCCCATGAGCTCAGCTTCCGCCATAGTTTGTGTCGGTCTACATGATCAAATGCGGCGCTGTAGTCAATGAAACACACAAACAGAGAGCTTTTTGCCGTTTTTGCTGCGTCGGACAGTAGGGTTAGTGCCATGATGTTGGTTAGAGTTCCCTGGCCCGTCCGAAAGCCCGTCTGAGTGGCTGGGATGATGTTCTCTTTTGTTGCCCATGTTATTAGATCCTTCAAAATGAGGCTTGCGTAGTACTTCGCCTCTACATCTATCAGGGCGATCAACCGGTAGCTGCTTGGGTCGATCCTTGCGCCTTTTTTGTAGATTGGACTTATTATCGAACCGCTCCAAGATGCTGGTATTTTTCCTGTTTCCCTTGCTTCGTGGAATATTGGGATCAATATGGTGCACCAAAAGGCCGGATCCTGTTTATATAATATCGGGGGGATCCCGTTTGGTCCTGGCGCCCCCTCGAGTTTTCCCTTTGAGATTTGCTTAAGGATCGTGTCTGTTGTTTCCTGAGCCGTTATTCCGGGTTCTATTTTACTAGGAACGACTATCTTGGGGCCGGCTTCGTTCTCTTCTAGGATACAGAGCCCAGTTGTTTTCTTGTTTGGCGCTTGGTTTATTTTTTTGACGGGTGTGTCATTTTTTCCCAGTTGGTGGAAAGCGCCCTCTTCCGAATATGGGAGTATGAGTCAATGTAAGTGCAGTATCTCCATCGGTTCTGGGGGAGGCCAAGTCAGTTTCATTTGACAGGAATAAAGATTCTCAAAATGGGTGACCCACTCACAGGGTAAAATGGACGTCTCAGCTGGTTTCCCTAAATACCGATTATATTACATGAATCAAATGAAGTTAACATAGCATTGTTTTAAAATTACATAGCAGCTTTTCAAAGTCTTTGATACAATAGATTGTGGGTAATGTAGTGCATATCTAGCTTGTAAAAACAATCCCATATCTAATATACATTAACATTTCTAGGTTTCTTTCCTACAAAAACAACATTTTGGATGTTGGAATGTGAAATCTCTGTAAAGAGCATTTTTTTTCAAATTGAAGTTAAATGATACTTTTCAAAATACAATCCTAAATGCAATTACATCACTTTAACCAAATACATTCATTTTTTTCAAACTTGCTCCAAATCAATCTTCAAAAAAATGCCAACCAAAAACTCAGGATAACAGTGAAACTTCCTGTCCCACCAAAGCAGAACAGGCAGAAACCAACATTAACATTTTCACTGACATAGAGCTTGGTACACGCAGTGAGTCCAACACAATAACTGTGGTAGAACACATTTCCACTCATGCCACTTTAGCTGACAATGCAGAGCAAAGCATGCCATCAGTACCTGTATTGCATAGAGGAAGAAAGCTTGTAATGCATTAAAGTCTAGGAGGGAAGACATCCATGGCACATCACCTACTCCTGTACAATTTCATGTATTGGGTCAGTCCATAGTGAAAATGCAACATAAGCAGCACAGAACAACATCAGAATTATAGAGAAGAGTAGTTAGATTAGACATCACCATTAGGACATGCTGGGGTAATACAAGAGATGCTTCTTCAAATCGCAAAAGACTCTCTTTCATAGAGCTGTCAACAGAGGCAGAGTTCTACAGATATTTGGACGTTCTGTTGAAAGCTCACTACAGTGACATCAACAATGTGTAGAAGAACAGCTGACATGTAGGTTGCGTTAGTACACGTCAGTGATGATGTTGGAAAAAGCCTGGGACCAATAACCAACACCCTTGAAGAGATCCAAACAGCTAATGCTGTAAATAGGCCAAAAATGTCTGCTGGTGAAACTAAGGAGGGCTCAAGTGTGAGTAGCATGCCTGTGAGTGAGCCTGCTACATCTATGAACACTAGAAGCCGCAGTTTTTAAGGGCAAGGAATGTGACCATTGTTCTCTACAAAGACCAAGTAGTAGGCGTCAATGGCGTAAACACTCACAAAAGCATTGGCAACACTTATATCATACAAAAGAATAATTTTCTTGATTTGAATTGGCTAAATGCTTTTTGCTCTCTAGTGGTTAGATTATGTCTTTTTTTTACTGCTTGATCAACTGATAGGACCTCATTAAGTATGGCATTCGCTTGAGGATTGAAAAAGGGCTTCTTACACAGGGCAGTATGTGCTATTGTTTCGCAGTGTTGGAAGTAGCTGGACGGACATCATGACGTATGCAGAAGAACGTGACCCCACACCACCACAGAGGTTTGCAGAAGCAAGGGAACACATATTTATATACAGTGTGTACACCGATGGAAAAACTACTGGGACGGGTCTAAACATTGGAAGATATAAGTAAACTGGCAGCATGGTACCCTGGTTGTGGTAAGGAGCTGAGCTATTAACGTCTAGCACACAAGGGAACTGAAAGGTATCACACTAATAACAGCAAGGGATCTTCCTCTGGAGATTTGTATGCAGTTTTTAGCATGCAAGAGTGCTTTGTGACATGCAATGTGTGAAGTGCTTTTATATTTTCCATGTACACCATTGACTGTTTTTATTGGAATACGTCAATGAATAATAAACCCACCTCCTTTGTTTTGTGGCTTCTGAACCATTGATGAATGTGGTGATAACAAGCACTAGTGGATGCCCTATCTACTGGGAGACAGGAAGTATTCCTTTTTATTTGTACATGTTCTTTGTTTGAATGCATGGCATAGATTATATATGAAAATAGCAAGACAACCCTGACACTAGAATAACTAACATAATGGGTAAATAAAAACCAGTCCTGATGAAAACCTGGGAACCATAATGGCCATTGGAAAGGGCTGAAACATGTTGATAGAGAAATAGGGTGCAAGGGTGGTAACCCCCAGTGACATACACCCAAGTAGTGCGGCTTTTAAATCATACGAGAGGCACCCAATAATAAAGGTAAACTGGGGTGTCCTTTAGGTATTTTTATCCAGATAAAAAAGCCTCTCTTGTGTAAAATATCCAAAGTGCTCCCTAGAATATGTTTGAGCCCACTTAGGTTTATAGGGACCAGGATGAGACACGATGATGAAGCATGACGCCAATAGGTTGTGCGAGGGTCCCCTAAAAAACCTTTTGGATCTTTCCATTTGAAAATGACTTGGGTCAATCAGGGAGGAGACTCTGGCGAAAAAAGATGGTAGGATACTGTTGTTTATTGGAGTTACAGATAGGGAGTCATTGTTTCTTCCCTCCCCAAACAGTTTTTTGGGTAAAAGGAAAATCTGTATACATTTTAAACAGCATCGCCTCTAGAAAAGTGTGTTAAATTCAGCATAAACCACTTTTAGAAATGCCACCTGCAACTGTCACAGTGTGTTTGTAGCTACCAGGGGCTGATAGATGAAGCTACATAACACCTGAATATTGCTGTACTGGGTAGGTGTACCTAATACAGGTTCCCAAGAATTAATCAAATAAAAACTAGCCTCTTTGGTAAACCTATATCTTGCATACACCACCTCATCATTTTTTCTCAAAGTCACCCTTTGCTTGAATATCCTTTCTCTTTACCTCTTCCTCTTTTATTGAACTCCCAGAATTCACATCTACTCATGACAGCATAGACTGCAGCAATTGTGAAAGATTACAAGGCATACAAGGCATATGTTGAAACTCTTAGACATGGAAATGAATCTCAGCTTGAGCTGGGACTTGTTCCGGCGGGCGTGGGGTGAACTCATATCAATGCATTGTTTCTGTGTTCTGCCACCCAATACAGCAATTGTGCCACCAGGCCCGGACTAGAAACCAAAACCGGCCCTGGCAAAGTGCTCAGCCAGCCCCCAGGGGGGGTTGGGGGTGCGAGCGAGCTCTTAGCCAGTGTCAGTTTTCGGACGATTTTGTTACACGGCTGATTGCAGCAAAAACGGCTGTGTAACAAAAACGGCCCCCAGGAGCCCAAAAGCGGCCCCCACCCTTGCGGCCCACCTGGGGATTGCCCGGTGCATGCAACGGCCAGTCCGGCCCTTTGTGCCACATCCAAAATCTAGTCTGGAAGGCGGGTGGGAGAGATATTAATATTGGAGCTCATTCATCATCAATGCCCATCGCTGTGAGTGGGGTCGAGTATTGGACCCTGATGTGTTATGATATTGTTGCCACTACTGATCATGGGTTGTTTTGTCACTCATATTATTGATTCTGCGGACGCTTACTCTGGGAAGCTGGGACTGTCTCTTTTGGAATGCTGTTTGTACATGTGCATTTATTTCTTTGATATGATGAAAATGCAAAATAAAGTTAAAAAATAAAATAAGATTACAGGGCATTTTTGAGTCTTCTTTCAAACTTGGCACCTGTTACCACATGATTCAAAGCCATGGTATTTTTCACATGGAAAATGCAGTGTTTTAACAACTTTCCTACTGGTTAATGTTTTGTAAATTAAAATAGTGACTTATTATTTGGAAATCACTTTTAGTGATTCGTTAATGTTTATGGCTAACAAGAAAGGAGTATTTTGACGGAGCTGTGTGCAATTGTAGGGAACACTAATTGAGAGGGGTTTCATACATAACAACAGCCTATTTAGCGTCTGCTAACCAGTTTGTGACTGGTTACCATCTCACAAACCGTTCGTAAATCAGACCCATGGCTCAAGTTGTAGTAAATTACCCTCAAAAAAGGTCTCTTTCCTTAACACATTATGTACCCTCCTGCCATTTAATGGTTGGCTTGGAATTTCATGAGTTGTGTTTTTTTGAAGAATTACTTAAGTTTATGAGGTGCCTCATAATACCACCTCTGACATCCGCAATACACATGTACATACATTCCACCTCAAATAGATTTTTTCTGCAACTGTGTGTCAGTGTGTTTAGAGTGCTTTGCTAAAGCTGTTCCTTGAGCAATTGTTCAACACCATTTCGTACACTAAACTACAACCACTGACAATGAATCACGATAGAGTCTGGACTAGGTTGTATAAAAATGACTCATTCAGGGGAGGATATCGTAAACGCTTCTTCTGAATTTGTAAGAGCATGTTCCACGGTTTGGACCAACATTGAATCTATAACCTCTGTTTACCAAGAGACCACATCAAAAGTTCCTAAGTATCATGCAACAACGTTTGTTGCTAAAAGACCTTTCAGCACTAAAGAGACAAAAGGTGGGCACAGTGTGCCATCATGGAGAGACAGGACTCTGAGTCTCCTACAGGCACGGTCACCGAAGACACCAAGTGCAATATTAATTAGGGGGTCTATCCAGTAGTCTAGAGCCTCAACATGAGGGACCCACTTACTCCAGCAGACTTTGATTCAAGATACTGAGGTTCTCCAGTGCCCTTAGCTTTCCTTCAGAGCTAAGACCACAACATGGATTTCAGGTCTCTAGACTGAGGACCAATTGCAACCAGCTGAGTTTGAAAAGACACTCTCTGCAGCCCTGCCAAGGGATACCTCCACATGGGCTGGCCAAGAATAGAGCCTTGACTTAAACAAAAGGAACAACCACCTAAATAATGCTTGATCAAAGAACATCTTCAAAAGAAAAGGCAACTGTGAGATGTTGGCCTGGCATATGATGTCCACTATTCTAGTGGGCACCTTGCACCAGTCCAAACGACCATTATTGATGGTAGGTTAAAGACAACCTTATAGAAAGCTATCCTAGTGGTAGCTGTGGAGGGCAGCCTTCAGGCTAATTCTAGAAGGAATGTAAAGCAGCTTGTTTTACCAGTCTATAATCTCTCTACATCACCACACCAGGTATATATATAAAATATATGTATTTATTCTGCACACAACCCCTCTAGTCTCTTTAAGAGGCTAGAGGCAAAAGTACAATACAAGGACTTAAATAGCACACAGTAAATAGCACAGTATACGTTTTGCCCTAGGGGCCTCAAAAACCATATACTAAAATAGTGGTATAAGAACCACGTGAGGTATACAAGTTAGGCCTAGGGCCTGTAGAACCGCTGGGGCAACCAGGAACCACCCAAGTTAGGGATGCAGGAGACCCACGGGGGACGCATGCAGTGTCTAAACATAGCCGCAAATCTCCATTGACTTCTAGTGAGAAAATTCAAGTTACAGTTTTAAAGTTTTAGGACACTTAGGATGGGACTGTGGTGAAACCCCTTTAGAACTAAACACTTCGAGAGTCAAGACCCACAGGAGCACCAAAGTACTTGTGTTACCTCACCCAGGGAAGCCGGGTGCATAGGTGTCTTTTCGTGTCGGGTTTCGTCGACGATTCCAATGGAGAGCTGGGAAGAAGTGCTGCAGGCGACCAGAGGAAAAGTGTCCGGATGGATCAAAGGGTGGATCGGAGATCTGAAAAACCTGAAAGCAAAGCTGACAGAGTCTGGGTCACAAGCCAGTGACCAGTATGGCGACAGGAAGATACCAGCCAATGTCGGGTGCTTTAAGGTGAAGTAGGTGAAGCTTGACTCTTCAGGCACGAGGTCCAAGAGGCGTCGACGACAACCAAGAGCTGGATTCCAGCTGTCCCTTGTCAGATATTGAGTGCTGCAGCGTCAGTATCCGGATTGGACCCAACAAGTCTTGGCAACAGCAACCCACGCAAGATGACAAGATTGGCTCCGGTGCAGACCAGCAAGGTCTGAGGGACTCACCCTTTGGAGGGGAGTCAGGGCACGTCTGGTGAACCAGGAAAGCCTAAGAAAAAAGAATTGTCCGTTGTGGGGACCCACTAGCCAACAGACTAGAGATCGCGCAGGAGCCTCAAGCTGCAGTGAAGAAAGTGGGCCCATGGAACACTCGCGGAGTGTAGGCCTCTCAGCTTCAGTGAAAAAGGTGCTCAGGACAAGGTCAGCAAATAGCCCAATGCACATCTTCGGGCAACTTCGGGAAGTAGGTGCACTTGCAAACTTGCAGGATGTCCAGGAGTTCCGGTCCCATATCTCTTGTGATAGCTACAGGTCTCAGCTTCGCTGGGGACTCGTGTCAGCCTCGGAGATGTCTGGAAGTCCATATCCTGTGTCACAGATTCTTTGGGATCCGGCGGGAGCCTCAAAAATGCAGACCGACAAGATGCTTCTTTGGTGCCTGTTTGAGCAGGGATGTCACTTCTTCACTCCAAGGGAGATTTCTTCCGTCTTCCAGTCGCTATGGAATGTCGAAGGTCCAATATTTCTTCTTTTAGAGTTTAATCCAGGGTAATCTTAAGACCTAGTGACTGGGTTCCTATACTTATACTAGGTTTAGGGGTTGGACTAACTCTAGGGTCCCACCTACGGGAGGACCTGGGGAGGGGGTGGTTCCACCCATTCACCTTTGCCAGTTTCACGCCAGAGCTGGGTCTGAGTGCCCCAGCTACAGTTTTGAAATGGGAAATGCATGGAACACCTTGTGTGCCCCAGGCAGTGTCTGAAAAGCATTAACTGAATGCAACCCACCCTGCCTCAATACACTAAAGCCTGTCTGGGGAGGTGCTGGCACCTCCCTGGACAGGAAACCTATTGTCGAGGCCTCCCCTGCCGGAGTTTCGTCCAGCAGCAGCAGGTCTGACTCATGTCTGTGGCAGCAGCATCCATTTTGTGATGCTGAGGCTCTTTTAAACATTTATCAGGTATACCAGTGTGTACATGTCTTCTCCCTCTTGAAGGGTGGAATTCTACCCCCACTGCCAGAACTGGCAGGGGGGTAGTATTCCAAAGGGTTTGACACTAAACACGACATGTTTTGATAAAGCCATTTCAAAGTTAGCATTAACCACGAGGATTATAATGCACTTAAGAGTATCTGGTATGGCCATATCACTGAACATCTATAAGGAAGGGATTCTGAAAGCTGCAGAGGGGCTCAGCTCATGCTAGGACACCTTAGGGCCACACAAAACCAAGCACTCTGCCTTCACTCTGCCTGAACCTACCCTCACATACCCGGAGCAGGGTAACGCATCATCGGTACACAGCAGGGCCCTGTGCAGCTCACCCTCAGATATATTGGGGCACTGTGCTACAAAAGTGGGCAGCGTATGTGGCTCCAGTGTCAGGCACCATAACCTCACAGTTGGACAACATACCCTCACAGATGGGCACCATACCCTTTGCAGACATATAAGCTCACAGGTTCCCGATGTCTGCCCTTGAACAGGAGCTGTAAACACATTGATATTTGCAGATTGTGTTGTGCTATAAAGCTGCATGTCCGCACTGCCAGGCCTCGTTGCCGGGATCTTGTGCTCTGCAGCTGGGCACAGATCTCTGCACGTAAACTACCTGGCAGGACCCGAACTCTAGAACACACTGACCCGCTAAGATGGCTGGCAATAAAACGGCGTCCTGGACTGGGTACGGCGCTTTGTGCAATGCCAGCTTTTGGGCGCTACGTAGTGCACTCACCACAGGCTCTGTGGTCCGCACTGCCTTAGGCAGCACACCCAGTTCAAGCGCTGCTAAGCCTAGCTATTACACCTGTGCCTCGATTTTTCACCCACGCACACAGGGTTCACTGGCACAGATCTGATGCTAACGAGATATCATAGACCCCCTTCCACTGCACCTACCTCTGCATACAGCAACGAGCCACAAAACATGTTTACTTCATGCGCACGCCCCAGAAGTCTGTCGCCTTTCCAGGCAGCCAGTCCTACTGTCACTGCAATACATCCCAAACTGTAGTGTTCCCTCTGCCTGATGCCACCAGAGCACAGCCTCTTGCGCTAGGTCACCACAAAAGACACAGGCCCCTGTGCTGCCGCCCCGCAAACAGTAGGGTTCAGTGTACTAGATGCAGGGCACAAGTCCTAAACAAGACGTCAGCGCTTCTTTCCTTCTGTTGCTTCCATGAGAAATGAATCCAAAATTGAAGAATCCCACGAGTGGTGCGCGGGCGCCACAGCAAGACCTGCTTTCAATTATCGCGTCCTGGGCACGATAATTGAAACGACATGGCCTATTGGTGTCTATTACGCGCACCAAGCATGTAATAGACACCAATAGGCCGTGGGCGGAGCAGCCCGCCCGCCTTTGGCCAATTATGTGCAGTCTTTTATAAGATGCATGCAAAGGCCAATGGGGTAGCACTAAAGGAATCGCACACACACGAGCGTGTGCGATTCCTAGGTCAGTGCTAAAACCCCGTTTTTCCCTCACTAAAAATCTCACGCTGGACAAGCACTCCAGCGCAGTGCAATGCAGGCGCGAGACCTATTACGCGCACCAAGCATGTAATAGACACCAATAGGCCGTGGGCGGAGCAACCCTCCCGCCTTTGGCCAATTATGTGCAGTCTTTTATAAGATGCATGCAAAGGCCAATGGGGTAGCACTAAAGGAATCACACACACACGAGCGTGTGCGATTCCTAGGTCAGTGCTAAAACCCCGTTTTCCCTCACTAAAAATCTCACGCTGGACAAGCACTCCTGCGCAGTGCAATGCAGGCGCGAGACCTAAAAACGTAGGGCTACTTTCAAGGAAGCCATCTCAGAGGAACTCAGGATATTCCCTATTCTTAATAATGTTATGAACCCCAATGTGCCCCAATATAGGCCTAGGCAGTTGCACAACTTTTTACCTACATTTGTCCTAACGTGCTCTACAAAACTGTTCTGGCGCTGACCTTTTACCCAGTTAAATGCTGAAAAAATGTCATGTGGTTTTCTCCAAAAACTAGCCTCAATTAGTATGCATGAGGTTACTCAGTATTTCGGCAGGTTTAACATCTTCTGCATAATAACACTGTATAAGGGCCACCACTATCGTCATCCTTGGCCGACATACCCACCATACCATGACACATCTAGGTAGAACCCCTGAGAGTACCGTTTGAATATATAAGTACCACATTTTTGCTTGGCAAACCAGAGGCAAAGAAGCTTCCATGCTGATACAAGATGCTGAGGTCCCTGCACGCAGACACTCCAGCACGCAGTGATCTGACATCCCTCGCGGAGTCTCCAACACGAGACCAAGATGGGGTCCTTTGTTCTCCCACATCAGATAATGGGGTTGACTCTTTCCTAGTGGGATCCTTGGCTATTCACCTGCATACATGCTAGGTACACTTAAGTACATCTAGTTAGAGTTTGCATCGTAGGAGTATGCATTATTACTGTCATGTGGAGAACTGTCATGTGGAGAAGTGTGGCTCACTGGTTAGAGCCTTTTTCACTGCACCATCAGGATTCAAGCAAGCCGGGCCGAAGACGGCTGAAATGCCAGAAACCGGTCCCCGGTAGCTTGTCTCCTTTCTGGTGAAGAATTGGCTTGGTAGTTTAGTCTACCCTGTTCCCATGATGCACTGGGCCAGGGACAGACTGATTTGCATATAGCCAGGTTCTGAGCTGGGATGGTGCAGTGAGATAAATAACGGTGATGGATCAAGCCCTGATCTTTGGACTGGGTAAGAGTGGTCTGCTTAATTCAGACACTCTGTTCATCACCACCCCCTTTTCTGAATCACTGGTTAGAGCGGCAGACTCTGAAGCAGAGATCAGGCCCTGGACCAGGGTTCAAGTCCCGACGCGGCAGGGTCTTGGGCTCAATGTCCGCGGACTCGATAATTCTCGCCTCGGCGCCTACTCTAACCATGGGTCCCACGCTGCAACTCTGGGCAATAGCTTGCTTAATCTGCACAATGACCCCAACAACACTGGAATGCCTGGCTTCACCTTGGGGGTGCCCAGGAGGGGCATCTCACATGGATAGCCAGGAAGGGTTCCACAGCATTATATGGCGCCGGGACGCCCCGTTGCTGGGGCAGCAGTGCGCTTTACAAGTATACTACATTTACATGTGTCTGTATCCCTGCATATATTCACTGTCTTAGCACTACCTTTTTTTACTAGGTTGGTACTTATAACTGTATACATCTGTTTCTGTCTAATGGCTGTTGCAGCACACATATTTTATACTGGAATGACACTAGTTCAATGAATGCCTATTGAAAACCTCCCCATTGTTTATTTTGATTAGCTCTCGGAGAGCAAGTGAGCACGAGTGACGGAGCGAAAAGTACTGTACTGTTTCCACGATCCCTGAGGGGTCAGGGTAGTCATGTTCGATAGTTGCCAGAAACTATTTGCTCCTTGGTAAGAGGGGCTCATAGTGGCACTGTGAGCTAGCTGGTCCACATACTAACATATCCTTTAGGGGTGTCAGGAATTGGTGTGGACATCAATCCCTTAGTTTATGTTGTCTAAAATGCGCAGATCCTATATAGATTAAGAGGAACTATACGGCAATAACAGAAGTGTGACCACCATTGAAATATCACCACTACACAACAGTCTCTACCCCACCTTTGACATTCAGATTTAAAATGTGAACTCTCCACTGTCCCTATGCCCTCAAATCCAAGTATAGTAGAGGAGAAAGACAAAGCATTAGAGCCATAACAAATGAAAGCCTCGCCACCAGACCGAGGTTTGATAAAGTTTTGACATTCCATGTACATGTAGTGATGTTAGCACAGCAACTTAATTTCACACTGCAGATGGAATAAAACAGCATGATGTCCTCATCAAGACAATCTCTAAGATTGGGAGAAAGAAGCAGTCCCTACCTAGGTTAAAAACTTTGCTTAAGCTTTCTGTCAAAAAACTTTAAGGAAAAATCAAAGTAGAGGTGGTTACTCCAAGGGTACAGATGAAATTCAAGCCCACACCCAAAGATCCTATTTTCATTTTGTGCTGGTGCCCCCAGATATAAAAGCCATCTACATGCCCAGGAAAAGTTATTTTATGCATGGCACAGGAGATATCCCATCCTGAAAAAAAAAACAAGAAAATTAACGGTACCGTTAAGCTGGAGCCAGTCAGAGGTTCAACTTGCTGGTACATCTCCAATTCACAGGTGCTCTAGCCTGGTATGATATGCACACAAGTGTGATAGTTCAAGAAGAACTGAAAGAACATTTGCTGAACTCCTTGATCCCAAAGGAAGAGAGCACAATACATCATGCCAGAAGGCAAGATTATCTCTAAAGTTAGCAATTGATGTTCCTTAAATGCAGCAGATACAGCTTCTATGGAGCTAAAGATCAGTGTCTTCATGTGTCAAGACACTTGGTTGTGAATGGTTGGTTGCATCCAAAGGTGCAGCAACACCTCATAGCCTTACTATGTGATAAGGAGAACGTATTTGTATACTGTAAAACAAATTAAAAAAATATGGACACTGTGAAGGCCATGGATGCCTTACAGCACCAGCCAACAAAGTCATTCTGCCAGTATCAGCAAAAGCAGCCAGCACAAACTTGAAGTGTAAACTCGAAACTGCTGTGTGAATCACAGCAACTTTTGCAGGACAAAGATATGCAACAGTAAGCGCAAGGCCAGAATTCTTAAGAATGCTTCTATGGCAATGGTCATACTAAATCCAGAGTTGGCAAATGAAGAGACACCTCTGCTACAAAAGAATGGCTTTCCATACATTTACCCTAACCATGTAACACCTGTCAAGGGGCAACTGGGATTTTAACTTTCACAATGGGAGAGCATGACCTCAGGTTAGTGGGTTCTGCTCGCCATTACCCACAATTAATGTTTTGAATTCCACACCAACACTCCCACCACTACCACATTCATGCAAGCTTCAAAAAGATGATCTTGCACTCCTATTGAAAGAGGTGCAATAGAAACTAGCCTAGATTCCAGCATGTACAAGAAGTGTACTCCCTATATTTCTCAATCCATTATGGTAAGGATTGGTTTATATCTTCTTTGGAAAGGGCTACGTAGGCTAACATGAAAGCTAAGTGCCCCAGGACAGTAACCCCGGATATGATGCGTGCCACTCCCATATTTGAACCAACATTTTGACTTTTTATGACTACAGAAGGATGTGATCCTTAAAGAGTGATTGATAGGGCATGCTCTGGACGCCGTTACCTGAATACTATATATGGTGGGGAAAATAAAGGACTTAGAAGAATAAATTAACTGGGAGGATCTTTCTAACTGAGCCCAAATATCAATATGTTTTTGAGAAATTACAATACTTCACTGAAAAGAAGAAAAGTTCTCCTGAATAAAATCGACACTTTGTCTGATCCTGGGTGGCAGGGACTACTTTTGGTAAGCCGTTCTTAAAAGAGAAAGGGATGTGTGTCCAGGCCTTCGATCCCCTTGATAAGGCTTATTCTTGCTTGACCGATGCCTTCAGTTGACAGGTTTTTCTGAGGGCCTGATATGTGGTATGTTCTCTGACCGATTTACCTTTTGTAACAGACTCCAGCATTACTACCTCTTTCATGCCTACTTTACAATGTTCTTTGCCCAGGTAGGGAGGAAAGAATGTAAGAACTCTCAGAGGTCAAGGAAGAGGAGTACCTACTCAAGGTAAGAGACCATCTTGGCTTTGTTCCAGTAGTTGGGCGCAGTTTATCAAGCTTTCTTTACAATTGATTAAACATTGATTACAAATACCAAAATATCTTATTATTCTGCAAGATGTACAGAGTTGTCATATAGACTTCATTGTTCCTCCGGTTCAGAGTTGTATATCAAATATAATTCACTTTTCACAGACAAAGACAGCTCTAGTTTCCTTAAAAATAAAGACTCTATTAGCAAAAGACGTTTGCAAGCAACATCTTCCTGGTGAAGAAAAATAACATCATGTTTCAACCTATCATAAACTTGATAGATCTCAATCAGTTTGAAATATACTGTCTCCTCAGAATGGAACCTATTATGCTTCTCTAAATATATCCTTTTGCCAAAAGATTTAATGGTCCATATAAACTTAATCCTGGGGTGCATGCTCACCCTATTGACTTGAAACCATCCAGGAGAGCTTGATGTCTCCTAGGACGTTCAGACACGATAACTCATCCTCCTCTCCATTCGAACACCATTGGGAGGGAGGAGCGGACACATGCAGGTTCACCTCGAGGGACGCACCTTGAGGCAGTAAGAGAGTGAACGACAGGTGGGAAGCAATCCATGGATATATCAGACTAAGAATGAGAGTATGCATGATTTGTTTAACCTTGAATCTCCTCAAAACTTACTATTCCTGGAGTGTGACTGCAGGGGTTTCTGAAACCTTCCTTCATGGGCCTTGGAAGACCCAAAGTTGTGGTAAGGTTGTGAGCTGGTCTCACAATTTAGTAGAGAAATACTTTTTTACAATTGCCTCATGTGTGAAGTGGCATAACATCACATAAGCATGCATATGATGCATGCTTATACATCATATATGCATTATAAATGTATTCCCCTTTTTATAAAATGGTATTTAACAAAGTTATATTTGTATTCACAGGTATCTAGGAACTAGATCATGTAAGAGATAGGCATAGGTCATCCTTCCAACGAGGCAATTCTGAATATAAGGTTGTCTAATTTGGAGCCTGTTTGCCTGTCCTGAAGAATGTAGCGGACTCAGTTGAGCCACAAGGCAGAAGCATGTCGACGGTGATAGTGGAGATTGGCTACTCGTTCCCTTTATCCCCATATTCTCTTTTAATACCAAGTGTAATGTCTAGTGAATAAATAAGATATAGGAAACCACATGGGATTTTTAATAAGTTTCAACACAGGGCCGTTCTAAATTAAAAGTACCTCCTTGTCTCCAGATGTAGGCCCGCTCTCCATCAAACCGGGTTTTCGGAAAACGTGGGGTTGGCCTATGATGAAGCAAGACACCTAGTGGTGTGTGAGGACAGCCCATTACATTTGTGTGCATATTCAGCACTCCTACTGAGTAGTGCTTAAAGAGATACATTAACGTATTTGGAAATATTTTTTTTCTGTGCTCATTTTGTGTACTTATACGAGGTCGGAGGCCAGCTCACCCTGGAGAACCCATAGCCTCTCGTTCCCTACCCTGGGTACTCCTAGGGGAGTATGTCTGTTAGTTATTAAATACATTGTAATATCCCTGATCACCATTCCTTTGTCGACGCTATCCTCGCTCCTTCTCTCTGTGCTCTTTCCCACTTAGCCACCCTGGTACTTGTAGCTCCTCATGTATTTATGTATGTAGTATTTCTTTAGTGCAAACACAGCCAAAAGGTCTCAGGATGCTTTCCATGGTCAAAGACAAGCATAAAGTCAATGACTGACCAGAGACGTACCTGGATTGTAGACAGTAGATTCATTTTAAAAGAGTATTTTATGAAGACGTGTGCTTCAAACATTTTCCTAATTTGAAGAAGCATTGGGGCAGTCCTGATGTAGTCTTTCGGTGGAGCACAAAGTAGGAACAAGTGCATATGTTTATTAACCCCTCCCATGCTGGTGACGGAACTGCTGCGTCACCAGCCACGGACGCGCTGTGCTGATGACAGAGCGGTTCCGTCACAGCCCACTCGGCGCGCCTGTGCAGCGCGGATTCCGAGCCTGCGCTGGACGTTCTGTTGAGCGGGCGGGGCCATGACGGAACCGTTCCGTCATCAGCACAGTGCACCCGGGGCTCGTGACAGAGCGGTTCCGCCACGAGCATGGGAGCGCTGCGCGGCCCCCCACCCCCCTAGTGCTGCGGCGGAATTGCCACCGCAGTGAAGGGGTTAAATGTTCAAACATGAGGTCAGTTCTCATTGCTCTTTCCTCTATGTTGTAGTTCTTAGAAAACTGTCTCAAGTCCTAACGCTTGCATCAGTGTAATGCAATGGCTTGTCCTTACTATGGGCAGTGACCAATAATGCTTGTGTTCTGTTTATGTAAAAGTCACAGCTGACACTGAGTGCAGTCCACATTATCAGTGTGCACAGCTGCCATAGAAATAGAAGGATGCCACTAATTTGGCCTTGGAGTATTGATCCCAGGGTCATCTGTCAACAGAAGTTATGGCCCACTTCTGGGCCAGGACATTCGGAGCACATGATAATGCATTTGCACCTCCTTCGGACCAGAGCACGGAATCATACTGCAAGGAAGATGCAGCTTGGCAGTTGTGGCCCAACCTACTTGGCCTGTATGAGACCTCAGTGGTTCCAATGGAAACTGCAAAGAGAAAGCAGGAGACACATTGCAGTATGGATCATTTATAGTTTTGCTCTCTCATGTGTCTTCTTTCCCTATGGGTTTATGAAGCCAAGAACTCACTGACTTTCTCCTCCTGAACAATCTTTACTGCTGAGGGCCAGGCAGACACCTTTTGTCAAACTTCACAACTGGTTTGGAGTGATCCTTCTTAAATCAACTTCCTCAGCTGCTCTCTAGGAACATCCTTTGTAAAATTGTTACCTCTCAGATCAGGTAGGACAGAGACTGTCTCCAAGCTTGAGCACTCACAGCATGGCCCACAGAGGAGTGAGTTTTCTGCAAATGTCTGTAATCAGCTTCCCTGAAGCAATAATCAGGGGAAGAAAAAAGAGCAGGTCAGTCTCAGAAACATCCTCACCTTGCACAATAGAAATTGCAGTCCCACCCCTTATTCTTACCATCAAGCAAATTGCAGTATTAAGGAAGTGCTTATAAGCAGCCCATTTTTTACAAAGTATTCACAGAATTTCTAAAGGTAAACATGTCTCCATCCTCTTCAGTGTCTGGATCTACAAACTCCAGAGACAGGAACATAAGCAATATAACACTTCCAAGGACTGATGAAGTGGTCCTAATCTCTCTTGTGCCATGCCAAACCAGCAACATCCCAAATGGATTTAATTGACTTCATTGCTCAGATTCACAAACACCGAAACTCAGAGAACAACAAATGTACCACATGCATACTATAAAGACTCAAACAAGTTTCTGGGTTTCTGATAGCATTGGAACTTTTACAGAAGATGGGTCAGTAGAACAATCTCTTACTTATGCAGATAAAACGATGGTTTGATTCACTATAGAATCACAAACATGGTCTTCTACCATCTGCACCTTTATGTGATCAATCCATAACGGGGCAGTATTCCTTTATCCACTATGACGGCATGCATGCTGCATGCCTCCAGGTCACAGGAGAGGTATTTTACCTCGCATTGACAAGGATAAGTCTACACCTTTGGGCACATGCTAATTATGATGCCAGGGCCAAAATCAAAATCAGGTTACAAGTGACTCTGGAAGTTGGGCACTCAGTGCAGGAGAATATACTAGTACACCATTTGAATAATATTCCTGTCCCAACAGTATATTTGCTGTCAGCAGCAAGCAAGTTTTTATCAGAAACTGGAATAATCAAACTGGATCCAATTATAACAGTATGTAGTTCTATTGCCATGTTTCTCCTTACACTCTCAAACCCCTTCAAGGCTGGATTTGCTGCGACCAGAACACGATAGGGCCAGATGTAGGTGGCCAAATACCGGTCAGTAACGGCTGATTTCGGCCATTAACGACCAGTATTTAGAGTTTGAGATGTAGGGGGCCTAAATATTACCGATTCTGTAAATTTACTGAATCGGTAAATTTACCGATTCTGTAAAATACCGATTCTGTAAATTTACTGAATCGGTAGATGTAGGTGGCACTGAAAACAGTGCCAAAGGCCCTTAAGAATTTGTTATTTACCACAAAATAATTTTTCAGGGTAAATAACATCTGTGCATGTACACCTGGGCCATATGGCACACATACATGCCCTAAGGGCATGTATGTGTGTCACATGGCACACAAGCCAGAATCAGGGGTGCAACAGGGTGTCAAAGTGACACCCTGTCCCCCTTGACAATTCAGTAATTTTACCGAATCGGTATTTACCGATTCAGTAATTGCCATTGATTCCTATGGGCCTCAAGGCCCATAGGAATCAATGGCAATTACTGAATTGATATATACCGATTCGGTAATTACCGAATCTTAATGATTCTGTAAATGTTACCGAATATTTACCTACATGGCATTTACCGATTTGTAAATACCGAATCGGTAAAATTCGGTATTTACGAATCGGTAAATGCCATTTACTTACATCTGGCCCCTAATCATTAATCAGTTAGCATCATGGTCAATTATCTGATTGTGTATCAGTCTTATGCAGATAATACATAGGTCCTCATTACGAGTTGCGGTGTCATACGATCAGCATTTCCTCTGCGTTGGATATCACTCTAGGCCATTTCAGGTAATCAAGTACCTCTGAACTTCATAATTCGAGGTCCAATGACACTGAGTGTGGCCTCCCTTGCTGAAGGGATAGGTGAAGGGGCTATGGGCAAGGGAACTGCTTGGCCCCTGCCCGACCATTGCAGCACCACAGGAGGAGAAGACAATGCTTCCCCAGCCTACAAAACCTCCACCTTGGCCTACACTTACCTCTCAGTGACTCACACAAACCTTCCCATTGGCCTCTTCCACCTTCGCTGAGCAGGTAGAAAATGAGAGGACATGTATCTTTGAGTTGGTGAAAGAGTCGAAAAGTACCAAGTTTTTGAAGATCCAAATGGTTATTCCCTATTCCTGTGCAAACATTCATAATTGGTATGGTAATTATGGCCAAGATCTGTTTTACTTGCCTCAAAGCTTATATGACTTCGGATTAGCCACAGCAGTAGTAGTAATGATCTTCAATAAATCCAGTTATCAGCACCAAATCTATTTATTTATTGATTTATTTCACTTTTTTATATTATCGTATCAATAAGGGTATTTACAAATTAGTAAAAGCAATGCTGTCATAAATAAGGCAGAGCTGAAGATAACTTTTAGTTTAATAAAACTATCAATTGAGCTAGCCTAAACTTTGTCAGATGCAAAATCAAGTGGCGCCTGTGACCTTATGTAAGTAGTGTAGTGTAATCATTTATTTAAATGTATTTATGAGAGATTATTTATGAGAGCCTATATTCCCACAAAGGTATTGCACTTCATTTACAATGGCAGTCATGTGGGATGCGATCTGTGAGGCATGGATACCACTGATTTTCCCATATATTGTGGGGCTGTACCTTTCTCGTTCTTTCTTGCATGAAACTGTCATCTTCTTTAAGAATACTTGTAATGTTAAGAATTAAAAAGACAGCTATGGTGCAAGTTGAATGTTTAATATAAATGGCCTGCTTACAAGTAAGATTGATCAAAACTCAAAGCCGAGTTTTATTTCATTTGTTTCTGATGGTAGAATCCCCCCATTCCATGATACTGACATACTTCAATGGTACTGCTGCTATTTTACCACGTTTTAATTGTAAATTCAAAGGCAAATTTACTGTGTAGCAAACAAACCCAGTATGATGCAGTTCATATTTAGGGCAAATGTCAGGTATTTGAAAAACAAGAAGACCTGGAAGGGCACACAGGGCCATCTGGACATACTACAGCATACAGGCTATAAAACTGGGTATTGTTTATGTTTATATGTTTATATAGCGCTCGATTGCCGTGGTGTCTTGGTGCTGTGGTGTGTGAACAAGAACAACGCACTGCATTAACCGGGAGCCTATGCGGAAGTAAACAACCATGTTTTCAGACCGTTCCTGAACAGCTGCAAATTGGGTTGAAGCTTCATGGCCGAGGCATTTTGTTTCAGAGCTTTGCCGCACATTGTGATATCGCCCTGCTCCCCCCCCCCCCATCTTGCCCATCTGGTCTTTATGATCTTAATGAGACCCAGACTAGCAGATCTAAGAGCGTGTGGGGGAATATACGGTGGGAACAGTTTTTGAATGTCCTCTGTACTGCCGCCATATATTGCCTTTTGCACAAGGCATAAAGACTTAAATTCCACCCGCTGTTTACCAAGAAGCCAGTGAAGTGATTTAATTCCTTTTTTTTTTTTTATTTCTTTTTATTATTCATCGCATTAAGCACAGTTTATCCTGTATACAGTACACTTTAACAATTGCAACCTTTTCCTTAATTTCTATTACATAAATTCATTCCTAGGGACATGTATAATACAACATTCAGTAAGATAATCGGGGTTTTTTTTTAAACACTTTGTTCAAACAATAAAGGCATATTAGACAACCAAGGGATAAAAGCGGAAGGGGGACTTTTTCCCTATTCATCATTACTTTGCATCTCCTTCCATTTACTTAAGGGCTCCCAGATCCTTCTGCCCAAGCATCTTCCTCTCCTCCCTTTCCGAGCATAGATGTTTTTCTCCATATTGTATGCATATAGCATATTTGCCAACCAAGTTTGAAATTTTTGGGGATTTTTGTCTAACCAAGCCCTGGCTATTGTCAGTCTGTAAACAGCCATTGCAACAAATAAAAAATCTGCATTCTGATCCTGCTCCCCACTAGCCACTCCTAGCATAATCCAAGATGATGTAAGAGAAATCAATATACCAAAGGATCTTGCTAAGAACCCCTCTATCTCTTTAATCAGAGAATGTAGATGGGGGCAGGTTGAAAAGATGTGTATGCTATCTGCCTCCAACGCATCACACCGGGGGCAATTAATTCCTGTACTACTGCCCCATTTTGCTATCCTCGCAGGAGTAAAATAAAGAAAATATAATGTCTTATAATGCTGAGACTGCAGAGGGGCTGCGCTTAATATTGTACGTCCTAAATTCAGGGATTCAAAAAACAGAGTACTTTCATCTCCCAGTTTGTCTGCCCATTTCGTACTAAATTTCTCCAAGTCGTCCATCTTTCCTTTTAACAATATTGCATAGAAAGACCTAATTGTGCATTCCCCCATCAACTTAATTTTCTCCATTATTTCAATTTTATCAAAGCCTGCGGGGCCTCCCACTTTATTTTTAAGGAAACTCCTAATCTGTAAATACTTAAAAAAAAACTATTGTCCTGACCATATGTATCTCGTAGATCTGAAAATTGTTTAAAGCCATCATTAGAAAACAAGTCCCCTATTTGCATAATCCCCCTTGCTGCCCACTCTGCCATCGTCTGATCAGCAAAGATTTCACTGGGGAATGATCTATTGTTAATCAGAGACACATATCTATTGTATCTCCCCATCTTAACTTTCTTTAGAAATGCATTCCACACAGTTACAGCCGCCAAAACCGTCTTGAACCGGGTTCTCTTAAAATAACTAAAATCTGTACAGTTTAAGAAACAATTGTGAGCATTTGCCCCGAGCACGACAGCGTAAACCCCAGTAGACATGTTATGCACTCTTTCATCATCATTATTCCCCCCAATTAATCCCTGTATATATTGCAAAACAGTTGCCATATAATATAGACGAAAATCTGGTGCACCCCATCCCCCTTTTTCTCTAGGAAGAGTCATAAACCTATAGGCCCTCCGGGTCTTACCGTGCGCGCAGATGAACCTATTACATATGGCCTCAAGGCCATTAAACCAGCTGGCTTCAAACAGGAGGGGCATAGCCCTAAAGAGGTACAAAAATTTAGGCAAAACCATCATCTTAATGATATTAGTACAGCCTACCAGCGATAAATGAAGGCTATTCATCTTCTCTAGGTCCGTTTAGACTTGGGCTATTAAAGGTGACATATTATTTTTAACTATCTTATCTACATCTGATGTAATTTGCACCCCTAAATAAGTTGCTGCTCCCACAACTCTATCATCATTACATACTACCCACTGATTTTTAACTATCTGGGTTTTAGTATTATTCAGACTGTACCCTGAGAATTGCCCAAATCAAATAGCTTCTTCTTCGATTGCCCTAATAGCGTCTGTAGGTTTTGAGGTCAGGATGGCCACATCGTCTGCATATGCCAACGTTTTAAACCTGCATCCATTTAATACTAGCGGTGGAATCTGATCATTACTTTCCATCTTGCGTATATGTGGATCAAGGTATAGAGCAAAGAGCAGGGGAGAAGATGGACACCCCTGCCTTGTTCCTCTATTGATGTTAACTGCGGTTGATTGCCCTCTATTAACCCTTATCTTGGCCACCGGATTTATGTATAATGTCTGCAGGGCCTTAATAAATCCTGTCCCTATGCCGTTCCACCTCAAGACTGCCCATAAGTACCTCCAGGAGACCCTGTTGAATGCTTTCTCGGCATCAAGAAATAAAGCTGCCATAGGGTCTCCTAGAGTACTTGCTGCATCAAATGCCGTGATTACCTGTCTAGTATGTTGAGTCGTTCCTTTACCCGGAATGAACCCGTGCTGGGAGGGGGTTACCAATGATTCCACTACTCTAGATAACCTTTTAGCCAGGATTTTAGAGAAGACCTTGACATCCGCGTTCATCAGAGTGATGGGGCGATAGGACCCCGGGACATCTGGAGGTTTTCCTTTCTTGGGTATTACCATGATATCTGCTCCGCCCCATGATTCTGGGGCGCACTCGCCCTTTTGTGCTAATAACATAACATTAAACATTTCTTTTAAGAGAATTGGTTGAAAACGCTTTGTAAAATTCAACAGGAATCTGGTCCGGGCCAGCTGCCTTCCCGGATGGTAAATCCCTCAGAGCCGTGACCAGTTCATCCAACTGAAATACCTCTTCCAACCCATTCCTGTCCTCCTCTGTTAATTCTGGGGGCGCTATCTCTCTTAGGTACCTACTTATATCCTCCTCTCTCTCTGAGCCATCCGCTGTATACAACAAGAATTGTTTAAATACCTCTCTGATCTGTTCAGCTTCCTTTACCATAGTACCCTGGGAATTTTTGATCTCTTTGATATCAGCCATCCCTTCCCTTTGCCTGGCACGTACAGCCAATATATGGCCAACTCTTTCACTAAGTTCATATACTTTTTCTTTATTTACTAGATACCGCTCTACTGTCTTTTTAGCCATCCCGTCCATAGCTTCTGCTTTAAGAGCAATTATTTTCAATAATATCTGGTCGATTGGAGAACGTAATTGTATGGCTGAAGCAAGTGCTTCCTCTGCTTCCGTGATTAGTCTCTTAACCTGTTCGGCTTTTACCTTCTCTATCTTTTGATCCTTAATTACATAGCTCAGGGTTTCCCCTCTTACTCCAGCTTTAAAAGCATTCCACACTACCCCTGATGTTGCTGTGCCTCTATTTATCTCCCAGTTACTCATGATTTCCCTATAGCTCTGATCCTGAAGCAGTGTTCTATCAAATGTCCATTGTCTTGTCTCTTTGTTTCTCCCTTGCCCAATTATTGCTGTTAAGACTAGTGGACTATGATCTGATATGATTCGGGGTTCCCTATCTATTCTTACCCTATCCATCAACCCTCTTGAAATTAAAAAATAATCCAGCCTGACCAATATCTGATGGGGAGCTGAGAAAAAAGTGCTTCCATCTAAATTTGGATGACATTTTAACCAGGGATCTTCCAGAGAGTTATGAGTTGCCATATCTGCCAATGCCCTATAAGTCCTCTTCTTCCTTCCTGAGTATTTTCTACCAGGGTCTAAGAAACTGCTGTCAGTGTCGTGGAGGTTAAGATCACCGCAGAATATAATCGGCTCTGGCCACTGCGCCAATTCTGTGTCTAGAAATTGAAATATATCCGGATCATCTCCTGTGGAGCCGTAAACCGAGACAATGGTGATAGTTTCCCCCTTAAATCTTAATTCTACTATAACCCATCTGCCCCACTGATCCTCCTTTTTCCTCCTGACCAACGTATCCTGCCTCCTACCTAGGATCGCCACACCTCTTGTCTTAGTGTCTTGATTAGTTTTTGCTAATACATTAAAGCCAAGCTGCTCCAACAAATACGCCTTAGTGCCTTCAAATCGAGATGTAATGATTTTAGCAGGGCAGTCACTTTAAGTCTTTTGTTTAACTCAGTTAGCCCGCAGATATTTATCGAGGCTATCCTACATGCCATTACAGTTCGTGCTTCCCCCCCCCCCCCTGGATGCACCTGTGCCGGTTAGATTCTATAAGCTTCACTTCTTCCTCTCCTTCTGTATTTTTTAACATTGTGCTTTGCATATCTTTCTTTGTACCCTCACGTGTGCTGTGCCCGCAACCACATCCTAAGTGTAAATCCTTTTTTACCCCCCCCACCCCCCTCCCTTTTGGATCCCTCCCCCCCAAGCTACAGGCAAATAGGTCAATCTTGACCTATGTGTAGCCCCTGTAGTCTGCAGTGTCGCTACTCTCCCCTACCCTGCTCTCTCATCAGTTAGATATAGCTGTGTTTTCCCTTTTTGACATTTCCTCTACAGAGTTTTTGGTGGACTTTGTGGTGGAGTTTTTCCTCTACTCTCCTTTCCCTTATCTTTCTCTGAGATCTCTGTCAAAAATTCCCCCGCTTTTATCTCAGAAAAGAACATCCTAGTGTGCCCCTTGCTGATGACTTTCAGTCTTGCCGGGAACAATAAATATGCTTCTGCACCTTGCTTCTGGAAGGGTACTATCATCTGCCTTAACTTCCACCTTCTTTCGACCTTAACGTGGCAGAAATCGGGCCTGGCAAAAAATGTATTTCCATCAGCTGTCTTTCTGGAGTCTGGTCTAGCCTTATCCATTATCTCTTGCCTCGCTAAGAAGTTCCCTAGAAAAACCAGCATTGCCCTTGGAAGCGCGTTCTCTTGACCACAACGGTTTTTCCTTACAAATAGAGGATATATATGGGCCCTTTGCACTTCTAGTTCCCACTGCCATTTTGATTCTGGAAAGGCTTCTTTTAATAATTTGACCACATATCCTCTCGGATCCTGTCCCTCCCGCCCTTCTTCAAGTCCCAAAAGTCTTACATTGTTCCGCCTTTTCGCGATTTTCAAAATCTTCGACCTTCCACTGCAAGTCCTCCACTACCTTTCCTTGCTCAGCTTTGAAGGTCTGCCAGTCTGTTACCTCATCTTCCACTCTACTGGTTCTTTCTTCGACCTGGGTTACTCTTTCCTCTACCTCTTCATACTTTCTATTTACTTTCCTCAGCGAGGCTTGTAATTTTTTTGTGTCTCGTTTTGCTCTCCGGCTTTCTGCCCTAGCTTGGGATTGCATCTGCTTCAATGTACCAAACAACATTTCCAAAGTTACATTCTGAGATTTTGGTCTCCCGGCATTATCTCCCTCTCCCTGACCGTTTTCCTGGTAAGTCTCTGAAGTAGCAGAATAGTCCCATGACAATTTTTTGTTCATGCTACTTCTAGACCCTCGCCCATCTCTTCTCGTTCCGACTTTCCTTCTTTTTTGAGTTGCTAAATCTCTGGAATCCTTGCTTGTGTCTGAGCCAGTAGTGTGGTCAGTGTAGCTCCCCTCCTCCTCATTTTCAGGCTCGCTAATATCCGTTGTGTCTGACCCCTCATCAACTGAGAAAAATTCAGGAGAACCTCCTCTATTTCCTCTGTCCTCCTTGCCACCCTTAGCACTGTACTGATCTTGCTCGAGTTCTTGTCGCACTTCAATACTCTGAGTGCTCCCCCAGCTCGGCTCAGGAGGTTGCCATGTTCTTTTATTAAGCCCTGCTTCCACATTTAGTAATGCATCCAGCATTTGCACGTTGTTGCGTCTTTCAAGCTCCTCTAGAGCTTTCCGACCTACAGCAGCGTTCTCCATTGCCCCCTCGCTCACCTTCTTGGCTCCAGCGCTCTGATCCGCTCGTTGCGCGCTGATTCCTGCCGCGTCTGGTGGTTGCCCAGCAACTGGGGCTTCAGCGCATGCGTCCTCGCGGTCTGTTTCCTCCATTTCCTCGGCGCCCGCGTTCAATGCGGCTGAGAGCCGCGGAGCTCCTTCCTCGATCTGTGCTGCCATCGTAGGTCCGCTCAGCAGAGGGTCGTCTGCTCGCTTCTGAAACAATGGAGGCGCTTTAGGCGTAAAGGATTCAGGTAACGTGGATTGCCGCATCTGCTCCTTTGAAATGACCGTTTGTGATCGATGCAGTTTCCCTTCAGGCTCCTGTGTCGGCTCCTTTACAGCTTTACTTGCTGCTAGTCGGGTCTCTGGTTTTGCCTCAGGCTTCCTTTCTAGCCTATCGGTTTTCCTCTGAAGGGCTCCCTTTGAGGAGCGGCTGGGATATTCCATCTGTTTTTTAGCAGCCACTGGAACCTTTGGAATAGCTCCTGTGCGATTTTCTTCTCGTGTTGCTGAGCCTTTGATCGACCCAGTTGCTGATGCTTTATCTTTGTCTTTATCTTGCTTACTTCGCTGTGACATTTTGGGAGATGATTTATCGATGTTAGCTAAGTTCCTCCAGCAGCTACACCAAATTTTTTTCGCAGTAACAATTATTCTTTTCAGATATCCTGTCCTAAGTGCTTCAGCAGAGGTACAGTGTAATAGAGCAGCAGGGTCCCACTTCCCCGTACTCAATAGCCCAGTATCATCC
This sequence comes from Lissotriton vulgaris, assembly GCF_964263255.1. Lineage (NCBI taxonomy): Eukaryota > Metazoa > Chordata > Amphibia > Caudata > Salamandridae > Lissotriton > Lissotriton vulgaris. The sequence continues at coordinate 1,086,267,272 of NC_141694.1, read as the reverse complement.
TAGGGTAGGAGAGAGGAGTAAAAGCGACTTTCCTCTACAGAGCTACGGCGGCCATCTTTCCCCCTGAAGTGATTTAATTCCTGATGAAGAAGACAGTCCTCTGGGTATACCCAGAAGAGGTCTCACTGCTGTGTTCTGTAGACATTGCAATTTTCTCATTTGGGACTTGTCAGTGCCCAAAAATAGGGCATTGCAGTAGTCTAACTTGGATAAGAAGAGTGCTTCCACCACCTTCTTTTGCAACTCTTGTGAGATGTATGGAAAAAATGTTCTCAGGGTTTTTAGTAGAAAAAAAGCAGGGGGAGGTGAGACTGTTTACCTGGTCACAGAAGTTCAGTTGATCATCAAAGATGACCTCAACGTTCTTAACCTTGGTGAGAGGGCGTGGGCATTCTCCGGCCTCAATTGGCCACCAGGACTTATTCCATAAGGGCTGGCCTGAACCAAATTCCATCCCCTCCATTTTGTCTGTAGTAATTTTCAGGAAGCTATGGTTCATCCAGGTCATAATCACAGTGAGACAGACATGGAACCTGGCAGCTGTGTTCTCAGACTGATTGGTAATAGAGATGACAAGTTGAGAATCATCAGCATAAGAAACCAGGGCAAAACCATGCCTCCTGACAAGTTTTGCCAACGGAGTGATGTAAATGTTAAACATTGTCTGGGAAAGGTCAGATCCCTGTGGGATGCAGCATGGAAGTTGGAAGCTATCCGATTGTGGGCCGTCTCAGAACAGTCTCTGCTCTCTTGCCTCCAAGAAGGAGGATAGGAGGGCCACGGCAGTGGACCCCACCCCCACATCCCTTAGCCGCTGTGCCAACCCGGTGTGCTTCACGGTGTCGAACGCGGCTGACAAATCTAGGAGCACAAGGACCGCCCTCCCCCCATCCACCACTCTGCGGATCTCTTTGGTTGTGATGATCAGGGCTGATTCGGTGGATTGGCATGAAGGGAAACCATGCTGTGAAGTATCCAATAGATTGTTGGTGTCTAAATATTCATTCAGTGCTGTACTTAGTGATTTTTCCAAAATCTTAGCCACTGTTGGTAGGCCGGCAATGGGGCGGTAGTTTTTTGGTTCGGTTGGGTCCAGATTTAGTTTCTTTAAAAGAGGTCTAATAGATGCTTTTTTCCAAATTTCCGAATAGCAACTTGATTCCAAAACTTGGTTAATAAGGGGGGTGAGATTGTCATAGATCTTCTGGGCAGCCAAATGCATAATGGTAGGGGAACAGGGATCTGTGGGAGAGCCAGTTTTTGTGGAAAGGAAAAATTTTTGTACTTCAACGTTTGTTACAGGCTGGATACAATATAGTCTACAATGAGTTGAACCTGTTGGTTGTTCTTCTTTATCCTGAAACCCTTGAGAGATTAGGAGGCCATTATAAATATCTTGCACCTAATCTTGGAAAAATAAGGCGATTTTATTACACATAGCTTGATCAAGCTTGAAGGCATTATCCTGTTGCGGTTTAGCCAGAATGTTGACAGATTTGAATAATTGCTTGGTAGAGTTACCAGCCTCCTTTACTTTAGCTGTGAAAAAAGATTTTTTTTGCAGCAATAATTGCCTCCTTATATTGTTGAATAGCTAAGTTATATGGTGATTTCTTTTGATTATTGTAGTCTTGTCTTCAGAGACGTTCAGGTCTCCTACAATTAATTTTTAGGCACTTGAGCTCCGGGGTATACCAAGGTGATGATATCTTGGCTCTCTTTACCGGCACCAGTTTTTTAGGTGAAACATGCTCGGCTGCTGCCAGTAGCCAGTCGTTAAATTGCAAGGCTGCTGCATTATTGTCGTTTCCTAATGTGGCAGGAAAGTGACCAAGTGCCGCCTCTACGTCACTGCCCGTGACTTTATTCCAGTGCCTAATTTGTACCTTGGATGACTTAATCTGTGTACAGAGGTATGGCTGCGTGACTTTAATATTAAAATGAATAGCCTTATGATCTGTCCACGGCGGTGCTAATATATTAGTCAGATTAATATCAGGATTGCTTGTACAAATACCATCTAATGTGTGTCCTGTCTGATGAGTAGATTCAGTTATGAGTTGATTTAAGTTAAAAGCCTCAAGATTGTCCAGCAGTCTAATTGTATCCGAGTTGTTTTTAGATTCTAAGTGATAGTTAAAATCACAGAGAATTGTTAGGGAGTGAGGATCAGTATATGACTCCAAAAGCATCAAAAGTGCTTGAGAGAAAGCCACTTTGGATCTGTGTGGGCGATATATTAGTATCCCCTGGAACGTCACACGGTTGTTTAACTTTACACAAAAATGCAGTGCTTCTGCAGGCAGAACAGAAATAGGCTCAACGTGCACGTTTAGAAAGTCTCGATAAATAATTGCTATGCTCCCCTTTACCTTTCTCCCTGTATTGCTAAAAGAGAGCATAGCCTGTTGGTAAGGGCATGTTCCAATCTGGACATGATGCACCTTCTGTCCAGGTTTCGGTCACAAAAACTATGTCTGGGGTGGAAAGTTGAATTAAATCTTCCAGCTGATATTTATGTTTAACTACAGAGTGGGCGTTAAGCAGGAAACACTCAACAAACACCTTTTGTGTTGCCTTAAGTTCTCTAGCGAGCCCATTCATGTCATTATCCCTACACTCCTTTCCTCTGTCTCTGTGAGCTCCTGGCTTTCTAGTTTCCATCCCTTTACCTGTCCTATTGGTAGACATAGAGACAACATGGATATCAGGATGAATCCGAAAGGAGCATTTAGAGCAAAGGGCCTCTGCCAGTGCAAATTTTGTAGAGATATGTTATGTGTCCCAGTTCGAGCTATTGTTTCCTACTGTATGTTTGGGGCAGAATTCGACCAAGGGTTCTGGCGCTGGTTGCGCTTCGGGTGCCAACAGGCGCAGACAGGCTTGGCTTTGGTGCGCCTTTGGCGCACCCGCTGCACGGTCGCTCCAGCGCAATAGAAATAGTGGTGGAGGGAGGAAAAACTAGAGCGTCAACCCCTGTGCAATGCGGGCACGTCTAACATCCGGGTACCGCGGGGGTCAAGCGAGAAAGCCACTACTATTGTCCTGAGAAATTATCAGGTATTGTAACATTTAAAAATCAGTTTCCAGTGCAAATTATCAAGTTTGTTAAAATGTAAAATCAGTTTCAGTGCAAATAATCAAGGTTGTTCAACAACGCAATGTTGGTGGGGAGAATATCTAGAGAGGAAGATACTCCCGAGTTAAGCTCTTTGACTCTATTCGACTGGGGTGAATAGTTTGAAGTCAGGTTGCAGGAGACAGATTTGAGAAACTCGTGAAAAATAATATCAGGATGTTCACCTCATGATCACTGTGTGTCACTTACAAATCGGGAAATTGCACTCATTTTGCTGGAATGTGTATACTCTACAGAGTTGTCAGATGTGCAATGCTCTTAGCTGTGACAACCTGGTCCATACCAAACAAAAACAAAAACGCAGGCAACTACTACCAAAGAGAGAAAAAAGAAACGAATGAAAAAGAAAAGAAAAGAACAAAGAGCTCAGCAGTCTCCACGACGAGTGCCTAAGATTAGTCCTCTGTTGCAGTACTCACCCAGTACCAAGCTGCCAAAGGTATCACTGCAAAATGTTCCAGCAGAGAGCTCCAAATACACAATACGGAAGTGCACCCACTTCATATATTCAATTTATAAAGAAATTGTGACAACCCAATTTTAACATTCTTTTCTTTCTGTATTTATTCCACATCATCACAAACAGCCAGCCCGTTTCATTCCAGTTTTGCAGAACGTCTTCAGGTCTAATGTATTCAACATGTAGCATGATGTCTGTCCAACAAACTACTTTCGGCATGTATGTCATACTGTTGAAATGAACTGATAAAATGAACTGAAGACTAAAAGTAAGATCTCATTTTATCATTCAAAATATTTTAGGATCTCCTTTTCACTTGTACCCTTTTCATTTGCATCTGGTCAAAGCACAGCCCATGTAACAGCCTAGAGTTCCAGCTATTTTCGCAATGCACTTTTACATTTAATAAAATCAATGTCAATTGTAGAAGAACAATACTTAATCGTTCATCCTAGTAAAGCTGAATTTGCTGTGACATTAATGAATTATTTGTCAAAATAAATTTGTAGGAAGAGGGCATGGAAATCTAACAGGGGTTCTATTAGAGCGAAACATGTATATTTACCTTATAATTCTTAGAAGAATAGACATCCTCTTTATATATGGATTAGCAGAAGCCTAAACTTCATCACGAATACATACACAACCATTTGCTAATACAACTCAAAACTTGCAGAACTCACAAACAATCTAAACATTATACAAGTATGAAGATATAATCTAACGACTTCAGATTAAGTGTAATGTGACTTTGTCAGTCAGTTGCAGACGATAAGGTGTAGTCTACATCTGTGCATGTGTGGGATTATAGATTTGGAAACAATTTTGCACAGCCCTCAGCCTCTATCGACAGCCCACTGATGAAAAATTTTAGTAGGTCTCGTGCTGCAAAGGATATCAACTCCCCAAGACAGACAATAATTGTATTTAAAGCCAGCTGGCCATAAACATCTCATTGTGCTGCTATTTATTACAACCTGAGAGTATATTTTTAAAACATAAGTACCGACATTGCATTCTGATGATGACCCTTGCATCCTGTTCCCCAAGGTCGCAATGCATAGGCATACTGAAAGAGGGTCACTTGCTCTCCACACTCATTGGTTCCAGAAAGACAAATGCACCCACTGTGTCCCCTAAACGCCCTTTAATTAGACTGACCCTCAAAAGCTTTTTTTTACAAGGCCATCATAAATACCATGAAAACCCTAACCTGGGCCATGGTGTGTTTTCTATCCACCAGAGGGTACTTACCATCCACAGCTGCATAAGAGATTTTATTATGGTGTGAGCATTAAAAAAGGCCTTAAAAATAAGGTTGGTGAGCAGTAATCATGAAAACAAAAGGCTTTACTAGTGTTCTTTAAGAAATGAAGTTATATTATGTTTGAAATGACCAACATACTTGAGATGATTTCTACGCTGCGTGATTTCCATGTATGGAAAAGATTTTTATGTTATAACAAATAATCTGCATAATAGTGTTAACACTTCTTTGGAAATGCAATAGAGTTTGTGATTTTGTCCAGAAGCTCTACAGCCACATCTAATCCAAGTTATGCCACGTATCCACCTATTGTTTCTGGAACACTGGCAAGTATAAGACTCACAATGAAGTCAGAACTGTAGTTAAATATAAAACCGTGAGGTTTTTTCTGAAAGCTGGGAAAGAGTATTATCAGAAGATATGGTCAAAACATAGCTACTGTAGTACGAATTCAGAAACACTGTTTGGTGTAGTATAAATATTAGGGAGTGTTGTTAATGAAGGTGGATTGAAACGTGCTGAATGTCACCTCTTCCCTTGGAAAAATAAACATTTCTTCCATTTTAGGGACTCAAGGGCCCTTATTTATGAGGCCTTGCGTCAGTTTTGCGCCGCCGGTGCGTCACTTTTTGTGACGCACCAGCGGCGCAAAATATGCGCCTTGTTGCGCCATATTTAAAAAGTGACGCATCTAGGTAGATGCGTCACTTTTTAAACCCCTGCGCCACATTATACCTGCGTCAGGTATAATGTATGCAGAGGGGGCGTTCCCCCGCAAAAAGCCTCGTAATAGTGACGCAGTGAAATCTATGAGATTTCACTCCGTCACTTTTAGGATGCTGTTGCGTCAAAATCTTGCGCCTGCCTCACAGCAGGCGTAAGACTGACGCAAGCCCTTTCACATTGGGCTTTCCCCATGTGAAAGGACGCATTGCTGGAGTTGCGTCACTTTTGTGACACACTCCAGCAATGCGTCACTTTTGCGCTTACAGATACGTCAGAAATACTGACGTATCTGTAAGTCCTTGCGACATGATGCGTCATACATTAAATATGACGCATCATTGGTGTCGCAAGGAGTGCGCAGTGAAAAGTGACGCATCGCTGTTTTCACGCAGCGATGCGTCACTTTTCATAAATGAGGCCCATGGTTCCAGGCATGAGACTGAGGTCTTGGCTATTTTCCAAGAGTTTTTAGGCCTTGAAAACTATAGGATAATTTGATACATGATCAGTGGATGGATATTTCAAGTAACAAAATGCTTATTATCTACTGAAAATGCATTAGAATAATGCCACCAATGTATAAGACAGCGTTTGGTTGAATGCTATTGTGATTATGTGCAGTGCCCAGGGAATTACTGCAGCTGATACAGACTTATGCCAAGTAATTAGTCATTATGAAAATGGTCATGTCCGTAACTGGTGGCTCACCGCTGATGCTTAGCAAGAATACTGGAATCAGTTCACTGCGGCAACAGCCCTTCTCAGAATTAGTTAACCCTTATCATCTAACAGACTGAGAAGGTATGTGCGTAGTTGGTGTATAATTGAAGGTTCCAATGACAGTACAAATTTTAATTGTATTAAACACCTTCACACGCTTCTGTAGGAAGGTTCACGTTTGAGAAGGGTAATTATCTACTGGTGTTTAAGCTCCCATATTCTGATCACTGACTGAGACGTAAGATAGCAATCAAACTATTTTGCAACTACCACAAAAATTATGATGCTCTTTAAGAGGATTGTAAGCATGACATTTTACAGAAAATTATGAGACGTAGCCACATTTTATTTTGTTGATTAGATTTACAAATTTCAAATGTGTTACCTGAAAATGTCAACACTTCCCCGAATTTTACATTTCACAATGCTGAATTACTTTTTTCTGCTCCTGGGACATTTGTTGCTTTAAGTCGTCCCCTGGCGAAATCTCATCATAATTTTTTATACTAGTTGCATGGTTGCAAAACAAAAAATCACTCAAGACACTTGCTCACTACATTTCACTCTTAAAGTATAATTTTAAGCAATTCTTATGGAATTTTATGAACTTTTGCAAAATAAAGTACTTACATTTGCAAACCCCTAAAAATTACCAGATTGAAAAATACTGCTTTAAGAAGCTAAAAATAGCATTCTGTCCTAGCAAACTATTTTGGGTAAATTGGTCCAGGAAAATATTTTAATTACTTTTTTACAATACAACTTTATAGAGCTATTATTACAACATCCAACTCCAACATATCAATCCTATATGATCATTTACTCAGTAATGAACCACTCCTCCATGTAAGACTCCCTAATCATCTTTCTTTCTCCGCAATATCTGCAAATTGCAACATGTCTAAAACACTTATCATAGGTTTATCAATCTTTGGGTGCATCTTACAACGTCATACAGAAACCTCTACCACACCTGAAACACACAATAATTCCTTCCCTTTATTATACTCACCCTATTTTCACACCACTATTACTATCCCAACCACTATAGCTCACCTCTGCAACCTTTTCTTCATTACACACACCACATGCACACTCCTCTACCTGTGCCATATCATCATACAGGACACTGGCTTTTTAACAGACACAGGGTCTTCTCACTTTGACATCTCACAATGGTGCTGCCACACTGCCCTCCCGCTCCGAGATTGCAGAAGCCACTAAAGACGGTCCCACTACAGTGCCTTTGAAAAAGGCCCGCAATGGGAGCGTCAAAGACAGTTCCTGCAAGGCATAGACTGGCAAGTCCATTCCCTGCTGGCACTGGGGGTGCATGCACACAAGGGGGCACAACATGTGCCCCACCTGCATGCACCCTATGGCGAAGAGGCACAAGGGGGCCTAGTTGGGCCCCTTTTGTTTCCTCAATGCCACACTTTTCATGGTGGTCGCACCTCTGTGAAAACTTTGGGAGCAAGGAAGGTCGTAATATGCTTGGCGGGGCAATAGCTGTACCGACAAATTATTGCAGCCTCAAGACAGCCGTGCTACTGCCTGGGTCCCAGTGTGGCACTACTGCCCTGGTGCTAATAGGGCAGTCAGAAGACCACAGAGACGGACCACCAGACTCGTAATAAGCTGCTTAGCTATCATTTTCATCGTCTGCCAAGGCAGATTCCCACTTTACAACAATCACTCCATCTTTAAGCATAATATTGCCTAATCATCTGCCACTTTTGTAATTGTTCACTTTTGTAGAGAGCAACTCAGTCATCAACTGACAACCTTAAAACAGTTACACAATGGTTTGACACCTTTGCGCTTTCACCTTCGTCAAGGTGCTTGCTATTGTTCCAGAATCTGCAACTCTCCCAGTGGAATATTTGGATGACTGTGGGCAGAAGCAAATACATCATGACTGCATGGGCTAGTTCTCCCACTGCCTGTGCAAAGTTTTCAAAATCATTACATAGCAGACAGTCTACATGAATGACAACACTAACAGCACCCTTCTGAAGCCTGGTAATCCTCCTCCCCTCTCCAGTGTGACACTGCCTATGGGATGAAGTTTTACCTCATTACCTTCGTAGACACCGTGGCTGAGCCTGTCATGCATAATCAGCTTCAGTGACACAAGTTATTCTACACCATAGTCATGCGCAAGGAGCTCATAAATGTGCCCCTTGGCGTGCAGACCAAAAGTCCTCATGTCCTGTGCTTGACCCATGTGTGGGGAAGAGCCCGGATGGGGACACCGCAAAACCTGCCAAGAAACTCCACTCAATGCTTATGAGGGAGGTCAGAAAAATAACTGCAGGGTAAAAAATGTCCTCATGCCCTCTCCCTTACAGAGTGATTAGGAGTCCACCTCCAAGGGGAGCTAATCAGAGGCAGAGGCAGTGCAGGAAAAAAGACTCATGCTGGAAAAGGGGCGGAGCCCGGAAGAAGGAGATACAGACCAGGGAGACGCCGAGAAGCCGGAGTGGAGGGAATCCGCAAAAGCCGAAGGAGCCTGAAGGAGCCGAGCCAGAGGGGAGGAAATCCCCAAAGCCGAAAGAGCCTGAAGGACCCAAGCGAGAGACCGAGAGGAAGGAGGACGCTGCCACAGAGGGCGACCTCGAAGTGTGGAACGAGGACTGGTGGACGCCCCCAGGAGACGTGTGTTTGCCCCTGTAACTCAGGAGAGTTGCGGCATTGGCAGTAAGCATGTAGAACAGTGAAGGGGGTGCACCAAGGAGGGGTATACACAAAAGGGGAGCACAATGAGTGGTTTGGACTATGAGTCCCTGAAGGCACAAGAGGTGCTGTGAAATGTATGTTATAGGACGCCTCACAAAACTAGGACCGTTTAGGAGTGTTCCGGGGGCAACAAGGAGGAGGGGTGCAAACAGAAGCTCTCTTATTGTCATAAAGAGGAGAGGATATACTTTGTTGTTATTGTTCATTTTAACGCTGGCACAGGACTTCCCTCACTCCCCATCCTCCACAAAGAAAGCACAGTTCGAACTGCAGCCGTTGAGGACTATCCTCACTGGGTGTGGTGCGGGTATAAAACAGTAGAGGAACCATAATTCAGGTGACTGACCGCCACTCTCTTTTCTCTGTTCCCGAGTATCCTAGGGAGTAGCCTTCCAGAGGGTGGAGGCAATGTCAAGAGGGACAGAACAACCATCCTGTCATCCAGCTCTTCTACCACCTAATACTAGCTCTACTACTTACGTTCATTAAAACAAATCCACCATTGATAAACCTATACGGCCTCTTAGCTTTCATTTCCGTCCATCCCTCCGACACCATGAGAACACTTTTCTCCTCAATAGCCAAAGCTCCATCTGTAGTATAAGCTTTCTAGTAGGATTATTGTCTTCATATTGTAATCTTTGAGTATTTGTCTGAGGAAATGGCACACTTTGAAATTACGCCCAACCCTAGGTATTACTGACTCTATATTCGTTCATAGTTGCACAAATAGAAGATGGTGGACATGGCCCATTTCTGCGATTATGAATGTTTGTTGAACATTCAGTGGAGTGTTGTAGCTGTAGTAATACAGGGCTGTGAAAGGTTTAAGTTGCAGTTTTTGGCACATGAAGGGCAGCTAATATATATATATATATATATATATATATATATATATATATATATATATATATATATATATATATATACGTATGTGGTTATTCAGGTACACTGTAGAACTTGGTGCTGGAAATCAGTGTTCGAGCCTCGGAGTTGTGTCCACATCCTGTTATTTTAGTGTAATGACATAATGTATGCGTGCCTGAAAATGTATTAGTTTTGGGTTGATTTTGCGCTATATAAATATGCTTAAAAAAAAGGAGGAATAGCACACACTTACTGTCACAGGTAAGATGGTTGCATACGCTATTTATAGCACAATATAATTTGGTAGGCAGGAGGAGCAGTATTTTACAAACACAATAAATACACAGACACAGATAGATAGTTGAAGTGGGTACGGGCACCTGTGCTCGACTCCATATTATTATGTTGTTGTTGGTAAGAAGTAAAATAGTAATCATGATATCATATATAGATATTTAATCATACACGGTTTATGACTTCTGCATTACAAAGGTAGGAGCATTGTATGTCAAATAATACACAGAAGATTCTATCGTAAAGAGTTCATGAGTTGTGGTGGACTGAGGTAGGGGCAGTTTGTGTGGAGCCTGCGATGATGCGTGGTCCAGGCAGATCGCACTGGTAAAAATGTGTTTTAACTATTGAGTTTTTCCTTAAGAAGGGCACGTGGTGATTATTTACGATGTACTGAGTTAGTGGTACGTCTGGTATTTATCGTGTGCTCACCCTGCGATGATGCGTGGTCTGAACGGACTGAACTGAAATCATTCACTATTGCATACTGGAGTATATGAACTTTGAGGGGGGAAACTAGCATCAATGGTTATCAATTAATGTGAAAACTAGGTGTACTGATTGCTCCTCATAACAAATCAAATGATTCCTCTTCGCGCAGTGCATTGTAACTTTCACAAATTGGGGACGTATGTCTGGTGGCGATGTTGAAGGTGATACCCCAGAGGTACTTGGTATTGCTGGTGGTGGAGGTACATTTTTGGGCAATCTTGTTTGTTATCATAGTTCACATGATGCAGGTATTAAGGTGCTTGCACATACTAGCAGTGCACAGCACTATTTATTCTCTGCTTTAAGTAAATTGAGGCTGACTTTAATGCTGTCTGTAGTGTAGATGAAAAGGTAAATTCAAGTTGAGAATCCTACTGTGCACAGTGTACATAGAAGCTAGTAGTCAGTACAGTTATAGAACAATTTCTTTTTCACTTATTTTGACAAAATCTGAATACATACAGTATAATTGTCTCTGCATTAAATAAATGAAGGTTGAATTTCCTACTGTCTATAATGTAGATGCAAAGGTGAATTCAAGTTGTATTCCCTGCTGTCTGCAGTGTAAATCGTAGGGTGGAGTGCATTATCAGCAAGCATAGTGGAAGTAGAAGATTGAACGTGTATGCAGTGTGCATTTCATTATTCAACCAAATGTATAAGTGATATAAAATACATTTTTCAAGGAAGTATAATAAAGGGATATTGTGTAGGGTTTGATAGGTGTTTTACTTAGTTTGGTTTCTACTGAGTTAGTGGAACCCAAAACAAGAAGTTTCTGTGGAGCCTGCGATGATGCGTGGTCCGGGCAGGCTGTACTGATAGTAATGTTTTTTGTGTTGTGAATGGTGCCTTAGTAAGGCCATGTGATAATCATTTTTGGTGCACTGAGTTACTAGTATGTTTGGTGCTTAGCGTGTATATATTCTGCGATGATGTGTGGTCTGGTGGGAGGGGGGCACTGCAATTGGAGTAATGTCTTTAGTCGATTGGATTCTGCATGAATTCCACTTAAAAGTGATAGTATGCCTCATTGCTGACATAAAACTGTGCACTCTTCTTTCCGATGATTTATGGTGCACTGAGTTAGTAGTATCTTTGGCACTGAACTTGTACGTACCCTGCGATAATGCGTAATGCAGAGGGCTGTACTGAGAGCAATGTTTTTTGCCTAGTGAATTCTGCTTTAATAAGGCTACGGGGAAATTACTTGTGGTGCAGTGATTTAGTGGTACCAAAAGAACTCAGCGTGTGTGTACCCTGTGATGATTTGTGGTTCAGGGGGGGGGGGGTTGCAGTGGTATAATGTCTCTTGTCTACTAGAATGCGTCATGTACAATCGTCATTCTATCTGAAAAAATCTGAACACATACAATACAATTGTCTCTGCATTAAATTAATCAAGGTTGAATTCCTTTTTGTCCGTAGTATACATGCAAAGGTGACTTCAAGTTGTGAACCCTGCTGTCCATAGAGAACATTGTAGGCTGTATTTGACACAGACATCGAGGAATACTTTTTTTTGTTACATTCTTTAACAAAATCTGATGACACAGTACTATTTTTCTGCCATAAATAAATCAAGACTGAATTTTATGTTGTCTGTAGTGATTATGCTCCACTGGTATCAAGCGGTAAACTCTTTTGATCGCAGTGTAAATTTCAAAACAGAATTCACTACAGTCATTGAGGAATGTTTTTTGTGGCATCCTTTAACAAAATAATCTTTCCCTTACATAAATCAAGGATAGCTTGAATGCTGTCCGTTGTGTAGATGGAAAGCAGAATTCAAGTTGTGAACCCTGTTGTACGCAGTGTAGATTTAAGGCAGTAGTCAACATAAAGATCGATGAATGCCATTATGTCACAGTTAACAGAATCTGAGGACACAGTACAATTGTCTCTGCCTTAAATAAAGCAAGGTTGGATTCAATGCTGTCCGTAGTGTTGATGCAAGCTGAATTCAAGTTGTGACCCCTGTTGTTCGCAGTGTAGATTGAAGGCAGTAGTCGACACAAAGATCGATGAATGTTATTTTGTCACAGTTAACAAAATTTGAGGACAAAGTACAATGGTCTCTGCCTTAAACAAAGCAAGGCTGGATTCAATGCTGTCCGTAGTGTTGATGAAAAGCTGAATTCAAGTTGTGAAACCTGTTGAACGCAGTGTAGAGTGTAGGCAGTAGTCGACACAAAGATTGATGAATGCTATTTTGCCACAGTTAACAGAATCTGAGGACACAGTACAATTGTCTCTGCCTTAAACAAAGCAAGGCTGGATTCAATGCTGTCTGTAGTGTTGATGCAAAGCTGAATTCAACTGGTATCAAGTTGTCAACTCCACTGACCACAGAATAGATTGAAGGCAGTTCTCAGCACAGATACTGAGGACAAATTTAGATATAAAGTTGAATTCAAGTTGTGAACCCTGTTTTCCGCAGTGTTGATGGAAACCACTAGTTAATACAGACATAAGTCTGCGGTGCTTTGGCGCTGAGTTCACAATTGGCCTGTATCAAGGAACCACGCGTTCATGGCGGCAGACACATGGCAGGGTGGGGACCTTTGCTGCACCGCAGTCTCTTCTCTTTGGAGAAGGGAACCATGCCAAAGGCGTAGCCTAATTATTTATAGTCGTACGTTGATGTTGTTTACGTTGGACTGGACTACTCCACTTCTGTTTCAAAGGGGGGGTGAACACAGCTACATGACCAAAATATTCCTCTGTGTCTGAGATAATATGGTTGTGTCCACTATTCAGTACACTACACAAATCAATGGTATATCTACACACTGAAAAGTTTTGGATTTCTATAGTGAATTGTGTATAGTATTTCACCGGTAGTCTTAGTGTTGTGTACATTATTGTTGATGTTTGAGTTCTTTCCCTTATACATACTTGGTTGCCACATCTCTGTAGATTAAGATAGTGTGCTGTTGAGGGGATATAATATTTTGGAAGGTTTGTTGTCCTGTTTTGTGCTGCCTTTGAGGTAGTAGGAAGGAGAGGTCCATTCGGGGTGGTTGTAGTGGTAGTGGCGCTGAGTATTGTGATTTTTTTGGGTGTCGGAAGTGTATAATTACAATCTCTAACACATATTGCTCTTTAAACATGGGTGTGAGTTGGATGTAATTTACTTAGTACATGTTCGACGTTCTTACAGTAGTTAAATGTTGATGTTAATTTGTTAGTGGTAAGTGGAACTATTGCCTGGTTTTATTACGTAGCATTGCAGATTTGGTTTCTGGTTGAAAATATGGGGAGGTGGTCAACATAATAAGTAGAAATTGTCATTTAAAAAACCTTTGAAATTCACTGAAAAAACAATAGGTTTCACGTAGTTTATAGTTAGGAATTATCATTTTAAAAACCTTTGAAATTCACTGAAAAAACATAGGTTTCAGGCATGTTATAGTTAGGAATTAGCATATAAAAAAACCTTAAAAATTCACTGAAAAAACCATAGATTTCAGGAGTGTTATAGTTAGCTGGACATTTCACTCATACAAAACCATTGAAATTTCGGCGTTATAGTTAGTTGTACTAACTGTAACTCTCGCACCCGCAATCCACTGCTGATGATGTCACATATTACTTCATTCATGACATGGTCAGTGGCATCACTGATGACATCTCAAATGACATCACTGATGACATCATCCAGCAAATGTGGTTTGCTTTGTTATTTAAATATGCATTATATATATAGCAATTTGCATTGAAGAATGAGTGGATATATATAAATACATATTGAATGTTGACTAGTGAATTTCCAAGGTTTTTTAAATGCTAATTCCTAACTATATAAGGCCTGAAACCAATGGTTTTTCAGTGAATTTCAAAGGTTTTTTATATACTAATTCCTAACTATATAAGGCCTGAAACCTATGGTTTTTTAAGTGAATTCCCAAGGTTTTTTAAATGCTAATTCCTAACTATATAATGCCTGAAACCTATGGTTTTTTCAGTGAATTCGCAAGGTTTTTTAAATGCTAATTCTATTAACGGATAACATTTAGATATGTTAATATCCTTGTGGGACTACCTGAGCAGCCTTAGGGGGTCAGGTTGTTTCTACCCTGCCCCCTTTTTGCATTCTACAAGTTTGTTTTTCTGCTTCTTTTGTGCCTTGGTCTACCTAGCACAAGATGAATGCCAACACTTCCTGGTTAGAAGTGTTAACAGCCAATGAGCATGCTGCTTTCCTGCGAAAGGCATGCTGATTGGCTGCCACTGTCTGTCAACACTCCAAACCAGGAAGTGTTTGCAGCCATCTTGTGCCGCGGTAGAACCAAGGCACAAGAAAGCAGTGAAACAAAGGTGCAAAACACGCAAAGGGGGCAGGGTAGAAGCACTCTGACCCCTAGGTCTGCTCAGGGGGCTAAAAAAATATATATTTTTTTGGTTTTTCCCCATGGTACCCTCAGGATACGCGTACATGGCATCGCACCCAGCGCGTACTCCGAAACATTTTCAAAAATAATTTTTTTTTTACCTTCGGGGTCCGCCTACGCCCCCCTGATAAAACCCAGGGGGTCAGGGGGTCTCTACCCTGCCCCCTTTTATAGTTTTCCCCTTTTTTTTTCACCTCTTGTGTCTCGGTTCTACCGAGACACAAGATGGCGGACTCTCCGGACCGTTTGGAATAATCACAGACACCTGAGAGCGAATCAGCTTTCCGCTCGCGCACTTCGGTGTCACGCCGGGTGCGCTCCCCGGTACGTGTACCGGTAAGCGCTGGAAGCGCACATATAGATATATATGTGTTTTTGAACCTAATTTTCGTAAAAACCACTGGAGCAATTTTCACCAAATTTCAAAAAGGCACTTCTGCATACCAGTCCCTACAATTTTTCAAAGTTTGGTGTAATTCCGTTCAGCGGTTCGGGCTGTAGCCTTGTCTATTTGTCCTATGGAATTTAACATGGGGAAAACACGTTTTGGGACACCCCTTTTTTCTCGGCCCCCGCTTGACGAATCCCCCCAAAACTTCCAGGGAAGGAGCGGAGTGGAGCTGGCCTAAATTTTGGAAAATTACACGCAAATTCCTCAACAATATATATATATATATATATATATATATATATATATATATATATATATATATATATATATATATATATATATTCAATGAAAAAACCATTGGTTTTAGGCCATATATAGTTAGGAATTAGCATTTACAAAACCTTATTTTACTCGCATAAAACCATTGAAATTCCATATATAGTTAGAAGCGCTAACTATATATCGCGCACCCGCAATCCACTGCTGATGATGTCACATATTACATCATTCATGACATGGTCAGTGACATCACTGATGACATCACTGATGACATCTCAAATGACATCACTGATGACATCACTGATCACAACATCCAGTGATTGTATGTGTCTGTAAAGTTTAAATATGTTTTACATATTGAAGAATGAGTGGATGTATAAGTGTCTGGATGAAGAATTTAGTAGGTGCATGACTGACTGTATGAAAGAGTGATTAAATGTGTCTCACTGAGTGCATGGGTTAGTGACTAAACTGTCTTAATTTGTGCATCAGTATGTTTGTTGTTGTGTAAGCTGCTGCATGTGTTGATCAGTAGCTATAAGAGTGGCCATATGGGTTATTGATTGGTTGGCCAAGTATTTGAATGGGAGGCTGAGTGTGTGTGTGGGTGGCTGGGAGGTGCGTGACTCTGTGCATAGATGTGTAAGCAGTTGATTCACTAGGAGTATGAGTTCAAGAGTGCATGTGGAAACAGCTATATGGGCGGTTGACTGTGCATGGGTGTGTTGGTGAGTGAATGGATTTCTCATTGCTACATGTGCAAGTAAGTACGTATGTAAAACACAATACATGTGAGAGTTGACATATATAAATAACTGAACATAAGAGCCAGTGAATGTGTGAGTGGCTGTATCGATCACTGTGAGCTTGTATCAGGGATTATATAAGAGAGTAAATATGTGTTATTATATGTTTGAATAAGTAAGATGTGTATAACTGTATAGTTGAGGAAATGGAGGTGTGATTGATTCTTTGCATGACTGACTAGGTGTGTGAGTAACTCCATGGATGAGTGACAGTCTGTGAGTGTCTGTTTATACTGAATGTATGTAAGGTTATATTAGAGTCTGAAGAGGTTCATTGTATTATCACATGAGTGATGTGATCAGTGATGACAAATGAGATGTCATCAGTGATGTCATTTGAGTTGTCATCAGTGATGTCATCAGTGATGTCATTTGAGATGTCATCAGTGATGTCATTTGAGTTGTCATCAGTGATGTCATCAGTGATGTCATTTGAGATGTCATCAGTGATGTCATCAGTGATGTCACTGACCATGTCATGAATGATGTAATATGTGACATCATCAGAAGTGGATTGCGGGTGCGCGATATATAGTTAGCGCTTCTAACTATATATGGAATTTCAATGGTTTTATGCGAGTAAAATAAGGTTTTGTAAATGCTAATTCCTAACTATATATGGCCTAAAACCAATGGTTTTTTCATTGAATTTTCAAGGTTTTGTAAATGCAAATTCCTAACTATATATCCACTATAACCTATGGTTTTTTCTGTGAATTTCATTGGTTTTTTAATAGCAAATATGAAAAGCTTTAAAATGTAAAGTACGTGATAGATAAAAACATTTTCGTATTTATGCACGCTGATGTGCTTTGAACGCTGCCCCCCTCCCCTCTTTTCTCTTAGTAGTACTCTCTCTTTGCAGATAGTGAAGAGTAGTTAACGCAGGCCTTTACCCCCGTTGTAATCCGTCCTGCCTGCTTGTCTCTCCATTTGATTGATTATTATCCAAGCATTTACTGTTTTTCAATTGATTCTCTTTGGTTCATTCTCTATTTACAAACAAGCACAAAGTCGCAATACTCTGTTTAGTCTTTGCAGATCGTGAAAAATCGTGTAAAAAAATAAAAGTAATCGAGCAAAATCAGTAGGCCACTAATTGGATCTCTTTTTGACCTCGCTAAAATAGAAATATTATAAACAACCCTTCATGAGAAATACGAAAATAGTGAGATGAACTGAGCTCCACACCATGAGGGCTGCAAGACAGCTCGGCTCCGTCACCCACCCCGCCCAAAATAACGACAAACCCTATGCAAATATTAAAAATATAGACAACACACCAGCAAAGAAACAGGGTAAAACATTTTATTAAATAACTATTTACATAACGTTGGTTTATAAGATGATGTCAGTAGTGGACCGATGTGTGAATAGGTCGGAAGCAGCACAAGGCGCCAAGATCCGGATGGAAAGTCCTGGATATTGGGTGCCATAGTTCAGAGTTCTGAGTTTGAGCCTTTTTCAATGCCTGTGCTTTGTTGTTTCCCCTCCATCAAAAACAAAAAAAATATATAAAACTGTGCAAAAATACAAAAAAAACAAAAAATGTTTACAAAAGCAGTGCTTGTAAGACTGTCTGAAGCTTATTTCCACCTACTGCAGCTTCACTATTCCAAAGTAAGTGAGGGTCGTTTGTGGACCTGACTGCATTTGAAAACAATGTTATATGGTACCTCCCTAAACCGCTTGACGGAGGCCCCCGAGGGGCGGTGTGATGACACGGACTCGGAGAAGACGCTTGGCTCCGACCCCCTCCCCAAGTCTTATAGCACTGGTGTAGCCTGAGATCGCCCCCGACATAGGCGGCCGGCTCCCGGGGTCCGGCGGAACTTTTTGCCTTTTGATGACTCTTCTATTCTGGACTTTGTCCCACAATCCGTTTGACCTGAAGACACGCTGTAGTGGGGTGCCCCTTTACCGTTTTAGTTGCCATTCCGCCCGCTTTTGCTACACTGTGCCTCTTCCGCCATTCAGCTGTTTACCGCCCGCTCTTGCGACTACAGCGTCTCGCTCACCATGTAGTTAAGTTGCTCCCGCTCTTGCGGTGCAGCGATAGGCGGCTGCCACAGGACTCTCAAAATGGCGGCCGGCTCTTCGGTTTTGGGCCTGGTCCACTAAAATGGCCCTGGGACACCTTGGAACTCGGACGCTTCCCTGATAGGGCTTGGGTCCCATTCTCGAAAAGCGTCCCCTCAGCCGTGAAGATTCTACAAAAGTCTTGGGGGCCTCCGACTCCCGCAGGCTTCTGGTGGGGAGCGGCTGCCATGATTGCTCGTGGAATGGCCACGACGGAGCTACGAGATGATAGTGGTCTCATGCTGACGCCAGCTTTAGTCTGAAACATCCAGAAACACTATAGACTACCAATTCGATCAGTTCCGGTAGCGCCCCAACATGACCCGGAAGAGAAGAATTTGCCCTCCCCTCTTTGACTGATGGTTCTTGTTGCCTGTCCCCTCTGTTGTCATTTAACAGAACTTTTTGGACTGCTGAAAGGGGTTGTGTTCTGAACGCTGGTTGGTGGAGACATTTAGACTATATTCTTGACCTACGTTGTCGCGTAATGCGTTTTATGACACGCCGCGTTAGCGCACCCGGAAGTGATCCGAGGCGCGGCGCGCAGCGCGTAACGTAAGCATAACAGGTCATGTGACTTGTTAATAAAACTTTTCATTGGTTCATTTTACTTTTGTTAATTTAATGATGAAAAGCTTGGTCATATGACCTAAAAATTACGCTTTTTATTTTTTTCGAACATTATTTTTTTTTCAAACATATGTTATAATATTCCAGGCTAATGTACTTTTCCGGAAAATTTACAACTGTCCTGCAAGTAAAATATATTCCTTTTTCGAGAAAAAGGGCGTTTCTTCGTTCCATGACGGAGCCGTTGAGTAAGAGAGACTCGGCCTGCTGTCTTAGTCGCCGATACGCCTGATTATCAGATTCTTATCGATCACTTTATGTTGCAGAAATGAAAAACACAACTGCCCTTGACCATTTATCTTTACTGCGTTCCTACATATTATACCTTTTATCCGTCATGTAATTGGACTGCTTTATTTCACTTGCCTTTTACTGATTCGAAAACAGTGACTAAAAGTAAAAACTTTACCAATGTAAATACTACTACCGTGTTTTGTTTTAAAAACCTTTATTGTGAAAATATCAGTATACAAATACGGGCCTATAACCACGTGGGCCGGCCACGGAGCAAACTGAAATCGTATATGATGAGGAGACATTTACACTGTAGAGGAACGTAACGAGCGGGCCATTAGGTTGCAAGAACTAAGGTGTCTAACAGTTGCGGAATCGGTGGACGTACATTTTGTAATTAAAATAAGACAGGGCCACTTAAAATAACATTTTCTAGATATACATTTGCGGGCAAGGAGTTACGAGTCCCATTTATACCGGCGCCATTTTGGGCGAGGCCGGGCAGGTCCAAGATATAGTCAAAATGTCTTCACCAACAATCGGCCAGACCAGAACCCCTTTCGGCCCTTTATGCTACAAGATGGTGTCTTCCATTCAGAAAATATTGTTGGCAGCATTTTGAAAGGAAAGATAAACAGCCGTTCTCCTAGTGAGTCTCACATTGTTACATTTAGGAAGAATGTTGAAGAGTAATATGTGGAAAATCTGAAGCCATTTTTCTACAAACTCTCAATCAGCCTAAGTCATGGGCGATCTTTGTCCACACCAGGGCAATAGTGAAGCTGCAGCAGGTGCAAAGGAGCTTCAGACAGTCTTACAAGCACTGCTTTTCTAAACATTTTTTTGTATTTTTGCACAGTTTTATATATTTTTTTTTGTTTTTGATGGAGGGGAAACAACAAAAAACAGGCATTGAAAAAAGCTCAACAGTGCAGGGCGCCTTGTGCTGCTTCCGACCTATTCACACATCGGTCCACTACTGACATCACCTCATAAGCCAACGGGGCACCCCACACTGACTTTCGGCGCAGCATTGTAGGATGGCCACACCAGTGCGGCAACTTGCTGGACACCACCTCGGTGCCATCCGGATCTCGGAGCGTTCGAGTCACTGTACCGCAAGAGTGACCGGAACTCAGCTGGTCACGCCGTCTTTCGGCGCAGCATTGTAGGATGGCCACACCAGTGCGGCAACTTGCTGGACACAACCTCGGTGCCATCCGGATCTCGGCGCGTTCGACTCACTGTACCGCAAGAGTGACCGGAACTCAGCTGGACACGCCGTCTTTCGGCGCAGCATTGTAGGATAGCCACACCACTGCAGCAATTTGCTGGACACCACCTTGGGCAACAGTGAAACTGCAGCAGGTGCAAATAAGCTTCAGATAGTCTTACAAGCACAGCTCAGAACTCTCAACTATGGCACTCAATATCCAGGACTTGCCATTCGGATCTTGGCGCCTTGTGCTGGTTCCGACCTATTCACACATCGGTCCACTACTGACATCACCTCATAAGCCAACGGGGCACCCCACGCCGACTTTCGGCACAGCATTGTAGGATGGCCACACCAGTGCAGCAACTTGCTGGACACAACCTCGGTGCCATCCGGATCTCGGCGCGTTCGACTCACTGTACCGCAAGAGTGACCGGAACTCAGCTGGACACGCCGTCTTTCGGCGCAGCATTGTAGGATGGCCACACCAGTGCGGCAATTTGCTGGACACCACCTCGGTGCCATCCGGATCTCGGCGCGTTCGAGTCACTGTACCGCAACAGTAACCGCAACTCAGCTGGACACGCCGTCTTTCGGCGCAGCATTGTAGGATGGCCACACCAGTACGGCAATTTGCTTGACACCACCTCGGTGCCATCCGGATCTCAGCGCGTTGTGCTGCCTTCGGCCTATTCGCACATCGGTCCGCTACTGACGCCGCCTCACGTGCCAACGGATTTTCTACGGTTTTTGTAGCCCTATGCCGCATAACAAGTCATGTGACTTCTTTATAAAACTTTTCATTGGTTCATTTTACTTTTGGTTTCCTAAAGATGGAAGGCTTGGTCATATGACCTAAAAATAACACTTTTCATTGGTTTAGAACATTTTTTTTTCCCAAACGATGAAAGCCCCACCTTGTTTCTGGATCATTCAGACTGAAGCTGGCGTCAGCATGAGAGCACCACCATCTCGTGGCTCCGTCGTGGTCATTCCGCGAGCAATCATGGCAGCCGCTCCCCACCGGAAGCCTGCGGGAGTCGGGGGCCCCCAAGACTTTTGTACAATCTTCACGGCTGAGGGGACGCTTTTCGAGAATGGAGCCCAAGCCCTAGCAGGCAAGCGTCCGAGTTCCAAAGTGTCCCAGGGCCATTTCAGTGGACCAGGCCCAAAACCGAGGAGCCGTCCGCCATTTTAAGAGCCATGTGGCAGCCGCCTATCGCTGCACTGCAAGAGTGGGAGCAACTCAACAACATGGTGAGCGAGACGCTGTAGCCGCAAGAGCGGGCGCAACTCAGCTAGATGGCCGCCACCTGGGGAGGCCCGTTCACGCCGCCTCCCCCACGCCCCCCCCCGGGCCGCCGCACGCCAATTTTCGGAGCAGCATTGTAGGATACCAAAACCAGTGCGGCAGTTTACTGGACATCACCTGGGTGCCTGTCGTACATGTTGTGTCAGCCATGTGACACTGGACACAGACCGCTACTGACGAGGCCTCCCCCCGCACCACCCGGGACGCCCCACGCTGTTTTTCTGTGCTGCATTGTAGGATCCCTAAACCAGTGCGGCACCCAGGCGACATCACCTGGGTGCCGTCCAGAACTCTGCACGTTGTGCTGCCTTGGGACTATTCGCACAAAAGACAGCTTCTAACCATTGTTGCTTTTTGTGTTGAGAAATGTTTAAATGTTTTTAGTTTTTGTTCCGTTCGTTAAAGTTAATAGTTAATAAAGTTTTATAACCTTACTTTGTTGGAGTGTTATCTATTTTTTTTAAAACGGGTGAATGGGGCCTTGAATCGGGTTATTGTCATGTGTGGGCTTTGGAAGTGTGCTGCTGCAGGATCGGACATTTCAAACTCAAATGCACGTTCTTTTTCTTACCTTTCCGAAGCATGGAGCGCAATAGCAAGCAGAGAAAGGGTGATGCACGTGTTGAACACTACCTGACCTAGCAAGTTGCTGGCAGTGCCCCCCCGCCCGCTCCTGAAAGAGGAAACACACACACCGCCGCTCCGAGTACTTCACAAATCTTTAAAAGACCATGCGCTTGTTCATGAGGCTTAAATGGTTTATCACCTCTTCTAGAACCCCTGCATCGACCCTCTGACGTTTCCTGGAAAAATTACCATGTAACACAATACCAAGCCCTGTCAGCTGAAACCCCCAAGGAATCGTGGGCATATTATCAAGGGGGTTTATCTCCGCTTTTTTGGCTTTAAAAGCCTTGAAAGCGGAGATAAAATTATCTCCCTATTACCAAGCTGTCGCTAACACCAGTTAGTGACAGCTAAAAGGAGATAGCGACCATCTTGGGCCCCGCTGTGCATGTCAGTGATACTTATCACTAATGACATGCAAAGTGGCGTGCCAAGATGTTAGCGACTGGAAACAGTCCCTAACATCGCTACCTTCTATTACCAACTTTTGGAGATATTCGCGCTAAGCGCGAATATCTCCAAAATCTAACACCTGCCCTGAGCAGTTCTTAGCCATGTTATCCAATGGGAGGTGGATAACATGGCTAAGAGCATTTGCTCGATAATACATGAATATCGCTGACTTTTCTGCGATAATAGCAAGGTTTATCTGCGATAAAAATCGCCGATGTACGGCGATAATTTTTGTCTCTAAACAAGTTAGAGACAAAAATTATCGCTAGTTGTTCGTAATATGCCCCCGGGTTTTTGCTTGCAGAAATCGGGAGGCGGGAGACTAGCACTGAAATCAGTAGTCACACGCCTGAATCGGGAGGATTGGCATGTCTGAATTCTCTACAGCTGGGGCCATAAACTACATCCGCAGGGTTAGGTGATAGCCTGGGACCAGCCTGGCATCTAAAATGGCTGCCGTGCACGACAAAATTGTGGCATTGGAAAAAAGGCAAGATGGCGCAGCCGCTGGAAGAGATGTATCAACATATATCAGCCTCCTCAGCCACCCTCAGGAAACATAGGGGATTAGGATACGTCTCCCGCACCCCCTTATACCTAGTACTTTAATTAACGAAGCACAAAATGGCGAATTCCCGTTTCGCTACCAGTTTGCGGCCCAGTTCGCGGCCCGTGAAGCGCTTCTACCGTGAAAAATCATTTTTTTTTATTTTCCCCACGGGACCCTTTAATAGCCCCAACAACATTCCTAGGGGGTCAAGAGGGGGATACCTTGCCCCCTTTCATTAAATTCCCCCTTAGTTTTTCACCTTTTCTTCTCTCTCGATCCTACCGAGAGACAAGATGGCGGCCGCTCCGGACTGTCACGCAGCAAAAAAAAAAAAAGCTCACGCACAGCCGCTGGAAGAGATGTATCAACATATATCAGCCTCCTCAGCCACCCTCAGGAAACATAGGGGATTAGGATACGTCTCCCGCACCCACTTATACCTAGTAATTTAATTAACGAAGCACAAAATGGCGAATTCCCGTTTCGCTACCAGTTTGCGGCCCAGTTCGCGGCCCGTGAAGCGCTTCTACCGTGAAAAATCATTTATTTTTTTTTTTCCCCACGGGACCCTTTAATAACCCCAACAACATTCCTAGGGGGTCAAGAGGGGGATACCTTGCCCCCTTTCATTAAATTCCCCTTTCGTTTTTCACCTCTTCTTCTCTCTCGATCCTACCGAGAGACAAGATGGCGGCCGCTCCGGACTGTTTAGAATGTTGACAGACACCGGAGAGCCAATCAGCTTTCTGCGCGCAAAGTTCCGTTTCGCGAAAAGTAAGCGGACCGGATCGCTGCCCAGAGCGCTGTTACAGATATATATCTTGATTTGAACGTTAATTTCTCAAAATCCACTGAAGCACATATATTGAGACCTAGCAAAGGCACATCGGGCTAACAGTCCCTACAATTTTGCCAAGTTTCGTGCAAATCCATTCAGCCGTTCGAGCTAAAAGTGAGTCCAACCGCCCTATGGAAATTAACATGGGAAAAACGCGTTTTGGGACCCCCCTTTTTTCTCGGCCCCCCCTTGACGAAACCCCCCCAAATTTTTAGGGGCTGCTCAGAAACAAAATGTGCCATTTTCCTGAAAATTTCAGCCGATTCCGTCCACAAACGCCAAAGTTATTAGACATAGAATTTTCAGAAATGCCATAGGGAATTAATCCTAACTATATATACCTACTGGCGACCGCCAGTAGGTAATATATATATATATATAAAATATATATATATATATATATATATATATATATATATATATATATATATATATATTCAATGAAAAAACCATAGGTTATAGACAATATATAGTTAGGGATTAGCATTTAAAAAACCTTATTTTATTTGCACAAAACCATTGAAATTCCATATATAGTTAGTTGCACTAACTATATATCGCGGACCCGCAATCCACTGCTAATGATGTCACATATTACATCATTCATGACATGGTCAGTGACATCACTGATGACATCACTGATGACATCTCAAATGACATCACTGATGACATCACTGATGACATCTCAAATGACATCACTGATGACATCACTGATGACAACACCCAGTGACTGTATGTTTCTGTAAAGTTAAAATATGTCTTACATATTGAAGAATGAGTGGATGTATAAGTGTCTGGATGAAGGATTTAGTAGGTGCATGACTGACTGTATGAGAGAATGATTAAATGTGTCTCACTGAGTGCATGGGTTAGTGATTAAAGTGTCTTAATTTGGCAATCATTATTTATGTTGTTCTGTAAACTGCTGCATGTTTAAATCAGTAGCTATATCAGAAACTATATGGGTTATTGAATGGTTGCCCAAGTATTTGTATGGGAGACTGAGTATGTGTGTAGGTGGCTGGGAGGTGTATAACTCTGTGCATAGATGTGTGAGCAGTTGATTCCCTAGGTGTATGGGTTCAAACGTGCATGTAGAAACAGCTGTATGGACAGTTGACTGTGTGCATGAGTATATTGGTGAGTGAATGGATATCTCAGTGCTACATGTCAAAGTAAGTACATATGTAAAACACACTCCATGTGAGAGTTGACATATATAAATAACTGAACATAAGAGCCAGTGAATGTGAGAGTGGCTGTATGAATCATTGTGAACTTGTATCAAGGATTGTATAAGAGAGTAAATATGTGTTAGTATATGTTTGAATAAGTAAGGTGTGTATAACTGTATAGTTGAGGAAATGGAGATGTGATTGATTCTTTGCATGACTGACTAGGTGTGTGAGTAACTCCATGGATGTGTGACAGTCTGTGAGTGCCTGTTTACACTGAGTGTATCTATGGTTATATTAGAGTCTGAAGATGTATTATCACATAAATGATATCATCAGTGATGTAATCAGTAATGTCAAATGAGATGTCAGTGATGTCATCAGTGATGTCATTTGAGATGTCATCAGTGATGTCATCAGTGATGTCATTTGAGATGTCATCAGTGATGTCATCAGTGATGTCACTGACCATGTCATGAATGATGTAATATGTGACATCATTAGCAGTGGATTGCGGGTCCGCGATATATAGTTAGTGCAACTAACTATATATGGAATTTCAATGGTTTTGTGCAAATAAAATAAGGTTTTTTAAATGCTAATCCCTAACTATATATTGTCTATAACCTATGGTTTTTTCATTGAATTTTCAAGGTTTTGTAAATGCAAATTCCTAACTATATATGGTCTATAACCTATGGTTTTTTCTGTGAATTTCATTGGTTTTTCTAAAAGCTAATATCTATAGCTGTAAAATATATTCTTTATTAAGTGACGTATCACGTAGCCCGTGAGACGCCTCATGATGCATCGCATAACCGTGACGTATCGTCTCTGCAGCGCAAACCAAACCCAAAACGTAAGCGCGCCAGAACATGCTTAAAGATATATATATATTTTTTTAACCTTAATTAGACAAAATCCACACGTGCACATATCACAAACGTTCAAAAAACACAATATGTCGGACTCCCGTTACGCTGCCGGTTAACTGCCCGGTTAACGTACCAGGAAGCACCTTTACCGCGAAAAATCGCAATTTTTTTTTCTTTTGCCCCGCAGGGAACTTTAATAGCCCCCTCATCAATCCTAGGGGTTCAGGAGGGGTCTGCCTTACCCCTTTCATTCATTTACACCTTTTTTTTTTTCCACCTCTTGTCTCTCGATCCCACAGAGAGACAAGATGGCGGCCGCTCCAGACTGTTTACAATGATAACAGCCAATCAGCTTCTCCTCAGACTCCTGTTACACTGCCGGTTAGCTTCCCGGTTAGCTGCCCGGTTAGCTGCCCGGTTCGCGTACCAAGACGCGTCTCTACGGCGAAAAAATCGGATTTTTTTTTTTTTTTTTTTGGGCCCGCGTGGCTTTATAATATCCCCCTCATCAATCCTAGGGGGTCAGAAGGGGTCTACCTTGCCCTCTTTCCTTCATTTCCCCCTTTGTTTTGGCCTCCTCTTGTCTCTCGATCCTACCGAGAGACAAGATGGCGGCCGCTCCGGACTGTTTACAATGTTGACAGCCAATCAGCTACTCCTCAGACTCCCGTTACACTGCCGGTTAGCTTCCCGGTTAGCTGCCCGGTTAGCTGCCCGGTTCGCGTACCAAGACGCGTCTCTACGGCGAAAAAATCGGATTTTTTTTTTTTTTTGGGCCCCGCGTGGCTCTATAATATCCCCCTCATCAATCCTAGGGGGTCAGAAGGGGTCTACCTTGCCCTCTTTCCTTCATTTCCCCCTTTGTTTTGGCCTCCTCTTGTCTCTCGATCCTACCGAGAGACAAGATGGCGGCCGCTCCGGACTGTTTACAATGTTGACAGCCAATCAGCTACTCCTCAGACTCCCGTTACACTGCCGGTTAGCTTCCCGGTTAGCTGCCCGGTTAGCTGCCCGGTTCGCGTACCAAGACGCGTCTCTATGGCGAAAAAATCAGATTTATTTTTTTTTTTTTTGGGCCCCGCGTGGCTCTATAATATCCCCCTCATCAATCCTAGGGGGTCAGAAGGGGTCTACCTTGCCCCCTTTCCTTCATTTCCCCGTTTGTTTTGGCCTCCTCTTGTCTCTCGATCCTACCGAGAGACAAGATGGCGGCCGCTCCGGACTGTTTAGAATGTTGACAGACACTGGAGAGCCAATCAGCTTCGCTTCGCAAAGTTCCGATACGCGAAAAGTTCGCGAACCGGAGCGCTACCCGGAGCGCTGTTACAGATATATATCTTGTTTTAAACGTTAATTTCTCAAAATCCACTGAAGCACATATATTGAGACCTAGCAAAGGCACATCGGGCTAACAGTCCCTACAATTTTGCCAAGTTTCGTGGAAATCCATTCAGCCGTTCGGGCTAAAAGTGAGGCCAACCGCCCTATGGAAATTAACATGGGAAAAACGCGTTTTGGGACCCCCCTTTTTTCTCGGCCCCCCCTTGACGAACCCCCCCCAAATTTTCAGGGGCTGCTCAGAAACAAAATGTGCCATTTTCCTGAAAATTTCAGCCAATTACGTCCACAAACGCCAAAGTTATTAGACATAGAATTTTCAAAAGTTCCATAGAGAAAAAATCCTAACTATATATACCTACTGGCTATCGCCAGTAGGTAATATATATATATATATTCACTGAAAAAACCATAGGTTTCACACCAGTTATAGTTAGGAATTAGCATTTAAAAAACCTATTAAATTCACTGAAAAAACCATAGGTTTCACACCAGTTATAGTTAGCTGGAAATTTTACTGATATAAAACCATTGAAATTCCCACGTTATAGTTAGTAGGACTCACTATAAATTGCACGTGCAATGCACTGCTGATGACATCACATATTACATCACTCATGACATGGTCAGTGACATCACTCATGACATCACTGATGACACATCCAGTGAATGTGTGTCTTTCTGAAAAATAAATATATTTTATATATGTATATGTTAAGGTCGATGGAAGAATAAATGTTTAAATAAGTGTCTAAATGGATGTTTTTTTTAAAAAAATTGATTGGTTAACTGGCTTATTAAGTGTATCTTAGTGAATACATATATTAGCGAGTAATGTTTAAATATTTAAATATATGTATCAGTGTTTTACTTTGTGTATAAGTGGCTGCATGGGTTGGTGAGTAGCTACATGTGTGTGTATATGGGTTATTAGATTTTTTTTAGTATCAGTATGAGTGTCTGTATGGTTTGATGGGGCTGTTACTTAGCACATAGATGCATCAATGACTGACTCACTGTTTGTATGTGTTTTGAAGACAGCATATGTGCAGGACTGTATGGGTGGATGATTGTGTATATGTGTGTGTTAGTGAGTGAATGCCTCTCTCACTAGTGTCTTTATGAGTAACTACATATGTTTTAATCTTGTATATATGAGCATTGATGTATATAAGTAAGTATATGTGAGAGTGAGAGATTGAAAGAGTTCCTGTTTAAATAAGTATGTGTTTCTATAAGTGATTGTTTAAGAGAGTAAGTATGTGTAAGTTTCCTTAGAAGTAATGTGCTAATGTGTGTATAGTTGTATATGCAAATAAATGGATGTTTATTAGTTTATTTGCATGTGTGAGTATATGTATGAGTAAGTTTTTGATGACTGTCGGTGTGTAACAGAATGAATAGGGGTATCACTACATATGATGAGTGAGTATATGTATGAGTGAATACATAAAACTGTTGGTGAATGTGTGAATTTGTATATAGATGGTGAAATTACTGAATTGGTTGTTGTAACTGGTATGGGTATATGCACTTTTTTGAAAATGTTAGTTTCTATTTTTCAATATGTATTTCAAAGGTTACTTTACAGTGAGAGGAGGTCTGTCACTGTGTCACAAGGATGGTGTCATCAGTGATGTCATGAGTGATGTCACTGACCATGTCATGAGTGATGTAATATGTGATGTCATCAGCAGTGCATTGCACGCGCAAGTTATAGTGAGTCCTACTAACTATAACGTGGGAATTTCAATGGTTTTATATCAGTAAAATTTCCAGCTAACTATAACTGGTGTGAAACCTATGGTTTTTTCAGTGACTTTAATAGGTTTTTTAAATGCTAATTCCTAACTATAACTGGTGTGAAACCTATGGTTTTTTCAGTGAATTTCATAGGTTTTTTAAATGCTAATTCTTAACTATAACTGGTGTGAAACCTATGGTTTTTTCAGTGAATTTCATAGGTTTTTTATGCTAATTTTTAACTTTTTGTAGGGCTTCATACCCATGTACTTTTTAGTGAATTTCTAAGCTTATTTTTTCACAAATGTCTTTAGCTGAGAAAGGTATGTTTTTCTAAAAATGAACACTATAATGTATATTAAGATACTATTTTTATTTTAAAATAGTATTTTACTTTTTTTTTTATATTTGACTTTGGAGCGCTCCCGGAGCGCGCACCTGTAAGCGCTGCATAAAAAAAGGTGGGAAAGCAATTTACAAAAAAACCACTGGAGACACTTTCATCAAATATAGAATAGGCCCTACTACATAGCAGTCCCTACCATTTACCCAAATTTGGTGGAATTCCATTGAGACATTTAGGCTACAGGCCTGTCTAAATATCCTGAGGTAAATTACATGACCAAAACACATATGAAGTGTGAGAATTTACAACCAATTAAAACTTTATTTCATTTTCTACAATTATTTCCTGACGTTTCATTGGTTAAGTACAAGAATATATATAAAAGAAGAGAGCGAAACACAGCCATTTTGACTACTGCTTCCAGAAGTACATTTGAAAACAAATTACACTGACAACTTCAACTGATTTCTCCAAGGTAAATTGTTATTATGGAAGTATATTGTACACTTTAAGTTAATTTCTGAAAAAATATTCTGTTAGTTATATACTATCCCTCTGTAATAGTTATAGATTGAGATAGACTTCTCTGTAATAGTTATGGATTGAGTTAGGCTTCTCTGGTATACAGTACCCTAACTCTACTAATATAGTTAATTTGTATGCAATTTTCAGAAAGAAAATGGAAGGAGAAAATCAAGCAAATGTTACTTCTATCGAAATAAAGGTGGAAAAACCAGAAGAGCAAAAAGATGAAGTAGATTTCATGGATGACTCTTTGGATCAACAGTTTATAGAATGTTTGGAACAAATGGAATCATGTACTTATAATTATGAGGAAATTCCGGACAATATTATGTTAGAAATGTTATTAAATTATGAAAAAGAATCAGAGGAATAAATTTATATTTAATAATTTTAAAGTGTTTGAGACAATATTCATTTTTATATGTAATTCATAAAGTATTACCAAAAATGTTTAAAATATAAAGTGAGACTTATAGTATACTGTTCAACTATTTTTCTGTTACATAGTAAGTTTACTCATAGTTACTACCTTTCTCCCACTATATTATCTCCTATGTATATTTTACACCTCATTTTCATAAGGGAGGCAGGATAGACTACTCATGATCTCCTAGAAATTCTCAGGGAGTGCTTAAAAGATCTGTTTCTGCTTTCCAGACAAACTATGTTATGAATTCCATATACCACAAAAAATACAATAACAACATGCAAGATGTCTACAGAGGAGATGGTGTACATTAAATTTAAGTCTCTGCATTGGTACCTACATGTAGGTACTTACATAAAATAAAATAAAAAATAAAAAAACAATTAATAAACATACAATTTTTTGAAGTGATTATTTTTCCATAGTACCCTATTTGATACGCTCCCCGGTGCGCGTACCAGGCGCTTCCCCCGCGAAAATCGAAAAAAAAAAAAAAAATGTTGAGACCCCGCGGGGCCCTTTAATGGCCCCCACATCAAACCTAGGGGTACAGGGGGTGTCTACTCTGCCCCCTTATGTTCATTTCCCCCTTTGTTTTGGCCACCTCTCATGTCTCGATCCTACCGAGACACAAGATGGCGGCCGCTCCGGACTGTTTAGAATGTTTACAGACAACTGAGAGCCAATCAGCTTTCTGCGCGCAAGTCGCGTGTCGCGCCTGGAGCGCTCTCCGGTGCGCGCACCGGAGAGCGCCTATAGATATATATATTTTTTTGAATCTAAATTACTCAAAATCCACTGGAGCACATATCTTGAGACATAGCAAAGGCACATCGGGCTACCAGTCCCTACAATTTTGCCAAGTTTGGTGTAAATCCATTCAGCCGTTCGGGCTAAAAGTGAAATCGACCGCCCTATGGAAATTAACATGGGGAAAACGCGTTTTGGGACCCCCCTTTTATCTCGGCCCCCGCTTGACGTATCCCCCCCCAAACTTTCAGGGAAGGACCGGAGCTCGACGAGGCCATTTTCAGGAAATTTTCAGGCAGATTCGTCAACCGACGCCAAAGTTATTACAAATAGAATTTTGAGATTTAACATTGAAAAAAATCCTAACTTTAACTACCTACTGGCGACCGCCAGTAGGTAATATATATATATATATATATATATATATATATATATATATATATATATAAATATATATATATATATATAATATATATATATATATATATATATATATATATATATATATATATATATATATATATATATATATATATATATCCTCCGCTTGGCTCCCTTTCACCTCGTTTAGGCGCTGCTTTTTCCTGGTCGCGTTGCTCCTGCGGTTGAGCCAACCGCTGACAATTACAGCAAGTTTCCCCGATCCCGGGGATGTGTGGAGTCGCAGACAAACACGGACATCAATTGCTTACTTCAATTACTCGTAGTGTTTATTTCACAAATCCATGGGGGGTCAAACAAAAAACAACCGACGCGTTTCGACAGCGTCCGCTGTCTTGGTCACGGTCAGTTTAGTGAAAGAAACTCACAGTTTTAAAGGGGACAAAGTATATTTTAAGACACACCTTCATGATTACCCGGGTCCTCCCACTTTGGCTAGGCATTCTGGGACCCGTAGTTTCTTAGACATCTTAGTCGGTCTTCATTAACTGGTATAATTATTTTATACAGTAGACTAAACAATTCGAGAGGGTGTGCAGTTGTTCCCAATAATAATACAATTTGACATTTTCAAGGTTTGAATCAAGGCAATCAAATTAACTTTGTAATTCTAATCTCCAACTAGAATTAAAATTTGTGATTACATTTTAAATTTTAGGTCACCGCCCTCCGGTGGGCTGGTCGTTAATTTGGTTACAATGATTACTCATATTTAGTATATTTCAGTGCTGCCCTCTGGTGGGCAATCTTTAAGAATTCCAACATATTGAACAGTAAATTGATATCTGTGAGTTATTTACAAGGGTGAGAAAGGTGTGGGGTGGTGAAAAAATAATAATAAGGGGATAAATTTAGTTCAATTAAAACATGGTGGCGGAATGTTGTAGGAAGGTTCAGTCATTCATCGTTACAGTGATTTTTACAAGTGTATATATAATTCCTCCGACTGGTTCAGTCCGAAAGGTGTCATCGTTCTGAAACTCAAGATGTGTTTTGATTCCTTTTGTCGAAGGGATTTCTCGTGGTGGCCACCCCTTACTGATAGATTCATGGTTTCAATGCCCCAAAAGCGAAGTTGTTTCCAGTCACCGTTGTGACTCAGTTCCATGTGTTTTGCAACAGCATTGGCCCTGTCCTTGTGGACAGTGGCCCGAACATGTTCCAAAATTCGCTTTTTAAGTTCGCAAATTGTGCTGCCTATGTACCTAAGCTTGCAAGGGCATTCGATCATGTATACGGTGTATTTACTGTTACATGTGATGCATTCTTTAATTTTCCAGGTTTTGTTGTTCGGCATGATTATTTCAGTAGTTGGTTTTGCAATTTCGCAGACCTTACAATTGTAACATTTTACAAAGCCCTTAGTTTGCAGCCAGTTTTTCCCTTTTACGTTTTTTTGAAAATGACTGTGGACCAACTGGTCCTGGAGGTTTCTGGCCCTTCTGTATGTTATGGTAGGGTGATTTCCCATTTTTTTGCCTATCACTGGGTCCAATTGTAAAAGCTTCCAATTCCTTTTCAGGATTTGATTCACTTGTTTAGTTTCCCTACTGTAGTCCGTGATGAATCTGATTGGCTGATCTCCCGTTGGAGTGTGGGATTCTTTTGGTGTTAGGCGGTCTGCTCTTGTGGCTTGGTTGGCTCTTTCCCAACATTTCTTTGTTGATTGTTGATTGTATTGCCTTTTATGAAAGCGTTGCATGGCATTTTTGCTTTGTTTTTGCCACTCTTGCTCCTCACTGCATATCCTTCTTAGGCGCAAGAATTCCCCATATGGGATGCTAGAAATGAGTGATTGCTGATGGAAACTGGTAGCCTCCAATGTTGCATTTGTTGCCGTGCTTTTGCGATGAAGAGTCGTTTCAATCTGGTTGTTTTTGAAGTATACCTCAGTATCCAGGAAGATTGCATTGGCCTGACTGATGTTATGGGTGAATTTTATGCCCGGTGTACTGCTGTTTAGTATTTGGAAGTATTCCAAGAATTTTCCTTTTCCACCATTCCACACTATGAACAAATCGTCTATGAATCTTTTCCAGACCATAATATGCTGGGTGAATGGTTGAAGGCTCACATCCCATGCAATTTTTTCCTCCCACCATCCCATGGCGGTGCAGGCATAGTTTGGGCTAAAAGAGAAGCCCATGGCGGCTCCATTTTTTTGTTTATACAATGTTTCACCAAATAAGAAAACGTTATTGCATAGCAAGTACTGAATCATTTCTAGAAGCATGCTGTTGTGATGTTGATAGTCAATATTCCGTTCTATGAAGATGTGTTTGCATGCATTGATACCCATGTCGTTGTCAATGTTTGTGTACAATGAAATTACATCCATTGTAATCATAATGAAGTCTGGTTGCCACTCAATTTGCTTCAGGTTGCATAGGAAGTCGGTGGTGTCCTTTATGTATGATTTTAGGCACTTCACATGGGGATTTAAGTAGAAATCAATGAAATTTGATAGGGGTTCCAGCAGGGATCCATTGGCCGAGACAATCAGCCTCCCTGGCGGTTTAGTGGCATTTTTGTGGACCTTGGGCAGAAAGTACACCGTCGCTGTTTTTGGGAAGTCCACTGTTAGATACTTTTTCTCATCGAAGTCCAGAAGCTCATCTTTTTCCCATTGATTTATTTTCCTGTCCAGTTCTCTTTTTATGTTGTCAATTGGATTGCCGTTCAGTTTTTCATAGTATTGTGGGTTGTTCAATAGTTCCATGTTGTAGAACCTTCCTACAACATTCCGCCACCATGTTTTAATTGAGCAAAATGTATCCCCTTATTATTATTTTTTCACCACCCCACACCTTTCTCACCCTTGTAAATAACTCACAGATATCAATTTACTGTTCAATATGTTGGAATTAAGATTGCCCACCAGAGGGCAGCACTGAAATATACTAAATATGAGTAATCATTGTAACCAAATTAACGACCAGCCCACCGGAGGGCGGTGACCTAAAATTTAAAATTTAATCACAAATTTTAATTCTAGTTGGAGATTAGAATTACAAAGTTAATTTGATTGCCTTGATTCAAACCTTGAAAATGTCAAATTGTATTATTATTGGGAACAACTGCACACCCTCTCGAATTGTTTAGTCTACTGTATAAAATAATTATACCAGTTAATGCAGACCGACTAAGATGTCTAAGAAACTACGGGTCCCAGAATGCCTAGCCAAAGTGGGAGACCCGGGTAATCATGAAGGTGTGTCTTAAAATATACTTTGTCCCCTTTAAAACTGTGAGTTTCTTTCACTAAACTGACCGTGACCAAGACAGCGGACGCTGTCGAAACGCGTCGGTTGTTTTTTGTTTGACCCCCCATGGATTTGTGAAATAAATACTACGAGTAATTGAAGTAAGCAATTGATGTCCGTGTTTGTCTGCGACTCCACACATCCCCGGGATCGGGGAAACTTGCTGTAATTGTCAGCGGTTGGCTCAACCGCAGGAGCAACGCAACCAGGAAAAAGCAGCGCCTAAACGAGGTGAAAGGGAGCCAAGCGGAGGATATTGTTCACGCCTCGAGGTGCTCGCCGGCACACTATCTGGAACTATTGTGGTTCACCCAGGGACGGACGATCGACGGAAGAAGGCGGTCAGCAACCTACCGCGGAGGGAGACTCTAAGGTAAGAGTGGTTGCCCGCTGGAGTACGCTGATTGACACGTTATCTGGATGCATTTGTTGAATGAACTAACAAACAGCAGAACGCAATGATATGCTAGCCGGCTGCTTGGGTTTTCAAATCTTCTGTTCTATGAGTAATTGCCTGCCGAGTCCACAAAACGTTATATAAACCCGACTGAAGAAATCAATAAACACTTCATAAAAGTAAAGGCACAATTTCGTAGAAACAGAGACACGAAACCAAAACGGACTCGCTCTTACAATTCAAAACGAAAGAGTGCATATCCACGGCTGGGGGGTCGCACAAGGAAGAGAGAAATCATGGACAGGCGGGATGCCAAAAGGAAGGAATTCATTGTGACTATGTTTAACAAACGTGATATGAACAAGCCCGCGGAAAGCAATAAGGAACCGGAAAAAAATGACATCAAGGACAAACTGCGCCTCTGGGAAAAACTAAATAAAAAGGAAATAAACAAATCTTGGGAGTCAATCTCCTTACAAAAATATTTGGAAGTCGAGAGGGTGCCTCGTGGCTTAAGAATCTTAATAATGCCAAGCCATCAGGATGTTACAAATGAATTGCTCCAGGAGTGGGGTGAACACACAATCAATTCCTCTTTGGGGCTGTTAAAGATACTTGTAAAACACATTGAAATAGCTCTTGAAAAAATAAAAGAACAGTTACGAACACTGGAAAAAGAAATTGATGGGCTCAAACTTAACGCTGAAATGACAAAGTTCAAAGAGGATTTGAATAAACAAATAGAAAAACATGAAGAGGAAGTAAGAGCAAGAAAGCAAACCAAATTCGAGAGGGATGCCAATGATTATGCGCAAGGACGCATTTTTACGTTCGCCCGCAAATACGACTCTTTCAGACCACCTAAAGCTAATACAGCCAGCTCATCGTCCAGTATAGCGTCTTTGACATCAGCTGATTTAAGCGAGGATGACTCCAACTTGGACCCTCAACAAAAAGTTTTTTTAGGGGATATGCGCCTGGTCCTATCACAACAGAAATGGGAACAAAATCACGGGGCGCAAAGAAATGCACGTGGTCGAGCAAGGGGAAGGGGAAGATCATGGCAGCCAAGATTCACAAAGCCCACACAAGGAGAGGCACAAGACGAAACGGCTACAAACGAAAAAGTCGGCACGGAGACAAGGCTAATGAAAAAAAAGAGGGGGAAGTAAATGAAGAACTGCAAATAATTAATCTTTCTGGGAAGGAAATCTCTGAAGCAGAAATATCACTACTCAAGAAAGGAATCAATTTTTGCCCCACAGCACGCATAGACTTGGCACAAACACAAATTGATCTATATCTCTATATTCGTAAAATAAAACTTGCAAAATTCTTTGCTGAGAGAAAAAACAAACCTCAGATTTCGAAAAATCAACCTAAACCCACATCCACCCTATTGGCAAAGGAGTCCGAAGCTTACCTAACGGTATTGAATTTGAATGCACAGGATGGTCATGAAATCAATTTGGAGACAGCGATAACACAATTAGGAGCAGGAACCAGTGGTTTTAAAGCAAAATCCAAGTTCTATCCCCAGCTAGCACCCGGAAACAAAATAGATATGTTTCAGGAAGCAGTCATTCATGACCTTTATAAAATTAACATCAAAAACAATGCCAGGAACAATCTATCCAAGAGTGAAAGGGACGCACTTATTGCATTGAGCAAGAATGAAACCTTTGAAATCAAAACAGCGGACAAGGGCGGAAATATAGTCCTATGGGATCGAAAATTATACATCGCGGAAGCTATGGAACAATTGAACAACCCACAATACTATGAAAAACTGAACGGCAATCCAATTGACAACATAAAAAGAGAACTGGACAGGAAAATAAATCAATGGGAAAAAGATGAGCTTCTGGACTTCGATGAGAAAAAGTATCTAAAAGTGGACTTCCCAAAAACAGCGACGGTGTACTTTCTGCCCAAGGTCCACAAAAATGCCACTAAACCACCAGGGAGGCCGATTGTCTCGGCCAATGGATCCCTGCTGGAACCCCTATCAAATTTCATTGATTTCTACTTAAATCCCCATGTGAAGTGCCTAAAATCATACATAAAGGACACCACCGACTTCCTATGCAACCTGAAGCAAATTGAGTGGCAACCAGACTTCATTATGATTACAATGGATGTAATTTCATTGTACACAAACATTGACAACGACATGGGTATCAATGCATGCAAACACATCTTCATGGAACGCAATATTCACTATCAACATCACAACAGCATGCTTCTAGAAATGATTCAGTACTTGCTATGCAATAACGTTTTCTTATTTGGTGAAACATTGTATAAACAAAAAAATGGAGCCGCCATGGGCTTCTCTTTTAGCCCAAACTATGCCTGCACCGCCATGGGATGGTGGGAGGAAAAAATTGCATGGGATGTGAGCCTTCAACCATTCACCCAGCATATTATGGTCTGGAAAAGATTCATAGACGATTTGTTCATAGTGTGGAATGGTGGAAAAGAAAAATTCTTGGAATACTTCCAAATACTAAACAGCAGTACACCGGGCATAAAATTCACCCATAACATCAGTCAGGCCAATGCAATCTTCCTGGATACTGAGGTATACATCAAAAACAACCGGATTGAAACGACTCTTCATCGCAAAAGCGCGGCAACAAATGCAACATTGGAGGCTACCAGTTTCCATCAGCAATCACTCATTTCTAGCATCCCATATGGGGAATTCTTGCGCCTAAGAAGGATATGCAGTGAGGAGCAAGAGTGGCAAAAACAAAGCAAAAATGCCATGCAACGCTTTCATAAAAGGCAATACAATCAACAATCAACAAAGAAATGTTGGGAAAGAGCCAACCAAGCCACAAGAGCAGACTGCCTAACACCAAAAGAATCCCACACTCCAACGGGAGATCAGCCAATCAGATTCATCACGGACTACAGTAGGGAAACTAAACAAGTGAATCAAATCCTGAAAAGGAACTGGAAGCTTTTACAATTGGACCCAGTGATAGGCAAAAAAATGGGAAATCACCCTACCATAACATACAGAAGGGCCAGAAACCTCCAGGACCAGTTGGTCCACAGTCATTTTCAAACAAACGTTAAAGGGAAGAACTGGCTGCAAACTAAGGGCTTTGTAAAATGTTACAATTGTAAGGTCTGCGAAATTGCAAAACCAACTACTGAAATAATCATGCCGAACAACAAAACCTGGAAAATCAAAGAATGCATCACATGTAACAGTAAATACACCGTATACATGATCGAATGCCCTTGCAAGCTTAGGTACATAGGCAGCACAATTTGCGAACTTAAAAAGCGAATATTGGAACATGTTCGGGCCACTGTCCACAAGGACAGGGCCAATGCTGTTGCAAAACACATGGAACTGAGTCACAACGGTGACTGGAAACAACTTCGCTTTTGGGGCATTGAAACCATGAACCTATCAGTAAGGGGTGGCCACCACGAGAAATCCTTTCAACAAAAGGAATCAAAACACATCTTGAGTTTCAGAACGATGACACCTTTCGGACTGAACCAGTCGGAGGAATTATATATACACTTGTAAAAATCACTGTAACGATGAATGACTGAACCTTCCTACAACATTCCGCCACCATGTTTTAATTGAACTAAATTTATCCCCTTATTATTATTTTTTCACCACCCCACACCTTTCTCACCCTTGTAAATAACTCACAGATATCAATTTACTGTTCAATATGTTGGAATTCTTAAAGATTGCCCACCAGAGGGCAGCACTGAAATATACTAAATATGAGTAATCATTGTAACCAAATTAACGACCAGCCCACCGGAGGGCGGTGACCTAAAATTTAAAATTTAATCACAAATTTTAATTCTAGTTGGAGATTAGAATTACAAAGTTAATTTGATTGCCTTGATTCAAACCTTGAAAATGTCAAATTGTATTATTATTGGGAACAACTGCACACCCTCTCGAATTGTTTAGTCTACTGTATAAAATAATTATACCAGTTAATGCAGACCGACTAAGATGTCTAAGAAACTATGGGTCCCAGAATGCCTAGCCAAAGTGGGAGGACCCGGGTAATCATGAAGGTGTGTCTTAAAATATACTTTGTCCCCTTTAAAACTGTGAGTTTCTTTCACTAAACTGACCGTGACCAAGACAGCGGACGCTGTCGAAACGCGTCGGTTGTTTTTTGTTTGACCCCCCATGGATTTGTGAAATAAACACTACGAGTAATTGAAGTAAGCAATTGATGTCCGTGTTTGTCTGCGACTCCACACATCCCCGGGATCGGGGAAACTTGCTCTATATATATATATATATATATATATATATATATATATATATATATATATATATATATATATATATATATATATATATATATATATATATATATATATATATATATATTACCTACTGGCAGTCGCCAGTAGGTAGTTATAGTTAGGATTTTTTTCAATGCAAAATCTCAAAATTCTATTGTGAATAACTTTGCCGTCAGTTGACAAATCTGCCTGACAATGTCCTCAAATTTGCCTTGTGGAGCTCCGGTCCTTCCCTGAAAGTTTGGGGGGATTCATCAAGCGGGGGCCGAGATAAAAGGGGGGCCCCAAAACGTGTTTTTCCCATGTTAATTTCCATAGGGCGGTCAAACTCACTTTTAGCCCGAACGGCTGAATGAATTTGCACCAAACTTGGCAAAATTGTAGGGACTGGTAGCCCGATGTGCCTTTGCTATGTCTCAAGATATGTGCTCCAGTGGTTTTTACGAAAATTAACTTTGAAAAAATATATATTGGGCTACATTGGGCTATATATATGTTAGAGCCCAAATGTAGCCCAATGTAGCCCAATGTAGCCCAAAGATGGCCACCAGAGACAAAAAAAACAAATGTAGCCCAAATATCAGCCAGAAGTAGCCCAACTATAGCCCAATGACAGAATGTCCCAGAGTGTTCTAAAGAACAACTATAGCGCTAACAGTCTTACTTATGACAAAAGTATGGCACACCTGAAGTCATCTTGATTGGAATAGTGTTAACACTTAAAACATTTAATTTGCAAGGGAACAAAATGAGGGGGTTCATTTTGCCATAGAAATTTTGATTAGTGCTGAAGAAAGAAAAATTAGGGCACATTTTGAGTGACTTCTCAAATCATCTTATATTTCATTAAAAAATTCTGATATGCAGTCTCCCAAGATGGCCACCAGAGACAAAAGAGCCCAAATGTAGCCCAAATATCAGCCAGATGTAGCCCAACTATAGCCCAATGACAGAATGTCCCAGAGTGTTCTAAAGAACAACTAGAACGATAACAGTCTTACTTATGACAAAAATATGGCACACCTGAAGTCATCTTGATTGGAATAAAGTAGTAACATTTAATACATTTCATTTGAAAAGGAACAAAATGAGGAGTTTCATTTTGCCATAGAAATTTTTTATATATATATATATATATATATATATATATATATATATATATATATATATATATATATATATATATATATATATATATATTCACTGAAAAAAACATAGGTTTCACACCAGTTTTAGTTAGGAATTAACATTTAAAAAACCTATTAAATTCACTGAAAAAAACATAGGTTTCACACCAGTTATAGTTAGCTGGAAATTTTACTGACATAAAACCATTGAAATTCCACGTTATAGTTAGTTGGACTCACTATAACTTGAGCCTGTAATGCACCGCTGATGATTACATCACGCCTCTTTAAACACCTCTCTGCAACGTAGCCCCCTGGCGCATACTGGAAGTTCCTGGTAGGCTAGTTGTCCCCCAGGGACCCCCAGTATTCAAGGAGAATTAATTCCCCCTCTGCAAACGCGCCAGGAGGCTGCCTTGCAGAGATGTGTAAAGAGGCCATGCCCCTTTTTACACCTCTCTGCAACGCAGTCCCCT
Organism: Lissotriton vulgaris; assembly: GCF_964263255.1. Classification (NCBI taxonomy): domain Eukaryota; kingdom Metazoa; phylum Chordata; class Amphibia; order Caudata; family Salamandridae; genus Lissotriton; species Lissotriton vulgaris. Next base: position 1,086,225,568 of record NC_141694.1, on the reverse strand, counting down.
GGCGCATACTGGAGGTTACTGGCAGGCTAGTTGGCCCCCAGGGACCCCCAGTATTCAAGGGGAATTAGTTCCCCCTCTGCAAACGTGCCAGGGGGATGCCTTGCAGAGAGGTGTAAAAAGAGGCGGGGCCTCATTACACCTCTCTGCAACACAGCCCCCTTGCGCATACCAGAGGTTCCTGGTGGGCTAGTTGGCCCCAGGGACCGCCAGTATGCAAGGGGAATTACTTTCCCCCTCTGCAAACACGCCACGGGGCTGCGTTGCAGAGAGGTGTAAAAAGGGGCGGGCCTCTTTACATGTCACTGCAAGGCAGCCCCCTGGAACATTTACAGAGGGGGAAATAATTCCCCTTGAATACTGGGGGTCCATGGGGCCAACTAGCCCACCAGGAACCTCGAGTATGCACCAGGGGGCTGCGTTGCAGAGAGGTGTAAAAGGGGGCGTGGCCTCTTTACACGTCTCTGCAAGGCAGCCCCCTGGCGCATACTGGAGGTTCCTGGTGGGCTACTTGGCCCCCAGGGACCCCCAGTATTCAAGGGGAATTTTTTCCCCCTCTGCAAATGCGCCAGGGGCGCATTTGCAGATTGGTGCCTTAATGTTTTTTGGGGGGATCGGAAGGGTACGCGTACCCTACGTGTATCCTGGGATTTAAAAAAATAAATAAATAAATTGGGGGAACCTTGGGGGTCCTTGTGGGACCCCCTGGGCAAGCCTAGGGGGTCAAGAACCTCCAGTATTCGCCAGGGGGCTGCCTTGCAGAGAGGTGTAAAAAGGGGCATGGCCTCTTTACACGTCTCTGCAAGGCAACCCCCTGGCACGTTTGTAGAGGAGGAACTAATTCCCCTTGAATACTGGGGGTCCCTGGAGGTCAACTAGCCCACCAGGAACCTCCAGTATGCGCCAGGGGGCTGCGTTGCAAAGAGGTGTAAAAAGGGACGTGGCCTCTTTACACGTCTCTGCAAGGCAGACCCCTGGCATGTTTGCAGAGGGGAAACTAATTCCCCTTGAATACTAGGGGTCCCTGGGAGCCAACTAGCCCACCAGGAACCTCCAGTATGCGCCAGGGGGCTGCCTTGCAGAAAGGTGTAAAAAGGGGCGAGGCCTCTTTACACCTCTCTGAAAGGCAGCCCCCTGGCGCATACTGGGGGTTCTTGGTGGGCTACTTGGCCCCCAGGGACCTCCAGTATTCAAGGGGAATTATTTCCCCCTCTGCAGATGCGCCAGGGGGCGCGTTTGCAGAGTGGTGCCTTAATTTGTTTTGAGGGATCGACAGGGTACGCGTACCATATGCGTATCCCGTGATTTTTTCAACAGAAAGAAATGGGGGGGGCCTTGGGGGTCCTTGTGCATCCCCTGAGCAGGCCTAGGGGATCAGGGTGTTTCTACCCGGCCCCCTTTGCATGTTTTGCATGTTTGTTTCACTGCTTTCCTATGCCTCGGTTCTACCGAGGCACAAGATGGATGCCAACACTTCCTGGTTTTGAGTGTTGATAGACAGTTGACAGCCAATCAGCATGCAGCTCGTGCTCATAATTGTACATTTTACAGTAGGCTTACCGTACGGGTACGGTACTTCGTCTATAGATATATCTATGATTTTACTTTTGATTTTCTTAGGAACTACTGAACAGATTTACACCATTTAACAAAAAGGGTAATCTGCGACCCCAACTCTACCTTTTTGCCAAATTTGGTGTAATTCCATTCAGCTGTTTGGGCTGTAGCCCTGGCTGAAGGTCCTATAGAAAATTGCATAGGGAAAACATGTTTTGGGACCTCCTTTTTTCCCGGCCCCCGCTTCACAAATCACCCCGAAACTCTCAGGGAAGGAGCGGAGCAGAGCAGGCCATCTTCTTGGAGAATTTTGTGAAGATTCATCAACCGGTGCCAAAGTTATTCCAAATAGAATGTTGCAGATTTCCTATGGAAACTAGGTCCTAACTATAACTATATATATATGTATATATATATTATTAGGGTCCTCACCCACAGGTACCACATGTGGCTTGCTTCATCATTGGACCCTCACTTACACAAATAAGGTGTGTGAGTGGGTCGATGTGTTTGTAAGCTGGCACTCCTCGAGGGTTAAGTGGACCAATACCCTTGACAAATGTGTGACTATGGGGATGGTTCATCCGTGAAATTTCCCTATAATGTTGATAAATTGACCTAGGAATCCTTTTGACCATACAAGGAAAAGGTCCTCAGTGTATGATCTGTATGTAAATGTGCATGCTTAAAAAAAACGATGTGATTTGTACATGCAATAAACTGTTTATTAAAACTAGCAGAGAAACCAAAGGTCCTGAAGAAAGCCAATTGACCTTTCAGGGCAGTTTGTGGCTGAAACCTGGCTACAGATTAGACACTTGGGACCATTATATCCTAATATAGGGTCACTTCTCCTACTTTTACACTAGCCCCTCTACCTACTCCATTAAATAACTTTTTATGTTTCTGAGGTTATTTTAAACTCACCAAGATCCTCTGCCTTCACTCACAGTTATCACAGAACTCTGCTTACAAACTCGTTGAGCACACTCACACACCTCATGTGGGGGATATATATACACCCAGGTATATATCCATAAAAACTCGTCATTAATCTCACACAAATGAGACAAATGTAAGGTGAGCACCGATCTACCTGGATGCAGTTACTTACCGTTCTTGGATAGACCATATACATGCACTGTATGATTTTCAAGCTATTGCCTCTTTGAGTTTATCTAGCGTAAAGACTTCCCACCCCTTCTTAGGTTTGGGGGTACACTTTGAAATTATTCATTCCACCATGCATTGCTTGGTACAGTAGATGAACTGTTTCATCACCTGGCACCTTCTATTCATGGTCCTTCTCTCCGAATGTGATCTGGCCATCCTGGCTTCTGATCAGATGAAAATAAACTTCTGTATCTCTGGTTTTCAAGATATCTTGCTGAAGAGAAGTTTGCCACCTTTACACAGAATTATAGGGATAGTCAGCAACATTAAGCCAAAATTCCCAGATCCTCCACCACCCAAAAAACATTAATGATGCGTGACTTCAGTCAACAAGTATTGGCAAAACTAATAGCTTTCTCCTATGCAAAACTTATTGGATTTTTTCAACGTTTTTAGACATGTTGCACAACAGCACAGGCAGCTGTGCAACATTGTTTAATGTAAAAAAAAAAAGCAATGTGCTATGGCAATGCCAACATTGACTGTGTCATATCACTTTTTTTGTTTACATTAAGCCATTTTGCATAGCAGCTCACGGTGCTGTGCAACATATTTAAAAAAACATTTACAAACCCAAATAGATCTGGTAGAGCTATTTGGGTTTCTTAATTCTTTTGCTGGTGGATGAAAGGGCTAGTAGGATAATAAAAAAAAGAGAATAGCTTTAACAAGCCACGCAAGTGAGGTGTGGGGTAGGAGGGAGAGAGTTGCAAGTACAGACAGCTGGACGGATGGTGACAAACAATCATGAGAGAAGTACGGGGAGTTACAACAGACAGCGGGACAGGGGGAGGTGAGAGGAGGTGGGAGGAGGTACCAACAATTGACATAGGGAGGATAAAAGCTACACTAATGAGCGGGAAGAGGGCAGGTCACGCGCTGCAGAGACATGAGCTCTTTGAGAGTGCAAGCCCAAAACTAAAACAAAAGTACCTGCTGGGGTCTGTGGCCAATGGAAGGATACTAGCCGCATAGAGGAAGATATAGTTGTTCCATGATTCATGGCAGGGACAGAAACGTGAAGCCCAGGAGAAAGTCCAGAAAGCCTCTAACCAATAACATGCAAGGATACTTGAACAATTGCAAGCAAACCAGTGGTAAGTATAGGGACGGGATCTAAGCCCCTTTAAACTATTTTTCTTTACAGGAGGTTTCACAAGGACATCGCATGTGCTGCATGCATTATTGAGGTGAAACCTTTTTTCTCACAACATATTTTATTGTTGACAGCCAATAGCAATCTGGCTCCGCCAGAGGGGCCGGAAACCCAGAGATTGGTAATAATACTAATATCATAATTTTCATAATAACAGTTACACCATTTTTGATACATGAATATTTCAATACAACTTTTTAAACCAAACAAACATGCCATGTTAAGCTTACAGAAGAAGTAAACAAATTTGAGATACTCAGGTCTAGACCCTCCAATATGAAGATGGTTATTCACAAGATCTAGGTCCCAATACAGTACAGTCAAAGCGGCAGCCCCTCGATAGCTGAAGCTGGAGGAATGGGTTCTAATCAAGCCCATCTCTTCCATATTTTAGGATGTTTTTGTGGGCATCCCTTCACTTAAAACGGGTATTTCCAGACCCATAGAAAAATCCAGGCTCTTTTCCCTTATGGCAACTGAAGGCGGGGACTCATCCTTTCACGCCCTGGCAATATCACGTTTAGCTAATGTAAGGCCTAGAAACAACAGGTGACGTTAGTATCTGTTGCCTCCTATTCCCTCAGTAATGTGAAGCATAGTCAAATGTGGTGACATTGGGATATCCCTTCCTAGGACCTCTAAAAGGAAAGTGGTCACTCACTCCAAAACCTCAGTAAAGTTGTACACTGCCTAACCATATATATGAAGGTGCCCTCAGCTGTCCCACAAAGCAAGCAGCGGGGACAGGCGACAAGCCCAGCATGCCAAAACCTATATCTTATAAAGTAGACAAGAAGATATTTAAATTGAATAAGTCTCTAGCGTTTCGAGATTGCTGCACCGCATGGGGACTCTAACGCCTCTACCCAATCATCCTCATCCAGTGGGCCAAGATCCATCTGTCACCCTTCTCTGGTTTTGTTTAGTGTATTGGGGCTGTTATTCTGTATTGTGCGATATATGTTAGTTATTTTATGGTCTCCCAACTCCCCCATAAAGACATTAGCGTCTACTGGGTTGAAGTCGGTTTGTCTGCATGCTGTGCTAGACATGGAGAGAAGGCATGCCGGAACTGAAGGTATCTGTAAAATTGCAAATGAGGCATGCCACAGTGGGGTTTCTTTGGTCAATTTACCCCACCATCCCATTGTGCTTAGTACTTGTTTCCCGGTCATAAATACTGTCCTGGTCACAGGTGGCAGCCCTTTAAGCATCGGGCCGGAATGTAGGCTCATATGTATCGGCATGGCATCAATCAGCCATTGCTCAACTGCATATGAAGGATCCTTTCTGTCTGCATACCACCAGTCATTAAGGATGAGTAATTGTGATGCTGCATGGTAGGCCTGGATATCAGGAGTGGCCCTTTCCCCACAATAGGTAGACTGAAAGCATGTCCTCAGTGCTACTCGTGCCCCCCCCCACCCAAGAATCCTAGCAAGGATTGCATTCAGTTGCCGGCATCATGGGGGCCATATCGGATATGGGCGATTTTGCAGCTGCTATAGCATTTGAAGCAGTGAGACCATTTTGAATATAGCTGATCTACAGAAAAGGGACAGAGGAAAATGGGATCATGAGCATACCTGGTCCTCTGTCTGCACCCACAGTAGGGCCAAATTCTTGTCCCATGAGATGGACTGAGAATTGGAGAGAACCAAGATAATTAAATCTATTGTGGGCCTCCATCACCTCCCACAACCAGTCACCCAACTGGTCTTTCCCACACAAGAGCCACAAAAAGGATTTTCCACGGTTCGTAAACAGGCCAGAGGTTTTCCCAAAAATGTGCATAATTCTGAGCAGATGTGGGCCAGTTTTATTGGGCTGCATGAAAAAAACAGCACATTGTCCGTATAGGGTGCTATGCGGTCCGATACCTCCCGCAACCACTCAGAACCATAATTCTGAGAAGCCATTCTCTCCCATGCTGCCAGTGGCTCCATAGCCAGTGCGAACAGATATGGGGAAAGGGGGCATCCCTGACGAGTTCCCCGCCCAGCCATTCTCTCCCAAGCTACCAGTTGGCTACATGGATAAGGCTGTGATGTCAGTATAAAGCAAGCGTATTATTGAGAGAAGGCGGGGACCGATGTTCAGGTGGCCAAGCAAAGTGAAGAGATATGTACAGCTAGATGAATCGAACGTCATGTGTGTGGGACTGGTAAGGTGAGCCAGAAACAGCAAATAATATTTGATCTTGAGGCCAAAAAGCTGGGCCATAGCCTCCACAAACTATTGTCGGTGCTGCTGTACCAGTTTAGTATAGTCTTGGAAAATCACGATATGATGAGATTCGAACTGATGGGAAGCTTTAAATCTGGCTTGCTGCAATATAACATCTCTACCTTTATAATTTATGAGCCTCATTATGATTGGTCTAGGACAGGCACCAGACGGGGGATTCTGCAGTAATTCCCAATGTGCACGCTTGATTATAAAGCATGGAGAGATTGCATTAGGCGGGAGCCATTCTGTAAGCCATTTGACGAGGAAGACCTCAGGGAATCCAATGAAACAGAGGTTATTCCTGTGAGTGTGCCCTTCTGCATCCTCTACTCACATCCCCAGGCCCTTCGTGAGTGTCTCTAGGGTAGATACTTTTTTTGGGAGGGTGTTTGCGGTATCTTCCACCGTCAAGATCCAGGATTCTGATTCTGTAATACTCTGTACAGCGTTTCGTAGATCTTGCCTGAGGGCATAATGTCCGATCCCACAGCACCTATCTTGGCCTCAAGCATGTCCCGAGACTTTGTGATTGATGAAAGCAGCACTCCATTATCTGCCATGGAAGCCTCCTGGACTCCCGGAGCCGGACCCTGGGACCCCGCACCAGAATATTTATCCATTGTGCTTTGCTTAGTTGGTTCACCCTATGGCTTATTTGTTTCCATTCTGTAGCGGTATATAAAGAACGATCCTCTGAGTGTATAGCCAGGAGTGATTTATCGCCGAGGAATGGTACTGGTTCAACCTCTCCTGCAGGTCTACACTGGGGAAGGTCAACCATGTAAGAGCGCTGCACCCGCATGCCGCATCCCATCTAGTACGACCGCTTCTGCAAGCTGGGCACCCACACCTCCCCTATCGGATGCCTACACACCCCCCCAATCAGACACTGTCCCAACAGGTAAGTCTCTAGAAGTGTCTATATAGTAGTAGTGCAGATCCCCTGGAATCAGTGTCTAGGCTCTACTGCCAACCGGGATGTCCCAATTCCAGGCGCAATATCAGTCCAGGGACAGGGGTTCCCTCCTGCTCCCCCAATGCTGCATCAAAAGGATATGAGAGTCTACAAGAGTAGGGAGGGGGACCCCCTCTCCGCCCCCAACTCAAGGTCTCAACAAGGGCCGACCGAACCCCCCGCGGCCTTCACAGGACCCTGTGTGCCCCCAGCACTCACTAACTCAGTAAGGCACTTTTCAGTCCCTACAACTCAAGGCACGACGTATGCTGGAGCGAGGGAGGCGCATATAAGCCGATCCAGCCGGGCTGTGTCACAGATCAGGATTGCAGTCTCTTGGCAGTCAAACAGGGGCGCCTCCTCCACACACTTCACCGCAGGCCCAGGCCGGCTTAGAATCGGCAGCTGCATCAGGCGGCGCCCCAGCCTAGCAACAGCTTTTTCCCTCAGCCGGACACAGAGCATGGCTCTAAGGTGAAACCTAACAGCAAAAATTATCTAATCAAGAATTGAAGATTTTTCTCTTTAAACATCAAGAAAATATTAGCACTAAATGTGTAAAAGGACTCCTAGTTCTAAGCTTGAAATGGAGCTCCAGTCCACAGAAGTCTCTTATCCTGGACTTCTGGGAATCAATATGAGGAACTGATTATTAACCAGGGAATCAATAATTTATGGGCTGCCACAATGTTAAGTAATCCAGTGCCCCAAAAGTAAAAAGTGAGTTACAATTAAAAATACTTGGTTTACTCCAGGTGATGTAATGGGTGTCTCTCAGTAGTAAATCATGTGTGTAAAACATTTTAATAACACTAAAGCAACAGCACAGTTACAGAAATTACGTAGATAAAATTCCCAAAGGATTGAAATGGCACAAAAATGGCACAGATTTGTGAAGGGGATTGGGAGCTATATATTTTAAAGAATATTCCAAAAGCTTCTACAGAAAACATTTAAAATGAACAAAATCTTTGTTAGTCTATACTACATGGGCGACCTGGTCCTAGGAACATTTTCAGGCCATCCACAGTGGACCACAAGTAGGATAATATCTTGCTGTATACCCTGGACAACAGTTCTGTCTTCTGCAGATAAAAATATTTCACTCAAGAAAACCAGGATGGGTTTTGCCACTGAGATTTCTACGAAGTTGTATACAAAGAATTTACAGGGATGCCATACCTGGAGATTGGATGTCAAAATTTCCAAGTTGGACAATCTTGAACACTAGAGACACAGAATTCCTCCCACCACTGGGCTCATTTTCTCACCTTTCTTCAATCTTCATGTTTGTACATGGAGTTTTTGTGGAAGTTTAAAATCCTTGAGTGGGATAGGTCTGAGAATTGACACCAAGCAGGGCTCCAAAGTTCAGATACTTAACTGTGTAAGGACCTGGTGAATCTTTGGGGCATATTCACAAGGAGCTACCGCTGAATTAACAGCACTTTATCACAGCCAAAGCCGTGATAAATTTACCTCCCCATTCACAAGCTGGTGTTACCGGGCCACATCACTAGTTTACCCGCGATAGCAGCGGCAAAAAACATTGCCACAGAGGACCTCTGCAACTATCCCGTGAAAAACACCATAACAACACGACACCACAACATTCTCAACGACCAGCCAGATCTGCGATAAGAACCCAAAACAGGCAGTAAGATGCGTTAGTAGCAGGAAATAACACCTGCGTTGCCTGGTGTAAAGTCGGATGGCAGCCTGCACCACAAAAGGGAGCCCAGCCCAGGGCATCATCGGAAGGGCAACAGATGCCATGAATCCCGTCAACATGTAGCCCGGATACCCAAGAGGGTCCCAACACCCACCACCACCACCCCAGGACCCCAACCTCCACCGTGATACCCACCGGACCATCAGAGAGGCAGCGCAGACAAATACAGCAGCCCCCCAGGAAACGCACCTGCCTCACAGACCCAACATCTGACAATGTCACTGTCCACTGTAGGCTGATAGGGACAACCATACTAGTAATCCTGACCATCATCGCATAACAGGCCTACAGCACCAACACAGCAAACAACCAACATCCCATCCCACACCGACCTGCTGGCTGTGCTGCACCTGTTGGCCCCTGGCACACCCCAACCAACACCAGCCAGAGTCGGAGTCTCACAGCCAGCCAAATACAAGTCCCCCACACCTGTCCTGGACATCACCATCACCCTGGCACCCCAGTTCCCATATGCCCAACACAATAAGCAGGATCCGCTAGAGAACAAGCAAGGACCATACGCCATAGCCGGATGCATGCACGTGTTGGGGCAATCCACAGCACACATGTCCTACCTGTGGCCCCTGTTGACAGAGCACACAATTACTGCAACAGGAAGCACACTTCCCACATCAATGTGCAGGCAACATCATAACACTGTGGGACCTTTGCCAATGTCGCCTCCAAATACACAGCCAGTGTGCATGATTCCTTCATCCTCCGACAGTCCATCAGCAACCACTGTTCCCAAGATGGCACAAAGGGAAATGCGCAGCCCCTTGGCAAGTTCCAAATAACATCCATCTCACCTCAACTCCACAACCATGCATTTCAGAACTCTGGCAATGCACACGTCACAAAATCACAACCAACATGCACATTAACATGTTCACCCACCAGACATGACAGAACAACTTACAATGGTAACCTGGGCAAGCTGTGAACATGAGCCATCAACGGCATGGCACCTCAGCCACACAATAGCCGAATGTGGGGAGAGGTGGCAGCCAGGCATGTGTGAAGGATGCAGTAGAACCATGATTGAGAAAGTACACAATGACAAGCGTGGCACCAATTTGCTGGACAGACCGCATTATGCAGAACACACCTATATCCACGGCAACATACACCTCTGTTGTGCGGAGTGTAGTGGACAGTAGACACAACCATGTCACCCCAGCCAGTGGGGGTCCTCGCGGAAATGGTGCCTGTTACATCCTCCCATAAGCGTGAGCAGAGTGGGATGGCCGAGCGTACACCAGGAGAGCATAGGGGTGTGAATGAAAAGCACATAGCCCTGAGCGTGGTCCTGTTCCGAAAAGCCCAACATCTCTGCCAGGGCGACACCTCTCACCCCACCATGAGGCAGGCACCGTCCTCATGAGTGGAGTTGCCTGTGACCCTGCGCGCCTCCTGTACCCTGACCCGCTGGACTACAAACCGGTCAGGCCCACCTCTGCCCAGCCAGGCCACACTGATCACCTGCCGACACTGGTATGTGTCAAGGAGGGCCCACCACGTGCCTGTGCCTGTATAAGCTCCAAGCCCAAGGCCCATGACTCAGCCAGCCACTCAGACCATCGCTGGCCCCCCGACGCTGGCCCACATTACTCCTTCCTCATTCAAATACTACACCGGCGTTCTCTTCGTCTCTGTAGGTCCCATATGTAAAACTGTGTCCTGGGTCCTAAATGGCCATGACCCGAAATCCAGGCCAGCAGCCACAGCACCAGACCCGCCCCCCCCCCATCAGTGAGGCATAGTTCCATATGCTACAAGTCAGCTACACGTGGTGCCACTAACCCGGTTCACGGCCGTCGACACATGGATGAGGGACAAGGACTACCCTGCGGACCAGTAGGTCTCACATCTAGCACCTTGTTGTGAATCACGAATAGCTGAGTCCACACCAGTGGTCGCACGGAGAGGAGTAAGAGGAAGATGCTGCTCAGTCTGGACAAAAGCCGGGTGACAGTCATGGAGGTGACTGAACACGGGGTGCCACTGAACCTGAACTACGCAGGCCGTTGGAGCCACCAACCTATGCGAGTGGCACTTGGTGAATGGCCCGTGCTGACCGCTGCCTCCGGCCTACACCGCAGTCCAGTAGGTCAATGAGCCTTGATTTAGTGATGGCGGAGTTCATATCAGTGTACAGGCATCATTGCAGACTGCATCCCCTCTCAACACCGGTGCCACTAAGTCTGTTCCCCATCATTCATGGACACTCACTGGTACTACATTGGTGGAGTCTGAGGCTTTGGACTAGAGGCTAGTTTTCATCCTCATGTAGCTGATACCGAATTGGTGGTGAAAACGAGGCTTGCGCTTTCCACTCCTCTATTTGCTGCTTCCGGATAAAATCAAACCTTCTGAATCATCCCCTGGAGAACACCATCCACTATCCCCCGCAACCCTCCGCAATATACACCTTGGACATTGATGAGCACCCGCTCAGGTCGCATGACCCATCTGACTGCACGGCAAGTCACCATCCCGTAGCTGGGTGACTGTGCCGGCCGCAGTGCATCCGGGGCCACTAACTCTGTGCTGGTCCGGTCCAGGACCCCTTCTTCTGAGATATTGGATGGCCCCTGAAGCGTTGGCCTTGCGGTCATCAATGTCATTTCTCTGTGGACCAGCGCTGCACGCAGCCTCCAGGCCCAAATGCATCCCACCAGGGCTCACACACCAAAGCGAGTCCTGACCGGCCCGGACATCGCTTTACCGCAGTAGGCACATGGCACCACCACAAGGACCATCTCCAACCTCCATCTGCCAGAGTCGAAACGTGGTCCTGACAGACTTACGGAGGTGCTCAGACCTGTTGTGCATACTGTCATCGGCCTGATACCCTGCTCAGCACTCTAGGTGCCAGTGACTCAGTGCACCGCAGGCCATTGTCCATTGCTGATTGAGTTTTGCGCTGTGGAGCGGATGCGCAGCTATGTCACCTCAAACTGTGTGGGGGCCCTGAGACGTTGATGGGGAAGATGATGCAGGTCTAACACACCCCACTGCATCTGCATCAGTAATATTTTGAAGGGACACAATCCGAGACTTTTTATTCACATGAGCGCGCTCATCTCTAGTGTCCCAGCCCCAGTGCACTGCAACTCACAGACACTCCTGTTTGCATGTTGGCTGTCCTCTGGACTTTCTCTGGCTCACTCCATGTTGCTCAACAGTTGACTCTGGTATGCATGTGTTTTCTGTTTCCGTTGCACTGGTGTCCAATGTTCAAGTGGTTGCCAAAACCAGACATTCAGTGCGAATGGCTTACACTCACCCCACACACATCCAGCACAGGCGTCACTGTACATGTGACCCTGCCAATAAAGGGGCCGGGAGCATGTGCCTGTAGCCAGTTCAACATGATATATGCATGTGTCCCTGTGGTCTTGTTGTATGCATGAGGGCCCTGGGCCCTACGACATTACATTGTGCTGTGTACATCGGATGCAGACATGTCACCGCAGGCAGTGGGTTGGAGCTTGGACATGTAGCTTTGTTGTCACCCACTAAATATGTAAGGGGAGTGGCCAGGGCCATCATACACAGAGCTAACATGGCTGTGTGACTACTATTTGAGTGCCCCTGGGCGTGGTTCTGTACTGTGAATGTGCATCTGCATGTGACTCTATGGCAGTGTGGGTCTCCTTAGTGGGGTGTGGGTGGTCCCTGAAGGGTGATAGACACCCACTTATGTGTTCTAGTTCGCATTCCATGGGTTTGATGGGTGAAGTGTCATGAGCCAGCTGTGCTTGGGGGTGCTTCGTGCTGTGTGGTCTGTTGCAGGCTCGATGTTCTCCTCTGAGTAGCCTGGCTGGCCGGGTTCTGGTGGGTAGTTGCGTGGGATATCCCTGGGCTGTTGTAGGGCATTGGTGTCGAGAATGTGGTGGTCCTCCTTGGCATCACAGATGTGTTGTATTCTGTGCTCTGCTGAAGGTGTTTTGTGCCCCTCTGAAATGTGAAGGGGAGATGCATGTTGACATTGTGTTGACATGCATGTTGGCGCATTGTGCTGGTTTGCATGCAGACTGTATGGCAATGTACGTTGTGATTGTTTGGGAAATGCTGGATTCTTCTGCGGGACAGTGTATATTTGGACTACATGACGGATGTGAGGTCGTACTCGTACATTTCCATTTCACAGTTCCCGGCTTTGTCAGATGCAGTAGGCATGTTTCTGTGCATGTGCGGAGCCAGTTGTGTCCTCTGTTCTGCAGTGTCAGCTATGCGCATTGTACCACGTTGTCGTCAATGTGAGCGTACTGTTCTTGCTATGTGTGTGTGCTGCAGTTTGCCATGGGGATCTGGGACATGATCCTGGGTAATTGTGGGTTTGCAGTGTGCTACAGCTCGTTGTGCATGTGTGCCATTGTGCCTATCTTCCCCACCCCCCAGTCCCTGTTAATTGCACTCCCTGTTGATGTTGTGTCAGGTCCTCTTGAGCTGTGTCTGTACTCCCTACTCCTTGCACTGTCCCCACACTGATTACTGTGGCCTGGGTTTCCTCCAGCTCCTCCTGTGGCGATGGACTGCCACCTCCTGTCGCTGTTGCTGCCTTCCTGTTGGCAGCAGGTTTGTGCCTAGTTTAGGTTGTGACGTTATGCCGGCGCCTATTGGCTCCTCGATTGGTCTTTTCCGCACTCCAACTGCATTCCAGGTGGTCTGCTTGTGGGTCAGTTGCTGGTAGTGTTCAGTCACCTCCGTGACGCTAGTCTTGTTTTCCTGCGGTCTGCACCCCATCTTCCTCTTCTCCTTTGCCTTCCCCGACCCCATTGTTCCTTGCAGGTGGTTTGTGGGGGTTGTGGGGTTCGAGTTGGCCTCTGCGCTGGATCAGGGTGCATCCATGTTGCTGTGTGCTTTGGCTTGTTTGTGGTGTGTTGTTTTTGTCGTTTTTATGGTGCATTGTCCCTCCACACGTGTGGGATTTGCAGGCCTTCGGCTGGTTTTCGCTACTTTTTGTACAGCGGTTGGCCTCATCGCATGTTTTTTTGCCTTTGCGTATTGCATTTAATATGGTGTGGCATTGATTTTCACGCGGATATTTGACGCGTTATCTAGTGTCTATTGCATGCTACCGCTATGGTGTGAATTCCACGTTGACACAAGGTTATTTTCCGGCGAAAGGCTGCGATGTTGAAAGTTGCGTTATGCTACTCTTGCGGTAGTTATCACTCATTCTTGTGAATATACGCCTTTGTTGCTCTGTTAATGGAAGAGCCCTGAGTTAGGCAAGCCAAAACGTTTTGTCTCCCAAGGTTGCACTTTTCTTGTGTAGCATCAGCTCATTCCCTGGTCACCTGCAGATCAAAATTTTCAAACGTTGTACAAGTTCTTCTGGATGCTCCTAATGCTCTTTCAGAAATGTTTTTGGAGGACACAGTTCCAAAGTGGAGACAGACTTAAAATGCTATTGCTTTATATTCCCTTCTGCCACTGGCCAATTTAACTTTGATGGAGAACTGTTTTTCTTTTGACCGCTCCTGATCTATTCCTGCCCCCTCTCCAAATGTTTCATCCCAGTTTACTTCTCATTTCAATAGTGTTCCTGCCTTTAGAAATGGATGTGTTGTTTCTAAGCATGAGCGGAAAATCCTCTCCGCTCGTGGATTTCGCGGATTTTCGGTAAATTCCCAATCCGCGAGATTCGCGAATTTCCCGCAAAATCCGCAAACGAAAATCCGCGAACTGAACGGATTGGGTCAAAAGTTCAAGCTGACTTTTGTAACTCTTTTAGAATGGCGCCAGCAAGCTGCCAGAGCCATTCTAAAATAGTTACAAAAGTCAGCTTCAACAGGAAGCTCTAATAGATAAAGTAAAGCAGGTGCTGCTCAAATTCAGTTACACAATCATTAATCACCCCAAACTTGGGGTGATTAATGATTGTGTAACTTAATTTGACCTTCAACTGGATGCATTTCGAATGTAATTAACAAAATTCACCTTCACCATTCAATCAGATATTATGATAAAGGTTAAAAATAAAAGGAATTCAGAAAATTTGGTAGCAAATAACACAAACATAATTTTAAAGTTCAATATAGGGTTCGGGCAAGGGAAGACTGAGGGAGATGGAAAGGAATCAGCTTCAAGGGAAACACTGCTCCTTCTTTGATACCCTTTCTGTTTTAAAAGTAAATAACAATTGGATGTTAAGTATCTCAATGATGAAATGTTCTCTTTAGTGTGTTAGGTGTATATGTTTGATTACTTTTTACTTTTTCACTACTTGAATGGCAATGAAGTGATTTTCTTACACACACTACTATTTATTATTGATATTACTTTTTCTGTGTATCGTTGGATTGTTTTTTTTTGTATTTTTGTTGGTGACTGCATGTTTTAGTTTTGATCAGATTTATCCTAGTTATACTGCATCTACCCTTGATAGTACTCTCAGACACCCTTGTCTGCAGGGCATGTCCAAGCACCCATGGGACCATGTATGCACCCTGCGAAGAAACTCTGGGTGTGAAGAAAAATTCAATTTTCCAGTAGATGATCTCCATTCTGTGTAAGTCCCATCAGCACAGTCGCCTAATGTCTGTTTTATTGTGAGAGCATGCATTGGGCTAATCAGTGAGCCATTCCTGTGTTTGGGGACTGTACCAGGCCATTCTGTGCATCAGTGGAAGATCTCAGCAGATCTATTGGGATGCCAAAAGAACCTATGTTCAAATCTGTACCATCAAATTCACCGAGGACCAAAAAGTTAAATACATTTTCCATTTTTACAGATTACAACATAAAAACCTCTTGCAAAGTGTGTTAAATCACCTATATGCTATATCATGCTATTTTGGCAGTTCGGAGTGTCCCTGCGCTATATTCCGACAAGACCAAGAAACAGTAGAATTAGACTGTGCAGAAGCTACTGTTGGTTAAGATTTTTCTTAAACAACCAGGTTTTGAGATGTTTACGGAAAGTCATTTCAGGAGGCTCCAATCTGAGAAGAAGG
Source organism: Lissotriton vulgaris (assembly GCF_964263255.1). NCBI lineage: Eukaryota > Metazoa > Chordata > Amphibia > Caudata > Salamandridae > Lissotriton > Lissotriton vulgaris. Next base: position 1,086,209,801 of record NC_141694.1, on the reverse strand, counting down.
GGGAGTGAATTCCAGTGCTTGGCTGCCAGGACCCTGAAGTAGACACTGCCACAGTGTTTTCTGTTATATTTTGGGACACTGACTAGTCCTGTTCAAGCCGATCTCAGGCAACACCTGGGATGGTATGGTTGGATCATCAGGAGCCGTAAACATAACACAGGGTTTTGCAGGACATCCTTTCCTCAATAGGGAGCCAGTAACGTTGTTCCAGGGCACACCCTGTGGGAGCAAATTTGGGGATGTTCAACAGCCTAGGAGCTGCCACTTTTTGCACCTGATGTGTTTGCTCCTCTTGGATGCCCCTAGTACAGGACGTTGCAACAGTCTAATCTAGAATCAGAGGCGCAACTAGTGAAAAATTTCGGGGGGGCTAAGAAAACATTTCGGGGGGCTGAACCTTTAATCAGTAGGCAGAGTGGAGCTGCAGGGGCTCTTAGAAGGGGTGAAACAACTGCAAGGCCTAATTAACATTCAAATAGTCTTTTAAAGACCCGTGAAACGTTCGGGTGCGGTTCTGTGTGTGCCCGGGATCTGTCTCACCAGGGGCTGGCAAACCCGACGGGGGTGGGGGGGGGGGGGGGGGAATTGTGCTGAAGCCCGGGGAGTTCAATGGGTGTTGCGTGCCTGTCTAGAATCATCTATCATTTAACATGCTTACATTAATTGCTATACTAATCTGACAACACACCGTACAGTACATACAGCTCGTATGCTGAGGATTACAAATCTACTGTAATTTCCTTGGAGGCCTTGTCTTCCGACCCATTTGCACTGAACAATTTCAAAGTGAACCGCGTCATGCCTTTTTACTTTTGAAGCGCTTCACCGTCATCCATAGCAACGCTTTATGTAGCTCCCTTTAAAGTAAGTATTAAAACTTCCTGATAACAACTCTTTATTGTACTGAAGGACAATGAAACCTTGGCTACCAGATCATTAACATGTAATCCCTTTCACAAGGAGTAAAGTACATGTTGAATCAATAGGCAATACAGTTACCATTGAATGCTTGCATCCTGAATATTTTCATGGAGTTATAACTCAATAATAACACTGGCAGAACAGTAATTAATTAGCACAATCTGAGTCTCCATTGTCCCTAGTTGAACTGGAATTGCAGGCCTACAAGCCTCTTGAATTACAGGGAAGAAAAGCAAAATGTGCTATTGTTGAACCATATAGACTAAAGGTGCCCGAAAGTCTAAGTATCTTTAAAGTAACAAAGTTAAAGTGTGCTCCGTCTATACACACAAAAATAGTTAAAAAAATTGGTGTGCACCTTTTCACAAGTCAACATTTTATTTTGTATTATATGAAACGTTAGCCAACAGCCAAATCGAGCACCCTATTATAATGTTATCATGAAAAACCTGCACAAAAATGTCACACTGGCAAGGAACCATCTGACTCGCTGTTTAGTACTGGACTTACTTTCAGTGACAGCTGCAATGCTATCTTTATGAAGGGCTTTGTTTTCTCCCTGCAATGACATTGACAATAAGCTTTTGAACTGAATTGCCGCACCAGCTAAGTAGCGGTATAAAACAAAATGTGGGGGGCCCTGAGACTCTCGTATCTCACAGATATTCTTAGATTTTAGGGGGAATGCTGGGGCTCTGAAGAGTAGGACCTCCTGCACTGCATGGGCCTTCTTTATGCCGTTAATGTGTAGGTACGATAATGTTTGCACCATGGGGGCTGCGGGGGCCTGTGTAATGCTCCTGATGTAAATAATCCCTAATACATTTAAAGTCGCATTTGGCTTTGTCCCATCAAAAAAATGGAGCCTGCTGAGGGCAGAAGAGATGTTCCATCCATTACAGGGGACTTGTTTAGTGAGTGCGTCAATTGCAGGCACCACTAGGGATAGCCCAGTCCAATGTAATTACAAGAATGTAGCTGTCAATGATGTAGTAGATTGGCACCCCACTCCTCGGGTGTTAGAGGTCCACTGCCCCCCAGTGATGATCCTTTCATGCTACCAACCCAGGGGTGTGGGGCACTTTTTTCCTTGCTTGTATTTTGGCTCATGGTGCCAGGCCCCTTTATATTGACGTGTCTTGAGGTGAAAAACTCGCACCCAGGACAGCTGTCGCACAAATAAAACGCCCTTATCACGATATAACTTGAAAGTCTTCACGTGGTTGGGATAGCTGAAAGTAGAAAAAAAATGGAATTACAGCATTTCTTTTTTTATTTTTTGTAATGCATTTGCTGCATTGTACTGGATCGAACCTAGCTCAAAATGGAAAAGAGGAGTCAAACTGGACCACTCAAACCACGCTAAAAGTCTAAGGGGCATATTACTGAAATAGAAGTGCAGTGCAGCCTGGCAACTCAACTTCCTGTGCTGCACTGTGTCACTGGGAAAGGGCAGGAGTGCACTGTGTGTATTGCTAATGGCGCATTCCTGCTTTTTCCCCTGCGCAGGCGCACAACAGGTCTAGCACAAATACAGGTACCCTTGCACCATGGTGAAAGGGTGCCTGCCCTGCATGCAGGATTGTTTTTGTGCAGGAAGGAACGCTTCCTGCTCAAAAACAATCCTGAGAGGCATATTTCTCTGTCTGTGTGTGCTGCAGAATGCAACACACATAGAAAGATAAAGTAATAAAGAGAAATAAAGACATTTCTCCTTACTGCGCCTCTCCTGGGAAGGTGTATCTTTTTGGTGCACTCCCAGGTTTACAAGGTCTTGCAAATCTGAAAACGTGTCCATGGAATGCCTTCCCGGGGCAGAGAAACCCAACACAGCGATTTGACTTAAGGTCTGTGTCGCTCTCGCACCACTTTGCATCGTGCAGGAGCGACACAAACCAGGTAATGAACATAGATTTAACTGTTCACAGTGCACAATGGAAACTGTTGCCTTTCCTTGTATTTTGTGTAATTATGGACAGCACACGGCACCTAGGATGGTTTGAAGAACCCTTCAAATGTCACAGTTTATTTGCAGAGTGTGTAAAAATTCTTCCACCCAAACTAGGAAAACCACAGATACATAGCACTCCTTAAATTTCTAGTAAGAGCTTCTTACTAGATAAAGAAGGGATCGGAAACACAGAAGTAGCTTCTATTGGTGCAACATGTGCAGCAGCACCGGGGCCCAGAGCCCTAGGAGGCCTACTCAACCCAGATTATTGCAGTATTTTACCACTCAAACAGCAGCTGGGGGCATATCCTTGCTTGCATTCAGGACCATGACACACTGGCTACGGAAGTGATCAGAAAGTACGCAAATTACTGTTAGGATGCTAACTTTCATCAAAGTAACTTAAACTCACTTAATAAAGAACAAACAACAAATCACAATTAAGCACAATAGACGCTCCTTGGGCTGAAGCAACTTAACAACTGGTATATCCTGAGGTGGAAGGGCTAGAAAACTTTTAGCACATTCCACCCACTGGGGTAGAATGTTTTAAGTTAAAAATAAAGAAACAAATTGACAAACATTGGCATGTGGAGCAAAAAGCCTGTATCAGCTCCTTTTAGCCCTGAATGACTACATTGTCTTCTACGGTGCACCCAACATTCAAATGTTCTAATTAACATTAATATGTATTCATATTAAATTTGATAACGTTTGAAAAAAAGGAATACTTTGGTAGATCAACAATAGAACAGATTTCTCCAAGCTCTTCAAATGTAAGTATGCATGACCACTTACGAGTTAATGATAATATGCAGGCAGCAACGTTACAGAAGAATGTAATTGAAAACATATATGATGCTTGTCACATTGTATTATCTGCTCACTTAGGTCCGATCACAGTAAGGTTGATAATCCTTTTTTGGGTCCAAACCCCACCTGTCAATCACAATAAGATCACGCTAGGTGTGCACATCCAAGGTGTTTGCTTTAGTGATTAGGGGGTTATGGAATCAGGCAACAATTGCACAGCAAATAGCATACATGGATTATTTACCTACAAAGAAAATTGTGAATAGCTTGCACCATTATCTGGTTATTCCCTATTTCTTTGAAAAAATATATAGAAGTGCAAACTGCATACATGTCAATTTGCTAATGCTGCACAATTGTAAATGAACAGAAGCAGAATTGCAACAGATTATTGGAGGATCAGTTTAATTGGCTCCAAAGTTTAGTAAGCGATACTGGCAAATGTATATGTGTTATACTATTTTGTGATCTGCCATTATGTCATATGGATTCTTCAGAGACTACTGATGAAGGGCCTGATTCACAAAAGCAACCTTTGAGTGATTTACACTTTGGAGTTAGTGTAAGAAAAGAGGGCTTGTTTCCCCCTTTTGGACTACTAGATGCCGGTGTTCAACTCTGATGGGGCACTAAAGGCTGCTTACCATGCTACAGTGCCAGTGCTCTCTCCCCTACAAGTGACATGTGCAATTGTCATCCCCAATTGGCACAGACCATACCTACCTTGTAAGTCCCAACCAAGGAAGTGGTACTGTGGTACCCAGGGCATGGGTGACAAAGGGGTACCCAGGGCCTGCAGCACTGTTTATGGCACCCTGCATGACCTAGGTAAACAGATGACAGCAGACCTGCCATTGCAGAATGCAGGGACTGTGTTCATTGCTCCATTTCGACTGTGTCCTCACCATGTGTGACTGGGTCACAGCACTGGTCTTAAGTATATGTCAGTCATCCCTAGAAAAGGTCTCTTGTACCCAGGAGGCAGGTTACAGTATATTATGAGTGTATTCGAAAAAAAAAAAAAAAGGGTAGTGAGGTCTCTATTGCGCAATGTCACATGGTTTAAATATCCTGTCTTTCAATATTTATGATATGCTTCAAAGGGAGTCTAAACAGCCACCACCCTATGCTGCCAAATCGCAATTTGTTCCCAAATGCGTAAATTACTTTTTTTGATAAGAATCCCTGAGCAAAATATTTTCATATAATATCAACAATTAAAGTAGAATGATAATTTCAAACAGAGAAAGTTCGAACATAGGTCCGTTATTTCTTTATTTTTTGTATTTCTTTACTCCTCCAAAAGGACTTGTTAGACAGAGTTCCAGTTCATGAGTCTTGAAATCAAAATACAGCAATACAGCCAGAAATACAGCCAACACGTGTGTTTCGTCTATGGTTATTCTCCAAAAGACTTCATCAGGGCTGTAATACAAATTGTACATCATAAATTCCCTCTACATTCTCATTCTTATCGGAGGCTAAGCCTAACCTCCACCATGTAAAGGGAATAGTTTAGAAACCGAGATAACAGTAGAAAACCCAGGAATTGAAAAAGAAAAACACCCAAGTTGTGCGCTTAAAAGCCAATCACCAACCAGTATCTTATAATTTCAAACCAACGCCAATCCTCCTTGCAACAAGGAAGAATCATATTCATCCATTTATTTCCATGCAGTGCAGCGTGAATCATTCATACCTATATTCACATCCTACCAACTCACCTACAACAACTAGTATCCAGAACTCTTTATTTCCAATTTAGGAATATAAACGTAGCTAAAAACATAAGCAAAAGAACATGTCATTAAATACCACTTCCCATTTCCGTATTAGGAAGTCCACCAATAGTCAGAATATCCAAATAGATTTTCCACTTACCTTATCTAATATGATTGAATCTCCTAACTAATAGTCCCAACCAAATGGCCATTGGCCCGACATCCAATTCGATTTCTATTTCTTCAGGACTGTAGGTCCCTGTTTAATTAAATTTAACAAATCAGTGTATATCTTTTCCCAAGTTAAAAACTCAGAGTTTATATTCCAAATGAATCAAGACCAACATAAATTTGCATAAAAATCGCCCATTCAAAACCGTTCTGTTTTGTCCATAAAATATCCATTATTTAAGATTGTAGTTGCTGTGCTTAACTTAAAAGCTCTGCATATCACTATAAAACACCATTTATTTCATTCTCTGTAAAAGTTTACAGTGACTATGCCTAATGAAGAAAGCTCCATATATCATTATCGATTCACCACATACATCTTAATAAAATTCAAAAACAGTAACTTAGATCATCCACTCCATATACTTTTCACATTGCGCTCCTACCTGGTCTTCTTTATTGTCCTCCCCGGCATGTATAATCTGAGGAAAACGTGGCATGTAACATCGCCGCCATACTGATTCTTTTTAAAAATCAGCGAAACTAAAGGCGGACCATCACGTCACAACCCGTGAATGTGCGGGAGCCATCTTGGATCTGTAAATAACCGAGTATGTTATGTTGTGGAGAAGTGTGGCTCACTGGTTAGAGGAGGCAGACCTGGAAGCAGAGGTCAGCCTGGGACCACGGTTCAATTCCCGGCTCGGCGGGGTCATGAGTCCTAAAATGTCCATGGACTCGACAATTCTCGCTCCAGTGCCTACTCGATTCACAGGTTCACACTCTGCGACTCTGGGCAATAGCTTGCTTAATCTCCACAACGGCCCCTCGTGGCGGGATGCCTGGCTTTCACCTTGCGGATACCCTGCCGGAGTTATCTCACAGGGGAATACCAGGACGGGTTCCCTAAGCAAGCGCTTAGAAACCAGTGGTGATCTGCGCTATATAAATTCCTGTACATTTACATTTACAGTTGCTAGAACATCCTGTTCCGTTTTCTAACTAATAAAGTTATTTAAATCATATGCTTACACCCCAATACTTCCAAGATAAAAGGGCAACCCTATATGATTAACAATTTATTTAAAATTCATTATTCATGATGCCTGCACACAGCTGTAAGAGAGTGCAAAAATCAGTGGCAATTTTAGACGATTAGTTCGAAAGTTTCAGAGATAAGATAAAATAAATAAAAGTGAAAAAAAAAGGCCACTTAAGGTGAACATCAAAGAATCATAATCAAAAGAGTGATGCCCTACACTATGGGATAACCCTCAAAAGAGAGGCGTGAAATAACTAATTCAGCTAAGGTACTTAATAACACCAATTTCATCACATTAGCAATTATGGTACAGACATATGACATAAGAGGTTTGTAACACCAAGCTCTTGACATGTAAAAGATTCTAATATCCAGCATCATCATCATACATATGGCATATTTGTACAGATCATACAACACAGACCTTTACTCATTGTCAATTGAGTGGCTTTCAAAATATTTCCATCAGTATGTGAGTTGCTCACAGATGATTTAGTTTGTACAGTTAACATCGTAAAAAATACTGCAACTCAGAATCAACATTGATCCCTTGTTCCACCGCCCGTAACTTAAGTATCCACCTTGCCTCACATTGGCGAACCCTCAGTTCCCTATTTCCACTGCGCTTATCACAAGATATATGGTCTATGCCATGAAAAGAGAAGGACAAATTGCCTCTCTGACTTGGGCAAATAGTTGTGTGACTTGCAAGCGGATACCTAAGATCCAATTTTTTCAGAGCCCTGAAATGTTCCGCAATCCTGTCTTTCAAACATCTAATGGTGCTGCCTATGTATATTTTAAGACATTTACATCTGATTGCATAAACAACAAACTTCGCACTGCAGTCAATGTGTTGGAAGATTCTATATTTTGCCCGTCCATTATATTGAAATTCCTTGATTCCATGTTTCGCATACTTGCACATACTGCAGTGTCCACATTTAAAGGAACCTACATTGTGGTCATGAATCCATGTTTGTTCTCTATTCTTAATCCTTAGGTAACTTGGGCTAATCATACTGCGGATAGTGGTACCTCTCCTGTATGAGATGCTCGGTTTGCCCTTCACATAAGCACACAATCTCTTTTGTTGTTCTTACGATTTGTTCTCGATTTCAATGTGTCTTTTCTACAGAATTTCAACGATCTATGTTTTGCTAGCCTGATTGTGTCCTTATTATAATCTCTTTCTAGAAAACGTACTTTCATATCCTCAAGACAAGTATGAAAATCCTCATCCCTACTGTTATTTCTCCGGGCTCTGTACATTTCACCATTGGGTATGGCATCAATCTGCGCTTTACGGTGGGCACTACTTCCATATAATGTTGAATTGCACGACGTGCTTTTCCTATGTAAACGACTGTTAATTTTACCATCAGTCACAAACAGTTCAGTGTCCAGGAAAACAATACTTTCATGACTGGCAGACATTGTAAATGGCATATTGAATTGGTTGTTATTCATGTAGTCAAAGAATTTATCCAACTCTTTAGTACTTCCTGTCCAGATGATAAGACAGTCATCTATATATCTTCCGTAATATAAGATATTCTCCTGCCATTTAGCTCCACCTGGGCCCCAGATGTGTGCCGCCTAAAACCTCCCCATAAAGAGGCATGCCAGAGACGGCACAAATCTGGAGCCCATCGCTACTCCGCATTTTCGCCTGTACCATTCCTGTTTGAACAAAAAAATAGTATGCTCCAAAATTAACTGTGACATGGAAATTAACATTTCCAAATGTTCCATCATTTCAATTGGTCTTTTATAAAGGAAATAATCGAGTGCTTGTAATCCCTGTTTGTGCCTTAATATTGGTATATAGCGATACGATATCTAGTGTCACTAAGGTCATTGTTTTGTCCCAATTCAAATCTGTCAGTGCATTAAGTACATGCTTAGTGTCTCTGATATAGGAGGCCAAATTAGATACATATGGTTGTAAAAATATATCAACAAATTCTGATATTCGTTCCATAGGACCTCCTATACCAGAGACAATAGGCCTCCCTCGTAGTCAAGAGGCATCTTTGTGAACTTTTGGTAATGTATAAATACAGGGAAAGTGTGGTTTCACATTTTTAAGTCATGCATGTTCATTCAAGAGACCTTTAACATACCAATTCCATACGGATACGTATTCCAAATACATATCCGTATGGCCAACAAGGAACCAAACCTCTCACAAAGGGAAGATCGTCCAAGACAAAAAGAGGGACAAGGGGGGGGGGGAGAAAATCAAAGATTAAGGGAGGGCATGCATACCAGATCATGGAACAAGAACAAACAATAGATGCAAAGTCGGAAACTGATTTTCAAGTGATTAATTTGTCCAATTATATTTTGTCCAAAGATATGATTTCTGTCTTAGGGAAGGGAATGAGCTTCTGCCCCATGCCTAAATGTGACATGGCTAATGTAAAAATTGATTTATACAGATTTGTACGGAATTTGAAACTAAAGAAATATTTTGCAAATGTTCCAATAAATAAATCATCAGAGCAAACACAAGCCTGTGTGCAGAGCCAATCCATGCAAGATATCCGGGACACTGCTTTATTATTATCGATAACTGAAACTGAGCAGGATGAGGTGATTTTAAAACAAGTCCTGAGAGACATGGAATTATACACAGATGCCAATGAGGAGAGTGGTTTGAAATCAAAGTCCAGATGGACACCACAACTCCCTAGCGGGAATAACATTGAGGTATTCCACAGAATTGTCAACCAAGAACTTGACAAATATGAAGACAAAATGAAAGGTAATTACATCAGCCGATTTAAAACGCATAATCTAACTAAAGGAGAACAATCTGCCCATAAATCACTGAGCTCGAATGACAGCATTATTATAAAAGAGGCCGATAAGGGCGGTAATATTGTTGTCATGGGGAAGGACATGTATGAAGCAGAGTTATTGGGTCAACTTGATAATGCAGAATGTTATGTGAAATTGTCTAACAATCCTGTTTTTGATATAACACGTATTGTAAATTCTGAGCTTAGGAATTGGAATGTTAAAGGTCACTTGAATGATGATGAACATGCATATCTTAAAATTGTGAAACCACGCTTTCCCTGTATTTATACATTGCCAAAAATTCACAAAGATGCCTCTAGACCACCAGGGAGGCCTATTGTCTCTGTTACAGGAGGTCCTATGGAACGAATATCAGAATTTGTTGATATATTTTTACAACCCTATGTATCTAATTTGGCCTCCTATATCAGAGACACTAAACATGTACTTAATGTACTGACAGAATTGAATTGGGACAAAACAATGAACTCAGTGACACTAGATGTCGTATTGCTGTATACGAATATTAGGCACGAACAGGGATTACAAGCACTCAAATATTTCCTTTACAAAAGACCAATTGAACTGATGGAACATTTGGATATGTTAATTTTCATGTCACGGTTAATTTGGGAGCATAATGTTTTTTTGTTCAAACAGGAATGGAACAGGCAAAAATAGAACAAATTGTCTAACACCCAATTGTCACTTTCAATTTTCTTATGAGTCCCTAGTAAAGTGGATACCACATGTACATATGGCTGTTAATTGAATACTACTAGTGGGCCTGCAGTACCTACTGTGCCACCCACCTAAGTAACCCTTTAAAAATGACTTAGGCCTGCCATTGCAGTCTGTGTTATTACCAGGGAAAATAAACCTTTTGCCAGGCCTAAACTTTCCTTTTCAATGCATACCCCTAGGGTAGGCCAGAGACAGATCGAGAGTGCAGTGTATTTAAAAAGTGGACATGTACTTTTAACTTTTCCATGTCCTGGTATTGAAAATCTCTTATATTCGTTTATCACTACTGCAAGGCCTGCCTCTACAATTGGATAACATTGGAATAATAACTGATAACTTTGAATTGGGAACAATCATAATGTCAATTTTAGTGTCGAAATAATTGCAGGTTTGTAAAAGGTTAGCAGGAAGAAAAGGTAGGGAGCGCAAGTTGTTTTGTCCCTCACTATTTTTATTTCATAGTAGACAATCTCCTAGTCTCAAAAAATTCAGCTTTTTCTTTCTTTCTCTCTGTCTAGGGTCTGTGGAGGTTCCTCTTCTCCCTCTTGCCCAACCATACTTGTGATCCGAAAAGAATTCAGAGCCAGGTAGGTGTTTTAGCCATTTTTGCTTTCTAGATATTTAAGGGAATTAGGATTGTGGGGAGTTCACCCATCACACAAAACCCTCCCCCAGTGATATAATAGTTCCAGTCTCAAATTATACTGGTGAATTAAAAGTAGACGTTTTTCTCTTTCTTGCCCCTTTTTTAGAACTTCTTTGTCTTTTCCTCCCTCCTCCCTGTCAAGCCCCATATGTGAGCGCATACCTGGGAGAGGCACACTGCACCAGGAATAAGGTGGGAAACTTTGCAGTACATTTGCTTTTCTTCAATTTACCCGGCTTCTGCCGATGACTCTGAGTCGGGCGTCTCTTCATTAGTCAGGTCAGCGGGTCTTCTCATTGGAGTTCCTCGGATGCGGGCTTTTGGTCGATGTTCATCCAGGAAGGGTTGAATGGGTCTCTTTTGCGGCTGTCATCTGGTGGTTGCTTTTTCTCACTGCTCCGGATACCTTCTTTTCTCTCTCTCCCTTTCCGGCACTTAAAACCTTGCAGCGGAGAGGAGATTATCATTGAATCCTGTATCACTGTGACGCCACCACTGAAGGGATTGAGGAAGTCCTGTTTCTTAAAGGGAGCAGGTTCTACAGAATATGAATCCTTCTTGAAGAAGATGGTATGTGTTTGCTGGGTCTATGAATAAAGAAGCTGTGTTATATAATGAGGTAATTGATCATCTTCCTTCTCCTTCACAAGTACATCAGGAAATGGATCCGCTACTTTGTGACACACCCCTCCCCTCCCGTAGACCTTTACTGATCGGGGAAATGGGAAATACAGGAGAGGAAGTTTGTGTTCCCGTGGTCATAGCCCTTATGGTGCCTAACCTCAAAGACAAATGGCTGGAGTGAGAAGAACCTGTGACGGATATGAGGGGTATTACGCTTGTTGCGGCTCATCCACAATAAGGGGGCATGATTGGTGTTTAAGGTAGATGGAGACCATTCCAGATAGTTAAAAAACAGGGGGTGGTGATGGACAGAGTTTCTGAATTAAGCAGAATACTCTCACCCAGTCAAGAGATCAGGGCTTAATCCAACACCGTTTTTTAGCTCATTGCACCATCCCAGCTCAGAACCTGGCTATATGCAAATTAGTCTGTCCCTGGCCCAGTGTATCATGGGAACAGGGCAAACCAAACTACCAAGCCAATTCTTTCACTGGGAAGGAAACAAGCTACCGGGGACCGGTTTCTGGCATTTCAGCCGTCTTTGGCCCGGCTTGCTTGAATCCTGATGGTGCAATGAGCAAGGGACTCACGTCTGAGTATACCCTTCCATGCTTATGGTGGACAAAATAATTAAACAACAGTGGGTGGTGATGGACAGAGTTTCTGAATTAAGCAGAATACTCTCACCCAGTCAAGAGATCAGGGCTTAATCCAACACCGTTTTTTAGCTCATTGCACCATCCCAGCTCAGAACCTGGCTATATTCAAATTATTCTGTCCCTGGCCCAGTGTATCATGGGAACAGGGCAAACCAAACTACCGGCTGAAATGCCAGAAACCGGTCCCCGGTAGCTTGTTTCCTTCCCAGTGAAAGAATTGGCTTTGTAGTTTGGTTTGCCCTGTTCCCATGATGCACTGGGCCAGGGACAGACTAATTTGCATATAGCCAGGTTCTGAGCTGGGATGGTGCAGTGAGCTAAAAAACGGTGTTGGATTAAGCCCTGATCTCTTGACTGGGTGAGAGTATTCTGCTTAATTCAGAAACTCTGTCCATCACCACCCCTGTTGTTTAATTAATTTGTCCACCATAAGCGTGGAAGGGTATACTCAGACGTGAGTCCCTTGCTCATTGCACCATCAGGATTCAAGCAAGCCGGGCCGAAGACGGCTAAAATGCCAGAAACCGGTCCCTGGTAGCTTGTTTCCTTCCCAGTGAAAGAATTGGCTTTGTAGTTTGGTTTGCCCTGTTCCCATGATGCACTGGGCCAGGGACAGACTAATTTGCATATAGCCAGGTTCTGAGCTGGGATGGTAGAGTGAGCTAAAAAACGGTGTTGGATTAAGCCCTGATCTCTTGACTGGGTGAGAGTATTCTGCTTAATTCAGAAACTCTGTCCATCACCACCCCCTGTTGTTTAATTCCTTCCAGATAGTAGCACAGTTTTTCCACTGCCATTTTGATGTCAAGACACTCTTTTTCGATGAAGGGATACTGCCATTCCCGGGAAAACAACTTGCGACTGATGAACAATATGGGGAATTCAAATCCCTCCTCAGATAGATGAGATAAAACAGCTCCCAACCTGTTTTCAGAGCTGTCTGCCTGCAGGATAAAGGGCTTGCTGAAGTTGGAGGTTAACAAAATGGAACTAGAGGTTATAGCTTTCTTGATCTCTTGGAATGCTTCTTGTACAGATTGTGATGGATTTAGTCTGTCTTTTATTTTCACCTCCTTCTTTAGGAGATCGTTTAGAGGCGCTGCAATCTTGGAGTATCTGGGCACAAACCTTCGGTAGTATACCAATAACCCCAGAAAGGCTCTCACTGCCTTCTTGGTGGTGGGAATTGTGGTGTTCAGGATAGCCTTTATCTTCTCTGACGGGAAGACCCTGTATATGAGTGAGTACCTGGGAGAGCCACGCTCCTTCAGAAACGTGGTGGGACACTTTGCAGTACCATGGGTTTTCTTCAATTTCCCCAGCTTCTGCAGGTGACTCTGCATTGGCCGTCTTTCTGTTTGTCAAGGAAGGAAATAGCAGGTCTTCTTGTTGGGATGTCGAAGTTCCTCAGATGGGTGCTTTTGGTCCCTGTTCATCCAGGAAGTGCTGCACAGGTTTCTCTCTTGGCGTTTGTCTGGTGACTGCTTTTTCTCTCCGCTCTGGATGCTTCTTTTCTCTCTCTCTTTCGAAACCTTGCAGCGAGGGTAGATTATCATTGGTTCCTGTATCTTGTTGATGTCTGCACTGAAGCTATTTAGGAAATCCTGTTCCTTAAAGGGATCAGGACCTACATGAAATGAATCCTTCTCGAGGAAGACACTATGTGGTTGGGGGGCTGTGAATATAGAAGAGAGGTTATATAAAGAGGTAATGAATCGTCTTCCTCCTCTTTCTCAAATACCTCATCAAGTGGATCCGTCACTTTTTGACATATTTAAAGTTCTTTTAAATGCTAAAGTCCGTTTTTAAATCACAATTCTGAAAATGTCACTTTTAGAAAGTATGGTATTTTCTTCTCCCAGCCGTTTGGTGCTTGCAATCTGTATCATGGGTCGCATGGCTAGGTCTTGCTTGCAGTTGATCTTTGTGCATTGCTCCCAGACAGTGATACAAAGGGCAAATAGGTATTGGCAGGATACGCCGTCTCTGACTTGATGAGGGGGAGGAGCTGTCACCTACCACACTTGCACATCACAAAGGATCTGCCTGGGCACACTCAAAGAGGGTTTAAAACTAGCTGTGTGTGACCCCAGACAGGCTGAGACCAGGGCAGGCAGGCAGTAAATAGCAAAAACATCTGGGTAGTGAAAAGCTTGAGAACCTTGTCGTACTTCAAAGTGGGCACCAGGTATAAATAATGAATCATCAGACCCAACGCTTCAGTACAAATTGGGACCTGTGAAAGACTCAGGTGGACTGTTGTACTGCTCTGAAAGAAGGACAGCTACTATGATGTCCTGCTGCCCTGCTATCCTGCCTCCTGAATAAATAGGCCCGGACCTGCATCTTGAAACCACGACCACCAGAGTGACTCTAAGGGCTAGTTTGCAGGTCTCCTGATCAAAGCCTCAAGGACAGAAAGGGCTCCAACCACCCTGAACCCTTAACCTGGAACCCCCCAAGTGGTGCCACCCCAGTCCAGGCCCCTTTGAAGTCGGCCTAAGGTGCTCTGCCAGCCCAACTGTGGTCCTATAAGCAGAACCGATGCAGTGCAATGCATCTCCTCACAGCTGCTTCAGAACCGCCACTGCACAACCCATCCCAGGCGCTAGACTGCGTGTCACAGCCCACAATCTCCTCAGAACTGTCACTGTGTGATGGTAGGAGAAGGATCAGCCTCCACTATGGCTCGGGTGGATGCACCAGGTATGGGCAAGGGCGAGGAAGGTAGAGCACAGGTATTTTGATGGTCAGTGGAAGTGCATGTGACGGTTGATGTATGCTGGCCTTTGTCATGGAGGGCTTTGTAGGCGTGAGTCAGTATCTTGAAATGGCATCTGTTCTTGATGGGAATCAACTGGATGTTCTCAAGGTGTGGGATGATGTGGGTCCACAAGGGGTAGTCAAGGATGAGTCTGACTGCTGATTTTGATATCGTCTCAAGTCTTTTCAGGATTTGGGAGGTGATTCCAGTGTAGAATGCATTTCTGTAGTCCAGAAAGCTGGTGACAAGGTCTTGAGTGATGGTTTTCCTGGTGCTGATGGGGATTCATCTGAAAATGTTTCAGAGCATGCGGAGGGTGTGGAATCACTTGGATGAGACATCATTGATGACATCTTTGACACAGGAGCACGCAACACTCTTCAAACTAGGATTGAAGGTACTTTGTTAAGTTGGCCTAACATGGTCCCTTGATCTGGCCCATGCTCACTCGTGGTTGGTCCGAACTTGTGACTTTCCCTCGGTTCAGCATAACCAGATAACCACAGTTTGTGCTTTGTGCTTTCAGGCACTATTTTTACATACAACTTTAAAATTGGATATCTCTGGCTCTATTGATTGGATTTTTTTTTCTCCCAAATAATTTGTTAAATTTCAATCTATTTTTCTAAACTGGTGTGGGGTGTTTTTTGTGTTGTGTTTTCACTTAATTACTGTTTGAAGTACTGTATAAATACTTTACATATTGCCTCTTAGTTATTTCCAGAGGCATAAGCACAGGTTAATTTGGGGTTAGCTTGTGTTTCACCCTGACAGAAATGTTGGTTTCTGCTTGAGTAGATTTCACCACATCAATCAATAACCCAACTACCAATACTTACACTCAGATTTTGTGAATAGTCAAAAAGTAGAATATTTACTCAAAAATGTAAATAATTCAAAAGTGTAAGTTACCTTTGTGATTCAGGCCCAATACATTCAAAAGAGCCACGTTAATTGATCAATTTTTTCAGTCCTATTTTCTTATTTATGAGACTGCATTTATGCTCCTCTGAGGTGTCCCCTCCTTTTTTTTCACTAGTATCTCTTGACTTCTTTTTACTTCTTTGGACTCCTTTTTTGCACCCTTTGCTTTGTTTTATCCACTTATACTCTCTCATTTTCTCTCTCTGTCTCTAATTCAGCCTGTCTCTCATGCTTGCTTCCTTTCATTATGCCTCTTTTTTCACTCTCCAGCTTCTTCTGCTAGTTCTGCCACTGCATTTAGCCATGTTTTATTTCTTGTTTCTCTTTCACCTCTTCTTGGTTCCATTAATCTTGCTTTTGATTGGCTTGCCCTTTGCTTGCATTTTTGTTTCCCCTCTCACTTGTTTTGCTTCTTTTTTGCTGTTTGTCCATTTTCACTAACCTTTTTCACCTCCAGAACTGGCCCTTCCAGACCACTATTTTGATTCTCTTAGGCCTCCCCAGGATCCCTCCCAATGGTGCCACTTGAGCACTTTTTGTTTTGTTGGACTCTTTTTTTTGCATTTTTCCACCCTTTGCTTTGCTTGATCTGCTTTATTTGGCCCTTGCCTATCACTCTTTCTCTCTCACATTCATTCTACCTCTTCTGTCACTCTCATATGTTTATGTCTCTGTCTTTTGCTATCTTTTCTCTCTCACTTCTTTTACTTCTGCCTCGTCTTGTCTCAATGACTATCAAACTTTTTATGTTTGTCTCTTGTTTAACTTTGACTTGTTTTGCCCCTTTTTCACAATCTTTGCACTTTTTCACTCCAATATTTCTTCATTTCCTCTTCCCCCACCTCTTATACCTGTTCCCATGTGCCATTTCTTGCCCCGACACTACTCAACCATTAGCCCCACCCACTGCCTCCCTAAACTTATCCCTTCTCTTCCAGAATTTCTTAATGGCAGCTACAACACAGACAAACAGCAGATGAGCACACTGGGCATAGTGCTAGTGTGCAAAAGCAGGCCCGTCTTCACCTGTTCACACCCCACTCGGCCCATTGCCAGAAAACCTGGACGCTCAACCACTGACCCAAGTAACACCCACTGGTATTCAGCCCATGAACTCCTCTTTCTCAACCCCAGCTGTACACCCCCTCACTGCACCGTAGCCTCTTCCACCAAGGCATATGGAACCTTCTGCAGTGCCACCTGACATTTTTCCTACAACTCACCACTTCCTTCATCAGCAGGCACCACCTGCGATACATACTACTTTTGCCTCACAATGCAAAGCAGAGTGGATTGACATACAGAGGAAAGGCATACAGTGGAGTAGTGCACAGAGGAATAGCGTATATTACAGTGGTGTACAGTGGAATAGCGTACAGTGGAGTGGCAAAAAGTGGAACTGCATGTGGTAGAGTGTCGAACATTGGAGTTGCACACAGTGGAAGAGTGTAGAGAGGATTGGCATACAGTGTAGTGGCGTACAGTGGAGTGACATAGACTGGAGTGTTATACAGTTGAGCAACATACAGTGGAATAGCATACGCTGTGTGCATGGCACACACTATAGTGGCGTACAGTGCAGTGGCATAAAGTGTAGTGTGTAGTGATGTGAAACATAGAGTGGTTTGGCTGGCAGTGGAGTGGCACAGAATGGGGTTGCGATTGGTAGGGTGTTGTAAAGTTGACTTGCATAGAGTGGGTCGAGATAGAGTATGGTGGCATATAGTGGAGTAGTGTGCAATGTAGCAGTGCAGAGGGGAGTGTTATACAGTGGAATTCCATTGAGTGGAGTACTGAAGAGCAGAGAGGGGTAGAGTGTAGTGTGGTAGACTGTAGTGGCATACAGTGCAATAGCATACCGTAAAGTGGCATTGAGAAGAGTGTTGTAAAGTGAAGTGGAGTGGCGTATAGTCAAATATCAGAGTGTTGTGGCATGGAGCGGAGTGGCGTAGAGTAGTAGAGTGGTATACAGTGGAGTATCATACAGTTGAGTCGTGGAGAGTGGAATAATATTGAGTGTTACTGGGGTACAGTATTGTCTCTTAGATTAGATTGGCATGTATTAGAAGTGGAGCGACATACACTGGAGTGTTGTACAGTGGAATAGAGTAGTATGTACTAGGGTAGAGTGGATTGATATAGAGTGGAGTGGCTTATCCTGAAGTGGTGCAGACTGGAATGAGTTAGCATACATGGCCTTGTCGTAGAGTGGAGTGGTGTTTAATGGAGTAGCTTAAAGTGGAGTGGCATAGAGTGGAGTAGCATACAGTGCACTGGAATACACTGAAATGCTGCACAGTAGAGTGCCATTGAGTGAATAGCGTAGAGTGTAGTGCAGTAGAGTGGAGTTGGTACAGTGGAATAGCCTATAATGAAGTAGCATAAAGTGTAGTGGCGTACAATGTAGTTGCATACACTGGCGTGTCACAAAAGGAATTTCCTTAGAGTATAATAGCCTACAGTGTAGTGGTGTAGAATGGAGTGGCGTAAAGTGGAGTAGCATAGAGTTGAGTGGCATATGGTGGAGTGATGCAGAGTGGAACGGCGTAGAGTTATATAGCATAGATTGAAGTGGCATAGTCAATCACATACTGCCTTATTCTTTGCATTATAAGTCAGTATGTGATTGTCTAATGGCTGTGTTTACCAAACATAAAATGCCCAGCCATGTTGCTTTCAGCACAGTTAGGCTGCGTTTGGTGTTCTCCATTTCGCTGTGTTAAGGGTTAGGGTTTTGGATATAGGTAAGTAGTAGGTTTTATTGTTGTTCCCTATATATTACCACTTTATTAAAGCGTTATTAGGTAGGGAAATGCATATATTTGTACAGCATTTTAAGGCGAACTTCACATATTTAGATATATTAAATAAGTAGCGCAGTTATTTGTAGGCATTACTGAGTTCCAAAGTAGCGCAGCAGTTTGTAGGCATTACCGAGTTCCACTGGGGAAATTTTTGGGAAGATTAAAAAAATGTAAAAATAGAAAATACACTGTAGTACACTATGTGTATAAAATATAGTGTAGTAAAGTGTATTTTGAATATTTTAACATATCTTTAATTTTACATTTATTTATGTATTGCGGTACTCTGTACATATTTTTTTTTAAATATATATAAACTTATATATATATTTTCCTACCTATTATTACTTTAATAAATACAAAATACTTACCTACATCTAAGGCTGGATCGCAAAATACAGCCGAAGTGTACAAAGAAAACAACATTCCTGCCCTTAACTTTTGAAAGGCAGTCATAAGCCAATCACATAATCAGGCGTGGCCAGCACAGGTGACAGTGGTGGGGCGGGGGCGAAGAGGGTTGGTGGAGTAAACAGGGGATGTAAAATAAATAAATAAATAAAAGCACTTACCTTGCGCTTGCCACATCGCTGTGGTGAGCGCAAGGTAAGTGGTTTTATTTCTTTTTTATTTTACTTTCCCTATCCTATCGTCTTTCCACTTAATCCCATCCACCGCCCCTGTCTACGTCCTGCCCAGCTGCTGTTACTTGTGCCCACTATGCCTGCACAAAATGTCTTTTCATTGCTATGTACCACAATACTGCGACAAAATAGCGTGAAATTTCAAAAAAATACCATGACCACAGATATCACTATGATTAGATGCCTTATGCCTTAAAAAATACTTACCCTACTTACCTGTAGTACCTAAAAGGATCATCTGCACACCATATTGTGTAATCCTGCCAAATTTCAATCTGATCAGTCATTTTTGCACTACGTAAGAAACTCGCATTTTAGGACCCTCATGTTATCTTTGCAGCACCTTGACCAATCACCATAAAAATTTCCATCCTCGCCCAATTCAGAAAAAGCTATAGGTCTGGAAAGATTTGTCAAACTGTGTCTGGTCCAGCTAATGCGTACATCAGAGAACAGTTCAGGGTAAACCCACAGCTGTAGCAGGTACAGCACGGATCCCACAATTGCTCTAGATGAAGGACTCACGATGGGAGCAATAACCCTTTCTTAAAGTGAGAACAAACTCCCTAGGGTATGATCACACCTAGGGCAGGCCTGTAGACATTTGGGCAGTTCGGCTGGCCATGGCCTTGCTCAAGGTCTGCGGCATGAGCAGCTTTTAAATAAGGTGAAAAGTGGTAAGGAGGAGGAGAGTCGCCCGGCCTGCCCAACCACTAGAGCGCTAACCACACAAAATTGCATCTGTGGTGGTGCAGACATAAGAGTAACATGCATTTGCAATGCAATCCGTCTCGACTTTGGGACCATATATGTATTTAGCTATGCAGCACATGAGCCTGGGTGCTGAAACATCTACTGTTCTTTAACATGGAGGGAAAGTAGGCACCGAACTGCTTGACCCACTAGGTATAGGAACACATGGAGAGAAATATTGCCTTTCAGTGGGAAATGGTATCGTCCAAAGCTCTGTTTTAATGTAAAATCAGGGCCTTCAGTGCTCATATCACTGAAATCACAATATTTGACAAAAATATTATTGTCTACGGGTATTTGTGGAAGACAATTTTTATGTACTGGAAACTAGAGAATGCTAAAGAGATTCTGGTATTTTACTGACCTCTATTGGTCATTTTCTATCAAGAAAGTTCAATAGAGGCAATTGCCAGAAAAAGAAAAAAAACAAAGTCCCTCAGGAGAAAGCAATTCTGGTGTTTTACTGACCTCAAAAGGTCATTTCTATCAACAGTTAGATAGAGGCAGTTGAACAGAAAAAAGTCCGTAAGCGGAAGCAGACAAGTCCTAGGCTGATCTTCAGAGCTAACAAAGTACTTACTCATATAAGTATATACTGAAGTATATACAAGAGGTCTCGAATGCTCGACCTAAAAATGGCGATCCACTCTACAAAGTGCTAACAGCTAGATCCTCTGCAAGTAGGCAGTTCTAAAAACATTTAGCCCACAAAACAGTTCATTTACATAGAAATTGATGGTTTAAAACATGTGTTCCCCTTGAATAAACAATGCATTTGTTAAAAGTATTTAAAAAATTTGTAAAGCTCCAACAGTCAAAAATTCAATGTGCAATAGACTTCTTAAATTGTGTTGTCAATATCCACTGAGTGTCCGCGGTATGAGCACCTTAAATGGTTAAATACAAGAATAACCAAATTGGATGCCCAAAATGACAACATGATAATCATGGCTGGCTGGCAATTTTGGCAGTTGAAATCTCTACCATTATCTGGAGCCAATTCCAAAGTTTTGAGACAATTCTGTTTCTCCATACCGATAACACGAAGTAACATCGACCTAGCTCCTGAACACACATCGATTACATGTTCATATATTCATAAATAGGACACCATTTAGACAAATATGTATCCTGGTATTTTGCAATTGCCAAAGAGATCACCGGTGAGGTTTACAATGGCCTCATACAATAATGTGCTTATTCAATCAGAGAGAATAATATTAATGAGAAGTAATATTGGGACTGTAATCTGATTTGTCCTGGTTTCTTTGAATTAGCTTGTATCCACAATTTGACCAGAATGGAATAAATGATACAGCTGTAGTCTTGATCATAACTTTGGCTGAAATAGAGATGACATTAAAGTGTTCAATGAATATTCAAAATTGACACTCATGCATGTTTTCATCACAATAGATTTGTACTGGAAAAATTATGGTTAGTTTCTTGTTTTCTATATGTTACTTTGCACCCTAAATGGTGCATGAAATTCTTCCTGAGTGTGTGACGTATGTGCTTTACTCACTGAACTTGATTGATGATATACTATTTATATACTTATGCCCATTCTATTGAACAATATCATGAAAGTTAACTGAATTGAGATTGGTGGAGCAGGTTGGTGCCCATTTCAATAATTAATTGGTTATTACCTATATGATTTTAATGAAAGGCAACTTATATTGTTATGCTAATATACCATGATCACAGGTTGGTGTTCCAATTTTCTTAGACCTAAATTCATTGATGGACCTCAAATAGTGTATTTTGACTGTCTTTTGGCTAACTATATAATTGGATTAATATTTGCAATTTTTATATGTTTATATTGTTTACAGCCCTGAAAAAGTTTGTTGGGAAAGAAACGAGTTGGCTGTTTTTTAGGTAATATTGCATACCATAAAAATAAATAAAGAAGTGTTGTGAAAAGTCTGTCAAGTACTATGATCAGATTTTTCAAGACATACTGAGTGCCTCCAGCGTGAAACTAAATGGAAGTGCAGACCATTCAGATGGTGCTGTGATAATTGGTTTTGCCCCATTGCTAATATCTGTTCTTGCCCAGGTACTAGAATGGTAAAACTGGATCCTTCAGCCTCATATTTCAAAATAATATATAAGGGAGAAACAACACTGCTAATTACATATATTAATTAATTAATTAATTGTGTGCTTATATAGCGCGGGAATCACTCCCGAAGGGGTACCTCCGCGCTTCGACCGCTGCGAAACCCTTCCTGGCTTCCCTGAGAGATGGTCCCTTAATGGGTATCTCCAGGGTGAGACCAGGCATCCCCGGCGGTCTGGTGGGGCCGTTAGTGAAGATGAGGCAAGCTAGTGCCCAGAGTTGCCGAGTGTGATCGCTGATCAGAGTGGGCACCAAGGCGAGAGAATTATCGAGTCCGCTGACCCTGGTCCAGAAACCTGTGGCGTCGGGAATCGAACCCTGGTCCTGGGCCGTCCTCTGCTCTCGGGTCTGCCGCCTCTAACCAGTGAGCCACACTACTTCACTACTATATCCAGTCGAGATTCCAATATGTGGATTAACTCACATATGGTGAAGTGATGCAGTGATGCATCAGCTCAAGCAAACCGAGAAAACCGAGGCGGTTTTATAACTATAAACCATATGGAAACATAAAAGTGAACAATGAGCCTACGGCAACAATAAAGACCTTAAAGTTCCCATGCGATGTTTTAATCACACTTCCCACTGACCTTTGGAAATGTATTCCTCTCTAACCATACTATCACCAACACTTCCAGTCTAGCCTGTTCCCTAGAAAAATCACAAGCTAATACTCCTCACCAAGTCCACATTTTCTTCAAGACTTGTTTTAACCCTTTCTTTCTGATTACCCACTTATCACATCACTTTCACTCATCTCTATGTTTCACTGTTCATTAATCTAATGAAATCAATTAAGACAAGTCTCATTTACCTGGCCTTGTTCTACTGGATACTTTGGGTGTGCTATGTTTTTTTAAAACCAGCAAATGTTTGTGAAGTTAGTGATCGTTGCACCTCTAAAAGTTTGGAAAATGTCTCTGTTGGTTTGCTTTCACCAATTTATTTTCTGAGAATCGTGAGACAATTTTCACTTTGATCAAATATGCCCAAAATGGAAAATCATTAGGTTTAGGCTCTGCAGCATGAAGTGTCACATTAATCATCAGTCTCGTGAAAATGCAGGAACCTTTACAAAGTTTTCCATAGAATTTCACTAAGGTGGTGAGAAAAACTTCACCCATCTGTTCTGACCGACTTTTTTGGCCCTCCTGTGAGAAGAAGATGATTGGAGGTGACTCCAGTCTATTATCATTCCAGTGCAAGGATTAGAACCATAGACAGGGCCTATTCACAAGGCATAGTAATGTATTTCAGTACCCTTTTCCTTAGATCAGGGCTTATAAACTTATGTTAGGGGATAGATTCATTAGTACTAGTGATAATCCGTCCTTTTGCAAGAGTGTTAGTATACCTTCTACGGAGTTATGCTTATTTCGGGCCTTGTAGGCCTCAAACGGGACAGACTCCATCTTGCTTTCTGCCCCGGCAGCTTGAGATGCTTTTAGGTCAAATGTAATGTTTTAGTTACGAGGTGTTGTTCGCTTGGAGAGAACCGGCTCAGGCTGGCCCTTATCGAAAGACTGTATTTTTCTCCATTCCGAAGACACAACATCAGGCCGGCTGGCTGGGAACGTGTCCTTGGTACGGGGAGGTACAAGAATTTGGTGGGCGGCAGGATACTGGCCGTAACTTTCCATGAAGGAACAAGCTTCCATATTAGTGAAAGCATGAGGCAGTGAATCAGTCAGTCTGTAGGCGGCAGCTAGCCGTTAGCATCAATGCCATTAATTATTTTCCAGGCAGACAGTCGCCATTTTGAAGTCCGAGAAAGACCCAAGAAGCTGATACTCTCTTAGAAAGATTAAAGTTATTTTAGTTGGAGCAGCTGGCGAGCTTTGACCTATAAGATCAGAGCATTCCAAATGAAGCAGTTAGTCAAGAGAACGAATACCAGAGTTGCTGAAACTGAGTTATAAGATCGAAGCCGAGAAATGAAGATGGTCCGTGATTGAGAGGAGAGAGGAATAGCGCAGAACAGCCAGAGAGAGAAAGCAGCTAATGAAAGGAAGGTTCCAGTGACTTGGAGGGAAGCAGAGAAGACATAGCATAGCGGTGCAGACGTGTACCCGTGACTGCAGAAGTGTAACCCTAAGACGAGCCAAGGCACAGACGAGAAGGGAACCTAGATGACTGCTGAATCCAGACTTCACATTAATAAGGTGATGTCAGTCTTTGTCTCATAGTGTGCACATTCTAACCTTTTACTTTCCTTTGCAGGATATATGTTATAGTATAGTATTGTGTTTTTATGATCATTGTAATAAAGTACCCCAGTTCTTAGTGAACCAGCATGTGCCTCGTATTCTTGTTCAGTCAGGGTAACCTGTTCTTCTAGTCAGGCATTGTTTTTATGAACGGATGTAATTCCCGGTCAGGTAAGGAGTGACTGAGCAATGAGGGAGAGAGGGGCCCCTGAAGTGGAGAATAGATTGTACATCATCTAATTCGGTAAACTGTTGTGTGATCTATAATATTGTAGTATCATATCCCCAGTAGCCAATGAAAGATTCCTTCCAAGGATATTCATAGGAAAGTGATCGTCGTTGGTAAGCGGCGTTATTGAGAACACCAGGCGGGAAACTGGTGCCGATACCTGCAGGATTGCGGCTTGGGATGTAAGTAATGAGAACACCAGGGAGGATACTGGTGCCTAGATCCGCAGGATTGCAGCTCGGGAAGTAAGTGAGAGAACACCAGGGAGGAGACTGGTGTCTAGACACGCAGGATTGCGGCTTGTCGGGTGGGCACTGACTGTGATCAGTGTGTAATGGTAACTAATCAGAACTGCCCCAGGGTAGATTAGTCTGGGCCTAAGCTGCTGCGAGACTAATTGGTGTGGGTGTGATATTGTAGAAAACCTATGCATGTATATTGCTAATTTCCCCATCCTTAGGTACAAGGCATAGATACCTATTGTAAATATGTCCTGAGGAGGGAGGTGATTACGTTCCGGCTGGGTTGGTGGTGCTCTGAGGAGCTGATCCTATCTGGTCCGAGAATCCGGCCGTTACATCTGGCATCACGAACTGTTTACGAAGCCTGTGTGCCCTTTATTGTTGTTATCTTGTTGGTTTGCGCTCGGCTCGTACGTAGTTTCTTTTGTATATTATTTGTGAATAGTTTTAAATATCTTTTGGTGTGTCAAAATGTTTCGCGTAAGTCGAAATCTGCTTTTAAATTGCCTGTTGAGATTCCCGGCTGGGAATTGACGCCTTACGAGGTCTTCGCCCGTGAGTGGGCCGACTCTACTGGTTTGAGTGAGAATTGGACTTCTTGTTTGGAGCTGGCGGAGCCGGCTGATGTGATTTCCTGCTTACAAAAGGCACCAGTAGTGAAGGGTGAGGAGCTTCCTATTTTATGGCGCAGAGGTTGGATTATTTTGACTGCGTACAGAATTTTACATGAGAAATTTGTCAAATTACAGCAACGTTTTGTGGACATGGAGGAAAAGTTTGTCGAAGTGCAAAACGTGCATACTCTTTTGCGATGTCAAAATAAGTTGCTTGTCGACAAGCTTGAAACTTATCAGACCATTGCCGAAAGGGCTACTCTTCGCATTGTGAAGTATAAATATAGGCATCGTCGCGGTCGTGTTTGTAAACGGAAAGTGCCTCTGGTCGTGGCGAAAGCCGGACTGGATTGGAACCCCGACGAATGGGATGGTAATATCTGGGACTCGAATGATTCTGGTTCCTCGGCTGAGGAGTCTGGCAGGTGCGAATCTTCTCGCTCCGGACGTGACTGTAAATTTACTTCTTGTGACAAAACTGATGATTCCGGCGACCGTGGTCGCTCTTCCCATTCTAATGACGTTTCTCGTCCTGATTGTTCCTCTAAATCTATGGATCGGGCTTCTCCGGATGCTCGTCCGGAGGTTTCTGCGTATCCGGTTTTTCATCGTAAGCTACAACAAGCTCCTGGTAACCCGAATGGTATTGCTTTGGATAGCTTGGAAGACTTTACTCAACAGGAAGTTAGTGACATTTTACAACGTTTTCGGCAACGGCCTGGTGAGGCTTTGCTTACGTGGATGGTGCGCCTTTATGAATTGGGCGCTGCAGGTATCATGTTAGATGCAGGAGATGCCTTGAAATTTTGCTCTTTGACTTCCGATTCTACTGTACAAGATCATTTTCGAAATTTTAATGGTGCTGGCCAGATTAGTCTACTCCAGTTAGTGACTGATGGCTGTAGCCATAAATATCCTACTGAATGCGAATTTGCCTAGCCTTGGTGCTGGTAAGTTTCAATTCTATTAAGGACTCGGAGGCGAGGATTATGCCATTCTTTCATCGCTTTATTCTCTACAGCAGCAAGAAAAAATAACACAACTACTTTTCCCATGAACATTTGGGGAAAAAATAAAGTCAAACATGAGTCCTATCACAGTGTCCATGCACCGGTGTCTCCCATCATGCTCCACTGTACTTGTCTCCTCCTCTTTCTTCGCGCAAAGCCAGAACAACAGTCCACTCACGCATCTTGTTTAGAATTATCTGCTCCTGCAAAAGAACACACCATCAGATCCATTCTATACCAATAGAACGTCAGCAGTAAAACAGGAAGAGCAGTACACCGCAGAGCCATAAGCGCACATTTGAAAAGGAACATAAACGCTTTACTTACATTGCATACGGGGAGGGTCCACTTCCATGAAGTCACTGGGAGGGATAATCCTCGCCTCCGAGTCCTTAATAGAATTGGAACTTACCAGCACCAAGGCTAGGCAAATTCGCATTCTATGTCAGGACCGGAGGCTTCGGATTATGCCAGTTCAAAGCTTATCGACCACCAATCTGGCCACTTCAATAACTCGCTTGAAATAGAACCTCTTGAACGTGGAGTCCGAGGACCAATCGGCCGCTCTCATCAGGTGCTCCAACCGAGCCCCAAGGGCAAAAGCTTTAGACGCCATGGCACCTCGCATAGAGTGAGCCCCAAATTGCTTAGTATCAATCCCCGCCTCCTGCATTATCCAACGCACCCAAAGGGCGATCGTTGGTGAAGGAACTGCCTTATACGGTTTACGCAGGGCAATAAGCAGCTGCCGCTCACCCTGAGGGCGAGTATCTTCAGTCATATCCTCATAAGCGCGGAGGCACTGCATTACGCACAGTTTAGGGGAGTCCTGAAAAGCCGGGTACGAAATGACCCTAGTATGTGTTTTGGTCCATCTGCTGACGGTAAAAGAAACCCCTTCAGGAGAAAAAACCCTGGCCGTTATATCCAACGCTCGCACGTCCGAGACACGCCTGCAGGACACCAGGCACAGCAACATGGCCAACTTAGCCGTCAACTCTTTACGCGATAAAAACCTGTTCGGTTGCCAGGAAAGGAACAAATTCAGCACCCTGTTCACATCCCACAGGGCGGAATACCGAGGTTCCGGCGGCAAGGCAAGCCGTATACCCCTTAAGAGCCTACAGACTAAGGGGTGTTCGCCAACCGGGGACCCCTGAACCAGGTCGTGCCCCGCTGACACCGCCGACCGGAAAGTATTGATCGACCGATAGGCCAGGCCCTGATCAGACAGTTCCGCCAGGAAATTCAAGACACGCACTACAGGTGCCCCCACAGGAACCAAACCCCGTCGCACACACCAACGGCTCCACCGGAGCCAAGCCGATCGGTAGCGTTTGGTCGTGCTGTCGGCCCAAGCCTTGGAGAGCAAGTCCTCTGCTGTTCTCGAAAGGCCAGGCAACGTCCAGCGTCGCCGGAGAGCCTCCACGCCATCAGGCGCAAAGAGCCTTCCAGTACCAACCTGTGGGGCGCTCCCTCCGGATTCAGTAGAATGTGGGGAGACTGGGGGAGTAGGATCGGAGAATCCCAAGAAAGTTCCAGAAGAACCGGAAACCAAACTTGCGACCTCCACCACGGAGTGATCATCATCACCTGTGCTGACTGGCGGCGCAGTAACGCTGACACACGCGTTATCATTGAGAATGGTGGAAACGCATATCCCTGTACCCCCGACCGGTCTTGGAGGAACGCATCCGTCGCCTCCGCCAGAGGGTCGGGGCGCCAGCTTAAATACCGCGGGAGCTGGTTGTCCAAGCGGGAGGCGAAGAGGTCCACTGAAAATGGACCCCAACGGTCCGAGCGCTTGGCAAACAGGGTAGGGTCCAGCTTCCAAACGCTGGCGGCCAGGATATTCCTCGAGTGCCAATCGGCCACCTCGTTCTGGCGACCCGGCACATATTCCACCGTAACCGACACCTGGTGGTCCAGACAAAAGTGCCAGAAGTCCCTGCCCAGGTCCGCCAACATCTTGGACCTGGTACCTCCCAGGTGGTTGATATAACGGACCGCCGACACGTTGTCCATCCTGAGAAGGACGCAGGATTGCACTCTGTCCTTGGTCCAACACTGCACTGCGAAGGAGCCCGCTAGCAACTCCAAGCAGTTGATATGCAAGGACTGTTCGAGAGCAGACCAGGCGCCGCCCGTGGAGAAATCTCCGCACCTCGCCCCCCAGCCGGAACGGCTGGCGTCCGACTCTATCACGATATCTGGGGCGGAACCGAAAATCGCACGGCCATTCCAGGCCTCCATGTGCGTAAGCCACCGCTGCATTTCGTCCCTCACGTCCTGTGACAAGGGAATCAGCTGAGAGTATGTCAATCCCCTCCGCAGGTGGTACACCTTCAAGCGCTGCATGGCGCGGTAATGAAGGGGTCCCGGGAAGATAGCCTGGATCGAAGAGGACAACAGGCCCACTAGCCTCGCCAGGTGGCGCAAAGAAATCATCTGCTTCGCTAGGGTTTGACACAGCTCGTGCCTGATCCGCGCCATCTTCCTGGCCGGCAGACTCAAGGTGGCTGCCACCGAGTCTATGGTGAAGCCGAGGAACGTAGCGCACTCCATGGGAACCAAAAGAGACTTTTTCTCGTTGATCACGAACCCTAGGCCTTGTAAAAGGTTGACCGCAGACTGCAACTGTGACCGCAGCCTCTCGGGGCACTGGTCCATGAGCAGCATGTCGTCCAGGTACACTATCATTCTGACCCCTTGAGCCCGTAAGGCCTCCACCACTGGTCGCAACACCTTTGTGAAGCACCACGGTGCCGAGGAGAGCCCAAAAGTAAGAGTGGTGAACTCGTAAACCTGACCGTCCCACCTGAACTGGAGGAAACGCCGATGAGGGGGAAAAATGGGAATCGTTAAGTAAGCGTCTTTCAAGTCTAGCCTGACCATCCAATCGGACTGGCGCAAGACATCGCGCAAGAGATGTATCCCTTCCATTTTGAAATGCCGATACACCAACCACTCATTGAACTCCTTCAAATTTATCACGGAGCGACTGCCCCCATCAACCTTGTCTACCAAGAAAAGATTGCTTATGAAACCTGAGGGGTGCTCGCAAGCGTAACAAATCGCCCCTTTTTGGAGGAGGGCCGCGACCTCTTCGCTCACCAAAGCCGCATCGCGCTGGGAAAAGGTAATGGGACGAGGACGCTGCAGCTGACACGGATGGCCATGGAACTCCATTTGGAAGCCCTGAACCGTCTGCAGCACCCAAGCATCGCTGGTAAGGGAGGCCCATGCAGGAAAAAACTGCGCCAGTCGCCCCCCCACTCTCAAAGTCGCGGAAGGCAGTACACTCACCTCGACCACCGCCTTGCTGTTGGCCACGCTGACCTCCATGACCTCCGAACTTCTGCCCTCTAGTGGGGTAGAAATTGTTGAACCTGGCCTTGTCCTGATACTGGCCACGTCCGGAGCCTTGACCTCTATCCGAGCTGGCGCCCCGGCCGAACGAGCGGCCCCTGCCTCGTCCGGCCTTGTCGAAAACACGAGGCGCGAAGACTTTCTTAATATTGGACTGGGCACGATCCAAGGACGTGAAGGTGGCCACAAATTTCCCTAATTCCTTGAAGAACGGGTCACCGAACAAACCCCCCTGGGCCACTGCACCTCCGAGGCGAGGTCGCCCAGCTTGGGATCCACCTTAATAAGCAGGGAACGCCTCCGCTCCGTAGAGAGGGCGCAGTTGGCGTTGCCAAGGAAAATGATGGCCCTCTGGGCCCAGTTGGACAGAACCTCCGGGGAGATCGTATCGCCCGACACCTTGGCCTCCTCCGCCATATCCAAGATCTTGGTAAGGGGCCCGACAGCATCCAAAAGCTTGTCCTGGCAAGTGCGCCAGGACCTGTCGATTCCCTTCCGAGGGTCCTTGACGAACTTTTGAAGAAAGGTCGCCATTTTCGGGTCGATGTCCGGGGTCATGGCCACCTTGCCTTCCAACGAGGGCCGGGGACACTCCGCACGCAGGCGGCTCCTGGCATCCTTGTCCACCGGCTTCCTCAGCCTATTAGCGACGTACTGGGCCACCTTGTCACACGGAACCCACTCTGATGAACGGGGGTGGACGATGTCGTCTGGGTCCAGCATGTCCGATGGACCTGCGGAGGATGAGGGCTGAGAGGGAAGCCACGACCGGGAAGAACAGGCCTCCTCCTCCGAGTCCGGCGAGTCGTCGTCGTCGCGCTGCGGGTCCGGAGACATCGCAGGGGGAGAAAGCGGGGGAACCTCTGACGGAAGAGGAGCGGGAGGCTGCGCGTCCTCTAGGGCTTTGAAGGCACTCTTCACCTTAGCGAAAGCCGCCGAATCAACTCCCTCAGTGCAAGGCTTCTTGGGAGGAGGCGGGGTAGGGGACGAATCCGGCCCAGAGGCCGGAGCCGGCGCCGGAAGCAAGGCGGCAAACTTGGCATAGGCCTCGTCCAGGCACGCCGAAAGGCGTTGCTCCAGGGGGACCATGGCCTGGTCCACCGCGCGATAGATGGATTCGTCGACCGCCTGGTAGAAGTCATCGTCCAACGGGACATAGTTCAGGGGGTCTTCCTCCGGATAGTTGTCCGCGTCCCCCTGCATAGCAAGGTAAATTAGGCTCTAGCAACGGGAACGGAAGACAAGACCCAATGACCCTCCTCAGGGCACTCTACAGTCTGGGGAGTCCCAGCGATATGGGTGGCCCAAGGCACACAATTAACGGGCAAAGCCCTGGAAACGCTGCAGCCCACAGAGTCTCGGGGCGCCTCCCGGCAAAGCGTTCCCACAGCACAATTACGACCCCGTAGGGTGTTCGTCAAATAATACAATCCAAAGGGCGTCCAGAAAAAAGGGGAAACCTAATTACGACCCCACAGGGTGTCAGAGCCGGGAGGCTAGGCACGGGTCCGCTGGTGATAGGACCGCGCCAGAACACTCTAGAAGCTTCTGGGAGCGGTCCTTCAGCAAACTAGACACCGGCCCCTGGTGGTAGCGCCCCCACACCGCACACTACTGGGCAAGGATCGCGTAAGGAGCGCACTAGGCGTCCCGCGACCAATCAAGGGAATCTGTGGAGAAAAAATCAGAAACCCGACACCCGGCCCAAAGGCCAAAGGCACCACACAGAAACCCAAAACCCAGGAGAGAAGGAAAAACTAACTTAACTTGCTGCGAGCAGCGAAGAAAGAGGAGGAGACAAGTACAGTGGAGCATGATGGGAGACACCGGTGCATGGTCACTGTGATAGGACTCATGTTTGACTTTATTTTTTCCCCAAATGTTCATGGGAAAAGTAGTTGTGTTATTTTTTCTTGCTGCTGTAGAGAATAAAGCGATGAAAGAATGGCATAATCCGAAGCCTCCGGTCCTGACATAGAATCTGATTGGCCTGTGAATGACAAACCGTGGTATACTTTGCGCGATGCGGCGCAGCGATTGAAAGAGGAGGTGATGAAAACTGCGAATTTTCTCAGTACTGCTGACAGGTTGTTGGATGGTTTATTGACGTCTTCTGTGCGGAATCGCATTATCCGTTCTTCCCCTGTTGCTTATAAGCAGGTTATGATGGCTTTGTTAATTAATCAAACTGGCAATGCTCTATCTATGGTGCTTGAATCTGTCCGTCAGCCTGGTGAATTGGGTGACTGGTTTAAACTTGAGAGACAGTCTCGACCGGAGGGTCGTACTGCTGGAGATTATAAATTCTCTAGACGTGATATGTTTCTGGCACTTTTGAATGACGGTGTGAAAAAGGAGGACATTGATGGTGAACATAATAATCGCCTATGGGAGATGTTTTGCAAGCGTGGTTTGGATCGTAAGGAGGGTGCCCGTCATGTGCGTAAGAATGATTGTGATCGCGGTTGTTCTGATGACAGTGGTGACGACAGGCGTCGTGTGGATTCTGATCGTCGTGGTGAACGGCGGTATGAGCGTGATGTGTCCCCTCGTTATGAGAAGGAGAAGGGGCAAGAGGGGGAAAACGAAAGGGAGAGAGATGATCGTGTCTACACCAGATATAGAGATGAAAGGGATCAGTCCACTGAGTTGAGGAGAAGGGAGGATCGACACAGACTTTCCGATCGTAACTCACAGTACCATACAGATGACAGGAACCCATTTCGTAATGGCAATGGATATGAACATGATGTTTTAATACCCAAAAAACATGAGAGCATGTACCCTGATTTGTCTTGGTTGACAGAACGTAGTAAGAATGACTAGGAAATAGGTCAAGCTCCAGTACGCAGGTGGGCTCACAGAGACAATAGACCCTATGTAGATATTGAAATTTTTTGGAAACATCGTAATATCCAAAGGGCCCGAGCATTGGTAGATACAGGAGCGGAGGCCACTCTTATTCATGGAAAATCAAAGAAATTCAAAGGTAATTTTTTCACAATTACTGGTTTAGGTGGAAAGGAAACTCCTGCAGTGCAAACTACACTTGAAATGAGAATAGGCAGAATTCCCCGAAAAGAATATTCTGTATTAGTTGTACCACTTTTGGAGTATATAATTGGAATTGACATTTTAAAAGGAATGATTTTGCATTTAGATGACGGCTGTTATCAATTTGGAACTAAACATTATATATCGTCCAGACCCGTACGGGTTGGTCGTTTAAGAATGCCCCCCATAAAAATCCCTCAGGCTACAAAAGTTGTTTCTCAGAAGCAATATCGTATCCCAGGTGGCCATGAAGAGATTAGTGCCACTATTCAGGATTTGGTTGATGCAGGAGTTATAACTCCGGTTACTTCTGCTTGGAATAATCCCGTTTGGACGGTGCGTAAGAGTGATAATTCTTGGCGCATGACTGTTGATTATCGCGAGCTGAACAAACATACACCCCCTTTGACTGTTGCAGTATCGGATATTATTACTTTAATTGAAAGAATTCAAAAGCATCCAGGTACATGGTATGCGTCCATTGATATTGCTAATGATTTCTTTTCAATTCCGATTGCCCCCGAGTGTCAGGAACAATTCAGTTTTACATGGAATGGACGTCAAATGACGTTTAGAAGTCTTCCCCAAGGCTATGTACATAGTCCTACAATCTGTCACCGGCTGGTGGCGGAACATTTGTCCGAAGTATCTGTACACCCGCAATTTCAGATGTGTCATTATATTGATGACATTTTGATTCAAGGTGAAACACAAGATCAAGTTCAGACCCAATTAGATCAAACCCTTGAGTGTTTACGTGAGAAAGGTTGGGAAATTAATCCCGATAAGTTACAAGGTCCATCCCAAAGTGTAAAGTTTTTAGGCATCAATTGGCATGAGGGTCACAGAGAGGTGATTCCACAGGTTAAACAAAAAGTTTTAGATTTCGCAGTCCCAAGAAACAGGAAGGAAGCCCAGAGCTTCATTGGCTTGTTTGGCTTTTGGCATCAGCATATCCCACATTTGAGTCGGATATTGGCCCCTTTATATCGAGTCACTCGTAAAAAGAATGTGTTTGAATGGGGCGAATCACAGCAAACTGCGTTCAATTTGGCAAAAGAAGCGATTCAGTATGCTTTGGATCTGTGGCCTGTGTGCGAGGGTGATGTGGATTTGAATGTGTCTGTGCAAGGTCTTTTTGCAAATTGGAGTCTATTTCAAAAACAAGGCAGACATAAAGTACTGTTAGGTTTTTGGACCAAAAAGTTACCTGAGGCTGGTGAGCGTTATACACCTTTTGAGAAACAGTTGCTTGCGTGTTATTGGGCTCTGGTGGATACCGAGCAATTGACTTTGGGTCATGATGTGATTTTGAGACCTGAAATTCCTATTATGCAGTGGGTTTTGAGTTCGCCGAAAACTCATCGAATTGGACATGCTCAAGAAGCGAGTGTGATTAAATGGAAATGGTACATTCAAGATAGGGCACGTGTGGGTCCGAAAGGTGTAGCATCTTTACATGAGCAAGTGGCGCAGGCGCCATCGATTGAGACTGGAAGTGATTGCTCTGTACCTGTAGTACAGGAATCTCCTGTTAAGTGGGGTAAGCCATTTGATGATTTGTCCGTGGAGGACAGAAAACATGTATGGTTTACGGATGGTTCAGAAAAGTTTATAGGAGAGAAACAGCATTGGAAGGCAGTGTCCTATATTCCGATCACACAAAAGTTGCTGAGTACAACCGGTGAAGGAAAGAGTAGTCAATTCGCTGAATTATATGCAGTTTACCAAGTTTTGAAGCAGGAATTACCTGGCACATGTCATATTTTTACTGATTCCTGGTCCACTGCTAATGGACTGGCGGTTTGGTTACCAACTTGGCATTCTCATAACTGTGAATTGCATTCAAAAGAACTGTGGGGAAAAGAATTATGGCAAGAAATTTGGGAAATGCTCCCACAGAGGAATCTTTCATGTGGATGCTCATACCCCAATAGATTCCCTTGACAAATTCTTTCATAACATTGCAGATGAGAAATCTAAAATTGCTGAGGCAGTGGTGGATATGCAAGATTCTGATTTGGCAGGATTGGCGAAATGGGCCCACCAGAAAGCAGGACATTTTGGAGAGAGAGCCACTAGCAGGTCGGCCGGCGATCGAGGAATTTGTATTCCTTTAGATTTTATTAAAGATACCATTTTGCATTGTCCCATCTGTCAACATTCCAGATGACGAAAAGTATCACAAATTGTTAGAGGTCATTTACATCGAGGAAAATTGCCCACTCAAATTTGGCAGATTGACTATATTGGTCCACTCCCTATGAGTAAAAGTTGCCAATATGTTTGTACAATTGTCGATACCTACAGTGGCCTTTTAGTGGCCTTTTCTTGTAAACAAGCTACCCAAGTGAACACCATTAAAACATTGGAATTGATTATGCTCTATTATGGTGTTCCATTTCAAATTCAATCTGACAACGCATCCCATTTTCGTGGAAGATTTGTACAGGAATTTTGTGTGGAAAATAACATTGAATGGGTGTTTCATATACCATATTATCCACAGGCATGGATAATAGAACAATTGCGAAAATTGACTGACAATAAATATAAGAATTGGAGAGATTATTTGTTCCAAGCACTGTTAATTTTGAACAATCGTCCCTTTTTGAGTGCTAAATCTTCTTTAATGCGTTTGTTTCCCCCAACTGTTGATGCAAAACCCAATTCCGTTGGCAATACTGTAATGTACTGGGAAATTCCCCCCGGAGCACTGGCTCCATGCAGAGCAACCCCAGGTTCCGCAGGCTTGGACCTGCATGCTATGAATGACACTGTGATTAAGAGTAGAGGTCGAGTCATCATTGAAACCGGTGTTGGTGTCTGTATACCAACGGGAAATTTTGGACTGATTGCCCCTAGATCGGGCCTGGCCTTAAAAGGCATTCAAGTACTCGGTGGAGTCATTGACAGCGATTATCAGGGAGAGATTAAGGTTCTCCTGCTGAACAGCAGTGAGGTTGATTTATCGATTCAAAAGACTGACCGAGTTGCTCAATTGCTAATTATGCCTGTTTTCAGTGGCGAGATTCAGAAAGGCACTGCCCCAACGTTGCTAACTGTGCGAGGACAGAAAGGATTTGGCTCTACGGATAATCCGGGAACGAGAATATGGCTGCAATCACCTAAAAATCCCCCTGAACAAGCTGAAATCATTGCAACCGGTCATGACAATACCATTTTAGTAATGAGACCAGGGAAAGATAGCTGGGAAGCTGTCCCGGCTGACAAATGTTACCTACGAGAATGAATAATGCCTGTATTTGATTTTCTTTCAGATCACTCTCTGGACTGTTGCTGCAGGATGTGCCGGCGTTGGACTCCTTTAGGGTTGCTACGTCGGGAAAGGAGGGAACCCACAGACTTTGGTTGATTCGAGAACCCGAGTACCGCGTTCCTTTGCTGCGTGGGATTCATCATCTAACTTTTGGACTACTTTAGCTAAACGAGTTACCAATTCTCCACATTTTTTCCTGACGCCGATGCGTTCAGTGACTGACATTCTAGCGACCTGTTCGGTTGCTATCCCCCCTTCGTTAGAAACCTTAACACATATTTTTAACATATCAAATGCCCGACCCAATGTAATTCTTGGTGATTTCGCCGCACACGAATACTGTCCTCTATGTACTATACTTTCAGACTCAACGCACCCGATTCATTCCCAAATCACAACATATAATATCACACAGGGTGATATGTGTTTTTTCCTTACTTGTGATCCTAATGCAATTACTGAATGTGTACGGTTGAAGCTTAAGACAGCAACTTCTTTTTCAGTTCATGAACGAACTTTGTGTTCCCGAAGACCTCCAAAGTCATGTACTTCTGTTAAAAATAATATGACCTGTAAGAGTATAGTAGTTGCCCCTAGCCATTATCGCACAATGTTGATACCTTCTGGTTGGCTTTTTTCCTGTGGCAACACTTCTTGGACCTATATTCCCGCAAATATTTCCGGAGGCCCATGTGCCATCACTAGGCTGAGTTTATTGATGTTTTCTTCACATCCTA
Source organism: Lissotriton vulgaris (assembly GCF_964263255.1). Taxonomy (NCBI): domain Eukaryota; kingdom Metazoa; phylum Chordata; class Amphibia; order Caudata; family Salamandridae; genus Lissotriton; species Lissotriton vulgaris. The sequence continues at coordinate 1,086,172,942 of NC_141694.1, read as the reverse complement.
ATACCTATTCCCGTATAGTTCGTGATGCTATGATGTTACATGAGGATTGTGATTCTTCCTTACATCTTTATTCCAAGTCTGAATACCTTAGCTTAGCCATTTCGATTATTGGTGTCCCAGCATTGGCTGTCTATAATGCCAAATCAATAGGGAAAATGGCCTGCTGGATGGTCAAGTCGATTAATCACACTTCTACCATTTTATCTGATATGTTATTAGATGCCCAGGGTGAATGTAGAGCTATTTTACAAAACCGTGCTGCTATCGATTATCTTTTACTTAAACATGGACATGATTGTTCTGATTTTGAAGGTCTTTGCTGTTTTAACCTGTCTGATCATACTAAATCTATTCAGGCTCATATTGACAAACTTCATGACTTGACTGAAGAAGTTAGAAAACACATTGACCAGGGTTGGTTTGACTGGCTCTTCAATTGGTTACCTGACTTACATTCCTTACGACAGATATTAGGGGGTATTATGATTGTTATTAGTATTTTAGTGGCTAATTGCTGCTTTATTCAGTGCATTCCTTCCCTACTTCAATACTGTAGATTCTGCACGAGGAATAGATCAGTTAGTTTTGTCTCTTATTATTCTTCCGCAGATGTGAGTTCCGTTTAACGAATGATTAATAGACTAAAGTCAAGGGTGAAGTGTTCTGACCGACTTTTTTGGCCCTCATGTGAGAAGAAGATGATTGGAGGTGACTCCAGTCTATTATCATTCTAGTGCAAGGATTAGAACCATAGACAGGGCCTATTCACAAGGCATAGTAATGTATTACAGTACCCTTTTCCTTAGATCAGGGCTTATAAACTTATGTTAGGGGATAGATTCATTAGTACTAGTGATAATCCGTCCTTTTGCAAGAGTGTTAGTATACCTTCTACGGAGTTATGCTTATTTCGGGCCTTGTAGGCCTCAAACGGGAGAGACTCCATCTTGCTTTCTGCCCCGGCAGCTTGAGATGCTTTTAGGTCAAATGTAATGTTTTAGTTACGAGGTGTTGTTCGCTTGGAGAGAACCGGCTCAGGCTGGCCCTTATCGAAAGACTGTATTTTTCTCCATTCCGAAGACACAACATCAGGCCGGCCGGCTGGGAACGTGTCCTTGGTACGGGGAGGTACAAGAATTTGGTGGGCGGCAGGTTACTGGCCGTAACTTTCCATGAAGGAACAAGCTTCCATATTAGTGAAAGCATTAAGCAGTGAATCAGTCAGTCTGTAGGCGGCAGCTAGCAGTTAGCATCAATGCCATTAATTATTTTCCAGGCAGACAGTCGCCATTTTGAAGTCAGAGAAAGACCCAAGAAGCTGATACTCTCTTAGAAAGATTGAAGTTATTTTAGTTGGAGGAGCTGGCGAGCTTTGACCTATAAGATCAGAGCATTCCAAATGAAGCAGTTAGTCAAGAGAACGAATACCAGAGTGGCTGAAACTGAGTTATAGGATCGAAGCCGAGAAATGAAGATGGTCCGTGATTGAGAGGAGAGAGGAGTAGCGCAGAACAGCCAGAGAGAGAAAGCAGCTAAGGAAAGGAAGGTTCCAGTTACTTGGAGGGAAGCAGAGAAGACAGAGCATAGCAGTGCAGACGTGTACCCGTGACTGCAGAAGTGTAACCCTAAGACGAGCCAAGGCACAGACGAGAAGGGAACCTAGATGACTGCTGAATCCAGACTTCACATTAATAAGGTGATGTCAGTCTTTGTCTCATAGTGTGCACATTCTAACCTTTTACTTTCCTCTGCAGGATATATGTTATAGTATAGTATTGTGTTTTTATGATCATTGTAATAAAGTACCCCAGTTCTTAGTGAACCAGCATGTGCCTCGTATTCTTGTTCAGTCAGGGTAACCTGTTCTTCTAGTCAGGCATTGTTTTCATGAATGGATGTAATTCCCGGTCAGGTAAGGAGTGACTGAGCAATGAGGGAGAGAGGGGCCCCTGAAGTGAAGAATAGATTGTACATCATCTAATTCGGTAAACTGTTGTGTGATCTATAATATTGTAGTATCATATCCCTAGTAGCCAATGAAAGATTCCTTCCAAGGATATTCATAGGAAAGTGATCGTCGTTGGTAAGCGGCGTTAATGAGAACACCAGGCGGGAAACAGGTGCCGATACCTGCAGGATTGCGGCTTGGGATGTAAGTAATGAGAACACCAGGGAGGATACTGGTGCCTAGATCCGCAGGATTGCGGCTCGGGAAGTAAGTGAGAGAACACCAGGGAGGAGACTGGTGTCTAGACACGCAGGATTGCGGCTTGTCGGGTGGGCACTGACTGTGATCAGTGTGTAATGGTAACTAATCAGAACTGCCCCAGGGTAGATTAGTCTGGGCCTAAGCTTCCGCGAGACTAATTGGTGTGGGTGTGATATTGTAGAAAACCTATCCATGTAAATTGCTAATTTCCCCATCCTTAGGTACAAGGCATAGATACCTATTTTAAATATGTCCTGAGGAGGGAGGTGGTTACGTTCCGGCTGGGTTGGTGGTGCTCTGAGGAGCTGATCCTATCTGGTCCGAGAATCCGGCCGTTACACCATCCCATGTTGATCTGGGCTAAAACAACACTCGCTTGTAAAATAAAACTTCTAGATATAGACTCCCAGGAGATTCTAGCCATTGACATGGCCTCCCTCAAAGGGGACATCCATGTTAGGATTTTTAACATGTACAATAGGTTTAAAAGTCCACACGAACCCTCAGACACCATGACAACGTTAATAAATTTCTTTAAATCTGACAATAATAATAGCCCCCTCATTATTGCAGATTTTAATACAACATACGAGCTGGTAGACTATCAGAAGGAATTAGTCCGGGAGGAGGAAGAAGGTAGCGGCATCAAAAGGCTTCAAATTCCATCACTCAAAATATTAACTTGTGTAGCGTAGCAAGTGTTATTGTTTACTCTTGCCCAGGGGGTGCGGGCATGTAATGGGAAGGCTCTCTCAGGCCCTAGTGCAGATTGCACATTTAAGAGGGGGAGCTCTAGAAGTAGAATAGATTACATCTTGGTCGAGTTCGTTCTCTGGCCACAAGTTAGTGATATGGCACTTTTTAACCGAAGTGATAGCGACCACAACGCTCTACTCTTAAGCTTTACAAGGCTACTGTTTTTAAGGCCCCAGCAAAGACTAACAAGGGCGCAGGTAGTAACAACTAACAATAATAGGAGAATTAAGTGGACTAACCCAGTTGCTGACGGAAGGCTCCTTCTGGAAGTGTATATTTGAGGTGGTGCAGTTTCTTGTGAAGATGCCTTACGCCTCCCTAAATCATGATGATGTTTTAGCCAGCTACCAAGATCTGGCAAATAATATTTCACCCTATTTCAGCAGCCAGGGAGGGTCACTTCCTCGAAATTGTAAACATGCTGTTTAGTACAATAAGGATTGTAGTAAGTCAAGAGCAGAACTCATGGAGGTTGTAAAGGGGGGGAGGAGGCTGAAGATACAGAACAAAAGGAAGTCCTATAAGAGCACTCAAAGGGAAGCCATTCGCAATAGGGAAACAGAGGGTTTGGTCACCCTAGTCGAGGCTTCTAGGTTAAAGGAGTCCCGGTTAGTCTGGCATCTCTTCTCCAAGGGGGGTTACTTACCAGGTTGTAGAAAACGAATTTCATATACAGCCGCATACTTGGGAAGAGTATTTTCAGGCCCTATACTCTGATGAGAATGGTGAGGTTGTGGGTGATGCAGGAGACAAACCTAGAGTTTGCAATGATGTGTTTGTTTGGAACGAGGAAGTGAGTTTTCCCCTTTTTGAAGTTAAAAATGCAATTACTTCTCTCAAAACTGGCAAAGCCCCTGGGTTAGACAGTCTCCCAGGTGACCTATACAAGTCGAAACCCAATACCTGGGGCCTTCTGCTTCACTTAGTATTTAATGCCATTACTCGTGGAGGTCTTATCCCGGCTACATTGAAGGGTACCAAAATAATCCCAATATTTAAAAAAGGGGACAAAGGGGATCCTGCAAACTATAGGCCCATCAACCACATAGTTGTGTCACAAAAGATCTTTAGTAAATTAATTTTAACACGCATCAAAAATTGGGTAGAGGAAAATAACATACTTTCGCACTTGCAGGCGAGGTTCAGAGCTGCTACCAGCACACTGGATCAAGTGGTTCGCTTTTTAATGTTCTTCTGGAAAGAGGTTAAAGTTAAGAAGGGTCACCTCTATGTAGTTTTTGTTGACCTCAAAACTGCTTTTGACTCCATTGATTGCACTAGGCTCTGGACTACCCTGAGAGACATGGTTTTCCCCCTGTCCTTCATCTTTTAACCAGGTTACATCACAATAATTATGCCAGGATCAGATGGAGCCAAGATGGAAGGTTGTCTGAAAACATTTTAATTGGGAAAGGAGTGCTCCAGGGCTGTGTGCTGGTCCCAGCTATGTTTACCCTATTAATGAATGAGCTAATAAATGAGTTGTAAGACTGTGAAGGTGACCCACCGAAACAGGGAGGCGAGCAAATACCATCACTCCTGTTCGCCGATGATACGTTACTAATATCTAAAATGACAATGGGCATTCAGAATGTATTAACTACATTTTCTAGCGCTTGCAAATCCAGGGGTTTGGTAATTAACTGTACAAAAAACAAATATATAGTTTTCAATCCCTATACCTCTGCCAAAGGGAAAGTTCTATTTGAAGGCCAACCCGTAGAGCAGGTCAATGCCTTTGATTACCTAGGCATTAGAATAAGTGACAATCTGGTATGGTCCCCTCAAATTTCGAAAGTACCTTGACGCTTCAATGTGTGGATTGTGCATTAGTGAAAAGAGCCAAACGCTCAGCATTTCGCCCTATTTCCCCTATGTTCGAAATACATAGGGCAAAAGGCCTGGGCGCAGAACTTTACGGGGCAGAATTATGGGGTCTTGAGGATACAAAACAATTAGAGGTTGCTGAAAATAAATTTGTAAGAGCGCTGCTAAATATTCCTAAGAATACACCCCTCTTGCCATTACGCCTCGACCTTGGGTTAAAATCGATCTCCCATTGTGCTGTCCTAAGGGTGCTTTTGTTCTGGGCGAGACTCTGGGTTAGTAATCCCAGAATACCCGTAAAAGATGCTGCAGGTGAATTACTATCTCTCCAAAACAAAAAAGTTTTTTTGGCCCTGGTTTGGGAAAGTTAAGGGGTGGCTTTTGAAATTAGGTTTAGGTATTCTGTGGGAATGATCCATGTCCATAACAAAGAAAATGATCCCCCAGTTGAAATCTACATACTGGAATTTTATTAATACTGGTTGCACTGAACGCAGGTCATTAGGCACTCTAACTACACATTTTTTAAGTGTTAAAATGTGTTTTAGATTTGAAATGTATATGGACGATGTAGAACCACAGCAGGCACGTGCACTTTATATACAGTTCAGATTTGGCACTATTCTGTTAAATGCTATTAGAAGCACATGGACACATTCATCTATCATTCCTATGTGTCCATCCCGTAACTCTGCTGTTGAAACCCTTGATTAGAATGTATTTTTCTGCCCTGTATATCCTGCTTTGAGGAAAAAATTGATTGCTTCTCCATGCCGGTGTTGTCATTTTCCCGTTCTCAGATGCTTTGCGTGTATTTAGCTCTAACACTACCAAATGGCTTGTTTTTACTTTAACCGGATATCTTTAATATGCTTGGTGGTTGAGGACCAAGGTGGATACACAATTCCTTTTCACTGAAATAGGGGGAAACTCTAGTGAAGGTCCTGACCTAAGTTTAGTGTTGTAGCTAAATACTTTTCAGCTCTTATCAATATCTAATTGACTCCACATATTTTAAAATTCACTTTTACTTTATCTCTTAATCTTCGAAAGAGTTATACATCTAGCTGTATTTTAGATCAATGCCTGAAGTTATGTTATGCTGCTAATTATTTTATTATTTGTATATATTAGTGTTGAATTGATGAGCTATGATGTATTTTAATATGTGTTGTGTTTTTATGCTATGTGTGAATGATCATGCTATTGATGGAATAAATAAATAAATAAAAATAAAAAATAAACTTCGCCCATCCATTTCAATAATTCTGTACTACTGGCACATACGAATTCCCCTCTGCAACACAATTGAACAATATGATCAGGTAATCTACATGGAATGCAATGCTTTTTTCAAGCAGTTCAATACATACACCTCGAAGGCTACAGCATGTGACCTTTCCACCCACCTGCAAACTGACAATTCAACAATTGGCCTATCTCAGTGAATGGTGAATATAATGCACAGTCACATTTCTTGCTTGCTGAATACAAAGTCTACTTCTACAATAACAACTCTACTCCTAAGGAGGCAAAAATTCACTACATTCATGTTCACTTGCCCGCATGCCCAAACCTGCAAACTGGTAATGACTATGGCAGCCCTCCTAGCACAAAGCTGATCTGTTGGGTATTTCAACTCTTCTTTTTTGTCTCTTCGCACCTATGCCTCATTCCATCTCCTTTCTTGGTTACATGTTGCCTTCCAAATCAATCTTAATTAGAGATTTGCCCATCTGCCAAACTGCCAACTCTGCTACACTGCCACTCCCCGTAACTTGTAGATCATAAAATGTGTTCTACTTTTTCAACTGTAAAAGAAATCTAGGTAACTGAAAGCTGGGTGTTAAACATGACCTCTTTGGTGTGATGTCCCCCGAAACTTTTCACCTTCACCCCTTCTATTTTCTGAATAAATGTTTTGGGTTATTACGACTCTGTGCACTTTACAACTGCTGACCAGTCCTAAAATTCTTGTTCTTTCTTACTAAACATAGTAAAATTGGTTGACACAGTCTGGCACATATGGCCGGGATGCCCGCCACCCCCTCCCAACACCAATTCCCAATGGGAGTAGACAGACACAGGTTTGAACTTTTGGAAGGCGGGGGGGAGTTACCCCCCCGGCCGTATTTATTAAAATATGAAACAAAATTTAAAAAAATTAAATAAAAGTTTCATGAATTGTATACAATTTTACATTTATTACATTTCGATGAAGACATGTTCTTTGGCTAACCTTAACTGATCTCTAATACAAAGGTTTCCTAGCCGAGTCTAGCATCCTGAAAATGCATATATTCTAAATTAAAATTGTACATCCTAGCATTAAGGGCCAACGGCAAGGTCTTAACCAGTGTCAGATCCCTACTACCAAAATCCCGCCCTCACCGTGTGAGTGGCGCATGAGCAGAGGACTTTACCCTCATTGCCACCTGTAACTTCCCTTGTCGTGGGGGCCCCCTTTTCGCTCGATGCCATCTTAAAGGTCGTCCGAGTTCCCGTGTGAGGTATCTGTAGGAAGGACAGCGTGGACTCCCCCCATCCCCACACACTCTATCCGCCGTCGCGGATATCCGGCCCCTGGGAAATTTGTAGGAGGGGCATCTAGCCGCCTCCCCCCTGGGAGGGGCCTATGGCCGTCTCCCCCTAGGCGACCCATCCTTAGTGGGTGCCGCCTCCCCGTGGAAGGGGCCAATGGCCGCCTCCCCCAGGGGGCTCCCATCCATTCTGGATGGCGCCCCCCTCTAGGGACCTTGAAATTACTGCTCACCGATCATGACCTTACCGCCCGACCAAAAAATAAATACGACAGTTGTTTTACCTACTAAGGGAAGAAAAAATTCTGACATAGCCTTGATGAGTCATCAACTTCATTTTCTTACAAAGGGAAACTTTATCTTAAAAGCAGAAGCCACATCATTATATGACACATTCCCTTACTTCTCTACAAGAGGAAAAAAGGCCTATACATTTCTATCTAATCAAACTTTATTTAAACAAACATTGCCATAAGGGGCTGGTGGGTGGGTCAAAATTGCCGCTTGTTCCGTCGAGGGCTCACGAGCAACGAGTTGGTGCAGCCTTCAGAGCACAGGAACAAGAGCACGCTTCTTCGAATTCCCGCTCTATTTATTCGTCTGCGGGAGGGCGGGGACCCTCCTCCGGTACGCCTACTGGGCGTGGTCTTCCATGCGGGTGTGTAGGACAACCCCTCCTGGGCGGGAAAGGGCGCGCCCCGGCTACGCCACTTCGGGCATACCAGCCGAGCCACGCCTCCCGCCCAAAATGGTTTCCCGGGGGATCGGGGCACCCAACCATACGTTCGGGGGGACCGAGTGGTCGCCCCTTTCCATATGGCCGGGATGCCCGCCACCCCCTCCCAACACCAATTCCCAATGGGAGTAGACAGACACAGGTTTGAACTTTTGGAAGGCGGGGGGGAGTTACCCCCCCGGCCGTAGTTATTAAAATATGAAACAAAATTTAAAAACATTAAATAAAAGTTTCATGAATTATGTGCAATTTTACATTTATTACATTTCGATGAAGACATGTTCTTTGGCTAACCTTAACAGATCTCTAATACAAAGGTTTCCTAGCCCAGTCTAGCATCCTGAAAATGCATACATTCTAAATTAAAATTGTACATCCTAGCATTAAGGGCCAACGGCAAGGTCTTAACCGGTGTCAGATCCCTACTACCAAAATCCCGCCCTCACGGTGTGAGTGGCGCATGCGCAAAGGACTTTACCCTCATTGCCACCTGTAACTTCCCTTGTCGTGGGGGCCCCCTTTTCGCTCGATGCCATCTTAAAGGTCGTCCGAGTTCCCGTGTGAGGTATCTGTAGGAAGGACTGCGTGGACTCCCCCCCATCCCCACACTCTCTATCCGCCGTCGCGGTTATCCGCCCCCTGGGAAATTCGTAGGAGGGGCATCTAGCCGCCTCCCCCCTGGGAGGGGCCTATGGCCGTCTCCCCCTAGGCGACCCATCCTTAGTGGGTGCCGCCTCCCCGTGGAAGGGGCCAATGGCCGCCTCCCCCGGGCGCTCCCATCCATTCTGGGTGGCGCCCCCCTCTAGGGACCTTGAAATTACTGCTCACCGATCATGACCTTACCGCCACAGGCCGGATAGTTGACCAACTATCCGGCCCCCCCATTCCTCCTAAAGGTCATGCTTACTCAAACCCCTTAGCCATGCTATGAAGTCTCCTATGAGTAAATCATTTCCCTCCCTGGACAGGTGAACCCCATCATTCAGATACATGTGATCACCCCGAATACACCCGTGAGGAATGCTATGCAACTGCGCTGAGCGAAACAATTTCCCTATCCTATTGTTAACCCTTCTCACAGAGTGGTTCAACGCTGACACTGAAATGCCCCCCCCCGCCAACTCTTCCTGGGGATTATGTGGGACCAGGCAATCGTGCACCCCGGGAGTTTCTTAGCCAACCAGCTAACTGCTGACAGGATGTGTTCTAATAACACTCGTCTTCCCAGCTTCACTAAGTCATTGCCTCCCAGGTGTACTATGACTACAGATGGCGGTGACCTTTGCCGCCCTAAAAGACCCTCAAAGAACGATTGAAATTGGTCAAAACAGAGCCCGCCCTTCCCATGGAAGGTTACTCTGTACCCGTATTCCACATATGAGTGGCCCACGACCCATACCACTCTCTCTCCAGTCGGTGATCCTCGACCGCTGGTCTCCTGATGGTGGGTCGACTTCCAATTCCGCCCCGCGTGACAGGCTCGCGAAACTGTAATTCAAACAAAAGACAAGAAGCGTGAGTGCATGTCAATTGATCTTTACAACATGTGCAATCGCACATACCTTTTGAAGCAATTCGAGGACCAACGGCCCAGCTGCTTTACTTCCTCCGCACTCTGACCCCGGGCTGTAGCCTCAGTAGCAGCCCCTATCCTAAATGAGTGGGTCCCAAAATCGCACGGGTCCATGCCCGCGGCCGCGATTGACAGTGCTAGCACCCTCTGAAACTGAAATCTCGTCAGTGGGGTGCCATCCTTATGCCTCAGCAAGCTCCCCCCCCATGTAGCCGTCCTCAATGCCAAGTATTTCTCTACGCATTTTATTGGACAAGTGGGGGACCCTTGTGCGCGCTGCACGATAACACTATCACCCATAGCGCCCTGGTCAGTCTTGGACCTGGACATCGAGATTACCATCGAATAACCCCTTATTTGGACGTGATCCCTGCCCAGGCCTCCCTCTATATCCTTCTTGTTCCTTGCGGCCAGTTCGCTCACCCGCATAGCCCCATGGAATGCCAAGGCGAAAGCTGCCCGGAACAGAACTGCTTCGTAAAGGGAGGAGCACGTCTCATCTAGCTTTGCTAAAAGTAGAGACAATCTGTCTAAACCAATCGGGCGCCTCGTATCCTGCTTGCGACCCTCGAGGCGTTGCCAGCCGCGGAGTGCCTTCCTAACCAAAAAGGAATCCGTCGGGTCTCTTATGCCATGCACCTGTGCCATGAACGAAATGGCCGCCCTATGTCTATTGGCCGTTGCTGCTGATCGGCCTCCTCTGTGCAGCGCAACCAGGAACCCCAGGAAGGAGTCCTCCTGACCCCAGCTCTGATTCCCTGATGGACCCAAAAATGTGCAGTAGGAACGAAACGCTCCTTCGTATGCCTTCCTTGTTCTGGGGGCTAAGCTGGCTGCCACGAGGTCCTGTAATCCGGGGCACCGATTCGCCATAGTGCTTCGGGGAACGGTGCCGCCACTAGGTCCGCTGTGGGTAAATAGCCCCTGAAAGCCTGCATGTGTGAACGAGAGAGTGCATCAGCTGCATAATTCAGTACGCCTGGCACATTTTTTGCCCTGAACTCTACATTCAATCTCATGCAACGTAATACGATTTCTTTCAATAATCTCAAGATCCACTTGCAGTGGACTTCCTGCTGGTTAATGCACTCAACCACAGTCATATTATCAGACCAAAACACCACCGAGCAGTCCCTGAAGTCGTCTGGCCATGCCATCAGAGTAACCCAAATGGGGAATAGCTCCAAGAACCCAATGTTACCTGTCAGACCGCTGGAGTGCCACCACGTCGGCCATACTTGCGCCGACCATCGGTTACCAAAAATGGCGCCAAATCCCACGCTCCCAGCTGAGTCAGTCCACAAACCTAGTTCATCAGAAGAAGCTGGTGGCTTGTTCCACACAACTCGATCGTTGAAGTTCGCCAGAAATGCCAACCAAATGCGCATATCCTGGCGAACCTCTGCCGACAGTCTTGTACGGTGGTGTCCCTCCTTGAGACCAACCATAGCTTGTGCGATAGAGCGTGAGAAGGGGCGGGCCATTGGTATCACCCTCAAGGCAAAGTTAGGCTGACCCACTGTTTGCTGTAACTGGTGCAGGGTCACTTTCTCCTTGCCCAGGCATTGTGTCAAGGAAGCCCTAAACTTGGCCACCTTATCCATCGGTAAACGGAAACATCCTTCCACAGAATCGAGCTCAATTCCCAGAAACTCCAGTGAAGTAGATGGTCCGACCGTCTTACCTGGTGCCAGTGGGACTCCGAACTCCCGCATGAGGATGCAGAAGTCCCGTAGCGCCTGTGCACATTTCGTATCGCCGGCTGCGCCCAAAAACAAGAAGTCATCCAGATAGTGCATAACATGCCTAATCCCTGTGGCCTCGGTGAATGCCCACTCTAAAAAACAGCTGAACATTTCAAAATAGGCACAAGAAATTGAGCAACCCATAGGCATGCATTTATCCATGTAATAACTCCCCTGAAATACAAAACCTAGCAAGCGCTGATCTTGCGGGTTTACTGGGAGCAACCGGAATGCCGATTCGATGTCCGATTTCGCCATCAGCGCTCCGGGGCCCAGGTGATTTAACATGGCCACGGCATCATCGAACGATGCGTACCGCACCGAACAAACGTCTGGGTCAATGGCTTCGTTTACCGAAGAACCCCTCGGGGCAGACAAGTTGTGAATGAGTCTAAACTCCCCAGGATCTTTCTTCGGTACCACCCCTAATGGGGAACACACGAAATCCGCCACCGGCGGGCGATGAAAAGGCCCCGTCACCCGCCCCAAGCTGACTTCTTTGGAAATCTTCTTTGCAGCTACGATTGGGTTGTGTTGGACAGATAACTGATTTTTACAAAAGGAGTCCCCCCGAAAATCCCCCGCTGGGATGTTAAAGCCATATAGGAATCCATTCCTCAACACCCCGGCGGATACATGATCAGGGTATTTGTTCAACCAAGGAGTCAGAGCCATGATATCAACAGGTGTAGGCAATTGGTTACAAAGTATCACCTTACTCTTGCTTAGACCCCCCCTTTTCCTCCCATTCCGCTGTTTTTACATCTACAGTTACTCCCCGGGTGTGAGGAGTTCCCACAGCCCGCACCCGCATGCCTGAACCTACTTGTTCCCTGGGGCCTGTAACAGTTGCCTCTATTGAAGCCCCAACAAACCCCCCGCTTGCCGCCGTTCCCGCCGGTCTTGGGCTGATAGTCCCCGCCGGCGCCCGCTCGAAAGGGCACCGCAGGCTTTTGGCGAGCTGACCCCGACCCGCTCCCGCCCGGCGAGGACGTACCTGCCGCCCCAGGCAAGAGCTGCTTGTGCCATGACACCGAGTCGAGGCAATCCCAGGTCAAAGTAGCATCAAACTCTTTCGCTTTTCGGAATTTCATATCGTAACCTTTCAACTCATCCCCCTCATACATGGTATAAAATTCCATAATCCCATTCTGATAACAGGTCAACTCGGTCATGATTTCAGGCTTTCGTTCCCCCATGACTGCCGTAAATATGGAAAAGGCCTTTACCCAATTTGCTACCGTCTCATCGACCCTAAATTCCGCCATCTTGGCCCGCCATACACTGGGGTGCCATAAATCTTTCTGGGATTTTGCATATTCCATCTCGCGATGGTCAGTCAACAATGAAAACATGTTCACATATTTCTCCCCCCATATCAGTTCTTTTGTGGCCGCAGGGATGTGCTGTGCCACCCTTTCGCGCCTTGAGGGTAATGAACCCTCCCCTGCCATTGGCAATGTGTGCTTACCAGGTTCGGCCGTCGTGTCTGCCGCCTTTTCCCAGCTAACCGCAGGTCCTCCCGGTGCCACCTGTGGGGGAACAAGAGGAACATTCGCCGTCGCGGCCTCTCTCGACTGCCGCAACTGCTCGATTATTAGTCTAGCTTCCTCGGCCGGGTCCCCCGCGGCCACTGCCCCCCCCGCTTTCTTCTTGAGCCATGGCAACACCGCCGCTAACTGGATGGCCAATTCGGGGGACATCTCCTCATCGTTAACAGGAGTAATTACAACCGGGATCGGTAAACCTATATCTGGGTTTGGTACCGGGCTACCCGCCGGTGTGATGGGGGCGATTGGGGGTACCTCAGGAACCGGAACCTCCCCAGGAACTGCCCTCCTCTTAACACGCTTCCCCCTACCCTCAGGGACGACTCCCGGCAAGGCCGGGCCTATTACCTTCTTAGGACGCAACTTTACTGAGTTTTCGGTCCATAATCGCCATTCGATTCGACAAGGTGTGCAGTACCTTCTCCAACTCGGAGCTCTTTCCTGCTTTCTTGCCGGCCATAGCTCGTGTATTCTGCGCTGATTGATCAACGAAGACTGGATCTTCCATACTCCAAGGAACTGAAAGAGAAACAACAAGATTACAAGTTCTCAAAATTGCCGCTTGTTCCGTCGAGGGCTCACAAGCAACGAGTTGGTGCAGCCTTCAGAGCACAGGAACAAGAGGACGCTTCTTCGAATTCCCGCTCTATTTATTCATCTGCGGGAGGGCGGGGACCCTCCTCCGGTACGCCTACTGGGCGTGGTCTTCCGTGCGGGTGTCTAGGACAACCCCTCCTGGGTGGGAAAGGGCGCGCCCCGGCTACGCCACTTCGGGCATACCAGCCGAGCCACGCCTCCCGCCCAAAATGGTTTCCCGGGGGGATCGGGGCACCCAACCATACGTTCGGGGGGACCGAGTTGTCGCCCCTTTCCATTTCATTTACTTATGCGTCCCTAGTGTATGGTCCTACATGGTATCCAGGGCCTGTAAATTAAATTATACTGGTGGGCCTGCAGCACTTGTGCCACCCACTAAAGTAATAGTTAATCATTTGTCTCAGACCTGTCATTGCAGCCTGTACGGCAGTTTTAAACTGTAATTTCGACCTGGTAAAATAGATCTTTTGGAAAAAACTATAGAACCGAATTGTAAGCTAGAGCCGAAGTGCATAACAAAAAAGCCCGTAGGTTAACATTCAACATATTGTATTACCAGCTTAATCAATTCAACAATATGTTAACTTATATCATTCTTTAGTAATCCAAAAAATATTCAACATCAATTTCTATGCCAAAATTCCTTTGCTTTATATTGTCTTGCAAAATGTTGCTTCACATTCGCAGTATTAATAATGTTCCATTAATGTGAATCAAAAATGCATTAGCTGGTTGGTTCTGGCGACTCAATGCATTTCGGGTTACTACACCCTTTGTCGGGGATAGCTACAAAATGAACAAATAAACCAATGTTCTATCATGGACTGTCAATTTGAATGAAAAAAAATGTACTTCCTCTTGTCGCCGTAACAGAGAACAGAGAAAGTGCGGCTTTAAATGAGGACACAAACACATGGGTATAGGTACAAAGTCTCTCTCCTTATATGCTCCAATAGATATGTGGAAACAAGCCATGCTCGTAGAAACATGTGTTAACGACAACCCCATACCAAATCAAAGCCTTGACAAAGTGCTCCCAATAAACCAACAGAAATCAACAAAAGTGACAATTGTGAACCCTAATATGTTTCGTGAGCCACATGAACTGCCTACGACTCAAGTGTGCTACAGCGATGTAATACCCGTATCTACAACAGTAAACAGAAGGCATTCGCCTCCTTACTTCGTCCAGCAACTCATAACATCCGGTCAAACCGATAGAATGACGGCGCCACCCGCTCCTAGGGGCGTGGCGCCCTTAGAGGGCATCTGGGGCGGGAGGCCAGCAGGAACATCCTCGAGGCAGCAACAGGTCAGGGGCGGAGCAGCCAGCAAGCAGGTCCAAGCGAGCCTATCAGGGGGACCAGAGTAGTCAGGAAGGTAGGGTCGACCTTCCCTCCCCCGAGGGTATAAAACCTCGGGGGAGGCAGAACTAATCCACTTTGTCTTCTCCCTTCAGCTCCGGCAGCAGACCAGCAGAAGAATTACGGCGTTAGCTGGGTTGCTGTTCGTGGAGGAAAGGAGAGGGCCTCACAGCGTGGTCATTTGGTGATTAGGTGAGTGTTATTGCGACATTGTGTGACTGATTAGGCCGAGCGCTCACGAGCTCAAGCTGCGCTACATGTGAGATAGTGCGAGAGTATCAGCCTAACAGATTCTTTTTTATTTCCTTACTTCGAGGAAAAGCGCTGTTTAAAAGAATGCAGTCTGGGAGAATCCCAGGTCCGGAGCAGGAGCCAGCCGGTAATATACACATCGAACATAGGAGGAATCCTCAGAGCGGCATGCAATGGCGGAAGCGGCAGGCTCGGGTGGCGTCGCTCAGGAGGTAAACATTCAGCAAGTAGTCTTGCCGCACTTGGCACACGAGAAGTAGAACAGTAATGTGTCTGTTGACAGTTAAATATATGCAATTTAATCTCACTTCTCACGAATGTATTGTGTGGCTGAAATGTGCCAGACATTTCCTCACGGAAGCGAAAGTTTAACACCACGGCCGAAGCATAAAATAAAGGATAATTTCGCACAGTCTCACTAAGAAACTAAGCGAAAATGTGGTAGTGGAACACACTAACCCCTTTGGCTAAGGATGTGACTGTGACAAGAACAGATAGAAAACAAAGCCCACAGCGCGCACTTCAAACAGCACGCTGCGCCTGCCTGCTGCAAAGACTATTTAGCGTGATAAAACTATATTACCAGACACATCTCTTGGTAAAACTGCTTGATAGAGAGGTCACATGCAACAAAAATTAAAAGTACTTACGAAAAACCGTTTTATTTGGCATATCCCAAAGACGATATTTTATGTTCATTTTCGCATAGTTTGCCACGTTACCTCGCTCATCCCAGGACTTCTAGCTCAGAGTCTAATGTTGAAGACCACTGCACGAATTGTCAACAATAGTTTTACAGATACAAGTGAGCACGTCTTTAAACTGGGAAGAGGTGTGGCGCAGCAGCCAGGGTGCCTGACTCCGGACAACGGGGTTTGCCGTTCGATCCCCAGTACCGGTGGCAGGTTTGTGACTCTGGGCAATAGCTTGCTTGGACACCATTCTGATAGCTTTTAGTGAAAACAAACAAGTCAAATGCTTCCCACGAACAGAGTAACAGCCTGTCTGAATTAATTTAATAGAAAAGACTTCCCCATTGTTTCTGCCGCACTCGTAGTTTGTTTAACTTTATTTAGAAGTACATTTATTTTCTTTCTGTCTAAACATTTTATAATCTCATACTATTAAATATATAGAAAAAAGTTATTAGAGATCAATCCTTTCTTGGTTGTCTTTCTTTAACAATATTTATTAGATTACAAAACATTATTTAAACACACTAAAATAATTCAGAGTAAAAGTATACTGTTAAAATGAAACGTTAAGTAAGAATAAGACTTCTGACAGAAATCGTAACGAAATATTTTATTTCCTTGTGACACGAAACCCACCATTGAGTCGGGTAACTCTAAACATCCGTTATTCGACACCAAGATAAACGCATTTGGGTGAGCATGTGCATTTCAAATTGTTATGTTGTGTTCGCTTGTGTATGTCAACACCTTCCTCCTAAAGCCGGCTCTGGCTGGAAACCACAACAGAGTGGTGTCTAAATACAAGCAAGCTGATGTTATCTGGCTCTTTAAACAACCAAGGTGCAAATATTTCGGGTTATGCCGGCGCATAAAATATGTTTATCTTATTTGCAACTCGCATCCCTAGCGCTAAGAGTTTCCGCCGCGACATGCGGGCGATACAACGGAGCTCCGCCTTTCACTCGCGTGTGTACGAGCATGGGTTGGCCTCTGTAGATATCGACAGGCAGCCTGGTCTTAAGGGATGCGGTCGTAGGGGTCAGGGCCAGGGGCGGCCATCTTGGGGGCTCGCTAGTCCACTTTGAGCGGGTCGAGGTCCCTACGCGGCCATCTTATAGGATCCGAGCCCAATAGGGCCCGCCTTTTGTGAACGGTGATTTCCTGAAGTAATTTCGTTCTTTACAGCCCTTCCGATACTAGCACATCCGGATGGGCATTGGTAACTCCCTTTTTAAGACAAAGTTGCTGTATTATTAGTGGATGCGTTTAATAGGTGTTTGCTACTATAACAATAGATTGATCTGATTAGTGCATACATTATGCATTATATTTGCGTCTTACTGTGCAGTGCCTCTAATACTTTTGCTAGTTAAAAAACTACTTTAGCAATTGAAGCGTTTACCTGACATGAAACATGCTTACACATATCTAAAATACCAAATAAATGTGTAACTTTCCAAGTCTGCTCAAAGAGAAATCACTTTACCCGAATTAAATAGCCGTTCCTCTGCCCCTCGGCCCCCTTCAGCACTGCCGAGCTTAAAGAGGCAGATTCATCTACGCGCATAACAAACGGGACATTAGCCCATCAAGAGGCCACTGCCCTGGAATCACCTGAACAGGAAACTCTCCCAGACTAGGGGTTGGGCCCTGCTGAAAAGACGGCACCTTTGCAGCGAAAGGCAACATGAGATGTGACTGACTGGAACACTGAGAGCAGAACGAGGTTTAAGCACCCAGAGACGGAACCCAGTCTAACTCTTTTAACGAGTTTGTAAACATTAAGAAAGCAATTGGTGTAATTTAGAAATGCAGGCATAAAGTTATTCAGAGGTTTATTTGCCATTGAAATTAATTAGGCGAGTATGTGGCTTGTCAGCTCAACATTCTGCGATTATTTACAATTCAAATACTTTCCCGGTGCCTACAAAACAAGCATTGTCATAGCCAATACATCCTGCCTTGTCACCTTATGAGTGTTTAGTGATGCAGCACGTTATCCTGGATGTTCCAACATCTACTGTGATTTCAAGTGCCATGAGGATGTAGGGAGGCTATGTACTGGAACACTGAGAGCAGGACGAGGTTTAAGCACCCAGAGACTGAACCCAGTCTAACTCTTTTAACGAGTTTGTAAACATTAGGAAAGCAATTTGTGTAATTTAGAAATGCAGACATAAAGTCAGACAGAGGTCTATTTGTCATTGAAATTAATTGGGCGAGTATGTGGCATGTCAGCTCAACATTCTGTGATTATGTACAATTCAAATACTCTCCCGGTGCCTACAAAACAAGCATTGTCATAGCCAATTCATCCTGCCTTTGTCACCCTATAAGGGTTTAGGGATGCAGCACGTTATCCTGGAAGTTCCAACATCCACTGTGATTTCAAGTGCCATTGAGGATGTAGGGAGGCTATGTACAACAAGAATGTGTTAGGCATGCTGAATGCTAGAAACGAAGGGAACAATTAACACCAATCTGTTTTTTCTTTAATTAAATAAAGCTACCTAGAATGATGGGAGGCCAGTGTTGTGCACTGTTAATAGAGATTGCATACTTACATACATACTCATATACATATTTACATTACTTGGAAGCAGGGATTCGAGAATGTGGTTCCAGACAAGAATAACACGGGAACTTCTTGTCCAGTGACAGTTTTTACCTAGGAGCAGGTTTTTTCGAAATCATCATGGACTCCGGGCTGGCGGGAGGGTTGAGGCTGACCTGCTGGTGGCCTTGACTTCTCCAGCCCTACCCCGGAAGCCGCTGGTTGCCCAAGTGGGGGCATACTATTCACCTGCGGCTCTGTTGACCGGAAGGGGGTTAACGTAAAGAGAGCAGGCTATCTGGGTTGTGGCCTGCTGGCGCAGCCCTGAAGTTAAACCAAATGCCCATTGGAGAATGGGCGGTAAAAGAGTATATATGTATATAAGTGTGAATTTTAATGCTGTGATGTGAAAAAGTAACCTGGACTATAAATAAAGAAATGGGGTCAATGAAGTAATTGACCTGTGAAATTATTTAATAAACATGCACACTGCGAAAAGGCACACGGTTGCGTGTAAACAGCTATGATACAGTAAACTATAGTGTAGAGAGGTATCTGGTCCAGTAATCAGAGTTAATGTTAAAGGCAGCGGGTTGTTAAAAAAGACCTTCAACCCTCGCTTAAATTAGGGCTGAGTTAGGGTGATCCGTATGGGTACAGGGATGGTGTTCTATGGCCTGGGCGCTTAGGTGGTGCAACACATACCCAGGCCCTGTTCATTAAATGCTACAAGTGGGCTGCAGCCCTTATGGTGACAGTCCCCGAAATAGCATATTAAAACACACCTCAAGCCTGCACTGCCACTGGTTGGGCAGTCTTAACATGTTAAGTTATCCCAGCGAATAAACCTTTTGTAGACCTTGGGGGTGCCTGGTATTTCAAACTTAGGACATATGAGAATACATTTATATGTCCTGACAGTGAAAAGCATTTTATCGCTGTCTCATGGCTCGTTTCCTATGTTAGCTCTAGGTTACCTTAGTCTACTTAATAGCTGATAATAGTATTGAACCGTATTGGAAACCTGCACCTTTAATTGTATTGTTGCAAATCCTACATTATGATGACCAACATTGCCAGACAATATTGGTTTGCTCCTAGCTTATATTCTGGATGCGTAAATGTTCCTTATAAATCTATCTCATAACCGTCGAATTTGGCACGCAAAAGAGAATAGGTGGGAACCGGTCATAGCTCTGGCATTCTCATGATATTGGGTGTTAATTAGCCATTTCATTAGAGCAGTCCGTGAATGCGTGCAGATATTGCCTGTAAGTTAATGTGAGGGTCAAAGTTCAAATATTACGGCAAATACCTCATTAGCAAAATAAAGGAGGCGCCATCAGCAGCGGTGAAACCTTAGCATAATTATTCCATGCATAATATCCTCGAGCTGGGTTGGCCA
This sequence comes from Lissotriton vulgaris, assembly GCF_964263255.1. Taxonomy (NCBI): domain Eukaryota; kingdom Metazoa; phylum Chordata; class Amphibia; order Caudata; family Salamandridae; genus Lissotriton; species Lissotriton vulgaris. Next base: position 1,086,153,139 of record NC_141694.1, on the reverse strand, counting down.
TGCATTATATTGGACAATGGGTGAAGTAGCCTCCAAGAACATTGAATCTCGAGCCGCTTCACAGGTCCGCAATCTTGAACGTATAATTTATTCAGAGGCTAATACATGCCTGGTATTTTGTAAAGGATTGCAAGTCTCTACAGGTGGTGTTTGCAATCAGCCTGAAAGGTAATTTACCTGTCTACCTCTTATGATGGGATTGGCAGTCACAGGTCGGCTGGATAAAAAGGATGAAAAGCGGCAAGTGAGGAAAGCCACTAAGGTGCCTGATAGGGGGTTTCTTGGCGTTGTGCCAGTCAGCTCACTACAGTGCATTTGTCTTGATCAGGCCTCCACATAAGCATTAGGATAGATGGCGAGTTACCGTTGGGGGGCCCAGCGTGCTATCAGCTGTGAATTAACTGACAGTGGTAAGAGCGGAGGCTGATTCCCGGGCATACAAGAACAGGGGATTGGTGCTCGGATGGTTCCCAGCAGTGAAGTCTGTTCGGTCGGGGGGGGGGGCGAGCGCGCCAGTAAGCTACTCGCCCTGTGGCGGGGTCCCAGGCAAGAAAAGGCGGTGGACTTCCTTTTTGGTATGGACTGGATGTCCCTTGGAAAGGGCAAGCAGTCATTGTGGGGCTCTGGGCTGGCGGGAGAGGGGGGACTGACCTGCTGGTGGTCCTTGACCTCTCCTCCCCTACCCAAGATGCCTTGGTATATGTTTATAACATTGAAGGGGGTATGCCCCAGTATGGTTGTCTCATGGAGGCACATTATTTACCTGCGGCTCTGTTGACCGGAGGGCGGTCAACTTAAGGAGAGCAGGCTATCTTGGTTGTGGCCTGCTGGCACAGCCCGAAGGTTAAGCAAAAGGCCCCTTGGAGAGTGGGTTCAAAATATAATGACAATGTGCAACTTTGTGATTTAATTATATGCTGTGGCATTGAAGCAAGTATTTTAAAGATTTACCATAAGCAAGATGAATAAAGGATTAATAATCCACGATGAATAAAGGATTAATGACACTGCTTAAAGATCCAATAAAAGACTACGCGGTGAACGACAACAACTTGTTTCATGTCTTTTATGGGAGGGCGACTCGCACCCGGTATGCACACTATGACGGCGCCACCCGCTCCTAGGGGCGTGGCGCCCTTAGAGGGCATCTGGGGCGGGAGGCCAGCAGGAACATCCTCGAGGCAGCAACAGGTCAGGGGCGGAGCAGCCAGCAAGCAGGTCCAAGCGAGCCTATCAGGGGGACCAGAGTAGTCAGGAAGGTAGGGTCGACCTTCCCTCCCCCGAGGGTATAAAACCTCGGGGGAGGCAGAACTAATCCTCTTTGTCTTCTCCCTTCAGCTCCGGCAGCAGACCAGCAGAAGAATTACCCACCCACCCATCCCTGCAACAAGGGAGAGCATGGCGGGGTCCCAGGCAAGAAAAGGCGGTGGACTTCCTTTTTGGTATGGACTGGATGTCCCTTGGAAAGGGCAAGCAGTCATTGTGGGGCTCTGGGCTGGCGGGAGAGGGGGGACTGACCTGCTGGTGGTCCTTGACCTCTCCTCCCCTACCCAAGATGCCTTGGTATATGTTTATAACATTGAAGGGGGTATGCCCCAGTATGGTTGTCTCATGGAGGCACATTATTTACCTGCGGCTCTGTTGACCGGAGGGCGGTCAACTTAAGGAGAGCAGGCTATCTTGGTTGTGGCCTGCTGGCACAGCCCGAAGGTTAAGCAAAAGGCCCCTTGGAGAGTGGGTTCAAAATATAATGACAATGTACAACTTTGTGATTTAATTATATGCTGTGGCATTGAAGCAAGTATTTTAAAGATTTACCATAAGCAAGATGAATAAAGGATTAATAATCCACGATGAATAAAGGATTAATGACACTGCTTAAAGATCCAATAAAAGACTACGCGGTGAACGACAACAACTTGTTTCATGTCTTTTATGGGAGGGCGACTCGCACCCGGTATGCACACTAACGGACTCGTTGTACGATATACTCTGGAACACCAGTAGCAAAAGTCAAAAAACACAACCCGCGGTATCAACCTCAAATGCGACAACAGTTGGCGTGCCCGCTTACCGTAAATCTGCTAATTGCATTTCCCAAGTGCTTGTTCCGCAGTTATGAAACTATGCTGGCGAGGATCGCCTTCAGGGCCGGGTCGCTTGCCAGACCACAGCAACCGAGCATCAACATTTTAACATTTTAATGTTCATTGATAATGCAATATTGAAAAACCATGGGAGGAACAATAGATAAAGAATGTTAGGAGGTTACCAATGAAATAGTTGCTGGATAGTGAGTAAATCCCCTTGACCCCCATGGACCACATTATTGTACATTTATCAACGCTGGTATTACATATTAGGCAATGGCCTCATGTACAGTTTTCCTTAGTTTGCTTAAGTAGCCAATTTAGTTTCAATGTTGGTGGCTGAGTATAACTGGATATGACTATCGCGATTAATTAGAACCGTGTAGAATTCACAAAAACAAACGTGGGCAGTGATACCGATTCTGCAACACGTTGCTGTCAAAACCCAAAAGGCATTTTGAACTTACTTAGAAAATGCCAGAAATTGTGTGAGACTCCTGAATAGTGAGCCCAGGTTATTGTGAGAAACTAATACTGTAGAGAAGATTTCGAGGGACAAAATATTCACAGGTAAATATGTATCAATGTTTTGTCTATGATATTATTGTGCTGCAATATTCTTGTTGTAGATATTCAAGAGTGCAACCTAGAACCATTTTACATAAATCTCTGAATAGCTTCCCAGAAATGTCCAGAGTAGTTTCTGTAAATTAAATTTGGTTTTCCAAAATTGTGTTAGGCACACTGGTGAATCCCATTATTACTATGACACTGACCCCACCATGTGATGACTGGCAAAGCCTGGCACTTATCAGCCGCACTGTCATATTATTGGCAACCTCTTGTGATTTGAGAAGCGCGACAGCTTTCATGAAAATACTCTAGAGTGTTTACCTCCATACGTGTGTCACTGGATTGCACATTCCCATTGAGGATTCCCCTAATAATACTGACAGCACATTGGCACAGTGAGCAGGGTCCTGCCATGGTAAGCAGAGCCATCAAACATTTAGCAGCACCCTGATAAGCGGTACCCTGCATTTTACGTGCCACTTGATATTTTGTATCATCATCTGCAACAAGGGCACCGTGAAACCCCAACATTAGCAGCTTGAGTGGGAGTTGGTATCACTGGACAGTGTGTGGAAAACAAAGTCTATAAAATGTTGTTACTAGTTCGTTTAACTTTGCTCGTAGACATTGTCCCCAAACAGGATCACATAAATACTGCCAAGAGAATTGCATGATGGAGCTATGAGGTCGGGTACCAACTAAAATAAGGAAGCACACAATTAAAGATGGAAGGGAGATAAGAATGGAGAGAAGGGTGGAAGGGAAGAGCACGGGATGGATGCATGGGTGGATAGCTAGATGGAATGATGGATAATTAAAGGAATATATGGACTGAGGATTGATTGATGGAGAGGAAGAAGGATGGATGTGTTGAGAGAAGTGACAAATGTTGGACGGTTGAACAGAATGATAGATGAAGAGGCAAATCACTGACTAAATATCGAGGGACAAAATATAGACTACCCAAAATATAGATTCCAAAATATCGACAGACAAAATATCGAATTCCTATCTACAAACAGGTAAGTACCAAAATATTGACCCCAAAATGTCGTTTATATATATATATATACATTATAAAAATATTGAATTTCTTAAAATTAATGTAAAATAAAAAAAATATTAAAAATAAATAGCTAAAATATACTTAAAAATACTTAAATTACCTTAAAATTATTAAATAGCTAATTTAACTTATAAAAAAAATACAATCATATCTGTTAAAACATATATATATATATATATATATATATATATATATATATATATATATATATATTACCTACTGGCGGTCGCCAGTAGGTAGTTATAGTTAGGATTTTTTTCAATGTTAAATCTCAAAATTCTATTTGGAATACCTTTGGCACGGGTTGACGAATCTGCCTGAAAATTTCCTGAAAATGGCCTCGCGGCGCCCCGGTCCTTCCCTGAAAGTTTGGGGGGGATTCGTCAAGCGGGGGCCAAGATAAAAGGGGGGTCCCAAAACGCGTTTTCCCCATGTTAATTTCCATAGGGCGGTCTATTTCACTTTTAGCCCGAACGGCTGAATGGATTTCCACCAAACTTGGCAAAATTGTAGGGACTGGTAGCCCGATGTGCCTTTGCTATGTCTCAAGATATGTGCTCCACTGGATTTTGAGTAATTTACCTTCAAAAAAATATATATATCTATAGCAGCGCACCGGTACGCGCACCGGTGCGCGTACCGTGCACGCCACGCGACTTGCGTGAGGAAAGCTGATTGGCTCTCGGGTGTCTGTAAACATTCTAAACAGTCCGGAGCGGCCGCCATCTTGTGTCTCGGTAAAATCGAGACACAAGAGGTGGCCAAAACAAAGAGGGAAATGACCATAAGGGGGCAGAGTAGACCCCCCCTTGACCCCCTAGGTTTGATGTGGGGGCCATAAAAGGGCCCCGGGGGGAGCGCCCGGTACGCGCACCGGTGCGCGTACCGGGGAGTGTACCATGGGGAAAAAGAATGACAGTTTTATAAGTAGCTGTTTAAAAAAAATGTTTTGTTGTTTTTTTATACATACACATACATATATAAATGCATATGCATATATATATGCATATATGTGTATATGTGTGCGTGTAGAGAGAGGTAGAGAGGTAGAGGTAGAGAGGTAGAGAGGTAGCGGTAGAGAGGTAGAGATTAGTAGAGAGAGAAGAAGAGAGAGGTAGAGAGGTAGAGAGTAGAGAGTGAGTAATAGAGAGTAGAGAGTGAGTAGTAGAGAGTAGTAGAGAGCAGTAGAGAGAGTAGCAGAGAGTGAGTAGTAGAGAGTAGTAGAGTGAAGAGTAGAGTGAGTAGTAGAGAGTAGTAGAGAGTGAGTAGTAGAGAGTGAGTAGTAGAGAGTAGTAGTGAGTAGTAAAGAGTGAGTAGTAGGGAGAGAGTAGTAGAGAGTGAGTAGTAGAGAGTAGTAGATAGTGAGTAGTAGGGAGTAGCGAGTAACGAGTAGTAGGGAGTGAGTAGTAGAGAGAGAGTAGTAGAGAGTAGTAGAGTAGTAGAGAATGAGTAGTAGACAGTGAGTATTTGAGAGTAGTGGAGTCGGAGAGAGTAAGTAGTAGAGAGTAGTGGAGAATATTCCAAAGTTTGGCACAGCACCACTTTCACAATGAGTCCAATGAAATCATATCACTTAGAGTCCTTATTGAAGCACTGAATCTTGGTGTATATTCAAATGCTTTTATTTTCCTTAAGTTTATGTACCACAGCCAGCCGAAAGGTTTCGTTCTGTACAACAGAACTTCTTCAGAGCGTTCTTATTTCCTTCAAGTTATGTCGGTATCCCGTTGTCATATAACTAGATATTTCTTCCAAATGTTAGACGAGACATAAGTATATTCTTATTAAAAGTGACTAGGTATCAATTTTACCCACACAATTCGGGCAGACTTGAGTAATTTATAGCATCCTCAAAGTCAGTCTTTCAAAAATTCCAAAGTATAGGACATGATAATCCAAATCCAAATGTTTCTCAAGAAAAGTCATTTACAATCGTTCGGAATATCGGTGTTTGGGCAGATATGATCCAGGGACCCCCAGTATGCAAGGGGAATTAGTCCCCCCTCTGCAAAGGCGCCAGTGGCCTGCATTGCAGAGAGGTGTAACAAGGGTGTGGCCTCATTACACTTCTCTGCAATGCAGCTCCCTCGCGCATACTGGAGGCTCCTGGTGGACTAGTTGACCCCAGGGACCCCCAGTATGCAAGGGGAATTAGTTCCCCCTCTGCAAACGCGGCAGTGGGCTGCGTTGCAGAGAGGTGTAACAAGGGGCATAGTCTCATTACACCTCTGCAATGCAGCCCCAGGCGCATACTGGAGGTTCCAGGTGGGCTAATTGGCCCCCAGGGGCCCCCAGTATGCAAGGGGAATTAGTTTCCCCTCTTCAAACATGCACGGGGGCTGCGTTGCAGAGAGGTGTAAAAAGGGTTGTGGCTTCATTACACCTCTCTGCAATGCAGTCCCCTGGCGCATACTGGAGATTCCTGGTGGGCTTTCAGGTCTTATATAGTTAGGAATTAGCATTAAAAAAACCTTTGAAATTCACTGAAAAAACCACAGGTTTCACACCAGTTATAGTTAGGAATTAGCATTTAAAAAACCTTTGAAATTCACTGAAAAAACCATAGGTTTCACACCAGTTATAGTTAGGAATTAGCATTTAAAAAACCTATTAAATTCACTGACAAAACCAGTTATAGTTAGCTGGAAATTTTACTGATATAAAACCAATGAAATTCCACGTTATAGTTAGTTGGACTCACTATAACTTGCGCGTGCAATGCACTGCTGATGACGTCACATATTACATCACTCATGACATGATCAGTGACATCACTCATGACATCACTGATGACACCATCCTTGTGACATAGTGACAGACCTCCTTTCACTGTAATGTAACCCTTGAAACACATATTCAAAAATAGAAACTGAAATGTAAAAAAAAATTGAGATACCCATATCAGTTACAACAAGCAATTCAGTAATTCCACCATCTATATGCACATCCAGTCATTCACCAACAGTTCTATATAGTCACTCATACATATACTCACTCATCATATGAAGTGATACACCTATACATCCTGTTACACACTGACAGTCATCCAAAAGTTTCTCACACACATACTCACACGTGCAAATAAACTATTGAACATCCATTTATTTGAATATAGAGTTATACACACACTTCCACCTTACTTGTATTGAAAATTACACATATTTATTCTCTTAAACAATCACTTATAGAAACACATACTTATTTAAACAGGAACTCTTACAATCTCTTACTCTCACATATACTCACTTATATACATCAATATTCACTTATACTAGATTAAAACATATGTAGTTACTGATAAAGACACTAGTGAGACAGTCATTCACTCACTAACAAACACATATACACACTCATCCACCCATACAGTCCTGCACATATGCTGTCTTCAAAACACATACAAACAGAGAGTCAGTCACTCATGCATCTATGTGCTAAGTAATACCCCCACCAAACCATATAGACACTCATACTGATACTAAGAGAAACACCTAATAACCCATATACATACGCATGTAGCTACTTACCAACACATGTAGCCACTTATACACAAAGTGAAACACTAATATATATATTTAAATATTTAAACATTACTCACTAATATTTATTTTTCAGAAAGACACATATTCACTGGATGGTGTCATCAGTGATGTAATGAGTGATGTCACTGACCATGTCATGAGTGATGTAATATGTGACGTCATCAGCAGTGCATTGCACGCGCAAGTTATAGTGAGTCCAACTAACTATAACGTGGAATTTCATTAGTTTTATATCAGTAAAATTTCCAGCTAACTATAACTGGTTTTGTCAGTGAATTTAATAGGTTTTTTAAATGCTAATTCCTAACTATAACTGGTGTGAAACCTATGGTTTTTTCAGTGAATTTCAAAGGTTTTTTAAATGCTAATTCCTAACTATAACTGGTGTGAAACCTGTGGTTTTTTCAGTGAATATATATATATATATATATATATATATATATATATATATATATATATATTAACATGATATTAATAAAAAATACACACTATTATTACCGTAGGATAGCGGAGGTGGAAAAATTACTATTCCCACTCCTGGAAGTGCAACAGTAGGGAAAGCGTTGGATAGCGTAGGGGTAAAAATTACTATTCCCACTCCAAAGAGTGCAACAGTAGGGAAAGCGTTGGATAGCGTAAGAGTAAAAATTACTATTCCCATTCCAGAGAGTGCAACAGTAGGGAAAGCGTTTGATAGCATAGGGGTAAAAATTAATATTCCCACTCCAAAGAGTGCAACAGTAGGGAAAGCGTTGGATAGAGTAGGGGTAAAAATTACTATTCCCACACCAGAGAGTGCAACAGTAGGGAAAGCGTTGGATAGCGTATGGGTAAAAATTACTATTCCCACTCCAGAGAGTGCAACAGTAGGGAAAGCGTTGGATAGCGTAAGAGTAAAAATTACTATTCCCATTCCAGAGAGTGCAACAGTAGGGAAAACGTTGTATAGCGTAGGGGTAAAAATTACTATTTCCACTCCAGAGACTGCAACAGTAGGGAAAGCGTTGGATAGAGTAGGGGTAAAAATTACTATTCCCACTCCAGAGAGTGCAACAGTAGGGAAAACATTGGAAAGCGTAGAGGTAAAAATTACTATTCCCACTCCAGAGAGTGCAACAGTAGGGAAAGCGTTGGATAGCGTAGGGGTAAAAATTACTATTCCCACTCAACAGAGGGCAACAGTAGGGAAAACGTTGGATAGGGTAAAGGTAAAAATTACTATTCCCACTCCAGAGAGTGCAACAGTAGGGAAAGCATACGATAGCGTAGGGGTAAAAATTACTATTCCCACTCTAGAGAGTGCAACAGTAGGGAAAGCGTTGGATAGCGTAGGGGTAAAAATTACTATTCCCACTCCAGAGAGGGCAACAGTAGGGAAAGCGTTGGATAGCGTAGGGGTAACATTTACTATTCCCACTCCAGAGAGTTCAACAGTAGGGAAAGCGTTGGAGAGCATAGAGGTAAAAATTACTATTCCCACAACAGAGAGTGCAACAGTAGGGAAAGCGTTGGATAGCGTATGGGTAAAAATTACTATTCCCACTCCAGAGAGTGCAACAGTAGGAAAAGCGTTGGATAGCGTAGGGGTAAAAATTATTATTACCACTCCAGAGAGTGCAACAGTACGGAAAGCGTTGGATAGCGTAGGGGTAAAATTTACTATTCCCACTCTAGAGAGTGCAACAGTAGAGAAAGTGTTGGATAGCGTAGGGGTAAAATTTACTATTCCCACTCCAGAGAGTCCAACAGTAGGGAAAGCGTTGGATAGCGTAGGGGTAAAATTACTATTCCCACTCCAAAGAGTGCAACAGTAGGGAAAGCGTTGGATAGCGTAGGGGTAAATTTACTATTCCTACTCCACAGAGTGCAACAGTAGGGAAAGCGTTGGATAGCATAGGGTTAAATGTTACTATTCCCACTCCAGTGTAAATAATTATGAATTAATCAATTAATAAAAATTAATTATCAATTAAGAATTAATTAATCGGGTTTTTAATGTCTTTATTTCGATATGATAAAATCATAAAAGACAAGAGTAAGAAACATTACACATTTTTGTCAAAAAAAGAAACTTAGGTAAAAAAGGGAAAGAAAAAATTAAAAAACGTATAAAACACTTTTCATGCTAATACAGAATATTAAATTTAGTTATTTATGCAGGACATATATAAACCCATGACTAAAAATGCAAAAGAACATGGAACAATTAGGGTGGATTCCTTCTAGACCTAATTGCCCATGCCCACCCTAAAAATGTGGCCAAAGATATCACGAAAATTTCCGAGGTGTTAGTTTTTAACATCCATATCGCCTCAGATGACCTTCTGCATTGAAGACATTTGAACAGGGGTTTTAGCCAGGTGGAACGAGGCACAGCATACTGTGGACAGGCAAACAATAAATGACCTTCAGTTTCATTATGATCTGGGCACCAGCTACAAAAGCTGGAAGCGGTTTTACCCCAGGATGATGTAAATGAATTCAAAGGTAGGGCACCCACACGGAACTGGTGATAAAGTTTCTTATCCAGTGGCCTGGTGATGATATCCCAGTAAGCCTCACGGGAAGGGTCCGTCTTAAACCTTAAGAATCGCCCCGTGAGGTTACCAAAACTGGAAGCAGTTACCAAAGAATGGCGTGTTGAAGCCCAGAAAAGTACCATGAATTCTTTTTTTGAAGGAAATGTGTTGGTCCCTGGGGAAACCCACAGATGCTGTAGACCCATGTCGTGCAGGCTCTTTTTCACCGAACGAAGCCAAGGGATACGTTCCGAGCCCCCCATGGACCTCACCTCAGCTAATTCTTTAGCAAATAGATTGAGATCCGGACAAGTCCATAAACGCCTCCAGGTAGCTACTACTCGGAATCTCGCTAAATCAGTGATCGGTTGGCAACCCATGTCGTGACAAAGGGGTATTGATGGGGAGGACTGCGGTAACCCACCAAATTCCGTAAAAATTTACACTGGATTTTATAAAGACTGGTGAGGTCCATGTGCCCCCATAGCTCAGCCCCATAGAGTATGGCAGCATTTATTTTAGTGTCGTATATTCTCAGGGCTGGGATGACCCGTTTGGTGATAGATTTCTTCTGCTCGCGCAGAAGACAACCAGTAAGCTGGGCAAATTTTAAGTGCTGCTTCGCAATTTGATCTTTCCACGACAAACGGCGGTCCAAATTGACCCCCAGATAAGTCATGGTTTCAACTTGTTCCAAGTTGTCCCCGCTCAGCTGAACGTTACTGCGTATGAAGTTGTTCCTAGTTAAAACCATGAACTTGGTTTTACCCACATTTATCTGGAGGTCATTTATCACACAGAACTCCTCAAAACGGTTCAAGGCCCGCTGTAGGCCTGAGCGGGTCTTGGATAGGAGTAGGGTGTCGTCAGCGAAGATAAGCATGGGGAATTTGGTCCCTCCTAAAGTCGGGGCATCAGTGTGGGTGGCCGAGAAGAATTTTACCACTTGGTCTATGAAAAGCAGGAAGAGAGTAGGTGCGAGAACGCACCCCTGACGGACTCCTCGGGTTACGGGGAAGGAATCCGTATGTTGTCCCTGTCCTCCCCACCTTACCCTAGCGTAATTCTCTGCATGCAGTCTAATGATCAGCTCCAGTAGAGACCCAGGCATTCCCAGATCCCTCAATACCTGCCACAATTTGCCCCTGGGTACCAGATCGAAGGCTGACTTCAGATCTATAAATGCGGCAAAAATTGTACCACCGCCTAGCAAGACCACCTTCCAAAAGATCATACAGAAGCGGAGCACTTGATCAATGGTGCTCGTGCCAGCTCTGAAGCCAGCCTGCATGGGAGAAAGTATGTTTTCGGTGACCATCCACCCCTGCACTCTGGCCAAGATCATTTGGGCTATGATCTTTTGGAGGCAGTCGATTAAGCTAATAGGGCGGTAGTTGCCCGGATTAGATCTGTCTCCTTTTTTATATATAGGGAGAATCTCAGCCCCCTTCCATGTTTTGGGAATACATGCGCCCTTTGCTATGGCGTTGGCAATATTTGTGATATATGGTACCCAAAGAGCTGAGTTTGATTTAAACATGTCTGCTGGTATTAGGTCTAGACCAGGAGCTTTCCCCCGTTGGGTTAGACCAAGGGCTAGTTCTGTCTCGATGTTAGAGAAGATCAGAGCTGGTTCATTGAGGGGCAATACAAACGGGATATTCGAAGTGGGGGGGAGGTCGATGCCTACTGAGCTAAATTGGGTTGAGTAGTGGAATATCCAGGCTTCTGGGGACACATGGTTGGTTGGGGTGCGGGAATCACCATCCTTCCCCCATTTTACTATGTCCCAAAATTTGGTCTGGTTATTTGACTTGGTGGCGGCTAAAAGATCTGCCCAGTAATCATCCTCCCACTCCCTCTTAGCTTCCCACTGTACTTTTGTACCGTTTCCTGGCCTCCTTAACATCAGGGATAATTCTAGATTTAACTTTTTTGACTAGGATGCGATGAGCCTCCCTACAGTCTTTATTGTACCACTTGGCCCTGCTAGGGGGTAATTGCCTAGCACCCCTCTGACATGGTTTAGAAATAAGTAACTTGAGTTCAGAGAAACATTGGGCGTGTAAGTCCATAATTTTGTTGGGTTCCAAGGTACCCCTCTCTATGTCCTTAGGCATCATTTTATCTGATGCGAGCATCACCACTTTTGCTATGTTGGTCTGTATGGTTTCGTCGGCCGATATGTTGGACCACTTCAGTCTCCTTCGATCGTTTGATATGGTTACAACTCCAGACCCCATGTTGTTTTGAGCTTCCAGTCTTACCACACCGTGCGCCTTTAATTTTAGGGATAGAGGGTTATGGTCGCTTTCTGGACGGGGGACAATTTCCATATCAACCAACAGGTACCAAAAGTCCATTTTAAGAAGAATATAGTCTATGCGGCTTTTCCTCATGCCATTGTCGAAGGTATATTTTGCACCAAGGTCAGATGGAGTACGACCATTTGCAGCCCTTAAGCCCCAGGTAAGACAAAAAGCAGTCCAAATCAGGGCAGCCTCCGTTGCTTTAACCGGTTTACTGATCTTTAGATCAGGAATATTCCAAGTAGCATCCTCTTCCTGCCCCTAGCTATCCCCTGCTGAATAGAGCGGCTCAATTGTGCAATTTAAGTCGTCGGCTAGGAGGATCAATGAACCCTTATTCCACCCTGCCAAAAGATTGTCCAGAACACCCACCAACGGAGGGCAGCGGCCACCAGGGAGACCACGGGAGTAGATGTTGATGATGAGCATATCCAGGCCCCCTTCCTTACTCAACTTGACTGCCAGGATATCGGGATGGTCCAAGTGAAGGTCTGTGATTTTGAATCCCCAGTCCTGTTTAACCCATGTAATCAGACCCCCTGAGGCACGCCCTTTGTTACTCTTAACTGCAGGTTTGAACAGGTTTATATAGCCAACTCTATGCGTGTGTGTGGTTGCCCAAGACTCTTGCAGTAATACAATGTCAAATTTATCAATAAACTCCAGCCAATCCGCAGGGTCTATACGTGCCTTCACTCCAGCGACATTCCATGACATAATATTAAGTGTTGCTATGGTGGAATCAGCATGATTAATGCCTAAGTGGGCTTGGAAGGGGAGGGGTGAACGGGTGTTGCTTTTTGGCGTATTTCTAACCCCTTTTTCTACGATATCAAGCTTGTCCACACTTCCACCCACAGCCAAGACCCTCGTTATTACCTTTTTAGGTGGCATGGGCTGTTTACCCGTTGGAAGTGACTCACAATTGAGGGGGGGTTGTAATTCATCCCTGGGGTCAGTGATATGATTAGTCAGTGGGGATGAGTATGGAGGACACAGTCAATCCACTAACTCCAGATCAGACAGCGCTCCAAAGTGATTGAAAAGTGGAGGATACTGTTGTAGATGCGGTGTTCTGGGCCCTCTAAACCTCCCCTCATTCACTCTCCAATGGTGTGGTCCTAGAGAATGGTTGGTGTATGAATGGGGATAAAAGTAGGCGAGGTCCAAAGTCTGGACGTCGCCCTGCCGGGCAAATCTTGCTTTTCGTCGAATTAGGTTAACCACCCAGGGGTCTTTAAAAGTTATCAAGATACAGTCCCCTTCCAGATCTTTAGTGCCTTTACCCACCCAGTCTACTCTCCTTACATATAGGATTTCTGTGGGGGAAGATGGAGGAAGGGGGCGATTCTTGTTTAGCCAATATATTACTTTGTTCCGCAGTTCCCCTTGGGTCTCCTTAATACCGTCCCGTAGAGGAGCTACGCCGGTTAAAACAATAGTATATTGGGATGATTCTGGGGGTAGATTAACTCGAGGAGTGGGGCGCAGTTTTTGTTTGCTCACCGGATGTGACCTGGGGGATTGGGATTTGATAGTACTACTGCTAGGTAGTTGGACAGGGGTGGTGTTAGAGTGTGTAGCCAAGCCTATAGGTAATGGCTTGGTCGCTTTAGCAGAACTGGGTTTAATTGGGTTGGTCACCATAGGTGGATTATTTGGGAGACCTCTACTAGCGTTGGTTTTAGTGGCATTAGACTTTGTCCTTGCACCTGCTCCAGGCAGTACGTGCTTGATTGCCTGGGTACTAGAGGAGTGATTTGCTGGTTGTTTTTGAACCTGGTTCACGTTTCGAGCCTCCGCCCTGGGGCTAGATGATGATACAAGGTTTTTCAATAGGCCCAAATTAGCATTTACTACTGTTTCTAGGGCGTCTATTTTAACAGTCATCAACCTAGTTCGTTCCAGGACTGGGAGCAATATGGTCTTTAACAAAGCCTCGATTTTGGCCAACAATGTGTCATCACTATTAAGGCATGTGGGACAGGGGTTAGAGGACCCCAGGGAAGCTAAGGATGGACAGTACACTATTGGGATACCTTGGGGGGGTTGGGGTGGATATCTCACATTGCTGTTGTCAATCAATTTGGGCTGTTTAAGAGCTTTATCCCCCTGTGGACTTGAAATGTGTTTACGCTTCCGGGATAACGGTTCTAGGCTTGTTTTGGTCGGCTCAAACAATGTAGATGGGATGGAATCAAGCGATTGAGGTGAGTAGACCAAGCTATGTTAGTCAGCCCCTATATCCAGGCTGACATCATTATTGTCCCCTGACTGGTTGACTTGGTGGTTTAGGAAGGGTTGGCGATTTACCCCATCTCCATCCATATGGACAATTGCCTCGGTCTCAATTGTAGAGATGCAATTAAAAGCTGCATGGGGAACAGGACTTTTTGCTGATGCTAGGGTACCCAATGATGAGCGCTTTCCTGTGACAAGATCGATAGATAGCCTTTTTTCCACCATTTCTATCTCTTTTTCCAATATTCCAGTAGCCCTGGTGATAAAGGCGTCCAAAGGGCCAGAGACTACTCCCTTAGATGTTTGAATGTGAACTAACCGTTCTCTCCCTGATCTCAGTGGCATGGTTGAATGTCTAATTGAGAGGGTGAAAGTTTCCACTGCGCTTATGGTGCAGTATGTCCCCCTCCCTTGTGGGGGCAGTTAATACGAGGATACCTGGGGTCTTTAAATTTTTATTTTTTTTTATTTTTTATTTTACCTTTTCTTTACTATTTTTGCCAGGAGTCTGGGCCCAACCCAACCTTGTCCGACCACGGACGGCCACAGACGGTCCCGCCCTTGTCCCGGGCTTCTCCCGGCGCCCTCCCGCGCGCTCCCGCGCAGCGGGGGCGAGACCACCTTTGTATAGCCGACGAGTTAACCAGCGGGTGGGCGGTGCCGGCAGGGAGAGCAGCCCAGCTGGTCCAGGGGCGCGCAGGGACTCCTGGTCCTTGGAGTCCCCGCAAATGCTCGCAGCCCTGCCGGTGAGTGTTGATTGGCCCCCTTGACGGTTTTCCAAGCACAGCTGCAAGCCGCGCTGCGGGACCCGCGGAGCGGGTCCGGCGAGGCGTCACTCACAGCAGAGACAGGCTCCCTCGCAGGCAAAAGCAGGCTCCCTTACCGGGATATGGCAGAGTCCTGAGCGTTACAATGAAGGAATCCGCAGAGCACCCGGTGCAGCAGCCCTTTGTCTCGGAGGGCGGGTGGGCGGTGCCGGCAGGGAGAGCAGCCCAGCTGGTCCAGGGGCGCGCAGGGACTCCTGGTCCTTGGAGTCCCCGCAAATGCTCGCAGCCCTGCCGGTGAGTGTTGATTGGCCCCCTTGACGGTTTTCCAAGCACAGCTGCAAGCCGCGCTGCGGGACCCGCGGAGCGGGTCCGGCGAGGCGTCACTCACAGCAGAGAAAGGCTCCCTCGCAGGCAAAAGCAGGCTCCCTTACCGGGATATGGCAGAGTCCTGAGCGTTACAATGAAGGAATTATTAATTATCAATTAAAAAGTAATTAACAATTTGTTCAAAATAAATACCAATAAATAATTAACATATCTAATTAATTATAATTAAATTCCATCCCACCCTATTCCCCTATAAACCTACAACCCGCTACAGAAAATAAATAATATTATTCACATAATTATCAATGAATCAATTAATAAAAAATAATCATTTAAGAATTAATTAATTACCAATTAAAAATTAAATAACAATGTAATCAAAATAAATACCAATTAATTAATTAACATATTTATTTAATTATAATTAAATTACTTCCCACCCTATTCCCCTATAAACCCACAACCCGCAACAGAAAATAAATTAATTTAATTCACATAATTATCAAGTTATCAATTAATAAAACATAATTATCTATTAAGAATTAATTAATTACCAATTAAAAATTAATTAACAATTTAATCAAAATAAATATGAATTAATTAATTAAAATATTTAATTAATTATAATTAAATTACTTCCCACCCTATTCCCCTACAAACCCACAACCCGCTACAGAAAATAAATTAATTTAATTCACACAATTATCAATTAATCAATTAATAAAAAATAATTATCAATTAAGAATTAATTATTTACCAATTAAACATTAATTAACAATGTATTCTAAATAAATTCCAATTAATTATTTAACATATTTATTTAATTATAATTAAATTGCTTCCCACCCAATTCCCCTATAAACCCACAACCCGCTTCAGAATTAAATTACACAATAATTAAATAACATAAATTTAATTAATTAATATAAATTACAAAAATATATACACTTTTCAGACATATACTAACATAAAAACACTTTAAAAAACGATATTATTAAAAATTCGATATTTTTAATAAACTATATTATGTACTTCGATATTTTGACTGTCTATATTTTTAAAATCGATATTACATTACTTACCTTCAAAACGATATTTTTGATGTCTATATTCTGTCCATTAGATATTTTGTCCATTCTATATTTGGGACTCGATATTTTGTTTTGTCTATATTTTGGAATCTATATTTTGCCCATTTACCGAAGAGGGGTATGGAGGGGTAGGTAAAAAAATATGTTGAGGTGTAAAAAGGCGCCATTTGTCAACAATGTTTTCAGTATTTTCTCAGGGATGCAACTAAACGAGTGCTGGGCTCGCTAGTCTTATACACACACTCAGTTCCTTTCAGGACTCAGTTCAATGGGGGGATAATTTACATTCCTTGCTTAGCAGTATTGGAGAAGAACTCCTACATCCCTGTTCAAAGCCTTTTCATGTTGAAGAACACCCTCATGTTACTGACATTTCTGCATTATACACGTGGTAAGTGCATGACCACTTTAAGATCCAGACTGCCTGGTCTGCATACTGAACACTGCAAACACTCATCCCGCAGCACACACTGCAGTTGTTCCAGATGTCAAAGGCAAGATGGAAATAACACAGTCAGAGAAGAATATAATTCATTTCACAAGATTTCGCACTTTTGCTTCTTAATATTACAAGCAAGCGTGCAGAACTGCATAATATGAGGCTTTTTTAAACAATGCTGCCAATAAACATCACATCTTGACACGTCATTATCATTTTTATGGAGCTCGCAAGCCTCTGCTAGCATTAACGGTATTATGTTGCCACATTCACGAGAGCTTTACCAAAGAATTACAATGCATTGTGAATATTGATTTGTTTAGTTTGTCTCTTAAATCACCCAGCAAATCTGCTCAGCAAATGAGCAGCTATTTCCAGATGATAATTCATATGCAAGCTACCAGAAGGCTTAGGAATGGTACATACTCGTTTGCCCGACACAATTTTACTTGTGATTTAATAAAAATAAAGAAGTAAAACTCATGTTTATTACCTAGGGTGAATAACTAGAGGACTACAAATCGAGTTATGAATTAGAAAGAGTAAAACACACATTTTTGGTTGTGGCATTTGTGGGGCCTGGTGGAGCAAAGGCTAAATCAGCAAAAACAATGGCCAAGATGGGGTGTCTGTTTTGAATATAGAAATGCACATCGGTGTAATCAAGCTACAAAAAACTTCAAATACACGGTGAAACAAGTTAGCAAACAGAAATTATAGCATCTTCAAAAGTGGATGGCTCACTGTGTAAAACATGCCTGTGTCTAGGAAATATGTCAAGCAAGGAAAAAACACACACTGGCAAGGACACCTGCAAAATCTAATTGGTACTCAAAGCATGACTATCACACTCATCCAAAATGGGATTCAGAATCAGAAACTAACAGCGCACACAATCATATGACTAAAAATGTAGAGGGTTATTTACAAGTCCCTTGCACTGCTGGTGCATCATTTTTAATATGAGGGATAATAACGCACCAGCGGTACAAGAGGCTTGCAAATAAGCTTCTTAATTTTTATTCAAAGAGCAGCACACATGGAAAGCAAAAGCTTGATACAAAAGAACATTGACAGCAAGGAAGAGCAAAAATTAAAGTCTTATACTTGCTAAGAGGACGTTTGCAACGTCACTATTAATGGTCTAGATTGCATGTATCTAAGATCATACAACTGAATACTTCATAAAAGTGTGTCATGTGCTAGTGTCAGCATTCAGTTCTGTCCCTACATGGCCTGGACAGAGCAGTGTGCTATGATCTACAACTCTGCTGAGACTATATATCTATTGGACTTAGAGTTTATGGTTCTGATTGGCTGATAGATCTGGGGTTCTGATTGATACCTGGGACTAAGGTTTCTAATGGACTTCGGGTTCTGTTTCTGATTGGCTACTAGTGCTGTGTTTGGTTGCAAGGGCCTAGTTTCCTATTGGTCCTGGGGCTTACGGCTAGTGTTCTGATCGGTCAGGGTTAGGGTTCCCAATGGCCAAAGGGGTCACCTGATCACTAGGGTTATTTAAGCTTAGAGCTCAGGGCATCTCAGCCTGGGCGATGGGGCTAAGGACAAAGAGGACAAGGGCAGTTGACTTTTTAGTCCTGCTTCGGACCGGTTGGGCCTAGGGCCAGAAATGCTGCCCTTTTTTCCATTCACCAGCAATCACCTTAACCCATCCACATCCACAATGGCAAAATGGGTGGACTGGTTTGCGCCTTCCAGGAAAGTTCACATGTTCCAGTTGTGATCCAGTCACAGTCTCGTTAGAGTTCTCACTGCTTCTGGAAGCATACGTGCATCGAGGGGAGCGGCAAGCTGGGAGTTGAGTACCGGTTGGGCTCCTTCCTACTGCCAAGCCGCACAAAGACTCATTGAGGCTCACGGAGCTGTGAAGAGCCTTCCTGCATTATTCAGCGAGCCACTAACAGCGCCACCCGCAGTGCAAGCCCTGAGTCCAAGGAGCCAGTCACGGCCCTTCAGAAGCCTTACTGCATGACCTTCCACACGCCTCTGCATCCTGCTCTCCGCTTCACTGAAACATGGCTATTGCTGCTTGAATAGAATGTCAATGAAGGGCAGCACCTTAAAATGAACATGGGGTGGTGTGCCGGGCTAGGGGCAGTGGGGAAGGCAGAGGAGCTGTGAGCAAACCAGAAGACTCTTACTGGGGGAACAGGACCCAACCGATAGCAACAGAGGGGTTTAGCAGACCTGATCCTTGGTCTCTGCCCCTTCTCCCGCAGTGGTGCCCTCTATGCCCTGGTTAACCCAGCACCAAGTTAGCACCAGCTATCACAGCGTTATCAATCTGGTGCACTGGGTCTTTGGTCCTTTGCTCTCCGCCGGCCCAGTCAGCAAGACAACACAAAGACCCAGGTTGAAAGTCTGATAGCTTGGAAGAACGCAGAGCACTAGCCAATCAGGCTAACTCACATTGCAGACACGCCCCGCAGAGGGCCCTGCCATGGGGTGCCCAGCAACAGCAGAGGCATTTAAGTCAATGCTCATTGGTGAAGCCTGTTGCCCGCGCACCGTCCAGGTCTACCAGGTATCAGACACCAAGCAGAACTCAGCTATGCCCAGGACATGAGGTCGGGCAAGGAGAGAAGGCTGACCTCCATTGCAAAAAGTAGAAAGAAAGGAAGTCGATAGAGAAACTAATGCTGCCAATGAAATAAGGGCCCAAAAGGGCACAGATCCCCTAGTGGTGACTATACATGACCCAGAGGCACAAAGAAAAACAGGCTCAATCAGCGCAGAAGAGGGAACGCTAAGGGTTATGACATGTAGTTATCAACCAAAAATATACATCGATGGGCAGATTTACAAGCCTCTTGCGCCGCTTTTACGCTGCCGTTGCGTCCCTTTTGTGACGCAGCGGCGGCACTAAAGATGCGCCATGGTGCAGGGTATTTACAACGTGACGCATCTCCCAGATGCGTCACGTTGTAAAGCCCTGCGCCAGAAGAGGCGTACCATCGCAGGGGGAGGCGTTCCGGTGCAGGAACGCCTCCCAGAAGTGGCTGAGTGAAATCTACAAGATTTCACTCAGTCACTTTTGAGCCCATGCTGCGTCAAAATCCTGCGCCTGCTTGAAGCAGGCGTAAGGATTGACGCAGCATTGTGCACATAGGGCTCCCCTGATCATTGCTGAAGCTGCGTCGCGCTTGTGATGCAACTACACCAATGCACCGCTTTTACGGCACAGATGCGTGACGCATCTGTGCCGTTTTTGCCCCATGGTGTGCCGCATTGTAAATGCGGCGCATCAAGGGTGGCGGAGCTGCGGAGCACAATTACAGTAATTGTAAATCTGTCCTCAAGTGTACTTTCTTAAAGGATGCCGGATCAGTGTTTCTAGTAATTACAGGATCACAAGGCTCCCAACACCACTGCAAGTGATGGACCTAATGCTGGAGGTTAACTCATGCTGCGCCCCACACCAATAGCCCTCCTGGACTTATAGAGATCAGCGACCCAAAAGAAATCAAGGCAGCTGGTGGTGCAACAGATCACTCCATAGCCCACAACAAGGGAAAGGTGGAAGGAGTTGCTGAGGCTGCATACCTCTGAGCCAAAACCCCTCCTCGAAAGCAGTCTGCAATGCCCCAAAGGTGAAACACTAGCTACGGGGTCCCCCACACAGAGCAAGCCAACAGCAAAAGGAGTAAGGACGCATCCACCCTCCTTTTCGGTGCCTCCAACTACATTGTCAGTCAAGCTAAATCTTCAGAGTCTAGTCCTACATGCAGAATCTGCAACTCTCAGTTATCTGAAGAGCCTCAAGACAACACCTGCAACATTTCACAATGAACAACCCAAGAATGGGAGGAACTAGCAGCATCATATAAATAGAACTCCCCCTGAGAAAACAACAGGGCCGCTGGTCTCAGAAGTGACCCGATCATTGATCACAAACAGGAGAAGGAACAACAGACTGACACCATCTGGCCATCAATCATAAACACCAAGCAGCTCTCAGTGAATGCCCTTCAGTATTAGTCCGATAAGATAGACAGCTAGCTATCACTTCTCAATTCTTTAGCAGTCTTAGGGCCATATGTATGAACAAAACGATTTGCGATTCTGAAATAGCGATTATTACCGAATCGCAAAATCAGAATCGCAAATCGTGATGTACCAACGCAATCGCAAATATTTAGCGATTCGGCCAAAATCGCTAAATATTTGCGCGATGGGTATTAGCGATTCTTTAAACGTACAAATTCGCAAAATAGCAAGTTCGCACCCCGGAAATCGCTAAATAGCGCGACCGCACCCAGAAAATCGCTAAATAGCGCGACCGCACTCCGAAAATCGCTAAATTGCGATGTTCCCACGCGAAAAATCGCAATTTAGCGATTTTCTGGAAAGATCCAATCGCAATCCTGATGCTTTATGATGACATCACTATCCAGGAAGTGAGTGATTTTCCATGGTGCTTCTGGATTGAGACAGAGAGTGTGAGAGTGTTGTTTGGTACTAAGGAGCCATGGCAGAAGCTGGAAACCAGGATGTCCCAGCAAGCCAGCAGGAGCAGCAAGAAGGGGAAGCATGTAGGAAGAGGAAGCTCAAGTTCTCTGAGGATGAACTAGAGACCCTCATTACCGAAATGGTGCCACACCATGAGGCATTATTTGGGAGGAGTTCCCACAAGGTGCCAGAAGCCAGCAAGAGACGGATTTGGGAGGGCATCCAAGCCAAAGTGAATGCCCTAGGAGTGACCCACAGGACAGTTGAAGTGTTGCGGAAGCGCTGGTACGACCTGCGCCAGCGCTCCAAGGAGAAGTTTTCTGCCAGGCTGGAGCAGTCCAAGTTCACCGGTGGGGGAACCTCCAACGTCCCTGACTCTACACCACTGGAGGAGCTGGTAGAGGGCACACTGCCTCCACAGAGTGTTGCGGGCGTGTCCGTGCTACACAGCTCAGCACAACCAGCTGCAAGACCAGGTAAGAAGCATGCCTCCCCACCCTAAACCACCCCCAGCAACCCCCTGCAGCGACCTAGGGATTAGGGGAACCACATGTCAGGCTAGAGCAAGTACACAGGCAGTCACAGCAATGCATTATTGGAGATATAGTCACAATAGTCTGTAATGTAGAATGTAGCATCAGAATTTCACAATGTACACATGTGCAGGTCAGGAAAGGTGAATGACACAAGTAAAGTCAGGGAGCACTGTGAAATAATTTATTTGAACATCACATGTAATGAAAAAAAAAGTAATGTGTGCTGTTCTATCCACAGCACCTGCAAGTGGGAAGGCTACAGCCAGTACAACTGAGACAGGACCCCAAGCCTCAGGAGAAGGCGGCCATGGCCATGATACAGATGGGGAGGACAGTCCTTTCATCTGACCACAGGGACACAGTAGGAGGAACGTGAGGCTATTCAGAATAATGGATGATGAGGATGAGGAAAATGAAAATGTGCAGTCTGATGCACCAGTACCCCAGCAGCAGGACTCCAGACCACAGTCCAGAGGCAGGCGTAGACCCCGCACGGCCATCAGCTCCAATGTGCAACAAGAAGAATCTGTGTTTGCCGGCCTAGAAATGCACATGCTTCAGGTTCACCGCCTGCAAGCGAAACACATGAAGGCCATTCAGAGAGAGATCAGGGCAGGGAACAGAGGAATACGCGAGGAAATAAGGGGGGCTGTGCAGGAGCTGACTGCAGAGTTGGAAGCTGAACGCGCAGCCAGGCGCAAAGAAATGGCCCGCATGGACCACTACACGCATGCTATTAATCGCCTGGCCTCCTCCACCAATATGCTGGCAAGGCGTGCCATAGAGACCCAGCGTGAGTTCTCGCATGGTATCCAAGACATAGCCACTGTGGTAGTGCAGTCAACTGCCACCCTGGAAGAGCTGCGTGCGCTGCGTACTGCTGGACCCGGGGTGCTTACCCCCAGTGAGGAGGACTCACAGTCGGTGCGGAGCTCAAATACACCACCACCCACTGTTGAGAGGCGCCGTAGTGGCCGGAGCACCAGGCCTGCCACACAACAATAGGGACTGCAGCAAAAAGACTATTCCACACAGGGGGGATATGGGGCCAGCAACAGTGTAGCACTTGCTGTACTAAAGACTGATTTTGTTGCACTGTGATTGAAACATGAGCTTTGGTTTAGGAGAGTTCATCCATGTTTTTTTGGATGTGTGACATTGTTGCCATTGGGAATTAAAAACGTTTGCAAAGCAAGAAGTTGCCATTGTATCATTTTCACTCACCTAGAAGTAGTTCCGCATGATCTCATCACGCCTCTGTCGCCCAGCTGCAGCAGCAGCGACGCCAGCTTCCATGTGTATGGGTCCAGGTCCCTCCACGTCAGAGGATTCTGAGTCACTGAACTCCATAGGTGTCCCTTTCCTGGTTGCAATGTTGTGGAGCATGACACAAGCTACAACAATTTTGCAGCACGTCCCAGGGCTGTATTGGAGGGCTCCTCCACTTTTGTGGATGCATCTGAATCTGCTCTTCAAAATCCCAAATGTTCTGTCGATGGTTCCTCTTGTAGAAATGTGTGCCCGGTTGTAGCGCCGCTGCCCAGCAGTGGCAGGATTCAGGTAGGGTGTCAGGATGAAATCCCAGACTGCATAGGCACTGTCCCCTGTGGGTGGAAATGTTTAAAGGTCAGTCACTGTGATGCACATGCTGGACATGAGAAATATGGGCTGACAGTGTGTGCTGTTACCTAGTAGGTATCCCTCTCCAATTTCCCCTCTTGAGAGTCTACGATATAGCCCACTGTGACGAAATATGAAGTGTGCTTCCTGGGTACTTTGCCACTATATCGGTGATTATGTTTTTGGCATCACACACCATCTGTATGTTCAGTGAGTGGTAGCATTTCCTGTTCCCGAATACATACTCTATGTTTGAGGGGGATGAAATGGCAACATGTGTTCCATCTATACATCCTATGACATGGGGGAATTGGGCTATGTTGTAAAATTCCTGCTTGGTCTGTGTTAGTTCCTGTGGGGTGCTGGGGAAGTGTATGTGATGTTGCATCCTATGTGTCATGGCGTCGAGGAACGCATGGAAAAAGCGCAACAGGGCACTTTGTGACACCCCTCCTGCAGAGGCTATGACCCCCTGGAAACTACCTGAGGCCAGCAGGTGTAGTGAACAGAGGACCTGGATGTGTGTGGGTATGGCTTGTGTCCTGCGGGTGGGGTGTTCTAGGTGGGGCCTGAGTTCCTCAATCAAATCAAGTATGCTCTCTTCCTCCAGTCTGTAATGGGTGTAGATATCCTCCTCAGTGCGTTGGAAGATGGTGGCGCGCAACCAGAATATCCTCTCCTGCCGTCTCCTCCTCTGCGCCAGAGCTCTCACTCTTCCTCACTATTATGTACAGCCCGGACATTGTGGTAGGGAGTGTGTTGCATTCTGGGTTTCAATTTATACTTTGCACCTGGTTACCACCTGCTCCCACTTGATGGTAAT
Organism: Lissotriton vulgaris; assembly: GCF_964263255.1. Lineage (NCBI taxonomy): Eukaryota > Metazoa > Chordata > Amphibia > Caudata > Salamandridae > Lissotriton > Lissotriton vulgaris. Next base: position 1,086,128,729 of record NC_141694.1, on the reverse strand, counting down.
TGCGATTCCTTATTTTGCGATTTTGCTTAATTCGCTATTTGCGATTGGTTGATACATTCCATTGGGATTTCTAAATTGCGATTTCCAGTTTTGCGATTTTCGTTAACGGATTTCATCGCAAATTTGGAAATCGCTATTGTAATCGCTATTTACCACTTTCGCTACGTTTGGGAATCGCTATTTTGCGATTCCTTATTTTGCATGCGTTTTTTGCTTCATACATTGCGATTAGCGATTTTTTAGTCGTAAACGCTATTTTTAACGATTCGCAGCGTTTGCGACTGATTTTTGGCTTCATACGTTTGGCCCTAGTCTCTGGAATAGATGGTAAACTCGCAGAGCTGAACAGCCCGATTAAGCAGGCTCAAACAGACACTCAGCTGAAGAAATAATGCTGCTCCTGTGTATGCAGCCCAATACTGGAAAAACTTACCATTCTGCCCGCCATGATGGCGATTTACTAATGGATTTAAAAGAATTTGCCAGCTGTGGTAAGGTCACCACCATCAATCAACAAGGCTCCCCCCATGGTTCTTTATACACAGGCTTTGCTCCAGAACTTCCAGAGACCCAAGGGATGGAGAGCATTACTAATTTAGCCCAAGACACCACAGAGCCAAATGATCCTAAGAGCAAACAGATATATAACCAACCAACAGGCTCCTCAGGAGTCAAACAAACAAACAACTCTAAAAAGCAACCTCAAACTCAATCATTAACAATGCTTGGACTCGCAGCAAGCAAAAAGGGAAAGGCAGAAACAGAAGGAATGAAATGACCGACTAATTTGGAGCCAATACTACAACTCAGAGCGTCATTAGGGAAATCTTTCTACTTGCTGTGGCACGTATACTGCATACCTGATCATGTTAGTTAAAATAAAGATTTTAAACTTTTCTTGTGTCTCTGTCTAATCTTATTGTGGGACTAGTAGGAGAGTGAGCGAGAAAGGGTGTGTTCTGCAACCGCGATTCCTGAGAGGGTCGGGAGTGTTGTGTTCTGGTGTGTCTAACCACTTGTTGCTCTGTAAATGTGTAGGAGGCCAAGTGGTACACTATTGCTAGTTGGTCCCCAGGCTCATGGGTACTCAGGTGGTAGGATGACTCATTCTCTGCCTACTAAGGTTCCATGATTCCAAGCATAGTTCTGTGACTCCACAGAATCCCTGCAACATGGCGCTGCCAACGTTTGGTCTGGTACTGATTCACGGAATGCCTGAGTAGTGCTTGTGCTGGTTCACAATACACTCACACCGATTTCCTGAGACATCCGTGGTGGGAGGGCATTGCCTCTTCAGTTGATACGGTACACCTATTGCTGAAGGTTATTCAGGCTTTAATTCTTTAAAATTCTTTTGATCCGTTTTTGTGCTACAGATAGTTCCCTTCCAAACTTTTTGTTATGGCTCAACCGGTTCTGATTCCGGCACATTACCGCGCAACGGTTACACAAAATTTGTTACATCATGGGGTCTCCTATAATTTTGGTGGTTGAAGCACATGCAGCATACCGTTTTGAGTTTTTTTAATTCATGGGTTACGTTTCCCGCAGTAGATGCGAATGATAATTCCTTTCATTTTTATACAGTTGCTGCGGTTCTAGCGGCATATGGTCCTAATGCTGTGGTTGAAGTTCCTCATACAGCCTGGGAGCACCAGATTTAGTTTAATGGCAGCCTTTCCCACACTCTTTCTTTCGCTCGCATGGGCCCCTTAAGCATTCATGGAGCCACATGGCCAGTAATTGGATGGTTTTACTCCACATCCCAATTATCTTAATGCTAATTTGTCTGAAGATCATTTACTGTATGGATAGGTCTGTCTTCTAAATAGACACCTGCTTCTGTTTATTTCACAATTCTTTTTGGTGGCTACACCTGAATCTGTGCTTCCAGTGCAGGCGCATGGTGGGGCCCTTGTGATTAGCCCAGTCCTTATCAATTTGGTCTTGGGTAAATGCCCTCAAGCTCGTGAGTACATTCCCATTTGGATCACTCAAAAGATTGAATAGCTTAATGCTGTCTTCCCTCACACTCTTGCAGTGGAAAAACACAGGATCCTAACTATGTTTCTACCTAGTGGTCTGATTCATGCACAAGCAGATTGCAACACCTGGGGGACGGTGTTTGCATCAGTGTATACAACTTGTTTTGGCACCCTCTCCATGAGCGTTCTTCCGAGTGTTCTGAAACAGACACAGTATGAACACGGGGCAGGTCCAGCCCTGGATTTGGGGATGAAATTAGTGGGTATTTTTCCCCGTTGTCTCCGAAATTATTCTTTTTAATATTAAGTGTGAGGCAGTTTGCTTACAGGTTCGCCAATGCCTTTCGGTGGTGGCCAACATTGATCGGGAACGTGAGTTACCAATTTTTATTGCCAATGTGTATACATTCTTGAGTTGCAATAATTTGGGGATCAGACCTTCTACCGACTCTGAGGGCAAACCACCTCCTGACAAGGAGGGATGCTCGGTATTTCCAAAAAAGACATGGGACAGAAATAAACAGCAACAGAAACCTAAATATCGTGCTGGGTCACCACCACCACCTGACATCTATAATTTACGCGACCACTCTAAGATTCTAACTCCTGAGAGGTGTCAGGTTCCTGATCCTTAGTCTCCTCATTTCAGGAATCATTGGATCATTAATTTGGTGGAGGGGGACTACAGGAACGCAGACAAGGCGAATCCACACAATCTAAGCGGGACCTGCTGCTCCAGTTTGACGTAATAGTCAAATGGGAGGAACCACCTCTGTATTAACCCCATTTTCAGAAGAATAAAGTTGCAACTTTGACTGCAAAGTATGCCACAGACAGTGAGAACCCTTCTCCTGGACAGGAGTTGGACAGTGACTCTCCTCAACAGAGTGGCGGAAGTTACCGTAGTACGGAAGACACCCCACCAGTTTCTAGAGACACATTTGTAACTGTAAAAACTGCGGACACCCGTGTAGCTCCCCTGATAGACTTTATCATGTGAACCTTCAGATTGAAGGTGATATTATCAGCACCATAAATGTTGTTTTTTGGGACAGCTTGACATCTTCTTATGACATTTTGCTAGCGGAGGTGGATTGGCCTCCCCCATTTTTTTCTTGCTTGTCCTCAAGGTGGGATGTGATTATTCTTTCCTTTTCGTAATATGTCCAGAGTGAGACTAAGTAGGCTTATGCTTCACGCTGGGATCTTGCCTTAGCTCCTGCCTTATGCCTTAAGCAAGCGAGTTGTGAAAATCCCTTGTGGGGGGCGTGGCCAGGCACCAGCGAAGATGGCCGCCTAGTAGCCGAGCTCCGCCGGGACGACTGCTGTCCCCACAAAATCCGTCATTAAATCCTGGCTGGAGCGCCCTTAAGCAAGCGCACCAGCCCCCTTAGACGAAGCGCTGCTGATCTGCGCTTGGAGCGGAGTTCGTGCTCCTAGCGGGGACGAAACGCCACCACACTCGATCTGCGGCCGGACCTGTGATTGTGACCTGGAGCCCAAGGACCGGAGCTGCATGGAATTGAGGCCCCGGCTTGCGGCCTACGCCTCGGCCCGGCCGGAGAGGGGCCAGACATCCGGAATCTCGGCAGGAGGTGGCTCTGAGCTGGGCCGCTTGTGACGGACTGGGGGTCCCTGTGCCCGCCGGCGGAGGCGGTGCTGAGTAGCCGGGCAGGGTGCTGTGTGAGCCCCGACCTGCGGCGTGGTCGGCCATTGTGAGAGCCAGCCGGCAAGAGAGGGAAGGCTTCCCCCACGGAGCTCCCGCGCACGCACCCAGGACTTGGCGGAGACCCGGAGGAGTGCAAAAGCAGACAGCGACTGGACGGAGGTGAGGGCTGGATGGCTGGTGGAGCGGGGCACGGTCCCCAAGCATCGCGCGAAGGGCCCCGCTTGCAGACCCTAACAGCCGGGCCGTGGAATTGCCTGCGGTGACGCACCGAGGAAGTGACGGTCTGTAGCCCGCGTTAGTATAAGGCCACTCCAGGGACTGACTGTACAAGGCCTGGCCGGCTGGTGGACCGCATACCTACCCGGGGCCTCCTACAAACTTCGCGACCGCCCATGAGGCGCCAATCCCTGCCTGCTCTGCGGCCTACCCGGCCAGCCCAAGCTACTTGCCGTGCAGAATCGAGTGCAGCGGATTGCGGCCACTGGCCTGTGTTGCGGGGACTGCGGGAGCTGGTGCCGAAACCGACGATGAGGACCAAGCCAGGAATCGCGACCCAGACAAACAAACTTGATAAATACGCGGTGGCTACTGGCCCCACACAGTCTGGAGCGAAGGGAGGAGGTGCCAAGGATTCAGCGGAGCCCTCATTGACCTCTATAATGGCCGCAATACAAACGTTCGGCACCACTCTCGAGTATAAAAATGGCCAAGATCACGATCGAAGTAAACCTGCTGCGCACTGACCTTGGCAAGACCACCAAAAGGTCCAAGACCAACAAAACGGACATTGGGGCGCTCCAGGCCTCCTCAAAGCGGCTGGAAGGGCGGGTAAATGAACTTGTCCGCCAACACCGCCTAATGGCCCTGTGGCTCGAGGACCAGGAAGGGAGGGCTAGACGGAGTAATATATACGTCGTAGGTGTGCCGGAAGATTCGGAGAAGCACAGTACAGAGCTGTTTCTGGAAGACCTAATCCTACACCACCTTCGGCCTAAGAGACTTTCTAAGTTTTTCACCATTGAACGGGCCCACCGAGCCCTGGTCCCTAAACCCAAGCCAGGTGCCCCGCCGCGAACAATCATTGCACAAATATTGAACTACCGGGACCGCGATGCCATCCTTCAAGCTGCCAGACAACAGGGAGATCTGCAATACGAGGGGACTACCATCCGATTCTTTCCCGACTTCACGTTGCAGGTGCAGCAAGATCGACGTTCATTCATGGTAGTGAAGGTGGCACTTAGAGAGCGAGGCATCAAGTACATGATGTTCTTCCCCGCGAAACTCAAGATTAACTCGGGGGGCAAATCCCGATTCTTCACCTCACCAGAGGCGGTCCAGGAATGGCTCGATGGGCTGCCGCCGGAGGCACCGGCAACGCAGAACCACTACAACTGGAGGGAAACCGGAGCCCCATCCCCTGGGTCGGCGGCGGAGAAATCAGCGGGGGACGAACAGAGCCAAAGGTCATGACGTTCCAGATCTAACAGTCCTCGCTGGGACCCACTCCAAGACAACACAGCACGGTGAGGTTTCGGACTGCGGGACCACGCCGCGTCGAACAGTGCTACACCAGCGTCCACAGTGGTAAGATTCCAGGTCACCGGTGTGGGAAGCGGACGCACTCGTCCATGACTATTTCACTCTAGAGCAGATCCCCACTATACCGTAGACTTAAGGGACCTATAGTTTCGGGGCCACGGGCATGGCGGCTGGAGTTGGGACTGGCACACGTGCTCACTACCAGAGTTTCCTCGGCGGGGAAGTGGTTTACTCTCTCCGGGGTGGGGTTGGGCGACAGGCACTCTGCTAATTGGGGTAGTGGGTAGTTTGGAGCCTACAGAGCAGGGAGCAGGGTGGGGGGGTTTGTTCAAAGAGGTGGGAAGGTTACGCGGGTGGGGATGGGATCTGAGGGCTGTGACAATATTTGCATTAACCATGTATGTTGGGGGGGCAATTGGGAGGGGAGGGGAGTTGGGACGGTTTTACGGTCATGTGTAGTTCGCGATGTCAGACTCGACCCGTGCACCAGACAGCGGGTAAAAGTTCCCCCACATAGCAACGGTTATGGCTAGGAGATGGGAAAAAAGTCTCAAAGTCCTGAGCTGGAACGTCAACGGACTAGGAGACAGGCTCAAACGTACCATAGTCCTACAGTTCATTAAAAAGTATCAGCCGGATGCAGTACTGCTACAAGAAACGCACCTCATGGGAAACACATGTCAGGCCCTCAACAGGTGGGGGTACACCCTTGCAGTTCACTCAGGCTTCACGTCGGGCTCCAGGGGGGTGGGGATCCTGCTGCGTCGATCACTGCATATCCACATCGACCACACTGAGTCAGACCCACGGGGCCGCTTTGCGGTGGTATCCGGCAGATGGGAAGGTTATCGCCTGAACCTGCTCTCAGTATACATCCCACCGGGCCTCCAAACTCAAGCATACGCAGACCTGGGCACAATGCTACTATCCCTCCCTAACGGTCAATTGGTAATGGGAGGAGACTATAATGCTGTAGTGTCAGGCACCCTAGACAGGCGTCCTCCCAGAGACATACCACAAGGGCAGAAATGGCTGGCAAACTTCTTGGAGGCCTTCGGACTCACTGACGTCTGGCGGCTACTGCACCCGGCAGATACCCAATTCACCTTCTTCTCCGGGCCACATCGCACATTCTCTCGCCTTGACTACATCCTCACTCTACTACAACACGACATGCCGGTACACGAAACAACACACCTAACACGTGGCATATCTGACTACTCACCAGTTCTCACACACTTAACGTTTGGGACTCGCCGAGAGGGCTGCATCGCACCAATCAGCGCTTGGCACCTAAAGAACGAGGAGACTAGAAAGACACTCACTAAGTCAATCATTCACTACTTTGATAATAATGTAGGGTCGGTGGACTCCCCTGTTACCCTATTGGAGGCCTTTAAAATGGTGATGAGGGGGGAGGCGCTGTCGACCATCGCAGGTAGATGGAAGGACAGAGAAAAACAGGTCACCGCAGTGGAAGCCGACCTGGCAGTGCTAGAGAGGGAGGCGAGTGAAACTGAGACAGCAGACGCACATCATAGACTGAGGCTCAAAACGACTGAATATAGGGAACTAGTTACGCAGGAAGCTCAAACGGTAGCCAGACATAAGATGGGGAGGATATATGACCAAGGCGACAAGGCTGGGAAACTAATAGCATGGCTTGACGAACAGCAACAGGCCAATAGAGTAGTCCCAGAACTCTTAGCGGCCTCGGGGTCCGTGGTAACTGAACCCCGAGAGATAGTGGCGGAATTTGCCCGACACTACAAACAGGTATACAGCCGGGAGTCCGACCGTCCAGAGGAGGACTTGGTAGCCCTCCTGGCGGACATCCGAATGCCCTGCCTGTCGGAGGAAGACGAGAAGCCCTTGAAAGCCCGCTCGAATTCACTGAGCTGCAGCGTGCAATTGTCGACCTCCGCCCGGGCAAGGCCCTAGGACCTAACGGCCTTCCGATAGAGCTCTACAAACTACATCCAGGTGCCCTCAGCAAACACCTAAAACCCATGTTTGAAGAAAGTAAAGAGATTGGACTCTTGCCACGAGATCAGCGCCTAGCAACGATAGTGGCAATACCTAAAGAGGGAAAACCCAGAGAGTCATGTGCCTCGTATAGACCAATCTCGCTGCTTAACGCGGAGCCAAAAATTCTGGCCAAAACACTCGCAAATCGACTTCAACCGGTCCTGTCCACCCTGGTCCACCCGGACCAATCAGGGTTCATGCCCCGCCGCAACACGGCACTCAACATTCGCTGCCTCAATGGGGTACTCGGGCAGCGACACAGGCTGCAAGAGGATGCGGTGGTGGTTTCCCTCGATGCCACCATGGCATTTGACACCTTGGAGTGGCCCTACATGATCGCAGTACTGCGTAAACTGGGCTTTGGACTGAATTTTATATCATGGGTGCGCCTCCTTTACACCGAACCATTGGTCCAGGTGGTGATAAATGGCAAGGCGTCCGAAGTCTTCACCCTTGAGAGAGGGACTAGACAGGGCTGCCCTCTCTCTCCCCTCCTGTTCGCGCTCTCCCTTGAGCCGCTCGTGGCCTTGATAAGGCAGGATGTTTACCTTAAAGGTATAGCCTTGACGGAGGGATGGGAGGACAAGATCTCCCTCTACGCCGATGATATCCTTCTGTACCTATCCAGACCACGTAGATCTATCATGGCGGTGCTCGACATCCTCACGAGCTTCGGACGAAACTCCGGATTTCGGGTAAATTGGAGCAAATCCCACCTTTAGGTGCTACACTGAGACCCCCCGAGGCTCCCAGCCACCTGTCCTTTAACAGTGGCAACAGACGGTTTCCGATATCTGGGAGTCTTCATCTCCACAGACAAGACTCTGCTGTACGAACGTAATCTACTCCCACCCCTCAGACGGCTCCAACGGGATGCTAAATCCTGGCAGAAACTTCCACTGTCATTGCTGGGCCGAGCAGCCCTTTTTAAGATGATGGCGCTGCCGAGGTTTCTCTATGCGTTGCAGAACTACCCTGACCTAGTACCCAACTCATATTTTGCAGCAGTAGAAGCGGCGCAGCAGGACCTCCTGTGGGCAGGGGCGCCTAGAATCGCATTGCGCAAACTCACACTGGGGTGGTACGACGGTGGAATTGCCCTCCCTGACATCCGCAAGTATTACTGGGCAGCCCACCTATCGGCAATCAACCAAGGGACATACAGTGACGGGGACGACCCCGGATACGGGATGGACAGATGGCTTCTACCTGGGGGGAACTATGAGATCGCACTATACTCCAAGCCGGGTAGACACCAATTCACTGGACCGACTCAACATTCAGTACAGATATGGCACGTTGCTCAGAAGAAACTAGGGTGGTCAGATGTCCTCACTATGTCAACGCCATTATGGGCCTCCGAAAAACTTGGCACCTTGGGGCGCACCAAGGGGTTCCGTAGCTGGGACCTGATAGGGACATCACAAATCAGAGACCTCTGGGGGCCGAAAGGAGTCCACACGTTCGCACACATGCAAGAAACATACGACCTAGCACACACCGAACACTTCAGGTACCTACAAGTGCGACATTCCCTACTGACGAACATTCCACCGGACACTACCCTGCCTCCGGCCTCCCCACTGGAGGACAGATTGTTAGACGGGCACATCCCAGAACACGCCATCTCCCTCACATACAAAAAACTGATCAACAACCCCCCTGACACTCTCCTTCCCTTGAAAGAAAAATGGGTCACTGACGGGCTAGAGATAGATGAGGAAGAATGGTCGTATGCTCTCGCCTCACCAAGGGAGGTAGCGATCTCGGCCCGATTAAGGTTAATCCAGCTGAAAATCCTTCACAGAGTATATATCTCATGTACCAGGCTGGAAGCGATGGGGAGAGGAGGGGAAGGGCTTTGTAGAAGGGGATGTGGAGGGATAGGCACCTTCTTCCACATACTGTGGGAGTGTCCAAAAGTGCAAAGATACTGGAGAAGCGTGGTGCAATGTATGCGGGACGTTTGGGACGTAGCGATCCGACTAGAGGCTAAGAGATGTCTCCTGAACATTTGGGAGTCCACAGACCTGTCTTCCAAAGGGAGAATGTGGGTGTCAGTTGGGCAGATGGTGGCAAAGAGAAACGTTGCGAGACTGTAGGGAGCACCCAATCCACCGACACTGAGAGACTGGCAAAGCGACATGGATTGGTGCATGCTGCAAGAAAAAACTGTATATACGGCGAGAGGATGCCCCCGCAAATGGGGAGAAATCTGGTCAAGCTGGAACAAATTTAGGGGAAACATATGCGAGCCACCCCATGTCCCACAGATCGGCTCAGAAGACATACACTAAACTGTTGTTCCCTGTGGCGATAACCGCGTGAAATGTACAAACTACAGATGCATTACTGGTGCTGTACCTGATTCGAGACTGATGTAACTCACTGACCACTTTTATTTCCTTATCTGTCACACAAGGGTTTTTCTTTTTTGATGTTGGGGACTGTTAATTAAAAACTCTGTTCTACTGCAGTGCATCCTACATTACATTTCCTATTTCCATTGCACGAGCTGACAGGCGCTCCTCTACCAACACTGTTTTACGCTACCGGGCCTCCGGGATGCCGGTTCCAAGGCTGTGTACATCCGAATATAACTTTCCTGTTGATTTGCACACGACGATGCCGTCCTCCGGGTTGTAGGTGCCAGAAGCAGTGTACTGTACGTACTAAATAATAAAGCAGTTTGAACACCAAAAAAAAAAAAAAAAAAAGCAAGCGAGTTGTGATAAGGATTCACCTTTCCATGTTGTGCCTGTTCGCTCAACTCCTCAGCCTCAAATTTAATACCCAATTAAACGTGATGCAAAAGCAAACATTAAAGATATCCTTACTCAATTGTATTTCTGCAAAGAATAATCCTCTCTTTCCTATTTTGAAATCTGATGGTTCACATCGCATTGTTTTAGATTACAGACTTTTGAATAGTCATACCTTTGCCGTACCTACTACAGCACTGGTTACTGATATGGTATGTAAAAAGTTTTAAACTACTTTAGATACTTCAAATAGATTTTTCAGTCACAATTTGGCTCCAGAGAGCAGTGACTTGTCTGCATTCATCGCTCTTGGCTCTCAAAAGCGCTATGCGAGATTGCCAATGGGGTATAAGAAAAGCCTCAGTGTTTCTGCGGCATGTATCTTGTCCCTTTTAAATGGCTCCTCCCCCTCCCACGCGGCTGATGGCGGCGGCAGGTACCTGGCGTTTCTGCTGCCTCCCGCTTCGGTGCTAACTTCGATTTCCCCTGCACTCTTTTTGAATTTGTGTGCCGTTTCTACCAGCCGCCGTTTCTGCACTTCTGGGCTCGTTTTCGAGTAAAGTATGATGCCACGAGTCTATTGAGGGACCGGAGGGGAGCTGAGAAGAGAGACAATGCAGAGCTGAGGCTGGGCAGAGTGGAGTGGAGCGTGGGGGGAGGCCAGCCCGTGCAGCGTTCCTGCGGATGTGACCTTGCAGGGATTTTAAGCCTGGACTTCACTGGCTTTTCACTCTTGCTCAGTATCGGTGAGTTGTACAGCCTCTTCAACTGAGCTGTTTTCCTGTACCCACAATATTTACTCAGACTTTCCTGGACTCCATTTCGTAAGCAGTGGCTGAGTCTATCAAAGGGTAAAACACTGTGGACACTGAGACGCCCTTGAAGCTGGCTAAATAGCTATTAAAGTTACTAAAGGAGTAAATAGCGATAGCGCTATCCGTAAGAAAGTGGAAAAAACATTTTTTTTTTTTAAAAAGAAGAACATTTTGAGTGAGACACTCACCAGGACCGGAGGGGGGTGGCGAGGAAGCCCTCCATTGTAGCCGCCACCTCCAGGAGTCATTCACTGCCGTGGATAGCGCCGCCGCCCTGGGACTCCATCTCCCGACTGCCTCAGCGGCGGCGCTGCTCTGTCACGTCACGAGAGCTCCAGGAGGCCCCTTTAAACTGCACTCTGCCCTGCATCGCGGGACGCCGGGCGAAGTCCGGGCTAAGGGCGGGCCCTCTGTGGCCCTCAGAGGCCAGAGGAGTCAAGGTCGGGACTCTCATCTTGGTCGGTCTCTCGGGACTATGGACACGAACTAAGGTACGCCCAATCGGAGACTAACCATCTAGAGACTATTAACGATTGTCCTGTTTACTGTTACACAGTAGCCTCTTAGTCTACCTAGACATCCATTGGTCCTGTACTAGGTGTGTGTAGCTGGGTCATAAGCTTGTTGCACCATGACCACTAAAGGGCCAGCCAAACAATCCGCCTCTCAAGGAGGCTCACTCAAGGGGACACTGGACTTATACATAACTAGGGTGACCTCGGCTTTTGAGACAATTGAACAAAGCCTGTCTAAAGATACCATATGTTACGAACAATCCCCTCCAATCTCAACCGACTCGCCGAACTCTGTACTACAGAGGGAATTAAATGCTATTTGCAATACCAGGTATATACCCATAGAATAGGGAATTGAACAAACTGGTTCCCTAACACGCCCTATGGGTATTGGAAGCCCCCAGCCCAGGAATTTGCATCAACCTAATAATAGCCCAGTGGAAACTCCCGTCGTAATATTAGATAAATTTACCCCTCAGGGGATAGCACACCTTCAGGTCCCCACCCAGAGTACAAAACGTAAAGGTATTACACTCAAGGGGAAACCAGCGAAACTGCAAAAAACAAACTTAAGCTCCCCTTTGGTTACTCCCACCACCACCCCCGAGACCTCCAAAGAATGTCAATTACTGGAAACCCCTATATCCCTTTTACCATCTATTCTGTTGGCCCACTTTGAAGAATTGGTAAAAACCCTATTATCCCCACTTATTGAAAGGATAGAGCAAATTGGGGAAAAGCTCTTAATAATACATGAAAATCAAATCCAGAGTGCAGTTGCCTCTAAAACGCCTGACACTATTGTACACAGCAAAACTGCCCAGATCAAGCCACCAGACCCTGTACTATCGGTTTCTAAAAATGAGGTAGTCAAAGAACCGTTAATGGCCCTTAGCTCTGTCCCCAGAGCTGGGTGGTCGAAAGTAGGTAAATGTTCTGAGGGGTTAGCTGGGAGAAATAAATGTATAAACCTACCACCAGAGGCAGCACCCAACGTGTGTGTCCTCTCGGGAGTCCCTGTGCTCACCATCGGAAAAACTGAAGGTCACCAGGACCTTAAAAACAAAGTCCAGTTTTGGTTGACAAAGAACAGACCGCTGCCATCCAATATTAACGGGTCAATCCTAAATGTGAGAAGGGTGGGGTGGATAGGCTCCCGTCCTAAGAACACAGCGGGAGATCTGGTCATTGTTAACTTCCGGGATAACCAGGTCGTCCCTTATCTGTGAAGTTGGGAGCCACAAAGAGGGGATGGGCCTATAACCACACTTGAATTGTGCGATTTTTACCCTAGAACTGCGTATTCGCCAAATACAAGGTGGAGTGTGGAGGGATGTCATCGGGGGGGAGGGACCCTGTATCAATTAGATACCAGCAGATACCCACCTATATTTTTCAGAACCCATTCTCTGGTTCAGATATGTTACTCTGATAAGATAAGGATATCGCTCCTACCAATTCTGTATTGTCTGATTGTAAGGAATACTGAAGCACTTCTATTTTAAATTTTACTGTTATTTTAATGTTAATGACTTTTTGTACTCTGTATGCTTTTATGGTTAATAATTTTAACCGAATAAAGTACCTTTGAATTTGAATTTTAAATGAAATCGATCTAGATGCTTTTTCATATGTTGATGACATTTAACATTTACCTGACTGATGATAAATTAAATCCTCATCTTGCACAAGTAGATCACATCACCGCTTGTTTCGCGACCTTCGGCTACAAATTCAACTCTGACAAATTGCATATAGCCTTTTTGGCTGTACTTTTTCTTGGTTATGAACTAGCAAATGAGGGTAGGGGTTTAGCACCCCACTTTCTGGAAAAGGGTACTTAATTGCAACCTCCATCGACCATTAAAAAATTACAGTCTCTGCTGTTTTTTTTTTATTTCTGCAAAACTTTTGTTCCTGACTATGTTTAGCGTATCAAGCCACTCTACACATTGATACACCTTTCCTTTTCTGCTTCCTCTTGGCTTCTGGAACACACAGCAGTGTTCCACGAGTTACAAATGGATTTGCTCGCAACACACTATTTACAAACTAGAGTAAATACTACCAATTTGGTCATCCAGATCTTGCCAGGATCAAACAGTTTCACTTATGTAACTTTCAATGAGGGTGACACAGTTCCCATTTTCTATAAAGTGCATCTGTAAACTCCTGTGGAGTTACGTTTCTCTTCTACTGAGAAAATCCTTATTGCTGTGCAGATGGCGAGTCTGAAAGAACTCCTTCTTGCACAAAACAACATTACTTTTTGTCTTTTCTCCCTTGCCTGTCTTAGAGGCAGTCACAAGAGCTAGTGTTCCTAACTCTAACGCGCTCCATCCTCATTGGATACAATAGGCTCCTTCTTTGATGTCGGCTGATGTCGATTTTGTTTTTGACCCATCCTTACAGACTCAAGAGTGTCTTAAGTATGAACACGTCACCCTCACCCTTCTATGGTTCTTCCTCTTGGTCAGTGCAAATGCATCCTCTACACTGATGGCGCGGCTCTACCGACCATTGATTCTAAGCAAGCTAATTCTGCAGCTTGAGCTATTGTGGTAGGTGCAGTAGTAGAAGGGGCTTTTCAGTCTACATTAGTTCAAATGAAGTCCCTGGGTGACAGCATGGCTCAATTGGCTGAATGGCGGGCTCTACTTCTGGCTCTTGAATTTGCTTATCCTGATTTGCCCACTCTTATTGTGAGTGACTCCTTTTATTGTGTACAGTCTTACAATAACAATTTGTTTTTCTTGAAACAGAATGATTTTTGGGATTTAAAAGGTAGCACAATCAAGTATGAACTGCTTTGGGTCCGAGTGACTGATCATAAAGATTGTTTGCCACTTACTGCATGTCGTTCACACTTTAGGACATGAGCGTGGGGCCGTGCACGCTGTTGAAAATTCAACCACTGATAAAGCAGCCAAATCTGCAGTAGCCACAGTTAAAGTAGATACAGTTCCTATGCCCATAACTAAAATGAACAATGACATTTTAGCGGCTATAGCTACGTCCAGGGAGGGTACTCCTTTTTAGCATGGTACCATTGCATTATACTTATCAAATGACTTTCGAAAGGGTGCCATTTTTGTAACGATTCCTACTGTTAGTGATCTCTATATTCCCAAGAATGACCACGACTATCTCTTATTGTGGCAGCCCATGGCTTGGCTTCTGCTCATGCAGGAGTGTCAGCTACAGTTTCTCTATTACAGCAGCGCTACTGGTGGCACGGTCTATATCAGCAGACTAGTAGATATGTGCTTTGCTGTGCCATATGTCAACAAATTAAGAATACTACTTACCCGTGTCCATCTCAGACTCACCTATTCGTTTCTAACCATCCGTTTGGGTGTATTTATCTTGATCATTGCTGTCCTTTGACATGTGATAATGCTTTTGAATATATTTTGGTTGCAGTAGATTCTTGCACTTGGTTCCTCTGGATTTAGCCGTAGTGCTCTGCTGATGCTCGTACTGTTTAAAAGATGTGCTTGTCTTTGTCGGGACTTATGCATTTGGCACTTTCTGTTCAGACCAAGGTCTGGCTTTTGCCTCTAAGGCATACCGTGAAGCAATGAAGTTTATGGGGGTGCAGGTGCATTTCTCATCTCTATGTAGGCCTGAGGGCAATTCTGTTGTGGAGCGGAAGAACGTGACTTAAAGCAGTCTTTAACAGCAATAGTATTAGCTACGGGTCGTGGCTAGTTAACGCCCTCTAGGGGGGTTCAACGTGCACTTAATAATCTCCCTCCAAGATCTCTGGGTGGATGGACCCCGTACAAAATGCTCTTTGGCATTAGGTTGTCTGTTATAGACCTTGAAGGTCTAGACATTGTGGTGACTGTCACAAAGTTTAATGTAAATAACCAATGTGCTGTATTACAGGATCTACAAAAGACTTGTGAGGCTCCGGGAAAAACACATTTGCCCTCCACCTAACCAGCGGATGCAGCTGTTCTGATTCTTGTTTCTGGATGGCTCCCTAAAGTTGGTGATCTGGCTTGTGAGAAGGTGGTGATCAAGAAAGAATTTAGTCCCTCAAATCGTGCTCCTGTCCCTGTCCTTGGCCTTAAGGGCACCCAGCCTTTGATTTTACCTCCACTACCTGGATGCAAAGATATTGCTTTATCTCAATTGGCCATTTTAAGTTACACCATATGGCCAATTCTCAATAGTATGCCAAAGAGTGTCCCACAATGGGATATTTCTTACAGCCTGTGAGCCTCGTTCGTTCTGATTCTCCCTGTCTGCCAGAGGGGAATGTCAAGTCTTCAATTGAGCAATTGTTAGTTTTACCATTCTTTAATTCAACAACAGAAATTGTTTATTCTGATTCACCTGTTGATAGCCCTACGGACCTGCAAGCCTCTGTTCTGGATTTGGACTCTCAGCCTCATAGCCTACGCTGTTCCAGCTGAGTTCTTCTGGTTACTATATCGATCGGAATAATTTTTCTTCTTTGTCTACAGTCCTCTCCCTGACACCAGCAAGGATTTGTATTTTTAGCTCTTGGTTGGATAGCACTTATCTGGTATCCCCTTGAAAATATGTCTGGGTCGTGTTTTCCATGGTGTTCCTGTGGATTA
The DNA here is from genome assembly GCF_964263255.1 of Lissotriton vulgaris. NCBI lineage: Eukaryota > Metazoa > Chordata > Amphibia > Caudata > Salamandridae > Lissotriton > Lissotriton vulgaris. The sequence goes on along the minus strand of NC_141694.1, from coordinate 1,086,112,821 downwards.
GATTTGTTATTGTGTTCTTCCTTCTGAATAATGGCAACTATTTTACTGAGCACTCCAACGTGGAATCGATCAAGGGTGTATTGGCCACCGCATTCTTCCTCACATAGAATGAAAGGAGACCAGACACTTGTTCACCTTTTAGTGGTCCCAGTTTCTGATGGAATTCTACGGGATAAAGTATCATTCGATATATATGGTCCTACGGAGACTCTACAGATACCATATATATTCTGTGTTTCTATGGGTGAGGTGATTATAACTGGACTAAAGTCAGATCATTGGGATGTCAATACTGTGAATTGTTTGTTTTCTGAATTACAATATTACACTGTCTTTGATACAGAAGAATTATATTTGAATTTTTCTAACTATGCCGAGTTATTTTGTTACCAACACTATGGACATAATTGTCTGCATAGAACTAATGGACAGTGTCCCCTTTTTAATTATACTCAATAGGAACATTGCCCTACTCTATCTCAGGGTAGTTCAAATACACAAAAGCGAAAATACACTTTCTTTACCAGTTACAACCTTTCAGACCCGTCTTCATATTTTTTTAATTAGTTCCCAATTCTTCAAAAAAGTATATGCTTAACCAAACCAAGTTAATCTACTCTTCTTCTTTTATTGAAAATGTGGCTCTAATGGGATATGATTATTAGAAAGATAACCTTGAATTCAAATCAGTATGGGGCAAGGAACTGAGTCCATGTCTGGTGCATGTCTAATACTGACCCACATCATCTTTCTCAATGTAACAGTCCAACAAACTACTTGTCTAGGATTGGCTAAAATTAAGGAATTAAATGCTCCCACTATTCTATCACTGTCCCTTTATGATAACTGGCGGACTTATACAAATTATACTGAAGATCAGCTTAACTGCATGATGAGAAACAGCACATTTAAATTCTCTACAGTGAATCCAGCTTGGTAGGCTTTGTGACCGGTGGACATGAATGATTGTCATTTGCGTTTCATGAATACTGCTTCAGGGTTTTCACTACATAGACCTGATCTACGCTACCCTCAGCCCCTCCCCCATTCCAACACTGTAACTACCTATTCTGTTGGAAAATTATGTCAACAGTGGTTAGAACATTCCACACTGTCTTCTGTAAAACAACATCTTTCCTTTTTGTCTGGAGACATAAATATGGCTGATTTCTTTTTGGGTTAAAAATCCCCTTGTGCTAAGCATTTTGTTTATGCTGCTTATAATGAATTTTGAAAATTTTCCCAACTAGAAGCTGCTGTACATCTATGATAAATTGATCAGGACAGTTCAGATAAAGTTCTCGCAGTTGTCGATACAGTGTCATCTTGTATTTATACGTTAGACAATATTGTATCTTCTGTCATTGATATTGTACAAAATGAGGTGTCTACGTTATATCATGGTCAACACCAGTTATGCAATTTAGGTGGACATTGCAAACACTTAAAATGGGGAAAGTTCCCTGGGATTATCTGAATGCAAGTTTGTTGTTCTTACCTTTCAATTTAACAAGTAAACAATAATTGCTGGCCATGAAGGATGCTACGTACACTATGTTGCATATAGAAAAACTCAAACAACTACAGTTTACTGTAGCCAAAATAAATTCTGCAGACTGGTTAATATATGGGGTAATTTAGTTGACGATCTTTATTATTCACTTTACAGCGTCCATTAAACACTTTCCCATAGGTAGATTTGAGCCCTTTGGGAGCAGTTACATACATGAGTTATGGTCTTTACTGTTTACATATCACCGTCAACGTGCAACTAGGGAAGCTGTTCTTACAAGGAAAGAGTACAATTCCACTGCTGAACATTCCTTTGTGTGTCAACAAGTGAAATTGCACAGTGTTTGCAATGTTTCGGCCCCAAATTTGGCTTGTTTCCTAAAACAAACTCCTGTTCTCGTTCTTATTCATACTTTCACATTGCTTTCCAATGGCAGTTATCTCATTCTTAATAATCAGGACCGCTGTGGTCTGCGGGCTGGGATCCTGTATGTGGTGACTGTTTCCCAGCTAGTTAGTTGTTGCAATAATGTCCTCTTTCCCCTCCACATGGGAGTGTAGATAGTTCATTGTGGCCTTCCATTCCAACCATGAAGACAGATTTCAATAAGCTAAGCAGCCTCAAAGCGTTATTGTTTCAACAAGAAGTAGCTCTCTCGTCAGCCCGTGAGACCCTCGAATTGCAGGTGGCAAGAACGTCCAGTGAAATACTATCATTGTTAACAACGGATCTCCCCCTTCATTTTGGGGAATTGATACATCAACTATTTAATGCGTCTGATACAACAGGCCTAGGACACTTTTTTAAACTCATGGGCTCTGGCCTCGTGACCTCTTTCCAGATGATTTTTTGAGTAATTCCTGCCATTATACATTCTAATCTTTCCAGCGTATCAGTGGGTTTCCATTGCTGCTCCTCTTGATTTGTGGCATTGTTATCCTGTTCCTACTGTTCCGTAATGGCTGCTCGATCCGTGGTTCTGCCCAGACAGGAACAGCTGAAGCTTTACCGTGAGCGGATGTGTCTGCTTTTTGGATTCATGCCACTATAAGCAAGGGATATATATTTCTGTCTGACCTTCCACTATGCATATTTTTCCTCTGTGCAACCTGTGTTTTACTGCATCCGATGCCCCTTCCAGTGGACTCTGGGTATCTGCCTGGCTACACCATCACAAGCTGCCCTGGATAATGAACTGTTGATGGGTCCATTGATGACCCATAACCAGAACCATTCCTTGGGTATATGGTTTGTATATAATCCATTACTGAGGTCACTGGCTGACACGGCTTCCTATGCAGGTGCACACCGATTATTGGATCTCAATTTCATTGAAGTCGAAACCAGTATTCCTTGGATGGTTCTGGCTACGACTGGATATATTCATTTGATTTGCTCAATTGGATGGCTTCTCTTTTCAATTTGGAAGGCTATAATGCCTTGCTAGAGTTAATGGCGTTACACTTGGCCGCATACATATCAGGCCCTGACAACATGCTGTAATTGGATATATTTTTGTATACAAAACTCTCCTTTCAGTTCTTGAGGCCATCTTCTGTCTTGGAAGCTCACCAACAGTGCATTGGTTCTGCTTACCAGTGATTTCCGTTGCCATTACATGCTACTGTTCTGACCAAAGGGAGGGTGTCACATGGTCCAGGTAGCCATTGTTGTTTTCCCTATGTTGCTTTGCAAAAGTTACTATATAAACATATTTCACTTTGTGCCACACTGCAACTTTCACACGGAACCTGCTGTTGTTTTTATGTTCTGTTCTTTCCTGGGATTTAGTCTGAACACTGCAGACAAGATTGAACAACAATGCCTCTTGTTATTCTGTTCTGGTCAAGCCCTAGCACCTAGACAAAACATGCAGATGCACCTGTTGTTTGGGAACATGAACTTTAGTCAAATGGGTATATATGGGTGGGTAACAGTTGGAGAGGGATCTTTCCAGAGAAGGGAGTGTGACAGCACCTGTGATGTCGATCTTCCATCTATAGACTGAGGTATGGGGTCTAATGCTAAACACCCACAAATCTTCTAATATATGATATGGGGACTGGGGGGCTAGACCCCACTGTCGTGTATAATGACAGCACCTTTTATGATTCACGGACTACTTGCTTTGCTAACCGTATTTGTGTTAGGCATTTTTCAACTTGTTGTGGCATGTATATTGCATACTAAAACGTGTTAAATAAAAAATCTTTTTAAACTTTTCTCATGTCTCTGTCTAATCCTATTGTGGACTATTACAAAAGTGAGAGCGAAAGGGTGTGTCCTGCAACTGCGATTCCTGAGAGGGTCGGGAGTTTTGGGATCTGGGGTATATAACTACGTGTTCCTCTGTGAGTGAGTAGGAGGGCAAGTGGAACACTATAGCTAGTCAGTCCCCGGGCTCATGGGCACTCAGGTGGTAAGATGACTAAGTCCCTACCTACTAAGGTTCCATGGTCCCAAGCACAGTTCTGTGACTACACAGATTTCCTGCAACACTGCAGAGGACTTCAATATACACCTACTGGGCAAATTGGAGGAAAAAGAACTCATAGCAGCCCAATCATCACAATGGGACATTCCATAGCAGGGGAAGAACACAATGGGCAAGACTATACTAGCATTTGGTTAGAACGCTAGAGTTTCTTGGCTTTTGGGCCCTAAATAGCTGCATCCCAGAGGATACCTCCTGCAGCAATGTTTCACTTCATGAAGGCCACCTCAACATTAGACTATACCTATGCTACTTTGTCATTGATTAATGAAGTTCCCACATATCAACTGGTAGAGGAAGAATCCTATGATCATCTCCAAGAGGTGATCACACTTAAAACAAGACTTGCAGCCACCCCTAACTCGACCGAAGTATCAAGCTCTACATATATCATCTACAACAAAAGAATTAAATGTAACATCACTGCCACAGACAGACTGTTGGCATTCGCAAAGATCATCCGCAAAGATCATCCTACAAAGACAGCAAGACAGATCCTCAAACCCTTTGGCTACATGGGAGGCCTTCACTAAAGAACTAGGAGACACATTTGCCACAACAGTGAAGGGGAGGAACACAACACTGCAAGGAAGGGGCTACCTCACTCATTCACAACTATAGCAAGTAAAGTCACACAAAAGAGTGATCAATTTAAGCCCAGGGAACTTTCTTTGTACCCATGTGACAATAAACTGCAACAAGAACTGAGATAAAACAAGGCAGCACTAAAAAAGCTAACTTGGACACGTAAAAAAGAAGGAGAAGACATGATCTAGCAAAGCTCCTATTTGACATAAAGGTCGATGACGACGCACAGTTCTGGCACAAAGTGAACCTGTTACAATACCCCCACCCACCAAGGGATCAGCTCTCACCTGACCGAAGAAACCTTGGTAAAGTTACTGCATGAGCACTTCAATCTTGTCAAAGAGGGGCAAAGCCACTGGGGCACGACAAAGGAAACCTTGGCGGCTCCTTTTAACAGACCATCAATGGGATACCCCAGCACTCTTTAAGCAGGATGTCAGGTACTGGCCAGGAGAGCTGGATCTGTTAATCCAAAAGTTTTCAAAGGACATCATACTGCCGGCCTCTTGGAGAGGGTCCATCATCTCACCAATTCACAAAACACGGCAACAAGTGCAGCACAAAACAGTATCGGCATCTGGCGCTAATAGACAATGAGGCCAAATATTTTGCCAGCACCATTTTAGAGGAGTTAACATCCTGGGCCTCAACCAACCACATCATTCCGTTAATCAGTCTGGTTTCTGCAAGCATGCGGCGGCTACAACTAACATAATGCCCCCTTCTTTGCTATTAAATGGAGGCCAAAGGAGCAAAATCTCTCCTATACTTTTGCATACTTGATTGACATTGATCGAGGCAAATTATGAACAGAACATTCCACCAACCCTCTTCAAGCTACTGATCAAGTTACACTCAGACCCCTGGGTGCAGCTCAAGTTAGGGATAGGGAAGCACCTCTCAAGATGCATGCCAACTACTAAAGGTCTGAAGCAGGGGTGAGTCTTCACCTCCCTAATATTCAACTTCTTTCTCGCTGATCTAATGAGAAAATTAAATGGCTGCAATTCTCACTACATGAAGCAAGGCGGACTAGCCCTCACCAATCTCCTCTATGCAGATGACCTGGTGATAATAAGCCACACCCTGGTTGGGCTGCAGTGCCTTATTGATGCCACCCATACCTATTTGAAAGCAAATGGCTTCAAAATCAACTTTGATAAAACATATGCAATGTCTGTGAATAGCGCAAAAACAAAAACATCAAGCTGGTGCATTGCCTCTCAACGCTTAGAGCCTGTGTCCATATACAAATACTAGGAAATTATCATTGAGAGAAAGGGATCACTCAAGCCACAGAATGGTGCACTGAAGAGAGAGGGCATCGCCCTAGGCTTGGCATTAAGGAATCTAAAGAGGAAAGTGGCAGACCCTAACCTAACTCCACTGCTTTGAGTAATTCAAGCAAAATGATCCAGACTATAGTTTACGGTAGTGAGCCACTACATGTAAGGGACGCATCAACATTGGACAGGATTTTGACTAGGGCCCATATGGCCATGTCTGAACTGGGGTGGTGGAGTTAGCTAAAGAATGATGATGGATTAAACCCAGATCTGTTGACTGGGGGTGAGTGTTTGATTTGCTTAATTGCTCCGTCCATCATCCTCTTTGGTATCGCTTTGTTCGCCCTAAGTTGGCAGGGTATGCCCAGGCGTGGGTCCCTTGAACACTTTCCCACTGGATTCAAGATAGCCTGGCTGATGAGGGTTATGAACACGAAACCGGTCCTAGGATGCTTGTTTCCGGTCCAGCGAAGACATGGCTTGGCAGTTCGGGCTGGACTGTTCCCATGAGGCACTGGGTCAAACTGATTTGCATATGGCCATGTCTGAACTGGGGTGGTGGAGTGAGCTAATGAATCATGATGGATTAAACACAGATCCGTTGACAGGGGTGAGTGTTTGATTTGCTCAAACGCTCCGTCCATCATCCTCTTTGGTATCGCTTTGTTCACCCTAAGTTGACAGACGTGGGTCCCCGGCTCACTTTCCCACTGGATTAAAGATAGCCTGGCTGATGAGGTTTATGAACCCGAAACCGGTACCAGGATGCTTGTTTCCGGTCCAGGGAAGACATGGCTTGGCAGTTCGGGCTGGACTGTTCCCATAAGGCACAGGGTCAGACTGATTTGCATATTTGCCATGTCTGAACTGGGGTGATGGAGCGAGCTAAAGAATACTGATTGATTAAACCCAGATCTGTTGACTGGGGTGAGTGTTTGATTTGCTCAAACGCTCCGTCCATCATCCCCTTTGGTATCGCTTTGTTCGCCCTAAGTTGGAGGGTATGCCCAGACGTGGGTCCCTTGCTCACTTTGCCCCTGGATTCAAGATATCCTGGCTGATGAGTGTTATGAACCCGAAACCAGTCCCAGGATGCTTGTTTCTGGTCCAGGGAAGACATGGCTTGGCAATTTGGGCTGGACTGTTGCCATGAGGCACAGGGTCAGACTGATTTGCATATGGCCATGTCTGAACTGGGGTGGTGGAGTGAGCTAAAGAATGATGATGGATTAAACCCAGATCTGTTGACTGGGGGTGAGTGTTTAATTTGCTCAAACGCTCCATCCATCTTCCCTTTTGGTATTGCTTTGTGCGCCCTAAGTTGGCAGGGTATGCCCAGACGTGGGTCCCTTGCTCCCTTTGCCACTGGATTCAAGATAGCCTGGTTGATGAGGGTTACTTATGAACCCGAAACCGGTCCCAGGATGCTTGTTTCCGGTCCAGAGAAGACATGGCTTGGCAGTTCGGGCAGGACTGTTCCCATGAGGAACAGGGTCGGAATGATTTGCATATGGCCATGTCTAAACTGGGGTAGTGAAGTGAGCTAAAGAATGATGATGGATTAAACCCAGATCTGTTGACTGGGGGTGAATGTTTGATTTGCTCAAAAGCTCCGTCCATCATTCCCTTTGCTATCGCTAGAAGGATCCTTGGCCTTCCCAAATACACCTCTCCATCTCAAGTAAGGCTGCAGTTTGGGCTTCTGAAACAATCCTTCATCAGAAGAGGTGTGTATATTAACTGTTAGCACAAAATTAAGAACGCCAAACCAAACACAATAAATTCGCATATATCGCTGGGATTGACAAGCAGAAGCAGTTTGCCCACCCAAGCCTACCTCAATAAATCCATACCGTGACTTGGCCTACAAATACTGTGGGAAACATCTGCAGCCCACACCAGCTTCAAAAAGGCAGTATTTAAAACTATCAAACTTATCTCGCTGACCCAGAACAAGTCAGCAGTGGTAGGCAGAACCCATGGTTGGTTTGTGCTGCAAAGCTACGACATGGTCTCACACCAACCCGACTTTCATACTGTGTTTTCTAACTCCTGAGGTATCGACTGGACATCCTGCCCTCACTCCTACACCTACCTTCATGGAAATGCAACTCAACCGCAACCGACTGCCAGCTATGTGGAACGAAAAACATGTTGCACTTGGTATGCACTGATATGAAATTATTGGGAGAGAGAAAAATAATATTACCCCCACTTTTCAACCAAAGAGAAAGTAGATGATGCAGGCTGGTGGAATTGTCCTGTTTTTCCCCAACAGACAGAAAACTGAACTGCTGTTTCGTGAGATTTCTCATCAAGGTCAAAAAGAAACTAACAGCAACCCATGGCAGTGATACATAAGGACAAGGATCAAATGGCTGCACACTTGTACATATAAGACTCGAAACAGGGTACATCCTTCATATTGGAACTTGGTCAGCAACTAATTACATTGCACAAAAGCCAGCTCAAGTGTTGAGTCACCTCCTTGATCCACTCTTCTTTAAACTGTAGAATCTATATCTTTGCATATAAGAATTGTTAACCCTTTCTGTAATTACTATGTTGTTTGTGCTTGGCTCATTGTACTGTCAACCTGTCCCTACTGTGTACATACAAATCATTTTTTAATCTATTGGTAGTGACTCTCCTATATTTTCTCTTTTGTGCTTCATTCCTTGGAAACATTTTACATGTCAGTGTAACATTGTGGTTTTATTGATGCAAAGGTTTTAATTAACCATGGATATTAATAAACTAACTTTAAACTTTAAACATCTGCAAACATATTACCACACTCACAGCAAATACACCCTAATTATTTAATACAAACAACACCTAACCACATTTCAGTGTCTCAGCAACCACTACAAAACCCCACACACCACACCCAAACAACCTTCTACTATCACACAATGGCAAAATCACTCTCACACAAAATACCACTCTGTCCTATACGACTAACAAATCCACACATCACCACACAACACAAAGCCACACTATACATCATTTGAATCCTTCCAGACACACACCCTATCCCTACAAAACATGTGCTCTACCCTCTACTTACTCCTAACAGACCCCTTTCTGTCACCATCAAACCTATACTGAGTCCTCCAGTATTTCATCCACCAACACCCTCCTCCTCTCTTTACAAAAAACACACAACCAAACAATCCTTACACTCTACTCTTCCACACATATTACCTCTTAGAGCTATCAAATATAACACCAACACTCATAACTCTTGTCCATCCTCTCTCACCCACACCACATACACTCTTTTCCAAAACACATCATCGCCCCTTCTCAGAAAACCACTACATCATCGTCTCCTCTCACTACTCCACAAAAGCAAAGCATAACACACACACCAGCACAACATAATCTCACACGCCCACTATTTCATAACACATTCCATCAGAAACTAGAAACATACACCCCCTCTCCCCCTCCTGACTACACAAATAATGCATGTTAGGAAAGTAGTACCTGCTTCTTATGGTTACCCCCACTTTTTGTTGATGTATCACTGTTTTTGGCCTAGTCTTAATGGGATCCTGTTATTCAGGACCCCAGTCTATCTGCTTTCTCCCTTAAATTGCTTGTATGTACTTTAGGTAAACTCCAGATTGGATACTGGGGTGCCCATATCAGTCCTTAGTATATGGTACACCATGTACCCAGGGCATAGGTACCCATGAGGCCTCCCATGGGCTGAAGCATGTATTATGCCACCCCTGAAAGGCCATTTGAATTGACACGACAAGCCTGCTACAGCAGTCTGTGTACGCTGGTGCTTGAACCACTTACTTAAGATATTGGTTCACTATATCTATCTAAATCATTACACTTAATAACCTACCAGTCATCCCTATGGCAGGCTTTATCAAACCTGAAGACAGGGTGCTGGATTTTACGTGAGAGGGTGCCCCTGCATGAGCAGAGTACCTTAGCTGCCTTCGGAGACCATTCTCCGGGGTTGTCTGTGATGCAGCCAGACATATATGTTTAAGTGCAATACACCTTCGCTGTAAATGCTAACTTTAAAACGGCTGCTTAGAAACATGTCATGTTTGTTGTCAAACACTTTGGAATCATACCTCCACACCAGTAACTGGTGTGGGAGGTATGATTCCGCCCTTCTAGAACCACTACTGTGGGTCACCGGTCTACCCGTTACCAGCTTTTACGGCCTGGGAGCACAAAATGGCTGGTGCCAGCCACAGACACAATTCTGCTGTCCTGCATTTGAGCCAACCTTGAGCAGAGGAAGGCATGACAATAGGCATCCTGTCACAGGGTGGTGTGGCCACCTCACCAGACAGGGTTTAGTGTATTGGGGCTGGGTGGGTGAACTCAGAGAGTGCCAGAAAGTCTGCATTAGGGGCTCATTATGGGCCCAATTTACAGAATTAACTTAAGACAAAATCCTAAACTTACTACTTTTGGTATACACAGAATTCGCTTACTACTTTTGGTATTCACAGAATGCACTTACTACTTTTGGTATTCACAGAATGGATTTACCACCACTGACTTTATGTCTGGACTCGGGTCGGAAATTCCGGCCCGGAGGCAGAGCGTCTGGCTTGGAGGCGGAGCTTGCGGCCCAGAGGCGGGGCTTCTGGCCCAGAGGTGGAGCTTCCGGCTCGGAGGTGGGATTTAGCCATGGCTGAAATCTCCACCTCTGGGCCAGAAGCTCTGCCTTTTGGCCAGAAGCTCCGCCTCCGGGTCGCAAGCTCCGTCTCCAAGCCGGAAGCTCCGCCTCTGGGCCTGAATTTCCAGCCCAAGTGCAGGCGTATAGTTAGTAGTCGTAAATCCATTCTGTGAATTCCAAAAGTAGTAAGTTTAGGATTTTGTCTTAAGTTAGTTCTGTGAATTGGGCCCTAGGTGTCCATGTGGATAGTCCAGCTCAAACCAGTTCTGGGAGCCATTGACTCCTGCTCTGGTATGAAACTGGACAAAGGACATGGGTGTAGCCACCCCTCTGTCCTGCTTCTCCCCTAGAAGGGTCCACAGAATCCATCCAACCCCTTCCCATGGGTATAACGTGGGTTACATGGCTACAGGACTTTACATTTTACCTGGACAAGATTCTGCTAAGAAGAAGCCAAGTACTTCGACTGCCTGCACAACGCTGGATGACTGAAGAATCTTCCTTGCAGAAAAGGAGTTACTCCCCTGCAAAAGCAGGCAGCTAAATGCATCTGACTGATTTGCTTCTCCCAAGCTCCTGAGGACTCTGAAGATTTCAGCAACACAGGAGGTGGGTTTCTGAAGGCCCCTGAGGTTGATCTGCCCTCTCAACGATTCTAAGATCAGTATCCCTCCTGGGGACCATGAAAGCCGAACCCCTGGGCACCATGTATATTAGCAGGTGCATATGCTTAGTGACAATTCCTGAGCTTGTGCATCAGACTCCATGTAGTCATGACCCCGAGCAATATTTGCCCTGTAGATTTCCGGCCTCCACTCACCGAGTGCCCTGTGGGCTGATATTTTGCAAACTTGCTTGAGGTCTCCTCGCGGTCCCTGCTCCATTGGCCTGTGGGTCCTGGTGAGGGTCACCTTGTTTGTTCCTGGGCTTACCTGGTTGCCCTAGACGTACCTTGACTTCCCATTGCTTGGAGAGTCCCCTGGACCTTGCTGGTCCACACGTAACCTGTTTCCTCTGACTGCGTGGGTTGTATTTGCTAAGGCTTGTTGGTATTCCAGCCGGACATCGACCCATCAGCATTCAACATCTTTTGTGGGTCAGCTCACTTCCAGATCCTGGTCATCTTCGACATCTCCTGGTCTCCGTGGCTGCAGAGTCAAGCAAACATTCTTCACACCTGAAGCACCAGACATCGGTGGGCACTCGACTACCCAGACTCTGTCCCCTCTGCTTTCAGGTTCTTCTTCTAACCTTGAATCCAGGCTTGGATTCCAACAGACATTTTTTTGCCCTCCTGGCAGCAGTACTTCTTTGCAACTCTCCAATTAAAACAATGAAAGTTTCCGACATCACTTGACCCCTATGCCCCCGGCTCCTCTGGGATAGGTAAAACAGGTACTTCAGTACTCACTAGTGGGTTGTCCTTAGAACTTCCTATGTTCCAAAGGGATTGCTCGAAGTCCTCTTAGAAGTGTCCTTACCTTGTAAATTTGCAACAGTGATTTTCCCATTGAGTTGTACGGAGCAACCATCTGTGTTTCCTCACTGTACCTGTCCTTTGTGGGCTCCTTGTGTCACTCCACTGGGTGGTTCCTTGGGGTCCCAGTGATTCTAGGTGCTCTAGGCACTGTGTCTAGTCAAGTCGTTGTTGGTATATTTTGCTATTAATGAATGTTCTACTGATTCAGTATTGTCTATTTGTGCATTAGTCTCGTATAGAGAGTAGTAGAGAGTGTTATATTAATAAATACATTTTTTTACATAAACATTGTGTAGTTCTCTTTTCATTTAGTTATTTAGGTGGTGATATTCTGGTAAAACAAGCTGCTTTACATTCCTTCAAGATTAAGCCTGAAGGCTGCTCTCCATAGCTACCACTAGGATAGCTTTCAATAAGGTAATCTTTGACCTCATTCATCATAAGGGTTGGGTGGACTGGAACGGGGTGCCCACTTTATTTAGTGAACTGCAAAACACACAAGATGATGGACGGAATGTTGCACAATGGCAAAACATTCACCCCCAGTCACAGATCTGGGTTTAATCCATCGTTATTTTGCTCACCAAGCAACCCCAGTTCAGACATGGCCATATGCAAATCGGTCTTGACCCTATGCCTCATGGGAACAGTCCAGCCCGAACTGCCAAGCCATGTCTTCCCAGGACCGGAACGTGGGAAGGGTATGCCCAGATTTCTGGAGCTTGAGAGACTAAGGCTCAAGAAGGAGCAATTGGCCCTAGGCAGTGAATCTCTAGAGCTCCAGAGAGCAACAAAGAGATTGGGACTAGAGTCCCATGGTGGCAGCAACAGTGTCCCTAGGGTTAGAGAGTATACTCATGATCATAGGAACCTAAACAAGATAGTCCCTCCTTATCAAAGTGGGGATGGCATCCACAAATGGATAACTGAACTAGAGAGGACCTGTAAAGTACAGAGGGTCCCTCAGGAGTAGTGGGCACCTTTAGTTTGCTGACAAAGGTAGAGATAAGCTCCTCACTGTTAGAGAAGAGGATGCTGACAATTATTCAGTCCTGAAAAGTGGTCTCATTGATGGGCTTGACTTAACCACTGAACAGTAGGGGATTAAGTTCAGAGACACCCAGAAGACACAGACTTAGGACGTTGTTGACTTTGTAGATTGTGCTACTAAGGCTCTGGAAGGCTGGTTACTTGGCAGTAAGGTTTGTGATTTTAAAGGATTGTACAGTTTAATTATGAGGGAGCAGATCCTTAATAATTGCCAAAATCAGTTGTTGCATCAGTACTTGGTTGATTCTGATCTGACCTCTCCCCAAGAATTGGGAAAGAAGGCAAACAAATGGGTCACAACCAGGGGGAAGTAGAAAACTCTGAATCAAGGTGGTGACCAAAAGAAGCAAGATGCTAAAACTTCAGATAAGGGTGGGGAGAAGGGTAAAGGGAAGAAGTCTTCACAAGGGCCCCAAAAACCTGCATCTGGAGGGAGTCACAGTCTAACAAAGGAAAAGGCAAAATGAAAACTTGGTGTCATATCTGTGGAGAGAAGACACATTGGACAAAGGATACAAATTGTACAAGGGCCAAGGAATCTACTCCAGCCACCACTGCCCCAAAGGTAACTGTCCCCCTTAGCTTGTTTCCAAATGGTGGTATACAGAACAAGGGTATAGTAGGGTTATCCTCGGGATCTGAGATGGATTCTGACCTAGTCAGAAATCCATCTCAGGCTGTTTTGGTCTGTGATGGAGGTATGGTTATTGCCTCCTTATTTGTCAGTTCCAGTAACCTGGACAAGTATAGACAACAGCCTTTGATCAATGGAAAGGAGGCCATGGCATACAGGGACACAGGTGCAAGTGTCACAATGGTGACAAAAGATCTTGTGGACCCTGAACAGATCATACTTGGTGAGATGCACCAAGTGACCAATCCAAACAATGTCAGGACGGGCCATTCCTTGGCAGTCGTGAATTTCACCTGGGGATGGGTAACTGGCCCTAAGAAAGTTGTGGTTAGCTCAAACCTCCCTGTAGAATCCTTATTGTGCAATAGCTTGGAAACTTCAGCTTGGGCTGAAGTAGAACTCAGGACACATGCAGAAATGCTGGGCATCACTGCATTAGTGTTTGCCATGACTAGGTCACAGGCAAAAATGTCTTCCACTGAACAGGCCCTGGATCCTGAAAAGATGGACCAGGTGCCTCCCAAGAGAAGGAGCAGAAAGGGTAAGGCAGTGTCTTCCCCCCTGCCTCAGAGTGAGGATCAGTCTCTTGAGGGAGATGATCCCTGTCCCTGTGAAGGAACTGTCTCAGATGAACTTGAAACGTACCAGGTTCAGCTCTTGGGGAAAGGGGGCCCTTCCAGGGCAGATCTGAGCCAGGAGCAGAAGAGCTGCCCCTCTCTTGAACCCCTCAGACAGCAAGCTGCTGCTGGGGGTGCCAGTGGGCCCCACAGGATCTACTAGGGTGATGGACTTCTGTATTCAGAGGGTAGAGACTCCGAGCCCAGTGCTACCAGGAGGTTGGTTATACCTCTGAAGCTTAGAGGCTTCCTATTAACACTGGCACATGACATCCGATTAGCAGGACACTTAGGCCAAAGTAAGACCTGGGACAGGCGTGTCCCTCACATTCACTGGCCTCACATGTCAAAGACACAAAGGGGTTTTGTCACTCCTGTATCATTTTCCAAGCCAGTGGTAAGGCAGGTGGTACTATAAAGGCCCTCTGATACCACTACCTGTGGTGGGGATTCCCTTTGAGAGGGTTGGGATTGACATTATTTGTCGCATGGATCCTCCAACTGCATCTGGGCACAGATTCATACTAGTGGTGGTGGACCATGTCACTAGGTATCCGGAAGCAATTCCCCTTAGGACTACCACAGCACCTGCTGTGGTTAGAGCTCTCCTGGGAATCTTTTCCAGAGTGAGTTTCCCTAAGGAGGCACTATTAGACAGGGGTAAATACTTTATGTCTGGTTATCTGACTTCTATGTGGAAGGAGTGTGGAGTGAATTACAAATTTGCCACACCCTATCGCCCACAATGCAATGGGGGAGTTGAGAGATTCAACTAAACCCTCTAGGGCATGATAAAAGGTCTCCCTGAAAAGCTTTGGTGCAGATGGGACATCCTTTTGCCCTGCCTTCTCTTTGCCTACCGATAGGTTCCTCAGAAAGGGGTTGGTTACAGCCCTTTTAAACTTCTGTTTGGACATCCAGTTAGGGGTCCCTTATGTTTTGTTCAGGAAGGATGGGAGGTACCTCTCAAACCACCTAAACATAACATAGTGGACTATGTACTAGGGGCGTCATTTATGAGAAATGACGCATCGCTGCGTGAAAGCAGCGATGCGTTACTTCTCAGTGCGCACTCCTTGCGACATTCCTGATGCGTCATATTTAATGTATGACGCATCATGTCGCAAGGAGTTACAGATACGTCAGTATTTCTGACGTATCTGTAAGCGCAAAAGTGACGCATTGCTGGAGTGTGTCACAAAAGTGACGCAACTCCAGCAATGCGTCCTTTCACATGGGGCAAGCCCCATGTGAAAGGGCCTGCGTCAGTCTTACACCTACTGTGAGGCAGGCGCAAGATTTTGACGCAACAGTGTCCTAAAAGTGACGCAGTGAAATCTTATAGATTTCACTGCGTCACTTCTACAACCCTTCCTTGCGTCAATACGCCCCCCTTGCATACATTATACCTGGCGCAGGTATAATGTGGCGCAGGGGTTTACAAAGTGACGCATCTACCTAGATGCGTCACTTTGTAAATATGGCGCAACAAGGCACATTTTTTACGCCACTGGTGCGTCACAAAAAGTGATGCACCAGCGGCGTAAAAGTGACGCACAGCCTCATAAATGAGGCCCTTGGTCTCTAATCCAGGATGACTGAGTACATGAAGAAGGCATCCAAAAAAAACCTTGAGGCTATCCAGGGATTGCATAAGACCTGGCATGACCAAAAGGTTGTTTTGACTGTGTATCAGCCAGGACAGGAGGTATGGGTGTTGGAAACTATGGCCCCAGCAGCTCTCCAAGACAAGTAAAGTGGGCCCCATAACATTCTTGAGCAATAGGGAGAGGTTACATAACTGGTGGACCTTGGAACTCCCAGGAGCCCCCACAGAGTGCTCCAAGTGAACAGGCTCAAGCCATATGTGGACAGGGCAGACGTGGGCTTGCTCATGGCAACTGATGAGGTACAGGAGGAAGAGAGTCATCCACTTCCTGATAAACTCTCACAGAACCCTGATGATTGTTCAGTTGATGGTGTAGCCTTGGCAGACAACCTCACTGAACAACAACAGATTGATTGTAGGAAAGTCCTCAATCAATACAGGTACATGTTCTCACTGACTCTAAGTCAGACCACCGGGTGTACACATGAGGTGGACACCAGTGACAGTCTGCCTGTTAAAAATTAGATTTACAGGCAACCCGATCATGTCAGGGACAGTATCAGGACTGAAGTCCAGAAGATGTTGGAACTGGGAGTGATTGAGCCTTCAGATAGCCCTTGAGCAAGTCCAGTTGTCTTAGTAGCAAAACCTCACACTCAGGGTTGTAAGAGAGAGATGAGGTTCTGTGTTGACTACAGGGGACTCAATGCAGTCACTAGGACTGATGCTCATCCAAATATAAGGGCAGATGACGTTATTGACACTTTGTCCTCTGCCAAATTCGTAAGTACATTTGACCTGACAGCTGGTTACTAGCAAATCAGATTAGCTGAGGATGCAAAACTAAAAAACAGCATTTTCAACTCCTAGTGGGCACTGCCAATGTGTGGTGATGCTTTTTGGCTTGAAGAAATCACCTGACACATTTCAAAGGCTGATGGATAAAGTTCTCACAGGTCTGGAAGCCTATAGTGCAGCTTATCTAGATGATATTGCTGTCTTTAGCTACACCTGGGAGGATCACCTGGTCCACCTGAGAAATATTTTGGAGGCCCTTCAGAAGGCAGGGCTCACTATCAAGTGCAAGATAGGGCAGAGTAAGATTGTATACCTAGGCCACCTTGTGGGTGTAGGACAGGTTCAACCATTACAGAGCAAAATCCAAACCATCATGGATTGGGTTGCTCCAACTACCCAAGGTCAGGTTAGCTTTCTTTGGCCTGACTGGGTACAAAGGATATGGTCCATCGTGAACCCTTTGAATGACTTAACTTCCAAAAGAATGCCTAAGAAAGTTCAGTGGACAGTTAGCTGTCAAAAGGCATTTGATGACCTGAAGCAGGCCATGTGTACAGCTCCCATTCTGCAAAGTCCTGACTATTCCAAACAATTCATTGTTCAAACTGATGCATCTAAGTTGGGGGTAGGGGCTGTGTTATCACAACTAAATAAAGAGGGTCTGAATCAGGCAGTAGCAGAAGGCTGACCCTCAGAGAGAAACGTTGGTCAGATATTGAGAGGGAAGCCTTTGCTGTGATCTGGGCTCTGAAGAAGTTGAGGCCATATTTGTTTGGCACTCACTTCATTGTTCAGACAGACCATAAGCCCCTCTTATGGCTAAAACAGAATAAGGGTAAAACCTCCAAACTTTTGAGGTGGTACATTTCCCTACAGAGGGTGGACTATACAGTGGAACATAGACCTGGGAGTAACCTTGCCAATGTAGATGGACTCTCCAGTTATTTCCACTGAGAACTTGAAGACTCAACTGGTCAAGGTTAGTTTAATGTCCTTGCGTTTGGGGGGAGTGGGTAGGAAAGTAGTATCTGCTTCTTATGGTTACCCCCACTTTTTGCAGATATATCACTGTTTTTGGCCTAGTCTCACTGGGATCCTGCTATCCAGGACCCCAGTCTATCTGCCTTCTCCCTTCAATTGCTTGTATGCACTTGAGGTACACTCCAGATTGGGTATTGGGGTACCCTTATCGGTCCATAGTTTATGGTACACCATGTACCTAGGGCATAGGTACTAACCCTGGGCGTAGTTGGGCTAAGCGGAGCATCACGAAGTGGGGGGAATTTATGCACACCCGCACACTCCACGTAGCCCCACTACTAGCAAAAAATGCTCATGCGCGGGCACCCATGCATGCGCATTTGTGAGGAAGAAGTCGACGATTAACCAGGAAGAGGGAGCCCCGGGAGGCCACATCTCAGGTAAGTCTTTTCATTACTTTAACAATGCTTTTAATGATTCTAAGGGTATTTAGAAGAGGGCGGGAGGGAGGCGGGTGGCGGGCAACTCCGCTCCTCCATGGTGTGTGCATAGTCTGCCTACTACGCCTACTTTGTGGATCTGGAAGTAGGCAACACCACGCACACTCTGTGGATGTAGCGGAGCACCGCCCACACTTAATAGGCACCTCAGAGGCCTTCCATGGGCTGCAGGATGTAGTATGCCACCCCTGAGCTGCCATTCAAATTGACACGACAGCCTGCTACAGCCTGTTACAGCAGACTGTGTAAGCTGGTGCTTGCACCACTTACTTAAGATATAGGTTCACAGTATGTATCTAAATCCCTACACTTAAAACCATATCAGTCACCCCTATGACAGGCCTTATCAATCCTGAAGGCAGGGTGCAGGGTGCTGGGTTTTACGTGAGAGGGTGCCCCTGCATGAGCAGAGCCCCTCAGCAGTCTTCGGAGACCATTCTCCGGGGTTGTCTGTGATGTAGCCAGACATATGTTTAAGTGCAATATTATTGTCAAACACCTTGGAATCATAGGGGGTATGTTTCCACCCTTCTAGAACTACTATTGTGGGTCACTGGTCTACCCGGTACCAGCTTTCATGACCTGGGCAGCACAAAATGAATGCTGCCAGCCACAGACATGATTTTGCTCTCCTGCTCCTGAGCCAAGCTCAGGCAGAAGAAGGCATGACAATAGGCATCCTGTCACAGGGAGATCTGACCACCTCCCAGACAGTGTTTAGTGTATTGTGGCTGGGTGGGTGCACTCTGGGAGTGCCAGAAAGTCTGCACTGGGGCACATTTGGTGTCCCTGTGCATAGTCCAGCTCAAACCCGTCTGGGAGCCAGTGGCTCCTGCTCTGGTACAAAACTGGACAAAAGATATGGGTATGGCCACCCCTCTGTCCAGCCCCTCCCCTAGGAGGGTCCACAGAATCCGTCCAACCCCTTCCCATGGGTACAAAGTGGGTTACCTGGCTACAGGACTTTAGATTTTACCTGGACAAGATTCTGCTAAGAAGAAACCAAGTACTTCGAATGCCTGCATGATGCTGGACGACTTAAGCATCTCCCTCGGAGTTAAGGAGTTACTCCCCTGCAAAAGCAGGCACCTAAATGCATCTGACCAGTTTGCTTCTCTGGAGCTTCTGAGGACTCCAAAGATTTCTGCAATACAGCAGGTGGGTTTCCGAATGCCCCTGAGGGCGATCTGCCCTCCAAGCGATTCTGAGACCATTATCCCTCGTGGGGACCGTGCAACCCGAACCCCTGTGCATCGCATACATTTGCAGTTGCATATGCTTAGTGATGGTTCCCGAACTTGTGCATTGGACTCCATGTAGTCATAACCCCGAGCAGTGTTTGCACCGAAAAATTTCCATCCTCCAGTCACCGAGTGTCCTGTGGGCTGGTACTTTGCAAACTTGCTTGAGGTCTCCTCGCGATCCCTGGTCCATTGGCCCGTGGGTCCTGGCGAGAGTCACCTTGTTTGTTCTTGGCTTAACTGGTTTCTCTAGATGTGCCCTGACTCCCTATTACTTGGAGAGTCCCCCGGACCTTGCTATTCTACACCGTAACCTGTTTCCTCTGACTGCATGGGTTGCATTTGCCAAGGCTTCTTGGTGCTCCAGCCTGACATCGACCCCTCATCACTTGATATCCTTCATGGTACAGCTCACCTCAAGATCCTGGCTTTTCTCGACATCTCCTGGTCCCCGTGGCAGCAGAGTCAAGGAACCCTTCTTCACACCTGAAGCACCTGACATCGGTGGGCATTCGACTACCGAGCCCCTGGTCACCTGAAGTGACCCATACTCTGTCCCCTCTGCTTCGAGGTTCTTCTCACCTCAAATCCAGGCTTGGATTCTACCGGATAGTCTTACCCTCCTGGCAGCCGTACTTCTTTGCAAATCTCCATTGAAAACAATGAATGTTTCCGACACCACTTGACCCCTATGCACCCGGCTCCTCTAGGATATGTAACACGTGTACTTCAGTACTCACTGGTGGGTTGGCCTTAGAATCTCCTGTGTTCCAAAGGGTTTACTTAAAGTCTTCTTAGAATTGTCCTTAACTTGTAAATTTGCAACCGTGACTTTCCAATAGAGTTGTTCGGAGCACGCATCTGTGTTTCCTCACTGCACCCGTCCTCGGTGGGCTCCCTGTGTCACTCCTTAGGGTGGTTCCTTGGGGCCCTAAGAAATTCTACATGCTCTAAGCACTGTGTCTAGTCAAGTCACTGTTGTTATACTTTTTTTTAGTATATGGTTCGGTCTCTCCCTGGACCCCGCTGTGTATTTTGCTATTTGCGAATGTTCTATTGATTCAATATTGTGTACTTTGTGCCCTAGTCTCATATAGCGACTAGTAGAGAGTGTTATATTATTAAATACATATTTTTATATAAACACTGTGTGGTTATCCTTTCATTTAGTCATTTAGGAGGTGACATTCTGGTAAAACAAGCTGCTTTACATTCCTTCAAGATTAAGGCTGAAGGCTGCTCTCCATAGCTACCACTAGGATAACTTTTAAAAAGGTTATCTTTGACCTCATACATAGTAGGATCATGTGGACCGTTTATAGCAGGCCACCATCTCACAATGCAAATCCTAACCCATCTTTACTCCCAAGTTTCTCTCTTCCCAACACCTAACACAAATATACCAACAGCTCTCATTCAACTCCCTTTTTTTTTTTTTTTTTTTCTCTTTTTTTTTTTTTTGTCCTCATTTGCGCATGAAATGTATAAGGAAATGCAGCGGAGAACTTTAGGACTTCCACTTTTGTTCCTTCACTCTTATTCTTTACTTTGCCGATTACATAGAGTACCCCTTTGGTGGATCTGTCGTATTTAGTCCTCCTTGTCCTTTGCCATATTCAATAATTCATAGCGGAGGGGGTGAGAGCTAGCCATCATGGCCACTCGGCGGGGAATTATTCCCGTTTGAATTATTGTCACCGCATTAATCATTGGACTTATTAATGTTGTCAGATTTCCCTTACATATTGCTCGTACAGTAATTTTCCCAAATTTCCCAGAAGTTAAACCTTTTGGAGGGTTTTCCCTTCCTGTCAAGTTTATGAGTTGTTATAATGGAGTTTAGCCAGCCCTCAGGTAAAGGTGGTACTGTTTTAATCCAATTCAGGCATATCTCTCTTCTAGCAAGAAGTATCAAAACAAATAACAAATTTTCTTGTTTTCTAGTTAACCTCACATTACTTACATTAAATTTGGTACATATCCCAAAAATAATTAAAGTTGTACTCACTTTTAGGTTTGTTCCCAGTATCCGACATAGAGTGTTACCTACTTCCTGCCAGAAGAGATCCAATTGTGGGCATCTATGAAACATGTGTATATTGTCTGCATTTTCAAGCCCACACTTAGGGCAGGATTTTGTGCTTGCTCCTTTGAATTTAGACAATTTTTTAGGTGTCCAGTATGCCCTATGCAGTGTAAACAAGTGATTTCTCTTTAGACGTGCTGGTTTAATAAAAGTCCAACATTTTTCCCATGATTTCTGCCATAAGTTTTCAAGTTCCGGCTCTGTGATGTTTTTACTCCAAATAGATTCCGATATTGAGGTATTCTCGTCTCCTGCAGCGATTATAGCCCAGTACCATTTTGAAATTTCCTTTTTTATTGGGGATATTTTGATAATCTCTTTCTCTATTTCCATATTTCCTGTTTTTTTCTCCGTCAGAGAACCTGCCCAGCTTGTGAGTTGGTAATATTTAAATTTTGACAAAGTTCTGTTAGTTATTTCTGTAAGTTGTTCCCAGGGCATTATAGAGTTCTTTGTCATCAGTTGGCCCCATTTGTCAATTCCCGCCATTCTTAAAGGGGTTGCTAGGGCATCTTTTAAGCACTCAGGGGTGCCTGGAGAATCCCATATAGGTGCCAGGGAGCTGTAATAAGGGATGTTTAATGAGCTTCTTACTTGATACCAGAGTTTCGCCGAATTTTTTAGTATCTTTAGCTTTATCTTTTTAAAGAATTTGGGGTGTCCAAATTTAAACAGGAAGTGGTCAGTTTTGTTTGTTAATATTTGGAGGAATTGGGGGTAAAGTTCGTAGGTTTTCACAAGTGATCTCACATTCTTGAATTGGAAAGCTTTACAATATTCCAGAATATCTGGGCTAGCTATTCCTCCTTGTTGTTTTTTTCTTCGTATTTTACACCAGGCAATCCTTGAACCTTTTGAAGCCCAAATGAAGTTCGTTATGTCTCCCTGAATTTTCTTCAGGAAGTCTCTTTTAAACTCCAAAGGTATAACATTAAAAAGGTAGGTAAATTTAGGGAGGATCGACATTTTTACCAGATTTGTTCTTCCAATCATGTTAAGAGGTAGCTTGTCCCATACCTTGAGAAGTTTTTTTGTCTCCAGTGAAATCCTGTTGAGATTTATTTGGGGTATTTTCTCGAGATCTTTCACTATTATTATACCCAAATATTTTATTTTATCTTTTGTGTATGGGTTGTTCTGTTGTGTATTCCAACTCATTGACTCAGTTTTGCTTCATTGGTCAAGTAACCGGATACTTTCCCGAACTCTGTGATTGCCTTGTTTATTGCTGGAGAGGAACTTTGATAATTTTCTGTAAAGATCATTAGGTCATCTGCATAAAGCGCCACCTTTTTGACCCACTCCTGATGTTTAAAGGGAGTTATTGATTCGTTATTTCTTATTGTGTCTGCCAACGGTTCTATGTACAGATTAAAAAGCAAGGGAGACAGCGGACACCCTTGTCTCGTTCCTCTTTGTATCGCAAAGTTATTGGTGAGACTCCCGTTAATTAAGATCTTAGCTCTTGGGTTTCTGTAAGTCTCTGTTATCAGATGACTAAAATTTAGACCGAGGTTATATTTGCTAATAACTCTATTTAAAAAGAACCAATTGACCCGGTCAAATGCTTTGGCAGCATCAAATGTTACTATTGTAAGGGGGATTTTTTCACTAGTTGCTATATCAACTGTTGCAAAAAGTTCGTGAGTGATTTCTGATATTTGCCTCCCTTTTATGAACCCCTTTTGGTCCGAGTGTATCAGATTTGGCATTACCAAAGCCAATCTCCCTGCTATTATTTGTGTGAAAATTTTGTAGTCACAATTTAGCAGAGATATGGGTCTATATGACTCACAAACTGTGGGATTTTTTCCTGGTTTTAAAATAATGCTGATAATAGCGTCGTTCCAGGAGTCTGGGATTTTATCCTTTTCCCAGTAGATTTTGTTTAGTAATCTCGTTAGTGGAGGGGCTATAATTTCCCTTAGGGCTAAATAAAGTTCATTTGGTAAGGCATCAGGTCCGGCTGCTTTCCCTTTTTTCAAGGATTTCAAGGCCGTTTCTACTTCTTCCGTTGTTATTTCTGCGTTCAGCTCTTCGTTCTCCAGGTCCGACAATTTCGGTAAATTTAAAAATTCAAGATACTTTCCTAATTGCTCAGCAGGGGGGGAGGAGTCTTCCATATACAGTTTAGAGAAGAAGTTTTCAAATTCCTGCTTGATTTCAGATTCATCAGCGGTTACACCTGTTTGATTGCTAAATTGAATACTGGCTATTTTGTTCCTGGTCTGTTCCGTTTTGGTTTTCCAGGCCAGAAGTTTCCCGCAACCCTCTCCATACTCATGGACGGCTAGTTTACTTGCTTCCCACTTCATTTTCACTCTATCTTCAAGATAATCTGCCAGTTTTCCTTTTAGATCTTTCCTCTCCATCTCCAGCGTATTTCTTATTTCCAAGTTTTGTTCTGTATTAATCTGCACATCTAGTTGACTTATACTTTCTTCCTTATCTCTGATCTCTTGTTTAGTGAGTTTTGATTTGTAAGCCCCCAGGTTTATGAGTTTACCTCTGATGACTGCCTTATAGGTATCCCAGGTTATTTGGTCTGAGGTGCCTATTTTATTATCTTCAAAGAAATTAGCTGAGGTTATACTAAGATCTTCCCTTATTTTTGGGTCCAAAAAAAGAGTGCGGTCAACTGTCCATCTAGGCTGAGGTTTATTTATTTCCGATTGTATGGTTAATTGTACCGCCGAGTGGTCGGACAGATGCTCTGGCAGATGGTCCAGCACTTTGATGTTCTTGTAAAGAATTTTACTAATCAGAAAATAGTCTATTCTAGACTTATGACCTAGTTTTTTGTTGTGTAGAGTAAATGGGTGTTCCTTGTTTCCTTTCTCTCTCCACATGTCAATCAGTTCTAGGTCGTTTTTGTAAATGCTTAGCCATTCTCTCATTTTTGGCAAGTTAGAATATCTTCCTGGGGGGGATCTATCTAGATTAGGATCTATCATAATGTTAAAGTCGCCTCCCAAAATTATTGGATCAGATGTAGTCAACAGTTCTGTATATAATTTCTGTAAGGGATTTGGATCATCCGTATTTGGTCCGTAGTATCCCGCTATAATAAAGTTGTTGTCATATATTTTTACTCTTGCTACGGCCCATCTGCCCTTGTTGTCTACTACTTTATGTATGACTTTTACATTGAGCGATTTTTTAAAAAGTATTGCGATACCCTTAACATTGCAATTTTGATTTGTGCAAACGCAGATATCCACCCAGTTCAGAGATTTTATTATTTGTTCCCATTCATTGTTTAGGAGATGAGTTTCTTGAAGAATGATAACTTCGTTATCTGCTGACTTTAAATATTCAAAGATCCTCCTACGCCTGCTAGATGTTCTGAGACCATTTACGTTCCATGATAGGATTTTAAATTCCTTCGCTATTTTAGTCATGCTTTTTTCTTTTTTTGTAGGTTTTGTAGGTTTAGTTCCCTTTCCATTTTTCCTTGTCGTTCTCTTGCACTCCTTGTTGCTTCACTTTTGAGGATATTTTTTTCAATTTTTTCCCTAATTTGCCCCACGTCCACGGTGTCTTTTTTATTTGGTTTTGTATTTTTTCTGTGCTTATCTTTCCCCTCCCCGAGGAAGCCTCCTTTCACTCTTTTGGGCGGTATTGTTCGCCCTTTCGAGCTCCATAATTCATCTTTTTATTGCGTTTCCTATCTTAAATTTATGTTTTTGTCCGTAGCTGTTCCTTTATCAGTTGTATAAAATTTTCCACTTCGCTAGGCTCTCTGATATTGTGCATTTTGTTCTGCCACATGATTCTCAGAGCAGCGGGAAATCTCATCTGAACCGTGGCGCCTAAGGTTTTTAGTTCAGTCATATATTGCCCTAATTCCCACTGTTTGTCCTGGGTGGCTTTAGACATATCTGAACGAATCCTGAAGGTCCAATTATCTTTCTTTAGTGAGCTGCTCTTTAATCCCTCACTTAGAATTCTTTCTTTTAGTGTGTACGTTTTGAAATTTATTAAAATCTTTCTTGGCGTCTTCCTATCTCTGCTCTTTCTGAATGGATCTCGGTGTACCCTTTGGATGTCATCACTCAAATTTATGTCTTTGGTCCATGGAAAGTATTCCTCAAGCAGAGATATGGTAAATTTCCTTATGTCCTGCCCTTCCAGATTTTATGGCACATTTAGAATCCTAAGGTTGTTTTTTCTTGCTTGATTTTCAAGCGACTCTAATTTTTCCCTGGTAACTTTGTCCGCGGCTCTTAATTTCCTGATTTCGGATTGGTTAGAGTCTACTTTTTTGTTGAGGGACACCACCTCTGACTCTACTGCAGACACTCTGTCCCCTAAAGCACTCAGCTTTTGGTCTAGGGTCTCACAGACTTCTTGAATCTTGGCCTGGTTGGACTCCGATATCAGAAATTTCTCTCTCATCTCTCCCATAACCTTCTCCATTAGACTTTCCATGAGTTTTCCCGTCTGCTCGAGGGCGGTCTGTTGAGAAGGGCAGTTAGCGGCACTTGTACCTGGTTCACTTACGGATTGAAGTGGTGAAACCTCAGGAGCCTCAGGAGCCTCTGAACTTTCACTCAGCGGGCTCATGTTACTTGGTATTTCTGTGCTCATTTTCAGAGATTTATTGGCCTGACTTTCAGGAGTTTCTTTGGAACCGGGTACTAGGGTGAGGGAACTTCTTTCTGCTACCCGCTGGGGTTGTTGCACTTTAAAAAAAGATCTTAGCGAGGGTGTAATTTTGAGCTTATGTTCAGGGGGTATTGCTGCCTTGTCTGATCTTGGTTTGGGCTGACGCTCCCGATTAGTGGTACCTTTTTTTGGTTTTTTTTGTACTGGCAGGGTCACTTGTTTAGATGTCTGTGAGAAGCTTTGTTTAGGGAATTGCCTATTTCTAAGGCAATAACTCGACCTTACTCTCCCCTTTTCCTCATTTTCTGTTTGATTCTCCCCCTCAACCTTGTTTCTTGTCTTGTTTGAAAAAAAACAATGCTTCTGATCCACCCTCCCTTATGCAGCCATCTTTTCCAATTTCTGCTATTTGAGCGTCCCCCTGTTCCCCCTCTTTGCACCCTTCAATTAAATCGAGGGCAATTCCCCCCTGGTTTTTTCCTTCCCCTCGTACCTGGCTCATGAGGTTGCAGTGTGGGCTTAAAACTCTGTCACCAATGATCCTCGTGTTGCCCAGACTCCACGATTCAGTCTGCCTTATTTCTGAGCAAAAATGCCAAAAACGCCGAGTGCTGGGCAGATGTTGTTCTGCACTTCTCCTTTGGGGCTCCCCGTCTCTCTGCACGCTTCCCAGTTTCACCCGGGACCCGCTCTGTCCGTGCCACTGCCACTCCTGAACCTGCTGGAAGCCTCGAGCCCTCGACCAGCCACTACCGTCTCCTATGCTGCTGCCACTCTTGCCCCGGAAGTAGAAGCACACTCTGCTTTGCGCTCTGCGGCAGTCTCGGTGTGCGTCGGAAGCTGCTGCCCATCTGTGTCGAACGACCGTTGTGAGGCTTCCAACCACCTCGGAGTCTCTGGACGCCAGCGGGTCACGGTCTCTCATCCCCCGTACCTCCAGACGTTCCGAGGTCAGGGGCCACGCCGCTATCAGAGACGGGGCCAGAAGTAACAAAGCCGATGCCGATGCCGATGCCACTCGCAGCTACCTCTCCTGTTCAGATTCTACAGAGATTTCCCCCGCAATGTCAAGGTGAGAGCCGCTAAGCCCTGCAGGTATCCGCTACGGTTTCCATTAAACGGAGCGAACAGATAGGTTTAAATTTTGCCTTCGGTCAAGAGGATGATTCATGGAGCTCCCGACCGGACCTTCTAGTCGGCCGCCATCTTCCTCCGCCCTCTTTCATTCAACTCCCTTTTATCTATTATACAATTCAGAGCCTAACAACATGACCCACATGCTCCACCACTACCCCTAACACATAAACCTTCCATCCTAAACAGATGCAAACAAAATAAACAACTGCAGAATGTGTGTTTCATATCTCATGTACAGAGAGTGTCAAGCAAACAAAGGCAATACAAAAAGTCTGTTTTATTTAATAATTTAAATATAAAGATAAAAACAAAATACGTGATCAACATATAGTATTCACTATTAATAAAAAAGTTTTCTTTAAAAAATAATATACAATTCATAGGTGCAACAATTGATTTAAAAAACATACAATCCAATAGTTAGTGGTGTGGCAGAACTGTTTGTAATTCGACGAGCTTTTCGGCGTGTAGGGACGCCTTCGTCAGGAAATCAGGCCACAAATTCCTGTATAAATGGAGACAGGAAGCCTGGATGATCGTTGAGTGAATAATGCTCCTATGTATAAAAGCCGTTAATATTCTTATTATGTATTGGAAATAAGAATGGATTTCATAGACCTTAAGTGTCAAAATTCTGGTAGTTCATCGGATCCTGAAGCAAGAATGGGTGGTCTTTAATCAAATATAAACATCAAAGGATTTGAAGTTAAAAAACCTTATTTATTAAAATGGACAATCCTACAGCGAGTATATTATAATTTTTTGCGTCTGCTGTCGGCTGTCGTGGGAGTTAGATATACTCCTGGATAGAGGAGTATATCTAACTCACATGACAGCTGACAGCAGAAGCAAAAAATATTTACACCAGGGCATCCATCCCTGTTTACGCGTCGTACTTACTGACTCCTTGATTTTCCATAGCTACAGATGATATACTTGCTGTAGGATTGTCCATTTTAATAAATAAGGTTTTTTAACTTCACATCCTTTGAATTTCAGCTCACATGCTATAGATATGCAGATGACACACAAATACTCTTTAAACTGAAAAACCCCAAAGACATTGGAAAATCACAAATCTCAGTTGCCTCAGAGCCACTGATAAGTGAATGATATTGAGCCATCTCAAATTAATTGCTTCCAAAACAGAACTACTCAGATGTGGCGATTGGGGAAATTATGACCCACTCAGCGCCTGGCTTGATAATCTGGGACCACCTCTTAAAGTATCAATGAATGCCCAAGTGGACAAATTAGCAAAATCATGCTTCATCTACAAAAACTCTGTGACACATCTTCCCCCACATAGGATTTCCGCACAAAGTACAGGCTACTCTTGTACTGTCTAACTTGATTGCCCTAAAGGCCTCCACCATGGATCATCTTTGTTAACTATGAAAAGACTACAACAGATTTAGAACTCTGCTGCCAGACTGCTCCTATATGTAAAGTCACAAGCCCACATTGGTAACCTGATGTGAGAAGATCCACATTAAAGCTGCTTTTTATTACCCACAAAGCAATACATGGCATAGGATGGCTTTCTATCAGTATTCAAATCACTAAATGCTAAATGCTTTCAAGAAAGGAACCTCTGCCCCAGATTGGCACTTCGCCTCAAAATCCGACCATGCAAGATAAAAAACATAGGTGGCGCATCTTCTCTGTTCAAGCTGCCAAACTACAAAACTCATTAGCCCGAACATAAGATCTACTGATAACTACCTTATCTACTCAAGAGTTGGCTATCTATCTATACATTTATTTCTTTACTCCTACTGTAAAATAGAAGTTACAAAAAATTGAGTCTCTCCATTGCACTACCCTATGTTTCACCCCATAGCTCTCTCAATATATCCTCTACTTCCAATCTTTGACTCATCTCAAACCTCATTCTACTATTATGAACTCCAGAATAACCCTTTCTATACTCTTCCCTCCTTTATCGCTCCTTGAACCACCCAAAACCCAATTTTACTACTATGATCTCCCAAACAACACTTTCTAAATTCTTACTTCATGTATCCCTCCTTAGACTCATCTGAAAAACTCTTTTTACTTCTATAATCTTCCAAATCCATTTCTAGAGGCTCTTCCCTCCTCGATCTCTCCTTTTCACATTCCAACCCTCCCCCTACTACTATGATCTCCCAATGAACAATTTCTAGACTCTCCCCTCTTCCTATCCCTCCATTATCTTTTTTAATCTAAATAACAGACTCACATGTCCACCACTTAAATTCACTCATATTTCCCAATACTAATTCACCACTAATCCTTTTTTGGATCCAGAGTAGTGTGCTACTCGCCCAAAAGCCCTTTGATGTCTCATATGGGGTAGTAAGCGCTATATAAATACAATTAAAATGACAAAATGTGTATGTTTATATGGGTGTGTATATCACAAAATAACTTGCCATTTATGCAACAATCATGTAATGGTCCTCTGTACAAAACGATCCTCTGTGGTCCACCTATTTCTCTGGGATCCCATAAGGACAATTCTAATTTTGTTTTTATGCCCTCCTCTAGGAACTCTGCCCAACCCCTCCTTTCCCGTCCTGATGAAGACCCGTTTGTAAGGGAACATTCACCCGACACCTGTCAGTGGCGAAATTTAGACTACTACCCCCCGTACCAGCTTCTACCCCTAGCAAAAAATTACACTGCTGACCTCAAAAGCTTGGTTGTTTGCAAAATCTATGAACATTTGTGGTACTCATGTTAGGCTCCTGTGGGAAGCCAATAATAACTTTGTCTGTCTGTAAATAAGTATGCTTGACCTGCACCACGTTCCCTATCCTACACTACTTCCTACCACTCCCACCCCTCCCCCTTTTGGGCACAACTATTTATCAATTGATATTTTTCATGCAATTTATAGCAATGTGTGGTTGAGTACTCTGTGAATAAATAACATTGTAAATGTAAAAAAAATTAAATTGATACTTGTATAGCGCACTACTCACCCGCAAGGGTCTCAAGGCGCTTGTACGAATACCGCTGTGGAACCCATCCTGGCTTTCCCTGTGAGGCGTCCACTCCTGGGGACCCCCAAGGTGGAGGCCAGGCATCCTTAGTGTTGTGGGGGCCGTTGTGGAGATTAAGCAAGCTATTGCCCAAAGTTGGAGAGTGGGACTCCATGATTGGAATAGGCACCGAGGTGAGAATTATCAGGTCCGTGGAATTATTGAGCCCAAAACCCGCTGAGGCAGGGAATTGAACCCTGGTCCTGGGCTAGACCTCTGCATCAGGGTCTGCCGCTCTAACCATTGAGCCACACTTGTACTCCTAACTTTAAGGATATCCCTGAATCTCTTTTGACTTGTGTTTTTATCTGGACCCCCTTACTATAATACTGTATACCCAGGTCCCAGTGACTACCTTTAGATTGACCCTACCGTTGTAACGTAATGGAAAGAAGGGAGGCAAAAAGAAATGCTGAAATGTCTGGCTTATTCACTACTTCAAACTCACAACGAACAGAGAGAGGCCAAGTAACAACAACAAGCAATACTAAAGAAATACTTAGATACTGGGAGAGACTCTCAAAAAAGGAAATTAACAAATGGTGGGAGATGATAACACTACAAAAGTATGTAGAAGTAAAAAGAATCTTATCAAAAAACATGTGTGCAGAGGGTCAAGGGGAAATAATTTATCGACCTGTCAACTCGTGCCCCTACTGTCAAGGTACAAAAACACAAAACAGAGAAGACCAGGTCCAATGGGGTGTGCTGCCAACGAGGCAACTGAGGACCACACGGTCACATGGGCAAAAACATGTATTGAGTCACACATGGCTGAAAAATTCCCATCAGACCACCCTTATGGCAGAGTTTCATCATGTGGGAGTAGGCAGTCGATCCAAACACCGCCCAAACCAGCGAGTGATGGTGCGGAAGTTGATCATGACGCTTAATGGAGAAAAAAAAAAAGGACACAGTTATCACTATGAGGAAATGCCTCCATGTGATAGAGCTAATATGCTTATTGTAATGCGGAATGCAAATTGTTCTCGCAGGTGTGTTGTGTCTATGTGGTAACCGTGTGATTATGTGGATGTTTGTGTAAAAGCAAGTATATGTTGTGTATTTTTGTCTTTCGACAGGAAGATTACTTGTCTGTCTCCAGTGGACATTGGGGCTCCAAGTTCCTGGTAGATACATGACTATTTGAAGTACAATTGCACGTTAATAATTTAATGTTTTATTTATTTTTTGAACATATCACAGTTTGTTGCAGTAGCTAACCATCCACTAGGTCCTGAAGAAAGCTGGTGTATTTCTCCATTAAGCTGAAACATGTCGACCTTCCTGCACAGCGCCTTAATGTAGTTTAACTCTCCATCTACTAGGCGTGGTTTTAATCTTGACACCTAGACTAATCCTCATTAAAAAACACTTTTTTGGGTCTAGGTAGCCATTTTTATTGAGCACTATCAC
This sequence comes from Lissotriton vulgaris, assembly GCF_964263255.1. Classification (NCBI taxonomy): domain Eukaryota; kingdom Metazoa; phylum Chordata; class Amphibia; order Caudata; family Salamandridae; genus Lissotriton; species Lissotriton vulgaris. The sequence goes on along the minus strand of NC_141694.1, from coordinate 1,086,081,094 downwards.
CTGAGCACTGCACCCCATCAGTACTACTTTTTGAGTAACACTTTGGCTAATGCGTCATGATCAACTTCCGCACCGTCACTCGCTGGTTTGGGCGGTGTTTGGATCGACTGCCTACTCCCACATGATAAAACTCTGCCATAAGGGTGGTCTGATGGGAATTTTTCAGCCATGTGTGACTCAATACATGTTTTTGCGCATGTGACCGTGTGGTCCTCAGTTGCCTCGTTGGCAGCACACCCCATTGGACCTGGTCTTCTCTGTTTTGTGTTTTTGTACCTTGGAAGTAAAAAGAATCCCCAGAGGTCTCCGCCTTATGTTAATGCCAAGCCATCAAGACACAAGTGGGGAATTGCTACTAGAATGGAGAGAACACTTGCTAAAATCATCTATGGGTTCAATATTGAGCTTAATAAAACACATAGAAAAAGCTCTCAAGGAAATCAGAAGAGAATTAAAAGAACGAGAAGAGGAAATAGAAAAAATGAATCTATCTGAGGATCAAGAAAAACTAAAGTCTGACATACTCAAGAATGTGGAGAAACATGAAGATAGAGTTCAACAGCGAAAACAACATAAGTTTCAAAGGGATAAAATAGACTATGAGGAAGGCCAGGTCTTTACCTTGGGCAGACATTATGAAGTGCGAAAGAGTAAAGCACGCCTAGAAACAAAGAGTAGAGAATTCTCAAGCTATGATTCCCTTACCAGCAGAGATGCACGTGATAATGAGAACACCCCATCAACAAGTGCGTATTCATTCATTCAATAAACTTTATTTCGGTTTGTTTTAACCATCAAAGCACATGAAAATACATTTTCACTTTTCTACAATTCATTGAAAATTATGAGTGCTAAAATACAACGTGTAAAATCAGAAGGGAGAAGACAATTTGTTAAGACTATAAAAATGTTAATAATTTTAAAAAGTTTAAAAAGTTAAGATAGCGATTGTTGATCCAATTAATTCTCAAGTCTCTGCAAGTAAATACATGAGTGTCCTCCTTAGGTAAGTAATTTCCTTCGGGTAGACCACATAGAGAACAAAAACTTAGTTATGGCGGACACGATCACTGGATTTGTGTCGAACTTCAAAATCCTAAAAAAACTAGATAGTCCCTGATGCCCAGGTTGTTGCATAGCTGTATTGTCCACTTTCTTCGTATGAGTGAATAGGCTGGACAGAAAAGAGTAACATGCAAAATACTTTCATTTTCGGTTCTACAGCCAGGGCGTAGATGTACAGGACCCCCACGCCACCTATCAGTCATGGAATAAAGGGGCAGTGTTCCAAATCTAAACTGTAAGTACAGCTTCTTCGCTAAAGTGGGTAGGATTACATCTATTTCTTGTTCAAAGCTGTAAATAGACTTATGACTCAGGAAGGCACCAGTCAGGCTCGTTGATGAAACTGAACAAAGTGTCCTCCCGAGGTTAAAGTCCTTCACAGCACTGGACAATGTTTTCTTAGAAATAGTTGAGGATGTTGCCTCAGGGTTTGTCCATAAGTTTCCATATCCAATTTGAGCAAGAGACCGTCTAACAAAACGTAACCTTGAAATTCTACCTGCTCCTGGGGAGGCTAGCACCACCTTTAATTTCTTTTTGTAACTTTCCAGTTCAGGGGTGCTCCACAGCCTCCTCCAATAGGAAAGGGGACGTGAGGCGATAGCATCAGCAATGGGCCTAATATTCAGATCTAGCCTAAGTGGGACTATTGGAGTACTTCTAGGCAAGGTTAAGATTTGCCTAATAAAGTTATTTTCTGTAGTGGTTAAATCAGTAGAAGGAATATGTCCCCAAAGTTCCGCCCCGTAAAGGGAAGATAATCTTGCTTGAACTTTGAAGATTTCCAGAGGGGCACTAACAATTTTGTAGGAGCAGTTTTTTTGGACTTTTAAAATTCCCCCAGTTGTCTGTATAAGTTTTAGGTTTGCCTTAGCCATTTGTGCACCCCACCCCATTCTGTCGGTTAGGGTCAAACCTAAGTAGTCAAATGTTGGGACTCTTTCTAGTGGTCTACCTTCCATCATGGGATGAGGACAATTAGTAGTGTTGGCATTAAATACCATATACTTGGTCTTATCAATGTTGACTACCAGATTTCAATGGTTACAACATTTGATAAACTGGTTTAAGACCCTCTGCATGCCCATGGGGGATTTTGAGAGGAGCAGAGTATCGTCTGCAAACATTAGTGCAGGAAATCTCTGCAAGGCTAGTTTTGGGGAGTCAATATCTTTGATGGATAGTAGATTTTCTATGAGCCCATTGAGAAAGAGGGAGAAGAGGCTTGGGGCAAGAACACAGCCCTGCCTGACCCCTTCTTAACCGGAAAGGGACCAGTTAGTTGACCGTACTTTCCAAAGCGTACTCTGGCATAGGTGCCATCATGGAGATGTTTAAATTGGTGGCATAGGTATGGTGGCACCCCCATTGATAGTAAAATAGCCCAGAGTTGATTTCGATCCACCATATCGAATGCTGACTTTAGGTCCACAAACGTTAGATATAAACTTCCCTGGTCTAGGACAACATGCTTCCAGTAGAGGACCTGGAGCCGGAACAGTTGGTCGATTGTGGACGTTTTGGCCCTAAAACCTGCCTGGAGGGGGATCAGAATATTGTTATCATTTACTCAATCCAATAGGCGTTGTAAGAGTAGTCTTGCATAGATTTTCTGGCTTACATTGATAAGGCTGATTGGCCTATAGTTTGATGGGTCGAGCGGAGAACCCTTCTTGTAAATGGGTATTATCTCCGCCCCCAACCATGTGCCTGGGAGAGGTAGACCCTGCAAGATTGCATTGTAAAATAGTAAGAGATAAGGGGCCAGAACTACTGGTTCCTCTTTGAAGAGGTTGCCTGGAATCCTATCTAGTCATGGCGCTTTGTTTGATTGCAGGGAATGTACTGCAATAAGAACCTCATCCAAGGTAAAGAGCGGTGTGGGCCAATTAGAGTCCAAGACCGTCAAAGCAGTGGGGGCTGAACTTTTTGAGGTTGGGGGAATAGAGTAGAGCTCTTTAAAATGTAGAGACAAAGATTCTTCAGGAATATTTGGATCAATCGAGGTCCTGCCTTCTGGTTTCCCCGTGTGAACTAGATTCCAGAAGGACCGTGGATCTTTGGCCTCGAGTGCAGATCTGATGGCGTGCCATCGTTCTTCTTCCCACTCTTTTTTTGCGTTAAAAATCGTTAATTTGTAAGCACGCCTGGCTTCAGTCACAGCAGCCGGGGTGCCTTGTTTCAATGCCTTAAGTAACCCATGCTTCAGTTCTCTACAACCCTTATTGAACTAGGGGTGCTTGGTAACATGGGTCTTAGGTTTAATAGGGGTTATTTTATAAAAGGAGTTTGCCAATAGGGTGATAAGTTCCTCATGTAAACCTGACAGGATCCTTTGTGCGCTATTACCAAATGGAAGAGTCATGATGGAGTTTGCCCTTTCTAGAAGGGGAATTATGCTTAAGTACAATTTGCCCTTATCTTCAGTGAATTTCTTCATGTTTGCCCATCTGATTCTCCTCCCACCTTGAATTATTCTGAGGTCACTGTTTTCATAAGTTTCATTACCCTCGGTTATCAAATCAAAATTAATCTCAGTTGACAAGGGGTTATGGTCGCTTTCCGTGCGCCTAGAAATATGAAAGTTGAGATTCTTAGACCATAGGCGCGTGCTAACCATAAAATAATCAATTACGGAAGTGCGCCCCATTCCACTGTAGGTTGGATGCCCTGGGCTATCCCCCTTGAATCGCCCATTACATGCTCTGATAGAATAGGAGTAGGTTATGGAGGTTAACTGGAGTACCAGGGCTGACCATTGTTTGGCTGGATACATATTTGGATAGGGGATTGACCATGTTTCGTCCTCTTCTGTTTAGATTTAGGGGACTCCCATAAGTGGTTCATAATGACAATTGAAGTCACCACCAATCATCAACGTAACATCTCCCGGGAGGGAGTACAAAAGAGAGGACAGGGAGTCTAAGGTCTGGGAGGTGCCCCCGGTCCTGCTGGCCTCGAATAAATATTAATAAGTGCCAGTTTAGGTGTTTTAATGTGTGACAGTATAATACAGGTCAGATCAGAGCTGTTGGTGTCTATTCTTTTCACGGAAAACCCAAGATGGACACCTATCCAGATACACAATCCCCCTATGGTCTGCCTCTGGGACCTTTCAGGGCTGGCTCCATGTAGGTGGAATATCCCAGTCTATGTATGGGGTTAAGAGCCCATGTTTCCTGGAATATACATATCCCATGGAGGTCTACAAAAGCACACCAGTCAGGAATATCCTGGTTGGCGGCAAGACCTGCTATATTCCAGGATAACATTTTTAAAGTTGTATTTTGATTATGATTTCTGGGTGGCGGGTTGAAACAGTTAACCGAGCTATTGGAGCCACCAGATACGTTCATAGGCCCATATTATACTGGGGCAGGGGGTGCGGTGATAGGTACAGTGGTGTAAGCTGTTAGTGGAATTGCCGATAATCCTCTCAACGATGAGTCCCTGTCAAGGGAGGGTTCATCACTGGATAATGACAGATCAATAAGGCCTCCTGCTCCCTTCTGCTCCGGTCTCCCATTAACATCTAGTAATGGCTGGCCAGTAACTTGGCCAGACCCCTTTTCGACAACTCCCCCATTACTTAGAGATATACTATTCTGTACTGGGCTTTGGGGCACAGACCGTCAGTCACAGTCCCCCAGTCCTGAGAGGGCATTGAATCTATTAAAGAGCATGATGTTCCCCAGAGGGCATGGGTTCAGCGCTTCACCCTGTGAGAATGATTCTCTTGGGATTGGGTGCCGGGGTTGGTAAAAATGGGACAGTGACAATGTGAGACATCCAAACAGCAAAACATTTTGGGGCCATTTACAAATAAATTCGACACACACCTCCAATCTCTAAAATTAATTATAACACAGTCCCCCACCAAGGTTTTAGTGCTCCTGCCAATCCAATTCACTCTCCTGGCAAACAGAATTTCTGCTGTTATATTTGTTGGGAGTGGTCGTTTCTCATTGAGCCAGAAGGTGCACTTATTTTTAAGTTCTGCGTATGTCTCCCTTTTCCCCCGGGCCAAAGCGGGAACCCCCGCTAAAACCACCACGTAGGGAGCTGATTGAGGTGGGAGATTAATAGTGGGCAGGGAATCAACACTATGAACCAAAGGCGCCGCAAGCGGTTTTTGTAGTGTGGGTGCTGGTCTGCTAGCAGCTGCTTGTTGAGATTTACCCCTTGTGGCTATGTTTGCATCTGCCGGTGGATTGGGAACCTGTTCATTAACAGAGGATGAGGTGGGGTTTTTTGTGTGGGGGCAGTACGACTATTTGATGCTACATCGTCATTAGGGTCAGTTGGTATTTGGCCTGTAGTTTTTGCCTTCCTACGAGTAGGGTCATTGGCCCTCGATCCCGCTTGCTTCTGGTATGATGCGAGTGAGAGTTCAAGGCAGACCAGTCTGTTCTCGATCGAATCCAGTCGTGTGGTAATTGGATTGCAGAGTTTTTTAAAGGTGCTTTCCAGTCCCTTCCAAAACAAAGGGCCCATATCGGGTTGTACTTCTTCCCCCAAGGTAGAATTAGGCCTGCTAAGCCCCTCAGAAGCAATTACTATTGAATGGGCAGGACTGGGAGGAAGTCTGGCAGCTGGATCTTCATTGGGCACATCCATTTTGCCAGTTTTTGCTTTTTTACCTCCTACATTTGTTTGTGCCCCAGTGCGCTTCTTTTTAGCGGCCACTCCAGCATCTCACTGGAGAAGACCTGTTTTTGCATGGGAGGCTGAGCTGGTTTTAATATTGGGAGAGGGGATTATCTTTGGAACATTATGGGCGTCCGTCCCAATAGGGGAGTTTGAGCTTGATTCGAGAATAACATCAGGCTGTGATGAGAGGCTTCGTTCCACAACTCCCGAAGGGGGCAATGTGTCCTGGGAGTTGATTGGGTGGTGTATTGGTGATCTAACTCTCACCAGGCTTCCCAATGAAGATCTCTTATCAAAAAGGGGTTTCCAAGTATAGTCTCTGCTCGGTAAGTTCAATATCCTTGGCTAGTGCTGATGTTACCCTGACCAAGAAGTTGTCCAGGGTGCCCATTAGTAATCCTCCGGTGGACTTCCTAATAATTCGGGTGTTGCAGTTGACATGATTACTGTTAGCAGCCTGTCTCTTATACTCCTCTATGACAGGGATCAAGTACAGTCGCACAGTTAGAAATTAAACTGACCTTATTTCACTGGAGCGGATAAAAGGGGGATGGCCCGTCCCGTCCTTGGCCGGTCTTGAACGGGCTTAAACGGGCCTGCCCTTGACCCGGGCTCCGCCCGGCGCGTCCAGCGCGGGACCCGCGACGCGAGGAGCCACGGATCTTAACGCGCCTCCTGGCGCTAATGTCGCGTCACTGGAGTGCTCCGCCGCTAGGGCAGCCGGGAGATGTAGTCCCGGAGCGGCGGAGCGAGTGGCGGTGGCGTCTGAGGGTGTTAGCTGTTCCCCACAATGCCGGTACGCTCCTCCGCTGCACCGTAGCTTCACGCAGTGGATTTGATGTGGCAGGACTCCCACCCGCTCCACCAGGGGCCGCGGTTCTTAACGCGCCTCCTGGCGCTGATGTCGCGTCACTGGAGCAGTGGATTCGATGTGGCAGGACTATGAGAATAAACATCGATTTTTAACTGAGATGAGAATAGCATTAGAACAACAACAAAACAACTATTAAAGAGGCGGAACAGGCAGAGGCCAGGGCAGAGGAACAAGAGGAAGACAAGAAGAGGCCAGAGGGGCAGGGGAGGAACCAAAAAATGATAAATGGACAAGGGGACGACTGAGACAACCGAAGAAATAGAAACATCAAGTTCGCAGGAACTTAATGTAATCAACCTTTCTGAAAAAATTCTAACAGATACCGAAACAAATGTACTTAAAAAAGGTCTACATTTCTGCCCCACAGCACATTTGGATATCGCTCAAACTAGAATTGACTTATACAAATATACAAGGAAAATTAAGCTGGAAAAAATTCATGTAGAAAAAACTAAAATAAATTACCCAGCCAACGCAACATCTTCAAGCAACATCCTTCTAGCTGAAGACATTCAAGGTCTGGAAACTTTATTAACAATGGGGGCAGAAACAGCATCACAGCAAATAGATGCCTTAACAGAACTAGAAAAATCACAACTGCCAGTTGGAGCAGGAGAGAGTGGACTCAAACCAAGATCAAGATTCTATCCAACTTTACCATCAGGCAATAAAGTGGATCTATTTCATGAGGCTGTAATAGAAGACCTATATAAAATAAAACATAACATCTGCAAACACAACTTATCTAAAAATGAGAGACAAGCACTAAATGACCTACATCAGGACACAAACATTGAAATAAAGCCTGTGGACATGGGTGGCAATATCATAATCGTGGATAAAAGAAACTATATTGCTAAAGCAAGCAGACAACTCATGGATCAAGAATGATATTATATAAATAAGTGGCTTGAGAAAGCACTGATATATGTAGAAGAACAAAAACATCTCAAATGTGACTATCCGACTATGGCAACCTTCTACCGCCTACCCAAAATACATAAAAGCAAAGTCAATCCTCCGGGAAGACCAATAGTCTCCGCAAATGGCTTAATTGTAGAACCAATTTCAAATTATATTGACCACTTCTTGGCACCATTGGTCAGAGACCTTAGCTCCTATCTACGTGATACCACGGATATTCTCCAAAAATTGGAAGGACTGACATGGCAAACAACCGTTAAGTTAGTAACAATGGACGTAGTCTCATTGTACACAAATATCGAAAACTCAATTGAACTCCAGGCTTGCAAGTATTTTTAGGCAAAAGAAACATCCAATATTGCCAACACCATACAATGTTAATTGAAATGATCCCTCTATGCTTGGACAACAAGATCTTTGTGTTCATTAAACAAATTTTCAAGCAAATAAAGGGTTGTGCCATGGGCTTTTCGTTCTCCCGAAACTACGCAAACTTGATGATGGAATGGTTCGAACAACAGTTGGCCTGGGCCCCAGAAAATGATGAATTCTTGAATAAAACTATCTTATGGCTTTGTTTTATAGACAATCTCCTAATTATCTGGGATGGCACAGAATTGGAATTTAAAAGATACTTTGAAAGATTGAATAACAACATATCAAAACTGCAATTCACCTTTGAAATCAGTGCCAAGAATGTTACATTCCTGGATACAAATGCAATATTACATGGGAAGAGTTTCCACAATGAGTCTTTAAAATGGAGCATTCCCTATGGGGAATTCCTAAGACTCAGGAGGAATTGCTCTGCAGACAATGAATTAAAAAAACAGTCAATAAGCAACTAACAGATTCATGGAAAGGAAATACCCAAGTAAAATAATTTAAAAAAGCCTACAGAGAGTGGCTATCCAACAACGAGGGGAAATTCTTAACAAAATAAAATCAAATGGTGAATAATCTGAAAATCCACAAGTAACAAGACTAATAACAACATACAGTGCGGAAAACAAAAGTCTAATAAAGATTATAAAAACACATTTGGGTATTTTACAACTTGACCCAACATTGGCAAAACTAATGGGGAATCATCCAAATGTGACGTACCACAGAGTAAAAAACATCATAGATAAAATCACGCATATCCACTTCAAAGACACACCAACAACAACAAGGCTACAGAGGGAAGGCTTCTGGCCATGTAAACAATGTAAGGCGTGCAAAATTTCAACACATAAGAAAGAATTAGATATCCAAAAGGGTACCAAATGGAAGATCAAGCAACAACTAACTTGCAAAAGCAACTATGTAATTTACATGGTGAAGTGCCCATGCAAGCTACGCTACATTGGCAGCACGATCTTTGAAGTAAAGAAAAGAATTCTTAAACATATTCTAGCCACCAAAAACAAGAATTGCTCCAATGCTATAGCAAAGCATATGGAGAAAGAGCATGACAGTCAGTGGGAATGTTTATTTACTGGGCCATAGAACAAGTACCATATCCGGAAAGGGGTGGAAATTGAGAAAGAACCCTACGTCAAAAAGAATCAAGACACATAGTAGCGATGAGAACCATAGATCCGAGAAGTCTCAACCAAGACAAAGAAATGTATGTACATCTATGAAAGATTTCCAGACCTCTAATCAAGTTAACATCAGAAATAGAAAAGAAAAATGGAAGAAAATACCCATGAAAATACTCACTGGAGAGCTAAAATGGAAATGAGAAACATCATGAGCATAAGGAAAACATGAAACAATGCCAGAATCATAAAGGAAAATAGAAAAAATATTGAGAATCAAAGGCTCACTTGAGAGCATAAAAGAGAATTGTAAACAAAATGGACACCAGAAAGTCAAAATGGGTATGAGAAACATTGTGAGTAAAAGAAGACAAAGGAAAATAATAAGCGATACCGGAATCGCAAAAAGGAAGAAAGAAAAAACATCAAGAACAAAGGCTCACTTGAGAGCATTAAAGAAGAACTAAAAATAAAATGGACAAACAAAACGTACATAAAACCATGGATTGCCTAATAAGAACAATAAATAATTAAAATTGTTCACAGAAAACACACAGAGATAATGAGCACCAATCACTTCACAAAACATTGCTATGTTTGTTTTTTAAATGTATACACTACATTAACCACTATGCACTAAAACACAACAAGAAGTAACTGTGTGCAGGTTGAAATAAAAGAAGGCTTTTCTCTGTTACACATGATCCTGTGATCAAAGTCAAAGCTACTTCACCGAAACGCGTGGGGCATGGCAAATGATTAATAAATCCGCCTGATTTATCCTGAATACAAGTCAGTGCGTCCTTCATCTTGCTGAAAGGCACAATTGTCTCTTGTAAACCGGCGTGGCTCTGCCGAAAAGAAACGCACCGCCCCTGAATGAATGCAGCACCAGCGTCAAACTTGTGGGCTAAAAACTCTTGAATAAATATATATATGTATATTTGTAAACCGTGATCAGGGACTTGTAACAGTCCGAAACGCATAGGTGGGGTAAAACCTCCAGGAGAATAAACAAATCAACGTAATCCAAAGTGGTGTGCGGCGTCTTCTTTACTGAAGAATTATTTGCTCCAGCAATTAACAGCGAGGCTGTCCCGATCTTCGCCGCCAGCACCGGCTTGAAGTTGCTCCCCCCGCTTTGGAACGTTTGATCGTGATATATATATCCAACCCGGATCCCTTTACAAGAACTGAGTGGTGGCAAAGGAATAAGGGGTTCTATAACTGTAAAATCTGTAAAGCGTGTACTCATGGTGAAAACACCAAAACCTATAGGGATGGATTCACAGGGAAGGAACATGTAATAACCCAAGTACTAACATGCAAGACAGAATACGCTATATATGTTTTGCGCTGTCCTTGTGGCCTGCAGTATGTGGGCAGCACCAGGAATGCTGTCCATAAACGCATTTTGCAACATTTGCGAGCGATTACGAATATGGACAGCACGTATCCTGTTGCGCGCCATTTCAAGGACCACCACCAAAGTAATAACAGTGGTCTAAAATACTGGGTTATTGATTCTGTCATCAACACAAAAAGAGGCGGAGACAGGGAGACCAGGCTCAGAAAGCTTGAGACTAAATACATCCTCCTGCTTAATACTAAGGTGCCTCATGGGTTGAATGTGACTGAAGATCTCCACACATGCTTGCTCTAGTAGACTCAAGATATTAGGACTGTGTGCTCTCCCCCACGTGGATAATGTCCACGGCACTCACCCGGCTGGGAGATGGCCGGGACAGATCCCGTGGGGGCTGCGAGCAGTCACAGTCCTTATGAACCAGCACTGAAAGAATTAATGCTGCTATGTGAACACAATGCTTGTCCAGTTATTATTATTTTTCACTGTGCACGTTTTTTGCAACCAGGTTAAGAACCATTGAATTATAATGAAATGTATAGGTTTTTTTCCATTAGGTTGTTTGTTTATTTATACTTTTGGATTAGTTTGGTTTTTGGGTTTCAGGCCCTTTGTGGGCCTGATTTATTTATTTTAACTCGTTCCAGCACTTGAAAAAATCTTTTTTAAACATAGAAACATTTTGCATTCACACAGGAAGTTTTAACATGGATTTGTTTGACTTTTGTAAATGAAAACTTACCCGTGAAGTATTAGAAGCCTTAATAAGACAGTATGTAAGGAATATTGCAAGAAAAGATGTAATCACTTCTCCCCTCTTGAGCAATTGTTTTATTTGTAAACATATACTGTATATAAGTGAACTGGATCAGGAACTTGGTATGCTGTATTATGCGTATTTGCACTATGCTAATTTTGCACATATTGATGCACTTTTTGAAGCACTATTTGCACTTTAAAAAGAAAGCACGCAGCACTTTATAGGGATTGAACTTTTGTACCGAGGCTCCTGAATTAGGAGGCAAAATCGAAAACTTTGTTTACAAATATGTATATACAATGATTAGGGGTTCAATATATATATATTTATTTGTAAATAGGGCTTTTAAAACGGGTTTGATCAATTGATATGTGTATTTTACAATAATACCCCCCCCTTTTTTTCTAGTCATTCAATTTATTTAATCTGTTGTTAACCTTGTGAATATGATATGGTTATAAATGTATTTTACATTTATTAAGAAACATATAAATACAATACAATGTTGAATGCAATGCAAAGTATGTTTTCTATGTTTATTACTGAGTTTGCACAGGTGATTTCAGTTAACCACTTGCTTTCACTTTAAAAGGTGTACCTAACTAAGTAAACGCTGTCATGTGATCAAGGCTCCGCTGAGCCGAAACGTCGGTGACTCTTTCTGCGAAATAAAACCTTTTTATACACCTCGAGGTCCGTGTCCGGAGTCTGCTTGCTGTGTTGCACGAACGCGCGAGTTTGGAGACAAACGGTGTACAGGATATATATATATATATATATATACTTTAGAATGACAGTTAGGTTCCAATTTCCATAAGGAGAGCCTTTATTGTTTTGCTAATAACTATGGTTGAGTTTGATAAATCTGAATAAAAGTTCCAAAACAGAATTTCATCTGGAAAGTTTCATTTCTTGGAAGGTTTTGTGGTGATCTGACAAGCGGACCCCAAAAAAAGGCGGGGTCCCAAAAGGTTGATTTCCCATCTTAATTCCCATGATAAATAGGCAGATACAGAAAAAAACAGCTGAACGGAATAATACCAAAGTTTGCAAAAAGGTACTACTTTATTCTGAAACCATGCTTCTCATTATGTCATGTAATTTCGTTCAGCTCTACCCAACGAACAGACATTTAAAGGGGTGCTCAGGGTATCTATGAAGGGGTTAGAAGATAGGCCTATATATATGGATGGGCCCCGGGGTGTACTGTAGTATCGAAATTAAAAAAGAAAATAGGGCTATCTCATTGGCCAAGGCACCTTTTTCTCCTGTCTGCCTGATACTGGTCCCACTGTACTGGGTGATCCGATTGGCCTGCTGCAACTAAGAAGAAAATGCTTCAGCAGCCATCACAGGACTCAGAGAATCGGTCTTTATGTCCTGGAATTTTTTTTATTAAATAGTGTAAGGCGGCAGGGTAGGATACCCTGACCCCTAGGCAGTGTGGGGAGAGGGGACAAAGAGACTACCCCCAATGGCCAAAAGAAAATACATTTGGGCCGACAGTACTGTGTTACTACTGCAGTGCTCAGTATGAACCTCCTGTGAGCTACTGTGAGGTACTGTGGTACTCCTGCTGTAGCTGTCGTACAAACTTCACTGCGATATCATGCACAATTTATTGGCCAGGCCCAGTGGCAATCCCCTTGCTGTGCATAAGGACCGATCTCATCAATGATTTAACGTGATGATTGATGTAATATGTAAGGTCATAAGCAATGCATGGCACTTAAAGTTAGCTCAGTAAACTATGTTCAAGTTCAAAGTTTTTTATTTGTAAACATTTGTGTTATTTCAACACTTAACTATTGCGTCACTTTAAACTGTGTTGTGTCAGTGAATATATATACTCACAGAGTGATGAAATATTGTGACATTGTGCGTATGATGGGCAATGGAATCCAAAATAGTTTTTAACTTGTGCACCAAACGCAGATTAGAATTCCTTCAAGGCTGGTGCTGCTTAAGGAGTAAAGCATGCTACATAGTATCCAGGGAGAGGGGGCTTTGTGCTAACATGAGTCTACCTTCTTTCCCAGACCTCCAACATATTTCTTTTGCACCAAAGCTACAGTTACATTGCACATCTTAAATAAAGTTGTGCTGAAATATGAAAACCTTAAACATGCTGTAGTGTACCAACCAGGTGGCACGCTGTACAAAGACATTGTAAAGGTGTCTGTAGCCAATGGATCTCAAATTTCCTTTGTGGCTCTGGAATATTTAAAAAAACAAATGATCAGTGGTATAAATATAGGGATCCTGCCGCTCCAAGGGTAAGGTCACTGAGTATCGTTTTTTTTTTTGTCCTCATCTCACCATATAGCGACTGCAAATAAACGTGAGAAGCAATCCTTCCAACCGGGGCCCCCCAAACTTCTGCAATTGCATTGGCTGTAGGCCAAACCAGACCAGCTTCTTTGAATAAAGCTTGGTGTAATCATTGGACTTAAGGGTTTCGGATCAATCTCATTTCTCTACCCCATACTAGGTGATCCGACCAGATATTACACCCGTCATCATTCAAATTGCCCAAGTCCAAGCGTGCCATACCCAATGCAGCCCTCAGCCAGTTCCCATACATCAGGGGCCATGGATCCTTCCAAAGCTTGCATATCTCCCTCCTTGCGATAAGGATCAAGTACATAAGCAGTCCTTTTTGCATAGCAGACAGGGAATTCATCAAGTTGTTATAAATACCAAATATCACTATTGGCAGATTCAAATTGATCTCAAATTTAAAAATAGCTCCAAGAGCAGATTCCACATTCTGCCAAAATTGTTTTAACTCAACACATTTGTAAAATATATGCACGTCGTCAGCCGGAGAGAAATTGCATCTTTGACATTTTGAGGGAGAGAGAGGGGCAAATTTAGCTATCTTCAATGGTGTATAATATAATCTATTTAGAACAAAAAAATTATTTAGTTTTTAATGAAGCAGGTTTAACTAATTTGTACAAAATCTGGAGAGAGACTTCGTAAAGATTTATGGCATCGGCTTCCAGGTCTGACGAATTCCAAACTGCATGCTGTAGAGGGCGATCTATATTGTCAGCCTCTAGGAGCTTCCTATACCAAAACCCCACCTCCTTCTTTATGGTATTTGTGTTCTGGCACCGAGACTCAATTTCCCAATTTCCTCCAATAGAATATTTCTCTGCTGTAAACCAGGAGGTCAATTGGAGGTATTTAAATCTGGAGAAAGAGTTCCCTATTTTTGATCCTAATACTTCCAGGGATATATACCATCTGTAGATAAAAGATCCGACCAGATTGAGATTCCCGCATTCTTGATGGGTAAAGCGAGGCTATCCTTTAAACATGCAGGTAGACCAGGAGAGTCCCAAATAGGAGCAAAATCTGAATAATATCTGATCCCCCATTGTATCCTGACCCTATACCATAGGTTTAATGCAGGCTTTAAAACTTTCAACCGAACCCTTTTAAAAAACTTTGGTGCACCAGACTTATATAGAAAACCCACTTCCCCGCCCTCAAAAGAAGTCATCTCAGTTAACAACTTTCCCCAATTAGATTCCCCTGTAGAGGCAAGTAGTGACCGAATATTTTTGAACTGGAAGGCAAACAAGTAGCAATGGATATCAGGCAGTGCAAGACCTCCTTTCAGGAGCCTACGCCTTTTTTTCTTTCCATGAGAGTCTTGCACTTTTATTAGACCAGATAAAACTGCCTATTTTCCCTTCGATTGAACTTAGCTCTTTACCTAGAAAATCAAAGGGAATTGTGCTAAAAAGGTAGGTCAATTTTGGCAGAATGACCATTTTAACCAAATTTACCCTGCATATATCGTTAGGGGCAGGTTTTTCCATCTTAAAAATAGGCGATCGATCTCTTTAGAGACCTTCTTTGGGTTAATCTTAGGTATATCCTCTATGTTCTTAACTATGGTTATCCCAAGATACCTGAATTCCTTGCTTGCTTTACCATTCCAATTGTGAACATGCCAACACATTATCTCTGTTTTGGAAGAATTAGCCAGATATCCAGAATATAATCCAAATTCCTCCAATAGTGCTTCCACTCTGGGGAGAACTTCTACTGGATTATCCGTATAAAGGAGAAGGTCGTCGGCATATAGGGATAGTTTACTATTATATTGATTAACGATGAAAGGTGTGATCGATTCATTGAGTCTAATAGATTGAGCCAAAGGCTCTATATATATGTCGAAAAGCAAGGGCGAGATGGGACAACCCTGCCTCGTTCCTCTCATTATATTAAAGCTAGTTGTTAAAGCTCCATTAAGGAGGATCGTTGCTGAAGCCCCCTGGTAGCAGTTGATCAATGTCTGAATGAAAGTTGGGCCGAATCCCATTATCCTTAGGTTTCCCAAAGAAAGGTCCAACTAACACGATCAAAAGCTTTAGCCGCGTCAAATGCTGCAACGGCCAGGGGCTTAGACTTGGCAACTGCCAAGTCTATACTCCCAATTATCTGTAGGGTCAGTTCCTGTATAAACCTCCCTGGGATAAAGCCCTTCTGGTCAGTATGGATCAACTGAGGAACTAACTTGACCAATCTTCCTGTCAAAATGCTCATAAAGATTTTATAGTCGGCATTTAGCCGTAAGATTCGCCTATAGGAGTCAGCTTTAATTGGGTCCTTTCCTGGTTTTAAAATAAGGATGATTGTTGCCTCCTTCTAGGAGTTTGGAACTCTCCCTTTGGGGCTATACACATAGTTAAATAAATCACACACATTGGAACTAGTTTCTCCTGGAGGATTTATATACCTCACCTGGGAGAGCATCAGTCCCTGCAGCCTTGTTGTTATTAACCTTACTAATATAAATTTTTACTTCACTTTCTGTAAAGGGAGCCTCAAGGGAGGCAGAGCCTCCCTCTGTTAAGACTGGAAGATCTTTAGACTTCAGCCAATTTTGAATAATCTCTGGATGAGGGGTATTCTCTTCTCTATAGAGGTCGGAAAACATGGCTAAGAGACACCTTTGCATGTCCGCCTGTTTACAAGATGTTACTCCACTCTCATCGATAATTAGTTGACTTATGTTATTCTTAGTGCGCTCAACCCGCGCCTTCCAGGCTAGAAGAGCCCCCGCCCTTCCGCCATATTAAAAATGTTGCATATTATTTGATTGCCACTGAGCTTTTATTTTTAATTCCAATTTCCCCCAGTATTCTTGATGAAGACGATCAAGATTTTCATTCAGTTGGGTTAATCTGTTAATAGTAATCTGAGGACTACATAACCTCTCATTTTCCAACCTACCTATCTCCTGTTCTAAATTCTTAAATTCCAGTAACTCTTCCCTGTTCTTTGAGCAGGTCATGCTTTGAATCTGGCCTCGTAGGTTTGCTTTATAAGCGTCCCAGACGAAGTCTGGGGTTGTTGAGCCGCTATTTAAGGAAAAATAATCCATAGTTGAATATTTTAATACCCTGATTGTTTCTTCATTGGAAAGCATTGATCTTTTTAAAGTCCATCTAAATCTAAGACTTTGCCTACCCCCTAAATATGTAAAAAAGATTTGGGCATGGTCAGAAATAGTACAGGGTTGTACAGAGATATTGCCGACTTTCTCTAGCCTCAGACTATCTATTAAGATATAGTCAATCCGTGAGGAGTGACCATATTTTTTACTAAAAAAGGTGAAACCGGTTTTGTCACCCATCTTGGCCCTCCAGAGGTCTGCTAACCCGAGATCATGGATCATATTGACCATAGCTCTACGGATACGAGGGGCACCGACGTGCTGGTTATGGTTAGATCGATCCCTTAGTGGATCCAGGAGGACATTAAAGTCTCCTCCGATTACTATTGGAGTGTTGGTTCCTATTAATTTGGTTTGCATGTTACAGAGATGTGTTGGATCGTCGACATTTGGGCCATAAAAAGAAACTATAGTAAGCTCGGTCCCTCCTATTCCAGTCTGCGCTATAATCCGCCTCCCTGACTGGTCCGAGGTGACTGATTTAAGACTACCTTTTGCCCCTGATCTAATCAAAATCGTCACCCCCTAATTGTGTGTAACTTGCTCAGAGGAACAGAAAGACTCAATCAAACGATATTTACCAGCAGTAGACCTAGACTCCAAATGACTCAGATATGTCTCTTGAAGTATACACACCTAAGCAGAAGACTGTTCCAAATGCTTCATAACCAGTCGTTTCCTACGTGGACATCTAAGCCCGTTGATATTCCAGGAAATACATTTAATTATACTACTCATTCAGATAGCCTATTTCTACAAAATGGCAAAAAGTATTCAAGCATTAGATAATGTGAGATTGAGGATATTTTTTTTTTACTTTTCTCCCCACTGCAATCCCAACCGTGCTCCCCTCCCATCTCTCCACCCATACATACTCCTTTGACCCCTCTTCCCTACCCTGGGAAACCCCCCTATTATACCAAGCAGAAGCCCTATGGACGAGGTCCCCCTAGATGTTTGACAAGCTGTGATACATCTAAAATGTTAGACCCCTGCAAAGTATTTTAGCTAGATGATTCGATAATAATTACAACCCTAAGTTCACCTCCCCGTGCTATACCCCACTTTTATTTTTGATTTCTTCAATGAAGGTGTCAACCTCCTCAACTTGTCGCATATTGTACATGTGGTTATTCCACATTATTCGAAGCGAGGCTGGGAATCTTAATTGTACCTTGGCCCCCAGCGAGCTAAAAATTGTCATCCTTTTAACCAGCTCCCACTGTCTTGTCGCTGTAATATGTGATACGCCAGACCTAATGGAGAAGGAGAATTGACTAGAAAAGGATGAACATTTAACCGTGCCTGCCTTCAATGCGAGGGATAAGATTCTCTCCTCTAAAGAGTATGTTAAAAAGTTCACTAAGATCTTCCTTGGCTTAGGGTTTGCCGGACTCCTCTTATATGGATCTCTGTGAACACGCTGGATGTCCATAGCTAGATTAAGTTCCGGGGAGTCTTCAAGGATTGTATCCTTAAGGAGAGTGATCACAAAGTTTTTGATATCTCCCCCTTCCAAGTCCTCAGGAACATTAAATATCTTCAGGTTGTTTTTCCTGGCATGGTTCTCAAGGCGCTCAATGTCGTCTTTCAGATCTCTATATTGGAGAGCTAGTTTGTCTATTTTTACGGAGGAGCTATGTAGTGATTGCTTTATACTGGGAATTTCAAGTTCTAAAGCATCAGTTCTTTGTGAGATTTCTTCGACTTTTTGAGTTAGCACCTCACATGAGCATTTAATCGCAACTTGGTTGGTTTCAGAGATGGTAAATCTTCTTCCTATATCTTCCTTTAGTGCCATTAAGATGTCTGCTAGAGATCCAACTACACTTCCCTCAGTATTCGAGGATTCCTTTTTTAGCAGTTCTGGTATACCCAGAGAACCAGTTTTATCCAAAACTAAAGGAGGTAAAGCCTCCACTACGGCGACCTTTTCCATTACTTGTGGTGGATCCAGTCCTAAACCTTGATCTCCTTGATTCTCTAGGGCCGAGTACCTATTGAAGATGTCAATGGAAGGATGAACCAGAACAGGTTGTTCAATCAATGTGCACAATTCTTCCGTTTCCCCAGAGGGCCCCCGGAAGGGAGCGTGACACCAAGGAGAGAACCCAGGTAGGCAGCTGGCCACCTGGAAGCAAGTACTCTCAAGTTACATTCAGTAACTTGACAGTACCTGCTGGTGCTGAATTCACTAGTTTAATCTACAGTGTCTGTGGTTTCTTGCTTTGGTGCCTGGGTTGGCTGCAAAGTTGGAAAATGAACCTTATTTATTTATTTATTTATTTGTGGTTTTGTATAGCGCTAGAATCACTCCGCCAGGAGTATCTCTGCGCTTTTGACCGGCAAATTAGCAGACATACTGAGGGATGGAGTTAGATTTCATTTTTGAATAGGATAGTTTTTAAATGCTTGCGGAATGTTAGGTGTTCTTTGCATTGTCTTAGAGTCAATGGTAATTTGTTCCACAGTTTTGGACCCATAGTTGATAGAGCTTTACCTCCATGTCTGACTCTTTTGACATGGGGAACCACAAGGAGGAGTTTGGTGCTTGATCTGAGGGATCGTGCTGGAACGTAAGGAACAAATCTCCGTTCAAGATAGATAGGTCCCTGTCCGTTCAAACACTTGTGGATCAGGCAGCATATTTTAAATTTTGCCTTTTGTCTGACTGGGAGCCAGTGCAATTGCTCAAGGAGGGGTTTGGAGGCCGTTCTCGGGGGGGGGGGGGGGGGGGGCGTTCAGAACAAGGCGAGCTGCCGTGTTCTGAATGACCTGTAGTTTATCTAGCACTCCTTCATTGGCGGAAAGTAACAGACCGTTGCAATAATCTATCCGACTCAGGATAAGTGCTTGAATGAGGGTTTTTCTCACTGCGTTAGGTAGGAGAGGAAAGACTTTGCGAAGCAGGACGATGGTGTGGAAACATATCCCTGAAATATAGCTGGTATGCTGTTTTAGTGACAGGTCGTGATCGAGCCGAATACCCAGATTCTTCACGACCTGTTTAGGTTCAGGGACTGCTCCTAGCTCTGATGGCCACCAATCAGGAGTCCAGAGTATCTTAGCTTCCCCAAATAACATGATCTCCGTTTTGCTGACATTACATTGGAGATAGTTGGTGGACATCCAATGTGCCACTTCTTTCATGCCAGACGAGAAAGAGTTCCTTACCTCAGCGGAGAGAGTTTTGAAGAGGAACAGGAGCTGTGTATCATCTGCGTAGGATACGGGGACAAAGCCGTATCTACGCAACACTCCTGCCAGGGGTGCCACATAGATATTAAAGAGCGTGGGGCTCAGGCATGAGCCCTGTGGCACCCCCTTAGAGATCTCAATTTCCGCCGAGCGATATGCACCCATGGTGACTCTCTGGGTGCGATCAGCTAGGAAACTCTTTAGCCATTCAAGGGCTTTGTTCTTAAGGCCAGCGCTCGACAACCGTTGAGTCAGGATGGAATGAGACACGGTGTCGAACGCTGCCGATAGATCTAGTAGAACCAAGATGACTGATAGGCCCTTGTCTTGATAAGCATGGAGATCATCAGTAACTGACAGCAAAGTGGATTCTGTACTGTATTTGGGGCGGAATCCTGATTGGGATTCATCCAAGGCTTGTACTTGTTCAATATGTCTGGACAAGTGTCGATTGACATGTTTTTCTATGACTTTCCCCAGGAAAGGTAGCAGAGAGATGGGTCTTAAGTTTGTCAGGTCAGACCATGGTATGGTGGTATTTTTCCTTATAGGTCTGACAAGTGCTCGCTTCCATTCCCTGGGGACAGTGCCTGACGTGAGTGAAAGATTCACTAGTTCTGTGATCAATGGACTTAGTTGTTCATCCAATGTGGGCATAAGTCTAGCGGGGATAGCATCCTCTGGACTTCCACTTTTAATCTGTTTTATGAGGCTCGAAGTTACTTGGAGTGAGATAAGGGGAAAGCTGTCCAGGGATTGTGAGTCCGATATAGAATCAGTGAGATTAGGGAGGGAGGTCATATTAGTTGTTGTTGAAGCCTGATTCGTACATAAGATTTTATCATAAATTTTCTCAATTTTATTAGTGAAGAAACAGGAGATTTCGTCACACAGCTGTTGGGATGAGGTGTCAGGAGCTTCACATGCTGTCGGTTTGGCAAATGTCTGTAATATTTGGAAGAGAACTCGAGGAGAGTTTGCAGCTTCTTGTATTTGGGTAGCAATGTGTGCTTTCCGCGCACAACGTATTGCTTTGTGGTAGGAGGATAATGCACTCCAATATTTCTCCTTGTCCTCTAGGAGATGGGATGTTCTCCATCTTTTTTCTAATTTCCTGGCTCCTTGTTTGAGAGTTCTTAGATTGTCAGAGAACCAGACTTCTTGCTTTTTGACTGGCCTCGATTTAAAGAGCTTTAATGGGGCAATTTTGTCTATAGTTTTCCTGGTTTCATCTTCGAATTTCTTGAGAGCTGCTTCAATATCATCCGAGTGCCGTAGGGCAGGAAGGTTAAAATTATCTTTAAAAGTAGAATTAGTGACTTTGTGCCACTGTCTACGGATGCAGGGTACCATTTCGGGTAGTAACTCCATAAGGCACCATTTGGGTGTAGCGACCTGAGGGGTGTACAGACATATTTAGCTGTGGAAGGCTGGTTCAGCACTGGGGAAGAGGTGTCCTGTATGATTTGATTATGGCATGTTGTGGGTGCGCGCTGTACTAAATGTGACTGGTAGATGCAGAATAGAAGGAGTTAATGCCCCGGTTACTTATCGGTAATCTTCATTACTCAGAGTATAGTCTTCCTTGCCACATGACAAACAAAATGAGCTTCAGCTTCACACCAGAACCCTCCAAAGCAAAAAAGTCAGCCTCCCATGCCTCCCATTCCTTCCCAATATGGCTGACCCATTACACCCTTGACCTCTATAAGAGGCGGGCCGGCCCAACCCTTCAGCCTGAAACTACCAAGCACAAACATGAAGCTGATCACCAGACAGGGAGGGAGGAATGGGAACTCATGTGGCGAGGAAGATTACCGGTAAATAACCGGGGCTTTACCTCCTCGTTAGTCTTCCTCGCCTCATGACTAACAAAGTGAGCACATACCAAAGCCAAGCGGCTTCATGGAAACTCACAAGAAACCAAGGGACCAGAAAGGGATGCCCACGGAGGAGGGCGAACCCCACAGACCAGATGCGTGGAAGGACCACCCACGAGAGAGGCAACCATGAGCAGGAAAAACCAGCCCGGCACAGAAAGACACTTGAAGGGCTGAAAACCTGGACCTCCGAGACACGAAGAGTCGCCAGAAAATCTGCCTCAACCAAAAGTCGAAGAAGGACAGAGAAGGTACGAACCAGACCGCACGAAGCCAAAAGCAACAGCAAACAGGCCCCAGAACAGACCGCCCAACGGACAGCCAAAAACAAGAGGGGAGCAGAAGCCAAGACAGAGGAACCGAGGGCAGCCCCACCACAGCGACCCAACCAAAAGCCAGATCATAAAAGAGACGCAGTCTGACAGACACACAGCAACACCGCACGGAGGACCACCAACCGCAGGAGAGACGAAACCACCAGAGGAACGGGGCACCAGACCCAGACGCAATCAAACAGACTGGCTGGAGCCGCAAGAACAGATAGGGGTGCAAGGAAGCCCCAAAAAAATGAGGGCCACCACAACCCCACCCGCCAGGACAAAAACAGGTGGGACACGGACCCCAGTCACAAAAAGGACCCCCGGAAGGGAGCGCAACACCAAGGAGAGAACCCAGGTAGGCAGCTGGCCACCAAGGGAACCCAACCGGCCAACCGTGAAAAAAGGGAAGGCCCACAAAGCCGCCCACAGAGCTCAAAAGAGTGGAAGGAACCAGGCCCAAGGCCAAGCCACCAGAAAGGATGCAGAAGAAAGCACAGAGAGCCCAGCAGGGAGAGGAAGACAGCACGGAGGAGCGAGACCGCCCCGCACAGGGACCAAGCAATCCCAGCAACGTCCCACAAAAAGGAACCGAAGTCAGCACTCAGGCGGGCAACAACTAGACCCGGCCCAGCCGAACAAAGAAGGTGAGAAGGAGAGAAGAGCTGGGCAAACGAGCCTGAGCCAAGACAACAATCCCAGGGAGCCACCAGAGCCAGCAGGCCCTGGACCCCAAAACCAGGGACAAAGAAGAAAAAGGACACTAAGTCCACACCGGAAGCGAAGGGTTTCGCCTGGGAGAGGAGAACCGGGAGACCCAGCACCCCTTCGACACCCAGAAGCAACGCTGGAAACAAAAAACACCACAATAAAGCAAAAAGCAGGGGCAGGACGAAAACTGGCACCTACAGAGGCAAAACACGGACCACCGAGCAACAGCCCTCAAGTCCACCAACAGCAGCAGCAGCAGACGCCACTGGTGAAGCCCCCAGGCAAGCACCACCAACAGGACAAACACCCCGGTCAAGCCAAACAAGCCCAGAACCCCAGGAAGAAAAGGGACCCTAGGAAAGCGCAAAGCCAGCAGCCCGGGCGAAAAGGCCGAAGAGGCAACACCGGGGGCACAAACAAGAACAAAATAGGGACCCAGGCAAGGAAAGAGGTGAACCCTGCAAACCCCCCGGAGCAGGAAGCAGGGGGGAAAACAAACAGGAGAGCAACAAGAAGCCCCCCGGTGAAAAACTGGGACAAAGCCCAGACCTGCCAAAGAACGAATGACAGAAGGCAGAGTAGCGGCCCAATAAGGTAAGGAAAGTGGAAAACCCCACAACCCCCCGCAGCACGAAGCAGGGGAGAAAATGCCAAGAGAGCAACAAGAAGCCCCGCAGGGCCGTGGCAAAACTGGGGCAACGCCCAAACCAACCAAGGAACGGGTGACAGAAGGCAGAGCACTGGCCCAAAAATGAAGCGTTCGAAGACGCAGAGCCACAACACACACGACATGGGCCCCACAGGAACCAGCCCACAGCACTCGAGAGACCCAGGCAGACACCGACCAAAATTGGGAACCAGAGCCCCTGCCCCAGCCCCAGATGCCGAAAAGGCCACAATCACCCGGGAAAGGCCAGAAAAATAAGACCGCAGGACCTACCTGCAAACAGGAAAGGACGGGAACCGAGCGCCCGGCCTACAACCTAGAAGAAGGGGAAGAAGCGGGCACCACCAACTACTAACCCAGACAGGACCAACTCCGCCGGGCACAACCAACGGTCGAAAGGAAACAGAGGTAACAGGAGACCACTGTGACAACCAAAGGCAACCAAAGGCACCCACAAGGAAACATAGAATGACGGAGGCTGGAGACAAGCCCTAGTCCTGTGAGAGCCTGCTCCAAGGAGGCACAAGACCAGCCAAAAGTCCACACTACCTGGCAGCCTAGCGGAGCCACAGGCAGAAGCTGAAAGCAACACCAGAAACCCCAACCACGGGACCCAGACGGGACCCGAAACCAGCAGGGCAGAGGACAAACCAAGGGGGAGCGCCTGGCACCAGAACAGCAGGCCACCACCCCAAAACAGGCCTAGACCACGAGAGGAATAGGGACAGGATCCATCTAAACACAGGAGGACCCGAAAGACAGCTGACCATGCCACAGCAAGCATTGGCCAACAACCAACGGCAGCAAAGGTGCGAGCCGATCCAGACCCAGCAAACGCCCCCAAAGTTAGTAGCCCACTCAAAGAGCAACCACCCCCGAGCACGAGCAGGCGAGTCCCATAACACAAAACAGGGGACAGTAGGGCGGCGAGGTAGGAGCCAGAATCCATGACCCTGAAACAGAGACCACCCAGGACGGGAGGAGAGGCAAAAGAAAGTCCCACAACAGCGCCCCAAAAAGGAACCAAAACCACCACGCAAAACCATGAAAGCACACGTGGGAGACGAGAGCAGACACGATCAGGGAAGAAAAAGGACACCAGCAGAAAACCACCGACCCGGGACCTAAAGCAGAAACCATATCCTCAGCCCACGGAGAGCCCGTGCCAGAGGAGTCACAAGACAAACCAGAGACCGAAAAACAGTCACCTGGGCCACACAAGGATGCGGGGCAGAAGAGAGGTGCCTACTGCGCACCGTAGCCCACCAAAAGACAGAACACCCCGGCACCCGGAAATCCTAGGGCACCGGGAACCCACAGGGACCCACTGGCAGGAACTCTGGATTTAGGAACAGGCTCAGGGTGCTGCATAGACCGTTGGAGAGACGTCAGCCAAGGGGGGGTGAGGAGGGCGCCTGCGACAACAGTGCTGCAGAGAGGCAGCAGGTACCCAGCGCCAGCACCGAGACTAGAAGACAAGACTCCCAGGAGCATAAACACCACATATAGAGAAATTGTTAATGAAAAATTCAGCCCTAGTAGGTGCGGCCCGAACTCACAACCTCCGCAAGGCACAGTGCAAGCAGTGCAGGAAAAGTACCGCAAGCCAACCGATTGCACATCTGGAGCACTCTCCGAGTCAAAACACTGACAAGCAAAACAGGAACAATACCCAATGGGAACTGAACCCACGTAAACAGATCGGCAGTACCTCAACTACAACAAGCCACTATAAAGGCAACCCCGTATTGACGAGATCAGCACACCGTAACATAAGTACACAAATGCCACAGATCTAACGTGATTTGTCCAGAATCAGAGGATGCTGGAGCAGACACAGAGACGTGAACCAGGAATCCTAGTTTCAAAACCAGACCTTTAACCAATAAGTCCGAAGACGGTAATAAAAGACATAGAAACCACGCTGTGCACTCAGGTCCAAGACATAAGTGTAAAAAAAGAAAAACACCGCTCACAGATCACAGTGAGGCAGACCTTAAGAACCGCAGGAGCGAGAGGGAGACAGACGTACACTGACAGTGGGACTGGCTGTAGTTAAAAACTTAAATAGTCACCAGTCCCTACCCTTTAGACAGTTCAGAGAACCCTCAGAGCCGTGTAGCTAGCCAAATCCTCAGTCTTTTAAACATGGTGGATCAGTTAGTCCTCCAGGCCTGCCGTGGCCACACCCCTCAGAGGCAGAGACAGAAAAACGCGATGACAAGCGGCACCCCACCCCCTAGAAGCCCGGACAGCCCAGCGCGAGGAATTCCCACAGGAGAGCAACATGAACACCATGGGAAGAAGCAAGTTGCGTCGGGGAATGCTCCCACCCAGACTGTAAACATGTGCACGGAAAAAGGAAGGGAGCAGCCCCGCCGCCGCCCGCCAGCCCCCTGGGACTGAGAGCATCCAACCGCTGCAGGTCCCTGCGGGCCCAGAAAGCATTGATGCAGGGCTCCGTTCACTCAAGCGCCCAGGTGCAGGCTCCGCAAGAGAAAGGTGCGCCGCATTGAACTCAACCCGAAGGCCGAGCTCACATGAGCACAATTGTGTAAGGGCAGGCCGGCCAGTGTAAACACAGGAGACGCGAAGAGCAGGGCACAGACAAAGTACTAAAATAAAGTCAACACGGACGGGAGGGCCAGAAGAGCCGCAAGGCATGGCCCCAAACCACCTCGGCCGTCTCCTCCCCCTGCAAACCCTTGGCCCGCTAAGGCAGAGCCTAACCGGCCCTGTAGGCCGGGGGAAGGAAGGGGGGAAAGTCCTAGGTCCCGCAGGTCCACTAAAGCAGGACCACCAACCACGGACCCAGGCACCCGCTGAAGCAGGAGCCACTTGCCTGAACACGCATCTGAAGAGCAAATGTGCGCAGAACAAAAAAACTGTAATGGGTCAGCCATATTGGGAAGGAATGGGAGGCATGGGAGGCTGACTTTTTTGCTTTGGAGGGTTTTGGTGCGGAGCTGGAGCTCACTTTGTTAGTCATGTTGCGAGGAAGACTAACGAGGAGGTAATGAGCATTAAAATGATTTAGAGAGCCCAGTGAGAAATAGCAGAGGCATTCTCAAACCCAGCCACAGTAGGCCAACAACATTTAGAGTTAACCAACATATATTTTAACAAAGGGGTTCTTGCCTTAGTAGACATCTTTAAATCAGGCCATTTGTTGCAGGAGTGGGTGATGGTAGATTATCTAGCATGTCTTCTCTATCAGAATTTCCTTTCAGTTCATTCTATATATGCTGAAGAGGGCAAGTGCAGACAAAGGTCAGACACATTTTAGCTTAAGGGCAAGGTGGGAATCATTTTTTGTTTGGTATTTACTGTGCCTTCTTCTGATTTTGCTGGTCCTGGATATGCCTACATGTAGACAACAGAACCTAATAGAGTAGCATTCAGAAAACAATATAATAGCAAAATCAAAACATAACAGGACACAACACAACAAAACAGAGCACCTCGCCGTACAACACAATATCGCATTGCAATAATGCAGCACCAAAAACGAGCAGCACAAAACACAGCAGAATATACACCCACCACAATACAATGCTATACAACAATTATGCACGACCATTCCAATCATACTTTACCACCTCCAGAAACCATTTTCATAATACCTTGGTGACAAGTGTTTATTGCAAGCAGTACCTTAACTTACTAGCAAGCGGCGCTAGTTTTGTGATTCGTACCATGGGCTTAAATTAAATAACACTTGCAGTGCTCCCTCTACTTGACAAGGCCTCTTTATTTGTGTAGCAAACCAAACTTATACAAAACAAATCCTTGCAAGTTCGAGTGGAGTTTACTTCCTTTACAAGCAAGTCACATGCTACATATGCTTTATGTTTGAAAGCTTCCTTTAGGTCCCCCCCTTTGCCAACGCACCGTTTGTATTTCAAACATTTCATTAAGACAAAAATCCGTGTAATATTATCCCTGCTTCTCCATAGATGGGGCGCGCCTTCCAAATCACGGTTTATTGGCTTCAATTCCTCAATTGCTAATGACTCTCAGTAGTAGCTTTTTCAAGAAAACTGTTTTACTGTTTTATTTTTAAGAGCACGCGGTGAAACAAATGTTCCGATAGGTAAAAAGAGAATTAAATTATGCGAGCTGGCATTCCTCCGGAGTGAACCAATTTCCACCTACACTTTGATGTGGGTTTACTTAATGAAACAAATAACAGATGGATAGCAAGAGTAAAGGAGGCTGAAGTTTTTTTATCGTGCGAAACTGGAACAGCTCTGAAAATGTGCCTTTTCCATTTACAAAATTACAGCTTCCCCAGATGGAAACAGAGACATATTGCAGATACTTTGCCGTCTGTTTACCCAATAATGTTTCACACAAAATCTGACGCCTGCCTACAGAGAACAGATAACCTTGGAGAAAGCTTCACATTTTACATTAGAGTTCTGCCCTGTGTTCATCATGGAATCATACATAGGGACAATGAATTACGCCTTTTTCTCTAACTAATATTTAAGCATAGAATGTTTAATCTTCCAACGTGTTACTTCCCCTAGCATTTTGACATTTATCTTCGAAATTAATGTTTTTTTATTTACTTTTTTATTGCTTGGAATACAGTACAAACAAGTATCTCTGCTTTAGGCACGCCCATAATTCCACACAGTTAAATATGAGATTATTTGTCCCAGAGCCGCAACTCATCATCATCCAATAATATTGTCAATTTAGATTCTCAATATGCAAACTCATTCGTGAGGCACTTATTTGCGCAGATTCCCCACTCCTAGAGCATGGGGCAATAAAGTAACAGCGCAGAAACAATACCAACATGGCAGATAGCAGCCTGCTTAAAAGGACATCGACCTGGCTGATGGCACTGTAAAACACATGATTAACATTTTTAGACCTAGTGCTCGGACTTATCATATTCGCATATTCTCTACTTTTCCGACTCAATATTTAAATACGCCTCAGTAAATGAGATAAATTGAACAATAAAGTAACAGTGCAATACTAATGTCCACATCTTACCAGCATCTAACCAACCATTACTGAAGTGACCTGACCTAGGCGGGACTCGTAGTGCCACCCCGTTGCAGAGTATATAACTGGAATAAAGTGACGGTGTAAAACATGATACATTTTTAAGCAGTCCAGGGGTTCTCGAATAGAAACAATGTCCTAAGAATCAACATCCCCCAGTTATCTAATACTTGCGA
Organism: Lissotriton vulgaris; assembly: GCF_964263255.1. NCBI lineage: Eukaryota > Metazoa > Chordata > Amphibia > Caudata > Salamandridae > Lissotriton > Lissotriton vulgaris. The sequence goes on along the minus strand of NC_141694.1, from coordinate 1,086,052,482 downwards.
ATGGCAGCATCAAGTAATCCAGCAGCCAGCTGACTGATTAAGTGCAAATGCAGTAAACATTTATATCCAAAATATACAAACATGTCAGTAAGTCTATACAAGGAATCTAAGTCAGTTTTCAATCATCCTGTCTTGCGCAACTTCCCCAGAAAACAGCCCTCAAATTATTTTTATAACAATGTAACTTATTCAAGTTGATGGAATACCAATGATCTCATAGTAATTTTCCTCATATTCTTTAATCATTCCTCGAATGTAGGTTTCAATGGGGACTTCAAGTTACTGGTGATAATAGACCGAGCCACCAGAACAGAGATATAGATACATTGGGAGCTCCCTTCCTCAACCTGGCACATGAATTGTCCAGACAAACCCCCTTATACCAGAAGCTCAAATTATCATTCAAATTCTCTGACCAGAGAAGTTTTCCAACCAGTCTGCTGAGCGATAGACATCACACAGTGGGAGATTATTGAGTACAGACACCATCTGTCTATAGGGAAAACTCAAAATACCTTCTTGTGCAGGAACATACCTCAACCAGGTTCTGTACTCTATCAGATGCCAAAAAATTCCCATCTTATAAATATGGAGCTTTGCCCACTTCTTGATGTCTGGTGGTTGAAAACAGAGAGAAAGATGGGAGCAACAAGACAAAGAGGGCAGCAGCATGAACCATCAGTATTTCAAATTTACACCTTTATTTTTTTTTACTTCATAGCCCTTAAAATCAGCGAGGTATTATATCTGACTTTCTTTGGCTTCTTAAGATCGTTAGTAACACCCAGCAAGCTGGCAATCTTGTGGTGATCTAACATATTTGTCACCAAAGAGTTATCGAACTGAGATCCCTGCATAGAGAACCAACGCAGCTGTAGGGCAATGGACGCAAGATAATAGATCCTCAGAGAGGGAAGAGCTAAGCCCCCCTCTGTCGTGGGCAGTTGGAGTGTTTTCAAGCTAATCCAGGGAGATTCATTGGCACATATAAATGATGAAAAACAATTCTCCTATTTACGAGAGAAGCCTTCCGTTAATTTGAAGGGAACATGTAATATAGGAAACAAATAAAGAGGTAGAACTGTAATTTTTATGATCAATATCAGCCCAATCAGAAAGATAGAAAGCGATATCCATGAAGCGAACAAGGAGCGGATCTTAGTTAACAAGGGGCCAAAGTTTAAACTATAATTGTCTAAAACAGAATCAAGTAAAATATCCCCAGAAAGCTTTTAGAGTGCAAATGATAGTTTTACCCAAACTTTGGGGGTAAAACCTCAGTAGAGGTATTGAACAACAATGACTCAGTTTTTGATGCATTGATTTTATAACTCCTCAAATTGGTGTACCTCTGGATTATTTGAAGGGCTGTCGCTATATTCAGTCTGTCTGGATATAAATATGAATGACATCATATGCATATAATTTTATTTTTGCCGCACCCGAAAGAGGGGATTGGATGTCACTGTGTGATCACTTATATTAAGCCTGGGGTTCTATAAATAAAGCAAATAAAATTGGAGAAAGGGGACAACCCTGGCACGTCCCCTGGCTGGGCAACACAGTCCTAACACTAGGGCCATTTATTATTATTTGGGCCGACACATCTTTGTATAGTTTGACTATTGCCCCGACAGCTGGGAAGGGAAATTACATTTCTCCAAAGTTTTGAACAAAATTCCCAGCTCATGACTTCTAAAGCCTTCCCCGCATCTAGCAGAATAACGGCAGCAAAGATATTATTGGGGGTAACCAGATCATAAATTCTAACAAATAATAAGTATTGGTTCTGAAGCTATGTCCTTTTACAAAACTTCACGGATCAGGGTGAATCAGTGATCTCGTTACCACATCAATGCGATTTGATAAAAGTTTTGTAAAGACCTTATCATCAGTGTTTAAAAGTGTGATGGGCCTATAAGAAGCAGTGGCTATTTCATTTATCCCTTTCTTTAAAACAATTACTAGAACTCTGTTATCAAATGAGGGTGGACTAGTGCTTCCAGCAAAGATGGAATTTAACAAGCCAGGAAGAGAGGTAGCTAATAAAGTGCAAAAGTGCTTGTAGAATTTGGCCCTTCAACCATCTTCGCCCGGGGCCTTAGACCCAGATAGCTTACTTAGAACTCCTGTAACCTCAGCAGGGGTGTTTGGTTGTATCAGCAGAGCATCAGCTTCACTGTTTAACTCTGGAGATAAAATGCATGCAAAAACTTGTCGGCCGGATTCAATGAGTCAATACCCCCCTTATAGAGGGATTCATAATGATGCAAAAATATGTGTCCATTCTTTCCATTAACCCTCTCTATAGCTTTTGTACTGGGCTCCCTTATACCAATAATTAGATTTGATTGATTATCTGTTTGGCCATCCAGGCCAGGAAATGACCCATTTTCTCCCCTTCTTCATATACCTGGTAATGTTAAGCTCTACTGTTAAAGATTTCCCTCTCTAGAAAGAAATCCCTTAGAGCTTCTCTCTTTTATTCCCATAAATGGAGGGAGTCAGAGTACCACTTTATTGAAACTTCACAATATGACTCATTTGCCTCTCTTTACAATTGTTCCTGCATCTCTTTATCTTTCTTCCTTTGAAAGGCCAGCAGGGAGATCATGAACCCTGAATTGAGGCTTTAAAAGTTTCCCAAACAATAACACCCTCAGCTATAAGGGCATTAGCTAGAAATAAAATGTGTATCTTTGTGGATAGAGACTGAGCATATGAGTACTGGGTCAGTAGTGGCGTATGCATAACCCAACTCCCCAATCCTCTCCAGCCAAATGTAGAAAATCTTAATACAATTGCAGAGTGGTCCGAAAAAGCCTGGCGTGATAATTAGAAGAAAGATTAGAGATAGTAAAGAGGGCTAGAAAAAGTATATCTGCGAAGTAGAATGATATTTCTTTGAATAACAAGAATTGACTCTAAATGAATAACAATAATAGACTCTAGATGTGGGATTTAACTCACACCAAACATCTTGGACCCCTAATCTAGACCCTCTCTTTGTTACGCTTCTGCTGCTTCCAATTTGGGTTAGTAGAATTCATCCCGGGTGCTCATAGATAATAAAAAATTACCCCTATAATAGCACCCCGGGAAGTTTATATAATTCCCACAGTAGTGACCTAAGTGGGTGGATATTGTCATGTTTGGTCCGTAAAAGAAGACAATTTTATATCTTGTTTTAGAGACCACTGTGGGGACTACAACCCAATAACCCCACACATCTGTCGCGGGGGAAGGCACCTGAAATGAGCGTTGCAGCTATAAAAAAACGCTGTTCCCCTGTAAGCTGCACCTGCATAGAAAAAAGAAACACAGGTCAACATAAGAGTAACCAACTTTATTGCCCTCCTTCCCTTGAACAAATTGCATCTCTTGTATAAGTTTGAACGATGGATCATATTGCAAGATACAAAAAAAGCTGTCTCATTTTTGTCTATTATTTAACCCATTTGCGTTATGACAGACTATAACAAAATCTGCTCCCTTATTATCAACACACATAACATTTTTTTATTGCACTAAACAACTGTCTTTTATTTGGCCCTGTAAAGGTGTCTGGGCTGTTCCCAACTACTCTACATAAGCAGATTTATTGGCCCTTTCAAAGAAATAATATCATCATCCAGCACCAAACATGCCCCCTCCAACCTAATACAAATGGCTGAGACACATCACCAATACCCCGGAACCCCCAACCTGAGACTCCACACTGAACCCCTGCCTACCTTCACCACTTGGGCCCCTCACGCAATAACCCCTAGGCCCCTTCAGCTCTCCTAACTAACACCCTGGTACTGTGTCCAGCTGCCCTTCCCCGACACCCTCCTGCCGACCTTCCTTCAATAGAAGCAAGTAAAATTAGGTTATGACATATAAATCATCATGACTATTCCTTAACTAATATAGACCTCAAGAATGCATGTGCATCATCAACAGTTGTAAACCAGTGAAACTGCCATTATGTAGAACCTTCAATTTGGTGGGTGAAAGACAGTGGTCTGAGCCCAGTCTGCCAAAGCTATGGGAGCATGGCCTTGAAATTCCTCTGTTTGAAGGGCAGAATCCATAGTCATATCGGAAAAGATATGAATCAAGAACTCTTTATTTATGTCAAATTCTTTAGCCTGAATTGCCTTACTTTGAATTTTCTCTTTGATCTGAAAATCTGTGAATTTGGGCATAAAAGTGTGAGGGTATCTAGAGTCACATAGCATTTGGGTGGTGGCGGTATTTGGCATGGTCTGCCGGCACTATTATTAAATCTATTGTATAATCTGGAAGAACATATTTTTTTAATTAAAATGTTCACCAATGGTAGCAGCTCCTCAGCATCCTCCTTGTGCTCCTGGATTCCCATTATGGGCAATTTGGATCTCCATAAGTGGTTTTCCAACTCCTCATGCTTCATTTTTAAGGTTCTTACAGCTTCTCAAACTGCTGCACTGACTCCACAACTTGAGTTATTTTATCCTCATAGTCGGAGCCATATTGTTGCATTATTTCCATCCTGTGGAGAGCTTGATAGACCTTCCCCTCAAGGTTTGAGCAAAATGTCAATCACCTGCTTCGCAGTTATTTGTTGGCGAATTTCAAAGTATTGTGTTTCCCATAAAATCTCACTTAAGGTTCCTTGAAAGGCTAGGGCAGGGTGGCAGCTGTTAAGCATCAACTGGATGTGCCCTCCCAGGGTTTCAAATGAGTGGAATCTACAAATGAGGTTTCCCTCCCCACTGTGGACCAGATCTCACAGCCAGTTTGGCCTGGAGAGGTATCCAAGTGCAAGAGTAGAGGGGAGGCAGATGCCGAACTTGGTTCTGGACCCGGTACTGATGTGCAGCAGGTGTACTGGGCTTGATGTTATTCAGAAACAGGGAGAAAAGCCCAGTTTACTCTCATCTGTCAAACCTGAAATGCTCTTACTAGAGTCAGATGACAGAGCTCCATGCCCATGTTGATTAGGACGTTATAAATGATGGGGTAACCCAATAAGTCAACCGGACCTGGGTACAGTACGGGAATACAAAAATTGGTCGGTAACCAATGTTTAAGTGAAACAAACTAATTGCAAGGTAAAGTTGGTATTGTGTATGTACTACAATACTGATACTTAATATCAAGGCAAGTGAAGAATATATGCATGCAACCCAAATGATTACAGAGTACATATATTCATGGTGACCACAATAGAATTTGAAAAAGCGCCAAAACCAATTCTGTCTTTACACATACGTAATTTATTTGCACAGTTTTGAAAACAATGAGGTTGCACAGGGAAAGAAGATGGGGAGAATTGGTGTAATAATCGGAAATGTGTAAATCAAAGAAGGAAAAAGGAAACAATTGAGGATTTCGGAACGACCGGTCATGAAATCCAGTCAAGCGAGACCTATCCAATATACAAATCTTAATTTACATGTCATCTGTAAATTACAAACATCCTATCATCAAATGTCTTTTCATAGGATCAGTCAGGGGAAGAGGGTACAGGTCTCTGAGGTGGGAAGGCGTCGACGTTTCGACTCGACTTGTGCTAGAGGGAGAATTGCGACCTCAGCGGCGAGTCTTCATCAGGACGAAGAAAGGGCAACCTATAAAGGGAGATGCGAGTTAGGGAAAGGCGCTGAGAGAGTGGTCACACAGCTGTGGTCAATATGTGATTAACTGACCTGATCCTGTTGCCCAGTGGGCTAACCAGGAAGGATCCAAACAGTGACAGCTTAAGGGCTCCAAGTCGCCTCAGTTGCTGTTAGGGGGTTGAGTGTCCTGAAACAAGACAATTAGGAAAGGAGGGAAGTATTACATACTGGGGTTGAAAAGGTGGTCCAAGGACTGAGGTGCCTATGGGGCTGTGACACATTCAATATGGTAGCCAGGTGGTTCAATCTAAGTGTGCCAGGAAAAAACCTGGGTGCCTCTGATCATGATATATGGTAGAAGGTGGTTATGAGTTCATGAGGCCTCTAATAAGCAGTCAAAAAGTGCCTGGGTGCCTATGAGCACATTGATTGCAAAGTGGCTAGCACGCGGTTGTGCCTTTGAGTGCCAGAAGTGAACAGTTCTGATATAAATCTACCTCTTGTTCACGAGGTTAGATATCACTGCACAGTAAGTTTAATTGAATCACCATGTCCTTTGTGTTCCTTTAATTGTACAGCAATTTTTACTCTGTTTGCACTTTGTCTGTATGTACATATCACTGACTGACATTACCAACTTTACCTTGCAATTTGTTTGCTTCACTTAAACATTGGTTACGGACCAATTTTTTTTATTCCCACGTTGATTAGGAGACAGCTCTGCTCTGGTCAGTGCCCCCCTCCTTGGGGGCCCCAGCCTACAGCAGCCCCCCTTCAAGTGAAAAACCTTGAGATTGTCCCTGAATGGGCCTACTGTCAGGGCCCAATATCTGAAATACAGGCGTCTGTGCAATAGTGACCCCTCAAGATAGACTCAGAAACTGCCATCTCCAATCCCACTTTCTAATGAAGTTTCTGGGTAGTCCCCCAAACCTGCCTGGAGGCCACTGAATCAAATCAGCCCTGAGTTGTTGGGGCCCACACATGGATGCTTCACTACAGGGGTTGCTTTACTTATTTTATTGCCCCCCTTAATCGCCTTAAGCAGCATATTCCGTTTTCAACTTAGTCAAGATTATATTGCTAGAAACAAGATTTGCCCCAGAGGGGGAGTCAGACCCACATACTATACTGCTTACTTGTATCCCCAAGTGGTAAACGAAAGTAGGGGGGCTTCAATAAGGTTATCAGGCCCCCTGACATCCAGATGAGGAAGGCAAGAGAAACTGGCCACCCAGCGTATGATTGCATCCCAGGTTGTGGAGCACTCTGACCTCGCACCACTTTCTGTTGCACTATGCTGCATGCCTCTGCATAGCATGATGGAAACACTTACTCCCCACTGAAACCGGCTGCCTTCTCTCATCGTCGGGCAAAAAGTTTTGGAGTTTGTAACATGCCTCAGATCAAGAGAGTCTGCCTTTCTAGCATGCTCAGCAGCTGGATCACCACTGCATCTGCATCCGCATCTCGCAGAGAGCAGCGCCTGACGAGGTATGGGTCTGTGAAATTAATATGACGCTCATCAGTTTTACTTATTCGCTACAAAATAGAAAGAGTATCACTTCATAAATTTAAAAAATGCAATAGCTGTTGCAAACAACAGCAACTAAGAAGGATTTTAAATGTATAATATATTAACATTAGGTTTCAAGTGACAAATGTGAACATGTTCAGCACCGTAACACAAGCCACAAGACGCATTATGTGATGATCCAAAACATAAACATCTGCTGTGCTCTATTTACAGAGCACGGGTACACCACCGTGAGGCTTCAGAGTAATACGATGGGTCCATGGAGTGATAGCGTGAGAATGTGGGCAGAGTACATTAAACTTGGTGCACTGCTCTGGGTTTGTTAGCTTGGATCGTTTTACTAACCGGTATTCAGTGGGGAGCTCATGTTACTGGGCGGTAATAGACTCATAGAAGAGCTCCCAATGCCTACGTCTTTATTCTCCCAGAATATTATAAACGTGTACGGTTTAGATGTGCTACACAAACATGGTAGCCAAATATTGATTATAACAATATCATGAAGGTAAGTATATATTACACTTCAATATATCATCAAGGTACTTAGATGTGGAGTTAAGAATAATAAACTATACTTACCTCTACACACTTACCTCTATAATATTGCTGAAGTTGCTATTTGGGCTTCGTTACTTTGTATCTTGACATTTTTTACATGATATTATGACATGCAGCCTTCCATATCCTTCTTTATGTGAGCACAGGCAACACTAGTGATGTTTCAACCTTGTTGGGCCTCATCAATGAGGTTTCAAATGCACAGTGAGTTTTGGGATAGTGTGCTAGTGAAGGGCTTACATATGACACTAAGGGATACTCACTGAAATAATAAATGGAAATGTAATATTACATTTTATCCAATGGCAAATGCTTTAGCTAGTATTTCTTCCTTTTCTTGCATTGTTTGTCTGTATTGACGAGTGTCACCAATATTCTAACATCTTTATTTAAATGATCATGTTCTAGGGCGAGAGAGCGCAGAGTAGCAGATAATTACCCATCAATGTGCTGTGAGCCCCCTCCTTCTTTCCTCCACCACTTGAGGCTGCAGCCATTTGGATGTTTCAACTGGCTATAATGGTTGTGGCAGCACTCAATACTGGGTAGTTCTTTTTTATTATGCTATGAGTTGTATTGTTTTGTGGTATTCTTTTTTCAATTTTTGTATTTCACAATGATTTTATTAAACAGGTGTTTATATACATACAGTACAGTTTCCGTGTCTCATTTCACTACAGCAAGGGTAATACAGCGTGGTATCCAACATTAATATCGCACCTGCGCGCAGGGCTATGTGGTAAAAGCGATTAAACTTTTTCGTCCCCTCCTTCGTGGATTTTTGTGGAGAAATGAAGAAAAGAGAGAGAGAGAAAGAAACCCTAGGGGGGGGGGGGGAGGTTGGCGGTTGAGGGTGAGGTAGTTCTGTCCGCTGGTTCCTACTGTTGGAGCCTGGGGGTTTACGGGGGTTTGAGGGTCATTAAGTGCTCATCCAGTGCGTTCCACATTTCCCCCCCGGAGTGATGGCATGGTGAGTGGTGCGAGGCTATGTTGTCTGCTCCTCTTAGGAAGGTGATCCAGTTTAGCCAGCCTTTGAAGGTGGCTTTCCTGGTGTCCTTCCAGTTTGTGAGGATTATTTTCACTGCTGTTGTTAGGAGGAGGTCTATCAGGTCTCTGTCATCTTTCGCTTTGGGGCTTTGGGCTATTGCTGTCGCTGTGATTTCTCTGATGTTACCTTGCAATGGTTGGCCGGTCACGTCAGATATGAATTGCCTGATTTTGCTCCAGAACACTCTGACTATGGAGCAGTGTAGGATTAGGTGTTCTAGGTCACCTTTCTCCTTGTGGCAGTTCCAGATGGCAGGAATGGAAATGTAACTGCGCTTCTAGTTACCTTGTGGCATGACTGCAGTTCATTAACAATTCAGTCCTTTAGCAGACGCCTCACATTTCAAATGGAGATATATGCTTTGGATGTTGTATACACTGTTTGGCATGCCCAAAGAATTGTGCCATGTATCTTAAAACCGACGGCAGTCCATAAACACTACAAATCTCGCTCAGTGTAACTGAAGGTATCATCTCAGAGATGGAAATCAATACAGTTAATAAAAAAGCGCACAACACTGTGGCAGAATAGTATTTAATTTATAGTAGCATTACTATAAAAGCATTATGAATATCGCATAATAATACATTTCAAAAAGCAGATTTTACATAAACTTAGAAAATTAATAGTAAGTAACACCTGACTGCAAAAACAGAAATAAAATCTATTATACCTTCAAGAAGAAATGCCAGATGCAACTTCTTTCTTACACACCAACAAGTTAGAGATTGGAGCCCAGATTTACAAAAATTTAGCACAACTCAACACAGCAAGACAACTTGCTGAGCTGTGTCAAATGTAGAAAGCAGGAATTCCCCGTATTTACTAAGATATGGCGCACTCCTGCTCTTTCTCTCTGAGCTGGTGCACTGAGTTCCAGGCAGGATTGTTTGTGTTCAGGAAGGCACAAAAATAATCCTCAGAGTCATTCTCCTCCTTCTACTTGTGCTGCAGAAGACAGCACATGTATAAAGAGGAAATAACAAGGAGCAATAAAGATATATCTCCTTAAATTTTGATAAATTCCCAGGTTTACTATTTTGAATAAGTCTGTGAATGTGCCTAAATCAATGGATGGATGCCTGGAAACACAACACTCCACCTATAGAATGCCTTCCTAATGCAGAGTAATGCAAGGTAGTGACTTGCGTTACTCTAGATTTACTAAGCCATGCAGAGCCACACATGGTGGCTTTGTATGGCTTAACCAATTTGTCTTAAGGGCTTCTGTTGCCTTCTGGCACCTTGTGTGATGCAAAGGCAGAGCAAGCCCTTCGTAAATCTGTGCCTATGTCCTTGTAGGAGAGCAACATATGGGTTCCAGATCTGGTCACATCCGTACTCCTTTAAGCACAGAGAACACAAATAGTGGAAATATATGATAAAATTATAGCTGATTCTAGCTGGTCTCAGTAGCAGGCCATTTCATTATTTTTTGCTCGCTGAATCATTACATATTGATCTACCCATCATAAAGACGTCTTAGCCCCGTCCCCAAAATGGCATTCAATTCCACGCTTCTATGCCATGTCCCTTCATAAAAAAGGAATGTTAGAAACTCAAGGCTTTTCAGTGCTGTTGATCTTCATCAGTTAAATATATGTTGAGACACTATGGCACAGTATAGTACGTCCCTATCTCGAAACCCAAGATCACGACCCCCACGCACTATAGCTTTAGGTTATACCTTTCTGTAATAACACAAATTTCTCAACGTAATCTCTATAAGTTGCACATTCTTAATGTTTTATTTCGACACCAGAATGTAAATTTTAGACAGTACTCATCACAAAAACATAGCATATTCATAAGATTATGATCACATTTCGTTTCACACGTTTTATACATAAAGAAATTAATTTCCACAAATTCTTCTGTGATTCCTTTTAGATGCTCAATGCATTTCGGGACATACTTGACCCTTCATCGGGAGCCTGTTTCATCTAAAAAACAACAATGCAACACAATCATCAGCAACCTCCCCATGCTGAAGAATTCAAAACAGTATTTACAATGATTATAAATCTGAATGCCGTTTACTGTGTCTATAGTTCCATATTGTGGGTGTTATGAAAAAGCCCTTTTCCACACCATGGTGCTCAAAACAAAAATAAAAAATCATGCTAATGCTTACTTGGTCCTCACTTCGAAAGCTTTCTGTTTGTTCTGGAAAAAGACCATAGCATGTCAGCACCTGCTTTTCTATACTTAACTGTGACCTCTCAGATGCTCCAAATTAACCAACTCTGGTCTTACCGGTTTGAAACAATGCCGAGGGGAGTGTAAAGACTGACTTGTGGTGCGGTGATTTACTAGAGACTTAGGTTTTGGCTCGTTTGTGTTTCATGCAGGTGTTTAAATTAGTCTGATGAGACTTCCGAGGGAGACTGGCGCTTTGGAATACACCGGGTGAAAGAGGGCATTGCTTCGAACCGGTAAGACCAGAGTTGGTTAATTTGGAGCATCTGAGAGGTCACTGTTAAGTATAGAAAAGCAGGTGCTGACATGCTATGGTCTTTTTCCAGAACAAACAGAAAGCTTTCGAAGTGAGGACCAAGTAAGCATTAACATGATTTTTTATTTTTGTTTGAGCACCATGGTGTGGAAAAGGGCTTTTTCATAACACCCACAATATGGAACTATAGACACAGTAAACGGCATTCCGATTTAAAATCATTGTAAATACTGTTTTGAATTCTTCAGCATGGGGAGGTTGCTGATGATTGTGTTGCATTGTTGTTTTTTAGATGAAACAGGCTCCCGATGAAGGGTCAAGCATGACCCCAAATGCATTGAGCATCTAAAAGGAATCACAGATGAATTTGTGGAAATTAATTTCTTTATGTATAAAACGTGTGAAGCGAAATGTGATCATAATCTTATGAATATGCTTTGTTTTTGTGATGAGTAATGTCTAAAATTTACATTCTGGTGTCGAAATAAAACATTAAGAATGTGCAATTTATAGACATTACGTTGAGAAATTTGTGTTATTACAGAAAGGTATAACCTAAAACTATAGTGCGTGGGGGTCGGGATCTTGGGTCTCGAGATAGGGAGGTGCACAGTAAGGCACGGGCAAGACAACCGCGCTACCCCTGCAGCACGCTGATTAGAATCAGACAGATTAAACAATAAGTTTAAACATACTCACAAGAATAGGAAGAAAGGAGTGCATCTCCGTCAAAGTTTAAAACAGCATAGTACGTCACTGCATCTGACACACACTCTAAAAACAAAACATAATAAATTCTCAACTTATTCTTACCAACCAGTAATTACTACGTACAGCACTGCATTCCATCGCAATTTTTTTTAATATGTTTTCTGATCCTTATTTAGAATACAGCCCAAGCCGTAGGATGTCTAGATCCTCTAGCAACACACGCGTAGCTAACACATCAGCTTGAGACAGAATACCCTGTGGGCTGCAATACATGACTCACCTGATAATTTCATGAGCATGGTGTGTTCTGGGCAACAATCATTATTGTGAGTCTCACAGCAGTGTTTGCTGTTAATTGGTTCTGGTTTCCTTTCACCATGAATAGACAAACTCAAGAATATGCATTAGGAATGTACTTTTATGATTCATTAAAATCAAAATCCAATTGTAGTGTATTTAATATTTATAATGGTGATTATAAAACAAACTGAACAGTCCCAACAATAGCAGCTAATAAAGTGAATATTAGAAGTAATTTCAATATTATAACTGTTTTTAGAGTGTCTCTGCATTTGTTCTCCAATCCTTCTTTTCAAGCCTCTAACTAAACTATTTTAACACCAAAGGGAGCCTGTCTAGGGTATTTAGGTGGCCTTTTCTTGCATACGCAAGCATTGAAAGAACAATGGAAGCATTGTTCTGTAAGAAGAGAGCTAGTATCCCAGCAAGCTGGTAAGGCCTGTTCAGTGGCCCATGGGCCCTGCTCGTGGCCTACGATTAATTGTTTACAGATGCTGTATGTGTGAACCCAATCTCTTAGTTGTCTGGACGTGTGAAGATTTCTTTCTCTAACAGCTGTTTCCATTTCACTTAAATACTCTTTTCAGAATCTATTAAATAGAACAGGTCTTTTGTTGAAAGTGTCAAAAACATGCAATAAATATATACCTTCATCTATGTGCTTCCCTGAAGCATTGTTTATTGTTTGAATTTCAAACATCAACTAATATGAAACATTGTTGACTTTTTGAATTAAATATATAAACAATTGCGAAACTATTAAATTGTAGTGAAATAAACATTTAACAATACTTGTATGCTAACAATACTTAATGCAATATGCATTTATAATTGAAAACTTAGCACTCAATAAATTACTATTTGAAATGCAATGGCGTACACACACGCTGGAAACATGGGAAGATTCCAAATGTTTTGCACCAAGAAAGACGACCCAGAAAAAACTGCAGCTCTTTGTCTCATATGAATGGGAACAAAGTCAACGGAGACCTTTTTAGATCTCATCAGCGGTCAGTAGCTTAAGTCTCTACTGCACAGCTGGCCACTGGACCCTTGTGTAGCTGTACCAAGGTGTCTTAATGAAAACGACACCTCTATCCATGGAGGGCAATTAGAGTCTCAATGATGCATCAAGTGATGATAACTGGGACCATGCATATCATTTACAATAAAGCACACAAAAACAAAAAGTGAGAACAAGATGTGCCTGTATTAGTCTTAACCATATCAGCATTGCAATCCATAGTTTCTTTTCTCTCTGTGCCCTGCATAGAGGCAACAATCATAAACAAGCCAATCTTTGCCTCAAATCAAAATTGACAGCCGGCCAAAGCTGCACTTCTTCGCTATTTCTGAAAACAACACAAGCAACCAAGAACATGGATCTGTCTATCTCTTGTCATAATAGCCAGTGGACCTGTCTTGTCCTTCAGGCATCATTTAAAAGATAAACTGAATGAATTCAAATGTAATTGATCTTAATGTCTGGTAATTACAATTACAATCATTCCATGTCATCTAATTCTTTATACAATAAGCCATTACAGACCTGGATCAACTATATGGAAATCATTCTTAACCATCTCTAAAAAGGACTCTACAGGACAACTGCCAGGCCAGATCTCCTCTGAAACATGAAAACAAGCAATCCAAGACATAATTCCGCTTTATAGGATATAATCAATGAGGTGCAGCATTAATTCTTATGGTACGATAAGCTACAAAAACCACATCTGGAGGTAACAGAAAGTGTGTAGTGAAAACGCTTGGATTAAAAAGAGCCCCCTATATTGTTTCTGGATAGCAATATGTCTCACAATTGTGCTATTTTCCCTCTTTATGTCATTGTATACATAAAGCAATGTAGAAATTATTATTGACATAAACTCATAGGAGCATACCAACGTAAAAGTGTTAGGTTATGTTTCATCTTCACAATAAAACAAGTTTGGGCATACAAGCAAAATGTATGACGATTCACCAAGAAAAACACAATTGGATGGATGGGAATTCTTGGATTATGCTTAACTACATGTAATTATAGAAGCATTATAATACATCATGTTCCTGAGAACTGTGCTATTACAGAGAACATCCAAGCACATACAAGTGGGTGTTTTTATCCACAGGATGGGTTTTAGAAGGGCTCAAGGATAAAACAAAACTTGTGAAATCCATGTATTCACACCAATCTGGACTCTCCCAGGGTCTAGTTTTCAGAAAATGTCTGGATTTTCATAGATTTCTCTGAATGGTGCCTAAAATCCATTTGAATTGTCCATGTTACATTTTTGGCGCTTTCCTGTCGCAGGCATTATGCCTACCAACACAAGTGAGGTACTCTTTTTATTGGGATACATGCAGAAATTCTGGGGGGTAAGGAATTTGTGAATATTTTCAGAATTACAGAACTCTGTGTTTTGAGGCAAAGTTTGAGGTCTGCAAGGGCTTCTGTGTAAAATAAGTCACAGGATCAATACAAGTCACATTATCGTAAACCCCCACTGGTGTCTAGTTTTCATAGGTTTTCATAGGTTTTGGTAGATTTCATTGTGTGGCAGCTCAGATAGGACCCAAATTCCTCTGTTACCCACATTGTAAAAGAAGCGTTCATTGTGCTGGGTGGGATATATGGTCTTAGGGTCGATTTTGGAAAGTTTCTGTGGCAACAGCTAAGTCCAACAAAAAAAGTGGGGTACTGATTTTATAATGAGATAGGTGAGAACACAGGATAGAAAAAAATGTGTTATTATCAACTCAATTTCTCTGCTTTTGTGGCCTCCAAATGTAGGTGTGCAAAATGCCCTTTGTATTACATGATATTATAGATAATATATCATTTCAGAGGTGCACAAAAAACACTGTTCTAAATCAGTATCTTGTGTACATTTCAGAAATATATAGGTTTTCTTCACAAACATTGACATTCCTTATATTTTACCATATGAATGTCTGTATAGTCAGTACACAATTAACAAATATTTTAATGTGTACTCAGTTGTTGGCTCTGGGTATTGGGTGTTTTTGGAGTACATACAATCAATAGATATGTCCACAAGACCAGAAGAGTTTATTGGATGTAACAGTATGCTGCTTTTGTAAATTGGCCATTGTGACAAAAAAACCTGTTTTTTCCTACTCATTTACATTATATTTTTATTTCAAAAGTATTTTTCTGTGAGGGAAAACCTTGATGAATCTACACAAATGGCACTTTGCTGAATTCAGAATCGTATGTACTTTTCAGAAAGGAATAGCATTCCAGGCTCACCCATGGGCTTCACACCTGTTTCCCCCCCAAACCGCAATTAGGTGAAACCACAAAAATTAGGTACAATTAACTATCTCTTAGAAAAATACAAGTATAATGGTAAAAATGGTTTTAGTTTTTTTTTCTATACAATGCTACTTGTTCCTGAAATCTGGGAAGATGGTGAACCTAGCACAGCAAACCTTTTGGGGATGTCATTTTTAGATTTAAAAAATCTGCTTTCTTGCATAGCACCTTTTTTCCATTTTACCCACAAGCCACAAAATGTAGCTACATTTTATCTATTTTCATGGATTCCTCCAGGTGAACCTACGAATCCAGGGTACTTTTAGAATTCCCAGGATGTTGCAAAAAGATACACAAATTTGGCCCTGATAGTTTTGTGGGGATTGTTTTTACGAAGGCTT
This sequence comes from Lissotriton vulgaris, assembly GCF_964263255.1. Taxonomy (NCBI): domain Eukaryota; kingdom Metazoa; phylum Chordata; class Amphibia; order Caudata; family Salamandridae; genus Lissotriton; species Lissotriton vulgaris. Next base: position 1,086,036,610 of record NC_141694.1, on the reverse strand, counting down.
AAGTGTGAGCCACACCAAATATCCAAGGAAGACTGTCTTAGCAGACAAAATATTAAGGTAGTCTAATGCTGAGTTTTAGAAGCCAGTTGAAACTTAAAGTGCATAATGCAGTTTTCACACAAAAATACCCTGTGATGTGGTGGAAGGATGTAATCTGGGGGAGAAGGGAGATTCAGCAGCAAGGGTAGTGTTCCTGTTAATTGAATGGCTAGATTCACAGTGTACGCTGCATTAGCGTGTAGACTAGGGGTGGAATGTCCGGGTTTTCTAGTGTTGGAAGTTAACGGAGCATTTCCCATATGGATAGATGAGGTATCAATTCCACTGCAACTGGAATATTCTATGAGAGATTTGCAGTTGCTCATGCATGTTTAAATGTGTGTATATTGAAGAAAGGAAACATGATCCATTGGCTGCTGTTATATCTGTGCTCAGATGCTGGTGGATAACACATTATCTCGACTTATATCCATCTTACGTTGGGGTCTTTCCCTCTACTTTACTGATATGTTGTGAATTTGCAGACAACTCACTTTATCATGTCTGAGTCATATAGTCTGATGCTCAGATCATGGATGCAGCAATTGATTGATAGAGGGGACAGGATGCCTAGGGATGTGAGGGAAAGAGGTATGTTTTCAAATCCCAGGTGCATTTGAACAATTTACGGGCAAAGGGAGATGCAGATCAACTTCAAACGTTTTTTTCGCATGTCCAAATTTGACCAATGAAAAAGGAAGGGGTTTGATTCCAACATTCCTCTATGGTTCCACTTAGGTCCCTAAGACTCACACAGGAAGATAGATGGATTCCTTCTGCTAGAGTGCTTAGTAACAGAAAGGTTCCTGATGGCTGTACACATCCTCGTTCAGACTCAACTAAAAATTAACGTCTTTACAAGTTTGTGACAGTTAGAATGGAATGAAGGGTGCTGCCTGTATCCTGAAATGTGTGCATCTGCACTAATGAAACAAGGAATCACCCGATGTGGGATTCCAGTGGGTGGGGATTATATATTAATGCTTACTCCATCTCAACCAACTCTCTTTGGAAGGTGTGAAGATGTTTGATTTTTTAATTTACAATAAAGTGTTGCATGTGCTTCATTTACTGTATCCAGAATTTCCTGACAATATACTTTCTAATTATTATTTTAAATGGCCTTAACAAAAAGATTACTCTTATTTTTATCAAATGTCCAGGAAATGACTTGATATCTAGGTTTGACATGAGACACATATTAGAAAAAAGTACAAAGAACTGTTTCGGTGCTTGGTCTACCAACTAGTGGTGTGTTCAAAGGAGGTCTCATAAAGTCTAAACGTTCTGGCAGACAATATCCTTTAAACTTCTAAAATTTGGTATGGTGGATCACTAGTCCTAAAGAGTAGCAGAATACCTCATGGAGAAACCTTTATTGATTGCAAGAGGAGAGTCAGAAGCATGAGCTAACATTGATTGGTCTAGTTGAAACTGGATTGCAAAAACAAGGATTTGTTGGGAACATCTGAAGTGCACCTTTACTAGGAAATTTCTTTTCATGTATACCCAGCATTCTATCTGTCACAAGTAAGATTTCAACAACTTACTTATTTGATTGAGGTGTAGGGAGGCTCTCTTGCGCTGTTTGGGGGGTCGTTGCTGCCCCTACCTGCCTGGGCTTGCTCACTTGCTCACTGGGACCGACCGGCTTCCCCTCCCGCTGCCCCCACACCACCAGAGCGGCCGCCGAGCGGAGGGGACGAACTACACGCCCCAGACTCCTCAGCGGATACACCAGCTGACGCCAATCTCGCTATCTCGCGCCAGGAGGCGAGATAAAAACACTGCAGAGCCCCGCAGGAGCGGAGGCTCTCTTGCGCTGTTTGGGGGGTCGTTGCTGCCCCTACCAGCCTGGGCTTGCTCACTTGCTCACTGGGACCGACCGGCTTCCCCTCCCGCTGCCGCCACACCACCAGAGCGGCCGCCGAGTGGAGGGGACGAACTACACGCCCCAGACTCCTCAGCGGATACACCAGCTGACGCCAATCTCGCAATCTCGCGCCAGGAGGCGAGATAAAAACACTGCAGAGCCCCACAGGAGCGGAGGCTCTCTTGCTCTGTTTGGGGGGTCATTGCTGCCCCTACCTGCCTGGGCTTGCTCACTTGCTCACTGGGACCGACTGGCTTCCCCTCCCGCTGCCACCACACCACCAGAGTGGCCGCCGAGCGGAGGGGACGAACTACACGCCCCAGACTCCTCAGCGGATACACCAGCTGACGCCAATCTCGCTATCTCGCGCCAGGAGGCGAGATAAAAACACTGCAGAGCCCCGCAGGAGCGGAGGCTCTCTTGCGCTGTTTGGGGGGTCGTTGCTGCCCCTACCTGCCTGGGCTGGCTCACTTGCTCACTGGGACCGACCAGCTTCCCCTCCCGCTGCCGCCACAACACCAGAGCGGCCGCCGAGCGGAGGGGACGAACTACACGCCCCAGACTCCTCAGCGGATACACCAGCTGACGCCAATCTCGCTATCTCGCGCCAGGAGGAGAGATAAAAACACTGCAGAGGCCCCGCGTCGCGGGACGCGCGCGGGTGACGCCGGGCGGAGCCCGGGCAGAGAGCGGGCCGTCTGTGGCCGTCCGGGGACGGCCAGGAACGGGACGGGCCACCCCCCTTGGCTCAATTGGACTTGGAACTATTGACTCAGGTACTGCTGTGCGAGATTTCAGACTGATTAATTGTCTCCTTAGCCCACTAACATAATTTTGAACTGTCTTTGCTGCTGCAGGAAGAGGGGTGTCAGGGACCTAAGGCTGTTTAGTCATCTGTCAATTGTGGGGTTACTGGGCAACGCAGTATTCCTAGTATAACGATTAGACTCTGGGAGATTAAGAGTGATTAAGCTGTCGGCTGTAAAAATGTCTAATCACCCTAATACACGCTCTTTATGAGCAAACCCCACAATAAAGAAACCCCCAAGCAAACGCGAGCGGCAACTAAAGAGACTGCCACAATCAAGGGAAATAAACCCACCGCAATTGATTTAATGTTAAAGAAGGTCTCGGGGGAAATAGAACGCATGGAAAGGAGTTTATCCACCTCACCTAATCTTAATGCAATCATTCTATCACCCTCTAGAGACCCATCATTTGCTGAAAGTCCAATTATGATAGGGAATGTGACTCAACCAAATAATGAAACTAAGGATGTCACCTGTGCACAATCCCCAGGGATAGAGATTTCTGGGCGTAGTGAGAGGACCCATCAGAGAAAAACAAAGTGACAGGGGAGGACCAAGGGGCCACAGAGACAAAGGAAAGCACTTGTAGGAGGCAGTCGCTCTAAGAGTAGGCAAGAGGCCATCCTAGTAGAAAATAATACCCAAACAGACATAAACCCTCCAGGATGGGTTGAGGCAGTTCTAGGAGATCTCAAAAAACATCTAGAAGCCTTCATAACTGTACAGCAAAAAGCAATCATAAGTAAGGTGGATAAAATTGCCTGTGAGCTGTCTAAACAAAGTAAGGCAATAGAACATACCTTTACGAAACCCTCTACTGGATCTAATCAACCAAATGAGGTGGTCACTAATGACAATGTTAACAAAAACAGATTGCCAAATAACAACTGCGTTAGTCATACTCAACACACAATTGCCCAGATCCACGAGGCACCAAAAATTTCCCAAGACCTAGGAGGGGGACCCAATAACGAACTGAGAGGGGGACACACTCAAAAGACGAGTCCTAATAATACGGACAAACCCCCTCTACAACCATTAATGCAATGGAGACAGGAAGATTCTGTCCAGAGAAATGGGAACCACGGTCCTTTTTTGGACTCTGACCCCTTCTACACCACAAATAGCCCCGCCCCACATATAGATCTCCCCCCAGAGGCCAGCCCATTTGTAATAATCTTTGCAGGGGTGCCAGAAATTAGGGCCACTGAGAGAGAATCACACTGCCAATTACATGCAAAAATCTCCAAGTGGCTGAATATACATAGACCCTTAAATAAGGGGGACAGAGGAGAGATAGTGCATGTAAGAAGAGTGAATTGGCTTGGTGGGAGGAAAAACGATATAAGAGGGGACTGCATAGTTGCAAATTTCAGAGACATTAGATTGGTCGATTATATCCTAAAGAATCCCAACAGGAATCAAACCAGCACAATTTGTGCACTCCCACTCGGGTATTTTTACCCAAGGAGTTGGAACACCAATGGTGCTGATGATGGCGGGTGGCACTCTGGAAGACCTCAACGTACACAAAGATCAAGACCCGAAGGCTACCCCGACCAGTTCTTACCCCCACGAGATTACTCCCAGTGGAGAAATAGATTTGCCCCTTTGCAGTCACTTGAGGATATCGATTGACTCACCTCGACAGAAAACAATCCTGTAACACCCCTAGCTATCACTGAATGCCCATGTTTTGAAATAGAGGGTAATTGCTGGAGTGCCGGGAATCAACAAAACTTGAGGTTAGAAGAACCCCCGAAACATGGGGAGGAATCCGAATACATCGTAGACCCAATAGTAGCGGGTGAGGTTAAAATAAATGAATCTAGCACAGTAAGCAGGAAAGAGAACAGGGTGGGATTGACTGTGTTATCCTGGAATATAGCAAGCCTGGAAGCTAAACTCAATAATAAGGAGTGGAAAGAATTCATAAGGGGCTTTCATGTTATAGCTCTCCAAGAAACATGGGCGCGAGATTCTGACCTTTGTCAATTGGAGGGTTATAAATGTTTTTTCAGACCTGCCCAAGAGACGAAATCTGGGAGAGCAAAAGGAGGCCCAGCGATATATGTAGATCTAGACTTAAATGGGTACTTGGTCTCAGTCAGACTGGGCGTCAGATACATTACAAGCAGTGTCACTACAGGGTCAGGGGCAGAGACTACTATTTCTAAACTTTTACAACTCGGGCCCAGTTGATGGGAATTTTCCTATATTATTAGACCTTGAGAGTAGGATAAATGAGGAATTGGATCTAAGTACGAAGGGGCCCGAACCAACTGTCCTGTTGATGGGGGACTTCAATTGTCACCTATTCCCTAAATTGTTTCCCATTTCTGCGGATTGGTCTACTTGTCCTTTAGAAAAGGGTCCCCACTTCGAACATAGTAAAGAGGGCACAATGCTGATGAAGCTTTTAGACAACTTTGCGCTTACTCATACTATGGACCTAGTCTCACTGAAAGCAGGGGAAACCCCCATACCCACATTTAAAGGGAGAGGTTGTGGGTCTATATTAGACTTTATAATGATCTCTGCTTACATTAAAGAGCAGATTATAAGAACAAGAACGGAGTGGAGTCCCTTTAGCGATCATAATCCTCTTTCGCTAGAAATTAATTATAAAGATCTACCGGGGAAAAATCCAGGGGGGGTCACAGAAATTCAACCAACGGACCAAGGGAGACGCATAAGGTGGACAATGATCAACCCACAAGATTTTTACATCAAGCTAGTGGGTGAAGGGAAAGAGTATATAGAGACTTGTTTAGACCTCACAATAGAGGGCAGAGGAGTGGTCGTGGCTTTCGAATCTCTAACTAAAATAGTAGAAGGGTTATTGAAAAATAAGAGGCCTGTTAAACAATCCCTTTCCCCAAGATGGTTTGACACTAACTGCTCAAGGGCTTTGAGAGAGTTAAAGCAGAGTTTAAAAAAGGCCCCGAGGGACAAGATTGAAATTGCCCGATGCAGACAGAATTATAAAATGCAGGTAAAGAGAAGGAAGAGTGCTCTCCATAAAGAAGTGTGGGCAGACCTCAGAGAGGCAGGAGAAAATAGGGACTATGCCCAGTTTTGGAGAATTATAAATAGACCCTGTTACCATGACTCAATTCCCCCTGTTATCAGTACCAATATACTACCAGAACAATGGATTAACCATTTTAAATCGTTGTATAACCAGCAGGAGGTAGACATTGGAGACGGAATCTGGGAGGGACCCAGGGCAGAACATTTAGAATTCTCTCTGGAGGAAGTCCTAAAAGCAATTCTAGGGTTGACGCGAAATAAAGCCCCAGGCCCGGATGGCACCCCCCCAGATCTATTTTTAAGTAATACTGATCTATGGGCACCAATCGTGACTAGAGCACTTAATGCAGCAATTAAATCTGGCCTTCCGCGATCTTGGTCAACTGCAGTGATTGTCTCTATATACAAGAAAGGCTGTAGGGACAATCCACAGTGTTACAGACCAATCTCGCTGATTGATGTCTCTGCTAAAGTACTCGGGAGGGCACTTCTTAACCGTTTAATAGAGTGGACTGATACCCATAACATTTTGGTGGACACCCAGTACGGTTTCCGAACAGGAAGGTCAACTAGTGACCAATGTCTCAATCTATACCTCCTTGCTGCTAAATACACTAAGACGGATGATGGGACCATGTACATGGGATTCATGGACCTAGCAGCGGCATTTGATAACGTGAATAGAGCTAAACTCCGGACTCTTATGTACAGACTGGGAATTGATCCAGATTTGATCAATGTGCTCAAGGAGCTGCACTGGAACACCACTGCCAAGGTCCGGTATAGCGCAGGGGGGGGGGGTGAGTACTGATCCCTTCCCGTGCTCTGGGGGGGTGAGGCAGGGGTGCATCCTGGCGCCGTTTTTGTTTTCCCTCTACATAAAGGACCTGGAGAATGCCCTGCTAGCACTGGGGACTGACTGCCCAAGGGTAGGACCACGCCATATACCGGTACTTTTGTACGCGGATGACGCGGTCCTCCTTGCGCGAACAGCAGTCAGTCTCCAGCTCCTAATTAGAGTTTTTGCTGAATTCATTAAGAATCTGGACCTCTCCGTCAATTTGACAAAGTTTTTCATCATGGTAGTAGGGAAGAAACCACACAAGAGATTTGTGTTCAAATTAGGGGAACATGTTCTGGACACTGTGACCACTTTCCCGTATTTGGGTCTCCTATTCGATGATAAGATTACGTTTGCCCCACTGATCGTGGAGAGGTCTAGGAAACTTGTTTCAGCAAACGGGGCTATATTAAGGTTTGCACGAAGAATGGGTCATTGGTCCCCTGAGCAGGTGATGAGACTGTACAGTGCGGTCAGTACCTCGAAGGCTATCTATGGAGCAGAGGTGTGGGGTTTTAGGGATGCACAACAGATACAAGGAGAGGAAGACACATTTTTTTAAAAACTGCTAAAGCTTCCCCAGAGCATCCCAGCAGCAATTATTCACAAAGAGCTTGGTACCCCATATATATCTGACTTGATCAGAATGAGACCAATTTTGACCTGGTTTAGCCCGTTTAGCGCGTCGAACATTCCGCCCCAGTGCGGACGTTCGATCGCGCTAACGGGATTCGGACGTCCAACGGTCGTGCGCAGCACCAGCGAGGTAGTGCATGCGACGACCGTTGGACGTTCGAAGCACGGAAGGGGTTAAAATTTGGCTAAACCCTAACACTGAACTAACCAGACAGATCATTAAGGATTGTTTACGGAGAGATAGATGGCCCCAAATCCCCTGGCTAAAATATATTAAAGAAACACTAGGGTCCATTAACCAGGAAATTTTATTCTCTGACCCCTCAAATGTGGACACCTCCTGCAGACATTATGTACAAAAGCAATTAATGGAAAAATATGATTGCAGGAGGATGGAACTTGACTCTATTAAATTCTCAGTAGCAGCCCATTTGCTTGTATGTAATGAAATGGGCATGGAACCGTATCTCTTTTTAATGTACAGTCAGCATGAGAGATTTTTAATGACTCGTTTTAGGCTCAATTTGTTGCATAACCTTTTAGCTTACCCGTCTGGTTTTACGCAAACAATTGAGCAGAAGGGTGCCTGCGGCTGCGACAATAGGTCTCCGCAGGACACCCTTCATTTTGTATTATTTTGTTCTTTTTATAAAATCCTGCGGCGGAGATTTTTGGTGGACATTTTAAAGGAATCAAAAATTAACCATGCCAAATCTGCTTTACAATTTCTGCAAAGAGCAACAGAGATGCGTATCTTGTGTGCTATTACGAGTTTTCTAAAAATTGTGATCAAATTAAGAAATACAAGGGGTTGATTGTGGATGAAATGAGATGAAATGAAATTTGCTGTTCCGTTTTACGCCTAAAGTCTGTATATATTATCAACAAAAATTCTTTTTAAACTTGTTTTTGATTCTGATGTTCAGTATGTTTTTATGTGGTAATGTAATAATATGCATTTTTATGATGGTTTTTACCCATCGAAATAAATAAAGAACTGAACTGAACTGATTGAGGTGTAGTGCAGTCTACTAAAAGCCGATATTAAAAAAAATCACAATCTGAAAAAATGTTTTTACAACAGCCATAACATACGTATAGGCTTTTAATTATAGCAGGGTTACATTTTAATTCGGTTTGCAGAGTATAAAACCTCTTCCCCAGCAGCAACTATAACCGAGCAACATAGTTGGTGTGTGCACTGGCCTGGAATCACTGATTTTGAATTCCTTATGTTCTTTCTTTCCTGTGCATCTCTCCCTCATTCTCTGAGAAATAAGATTTCTCGGTTTCCCCTTTCTTGTTATTGCTCATGAAGACCATGATCTTGCCTGGTCCAGGTCTATCACATATTTCGTCTCTTCCTATATAAGCTTCCAATTTTCTTTGTAGTGATCTCCATTTTTTAACATTTGATGCTTCACACTTCTATCTCACTTATTCTGCGTCCCTTGAAATCTTTTTGCCCCTGTAAACCAAATTTGAATGCCTCTACTTGATTTCAGCCTTGAAAGCTACTTTGGATTTAGATGAGCTTTGTCATAAATCTCCCTGTATCATAAACCATCCAATCCTTGGCTTATTACTTCCTAATATCATCTGGCACTGCCCTTCTTGCAAAAGAGAAGAGCTAGAAGAAATTCAGTTACTACTCCAGTTCTCCATCCCACCTCTTCTCATTCTTTCGGCAACTGAGTTGTTCTCAGGTAAGCAAGAGTATTTCCCTCATCCCATTACTGAACTCCCAACTCATGTTTAATGACTTACCTCTGAACTTAATCTGCTCATCTCTTCTGAAACTTCTGGATCTACTTCTTTCTACTCCACCCTCTGCCTTTAACATTACAGCATTATTTACATATGCGCTGCCCTATGTCAAAAGTTTGTAAACGAGTCCCCTAGAGTCTTAAAAGTTTTATTAGAAACCTCTTTTTGCTCTATGTATAACTGTAAATCCAGATACTTTGGGTTCTATTTACTAAGATTTACCACTGTGTTTGCATCACAAAAATGACGCAGAACAACGCAAATTATTTTGTTACCTATTTACTTTCCAGCATAAAACAGATTTTATGATAGACAATAACTTGAAAGTATGGCTGTTGCATGGGCTTTCGCATACCTTATTTACTTAACAAAGTAGACAAGGTTAGCGTCAGAAAATAGCGCCCATTTCAGACAGCCGCTATGAAAGAGAAATGCTTTGATTTTGCATTTATTTTCTGACTTTTCATGTGTTTTTTTGTTTTTTTTAAACCTTATTTTTATTATACTTTAACACACACATTATACATTATACATACGGTAGCTTGTTTCCTTCACAAACAATATCATTATAGTATTACAGGACAGCACCTTTCCCAAATAAAGTAATCATTCAGTTTATAGCCACAGTGTTGTACATTAATTGCTCAAACATCCCCTTATATTCCTACATAACAAATAGAATTTAAGACGACAGCGCAGACATAATCACATTACCCTATCCCATCCCTCCATTTAGCTAGGGGTTCCCATATTCTTGCACCCCGAACTCTTCCAACCCTTCCCTTCCTACCATATATGGGTTTTTCCAAGTTATAAGCAGCTATTAAGTTTGCCAACCAAATTTGCAGTTGCGGGGGCGTCGTATCTAGCCAGGCCCTTGCTACGGTTAATCTGAAGACTGCCATTGCCAAGAACATGAAGTCAGACTGAGTGACTTTGTTTCCTTCTGTTCCAATGCCCAACAGAATCCAACTAGGAGTCAAAAGTATCTGAATCCCCAATGATTTATCCAAGAATCCCTCAATACCTTTAATTAGAGTATGTAATTGGGGACAGGTAGCGAACATATGTTGAATATCCGCCTCAGGGAAATTGCATCTTGGACAAGTTGTCCCTTCTGATCCCCCCCATTTGGCAATCCTAGCTGGCGTATGATAGAGTGAGTATAAAGTCTTGTAGTGCTGGGATTGAAGGGGGGCTGAACACAGAATAGTGCGACCCAGATCCAATGAATCTTGAAAGGCTTCCGGTTCTATCCCTACTTTCTCCACCCACTTATTCCTATATTTATCTATATCATTCGATTTACCCTTTACTAAGAGCGCATAGGCTGATCTAATCGTGGTCTCGCCTCCAGTAGTTATATTTTCCAGAAACTCGTTGCTGTTGTATCCAACTGGACCCCCTTGTTTACTACTCAGGAAACTCCTAACCTGTAAGTACTTATAGAAATCTCTTCTATCTATGTTATATCTTCTTACTAAATTATCAAACTGTGCTACTCCCTCTGCATTCCTTATATCGCCGATCTGCCTAATACCTTTATCCTCCCAAGCAGACATTACTGAATTCAGAGAATATTTCTGGAGGAAAAGATTTATTGTTGTACAATTTGACATATCTGTTATATCTACCCAAGCCAGCCTTTTTCAAGAAGGCGTTCCAAATTTTAAGGCTGAACGAACAGTTTTGGCTGATTTCCTTCTAAAGTATCCTAAATCGACATGGTGCAGGAAACAATGTTCTGCCTGTGGCCCTAGTACTGCTGCGTAAACTTCTTTGGACATAGTTGTTATTTTCTGTAGAATACCACCACCACCTATCAAACTCTGCATATATTGAAGAGCAGTCGCCATGTAGTACAACCTAAAATCTGGCGCACCCCAACCACCTCTTTCTCTTGGCAGAGACATGAATCTATTTGCCCTCCAGGTTTTCCCGTGAGCCCATATAAACCTATTTAATATGCCTTCCAATGTATTAAACCATTTAGATTAAAAAAAAAGAGGTATTGATCTAAATAAATACAAGAATTTAGGTAGTATGACCATTTTCACTACATTAGTAGAACCAACCAAAGAGATATGCAGGTTGTTCATCCTCTCTAAATCCTTTTTTACCTCGGTCAGTAGCGGAGCCATGTTGATCTCTGACCTTGAGAGTAGGATAAATGAGGAATTGGATCTAAGTACGAAGGGGCCCGAACCAACTGTCCTGTTGATGGGGGACTTCAATTGTCACCTATGCCCTAAATTGTTTCCCATTTCTGCGGATTGGTCTACTTGTCCTTTAGAAAAGGGTCCCCACTTCGAACATAGTAAAGAGGGCACAATGCTGATGAAGCTTTTAGACAACTTTGCGCTTACTCATACTATGGACCTAGTCTCACTGAAAGCAGGGGAAACCCCCATACCCACATTTAAAGGGAGAGGTTGTGGGTCTATATTAGACTTTATAATGATCTCTGCTTACATTAAAGAGCAGATTATAAGAACAAGAACGGAGTGGAGTCCCTTTAGCGATCATAATCCTCTTTCGCTAGAAATTAATTATAAAGATCTACCGGGGAAAAATCCAGGGGGGGTCACAGAAATTCAACCAACGGACCAAGGGAGACGCATAAGGTGGACAATGATCAACCCGCAAGATTTTTACATCAAGCTAGTGGGTGAAGGGAAAGAGTATATAGAGACTTGTTTAGACCTCACAATAGAGGGCAGAGGAGTGGTCGTGGCTTTCGAATCTCTAACTAAAATAGTAGAAGGGTTATTGAAAAATAAGAGGCCTGTTAAACAATCCCTTTCCCCAAGATGGTTTGACACTAACTGCTCAAGGGCTTTGAGAGAGTTAAAGCAGAGTTTAAAAAAGGCCCCGAGGGACAAGATTGAAATTGCCCGATGCAGACAGAATTATAAAATGCAGGTAAAGAGAAGGAAGAGTGCTCTCCATAAAGAAGTGTGGGCAGACCTCAGAGAGGCAGGAGAAAATAGGGACTATGCCCAGTTTTGGAGAATTATAAATAGACCCTGTTACCATGACTCAATTCCCCCTGTTATCAGTACCAATATACTACCAGAACAATGGATTAACCATTTTAAATCGTTGTATAACCAGCAGGAGGTAGACATTGGAGACGGAATCTGGGAGGGACCCAGGGCAGAACATTTAGAATTCTCTCTGGAGGAAGTCCTAAAAGCAATTCTAGGGTTGACGCGAAATAAAGCCCCAGGCCCGGATGGCACCCCCCCAGATCTATTTTTAAGTAATACTGATCTATGGGCACCAATCGTGACTAGAGCACTTAATGCAGCAATTAAATCTGGCCTTCCGCGATCTTGGTCAACTGCAGTGATTGTCTCTATATACAAGAAAGGCTGTAGGGACAATCCACAGTGTTACAGACCAATCTCGCTGATTGATGTCTCTGCTAAAGTACTCGGGAGGGCACTTCTTAACCGTTTAATAGAGTGGACTGATACCCATAACATTTTGGTGGACACCCAGTACGGTTTCCGAACAGGAAGGTCAACTAGTGACCAATGTCTCAATCTATACCTCCTTGCTGCTAAATACACTAAGACGGATGATGGGACCATGTACATGGGATTCATGGACCTAGCAGCGGCATTTGATAACGTGAATAGAGCTAAACTCCGGACTCTTATGTACAGACTGGGAATTGATCCAGATTTGATCAATGTGCTCAAGGAGCTGCACTGGAACACCACTGCCAAGGTCCGGTATAGCGCGGGGGTGGGGGGGTGAGTACTGATCCCTTCCCGTGCTCTGGGGGGGTGAGGCAGGGGTGCATCCTGGCGCCGTTTTTGTTTTCCCTCTACATAAAGGACCTGGAGAATGCCCTGCTAGCACTGGGGACTGACTGCCCAAGGGTAGGACCACGCCATATACCGGTACTTTTGTACGCGGATGACGCGGTCCTCCTTGCGCGAACAGCAGTCAGTCTCCAGCTCCTAATTAGAGTTTTTGCTGAATTCATTAAGAATCTGGACCTCTCCGTCAATTTGACAAAGTCTTTCATCATGGTAGTAGGGAAGAAACCACACAAGAGATTTGTGTTCAAATTAGAGGAACATGTTCTGGACACTGTGACCACTTTCCCGTATTTGGGTCTCCTATTCGATGATAAGATTAAGTTTGCCCCACTGATCGTGGAGAGGTCTAGGAAACTTGTTTCAGCAAACGGGGCTATATTAAGGTTTGCACGAAGAATGGGTCATTGGTCCCCTGAGCAGGTGATGAGACTGTACAGTGCGGTCAGTACCTCGAAGGCTATCTATGGAGCAGAGGTGTGGGGTTTTAGGGATGCACAACAGATACAAGGAGAGGAAGACACATTTTTTTAAAAACTGCTAAAGCTTCCCCAGAGCATTCCAGCAGCAATTACTCACAAAGAGCTTGGTACCCCATATATATCTGACTTGATCAGAATGAGACCAATTTTGACCTGGTTTAGCCCGTTTAGCGCGTCGAACATTCCGCCCCAGTGCGGACGTTCGATCGCGCTAACGGGATTCGGACGTCCAACGGTCGTGCGCAGCACCAGCGAGGTAGTGCATGCGACGACCGTTGGACGTTCGAAGCACGGAAGGGGTTAAAATTTGGCTAAACCCTAACGCTGAACTAACCAGACAGATCATTAAGGATTGTTTACGGAGAGATAGATGGCCCCAAATCCCCTGGCTAAAATATATTAAAGAAACACTAGGGTCCATTAACCAGGAAATTTTATTCTCTGACCCCTCAAATGTGGACACCTCCTGCAGACATTATGTACAAAAGCAATTAATGGAAAAATATGATTGCAGGAGGATGGAACTTGACTCTATTAAATTCTCAGTAGCAGCCCATTTGCTTGTATGTAATGAAATGGGCATGGAACCGTATCTCTTTTTAATGTACAGTCAGCATGAGAGATTTTTAATGACTCGTTTTAGGCTCAATTTGTTGCATAACCTTTTAGCTTACCCGTCTGGTTTTACGCAAACAATTGAGCAGAAGGGTGCCTGCGGCTGCGACAATAGGTCTCCGCAGGACACCCTTCATTTTGTATTATTTTGTTCTTTTTATAAAATCCTGCGGCGGAGATTTTTGGTGGACATTTTAAAGGAATCAAAAATTAACCATGCCAAATCTGCTTTACAATTTCTGCAAAGAGCAACAGAGATGCGTATCTTGTGTGCTATTACGAGTTTTCTAAAAATTGTGATCAAATTAAGAAATACAAGGGGTTGATTGTGGATGAAATGAGATGAAATGAAATTTGCTGTTCCGTTTTACGCCTAAAGTCTGTATATATTATCAACAAAAATTCTTTTTAAACTTGTTTTTGATTCTGATGTTCAGTATGTTTTTATGTGGTAATGTAATAATATGCATTTTTATGATGGTTTTTACCCATCGAAATAAATAAAGAACTGAACTGAACTGATTGAGGTGTAGTGCAGTCTACTAAAAGCCGATATTAAAAAAAATCACAATCTGAAAAAATGTTTTTACAACAGCCATAACATACGTATAGGCTTTTAATTATAGCAGGGTTACATTTTAATTCGGTTTGCAGAGTATAAAACCTCTTCCCCAGCAGCAACTATAACCGAGCAACATAGTTGGTGTGTGCACTGGCCTGGAATCACTGATTTTGAATTCCTTATGTTCTTTCTTTCCTGTGTATCTCTCCCTCATTCTCTGAGAAATAAGATTTCTCGGTTTCCCCTTTCTTGTTATTGCTCATGATGACCATGATCTTGCCTGGTCCAGGTCTATCACATATTTCGTCTCTTCCTATATAAGCTTCCAATTTTCTTTGTAGTGATCTCCATTTTTTAACATTTGATGCTTCACACTTCTATCTCACTTATTCTGCGTCCCTTGAAATCTTTTTGCCCCTGTAAACCAAATTTGAATGCCTCTACTTGATTTCAGCCTTGAAAGCTACTTTGGATTTAGATGAGCTTTGTCATAAATCTCCCTGTATCATAAACCATCCAATCCTTGGCTTATTACTTCCTAATATCATCTGGCACTGCCCTTCTTGCAAAAGAGAAGAGCTAGAAGAAATTCAGTTACTACTCCAGTTCTCCATCCCACCTCTTCTCATTTTTTCGGCAACTGAGTTGTTCTCAGGTAAGCAAGAATATTTCCCTCATCCCATTACTGAACTCCCAACTCATGTTTAATGACTTACCTCTGAACTTAATCTGCTCATCTCTTCTGAAACTTCTGGATCTACTTCTTTCTACTCCACCCTCTGCCTTTAACATTACAGCATTATTTACATATGCGCTGCCCTATGTCAAAAGTTTGTAAACGAGTCCCCTAGAGTCTTAAAAGTTTTATTAGAAACCTCTTTTTGCTCTATGTATAACTGTAAATCCAGATACTTTGGGTTCTATTTACTAAGATTTACCACTGTGTTTGCATCACAAAAATGACGCAGAACAACGCAAATTATTTTGTTACCTATTTACTTTCCAGCATAAAACAGATTTTATGATAGACAATAACTTGAAAGTATGGCTGTTGCATGGGCTTTCGCATACCTTATTTACTTAACAAAGTAGACAAGGTTAGCGTCAGAAAATAGCGCCCATTTCAGACAGCCGCTATGAACGAGAAATGCTTTGATTTTGCATTTATTTTCTGACTTTTCATGTGTTTTTTTGTTTTTTTTAAACCTTATTTTTATTATACTTTAACACACACATTATACATTATACATACGGTAGCTTGTTTCCTTCACAAACAATATCATTATAGTATTACAGGACAGCACCTTTCCCAAATAAAGTAATCATTCAGTTTATAGCCACAGTGTTGTACATTAATTGCTCAAACATCCCCTTATATTCCTACATAACAAATAGAATTTAAGACGACAGCGCAGACATAATCACATTACCCTATCCCATCCCTCCATTTAGCTAGGGGTTCCCATATTCTTGCACCCCGAACTCTTCCAACCCTTCCCTTCCTAGCATATATGGGTTTTTCCAAGTTATAAGCAGCTATTAAGTTTGCCAACCAAATTTGCAGTTGCGGGGGCGTCGTATCTAGCCAGGCCCTTGCTACGGTTAATCTGAAGACTGCCATTGCCAAGAACATGAAGTCAGACTGAGTGACTTTGTTTCCTTCTGTTCCAATGCCCAACAGAATCCAACTAGGAGTCAAAAGTATCTGAATCCCCAATGATTTATCCAAGAATCCCTCAATACCTTTAATTAGAGTATGTAATTGGGGACAGGTAGCGAACATATGTTGAATATCCGCCTCAGGGAAATTGCATCTTGGACAAGTTGTCCCTTCTGATCCCCCCCATTTGGCAATCCTAGCTGGCGTATGATAGAGTGAGTATAAAGTCTTGTAGTGCTGGGATTGAAGGGGGGCTGAACACAGAATAGTGCGACCCAGATCCAATGAATCTTGAAAGGCTTCCGGTTCTATCCCTACTTTCTCCACCCACTTATTCCTATATTTATCTATATCATTCGATTTACCCTTTACTAAGAGCGCATAGGCTGATCTAATCGTGGTCTCGCCTCCAGTAGTTATATTTTCCAGAAACTCGTTGCTGTTGTATCCAACTGGACCCCCTTGTTTACTACTCAGGAAACTCCTAACCTGTAAGTACTTATAGAAATCTCTTCTATCTATGTTATATCTTCTTACTAAATTATCAAACTGTGCTACTCCCTCTGCATTCCTTATATCGCCGATCTGCCTAATACCTTTATCCTCCCAAGCAGACATTACTGAATTCAGAGAATATTTCTGGAGGAAAAGATTTATTGTTGTACAATTTGACATATCTGTTATATCTACCCAAGCCAGCCTTTTTCAAGAAGGCGTTCCAAATTTTAAGGCTGAACGAACAGTTTTGGCTGATTTCCTTCTAAAGTATCCTAAATCGACATGGTGCAGGAAACAATGTTCTGCCTGTGGCCCTAGTACTGCTGCGTAAACTTCTTTGGACATAGTTGTTATTTTCTGTAGAATACCACCACCACCTATCAAACTCTGCATATATTGAAGAGCAGTCGCCATGTAGTACAACCTAAAATCTGGCGCACCCCAACCACCTCTTTCTCTTGGCAGAGACATGAATCTATATGCCCTCCAGGTTTTCCCGTGAGCCAATATAAACCTATTTAATATGCCTTCCAATGTATTAAACCATTTAGATTGAAAAAAAAGAGGTATTGATCTAAATAAATACAAGAATTTAGGTAGTATGACCATTTTCACTACATTAGTAGAACCAACCAAAGAGATATGCAGGTTGTTCATCCTCTCTAAATCCTTTTTTACCTTGGTCAGTAGCGGAGCCATGTTGATCTCTACCAAATTATCCAGGTTCGCTGTAATTACAATTCCCAGATATGTTGCAGATCCGACCACCCTAGTGTCAACGCATCTTGTAAACTGGTCCGTGACTATTTGCGTCTTTGACTTATTTAGACTATATCCTGACAAATGTCCAAACCTATAAGCCTCTATTTCGACGCACCTGATAGCTGCGTCTGGGTCTGGGGTTAAAATAGCCACATCGTCAGCATAAGCTAAAGATTTAATTGTACAGCCATTCGATATCATTGGTGGAATCCCCACATTTCTTTCCAATTTACGTAATAGTGGCTCAAGATAAAGTGCAAAAAGGAGCGGGGAAGATGGGCACCCTTGCCTCGTGCCCCTCAAAATGTTAACTGCCTCTGAATGCCCCCTATTTACTCTTATCTTTGCAGAAGGGTCTTTATACAAAGCTTGTATAGCCATTGTGAATCCTTTACCTATTCCACTCCACTTCATTACTGCCCATAGGAATTCCCAGGCGACCCTATCAAATGCCTTCTCGGCATCCAGAAGGAGTGCCGTGATAGGATCGCCCGAGACCCCTGCAGCATCAAACCTAGTAATTACTGTCCTAACGTGCTGAGTTGTGCTCTTACCGGGTATAAAACCATGTTGTGAAGGGCTTACCAATTTTTCAATACACCCTCCAAGCCTTTTTGCCAGCATTTTTGAGTACACCTTAACGTCTGAATTCATCAGAGTAATAGGTCTATAAGAGCCAGGGAGAGTTGGTGGCTTCCCTTTTTTTACGATAACGACGATATCCGCTCCTCCCCAGGACTCTGGTGGTAGTTCACCGCGTTGTGTACGTAACATAATATTGAACATATCGACCATTAACACATTCTGGAAGACTTTATAAAATTCGACAGGGATTTGGTCTGGCCCCGCTGCCTTCCCTGAGGGGAGACTACCCAAGGCCCCAATAAGCTCATCTAATCCTAGTGGAGCGTCTAATATTTCCTTCTCCTCAAGAGACAATGAGGGGGACGAAATATCGCTAAGATAACTATCAATCTCATCCAGGCCCCTTATATCCCCAATAGCGTATAATTCAACGTAAAAGTTTCTAAACACTTCTCTTATCAGATCTGGATCTGTAACTAAGACTCCCTGTGAATCCAGAATCTCCGTAATATCGGCTGCAGCAGTACGTTGCCTAGTTCGGACAGCTAAAATATGTCCAACTCTCTCACTCAATTCGTACGCATCCTGTTTTTTCACCAGATAGTTCTCTGCTGCTTTCCTACTAAAACCTTCAGTAGCCTCTCTTTTAAGGGCTATAATTTTAAGCAAATAGGGCTCTAATGGAATATTCTGTCTTATAGCTGTGGCAAGATTTTCTTCTTCTACCATCAATCTATGGCGGGTTCTCTCTATTTTAATTCTTTCCCTTTTTCGTCTCGCAGGGACATAGCTCATCGTTTCCCCTCTGACACCGGCCTTAAAACAGTCCCAAACTACCCCTGGGGATGCAGAGTCTCTATTGATATCCCAAAAGTATTTTATCCAGGCTTCCATGTGTTTCTGATAAGCCCCATCCTTTAATAAAATACATTCAAAAGTCCACTGGGAGTTCCTGCTCTGAGCCATGGGTAGATTAAATGTTAAGACAATGGGGCTATGATCTGAAATAATCCTAGGTTGTTTTTCCACTTGGACACCAGGGATTAAGAATTTAGAGATTAAGAAATAGTCCAACCTGACCAGAATTCTATTGGGGGCAGAAAAGAATGTACTCCCATCTATAAATGGATGTTGCATCACCCATAGATCAACTAAGGAGTTGTGCTGAGCCATATTAGCTAACGCACTGTATGTCTTTTTCTTTCTCCCTGCATAACCCCCACCCGGTTTTGTAAATGTGCTTTCTGGGTCATGGATATTAAAATCCCCACAGCATACAATGGGCTCTGGCCACTGGGCAAGTTCTATATCCATAAATTGCCAGACGTCGGGATCATCATCAGTAGAGCCATAAATTGTAGCCAAAGTAAAACTTGTTCCTTTGAATACTACATCCACTATGACCCACCTACCCCATTGATCCTCCTTTTTCCTACGAACCACCACATCTCTGTTCCTCCCAAGAATTGCCACCCCTCTGGTCCTGGTTCCTTGTTTTGAAGCAGCTAATACTGCGAACCCCAACTGTCCCAGTTAATATACTTGTGATGCTTCTATATGGTTCTCCTGTAGACATACCAGGTCTAAATGAAGAGCTCTCAGTAAGCCTGACACTTTGAATCTCTTATTGGAGTCATTGAGACCACATTCATTGATTGAGGCAATCTTACAGGTCATTAAAAAAGATCATCAACAAATCTATGAAAACAACATCTTACAACCTTTATCTGGTGAGTGTGCTGCCTATGCTGAGTCTGACACCCAGGCAAAATGTGTGTTATCGCACCAAAAAAAAACAGTGATTCTAACCATTATTAAAACACCCAGTCCCCTCCCTTGGCTTCCCTCCCCAGCTGCCCCCACCCCCCCCCCCACTACAGGCAAATAGGTCATATATGACCTATGCGTGACCGTTTTTGGAATGTGTCAATCGCGCACCTCCCCCAACCCCACTCTCCTACAAATAACCCCTCCTGTGAAAGATACCCCTAAGTACTTATTAGAGGTTAGTGTGCCTACTTAACTACTCCACCATCATTCAATTCTAGACAATTTATTCCTTATGCGTCTTATTTCCCCCCCCCCCAACTCTTACAGATACTGTTGAGCTTTAATTTCTGATAGGAACATTCTAGCTCTGCCATTTGTGACAACTTTCAACTTGGCGGAAAACAGCAAATATGCTTCCGCGCCCAAAGCCTGAAATTGCGAGATCATTTGCCTCAGCCTCCATCTTCTTTCGACCGTCACATGACAAAAATCCGGCCTGGCAAAGAATGTAGTACCCTCAAATTTTCTCTTATTATCAGGTCTCGCTTTTTCGATAATTTCTTGCCGTAGCAGAAAGTTCCCTACGTATACTAGAATAGCTCTTGGGAAGGGTGGCTGGCTTCCACCTTCTGCTCCATGCGTTTTCTTCTGGGTAAAAGGAAACCTATGGGCCCTCTGTATCTCTCTGTCCCACAGCCACTGGGACTCCGGAAAAGCACCTCGAAGTAGATTAATCACATAGTGCCTGGTATCCTGCCCTTCCAGCCCCTCTGCCACACCCAGGAGTCTAATGTTGTTATGCCTTTGTCTATTTTCAAAATCCTCCATTTTCCACTGGAGAACTTCTGACATATTTTCCTGTGTAGTTTTAAAGGATTGCCAATTCCCAAGATCATCTTCGAGCTTGCCCGTTCGCTCCTCCACCTCCGTTACTCTACCGACAAGATCATCATATAGTTTATTCGTCTTCTTCAGGGTCAGTTGAATTTTTTTAGAATCCTGCCTTGCTTTCCGGCTCACTGACCTAGCCTCAGTTTGCATTTGCTTTAACATATTGAATAGAAGTTCGAACGGAGCATTGTGCTTTGACGAACCCGCTGGCTCCTCTTCCTGGTAAGTTTGGGAAGTTGCTGAGTAATCCCACAAAAGCCGCTTCTCCGTACCCCCTGGGGAAGCTCTCAGCCGTCTGCTCTGGTTTATTTGTCGTTTTTTTTGGGTAGTATCATTGCCTATATCGGTCCCCGAGGAGCTATAGTCAGACAGCAAATCCCCATCTGTTTCTTCCTCCTCTTCTGAGGTCCCCTCAGTAGGCTGAGCTGAATCAGAATCCTCGTTTAAAGAGAAAAAATGCTCCGCATCCACTGAGCCCATATCGCCCTTTTTTTAAGTGGTTCGTGTAATTCAGGACACCCAGCAGAATACAGCTCCTTGTTGAGAAGACTCACTGAGCTCCCCCATGTGGCCTTAGCATTCTTTGTGGCACGCAGCTCTTCCTCTACTGACATAATTGCACTCATCATGTCAGCACTCCCAGTCTCACCTTTAAGCACACTCTCTGCTGTCTCCAGCATTGCTTCTCCCGAAGGTGTATCTGCATCTTTCTGTTACTGCCTTACTGCCTCCTGGGGCCCAGAAATCACTATTCCATGGAAAGTGGAGATCGGGCTCGAGCTAGGCGGTTGCCTAGCAACAGTTAGAGAAGCGTTCTGTGCGTCCACAACGTCCTCGAGGAGGCCTCCGCCATTGCAGCTGCCTCCAGGGCTAGGTCTGCTTGAAGCTCCGTTGTTTTGCCCAGCTGATCGAGCAGAGCTAAAAGCCTCCGACAAAGTAGGCTGCCTGAGAGGGGTTTCTTTCATTTTGCTCCTTTCGGCTTTTCCGAGAATCTTTCCGGGCGGCGCAGAATGTGTCTCAGCCGGGCTGCTCATGTCAGCGCTGGATACCGCGCTGGGCTTCCCCCGTAAGTCTGATTTCTTTTTCCCTTGATGCTGATGCTGTTGCGAGACTACTGTCTTCCTTATAGCGCCAGGATTCTTTGCAGGGAGCGTTGCCTGTTCTGTAGAAACGTTTTTCCCCCCTGTGTCTGCTTGTTCCTTCAGTTTCTCCTTTTCCTTTTCCTTTTCCTTAATTTTATCAGCTTTTGCAGAGCGTGGGGGCATTTTAACCGGCTGTTGCTGAGGTCTTTTGGATCCGAGAGCGCTCATAATACCACAAAGCCTTTCCCTTAAAGCGAGCAGCTCCGCTTATAGAAATGTCTTAAAGCTACACCAGCAGAAGGTGTAGAGCGTATTTACCGCCAGCATTCAAGGGCCTTGAGGTGTCATTTCACCGGGTATAAGACGATCGTTTTTTGTGGTGAAGGGAGAGAGGTCAGGATGCAACTTCTCAGCACAATCCGTCCGCGGCCATCTTGCCCTCCATGCGCCGATTTCATAAGATCCTGACTTTTCATGTGTGATGCACTGTACCGCACGATTCAGAAAAGGGGGTGGTGATGGACAGAGTTTCTGAATTAAGCAGAATACTCCTACCCAGTCAACAGATCAGGGCTTGATCCATCACCGTTTTTTAGCTCACTGCACCATCCCAGCTCAGAACCTGGCTACATGCAAATTAGTCTGTCCCTGGCCCAGTGCATCATGGGAACAGGGCAGACCAAACTACCAAGCCAATTCTTATACTGGAAAGGAAACAAGCTTCCGGGGACCGGTTTCTGGCATTACAGCCGTCTTCAGCCCGGCTTGCTTGAATCCTGATGGTGCAGTGAGCAAGGGACTCACATCTGAGCATACCTTTCCACGCTTGTGGTGGACAAAACGATTCAGAAAAGGGGGTGGTGATGGACAGAATTTCTGAATTAAGCAGAATACTCCTACCCAGTCAACAGATCAGGGCTTGATCCATCACCGTTTTTTAGCTCACTGTACCATCCCAGCTCAGAACCTGGCTACGTGCAAATTAGTCTGTCCCTGGCCCAGTGCATCATGGGAACAGGGCAGACCAAACTACCAAGCCAATTCTTATACTGGAAAGGAAACAAGCTTCCGGGGACCGGTTTCTGGCATTACAGCCATCTTCGGCCCGGCTTGCTTGAATCCTGATGGTGCAGTGAGCAAGGGACTCACATCTGAGCATACCCTTCCACGCTTGTGGTGGACAAAACGATTCAGAAAAGGGAGTGGTGATGGACAGAGTATCTGAATTAAGCAGAATACTCCTACCCAGTCAACAGATCAGGGCTTGATCCATCACCGTTTTTTAGCTCACTGCACCATCCCAGCTCAGAACCTGGCTACATGCAAATTAGTCTGTACCTGGCCCAGTGCATCATGGGAACAGGGCAGACCAAACTACCAAGCCAATTCTTATACTGGAAAGGAAACAAGCTTCTGGGGAACCGTTTCTGTCATTACAGCCGTCTTCGGCCCGGCTTGCTTGAATCCTGATGGTGCAGTGAGCAAGGGACTCACATCTGAGCATACCCTTCCACGCTTGTGGTGGACAAAACGATTCAGAAAAGGGGGTGGTGATGGACAGAGTTTCTGAATTAAGCAGAATACTCCTACCCAGTCAACAGATCAGGGCTTGATCCATAACCGTTTTATAGCTCACTGCACCATCCCAGCTCAGAACCTGGCTAAATGCAAATTAGTCTGTCCCTGGCCCAGTGCATCATGGGAACAGGGCAGACCAAACTACCAAGCCAATTCTTATACTGGAAAGGAAAAAAGCTTCCGGGGACCGGTTTCTGGCATTACAGCCGCCTTCGGCCCGGCTTGCTTGAATCCTGATGGTGTAGTGAGCAAGGGACTCACATCTGAGCATACCCTTCCACGCTTGTGGTGGACAAAACGATTCAGAAAAGGGGGTGGTGATGGACAGAGTTTCTGAATTAAGCAGAATACTCCTACCCAGTCAACAGATCAGGTCTTGATCCATCACCGTTTTTTAGCTCACTGCACCATCCCAGCTCAGAACCTGGCTACATGCAAATTAGTCTGTCCCTGGCCCAGTGCATCATGGGAACAGGGCAGACCGCACAACATACAGAGTAGGAAAATGTTTAAAGTTGGTCTAAGCATAGTATTTTGCACTGGAAAACCCTGCTTCCAGTAAAAAAAAACTATGCTAGATTCACTGAAATGCCCTTGCACTGTCGTGCAAAGGAGTGCCCGTGGCTCACAGCCCCACATTTCTGCACCAGCGTTAGGGAGACGGAAGATGAGTGACATGTTTCTGTAAATATGGTGCTCTCCTGCTCTCTCCTTCTCAGCGCAGTGTAGCATTTGCCGATGCTGCACTGCACTGCGTGAGAAACTGGTAAATCTGGCCCTTCTTATTTTCTGGAATTCATAGGATGGTCCCTCGTGATATAATATTTGCTTTGCTTGTTTGTTTTTTTTCTTCAATTTTTGCTTTCTGGAAATTAGAAAACCTTTTGTACACAGATGCGGCTTGCAGCGCCTTTGGTTGTTTAAATTCCAGGCACAGGTGAGACTTCGATGTACTATTGAGCAGACGGTAAGCAGGCTTAGCATTGCATTGATTCCAGACATTTAAAGAGCGTTCCAAAGAAGGATATCCGTCCATAGGTAAGCGTTGGCAATCATTTGAGGTAAACAGCTCGCTCCTGTATTCATCCCTGTCATCTTAATAATTGACTGGATAAAGGCGTTGCTAATAGCCATCAAAGTCTAACATAGTGACATGTGATGGATCACATAACCTCCTGGCTCTTCGAACCAGACTCCTAAATATTTGTAGGCATGAATTCTAGCCAGGGTCATTGCCCCCAGGAACCATTTTTGATTAACTAATGATCGAAAATCACTATCTATAGTCTTATTTTTAAATACCCTCAGTTTTTTCACCTGTCTATACTGGTTAGGGGCTGTTGAAGACCTCTGTTATCCGGCAGGGGTCCTATCCATTATGAGGGTTGTCTGCATTTTACAGGATGTTTAACTTGTGGCCCGCAACTTTGGGGAAAGGGGTTTGCAGAGGCGAACGGGGTCATCAGTAGTGGCTGGAAGACGCAGCTTTGATTTAGGGCTTTGTTCAAATATAACTTCTCTGACATAATTTGATATGGAGATTGGTGTCGATGTACACGCTCATAATAGCTAATAGGAGGGAAACAGGCTTGGGTGTGCTTAATAGTGATGGGTGGCAGGGTGCCAGCTATATGTTTATGTTAAGGTATAACTTTGGGAAGGGGTGAGGGAGGTGAACCCATGTTGTACGGAGCTTCTCCAACCCTCTGCAGGTAAAATTGCACTGGCTGTCACCAGAAAAAAGAATTCTATTTAAAGCCTTGTGTATTGTGCATAAGGCACTACTCAATGCAGGACCAGAGGGAATCAGGCACATCTTTCACCAAAATGTCCCTATCAGATAATTGCGATCAGCCAATAAAAATCGTCTGGTTTTCCCGAAATACAGAAGGTTACATTGGGGAGGAGGGCTTTCTCTGTCACAGCGGCCAAGCTCTGGAACACTCTTCCTTTATCCATATCCAGCATAGCATCACATCTTCCTTTTCGCAAAGCCTGAAGACTTGGCTTTTTGCCTTGAAAATGTGATTCATGAAGATGTGCTCCTACTTGTTAGCTGTAAATGCTTGTAGCGCCTTGACGCCTTAGGGTATATGTTCGTGCTATACAAATTGTGCATTCATTCATTCATAATAGAATCCACTTAATAGGGCAATATATGACATTTGTCACATGGAGGTTCAAAGTGACATGAAAAATAACTTCTCTTTTATCTAGCTGATGGCACTTGAAACGATTGGTGGAAACTGACCTCATCATTATTTATAGGATTGTCCATCTCTAATCCTATAAATTAGGCACAAGGAAGACCCGTAGTAAGA
This sequence comes from Lissotriton vulgaris, assembly GCF_964263255.1. Lineage (NCBI taxonomy): Eukaryota > Metazoa > Chordata > Amphibia > Caudata > Salamandridae > Lissotriton > Lissotriton vulgaris. Next base: position 1,086,010,976 of record NC_141694.1, on the reverse strand, counting down.
TTAGATCTGTACCTGTCTCTAGAGTGAAGACCACCATTACTGAGTAAGAACTTTAATCAGGAAGGCAGACAAGACATAAATTGTATCACACGTTTTCCAGACTTTCCTGACCACAACATTCTTATAATCTTATCACCCTTTGAATTATATTTGTGGATTATAAATCTTATACTTGGGTACACATGGCACATACTAATTAAAGGTGTAATCACCATGGCTACACTATTAAAATTATCTTTTTGTAGGTGCTTCATTACTCACATTACTCTCTTCAAATTTATCAGATTCATTAAATCTTCAACACTGTTTATTTGACATGGACACATTATGAAAATACACCACCGAAACTAAGTTGGAAAAAGAATATCTAAAGTACTGTGCTTTTAAATAAATGGTGCATGTGCCTCGTATACAATTTGTTTATCATAAATAAAAACTGTGTTATCCTGGTGAGAACTGTAACTAAAAACTGGCAGAATGATTTTGTGATAGTATCACATTGTATAATGTTTATTTATTTATTTGTTGATGCATTTTTATGTAGTGCTAATTTTACCCAAAGGTGTCAGAGTGCTTTACAACAGAACCAGTTACTTACTTAAGTACTTCAGAGTGCTTGAATTACATAAAAGATACAAACAGATACACTTTAATATCACATAACAATGGTAGTAAGTGCATGTCTACTACAGATACTAGGAGTTAGAGTTACATATATACAAGTTGCAAATTCCCTCAAGATTACATTTTAAGAGGAGTTGAAGTGATTAGGTTTGGGCAATAATATATTACATATTTACATATTCCTACTACTAAAACTTCACTGTGCTAGTCAATACATCTGCAACTCTCAGAATGGGTATGCCATCTATCTGTAACAGAACGAGTAGAAGTGATGTATCGGCCCACAGCCAAACAATGGCAAACAGCATGATCAAAGACGAAGTTTTTTCCAGTTTATAGCCTGCACAAATTAAACACTCTCCACAGGCTTTGAAACCTCAGAGAAGGGAACAGAATGTCTACAGTAAGTTCAGTCTGGTGAGTTGAGCACTGCAGAGTTCAAATTCTTATGATCGTTGGATATGAAAGGAGTTTTGTAAGAGCATTGCAAGATTTAGACCTGGGTATATGGGGATGCGGTGTAAGGCACCCACTGTTCTTTGCAGGCTGTGTTATATATTAATATGGCCGCAAGCCCTTTTCTTTCCTAGCTCCACGCAAAATATGTGTTTTCTGATGTAATGCCTTGTGTTAGCAGCGGAGACAGTTTTATGTTGCTGCCTTTCCTTATTTTCAAATACTGCTCCCCTACATTTGTAACTTATGTGATACCTTAATGGGATGCAAAAATCTATGTGGTCTGTGACATTGTAAGTTCACACTGTGAGAAAAGCATATTATTAGATACTACAAATAATAACAGCACTATCCTTATCACGAAATTTCTGTAATGTAAACCTGATCTCCACCCCTGGTAGCTATTGCACAAAGAAGAAAGGCTTAACCTAAGAAACTGTATAAAGCATGTAGAAGTACCAAACCAGTTAAAAAGTAAAACACACAATGTACTAAAAATTACACTCCTATTTATAAAAATAGAGAATATTTTAATGAAAAAAATGACATCAAAATGACAAAATCCAGTAAGAGGAACCGAGTGTCCGAATTTTTAAAGGTTTTAATGAAATTAACTCCAAAAACGTTAGGCGACAATAGTGGCCATCTGGTTGTGCTCGATCAGCATCTAGGTACAAGTGAAGACCGGCCACGACAGAGTGCCGGTCAGATGCAGAGACCAGGTTCAGCTGAGTAGGAAGTTCTACATTTTGACTTAGTTTCTTAAATGGAAGTCCAAATTTCCCAGTGGAGCAAGGCGGCAGGCTTTGGCTGACAAGGCTACTAAAAGGCCAGATAGCCATTATGCATCGTCTTGGTGAAGCCATGGACTTTTGACTGAAATGTTTTGAAAGGGAGAAGTTTAAAATTTGTGCCCAGGCAATGCCCCTCGACTGCTGGAAACTTTTGATGCCTGTCCCCTGGTGAAGATTTCTAACTTCAGACTTAGCCACTTTTTTTTAGCATACATTCCTCTAATGGGGCAAAGCTAAAAGCTGTAGTCGAATAGGGCTTAGCGACGCTAGATACCTTCTCTGCGCCATCCCAGTGAAACAGAATGGCTGCTGAAGAAAACCTCTCAGTGGGAGCAACCTGTTCCAGGGAAAAAAGGGAGCAGGTCTTCCTATCAAGATGGCTGAGAGACGAGTTGGGCCCTGCCCTGATTACACTTCAAAGTGTCTTTCCGCAGCACACAGAAAGCGATCTAACACCATCCTTTTGGGTCACAAGGTGGCCTGGAGCAAAACCCGGGAAACGGGGAAGGTTCGGCGAAGGGGTAATCACCCACATACAGGCTGGATTGAGCATAAAAGTGGCATCCCAGAATATGGGACAGAGGCAACACCATGGGCACCTGGAAGGACAATCTCCCTGATGGACTGAGGACTCTGGGCCTGATTATGAGTTTGGCGTTCCTAGAGCAGGCTGCCAAACTCAACTACCAGATTATGAGTAATTTTGTTGTCTGGTGGGTGGGCAGGGTGGTGGTCCCATGGTGGTGCACTGCCCCGCCGCGACCTGCCAATGGACGTTCTTGCACAGCATGGACTGAGCAGTCCGTGCCATGCAGGAACAGGGATGCATTCACACAGTGGGGCACAACATCCGCCCCCCTGCATGCACCTCCATATACTGGGGCAACACGGGCCTCATCACCATGAAAAGGTTGGGGATAGGGAAAATTATATAATGCATGGTGGTGCCACAACAGCCCCGCCAAGGTTTTTGCTTCCTCAGACCACCACGCCACCGATCCCTGGTGGGTTGTGGCGGTCCCAAAATGCTCTGGCCACCGTACTCTTAATATGAAGGTTAGACCTCTGGTGCAGCACTCACTGACCACCACCACACATCCACCACAGGTTCGTTGATCTGAACTTGTAATCAGGCCCTGAGCCTGTAGCTGACCAGAGGACTAGTGGGCCTCTCAAAAGACTAATGCTGCTGCCCCCATAAAAACTCCTGAGGACCAGTTGGGAGAAGACTTGGAATCCACTGCCCGACAAGATGTCCTGCAAGATGGCGAGGAAGCCATGGGGCATGTGGAAGACACGACAGAGGGGGAAGGCTTGCTTAGGGAGCCAGTGAAACTAACTCACCAAGTTGTGCATCCCTTTACAGGCCAGGAGGCCTGCTGAAATACTCCTGTGGCTAGAGCTCACCACCAGGAGCAAATATTAATAGTAATAACTTTAAAATGTAAAAAAAACTTACAATAATGTCAAATTAATGCTTGCTAGTAAATATCAGCTAGATTCATGAAGCCAAATTGCGATCGCAATAGCTGCGAATTAGCAATTGCGATCGCAATTTCAATGAAAGGAATTCATGATAGGGAAAAAAGTCAAATTGCGAAATCGGAAAAAAAATTCGCGAGTTCGCATATAAATTCGCAGAATCCTAGAACAAGCCCATTTGCGATTCTGAAATTGCGAGAAACCATGGATTCTGCAAAAACATTTGCGGATTCGCAAAATAATCGCAATCGACATTCATGAAAAATCGCAGATTGCGAAAAACCCGAAAATCGCTTTTAGCTTTGCGCAATTTAAGGAGAACCCAAACCAGGTGGTAACCAGTAAAAAAAAAAAAATCACATCTGAAAAAAACTTTAGCAAACTACCAACAGGTGCAGGCCTGACCAAACACACTTAAGGATATGCATCTGGAGCCTGAGGACTCTCACAATGCCAGGAATCTACATGGTGGTCAGGCGGCGAAGGCTACAGCGAGCAGCACGGAACAGACGTCGTATCCAGGAGCGGATATTCCGTCAGCGGGTCACCCTACTGGGCCAAACCAGGGAGCAAATCTACGCCAAGTTCCGCCTAAATGGGGCAATGATCATCAAGCTGATCCGGGACCTAGACCCACTCCTGCAGCACCCAACAAGGAGGATCAATGCCGTTCCCACCATGTGCAGGTATTGTGCAGCCTGCACCTACTGGCCTCCGGAAGCTTCCAGGGTATAGTCGCTGTTGCAGGGGGAATATCCCAGCCCACCATGTCCCGCTGCCTACGGAGTTTCCTGGAGGCCATGCTGACCCGCCTACACAATTACATCTCATTCCCCACCAGCCAACAGGACTTGAATGACACCAAGCTGCAATGTTACAATGTAGCACAATTCCCACATATAATAGGATGCATTGACTGTACCCACATCCACATCTGCCTACCAGCACAAACGGAATACATGTATCGCAACCGCAAGTCCTACCACTCCCTCAATATCCAGATGGTGTGCAATGCAAAGACAATCATCATGGACATAGTGGCACAGTACTCGGGGAGCACACATGACTCCTTCATATTCCGGCACAGTGGCATTCACACACAACTGGCCAGGGGAGACTTTGGTAAAGGACACCTATTGGGTAAGTACACATGCACCACAATATCACACTGTGAAAATGTAACTGTGCAGCACAGGCACTCACCCTCTGCTCCTATCATTCAGGTGACAGCGGCTATGCTCTCCATGAGTACCTCCTCACACCATACCTCAACCCTGCAACACCACAGCAACAGCGTTACAATGCAGCACACATACGCACAAGAAATTGCATTGAGAGGACATTTGGCCTTTTGAAGAGCAGATTCCGCATAATGCACAAGACTGGTGGGGCCATCAAATACGAGCCAGAGGTCTGCTGCCGCATCGTGGCCGTGTGTGCTATCCTCCTCAACATTGCTACCAAGCGCAGGATACCTGTAGACATCTCTGGTAGTGAGTCGGAAGGGGACAATCGACCACCTGCACATGTGCGTCACGCACGCAGTGAGAATCCGGCAGAAGGACACAGGCGCCGCAACCAATTCTGCATGAACTATTTCTAGTGCACCCACTCCCCACACCCTTTACTCAACTCATGCATGACAACATAAATAATGACATGAGTCAGATGTAGTTAGTCAGAATTTTTGTAATTGTTACTACACAATAAACTGGGCATTCTGCTAACTGGAACATGAATGACATATTGCGTCATATGTCTGTTTGTCTGTAGGGCATGCTTGTAGCGTCAGCATGTACCCTCATGCTAATGTTCAACAGTTCAGTGGCGCCTCCGGGTAGTTGCTCCTGACCTCCTCTCAACGTCCTCCTCCTGATTTTGCCGTGAGGCAGCAGAGCGCTGCTGCTGCGGCGGGGTGCTACAACCGGTGGAAGGGACTGGCTGCTATGGCTTGTTGTAGCCTCACTGGTGTCGTCTGCCCCCCCCCCGCCTGGCCATGGCCGGTAGCCTGCATGCCCTGCACGGCTGTTGTCACCAGCTCCAGGGCTCTTGCAACGTCCTGGCAGCACTGGACCATTTGGACCTGCATGGCCAGGGAGCGTCGCGAGAGCTGGGAGGGGGCGTTCCCAATTATATAGTTGGACCGCGTGTACGCTGACAGGTGGGTCAGCAGTTGGCGGTGTCTGCGGCGATTGAGATCCCGCTGGCTGAACATGGCCTGTGTGTTGGCCTCCAGAGCTGCTGTCATCCTGTCCATACGGTCAGACATATATGCCACATTACGTGCGGTCTTGTCAATTTGGAGGTGGATGGCGGCAAGATGACGGGCCTGGGTTTGGTGCATGTGTAGCATCCTGCGCTCAATGGAGAGCCCACCTGGACGCATGTTTCGGCCCCTGCCAGCGCAGGATGTGTTGCTGCGCTGCTCCCTCACCAGTCCGCTTGTCTGGCTCCTCACAGCCGCAGGGCGGCGGGTTGGTTGGCGACCTGCTGCTGGTGTTGCAGGCCCCACTGGTGGTTGTGTGCTGCGCGGTGGTACAGCAGTGCCTGTTGGCACAGGGGTGGCACGGGCCACAGGGGCAGGTGGTGGGATGACCGCTGGTGCGGCAGCTTGCCCTGATGGTCCGGGCTGTGGGGTATGATGTGTGCCTCCCTCTGTGTCCTCCATGATGTCCTCAATCACCAGGGCCTCACTGTCTGTGCTGGGGACATCAGCGCCACGTTGATTAGTGACATGTTCCTTACACAGTTAGGCTTGCTACATGCATGCAGATTGCAGACTACCATTTCCTGACTCGCTGCAGGATTGACTCTCACTGGACATGTCTGGCTTAATGGTGCAGGATGGTAATTGTGGTCAGACTACATGTCCCACAATGCAATAGCGCTATAGTGGTGTGCTTTGGCTGCATGACTGGGGTTTGATATGGGATGCACTGGAGTCATGGACATTGTTAGGGGACAGGGGGTCGCAGTCGCATGGCACTTACCTGGTGTGTCTTGGGTGGGTCGGGAGGAGTCAAGCTGGATCACACCCAAGCAGGCCTGTGGATTGATGGTGTCCTCCACTCGGTCCTCCAGAGGTGTGTTCGGTGGGACAGTGGGCTCCCCTCCACCTGTCGCCACATGCTCCCCCAACCTCTCCGCAATCTTTTCCTTTGCCCGCCCTCTTAGGTCATACCATCGCTTTTTAAGCTCGTCCACCGAGCGCTGGGTCACCCCCACGGAGTTCACTTTGGCGCGGATGCGCAGCCATATGCACCTTTTGTCGGCCTGTGGCACCCTTCGGGAGTCTTTGCCAAATAGCCGGTTGTGGTCCTTTGATACTCCTTCTATTAGGTATTCGAGCTCCTGCTCAGAAAATTAGATTTTGCACTTTCTCCCATTGGTTGAACCTCCTGCTGCATTCTGTGACATGCTTGCCACTGTGGTGTCTCCTGCTTTTCTCCTGTAGGAACACTGGAGGGGAGCTCTTACACTGCTGCCTGTACTTCAGCCTCTCACTGCTGAATGTGGGTGGAACCTGCCTACTTCCTGGTTGTGATGTCATCACTGTGCTCAGGATGCGACTTCCCGTTTTTGCGATCTCACAGTTAGCGAGATCGCAATTTGCGATTTCGGTAATTGTGAGATCGCAATTTCTACATGGGTATCGGGCGATTCTGAGATTATTTAGCGATTTCTAGGGGCTCGTAATCGCCGATTGCGGGCGGTTGCAAATCGCTTTTTTTTTGCAAATATTCATGAATGCCGTTCTGCGATTGCTAAATTGCGATTTGCTTTTTATCACAATTTAGAAATCGCAGAATTTGACATTGATGAATCTGGCTGTATGTTACTGTATATATATATATATTCACTGAAAAAACCATAGGTTTCACACCAGTTATAGTTACCTGAAAATTTTACTGACATAAAACCATTGAAATTCCCATGTTATAGTTAGTTGGACTCACTATAACTTGCGCGTGTAATGCACTGCTGATGACATTACATATTACATCACTCATGACATGGTCAGTGACATCACTCATGACATCACTCATGACACCATCCAGTGAATGTGTGTCTTTCTGAAAAATAAATATGTTTTATATATGTATATGTAAAGGTGGATGGAAGAATAAATGTTTAAATATGTGTCTAAATGGATGTTTTTTAAAAAAAAATTGATTGAAAAACTGACTTATTAAGTGTATCTTAGTGAATACATATATTAGCGAGTAATGTTTAAATATTTAAATATATGTATCAGTGTTTCACTTTGTGTATAAGTGGCTGCATGGGTTGGTGAGTAGCTACATGTGTGTGTATATGGGTTATTAAATTTTTTTTGCATCTTTATAATTGTCTGTTTGATTTGGTGGGGGTGTTACTTAGCATATAGATGCATCAATGACTGACTCACTGTTTGTATGTGTTTTGAAGACAGCATATGTGCCGGACTGTATGGGTGAATGAGTGTGTATATGTATGTGTTAGTAAGTGAATGACTGTCTTACTAGTGTCTTTATCAGTAACTACATATGTTTTAATCTAGTATATGTGAGTATTGATGTATATAAGTGAGTATATGTGAGAGTGAGAGATTGAAAGAGTTCTTGTTTTAATAAGTATGTGTTTCTATAAGTGATTGTTTAAGAGAGTAAGTATGTGTAAGTTTCCTTAGAAGTAAGGTGGTAGTGTGTGTATAGCTGTATATGCAAATAAATGGATGTTCAATAGTTTATTTGCATCTGTGAGTATGTGTGTGAGCAACTTTTGGAAGACTGTCGGTGTGTTAACAGATGTAAAGGTGTCTCACTACATATGATAAGTGAGTATATGTATGAATGAGTATATAGAACTGTTGGTGAATGAGTGGATGTGTATATAAATGATGGAATTACTGAATTGGTTGTTGTAACTGGTATAGGTATCTCCACTTTTTTGTAAATGTTAGTTTCTATTTTTGAATATGTGTTTCAAGGGTTACTTTACAGTGAAAAAAGGTCAGTCACTCTGTCACAAGGATGGTGTCATCAGTGATGTCATGAGTGATGTCACTGACCATGTCATGAGTGATGTAATATGTGATGTCATCAGCAGTGCATTACACGCGCAAGTTATAGTGAGTCCAACTAACTATAACGTGGGAATTTCAATGGTTTTATGTCAGTAAAATTTCCAGGTAACTATAACTGGTGTGAAACCTATGGTTTTTTCAGTGAATTTAATAGGTTTTTTAAATGCTAATTCCTAACTATAACTGGTGTGAAACCTATGGTTTTTTCAGTGAATTTCATAGGTTTTTTAAATGCTAATTCCTAACTATAACTGGTGTGAAACCTATGGTTTTTTCAGTGAATTTCATAGGTTTTTTAACTGCTAATTCCTAACTTTTTATAGGGCCTCATACCTATGTGTTTTTTTGTGAATTTCTCAGGTTATTTATTTGCAAATATCTATAGCTTAGAAAGGTATGTTTTTCTAAAAATGAATCCTATATTGTATATTAATAGAATATTTTTTTTAAAAAAAGTATATTCTTTTTTTTTTATATTTCACTCTGGAGCGCTCCCGGTGCGCGTACCGGTGAGCGCCCCGGTGCGCGTACCGGGGCGCGTCCCGTCAGCGCACCAAAAAAAAAAAATAAAAAAAAAAATAATGAAGGAGTGAGCATGAGAAATGGGGACAAAGAGAGTGGTGTAAAGAGAAAGAGAGCTAGAGGGAGAAACACAGAGGGACTGTGTGATAGATAGTAAAACAGAGAAAACGTATAAGACGAAGTAACTGAGAAAAGGAATAAGGGACCAGAAGAAGAGAAGAAAGAGGAAGAAAACTAAAGCAGATGTTCTGGGACAATGTGAATGGGTGATGAGAGTAAAAGGAAGGAGAGTAAAGGATGGGGAATGACAGGTAGTGACGGAACCAGAGAAAAGGAACAGTGGTGACGGAGGGAAAGAAAATAGCAGTGAGTGTAAGTAAAGAGGAGTGTAAGAGGGTGGATAAAAGTGAATAAGGGTAAGACATGGGGAGTGACAGAAAGAAAGAACAGAGAGAGTAAAGGAAGGAGTGTCAGAAAGGGACTAAGTGAAGCAGAAAAAAAAGGAAAGAGAGGGAGTGTGGGTGAGCAGGGGCACTGAAAGAAGTTTATTGTGGTAGGAAAGTAAGGAAAATAGAAGTAAATATGGAGGATAAGAATAAGTGAGGGAAGCAGAGTAAGAAAACAGGGGTGAGGTAGGGTGAGAGAAAAGTAGTGAGGTTAAAGCAAAGGGTGATGACAAACTACATTTTGTAGTCACACTTACCATATAATTAATGTAAATGTACTTGCATCTTTAAACTACACTTTGTATCTGTGAAAGACAAAAGAAAAAACAAGTTATAATTAGTAAAATATATATTTTAAAATAGAAGAAACAGGTCAAGAGGTAAAAAATCAAAAAAAGTGTACTACGAAATAAAGCAATAGTGAAGGATACAAAAACAGAAATAAAGTAATGTAAAAAGACAAAAAAGAGGGAAAAAGAAATAGAAAGAGAACAAATTACAGAAGATAAGTAAGATACTAAAAGAATGTGAGATACCAAAACGAAATCAGGAAAGAGAAGAAAGTAAAAGGAAAATAAGTGAAAAGGAAAGGAGTCTAAATGAGGAACCATTAATAAGAAAAAGGAATGGAAGATGACAGAGTGAGTGAAGGGGAGTCACAGAGTGAAGGGATGAAAGGAATGAGGTTAATATAGAACGATAGAGGAAAAAGGAGTGAGAAAGTAAGTACACAGAAAGACAAAGGGAAGGACTGAGTGAACTGCAGTACAATGAGTGAGAAAGGAAAAAGAGTAAAAGAGCAAAAGAAGGCAAGAGAGGGGAAGAGAACTAAAGCAATGGTACTGAGAGAATGTGAGAAAGCTGAAAAGTGGTGGAAGGGAGAGAGGAAATGCAGACAGTTGAAATTGGATTGTGGAGTAGTGAAAGAAGTGGAGTAAAGGAACAGCGATGAAACAAAGTGAAAAAAGGCAGTGTAAGTGAGTAAAGAGAGCTAAATAAGGGTGGAAAAAGGAAAATGATTGTGAGACAATGGGAATACAATATAAATTACACAATGCAAACTATAGAATGGCTTATACAATATGTTACATTGTTTATTTTTGCTGTTCTCAGAATATATTGAATTTCACTTAAATTAGTGAGTTCAAACTCTTCATCATATAACAGCGGGAAAAAAAACCACAATCTAAAAGACTGTGTTTAAAAAAAACATAAAAACTTAAAAATCATATATGTACAGTAATCTTTGATTCACTTACTTTTCCTTGAGGCCAAATAGAAGATAGTGAAGGTCCTTTTGGTGGAAAAAAGTCTGCTGTTCTCTATAACTTCCATTTCATCGACTTCCTATGAAAAAAGATCTAAGAACATCATACCTTACACTTTCCTTACGGCCAAATCGTGTCAGATATATGAGCATTTTTTGCTATGAGATCTACTTACAGTACCTATATCAGATAAATAATTTTAAACATTAGACTAACTAAGTAACTAACTTTTATTAACTACTCCCGTCTTCAAAGGCCAATTACCTTTACTAAAACTTTGGTTTTAAAAACACTAGGTAAGAATTTTTGAAGTCATAAGGCAAACGTTGTTTATAAGTCAAATGAGAATCATTGCAGTAACTCCAACCTTTTTGACATTTTAAGTAGCATGTATAATGTCCTGATGTTGTCGAAGAACCGTCATGGTAAATATTAGCTACAGTTGTAAAGGTTCTTCCTGAAATTGATAACTGAGAAGCCACAAAATTTTGGATAGAAGTTGTCAATTTAGTTCCATCAGGTCTACATCGTTGGAAAACTAAAATGATATACTGACCACAACTTTGTATAAATAATGTGGATAGCATTGGACACTTACATTGGGTACACACCATATTATGATCTGCTGCTTTAATTAGATTTTTAAATGACACTGATTTACAGTCTGGTAAAGTCAAATATATAAATCTTTCAATGTCTATTCTAGTAGTACTTGATGAACTACAGTTGTGGCAGTCATGCTGACATTGATAAGAAAGGCTAAAAAGATTATCTACATCTACACCTTCATCTTCCAAAACACCAAACATATACATTAAAAATTCCTGACAATCCTGCTGAATGTTCTGTGAAAATTTATCTTGACCAGAACACATATCTAAAATATTTCGAATTTCTGTTACACTTTCTATTTTTGCTCTATCACTGCTACATTTCTCAAACACAGAATTCAATAAACCACACAATCTTTGATCCCGATTTTCAACAATCTGTTCTTGTAAAGTTTGAAGAAAAAAAACAACATTAACCACTACATTAGCATAGCAGTTGAAACCAGAACTGTTTTCAAACTGAAATCCAACTAAATTTTCATCAGAATCCTTTTCCTTTCTGTTTTGAATTACAGTTTCATCTACTTTTTGTCTTTTTGCTACTACCTCACTGCAATTATTCTCATTTCTTCTTTTTTGGCCTACCACACGTTTTTCAAACAGAGGATATTGAGGCAAATGTGGAGCATACTCTCTTCTTAACCTATAGTATTCTTTAACACAATCTAGATCTGCACAAATCTTTGTCTCATCACACTCAATCAAGTACAATCCTGATAAAGTTCTGACTCGTGATAATGCCACATATGCCATACCCTCTTTAAACACAGATCTTCCAATGTTCACCAAAGCACTATCTACACTTAAACCTTGAGATTAATGAATTGTCACCGCATATGCCAAACAAACAGGAAACTGTTTTCGGCGAACATATAAGTCTTTTACGAGCAAAAATCTAGCAGAACAACGACTGATTTGTTGTACTTGCTCAATACCATCAAATTTTATTTTTAAAAATTCAATTCCATCCCTATTTCTATAATTCACAAAATCAACAACATAACCCATTGCTCCATTTACCAGACCTCTTTCAACATTTAAATTCCTTCTCAAAATGATACGACAATTTAAACACACATTTAGAGTCTTTTCAAAACCAGCTGTTTTAGAAATACTTTTCTCTAATGAATCCAATTTTGACAAAAAATTGTTGCACCCATTTGCTCTATTTTATCTATTGCTTGCAGTTTCACAATCTCTTCATTTTCTAACTTTAACATTGTGTTGTTGAAGATGGAACATTCTTGCGGAGTTGGCATCAAACATATCCCAGATTTCTTCTCAGTCATTTTAAAAAAAATATTCTCTGGAAGAATGTTTTCATTTGGATACAAATTTGAAATTAATCGAGCATGTAAAGCTTCTTTCCCTAGCTCACTTACTTTTCTGATTCTTACATCTTGTAGAATATTTTTATAATCTTCATCTTTTGCCTGTCGCATATTTTGAAGCAGTTCAGCATATTTAAAATTTAACCATATATTAACGTTTCCAATGCTTCCAAGGGACTTCCTGGTATCTTCATGCGTAAGCATTTTAAACACTGGTTGTCCTTTTACTGGAGTCAACTGCAGTAGATCTCCAAAAACAATAATGTGTTTTCCTCCAAATAACACATCACACTCTGTTCTAAGAATCTCTTGCATTCTCAAATGCACAAAAGCAAGCATTAGATTTGAGACCATGCTTACTTCATCAATGATAAGAAGATTCATTTTCTTCAAGACTCTGGAAACTTCAGAACACGCATCTCCACATAGCTTGTTGTAATTCAATTTATTATCATGCTTAACTGGCAGCATCAGTAAACAATGTAGGTTAATCCCTTTAATGTTATGTGCTGCCAGTCCAGTTGGAGCGGTTACAATACAAGACAGCGGTGATTCAGTCCTTTTCTGCAAATAAGTTGCAATGGCTTTATTCAGAAAACTTTTTCCTGTTCCCGCTTTTCCACTTACATACAGTCGAACAGGCTTAAATGATGTACATGAGCACACTTTTTTCTCATGTCTGAATCCATGTTCAATCTGTTCTGTAACTTCGTCATATATTTTTTTCTGCTCAACGTTTAGTTGCTTTACCAAATCTTCTAAGTTAACTCCATCCTCTTGAGCTTGTTCCATAGCTCTTTCCACCTCCTCCATGGCAGTTGCAGCTTCATTTTGGATAATTGGTCCTCCTAGTGGATCCTGACTCAATGAAGTAGAACTCTGACTGTCTTGAGAACTGTCTCTAGCAATCTCTTCAGCAATTTTGGATTCTTGCTCTATTTCTTCGTTCAACATTTGCAGATAATTTGGAAAAACAGGACATTCTATGGTATCCTTAGTTGCATTAAAAGAGTCTTCATAACAGAGACATTCTCCAAGTAGTTCCTCTTTTGTAAGCCATGGCTTAAAGAGTTGCAAAAGAGCTAAATAGTAAAATTCTCTTTTGTCTGGAGCTTCATAACTCAATTTTCGATGATTAATCAAATGGCCTTTTCTCTGCTTCACTAGACATCCTTCATACCCAATGACAGCATATTTTCCATTATTGATATCTTCTGTGATGTTCCTCTTATAACTGTAGTTTTACAGAACTTCATACAAACAAGTGTTCTCAAGGTGAGTACTTCTATTTGGATCGTATGTATCCAACATATTTGTCTTCAAAATATCTGTACTGTTTGGTTCTTTCTCCGCCAAATATTCAATTTCTTGTACAGATTTCAAAACTCGGTTTCGTGTTGCAGCAAGACCTAGACTCACCCAAATAACTGTTCATGATTTGGCATAGAGACTTGCTGATGATAACCGATCAGAACATTCATATGCTCCAATTTCTCGATGCGACAACATCTTCAGACTGAAACTGTATAATTTCTTGCTTAGACTCTTTTCATGTGAAATGTCCTCCCACATTTCCTTCAGTTCTGTCTTTTCTTTTTTTGTGATGTGAGATGTCACATATCGAGCCACAGCAATAGAGTTGTCAGCAACGAACTGAATATCCATGTTAGCATTCCACATGGACAAAATCACTGGGTTGTAGTCGTTGATGTACTTGGACTCTTCATTTCTTTTTAAATTATATGTATTTTTGGGTGATTTCCTCGTCGCAGTATGTCGTAGAGATGACATCAAATTATTTACTCTTCCCTTAGAAATCACTGGTCGTGGAAACGCAAAACGACATTTCGTGTAGTACCTTTCCTTGTTTTGAATATTCGACGACAGTACTTTCCACAACGATGAGATTGAAAACGTAAAACTTGTTGCCTTAAACTGTTTTCTTCAGTAGTTTTCGGAACAGCACATGTTGAATACTCTTCAATGAAACTCATCACTGTTTCATCCGAATCTGATCCAAATTTGGGTGCATCTTTAATCCATAATAACATATGTATATGAGGAGCACCTCTCGCTTGATACTCCTTCCTCCAAAAGAAATCCAAAACCTCTCCAAGGGGAGGATTTTTTTTGTTGGTAATAAAAGACATTATAGCTTCAAATCTATGATTGAAATATCTGCATACATTCACTGGATCCAAAGAACACAGTTCTCCAGGTGTTTTCAATTCTATATTTTGTATGTTTCCATTTGCCTCTCGTAGAAATTGAAGTAAGTTGTCCCATGCATACTTAGCACAGTTAAGAGTGAGGAACCTTGTAGGAGTTCCTAAGTTTCTTAGCATACATTTCAATTCCCCATGACGATGGAACCAATACTCGTTTGTTCCACGCTGACATGCCATGAGATTGATTAGCTGAGATTCCAAAATACTGTCTTGCAGATTGACTTTCTCCATAAAGTCCCTCGCCGAAACATTTTGCAGATGAGCTCCACTTTTTAATATATGATTAACTGCATAAGAAAGCCCAGACAAATCACTTTCATACAGTAAATGAAACAAATATGGAATGCATTGACGAAATCTTGGATCTTCAGCACATAATCTTAAAGTCCGGTATTCAGCTGCAGGAATTTGAACTGGTCGATCGTCATATCGTCCACCTCGACCTGTTGGAAATAACTGTGGAAAACAACGAGCTTCCAAACTTTCTTCCCATACACTAATAGGACTTCCTTTTGCTGCTTTCATTTGAAACAAGTCAATTGCATTCCCCATTACTTCTTTGGAATGCAAAGGATGAACAGTATAATGTTCATATATTTCTTCACTTTTAGACACATCAACTTTTTCAATTTGGCCAACTGAACAATCACTGTCTTCTTCTGTAGCTGTTTCCTCTGCTCCAACACTTACATCTTTATAGTACTCATTGTTTTTGACCAAATACAACGTTGCCTTTTTGACTTTCCTAACATCCACTAAATCTTGCCAGATTTTCTTACTCTTTGTCGGAACCCCATTAACTAGAATAACCAGAGGATCCTCTTCTACTCTTTCTACCCCAATTGTATCAATATTTTTCTTGACATCTAGAGGCAAATAAACAACTCTTCCCTTTAATCCTCTTTGTAAATCTGTAGGAGGTAATTTCCCTATCCTAGGCTCCATGCGAACAATAGCTTGAAAAGGATGGACACATTGAATCAAAATTGATTCATAAGTATTTAAATCCATCAATTCAAAAGGAATATCTATCAACTGAAGATTATTATGAGCAGCTCTAGCAGGCATTCTATTTTCATTTAATTTTTTCAAACAATAATTACAAATACGCTGATCAAAACTCAAATCAAAACAATTCTCAACCAACAAATAACTTACAAAATCCTTCCATTCACTATTATTTTCCAATTCACATTTTGCATATAAATCAACTAACCTAGTCTGAATCTTATAATGAGTCTGTTGACAACACACACAAGTTAAATTAGGCCTTTCACTTGATTTCACCTTAAACTTGGTAATTTCCTCGTCAAACTTTTCTGTACTTGAAATCTGTACATTGTCTTCCACATTACCATCCATTCCTATATCCATTTCTACACTGTCCTCTTTGTTCCCAAAATAACAAAACTCAATTTCTTCACAAATAGTCTTCACATCTACTTCAGATCCATGCAAAAGAGCACTGTTTAACTGTTTAAGCTTAAGTGCTGGACTTTTTGCATAATACAACCTTCTCACTAATTTCCTCACCTTACTATGATTGACTGCTAACATCCTAAAATGATGAAAAACACTCTGACATACTTTTCTAGAAAGACAAGCCAGTGAATGCCCGTGCAAACCTGTGCTTTCTCTCACTCTGCAAGGATCTAAGTCTTGTAAGATTTTCATTTTTTGTTTTAGACTTTTCTTACTATATGTACGTAAGAATTTTCGAAGTAACTCGATCGAATCCTGTCGCACACTACAAATACTACTGCACTTCCATGTGTACACTGGACCCTTACTACATCTCCCTAAAACTTCATCTGCTAACACCTCTTCTGCATCTCTAGACACAAGTTTCTCTTTTTCCATCACACAACCATCTTTCACCTCATATGCTCGACCACTGGTGTCAACTGCATGCACCAAATCATTTTCCTGAAAGTAACTCTCCTCATTAAAAAATGGCTCAGAACTTGAACTATGCATCCATTCTCCAGAAAATACTTCACAAAAATTAGTCCGAATAAATATTCTTTTCCATCTACTGTTCGATTTGAAAACATCAATTGCCTTATTAAGTATCCTAATTCTATTGATTACTAAAATAAATAATTTTTTCTTAACTTCAAAAGCCTGATCAACAATCTTCTCTACACTTTTCTTTTTCTTGTAAAAAAGCAGCTCTCTGTTTACCTTTCTTTTCATTTTTTAGCAAATTTAAAACGACCCTATTGCGAAACATTCGTCTACGAATGTCCCTAAATTGATTTAACCTTCTATTGATATCCATATTCTTCTCTCCTGCTCCAATAGAGATATTTTTTGAAGGCCTCTCCTTCCTTTTCAAATTTGTTCTCTCCTTCTGGATCTTCACATTACCGTTAACATTTTTTTTTGTTTTACATATGTTGCGGAAAAAAGATTTAGTTGTCTTACCAGGACCTTCTTGGGTATTTTTTGAAGTACTTGTTGTAGAGGATTCCTTTACTTTCGTTGCTAATTTTGTAATTTTCCTTATGGTATTTTTTCTTCTCCTTTGCTTTGACGGCATTTTTGCTAACTTTTAAAATGTTGAATACAATCTGTGGTAAACAAAAAAATAACACATTATAGACCACTATTAGCAAACAACAAAGAAATCACAATAAGCAAACGATATAAACACTAATTTGCAACATATCTAAGTTTATACCACAAGGCAATCTTAACCTCTTCGCCGCTAATGACAAGGGTAACTCGTCATGGACTTTCCATTGATTTCAATGGAAAATCAATGAAAAGTAAAATATTGCCTTAGCAGCCAAGTGGATAAATAAGGCCCAAATGTATATACCATTGATTTGCCCCTAAAATCATTTTTTGAATAATATTTTAGAAACACAGCACAGGACCTATGTACAAACATTCACCTTCACTACTGAAACCTCACTGTTTCACAAAATACAAATCCCCTATCTTGCAAATATACATAGCAAGCATTATTAAAAAGCAAGACACAAACCAACAGCAAAGAAACTCAGGGCCTTATTTATGGAGGACTTGCGCCACCGGTACGTCACTTTTGTCCCATGTTAAAAGTGACGCACCTGCGCCACAAGGCAATCATAAATAACACCCAAATGTAAATACCATTGATTTGCCCCCAAAATCGTTTTTTGAATAACATTTTAGAAACACAACACAAGACCTATGTACAAGCATTCAATTTCACTACTGAAACCTCATTGTTTCACAAAATACAAATCCCCTATCTTGCAAATATACATACCAAGCATCATCAAAAAGCAAGACAGAAACCAATAGCAAAGAAACTCAGGGCCTTATTTAGGAAGGCCTTGCGCCACCGGTGCATCACTTTTTTCCCATGTTAAAAATGACGCACTGGCACCACAAGGCAATCATAAATAAGACCAAATGTAAATACCATTGATTTGCCCCCAAAATCGTTTTTTGAATAACATTTTAGAAACACAGCGCAGGACCTATGTACTAGCATTCAATTTCACTACTGAAACTTCACTGTTTCACAGAATACAAATCACCTATCTTGCAAATATACATAGCAAGCATCATCAAAAAGCAAGACAGAAACCAATAGCAAAGAAACTCAGAGCCTTATTTATGAAGGCCTTGCGCCACCGGTGCGTCACTTTTTTCCCATGTTAAAAGTGACGCACTGGCGCCACAAGGCTATCATAAATAACACCCAAATGTAAATACCATTGATTTGCCCCCAAAATCGTTTTTTGAATAACATTTTATAAACACAGCACAAGACCTTTGTACAAGCATTCAATTTCACTACTGAAACCTCACTGTTTCACAAAATACAAATCCCCTATCTTGCAGATATACTTAGCAAGCATCATCAAAAAGCAAGACAGAAACCAATAGCAAAGAAACTCAGGGCCTTATTTATGAAGGCCTTGCGCCACCGGTGCGTCACTTTTTTCCCATGTTAAAAGTGACGCACTGGCGCCACAAGGCAATCATTAATAAAGCCCAAATGTAAATACCATTGATTTGCCCCCAAAATCGTTTTTTGAATAACATTTTAGAAACACAGCGCAGGACCTATGTACAAGCATTCAATTTCACTACTGAAACCTCACTGTTTCACAAAATACAAATCCCCCATCTTGCAAATATACATAACAAGCATCATCAAAAAGCAAGACAGAAACACATAGCAAAGAAACCCAGGGCCTTATTTATGAAGGCCTTGCGCCACCGGTGCATCACTTTTTTCCCATGTTAAAAATGACTCACTGGCACCACAAGGCAATCATAAATAAGACCAAATGTAAATACCATTGATTTGCCCGCAAAATCGTTTTTTGAATAACATTTTAGAAACACAGCGCAGGACCTATGTACAAGCATTCAATTTCACTACTGAAACCTCACTGTTTCACAAAATACAAATCCCCTATCTTGCAAATATACATAGCAAGCATCATCAAAAAGCAAGACAGAAACCAATAGCAAAGAAACTCAGAGCCTTATTTATGAAGGCCTTGCGCCACCGGTGCGTCACTTTTTTCCCATGTTAAAAGTGACGCACTGGCGCCACAAGGCTATCATAAATAACACCCAAATGTAAATACCATTGATTTGCCCCCAAAATCGTTTTTTGAATAACATTTTAGAAACACAGAGCAAGACCTATGTACAAGCATTCAATTTCAATACTGAAACCTCACTGTTTCACAAAATACAAATCCCCTATCTTGCAGATATACATAGCAAGCATCATCAAAAAGCAAGACAGAAACCAATAGCAAAGAAACTCAGGGCCTTATTTATGAAGGCCTTGCGCCACCGGTGCGTCACTTTTTTTCCATGTTAAAAGTGACGCACTGGCGCCACAAGGCTATAATAAATAACACCCAAATGTAAATACCATTGATTTGCCCCCAAAATCGTTTTTTGAATAACATTTTAGAAACACAGCGCAAGACCTATGTACAAGCATTCAATTTCACTACTGAAACCTCACTGTTTCACAATATACAAATCCCCTATTTTGCAGATATACATAGCAAGCATCATCAAAAAGCAAGACAGAAACCAATAGCAAAGAAACTCAGGGCCTTATTTATGAAGGCCTTGCGCCACCGGTGCGTCACTTTTTTTCCATGTTAAAAGTGACGCACTGGCGCCACAAGGCAATCATAGATAAGCCCAAATGTAAATACCATTGATTTGTCCCCAAAATCGTTTTTTGAATAACATTTTAGAAACACCGCTCAGGACCTATGTACAAGCATTCAATTTCACTACTGAAACCTCACTGTTTCACAACATAAAAATCCCCTATCTTGCAGATATACATAGCAAGCATCATCAAAAAGCAAGACAGAAACCAATAGCAAAGAAACTCAGGGCCTTATTTATGAAAGCCTTGCGCCAACGGTGCGTCACTTTTTTCCCATGTTAAAAGTGACGCACTGGCGCCACAAGGCTATCATAAATAACACCCAAATGTAAATACCATTGATTTGTCCCCAAAATCGTTTTCTGAATAACATTTTAGAAACACAGCGCAAGACCTATGTGCAAGCATTCAATTTCACTACTGAAACCTCACTGTTTCACAAAATACAAATCCCCTATTTTGCAGATATACATAGCAAGCATCATCAAAAAGCAAGACAGAAAGAAATAGCAAAGAAACTCAGGGCCTTATTTATGAAGGCCTTGCGCCACCGGTGCGTCACTTTTGTCCCATATAAAAAGTGACGCACCGGCGCCAAAAGGCAATCATAAATAACACCCAAATGTAAATACCATTGATTTGCCCCCAAAATCGTTTTTTGAATAACATTTTAGAAACACAGCGCAGGACCTATGTACAAGCATTCAATTTCACTACTGAAACCTCACTGTTTCACAAAATACAAATCCCCTATCTTGCAAATATACATAGCAAGCATTATCAAAAAGCAAGACACAAACCAACAGCAAAGAAACTCAGGGCCTTATTTATGGAGGCCTTGCGCCACCGGTGCGTCACTTTTGTCCCATATTAAAAGTGACGCACCGGCGCCAAAAGGCAATCATAAATAACACCCAAATGTAAATACCATTGATTTGCTCCCAAAATCGTTTTTTGAATAACATTTTACAAACACAGCGCAGGTCCTATGTACAAGCATTCAATTTCACTACTGAAACCTCACTGTTTCACAAAATACAAATCCCCTATCTTGCAAATATACATAACAAGCATCATCAAAAAGCAAGACAGAAACCAATAGCAAAGAAACTCAGGGCCTTATTTATGAAGGCCTTGCACCACCGGTGCATCACTTTTTTCCCATGTTAAAAATGACGCACTTGCGCCACAAGGCAATCATAAATAAGACCAAATGTAAATACCATTGATTTGCCCCCAAATCGTTTTTTGAATAACATTTTAGAAACACAGCGCAGGACCTATGTACAAGCATTCAATTTCAGTACTGAAACCTCACTGTTTCACAAAATACAAATCCCCTATCTTGCAGATATACATAGCAAGCATCATCAAAAAGCAAGACAGAAACCAATAGCAAAGAAACTCAGGACCTTATTTATGAAGGCCTTGTGCCACTGGTGCGTCACTTTTTTCCCCATGTTAAAAGTGAAGCACTGGCGCCACAAGGCTATCATAAATAACACCCAAATGTAAATACCATTGATTTGTCCCCAAAATCGTTTTCTGAATAACATTTTAGAAACACAGCGCAAGACCTATGTGCAAGCATTCAATTTCACTACTGAAACCTCACTGTTTCACAAAATACAAATCCCCTATTTTGCAGATATACATAGCAAGCATCATCAAAAAGCAAGACAGAAAGAAATAGCAAAGAAACTCAGGGCCTTATTTATGAAGGCCTTGCGCCACCGGTGCGTCACTTTTGTCCCATATAAAAAGTGACGCACCGGCGCCAAAAGGCAATCATAAATAACACCCAAATGTAAATACCATTGATTTGCCCCCAAAATCGTTTTTTGAATAACATTTTAGAAACACAGCGCAAGACCTATGTACAAGCATTCAATTTCACTACTGAAACCTCACTGTTTCACAAAATACAAATCCCCTATCTTGCAAATATACATAGCAAAGACAGAGGCAGACACTATTAATTGCTTCTCAAAAATATAAAAGGCATTCTTTTACCCCAAAATCGTTTTTTACATAACTTTTTACAAACACAGCACAAGTCCTATGTACAAGCATTCAATTTTACTACTGAAACTTCAGTATCTGCTTCCAAATCTTCTCCATAGAGCAAATAAGTCTCTATATAAATTAAATGAATCATTACTTACCTTTACAAATGCTTTGGGAGATTAGGAACAGTGTCAGATACACACACCAATATTTCTTTAGCAGAGCAAAAGGTATGTTCTCCAGGCACTGAAACCATTAATGGCACTGAAAACCTCTAATTCTACACAGATATGCCTCATTTCAACCAATCAAAACTATTCCCTCACTATTTTCAAACCAACACCCTCAATACACCAGCTTATCCAGGGCATTATTGCTTTAATTGACTTTTTCTTAACCTTTCAAATTGCTTCTTTCACACAACACAACCATGCACCCTAACTTTCAGTTTTTAACTATCTGAATCCACCAATCATTGCTTGTGATTCAAGAGCAGGGAAACTCCACAATTTTTTTTTGTAAACTCCTACTGTTCCAACTGCCATTTCATTCCCACACTTCATCTGACTGCACCAGAACCTTCTCTCTCCATGTATTCTGTCTGGAATATTGGACATAGCTACATCCACTGGGCTCAAAGGTATGCAGCTAGCAGAAATTTTCACAACCTTGATTTATCAAATGTGGAAATCAAGTGGATTGGCCAGAGAGGATTGAGATGTCACCAATTGATACCATTGGTGAAAACCTTTTTGCATCTGCCAAACCCTGACCTCTTAATAGTGCACTGTGCAGGAAATGACTTGGACACTATGACTGGGGTTGGTCTGGAAATGCTTTTAAAGGACACCTTTGATCAATTGATGACACTTTTCCCAAAAACTGCCTTGGTATATTCTAATATATGCCAAAGACAGAAATGGAACTGGTCCAACCAATTTTGTCCACAATTTGAGAAAGCACGGAAACATGTGAATAAATCTGTTTCTGCTTACATGAGAGACTGTGGAATGGGTTCAATATACAATAATAACTTGCGTTACAACATGCAAGACATCTACAGAGGAGATGGTGTGCACTTCTCAGATGAGGGGAATAGAATATTCCTCCTGAATTTAAGACTGTGCATTGGAACCTACTTGTAGGTACTTAAATCAGCCACAGAACCCAAAATCTCTTTTCAGGGCTACCCTACCTCTGATCACTCATAATGATTTTCTTTTTCTAACTTTTTTCACTATTTTTCACCAAAGTACGCTCCCTGGTACGCTCCCAGGTACGCTTCCCGGTGCGCGTACCGGGCGCTCCCCCGCGAATTTTTAAAAAAAAGAATTATTTTTTGGCCTATATGAGCCTCCTAAGCCCCCCTCACAAAACCTAGGGGGTCAGGGGCTGTCTACAGTGCCCTCTTCTACCCATTCCCAATGTTGTTTGTCCTCCATCTTGTGTCTTGATTGTACCGAAACACAAAATGGAGGACTCCCGTAACGCTGCCGGTGTGCGTACCGGGGCGCGCACTGGTAAGCGCTCCCTAAAAAAAGGTGGGAAAGTAATTTATAGAAAAACCACTGGAGACACTTTCATCAAATATAGAATAGGCCCTACTACATAGCAGTCCCTACCATTTACCCAAATTTGGTGGAATTCCATTGAGACATTTAGGCTGTAGGCCTGTCTAAATATCCTGAGGTAAATTACATGACCAAAACACATATGAAGTGTTAGAATTTACAACCAATTAAAAAGTTACTTTCATTTTCTACGATTATTTCCTGACATTTGATTGGTTATGTACATGAATATATATGAAAAAAAGAGAGGGAAACACGGCCATTTTGACTACTACTTCCTGAAGTACATTTGAAAAGAAATTACACTGAGAACTTCAACTGCTTTCTCAAAGGTAAGTTGTTATTTTGGAAAGTGAAGTATGTTGTGCACTTTAAGTTTATTTGAGAAAAAATATTCTGTTAGTTATATACTATCCCTCTGTAATAGTTATAGATTGAGATAGGCTTCTCTGTTATAGTTATAGATTGAGTTAGGCTTCCCTTGTATTATTATAAATTTACTTAGGCTTTATCACATACACTTTTTTATATTTCTAATTCCAGCCTGATACCATACACTACCCAAAGATAACTTCACTGTTAAAAAATCCAAACTACCTGTCTGAACTTAAACACTAAACTACTGATATACTTATTTTTTATGCAATTTACAGCAACAAAATGGAAGGAGAACAGGATATTTCTTTTGAAATTGTTTTGGACAACAACACAGAAGAAAAAATTGCTGAGAATGATGACTTTGATTTTATGGATGAGTCTCTGGACCATGAATTAGTTCAGTGTGTGGAATCAATGGAATCACAGAATGAAAATGAGGACATTCCAGACAATATATTGTTAGAAGTTTTATTAAATTATGAAAAACAATCAGAAGAATACATTTATATTTAATAATCAAAAATTGTTCAAGCCATTATTCATTTTTATATGTAATTCATCAAGTAGTTCCAAAATGTTTATAATATAAAGTGAGACTTATAGTATACTGTGCAACTTTTTTGTGTTACATAGTAAGTTTGCTCATAGTTGCTTCCTTTCTCCCACTATATTATCTCCAATGTGTATTAAACATCTCTTTATCATCTCCTGCCTCCATGTTGTTTCTGCTTTCCTGACAGACTATGGTATGAATTCCATATACCACAATAACTTCTGTAACAACATGCAAGATATCTACAAAGGAGACGGTGTATATTAAGTTTTAGACTCTGCATTGGTACCTACATGTTGGTACTTAATAAAAAAAAAAACCAACAAAAAGAACAATTAATAAACATACAATTTTTGAAAAGTCTGTCATTCTTTTTTCCCCATGGTACGATCCCCGGTACACTCCCCAGTCCGCTCCCCGGTGCATGTACCGGGAGCTCCCCCCACGCAAAATGCCCTTTTATAGCCCCCACATCAAACCTAGGGGGTCAGGGGAGGTCTATCCCTGCCCCCTTATGGTCATTTCCCCCTTTGTTTTGGCCACCTATTGCGTCTCGATCCTACCGAGACACAAGATGGTGGCCGCTCCGGACTGTTTGGAATGTTTACAGACACCCGAGAGCCAATCAGCTTTCCGTGCGCAAGTCGTGTGGCGCGCCCAGTGCGCGTACCGGGGCGCGCCCATAGATATATATATTTTTTTTAACCTAAATTTCTCAAAATTCACTGGAGCACATATCTTGAGACATAGCAAAGGCATATCGGGCTACCAGTCCCTACAATTTTGCCAAGTTTGGTGTAAATCCATTCAGCCGTTCGGGCTAAAAGTGAGTTTGACCGCCCTATGCAAATTAACATGGGGAAAACGCGTTTTGGGACCCCCCTTTTATCTCGGACCCCGCTTGACGAATCCCCCCCCAAACTTTCAGGGAAGGACCGGAGCTCGGCGAGGCCATTTTGAGGAAATTTTCAGGCAGATTCGTCAACCGGCGCCAAAGTTATTCCAAATAGAATTTTGAGATTTTGCATTGAAAAAAATCCTAACTATAACTACCTACTGGCGACCCTGCACTTTAATGGCAAAATAAAAGAAGCTATTTGACAAGCCTGACTCCGGACGATCATTGTTGTTTGCGCGCTGGGAAAATAGGCAGAGGTGCTGCCGTTTTTCAAGTCGGAGAGTAATATATATATATATATATATATATATATATATATATATATATATATATATATATATATATATATATATATATAGTGCATTTCGCATTATGTTTGTTAATTGTGGTATAGCTAACTCTCATATCCTGTCAAAACAGTTTACTTCCTAAGCCTGAATTTACACTGCATTGTCTGATGCGCAAGCAGTAGAGGTTGGTTTATGCTGTTCTTTTATTAAAGTCCGACATTTACTCATGTTTTAAAATGTGCTGTTTACAGTTTACATGCAAGCGCGCATCAGTTACATACTTTAGGACTAGCTTTTGGTGTTGAAAATGGTATTCGGTGCAGCAGCACATATACACTATTTTGGTGTTAACATTTAGTCAGTCCTTTAAAAGTATTGTTGCTGGGCCAAACTGCAGGAAGAGGTATTGGAGTAGAAGGCAGTTACTGTGATGTTCGATTGGCGCTGGGAAATCCTTGCGATTTTCAGCGCTGACACGGTATCATTCCTTCCCGTCCTGCATTCCGACCCAGAGTACTAAAGTAGCTAGGTGACTGGGAACCGTGAAAGCTGATGCCTAACGGTGAGGATTGCTGAGCTAGAGACATTTTTATTTCCACATGGCCTTCCCCAACCCCGATTTTGTACTGCATCTATGCTGTGGGCTTGAACTGTTGTGGTATTCAAAACATGACGTGAAGATGTGGTCGGCATTGCACCTACCTGATCTGCTGATTTTATAAGTTCAGTTTATCTATAATTAGCACCCCAGAATCTCCAGAACAACACACTCCAGTCGATCTTACGATATGGTTTTTTTTAATTCGATTTTTGGCTTGGAAGGGTCATTGTGTTGAACCGACTTTGAGGGGTGCCAGCGATGGCTGGCTGTCTTTTGGCAAATGTATTGGTTAAATAAGAGGCACAGATATTTTCTGGGATATTAGAGTTGTTTGTGATGCAGGTTGGTCTTGCAATCTCATTTATTGTTTTCCTGAATTTCTTTGAATTGTTTTGTTCTTTGTCATGAAAATCCTTGGCCGAATAAGAATCTATTTGTGGCTTCCTCTCTCTGTACATAGCTGCTTCTTAGACTGTATTTTAGTTACCCCTAACTGATCCAGATGGCAGTCTGATGATTGGAATTTCCTAAAGGCTCTCTGTGCCTGATTTAATGTTCATTTGCCTGTCTGTAGGCTGGAGATACATACTTCCTGCATTGATGTTGGTGCTTGCGTTGTTTGTTGTTACAGCTTTCTTCTCCTTTGTAATATTTTGAAACACATTTTAGGCAGAATGCCTCCCAAGATTAGACCGAGTCTGTGTGAATAGACACTGATTCATATAAGATTTCTTATACTCTTTTCGCAGTCCAATTTATTGTGAAGTCTAAGCATTTTAGCTTTATTTAATTCATGATGTACATGGTGCCAATATTTTGTTGTCCTGAGTGGGTGCTTTTAAACTCCTACGTCTACACTAGGACTAGTGTAGTCCTACGTCTACACTGCTGTTTATGTTATTCCAATGCGCAGAGCCTATTGGGAAAATAAGAACTACACTACAACAGGGGGGGGTGGAAAAAAAAGTAGAATGTATAAAAAAATAAAGGGAGAAGAAGGAAGGAAGTAAAATAAAATTTGAAAGCAAGTAATAGAGAAAAAACAGTGCAAAACTCACTAAAAACACACAAAAAGTAGAAAAAAACGCAACATGTACAGTTCATAAGAGCAAGGAAAAGATAATATATATAAAAGATCAAAAAAAAAAGTTTTGGTAGAGAAGGTTTGAAAATAAATATAGAGGATTGAAAAGTAGGCCCAAGCAACATAACAGAGAAGAAAACAAGATGGCTGCACACATGCGCAACCACAACCGAGTGGTGCAGTTTGCGTGATATTTCCCCCCAAACAAGAAATCCGTGTTGCTGTTCGGTGAAATGTCACACAATAAGGTGTGGGACAAGCAACTCCGTTTTCTTGCAGAACTCCGGGTAGTGCTGCAGAGTGTTTTTCACCACTTCACGGGCTTCCACGTAGCGCTGCTATGCAAACTGCGCCAGGCTTAATTAACATCAGACACCCTTTTAGTTCAAGTTGGTCGTCATTCCCTGAAAAACCAGTTGAGTTAATCCTGCTCATGCAAATGATCAGAGGTCCTGGGGGTAGAAGATAGATTTTTAGGTTATATCAGCTATATGTACCTGGAGAACACAGAAGGGCTGATTACGATATCAGCGGTTGGACCGCTGCCCGCTATCATGGCGGTCAGGAGACAACCCGACAGGCAGGTGATGGTCTGACTGCTAAATTAGAATATGTCCGCCTGACTGCCGGTTGCAAAGTGCTCATTTAAAAGGCAGCTTGTGCTGCCGCCCAGAAAAAGGACCCTAGCACAAGCCGCAGTGTAAAAGAGCACTTTGTGCACATCTGTGCATATGGCCGGGATGCCCGTCACCCCCTCCCAACACAATCCCCAAAGGATGGGAAGTCGGACGCAGGCTTGAACTTTTGGAAGGCGGGAGGGAGTCACCCTCCCGGCCGTATTTATTAAAATATGAAACAAAATTTAAAACATTAAATAAAAGTTTCATAATCATGTACAATTTTACATTTATTACATTTCGATGAAGACATGTTCTTTGGCTAACCTTAAAAGATCTCTAATACAAAGGTTTCCTAGCCGAGTCTAACATCCTGCAAATGCATACATTCTAAATTAAAATTGTACATCCTAGCATTAAGGGCCAACGGCAAGGTCTTAACCGGTGTCAGATCCCTACTACCAAAACTCTCGCCCTCACGGTGTGAGTGGCGCATGCGCAGAGGACTGTACCCTCATTGCCAACTGTAATTTCCCTTGTCTTGGTGGGGGCCTCCCTTTCCACTCGACGCCATCTTAAAGGTCGTCCGAGTTCCCGTGTGAGGTATCTGTAGGAAGGACAGCGTGGACTCCCCCCCATCCCCACACTCTCTATCCGCCGTCGCGGATATCCGGCCCCCGGGAAATTAGAAGGAGGGGCATATAGCCGCCTCCTCCCCTGGAAGGGGCCTATGGCCGTCTCCCCTTAGGCGACCCATCCTTAGTGGGTGCCGCCTCCCCGTGGGAGGGGCCAATGGCCGCCTCCCCCCGGGCGCTCCCATCCATAGTGGGTGGCGCCCCCCTCTAGGGACCTTGAAACTACTGCTCACCGATCATGACCTTACCGCCACAGGCCGGATAGTTGACCGACTATCCGGCCCCCCCAAACTCCTCCTAAAGGTCATGCTTCCTCAAACCCCTTAGCCATGCTATGAAGTCTCCTATGAGTAAAACATTCCCCTCCCGGGACAGGTGAACCCCATCATTCAGATACATGTGATCACCCCGAATACACCCATGAGGAATGCTATGCAACTGCGCAGAGCGAAACAATCTACCAATTTTATTGTTTACCTTCTTCACCGAATGGTTCAGTGCTGACACCGAAAGGCCCCCCCGCCATACTTTCCTGGGAATCATGTGGGACCAGGCAATCGTGCACCCCGGGATTCTTTTTGCCAACCAACTAACAGCAGACAAAATTTGTTCAAACAACACTCGTCTACCCAGTGTCACCAAGTCATTGCCCCCCAGGTGTACTATGACTACAGATGGCGGTGACCTTTGCCGCCCTAAGAGACCCTCGACAAATGACTCGAATTGGTCAAAACAGAGCCCGCCCTTCCCATGGAAGGTCACTCTGTTCCCGTATTCCCCAGCTGCGCGAGTCGCGTCACCTGCTTTGAATACGTCCCCGGCGCGCCTCACGTATGAGTGGCCCACGACCCATACCACTCTCTCTCCAGTCGGTGATCCTTGACTGCTGGTCTCCTGGTGCTGGGTCGACTGCAAATTCCGCCCCGCGTGACAGGCTCGCGAAACTGTAATTCAAACAAAAGACAAGAAGCGTGAGTGCATGTCAATTGACCTTTTGAAGCAATTCGAGGACCATCGTCCCAACTGTTTCACTTCCTCCGCACTCCGACCCCTTGCTGTAGCCTTGACTGCTGGTCTCCTGGTGCTGGGTCGACTGCAAATTCCGCCCCGCGTGACAGGCTCGCGAAACTGTAATTCAAACAAAAGACAAGAAGCGTGAGTGCATGTCAATTGACCTTTTGAAGCAATTCGAGGACCATCGTCCCAACTGTTTCACTTCCTCCGCACTCCGACCCCTTGCTGTAGCCTCAGTAGCAGCCCCTATCCTAAAGGAGTGGGTCCCAAAATCGCACGGGTCCATGACCGCAGCAGCGATTGTCAGTGCTAGCACCGTCTGGAACTGAAACCTCGTCAGTGGGGTGCCATCGTTGTGCCTCAGCAAACTCCCCCCCCATGTATCCGCCCTCAGTGCCAAGTATTCCTCTATACACATTATCGGGCACGTGGGGGACCCTTGCACGCGCTGCACAACAACACTATTTCCCGTAGCTCCCTGGTCAGTCTTGGACCTGGCTATCGTGACTACCATCGAATCACCCCTAATTAGGATGTGATCCCTGCACAAGCCTCCCTCAACATCTTTCTTATTCCTTGCGACCAGTTCGCTCACCCGCATAGCCCCATGGAACGCTAATGCGAAGCTGCCCGGAACAGAACTGCTTCGAATTGGAAGAAGCATGTCTCGACTAGTTTCGCCATGAGTAGGGACAACCTTTCTAAGCCAATCGGGCGCCTCTCATCTTGCTTGCGACCCTCGAGGCGCTGCCAGCCGCGAAGGGCTTTTTTCGCCAAAAAGGAACCCGTTGGGTCTTTGATGCCATGCACCTGCGCCATGAATGAAATGGCCGCCCTGTGCCTATTGGCCGTTGCCGCTGATCGGCCTTCTCTGTGCAGTGCTACCAGGAACCCTAGGAAGGATTCCTCCTGACCCCAGTTCTGATTCCCTGTCGGACCCAAAAATGCACAATAGGAACGAAACGCTCCTTCGTATGCCTTCCTCGTCCTGGGGGCTAAGCTTGCTGCCACGAGGTCTTGTAATCCGGGGCACCGATTAGCCAGAGTGCTTCGGGGAATGGTGCCGCCACTAGGTCCGCTGTAGGTAGATAACCCCTGAACGCCTGCATATGTGAACGAGAGAGTGCATCAGCCGCATGATTCAGTACACCCGGCACATGTTTCGCCCTGAACTGTACATTCAGTCTCATGCAAAGAAGCACAATTTCTTTCAACAATCTCAAGATCCATTTGCAGCGTGCTGCCTGTTCGTTAATACATTCGACAACAGTCATATTATCAGACCAAAATACCACAGAGCGGTCTCTGAAATCGTCTGGCTATGCCATCAGAGCAACAAAAATAGGGAACAGCTCCAGGAACCCAATGTTCCTTGTGAGACCGCTGGAGTGCCACCACGCCGGCCATGTTTGCGCCGACCATCGGTTACCAAAAATGGCGCCAAATCCCACGCTCCCCGCCGAGTCAGTCCACAAACCCAGCTCGTCTGAAGACGCTGGCGGCTTGCTCCATACTACTCGACCGTTGAAGTCCGCCAGAAATGCCAACCAAATGCGCATATCCTGGCGAACCTCTGCAGACAGTCTCGTACGGTGGTGCCCTACTTTGAGACCAACCATAGCTTGTGCAACAGAGCGTGAGAAGGGGCGGGCCATTGGTATAACTCTCAAGGCAAAGTTAAGCTGACCCACTGTTTGCTGTAACTGGTGCAGGGTCACTTTCTCCTTACTCAGGCATAGCTTCAAGGAAGCCCTAAATTTGGTTACCTTTCCTACCGGTAAACGGAAACATCCCTCCACAGAATCGAGCTCAATTCCCAGAAACTCCAGTGAAGTAGATGGTCCAACCGTCTTACCTGGTGCCAATGGGACTCCAAACTCCCTCATGAGGATACAGAAGTCATGTAGCGCCTGCGCACATTTCGTGTCGCCGGCTGCTCCCAAGAATAGGAAGTCATCTAGATAATGCATAACATGCCTATGCCCGGTGGCCTCGGTGAATGCCCACTCTAAAAAGCAGCTGAATTTTTCAAAATAGGCACAAGAAATGGAGCAACCCATCGGCATGCATTTATCCATGTAATAACTCCCTTGGAATGCAAAACCTAGCAAACGCTGATCCTGTGGGTGTACCGGGAGCAACCGGAATGCTGATTCGATATCTGATTTCGCCATCAGCGCCCCGGGGCCCAGGCGATTTAACATGGCGACGGCATCATCGAATGATGCGTACCGCACCGAACAGACTTCTGGGTCAATGGCCTCGTTCACCGAGAAACCCCTTGGAGCAGACAGGTTATGGATCAGCCTAAACTCCCCCGGGTCCTTCTTCGGGACCACCCCTAATGGGGAACAGATGAAATCCGCTACTGGTGGGCGCTGAAACGGCCCCGCCACTTGCCCTAGACTGACTTCTTTTGCAATTTTTCTCTCTACCACACTTGGATTATGTTGCGCTGATAACTGGTTTTTACAAAAGGATTCCCCTCGAAAATCCCCCGCCGGGATGTGGAAGCCGTGTAAGAATCCCTTCCTCAACACCCCAGCGGAGACATGATCAGAGTATTTGTTTAACCAAGGAGTCATAGCCATGAGATCAACGGGTGTAGGCAATTGGTCACAACGATCAACCTCACTCCTGCTTGGACCCTCCCTTTCCTCCCGCCCCGTTATTTTTCGATCTACATGAACTCTCTCCGGGTGTGAGGGATTCCCACAGCCCGCACACACATGTTTGAACCTACATGTCCCTTGCGGTCTGTTACAGTTGCCTCGATTGAAGCCCCAACAGACCCCCCGCTTTCCACCATTCCCGCCGGTTTTCGGCTGGTGATCGCCACTGGCGCCTGCTCGAAAGGGCCCTGCGGGCCTTTGGCGGGAAACCCCTGACCCACTCCCGCCTGGCAAGGATGTACCTGCCGCCCCCGGCAGGAGCTGCTTATGCCAGGAGACTGAGTCGAGGCAGTCCCATGTCAGAGAGGCATCATATTCTTTCGCTTTTCGGAATTTCATGTTGTAACCTTTCCATTCCTCCCCCTCATACATTGCATAAAAATCCATTATACGAGTTTGATAACAAGACAGTTCAGTTAATACCTCGGGCTTACGTTCCCCCATAACTGCAGTAAATATTGCAAAGGCCTTCGCCCAATTCGTTATCGTTTCATCCACCCTGAACTCCGCCATCTTGGCGCGCCAGATGCTCGGGTGCCACAAATCTTTCTGGGTTTTAGCATACTCCATCTCGCGATGGTCAGTTAATAACGAAAACATATTGACGTACTTGTCTCCCCATATCAATTCTTTCGTGGCAATAGGGATGTGTTGTGCCACCCTCTCCCGCCTTGAGGGTAATGAGCCCTCCCCCGCCATTGGCAAAGCGAGCTTACCCGGTTCGGTCGTTGTACCCGCCGCTTTCTCGAGACCAACTGCCGGTCCTCCCGGTGTCACCTGTGGGGAAACAAGAGGGAAATTCGTCTTCGCTGCATCTCGCGACTGCCGCAACTGCTGGATTAGTAACTTGGCCTCTTCGGCCGTGTCTCCGGGCGCTGTAGCACCCCCCGCCTTTTTATTGAGCCATGAGGCCAACTGGGTGGCCAATTCAGGAGGCATATCCTCATCGGTAGCGGGCGTAATCACAACCGGGATCGGTTGACCCACGTCACAACCGGGATCGGTTGACTCCTCTTGACCCGCTTCCCTCTACCCTCGGGGACGATTCCCGGCAAGGCCGGGCCTATTACCTTTTTAGGGTTACCAGGATTGTTCAGTGGGTTACCAGGATTGTTCAGTGCAGCCAGTTGCTTTTTGACGTCCGCCAAACCTCGACCGATCGCTGGGACTTGTCCGATTTTCCGTTCCATGCCAGCCATTTGGTTCACCAACATGCGTAGCACCTTATCTGTCTCGGAACCCTTTCCTGCCTTCTTGCCAGACATGGTTTCGATTATCCGCTCCGAGTCGATCAACACGGTCCTGGATTCTTCGCCTTAAAGTCACTGAAAGAGAAACACAAGAATTACAAGTTCTCAAAATTGCTGCTTGTTCCGTCGAGGGCTCACGAGCAACGAGTGGGTGCTGCCTTCAGAGCACAGGAACAAGAGGACGCTTCTTCGGATTCCCGCTCTATTTATTCTTCTGTGGGAGGGCGTGTACCCTCCTCCGGTATGCCTACTGGGCGTGGCCATCGGTGTAGGGGTCTAGGACAACCCCTCTTGGGCGGGAAAAGGCGCGCCCCGGCTACGCCGCTTCGGGCATACCAGCCGAGACACGCCCCCCGCCCAAAATCGTTTCCCGGGAGGATCGGGGCACCCAATCATACGTTCGGGGGGACCGAGTGGTCGCTCCTTTCCACAAGAGTGCATGGAGGTGAGTGGGACACCACACGTGCCCCCAGGACCTCTTAGCAGTGACCCACAAGGGACAGGGGCCCTGTTCTTTGGGTCCCCCAAAATCCCTTTATGACAGCATTTCCAGGATGGTTGGATTGCCATGATCAGGCTGTTGGGGAGAGATATCGTAATCCCAACAGCGCAGCCTGCCTCTGCACCACCACCATTCAGGGAAAATGTATCCGACAGACGCCATGTCAGGATATCTGATGCTGGCAGAGGCGGGGGTCTCTTCTCCAACCACTTGTGGTCCAATCATCTGCATCATAATGCAGAAGTCTACCCAAAGGGCTGTCTGTTGGTTGGACTGCCACCGGTGGCAGTCCAAATGACATCGTGATGATGCCCATAGTCCCTAATCAAGAAACAAAAGTGGAGTGCCAGTGCTGATATGGATAATTCAAATACATCAGATAACCAAACAGAACTTGAAGGAAAATTCAAGAACGGGAGTTACTATTTAATAGTTTTTTATTTTAACAATATTAGAAAGACAAGAGACTTTTATATTTTCATGTTTTTTACAATGGGACATATTTACAAAAGGACACAGGGGACTTAGGAGAGTAACTCTTAAACATCAGTCATCCAGTATTTCAGGCATGTCACAGACATTCAAAAGACACATTCACACCACTCGGGGAAGGGAACTCTAATGGACATGAACTTACAATCTAAAATTATGTACAGTCTATACTACAAGGAAAAACAAAGGGCCACAGTCTGCGGACATAGTTTAACAGAAATTGATGGAAAACCAGTTACTTTATATAATGTACAATCCTAATTAAATCTACAGACAGAAAATTGTTTTGCTAAATAAACTTGGTATTGTACTGGCGACTAAGGAAGAATAGACAAGATCCTCTTGTCGCTCTCGCAGACACCATGTGGCAGAGGCCTACGCGTTTCGAATCCCTCCACTTTTGTTTCTTGATAGTTTGGCTCAGCCTTGCTGATTAGAGCCACCCCGTAGTTGTTTTTTCCTTCATAATAGCGGGCGCCGGCCCGCGAGGTATGTTGCTTGCTTCATTTTTGAAGTAGAGGTTAATTTATTTATCCCTGTGTTTCAACAAGCAGTAAATTGTTGCTTTCTGAGTTTTGTGTGTTCTGTGTCATTTCACTCTAACCGCCCTTTTTTTCTTTTTTTCTGTCTTTCAAGTAATGGCAGAGAAGGACACCTTTGCCTACTCCGAGGACCACATCAGGAATTTGCTTAGTGATCCTCCCATATTCTCTTCAGTTACCCTCAGTGAGACAGCTACATCGTCCAACGAGGCTGAGAAGCTGCTCCGCCTAAAAAAAGAAACAAATTAGGACAGACCTTCACGGTCATTTTCTATTACAACATCTTAGAGAAGGTACTATCCCAGGTGGGTTACAGATAAAAAACATACCAGTTATCTTCACAGAGGATCAAATTTTTAAAAAAGGTTTTTCCTTAATAGAAACTAAATGTAGTCGAGACCTCATGGTACTAACCGTTGAAACTGCGGTAAGAATTTCGAAGGAGGAACTTGCAGAAATTTCCAAATTAGAGGCTGAAATCAGTACGAATCCCACCATAGCAGATGCCAAGGCACTACTAGAAAAGGTAGCAAAAGAGATTCAAGAGTTCAAAGATTACACTATAACACAAAAAAGTAATCAATTTGAGAAAGACAAAAAAAGTTTCTCATTGGATAACATCTATCCATACCTTCAGGCAGACTTTTATTCCAAAACTGAATCACGCCGCTTCCTTTCTGATAATTAAGGCAGATCAAGGAAACAGTTCATTTCGTTCTCTGACACATCATCGTCAGGGTCAGATAGTGACACTAGTGGAAACTATAATCGCCCTAATAGAAATCGGAACAACTGGAATAGTAATCAACAACAACAGAATCAATCCCCTAACCCTCATTTTTTAGGAAGAGGCCAAACGCGTCCCAGGGGCAGGGTGAGATACACAATCCCATGGGAAATGAAAACACGACGTCAGCACTACAAGAACTAAAAACGTCACCCATTTTCAATCTTTCTAAAAGAGTACTCTCACAAGAGGAAGAAAGCATTTTGGCAAAGGGTTTATCATTTGTCCCATCTAAAAGAACCGATTTTGTTAAAATGAAATCTGAGATCATTGAATTCTGTAGAAAATTACGACTTACCCTTTTCTTCAGTGACACTCCGATTCAAAATCATACGGAGGTCACTGGCTTAAGAAACAAATCCACGTTCTGTCCCCCTTCAAACAAAATTCCGAAAGAACTTGTAACCTTCGAGAAAAGCGTTCTTTCTGCCATTGCAGCCATGGAAAAACAGAAAAAGTTTGTGAAATTTAATACCACTAAGCAACAGATGACTGCATTGAATAACCTAAAAAATGACACTTCTGTAATAGTCAAACAAGCCGACAAAGGCGGTGCCATAGTAGTGTGGGACATTAATGATTACACCGCTGAAGTAATGAGGCAACTTAATGACCCCACTTGCTATCGCAAGATAGGCAAAGATCCGACCGCTGACCTTCAAAATGAACTTTTCATGATAATACAAGAAGGATTCGACCAAGGCTTTGTTGGCCCAAAAGAATTGGAATACCTGAAGATTAAACATCCAAAGACCCCGATGTTCTACGTATTACCCAAAATTCACAAAAATGAAAACCAACCGCCGGGCAGACCCATCGTGGCAGGATGTGGTTCCCTGCTCAAGCCCATTTCTAAATACGTAGACTGTTTTTTGAAGGAATTTATGTGTCAGGTGATATCCTACCTGCAAGACACCACTGATTTTTATCAACAAACTGTCTAATGTAAACTATTGTGAAGACAGGGACACATTAGTCACCTTAGATGTGACATCCCTGTACACACAGATTCCTCAGGACGAAGCTATTGCGGTGCTGTCTCATTTTTTGGACTCAAGAACACGCCCAATGCGAGTACCAACCCAATTTCTGGTCGATCTCGCTTCATTTGCTTTGAGGAAGAATTACTTCTGCTTCAACAGGGAATTCTTCTTCCAAGTGAAAGGGGTAGCCATGGGCTGCCCCTTTGCGCCAGAATTAGCGGTGCTCTTTATGTCAATATATGAAAACACCTATATACATACCAACAATCCATTCCAGCAATATTTCGGAGCTTGGCTCCGATTTATTGAGATGTGTTCATGATATGGACAGGAGATAGTGACACCTTGTCCCT
This sequence comes from Lissotriton vulgaris, assembly GCF_964263255.1. Taxonomy (NCBI): domain Eukaryota; kingdom Metazoa; phylum Chordata; class Amphibia; order Caudata; family Salamandridae; genus Lissotriton; species Lissotriton vulgaris. The sequence goes on along the minus strand of NC_141694.1, from coordinate 1,085,973,771 downwards.
GTTCCATCAATGGCTAAACTCCAGGACTGCTGACATAAAATTCAGCTTGACTCAGTCCACGAGTAAAATCTCATTTCTTGACGTCAAGGTTTTTCCAAAAGAAGGGAAACTAGCCACTAGGTTGTTTACCAAACCCACTGACCGCAACAAATCACTAATGTTTGACAGCAACCACCCTCGAAGTCTCAAAGAAAATCTCCCATACGGGCAATTTCTGCGGGTTCGCCGGAATTGCACGTACAATGAAGATTTCCACTTCCATTCAGATAAATTAATATCAAAGCTTTGTGACAGAGGTTATCCAAAGAAGCTAGTGAGGAATTGTAAGAAGCGAGCTCAGTGGACTCCACGAGAAACACTACTAGAAAGGAAAGAGAGACCTGATGTTAAGCGACAGGTGTGTGTTACAACCTTTTGCCCCAATGCAAACCAGCTTAAAAGAGTTATAAAACAAAATTGGCATTTAGTCAAAGATTTGGATGAAAATCTCCAAGAATTTCCCCTGTTCGCGTTCAAGAAAGAAAACAACATTGCCAATCATATTGTCCGTGCGGCAATGCCAACACCCAAACCGCCGACATTACGTCAAATGATGGGTATGCCCCCGGTGACGGGACACCACAAATGTCTCTGTTGTGAGTCCACAGTTGAAGGTTCCCTTTTTCAACATAACGGAATCTCTTGGAAACACAACTCGTCAGCAATTGCAAAACGAAGTTTGTTGTATACGGCATAATATGTCCCTGCCTACTGCTGTATATAGGTAAAACAAATCAAGAAGTGCGTCAACGCATTTCACAACATAAATCGAGACTGAGACATAAAGTTGAAAACGCTCCATTGGTACAACACTGGGCTCAAATGCAACATAAGATCAGTGACCTCAGAGGGACAGTGATATCACGTATTGAGAAAGACCCCCGTGGGGGAGACATGAACTTACAATTGTCCAAAAGAGAAGCTCATATCATTGTCAAATTTAACACAGCCACGTCTGGCCTCAATGAATGAGCGAAATCTTTAAATTATGAAAAAGCAGTAATTGTACCATTAAGGTCTGACCACCACGGTGGATATTCCCTGTCTTGTGTGAGGTATATGACACTGGTTGGTTTGTTCCCATACAAGCCTTAGCCTTGGACAGTAACTTTACTGCCAAGGTCTAACCAGTAGAGGATCCCCTGTCCTGGTAAATAGGAGTAACAAGTGCCTTTACAACTTTATTCCCCCCTCGTTGTGAGGTACATGTCACTTTTTGGGTTGTTTCCCATAAGCTCCATCATGTGTGATCTGCATTTTTCATCATGCGTGAATTGTTGCTCCGCACGCTGGTGCCCTTAGAGGTAGCCAGCCTTTCTCACTAGCTCGGTTATGTATACAAACCCCCTAAGGACCCCAAGCTTCACCTGCTCGTGTTGGCTACTTAGTTTCGCTTTTGAACTTTCGTTTGCGTACTTTGCAAATTATAATGCTGAAAATAACAGATCGGCCCTTGGAAGACTTTACCGTTAGATAGCCTCTAGTCACTTGTATAATGCGTGTATGAGTCCAGTCCGGGCTTCTATGCTTACTTCTAATTCACGCCCTCTAGCAGTATAAAATCCCTGCAAGTAGCGTTTCCCCTCCTGCTACGCGCATGCGCTGGGGAGCAGTGCCGTCGGGAACGCCAGCGGATTGACAGCGGTCTATATGCCTAACAAGTGAGCTAACCCCAGTATTCCTTGTCGTTTACCATTCCCCTGTACCCCATTCACAGTTTTTCTAACTGGGTCTTTCCGTTTCCCCTCTCTATTTTTGTAGTAAATAGATTTTAAAGCAAGAGCGTTCTGCTTGCTGGCTCGAACTGTGCAGAGCCTTTGTCGATTTTCTAGGTGGTAAGTTCTGCATTTTACTTACGGTCTAAGAACTTAAGGCCAGAATTAGTCCACTACCTTATGTTATTTTTTCATTGCATCCCTCCAGGCATTTGCTCACTAGAATTTTTGTCATCTGCCGCACCGCCCGTTTCAAAGAATAGCGATCTTAAAGCAACTGAACTAACCTGGCATTTCTAGCTTTATTCACGGATCTATACCAACCGAGGTAACAGCTCATTCCTATGTCGTTCTTAGTAAACGCACTGCCTAAAGTTTTTGAATAATAAACCTGCCGACCGGAACCACTCCTACCACCCTTCGTTGGTAAGCTTGGTTTGTTGAGATCGTCTTCTCGCCAATGACTATTCAAGCTGAGACTAATGCCTCATTTTCTAAACAGGTAGAAGCTTTGGTCTTCGGTTCCCCGGCAAGCCTTGAGACTTTACCGAGCGTCGCACTTCTGTAAGATTTAGATCGGCATAGTATAGACTGTACATAATTTTAGATTGTAAGTTCATGTCCATTAGAGTTCCCTTCCCCGAGTGGTGTGAATGTGTCTTTTGAATGTCTGTGACATGCCTGAAATACTGGATGACTGATGTTTAAGAGTTACTCTCCTAAGTCCCCTGTGTCCTTTTGTAAATATGTCCCGTTGTAAAAAAATGAAAATATAAAAGTCTCTTGTCTTTCTAATATTGTTAAAATAAAAAACTATTAAATAGTAACTCCCGTTCTTGAATTTTCCTTCAAGTTCTGTTTGGTTATCTGGTGTATTTGAATTATCCATATCAGCACTGGCACTCCACTTTTGTTTCTTGATAGTTTGGCTCAGCCTTGCTGATTAGAGCCACCCCATAGTTGTTTTTTCCTCCATAGTCCCTAATCAAGCATTAAAGAAGTGGGAAAAAGATATGGGGGAGAGAATTCAACCGGAGGTCTGCAAATACTGTGGCATGCAAACAAAAGGGGTTTCCGTCCATTACCATCATAAGCTCCTGCATTTTAAGTTTGTATACTGATTGTACTGCTTCGCTGACATTCTCCACAGGATAGACCCAGACAGACCCACTTATTGTATGATGCCAAGCTGACCCTTCATACTGCTGCCATCTGGAGTGGTAATAAATACCAATAGTAACATACTGGGCTGAGATTGAGCATGCAGTTGGTGATAGTGTGGGCTTTACAGTTAGTTGCACCCCAAAGTATTGCTGCTGAGTTATGTTAATGGTTTTCCTAGGTCAGAACATAAACTTATGGCTGTCCTGTTTTTGTTTGTGAAGCATCAACTCCTGAAAATGTGGATGAAATGCCCAACCCCCAAGATTGCTGACTGGCTCAAGGATAACCTCGGACTGACCATCAGCCGATAGGCCTGTGGTTGCAATCAATCGGTGAGCCATTTTTTGTGGCTGTCTATGTCAGAAATCTCTTTGACGTGGGATAAGAACTCCGCAGGATCCAGGTGAAGCAATAAGGGGTCCACCACCTCACATCCCCAACTCTGAATATTTGCACAGAATATTAGGGCGATCAGATGAGGAAGGGGTAGGAAAGGAAAAGCGGGGAAAAGGAACCTGTAATGGAAAGAAAAATACCATAAATGAATGGACAAATGAATGACCTAGTCTGATAAGGTCTCCCTAGTTACTGGTTATACCTTGCTTAGCTGACGATATGCTGTTTACATTCGCATACCTCTGAGATACTCCCTCGTCATAAAGCAATATCTAAAAAGCATAAGGTAACAGATCAATATGCATCAAAAGAACAACACCTCCTTAAATGATATGCCTTCAGCCAATCCTCATGCATACTGGTTTCCTATCACCCCCTTAATCAATGTGAAAACATCCAACATAAAAGGAAGGAAAATAACAAAAGGTTTTGATGTAGGCATAGCGTCTTATATCCACTGGGTAAAACCAAGGAGCATCCAAAACACTGATAATAGGTTTTCAATAGCATTGTCATGTTCAAAAGAACAAAAAGGAAAATGGCGATATTCCAGGAAAGGCACAACAATTGTGCAACACAAACACAGCAATGCGTGGTTAATCTCTCACCACTGCATTCCACTCTGGAACATCAGTCATAGGAGAGTAGATCAATATATGGTCCACATACTCCTTAAGGACAACATTCAAGAAGAACCGAATTCTGCTGGGGCATTACACAGCCCATATGGCAATACAGTATACTCGAATAAACCATAACGAGTCTTGAAGGCCGTCTTTCACTCATCCTCTTCCTGAATATGTAACAGGTGGTAGGCACCTCTTAAATCCAACCTGGTATACACCTTGGCCTCCCACACCTGATCCAGTAATACCGATATTACTGCAAAGGGTATCTGTTGCGTATGGTGTTTTTGGTCAATGAGGGGTAGTCAATACATTATCTAGGATCCCCGTTTACTTTGGCTGTGAAGAAAAGTGGGAAGGCCACCGGGGAACAGGAAGCAAGCAAACCCAATCTCCAGGTAATGATCTAGGTATTCCCTCAAATGTTTGGTCTCTGGCTCCGACAATTCACACACTCTACATACATATTGGCTCTTTCTACCAAATCTATCCGACAATCATATTGCCGATGTGGGGGAAGTTGACCTGCACTAGTTTCACTAAATACATCCAAAAAATGCTCATACTCACCGGGAACATCATCTCTTTCTCAGCTGCAGTTGCCACCAAAAACAGGTATGTCAACGCTACCGCCTGAGAAAGAGTCAAATGATTACGGCACTTCTCTGAGTGAAACCTACAGTTTTCTTCCTCCAGTCTATTGTGGGGTTATGATGACATAACCAAGGCATCCCCAAAATGACTCATATTGTCGGGCCTCTATAATGTTTAACCTCAGTTCTTCCACATGTTGTTTGTTATCATCCGCAACTGACAACAGTAAGGACTCAGTTTGCTCAGTAATGAGACCAGATTTCAGAGTCTTGCTGTCTACAGTCAATACCTCTTCATGTGTCTCACGGGGGACTCTACTGATAGCAAGGTTAGTTACCAACCCACTGTCAATGAAATTCCCCGTTGCCCCAGAGTCCAACATGACCAATACCTGTTGAAACTGATGGCTACACTCAAGACTCATAGAGAGCATGATGTGGGACTGAGTGTCTTTCAAAGCAGTGGTTGATAATGATGGTATACTCCAACCTTTAACTGTGTCACATTCTGCTTCTGTCTCACTGGGCTTCTCCACCTCAGGTCGGGTGACAGAAACTGCCACCTTCTTATTTCTAGACCATGTACCTGAGGACTTGGGTTTAGAGGGACAGTCTCTCACATAATGCCCTTTTTTCCGGCAGTACATGCACAGTCCCTGTACTCTCTGACTCAATCATTCTTCTCTAGATAACGGGGCTCGAATGGCCTCTATTTCCATTGGTTCACCCCCTGCTTCGTTGCTTAACAGAGCTCAATGAGGGTTTTTATCTAACCGGTAATAAGCTCTTTCCACCTTTTTTTTTCTCCCCCTCTCTCCGACATCCTACAATCCAGTCTCAATGTTAAATTAATCAAATCAGTACAGTTAACTGGGTGAGGGTCTATGTGTGCCAACACATCCTTCATGTCGTCCCTCAACCCCTTTCCTCTTCTGGCCAGACGGCCTCCGCCAGCAATCCGTTAAAGGACGTAAGATATGTGATCAGATCATTTCTCCCTTTTTTAAGGTGTAACAATTCTCAATCAGCGCTGAATGTTGTAGCTCTTCTTTCAAATACTCTCTCGAATTCGGCTCGAAAGGCAGCTTAATCAGACAATACAGGGACATTATTCCTGACCAGAGGAACTGCCAAATATGAAATTGCAAATGCCACCCTTGAATGATTATTTGGGAAGGATGCAGGTTTGGATGAAAAGTGCAGCATTATCTGAGTCAGAAACACCTGCATTTTCTGGGGGTCCCCTGCATATCTTTCTGGGCTAGCCAAGGGAATGGGAAGAGGAACAATAACCTGAATCTGTAAAGTGGAAGCTGACACATCAAAAGGGTTCCTAGTCAACTTGTCCACCTTCTCTCTTATAGCTTCAGTCTCCGCCTTGGAAGATGCCAGGTCCTGCTGAACCATTACTAAGGCCTTAGGAAAAATTTCCATGGACGCCATCTTAGCTATACACCTGGATAGGGAGGAGTATGTTTTCGTGGGTGCATAATTCAGTCAGAAATCTCTTCGCCGTGAGATAAGAACTCCGCAGGATCCAGGTAAAGCAATAAGGGGCCCACCTACTGACATCTCCAACTCTGAATATCTGCACAGAGTATTAGGGTGATCAGGCGAGGGAAGGGTAGAAAAGGAACAGCGGGGAAAAGGAACCTGTAATAGAAAGAACAATACCATAAATGAATGGACAAAATAATAACCTACTCTCATATGGTCTCGTTACTGGTTTTACGTTGCTTAACTGACAATACTCCATCTACCTTCTTATACCTCTGAAATACTCCCTCGTCATAAACCAATATCTGAAAAGCATAAGGCAACAGTTTAATATGAATCAAAAGAACAACACCTCCTTAAATGATATGTCTTCCATCAATACTCATACATACTAGTTTCCTATCACCCCTTAATCAATGTGAAAATGAGCAACATAAAAGGAAGCAAAACAACAAAAGTTGTTGATGTAGGTATAGCATCTTATATCCACTGGGTAACACCAAGGAGCATCCAAAACCTTAATGATAGGTTTTCAATAGCATTGTCATGTTCAAAAGAGCAAAAAGGAAATTGATGATATTCCAGGAAGGCACTAAAATTGTGCAACACAGACACTGCAATGAGTGGTTAATCTCTCACCACTGCATTCCACTCCGGTACATCAGTCTTTGCGGGTCTTTCAACACAGACATGGCAATGCGTGGTTAATCTCTCACTACTGTATTCCACTCTGAAATATTGGTCTTTGCAGGTCTTTAATCACAGACACGGCAATGTGTGGTTAATCTCTCACCACTGCATTCGGCTCTGAAATATCAGTTTCCAATCTCGTCTGGCATAGAAACAATGATACGGCAATGCATGGTTCAGAAACACATCGCCGCATTCCGCTTTACTAGACTGCTTCCCTGTTCAGCGTGTGAGGTATCATGGCAATTACCACCGAAGACAAACAACAGCGTGTCAGTGGTATAATCAGCAGCCGCTGCATGCCCACGGAGACAAGTATTCCAACCACGGGAATCCAAACCAAGAACCGAACACCTGGTTCTACTCACCCGCGCATCGTCACGTGACCACCGTCCTCTGGTTTTCAGGAATCCGCGCTACCACAAGCGCGAATAAAGTAACATCCACGGAGTGGCTTCCAGCTGCCGCGGTTCTCTCTTAGCTGAGAGAGAACAAACATCAAACAAGAATTACGCACACCGGCATGCATACGTCCATTGATAATGAAGGCCACTCCTACCACAAATGGCCTTTTGGGATGTGTAGTTCCTCCCCCTGGCGATGCGGTAGGCGCATAATCGGCTTACTTCCTGACAGTCTCAGTCTCCAACACAGGAGCACAATATCAAAGGCTGTTGTTAAAGCCTTTGCATACATCTAATGAACTGAGTGCAATGCACATTAAGTCAGATCGCCTCATTATCACAGGAAGGATGACAATGGGCTACTTCAGCTGTCATAGCATGAAGCGTGAGGCCCTCTGGCTCCCTCCAGGGTTAACAGAGGCCTCAAGGAGGTGCTGGATGGAATTATGAAGGCCAGTAGGAAAGATCTTTAATTATTTTTGCCTCCCTCCTCTGCATGGAACAGGCAGAGATAAGTTAGTATCTGCTCTTCTCCTTTGCCTGCCAGAAATCAATTCCTGCAGTCAAGAGGGAGAAGTTGTGGCCTTAGCGCACTAACTACTGAAAAATAAATAAATAAAGCCTGGGCTTCCTCATTACTATCTCCTCTCAACAGTCCATTGCAGGGGTAGTTGTTAACCGCCCTCCCAGGCCTGTTGGGAAGTTCCTGGAATCACTCAGTGGCACTATTGCCCCTATGGAGGAGAAAAACAGCCAATGTCTATTACTTTGGGATTTTACTATCCATATGGATCATTTGACAGACCCAGAGTCTAAAGGGCTGTTTGAAGCCTTGGACTTTCTAAACATGCCCCCATATGTACATCTCCCGTCCCATGAAAAGGGCCAAACCCTGGATCAGGATTTTTTTCCTCCCAACAAATTGATTTGGTCAACTCTTTACCTCTAACCTGGTCTGATTACTTTTTTTTTTCAAATTCCAAATTAATAGGGACTGTGACAGTCTCCCATCCCACTACCGGGCCAAGGAGAGCAGGTATAGGCCCTTTCATTTGATCACTACAGAGGTCTTGTAATGACTCTCCATCTTCACCCTATTTCCTTTAGTGGGAATGTGGAAGAGGATGTACTGACGTTAGAGAATTGGCTCCAATTCTGCGCTTTGGATCTAGTCCCTGCCATTACTCGAAAGTCAATAATAAACAGAGCCTCAGCCCCTTGGTTCATGAAGGCTCTTAAGAAAGGGTATGGCATACCGACTATAAGCTGCCAGACAAAATTATCTATAAACAGGACCTTAAGGTGCAGTATAGGAATGTGCGCGAGGGAAAAAAACATTTTTTAGCCGCTAAAATTGAACATGCAGGGAACAGAAGTAAAGAGCTTTTTAGTATTGTTAAGGACTTCTCTTCCCCAAAAGCTATTAGCAGCCCATTTGCCCCCAGTGAGGGATGGGCCTTCCAGATGGCCTGTTTCTTTTACGACAAGATTAAGGCCATAAAAGATTCCTTCTCAGCTCAATCTTCTGCAGTTGTAGGGGATAGTCCCTCTTCCTGTCCAACCTGCTGTGTGACAGGCCCTGACCTTACCCATTCCCTCCCCTATCTTTGAATACGTTTTTGGCACTGATGAAAATCTTAAAATCCGGGTCCCCTTCTGACCTATGTCCGGCTAAAACTCCGGCAGCTATTGCAGAGGTAATCAACCCAGCCGTTAATACAGTTTTGAATACTGCCCTTCATGTGGGAGTCATGCCCGAGAGTTGGAAAAAGGCCAAAATCCTCCCCATTTAAAAAAAAACATGGCTGATCCATCAGTGGCCAGTATTACAGACCTATTTCTTTATGACTATACTTTTCTAAGGTCCTGGAGATTTATGTTAACTCAGTATTCACTGACTACGCTGAGTCAACTCCCGCCTCCACCCAAGTCAATTGGTCTTCAGAGCCAATTTTAATTCTGAGACTGCCCTCCTGGAAGTCGTGGATACTGTTAAAATCACTTTGGATAAGGGGGGCAGGGCGGCCTTGGTGCTACTCGATCTTTCCGCGGCCTTCAATACCGGGCCCCACTATGGACTTCTACGAAGGTTCCAAGAGGGTGGGATCGGAGGCACAGTGTTATAATGGTTTGAGTCCTTTTTGAAAAACCGCCAACAAACCATTTGGTGCCCGACTTTTTTGGCCCCGATGCCCCCAATGAATGTGGGGGTCCCTCAGGGCTCAATTCTTAGCCCAACCATGTTTAATCTTTATATGGCGCCTTTGGCCCAGTTGGCTGAGAAAAATGGGACTAAGATAGTGTCGTACGCTGACGACACACAACTGTTGTTCACCTTCAGGAAGGGCTTAGAATTCAATAGCAATGAAATAAACACTTGCTTATCTGAGGTGTTTCTCTGGCTCAGGTTAAACAAATTAAAGTGCAATCCCGAAAAGTCAGTTTGGCTCTCAGTCCTGTGACCTCTGGCATCATTGGTGGCCGCGGGACATGTCTCCTCCACCTCAGCTGTCCTGACGGTAAAAAATTTGGGAGTCAAATTTGATGACTCTCTCTCTATGAAGGCCCAAATTCAATGCCAACGCTCTGTATCTTGGCCTGTCGGAATCTCTGGTTGGGCGGCTTCAAGCGGTCCAAAATGTGGCTACCCGAGCTATTTTCTTGTCTGGGCCAAGAACTCATTCCACCCCTCTTTTAGCCTCCTTGCACTGGCTACCGATTAAGAAACGTATCGCCTTCAAATCACTGGTGCTGGTCTTAAAGGCCTTCCATTAAATGGATGCCCCATACCTTGGGGCCTGACTGCAACCCTACATTCTGTGTCAAACTTTGGGGTCATCATCTCAGTCTTTGATCATCACCCCTCGTATTCAGTTTCATGGAGGGGTGGTAGATCTTTCCAAGTGCTGGCCTCTCGCCTATGGAATGGCTTGCCCCTCGTTCTGAGGAAATCCACCGACCTCATCACCTTCAGATGGAAACTTAAAACCTGGCTAATCCAACAACAGCCTTAAACTGAGCTCGTTGGGTTTCATGGTACATGCAGGTTTTGTTTGCTCCAGCGCCGGAGCACTCCCTGGAGTAGCCATGCGCTTAATAAATACCCGCAAATAAAACATAACATAACACTTTGAAACTGGGAAACCGGGTCTGAGTCCCAACTTCAGCTCAACATCCTGTAATCCTGGGTGAATTAAGTAGTCTTCAAGGGGCAAACAATATTAATCTGACCGTCTGTGATGTTATCTGGTGCTCTTGTAAAGTGTCAATTTCGTGCTGTATAATAATGCATGTCTGTGAGGAAAGTGAAGCTTTTTTTCATTATTCCATATGTTGGAGCTTACGTGTGATGCTAGCAGCAGCTAAAACAAAAAAAAACAGCTGCACCTTTCACCAGTTTCTGAGCAATGAAGGGGACTCTCTTAAGTGCTGTAAAAAATAAAGTGAATATTTAAAATTCCAAGGTAAGTGTAAAAGGCAGTCTAAGTCTGTGCCATTTCCTGTTTCCCAGCTGAAATTAATCAAACCATCCATCAATTTAACGTGAGTTCCTAGTATTTTTCCTTGGAATGTTAATTCCTAGTTTAAAACACTTTAAATACTACAGTACATTTGACAATATTCAGCTCCATGATCCTAACCAAGCAATGTTTTCAGAATTTTGCATCTGTGAATGTGGGAAACTTTTGTTTAACTGCCCGGGCCTAATTGTGTGCCCAATCCAACACTGCCCAAGGACACTGCATATGGGGGAGAAATAGCCACAGACTTCTTCTTTTCTGACTGCAGTGTGGGCACAAGCAAACTCCTTTGACTAATCTGGGTGCTGATCACATACGGTTAATCAGCATGAGAGTAGTTCCCTGATTGAGGAGAGCAGCCTCTCTAGGCACTCCCTGGCACACTGGAGACATGCACTTGTTCTCTACCCAGCTGTCTAAGACAGCTGGGTTGAGAACTTTAACTCCTCCCACGCTGGTGACGGAACCGCTCCGTCACGTCCCTCGGGTGGGCTGTGCTGGTGACGGAACGGTTCCGTCACGGCCCGCATGCCGCGCCTGCGCGGCGCATTCTATTGAGCGGGCGGGCCGTGACGGAACTGTTCCGTCACAAGAACAGCTCACCCGAGGGGCGTGATGGAGCGGTTCCGTCACCAGCGTCGGAGCGCCTCACGGCCCCCTCAGCCCCTTAGCACTGCGGCGGGAAAGCCGCTGCAGCAAAAGGGTTAAAGTGCGCATATCTGGCTGGTCGTTGCAAGATGGCCGGCCAAAGAGACACCCTTTAACATTGCACAGGCAGTCCTCTCTCCACCACTCCTCACTACTGACACTCAGCAGCCCCCACCCACCCCGTCCCAACACTCATTTCAGGATGGGATGCTGAAAAATAAAATGTCAATAAATTACCATTTTATATTTCATCCCTGGGGGATTGGGGGCATTTAAGTGGGGTAACACCCCTCCACTCTAAAGCAGCAGCCACCCCTACCAAATACGTATGTCTCTGAGCCCTGCTCAAACAATGCCTCTCACAACAAGTCCCAGTAGACCAATGGGGCTCATCCGTGCCTGCGGGCCTACGGTAATGCCAGAACACACAGTTAAAGACAGATACATACCTCACATTACTCTAGACCTGAAGCAGCCAGTGTGACCCCCAAGGGAGGCCCCGCTGCACTGTTGATGCAGTGCTTACATGTAATGTGCCACTGCAGTACCTGCTATACAGGTTGTCATTCTCTGTTTTATGAGATTTATGAGACTGTTTCATTTTACTTGACAGGGAGCTCTACAGGAGATTTGTATTAATGCTGATTTATTCAGCATTCACTGTTTTATTTTGAAAAGCCTACTATAAATAAAAACAAAAAAGGAAGTTTGCAGAGAAGATTCTTCAAAGTCACATCATGTACAGTTATGCAACCAGTGCTAGCATTTTAGTTAACTGAATTTCATTTATAAAATTGCAAAACATGCAAAAAAGTTGCAATATGCAGTGTTTTTTAGTTAACAAATGTTAGGACTGTCTGAAAGTGTAACATATAAAATATGACAAAATAGCAAGTAGTATTGAGAACTATAAACAGCTATGTATTATATGTAGTTTCTGAACGAGAACAACAATTTATGAAACCAAACCAAAGCAGGTTGGATCTAACACACCCACTTAAAGGTATTATTTGCCCCCTATCATTTGAAGAAGAACATTTAGAAAATACAATAAGGAGGATTTAATTCCGCCACTAACATGCACTGGCATTGTCAGTGTTTTAACGGGGAGAAAGAAGGCTAAGATAACATCATTTTTAAAATAAAGAATGGGTAGTCTCCAACCTAAATTGTGCGTTTTGTCATGTGCACACCCATTTCTAAACTCAGCACAGGGAAACCAACAAAAGAAATGACAAGTCATTTTCAGTATATGAAAATTAGGATGAAGTGAACACACATCACAGACTTGGAGCATCGGAGGTGCTATGCCTTGCAGAAATATCATTGGCTGCCCCCCCTGGTAACAGGTCTGCTTCAGATAAACTCAGTTGTTAAATAAACATTACAATTTTCTCCCTAGAGAGGTTCAAAATTCAAACTAAAACTCAGTCATATCTATATAGCTCACAGATACAGTCATTTCACCATCAGTGACCTTTACCTGTTTTTCAGACACATCCAACTGGTTAATCAAAATGCCATGGAATTAACATGCTAGAAGGCATTTGAAGATCCTTCAGCCAGACCCCATGTCTTCCTTTAGATAGCCCTAGACGATTCTCAAATACTTCTGTCCTGCCTGAGACACTGCAGACCAGAGCCTCAGTTTGTCCTCAGTGGGTTTTGTGGACTTTGTGCCTTGATTTTTTTGTTGATGGACATTTTGCCTTCTGCACTACAGTGACTAATTAAACAGTGTTGCAGTTAGAGGTGGTGAAATGACAGTCGGCACAGTGGAATGGGAGAAACTTACAGGGTCATCTTTGATAAAAGACACCGGTGTTTGCCCCAAAGTGAGATGTCAGTCGCAGTCCGAAGAGCGTCCCAGAATGGTGGTGGTGCTGAGGCAGGCATGGCCATAGGGATTACAATATCAAATTTTGACAGCCTTTTCATGGTAGGAACCCCGCCATGAAAAGGTTGTCGGAAAGGAATCAGGGTCCCAAACAGGGCCCTGGCTCCTGTAAGCTAATGAAAAGGGTTCCTGGGGGTGCATGTAGTGCCTCGACTCACCTCCGTGCACCGTGTGCCATGCACAACATGGTGCATGACACACAGAGCAAGCATGTGCAGGAGGTGCTGTAAAATGACATGTGCATTGTCCATATTCCATGACTGCAGCATGCCCCGCAGTGGTACTGATGACTTTCCAACCACCAGTCCAGCAGTCGGACACCACATGCTTGTCAGGCAGTCTCCTGACTGCCACAATAGCAGCCAGTGGTCGGACAGCCAGAAATCAAAATCAGGCCCATAGTTTTTACATCTGATGCTTTTACGTCATGTTGTAATGTACCTTTATGTAAACTACCGCTACAATGCAGGAATTTGTTTTAAGTAATAAAATACCTAGATTCACTTTTTTTTAAACATTAAAAATGGTTAATATACCGTTCCATAGCAAGCTGGCTTCCAAAGAAACATACACACCTTTGTAACAGGACATTAAAAATATGCTTCTGTCTTCTGTTTGTCCAGAGATGAAAGCAGATGCCATTAAACATTTTTTTTTTATAATAGGGTTTGCTGTGCTGATGAATGCATGTTATAGCCAGGGTGTTATGCGCTGATTATATGTTTGGGTCATTCTTTCAGATATAACTATTTTTTAAAAATAGTTGTAAACTTGTTTTATGTATATTTTAAGGCTGTATCTGCTCCCACTTGTATCCAGGACAAAGAAGTGGACTCCAAGGGTGAGTTAACCAACATCCTGTTAAGTTACAGGGACAAACCAAGCTGGAAGAACCCCGCTTTTCATGAGAAGCCCAGCTGACCTGTTCCACCTGGACCCTGCTGGTGACTTCTGTTGGAGTGAGTGTTGACCCGCATGGGCAGTTCTTGATGTTGTGAGATCCTTGGCTGTACCGATGTGTACTCCTCATAGCTTCCTGAAAAACTAGGACTTAAAAAATGTTGTGGCTTAAAGACCTCCGGAGGACCCTGACAAACCTATCAAGTTAATCTGATGAAGGTGCGTGGCTGCTGGGCCAAAAATTCTGATTGCTCCTGCTTTTAGCCTTTTAGCCTTTGCACAACAGCAAATCTGTTTCAGGGGGATGTCGTGTAGAGGGTATCTGACCTTGTGGAGCTCTGGTCAGCTACAATTTTTAGCATTGATCTACTGGAGTAGTTCATATTAATGTTTGCTCTTTGGATGAAAAAGCTAAGATTTGCATTTTTTCTAAAAAATCTCCATCTCGAGAACACTCTGGTGGATTTTGTTCATAATAGCGTCTAGAAATTCTTTAAAATGTAATCAATTTTTTAATATATGTTGTATTTCTTTTGTGTGGTGTGACTTACTTATTCTGTTGATTGCTCAAGCTAAATGCTGTACACTAGTTACTTTGTTGCTGCTGCTCAAATCCAAAGCTCCTCGGGGTTGAGCAAGAGGTTTTACAAATGAGGTTGACTGGACACAAAACCACACCATATAATACACCACGATTCTCACACTAAGGTTGACCTCATCACTGGTCAAAGGAACCAAAAGTAGCGGGCATGTATGGGACCTTCCTTGGGCATGAATTTTTAATTCCTTCCACATTTAGATGTTTCCTGCCAAAAGTCAACCTCATTTGACACTAATCTCGTATTGTGTAGCCCATCTTGGCCACTGCCTGCCTGCTTTAGCGCTTTAAGGATTGCAAACTTCCATTTGAGAGACTAAGGGCCTGAATAGGAGTTTTGAGGTCCGTGGATTGCCAAGCTAAAGGTGATGTGGTGGTGGCGGTCCAGCTACTGCCGCACCAGCAATCCAACCACCATATTACAATTTGGCATACAGATTCGGCAGTCAGAGTGGTAGTCATCAGATTATAAATGTCCTGTTCGCCATCGGTCTCATGGAGGTTCCTACTCCATAAATCTGCTGATGGTCAGGGATCAAAGGGATCAAGGCCCTCCTTGCTCCATGCATGTTGGTGGAACGTGCTGTGTCAGTTTGGCAGCGATGCAGCATTAAGGCTCGCATTTTATCCTTTTTACTGCACTGCCGTGGTACTGCCACACCACCCACCAGCCTGCCTGCCAGACCACATTTTCACTAGTAATCTGGTGGGCGGGCAGCTGCCCTGTTTGGCGATGTAGGAGCAGGAGCAGGGCCATGGCATGTCAGCCCGCTCCTATACCGTCAAACTCATAATCGGGGCCGTAAGTCAGAATGCAAAACTTCCGACAGGTCACACCTGGTTTCTGTATTTGACTCCTACCGAATTGTGATCAGCCTTAAATCACGCTTAGGTGCCAGTGAAGTTCAACCAGATGACCACAGTTGGTAATTAATGCTTTTCTCTTTTCTGTACTTTTTTTATTTAAACCATTAAAAAATCATATCTCCTGTTGCCCTTAATGATTTTTTGGGCATTTTCGTCATGAAATCATTCTCTATTTTTATAAACTGAAGTAGGATTTTACAAATTTTTTTAAGTTGAGCCTCTCTGATCTGTGCCATAGCTACCAGGAGTTGGGTTTAGGTTTAAATTACTGAAACCCTTACTGGACCTAACAGGAATATGGACATTATAACTTCTGGTGGATTACCATCTACACCAATAACAGTATGAAATTAAAAATAACTACAGTAGCTTCTTTTCTACCTAAACAAGTAGATGATTTCTACACTGCAATTACACAATCAGAATATTTTTTAAACATCAAAGAAAATGTTGCACACTTGCTAAATAATTTTGAGACCACATGAATTGTCAAGTTTAAAAGGTTGGATCTCAGAAGAGTTTCAAGGTTTCAGATTGATTAGTGAAACTGCTACTGGACGTGCTTTGAGGGAGGAACAAAACACTAATAAACTATTTAGGGGTAGCATAATTTTTTTCATCCTGAATAGAAAAGCTCACCCCAATTTCTATCATTTCCTGGAAATATTGGAAAAAGAGCAATGTTTCCAGGATATGCAAAAAGAATCTTTTTTAGGTAGTCTGCAACTCAGGGTAAAGCAGAAAAACAAAATAAATGGTTGAATGTCTCTTTTCTAAGTTTCAACAACTTGGGTTGATTTGGCAGCATAGACTATCTGGTAAATAGCATATGTCTGCTACACTACTAGTAACTCAATAACCTACTTATTCACCTACCTTACCATTAAAACCAACCAATGGGCTAACATAAGCCTTTTCCACTCCTACTTCTGAACATTAGACAAAAGATATAACATTGAACTCTCAAAATCTGAAACATAGCTTTTTTTTTTTTTTTTTTTATAAATGTCGTACCTGGAGATATCTTCTTTTTTTCAAATAATGTTTTCTAATGCTCCTATTTCCATGTCCTCTCTGCATTAGTCCACTGCAGAGATCAACAATTCATTGAACAAATCATCTAACACCTAAAAAGTGAGATAATAGGATATCCATAAAAAACTCTGAAGTAAAACCTGTTTACAAAATATTAACATGATACTTGCTTTGCTTAAAATATGCAAGCATAAAGTTGTTCTTTTTTCTTTAAAAATTGGACATGTGTGCCTTATCGCTATAGGAACTTTGCACAATTGGAGTTGCTTAGCTGCTGCTTGTCAGCCAGGTTCCTGTACTTTTCCCAGCACATTGTCTCAAAGGGTACATTAACCAAAGGTACCACAGCACTGAGAGTAGCAAGATCTGAGCATGTCCTAGAGCCTGTGTCACACGTTCCGCAGAGTTGTGCACATACCTAGAAGATTTGGTTCAAATTGGAAGCTGTCTGAGCTGGGCAGAGTGACAGTGGCAGTAGGAGGCAAGCTTGGTAGAAGGCACTCTGAGCAGCAGCCAGTGGGACTTTGCTGCAGGAAGAAAAGAAGATTTGGCGAATCTCAGGGGGTGGGGGGGATGAAAGAACCATCACTGCCCGTCTGAAGCCGAAGTGGTCCTCAATTGACTACAAACACAAGCAGGAAGAACCTGTGAGAGACTCGGAGGGTCGCCGGACCAACACAGCATCCAGACACGCTCCAGGAGGAGGTTGGATTTTGCAGGTCCCTAACCACATTTTAGAGCGTTGTGGGGCTTGGAAGTTTGGGTTGGAAGTTAAAACAGGATGCATAAGAGGGCACTTTTCAGATTCAGTTCAGAGCACTGTTTTATTTTATTTCTTTTTTCTGGTGGCACAATTCCTTCCTTATTTCCTTTTTCGTTCTGAATAGGAAACACATTTCTGTTTATTATACGGCTGCTCAATATAGAAGAAATTAAACCTATCTGGAGAAGTACCTTTCCTACAACTAAGCATGGGCGGAAAATCCGTTCCGCTCGTGGATTTCGCCGATTTTCGGTAAATTCGCAATCCGCGAGATTCGCGAATTTCCCGCAAAATCCGCGAACGAAAATCCGCGAACGGGGATTGGGTCAAAAGTTCAAGCTGACTTTTGTAACTCTTTTAGAATGGCACCAGCAAGCTGCCAGAGCCATTCTAAAATAGTTACAAATGTCAGCTTCAACAGGAAGCTCTAATAGATAAAGTAAAGCAGGTGCTGCTCAAATTCAGTTACACAATCATTAATCACCCCCAAACTTGGGGTGATTAATGATTGAGTAACTTAATTTGACCTTCAACTGGAGCACCTGCTTTACTTTATCTAGTGCTTCCTGTTGAAGCTATTTCTAGCTATTTTAGAATGGCGCTGGCAGCTTGCCGGCGCCATTCTAAGTGGGGCTGAGGGCAGAAGGGCACAAAAGTGGGACAGAGGGCAGAAGGGGACAAAAAATGAGTGGGGCAGAGGGCAGAAGGGCACAGAAACAAGTGGTACAGAGGGCAGATGGGCATAAAAAACAAGAGGGTGGCAGTGATTAAGCAGGCAAAAAACTCCCCCGCAAAATTGCAAAGCGCCTTGCGAACACCCGCAAACACGCAAAGCACCTTGCGAACACCCGCGAACACGCAAAAATAAAAAAATTCGCGCAAATTCACGAATTTTGCAGATTGCCAATTCGCAAATTCCCGAATTGCCAATTCGAAAAATTCGCCCATGCTTACCTACAATTCCCTTCACAAAGTTTCCCCCTTCCTTCAGTTAGTAGAATACTAAAACCAAACTAATTATCACCAGAAGTACAACAATTACCTGTGTTTCTTCTCTTCGAGGGATCATGTCGACCCAGTGACTGAGAAACACCTGGGGGAGATGAAGAGGGAAGGGTCCGAGACCGTGACTGGGGGCCAACCACAAACCCCAGTTGCCATTTGCTGCAGGAAGCCACCTACACCTTCGTTCGTACCTGGAGTTGCATGATTTAATCAACCTGAGCTCCCGCAGCATGGGAAAGGAACCCGGGACTCTGACAAGGGGCAGACAGCGAGCCTCAGTTGCCCTTGAGGCAGAAAGCCACTGACGCCTTCATTTGCACCTGGAGGTGCATGGTTTATTGGGCCCGAGCTCCAGCAAGAGCGGACTTGCCTGTGCTTATCAGCGGCAGGAAGAGGCGGGGTGGGGGCTACCACCTTTGGTCCAATTCCTGAGTGTTTTAAATCAGTGGAGGATTTGAGAGCCATATTTTTGCACCCAAGACAAAGTACTGTTTTTCTTGCCTAATTCTTTGTGTCAGGTTGGTTAGACTGGCCCATTGGGCCATCGTCTTGGTGACTGTGCCACGGTATTTTTGAGTGGGGTTTACTTGACCCAAGGGTTATTGGTGCTAAAAGGTGCGAAAGGTACGGTAAAGTTGGAGGGAAAAAAAGATCCTCCCACCAATACTCCGCCCCATCAGTAGCCCGTTATGTCAATACCATAGAAGGCTTCCACTACCAGGCAGTAGGGAGCTGGTCAAAAGGAAGCTCTCTTTGGACAGCGACAGGCCCCTCGTTCTCCCCACCGCAACACTGAAAAGTTCTGATTTGGTGGGGCCACCTTTTGATTTGGTCCATTTGGAGGGGGGCAAAAGAATGCTCTGGGGGATACTTACAGGATCGATGAAGGTAACTCCATAACTTTCACCACACCAGTGGCCAGCCTGAGACACAAGAGAAAAAGGAAAACTGCCTAGCCTCTTGTTGAACCCAAGCTGAGTGGTCGTTCTACTACTATTTTAACGGATAGGGGGGGGCTCATCCTATAGGAATGCATCGCTTAAAAACTTGAAGTTAATGTTAAATAAAAAATTAGACCCAATTTTGGTGAGACTTTCACTCTTTGAAAAGAAGGTCGTAGAGATACTTACCTCAAATAAAAAGGGGAGGGTTGGTTGTTGGACCTGTTGGGAGAGGGTCCTACCTGAGGCTTCTTGTCAGGAGAGGCAGCCCAGGTCAACTAATTTTGTCCCAGCCATGGACCTGATCATTGTTGCTCCTAAACCAGGGAATGGGGTGCAGTCTAGGGTTGTCGTTAATTACCCCCGTCTCTTGGGCCCTGACTGGGTTGGCGGCCTTCTGGGCTCCCCATTAAGTTAGGGGGAGTTCCTAACTTGCCACCAGAAGCAACCCCCTATGTTGTTTCAGAGAATGTCCCTCCCTGCTCCTCTCCTAGGAGTGAATCATATCAAGAACTCAAGAACAAGGTGGTGCATTGGTTTAGTGTACATTTGCCCTGTAGTAGGGGGTAGCGGACTCCATCATCATGGCCCATGGAGTAAGCTGGGTAGGTAAGTTCAGGTAACTGTGGGGGGGGAGACTGTGTAGTGGTCAACTTCAATATTCCTTGGCAATGAGGCAAACTTCTTAAGGCTGCACACCACCCGATATTGGGAATATCAGGGATAGTAGCCCTTCCATTGGGAGTTTTCTATAGGTTAGGCAGGGCTGTTGGTTCTTTAGATTCTCATCACACTCATAAGGAGCCATGCTTACCTAGTGAATAAGGGTTGTTACCTTGTGTAATTGTCACTTATAGATTTCTGCCCTTAAATGGGTTGGAGTCCTGCAATTGACTGGGTGTATGCGATTGTGTTCAGCGTGCTGAGGTATCTGTGTCCCTGGTCCCTGCAGTAGTCCCCTCCCAGTCCTACAAAAGGTTATACACTGTTATCCTGGAATATTGTGGGTCTTTCCACCAAGTTCTCTGACCCAAGGTGGATCCAGTTTGTTAAATCGTACCATATTATTTGTCTTCATGAAACTTGGAAAATGGTAAACAGTTTCTAACTTGAGGGACATATGGCATACTTTGAGCCAGCCATACCTTCAAGGGCAGGTAGGCCAAAGGGGGGATTAATCTCATTTGTTAAAATTTAATTGAGTGCCCCCCCTCTTGTACATATGCCACAAACTCTATACTCGGGCTCTTCTCCATCACACTCTCTTGTGTTCACTCACTCTGAAGGGCTCTGACAACCATCATAGCAGAGTCATGCCCCCCCTCAACAGCCACAACCACTAACATGTGTGCCTCACACCCCCTATGAGCCTTATCCTGGAATGTGAATGGCCTGACACACTACATTAAACAGAAAAGATGACTGTCATACCTTCAATCCAGATGAGTAGACATAGACCTCTTACAGGAAACCTAGACACCCAGGAATCTGACAAACTCTATGGGACTGTGTGGGAAAGGTAATCCACAGCAGCATCAATAGCAGGGCTACCCCAGGCGAAGACCCGCTTTGTAAATGTGGTGTAGATATTCTCCTGCGCAAATCCCTAAAGGTCATGATAACCAAAACATGAACGGATCCAGGGGGACGTTACCCATTTGTCAAACTGCAAATAGGGAAAAATTCCATGTGCATTTGTTTGGTATCTGCCCCAATGGGGGCAAAAAGGGTTTTTCTCCTACAGTTAAGCTGCCTCTTGATGGAAATAGGGGTATCACATTGCCTCATTGGTGGGGACTGGAATCTAGCTGGGGACCCAATCCTAGACAGAACAGGACCCCTCGACAAAGGCAGGGCTGCAGGTAGAGCAGTGATGAGGGATGTACTAACAGGCAATTGACTTGTTGACCACTAGCGCCTTAGCCACCTGACGGATAAATAATTTACTTTCTCCTCACCAGTCCATGGCATGCTGCAGAAACTGCACTACTTCTTAATCTCCCATAGGACAGTGGTGTTTTCCCAGGAATCCCAAATATTGAAAATGGCTCTCTCAGACAATTTCCCGGTCCTCTTGTCTTTAGAACTAGGTCTGGCCAGTCCAGGTCGCAAGCCCTGGCATTTGAATTTACAACGCCACCGGACGCCCAAAGGGAAAATCCCAACTGAAGACACACCTTACGGACTACCTATTTGACAACCAGGGGTCGGTGACTTCCCACAGGATTCTCTGGGCTGCCTCGTAGGCCACTATTAGAGGCCAACGTATGAGAGATGCAGCGCAGGCCAATAGGCAGACGGTTGTCAGACAATGGGAACTGGAGAAGGAAATCTTGTCCTACACTCGCCTTTACTCATCACACCCGACCCCACAGCACAGCAAGTCCCTGTAACAAGCTCAGTTGGCACTAAAAAGACTCTTCACTTCCAAAGCGGAGTGCACCCTACAATAAATGAAAGGGAGACATTACGAGCAGGGGGAAAAGGAGGACTCCTACTGGCGGCTCAGCTCCGTCAGCGTGAAGCAACCATGGCCACCTGAATTTTATCGGCGGAGTGAACGTCCTCTTCGAACTCTCTCACCAACAAGGCAGTGATTTCCGTGCTACCTAAACCTTGGAAGTACCCCCTGCTCTGTAGCAGTTATCAGCCTATCTCCTTGCTGAACTACAACATCAAAATCCTGGCCATGTCCTGGTGCTCATTTATGCAAGTTCCTCCCCTCTCTGATACACCATATGCAAGTAGGCTTTGTGCCAGGATGCTCGTCCAGGAATTATCTTTGCACCTTGGCCCATGCGCTATGGTCAGCTAAGGATCTTTCGGACGGATGGACTGGCTCTGTCATTTGACGCAGAGAAGGCATTTGACTATATCAAATGGGGCTACCTCTTCAAGGTAATGAATGCCTTGGCCTGGGCAAGCAATTCATCACAAAGGTGCGACTGCTTTATGACAGTCCTACTGCACAGGTCAATTGTGGGGGCTTTCTATTGCACCCTTCCCGATTCGTCGAGGGATTCACCAGGGCTGTCCCCTCTCCTGATCCTTTTTCTCTTAGCCATGAAACCACTAGCCACCACCATACGGAATACAGTCAGCGTTACCGGGAAATCCCTTCCCATAGATGACTCCAAAATCTCTGTCTATGCGGATGATATCCTACTTACATTTATGGGCATCCGTTGTTCCCTACTCTCTCTGTAATGCAACATTGCGGACTTCTTGTCCTTTTCTGGCAACAAAATGACCTGGGATAAGAGTGAAGCCCTCCTCATTTTGGTCGGCACCACTAGGGCAGCCACATATGGTTATCCCTTCTTCTGGCAACCTTCTCGTCTTAAATATCTAGGGATCCTAGTGAACAGAGGGATAGTAGGGATGGTAATGGACAACTTGAACTTACTACTTTCTTAGATGCAAAACGACTTTGAGAATTGGGCCACGTTGGGATTCTCCATGTGGGGCAGGATACAAGCTCTATGAATCGTGACCCTACCAAGCTTCATATATACTCTCGCTGTGCTCCCCATCCAGGAACCTCTTACCATGCTCCGCCTTGTAGACACCAGGATACAGTCCTTTTCTATGGGGTTCCTCAACGTCCCGCATTGCGGCCTCCAAACTGAAAGCCCACCGAAGCAGTGGAGGCCTGAGCCTCCCCTCTGTGGAACATTATGCCCATGCCCTCCACTCTCCCAACTGGCGTATATGTTGCCTTGGGAACTCAGATCCGCTGCAGTGGGTGCACATCAAATGGCACCTATTGTCAGCAGACAAAGACCTCTCTGCTCTGTATTGGAAATAGACAAGCCAGCATAACCCTGCATAACATGTGCTACATGCCTTGCACAAGGCCTGGCAGTGCGCACACTGTCTTTTGGGCATTGTGACCGGGTGTAGGGGTGAGGGGTTAACCGTAGGTCCGAGAATAGGCTCTGGGACAGGACTGATAGGCAAACCCGGTATTGAGGCAGAAACTGAATGGACAACAGGTCTCGGGAGTAAGGAGGGTTTTATTGGTATAGTACGTTTAGGGTTTGGTTGCAAAGTTCTCCTGGTCCTAAACGTAAGTCTCTCCCTAGCAAATTGACTGGGATCCGTCTTTGAACCGAGGTGTTCTCCTTCTCTTGGGTCTGTGGTCTTCCGGTCTTGTCCTCAAGGTCTGGTCGATAAGGCGTCTCGTTGTTCTGGAGCCCATGTAAAGGAAGACCAACAGAGAGGGAACCGTTAGTTCTACAGTCTTTTGGGGGCTTGCACCTTGGGGCCGTGTGAAGTTGGGGAAGAACACCAGTGTAGAACTTACTGCTATGTAGTCGGTGACGTGGGGAGGGTACAGAAAGTGAGGGTTAAACGCGGGGTAATGACCACAAGAAGAGAGGGATACGAGGAAACACGGACGGGGTTTTCTATACACTATTTACCCGCACGCCGTCTTCCCACCCACACCGCCATACGGTCCCGTACCTGGGATAGCCACGCTCCTCCCCCGGGAGAGTGGCACGGCGGCTCACAGGGTCGTTGGCCTCCTGGCTCTCCGTGGGGTTTGTCTCTTTCGGCCTCCTCTTCGGAATTCCTCCGGTGTCCTTCTTTACCGACTTCTCCGCTTCTCTCCAACCGCTCTCCGACGCTTCTCCTCGCCTTCTCCTCCTCCGGGGTGATGTCACACGCTTCTGTCCGTACTTCCTGCTCTTTATCCAATCTGGCCTCGCAGACGAATACAGGAGGAGGGGTCACCTCCTCCTCAGAGTACGCCCAATTAAAGGCGCCGCGCTCTTCTTCCACGTCGTCCAGTCCTGTATCCCAGGGGTCAGTCTGTAAGGAAGGAGGTATGACAGGATCAGTAATGGGAGACCACCATTCCTCGGTAGCGCTCCGCCTCGCACCTTTACAGGCATCCACCCATAACTCCATATGGAAACCCCCCTCTAGGAGAACACTAGCATACACATCAACGGACAAAGTCCATCCTGGCCCCTGTGGAAAACTGTGGGAATCAACCAGCTCCTGTGTGAAGGAGATGTCAAACCATTTGAAGGACTTCAGAAGGAGTTTGGCCTCCCTGCATCACAGTGGTGGTGTTACTTGCAGCTGCAGCATTGCCTGAGGGGGTGCCTAGGCACACAACCTTGTGCCCTACCGACATTGCCAGTGATGTCATATCTCCATCTCTCAGGGATGCATAAAGGGGTGATGTCCAGATTATACATTATGCTTACATCCCACCTCTTCTCGCAACCACTAGCACAAGCTCTCAATACCAAGTGGCATGACCAACTTTCGGTCTCCTATGAGAAAGATTAATGGATGGACGCCCTTGAAGCCCTGGACAGGGGGGCCAGAAAGGCAAGATAATACATGACTGACACTGGACCCCCATAAAATTAAGCAGAGGAGGCCTCCTCCCACATGCAAACTGCTGGAGGTGTGCCAACACCCGCTGTGACACAGATTTAGGTTTAATCAATTGCATCACCTATTGGCATAACTGTCTAGGTGGGTATGGCCTGAGGCAAGTATATCCTTTGGCTGCGACAACATGTCTCTGCAGGATTTGTTGCACTTTACAATATTTTGTTCTTATTATAAATGGCGAGGTGATCATTTTTAACTCCTTTGCTCAAATCTTTAAATTTTAACTGTCAGGTCAGCCTTTCTGTATCTCCAGATGCTTTTAACTTGTCATGTTACTTTTACAGCTTTGTCCTTTTCACAATCAGCCTTAGCATCCAGAAGAATGAGACCTGATTATTCGCCCCTTTTTATTTGTTGCGCAATTCACCCTGTGTTTTTAATGCTATGAATATGTCAAGTAAAGTTTTTGTTTTGAATACTTTCATGGTGATTTTATCAGCCCAAAAAAGATTTTACTGACTGACTGAGCAAGAGATCTCAGCCATAGAAAGGAATAAGGGAATCCCTGTTTGCTATGACGATTGCAATTTGACTTTGCACTATTATCTTTTATTTGTTTTTTTACTATGTTTGTATGTTTTAATGTCTTAATATGTCATATAAATAACCTATTATATAATCCAATAGACTGCATAGGGGCCATTCTTCTTAATGTCTCATTAATGGTGCTTAGGTATTATATTCAAGAAAGTCTTTGATCAAAAGAATTACTTAAATAAATAATGGTAGTTTTATTGTAGAACTGCATTTGGGTAATAAGAGCGCTTGGCAGAACCATGAGTGATGTTTTTGCAATCCTGTTATTCATTTTGGACTATGCACTGACACTTTTTAAAACAGATGACTAATATTGTATTGTACTTTTATGATCTATGACCATGACCACGACTCTTGCAACCATGTTAACACCTTGGCTGCTAGGGGTTTTCCCGCTGGGTGCTGAAATACTCTCATCCCCACTCTTCATGACAAAGCCAGCTCGTCATAAGCGCAGGGCAGGTAACACCCATGACGAGCTGGCTTTGTCATTAGCGTCGAAGGGGTTAATAACTCTGTATTGCTTTGATACTTTTTAAAAATAGATAACTAAACTTGTACTGTGTTTTTATAATCTATATGTTATTTATATCAAATACAGTGATTGATGGATTGACTCCAACTCATCAACAAGTAATCCACAAGGAAAAGCATTCAAAAAACACAAATCAAATGTTATAGTAAATTACTATAGCAAAAAAACACTCTCTTAGTACTGAAGTAAAGCACTGGGAGTACATTTATTTTGATTTTAGACCTGATGTACAATTAAAAATAAATGCATTGTGCCAATAACCCACTCCAACAAAGCGATGACCATTGAACCAAATAAAGAAGCAACAATGCATTAAAAACTAAAAAACTATAAAAGCGCATTTAGGAAAGTACTGTAAAATAACTGTACATAGTTATAGATATAGATAGATATAGCTAAAAAACACTCATGGAAAAATAGACACCATTATCGTTGTAAATATCCTAATCTTAAATTATATTAAAATAGCAAACCACTATGACTAAAAAAAAAACATAGAACAATAAATACCCACCTTGAACCACAAAATATAAATAACCCCTGTATTAAAAAAATATCCTCTACCCTTAAATAGCTACATAAAAATAATACACTCTACACCATGGGCTCCTGTACCCATTGCATCTTGTCCCTATGACTTAACACACTTAAAGAAAATAAGAAATAAATAAGTACCTCACCATTAAAAATAAATACCCATCTTTAACACTGAAAATAAAAAAACCTCATTATATAAAAATAACTCTCTTTCCTTGAATGTCAGCACTAAAATAATACACTATCCACACTGAACTTATAGCTCTTGCACCCACACCTAAAACATTTCACAAACAAATTAAAAAAGTAAATAAGAACTCTCACTCTAAAAACACTTGCCCTGAACCCTAAAAATAAATATTTCCAACATTTTAATAATAACTCTCTCCTGTGAGATAACTACACACATATAAAAACCCTCCCCACCCAGAATGCATCGAACCCATACATCCCACCCTTAAAACTTAACACATGAAGAAATAAAATGAAAATAAATACCTGAACCCTAAAATTAAATAACTCTACCATGTAAAAAATAACACATATGACTTAAATAATTGCATAACAATACCACACTACCCACCAACTGTATCAATAACTCTTACATGTCCTCCATAAAATTTAATAAACATCAACAGAAGTTTCGCAAAAATAAATGTACTCATCTCACCAAAGGATTGCCAACCCTGAGCCCAAATGCCCCTTACTGCCCCAATCCAAAACCACATCCATTAGCACTACAAACTGTTCCCACCCATAGGGTGCAACCCCATAACTTTGCCTCAAAAATACCCCTTACTTCCTTTAAACCCAAACTCCATACCTGAGCCTTTACAATTAATTAATGCCCCCATATCCAACTCATTCCTGATACTTAAAAATACCTACCAACCCTAAACCCAAGAAATCCTCGACCCTTAAAAAAAAACCTTAGTCGAGCCCATTTTCACACCAAGCTCAGTCGCTTCCCTAGTCAACCGTTAGTTCTGCAATTGGTCCATAGACACCCATAACAGGACCTCAAAGACTTCCAGAAGGTGTCAGGAGTACTGTAGTGGTCACATACACATCCTTCTGACTATTAGCGATCCTCAGTTCATCTTCACCTGTGCATTTGCAAGTTAATCCCTGCAGAATGAGGCATTTCCATGCAGACCCTGTTTTTGCTGATCTAATCCTGCTTGGTATTCCATATTTAATGCAGATTAACACTCACTTTTTATTGGTTACTCTGAGTAGGTAGCAATGGGGTTGGCTTGGCCGTAGCAGGCATCTGGCATTTCCCCAGGAGGCTGGAAGGGTGGTGGCCAATTTTGTAATGCTGGGGGCCGTTTTTTTTTACTGGTGGCTGGTTTTGCAGTGGTTCTACGATAGTGGCCTCTCAGTAACAAAAGCAGCGGGGGATTAGTCCGTCCCCATTGTAAGGGCTGCTTTGAGCTCCCAGTCTGGCTCTGGGTAGCAAGTGGGATAAGTGGGGTTGGTTGCAGTGCAAGGGCTGATGAAGGGGAGGGAAATGAGTAGCAGAGAACAGGAGAGGAAGTGGGCTGAGAGAAGGGAGCTTCCCATTCCCCTCCATGCTGCACAAGGAATTCAGAAGGGTGCCAAGTCTGGTCTGGTCTTGCAGCTGATCCTTATTGAGTTTACTGATGAGATTTTCCGGCAGGTAAAATTGGGCCTAAATTCTCCCACACCTTGATAAATCTGGTCACAGGAAAACTGGACCAGTCACAATCAGGCTGAGCATTAACCAAACCAGGGTTACCACTTTGTTCTGACACATAATCCCACCTTGTGGACAAGAACCTTCAGTCACACACTCCAACTGGTTCAACCACACCCTGTGACTCTCATACTGAGAAGCTTTGAGGATAAGACTTTGATATATGAGGGCAGGTCAAGAGTTTGACCTGCCCTCATATATCAAAGTCTTATCCTCAAAGCTTCTCAGTCATGTGATAGAATATTAGGTCTGCTTTCAGATATGACCAGCCCATTCTCAAACACCTCCAACTCACCCTAAAATTCCACAAAAGGTCTCTCAGTGATGTTCATCATATCCTCATAAAATATAACGCTTGCCCAGTCTGCAGGTGCCTTTCTCTGCTCCTTAGTTACCTCAGTCAGCTATTTATCTATCTTCATTCACTTGGGCTGGCATAAGATCCCACCAGATGTCACTCTAAGACCCACAACTTGCCCTCAGTCATTCCATGTACACCTTAAAACACCCCCAGACAGCTCTTGTTAATCCCCAACTTGTCACCCTTCAACAGAAAGCAGTCTTCCCATTATGCATCTCCATCTGACCCTTAGTCACGGTCAGCTCTTCCTCTACCTGCCTTGAGACAGGGAACTTTTTTTTTTGAGACAGGGAACAGCCTTGATCACAAAGTTGTCACCGCGAAATACAAGTACAATGCATTTTTTACATCAGTATTACTTTTACTATGCAAGTCTTTACCACGCAAGTCTTTACAACACACATATGTTTGTATTGATAAGTATGGGTTAAGTAGTTTATACATTTTTAAGGGTAATTAAAAAAGGGGGGTTTGAGGGAATTTCCCCCAAAATGTAAACCTGCAATCGACATAAATGTATTTAAAAAAAATATATATATATATATATAGAAAAACAGACATTTGAGGTGAGCAGATCTAGAGTGTCGCTGTTAGAGCACTCTCAATACCAGCGACACTCCAGATCTGCTCACCTCAAATGTCTGTTTTTCTATCAAAGTCTTTAAGCATAGGATTAGCACAGTGCCATCCACGCTGAGATAGAAAAGAACAAAGTCTTTTGCCATTTCTACAGCAAAGTCTTTCAGCATAGGACTAGCACAGTGCTGTCCTTGCCGAGCTGTAAAATGACAAAAGCCATTTATCACTCCAGGCACAGTATTACAGCTTTGAACTGGTAAAATACCAACTCAAGCCAACCTGAAATGAGTAAAAGCAACCCATGACACAGTGTTTCGCTCTATTTAGAGCTCTTCAGAGAGGTGTAGCTTTGCCCAGACACAAGGAAGCACCCAGTATAAGTCAAAACAAAACCCTTTCAGGCATACAATGACGCATAAATTATGTAAAAAAGGAGAGAACTCTCGGTAGTTCTCAAGTTTAGATGGAAAGCAGCTCCTGTTAGAGCACTCTCAACACCAGCGACACTCTAGATCTGCTCACCTCAAATGTCTGTTTTTCTATCAAAGTCTTTAAGCATAGGATTAGCACCGTGCCATCCATGCCAAAATAGAAAAGGACAAAGGGCCATATGTATGAAGCTCAAATGGGTTCACAAACGCCGAAATTCACAGAATTTCGGCGTTTGCAAACTCATTTTTGCTAACCGGTATGTATGTAGCAAAATTGAGGGCAAAATAAGTAATCACAAAATTTGTGATTCCTTATTTTGCGATTGCAATTAAGGAATCGCAAATTTTGCGATTCCTTAAATGCAATGTAAGAAGCATTAAAAAAATGCAAATTGGCCTTAAGGAATCACAAATTCCCACCAACTTCAAGTTAGTGGTAATTTGCTAATTCCTTGAAAAATTCACTTTTTTGCATTTTTCAAAGTGCAATGTGAAGCACATACATGCCCTTAGGGCATGTATATGCGCCACATGTGCACCCATGCTAATTTTAGGGGTGCAACAGGGTGTCCTTTGGACACCCCTTAAGTTATTCTCAATTTGCGATTCTCAAATTGTGAATCGCAAATTGAGAATACCTTCCCATTCATTCCTATGGGCCTCCTGGCCCATAGTAATGAATTAGAAATTATTCCTTAGTTGCGATTCGCAATTTGCGAATCGCAATTAAGGAATTTTAAGAAATCGCAAAAAAAATGTGATTTTCTACATTCATACCAATTTGCAAATCCCAAATAGCGATTTCTAAAAAATCGCTATTTGAGATTCGCAAATCTGGATGTTGATACATATGGCCCAAAGTCTACAGCGAAGTCTTTAAGCATAGGACTAGCACAGTGCTGTCCTTGCAGAGCTGTAAAATGACAAAAGTGATTTTTCACTACAGGCACAGTATTACAGCTTTGAACTGGTAAAATACCAACTCAAGCCAACCTGAAATGAGTAAAAGCAACCCCTGACACAGTGTTTCGCTCTACTTAGAGATCTTCAGAGAGGTATAGCTTTGTTCAGACACAAGGGAGCACCCATTATAAGTCAAAAGAAAACCCTTTCAGGCATAGAGTGACGCATACATTATGCAAAAAATAAGGAGAGAACTCTGGGTAGTTCTCTAGTTTAGGTGGAAAGCCGCTCCAGTTAGAGCACTCTCAACACCAGCGACACTCTGGATCGGGGAACATCCTTTACAACGCAACTTTTACCACGCAGTGCCTTTACGACGCAACTTTTACAACGCAAACCATTACAACGCATTGCGCTGGGGGGCGCTCTAGGATAGGGAATAGGTTTAATGTACTATCCAACACCTTCCCTACTATCCACGGGGACTGGAGTTAGAATAGTAAATTAAACTATTCACTATCCAGCGCCCCAAAGCACTATGCGTTGTAAAGACATGCGTTGTAAAGACCGCGTTGTAAAGGCATGCGTGGTAAAAGCATGCGTTGTAACGTCATACATCCCTCTGGATCTGCTCACCTCAAATGTCTGTTTTTCTATCAAAGTCTTTAACCCCTTCGATGCTGATGACGGAGCGGTTCCGTCATCAGCATCGGTTGGGCTGTGCTGATGACGGAACCGTTCCGTCATCAGTACAGCCCTGGGGGGGAGCGCTGGCGCTCCTCCCTTGTGCAGGGATCTTTGTTGTTTTTGCAGGAGTGGCAGCGGAAGACCTTCCGCTGCCACCCCCTGGCACCCCCACTCTTCCTGGTGATGTCAGCGCGCACAGCGCGCACCGACGTCATCAGGAAGCGCTGGACGCGCTGGAAGCCATTTTTTTCCAGTGCGTCCAGCAAAGAGGTGCGTTTTTGGTGCTCCGGTGGGGCGGGAGGGCCGGTTTTCGGTGCCTTGAGGCATCGGGGGGGAGGAAACTGTGTTTCCTCTCCCCTGATGTCCCAATGCAGGGCATTCCTGGTGCACGATCGCGCACAGCGTCACGATCGTGCACCAGGAATGCCCCACTAGACACCAGGGATTGTGTTTCTGTGTGCTGGAAGCGACCCCTTGGGCAAGGGTCGCTTCCAATTTTGGGGCAAATTATTTTTCAGACTTTTATGCCCCCCCTGGGGCAGATCGGCCGTTTTTTTGGCTGATCTGCACCCAGGGGGGCAGAAAAGCCCACTAGACACCAGGGATGTGTTTACATTGGTAAAGAGAGCGACCCCTTGGGGAAGGGTCGCTTCCTAATGGGCTATATTTATTTTTTAGACTTTTCTGTCCCCCCTGGGGGCAGATCGGCCATTTTTTGTGCCGCATCTGGACCCAGGGGGGGCAGAAAAGCCCACTAGATACCAGGGAATAATTTATATTTATAAAGGAAGCGACCCCTTGCGCAAGGGTCGCTTCCTTAGGGGGATAAATGATTTTTCAGACTTTTCTGCCCCCCCTGGGGCAGATCGGCTGTTTTTTTGGCCGATCTGCACGCAGGGGGGGGCAGAAAAGCCCACTAGAGGCCAGGGATTTGTTTACATTTGCAAAGGAAGCGACCCCTTGGGGAAGGGTCGCTTCCTAGTGGGCCATATTTATTTTTTAGACTTTTCTGTCTCCCCTGGGGGCAGATCGGCCGTTTTCTGGGCCGCATCTGGACCCAGGGGGGCGGAAAAGCCCACTAGTCACCAGGGATTTGTTTGTTTTTGAAAAGGAAGCAACCCCTTGGGGAAGGATCGCTTCCTAGTGGCCCTAATTTTTTTTAGACTTTTCTGCCCCCCCTGGAGGCAGATCGTCCGTTTTTTGGGCCGCATCTGGACCCAGGGGGGGCAGAAAAGCCCACTAGACACCAGGGATTGGATTATATTTCTAAAGTAAACAAGCCCCTGGGCAAGGGTCGCTTCCAGGGGGCATTATAAATATTGTAGACTGTTCTGCCCCCCCTGGGGGCAGATCGACTGGTTTTTTTTTACAGTTTCTGGACCCAGGGGGGATAGAAAAGCCCACTAGATTCCAGGTTTTTTTTTATAGGGAGCGACCCCTTGGCCAAGGGTTGC
The DNA here is from genome assembly GCF_964263255.1 of Lissotriton vulgaris. Classification (NCBI taxonomy): domain Eukaryota; kingdom Metazoa; phylum Chordata; class Amphibia; order Caudata; family Salamandridae; genus Lissotriton; species Lissotriton vulgaris. The sequence goes on along the minus strand of NC_141694.1, from coordinate 1,085,941,313 downwards.
TTCCTTGGGCCCATTTGTTTTCAAAAGTATGTTCTGCCGTGTCTTTATTTGGCCTCTCTGCCCTCCGTAGGGTTGCTTTCAGGGGGCCCACGTTTATAATGATTTATAATCTTCCCCCCTTGGGGACAGACACCCCATTTGTGACATACCCTGTGACATAGCCTGTTGTAATGTGTGTTGTTTTTGTTTCTTCTAATGTGTATTGTTTTTTTTCTCTTTAGAGTGTTGCAGTGTGCGGTTCCGTTACTGGTGGCTCTGTTGTTCTGCTGTTTCTGTAGTTGTATGTGTTTGGTAAGAGACCTCTTTTTTGTTCAATTGTACTGTAATTGTATTTTTTGCAAAGTGTGTAGTAATACGAGTATGTTTGGTTTCTGTTTGTTGTGATTGTAAAACATGTTTTGCATTTGTTTTTGATGTGTCCTTCTGTAGATGTAAGTTTTTTTTCTTCTTCTTTCTAGTGGGACATCGTTGCCTCTTTGCAGAGTAGGTGCTGGTGAGTGTAGTTGCGTCTTGTAAGTGAATTGTATATATTTTCTAAATTAGTTTTTTTTTAAAAAGGCTTACATTTTTTATCTTACTTTGCGCAGTGTTGGGGTTGTTGAGTTGTTTGTGCAGACTCCTTTATTTGTAAGGATAATGGCTAGCCGCCGGATTACTGCTCAGCAAGTTGTTGGATTGCTTTTTGATTCTTCCTCTGACCATGGTCCAGAGTCTGACTCTGATTCTGATCCAGAGGTGGGAGGTGAAGATTCAGGTAGTGAGTTTTCTCTACACATGGCTTCATCTGATGATGAAGACACTCTGAGTGCTGATGAAGCTACTTTTGGTGTGAATGATGTGCCTGTGGTTGCGGAGGACATTGCTGCGCCTGTGGTTGCGGAGGACATTGTTGTGCCTGTGGCTGCGGAGGACATTCCTGTGCCAATAGTGCGGCAAGAGACATCTGGGCTGCAGCCTGGGGCTGCTAGACTTCCAGTTGGTGCAGTGAGACAAGAGGCAGCTGGGCGGCAGCCTGCGGCTGCAAGACTTGACGTTGAAAGTTCTGACCTCTGGGTTGCACCAGGCATGGTGCAGCCGGCATTGCCTGAATTTACTGGTGTTCCAGGGTGTAGGGTGAACACTGAAAACTTTTTGCCTATTGATTTTTTCAAGTTGTTTATGGATGATGTGTTTTTGGCAGAGATTGTAGAGCAGACTAATTTGTATGCTGAAAATTTTTTGAGGGTGAACAGTGCCAGCCTTAAGCCCCACGCTAGAGCTACCCGGTGGACTCCAACAAATTTGGAGGAGATGAAAAAGTTTTTGGGTTTAACTTTTTTGATGGGCTTGCTTAGGAAACCATCAATGGCTTCATATTGGTCTACTAGTCCCTTGATGGCAACAGCTATATTTCCGGCAGTCATGAGTCGTGATAGGTATTTGCTTCTGCTTCGGATGATGCATTTTGTTGACAATAGTCTTGCTTTGCCACGAGATCACCCTGATTGTGACCGTCTTTTCAAGATTCGGCCTGTCATTGATCATTTCGTTTATCGATTTTCTGAGATTTTTTATCCTGGGAAAGAAATTGCAGTGGACGAGTCTTTGCTGTTGTTCAAAGGCCGCTTGGTATTTCGGCAATACATTCCTAGTAAGAGGGCACGCTATGGAATCAAACTGTATATGCTGTGTGACAGTGAGACTGGATATGTCTCTAATTTCAGGGTGTACACTGGTAAGGAATCCAGGATTAACCCCCCTGGTTGTCCGTCAACTTTTGGAGTGACTGAGAAAATTGTGTGGGAACTTGGTCGTGGATTTTTTAACAAAGGCCATCATTTGTATGTCAATAACTTCTACACTGGTGTGCGGTTGTTCAGGGAATTGGGCAAAGTGGACACTGTTGCTTTTGGCACAATCCGCTTAAACCGTAAAGGTTTCCCAAAAGAACTTGTTTGTCGGAAGCTTGCTCGGGGACAGTGCAGTGCATTGCGTTGTGAGGAGCTTCTAGCTGTGAAGTTTTCAGACAGGAGAGATGTCTACATGTTGACTACAATACATGATGAAAGCACTGAACCGGTGACTGTTTGGGGTCAGGTTGCAGAAGTGCGCAAACCTGTGTGCATAATGCACTACAATAAGTACATGGGTGGTGTTGACAGAGTAGATCAGAGGTTGGAACCGTATGCTGCTCTTCGTAAGGCTTACATTTGGTACAAGAAGTTGGCTATCCATCTTTTCCACTTGACAACCTTTAATGCTTTTTTTGTGTTCCAGAAATCTTGTCCCCAGTCAAAATTGTCTTTTGAAAAGTTTCAGGAGTCTGTAATAGGCAGCCTTGTTTTAGTGGAACAGGCAAGTGTTCCTAGAGTTGGAGTGGTGGAGGATATTGCCAGATTGAAAGATCGCCACTTTCCTGATACAATTCCTCCTACAACCTCAAAAGACTTTCCCAGTCGGAGATGTAGAGTCTGTTGGCGAAGAGGTTTGCGGAAGGAGGTTCGTATGTACTGCCCTGACTGCCCTTCAAACCCCGGGCTGTGTGTACCTGCTTGTTTTAGATTGTACCACACGCAAAATAATTTTGGGGAGTATCAATGAGTGGTAAAGTGAACTAGTTGGTCTTATTGTTCAGTTTCAAAGTTTGTATTTGTGTAGTCTTTTTAGTTTAGTTGTTGAGTTAGTAGATTTGTATCAATTTGCAATTTGTTTTTGTTTTTCTTTTATTTTCAAAAAAAAACTAAAGTATGATGTTGGTTTGCGTGTAGTGTCCATTGTCTGACGGTGTGCATGGTTTGGCGCTTGGCTGCCGGTGTCTGTGGACTGGTGCTTGTCTGGCGGTGTCTGTGGACTGGTGCTTGGCTGGCGGTGTGCGCGGTCTGGTGTTTTGTTGGCCGTGTGCGTGCTCTTGCGCTTGCCTGGTGTTGCGTTTGGATTTGTCCTTGGCTGGTGGTGTGCGTGGAGTGGCGCTTGGCTGGTGGTGTGCGTGGAGTGATACTTGGCTGTCTGTGCACGAAGTGGTGCTTGGCTGGCGGTGTGTGTGGAGTTGCGCTTGGCTGGTGGTGTGTGTGGAGTGGCGCTTGGCTGGTGGTGTGTGTGGAGTGGCGCTTGGCTGGTGGTGTGCGTGGAGTGGTACTTGGCTGTCTGTGCACGGAGTGGTGCTTGCCTGGCGGTGTTTGTGGAGTGGCGCTTGGCTTGCGGTGTGCGTGGAGTGGTGCTTGGCTGGTGGTTTGTGTGGAGTGGTACTTGGCTGTCGGTGTGCGCTGAGTGGTGTTTGGCTGGCGGTGTGCATGGTCCGGTGCTTGGATGGTGGTGCGCGTGGAGTGGCGCTTGGCTGGCGGTGTGTGTGGAGTGGTACTTGGCTGTCTGTGCACGGAGTGGTGCTTGGCTGGCGTTGTGTGTGGAGTGCCGCTTGGCTTGCAGTGTGCGTGGAGTGTTGCTTGGCTGGTGGTGTGTGTGGAGTGGTACTTGGCTGTCGGTGTGCGCTGAGTGGTGTTTGGCTAGTGGTGTGCATGGTCTGGTGCTTGGATGGTGGTGTAGGTGGACTGGCGCTCGGCTGGCGGTGTGTGAGTACTAACTTTCTGTTGGTCACTACACACACTGCTAGGTGAGTGACACTCCACGCAGTCCATCATTTTGTGTTGTTGCAATGTCAGAAATGTGGGCGTGTGAAAGTGATGGGCCCTTGAATGGCGCTGACTGCTGGTGTGAGTGTTGAAATGTGATGGGTCCGCAGCTGGCGGTGTGAATGTTTTGTATGTGTCACACGTACGAAAGGTGTATGAATGGCCTGTAAAGAGGTTGGTGCCTTGACGTGGCTTTACAGCTCACGAGCTGTGAGTCAGTGGTTCAGTTTATCATACTTTCAATTATACACAGTGTATTTCATTTTTGTGAAATTACTTGCGAATACAATTGTATGTACTGAATCATCACTCACCCTCGTGCCAAATCCAACCAGAATGTGTGTGTGCTTGCGGATTAGATGGCTGTACAGTAATGATTGTCTTTTATCTTTTTCTGAAGTAGGGTGTACCTTGTCCCTTATTGTGATTGTTGTAATGTGTTGCTGTTCTTTCCGGATGGTGTCAATGGTCTGGTTTGTATCAGGTATGAAAGGTGCGTGAATGGCCTGTAAAACGGTTGGTGCCTTGTCGTGGCTTTACAGCTCACGAGTTGCGAGTCACTGGTTCGGTTTTTATGCATTTATTTATTGACAGAGCATTTCATTTTTTGAAATATCTTGTTAATAAAATTTTATGTACTGAACCATCACTCGCCCTCGTGCCAAATCCAACCTGTATGTGTGTGTCTTTGAGGAATAGTTAGCCGTGCCTTGAATGTTTGACTTTTGAGTAACTCTGTTACGGTGTACATTATAGCTATAAATAACTTACTAAATTTAGTTATTATTGTTAAACCATGGAAGTATATGGTCATGTCTTTCTGGTGAATGCTATTGTTGATTTTTATCCAGAATCTTCTGCAAACTTGAAATTGTCTGTCACAATTTCCTTGAATCACACGCTCTCAAATTGAAAACTTAATTCTCCACCGTACGATTTGGACCGTTTCCTGTTGCAGCCACTATGCCTACCCACGCAAGTGAGGTACCATTTTTATCGAGAGACCTGGGGGACCGCTGGGTGGGAGGAAATTTGTGTGAGCCCAGTGAGGCCACGTTTTCCCACACAAAAAAAGTGTGAAAAAACTGATTTTTTCAGCAAAAATTGATGTTTGCAAGGGATTCTGGGTAAAGGAATGTTGGAGGATCCACGCAAGCCATACCTCCTTGGAAGCCCCTGGGTGTCTACTTTTCAGAAATGTGTGGGTTTGGTAGGTTTCCCTAGATGGCCGTCTAGCACGGGGCCAAAAACCCAGGTAACCCCTCTTGCAAAAGCTGGTGGTATTGACATTCAATACAACCAGCTTTTGCGAGAGGGGTTACCTGGGTTTTGGGCCCCGTGCTAGATGGCCATCTAGGGAAACCTACCAAACCCACACATTTCTGAAAAGTAGACACCCGGGGGCTTCCAAGGAGGTATGGCTTGCGTGGATCCTCCAACGTTCCTATACCCAGAATCCCTTGCAAACATCAATTTTTGCTGAAAAAATCAGTTTTTTCACACTTTTTTTGTGTGGGAAAGCGTGGCGTCACTGGGCTCACACAAATTTCCTCCCACCCAGCGTTCCCCCAGGTCTCCCGATAAAAATGGTACCTCACTTGCGTGGGTAGGCATAGTGGCTGCAACAGGAAACGGTTCAAATCGTACAGTGGTGAATTTACAACACCCAATTGCAAAACAACCTTGATTTGGGGGGGGGCACCTGAGTTTTTGGCCCGGGGCTCGGTGGTATTCTTTGAAAAGTACCAAACCGAAACAGTTCTGAAAAGTAGACACCCGGGGGAGTCCAGGGAGGTATGGCATGCGTAGGTCCCACAATGTTGTCCTACCCAGAACTCTTTGCAAACCTTAAAATTAGGTAAAAATATCACTTTTCCAAATTTTTTTGCGTGGGTTCTCGGTGCCGGCAAAAATGCCCTACCACCCAGCGTTCACCTTGTTCTCCCGAGTAAAAGGATACCTCACTTGTGTGGGTGGCCCAAAGCAGAACAGTCCGAAAATGTATTTTGAAAAAGTAGTATTTAAGTTTTACAAGTTAAGCCCCCCTGCCTTAGTCACAGGCCTTGGGCCCACCCACACAAGTGAGGTATCATTTTACTCGGGAGAACAAGGGGAACGCTGGGTCGTAAGACATCTGTGCCGACACGGAGATCCCACGCAAAAATGTATGGAAAACTGTTTTTTTAACCTAAATTTATGGTTTGCAGGGATTTCTGGGTAGGAAAACATTGGGGGACCCACGCATGCCATACCTCCTTGGACTCCCCCGGGTGTCTAGTTTTCAGAACTGTTTCGGTTTGGTACTTTCCAAAGAATACCACCGAGCCCCGGGCCAAAAACTCAGATGCCCCCCCCCCAAAATCAAGGTTGTTTTGCAATTGGGTGTTGTAAATTCACCACCGTACGATTTGAACCGTTTCCTCTTACAGCCACTATGCCTACCCACGCAAGTGAAGTACCATTTTTATCGGGAGACCTAGGGGAACGCTGGGTGGGAGGAAATTTGTGTGAGCCCAGTGACGCCACGCTTTCCCACACAAAAAAAGTGTGAAAAAACTGATTTTTTCAGCAAAAATTGATGTTTGCAAGGGATTCTGGGAAAAGGAACGTTGGAGGATCCACGCAAGCCATACCTCCTTGGAAGCCCCCGGGTGTCTACTTTTCAGAAATGTGTGGGTTTGGTAGGTTTCCCTAGATGGCCGTCTAGCACGGGGCCAAAAACCCAGGTAACCCCTCTTGCAAAAGCTGGTGGTATTGACATTCAATACAACCAGCTTTTGCAAGAGGGGTTACCTGGGTTTTGGGCCCCGTGCTAGACGGCCATCTAGGGAAACCTACCAAACCCACATATTTCTGAAAAGTAGACACCCGGGGGCTTCCAAGGAGGTATGGCTTGCGTGGATCCTCCAACGTTCCTTTACCCAGAATCCCTTGCAAACATCAATTTTTGCTGAAAAAATCAGTTTTTTCACACTTTTTTTGTGTGGGAAAGCGTGGCGTGACTGGACTCACACAAATTTCCTCCCACTCAGCGTTCCCCCAGGTCTCCCAATAAAAATGGTACCTCACTTGCGTGGGTAGGCATAGTGGCTGCAACAGGAAAAGGTCCAAATCTTACGGTGGAGAAATTACAATAACCAATAGCAACATTACCTTCTTTTTGGGGGGGGGACTGAGTTTTTGGACCGGGGCTCGGCGGGCCTCTTTGGAAACTACCAAACCCAAACAGTTCTGAAAACTAGACACCCGGGGGAGTCCAGGGAGGTATGGCATGCGTGGGTCCCCCAATGTTTTCCTACCCAGAAATCCCTGCAAACCATAAATTTAGGTTAAAAAAACAGTTGTCCATACATTTTTGCGTGGGATCTCCGTGTCGGCACAGATGTCCTACCACCCAGCATTCCCCTTGTTCTCCCGAGTAAAATGATACCTCACTTGTGTGGGTGGGTTCTAGGCCTTTGACTAAGGCAGGGGGGCTTAACTTGTAAAACTTAAATACTACTTTTTCAAAATACATTTTCGGACTGTTCTGCTTTGGGCCACCCACACAAGTGAGGTATCCTTTTACTCGGAAGAACAAGGTGAACGCTGGGTGGTAGGGCATTTTTGCCGGCACCAAGATCCCATGCAAAAAAGTTTGGAAAAGTGATATTTTTACCTAATTTTAAGGTTTGCGAAGAGTTCTGGGTAGGAAAACATTGGGGGACCTACGCATGCCATACCTCCCTAGACTCCCCCGCGTGTCTACTTTTCAGAACTGTTTCGGTTTGGTACTTTCCAAAGAATACCACCGAGCCCGGGTCAAAAACTCAGGTGCCCCCCCCCCAAATCAAGGTTGTTTTGCTATTGGGTGATGTAAATTCACCACCGTACGATTTGAACCGTTTCCTGTTGCAGCAACTATGCCTACTCATGCAAGTGAGGTACCATTTTTATCGGGAGAACTGGGGGAACGCTGGGTGGGTGGAAATTTGTTGATCCACGCAGATTCCAGAACTTTCCACCACAGAAATGTGAGAAAAATGTGGGTTTTTTTGTCAAATTTTTAGCTTTGCAAGGGAATCTGGGTAACAAAACCTGGGGACAGGCAGACGAGTCACCCCATACTGAATTTCCTTGCGTGTCTAGTTTTCAAAAATGTATAGGTTTGCTAGGTTTCCCTAGGTGCTGGCAGAGCTAGGGCGCAAAAACAAAAGGTAGTCTTTTTGGCCAAAAAGTGCAAGATTTCACTGGGAAATTGAGGTGCGACCATGTTGCGTTTTGTCCTGTTTCATGTCGCAGCCACTATGCCTACCCACGCAAGTGAGGTACCATTGTTTTTGGGACACCTGGGGGAACGCTGGGTGGGTGGAAATTTGTTGATCCACGCAGATTCCAGAACTTTCCACCACAGAAATGTGAGAAAAATGTGTTTTTTTTTGTCAAAATCTTAGCTTTGCAAGGGATTCTGGGTAATAAAACCTGGGGGTAGGCAGACGAGTCACCCTATCCTGAGTTTCCCTGGGTGTCTAGTTTTCAAAAATGTATAGGTTTGCTAGGTTTCTCTAGGTGCTGGCAGAGCTAGGGCGTAAAAACAAAAGGTAGTCTTTTTGTCCAAAAAGTGCAAGATTTCACTGGGAAATTGAGGTGCGACCATGATGCGTTTTGCGCTGTTTCATGTCGCAGCCCCTATACCTACCCACGCAAGTGAGGTACCATATTTTTTGGGAGACCTGGCGGAACGCTGGGTGGGTGGAAATTTGTTGATCCACGCAGATTCCAGAACTTTCCACCACAGAAATATCAGGAAAATGTGTTTTTTTGTCAAAATCTTAGCTTTGCAAGGGATTCTGGGTAACAAAACCTAGAGGTAGGCAGACGAGTCACCCCATCCTGAATTTCCCTGGGTGTCTAGTTTTCAAAAATGTATAGGTTTGCTAGGTTTCCCTAGGTGCTGGCAGAGCTAGGGTGCAAAAACAAAAGGTAGTCTTTTTGTCCAAAAAGTGCAAGATTTCACTGGGAAATTGAGGTGCGACCATGTTGCGTTTTGTGCTGTTTCATGTCGCAGCCACTATGCCTACCCACGCAAGTGAGGTACCATTTTTTTCGGGAGACCTGGGGGAACGTTGGGTGGGTGAAAATTTGTTGATCCACGCAGATTCCAGAACTTTCCACCACAGAAATGTCAGGAAGATGTGTTTTTTTTTGTCAAAATCTTAGCTTTGCAAGGGATTCTGGGTACCAAAACCTGGGGGTAGGCACACGAGTCACCCCATCCTGAATTTCCCTAGGTGTCTAGTTTTCAAAAATGTATAGGTTTGCTAGGTTTCCCTAGGTGCTGGCAGAGCTAGGGCGCAAAAACAAAAGGTAGTCTTTTTGTCCAAAAAGTGCAAGATTTCACTGGGAAATTGAGGTGCAACCATGTTGCGTTTTGCGCTGTTTCATGTTGCAGCCACTATGCCTACCCACGCAAGTGAGGTACCATTTTTTTCGGGAGACTTGGGGGAATGCTGGGTGGGTGGAAATTTGTTGATCCACGCAGATTCCAGAACTTTCCACCACAGAAATGTCAGGAACATTTTTTTTTTGTCAAAATCATAGCTTTGCAAGGGATTCTGGTTAACAAAACCTGGTGGTAGGCAGTCGAGCCACCCCATCCTAAATTCCTCTGGGTGTCTACTTTTCAAGAATATATAGGTTTGCTAGGTTTCCCTAGGTGCTGGCAGAGCTAGGACTCAAAAACAAAAGGTAGTCTCTTTGTCCAAAGAGCGCAAGATTTCACTGGGAAATTGAGGTGCGACCACGTTGCGTTTTGCGCTGTTTCGTGTCGCAGCCACTATGCCTACCCACGCAAGTGAGGTACCATTTTTTTCAGGAGACCTGGGGGAACACTGGGTGGGTGGAAATTTGTTGATCCACGCAGATTCCAAAACTTTTCTCCACAGAAATGTGAGGAAAATGTGTTTGTTTTGTCAATTTCTTAGCTTTGCAAGGGATTCTGGGTAACAAAACCTGGTGGTAGGCAGTTGAGTCACCCCATCCTGAATTCCCCTGGGTGTCTAGTTTTCAAAAACGTATAGGTTTGCTAGGTTTCCCTTGGTGCTGGCAGAGCTAGGGCGCAAAAACAAAAGGTAGTCTCTTTGTGCAAAGAGCGCAAGATTTCACTGGGAAATTGAGGTGCGACCACGTAGCGTTTTGCGCTGTTTCGTGTCGCAGCCACTATGCCTACCCACGCAAGTGAGGTTCCATTGTTTTCGGGAGACCTGGGGGAACACTGGTTGGGTGGAAATTTGTTGATCCACGTAGATTCCAGAACTTTCCTCCACAGAAATGTGAGGAAAATGTGTTTTTTTTGTCAATTTCTTAGCTTTGCAAGGGATTCTGGGTAACAAAACCTGGTGTTAGGCAGTCGAGTCACCCCATCCAAAATTCCCCTGGGTGTCTACTTTTTAAAAATGTATTGGTTTGCTAGGTTTCCCTAGGTGCCCGCAGAGCTAGGGTGCAAAAACTACCGGTAGGCACGTTGCCAAAAAAGGGTCAATTTGTAACTGCAAAATTTAGGTGTGACCACGTTGCATTTTGCGCCGTTTCCTGTCGCAGGCACAAGGCCGACCCACACAAGTGAGGTTACGTTTTTATCGGGAGACTTGGGCTAATTCAGATTTGTAAATCAACTGTTATTACCAAATGAGCTTTCATGCATTTCTCCCTTTCAATGAAAGACATTGTGTAAAAAAAAATATTTTTGAAAAATGACCAATAATTCTCATGTTAGTATGAGTATTTCCAAGTTTGAAAATTAGCAATTATATACTGTTTCTGAACTCTATAATTTGTACCCAATTCAGAAATACATAGGTGTCTTTCATACAGATTATTCCATGTATACATTTTCCAAGACAAAGTGCTCTATACCCAGTAAATGAAAAAATACCATTGCAAGTTGCTGCTCAGTTTTTGGATCTGGGTTCGTCGGGTTCTTGGTGAAACTACAAGTCCTATATATCCCAACAACCAGGAAGGTCTAACTGATGTAACGGTATATTGCTTTCCAAGAGCTGTCCAAATTAGAAAACGTTATAGGTGAAAACGTTGAGACAAAAGGCTGTTTTTTTTCAACAAATTTTCAAATATTCCAATATTTAACTGTTAGTTTCTATAAAGAAACCTTCATGGATTTAGACAAATGACCCCTTTCTGAATTCAGAATGTTGTCTACTGTTCGAAAATGTACAGATTTCCAGGATCCATTATTGCTTTCAAACTCATTTCTACCATTAACTGGAAGGAGGTGGAAAGCTCTAAAAATAGCAAAAATAGGCTATGTTCCAGAAAAATGCCAAAACTGTGTGAAAAATGTCAGTTCTCTGACAAAAGACTGTCATTCCCTAAAAGCTGAGAAAATGGAGATTTCAGCCCCACAAACCCTTTTTTGATAACTTTCTCAGGGAAAAAACCCAGAGGCTTTCATTTGCAGCCCGTTTTTCCAATTTTTCTGAAAAAAACAAAAAAAACACTATATTTTGGTTAATTTCTGGGACCCCTCCAAGGGAATCCACAAACCCTGGGCGCCTTTAGAATCCACATGATATTGGAAGAAAAGGACGCAAATTTGGCGTGGATACCTTATGTGGTCAAAAAGTTACAAGGGCCTAAGCACGCACTACCCCAAATCGCCAAAAAAGGGCTTAGCACAGGAGGGTAAAAGGCCTAGCAGCGAAGGGGCTAAGCATATATATGTATATTTCGTTTACAATAGTGTATTAAGATTTATTGTGTCATTTTTTTAAAGTAGGTGGCAGTGTTAGACTGTGACAGATGTGAGTGAATGTAAACTCATGGTAGTGGTATGTGTTTTAATATCCAATTGGTAAAAACGTGTGTGGTAAAGGAACATGTGGTGATGTCATAATATCCCTTGAGCCTTCATCCCATGGTATTTATACTACCCAGGTGTGCTCTCTGGCATCTCCAGCATGCTAATTGAATCAATTATAGTGCTTTCAGAGATCCTCAGACTGCCACTACCCTCAGCTAGTCCTTAAATGCCCTAACACTCTCATAGTCAGCTATTAGAGATGCTCAGTGTACTTCATACTCCATTAAAATACCCTGATTTCATCTCAGAGACCCCCAGCCATACTTCAGAGGGGGCATTTAGACAAAACTGACTGCCCTTCTGAGAGGTTTTTTCTAGGTTCTAAGGCCACCAGTTGGTCCTATCAGTTCAGCTGGCCCTCATGCATTCTAAAACATCCAGGCTTCAACTATCAAAAATGGTTCTCTATTTGTAACTCTGCATCTACGTACTTTGAAACATGCACATTTTCTCTATAAGTGAAGTTAAGTGTAGTCATCCTATACTTGCCTATATACTTTTTCCTTCACATTAGTTTGGCAATGGATATTTTGGGCACAAGTTCATGGAACGTAACTTTATCCATGGTAATCCAGTGGTATAATGATAAGAGGGTTTTCCTTAGCGAGGAGCCAGAAAAGTATCAATTTTCAGGAAAACCAAAATCTCTTGATATGGAGGAAGAACAGGACATACTGCATCTTTTCAATACCTGTCGGAATCCACCAAATGTTGCCAGGTTCCATAACTGGCATGGAACCCTTGGCTATGGGAAATCTCACAGTTTTCCACTGCATTACTGTGGGTCCTGGAGATTACGCCGGACCCGGGTGCCCTCTAAGCACCAATGTCATCCTTCTCATTGCCCAGTGGCGGCTGGCAGGGAACGAGAGTCGTCAGGCAGGGAGACAAAAAATAAAGTAAAAAATCCAGTTACCGAATCTCCTCTTCGGTCCCTTCACACGCCGGCTTCTCCTCTGCTTCATAAGTGAAAGGAAGCATACAGGCTCCCTCCCCTAAGCTCTTCACAGCGTTGTGATGGGTCTGAGCGCTGTGGTTTGCTGCTCAGTCAGGGAATAAATAGGAGGCTGGGCATTTTTCTCACCAGGCTGTGCATTACAGCCTGGTGAGGAAGATGCAAAGTGTGCATGACTATTTGATTGGGCCATGTGAGCCGGCCAAACAGTCATGCGCACTTAAGGAGTGCATACATCTCTCCCGCCCCCTCTTAAACATCAGTCCCGCCCCCCTGTAACCCAGCCCAAAGTGTTTTTTTTTTAATAATAATAATATTAACCAGGTTATTATCATTTTATTTTTCCACTGCGCTACTCAGGCGGAGGAGCAGCCACTATAATTGCCTTCTATGGAGGAGGCAAACCTCACCAGACCAAAACAAAAATTGATTGTTTTTAATTCATGGGGAAAACACAAATCATATGAAAATTCCAGTGTGAGGGTGATGGGTTTTTAGCAGTAGTTATATTCTTAACTTTTATATAAAAAAAAAAAAAGGCTGAGAAATAAACATGATAAAATGGTGGTTAGGCATTCGAAGCAATCTTCTGTCACACGCTTCTCTGCATTAGATGACAGTAACAGCAGATGCGTCCCACACAGTTAACTTAACAATCAAATCTGTGTGGGAGTCCCTAAAAAAATATGTTAAAGTTGCAGGTTTTCAGTGCAGTTCTCAGGTTGAGCGACTCCGGCACCTATGTTCATTTATTATGGTTTCTTTGGAAACAGAGAGATGCAGTGCAGTTATGTATTTTTATTTTCTTTATCTTCCCACTCACCAGCTTTCAAAAGTAAAGAGCTGACTGCCCACATGCTGTCAGCACAGAATCATTGGATATGAATAAATAAACAAATAAATAAGGTGTCCTCCTAAGGCCATTTCTTAACATTGTCTTCTTTTAATTCATGTGTATCAAAGTCATGTAACGCCGTGCATCAACAATGTTATTAGTAAACTAAACAAATGTACTTCAATTACCATCGTAAGAGGCTCCGTCCACTTTATTAAGAATAAGATAGATAAATGTATTGAAAGAACTTAATTTATATGTCGTGACAAATTGCATGAGAAAAATAGGTGAAAGCCTTGCATATTTTAAATAATCTCAAGCTCTTGTGATATTATCGTTGGAAACTCTTATTCTGTCAAAGAAAAGCCCAAGTTTTAATTGAGTAAGCTGGTGTTCTTGGATAAACGAAGTCCTTTATTGAATGTTATAAAGTTACACACTGAGGCACATGGGATCATTTTTCAGGGAACAAATGTTCTTTACATTGTTAAAACTTATAAAGTTAAAGATTATCTAAAGGTGTTTAGGTTAGGTTAGAATAATTAGTGTTGCTTCATATCGGTATCTTTCCATGGGCCTGTATTTAGCGGACCAAAGGTCTTTCTTGTCAAAAAGTACTTTGATATCTTCTCAACACCTGGTGATAATGCCAGGGATCTTAATCAATAAATAACTTTATTTCGGCATACATTCCATAAACGTTTTTACATCCTCATTATCAATACAGTAATAAAAACACATAGCAATTAAAAGATTAGTAACATATATCGTGGTTAAAAGTTATATGAAAATACAACATTAAGAACGTGTCCTAAAATGTTGTTTTTTTAAAGAAGAGACGAGAGGAATGCGCCAAGCCACCTAAAAGGATAAAGTGCGAAGATACACAGTTAATGGACATATATTAAAATTAGCACATTATTAATTTTTGCACTTTCCTCCTTATACCACACATGTGACCCAGGAATTTGGCAGCAGCAGTCAATCAATCAATCATACAATTGTAGAGGGCGCTACTCACCCGGGAGGGTCTCAAGCCGCTGAGGGGGGGGCTGCTACTGTTCGAACAACCAGGTCTTAAGGAGTCTCCTGAAGTCCATCAGGTCCTGGGTCTGCCGTAGATGGATGGGGTGGGTGTTTCTTGTCTTGGTGGCGAGGTGAGAGAAGGATCTGTCCAGTGGAAACGTGGCACGTGGTGAGGGGGAGGTCAACAGAGTGAAGCTGGTGGTTGGGAGTGTAGAAGGGGAGATGTTTGTTGAGGTATACTGGTCCGGCGTTGTGGAGTGCTTGGAGAGCATGGATGAGGAGCTTGAAGGTGATCCGCTTGTTGATGGGTAGCCAGTGCAGGTCCCTCAGGTGGGCAGTGATGTGGCTGTGGCGGCGGATGTCGAGGATGAGGCGTGTGGAAGTGTTCTGTATGCGTTGAAGTCTCTTCTGGAGTTTAGCCGTGGTTCCCGCGTAGAGGTATTGCCGTAGTCCAGCCTGCTGGTGACAAGGGCCTGGGTGACCGTCCTTCTGGTTCCGGTGGGTATCCATCTATAGATCTTGTGAAGCATACAGCGGGTTTTAAAGCAGGAGGAAGAGACTGCGTTGACTTGCTGGGTCATTGACCGAGATGAGTCCAGGATGAACCCGAGCTTGCGTGCGTGGTTGGTGGGTGATGGCGCGGCTCCCAGCGTGGCCGGCCACCAGGCAAAGTCCCATGCGGAGGGGGTGGAGCTGAGGATGAGGACCTCCGTCGTGTCCGATTTCAGTTTCAGGTGACTGCGCTTCATCCATTCGGTGACGGCCTCCATTCCATCGTGGAAGTTGCTTTGGTGGTGTCTTTGGTGAGGGAGAGAATCAGCTGGATGTCGTTAACGTATGAGATGATGTTGAGTTTGTGCGATCGGATGATGTTGGCGAGCGGTGTCATGTAGACGTTGAAGAGGGTCGGGCTGAGGGATGATCATCGGAGATGCCACAGGTGATCTTGGTGGCTTTGGATTGGAATGGCAGGAGGTGGACTCGCTGGGTTCTGTCAGTGAGGAAGGAGGTGATCCAGTCCTGTGCTTTGCCGCGGATTCCTGCTCCGTGGAGGCGTGTGCGTAGGGTGTGGTAGCAGACATTGTTGAAGGCGGCCGAGAGGTCTAGGAGGATGATGGTGCGGTTTTGGCATTGTTCAGCAGGGCCCTGATGTAGTCTGTGGCAGCGATGAGGGCGGTTTTGGTGCTGTTGTTGCTGCAGAATCTGGATTGGGATGAGTTCAGGGTGTTGTTCTCTTCGAGGAAGCGGGTAAGTTGTCTGTTGGCGATCTTCTCTGGAACAGGAGCAGGGAGATGGACTGGAAGTTCTTGAGGTCCTTAGGGTCTGCCTTGTCTCAGCACAAGCAAACCGGGGTCTGGCATCAGATCTGAAGATTTGCAAGGCTTCTACATGATTGCGAGTTCCTAGCAGCTTGCAAATAGGTTTTAGCCAATTTGCTCTTGGGAGTGCATAAGCTGGGTAGGCAAACATTAGATGGGCAACTGCTTCTGTAGCTGTTTTGCAGCAGAAACAGATCTGAATTGCCGCTGAGTTTCGGTGGCAGCTACTTGTGAATGTGTTCAACGGGGGTGTACCCAACCTAAACTGGATGTAAAGTTTCCGATCATTTGGTACCTGGATGATGTCTAAGTAGTTCTTCTGGGAACTGTGCAGTTTAAATAAATTCAGTTGTTATCCTACCCATGATGTATTGCTGAGCTTGACTTGCACTACACAGTCTCAATATTGTAATTTGACTAGGTCTTTTGAGGGGAATGATGAAGGCTTAGTATTAGCCTAACTTCCCCACAGCCCAATATCGGACAGTAGTCTTCTAACACTGCTCAACCAGCTTATTTTATTAAATTTGACCAGGCGATTAACTTCTGTGAGAGCATTAGCATAGTGGAGAAATTCTGGAGGGTACCAAATCCTCCTCCAAAATAGCAAAGGGCGAAGCTTAGCTTTGTCATCAGTGGCTTTCCTCCCCATATGCATCCTTAAGGAGTGGAGTGGTGTGCTTGGAGGCATCAACACCAAGCTCCTCTAAAATGTATGCTCGATCTGGACAGGTCACCCATCCTGTCAAATCCCCGCAATTCAACTCTGTAAAGAGATTGGAGCTCACCTCTTTTGCATAAAAAATCTGTAAGGCATCTGCAACCGGTTTACTAGTCGATATGCAGTGTTCCTACACCAGAGCCCCAACTATTTGCTTATGCTTCAGGATCATCTTGGTCACATGTGGTTTACAGGACATACTTTCAGATAATGTTATGCCCAGATACTGGAAAGTGTTTACGCCCTCTCGAGCAAAACCCCACCAAGGGTGGGACATCTCCTTTAGGACTTATGAGGGTTTATCACCATGAATTTGGTTTTAGTCATATTCATCTCTAGGCCTTATGTACCACAAATATCTTTAAAATGGTTCAAAAGCAACTGAAGCCCCCCCTGGATCTTTATGAAAAATATATTGACATTCACAGGCCTAGAAAAAATAATCTAGGGGCCGATTCACAGAACTAATCTGAGATAAAATCCTAAACTTACCACTTTTGGCATTCACAGAGGACATTTAGTAGTAGTAAAGTTAGGACTCCTAACTTTACTACTACTAAATGCCTTCTGTGAATACCAAAAGTCATACGTTTAGGATTTTATCTCAGATTAGTTCTGTGAATCGTCCCCCTAGTTTGGAGCATGTAAAACAGTATTACTTTACATATTCCAAAAGTCAATTCAAAAACCTCTGTCAGATATCTCTGCTTCTACTTCTCTTTTATGTACATCTATGCCCCAGTGGCAGAGATATCTGCACAAATGGGTATATGATTTATAAGTAAACGTGAGAGGGATAAAGAGGAGAGGTTGGAAAATGAGAGCATTTAATACAAAATGGGTAGGGGTAAAGGAAATTGAAGAAGGGGTTTAGTGAAGGGTATGCTAATACAAAACACAGCCACACTTAAAAGTAAGACAATGTCAATTCACAAAATGAACAACTGCATATAGTACAGTTGTACTACTGACAAAACAGGCTAAAATGTACTCCATCCCAGCCTCGGAGTAGGTTGATCACAGCACATGGTCAACCAGGGGTACTGTAGTGCAATCTCATAGAATTCACTGGAGGCTTGCAGTAAAACTAACACATAGGGAAAATATAAACTAAGTGAAATAAAATAACGTTTTAAATTAAACTTTATTTTTTAAGTTGATTATTGAATATTTTATAACATCAAATCAGTGTTTTTTTATATATATATATAACATTTTAATAAAAGTAAAATAACTTTAAAAAATGAAATTACAAATAAAATAGTATATAATTTGAAAAATACCACAGATTGCAGCAGGATTGTGAGACATTCAACACAAATTATACTGTAAGGGGTGGATGAGAGAATATTATTATATCATTTCATATTTGAAAAAATAAATAGTAAGAAATACAAGTAATTAATTTAGAATGTAATAATATTACAAGTTTTAATGCAGGTGTGTTGTCCCTTGCTTCTGTGGTAGTCCCAGCTGAATAGTAATAAAATGTGTTTTAATATTGTATATTGAAAATTTCTTTCTGCTTTTTTTTTATATTAATTTTCATAAACATTCCCATTACCTCAGATGAGGAGACCTCCACCACATAGGAAGAGATCAACACCAACAGGTGGAAAGTTACTAGGAACACATTTATGGTCATAAAGTCAGTTGTGGAAGTTGCCACCCCCTCACTTGATGAGGTAAAGAGTCATCAGTCTACAATTATATCATACTAATATCCCTCAATCAAATTGCCACATTTAAGGACTACCAATGTCTATCTTCTCCTACAACACAGGTAAAATCAGTTGGATTCATAATCAATAGCACCCTCCCTCTTTTACATTACATCAGCAAACTTGAATCTGTGACAACTAAAAAGAAATAAATACGTAGTCTCAAATGATCAGTTAAAGATTACTGCTCGCTCAAGCTCTGGTAATCTCCAGACAGGATGCTGGCAATACCATGCTGAATGCCAACCAACACACTCCTACCTATCAAAGTAGTCATGCATTTAACAGAAAGTCTGATTATTGAAAAAATAAAATATGACCACATTTCCCCATTCTTGAAGGATCTTCACGGGCTTCCCCTGGAATCCAAAATAAAATTCAAACTCTGCTCCTTAACAGACAATTCAGGGTACGAAAACTTGGGGGATCGACAAAGGCAAACCTCCCTGGACTCCCCTGGGTGCCTAGTCTTCAGAAATGTCTGTGCTTGGTAGGTTTCTCTAGTTGGTTGCCGACCCTGGGACCAAAATCACAGATGGCCCCCTTAGAAAAACAGGTTGTTTTATGATCGATACAATTTGATGCCTCCACAATATGTTTTGGGCCCTTCCCTGTTGCGGAAACTTGGCCCGCCCTCACTCGTGATGTCATATTTTTACCTGGGGAAATGCTGGGCAGTTGGAAATCTGTGCTGGCCCTGTGATCCCAAAACTTTCCCACACTCAAATGTGAGGAAAATGTGATAGTTTTCGATTCATTTTAGGTTTGCAGGGGATTCTAGGTGGGAAAACATTGGGAAATCCATGAAAGCAAGACCTCCCTGGACTCATCCAGCTGTTTAATTTTCAGAAATAACTAAGTTTGGCAGATTTTCTTAGATGGCCACCAAGCCCAGGATAAAAAAATGCAGGGGACCCCTTTGTTAAACCAGTTTGTTTTGTGATCGATAATGTTTATACCTCCACAATATGTTTTGGTTGTTTCCTGTGATGAGCACTTGACCTGCCCATACAAGTGTGGTAGCATTTTTATTGAGAGACCTGGGGGAATGCTGGGTAGTAGGAGGAATTTGTGCTGGCCCTGTGATCCCACAACTTTCTCACACTGAAATGTGAGGAAATTGTGATTTGTTTTAGCTAAATTTGAAGTTTGCAGGGGATTCTGGGGAAGGAAACTTTGGGGGATCCATGTAAGGCTCACCCCCTGGACTCCAGAAGGTGTCTATTTTTCAGAAATGTCTGGGGTTGGCAAGTTTCCATTGATGGCCGCCCAATACGGGTCCAAACACGACAGTGATCTCCTTGCAAAACCAGGTCATTTTATGGTCGATAATTTTGATGCCTCCACAATACTTTATGGGCCCTTCTCTATTACAGGTACTTGGCCCACACACACAAGTGAACAAGCATTTTTATTGGAAAACCTGGGGGAGGGGCAGGTGGTAGAATATTTGTGTTGACCCAGTGATCCCACAACTTTCCAACAAATACATTTGAGGTCAATGTGGTTTTTTAGCTAAACTTGAGGTTTGGGATCTGGGGAAGAAAACTTGGGGAATCCACACATACCAAACCTCCCATGACTCCCCCAGGTTTATAGTTTTCAGAAATGGGTGGGTTTTGTTGGTTTTCCTAGATGGCCTGCGAGCCCAGGACCAGAAATGTAGGTGACTCCCTTACAAAATCAAGTTGTTTTGTGATAGATAATTTACATGTCTTCACAATACCTTTTGAGCTGTTTCCTGTCACGGGTACTAGGCCTACCCACACAAGTGAGGTACCATTTTCAGTGGGAGATTTGAGGGAATGCTGGGTCAATGGAAGTTTGAGGCTCCCCACAGATTCCAGAACTTTCCATCATGAAAATATGAGGAAATTGTGTTTTTTAGACAAAGTTTGAGGTTTGCAAGGGATTTGGGGTTACAGAACCGGATAAGAGCTTCACAAGTAACCCCACCCTGGAATCCCCTGGTTGCCCAGTTTTCAAAAATGTACAGATTTGCTAGGTTTCCATTGGTGCCAGCCAAGCTAGGGCCCAAAGTCCACAGCTAAGCACATTGCCAAAAATTGGTCAGTTTACAGTGATAAAATGTGATTCGTCCATGTTGCTTTTTGGGCTTTTTCTAGGTCTACCCACACCAGTGAGGTACCATTTCTATCAGGAGACATAGGAGAATGCAGAACAAGTGTTGTTACCAATTATATTTCTCTACATTTCTTCCTTCCAAACGTAAGACAGTGTGTAAAAAAAGAAGTCATTTTGAAAAATGTCCTCTAATTCAAACTGTAGAATGGGTACCCAAAAATACAGGGATGTTCAAATAACCGCTGCTTTAAACTTCATATCTTTTTCCAATTTTGGAGATACATAGGTTACCTTGATACCTAGTTTTCACTCTAAATATTTTAAGGCCTGGACGGTGAACTCCGAAGTTTTCTGCACTCCGCGCTCCACGGAGATCGCGGAGCGCAGAAAACTCTACACTGCTTAGTGCACCAGAGTTATTTCCCAGCTCGTGAACGGTAAGTTTGCAAACATGACCTGCCGCTCGGGTACAATTTCTACTTGAACGGCAGAAAGATCAGTGCGAACGGCAGTTCGAACCTCACTCTGCCACTTGCAGAACTCAACAGAGTTTTTTTGTCACTTCGCGGAGTTTCGCATAGCAAACTTCTGCAAACTACGCACAGGCGTGAATATTTTACATATTACTGTATACCTAGTACACAATGAAATACCATTGCAATGGGCATGTCAGTTATTGACTCTGGGTACCTGGGGTTGTTGGTGACCCTACAAACCCTACATATTCCCACAACCAGAAGGGTCCAGCAGATGTAACGGTATATTGTTTTTGAAAATCTGCCATACTTAGAAGACGTTTCAGGGGACACTAATGACCCCTTGCTGAATTCAGAATTGTATCTACTTTTCAGAAATGTATAGATTTTGAGGAACCACTATTAGTTTTACACCAATTTCTACCACTAACTAGAAGGAGGCTGAAAGTACAAAATATAGGAAAAATGTCTATTTCTCAGTAAAATGTAAAAACTGTGATGAAAAATGTGTTTTTCTGACCGAAGTCTGCCTGTTCCTAAAAGCTGAGACAATGGTGATTTTAGTACCACAAACCCTTTGTTGTTCCCATAAACCCTCAAACTTAGTTGTATATTGGCTAATTTCTCAGTCCCTTCCAGGGTAATCCACAAGCCCTGGGTACCTTTTAAATATACAGGATGTAGGAAAAAAGGACAAAAATGTATGGGGGCCTTAGCAAAAACAACCCTAACTAGCCAAAAAAAGGCTCAGCACAGGCAGGAAAGGTCTACTAGAGAAAGGCTTAAAAAGTTGAAAACACAATAAATACCCCACTCATCATTATTATGAAAAAAAATATAAATAATGAAAAAATAAAACCAAAGTTACAAAAATCCAATAAGGGGTGAACTGAAGATATGATTTCTTTAAATCTTAAATGAAAATAGCAGCAAAAAGCGCAAAGCGACAAAAGCTGGCAACTGGTCATGCTAGACTGGAGCAAAATCAAAACAATTAAAAGTTAAGGCTCACTGTGGTTGTTTGCTGGCTGGACAAGGGGACTCGATTCATATCATTCAAAGGCTTATCTTATTTTCTTATAGAAACAGTTCTAGATGTTTTAACAGTCGTTAATGGGTCCACTGGCATCGAAGGCAACAGGCTAAAGCAGAAGCAGAGTTTAACAGCAATGAATAGCAGAAGGACCAGGTCCTGATACAGTCATTAAAAGTAGGAAAACTCTGAGCGTTTTTCACGATTCACACCAAAAATTGCCTCAATGTGAATTGAGTTGGCGTCTGTCCGGTGAAGTAATTGCCGGTCGGTCTTTAATGCTTCTCTGTAGCTCGATCCATTCCATCAGTGGAGAAAGGATCTAGGCTAGAGTCATCAAAGGGTTCAACATCATCGGATGCTGCTTAGATATCGGTCTCGGTAAAGAACAAAGTGGGAACTGCTGGAAGTCCGATACCACAGCTGATGCACCTTCAACAGTTCATCTGGTAGGTAGTTTCCAGTACTGCATCAGTTCTCTTGAAGAAAAGCTACCAAAAGGTTTCTAAGTCCCTAATCTTTAGGTTAGGCATGAGAAGGTCACTCTGACACCAGCCAAGTGTTTCTGGACCTCAGGAATAGTACGCAGGGGCAGGACTCACTTCACGGAAACTATCAGCAGGATCCAGGACAGGCCCAGTTGGAATTGGCTACCTGGACTCTTCCAGAAAGGTATAGATCGTGCAGCTTTTGTGTTTCTATTGCTTAACAGAGGAACAGACAAGTGTCCCTTCAAATCCACGTCTTTGTCCTGGGAACAAGTGGGAACATGTACATCCCTTAGGGTTCTCCTCACAGGTCTCAATAGCAGGTGCAGTCCTTCTTATTTCTTCCACATGTCCAGTTGTGTTCTGTAGAAGGTGCCTAGGGGTGGCAGATTTATACCTGGCACTTGCCTGTGGTGAGTGTGACTCCTGGTACCTAAATAATTGGGTAACATTTCCCAGGGACAACTCTATCCATTTTTGTAGTAGTTCCTGCTTGCCTGGCAGCACATAATCCAACACTGCACTCACTCCAAAAACCAACATGGCAGAACCTTTCTACCTTTGTGCAGAGCTCCCTGTGTCCACCCAGAGGTATGACTGTGGAGATGGGCAATCCCTCCCTCTGGTCATTCTAAACCAGTTCTGGGACAGCTCCCCCTCCCACTGGTTTTGGATCCAACCGGACTAAGAAGGAAAAGTAAGGTAGGCACAGTTGTGAGGTGCATCTGCCAGTGACAGGATAGACATCCTTCCAAGCTCAGAAAGAATCTGGGCACAACCCCCTGGCCATCCTGCTCAAAGAAGAAAGATACCTTCCCACACCCAGAGCTCTTTTTCCCCCGTCTGGGAGAGACTTTCTATTGGTCCGGTGTAGTGGCTAGCAGACACAACAGTGATATTTACCCACTTTTGCACCCTGAAAAGATTTCCTTTTTAATAACCAAACATTGCAAAGAAAAATACACATATGCATACTCACATTCCTTGAATGTGCTAACAGTAGTACTTTCTCTTGCACAGTCCAAAATATATTGCCGAGAAATTCAAGCATAATTCAGCACTTCCTAACTGAACTGTATAAATGACATTACAAAGAGATATTTTGATGGATCCTATGCCCCCATCTACACATAAGCAAATACAGTTCAGTTTTTCAGTTCAAAAGTCTTTATTTCGAATATCAATTCATAAAAGACAGTACATAAAAACACCAACATTTTATAAAACCATGATAACATAAGCAAATACACAATTGTACTCCATGGCTGTCAGCAGCAAGTGACCCAACCTAAACCTTCTGTAGGAAGTGCTGCTTCTTTTGGAGCTATACAAAGTTGAGTATGATTCAAACCCTTACTGACTTTTCACCTCCGCACATTCTGCTGCCATGGGATTCTCACCCAAAGATCTGTTTTCAAGAAACAATTTATTGCATGTTTTATAGTTGCTACATTGTCCTTCGCTATCCTCTCTAGTGCTCCCGACCAGCTAACCAGATCAAGGTCTTCCAAGGTAGTCTTCACCTGCCCCAGCCAAACACTCGGGTCTAAGTGCCCTACATTTTGAAGATCTTCTGTATACAAAGAGATTAAGGAACTCACCTACAGCCTGGCCAAACAAAGCAATCAATGGATCAAGCTAAATTAGATATTTTGCAAGAGTAGCCTCCTTTTCTGCTCATAATGGTTTTCCTAGGTACATTTCCAGTTGTCATCAGGCTGCTAGCCTTGTATCCAGTGGGAAAACATTTAGCTTATATTACCTTGAGTATCGCTTTTATTGAGGGCCCTGTTAGATGGTTCAATATTCTGATTAAGGTAGATATTTTGTGTATTGCCCTTGTTTTTGTAGCTTCTAAATATGATTAATGATTGCCCTTATCCTCAACCTAGATAGCTAGACATTTATAGGATAAGAGAAAGAATTTTAGTTACTGGTTAAGGGGGTGTGAAACCCTTCTCAAGCAGTAACTACAATTCTTCTCTGTGTGAAGTCACAAGCAAACCCTAAATTAAACTGTGCTCCTCTCTGGGGTAGCTTGGCACACAGCAGTCAGGCTTAGATGAGAGGCAATGCGTAAAGTATTTGTGCAACAGTAACACAGTGAAAACACACCACAAATGGATCACACTCTATTTAAAAACAATAGGATAACTTATAATAAATAAACAAAGACCAAAACAACAAAAATCCAATCAGTAGATCTGGAAATATACAATTTAAAGGTTTTTAGTGTAAATAGCACCAAAAAAAAAACCAACTTGCGGCTAGCTGGTCATGCAGTAGAAAGTCACAATTTCAGGCCAACCGTGATGGAGCATGAGTAGGATACAGGGCTCAGGTTAGTGCCGCTGAAATGTTGCTTTCTTAGTACAGTGCAAAGAAGCCACGGGGCAGGGAAGTGTGTGTGATTGTTTAGGAGAAATACCCAAAGCCCAACTATGAGCTACACCCAGTCACGTGTCCCGGAGACAGGCTGCAGGAACCAAATATCTAAGGCAGGTAAATTACAACTTTTCTAAAGTGCATTTTCAAAATTGTAACTTAAAATCTAACTTCACTATACGTTAGGGTTCTCCATTACAATTTCAAAGACACCAAACATGTAATGGTTTTCTGCTCCCATTTGGAAATTACAGCTTATTAAATGTAATAAAACTATTTCAAAGTTATCCTACGGGAAAGGTAGACATTGGAATAGTTTAAAACAAATGTAAGAGTTTTTCACAACCAGGACATGTAAAATATAAAAGTAAATGTCCTACCTACTAAATAAACTGCATGTGTCCTCTCTCTTGAACTGCCCAGGATCTACCCGAGGGGTGACTTCCATGTATAAAAAATGGCAGGTTGGGGCGAGACAAAAGTTTATTTTTCCAGGTCGACATGGTAGTTTAAAAACTTCACACAAGCTTCAATGGCAGGCCTCAGACATGTTTAAAGATCTACTGAAGTGGGTGGAACAATCATTGCTGCAGGATCAGTAATTAGAAAGGTAAAGGTGCTTAGTAGGGATTAATTCAGAGGTAATGAATTTGAGTAATTTATCTTGGATGAAGTGAGATCAAATGACACCAAATGAAACAACTTAACTCAAATTAAACATAGTTGATCAATAAATCAATCAGAACAACTAGGTGTATCAAAAAAGATGATTGAGTTTATATTTCAGAAAGCATAAAAGTGGGGGTGCAGAAACAACAACAGAAAACTTGAACATACATTGACAACAGAAGACATATACATAATACATACAAGAATATCCTAGTTATCAATGTATAACTGCCCATCTCCATTAAGTAAGGCAATGAGTCTGTCCTATACATAGGATTCGGATCTCTGGATAAATCAATTATCAATAACTCTGGGGGTTCCAAACAAATTGGAAGCCTTCCAATTTATTTGCAACTCCCAGCGTAATCATGAAAAAGGTGCAGCGATGGATAAAATAAGAAATGTATTCATTTTTACTTCATAAGAGGCAATGAGAGGCAAATACTTTTATAACTAATGCCCATTTCACTATTGAAGAAAGTCTGAGTTCACTCTCAATCCTTTGACCAAGGGGTCAAGAAAAATTGCAAGATCTACCTTTGTCTTGAAGATGGTCCCATTGATTCGATACAATGGAGACTGAAATGCTGACGCCTAACTCAGCCTTCTTTTTAGTTGATAATGTATTTATCCTGAGTTTTTAAGATACACATGGTTGTTGTAGTTGAATTATTGATCAATTTTATTTAATTTGATTTGAGTTATTTCATTTGCTTTTATTCCATTTGGTGTCATTTGATGTCACTTCATCCAAGATAAAATTACTTAAAATCATATCCTCTGAATGAATCCCTTGTAGACACCTTTTACCTGTTTGAATTTATTACCCAAGTCCACATGGGTCAATAGGGTTGCTCTCTTTTCTGTTACAGTTTTCCAGTGATAGTGCACCAGGCTGAGGATTCTTGGTGGTGATGTTCCAGGTGAGCTCTGTTAATCTGTAGCTTGCAGGAAGTCCACTTTTTAGTCCCTTTGAAGCAAGGCAGGTACACAGGGCTGTTGTTCAGGTTGTGCAACAAGCAAAATCTTGTGAAGGGCCTGGTTGGTGCCAATCCAACTCCTCAGCATGGACCCTTGTTCTCTCTTAAGTTTTAAGCAACAGATATGAGAGGCTCTGCCTCTCTCAGATACTTATTCCAAGTTGTCTGGGTTAAGCAGGAGGGCACTCCTATCCAATGAGGTTCAGGGCAACGTGCCTGGGTATGACTACATCCTCTAATCCGATGCCACTGTTTTATCCCAGAGAGCACGATTTCTCCAACATTCATAATGGCTGATTTTCTAGCAGGGAGAGAAGAGCTGGCTAAACACACCCCCAGGATGTTTATTCTCCATAGTCTCTCCATCTTGCCTTTGCTCATTCCTTCCTTAATCTCACCATCTGGCTGGGTTCAAGAGGAGAGGTGTAAATTTAAACTGGCGTATTCCTCCTTTTGAAGAAAATGGTTTATGACCCCTCCCCCTGCTCTGACATTCCTTTTTTTTATTTTTTATTTAGCAACTTCAAAAGTGCATATAAAAAAAGAGAATAATTACAAGAATGTTTCAATTTTAAAACATTGAGAGATATAGATGCTGATACATAAAAAACACATTCATTTTTACCACAGAGATATATCAAAAAATAAATATTCACATATTCACAGGGGAGCTTCCAATACCAACTACTTTTTAAAACCTATCTTTCCAAGTGATAATAGGCTGCCAAAGTTGAATACTCCGTTGTGGCACAGGATGACTTTGCAACAGCCAGCAATAACTAAATCAGCAAAAATGGAAAAGGAAGGCAAAACGTTTGTGGAAGACCACCGCAAGGCTGACAGGTCTAACTTGGGCCCCACCCCCAGCTAAAAGTGGGGAAAACTACACAACCTCTCTAGAGTTCTCATCAATAAGGCAGAAGATTTGGGATAGACCATCAGGACTGTCACAGTTTGACCCAGGACGGTGTTCCACCATAAACTTAATTCCTCATAGGCAGATGCACCATCTCAACAGTTTAAGAGTTTTAACCCTCCTTTGCATGAGCCATCTGAGGGGCCTATGGTCTGTCTGAACTCGGAAGTGAGTCCCAAACAGATTTGGTCTCAGCTTCTTTGGTGTCCAGACCACAGAAGAGACCTCCCTTTCAGCTGCAATCCACTTCCGCTCCTGTGGAAGTAACCACATGCTAAAGAAGGCTACTGTGTTGTCTAGGCCCTCCTCATTTAACTGTGCTAAGACAGCCCCTATGCTATGCTTTGAAGCATCTGTCTGCGCTATAAACTCCTTAGAGAACCCAGGTAATTGAGCCTCCTTGAGGGTGTAAAAGGCTCTCTGGCGGGCCTCTGTCCAGAACACCTTTCTGGGATGCTTCTTTGAAGTCAACTCTGGTAAAGGGACAACAATGGTGCCATATCCCTTCACAAACCTCCTATAGTATACACTCAGGCCAATGAAGGATTAATAAAGAATTAATGATCAATTCTGTTAATTAACAAAGCCTTATCACCTGAAGAGCCAGCATGTTACCTAGAACCCCAATGGGCCGGCCGCTCTCTTATATAAACAACAAAAAGAAATATGTGACACAGCTTCCGCCTACAACCCTGGGACCAGCAGCATGGAACAGGCATAAAAGTACAGACAAATCAAAAAGAAGTAAACAAGGGGGCGTGGCCAGCAACATGGCGCTGTAACGGACCCCTCCCCCCCAGCGCCTTGAGACCCTCCCAGGTGAGTAGCGCGCTATACAAATGCCCATGATTGATTGATTGATTAAGCCGCACTTGCCCGGAGCTCCGTCCAGCCGACACCGATCCGACGAGAATACACACATCCAGAAGCCGGCAACCGCTCAAAAAGGGCGGCGGAAGGTGCATAGATGCCTTAAGACTCCCCAGTGCGGCTCCCGGAGGTCTGTTAGACCAGACAAAAGACGTAGAACCTGGTGGCATGCTAGTCTGATCTCGGACCCAAGATGGCGGCATCCACTGCGGCCTAGAACGGGGAAGAGAGCCGGAGCATCTGAGACCCTGTAGAGGTGAGGGGGGGTCCGCCGCTGCAGTGCCCGGCCCAGGGACATGTACGTTTGAGCCCCGGAGACCCTGATCAGCCATCCCGGGAGGGGGTGCGGAGCGCTCTGCTCCGGCGGCCCTGAGGCGGCGCGGGCACCTTCCCCAACTCCCGGCAACGAGGAGGGAGGCCTAACAGGCTGGAGACGGAGTGCTGTGCTGACCTGGAGGAGGAGCGCCGGCATGTACTTCGCCACGCCGGAAGCCGCGGCTCCCTGGTGCAGCTTGGTGGTGGGGGGGCCCCGGATGGCTCCCCGGGGGGTCCTCGCCTCTTCCCTCATGGCCCAGCGCCGGTAAGGAGCACGGGGGGACGGGACTCATGGAGGCGCTTTGGAGCTCCGGCGGAGGCCGCGGCTGGAGGTCTGAGACCCTAGGATACATCGTCCGCTCCCTGGGGAAGAGGAGCTACATGCCTGTGATCGGGGGCCACCTTTCTGAAGAAGACTGCAGGCCTCACGAAGCAACACCAGAGTGAGGTGGGCCCATGAGAGCCTGAATGAGACGCTGTGCAAGTGGGCCCCTATTTACCTGAATCCAACCATCACTCATCCCCAGCGGAGAGCGACACCCCCTGGCAACACCGGCTTGGGGGTGAGGGGTAGTTGGGGGCGTGCTGCCCCCCCCCCCTCATTTACTGGCAGGACGGATGCGTCATACTTTATGCCCTGGTCAGAACGAGACGCCTGATACAGAGGAGGGCACCCCTTCAGGGTGTAGTACTAGCCACCCGGGGTTGCGCAGGAAAGCAGATAGGGGCGATCTGCTATACAATATACGAAGATCTAGTGGGGCGACGAGGTGGAGGGAAGAAGAGGTGACCGGGCCGACGAAGGGAGCACGGGCCCTGCCCCCTCTCCCCCCCCCGGCTGCGAGACTGCGCAGGAATGGGGAAAAAAGACCCGGTCGCTAAGGCTCCGAAGCAAGGCCCCATAGATAAATTTGCGGCTGTGCCTCGTCCAAGGTTATGGAAAGCCCGGGGGCGAGCTCAGACACAGCTCTATTGATGGGAGCGATCCAGGCATCAAGGGAAGACATTCAGGCCTCTCAGGCTGCCCCAGAGGTAAAAATTGGAGAAGTGGGAGTGGAGGTCAACCTATTGCGACAGGACTTCCGGAACCTCACAGAGAGAGTCACCACAGCTGAAACAAGGCTCGGCAAAGCAGAGGAAGTCATCCACGCCTTGCAGAAGGATGTCAAAGACCTGATGGCCTCCCATAAGTAACTCCAATGGAAGGTTGATGATGCGGAAAACAGGGCGAGACGCAACAACCTCCGCTTTGTGGGATTCTGGGAAGGAATCGAGGGGTCCGATGTAGCGGAATTCCTGCGCTCTTGGCTGCTTGAAATCCTTCCCCAAGTGTCACTCTCAAACTGTTTCATCATTGAGAGAGCGCACAGGGCCCTCATGGCCAAACCACTGGCGGGAGGCAGGCCTCGGCCGATAATAGCGAGGTTCCTCAACTTCGCAGCTAGAGACTTGGTACTGCGAGAAGCCAGGAAGCAGGGCGAGATACGAATCGAGAACACTCAGATAATGATCTTTCCAGACTAAAGCCAGGAGGTGCAGAAGATAAGGAGATCCTTTGATATGGTGAAAGCCAAACTTAGAGACTTGAATATACAGTATATGCTCCTCTTTCCGGCCAAGCTTAAAGTAATATACTAGGACAAGACGCACTTCTTCACCCACCCAGATGACGCATGGCAGTGGCTGGAGGAACGTCCACCGACGCGGAGGCGAGAGGAGGACAGGCGGCACATGGAGACGGAGGGCGCCTCCAATGGCACACACTGGGAGATGGTGAAACCGCAACGCAGACGCAGAATGCGAGGGTCGAGGAAGACGCAAACGACTCCTTACCCGTCGCAGAATAGGACCCCTAGGAAGACCCAGGACTCTGCATCGCCGCATCAGGACACCCAGGCTGGCTCCAGATTCCGGGCCCTGGCGGCCAAGGAACGCTCTGAGGGAGAGGAAGACAAGGGGGGGCTACGTCATGGAGCAATGAGGATGAAGCTCAATCACTACATCCGTTGGTGGCCGCTATTAATGAACTGGAAAAAGACCCTGATACGGGCAGCACCCCTGTGCAGGGCGAAGGCAAAGACCTTAACACCTGAGCGATCAAGATATCGGTTGGACTGACCGGTGACACGCAAGTGGCTTACACGCCCCCTAAATGTTATTTATCTACCTAGAATTTGGTTACTTTATTATCTAATCGTTTATTGATACAGAACTGTCCCATAGAACTGTGGGTATAATAGGATAATATCCTTCTGCACTTTGTTCGATAAGTTGGGGTAGGTCAGGGGTAGGGAGGGACCATGGGGGAGGGCGACAGACCTATTCCACCCGATAAGTACTGCCGTAGAAGGGAGTAGATGGTGGGACCGAGGGGGGGAGGTGGGTAGGGTGGGGGGAGCGAGGGAAAGTTGGAAATGTTCAAGATGTTTTTCTGGAAGTACAGTAATGTTTTTTAACATGTCATATCAAGCACACACACGCTCACCACGGCAAATCTCACCACGGGATGCTAGATCCCAGCAATTGCCATCCCACAACCACGCCTATGGGTAGCCCAGAACGAGAACCAGAACACAGAGGGGGTTTTAAGGTCCTGACCTGGAATGTTATTGGTCTAGGCTGTAAAGTAAAGCAAGGCCTGGTCAACAATTATGTGAGGAGGTCAGGGGCTGATGTAGTGCTCCTCCAGGAGACACACTTGCAGGGCACGAAATGCGCTTTCCTGGCGAGAGGACAATATAGAGTTCTGGCGCATGCAGGATTTACCACAGGCTCGCGAGGAGTAGCAATCCTGATTTTAAAAAATCCACCTATGACAGTGGCGCAGACATGGACTGATCAACAGGGCACATACGTAGGGGTACTTGGCGTGTCGGGTAGGCGGGAGTACACTTTTATTTCGGCCTACGCCCAATCCCAAATTGCAGGCAGGCACACTGAAGGGAGTTTCTGACATTATCCTTAATACATCTGACACGATCCAAATTCTTGGGGGCGACTTCAACGATGTAATGAACCTCGGGATAGACAGGACAGGCAATCGTGACAGGTCGCAGACTGTGACACCTTTAGCCAAAATCATAACTGCGCTTGGTCTCCTTGATGTGTGGCGGTGGCTTCACCCGGAGGCCAAGGCCTTTTCCTTCTTCTCTGGTGCACACAAAGTGTACTCTCGCCTGGACTATGTCTTTATGGCACGACAGGCATTACAGGTGACGGATTCAGCGGAGTACTGTGCCCGGGGGGTGTCGGACCATTCACCATTATTCATAACGGTGGGCAGGAGGTCAAGAGAAGGGCCCAAAATACTTTGACTGTCAGCCTGGGACCTACAAAACCCGAAAATCCTGAAAGGCTTACGTGCAGACGTAAAGGTGTACTTGGCCGAAAACGTGGACTTGGTGGAATCCCGGGTAGTCCTTTGGGAGGCACTCAAGGTGGTACTAAGAGATAGGGCACAGTGTAGACTGGCGGAGGATAGGAAAAAAGTCCAGAATGAAATACAGGAACTGGAAACCCGCATACTGAAGATGGAAGGCGAACATATAATTTTGAGGGACCCTGGTAAGCTTAGACGCCTTGCAGACCTACAAACCCAATATAGACACCTAGTGACAGGGGAGACAAAGTCGCAGCCACTGGCGACCCTACACTGTGTGTATGATGTAGGAGATAAATCTGGCAAGTTGTTAGCATGGCGTAGCAGGAAAGAGAGAGATGTTAGATGGGTGGAAAAGGTGTGAGATGGTCAAGGAAGATGAGCGGACACAGAGATAGTGAATGCATTTGCCGAGAGTTATACCACCTTCTATCAAGCACGCGACCTGGGGTCCAAAGAGGAGGCACTGCAATATATGGCGTCTATTGATATCCCGACTCTAGAAGAGGCGGGTCGCTTAGACTTAGAGGGTGACATTACCGAAGAGGAAGTTAGAGTTGCATTGACCAAGCTTCGTGCGGGGAAGACCCCAGGGCCAAACGGGTTCCCGGCGGAGTTCTTCAAGAAAATGGCGGACCTCCTGACGCGCCACTTAGTGGGCCTCTTCCGGGGCGCCGAAGAGGAGGGTCAATTACCACTAGACCTCAGACAGGCCACTATTGTCCCAATCCACAAACCCGGGAAACCAGGAGAGGACTGCTCGTCCTACCGCCCTATTTCCCTCCTGAATGTGGAGGTGAAGCTGTATGCCACAATTCTGGCTCTCCGCCTCCGACGGGTCATATTGGGTCTGGTCCATCTCGACCAAACGGGGTTTATTCCGGAGAGAGCGACTAGATATAATTTGCGGAGGACTCACAACTGGCTCAGAGAGGTGAAGAGCAGAGAGGACCTTCACTGGTTCCTGTCTCTGGATGCCGAAAAGGCATTTGATGCTGTTCACTGGCCTTTTCTGGAGGGAGTGATGGAGCGCATGGGATTTGGACCTAAGTACAGACACAAAATTACCCTATTATACATGCACCTGAGTGCCAGAGTTAGGATCAACGGGACTATGTCAAACGCCTTCCCTATACAACGGGGAACAAGGCAGGGATGCCCCCTCTCCCCCCTGTTGTTCGCCCTCACTATAGAAGTAATGGCGTGCGCAGTCAGGCAGAACGTGGGAATTACGGGTTTTAGGATAGGGGCCGCGGAGGCACAGGAGGAAAAACTGTCCTTATACGCGGACGATGTCCTACTATACATTACGAAACCGGAGACCACGATCCCAGCGCTATTCACTGAATTGGACCAATATGGCACTAAGTCTGGATATCAGATCAATTGGCATAAATCGACTCTTTATGACCCCCGAGGTAGGGACAGTTGGCCCTCCCTGCCTGAGAAACTGCAGACAACGGCAGAGGGATTCATGTACTTAGGGATCTTTATTACAACGAATAGAGACCTCTCTTATGACCGTAACATTGCCCGAGTCCAGGGTAGCTTCAAAATGGGCTAGCAAGTGGCAGACGCTCCCCTTGACGATTCTCGGGCGGGCAGCCATGTTTAAAATGATTTCACTGCCGAGATTTCTATACGCCTTCCAGAACGAATACTTCCCTATGAAGAACACTGTTTTTTGAGACATACACGCGGATCTGCAGTCGTACCTTTGGTTGGGTAAGCACCCTAGGGTAGCACTGGCAACCCTACAGAGGCATCAATACGATGGGGGGATTTCTCTGCCTGATCTAGAAGTCTACTACTGGGCGGAACATCTGGCCCCCATGAATGAATGGCTACACACACCAGCCACGCACCCCACTTATGCACTGGAAATGCACACCATGGGTACCCACACGTGTCTCCACTACATTTACGGGGGAAGGGGCAGGCTAGGTTACTACCGGCTACTAAACTTACATTGAGGGCGTGGAATAGGGCGACGAAAGCCATCAGGTGGGAGCACAAACCGACAAAACAGACGCCGTTATGGGACTGCACATGGCTGAAGGAAATCAGCAAGTTAAAAGGGTTTAAGGGATGGGACGCCATAGGCATC
This sequence comes from Lissotriton vulgaris, assembly GCF_964263255.1. Classification (NCBI taxonomy): domain Eukaryota; kingdom Metazoa; phylum Chordata; class Amphibia; order Caudata; family Salamandridae; genus Lissotriton; species Lissotriton vulgaris. The sequence goes on along the minus strand of NC_141694.1, from coordinate 1,085,907,570 downwards.
TCTACTTTAGAAGACGTAGTCAAAAAGGGAGCACTGCAATCATTCCTGTGGAATTTGGACTCCACCGGTCCCAATTTTTTAAGTACATGCAATTAAGACATGCATGGAGAGCGGAAGGGGCTTTATTAGAAGCGCTCCCTGAATACGCGCCTTTGGAGGGCCGCCTGTTGCAGGAAAGGATCCCTGAAAAGGCAGTATCCCTCACGTATAAGACCATTATGAACAACAGACCTAACAGACTGGAGGGGCTCCGAACCACATGGGAACAAGAGGTGGGGGACATGGATGACGTAGGTTGGGGGTGGTACTGATGCACCCCAGGGAGGTGGCGATTAAGTTGTGTCTCCGTCTGATCCAGTTCAAGATCTTGCACAGGGTTTACTTTGATAGAGTAAGATTATCTAGAATGGGGAGAACACCTGACCCCAGTTGCCTCCGATGTGGCCATGAGAGGGGAGACTTCCTGCACACTGTCTGGTAGAGTCCAACCATTCAAATATACTGGGGGGAGATCCTTGCTGAATTGGGAGAGGTGCTGGAGGCAGACATACCGCCAGACCCAAAGCTCGTACCCTGGGGATGACTAATGATGTAGATGTACCCAGGCCACAGCAGATCTTCCTAGTGTTAGCCCTGGTGGTGGCCAAGAGAGACATAGCCAGGAAATGGGGGGCGCCAGATGTACCACAACTGGAGGAATGGAGGAGGGGAATGGACCTTTACATGGCGGCCGAAAGGGTTACGTATAAAGCACGAGGGTGCCCGAAGAAATTCAGAAGAGTATGGGGTAAATGGAGACACTACCATGGGCTGAATGGAGGACTCTAATGGGACTCGAACACTTTGCTTCTTGGTTGGTATAGAAGAGGCGCAGGTCGTGGGTCATGTACGCATACAGCTGGCAATTTTTGGAACTATATGGACTGAACATTTGCTGGGTAACAGTGTGATCTTAGACCAGGAGGGTGGTGGTGGGATAAGCGGTTGGGGTTGTGGGGATGCTGCTTGATGCTGACATGCTTGTTGTATATGGCGTTTCTTTGTTGCAAAACAATAAAAATGTTTTTTTTAAAAAGACAAGCTGAGTGCTAGTCACATCATAAAAACATTGTAAAATTGCCAATTTTGCATTTTTTACTACGAGATGCAAGACATTTTATAGATTTTTCAATATTTGGAATTCGATAATTGATGTATTGGACTTATATCTGAGACTGATACATTTTCTAGTCATTCAAATGTTAAATAAAGCTTCGCCTATTAAAAAAATAAATAAAAAAAGAAGTAAACAAAACCCTACCTATATTCCCCATTACGCCTTCAATATATAATAGGAAAAATGTCAGTCTAACGGACAGATAGCCGGCCGATATGGTTATAAAAGGTATAGTGGCTGGAAAGATAAAACTAAGCTACATAGAGGCTATATCCTAGATTAGGCATAGAAGCCACAGATATACAGGGTATGTTAGCTCACAGAATTTAAAGAAAGAATAAAAATAAAGGGTGCCCGTAAATCCAAGTAAGAGGATTGGCCCAGGGTGGTTGCTAAGGAAAGCTTCTTCATCTCCAGGATGAACCACAGTTTACACAGTCATGAAGTATGGTCTGTAGACCTGTCGGTACCCCAGAGAGAGAGAATTACTTGCAGAGCAGCTCCCAGATAGAGAGCGATTTGCCTTCCTTTGTTGGACTGTAAGGGATAAGTAAAGAGTTCAATAAATAGTCCTAAGATTTTGTATGCTGGGAATCTCGGGATAGTAGTGTTAAAAGATGTCTCAGGCTTGATTCCAGCATCTAGTGAGTTTGGACAATTACATAGGAGATTAAGTAATGTCCCTGTATTTCTGCAACCATGCCAGCAATCCCCAGAATGCCCAGTGCTCCACTTACAGAGTCTTACCAGAATGAGAACCCAGTAAGAAGAAATTTTATATGCGGCTTCAGTAATAGCCATGTTGTGCGCTTGTCAGTGGCAAAGAATAAAGGCACCAGGGCCTATGCTTACGTGAAAGCCAGATATCTTTTCATATGTGTGTGCCTGCCACAGCCTGGTCCATAAAGGGCCAGTGCTTCTCAGAAGGCTATTGGTTCCACTCCAGTTGGCTTGATACTAGCGAAGCAGCTGGGGCACGATGAACCGTCTGTAGGAGAGTAGGGTCTGCTTCCTATGGTCACCCCCACTTTTTGCTGTGATTCTCTGGCTTTTTGACTTAAATGTGGCTGTGGGCCTGCTAATCAGACCCACAGCCCAGCTGTTCTCTCTCTAAATCGATAGCATGCACTTTAGGTGCATACCAGATTGGTTACTGGGTCACTCTTGTGAGCCCCTGTATAGTGTACCATAGGTACCCAGGGCATAGGTGTACCCTAGGCCTACCAGGGGCTGCAGCATGTATTGTGCCCCCCCTGGTTTGCCTTCCAAACTGACACCACAGGTCTGTTCACACAGCCTCGGTAAGGTGGTGTAATCAACCCTTACTTAGATATAGTATACCTATATCTACCTTATATAGACACATATGCACCTATAAGTCACTCCTATGGTAGACCTCGACAATCCTGGAGGCAGAGTGCTTGGTTTTATGTGAGAGGGTGCCCTAGCATGGGCTGAGCCCCTCTGCAGCTTTCAGAACCATCTCCTTATAGATGTTCTATGATATAGCCATACCATATACTCTTAAGTGAATTATAATCCTCGCGGATAATGCTAACTTTGGTTTGGCTTTATCAAAACATGTCATGTAAGGTGTCAAACACTTTGGAATACTACCCCCCATCCCCCCGGGGGTAGCATTCCACCCTTCTAGAGGGAGAAAACATGTAAGTTACTGCTTTACCCGGTTAAAGTTAAAAGGAGCCTCAGCATCACAAAATGGATGCTGCTACCACAGACACGACTCTGACCTCCTGTTACTGGGGGGAAATCCAGCAAGGGCGGCCTGGACAATAGGTTTCCTGTCCAGGGAGGTGCCAGCACCTCCCCAGACAGGGGTTTTGTGTATTGGGGCAGGGAGGGCTGCATTCAGTGAATGCATTTAGACACTGCCTGGGGCATACAAGGTGCTCCATGCATAGCCCGGTTCAAACCTGTTGATGGGGCACTTCCGCCCCAGCTCTTGTGCAAAACTGGACAAAGGGAAAGGGGTGTAACCACCCCCTTCTCAGGTCCACCCATAGGAGGGACCTAAGCAGGTAATCCAGCCCCCATCCTTAGTATAAGTATAGGAGCTGTGTCCCCAGGACTTTAGATTATCCTGGAATGAAACTTTGATACAAAACTCTTGGACCTTCAACATTCTATTCTGACTAGAAGATGGAAGACATCTCCCTTGTGGTAAAGGAGTGACCACCCTGTTCAAACAGGCACCAACAGCAACTTTGCTGGTCTGCAGTTTCAAGACTCCCGCCGGAAGACTCTGCGACTCAAGAACTGGACTTCCAGACTTCTCTGACCCCGACCCACATCCACAGCAAAGGTAAGACCCGTGGCAGACACGAGAGACGTGGGACCGGACATCTTGGACATCCTGCATTTTGCTACCTGCACTCCTTCTCTGAAGCCTCAGTAAGTTGGGCATTAGGGAAAGAGAAGCCCCAGCCTTGAGCATCATTTGATGCAGAGCCCAGGCCCCCACACTCCGCAAATGTTTTGTGGGCCCTGCCTTCACATTTGTGCTAGAGGTGTCTTCCCGGTTCCTGGCCCATTGGCTAGTGAGCCCCCTGAAGATGCCATCTTGAATCTAACTTGCGATCCTGGATGCTCCAGGCTCGCCCCAGCTTTCCTACAAAGGAGAAGCACCACAGACCTTGCTGGTCTGCAACAGAGCCAATCTTGACATCCTGTGTGGATTGCGGTTGCCAAGACTTGTTGGGTCTAATCCGGATACCAACACTGCAGTCATCTAGATCCTTTGTGGGACAGCTCGAATCCAGCTCCTGGTCATCATCGATGCCTCCTGGACCTCGTGGCTGAAGAGACAAACTCGCCTTCTTCACCTTCAAGCACGCAACATCACCTGCTTCCTTCCTGGTCACTGGCTAGTGACCCAGACTCTGTCCCCTCTGCTGTCAGGTTCTTCACATCTCCGATCCACCCTTGGATCCACCCGGACACTTTTCCTCTGGTCGCCTGCAGCACTTCTTTGCAGCTCTCCATAGAAAATGACGACGAAACCCGACATCAAAAGACACCTATGCACCCGGCTTCCGTGGGTGAGGTAACACGAGTACTCTGGTAGTCTCAAGGGCATTGGCCCTCCTAGTGTCTAAGTCTAAAAGGGTTCCATCCTAGTCCATCCGGAAGTGTCCTTAACTTGTAACTTTGTAACTTTTTCGAACTCCACAGAAAGTCAATGGGAGCCTGTGCCTGTGTTTAGACACTGCACGCGACTCCTGTGGGTCTCCTACTTCTTAACCTTGGGTTGCTTAGTGTAGCCCCAGCGATTCTACAGGCCCTAGGCCTGCTTTCTAACTCTCACGTGGTACTTATACCACTTTCTTAGTATATGGTTAGTGAGGCCCCTAGGGCATAACGTATACTGTGCAACTTATTGTGTATTAACTGTGTGACTTGTATTTTATTTTTACCTCTGACCTCATAAACAGTGCAGAGGGGTTGTGTTTAGAATAAATACATATATATTTGATATATACCTTGTGTGGTGTCCTTTCATTTGGTAATCAAGGGATTATATATGGTAAAACAACTTGCTTAACTCGCCTATTGAAGTCTTAGCCTGAAGACTACTGGTTCATGCTACCACTAGGATAACTTTATATAAGGTTGACTTTACAACCACCATCAATAAGGGTTGATTAGACTGTTACAAGGTGCCCACTAGAACTAGTGGACATCATATGTCAGGCTAACTTCTCACACCGTCCATCACTCTGCGAGTGATAAATAAGGTGTTTATGAAGGTGGGCATCTTGCCATTCCAGAGGAATTTATTAACATCTAATTGAAGGGAGTGGATGGTATTAGGCAGTGGGTTCAAAGTCAAAGTCTGGAATATGTACAAAATGTGGCGAAGAATAGTCATCTTAACCGACACAATTCGTCCCAACAAAGAAAGGTGAAGGCAATTCCAAGTCTACAGGCCTATTCAATAAAAGAGAAGTCATGATGGCCCTGAGTACAATGGCAAGTGGTAGAACCCCGGGACTGGATGGTGTTCCAGCGGATCTTTTCATCAGTGATATAGAACGCTGGAGCAAATATATTCTTCTCCTCCTTAATGCAGTTGCCGAAGGTGCCAATATTCCGGCGTCATGGAAAGGGGTAGTTATTATCCCTGTCTTTAAAAAAGGTGATAGATCTCTGCCAGGAAACTACAGGCCCATAAGCCTAATTGACACCATACAAAAGGTGATTGGCAGGGTGGTTGTAAACAGACTTTTGGAGTGGGCTGAGGAACTTAACGCTATGTCACAATTCCAGGCAGGTTTTCGAAAACGGGTCAGCACGGTGGATCAGGTCTTCCGCTTCACTTTGCTTCAGTGGAAAACCGTGGTTCTGGGCAAGGGCAGCCTGTATGCAGCTTTTGTTGACTTGTGGGCTGCCTTTGACTTGGTCCCAAGGGCCAAGCTGTGGCAGGTGTTGAGGAGCCTGGGCCTACCTTTTGATCTTCTGTCGCTGTTGATGAGGCTCCATGAGGCAAATTTTGCAAAGATCCAGTGGGGAGGATATGGAATGGTTACCCCAGAATTCCCAGTCGAACGGGGTGTACGTCAAGGCTGCTCAATGGCTCCTACATTGTTCATGCTATATATAAATGGTGTTGTTGCCCGGATGCTGGCTGCAAATGTGGATGCTCCTTCGTTGGCTGGATCCAAAATACCAATTTTAATGTTTGCAGATGACACTTTGATTTTATCTAAAACCCCAAGTGGTTTACAGCACGCTTTATCTATTTTTGATCAATTCTGCAAGGACCATGGCTTGGAGATAAACGTGGCCAAAACTAAACTGATGGTTTTTAATCCTCGTCGTAGCCTCAGCCCCCGAACTGTTATGAATGGAAGGCATCTGGAGGTGGTAAACGCTTTTACATATTTGGGAATCCACATATCTAATGACCTAAGATGGACCAAGCACATTGACATTACAACCGTGAGACATAAGCAAATAGCTGGTGCATTGGGCTCGGAACATAGAAAATCCCTAACAAAACCGGTTAAACCAGCATTACAGGTGTATGAGGCTAAAGCACTCGGGTCATCCCTTTATGGTGCAGAATTATGGTGTTATGAGAACCTGCAACCATTACAGACTGCGGAAAACAAGTTTTTTAGACTCATTACTGGTCTTCCTAAAGGGTCTCCTTTGTTACCACTTAAGTTTGATTTGGGCAGGAAGTCGGTTGTCGACCTTGCAAGGTTGCGCCCAGTACTGTACTGGTGCAGACTCTGGAAAACACCTGAACTTTTACATTACGCTGAGGGGTTTAAGGATGTTATCAGAGCTGATGTTTTCCACAAAATAGGTTGGTTAAAAGAACTTAGAAACATGTTGTGCGTTCTTGGTTTACATCTATTATGGGAAAATCCAGAGAGTGCGTCTTTCCCAACAAAACAAGTCCTCAAAAAGATCTATTGGGACGAGGTGGCAGGACGAATCTGGAATGAAACCAACCCAGAGTCTATGGCGGGAAGATTCTTGGAAGCAAAGTCCCTCCCCAATTTTGAACTGTATTGGGACGTTATCACTAACCCAAGGGACAGGAGGTTGCTCTTCCAGATCAGAGCAGGTGCTATCCCATTGAGATCTCTGACTGGCAGGTGGGGCAGCCTATCAACTAAAACTTGTCCATCTTGTGGAGTGCATAATGAAACTATTGGTAATTTTTTATTTGTATGTAAATCATACGTGGAACCCAGAAGTATTTGGCTAACTCCCATGTGCAAAAATCTAGGAACGACAAGTAGTGCGGTAGCTTTAAGAATTATTCGCACTAATTCGTCATTGCCTATATTAATAGCTACTGCTAAATACCTGGGGTGGTCATGGTCCATTAGACAAAAACTTATAAGCAGACTATTGTAAATAACATGCTATAAAAACATCTGCATTTTTTGTTTTCTATATTTTTACATTTTTAAACCTATGATTCAACCGATGTATTTTTAAAAGTTTATAGGTCTATTTTTAAGGAGCACAAATCAAGTTTTTTTAATGGATTTCTATGTATGAAAATGCTTTTACGAATGAAGCAAGATTCGACTTGAAGTCTACAGGTCTTTGCGAGTTTAAGTGACAAGAGACGCAAAATTAGTGACTAAGGTATTAGGAAAAGTCTGGGCTAAGGAAGTGCCTGGATATGGGATGGCATCTGCAGCCCATTGAAAAGGGAATTGGAATGGAAAGCGGTCTAATTAATAGGCTTAATCAAGAGATTTAGGATCCAGGACTTCTGCATGTTTTCCTTGAACCAAGTGACCCTGCAAGATCGCAGAGCTCGGGGACTTGGGCCTGAAGCAAGGTCATGGTTTCTATAATAAATTAAATTATATCCTCAGTATATAGGCTAATCAAGTGGTGGGCAGCCTCATAAGGAGTCCCTGTGATGGCCGGGTTGTCTCGGAACCATTGCGCCAAGAGGTTCATGTACAAGGCAAGCAAGAGCGGGACAGAGGACAACCCTAGTACGTATCCTGGTGAATAGCCAGTGGAGTGGATAAAACACTGTTTACTCTGACCGAGGCTCGAGGAGCAATATAGATGCACCGGATACAGTTGCAAAACCTTTTGCCATTTCCAAAAGTCTTCAACATATCAAACAGATAAGGCCAGTAGACATGGTGAAATGCTTTTTCAGCATTGATAGAGAGAAGCAAGTATTCTTTGTGTTACTGGCATCCATGAGATGGAGTAACCGATTGGTGTTGTTACTGCACTGGCAAGAGGGTATAAATCTGAATTGGCTCAGGTCTATCAAACTGGGCATCAATGGATGAAGGCGGTGCACCAGATTGCTAGTGAATAACTTTTCATCCATATTTAAAAGAGAAATAGGTCGGTATGAACCAGTCAGACCTGGATCTTTGCCGGGCTTGGGGATAATGTAAATAACAGCGTCTAACATAGTTTCTGTGAGAGAGATCAATTCAGAAATGGAATTATATAACAAAGTGACCAAAGGAGATATTTCTTGGCAGATGGTCTTATAGAACTGGCCACTCAAACCGTCAGGTCTGGGGGATTTCTGGGGCTTTAGGTGCGCTATGGCTTCTTCCACATGAATAGGCTGATCTAAGACAAAAGCCTCCTCAGCCAGGAGAGAGGTGAGTGCAACAGTATGGAGATATCCCAAAGGATCTCACATTGGGCTATCCATGGGAGTATTGAGAGAGGCTTAAAAGAAAGGCCTGGAACACCAAGGCAATTCCCTCATCATTGCTGGTCTCCATATTGGGACTGGTGCGGATAGTCTTTACTGAGTTTATATGAATATTGCAAAGGAGACGTTACAGCATACATCCACAGCGATTGCTTCCTAAGTAAAATTTGTGGTTGTGGTGTAATATGGCATATTCTGCCCTGTCTAAGTCAAGATGCTTAAGCTGGAGCCAGGCCCTATCCAGCTTTCTCCAGACTCTGGAAGCCCCCATCTGTTAATGTATGACTTCTAATTCAGTGCCCATTTTCTCAAGGCTGCGTCATTTGTCTGGATGCTGTTGATTCTCAGAAGTAGAGAAAGCAATAAATTCTCCACAGATCACCCGTTTTAAGGGTTCCCATACTGAAGCCAGGGAGGTCTGCCCTGCATCGTTAGTTGGAATATAAGTCTTAGTCATCATCCAAATCTCATCAAATGTAGACTATGAGTGCAGCATAGTATTCCACAGTCGCCAATTGGAGCAAACGGATGAAGACAGGGGAATGGTCGGGGAGGTAGCATGGGTCAATAGTAGCATCAGAGATGAGGTCTAAAAGGGGCAGTGTGACTGAAAAGTGGTCTTTACATGTGTATGTCTTATGGGTGGCAGAGTAGAATGTATAGTCTCAGTATTCGGATGCTACCAACGCTATACATCGTGCAGACCACAGTCTGCCATCCAACGCAGGCTTTCAGCTGAGAAGGCGCTAGCCAGATAGTAGCACTGGTTAGAATGGTCCAAGTCAGAAATCACGACAAGCGTCATGTCACCCCCCTCCACTATGGCTGCATCTAGAGTCTGAAGCACAGAGGCCAAGGACTGTGTGAGGAAGTTCTCTTGCTTCTCTTTGGGGGTATAAACATTCACTGAGGTAAAGTAAAAATAACCCATCCTGAGTCAGAGGGCCAGGAGGTGTCCCCTATTATTATTATTATTATTATTATTATTAAATGGGTTTTATTAAGCGCAGACAACCCGGAGGCCTCGTAGCGCTGAAATGACTGGAGGACAGGTAAAGGCAATGTAGTTTATTTAAAAAGGAGGGTTTTCAATTCCTTCCGGAATTTTAGGAGATTAGGTTCCCCGTGCAGGGAGACTGGCAGAGAATTCCATGCCTTAGCTGCATTCCAGGAGAAGGAGCGGCCTCCCCATCTGGCACGTTTGACTTTGGTTTCGGTGGCCAGAAAGGCTGTGCTGGAGCGCAGCGACCTGCGGGGAAGATATGGCGTGGCCAGCGAACAAATCATTGCTGGCGCTTCCTTCCACATAGCCCTATGCATAAAGCACATTGATTTAAACATTGTTCTAGCTTTGATGGGTAACCAGTGGAGTTTTCTTAGGGCAGCAGTCCCTGAGTCCCGCCTATTTAGGCCCAGCAGAAGGCGGGCTGCTGCATTTTGCGTGACCTGGAGCTTCTTTGTAGTGGTGGCTGGGGCCCCTAGGTACAGCGCGTTCCCGTAATCTAGACGGGACAGGATGATAGCTTGCACCATGATCCTGCGGGCTTGTGGGGGGAGAAGTGGAAGTACCTTCCTAAGCATACGCATCAAGCCAAAACAGGTGGCAGATACGATTGTTGCTTGGTAGGTAAAATTCAAATTAGCATCAAGCCAGATGCCCAGGCTCTTTATTTGAGATTTGGACTGGGGCTGAGTGCCCATGCATGGAGGCCAGTTTGGTAGCAGGCCGGGGATGTTTGGATTTCCCAGAATCATCAGCTCCGTTTTATCGCCATTGAGTTTTAGGTGGGAGCTGGCCACCCATTTGTTAACTGCTGCTAGACATTCCTCGAGATTGGGCGAGGAGGCGATGGTTTGGTTCAAGGAGACGATCAGCTGAGTATCGTCAGCATATGTGACCAGCTCCAGGCCGAATGAGTGAACGATGTCTGCTAAGGGGAGCATATATACATTAAAAAGGGTGGGGCTCAGGGACGAGCCCTGAGGCACCCCCTGGTTGAGAGGCCAGGACCTGGATTGTGTGGAGCCCTCAACTACTTGGAAAGAGCGATTTTCTAGGAAAGATTGTAGCCATCGAATGGCTATTCCTGAAACTCCTCTTTGTTTAAGACGGTGAATGAGGATGGTGGTGTTTACAGTGTCGAAGGCGGCACTAAGATCCAGCAAAATAATTGCTGTAGTGCCGCCCGAGTCCATCTGTTTCCTAGCTAATTCTGTTACTGTCAGGAGAGCTGCTTCCGTTCCCAACCTGGGGCGAAATCCTGCCTGGGAATCATGAAGGATGTTGTTTGATTCTAGGTAGTGAGTGAGAGATGAGTTGATGTGTCTCTCGAGCAGTTTGCTTATCCAGGGAAGCAAGGATATTGGGCGATAGTTGGCCATGTTGTCTGGATCTAAGGAGGGTTTTTTCAGAAGAGCTCGTACTTGTGCTTTCTTCCAGGCAGTGGGGACTATACCAGTGATGATGGAGTTATTGAGGATGTTGAGAATGACTGGCCGTATTGTATCTATGACCTTTTTTAAGTGGCATGGGGGTGCGGGATCACTTGGAGATCCGGATTTGACTTTTTTTATGATCAGCTCCAGGGCGTCCGCTTCTACTGGAGGGAATTCTACCAGTCTGTGGGGTATGGTATCAGATGGCATGGTTGCTTCGGGGTCAGCTAGATCTGGGGCGACAAAAGCCGATGAAATTAGTTGTATTTTATTATAAAAATATTCTGCTTGATTGTTACATCGGGATTGTGCTTTGCTGGGGTCAGGGGGACTAGATGGGGTGTCAATTAAAGATTTTGCGATTTGAAATATTTCTCTGGGACAGTTATTGGCGTTGTTAATTTTGTCTTCAAAGAAGTGGGCCTTGGTTGAGTTAATCTCTGCTTTATATTCTTTTATGGCATCATGATGGTCTATTTTGGCTGATCTGCAACAAGTGGCCCTCCAGGTTCTTTCTAACTCCCTACCCTCTACTACAGTAGATAAGACTTCCCCTTGAAGAGAATGGCATCACCACCCTTTTTAGATGGACCAGAGGACCAGTGCTGATGTGGAAACCAGCAGGATTGCATTCTGTGGACGCCTTGGTGACCAAATGAGTCTTCCAAAGGAGACAAATTTTGCTTCAGGACTGTTCAAGGAGAGAAAGAATAGCTGACCGTTTGGAGGGATTGTTAAGGTCCAGGACATTGAGGCTAGCAATCTTAAGCTCCAGGGGGCTTACATTGCTCAGTTCAGTTCAGTTCTTTTATTTATTTCGAAGGTTAAAAACCATCATAAAAATACATAGTAATACATGATCACATAAAACCATACTGAACAACATGACATTTTTTAAAAAGAGCAACAAGTTAAAAAGGGGGTTTTGTAGATAGTAGAAACAGAGTGCAAATATGACACAAGGCCCCATATGACTTTTTAGTTACCTCCCAATCCCACCAACTTTATCAGCCCCTTGTGTTTCTTAATTTAAAAGCAATTTTAAGGAAACTCATGGTAGCGAACAGAGTACGCATTTCAGTGGCTCTTTGCAAAAACAATAAAGCAGATTTAGCATGGATAATGTTTGAGTCCTTTAAAACATCCACTAAGAATCTTTGACGCAGTGTTTTATAAAAAGAACACAGTAATAAAAAATGAAGGGTGTCCTGCGGAGACCTATTGTCGCAGCCGCAGGCACCCTTCTGCTCAATTGTTTGAGTAAACCCAGACGGATAAGCTAAAGTATGGTGCAACAAATTGAGCCTAAAACGAGTCGTGTTGACTGTACATTAAAAAGAGATACGGTTCCATGCCCACTTCATTGCAAACAAGCGAATGAGCAACTGCCGAGGGTTTAGTAGAGTCAAGCTCCCTCCTCCTACCATCATATTTTTCCAGTAGTTGCTTTTGTACAGAGTGTCTGGAATATATGTCCACCATAGAGGGGTCCAGAAATAGCCTTTGCTCGTCAATATCCCCCAATGTGTCTTTGATGTATTTCAGCCAGGGGATTTGGAGCCATCTCTCTTTCAGCAGGCAATCCTGGATGATCTGTCTGGACAATTCCGCATTGGGGTTTGACCAAATTTTAAGCCAGGCCAATATGGGTCTCAGTCTGATCAGGTCGGCTATGTATGGGGTACCCAACTCTTTGTGTGTTATCGCTGCTGGGATGCTCAACGGGAGCTTTAGCAGTTTTTTTAGGAATTTATCTTCCTCTCTTTGCATTGGTTGTGCATCCCTGAAACCCCACACTTCAGCTCTGTAGATGGTATTTGAGATGCTGACCGACCTATACAATGTCATCACCTGCTCTGGGGACCAACGTCCCATTCGACGGGCAAAGATTAGTATAGCTCCATTAGCTGAGACTAGTCTCCTAGCCCTCTCCTCTATCAGAGGGGCGAACTTGAACTTTTCATCAAATAAAAGGCCCCAAGTACGGAAATGATTTGACAGTGTCCAAGACATGATCCCCTAGTTTGAACACACATTTCTTCTGTGGTTTCTTCCCCACTACCATGATGAAAGATTTTGTCATGTTAACGGAGAGGTCCAAATTCCTCATGAAGTCAGAGAAACCCTTAATTAAGAGCTGCAGGCCAACTGCCGTTCGTGCTAGGAGGACCGCGTCATCAGCGTACAGAAGTACCGGCAGATGACGCGATCCCACCTTAGGACAGTCAGTTCCCAGTGCTATCAGGGCACTCTCCAGGCCATTTATGTAAAGGGAGAACAGGAACAGTGCCAGGATACACCCCTGCCTCACCCCGCCAGAGCACGGAAAGGGATCGGTACTCACCCCCCCCCGCACTATAGCGGACCTTGGCAGTGGTGTTTCAGTGCAGCTCCCTCAGAATGTTAATAAGATCCGAGTCAATTCCCAGGTTAGACATGAGTGACCATAGTTTGGCTCTATTGACGTTATCGAAAGCAGCTGCTAAGTCCATGAACCCCATGTATATGGTCCCATCAGTCGTCTTGGTGTACTTAGCCGTGAGGAGGTAAAGGTTGAGGCATTGGTCACTAGTTGACCTGCCTGTTCTGAACCCATACTGGGTATCCACCAGGATGTTGTGGGTGTCAGTCCAATCTATTAAGCGGTTGAGGAGCGCCCTCCCGAGTACTTTGGCAGAAACATCAATCAGCAAAATAGGTCTGTAACACTGCGGGCTGTCCCTACAGCCTTTCTTATATATTGGGACAATCACCGCAGTGGACCATGATCTCGGCAGGCCCGATTTGATTGCTGCATTCAGTACTCTCGTTACCACTGGGGCCCATAACTCGGTGTTACTGAGGAATAAATCTGGGGGGGTACCATCCGGGCCTGGGGCTTTGTTTCATGTCAGCCCTAGGATTGCTTTAAGGACTTCCTCCAAAGATAATTCAAGTTGTTCTGCCCTTGGCCCCCTCCATATTCCATCACCAATGTCTACCTCCTGTTGGTTATACAAGGATTTGAAGTGAGCAATCCATTGTTCTGGTAGAATGTTAGAGCTGATGACTGGGGAGCTTGAGCCATGGAAGCATGGTCTATTTATGATTTTCCAGAACTGTGCGTAGTCCTTGTTTTCACCAGCCTCCCTTAGGTCAGCCCAGACTTCTTTTTGAAGGGCCCTCTTCCTTATCTTTACCTGGGTTTTGTAGTTCTGTCTGCAACGGATAATTTCAATCTTGTCCCTTGGGGTCTTTTTTAAACTCTGCTTTAAGTCTCTTAGCGCTCTGGAACAATGTTATGTTATGTTATGTTATGTTATGAGAATTTGTATAGCGCGCGGCTGCCCCAGCCAAGGGGCGTCCCGGCGCTGCAAGCTGACCAGAGTGCAGAATCAAGGTGCACAAAGAAAACGGATTATTGGAAAAGATGGGTTTTGATGGCTTTTCTAAAGGCTAAAAGATCATGCATCCCCCGTATGGTTACAGGCAGGCTGTTCCATAGCTTGGCAGCAAGGAGGCTGAAAGAGCGTCCCCCAACTCTAGCAAGTCTAGTGCGGGGGATGGTCACTAGATGTTGTCCCTCTGAGCGGAGGGATCTGCTGGGGGTATACTCAGACAGGAGGGGACTCAGCAGTGGGGGAGAGGCGGTTTTGAGGATCTTGAAGGCTAGACATAGAGCCTTAAACTGGATCCTTCTTTCCACCGGGAGCCAATGCAGTTTTCTTAAAGTTCCTGAGACAGAAGAGTGGCGAGGGAGGCCGACCAGAGCCCTGGCAGCCGCATTCTGGACTCTCTGCAGTCTGATGGTTTCAGCCAGGTTCGCTCCCAAAAGGAGAGAGCTGGCATAGTCCAGTCTAGAAAGGATCGTCGCCTGGACGATAAGCTGGCGAGTGCGGCAGTCAAAGAACTTCAGGATGGGCCTGATGTAGCGTAAAATGCCGAAGCACGTGGCGGCCACTTTCTTGGTGTGGATGGTGTATTTTAGAGCCGAATCGACCCAAACACCTAGATTTTTTACACAGTCTTTTGGCTTGGGGGGTGGGCCCAGAATGTCAGGCCACCAATTATCTCCCCAGGAAGCTGTATTTTTTCCCAAGAGGAGAATATCGGTTTTACCGGCGTTTAGTTGGAGAAAGTTCGCCGTCATCCAGTTGGTGATGTCGATGAGTGTCTGTTTAAAGTGAAGGGCTTCCAGACCACTGTTGTTATTCAGCGCCACCACCAACTGGGTATCATCTGCATATGATACCAAAGCCATACCATTCCTTCTAGCCACCTCCGCTAATGGGCGGACATAGACATTGAACAGGGTAGGGCTAAGGGACGAGCCCTGCGGCACTCCCTGCCCAATGCTATGCTCCTTCGAGATGTAAGGGGGGGTGGAGACTCTAAAAGACCTGTTAGACAGGAAGTCTCTAAACCACCCCAGGGCTGCCCCTGTGACTCCAATTTCCTCCAGTCTCATCAAGAGGACCTCATGTGACACCGTATCGAAGGCAGCACTGAGGTCCAATAGGACCAGTGCTGCAGTGCCGCCGGTGTCAAGAATGGAACGGAGGTCCTCAGAAACACTGAGCAAGGCTGTCTCGGTGCTATGACCAGCTCTAAACCCGTGTTGGGAGTCATCCAGGAGGTTATTGGTGAGGAGGAAGTTGGACAAGATGGTATTGACGTGTGCCTCAGCCACTTTAGCAGGCCAAGGGAGCAAGGAGATCGGCCTAAAGTTCTCCGGAAGTGAGGGATCCAAAGTGGGTTTTTTTAGAATGGGGGACACCCATGCCTGCTTCCATTTGATAGGGACACTGGCAGTGGAAAGTGACCGATTGATGATGTCACGAACGTGATCTGTGATGAGTACATGAGCGTCACAGAAAAGGTCAGGCTTTAAGGGGTCTGCCGGAGACCCGGATTTAATCTTTCTACAGATTTTAGAGAAAGTCTCACGGTCAAGTGTGGGAAGGGAAGTGAGGGAAGGCCTGGTAGGATCAAAGGTGACCGGTGACTGTGGGTCTTTGGGGAAGGTGTCGTATATCTTCTTGATTTTGTCTGTGAAGAAATTAGCCATGTTGTTACAGAGGTCGGGCGAGGTAGTAATGGCGTTGACAGTTTTTTTTGCCGTGAGGTCTTTCAGAATTTTAAAAACCGATTTTGAGGTATTAGAGCTGTTGTTGATTTCACTGGCATAGTATGCCGCTCTTATTCTGCAGACTTTACGGTGGTAGAATTTTTGGAGCAGGACATATTCTTGTTTAAGGCTGGCATCATAACTTTTCCTCCAACGTCTCTCTGCCTTCTTACATTCCTTTTTCAAGGTGGCAAGTTCTGAGTTGTACCAAGGACTCGCCGTGTGAGTGCGGGCCTTGGTCCATCTAGCAGGGATAAGAGTGTCGAGAGCCTGGGTAATCCAAAGGCAGAACTGATCGTATCCTGCATCCAGGTCTTCACTCGGGGGTAGGGGATGTAATGCCAGGATATCATGGAGTTCTTCAAGATGGAGTTTTCTCCATGGCCGTTTCTGAACTGAAGGGGTGGATGCTACAACAGGACTTGAGTTGCAGGGGATGGTTAATATCACTAAGTAGTGGTCAGTCCAGGTCATGGGAATAGGTATGCCAGAGGACCCGCCGGTGATGTTGGTGAAAATGGGGTCAAGAAGGTGTCCTGCTCTGTGGGTAGGGCCGTGGACAAGTTGCTCGAGTTCGAAAGCCGCAAGATCCGCTAAAAAAGTTGCCGCTTTAGACTCGGTATTCTTGTCAAGATGCAGATTAAGGTCGCCAATAATCGTGAAGTTGGCGGAGTTAATAACATTGGTATTTAGATATTGTAGAAGGGAGTTAGTGAAGGGAACGTCAACGCCAGGGGGTCTATAGACCAGAAGGCCAGTAGCACAGAACTGGGGGTTGACTTTAATCGAGAAGCGAGCACTTTCACTACCTTTGATGTCTACTTTGTCAAGCTGACACTGAAAATGGGATTTGAGTATGAGCGCTAGCCTGCCCCCTCTCGTGCCCCTGTTTACCGTATAGATAGAGTAACCTGTAGGTGTTGCCAGGTTGCAGACCGAGTCCATCTCATCAAGGAGCCAAGTTTCAGTTATGAACAGGGCATCTAGAGAATGGTCAGTTAAAAGGTCATGTATTTCTGAATGATGTTTATACATGGATCTTACATTGAGGTGTCCTAGCCTGAAGGTGTGGACAGGGAGGGGTTTGGATTTACGTTTGGAAGTGGAACACAGTTGGGAGGGAGTAACGAGCGGATGGTGTATATGAGCAGGATTGCGTCTGGTGCAAGAACAGGAGGAATGCTGAAGACTCAGCAGCTCGGATTTGGAGTAACACATCCTGCCGCCTTAATGTCAGGATGAAGAGCAGAGTGCCCGGCGCCCGGCGCTGCCTTGGCGCGGACGGGCGCAGACGGGCAGCTCTTTGGCGGGTCTTCGGCGGGGCTGCGCGCGACCGCTGCGCGCTCGAAAAAATGTGAGGGCTAAATAGCCACAGGAAGTTGTACACTAGAGCGCTAACCGCTCTGCACGCTGGCCGACCGGAAGTGTCCCAGCGAACCGATGCAGGGAAACGGCTCCTACAATCAGTAAAGTGGCAATTTGAGTCAAACCATCTTGGAGAGGATGACTGTTTTAAGGGCTTCTTAGTTTTCAATAGTCCTTCCACAATTTTGGTTAAAGATTTGAAAGCCTCTACCACTCCTCTACCCTCTATTGTGGGATCTAAGCAGGTCTCTATATGGGCTTTCCCTTCGCCCACTAGTTTGACGTAAAACTCTTGAGGATTAATCAGTGACCACCTTATGCGTCTCCCTTGGTCTGTTGGTTGGATATCGGTTTCATGGATCACCCCTGGGTCTTTTCTAATTACATCTTTACATTTAATTTCTATTAAAATGGGGTTGTGATCACTAAAGGGACTCCACTCTGTTCTAGTATTAAAGATCTGTACTCTAGCACAGGCAGAGATCATTATATAATCTATTATGGACCCACCGCCTTTTCCCTTGAATGTGGGTGTTGGGGATTCCCCTACTTTAAGTGCAGCTAAATCCATGACGTGAGTGAGCGCAAAATGATCTAATAGCTTCATCAGAGTTGTACCCTCTTTATTGTGTGTAAAATGGGGACCCTTTTCTAGTGGGCATGCTGACCAGTCGGCAGATAGACGAACTAGCTTGGGGCATAGATGACAATTAAAATCCCCCATCAACAGGACAGTTGGTTCTGGCCCCTTCGTTCTTTGATCCAGTTCCTCATTTAATCTGCTCTCCAACTCTGCTAATATTGGAAAGTTCCCCTCCACCGGCCCAGAATTATAGAAATTTAGGAACAGTAAAATCTCCCCCTGGTGATGTAGTGTGACTACTTGTATGTTGTCTGACATCCAGTCTGGGTATGACCAGGTGCCATTCAGGTCTAAATCTACGTATATTGCTAGGCCTCCTTTTGCTCTTCCAAAATGTGTCCCTTGGGCAGGTCTAAAGAAACACTTATAGCCCTCCAATTGACAAGGGTCCGAATCCCGTGCCCATGTTTCTTGGAGCGCTATAACATGAAAGCGCCTTATGAATTCTAACCACTCCTTACTTTTTAATTTGGCTTCCAGCCCTGCAATATTCCAGGATAGGATGGTCAGACCCTCCCTATTCTCTTTACCTCTTACTATGTGAGTTTCATTTGTTCTAACCTCCCCCACTATTGATATATCTTTGATATTTACTTTGTTTCCCCCTGTCTCAAATGTGGGTCTAGCCTCCCGGTTTGTGTGTTCTCCTCACTCCCACGTTCATCCCCTATTTCTGGGCCCAGGCGTCCACTAGTCGCTAAACTTGCTACAGAGTTATTTTCTATTGGGATGAGTCAATCAATGTCCTCGAGTGATTGAATCGGGGCAAATCTATTTCTCCATTGTGCGTAATCTCGAGGGGGAAAGGACTGTTCGGGGTGGCTAACTGGTCTTGGTCTATGTATACGTTGTGGTCTTCCAAGAATCCACCCTCCCTCATCACCCGCACGGTTAATGTTCTGACTCCTTGGGTAAAAATACCCAAGTGGGAGTGCACAAATAGTGCTGGTTTGATTCCTGTTAGAATTCTTCAGGATGTAATCAACCAGACTGGTGTCCCTAAAATTTGCAACTATACAGTCCCCTCTTATGTCTTTATTTCTCCCCCCAATCCAGTTTACTCTTCTTACGTGTACTATCTCTCCTCTTTCCCCGTTATTTAAGGGTCTGTGGATATTCAACCACTTGAAGATTTTGGTGCGTAATTGATAGTGTGATTCTCTCTCGGTGGGCCTGATTTCTGGTACCCCTGCAAAAACTATTAAAAATGGGCTTGCCTCAGGGGGAAGATCTATATGTGAGGCGTGACTGTTAGTAGTATGAAAGGGGTCGGAATCTGTATAACAGTGATCGTAATTCCCTTCCCTCTGAGGGCGGTCTTCCTGTCTCCATTGCATTAATGGTTGTAAAGGTTTTTTTTCCATATTTATGTTGTTCGCACTTTGATTGTGTCCCCCTCTAGAATTGTCATTAGTACCCCCTTTTTGGTTTTGGGCAGTTTTTGGGGCCTCGTGTATCTGGACAATTGCGTGTTGAGTGTGACTGACACAGTAGGTATTTTGCACTCTCTTTGTGTTTGCATTGTCATTAGTGGCTGCCTCAGTTGTCTGAGTTGGGTCAGTAGAAGTTTTTGCCAGTGTGTGCTCTATTGCCTTGGATTGTTTAGAGAGCTCGCACATTATTTTGTCCACCTTGCTTATAATAGGCTTTAATTGTGCCGCAATAAAGGATTCTAGCTGTTTTTTGAGATCTGCAACTAATGTCTCGATCCACCCTGGTGGAATAGTTTCTACTTGGGAGTTATTTTCTACTGTTATATACTCTTGTATGCGTGTTGGAGGATTGTCTCTTACTAACGCTTTCCTCTGTCTCTGGGGCCCCTTAATCCTCCCCTGTCGCTTCCTTTTTTTCTGGTGGGTCGTTTCATTGAACTCAGAGTTTTCTTGGCCCAGGGTTTGTGCACAAGGGACATCCTCTATATCATTGTTTGGTTGAGTTATATTGCCCTGAATATTTGGGCTATCTGCTATTGATAGGTCTCTGGTGGGTGTTTGGGTGATGACATTGAGGTTGGGTGAGGAGGATAAACTCTGTTCCATGCGTTCTATTTCCCCCGTGACTTTCTTTAACATTAAATCAATTGCTGTGGGTTTGTTCCCCTTCGGAAGGGCACCCTCCTTTGTTTCCACTCGTGTTTGTTTAGGGGTCACTCTTTTGTTGGATTTGTTCCCAGCCGAACGTGTGTTGGGATGGTTAGACATTTTTTCCTTATAGTCTCCCACTAAATCACTCTAATTCTGCCCAGCGTGGGTTTCTAATAATCCTCTTATGTGCAGCCATAGAATTTGTCTAGTTACTTTTGTGGAGGGCTTCAATACAGTTTGCGAATTCCATATACACAAGATGCAGTACCTGGGTGATTTGGTAGAAGGTCGCAGGGGCCAAGGGGGGTGGCCCGTCCCGTCCCTCGTCGTCCCCAGACGGCCGCAGACGGCCCGCCCTCTGCCCAGGCTCCGTCCGGCGCCGCCCGCGCGCGTCCGCGACGCGGAGGAAGCGTCCCTGCTTTGTAGCGCCTCTGGGCGCGAAGAAGGCGGGAGGCAGGAAGTGCCCGCAAAGCTCACTGGGAGCTGTAGTCTCCAGCCGCCAGGATGAAGCAGCGGCGGCGAGACACACAGCGTTCCCCACCCAGGAGCAGGAGCCGCTCGCAGCGCGCAGCGTGACCTCAGGAGTGCGCCTGGCCGGTAGGTGGTTGTCCCTCGCTCCACCGAGGGAGCGTCCCTGCTTTGTAGCGCCTCCGGGCGCGAAGAAGGCGGGAGGCAGGCAGTGCCCGCAAAGCTCACTGGGAGCTGTAGTCTCCAGCCGCCTGGATGGAGCAGCGGCGGCGAGACACACAGCGTTCCCCACCCAGGAGCAGGAGCCGCTTGCAGCGTGCAGCGTGACCTCAGGAGTGCACCCGGCCGGTAGGTGGTTGTCCCTCGCTCCACCGAGGGAGCGTCCCTGCTTTGTAGCGCCTCCGGGCGCGAAGAAGGCGGGAGGCAGGAAGTGCCCGCAAAGCTCACTGGGAGCTGTAATCTCCAGCCGCCCGGATGGAGCAGCGGCGGCGAGACACACAGCGTTCCCCACCCAGGAGCAGGAGCAGGAGCCGCTCGCAGCGTGCAGCGTGACCTCAGGAGTGCGCCTGGCCGGTAGGTGGTTGTCCCTCTCTCCACTGAGGGAGCGTCCCTGCTTTGTAGCGCCTCCGGGCGCGAAGAAGGCGGGAGGCAGGAAGTGCCCGCAAAGCTCACTGGGAGCTGTAGTCTCCAGCCGCCAGGATGGAGCAGCGGCGGTGAGACACACAGCGTTCCCCACCCAGGAGCAGGAGCCGCTCGCAGCGTGCAGCGTGACCTCAGGAGTGCGCCTGGCCGGTAGGTGGTTGTCCCTCGCTCCACCGAGGGAGCGTCCCTGCTTTGTAGCGCCTCCGGGCGCGAAGAAGGCGGGAGGCAGGAAGTGCCCGCAAAGCTCACTGGGAGCTGTAGTCTCCAGCCGCCAGGATGGAGCAGCGGCGGCGAGACACACCTTACATTGAATATTAAGTCTCTGAAGGGATTCCTCCCTGGGGCACAAGAGACATACACCGAGAAAGTGCTGTTCAATATGATAAACCAGTGTCTTATTTACTGAAAAGTCTAGATTGGACCTTGCAAAGGGAAGGAGAAAAGAGACCCCAATAAATCCCAGAACAAGTAAATATTGAAAAACGTTTAACAAACAGTTGATATATGTCCATTAAACTGATGTTAAAATGAATGTTACACGCTAATTAATGTACTTAAATTATTTTTTTAGTAGTTGGACGGGTGGCAATTTGTTATATCGTCCTGATGTCACTCTGTATTATGAAATCAGCTACATGATATGTTACCTTACTGGTTTTAAAGTTGTTATTTTTTATAATGCAGTCTTTTATGATTCCAAAATCAAAATAAAGACTTTATGAATGAATGAATGAGAACAATGATGGCAACACAGTACCAGTGGTCATAACCAAGCAAAGGCCTGGCAAGGAGAGAGTCACAGAAAAGACGTAAAATCACAATAGGCCCTTGGCCCATCCCCAACATCCTTTTCCCACCACCAAAGGCAAAAACATTAATGATATGTCCCTCTTGTTCAAGATTCATCAACTTCAGCTGCATCTCCAGACAGCGTAGTCAGCCCAACGCTCCGCTCTCATGCTATTGTATATGGGTCAGGGCATAGGTGCCTGCATCATTGGGGCATCAGCCGTTCTGCGAAACAGAAGGGAGAACATCATGAGAGGGATGTTCAATGCCTAGAAATCTGCAAGCCTCCATGAGTGGTATTATCTGGTGGGCCCTGCCATTGTGGCGGAAGATGATCCAAAATGGACGAACCCAAGAGTAAGAAATGCCAGCCTTCCTCAGATGGACCATGACAGGACAAAGGTCGAATCATTTTTGCAGTGATAGCTAAGTCTTCATACAATTGTGGTGTGTGCCCCCTGAATTGGAGTAGAGGGACGTCCCGGGATTAACGGAGGATAGACTCTTTTGTCTGAAAGTCATGAACACAGACTCGGATGTCTGCCAGGGGACTCTTCTCTGGTTGCTGCAGCCCAACTCGATGGTAGCAGTTTAGCTTTATCTCCGTATCCGCGAAGGATCACAGGATGTGGTGGAACAGAGCACTCACATATTCCTCCAAGTTGGAATGCTCTGCCTTAGTTGGAGCATCCTGGATACGAATATTGCTAAATCTGGACCTATTTTCTCAGTCTTCTACTTGGGCATGGGGGTCAATTTGTTGTTCTTGGAGACAGAGCACTTCCTGCTGCAATGCCTCGAGGTCCTCCTCTTGACTGGTGTCTCTATCATCTAAGGCGGAGACTCTCTCCCCTACTTCATCCAAATCACAGCAGACTTCGCATAGGATCTCTCTCTTAACCGCCTGGAGGTCTTCATATAAGGATGTAAAGAAGGCCTCCAGAAATGTACCAAGTCTGGTCTGTTCGCATTGTCAGCTTGAGGATTAGACTCTGTGGTCTCTATAGTTTGTTTTGTCTCCTTTTGCTCCCCCGTGTTTTTGGTAAGCATATCTTGTAAAGAGCGCACCTTTTTCTCCCTTAGCTATAGAAATGGTGGTCGATTCTGCCTAGAATCGGTGATAATGCCTGCTTGAGGAGGCTAGTGGGGGGACGGATAATACAGATGGAACCCCAATCCACTGCAGATCTCACACTACCATCACATCAGTAAGTGGCTATATCTCAGCACCAAGGCTGTCCACCTGGATACCGGCAAGGACGTAACATAGGAACGATTTGACAAATATAAGGGGGGCTTTATCTTCGTTCCATAGGCCAAGCCTTACTCAAGTGCCCCAAAAAGGCAGCATAAGGGAATCCACACAAGAAAAGTGAGGATGGAAGTATGGTGGTAATAGCCCCTCTGACCAAGTGAGCCCCCAGGGTCAACAAGATAGGTGATAGTCAAGAGAATCACCGCTGCAAAACCAGGGAGATCAATGAAGAACAGCTGCACATTTGGGGAAAGGTGGCCCCCAGCTTATAAATGGGTGTAAGAGCAATTCTGGGACCACCCAGTGTTAAGTTGAGTGCAGGGGGCACAGGCAGGAGAAACAGAGGCCGAGAACCAAACTCGCAGTACCATAAGTGGTAGTAGCTTTATTGTACAGTTTATTAAAACTCACAATATTAAAAACTTCCATCATTAAAATGTCATTAAACCTTGTTTACATTTATGTTATAAAAATAAGAGGAGAAAGGTATTTTACACTCTTTAAAATCATAAAAAGTCTCTATCACATTTCAGTTTAGTCCATTCCTGAGTTTGTAAAGTGAATGTGCCTCAGTATACCAAAGCATAGTTGTGACTTGGCAAGTGTCTAAGCGGGCTGTTCCTTCATTACATTGAAATGCTGTTCCTTGCTGTATTTCAGATAATCCATATGGCTAGCTCTTGAGTCTTCTGGCCACAGTATCAAAATACTTTGTTAGTCTGCAATTTAGCTGTATCTCTTCAGGATTGAAGCACAGCATCACAGCCTGCCTGCAACTTGTTATGCCCTTTTGTTTCCATAATGCTCGGAGTAAGGAGCACCTTATGTCCATCAGGTTTGGGCAGATGCAGATTATATGTATTAGTTCCTCTTTCCCTGATCTGCAAAGACGGCAAAGGTGTTTGTCTGCTCTCCTTTTCCAAGGTGTCGAGTGGGGTAGTATTGGGAGGATGCCGAAGCGTAGATTTAAAAATGTGTTTTTTGTTGGCTGCACGAGGCCCTTTTTTACGTATTCCATCGGTTTAAACTGCTTTGTAATCTTTCAGCGCTATCCATCCATATGCCCTCTTGGTCAGAGTTTCTTTGTCTTCTATGGATTATATAATTTTGGTTACTTTTGTTACCACCTTTTTGAAGCTTTTGTTGTCTGTGGATGACGCCCAGAGGTTTGTTAATCCCAGGTACTCCAGTGATTCTTGTAAGTACTTCCTGGTGGGTGAGTTCTCTCAAATAGGCAGTTCGGTCCAGAGGTGGGCGTTTAAGGATCCTTGAAAATACGACAAAGAATGGCTAGGTTATACCTTGCGCAAACCAATACTAAGTAATAGAAAAACCAAATAGCAAAGACAAATGCTCCAGGGAACAAAGGCAACGGCCACCCACGTTCCTAAAAAATCTTCTGTGACAGAAACCACAGAGGATAAACTATAAACAAAGTATTGCTCCTGAGCAAACAGATCCTAGTAATCAGATACAATCATATCAGTTTGATAAATCCAAATGAACATTCAAATTCCATAGTTCACAGTGATACTTCCTTTATTTTCTTATTTTTTTTTTCACAGATGCAGGAATATGAAGCAATGTTTCTCAATGATGATTCAGTATAGTTGACATCACCAAATGTAGCCAAGCAGCCGACACGTGTTTCGTCTCGGGAGAAAATTCACCCGACGACTTAATCAGGGCATGAGCAATTCTTTTGGTAATATCGTTACCACATACCAGGTAAAATCTGTATGAGGTCCCATAAGGTATGGGTCTAAAAGGTGAAGAATAATCCTTCCATGTGCAGCAATCACTATTCTACAAAATATAAGGCCAAAATTCTTAAAAGAGGACTAAAAATCCCTGGTCCAGCAGTAAAAGGTCATGTAAATTCAGGTCCTGGAGAGTACTCCCGCCATCGTCATAGCCATAAACAATAAGTAAACCAGGGATCCTTGCTCTGCCCCTCTGATTTTGCGCCAGCTTTTTTTGTAGGCACCTCTTTTCTCCACCGTTTGTCTCTGGAGACCAAATTCAAGGCGGATTTGAGGAGGGTAGACGTATTTCGTCAGATGGAAGATTGCCCTATATGCTCTGCTGATTGTTTTGTCTAGAGCCATGGCGTCTTTCCCTTGCATGGGTTCACTGCCGTATGTGAGCATTGGCTGTAATCGTGCTCCGATGACCTGTAGGAGGGGACCCAGTGACTGGTCAGGGAGAAATTTCTTCAGGGGATTCATTGAGAAGTAGAATGTTGTGCCCTTCCAACTGATAGCCTCTAGTTGGGGTATAAACGAACCTCTGCTGTAAAAAAGAACACCTAGGTATTTGTAGGTGGCTACGTGGTCTAGCCTCTGCCCGTCCAGGTACCATGCTAGTTTCTTTGTTTTATTGTAATTCACTGACATAACTTTTGGTTTATTTAAGTTAATTGTTAATGCATTGTTTATTGAGAATTTGTTGGTGGTGTCCAGGAGATGTTGTAGTCCAATAAGGGATCGACTAATTAAGACCAGGTCATCTGTATAGAGGAGATTTGATAGCGAGATGTCTCCCAGCTGCGGGGAATGCGATTTGGTTTCGTCCAATTCTCCAGGAAGATCTGCGAGGAATAGGTTACACAGCATGGGGGCTAGAACGCATCCTTGTTTTAGACCTTTGGTGGTATTAATTTGCCTTGAAAGGTGCGTTCCAGATCCCAGTTTGATCTTTACCCAAGTGTTGGTATGTAGTAGTATCAGCTGTTTTAGAAGCGGCCCGGGAATCCCCCATTTTTCCAGCTTCTACCAGAGTTTGCTGCGGTCTACGTGGTCAAACTCAGCACTGTAATCTATGAAACATAGAAATAGCGGGCTCTTGGCTGTCTTTGTCGCGTCCATCAGTAGAGTTAGCACCATGATGTTAGTTATTGTGCCCTGGCCTCTGCTGTATCCTGTTTGGTTTGCTGGGATGATGTGTTTTAAAGTTGCCCAGGATGTTAATTCCTTCAAAAGTAGTCCTGCATAGTACTTTGACTCTGTGTCCATTAGGGCAATGAGTGGATAGTTATTTGGGTTGCTCCTTTCGCTTTGTTTGTAGATCAGACTTATTATTGATCCTCTCCAGGATGATGGACATATCGCTGTTTCCCTAATTTCCTGGAAGACTGGTACCAGTATATCGCTCCAGAAGTCAGCGTCTTGCTTGTACATTATTGGCAGGTTTCCATTGGGGCCCGGAGCACCTTCTAGTTTCCCTTTTAATATTTGTGGCTTGATCCTAACCGCTGTTGTTGCGTCCTTTTTTTCCTTCCAGTTTGAGGATAGTTTGGAGCTTATTGTTACTTCCTCCTCCAGATTTGCAAACTTGCGCGGGGCCTCGGTCTTGATGTGGCCGTCATATACTTCATGTTTATGTAATCCTCTTTTATTAGTGCTTGGATGCATCTTGATTGTCTAAGTTTTTCCTTTGGGTGGTTCCCCTTCTAGGTTTTTGTCATTGAAGTGGTTTGATAAATAGTGTGCCCAGTCGGATTCAGATATGTGTGAGTTAATTCCTTTGTGACTTGGCCGTTGGAGGCTATGGATTGTTTTCCAGAATCTAGCACTGTTTTCTGTTTCGAGACGATAAGTGGATACCCTCGACTCAGGCACAGCAGAGTCCTGACATCAAACAAAACAAGTCCTAGTTCTCACTGCAATATTTCTCTATTGATATATAGACGTCGCTGGTTACTCGTAGATCACACCAGGGAGTTCCTTAATCTAAGGATACTCACGACGTCTCAATCTATTGCTTAAATAAAAAGCAACCTAGCTCTGATCTAAACAATACAAGGCATCACAAGACTCACATACACTTTGAACGGACAAAAAATGTGTGAAGAGCGAGATGGCACCTCACGGGCGCACCACCAATGGGACCTCTGGCTGGTACTCACCAGGATGGCCCTGTTATCATCATTGGTGCCATCAAGCTTTAACGAAAACGTGTCTCAAACCCAAAGTAGACAGTGCAGGGTGCAGTGAACACAACTTCTCCAGTATTAGGGGTGTCTTTCATAGATTCACATGCCTGAATCATTCCCCGGCGTCGGAGTGGGAGTCCCACGGTATATTAAAAAGCAGTAATATGCCATTTGTACATAGCAAATAACAGTTATACCCAACCAGGAAGTAAAGTAGCCCCAGCTACAGTGGAGAAAACTTCCACATTAGTGACTATCCAAGTCATTATGTATAGACCAAACTGCAGCCAATCAGGCCACAGCTCCCACCAGAATGCTCTCCCCAGAGACCCAGGCTCTCAGATTTTTTACCGCACGTCGTGTGATAGGGAGTCTCTCTGAGCTCTGCTCAGTTTTTTCTCTACTTCTGAAAGTTTTCACTTTCAAACATGTCTACATCAAAGTCCCTGTTCAGGGCCTGTGAATCCTGCGGAAAAGCAAGGCTATTTAAAGAAGATCCTCATACTCTCTGCATCTACTGCTTGTACCCTGATCATCAGGCTAAGGAGTGCAAGATTTGTCGCACTTTTCCTCCAAAGACACTCAGGGACAGAGAGGGTCACCTGCTGCTATGGTTACAGTGGATTAAAGACAAGGATCACCCAATCTCTGAGGTATGAAGTTTGGCCTCAGGGTCTTCTGTGGGGTCTAGAAAGAGGATGGCTGAGAGTAAGGTGACTACTCCTAAGGCTAAGGTGGCAAGACAGGCCCAGCTCACTGTTGACGCTGGTGAGCCTTCTACTTCAAAAATGAAAAAATCCTCTGAGAAATCTGTGAAGACAACAGAATCTAAAAAGACTGCGTCTTTAGTGTCACCTCAGAGGCCTGTGACCAAGGCAGCGACTACTCTGCCGTTTTCATGTAAGGCAGCCACGGCAGTGACTTCTACTATGACCTTTTCCTCACCAAAGCCTTCTATGGTGATGTCCTCAGCGTCCTCTCCAACTTATGTGCATGTCCAGATTCGTCCAATCTCGTCGACGAAAATAGTCACACCTCTCGTCGACGAGCCTCCGTCGACGAAGCTTATACGAGCGTCGACGACGAGATTGCCGTCGACAACAGCCTTACCGTCGAAGAAGAAGACCTTGCCGTCGACGACATCATCATCGACGAAGCTGCCGTCGATGACTCCATCGACGACGAAGAAGACCTCGTCGACGGCCCCGTCGACGAAGGCCCCGTCGACGAAGGCATCGTCGACGGCCTCGTCGACGAAGAAAATAGTCCCGTCTACGGACCCGTCGACGACGAAAGTGGTCCCATCGACGGTTCCCTCGACGTCGACGACGAAGCCCATCTCGTCGACAAAGACTAAACAGCAACTATCGTCGACGGAGCAATTATCGACGACAAGCACATCGTCGACGACGAAGACAAAGCCACAAGAAACAGAATTAAAAGTGGCACAAGAGAATCCAACAACACCAAAGTTGTCATCTTGCACAGATCTTCAAGTCTGGTCAGCAAGGAACAATGTCATACCGCTGCCATCTCCAGCCACCACTGCGGCACTATTACAAAGGCGTTCATCACAGTCTGCATCGATGTCGCCTCTAAAAATGCCAGACAGGCTTTTGGATTCTGAGGAAGAGGACTCTGGTGATGAATTATTTCAGGCAGCGGAGAGAGCCCATCTGATTTGCTTATACAAGTTAAGGATCAGGAGGAAGAGGAACAAGTGATACAACCACCTAGGTTGGAGTCTGAACCAACACCAGGGATGCAAATGCCAATGGAACTTTTCCAAAATTTGCAGTATATGCTGAGCGATTATTATCGCCGTTTTCCGCCTTCAGAGTCAGGCGAATCACAAATCACTTCTCCACGGCCTCGAGTATCCTCGACACCAATGGATACAATGACTGAAGAAGCGGAGCATGGCCGACCATCAACACCGGTGTCCTACCACCAAACGGAGGGTGAGAATAGTGATGAGGAAACTCATGAAGAAGGTGAATTAGATAAAACGGATTCGTCGGAGTATGAAGATTATCAAGCTGACACACCTTCTCCAGATGAACAACCAAAAGCTGAGTCACCACCGGTGGATATTGCAAATTTCCATAGGATTATGGACAAAGCAACTAAGAGATTTCTCATTACCATGGAGACTAAACAGGACGAATGCTTCCTGTACGACTTTAAGAGTTTGTCGCAGAGACAAAGTTGGTCTATTCCTATTATAGACTTTATTTGGAAAGAAGGTCTAAAGATCATGGCCACACCAAACTCTTTACCTGCGGTTTTACCGCGAGTTGATAAAAAGTGCAGGGCACCAGCTTCTTCACCTGCTTGCCTGATCGGCCAGGCCAAGACGGAGTCAGTCATTGCGCAAGCAGCTCAAAAGAGAGCAAAGAACCCGTCATCTCAGATCTCCACTCCTACGGACAGAGATGGGAGGCGACTCGATACCATTGGGAAGAAGGTATCGACTATTGCAGCGACCACAGTTAGGGCTGCTAATTCGCTGGCAATTCTCGGCAGGTATGATAGGCAGATGTGGTCAGACATATCGCCTTACATTCAAAAACTGCCTGAACCGGACCGGACCGAAGCCACAAAAATTCTGCAGGAAGGGGAGTGTGCTTCGTCGGAAATCATTGATAATGCAGTGGACGTAGCAGCTACAGGATTCAGGCAGTTGGCAGGAGCTGCAGTCCTTAGAAGAGAGGGATGGTTGAAATCTACATCCTTTAGGCAGGAGGTGCAAGCCAAGGTGTTGAATATGGCTTATGATGGCGAGTACCTATTCGGCTCGCATGTGGATGAGGCTTTGCAAGCCATCAAGAAAGATACAGAAACTGCACGATCGTTGGGTACTCTGCAGTACTGGAAATCTTCCTTTCGTGGTGCAAGAGGAAGAGGTAACTTCACAAACAGAGGAGGATATTACCAACAACGTTCATATACGAGCAACCAAACTAACCAGAGATTCCAGCCATATAGGCAACAATCTTATGGCCAAAGACGAAATAATTATTCACAGCCCCGAGGGAAAACAACATATCGGGGCAGAGACAACACTAACAAGAAGTGAGGAACGCATCCTGCCACCACTTTGTCCCAGCCAGAAACAAATTGGAGGAAGAATATCCCTACATTGCTCAAAATGGTCAGAAATTACCACAGACAGATGGGTCCTGGATGTGGTTTCCAAGGGCCACATATTGGAATTTGTAAAAACCCCTCCAAATTCACCCCCAAAAGGACCGCCCCCAGCACATCTCAAAGAGTTGTTCATCCAAATCAATACAATGATTCGAAAGGGGGCAATCAAGAGAGTACCTCAACATCAGAGAGGAAAAGGTTTTTACTCTCGTTTTTTTCCTGATACGCAAAAAATCAGGGGAATGGCGCCCCATCCTCGATTTGCGTGCCCTCAACAAATACATCAAAAAATTAACGTTCAGAATGTTGACACTCCAAGAGATCCTCCAGTTTCTGACAGAAGGGGACCACATGGCAACACTAGACCTTCAGGATGCTTACTTCCACGTACCCATTTTCCCCAGGCACAGGAAGTTCCTAAGGTTCAGAGTGGCTGGCAGGGATTTCCAATTCAAGGTGCTTCCCTTTGGACTACGTTCAGCCCCGAGGGTATTCACAAAGATGTTGGCACCTGTAGCGGCCCACTTACGATTACAGGGTATTCAGATATACCCATATCTGGACGACTGCCTTATCAAGGCCAATTCCTACGCCACAACAAGCAAACATGTCCAGAAATGCCTTTGCCTGCTCCAAAGCCTGGGTTTCTCAGTGAACTACGAAAAATCGGATCTGAAACCATCCCAAAGGAAGTCTTTCCTAGGAGCAACGCTGGATTCCAAGGTCGCTCAGGTCTTCATTTCAAGCGAAAGGCAGGAGAAGATTCAAAAGATGGCGACTGCACTCCTCAGAAAAGAGTGCGTTTCTGTTCGAAAATTCAAATCTTTTCTAGGGATGATCTCATCGTGCATCCCTCTCACTCCAAACTGTCGTCTGAGAATGAGACCCTTGCAAGAGGAACTCAGTCACCAATGGGTGCAGGTCTCAGGTTCCTTCGAGGATATCATCACCTTAACGCCTCGAATGAAGAACGCAATCCTGTGGTGGAGTCAGGAACACAACCTGCAGGTGGGCTGTGCTTTCCTCGCAGAAGTCCCCAGATTCATCGTAACCACGGATGCCTCGCTAGAAGGTTGGGGCGCTCACCTTCAAGGGATGACAATCAGTGGCAAATGGGACAGACAGCAAAAGAAATGGCACATCAATTTATTGGAATTAAGGGCCATTTTCCTCGCCATGAAATCTTTTCAAGCGATACTGGAAGACTCGACAGTGTTGATTCGAACAGACAACACAACGAGCATGCATTACCTGAACAAGCATGGGGGCACAAGATCAGCCCGGCTGTCCCAGCAGGCTCAAGAGATCTGGAATTGGGCTCTGGATCACAACATCAACTTGTCAGCGGTGCACGTTCCAGGGGTAGCCAATGTGCTAGCAGATTCCCTGAGCAGATCCAAGAGCAGCACTCACGAGTGGGAACTGCATCAACCAGCGCTGGATCGGATCTTCCAGAGATGGGGTCACCCCGATATAGATCTATTCGCAACATATCGGAACAAGAAATGTACACAGTTTGCGAGCTGGATTCCCCACAGAGAATCTTGCGGGGATGCTCTGTCAATGAATTGGGAGAGGATATTTGCCTACGCCTTCCCACCAATTCCTTTAATTCCCAAAGTCATCAAGAAAATGAGAAGACAACCATGTCGAATAATTTTGATTGCTCCACGGTGGCCACGACAATATTGGTTCACACAGCTTCTTCTTCTCTCAGAACGCGAACCAGTCCAGCTGCCTCAAATTCCAAATCTTCTGACAATTCAAGAAGGCAGAGTATATCATCCGGACCCTCATTCTCTGAAATTATCGGCTTGGCTCCTCA
Source organism: Lissotriton vulgaris (assembly GCF_964263255.1). NCBI lineage: Eukaryota > Metazoa > Chordata > Amphibia > Caudata > Salamandridae > Lissotriton > Lissotriton vulgaris. The sequence goes on along the minus strand of NC_141694.1, from coordinate 1,085,875,530 downwards.
ACACCATGAATTTGCACATTTAAACATTCCACAAGACTGTCAAGAAGTCCTAGCCAATGCTAGAGCGCCTTCAACGAACAAAACTTACAAACTTAAATGGAAGCGTTTTTGTGTTTGGTGCCAAACTATGAATTTACATCCCATGTATGCTGAACCGGAAGAGATCTTACCCTTCTTTTTGCAGTTGGCTAAATCAGGTTTGGCGCACTCAACACTCAAGGTGTTTCTAGCGGCTATATCCCGATACCGTCAGGATGGTACAAATTCTTTATATTCCTCAAGAATAATCCAACAATTCTTTAAGGGTTTATTTCGTATGTTTCCTCCAATACGTCGGCCACCTCCATCCTGGCATTTGAATATAGTACTGGCTCAGCTCATGCGCCTTCCCTTTGAGCCGATCCATAAAGTTGATCTGAAGTTCATAACTTGGAAAGTCGCATTACTGCTGGCATTAACATCAGCCAGAAGGGTTAGTGACATGCAGGCATTCACGTCTAAACCACCTTTCTTGCAATTCACGAATGACTCTGTGATACTGCGCACCAACCCGAAGTACATGCCCAAGGTACCATCGGATTTTCATTTGAATGAGTCAGTGATACTTAAGACATTTTTTCCGAATCCGCAGTCGCCAGCTGAGCGGACTTTACACTCTTTAGATATCAAGAGATGTCTTAAGTTTTATCTTTCAAGGACAGCTGTTTGTAGCGCATGGCAGACTGAGACAAGGCTGTGCAGTGACAAAACAGACTATCGCTAGGTGGGTCTCATCAACGATAGGGCTCTGCCATCAACAAGCAGGTAAACCCTTACAGACCTTGCCTAGAGCTCATTCTACGAGAGCAGTCTCTTCTTCAACTGCTTTGTTTGCTGGTGTGCCTCTCCTGCAGATCTGCAGAGCTGCAACATGGTCCAGCAGGCACACATTCACGAGGCATTACTGTCTGGATTCTTCAAGTGATACAGATGCCTCGGTGGGAAGAGCAGTCCTGCGTAATCTTTTTCAATAAGGTGAGCCTCTGATGATCTCTCCCACCTCCTCTTGCTCTTTTGACGCTTTAATATGTTATTGCACTGCTTTATGTTCATGCATGATAACTGTGTAGCTTGGCGTCCAAGAGCGATGTATTGTATTACTGCTAACTACTCTGATTCAGGCATGTGAATCTATGAAAGACACCCCTAATACTGGAGAAGAACAATAGTTACTTACCTGTAATCTGTGGTTCTCCAGTATTGGTGTCTTTCATAGATTCACATGCACCCACCCACCTCCCCTCAGAGTCTCACTCAGGCTATGGATATATATTTATATGTATACTCAGGTACACTCCGGTGCTACAAAATCTAAGAGCCTGGGTCTCTGGGGAGAGCATTCTGGTGGGAGCTGTGGCCTGATTGGCTGCAGTGTGGTCTATACATAATGACTTGGATAGTCACTAATTGTGAAGTTTTCTCCACTGTAGCTGGGGCTACTTTACTTCCTGGTTGGGTATAACTGTTATTTGCTATGTACAAATGGCATATTACTGCTTTTTTATATACCGTGGGACTCCCACTCCGACGACGGGGAATGATTCAGGCATGTGAATCTATGAAAGACACCAATACTGGAGAACCACAGATTACAGGTGAGTAACTATTGTTCTTATATGTAACAAAAACTAACAACATTAAACATTTAAACATACAAGATACTGTGCAACCAGGACATTAAACTTTACTTATGTTCCCTTCTTTGTTGCAAACAGTAAAACACTTAAATATAAAAAAGGAGAGTGTGAAGACTACCTATCACTTCACACACCACTTACAGCCGACATGTTTCATTGCTGTGGTTTAAATCAGGCAATTTCCTCAGGGCCACTCAATTTGAATGCCACTGCTAGAGACACTGTGCTGCCAATGCTGTAATAGAAACAGACAAACATATATGGGGGTTACCTGTCTGTCCACCTAACTGGAGTGTAAATATTAAAAATAATGCAGTCTAACATTCATGCTGTATCAACTACAGGATATTGTAATTACCCTTTGCGTGGTTTAACCCCTCATACCAGCCGAGAGGAAAAACTGTAGGAAATATGCCCCCAATGGTGAGCGTAGTCCTATCTCCCTTCAGTTAGGTTACTGCAAGGAAATATTAAACACAGAAGATTGGCCTCTTTTAAAACTCAAGCATAACGCGCATTGACAGAGCCTCTACCCATGTCAACTAAAACCCTCTGATCTCACCCGTGGAGAATACTCGTTCGGCTTCTTCTCATTACTCGAACGCCGAACGAGTGTTAGCGCTGTTCTATTTGTGTGTACCGGTGCCGATTTCTGGGTTCTCTCATTGGCCGATATTCGGCCAACCTGATTGGTTCCCATAGTCACATGGCACCCGCGGCCATACCTGGATGGGCCGATTTCAATAACCCAATCTTAGTTTCATGGAACTCCCTACCAGTTTACGGTGGCTCTAATTAGTTACAATGTTTTACACGAAGGGCTAGTAACATCGTTCTGAGTTCTGTGATGTTGTGTAGTTACAAATTCGCGTCATCACTTATTCGAGATAAATTGTGGGCAATTACTATTCAAAAATTAAAAAACATGTGGGAGCTTATTTATTCTCGGTGGAACGGCGTTGGGTTATTCAATACGCCAAATGCATGAGCGCAAACACAGTAAACACCTATCCTTAATAGAGTAGCTTAAATAGCTAGTATTATGTTCAAGACGGGCCACATCGATAAAGATGCTATCTGAAACGCATGGGGGCCATCTTGGAAAGGTGTATAGACAGTGTGCCCAGTGTATCTTGAGTTGGTTATATAGCTACACATGGTGCTAGTCTCAAGCACTGTTCAATAATAGAGTGTAAATTTCGCGTCTCTAGGGACCAGTGTGAGTGCTTTGTATCAGATCCACACATTTTTCTTCTTAAAAGAGTGTCACGTTACCCTGTCCAGAGGGACCGTGTCCATAAATCCATTATCTCTCTCCATCTCCTGTGCAAGCAGTGATGGCACTGCGGGCAATGATGGATGACTAGCACATTTTCAGAATGTGGGTATATCATCTATCCCATATCCTGACTGGATTCTACATGAAGTACCAATTGTTAATTGTTAATTGTGAAGACAAGCTCACTCAGCATATAAACCACAATATATAGAGGATGGAGCAATGTCTAAAGGGGGTAGCTGCAACTAACTGAGCCAAGGAGCATTCACATTGTATATCTCAACGTAGCTTGTTCCACTCCAGAAGCTCATTTAATCCCTTCTGCTCACTTTGTTCTTGATATATCCAGCGTGCCTCCTTGGTAATCAAGCGTCTCTCCATAGTCTGGATGTCACCCATCACTCTTTCTAATACTACCCATGTGAAGGTGTGTTTATTACGATGACAGTGCTGTACTAACTTGGTGGTTAGTCTCCCAATCCTGATTGTACTGACATGTTCCTGAATACGGAGTTTGATTTTACGCGTAGTAAGCCCAATGTACTCCAACCCGCATTCACATCTTAGTCTGTATACAACATTGGGAGTGTTGCAATTACTAAAATGATTCAATGTCCACGTCTTGCCGGATTGTAATGTCACTGTGGTAGCTTTTTTCGTCATGGGGCACACAGAACAATTTCCACAAGGGAAATGCCCTTTTGGAATGCAAGGCATAGGTGATGTCTTGCATTTCTGAGCAGCAGAGATGATGCGCTCTCTTCGTTTTCAATTGCGAGTGCTCATGCGTTCTCCTTCTAGTTCAGTGCATGAGCGACGGGACAGTGGTTTCTAACTTTTAGCATCCCTGCGCATGCGCGACGAGATTAGTGCTAGGCGCGACTGATCCAACTTCACCGGGCTTGCTCCCGGTCACACACAGGTGAGCCCACTCCTCCTTTTCTTGTGGGTCAGGCTGCGAGGGTCTTGACTCATAGGCGGATTGGCATAGAGGGTGTTGCAATTGGCTAATTATATTCGAATCCTCGCGCTTTTTAAACCGAACCTCAGAAGCCGTCAGTGCCTCCCCTTCCGCTCGATTTTGAGCGTTGGGCACCGACGGACAGGTGAGTTTTCAGAGCGTGCGAGTACTATTCTCTAGCACTCAGTATTAGTATATGTACAGGCAATGCTGCTAGGTAACGGGTCCCACTACGTTTTGTGACATTGCACACTGTTGTTTAACTGACCATATTTTGGTATGTTAACTGGCTGGACTGCCTTCTACCCTATGAATTGCAGCGCCCTTGAGGGTAACGCCCTAAAAAACGGGGTCTTTTCTTCTTTTTTCCCCCTTTCTTCGAACAACAGCATTACTGTGCTGCTATTTGTCTCAGCACCCTTAATAATATTCACAGCAACAGTGATGAGGTTTTAGACGGCCATTACTGTCTATATTACCATCTCAGTTCTAGGGTTATCGACTTTTTATAACAATGAATGAAAATACAGTATAACCAATTAACAATCAGTACTGATTTAGCGGGGATGGCTCAGGATAAGTCAGTCAGTGAGGTGTCTATCACACGTACATTGGTGTTTAGTGTAGAGCGATTGGCCTGGACACGGCTGATCTTTGGGCTAACTGTGTCCCCTTTTTCTACACATCAGAGCGGGGCCTCTATTTCCCGAGCGGTTGCCGGGCGAGGTGAGGTCTTCACCTACAAAAAGCTGGGTGAGTATCACAAGGAGGAAATGCCTCTTCGTGATGAAGCTAATATGCTTATTTAAATTGCGGAACGTCAATTGTTCTCGCAGGTGTATTTGGTGTTGATGGTGTCTTTTGGGTTATGCTGACTTTTGTGTGTTAATGGATACATAGTATATACCTTTTTGTTTTTACACAGGAAGAAGATTCCCTTCCTGCCCACATTGGATACTGAGGTTCTAAAGTCTCTGCCTCTTTAAGTATATTGTACGCTGTTGTGTGAAACTAATGTGTTTGCACTTTTGTATAATTTTTCACACTGTATTGCAGTAGCTTACCAACTCACAAGGTCCTGATGAAAGCTGGAGCAACTCTCCATCTAGCTGAAACTAGTCGACCGACCATACTGCACAGCGCCATAATGTACTCTTACATTTAGACTACCAGGCGCTGGTTTTTAATCTTGACACCTACACCTATCCTTTAAGGAAAACTTTCCAGTTTAGGTAGTCATTTTTAATCATGCACTTTTTTCTTTAAGCACTGCACACCCTTTCTGTATACTGTAGATCGCGCACAATTGTGACTACAGGCACCTTCTCTTGATGGCACGGGCGGTATACGGAGCTATTGCCCGTCTCCCACATGATGATATGCCGCCACGAGGGCGGTCTGATGGGACTTTTCTAGCCCTGTGTAATGCAACACACTTTCCCACACACATATCCGTGTGATCCTTTTGCACCAGTCAGGACAGCACACCATTCCAGACCTGGTCTTCTCTTTTTGTGTGGTTTATCTCAAGTGCAGGGGCATGAGGTGACAGGTCGTTAAACTATTACCCCTTTGACCCTCCGTAAATTTTGTGTTTTGATTATTTAGAGCAACTTCTTGTTGCGGGTCTTCTGTAGATGCAAACTTATTGGTGGTGTTTGCATCAATAAGCTCACCCAATGTAATTGAGTGTGACTCCTTTTGCCTGGCTGCCCCCTCGCCATCCCTCCTCATCAGTTTTTGACCCTAACACTCCTTTGTTACATTTTACATATTTCTTGGCCAAATATCTGGACGAACTGTCCTTTGCTGCTGTTTCTTATTAGGATAGTTTATTATACCTATCTAACACCTTGGGTCAGAACACATACCATCATGATACTGTTATTTTCCAGCATTTGCCTTTTGCTAGCTATGTCATGTACAGTATATTGACCTATCTGGTCTATGACGACATGGGCGACTTCCTCTCCATGTCTTAAATATCCACGGTGATCCATCAATTTGTCGTTCACTGCATAGAGGTTAATCTAGCCCCCACATTGAGCATAGGTGATGCCTTGCATTTCTGAGCAGCAGAGATGATGCGCTCTCTTCGTTTTCAATTGCGAGTGCTCATGCGTTCTCCTTCTAGTTCAGCGCATGAGCGACGGGACAGTGGTTTCTAACTTTTAGCATCCCTGCGCATGCGCGACGAGATTAGTGCTAGGCGCGACTGATCCAACTTCACCGGGCTTGCTCCCGGTCACACACAGGTGAGCCCACTCCTCCTTTTCTTGTGGGTCAGGCTGCGAGGGTCTTGACTCATAGGCGGATTGGCATAGAGGGTGTCGCAATTGGCTAATTATATTCGAATCCTCGCGCTTTTTAAACCGAACCTCAGAAGCCGTCGGTGCCTCCCCTTCCGCTCGATTTTGAGCGTTGGGCACCGACGGACAGGTGAGTTTTCAGAGCGTGCGAGTACTATTCTCTAGCACTCAGTATTAGTATATGTACAGGCAATGCTGCTAGGTAACGGGTCCCACTACGTTTTGTGACATTGCACACTGTTGTTTAACTGACCATATTTTGGTATGTTAACTGGCTGGACTGCCTTCTACCCTATGAATTGCAGCGCCATTGAGGGTAACGCCCTAAAAAACGGGGTCTTTTCTTCTTTTTTCCCCCTTTCTTCGAACAACAGCATTACTGTGCTGCTATTTGTCTCAGCATCCTTAATAATATTCACAGCAACAGTGATGAGGTTTTAGACGGCCATTACTGTCTATATTACCATCTCAGTTCTAGGGTTATCTACTTTTTATAACAATGAATGAAAATACAGTATAACCAATTAACAATCAGTACTGATTTAGCGGGGATGGCTCAGGATAAGTCAGTCAGTGAGGTGTCTATCACACGTACATTGGTGTTTAGTGTAGAGCGATTGGCCTGGACACGGCTGATCTTTGGGCTAACTGTGTCCCCTTTTTCTACACATCAGAGCGGGGCCTCTATTTCCCGAGCGGTTGCCGGGCGAGGTGAGGTCTTCACCTACAAAAAGCTGGGTGAGTATCACAAGGAGGAAATGCCTCTTCGTGATGAAGCTAATATGCTTATTTAAATTGCGGAACGTCAATTGTTCTCGCAGGTGTGTTTGGTGTTGATGGTGTCTTTTGGGTTATGCTGACTTTTGTGTGTTAATGGATACATAGTATATACCTTTTTGTTTTTACACAGGAAGAAGATTCCCTTCCTGCCCACATTGGATACTGAGGTTCTAAAGTCTCTGCCTCTTTAAGTATATTGTACGCTGTTGTGTGAAACTAATGTGTTTGCACTTTTGTATAATTTTTCACACTGTATTGCAGTAGCTTACCAACTCACAAGGTCCTGATGAAAGCTGGAGCAACTCTCCATCCAGCTGAAACTAGTCGACCGACCATACTGCACAGCGCCATAATGTACTCTTACATTTAGACTACCAGGCGTGGGTTTTTATTCTTGACACCTACACCTATCCTTTAAGGAAAATTTTCCAGTTTAGGTAGTCATTTTTAATCATGCACTTTTTTCTTTAAGCACTGCACACCCTTTCTCTATACTGTAGATCGCGCACAATTGTGACTACAGGCACCTTCTCTTGATGGCACGGGCGGTATACGGAGCTATTGCCCGTCTCCCACATGATGATATGCCGCCACGAGGGCGGTCTGATGGGACTTTTCTAGCCCTGTGTAATGCAACACACTTTCCCACACACATATCCGTGTGATCCTTTTGCACCAGTCAGGACAGCACACCATTCCAGACCTGGTCTTCTCTTTTTGTGTGGTTTATCTCAAGTGCAGGAGCATGAGGTGACAGGTCGTTAAACTATTACCCCTTTGACCCTCCGTAAATTTTGTGTTTTGAACACACTGTCTATACACCTTTCCAAGGTGGCCCCCATGCGTTTCAGATAGCATCTTTATCGATGTGGCCCGTCTTGAACATAATACTAGCTATTTAAGATACTCTATTAAGGATAGGTGTTTACGGTGTTTGCGCTCATGCATTTGGCGTATTGAATAACCCAACGCCGTGCCACCGAGAATAAATAAGCTCCCACATGTTTTTTAATTTTTGAATAGTAATTGCCCACAATTTATCTCGAATAAGTGATGACGCGAATTTGTAACTACACAACATCACAGAACCCAGAACGATGTTACTAGCCCTTCGTGTAAAACATTGTAACTAATTAGAGCCACCGTGAACTGGTAGGGAGTTCCATGAAACCAAGATTGGGTTATTGAAATCGGCCCATCCAGGTATGGCCGCGGGTGCCATGTGACTACGGGAACCAATCAGGTTGGCCGAATATCGGCCAATGAGAGAACCCGGAAATCGGCACCGGTACACACAAATAGAACAGCGCTAACACTCGTTCGGCGTTCGAGTAATGAGAAGAAGCCGAACGAGTATTCTCCACGGGTGAGATCAGAGGGTTTTAGTTGACATGGGTAGAGGCTCTGTCAATGCGCGTTATGCTTGAGTTTTAAAAGAGGCCAATCTTCTGTGTTTAATATTTCCTTGCAGTAACCTAACTGAAGGGAGATAGGACTACGCTCACCATTGGGGGCATATTTCCTACAGTTTTTCCTCTCGGCTGGTATGAGGGGTTAAACCACGCAAAGGGTAATTACAATATCCTGTAGTTGATACAGCATGAATGTTAGACTGCATTATTTTTAATATTTACACTCCAGTTAGGTGGACAGACAGGTAACCCCCATATATGTTTGTCTGTTTCTATTACAGCATTGGCAGCACAGTGTCTCTAGCAGCGGCATTCAAATTGAGTGGCCCTGAGGAAATTGCCTGATTTAAACCACGGCAATGAAACATGTCGGCTGTAAGTGGTGTGTGAAGTGATAGGTAGTCTTCACACTCTCCTTTTTTATATTTAAGTGTTTTACTGTTTGCAACAAAGAAGGGAACATAAGTAAAGTTTAACGTCCTGGTTGCACGGTATCTTGTATGTTTAAATGTTTAATGTTGTTAGTTTTTGTTACATATAAGTTGTGTTCACTGCACCATGCACTGTCTACTTTGGGTTTGAGACACGTTTTCGTTAAAGCTTGATGGCACCAATGATGATAACAGGGCCATCCTGGTGAGTACCAGCCAGGGGTCCCATTGGTGGTGCGCCCGTGAGGTGCCATCTCGCTCTTCACACATTTTTTGTCCGTTCAAAGTGTATGTGAGTCTTGTGATGCCTTGTATTGTTTAGATCAGAGCTAGGTTGCTTTTTATTTAAGCAATAGATTGAGACGTCGTGAGTATCCTTAGATTAAGGAACTCCCTGGTGTGATCTACGAGTAACCAGCGACGTCTATATGTCAATAGAGAAATATTGCAGTGAGAACTAGGACTTGTTTTGTTTGATGACTCTTTGAGTGGAGGGCGTCCTAGCTCTGTCTTTCCCTCTAGACTCCAATTTCTGTTTACAGCAGAGTCCTGGCCTGATTACCCCTAATGCCCAGGAGACCCACAGCACCAGCCCAAGATCCCAATTGGTGCGAGCACAGGCCTCCAAGCACGCAGTCTGTAGGCCCGGCTGGTGGTCTGCACTCACCGCAGGGGGAGGCTCTGCACCTTCAGGCTACTTTTCAACACCCTAAGGTTAGCACAACATCCGGAGCAGTGGTGCACGTCTGACAGTCTCAAACCTGGGGGAAGTCCTACCTGGGGGAAGTCCTCCACGGCAGCCTCACCTTTGATATCCTCACTGGCACAGGCTGAGGGGTTCTTGAGAAGCAGCTCAGTGTTCACTACAGGGACAGCAGCCTCACCCTCCAGGCTCCATCACACTGCCAAACAGTGCCCAGTGTCCTGCAGTCCCAAGGAGGCTAGCCTAATCACTGGTACATTGGCTGTGAGGATATCTAAAACACTAGCACATGTGCACCACAGTCTCCGGTGACCCACAGTGTCGCCAGGGCCAAAAAACTCAGGGGGTAGGGCGCTGAGAAAAGTTTTAAAAGGGAAAGGATGGAGCTACATCATGCACATCCTAGTCCTCCACCATCTTGCCCATGCCCCTTGCACTCTCTCTGTGTTTTAGAGGGTTGCCAGACAAGGAAAATTTCAATCTTGGCTTGGAGGGGCCCCGCCAACCATGTGGCCCATATACACCACAGAACCCTGCCCAATCTGGCACCTCCTGGCCTTGATAGTCAGGCCCGGCTACTGCAGGGGCCTGAAACAGCTCTTGGAAACGGTGCAGGTGATCCAGCTGGAGCTGTAAGTGGTGCCCAGTGGTGTAACCATGGGTACCAACACCACAGGAGTGGACCAGGGACTCTTTGAGGGCTCAATCACGCCTAGCAGAAGTGTCCTGGAGACCTCCTCTGTGATACTGGCCTTCCCCTTGTCTGGTAACCTGTGAGTCCTATTTTTACCAGGTGGACTTTCTCCAGTCTCAATGTCATGGATGCACTAGTGTTTGAGTCCAGAGGTGAGAAAGAACAGAGAAGAAATTTGCCACAGCAACTGGCAACAGTCAATCTGCTGTACTAGGGTCAGAGTCGGGGAGAGGTGGAAACACTCTACTGACCCATTGTGCTCTTAGGCAGACAGGAGGTTGGGAGAGGCTCGGTCTCCTCTTCCACCCCCTCATCTGTCACAAGGAACATGCTGAATTTGGACCTCTGAAAGTTTGGTTTGAGCGGTTAATGTGTAGCACCCTTAAGGGCTTTCCAGAGGTCTTGAGATCAACCAGGTAGTTGGTTGCTCCTTAACTTCATATGGGCCTGTGTAGTGATCCTGGAGAGCTTTGGGCTCCATAGGCTCTATAACTAGGGGTGGGCAGAATTTACGAAGTTGCCTTTTGCAAAATTCTGCGAAACGGCAAGAAATCTATGCGAACAAGCGAAATTTCGCGTGCTCGTGGAAATTTTGCTGTGCCCGTCAAAAGTATCGCCTTTTGAAGTGGCGCTGCTGTGTTTGCGTGAGAATTCCAGACACTGCGCTTTGAATGAGAAAAATGAAAGAAACAGACTGCTTTTCCAGCAACAGAGTTTCTTTCGATTTTGGATCCATTTCACTGGGGAACAAATGGAGGAAGTTTGCCAGCAAGTCAATAGGATCGAGATCAAGGTAGAGATGGATAGAAGGAAAGAGAGATAGGGAAGGAGGGGGGGATGGAGGCAGAGAAGTGGACACTCGGGCTCCTGCAAGTGTCTCCATCCAGACGCTGCACTTTGAAAGAGAAAAATGAAAGAAACAGACTGTTTTTCCAGCAACAGAGTTTCATTCGATTTTGGATCCATTTCCCTGGGGAACAAATGGAGGAAGTTTGCCAGCAAGTCAGTAGGATCGGAGGTACAGACGGACGGAAAGAAAGAGAGGGAGGGAGGGGTGGAGGGAGGGAGGGAAGGAGGCACAGAAGTGGACACTCGGGCTCCTGCAAGTGTCCCCATTCAGACGCTGCACTTTGAAAGTGAAAAATTAAAGATACAGACTGCTTTTCCAGCAACGGAGTTTCATTCGATTTTGGATCCATTTTACTGGGGAGCAAATGGAGGAAGTTTGCCAGCAAGTCATTAGGATCGAGATTAAGGTAGAGACGGACAGAAAGAAAGAGCCACGAGGACCCACCACAGTTTTATGACGAGGAACAGCCCATGTCATGTCCCCCGAATTCCGTTCCGCCACGGATCGCGGAAGTTTTGACATTTTGCATTCAGCGCTTGCCGCGAAAATGCAGAAATTTCGCAAGTACGGTGAGCAGAACAGAATTTGCCGTCCCCCCTATCTATAACCCACTCCTCTGGCCAGGTTGAGCCTCTACTAGAGTGGCCTTCTGTTTGTACCACATTTTCATGACTTGTTGACTAGCTACCAGGTTGCTTTTCACCTTTTTCTAGAAGCTATGCATCTGGTTGCAGAATGCCAGCATGTAGCTGACACATCCTGAAGGGGTTTCCTGGGAGCTTGCTATCACCCCTCTTTGACAAGTGGTCCCCTAGTAGGGTGGCCATATAGGAGTTTGAAGCAGCTATGGCCAACTCCTTTCTGTGGCTCCTCCCTGTAGGAAAACCGAAGACATGGCAGGAGTAGGTACCAGTTATGTCTCATGGGTTTAGGCAGGCTCATAATCATGCCTTTCAGGGCCTTGCTAAATCTCTCCACATGACTGATTGTTTAGGGCTGATATAGGGTGGCTGACTTATATGTTATTCCACACTTATCTCACATGGACTTCATTAACTTTGACATGAAAGTGGTGCCTATATCAAACACTACCTCTTTGAGGGACTCGTAATGGGGAAAAATCCCCATCAAGTCTCTGGCCACCACAAGTGTTTTTAAGTGAAGCACATTGCACTAATCCAGTCAATCCTTATTGTGATTTTAGTGGTCTTAGAAACCATAGAAAGCTCTCTAAGTGGTAGCTGTAGAGAGCAGCCTTCTTACTTAGTCCAGAAGGAGTGTTAAGCAGCTTATTTTAACAAAACTATTCATATGATATAGGTTAAACGAAAAAAGAACCACACAGTATAGTTATGAAAATAGGTCTATTTATTATACACCCTCACTAACTCATAAGCATTTCTCCTACCTGGAGATATCAACACAATACAGACAATACTTAAATTGTAAACAGGTAAGTAAGCACAAATACACAGTGGTTTTCAGGGGGAGACCAAACCATATACTAAAGGACATAAGGAACCAACCAAGGTAATTACCCAGGAACCCCACGGGGCTGTGTGCAGTGTGGCAACACAGCTGCGCACTTTAAGCAAGCCAATGGGAAAGTCGCAGTTCCATTTTTCAAGAAGACGGACCCTTCCCAATTGACCTTGAGAAGAATCAATGGAAGACTGACGGTTGCATAGTCACCCCACCCATGGATATCCCATGAGCCAGGATACCTACACCAAGCAGGGTGCATAGGTGCAAAATGACGTCTGAAACCACAGAAGACTACAATGGAGGACTTCAGGAAAGATGCCGCTGGCAAAGAAGGTGAAAGAGTTTGGTGGAATCCAAGGGTGCATTCTTGAAGAGAAGAACCTACAAACAGAGGGTACAGAGTCCATGCAACTCAAAGGTGATCAGGAGGCACAGAAGGGCAATGACCACCAATGACGGAAGATGGAGGAGTGATGATGGTGACCTTGTCGCTGCAACTGTGAGGGCAAGGCGACTCTGTAGAAGACCAGGAGCCATTCACAAGCTATCCCATGTCGGAAGGGGGGTCAGTCTACAGTGGGAAAATCACCAAACCCTAGCAGTAGCAATAGACGTGGTGAACATAAAAAGAGCAACATTGGGACCAGCAAGCTCCAAGGGACTGAACTACAACAGGAGAGTAATAGCAGGTCCCAAGCAAGCAGAGGAGTCCACTCAAGCCAAAGGGAACAACTCAAGAGGACCCACAGGCCAAAGGCACAGTAGCCACAAGAGGACCACGAGCAGCTCACCAAAGATGCAGTCCCATGGTGCAGAGAATAAGGTGAGAATAAAGATCTTGGTAGGACGAGAAGCTGGAGGCTGGAGCTTCTTGTAGTCCAAAGATCTCTGGAGTACATAGCCAACAAGCCTTGGCAATGACAAGTCAATGCAGTGCACGTGGGTTCTGTTCCAGCAGTTCTGATGAGGGATACGGGCCTCAAATTTGCTGAAAGGACAAGCCAGGTCTTAAATGAGTTGTAGAATCCCCACCTGTGTTGCTGAGAATTTCAAAGGCCGTGGGACATAGGAAAAGCAGACTGGCCAACCTTATTGCACTGCCTGCTGATGCAGGTGATTGACTCCTTCAATCTAAGAGAGATTACTTTGGGTGTCCTTGATGCCCCCAGGCCTGGAGAGGAACCTGGAAGAAGCACAGGCACAGAAAATTAAGAAGACTTGCAGAAAAGCGAGACCAGGAGCAACAGGAGTCTTCCTTGGAGCAGTCTTGTGTCCAGGCAAACTCCAGCGAAGTCCAGGTGCCCAAAAAGTTGAAGTTGAAGTGGTTTCGGGTTTGAATCTTGTCCCATGACAAATCTGAAGAGCCACCCACAGGTAAGCCTTTAAGTACCCTAGAGAAAGGATTGGAACAATTCAAAAGGAGGGGCTGTACAGAGGGGAGGATACTCCCATGTCCTTTATCCATTTTCATGCCAGAGCGTGAGGCAAGGGTTCCCTGAACTGGCTCAAACTGGAGTATGCAAGGAGAGCTACACATGTGCGCTTCAAAGCAGTCTGATGGTCCTGGGAAGAGCCCCACCCCAGCACAATACACTAAGGGGCCCGATGTAGGAGCCTTAATACCGGTCGGAAACGGCCGATTTCGGCCGTTTCCGACCGGTAAATGGCCATTTGGTATGTAGGTGCCCGTTTCCAAGGGCATATGTAGGTAACTGCACATTTACTGAATCGGTAAAATTACCTAATCGGTAAAATACCGATTTGGTAATTCTACCGATTCGGTAAATTCCTAATGTAGGTGGGACTCTTCTGAGTCCCACAGGTGTTACCGAATCGGTATTTTACCATGAAATACAACTTCATAGTAAAATACCGATTCAGGTGTGCATGCACATGTGTGCATGCACACCTATGCCATGTGGCAGGCAGACCTGCCCCTAGGGCATGTATGCCTGCCACACGGCACCCAGGCCTGTATTGGGGGCGCTAGGGGGTGTCAAAGTGACACCCCCTGCACCCTTGCAGAAATCGGTAATTACCGAATCGGTAAATACCGATTCGGTAATGCCCTTTGATTCCTATGGGCTTCAAGGCCCATAGGAATCAATGGGGGATACCGATTCGGTATTTACAGAATCGGTAAATACCGAATCTCACAGATTCGGTATTTACCGATTCTGAAATACCCACATCTCCCCCCCTCCAATTTACCACTTCTCAAATACCGAATCGGTATGATTTGGTATTTAAGAAGTGGTAAATTGGAGTTTACCTACATCGGGCCCAAAGTCTTGTCTCTGAGGTGGTCACACTACACCTCCCTATAACAGGAAACCTATTGTTCTCCCTTCCCCTGCTCAAGCTCAGCTCAGCAGCAGGAGGGCAGAATCATGTCTGGGGAAGGCAGCAGCACTAGCTTACTTTCAGACCCTGAAAGACTGTTATCAGGAGTGCTAGGGGCTTCCCCGAGTAGCCTCCCAGTGCATGGAATCATACCTCCAACACCAGTAATGGTATTGGGGTATGATTCCAACATGTTTGACACCAAACATGCCCAGGTTTGGCACGGCCAATATATAGTTAGCTATCGTCTAATGATGCATGGCCACTCTATGTATCAAAAGGGCTTACCACACTTACAACTCCCAGATAATTGACTAAGGGATTTGTAGGGGGTGCCTTGCTCATGCAGAGCCTCCTCACACTTATAAACTAGCACCCTGCCTTCAGGATTGAAAGGCTTGCCTGAGGGGTGACATAGTTCATAAGTGCAGTGACCACAGATACATGGAAACTTATAGTTGTTGAAAGTGGTGCTAGCACCAACTTACACAGGCTGTGATGGCAGGCCTGTACTCAGTTTGAGAGGTCTCTCATATGTGGCATGATACATGCTTCAGGCTATGGGGGACCCCTGGGGTACCTAAGTACCATATACTAGGGACTTACATGGGTATGCCATTAGCCCATTTGGAAGGTACCAATGTACTTACCACTGTCAAATTTAGGGAGAAAGCACAGTGACTGGAGTCCTGATTAGCAGGATCCTAGTCAGACTAGCCATAAAACAGAATGGGCCCGATTCACAGAATGAACTTAAGACTAAATCCTAAACTTACTACTATTTGGTATTCACAGAATGCACTTACTACTTTCGGGATTCACAGAGTGAACTTACTACTTTCGGGATTCACAGAATGAACTTACTACTTTCGGTATTCACAGAATAGACTTAAGACTACTAACTTTACGTCCGAACTCGGGCCGTAAATTACGGCCCGGGGGCGGAATTTCCGGCTTGGGGGCGGGGCTTGCAGCCCGGAGGCGGAGCTTCCGGGCTGGAGGCGGAGCTTCCAGGCTGGAGGCGGAGCTTCTGGGCCGGAGGCGGAGCTTGCGGCCCAGAAGTGGGGATTTAGGCATGGCTGAAATGCCCACCTCTGGGCCGCAAGCTCCGCCTCCGGCCCGGAAGCTCCGCCTCCGGGCCGCAAGCTCCGCCCCCAAGCCGGAAATTCCGCCCCCGGGCCGTAATTTACGGCCCGAGTTCGGACGTAAAGTTAGTAGTCTTAAGTCTATTCTGTGAATACCGAAAGTAGTAAGTTCATTCTGTGAATCCCGAAAGTAGTAAGTTCACTCTGTGAATCCCGAAAGTAGTAAGTGCATTCTGTGAATACCGAATAGTAGTAAGTTTAGGATTTAGTCTTAAGTTCATTCTGTGAATCGGGCCCAATAACATTAGCAAAAAGTGGGAGTAACCATGAAAGCAGATCAACTTTCTAACACCAACCTCAGAGGAATGGACTCTGGGTAGTGAGTGTTGTGGTCCACCAAGACCAGGATGAACCTGTGGCCTAAAGCAGTCTTAGTGTCCTAGGATACAACAATGTTGATGCCGACTCTCTCAAAAAGAGTACAAGTGACATCTAATAGGCTCAGGGGAGCCTTGAGCCTGTTCCCTGACTTCCCAACGGCCTGGCAGATGGAACAGGGCCTACAGAATACAACTAAGGTTTTCTTCATCTGGGGCCAATAGACGTGGGCAACAAGCCTGATAAGGTCTTGTCTTGCCCCAGATGTCCTGCCAGTGGAGTATCATGAGCCAACTCAAATAGGAAGGCCCTGTAACATTGGGGGGCCACCAGCACATGGGCTGCCACAGGTTCAGGAACCTTGGGTTCACTATATAGGAGATAATTCTCCCAATATATAATATGATCTCCAGGGGTATTAACTGCTGCCTGGGCCTGAGGTTGCCATTTCAAACCCTCTAGAGTGGGACACTATTTTTGTACTTAAAAGAATTCCTCTGTGATGAGTTCACCCTGAACTTCATATCCAGCAAGCTTACGCAGGTAACCCAGGGCAGCAATGTCCTCCCCACTAGGCTCAAGAGCATCCTCTTCAGGTGTCCTGTCAAGCTTGACCTCTGGAACTTCAGGGACTGGTTTCCCATGCCCCTTGCCCTTACTCTTCCTGGCAGCTGCCTGGGCTATTGTTTCAAGCTCCAGGTACCCATGACTCTATTCCCGGGCAGCTATGGACCGTTGGGTCATACTGACCCTTTCCGACAATCCCACCTCACCTCTAAGCTTCACCTGAGCTGTACTTCCTTCCTGATAGTGTGCTCCATGTCATTGCCTAACAGACAATCTACAGGCATTGCTGGTCTCACAGCAACCATCAGAGAACCTGAGCCTACCCCTTAACCCCACTCAAAGGGAAACAGAGTCTTTCCGTTGTCTGTGACTATGACTTGGTGAAATGTGTTAGGGAGCACCTGCATGAGGAAACCAGCTGACGCCTTACAGTAGTCATGCTGGTTCTTGTGACCCTCAGGCCAGAAAAAATGAGAGCAGCAAAAATTGAGGAGGAAGGCAAAAGGTTTGGAGGAACACCACCCTAAGGCTGACCAATTTAACAATCCTGTTTATTCAATTTTGATATTTATTACCATCCAAAAATCAGGTTTCATTTAAGCCCATCCAAAAACAAATACATTGGGTTTTAGATGGTTAATAACCAAATAGTTTTCCGTAAAATAATTACCTTTAGCAACAAGAATTTTGAAGTAGCACTGTGTCATTGGCATATTGCATGAAGAGAGCAGGTGTTGCCCTAACTTTAGGGAGTAAGCTTTAAGTGACTTTAGGGCGTGTCCTGTATTTGCAGCGTAGAGGTTAAACAGGGGTGCTGTTGATTTGCAACAGAGTTGATTTCTGGCAATGTTATTAAAAGCTGTTTTAAAATCAACAAAGCATGCATACGACCATATTAACAGCACAATTATGTTATCAGTTAATTCACTGAAGGAATAGAACCCTGATGGGAACCAGCAGCCTGATTCATGTAGCTAAATTGCACTCGCAAAGCGCCAGATTCTCAGAATCTGGCCCTTTGCGAGCGCAATTTTTGCATTTGGTATTCATGATACCAAATGCAAAAATCGCTATTTAAGAATTCGCATATTTGCGTGGAATGGCATTTAAGGAATCTCTAATAGAGATTCCTTAAATGCTATTCATGACACACAACAAAATAGCGATTTTGGACTTTTGGGGCCGCTATTTACCGACAGGTCAGACCTGTCGGTAAATAGCAAAAACTCAGAAAAATGCTTTTAAAAGCATTTTTCAAAGTTGCATGTAGCACACACACATGTCCTTTGGACATGTGTGTGCGCAACACCTGTCCATAAGTGCATTTTAGGGGTGCTACAGGGCGTCCTTTGGACACCCCTGTCACCCTTAAAATCGCTATCTCAGTTGCGAGTAGCAAATTGCTACTCGCAAATCCCCATTCATTCCAATGGGCCTCTTGGCCCATAGGAATGAATGGGGAGTATTTGCGAGTAGCAAATTGCTACTCGCAAATAAAGAACATGTAGGAATCGCTATTTAAGTTGCAATTCCTACATGAATGCCGTTTTGCGTGTCCTCAATAGCGAATCGCTATGATTCGCTATTAGGGACACGCAAAACGGCCCGTACATGAATCAGGCTGCAGGTGAGCAGTTGATGCTCTTCACTCCATTCTTGCAATTCCTCTGATACGATGAAGGCATAAAATGTTTCCTCGACACCTTGGAGCGCGGCTGAAGCTTTCATTGTCCAGATCATCTTTACAGGAACACTTGTAAATATGGTGACAAACACAACCTTTCTAGGCTTTGGGAATGTCAGTAGTGAAATGTTATGACAAAAGATTGCACATAAATAACCCAGTAACACTGTGTTAGTTTTTTGTATTGCTCATGGAATCACATAAGGTCTTGGTGCGCCCATTACCCTCCCCAGTTTAATTATATGTGTTACCCGGGCCGAATCAACACTGTTGATCCCCATTCCCTAATACAAATGGGTCTCTTTACTCATGTTGTTTATGTGCAATTTCATATGTTTGTTTTTTAAAATTTTATTTATTGAATTGTATGACAGCAAACAGACAAAAAATAAGGAGAAAAATAATAGAGAAGGAGACATCTTACATATCAATAAACATACCCCAGCTTAGTTCTGAGAGCGTTCATCAACTTACATCATAAGGAGACTTTAGGCTAAACAAATTTCCAAAACCAAAAAAGAAAAGGGGGAAAAAGGAATACCAAATACAATTCAATAACAGAGATATTTAGTAAGTTCCCTTAAGATGCTATCCAATTAGTGATAGGAGACCATAATTTATATCCAAAAGTTTTCTTCCTTATGCCCTTGATTTTGTACAGTGCAGTCTCAAGATAGTAGATAGACAGTATTTTGGTTTGCCACTTAATAAAGTTTGGTGATTCCTCGTCTAACCATTGAGATGTAATACATGAGCGATATACAGCCATACATATAAAAAGAAAGCCTTCCTCAGCAACTGAAATCTTATAAACATTGCTCTCTTCACATCCAAAAATAACCAGTGGTGGCGTTAACTTTACTAAAATGCCCAGGCTATTATTAAAATAAGATTCTATTTCAGATATAAACTGAAACAAAAAAACTGGACAAAAAAAAACATATGGGCAGCATCGGCTGCGTATAAGCCACAACGTTTACAGTATGTTCCTCTCCCAGAATTCCATTTAGCCAATTTGCTTGGCGTGTAGTTCAGCTCGAAAACAGACATAAAATGTTGACTTATCAATGATCCATTCAGTAATAGATTAGTGACCATTTCTATAATTCTCTCCAAATCGACACACTCAGTGCTTAATTTATTTTTGCCATTTTGCTTCCCTGGCTTCTAAATCGTCCACTATCTTCTCCAGCAATAATTGATACAGAAACCCAATTTTTTGCCTATCTTCAATAGCCCAAAAATCACAATTTCTCCTACTACAATCAGGTTCTTTGATATTTTCTGCTCGCAAAAACTACGCACTTGAAGGTATTTAAAAAAATCCGTACGTTGCAGCCTATGCACCTCCCTTAAATGATCAAAAGAAGCGAAATGATTCCCCTGAAACAGATCTCCTAATTTGCGGATCTCCGAGTTATGCCACCTTGGCATCACCTGATCATTAAATATGTCTGGTAAAAGAGAGCAATTTTTGAGAGGAGTATATAAATTAATGTTTGGACCTATTCCTAATCTTCTTTTAGTTGTCCCCCAAATGACATATGCAGAATAAAAAATCTTAAATTTGTTTTTTTTATAATAACTTGGTTCAATAATGCGATTTAAACATTGTTTTGCCTCAGCACCTAGTAACATCTCATAGATAGATGGGGCAGCAAAGTCTTCAGTTGGATCTTCTGGTAAAATAAGGAAACCCATATGCTGTAATATCGCAATCCAATGATACATCTGAAAATTTGGGATACCCCAGCCTCCTCTCTCTCGGGGCAGTATACATCTCTTAAATGCTCTCCGAGCCCGGTGGTACCCCCAAAGAAATCGCGAGCACATTCTCTCCATTCGGGAAAAGTAAGAATTAGGTAGAAGAAAGGGGATAGCCCGAAATAAATACAAAAACTTAGGAAAAATGAGCATTTTTAAAACATTGTTACGACCAAAGAGTGAGAGCTTTAGGTTGTTTATTCTATCTAATATTTTATTAGAAGAGATTATGACTGGATCCAAGTTTTCAGGAATAATATCCTCCATATTAGTTGTAATTTTTATGCCTAAATAAATTGCCTCCTTTCAAACTTAATGTTCTCTGGACGTCCGGTCTCTGAGTGAATAAATTGTCTTCCCAACGTTTAATTTATAACCGGATAACCGGCCGAACTTTTCAGCTTCCGCTATAATATTAGGTAATGCAGTGCTGATATCTGATGTCAATATCGCAATGTCGTCTGCATATGCGCAGACTTTAAAATCACGGTTAAGTAACTGCACGGGTTTAATTAAACTATTCCTCTCCAAGGTGACGATAAACGGATCAATATATAGTGCAAACAGCAGGGGGGAACAGGGACAACCCTGTCTCGTCCCCCTTGCTATCAATACCTTCCCTGATGTTTTCCCGGAAACCCTAATAACAGCAGATGGATTTGAGTATAATGTCTGAATAGCTCTGACAAATTCCGGCGGAAACCCCTTCCTTGCAAGAACAGACCACAAAAAACTCCATGAGACCCTGTCGAACGCTTTTTCAGCGTCCAACAGGGCCACACCGACAGGGGAGTTAGTGCCCTGCGCCCAGTACAATACAGAAATTATCCGCCTTATATGATCTGTGGTGCCTCTATGCTGTATGAATCCGTGCTGTCTTAGAGAGACTAAGCCTGGCATCATATCATTTAACCTATTAGCTATAAGTTTAGAATAAATTTTACTATCTGAGTTTAATTATGAAATGGGTCTATAGGACCCCATTTCAGTGTCCTTTTTGCCTTTCTTTTTGAACACAACAATCGGAGCATTAGACCATGACTGAGGGGCCTTCCCCAAAAAGGCTTGTTGACATACTTCTACCAATTCCGTTTTCATCAGGTTCCTAAAGGTCCTATAAAATTCCAAAGGGATATTATCCGGACCCATAGCCTTGCCCATGGCCAAGCCCAATATTGCTAGTTCAATTTCACGCCAATCTGGCGGTGCCAACAATATCGTTTTTTGAGCTTCCGACAATGTTGCAGAAATCACATCCTTTAAGTATTCATCAGCTTCCACCCGACCGGTCTCATCGCTATATAACGACTGATAAAATTCTTGAAAAGACGACAAGACGCCTTCCTTGGTCTCTTGCAGAACCCCCTTTAAATCTATAATTCTAGGGATATCACTATAATCAGATTTCTCCATTGCTTTTTTTGCCAGCACTCTACCCGTTTTCTCTCCAAACTCATATGCTGTTTCTTTGTATTGTACAAACTTTTCAGCAATTTGATCGGCGATGATAGCATAGGCACTAGCCCTTTTTATAGTAAGATCCCTTTGGACCACTTGTACTGTGTCTGCTTCTGCGCCTTGCCTTATTAACTCTGCCAGCTTCTTCTCGGCAATATAGACCTGATCAAACTCCTGTCGGTGTTTAATCCACATCCTTTTGCGCTTAAATTTAGAGAAGCTAAGGGTTTCTCCACGTACTACTGATTTAAACGCGTCCCAGACTATCTCCTGTGCGGCCGTACCTTTATTAATAACAAAGAATTCCTGAATTATTTTAGCTATGAACTGCCGGTACTCCTCATCGAAAAGCAATTTTCTATCAAAGGACCACTGTTGGAAGTCCACTTTTTCAGCCGTGTCTATAACCAAGTCTAGTGTAATCGGATTGTGATCCGAAACTAATTTGGGGTGAATCTCAATTTTAACTCCGGCCAACAAAACAGATGAGGTAAAAAATTCATCTAAGCATACAAATTTTGAGTGAGGGCGGAAAAAAAGGTGAAACCAGGATCGCTGGAATGTTTTGAATTCCACACATCATGCAGGCCGTGATCCAAAATCAGGCCCCGGAGAGCATTAAAAACGA
This sequence comes from Lissotriton vulgaris, assembly GCF_964263255.1. Lineage (NCBI taxonomy): Eukaryota > Metazoa > Chordata > Amphibia > Caudata > Salamandridae > Lissotriton > Lissotriton vulgaris. Next base: position 1,085,853,043 of record NC_141694.1, on the reverse strand, counting down.
GCTTCTTTCTACCAGTATAGACATGAATAGATCTAACATTCACTCCTGCTTCAAGATTGATATTAAGATCCCCGCACATTAACACTGGCAGCGTCCACTGTGCCAATTCCACATTCAGAAAATTAAAAAGTTCTGCATCATCCAAATTTGGCCCATAAACATTACAAAGTGTAAACTTGTATTGGCCAATCCTGAACTCGGAAATAGCCCAGGGTCCCCATTTGTCAGCTGCAGTTTTAACACACTCACCGACCCCCCTTTTTTTAAGTATCGCAACCCCTCTTTTAATACCCGTCTGTTTAGAGCATACTAACAGCTCCATCCCCAAATTTCTGAAATACCCTCTATTGGCCCAAGCAACATGCGTTTCCGGCAAACACAGTATATCAATATGCAGTATTTGCACTGTTGTAGCTAGAACTTGTCGTTTCTTTGGGTCATTAAGGTCGCATATATTTAATGTGCAAATCTTTATTTTTCTATCCATAAGCAGTATTAAAAAAAACATATTCAAAATAAGACAATCGATTTTCTTGAATTCGAATACCTTGCAACCACTTTCGCGTGTTTTCATTCTTATATCGCTTATCTGCTTTAAACCATATCTGTCTGCTGCTGTCTTTTTCACCCACCTCCACCAAGGTCCCGTGCCCAACCCATTCCCCACTCCGTCATACCACCAACCCCAACCCTCTCACCCCCCCCCCACCCTTCCTTCCCACCTTATGAGGCCCAGGGACCATTAGTCCCTGCAATATATGGAGTGCTGTGTCCCCCCCTCCTGGCAATTGACATCGAAACGTAAACTGTTATCACCATATTTCGGGGAGAAAGTCCAGATGCCAGCTAAGAGGAAGAAAAAGAAGAAAAGAAGAAGAGGAAAAAAAACATTCTTACAATCACCAAAGGAGGCTTCCGCCCAATGTTCCCCGGTTTTTCACTACTTTATAACTTGCAACATCCCCCCCTATATAGTGTCCAGATAGTCTTTATCTTGGATTTCTGACCAGAAAAATTTAGTTTGACCTTTCACCAGAACCTTAAGTTTTGCCGGATTCTGTAAGTAAACCACAGCCCCTTTTTTTTCAAGTCTGGTATCAGTTGTCTTAAATGCCACAGTTTTCAGACTGTGGCCTGACAGAAATCCGGTCTCACAAAAAAACTGCAATCTTTAGCAGTAGCTTTCTTGTCTGGTCGTGCCAAAGCGTATATATCCTCTCGAGCTAAAAAGTTACTAAAGCAAACTAAGATTGCTCTAGGGAGGCTTTCTTCTCCTTGATGAGATTTCTTTACTGTAAAAGGAAACCGGTGTGCCCTTTGGATTTCCCTGGACCAGTCCCAGGCTGTCAATTCGAAGAAAGCTTCCTTCAATAGTTCCACGACAAATTTACGCACGTCCGAGCCCTCCTTCTTCTCTGGAACCCCCAGAAAACGTAAATTATTTCTGCGAGCTTGATTTTCCATCTCCGACAGTTTATAACTCAAATCATCGCGATGAGCCTTCAGAGCATCTAGCTCCGCTTTTTGTGCGACAGTATAATCCTCTAGAGCTGAGATTCAGGCTTCTGCCTTCGTAACTCTTTCCGCCATTTCCGTACCTATTTTTCTTGCATGCTGTACAGCATTCTTTACCTTGCTGCATGTGGCCTGCATTCTAGTATTCTCCACTTTATTCTCAGCTCTATGGCTCATCATAGTCTCGTAAATAGTTGCCAGAGTAATCTCCTGTGGGGATGGTTTATCTGACACGTTTTTTTCACCCTCACTACGTGTTAGAGTGCTTTCTGATGTTACCAGTCGTGAACCTTTTTTCTTTTGCCTCTTAACTGTGTAACACTGGTATTAGGAGAGGCCGTACTCCGTCTTAAATCCTCATCGAAGCTGCTACCTTCGCTATAGTCCACCCAGTCCTTGCTTATATTCAATCCCTCGTCTGAGGATGCTTCAGACTATGAATAAAAGTTTTCGACAGATTCAGAGGTCCCTGTCCCCCTTGTGCCCCCTCACTTATAACCAATAAATCTTTTCCAGTTACTTGATGACCCTGGTTGTCCTTTATTAATTCCTCTGAATTTCCAAGGACTCCGTCCCCCATAATGCAGCTAGCTTCACCATTTCGCCCAATTTGTTGCTGGTCCCCATGTAACTCCACCTCCGGGGCTAATTCTGCATGATTCAAAACTTCTTTAAGGGATAGTTGGTCGCTATTGCCACCCAAGGAAACAATTTCATCATCCACTTCCATAACGCCTTGCGTAAGATCCAAATTGCGCGCGTTCTGCTTTTCAAACATAGCAGGGAGAGTCTGGATGCCTTGCTTAGGTGCACGTAAAGTAGCAGCATTTTTCCCCTGGCTTTCATCTCCTCTTTTCAAATACGCTTTAACACTATTAGTACTCTGGGTGCTGGGGGCATCAGAAACAGTCTGACCTTCTGTGTTTAAGCTTTCGACTACTTTCCCTCCTGTTTTTTCCATAATCACTTCTGTGGCTTGCTCCTTAGTTTTATCGCTACGTGTGGTAACCTTTACCACCTCCTTTACTTTAGCAGGGGCTTTCGGTGTCATCCTTTTTTTCCTCGTGGCTCCTCCTCGACCTCGAATTACTCCAAGACGATACCCCAGTAAGCAAAAAGGAAGCTGCCAAAATGGAGCCCTATACCGAGTTAAAAGCCAGCTGCTCAGCATCTATTTCAGCACAGGTTTACCACGCTTAATCTTCTGCTTTAAGCCACACTCAAGCCGAGCTGACTCCCAGCACCGCCGCCGCCGCTGTTAATCCACTCCGCTCCACTCTGCTTTTGTCCAATGTCCCAACGTCCCCTTGCACAGGCAGAGACCGAATTAAAGTTGGACCACAGAGCAGTTTTTTCCCCCCTCTAAATAAAAGTCACAAATCTTTTCTTCCTTTGTTCGGCTTCCATCAGCGTCTCTGCGATACAAAAAGTCGATTTGTTGTTACTGAAGCATTTCCGCAGAATACGGAGCCGCTGCAGCCATACCAGACTCGAATCCTCCTGCGGGTTCAAACCACGTTGGTCTACGCCCGCTGATAACACCGTAACAGCCGTACCAGCCGCTTCTGCATTAGCGTTTCTTGGCGTTTCTTGGTGCCCCGACTGAGGCAATATGGATTAGAGCCGCAAAAGTATCTTACAAATCAGGGATCCCCACCTTCCTTATTCGATCTGGGGTCTGTGACTGATATAGCGCTCCTCTCCTCTCCCTGAACCACTACAATCAATGACCAGGAGAGAGAAGGTCCGAGCTGCCTTCACCGCCCACGCCACGGCCGCCATCTTGCCTCTGTAACAATTTCATATGTTAATCAAATTGCAGTGCATACGTGTTAATTTTTGGAATGTTCTTCCTGTTTCCTTGCAGCTTCTGAATTGTTTGTGTCTTTACAACAGATTGATCTAACCTTTTTATTGTAGCTCTAGCATTTCATAGAAGTCTGCTGCCTGCAGATGTCAATCAATAGTAACCACTATGTTTTCTGATAATGACAATGTGTTGCCTAGATGGCCTTCATATAATGAAGGAGGACTACATTTAAGCCTTGAGCTAGTCAATTCTTTTTCGGGGGCACCACACGTTTTTGGTACGGTTGTAGCTTCTGTGGGGCTTATGCCCCCTGTGGAGACTTGCCAACGAGGAAATTGTTGATTTTCAACTCATAAGGCATTCAAAATCCTAACAATGAGGTTGCTAAAAATAGTTTAGGAGAAGAGGTGCGCCTGCTTGCTTGCCTGGACTTACTTCAGAGTTGGCGATAAAGACCATTTTAACCTTATTTCTTTTTTGGTTCCCACATGTCAGCCAATTGTATTTTGACTCTCCAGGAGTAATTCTAACACCAGCTGCATTTGATGCATCCCAGGGTGCGTCTTAACATCAAAGCACCAAGAGAAACTTGAAAGAGAGACACAGAAGTAATCTAGCACCACTTTACAGAATCTAGAGTGATTTGTGCAGGGGGCTTGTGTACTTTTGTGTTGAGCCTGGCCAATGAGAGCACGGCTGAGGGAACATAACTTTTCCCTCTGGGATGAATCTTCACCTCTCTGCGCCTGTCTCTAACTGTGACAGAAGTGGACTTAGCAGCAATGCAGAGAAGACCTCACAGTTGGGAGATGAAGGTGAAAATGCACTCTTTTAGAGTTAAAATGTCAGTCTCTGCTCCGTGCCAGGCAACATTTCTTTATACAATATTCTGACACTAGACCGACTGTTGTACTTTATCTTTTCCATTGGGTCCCTCTGCCCATAAAGGATCCCCTCAGTCATTTAAATTCATTTCAAAAATGCTTTATTCGATTTTAGAAATGTATAAAATCATAAAAGCTACACAAATATATATACACATCATTTCATAAAAGTAGCAGTCAGCCTTTAAAAATCCGTATTTTTTTTAAAAAAAGGATTAAATTAAGACATTATCAGAGCAAAGCATTTTCATATTATTATCATTAATTATCTCGATTAGTTCATCAATCAGTTATCATCATTAATATCCGTTTCTTCAAGATACTTTTTAAAAAGCCAGTCATAACCATAATACATTTCTCACTTCCTAATTGCAGCAGGCTTAGATACGCTGGTGTACATTGTCGCCAGTAGCCCTGTCTCAAGTATTGTCTAATCCATCTCCTATGTTCACTATCGTAATATTTACAAAATAAAATCAGATGGAAAGTAGATTGCGTAGACAGATTATCACATGTGCAAGGTGCCAGATTTCGCGACCAATCATTTCTTAATGGAAAGGTTACCAGGCGAAAAAATAATTCAAATCTAAACCTAGTTAATATAAAACGATCAAAGCCCACATTGCAAATAGATAAATAGGGTTGAATCAGCTGGCATGTCAGGGTCATTTGATGTTGGATGACTGTACATTTCATGGATTCACCTATAATTCTTAGCATTTCAAAATGAGTCATACATATTCCTTTCAAATCCTTCCTGGATATCCCACTATTGGTTTCAGGGTTACTGTATAGTTCAGGTCTTTGCAAATCAGAAAAAGAATTCTTGACATACACTAACCAAGGGATACATTTAGCATTATCAAGGGCCATCGCATCCTTTATGATATCCCGGTTAAGACCCAAGGCTTCCGCCGTCCAAACCCTGTGCCAGAGTAAGATTGGTTGTATTTTTATTAGGTCGGAAATGTGTTCCAGGCCTTATATCTGCATGGCAGTTAAATACCGACACACCCGGTGGGAGCACTAGCAAATATCTTAGGAAGCCATTTTCGACTATTTGAATAGATGGTGCATTCTGGATCCCCCAAATACCTGCCCCATACAGAGCGCTACTCCTGCAGTTAGCCATGTATATTTTTGGGAGGATTTCTGGTCGCCTTTTACCCAATTGTTTAGAAAAATTCATTAGGGCCGCTATAGAGCGTTTAAATAGCAGGGTCCTAGTCTTTATGGCTACCCCCCACGAACCTGAGCCGTCAAGCAATACCCCCAAGTAAGAGAAAGTTTTGGTACATTCAATTGTGAGGCCATCCACCTTAATTTCCTTGTGTTTGGCCCGCCCGTTCCCACTCACCATCATAAATGATTTTTTGGCATTGATTTTTAGCCCCCTTATTTCCATAAACTGATTATATTTCGCTAATGCCCTTTTGGCACCTAGCATTGTTCGGGCCATAAGCACTGCGTCGTCCGCATAGAGGAGTGAGACAGCCTGTTTCTTACCAAATCTAGAAGAATCAGTTATACTGGCCTCCAGTTCCCCCTCCAGTGCGTTCGTATAAATGGAGATTAGGAAAGGGGCCTGCACGCAGCCCTGTCTCACCCCCTTCTCTATGCAGAAAGGCCCAGTGCACTCCCCCTTCGTCCTGTGTCTCACCTTCGCTGTAGCCCCATAATACAGCTGCCGAAGAAAAGATACTATGGCTGGTTCTACTCCTATTTCTTCCAGGGTTTGCCATAGCTTTGTATGGTCCACACAGTCGAACGCGGCTTGGAGATCAACAAAGATGGCATATAAACATTCTTTCTTTGCCCGTGTGTATTTCCCCTGAATTATCACGAAGTTAAGGACCTGTTCCACCGTGCCCATCCCCTCTCTAAAGCCATATTGGACAGGACTCAGGATGTTATTATCTCTAGTCCAAGTTTGCAGTTTATTTAAGACCACCCTGCCTGCTATCTTCATAAGAGAGTCCAATAGGAAATTGGCCTATAATTTGATGGACTCTCTCTATCCCCCTTTTTATAGATCGGTATTATCACCGATTCGGACCACATTTTGATAAATCCTATTGCACAACATGCCTGCAGGACACGTGTGCAGATTGGGGCCCACAGGTCAGGGGTCAACTTGAAGACGTCATTTGGTATTCCGTCAGGGCCCGAGGCCTTGCCTCCTTTACTCTTTTTTATTGCTGTTAGGACTTCATCATATTGAATTTCTAGGCCTATCTGTGAGTGTTCCCTAGTTGATACACCCAACTCGGTTATCACGCTGACAGTGCACGGATTTTCCCCCTCCTTTTTGTAAACGTTTGAGAAGAAGTCAATCCATGCACTTTCATCAATGGCAACCTCTATTCTTGCCATTTCATCTTGGGTAAAATAAGGGGCTTTAATTGCCTGCCAAAACAACTTGGGATTTCTGCTTTCTGAAGCTTGTTGCAAGTTTTGCCATGCTTGGTCTTTAAGTTCCCTTTTCCGTCGGGACCTAGCTTGGTTATATGCCCTTCTGCAACTTCTTATTAATTCATGATCCCTAGGTTTAGTGCCAAGCGTGGCTTTGAGCTTGGTATAAGCCTTTGTGCATTAGGTATCAAACCACCCCATGGGCTTGGCACGTTTTCTTCTGTTAATTTTAGTAAGGGAATCCTGTATTACCACAGTGATACCTCCGAAGCCCTCCAGAACTTCTTTATGTGTGGACTTTTCGTCTAAACATACCTGGATATGTGGCAAGGCTTTAGAGATAATCCCCTTGTTTGTTTTCATGTGATCTAATGCGCTCCATTTCAGGGCAAACCCATTTTTGCGTGCCAATGTTATATCTTGCACCCATGCTAGAGACTCAATGGTGGTAGATTTATTAGAAACTGGTAGGGACAGATAAAGACTAATAGGCAGGTGGTCACTAAGGCCATTTATATGAATCTCAAAATTCTCCACCCAACTATAGTCTTTATTAGGGACTAATATAAAATCAATGATCGACTGCAGGCCCCTTGATATAAAAGTTGGACTAAATTTTACCATAGGAGAGCACATCAAATTTGCGAACCCCAGGTCGAAGGTGGCCATAATGTCGTTCAATTTTTCCCCTCAATCTGAGTGTATGAAGTGATTCGAACTATTGCTTTCTTCCCACTCATTTTCTCAGGAACTATATACATGTGAATTTCAAATGCTTATGTTAAAGTCCCCCCCCACACCACAATTACATCGCTACCATTGGCAAAATACAAGTGATTTAAGTCTTCCATCAAAATATTGATTACATCCACGAAGTTTCCTTTTGAATTATTATAAAAGTTTACCACCAGCAAAGCTATCCCCGATAGTAGATTTATGAATACCATTTGATAATAGGGGGAGGACTTCATCATTTTTATCCCCCGCACTCTCATCAAGTTAGAGACATATACACAAATTCCCCCTTTGTGTCTACCATGTGCGGGTTGTACCGCCGGGATATGAAAGGTCTTATAACCATCCAGATGTTTTTCCCTTATAAGCCATGTTTCCTAGATACAGAGGGTATCGAAATCATGAACAAACTCCCTCCAAACTGTGTTAGTGACCTTGTTCTCTAAGCCACAAATGTTTCAGAAAACTACCCTTACCTGGTCTCGTGATGCCGCTACCTTTGTTATTGGAGGGTTAACAATTCCATTTGGCAGTGACACTGCTTCCCTTGCGGCAGTCCCGCTACACATTCTAAGTTCCCAACGATCTTATCAACATTTGTTTTAGGAGTTATTTGTATTCTGTTCATATAAGTCGAGTCCACACTCAGAGAATTCTCAATTCCACTAACTTCATCCTTATTAGCCTCCACATAGGGAGTAACCCCTATTGCTAGTTCTAGTGCATTATGAGGTTCTATTTGTACACTATCTATTTCATCCCCTCCATGAAATATTACTCCTTTGCCCCTGCTCTGCTTTTGGGTGCTGCCCTTATACATGTTATGCTCCTCCTTCCTTCCACACAGTCAATCACAGTCATTTAGTCCGAACAGTGCTGCAAATCTGTTAGGCCCTGAAAACCTAGTAAACCTCTGTATACCCCAGGTCTGTTCTCCTAGTGTCCCACCCTGGTGTCCATCCTGTCTGTGGAGGATTCTCCTCACTTGTTGCCAATTATTCCAGTTACAAGGTCTTACTTGAGTCATAGGTCTATAGAAGAAACCTAGTGGTAAGATCTCAATACCTTGGCCCCTAGTCCCACCCCATTCCCCACTTCCCTCATAATCCTCTCAACTGGTGCTTGGCTTTTGAAATTAATCACCACACAGTCACCCTTGTGTGGTTTCCTAGATCTTCCAAGCCAAAACACCCGTCTAACCATTATGATATTCGGCCCTACCATCCTGCCTTCTGTTGTATTACTAGACAGCCAGTGCACAACCTTATTTCTTAATTGGTAGTAATCCTCTTTACTTCCCTCCTGAAGTCGTGGTACATTTCCTAGCACTAAGACCAGCGGTGCAGATTGTGGTGGTAGGTTGAGAGTCCGGAGCTTAGCCGGGGTGCTCACTAGTTCAGCTACATATTTTGCTCCCTCAGCCTGTGTGGATAAAGAATTCGCCCCAGGGTCCTGCTGCTCTGTAGCATTACAATTCTTCGCAGTACCTGCTTTTTTATCTAGATCCCCCTTATTTCTAATCAATCGTATTACCTCAGCTACACTAGCTAGTTTCGAACATGGGGTGGGTAGAGAAGTTTCACCCTGCTTACTTGGATCAATAGCGGGACCCTCACTTTGCTTATTAGGTTCTAAATTCCCTGACCCATCTCTATTAATTGCAACTACCTTATAGAGATTGTCCACTTTTTCATTTAGGACCTTCAACCTCTCGATAAGTGGGAGTGTAAATGATTTTAATAGGTGCTCCATGTGTGTTATAGTGCAAAGCCCATCACTATTGATGGGGTCTAGAGGTTGGTTACCAATCTTGGGCACAGGTATAGCTTGTACAGAGGGCGAGGTAGGCCTAGGAAGGGTGGAAGGTGTTGAAGGTGTTACCTTTGTTTTACTCACAAGATACTACACCAATTTATTGGAAGTTTTAGGGACTTTGAGTTTCCTGCCTACTTGGAGCTTCCCTCCCCTTTCCTGTTTTCCCGCTTGCTTGGAGCATACTGGTCTATACTCATTTGGTATGGTTTTACCTTTTAATGCTATCGGGCGTAATTCCTCAGAGGAGACACTGTTACAGATCGACAAATTATCGTCAGTAGTAGAAATAGTCTCGTTTAGATCTTTTCCTGGGAATATCAAGTTAATTGCTGTAAGTCTTTGGCCATCAGCATGCTCCGGTGTTCCCGCATATTTTATGGCACCTAGTGATGACCTTTTCGTGGCCCCAAAGTTTAAAGATAGACGCTTCTCAGTCAGTTCTATCACCCTCTCCAACACCACGGCTGCTCTGGTGATGAAGCTATCGGGGGTCCCTGTAATGCTGCCACTTGCTCTCAACAGCTCAGTCTTTCTCCCCTTCCTTGAATTCAGGGCCATCCCACTTTAAGGTATAAGAGGACCAAGTCTCACTGTACACGTACAGTGACACGTACAAACAGTCACTATTTCCCCTTCTTCCCTCTTGCCTCTTACCAGTCCATCACCAAACTTTAGGCTGGTGGCCCAGCCCAGTCTCGTCCAGCCTTGGACGGCCGTAGATGGCCCGCCCTTTGCCCGGGCTTTGCCCGGCGCTCCCGCGACGCGGGAAATGACCCGGGGCTTTAAGCGCCTCCTGGCGCGATGACGCTCTGTGCGGCTTCCGGCTGCAGGTGCCGCCGGGATATGTAGTCCAGGCTCACCCCGTCTCCACGGCCGCAATGAGGATGAAAAGCTTACGGCGGTGGGGGGTGAGCGTGCAGGCAAAGTAGCGCTAAGATAGCGCAACGGATTCAGGGTGCAGGGTGCGGGCCAAAATTCAAATGCCCCGGTCCGGTGAGTTTCCCCGCTCTGCCGCAAGTGACCCGGGGCTTTAAGCGCCTCCTGGCGCGATGACGCTCTGTGCGGCTTCCGGCCGCAGGTGCCGCAGGGATATGTAGTCCAGGCTCACCCTCTCTCCGCGGCCGCAATGAGGATGGAAAGCTTACGGCGGCGGGGGGTGAGCGTGCAGGCAAAGTAGCGCTAAGATAGCGCAATGGATTCAGAGTGCAGGGTGCGGGCCAAAATTCAAATTCCCTGGTCCGGTGAGTTTCCCCGCTCTGCCGCAAGTGACCCGGGGCTTTAAGCGCCTCCTGGCGCGATGACACTCTGTGCGGCTTCCGGCCGCAGGTGCCGCCGGGATATGTAGTCCAGGCTCACCCCCTCTCCGTGGCTGCAATGAGGATGGAAAGCTTACGGTGGCGGGGGTGAGCGTGCAGGCAAAGTAGTGCTAAGATAGGGCAACGGATTCAGGGTGCAGGGTGCGGGCCAAAATTCAAATGCCCCGGTCCGGTGAGTTTCCCCTCAGTCACTAAGTGGCTCACGCTGCTGAAGCTTCCAACGGCCCCCTCCAAGTCATGCAAGACTCTCTCGGTTATCAAAAAAATGGCAGCATGACCTGGATACAGGGAACGGGGGAAGAAGGCACGCGGCCTGCTCCTGACTTGTAGATATCTGTTCAACCCATTTGTATATGGATTGATCAGAGCAGGAACAATAACGCAGCCTCGTCTCACCCCTTTTGGCACTGGGAAGTTTTCAGTCATCTTGCCCTCTTTTCAAAACACAACTTTTACAGATTTTTTTGCAATGTGTAGTCTGAATTGATCTGAGGCGCAGAAGTCCAATCTTCATCTGGCGAAAGTGCTGCCAAAAAATTGCTTGTCTACCACCGATATCGCTCGTAGTTTGTACTCAGGGTATGCCCTCCTGTACATTTCACGCACACAACTAGAGAAGTGTAATACATGAGGAACATCTCATTTTCGTGAAAATATCTTAATCAAAAGAAGTCCATTGATCGATAACAGCCACCAACAGGGAGACATCTTTACACAGCGTATGTTTATATATAACTAGTTGCATTAGGTCTTCCTGTTTGATGGTCACAAAAGTCACCCCCGAAAGTGTTAAAACAAGAAAATTATCCCTTAATTATCCCATTGCTGCTATAGCTTTAGATGCTGAGAAAGCATTTGATAGAATTGGATGGGACTTTATGTTCCAAGCACTTACCTGGATAGGGTTTCCTGCTAAATTAATTTTTCTCATTTCATTGTTATATTCAGGACCAAAAGCCTCCATCTTTGTTAATGGCAAATCCTCTGAATACTTTTCCCTTTTTCCAGGAGTTTGTCAAGGTTGTCCCCTATCCCCCCTTTTATTTATAATTGCTTTGGAGCCTTTTTTTACGAAAATTCAATTAGATGACAGAATTTCTGGTTTTAAACTCGATACTACGCATATTAAAAAGTCTGTCTACGTTGATGATATCCTTCTTTATTGTTCCAACCCCTTTACTTCTCTTCCAGCTTTCCTTTCTCAAGTTGATAGTTTCTCCCAACTTTCTGGATACCGACTTAATTCAGATAAATGTGAAGTTCTTCCTTTAAATTTTCTTTGCTTAAAACAAGATTTTGTCTCTACTGGTTTTTCTTGGAAGACCTCTAAAATTAAATGTTTGGGCTTATGGTTCTCTCCTACAATTCCAGAAACTTTGAAAGAAAATTTTGATAATCTTTCAAGGACTTTATCTGCATATATTGACCGTTGGCATCCACTTTTTCTTTCCTGGTGGGGGCGTCTCGACTCTATTAAGATGATGCTTTCTCCACTTATTCTTTATCTTATATCTATGATCCCAGTCCATATACCTAGTTTCTATTTTTAAAAAAATTGACTCTAGTTTTTAACAAATTCCTTTGTAAGAATAAGTCTCCTCAAATAGCTCTTAATGCTCCCAAAGATGATAAACTTTCTGGTGGTCTCAAGTTTCCTGATTTCAAATCTTATCATTGCGGCAATCTTCTCGTTGGCTCTCTCATGATCAGGACCATAGTGTTCAACCTCCTATTTGGTTCAATATTGAGAAATACTTTATAGCTCCATTTCACTTTAATGAATCTCTTGCTTTCACTAACAATATTTCTTCATTTCGCCCTCAAGTGATCTCCCATACACGTAAAATAAGAATTCCTCTTCTTCCGTCCTCTTACCCTAATTTTTCTTCATTAGATCAACAACCTATTTGGCACAATCATTTACTGCGTATTAAGGGCCGTACCATTTATTGGAAAGCTTGGAGAACAAAAGGTTTACTCTGGATTTCTCAGCTAATATCTAATAATCTTCCTTCTCTTTTTCGGATCTTCAAATAAAATTTTCTTTATCTTCTTCTTGTAAACCTCAATATGACTCTCTCCTCCCCCCTCTTTTACATTATCTTCATTCCTTGCCACTTACCCCCAATATTTCTGCCAAATGTTCCAATCTCTTTCCTTTATTGTCTTTTACTTCTTCGGCCTCATCTCTTTATAGAAGTTTATTTTTCTCTTCTGACAGACCCAAGAGCAAATGTGAGTTGGCCTGGGAAAAAGATCTTGTAGAATGTTGGTCTATTCCTTTTTGGACAAATTATGGTTAAAAATCCATAAAACGTCAAGAGAAGCTAACACCTCTCAGACCCTATATTTTATCTACAAACGCCTTCTTTTCACTCCATTGGCATTACCCTCCTTTTCCTCAGATCTCCCCTCAGATTGCTGGTCATGTAAAGTCTCTACAGCCAATTTAAAACATATGCTTTTTGATTGCCCCTATCTTTCCCGTTTTTGGCATTTAGGGGCCTATTAGGATGGCGGACGGACCTGCGTCCGTCCGCCACCCCAGAGGAGGAGGGACCGTCCACAGGGGCAGCGGCGGTCCCTCCGTGCGAATTAGGATGTGACCGCCACCCTGGCAGTCACATCCTGTATTTTAACATTGCGGCAGGTGCTGCTTGAAGCAGCACACGCCGCAATGTTAAAAAATGCATGTTTACCTGTGCATGCACGAAGCGGCAGGCACCGAGTGGTGCCTGCCGCTTCGTGCACTCAAAGGTAGGGGGGTACCATAGGTACCCCCCATGTGCACCCCCCACCCCCCCTTCACCCCTGTGGGCCCGCAACGGGGCCCCGAAGTAAACACTTTATGCCTTTCCACGGCGGAAATGCCGCAGTGGAAAGGCGTAGGAGCGCCGCCATCCTAATATGGCTGGCGGTGTCTGATAGACACCGCCGGCCATGTTAAAGCTTTTCCGCCGCGGTCGGAAGGCGACCGCAGCGGAAAAGGGGCGGACGGAAAAAAGATGCCCCAGTCATCCTAATCTGGCGGGGGACGTTTCTCTGTCCGCAGAGGATAATCTGCATCCTCCGGGCCGGCGGTGGCTTCCGCCGGCCAGGAGGATGCGGATTATCTGCTATCATAATCGGCCCCTTAGTTTTGTCCCAAATCAATTCAATTTTTAATACCCAAATTCCTTTTTCCATTTCCAACATCTTTTTGGCTCCTTATCTCTCTCCTGGCCATACCCTTCCCCCATCCCCTCATTAATTGATTTGCTTTTAGCGATAGCCCTACACCTCATTACCTCCAACAGGAAACAAGCTGAGAAAGTCACCTTTAGGGCTTGGTGGAATGCTGTTTGTTTCCATCATAGATTAGATACAGGTAATGTCATTCCTATTTCTTTATGCATTAAAAGGGATCTTTTGTGGCTTCCTTTATCTTCATATCTAACGTCCTCAGCCTTAACTTCTTCCACTCTAACTAACACTTCGGATGAAGTTAGGAAACCTCCATGATTTCTTTGTTGTCTTTTTACTGTATGTTTTTGATGATTATCTTTCGATAAGTACTCCTTTTTCCTTCTCATGGATTCTTTTGTTTATATTTCATATTATACTTCATCGTACTGATGTTGTTGAATTAGTATTGTGCTTCAGGTAATGCTTTTTTCTCTTACTGCCCCCCCTCACCTCCCCTTCCCTTCTTTATTTCCCTCCTTTCTCCCTCCCATTTTTAATAGTCATAGAAGTTTCTTTTTGTAATTTTGACTATATGATATTTCTTTCTATGTATGCTATAACCTCTTCTTCAATAAACTTTAAACTTAAAAAAAAATTATATGTATCTTATTTATTGTATTTATTTTCAGTTTTTTTAGAGCGCCACTCTACCTGGCGGTGTCAATGCGCTTTGCAATGTAACAAAAAAGCGGGGATCGGTTTCGATTTACATTAAACATTGGAGGAATAAAAACAAAATTAAGAGTTAACTGGGGGTTGAGGAGGTGATAGTTAGATAGATAATTGTTATTGCACAATGAATTAAAATCAATGCAATCTTGCTTGATTAAGTGCAAAATAAAGTGACATCCTATTACTTAAAACAATTGTAAATATAGACTTCACGTTGTCAGCAATAAAACCAGGAAGGATTAAGACAGTTGATAGTGGGTTGAACGTTATGATTCTATAGGTTTATCAGAAGCTTTTACAGCTGTCAGAAATTTCATAAAACATGCCGTTAGCTGTGCTGAGTCACCCTTCAGATATTCTACCATGACGTCCTTACATGTCTGAATATTTCAAATTCATCAAATGGGGCGAAGTCAATAAGTTCGCAATCTCGTAGTGACTCATAGATACACAATATGTGAATTAATGATTCCTCTTCTCCCCCACAAGCTCGGCACTGTGTAACTACCATTTCTTTATAACCTTGGCCACACTTATATGCCAATAGTGGGATCAAGCCGAACCGTAGCCTCATTAGCTGACACTTTATTCCTGTCTTTAGGGGGGAGGACAGGTAGAGTGGTAAGACCCTGCTGTTATATAATTTTAGTTCCCAGCTTCCATGCTCTAGCTTTTTCAGGCTTGTTGTGTCATTGTTCGCTGACATTATTTTTGCTTGTTTTGTTTAAAGTTTTGCAGCCACCGGTATGGATACAGAGGCAGACCATATTTCAGGAGCTTCCAGTATTTCAACAGAGTGTGTACAAAAGTTATGCCAAGTTAACCCAGGTTTATTTATCATTAGCCAGATATACTTCTTTAATGAATTGTCCTGTGCTTGTTTGGGTTTTAGGCAGTATGCCATGAATCTAGCTTTGAGTATCCACGTTTGAGATGTCAAGTTGAATTTCTGGTGAATATGTGCGTGGGAAGTGGAGGTTGGTAAGAAAAAAACTTTACAAAAACAGGCAGATTGGCTCTGTCCAGCCATAATGACATCTTGTCCTTGAAGGCTATTGCGCCATGGGCCACTGAAGATAGAAATGTTGCCCTGCTTGCTTGAATAAGAGGAGTAATATCGGGTGAACAGATGGCTTTCCTTGCTCTGCAGAATGCTCCCTCCAATGATTGTGCCAAGCCTTGCATCGATGGAATATGGGTGGACAGCCGTCCTTTATGATGGATCCATACTTCATAAGCTGTGACTGTCTGAATGGGTTTGCCATCAACTTGCCATAAGCCTCTTCCCATCGTTTGTCTGGAGATTATCATCGTTTTTGTTGTATTTATTTTCAGGTTTTTTGCTTTACAGTATAACGACAAAGCAATTAGGAGCTGGTGCAGGCGGATCAGCATTTGAGCGAGCAATATGGCATTGTCTGCATATTGTAGCTATTGCATGTTAGAGGGAGAAGGAGGAGTGGGTGAAGAATGAGGGCAGGTTGTAGGTAGGACGAAGAAGGAAAGACGAGGAAATGTTGGAGTGCGCCTCAACAAAGGAGATGCTACGATAACTGTCTGTTTCAGACATCGGATCGTCATTGATCACTGGGCCTTCAGCATTACACTAGAGGAATAAATCTACAGCAAATTTCAGGTTGAGGAAACTACCTGCATACTTTTGCAGATATACCCACACCATAAGAACAGATTTACTTAAACAGAAATTACAGTACTGTCCATGTTCAAAAGGGTGTAAATACTGTTTATGGGGGAATCATCGCACACAATCACCAAATCAGGAATAGGATCTGTTTCTTATACTTGCTAGTAAATTACACCTATATTTTCCTATGTCCACCATATTTTTGGGACCCTGTCCTTAAATAATTGATTTTCACTTTAATAACTAAATGCAAGACATACGATGCATTTTACTGGTTGTAAACTGTCTATAAGGCTGTTTGCGACCGCTAAAATGCATTTAAAAATTTACCAACCCTATTTTGAGAGTCAGTAACCTATTTCCTGCTTGCAACATAGGGTTTGTGAGTCACTATTATGAAGGGTCGTGTCAAAGGCATTCCTTCCTAATAGCATGCTGCACTGGTATGTAGGAATATTTTTTAACTGTGAATTCAGTTGCAAAACATTTGCAGTTTATCATCAATTTCAAATTGGTGGTATGCTAGCGGCAAACAGGAAGGGGTCCCTAAGGAACCCTTCCCCTTTGTGAGTGGGGGCGCCAACATTTTTTCAAAGCAGGAAATGGTCCCACGGACCACTGCCCACGCTGAAAAATTGAAAAGAAAACTTTTCATTTTTATTTTTGAAAAACATCTCTTTTTCCGGGCTAAAAAACTGCTTTACTTAAAAAGCAGTCACAGATATGGTGGTCTGCTGTCCCCAGCTGGCCACCATTCCTATGAGTATCGGCCATTCCCAAAGGGTTTCAAATTGCTACCTGCCTCTCATGAATATTAATGAACCAGGTTCCTTGTGACCCATTTGGAAATCTCAACCAACAGTGTTATAAATCATGTTTTGCGACTTGCAATTTGCACAAATCACTAAAAATCTCAATTTGCGAGTCGCAAATCCTGATGGTCATTCCTTTGGCCCTATAGTTGGTATTTTGCTCACTATGCCATAAAAGACAGGGTCAAATCTCATTCTAATAAGCAAATGCCTCTCCACCCAAAAGGCACAGTCCAGCCCACACTGGTCTGCGTCGGAGAACAAGCAACTTCAGACATGTTTCGACCTGGTTTGGCCTCAGCACAGAGGAGCAGTTTGGTTCACATGGTTCACTGAGCTGGGTGATCCGTGGGTGGACATGCATGTCTTTTCCTAAAACGACGATGAGTAGAATGTCAAACATATTTGAACTGCCAAAGAACAACTATTGGGTAAGGTTTTGATTAGAATTATCATAAACCTGACAATCCGGTTTCTTTTGAAGGGGTTTCCTGTGTCGCCCTGACTATAAATAATCCCATTTTATAACACTCATAGGATCATGTTCCTCCTGGTAATAATTATATAAATAACAAAAACATTATTGGTGTCTTATCTTTTGATCCCTGAAACAATTTATGTGGGTCCAGCCTCTCAAAGGTCTTTTTCTGCCCCAGATGTCCGGCCAATGGCACATCATGAGCCAACCCCAGTAGGAAGGTCCGGAAGCGCTGGGGTACCACCAGCACACAGGCTGACCCAGGCTCAGCAACCTTAGGCTCGCTGTGCAGGAGGTAATTCTCCCAATAGATCCAATGTGCCCCAGTCTGATCACCTGCTGCCTGGGCGGCGGCCTGTCCCCGCACCCCCTCAAGAGAAGGGCAGGTTCTTTGTTGCTCGCAGAATTCTTCCCTGGAGTGCCCCCCTTCCTTTTGCCAATGGGTCTCTGGTAAGTCCCCCAGTCATGCCACTTGTTCCCCTGTAGGTCCCAGGGCATCCCTCTCAGGGCTTCTTCCTTCGCGACCGTGGGAACTGCGGGGACAGTTTCCCGCACCCCTACCCCTTCTCTTTAAGGCAGGGGTCTGGGCCATACTTGCAGGCTCCATGGCCTCCTGAACACCCTTCTGAGCTGTCATGGACCGAGTGATCACACACGCCCACTCAGGCAGGCCCAACATTTCCAAATGAGACTTTCTCGCCACTGTAGCCCACAGGGAGTTTTCTAGATCATTGCCCAACAGTCAGTCTACAGGCATGGCGGGCCTCACAGCCACTTGAAGAGATCCTGAGACCCCCCCCACTCGAACGGAACCTGAGCCCCCTCACACTGGCTCTCTGACTTATTTGCTGACACTACGAGGCAGAAGGCATGGGGGACAACCTGTTCTTTGGACACCAACCTGGAGCTGACAGCAGTCACACTAGCTCCGGTGTACCTGAGAGCCTCCACCCTATAGCCATTGATGGTCACCCACTGCCGGTACTTCTTAGTGTTATTAGGCAGTGTGGGGTTAGGGACCTTCTCAAAGTCTCCTAGCGAGACAAGGGTTAACTCCACGTGATCCCGCCCACCTTGGACTTCCACCTCCTCACCCCCCAGGGCTACACTGGCAATCTGGCGGGGTGGTGCATGGGGTGGTGCACACAGGGATAACTTGGGGTCCCTCTGGGTACACAGGGGATCATAATGCCAGTGGCCAACTTGACCACATATGAAACAAGTGAATGGCCCCCTCTGAACAGGCCTACCTGTCGGGGACACTGGCTTCTTCCCCGGGGGAGGCTGGGACACCACTGCTTGGTTCCCTTGGGAATTACTTTGGGGCCCTTTCTGGAACTCCCTCGGCTTACTCTTGTCCCCCCCATTTCTCTGCTGGGGACCCTGCCCACCTCTGGCGGAGTCTCTCACAAAACCTCTGCGGACCCGGGTGCTCACCCAGCGGTCCGTCTCCTCAGCAAGCTTTCTAAGGTTGGGCCGCTTGCTATCAATTAGGTGCTGGCGTAGCTCTGGAAAACAGTTACTCGAAAAATGCTCCCACGCAAATCATACAATTGCTCAAAAATGTCCACTTTGCTAACTTTTACCCAGTGATCCATTGCTCTGCAGACATAAGACACATATTCAACCCATGTGGTACCCTCTAACTTATTACAGGTTCTAAACCTCAGCCTGTACATCTCTGGGTCAATCCATAATGGGTCATCAAAGCTTCTTTCATAAGGGCATACACCATCCTGCTCTCCACAGGAAGGTCCAATAGAGTATCCCTACCATCACTCACAAAGCGTCCCCACAACCCTGCTCCCCAATCCTTCTCAGGGACCCGTGGGACACCATTGCTATCTCATATGCGGCAAACCATTGGTCCCAGTTCTCCTATACGCGGACGATGCTGTACTTCTAGCATGGACCGCGATAAGCCTACAGAGGCTATTGGATGCATTTGGTCCCTATATGAGGTCACTGGATTTGATTATTAACACCGGGAAATCCCATATTATGACCACTGGTAAATGCAGAAGAACAAGAAAAAGTCTTAAGCAAAGGACTAGGCTTTGTTCCCACTCCCCCCTCGATATCTTCAAACTCAGATGCAAGATGGGCGAGTTTTGTAGAAAAATAAAACTAAAAGCCTTTTTTGAGGGGAAAGAAAAAGAACCAATAATGAGTGATACTAACTTGAGACCCAAGTCGACCTTTTGTCCTCCCAATCACCTTACACCCATAGAAATACAAGCTTTTGAGCAAGCCATTATGCTTGAAGTTGAGGACCTGGGAAATACTGCAAAAAAAACATTTGTGAATAAGACCACACTCGAAAAAAGAGCAATGGATGAACTCCGTAAAAATGAAAACCTGGTAATAAAACTAGTGGACAAGGCAGGAGCCATTATCCTCTTAACAAAAGAAGGTTACAATGAACAGTGCACTTCACTCCTGTCTGATCAAAAATTCTATAAAAAACTAACTACTGACCCAACTACCAGACTTCAAAGAACGGTTGAACTGATGGTAGAAGAAGCAGAAAGCAATCAGTGGATCTCAAAAAATGAGGCAGATTTTCTAAGAACAAAATCCCCAAGAGTACCATATTTTTATTCCTTACCAAAGACTCACAAGAACAAACACCCACCACCAGGACGCCCCATAGTGTCAGGCATTGGCCCAGTCCTTGAACCACTATCACAATTCGCAGACCAATTCTTGAGACCTTTGGAACAAAGAACACCAGCATATTTCAAGGACACACTTGACTTCTTGAACCTACTAGATGGACAACCGTATGATGAAGACACCATGTTTTTAGTAGGATTAGACGTCGAGAGTTTATATGCGAGCTTGCCTCAGCAGAAAACTCTAGAAACCCTGGAAGACATACTTTTCACGGACACTTGGGAACACAGAACACCTAGACATTTCGTATTAGAATGCTGCAAGATGGCCCTCACTGAGAACTATTTAAAATATGAGGGTACATTTTTCGGACAATGCCATGGTACATCTATGGGCAGTACATTTGCTCCAAGCGTAGCTGGATTGTATGTGAGTAACTTTGAACAAGTACACATACAGACTCCAGACAACTCATATCAAAATGGCATCAAACTTTGGAGACGTTACATTGACGACGTCATTATGATCTGGAACAACACCCTGGAAACACTTACTGAGTTCATGATGTGGATCAACATGAGGGATGAGTGTTTAAAATTTACTTACACTGCCCACAAGAACACCCTAGATTTTCTGGACATTACCATCTTTGTACGAGAAGGCCACCTACATACCAAAACCTTCTACAAACCTACAGCCCGTAACAGCATACTCTCATACAATAGCTTTCACCCTCGCCCACTCAGGGACAACTTACCCTACAGCCAGTTTCTTCTAATAAAACGAAACTGCAGCAACCTTCGAGACTATAAGCAACAAGCTCAAGGACTGGAAGACAGGCTGTTGGTAAGAGTTTACTCCACCAAAACAGTTAAGAGATGTCAGAAAAGAGCACAGAACCAACCGAGGGAGAATCTATTACAAACAACGATTAAAGAGGACCGAATGGGTCTACGTACCTGTGTAACAACGTATCACACCGTGTCTAACGCAGTGAAGAAAATCGTCAATAGGAATTGGAAAATTCTCACCTCCCATACACTAAAATGGCCAAAACCTAGGTTTGTGCATAGGAGAGCCAGAAACCTGAAGGACATGCTTGTACATACTAGACCGAACAAAACAAAAACTAACAACACCATTTTGTTATCATGGAACTTGAATCCAATGCAAGGACACTATCTCTGCAGAGGCTGTTCAGTTTGCAAACTGACACAAGTGACCAAAAGTCTACAACTTCTCCCCAACCTGAAATGGGAGCTATGCAGTCACACAAACTGCAATACCACCCATGTGGTGTATATGATCACCTGCCCCTGCGAGCTAAAATACGTGGGTATGACCTGCCGCAAGGTGAAACAACGCATCATTGAACACAGGAGTAACATCTCATGCAAAAAAGCCACCACTAAGATGAGTAGACATTTTATTGAGGTCAACTACTCCACTGAAGACATCAAATGGGTGATTCTATAAACCCTCGCTAAAAAAGACCACAGCGCAGAACGGGTTCTATATGAAAGAGAATAGCGCTGGGTCCACCGTCTGAGAACAGATCAGGAGGGGATGAACGACAACATTACCTGGCACTCTTTTGTATAATATCATGAAAAAGATTCGCCCTTCTGACCACAATAAGCGAAAAAGACACATCACTATGTATATGATCATTTCCAAACCAGTGACCCTTTGACCCAAAAACAGTTCCCCTACATACTGCACACTGGATTTCTATAACAGCACCCACATCTTGTTTAATATCTGTTTTTTCTATACACACTCGCTATATATAAATAACTTCACTTTATTCATTTCATAATAGCTATGTGTATTTATAAATACTGATTTAATAATTGCTGCGGATTTACTAAGAACAGTATTCCTTCTTTTTTTAAAACGACTATAATTTGCTGGTTAGTCTCTCTTTACTGTTTACGTGTAAGCTGCATAAAACCGGTTAGATACGGGAGCGCGTCTCCCAAAGATCCAGAGCCAGCACAAGTCCGAATCAGCAGTGAGGCTGGTAAGATGCACAATGGCGGCCCTCCTTTCGAGAACAATCTGTAAGTAAAGTTACTGCCGATCTGGCCTGACTTTTGTCATTTTGAATGCCAGCAACAGGTCTGCCCAGCTGGCCCCAGTTCTAGATAAAGCCGGATCTTTCAACTTTCAAGGTAAAGACGCTGAGGCGTAGCGCTATCACTGAACATACGAGCATGGACGGACAGGGACACTGGTTTGCCTGCTCGCAATGCGCTGATCCAACAATGCTTTTGATGTAACCAACCCCTCACAGTGAGATTAGAATTTGTGTTTATGATGAGACCGTGCATAGTTACAAATTCCGTAATGAATAACGAATGAAGTTGTTTCTTACAAAAATATTGCGGTTTTTCAAAACAGGGCGCAATGATTCAATATATATCAAAGATCGCCATATAAGCGATTTGACAAATAATAGCCTACTAATACGTCTTTCACCCATAGACTATCCCCATATGTATATTTTATCTAATAACTGACCCAATACCACCCGGTCTTTTAACCCCTTCTACGCTGATGACGAGCTGGGCTCGTCATGGCGTAGCCCGCTCGCACGCTGATGACTAGCCCAGCTCGTCACGTAACATGCGGTTTTAAAAAACTCAGCGTACGAGCGGAATTCCGCCCGCACGCATGCGGTTAATGCCTCATTACTCTGCCATGATAGTTATACCTCGAGATTCCTTCTCTATCCCCACATAGCGTATTAGCTTATAAACACACACTATGTTCATAATATGAACCATTAGATATCAAAATCAGTACCAACAAAAGTGCATCAGCTTTAATGATAAATGTTGATATTACTGCATGTCAACAATTACTGCATACATGTCTTTTCAGGTGCAGATATAATGTATCTCCACTACCTACTAAAGTGGTGAGTAACCCACTTTCACAAGATTAGGAGCCGCATTTGGCTCTTATATTATTGACCCTGCGAAAGCCTCTAGAGGTACCAGAAGGCTGAAACATGTTGATCACATTCACCAGTGCGTAAGGCTAGTAACTAGGCCTACAACCGCACGTCACTGTTTTTAATTTCCTACACCTATGACTTGAAGAATAAAAACATGAGAGTCATGGTATAAAGAGTTTTAACATCTTCACTCACCAGAGCACAACACACCCTCTTTTTATTCCTATTTCTGGCCACTGCTGTTACACCAGTTGGTCTTCCTCCTTGTGGAGGTCAGCATAACAAAGGAAAAGACCCAATGATATTGCTGTTGCGATACTGAAAGGCGGAGAACAAATATATACCGCCTGACGCCTGTGTTTGCATCCAAGGGTTTTTTCACAAAGGTGACTCCTTCCACGTTATCATAGACCCTGGAAATACAGGAAAAGTGGTTCATTCTCCCCCCTGATTTATTGCACTGTTAAATGCTACAGGAAAACTAAGGCCGTTTATTGTAATGGGGTGGATGGAACTAGGGTGTCTTCATTTACAAACCTTGGAGTCCTATTTGACGAGAGAGGATCCTGGGTTCCGCAAGAGATTTTTTTATTAAATGCAGCCTCAAGATCTACATCATCCTTGTTAGGGTTTGCCTAGCGCCTGGCGGCCAGGCCGGTGGAAGCCATTTTAAAGGTATATTCCTCAAAGTGCCTTGCTATCGCTTCCTATGGTTCCTCAATTTAGGGTTTCAAACAGCAGGAGGGGTTGCAGAAGTTGAAAATACATTTTTGCGTTGGCTTTTGTCTGTACCCAAGTCAACCCCAACTTTCTCTGTACATCAATATTTGGGGCAGGGCTATGTCTCGCACATTATAAGAACCGCCCCGTTATTGTGCTGGCTCAAAACTTGGCTTTACCCAGAATTGACCCTGAATCATCAAATCCTCTGGGACTGCGTCAAACTGGAGACAGCTAGCAAAATTAAGTGGGTGTCCTATGTTAAGCATATGCTTTTTAGATTGGGGTGACCAGTACTATTTGAATCACCAGACAGAATTTGAAAGGAAGATGTGAAGTGGGTCAAGGTGAATTTTATGAATTTATTGATGATGGAACGGGAAGACCAGGAGATGAAGAAGCCCTTAGTTAGGGCTCAGTGTTTAATTAAATCAACCTTGCTTATTGAACCCTATCTGAAATTGGTGAATAGGGCCTTTCATCGCTGGTTATTGAGTAGGTTCCGTTTTAATTTGATCCTCTTCACTTTGGGTGAGTTCCCTGTATGGTCTAATCCAGAGGATGCAACGCCCTGTGAATGTGACAATCATTCCGTCCAAGACACTATGCACTTTATGATGTTTTGTGATTTTTTTAATGAAATTCGTAGGAAGTTTCTAATCCCTATATTGATTGGCAGGGGTTTTTTGCTGGTTAGACCTGCTTTGATCGACCTACAAATGCTGAGTAACCCTTTGGATATGTTTGCCATCTCTAGTTTTCTTGTAGCAGCTGTACGTATCAAACTAAAAAGAAGTGTTAGTTTAGCAATTGTATAACTATTCGGCCCTTTTTTTATTACAATTTTAACTGTTTTTATCCATCTATGGTATTTTATGGATATTGAATAATGTATGATGAATTTATGAAAATGTTTTTACTTGTGCATTTGTTTATTTTTGTTTAATCTTACAACGTACTTTTATGATTTTAATTAATTGAATAAAGTGGATTAATTGAATGACTGACATTGCCCAATATCCTCACTCTTGTGAAAATCCTTAATGACATCTTTAGGAATATAAACTCTACTCTAAGGAGTTTCTAAAGGTATGCTGCCACCAGAGGGGGAGACTGTACACTCCTTGCCCTGATCTCTATCTCCCTCAACATTCTCTCATGCTCATTTTCATTTTTTCAAGTTCAATTGACATTCGATTCTTCTCAATGTCTAACTTCTTACTCTCAAGGTCCTTCTAACCTTCCAGTTTAGCCATCTCCAAACTATGCCTTCAATCTCTCTCCCTGTCCTCCAGCTCTTCTGGGGCCAGGCTCCTTTGGGATACACTCGTACCTGGATTGGAGGGTGTTTCTATCTCCCCCCGTCTACTGCATCTTCCTGCTGCCCTCCAGCATTCTCTTCCTCATCCCTAGCGGACTCTCTCGCTTCCCTCCAGGCCTTTAACGCCTTCTGGTACTCCTCCTCCCTAGAGAGACTTATCACGGGGACTGCGAATTGCTTACAAAATGACGTCAGCTGTGTGGCAGTATAGGTATCTAATTTTTTCTCCTCAAAGGTGAGATCCTTCGAAGGATTGGACGTTGGCCTTCCCATATTAGCAGAACTCATGGATGCTATTAACAATTCAATACTAGAACAACCAACCAAAAAAAAATTGAGGCTGCTCTTTGGTCTGCACTCACTAGTGGTGTCTACCAGTTATCGTACTTGGATCATAAATGCAAGTCCTGATCCCACCGCTGCCCGCCAATGTTAGAAATGGGGTTCTCTAGTTGGAAATGGCTGGCGCCAATGTCCAAATAGGGACCCTTCTTCCTAAGTCAGGGAAAGTGGGCTACCCCCTTTGACAACCCCTGCTTTGGAGGATTGAGATTTTCATTTCTTGCCCCTTCCTTTTGGAATTCACTCCCTTTAAGCATTAGATCTGCCTCTCCCTACGCATGTTTTAGGTCCCTTCTCAAAACCCACTTGTTCTGTAATGTCTATCACTAACGCCTTTTCGTCTTGCAGACTGTCTTCCCCCTGTTGCTCGAGCACCAAGAAACCTGCTTTAGAAATAATTTTTACATTACATTACAACACTGTGGTGATGTAGCACGAGCAGTTAGGCCTATTTCAGAGGAAATGTGTGAAGCATTTATGACCATGCACGATAAGGCAATAAGAACACCACTAAAGGACACAACTCAAGTAGGTATAGAAAAATAGTATCTTTGTCCAAAGCTTAACTCAAGACTCTCAAAACGGTTTAACAAGCTACAACGTACGAAAATCAGTAGGGACTTAAAAAGGCAATAACAAATTCACCAGAACGTGGCACTGACTGATTTCAAGGCCGGGGCCTATGTGACCCGTTGGGCAGCAGATACCTGTAGTTGGAAGGGGACTCAGCACGCAGCTTCTAGAAGAAGCGGAGACGAAGATAGGCGGACTCCCAGCTAAGCATGGGCGAATTTTGCGAATTCGCGATCCGCGAATTTGCGGATTTGCGAATTCGCAATCCGCAAAATTCGCGAATTTGTGCGAATTTTTGTTTTTTTGCGTATTCGCGGGGTTTTTTGCGTGTTTGCGGGGCTTTTTGCGTCTTCGCAAGCCGCTTGCATAGCGAAGTTACCCATGCAGTCGTTTATGGGAGAGGGAGAGAGAGATCGATAGATAGATAGATAGATAGATAGATAGATAGATAGATAGATAGATAGATAGATAGATAGATAGAAAGAGAGAGAAAGAGAGGGAAAGAGAGAGGGAGAGAGAGAACGAGAGAAAGAAAGAGAGGCCGGATCTCTGAAGGGCCAGATTCCTGAGTTGCCCCTACAGAACATACAGCTTTTTATTTTTAGCAAAATGCATATGAAAATTGTGCTGTAAAGGTCTCTTTTAGTTTAACCCCTCCTGACAACTCAAAATGGGTGTATTTGCCATCCTCTCCTTTCTTCCTGTTTTTTATATCTGTAGTGCTTCCTGATGAGGTTTAATTCCTTGGACAGGTGCCTCGTT
This sequence comes from Lissotriton vulgaris, assembly GCF_964263255.1. Classification (NCBI taxonomy): domain Eukaryota; kingdom Metazoa; phylum Chordata; class Amphibia; order Caudata; family Salamandridae; genus Lissotriton; species Lissotriton vulgaris. The sequence goes on along the minus strand of NC_141694.1, from coordinate 1,085,826,428 downwards.
GCCTACTTGTAACTATTCTCTGACCCTGCTTCAAGGGTCAGAGCAGGGTCAGAGAATAGTTGCAAGTAGGCAACGAGGCGCCAGGAAGCAATTAGCAGCAGGTGTCCAAGTTGAAGTTAATTTGTTTGTAACCCTTTTGTAAAAGGTTACCAAGAAATGAGGTTCAACTTTTGCACCTGCTGCTGTAACCCTTGCTTGGCTGAAAATTCGTCCCCGCTGATTCGCGGATTTTACCGCGATTTCTCAAGATTCGCGGCGCGCAATCGCGGAAAATCCGCAAATTCGCCCGCGAAACGGATTTTACGCCCACCCTTACTCCCAGCGACCACAAGTCTTGGTGCAGTGGTCCGCAGCGTGCACCCACAATGATTCGGGCACCCGGGGATAGGCGGGCTCTCCGCAGCAGCTGAACACGGCTGCGGCGGTCAGGGCTGGAGATGGCGATGACTCTTGTCGTGCGGCTCCATGGTAGGCTCACAACATCAGCAGCTCTCTCTTAGCTGCTGTGGCCTACGAGACGATATCAACAATCCTCTGCAATGGAGAACAAGGTCCTGGCACACAGCGGTGGCGGCTCTGCCTTAGCTGCGACCGCCCGCAGGACAAATTACAATGAGGCACAATCGGCAAATGTGCAGGCACTCAGCGGCAGCAGCTCTATCTTAGCTGTGGCGCGGCCTACAGGACAAATCACGATAATGCACAGTTGGCAAAGGTGCGGGCACTCAGTGGCAGCAGCTCTCTCTTAGCTGCGGCGGCCCACGGGACTAATCACGATGGTGCACGGTTGGCAAAGGTGAGGGCACTCAGCGGCAGCAGCTCTCTCTTAGCTGCAGGGGCCCACAGGACAAATGATGATCTCGACCAGGCTAGCACGATGGTGGGCACTCAGCGGCTACAGCTCTCTCATAGCTGCTGCCGCCCACACAGATTCAGCGGAGGTTCCGAAGGTTCAAATTAAGGTGGGCTCTCAGCGGTGGCAACTCTCTCTTAGCTACAGCAGCCTACACACAGATTCCATGATGGTTCCGAAGGTTCAAATTAAGGCAGGCTCTCAGCGGCGACACAGATTCAGTGAAGGTTCCCAAGGTTCAAATTAAGGCGGACACTAAGCGGCGGCAACTCTCTCTTAGCTGTAGCGGCCCACACGCAGATTCTGTGACGGTTCCCTAGGATCAAATTAAGGCAGGCTTTTAGCGGTGGCAACTCTCTCTTAGCTGCAGCGGCCCGCACAGATTCAGTGAACAACGGTTATTAGTCCGCACTCCTCACAGTAGAACTAGAGGCTCCGGATTACTCAACGGAGGCCTCACCATCAAGTAGAAATCCTCACACTTGGATTCCAACTGCTGACAGGATGAATCCGCAAGCTTGGTGAAAGCTTCAAAGCCCTTTCCTCTGTTCACTCGGACAGAGTTTCGTCTTGACACCCAGAAGGAACACACTTGAACAAGGTTCCAGCGCAGCATTTTATATCTAAAAAGTCTTTGTTCTCTAAAGTCACAAGTCACTCAGTCCAGCCAGAACCAGTTTGGTGGGGTCGGGGAGCACTTGGCTTACGAGGCGACATCCTGCCCTTTCAGAATGAGGGGCTCTGCTATCAGACGCCTAGTGGGGGGTGGAGCCATCATTCACCTTGCCAGGCACGGCCCAACTTAGATCAAAGAGTCAGCCCTCCCCATGCGCTGAATGCCAATCTCTATCTCCAGCCAGGTCTGACCCAGCTGGCCCTGCTGCTCCAAAACCAGACGGCAAATATACACACTAGCAAAGCCTACAGGAAAGCTTAGGCAAGAAAATTCCGCGTCTCCAGAAGAGGTACTTTCAAACATGGGATATATAAAGGGTTCCTACTAAAAGGTGTAGCTCAATGTCCTGAGCTTAAACATATCAAATTCGAATTTCCTACCAGGTTCCTGGGGTCAGATGGGATTATGGAAGGTAATCCTCAGCCTGTCCATTGTGGCCGATGAGAACGTATAACTTCACAATAGTAAACAGTAAAATGGAGGGTAACTCGCTATTAGAACATGCTACAAAGACCTAGGCATTATAGTTATCCCAATTCATACAGTCATCTTTGCACAGGGAGCATTTGCGCTGTGGCACTGATTAGCAGAGGCACAGCGCCCAGAGCAACTAAATCCAGCCAACATAAAAGATAGGAATCGAAAAGAGGAAGGCAGACCCACACCAATGATGCCAGATCTAACATAAATCATTGTAATACCAAAGCAATCCAAAATAGTTGTTTCAACCTGAATGGGAATTACAAATAAAATGTTTAAAATATACTGCTGGTTTCTTTTCACAGGCACATTTCTTGATGGGGAAGGCCAGAAAAGGAGATAAAATAAACTGCAATTCCCAAGGTTCTTTAGCATTTCTCAGGGGATTGCTTATAACATGGATGTAATGCTGCACCTCAGATATACCAAAACTCTAGAATCCTCTTCTGGTTAAAACTGAAGAGTTGCTGGAGGGGGTTCTAGAGAGCCCCCAGAAATATGGGCGCACTTTAGTGCATCTCTGCTGGCTGTGGCAGAAAATCTTTTATTTTATTATTTTATTTGTTTATTGACAGGCTTGCAGCATGTATAGATACACAAACCCCAAGGCAGGGGCACAATAATATTATCCTTGCATATATCGATGCCAGTCAAGTTTTGTGTAAAACAAAAAGAATATCAAGAACAACAGAAACCCCCCCATCCCACTCGACACTAAAAATCAAATATATATCATACAATTTTTGATGAAGTAGATAAAAAGAGACCATGTGAACACATATGAGTGGTAGTCCATAAGAAGCAGTTCCATGTCCAACAAGCCTTGGCCCGACCTAGGGAAAAATTATATCCTGTATAGCAGCAAGACAATCACTCAAATGGGTGGTTCAATAAGTACACCGCTAGTGGAGCCCAGAAATCTTTAGGTTGTGAGGCCTCCGGTATCTTCTCTGAACACACCTCCAGTTGTTCCCTACAATATAATAAATCTTTGATCCATTTCTACAGTGGAGTAGATTTTACCCCCAAACATTGCGCCACAGCACGCTTAGCCAGCAGGGTCGAGACAGCAACCAATCTCCTATTGCAGGGTTTGAGCTATTTCACATTACCCAGCAGGCACACCCCGGGCTCACATCGCACCCTCTCCAGCACAACATCCGAGAGCACACTCGCAACCTTGGCCCAGAACGCAGCTATCCCATCGCACTCCCACGCTAGATATAAAAAATCAGCATTGGCCTGTTCGCACCGTACACAATTAGCTGTGTCCTGCAGGCCAAATCTGCACAACTGCACTGGTGTGTAATACAACTGGTGCAAAAATGTTAAATGAATGTTATGCAAATTATAATTTGCCATGAGGCGACCAGTCAGCTCGCAGCAGAATTTCCAGTTAGTGAACTGTAACTCAAATCCCAGTGTAGCATTCCATTTGATATATGTATCGTGATCCCCCGGTTCTCGCTCCCACTCTGACACATCATACAGTCTAGTGATGCTGTGGCAGAAACTGTGACAAAAAAAATCCTGCAATCCAGCGAATGAACAGCTCTCAAAATGCATGTATGTTCACATCAACGAAGGAGATGAATGAGTGAGCCTTTAAAAACTATAATGAGAGGTCTGCTGCCAGCAGAATTATTCTGCAGCCTATGACATGTCGTGGCCTCTGAAGGGGAAAAAATACTGAGACTATATTTTGTGATCTAAAATGCCTTCCTTGGGAGAGTGACATGTAGCCCTGCTTATAGCGCAGGCCACTGACCGGTACCTGAGCAGCACTGCAGGAGGCAGAATCGAGACTGGAATACTGGGTGATCCTCCTTGTGGTGACGTGAGTGGCGGACTATGACACGCACCCTGCTGGAAGGTCCACTACAGAGCACTGGCTGCAGTGGTTTGTCGACCGAGCTGGCACGAGTGCCACAGCGGTGATCCGGCTGAAGTTCCACTTCCAACACATCAGTACAGTCACCGAAGTGCACAGCGTACTTACTGGAGCTGTTAGGAGGAGTGCTGAAGGGAGGGAAAAAAATCTGCCCACTGAGCTGCTGGACCTCCCGCAGCTACACTCTGTGTGGAGGTGAGGGGCAGCCCAAGTGGCCGGGCCTACAACGGGGTCTACAAACCTAGTCAGCGGGGACAGTTGTGAATCATCCCCTCAGGGTAGTGACATCACAAACGGATTGTGGTGGAGAGAGATGGGTATGCAGCGCAGATTCTGGCCCAGTTTACACAGATGCCTATGGGCCTAATTACAGTCCCCATAATGGGAGTATGAGAGGGATCCTGCTATTCTGGTCCACATTTGTGAGCACATAACCACTTGTAATGAGCTAACAGCACAAAAACTACACTCCTTAACCAAACAACACAGGGATTATGCATATGGAGAGGGTGGTTGGCCGGGTCATATTATATTCACAAAATTACAGCCAGCAAAGAGACAATCATATATAATCCAAATGACCACTTCGGAGGATATCAACTGCTTCGGTACCTAGGCCATTCTCACTAAGTTCAGGAAATTCTACACAAAATGTTATGATGCCCGCCCTACTGTGGCTTATGGGGACATACAAAGCTACCACCTATGTGGTGTTGGCCTGGCTATCTCCTGGATAGCAAGAATTCCAGCTGCAACCCATAACCCCTAAAGAGCTCAAAGAAGCTATCAGGTCCCTTCCAAATGGTGAAGCCCTGGGTTTGGATGGATTGATGGGGAAATTCAACAAGGAATTTACAGACTTGCTGGTGCCCCATCTCCTTGCTGCATACGATAAATGTACAACAAGCAAATACTACCCCTTCTCTGCAGAAGCCTTGATAATCACAGTATTAAAGCCAGATAAACCTCCTACTAATTGTGAATCATGCAGACCACTGCCATTGATAAATATAATTGTTGAGATGCTGATTAAAGTATTGGCAATTCACGTGCAGCTTCTCCTGCCTAACCTGGTGTTGCAGAACCAGGCAGGATTTGATCAGGATTGGTCCACTGCACATAACCTACATACCCTGTTCGCCCTCATACACCAACTTAGCCCCTGCCTGCAAGTGGCTGAAGTCCTACTGAACGCAGCCAAAGCTTTTGACTCTATATCATGGAACTACATGTTTCAGATAACGGCCTGAATGGAGATGCCTGCACCATTCCTGAAATAGATATGGTTATTATACACTAAACCTATGGCTCGTGTCTCTCTAAATGGTAACACATCCTGTGACTTTCCAGTGGGCAGGGGAACAAGACTTGAGTGCCCTTTGTCACCAATACTACTTGCTATCACGCTTGCGTGATTAGATAGCATCATGCCAACTCTTCTCTCCTTTTCCGCCCGAGACCGCTGAGTATATCTCTGTTTGCGGAGAACATGGTGCAGTGCATCTGGGACCCAGACACGCATCTGGTGCCGGTTGTTCGCAAGTACATCGCTTTGAGAGATACTCCGGTCTGAGTATTAACTGGTTGTAGTCGGTGATGTTCACTCTGATGCCATGCACCCAGGAGATCCCATTGGACTTCCTGTTGCACTGGAGTGACGAACTGGTCAAGCATCTTGGTATCTGGATACATAGAGATCCTGAGCTTATCATTTGACATAACTATGGTAAAGCTGTCTTGCGTTTGGTGGATCAAATACCGCAGTGATCAGGGTTGCTGCTCTAGCTAGCCAACAGGATAGTGATAGAGCGCGCAACGACCAACTAGCTCAATTTGCCATACTCACCTTGGGTCCTAATAACATTCACACTTGAACTAGCAGTCCTGCCAAACCAATTTACTAATCACTCTATCAGTTTGCCCAGAGGTCCGTTTAGGACTTATACCTGTAAACCATGACTTACTAATCCTCGTCACCTACTATAAGTCCTGTGAATCAGAGGGAGTTAGAATAAACAGGTAATATTTAAACACATTTTTTCTTTTCTTATAATAACCACACACTCGGGCAAACTTTTAAAACCTTTATCTATGATTGATTTTCTGAGTCAAATAAAAAGGGCCACAACCTCGTGGCCATAAATTTTACAAGCAAGAATATAACCAGCAGGACATAAAGTTTATAAGAAATCACAGTAACACCTTTAGACATTGGTACCTGGGAAGGGTGAGAAAGGGAATTTTGCACAAGGACCACATAGATTATATTACCTAGAATGGTGCAATGACCAATCCTGGCCACGGGCTGGGGCAAACTACAGACCAGGACCAGGCTCCCGACTAATCAGGTGCCCACGGGACAAGAGAGGTGCAGATCAGGAGAGGTGACCTCAGCTAAGTGCAACGCCAGCGTCACACACCTCTCTCTAGGAAAGCCAATTAGTACCCCAATTGGGTAATCGATTCTTCTCACAGAGTGCTCCGCCAGCACCTCTGCTCTCGATAGCCTATTGAGTGTGTTGGGTCAGTAACAGGTCAGCTATTCGGACAAGTTGGACACTTTATCTATCTGAGCCTACCTTAGTTATACCATTTTGAGGGCAATGTACCACCCCTAAATGTTGCAAATCTATGTGTTCCCCTTCAGTGATTATTTGGAAAGACGGGGAGAGGTCATCACACCATACTAAGATTATGTAATTTCAATTTGAATCATATTGATTGAATCCCCATCCACAATTTACTCTCCCATGAATGTATTCCGCCCAACAATATTGATACACATTTTGAATACATTGTATTTGGTGGCTTCCTTTCTAGAGGTCAGATGATCAAGTTCCCAGGCACATCGTGGGCAAGAAGGGTGTTGGCAGATATTCAATGCCAATGCTTCAGCAATTTCAGAGTCAGAGTGAGCATGTGCAGAATCGTCCAAGATGGAAGATGTGTCAGTGGTCAGGCCCAAAGTACGAGCTAGTAGCAAAGTCAAAAAGAAACATATTAGAATACGGAAATAAATGAATGCACTGTATACCACTTATCTCTACTCTATTCCCATTATTTTATTTTAACTTGTGCGTTAATGATTAAGCAGAACAAACAAGCTTAGTACAAGCTGCAGCATAAGCATTAGCACGTGAAATTTAAAGCAGCAATTTCTGGCACTAGTGCGCAGAAGCAAAGATTTCCCACCAAGCAGAGAAGACGTCACACCACGCGAGTGTGGCATACGCATGCGCAGTGAAATTCCAGTGTTTTCAGCAGCCATTTTAATGCATTAGAGTTACTGTTAGTAAAAGCACATAGGCAAACTTTCCCTAGATGCTAGAAATGTTGTGTAATACAAAGATTATTAAACAAAACATGTTGGTTAAGATATTACAAGTTATTTATAGAGGGCTGAATACAAGCAAGTTTCAGAATATTTGAAACCTTGCTTCATCATTCCCCTCTTTGATGATATTTGATATCATCACAAATTAAGGAACCAGATGGCAGCTTTAACACTCTCCCAACTCAATTTCTTCAATTACTTGGGGAGTTTTCTTTTTACCATTATTCTGATAAACTTTCATTCCCTTATATTTGTCTCCCTTTAACTCAACCATTTGAATTTCATCAAGTTTGTATTTCTTCACTTTCTCATTAACAGTGTACCTTTTTCTATTTCTGCAGCATTTGCACCAAATCATTCTCAACAATATTATTAGTGATATTCCCATTATTGGCATCAGTACTTTACCTACATTACTTCTACCTACATTAGATATCCAAGTACCAATAGAAGAGAGACCATCAGTAAGTCTCTTCCATGCACTATCAACTTCCAGTGGTTTCAGTTCTTCTTCCAAATGAGTAATGTTCCTTACATGCCTTCCAATTTCAGCACTTTTATCTGGTATATAAGTGCAACAATATTGCGCTTTTAACATTCTACAGACTCCGCCCTCTTTTGCCAATAGAATGTCAAGAGCAAGCCGATTTTGTAAAACCATTGATCTGATTGCAACCAATTTGGTATTGATCAATAAAAAACATACAGCAGTGCCAGTCGATAAGCGATCCACTACTGTAGACAATTTACAAATTCTTTGAGTATTCAGAACTACTCCCACTGAAGGTATCAATGCACTAAATATATCACCTACAATTTCTGCAAAACGAGCTCTTTTATAACGTGTTAGTTCATTTTCGTGTTCGTTGCTTCCAGTGATTCTTTTTACATGGTAAACCTTTGGGAATACTATTCCGAAATAGCAACTCCCATACCAATGATCAGGTAGTTTAAAGTAAGCTTTATTCCCACAAATATAATGAACTCCAGGAAATACTGGATCTGTTCCCCCTTTTCAGTCCCCAACCCCCAATTATGAGTAAATTGTGTTTGCATTCACTGGAACCGATGCATACATTCAGGTAGATTCATCAAAAGACCCGTTTTGTGAGTCTTTAATAGCGATTCATAAGGAATCGCTATTACAGACTCGCAAAACGGGATTCATGTAGGAATCGCGAAATAAATTGCGATTCCTACACATTCCTTATTTGCGATTAGCAAATTGCTAATCGCAAATAAGGAATAACTCCCCATTCATTCCTATGGGCCTAAAGGCCCATAGGAATGAATGGGGAGTATTCCTTATTTGCGATTAGCAATTAGCTAATCGCAAATAAGATAGCGATTTCAAGGGTGCCAGGGGTGTCCAAAGGACACCCTGTAGCACCCCATAAATGCAAATTTACACGGGTGTTGCGCACACACATGTCCAAAGGACATGTGTGTGTGTAACATGCAACAGAGAAAAATGCACTAAAGTGCTTTTTTCTACTTTTTCGCTATTTACCACGAAGTCAGACTTCGTGGTAAATAGCGACCAAATATTGCGAATTCACAATTTAACATTGGTTCATGAATTGCATTTAAGGAATCTCTAATAGAGATTCCTTAAATCCAATTCCTCGCAAATATGCGATTTCGCAAATAGCGATTTTTGCATTGGGGATGATCAATCCCAAATGCATAAATCGCACTCACAAAGGGCCAGATTCTCAGAATCTGGCCCTTTGCGAGCGCAATTTAGCTTCATGAATCGGGCTGATTGTTGATTTTACCCATCTTTTCAAAGTCCAAAGACATAGAAGCATGAGGTTTGCCAGTTGCCATAAATTCTTCCCTTCCAGCCCATTTGGGTATCTGGGGTTTCGTTTCAGTGGCTTTTCCATGGAAATCCTGACTCCTTTGCTCTACTAAGTTTAAAAATACATTTTCTTCTTCGTGTAAACTACATGTTAGATTGTCTTTATGTGCATTAGCTATTTCTATTTCTTTCATTGTTAGGAAAAATTCACCAAAGAATTGGGCATCTTTAGCACTAAGGACAGGATTAATTTCCCTACGTATAGGAATCTCAGGAAAAATAACATCTATATTAGAATAATAATATCCTACAGCATGTCTTTATACAGCTTATTTTCGAGTTTCCAGTAACGCTTTTATCAGTCATTTTTGACTAGGAGGCTTAACCCCTCTTTGAGAATTTTCACAGAATATTCCTGTTTTATCTCAAGTTGGCCTCACTTCTTCAATATCTTGATCAGCAATCAATTCTTCATTGCTGTCATCACTGATTTTGAGATTTTCGAAATCTTCAAGGATTATGTATGTCCATTCAGGGCCTTTGAATTTATTGTTCAGTTTTTTCAGGTATGGATTTCTCCTTCTTTGATTGCTTGTGGATGGTTTAGTTTGACTTGTCACTTTGTTCACCTGTTCAGGTTCTTCATCTATCGTCACTAGGCTATATTTCAGTCTTTTAACAAAACCAGACCATCACCTTTTCTGAGTCTTTTGGCTGGCACTGTGCTTTCTGATTCTTCAAGTGTTCTTTTGTTTTCTTTAAGTTGTGGCACAACTTGATTTTCGTCAACTTCACGTTTCCTCTCTAACAAACCTTGTCCAGGGCTTATTACTGTTGACTGTTCCGCCTGGATGGATTCTTCTAGACTAATCTGACCTGATTTAGAATATGACTTTGTTGGGCCTGGAATTTTTTTTTCGTCCTGAACTCGTTTTACTAATTCTGTCTGGTCCTGCACAGGTCTTGCAGATTTTTGATTGTCTTCCGCCTGTGCATTTTGACTAGTACCTATCTGTGCCTTCTCAGACAATGGAGTTCTGGTCGTGTTTTCAGTGCTCTTTCCTTATCTGGCCCTCCTCATGATTACCATTGGCTTGGATTTCTGTAATCTGAGTACGTTCTTCTATACCTATCTCATCCTCACTGTCAATCTGACTATCTAAGTATGTTTGACTTATTGTTCTCACTCTGATTTCAGGTATGTCAACCACTGGGATCCACTCATCCTGACTGGTGCTCGGTTGCTCTTTGTCAACTACTTCAGGATCAACTTCTTGAGACCCTTTAGCTGCACAACCTTCAGTCTCAACTTCGTCAAGTTCTGGTATCGGTTTGGTGTGGCTGGCATGGATCCAGTTTGGGATTACCTTGCACTTTACAGCTGTGGTGGTAACCAATATCACTTGCTGTGGCTCTCCCCACCTTGATGCTAGGCAAGATTCCGGGGTATGATTCTTTATCACAACCCAATCTCCAGGGTTCAAGTCATGTGCTGCAGTTGAATGACTGGCTTCTGCATCTTCCCCAACCTGGTGAGATCGAACGCACTTGGTCAGTCAACTCTTTGCAGTACTCCAACACTAAATCATCAGATATAGTTAACAGCTGATGTCCTGGCATACATGCTTGCCTCATTGCCCTTCCAATGAGTATCTCATGTGGATTCAAGCATGTTTTCTTGTCTGTAATGCTTCTGAGTCCCATCAGAACAAGAGGTAAAGCATCAGGCCATTTCAAATGGGTAGATTCACACATATTTCCATCTTGCTTTAATTGTGCCATTCCATTGTTCTACCACTCCAGAAGCCTCTGGGCGATATGCACAGTGCAGTTTTTGCTCAATTTTGAATGCTTCACAAAAAAGGCTGATTATTTCATTATTGAAGTGCCTTCCTTGGTATGATTCAATCGTTACTGGAAAACCGAACCTTGGGATGAGTTCCCCCAAGAAAAGTTTGGCTACTGTTATGCGATCGTTCCTGTGAGTAGGGAATGCTTCTACCCATTTTGAAAATAGGTAGACAATGACCAAAATATTCTTCAATCCTCGACAAGCAGGCAACTGAATGAAATCAATTTGTAGTCTAATAAAAGGACCTTCTGCTTTGCCAATTTTCCCAGGGCATACTACATTTTTCTTACCAGTGTTTCATCGTTGACATGTAAGGCATCTCTGGCAAAGACTCTCTGCTATGTTCCTGAACTTAGCATTCAACCAGTCCCTTCTAAACAGTCTCACCATAGCATCTCTCCCTATGTGTGTGTCCCCATGGTACATTCTCGCCATCGGTGCAAGCATACAGTCAGGTAACACTGGTCTCCCATCTAGGTAGACTATTATGCCATCTTCAGGTCTCACTCGACACCCTATTTTCTGCCAGTCTTCCTTTTCTTTGGGCTCTGCCTCACTTTGTAAATCTCTCGCTTCCTCCCATGTATTCACACCACACAATAGCATAAGTTTGCAGCTGTTTCCACATGCTTACATTTTCTTTTTTATTGCCATTTTATATTTGGCACAATGTTGAGCCACTTGGTCAGCATAAAGATTTCCGGCTGTCACTCTGTCAGTTCCAGATTGGTGAGCAGCACATTTGACCACAGCCAATTCTTTAGGTAATGGAATTGCTTCAAGTAATTCCTTCCCATATTTTCCATTTTTGACAGGAGTTCCTGAAGAAGTCATGAACTCCCTTTGCATCCATAGCTGGCCAAAGGCGTGCACAACCCCATAACCATACCGGCTATCAGTATAAATGGTCACGCTCCAATTTTTCCCAATTTTGCACGCTTTTATTAACACAATCAATTTGGCTAGTTGTGCAGACTTGACTCCTGGTAAATAGGATGCTTCGACTGTGTTTGATAAGGTGCATAAAGCAAAAGCAGCGCTTAGTCCTCCTTCCTCATGGCGTTTACACGAGCCATCTACAAATAACTCATGGTCTGGGTCTTTTAAAGGTTCTTCTTGTATGTCTGCGCAAGGCTTAGTACTGAATTCAGTTAAGTCGATACAGTCATGTTCAACTTCCTCTCTAACTTCTTCAAAGTGAGAATTGGGCAACAAGGTTGCTGGATTTAGAATAGTGCATCTCATTATTGTCAATTCAATTTCATAACTTTATTCGACATTTAAGTCATAAAAGTACAGCATAAAAACATTAGATATATTTCAGCAATTTAGAAGATACAATTTTAAAACCAATTGAATAAATATTTAAGATACAATTAAATCTTTTAATCACCATCGAATACATTTTTTAAAAAGAAATACTCTATTTTGACGAGAGAAATAAAAACAATCAATAATTCATTTATACAGAATGAGAAAAAACTCCAAAGAGTGTGCTGAAATCTGGCACTACCTAGGGAAACTCATCATGTTAATCAAAGACACAGGGCAATTTTAATACAAAGTCCTCTCAGTACTCGGGATATCATAGGCAGTCAGTCGTTGGCTACTTGAGACAACGTTTTCAAACGAATTGATCATGCCCAACTCAAGAACTTCGCCACAGCTATAACTATAGAAGGGGTGGGGTCTGAACACAGGATTTGCAAGGCCACAGCATATCTTCTAATGCCTATCGCCTCACAAACAGGCTTTATCCACTCGCTAAGTGGTACAGCATATAGTGGGCAAAAAAAAGTATATGACCAACTGTTTCCCGTTCAGAACACCTGCAGCATTTATCATTGTTCGCCTCCCCCTCCCAATTACAAATAAATTCCCGGGTTGGGAGAGTACCCACCCTAAGTTGAAAGTACAATATACGATCATATGGTTTCTCAATCAGATCCCAGTACTTCTCAAACACAGGACAGGACTTAAATTTAAAAAAAACGACCAGTAAGATGGACTGAAAGACCTTGAGAACGTGCTGCTGTAAATACCAGTTCCCAATACCTTCCTTTCAAGAACCTTTTAGAGGGAAACACTGCATTTAAAAGATCATCCCATAGTTCTGACATACCCAACTTCACTAGCAGGAATCTGATCTCATTCAGCCATTTGATTTTGTGAAAGGAGTCAGTTTTTTATAACATCCATAAGGCCCTTGGCATAGTGTGAGAGTTCCTCTGTACACCATACCCTACGCCAATATAGAAGAGTCCGAAGCTTGGCTAGATATTCCACAGGTTTCTTGCCGAGATCCAATAATAATGGTCTCAGGGGGGTGATTTGAGGGAGACTAGTAACTATGCGTAAAAACGCGTTCTCCAACAAAGTTAGACACTTTAGATTTTCAAACCCCCACAGCTCGGCTCTGTATAGGGCGAGCTCAAAACCTTCATTCCATAGATATCTAACACCGTTCTTGTCGGCAGGAAGCAGCAGGCGTCATCACATGTCGCTCCCCAGATGCATCGAGGGAGCGACGTGTGCTGACGGCTGCTGCTTCATGCCGACAAGAACGGTGCCAGGTGTGCACTGAACTTAGAAAGTGACCACGGAAACCATACGTGACAAGATAATCTATGCTTACCCACGAGGAGCATTGTCCAAAATTCTAAGGAGCACGTCCAGGCCCAAGAAACGACGGCACAGACGTTGACCGTCAATTCCATGCTCTCTATTTATTGTCCTGACGAAGACCCCAACATGAGGCAAGAATAACCCTTAAGTGTACATGGGGGTCGAAACGTAGACTACGCCAACCTAACACACCATAGGACCTAAAGAAATGAATATACCCAACCTATGTGTGATGTGATTTGGGAACATTTATACTACCTTGATTGTAAAGGCGTATTTGATTTCAATGTGATGTTACAAATGTCACACCACCTTTACCTAGTCCCTCACAACTTCTGCACTTCCCTTCCCTTTCCCACTGAGCACTTGTAATGTAATGATTTCACAATTACATTGAACTAATGTTGTTAATTCTTGAGACATTCCATGTTGAAAAATTTTACAGGAGTAAACGATTGCAAGAATAAATGCAATTTGATTCTGAATATTGCATATCTCACTTTTCATTCTGTTCAGTTATATTCAGTGAAATGTGTATGTGGTGTTTATCTGTATGGAGTAATACAGAATAAACCTGTAAACTAATTGATCTGTAACTCGGACCACTCTTTCTTTGTACTTACTTATTGACCCAGGTCCATGAGTTTCAAGGGCCAACCCCTTTATAACTTACACCCCATCCTAATAGGTATAAAAAAGATCCAGCGATCTCTTCATCACTACTCCTGGCATACTGTGGCTTAAAATAGTCGACCCATAAATGCTGGGCCACAATATCTCATGGGCGATCCGGGCAGACCCCCCTGTCCCATTTAAATGTGTCCCAGAACAATTGAGGGTTCTTAGCCGCACATGCATCTTTAAGTTCCTTCCACTTATCCTCATCCCATAACTTTTTTGCCTCCAACTGGGTTTTCCTGTAACAGCCCGAGCTGCCCTTACTATGCAAACATCCTTCGTTCTTCAGGCCCTACCAAGGCTAACCCGAACTTGTCGGCAAGCCTCGTTATACCACCCAACAGGTTTTTTACCCTTTTTAATCCTACCTGTGCTCAGCTTACAAAAGTAAGATTTTAAGCGGTCAAAGAGTTTAGTGTGGGCATAAATCACAAAAGAGCGAGAGTCTAAACTAGCATCACTGGACCCATATAATTAGCCCACCTGCCGGGCGGCCCCTATCCTTCTTTACCACTGGGACATAAAAATTAAGATAACCCAAGCGGAAGACAGGGTCTACTTCCCATGTCTCTTGAAAGAGACAAATGTCAAACTTTTCGATAAAATCAGACCACTCAGGTGAAACCAATTTGGGACCCAAACCCGCTAAATTCCAAGACACCATAGAAGTAGTCCCATTCTTACCAGACAACCCGCCACGGGGATCCACCCTACCTAAAGAATCACATTGCCTATTTGCATTACCCGGCCCCACAGGTAGGATCAAGGTTAATCCTCCCTTGGGTGGGTTTGGCAATATCTCAACATGCTGGTGGATCAGAACAGTGTTCCCTACTTCTGATGCAATACCGTGAGGTTCAGGGGCTAATGTCCCAACATGGCCGTTAATACTATCCACAGTTGAGTTCGTTCTCGTACTTGGCTTTCCCTGGCTAGGCTCTGAAGGATATACCCTACACCTGGGCAAGGACAAGGGAGACCGTCAATCGCAGTCCTCCAACCCAGACAGCCTTTCAAACCTATCAAACAACCTTATTCTTCCTTCATTACCCCTAGACTCTATTCCCCTAGCTTGCAACATATTTTCGGGGGTCTGATGTAATGCTGGATAAAAATAGGTTAGGGGTAAGGAACGTATTGACGTAGCTATACTTGCCACAGGCAATTCATAAATGTGTTCTGCAGCCCTTCTATCCCTAAAGTTAACGATTATACAGTCTCCCTCAATCAACTTTTTTCGAGGACCTACCCAATCTACACGCCTTGCGAACAAGAATTCAGCCGATATCCAGGGCCCAGATTTACATCCTCAATTACAGGGAGGCATGGCGTGCTTCCAACCTGGTGCGAAACACAATTCCCCTGACCTTCTTCGTTGCAGCCTGCCTCAGTGGACTCTAAAACATGAGGTTGTAACGGCGTCCGAACGAGCCTGGGCCAGATTACCCAGTGATGAATGTTTTTCTAGTGCAATATCCAAGGACAGTCTCTTTTCTGTCTGTACTATTTCATGGGCTAGAATCGAAGACGCTCTTATTAGGAACTGATCCAGGGTTCCCACTATAGAGCCGCCGACAATAGATTTCCTTCCTTTCCTGCCCGTAGATGAAGCCATTTTGTGGAACACAATAGAGTCAGTGCCTTGGTAGTTGCTAAATAATATAGATCTAAAACAGCTTGCAAAGTATTTTTAGCTTGCACTAACCTTTTGGATACGGATGTTAGAGAGAGGCCCCGTCCCGTCCTCGTCCACTCTTGAACGGGCTCAAACGGGCCCGCTCTTGGCCCGGGCTTTGCCCTGCGCGCGCGCGTGCCCGTCCCGCGTTGCAGAAAACGGGCGTGTGTAAATGCCGGTAAGCAGGTAGGTGGGAAGTGGACCCAGCTGTGGTCAATACCGGAGCAATGGTCCCAGGGCAGAGTAAAATCCAAAGTCCAGCAAACTGCTGCGAGCGGCTCCCGCGAAGCGGGGGCCGCAAGCAGTTAAATGCGGCAGGCAAGTAGGCGGGAAGAGGACCCAGCTGTGGTCAATACCGGGGCTGCTGTTCCTCGCAGTCCCGCGGTAATGATCCCAGGGCAGAGTAAAATCCAAAGTCCAACAAACTGCTGCGAGCGGCTCCCGCGAAGTGGGGGCCGCGAGCAGTTAAATGCGGCAGGCAGGTAGGCGGGAAGAGGACCCAGCTACGGGCAATACTGGGGCTGCTGGTCCTTGCAGTCCCGCGGTAATGGTCCCAGGGCAGAGTAAAATCCAAAGTCCAGCAAACTGCTGTGAGCGGCTCCCGCGAAGCAGGGGCCGCGAGCAGTGAAATGCGGCAGGCAGGTAGGCGGGAAGAGGACCCAGCTACGGTCAATACCGGGGATGCTGGTCCTTGCAGTCCCGCGGTAATGGTCCCAGGGCAGAGTAAAATCCAAAGTCCAGCAAACTGCTGCGAGCGGCTCCCCCAAAGCCGGGGCCGCGAGCAGTTAAATGCAGCAGGCAGGTAGGCGGGAAGAGGACCCAGCTGGGGTCAATACCGGGGCTGCTGGTCCTTGCAGTCCCGCGGTAATGGTCCCAGGGCAGAGTAAAATCCAAAGTCCAGCAAACTGCTGCGAGCGGCACCCCGTCACATTCTCTGAGCCAAGGATAATTCTTTCATACTTAGTCATCTGACTAGGTGTTAGGTGCTGAGTGCATGTTCTGGTTAACAGAATCACGACTGAATGTGGAACATACCCTGTTACAGGATGTCCCATAACAATGGATTTACTTTGCTCAAGACTCATGCATGTTGCATCTACCGCTTTCAAACAACCTGGCAATGCTGATGCCACCGGGTCCAATGTGGCATAAAAATATGCCACAGGCCGTCGCAATAAACCATGGGTCTGGGTTAGGACTGAAAGTGCACAGTTGTCTCTCGTGTCACAAAATAGTGCAAACTCTTTTGAATAGTCAGGCATCCCTAATGCTGGAGCTTCACATAGGCTGTTATGCAATTTTAAAAAGGCAGTCATGCTTTCATCATCCCACTCGACTGGATCTTTTGGTCATTTCTTTGTCATTTGAATCAGTGGCTTTGCAAGTACTGCAAATCCCACAATCCACTGCCTGCAGTAACCTACAACTCTGAGAAACATTCTGATTTCTTCCTGAGTTTGGGGTAATTTCATGTTCTGAATTATTTTGATTCGTTCAGATATCACTCTCAATCAGATAATCAGAGTATCGTCCGCAAATATGAGGATTGGATTACGGGTGCCTGCCAGCACCGGGGCATCCGTGGGGGCCAGGGAAAGAAAGTCAGCCACCCCATTGACGAAGAGCGAGAACAGGGTAAGCGCCATAACGCATCCCTGTCGCACTCCTTCGCCAACGAGGAAGGTTTCCGTTACCTCACCCTGTACCCCCCACGAACCCGGCCATAATTATCCTCATGTTACCGGACGATAAGGGTCAGCAACTCCCGGGCCATCCCCATCTCTACCAAGACCTGCCATAATTTACTACGCGGTACTAGGTCAAAAGCTGCCCTCAGATCAACGAACACAGCATACAGGGCACCCTTTCCTAATACCACTGTCCTCCAGTACAAAGTGATAAAGAGAAAAACTTGATCAATTGTACCAGTTAGGCGGCGGAAGCCAGCCTGCATAGGGCTCAAGATATCGTTGTCATCTATCCTGGCCTGCACCTTGCACAGAACTAATCTGCCCATAATCTTCTGCACAGAGTCGATTAGGCTAATTGGTCTTTAATTAGCTGCAACAGACTTATCACCCTTTTTAAACACCAGAACGATTTCCGCCCCCGTTCATGAGGGGGGGACATCGGCTCCCTGG
Source organism: Lissotriton vulgaris (assembly GCF_964263255.1). Lineage (NCBI taxonomy): Eukaryota > Metazoa > Chordata > Amphibia > Caudata > Salamandridae > Lissotriton > Lissotriton vulgaris. The sequence goes on along the minus strand of NC_141694.1, from coordinate 1,085,808,419 downwards.
GCAATTGCATTTGCAATATGGGCAATGTATAATCGCCAAATTTGCTTTTCCCTTACAAAAACATCAGCGGGGACACAATCCATACCCGTCGCTCTACCCCCAGTTACGGGTTCTAATGCCTTATCGATGTCATCAGGAGTAAAAGCCACCCCATCATAATAGGTATAAAAAAAAGATCCATCGATCTCTTCATCACTACTCCTGGCATACTGTGGCTTAAAATAGTCGACCCATAAATGCTGATCCACATTATTCTGTGGGCGATCTGGGCAGACGCCCCTGTCCCATTTAAATGTGTCCCAGAAAAAGTTAGGGTTCTTAGCCGCACATGCATCTTTAAGTTCCTTTCACTTATCCTCATCCCATAACTTTTTTGCCTCCAACTTTGTTTTCCTGTAACAGGCCCGAGCTGCCCTTACTATGCAAACATCCTTCGTTCTTAAGGCCCTACCAAGGCTAACCTGAGCTTGTCGGCAAGCCTCGTTATACCACCCAACAGATTTTTTACCCTTTTTAATCCTATCTGTGCTCAGCTTACAAAAGTAAAATTTTAAGCGGTCAAAGAGTTTTGTGTGGGCATCAATCACAAAAGAGCGAGAGTGCACACTAGCATCACTGGACCCCGCACAACTAATACATTAGTTACATCATTTTTAATTGCGGCCAGAGTTTCAGGATGGTCAATAATTTTACTCCATTTTAGGTGGCGCATGTCATTGGCTAAAATAAGATCTGAGGCTATGAAATCCTGTGGTGCTGATGCACCATCAGCTAGAGACAAATTAAAAATAGAGGTAAGTGGATTATGGTAGGTCTCTATACGGCCGGTTATCACCATATCCACAAGATAATGCCACAGTCTTAAATGAACAAGCAAATACTTTATACAACTGGACCTGTGACCATTATCATAAGTGTTGATTCCCTGCCTATCTGAAAGTGTGCGCCCATTAGCTGCCCTCAGGTGATTACCCATACACAGCCCCTTTAGTTGAATGGCCACCTCGGTCCATTTTTTTATAGGTGCCAACTCAAGACAGGGGCTGTTCCACCTAGAATCCTCCTCCTCTGTGAGGCCTTGGTCGTCATGCCCTAATGGCTCAAAAGTTGTGTTAAAATCCCCTGCTATAAGAGGCAAAGAGTTAAGGGGCATAATTACTAGCAGCTCTTCCAAGGCAGTTTTTCCCCCTGGGTAGCCTCTTGCATAGATATTAAAAATATCTAGACTAATACCAGAGGGGATACTGAATCTTACTACAAGGATATCGTTATTACATACAGGACGTAGATGAATATTACAGCTTAGGTCCTGTCTAACCCATATAATTAGCCCACCTGCCGGGCGTCCCTCTCCTTCTTTACCGCTGGGACATAAAAATTAAGGTAACCCAAGCGGAAGACAGGGTCTACTGACCATGTCTCTTGAAAGAGACAAATGTCAAACTTTTCGATAAAATCAGACCACTCAGGTGAAACCAATTTGGGACCCAAACCCGCTAAATTCCAAGACACCATAGAAGAAGTCCCATTCCTACCAGACAACCCGCCTCGGGGATCCACCCTACCTAAAGAATCACATTGCCTATTTGCATTACCTGGCCCCACAGGTAGGATCAAGGTTAATCCTCCCATGGGTGGGTTTGGCAATATCTCGACATGCTGGTAGCTCAGAACAGTATTCCCTACTTCTGATGCAATACCGTGAGGTTCAGGGGCTAATATCCCAACATGCCGTTAATACTATCCACAGTTGAGTTAGTTCTCGTACTTCGCTTTCCCTGGCTAGGCTCTGAAGGACATACCCTACACCTGGGCAAGGACAAGGGAGACCGTCAATCGCAGTCCTCCAACCCAGACAGCCTTTCAAACCTATTAAACAACCTTATTTCTCCTTCATTACCTCAAGACTCTATACCCTAGCTGGCAACATATTTCCGGGGGTCTGATGTAATGCTGGATAAAAATAGGTTAGGGGTAAGGAACGTATTGACGTAGCTATACTTGCCACAGGCCATTCACAAATGTGTTCTGCAGCCCTTCTATCCCTAAAGTTTACGATTAAACAGTCTCCCTCAATCAACTTTTTTCGAGGACCCACCCAATCTATATGCATTGCGAACAAGATTTCAGCCAATATCTTCACAGGCAATGGGCGATTGAAATTAAGCCAATGGATACACTTATTCTTGAGGTCTCTGTATTCCTCCCTTTTATCATGACTTAAAGGAGGGACCCCCACCAGTACCACCACATAGGGGATATATTCAGGAGGAAGATCAATACGCGGTAATCTTTTAACAAGTGGCACACAAGGGGTATCCAAATTCACTTGAGTATTATGTGGTACCACCATGTTAACTTCCCCCATCATAGCCTCTCTACTCAAAACAGGTTGTCTAGGGACAGCTTGGATTCCTGAGGGAAGCAAAGGGGGGATATACAATGGCACAACAGGATCAGTAGATTCTACAGTTTTGCTCTCAATCAACTTGCCATTAGGGTGGCCATTTTCATTGAGGTGCCCAGTCAAAATTGGTTGATTGCCAGTAACTTCTTTGGCACGAATTTCAGTTTGTGCCTGGGACGAAGCAAGTGACAATTCAAGACATACTAGTCTATTTTCAATGATGTCAAGTCTGTCATAGATAGGGCGACATGTTTTTTTAAAAAATTGATTCCAATTTGGTCCAAAAGTCCAACCCCAGCTTGGCAGGTAACGCGTCGCCAGGGGTGGAAGACAAAGTTACTGCTTCACTAGGGAGTTGGCCTGGGTCCGGACTGTGGAGCACTGATGGTGTAGCGTTCTTATCAGCGGTGTTGACTTTCAGCATTTTGGCTTTCCTTCCTTGAGCATTTGTGCCCCCACGTTTCCTCTTGAAAGTTAGGCTTGATACTGGTTGGGTCAGACCCTGCTTAGAGTTACATGCAGACCAATTCTTAACGCGCAGGGCTGGTGATCCAGGTAAAATACTAGGAGGTGGATTACTAGAGGATAGATTAAACACATTTCCAGGGCCCAGATTTACATCCTCAATTACAGGGAGGCAAGGCGTGCTTCCAACCTGGTGCGAAACACAATTCCCCTGACCTTCTTTGTTGCAGCCTGCCTCAGTGGACTCTAAAACATGGGGTTGTAACAGCGGCGAACGAGCCTGGGCCAGATTACCCAGTGATGAACGTTTTTCTAGTGCAATATCCAAGGACAGTCTCTTTTCTTTCTGTACTATTTCATGGGCTAGAATCGAAGACGCTCTTATTAGGAATTGATCCAGGGTTCCCACTATAGAGCCGCCGACAATAGATTTCCTTCCTTTCCTGTCCGTAGATGAAGCCATTTTGTGAAACACAATAGAGTCAGTGCCTTGGTAGTAGCTAAATAATATAGATCTAAAACAGCTTGCAAAGTATTTTTAGCTTGCACTAACCTTTTGGATACGGATGTTAGAGAGAGGCCCCGTTCTGTCCTCGTCCGTTCTCGAACGAGCTCAAGCGGGCCCGCCCTTGGCCCAGGCTTCGCCCTGCGCGCGCCGGCGCCGTCCCGCCTTGTGGAGAACGGGTGTGCTTAAATGCCGGCAGGCAGGTAGGCCGGGAGAGGACCCAGCTGGGGTCAATACCAATGGTAATGATCCCAGGGCAGAGTAAAATCCAAAGTCCAGCAAACTGCTGCAAGCGGCTCCCGCGAAGCGGGGGCCGCAAGCAGTTAAATGCGGCAGGCAAGTAGGCGGGAAGAGGACCCAGCTGCGGTCAATACCGGGACTGCTGTTCCTCGCAGTCCCGCGGTAATGATCCCAGGGCAGAGTAAAATCCAAAGTCCAGCAAACTGCTGCGAGCGGCTCCAGCGAAACAGGGGCCGTTTGCAGTTAAATGCGGCAGGCAGGTAGGCGGGAAGAGGACCCAGCTGCGGTCAATACCGGGGCTGCTGGTCCTCGCAGTCCCACGGTAATGGTCCCCGGGCAGAGTAAAATCCAAAGTCCAGCAAACTGCTGTGTGCGGCTCCCGTGAAGCCGGGGCCGCGAGCAGTTAAATGCGCTAGGCAGGTAGGCGGGAAGAGGACCCAGCTGCGGTCAATACCGGGGCTGTTGGTCCGCGCAGTCCCGCGGTAATGGTCCCAGGGCAGAGTAAAATCCAAAGTCCAGCAAACTGCTGCGAGCGGCACCCCATCACATTCTCTGAGCCAAGGATAATTCTTTCATACTTAGTCATCCGACTAGGTGTAAGGTGCTGAGTGCGTGTTCTGGTTAACAGAATCACGACTGAATGTGGAACATACACTGTTACAGGATGTCCCATAACAATGGATTCACTTTGCTCAAGACTCATGCATGTTGCAGCTACCGCTTTCAAACAACCTGGCAATGCTGATGCCACCGGGTCCAATGTGGCATAAAAATATGCCACAGGTCGTCGCAATAAACCATGGGTCTAGGTTAGGACTGAAAGTGCACAGTTGTCTCTTGTGTCACAAAATAGTGCAAACTCTTTTTGAATAGTCAGGCATCCCTAATGCTGGAGCTTCACATAGGCTGTTACGCAATTTTAAAAAGGCAGTCATGCTTTCATCATCCCACTCGACTGGATCTTTTGGTCGTTTCTTTGTCATTTGAATCAGTGGCTTTGCAAGTACTGCAAATCCCCCAATCTACTGCCTGCAGTAACCTACAACTCTGAGAAACATTCTGATTTCTTCCTGAGTTTGGGGTAATTTCATGTTCTGAATTATTTTGATTCGTTCAGATGTCACTCTCCTGACCCCTCTTTCTATTTGGTGTCCCAGATATTTTACGGAGGTTGTACAGTATTGTAATTTCTCTGGAGATACCTTATGTCCACCTTTTGCTAAATGGTTCAGCAATGCAATGGAATCAATTACACAGTCATTTCTTGTTCTCGGTACCAGCAATAGGTAATCGATATACTGTACCAAGACAGATTTTCCGGGCAGCACCAGTGATTCAAGGCACTTTTTCAGAATCTGATTAAAGATGGATGGACTTTCCGTGTACCCCTGAGGGACACAATTCCAAACGTAAACATGGTCATCAAATTTGAACGAAAATACAAATTTGCTATCTGGATGCAGCGGGATGGAAAAGAAAGCATGGCATAAATCAATTACAGCGAACCATCCTGCTCCCCATGGTATTTGGTACAGAATCAAAGCTGGATTGGGTACTACTAGACAACATGGGACAACAATTTTATTAATTTTTCGGAGGTCTTGGACCACCCTGTACTTCCCGTTGGGATTCTTTATGCCAATTATAGGTGAATTACATGGACTGCTCATTATTTATTTCAATATGCCTTATTCAACCAACCGCCATATTTCCTGTGCAATTCCTGCTTTTATTTCGGGGCTCATTTTGTACTGTCAAATGTTTGGGTAAACGGCACCTTCTTTCACTGTTACTTTTATGGGATCGACCGCTGCCATTAGGCCTACCTCTTTCCCAGTAAAATCCCACACATTAGGATTTACAAAGGTCATTAGTTCTCCAGGTAAATCTTCTAGAGACATCTTTTTAACTTCTGTTTCTTGTCTGGCCAGCATAATTTTATACACTCCCTCTTCATCTGGAGTTTGAATTTCAACACCATTTGGTGTACAAAAGATTGTGCAGTTCATTTTGCACAGTAGATCTCTGCCTAGCCAGTTTACAGTACTAGAAAATTATGAAGGGGTTCTGCCCAAATTACCCTCCCATACCTGGGCTAGGGACATCACAAGATGAAAAAGTAGAATAAAGAGGTATTGAGGAATCAATTCAACATTAACTTCTTAAACAAGATATATTTAATTATCTGTTATTTACAAACATTTGCAATAGATTCAAATTTCACAAATTTCCAAGAACATGTATTCCCGTCACAGGACAAGGTGGCACACAACAACAAAATTATATGAATTATACACAATTACAATATATATACATCACACAAATACAATATATACATTACATATACAACAGTGTACCCTACAAAAAAAGTAATAAGATTAGATTTTACACTATCCACTCCTAACTAAGAGTGATATATATCTACAAAGGAAATCCTCGCAGTGCCTGAGTTGTAAATTCTCTTTACACAAAATATATATATAAGTCAGGGCGCCAGAAATCAAACACAAAGTGTAAATATATGGGGACTCCTTATCACAATGGTGTCGACGCAGTCGCGGTCGCGTTTCCGCCAGTTGTGTCTTTTGGCTTCATCAGGACATGGGTACTTGACAAATAAACTCACAGGCTTTAAAAATCCTGCGGGACGAGACGACTTCCTTGTCTGGTGCACACAGGGCACACCCTCAGAAGTGAGGGCGTCCACTTCAATGTCCCAAGGTACGCTTGCTAATCAGGAAAGTGAAGGCAATACTATTAATGTATATGCAATCCAGTATACTCCTTATTATTGAGTCTAGGTCGAAGATCACGGTAAGTCCACAATCCAGGCACTCGAATCCACAAACATCCGCGAAGCCAGTTTACAGGGCTAGAATCGCACACTACAAATTTGTGCATTTCGCAGAAGTTGCCAATGCAAACTTTCATAGTTTCTGTGACAGGGGTCCTAATTTGTTTATTAGAAACGCCCACTACTTGGATCGCTTCTTACAAGAGGGGTAGGTTTGGGATGTCTGCTGTTCTCACAGTAGAACGAGTAGCACCAGTGTCCAACAAAAAGGTAACATCATTTCCCTCCACTTTCCCTTCAATGTATGGACCTGACTGATCTACCGGCAAGGATGCGCCAAGCACTCAATCCTCTTACCACCTCTCAGGCACCGTCAATCTTCTCCAAATTCAAAAAATGTGTCCTGCAAACGAAACTGTGGTGTTACTGCATTTATCTTACCACTTTTTCTTCGCCTCTTCTTTACTCATTTTCCCTCTGGGTTTGCCCCCACTTCCTTCACCTTGGTCTTCCCCTCGTTTCCCATTACTTGCTTGCTGACTTAACTGAAGCTCCTGTTGTTCTGCCATTTTAACTTGAGCCCACATTACCTTTTCTTCTAATTTCTTTTGTTTATTGTCAATTTCATCCTCACAATATTTTGCATACTTGAGAATTTCATGGACAGGCTTCGCTTTGCCAACGCAATTTATGCTCTCTAATCGTATGGGAAATTTCAGGTTTTAGTCCAGACACAAAACGATAAATAAAATGTGTCATGTCCTTATTATCAATGTTTTCTAAACCACTGTACTGTTTAAATACATGCAAAAGGCATTCATATTATGCATGCACAGACTCATCTTTATTTTGGGTAGTTCTGTCTATTTTAGTCCAATCAGTGTCTTTAGGGGGAATTTTCCCTTTTAAGTAAGTTATCACCTGATTATATTTCTTCATCACCTCCCCTGAATGAGCTCCTGCCTTTTGGTCTCTAGGGTACTCCTCACTAGGTCAATCTACAGTGATCTTGCACTCAGACCACAAATCAGCTGGAATTCAATGTCAAATAAACCATCAAAATCTTTTAACAATACTTTGGACACCTTCACAAACCTTTCGACTTGTTGGTACCATTCTACAGGTTTTTCTCTGAGATTTGGGAAATCATTAGTAAATGATAAAATATCCTGTCGGGACCATGGGACATGTACATAACCTCCTCCTGGCACTTCTATCATAGGACACAACCTTTGGACCTTTTCTGCTTCTTTTAATAAGTATTCAGAAGACGTTTTATTTGCCTGTGCCTCTTGAATTTTCTTTGCCCTTCTAACTTTCCATTTGTCTAGATCTTCCCATTTTTGTAACAACGACAACAATTCTTTTATCTGCAATTTATGACCTGACACGTTCATGTTTTCCAAATCTTTGTCAGAAAGTTCAGCTCTATATGGTTTCAGCAATACCTTTGATTTTCCAAAGTCAATTCCCATTTCCAACCCCAAATTCATTAGTTTTTCATGATATATCTTTGTATTGCGAGTAATAGTTCTGCATATAAACAATAATTAATCTTCAGCAAATGAGTTCAGTCTGTTCAATCCCACATTCCCTGCTACCATTTCTTCCAATTCCACCCTCAATTTGAATATGTTCAATACCTTTGTCTGTGATTTAGGCTTTTCTATATTTTTATTCCATCTATCTAATTCTTCTGGACTTACTACAGTCGCATGCCTCGTTCCCGAGGATGTTTCAATCTGTACCTCCTATGAACATGGGGGTGTAACTTTCCTGATCTAGTCACTTACTGGTTTTCATATAGGTAAATCCATCAAGGAAATTACCGACTCACACTCACTTGCTTGATCATAAACTATCAGAGTTTCTTTCCTTGGCTATACTATGGGTCTAGTCAGGACGGGAGCCTTAGGATTAGCTTGCTTATCTCCATACAAAGGAACTACAGGACCTATGGTTACGGGTATTGTCAGGGCTTCAGGACTTGTATTTAATTGGGAAATTTGCTGAATTAATTCACTACGCTGTTTTTTTAATGCCTCCTTTCTTCTCTCTTGAAGTACCTTTTCTAATGAGGTTTCATGTATAACCTGCGGAACTAAAGGTGGTTGTAAAAACTGAGCACTAGGAGTAACTCTCTGAGTTTCTTCTTGATAAGGTGGTGGATTTTTCATTAACAAGTCATCTAATAACTCATCATCCGAATCACCACTAGTCATTACATTTTTAGTTTTCCCTGTATTTTTACTTCCTGATGGGTTCTCTGTGATGTCTTAAGAAACCTTTACTGGACCCTCTGGTTCCAGCTAACTACCGTCCTATTTCTCTCCTACCAGCCTTGGCCAAGGTTTGTGAGAAGGTGTTCTTTTGGCAGCTCAAGACCTTTGTTGAATCATCTGGTGCTTTACATCCAGCCCAGTCTTGGTTTAGAACTGCCTATAGCGCGGAGAAAGCTTTGGTGGAGATGTCGAAGGCAATCAGGGAGTGCCTGGACAGGGGCGGCAGGGTGGCCCTGATTTTACTTGACCTCTCTGATGCCTTTGATACGGTGCCACACCAGCTGCTCCTTGCCCGATTATCTTCTATTGGTATTTCGGGCCTGGTTTGGGAGTGGGTCAAATCTTTTCTGGATGCCCATTCGCAGCATGGCTCCTTTATCTTCCTCTGTCAGGAACCTCTCAACAGAGGTGCCTCAGGGATCCACATTGAGCCCTCTGCTTTTTATTATATACTTAAACCCGTTGGTTTATCTGGCTGAGGAGCTTGGATCAAAAATTATAGCGTATGTGGACGACACCCATTTGTTATTTACCTGGAGGGGCTCTGATCTGGACACTAACATCGCCCAGACGTGCCTAGCATCTGTATTTCACTGGCTTGCCCAGGCCTCTTTGAAGTGCAATGAGGATAAATAGGAGGTCCTCTTGTACGTCCAATTTCCTCCGGCCTTCTAACAATCTCTGTGGCCACTGGATTTCCCTTGCCCTAATTCTGAGGGAGGCCCGGCAAAAAAAACCTAGGGGTGTGGTTTAGTGAGCATCTTCGGTTTGCTGACCATGTTAAAAAACTGACTGGTGTCTGCTTTGGCACCCTCAAGGTCCTTAGAAAGATCTTTCCTCTGCTCCCTAGAGAGGCCAAAGAGACGGTTGCCGGTGCTTTGATTTTTTCTCGTCTTGATTATGCCAATTCTCTGTTCATTGGCATTCCCGGGTATTTGCTAAAAAAACTGCAAATTATACAGAATCTGCTGCTAGACTCATTTTTAACGTCTCTAGGAGATCCAGTGCTTGGCAGTATCTGCAGGATCTGCACTGGCTGCCTGTGGCCCAGCGAATACAAATTAAAGTACTCAACCTTGCACACAGGGCCCTCCATGGCCACGGACCTCTGTATCTCCGGAAGCGTTTTGCTCTGTATGTGCCCTATCGTTCTCTGCGGTCTGCCAATCTACATCAGATGCTAATTCCGCGTTTCCGCAGAGCCCGTTTGGGAGGCCATTCGCTCTCTGTCAAAACAGCAGCGGCCTGGAATTCGCTCCCCGTGGGCTTACTCAAGACTTTCTACTCTTTAAAACACTTTTAAAGACCCACCTGTTCAGCCAGCTCATCTAAATGGTTTCCATCTGTCCACCCTAGTTCACTCCCGTGCAAGGACACTCTAGAGTATTAGTGCGCGCTACAAGTTCTTTATAACATAACATAACAAAAACAGGATATAATCCTTCAACTAGCATGGACTTTCTCCACCTTTTCATTTGCTTATCTCGTGTCTCCTTTGGGAATCTAGGATAAAACTCACTCCAATTACTCTCACTTCTGGACCTGTCTCACTCAAACAACTCTGTCTCCCATTCTTCTAGAGCTTCATATTGCGTTAATCTTGGTCTGGGCTCTAATTTATTCATACGATTTCTCAAGTTGTACAAAATTCTTCCATTAAAAGTACCATGTTCTGGAAATACCAAAACCCCTTCTTCCTTAGTATATTCTATCCAGTTTTCTAACCACACACAGTTGTGCTAGCCCCTTTCTATCATCATGTACGATGCGGGCGTATTAGGTGGTGAAATAATAATCCCTTCTCTAGTTTTAATAACTTTGTCTTTTTTAAAATAATTCGTTATTCTTTCGAAAAGCAACATCTTTTTTTTTTCTCCGTACATGATGTAAGGTCTTCCTCTAATTTGTTGTTCTCTTGCAAATCCTAAATATTTTCTATCAGGTCAGTTTCTTATAACTGATGGATTTAAATTCCACATATACCGCTATTTAATTTTATATAAATGTCAATGAATTCAATTAACTCAGTTTGTTTATTTTGGTGAAATAATTCTCCAATACCAGCGTGTCTCTTATTTTAAATAACCAATGTAGTTTAGACTTACAAGCAGTGGTCACCTATGATTGCGCTGCATTTTCTGTGACGTGAATCTCACTCTCTACACTCACCCCTCCTTTATAATTTTCTCATGGCTACACACCCGCTGTTTCTACCAATCCCAGCACGGCTCTCTATGGTGTCAGTGCAGCACCCGCGACTGACTCCCTCCTTTGCAAGGTAATACAACAATTCAATTTCTTTTCAAATTTCAAATATATATATTTCATTAATTGACCACATAAAACATTTGCTACTGTGCCTGATTGACTAAAAAGAAAAGATAATCTCTTTCACAACAAGTAAAACTAATTCCGCCTACTCTTCAGACGCTGCGAGTAAAACAACCTTCTGTTTACTCTTCACTTAAGCAAAAAGAACATGCTACTCCTTCAGAATTACCCTTTCTAACTTTACGCACCTATTCCTCAAGGCAAGTAACCTCACAACAGTATGGCTTCTATTTTTTTTTATTAACTTTTATTGCACCAATAAACAACATTTTGTCATGGTACTACATTACACATAAACGGCCCAAGGCCGACCAAAAATATTCTATGCATTACAGCGCAGCCATCAAGCCAATAACCCACAGTGGGCAGGTGGCGATAATCTTTATTAAGGCTCAGTGTTCGGACATCCTGACATTCAATAAAGTGTTCCTAGTGGCTCCTCACAAGTGTGTGGACTATGCACCACGCTATCCTTGGGTGTCCAACAAGTGGTAGTGTCCCGGAATATGCACCACGCCTCCCCAAAGTCCCCCTGCTCCCCCGGCACCCCACACCCACCCCAGGTCCCCCTGCCCTGCAACCCCGTGGGAAAACGCAAATCACAGCTACATTCTAAGAGGCGACTGCAGTCGCGACTGGGAAGCCCCTCGCACACCACTCGGGTGTCTATAGTGCCCGACTCCACTTCATTGTCTACTCGCCCTTCCGCACTCTCCGTTTCACCATGTCTGTGGAGCCTATAGGCATTATATAATCCCCAAAATGTTTTTGGTCTGCTCTTAGGCGGGAGAAGCTTGCTGTAGTGCTCCGACTGCGTACAGCAGTACAGCATGTCAGTGGACCATTGCTGGAATGTCAGAACTGGACCTCTCATCCAACACATCGCCAGCCTCCGCTTGACCACAAGTAACCCCATATCCACCATCCTACGTAGCGCCTTAGGTAATTTCTTAGAGTATCCCAGTAGTGCCACCATAGGATCAGGCTCGAGATCTGTCTCCACTACACTCCCCAGCTCTCTGAATATTTTTACCCAATATGCATATATTATTAGGCAGTGCCAGGCTAGATGCAGAAAATCTGCTGTCTGTGCTTGGCATCTCTCGCATGACGCATCTGCTCGCAGTCCATACCGGAAAAGTCTCTCCGGTGTACAATAGGTCCTATTGAGGTACTTGAAGTGAACAAGCCTGTGCCGACCATGGAGCGAAATCTTTCTAGTGTTCATACAACAGTAAGTCCACGTGGAGTCATCAATCGTAATCTGCAAGTCACGCTGCCAAGCAAGCCTAGCCGCGGTGTATCTATTTTCCCTGTGTAATGGCTAATTTGTAAATAGCAGTTGTCATTTTGTGAGGGGACTTAGTCTTGATCACATAGGACAATTCCCGCACTTCAGGGGGTTCAGCCAGATCTTCCCCTAGCATGTCTTGTAAGGCCCCGCGAACCCTGTGGTACTGGAATCTGCACAGCAAATTATTCGCGCTCACTGCACCCTCCACCTGCTCCCCTGTCTTAACTACTCCATCTTGAAAAATATCTCCAGCCTCTACTATCGATAGAGTGCGTAACGCCTGTACCATTCCCCTATACCTACATGGCCCTAGCCAGCGCATCTATTCGATAGGCATTGCAGGGAATACAATAAAACTCCGTCTTGCTGCTGCAATATATTGTCCCAGGCGTGTCTGGTAAAATTTATAGAGTCTAAGATGACAGTTATACGGTCCAAAGGCTCAAATATCATAGCCGGCAGAGGGAATGGATCCGCAACACTCTCGCGATGCAAAGGAAGTTACGTCATCCTCCCCATGTATCCAGGAGTGTGCATGAACCGCCTGTGCTACCCAGTAATATATTTCGAAATCCGGCGCCCCAAGACCACCGAAGTAATATAGCAAAGTGAGAATGTTCCACTGTACCCTCGCTTGCTTACCAGCCCAGGCCAGCTTTATCATGGACTGATGAATTCTTAAAAAGAAGGAGCGAGGCAACACTATTGGTATGTTCATGAATAAAAACAGTAGCCTGGGCAGGACAACCATTTTAACGATCGAAATTCTACCCATCAGGGACAAGGGGAGGCGGGTCCACAGCTTCACATTGTCTTCAAGCCTGTCTATGGCTGTCCCATAATTTTCCCGAAACACAATCTCTGAGTCAGTGTGCATCATAATGCCTAAGTACCTAATGGAGTCAGTAGATCATTGCAGTGGATAGTCCATTTCAAACTACACAGTAGCTGGAGTGAGGGGGAACACTATTGATTTTGCCCAGTTAACCTTCAGCCCTGACAGCTCGCCAAAGAGGACAACCTCCCTAATGACGGAGGACAGGTTGTTTTCAGGGTCCCGCACATACAAAAGGGTATTATCCGCATAGGTCGACACCACTATCCGGTATGCCGGGAATCCGATCCCCTCATTGCCATGATACTCCCGTAGCGCACATGCCAATGGCTCCGCCACCAGGGCATAAAGTAATGGTGACAGAGGACAGCCCTGCCTGGTTCCTCTAGTTATGGGGAAGGGGTCAATGACCATGTCACCCAGGCAGACAAGTGCTGTGGGTTTGTAATATAAAATTCCAATCAACTGTGAGAAGACCATCCCCAGTCCCATTCCTATCAGTACCTGTCTCATGAATGCCCATTCCACCGAATCAAAGGTTTTTTCCATGTCTAGGAAAACCCCAATCGCCTTATTTTCCTGTCTCATGTGTTGAATTGTGCCGAACACAGTGCGAATGTTATATGTAAGGATCCTATTGGGCATAAATCCAGCCTGCTCCGGGGCAACAAGAATGTTTGTCATAAGGGCAAGTCGATTGGCTAAGACTTTAGCGAATATCTTAGTGTCCTTGTTAAGCAGCTGCACTCATCCGGGGGCTTCCCTGATTTGGGAATGGCAACCAAAAGAGCCTCCCTCATCATTTGAGGTAGCGTGGTCGTAACACACACATCCTCGAATAGGGTGGCCAGGTGAGGGAGCAGAAGATCTAATAAAAGCCTTGTAGAAGGTAACCGTTAGGCCATCCGTTCCTGGGGTAATGTTGGATCTCATACCCACCAGGGCCTCTGTGATCTCGTCTTTCTCAATAGGATGCATTAAAAGGCTCCCTGTGCGTGTCTAAGAGAAACAGTAATTTAATGTGTTCAAGATAATCCAATATTTGCTCCTCAACTCCATCTGATCGGGAGGTGTACAGGTCGGAGTAAAATTGTTAAAGTGATCCGCAATTTCCGTCTCCTCCGTCAGAAGCCCACCAGACATTGACCTGATCTGCAATATCTGCGTCTTATCCCGCCTCGCCTTCATCAACGGAGCCAAGACCGAACCCGGTGTGTCACCTTCTCCGTAAGATCTGGCCGTTGCATATTTGCCCATATGCTTCACTTCGCTGTCTGCAGCGTCATGATATTCCCCTATCAGTGTTTTAATCTCCGCCTCCAGTTCCTCACCCCCCCAGCCACCAGTTGTTGCTCTAAGTCTTTCAACTGTAGTTCCAGATCAGCTAACCTTTTCCGTATGGCCTTAAGCACACCCGAGTGTTTGGACATTGCAATGCCTCTAATATATACTTTAAATGTTTCCCAGACTGTCTGAAAATTATCCACTGAGCCAATGTTAGTGGCAAAGAAGATTTCTGTGGCTTCAGCAAGCTCCTCCTTAAACAACGGGTCCAACAGGGAGTAGGGGGGGAAGCGCCACGTGAACGGAGGCAAAGTCTTTTTTGGTACGGCGAGCACCAACAGAAGCGATCAGAGAGAGTGAGGGGCAATTCTACGCATTGCGCACCTGGTCTAGTAGCGAGAAGGAGGCAAGCCAATAGTCTATACGCGTGTGAATATTGTGAAATGCCGAGTAGTGTGTGTAGTCACCCTTATCACTCAGTATGGCTTCTATTTTCCAACTGTTTTCTTTATCCCGGGATATTCCAAACAACATTTAACAACACAAAAACTGTTTTGGTTAGCACATCAAAATAAACAATCGATATTCTATAATTTAACACAACTAACTTCCTATTATTAACTAATCCCTAACCATACAACTGCTACCAAGAGAAGTATACTGATAGTGCGTGCAGGGACCAACTAGCTCAATTTACCATACTCACCTTGGGCCCATATAACATTCACACTTGAACTAGCAGTCCTGCCTAACCAATTTACTAATTTAATCACTCTACCAGTTTGCCCAGAGGTCCGTTTAGGACTTATACCTGTAAACCATGACTTGGCAATCCTCGTCACCTAATATAAGTCCTGTGAATCAGAGGGAGTTAGAAAAAACAGGCAATATTTAAACACATTTACTTTTCTTATAATAACCACAGACTCGGGGAAAGTTTTAAAACCTTTAACTATGATAGATTTTCTGAGTCAAATTAAAAGGGCCACTACCTCGTGGTCATACATTTTACAAGCAAGAATATAACCAGCAGGACATAAAGTTTATAAGAAATCACAGTAACACCTTTAGACATTGGTACCTGGGAAGGGTGAGAAAGGGAATTTTGCACAAGGACATACCACATAGAATATATTTACCAAGAATGGTGCAATGACCAACCCTTGCCACAGGCTTGGGCAAATACGGACCAGGACCAGGCTCCTGACTAATCAGGTGCCCACTGGACAAGACAGGTGCAGATCAGGACAGGTGACCTCAGCTAAGTGCAACACCAGCGTCACACACCTCTCTCTAGGAAAGCCAATTAGTACCCCGATTGGGTAATCGATTCTTCTGACAGAGTGCTCCGCCAGCACCTCTGCGTTGGTTCAGTGACAGGTCAGCTATTCGGACAAGTCGGACTATTTCCCTATCTGAGCCTACCTTAGTTATTATACCATTTCGAGGGCAATGTACCACCCCCAAATGTTGCAAATCTATGAGTTCCCCTTCAGTGATTGGTTGGAAAGACGGGGAGAGGTCCTCACACCATACTAAGATGATGTAATTTCAATTTGAATCATATTGATTGAATCCCCACCCACAATTTACTTTCCCATGACTTTATTCAGCCCAACAATATTGGTACACATTTTGAATACATTGTATTTGGTAGCTTCCTTTCTAGAGGTCAGATGATCAGGTTCCCAGGCACATTGTGGGCAAGAAGGGTGTTGGCAGATATTCAATGCCAATGCTTCAGCAATTTCAAAGTCAGAGTGCGCATGTGCAGAATCGTCCAAGATGGAAGATGTGTCAGTGGTCAGGCCCAAAGTACGAGCTAGTAGCAATGTCAAAAAGAAACATATTAGAATATGGAAATAAATGAATGCACTGTGTACCACTTATCTCTACTCTATTCCCATCATTTTATTTTAACTTGTGCGTTAATGATTAAGCAGAACAAACAAGCTTAATACAAGCTGCAGCATAAGCATTAGCATGTGAGATTTAAAGCAGCCATTTCTGGCACTAGTGCGCAAAAGCAAAGATTTACCACCAAGCAGAGAAGACGTCACACCACGTGAGTGTGGCAGACACATGCTCAGTAAAATTCCCACGTTTCAGCTGCCATTTTAATGCATTAGAGTTACTGTTAGTAAAAGCACATAGGCAAGCTTTCCCTAGATGCTAGAAATGTTGTGTAATGCAAAGATTAGTAAACAAAACATGTTGGTTAATATATTACAAGTTATTTATAGAAGGCTGAATACAATCAAGTTTCAGAATATTTGAAACCGTGTTCCATCAATAGCAATAATGAAAATGAGAGTGTTACCCAAAATCTTATAACTCTTAATCAATATCCTGATCGTGTTTACACAACACGTTTTTAAAACCCTCAAGACACTTTTGATAACATTGGCACGTAGGGAAACAAGCTTGTATACCTGGGATACTCTTACGCTGCCATACCCACTTGGAGGTTCAATGCACCCGTCTTGCACCAGTATTACTTGTGTGCCCAGGCGCACTTTTCTCATTGTTGGTGTGTTCCAGGTGATCACATCCTGAATTAGGCTGTGAACAAGATGATGCCCCTCCTATTCCGCTACAAGCCATTCTCCCCCACAAGAGGAAAGGCACGATTAAAGCCGAAATCAACACGATACACTCTACAACATGCACAGGGCGCAATGAGGTGGGTACGAGTATCTTGTACGTCCCAGAATCACCGCTAAAATGCCACCCAGACCTCTCCATTACCCATGACGATAAAGCTCTGGCAAATTTTGGCTCAAGCTGGGCTGTGGACGATGGATGATGCCTACCCTAAGGATACATTTGTGACCCTTCACCCACCCCATTATTGACATTCAGTCAGTCAAATTAGCTTTATTCGAGCAAAAACTCATAAAAGCAAAATAAAAAATGAACATTCCATTATTAATATGAGTACATTAAAATTAACAATGACTAAACACTTTCTGATACAATTAAAAAACGATTTATCATCAAATAAAAGTTTTTAAAGAAAAGTAGAAAGAGGATAAAAAAGCATTTTGACAGCACTATACCGAAAATTTTGTAAAATAGGCGACAATCGGTAATGGTGCACAATTAAAAAGACAGACATCAAATTCATATTATCACAGTTAATGCTGGCAAAGGCCAATCGGTGGGATCTCTAACTTTCTCAACACCTAAGTACACTTATAATTCATAATTTCATATGTGCACCAAAGATAAAACAATTAATCACAGCAATTTTTTTTCCTAATGGCCCAAGCCCACCCCAGATATTTGGCAACCGCTAATGAGATAACCGGTAAAGTGCGAGTGCAAATTAATCGTAATGCCACCGCACTATCTCTAGTGCCTAGCGATATGCACATAGCTTTTAGCCAGACTCGTCTAGGGATATAAGTAGGACAGACAAAAAGAAAATGGGCAATGGTCTCCTTTTCAGTTAAACATGCCGGACAAATGTTGCTATTACCTCTAGCCCACCTGCCGGTCAGCGTTCTTAAAGGTAAAGATCCTGCTCTGAGCTGAGAATAGAGCTTTCCGTCCCCGGGTTTTGTAATGACATCCCAATATAACTCTAAACTGGGTGTAGGTTTAGCCTCCGGGAAGCGACATTCCATAGTAGAGGGATCAACGCTATTCCAGGTGCGATGCGCAACCAATTCCCAATACTTTTCTTTTAAAGTGTCTTTGGTTGGAATTGAAGCTGCCTCTGGATTATCCCATAGCCCCCGCATACCCATTACCACCAGGGTCTTGGAGAGTTCCTTTAACCACATTATTTTGTGGAATTCATCATTTTAATGACATCCAAAAATCCTTGGGCATAATGAGCAAGCTCAGGGGTTACGCATAGTCTGCGCCAATATAAAATAGGACGCAATCTGGCCATATCTGCTAACCATTCTGCCCAAATCATATCTCAATGGCTTCATCAGGGTACTCTTTGGAAGACCAGTAAGATCCAGCAGAAACGTATTCTCAGCAAACGTTAATGCTGTTAGTTTTTCATAGCCCCATATCTCGGCACCGTAGGGTGATGAGCTTAGGGCTTTTGCCTCATACACTTGGAGAGCTGGCGTTATCGGCTTTGTCTGTGATTTCTTATGCTCTAGGTTTATTGCTCCTGCATTTTGGCGGTGTTTTAAGGCCGCCATTTCTATGTGTTTTCCCCACTTATTGTCTTTTGCCACTTGGATGCCTAAATAAATAAAATCCGTCACCATTTCCACACATTGCCCATTCATAAAAAACTTTCCTTTAAAACTAGAATGTGGATTAAATGCCTTGAGCTTCGTTTTTGCTACATTATTTCCAGCCCATGATCGACACAGAACTCCTCGAAAATCTTCAAAGCTCGCTGAAGGCCACTAGGAGTTTTAGATAAAATAAGCGTGTTGTCCGCAAACAATAAAATTGGGGGTTTTACACCAGCCAAAATTGGTGCATCTACGCTTTCCAAGGCCATGCGCTCTACTACACCATTAATGTATATTGAAAAGAGCGTGGGGCCATGGCACAGCCTTGGCGCGGTGCACAGACAAAATATCGACTCCAAAATATCGACTGGACATAATATCGACTTTTAAATATAGACTGGACAAAATATCGACTGGACATAATATCGACTACAAAAATATCGTTTTTAAGGTAAGTGAAGTAATATCGACTGTATAAAATATAGATAGCAAAAATATCGAATTTTTAATAATATATAATATTGTATAGTGTATTTTTATGTAATAATATGTGTGAAAAGTTTGTATTAATGTTATAAATAATTTTATTAAAAGAATTTTGCTTTTATAATAATTGCGTAATGTAATTCTGTAGCGGGTTGTGGGTTTATAGGGGAATAGGGTGGGAAGTAATTTAATTATAATTAATTAAATATGTAAATTAATTAATTGATATTAATTTAAAATTAATTGTAAATTAATTTATATGTGTTAATTAATTTAATAGTTATTGCAAATTAATTAATAATAATTGATTAATTGGTAAATATGTAAATTTTACTAATTTAATGCAGTAGCGGGTTGTGGGATTATAGGGGAATAGGGTGGGAAGTAATTTAATTAATAATAATTAAATATGTTAATATATTTATTGATAGTAATTAGTAAATAATTGATAATTAATGTATATGTGTTAATTAATTAAATAGTAATTGTTAATAATTTTATATTAATTGATTAATTTGTTAATATGTGATTTTTACAAATGTAATTATTACAACTACGCTTTCCAACGCTTTCCCTACTGTTGCACCCACTGGAGTGGGAATAGTAATTTTAACCCCTACGCTATCCAACGCTTTCCCTACTGTTGCACCCACTGGAGTTGGAATAGTAATTTTAACCCCTAAGCTATCCAACGCTTTCCCTACTGTTGCACCCACTGGAGTGGGAATAGTAATTTTAACCCCTACGCTATCCAACGCTTTCTCTACTGTTGCACCCACTGGAGTTGGAATAGTAATTTTAACCCCTACGCTATCCAACGCTTTCCCTACTGTTGCACCCACTGGAGTTGGAATAGTAATTTTAACCCCTACGCTATCCAAAGCTTTCCCTACTGTTGCACCCACTGGAGTTGGAATAGTAATTTTAACGCCTACGCTATCCAACGCTTTCTCTACTGTTGCACCCACTGGAGTTGGAATAGTAATTTTAACCCCTACGCTATCCAATGCTTTCCCTACTGTTGCATCCACTGGAGTTTGGAATAGTAATTTTAACCCCTACGCTATCCAACGCTTTCCCTACTGTTGCACCCACTGGAGTGGGAATAGTAATTTTAACCCCTACGCTATCCAATGCTTTCCCTACGCTTGCACTCTTTGGAGTGGGAATAGTATTTTTTACACTTCTGGTATTGTACGGTAATATGATAGTATCTTATTTAATTATAGTATGTTACTATATATATATGTTTGAAACAAAAAAGTTTTTAAAAAATTACTTTTATTAATTTTATTTATTATTTAATTATTATAAGTTAATTTAAGTATTTTTAAGTATATTTTAGTAATAAAAATTTAATATTAATTTAATTTAACACTGTTTTTAATAAAGTCGATATTTTTTACAACTATATTATTGTAAACGATATTTTGTACTCGATATTTTTGTACTTACCTGTTTGTAGATACAAACTCGATATTTTGACAGTCGATATTTTGTCCACGATATTTTTGCAAGTCGATATTTTGTCCCTCGATATTATTTCAGTGATCCCCTTGGCGCACACCACGCTCTACCCGAAATTCTGTGGTTACTTTTCCATGCCCGCCCCATTCGATTCTTGCATAATTCGACTCGTGCAGCCTCATCACCAGAGTTAGGATTTCTGGTGGCATACCCAACTTGTTCAACACATCCCATAGCTGGAGACGTGGTACTAAATCAAAAGCGGCACGTAAATCGATGAAAGCAGCATTAATGCTGCCTTTACCAAGTACAACCGTCTTCCAATGGAGTAGGTTAAAATTAAAGATCCGGTCAATGGTTTCTAGTCAGTTTACGAAAACCAGCCTGGAAAGAGGACAACATTTTTTCACCTTCTACCCAATCTAATATTTTGCCCAACGTCATTTTCCCAATCACCTTTTGTACAGTATCAATCAAACTGATTGGTCTGTAATTCCCAGGCAGCGTTCTTTCGCCCTTCTTATATACGGGGATTATTACTGCCCCTTTCCATCACGTCGGCACCAATGCACCCTGAGCCACCGCATTTGCAAGTTTCATTATATACTGACCTCAGCGCATTTTATCGTGAAGAAAAACATCAGCTGGCACCCCATCTGACCCTGGTGCTCTTCCTCTGGCCTCAGAATTGAGGGCCTACATCTATACACAATGTAATATTTGGAGGATCCCTGATGTTATCATCAGAGCGGCATGCATATTGGGGTCCAAAATGGTCTACCCAGCCACTCTGGGTCACATATTATGTGGGGGGTTCTGGTTGACCTCCTCTCCTCCACTTGACAATATTCCAAAAGAGTCTTGAATCCTTGGCGATAATAGCCGTTTTAAGGTCCTGCCAGTGTTGTTCATCGCACAATTTCTTTGCCACATATATACTTTTCTTATAATCCTGTCTGGCTATTCTAACAGCATTAGGATCTCTTCTTTTGATGGCAGTACCTAGGGATTTTTTCGCTGACCTACAGGCATCATTGTACCACCCCACTCTTTTCATGGTTGCTGTTTCTCCCCTTGGCTTCTTTACTGGCTTAAAAAAATAGCCCCTTATGTTGACAAAAAAATTCTCATGGAGTTTGGTAACTTCCCCCAATTCTTTCCCTGCACCAACTATAGTATCCATATCAAAAATAGCTTTATCCAGCTCCTTATTGATATTATCCAACACCCTTTTGTTCGTCATGACTTGTAGCCACTTGATCCGCGTCATGTCATTTGAAGGAACGCTTTCAGAAAAAGCTTGCTCAGCCCCCTCTATCCCCACTGTCTTCCCCCCCCCACCAATGATGGTCTATGCACAGGGGGTTCTGGTCACTCACCTGCCTGACAACTACCTTCATATCCTCCAGATAACGCCAGTGTGCCATATTGCAAAACACATAATCAATCCTGCTTTTAGAACGGCCATTGTCAAAGGTATTTTCCCCAATATTGACATTCACATATTACCATATCAGAGCCGCTATAGGAAAATACTCTCCCCAGCTCTCAGCTGCACCCTCCGTGCTTTCTGTGCTGCAGACTCCTTTGACCAGTGACACAGGTAGGCAGGGCTGGGCTGGCAGTAGCGGGCACCGGGCATTTCTCCGATGGGCTCTCAGGGTGTGGGACGGTTTTGGGCACCCGGGGCAGTTTATGTTACTGGGGGACAGTTTTGCAGCATGGCTACAATATCGGCCCCTTGTAACAAAACCTGTAGCGGTGAGATGAGAGTGGTGCTTTCCACTAGCACGCCCCCACCCCTGGGACCAGCCGAGCTGTTTGCCAGGGCCTGTTTTGGTTCTCAGTTGGGCGTGCACGTAGCCACCAGACAAAAAATGTGTACAATGCTGCGCAGGCCGACAGACCGTACAGTAGAGATGGAAGTTGTGTCTTGATGCCCCTCTGGAAAGAGAAGATTGTCCCTTCTATTGTGCTAACTTACAAATGCTCATATCCAACTGTAATTTACATATCTTACATTTTAAATATTTGCATCAAATGTACCACACACCATTGAAACTGTTCAAATGTGGGTTGAAGCCCGACAGAAAACTTAAACAATGCACTTTGCAAGAGGCGGACTGCCTTCATCTGGCCAGGCTCTGCCCTAAGATCAGTGCTTACTGGGTGCAAATCACAGCGGACACGATACTGGAAACAGTGAGCAGGACCCCGGAACTGTGCTTGCTGGGACTGGTCATGAGCTTACTGCCAACGAACTGACGCATCGTGGCCGAGACTCTTCTACTGGCAAAGAGAAGGGTGGTAATCCACTGGTACTGTTCCCATCAAGAAACAATGGTTCCATGACGTGACATCCAGCAAGTACCAGCTGGAGCTATATGCAGAGGAACTACCTCGGTCCTTCTGGCTAAAGAATATTTGGACACCACTAACAACATACCTCCTCACACCTCAGGGGAGTCAGTGGGGAATCTGCACTGGCTAGCTGAGGGCGTTGAGGGGTGCTGCAGGGCACTCTTGCTCAGGTCTCTTTGAACTGTGAGATGCTAATAGGAAACTGAATCATCCATTTTGAATTGGAATTGCCCAGGATGGGTGAGTGTTTATGTCGCTATGTTTTCTGTCCGTATTTGTAGTTTTAAAAAAAAGCAAATGTAAAAAAAACAAAAAAACAATAGTGGGCGACAAGAGCATCTTGGGCCCTAATACAAGCAAGAAAATGCATCCCAGACCCTAGCCATGTCGTAACAAACTGAAATTATTTGGATTTAGTAGGATGCTCCCACACCTCTGCACTGCACCTGCTGCATTAGCAACTGGTACTGCACTGGACCGATATGTTTGCCTGTGTAGGTAAGGTATGCATGTCTGGTTCCAATCTAAACATGTACTTGCATTGTATCTTTAATTTCATCATGAGTAAATTATTGATCTTTACTTGATCCAAATACAAGAAGGAACATTATTCCTTTTGTGGGTAGAGAATCTGGAGCTTGAGAGATGTAGAGGGAACGGAATACATCTGCTGTGGAAGCAGTTATAGTGTGTGCCGTGTGCCGTGCGCCAAATTAAAATTCAAGGCGCCTTTCAAATTAAGTGCATGCAGCTGGCAGTGCACACAGAACAAAAAAAAGATTGCTCCCCTCTGAAAGCAAAAAGAAATGCTGTGCCGCTATTTTATTGCACACACTCCTTTTACATATACCTCTGTAAAGTCAGCTGCTTGAGCTATTAGTAAACTATTTCAAGTTAAAAACGAGTAGTGATTTGTGATTTTTTTGCAAGGCACGTGTTAGCTGAATATTTCTTAAAAACAGCCGGCTTCGAGGTAAACTGAATTATCCTGACTGAATATGCACATCTCTGGGCAATTGAATACGAGACAATCATACCTCAGAAGAGAAAGGAACTCTTCAGGAGAATCTAGACTCACAATTACCCACAAAGGCTCCTTCATATTCATGTCAGCCAGCTAGCTGCTCAATCATAATATAGCAAAAATAACAACTAGTGGACAGAATGCAGAACAATGTCATACATTCACCCCAGTACAGAGATCCGGGCCTAAATCCATCGTTTTTTTGTTTACTATGCCATTCCAATTTGGACCCAGCCGTATGCAAATCAGTCTTGATCCTGCGCCAAATGGGAACATTCCAGCCCGAACTGCCAAGCCAGGTCCTCCCTGAACTGGAAACAAGCACCCTAGGACTGGTTTCGGGCTTTCAGCCCTCATCAGCCAGGATAGCTTGATTCCAGTGGCATGGAGAGCACGGGACCCACGTCTGGGCATACCCGTCCCACTCGGGGTGAAAAAAGCAAAAAGAACAACTGATGGACAGAATGCAGAACAATGTCATACATTCACCCCAGTACAGAGATCTGGGCCTAAATCCATCATTTTTTTGCTCACCATGCCACATGATGAGCAAAAAATTTCACCATATGAACTTTGGACCCAGTCATATGCAAATCAGTCTTGATCCTGCACCCAATGGGAACAGTCCATCCCGAACTGCCTGGCTAGGTCCTCCCTGGAGTGGAAACAAGCATCCTAGGACCGGTTTTGGGCTTTCAGCCCTCATCAGCCAGGATAGCTTGATTCCAGTGGCATGGAGAGCACGGGACCCATGCCTGGGCATACTCACCCCACTCAAAATGACAAAAGCAAAAAGAACAACTGATGGGCAGAATGCAGAACAATGACATTAATTCACCCCAGAACAGAGATCTGGGCCTAAAGCCATCTTTTTTTTTGCTCACCATGCCATTCCAGTTTTGGACCCAGCCATATGCAAATCAGTCTTGATCCTGCGCCCAATGGGAACAGCCCAGCCGAACTGCTGGCCATATGTATTCAAGTGTCCATTCATTCGGGAAGTGAATACAAAGCAGTACCCACTGAACTATGCACATAAAATATTGCTCTTTGATATGCATGGTACACGTTCTTTGCAGTGTCAGGAGTAGGGTGGCTTGCGGTCTAGGGCCCGCCCCACTCAGCAGAGGTTTCTATCTTCCGCCATGTCTGGTGCCATTATGTGGTAAAATGCACCAGATATCTCTGGGAGGACGTTGGTGGCAGAATTCATTTGTAAGAATGACCATTGCATTCTGTCCCAGTTTATGCAAAGCGCCTATTTTATATGTATTGTCCGCCAGATGCGTGAGGTTTCACACCCTTGTCGCATGCGTGAGATTTGGCAAGGGCGTTGTCACGTCGATGTACGCGACCGCGCCCAATCTTCTGTGCTCACTATTCTGCGTGCCTTGTAGGGGTGACAGGCTGTCCCCGGAGCTCCGTTCTTGTTTTAGGTCCTGAGAAGCCTTTTCAGATTGCGGAGTAGCAGCGGTGAGTTGACCAGTCCTGGGAGCAGTTTCGTTTCGAATTCTGCAGCGGTGCAGCAGTTTCTGGCTTTTTTCCTCGGTGAAGAACGTCTTCGAGTGTCCTGTGAAGCTGTTACGCCCTTCGAGTTAGTAGAGTAGGTCGTACTCGACAGGTAGGAGGAAAATATAAGTCAATTCAAGATTTCAAGGTCAATTTTAAGAGTTTTGAGATAAGGCTTATTCTGATGAATAAGGTATAAGACTAAATAAGCATTTTATGCTAGTTTCAAGGTATGTTTTGGGGCATTCAATATTCCTTGTGTAATTGTGGCGCATTCAAAATTCTTTGTTCTTTGTATAATTGTGGCGCATTTAATATTCCTAGAATAATTGCGAATTTAGACAGAATCAGTAATTTATATATTGCTTTTGGGAAGTGTGTAAAGGAGTTATTTACAGATACAATTAAGACACAAATTCCTGTGTGTATATTTTGTTTTGGTGTTTAATCTGCTAAAATCCTGCTTGAAAAAACTAAATATCAAGAAAGGAAGTCAAATTGCTAGTGCATATTTACATAAGTAAGAACAGCCTTTTTCTACTGAAACTGAAGTAGATTTCACTAATAGGCTGACTTGATCTATAGAGAGAATAAAAGACCTTTTGATTAATATTATTTTTTGGTCAAGCAAAGCAATAGAATATTTGCAACAATAACTTTTCCTTTTCAGATCTCCTTCCCAGCTGTTCCCTTCCTTCTCCCCTTTTCCCTCCGCTTGATCACTTCAATATTCTGTGTAATTACTACAATCAGAATTGGAGATATCGAGAGGTGGGCCCTTATAGCATCACATCAGATCCTGAGAAAGACTTCGTCTGACAGCAGCAGGCCTCTTACTTCTCTGCGCTACCTTAGATGAGTAAAACAGCCACTGGACAAAACATGCTCCCATCTCTCTCCAGCAGTACATTGACCACCAAAGTTTCTTGGCACTTGCATTGTTGACTGAAACCTGCTAAGTATACAAAGAACTTGCAGTGTTTTTAAAAGTCCTGCACTTGTACAAAACCGGTCCCCCCAAACTAAACTGGCCCCCTACCCTTCCAGTCGCCCTGGGAAATGCCTGATGCCTGGAAACTCAAGTCTGGCATACTTACCTTTTTCAATGCAATACTGCAGATATGTATGCTCATTAGATATAAACGTCATTTATCAGTGTTAGTGTAATATACAGAATTTTCCCGAATATCATTTGAATTGGGTTCCTGCCTGAATGATGCACATAAGCATGTTTGGTACAAAAAAGAAGGCATCTGGGTAGACCTATGAGGTAAGCACATAAATGTTATTCATAAGGACCCTCACACAGGACCACTTACCCTTTTGATCTTCCTGTACAATTCCTGCCTGTATTTTACTTGCTGAGGCAGAGGTTCCTGTGTTGTGCCAGAGGCTAAGCTCTCTCGCTGGTTCAGAGACACGCTTGCCATAAGTTGATTGGAAGCTGCGTGACCCAGACGATGCTTTGTCAAGGCAGAGGATCATCCAGCTCTTCAGAGTAGGTGCCGTGTGTTCGGCCCCTTCATAGCCTTTCTACTAGTCCCAGATTCGGCTGCACTGTCTAATCCCAAGTCTCTTGTGTTATTCACTGTGTTTCCAGTTTAGGGTGCACAGGTACCCCGCTCAGTGTAGTCAGTTTGTTAAAATAAACTAGTTTGTGTGCCTCCCTGCACCACAGCATCCTCTACACAGAGGATTTCACACTCCTTGTTCTGGAATCCACTGCTAATCAAGGGCTGATATTGCATTGCCAACAATCTGCTCTGCTCTGTTGTGTCACCAGTTAATTTATAGTTGTTTTATGTTTGAACACCCTCTTTTGCACAGCACTCTGAGACCTGCTTGGGGGTAGTTTGCATCTTATAAAACAATAAATGGATCTTTGGTGTGGCCAGGCGTGGCATCACATTGTTTACGAGCCATCGTGTGCACTAGCTCATAGAAGTACAAGTCACCTGCTGGTCGCTTCAGGACACTGCAAGGGGATAGGAGAGGGCTGTATAGAGTTGGCGGCTGGAATCAGCTTTATGGCTGACTACGCCACTTCGAAGTACTGATGGAGAGGAGGAGAATTAAGTGTTGGTATGCGAGAGAGAGAGAACATAAGCAAAGAGGGGTGACGGGAAAGCAGAATGGAACACTGCTTCTATGCTTGCCACTCTACACTATTCAGGCCACCATTCACACATAGGAAGGACTCTTAATTGAGACTGTGAGGGCATTCAGGCAGCTGAGAATTGAGTGGGTAAGGGTGAATGGGGTCAATAGAACGGGCAAGATTCTTACTTTCGGGGGAGGGGGTGGGTCAGATTGGACCCCCTCAGCGTTCTCAAATGAAGTTAACATTAGGCAGGTGGCTTCATCTCACATCTGGCTTCATCACATCCCGTCCTATAATTGTCCATATTTTAAGGGTAATAACCTGTTTCATGCTAAGTTTCAACCCACGCTTCCAAGCATTTCAAACAATATATGCTACTGTTATCCTGTGAAATGATATTTAATTTACCATCCTCTGAAGGATTGAGATCTCATTTAGCCTCTCTGTGGTTCCGACTAATGGCCCACAGGTCTCAGTGGTGAGTGCAACCACGGGCTCAAATTAAGCACTGGCTGCAGGCTTTATCATGAACTGAGTAGGGGCAGCGCAGCCACTTTACTGGCTGTCTTGAGTGCAGAGGCACAGGTACGAAACACTATGGACCAGGCCTCGTGATCTGCACAAGTGGCATGTAGTTTTGATGGGAATTTTTGTACAAATATTTGGACCCTACCACTGGTAGAAAGTAGAAAAATAAAATGGTATGTTTAGCTGATTTATCAGTGCAAATGTGTAACTGATCGTCACTGCATCGTTTCCCTGGAAAATGTTGTCAATGCCTGTACACAATTGTCCAGCAGGTTAATTACACATGATTTGGCAATTGACGTGGTTCTCAATAAAGCTCCACCCCTGTGTCCCTCTCTACCTGAGTAAATGCGCTCTTCTGTATCTGTGCAACACTTGTGGTAGGGTGTGCCACGCATGGCTTCCACCTTCTAACCAACACAAAGCGCACTGAAACAGCTAGCAGGCACTATGGACAGTGTTTCTAAAGTGCCAACATACCTCAGTGAATTAATACTCGTCATTGACATCTCATGTGTATGGATCACGCTGGCAAAACCAATGAATGCTTCCCAGGTCGGTTAATTTGAGGATCGCTAGATTGGATACATAATGCTTAGAAATGGCAGAAGTGGTTTAAAGTGCTTTGCAACTAATATTTACTTGTACACAAGTCAAGTTGAACTGGTGTTGCAATTTACCAACGAAGTACAGGCTAGTGCTGCAACGCTGGCTTTGCAATAGCACAGCTCACATGCTTAGAAACTGATGCTTTTTGGTACTTACAGTATTTTGTCAGCCATTTGTCTGTCTGACCTCTACCCTGCTTCAGAGTGAATGAGGCTTCTACTGAGGAGCAACTCTAGAAGTAACCATTTTGGTACCCTACAGGACTGTATCTGTGATCCAGGTTCAGGTTTTATAGGAGGCTCAAGCATTTTATTATTCTGGATGAATCACATAGGGGCCCATTACGATGTCCGCCTGCCACCCTAATGGTAAACGGGGCCAACCGCCAGAGGTGCAGCATTCCCGCCATGCCAATTAGGATGCGCCCGCCACCCTGGCGGTCGCATCCTGCATATTATGCATTGTGGCGGGAGGTGCTGTCAGCACACCCGCCAAAATGCACAAAATGCATGCTGTGCATTGGCAGGCACAATGTGACAGCACCGCACGGTGCCTGCCACCCTGTGCCAATGAAGCGGGGTACCGTAGGTATCCCCAAAGTGCACCCCGATCCCCCCCAACACCCTGGGGGCCTGCAACAGACCCCCAATGCCAAAGACCGCTTGCCTTTCCATGGTGGCGTTGCCGCCATGGAAAGGCCTTTTTCTGCATCCATCATAAAATGGATGGCGGTGCCTGCAAGGCACTGCCACCATATTATCTGTCTTTTCCGCCCGGCCAGCAATCCGACGGGAGGAAAAGCGGAAGACGGTCTTTCCATCCGCTGGGGGTGCCCCTCGCCATACTAATATGGCGGGGGTGTCACAGGGACATGTGGCAGGCAGATCGCCTCCACCAGGCCGGCGGTGGCCACTGCCGGCCCGGCATTGGCGATCCACCCGTTATCATAATTGGCCCCTTAGTCTCCTCAGGTGCCTAAAAAAGCAAGTATTTGCAATGTAATAGGCCTCCCATTACTGAAAGCTTGATCTTTTGCCGTGCATTATTATTTGCAATGCCAATAGGTCAAACTATCAGTAATGCGAGACCTATTGCATTGTAAATGCTTGTTTTAAAACACCAAATCCCTGAACACAGACAAAGCAGTGGTAAACATTAAAAAAATAACATACGAAAAACAGCTGATAAGACATATGACATTTTCCAGGGTATTCTTTCTTTTTCTCACCTAACTTGATTTGGAGGTCAGAGGTAGTCCAGGCTCCTCTTGCAGGCCCAAGTGTTATGTATCATTTTAGGACCCTATTGTAAGTTTCCCGATTCATGCCCTTATATAGGTATAAATCACCATATCCTTATATAGGCATAGAAATCAGAACCATATTTAGGTATAGCTCATGCAGTCCAAATACAGCAGGGCTACTTTCACTAGTTCCGAAAATCCACAACGATTTCTTGGAAAAACCCGCCTTCAGCAGTCAGGGACTTTCCCTTGCTTGAATATTGACTTCTACTTGCTACTGCACGCTCGCGTAAGCTGCTGCTACCTGCTGATTTTATTATTTTAAAATTCACTTGCACCTGCACCATCGCGCTGCTCGAATTTAGGACGCAGGCGCTTCTCGAGTATTGTGGACATCTTTGGGGGCCATAATTACTATTTAGCTCTTACCTGCACTATAATCGGCTTGCCACCCGCATTTTGCGGGGCCTAGGGCTTGTTGGAACCGCATCGCGGTGTTTTGGCCGCCATCTTGGGTGTGGGTAGCCAGGAGGTGCTGATTAACAGGCGCCATCTTTAGTGAGGGGCCAGAGGTTTGCCTTGCAGGACTCCCGCGCTCAGAGGAGTTCATAAAAGCAGGAACTTCCTCAGCTCAGGTAGACTTCTACTTGCTACTGCACGCTCGCGTAAGCTGCTGCTACCTGCTGATTTTATTATTTTAAATTTCACTAGCACTTGCACCTGCACCATCGCGTTGCTCGAATTTAGGACGCAGGCGCTTCTCGAGTATTGTGGACATCTTTGGGGGCCATAATTACTATTTAGCTCTTACCTGCACTATAATCGTCTTGTTGGAACCGCATTGCGGCGTTTTGGCCGCCATCTTGGATGTGGGTAGCCAGGTGGTGCCGATTAACAGGCACCATCTTGGGTGAGGGGCCAGAGGTTTGCCTCGCAGGACTCCCGTGCTCAACGGCTATATAAGATGTGCCTTCCTCAAGCGTGCAGCGCAGCCGCCCAGCGGGCACGCCGATGGCGCGCCAGAGGTGCGCCAGAGTAAGCCCGTTTGCGCCCGTTCGCGTACAGATCGCGACAAGCTCTAGCTATGCTGCCTCTCTGGCCCAACCTCGTTTAATCTACTCCAGAGCAGAGCTAATTCAGCTCGGTCAACATCTCCCGGAAGTAATCTGCCGGTTCTGCCATCAATAACTCTGGGGTGCTGTCCTGTGGTCTGCTCAATGTTCGGTCGCTCTGTAAGCATCATGTTGAAATCGCACTCCTAATTGACTCATATGGGTTGGATGTGCTCTTTCTCACAGAGACGTGGACTCGAGCAGACAGTGTGGTAGAACTTGGGTTGGCCTGCCCTTCGGGATATAAAATCAGGCATAACCCTCGTCTGGGGAGTAGAGGTGGAGGTATAGGGCTTATCTTTAGAGACACTTTGGCCTTCTCTCAGTTTGCGGTAAAGGCGGTCCAAGGATTTGAACTTATGGGCTTCTCTCTTAAAGGACATAAAGGAGTTTTGCAATCCGGATTGTTATGTTATAGACAACCCGGTAATGCATTGTCCAAGCTACCAGAACTGTTTGACTTAATCTATGATATTTCTAATACTCATGCCAGATGAATTATTTTGGGGGATTTTAATCTGTGGCCTAACGGGCCTTCGGATACAGCCTATAGAGAATTGTGTCAGGCCTGCAGCAACCTTCAGATGCAGCAGCTGGTACTCTCACAGACTCACCTGAAGAGCCATGCCCTAGACCTGGTTTTTGCGGAAACCACTCAGGTTGTGATCAGGGATATAGTTACCCAATGCTGGACGGATCACGCTTTAGTCCATTTCTCCCTACACCTCCCCGCCGACTCCTTGAGAGAGAGCGGTTCGGGGCCTACCAAAGTCAGTAGGCAATGGTCCAAACTCCTGAACAACACTGGTCCACCTACTGTGCTCCCTGGAGGTTTCATTTTGGAGGGGAACATGGAGGCGAGTTATTACAGTCTGTGTCAGCAAATCACCAACTCGCTGGACAAGCTGGCCCCCCTACGGAAATCAAGAGATAGACGTAGGCCTGCCATGCCATGGTATTCAAACAACCTTCTCCAATTGAAACTGCGGTGCAAACAGGCAGAAAGGGCATGGAGGAAGCATTACTCTGAGTCTGCTAGATCCCTCTTCAAACAAGCACTGCTGGACTATAATGCCCAGATTAAGTGTGCTAAAGCTAAATATCTAGAGGATATGCTGTTGCAGGCATCCAATAAATCGCAGACCTTGTTTAAAATAGTTAATGACCTTTCCAGGCCGACTTGTGCGGCAAACAATATCCCGGCCTCACAGTCCCTATGTGATACTTTGGCAGCTGCCTTTGAGGATAAAATTGCCACTATCATCAGTGGACTTTCTAACTCAGGTATTCCCTGTTCCCAGTCTTGAGCTCCCCCTGCACCTACTCTTATTTTAGGTGAGTCAGAAGACCTGACAGGTCATCCTCGGCTGGAGAGTTTTACTCTTCCCCCGTTCGATGATTTCTGCTCTCTAGCTAATGGTGTGCCCTCGGGCTCTCCCCTTGACCCACTACCCCATAAATTCTGGAAGCTTTTTCAGGAGGAACTATTTCGCCCCCTCTATTCCATCTGTCATCAGTCTTTTAGCACTGCCATGGTTCCGGAGTGTTGGAAGCTGGCAGTGGTCTCTCACCTCTTGAAGAAATCCACACTCGATCCCACCTGTCTGGTGAATTACCGGCCAATCTCGTTGCTTCCCTTACCAGTCAAGATCATGGAGAAACTCGTGACCCAGTCTCTGTCCAGCTTTCTGGAAAGTAACACCTGTTTGGATGTGGCCCAGTTCGGCTTCCGGCCGGCTCATGGTACGGAGTCGGCACTGGTGGTCGTGCTGGATGCTCTTCGTTCGCGGGTCAACAATGGCCGGGCAGCCTTCTTAGTGCTGCTTGACATGTCGGCCACGTTCGATACGGTCAGCCACTCCACTCTCATCAGCAGGCTGGAGGAGATTGGGGTAGCGGGATTGGCACGGGATTGGCTAATCTCATATCTCCAGAATAGACACCAGGTGGTGGCTTTACCGCCTTTCAGGTCAGGTATCAGGAGAGTAGGGCAGGGTGTACTCCAAGGGTCAGCGATTAGTCCTATTTTATTTAATTTGTACCTTCGTCCCCTGATTAGTTTGATTAAGTCCTTCGGTATCTCTGTGATTAACTACGCTGACGACACCCAGCTCATCTTCTCCCTTGAAGGAGAAGATGATGTGTCCAAGGAGACTTTCCATCGATGTATGACTGCCACTGAAGACTGGTTGAGAAACAATTCTCTCCATTTTAACGGCTCAAAGACCGAGGTACTGTATTGTTCATCTGACCGTACCCCGCGTCCTTTACCGGCAGATTTCTGGCCTTCATCCTCCCTTGCCACAGTGGTGGCGGCGGACTCTGCTTGCAACCTTGGAGTCATGTTCGGCCCTAATTTACAGCTCGATAGGTTTGTTAACAAAACCATTTCTACTTGCATGATGCTACTCCGCACTTTGCGAAAAATTCTTCCCCTGCTTCCGGCTCAGGCCAGGACAGAGGTGGTGCGTGGTATTATCCTTAGCAGGATTGATTACTGTAACGCACTCTCCTGGGGGCACTCAGCACTCTGATTAGCAAGCTGCAGCGTATTGAGAACATGGCAGCGAAGCTCGCTCTCTCCAGGCCACGCGCAGCTTCCTCCTCCCTCGCACTAAAAGACCTTCACTGGTTACCAGTTCAGCAGCGAATCTGCTTTAAAGCTTTCTGCCTGGTCTTTAAGGCTCTGCACGATCAAGGACCAGTCATGCTGCAGAAGCTTTTCTCGTGGTACCATGCAGCAAGACCATTACGCTCCTCCTCGGCATGTCTGGTGGTGGTTCCGAGAATCCAGAGGCTACGGATGGGTAGTCGCTCCTTTGAATAAGCAGCCGCCAAACTCTGGAACTCCCTCCCCCTGTCTTTGAGGAGCCTAAGGGTATTTCCATCTTTCAAGAGGGGCTTAAAAACCTACCTCTTCCCTAGGACAGTGTAATGGTGTGATTGTGTATCTGGTTCAGTAGAGTCAAAGCACCAGGATACCCTTTGGGTGACAGTCTGTGCTATACAAATGTGCAATACATACATTTATCCAAGAACTCGTGGAGTTTTCAAAGAACTGAGACTCTTTGGTGACGTTATTATGTCCACCTTTTTTACGTCAAACTCGGCACCTTCAAGGTATAAATATGCCCACACTCGCCCAAGCCAACACACAGTGGTTTGGAGCAGTTCGACTATCTACTTGCCAGACGCACCCTGCTACAGCAAGTGCTGAAGGAAGCCGACCCTCCAGCAGACGCCCTGAGAGAGACGCTGTCTTTTCTCCTGCCAAGAAATCCAGCTCCTGTATCTCCAAGCTACCCTTGCGGGTTGTTGGGAAATCGAGTCTCGAGACCGACCCTCTTCATTCTAATCAAAGGTATGGAGCTGATTAGACTCTTAGAGAAATATTGAGCAGATTCTTGGCAAAATAATACTACATTTATGCTACACCACACTTACGTCTTCCCTCGTACTAAGCTTAGGTTAGGTACACCGGAGTAGGCTTATTTTAGAAGCACCAGTTGAGTACTTTTAGACTCTGGTATTTATGCATGTATTTATATATGGTTTAGGAACCATACAATGCTCTTAAAGTATTATTTTATTCTACTTTTTATACTGTACGTGTTTTATTTTACAAACAGTTTTACTATTGTAGCAGTTCATTTCTTATGCTTGACAAACAAGACTGTTCAATAAAACCTTTTATTGAAAACCCCCGTCTTTCTACTTTCTCTGCACCTCTAGTGAAACGAAGCATGCACGATTGACTGAGTGAAATATCCATCTATTGTTTTCACGACTCTGAAGATACGTTTTATCTTGGGGAAACAAAGTTGTCATGTTTATGCGGTTGTCAGAGACTAATCCCTTCTTGTGAATTCGAGAAAGTTTCTAGTGACCTCTGAGCTGGCTGGCACACACAAGTAAGTCTAGTATATTCGATAGAGACCTAGTCGACCTCAGTCCTACGTCTAATCTATAGGATATATTATTCCAATGCGCAGAGCCTATTGGGAATATAGGAACTACACTACACCAGTGCAGGGAAAAGAGCAGAGCTGCTACAGCAGCCACAGTCATCCTATTTTCCAGTTCTGGAAGGGTGGATATCAGATTTACAGCAAGCCATAAATCCCTTTTCTTCTATTCCAAGGGGCATCTGTCAGTCTGCCTGAGCCCGAAGATGAAGGGCAGAGGAGATCAAGGGCGGGGCCACCAAAGCATCCTGATGTGACCATTGAAATGGTCACAGTGGGGGCTGGCAGGCAGCGTTCTCACTAAATGAAGTGTGAATCACGGTGGCAGCAGGGCCATCAGAGGTAGCAATTTTCGCGCTAACCTAAGACTGATGGCCCTTTCAGTGTTGCTTTGCAGGCCCCTAGAAAGAAGGGAAGGGGGAGGATGTCATGGGCACTGCAGAGTAGGGTGGCCAACTGGCATGGGCACAAATTTCAGGATGGCGAGTGTAAAAATACAGGACAAGGGGTCAAAATTCGGGACAAAAATTTGAGGCAACAGGTATGCTTTGAAGATACATCACTGGATATCATGCAATAGTATATAAATAAATAGGCAAGGAACATAAGTAAAAGTCACTTCTCCTGCCCTGCCACTTTCTCCTGCCCGGTCACTTCTCCTACCCCGTCCCTAGTCCTTCCCTGTCATTTCCCCTGCCCCATCACTGCTCCTGCCCATTCACTTCTCCTGCCCTGTCACTTCTCCTGCCTGTTCACTGCTCCTGCCCATTTACTGCTCCTGTCCATTATCTGCTTCTGCCTGTTCACTGCTCCTACCCATTCACCACTCCTGCGCATGCCAAATCACTTCTCCTGCCTGCCACTTCTCCTGCGCCGTCACTTCTCCTGCCCCATAACTTCTCCTGTCCCGTCACTTCTCCTGCCCCATCACTTCTTCTGCCCTGTCACCGCTCCTGCCTGTTTACTGATCCTGCCCTTTCACTGCTCCTGTCCAGTCAGTACTCCTCCTTATGCTCCATCACCACTCCTGGATCATCCATTACCCTGCACCCTCCCTTCTCCTGCTCCGTGACTTCTCCTGGCCCATCACTTCTCCTGTCCCATCACCTCTCCTGCCCTGTTCACCACTCCTGTCTGGTCACCGTTCCTGTCCATTCACCACTCCTGTCCGTTCACTGCTCCTGTCCATTCACGCTCCTACCCTGTCACTGCTCCTGCTCATGCCTAATCACTGCTTCTGCCCTGTCAACTCTCCTGCCCTATCACCTCTCCTGCCCCATCACCACTCCTGCCCCATCACCACTCCTGCCCGTCACTTCTCCTGCCCCTCACTTCTCCTGACCGTCACTTCTCCTGCCCGGTCACCTCTCCTGCCCTGTCACCTCTCCTTTGCTGTTGCCTCTCCTTCCCTGTCACCTCTCCTGCCCTGTTCCTTCTCCTGCCCTGTCCCTTTACCTGTCCCATCACTTCTCCTGTCCCGTCACTTCTCCTGTCCTGTCAGTTCTACTGCCCGTCGTTTCTGCTCCGTTCACTGCTCCTGCCCCGTTCACTGCTACTGACCCATTCACTGCTCCTGCCCCATCACTTCTGTCCGTTCACTGCTCCTGCCCCGTTCACTGCTCCTGCCCCATTCACTGCTCCTGCCCCCGTCACTGCTCCTGTCCATTCACCGCTCCAGCCTGGGTACCACTCCTGATCATGCCCAATCAATGCTCCTGCCCCATCACTTCGTCTGCTTCATCACCTTCCTGCCTGTCACCTCTCCTGCCCCGTCACCTCTCCTGCTGATCAGGTCACCTGCCTGTCACGTCACCTGCCCGTCACTTCTCCTGCCCGGTCACTTCTCCTACCCGGTCACCTCTTCTGCCCTGTCACCTCTCCTTCCACGTCACTTCTCCTTCCCCGTCGTTTCTCCTGCCCTGTCACTTCTCCTGCTCCATCAATGCTTCTGCCCCATTCACTGCCCCTGCCCCGTTCACTGCTCCTGCCCCATTCATTGCTCCTGTCCTTTCACTGCTCCCGCCCGGTTACCGCTCCTGCTCATGCCTCATCACCACATCTGCCCCATCACTTCTCCTGCTTTGTAACTTCTCCTGCCCCATCACCTCTCCAGCCCCGTCACCTCTCCTGCCCCATCACTTCTCTTGCCACATCACTTCTCCTGTCCCATCACTTCTTCTGCCCGTCACTTCTCCTTCCCAGTCACCACTCATGCCCGGTCACCACTCCTGCCTGGTCACCATTCCTGCCCGGTCACCACTCCTGCCCGGTCACCACTCCTGCCCAGTCACCTCTCCTGCCCAGACACCTCTCCTTTCCTGTTGCTTCTCCTGCCCCGTCACTTTTCCTGCCCCTCGCCGCTCCTGGCCGTTCACTGCTTCTGCCCGTTCACTACTCCTGTCCGGTCAGCACTCCTGCTCAGCCCGATCACCGCTCCTGCCCCATCACCTCCCCTGTCCCATCCTGCACCGTTCACTGCTTCTATTCATTCACTTTCTATTTGTGACCTAAAGGTGTTAATACAGCTCAAAGCACCGAAACGCGTCGACAAAGGACTTTCTTCTGTCATTTTATATTTGATGTCATGATGTTATGAATTTTTAATGTGTGAATATCACTCTGTATTGATTATTTGTACTTTGAGTTGGAACAACTATAGTGATTATTATATGTATTAGATAATTATTCTTTGAGGATATGTTTTAAGAAAATGTTATGGAATAAATTAATTCAAATATTTTTAATATAATCAAAATAAAATTTGAGAGACAAAAGTAACCCCAGTTTTGTGCAGATATAGTTATCCGTGTCACTATTGAACACTAAAAGTTATATTAGTGTGTAGGCCTTTAGGTCACAAATAGAAAGTGAGTAACACAGAAAGGAATTCTCTTTTTTTACTGTTTCATACCCAGTCCTTTCTGGTATTCTGGGAAACTCTCTCTTTTGAAAGTTGTTCTACAGCTCTTGTAGCTGGAGAGTTAGGACGTGTATAAAAAAATCATGGAAACTTTACGCATTTTCGGCTTTTCCGAAGACCAATTCAAAAAACTCACAGGGGGTATTTCCAAAACAATTAACTCAATGACTTTATCTAGAAATGATGATGAAAGATGGAATAAACTATGGAATCTGAAGAAAAAGATGATTCCGACCAAATTACATTCGGAGTTCATCATCCAATACTGTAAAAAGGGAATTATACCTGTGGGACTTCAAATTAAAAACGAGCCAGGATTATTTGTAAAAAATGAAAAGTTTAAGGAAAACTGGACACTCATCGCGAACTGATGCAGTCGGGATTGGATGTTGTTGATAATTGAAACAGCTCAGGACATAATAATAATTGAAAGAGAGGAGATTGAGAGCCTAGAAAAGGAACTTAATGAAAGTACGGCCCTTGAAGATGCCAAGAAAAAATTAGATGAAATCCAAGAAGACATCAGTGGTTATCAGGAATATATGATCAAAAAGAAATCGAACAAATTAAGAAAGGATATAGCTAACTATAGGGTAGAGACGGTTTACCCCTACATTTAGAAAGACTATTATGATCAACCAGCGGCAAATGAATACGGGGGTAAACAGTTCCGGTACAATGAAAACAGATTCTTCAAAAAGAATGTAACTTTCTCAGACACCTCATATAACAGCTCAGACTCGGAAGGAGAGAGAAATGGGGATAATAGAAATAGGAAAGACCAAAGAGATGGGGAAGCAGGGAGTAGCAGGGAATACTCAACAGCTTTTTTAGGTCAACCACAGAGGCGCCAACCCAGGGGTTTCAGAACACGGGGGAGGGGCCGTCCTGGCAACACACAAACTGGGAACACGATGAGGAGACCATACATGCGAACTCGCAGCCACAAGGATTGGGAATAGAGAATGGAAATATGAAAGCCTTGATAATAAATCTCCCAGATAAAATCTTGTCCGCTCATGAAGTTAATGTTCTAGAAAAGGGATTAGGATTTGCCCCTAGCACACAAGGATGTAGATACGCAATAGAAAGAGATGTTAGACACCTATTTAGGAAGATTAGAATAAAAAAAAATGTTGATGGAAAAGACGAGAGAGTAACTAACAACAAGTCTGGTCTTAAACCCCATCAACTTGGACACCTAATATAGGCATGGTTGGCCGGGAAGTTGACACTTTTGAAAAAGTGGTCACAAGTGTCCTAGAAAAATTACTAGACATTAAAGTTTGGACAGAAAACAATCTATCCAAAATGGAAAGAGAAGCACTAAAAAATGTGTCCACCTGTGATGATATAACTATAAAACCGGGCGACAAGGGGGGTAGTATAGTGATTTTAAAAACAGAAGATTATGATCTAAGAATGCTTAAATTGTTAGAAAATAAATCACACTATAAACCATCTAGTGCTAAAGACTGGGAAAATCTTAAAAAGAAAGTAAGGGATGTAGTCAGCTACGCCAAAGAAGACAACATTATTAGTGAAGAGGAATACCGGTTTTTAATAAATGACCACCCCAAGATACCAGTCTTATACGGGCTCCCCAAGGTGCATAAGAGCATGGAGGACCCACCCATGCGGCCAATAGTATCAGGAATGGAATCATTAACTGAACCATTAAGCAAATACGTGGACCACTTTATCCAACCTCTGTTAGCCCTTTTACCGTCGTATATAAAGGATACGACACATATGATCTCCAAAGTTGAAGGGATTGAGTTCAATAAAAACACACACAATGGCTTGTGTGTTTAGATATTGAATCTCTTTACACAAATATTCCGCAGCAAGACACAGTGAGGATGATGGAAGACATTCTGAAAAATGATGAGGGAGACTTAACACCTCAGAATACCTTCATCATCGAATGTATTGAGATCATTCTGATGAACAACATTTTCCTATTTAAAAAAAATGATTACTGTCAAACCCAGGGTACCAGCATGGGTGGCACATGTGCTCCCAGTCTGGCATGCCTATATGTCGGAAAATTTGAACAGCACCATATCTACAATGAGATGAGTCCCTTTTTTGAAAATGTCAAACACTGGTCTAGGTTTATAGATGATATTTTCTTTATTTGGGACGGAATTGAAGAGGACCTCGACAGCTTTTTAGAGTGGTTAAATTGTGGAGACCCAAACCTTAGATTTAGATCAACCAAAAGCCAACAAGCTGTAGATTTCCTAGATATAAAGATCATAGAAAAGGAAGGTGTTTTAAATGTTGAACTGTATGTTAAACCGTCAGACAGGAATACCCTCCTTCACCATACTAGCTACCATCCGAAATGCCAAAACCAATGAAAGATCTGAACAACAGAAAAATGAAATTGTGATGGTTTCTGACTTCAATTGTGTCAGTAATAAAGTCAAGAATCTCATTAACAAAAATTGGTCCTTACTGAACAAAGCAGGTGTAGCACCTATGCCCAAACCAATCTTTGCCTATAGAAGGAATAGAACCATCAGGAATCACTTAGTACAAACATTCAGAGAACCTAAATCTTCCGGACTAAGAAATATAACTAAAAAACTCCGATTAGAGGCAATTTGCCATGTGGAACTTGTTCACATTGCAAAAACATCGTGAAAACAGCCAGGTTAGAGATAAATGGTATCTCCCACTGGATGAACGACCATGTCAACTGTCAAACCTCCAATGTGGTGTATCTCTTGATCTGTCCCTGCAACAAATGTTATGTAGGGGAGACCGGGCAAGAAATGCGCCAACGGCTCACTGAACTCCGGTCCACACTAAAAAATCTCAAAAAGAATGCACCACTAGTGAAGCATTGGATTGCGGAAAAACATGGAATAGATGACATCAAATGGTTCATTCTCGAGAAATTCAAAATATCAGTTTGTGGCGGCGATATAAACAAAAAATGCAAACAAAGAGAACAATTTTTTATGTCTAAGTTTAAAACATACTACTTAGGATTGAACTGCAGAGAAGA
Organism: Lissotriton vulgaris; assembly: GCF_964263255.1. Classification (NCBI taxonomy): domain Eukaryota; kingdom Metazoa; phylum Chordata; class Amphibia; order Caudata; family Salamandridae; genus Lissotriton; species Lissotriton vulgaris. Next base: position 1,085,767,430 of record NC_141694.1, on the reverse strand, counting down.
ATGGGATAGACTAATGAGGTAGAACTCCACTTCTTTAACACTGTTATGAAGAATACCATCATGATAGGGACTCTTCTGTAAAAATATGTGTGTATAATATGTAGTAGACAAGTTAGAGACCCTGATTATGCTTTTGTTAAAGTCGTTTTTAGGATGACCTAGCATGATTTATGTTAATCACATAGGGTGAATGAACATGAAGGTGAAGAAATGTGGGTTATTCATCAATAAATTAAAAGAAGGCGCACAAAGTTGCATACCTGGGTAATAAGTTGTATTTCCAATAGAACAGGGATGGGTTGGAAAGCATTATTTTTTACCAAAATATAAATGGTAATTCTGGGAATAAACAGTGATGTATGATTTTTCTAACAACATTAATATAAAATGATTAATAAATGCGTGACAATGCCAATTCCAATAAGTGTCTAGACAATGATGGGATGTAATGTTCTATACATAGATATATTAACTTATGCATGATTAGGTCAACATACTGATGTATGAACCCCAACATCGATATATTTACTTTATGTGAACATATGTAATAATTGGGTTTATGTCAATGTCAACTGCTTTGCATTTTGTTTCAAACTGACCATATATAAGTGGAAAGATGGTGAACCTTTAAATATCTTGCTACCTCTTATACCAACTACAACAATATCTATGGGGCATGTTTATGGGCATTTTTATATGGAATTTGATACGTATCTCTATATGTATCCCAGTATATAGATTTAAATACAGATATAATTGCTGTCCTTTAGGTATGTTTAAGGAATATCAACATTTGAAATGATGGCAGTTGCACTACATGTACACTTGGGTGGCTTACTTAGACACTATACAATTCCACACCAGTATTCTAAAACCCCAGCGCAACATGCAAATAGGTCAATCGAAAGAACGCAACATTGTGTGATTTTGTAAGGTTACAAATTGAGTTTGTGACTTTGCATAAAACACATGACACAAATTTTAAATATATGCTATTTAAGTCGACTGAGCAAATAGAAAACTGTCAAGTGTGAGATGTTCCATTTTATCCTTTTGGAACGCATCTCACATGTTTAATCTAGCTCTCCCGACGAATTTTGTAGTTCAGCAAATGTAAATAAACTACAAAAATGGCGTTAATCACCATAGGAAGAGTAGCCTAAGTAACAAGCACGCGAACGCAATCGCGGCGTAAGAAATCTCCTGCAGTCGTTTTAATGTCCGTGTAGTTCATTAACCATTATAAAACTATCAGACGATTATATATGCCGAACTAGAGCAAATTAATTGTACTCCCCGATATATTTGCTTCAAGTACTCCCATGCACAGATAATGGTAAACTACCAAAATGGCGGACAGGATCAGCGTTTTCAGCGCATATTATTGAATATTTGCAGCTAATTAACTAATTAGGACTAAGGGTCTTTGTAATATAAACACCGAGCAGGCGTCCTCTCTCATTCCACCTACGGGAGAGAGGACGTGTTGATCGCTCCGGTTTCACAGTTACGAGGTAAGCAGCACGTCACACTGGGAGGGGTCCGGGAGCCTCCGGCACACGTAACGAGTGGTGCCTGTAGCTGAAGGCAATCAAATAGGAGTCTCGCTCCGTCGAATGCCATTAGTTCCTGGAGCAGACTGATTTTAGACACTTGCTCGCTAAATGTGGAACGTTGCTTTACCCTAATCTAGGTGATATGCTAAGTGAGGTGTAAATAGGTGCACAAGACTAACCCGGAGATCTTTGAAGTTGAACGCTATGGGCTCTCCCTGCAGTCGTATAAAAGATGTGCACCTGCTAAAAGTTGCGTGCTGCCCAGCAAAATGTTATAAGCTGAGGTTACAGTCTCACGAATTTGTACAATTCCTGCCTACCACGAGCATGGTTCCAGGATACTTATGGAGACATAGCAAATACTGTTAAATCGCCAAACTTATAACAACACATAAACTTGATTAAAGTTTAAGCTTAACTTTAAAATAATGAAGAGCACTGTGTGCAAATAAGTGATAAAAGAAACAATGTAGACTGATCCCATTTCCTGAATTTAGGCAACCTTGTAAGAAGGAATATCCCTGCATTCTCAGACAAGGGTACCAAGTGAAGAAACCCCTAAGACGAGAAGAAAATCCGTCTTCAAGTATCAAACAGGGACCTCATACATGATTCTAAGGTATGTTTGGAACCCGATTAAGTCAATAACTGAGATACATTTAGACCATAGGACATAGAGACATATGAATACAATGCTCTTTTTCAGATTAAACCAAAGCAAATAACTACAAGTGATCCGGCGCAGATTTAAAATTGCAAGAATTGAACTAGACACAGGAGATATTATTCTCCCCGTTTTAAATAAGTGTAAAGGCAAATAGCTCACATTTGCGGCCTGGAATTTTAACCTGATTCATATAATTAATTAGTGTATCCTCTCTACTTAGAGAAACTGAGAATTACACATATTACTATTAACCACGAAGAGGATCTACTGTCGTTTAATCCTCAAGGGTGCAGAATCTTAAAGATACAAGATCCATGATAATACAATCCAAGTAAGATTGTCTCCCTATTTGACATAGTGACACATGGGTAACCATGCACATTAGTGTAATGGACTTTGCTCTCACCCAAATACATGATTCTAATTGTATGTATTTATTTTTAGAATGAAGAACTATTGTTTTTAAGTAAAAGTCTGTCCTGAAGAAGGTGTTAAAACAGCTCAAAGCACTGAAACGCGTCGACAAAGGACTTTCTTCTGTCATTTTATATTTGATGTCATGATGTTATGAATTTTTAATGTGTGAATATCACTCTGTATTGATTATTTGTAATTTGAGTTGGAACAACTATAGTGATTATTATATGTATTAGATAATTATTCTTTGAGGATATGTTTTAAGAAAATGTTATGGAATAAATGAATTCAAATGTTTTTAATATAATCAAAATAAAATTTGAGAGACAAAAGTAACCCCAGTTTTGTGCTGATATAATTATCTGTGTCACTACTGAACACTAAAAGTAAAATTAGTGTGTAGGCCTTTAGGTCACAAATAGAAAGTGAGTAACACAGAAAGTAATTCTCTTTTTTTACTGTTTCATACCCAGTCCTTTCTGGTATTCTGGGAAACTCTCTCTTTTGAAAGTTAGTCTATTCATTCACTGCCCCTATCCGTTCACTGCTCCTGCCCGGTTACCTCTCCTGCTCATGCCTAATCACCCCTCTTGCCCCGTCACTTCTCCTGCCCCATTACTTCTCCTGCCCTGTCACCTCTCCTTTTCTGTCGCCTCTCCTGTCCCATCACTGCTCCTGATCTGTCACCTCTCCTGCCCTGTCACTTCTCCTACCCCGTCACTTCTCCTGCCCTGTCACTTCTCCTGCCCGTTACTTCTCCTGCCCGGTCACCTCTCCTGCCCCATCAACTCTCCTTTCCTGTTGCCTCTTCTGTCCCGTCACTGCTCCTGCCCAGTTCACTCTGTGTACAACATTTACAAATTACACAATGTGGCAAGTTCCCCACAGTACTCTGTTTGGAGAAAGCTCCTCTGTAACCACTAAGTATGTTTCACCGGTAGGCAGACAGGCGCATTGTCATTCAAAAGGGTATAATCAGCCTCAATCGGAATGACAATGGGTCTTCCCGCAGTGTGTGAGAGCTCAGGGAGGGGCTTCAACAGCCTCTGGAGTTCAACAAAGAAGTGTGAGCCGCCCCTGGACCACACAAGCTGAATGGAAAAGTTATAATTTTTAAGTAGGACTATTCTTGCTGTCCCGGGATTCTTTTTTGAAAAAATGAAGTAGGGGAACCACCTGAAATCATTTTTAAAAGTAGGGGCACGCCGTGCCCTTCAGATCCCGCCCACTTCTACCAGTGCTTGAATTTGACAAATAGGACTGTGCTGTTGGTGTGTGGAGGTGGCAGTGGGTTATTCATTGCCTTGTTAGTTGGCTGAATATGTTTTTCCGACTTCCATGCTTTCTTGAGACCTCAAAGGCGAAAAACGCCTGTCAAGTACTTAATTTGACCTCAATCAGAATGTCATTAAACCACGGATCCTACACTGAATGCAGATGTGTCTGTAAATATGGATGGCATTCATGTCAGCTTGTATTGAGAGACAAAAACTGTGGCTTTTTTGCTAAACTATCTGCTTCAGCCTTGAGTTTTAGGAATAGGTGGAATTTTCCAGCAATTTTTGGAGTTTCCAAATGTCCTTTTCACTACTATATCTAGTGCTCGGGGAGAAAGACACCATATACGTGCAACATAATACTCCTGTAGTGCTACTTCACATACTTATAAAAGGCAATTCTTAAAGGTAAGGGAATAGATCCATGCCGAAGCTAGTCCTGGGTTGTGTGTAAGGAGTTCTCTTCCAGTAGTGTGCAGAACTATGCATACATTTGCAATTCCCAAAGGTATTCACAAGTGTATGTTGTAGGACTCCTGTAATACTGCTGCATGTGCTCATAACACAATCAATCAAGCAGTACTTGAATAGCAGAACTAATCAGCCCAGAGGGTATCCAGGCGCTGTGCTGCAGGTATCAGTAGAAGAGCGAGGTCTTGAGTCTCTTCCTGAAGTGGGCCTGCAAGGGTGGGGTACGAAGGTGAAGCAGGAGGGCATTCCAGGCTTTCGTGATGAGGTGGGAGAAGCAGCGTCCTCTGGAGTGGCCGCCGTGGGTGCATGGTGTCTGTGCAAGGGCGAGGTGTGTGGAGCGAAGATTCCTGGTTGGTCGATGGAAGTACAGTCCGTTCATGTAGGCTGGCCCTTGGTGGTGGAGGGCTTTGTTTGTGTAGCTTAGAAGCTTGAGTGGCATCTCTTCTGGATGGGGAGCCAGTGGAGGTCATTCAGGAACTTGGTGATGTGAAGGACCTCCTCTTGAGCAGTTTGAGGATCAGTCTGGCTGCTGCGTTAAATGATTGTCTGGATTATTTGCATGAGTTTGGTAGTTGTGCATGTATATAATTCATTGCCATAGTCTAGTCGGCTTGTAATGAGGGCCTGTGTCACAGTTTTTCTGGTGCTGCTTGGGAGCCATGTGAAGACTTTGCGGAGCTGAAGACTTTGCGGAGCAATTCACAAAGGAGCGAGGCATAGACTTAAATTAGCTGTAGTCCTAGATTGTAAATGTGAAGTTGACAGCCATAAGTGCATAGAACTGCACAAACATAATTCTGTATTTTAGTTGCAAAGTTTGGAGTGCCAAGGTGGACTGAATGGGTAATGTGGTAAAAATAAAGTGAAAGTTAAAAGGAAAAATGGGGGTGGGGCACACCGTGGAATTTACAAACACAAAAACACACCTGTAAAAGGGTACTGCAGTGGTAATACACTATATTACACTGACAGCTACTAAAGTAATATTAACAGCCCAAACAAGCTAAAATATGCTTCAGTGAAACCTTAGAGCCAAGTAGACACATCAGCCAGCCATTAACAGGTACCAGAAGAGAATCATACTTCAACCGGAGGAGGCACAAAGATCTGCAAGTAAAAGGTAAATAAATACATGAAAAAAATGGGCAATATATTTACACATTGCAGACACTCATCAAAGCAGATTGTAAAGAGAAATGAAGAGATGGGGGGCTTGGTTTGACAAGATGGTGGACTAGACCCTTTTCTTGGGCGTCTTCTGTGGCTGGAGCAGTTGAGATTACATTGTTGAGATATAATAATCTCATCCCTGGATCAACCCTTAATAGCATATGTATAGTGTTGACAATGTGACACAAAAATGTTTTTGTTTATTTCATCTGTTCGAATCTTCTGCCAGGTACTGGGAACATTGAGCTGGATGGTGATGCTAAATCATCTGCAAGCAATCGTCGGTCAACATGTTTCTTGCCTCATTGTCTATTGGACGGCAAATCATCAGGACCAATGGTGATTAATTCGGATGTATGACGTTACAACGCATACTTTTACTACGCATACCATTACAACGCGGTATTTACAACGAATACCGTTACAACGCATAGCGCTTAGAGGTGCTGGATAGTGGTAAGTATAATTTTATATTCCAACTCCAGTCCCCGTGGAAACTAGGGAAGGTGTTGGATATAAAATTATACTTATTCCCTATCCTAGAGCGCCCCCCAGCGCAATGCGTTGTAATGGTATGCGTGGTAATGCCTGCGTTGTAATGGTAGTGCGTTGTAAAAACTTCGTTGTAACAGTTGTATACCGATTAACTCTACACTATCCACCGGTTCCAGCAGTGTGGGGGGTAGGTCTTCCACCAATGCACGCAGAGGACGCAACACTAGTCTATACAGTGTCCACACCTGCTGGAATACGTAGATGAGTAGGAATGACCATAATGGAGTTGTTGGTTTAAAGTGACAGGTACCAGACTGTTTAGGGTACTGGTTAGGTCTCAACAACCACTGATAGTGTAGAATTAATCAACATTGGACCTGACGAATTGCCGTCCACTAGACAATGAGGCAAGAAACATGTTGACCTACATACGCGGTAACCTGTGACATCATTTCAGGGGCGCAACTCACTTATTTTTAATTAAGAGAGGAACCACACTCATTAGGATTGTTCTGACTGGACTCCTATCTCCTATTTTAACCTCACTTTTTGCATACATCTACTCTCACTAGGCCCCTCACACTCACTGCACCTTATGGCTAGGGACTAAAGATCTCCGCCAAAGAGCCCCTTCATGGGTGCCTGTCGGGTATTGCAGCGCCGACCCGACGAGGAGCAGACCCAACGATGAAGCATGACATCTAGCGGGCTAGGTGTGCGAGTGTCCTACTTCCAACAAGAGGAATCCACTCCTCTTACTGGATTTCACTTTTTTCACAAACTGTTTTTGACTATTAGGAACTGCATACCTCTTCTTGTATCTATACATTGCCGGGCATGTATGATGGACCTATTGTAAAAGCTCACAGTCCCCCCTTTTTGTAGACACACATAAGGAGTCCCAGAAAGGATCAGTTTTTCCAGCAACAGAGTAGTATGCAGCAAAATATTTGTGCAGGGCTACACTGCATGAGATCTCTGACTCGATTAAAGAACTTTCTTTGATAAATTGGCAGGCAGACACGTGGCTTCAATAATGCTGTGAAGTGTTACCAAGACATAGAAAAGATGCACCAAGAACATTTAAGAACGTTTATAGAAGAGAGTGCAAGACACCATGCCTTGGCCATGAAGATGAACAAATTAATAAATTGTCAATGTCAATCTTCACGGCAAATGCGTACAGGAGAATATGCGGAGACATCTGCAGAACCAACATCACCTCCACCACCTGTACCACCTCCACCACGTGCATCACCTGCACAGCCAAAAGGAACATGAGCACAATCTCAAATATTCTCACCACCATGTGAGATATCTGGACCTGTTTGCAGAACCCACCCACAGTTTGCCCCCATTTTTAATATTGGGTGCTGGTTTCTGACTCTGATTGTTCCCTGGGCTCTGCTAGCCAGACCCAGGGCTGGTGCTGTGATTAAAAGAACATGGTTAGGAATAATTATAACTGGCAATGACAGATCCCTGAAAATCTTTAGCATAAAATAGGGCGAGGGAATCAAACTACAATCAATCAATCAATCACTGCATTTCTAAAGCGCGCTACATACCAGTGATGGTCTCAAGGCGCTGGGGGGGGGCTGCTACTGATCGAAGAGCCATGTCTTGAGAAGTCTTCTGAAGGCCAGCAGGTCCTGGGTCTGTCGTAGGCTGGTGGGGAGAGCGTTCCAGGTCTTGGCGGCGAGGTAGGAGAAGGATCGGCCGCCGGCTGAGGTTTTCCGGATACGGGGAACTGTGGCGATGGCGAGGTTGGCAGAGCGGAGGCAGCGAATGGGGGTGTGGAAGCTGAGTCGGTCGTTGAGGTATGCAGGTCTGGTGTTGTGTAGTGCTTTGTGTGCATGGATGAGGAGTCTGAAGGTGATTCTCTTGTTGACAGGGAGCCAGTGTAGGCCTCTCAGGTGGGGTGTGATGTGGCTGCGTCGGGGGATGTTGAGGATCAATCATGCCGAGGCGTTCTGGATTCGTTGTAGTCATCTCAGGAGCTTGGTGGTAGTTCCTGAGTAGAGGGCGTTCCCGTAGTCTAGTCTGCTGGTGATGAGGGCCTGGGTGGCGGTTTTCCTCGTGTCAGGAGGGATCCATTTGAAGATCCTGGGAAGCATTCAGAGGGTGTTGAAGCAGGACGCGGAGACGGCGTTGACTTGCTTGGTCATGGAGAGGGTGGAGTCGAGGATGAGCCCCAGATTGCGTGCATGGTCGGTAGGTTCCAGGGCTATGCCTAGCGATGTGGGCCACCAGGTGTCGTCCCAGGCTGATGGGGTGGGTCCGAGGATGAAGAACTCCATCTTGTCTGAATTCAGCTTCAGTCTGCTGTCCTTTATCCAGTCGGCGACGGCCTTCATTCCTCTGTGAAGGTTGGCTTTGGCGTTGTGGGGGTCTTCGGTGAGGGATATGATCAGCTGGGTGTCGTCGGCGTAGGAGATGATGTTGAGGTTATATTGTTGTGCGACGTGGGTGAGCAGTGACATGTAGATATTGAACAGCGTCGGGCTGAGGGAGGATCCCTGTGGGATGCCGCAGATGATCTCAGTGTTTTTTGAGCGGAAGGGTGGAAGGCGGACGCTCTGGGTTCTGCCGGAGAGGGAGGATGTGGTCCAGGCCAGGGCCTTCTCTTGGATTCCGGCGTCATGGAGGCGTGCTGATAGGGTGCGGTGGCAGACCGTGTCGAAGGCTGCTGATAGGTCCAGGAGGATGAGGGCAGCTGTTTCTCCTTTGTCCATCCGGATCCTGATGTGGTCAGTGGCGGCAATGAGGGTGGTCTTGGTGCTGTGGTTACTGCGGAAACTGGATTGGGAGGGGTCCAGGACGTTGTTGTCTTCGAGGTAGCGAGTTAGCTGTTTGTTGACGATCTCCTCTGTCGCTTTTGCCGGGAACGGGAGCAGGGAGATAGGCTGGAACTTCTTGAGGTCCTTGGGGTCCACCTTGGGTTTCTTTAGTAAGGCTTTGATCTCGGCGTGCTTCCAGCTTTCCGGGAAGGTTGCTGTCTCGAAGGAGTTGTTGATTGTTTTCCGTAGGTGGGGCCAGATGGTAGTGCTGGCTATGTTGAAAACGTGGTGAGGGCAAGGGTCGGAAGGAGATCCGGAATGGATGGAGTTCATGATTTTGATGGTGTCTTCGTTGCTGACGGTGGACCAGGCGGTCAGGCGACTGGTGCGGGTGGAGGTGGCAGGGGTGGTGGTCTCGGTGGTGGGTGTGGGGGTGTTGGGGTTGAAGCTGTCGTGGATGTCGGTGATCTTGCGGTGAAAGAAGGTGGCCAGGGAGTCGCACAGGTCCTGTGATGGTGGATTGTCATTGGTGTTGGAGCTGGGGTTAGAGAGTTCTTTCACGATGCTGAAGAGCTCTTTGGTGTTGTGTGCGTTGTTGTCTAGGCGGTCCTTGAAGGCGGTCCTCTTGGCGGTCCTGATGATTTGGTGGTGTCTGCGTGTGGCGTTCTTTTGGGCTGTGTGGCTGTCTGGTGTTCGGTTGTGGAGCCATTTCTTCTCCAGTTTCCGGCAGGTGCGCTAGGAGGTCCGGAGGTCTTCGGTGAACCAGGCGGCTTTCTTGTTGGTGTGGTTGGTTGTGGAGGTCTTGAGAGGGGTGAGGGTGTTGGTGCAGTCGTTGATCCACTGTTTGAGGTTGGTGGCGGCGGTGCCAGGGTCGATGGGGTCGGCGGGTGGTCTCAGGGTGAGGGTGGTAGTCAGTTGGTCCTTGGTGACCTTGCCCCAGCAGCGACGTGGCAGCTGTTGGGTGCAGTGGTGTGTGGTAGGTTTCCTGAAGGTGAAGTGGATGCATCTCTGGTCGGTCCAGTGGGATTCGGTGGAGTGGTTGAAGGAGACGTGAGGGCTTGGGGAGAAGATGGGGTCCAGCGTGTGTCCAGCGGCGTGGGTGGGTGTCGTCACAAGCTGTTTGAGTCAGAGGTTGGCGATATTGTCGATCAGGGCGGTGGAGTTGGCGTTGTTGTTGTTCTCGAGGTGGAAGTTCAGGTCCCCGAGGAGGATGTAGTCCGTGGAGGCGAGGGCGTGGGTGCTGACTCGGTCGGCGATGGTGTCGTTGAACTGTGGTCGTGGTCCGGGTAGTCTGTAGACAAGAGTTCCTCTGAGGGTCGTGTTGGGGTCGGTGTGGACTACCTAACAGTCTCCAGTATAAAATAGGGCATAAAGGTTTAGAGGCACCATAGATTTCCTATGCTAGACTGTGCACTGCTGAGCTTCCTGCTGTCATTTTAAAAGCCTGCCCAGCCTAGCAGACTGCTTTTAAATTGTATGTGTATGTAATTCAACTTTGGAATTAAAATGTAATTCCAAAGAAGTAATCTACCTTAGTTTTACATATAAGCCACCACTATAGGCTCCCCTAGGTTCTCCAGTGGTAGGGTGCCATGTAACTATAAGCAGGGATATTATGAAATATGTTTTATAAACCCTGGCGAGGGAAAACCTGACAAATTCCCTTTTCCCCATTGCAGATAACTTGTTCCATAGGCTGACATTGGAATATCTGATTTAAGTATGAAAAATTGACATAAGCAAGCTAAACATATAATTCAAGGCCTCAAATTGATAGTTTTGATAAATCCAACAACTTGCCACTGTTAGATTCATATTAACTATCACAGAAAGTAAGTTATTACATTTTATTTTCTGTAAGCTAAAATCAAGCCTTCTAGAGGCCCTCTCCTGATTGTCCAGCCTCTGCCAAGCTGAGCCAAGCTGTCTTAATGAGGCATGAAGTAGGATGCTAGAGAGACAATGGATTTCCTGTGGGAGGAGAACTGAAACTGAAGAAGCAGCAGACAGGATGTGGGTGGAGTGACCAAACTGGTCTTCAAAGTGAAAATGACACTTTAGTACAGCACAGGCTCGCCCCCACATCCTACAACCCCCAGCCACAGAAGAAGCTCTGTAATTAAATTAGGGAGAAGGCTGGAAAGAGTGTTAGTGAATCTTAGCCACATTAGTGGCCTGGCTTAGCCTGATCTAACCTCTATGGAGAGCATTTCTTCATGTTGCATTTTGGAAGAATGGTGCTTTCTGGGGCACACTTTGGAGGAAGTAGTCATCCAACTGTGTGGTATCCTGCATGCCTTTGGTCAGGGATGCCCTCCTGCTTGACACTCTGGAACACTGCATAAATATGAAAGAACTGCATGGCAACTCAGATCTGCTGCCTGAAAATACAAGGAGAAGAAGGACTGTCCTGCTGGAAAGCTGATCAGCACTCCAAAGATCTGCACTTTGAAGGACTAACCCTCCTGCTGCTCTGGGACTACAGCCCTAAGGACGTGTTTAGCTGCAAGAAGGATTAAGTAGCAGGCTCCCTGAAAGCAACAAGTTAACAGAGCCCACTTGCCTCATCTCCAGCAAGAAGATCCCATCCTGGAGTGCATCCAGTGGGCTTTTAAGGATTTGACCAGGTGCATTGTGGGAATTGTAGCACCAACACCCCAAGGACCATTTCAGAGCTTCTAGACCCATGGATTGGTGCCTTTGACACATTTAAACCACAAGAGAAACTTCAGGAAGAAGTCCCAGAAGTTTGGAGATGTTAGAAGCAACTTTTGTAGAAAGCTCCGAAGGGCGACCAGTTGCATTGTGGGAGTTGTAGTCCCAGACCCAAAGAGGCAAACCAGAGCATCTGAACCCCTGGCTGGTGCTGTGGACCACTTCTCTACACCAAGAAGCCCTCTGGAAGTAAGTGTAAAGAACTCTAAACTTCGTCCAGTTCAGCACAACCTTTTTTATCCCTTTGAGCACCATTTAAGTCTAAGTGCTAGTTTAAGTTTTATTCTTTTAAAAATCATGTGTCTAGTTCTCTACATCGGATGTTGTTGTTTTGGTGTCTATTTGTTCATTAAACAACAAGCTATTTTTATGAATTTGTGTTGGATTTTTATTGTGTATTGTGTCTCACGAATTAAATGTATTGGTGTTTTTAAATGCTTTACATACCTGTCTCCTAAGTTAAGCCTGCCTATTCGTTGCCAACTACCAAGGCTTGAGCAAGGAAAGAATTTATTGAGACCATAACTGAATCTTTTATTGTGGTTGTGGCCTTATAACTAGTTATAGACCACTACTTATCACTACTAATAATCCACTTTCCAACACACTAACATTCCATATTTAGAGTTGTTGGAGAAAACTGACATAATAACTGTGCTCACTCTGTACCTTAAACACATTCACTCACACCATTTTTCCTTAAAAAAACAGCTGTATATTTTTTTTAGAGCAAACGTGTTTTATTCTTTAATATTTGTTGCATGTTTTATGTTGTATTTAACAAATAAAATAGTGTTCTGTATGTTATGTAAAGCATTTAAAAACTGCATTGTGACATTAAAAAGCATCTTCTAAATAACCAAACATTTCCTTTGGCTGACATATAATGCATCATACAATATGATTTATAAATGCAAGAAATAGATTTTTGTTTTAGCTAGAGATAGTTATATACATATCAGGAAAAAATATTGAATGGGAAAAACATATATATTCTGTAAATGAAATCATGTAATGGGAAAAGGACTAAAAGAAAGAAAATGCAGTCTTCACTCAGAGGGTAATTACGAGCTTGGAAGGGGTTGGGCAAATAATAAAATCATGCCAATGAGAATCAAGGAAATCAGTCTATATATAAAGGGGAAACAAAATAGTAAATAGTACTTAAAGGAGCCAAACACAAGAGTCCACAGTCAAAATTGTAAAAACGTGAGACCACTCAAGCCAGACTGTAAGACCAACACAGGTTCCTAGCTTGGGTACAAGAGTCACAGGCCATCCTCACTCTCTGTTTTAACCACAATGTGGTGATCCTACTCTGATGCTGATATACATTTTATATCAGTGGCAGGACCAGACATTCTGGGTGATGAAAGATGAACGGGGGAGTGCTGTGAGCCCCCAATGGTGGATGCCGTGCCCCCACACCATTTGCTAATGTCTGGGGGGAAAACAGGACATCCACCACAAGATTCAGCACCTTGCCCACATGGAGCAGGAAAAAAGATGAAGACTCCGTGCTGGTTGCATTGGGAGTCAGCTGGGCCATACAGGAATGGGCTCCCTACATGGCCCCAACTAATTGGACGACGGGGGAGTCTGAATGGGAACAGGCACCCCTTAAAAAAGAAAAAAAAGAAAATGACATGCGGTTCCCAGCCGTGCTGGAACCAGCAAGAGCCCAGGGCCACCAATCAAATATTCACTGCGCCTCAAAAGAGTGCCTCAGGATGACCTGAAGGTCTGAGATTGCCTATTTTCCTTGCTTCATGGTGTCTCAAAACTGGCAGGAGGCACAACCAACATGTATAAAATAGTGCTTGGTGCTGCAGGAGCACCGCAGCCTCCTTTGCTTACTTTTTAAAATCTTGACCCTGTGTCTCCCAGGTTTCAAAAGGCATGACCTGGCGAGGCTTGTGTTATATATTGCTGTGGGGGCGTGTGAGAAAACCAACAGGGCTGCTTTATTTAAAGTGATAACCCACTGTATTGTGCTCTTCAATCTGGTATATCTGTGATTTTGCGAGACATGACCCATTAAGGTTAAATGTGATTTCAGAACGTCACTCAAGGTATTTATATCTGCCTGATGTATATATTTATAAATGAATGCATAGGATTGAGTAATTTGTGTGTAGTAAATGTACTTTTACTTTTTAAAAGAACAAGCACTGAATGGATAATCATCTAGTGAGTTGTTATCACTGTGTGCAAGCAAATTGTGATTACTAGCCCACACCACGTTAACTGGGAAGGCCTCAGACTCCTCTACTTCAGTACCCTGAAAGAGTAAAATTCTACAATGGTGTGCTTTGCTCCCGGTAAGGGGAAATTTTCGACCTATCACTTGTTCAGGGCTCACATCCTGCACAACTAATAAGATGGCCTGGTATATGATGTCCAGTAATGTAAGTGGGCACCTTGCACCAGTCCAGACAACCCCTATGGCGATTTAAGAGGTCTTAGGCAACCTTATAAACTCTCTAAGTGGTAGCTTTGGAAAGCAGCTTTCAGGCTTAGTCCAGAAGGAGTAGAAAGCAGCTTGTTTTACCATAATGCAATCTTGTAGTATAAATTAAGTGATAAAGAACCACACAAGGTATTTTTAAAAATATGTATTTATTATATAATACTCTCTAACACATAGAAATATCTCTCACCAGGAGATATGCACAATGCACAAAATACTTTAGCAAAGAAACACAGTAAATAGCATGTAATACACAGTGGCCCCGGGGGGAGTGGGGCCAAACCATATACTAAGAAAGTGGTATAAGAACCACGACCGGGTCAAGCCAATGTCGAGAAGACGTAGAAGTACTGGGGACCCAAGGTACCACCTAAGGTGAGTAGATAGGGACCCCAAGGAGAACGTGTGTAGTGTGGTAACACGACTGCGTGCTCCGTACAACTCTAGGGGTAAGTCACAGTTGTATTTTAAAGATTAAGGACCCTTCTCAGTGGACCTTGTAAAACCCCATGGAAGACAGAAGGTTTGAGAGCCACCCTACCTGTGGATACCCTAGTACCCATGTTACCTACACCAGGGAAGCCAGGTACATAAGTGTAAAGTAGGGTCGGACACCGCTGTCTAACCCAAAGGAGCACTTCAGGAAAGTGTCGCTGTTGAGGAAGGAGAAAGTGTCCGATGGTACCCGAAGGTGGATTCTAGATGAGAGGTACCTGCAAGCAGACAGGACAGAGTCTATGTCACTCAGGAGTGACCAGGAGACTTGGAAGACAAATGCAGTCCAATGTCAGGTGTTGGCAGATGGATGACAATGACCTTGACTCTGCAGCTGTGAGGACCAGGTGATGCTGAGGAGAACCATGAGCTGTAAATGAGCTGTCCAACAAAGGATGTCAAACGCTGAGGGGTCTGTGTCCCGCGAGAGTACCAACAAGCCTTGGCAAATGCAACCAACACAGAAATGGAAGAAGGAGCAATGTTGGGACGAGCAAGATCAAGGGGACTCAGAAAAAGCAGGGAAGTCAGGGCAGGTGCTGAGCAATCAGGGGAGCTCAAAAGAAACAAGTATGACTCTCGAATGGACCCACAGGATGGAGACTCTGGCGTCACGAGGGACCTCAAGCAGCTCAGCAAAAGATGCAACAAATATGTCGTGTGGCTGAAGATTCTGGTCTCTGGAGATGCACTCGGTGGGGGTACTTGGAGCTCGAAAATCTTCCTGGAAGGAAGCCAACATGCCTTTGCAACTGCAAGTTGATTTGGTGCACAGGGGTTTGGTTATTGCACTCCTATGAGGGCTACTCGCCTCAAACTTGGTGAGAGGGTAGAACAGGCCTCTGGAGCTGTGGAAAATCATGACCTGTGATGCAGAGCCCAAGGAGTCTGGAGGAGCTCAGGATCTGCAGACTGGTTGACTTAGTTGCGGTGCCTGCGAATGCAGAGGAGTGACTCCTTACTCCAAGGGAGATTACTTTGGTTGTCCTTGATTCTTCACAGGCCTTGGAAGGTTCCTGCATGATGCACAGGCACAGACGATGTAGCAGACTGGAAGGGAGTCGAAGTCAGGCCCAAAAGAAGTCCAGCAAAGTCCAGAGTGCCCAGACGGTAGAAGTGCTATGGTGTCTGATCCGAATCTTCTCCCATGGCGAATCTAAAGACCTACACCCAGGGAAGCCCTTAAGGACCATAGGGAACGCGCTGGGAAGATTCAAGGGACCCTCCCAGGGGATGGTCTGGACAGGAGGGGGTTTACTTCCATGTCCTTTGTCCAGTTTTGCGTCCGAGCGGGAGCCAACGGCTCCCAGGACTAGTTTGAAAATGACTATGCACAGGGACACCAAATGTGCTCATCAGGCAGACTTTCTGGCTCTGGCAAGCGAACCCACGAGACCCGAATACAGTAAATCTGGTCTGGGAGGTGGTCACACCTCCTTGTGACAGAATGCCTATTGATTTGCCTTCCCCTGCTCAAGTTTAGTTCAGCAGCAGGAGGGCAGAATCACGTCTCTGGTCTGCAGCAACCATTTTGTGCTGTCTGGGTCAAGAAGGCTGGTACTGGAAGCCTCTTCCAGTGCATGGAATCATACCTCCTACACTGTTTATGGTGTGGGGGTATGATTCCAAAATGCTTGATACCAAACATTATAGGATTCTTTGCAGCTGTTTTTGAGGTGATCATCCAGTAATGACACAGTGCCCCTCTATATAATATATGGCTGGTTCGCTGACAACCCAAGAGAATGGACTCCGTAGGCTGTAGAGGTGTCTTGCTCATGCAGGGGCACCCTATCACTTAGTACGTAGAACCCTGCCTTCAGGATTGTAAAGGCCTGCTATAGGGGTAACTTATAGGTTTTAAGTACATTGACCCTAGATATAGGAATCCTATATCTTTAGTAAGTAGTGCTAGCACCAGCTTACGCAGGCTGCAATAGTAGGCCTGTAGTTCCTTTCTGAATGGGTGTCATAATGCATGCTTCAGCCCATGGAGGACCTCTGGGGTACCCATGCCCTGGGTTCCTTAGTATCATATATTAGGGGCTCATATGGGTACCCCAGTATACAATCTGGGATGAACCTAAGTACTGAACACAACACTTTAGGGAGAAAGCAGATAGACTTGGGTCCTGATTAGCAGGATCCCAGTCAGACTAGTCAGCTACAGCTTAGCACCAGGCAAAAAGGGGGGTAACCTTTGAAGCAGATGATACTGTCCTACACCCCCCCCCCAAAGTAAGGAGACGAGACTAACATTGCACAGTTGAGTCTTCATTTTCTAAATGGAAATATCTGGAGAGTCCATCTGCATTGGCAGGGTTACTCCCAGGTCTATGTTCCACTGTATTGTCCGTCCCCTATAAGGAAATGGGCCACCTCAAACGTTTGGGGGTTTCACCCTTCATCTGTTTCATCCATAAGTGGGGTTTATGGCCTGTCTAAACAATGAAGAGAGTGTCAAACAAGTATGGCCTCAACTTCTTCAGGGCCAGATCACAGCAAAGGCCTCCTTCTCAGTAGCTGACCAATGTTTCTCTCTTGGGGGTCCATCTTCTGCTGATAAAAGCTACTATTGATCCTGGCCCTCTGCATTAAGGGCCCAATTCTGATGTCATACGGAAGGCACTCCCAGATGCGTCCAGAGGTGAACATTACAACTGACTCGTATTGGGAGCCGGTTAAACCGAACGCACCGAACAATGCCCAAAACCCTTTACTCACTGAACAACATGGTTACTCCGATTCTGTCCTCATTGTCTAAAGGAAAAGCCTCCGGAAACGCAGAAAGGAGTCTTCCCGAGGCATTTCTAAGTCCGATTCCAAATGTCGAAGTATGATGCGTATTTACCACACGCCGAATCCATCGCTACAACCAAAACGTCAGAGCAGCCAGAAGGGGAGTATTTCAGCTTGCGAACGAGCCGATGCAGCAATGAATCCAATCGTGCGTTTCATCGCCATACTCTACCTCTTTAAACACTACTACAACACAACCGACGCGTTCCTCGCAGAAGGCAAGAATATCACCTACAGATACAGATTAATGTAAAAACCACAAAAAGATAATACAACAGAAAGCAGGGTTGTGAATACAGCCAAAAGGGGGGTGGGAGAATATAACTTGCATTGGGGTGCCAAATTGGTGTTCGGGGGCAAATGTGGGTTGTTCAAATGCCCACATTAATGTTGAGCCAATATGTGGAGGGGGCAAATACTCACAGCAATGTTTAGTTAATATGTGGGGTGGCAAATACCCACAGCTATGTTGAGTTAATAGGGGGATGGCAAATACCTACAGGAATGTAGAGTCGATATGTGGGGTGGCAAATGCCCACAGCGATATTGTGTTAATATGTGGGATGGCAAATACCCACAGCTATGTTGAGTTAATAGGGGGTGGCAAATATGTACAGCAATGTAGAGTCGATATGTGGGGTGGCAAATGCCCACAGCGATGTAGAGTTAAAAGGGGGGTGGCAAATACCCACAACAATGTTGCATCAATAGGTGGTGGTGACAAATACCCACAGCAATGTTAAGTTATTATGTGGGTGGTGGCAAACACCCACAGCAATTTTGAGTTAGGTGGTGGTGACAAATACCCACGGCAATGTTGAGTCAATAGGAGGGGTGGCAATTTCCCACAGCAATGTTGCTTCAATAGGGGGTGTCAAATACCCACAGCAGTGTTGAGTTAATAGGGGGGTGGCAAATGCCCATAGCAATGTCGAGTCAATGGGGGGGGAAATACCCATAGCAATGTAGAGTTAATATGTGGGGTGGCATTACCCACAGCAATGTCGAGTCAATAGGAAGAGGTGACAAATACCCACAGCAATGTTGCATCAATGGGGGTGATGGTAAATACACACAGCAATGTTGCATCAATAGGCGGAGTTGGCAAATACCCACAGCAATGTTGAGTTAATATGTGGGATGGCAAACATCCACAGCAATGTTGAGTTAATAGGTGGTGGTGGCAAATACCCACATCAATGTCGAGTCAATAGGGGGGTGACAAATACCCACAGCAATGTTGCATCAATAAGGGTGTCAAATACCCACCGCAAGGTTGAGTTAATAGGGAGGTGGCAAATACCCACAGCAATGTCGAGTCAATGGAGGGTGGGAAATGCCCACAGCAATGTTGAGTTAATATGTGGGATGGCAAACTTCCACAGCAATGTTGATTTAATATGTAGTGGTGGCAAATACCCACAGCAATGTTGAGTCAATAGGGGGGTGGCAAATACCCACAGCAATGTTGCATCAGTAGGGGTGTCAAATACCCACAGCAGAGTTGAGTTAATAGGGAGGTGGCAAATACCCAAAGCAATGTCGAGTCAATGGGGGTGGTGGCAAATACCCATAGCAATGTTGCATCAATGGGGGTGGTGGCAAATACACACAGCAATGTTGCATCAATAGGGGGTGGTGACAAATACCCACAGCAATGTTGCATCAATAGGCGGTGGTAGCAAATACCCACAGCAATGTTGCATGAATAGGGTTTGGTGGCAAATACCCACAGACATGTTGTGTTAATATGTGGGGTGGCAAATACCCACAGCAATTTTGCAGCAAATTATTTTTTTGTTGGGGCATACACCATATGTGTAAATGCATATCTGGGTTTGGGGGAAATACCCTCATACATGAAGATGCATATCTGGGGTAGGGGGATATGCCCCCATACATACAGGTGCATATCTGAGGTTGGGGGAAATACCCCCATACATGAAGATGCATACCTGGGTTTGGGGGGATAAACCCCCATACATGAAGATACATATCTGGGGTAGGAGGATATACCACTCTACATGAAGGTGCATATCTGGGGTAGGGGGAAATACCCCATAAATGAAGATGCATATCTGGGGTAGGGGGAAATAACCCCATACATGAAGATCCATATCTGGGATTAGGGGAAATACCCCCATACATGAAGGTACATATCTAGGTTTGGGGTGGAAATGAAAGCAAGAAATGTGTACATGAACAATGTAATGGGTGATCAAACCAAATTCTTAAATCAGTACATGTGGAGTACATGCTGCAGGAATGTCCAAAGAAACAATCTGACGGGTTATTTTCAAGGAAAGGCATTCACACACGGTTCCAGTAAAAGTAACTTTCAACTTTGAGGAATGGGTAGAGTGGAGATGCAGGTGCACCAGGGCCAACTGTGGCTCATGGTTAGGAGGAATTTCATAGACCACACTAATGGACTAACACACTTACATAGTCTCCACCAGGCCACTGCAACATTAGGTCACACTTTCCATGGCTCACCAGCTGCTCTGTGAATAGAGGCTGGGGGGCAGCCTTTGGAGCAGAACCACCATGCTGTACTATCTTACATGCCTTGACACAGGTAGTGTCATGTTGAACATACAAACATCACTTTCAGGTCACAGCAGGTGCAGAGATTTGGTGTTCAAAGTAGAGTCCTTGCAGGAACGCAAGTCACACCTGGACAGTCTGACCTACATACCACAGCCTTGATCTGTAGCATTTTTCATTTCACTACAAAACCTTTGTCCAGTAAAAGCACAGAGGCCGGGTTCAAGAGATGATCACAAATTGTGTGCCAATTACTTTCAGAGGGCCTGAGCATCATTGTGATCAGAATCCAAACCTGAGTCCATAGCATGTTGTGTATGCCTCATGAGGTAATATCATCATCAAGTAGGTACAGTTAGCAAGCTAAATACTAGGGGAATAGCACATTTGACGCTGGACCAGGAATTAGAACAACCACACAAATGTGTGTAACACAAAATGAATGCATAGGTCCACCACAACACACACATACACATCGCAGGACAACAGTACTCCAATGTACTAACAAAAGTATGGTATTGTGATACTTCTGTGTAAAGTAAAGCACAGCGGATATTAGCACAGACAACACACATGTCCACAGAAACAGCCCCTCAGTACTGCATTCAATGTCTCCAACAACTACAACAACACAGAAGTGGTTGTGTCACAGTTGTCATGGAAATATTTGCAATCATAAACCATATTGGTTTTTAAAGAAGCATGGGACAATATAAATGTAGGATACTGTACCCGTGTGTGGACTCGTCCTGCTGAACACAAATACCAATCTGCTTGTGCCTATGGACATCTTTTGTGAATGTCATTCACAGCCAATCTCCATCTAGCCCCACAATCTGTAGTGTATACCGGAAATGTATTATCTCATTTGGAATGTGCAGATTGTGTCCTATATAGTAGTATGAATATGCATGAGTCATAGGAGGTAGGATCCACTAACAGTGCTGGTGTGGCCAGTGAACAGCTCATTGATTAAGATAAGCTGCCAGTACGGGGGAGGCTGCTGGGGTGGTGATTCAATCTGTGTATCAAAAACACAAGTCACTTACTCATCCTGAAGCCAGGAAATATGTGTTCATCTTGTGAGGATGAGAGACATGTGCCAAATTAAGTCTGCTTTGTCCACATTTGGCACTGAAACAATTTCTAAAACAATCAATTGAAACAAAACAATCAATTGAAACATCAAGGACACTTTCAACAAACATATATTTTCATCAAGTCATTAGTCGGTATTATATATGCACAATGTGAGCGCTCATGGATACACACAAGGGCACCCTTGCTGCATCTCCCTTGGTATCACCATACCTCAGACTTCCAAAGTCACAATGCCAGCAATAACCGTGCATGTGTAGTGTCCTGCAAGTCTTGGCATGCGTACCCGGGCTACTCATACCCCAGGTAGAACAACAACACACATTCATTACTTGGACATTGATGGCACTGTACCCCGCAAAGGAAGGGATTGCCATCCATTGTTCATGCTTCATGACACTGCAAATGTAGCAATCACCACATCCATCCATGGGCACTTTCAACAGCTAATAATGACCAATTAACAAGTACAAATACCTACGAAGGGGGAGATGCCACATATGCCAACACACAACTCACTCAAGGCAAGGCTAGGTTCAGGAAACGTTTTCACTGATGCCAATAGGTTTAGCATATGACAGTGTTCTCAAAGTGGACATTCACATTATCAGAAATAAAAATCCATTGACAGACATCAAGCTGCAGACAACACATTCCACATCTACATATTCACTTTGACAACTGTATTTGTCTACAAACATACACCAAATGTAACAATATGTAAACATCAACATTACCTAATTTTCAGCATGAAAGATACTTGTGCAAGTATGACCCCCCTCACATCCACCTCAAAGTACATGCTCATCTTTAAACACTAGAAAACACACAAGCATGCCATAAGCCACCTATGCTGCAGGTATTTGGATAAACATGTTTGGTCCGCAAGCTAAGGCTTTGTACTCCAACTGTTCGAACACAATTGTCAAAAGCTCACTCATGTGCTCCTCTACTCACAAACACACATACATGCCTAGCACTTCTCATCCTCACAATGTACACAGCTCGCACATACATTACATGCACACTATGTACTGTGCTCATCACATCCTCAGCAGACAACAAACTTAACATGTTAAAATGACCACACTCATCACCATAAGAACCCTCTCCAATGTATTAGGAATGTACTCATATCACAACGTGCAGCATCCCTGCCCACGCTGACATGCAAACTTAATACATTACCACTTCGGACAACAAGACACTTACATTACTCAATGGATATGTCACCAGGAAGTCATGTACCATCACACACACACACTACTCTGCTTAAGTTACCCAGATTGTCATTTGTACAGCACATGCATACACAGATGCAGAACAACATACATCAACGATATGACACTACAAATTTCTGCAGAATACTGTACACAACTGATGTATACCCTTCACATACATATAAACCCTTTGGCATAAAGGGCAAGTTGAACGTTGTCTCGCTGTGGCACTGTCACATCTACATATTACTTACATGACCTATAACACCATTGACTACTGAACATCAACAAATATCATTCATTTTTCGATGCCTGGTCACAGTCATCCCTCACTGTAGACACACAGACAGCAGATCTCCATGTGCCCAAATACAACCTACTCTAAGTGCTTCAACACCTATTTAATCTACCCATTCATCTCATACCTTGCACAAGATTCAAACTGTTGCATACTTGGAATCAAATAATTGTATAAGTAAACCCACACACAGGGTGAATGCGGATACTACATGTCCCCTACACAAGATCTACCTATGCATTCAAATCACAACTCACACCTTCTGACAACCACTAAATTTGTCCTGCCACATGACATATGTATCTACACTCACACCAATACCTTAAATACTAGTCACTCTCACCATAACCCTTGTGCAAGCAAACTCAGCACATGCAACATGAACGACTGATCATACATCTGCAATCAAAATACATATTTCTATCAACACACCCTAACATGTGTGGCAACTATGAGCATGGTGGAGAATCAAAATCTGTAAGTATCTGCACAGTAGACAGAGACACATCCTTTATGTGCACTCACTGTACATTTGCATCACCACATGTACCACCTGCAAATTCAACTGACAGCACAACACTCATCATACAGCTTTGTGTGACATGGAACACCATCAATGTAGCTCATATCAACACCCTTATCAGTCATTCTCAGAATACCAATGACACACAATTCATATGCTCAACTACGACTTGTGTGTGGTCGCAAAATTCAATCCAAGCTGGGATAATGCATAAACAACATACTTGTAATGCCACCTACCAAAAACTGGATGGCATGAACATCAGCTTAATGTTTGATCAATCGACTAAAAAAACCATGCCCTTGCCTAACAAAAGCTCCATGCTATTATTTGAGTCCAGTATAAGCAGATGGTCGGAAGACTGTGGTAATATTGCTCACCTTACACTCACCAAGTGCTCAGTAAATGCACATGATGTGTCCACAGTAATTAATGTTTTTGCCCACAGTGGTTCACACTTGAAGCAAAGTTTACCTTGCCATTATTCTACAAATCTACAGAAGACACATACATTGATTCACCACTTGAACGTCACATACAATTCCAGTGAAATCAATTTGTGTACATGGGTGTGTGCTAAGTCACAGTGATGCAGTCAACAGCAATACATATCCAGCTGAATAGATGGGACAGGTGCCTATATACACATCACAACCATATTCAGCATGCTTCGCCTACAATGTTGCACATTGAGACACTTGCAATATGTTGACAATTGAAAGCATGACCTTTGTGTAAGTGTGCTTGAAAATTAGAAGGTTTGTAACTTCATGTCACACTATGCTCCAAAACATAAGTTGGAAATGGCCCAGTTGAAATGCAGGCCCAACATTTTAAAATACATTCTGTCAAAGTGCCCAAACTCCATATAACATCTGCAATCCATGCCATACTAACATCATTGCACATATTAACAGCCAATTCCACATGTTATACTGTTGACTCTGAAACAATTTGTTGGCCACAGAAATGTGTAAAGAAAAATAAAATATGCTTTATTCAGCCTCCAATCAAAAAATTGATTATTAGCAAAATGCATCAGCCAGTCTATAAATGTCAATTGTCCAGATGAACTTGAAACATTCTGCCCATCTAGTCTTGCCTGACACAATTCCTGCATGGGGACACATCCTCTGGGAGGGGCACCTTGGAGGCATGCCAGGCACCAAAGGGGACAAACTATTAGGGACTGGGTTGTGTTTTGGGAGGGATGTGATCAGGAGGGGTGTCAGAGTCCACTACAGTGGTAGGGTCTGATGGCAGGGGGTGGAGCTCCACTGCTGTGGTTGGCCCTAATTGTGAAGGGATGCAGGTGTAGTGGTATGGTCAGAAGGAGCTGGGAATGTGGTGGCCCTGACTAAATTAGGGATCTTAAATTTTTTAGCGGTGTGTCTGAAATGGGGAGTGGAGAGGTTTTTTTGGTGGGGGGTTTAGTCAATTTAGATATACTGGGCTTGTTTGGGATCCATGTGGTGTAGGAGGGGAGGATTTTGATTGGGACTCCAGTGATTTTTGGCGGGGAGTTATTGACTTATGTTCCTTCTCAGGGTGGATACAGATGGTACTGGTGTGTCATCCTGGAGGTACTTACTCTTCTTAGGAGGGGGGGGTGTATGTTTGGGGAGGGAAGAATTCAATAGGACCAAGGTGTGGAGCCTGGGATGGAGGGGTAAAGGAGAGGAAAGGGTAGGGGTTGTGGAGGCAGAGGGTTGTGAGGTATGTGGAGTGTCGGTGGATGCATGTGTGTCGGGTGCTTTCACTTCCTTTGGTGAGAGTGTGCTGTCTGTAGCATGAGTGTGCGTGTGTGCAACTTTTGTCTGTGTGTTTGTGTGCTGCGTGTGGATGTTGCGTGTGTGAATGAGTGTGTTTGCATGTGCTTGAGCCTGGAAGGGTAGTTGGGACGGAGGATGAGGAAGAGGTAGGAGGGGTAGGTACTGCTGGAGGACAGACAGTGCTGCCATCAGTGTTGCGGCCATAGCCTGATTTGATCTTTGTAGGGCAGACATTTTTGAGTGAATCCCCTCCAAGTACAATGACATGTCTGTCAAAATTGTTGTGTGTGCATGGAGGACACTCAGCATTGATGTCTGTCCCACAGAGCTCTGCCTCAGGAGGTTGTTGGTCTCAAAACTGCGGGCAGCAGGGGAGACAGATACAGGGGTGCGGCGCCTGGCCCAAAGGAGAGTTTTCCCCTGCCACGGGTGCGGCCATAGACACTGGAACTGGGAGCAGCAGGGAGGGTGGAGATGGTAGTGGTGGGGAGATAGATCTGATGTTGTTGATGCAGTCTCTGTGTCCCCCACCACCACATGGGAGAACTCACCGGAGCTGTGATCAGAATCTGAAGCTGCACGTGGTGTTGCAGATTCACTGCCAATGAGACCCCCCTCACCCTCTCCGTTAATGGGTCACCCCTCCAATGACTCTTTACTTGACCCAGTTTGACGTTCTGCTCCCACAACATCCATGGCACTTTCTCCTCCTGTGGCCACTGATGATGCTGTGACCAAGAAAGACAAAGATTTCCATGAGTCATCCATATCTCGTTGAGACATAGTTAACATCACAGATGATCAGAGATATCAGACATCACATTGAGTTGTGCTATTAGCGCATGCTACATTAACGGAATTGGTGCTTGTTACTCTGCCACTTTCACATTGCTCAATCACACATGAAGTGATCAACAACATTGTGTGTATCAACATCAAAGTACAGATCCAGAAAGTTAACTAATAGAGACTGTGGCAGGGAATGTTTTGTCTTGTGCTCATGAGGGACTTATGTACTGACATTAGTGTCTCCTATACTGCAAGTGAGTACAGCCATCAAAATGTGAATGTGAATCTCATATTTCATTGAGACATGGTACACATTCAGCAATCCTTAGTCATCTAATGTTCAACTATTGGCTCATTTGTCACAGCTCACATGTCTATCTTGTCAAACATGCACAATCCATACTCATTGCATGAGTTGTGTTACACAGTTCGCACTGATTGATAACGTGTTCATTAGCTCCGGTTATCCAATGTCAGATCAAACATATGAATGCCTTCCTGTACACACCAAGGCAGTAAACATAGCTGGGCTGGCAGCCATGTAGCACACTGTCCTGTGTCATCTATGCATGGTTTCAAGTAGCAGAATCATAAAGAATTGATTATTTTAAAAAAATCAAGTTTCATGTATGTAATAATTGGTCTACAAACTTCCACGCCTAGTAACTGAAGCTTCACTATCCATCATGCAGAACAACATTCCGCTGCCACATCTGGGTGCAATGATTGTAGGGACTCTAGTAACTGAACCCATTTCCAGCATGAGTACAGTTAACACTTGGCACAACTAGCACATTTGTATGGACAATGTCCGACTGTCCCTCCCTTTGATTACACAGTATGCACACTTTGTACTGCTAATATTACTCATGCCTAACAACTCATGTGGGTAACATGCTTAAATTATGTACAAATTTGAATTCTAAGAATCAGACAGTGACACCCAAAACAACGTTTTTAGGCAGCAATCAAGTTGGAGCATTCAAGACCATTAACAAACATCACAAATGTTGTAACTGTGTACTTCACATCATACCTCACAAATGCTGCCATAATGCGATCACTGACAACCTGTGTTTGAGACTGAATGGCTTGTGATTTAGCCATCACATACCCTTACACATGGACTCACTCTTACGGATGTTGTTTGTGGATTTTTACAAGACATTATGGGTCAGGTCATTGTGACGTGACCAGAGTTACCCGGGCTGTGACTGTCCCATGGGATGCATGTGATCACAATTACCTGCACGTCTGGGGAGAAAATATTTGCAAGCGGACCAGGAGGCCTCAACATGGACAAATCATTCAGTCAAATTGTTTAGCATGTGTTTTCCACAATTGAAATCTCCTATCACAACATACTTCAATGATTTGTTCAGACCACTCTGAGAAAAAGTTCTCACATATGTGAACGTGCAGAGACTTGTCAAGCTATGGTATTCATGCTGAAACTCATACACCTGTGTTTCAAAACAACAAGGGGCCCCAAGTGAATCAGCAGAGGACCACAGGGAGCAATTTTTTTAAAACAACAGCGGTCCCATGCAACACAGGATGAATCAAATAAATTAATACAGACACAATGGATTCCGTATTTCAGTGACTTGTCCAGCCGGACAGTGGTCAGCAAGTATATTTCATAACAAAAAATTAGAAAGAATATCCTTCAACAGTCTCACGGTGTGGGGCACAAGCCTGTACCTCAATTACACATAGACACTTTAGTACACTCAAAGTGAACAGAAAGTGCTTTTAGGCAAAAAGCTAAATTGTTCTTTTAAATCATAGTGTGAACAGATATTCTAAGATGCGCCATTACATCAACATTGTGCTTAGAAGCAAATAATCGTAGGTCCCTAAAGTGGCCAGCAGTCTTAGGAAACACTAACACTATTAGTCAGATCTACCATATCTTTGTTGGACATATGTCCCCTTTGGCTGAGAACAGAACCGCTAACCATAGCTCTTGTCTGATAGATTCCCATGACCTTTTAATTGGCCAGCTCAGTGAGATCTTGACTAGAGTGGTTAAAAGACCCAATGCCGCCCATAAGTGTAAAAAAATGGGTAACTCTTGGTATAACCAGGAATGCCGGAGAGCTAAATCAGACTTAATTATTGCAGTCCGGGAAAATTCATCAGACAATGTAAAAATTAAAAGAGCTCAGTATAAAAGAAGTTTACTCTTGGCCAAAAAAGAATGGGACGAGAGGGTATGTTCTGACCTGTTAGATGCTTGTAGGCGCAAAGATCAGACTTCCTTCTGGAGCCTTATTGCCAGAGGCACCAAAGGGGTCATTGAAACTAAGGATAGATTTCTTGAAGAAAGGACTTGGGTTACGCACTTCTCTTCATTATATGCTTGTGCTGATTCAGATGATAATGAAGTTCAGGCCAATATGTATCTTGACCTGGCATTGCATGGAACCCCTCTTGTATTCACCTTGAACGAAACTATTTTAGCAATTAAGGCTGTTAAGCCGGGAAAAGCCCCTGGCCCGGATAAAATACCTGGGGACCTTTGGAAACACGCAAATTATATTTGGGCCCCCTACATTAATTTATTATCTAATCAAATTGCTAGTGGAGCCTCTGTTCCCGAAACTTGGAAGGGGCGGAGATTGTAACACTATTCAAAAAAGGTGATAGGTCGAATCCCTCACACTATCGTCCTATCAGTTTGATTGACGTGCTGCAAAAAATTTTTACCCGCCAACTTCTTGGTCGCCTTGCCTCATGGATCGAAGATCATTCTATTTTTACGAAGTACCAGGCTGGTTTTAGATCTAAAATAAGCACAGTGGACCAGGTATTTAGATTTTTATGTTTAGTCTGGAAATACACTATTATAAGGAGCTCCCATATATATGTGGCTTTCGTCGACTTAAAAGCAGCCTTTGATATGGTTCCAAGGGCAGATCTATGGAAGACACTAAACAATATGGGCGTGCCCGGAAACATTCTACAGTTACTGATTAGACTGCATGAGAACAATTATGCACGAGTCAGATGGGGACCAAACGGGGAGCTAAGTGAGAAAATAAAAATATCTAAAGGGGTTAGGCAAGGGTGTGTAATGGCACCTACCCTATTCTCCCTTTATGTTAACGATATTCCTGACACCCTTTTGGGCTGCGAGCATGACTCTCCCAAATTGTGTGGTGAAGCCGTTCCGGCATTATTATTTGCAGACAACACCATTATAATTTCTCAGACACCTAGAGGACTCCAGAACCTTTTAAATAAATTTAGTTTGTACTGTCTTGACAGGAAATTGGAAATTAACTCTTCAAAAACAAAGGTCATGACAATCAACCCTCATAAAGGTTTTAATAAAGTTTTTAAAATAAATGATGAAATTATTGAAGAAGTCCCAAATTTTAAATACCTTGGTATTATTTTAGATAGCAAAATATCATGGAAAACTCAATTAGAAAATGCAAAATTGAGGTTGACTCAAAACCAGTTCCCGATTTAAAAAAAGCACAAGAACAGTCATTTTAAATCAGTTTCACCAGCCATTGAATTATTTAAATATAAAGCGCAATCATCCTCCCTCTATGGAGCAGATCTCTGGGGTTATGCACTGAAGGACACCTTTCTAGTACGAGAGAATTCCTTCATTAGACAGCTCCTAGGTGTACCTAGTTCCACACCATTGACCCCTGTATTGTGGGACCTCAATTTTCGACGCACAGATGACTATGCTTCTCTTCGCCCATTGCTTTACTGGGTTCGTCTGTGGTCTATAGAGGAGCTGGTAGACTACAGAGAAGCACTGAAAGAGATAATGGCTATAAAAAATAGCACCCATCTGCCATGGTTAGTGTACGTCGAAAAATGGTTTGGAAAACTGGGCCTGAGTAATTTTTGGTCAGACACAGATTCACTCACTAATAGCTCAAAAAAGCTTTTGAAACAAAGGTACTGGGAGTTTATTAGTGATTCAGTGTTAGTCAACCCCAACATAGGGTCTCTGACTTCAACATTTTTCTCAATAAAAATGAATATGCAATTAGAGCCCCTTATGGGTGAAATCTACCCCCCGTTGGCTAAAAGTCTTTATCTAAAATTCCGGTATAGTATTTTGCAAACGCAGGACAGGACAAGTAAATGGCACTGTAATAAGGGTGCAAATAGGAACACTGATTCGGCTTTATATGAGCTTTGTGAAATGGGGCTGAAAGAGGATGAGTCTCATGTTTTATTTATATGTCCTGCATACCTTAACGCAAGGAAAAAATGGTTAAAGCCCATATGCAAAATGTTAGGCTTTCGCCATATTGGGGTTGGGCTTAGAATTTTTAAGGGAGACACATCTCAACCGATAGTGTTCAGCCTGAGCCGTTTCCTCTTATGTGTAGCTTTGACTAGAAAGAGGAAAGGTCTTAAAATTTAACTTTACTTAATATTGTATTGCATATTGCTGGTTAGAATTGAATGTATAAGTTAGGTGCAGAAGTATAATGAACTGTTTAGTTTGACATGGTATTATCTGCCAAATGATAAAGTGCTGTTGTTTTTAGTGACCCTGGTGCTTGTTTTATATAGAAGATATTTTATTGTTTTATTCTGTATATTTATTAAGTGATCTCGTTATATGAGGCAAGTTGACTATGATGAATTGTCTTCCAACCCAAAATTCCCCAGGGAAATGTAATTACATACTCTGTATTACTTACTATAGGAAAAAACGTGCTGCTAATTGTACCCCAATTTTACTGTGATTTTGTATCTGTTTGTATTTTATTAATTATATGTATTGTATCTTACAAGGTTTTTTTTAGCCGAATAAAGAGATTGAATTGAAATGCTCCTATTCGGACTACCTTTTTGCGCATGTAATTGTTCTCACAAACATTGAAGTACCATATTTGTACTGTGGATCCTGGGAATATGTGATGTTTGAAGACATTCATGATGTTAGATACAAGTGAGTTGAACACTACCCCACTATAACTGCTGTGTCACCAAACCTTGTTAAGATGTCTGTGTAGGATATAGATGCTGTGAGAAGTATCCAAAGGCATATCTTACCATTGAGATCTGGTTTGAAATGATCTGTAGCTTCAGTTGTGTTCACATTTCATGTTCTGTTTGTCTCTAAGCATGTTTCTTGGTACATTGTGACCTGACACCATCTGTGTTTACACATAGGTATAGCAGACGACCTGCAGTCCACAGGCCCTTTCCAGAACTGGCAACCATGGAAGAACGTGACACCATCAGAAAGTACTGCTTCACAAGGGTTTTCTTTGAAGACTTCACTGCGCAGTTGTCACCTCATCTGCAGCCAGGTCGGCCATATCCAACTGCACTGATGACCAAGGTGAAGGTCATGGCAGCTTTCAGCTTGTTAATAGGTGATGTTAAATGTGTGTACTGTGTTATGTGTGTTGTGTGTTAATTGTATGTCAAATAATGCTCTATCAAACAACAACTAACTCTATTTTTCTGTTTTCAATGTAGGAGACTCTGAATACCCCAACCAACCTTGCTTTCTGACCCCACTCCGTAACCTAGTCACCCCTGCAGAACTGCTATATATTGAAGCCCATGGTAGGAGTCGGCAAGTCATTGTGCGGTGTTTTGGCCTCCTGAAGACAAGATTCTGTTGTCACGGTCAGACTGGAGGAGCCCTACAATATGCACCATTGAAGGTGTGCAACATTATCACTGATTGCTGCATGCTCCACAACCTGGCTATACAGAGGGAAATTCCACTCATACAGGACGATGGAGACCAGCATCCATTAGCGAGGGAGGATCCTAGACTTGGACATGACGACAGTGGGGATGATGATGAAGGCATTTATTTGAGATGACAGCTTATCAACAACTTCTTCACATGAGTGTAGGTATCCAATGGAAGTAGGATACTAGCCCCAAGTGTTTGTTGTTGTGCTGCTGGTGCACAATGTGTATGTATGTTTGAGAGTGTATGAAAATTGACATCATGTTAGTTGTTTGATAAGTGTTTGTGAGATGAAAAAGTTGAGACGTACAGTGTTACTGTGAATCATATGTAGTGTCCACACTGAAAATCTTGTGCTTCAGCTGATATTGTAGTGAAAGTTGTGAAGGTTTAGTCCTGTGTGCCTTACTCTGTTCTATGTTTCTCCTTACCAGGGTACTTTGCCGTATCAACCATGCAAGATGTGACCTCACAAGACTCCTGAGACTGTGACCTATTCCAACATTGGACTTGTTTCTAAATCCATGCACACACTCCCTTTTGAACTGATGGACAATTTTCTTCCCTTTATAGCATATTCCTTCTGTGTGCTGTCCATTAAAATTGTGTTAATGTGCCAGGTTGTGTCAGGGATATAAACGTAGGATACATAATGGTTCATGCCTTGTGTGTTTTTGCACATCCCATGGGTATATTTCAACTGAACATGCTCCATGATGCATTGGTTTGCTAAAAATGTATGTTTATTGTGTTTGAAAATGGTGCTGGTATCTTAAGCAATGTACTTGCATGCATTTGTAACATGTCGTAGGGGCTGTGCCATGACCTGTTTCTGTCCATATATCATGCTTTGACAATATACATATGCTCCCAGGCCAGTAATGTACTCCTTCAAAGTGATGTGTTACCAATGTTGTGCATTCTTTCTTCTTTGACTTTTTCAACATCATTACAGGTAATACATTTGTTATTCCAAGTAACGACATGACCACTTTTTGGTTGCAGAGGGACTTCTTTCAGTGCATAGTGTCAAGATATCTGTCCACATCAGGGTGGTGTCAACAGCAAAAAAGGATTTTGAGAAGTGGAGTTGGTAGTGTTTGTAGAGGAGGTATTCCAATGTAGATGCACAGTTATTTGAGTCCATAGTCCAACTTAGACCCTTCAGCCAATGTGGGAGAGTTCTGTGACAGTCAACAAAGCCAATGTTTGACACACAATGGAGGATATCAGGAGCAGGTAGTAACTTTCTGGCGGTAATGCATATACATCTGTCTTTCGCCATTGTTTCTTTGAATGACCAACTCCACGTTTTTCGAGGGGACCCTCAGGTGCAGGCAGCAGAGTTGCAAGGGGCTCTCTGCCAGAGTTCACATACCTCCCTGTGGCTGTTGCAGTTGTTGTTGCAGTGGATGTGGTAGGCACACAGGGATGTGTGGATATGTTGGTGGCGATTTTGCTGAGGGAGGTGGCAATATCCCTGTACACTGCAGTCTGTCCATCCATTTTTGACATGAATATGTCCAGTTTTTCATTTTGCTCTGCCTGCTGTTGTGTCTTTGTCCTGAGGATCCCTGTGAACTTTTCCATCTCTCCTTGTATCCTCATATGCATTGAGGATTCTGGAGAGGTTTTGGATCTCCACATCCTCAGCACAAGCTGCATGATGTTGTCGATCCCCACCACACCTCCCACCACTCCTACCCACCCAAGCAGGACCAGTTGGTGCTGGCACAGGAAACATTGAGCCTCCTTCATCATTGGCATTGGTGTTGTTGGGTAACTCCAGAGTGCCCGGTGTTGCTGTGCTATTGGTGGTCTCCTGGGATGTTGCGCCTGTGCAGGTATGGGTCAGCTGAGTGTTGGTAGCTGAGGCCGGAGTGGTGGCAGAGAATTGGGGTGTTTGCACCACTGGTGCTGTGGGGGGACCCATACCAAGAAGGGCCAGGTCTGTCCTCATCATCTGAAGAATCATTAACGCTGGAGGGCTCCTGGTCGACCGGAGTCTGGGCCTGGCTGTCCTCGATGGCTCCAGTGGTTTCCTCATCTGGCCATGTAGGTTCAAACATAACACAATGACTAGTGTGAATGTTCACTGCCCCGTAAATCATACACATTACATGGGATACCAAAGCTCATGATGAGTTACTGTAACTAGATTGGACCCTTCTTCTATGAAACAGACACATTTTTGTGGTGACTATGTTTTTGGGACAAGAGGGGGATTTATGGACATGTGCATTGATGGGCTTGGTGTGTTTAGTTCACATTACATGTCAGAAGAAATACATTGGTTATTGACACCCTATGAATGACACGGATGTGCTTAGGTTGTCCACATCTTTACTGTCACATTGAGATATATACTATTTCTCTTCCCTTGTGGGTACTTTTTTGGGCCTGTCTACTGGTCTTAGTGCACGTCTTTAGCATTCACATTGGCGTGGCTGGCTACACCCTCACATTCTATCAATTTAGGCAGAAAAGTTGTTGGAATGGAGAGATTGAGGTGCTTTTTCTTTTCATCTTGTTCTACACATGTGAATGTCCGTGAGTAGGAAAATTGTGTGATTGATCAACTTTGTGGCTACATAGATATTGTACTTTGTACATTGACTCCATGGTCAAATGATTTCACAAACTTAGCTTTATGCCATTATGTGGCAAAGAAATATGATGCACTGACCTTTGAGTGCTTGTTCTCTGTTTGTAAAACCTATACCCCTCCTCCCACCCAGTACCACCAGGCCACACGGAAGAGTGTTGTCCAGCCAACGTTTATATCCTTCAGTGCTCATGACGAGCCCAGCTTGTCATGAGTCACAGTGGAGCTGTGCTCATGACGAGCTGGGCTCGTCATAATTGCTGCGCTCTGCCCACGCGCGATTGATTCCTCGCATGTGTGGGCAAATTAATCAGTAGGTGGAGTTGTGATGAGCTGGGCTCGTCACGAGCACCGCGGGCCGTGCTCACCCCCGAGCACTGTGGGGGAATTACCCCCGCAGCATAGGGGTTAAAAGGGTATTTGAGAGATATTTGTCTATGTTGACTTGTCTTTGTGGCACGTAGGCAAATGTGTCAGTTGTGATAGGTTCAGACAACATTCTCCAGTGTCTGCGATTTTGCTAGTACACATGAACTCGCTGTGAGATAGACAAAGTCCACAATGAAGTATTTCTGCTGTGTGTGTAGAAGTATTTGCTGTTCTTTCCAGTCCCAGCAGGGCCAGTCATACATACACTTTCCTGCCCAGTGAAAACAAGCCAACAGGAGATGATCTTAACTCACAGTGTGTCAGACTGTCATGGCCAGCTGTCTGGCACTGGGAACTGGTTTCTGACCTGGGAACAACTTGCCTCAAGGCCTTGTGCACCACACTGCATGCCCTAGTCTCTGCCATTTAATTTTTAGATGTACACTCACTGTCAGGTAATCACGGTTCTTAGTTGTCTTGTATGGCTGTTTGAGGGATGAGTGTTTACAATGGCCAGGCATACCATCAGGCCCTGAACCAGACACACTCTTTCCTGGATGCAATTGCAGCACCCCTCAAACTATGGTTTCCTGCCAGTGGGTGGAAGTGTACTGAAAAAGCAGTGTTTTGAGCACGTCACTGTTGGTATGTGTTGTAAAGTCAGACACCAGTGCCCAGTGTAATGCATCCTGCTAATATATTCTAAATCACTGTGTGTACAATTAGTTCCTGTAGGTCTGTTTGTGATGTTAGTGAAAGTGTTTGTTGTCCAGTGCCTGATATTATTTGTAGGATTTTGAAATACTCCTCCTGCTACCAGCCCAGCTAAGTCCTCTAAAACTATAGCTAACTGGCAGTGATGTTAAGTGTTCTGAAAAGGATGCAGAGACTGGTGTATGGTGTTAAACTTGAATCCAAATCCCAACAATGGCCTTGGGCCAAAAACACCATGCAACAGTGTCAGGCATCTTGCTGTTGCACTTCCATTCACTGACAGGTAGGCATTGGCACAGTTAAAGTGGTTGTTTGTGTTGGGTGTAGTATTGTTTACCATTACTCCAACTCACACCAGGCTCTGTCCTTCACACACTCTTCCCAAACAGGGAATATAGACCAAATAGCAGAAGGTTTTCCAGACAGTGATTGGTAATAGATTATTAAATGTGTTGCACGTGTGCCTGGTGCCTGATTTTTCAACAACTCACAACAGAGCCTTGTGGTTTAAACACTAGTCCACATTGTCAAACATATTGTCCCTACATTTCTACTCACTGTCAAGTAAGCAGAGTTTCTGTTTGGCTAGTTGGTCTGCTTGGGAAGAGTGTGTGTATGACAAGACATGATGTGAGTTGTAGCCATTGCAGATACACCTCCTCCCACCCAGACCTGCTGACTCCTCTGTGCCTATATTTACCTCACAGTGCGGATAAATGTACTGGCAAGGTGACTGGTACTGGTGCATGGTTTTGAACATGAATGCAACTCATATCAGGCACGTGTGCTCCAAACACCATGCAACAGTGTCATCCATCTCGCTGTTCCACTACCCCTCATTGTGAGTGAGACTTAGGCCGAGTGAAGTATCCTTGTCTGGATGGGAGGAGGAGCCGTTGCAATTGCTACAAGTTGCATAAGGTCCTGTCCTACGTACACCTTACCACCCAACTCAAACAGCCCAGCTTGTTCTATGCTTACTTCACTGTGATATGGCTCCGGACACCATGCAGCAGTGCCTGCCATCTTGGCAGCATATTCCCATTCAATGTCAGGTAAGCAGAGTCCCATATAAGCTATAAGGACTAGGTAGAAAGGTGTGTGGAGGCCAGAGCCTGATGGTAGATGTGGTTATGGCAGACACTCCTCCTCCCAAACAGCACAACCAGCTCATCTGTGGCAATGGCTACCTGACAGTGAATGTCAGTGTACTAACAAGCTGGCCTACCCAGTTGCATGATGTTTTGCTGTCAGGGCCTTGCTGGGAGTTGGTTTCAAGATCAACATCATGCAGCAGTGTCAGCTACCTTGCCAATACACTTCCCACTACTGTGACGTAAGTATAGGCCTAGAGGAGTTAGCATGGCTAGGTGTGTGGTTCCGTTTTTGCAATGGCTACAAGTCACATCAGGCCTTGTCCCATACACGCCTTTCCACCCATCAGCAAAAGCCTACCTGTGACTCAGCTTCCCTGACAGTGAGTGTGACTGTACTTGTAAGTTGTCTGACACTGATGACTGGTGCCTATTTGTACACAAGCAGGGCATAGATGTCCAGACGGAAGTCCCCAGTGTCAGCCATTTTCTAAGACGATTTTCATTCACTGTCAGGCAGTCATCGGCCCAAATGACCTGGTTGTGCAGTGTGGGAGGATGAGTGCTTGCCCTGACTTCATCTCCCATCAGGTTGCATCCTCCACACACATTCCTACCCATCCTAAATATCTTATCTGTGAGTCTACTTTCCCGACAGTGAGTGGCAATGTGCTTCAGAAATGTCTGAACATGGTGACTGGTTTCTGATTTGTCCACTACTCTCCAACAGTGCCTTGAGCTCCAAACATCAGTCTACAGGGCCAGTTACCTTGTCAGTACATTCTCATTGACTGTCAGGGAAGCTGCGTTGTATGTGGTTTTGTTGGTCTGTGTGTGAGGATCTGTGTTCGCACTGACTTCAACTCCCATCATGCCCTGTCCTAGACAAACCTTCCCAGCCAGCACGGCCAGCAGACCAGGAACTATGTTATCCCTGATGGTGAATGGAAATGTACTATCAAGATGTCTGACACTGGGGACTGGTGTAGGGAGCATGGGGTCATATTGGTATTTGTGTTCAACTCAGACACGATGCACAAGTGTCAGCCATCCTGCAAGTACACTTCCACTTATTGTCAGGGGCATCACTGTTCCTGGTGGCCTGGCTGAGCTGTGTGGGAATGCGTGTGTGGGGGATAGAGCATGATAGGAGATATTGCCAGTGCAAACACTCCTCCTCCCATACTACCCAACCAGGTAATCTGGCCCTATGACTTCTTGAAAGTGAATGGAAGTCTATTATTGAGTTGTCTGACACTGGTGCCTGTAGTTTAACTTGACCACAACTCCCATCATGCCTTGTGCTCCAGACTCCATTCAGCAGTGTCAGCCATCTTGCTGGCACTTTTCCACTGACTGAGAGGCTTACATAGTCCTAGTGTGTCTGTGTGGGCTGTGTGTGGGGAGGAGTGTTGGCCGTGACTACTAGTCCCATGGTGCCTTTGCCCACACCTACCTTCCCAGCCATCCCAAACAGCGTACCTCTGACTGAGCTTTCCTGTGACTTGGTGTGAAAGTATCAATCAATCAATCTGTACATTTGAAAAGTGCACTACTCACCTGTGAGGGTCTCAAGGCACTGGGGGGGAGGGGTGCTGCTACTGCTCGAATAGCCAGGTCTTGAGAACCCTTGTTAAGGTTAGTAGGTCCTGGGTCTGCCGTAGGAGGGTGGGGAGGGAGTTCCAGGTCTTGGCGGCGAGGTGGGAGGGCAATCTGCCGCCAGTGGTCACTCTTCAGATGCGGGGGACGGTGGCGAGGGCGAGGTCGGCGGAGCGGAGCTGTCGGTTCGGGGTGTAGAAGGTGAGTCATCTGTTGAGGTATGCTGGTCCGGTGTTGTGGAGTGCCTTGTGTGCGTGGGTGAGGAGCTTGAAGGTGATCCTTTTGTTGACAGAAAGCCAGTGCAGGTCTCTCAGGTGTGGTGTGATGTGGCTGTGGCGTGGGATGTTGAGGATCAGGCGAGCAGAGGCGTTCTCGAAGAGTTGTTGATGTTTTAGGAGTTTGGCCGAGGATCCTGCGTAGAGGGCATTTCCATAGTCCAGCCTGCTGCTGATGAGGGCCTGTGTGACCGTTCTTCTTGTTTCAGTGGGGATCCACCTGTAGATCTTGCGGAGCATGCAGAGGGTGTTGAAGTAGGAGGACGAGACAGCATTGACTTGCTTGGTCATAGAGAGTGTTGAGTCGTGGATAAACCCCAGGTTGCGTGCATGGTCGTTGGGTGTCGGTGCTGTTCCCAGAGTGGATGCCACCAGGAGTTGTCCCAGGCTGAGGGGGGGAGCCAAGGATGAGGATCTCAGTCTTGTCAGAGTTCAGCGTTAGGCGGCTGTTCTTCATCCACTCTCTGACGGCTTTCATTCCTTCCTGGAGGTTGGTTTTGGTGGTGAGGGGGTCCTTTGTGACGGAGAGGATCAGCTGGGTGTCTTTGACGTAGGAGATGATGTTGAGGTTGTGTAGTTGAGTGACATGGGCAAGCAGTGCCATGTAGACGTTGGGCTGAGGGATGATCCTTGGGGTACGCTGCAGATGATCTCAGAGGCTTCGGAACTGAACGGGGGAGGCAGACGTTCTGGGTTCTGCCAGAAAGGATGGAGGTGGTCCATTCCAGAGCCTTGTCTTGGATCCCTGTGTTGTGGAGGCGTTTGCGTAGGTTGCGGTGGCAGACAGTGTTGAAGGCAGCTGATAGGTCCAGGAGGATGAGGGCAGGGCCCTGATGTTATCGGTGACGCCGTTGAGGCCAGTCTCTGTACTGTGGTTGCTGCGAAACCCAGACTGGGGTGGGTTCAGGACGTTGTTCTCCTCAAAGTGGCGGGTAGGCTGTCTGTTGATGGTCGTCTCGATGACATTTGCCGGGAACAGGAGCAGGGAGATGAGCCGGAAGTTCTTGAGGTCCTTCGGATCCACCGTGAGTTTCTTCAGTAGGGCGTTGATATTGGTGTGCTTCCAGCTCTCCGGGAAGGTCGCGGTCTTGAAGGAGATTTTGATTGCCTTGCGGTGATGGGGTGCAATGTTGGCGCTAGCTTTGTTGAAGATGTGGTGTCGGCATGGGTCTGACGCAGAGCCGGAGTGGATGGTGTTCATGATGTTGATGGTGTCGTCGTCGTTTATGCTGGTCCAGGTGAGTAAGGTATCGATTCGGGTGGAGGCCGCAGGGTCTGAGGTGTTGGTGGTTGTTGGGGTGATCAGGTTGTTGAAGCTGTTGTGGATGTCTGTGATCTTGTGATGGAAGAAGGTGGCGAGGGAGTCGCACAGGTCTTGTGATGGTGGGATGTCGTTGGTGTTGGAGCTGGGGTTGGAGAGTTCCTTCACGAAGTTGAAGAGCTCTTTGCTGTTGTGAGTTTTTGTTGTCGAGTCGGTTCTTGAAGGAGGTCCTTTTGGCGGATCTGATGAGGTGATGGTGCCTGCAGATGGCATTCTTGTGAGCTGCATTGCTTTCTGGTGTCTGTTCGCGGTGCCATTTCTTCTCTAGTGCTCAGCAGGCCTGGAGGTCTGCGGTGAACCAGCTGGCTTTCTTGTTAGTGTGTCTCTTGGAGGGTTTCTTGATCGGGGTGAAAGTGTTGGCACAGTTGTCGATCCAACGTCTGGGGTTGCAGGCAGCGGTGTCGGCTTCGGTGGGGTCGGCCGGTGGGCTTTGGGCGAGTGTGGTGTTTAGTTGGTCTTCAGTGATTTTGCTCCAGCAAAATCAATGAACGTACTTGAAGTACTGTTCCAAGTTGTCTGACACTGGTGCCTGTAGTTTGACTTGACTACAACTCCCCTCATGCCTTGTGCTCCACATACCATTCAGCAGTGTCAGCCATCTTGCTGGTATTTTTCCACTCACTGAGAGGCTTGCATGGTCTCAATATGTCTGTGTGGGCTGTGTGTGGGGAGGAGTGTTTGCAGTGACTACAAGTCCCATGGTGCCTTTGCCCACACCCACCTTCCCAGCCATCTCAAACTGCCTACCTGTCACTGACCTTTCCTGTGAGTGGATGGAAAAGTACTGGTCCAAGATGTCTGAAAGTGGTGCCTGTAGTTTTCCTTGACTATAACTCCCCTCATGCCTTGTACTCCAGACTCCATTCAGTAGTGCCAGCCATCTTGCTGGTACTTTTCCATTGACTGAGAGGCTCACATAGTCCCAGTATATCTGTGTGGGCTGTGTGTGGGGAGGAGTGTTTGCAGTGACTACAAGTTCGATTGTGCCTTTGCCCACACTTACCATCCCAGCCATCCCAAACTGTCTACCTATGACTGAGCTTTCCTGTGAGTGAGTGAAAAAGTACTACGCCAAGATGTCTGACACTGGTACCTGTTGTTTGGAGCAGAAGGCCTATCTGTGAGTTTGTGAGAAGTATGTACATAGTTATAGTTCGTTGCATTTTCAATATCATTTGAATTATTTTTGTTAACAATCTGACATATGCATCACATGCTCTTATAATCTAGTACATTTGATATATGTATACTGTCCTTTGTTTAACTATATCCTTTACAGTGATGGCTCTAGTGGTGTGATTAATAACATTATTTGAATGTGAATTGTGTACTAACCATACTCTTGTTATCCTAGGATTCCATAGATGCCCTCTGGCGGAAGGAAGTCACGCATCTTATCCTCCCAGGAGGTGAAGTGAACAGGTTGTGCAGGAGGGCCACCGCCAGTCTGCTGGCTTTGGAAATGTTCCCTGGACATCAGCTTCTTGACCCTCCTGCATATCATAGTACCTGTACCTGATATCTTCCATGGTGAGCAGGCAAGCTGCTTGGGCGTTCACCTTGTTAATTACCCTCTCCTACATCCTATTTCCCTGGGCGAGGGGGGTCTGTTGGACTAGGTTACAAAATAATTGTGGCTCTACTCTGACAATCTCATCTACAAGCACTTCCATCTCCTTATCTGTAAAACTTAGATATTTCCTTTTGGACATGGTGAGGGTGAGTGTGAAAGTGAGGGTGAGTGTCGATGTGACTGAGCTTTCCTGTGAGTGAGTGAAAAAGTACTACGCCAAGATGTCTGACACTGGTACCTGTTGTTTGGAGCAGAAGGCCTATCTGTGAGTTTGTGAGAAGTATGTACATAGTTATAGTTCGTTGCATTTACAATATCATTTGAATTATTTTTGTTAACAATCTGACATATGCATCACATGCTCTTATAATCTAGTACATTTGATATATGTATACTGTGAATCTGAAAAAAGGAGTGTGTTTATGTGTTTTTGTATGAAATAAAATCTGTGCAGGGTGTGTGTGTGTGAATATGTGAGGCAGAGAGAAGGGAATGACTAGTGGAAACTCCTTGTAAGTATTGGCAGTTGTCGCAAAGGATCAAGGTCATGGTTTTGGCTCTTTATATAGGTGGAGTTGTTGGTGTGGTTACAATTAATATTTTGGGGAGTTGCCAAGGCTTTTTTTTGACTGTTTTTGAATCCCCTATTGACATTTGATGCACAGATCGACATGGTTCTGTAACCCTTTGTTATGCAACATCATTTCATCGCGTGTTGATATGAGTTCGACTTGTGACAGCATGTGATTCTTGAACTTCTAGAAATGAGCTGATCGCATAGGTGCACTTTACGGTGCCTTTGTTTGGAATTATAGCGTTCCATTTCGATTGTGTTTCCCATGGGATGCATCGTACTCCGCTGCATGGAGAGCTCGCAGTCGAGTCGTACGAAAAGCATTCCCAATCTGATTCGGTCAAGATCCTTTCCACACGACATCAGAATCAGGCCCTAAGTTGTAACATCACAGCCCCTACCCCCTACTCAAATGCATCGGATGCATCTGTTTGGACAATTAATGTTTTAGGGTAGTCAGGACTTTGCACATGGCCTGTTTAAGATTATCAAAGGCATCTGACTGCTAACTGTCCACTGAACTTTCTTGGGCATTTTCTTTGATGTAAGATCATTCAAGGGAGTCACTATGGACCCATAGCCTTTTACAAATCGTCTGTAGTACCCAGTCAGGCCCAAGAAAACTCTGACCTGAGTCTGGGTAGTTGGAGCAACCCATTCCATTGTGATCTGGATTTTGATCTTCAGTAGTTGAACTTAGCCTCCTCCTACCAGGTGGCCTAAGTACACAACCTTACTCTGCCCTATCTGGCACCTAGTAGTCTTTATAGTGAGGCCTGCTTTCTGCAGAGCCTCTAAAACATTATTCAGGTAGACCAGGTGATCTTCCCAGGTGGAGCTAAAGGCAGCTGTATCATCTAAATATGCTGCACTACTGGCTTCCAGACCTGTGAGAACTTTATTCACCAACCTTTGGAATGTAGCAGGAGTATTCTTCAAGCCAAAGAGCATTACAGTAAATTGATAATGCCCACTAAGCGATTAGAAATGCGGTTTTTGTTTTGCCATCCTCAGCTAATCTGATTTCCCAGTGGCCAGCAGTTACTTCAAATGTATTTAACAACTTGGTTGAGGCCAAAGTGTCAATAAGCTCATATTCCCTAGGAATTAGGTAAACATCAATCTTAGTGACTGCATTGAGTCCCCTGTAGTCTACACAAAACCTCATCTCCCTTTTTCCACCCATGTAGTGAGGTTTAGGCACTAGGTCTACTGGGCTAGCCCAAGGGCTATCTGAGGGCTCCTTCACTCTTAACTCCAGCATCGTTTGGACCTCTGTCCTGATGCAATCTCTGAAATAGTCAGGCTGCCTGTAGGTTTTATTCTTAACAGGTGGACTCTCACCTTTGTCCTCTTCATTGGTACACCAGGTAGTTTGACAAGGAGTCAGAAAAAACATATGCCTGAATTGATTGGGGACCTTCTTGCAATCTATCTGCTGCTGATCAGAGAGGCTGCCTGTCAAGGCTACTCCATCAACTGATCCATCATCAGGGTTTTGTCTGAGGAGATCAGTGAGAGGGTCACTCTCTTCTTCCTGTTCCTCATCAATTGCCATGAGCAAGCCCATGTCAGCCCTGTCAACAAAAGGTTTTATCATGTTCACATGAAGTACCCTATGGGGACTTCTGGGAGTGCTAAGGTCCCCCAAATAGATGACCTCACCCTTTTGTTCAAGTATGGGGTAGGGTATACTGCATTTTTCCTGGAGAGCTGCTGGGGACACAGTATCCAACACCCACACATTCTGACTTGGCTGGAAAACAGTCAGGACAGCCTTTTGTTCATGCCAAGCGTTTTGGAGTTCTTGGCTAGCCTCCAAGATTTTACTTGTCTTTTTCATGTACTCACCAACCCCTATTTTTGGTAATCCTACACCTATAGACATCGGCATTTCAGAAGTAACTGAAGCAATTAACTAAAGCTTAGGCAACAAAGCCGCCGTCCCGGATGGGCTGCCAATAGGCTTAATTAAATGGAATCCGGCGTTTTGGGCCCCCTTACTTCAGAATATTTTTAACAATTTGACCCTGGCGAAGATCCCAGAAACTTGGGCGAGAAGTGTAATAGTTACTGTGTAACTATCGACCCATCTCCCTAATATACAACACTCTTAAAATTTTAGGTAGAGTTCTTTATAACAAAATTTTAGATTGGGCAGAGGAAACTAACATCTTGGACCCTTGTCAGTTGGGTTTCAGGAGTAAGGTGGGAACAAGGGAGCAATGCCTTAACTTGAATTTAATTATTAGCAAATATGCTACCGCTAAGAAATCCCTGGTCTATATGGCCTTCATGGACTTGTCCACAGCTTTTGACCTGGTAAATAGGTCTAAGCTGTGGGCAATCCTTCTATCCAAGAATCTGGACGAAACTCTGGTCAATTTTCTGGCTTATCTGCACAGAGATCTTAAGGCCCAAGTAAGAATGGAGGTGGGAGGAGAGGTCTCAGGGTTTATTGATATCGGCAGGGAGGTCAGACAAGGTTGTGTTCTGGCCCCCCTGCTTTTCATTATATATATCAATGACCTGAATGACTCCCTGAAATTGGCCACCCAAGACGTCCCATATATTAACAAAGTACCCATTCCTGCGTTGCTCTACGCCGACGACGCAGTTTTAATAGGGCGCACATCAAATTCATTACGCCTCCTTGTCGAAGATTTTAATATTTTTATGAAAAATCTAGACTTACAAGTCAATTTTAAAAAATCTTTTTGAATGAGCAGTGGCTCAGGCAAACGGGCTATACGCCCGATTGCAATAGATGGCCATAAGATGACGGTGGTAAAATCCTTTGTATATTTGGGTTTGGCCTTTGCTGCGAACAGCTCCTGGAATGAGCACGTAGCTCGCACCAGGAGCAAGTTCTCAAAGGCCAATAACTTGATTTTAAGCATCCCTCGCCCTAAGATGATGGGTGCAGTATTAGCTGTCGAAAGGATTTATAAACATCAGTGTACCCCGGTAGCAA
The DNA here is from genome assembly GCF_964263255.1 of Lissotriton vulgaris. Taxonomy (NCBI): domain Eukaryota; kingdom Metazoa; phylum Chordata; class Amphibia; order Caudata; family Salamandridae; genus Lissotriton; species Lissotriton vulgaris. The sequence goes on along the minus strand of NC_141694.1, from coordinate 1,085,723,075 downwards.
CCTATGGCGCTGAGATATGGGGGACGGCCAGCTGCTCTGGTATACAGCAGGAGGAGAATAGATTCTGCAGAAAAATACTGAATGTCCCTATTTCAACCTCCAATTACATATCTCATAAAGAGCTCAATATTAATTTTATTTCTGATTTTATCAGGGCTCGCCCAGCACTTATGTGGATTGCTGTACGGAAGAACGAAGCAGCCACCCTGAGCCAGTCAATCATTAAGAATTGCTTAGGTCGTGCTAGGGGCCCAGATATCCCGTGGTTGGGTGGAGTGTTGAGTAGTTTGCGCAGTATAAATATGGAAAGCATTTTTTGGGACCCTTCACTTGCTGCTTTAGTCGCAAAAAAGGATATGCAGAATGCTCTGTACTCCTTATATAAGACCGAGCGTGAGGCAGTAGAGGTCAGTAAAACTACTGTGCGTAACTATATGGCCATTGAACATTATAGGCACCCACTCCACATCTATTTGTTACTACTGATGACTCGCTGGAAGACAAGTTTATTGTTCCGTTTAAGGGCTGGCAAAATTCGTTTTGTACTCTCCTTCCCATTTGGTTATTGTTCTAATTCAAACTCAATCCTGTGTCCGTGTGATGGGAGGAGTGAGCAGTCTGAAAAGCATTTTATATTCTCCTGCAAATTTTATATCAAATATTTTAAACAGTTTTTATGCTCGTATTTTAATAAGAGAAGACCAATTAGCTTAGAGGCAGCATTTGATTCCATGTTAACTTTAGATGATGAGGACCTTATTTTTCGCACTTGCACTTTCCTAAAAACGGCAGTAAGGGCACGTAGATCCATGGCTGCAGACTGAGAGTAATGTAAATAGCTTTGTACTGTTATGATCCTAAATTTTGCACTAAATCACTTATGATCTGTATAATGAATGTATTTAGACTATTTGACTGGTAAAAATTTTAATATGTTTGTAATATATTTTTATATTGTGCTTTTATGGGTACTGTGGTACCCGAATAATGATTGACTGACTGACTGACTGATGTACTCAGCAATGCGGGAGCTCAGGCCAAGTACATATTCCACTATGTCCTGTTCGGGAGGTTTTAGAGTTAACTTCCATCCCTCCTTCACCAACCACAAGTGACACTTAACTAGATGCCCAAACAGAAGTTCAAAAGTGTTGTGTAGTGTGAAGAACCTCTCTGTAAGCAAAAAGAAGGCAGGGTAGTAGGACATCCAATTTTTGCCTACTTGTTTTTGGGAGGCCCTTGATTATACCCTTTAGGGTCTTGTTGAATCTTTCAACTAACCCATTGCATTGAGAATGGTAGGGTCTGGTGAATATGTAATTCACTCCATACTCTTTCCACATTGCAGTTATATAACATGACATGAAGTTTGTACCCCTGTCAGTTAAGACCTCCTTAGGGAAACCCACTATGGAAAAAATTGCTAAGAGGGTCCTTGCCACCACAGGAGCTACAGTAGTCCTAAGGGAAATAGTTTCTGGGTATCCAGTTGCATGGTCCACCACCACTAGAATATAACTGTGCCCAGATGCTGTTGGACAGTTCATGGGGCCAATACTATCACTTCCAACCCTCGCACAGGGAACCCCAACCACTGCAAGTGGAATTAAGGGGACCTTTGTGATGCCACCTGACTTGCCAGTGGCTTGGCAGGTGGCACAGGAGCTAAAATACTCCTTTGTGTCCTCAGACATATGGGGCAAGTGAAAATGAAGGACAAGCCTGTCCTAATTCTTGTTTTGCCCTAAGTGTCCTGCAAGTGGAATCTCAAGTACAAGGGTGAGTAGGAATCCTCTGAACCTCAGGGGTATAACCAACCTCCTGACTGCACCTGGCTTGGGGTCTCTACCCTCTGAGTACAGACAAATTCATCCCAGTAGATCCTATGGGAACCACTGACATTCCCAGCAGCCTCAGCAGCAGCTTGCGGTCTAAGGGGTTCAAGAGAGGGCAGGTTTGCAGCTCCAAACTCAAATCTGCTCAGGAATGGCCCCTGCCCCCAAGAACCCAACCTGATCAGGCTCAAGTTCATCCGGGGCTGTACCCTCACAGAGGCTACGATCATGTCCATCCAGGGACTGATCCACAATCTGAGTCTAGGGGGAAGACACAGCCTTACCCTTCCTGCTCCTTTTCTTGGAAGGTACCTGGTTCATTGTTTCAGGATCCAGGGCATGTTCAGTGGAAAGCTGTTTTGCTTGTGACCTGGTCACAGCAAACACACTTACAGAGATGTCCAACATTTCTTCATGAGTCCTTAACTCTACTTCAGCCCAGCTGATGTTTCCAAATCATTGTCCAAAAAACAATTCACAGTTAGGTCTGAAGATACCATAACCTTTTTATGTTCAGTTACCCCTCCCCAGCTGAGATTAACAATGGCCAAGGAATTGTCAGTCTTGACAAAGCTAGCATTGGTCACTTGGTGCATTTGTACAAGTATGATCTGGTCAGGAGACACAAGATTCTCTGTCACCATAGTGACACTGGCACATGTGACCCTGTAGGCCATGGTTTTTTCCATTTATCAAAGGCTGCTACATATACCTGCCCAAGTTACTGGGACTGACTAGTAAGGTGTCAAGATCTCTGCCACCATCACAAACCAGAACAGCCAGAGCTGGAGTTCTGACTAAGTCATAACTCACCTCAGAACCCAAGGTTAACCCCACTAATCTCTTGTTTCATGTACTACCACTTTTACCTGTGCTACCGGGCAGAGTTGCCTTAGGGGCAGTGGTAGTAGGAGTATTCTCCTTGGCTTTTGGACAATCAGCATTGTTTGGTCAATGGTTTTTCACCTTCCAAAAGTAACAACAAGCTTTCTTCTTGACTTTCCTGGATGTTTGTGACTCCCCCCACCCCAGATGCAGGTTTTTGGGGTCCTTGGGAAGACTCTTTTTATCTTTGCCCTTGTCTCCATCCTTATCTTAAATTTTAGAAGAATCTTGTTTCATCTGGTCACGACCATCGCTTTGATTTTTCTGCTTAACCTGGTTCTGACTCACTTATCTGCATTCTTTTCCAGTTCTTGGGGATAAGTCAAATCTGAGTCTGAGAGGAACCTTTGCAAAAGCTGGTTCTGACAACTATTAAGGATCTGCTCCCTCATAATCAAACTATACAATCCTTGATAGTCATGCACTTTGCTCCCAAGTAACCAACCTTCCAGAGCCTTAATGGCACTATCCACAAAATCTGCTCAGTCCTGGTTTGAGCCTTCTGTGTGTCTCTGAACTTAATTCTGTATTGCTCAATGGTTAAGCCAACCCGATCAATGAGAGCACTCTTCAAAACTGACTAATTATCAGCATCCTCTTCTCTAAGTGTGAGGAGCTTATCTCTACCTTTGTCAGCAACAGAGAGCCACAAGATTGCTTCCCACTGCTCTTGAGGGACCCTCTGAACTTTACAGGCCCTTTTCAAAGCAGTTATCCATTCATGGATGTCAACCCTAACATGGTATTGATGGACAATCTTGTTCAGGTTCCTATGTTCAAAAGAATGTTCTTAAACTCTAGGGACACTGTTGCTGTCACCATAGGGCTCTAGTCCCAATTTCCTCCGAGCTCTCTGGACTTTTAAGGACTCTTTGCAAGGGCCAACAGCTCTTGCCTGAGCCTAATCCTAGCTTTTGCAAGCTCAGGGAGTTGTTACTCCCTATCCACAGAGGTCCCCCTCTTACTAGAATTGGAGTTCCCTACTGAATGTCCTGAGGCATTGGATTCTGCAGAGTGTGATCTAGACTCCTTGATCAACTCTGCACTTTTCCAGGAGGATCAAAGGGGGCATCCTCTTGGCCACGGTGTTCTCCTCTGGGAGGTTTGAAATGTCCAGGTGGGAGTCATGAGGCTCCACCTGCTCAGTGAAAGATTCTAGGTCAAAGAGGGGCTCCAATCCCGGCCGTTCTTCATTCCCTGCCCCACCCACTCTTCCCAGTTCATCTGACCCACTGGTTTTCCTGAGGTCATCTAACAGTAACACTTCTAGGAGGCGTTGAGTGTTGGCTCCTTTCCCTGTCTCCAACTTTCCAGCGGTACACATTGCTTTCATTACTTGGAACAAAAGTTCACTGTATCTAGTAGTCAGCCACTGACATCTCCTTTGGAAGACATACTTAAGGGTATATTCACAAGAACGTGTGATAACTACTGAAAGAGAAAGACACAGAACAAAATCCAACAACATCGGAGTACCACATATGCACCCTGTCCAACTGAAGTGGATTACATGTACACCACAACTACCTAGCACCTTGGAAGAACAGAACTGATGGGCACACAGCATGAAAGAGACCATTGGAAGACAAATCAGGCATAGGCAGTAGTGCACCTCGACATTGACAACATCCCAGTACAAACAGCACCCCCCACATTTGAACACAGGACACAACTGATTCCGGAAATGTGCACAACCTTGCAAATCACATCTGAAATTGCAGGGAAAAGTATCATTAAAATGTGCAAGTACAAGCTGAAACCTGCAAATATGTTTTATTCACACATGCAGTGCATATGGACATTTACTACTGTTGCTTGATTGCCATGAACGGCCACATCGTGCCGTGCTCGTGAGAAGAAAGTGTCAATGATGGTATTCCTACGGGCCATTCCTACCACTGCTGCAGTGGGATGTGGCCCACCTGCCCCATCACCACCATCATCGTCTGGTACCTCCGGGACTGGGATCCATGGGGCCCTAGTGCAAACACAGATGTTGTGCAACACACAACATGCAACGATCAGCTTGCACACGATGTCCGGGCTGTACAGGAGCTTCCCACTTGTGCCGTCCAAGCACCTGAAACGTGACTTTAACATGCCAAATGTGCGTTCCACAATGCCCCTGGTGCGTATGTGTGCTGCATTGTACTGCCTCTGGGCAGGTGTGTTCGGATCTCAGAGGAGTGTCATCATCCAAGGGCAGATTGCATATCCTTGATCACCAGTGGCAGTGCAGGGAGAAAAGAGATAATACTTGGTTCGGCCTAATGTGATGGCAGGTCCACCAATCCAGTGATGCCTGTGCTAGCTGTGTGTGGGGTGAGTGTGAGCCAGCCCGCAGGGGGTAGATGATGCTGACAACTACACCAACAGTCATCAGGCACCCAGAAATGCAATTTCAGAACTACAAGGGGATGACACCATTCGCAGAGGGCTAGTGGCCCCGGATGCACAGGGGGCGAAATAGGCCCACTGCCACGGGACGCTGACTTGTGGGAGACTGGGGTAGGGTCATGTGGGCAGAGCAGTGCCTCACATGTGTTATGGCTGCATTTCGCAACTCCACAAGTTCAACTGTTGTCTGGCTGTGGTGCCATGAAATGTCTGTTTTGGGTGCAGGGGTAGGCCAATATGACCATGGAGTAGTGTGGTCGTGTCTAGCAGGTTGTCGTGTAGTTTGACATGTTGATTGTGGTTTGGTCACATGTGCATCCCCACAGTAGTGCATTGTGCTGTGGAGGCATTGGGATGTGGGGTGTGTTGACATGGTACTTACAAACGAGTATTCCCATTCCATATGTGCCACCCTGGAAGCCCTGGTTGATTATGGACTGTTGGAAGATGAAGGAATCTTGCACAATGCCTGGGTAGTTGGCGACGACATTGGTGAAGAGTCCCCGGGGGTCCACTATTGCCTGCACATTGAAGGAATGCGTGTGCTGTCTGTTGCAATAGTAGTGTGCAGTATCCGCAGGGAGCACAAGTGGGACATGTGTGCAGTTGATCGCCCCCAACATGGCCGGGAATCTGGCTATGGTGTAGAAGCCTTGCTTTGTCTCCAGCTGTTCCTGAGATGTGTTGGGGAACTGAAGGTACTGGGGTATGAAGCTGCGGATGGCATCCAGGACAGTTGTGATGAACCTGGATAGGGCTGGCTGTGAGACCCCTCCAACTCTGGCAGTTGTTGGTTGGAAGGGCCAACAGGTGCAGCACTGCCAGCAACTTTGTGTGCAGAGGGACGTTGGTTCTCTGCTGTGTTGGGACTGTCAGCCTGTGGGCAATGTGGGTCATGATGTGCTGAATGCTTGTACTTTTGAACCTGTAGTGGGCAATGACTTCCTGGGGCTTCAGGTCTGAGAGAGTAGTGCATTTTGGTAGGTCCACTGTCTTACTCTGCGCTGCCTCTGTGGTGGTCCGGGGGCGTGAATGTCCAGGTCCTGGGGGTGGTGGCGGTCCCAGGGGATGTCAGTGGGTGTTGCGGCCATGTTGGGGCCCAAGCTGCATGATGAGTAGCTCCATGGTGTTGTTTTTTGGGTGTGGCTGTGTGTGGGGCTCCATTGTCTACTCCAGGTAATTGTCCGTCTTTACACCTGCTTGAGGCAAGTGTTAAATACCTGTGGCTACTGCGGCTTATCGCCTGTTTTCGGTTTGCTTCGCGGATAGTGGTGTTGTCGTTTTTTCGTGTGTTTCTGCACAGGAACGCCTACTCTGCATCTCGTTAGCGATAGTTTTGGGGGTCCTATGTGGCGATGTTTTTTGCAGCTGCTATCACGGGAAAACTAGTCATGTGTGCTGTTAGCACCTGCTTGTGAATGGTGGGGTACATTTATCACTAATTTGGCTAGGATAAAGTGCCGTTAATTCAGCTATAGCTCCTAGTGAATATGCCCCTAAGTGTGGTGTGGTGTTGCACCTACCTAACCTAGTGGGAACTAAACTCTCTGAGGTTGGAGAAAGAGTGTGCTGTACCCTTAACTACCCAACTCTAAGTTCAGTTGAACTTACTTATTCTAAGCTTGTATTATACGTGCCTAGTATTAGTGATGGTTTTTCAATTAATCACCACAAAGATTTTTCTGGTAAAACAATGCAGGCTTTAATCCCAACCGCTAAACACCAACATGAGAAGTTGGCCTGGTATATGACAGCCACTAATGTAAGTGGGCATATTGCACCAGTCCAGACAACCCTTATGATGATTTAAGAGATCTTAGACAACCTTAGAAGCTCTCTAAGTGGTAGCTGTGGAGAGCATCTAAAGTTAAGTACTAGGGCTTGACCACTATGCACTGTAACATATTGCAACTGCAATGTGCATAAAATCAATGTTCTTTACAAAAGTACAAAATAGAAATTTGACAAATAATCACCTGAACATACACAGTTTTTTAAACAGAACAGAGATACGTGTGTTGTTAGATTGTATTTATTCTATTACTTAATCAAAACATTTGCTATTCTTCAAATGTTAATCCAGATATCCATTTTTCATTCATGCGCAATATATTTCATGCCACTGGCTCCTCTTCAGGGGAATACATCTACAAAGGAAACTAAAATTGATGTCAGATTCAAATAATGCACAAGGAGTCCATCCTTATTTCACAATTTCAATAGAAGAACCATAAATGAAAAAATGAGTCATCAAGGAAAGATATGATCACTGAGAGTCAAACTGCTCTGTGTCCATGATATGAGATGAAACAAACAACTCCTACTAGGTTAACCCATGTTATCCAAAGAAGTATAAAATCTAACTTACTTACTAGCTGTGGAGAGCAGCCTTCAGGCTTAGCTCAGAAGGAGTGTAAAGTAGCTTGTTTTACCAGAATGCCTTCAGGCTTAGCTCAGAAGGAGTGTAAAGTAGCTTGTTTTACCAGAATGCAATCTTGTAGTATAGATTAAGTCAAAAGGAAGCACACAAGGTATTTATAAAAATATGTATTTATTATATATTACTCTCCTACCTGGAAATAAGCACAATGCACACAATACCTAAGCAAATAAACACAGTAAATAGCACGTAATTCACAGTGGACCCCAGGGGGGCGGCAAACTTTATACTAAGAAAGTAGTATAAGAACCACGACTTGGGTCAAGACAATGTCGAGAGGATGTAGAAGTTCTGGGGACACAAGGAACCTCCCAAGGTGAGTTGATAGTGACCCCAGGGAGAGCGTGTGGTATGGGATCACGACAGAGTGCTTGGTACAACTCTACGGGTAAGTTGTGGTTGGATTTTTAAAGATTAAGGACCCTTTCCAGTGGACCCTGAAGAAACCCTGTGGAAAACAGAAGGTTGTAGAGCCACCTCACCTGTGGATATCTTATTACCCATGTTACCTACACCAGGTAAGCCGGGTACATACGTGTGAATTGGTTTCGGAAAGCGCTGTCGCAGCCAATGGAGTACTTCAGGAAAGTGCCGCTGTAAAAGAAGGAGAAAGTGTCTGGTGGAATCTGAAGGCAGATTCTAGAAAAGAGGTACCTGAAAGTAGAGGGGACAGAGTTTATGTCACTCAGGAGTGACCATAAGACTTGGAAGACGAAGGCCCTCCGATGTCGGATGTTGCAGGATGGATGACGAGGAACTTGACTCTGCAGCTGTGAGGACCAGGCGATTCTGAGGAGAACCAGGAGCCATACACGAGCTGTGCCACAAAGGATATTGAATGCTCACGGGTCAGTGTCCGGCGAGAGCACCAAGAAGCCTTGGCAAATGCAACCAATGAAGGAATGGAAGAAGGAGCAACGTTGGTACCAGCAAGGTTCAGGAGACTAACCAAAAGCACGGGAGTAAGGCCAGGCCAGAGCAATCAGAGGAGCCCAAAAGAAACAAGTGTCACCCTCAAATGGACTCACAGGCTGCAAGTAGCTCACCAAAAGATGCAGGCCACGATGCACAGCAATGCAGTGTGGCTGATGATTCTCCTCCTTGGAGATGCTCGAGGTGAGGGATAAATGGAGCCTGAAGATCTTCTTGGAAGGAAGCCAACAAGCTTTTGCAACTGCAAGTTGATGCTGTGCACAGGGGTTCGAGCTATTGCAACCCCCACGTGGGATACTGGCCTCAAACTTGGTGAGAGGACAGGCAGGCCTTGGGAGCTGTGGAAAACTACCACCTTTGTTGCAGAACCTTACAGAGTCCGGAGGAGCTCATGTTCAGCAGACTGGTCAACTTAGGTGTGGTGCTTGCGAATGCAGGGGGGTGAATCCTCCACTTCAAGGGAGATTCCATTGGTGTCTTTGATGCCCACAGGCCTTGAAAAACTCCTGTATGGTACACTGGCATGACTATCCAGCAGACTGGAAGTGAGACGAAGTCGAACCCAAACAAAGTCCAGCGAAGTCCAGAGTTTCCAGTCGGTAGAAGAAGAAGTGCTGTCTGATCTGAATCTTATCCCAAGACAAATCTAGCGACCTACACCCAGGTAAGCCCTTAAGTACCCTAGCGAAAGGGTTGGGATGATTCATGGGACCCTCCCAGGGTAGGATCTGGCAGAAGGGAGGTTACACTCATGTCCTTTGTCTACTGTTCGTTCTAGAGTGGGAGCCAACAGCTCCCAGGACTGGTTTAAACTGGACTATGCCTGGGGACCACAAATGTGCCCCTCATGCAGACTGAGTGGCGCTGGCAAGTGTACCCACCCTGCCCCAATTTTGAGATGGTCATCGCGTAATTACGCGGTGCCCCTCTAAATATTATATGGCTGCTTTACTGACAACCTGGGAGAATAGACTCTGTAGGCTATAGCATTTCTTGCTCATGCAGGAGCGCTCTCTCACTTAGAATCATTCACCCTGCCTTCAGGATTGTAAAGGCCTGCTACGAGGTTACTTATAGGTATTAAGTACAGTGACCCTAGATATAGGAAACCTGTATCTTTAGTAAGTTGTGCTAGCACTAGCTCACATGGGCTGCAAAGGCAGGCATGTAGTTCCATTTAGAATGGTCTCCCATGGGTGGCATAATGCATGCTTCAGCCTTTGGGGGACCTCTGGGGTACCTATTCCCTGGGTACCGTAGAACCATATACTAGGGACTTATAAGGGTACCCCAGTATCCAATCTGGGATGTACCTAAGTACTGAACACAACAATTTAGGGGGGAAACATAGACTGGGGTCCTGATTAGCAGGATCCCAGTCAGGCAAGTCAAATACAGCTTAGCACCAGGCAAAAAGTGGGGGTAACCAAAGAAGCAGATCCTACTTTCCTACACTAGCCCACATCACATTCCCTGGGAAGGCCTCGGACTACTCTGCTTCAGTATCCTCAGAGAGTCAAATGCTACAATGGTGTGCTTTGCTCCCACTAAGGGGAAATTGTGGCCTTATCACTGCGCAGGCCTCACATCCTGCATAATTAATGATCCAATTTCTTACAATGTTAAATTCACTCTCTGAAAATGGGGGCCTTCTCGTCAAGTCCCTCAGCCCTTCAGGGGGCATGATTGTGCAAAGGAGCGACAGTTAGGAGAAGGATCCTGCTTGGAAGAGGGAATGGCTCAGAATGAAAAGAAAATTGTGACTTACTCTTCCTGTATGTCATTTTCTGTTTGTAACAGTAGGTAGAGATCTCTGCCACAAGTGCACAGTCTCCACCACGCATGCGGAGAAGAACCCCTATGGAGTAAAACAGTAGCAAAATCAAAGCAGGGATGGTTTATGTACCTAATATGTGTGTGTTCATTTATGATTTTATAATTTTAGCTCTAAACCAAGAGTGTAGTATCGGAGAAATTGTGATTTTATGTTGATCTTTATAAGTGTGACAATGTTTGAAAAAATGAACAGTCAACTTTTTAAAAATGTGAGTGTAGTATGTTAGTTGGCAACATTGTGAAAGGTTAACACAGTTGTCTCAGGCTGGTATGCATGAACAGTGCGTAAATGCAGTAACCAAACTAGCAGCTCAAGAAAAAATGAGCTGACCAACCTAATCCCACACCTGCATACACTGATCTCTGTACTGTACTACACCGCAGGTACCTGGATGTGGCTGTACATTTGGGTAAGCATCTATGTGTAAGACTCCTTGTATCACAATGTTGTGCAACATATCACTGGTTAGAATAATCTTGCATACAACTCACGAGGAGTACACAAGATCTCTCCCTGCACAGTTAAGACATCTGAATCGTGACCTGAGGACCCCAAAATTACATTTGTAATTACTTGTGCACATGTGTGCACCCTATTGTTTCTCTATGCATGAGCTACAGGGACTGGACATCTGTAGGATGTGAGAGATTAAGGAGAAAGAGCATACCAGACATTAGCTGTAAAAATGGAATGTGTAGTTTTAACAAAAACTTATCCATTCTAATTGTACTCATGCTTAACTGTATGCTGTTTGTGTCAGGGTAATGTGTGTGTGCTGTGTTATAGTGAATACTGATTATACTGGTAAGATGTTCTTATTTACTAATAAGCCACATATCACTGAAATCCCCATCAAAGGATGTGCAAGAGGTTACTTTTGGAAAATTTAGCTATCATGTGTGCTTCTAGGAAAGGTAGCATACACTTAAGGGAACCACCTTCAGGAATCGCAAACAATCTGCACTTTGATGGACTGGCAGTGGTGTCTGTTGTAGAAAAGGTGTGCTGTACGGTGAAGTGGCTGAAGTCTTTCATGGGTGTAGTCAATTGCACGCAGCACACAAAGGAAGTAGGGAAAGGCGTAACATTTCCTTGCAACCCTTTGTCTTTCACCAGTGAGTGTGGAATGGTGATAAACTGGTGGACTCTTCCAGATGCAAATCAGTCCTGGATGCCAGCATAGGGACCGGATTGCCTAAAAGATGCCAACATTGGCAGAGTAGACCATCTGGAAAGATCCAGGAGGCCATGAAATGCAACCAGTATTTTGGCATAGGTTGGTATATTCTGGGAGTGCACTCCGCTCCCAGTCAGCAACTATATCCAGTCAAGTCACATCAAGTGAGAAGCAGTATCTGGCAATGACAGCCTCAATGGACATACCAAAGATGTTTATCATTTGCCTGTTATGCCTTCCTCTATTCCTACTAAAATAATTCCTCCTCAAAAAAGGGGCAAACCTACAAAGACAGTTACCAACACAGTGAAGTCAGGAAGAGGTATTTAGTGTATGGTCTCTTTCTGTGCCAAGCATGGCTGCGATTGTTTGCTGTTGAAATACGTTTCATCTGGAGATAGGTGGTGGAGTTGAGAGCAATCACTGATTTCATTACCAGGTGTGTTGCATGTGTTGTAGTCCTTGTAATATACATCTCCAGTCCATCAGTGATGTCATTTGAGATGTCGTCAGAGATGTCATCAGTGATGTCACTGACCATGTGATATAATATGTGACGTCATCAGCAGTGCATTGCGGGGCGCGAGTTATAGTTAGCTCTACTAACTATAGCATATGAATTTCTCTGGTTTTGTACGAGTGAAATGTCCAACTAACTATAATGTTCCTGAAGCCTATGGTTTATTCAGTTAATTTCTAAGGTTTTTTAAATGCTAATTTCTAAGTATACATTTATAATGTTCATTAAACCTATAGTTTTTTCAGTGATTTAAAATTATCATTCCATTCTCAACCTGGTGAACACAGCTGATATCGCCAGTTTTCCAGCAATAGCTTCCGCAAAAAATATCGCCCCAAATGAGAGCAACAACGAACGCTAATAATATGCAGAGCAGGCATACCTGTGCAAAAATAACACGAAAACACAATTTCCCGATATTTTCAACAAGCAGCCAAATCTGCGGTACAATCCCAAAACAGGCGATAAGCTGCATTAGCAGTAGGAATGTAACATCTGACTTTTACTAGTGTAAAGTAGGACGACTACCTACAGTGTGAAAAGGAGCCCAGCCGACAATCACATCTGAAGACCAACACATGCCATAGAGCTACTTATCATGCACCTCCGACCACAAGAAGGACACAAAACCTACTGTCACCACCCTCAGGACCTCCCCCCCCCAGATCCCCCCTACTACCACAGAGGCAGCGCACAACAGGACAGCAGACTTTCCAAAAATGCCATGACCCCTCAGCCACACAATAGCTGAATATTGCGAAATGTGGCAAAAAAAATCATGTGTGAAGGATCCATGTCACCCATCAAAAAAAATGGTAGTGACCACCATCCTCTTATGTTGGAATTATACGGAACAAGGGGTAAACAAAGAGACATCGCTTTTTAGGTACATGTGGACTACCCAAGGCAGCTTACAACCAGTATATCGGAAGAATTTATTGGGAAATTAATCGCCGTACAGCAGACTTTTCCACTAGAAAACATGTGGACTAATAATGGAATTGACTAGTTTGAAATAACAATAATACAATTGGTGGAATGTTTAAGGGTGAAAATTAAATTTGCTAAATCTGGGGTATGAAGTAAAAACAGAACCCAGAGCAAAGAACGAACTGGTTTGACGACAAATGTCGTAAAGTAAAAGCAAGTATTAGACAGAGGGAAAGAAGACTAAGAGTAAAATACAATGCTGATTTGTTCCACACTCTCTTGAAACTAAGGAGAAAATATAAAATGATTATTAGGGATAAAAAAAAGTACCTATAGATATAGTTGTTGGGCAAATATGCTAACTGTTGTAAAGTCGAAGGATGTGAAAGGCTTTTGGAAACTGGTTCAAGAAAGTTCCGGTAAAACCTTAGGATCTTTGCTTTGTGCTGTCCCTGAAGAGGATTGGGTGAGCTATCTGGGGGAAATCTATGGAGAGTGAGAACAAGATGTTGGCTAGGAGTGAGGGAGGAAATGAAGGAGTATTTCACCCCCAGTTATAGTAGAAAAGTTATATCAAGCTTGAATCTAACCCATGCAGCAGGCCCAGAAAATTTGCCCTCAGTGATTTTAGAATCAAGGCCTGAGTAGTGGGCTGAGATTTTTGCAAAAACGTTCCGGGGGATTCTTAATCCAGGTAATTGGAGAGGAGCAATAATAAGACCAATCCATAAAAAAGGAGATTTAAAAACCCCGAAAAAAGACAGATTTGTTCGCCATAAGTTGGCAGGGTATGCTCAGACGGGAGTCCCTTGCTCACTTTGCCACTGGATTCAAGCAAGCCTGGCTGAAGACGGCTGTAATGCCAGAAACCGGTCCTATGAAGCTTGTTTCCGGTCCAGGGAAGGCATGGCTTGGCAGTTTGGGCTGGACTGTTCCCATGAGGCACAGGGTCAGACTGATTTTCATATGACCATGTCTGAACTGGGGTGCCAGAGTGGGCTAAAGAGCGGTGATGGATTAAACCCAGATCTGTTGACTGGGTGTGAGTGTTTTATTGGTTCAGATGCTCCGTCCATCACCACCCCCTTTTGTACAGATTATTAAACCTGACATAGGTGAAAAAGTCTTTGCCAAAGTAATTTTGGAACAGCTTAAGGACTGGGCCAAAGTAAATCAAATTGTACTCCCAGAAAAGGGGTGGTTTAAAGAGGTACACTCAACGATTGACCACTGTTTTGCACTCTGTTCCATTGCACGGACGTCGATAGAGCAGAGGGGAAGATTGTTCTGCTGCTTTGTGGACTTCTGCACAGCATTTGACCTAGCGGACCGTGAGTTGCTGTGGGAGACATTGATTGGGTACAACATCCCAATGGATTTGTTAGGGTTGATCCAATCACTTCATACCGATAACTGGGCTCAGATAATTTTAGAGGCAGAGGGGAGCTTATCCCAGAAAATTCTGATTGGTAATGGCTTGAGGCAGGGGTGCGTATTGGCACCCCTGCTTTTTTTTTTACTTTGTTTATTAATTTTCAGCATAATGATCATAGATTACAGACTTTGAATTAATGATTGCATGCATAAGCAAAAAATCAATTACATATTCATCTTACTGGTCACATATTTACTATGCTTTCAGAGTTACGGCTGGAGTCTTTAATATGGGATCGACTCATTACACCTTATCCTTCCATTAATAATCACATAGCATTGCCGACATTACTGACAATTCTCAAGGGGATCAGTCACTACTTAGCAGGCGTATCTTCCATCCCTCATAGCCAAAAATAGTAAACAGTGGTATTTACAAGCAAGGCCACACAACAGATTACAGCATGAGTTCGGGACCCTTTTTGTCACAATCTAGCTGAGGTTATGCTGTGGAAGGGGAGGAGTGGCGGCGTTGGCAATGTCAATTTCTGCTACAGAGGGAGTGCCGGAGGGAGACTCTGCAGCTTGCGCCAAGAGATACTGCTTAAGAGGGCCCCAGATATTCTTAGGCCGAGAAGTGCGGGGGAGAGTCTCAGCATGTATAGCGAGTTGTTCCTGGCAGTATATGAGATCATCCAGCCATTCCTTACACTTGGGCGCCCACCCCCTACCCCCATCTGCTACTCTGCACTTTATGATATAGTAATGTATCGGTGGTATGGCTTAGGGATCTGTTCGGTGTAACCTAAGAGTGCAATTAGAGGAGTGTATTCTAGTGTGAGGGATGTCATTCATGGTAGGGCCTCAAAGACCTGTGTCCAGTATTCCATTACTTTTGGACATTCCCAGGACAGATGTAGGAACTCAGCACCGGGACTGCTACATCTATTGCACCGGTTTGTGCCCCTTAAGCCAAACGGAAACATGTTTGACGGGTTATAATATGACTGCTGTAGAAACTTAAATGGATTATACGTAGTCTGCAGCTGGCAGAAATGTGCGCAGTTTGCAACCTACAGTACTTCCGCTGTGCGTCCATTACTTCACTGCCCAGGTCTGTAGTCTAGTGTGTGCGTGCAGTGCTAGAAGGCTTTGAGCGTCATGCTTGGCTATTACGATAGAGGGTGGATACCAGGTGCCTCGGGCTCGCAGCCCCCAGCATTTGGTGGCACGGTTCGTAATTTGCAGGCTCCTGAGTGGGGGTGGGCGGAATTTGGGTAATCGCGTTACGCAAATCTCCGCGAAACTGTAAAAAATCTCTGCGAACATGCAGAAATTTGGCGAATATGCGGAATTGCTTGTTCGCGATGCTTTTTTACTGTTCGCAATCCCTGTTTGCGTGCTCGGGGGAAATATCTTGCGAACACGGATTTTGAAAACGCAAACAATCAAAAAATTTCACAAAGTCGCGGAACGCAGAATTTTGGACAATTTTGCGTTCTCCACGGTACGCGAAAGTATCCAAATTCGACGAGCGGAACGGAATTTACCACCCATGCCTACTCCTGAGGGAATTTCGGGATAATGTATCACATTCCGTGTCGTAGCCGCACATATAACAAGAGATCTAGGGGTTGGGCTATGTCCCTTGGAAAAACAGATTGGGTGAGCAAAATGTACCATTGCGAAAGAGATCCTCCAGTTAGCGATGTGCAGGCGTTCGCATACTTTACGAAAGCCCTTCTCTTATAGTAAAGATATATGTGGGTGATAGGACAGGGGCAGCATTGAGGAATAGAACTCCGGAGCAGTGAGTAGGCCTACAATGTAATGCCATGCATCTACTGTGCCCGTGATAGTGGTTGGTGCTGAGTCTCGGCGCGGGGGTGGGTATGTGCTTCATCCCCTCCAGAGAGATAGGGTCCACTAACCAGTGTTCCGCCGCAACATGTGGCATGTATGGCGGAGGGTGGATCCAATAGTAAGCATAGTGGGCCTGTGCACACGCAGAATAGAGTTTGAAGACCAAAATGTCAAATCCCACCTGCTCAAAGGGTCTTATGAGTGTCGCGCATTGTATCCGTGGTTGCTTGACACCCCTGTATAGTCGTATGAGTTCTGTGCGGAGTGTTTTGAAAAAGTGTCGCCCGGGATGATAGGGAATATTCATAAAGAGGTACAAGAACTGTGAGAGCACTACCATTTTTATCAAAGAAGCTCTGCCAGCCATTGAGAGGGGTATAGATATCCAGCGTGTGACAATGCTGGTTAGGTGTTCTATTGCAGTACCATAATTGAGGCGCAGCAATTCATCCATGTCCTGGGATATTTGAATCCCCAGGTATCGCAGGTCCGCATCACACCATTTGAGCAGGTAATCTAAGGGGAATTTAGCGACCCCAGGTGTTAGGGGGAGTGTTAGCAAATTCCCCCAGTTGATGTGAACTCCGGAAAGTTTCCCAAATATGATGAATTCTTGGAGCAGAGGATTAAGGTTGTTTTGGGGGTCTCTTATATAGAGTATCAAATCCTCCCCGTAAAGGGAAATCAGGATTTAGCACAGATTGCATTGTAGTGCCCTCTCCTGGGGATGCTGGTGCAACTTACACGCCAAGGGCTCGATCGCGAGGGCAAATATTAGGGGGGATAATGGGCCCCCTTGTCTGGTGCCTCTGGAGATGGGGAATGCCGGCGACAAGCGGCCGTTTATAAGAACCTTAGCTGTGGGACAGTGGTACAATAACTGTATCCAGGACATAAAAAGAGGGGGCAAACCCATTTGTTGCAGTATTCCAAGGAGGTAGTCCCACTCAACTGAATCGAATGCCTAAGTGGAATTAAAGAAAAATGCAGCCAAGGGGAGCTCAGGTGCTACATTCTGCAGAACGGAGAAGAACGTGCAAAGATTATGTGTGGTGGCGCGGCCAGAGATGTAGCCTGACTGATCAGAGAGCACGAGTTTTTCCATCAGGAGGATTACTCGATTCACGTTGACCTGGGTAATATTTTCATGTCGCAATTTAGGAGCGACAGTGGTCTGTAAGAATCGCAGGATGTGGGAGTTTTGCCTGGCTTTAAAAGGGATGTGATCAGTGCTTCTCTCATTGATGGAAGGAGTATGCCGCACTCTAAGGATTCTTCATACAGCTCCTTCAGAATAGGAGGCAAGATATCTATATACGTTTTATAAAATTTGGTGGGGATGCCATCTAAGCCTGGAACCTTACCAGACTTTTTTTGCATTATCGCCTCATGAATTTCATCCAATTCAAATGGAGCACATAGGAACTCCCTCTGGTCGTTCTTCAGCCAGCCCAACGCCACGTCCCAAGGAATCTATCTAGTTCACTATTATCCCTGCACTGTGATGTATACAGTGTGGAGTATTGCACCGTGAATGTTGTTAATATGTCCGCTGTGTCCCTGTGTGTTTCCCCTCCAGGCCATGTGATTTCTAGCATATAGTTGGAGAAGCGAGGTCTCTTTATCATTTCTGCTAAGGCCTTCCCCGGTCTCTCTCCTTCCCTGTATCTCCTGGCCACCCAATTTTTCCCCTTTAATTTTGACTCCTGTATTGCAGTATTTGTATAGTCTGACAATTTCTCACAAAATGTCTTTTGTGTTTGTCCATCCTCTCCCTTAGCCATCCGCGCCTCTAACATTTTAAGTTCTTTCCCCAATTTTCATAGTGAGCCTTGTATATCTCTTAGAACTCCAAAGCTCTTGGAGATGCGGAACCCTCTAATCGTGACATTGAAGACCTCCCATATTATTTCTACAGCATCCACAGATCCCCTATTCCTCTTAAAGAACTCTTGAATTTCCTCTCCTAGCTCACTATGAAAAAATTCATATAATAATTCTGTTGGTTGAAATCTCCAGCTACATCTAGGCAGTTTGTATCCTGGAGGCGTGAACAGGAGCTTCACATGTGAGTGGTCAGAAAAAGTTCTAGCAAGATACGTGACTCCATTAATGTCTGGTCTTAGGCCCCTCGAAATTAAACAGTATTCTATATGGGCCCAAGTTGCAGCCCTTGACGTATAATGCGTGCATTCTCTGATAGTGGGGTGAGTGTGGTGCCAGGCATCGATGAGGTTTCCCTCTTCTAAGATCCCCTGCCTAACTGCCTGAGCTTTAGTAAGATGGTGTGGTGCTGTGTTAGATCTGTCGAGTGCTGGATTGAAAGCCACATTAACATCCCCTCCCCAGATTACATTGGTGGAGCCTATGGCCATAATTTTCTCCCATAGTTTAGTAAAGAATTCTGGCGCATCAATGTTTAGGCCGTAACAACACACTAGTGTGATAGAATCAGCACCCAGGTGTCCCCATACAATAACAAATCTCCCCTGTGGATCTGTAATCTCCCCAGCGGGAGTAAACGATGTATGCCTTTTGATAAGTATCGCCATGCCTCTCGCATTGGAGGAATATGAGGAAAATAGTTTATGGTCTGCCCACTTGCTAGCAAATGCAATATGGTGTTGCGGGTTGAAGTGTGTTTCCTGTAGCATAACTATATTTATCTTGTGACCATCCAAGTATGCAAGAATCTGTCTACATTTCCTGGAGTCCCCCAACCAGTGGACATTCATGACAAAATCCCCAGTCGTTTATCGGACGATGATTCAACCGTACTCCCCAGTTATGCAATTATAAGCACAGTGCGATGTTGCAAATCACAGTAAGAACAAATGCATATTCAGAAGTCTGTCTGCATAATATCCAGTACAAGCTCCTTAACGTCTAACCCCCCTACCTCCCCCACCCGCTGAAGCATCCCAATCATGCCAGGAATTTCTGTCCCCCCTCCCTATTCCCACTAATGCAAACCACAATAACAGATTACGCACAACTAATCAAGTTAGTCAACTTATTGTAAACTGTAAGGGGGATCTCCCGAGTGGGGAGTTTATCTAAGTGGCACACGGGTAACCCTTACTCCTTCAGTGTAGTGTGATGGATCTGTCAACTGCCACCAGGGTATGAGTGCCTGGCGGCAATTATCACTTGTTGCCCTTTACATGGCGAGGTGTGGCAGTTCTTACAGGTGTTACACATCGATGAGATCAAAATATGTCCTAAAGGGCTGTTTCTCAGCAGCCGAGTACGTCTGGCCACCGCACAGTCATGCTGGCCCCCGTCTACGGAGTCCATCAGTCCAGGTCGGATGAGTCCTGCCTCGGCGAGTCATCAGGGGCATGCAATGCCGTTTTAGCTGCTTCAAAAAATATTCGGCTTTTTGGGGTTTTGTGCAGAAGGTTTGTTTACCTTGGTAGGTGATCTGGAGGCAGGCAGGGTATAGCAGTGCATAGTCTATTTGGACTTGCCTCAGCTTCTGCTTCACTGGGAGGAATTTATGCTGTTCTTCCTGCGCAGTAGTGGTGAAATCAGGATATATGGTGAATGGTACCCCTTCAAAGTGCAGTTGCTTCTTCTCCCTTGCCACTCAAAGGGCGACATCAAGGTCCTTGTAGTTTAAAAGACGTGCTATTATGGGACACAGTGTGCCATCAGGAGGAGGCCTAGGGCCCAAGGAACGGTGTGCCCTTTTGAATATAAAGTGAGGGTATAGTGATTCTGCCCCTGACTACTGCCATCAACAGTTTCTCTCTATAAACCTCCATTTTGCCTGTATTTATGCTTTTTGGTATGCCTAGGACTCTGATGTTATTTCTGCGACTTTTCGCTTTGATGTTTTTTGCAGCTATTATTTTTAATATCTTGTCCATTTGGGTTACTTTGAATATGGGTAGTCACATCTTCTGCATCGATATACGGCGCTCGGTTTCCTTTATTCTTTCCTCATTGCCATCAATTTTATGGGCTATGGTGTCCATGTGTGTGTTCATGGCATCCATTTTGTCTGCAATGGTTGCGAGGCCTTGCCGGCCTCAAGCAAGATGGCTTTCATGTCGTCGCCTGGGGATGTATGGGGTTCATGCAGAATCGTTGCAGCATTTTCTTCCTCCGTCAGATGCAGCTGAGTGGTTTTTTTGGTCTTGAAATAGAGGCGTGGCTGCTTTGCATCCGGCTTCCCCGTTATTGTGTTCTGTGTATGCACAATGTTAGTCACTGAGAAGGTGGGATATCTAGCGCCTCTTAGTGTGCGGTAAAGTGTGGACCGGTTGCCCCTTTGTGTTGCCTGGTCCCTGCACTGTGCAAGATCTGCACAATATCAATAGCAGCTGTTGAATGTGCCTGCTACTACTGTGTCTATGTGGTCCAATGTCCCTTCTAGGGCACCGCTTCTGGCCACTTGTGTTGGTACCGGGGTAATAGTCTCGGTTGTAATATGCGAGAGCCCACGCACTGCCCCTGTGTAGCGCCGAGATTTCTCACTGTTCATGCACTGCCTCTCATTTTCCTGGGAGGGTGGCCTATACCCAGTGCTGTGCAGAGCTAACAATACTACGGCAGGCTATGGTACCTCGAGGCAAGCGTCCCGGCCAGTTGTTTGTGTGCGCTGCTCACTCAGGGTCTTTACTAACAGAGCAGTGTTATAATGAGGGCTTCCCCACTAATGGCTGATCTGCCATCCGCACTGCCTTCTTTTCTCAAGTCTGCCACCGCTGCTCGGGAGGTAAAGTACACCACCGCTGTTGGCTGCGGCAGTCGTCGCCTGGTAGTATGCAGCACTGTAATTATAAAGCACTCACCGCTCCGCAGAGTCCTCACCCAGTGAGACACAGGGGACTGCACGCCCCGTGGAGATAGCGGCACCACGGTACTCAGCTGTGCTGCGCACCAGCTCCGAGCTGCTCCCGGCTGCACAGTGGCAGGATCAGCAGCTACTGATTACAGCCTCATTCTGGCACGGAGGTATGCCAAATTCACACCGCTCGGCCTATGGTGTATGGGCACCTCAGATCAGCCAGTTGTTGACGTGTATGATCATCTGGGCAAGATCTGCTGCAGGATTTCGCACCAGGCTGTGGGAGCCTCACGCTGGGTTGGCTATTCCGCTCGTGCGCCACCTAGCGCCCCCTGCTTTTTTCCTTATGTATTGCAGACCTACCCTGAATCCTAGGTAATGAAAGGGGGGTAAGTCCTAAGCTGGATGGGAAACATATCTCATGTCTATTATATGCGGTCGATCTTGTTATATTTGACCAAGCAGAGATTGGCCTACAAAGAAAGGTAAATAGGTTTAATGAATACTGTGGTGTAAAAAACTTGCAGTCAACATGGACAAGACAAAGATTTTATGCTTTGGTAGGAGGAAAACAGGATTTACATGGTTTTTGGGTTCTGAGAAGTTGGAAAAGGTAGCTGAATACAGGTACCTGGGGATGTGGTTTGAGAAAAATCTGCATTGGCTCCCCCACCTTGACACTTTAAAGCTCAGGACATCAGCATCGGTCAGTGGATTGAAAACATTTAATGGGATTTATGGTGAAATGTCGGATAGACTGGTCCTAAATACCTTCATAGCAATGGTACCACCAAAATTCCTATATGGTGCTGAATTGATTTATTTGAGTGGTAAAAACAGTTGGGATGTTGAGGAGGGTAAAACCCTAAAAAATGTATTCTCATTGCCTAAGTCTTCAATGGTCTAGGCGGTGAAATTAGAACAGGGAATCACCTCATGCAGCATATCAGTTTGTATGACCTTGTTACGTTTCTGGCAGCGCCACGGAATGGGTGAAGATTTTAAAATTTCACAATGGTGCAGAAACAAGATATTAAAGAGTGAGATAACATGGGAAAAAGGCATAAGAGCTATTATTAGTAAAGTGTGTGGCATACTGAGGGTTAAGATGAGCGAACTTAGGGCCCGGGGAAATGAGATTTCCAGAGCACAGGACCAAGATTATCTCTTACAGAAAAGTTCTGTACTCTTTATGGCCACTGCGTGGCATAACAAACAACAGTTCCCCTACATTGATAGGTTACCCTGCCGCTGGTTAAGAAGGAAAATATTAAGGTTAACAATTAGAGTTAACCCTTGCTACTTCGATAGCACAGTAAAACGATTTTTGATTGATAATAAGGGTAAGGTGACTGCACCTTGGGAACAACTTGTGACATATTACATATATTACTAGATTGTCTGAAGGTTGTAGATATACAAAAAGAACTTTTGCACCCGATTTTTAAAAAGTAAGACGTAAAAAATAGAGGCCAGACAATCAACCTTTTAACAGAAATGAGTACCTTGGACATAGCCTGTGCCACAGGGAAGTTCATTCAAAAAGTTAAAGAATTCCTCAAAAGTGAATATAGCTGAAAGATGGTTTTATAGTTTTAGGTGATCTGTGAATATGTATTGTGGATAGGACAATTGAGTGTTTTTTATGATGTTTTAAGAATTATGATTTTATAAATTGTAATAATGTAGTTTTAAAAACGTTTAAAGACCATTGGTCTAAATAAACTTGCTTTGAACTTGACTTGACTAATCAGTGGGTATATAGTAACTGCTATTGATTTCTCTATGGTTTCAAAAATGGTAGTCTGTATTTTAGAGTGGGTGTATCAAAGGTTATATTAGGGTGCGAGGAGGTGTATTAGATTATCATGTGGATAATTTCATCAGTGATGTCATTTAAGATGTCATCAGTGATGTCATCAGTGATGTCACTGACCATGTCATGAGTGATGTAATATGTGACGACATCAGCAGTGCATTGCGGGGACGCGAGTTATACTTAGCTCTACTAACTATAATGTTTGAATTTCTCTGATTTTGTACGAGTGAAATGTCCAACTAACTATAACATCCTTGAAACGTATGTTTTTTCAGTGAATTTCTAAGGTTTTTTAAATGCTAATTTCTAACGATAATGTCCTTGAGACCTATCTTTATTTCAAGAAATTTCAAAGGTTTTTTAAATGCTAATTTTTAATTATAATGTTCTTTAAAGCTATATTTTTTTCAGTGATTTTAAATTATCATTCCATTGTCAACCTGGTGAAAAAACAGCCGATATTGCCAGTTTTCCAGCAATAGCTTCCGCAAAACAAAATTGCCACAAATGAGAGCAGCAACTAACGCTAATAATATACAGAGTAGGCATTTTTTGTGCAAAACTAACACGAAAACACCACTTCCCGATATTTTCAACTAGCAGCCAAATCTGTGGTATGAGCCAAAAACAGGTGATAAGCTGCGTTAGCAGTAGAAATGTAACATCTGACTTTTACTAGTGTAAAGTAGGACGACTACCTACAGTGTAAAAAGGAGCCCAGCCCATAATCCCATCCGAAGACCAACACATGTGATAGAGCTACTAATCATGCACCTCTGACCCCAAAGAGGCCACAAAACCCACTGCCACCACCTTCCGGACCTCCCCCCGAACCCCCCCTACTAGTACTGAGGCAGCGCACAATAGGACAGCAGACTTTTTCAAAAACGGCATGGCCCCTTAGCCACACAATAGCTGAATTTTGCGAGATGAGGCATTCAAACATGTGTGAAGGACACAAGTCACGCATCAATAAAAATGTACACAATACCAAGTGTAGCGGTGATGTGCTGGACAGACCTCACTATACAGAGCACACACCTCTCCATGTGTACATATACTGCTGGTGCTTGTAGTATTGTAACAGTGGATGCAACCATGTTACCTCAGAGAGTGGGGAAGATCTTGGTCATGTATCTGTGTTGTCGTCCCCTGTAAGTGGAAGCGCAGTGGGCTGGTCCAACATACGCCACTCCAGCGTAGAAGAGTGAATAAATAGGCCGGGGCTATGGGCGTGGTTCCCTTGTGTGAAGGCCAATGCATCTGCCAGACTCACGTCCCTCACCCTGCCACATGGCTGCCTCCATGACCACGGGCCTTCTCGACACAGGTCCCCTGCGAGCACAGCTGCACAGCACTGCAGACTTATGTCTGTACAGAATACTGCCTTTGATCTACACTGCGAACAGCAGGGCTCACAATTCAGATGGAGTGGCGATTGCAGATGACGCAGCGCAGTCTAGTAGGCAAGACACATTGCTCCCAGTGCGGCCCGTCAATCATGCATCATCGCAGGCTATGCACACACTGAGCGCCAGAGGTACCACTAACTCAGTGCACCACAAGTCAAAGCCACATGGCCTTATTAAGGCAGAATTCATTAGACAAAAGACATTGATACCAGTGCGGCCTGCCCGGATCATGCATCATCACAGGGTGCGCACACGCTGACTGCTTCAGGTGCCATTAACTCAGTTCACCATAAGTCACCGCCACGTACCCTTATTAAAGCAGAATTTATTAGACAAAATACATTTCTTCCAGTGCGGCCCACCGGGACCACGCATCATCGCAGCGTGCGCACACACTGAGTGCTTCAGGAGTGACTAACTCAGTGCACCATAAATCATTGCCACATACCCTGATTAAAGGCAGAATTCATTAGACAAAAAACATTGCTACCAGTGTGGCCCACCCGGACCACGCATCATTGCAGGCTCCGCACAAGCTGAATGCTTTTGATGCCACTAGCTGTGCAGCTCAGCTCAATGTCACGTGGCTGTGGGCCGTTGCTGACCACTACCTCCGACCTACACTGCGGTCAGCAGAGCTCACAATTAAAATTGAGTCTTGATTCATTAATTACAGAGTCCAGTAGGCAACTAACTACAACATCCCTAAAACCTGCATAATATCCTTTCAGTATCCTTGCTTCAAGACCTTTTTTGATACCAATTATAGCTTTAGTACAATGACCAAATTCATCTTACAAGTCCAAAGGAACACTGGATGGCAGTCTACACTGCGGACAGTAGAGCTCACAATTTGAATTCAGTTTTGATTTATTTATTGCAGAGTGAACTGTACTCTATGTCGTTGGATTTTCTCAAGAGGAATTCACAAAAATAATTCCTCAATGTCTGTGCAGACTACTGCCTTTGATCTACACTGCGGACAGCAAAGCTCACAAATCAGATGGTGCCGCAATTGCAGATGACGCAGTCCAGTAGGCGAGAGACATTGCTCCCACTGCGGCCCGCCCACACCACCTACCATCACTGGCTGCACACACGCTGAGCGCCACACCAACCACTAACTCTACGTAGCTCAAGTCAATACCACGTGGCTGTGGGCCCTTCCTGACCACTGCCTCCGGTCTACACTGCGGTCAGCAGGGCTCATAATTTGAGATTAGTAGCGATGCAAATTATGTATGAGACTATAATCGGTTAAGAAAACCAAATGCTCCCAATCTCTGCAGCTAAAGTCAACGCCACATGGCTGTGGGCCTTTACTGACCACTGCCTCCAGCCTAAACTGTGGTCAGCAGGGCTCAGAATTCAAATTCAGTCTTGATTCATTAATTTCAGAGGCCAGTAGGCAACTATTTATAACGTCCCTACACATTTTGACATGTATTCCATACATATTTCATCTTTTGGTACCTACACTGTGGTCAACAGAGCTCACAATTTGAATACAGTCTTGATTTATTACGTGCAGACAGAATTGTACTCTATGTCCTCCGATTTTGTCAAGAGGAAGTGACAAAAAGCATTCCTCAATGTTTGTGCTGACTACTGCCTTCCATCTACATTGCGGAATGCAGGGCTCTCAATTCCGATTGAGTTGCGATTGCAGATGATGCAGTCCAGTAGGCAACAGACATTGCTACCAGTGTGCCCCTCCAGGACCACGCATCATCGCTAGCTGTGCACACGCGGAATGCTTCTGATGCCCCTACCTCAGTGCACCACAACTCATGGACCCTTTATGAAAGAATCTTTTGGGTATAATTTTAGATCTGCTACCCCTACCTCAGTGTACCACGAGTCATGAACCCTTTACGATAGAATCTTTTGTGTATTATTTCACATCTGGTGCCCCTAACTTAGTGCAGCACAAGTCATGGACCCTTTATGATTGAACCTCTGTGTGTGATCCAATGATTACTGTTGTTCTTGTTGCCAGCACCAGCCATTCCCTGAGGGCTGGCTTACAGTCACCCCACACTCATCCAGCACAGAGGTCACCGGACATGTTACCCTAGTAATAAAAAGCGGTTGAGCGAACGTGCCCGTACCCAGTTCCCCTATATATCTAAATGTGTCCGTGTGTTCATTATGTTTGCATTATGCTGCCCCCGGGTCTTCCCTACATTTTGCAGTGCACAGCGCTCGCAACCATGTTACTTCTGGCAGTGGGGAAAACTTTGGTTATGTAACTTTGTCTCAGTCATTTTATAAGTACATAGGTAGAGACTGGATCATTAGAGTACTGCAAGGAGAGTGTATAGTGAATTTATAAGTGCTTCGGCATTGGAGGAGTGATTGGATAAGTACATATGTTGGCGCAACCTAACCCCCGAGAACGAGTTTGGCTCTAATTGGCTGCCCGCCATGTGCCAAAAACAGAAATTTGGGCTTTGCATGGCCCTGTATTGCTATAGCTGCAACACTTCACTAAATGTGCAATAAACATTCATATCCACACAGATGTGTCATGTGCATGATCTTTCATGTGGGAAAATTTGGATGAAGTTAGGGTCAGTGATTCCCCCTACCTGCCATTTTTTGGGTCTTTGGTCACAGGGTGACACATGAGCGCTTGCTGCCCGGGTGGCGACAGCACTACAGCAAGGACACCCCCATCAGTTGATTCCTCATACAACCCAGGATAGAACCACACCCAGAGCTCTAGAGTCATTATTAACAGCCTCACGCAGGATTGGCAT
Organism: Lissotriton vulgaris; assembly: GCF_964263255.1. Lineage (NCBI taxonomy): Eukaryota > Metazoa > Chordata > Amphibia > Caudata > Salamandridae > Lissotriton > Lissotriton vulgaris. The sequence goes on along the minus strand of NC_141694.1, from coordinate 1,085,696,096 downwards.
ACACCAGGCCAGCTCACTCCGCTTACACATACAGGGAGGAACAACAGCGCTACTTGGCCCAGATTTTCATTGTAGTGATCTTCTGCTCACAGAACTAGTTGTCAGTATGCCACATCCACTCCCTGATGGTTGGTTTACACCCACACCACACACATCAAGCACAGGCATCACAGGACAAGTGACCCTGCCAATAAAAAGGACCGGGCACACGTGCTCTACACCATTTCCATTTCAGACTTGGTGGCACCAGATGCACTGTGGCCGGCACAGGCACACCGCCACAGGATGGTGACTTTCGAGGTAGGGGCACTGTAAGTGCCAAGCGGGTGTGCAGCCTACGATGATGTCCCATCCCGGCAGTCCAGACAGGTCAGGTTGTGTGTGCCCTGCGGGACTGCAGTGTAGGACTGAGCCATCGAACAGCAGGGGCCTACTGCCATGTGGCGTGGTCTCATTGGTCACAGAGTTAGTGCCACGGCAAGGGCTGAGGGGGTGTGCAACCTGCGATGATGGCGGGTGCACTGGTATGTCCTGTGCCATGGTAAAATCAAGAGGCAGCACCAAATGTGAGACCTGGTGGCCTGCGGAGCAGGGCTGCACGATATGCAGGGTGCCCAGTCAGCGGGCTTGGTTGAGAAACTTGCAAAGTGATGTGTTTAATTGTGTGGACTCTTCCGTTGGGGCATCCTTGTTTGATTGATTTATAATGGCTCGTCCGGTGGTGGAAGAGACCCGCTGCTTGTTTGCGGACCTGATGTGATGCCACCCGGCTGTCACAACGTTGGGCAGTAGTGCGATAATGGAGGACTAATCCTGCAACGCAGTCTGAATAGGACTGCATCAACCCACTGTGGTTTTTATTTTTTCGTATGGGGAGTGAATCAAGGCGCCTCACTTGAGGAATACATAACAGGACCACAAATATCAGAAGGCTTAGTAGATAGCCATGCCCACTGGGGTGGATATAAGAACTTGAACTGTGGTACATAATCGACCTGCCCTACTCCGTGAAATGCCCATGATGAAGTGGGAGAACCCCGAAACGCGTCAGCTTTGAAAAAGATGTCAGGTTCCCGCCAGCTACGCTGCAGCTTCCATTAAAATTATGCAAAAGGATCTACTTGTGTGGAATCTTCCATTGGGGCAACCTTGTTTGATTGATATTTACATATATTTATATATATCCAAAACTAACTTCACCCACAAAGAGAAAAGGGCCCACAGCAGGTAAATACAGCTCAAACTCTTTTATTGAAGGTTGCCGCATGTAGAAAAAGATTGCTGCTTGGCTAATTGTCCAGTACGCCCGACGCGTTTCATGTACAGCATTTCATCAGGGGCTCTTGGTTGACAAACTGAAAAGCGGCAACATCGTTTTTGAACACCTTTCATTAATTTGCAGTCCCCGTCCAAGAGGGCGTCACCTTTCGCATGGCACCTTGGTATTTGGAGTGTTCCTCTGTTACCCCAGTGGGACGTGTGCCACAAACAGTTCAATGAAAACAAATGTCTCCCAAGTGGGTTGCGGCATGCAATCATGTCTCTATACCGGCACCTCGATACCTTCAATACCGGCTCCTGCTCCATTACCGTCATACCAGGTGGTGTAACAGCTGGTCTGTCCCGCAGCGGGGCTCTTTCCGCGGCCTAGTCGTGGCCGCTCAATATTCAAAACTAACTTCACCCACGAAGAGAAAAGGTCCCACAGCAGGTAAATACAGATCAAACTCTTTTATTGAAGGTTGCCACATGTAGAAAAAGATTGCTGCTTGGCTGATTGTCCAGTACGCCCGACGCGTTTCATGCACAGCATTTTATCAGGGGCTCTTGGTTGACAAACTGAAAAGCGGCAACAACGTTTTTGAACTGTATTTACCTGCTGTGGGCCCTTTTCTCTTTGTGAGTGAAGTTAGTTTTGGATATATATATATGTATATATATATAAATATATATATATATATATATATATATATATATATATATATATATATATATATATATATATATATATATATATATATATAATACCTACTGGTGGTCGCCAGTAGGTAGTTATAGTTAGGATTTTTTTTAATGTTAAATATTAAAATTCTATTTGGAATAACTTTGGCGCCGGTTGACGAATCTGCCTACAAATTTCCTCAAAATGGCCTTGTCGAGCTCCGGTCCTTCCCTGAAAGTTTGGGGGGGATGCGTCAAGCGGGGGCCGAGATAAAAGGGGGGTCCCAAAACGCGTTTTCCCCATGTTAATTTTCATAGGGCGGTCGACCTCACTTTTAGCCCGAACGGCTGAATGGATTTACACCAAACTTGGCAAAATTGTAGGGACTGGTAGCCTTTAAGTGTGTGGGAGGCACACTGCGAGTCATCTTGGGCCTTGGGAGGGGGAAACACTACAAGCCCTCCCCCAGTGATGTCATCCTTTTTTGGTCCAATGAAAAGACTCACCTGGCGTTTTCAACCTGCCCGTGAACGTCTGTGTGAACTCTATCTTTTCAGCACAACCGGCATTGAAGAAGGCACTACGCCGAAACCGGTCTGCCTGAGCTGAGAGGAAAAGAAAGCGCGAACATTCAGCAGTGCTGTATTTGGTGGTATTAAATCTTCTTGAAAACAATTCCAGCATGTGTCAGCCCGTTTTTATGAAAAGCGGGATTGGAGGTAAGATTGAAAGCGGAGGGTCGGCCCCGCTGTACTGGCACGCCTCTTGGTATGGTGCTCCGCATTTGCCGACGAACTTGGTGGATTACGTGCATGGACTGCACAAATGCGGCGCCCCCCCAGCCTGGACTATGTGTGGGCAATGGGGAAAGAGCGACAGCTGGTCTGTTGTGGAGTTGGTTCGAGGGATGCAATTCACCATGTTCCACACAACTGATGAAGGAGCGGGACATGCTGAAAACTGACTTTGTCAAGGCACAACTGTGTGCTTGTGAGAGGGTAACTGCACCTGGCTCACTAACTTCAGACTTCTGCTGTGCCTTTAAGTGTGTGGGAGGCACACTGCGAGTCATCTTGGGCCTTGGGAGGGGGAAACACTACAAGCCCTCCCCCAGTGATGTCATCGTTTTTTGGTCCAATGAAAAGACTCACCTGGCGTTTTCAACCTGCCCGTGAACGTCTGTGTGAACTCTATCTTTTCAGCACAACCGGCATTGAAGAAGGCACTACGCCGAAACCGGTCTGCCTGAGCTGAGAGGAAAAGACAGCGCGAACATTCAGCAGTGCTGTATTTGGTGGCATTAAATCTTCTTGAAAACAATTCCAGCATGTGTCAGCCCATTTTTATGAAAAGCGGGATTGCAGGTGAGATTGAAAGCGGAGGGTCTGCCCCGCTGTACTGGCACGCCTCTTGGTATGGTGCTCCGCATTTGCCGACGAACTTGGTGGATTACGTGCATGGACAGCACAAATGCGGCGCCCCCCCAGCCTGGACTATGTGTGGGCAATGGGGGAAGAGCGACAGGTGGTCTGTTGTGGAGTTGGTTCGAGGGATGCAATTCACCATGTTCCACACAACTGATGAAGGAGCGGGACATGCTGAAAACTGACTTTGTCAAGGCACAACTGTGTGCTTGTGAGAGGGTCACTGCACCTGGCTCACTAACTTCAGACTTCTGCGGTTCCTTTAAGTGTGTGGGAGGCACACTGCGAGTCATCTTGGGCCTTGGGAGGGGGAAATACTACAAGCCCTCCCCCAGTGATGTCATCCTTTTTTGGTCCAATGAAAAGACTCACCCGGCGTTTTCAACCTGCCCGTGAACGTCTGTGTGAACTCCATCTTTTCAGCACAACCGGCATTGAAGAAGGCACTACGCCGAAACCGGTCTGCCTGAGCTGAGAAGAAAAGACAGCGCGAACATTCAGCAGTGCTGTATTTGGTGGCATTAAATCTTCTTGAAAACAATTCCAGCATGTGTCAGCCCGTTTTTATGAAAAGCGGGATTGGAGGTGAGATTGAAAGCGGAGGGTCGGCCCCACTGTACTGGCACACCTCTTGGTATGGTGCTCCGCATTTGCCGACGAACTTGGTGGATTACGTGCATGGACTGCACAAATGCGGCGCCCCCCCAGCCTGGACTATGTGTGGGCAATGGGGAAAGAGCGACAGCTGGTCTGTTGTGGAGTTGGTTCGAGGGATGCAATTCACCATGTTCCACACAACTGATGAAGGAGCGGGACATGCTGAAAACTGACTTTGTCAAGGCACAACTGTGTGCTTGTGAGAGGGTCACTGCACCTGGCTCACTAACTTCAGACTTCTGCGGTTCCTTTAAGTGTGTGGGAGGCACACTGCGAGTCATCTTGGGCCTTGGGAGGGGGAAACACTACAAGCCCTCCCCCAGTGATGTCATCCTTTTTTGGTCCAATGAAAAGACTCACCTGGCGTTTTCAACCTGCCCGTTAAGGTCTGTGTGAACTCTATCTTTTCAGCACAACCAGCATTGAAGAAGGCACTACCCCGAAACCGGTCTGCCTGAGCTGAGAGGAAAAGACAGCGCAAACATTCAGCAGTGCTGTATTTGGTGGCATTAAATCTTCTTGAAAACAATTCCAGCATGTGCCAGCCTGTTTTTATGAAAAGCGGGATTGGAGGTGAGATTGAAATCGGAGGGTCGGCCGCGCTGTACTGGCACGCCTCTTGGTATGGTGCTCCGCATTTGCCGACGAACTTGGTGGATTACGTGCATGGACTGCACAAATGCGGCGCCCCCCCAGCCTGGACTATGTGTGGGCAATGGGGAAAGAGCGACAGCTGGTCTGTTGTGGAGTTGATTCGAGGGATGCAATTCACCATGTTCCAAACAACTGATGAAGGAGCGGGACATGCTGAAAACTAACTTTGTCAAGGCACAACTGTGTGCTTGTGAGAGGGTCACTGCACCTGGCTCACTAACTTCAAACTTCTGCGGTTCCTTAAAGTGTGTGGGAGGCACACTGCGAGTCATCTTGGGCCTTGGGAGGGGGAAACACTACAAGCCCTCCCCCAGTGATGTCATCCTTTTTTGGTCCAATGAAAAGACTCACCTGGCGTTTTCAACCTGTCCGTGAACGTCTGTGTGAACTCTATCTTTTCAGCACAACCGGCATTGAAGAAGGCACTACGCCGAAACTGGTCTGCCTGAGCTTAGAGGAAAAGACAGCGCAAACATTCAGCAGTGCTGTATTTGGTGGCATTAAATCTTCTTGAAAACAATTCCAGCATGTGTCAGCCCGTTTTTATGAAAAGCGGGATTGGAGGTGAGATTGAAAGCGGAGGGTCGGCCCCGCTGTACTGGCATGCCTCTTGGTATGGTGCTCCGCATTTGCCGACGAACTTGGTGGATTACGTGCATGGACTGCACAAATGCGGCGCTCCCCCAGCCTGGACTATGTGTGGGCAATGGGGAAAGAGCGACAGCTGGTCTGTTGTGGAGTTGGTTCGAGGGATGCAATTCACCATGTTCCACACAACTGATGAAGGAGCGGGACATGCTGAAAACTGACTTTGTCAAGGCACAACTGTGTGCTTGAGAGAGGGTCACTGCACCTGGCTCACTAACTTCAGACTTCTGCGGTTCCTTTAAGTGTGTGGGAGGCACACTGCGAGTCATCTTGGTCCTTGGGAGGGGGAAACACTACAAGCCCTCCCCCAGTGATGTCATCCTTTTTTGGTCCAATGAAAAGACTCACCTGGCGTTTTCAACCTGCCCGTGAACGTCTGTGTGAACTCTATCTTTTATCCACAACCGGCATTGAAGAAGGCACTACGCCAAAACAGGTCTGCCTGAGCTGAGAGGAAAAGACAGCGCGAACATTCAGCAGTGTTGTATTTGGTGGCATTAAATCTTCTTGAAAACAATTCCAGCATGTGTCAGCCCGTTTTTATGAAAAGCGGGATTGGAGGTGAGATTGAAAGCGGAGGGTCGGCCCCGCTGTACTGGCACGCCTCTTGGTATGGTGCTCCGCATTTGCCGACGAACTTGGTGGATTACGTGCATGGACTGCACAAATGCGGCGCACCCCCCAGCCTGGACTATGTGTGGGCAATGGGGAAAGAGCGACAGCTGGTCTGTTGTGGAGTTGGTTCGAGGGATGCAATTCACCATGTTCCACACAACTGATGAAGGAGCGGGACATGCTGAAAACTGACTTTGTCAAGGCACAACTGTGTGCTTGTGAGAGGGTCACTGCACCTGGCTCACTAACTTCAGACTTCTGCGGTTCCTTTAAGTGTGTGGGAGGCACACTGCGAGTCATCTTGGGCCTTGGGAGGGGGAAACACTACAAGCCCTCCCCCAGTGATGTCATCCTTTTTTGGTCCAATGAAAAGACTCACCTGGCGTTTTCAACCTGCCCGTGAACGTCTGTGTGAACTCTATCTTTTCAGCACAACCGGCATTGAAGAAGGCACTACGCCGAAACCGGTCTGCCTGAGCTGAGAGGAAAAGACAGCGCGAACATTCAGCAGTGTTGTATTTGGTGGCATTAAATCTTCTTGAAAACAATTCTAGCATGTGTCAGCCCGTTTTTATGAAAAGCGGGATTGGAGGTGAGATTGAAAGTGGAGGGTCGGCCCGTTGTACTGGCACACCTCTTGGTATGGTGCTCCGCATTTGCCGACGAACTTGGTGGATTACGTGCATGGACTGCACAAATGCGGCGCCCCCCCAGCCTGGACTATGTGTGGGCAATGGGGAAAGAGCGACAGCTGGTCTGTTGTGGAGTTGATTCGAGGGATGCAATTCACCATGTTCCACACAACTGATGAAGGAGCGGGACATGCTGAAAACTGACTTTGTCAAGGCACAACTGTGTGCTTGTGAGAGGATCACTGCACCTGGCTCACTAACTTCAGACTTCTGCGGTTCCTTTAAGTGTGTGGGAGGAACACTGCGAGTCATCTTTGGCCTTGGGAGGGGGAAACACTACAAGCCCTCCCCCAGTGATGTCATCCTTTTTTGGTCCCATGAAAAGACTTACCTGGCGTTTTCAACCTGCCCGTGAACGTCTGTGTTAAACTCTATCTTTTCAACACAACCGGCATTGAAGAAGGCACTACGCCGAAACCGGTCTGCCTGAGCTGAGAGGAAAAGACAGCGCAAACATTCAGCAGTGCTGTATTTGGTGGCATTAAATCTTCTTGAAAACAATTCCAGCATGTGTCAGCCCGTTTTTATGAAAAGCGGGATTGGAGGTGAGATTGAAAGCGGAGGGTCGGCCCCGCTGTACTGGCACGCCTCTTGGTATGGTGCTCCGCATTTGCCGACAAACTTGGTGGATTACGTGTATGGACTGCACAAATGCGGCGCCCCCCCCCCAGCCTGGACTATGTGTGGGCAATGGGGAAAGAGCGACAGCTGGTCTGTTGTGGAGTTGGTTCGAGGGATGCAATTCACCATGTTCCACACAACTGATGAAGGAGCGGGACATGCTGAAAACTGACTTTGTCAAGGCACAGCTGTGTGCTTGTGAGAGGGTCACTGCACCTGGCTCACTAACTTCAGACTTCTGCGGTTCCTTTAAGTGTGTGGGAGGCACACTGCGAGTCATCTTGGACCTTGGGAGGGGGAAACACTACAAGCCCTCCCCCAGTGATGTCATCCTTTTTTGGTCAAATGAAAAGACTCACCTGGCGTTTTCAACCTGCCCGTGAACGTCTGTGTGAACTCTATCTTTTCAGCACAACCGGCATTGAAGAAGGCACTACGCCGAAACCGGTCTGCATGAGCTGAGAGGAAAAGACAGCGCGAACATTCAGCAGCGCTGTATTTGGTGGCATTAAATCTTCTTGAAAACAATTCCAGCATGTGTCAGCCCATTTTTATGAAAGCGGGATTGGAGGTGAGATATATATATATATATACAACAGGAAGATAACTCAGTTTCTGACGTGTAGCTCAACACATGTGATATACGTACTTGAATGTCCGTGCAAAAAAAGATATGTTGGTAGCACGACAGTCATGGCCAAAAATAGAGTGATGCAACACTTAAGGGCAATTACTAACCAGGATCCCCAATACCCAGTTGCGAGGCATTTTGCCCAACATCATAGATCTAATTGCAATCTGTTAACTTATTTTGCAATTGAGCAGGTGAGGCAAAACCAAAGAGGGGGTAACAGAGAGATACAGTTGAGAAAGAAGGAATCCAAATGGATTCTAGAATTAGAAACACGACAGCCGAATGGACACAATGACCATGAAGAGCTAGCAGTTCACCTATATGATTCCTAAGGACGTAACTAGGAAGTAAAAATACTGTATCTATAAAAATGTATGAAAATTGAACTAATGTATGTTTATCTTGATGAAGAGGTTCTGTTCTATGAAAACCAAAGCTTGAAAGTGTATATATGTTTTTAATGAGAATCGTAGCATAATTGTAATTTAATTTTCTGTTTTACTCTAACAGGTAGAATCAAGATGCTCTTATTAGGGATCACGTGCACTTCACGAGCAATTGACCCTGTCACCCAGAGGATTTCACGGGAGAATAGAGTAGAAGACTTCGTCACTTAGTAATGTAAAGATTTATTCACTTAAGTTCACGTTTTTTCACCATATGTTTTTAAAATAAGCTCTTCCCAGAGACATTGGACCCTGACTAAGCCACTAGGCGAAAGAAGAAGGGTAATAGATAGAGTACTAGCACAATCAGCCACTGTGGCGAAAGGAACTTGAGAAAAAGAGAGGAATGTACTTAACTGCCACAATGAATTAAGTGGTTTTGTAAAGTAAGACATCAGGGGTAAAACGAAAATGTAACACAAGTTATCAATTCTGGATGAATTGAGGAGCCGGGCAGATACTAAAACACCTAGCGCCCTGGTACTACTAGATCTCTCCGCGGCCTTTGACACCGTATGTCATGAACAACTTTTGTCGCGGTTGAGGTCTTTCGGTATCAGGGGTACAGCTCTGGCATGGCTTGCTTCATTTCTGCAGGGCAGGACACAAAGAGTACAACTGGGGGACCTGCTTTCCACCTCCGCGCCTATTACTTGCGGCGTCCCACAGGGCTCTGCTTTGTCACCCCTACTCTTCAACATCTATTTGCAGCCACTGATTGCACTCCTGAATAGGATGGACTGCCTTGTATATAACTACGCTGATGACACCCAGATTATCATCCGGTTAGATGAAGGTCCAGGAGCGTCTACCAGGCTACAGGACATACTTAAAGCCACGGTTAATTGGATGTCTAAAAACTCCCTAAAAATTAACCCGGACAAGACGGAAGTGTTGCCCATTTCCATCTCGGGCAACCCCTGGAACGAGAAATTCTGGCCTGTAGAGCTGGGTGTACCACCGAAACCAGCGGTTGCAGTTAAAAGTCTGGGTCTGTACATAGATGGAAAACTTTCCATGGAAAAACAGGTCACGACTGTAGTAGGTACCTGCATTGGCTTAATGCGACAATTGAGAAAAATATCGGCACTGCTATCGTTTTCCACCCTGAAACATGTGGTCTCAGCTATAATCTTGGCCAGGCTGGATTATGGAAACTCTCTGTACATAGGGCTACCCCAGCGGTTGCTGGATAAGCTACAGGGGGTTATGAACGACGCAGCCAGGCTGATTTACAAGAAACCCAGGATGACCCACTCATCCCCTCTGATGCAGGAGCTTCATTGGCTCCCAATTCGGCAGAGAGTAGCTTTCAAAGGACTGTGTATAGTGCATAAGGCGCTGTACGGGAATGCACCAAAATATCTAAAGTCCCGAATTTCCCTCTATACGCCGAGCAGGACTTTACGTTCATCAGATGCTACTCTCCTATCCCAGCCCCGGTTTAAATTGGCCACGGTGGGGGGACGTGCCTTTTCTAAAACACTCCCAGCTCTGTGGAATAAACTGACCCCAGATCTAAGGAAGGAACGTAATTTGTTAACCTTCAGGAAAAAGCTAAAAACTGTTTTGTTTAAACAAGCATGGAGCAGCCACTAGGTGTACTTCCAAGATCAAGTAATATGCTGAGCCCCACTAGGTAATTTGGACAATCAGCGCTTAGAGGCCCCGGTGGTTATAACGCGCTATACAAATTAAATAAATAAATAAATAAATAAGTACACTCCAAGATGTCAGCCAAAATGAAATGTGCAGTCCTGTTTCTATGGCTAGCACGAATTGTGTATGTAATTGGTGGAGAGCTAATGGATTGTTGTGTGAGCAAGGGAGCAGAAGCTTCCGAAACGCGTAACAGCAATAAAGCGACACTGTGTACCATCTGGTTTCTGAGCGTGCGTTTAAACTTTGATATTATTGAAATATATATATATATATATATATATATATATACATATATATAAATATATATATATATATATATATATATATATACACACTCCAACCAGTTACTTGTGCAACGCCTTTGCACAAAGTCCAGTACGCAGACACAGATGAATGAATCCACAGCCAGTCTTACCTGGATATCCTTCTTTTATTCCATAATAAAGTGCAGAGGTGCAACAAAACGCCGAACAGACGCGTTTCGGGCGTGAACGCCCTTGCTCACTGTCAGCGGGTTAGTGGCTGAGTACATATTTAAATACTGCAACAGTCAATTACCACAAGGCGCCAAAACGCTAACACCAATCAATGACATAGAAAATGGACTTCAGTCAATAGTAAGTACATTCAAACCATATATTCATGGCGGCCATTTTTGAAAGGTACAAATGTTGTATTTGGTGTTGCCATTACTGCAAATACGTTATTAGATGGTACAAATACATATTAATCAAAGGCATATTCACAAAAGATCAACACCTTGATTCATGGAAATTCCGTTTTAAAGTGCAAATGCATTATTGCAATGATGTGACATTTATTCAATCACCAACACACCCATACACACACTCACCCACCCGTATAGCCCTACACAGATGCACTCTTGAACCCATACACCCAGTAAATCATCCACTCACACATTCATGCACTGAGTAACATACCTCCCATCTACCCACACAGGCATCCATACTAAGCGTGGGCGGAAAATCCGTTCCGCTCGCGGATTTTGCGGATTTTCGGGAAATCCGCAATCCGCGAGATTTGCGGATTTCCCGCAAAATCCGCAAATTCGCACGCAGCGGATTTTTTTGGCGGCGCGCGGCGTTGGTGATACAATTTTTGCGGCGCGCGGCGTTTATCATCGTTTGCCGAGTTGTTTTTTTCGATAGTTTGCGAGTGCTGCGCCATTTTGGATCTTGCTGTGTGATCCCGCGGGAATTGGCGAGCGCGATTACGTCATCGCGGCTTGCCAGCGATAGTTTGTCAACGCGAGTACGACGAGATCACGTCTCGCGGTACTTCGCAATTGCGAGATTTGAGATGCGGCGCGCGAAAATATAAATTTGCAATTCTGCACAAGAAATCCACCAGCAAGCAGCATAAACCTTCTAGAAATGATGATTTTTATGTGAATAACTCCTTAGTTTGACATTTGCCTGCACTTTTTTAGCGAGGAGTCCATTTTGGGGAGGGGGGCAGGGGGGTGGGAGGAAGGAAGTGCCCCATAGTCTTCAACTTCCTGTTCCTGTTCAGCAGGCTCCTCCCAGTGCTTTGTCCATCTCCTGGTCACTTTTCATTCGGATGTGGACCTGGAAGGATTACCTTTTGTGGATGCTGCTGGATCTTTGGATTTGAGGCCTTTTTGACTTTCTTTGGATCACTGTTGGATTAGAAATTTTACAAGTAAGTTTGTTTGGGGCATTACAGTTGCTGCAACTAAAATTTTGGGATTTTCGATTTTTGGGCTGTTTTGGGGCCTTTTCCCAGGGGTACTCAGTGGTGGGTGGACTGATTCTTTCTGTGGGTTGTCTTGAATTTAAACATCATGGAGGCCATAGATGAATTGGGATTGTGCTGATTTTTCTGTGTTTTTCGATTTTTTTTTTTTGTAAAATTTTGTGTTTTTCGATTTTTGACCTGTTGTTGGGGCCTTGACCAGGGGTAGTGAGTGGTGCATGGGGCCTAGTCTTTCTGTGGGCTGTCTTGAATTTAAACATCATGGATGGAATGGGATTGTGCTGATTTTGCAGTGTTTTTCGATTTTTGGGGGTGTTCATGGGGAGGGACATGCCATGTGGCTGGTGGCCATTTTGAGTGCAGCTACAGGCACTGGCCATGTGCTGGCAGGCAAGTGGCCATTTTGAATGCAGGCTTTGTTGTTAGGCCTCCAACCATTTTGCCTACTTTTCAACCTTTATTTATGCCAGGGGTAGTGAGTCTTGCATGGGCCTAGTATTTCTGTGGGTTGTCTTGAATTTAAACATCATGGAGGCCATGGATGGAATGGGATTGTGCTGATTTTGCAGTGTTTTTCGATTTTTGGGGGTGTTCATGGGGAGGGACATGCCATGTGGCTGGTGGCCATTTTGAGTGCAGCTACAGGCACTTGCCATGTGCTGGCAGGCAAGTGGCCATTTTGAATGCAGGCTTTGTTGTTAGGCCTCCAACCATTTTGCCTACTTTTCAACCTTTATTTATGCCAGGGGTAGTGAGTCTTGCATGGGCCTAGTATTTCTGTGGGTTGTCTTGAATTTAAACATCATGGAGGCCATGGATGGAATGGGATTGTGCTGATTTTTCTGTGTTTTTCGATTTTTTTTTTTTGTAAAATTTTGTGTTTTTCGATTTTTGACCTGTTGTTGGGGCCTTGACCAGGGGTAGTGAGTGGTGCATGGGGCCTAGTCTTTCTGTGGGCTGTCTTGAATTTAAACATCATGGATGGAATGGGATTGTGCTGATTTTGCAGTGTTTTTCGATTTTTGGGGGTGTTCATGGGGAGGGACATGCCATGTGGCTGGTGGCCATTTTGAGTGCAGCTACAGGCACTTGCCATGTGCTGGCAGGCAAGTGGCCATTTTGAATGCAGGCTTTGTTGTTAGGCCTCCAACCATTTTGCCTACTTTTCAACCTTTATTTATGCCAGGGGTAGTGAGTCTTGCATGGGCCTAGTATTTCTGTGGGTTGTCTTGAATTTAAACATCATGGAGGCCATAGATGAATTGGGATTGTGCTGATTTTTCTGTGTTTTTCGATTTTTTTTTTTTGTAAAATTTTGTGTTTTTCGATTTTTGACCTGTTGTTGGGGCCTTGACCAGGGGTAGTGAGTGGTGCATGGGGCCTAGTCTTTCTGTGGGCTGTCTTGAATTTAAACATCATGGATGGAATGGGATTGTGCTGATTTTGCAGTGTTTTTCGATTTTTGGGGGTGTTCATGGGGAGGGACATGCCATGTGGCTGGTGGCCATTTTGAGTGCAGCTACAGGCACTTGCCATGTGCTGGCAGGCAAGTGGCCATTTTGAATGCAGGCTTTGTTGTTAGGCCTCCAACCATTTTGCCTACTTTTCAACCTTTATTTATGCCAGGGGTAGTGAGTCTTGCATGGGCCTAGTATTTCTGTGGGTTGTCTTGAATTTAAACATCATGGAGGCCATAGATGAATTGGGATTGTGCTGATTTTTCTGTGTTTTTCGATTTTTTTTTTTTGTAAAATTTTGTGTTTTTCGATTTTTGACCTGTTGTTGGGGCCTTGACCAGGGGTAGTGAGTGGTGCATGGGGCCTAGTCTTTCTGTGGGCTGTCTTGAATTTAAACATCATGGATGGAATGGGATTGTGCTGATTTTGCAGTGTTTTTCGATTTTTGGGGGTGTTCATGGGGAGGGACATGCCATGTGGCTGGTGGCCATTTTGAGTGCAGCTACAGGCACTTGCCATGTGCTGGCAGGCAAGTGGCCATTTTGAATGCAGGCTTTGTTGTTAGGCCTCCAACCATTTTCCTACTTTTCAACCTTTATTTATGCCAGGGGTAGTGAGTCTTGCATGGGCCTAGTATTTCTGTGGGTTGTCTTGAATTTAAACATCATGGAGGCCATAGATGAATTGGGATTGTGCTGATTTTTCTGTGTTTTTCGATTTTTTTTTTTTGTAAAATTTTGTGTTTTTCGATTTTTGACCTGTTGTTGGGGCCTTGACCAGGGGTAGTGAGTGGTGCATGGGGCCTAGTCTTTCTGTGGGCTGTCTTGAATTTAAACATCATGGATGGAATGGGATTGTGCTGATTTTGCAGTGTTTTTCGATTTTTGGGGGTGTTCATGGGGAGGGACATGCCATGTGGCTGGTGGCCATTTTGAGTGCAGCTACAGGCACTGGCCATGTGCTGGCAGGCAAGTGGCCATTTTGAATGCAGGCTTTGTTGTTAGGCCTCCAACCATTTTGCCTACTTTTCAACCTTTATTTATGCCAGGGGTAGTGAGTCTTGCATGGGCCTAGTATTTCTGTGGGTTGTCTTGAATTTAAACATCATGGAGGCCATAGATGAATTGGGATTGTGCTGATTTTTCTGTGTTTTTCGATTTTTTTTTTTTGTAAAATTTTGTGTTTTTTCGATTTTTGACCTGTTGTTGGGGCCTTGACCAGGGGTAGTGAGTGGTGCATGGGGCCTAGTCTTTCTGTGGGCTGTCTTGAATTTAAACATCATGGATGGAATGGGATTGTGCTGATTTTGCAGTGTTTTTCGATTTTTGGGGGTGTTCATGGGGAGGGACATGCCATGTGGCTGGTGGCCATTTTGAGTGCAGCTACAGGCACTGGCCATGTGCTTGGCAGGCAAGTGGCCATTTTGAATGCAGGCTTTGTTGTTAGGCCTCCAACCATTTTGCCTACTTTTCAACCTTTATTTATGCCCAGGGGTAGTGAGTCTTGCATGGGCCTAGTCTTTCTGTGGGTTGTCTTGAATTTAAACATTATGGAGGGCATGGATGGATTGGGATTGTGCTGATTTTGCAGTGTTTTTCGATTTTTTTGTGCTCTATAACTGAACTGATGTTCCTCTGTCTTCCATTTTTTTTAGGTGCACAAGACTCAAGAGAACCACCAGTGCCAGGAAGAAGTCCTGCAGCGGTGTGTGTGTGCAGCATAACGTCACGCGACGTCACGTCTGGCCTCAGACAACTCTACAATTCGTGCAACTGCGGCCTGCTGTCTGACCTGCTCTGAAGAAGATGGCCCCAAAGAAAGTTCTCCGTAGCTCCTCTAGCAAGAAAGTTGCTAGTAAGGAGCAGAAGAAGCAAGTTACCAAGGAGGCTGGTGTGCCACCCGCCACTTTTTTTGGGAGCAAAAAAAAAAGTACGCCTGCAGCAGCAGGATCTGCTGGGGACCAACCTGAGAGCAGCACCCCTGCTCCATTGGGTTCAGTGCCTCCACCACCACGCCAACTTAAGTCAAAGCCCTTGAGTGCTTCAGAGGCAGTCAGTGTACTTCTCCAATCACCATCGACCAGTGATGTTGGCTCATCGCAAGAAAGTAGCAGCAATGTCCCTGAATCAACACAGGTTGTTGTAACTCATCTGACAAGTGTTGAACAACCACAGCCGCAACAACAACACCATGTGCAAGTACACGCCCAAGTACATGTGGAAGGAGAGGCAGCAAAAGGAGATGCGCAAGCAAAGGTGCATGGACGTTCACAAGTGCCCACAATAGTTGTTCCTCCCGAAGTAGGGGCACATTTGGAAATCGACAATGAAGCTGAGGTATCATTGGAAGCCACTCCTCCTGATGATCATTCATTGTCTTCCACATCCCTAGCAAGGAAAAGATCAAGGGGGGTGTCTACATCTTCTTCAAGCCCACCTCGTTCTGGTGCAAGTGATCTGTCTTGGGAACCACGACAACTGCGGTCTGACAGTGAGGCAGAGGCACACCATGATCTGCCACCGGTACCTAAGCGTAAAAGGAAGGTCGTCCAAAAACTCAAACCTATGGAGTGTGATGAGGCTCAACAAGAAGTGACAGATACTGCTGGTGATGAAGCCTCTCACGATGACGACGAGGCAGTCATCACAAAGGTCACTGCAGCCCCACCGGGCATGCAGCAAAGAGACATTTTGACCCTATCCCGAGAAGCTGCTGAGCGTGATGATGATGTCGGCGAGGAGGCAATGGAAATGGAATCATTAGATTTGGAGTTAAGTAGTACACCAAAACCTACCGCTTCCATATTTCTTCCTCGCAAGAAGGTACCCACCTCGTCCTCGACCTCAATTCGTGGTGGTGAAAGTGCAAAACGTACTGAAGTTCGGCAATCCACATCCTCCACTTCATCTGTCATTAGCAGCAGGACCACCACCACCAGTATCGCCGCCTCCTCCGGCCCCCGAAGACATTTCAAGTCTCCAGTTTGGGACTTCTTTAGTGTTTGCCCAAAAAAGGAAAACGTAGCCATTTGTAGCCTTTGTAAGCTTCGATTTAGTCGTGGTAAGCTTGGTTCTAACTATGGTACCGGAGGCCAGAGAGGTCATCTTGAGAGAAGGCACCCTGTCGAATGGTTTCCGCACCTAGAGGCGGTCAAGAAAGCCGGAATTGCACGTAATGAAAACGTTGATTTGTCATCTGCTGATGACGAGGAGGTAGAAGACGATTCAAACACTTCACTTACACCCAGTTCCCATGTCAGCAGCACACCCCATGGGAGCCACACTAAGAGTGTGGGAGAGAGTGAGACATCAATGCGGAAAAGTTCATCAGCGAGCGTAACTGGGTCGAAGAGATCATCATCATCCCGTAAATCATTGGTCCAGGGCAACATTAAAAAGATGTTGTTTACAGAAGCGCAATATGAACGCAACCACCCAATGACCCGTCTGTATAACACTAAGCTGGCTAAAATGCTAGCTCTGGACCTTCTCCCTTTTTCTTTTGTAGAAGGGGTTGGTTTTCTAGAATTAGTGACAGTGCTCTGCCCTAAATGGAAGGTTCCTAGCCGGTTCTATTTTGCCCGAGTTGCGGTTCCAGCACTACATGAAGATGTTCTGAAGGTGATTGGGGCAGCTTTGCAGAAGAGTGCTGTTCACACTATACATCTGACAACAGACATGTGGACCAGTGGCGCAGGCGCTGATTACATGTGCATCACTGCACACTGGGTCTCTTTTTCAGGGGCTAAAGCAAAGCTAAACTCAGGTGTTGACACTAACATTGTTTTTAAAGGTGCTCGGAAACATGCAACACTAGCCATGTTTGGTTTGGAGAAACGTCACACAGCAGAAAACATTTTGGATGTCTTTAACACAAAGGTCCTTAACTGTCTGTCCCCACTAAAACGCAAGGTTGGTTATGTTTCCACAGACAATGGCTCCAATATAGTTAAGGCCATGAGGGACGGTTACTATTTCAGAGTGCCGTGTTTGGCGCACTGTATAAACCTGGTTGTCCAAAAATTCTTGGGTAATAAACGCAGTGCAGCGTACAGTGTATTGGAGAACTGCCGAAAAATTTGCAAGCATTTCAGGCATTCTTTTAAGGCCCGCAAGCAGCTGAGGAGCATGCTATATCAAAGTCAAATGCCAGTGAAAGCACTCATCCAGGAGGTGGTAACACGTTGGAACTCAACCTTCTACATGCTTGAGCGTCTGTATGAGCAGTATACGCAACTCGATCAATTTTTCTTGAAAGAGGGTATAGAGGAGCTGAGGATGGGTGGGCCGCAATGGAACATAGTTGAAAGCCTAACACGCATGCTTCGTCCTTTTGAGGTCTTCACACGTGCAGTCAGCAAGGAGGACTCTAATTTGGGAAAAGCTATCCCATTGTTGTACATGCTGGAGGACCAACTGAAGGAGGTGTGTTCTGTGTTTCGAAAAGATGACAAAAAGAAAGACTCTTTGCTTCTGGCTGAGAAATTATTAGAGCTCCTACAAGGTGATGAACGTCTTCAAAAGATCCACTCAGAACAGCATTACATTTGTGCTACTATTCTGGATCCACGCTACAAAAAGGCGCTGGCAGGCAGAGCATTCTTTCCTTTTGCTGATGAAGATGTTACAAAGTACAAACGTTGGCTAGCCTTGTCAGCCAAGAAGTTTGAAACAGAACGGCTGGAAATTGAAGGAAATGGCAGTACATCAGCAGGCCATCCCCAGTCAAAACAATCCACTTCTGCACCTGTGGCTGTGGCACAAGTGACCTCTCAGCCGTTAAAGACACCGGCAACCGCATCATCTGCACGAAAGACAGCAGAAACATTGGAGGCTGAAGAGGATTGGCTAGCTCTGCGTGGGTTTGGTTCTCAAAAGGCCAGAGGCACAGCAAGAGCTACGCAAAGTGGAGGAACCTTGGAGGAGGACCTTGAGTCGATGGTGAAGGACTATCTGAATGACTCCACAGAGGTCTATGTTAATTCTGACCCATTGGCGTATTGGCATGGGAAAAAAGAATTGTGGCCACAGCTCACCAACCTGGCTTTAAACTACTTGTCTTGCCCACTCGCAAGTGTGTCTTCTGAACGGGTTTTCAGTGCGGCTGGTGGGATTGTAACTCCCAAACGGAGCCGCCTCTCGCCCAAAAATGTGGAGAGGTTAACAATGATCAAGATGAATCAGCACCTCATACCACCAGATATAAGAGTACGAGAGAGCGTGCCGGATGAAGAGGAGGTGGCCAGCACCATAGATGAGGGAATTTCTACTCTGTCAGGTGGCACTGACCTCACCCGGGCTGAATTCGCAGAGTATGATGACGAAGCCTTATTCTTATTCCTGGACCGTGATTCCGACTTCGAGCCCTGAAAATGAGACAACGAATCAATAACTTTCTTTTTCATCCTTATTCACTTTTATTCCTGTGTGTCTGTCTTTCTTTGTTGTGCACAGTTAATATAATTCAAACTTTAATCAGATAATCACAAAGACAAGCCCATCAGCAGAACTGTCTTCACTTGTTTGCTAATTTATTTGAAGGTGCCGCAGTCTGCATTCCTCAGGTTCACAAGTTCAGAAGAACATGCTCCTCTATCCTCCTCCTCCAGACTCCTATTTCCATCAAAGCAGAGGGCTGGTTTACGCCCAATGAAGAAAGACTCAGCACTTGTGGGGGTGTTGTTCTACCTCTTTGCAGGTGAGTTGACGGGTCTGGGGCCATTGCTGGGAAGCACTAAAAGTGGTTTGTGCCAAATCCGAGGCGGAAATTTTTTTGTGTTTTTGATGACTTGCTTGCCTTTGAGGTGCTCTTAGGGGGGGTTCCGTCTGTTTGTGGGTGAGTTTCATGGTCTGAGAGCATTGCTGGGACACTCTAATCTTGATTGCATTTGCTTTTCAGGAAATCCGTCGTGCCAACCCCGACTTATGGCCCAGCTACGCAGCGCGTTTGGACCGAAGGCCCAGAAATATTGCAAGTATGAGAGTTTGCTTTTGGCCTGTTTGGGGGTGTTATACTTCTTGGCGGGTGGGTTGCCGGGTCTTGGGGCATTCCTGGGAAGGTCTAATACCGGGTAGAAGTGGTTGGGACTAAATCCAGGCCGATTTTTTTTTGGGCTATTTCTGACATTTTGCTCTATGTAGCGTTTTCGGGGGCCTGTTTGGGGGGCTTCCTGGTGTTTGCGGGTGAGTTTCGTGGTCTGGGAGCACTGCTGGGACACTCTAATCTTGATTGCATTTGCTTTTCAGGAAATCCGTCGTGCCAACCCCGACTTATGGCCCAGCTACGCAGCGCGTTTGGACCGAAGGCCCAGAAATATTGCAAGTATGAGAGTTTGCTTTTGGCCTGTTTGGGGGTGTTATACTTCTTGGCGGGTGGGTTGCCGGGTCTTGGGGCATTCCTGGGAAGGTCTAATACCGGGTAGAAGTGGTTGGGACAAAATCCAGGCCGATTTTCTTTTGGGCTATTTCTGACATTTTGCTCTATGTAGCGTTTTCGGGGGCCTGTTTGGGGGGCTTCCTGGTGTTTGTGGGTGAGTTTCGTGGTCTGGGAGCACTGCTGGGACACTCTAATCTTGATTGCATTTGCTTTTCAGGAAATCCGTCGTGCCAACCCCGACTTATGGCCCAGCTACGCAGCGCGTTTGGACCGAAGGCCCAGAAATATTGCAAGTATGAGAGTTTGCTTTTGGCCTGTTTGGGGGTGTTATACTTCTTGGCGGGTGGGTTGCCGGGTCTTGGGGCATTCCTGGGAAGGTCTAATACCGGGTAGAAGTGGTTGGGACAAAATCCAGGCCGATTTTTTTTGGGCTATTTCAGACATTTTGCTCTATGTAGCGTTTTCGGGGGCCTGTTTGGGGGGCTTCCTGGTGTTTGCGGGTGAGTTTCGTGGTCTGGGAGCACTGCTGGGACACTCTAATCTTGATTGCATTTGCTTTTCAGGAAATCCGTCGTGCCAACCCCGACTTATGGCCTAGCTACGCAGCGCGTTTGGACCGAAGGCCCAGAAATATTGCAAGTATGAGATTTTGCTTTTGGCCTGTTTGGGGGTGTTATGCTTCTTGGCGGGTGGGTTGCCGGGTCTTGGGGCATTCCTGGGAAGGTCTAATACCGGGTAGAAGTGGTTGGGACAAAATCCAGGCCGATTTTTTTTGGGCTATTTCTGACATTTTGCTCTATGTAGCGTTTTCGGGGGCCTGTTTGGGGGGCTTCCTGGTGTTTGCGGGTGAGTTTCGTGGTGTGGGAGCACTGCTGGCTATATATACTTTACTTTGCAAGAGGTTTGAAGCAAATCCATGGTGGCTGAGGGGACTTAGGGCCTAGCTGCAGAGCGCGCTCGGAGTGATTTGGGAAATTTGTGAAAAAGTGACTAAGTCCCCATTTTTGTACTTTTGCTCTTTGGCTGTTTGGGGGTCTTCTACTCGTTTTCTCCTGGGTTGACGGCTCTGGGGCCATTGCTGGGAAGCTCTAATACCGGATAAAAGTGTTTTGGACCAAATCCCAGGCGGAATTTTTTTTGTGTTTTTGATGACTTGCTTGCCTTTGAGGTGCTCTTAGGGGGCGTTCCGTCTGTTTGCGGGTGAGTTTCGTGGTCTGGGAGCACTGCTGGGACACTCTAATCTTGATTGCATTTGCTTTTCAGGAAATCCGTCGTGCCAACCCCGACTTATGGCCTAGCTACGCAGCGCGTTTGGACCGAAGGCCCAGAAATATTGCAAGTATGAGATTTTGCTTTTGGCCTGTTTGGGGGTGTTACGCTTCTTGGCGGGTGGGTTGCCGGGTCTTGGGGCATTCCTGGGAAGGTCTAATACCGGGTAGAAGTGGTTGGGACAAAATCCGCGCGGAAAAGCCTTTAGTTTTGGCACTTTTTGTAACTTAGGGTTCGTTAGGGTTAGCCCTAGCAGCAGGATTGCATGTGTTTCGGGGTGTTCTAGATTTTTCAAACTGAGTTCTGGGGTCTTAGAGCACTCGTGAGAATGTGTAATTTTGGTTGCAAGTCATTTGAAGAAAATCCATGGTGGGAAAGGGGGGATTTGGCATAGTTAAAGAAAGCCTTTGCCACTATTCTTAACTTAGGGTTCGTTAGGGTTAGCAGTATTTCTATTGCATGTGTTTGAGTGGGGGGGATTTCGAGTCTTGGAGCGATGCTGGCTATGGCTACTTTTGCTTGGTTGCTTGCAAGTGGTTTGAATGCAATCCACGGTGGGTAATGGGTAATTAGGGTACTTCGGCCTACTTTTACTTTCAAAGTAAGTTTTGTCACCAGTTTTCTGCTAGGCCTCGTTTTTTGAGATTTGATTGGGGGTCTTCTACATTTTTGCGACTGGCTTTAGTAAGGGTCTGGGTGGGAGCACTGCTAGGAAGATCTAATTTTGTTCTAAAACACAGTTTACAGTACACCTAGCTTGAGGGGCAAGATCCGATACATTAATTTGCCCATACATCCTTCAAAAGGTGACTCAGAGTACGCACTTTCAAAAACATTGTACTGTCTACTAGGAAAAACAAATTGTGACTTTTTGCACTCCACAGCCTACATGCCTTATATTTATTTATCAGTGGTGTTGTAATATTATATCACTTCCTGTTTTTCGTTGAATAATTACAGGCCGGGTTTCAGTCTCTGCAATGGGGAAAAAAGGATGGAGTCAGGCTTCACAGTAGCGAGCCACAATTCAGCATCAGGCAGGCAGTGGACAGGGTGTCTTCTGGTGACCAACATCGATGGACGAAGCGTCGGCTGCAATGGAGGAGTGCCGCTAATAGGAGGATTTTTTTTCTGCGGGCAACTTACTTACCACTTCCAACAGGACCACTACAACCACATAGATACAGTATCCCTTGCCTTTTTCTCTGACTGTGACTGCATTTCTTGGCTCTCTCTCTGCTTCTACATTGATCCCTTAACACATCACTTAGTCCACTCCACTATCACATCTGCACCACACATAGTCATTTGTAAGTGCTCCTACGTAATTCGCAAGTCGCAGCACGCCCCAGGCCGTAGAGGACTGGGATGGCCCCAATGATGAAGCATGTCACCAAGGGGCAACCCTGGTGAGTGAGGGGACACCTAGAAAAAAAGCAATTTCTCCTTTTCTATCTACTATACCTTCTGTCAGGTTACGCAGCCCCTAAGCGCCTACCGTACTATGAAACTACATTTCCCATGAGTAGGCGGGAGACTTGCAGACTATTTAGTGAGACTATATGAGAGTACCCTTGTATGTTAGGACAGCACTTCACTGATGCCTGTCTTGTCTTCTGTTACAGGTATCCTTTCCCTGCTGACCCTACCTTTACCCATCCCACATTTTTTATTTTAGTTTGTTATTTTTCTCCCCCGCCTAATGCCTCGAACACCCTGTGTTTACACTTCTGGGTGTTGGTGACATTTGGAAGTGGAACCATATTTGCATCGACTGGATCACGGGGAGTAAACCTGACACCTTCCAGACCAACCCCATTGAGTGTTGTTGTGAATGGATTTATAGTGACCAGCAAGGCTCTCAGGTATCTGGCTACAGAGACCTTATGTTGAATATAGTTATCAATATTTCCACCCACGCCCTGTACTGTCGCATTCTTTCTTCCACAGTTGTCGAAAGTACTAATTACTTTTAACTGACATGCATGCAGTTACAGTAGTGTATGCACTTTCAAAGATTGATGGATAGGTTTGTACCCAAAGATTTGTTTATGTTCACAATTGTTCGTCCATGCTGTGCTACTTTTTCTTGTCTCCCAAAACCTTTCCCAAAAACCCCCGTACCCATCCATTTTTCAAACCCTAACCCTCTTCCCCCGGGCTGTGTGGTTTTGATTGATGTGTGACTAAATTACAGCAATAAATCCACACACTTGCTGGGGAGGATAAGGTGATAGCAACAGGCTGGTGAAGAAATCCGATGATATATTCTTACTCTGCTTGACAAAGACCCATGGCTAATGTCAAAGAACTTCAACCGAATTAGTTATACTTTAACATTTGTTAGGCTACAACGTGGCACTGTTCTAGTGTACTTCTGTCACCTGCTATATTCTGTATTGTACCTTTGTATTGCTCAGGAGCACAAACCAGATTTCATTTTCTTTTTTTCATAGGCAAGCAACTGCCACTGTGTCACACCACTAGTACCACCGCTATGAGGAAATTTTATCCGCCCAGGATTGCCAACCTTATTTGCTGTTTCCCGTGGAGCCAGCCCTGGGCCTAGCCCTACTTGCAAACAGAAATTACAGGTAAGATAGGCGTTTGGTTGGAGGTAGTATAATGGAGTATTAGGAGAGACGAGAGATTTGATTGACGGTAGTACTACTAAAGTCCTAGGACTATTCAGGAAAACAAACTTACTGTTATGTTAAACCCCCACCCACCAGACTCAAAAGCAGTAAAAAACAGGTATGGTCAGATAAAGTTTCAAAAAGTATATTTTTATAGCCCTAACAAAAGAATCTCCCGCAAGACCCTCCCTAACCCCAACGATTGTCCTTCAAAAGTCCCCAAAAATCACAACTCCCAATTCCCACCCCCCAAAAGTCTCTAAAAAAGGGGCAAGGGACACTATGGCAGGGTGCTGTTGGAATTAGCAGCCAGGGCATCATGCTCCTTGCGGAGGGTGGCAAGTTCGAAGCGGAGGCCCTCCACCACGTTCTTATAATTATGGACCTCCTGCTCCAGGTAGGACAGTCTGAGGGATAAGCGGCGCCGGTGTGCCTTGCAATTCCTGTGAGGGGCAGCTGCTTTCTTTGCTGCTGGGCGGTGGCGTTTGGCTTTGGTAGCCCGGCTCCGTACCGCTGGAGCACTGCGCTGGCTGGCAGCCCGCACGGAGGAGGAGGCAGCTGTCCCAGTGGACGTTGTTGTTGTTCCAGACTGCGTCTCCTCCTCCTCCAGGGCCACCAGCCGCCGATATTCAGCAACAGTGGCATCCAGCCTCCGTTGCCGGGCCATTCGAGCCTGCTCCTTCCTCCTTGATGGTGTCTTGGATTTGGAAGGAGCAACTACATGAAAAAAGAAAGACATAGTCTGTAACCAATGCTCCTTAAGATTAACACAAAATGATTGAGCAGAAAGTTGTCACAGTACAAGTAGCAAATTGAAAGCACAGTGCATAACTATTGAGGACAGTATCTATGTAACCTCCGACTTCTTCATCCTTGCTCTAACATTAGTGGGAGTTTAAGGAACAAATTCTACGAGCACTATGGACTTCTATTACAGTCGACTATGACAGTACACCACTCTTATTCTTCTTCTTCTCTCTTGTTTAGGACAATTGGTACGTTATCTTATGCAAGCCGGCATAATGCCAGCGCAGTGAACTTGCACCCGAGAAAAACAGACGCACACCATGGTGAGTGAGACAGACTTGCGTTACTGTACCGGTCCAGTACATGCAGGTGGTGAAGCTCTTACTTTTCTATTACGGGTGGCACTGAGAATACTCTGTTAAAAGGGCTACTGCTTAATTAATTTAGCTTTCACCCTACAGTGCAAATGAGTATTAGAAAAGGAAAATGAAGAAGCTAAATTATCTGATTATCTATCACTTCACATGGGATGTATTTGATGACATATGGGATGACTTTAGGTGCTTTGCTTATTATTGAGTGAACAGTGATACCCCCACACATGAATGACGTACTACTACTAAACTAAAGTTATTAAGGGAGGTAGGGAGTGCCCACCGTAATAACTGGATATATGCTGTGCTTGCAGTTGCAATACAAACTACTGCTACTATTCATGGTAGTCTTTGGACAACGTTACAACTTCTTTTCCTTGCCTTTCCTACACTGGAACGGACGTGCGGGTGCGGTGTTACATGCTCTTCAAAGTAACACTTAGTTCATCCAGTGACCGTCTACTCTCTCTAGATTCACATATGCTATCTAAGAGTCAGATAGTACCATGAATGATCCAGGCATCCATCCATTCAAAGTATATTGCACACATACAGTTTCTGTCTCACCCACCCAGGCTGTTCTCCTTCCACCCATCCTTGCTTCATCATTCACCCAGCCATGCACCATACCATTTTCTTACCTTCCCAGCCACCTCGGGGACCAAGCAAACACATATCATTCTTCTTTGCCAGTCATCATTACATTTCTCGTGCTTCCACACTTACTTACACCCTTCTTTCGCTTTTCGTTCATCCCATCCATCAAGTTCACCTCAGATCTGATTGGGATTCTTCTCGCCAAAAACTTCACAGCTAAGTCGAAGTACATTTAGAGGAGGCTACTACCTGCTTTTTTTATAATACACCCGTGCAGAAAGCACACTCTGCAGTCTTCAATCTCAATGACTAAGGAATGTATAGCTTACCTCTGCCCGCCACCACCGTGTGAACCCTCACAGGCATGTCCTTTTCCGGCACTTGCACCGCCTCCTCCCCAGAGTTGTCCTCCTCGTCCAATGCCACCACCTCCGCGCTGGCCCCGTCTCCAGATGTTCCACCTACAAAGTACATTTAATAATGTTAGAATACACCACTCACTACTATATAATATTTGGTCTAGGAGGAAGAAAGAAATGTGAAAAAAAGTGTACAATTTAATAATTTTTGACTGTGTACTCTAGAGTAAAAAGGTCCCTTTTTCCAGGGAAGGCTGTTGTCTTGCTGCACTTTTTGGCACAACTGATGAATGTTTGCTTTTTACTTTTTAACACGCACCACTTTTTCTCCTAACAGACAGAACCTTGACTTCTAAGAACACGAGCAGGATCAAGTTCAAACCAGGTGAGAGCTCGGCTCGACCACAAGAAATGTGTCCAATTAATCGTCAGCACTAAGCACTTTTCCATTTTCAGTTACACGTTCACTTTTATGACAAACTTGAATTTAATAAATGTGTTTACTTTTAATAAAGCTTTTAAACTTAAATAGAGTCTGTGGTTTTTGGTCCTCCAGACTAGAGTGGATGAGCTAAAGGTTTTCGAATTTTTGCAAGCATGAGTCCGTGCCTCTGCCATCGGTGACTTTGGGAGCTAAATGACTCTGCCACACTATCTAGTCAGTAAGGAGATTGGGGCCGGGGTTCAACTACAAAGTCTGTTATCACTGAGGTATGTGGAAAGTCTAACAGTTACAGCACCTATTATAATTGATAAGCTAAGCGATGCATTATTTAGTGTCCATAGTTCTGTTTGTGCAGATTTGTCCCTGCAACAGTAGTAGAATGGATTGTCCTATCCAAACCAAAAGTAAAGTAGTATCTTATTATTTCTTGGTGGTGGTCATTCACCTTTTTATTGTTGGCAATGGTCAAAGCATAAACATTTAGAATACTTGAAAAGACAATATGGACAATCCCAGAGGACTACACTCAGTGCATAGAGCTATTGCTGACTAGAATGGGAGTCCAATGGAAATGCCAAATGTGCAATCTTAGTTAGCTACACAGACAGACTAATAAGAATAATCTAGTAATACCACACGGAGTCATAGGGATAAGAATTTAGATCCTGTCTACAAGAAGATCAAAGACGATTTAGAAAAAATCGAATGAGGAACGCTAGGAAAAAATAAGTACTCTATATTAAAATTAAAACTTACTGGGGCCAGCAAAGGAGCCCTCGACTGCCCGGTCCTGGCCTGCATCGACAACAGCACCCTCCTCCTCCTCCTCCTGTGTCCTCCTCTTGCCCCTGGGGGAAGCTGATGTACAACATGAAAGAAAGAAAAACAGAAAACATGGATGATATTTATTTCTCAACCAAATCAAACATTTAAAAAAGAACTAACAAAGTAACAAAATATTTTTGCGAAATAGCAAATAGGGAACGACTCCACGGGATATATTATTGACCAATCTCATGTGGTCGACTACGTCATTACTTTAGTATTGCTTGATTTGCGGACCGTCGAATTGGAAACTACCCTATGTAACTCACTAAACAAAGTACTAAAAAGGTTTGCCTAGGATTGGCAGGCAGCAGTCCGCAGCACGCAAAGTGACAGCCAAAGTCCATTGTGATTGAAGATCAGCGACAACACTAAAGTTTCCTACTACATTCACCAGTCATTAAAATACTCAAACTATTAATCCACCACCACTATTTCTTCTTATCGCCATGTGTACAAAGGAAGGACTGGACTTGAGTCTGTAGGGGCTGATTTATAAGGCCCTTGCGGCTCTTTTGCTCCATTGTTGCGTGACTTTTGTGACGCAGCGACAGCACATAGGAGGCGCAATGGTGCGGCGTATATTAACAACGTGACGCATCTGGGAGATGCATCACGTTGTAAAGCCCTGCGCCAATAGGGGTGTTCCGGCGCAAGGGAGGGCGTTCCTGCGCAGGAACGCATCCTAAAAGTGGCTGAGGGAAATCTACAAGATTTCAATCAGTCACTTTGAGGACAATGATGCGTGACTCAAACCCTGCGCCTGCTTGAAGCAGACGTACGGCTTGACGCAGCATTGGGGAGATAGGGCACCCCAGAGAATTGATGGAGCTGCACCATCGTTGCGACGCAACTCCAGCAATGCGCCACCTTTACGGCACAGATGCGTAACGCTTTGGTGACGTTTTGGGCCCATGGCGCGCCGCATTGTAATACGGCGCACCATGGGTGATGGTGGCGTGACGCACAATTACTGGCGCATCCCTGCAACTTTGCAGGGATGCGCCGGTAATTAAAAATCTGAACCTTAGTGTGTAGCATTGCGCAGTTCTTTCAACTACACTCATACATAATTTCACAGGCCAATGAAATGAACACAAAATCTAAAACAAATAAGCATAGTAGCAACACTACTGAGAAGGAGAGCAGTGTACCTGAAATGCACAGAAGATTTTGAAATAAAATGTACCTACAATGTAATGAGCAGCATTATTGCTCTTGTAAAAAAAACAAAAATTTGCAATATAATAACACAGCAGGAGAAAACATAGTAGTAAAGACATAGCTACTACTACTCACCAAGCCCGGGGATCTCAAGGCCAAGGAGGTCGAGCAGATCTCGCTCACGGGTCAGGACATCCGTCCAGCGGTGGGTGGCCTGGTTGTAGGTGCGCCAGACCCGAGAGTGGTGGTAAATGGCCTGGCACACCTTCTCCCACCGCTTCCGGCGCTCCCGGGCCCCGTACCCGGCACTGATCTTGCCGCCTCCCATGATGGTCCTGGGGAGGCGGCGCTGAACATAAAAAATGAGTTGGCCCACCTCCTCCGGGGTAAAGATCTCCCGTGGCATCACTAGCTCCCCCCTCAAACGCCCGCACGGGAGCCGGACACGGGGTGCGGGACCCTTCCCCTTCTCGGGATGCTTCCCGGCTCCCTTCACCATGGTCTGGGCGGAAAGGAATAAAGAAAATAGAATAGGGAAGAGAAGAAAAGAAAAGAGTTTACAAAAGTAGTTTAAAATTAACCAAAAGTAGCAGTAAACACAAAAATATAGGGCTAGAAAAATAGAGGGATAGATAATAAGTAAAATAGATAAAAAAAAACTTCAAACAAGCAAAGGATGGCAGAGATTGACAGAGGATACAAAGACCATGCCCAGAACCATAGCAATGAATGAGAAACAAGATGGCCGCGCCCGTTCACGACCGCGCGGGTAAGTTCGCGCGAGATTTTCCTTGCGAACACGCGCGAGACTGTACTGGCAAACCGCGGACTTTGCGAGATTACACTTCGCGCCCGGAAACGGAAATACGTCAGGCAAACAAGATGGCTGCGCCCTTGCACGACCGCGAGGGTAACTTCGCGTCTTGCGCTACGAGCGGCTCGCAAAAACGCACAAAACCTTGCCAACTAACACGCTGCAAAAAAAACAAATTGCATATTCGCACGAATTTGCGGCTTCCGAATCCGATCTTGCGCGTGTTCGCACCCCGCGAACCCCGCGAAATTGCAGAAAAACGAGTTTTTCAAAAGTGAAAGCACTCGGCAGGGGCAAGAGTTCAAACTCATCATTAGTAACAATTCCCGGTAGTGCTTCCTGACTGGGGCCCCTCCAGAATTCAGTTGCTAGTTGCAACAATTGTATGACCCTGCTCTGACCCTCACAGCAGGCTCATACAATAGCTACAAGTAGGCCACAAAGAAGGTCCTGGGGAAAAAAAATGCACTGCAACAGAAAGCAAAATTACAGATAAGGAAGCAGGTGCCAGACTGGAATTTTAAAACAGTGACACATTAATAAACTAACCCCAAATTAATTCATCTGAGTTGAAGCAGGGATGGTGTGCTTGCTTTTCCCCCCATAATCTACAGTAATGATGAACCAGAGGGTGGCATTGATGTAACAGAGGGTTGCAGTGGTGAAACAGAGGGTGCTGGGAACCTGTGATGATGAACCAGACGTAGAAACAACATAATTCGCGACCGTTGCGCGACGAAATGTAAGTTCGCAATTGCGAACTGGTACGAAACCCTCGCGAACTGGCAGAAATCCTTGCGAACACAAAAAAAAAAAAAAATCCGCAAATTCGCAAGAATTCGCGGATTTTGCGGATTGCGAGTTCAAAAATCCGCAAATTCGCGAACGCGAGATCCGCAAAATTCGCCCATGCTTAATCCATACAGATACTCAGACAACCTATCAATAACCCATATAAACACTCATGTAGCTACTCACTAATCCATGCAGCCGATTACACACCAACTGACAGACATTCACACAGATTAGTCACTAACTCATGCATTCAGTAGAACACGTTTAATCACTCGCTTATGAGTCAGTCATGCACCTACTAAATCATCCATTCATACACTCACACACCCACTCATTCTTCAATTCAATACACCTTGTCATATATATATCCATATATATGCCGTGAAATTTTGCAATAAAGAAGCCTTCACACTGTTCCCCGTTGTGGCCTCTGCCTTTCCTTTGGGAGGGTTTCTCTGGATATTGTTAATTGCCTGCCAGCGGCAATCTACAGAGGCTCCTGCATGCAAGTTGGCCTGATCTATGCTGGCGTCCTTTTTTGCCTCGGCAGAAAAACTTTGCTTTTCAAGTTATTGAACCGGATCAGGCACACCTTTGCCAACAGGGACAAACGCAGCGGTGTCGGAGTTATTAACTCCGCGCTGGGAGAGACGCATTGCCGTACTTACCCCCGTGAAGTGGATCCCTGATAACGAAGGTTGTGCAGTTGGGGACCCAAGGAGGCTGATTGTTTCAGGGGACACGGCAACAGTGAGAGAAGTGGTCCATTGCTACATTGCAGGTCGCGCTACCATTTGGCTGCCCTTTCCCGGTAGAATGCTGCATGCTGGGAGATGAAGTGCTTCGCGCTCTTGAGACGCTGTGAATGGTGCTATTCAGGCATCATTAAGGGCGGAGCGATCTACAAATATGGCAGCAGATGAACTTCCATCAAATCAGCAGGCACTCGACCATCCTCCTGTATACCACGCTGGGCGCTGACGAAGCTACACAGCGGAAATGCATACGCCCGAAGTGCCGTGAAATTTTGCAATAAAGAAGCCTTCACACTGTTCCCCGTTGTGGCCTCTGCCTTTCCTTTGGGAGGGTTTCTCTGGATATTGTTAATTGCCTGCCAGCGGCAATCTACAGAGGCTCCTGCATGCAAGTTGGCCTGATCTATGCTGGCGTCCTTTTTTGCCTCGGCAGAAAAACTTTGCTTTTCAAGTTATTGAACCGGATCAGGCACACCTTTGCCAACAGGGACAAACGCAGCGGTGTCGGAGTTATTAACTCCGCGCTGGGAGAGACGCATTGCCGTACTTACCCCCGTGAAGTGGATCCCTGATAACGAAGGTTGTGCAGTTGGGGACCCAAGGAGGCTGATTGTTTCAGGGGACACGGCAACAGTGAGAGAAGTGGTCCATTGCTACATTGCAGGTCGCGCTACCATTTGGCTGCCCTTTCCCGGTAGAATGCTGCATGCTGGGAGATGAAGTGCTTCGCGCTCTTGAGACGCTGTGAATGGTGCTATTCAGGCATCATTAAGGGCGGAGCGATCTACAAATATGGCAGCAGATGAACTTCCATCAAATCAGCAGGCACTCGACCATCCTCCTGTATACCACGCTGGGCGCTGACGAAGCTACACAGCGGAAATGCATACGCCCGAAGTGCCGTGAAATTTTGCAATAAAGAAGCCTTCACACTGTTCCCCGTTGTGGCCTCTGCCTTTCCTTTGGGAGGGTTTCTCTGGATATTGTTAATTGCCTGCCAGCGGCAATCTACAGAGGCTCCTGCATGCAAGTTGGCCTGATCTATGCTGGCGTCCTTTTTTGCCTCGGCAGAAAAACTTTGCTTTTCAAGTTATTGAACCGGATCAGGCACACCTTTGCCAACAGGGACAAACGCAGCGGTGTCGGAGTTATTAACTCCGCGCTGGGAGAGACGCATTGCCGTACTTACCCCCGTGAAGTGGATCCCTGATAACGAAGGTTGTGCAGTTGGGGACCCAAGGAGGCTGATTGTTTCAGGGGACACGGCAACAGTGAGAGAAGTGGTCCATTGCTACATTGCAGGTCGCGCTACCATTTGGCTGCCCTTTCCCGGTAGAATGCTGCATGCTGGGAGATGAAGTGCTTCGCGCTCTTGAGACGCTGTGAATGGTGCTATTCAGGCATCATTAAGGGCGGAGCGATCTACAAATATGGCAGCAGATGAACTTCCATCAAATCAGCAGGCACTCGACCATCCTCCTGTATACCACGCTGGGCGCTGACGAAGCTACACAGCGGAAATGCATACGCCCGAAGTGCCGTGAAATTTTGCAATAAAGAAGCCTTCACACTGTTCCCCGTTGTGGCCTCTGCCTTTCCTTTGGGAGGGTTTCTCTGGATATATATATATATATATATATATATATATATATATATATATATATATTACCTACTGGCAGTCGCCAGTAGGTAGTTATAGTTAGGATTTTTTTCAATGTTAAATCTCAAAATTCTATTTGGAATAACTTTGGCGCCGGTTGACGAATCTGCCTGAAAATTTCCTCAAAATGGCCTCGTCAAGCTCCGGTCCTTCCCTGAAAGTTTGGGAGGGATGCGTCAAGCGGGGGCCGAGATAAAAGGGGGGTCCCAAAACACGTTTTCCCCATGTTAATTTCCATAGGGCGGTCGACCTCACTTTTAGCCCGAACGGCTGAATGGATTTACACCAAACTTGGCAAAATTGTAGGGAATGTTAGCCCGATGTGCCTTTGCTATGTCTCAAGATATGTGCTCCAGTTGATTTTGAGTAATTTAGGTTAAAAAAATATATATATCTATAGGCGCGCCCCGGTATGCGCACCGGGGAGCTCACCGGGCGTGCTACGCGACTTGCGCATGGAAAGCTGATTGGCTCACGGCTGTCTGTAAACATTCGAAACAGTCCGGAGCGGCCGCCATCTTGTGTCTCGGTAGGATCGAGACACAAGAGGTGGCATAAAAAAAAGGGGGAAATGACTATAAGGGGGCAGGGTAGACCCCCCCTGACCCCCTAGGTTTGATGTGGGGGCTAAAATAGGGTCCCGCGGGGCATTTAAAAAAAAAAATTCGATTTGCGCGGGGGGAGCGCCCGGTACGCACACCGGGAAGCGGACCGGGGAGCGAAGCATTGGGAAAATCCAGGGCCTTATTTATGAAGGCCTTGCAAAAGTTTTGCGCTGCCGGTGCGTCACTTTTTGTGACGCACCAGCGGTGTAAAAAATGCGCCTCGTTGCGCTATATTTAAAAAGTGACGCATCTAGGTAGATGGGTCACTTTTTAAACCCCTGCGCCACATTATACCTGCGTCAGGTATAATGTATGCAGAGGGGGCGTTCCCCCGCAAAAAGCCTCGTAATAGTGATGCAGTGAAATCTATGAGATTTCACTGCTTCACTTTTAGGACGCTGTTGCGTCAAAATCTGTCAGCAGGCGTAAGACTGACGCAAGCCCTTTCACATGGGGCTTTCCCCATGTGAAACGACGCATTACTGGAGTTGCGTCACTTTTGTGACATACTCCAGCAATGCGTCACTTTTGCGCTTACAGATACGTCAGAAATACTGACGTATCTGTAACTCCTTGCGACATGATTCGTCATACATTAAATATGACGCATCAGGAATGTCGTAAGGAGTGCGCACTGAAAAGTGACGCATCGCATATTTCACGCAGCGATGCGTCAATTTTCATAAATGAGGCCCCCAGTTTATTCACTGTGTCACCTCTACGACCCATTCTTGCGTCAATACGTCCCTTTTGCATACATTACACCTGACGTAAGAATAATGTGGTGCAGGGGCTTACAAAGTGACGCAACTACCTAGATGCGTCACTTTGTAAATATGACTGAATAAGGTTCATTTTTTACAGCACTGGTGCGTCACAAAAAGTGACGCTCTGGTGGCGTTAAAGTGACGCATGGCCTCATAAATGAGTCCTTCAGTCTTCTACTCATGCGTCATATTAAATTTATGACGTATTATGTTGGAAGTTCTTACAGATACGTCAGTATTTTAGACGTATCTGTTAGCGCAAAAGTGATGCATTGCTGGAGTGTGTCTCAAAAATGAAGCAACTGCAGCAATGTATCCTTTCACATGGGGCCATGCCCCATGTGAAAGGGCCTGCACGCCTGCTGTGAAACAGGCGTAAGATTTGGACACAACAGCGTCATAAAAGTGACGCAGTGATATCTCATAGATTTCACTGCGTCACCTCTACGACCCTTTTTTGCGTCAATACGTCCCTTTTGCATACATTACACCTGACGTAGGAATAATGTGGCGCAGGGGCTTACAAAGTGACGCATCTACCTAGATGCGCCACTTTGTAAATATGACTGAATAAGGTGCATTTTTTACTGGACTGATGCGTCACAAAAAGTGACGCTCTGGTGGCGTTGAAGTGACGCATGGCTTCATAAATGAGGCCTTCAGTCTTCAACTCCAGCAATGCATCTTTTCTTACCCTTCCACACCCCCGTTCATTTTCAACATTTTCTTTGAATATCCACATTCACCATATTCACTCTTCTTCTCCTTACTTTCCTTCCCAACACTCACCTTCTTTCAGTCCCCCTACTTCACTTCCTTTCTCCTCTCATACCTTTCCGTTCTTTCTTACTCATTTTCCTTTCCATTATCAATGCACTCCATTTCACTTACTCTTTTTCATTTTTTTAAGAATATAGCTCTTTGATGAGAATTGGAGGTAGTTCTGAAAATAACTTTTTTTTTCTTCTTTTTTTTAAGAACAGAAACAAAAACAGGGAATGGAAACTGCTCAACAGGAGCAAAAAAACCAAAAATAATTAGGGATGGGAACGGCAGTGATGGTTCTCCAATGCTCGAACCATGAGCTGGACATTTTGCTCCCCATAGGTAAGGAGTTGATCGCAGTATCTGCATCTCAGGACAGCATTGTTAAAAGCAGGTTGAATATTTGGCACGAGCTCCTGCGATTGCCCCCTCCCAGAAGTAGTTGCTCCTCCGGTGGATGTAGAGGCCCCATCACTGGGAACCTCTTGTGCCAGAGCCCTGACACTTTCCCGGGCAAAATTCTGGGGGTGCCTCCTCTCCACATGCCGGATCATTGTAAAGTTCCCAAAAGAGTATTTTTTTGGGGGGTCACCCCATGACAGGACTTGTTTGCAGATCCTACACTCCACTTTTGGAGCATTCACCTTTTTCTGGTTAGGTGGTATTTTAAAAAATTTCCAAATAAAATGCTCCTTCACCTTTGGCTGAGGAGGCACTTCATTGATGAATTCAGGCTCTTCATCACTGCTGGATTCTCTGGCAGCCATGGTAAACCAAGAAAGAGCCAGGAGCAAAAAACAGGTCTTTCAGTCACAAAAGTGAAAGAAGAAGTGAAGGAAATGGGTGGGGATTTCATTCTTTGTAAAAAAAAACTGTTAGCAACCAATGAAAAGTGTTATTTTAAGGTCACATGACTTGACTCGCTGACGCTGCGTGCACCGGAGCGCTTCCGGGTGCGCACTCGCGGCGCGAACGTAGGCGCTTCTGGGGCGCATGCGCGGCGCGAAAGTAGGCGCTTCCGGGGCGCATACGCGGCGCGAACGTAGGCGCTTCCGGGGCGCATACGCGGCGCGAACGTAGGCGCTTCCGGGGGCGCTTACGCGGCACTCCGAAGTGACGTTTTGATAGTTTCACGGAAATGCAACATCATTTTCATTTCCTTATAAAAAAAACCTGCTTTTATTTGTATGGTACGAAATGTTTTGCGTTATTATTAACTTTTCATTCATATTTTTTTCACGAACGAAAGTAGCGCTCTGGGTGCGCTTTCCGGAGAGCTTACCGGAGCGCGCACCCAGAGCGCCCCAGGAAAAAAATGATAAAAAAAACAAAACATCAAGTTTTTAAAAAAAAACATAGGTTAGAAACTCGATATAGAAAGGAATTAGCATTTAAAAAACCTATGAAATTCACTGAAAAAACCATAGGTATCACACCAGTTATAGTTAGGAATTAGCATTTAAAAAACCTATTAAATTCACTGAAAAAAACATAAGTTTCACACCAGTTATAGTTAGCTGGAAATTTTACTGACATAAAACCATTGAAATTCCCACGTTATAGTTAGTTGGACTCACTATAACTTGTGCGCCTGCAATGCACTGCTGATGACGTCACATATTACATCACTCATGACATGGTCAGTGACATCACTCATTTCTACCATGACTGATGACGTCACATATTACATCATTCATGACATGGTCAGTGACATCACTCATGACATCACTGATGACACCATCCTTGTGACAGAGTGACAGACCTCCTTTCACTGTAACCCTTGAAACACATATTCAAAAATAGAAACTAAAATTTTCAGAAAAAAGGAGTTACCCATACCAGTTACAACAACCAATTCAGTAATTACACCATTTATATACACATCCACTAATTCATCAACAGTTCTATGTAGTCACTCATACATATACTCACTCATCATATGTAGTGATACACCTATACATCCTGTAACACATCGACAGTCTTCCAAAAGTTGCTCACACACATACTCACACATGCAAATAAACTATTGAACATCCATTTCTTTGTAAAAACAGCTATACATACACTACCACCTTACTTCTAAGGAAACTCACACATACTTACTCTCTTAAACAATCACTTATGGAAACACATACTTATTTAAACAGGAACTCTTACAATCTCTCACTCTCACATATACTCACTTATATACATCAATACTCACATATACTAGATTAAAGCATATGTAGTTACCGATAAAGACACTAGTGAGACAGACACTCACTCACTAACACACACATATACACACTCATCCATCCATACAGTCCTGCACATATGCCGTCTTCCAAACACATACAAACAGTGAGTCAGTTATTGATGCATCTATGTGCTAAGTAATACCCCCACCAAACCATACAGACACTCATAAAGATACTAAAAAAAATCTAATAACCCATATACACACACATGTAACTACTCACCAACCCATGCAGCCACTTATACACAAAGTGAAACACTGATACAAACATTTAAATATTTAAACAATATTCGCTAATATATGTATTCACTAAAATACATGTAATAAGCCAGTTAACCAATCAATTTGTTTTTTCAAAAACATCCATTAAGACACTTATTTAAACATTTATTCATCCATTGACCTTTACATATACATATATAAAACATATTTATTTTTCAGAAAGGCACACATTCACTGGATGGTGTCATCAGTGATGTCATGAGTGATGTCACTGACCATGTCATGAGTGATGTAATATGTGACGTCATCAGCAGTGCATTACACGCGCAAGTTATAGTGAGTCCAACTAACTATAACGTGGAATTTCAATGGTTTTATGTCAGTAAAATTTCCAGCTAACTATAACTGGTGTGAAACCTATGGTTTTTTCAGTGAATTTAATAGGTTTTTTAAATGCTAATTCCTAACTATAACTGGTGTGAAACCTATGGTTTTTTCAGTGAATATATATATATATATACATATATATATATATATATATATAAATGGAGAAATGTACTTTTGAATATATATATATATATATATATATATATATATATATATATATATATATATATATATATATATATATATATATATATATATATATAGTTGCAATTTCACATACATAGGTAGTACTAAACTACCAGTGCATAAAAGAATCTTGCAACACACACGTGTTATTGTAAATAAAGACCCCAGTTACCCAGTGGTGAAGGAACAACATCACAGTAGCCTCTAACATTTTATATATTATGTGTTAGACACAGTGCCTTTTAACAAAAGGGGCGGCAATAGAGAAGCCAGACTTCAGTATTTGGAAACTAGATATATATTAGAACTTGACACCAAGCAGCCCAAGGGACTTAATACCTGTGAGGATTTACATTAATATCTAGGATAGACACGATTGGCAACTGTTTACAATTATGTCCATGTTATTTATTCTGTACATCTATATAATATTTATTTGCGTATTTATTTATTTATTTATTCATGTAAAAAGGGGATCGTCAAACTCCTGTCTGTTATCGCCCAATATCCCTGCTGGATTCCTTGGGGAAAGTTATCCTCGAGCGACTCCAGCAGTGGGCGGACGATAAACAGATTATTTCAGATATCCAATTTGGGTTTCGAGAAGGACTCGGCATTACAGAGCAATCCCTTAATTTATCCCTTTTGATGGGTAAATACTTTAATGCTAAGGGGGGAGCCTTGTATCTGGTGTACGTTGACCTATCAGCAGCTTTCGACTGCGTAAGTCATTCAAAACTGTGGTCTATTCTATTAAAAATGGGGGATGAGCAGGCCCTGGTAAACTTCATGCCTGAATTATACTCTAACGCTACTGCAAGAGTTAGGTATGGTGTTGGGGGGAACTGACGGCGCCATTTGGAGTGGAGAGGGATGTCAGGCAGGGCTGTGTTCTAGCCCCTTTCTTTTTACCCTTTATACAAATGCCTTAGAACAGGAAATGATTAAAGGGTCCCAGGACTTGCCAACCGTTAACAATCGTCCAATACCGGCCCTTCTATATGCCGATGACGCTGTAATCCTAGCACACACCCCCCTAGAATTGCAGCGCGCCTTATCGAGATATAATACCTTTATGGCCAATTTGGACTTGAATATCAATATCAAGAAAACCTATGTTATGTCAGCAGGCCCTAGATCAAAAAAAGTAAGGCCCATTTTTATAGATACCAAAAAACTTGAGACCACAAGTGCCGACAAGTACCTTGGAGTTCTAATAGATAATAAATGCTCATGGAAGCAGGCTATAGAATCTAGAAAATTGCTCTTCACGTGGGCAACAGCTGCACTAGTTAACTTCTCTCGAAGATTAGGACAAAGGACCCCCACTGAGATAATACAGATATATAAGGCTAAATGCTCATCCATTGCGCTTTACGGGGCGGGTGTTTGGGGATATGGAAAGTGGACTGGCCTACAAAAGGTTGAAAACACCTTCCTAAGGTTTTTGTTAGCTGTACCACAAGGCACCTCGACTTACTCATGTCATTTGGAGTTGGGCCTCTCATATCTAACAGATATAGCCAAAATCCAACCACTCCTTTTATGGCATCGTATCTGGACGTCTGACAAAACTATCTTTTGTCAATGGTTCATACAGGACTGCCTTTCGCTAGATAACTCTCACAAGATTGGGTGGATTGCCTATATCAAAATTTTTTCCATGACTTAGGCATGCTCGAATACTACCATTCAGTCCATTAATCTTGGAATATTCTAGGAAAGCCTTTAAAAAACTATGTCTGACACATTTAGAACAACTGCGCCTGACAAACGAGGTATGTAAAGTTTCAGTCCAGCATATGTTAATGATTCAAACGACTATGAGCATTCAACCCTATTTAATGTTTAATCTGTCGAGGTATGAAAGATTTTTATTAATACGTTTTAGGCTGGATACTTTCTATCGCTTACTTACTTTTCCCAAAACAAATGACTGGGTAGCGATTCTACCAATGTGCCCTTGTGACAATGCTTCCCTTCAATCTTCAATGCATACTATTTTATTCTGCAAATTCTATAATGAACCGAGAAGACGCTGGCTGATCCCGATCCTAAAAGCTATGGGATTAAGCAGATGCCGCCCTGCCTTCCTTTCTCTGCAACTTTTGGATGAGGAGTGTATCGCAAAAGACATAGCTACATTTCTGAAGTTTGTTGTCAGGCATAGGCCAAATTTAGGATAGGGTTGTCAAAAACTGTATATCAAGACTACATATTTTTATATTTTGTATAAGTGCATTATGTTTTTAGATTGTTTTTAAAGTGACTGCCTTTTGACACATTATATTGTCAAAAAATCCTAATGAATTTTTATATGTATTTTATAAGAAAATCATATGTTAAATAAGTTTCTATGTGCGAATTTCATAAATGTAATTTTGTGGTTTTATATATATTTGAAAACCGAATAAAGGATTTTGACTGACTGACTGAATATTTATTCATGTATTTAAGTAATTCGATATTTACGCTATATTATTAGATTGTTGGATGTAGCACTCTTTTGTTGTATAGGGGAATTACTGAGATAAGAACTTTGCCCGTAAATTCTGGACAATTGAATAGAGGTCTCCGACAACTTGCATAGATGTAATAACTGACTTTGTTGAGAAATATTGTAATACGGGAAGATTTTAGTTAATTTATTGTGATTTTAGGTAGGAATTATTTTATAGCAATTTTATATTGTGTATATCATTTTGTGGGAATCAGCCTATTGATCTGTTCTTTAATTGACTACTCGTTTTTGTCCTCCTCTCTCTTATATACTGACCGTGACGTATATTGCATTTAGGCACTTTATGGTAATTCGCATTGACCATACCTATAATACTGGTCACATATATGCTATGCTGCTCACACTCTCTTTGCACATATGAACTATTTCTGCACTTTATGCACATTTGCACTTACTTCTTATATATAAGGGTCTCTTTTTTTAGGACAATGGGAGGTAACCTTTGTTAAGCACTTAGTCACTTTTTCTATACAGCAGCAGGAAATCTTGTGCATCAACCAGGATAATAGAAATATATATACATGATGAAGGGGTTGAGTGGTATTTAAACTGTAAAATATCCCCACAATCAATAATGTTGTTTAGAATATCATACAGGATTATATATATATATATATATATATATATATATATATATATATATATATATATATATATATATATATATATATATATATATATATATATATATATATATATATATATTACCTACTGGCTATCGCCAGTAGGTATATATAGTTAGAATTTTTTCCCTATGGGACTTTTGAAAATTCTATGTCTAATAACTTTGGCGTTTGTGGACGGAATCGGCTGAAATTTTCAGGAAAATGGCACATTTTGTTTCTGAGCAGCCCCTGAAAATTTGGTGGGGTTTCGTCAAGGGGGGGCTGAGAAAAAAGGGGGGTCCCAAAACGCGTTTTTCCCATTCATTTTTCCATAGGGCGGTTGGACTCACTTTTAGCTCGAACGGCTGAATGGATTTGCACGAAACTTGGCAAAATTGTAGGGACTGTTAGCCCGATGTGCCTTTGCTAGGTCTCAATATATGTGCTCCAGTAGTTTTTGAGAAATTAACGTTCAAACCAAGATATATATCTGTAACAGCGCTCTGGGCAGCGATCCGGTCCGCTTACTTTTCGCTTATCGGAACTTTGCGCGCAGAAAGCTGATTGGCTCTCCGGTGTCTGTCAACATTCTAAACAGTCCGGAGCGGACGCCATCTTGTCTCTCGGTAGGATCGAGAGAGAAGAAGAGGTGGAAAACGAAGGGGGAATTTAATGAAAGGGGGCAAGGTATCCCCCTCTTGACCCCCTAGGAATGTTGTTGGGGTTATTAAAGGGTCCCGTGGGGAAAATAAAAAAAAAATGATTTTTCACGGTAGAAGCGCGGCCGCGAACTGGTAGCGAAACGGGAATTCGCCATTTTGTGCTTCGTAAATTAAATTACTAGTTATAAGTGGGTGCGGGAGACGTATCCTAATCCCCTATGTTTCCTGAGGGTGGGTGAGGAGGCTGATATATGTTGATACATCTCTTCCAGCGGCTGTGCGTGAGCTTTTTTTTTTTTTTTGCTGCGTGACAGTCCGGAGCGGCCGCCATCTTGTCTCTCGGTAGGATCGAGAGAGAAGAAAAGGTGAAAAACTAAGGGGGAATTTAATGAAAGGGGGCAAGGTATCCCCCTCTTGACCCCCTAGGAATGTTGTTGGGGTTATTAAAGGGTCCCGTGGGGAAAATAAAAAAAAAATGATTTTTCACGGTAGAAGCGCTTCACGGGCCGCGAACTGGGCCGCAAACTGGTAGCGAAACGGGAATTCGCCATTTTGTGCTTCGTTAATTAAAGTACTAGGTATAAGGGGGTGCGGGAGACATATCCTAATCCCCTATGTTTCCTGAGGGTGGCTGAGGAGGCTGATATATGTTGATATATCTCTTCCAGCGGCTGCGCCATCTTGCCTTTTTTCGAATGCCACAATTTTGTCGTGCACGGCAGCCATTTTAGATGCCAGGCTGGTCCCAGGCTATCACCTACCCCTGCGGATGTAGTTTATGGCCCCAGCTGTAGAGAATTCAGACATGCCAATCCTCCTGATTCAGGCGTGTGAGTACTGATTTCAGTGCTAGTCTCCCGCCTCCCGATTTCTGCAAGCAAAAACCCGGGGGCATATTACGAACAACTAGCGATAATTTTTGTCTATAACTTGTTTAGAGACAAAAATTATCGCCGCACATCGGCGATTTTTATCGCAGATAAACCTTGCTATTATCGCAGAAAAGTCAGCGATATTCATGTATTATCGAGCAAATGCTCTTAGCCATGTTATCCACCTCCCATTGGATAACATGGCTAAGAACTGCTCAGGGCAGGTGTTAGATTTTGGAGATATTCGCGCTTAGCGCGAATATCTCCAAAAGTTGGTAATAGAAGGTAGCGATGTTAGGGACTGTTTCCAGTCGCTAACATCTTGGCACGCCACTTTGCATGTCATTAGTGATAAGTATCACTGACATGCAAAGCCGGGCCCAAGATGGTCGCTATCTCCTTTTAGGTGTCACTAACTGGTGTTAGCGACAGCTTGATGATAGGGAAATAATTTTATCTCCGCTTTCATGGTTTTTAAAGCCAAAAAAGCGGAGATAAACCCCCTTGATAATATGCCCCACGATTCCTTGGGGGTTTCAGCTGACAGGGCTTGGTATTGTGTTACATGGTAATTTTTCCATGAAACGTCAGAGGGTCGATGTAGGGGTTCTAGAAGA
The DNA here is from genome assembly GCF_964263255.1 of Lissotriton vulgaris. NCBI lineage: Eukaryota > Metazoa > Chordata > Amphibia > Caudata > Salamandridae > Lissotriton > Lissotriton vulgaris. The sequence continues at coordinate 1,085,653,647 of NC_141694.1, read as the reverse complement.
GGTGATAAACCATTTAAGCCTCATGAACAAGCGCATGGTCTTTTAAAGATTTGTGAAGTACTCGGGGCGGCGGTGTGTGTGTGCCCTCTTTCAGGAGCGGGCGGGGGGGCACTGCCAGCAACTTGCCAGGTCAGGTAGTGTTCAACACGTGCATCACCCTTTCTCTGCCTGCTATTGCGCTCCATGCTTCGGAAAGGTAAGAAAAAGAACGTGCATTTGAGTTTGAAATGTCCGATCCTGCAGCAGCACACTTCCAAAGCCCACACATGACAATAACCCGATTCAAGGCCCCATTCAACCGTTTTTCAAAAAATAGATAACACTCCAACAAATTAAGGTTATAAAACTTTATTAACTTTTAACGATAATGAACAGAACAAAAACTAAAAACATTTAAACATTTATTAACACAAAAAGCAACAATGGTTAGAAGCTGTCTTTTGTGCGAATAGTCCCAAGGCAGCACAACGTGCAGAGTTCTGGACGGCACCCAGGTGATGTCGCCTGGGTGCCGCACTGGTTTAGGGATCCTACAATGCTGCTCCGAAAATTGGCGTGGGGCGTCCCGGGTGGGGCGGGGGGAGGCCTCGTCAGTAGCGGTCTGCTGTGCGAATAGTCCCAAGGCAGCACAACGTGCAGAGTTCTGGACGGCACCCAGGTGATGTCGCCTGGGTGCCGCACTGGTTTAGGGATCCTACAATGCAGCACAGAAAAACAGCGTGGGGCGTCCCGGGTGGTGCGGGGGGAGGCCTCGTCAGTAGCGGTCTGTGTCCAGTGTCACATGGCTGACACAACATGTACGACAGGCACCCAGGTGATGTCCAGTAAACTGCCGCACTGGTTTTGGTATCCTACAATGCTGCTCCGAAAATTGGCGTGCGGCGGCCCGGGGGGGGGGGGGGGGGGGAGGCGGCGTGAACGGGTCTCCCCAGGTGGCGGCCATCTAGCTGAGTTGCGCTCGCTCTTGCGGCCACAGCGTCTCGCTCACCATGTTGTGGAGTTGCTCCCACTCTTGCAGTGCAGCGATAGGCGGCTGCCACATGGCTGTCAAAATGGCGGACGGCTCTTCGGTTTTGGGCCTGGTCCACTGAAATGGCCCTGGGACACCTTGGAAGTCGGACGCTTGCCTGCTAGGGCTTGGGCTCCATTCTCGAAAAGCGTCCCCTCAGCCGTGAAGATTGTATAAAAGTCTTGGGGGCCCCCGACTCCCGCAGGCTTCCGGTGGGGAGCGGCTGCCATGATTGCTCGCGGAATGACCACGACGGAGCCACGAGATGGTGGTGCTCTCATGCTGACGCCAGCTTCAGTCTGAATGATCCAGAAACAAGGTGGGGCTTTCATCGTTTGGGAAAAAAAAATGTTCTAAACCAATGAAAAGTGTTATTTTTAGGTCATATGACCAAGCCTTCCATCTTTAGGAAACCAAAAGTAAAATGAACCAATGAAAAGTTTTATAAACAAGTCACATGACCTGTTATGCGACATAGGGCTACAAAAAGCGTAGAAAATCCGTTGGCACGTGAGGCGGCGTCAGTAGCGGACCGATGTGCGAATAGGCCGAAGGCAGCACAACGCGCCGAGATCCGGATGGCACCGAGGTGGTGTCCAGCAAATTGCCGCACTGGTGTGGCCATCCTACAATGCTGCGCCGAAAGACGGCGTGTCCAGCTGAATTGCGGTCACTGTTGCGGTACAGTGACTCGAACGCGCCGAGATCCGGATGGCGCCGAGGTGGTGTCCAGCAAATTGCCGTACTGGTGTGGCCATCCTACAATGCTGCGCCGAAAGACGGCGTGTTCAGCTGAGTTCCGGTTACTCTTCCGGCACAGTGACTCGAACGCGCTGAGATCCGGATGGCACCGAGGTGGTGTCCAGCAAGTGGCTGCACTGGTGTGGCCATCCTACAATGCTGCGCCGGAAGTCGGCGTGGGGTGCCCCGTTGGTTTATGAGGTGATGTCAGTAGCGGACCGATGTGTGAATAGGTCGGAACCAGCACAAGGCGCCCTGCACTGTTGAGCCTTTTTCAATGTCTGTTTTTTGTTCTTTCCCCTCCATCAAAAACAAAACAAAAATACAAGGCGCCAAGATCCGAATGGCAAGTCCTGGATGTTGAGTGCCTCAGTTGAGATTTCTGAGAAGTGCTTGTAGAACTGTCTGAAGCTTATTTGCACCTGCTGCAGCTTCACTAGGTCCGGCGGAACTTGTTGCCTTTTCCTTTGTGCTTCTTTTCCTACAATGCGTTTCTTCTGAAGACACGACCAGGTCCCTGAATGTGTGCAGGGGGACGCTATTGAATGAATGAACGCGCCGAGATCTGGATGGCACCGAGGTGGTGTCCAGCAAATTGCCGCACTGGTGTGGCCATCCTACAATGCTGCGCCGAAAGTCGGCGTGGGGTGCCCCGTTGGTTTATGAGGTGATGTCAGTAGCGGACCGATGTGTGAATAGGTCGGAACCAGCACAAGGCGCCCTGCACTGTTGAGCCTTTTTCAATGTCTGTTTTTTGTTCTTTCCCCTCCATCAAAAACAAAACAAAAATACAAGGCGCCAAGATCCGAATGGCAAGTCCTGGATGTTGAGTGCCTCAGTTGAGAGTTCTGAGCAGTGCTTGTAAGACTGTCTGAAGCTTATTTGCACCTGCTGCAGCTTCACTAGGTCCGGCGGAACTTTTTTCCTTTTCCTTTCTGCTTCTTTTCCTACAATGCGTTTCATCTGAAGACACGACCAGGTCCCTGAATGTGTGCAGGGGGACGCTATTGATTGAATGAAAATGGCGGCTTGACACAAAGCTGACTCAAGCGTTACTGTTGGTGCTATACAGACAAAAATTGGTTTTCAGTTTGTACATTCTTCAGGTTTTTTTTTCCATCCAAGTCTGATTGAGAGTTTGTAGAAAAATGGCTTCAGATTTTCCACATACTACTCTTCAACATTCTTCCTAAATGTAACAATGTGAAACTCACTAGGAGAACGGCTGTTTCTGTTTCCTTTCAAAATGCTGCCACCAATATTTTCTGAATGGAAGACACCATCTTGTAACATAAAGGGCCGAAAGGGGTTCTGGTCTGGCCGATGGTTGGTGGAGACATTTTGACTATATCTTGGACCTGCCCGGCCTCGCCCAAAATGGCGCCGGTATAAATGGGACTCGTAACTCTTTGCCCGCAAATGTATATCTAGAAAATGTTATTGTAAGTGGCCCTGTCGTATTTTAATTACAAAATGTACGTCCACCGATTCCGCAACTGTTAGACACCTTTGTTCTTGTCACCTAATGGCCCGCTCGTTACGTTCTTCTACAGTGTAAATGTCTCCTCATCATATACGATTTGAGTTTGCTCCGTGGCCGGCCCACGTGGTTATAGGCCCGTATTTGTATACTGACATTTTCACAATAAAGGTTTTTAAAACAAAACACGGTAGTAGTATTTTCATTTGTAAAGTTTTTACTTTTAGTGACTGTTTTCGAATCAGTAAAAGGCAAGTGAAATAAAGCAGTCCAATTACATGACGGATAAAAGGTATAATATGTAGGAACGCAGTAAAGATAAATGGTCAAGGGCAGTTGTGTTTTTCATGTCTGCAACATAAAGTGATCGATAAGAATCTGATAATCAGGCGTATCGGCGACTAAGACAGCAGGCCGAATCTCTTTTACTCAACGGCTCCGTCATGGAAGGAAGAAACGCCCTTTTTCTCGAAAAAGGAATATATTTTACTTGCAAGACAGTTGTAAATTTTCCGGGAAAGTACATTAGCTTGGAATATTATAACATATGTTTGAAAAAAAAATATTGTTCGAAAATAATAAAAAGCGTAATTTTTAGGTCATATGACCAAGCTTTTCATCATTAAATTAACAAAAGTAAAATGAACCAATGAAAAGTTTTATTAACAAGTCACATGACCTGTTATGCTTACGTTACGCGCTGCGCGCCGCGCCTCGGATCACTTCCGGGTGCGCTAACGCGGCGTGTCATAAAACGTATTACGCGACAACGTAGGTCAAGAATATAGTCTAAATGTCTCCACCAACCAGCGTTCAGAACACAACCCCTTTCAGCAGTCCAAAAAGTTCTGTTAAATGACAACAGAGGGGACAGGCAACAAGAACCATCAGTCAAAGAGGGGAGGGCAAGTTCTTCTCTTCCGGGTCATGTTGGGGCGCTACCGGAACTGATCGAATTGGTAGTCTACAGTGTTTCTGGATGTTTCAGACTAAAGCTGGCGTCAGCATGAGACCACTACCATCTCGTAGCTCCGTCGTGGCCATTCCACGAGCAATCATGGCAGCCGCTCCCCACCAGAAGCCTGCGGGAGTCGGAGGCCCCCAAGACTTTTGTAGAATCTTCACGGCTGAGGGGACGCTTTTCGAGAATGGGACCCAAGCCCTAGCAGACAAGCGTCCGAGTTCCAAGGTGTCCCAGGGCCATTTTAGTGGACCAGGCCCAAAACCGAAGAGCCGGCCGCCATTTTGAGAGTCCTGTGGCAGCCGCCTATCGCTGCACCGCAAGAGCGGGCGCATCTCAACTACATGGTGAGCGAGACGCTGTAGTCGCAAGAGCGGGCGGAAAACAGCTGAATGGCGGAAGAGGCACAGTGTAGCAAAAGCGGGCGGAATGGCAACTAAAACGATAAAGGGGCGCCCCACTACAGCTTGTCTTCAGGTCAAACGGATTGTGGGACAAGGTCCAGAATTGAAGAGTCATCAAAAGGCAAAAAGTACCGCCGGACCCCGGGAGCCGGCCGCCTATGTCGGGGGCGATCTCAGGCTACACCAGTGCTATAAGACTTGGGGAGGGTGTCGGAGCCAAGCGTCTTCTCCGAGTCCATGGCCATCACAGCGCCCCTCAGGGGCCTCCGTCAAGCTGTTTAGGAAGGTAACATATCACATTGTTTTCTAATGCAGTCAGGTCCACAAACGACACTCACTTACTTTGAGAATAGTGAAGCTGCAGTAGGTGGAAATAAGCTTCAGACAGTGTTACAAGCGCTGCTCAGAACTCTTAACTATGGCACCCAACATCTAGAACTTATGCTATTTGAGAATGGTAGTGACATCGAAGCATCTCAGGGACCAAAACCATTAACGTACTTTCACGTATGAAAATCTTACTTGGGGAGGGGGCAGGAGCGAAGCGCCCCCTCCCAGTCAGCGCCACCACACCGTATGTTGAAAATCTGAAGCCATCGTTCTACAAAGTCAACCAAACTTGGATTGAAAAATCTAGAAAAATGTACAAACTGAAAACCAGTTTTGGTCTGCATAGCATCAGTAGCAACGCTTGAGTCAGCTTTGTGTCAAGCCGCCATTTTGATTCAACAAAGCACAGGCATTGAAAAAGGCTGAAATTCAGAACTCTAAACTATGGCACCCAACATCCAGGAGCTTGCTATCCGGATCTTGGAGCCTTGTGCTGTTTTCGATCTATTCACACATCGGTCCACTACTGACATCATCTTATAAACCAACGTTATGTAAATAGTTTTTTAATAAAATGTTTTACCCTGTTTCTTTGCTGGTGTGTTGTCTATATTTTTAATATTTGCATAGGGTTTGTCATTATTTTGTGCGGGATGGGTGATGGAGCCGAGCTGTCTTGCAGCCCTCATGGTGTGGAGCTCAGTTCATCTCACTATTTTCGTATTTCTCAAGAAGGGTTGTTCCTAATATTTCTATTTTAGCGAGGTCAAAAAGAGATCCAATTAGTGGCCTACTGATTTTGCTCGATTACTTTTATTTTTTTACACGATTTTTCACTATCTGCAAAGACTAAACAGAGTATTGCGACTTTGTGCTTGTTTGTAAATAGAGAATGATCCAAAGAGAACCAATTCTAAAACAGTAAATGCTTGGACAACAATCAATCAAATGGAGAGACAAGGAGGTACGACGGATTACAACGGGGGTAAAGGCCTGCGTTAACTACCCTTCTGTATCTGCAAAGAGAGAGTACTACTAAGGCAAAAGAGGGGAGGGGGGGGGCAGCGTTCAAAGCACATCAGCGTGCATAAATACGAAAATGTTTTTATCTATCACGTACTTGACATTTTAAAGCTTTTCATATTTGCTATTAAAAAACCAATGAAATTCACAGAAAAAACCATAGGTTATAGTGGATATATAGTTAGGAATTTGCATTTACAAAACCTTGAAAATTCAATGAAAAAACCATAGGTTATAGGCCATATATAGTTAGGAATTAGCATTTACAAAACCTTATTTTACTCGCATAAAACCATTGAAATTCCATATATAGTTAGCTAACTATAAGCGCTAACTATATATCGCGCACCCGCAATCCACTGCTGATGATGTCACATATTACATCATTCATGACATGGTCAGTGACATCACTGATGACATCACTGATGACATCTCAAATGACATCACTGATGACAACTCAAATGATATCAATGATGACATCTCAAATGACATCACTGATGACAACTCAAATGACATCACTGATGACATCTCATTTGTCATCACTGATCACATCACTCATGTGATAATACAATGAACCTCTTCAGACTCTAATATAACCTTACATACACTCAGTATAAACAGACACTCACAGACTGTCACTCATCCATGGAGTTACTCACACACCTAGTCAGTCATGCAAAGAATCAATCACACCTCCATTTCCTCAACTATACAGTTATACACATCTTACTTATTCAAACATATAATAACACATATTTACTCTCTTATATAATCCCTGATACAAGCTCACAGTGATCGATACAGCCACTCACACATTCACTGGCTCTTATGTTCAGTTATTTATATATCTCAACTCTCACATGTATTGTGTTTTACATACGTACTTACTTGCACATGTAGCAATGAGAAATCCATTCACTCACCAACACACCCATGCACAGTCAACCGCCCATATAGCTGTTTCCACATGCACTCTTGAACTCATACTCCTAGTGAATCAACTGCTTACACATCTATGCACAGAGTCACGCACCTCCCAGCCACCCACACACACACTCAGCCTCCCATTCAAATATTTGGGCAACCAATCAATAACCCATATGGCCACTCTTATAGCTACTGATCAACACATGCAGCAGCTTACACAACATCAAACATACTGATGCACGAATTAAGACAGTTTAGTCACTAACCCATGTACTCAGTGAGACACATTTAATCACTCACTCATACAGTCAGTCATGCACCTACTAAATTCTTCATCCAGACACTTATACATCCACTCATTCTTCAATATGTGAAACATATTTAAACTTTACAGACACATACAATCACTGGATGTTGTGATCAGTGATGTCATCAGTGATGTCACTGACCATGTCATGAATGATGTAATATGTGACATCATCAGCAGTGGATTGCGGGTGCGCGATATATAGTTAGCGCTTATAGTTAGCTAACTATATATGGAATTTCAATGGTTTTATGCGAGTAAAATAAGGTTTTGTAAATGCTAATTCCTAACTATATATGGCCTATAACCTATGGTTTTTTCATTGAATATATATATATATATTTATATATATATTCACTTAAAAAAACCATAGGTTATAGACCATATATAGTTAGGAATTCGCATTTACAAAACCTTATTTTACTCACACAAAACCATTGAAATTCCATATATAGTTAGTTGCACTAACTATATATCGCGCACCCGCAATCCACTGCTGATGATGTCACATATTACATCATTCATGACATGGTCAGTGACATCACTGATGACATCACTGATGACATCTCAAATGACATCACTGATGACATCTCAAATGACATCACTGATGACATCACTGATGACATCTCATTTGACATTACTGATCACATCACTGATGATATAATTCATGTGATAATACGATGAACCTCTTCAGACTCTAATATAACCTTAGATACAATCAGTGTAAACAGACACTCACAGACTGTCACTCATCCATGGAGTTACTCACACACCTAGTCAGTCATGCAAAGAATCAATCACACCTCCATTTCCTCAACTATACAGTTATACAAACTTTACTTATTCAAACATATACTAACACATATTTACTCTCTTATACAATCCCTGATACAAGTTCACAATGATCCATACAGCCACTCACACATTCACTGGCTCTTATGCACAGTTATTTATATATGTCAACTCTCACATGTACTGTGTTTTACATATGTACTTACTTTGACATGTAGCACTGAGATATCCATTCACTCACCAATACACTCATGCACACAGTCAACCGCCCATACAGCTGTTTCCACATGCACTTTTGAAACCATACATCTAGTGAATCAACTGCTCACACATCTATGCACAGAGTCATACACCTCCCAGCCACCCACACACACACTCAGTCTCTCATACAAATACTTGGGCAACCAATCAATAACCCATATAGTTACTCATATAGCTACTTATCAACACATGCAACAGTTTACAGAACAACAGACATAATGATGCACAAATTAAGACAGTTTAGTCACTAACCCATGCACTCAGTGAGACACATTTAATCACTCACTCATACAGTCAGTCATGCACCTACTAAATCCTTCATCCAGACACTTATACATCCACTCATTCTTCAATATGTAAGACATATTTTAACTTTACAGAAACATACAGTCACTGGATGTTGTCATCAGTGATGTCATCAGTGATGTCATTTGAGATGTCATCAGTGATGTCATCAGTGATGTCACTGACCATGTCATGAATGATGTAATATGTGACATCATCAGCAGTGGATTGCGGGTGCGCAATATATAGTTAGTGCAACTAACTATATATGGAATTTCAATGGTTTTGTGTGAGTAAAATAAGGTTTTGTAAATGCGAATTCCTAACTATATATGGTCTATAACCTATGGTTTTTTCAGTGAATTTTCAAGGTTTTGTAAATGCTAATTCCTAACTATATATGGTCTATAACCTATGGTTTTTTCAGTGAATTTTCAAGGTTTTGTAAATGCTAATTCCTAACTATTTATGGTCTATAACCTATGGTTTTTTCAGTGAATATATATATATACATACATATATAAACATATATCATCTGTATATCTATATAAATACAAACATAAATGCATGCATACATATACTTATATGCATACAGATGCATGTTATTTACATGAAAGTTGAAAAAACACTAATAAAAGCAAAGCTAAAAAGCCACCTCATTACAAACAGAATGGCTTTAACTTAAACAAGGGCGAGATCTATTGCATTTTCAATGCTTGTTTACTTTGGTTCCATCAAGAAGGCATTCAGATGTGTCACACATTTGCCATAAATTCTGAATGTTAGCACTCTAGTTGCACATTAGATCACTGTAGTAAAGCTACTGCTCACCAGGGACGTCTGCTGCTGGTATTCAAAGTGCATGTTTCAGTCTGCATGTCAGAATTTTTTTAATGAAATAGAAGAGGATTTGAGAAGTCACTCAAAATGATCCCTAATTTTTCTTTCTGAAGCACTAATCATACTTTCTATGGCAAAATTAACCCCCTCATGTTGTTCCTTTTTAAAATGAGTGTTTTCAGACTTACCACTTCATTCCAATCAAGATGGCTTCTGGTGTGCCATACTTTTGTCATAAGTAAGACTGTTAGCGCTCTAGTTGTTCTTTAGAACACTCTGGGACATTCTGTCATTGGGCTATACTTGGGGTACATCTGGGTGATATTTGGGCTACATTTAGGCTCTTTTGTCTCTGGTGGCCATCTTGGGAGACTGTATGTCAGAATTTTTTAATAAAATTGAAGAGGGTTTGAGAAGTTACTCAAAATGTGCCCTAATTTTTCTTTCTGCAGCACTAATCATAATTCATATGGCAAAATATACCCCCTCATTTTGTTCCTTTTTAAATTACATGTTTTAAGAGTTACCGCTTTATTCCAATCAAGATGGCTTCAGGTGTGCCATACCTTTGTAATAAGTAGGACTGTTAGCGCTCTAGTTGTTCTTTAGAACACTCTGGGACATTCTGTCATTGGGCTATACTTGGGCTACATCTGGGTGATATTTGGGCTACATTTGGGCTCTTTTGTCTCTGGTGGCCATTTTGGGAGACTGCATGTCAGAATTTTTTAATGAAATAGAAGAGGATTTGAAAAGTCACTCAAAATGTGCCCTAATTTTTCTTTCTGCAGCACTAATAATACCTTCTATTGCATAATATACCCCCTCATTTTGTTCCTTTTTAAATTAAATGTTTTAAGAGTTACCACTTTATTCCCATCACGATGGCTCCAGGTGTGCTATACCTTTGTAATAAGTAGGACTGTTAGCGCTCTAGTTGTTCTTTAGAACACTCTGGGACATTCTGTCATTGGGCTATACTTGGGCTACATCTGGGTGATATTTGGGCTACATTTGGGCTCTTTTGTCTCTGGTGGCCATTTTGGGAGACTGCATGTCAGAATGTTTTAATGAAATAGAAAAGGATTTGAGAAGTCACTCAAAATGTGCCCTAATTTTTCATTCTGCAGCACTAATCATACTTTCTATGGCAAAATATACCCCCTCATGTTGTTTCTTTTTAAATTAAATGTTTTAAGAGTTACCACTTTATTCCAATCAAGATGGCTTCAGGTGTGCCATACCTTTGTAATAAGTAGGACTGTTAGCGCTCTAGTTGTTCTTTAGAACACTCTGGGACATTCTGTCATTGGGCTATACTTGGGCTACATCTGGGTGATATTTGGGCTACATTTGGGCTCTTTTGTCTCTGGTGGCCATTTTGGGAGACTGCATGTCAGAATGTTTTAATGAAATAGAAAAGGATTTGAGAAGTCACTCAAAATGTGCCCTAATTTTTCATTCTGCAGCACTAATCATACTTTCTATGGCAAAATATACCCCCTCATGTTGTTTCTTTTTAAATTAAATGTTTTAAGAGTTACCACTTTATTCCAATCAAGATGGCTTCAGGTGTGCCATACCTTTGTAATAAGTAGGACTGTTAGCGCTCTAGTTGTTCTTTACAACACTCTAGGAGGCTGCAGTAGAACACAAAGGAATCAACTGACAGTCTCTGTCCTTGTTGGATGTACATGTTTTACTGAGAATGTCAGACTTCATTTTCACATGACTGAGAAAGATAATGTGAATTTACAGAAAATATGCTTTCAGTTTAGCTTATAGATCCCCTTCCAAACCACTGTGGGAAAATCATGAGATATTAGTTTTCTTTCAAACAATATTCATGATATCACAGCAGAAGGTTTTTTCACATGGTAAAATCACCTTAGAACCCACCACAATTCCTAAAACGAGTATGGTACCATCAACAAATGATTTATAATGTAACTAAAGTCCTAAAACCCTCTATTAACTACAATGCTTTTTAATGAGGTGCTATCATGTATATTGGTCCCAAGATGGCTGCCAACACTTCTTGGATGAAGTGCTGACAGCCAATCGGATCAGATGTGTGGTTAGGCTCCGCCCAGATATATATCTTTTTTTGAACCTAAATTACTCAAAATCCACTGGAGCACATATATTGAGACCTAGCAAAGGCACATCGGGCTAACAGTCCCTACAATTTTGCCAAGTTTCGTGCAAATCCATTCAGCCGTTCGAGCTAAAAGTGAGGCCAACCGCCCTATGGAAATTAACATGGGAAAAACGCGTTTTGGGACCCCCCTTTTTTCTCGGCCCCACCTTGATGAAACCCCCCCAAATTGTCAGGGGCTGCTCAGAAACAAAATGTTCAATTTTCCTGAAAATTTCAGCCAATTCCGTCCACAAACGCCAAAGTTATTAGACATAGAATTTTCAAAAATCCCATAGAGAAAAAATCCTAACTATATATACCTACTGGCGACCGCCAGTAAGTAATATATATATATATATATATATATATATATATCCAACACCAGGAAAGCACAATGAGGGAGGCCAGAGGAAGCTTCTTTTGGTTCTTTAATTAAACACGAGCATTTGCCAGCAGTCACTTACAAAATCACAGGCTTCCAGTTTAAAAGACACTGCCAGACGCGCTTCAGGATAAACAATACTTTCTTCAGTGGCTGCTTTCAGGAATGAATCATCGCGCTACACAGTTTTGATTATAAACACCTGCCCTGGTGGGCGTGGCGCTCCTGCTGCCTCTTGGTGTTTGTACTTTGTAACCCATGTGGGTGCGCAGTTCATTCCTTGTAATTTACAAAAATGAAATTAAGTCCCAAGTGGGTTGATGCACTGTACTTTGTGCTGTGGCTGCCCTGCTTTTAAATGGTCGAAATGAACTCTGTGCAGGCTGCAGCTCCTGAATGCAGCCTGCACTGCTTCCTTCTGATGATTTCAAGCTCACAGTCAGAGCCTGAACAGACCTGTGAACAGCAGTGAGCCTCTCCTCATCAGGCGTGCAAAGCCCCATATATCCAACACCAGGAAAGCACAATGAGGGAGGCCACAGGAAGCTTCTTTTGGTTCTTTAATTAAACACGAGCATTTGCCAGCAGTCACTTACAAAATCACAGGCTTCCAGTTTAAAAGACACTGCCAGACGCATTTCAGGATAAAGAATCCACATTTTAGGGCACATTTTGAGTGACTTCTCAAATCCTCTTCTATTTCATTAAAACAATTCTGACATGCAGTCTGAAACATGCACTTTGAATACCAGCAGCAGACTTCCCTGGTGAGCAGTAGCTTTACTACAGTGATCTAATGAGCAACTAGAGTGCTAACATTCAAAATGTATGGCAAATGTGTGACACATCTGAATGCCTTCTTGATGGAACCAAAGTAAACAAGCATTGAAAATGCAATAGATCTCGCCCTCGTTTAAGTTAAAGCAATTCTGTTTGTAATGAGGTGACTTTTTAGCTTTGCTTTTATTAGTGATTTTCAAACTTTCATGCAAATAACATGCATATGTATGCATATATGTATATGTATGCATGCATTTATATTTGTATTGATATAGATATGCAGATTATATATGTTTATATATGTATGTATATATATATTCACTGAAAAAACCATAGGTTATAGACCATATATAGTTAGGGATTAGCATTTACAAAACCTTATTTTACTCGCACAAAACCATTGAAATTCCATATATAGTTAGTTGCACTAACTATATATCGCGCACCCGCAATCCACTGCTGATGATGTCACATATTACATCATTCATGACATGGTCAGTGACATCACTGATGACATCACTGATGACATCTCAAATGACATCACTGATGACATCACTGATGTCAACATCCAGTGACTGTATGTTTCTGTAAAGTTAAAATATGTCTTACATATTGAAGAATGAGTGGATGTATAAGTGTCTGGATGAAGGATATAGTAGGTGCATGACTGACTGTATGAGTGAGTGATTAAATGTGTCTCACTGAGTGCATGGGTTAGTGACTAAACTGTCTTAATTTGTGCATCATTATGTCTGTTGTTCTGTAAACTGTTGCATGTGTTGATAAGTAGCTATATGAGTAAGTTTATGGGTTATTGATTGGTTGCCCAAGTATTTGTATGGGAGACTGAGTGTGTGTGTGGGTGGCTGGGAGGTGTATGACTCTGTGCATAGATGTGTGAGCAGTTGATTCACTAGATGTATGGTTTCAAAAGTGCATGTGGAAACAGCTGTATGGGCGGTTGACTGTGTGCATGAGTGTATTGGTGAGTGAATGGATATCTCAGTGCTACATGTCAAAGTAAGTACATATGTAAAACACAGTACATGTAAGAGTTGACATATATAAATAACTGTGCATAAGAGCCAGTGAATGTGTGAGTGGCTGTATGGATCATTGTGAACTTGTATCAGGGATTGTATAAGAGAGTAAATATGTGTTAGTATATGTTTGAATAAGTAAAGTTTGTATAACTGTATAGTTGAGGAAATGGAGGTGTGATTGATTCTTTGCATGACTGACTAAGTGTGTGAGTAACTCCATGGATGAGTGACAGTCTGTGAGTGTCTGTTTACACTGATTGTATCTAAGGTTATATTAGAGTCTGAAGAGGTTCATCGTATTATCACATGAATGATATCATCAGTGATGTGATCAGTAATGTCAAATGAGATGTCATCAGTGATGTCATCAGTGATGTCATTTGAGATGTCATCAGTGATGTCATTTGAGATGTCATCAGTGATGTCATCAGTGATGTTACTGACCATGTCATGAATGATGTAATATGTGACATCATCAGCAGTGGATTGCGGGTGCGCGATATATAGTTAGTGCAACTAACTATATATGGAATTTCAATGGTTTTGTGCGAGTAAAATAAGGTTTTGTAAATGCTAATCCCTAACTATATATGGTCTATAACCTATGGTTTTTTCAGTGAATTTTCAAGGTTTTGTCAATGCTAATTCCTAACTATATATGGTCTATAACCTATGGTTTTTTCAGTGAATTTTCAAGGTTTTGTAAATGCAAATTCCTAACTATATATGGCCTAAAACCTATGGTTTTTTCTGTGAATTTCAATGGTTTTTTAATAGCAAATATCAAAAGCTGTCAAATGTCAAGTACGTGATAGGTAAAAACTTTTTCGTGTTTATGCACGCTGATGTGCTTTGAACGCTGCCCCCCCCCTCCCCTCTTTTCTCTTAGTAGTACTCTCTCTTTGCAGATAGTGAAGGGTAGTTAACGCAGGCCTTTACCCCCGTTGTAATCCGTCGTGCCTGCTTGTCTCTCCATTTGATTGATTGTTATCCAAGCATTTACTGTTTTACAATTGATTCTCTTTGGTTCATTCTCTATTTTCAAACAAGCACAAAGTCGCAATACTCTGTTTAGTCTTTTCAGATAGTGAAAAATCGTATTTAAAAAAAAAAGGAATCAAGCAAAATCAGTAGGCCACTAATTGGATCTCTTTTTGACCTCGCTAAAATAGAAATATTAGGAACAACCCTTCATGAGAAATACGAAAATAGTGAGATGAACTGAGCTCCACACCATGAGGGCTGCAAGACAGCTCAGCTCCGTCACCCACCCCGCCCAAAATAACGACAAACCCTATGCAAATATTAAAAATATATACAACACACCGGCAAAGTAACAGGGTAAAACATTTTATTAAATAACTATTTACATAACTATTTTATACTTTTTGTTGCCCGATCCGGCTAGCTCAATCGATCGAGCATGAAACTCATGCACTCTGATAGCAAGCGTTGCTACTGATGCTATGCAGACCAAAACTGGTTTTCAGTTTGTACATTTTTCTAGATTTTTCCATCCAAGGTTGGTTGAGTTTGTAGAACGATGGCTTCAGATTTTCAACATACGGTGTGGTGGCGTGGACTGGGAGGGGGCGCTTCGCTCCTGCCCCCTCCCCAAGTAAGATTTTCATACGTGAAAGTACATTAATGGTTTTGGTCCCTGAGTTGCTTCGATGTCACTGCCATTCTCAAATGGCATAAGTTCTGGATGTTGGGTGCCATAGTTCAGAGTTCTGAGCAGCGCTTGTAACACTGTCTGAAGCTTATTTCCACCTACTGCAGCTTCACTATTCTCAAAGTAAGTGAGGGT
Source organism: Lissotriton vulgaris (assembly GCF_964263255.1). Lineage (NCBI taxonomy): Eukaryota > Metazoa > Chordata > Amphibia > Caudata > Salamandridae > Lissotriton > Lissotriton vulgaris. The sequence goes on along the minus strand of NC_141694.1, from coordinate 1,085,638,132 downwards.
CGTTTGTGGACCTGACTGCATTTGAAAACAATGTGATATGGTACCTCCCTAAACCGTGTGATGGCACGGACTCGGAGAAGACGCTTGGCTCCGACCCGCTCCCCAAGTCTTATAGCACTGGTGTAGCCTGAGATCGCCCCCGACATAGGCGGCCGGCTCCCGGGGTCCGGCGGAACTTTTTGCCTTTTGATGACTCTTCTATTCTGGAACTTGTCCCACAATCCGTTTGACCTGAAGACACGCTGTAGTGGGGCGCCCCTTTACCGTTTTAGTTGCCATTCTGCCCGCTTTTGCTACACTGTGCCTCTTCCGCCATTCAGCTGTTTACCGCCCGCTCTTGCGACTACAGCGTCTCGCTCACCATGTAGTTGAGTTGCTCCCGCTCTTGCGATGCAACGATAGGCGACTGCCACAGGACTCTCAAAATGGCGGCCGGCTCTTCAGATTTGGGCGTGGTCCACTAAAATGGCCCTGGGACACCTTGGAACTCGGACGCTTCCCTGATATGGCTTGGGTCCCATTCTCGAAAGCGTCCCCTCAGCCGTGAAGATTCTACAAAAGTCTTGGGGGCCCCCGACTCCCGCAGGCTTCTGGTGGGGAGCGGCTGCCATGTTTGCTCGTGGAATGGCCACGACGGAGCTACGAGATGGTGGTGCTCTCATGCTGACGCCAGCTTCAGTCTGAAACATCCAGAAACACTGTAGACTACCAATTCGATCAGTTCCGGTAGCGCCCCAACATGACCCGGTAGAGAAGAACTTGCCCTCCCCTCTTTGACTGATGGTTCTTGTTGCCTGTCCCCTCTGTTGTCATTTAACAGAACTTTTTGGACTGCTGAAAGGGGTTGTGTTCCGAAAGCTGGTTGGTGGAGACATTTTGACTATATTCTTGACCTACGTTGTCGCGTAATGCGTTATATGACACGCCGCGTTAGCGCACCCGGAAGTGATCCGGGGCGCGGCGCGCAGCGCGTAACGTAAGCATAACAGGTCATGTGACTTGTTAATAAAACTTTTTATTGGTTCATTTTACTTTTGTTATTTTAATAATGAAAAGCTTGGTCATATGACCTAAAAAATACGCTTTTTATTGATTTCGAACATTTTTTTTTTTTAAGCATATATGTTATAATGTTCCAGGCTAATGTACTTTCCCGGAAAATTTACAACTGTCCTGCAAGTAAAATATATTCCTTTTTCGAGAAAAAGGGCGTTTTTTCGTCCCATGACGGAGCCGTTGAGTAAAAGAGGCTCGGCCTGCTGTCTTACTCGCCGATACGCCTGATTATCAGATTCTTATCGATCACTTTATGTTGCAGGAGTGGAAAACACAACTGCCCTTGACCATTTATCTTTACTGCGTTCCTACGTATTATACCTTTTATCCGTCATGTAATTGGACTGCTTTATTTCACTTGCCTTTTACTGATTCGAAAACAGTGACTAAAAGTAAAAACTTTACCAATGTAAATACTACTACCATGTTTTGTTTTAAAAACCTTTATTGTGAAAATGTCAGTATACAAATACGGGCCTATAACCACGTGGGCCGGCCACGGAGCAAACTGAAATCGTATATGATGAGGAGACATTTACACTGTAGAGGAACGTAACGAGCGGGCCATTAGGTTGCAAGAACTAAGGTGTCTAACAGTTGCGGAATCGGTGGACGTACATTTTGTAATTAAAATACGACAAAGCCACTTACAAAGAAATCATCTAGATATACATTTGCGGGCAAGTACCATGGGTGACGTTAATTCGAACTTTCAATAGTACAGTAATCAATAACACATCAGAACTTAATATCAATAGGGATGTCGAAATATTCAATCAATTCTCGTCCCCGCCCGCCATGAGCATCAAAACTGCATTCATATCTCGTGATATCAAGGTTGTTTAACCAGTACACAACAAGGAGTTACGAGTCCCATTTATACCGGCGCCATTTTGGGCGAGGCCGGGCAGGTCCAAGATATAGTCAAAATGTCTCCACCAACCATCGGCCAGACCAGAACCCCTTTTGGCCCTTTATGCTACAAGATGGTGTCTTCCATTCAGAAAATATTGTTGGCAGCATTTTGAAAGGAAAGATAAACAGCCGTTCTCCTAGTGAGTCTCACATTGTTACATTTAGGAAGAATGTTGAAGAATAGTATGTTGAAAATCTGAAGCCATTTTTCTACAAACTCTCAATCAGCCTTGGATGGAAAAAAAAATCCTGAAGAATGTACAAACTGAAAACCAATTTTTGTCTGTATAGCATCAACAGCAACGCTTGAGTCAGCTTTGTGTGAAGCCGCCATTTTGATTCAATCAATAACGTCCCCCTGCACACATTCAGGGACCTGGTCGTGTCTTCAGGTCAAACGGATTGTGGGACAAGATGCAGAAAGGAAAAGGAAAAAAGTTCCGCCGGACCTCGGGAGCTGGCCGCCTATGTCATGGCCGATCTTTGGCCACACCAGGGCAATAGTTAAGCTGCAGCAGGTGCAAATAAGCTTCAGACAGTCTTACAAGCACTGCTCAGAACTCTCAACTATGGCACTCAACATCCAGGACTTGCCATCCGGATCTTGGCGCCTTGTGCTGGTTCCGACCTATTCACACATCGGTCCACTACTGACATCACCTCATAAGCCAACGGGGCACCCCACGCCGACTTTCGGCGCAGCATTGTAGGATGGCCACACCAGTTCGGCAACTTGCTGGACACCACCTCGGTGCCATCCGGATCTCGGCGCGTTCGAGTCACTGTACCGCAAGAGTGACCGGAACTCAGCTGGACACGCCGTCTTTCGGCGCAGCATTGTAGGATGGCCACACCAGTGCGGCAATTTGCTGGACACCACCTCGGTGCCATCCGGATCTCGGCGCGTTCGAGTCACTGTACCGCAAGAGTGACCGGAACTCAGCTGGACACGCCGTCTTTCGGCGCAGCATTGTAGGATGGCCACACCAGTGCGGCAACTTGCTGGACACCACCTCGGTGCCATCCGGATCTCGGCGCGCTGTGCTGCCTTCGGCCTACTGTAGCCGCAAGTGCGGACGCAACTCAGTTGGACGGCGAGTGAAAAGATAAGGGGCGCCGCACTGCAGCCGAGGAGCCTCCATCTTGGGGGAGACGCACAGCCCCCACTGACTGACGCGACCTTACAGGCCAACGGGGCGCTCCACGCCGACTTTCGGCGCAGCATTGTAGGATAGCCACACCAGTGCAGCAACTTGCTGGACAACAACTCGGTGCCATCCGGATCTCGGCGCGTTGTGCTGCCTTCGGCCTATTCGCACATCGGTCGGCTACTGACGCCGCCTCACGTGCCAACGGATTTTCTACGCTTTTTGTAGCCATATGCCGCATAACAGGTCATGTTACTTGTTTATAAAACTTTTCATTGGTTCATTTTACGTTTGGTTTCCAAATGATGGAAGGCTTGGTCATATGACCTAAAAATAACACTTTTCATTGGTTTAGAACATTTTTTTTTCCCAAACGATGAAAGCCCCACCTTGTTTCTGGATGTTTCAGACTGAAGCTGGCGTCAGCATGAGAGCACCACCATCTCGTGGCTCCGTCGTGGTCATTCCGCGAGCAATCATGGCAGCCGCTCCCCACCGGAAGCCTGCAGGAGTCGAGGGCCCCCAAGACTTTTGTAGAATCTTCACGGCTGAGGGGACGCTTTCGAGAATGGAGCCCAAGCCCTAGCAGGCAAGCGTCCGAGTTCCAAGGTGTCCCAGGGCCATTTTAGTGGACCAGGCCCAAATCCGAAGAGCCGTCCGCCATTTTAAGAATCCAATGGCAGCCGCCTATCGCTGCACCGCAAGAGTGGGCGCAACTCAACTACATGGTGAGCGAGACGCTGTAGCCGCAAGAGCGGGCGATAAACAGCTGAATGGAGGATGAGGCACAGTGTAGCAAAAGCGGGCGGAATGGCAACTAAAACGGTAAAGGGGCGCCCCAGTACAGCAGACGAGCCTCCACCTGGGGAGGCCCGTTCACGCCGCCTCCCCCACGCCCCCCCCGGGGCGCCCCACGCCATTTTTCGGAGCAGCATTGTAGGATACCAAAACCAGTGCGGCAAGTTACTGGACATCACCTGGGTGCCATCCACATCTCAGCGCGTTCTGCTGCCTTGGGACTATTCGCACAACAGACCGCTACTGACGAGGCCTCCCCCCGCACCACCCGGGACGCCCCACGCTGTTTTTCTGAGCTGCATTGTAGGAAACCAAAAACCAGTGCGGCACCCAGGTAACATCACCTGGGTGCCGTCCAGAACTCAGCACGTTGTGCTGCCTTGGGACTATTCGCACAAAAGACAGCTACTGACCATTGTTGCTTCTTTTTGCCAAAAAATGTTTAAATGTATTTACAGTTTTTGTTGCGTTCGATATATTTATAAGTTAATAAAGTTTAATAATCCTACTTTGTTGGAGTACTATATATTTTTAAAAAATCGGGTGAATGGGGCCTTGAATCGGGTTATTGTCATGTGTGGGCTTTGGAAGTGTGCTGCTACAGGATCGGACATTTCAAACTCAAATGCACGTTCTTTTTCTTACCTTTCCGAAGCATGGAGCGCAATAGCAGGCAGAGAAAGGGTGATGCAAGTGTTGAACATTGCCTGGCCTGGCAAGTTGCTGGCAGTGCCCCCCCCCCCGCCCGCTCCTGAAAGAGGGCACACACACACCGCCGCGCCGAGTACTTCACAGATCTTTTAAAGACCATGCGCTTGTTAATGAGGCTTAAATGGTTTATCACCCCTTCTAGAGCCCCTGCATCGGCCCTCTGACGTTTCCTGGAAGAATTAGCACGTAACACAATACCAAGCCCTGTCAGCTGAAACCCCAGAGGAATCGGGTTTTTGCTTGCAGGAATCGGGAGGCGGGAGACTAGCACTGAAATCGGTAGTCTCACGCCTGAATCGGGAGGGTTGGCATGTCTGGATTCTCTACAGCTGGGGCCATAAACTACATCCGCAGGGCTAGGTGATAGCCTGGGACCGGCCTGGACAATCGGACACAGAGGAAGAGGAGTGTCAGAGGGTGCGGTAGTGAATAGGGTGAAAGGGAGGTGTCGGGCGGGCACAGGGTGTGATTCTCAGGGAAGAGCAGCGCAGATGGGGGGAAGTTTATGGCCCATGCATGAGAGAGAGAGCGAGGGTGACCAGTGCGTGGGGGAGATGCTTGCGAGGGTGGGGAGCCGTGCTGAGAATCGACGGCGTGCAGAGAGTGGGTCTGGTCAAGGCATCTAAAATGGCTGCCGTGCACGACAAAATTGTGGCATTGGAAAAAAGGCAAGATGGCGCAGACAATGTTTATCAATAAGGATTCATTTATAACAAAATATTTTATCGCAGTGACAAATTGGCGGTCAACACTTCCTGATTTCCATTGAATCGAACGTTAACAGACGTCACGCAGCAAAAAAAAAACGCTCACGCACAGCCGCTGGAAGACATGTATCAACATATATGAGCCTCCTCAGCCACCCTCAGAAAACATAAGGGATCAGGATACGTCTCCCGCACCCCCTTATACCTAGTAATTTAATTAAAACGAAACACAAAATGGCGAATTCCCGTTTCGCTACCAGTTTGCGGCCCAGTTCGCGGCCCGAGAAGCGCTTCTACCGTGAAAAATCAATTTTTTTTTATTTTCCCCACGGGACCCTTTAATAACCCCAACATCATTCCTAGGGGGTCAAGAAGGGTCTACCTTGCCCCCTTTCATTAAATTCCCCCTTCGTTTTTCACCTCTTCTTCTCTCTCGATCCTACCGAGAGATAAGATGGCGGCCGCTCCGGAATGTTTAGAATGTTGACAGACACCGGAAAGCCAATCAGCTTCGCATCGCAAAGTTCCGTTTCGCGAAAAGTAAGCAGACCGGAGCGCAGCCCGGAGCGCTGTTACAGATATATATCTTGTTTTGAACAGTAATTTCTCAAAATCCACTGGAGCACATATATTGAGACCTAGCAAAGGCACATCGGGCTAACAGTCCCTACAATTTTGCCAAGTTTCGTGCAAATCCATTCAGCCGTTCGAGCTAAAAGTGAGGCCAACCGCCCTATGGAAAACTCAATGTTAAAAACGCATTTTGGGACCCCCCTTTTTTCTCGGCCCCCACTTGACGAAACCCCCCCAAATTTTCAAGGGACGCTCAGAAACAAAATGTGCCATTTTCCTGAAAATGTCAGCCAATTCCGTCCACAAACGCCAAAGTTATTAGGCATAGAATTTTCAAAAATCCCATAGGGAAAAAATCCTAACTATATATACCTACTGGCGACAGCCAGTAGGTAATACACACATACATATATATTAATGCATATGCATTTATATGCATATAAATATGTGTATATGTGTGCGTGTAGAGAGAGGTAGAGAGGTAGAAGTAGAGAGGTAGAGACTAGTAGAGAGAGGTAGAGAGTAGAGAGTGAGTAATAGAGAGTAGAGAGTGAGTAGTAGAGAGTAGTAGAGAGCAGTAGAGAGAGTAGCAGAGAGTGAGTAGTAGAGAGTAGTAGAGTGAGTAGTAGAGATTAGTAGAGAGTGAGTAGTAGAGAGTGAGTAGTAGAGAGTAGTAGAGAGTAAGTAGGAGAGTGAGTAGTAGAGAGCAGTAGAGAGTGAGTAGTAGAGAGTATTAAAGAGTGAGTAGTAGAGAGTAGCAGAGTGAGTAGTAGAGAGTGAGTAGTAGAGAGTAGTAGAGAGTGAGTAGTAGAGAGTGAGTGGCAGAGAGAGAGAATAGTAGGAGTAGTAGAGAGGGAGTATTAGAGTGAGTAGTAGAGAGTAGTAAAGAGTGAGTAGTAGAGAGTAGCAGAGAGTGAGTAGTAGAGTGAGTAGTAGAGAGTGAGTAGTAGAGAGTAGTAGAGAGAGAGTAGTAGAGAGTGAGTAGTATAGAGTAGTAGAGAGTGAGAAGTAGAGAGTGAGTAGTAGAGAGTAGTAGAGAGTGAGTAGTAAAGAGTGAGTAGTAGAGAGACAGTAGTAGAGAGTGAGTAGTAGAGAGTTGAGAGTAGTAGAGAGTGAGTAGTAGAGAGTAGTAGATAGTGAGTGTTAGGTAGTGAGTAGTAGAGAGAGAGTAGTAGAGAGTACTAGAGTAGTAGGGAATGAGTAGTAGAGAGTGAGTATTAGAGAGTAGTGGAGTAGTAGAGAGTGAGTAGTAGAGAGTAGTGGAGAATATTCCAAAGTTTGGCACAGCACCACTTGCACAACAAGTCCAATCAAATCATATCACTTAGAGTCCTTATTGAAGCGCTGCATCTTGGTGTATATTCAAATGCTTTTATTTTCCTTAAGTTTATGTACCACAGCCAGCCGACGCATTTCGTTCTATACAACAGAACTTCTTCAGGCGTTCTTATTTCCTTCAAGTTATGTCGGTATCCTGTTGTCATATAACTAGATATTTCTTCCAAATGTTAGACGAGACGTAAGTACATTCTTATTCAAAGTGACTAGGTATCAATTTTACCCACACAATTCGGGCAGACTTGAGTAATTTATAGCATCCTCAAAGTCAGTCTTTCAAAAATTCCAAAGTATAGGACATGATAATCCAAATCCAAATGTTTCTCAAGAAAAGTCATTTTCAATCGTTCGGAATATCGGTGTTTGGGCAGATATGACCCACGACCACAGTTTATGACTTTTCATGAGAAGCATTTGGATTTGGATTATCATGTCCTATACTTTGGAATTTTTGAAAGACTGACTTTGAGGATGCTATAAATTACTCAAGTCCATGGATGCTTCTGGGAACGCCCCCACCAACACCCATTGCACACCCCTTTAACGCAGGACACTGCGTTAAAGGGACTGGTATTTATCAGGCAGGATTATGCCACAAAAAGTGGCTTAGTCCTGCCTGATAAATATCACTCAGTCTTCTACGCCACCGGAACGTCACAAAAAGTGCATCATTCATGACATGGTCAGTGACATCACTGATGGCATCACTGATGACATCTCAAATGACATCACTGATGACATCATCCATGTGACAATCTAATACACCTCATCACACACTAGTATAATCTTTCATCACTCACTGTAAAATAGAAAGTGCCATATTTGAAACCATTTACCTATAAATTCAGTGTTATATGCAGTGAATAATCAACAGAACACTATCAAATATACTTATACGTCTATTTCAACATTACACACCAGCACACATTGTATTCACTTATAAAGATATCCTCCTGACTTATGCAAACAATTGATTATACTTACATTTTCTCCCCTACACACTTGTACAAACACCACTTCATCTATTTATATAGATAGTAACTCACACTTAGTGTGTTATAAAATCACTATATAAAATCACTATTACAAGTATACAGTTATCCATATAGTGACTCATACAATCACTAAGTCTTAGGCACACATAATTAGATATAACTGTCACATACACTGCCTTCTTTTTCAAGTTTAATGGAGATGTACCATTGAGGGAAATATTTCATCACCACCACACCCATAAACATATACACTCACTGAAACAACTGTTATAACATGTAGTCATAACCTCATATACCTACTGAATGAACGAATCACACATTTTTGGGCAATCACACACCCCCACCAAACTAAATAGACATTCATTTACCCATATAAATACTCAGTTAGGAAACCAATAACAAATATAGTCTTTAACATAGCAATTAAGACAAAGCAATAAAGACTTTCACACAGTTTATTAACTACACATTATATATAGTGAGACTCTACAAATTAGTCAAGGAAACAATCAATGACACTGTTACTAAATCCACCATCCACACATTTATATTTATATATCCACTCATTCTTCAATGCAAAGTAGTGTATTTATAATACATATTTAAATATCAAAGCAAACCACATTCACTGGATGATGTCATCAGTGATGTCATCAGTGATGTCACTGACCATATCATGAATGATGTAATATGTGACATCATCAGCAGTGGATTGCGGGCGCGCAAGTTATAGTGAGTACAACTAACTATAATGGGGGAAGTTCAATGGTTTTTTATGAGTAAAATGTCCAGCTAACTATAATATATATATATATATTTATATATATATTTATACGTGCGCGGACCTTCGGGTGCGCGAGTTGCATGCTGATTGGCTGCCAATGTCTGTCAACACTCCAAAACAGAAATTGTTGGCAGCCATCTTGTGCCTCGGTAGACTGAGGCAGAAGAAAGCAGAAAAACAAAGGTGTAGAACTCAAAAAGGGGGCAGGATAGAAGCACCCTTCCCCCCTAGGCCTGCTCAGGGGGTACCAATAGGACCCTCCAAGGCAATAAAATAAAATAAAAATTTTCGAAAAATCACGGGGTGCGCGTACTGTGTGTGCACGGGTCCACGTACGTATGCGTACGGTACGCGGACGGTGCGCGTACCTTTCCGAAGAAGCTACATGCTTATTAGCTGTCAACACTCCAAACCAGGAAGTGTTGGCAGCCATCTTGTGCTCATTAGACTGAGGCACAAGAAAGCAGAAAAACAAGCGTGTAGAACACAAAAAGGGGGCAGGGTAGAAGCAGCCTGACCCACTAGGCCAATTAAGGTGGTCCCACAAAGACCCCCAAGCCCAATTAATATTTTTTTTAAACCCGGTATGTTTTTTAAAAAATTACCCCCCAGGAGGACCAAATCGCGGGGGCATAGTGATAAAGAAGTGTGGGGGTGCCCAATTTCCCCCACACTGCCCCGGGGACTGCCGCCCTCTGGGGCAGAGCAACACAGCCCCCTAGCACATACCGTAGGCTCCTGGTGGGCTAGTTGGCCCCCAGGGACCCCCAGTATGCAAGGGGAATTAGTTCCCCCTCTTCAAAGAAGCACGGGGGCTGCGTTGCAGAGAGGTGTAAAAAGGGGTGTGGCCTCATTACACCTCTCTGCAATGCAGCCCCCTGGTGCATACTGGAGGCTCCTGGTGGACTAGTTGACCCCCAGAGACCCCCAGTATGCAAGGGAATTAGTTCCCCCTCTGCAAACGCGCCAGGGGGCTGCAATGCAGAGAGGTGTAACAAGGGGCATAGCGTTATTTCACCTCTGTGCAATGCAGTCCCCTGGCGCATACTGCAGGTTCCAGGTGGGCTAGTTCGCCCCCAGGGGCCGCCAGTATGCAAGGGCTATTAGTTCCCCCTTTTCAAACATTCACGGGGGCTGCGTTGCAGAGAGGTGTAAAAAACGGTGTGGCCTCATTACATCTCTCTGCAATGCAGCCCCCTGACGCATACTGCAGGTTTAAGGTGGGCTAGTTGGCCCCCAGGGACCCCCTGTTTGCAAGTGGAATTAGTTCCCCCTCTGCAAAGACGCCCGGGGCTGCGTTGCAGAGAGGTGTAAAAAGGGACGTGGCTTCATTACACCTCTCTGCAATGCAGTCCCCTGGCGCATACTGGAGATTCATGGTGGGCTTTCAGGTCTTATATAATTAGGAATTCGCATTAAAAAAAACTTTGAAATTCACTGAAAAAACCATAGGTTTCAGGCCTTATATAGTTAGGAATTAGCATTTAAAAAACCTTGCAAATTCACTGAAAAAACCATAGGTTTCAGGCCTGATATAGTTAGGAATTAGCAGTTAAAAAACCTTTGAAATTCACTGAAAAAAAGATAGGTTTCAGGCCTTATATAGTTAGGAATTAGCATTTAAAAAACCTTTAAAATTCACTCCAAAAACTATAAGTTTCAGGGGTGTTATAGTTAGCTGGACATTTCACTCATACAAAACCATTGAAATTGCTCCTATATAGTTAGTTGTACTAACTATATTTCGCGCACCCGCAATCCACTGCTGATGATATCACATATTACATAATTCATGACATGGTCAGTGACATCACTGATGACATCTCAAATGACATGACGTAATCAGTGATGTCACTGACCATGTCATGAATGATGTAATATGTGACATCATCAGCAGTGGATTGGGGGGGTGCGAAATATAGTTAGTACAACTAACTATATAGGAGCAATTTCAATGGTTTTGTATGAGTGAAATGTCCAGCTAACTATAACACCCCTAAAACATAGTTTTTGAGTGAATTTTAAAGGTTTTTTAGGTTTATCTCTTTTTATTTGAAAACTGCACCTGGAAGGCAAATCATACAGGGTAGATAAAACAACATCCGCAGCGATAGTATACATAAGAAAGGTACAGGTAGTGCACGAGAAGGCTTCCTGAAAGTCCAGTACTCATTAGATCTGTTGCTGCGTTGCTCTGTAAGGAAAAGTGCAACATGCCTACCAGGTGGAAAACTCCCTTACTCCCTCCCCCCAACCTCCCAACACCCCCTCCCCGCCCCTCCCTGTCCAGTGCTCAAGTCATTCCCCTCCTATGACGCCCTAGCAGGCCTCAATTCGGGACACCATCTTTTCCTTTCCATCAGTGGTTCCTAACTATATAAGGCCTGAAACCTATGTTTTTTTCAGTGAATATATATATATATATATATATATATATATATATATATATATATATATATATATATATATATATATATATATATATATATATATATATATATATATATATATATATATATATATATATATATTTTTTTTTTTCTTGGACAGTGTCTCTTGGGAAAAGGATATGTTATTAATAACACTTGATGATGTTAATTTATACACATGCATTGATCATGAGAAAGGACTAGGGGCCACAAAGTGGTTCTTAGAGAGAAAACAAGCCAAATATCGGGCACATAGTGACATGCTACTGTGTATGATGAGATTTTGTCTCTTTAATAACTTTTTCCTTTTTGCAGGCCAACTGTATAAACAGATCAGGGGCACTTCAATTGGCTCGTGCTTCTCTCCCAGCTACGCAAATTTATTCGTGGGCTGGTGGGAGAAGCACGAGGCATGGGGAGGCAATAACGAAAAGTGGAATGAGAGAATATTGATGTGGACCAGATACATTGATGATCTGTTTATTGTCTGGCGGGAGACAGGACCTCGGCTGAGGAGTATGTCTCAACACTGAACAATAATGACCTGAATTTACAATTCACTTATACAATCAATGAAAAAAGTGTATGTTACCTAGATCTAGAGGTGTTTGTGGAAAATGACCATCTCCACAACAGACTCTATAGGAAGCCAACGGCAGGAAATGCCGTATTACATGCGGCTTGTCACCATCCCAGGAGTCTGGTTAGGAACGTACCTTATGGTGAATATTTACGACTCAAAAGAAACTGCTCAGGGGAAACTGATTTTAAAGATGCCCAAAAAGAAGCCAGCAATAGATTTCAGGCGAGGGGTTATTCCAGTAGCATCTTACAACAGGCAACCGCAAAAGCAGGCACCATTGACAGGAGGGATCTCCTGGTGGTAAAAGAGTCGGAAAAAGATAATGATCAGGTCAGAATGATCACTACATTTAACATTAAATCCGGGGATCTGGTCCAGGCCTTTAAGAAAAACTGGCATATATTGAAAACTGATAACATCTTGAAAAAACATCTACCTGATAGACCTATGATAACATATAGGAGATGCCAGTCACTCTCGGACCATCTAATCCACAGTCATTACTCCCCTGAAACAGTGAACCCGACCACCAACAAGATCAAAGGCTTTTTTCCATGCCTACGCTGTAAAGCTTGTAAGCATAGTAAAAAAGTCAAGAATTACCCAGGAAGAACAGGAGAGGACAAACCAAACAGAATGATTACAAAACATCTGAACTGCAACTCAGAATACACAGTTTACTGTTTGGTTTGCCCATGCAAAAAACGCCACATAGGTAGTACCATTAAACCTACCAAAATGAGAATCCTGGAACACATGAGGGCTATCGTGAACAATGATAAGACCTATCCGATAGCCTGTCATTTTGCTGAATACCATCGTAGCAACAGGGATTTACTCAGTTATTACTGCATAGATCAGATTCCAAGGTCAGAACGTGGGGGGAACAGGGAGAAAGCCCTCCGCATCATGGAATCTAGATATATTATGGACCTCAAAACCATGACACCGTGGGGTCTCAATAATGATGCAGAAATGTGGGTACACCTTTGAAATATCCTGATCTAGAGCACTGATAATAATATTCTGTCAGATAGCCACAATAATATCCTGGAAACAAATAGAACTAATAATTGAAGCCTTGTAAATACATATGTTTGCTCCCCATCAATGCCTTGTAAATATATAAATATGTAAATAGTGGTACCATACATTCTCTGGTTACTAGCCCATACAGGGCTTCAAAGGAAGAACTGTAAATGAATTGTTCTAGTACTGTGTAGATAATACTTGTAAATATGTGTATGGGACTTATAGGGCTCTATAATGTATTATACTATATAAGTAAAAAAGATCTGCACCGACGTTTGTGATATAAATTAGGGGATACACCCCCACACAACGAATGGGAAGTAACCCAAACGGACTGAACTGATTTGTAAATACATGGTACCCAACATGAAATACCAAATGTGTGCACTCTATGGTAATAATATTTGTTGTTGTCAAACACTTTTAATTCTGCACTTAGCACTTTATCTGTCGTCATTTTCGAACACTGTGAAAATCCTTGTATTAACATACTACAAGATGGCCGCCATGAAAAATGTAATTGACCGTCATCTATTTTGATGATATGAAGGAGGGCGGATAGTTTAAAATGGCGAGAAAGTTTGCACAATACTGGCACTGACGAAGCCTGTGAGCGAAACGCGTCTGTCGGGGGTGAAAGGGGTTTGGAAATAAATCAACTTTTTTGATCACAACATCGGAGTGCTTGCCGTTTTCCTAGACGTAATTGTTTGGAAGTGCGTTGCGGTATATATATATATATATATATATATACCGAAAGTCGTCTCACCACAGGAATCTTTACTTCGCCAAAGAGAAAACGCGGACCCAAAGTCGTGCTGCAAATTTTATTTACTCTCACCCAGCACCTCCGCCATGACGCGTTTCAGTCCTAGTCGGACCTTGATCACATGACAAGTCACATGGGGAAGATTTTCTCAATTTAAAGTGCAAGTGCTAATTACAGTGCAATAAACATGGACAACAGACTCAGCATCAACTACCACAAAGTAATGCATGTAAAATACAGCAATCCAATACGCCAAATTATTAAATATGTGCAAAGATGCTCAATTTAAATACTTATAATAAATATCTAAAACCTATAAATGAACATCATAAATACGATTTCTTTTAAAATGTCATATTATAGGAAAACCAATTTTATAAGACACGATTTGATTAAAATCTGTGTTAAGAATTCCTGACTGACAAAACCGCAAAATTGATGCATCACAGTATAATACACTATTAAAATTTGGCAGTAAAAAATAATAGTGTGTCAGTGTTATAAGATCAATTAAGCCCAAGTGGGCAATCCAACTATTTGTCCTAAAAAAAAGTGCAAGTGTAAATCATATGTGTACCATACCAATAGATTCAAAAAAGTGGTTTAAAATCAGTTTTCGATATATAGTTTTCAGCAAGCGGCAAACTTTCTTAAATTCATTAATGTACAGAAACACTAGAAGATATATACATTTAAAACAGACTCATTTCATAAGTATGTATAAAAATCTTCAGTGGAATTCAAACCAAGTCTTTGTATCCATTTCTAGTATGTACTTAGTCTCTAATTTTCTTAATTTTGCATTTCTATCTCCATCTCTCCTCAACGGGGAAATACAATCCACTACATAGTAGCTCAACTCATCTGGGTTTTTAGAGTGCATGGCTTCGAAGTGCCTGGCGACAGGATATGTTTTGTCGCCATTTTCAATTGCCTGCAAATGCTGGAGTATTCTCTTATGGCACTGGGGTTTTGTGCTCCCCACATATTTTAGTCCACATGGCACTCCAGCACGTATATAGCAAATTCTGTTCGGCATGTCAGCTTTTTGTCTATTTTAATAGGTTTGTTTTTGAAGGGGCTAGAGTATTCAGTTTTGTTGACCCCTTGTTTGCATGTCGCACATTTTATGAATCCTTTGCTACCCAAAATCCACAGGTCACTAGTTTTTATTTCTGGGCTACTGGAGACTAGAGTATTGCTCATGGCATTAGCTCTTCTGAAAGTTATATTGGGAGAGCGTGTTAGTTTCTCCCCAAGTACAGGGTCATTCCTAATCGAGGGCCAATTTTTTGTAACGATTTTCCTGATAGCTTGATGTTGATTGCTGTATGTTAATATTAGCCTCATAGGTTGCTCCTCTCCAGCACTTGATCTAGCCTCTCTTCCAGTAGTCGACGCCTGGGATCTATCCTGTGCATTTGCTCTCTTTGTCGCTTTGTCGATCACTAGAGGATTGTATCCTCTCTCTATGAATGTCGATCCACAATACCTTTGTGCTTTTAGACAATCAGATTCAAGGCTGCAGATCCTCCTAATCCGCAACATCTCACCATATGGGATGCCGCGGATTAGGTGGGCAGGGTGATTACTTCCCGCATGTAGCAAGGAGTTTCCTGCCGTGCTTTTCCTGTGCAGCCTGGTATTGAGGAGGTTATTGGAGATGAATATTTCCACATCAAGAAAGAACACAGAGGACTTACTGATGTGACTGGTGAAATTGCAAATTCATGTCGTTGTTATTTAGAGAATCAACAACATTTGTGGCCTCACTCTCTGTTCCTTTCCAGATAAATAGCAGGTCATCAATATATCTAAACATATGAATTATGTGGTTGTTAACAAATTCATTATTGTCTGATAAGAGTACACGTTTTTCCCACAACCCCATGTGTAGACAGGCGTAGCTAGGGGAAAAACATGCCCCCATAGCTACGCCCCTGATCTGCTGAAAGACCTGTTTACCAAACAGAAAGAAGTTGTTCTCTAGGCACATAGTGATTATAGCCACTAACATCTTGTTGTGTTCTAAATACCATATTGGACGCTGTCTAAGGTAGTAATCTACTGCCTTCAGGCCATCCCTATGATGTATGCTGGTATATAGGGAGGAAACGTCCATAGATATCAGTAGCATATCATCACTCCAAATCACATTACTTAATTTGCGAAGCAAGTCCCCAGTGTCTAAAATAAAAGAGGGCAGTGTGCGCACAGATTCTTGAAGGAAGTAATCAACGTATTTACTTGCATTTTCCATGATGCTCCCACATGCTGATATTATTGGCCTGCCAGGAGGGCAGGTCCGATTTTTATGAATTTTGGGTATGAAATACACCACTGGCATTATGGGATTATCATTTTTAAGGAAATGAAACTCTTCAATTGACAACAGTCCGGTACTTTTCCAAGCAATCAAGCTCGTGTAGAAGTTCTCCCAAGATGCTTTCACTATCATCATATCACTACGCCTGTAACATTTGGTGTCACTCAATTGGCTCATAGCTTCGTCCATATACATATTATATGGCCAGAGAACGATGTTCCCGCCTTTGTCTGCTTGGCGTATGATTAAGTTCTTGTTGGATTTTAACTTCCTCATGAGATTGAAATATGCGTCATCTCTTGCCGTGTATCTTTTTTTAGCATCATTCTGCTTTTTGTACAATATTTTTAGTTCCTGTGTTACTTTTTCATGGAAGATGTCTATATTGTCACGAAACATTATCGGGCAAACTTTGATTTTGGCTTGAATTTCGTGAGGGGCCCACGTATTTGATGACTAGGCATTTGGCTCAGTGGAGATCCTGCATTAGTTCCATATCTTGTGCCAATAAACCTGGTGGTGTTGCCCCTAGTACGGCCAAAGATGTCTTCGATTTGCCCATCCCTTGTAATATATGGAACTTTTTTAGTCTGATCTTCCTTATGAACTTGTACATATCAATACGACAATCTGCATAGTTAAAGTTTCCCTTCGGACAGAATGACAGTCCCAAAGATAGGATAGATGTTTCACTCTCAGTAAGGGGTATGTGCGATAAGTTCATGACTGTTTGTGCTTCCCTCATTTGATCCGCGCCCACAATTATCGGTTCCATTTTTTCTTCGTTTTCCTGACAAATGGTTTTTTGGGCACTGTGCCGCTGTTTGTGGCATCGCCGCCGCTCCCATCTCTTGCGGTTTCTTGTCCTTGCTGATGAGCAGTTTGGGCATTTTGTACCCCTGAGCGTAGTGTTTGCTGACGATCTTGCCTTAGGCAGTCTACTTCCTGCGCTAAGGTGTATTTGTGAAACCCCGCTCTTTGTGCACGACTTGTTTCATTGTCAGAACCACTGTCAATTGCTGAACTTAAATCAGACGCCGATGTTGTCAAAGTTGTTGGCGCTTCCCCCAGGGCAATAGGTTGGACTGGCCCTGCACTCAGCTGTTGTTGCTGCTGCTGCTGTTGTTTCTTTGCTTTTACATTGACATATTTTTTGGCAAACGTGAAAATTTGCCCGTTTTCATAGTCAAGCCTATCCCTTTGGAACTTGAAACTTTTGTGTTTCTTGATGATTTCTTCCTCACGGGATAGGCGAGCCAGCATGTCTTCTTTTAATTTTGTTATTGCTGGTGTTATGTCAATCTTGGCAATTTCCAGATTTAGGGCCTCTATTTGTACTTGTAGTTTTTCCCTATCGCTTTCAGCGTACTTTACCAAAAGCACTACTAATCGCCTTGAGGAATCCAGATTAATTTCAACCCAGTCTGCCAACATATTTGGGTCAGGGTTTTCATAGCTCGGGGCCAATAATATACGCAGTTCACGTGGTATTCGACCCACCTCCAAGTAGCGACTTAAGGAGCGATGTTCCCACCACTTGGCCTGCTCAGCTTTCATAAGTTTCTCCAATTTCTTAGAAAGGTCTCTGATAGTACTATTGGAGTCAAGAGTTGTAGCGGTAAGTGAATTAGAGGCAGTACTACTAGTAGGTACATCAATGAACAAGTCGGCAGACATGGTGCTATTAACAAACTTGGGGTGGCTTAAGAAACTCAGTTAAATGAATGTTAATGGGGTATTCTCTCATTGCGCACTACTTCCTCACCATTGGATACATTCTCCGTGCCTGCATTCAGCTTCCGGTGCCGGTAATCGAAGACAAAGTCAGCCGAAATCCCGAACTCCTCCGCTGAACTGCACGGACACTCCTCTTGTTCCCAGGGGGCAACCACGGCTCCTTCTTTCCAAGGATTTGCATGGTCAGTGACATATATATATATATATATATTTATATATATATTGTATTTCAAATTGCTCTTGCTGCAAAGAAGCACTCCACAGCAGTAGGTATGCACGCATCCCTTTATTGATTTCTTGAAGGTAACATAACATCCGTAAATCACAGCCTTTCACCGACGCGTTTCAGAGCTGTCCGCTCTTTCTTCAGGGTGTGGTGGCTAATTGCGATCATTTCCGGCTGGTTGCTTACAATGCCAAGTGACGCTTCTCACCGGGGCCCACTGCAGGGCCTGAACCCACAGTGAACAGGAAAATATTCACTGTGACCTTTTCAAATTGAAGGAGAATTGCGGAACCCACTGTGGGTAAGAACAATGTTAAACTGTCCCTTTATTCACTTAAAGCTACAAAGCGAACTACAAATACCGAAATGCAAAGGCACACTAAATGCCATTTAAGTGAATTAAACACACGTGGGACAGCATCTGCAAAGCCTCCACGCTCAGAAGAAAAAGCAGACAGCTTTGAAACGCGTCGGCGGAGGGAAATAATTACGGAAGAAATGCCACTTTGGATTGCTAAATAAATGAGGTTTTTCCTACCTGCTGTGGAGTGCGTTCTTGCAGCAGAGCACCTTTGAACACATATATATATATATATATATATATATATATATATATATATATATATATATATATATATATATATATATATATATATATATCGCTCCACTCTCCTTATTTTTAAAGAAAAGTCCGCACTCGCAGGGCGCTTAAAGAACCTTTATTTTCAACAAGCTTGCAACAGACGGGTTTCAGCAATCAGCCTTCCTCGGTGTTATCATCACACCAGAAGTCGGCATGTTTAAATTAATTCACGAGTACATTTCACAATAGAAAAGGGACAAACGCAGAAGTGCAAACACAGGCACCATTGTGTAACATATATATATATATATATACATGCAACCTGGAGTACATTGGAAGTACTAAACTTCCGGTACACCAAAGGATATTGCAGCACATCCGTGCAATTGTCAATAGCGACAATAACTACCCTGTCGCGCGACACTTTCGAGCTGTCCATGATAAAAAATTGAGGGATCTCGAATATACAGTTTTGTGCTCAGTACCTCAACCCGGACGGGGAGGTGATAGGATGAAACTTCTTCGGCAGAAAGAATCTCATTTAATTCTGGCCTTAGACACCAAGGTACCTAATGGTTTAAACTTGACCGAAGATCTGAGCAACTTTCTATAAACTGTTCAGGGACAGTTTGAGATGATAATTCTTCCTGTATTATGTACGTGAGCTTTCTGATGTGGTTTAGACTATCACAGAGTGGTTGGCCGGCTGGCCAGCCTGCATTTGTATATACTTTGTTTAGGTGTTTTATTCTAATTATATTGAAATATATATTTTGTGAAGTTGTACACCTATGTGCAAAGTTTCCGGCTATATTATCACGTTCTGTCCTGTCATGCCAATTTGACTTCAGCTGTGACTATCCTTATGATTTTTTCCCTTTATACTTTTCCCGTCACCATTTCCCTTTTTTATTTTTTCTTGCTTTCTCCCAATTGTTTGGTTTTATTTTTTGGTTAAATTTTTATTTTCCTCAATATAATGCTTTGGTCCCGTGTTCACTTGAACTATTGATGAGTTATGCACTTCACAGATTGTGATTCTTAGCTGCTTATTTCAAGTTCAGCATAAATATGTTACTTTTTGGCACCTTGTCAGCAGTAATATGGTATTTTTTGGCACTATGTTATCATCTCGCTTGTTTATATTGACATTAACAGTATAACCTTAGTTTGGTTTTTTAGGCACTTGCCGTCACTGTTATTTGTAAATACACAGCTCCCCTTTAAGAATCACAACTATGTAAATAGTATCATTATTTGATACATGTAGTGCGTTCAACTTCATGTAATCATCTGTGACCATGAGCGTTTTAGCATTCATTATGTTACATTCTGTGTTATTTTGTTTCCACATTATGTTGGGCTTTTAGTCCTTCCCTTGTGTTTATTACCTGGAGAAGGCGTGTAACATCAGTGGTGTTCATTGTAGCCCTTTGTTTATGTTTAGTATTTAAACACTTTTTTGTTTCTGGCGCGCTGTGTGAACAAGCTCTCTTGTAGAGTGAAACGTGCCATCCTTAATAAAATACGTCTTCCCTGCTTTCCATTGTGGATCTACTTTGTTGAGGCTTCATTCATTTGCTGGCTACGAGGTGTTGTGAGGTCCCGACCGCTGGTTCCTTTACTGTTTTGGAACCTGGACTGTTTGTTTCATATATATATATATATATACATATTTACATTGTGTGCCCGTTTCGTTATCAACTATATATATACTGAACAGTACATTGTTTTGCATTGATTTCTAAATATGTTTATATCTATTAACTGTCTGTGATCATTTCTTAGTCACTTGGAAACGAGAGCAGTGTACAATGTACTTCATTTATCTTGCAGTTGATCGGCAATGGTCCCTAAGATTCCCACCACTTTGTGTATGTACTACAAAAACGCTACTTATTAAAAAGCAACTGAGCATCCATAACAAATATTATCATACAATTTATTCTCCAAGATTTCATCATGCTGTATATAAGCTTACAAATTTCACATGTGAACTTATAAGCAATTCATGAACCCAAATGTGAGGCCAGTTCCTCCCCGCAGTTCAATTCCTTTGGAAACTTGGTCTGCAGATCTGCAATGTATCGCAACTCTAATCTCCGTACTTTGCGGATTCTATCCCCTCCTCTCACACTTGAGGGAACACAATCCAAACCAAAAAACTGTAATTTGTTGCGGTCACTGGAATGTTTTTCCGCAAAATGATGTGCCACAGGATATGCTGCGTCTTTTTTATCGCCCTGAGATGTGCGAGTATTCTCATTTTTAAAGGGTTGATAGTACTGCCTATATAACGCAGCCCGCATGGGCATGTCAGATAATACATATACATGTTTTATATATGTATATCTCAAGGTCGATGGAAGAATAAATGGGTATAGAAGTGTCTAAATGTTTTTTATTTTTGAAAAATGGATTGTATAACTAACTGATTAAGTGTATCTTAGTGAATACATGGGTTAGCGAGTAATGTTTAAATATGTAAATATCTGTATCAGACTCTCACTTTGTGTAAAAGTGGCTGCATGGGTTGGTGAGTATCTACATAAGTGTCTATATGGGTTATTAGTTGTTATTTTGAGTATCAGTATGAGTGTCTGAGTGTCTGTATGGTTCGGTGGAGGGTATTACTTAGCGCATAGATGCATGAATGAGTGACTCACTGTTTGTATGTGTTTTGAAGACAGCATGTGTCCAGGACCGTATGGGTGGATGACTGTGTGTATGGGTGTGTTAGTGAGTGAATGACTGTCTCAATAGTGTCTTTATGAGTAACAACATATGTTTTAAACTAGTATATGTGATTATTGGGGTATATAAGTGAGTATATGTGAAAGTGAGAGATTAGAAGAGTTCCTGTATAAATAAGTATGTGTTTCTATAAGTGATTGTTTGAGAGAGTAAGTATGTCTATGTTTCTGTAGAAGTAAGTGTAGTGGTGTGTGTATAACTGTATATGCAAGTAAAATGATGTTTGATTCTTTATTAGCATGAGTGACTATGTGTGTGACTAACTCTATGAATGAGTGGCGGTGTGTAACAGGATGTATTGGTTATATAGGACTGTTGGTGAATGAGTGGATGTGTTTATAGATCTTGTAAGTACTGAATAGGTTGTTGTAACTGGTATTGGTATGTGCATTTTTTTAAAAATGTTTGTTTCTATATTTGAATGTGTGTATCAAAGGTTATGTTAGGGTGAGAGGAGGCCTCCCACTCTATCACAAGGATGATGTCATCAGTGATGTCAACAGTGATGTCATTTGAGATGTCATCAGTGATGTCATGAGTGATGTCACTGACCATGTCATGAGTGATGCAATATGTGATGTCATCAGAAGTGCATTGTGGGCGCGCAAGTTATAGTTAGCTGAACTAACTATAACGGGGGTATTTCAATGGTTTTGTACGAGTGAAATATCTAGCTAAGTATGACGCCCCTGAAACTTATGGTTTTTTCAATGAAGGTTTTTTAAATGCTAATTTCTAACTATGCCTACAGAGATAGGACATGTGAAGAAAGAAGAAAAAACGCACAGAAAGAAAAAAAGAAATGCAGAAAGAAGCAACAGACGTCAACAAAAAGGAAGAAAAGTGCAGGAAGAAGGAAAACGTGCCAAAAGAACAAACAGAAGAACAGAAAGAAGCCTTGTTGCAAAATCATCCTGTACCCTCAACTTTTTCAGATGGGTACTGGTGGTAACTGACTCTGACTAACCAGTCCTAGAGCCAGTGCTATGTTAAAAGACACTTAGAATACAGTGAAAACACCTACATACACTAGGGAACACTATGTGTTGGGGTCTCCCTGTGATTAGCATCACCTCCTCTGTAAGCCCCTAGTACATAATAGGGCAGGGGGATTAAAACTACCTCGTAAAACGCGCCACAGGGTGTGTTTGCACAAGTTCCCTCAGGCCCTGCCCCCTCCCTTCCCCACTGTGTTAACGCACCCTGTGGCAATTTTAAGTTGGAAGATTAAATCCCCTTGAATCCTGAGGGTCCCTAGGGTCAACTAGCTCACTAGGTACCTCCAGTAAGCGTCACAGAGCTGAGTTGCAGAGAGATGTAAAAAGGGGCGCGGCCTATTCCACCTCTCTGCAACGCAGCACAGTGACACTTACTGGAAGCACCTGGTGGACTAGTTGGCCCCCAGGGTCCCTCAGGACTGAAGGGGAATTATTTCACCAACTCGAAACGCGCCAAAGGGCGTGTTAGCACACGTCACCTCAAGCACCGTCCCCTCCCTTCCCCACTATTTAAACATGCCCTGTGGCCTTTTTAAGTTTGGATATTAAGTCCCCTTGAATCCTGAGGGTCCCTAGGGTCCAACTAGCCCACTAGGTACTTCCAGTAAGTGCCACATAGCTGTGTTGCCGAGAGGTGTAACAAGGGGCACAGCCTAGACCACCTCTCTGCAACACAGCGCAGTGGTGCTTACTTGAAGCACCTGGTGGGCTATTTGGACCCCGGAGCCCTCAGGATTGAAGGGGAATTATTTCTCCAACTTATGATGCAACACAGGGCGTGTTTGCAAACGTCACCTCAGGCCCAGTCCCCTCGTTTCACCACTGTGTAAACACGCCCTGTGGCCATTTTAAGTTGGGAGATTAAGTCCCCTTGAATCCTGAGGGTCCCTAGGGTCCAAGTAACTCACTAGTTACCTCCAATAAGTGCCACAGAGCAGAGTTGCAGATAGGTGTAAAAAGTGTAATGGCCTGGACCACCTCTCTGCAACACAGTGCAGTGGCACTTACTGCAAGCACCTGGTGGGCTAGTTAGCCCCCAGGGTCCCTCAATATTGAAGGGGAATTATTTCCCCAACTAAAAACTTGCCATAGGGCGTGTTTGCACACGTCACCAAAGTGGCGTCCCTTTGCAACCGTGTAAACACACCCTGTGGCCGTTTTAAATTGGGAGAATAAGTCCCCTTGAATCCTGAGGGTCTCTAATTGCAAATTAGTCCACTAGGTATGTCCAGTAAGCGGCATTGC
Organism: Lissotriton vulgaris; assembly: GCF_964263255.1. Taxonomy (NCBI): domain Eukaryota; kingdom Metazoa; phylum Chordata; class Amphibia; order Caudata; family Salamandridae; genus Lissotriton; species Lissotriton vulgaris. The sequence continues at coordinate 1,085,614,425 of NC_141694.1, read as the reverse complement.
AGAGAGGCGTAAAAAGGTGCACAGCCTGCATCACCTCTCTGCAATGCAGTGCAGTGGTGCTTACTGGAAGCACCTGGTGGGCTAGTTGGCCCCTAGGGTCCATCAGGATTGAAGGGTAATTATTTCCCAAACTTAAAACGCGCCACAGGGCGTGTTTGCAAAAGTCACCTCAGGCCCCATCCCCATCCCTTCACCACTGTGTAAACACACTCTTTGGCCGTCCTAAGTTGCAAGATTAAGTCCCCTTGAACCGTAAGGGTCCCTAGGGTCAAAGTAGCCCACTAGGTACCTCCAGTAAGCACCACAGAACTGCTTTGCAGAAAGGTCTAATAGGGGCATGACCTCTGAGCACCTGTCTGCAATGCAGCTCCCCGGTGCATACTAGAGATACCTCTTGGGCTAGTTGGCCCTCAGGAACCCTAAGTATTGAAAGATAATTAATTCTCCAACTTAAAACTCGTCACGGGCCGTTTGCACAATGGTGAAGAAAGGGGGCGTGTTCTGAGGTGACGTGTCTGCAAACACGCCCTGTGGCGCGTTTTAAGTTGGAGAATTAATTCCCCCTCAATCCTGAGAGTCCCTGGGGGCTAAGTAGCCCACCAAGTACCTCCAGTATGCACCAGAGAGCTGTGTTGCAGAGAGGTGATCAGAGGCCACAACCTTTTTAAAACACTCTGCAACACAGCTCTGTGGCACTTACTTGAGGTACCTTGTGGGCTAGTTGGCCCCCAGGGACCCTCAGGATTGAAGAGGAATTAATTCCCCAACTTAAACAGTGACACAGGGTGTGTTTGCACACATGTCAACTCAGGCACCGCCCCCTCCCTTCACCACTGTGCAAATGGCCCCTGGCGCATTTTAAGTTGGGGGATTAACTCCCCTTGAATCCGTCATCGACCCCCAAATTTAAATATTTAGAGCCCCGGGGAGGTGGCGGTCCCCGGGACGTGTGGGAGGGCTTGAGCCCCCCCACACAGGGTATTTTAGTGTAAAAAAAAGCTCCGGGGTGGCGGTCCCTGGGGCTGCAGGGGGGCAGTGTGCCCCCCACAATCACAAATGAGTCGAGCCCCAGGGGGTGGCGGTCCCCGGGGTTCAGGGGGGGGTTAGAGGCCCCCAACATTATACCATGAAGCCCCGGGGTGGTGGTCCCCAGAGCAGCAGGGGGGCTGTGTGGCCCCGCAATTCTTCATGCTTTACCCCGGGCGTGGTGGTCCCTGAGGCAGTGTGAGGGGGATATGCTACAGATCATGTGTTTTGGATGGCAACTTGCTGCATGTAGCAAGCTGTTCCTAGCTGTTGGCTTCCGAAACAGCTTGTTTATAAGTCTGTCTAGTTTAACATTGACCACTACATCTAGAAATTCAATAGTTTGTTTGTCTATAGTACTTGTGAATCTCAAATTACAGTCATTTATGTTCGGATCAGCGACAAATTGCATGGCTTCTTCTCTTCCGCCCTTCCAAATGCAGAAAACGTCATCGACATACCTTTCCCGGAGGTCCACATTCTGGGAAAAGGCTGAGATGTTACTGGCCATCTGCTCCTCCCACCAGCCCAGGAATAATCCTGATGATCTGAACATAAATGTGATCACACATTTTATTATTTTTTGTAGGAGACATTATGTCAGCACACAAAAAGGATGAACAATCAAGAACAGCCAAAATGAAATGAACAAATGTTTGTGAATCATGTGGAAAGTAGTTTTATTTTTGCGATAATATGGTGCAACATATGATTTAGATTCCTCTTTTCTTATGAAATTGGTTTAACATGGTATTAAAGCCCAATTGGGCTGAATTGCATAGGAACACAGTGCTTATTGCTAACATTGAGGGCAGCAGGAACGAAAAATTGAATATAAGTGCTTTATTGACAAAGATTGCGTCAGGTATGCAATTGATCGTCCATGCGCGACTGCCCACTGGGGCTGAATTGAATTGTAATGAAGGCAACGCTTGAGCACTTGATGATTTATAGCAGGAGCTGTTATGGACGAGATCGCCGAAAATTGCATTTTATTTCATTGTATTTCATTTCATGAAATTTAATAATCAAATGAACCTTTTTGAAACATGTTTGTTAGCACAGATATTCGCAAGACTGTATATATCATTAGCACATGTACAATACTTCTAAAGTTTTTATTACATTCCAAGATGGCTGCTAACTTTTAAAAGCATCAAATTGTGTTGGGACAGGTAGTCCTACTTCAAATCAAATCAAATCAAATTGTCTTTATTCGGATTTCTGCAATTTTTGAAATTCCATGAAAGTACATAAAATACATTGCAACTTTTACATAAATAATTAAAAAATGATAAAAAGCGATTTGAATTTGACACAGCTTTTAAAAACTAGTTATACATGAATGTACAAATGAAAAATTTAAAATATTATACATTTATAAGAAGCTACTTTAGCCTACGCTTAAAAATTAATCACGAAGCACTCAACTCATACTAGTGTCATCACAGGATACTATGGGCGAACAAACATCATAGGTTGCGACGATGGGTAACACAGAATTTGAAAAAACAGACTAGGGATTTAGCAATCAATTCACGTTCCAAGTGCTGGAGAACCAGATATGCTGGGCGGCACTGCCGCAACCCCATTACCCTCAGAATAGGAACAACCCACCTCTTGCGCGGAGCCGTATAAAACTTACAAAAAAATACCACATGAATGGTAGATTGTAGGGAGGTGGAATCACAGGGACAGGGACAAAGGTTTGGGGACCAATCATTTTGAAGAGGGAAGGAAAGCAAACGATGTAGCAAATTAAATCTAAAGCGGGTCAACAGAAATTTCCCATATTGATTTATACTGTAATTTAGGTACGGCTGAATTGTGGGCGCAGTTTGGATTAACAGGCAGTGTTGAACTGATGTTTTCCCGGCCTCCTTCGATAGGCGCAATTCGCTCAAGTGTGACAGGCAAGCTGTTCTTAGTTCAGTTTTTGTTATGTCCGAATCATGTGGAAAGTAATTTTATTTTTGCGATAATATGGTGCAACATATGATTTAGATTCCTCTTTTCTTATGAAAGTGGTTCAACATGGTATTAAAGCCCAATTGGGCTGAATTGCATAGGAACACAGTGCTCAATGCTAACATTGAGGGCAGCAGGAACGAAAAATTGAATATAAGTGCTTTATTGACAAAGATTGTGTCAGGTATGCAATTGATCGTCCATGCGCGACTGCCCACTGGGGCTGAATTGAATTGTAATGAAGGCAACGCTTGAGCACTTGATAATTTATAGCAGGAGCTGTTATGGACGAGATCGCCGAAAATTGCATTTTATTTCATTGTATTTCATTTCATGAAATTTAATAATCAAATGAACCTTTTTGAAACATGTTTGTTAGCACAGATATTCGCAAGACTGTATATATCATTAGCACATGTAAATACTTCTAAAGTTTTTATTACATTCCAAGGAGCGTAAAATGAGGGAAAAAGATGACAGTTTATAAAAAAAAGAAGCCTTTATTTAGAAATTGGAGGTAGTTCTAAAAAGAACTTTTTTTTTTCTTCTTTTTGTTGTTTTATATTTTTTTTGTGTTTTTTGAACTTTTTGAACTTTTTTTGGCTTTTCTAAACAGTTTTATATTTTTTTTGTATTTTTTTAGGGGGAGAAACAAAAAAAGGGAATTGAAACTGGCTCAACTGGAGCAAAAAAACAAAAAACCCCAAAAATTACTTCTTTTTGGGGCACTTGTGATTATCACCTGCAAGGACGATGAGCTTAACGCTTTTTTCACCATAGGCGATAAGCTTGCCACATGCAGAACAAGTGATTTTAAAATCAGCAAATCTTGGCTGAATGCAAGGCATCATCTCTGATGTTTCTGGTGTTGATGAAGTGGGTTGGGTTCTTTGGGAGGTGGTCCTTGACGACTGGGGGAGGTTACTGGCCAGTTCCCTGAACTCTGCACGAGAGTAGTTGTTTGGGTGCTTTCGGGTCATATGACGAATCATGGTATGGTTACCAAATGAATATTTTTTGTTTGGGTTGCCCCGTGAAAGTTCTTCATTGCAGATTAGGCAAGTTACCTTGGCCGCATTCACTTTTTTTTTGCCCTCTGGGATTGAAAAAAACTCCCATACAATGTGTGGCTTGGGTTTGTATGGGGTATTTTCTTCAGGCAGCCATCTTCTCCTCCCCTCCTCCTCTTCCTCTTCCTCCTCCTCCTGTTCTTGACCACCAATATAATTTGGAGCTGGTCCTCTTGGTGGTTGTGGTGGTGGTGGTGGGGCAGATGCACCAGCTGCTGCTGCTACTGAAGCCATTATTAAGATCAAAAAGGTACAGAGATGTACAAACAGGTCTTCCTCAGTCAAAGGACAAAGTCAGAATTAGGAAAAAAGGTGGGGTCTTTCATCATTTTGAAAAAAAACTGTCCTGAACCAATGAGAAGTGTTATTTTCAGGTCACAAGACCAGGGGCTTCATCATTATGAAACTAAAACTGTTATGAACCAATGAAAAGTGTTATTTTCAGGTCACATGACCCGACGCGCTTACGCTACGCGCCCCCGGGCGCGCCCGGGGGCACTTCGGGTCGCGTAGCGTAAGCGCGTCGGATGTTTACGTTGCGCGATCGTATTCGCTCGAGTACTTCCGGGTGCGCTTACGCCGTGCGTATCACGCGGACGCGGCTACGCGATACGGCATGATCATGTTTTCGTTCGCGATATCGGCGCTTACGAGACGCTCCCCGGAGCGCGCCCGGGGGCGCTTTATAAAAGTACGCTTTTCGGGGCGCTCCCCGGGAAGCGCACCGGAAGCGCTCCAAAGCAAAAAATAAAAAAAAAATTGGGAAAAATTGTAGGGAGTGGTAGCCCTATTCTAAAGTGGTTTTTACGAAAATTAACTTTGATAAAATATATATTGTGCTACATTGGGCTATATATATGCCAAAATGTAGCCCAAATGTAGCCCAATGTAGCCTAATGTAGCCCAAAGATGGCCACCAGAGACCAAAAAATCCAAATGTAGCCCAAATATCAGCTAGATGTAGCCCAACTGTAACCCAATGACAGAATGTACCAGAGTGTTCTAAAGAACAACTAGAGTGCTAACAGTCTTACATATAAACTGAGACTTATAGTTAGGAATTAGCATTTAAAAAACGTTTGAAATTCACTGAAAAAACCAGAGGTTTCACACCAGTTATAGTTAGGAATTAGTATTTAAAAATGTCACGAGTGATGTAATATGTGATGTCATCAGCAGTGCATTGCACGCGCAAGTTATAGTGAGTCCGACTAACTATAACGTGGGAATTTCAATGGTTTTATATCAGTAAAATTTCCAGCAAACTATAACTGGTGTGAAACCTATTTTTTTTACAGTGAATTTAATAGGTTTTTTAAATGCTAATTCCTAACTATAACTGGTGTGAAACCTATGGTTTTTTCAGTGAATATATATATATATATATATATATATATATATATTATATATATATATATATATATATATATATATATATATATATATATATATATATATATATATATATATATATATATATATATATATATATATTATCCAACAAGTTGCCCAAGCAAGTCCGGATGCGCTCAACTACTGCTGGAATTTCTTTTTTTACCTGGCGGCCAGCTGATTTGCACCAGATTTAAAATCTCAATGCCCAACAAGCTTCGAGGTGTTAACTTCTTCCTCAGGGGGGGCTGCATAGAGGTAATCAGGAGAACCAGCATGCCTTTTCATAATGTTTACTCCCTTAGTGGGTGTAGATTAGTGCCCAGGCGCACGCTGGATCACGTAGTTCCCCTCAGTGGGTTCTGTCGCACTCATTGCAGCAAATATCTCCATACCCTCAGCAGGGCTCCGGTTGGAATGGTGGTCCTTTTAATGCCCCAACATCAGTTCCCTATTGGTTAGGAATCGTTCCCCTATATCCTCTCTTAGTGTCATGAGATGGTGCAAAACCGGCGCGGCAGGGCTGCTGTGTATAGATTATCCAAGTGGTGGCCGACCACCGGGAGGTTCCCCCTCCCGGGCTGTTTGGGAGAGGCGGGGGTGGGTGATTGGACCGCCGACGGCCATTTTGTGTATTTGGGCTTCTTTTTGGGATAGCCCAATTGCAGCCCAATGCATAAATTTGTTGGGCTGCCTCTCCCGGCCACCATTTTGTCATTGGTGACCTGGTGGCTGGGAGTGTAGTGTAGGGAATTTTTTGGCAGTGTTCGTTTAGTGTTAGCGAGGTTTTCTTGTTCTTTTCTGTAGTGACTTGTATTTTAGCTTTGAAGATGGCAGCGGAAGACGTTTGGCTGTTGGAGGCGTTGCGGCTTTTGAGTGAAGCTGGCCGCCTAGACTTAGTCCTTGGTGAGGGGGCCGGGCCGTCGCGCCCCGGGTGGCTGGCCTCGGCAGGTGTGTCTGCGGCGGTGGCTGCTTGCACGTCGCCGAAGAAACCCAAAGTGTCATCGGCAGTGGAACGGGGCCGCCCGCGTGCGCAGAAGTCGGCCCCGGTACGGCGGTCACAGAAGGACGGTGCAGGAGCGTTGATGCAGGTAGGCCTGGGGGAGCGGGAAGTCGGGAGTGGTGCGGGCGTTGTGTCCCTTAAAGTTTTGCCGGGTTTTTCCCAGGCGGCAGGCTCGGCGGAGGTGCAGAGGGCTTTATCAGCTCCAGCACGTGGTGTTAAGCACGGGCGGGGCCAAGTTGGGTAGCAGCGCTCCGCGTCCCTGTCGGCTGACGGGGGAGTGGAGGCAGTGGGGGAGATTGCGAGGGGGGAGCGAGTTTGTCTTTCCCCCCCAATGTTTCTCGACGCATGGTAGATGTTTGTGGAGTGACGCAGGGTCAGCGTTTTGTGCACCCGGTGCGGCTGGAGTCTTCAAATCCAGGCATTGAAGGGAGTACAGGGGTTTTGACTGGTCGGGTAGATACACGTCAGCCATATGGGGCTGGTGTAGAGTTGGCAGTGGATATGAGTGAAGGGGGGGAGTGGGCCACAGAGTTTGCCGGTCAGAAAACTTCTTGGCAAGGGGATTTTGGTCAAAGAGAGAAGGACCCAGTGGCTGGGCCCAGTGGGGTGAGTACGGGGGGGAGATTTTCAGTCAGCCCTCTTCTATTTTCCCCATCTCCAGCTAGTAAGAAAGCCTTTTCAGTGAGGGATAGCTCTCCTGGGGAGGGGGAATGGGCTCAGGTTGGGGGGTGGTTGGGGTTGCTGCCTCTGGGGTCGGGTCAGGGCCGGTTGGAAGGTGAGGAGGGTGCTGTCGGGACACATGTTTTTTCTGAGGATGAGCGGGATACAGCAGCAGGGGAGCGGCTTGGGAGGGTTTGGATGTTTTCCCTTCCTGGGCTGAGGGTGTGAGAGGCTTGGAGTCTAATAGGCCTAGTGATGCAGTCTCAATTTCATGGATTATGCCCCCCTTTAAGTTGCCAGGACCTGTACGGGGGCCATTAGGGGTTAGGTCTGATTCTTGGAGTATGGCAGGGAGAGTGGAAAAGGGGTTTCATTTAGCGACAGTGTCTGCGCCAGCGGCGCCGGCAAATTTGGATTGGAGTGAGGGTGAGCTTGAGGGGGACCCACTCATTCAGTTTGCCCTTGGGTTAGTGAAGTTACGGAAGGTGTTTTAGGACAGGTGAGTACAGGTGTGGCTGGGGCTTCTTTGTGGTGCAGTCAGCAGGACAGGTCAGTTGGTTTGTGGCAAGCTCCCAGTACACCAGTCCAATGTTTTTCTTTACAGGGTAGGGGCCGTCGGGCGTCGACAGACTCGTACCGATGGGGGATCCCGACACGGCCAGCGCACGAAAGTCCGGCGCGACTACGCTGGCCCCAACAACCAGTAAGACCCGGTGGTCAGCTGTCCCAGTGGATGGATCTCTTCAATTCAGTCAGTGCGAAGGGGAGTATCGGCATGTACAGTCGGCTCCCCCATGTGGAGCAGTTTCAGGGGCCACTAGGGATGGTTTTCGCAATGTTGGGTCAAGCAAGGCCCGTAATGTTGGTTTTGTGTCTGAACCTCTGCAGATGGAGGAAGCAATGGTTTTGGACTATGATGAAGACAGCCCGAAGAAGGGGAGTTGAGAGATGATGAGGAGGGGGTGCCTTCTCATATGTCTGCTAGTGTTTTACAGGCAAAGCAAATGGTGCAGCCAGCGGTGTCGTTGTGCTCAAGGAGAGAGTACGGCCCACAGCGAGGGCTCCTCGAACGGTGGACCCAGTCGAACAGTTGGCTTTGAGAGTAGCGCCTGGTCGGGCGCCTTTGCTAGAGCCAGGTGAGCATACTGTCCCACGGGCCAGACCACCGATGGTGTCGGTGGGAACTGGGGGTGATAATGTATGGGAGGAGCCGGGTGGTAAGCTCCACAAGGGAAAGTATGTCAAGGATCAAGATGTGGGGACTATTGGAAATGTGTCGCCAGGTGCAAAAGTTGAGACCGGGATGAATACGGAGCCGGAAGTGTCAGGTAAAGACCCGGTACCGAGTAAAGAATTAAAATTAAAAAAATTACCTTATATGGGTGTGACTAAGCCTTTGGGGGCTCATTTGATGCTTGCCACAAAAGAGTGTATCTGGAAAGGTGAATATGTCGAGATTCTAAAGCTCCTGCATAGAGAGGTGCGATCTAAAGAAGTGTCTAAGGAGGAAGAGTATGAGCTGGCCAAACGTCCAAAAGTGCCACTTATGATTGAGAATTAGACGGCAGCCTTTTTAATATATGCCAGTGTTTATTGTGAGAAGTTTCCAGAACGTTGTGTGGCCATATTTAAATATATGGAGGTGATTCGGAACGGGCAGATTACGGGGAGTGAATATGCATGGGCCCAGTATGATGAGGAGTTCAGGGCTAGGATGGCTTGGGAACCGGAGGCGAAGTGGGGTGAATTGGATTCCGATTTATGGCAGCACACAATGGGAGCGTCAGCTGGGGGAAGACGATATTCACAGCAAGCAGTTTACCTTTAGTTTACCAGACCTTTCAAGGGAAGCCCACCCGGGGAGGGGTGGGATCTGCAGCTGACGCTCAAGGGGGGTCAGGAGCATGCTGGGAGTTCAATAAGGGCATGTGCACACAAGAGTATTGTAAATTCAGGCATGAATGCTCTCAGTGCGGGAAAAAGCACCCTTTGGTTCGATGTTTTGGACTCAAGCCGCAAGGAAGTCAGCAGTGGCATCAGACAGGTGGAAACTCTGCAGGGCCTTCACAGCAGTCACAAGGGAATAGAGGAGCTAAGGGATCTCAGGGGTCTGGGCCCAAGGGCTCCTACGCCAGTTCACCTGGCAGTTTTAAGGGCTGCTTTGCATGACTATGACAATTTGAGAGCAAAACAAGTACTGTTGGAGGGTTTTGAAGAAGGTTTCCGTTTGGGTTATGAAGGGCCTCGACAGAGGCGGTGGGCAAGAAATTTGAAATCAGCATTTGAGCATAATTCTGTAGTACTCGACAAATTGAAGAAAGAAGTGCGAGAGGGCAGGATGGCGGGCCCATTTCAGGATTGGCCATTGCAGAATTTGATTGTGTCTCCAATTGGGGTGGTGCCCAAGAGGGATGTCGGGCAGTATAGGCTCATTCAACACCTATCGTGGCCTGAGGGGTTTTCTGTCAATGATTTTATTGATGAGGAAGCAGCCTCAATGTCTTATTTCTCAGTTGACGTTGCAATGCCACAGAGATGGGGAAATGCGTCATAAAATCTGCATTTTGTTTGCTTCCCGTACATCTGGATGATTGGAGTCTTTTGGGAATCCAGTTTGAAGGTCAGTGGTACGTGGATAAGGCTTTACCGATGGGCTGGTTAATGTCTTGGGCTCTTTTTGAGTGTTTCAGTACCTTTTTGCAGTCGTATTTCATACATCACACTGGTCAACGGTTGGTAACACATTACTTGGACGATTTCTTTTTTGTGGGCTCCCCGGGCACAGCAGAATGCCAATGGGTGCTGGATAAATTTCGAGCTTTGATGGGCGAACTGGGTGTTCCTTTAGCACCAGAGAAAACGATGGGTCCATGTACGACCATGTCTTTCTTGGGCATCAAAATTGATTCTGTCAGGATGCAGGCGCGATTGCCATTGGAGAAGAAGGAGGCTATGTTGTCTTTGCTGGAGGATACGCTTTCCAAAAAACAAGGTGACAGTGAGGGACATACAGGTTTTGCTGGGACATCTCAATTTTGCCTGCAGAGTAGTTAGAGCAGGGAGAACTTTTTACAGAAGGCTGAGGCGTGCGTTGTCAGGTCACCATTTGCCTCACCATCATGTGCGCTTGTCAGTAGGTGTGAAGGAAGATCTTTGTATGTGGAGTACATTCCTTCAATCCTTTAATGGTATTCCATTGGACAGGGAAGTGGATTTTCAATGGGATATTCAGATCTTTTCAGATGCGGCAGGCAGTGATGGTTTTGGTATATACTGGCAGGGCAAGGGGTGTGCAGAGAGCTGGCCAGAACAGTGGAAGAATGGTGGGAGGAGCATTGCCTTTTTGGAGATTTTTCCGGTTTTAGTGGCCTTGACTTTGTGGGGCAGGGAGCTGGTGCATAAGAGAGTGTTGTTCAGGATTGATAACATGGCTGTGGTGCAAATCATCAACAGACAGTCGGCCAGGGATGAGCAGGTTCTGAAGCTGTTGCAGGTGTTTGTACTTGGTTGCCTTAGGCATGATATCGCTTTTAGGGCTCTGCATATTCCTGGTGTGGACAATGACATTGCGGATGCTTTGTCTCGTTCACAGTGGGAGAGATTCCATTGACTGGCCAAGGAGGCGGACAGGACACCAACACCATTGCCGGAACATTTGCGGTATGTAGGCAACGTAGGGTTGTACAACTGGTGGTAGGTTAATTGTCTGTTTCTACCCGCGCGGCCTATGCTTTGGCATGGAAGGAGTTCTTAGCGCCAGGTGCCCTTAGGAGGGTGGAGTCGTGGAGACGCTCTGAAGATGTGATTCAGTTTCTGCTTGATTTGATTGGTAGGGGCCTTTCAAAAGTCACAATTGCTGGAAAATTAGCAGGCATTTCCTTTATGGGTAAGCTGTTGTGGGGTTATTCCCCTTCTGCAGGAGAGTTGGGGAAAAGGATGTTAGAAGGTTGGGATAGAGAGCGGGGCAGGGCATCCTTGACTCGTAGGCCGCTATCTTGGCAGATGTTAGCGCGTTTGTTGGCAGTTCTTCATTCTGTTTGTAGGGATGGTTTTGAGGCCTGTTTGTTTTCCACGCTCATAGTTTGGATGTTTTTTAGTGTGTTCCGCGTCTCGGAGTTATTAGGTTCTAGGCTAAAGGTTGGTTTAACTTGGCAGGATTTTTCTTTGCTGAGAATGGGGTTCACATTTGGTTGGCAAGTGCAAAAACAGATCAGAGGAGTCGTGGGAAGGGCGTTTGGTTGGAAGCAGCTTCTTCTGTGTCCACATGCCCCTTGCATTGGGCTAAGCTTTGGAAGGGGTTATCTGGTGGGGAGACTGGTTCTCAGGTTTTTCGTCACGCGGATGGTGGCAGAGTAACTGATTATCAGCTTCGTATGGTGATGCGCAAGGCATTGAAGGAAATTGGCTTGGATGGGGCACAGTTTGGGACTCATTCCTTCAGGATCGGGGCAGCTACTGAAGCCGGTAATCGGGGGTGGTCTAGGGGGGAAATTATGAGGCTGGGGCGCTGGTCTTCCAACTGTTTTCAGCGCTATGTGCGGAGCGATACAGATGATGCGCTTGCGGCCTCCTCTTTTTCTTGATGCTCATATTGTTTATTCTTGTCTCCGGATTTGTCTATTTGGATTGTGGGCCATTCTTTTGTTAAGTGGGCCCAGGTGCAAGCTCGCGATTGCTATTTTGGAAAGATGTTGGGTTTCAATGAACACTTTTTTAACATTGTTTGGAAAGGAAAAGGGGGAATGTTGTGGAAGGAGTTGGTTCCGTCTTTGAATAAATGGTTGGTTAGGGGTCAATGTCTGGATGTTTTGCTAATTTATTTGGGAGAGAATGACCTTTGTGGGGTGAAGGGAGTTGTTTTTTTATGTGCTATCAAGAGGGACTTGGCTCTTTTGAAGGAAAAGTGGTCTGGTTGCCATGTTTTGTGGACTGAGGTGGTGTCTCGTAGGATTTAGAGGGGTGTGCGTAATCCTAGGGTGATTGATAGAGCGCGTTGGAAGGTCAATTTGGAAGTTTTTCGATTTTGTAGGTCATTAGGTTTTAGTAGAGTTTGCCATAAGTGAGTCTGTAGAGTTTTTTAGGAGTGATGGTGTCCATCTATCTAGGTTGGGTATGAACCTTTATCTACTTGAGTTGAGAGAGGTTCTGTCAAGGTGCCTTAATGTACAGGAACATTTCAGGGTAGGGTAATTATTTTGTTTCAGGGCATCTGGTTCTCAATTTCTTAGCTGGCGTTTATTGTTCTGGTTGTGGGGGGGCAGAAAGGGGGGGTAGTTTTACTCCCCCCGCGGCTTTCTTGGTGGCAAGATTGGTGGACGTTTTGCCAGGGTTGGCTGAGTTTTTGTGTTGGATTGTTATAGTTGGGTCTTCGACAGGGATTGTTTGAGCAGGTTTATTGTTGGGGCATTTACAGAGGTTGGGTGATCGTAAATTGGTGAAGGGGCAGGCTTGGGATTTTTGGTATAATAGATGTTTATTTTGATAAGCATATGTGTTATGTTTTGAATTATGATATTGTATTTTGTAATGTTGTAATGCTGGGGTGGGGGCGGGGTTCAAAGATCTGTTAGGGGCGGGAAAGGGGATCAAGGGTTAGTTATATGTCCTATTTAGTGAGATTTAGTTTTATAAGGCATTGCCGAGGAATTTGTATTGTGATGTGCACCTGTTCCAATAAAGCGGCCTTTTTCACACTTAGAAGTTGTTTGTTGTCTTCTCCCCCCCCACCCCCAACCCCCCCACCACCCCTCCCTCCCAACAAATTGCCCATGCAAGCCCAGATGCACTCAACAGCTGCTGGAAGTTTATTAACCTGGCAGCCAGCTGATTTGTACCAGTACCACAAAATGCGAGATTCAGAGCAGTCTCACTGTTTAGAAAGATTATTTATGAATGCATCCTTTCACAATGGTGTGTTAAGCATCCATAACCGCTCGAGACAGGTCACAAAGGCGGTGAGAAGTATTAGCCATAATGCGCTCCAGAATTCATTCTTCTGAACGCGGTCATCGCGCTAAATGAATATTCACCCCAGTGCCTTAAAAAAATATCTCTTACGGAGGAAGGCCATGTGATGGACATTACCAGCTGCGTAAACACAATACATGTTACGCCCCGGCTGCCACAGCGGGAAAATCCTACAGTGCAGTACCGGCATTGAGTTTGAAGGCAGTGTCCTGGCCTTCTAAGCAACAACCCCTGCCCTATTTAAATGTAACTTCTTGTTTGCAGACAAATTCAAGAATACGACTACAGCATGAAATAGTTGAACAAAGTTGATGAGCATGTTTTGAATTTAATTACAGAACGCAGTCACAGTCCTGAAGAGAAGCCCTTTAATTGATAGGGGTTTCGAAACGCGTTGGCACCTTTCTCACGAACAAGGGAGCAGCTGAAGTGATAAATTAATAAAGCAATTGAGGGAAATTGTATTTATGCTGTTGTTTCTCTTTTGCTTGAATTTAAAATATCCCCGCTGGGTGGTACCCTGAGTCTGTTGCATAGGGTTACCTTGACAATGTTTTGTTGTTGACTGGCAGCAATTTTAATTCATTAAAATGTGTTTAAGTCTGGTTGTTTTCAATGTATAAAATGTCCGTTTGTGAAATCACCTTTGAACTGTTTTTCCACTCCATTTGTTGTCACCAATTGTGTCTGTAAATGTATGAACATTGTGAAGTGTTGTCCTTCTTATCCTTGTGTAAACGTTAATGAAGGAAATTAATGAACAAAACACATTATGATTAGATGATTGGATCATCTTACTAAGGATGTTGGTCCTAGTCTGTTAATTTTGTTTCCCGCACAATAAACTCTAGGAACTTCTTTTTCTTTATGTTTGTGAATGGGCACCAGCATGTTAAACAAAGAAATAACAAAAAAAACTAAAAAAAAGAATTGTCCAATATATATAAAATGCAAACAAATACAAACCATATTCTACACATGCACACAAAATAGATGGCTACACTAAACATATCAACATGTTTAACAAATCTAAAACACACGTCATATCTGACATCACTCACAGTTCTAATCAGACATATCATGATCGTTGCATGTGCCATACATACACTCACACCTACTACAACCAATACATTTGAAAATAACATGCCATAGTTGGTCATTTCATACAACACTGTAAGGAATAAATACAGCTCTCAAATCTACAATAATCACAGTGGAAAGGTGTCCACCTGCATACATACTTCATCCCCCATTAATTGTACTAATTGCAAAAGCTTACATATGGACGTACATGACTTAGAAATACATTTCTAATAGAAAATGTCGTTTCCAAGTGAGACATAACACTAGTTATTTCTGTGTAGAACCATTAGGGTGTCACCCATAGTTTCAATCATGGTATCCCTGAACCATCTCATATTTTCCAAGTGTTTACACCTATGTTATGTAGCTCTATTTAGTGTATGCAGAGTTCGGCGCCAACTGGGGCAAAAAGGAAGGTACATGGTGGAAGTGCAGAAATAGCCATTCTTGAGTCGTCCTTAAAAGGGGAATCAATCCATCTCCATCCTGCTTTGTAAAAATGATGGACTGCCCCAAAATGACTAAGGAAAGAGACGTGTGTCCCAAATTTTTCCCAGAGGAATTTGAGTTAATAATTGAGGGGGTCCTCCAGCATTATCTTCAGCTGTTGCAGGTGTGGTGGGGTCACATGGACAGATGGTGAAACGGTTCACCAAGCCATTTAAAAGATATTGCCATATATTGCACTTCAGTGGTGGTTAGTAACCACATGGGCCCTGGGTACCACAAACGTTGGAAGGGCCTCTGGTGCTGGACCCGGATCAGGACCCAGGACATCATTAGAGATCCACTCAACCCTAAAACAGGATCCCCTTGGCTGAACCTACAGCAAAGGAGGGTCTTACACGTCATCTTCCTGCACTTCCAATACCAGCTGGAGAAAGATCAGCAGCATCACAGCCGTAATAATGTATGCATTTATTGAAGTTCTTGTATTTGTTCAGGTAAGTGTTCTTTATCTATATTGCCATAATGCAACAGCCTAATGTGTCAAATTACCAGGAAAATTGGTTTTCGTAGCAGTAGCAGTCAGTCCTCTGTCAAATTGGCGAGGCAGGTCGGAGGAGGGAGGTGGGGAGGAGGGGATGGGGGGGTCATCCCAAAAGAAAATATATAAAAAACGTACCTGAACGCCGCTGCCAATGCAGGCATTGCAACTTGCGCTTCCAGGCAAACTGGTAGCCTGTGCCTGCTCTCGCCAGGCCCAGCAATGTAGCTGGGACTGAAGAGAGCTTCACTGCGCATGATGGTATAAGACGGCCGGCCAAACCATCATGCGCAGTGAAGGGAGTGCACTTCCACTCCCCAATCACCAGTGTCATCCCCCGGACCCGCCCTCAAGACTCATCAGAGTCCTGGGGCAGGTCCAGGGGATTAAAATAAAACAATAATAAAATGGGTGCAAAGCCTGTTTTATTATCGTTTTATTTGAGGGAAGTGGCAGGTGGAGTGGAGCTCCACCGTCCTAATGGAGGGGCCGACACTGTTTAGTAGTGTAGGTCACATGAAATGTCAGGCTAGACACTGATCAAAACAACAAAGCAAATGACACGTAATTCATTCAGCTTAAGTGTAAACAATGGGAAACATTGCTTGAGTTACAACGCATGCGATTACAACGCGGTTGTTACAATGACCGTGTGGTTACATCGCAGTACCATTACAATGCGAGTCGTTACGACAACTTGCTGTAGGGGTGCTCTAAACTAAGGAATAATATAATTTGATATTCCAACACCTTCCCTACTGTTGCACAGACTGGAGTTGGAATAGTAAATCATGACTTGCGATGTAAAGGTACTGTAATGTAACAACACGGTCATTGTAACAACTGCGTTGTAATCAAATGCATTGTAAATGAATGCGATGTAAATGCCTATATTCGTAAACCATACTTGTTGGTGAAATGTATCCCAGGCAAACTATGCACGCAGTATTTAACAAATATTGCGCATGAAGCAAATATTTTAGCAATTCTGATTAATCAGTGTATGACATTGTGGCGTAGCTTGAGTAAGTGAAGATATCATAATTGCTAACATGGCTTGTTAAATGATTTGTACATATGTGTGCAAAAGAAGGAAAAGCACATGTCATGGGTGTTATGTTGTTGGTCACAAACATCTACAGGACAGTGGTCCAGCGAGAGTCTACCTCACAGAAACGAATGTGAAATTGGTTATATGGGTTCGCATGAAGTACAGAATGAATGCACCTGTGATTCTTCCTCTTTCTCCCTATTCTTCTGCGGTAACTATCAAGACCAAGTTGGGGATCAACAGTACTGGTGGGAAAGAAGTCATAGGACCTCATTTGAAATGCAGCATAGGAGAATACCTCCAAGGAGGTGGATCATGGAAAGAGATGGCCATTGACAGTGACAGCATGCCCAATTGAAGGCAGACAAAGTCCCAATCAAAGAGACACCGGCCCCTACAGAGGTGGGAGTCATCCTTGCCACCATTTGCAATGAGAAG
Organism: Lissotriton vulgaris; assembly: GCF_964263255.1. Classification (NCBI taxonomy): domain Eukaryota; kingdom Metazoa; phylum Chordata; class Amphibia; order Caudata; family Salamandridae; genus Lissotriton; species Lissotriton vulgaris. Next base: position 1,085,597,779 of record NC_141694.1, on the reverse strand, counting down.
TTTGTTGATGAGGTTTCTCCTTGCATGATAATGCCTCTCCTGTTGCCCCACATAAGGATTGCCCACCTGAAAGACCAGCACCTGAGAGAATGCTTCATTCCTGAAATTCCCAAGTCTTCATGTATCTCACCTTGCGACTCCCATACATGGGTGTCTAGAGCGAAACGGCAAAAAAGCCATGAAGCAGGTGCATTCTGTGTAGCAGACCATGTTGTATGTAGCAGAAATGTGTGTGTGCTCCTGCAAGAGTGTGACAATTTGGACTTCACATAAGTTTGGACTTTGATTTGGGATACTTAGATTTACGTTTTGGACTTTTTATTTAAACTGTTCACTTTACTTTGAATTATTTTCCCTTTTTACAATTTGTCAATAGGCTTTCATCAGCCCACCCTACATTTATATATTTCTACTTACCCTTCTCAAAGTGTAGTTTTCCTCTTTGTACTCGGATACTGTACCCTTTGATTCATGAGAAAATAGTTTCAAAATGTGACTATGTTTTCATTCTTTTCATTCTTTGTGGGCATGTTTGTGTGCATTTAATTACCTGAAGGTACTTAGTAAGATTAGCCTACACATGCAATTTGAGTTGTAACACGTTCCCAAATGTAGGCGCAGGTATACATGAGAAAACAGGGGGCATCAAGGCAAGTATAAAAGGTTTCACGATTGCATCGATGTACTTGTTCAATTAGTTGATGCTGCGGTAGGATTACACGTGCTGATTTTCCCTTGACTGAGTGATGTAGACATTCTGCTAAAAGAGAGCTGTGACTAGATTTGCAGGACTCCGAAGATCGTATTCGTCTCGTCCGTGGCAGCAATTGCTTTGCTGCTGCATGCTGTTTCACCATAATGATCTACACCTCCAGACTGTTTTTAGTTTTTAGAATTTAGATACATTTTATCATCAGAGCGGAAATAAACCTTGGGTGGTCTACACGCTGGATTCATTTTGAAACAATAGCAGAAGCTTGCATTAATTTGAATTATTAATTCAACACTTTTTTTCCAGAGTATGTTTATATTCTGTACATTGCAAGTGGAGAGCAAAGTTACCCCTCCAGCTGTTTCTCTGCATCCAGTGCAATCGCTACTACCTGCATTCACATTGAGAATAATGACTTTCTTTCTGTGAGTTGGTTTGACTGGATGATTGCATACATATCAACCCTTTGAAGTAGCTCGGCAGGGATCAAAGCTGACTTCAGTTTTTCGAAGACTCGGTATGATCATATTTTACCTTCCAGATGTGTATGTTAAAAGCACACTGATGAAAGTGTATTCAAGTTTTATGTTCTATTAAACATAGTATTCTTTTTTTTTAACTGGGCTCTGTCGTTTCGCACTCTTCTTCGAGCTGCGAACCTCCCTGGAAACCTGCCAGAGAAGTAGCTTAAGGGCTTAAAAATGTATGCAGTGCTTTAACGAGGATTAAAGAGATGGGGAGCCCTAACCTGTAGGTGACTTGAGAAGCCTTTATATAAGGCATGGTCCATGTCATTAATACAGTTGAAATTGAATCCTGTGCTTGACAAATTCATCAAATGGGTCTAACTGGAAAAGGCGTAATACATCAGCAGGATATTTGATCTAACTCTGTGTATAGCAGCTTTACACACGGGCAAGATCAATTAAAAACCTATGTTTAAAACTGAGTGGCAACACATTAGTTATTCAGTTGAAACGGAATTATCCTTTACGGCCTGGAAAGGTAAAGTTGTACCTTTTGCATATGAACGCCAAGAAGGTGTATTTTATTTTTTCCTGAGCATGTGAATGACAGAAACAGAGGGGTATATTCACAAGGAAATGGTGCAACTTAGCACTGGGGCAAATTTAGCAGCACTGCTCCTCATCATTTTAAAAATGCAGGGATGCACCATTTTCAAAAGAATACTTTGCACCCCTGTGTTTTCTCTCGCGCTTGCGCTAATAAATAGCTGCGTAGCACCTACACAGACACCTTTGCGCCATAGTGCAACAGCGCCTGCTTTGCAGGGATGATTTCCTGCAACACAGACACCTTTGCACCATAGTACAAGGGTACCTGCAGTCACCCTTGCACCAAGGTTCAAGGGTGTCTGTGTTGCAGGGAATTATTGTTTATGTGCGGGAAGGGACACCTTCCTGCGAAACAAAATGGCCGCTCCCTGACGAGCTCCGAGATGTCGAGAAGCGCTCTTTGACGAAGGGCTCATTTAAGTCGGCGTTTCTTCACTCAAACTGTGAATTCCTTAATCGGAAGCACCTCTCCTCATCTGGGTATGTTTACAGGGCACAATATGCCGCTTTTCACCTGCAATTTTGCTAGATTGCTCCTTCCTTGATAACGGCTGCCATTTTGTTTTGTTTTTCACAAGCAGCGTTTTTTTTTCTTTTCTCTTCTCTCCATTCCCTGCTGCTGCTATACCACATGGCTAGCCTTTTTGTTGCCATTCCTGCTGGCAGTTTTGTTTTTTGCTTGCTGAGCCTTTCTCCTCTATGAAGCTTCTTCTGCTCATGTGTGTTTTCCAATTACCTCAAGTTCACACATGCGTCATGGTCTCTACCTCCTCATGAAAGCTCTACCAAGCACTCTTAAGTTTCCTCCAGATTAGTAGAGGTACTGTTTTATTTTTTTTGCTTGGCTATATTTTCACTTGAGTTTCTGCCTCAATTTGGAACTGCTTTTATCGGCTCCTCATCCTGACGTCTGCTGCCTCCTGTGCTATTTTGCTGCTGCCTCACCTGCTGGTGGCCCCTTCATGACTCTTTTCTTGCCATCATCTGATCTCAGTGGTGTTGGATGCACAATGGAGCAAGTACACACTTCTAAGGTTCACGGCGCCACCTCTGCTACACCTAAAGACTCTGTCGCTGCTGGTAATTGCCTTAAAAAAGATCCCCCATCTCCATCAAAGTCTCCACTCCCTGTCACACTGGAGGATATTATAGAGAAATTACGCCTTATACGCCCTTTCATGACAGACACCACTACTACTCTTCAGAGACTTGACAATAAGTGGTCCAGTCTGGATAAGAGAATAACTGATGTGGAGCAGAAAGTAAGCGATGCTCAAGATGTTGTAGAAAGGGTGGCTTGTCTTACTAAGGAGGTTGACCAGCTCAAGAAAACTTCTGAGGATTTGTAAAATCAAAATAACCGCAACAACCTGCGCATTTATGGATTTCCGGAAAATTCAGAGGGGTCTGAAATCATCCAGGATTTGAAGTCTCAAGTCCTTCCTATTACTGGTATTCCTAAGCACCTGGATGTCAACATTCAAAGGGCTCACCGTCTTGGACCAAAGAAGTCTTCCTCCACTTCAAAGCCCAGAGGCATTATTGCTTACTTCCTCCTTTACTCTGACCTCATGACTATTTTTCATTCTGCTAAGCAGCACAAGCAGCTGCTTTGGTCCGGTCATAAGGTATTCCTCACACAAGATGTCTCTCGACCAACTGCTGCGTGACGGAAGAAGTTTCTGAACTTAAGGCCCACTCTTAGATCAATGAATGCTCAATATGGCCTTATCCACCCTTGTTTTTTCAAAGTCACATACAAAGAACGTACTTACAGTTTTGATGATCCGACGGATCTTCGGAAGTTTATCCACACTCATAAGGAGGAATCCATGGAGTTCAGCAAACCCTAGCTTTTATTTGCTTATATTTGTTGTCTTATCTTATTTGGTATCTTGTCCCTTGTGGTAACTCTGTTCCTGTTCTTCTCTTTTTGTTTACAGATCCTTATCTCGTAGTTCTCGTTGTCCAATCCATTTTTTGTACTGCCCCGATGTATGTACTCTACATCTGATATGCTGCTCTTCCTTCCCACCTGTTTGGTAAGTTCCCTTCATTTGTCTTCCTTAGTCACTTTTGGTCTTCTTTTTCTTTTTTTTGATGAAATTGGTGTCGATGTGATCATATTAATTTTCCTTCTCTTCCCTCGTCGGTCAGTGCGGTTGTCTTGTCCTTCGCAGCTCCCTCTCCCACTTCATTGTTCTTGTTTTTCACTGTCTCCATGGCTAAAGCTTCCCGGCTTGTTGCCGTCTTCTTTTTCTCACTTTATCTCTTGGTAGCTTTGTTCTCCCTTTCTTTCCTTCCTGTCTTCACTTATCCCCATCTGTTCATTATTTCCTCTCCTTCTTTTCTCACCTCCTTTACGTTCTCTCCCCTAGATTTATTTCTTTTTATCATGTCACTCTCTTTTTTCATGGCACTCTATGGTACATCTTGTTCCTTTTCCTCTCTCTTCTTTGCTATTCATATTCTGACTCTTCTTTGCATTTTCAACTTCTCGACAATTTGCTCTTTTCTCTTTTTTTTCATGGGTGGTTACTGTTCCCACTGTTTCACTTGCTATCTCCCCTCAAATACTCTTTTTTCTTTCTTCTATATCTTTTTTCCCATGTGTATCCCTATCAGGTTACAATCCTTCTTTCCTATCTTCTGGCCTACTCTTCTTTGATTTCCGGAGATGATTGGTCTTCGTGTCATTTCCTGCAATGTTAAAAGACTCCGCAATCCGGTTAAGAAACAACGAGTCCTTTCCCATTTAGCTAGATTGAAATGTCAAATTACTCTGTTGCAAGAAACTCACCTCTCCCTCAAAGATTTGTCTTCTCTACGCAAACAATGGATGGGCGACATCTTCTGTTTCCCCTCCGTTGGCAACAAAAATGGTGTTATCATTTTGTTTCACAAGTGGTTATCTATCCAGTTAAAAAATGAGTATTCAGATACTAATGGTAGATGTTTGTTTTTGGATGTACAAGTTAATAATGCGGATTTATCCATTTGTAATGTTTATGGCCCTACAGGTGTGGATTTAACCTTCTGGAATGATTTCTCTATGCTTCTCTCATCGCATGCATCTGTTGATTTAATTGTGGGTGGTGACTGCAATGAATTGATGGATCCTTTTTTAGATCACAAGTCCCAATCTAGAGTTATCCCTAACAAGATGCAAAAGTCCTTTTTCAAAGCCATATCCTCTAGGCGCTTAATTGACTCCTGGAGATTGTCCCACCCTGATACTCTAGAATTTTCCTTTTTTTCTCCTGTGCATCACACTACCGCATAGACTACATTTTTCTTACCCAACACACCCTACAATTTATGACTAATGCAGAAATTGGCTCTATCCTTATTTCAGACCACGCTCCCATTATTCTTGATATTGACCTAACCTCTCCCACACCCAGTTCCCGTCGCTGGCGCTTCAACAACTCCCTTCTCTTGGACCCAAAATTCACCGAACAATTTAATCTTTTTATGAAGGAATTTTTCCACAATAACCTTAATTCGGCTGATCAATTTCACTTTGTTTGGGATGCTTTTAAAGCAGCGGCTAGAGGGTATATCATTGATTTTGATTCTCGTAAGAAGAAACAAGCCCTTTCTAAATCTTCCCTCATTCTTAAACAAATTAAGGAACTAGAACACCTTTTCTATACCTCCAATTCTGCTGATGCTCTTTCCTCTCTTAAAGCTAAAATTCAATTTAATAAACATTCTTGGGATGCAGCTTGTAATAACCTTCTTAAATTCAATTCCAAAATGTATGGCAGGCGCAATAAAGCTGGCAAATCTCTTGCTAACTATCTCAACATTAAGAAACAGAAATCCAAGATTGCAGTCATAACTGGTGTTTATGGGGATCGTCATTCTTCAGATGATAAGATCCTTGAATGTTTTGTTCAGTATTATTCTTCCTTGTATACACCAGAGTCTAATTGATTCATTTTTTCAGTCCATTCCCAAATCTTTGAACTCGGATCTTGATTTCTCCTCCCTCGACGCACCAATCTCCGAAAAAGAGATTCTTCAAGCCATTACTCTTTTACCAAAAGATAAGTCCCCGGGTCCTGATGGCTTCACTGTCTGTTTCTATTTTCACTTCAAGAATGTTTTAATTCCATATCTATCCTCCTTGATTACTAGTTTCCTGTCCATGGGGGAATCCAAAGGCTCTTTTTCGCAAGCTATGTTATGTTTACTTCCTAAGAAAGACAAAGATCCGTCACTACGTAAAAATTACCGGCCCATATCCCTAATTAATACCAATTGCAAAATTTACTCCAAAATTTTAGCCTCCCGAATTAATGTTCTTATTCCCGACCTAGTCAATATTTATCAATCTGGTTTAGTCAAGGGTAGATCCATCACAGACAATTCTCGAACTCTTCTAAACATTATTCACCTTGCCTCTAAACTGTCCTCTCCACTTACCGCTATCACCCTTGATGCTGAAAAAGCTTTCGATAGGGTTAGCTGGTATTTTATGTTTTAGGCCCTCCGTTGGCATGGTTCTAGTCCTCACATTATTAAACTCATCCATTTACTGTACTCATCTCCCTCTACCTCAATTTGGGTTAATGGTGTTCAATCTTCTTATTTTCCACTTCACAGAGGCACTAGACAGGGCTGTCCCCTATCCCCTCTCCTCTTTATTTTAGCCCTAGAACCCTTTCTTGAAAAAATATGTCGTTCCACATCATACTCTGGTTTAGTACATAAGAACATTGATATTAAATTCACTGCTTATGCTGATGACATTTTACTTCATATTTCTAAACCTAATACATCTCTACCTGCTCTTTTCTCCTTATTACGCGAATACTCTATGGTCTCTGGATACAAGTTGAATATCTATAAATCCTAAGTATTGCCCCTTAATAAATTCTGTCTTCCCCGTATGTTTCAAGGCTCTGGCTTTGAATGGAACCCACAGCACATTAAATGTCTTGGTATTCTCTATACTAACAATATTAAAGAAACTATTACAATTAATCACAAAGATATTCTTGCCAAGCTTTCCACACTTATAGACCGTGGATCTCCATTATTTCTATCCTGGTTGGGGAGATTGGCAACAATTAAAATGATGCTTCTTCCTATTATTAATTTCTATCTCTCAATGCTTCCCATCTCTCTTCCTGCATATTTTTTTACTCTCATTAATCGTATTCTCATTTGGTTTTTATGGAATAATCGCAAGTCTACGATTTCTTTAACTCGCCTCCAACAACCGAAGAATCTGGGAGGAGTTAACTTTCCCAACCTTACCCGTTTTCATTCCTCCTTTACCCAGAAACAAATATGGCCCTTTTTATCAGATTCCTCCCCTCTTCCTGTTACAGCTTAGAGTGCCATTGAATCGGCTCAGCATTTGCCTTTTTCTTTTCTTATCGCTACTCGCTTGTCTCAACCTCCCAAAATATTTCTTTCACCCATTTTCAAACATTCTAGGGCGCTCGCACTCTCTTTATTTCGCTCCTCCTTCTCTCAATCACGCCTACATTCTCTCACCCCGTTATGGTATAATCAATCCCTTAAGATCAACAATAAAGCCCTTTTTGGAAGGAGTGGATTGATAAAGGCATAATATATGCGGATTCACTCCTTGTTGTCAATTCCTTGTTAGATTTCTCTGTTATCAGTACCACCTTCAACATTTCAAACACGTACTCTTCCCAATACCCAGCTCTTAAATCAGCCCTCACCACCATCCTATCATACCACAATTCCCTTCCCGATTTCGTTCCGTCAGACCCCTCTCCACCAGATTTTTATACTCCCCTTAAAGCTGCTGTTATTAATAAGATTCTTTCCCTTTCCACCTCAGTTCGTCCCAAATCCAAACCCGAGCTTACATGGGAAAGAGATCTGTCACAAGAATTTTACCTTCCTGTCTGGGATTCCATTTGGTCTAAAATTCACATCGCTTCTCGCTCTGCTAGCACCACACAGACTTTTTTTTTTTTATAATCGTCTTTTTCTGACCCCCTCGGATTTATTTAAATTTAAATCTTTGGATTCCAGTCAATGTTGGTCCTGTCCTCATGCAGACAGCGATCTTTTTCAAATGTTTTTCCACTGTCCGTTAGTCAAATCCCTTTGGTAACAAATATGATCTAAATTGAATGAGATTTTAGGAGGTAAATACACTTTTGATATTGTTCATATTTTCCTTGGTGGTTCTTCCCCCATATGGAATGTTTCAAGCAATGTCCGTAATTTTATAGATATGTTCATAGCTATTTCCTTGCAGGTGATCACTACGAACTGGAAGGATACATCACAGATTTCTTACAATGCTTGGTGGAATTTGATCTGTCATCACCATAGACTTGATCGTGCCTATGCTACTACTACTCCCCTTTTGATTAAAAGGGATTTGTTATGGTTACCTTTAACTGATTTTCTTTCCAAACGTTTACCTTAACTTTTGTCTATATATTGTTAATACACAGTTTATACATTGTTTGCATTTTTTTTCTTTTTCTCTCTTTCCCCTCCCCCTTTCTCTTTCTCCTTCTTCTCTTTTCTTTCTCCCTTCTCTCCTTCTCCACAAAACCTTTTAAAAAATGCATTTTCTCTTAGTATGTTTTTTTATTATTCCCTTTTGGGAATTTCCTCGATTCCACTTTCATACCGTTTATCTCAATTTGTTTTTTCTTATTGCTAGTTATTTTGTACTGATGTTTTACATGGTATATTTCTCTCAATAAAGCTTTCTAAACTTAAAAAAAAGAAAAAAATAAATGTGTTCCAGTAGTAAACGTGGCTATGAACACATGCACAAGCGTCACTTTTGTATTATAAATCTGAAAATGGATGAGAGGTAGGATGTTGTGGAGAATCCACCACTAAAAAAGGCAGAGTGGGCTTTAACATCATAATGGCAGCCTCCAATCCTGTCTGCAGAGTTTTCAAGGCTATCAGGATTATGCAACAATATGGAGTTTATCTAAATTATGCATCAATCAAAGATAAGTTATATGGCACATTTTCTTGCAACATTATTTTTATCAGGCGAAATATTTCATCCTTTGATCTAGAACCAATATTACATCAGAGACGCCTCCTTTGTTCATGAACTGCGCAAAAACTCAAGACCTGACTCTTCACCAAGCCCCGGCCCTGGCTCGGACCGCAGAGCTGCTGCTTCAGTGCCAGGAAACTCCCCTCTGTGTGAGTTTTGCCCTTTACAAATACCATTAAAGTAACACTTTTAGTTGAAATCAGTAAATTATACAAGTTAGATAGCAAATTACGTGCAAATGTTGTGGGCCCACAACTATATAGCTGCAGCCAGAGAAAATGCAGATATTGAAAGGAGGTGAGTCAGATTCACTATTCCAGTCTAACAAACAGTGGAGAAAAAAACGTACTTTCTGCATACATTCTACAGTGTCAGACTCACTATTCTTGTTCCAGTCCAACAATAGCAGACGAAAATGCACGGGTGGGGGAGTTTAGATTTACTATACTAACTACTGTCTAACACACACTCAGGAAAATGCACAATGGGGTTGCCTAACTGCACTCTAATAAACACTAAGGAAAATCCACACATTTGGGGAGGTTCTGATTCACTAAATTCCACTATTCTAAATACACATTAGGTATAATGTCATACTTTTCACATATAGAAAAATGTTTTTTAATGACCATGTACATTAGTATTGTGCAAAAAGTATTTCAGTGTATTAAAAAAAAGCATTTTAAAATAAACTGTACCAGGTAGACCCCCATAAAAAACATACAAACAGTGCAAAAGTTAATTGAAAGGTAACAATATTTAGAAAAAACACAACCCACATATACCATTAACCCACCAAGTAGCATAAAAATACATTAATATTTATTAAATAAAGCATGTAAACAAAAATAACAATGTCAGACATTAGACCTTTAATTTATTAAGCAATTAGCTAATGATATAGATTTTAAAATAGCAGTACCCACCCGAGACGCAATACTTCACATAAGACACTGAGTGGTGATAGTTAGGACTGTTTCCATAGAAAAATTGATCATTTGGCTTACTAACAACTTTGGCACCAATTGATAAATATTATCGAAATTTAAAAAAAAATCTACTTTACCTCAGCTTCATTATAGGAAATTTTGGGGTGATCTGTCAAGCGGGGATCGAGAAAAAGAGGGGTTCCCAAAACATGTGTTCCTTGTGCAATTTCACATAGGAAAATTGAATAGAGATATCGCAAAAACAGGCAAAAAGAATTACGCCAAATTTGGCAAACAGCTAGATTTTGACTTGGAATTTGGTGCAAATTAGTTCAGTAGTTTTTAATAAATGAATGTTCAAAATTTACATATGTTTCCAATCCGGGGAATCTCTGAGCCAAACTATGCATTGTGATTGCCTGGCAAGAACGTGAAGGCCCTCATGTACACACACCCACATGCACAGTTACACACCCACACATAATCAAACACCCCTGCACACTCAGTCACACACACACACACACACACACCCAGACACACACCTACACGAACTACCACACAGATTCCCTCACACACAATTACATCCACAAATACACACAATCATGCAAACATTCAGACACACACATGCACACAGACACAGTTACACAGATCTGGACATACATCTACACACACTTCAACACACATTCCCTCACACAACTACACCCACACAACTCCACATACTGTCACACACACCTACATACACATTCCCTTGAAAACACACACACACTCACAATTGCATCCAAACACAGTCACACATACACCAAGAAACACACCTCCACATATGATGAGGCCTAATGGATGGAGCGGTCAACCTCAAAACTGGGGAACTGGGTACAAGTTTCAGCAGGGACACTGAACATCCTGTAGTTCTCGGTGAACCACTTAATCTCCCTGTGCCTAATAAAATGAGTGTGTCTGCCTGTAACACAACTGGTAAAATGTAAGGTGATCTAATACCCTCAGGTCAAGTTCCCATTATGTAACACAAAAAAACCCACAAACAACTACCACTGCTCTCTCCACACACATTCAGTCGCACATACACCCAGATGCATACCTCCACACAAATTCTCTCAGAAACCTACACAACTACACCCACGAACACACGGCCACATGCACATACATAGAGACATTGCCACACATGTATCAATGTGTACAGACGTAGGCAGTTGTGATTTTAAATGGGAGCTTGGGTTACAATGTTGATTGTTTTAAAAAGAAAGTTGGATTGGATTAATAAATCCACTGCAGTGCCACCTAAATAGCCAGAAAACAATGTTTTTTGATCAGTGCAGTACCCATGGCGGATCACCGGATCAGCAAAATAAATTAAAAAATATTCTTTAAAAAATTTGTCATTTGGTTGCTGAGTGGCTCTGAAAAGAAATGTGTTAACAAACAGTGTGCACACTTATGAGCAGAACTGGACACATTCCTTGAAATTAAGTAACTTACTATTCCCATCTGATATGAAATGGGCTATGCTCTTTCGGTAAACTGCTGGAATGGTGGATCTTATCGTGGTAAACTGAGTCCATCCCATGGTAACAGAGTAATGCCAACATTGCTTTGTTGACATGTCACCAAGATTTCCGCATCTTTGGGCAAACTTGTCTTGACACCTGCCACTTATGCTTTTGACATATGTTGGAATACACAAAGGCAGTGTGAGAAAATACAGTCATATAATGTATGAATGTTGCCTTCATTTAAATTTAGAGCTCTACGCCTTCGATTAAGCCTAAATCATTACCACCACAGTGCACCTTCATGAGGTCAGGGTGCTTGAAATCGAAACCATAAGCAACAAATGATGCTAATTCATACCTTTGTGGACAATTCAAGTAATGGCCACTTGGGTAAATCCAAGCTCCCTGTCAATTTCACAGTTGTGGCATGCCCTCCATCCCAGAAGATAAAGCTGCGGCCCATAATCAACACTAAACCCATGATGCTGGTAATCTGTGAAAGGACAGTAAGTAGCAGAATCAGAACATTTCAGGAAGTGCATGGAGTTGGAAGAAAATTAAAAAAGACTGAATAAAAATTATTGTGATTGGCTGATATTGGTGTGCTGAATATTAGGTTAGGTAGTCAATAACTGCTATTTGTATTGCTTCTTCTGGTTGGGAGAAATAGTGTAATTAAACCACATATTTACAAATTATTACAGATCAATGTAGGTCCATACAAATCAATTCAAAGTTTTTAGGGTAAATTTCAACCCCAAAAGGTTTTTTCTATTAAGAGAATTTCTTATACAGTCATGAAAAAGCCTTGAATTATACACAACTTATACACAAACCATTACATCACAAATTTAAAAACAATACAATACAACATGTGTTGATATCCTTATGTCGACGCATTTCGGTGTATCCGATTATTTGAAAACACCTTCCTCAGTACAAATACATTAAAAACGAATATTCTAGACTGTACCAGCCAACATATTCAATTACACTGGCAACTGCTACCAATCAATCTTTTTAGGAGGGGATTAATGTAATGTTTCCTCCTGCCTCCAAATCTCAATGTTACTGGTATAAAATGGGTTTCATAAAGTCACCACTTGTCATAATATGTGGTACTGATGATTCTTTATTTACTTTCACCCCTTCAATTCTAGAAGCTAATGTTTGTTCTTGTGTCCAACCATTTACATTAGGTTGCTGTTATTTTTGAGAATTGTCTCATAGGGTTAAAGTTTATTAAAATCTGGGAGCTTGTTCGGTATCCCACTCAGTCCAAAGAATCCACCGTCTTTCGGAATATAGCGTGACACTCATTCCTTCAGGCGCTGAAACATCTGCCGTAACGGGGGTTCTGTTCGATTGTATAAAAAAAAAACCGCAGGAGGCAGATGGGAGCCGAAGCAGGAGCGTTATATCAGTCTCCGCCCACTAAAGCCCTAGCAAGTTTCACAGGCATCCAGCTTGAGGCCCACGTGGAGCAGGGCAGACTAGCCGAGGCAGCAGGCAATGCCAGGTCGGCTTCCGGCCCAGCTAAATAGCACGGAGCCTGTGATACCCATCAGTTCACAGGGAGTGAACATGTAGATAGGTGGGCTCTTTAGAGGGTGGCAGGGGCAGCAGTGTATCAGGTAGCCAAAGGCAGAGCTGGGGTGAATGTACCGCTTGGTCCAAAGTCCAGTAACGGGACCCTGTTCAGGTGGTGACCACTGGCTACGCCTCTCCATTGTGCGGTGCACTGCATGGGGTCAAATCATACTCTTTCCCAGTGTAGCAGGCCATCTAGGCCCAATGCTGAGGCCTGGTCCCTGTGTGCACCGGGCTGCAGTAAGAGACACACACACATGGGTTATGGTGTCAGTGAAGGCCACAAGCAACCTTACGCCCCTTTAATAATACATACCTGGGCCGCACCCGGCCTGGGGAGTGACACAATGGGTGTTGCGTGGGGTAGAGGCTGGATAGCTCTCCACACTATTGAGGGTATCAGAAGGTGCAGACCTGATCCAATAGCATAACTTGATAAATGCATTTTTCCTGGACACATATTACTGGGAGAGATCAAACTCTATGTGAATCTGGACCACTAAAGCTGATCTTGGGAGGTGAAAGAAACCCTTTTAGATTATATCATTAGTGCAATGGAGCAATTTAGCATTGTTCCCATCATGATTTCACTCCCATATGAAAGGATCAGTAGGGCTGTTGCCTACATAGCTTGCAAGATTGGGTCCATGCTGAGGCCCCTTAGGTTTTTCCATAGGTTTGACAGGGTGGTCCGAAGGGCAAATGCCTTATTTTTATTGGAGGCCTTTTGCTTCTGAAAGGACCAATATGTGTCTAGCCAAACCCCAAGGTATTAACATTCTGGTACCATTTCGATATTAACTCAACCCATTTGGCACATGGCTAGTTTGTTCATTCGCCTCCAGAGATGATGATTTTGATCTTTTCAAAGTTCATCTCCAGTTTGTTGAACTTTGTGTATTTTAAAAGGATATTTATGAGTCCCACTAAGGTGTGGCTCAGCAAGATGACGGCATCAGCATAAAGCCAGTTAGATAGCGGCCTATTTCCAACGATTAGATGGTGCAAGTTAGCTTTATCTAACTCTCCTGTAAGGTCCGAGGTAAGCAAGCTAAAAAGCAAATTTTTAAAAAATATATTTTTATTGATTTGCAAAGAGGACAGTCACCTTCGTCGCCACTCAGGACAGATTCTGTGGCTAACCAATCAATAAAACATAACATTTTAATCACTTTGATTGACATTGCAAATGGTGTTCTTGAACATATAGATCACAACACTCCTGCCTAACATTTGTTGTGAAAATGCACATACACATTTCAACATTCCTCAGTGTCAGGGACTTCTTCATCTTGAGTCCGCACCAGGAGATACTGATGTAAGTGTACCCATATATATTTGGGTTTAGATGCTGCAGGGAGTTCCTCAGCATATAATTCGAGATTATCTTTACAATATACTATGTCTTGGACCCAATGATTAAGATGTGGGGTTAGCGTACCTTCTCAGGTGAGTGCTATGCATCGCTTTGCCAATAAAAGGGCAAATCTCACAAACTCGCTATCGCCCCCTTCAGGTGAGACACATAACTCAACAAACAAACCAAGGGTGTGCACCCTATTGTAGCTCCTGACATATGTTAAATACAGTTCAGTATTTCCTCCCAGTATTGAGCCACTGGCGGGCAGTACCATGCAAGTTACCAGAAATCTGCATCTGAGTAACCATATTTCTTACAGTTACTCGTGCCCCTAAGACCATATGTATATAACTTGAGAGGTGTGTGGTATACCTGGTGAATATATTTAAATTGGATGAGTCTCAAATTACCATTGGGAGTGAGTTTCCCTGTAAGGGCACAGATATGTTCCCATTCCAGTGACATCAGTAAGGGGTCAAATCTTTCATTCCAGTGGCACAGACTTCTATCAGTGTCTCTCAATTTCTCTTCTCTCACATCTCTGTATAGTTTGGTAACTATATGGTGCAGTGTGGGTGCTACTAGGAGAAGCTGTAGGGCTTTTGATGTAGATGGTTCAGCAGGGAATGTTGTGTAGTGCATTTTTACTGTGAGCTTCAAGAGATGCACCTGAACTGAAATAGCAGGGAACAATTAGTAATGTGTTGTATGTCTTCAACTGTTATAAAACACCCACCAGATAAACGTCCTGCATTCGATCAATGCCAGCCTCTATGAGTAACCTCATCGAGCCCTGTTGCTGTGTCACTGTAAGGGCTGCGTGATCTGTCAATGGTAAAGCCAAAAAAAACACTTGATGGACAGATGTAGAACAATGTCATACATTCACCCCAGTACAGAGATCTGGGCCTAACTCCTGCCCGAATTGCCAGGCCAGGTCCTCCCTGGACTGGAAATAAGCATCCTAGGACCAGTTTCTGGCTTTTAGCCCTCATCAGCCAGGATCGCTTGACTCCAGTGGCATGGAGAGCACGGGACTCACTTCTGAGCATACCCGTCCCACTCGGAGTGGCAAATGCAAATAAAACACTTGATGGACAGAATTCGGAACAATGTCATACATTCACCCCAGTACAGAGATCTGGGCCTAAATCCATTGTTTTTATTTTTTTATTTTTTTGTAAGACCTTTATTACAATTCGTTAATCATACACAGCCACGAGCCTACAACCCTGGGGCCGGCTGCAAACCAATAGACAGGACATAGTGATGAGTTATATAGACATTTCTAAATACAATAATGTTAGTTCCGGCATTATATTGCAGATCATGAGGTCTTAGAGTTTTATAATTTTGTAGATTGTCAACAGTGAACACAAAATAAACAAAATAGCAACATAAAGATGAGACTCTTACAAGCTAACTGGCTCAGTAGTAGTATGGCATTGAATCATGGTGTCTATAGACATATGGGACTGAATGCTGCATAATTCCTATAGAGTAGCCCTTACATCTGGGTCATTCCTCCTCACTTGTATTCAGTGTCAGTATATAGTCCGTGAAATCGCACCAGAAGTCCTTGGGCCTGGATTTTGCAGGCAATTCTTCTTCATAGGTCTGTAGTTTGTCTCTACAGCTGGCCATATCCTGCAGCCATCTGGATGTTTTGGGTACTTGCCTGCTGTGCCAGCATTGTGCAATCTGTCTCTTGGCCAACAGTAGTGCTATCACACAAAATGTACGCCGTGTAGCTCTGAGCTGCGGTACTACACCCAGCAGACAAGTGCGGATTGTGCACCCCATCTCAACCCCCAACATAGCGGACAGCGCAGTTACCATTTCCATCCAATAAGCATGAACCGCAGAACAGGACCAAGCCAAATGTGCAAACCCTGCTCCCTCTCCATTACATCTTTTACACCTGTCGTTATCCTGCAGCCCAAATTTGTACATGCGCGCAGGTGTGTAGTATGCCTGATGTACAAACCTGTAATGAATAATTCTTAAATTACCATTTGGAGTAAGGATTTGTGTTAATGCACAGGCTTGCTGGCATTCGTTTTCGGATAGTGGTTCCTCCAGTACCTCGTCCCATCTTGCTTTAGCCTTGTCAGTGGTGTACAGTATCTCAGCCTGTGCCGTGGTGTACAATCTAGACACCAGGTGTGATAAATCTTGTGTGGTAATGATCAACTGTAGTGTGTCCAGGCTATCGGGTTCAATAGGGAACATTGGATAGTGTACCTGCATATCACGTTTCAGTCTGTAGTGCGTGAATTGAAACATGGGCGTTTTATTTTGGATATACGTTAGGTCCTCTGTGTTTACAAAGGAGCCCTCATGAAACATGTCTCCCATTTTTTCAATGCCCACTTGTTGCAACAGAGACATGCCCACTTTTTCCCCCGTGACCGATAGTGCTTGATGGTAATGTAAAGGCATTGCGGGTGCATACAATGGTGTCTTATGCGCTAATTGTCCCAATTTTCTCCAAGCCTTAACAGTGGTGTCAACCGTGTTGATGTCTTGAGCATGTAGGGGCTGTGGGACATGGGATAGGATCGCCGTCAATGGTACCGGTAACGCATCTCCCTCTTCAATAGCAGTGTGCGTGAGGTATGGTATTTCGTGGTACCAATATGCAGCGTATTGCGCTTGAGCGCATAAGTAGTACAATAGGAAGTCTGGCACTCCGAAACCTCCCCGTATATATGGAAGTGTTAGTGTTTGAATGTCCACACATGCTTGTTTTCCAGCCCATATAAGTTTTAGTACAAGCGATTTTATACGGCGGAACACTTCTTTCGGGGGCTCAATAGGGATGTTATTAAAGAGGTACAAGTTTAGGTAGTATGTTCATCTTCACGATCACTATACGATCCGCTAAAGATAGGGGCAGTTGTATCCAGCGTGATATCTTATCTTCCAATTTGGATATTGCTGTGCCATAGTTTGATCTGATAACCACTTCGGGATCTCTATGATACATCACACCTAGGTACCTCACAGGGTCTGATTGCCACTCCAAAGGGTATTCAGTGTCTTGGTTTTTTTTTTCTCTATTAAGAGCTTAGTCCAACATTAGGTGTGGACTTTTGCGACCAACCTTTGTTTTGCGTCACTACTTGTGTTGTTCTGTGGTGCTGTCCGGGAGAACAGGTGTTTTTTAACGTGGGCGGAGTACAGTGCATCACCTCCTTATAACGTGTATAAGAGAGTATCTGGGAGCAGGATGTTTTGACCGCCCCTCTTTCTGTGTCACTGATATATCTTTACGCCATTGGATTGGGTCTGTAGTTGAATTATGGGTTGTCGTATCTGTCAGGGGTATAATGGAGGATTTGGACCAGTTTATGGCCAGACCCGAGTGTCCACCAAATTTAATATATTGACGTAATATTGGATTTAAATGTGTGTTGGGGTCGCGGACATATAGCAGCATATCATCTGCGTATAGAGAGATATGTAATGGCCTGGATTGAAACTGAAGCGCCGACGATTTGTAGTTTTGTTGTATTATGCAGGCTAGGGGTTTGAGTGCTAAAGCGAATAACAGAGGTGAGAGTGGGGATCTTTGCCTGGTGCCACGCTGAATGTGGAATGAGTCTGATACATAACCATTGATACGTACTCTGGCACACGGTTTGGTGTATATGAGTGATACCCACTGTACGAAGCGTTTGGGGAAACCCATTCTATGTAAAATAGCAATTAAATATTCCCACTCAAAAGAGTCAAAGGCCTTGGCGGCATCTAGCATTACCGCCACTGCCCTTGTGGATGGTTGAAGATAATGTGAAAGGGCGAACAATGATCTAGTATTATGTAAAGTGGAACGCGTAGGGATAAACCCTGCTTGATCCGGTAGGACCAGACTCATCATCAGTGGTTTCAGTCGTACAGCCAGTAATTTCACCAATATTTTAGAGTCTGTATTGATAAGTGAAAGCGGCCTATAGGAGTCACACACCTCTGGGTCTTTGGTAGGTTTGAGGAGCGCTATTATTGCCGCCTCACGCAGTGTTGGGGGTAATTCTGACTGCTGCTCCATACATTTCTACCATATGTGGGGCAAGGATGTCCACATATCGTTTATAAAATTCATTGGTGTACCCATCAGGGCCTGGTGCTTTCCCATTTGGGAGAGACCAAATTATTTCAGTTACTTCCTCTACCGTGATGGGTGATGCTAACATTTCCCTTTGCCCGTCCGATAGCCATCCTATTGCCACGTTCTCTAGATAGTTCAAAATGTCGTCCATCGATGCTATCAGTCGTGACCTGTATAGCTCCTCGTATCCTTCCGCAAAACACGTTAAAATGTCTGTAGCCTGTGTGTGGAGCAAGCCATCATCCGATTTAATACGTACTATAGGTGTGTGCCCTTTGCCATTGCAAATTTTGGCCGCCAGTACGCTGCCTGGTCTGCCACCCTCCCCGTATGACCTGGCTGTGTGTTTTTTGTCTAGGTATTTAATTTCGTCATCGACGAATGTCTGATGCTCCGAGTGTAGTGTCCTCAGTTCACCCAAAAGGGTGATATCTTGGGTGGTTTCATAGGCCAACTCCAGTTCCCTCATACGTGTCTCACAACGCGCAATTTCGCCGAATATCCTTTAAAATACCTATTGTGGGGCTCATGCATACTCCACATATCGTGGCCTTGAATGCTTCCCATAATAGTCCTTGGTCCTCCACCACAGGTTAGTTTAAAATGAAGTATTCTTTAATCGCTTTGTGGATGGTGTCTGCATAGACCGTGTCTGTGAGTGCGCGGGAATTAAAGCTCCAGTGAAAAGGGGGTGTGGTATAATTCTGAATCACTAGGGCTAACAACACAGGGTTGTGGTCCGACAGTGTCCTGGGTAAAATCTTTAGCTCTCGTGACCATAATGCAATGTTATCCGAACCCAGCTAGTAGTCTAGGCGTGACCAGCTATGATGGACCGCATAAATGTGTGTAGCTCCTGGGTTATCAGGGAATTTGTGCCTCCAGATGTCTGTCAATGATAGGTCTGTAAGCATGTGCAGAAGTTTAGCCCTGGCCTGTTTATGTGGTTCTGATGAATGTAAGGAACGGTCTACCCCCTCCGCCATCGTCACATTCCAGTCCCCCCCGCATATGATGTGCGTATTTGCTAGTGTTTGGAGATGTACCCACAATTCTTGGAAGAATTCCGAGGCGTCCGTATTCGGACCGTACACATTAAGAAGCGTTATCCGTTGCCCACGCGGTGTGCCTGACACAATAACATATCTTCCATTGGGATCACTTATAACCTTATGTACCGTGAAGTTCACACCTTTACGGATTAGCGTGATCACTCCCCTCGAGTAAGAGGAGTAGTTAGCCATGTACAAGGACTCCGACCATCGTCCTCCCATGTGCGCATGTGTGTTAGGTGCAATATGTGTCGCCTGTAATACTGCAATATCCACTTCCCATCTATTTAAGTAGGCAAATACCTGTCTTATTTTTTTCGGCTGTGTTAAACCCCGTACATTCCACGTGAGGAGGTTGATATGATTCCTACCAGTACCTCTAACTACCTGAGCCATCTATAAAATCGAGGGATCCATCTAAGTAACAGATGATAATCAGATACAAAACACAACTTCATTCCCCCAGTCGAGGACAATTGTGCTCTATCAGTCCTTCGTCTTGTAACACCTCGTAAATGAACATGCGGTATTTGCTTTGGTCTCATAACCTGAACGATTCCCCCGTGCCCCCCACCCCTCCCACTCCAGCATCCCAATTCTGCCAAAGCCATTTTCCCATTGTAAACATCCCCTAAAAACAGTCAAATACCAACAACTTTTGTGGGGGTTACCCTTTTGGAGGTCCGCCTGGGGCACAACTCTACACCCAACTAAATGGGTGCGGACGACTTACAAATTTACGATTCATACATGTGTACTTTGTCCATCCACCCCGGTTCCACCCGCAGACCCCGAATGCCCTGATGGAACAGTGTAGACCTCGGTAGCAGGCGACTCATCATATACATCTTAGCAACATTTCACCACCATACTGAGAGGGTGGGCCTACATAATCAACATTAGTGTGCAACACATTAGTTTGTAGTATCGCAGCCCACATTCCCCCATTCGTGGTCTTCCACTCAGAAGAGCGACAACACGCTGTTTTATACATTCCAGGTCACCAGTGTAAGTGTTCCTGCATAACAACATTCCAGAAATAGGAGTGAATGGCCCATGTAGTGCATTTGGATGTTAATTATAAGCACCGTAAATTGAGACAAACATGGTTCAAAGATGCCAACCCTGGTGGGGTGTGTGTGGTCCTAATGGCCATTGCGGCCCTTATTTGAGCAGCGTCGGGACCTGTGGGAGCAGCTCAGAATCAGTCAGATCAGTGAAGTACTCGCCCCTGTGGGATCACATCTGCCTTATCTCCTGTCGCTAGAGCAATATGGTCATGACATTTTAACTTCTAATCCCGTTGTCAGGTATATATGGTCCTGTATTATATCTGGGGTCCTGTGATGTCATGAAGACACACCGCAGGAAGAGGCAAAGGCAGCCGGCACCAATATCATGTCAATAGTTTGTGCGCTTTGCAGCGGTTTCCAGTTATATACCCACCCTCCTGTACAGTTGAGACCGCAAGTGCCCCCTCTGTGACCTCCAGTAGATGTTGATGGCTAATGCAATCTTTGCGTTTATGTCTCTCAGCCATCTTAAACTCGGTTAGAGGTCTTGGTGTTGACATGCATTCAACACCATTCGTGCGAGTCTCGAGTTCGGGCCAGTGCCTATGAGTGTGAGCAGAGAGCTCATAATTCTGCGGCCCATAGGGTCTATGTGTGCAGTTCCCCTGGGGATAGAGAAAGAGAAAGTCTTACCATAAGTCTTCAGAATTCCACCCCCATTCTTACTCTGTGCCGTCTGAATCCGTGTGATGATCGTCTTGTGCTTGCTGCTTGTTTTGCTGTACCACCTTTTTAACGAATTCCTGGGCTGCCTTTGGGGACTGCAACACCACTGCCTTGCCGTCCCATGTGACCCGCAGTCTCGCCAGATACAGCATGGAATATCCCACGTTGAATTCTCTGAGTTTGGCCTTGACAGATGCAAATTCTTTCCTCGCTTGTTGAACCGCCACCGTGTGATCCGGGTAGAACTCTAGAGTGTTTCCTTGATGCGTGATCTTCCCTTTCTCACGTGCCAGGCGTAGGATGGTGTCTCTGTTGCGATAATTGAGGATTCTCGCCACAATCGGCCGTAGCGTCGCTCCTGGTCTCGGTCTAGGGATCTGTGGGCTCTCTCTCGACAATGAAAATGTGAGATAGGGCCTCTGCCCCAAAAATGTCTCTGCACAATCGCTCTATGTAGACCTCCATCTTGCCCGTGTTTGTTGACTCTGGCAGGCCTGTGATGCGCACATTATTGCGTCTGGAGCGCGCTTTCAATTCTTCCTCCTTTGCTTTAATCACCTCCAGGACGCGTTCCATACCGGTACACTTGCTGGTCGTGGGGTGCGACTCATCCTCCACCGATGATATCCTGGATTCGGCATTATCTAGTCTTTCGCCATGTTTCTCGAGTTTGTCGGACATCCCGTCCATTCTACACGTCAGGTTATCTAGTTTTTTCAGTTGATATCTTGTACATTCGCTTGTATGGACAGCAGTATCCTTTCCATGTTGGACGTAGGTTCCATCGTTGGCGCCCCGTCCCCCTCTGGTGCGTGTTCTGCGATTTTAGGCGCTTTCTTGTTCTCGAAGGAGATTTTTTGTTGCTGTTTATCCGGCTTCCCCATCGTTGATGTCTCAGGAGGCCCTTTATCCGCCAGTTGTCGCGTGGATCTGGTGGTCCTGGCTGCCGTCGCCGTCGTCGCACTTCGAGTAGCGATCTTGAGGGGCACCACAGTAAAGTGGTCCCCCAGCTTCCTCTGTTGCGTTCCTTTGCCCCCTACTTATCGAGAGCTTTTAGGGAGCGTGTCCGGCTGCGTGCGTGAATAACTCTTCAATGTCGATTACCTGCCGTGGCCTGCTCAGGTCCGTCGGATCTCCCCTCTGCACTATTTTTATTGTTTTTGCTTAATGTTCACCTGGCCGCCATCGCGCAAACCCTACTTACGCTCCGGGTCTTTCTTGCAATGCCACTGTGTGTAACAGCCTTTGAATGCTTAATGCCCACAGGACCATGGGGTGTCCGTGTTTGTGGTTTGCAGTGTGCTGTGTATATCCTCCCTGACGAGGTTCATGTCCCTCTTTGCTGTGCTGAATCGTCATCGGTAAATGTGGGGTAATGTCACCATTTGTGTATTTTGGAGTGATAGCAGCGGTGCTTTCCTACCTCGGTGCAGTTGTCCCTTGTCCGCGTTCGTTTCTGGATACCACGATGACTTGCGCTGTAATCCGCTTCGAGCCGCCTCGGCGGTCTCCCCCCCGGCGCGTGCTACAGCCACCACGTGAATCCCTGGGCTGCAAGTTGGTATCACTACAACTGCATGCATGTACTGGCCATTGTTGAAGTGCAGTCACCAGTACTTCAGTCTTATAACCCGCTTTTACCCGGACCCAGGAGTTTGCTTAGTGTCCAATCGGAGGTGGATGTTACCGGCGTCGCGCTATACATTCGATTCTGCGTTCAATTTACCACACTGTCCAGGGGTCGATATTGCAGCGTTTTTGCGCTTTATTCTCCCACCTGAGCGCGACACTCCGCTACTGCTCCGGTTCAGGAGTGTTGCCTTCGGCGGGAAGTGCACTAGTTTCTGAGACCCTTTCCTGCCATTTCCAGCCTTGATTATGCCTGTCTCCGGTCCAAACAATTCCGATTCGCGTTGTGCCGATGGGCGGCACCATTTTGTGCATCGTCGGTCGGAATCTCCTAAAGGAGCCACTTGTAATACCTCCTCATCGTCTCATGGTCGCCCATTATTTTTACGCCCAGAAATCATGTGTGCATGTGGTTAACACTTTCAGAATACCGCTGGATAAGTCTCAGGGGCCAAAGGGACCGCAATGTCTCGGTGTTTAGCAGTCGATCGTGGCACCGTCCGCCATCTTGTCACTTCGCGCCAGTCTCCTCAGAAACTATCGCTGTTTCATGTCGAAAGATAGCTGTGTAGGCACCCGCATTCGTCGCATTCGGAGCTAGGTGTATTCACACCTCTGAATCTGTGGTTTACGGCGGTCGGGGGGCCAAGACAGACTGCGCAGGCCGCGTTTAGTAAGCCGTCCGGCGGAGCTGTGCAATCACCCAGCCATTCCGCTGTGCGCTCCCTAGCGCCTCCCAATTCATTGTTTTTTTGCTCACCATGCCATTCCAATTTGGACCCAGCCATATGCACATCAGTCTTTACCCTGCAACCAATGGGAACAGTCCAGCCCGAACTGCCAGGCCATGCCCTCCCTGGACTGGAAACAAGCATCCTAGGACCGTTTTCAGGCTCTTAGCCCTCATCAGCCAGGATAGCTTGACTCCAGTGGCATGGAGAGCACAGGACTCATGTCTGAGCATACTCGTCCCACTCAGAGTGGAAAATGCAAACGAAACACTTGATGGACATAATGCAGAACAATGTCATACATTCACCCCAGTTCAGAGATCTGAGCCTAAATCCATCGATTTTTTAACACCATGCCATTCCAGTTTGGACCCGGCCATAAGCAAATCAGTCTTGACCCTGCACCCAATAGGAGCAGTCCAGCCCAAACTGCCAGGCCAGGTCCCCCCTGGACTAGAAACAAGCATCCTAGGTCCGGTTTTGGGCTTTCAGCCCTCATCAGCCAGGATAGCTTGACTTCAGTGTGCATGGAGAGCACGGGACTCATATCTGAGCATACCCGTCCCACTCGAAGTGGCAAATGCAAAAAAAACACTTTATGTGCAAAATGCAGAACAATGTCATACAATCACCCCAGTACAGAGATCCGGGCCTAAATCCATTGTTTTTTGCTCACCATGTCATTCCAGTTGGGACCCAGCCATATGCAAATCAGTCCTGACCCTGCACCCAATGGGAACAGTCCAGCCCGAACTGGCAGGCCAGGTCCTCCCTGGACTGGAAACAAGCCTCCTAGGACCGGTTTCGGGCTTTCAGCCCTCAACAGGCAGGATTGCTTGTGTCAGGAAACGCATGATTGCTACCATTTGGAACAAGCCTTTGTCTTGTACCTTTAAAAGAAGAACCAGAGTGGTAATCAAACCGCAAATGATCAATACTTGGTACGACTTATAATGACACTGACCGTTATAAGATGGCCGCCGTATTGGTAATGAATGCGACGCCATTTTTGTACAACTTTCACAGTCTAGTCTTTATAGATGACGCGCGCAGATTCCACTGCGCACTTCAATTTGATTCTGTTTGAGACAACACGCTCCAAACCGTTTCTCCGCATAGGCTTAGTGCGTGAGATAGCGGTTATCTAGTTTTCAGTTATCATTTCGCTACTCCGTTTTCGAGAGGCAGAGTTTGTTCCACTCCGCTCTCGGAAAATCTATTCTAGTCACAGTGAGAGTCTAAACCAGTGGAAACCGTCTACAGAGTTCCTGAGAGTTTCGAGCGCTGAGAAGTATCAGCGCAGAAGCTGAAGCAAAGTATCGAGCTGTAAGGACTGAGTGGCTTGGAACTGTCCTAGCGTCGCCACTTTCCAAGTAAGAACTTTCCAGTGGTTGCCACGCAGAACTTGTCAACAATTCAACGTCCTTATCCTTGGACCCTGTCCTTCCTTGTGCATTTCCTTATTTCTTTTCTTCCCCTTTCTTTCCTTCCTTGTTCCCTTTGCGCGCCAGCTTAAGAACAGTGTACATACCCATTTTCAAGTCAGTCCAGGACATTAATGAAAAGAGTCAGAACTTCTACTCTTTAGTGAAAAGATATCTCACTACGCAATCCTCTTCTGAACTAGAAGGTAAAGTCCCAGCCGGATACTAGATACTAGAAGAAAATCATTCAGTAATTAGTTCTAAAAGTTGTTTTCTTTTTTACAGATAGACACATGTTCTCCTAATTCAGTAGAGTCCCACTTCAATAATACAGAAGAGAGGCTATACTCCAATTGAGCACTGGTATAGTAAATGAACAACTGTTTATTGATAATAGAGTGTTTAGTCAGAGTTGTGGTGTTTAAGGTTCTCTCCTTCTGTGCATTAGGAACCCTCCAGAGTAGAGGAAAAGCAATAGCAGACAGAAGCCTCAGAAAACTCCAAGTGTGACAGCAGTTGGAGTGTCTCTTCTTTCTCTTCCAATTCCCCTTTCCCCTCTGCTGGTGTCGTTGCTCTGTCAGAGGCGCGACGACACCGGTGGTCGGGCATTGGGGAAAAGCGGCCATTTGCTCCTGCGAAGATTCTGGGTCCTGACAGCTTGACTCCAGTGGCATGGAAAGCACGGGACTCCCATCTGAGCATACCCGTTCCACTCGGGTTGGCAATTGCAAAAAAATGTTGATTGACAGAATGAAGAACAATGTCATACATTCACCCCAGTACAGAGATCTGGGCCTAACTCCATTGTTTTTTTTGCTCCCCATGCCATTCCAGTTTGGACCCAGCCATATGCACATCAGTCTTTACTCTGCAACCGATGGGAACAGTCCAGCCTGAACTGCCAGGCCAGGTCCTCCCTGGACTGGAAACAAGCATCCTAGGACCGGTTTCGGGCTTTCAGCCCTCATCAGCCAGGATAGCTTGACTCCAGTGCCATGGAGAGCACGGGACTCACGTCTGAGCATACCCGTCCCACTCGGAGTGGCAAATGCAAAAGAAACACTTGATGGACATAATGCAGAACAATGTCATACATTCACCCCAGTACATAGATCTGAGCCTAAATCCATCGTTTTTTTGAACACCATGCCGTTCCAGTTTGGACCCAACCATAGGCAAATCAGTCTTGACCCTGAACCCAATGGGAACAGTCCAGCCCGAACTGCCAGGCCAGGTCCTCCCTGGACTGGAAACAAGCATCCTAGGACCGGTTTCGGGCTTTCAGCCCTCAACAGGCAGGATTGCTTGTGTCAGGAAACGCATGATTGCTACCATTTGGAACAAGCCTTTGTCTTGTACCTTTAAAAGAAGAACCAGAGTGGTAATCAAACCGCAAATGATCAATACTTGGTACGACTTATAATGACACTGACCGTTACAAGATGGCCGCCGTATTAGTAATAAATGCGACGCCATTTTTGTACAACTTTCACAGTGTAGTCTTTATAGATGACGCGCGCAGATTCCACTGCGCACTTCAATTTGATTCCGTTTGAGACAACACGCTCCGAACCGTTTCTCCGCATAGGCTTAGTGCGTGAGAGAGCGGTTATCTAGTTTTCAGTTATCATTTCGCGACTCCGTTTTCGAGAGGCAGAGTTTGTTTCACTCCGCTCTCGGAAAATCTATTCTAGTCACAGTGAGAGTCTAAACCAGTGGAAACCGTCTACAGAGTTCCTGAGAGTTTTGAGCGCTGAGAAGTATCAGCGCAGAAGCTGAAGCAAAGTATCGAGCTGTAAGGACTGAGTGGCTTGGAACTGTCCTAGCGTCGCCACTTTCCAAGTAAGAACTTTCCAGTGGTTGCCACGCAGAACTTGTCAACAATTCAACGTCCTTATCCTTGGACCCTGTCCTTCCTTGCGCATTTCCTTATTTCTTTTCTTCCCCTTTCTTTCCTTCCTTGTTACCTTTGCGCGCCAGCTTAAGAACAGTGTACATACCCATTTTCAAGTCAGTCCAGGACATTAATGAAAAGAGTCAGAACTTCTACTCTTTAGTGAAAAGATATCTCACTACGCAATCCTCTTCTGAACTAGAAGGTAAAGTCCCAGCCGTATACTAGATACTAGAAGAAAATCATTCAGTAATTAGTTCTAAAAGTTGTTTTCTTTTTTACAGATAGACACATGTTCTCCTAATTCAGTAGAGTCCCACTTCAATAATACAGAAGAGAGGCTATACTCCAATTGAGCACTGGTATAGTAAATGAACAACTGTTTATTGATAATAGAGTGTTTAGTCAGAGTTGTGGTGTTTAAGGTTCTCTCCTTCTGTGCATTAGGAACCCTCCAGAGTAGAGGAAAACCAATAGCAGACAGAAGCCTCAGAAAAACCCCAAGGGTGACAGCAGTTGCAGTGTCTCTTCTTTCTCTTCCAATTCCCCTTTCCCCTCTGCTGGTGTCATTGCTCTGTCTGAGGCGCGACGACACCGGTGGTCGGGCGTTGGGGAAAAGCGGCCATTTGCTCCTGCGAAGATTCTGGGTCCTGACAGCTTGACTCTAGTGGCATGGAAAGCACGGGACTCCCATCTGAGCATACCTGTTCCACTCGGGTTGGCAATTGCAAAAAAATGTTGATTGACAGAATGAAGAACAATGTCATACATTCACCCCAGTACAGAGATATGGGCCTAACTCCATTGTTTTTTTTTGCTCACCATGCCATTCCAGTTTGGACCCAGCCATATGCACATCAGTCTTTACTCTGCAACTAATGGGAACAGTCCAGCCTGAACTGCCAGGCCAGGTCCTCCCTGGACTGGAAACAAGCATCCTAGGACCGGTTTCGGGCTTTCAGCCCTCATCAGCCAGTATAGCTTGACTCCAGTGCCATGGAGAGCACGGGACTCACGTCTGAGCATACCCATCCCACTCGGAGTGGCAAATGCAAAAGAAACACTTGATGGACATATTGCAGAACAATGTCATACATTCACCCCAGTACATAGATCTGAGCCTAAATCCATCGTTTTTTTGAACACCATGCCGTTCCAGTTTGGACCCAGCCATAATCAAATCAGTCTTGACCCTGCACCCAATGGGAACAGTCCAGCCCGAACTGCCAGGCCAGGTCCTCCCTGGACTAGAAACAGGCATCCTAGGACCGGTTTCGGGCTTTCAGCCCTCATCAGCCAGAATAGCTTGACTCCAGTGGCATGGAGAGCACGGGACTCACGTCTGAGCATACCCGTCCCACTCGGAATGGCAAATGCAAAAAAAAACACTTTGATGGGCAAAATGCATGACAATGTCATACATTCACCCCAGAATGTGAGAGAACAAGGACCCCCTGGGTAGTGATAGCGAAAGACTCCTAGGGCAGGGTAAACAAAATATGTGTACAAAAACTTCCTAGGCAATCTGAGTAGCAGACGACAGATAATTGGACCAAGTAAGACTAGGAATAGGCAGCCAAAACAAGAATAAACATTAATAAAAATAGATCATGATTTTAATTGACATATTAAAAATCATATAAAGAACAAGTAGTTCAAGTTATATGATACACAATTACATAAAATAACACAATATATACTTTTTGTAAATAAAAAGACACCAACAATCGACCTAATAGTGTCTACAATATAAAATATGGTGACAAATTACTCGACGCGCGTTTCGGCGAAAACGCCTTCTTCAGGAGCCGCAAGTTACAATTGGTCAAAAGCAACCGAGGGATGACACAGTAACAGAGTACCTGTGTAGCTGGGAAATGGTTCCTGTGCTTGAAGTAGTGTAAACAGATGGGGCAAATGGACGAATGGTAATCCTTTACTATGCCAGCAAACTTTCTTTTTAAAATATGTTCAGGTGCCGATGTGCACTCAAAGGGAAATGAAGATAAAATGTTGAACAGCAATATATATCCAGATACGTAGTCGGTAGTTCTGCATAGACAGATATATATCTGTAATAGTTGCTGGACCGGAGCTAAGTAAGCCGACTGATACTTTTTTTTTTTTTTTTGTTCCAAGACTTTTATTGTCAGTATGCACACAAGTTACATAGCTCAGCGCCTACAACCTTACAAGAAAAGGCCGGCGGCGTGTTGTCGAGGCAAATAAACATGAGCAGGTTGCATGCACAACATGCGTTTAAAGTACACAGCAAGCCGCCTACAACGACTTTGGGCCGGACGCGTTTACAAAATCAGATGGTCTCAGATTTTTTTTCCTTTTTTTTCCCTATTGGTATTTAAATAACATATGTCGTAACATAACTTGATCAGTCCACAACCGCATTCCAACTCCAGTTCCACATTTCAATAATTCGATATATGGGAAACCACTATCCAGTAAGTCACATTCTAGCTATCAGCTAATGCCAGTAATGTAGTGTGCCTCTCAGTCCTCTATTTGCGCATTTAAGTATGTTGTGAAGTATGACCAGTAGTCTCTTGGTCTAGATCTCTGTGGGAGGGACTCCTCGTATGTCCTCAGAGTATCTTGACAATACGCCATGTCCTGTAACCAATGTTTAATTTGGGGTGTGTGTGAGCTATCCCAGCACATTGAGAGTCTGCGTTTGGCTAATAGTAATGCTATGACGCAAAATTTACATCGCGTCGCCTTTACGTTATGCAGCAGGCCCAGTAAACAGCATGGAACTGTACATGTTATCGGCACTCCCACCATTTCAGTCAGTTTTTCCGTCACCTCTGCCCAGTAAGCCTGTATCTTCACACAATTCCAAGCCAGGTGTATGAAGTCTGCGTGGTCGTGACCACATCTTTTACAACGTGCTTCTTCGCGTAGTCCATACCTATGTAACTGGGCAGGAGTGTAATAAACCTGGTGGAGGTATTTGAAATGGATTATACGTAGGTTGCCATTAGGCGTTAGCATTTTCGTGAGTGTGCATGTGGCCTCCCATTCTTTGTCTGTAAGAGGTGCATCCAAAAGCCTGTTCCATTTTCCCAGTGCCCCGGTAGCCCTACGGTCTAATTCTGTCTGCGCCTGAGTATACAGCCGTGAGACCATATGAGAGGTGTTCTTGGAGGTGATCATTAGTTGTAGGTGTCCATTGTTTGGGGTTCGTTCGGGAATGTCGGAAAGTGCTGTTTCATCGCCCTTTTAAGTCTGTAGAATGTAAAGCGAAAGAGTGGCGTCTGGTTTTGAATAAAGGCTAGGTCCTGATCTGTAAGAAAGACCCCGTCTTTGTAGACGTCGCCCATTGTACAGAGACCCACTTGTTTTAATAGGCACATGCCCACTTCCTCACTAGTGACGGAGAGGTTTGGGTGATGATGGAGTGGCAGTGCTGGAGCGTAGAGTGGGAGTTTATGCATCATGTGGCCCAGAGCTCTCCAGGCAGCATTAGTGGTGTCTATTGTATTAATATCTTTATTATGGAGCGGAGGTCTGGTATGCGTTATGATAGCATCCAATGGGATCGGGGCTGCATCGCCTTCCTCAACGGCCACGTGAGTCAGATATGGTGTCGTGTGGAACCAATGTGTGGCAAATTGGGCCTGTGCGCACAGGTAGTACAACCAAAAATCTGGTACACCCCAGCCTCCTTTATGGATCGGTAGCGTTAATGTGTCTAGTTTTATGCGTGCTTGTTTACCTGCCCAGATTAACTTCAAAATCATGGACGTGATGCGTTTAAACACCTCTCTTGGCGGTTGTATCGGAATGTTATTGAAAAGGTAAAGTAATTTAGGGAGTACTACCATTTTCACAATCGCCAGCCTATCGGCTAGTGACAGTGGGAGTTGGATCCATCTTGTGATTTTATCTTCAAGTGTGTTAATTGCCCTACCATAGTTAGTTCTAATGACGACTTCTGGGTCTCGGTAGAACCAAATGCCTAAATATCGGATAGGGTTTGTCTGCCACTCCAGTGGGTATTCCGTCGTATGTTGCTGGGTGGAGTCAGTCAATGGAAATATGGAAGATTTATCCCAATTGATTTGCAATCCTGAGTACCCACCGAATCGGATGTATACTCTTAGGAGTGGGTCCAGAATAACAGCTGGGTCTCTGACATATAATACCATGTCGTCTGCGTACAAGGATATATGCAGAGGCCTGTTCGGGAATTGAAGTGCCAGATGGTGATGTTTCTGTCTGACTATGCAGGCTAGGGGTTCCAGTGCTAGTGCAAATAGGAGCGGGGACAGGGGGCAACCCTGTCTCGTCCCTCTCTCTATGGCAATGGGCCCTGAAATATAACCATTTATTTTAATTCTAGCCACTGGTTTGGTGTAAAGTAGCTGTACCCATTGAATGAAGACCCGGGGAAATCCCATTCTGTGCAATATTGTTAGGAGATATGACTACTCAATAGAATCGAATGCTTTAGCAGCGTCTAGCATGATCGCAGCTGCCTTTGTGGACGGCGTAAGATAATGTGCGGTGGCAAATAACGTTCTAGTGTTGTGTGTGGTGTTTCTAGAGGGGATGAATCCTGATTGGTCTGGAAGAACTAGTGTGGCCATAAGTGGTTGCAATCGGGTTGCAAGAACTTTAGCTAGTATTTTAGAGTCGACATTTAAGAGCGACAGAGGGCGATAGGAATTGCAGGTCTCAGGGTCTTTGCCTGGTTTTAACAATGCTATAATCACAGCCTCACGTAGTGTGGCCGGAAGAATCTGAGCTTCTAGTGCCTCTCCGAACATATCTACTAGGTATGGCGAGAGTATGTCGCTGAATGTCTTATAGAATTCACAAGTGAATCCATCGGGCCCGGGTGCTTTATCGTTTGGTAAAGATGCTATGACTTCAGCAATCTCTTCCTTCGTCAGTGGTTGGGCCAGATATTGCCTTTGGTTATCAGATAGCCAGCAAATAGCAATATCATCAAGGTATTGTAGTGTTTCGCGTTGTGTGGCAATGTGTCGTGAGGTATATAGTTCCTGGTAAGTGCGTACAAAGCTCTTAAGTATGCCCGCCTGGTCGGTGTGAATTTGTCCATCATCTTCAACAGTCTTTGTAATGATGTTTTGTTTGTGTCCAGTGCATATTTTAGAAGCTAGGGCTCTGCCTGGTCTGCCACCTTCCCCGTATGCTCTAGCCACATGTCGTTTGTTTAGATATTTAATTTCATCAGTGGCAAATTTTTGGTGCTCAGTTAGTGTAGTTCTGATGTCGCTCAATATGTTGTGTGTTGGGGTTATTTCGTATTGTCGTTCTAGAGCACGGAGTGTAGATTCACATCGGGCAATCTGCGCTCTGATGTCTTTTAATATACCAGCGGTTGTACCTATACAGACCCCCGTATTGTCGCCTTAAATGCTTCCCATAGAAGTCCTGCGTCGTCTGTGGTGTCTGCATTAAGACTGAAGTAATCTTTAATAGCCTTACCGATGGTATCGACGCATAGTGGTTCTGTGAGTGCGTTGGAATTGAAACGCCAACTGTATGGCGGCGGTACGTAATTTGGGATGGTTAGTGACAGTTTGACAGGGTTGTGGTCAGACAGTATCTTAGGCATGTGAGTGACTTCGTGTGTCCATAGCAAAATGTCAGCTGTCCCCAACCAATAATCTATCCTCGGCCAGCTAGCGTGGGGCACTGATGTGTGTTTCGCTTCGGTAATCTCGGGATTCCGTACCCTCCAGACATCCTGTAGGGATAGATCTCGCATAATGTCTAGCAGTTCAGTCCTAGCATGTGTGTGATGTTCCATTGTGCCGTTTGATCTGTCAAGGGCATCGCTTAGAGCAATATTGAAATCTCCGCCCCAGAGCAGTGTTTGATCAGTATCAGTGCTTAAGTGTTGCCAAATTTCACTGAAGAATTCCGGTGTATCCATGTTTGGACCGTATGTGTTTACTAGAGTTATTCGCCTACCCCGTAAGTCACCCTTCACTATGACATATCTCCCGCCGTCATCTAGTTTTGTTGTGCTCACTTTAAAGTTTGTGCCTTTTTTCACCAAAATAGAAACACCCCTAGCATAGGACGAATATTTCGAACAGTGTATCGATTCAGCCCATCTGCGCCCCACCTGGGTGTGTGAGTGTGGAGCTTCATGGGTTTCCTGAAACATAACAATGTCTATGTTCCATCTGTCTAGACAGGCGAATATCCGACGAATTTTCTTGGGGTTGGTGTACCCTCTAATATTCCATGAGAGGGCGTTTAGGACTCTAGATTGATATACAGGATTAGCAATGGTAGAGGTTGTGTATAAATGTATGTATCTTCCGTTTGTCGCCTAAAAGGGACCTCAGTAATTCGTAAATGTGGTGCATGTGGTTTCCGTGATTGTAGTGATGGAGGTGGTACAACTGAGTATAGGCAATGCATCTCAAGTGGTCCGATTCATTAATAACAAGAACATCCCCCCCGCCCTCACTCCTCCCCACAACAGCAGCCCAATCCTGCTGAGGCCATACCCCTAATGAACATCCCATTAAGATGCAAACCGTAGTGGGGGTCACCCATGTGGGGGCCCGCCTGGACTGCACGTCACCGTCCGAGGTATCGGACGTGGACGGTTGCGTACATTTTTAAAGTCACAAGATACCTGCTATGAATGCTACAACCCTGCATAATGTCTACCCAATTTCACAGAGTGAACAAAAGTGTAGCAACATTCGCACATAGTCTTTCTGAGAAGTGAATCGGTGCATAAACATAACCAAAACATAACATGCATGCATCATCGTGTATATCTAGCGTAACTATATGGAGTATGCGGTATATGGTGTACCACAGCGTGTTTACTCTATGTAACTCATTAAGCCTGCATAGTAACAATACCGGAGGGAGCGCCTCCACGCGAAACACATGATGTAGTAATGTTTATCCCAGCTGTACCTGGGCCATGTGATCGAGGGCCGGTACAGAACAGCTTTGGGAGTTATCTCACTACTGTAGAGGTCAGAAACCGTGGTATTTAGCACAGTTATATAGCATCAGCGGTCAGTAACCTTTACATCAACATTGTCTCTAAAAGATAAGTTTATAGGTCCAACTTCTGCCCCGCTATGTAGATGAGCGGTATTGGGTCAGTTAACGTGCATTCGCAACAAAGAATGTCTAAATCGTAAATGGTGTACGTGGATACCATATCTCAGTAACTAGCAAAGAGTTGTCGATATGATCTCGTTTGACCCGGTGTACCGACCCGGTCTTGACATATATACCCAACAGTTCGTATATTCCAACATACCTGGTGATGGGAGTGAGCCACATAGTAGTAGTCTAGGATGCGGTGTAAATAATCCTTACCCGCCGACGCCATGTTTATTCCTGTCTTTGGGCACCGGTTAGGAGCCGTCATCATGACCCATATATACTTTCGCCCTGTCCAGTAGATTGGTTGTTCAGCGCGACATATCCACTCTACGTTATCAGTCACCATCTTGTTCTTGCTGTTGACGCTGATCATTTTTCCGATGGTTCGTGATTTTCTTTATGAATTCATTTGCTGTTTTGGGTGTGGTGAGCAGTGTGGATTTACCGTCCCAGTTGACTTTCAGCCTCGCCGGGTAGAGCATGGCGTATTCCACCTGAAGTTCTCGTAGTTTTGATTTCGCCCCATTGAATTCCCTTCTGGCCTGTTGGACTGCTTGCGTGTAGTCGGGGTAGAATGCAAGTTTGTTGGATTGGTATTGCAGATCTTTGTGCTCACGTGCCATGCGTAGAATTGCATCTCTATCTCGGTAGTTTAGTATGCGGGCCACTATTGGTCTTGGTGGTGTACCTGGAGGTGGGCGTGGTGCCAGAGTTCTGTGTGCTCTTTCCACAATGAAAATTTGGGATAGTTTGTCTTTGCCGAACAGGGAGAGGCACATTTCCTCCACATATGTTTCCATATTACCAATGTTTGCTGATTCTGGTACGCCCGCCATGCGTATGTTGTTTCGGCGTGACCTCGCTTCCAAATCCTCGGACTTAGATTTAATGACTTCTAGAATCTTCTCAAATCCTGTACATTTAGAGGTGCTTACACGTGATTCATCTTCCACAGCAGATAATCTTGTCTCTGCTTCGTCTAGCCGTTCTCCATGTCGGTCTACTTTTGCCGCCATGTTGTCCAATCGTGTCGTCAGATGGTCCATTTTACCATGCATATCCTGCAGGCTGTCTTGTATTGCTTTCAACATCACCTCCATGTCGTTGGGTGGTGTGCGCTCTGTTTAAGTCTCTGTGTCTGAGTGGGGGTGGGTCCCTCTCACAGTTCGGCGTTGTTCAAAGTTGAGCTTTGGTTGTTGTTTATCTGGTTTACCCATTTTGCAGGGCTTCCCCTTATAACTATGCTGCGATGATGGCGCACTCCGTCACCGCAGGCCTGAAGAGCAAGCGTGTCTGGTTATGTCGTCGTGTTGGCGCGCAGGGCCACAATCTGTGCTGCAGACCCGGTGTCGTTTGTGGCGTCAATAATTATGGGTGGTCATATCAGTACAGCAGTAGAGGGTGTGTAGGGTATGCGCATGGCAGTCAGCATTTCGTGAAGTTGGCATGCGCGACCATGACAGTTCGGTAATTGATTCAGTCGTTCACTATGGCGTATAGCATGTTAAAGAACAACCATTGTGATACAGCTTGTGGCATTTGGCATTGATGCACTGAACTGCGCTTTGTCTCTCATCTATGTTCTATCGGTACTGCAGTGAAAGTCTCCTCATCCCAGGCGTGTAAGGAACGATGTAGCACATCGCTACGCAGCACACCAACGAACTCTGGCAGTGTTTAGTGAGCTCCTCTTGGCATCATGCAGCGGCGTAGTAGGCACAGTACTTGTCTTGCACGTTTTCAAGTGGGACTCCTGTGGGCGGGATTAATCTATGGATTTACCTGCATATCAGGTGTACAATGTAGCAAGGAGCTGTTTGTTTATGGTGAGGAAAGCTGTGGGGACAGTGCTGATTACAGTCTTGCAGACGGGATCAGTATTGCGCGTTTTGAAAGGCTGGGTGTAGATCTAAGTTGCAGCTGCCACGTTTGCACGATTAGTAAGGTCGTTATGGCAAGTTTTGTACAAATCATCTGTTTGAAGACATTAGTAGGGCACCTGGTTTGCCATACTGTCCCATGTGTGTACGTCTGTTGCACCCACAGTCCGACGCCCCAGTGAGCTGCAGAACGTCAGTGTTGTATCACCCCAGGGCGGGCGCCGCCATTTTGATTGATAGTTTGCGCGTTTTTAAGTATATATGCAAATGCTGCACTGGTTCAGATTCTGACCGCTTTATCGCTGTTTCGCCGAGCAGCGGCGGTTATGGCAGCCTGACATGGTATATTTACCCGTAGGGCGGTAGAGATCTAATGACGAGCACCCGTTATTAAATCCAGCAGTTGTCCCGTCACAGCTCAGCTAGGTGTTCCGACCCCAGCCGCCCACAGTGCATTGTCTCGCTGCAGTTACTCACTGGTCCGCGTCCAGGCTGCCGCATAGCTCCGTGGTGGGTGCTTCACGCGTCTCTGCTATTCACTGCTCCGGTCGTTCACAGGTAGTCGCCATCTTGCCCGTACAGGTCGCGGACCTCGGCAAACCTTGTCAGTCGGAGTTCTTCTTCCCAGCAGCTCGTAGAGCAAGAAAAAGTATATTAATGTGCGCCGATCATCCTCCGTTGCCCGATGTTACCGTTTTTCAGCAGGTTCCGTGACCTCAGTCATGTTATTATTGCAGATAATCGGAACCGTCCGGCGGAGCTGTCTAGCTAGCCAGCCTTTCCGCAGTGCGCCCTCTAGCGCCCCCCAAGCCGACTGATACTTAGAATAAGTAGGGTAATAGCAGGATTACCAAAGAGATAACTGATAAGGAAAGTAGCCCCGAGGTAACGGTGGGTTCTGCGGCGGTACCGGGATGTGGCGTGCCGTCAAACGAGTGATGAATTCACCCCAGTACAGAGATCTGAGCCTAAATCCATTGTTTTTTTGCTCACCATGTCATTCCAGTTTGTACCCAGCCATATGCAAATCGGTCTTGACCCTACACCCAATGGGAACATTCCAGCCCGAACTGGCAGGCCAGGTCCTCCCTGGACTGGAAACAAGCATCCTAGGACTGGTTTTGGGCTTTCAGCCCTCAACAGCCAGGATGGCTTGACTCCAGCGGCCTGGAGAGCACAGGACTCCCATCTGAGCATACCCATTCCACTCAGGTTGGCAAATGCAAAAAAAAAAGTTAGAGAAGAAAACAAAAATCTAAAGCAAGAGTTAGTAGCCTCTAACTGGAAACAATGCTTCTCTCTCAGAAGGTTGATGGACTAGTTATGCAGAATCCTGTAGCCTCTCCTTCCACGGCAAATAGTTCCACCCCAGTTCAAGATCCCCAAACAGTAGCGCGAGTAATTCATTCCGTTTCACCATTAATTCCTTTAGCAGCACCAGAAAGATTCAAAGGAGACCCACAAAAGGCCCAATTTTTTTTTGACTTAGTTTTCCTTACACTTCATGTGCCGTTCAACCCTATTCCCCGATGCCCAGTCCAAGGTAGCGTTTGTTTTGTCCTATTTAGGAGGGGATGCAGCGAATTGGGCTACGCCTTTGGTGGACGAGATGACCCCTTTTTACATGATTTTGATTTGTTTAAAGGTGAATTTCTGCGTATATTCGACAGGCGACGGATTTCCCAGGCCACTGATAATGAGTTGCTAGAACTCCATCAAGGAAGTAAAGATTTAATTACTTACTTGACACAATTCAACAAACTTCTTGTGGAAACCAACTGGCCAGAAGAAAAGGGAGCAGCGCTCTTTTATAGAGGACTTTGGGATGAAATTAAAGATACCCTCGCTCAGATTCCCAACCTGCCCACTGATCTGTCTGCGTTAGTGGATCTCGTTTTGGAAATTGATTTCCATAATTCTGAAAGAAAAGGTGAGAAGAAGAAAGAATTCAAATGGAATATCCCTCGCTTTGATAGAGTCCGAACTGAAGGTGGAAAGTCGGGGGATCAAATGCTGAAGTGGAGCCAATGCAAATTGGAGCAGTTCGTGGTCCCTAGATTAAAGAGGAAAAAGAACAACGACGATTAAAGAAGCTGTGTTTATATTGTGGTGCATCAGGACACTTTTTTAAAGAATGTCAAAAGAGACCCAAGTCCCTGATGAATGTAAATGCCTTGAACCATCAGTAGAGGGGGTCGCTCTGATGGCGAAAGAGGAAAAGGGGATCCCAGACACTCATGTAATTATGAACACCTTGCAAACGTTTACCCCTCATATGATACTCCATATGACACTCAAGTTTCAAGAACAAGAATTCATGGAGTAGCCATAATGTTGGATTCTGGAGCCACCGGAAATTTCTGTGACATTAAATATGCCAAACGAATTGGAATACAAGCGATCCGAAAGGAAAAGAGTGAGCCAGTTCGTGCGGTCGATGTTACTAATTTATCTTCAGGCCCCATCACTTGTCACACGGAACCTTTAGAATTAATCCAATCTGATGGTCATCGTGATATACTACAGTTCAATCTGATTGATGCGCCTCAATTCCAGCTTATTCTTGGATTACCTTGGTTGGCTATTCACAATCCCACTATAGATTGGGAAAATAGAACTGTTCAAATGCAATCCATCTTTTGCCAGGAACATTGTTACCATCCACATGAATCAGAGGTAGAACCAACTCAAGCAAGTTTATTAGCTTTTGGAGGGCAATCAATTGGAGTGAATAATTCAATTGAGATTCCCCAGAAATATCAGGAGTTTGAAGAAGTTTTTAGTGAGAAAGAAGCCGAACAGTTACCTCCGCATCGACCCTACGATTGCGCAATTGATCTTGAGCCCGGCTCTGTACTTCCTTGTAGCAGGATCTATGCATTAACTGAAGCAGAAAATCAACATCCTAAGGAATACTTAGACCTATACCTTGCTAATGGTTTTATAAGTCCATCACAATCTCCTGTATCCTCTCCATTGTTTTTCATCCCAAGAAGGAGGGAACTTTTAGGATGTCTATCAACTACAGAGCTATAAATCGAGTCACGGTCAAGAACCGTTATCCCCTTCCTTTGATTTCTGTTTCGCTGGATTAAATTAAGCAAGCCAAGATTTTCACCAAATTAGACCTGCGCGGGGCTTATCATTTGGTCCGTATGAAAGAAGGGCACGAGTGGAAAACTGTGTTTCGAGCGAAATTTGGATTGTTTGAGTATCGAGTAATGCCCTTTGGACTTTGCAACGCCCTCGCAGTCTTTCAACACTTCATCAATGATGTGATGGGTGATCTCCTGGACAAGATTGCAGTAATTTATTTAGACAACATTCTAATTTACTCCAAAGACCCTCAAGATCATCCTGAACATCTGCGGTTGGTGTTGGAACGCTTGCGCACCCATCAGCTCTATGTGAAACGAGAGAAATGCATTTTCAGCTCTCCTAGAGTGGAATTTTTGGGGTTCATTTTGTCTGTAAATGGAGTTACCATGGACGAACGTAAGGTGTAAGCAGTTTCTGAGTCGCCGTCACCAAAGGATGTGAAGGAGATTCAGAGGTTTTTGGGCTTTGCAAACTTTTATCGACGATTTATTCAAGGTTTTTCTCAGTTGATTGTGCCCATTATGCGTCTGTTAAAGAAAGGCGGAAGATTTCAATGGACACCTGAAGCAGAACAAGCCTTCTCCAGTTTAAAGGAAGGATTTATTTCTGCACCGATCTTATTGCATGTAAATCCGAATGAGCCTTTCTTTGTAGAAGCAGACGCTTCTGACCAAGCCATTGGAGGAGTACTTTCACAAAGACATCATCACACTGGACAGTTACATCCTTTAGCGTACCGTTCTCAGAAACTGAGTTCTGCTGAGATTAATTACACCATTACTGAGAAAGAACTTTTGGCTGTAAAAGATGCGTTTGAAGACTGGAGACACTATCTATTGGAAGCCAAACACACGGTCACAGTAATTACTGATCATAAGAACCTCCTATTTTTAAAGACCGCCAAGACTTTGACTCCAAGGCAGCTACGATGATCCTTACACTTCGCGGATTTTGATTTTGTCATCACCTTTCGTCCTGGAAGTAAAAATGGAAAGGCAGATGCATTGTCACGGTTGCATACAGAAGAAGTTAAACATTCAGTTGAACCACAACCAATAATTCCTGAATCTAAGTTTGTGTGTGCTCTTTGGGTGGAGAAGTTTCAAGAGGAAGTACAAAAGAGTCTTTCCCCAGAGGAAATGCAACAGTGGGCCTCACAGGACATTGATAGGAAAATCTACAACAAATTACCTTATCATAAAGACTCTTTATACCTCCCCACTAAGGAGTGTTAGGAAACGGTGACTAAAAACCTTGACATGTGTGATGTTCGGGAATCCCCGTCCCATCATTTTCAGCTATTCCCTAACCACTGTAGCTGATAGGCATTTTTAGACTCTCCCTGGCGCACGTAAAGAGGCGCGTCGGAACGTAGCCGTTGCTTGGCTTACTGTTCCAGTACCACGCCCCCTTCCTACTTCCTGATTTCGGAACGCATTGCCGCAGCGTTCGCTGCTCCCTCTTGGCGTTTTCTTGGTTATTTCGCCCTGATTCTTGTGGCCGGTATCTTCCTCATTGCACAGCTTTCTCCGTGCACTTCTGGCGTGTTTATAGCTGTCTGCCGGCATTTTCCTTCGCAGCTCCCGGGCGGGCGCTGCAGTACCCTATCTTTTCCCACGCATTTTGCGGGCGTCCTGCTCAGCCCGTGTTTTCAGTCCCAAACCCCCGTAGCAAACGGAAGTTACTCTTTTCTTTCATTGTTTATCCTTCCTTCTGAGAGTGAGCGCTCCGCCCTGGTTCTCCCTCGGGTCCGGGTGTCTCTCCTCCTGAGTGTGTCACTGCTCCGCTGTTCATGCCCCTGCACAGCCGGTCGGTACACCTCATTCCTTCCCCTTTTCTTTTGTATGTTTGGGTGTGTGAGTCCTTTGTGAGTTCTGCCCTTCCTGGCCTGGTAAACGGGTCTACTGGATATCCCCTTGAGCTAAAGAACTCATCTTTACAGCGATCACGACCTTCATTTGGGGTAAGAATTTCCTTGTGACAACCACGCATGTCAATGTTTTGAGTAGTACTTGTATGTGTAGCGTATATGGTATATAGTGCCTCCTGTTCTTTTTCCTAGCCTGGACCACCACTTGAAGTTCTTCTTCCTGTATGCTGACCCCCTCGTATGAGGAGAGTGGTGGACACTCCTTGGGTTTTTCCCTCATACTTTTAGGGGACAGTGGACAGGAGTGTGTTCCCTATCACATTCTTGTTTCTGTGTCCTGGAGGTAGTGGGATTCTTCTTCGTTCCCGTGGAAACTGGCGAACTTGCTAACAAGGAGTTACAAGACAAAGCCCTTCAAAAATTCCATGATCAGCCTCTAACAGGACATAAGGGAATCAACAAGACTTTGGATCTGGTTCAGCGCTATTTTTGATGGCATGGGTTGTCCTCGCATGTTAAGCAATATGTTCAAACGTGTGAATTGTGTGCTCGAGGTAAAGCTTGCAGACAAGCTCCACAAGGCATGTTACAGCCTTTGCCCACTCCCTCTCATCCATGGCAAACTATTTCTATGGATTTGATTGTAGATTTGCCTCTGAGTCAGGGTTTTAACACTATCCTTGTAGTGGTAGACACCTTCTCCAAAATGTCCCATTTTATTCCACTAACGTGGGTGCCTTCAGCGAGAGAGTTAGCTAAGGTGTTCTGTGAGAATATTGTAAAGATTCATGGGGTTCCCAAGGTGGTAATTTCTGAGCGAGGTACCCAATTTGTGTCCCATTTTTGGAAGGCCTTTCTGCATGGGTTGGGAGTGGAACCTAGATACTCTACCAGTTATCACCCAGAGACGGACGGTCAGACGGAGAGAATAAATCAAGAATTGGAACAGTACCTTCATCTGTACCTTTTGGATCGCGGTGGTAGCTGGTCAGAAATGTTATGGATGGCTGAATTTGCATGTAACAATGCCAAGAGCGTATCTACCGGTTATTCAACCTTCTATCTGAATTATGGTTATCATCCGAACCCTTTTCACACCCAACTTGATTTAAAGGTTCCTGCTGTGAAAGAATTGGTGAGGTATTTAACAGTTCTCCATCAGTCGGCTGAGGCAAATTTGATTAAAGCTAAAGAGAAATACAAGACGTGTGCAGACAGGCATAGGAAACCAGCACCACAGTACCTAGTGGGGGATCGGGTTCGGTTGTCTACTAAAAACCTTCATTTGAAAGGGAATAGGAAGTTTCAGCCTCGCTATGTAGGTCCCTATTTAATTACACAAGTTTTAGGGCCTGTCACTGTGAAATTGAAATTACCTCCCAAGTTAGGCATCCATCCAGTCTTTCATGTCTCCCTTCTAAAAAAGGCTGGTCCCAATGTACGAATTTCTAAACCCCCAGAATCTTTAGAGATTGAAGGACACCCTGAGTATGAAGTTAAGGAGATTTTGGACTCTAAACTCTCCAAGGTAAAACTTTTCTATTTGACTGATTGGACAGCTTATGGCCCAGAGGATAGGTCATGGGAACCCTCTGAAGATGTTCATGCCCCTCAGCTAATCAGACGCTTCCATTCACAAAATCCACACAAACCTGGACCAATAAATCGGTCTTTGAGGAGGGGTACTGTCAGGAAACACATGATTGCTACCATTTGGAACAAGCCTTTGTCTTGTAACTTTAAAAGAAGAAAATACAAAGAAACCTGGGGGTCTAAGCAAAGAAGAACAAAGAGTCAGTCATATACTCTAAACTTATAAGACTAAAAAGTCACCAAAGTACAGCATAAATAGCCAATAAGTCTTATACAGAATTAATAACCCAACGCATCTAACCACCAGCAAAAGTAGGTGAGACCCAAGATCCAGAGATGGATTTCCATCAAAATCTTGTTAGCGATCTAATTTTCTCATCTGCTCATCCGAAGGTTGGGCTGAGGTGTCTCTAGATCATTGAGACTGCTTTCAGACCCACCAAGTAGGGCTGGGGTCAAGGCCACAATTACTTATAGACCATGCGTGGGACCACTAAATGGAACCAAGTGCAGTGCAAAACGTAAGTGTATGAAAAAAGTGAAGATTAAAAGTAAAATAGAGAGCAAACAGTAAGACAACTTTAATAACTGTAAGCCTCTTTCTGATTAAAAACTAGAACAGCGTAAAAAAGCAGTGTAAACAAACAACTGCTTGTGGGCCGACATGTTTCTGCCATACAGGGGGACTACCTCCCAAGGCTTTCTTCAGGGCCTCTGTTCTTAAAAAATTCTTTTGCAACTGCTAGTGCGAACTACAATGAAAAAACCATGTAAACTGTGAATAAAGTAACAGCATAAAGGATATATGTTCCTATTCCTCCATGTCAACTGGTGTATCTTTCACCTACAAAAAGATGCAAAATGGTGTCAATACATTGGGTATAACTTCTATATATAAATCAATATTGTGTAAAGGACAACCGGGATTCCTTACTCACCCATACAGACAGGGATATTACC
The DNA here is from genome assembly GCF_964263255.1 of Lissotriton vulgaris. Classification (NCBI taxonomy): domain Eukaryota; kingdom Metazoa; phylum Chordata; class Amphibia; order Caudata; family Salamandridae; genus Lissotriton; species Lissotriton vulgaris. Next base: position 1,085,554,461 of record NC_141694.1, on the reverse strand, counting down.
TCACCTCGCCTGGACCAAGCTCAGGGTAAGGGAGGCCGCGCTCTAAAAAGGTAAGAAAAAAGGGGATGCTCACATTAGGGGGAAAAAGAAAAGAACTACTCCTTTCTATCACCAGTGAGTCCCTTATAACTGTCTTAGCTATAGCGCTCATTCTCACAAACAGTTCCCACCTAGGCTCACCCACAGGCTCTCTGCCTAAGCAATCTAGAAAGGGGAGCAAAGCCCTTTAAAGGAAGAACCAGAGTGGTAATCAAACCGCAAATGATCAATACTTGGTACGACATATAATGACACTGACCGTTACAAGATAGCCGCCGTATTGGTAATGAATGCAACGCCATTTTTGTAACACTTTCACAGTCTAGTCTTTATAGATGACGTGCGCAGATTCCACTGTGCACTTTAATTTGATTCCGTTTGAGACAACACGCTCCGAACCGTTTCTCTGCCTAGGCTTAGTGCGTGAGAGAGCGGTTATCTAGTTTTCAGTTATCATTTCGCTACTCCGTTTTTGAGATGCAGAGTTTGTTCCACTCCGCTCTCAGAAATTCTATTCCAGTCACAGTGAGAGTCTAAACCAGAGGAAGCCGTCTACAGAGTTCCTGAGAGTTTTGAGCACTGGGAAGTATCAGCGCGGAAGATGAAGCAAAGTATCGAGCTGTAAGGACTGCTGGCTTGGAGCTGTCCTAGCGTCACCACTTTCCAAGTAAGAACTTTCCAGTGGTTGCCACGCAGAACTTGTCAACAATTCAACGTCCTTATCCTTGGACCCTGTCCTTCCTTGCACTTTTCCTTATTTCTTTTCTTCCCCTTTCTTTCCTTCCTTGTTCCCTTTGCGCGCCAGCTTAAGAACAGTGTACATACCCATTTTCAAGTCAGTCCAGGACATTAATGAAAAGAGTCAGAACTTCTACTCTTTAGTGAAAAGATATCTCACTACGCAATCCTCTTCTGAACTAGAAGGTAAAGTCCCAGCCTGATACTAGATTATTATTATTTTTTTTTTTGAGTTCAAAAGAGCTTTATTGATATTGTCAAACTGCACAAGAACACAGCTGTATGCCTACAACCCAGGGGCCGGCAGCCATAATCAGGTCTGTGATACATGCCATGGTACAAATATAAATTCCGATAGTGAATGAGTTCTATTGCAAGAGCGCATCATGTCATTGACTATCTTATTGCTGTTACTCATGCTGTTTGTGACGCAAGGAAAGAGAACTATTTTTTAATAGTAATGCAACTTGCATAAAGTAAGTAGAACAAGCTTCTAAAGACCGGTACAAATCTGCATCCTTCCTCCACAGTAACACATTACAGGATGAGAACTTTAGCATTGTACATACATAGTTAGTCCCTTTATCCATGTGTGCCAGGAATGTTACATGTCACAACAAAGGCTTCATACATGCCCTAACAGATTGACAGTTATCATGACTCTTCTTCCACTTCTAGCGCTAATAAGTGATCCGTTAAATAACACCAAAAGTCTTTGGGACGTGCTTTCCTTGGCAACTCTTCTTCGTAGGTGACCAGCTTGTCTCTGCAGTACGTCATGTCTTTGAGCCAAGCTTTAGCATTCGGACACAATTTACCCCCCCAGCATTTGGACACTTGTCTTTTAGCTAACAGTAGCGCTATCGCACAGAACTTGCGTCTACGTGCCTTGGCAGTTGTTAATAGACCCAACAAGCATACCTTCATAGAGCATTCGATCCCTGCACTAACCATCGTACCCAGTGTGCTGGTCACTTTTTCCCAATAATCGTGTATTTTAGGGCAATACCAGGCCAGGTGCGCAAAGTCGGCATCCTGCGCCCCACATCTCTTACAGGTGGCCTCCTCACTCAACCCATATTTCTGCATGCGTTGTGGAGTGTAGTATGTTTGATGCAAATACTTTAAATGCGTTATGCGCAGGTTGCCGTTTGGCGTTAGCAGTTTAATGATAGTGCATGTTGCAGACCATTCTATTTCGGATAAGGGTTCCGGCAGTATCGCATTCCATCTGTACATTGATTTCTCTGGGCTGTATGGGATTTCACTCTGTGCCATTTTATATAACCTGGATACTAAGTGGGACGTGTTTTTGGAGGTGATGAGCAGTTGCAGCGTGTCCAGACGGGGAGGTTCCGACGGGTAGTCTGGGTATAAATCGCGGATCGCCCTCTGCAGCCTGTAATATGTGAACTTGAATAGCATTGTGGGATTGCTAATGTACTTGAGCTCCTCCAGTTGGCGGAAAGAACCTTCGTTGTATAGATCCCCAAAGCTATCGAGGCCTATTTGCCTTAGGTTATCCATCCCGACTTTTTCGTTTGTGACCGACAGTTTGGGATGGTGGTGCAGCGGCAGGGCCGGAGCATATAAAGGGAGCTTGTGCGTTAATCTGCCGAGTGTGTGCCAAGCATGCGTGGTTGCATCGATACTGTTTATGTCAGCTGCATGCAAAGGTGGTCTTTTGTGCGTGAGGATAGCAGTTAGTGGTATAGGTGCTGCATCACCTTCCTCCACTGCAGTGTGTGTCAAGTAGGGTGTAGGATGGTACCAATGCGCTGCATAGTGTGCCTGAGCACATAGATAATACAGATAGAAGTCTGGGACACAGAAACCGCCCCTCTCATATGGTAGCGTTAGCGTGCGGAGTTCTATTCGCGCCTGTTTCCCTGCCCAAATTAATTTCATTACTAAAGACATTATACGTTTGAATACCTCCTTCAGCGGTGTTATGGGGATGTTGTTAAATAAGTATAAGAATTTCGGAAGGATATTCATTTTTACTATGGCAATACGATCGGCCAGGGATAGTGGGAGTTTGATCCATCTATCCACCTTCACCTCCAATTGCGCCACAATCCTGCCATAATTAGTCCTGATGACCTCCTCCGGGTTTCTTCTGTACCATATCCCCAGGTATCTGGTCGGGTCTGTTTGCCAGTCTAGTGGGAAGTCCTGAGCGTACGGGGTAGTGGAGTCTGTGAGGGGGATGATGATTGATTTATCCCAGTTTATTTGAAGCCCAGAGTGTCTGCCAAACTTCACGTATTCTCTCAACAGTGGGCTTAGGTTTTGCTCAGGGTCCCGAACGTACAAGAGCATATCGTCCGCATATAGTGATATGTGTAGCGGTCTGCTCGGGAAGTGAATGGCCGAGTGGTTATGCGTCTGACGTATAATGCACGCCAGCAGTTCTAGCATGATTGCAAAGAGCAATGGTGACAGTGGGCATCCCTGCCTAGTGCCTCTGTTTATGCTGAAGGGGGCTGAAACATATGCGTTTACACGAACTCTGGCCCCGGGCGATGTGTAAAGCAGTTTAACCCAGGTGATAAATCTAGGTGGAAAACCCATCCTTTGTAATATTGTTAATAAGTAAGACCATTCAATGGAGTCAAACGCTTTGGCAGCGTCTAAAAGTACTGCGGCGGCTTTGGTTTGAGGGTCAAGGTAGTGGGATACTGCAAAAAGTGTCCTTGTGTTATGAGAAGTGGCTCTGGTTGGGATGAAGCCGGCCTGGTCCGGTAGGATCAGGTTAGTCATCAGGGGCTGTAGTCGTTCTGCCAAGAGTTTGGCCAGTATTTTAGAGTCTACGTTCAGTAGAGATAGCGGCCGATATGAGTCGCAGAGCTCCGGGTCTTTACCCGGTTTCAACAATGCGATAATGACGGCTTCACGCAATGTGGGAGGTAGCACAGTTTGCTCAAACGCAGCCCCATACATTTCTACCAAATACGGGGCCAGTGTGTCAGCATATTTTTTATAAAACTCGCCGGTGAAGCCATCCGGCCCGGGTGCTTTGCCATTTGGTAGGGTCAGTATGATTGCCGTTACCTCTTCTACCGTGATGGGTTGTGCAAGATACTCCCTTTGGTGGTCTGATAACCAGGCTATAGCTATGTTATGGAGGTAGTCTAATGTTTCGCTCTGTGGTGCTATCTGCTGCGCAGTATAAAGGGACTCATAATTATGCACAAAGCTATTCAATATATCTTTTGGCTGTGAGTAAACATTACCTTTGCCGTCTTTCACCTGTAGTATACATTGGGGGCTTCTACCTGCACAGATTTTCCTGGCTAGTATTCTACCTGGCCTTCCACCCTCTCCAAACTGCCTTGCAATCGGTCTTTTGGTGACATATTTCAGTTCATCCTCAGCAAACTTCTGATGTTCCGTTGCAAGCGTTCTGATCTCCGCTAGTAGGTCGGCCTTGTTCATCTTTTCATAGTCTATTTCTAGGTCTTTTATGCGTTTCTCCAGATTCCTGATCTGTGTCCTGATGTCTCTTAGTATCCCAGTGGTCGCGCTCATACACACTCCTCTAATGGTCACTTTGAAGGCTTCCCAAAGTGTGCCAGGGTCATCTACTGAGTCGACATTTAAGTGAAAGAATTCTTTAATGGCCTTGTCTAGCGTGTCTGTGAAGATCGGGTCCAGCAGTGCCCCAGCATTAAACCTCCAGCTAATGGGTGGGGGCGTGTAGTGTGGAATATTCAGTGTAAGTAATATCGGATTGTGGTCTGATAGTGTTCTAGGCAGTGTTTGTATTTTTTTTGCCCATAAGATCGCATTATCCGAACCCAACCAGAAGTCTATTCTTGACCAGCTATTGTAAGCCATATTCACATGTGTAGCCCCTGGAATGGCCGGGTGTTTAACTCTCCAGATGTCCCTGAGGGAGACATCCTCCATTATTTCCTTTATCTTTGCTCTAGCTTGTCTGTGAGGTTCCATGGACGCAGCAGAGCGATACAGAGCATTGTCTAGTGCCACATTGAAGTCCCCCCCCCAGACAATAGTTGTGTCACTGAATTCAACCAGGTGTGCCCCTATTTCTTGAAAGAAATCTGGGGAATCTATGTTTGGTCCGTATGCATTAACCAATGTCATGTGCTGCCCTCTGATCCTACCAGATATGATGACGTATCTGCCGCCTGTGTCGATGATTGAGCGATCTATTTTATAACCAGTACCTTTTTTGATGAGTGTCATGACCCCCCTGGAGTATGTGGAGTAGTTAGCAGCATAGCTAGCCTCGGCCCAGCGTGTTCCAATATTTCTGCGGGATGTTGGGTCAATGTGTGTCTCCTGTAGGAGCGCTATGTCAACCCCATATCGGTCCAGACATGCAAAGACTTGTCTAATTTTTTTAGGGTGCGTGAAGCCTCTAACATTCCATGTCAATAATCTCAAACTCTCGTCTCTAGCAGTACCCGTTGAAGGACGCCAGATATATTGTGTAACGTTCGTAACAATACATTCCCATTACCATATGATGCAGTTTCATGATGCCGGACTCAGAACTAACTGTACAGCGTGCTGTGTGGATTACAGCGATACATCTTAAATGCAACGGCCCCATGAAGCATAGAACAATCCAAACCCCCCCCCAACATGTCCCCAACCCACCCACTCCGGCAACCCAATTTTGCCGAAGCCATACTCCCCAGGTAACTGTTTTAGACAACATAACTTTGTGGGGATCTCCCAGGTAGAGGTCCACCGGGGGCACCCTTCGACACCCTGGTTAAGGGGTGCGGGCAATGTAAAAGAGTGTGTTACAGATCTCGCAGTGTCTAGATACACCTTACAGTTCATGCAGAAAATCTCCATAACTTACGTACCGAGATATACTAAGCATCATACATTCTAACATTAGTAAACACGTAACTTAGAGCAGCGAGCTATATGCTCGACCACGGGAAAGTGCAGAACTACCCCTTGACAGCTTATGTTAGTTAAGCAGCTCGTTGTGTAATGAAAAAGGAACAATACCCCAGGTTTTACATTACAGCTCAATCTTACTCCAGTGCATTGCATAGAATAGGTCCATACAGGCCGCAATAGGGATATATGAAGGTGAGCCGTTGCTCGTGACGGCAGCATACAATGCTATAACAAGTATCTCTTCTGGCCACTGGTTTGGTACCTCTCACAATGAGGGTCCGTCTAGCCATCTCGTAAGCAGCGCTGCACCTCCTGAGTCTAGATTTGAGTCACGCATATTAGTCCCAGTGTCTGTGCATCGCATGACTGGTGCCATAGTTAAGTGGTGGGAGGTGAACCTAAGTGGAGCCCCTTCACCCCTTCGCAAAGCTCGCACCCATATTGTGACGATGGTATGGACTGCAATTCACATGTCTTTGCAATGTCTTACCTCAATCAGAGTCTAGGTCCCTGTCCATACGGTCCGATCGTTTACCTTTGTTCGCCGTCTTCTTTATGAAGTCCATTGCAGCTTTAGGCGTTGATAGAAATATCGGCTTGTCCTCCCAGGTGACCTTTAGCCGAGCTGGATAGAGCATGGCGTAGGGGACATGTAATTCCCGGAGCTTGGCTTTGACATCATTGTACTCCCGTCGAGCCTGTTGTACCGCAAAAGTGTAGTCCGGATAGAATTCCAACTTGCTGCCTTGGTGGTGTATCTCGCCTTTCTCCCGAGCTAGCCTCAATAAAGTGTCTCTGTCTCTGTAGTTAAGTATCCGGGCCACAGGGGGCGTGGCCAACAGCATGCCGAGCTAGACGTGCTGCTCGAGTGCTCCCGGCCGGCCAACATCAAATCCGACATGAAATCACGCCACGGACCACTGAAACGACAGTAACGGGTGGAGACCGACCCAGAGATAGCCGTGTCCGGCAGACGGCGGCTCCGACGACCTCAGTGCCTGAGAAACGGGAGTTTGCCTGACGGCTGTGGGAAGCCCCGAAGAGGTACAATGGCGGCCGCGCTGTAGACTGGGTGTCCGAGGAGCGGTGACCGGCGGACTCCTGCGTTGACCCCTGAGCCTGGGCCGGAGCTGATCGGCGCCACAGTGAGAGCTGCGCAACCTGGGATGATTCGGAAGACCGGAGACCTGCCGTAGAGAGGGGCGCTGGAACCCGGTGAATACTACACCAAGATGGCGGGTGGTCATGACGTCCGGTCAAGGTGACCCCGAAGGACATAGAGGTGTACAGCGGGGCTCGCGGAGCCAGACAGAGACAGGCGAGGTGCTTGGGGTGCTCGCCGGGGACAAACTGTGCGAGTCCCGGACCACGCTGACCCCAACAGCGGACATCGGTACCAGCAGTGCGGAGGACTGCACCAAGATGGCGGCGCCGTAACAACTGGCGGAGCGGCTCGGCAGTAAACCCTTACAAGGTACGGAGGCGCCGCTATTAGGGGGGAGATGCCGGCGCTAGCCCCCCACCTCAGCAGCCGTCACACTGATCCCGACGGCGGTGGTGCGGCACCCCCGACGACTCCATAGACACCACCGAGTTGGAGGCTGCGGAGCTCTGCAATTGAAAGGCAGTGCGTGGAGGGAGGGCTGCACAACCCAATAACAGCACACCCCAGGTGACCGGCCACGGCCTGATTAGAGGTGACACACTACCGGCCCATCCCCCTTGGGCCACGGTAACGGCCCGCAGGCTGGGCAGCGCAAGGCGCGACACTGGGGCAGCGAGCTAACGGCGCACACGCACCTGACAGTCACAGAGGGGGAGCGGTCGGACCGGGAAGGGGTGATCGTCAACGGGGGAATCCCGGCGAGTGAATGAGGAAGGCACGGCCCGCGACCAGGTGACGGGACACACCAGAGTGAGCCCCAGACACCGCAACGCATCTGGGAAAGGACTCCCCCATCCCCCCTCCTGACGATACGGGCGGCTGGACTGAAGGCAAACCCAGGCAGGCGGACGCATAGGCTGTAGCTGCGGCTATGTGGTGAATGAACCCAGCAACGGAGCTCTACCGGCGGGGGTAAGCGGATGGGCGCCCTACGGAGCGATAGAGCCCAGAGGAACTAGGTCTCTGCACTTTCAACGTTCTACCCCTCGGATAGCATCTCCACATAACGACTGGCGGCAGTCCTCCGCCGACTACCAGTGGCACGTGGAGGGGGAACCTGATCAGACGAAAAGTCACACAATCCGTAGTAGGCGGAGATGGGGTGCCTCGGCGCCAGCCCCCCGCAGTGGCAATATTGGAAGGGCGAGTGAAGGGTGAGCGGAGGAGCTAGAACCTGGGGGACAAAAGAGACATACACTGAGTTTTGTGAGACCGGGCGGAGGTCCGACGCAACCGTGCGACCAGGGAAGGATCTACACAGCCAAGATTGGTCATAGACCCACGCTGACCACCATGGGGAAAAGGGACCCGCCGCCCAAATCATCGCAAAAGGGACCCATGGATAATTTTGCGGCACCTCGACAGGCCAGGGGGAACCAGGACCCGTTGGCGGTTAGGCCCATAGACACGGGAGCACTGCTTGCGGCAATCCAGGCTTCGAGAACAGATATTCAAGAATCGCGGGCGGCACTAGAAGTGAAAATCGGAGAGGTGGGATCTGAGGTCACCCTCTTGCGCCAGGATTTCAGGAATCTCTCGGCCAGAGTGACGGAGACGGAATCGCGGATAGGGGAAGCCGAAGACTCGATTGTAACGATACGGAAAGACATGGCGGAACTCCAAGCATCACACAGGCAGCTGCTATGGAAGGTCGATGATGCCGAAAATAGAGCGCGCCGCAACAACCTATGCTTCGTAGGATTTCGGGAAGGAATCAAAGGGAACAACATGGCGGCGTTCCTGCACACGTGGCTCAAAGAGACTTTCCCAGAGGCACAATTCTCAACATGCTTTGTAATTGAAAGAGCCCACAGAGCGCTGCTAGCGAAACCTCCGGAGGGCGCGAGACCAAGGCCCGTGATAGCACGTTTCCTCAACTTCGCAGACAGAGACCTGATTCTACGGGAAGCGCGAAAGCTCGGAGTCATAAGGCTAGAGAACACACATATCATGATCTTCCCGGATTATAGCCAAGAGGTACAAAAACAGAGGCGGTCCTTCGATTCAGTGAAAACCAAGCTCAGATTAATGAACATTACCTACATGCTACTCTTCCCGGCTACACTTAAAGTCATATATAAGGAAAAGGCCATTTTCTTTACCCACCCGGAGGAGGCATGGCAATGGCTCGAAGAGAGACCAATGTTCAACGGCAGGGATGCAGCGAGGCGAGAGGAATTGGACAGAACTGTACGAGAAAAGACACAATGGAATCTCCCAAAACCACAAAGGCGGAAATCCAGGAGAATGTACTCTCGTGCCTCAGGGACCCCCTATTGGGCACACACAGCGACGGGAAGTAGGAGGGGGAGGTCGGAATCACCAGGAGCCTCCGGCTCGGCTGACCCGCTACTTCAAGATACCCACAAACAGGCCTGCTCGGAAGGGGATGGTGAGGAGGAGGCGGACACTAGAGACTCGGAAGGAGAGGATGGTGTAAGAGACACTCATGGGAGTTCCATCCACCCCTTAGTGAATGCGATACGAGATATGGAACAAGACAACTCCGACAAATGTAGTGGGTCAGAACTAGCTACACAAGACTCCCACTCCTGAACACTGCTGAAGTGGACCAGATCTAACGTCGGCCGGAGCACACGATGGCATGCAAGTTGTCACCACCCCTTGTTTTTTGTTTTCCTTAAATACTGTTTTCCTACTCTTTTCTGGGAAGTTGTTCATGGTTTGCACTATCTACAAATTACAAAATAATTGAATAGTGGGCGGGTGTGGGCGGGCGACAGACCGACTCCTACTGAAAGCTTGGTCCTCGAAGGGGATGAGTCTGGATGGGGAAGGAGGTGGAGAGGGGGAGGGATCACAGGGGGGGAACAGTTGCACAAGTTGGGGTGGGGGGGGGAAGTTGGGGGGGGGGAAAGAGTTACGTGCGAAGCAGCGATTCAGAGACAGTCTACCCTTGCTCATACCCTGGCCCTGGGGTCCAGTACTCGATGATACTCGTAAAATGCAATGGCAAGTACACTAGCTGAATCACGCCTCAATGGCGCTGGGGTTACGGCGCTAACTTGGAATGTGAACGGTCTGGGTTCCAAAATTAAGAGGAGCCTGGTTACAGCCTATATTAAGCGCCTAGCACCAGACATTATTTTCCTACAGGAAACCCACTTGAGGGGGAACCACTGTGCTTTTATAGCACGAGGGCAGTACACTGTCTTGGCACACGCAGGATACACAATGGACTCCCGGGGAACCGCAATTCTCATTAGGAAAACTACGCCCTTTACAGTGACACGTACATGGTTGGACCCACAGGGTACATTTGCCGGGGTACAGGGGACATGGAAGAGGCGCAGGTACACGCTGTTGTCAGTCTATGCTCCACCCAAATTGCAATCACGGACGATGCGGGAGGTCACGAACATACTTCTAGACACGGCTGACACGGTTCAGATCATGGGTGGGGATTTTAATGATGTGATGTGCACGACACGCGACAGGTCTTGGAACCCTCACACGGTGGGTGCAGAGACAGCGCTGGCGCGTAGGATGGATACCATCGGTCTTACTGATGTGTGGCGGTGGCTCCATCCTGCGCAGGAAGCCTACTCTTTCTACTCTGGGGCCCACAAAGTATTCTCTAGACTAGATTATATCTTTACTTCTAGACAGGAACTCTCCGCGGGGGACTCAGCAGAGTACAGGGCGAGGGGTATTTCAGACCATTCCCCACTGTTCGTACACATTGGCCGGGAAAGGGGGAGAGGCCAGGCACAGTGGCATATGTCGTCATGGGATATACAAACTCCTGAGATTTTAGGGGGTATTAGAGCGGATATCAGAGTCTATATGGCCGAAAACGAGGGATCGGTTCAGTCCGGGGCTACACTGTGGGAAGCCATGAAAACCGTGTTGAGGGACCGCTTCCAATCCAGGGTGGGGGAGGCCAGAAGGAAACGCACCGAGGCAATAGCAAATGAAGAGGCAAACATTTTGATTCAGGAGGCCGCATATCACGCACTGCAGGGGGAGGCACGCCTTAGAAAACTGCTGGACACTCAGAGGCTGTACAGGGAACTGATCACAGACGAAGCACGTACGCAGGCGCTGGCTACCCTACACCGCTTGTATGATGTCGGCAACAAATCCGGGAAACTCATGGCATGGTTGAGTAGGCGGGAGCGAGCGGCCAGGTGGGTGGACTGGATCGAGCTCCCTGGTGGGACACGGGCGTCTTCGGAAGACACTATAGCAGACGCATTTGCGACCTACTTCGAAGACTTCTATAGGGCTAGGGACCTAGGGGACTGCGAAGTGGTGCAGTCGTACCTGGGCGACATGGAAGTCCCACAGTTGACTGCCGAAGATAGTGAGGCTCTGGAAGCCGACATGTCATTGGATGAAATTGTGGAGGCCATGGCGGCACTGAAACCCGGGAAATCCCCGGGACCTAACGGTTTTCCGGCGGAGTTCTTTAAGCGAACGGGAGACCTCCTTTCACGCCACTTGAGGTTGCTCTACAGAGATGCATATGACTCTGGGAGTCTCCCGCCGGACCTGGCCTTAGCTACTATAGTCCCGCTCCACAAGGAGGGCAAGCCCAGAGAGGACTGTTCCTCTTACCGCCCGATTTCCCTCCTGAATATTGAGACTAAAATCCTGGCCACTATCCTGGCGAGACGCCTACGGCAGGTTATCACAGAGTTAGTACATCCAGACCAGTCCGGTTTCCTGCCGGACAGGGCTACTAAACTCAATTTACGGCGCACCCACAACTGGCTCCAGGAAGTTTGGGAAAGGAGCGAGCCGCATTGGTTCCTCTCCTTGGACGCAGAGAAGGCATTCGATGCGGTCCACTGGCCCTTCCTGATGGGGACCCTTGAATGTTTTGGGTTTGGGCCCAAATTTCAGCATTGGGTACGGCTTTTATACCCGAACCCCAGGGCCCGTGTTCGCATCAATGGGCGAATGTCGAGAGAGTTCGCGATAGAGAGGGGGACCCGCCAGGGGTGCCCGCTGTCCCCACTCCTCTTTACCCTTACGATCGAGATCCTTGCGATCCGTATCCGGCGTAATCGAGCTATAGCTGGATTCCATTGGGGGGACTCGGACACTGGCCAGGAGAAGATCTCGCTATATGCGGATGATGTGCTTTTATACGTGACAAACCCGGCTAGGACAATCCCGGCCTTATTCAAGGAACTAGGCGACTTTGGGGCGGTAGCCGGCCACAATATAAACTGGCACAAATCGGTCCTCTACGACCCACATGGTGCTCCACGAGGGGAGTGCCTGCCTGAGTTGCTCATCCATACCACGGAAGGCTTTTGGTACTTGGGGGTCTTTATCACCCTAGATAAGCAACGCTCATACGCAGATAATGTAAATAGAGTACTGGTGGCGGCGAAGGCGGAAATGGATCGGTGGAGACCACTCCCGCTTACCATCCTGGGCCGGGCTGCCCTCTATAAAATGATCCTGTTGCCGAAGTTCCTATATGCCCTCCAAAATGAATATTATCCCTTGCCGGCTGTGACCGTGAATAAAATTCACGCCGATCTCCGCACCTTCTTGTGGCTGGGGAAGCAGTCCCGGGTGGCGCTCACGACCCTACAGCGACATCAATATAGTGGGGGAATCTCGCTTCCTAACCTGGAGGCCTACTACTGGGCAGAACACCTTACCCCGATCAATGATTGGATACATGCCCCGGCTGACCACCCTACCTATGCACTAGAGAGATCCAAATGGGGCAATAGGACGGTGCTGCATTTTTTGTATGGGGGGAAAGGGGGCAACCGCCTCCTCCCTGCGACTAGGATTACCCTGTCGGCGTGGCGCAGAGCGACTGTTAGGATGGGCTGGTATGAGAGACCCACTCGTCAAACACCACTATGGTCGTGCAGGTGGCTGACTGAGCTGAACAAATTACGAGGCTTTCAAAGGTGGGACGATATCGGCATTTCTACAGTCGGGGATGTAATAGCAAGGGGGGGAATTAAAAACCTTCCAGGCACTCCAGAATGACTTTGGCCTTCAGAAAACCCAATACTACAAATACCTACAGTTGCGACATGCGTGGGGTGCACAGAACATATCTCTTACGGACATGCCCCAGTTTGCACCACTTGAGGGCCGCTTATTGCAGGAACGGATACAGAGGGGGGCGGTGTCTATGACCTACAAAACACTGACGAATAACATGTTGGGTGATCTACAGGCTCTTAGGGAGAAGTGGGAGGCGGATCTGGGCACCCTGGAGAATCTGGATTGGGAACTCGTCCTCATGCACCCGCGAGAAGTGGCCATAAAATCGAGGCTTCGCCTCTTTCAGTTTAAGGTTCTTCACCGGGTCTACTTTGACAGGGTGAGACTCTTTCGGATTGGGAGGATCGCCGACACTCATTGCTTACGATGCCAACACCATACAGGCGATTTCTTCCATATCATTTGGGGGTGCACGGTGATACAGGAATACTGGGATGAGGTCTTTAGTGAATTGAGTGCGATACTGGAGGTGGATGTGCCTAAGGACCCCAAGCTGGCGCTTCTGGGCATGTCGACGGAGGTGGACATCACACGTCACCTACTCATTTTCCTGCTGTTGGCTCTGGTAGTCGCAAAGAGAGACATAGCGAGACTATGGGGGGCGCCTGGGAAACCTAACCTGGAGGACTGGGGAAGGGGATTAGATATGTACATGGCAGCTGAACGGGTGACCTACAAAGCAAGAGGGTGCCCTCGAAAATTTTGGAAAATATGGGCCAAGTGGCGGCACTTCCATGGGTTGGAGTAGTAGGCCAGGAACTGTCGAGGTGGGATGGCGGGATGTCGGGGGAGGTACTGGGGTGGTGCGTTTGCGGATGTTGTTTGTATGACTACTCTCAGAGGGTTCGGGCCACGGGATTGCCTACATGAAATGTTGCATAACTTGGAGGACTGAGGTGGACTCGGGGGTCGGGGGTGGTGGAGAAGGGTGTCACGCTGCTTGGGGGGGAGGAGGAGGGGGGGCTTCAAAAGTGGTGTTCCACAGTTGACGTCTTTTCTTGCTGTTGTTGGGGGAGGGGGGAGTTTTTGGGGCGAAAATGCGAAATAAGTTCACCATGATGAATATAATGTGTCTTGGTATATATAAAAAGTTGCGAAATGACGGGGAGAGCGGAATATTTGACGCTCCCCCGCGATGTCTTGCTTTTTTGCACTTATGATTCGACTGATGCAACAATAAAAAGAATTTTCCACAATAAAAAAGTATCCGGGCCACAATCGGTCTCGGCGTGGCTCCTGGTGCAGGTCTTGGGGCTAGTGATCTGTGTGCTCGTTCCACGATGAAGATTGTCGACAGCGCTTCAGCACCAAAGATGTCTCTGCAGAGTTGTTCAATGTATGGCTCCATCCTGCCAGTGTTGGTGGATTCCGGCAGGCCCGCTATTCGTATGTTATTACGACGTGAGCGAGCTTCCAACTCCTCTGACTTTGCCTTAATAACCTCCAGTACTTTCTCCATGCCTGTGCATTTGGTTGCTGTGGCATGTGATTCGTCCTCCACGCTGGATATCCTATTTTCGGCGGTATCTAGCCTCTCCCCCTGTTTGTCTAATTTAGCCGCCATACTGTCCACGCGTCCTGTGAGGTGGTCCAGCTTGCCATTGATGTTCTGTAAGTTGACTTGGATGGCTTTCAATATGCTTTCCATGGCACTGCCTTCACTGGTTTCCGGTTCCACATCTTTTTCTGAGGGCACGTTCTGCCCTTTTGGCGTTTTCCGGGGCTCGAACGTTAATTTGGCCTGGGGTTTCTCTGGCTTGCCCATTGTGCCTGATTGAGCTCTGCCGCAGTATCAGGGAACGTGTCAGCCGCACCTGGAGCCCAGCAAGGCGTCTTCCGCATGCGTAGGGGGTCCCTGCGGTGAGGGTAGCGTGGCTTGTGTAGTCGTGTTCGTGCTTTGGACAGACCCCAGTCGGCCTGCAGCCCAGGTGGCCGGATGGTATCGTTCTACGGGAGTCGCCACCCCACTCCTCAGTTTATGGGCACATTCCCTCCAGTCGGAGTAGCCGGGTAGTTGGCGCCTGAAGCGTCACAGACGCACTCTATTGCCCCATTCCGCCCCGTGGATCCGTCTTTGGTTTGTCCAGTGGTCCTGCACAGTCTATCATGCCCCACAGCACAGCCTTGCACCTGGACAGTCACTCTGCTACGGACACGTTCACAGCAGGGGGGGTTAAGCGGCGAGAAAGCTCCCGGTCCTGTTCAGCCTGCTGGGTCAATGGGCGCCGCCATTTTGTGCGTTATGTATGCCCGCCTATGATTGCCGACTTTCCCCTGTTGGTTCAAGGTTACCGCAGGGCAGGCTTGCAGCGAGCGGCATTTAAGACGCCTTTATCCTAGCCTGCAGTCAGTGTGCGTGCTCTCTGTCACAGGGGGAGACCAGCGCTGCTCATTGCCGGCAAGTGCTGTCCGTGAAGGGAACGGGGGGCGCCATTTTGCGCAGTGGTGTTACCGGCCCTCATTCACTACAGGGCAGCCAGGCGCCGGTACATGCATTTGTGAATTAGCGCACTCACCCCCGCCGTACTGTGCGTCCGTAGTCGGCCCTCACCGCATACATTCCGGGCAGCGCCGGTGTGTTTCACTGCCACATGATGCAGATCGTTCCCGTGTTGATGGACGCGGCGGTCGCCATGATGGTAACTTCCGTGGGCCGCACTCCACCGGTGATTACTGCCGTTAGTGGGGGTTCAAATGTTCAATTCCTCTCCCGGTGCACGCCCCGCATGTTCCGATGGCCAGGGGTGTGGTATGCGGAATTGTTAGATCTGCATTAACGCACTTAAAACGCCGTTAAACAGGTGCCCGGCGGAGCTGCTCTCTCAAGCAGCCATCCCGCTGTGCGCCCCCTAGCGCCTCCCCCCAGCCTGATACTAGATACTAGAAGAAAAGCATTCAGTAATTAGTTCTAAAAGTTGTTTTCTTATTTACAGATAGACACACATTCTCCTAATTCAGTAGAGTCCCATTTCAATAATACAGAAGAGAGGCTATACTCCAATTGAGCACTGGTATAGTAAATGAACAACTGTTTATTGATAATAGAGTGTTTAGTCAGAGTTGTGGTGTTTAATGTTCTCTCCTTCTGTCCATTAGGAACCCTCCAGAGTAGAGGAAAACCAATAGCAGACAGAAGCCTCAGAAAATCCCAAGGGTGACAGCAGTTGGAGTGTCTTTTCTTTCTCTTCCAATTCCCCTTTCCCCTCTGCTGGTGTTGTTGCTCTGTCAGAGGCGCGACGACACCGGTGGCCGGGCGTTGGGGAAAAGCGGCCATTTGCTCCTGCGAAGATTCTGGGTACTGACAGCTTGACTCCAGTGGCATGGAGAGCACGGGACTCCCATATGAGCATACCCGTTCCACTCGGGTTGGCAATTGCAAAAAAAATTTGATTGACAGAATGAAGAACAATGTCATACATTCACCCCAGTACAGAGATCTGGGCCTAACTCCATTGTTTTTTTTGCTCACCATGCCATTCCAGTTTGGACCCAGCCATATGCACATCAGTCTTTACTCTGCAACCGATGGGAACAGTCCAGCCCGAACTGCCAGGCCAGGTCCTCCCTGGACTGGTAACAAGCATCCTAGGACCGGTTTCGGGCTTTCAGCCCTCATCAGCCAGGATAGCTTGACTCCAGTGGCATGGAGAGCACGGGACTCACGTCTGAGCATACCCGTCCCACTCGGAGTGGCAAATGCAAAAAAAAACACTTGATGGGCAAAATGCAGAACAATGTCATACATTCACCCCAGTACAGAGATCTGAGCCTAAATCCATTGTTTTTTTGCTCACCATGTCATTCCAGTTTGGACCCAGCCATATGCAAAATCAGTCTTGACCCCGCACCCAAGGGGAACATTCCAGCCCGAACTGGCAGGCCAGGTCCTCCCTGGACTGGAAACAAGCATTCTAGGACTGGTTTTTGGATTTCAGCCCTCAACAGCCAGGATGGCTTGACTCCAGTGGCATGGAGAGCACGGGACTCCCATCTGAGCATACCCATTCCACTCAGGTTGGCAAATGCAAAAAAAAATGCGATTGACAGAATGAAGAACAATGTCATACATTCACCCCAGTACAGAGATCTGGGCCTAACTCCATTGTTTTTTTTGCTCACCATGCCATTCCAGTTTGGACCCAGCCATGTGCACATCAGTCTTTGCTTTGTAACCAATGGGAACAGTCCAGCCCGAACTGCCAGGCCAGGTCCTCCCTGGACTGGAAACAAGCATCCTAGGACCGGTTTCGGGCTTTCAGCCCTCATCAGCCAGGATAGCTTGACTCCAGTGCCATGGAGAGCACGGGACTCACGTCTGAGCATACCCGTCACACTCGGAGTGGCAAATGCAAAGAAAAAACACTTAATGGCCAAAATGCAGAACAATGTCATACATTCACCCCAGTACAGAGTTCTGGGCCTAAATCCATCATGTGTTTGCTCACCATGCCTTTCAAGTTTGGACCCAGCCATATGCAAATCAGTCTTGACCCTGCACCCAATGGGAACAGACCAGTCCGAATTGCCAGGCCAGGTCCGCCCTGGACTGGAAATAAGCATCCTAGGACCAGTTTCTGGCTTTCAGCCCTCATCAGCCGGGATCGCTTGACTCCAGTGGCATGGAGAGCACGGGACTCACTTCTGAGCATACCCATCCCAATCGGAGTGGCAAATGCAAAAAAAACACTTGATGGACAGAATTCGGAACAATGTCATACATTCACCCCAGTACAGAGATCTGGGCCTAAATCCATTGTTTTTTTGCTCACCATACCATTCCAGTTTGGACCCAGCAATATGCAAATCAGTCTTGACCATGCACCCGATGGGAACAGTCCAGCCTGAACTAACAGGCCAGGTTCTCCCTGGACTGGAAACAATCATCCTAGGACCGGTTTCAGGCTTTCAGCACTCATCAGCCCGGATAGTTGACTCCAGTGGCATGGAGAGCACGGGACTCACGTTTGAGCATACTCGTCCCAGGGCATATAGGGGAAGCTTGTCTGTAATTCTCCCAATTGCCTGCCAGGCTTCTATGGTGACATCTAAGGTGTTAATTTCCAACCTTAGCGTGCCTCTATGTGTGTATGTAAGCATTCTGGCTAGTGGGGTGGGGTGCGCTTCTCCGTCTTCCACTGCAACGTGGGATGTAAAAGCATGTGGATGATACCAGTAATACGCATATTGCGCTTGGGCACACAAGTAATAAAGGTATAAACCTGGACCGTTAAAACCCCCTCTGGCATAATCCAATGTAAGCGCGTTCCAGCCCACTCGATCTTGTTTACCCCTCCAAATTAGTCTTTAGCAAAAGGGTTTGCATGTTCTTACAAAATTGGGTAGTCAGCTTTATAGGATTATTACTAAAGAGATATAAGAAGTGTGGTAGAATTCCATTTTTATCAGAGTTGTACGGTCCGCCAAGAACAGTGGTAGTGCCGACCATCTGTCTTCCTGTTGCTCTAGATCCACACAAGCTTTTCCATAATTCTCTCTTATGACCACTTCAGGATCTCAGTGTACCCACACGCCTAAATATTTAACCGGCTCTGTTGACCATTCCAACGGATATTCCATAGTCGGGGGAGCAGTTATTGTCATTATTGGATTTGGTATTACTACTGATTTGTTCCAGTTAATAGTGAGACCGGTGAACAAGCCAAATCAAATGTATTCCCGCAGCACAGGTGTGAGGTACTGCTGCGGTTCTCGAATAAACAACACCATATCATCAGCGTATAGAATTATGCCAACTGGGCGATGATGAAAATTTAACGCTGCCTCTCTATGGAGCTGTCTGATCATGCAGGCCAAGGGTTCAAGCATGATGGCAAATAATAGTGGTGATAGAGGACACCCATGTCGAGTGCCTGTCTCAATACGAAAAGGCTTGGAGGTGAGCCCTACAACCCGCACCATTGCCGATGGGCCCGAATATAGCAGTCGCACCCATCCCAAGAAGACGGGAGGAAATCCCATTCAAGTTAAAATGCGGAACATGTATGGCCATTCAATCGAATCGAATGCTTTAGACGCGTCAAGCATGACTGCCACCGTGGGGAGGTCTGGATTCAGCACGTGAAGTATAGCAAAGATGGTTCTTAAGTTGTGGGATGTGAATCTTTCAGGTATAAAACCAGATTTATCCAGTAGCATCAAGCGTGGCATTAACGGCTGGAGTTTTGTAGCCAGGATTTTGGCAAGGATCTTAAAAACCAGATTAATCAGTGAGAGAGGGCGATACAAATCACACCTGGACAGAGGTTTGTCTTTTTTGAGCAGTGCTATAACCAGGGCCTGCTGGTGGGAGGATGGCAGTCTGCCGGTCTTGTGCGCCTCTACATTCACTTCAAGTAGGTAAGGTGGTCTACATACGCTTTATTAAACTCTGCTGACAGGCTGTCTGGCCCCTGTGCTTTTTTGTTTGGTAAGGTGAGAATTGTGGCTCTCACATCGGCTTTGGCAATGGGTTGGCTGTGATATTTGCGCTGGCCATCTCCCAGCCATGCACAAGCAATATCAGAGAGATAGTCCTCTAAGGCGTCATTGTTTAAACTCCCGCAACAGGTATACATATATGAATAACAGTCCCAAAATTGGTCCATTATGTCCTGGGACGCGAAGTGTTTGCCTTCATGAGCATCCACTATTTTGGAAATGTGGTGGTGATCAGCCCAAAACTTAAGTTTAAAAGCCATTTGTCTGCCTGGTCTGCCCCCTCCCTGTATGTTCTGGCGATGTGTCGACGTGATATATAGTGCACCTCCTGCTGTGCTAGCGAGTCATATTCCAGAATTTGCTTGTGTATGCAGGCTAATGTAGATGTGTATGGTCGGGACGTGTACTTTTTTTCTAGTTCCCCTAGTAAGGACTAAAGTTTGTGCAATTGACCTGCGATATCACACAGTTTGCCCGCTGTGGTGCTAATGCAGACCCCTCGCACAGTTACTTTGAAGGCCTCTCACAAGGTAGCCGCACAATCAACAGAGTCTGCATTTAAATCAAGGTATTTCACTATTGCTTTCCGGACAGTATCTTCATATGTAGGGTCCAAGAGACCCTCCGCGGAGAACCGCCAGGCAAATGGAGGGCATGGATTAGTGGGAATAATGAGCGCCAGTTGCACTGGATTGTGATCGGACTGTATACGAGGCAGAGTCCTAACCTCCGTAACCCATTCATTGGCTCTTTCGCTCAGTAGCCAATAGTCCAGGCGGGACCAGCTGTTGTGTGCAGGCGTAGCATGTGTACCCTCGCTTGTCTCGGCGTTACGAATGCGGCCAGGCATCTAGCAAGCCAAGTTCCACCATGGCATTCCTGATACATTGGGCTTCCTTTAATGTGCAGGATATGTGAGGACCAGATTTATCTTTCGCAGGGTCCAAGTGTATGTTTAGATCACCCCTCCCCCAAAGAATTGCCGAATCCGGCCAGGTACATAACTCATTGAGCATGCAATGAAAAACCTGTGGGTCATTCACAACAGGGCCATATACATTGACAATAGTAATCAGTGTCATACCCAGTTTGCCGTGTACCATAGCACAACATCCTTCGTCATTGGTGCATGTTTTTAAAGGTGTGAAGGGGGTGCCTTTTTTGACCAGGATCAGAACACCTCTAGCGTACGCTGAGTAAGACGAAGCAAGTTTGTATCCAGCCCATTTGCGTGCCTTCCCAGACTCAGTCCTATTGGTTAGGTGCCCCTCTTTAGGAGTGCAATTTGGATTCCCTGTCTACCTAGATAGGCAAATACATGTCTAATCTTTTATTTTATTTTATTTTGTATTTTTTTATTAGAAATTTTTCGCTTTTACGTGCAGGGAACGTCAAAATGTTACAACAGAGCTAAATATAAAGTATTTCATTTTTTGGGGGCGCTAGAGGGCGCGCTTGCGGAATGGCTGCCTAGCTCTGCAGCTCCCGCTCCTTGGTCACTAATCCTGCATTGATCCTACGCCACGGGGTGCCGCGTTGCCACCTAAAGACCGGATCCTGCATCTAGAGACTGACCCCCACACTCGTACGAAGTTTGAGGCGGCTGTGATCCTCAGGGCCGGAGATACGGGCTCTTGAAATTTACCCGGCGCCTGTCCTGGAGCTGACTGAGGAGGGCGCCCGGCCGCTGCAGCTACGCGACCCCGGAGCTTGCCACGAGGTGCCCAGGCCGCGCTGCGGCCTTGCCTGCTTTGCCTGCTTCACCTCTCCGGACCGGAGTGCGTTGGAGGCGGAGAGGGTGAGCGGATGCGGCGGCCCAGCATTTGTTTACCACCCGGGCGAAGCCTTGCCGGTGAAGAGTGAGAGCTGCTCCTGCCGGGACATCTGCTGCCGTGCCTGCTCCTGGTGGCGCCGCGGGCCCGGACCTGCGCGCGGCGCTGCCCGCCGGCCTCATCGGGCGGGGGACGGTGCGACCACATCTTGGCAGGATCCTCCTGTCGCTTCCCGCACTCCCTGCCTGCACGGCGCTACGAGACCTTCAAGCGCTGGAGGCGCCGGAGGCTACAACCGGGATACCGGACTGCCGTGCATCGTGAGAACTGCCCGGTGAGTCGCATCGCGCCTGGTGGTGTCTGGTGGGGCGCGCTTCCCTGGGTCTGGCCCTACGGCACGGCAGGAGGACCGGCGCCTCGACTCTCCCGCTACCTGTCAGGTACCTGGGACTACTGCTGGGGGCCCAGGACAAGGCGGGCGGCTGCTGCCTCTGTACATTCCTTGGACGCATGGCGCTGCTGGTGGCGCATGCTGCGTGACATTACAGAACTTCGATCCTGTGGTCCTCCTGACGTGCAGCTGGCTGTCTATCGCCCACTAGGCTCTCTCTCTACCTTCCCTATTCTAGCTGGGCCCTCGCCTACCTCGAGGCACCGCCATGGGGCGACCTGACACTCGCCAGCCTAAACTGAGCTTCGATAACTCCCGCAAGGGCAATACATCAACGCAGACGCGCCCGGGGCCCAGTGAGTCGCCCCCGCAGCCTGCCCCACCTGTTGCCCCTGCTACAGACATTACCAACCTGCTACAGGAAATGCGGCAAGGATTTGCTACCGTGGTGGAGAAGGTGGACGGCGTCACAGCCCGACTGGATGCCCTGGTCCACAAAGTGGACCGCCATGAGGAACGCCTCACGACTGCGGAACAGAGAATTTCCGACAACACTGACGCCGCCGCATCCCACACGACACAGTTGGCAAGGATGGATAACCTCCTCCGCATAATTGCGGCAAAGAACGAGGATTTGGAAGCACGAAGCCGCCGGAACAACATTCGCATTACTAACGTGCCGGAATCCACTGCCACAGGCAGAATGGAGCTCTATGTGGAGAAATTGCTTAAGGGCTCAATCGGGGAGGAAGCTTTCTCATCCCAGTTCATAGTGGAGAGGGCCCATCGTTCGCTGGCACCTATGCCCCAACCTGGCCTGCCACCGAGGCCCATAATTGCCCGACTACTGAATTATCGAGATCGCGACACGGCCCTCCGAGCAGCCCGGACACAAAGGTCACTGAGGTTTGAAGGCATCACATTTTCCATCTACCCTGACTTCACACCGATGGTTCAGGATGAACGGCGCAAGTTCCTTCCAGTGAAAAAGAAACTACGGGAGGCCCAGATAGACTATGCACTCTTATACCCGGCGAAGCTAAGAATTACCCACCAGGGCAAGCAGCGCTTCTTTACCAACCCGCAGAAGGCCGAGGATTACCTTAAGTCGATCCGGAGAGCACGCAGAGATGACCAGGCGCCTGAGGACGAACTAGAGAATGATGAACTGCCTCCGGAACGCCAAGGAGACTAATGGCCTTCATGAACCTTGATCAGTGATGACATTGCACTTATCTGCTGGTTGGCGCTGAATCACCATTTGGGCGATGGAGAGGTACACGTGTGTGGACATTTACTGGACATCGCACCCCAGTGGTAACGTATACCAAGGACCGCTCTCTCGGCCCTAGCCTCCACCGAGGGCGGTACAGATTGGAGCTATGGGCCGGATAGTGGCAGCGCGCACCTTCAGATGTTCCCCTGTCGGGTGTTCCCCGTTGACTTATTGCTTGTTTGGCTGATTGCCACCCAGGAGTTGGGGGGGAGGGATGTTAGGGGGGGTTGTTTTTGGGGAGCTCATGGCTGCTGGCATGATTGGGATGCTGGGGTGGGTGGGGGGGGATTGGACTTTGTAAGGTTACTATTGCTTGAACTGTGCATATATAAACTGGCTTGGTGTTGGACTTGGCTCTCCGGGCGCGGGTGTGGCTTCATGGTTTGGCCTAATTGGGCCCCTTCTTCTTTACTGTCACTATGCCCATGGCTGCTGTAAACTCGACTGCGCGATTGACATGTCTTTCTTGGAATGTTCGGGGGTTGAACGATGCTCGGAAATGCAGGAATGTTATTGCCTATTTAAATAGACATCATATACAAGTAGCTATGCTGCAAGAGACACACATGCCCATACGCAAGAACACCCCGTTTGGACTGAAATGGGCAGGGACCCGCGCATTCTCCTCCTATTCCTCCTATGCCAGAGGTGTGGCGATACTTGTGGCCCGTGGCGTACCTTTCCACCACATTGGGGAGGAGGCGGACAGGGAGGGGAGGTATGTTTTGCTATGGGGGAGGGTGGGCCATGACATCTATTTATTTGTCTCAATGTATGCACCGAATGTAGACTCACCTGCCTTTTTTTCTACACTGTGGGGTAGAATTGTCTCGATTGGGGCGCGACATGTCATCTGGGGTGGAGATTTTAATCTGGCGCTGGCGCCCTCCCTGGATAGGGCAGATGGGGTTAGCTCCTACAAGCCCCGAGCTAGGGAGGTTTTGGAGGGGGTGGTGGAGGAAGGTGGTCTGTTTGATGCCTGGCGACAGCTACATCCCCACGGACGGGAGGGCACACACTTTACATCTCACACCGGGACTTGGGCGCGCTTGGATTACTTTTTGGTAACCCGGAGCATTACTAAGGAACTGTTAGGAGTCGACCATTTGCCCAGAACCTACTCAGATCATAGCCCTGTTCGGCTGCAGTTCCGGACTCCTGGGTGGGACAATCCGAGGCCGCAGTGGAGGCTAAGCCCGGATACACTTCTTGATGAGCTTTTCCGCACAGAGCTGGGTGAGGAGATTCGGGATTTCTTCCCTAGAAACAAGGGCTCAGTGGAATCAGTGGAACACATATGGGAAGCTTTCAAGGTCACCATAAGGGGTTTCTGCATATCTAAAAGCCATGGGGTCCTGCGGGATATTCTACGTACCATCACCACATTGGAGGGAGAGCTGCGAGCACTAGAGCTTCAAATGGCGGCAGGGGACGACCCACACCTACAGATAGCCTTTAGGGACACACTATCCAAATTTGAGGAGGAGGCTGCCAGGGAGGCGAAATACCGGGGTAAACATTGGGTGGCCCGGAAGTACTGTGAAGGGGATAGGCCTGGTAAAGTACTGGCCTCACTCACGCGTCCACCACGAGCACACAACATCATATTAGAGCTCGCTGATGAGACTGGCGCTGTCACTAGAGAATCGGATGAGATACTTGCTACATTCACGACGCACTATTCGACACTATACACTTCCAAGGCGGAGGCGGATGCTCCATACGCTGACTATATGAATGACGTGGCGCTATGCTGGCTCAGCGATGGCGATAGAGAGTTCCTTGCGGCACCTTTCGAGCTCGAGGAGGTGCGCGAGGCCATTATGTCCCTCCATAACGGGAAGGCCCCGGGACTCGATGGCATCCCAGCCGAATTCTACAAAGCTTATATTGATATAATGGCACCTGTGCTGAGCGAAGTCTTCACCGAATCGTTAGCTGATGGGGTGTTACCCCGCTCTATGCGCGAGGTGGTTATCACCTCTCTCCTGAAGCCTGGTAAGGACCCCGCCTCTTGTGACTCTTACCGTCCACTCTCCCTTCTAAACTGTGATGTGAAGATCCTTGCCAAAGTTCTCGCTACGAGACTCTCCCTGCTCATGACTAGAATTGTCCTGCCCGACCAATCTGGCTTCGTGGCGGGTAGATCCACTTCCCATAATCTCCGCACCCTTTTCTCCCTGCTTCGCTCGGTCCATCCTGATATGCCAGTGGTGGCTGTTTTCTTAGATGCTACCAAAGCATTCGACTCTGTTGAATGGCCCTACCTCTTCTCGGTCCTGGCTCGCATGGGTTTCCCTAAACTGTTCTTGGCCTGGGTGCGCCTCCTCTACACAGACCCCACAGCGAGGGTGCTGATCAATGGGAAGTTGTCGTTGCCCATCAGCCTCACGAGAGGTACCCGTCAGGGATGCCCGCTCTGGCCCCTATTATTTGCTATTGCGGTCGAACCACTGGCATGCCGCATGCGCCAATTGCACCGAGAGGGAGCGATACAATGCCTGCAGCGGCAAATCGATGTGTCCCTCTATGCGGATGACATCACGCTGTATGTCAAGTTCCCGGATCTGCACCTTAACCCCCTGCTTCGTGAGTTCGTCCTTTTCGGAGGTCTGTCAGGTGTTCACATCAACTGGGCAAAATCACAATTTTTTCCCCTAACGGATGCGGTGCGTGACTTCCCACTGGATTACCCGATAGAGTGGTGCCGAGATGATCTTCGCTACTTGGGGATCCGTGTGGCACGTGATAGAGATGAGACACTCCGCTCCAATTATGGAATAGCCATAACCAAATTGGATGCCTCCGTCGACAGGTGGATCACGTTGCCACTCTCCATGGCTGGCAGGGCCTCCCTCATAAAAATGGTTATATTGCCCCGCTTCCTGTATTTTTTCCTCAATATCCCTTACTATCCTGGCGCTTTTTTCTTCAAGACACTCCGTGCTGAACTGCGCAGACTTTTTTGGGGTGGCAAATCTCCCCGGCTGAAATGGTCCACATTGACCCTTCCCTATGACCAGGGCGGTTTCGACATCCCTGATTTTGAAGCATACTACCTGTGCGCACAGGCGCATTTTGCCTACCACTGGATGGCTCCTATCCCCTTCATGCCGCACATAGCAGTGGAGGACTGGATAGCACACCCACTTCCGTTGAACGGCCTGATACACTGTCCCGAGCCTTCCATCTCTACATCAAATACCTCGGTGTCATGCACGCTAGATGCGTGGCGGCGCATCGCTCGGCGGCTGCTCTGCACGCTGCCCTACTCCCCTAAACTACCTCTTGCCTATCACCCAAAGCTTGCCTTTTATCGGAACTGGGGTTCCGGCAACTCTGTGATAAACTCTGTGTCACCTGCTGGGGAGATCTGTTTCACAACGGACTTTTCAAATCGGCGGATCTTTTTTTTAAAATGCAGGCACACACGCCCCTTGAATTTTTTTACTATATTCGTCTACGAGCTGGGATGCGGGACATCCTTCCCGATTACCCTGCCGAACCTGCGACCTTGCCGCCGCTACATCACCTTTTGGAGTCACAAGATGGGGCCCATTTGGTCTCTGGGCTTTACCGCCAATACCGCGGAGCTGCTCCTTTGCCAGTCTCAGCCGCCCGATTGCGCTGGTCAACGGAACTTGATACTGAGGTCTCAGACGACCAATGGAAGTACTGCTGTACATTGACTTCCCGCATTTCTGCCAGCTGCAGGTTAAAGATTATACATTATAAATACCTGCAGAGGGTTTACTACACACCGGTCCGGAAATATAAATTTGGACTGACCGATAGCGACCGCTGTGAACGATGTCGAGCTGAGCATGCTGACTTCCTCCACTTGGCATGGTCCTGCCCCCAGATTGCTGATTACTGGCGACAGGTCATTGAGGCCGTTGCACAGATGGTGGATGAGGAGATTCCTGAGGACCCTCTGGTAGCCATCCTTGGGTATACAAAGCACTTATCTAAGGGATGCAGAAAATTCGCCGACATAGCATTCCTCCTGGCCAAGCGACGTGTCGCTTGCCGTTGGAGCAGAGGCAGAGCGCCCAAGTTCAAAGATTGGCTAACTGATCTAACATATTGCCAGGATCAACATACCACTTTTTCTGAATTATTGCCTCTCACAAGTAGACCTAGGGACATTTGGGACCCGCTGGTACACTACCTGCTTAAACGCTCTGGTGATGATGCGCAGGAGGGCAATGAGTCCACCATCTCTCAATCACAATAACACTTCCCACTACGTTCTGACTCTTGGCTGTGTAGACCGCGTGCGGATATCCTCCACTTACAGATCCCCTGTGACCCTGCTGTCTCCTCGTAGGGCATACGGCCCCGGTCTCCATGGTGCTACCCCCACGCCCCTTCCTGTGCCCACATCCCCTCCCAGCCATGTAGATGAGGGCCCCCTCCCCCCCCGCCCCCCCCTCCGGGAAGCTCTATCCTGCATATCCCCTCTGGCTTTGCGCTGTTACCCCACGAACTGCCGCTGATCTAGAGAGTTGGGCCTGGGACATTCATCACCCCACACAGAAGCACCTGGCAGAGCCGCCACAATGCACCACCACCGTACATTAATATCGCACAGTAATGCACCACCGCCTTAATGTAACCTTGTTGGGATGATTGTTTTTTTCTGTTTCTTTTCTTATTCTTGGTTCTTGTTTTTTCCAAGTTACAAAAAATGGAGTGGGGCTTTCCCCTCACTCACAAAAAACCTGTTCGACTGCGGCACATCCTTCCTTGACCTGCCCCACCGGACAATGCTGGACAATGTTTATTTCTGTAATGCGCCGCCGGGCCCCCGGGATGCCGGCTACAAGGCTGTGTAATGTTACTTCTCTATTTGCTGCCGGCCTCCGGGTTGTGGGCTCCTAAGGCTGTGTATCCTACTATGCTTGTATCAATAAAGCAGGTTTGAACGCCAAAAAAAAAAAAAAAAAAAAAAAAAAAAGTATTTCATTTTTTCTTCTCTGTTAACAAATAAGCCACAATACAATCACAGGGGAAAGCAATTGACATACTTCAAATCTTTCTAATACATAGAGTCTCTTCAATTTAACATCTAATACCAGGATTAAATAATAATTACCAACCAATAGAAAACAGAGGGGACTAAGGCAAACATCAAGAACTCACATATATATATATAGTCCAGCACACAATGAGCAGATACATTTTTAATAATTCAATCCATGCTCCCTTCTTTCCATCGAGTAATGGGACCCCAAATTTGCCTACCAAGCTTCCTTCCCTTTTTCCCCTTCCTTGCATATATCTCAGTCTCCAAATTATATACTGCTAGTAGTTTGACCAACCAATGATGAAATTAAGGTGGCAGAGGGTCTAACCATGCAGATGCTATGCAAAGTCTCATAACTGACAAAGCTACAAACAAAAATTCCCCCCCCACTCTGCATTTCCCCCTCATCCTCGTTCACTCCCAGAAGGATTATCGAAGGGGTTAAGAGAGTTTCGGTTCCAAATACCCTGTTTATAAAACCCTTGATGCCTTTTTTGAGCAGTTGCAGGTGAGGGCATGTTGCAAACACATGTAGGAAATCTGTGTCCAGGCTTCCACACTTAAAACAGCTAATATCTGTTGTGCCTCCCCACTGAGCTATCTTTGCAGGCGTATGATATAGATGGTATATAGTTTTATAGTGTTGTGCCTGGAGAGGCGCCGAGCACAACAGCGTATATCCCTTTTCTAGAGACATGTAGAAGCTTTTCCCCCTAATATCCAAGCTATTTTCCATTTGTCTGCCCATTTTTCCATATCATCCTGCTTTGAGATTATCAATTCAGCATAAAACCTCTTTATTGTGCAATCCTCCCCTACTTGGATCACTTCCATAATAGGGTTTTTGCTGAAGCCCGCCGGTCCTCCCTTCTTATTATACAAAAAACTCCTTATTTGTAAATATTTGTAAAATTGTCTAGTATCTAAAGCAAACTTTGTCTGTAATTCAGAAAACTGGTAGACCCCTTGATGCCCCAAAACATCCCCTACCCTTCTGACTCCCTTCCTTTCCCACTCCGTAAAAATGGGGCCAGCAAAAACCTCCTCTGGAAAATTTGGATTTTCTTTCAATCTAGTATAAAAATTATACTTCCCCAGCCCAAACCTTTTAGCAAAAGCTTTCCAAACTGTATGAGCCGCAATAAGAGTCTTAAAACGTGTCCTTTTAAAATAGATAGCCTCCGTATATTTCAAAAGCACATTCTCAGCTTCTGGTCCCAAAACTAGTCCGTATATCGCCAATGAACCAAACTCGCTCCAACCTTCAGACTCTGCCCCCCCACTAAGCCTACCATATATTGTAAAGCTGCTGCCCAATAGTATAGCTTTAAATCTGGCAGTGCCCACCCTCCCCTCTCCCGTGGAAGTGTCATAAACCTGAGTGCCCTCCTAGTTTTCCCCTTTGCCCATATGAATCTATTAATCATATGTTTGATGTTCTTAAACAGCTTGGCCTCAAATAATAGGGGTATTGCTCTGAAAAAATATAAAAACTTGGGCAAGACCAACATCTTTACTACATTCGTCCGCCCCACAATAGAAAGATGCAGATTATCCAATCTATCCAAGTCCTTCCGCACTTTATTGATTAAAGGTGTTATGTTCTTTTCTACTAAGCTATCTAGATCAGCCGAGATAGTCACCCCTAAGTATGTTCTTGCCTGCACCACTCGGCTATCCGTGCAGATAGAATGACAATTTTTGATTATCTGTGTCTTGGCCGTGTTCAGTTTGTAGCCCAAAATCTGCCCAAACCTCAGGGCCTCAATTTCAACTTGCACTATAGCCTCCATAGGGGTCGGCGTAATCACTGCCACGTCGTCGGCGTATGCTAGTATCTTACAATGGCCAATACGTGTAGGCAACGGTGTTACTAGCTCACACATCTCTATTCTGCGGATCAGTGGATCCATATACATAGCGAATAAAAGCGGTGAGCAAGGGCACCCCTGTCTCGTACCTCTCCTTATCCGAAATTGTCCTGTGGACCCCGCATTCACTCGCACAGAAGCCACTGGATCTGCATATAGTGCCTGGATTGCTATAACAAATCGCTTTTTAACACCTGATCTTTCCATTACGTGCCAGAGGTAGTCCCAGGAGACCCGATCAAATGCCTTTTCTGCTTCTAACAGCATAACCGCCATCGGGTCCCCTGTGACTGCTGTGGCATCAAATAGAGTTATCACCTTACGTGTGTGGTGGGTGGTACCCCTTCCAGGTATGAAACCATGCTGACTACTGCTCACCACATTATCTATTACCCTGGCATATCTTGTTGCCAAAGCTTTAGAAAATACCTTAGTATCCGTATTTATAAGGGTGATGGGCCTGTACGATCCAGGTTCTTCCGGAGGCTTCCCTTTTTTCAAAATTATCACGATTTCCGCGCCCCCCCCATGATCCAGGAATAGATTCACCTGTCTGTGCCTGCTGCATTGTCTTAATTATATCCCCTTCTAGGGTGTCCCAGAACACTTTATAGAACTCGATTGGTATTTGATCAGGGCCCGCTGCTTTCCCTGAAGGGAGGTTTAAGATACCATCCTTGATTTCTTCTACCTGCAAGACCTCTTCCAGACCTTCTGCATCCTCCTCCATTAAATTAACTACCGGGATCTCCTGCAAGTAATCTCTAATTCCCTGGATATCTCCCCCCAATGGTTCGTCATACAATTTCTCATAGAAGGTTCTAAAGACTTCCCTTATTTCCTCTGAGTCTGTATGAGTCCTGCCTGAGGTATCCCTGATCTCTCTCACAGTGCCCGAAGCTTCTTGTTGCCTTGTCCGTATAGCCAGAGTTCTCCCTACTGTCTCACTAAATTCATGGCATCTCTCTCTTTTTGTTGTGTATATTTTCGCAGCTTTTCTGGCAATATCTCCCTCTGCCTCCCCTTTAGCTTTCAGGAGTTCTATCATAACAGTATCTAATGGGGTTCCAGTCATGACACACTTCTCCAACTCCTCCTCAGCCTTGAGTACTGCCCCGCTAATTCTATATTCCGCAACTGTTCCTGCTTTCGTTTAAAAGAATTAAAGCTCAACGTCTCACCCCGAACCCCCGCCTTAAAAGCATCCCAGACTACCCCTGTAGCAGCACTACCCCTGTTGATCCCGAAGAATTCCCTAATCCATTTTTTCATATGTTCCACATATTTATCTTCTTGTAAAAGCCCTCTTTCAAAAGTCCACATTTTTTGCTGTCTAGTGTTTGTTGGCTTAGTTATTGTAAGCACAAGGGGATTATGATCACTAAGGATCCGCGGGAGTCTTTCTATCCTCAAGTCCGAGAGAGCTGTACTTGAAACAAAAAAGTAGTCCAATCTTACACAGGTTTGGTGCGGAGCGGAATAATATGTAAAGCCCTTATTATCTGCCCTTTTTTTTCCCAAACATCTGATAAAGCGTTGTTTGCTACTAAGCTCTGTAGCGCCTGACTTACTCTCCTCTTCCTACCTTGATATTTACCAAATTAACCCAGCCCCAGGCCATCAGCACCATTAATATTAACATGTTTAATCTTCTGAAGAGAGTTAAGCCCATGAACGTTCCATGTCAGGCTTGTACATCTATCACCCATATCGATAGCGGTCTTGGGTATGTAACAGCATGTTACGACTTCGGTGCACTCAGTCATTACAATGCATGCAAGCTGAGTCCAAGCTAACAATACAATCACAGAAAAATAATTCCAAGATTAAACCAAAAACCCCCCATCACCCGCCCCCAACCAGCAGCATTATTTGGATCCCCTTCCGTTACCCGTTGTACCAATCCCAACTTGTCAAGCCCCAACCCCCACCCACTTCAGCAACCCCAACCTGCCAAAGCCATCCCATATCCCACCCCAAATTACCCAAAAAAAAACCACATTGAACCAACAGTGTAGGGGATGGCCCATCGAGGAGCGTATAGGCACAGTTTTACTCCCAAGGTGTGCGGGAGGTGGACGGAGACTGTATGAGAAAAGTTCCCGCCCCTTCACTTCGTCATTAACTAACTGGCATGTTAGGCAATTCCCCTGGATAACAAAAAAATCTTATCTGCATGTCCAATGTCCAGGTCAGCAGTTCAGGAGATGTCAGCCACCCATCAGATCACATCTTTAGTGCCCAGTACACCAACAGACGGCCTTCAGTACATTTGATTAATAAACCACAAGTCCCCGACGAAGCGTCATTAGCGTTCATTCTGCTCCTTGTTGTAGTGAGGCATCGCCATCACTACCAGGCTGGTTGGAGGCGTCTCGATGTTTTCGCTTGATGGTTTTTAGTCCGGTGCCGATTGTGAAGTGTGAATGATCTTCATTTTTCCGTCAATGTCAATGCGCAGCTGTGCAGGATACACAATTGCGTAAGGGATCTTCTCCGCGATGTAGAGCTTAAAACTGTGTGCGATGATTAGTACTGTACTTTCTCCTCTGCTCTAATGCCTGAACGCTATTAAGTACAAATTGGCTGTACCTGGCAATGGTCATTCACCATCCCATTTAGGTATCATCATTAACGCTCCTTATAGGCGGAGTACTGTAGCCAAAGCACAATGTAGCTTTGGCAGAGCACAGCATATCAACACAGGCACCACTTGTTTTTTGTAATTCATTAGTTCCCACAGACCTATTGCAAAACAAAAGTATTTTAATTAGGCAGAATGCAGACCAGTTGCCTGCTACAGTTCTCAAATGTTCTAACACTATGAGGGGCACAGAGGGTAAAGTCACTTCAGCACAGCCACTGATCCAATTACCTGTTATCTATCGCCCTCCGGCTTCGTGTCCCTATATGGCTGTTTTGATGGGGACTCTCATTAAGAACTGATCAGTGTAAAACCTACAAGCAACTTTTTTTATAAAACCTGAGACTGGCCAGTTTGTCACAGAGGCATGTCTTTCTTTCATGCAAAAGATGTTTTGCACATAAGGAGATGTGCATGGTTAGGGCCAAACCTTCCGGAAACCCAGGGAGACTGTATCGTGGTAAACTTTAGATCGCCAAACCTGGCATACTACCTATTATTTAATGCTAGACCCAGCACCTTGCCAAGCACTGCCCTTACCCTGGTTCCGTTAGGCTATTTCTAATAGACCCCCTTTTCATCTAAGGCAGCAGTCATGTAATTACTCATTATGTATTGGTCATAGTGCACTGGGTATATGTCCAGCTATTCATCATGGGTTTGACAAATCACGCTTAGCCAAAAATAGCCAGACATAGTCAGCATATCGCCCACGAATACACCAGCCATAGTTCAGGTTTCAACACAAGCATCTTGTGTTCTGTACCTAGTATCTATATCCAATAGATTTGATGTACTCTCTGATGTGGATCGACACATTGGCACAAAGGCGGTCTTAATATCTGCTACTCCCTGCAGTACATTTATGACCGATAAATCATCAGTAGAACCTCCTGTTCCCCCTCTCATAAAGACACCGGTAAATACACTCTGACCGCACAGTAGAGAACGCTTTCTATACTTAGCTGGAATGTAGCAGGTCTTAAGGGGGAGATTGATAACTTGTACTCCAGGGTATTCATCTCTAAGTTCGATACAATTGTACTGCAAGATACTTGCTCACTATCGCATCACATTCCGAGGGGTATACCTGTTTCTCCAGCCTGCTATTCCTTCTACTCGAGGCCGAACTGTGGGTGAGCTAGCCATTTGTGTCAGCTTAAGCCTCCAGGTGGAGGTCTCACAGGTTGAATCTGGGCCATCTTCCTTCTTAGCACTAATAATTCACGTCCCAAAGGCAAATATGTTTTTTTATTTGATAAACGTTTATATTAAGGATTTTACTAATGTTAATTGCACACATTATATCAGTTTGTTTTATTTTATATCTCACACACAAAACAAGGCTGATTTTAATGCAACTCTAAGTAGGGGCTCTTGGATCCAAGACAACCACAGAGACGGACACCGTACTACCTAGGACTACCCAGGACACAAGGGGGGTTGAGCTTATCACTAGGGGGAGCAAACAATAAGATACCATCTTTTAGAGGGGGGGCTCTCTTATAGACTATGTGTTTGTAAGCCCCAATCTTTTACCCTGGTTCTCTAAAGGAGAGATTTTGCCTACAAAGTGGGGAGACCATAATGCCCTGTGTGCCTCCTTGTTTTTACCGACCAAGGGACTTGCCTGTAACACTAGTTTAGTCTCCATCACACAACATTCTTCTGATGGTTTAAGATTAATTTGGCACCTGAAAAAACCCATAGATACATTAGCAGCCTTATTTAAGTCACACTTAGATGTATTTCTCAATGTCTAGTTGAGAGTGAACAAGAGTCGATGGCCTTGCATTACAATAGGTTATGATGCACAATCAGGGATCTATGCTTAAGTCAACCCACACATCCAACATGGACCCAAGATGGTTTGATGGGCTTGTTCTCAGGCAAACCGAAAGCTGAGAAAAGCACTAAATCCATGCCCCGGATAAGAAGTGAAATCTCCACAAATCGTGCTCTCAAATAGGAAGATGAAGTATATAAACACGACTGGGAGCTGCTGGAATGTGCAGCCCAGGGAAAGGACAATAAATCCTTCTGGGACTTAGTAAAACAAATTAGATCAGGAAACTCTCCTACTAACCCTCTCCTGCAAAATAACATCTTGGGCACAGACTGGGTCACACATTTTGTCTCTATCTTATATTAAGGACACCCCAATTATGTTAGCCGCTCTGTGCAATAAATTGCAGAACTATTTTCCCCTTTTAACGTAGCAGGAAGTGAAATTGGCCATTCAACATAGAGAGGGCAGGAAAGCTCCAGAACCAGATGGGGTACCTATGGATCTGTTGAAATCCATGTGTGAGATATGTGGCCCCCATATTGATAACACATTCAATGTCTATCAGTTAATATTTCTGTTTCCTGGACTGCAGCAACAAGTGTGCCAATATTCAAAAAGGGGGATGGAATGTTACCTAAGTGCTATCATCCTATATAATTTATCAACAGCACTGATCAGGCGCTCCCCTCACCTAGAGGAGGGGCGCCCTTAGTCGCGCCAGGAAACCAAGCTTAGTTGAAGGGCTGGTTGCGACCACCGACCTTTTTCTGAGGATGACGTAGGAGCTACGTCTGGAAACCAAAATCTAAGAGTATTGGTTATATTAGGTGGCTCCCCTGGGGTCTCCTCCTCTTTGTCTCCAGGGATCCCGGGGAAGCCACAAGAACTTTTGAAGCCACCCTCCCACCCGGCAGAAGGGCTCGGCGGAGCGCTGACAGTTAACACAAAGGGGGCATGCGCAGCACTGGAGGCTCAGCGACTGGGGGGACCCCAAGAGGGGTTACAATGGAACTGTACATTGGATAAGCGGGGAGGGGACTGACCTGCTGGTGGTCCTGGACTCTACTGCCAAGGATAGGCGCAGGGTTAGAACTGACCTGCCGGTGGTCCTGCTACTGCCTTATCCCACAACATATGGACTGTGTGGACTATTTGGGAGGAGGCCTGTGGTCAGGTACCTCGGTGGGCCGGAGAGCAATGCGGTGCCCTACATTCAAGTAATGCAATTTAGGCTGCAGCACGTTGGGGCCTGCCGGCACGAGGTGCGCAGCTGAGTGGATCGGCCGAGTTGGCCATGGCTAAGCTGAAATCAATTAAAATGATGTGTCTAATTTCCTTACTGCATTTGACATGTGGAGATTGCAAAGTCTGTTCCTGCAAATTGATATTTATCAAAATATTGCTTTACTCATTTTCTCCCATAGAGGTTGTGTAGATTTATATGATTAATGTGAATAAAAGTCTACGCCTTGACAAAACAACCGATTCTGGATAATATTCTTGGCCCCAGCGAAGCTGGGAAGTGTAAGAAGGGTGAGAGAGCGAGTGTTTCCTTGTGCGGGTACTATAATAAAATCATCGAAAGAGTCATTTACGACTGTTTGGAGAGAATGTACTTGTCGGCTGCCCATTTGACCACTTTTCAATTTGGTTTTCACCCAAAATTAGGCAAAAGTGAACAGTGTCTGAACCTGGCCCTGACATAATGCCAGGAGCTCCCCTATTGACCTAGCTTTTATGGATCTGTCCACAGCCTTTGATTCAGTGAACAGAATCAAACTATGGCTAATGTTGTTGGATCAAGGAGTAGACCCTCCTTTGGTAAATTGTCTGCACTCAGTGCACACAGATCTCTCAGCTGAAGTTCATTTAAATTCTTATGGTGAGCTCTCTTCTGATTTCCCCTTGAAGAGTGGAGTGCAGTAGGGGTGTATTTTGGCTCCCTTACTATTTATTTTTTATATAAATGGTTTAACAGCCCAGTTATCTTCTTCCCATTCAGCTATACCTATAATAGCAGGTAATGTTCACGTTACTTTATGCCGATGACGCTGTTCTGCTAGTCCTCACTCCAAATGCACTGAGCCACCAGGTGTACTGTTTTGCTTCTTTTATGCAACATATGAACTTAAAAAAACAACTATACCAAGTCACATATTATATATTGTGGCCCAGGAAAATTAAGGCTAAATAAAATCAGTATTAATGGGAAAGAATTAACGAGGTCTGATAGCTTTTGTTATCTAGGGTTCACCTCCATCTCATCAGGGTCATGGTACCCCCATCTTGTTCAGGCTAGCCTTAAGGTTAGCAAAACTGCTAGAACAGTCTTTAACCTGATAAGACCAGACCTCAGGGGGACTCCTCTACCATCATTGAAGGTATATAATGTATAGTGCATCAGTGCAGCTACCTATGGTGCAGGAGTTTGGGGTTTTAACAAATGTTGTTCCTTACAGGCTGAGGAAAATCGTTTTTTGCTGCAGTTGCTGAGCATACCAACGCCCACCTCTAGTCTTATTACCCACTTTGCATTACATCAGGGATTTGCAGTGGACAAGCTACACCTGGTGCCACTTTTCTTATGGGTTAGCATTTGGATGAACCCAGCAGCTAAGTTTTGCAAGGATATTATACTCGATTGTCGAACGTTGTATTAGGCATATTGTATACCATGGCTAAGTTACATTCGAGACACTTTAGGAACCCTGGTCTATCCTCTTGGTTCATTGAACCTAATTGTATTTCCAAAAATGGCAAGGTGGAAGTGAACACTTATTCAAGGAGCTGTGCACAGAGACAATAATGAAAAACGAGTTATAAAAACCGTCCGTCTTGAATTATTGTAGTCTCTTATATACAGGCAAACCCATTATGTATTTATCTTTAGAGCTGACAGGATGGGAGCGTTCAGTTTTTTTTCATTTTGGAGCAGGGTCAATTCATTGGTTCTTATTTTTTTAGACTCAGAGGAAAACATAGTATTCCCTTGTCCCTGTGAGAGTCAGTCTGCACAATCACTTTTGCACATTGTTTTTATTGCAAATTGTACAGTTTAGCACAAGAGCACTTCCTGATGCCTTCGTTATGCAAGCTAGAATTTCAACCGTGTAGAGTAGCTCTGCTCCGTTTACAATTTTTAAGTTCACCTGAAATCTCTTACTGTAGCTGCACTTTTTTTTAAAGCAGCCATTAGGGCTAAAAAAACTATGATAGGTTAATCTTCTGGATTATACTTGTGACACGGGTTAACAAGTAGAGTATGGCTGAGGTGTCCAGGCCTACTTTTGAGGGATAGTAGGAGCACAAAGCAGACCATATTAGAGGTTTTTGTTCTCCTGCCTTCTGCCCTACTTTCTTCAAACCTCAGCAAATTGCTACACAAGTGTATTGAAGCCTTAAAATTTGATTGGGATTTGCACTTTTTGCTTTATTATAGGTATGGCTATTTGATGTAATGTGATGTTTAAAAGTCTTTTAATGCACACATATTTTTAACTGTTCTTCATTTAATATAAGATTATCTTTCAACTTTTGTAAGACTGTGGATATGTGTAATATTTCTATGTACTTTTATGGCCTATTTTAATTAGACCAAATAAAGATATTGAATTGAAAATAAATATGTCTGCAAGAAAAAGGAAAAATGTATTCCCGCTGCAACAATGAGCTGCATTTACTCTATAATGATTCCATTCAGAGTAATAAGACATTTCCCTGCAGCCATGCAGTGGAGGGTGACAAAACCCTCAACGGCCCCCAATTCAACCAAACCTTATTGATGGTTCCAGGGCCCCTCACCACATTTTGCAGGGGAGCCCATTGGTGCAGCGCAAAACTGCCCACTCTTTACACTAAATGTATGTGCGCCTTGCACACTGGTCTTATGCAGGGCCGGACTGAGAACCAAAACCGGCCCTGGCAAAGTGCTCGGCCGGCCCCCTGGGGGTGCGACCCAGCTCTTTGTCTGGACGGTTTTCGGCCGATTTTGTTACAGGGCCGCTTTTGCAGTTATTCAGCAAAAACGGCCCTGTAACAAAAACGGCCCCCTGGGCCCAAAACTGGCCCCCACCCTTGTGGCGCACCGGGGGATTACCCGGTGCCCGCAACGGCCAGTCTGGGCCTGATCTTATGTTACACAATGATGATTTACGCATAGAAGACGTTATGCTGATAATACTATTATAGACTGCTCTTACTAAAGGAATTGTTTCTGATGTTCAATTAAAGAACCATTTTCAATTAACAGATATGCCTTTACAATGAAGTAATCCTTTTATGTTGATTAATGAAGTGATTGGCATGTAATAACTAAAATGTATATGCTTCACTGTAACTAAAAGAACACATGTATTGTAACATATTCTACATTGTAAGGATAAACACTAGTAATGTGTACATTTCATTAAACCATCTTCTTAGCCTCATTTATGATTCTAAACGTGCGCAATATTGTCTGTGTAACTTTTAGGAATAAGGGGCCAGATGTACGAACATTCCATTTTGTGAGTCGCAAATTGCGATGTTTCTCGACATCATTTGCGACACACAAAATGGAACATAAAACAGTGTCTGAGACACTGTTTGCAATTCCCAAATGGGTCGCAAATGACCTGTCTCATTCATATGCATGAGGCAAGTCTCAATTTGTGACCCAGCGGAAATGGGCAGCACTTTTTAAATAAAGCAATGTTATTTCTTTTTAAATGCAGCCTGTTTTCCTTATGTATGCCTATATGTTACACATATGTTTTTTCAAATGTAGTTTGTAGCCATAATTATAATTTAGTGATTTGTTGTGTGTCACTCCTTTACTTCATGGATTAAGAGGCAGATGTATGACCGTTCTCTGCAGTTGTAAATGGGAATAGGGATAATTTGAAAAAACCTGATAGGTATCAAGTTACTGATACATGTTCCTCTCGTACCTTTCAGATATTGTCACAGATATCCGAAAGAAGTGGACGGTCAGAACAAAAAGAAGAACGTGTGAAGTCCAAACACGATCAACACATGCAGAAAAACAAATTAAAACCTCAATTCTCCAAGAAGAAAGTAGCAGGTCTGAAGATCAGACATGCCGAGAATTCTGAGAACACAACTAAAGAATGGAGAATAGGCTCAGACCATGTTGGACAATGCAGCAGAAGTAACAACAGATCACCAGAACCCGAAGGCACTTCTGAAGACAGTGGACTTGAATGAGGACAGACACGTTGAAACTGTAGACACCAGGGTTAGCTCTCCACATGGGCTATATAAAATAACACTTTGAATGGAGGGAGGCATACCAAGAAAAGTTGAAAGCCCTCTTTTGGGAGCATCTTTCAAAGGGTTATGACATACTTCTAGCAAACAGGGCTGGCCACCATAATTTGTCAGGGAGAGCCCACATGGCGAAGACATCTTTATGCCAGCCTTCTCAAACCATGTTCCAGTACATTTAAAATATACTTATGCCAGGAAATGGGCAGTGGCTCAAGCCCCAGCATTATACAAGAATCATGTAGGATGGTATGCAGAATCACCTCATCATAAGATCCAGTTAAAACATTAACCTACTGTGAAAGGCAGTATCCAATTAAGCAGGAAGCTAAAAAACAGGTCAGGGAGATCTTATATCAACTTGAATACCAAGGTGTGATTGAAACATGCACCTCATCAATGAACAATCCTTTGTTTCCTGTTTCCAAACCAGACAATACATATCGTCTAGTTTTGGATTACAGACACCTAGACTCTTGTTGTAAAATATTTGCAGTGCAAAAGCACATAGTACAGCATTAATGAATAACATTGAGCATAAAAAATATAAAACCACATTAGCTATTTCTAACTGTTTCTTTTGTCAAAACATTGCACCTGAGAGTAGGTATTTGACAGATTTCTCAATAATGGGGACCCAGTGTCAGGGGACAGGGGAAACACATTATGGTCATAACTCCTTTACCGGCCTTAGAGGCTGTTACAAAAGCTAGAATTCTGAATGCGAAAGCTTTACATCCAAGTTGGATAAAATGGGTTAATTCACTTGCTGCAACTGATGTTGAATATGTCTGTGATCCTTACTTGAAAACAAAAGCATTCCTGCAATACGAACATGAATGTCCTCTA
This sequence comes from Lissotriton vulgaris, assembly GCF_964263255.1. Taxonomy (NCBI): domain Eukaryota; kingdom Metazoa; phylum Chordata; class Amphibia; order Caudata; family Salamandridae; genus Lissotriton; species Lissotriton vulgaris. The sequence goes on along the minus strand of NC_141694.1, from coordinate 1,085,514,302 downwards.
CCCACTGAGATTCTCCCTATTGATCAGTATGAATTAATAATTTATACTGATGGATCTGCACATCCCGCTACGGGGGGTAAGCAAGCTGATAGTGCAGCATGCAGGATCGTTAAAGGTCATATGCGCTATCGCAAATTCAGACCACTGGTCACAAAACCTCAATCTCTAGGAGATTGGACAGCTCAGCAAACTAACTAAAAGCATTTAAAATGGCACTTGAAAATATGGATTGCGGATTCCCCACACTCATAGTGTACGATTCATTTTACTGTGTCCAATCTTATAATGAATATATTCACAGAATTGGCTTCAAAATGGTTTCAAAGATGCAAAAGGTGGCACTATCAAGCATAAAATGCTTTAGGAACAAGTAGTTCAGTGCAAAACTGACTTCAAAAAACTCATGTTATACACAAGCTGAGTCATCAACATGATGGCATTCACGTTAAAGGGAATTCATTGGCTGATGAACCCGGGAAGGGGGCTGGGCAAACGACTTCCGTAGCTGTAATCACTCGTTTAAAAACAAAAATAGACAGTAAAATAATACTGGCTGTCAATGCTTCAAGCAAAGGCAGCGGTGCCGCGTTACCTAAAAAGTTTCCACTCTAATACTCATATACAATTGATGCAAACAATGTTCCATTTTCGCGAATCCCTGGAGTGGGGAATAGGGTAAAACCAAACATGGAACTAGATTAGGACTAATACTAGCAGCACATGAAGGGATCGCCTCTGCTCATGCAGGTTTTTCCGCCACAGTTTCATTATTAAAACAGAGGTACTGGTGTCCCAGCTTTAGGAAACAGACCAGAAACTATGTTTTGGACTGTGAAATATGCCAAAAGATGAAAGTCTCTACTGTGAAACGACCTGTGCAGACGCATCTGTTAATTTCAGATAAACCATTCGCTTGTGTTTACCTGGACCACAGTGGTCCCTTACAAAGGGATGGTAACTATAAAGATATCATGGTCGCAGTGGATTTGTGTTCAAGGTTCCAATGGATGTGGCCTCAGTGCTCGGCTGACGCTCAAACTGTTTTAAAATATTTGCGAGTCTTATCGGCACATACGCAACAGGCACACTACACTCTGACCAGGGCCCTGCATTTAGCTCTTGAGCTTACAATGAAGCCATGGCCAGTTTGGGCGTAACATTGGAGTATTCTTCTCCATTCCATCCTGAGGGAAATTCTGTTGTGGAAAGAAAAAACAGGGACATAAAGCAGTGTATAACAGCTAGTGTATCAGGTACGGGCGATATGTGGGTCAAACATCTTTATGGGGTCCAACGCTCATGAAATAATTTGCCAATAAGTTCTCTAGGGGGTGTCTCTCCATATGAGGTCCTATTTGGGACTAGAATGTTCATACCGGACCTTGACATGAAATGCACAGTGGTGGAAAATAAAGAATTTGATATTAAAGATCGTTTGGTTGTTTTACAGGACTTAAATGAACTAAGATTGAAACAAAGCAACGTGTTCCTGAAGCCAACTACCCCTGTGAAAAAAACAGCCATCCCAGCAAGACCTGTCTGGATCCCAAAGCTTGGGTATCTAGTCAGAGAAAAGATCGCGGACATGAAAGAATTTGGGCCTCCTTACAGACAACCAGTATCTGTCCTAGCAATCCACGGATCAAGAACAGTACTTTCGCTGCCCCTTGCTGGTAAAAAGGAGAAAGGATTTGTGTCCATTGACCTGACCAAACCACACTATTTGGCCGATACTAAGCAGTAGGCCAAGTGGACGCACTCCTCTAGCTACAAACCAAGAGGTTCAAGCTGAGAGACTCATCACCTTTGGAGATTCTACAGTGAGAAATGAAGGACTAAGCAACAAAACTATTGAACTCGTTCCTCCTTAAACTCAAATAACAGTTTGTCCTGATACACCTGTCTACAACGAAGTAGCAAGTATCAACTGGTTCCAGCAATTTCAACGAATCCTGATGCAATTCCAACCCTTGACAGAAATGCCTCTGGCTATTTCATTAACTTTGATACGTTTTCCTAGGATCCCAGCGAACCTGACACGACGCCAGCACAAAGAACTTTTAAAGAATAAGCTACAGATTTTATTCATCTCCTGAAAAAGACTTATCTGCTTTCACCATGGACTTATCTGGTTTCACCATGGATTGAACTATGAATTGTTTTGGGAATATTTTTCTTTCTACTTTAGTTAGCTCCGGTAATAACTCTGGGTATGCTGATTAATAGAAGATATATTTGAATGTACACAGCAAGTAAAAGAGTGAACTTACTTCTCCAACCACACAAATCATTCCATCGTGAACTAGAGACTTGTCAGCAGTGAACATCACAGCTGTGTCTATACTGGATGGTATAGTTCGAGACAAAACCGAATATGACATTTTTGGCCCGTCTGAACTTTTGAAGATTCTACACTTATTTAAAATTTCATTTAGTGACTTTATTACCTCTAGTACCTTTTCTGATGATTGGGTCTTCAAGACTGTTAATAACATGATGTCTGATCTAGAAATGTCTGCAGTATTCACAAATCACGAATATTTGGAGGGTTCAGAAAAATAGGGGGGTGGAAGAGGTTTACGCTAGGTCCAGCCTTCCAATGCAATAGTAGATCTGAAAACCTGAGATGTCTGGTATAGAACCTAGCCAAAAAGGAAGAGATTTTCACTTAATATGAGTTCGAAAATCAGCAGGAAAGAAAGCGTTCTTTCTCGAGTCCCCTCACTCATCAGGGTTTGCCCTTGGTGACATGCTTCATCATAGGGCCATCTCAATCCTTCTGAAACCGTGGTTTGCTCCACTTTGTCTGCAGGAAGCTCGATTTCCTGAAATGCCCCTACTTCAAGAGCAAAAACTACTATTGTGGGCTGTTGTTGTGGCTGCTGCGGTTCTTTTGGCTGCTGCTGTTCTTGCGGTTGCTGCTGCACACTTATCTGCTGAGTTTCCGCCTGCGTTGATTGTGTACTACTTTGCAATAATGACATTTCAACATCGCTGCTTGTTGTTAGACTGGCTACCTTTGCAACACTTATGGGCTTGGGCCTAGGTTGGTGGGGTTGGCCCGCTGGTGAGGAGGTGCTGCTCCCAGGTTGGTTCCCGGACAACGCTGCTGCAGGCATCATTTTTTTGGTCCCAAAAAACACATTGGGCGGCACACCTGTCGTGGTTAGTGCCACTTCCTTTTTCTGTTCCTTCTTCTCACCGGCAACTTTCTTGGTACTGGAGGACCTGGTACCTTTCTTTGGGGCAATCCTCTTCAGATGTCAGGCAGGACGCAGGTGCACAAGTTGCAGAGATGTCTGTGGTCACACATGGATGTGATGTGGTGCGCAGAAGGACTTCTGTCTGGCAGTACAACGGGTGATGATGACGACACCACCTCCTCTGTCTTTTTGTGCACCTAAAAGCAAATAAGCCAGGAGAAGAACATCAGTGAAATGTTGCATTTGTTGTTGTGGTTCAATTACTACTTGTATAAACAAACAAATAAAAGATGTAGTCTAGCCATTTGTGAGACTTTGTCAACAAGGGCTATGGAATACTACTGTGTACACACTACACTCTCAGGAAGGATAGGGAAGAGAATAAGTACAACAATCAAAATACAAATGTAATGGAAGTGGGGTGAACCCTGTATGGCATTAAATTATTTGACCATCAAATCATTCAGGGAGCTGCTGCTGCCACAGGGGATGGATGGATGGAAGCAGTAAGCCATTAGGAAAACCATGCAGGCCTGTATGGCAAAAGCAGCACACTAATAACTCCCACCACAAAATGTCATCAGCCACATGGACACTCACAAATCACAAGCGACACGCAGGAGGCCTGGGAAACACAATGAACTGACAAAAGGCCTATAAAAGCCAGGCAAAGGATGCATGGTAAACCACGCTGCTTTGCCTTTTTAATGCAATAAAATGAAAAAAAGGGAATACACAGGCCAAAACAAGGTCTGCAGGGTGCATGAACACCAACACACACAACAAAGGCATTTCTTTAAGAGACCCAAAAACAGAAATACCCCAAAAATAACACATTTTTCAACTCAATCCAATGCCATCCATGCCATAAATTATGTTTAAATTCAACAGACCACACAGAAACACTTATTTAATGCACCTGTGGCTACCTGCTCTGAGCCTACTGGATGAAAGCCGGCCTGTTGGCAGACAAAGCCACACAACCTTGCAGACCTAGGCTTAAAAATGGCCACCAGCCACATGGCGAGGCTGACCCACCTACAAGAAACAGAAGATGGACAATGCAGGCCTGTTGCAAAAAGCACACTGCCTGCTTCAAAATGGGTGCCAGTCTCATGGCCAGGCCCACAACAAGAAGCCTAGGCCACAAAGGAATACCATGCAGCCCTATATGGCAAAAGCAGCACATTAATAACTCCCACCACAAAAGGTCACCAGCCACATGGACACTCACAAAGCACAAGCAACAAGCAGGAGGCCTAGGAAACACAATGAACTGGCAAACTGACAAAAAGCCTATAAAAGCCAGGCAAAGGATGCATGCTAAACCATACTGCTTTGCCTTTTTAATGCAATACAATGCAAAAAACGAAAATACACAGGCCAAAACAAGGTCTGCATGGTGCATGCACAACAACACACACCAGACACACACAACAAAGGCATTTCTTTAGGACCAAATACAGAAATACCCTCCCCAAAAAAAACATTTTCCAACTCAACCTAATGCCATCCATGCCCTAAATGATGCTTGAAATACATTCAACACACACCAAAGGAACAGTTGCTTCATCATGCACACACCCATGACTAGCTCTTGGCCTACTGACTACTACCAGTACCCACAACAATTTAAAAAAAAAAGAATGATAAGTACCAAAATTGCAGTTGCAGTTACTGCAATGCCCCCAATCAAACAGACTGTATACAGTCAAAATATTGTGTTAAAAATATCGAATTTTATGGCAAGACCGGAGGCTCCTATTATGCTTTCTTATCTTGCTTTAATTACACAGCAGCCAAGATAAGTAAAAAACTACAGTTCCCAGAGGGCCAGAGAACAAACTGGGCCATGGGAATGAAAAAACGTGAGAATACAATAACCAATCACAGGAGACCTATCAGATAAAGACCCTAACTGACTGCGCAGCTTCCTCTTTTCTTGCTGCTCGCAGTCAGATAAGTGCCTTTATCTTTTGCTCTCAGTGTTTTGTGCTTGGTTTAACATTTATTGTGGCCGCTTTTATGGTTTTTGCATAATATTTGTTCAGCGCGTCCTCGCGCTATTGCTTTCGCGCTCTACGCGCGTGTCTGCACGAAGCTCCGGCGCTTCGTTTTCCTCACTCTCCCCCCCCCCCTTTCAGACGCTCTTGGTAGCGTCTTAGCGCGCGCTACTTCGCGCGTCTTCCTCAACCTCTCCTACCTCTCGAGGCTCTCTCCGGTCACCGACTCCTACGTGTGACTGCAGCTCCAGCCTTTGTGCCTCGATAGCTCCGTGTGGGACGTCGTCTCACGCTCTCTGCCCGGCCCACCTCTTGAACACGCCCCCGCTCTGAAAGTTAACCCTCGCCTACCTCCTGTGTGTGATATTTTTGGTTCTCCTTCACAGCCTGGTTATGGAACGCGATAGTTCCTCGGAGGAAGTCCCTACCCAGGACTCTCAGACCTTCAAAAGAGACTTAAATAAGTTTATTAATAATTCTGTGGAAACAGCTGTGGAAGTCTCTATGAAAAGAATGTCAAAAAATATGGAAAACTCTATGTTAAGCATCATGTCCAAAATATTGGCCCAGTCTGCGGGGGAAAGCAGAAAGAAAAAGGTGGAATTCTCTGCTCAATCTCGTGCCCCTAAAAAAGCGTCTTTGATTAGCGAGTCTTCCTCGCACTTGACTGAGGACCCAGTTCCTCCCAGGCCTCCTTCTAAGGAGGGGTTTCTTTGGCTCCGAGGGCAAACGTAAACAAAAAGAGAAACATGCAGAGTCTCCTAGGAGAAAATTGGTAATTTCCACCATATTGGACACAGATGACGATGATGATGATGCTAATTTCGATGACGCTGATCAATTGATTGACCTGTTTGATACCACTGACCCTTCCCCCCCCCTGCTAAATCTGCTAAATTGGATTCCTTTTCTTTTGAGCCTGTTTTTGACTCCGAGGGTTTTCCCATGTTTGATCCCTCCACTATTCGTCACCCTAATTCTACAGAATGGTTCCCTTCTCACCATGTGGGAGAATATATCTCTGCCAGGTTACGTCTCCCTTTGGAGGCACCGGTAAGGGCCAGGCTTAAATCAGAATGCCCTAAGCCTTCTCTCCCCGACAAAATCACTATGGTCCCTTCCATCGACCAACCTCTCCTCACCTTCTTCTCCAAATTCGGCAAGGACCCCCGCAGAGGGGTGGATAAAGCTTGGACCACTTGCCAAGACAAATTGTTGGACATTGTGGGCCCTCTCGCCCGCATCTTTGATTTAGCGGAAGCTTCCCGCTTAGAAGGTTCTGAACTTTCTGCTGAAGACATCTCCATGTGGGCTCAACGCGCCTTCTGTCTTCTAGGAAATGCTAACTCCGCAATTACTCACGAGCGCCGCAAAGGTCTCCTAATCAAATTGGATCCTAAACTTTCAAATCTGGCACCCATGGATCCTGGCCCCAAGGCGAATGGTCTCCTCTTTGGAGAAAATCTGGTTCGTGACCTTAGTAGATTTGTTTCTACTTTTGCTTCTTTGGACAAAGCCCAGCAAACAGTAAAAAAGGTTTTCGCCCCTCGGGTTTTTGGACGGGCCGGCAGAGGCAGGGGCCGCTCTTCCGGCCGTCCCTACAACCAAGGCTCCAGAGGTTCGTCCAACAACAACCAGGACTACAAGCCTCAATTCTACCCCCAACGTGGCCGTGGCTTCAGAGGGAAAGGTCAACAAAACTATCGTCAAAACTCCAACCAACAAGGTAAGCCTTTCTTCTTCCCCTCCTGTGGGGGGTCGCTTAAAACTGTTTCTTCAAAAATGGTGCACTCTCAGTTCAGACCCGTGTGTCTTAAGCACGGTACAAGGCTACCTAATAGAATTCCTTTCCCCTCCCGTTCAATCTTCTCTTCCCCCCCCTCTCGTCTTTTCAACTCTCATGGCATCTCAAATTTCAAACGAGATCGAGGCTCTACTCCACAAAGGAGCGATTCAAGTTTTTCCCTTCAACTCCTCAGGCTTTCTAAGCTCCATTTTTCTTGTTCAAAAGAAAAACAAGAAGCTCCGCACGGTCATCAATCTGAAATGGTTCAATCAGTTTGTGGTTTACCGCCATTTCAAAATGGAGACCATTTTACATCTGAGGGACACTCTTCGCCCCAGCGACTGGATGGTCCGTCTGGATCTTCAGGATGCATACCTCACGGTTCCCATTCATCACTCTCAATGGAAATTTCTTCAGTTCCAGTGGGCAGGTGTCAACTATTGTTTCACCTCTCTTCCCTTTGGCCTATCATCCGCGCCCTGGTGCTTCACAAAACTCTTGAAACCAGTGGTCGCCTATCTTCGATCTCTTGGCATAAGACTAATTATTTATCTGGACGATATCCTTCTCATGAATTCAGACAAACAGTCTCTCCTCTCCGACCTGCTTTTGACTCAGTCCCTTCTCCTAGATCTGGGTTTTCTCATCAACGAAGACAAGTCGTCTTTGACTCCATCTCAGAACACGGAATTCTTGGGTTTCGTGGTGGACTCTGCTGCAGCGTCCCTGTGCCTTCCCCTATCCAAAGTTTCCAAGATCAAAGCGGAGATCTCATCTGTTCTTCAGTCCTCTCTTTTGTCCCTCCGATCTCTTGCACGGATCGTCGGTCTCCTCTCCTCCTCCATTCAGGCCATCTTCCCGGGCCCTCTCCATTATCGTGCTCTTCAGCGCCTAAAGATTCGTCACCTTCGACAAGGCCTCGCATATTCAGATCTCGTGGCTCTAGACCCCGAGTCCCGCACCGAGCTTCAATGGTGGATAGACCATTTGGATGCGTGGAACGGGCGCACTATCTTCGCCACGGCCCCAGATCTAGTCTTAGAATCAGATGCAAGCCTGTCGGGCTGGGGCGCCCGCTGTGGACCAATCTCGACTGGAGGTTCATGGTCCGCCGAGGAGTCCAAGTTGCACATCAACTGTTTAGAGATGCTTGCAGGTTCCTTTGCGATCAAAAGCCTTTCCAAAAACAGGATTCACTGTTCTATTCTCCTCCGCATGGACAATGTTTCTGCGGTCCGCTATATCAACCATCTTGGCGGAACAAGGTCCAAACCCCTGGCGGACTTGGCAAAGAGTCTATGGGAATTTTGTCTCGCCCATCATCTTTCTCTGACAGCAGAGTATCTCCCTGGAGATCTCAACAGCGTGGCGGATTGGCACTCGAGATTTCTTCGAGATTCCAGCGATTGGATGCTTTGTCCATCCGTCTTCCTCTCTCTTTCCCATCTTTGGGGCCCTTTCTCTATCGATCTTTTTGCTTCCCATCTCAATTCCCAATTGCCCCGGTTCTACAGTTGGCGCCCGGATCCCCTGGCTTTGGCGACAGACGCTTTCCTGCAAGATTGGTCTCGTCATCTTCATTATGCCTTCCCTCCTTTTCTGATGATCAACAGGGTTCTTTCTCAGGTTCGCCGCCAGTCTTCGTCTCTGGTTCTAGTTGCCCCCTTCTGGCAAGCCCAGGTTTGGTTTCCGACTCTTCTCGAAATGGCAGTGGACTTCCCGGTCCTTCTTCCCTCCTTCGGGGATCTTCTTCTCAATCCTCAGGGCGAACAACACAGTCTCATTCTCGACTCCTCCCTGCAACTCTCGGCCTGGAAAGTTTCCGGCCTTCCTCTTCTGACGTCCTCATTTCACAAGAGGCTTCGATCTTTATCAGCCAGGCTTGGGCTCCGGGAACATCCAAAGCATACAGATCCGCCTGGTCTCTTTGGACAAGCTGGTGTTTGGAAAGGGACCTCGATCCCATTTCAGCCTCTCTGAATTTCATAATTAATTTCCTTGGTTCACAAGCCAGTGCCGGTAAGGCTTATCGCACCATCAATCTCTATTGTTTTGCCATCTCTCTCTACCATTCCCAAATTGATGGTAAACCAGTTGGTGCTCACCCTATGATTTGTCGTCTTCTCAAAGGCGTACGTTGTGCGAAACCACCGTTGGCTAAGTATACCTCTTTATGGGATGTTACAGTGATATTTAAATTGTTTTCTAGTTGGCCAGACAATGCTGTTCTTTCACTAAAAATGCTATCTGCTAAACTTACCATGTTACTGTGTCTAGTTTCCATTAAGAGAGATTCTGATGTTAAGGCTCTAGATGTTTCTACTCGCCAATATTCTCCTTCAGGTGTGCTGTTTCTGATACGCAGACGTACCAAGACTAATTTGGATTCAGTGTTTTACCCTTACTTTCCAGCTCATCCCAAACTGTGTGTGGGACAATGTTTAAAAGTGTACGAACACCGAACTGCTGATCTCAGAACGCCCTCTCATTCGCAACTCCTTATTTCCTTTCGGAAACCCCATCTTCCTGTCTCTTCTCCTACCCTTGCCCGTTGGGTCCGTTGGGTCATGTCTCTTGCCGGAATTGATGTCTCTGTTTTCGGGGCTCATTCAGCCAGGGGAGCCATGGCTTCTACAGCCTTTTGGTCTGGCTCTCGCCTAGAAGACATTCTGAGATCAGCAGACTGGTCAAATGACAGTATATTTCGCATGTTCTATTGTAAACCGGTTCATACTGTGGCTTCTGATGTTGTTAATATGCTTTAAACAAGCATAATAGGAGCCTCCGGTCTTGCGATAAAATGTAGATTTTTCTAGTATTCATGACGGAAAATCTTAATTTTATTAAAGACACGGAGGCGAGTATTATCCCGCCGCAACATTCTTAACATTTGTTCTCCCTCCCTACAGCGAATCCAGCCCTGCCACCGGCTTCATCTTAGAAGATCTACCCTTCAACTCCTTCGATCTTCTCCTTCGAGTTCTCCAATTCCAACGCTCCTGGATCCTCCTCCTGGACTCCTGATTGGTCTTCTTCCTTGGATTCCCCTGATACAAGACTTATGTTCCTGGACTTTGGCTATATCCTTAATTTTATTCATTTTCCCTTTGTTTAATGACTATACTTGATCTGCTCGCCAGCGAAAAGAGGATGCTGCGCAGTCAGTTAGGGTCTTTATCTGATAGGTCTCCTGTGATTGGTTATTGTATTCTCACGTTTTTTCATTCCCATGGCCCAGTTTGTTCTCTGGCCCTCTGGGAACTGTAGTTTTTTACTTATCTTGGCTGCTGTGTAATTAAAGCAATATAAGAAAGCATAATACTCGCCTCCGTGTCTTTAATAAAATTAAGATTTTCCGTCATGAATACTAGAAAAATCTACATTGCATTAATATTGAATGAAAAATATAGAATGGCCACAATATCGAATGGACAGAATATAGAAAACAAAAATATCGAATAGAATAGCAGTAATATCGAATTCAAAATATAGAATGGACAAAATAACGAATGGTCAGAATATAGGCAACAAAAATATTGAATGGACAGAATATAGACAACAAAAAATATCGAATTTGAGATAAGTAAGTTAATATCGATTTTATAATAATACCCAATTTTTGAAAGTGTTTTTTATGTTAGTATATGTGTGAAAAGTGTATATTTATTTTATAATTTATTTTAAATAATTAATTTTATGGTATTTAATTTTTGCGTAATATATTCTGTAGCGGGTTGTGGGTTTATAGGGGACTAGGGTGGGAAGTAATTTAATTATAATTAATTAAATATGTTAATTTATTTATTGGTATTTATTTTGAATTAATTGTTAATTCGTTTTTATTTGGTAATTAATTAAAATATAATTGGTAATTAATTTTTATTAAATGATTAATTGATTATTATTTTAATTGTATTATTTATTTTCTGTAGCGGGTTGTGGGTTTATAGGGTAATAGGGTGGGAATTCATTTAATTATAATTAATTAAATATTTTAATTTATTTATTGGTATTTATTTTGAATTCATTGTTAATTACATTTGTAATTGGTAATTAATTAAAATATAATTGGTAATCAATTTTTATTAATTTATTAATTGATAATTGTGTTAATTCTTTTAATTTATTTTCTGTAGCGGGTTGTGGGTTTATAGGGGAATAGGGTGGGAAGTAATTTAATTCGAATTATTTAAATGTTTTAATTTATTTATTGGTATTTATTTTGAATTCATTGTTAATTAATTTTTAATTGGTAATTAATTAAAATATAATTGGTAAATCATTTGTACTAATTGATTAATTAATAATTATGTTACTTTAATAAATTTGTTTTCTGTTGCGGGTTGTGGGTTTATAGGGGAATAGGGTGGGAAGTAATTTAATTGTAATTTATTAAATTATTTAATTTATTTATTGCTTTTATTGTTTTAATTTTTAATTATTTTTTAATTGTTAATTAATTAATTGTTAATTAGTGAATAATTTGCAATAATAGGTAATTATTTTAATAATTAATTTTTATTTGTATTTTGAATTGATTAATTATTATATTATATTACATTGTTAATTACTTTTAATTTAATTTGTAATTGGTATTAATATTTAATTTATTTTTATTCAAATATGAAGTATTTACTTTCCCTACTGTTGCACTCACTGGAGTGGGAATAGTAATTTTTACTCCTACGATATCCAATACTTTCCCTACTGTTGCACTCTCTGGAGTGGGAATAGTAATTTTTACTCCTACGCTATCCAATGCTTTCCCTACTGTTGCACTCTCTGGAGTGGGAATAGTAATTTTTACCCTCCTGCTATCCAACGCTTTCCCTACCGTTGCACTCACTGGAGTGGGAATAGTAATTTTTACCCCTACGCTATCCAACGCTTTACCTACTGTTGCACTCACTGGAGAGGGAATACTAATTTTTACCTCTACGCTATCCAACGCTTTCCCTACTATTGCACTCTCTGGAGTGGGAATAGTAATTTTTACCCCTACGTTATCCAACGCTTTCCCTACTGTTGCACTCACTGGAGTGGGAATAGTAATTTTTACCCCTACGCTATCCAACGCTTTCCCTACTGTTGCACTCTCTGGAGTGGGAATAGTACTTTTTACCCTCCCGCTAGCCAACGCTTTCCCTACAGTTGCACTCATTGGAGTGGGAATAATAATTTTTACTGCTACGCTATCCAACGTTTTTTCTACTGTTGCACTCACTAGAGTGGTAATAGTAAAATTAACCCTCCGGCTATCCTATGGTAAAAATATTGTATATTTTTTATTAATATTAACGTTATTTAAGTATTTTAAGTAAGATTAAGTTAATTATATTTATTATTTCATTAATTTTCAATTACTTTTAAGACATTTAAAAAAATTCGATATTTTGACTAACTATATTTTTTACAATGATATTTTTGATTCAATATTTTTGTACTTACTTGTTTTGAGATAGGGATTCGATATTTTTGCATTCTATATTTTTTAATCAATATTTTGGTAAGTTGATTTTTGTGTCATTGATATTCTTTCAGTGATACCAAACAGACACAACACCAACTTACTTGTAAAATATCAAATTCAAAAGTCCTCAAATCCAATGATAATGATGCAGCAGACACAAAGAGTGACCCTTCCAGCCCAAAATCCAAAGGCAGAATGAACAGGAGATGGACAAAGCACTGGGAGGAGCCTGCTGGACAGGAACAGGAAGTTGGAGATTCTGGGGCACTTCCTCCCTCTCTCCCCATTTTAAAAAAAAGGACTCCTTGCACAAAAAAGTACAGTCAAATGTCAATCTTAGGAGTTTTTTTTATCCAAATCATCATTTACAGAAGGTTTTATGCTGCTAGAGATAATATTCTTCTCCAGATTGAACATTTTACGTGTTCGAATTCGCGAGCTTCACCACACTTTCGCCGGATGTCGATGGCGCGTCCAAAATGATGTGTTCGCGCTCTCACGCTCTATGTCGCGTTCGATATTGACATGTTTGCGACCTCATGCTCGCGGCGAAGAAGGATGTGTTCGAGATCTCATACTCTTGCAGTGTCTGATAGCGAGACAAATGACGTGATAGCAGTCGCGAACTCTCGCGAGATAGTGTGACCGGCTACCAACATCTCGTGGAGCACGCGAACGGATCGGAAAACTCGTCGGTGAGCGCAGGGATCCCGGTAATGCGATCACGTGCGTGAGAACGTATTTTCAAAGCGCGAACATGGAAAAGAACTCTGCTACGCTGCGTATCGTGAAACTTTTGGCATGTTCACGCTCTCCGCGGAACGTGATATGTCAAAATATAGCATTCCCTTGTCTTTTAAACTACTTGAGCAGCAGTTTGAGCCCTTACCTGTACTGCTCTCCATTCCTGGACTGCTGTCAAAGCATCGCAGGACTGGCAACGCGGGTCTGCACCGCCGACATCCTCTGCTGGACGGGGGTACCTGGTACTACATTTCCCAGTGTGCATTGGGCCACGCACTGCAACACTGTCACCGTTAAGCGCCCGGATGCGCTTAAATCACCACAGCGCCTCCCGCGGCGCAGGTCCCTTGTCTTTTGAACTACTTGAGCAGCAGTTTGAGCCCTTACCTGTACTGCTCTCCATTCCAGGACTGCTGTCGCAGCATCGCGGGACAGGCAACACGGGTCTGCACCGCCGATATCCTCTGCTGGACGGGGGTACCTGGTACTACATTTCCCAGTGTGCATTGGGCCGTGCACTACAACACCTTCACCGTTAAGTGCCCGGAGGTGCTTAAATCACTTTGGCACCTCCCGCGGTGCGGGCGAAGCCCAGGTTAAGGGCAGGACCGTCTGTGGCCATCAGGGGCCGAAGGAGGCTGGGCTGGGCCACCTCGCTAAGCGTCCCTGGAACAGTCTACCAAAGGCCTGGAACACTCATTAGTGTGGTACTTCACCATATTTTCTTAATCAGTCAAAGCTTGCCCTAATAATTGCTTGTTTCATTAGAAACTTTGCTTTGTGGCTGTACTGCCTATTATCTTTCATTTCTTTCTTTTAAATTGAGTATCTTATTCTGTTCTCATTTTGCTTTTTTAATTTGCTATCATTGGTAGAAATATATGCCCAAAGTCACCTGGATAAATAGTATGGGCAAAAATAGCAAGAGGACTGCTGCACGTCCAATGACTAGGCAATTAGCGTCATCAACCCAACCACTCCTGAGCCTTCCAGCCATTGATAAAATGCTTCAAAAAACAATAGGGGTAGTGGCAACTGCCATAGAAAACACTGAAAGGCGACTTTCAATCACCCCTGCCATGCCCCCCTATGCTTCTGGGAGATTGTTCTGTAGTCACAGCTTATCCCGCTGATTTTACGTCATCCCTTATGCCCTCGTTTTCAGACCTACCTTGTGCTCAGATTGAGTCTGACATGAATGCCACAACAGAGGCTGCTCAGTCCCCACAACCCCCGGCACACTCTAAGGGTCATAAACCTCGGGTTAGAATAAGAAAGCTTAAATCGGCTAAAACTTCAACCAAGAGACCAGTATCTACACCTGTTCCTGCACAGCCTGATCCTGGTCCCCGATTTTCCAACATAGGGCCGCCTGTCTGGGCTACCCACCTGTTAACTGATCTCCAGACCCATATGGAACAGGTCATCAATACCCACTTTAAATCTTTGTCTACTAGGATTGATAGACTAGTTTCATTGATAAACAGCAAAGGTCCGGGGAAAGAACAGCCAGCTATACCAATGGGGAATACCGCCAACATAGGGACTGCAGGAGTAACTAAGCCTGCTACAAAGGGCCCAACCAAGGGTGCTAGTTTCTGCCCAAAAACCTCTACTCTTGTTCCGGCCCCTCTTAATACGCTGAATCCTACACTAGATCCAAATGGCCCAGGTCCTACCATCTGTCCTAATATACCCCAGCCGCCCCTGGATCTAATTCTCAGGGCTCACTCTCCAGCCCACAAACATCTGGAATACAGTGCGCAGAGTCGGGTAGGGTCCTACATTGCCCTCCCTGAAATCTGGTGAGAATGGATCCTTAAAACCTCCCCCTCGCCCTCAGTTACCTCCAGAAGCCTCGCCGTACATGGTGGTGCTCACAGGAGTCACTCCACTGGCCAGTGAACAAGGGGAATCTTTCCCAGAGTTAAAGAATAAAGTTATCTTCTGGTTAAGCAGGCATAGACACCTAATGGAAGCTGGCCAGGGCGAGATTTTGTGCGCACGAAGAGTCAGCTGGTTGGGGACGAGACCCAAGGATCTCTGTGGTGATTGTGTAATTATCAACTTTCGGGACCCTAGAATAGCGGGACACATATTGGATAACGGAGGGCATTTCAATGCAGGCACTATTAATACTTGCCACCTGGAGTATTTTTATTCACAATCATTGGTAGCGGGGAGGCCGGCACCATCCCATTTCCATCATGAAGGCCATGAATTTGTATACAACATCCCAGTGGGTAATAGATATAGCACTTTGAGTAATATAGATTGACCACCACCATTATTGTGTCCAGAATGAATGGTTCCGAAGCAGTTGGTGAGTGATGTTGTGGAGAGTTTCAGCATAGAGATGGGGTCTTCCGGGCAGGCTTCTAGTCTGAAGGTGGGTACTATAAACAGATCTCCACCTTCTCAAAACCCTGGTTTATCTTGTGGTGTAGAGGAGCTGGGTAGTCATACACACACAGTATCCTCACTTTCCATTGAGCACCAATCCACAGCGGACTCCCCAGCCCAAGCGGTGCTACGCATACCACTAATTGGGTCCTGGAATATAGCAGGGATGGGATCCAAGCTGCATAACCCGGAGTGGGGAGAGCTGTTGGACAGCTACTATATATGTCTCTTTCAAGAGACTTGGTTGCTGTCTCCTCCAGCTAGGGTAGGATACACGTCCTTTCATTTACCGGCTGTGCAGGATCTGAGTGGGGCTATGTATTTGGGTTGCCTCGCACCTAGGCTCCTCAGCTAAGATAATAGATTCCCACTGCCCGGACATCCTATGTGTGGTACTTAATTTTTTGGATGGTATTTCGCTGGCAGTGATTAACATCTATTTGCGTCCCCAACCGCTCCAGCTGGGCCTATCTACTCTGGATGCTCTGAAGGTTCTCCTGCACTCTTTCCCTTCGTCGTTTCATAAAATCATTGGCGCCAATTTTAACTGCCATTTTGAACCACTTTTGGAGATCCCTTCGATAACCTCGGATGAGGATGAAAGTTGGCTGATCCCAGACTGTTCTATGTACCCTGAAAAGCTCTTACTGTCCCTGGCCCTAGTGATCAACAAGATGGTTGTTTAACATTCTCTCAGGGCCTGTATTGGCAGATTGCCTCCAGATGTCCCAGGCTCTAGTACTTCCCATAGACCAGGGAGAACCTTGACCATAGATTACATCCTGGTAAATGTAGAATTCTGGGCGCGATTGAGAGATTTTTCTGTGATCCCAAGGGTCGATAGTGACCACAACTTACTGTCACTAGAATTACTAGACACTCTGGGCCACTATATTAAACTAGGGCAAGATGAGACTAACATCAACTCGAACCTGGTTACAGTAGAAGGTTGGAGACAAATCAGATGGGCGAAGATCGCGTTGGCGCCTGACAAGCTAGCAAAGTTATATCACCATGCCGTATGCTTTCTTACAGAGGTTTCTTACCTCTTGAGCACCAATTGCGATCTCCCCCATCTTCTCCCCCAGGGTCTGCAGTGAATCCATAACAAGCTTTTCTGCTCCCTGGCCGGTTACTTTTATTCCACCGACCCTAAGCGGCCAAGGGTAAAAAAGCGAGACCATGGGTTTAACAAAAATTGTTGGCTAGCGAAAAATTCTCTGATAAAGGAGGTAAAATCGGGGTCCCAGTATAGCAATAGAAATGCAAGGGAAACATACAAAAGTTTGATTTAGGAGGCCAGGTTCGAATGGGAGGCCGCCAGGTGGGAAAATATTAAGGCAGCCCTGGAAGTCTTTCTGGAACCTTGTGAGAGTCGGGTCGGCTGAAGGGACGTCTGCCATCACCCCTAACCTTAGTGAAGAGGTTTGGTGGGATCACTTCAAGCCCCTCTATTCACTAAGTAATCCTGAACTCCGAGTAGAGTCTGTAACCCAAATAAGTTCTTTGGTTCCAGTGCTCCCAGAGGCCTTGTGCCTTGCTTGTCCACCCTGCACCCTCCGCGAAGTGCAGGTGGCCCTTGGTAGTTTGAACCTAGGGAAAGCCCCGGGCCTTGATAGGATCCCTGGCGACCTATTCCGAAGTGAACAAAAGGTTTGGGCTCCATACATCTGGGTTTACTTTAATGCAATCCTACAGGGCCTTGAGATACACCCACCTGGCTGGGAGCTGAAATAATCCCCATCCACAAAAAAGATTCCCCTCTTGACCCGGCCAACTACCGCCCCATAAGTTTGATCGACGTCCTCCAGAAAATATTTGCCCACTTACTTTTAACAAGGTTGCAGAGTTGGATGGATGAACAACACATACTCACCTCCCTCCAAGCAGGCTTTCGCGCACAGGTTTCCACCATTGACCAACTGTTCAGACTACAGTTGGTCTACTGGAAGACGCTTTCTATTGGGGCTGGTAGCTTGTACTTGAATTTTGACCTGGTCCAAAGGGACAAGCTTTGGGCTATGCTGTTGGAGATGGGCGCCCTGGCCTACTTGTGTCACCTATTTAAAGGCATGCACCAAGGCACATATGCCAGGGTGAGGTATGGGAGGAGTGGGGAGTTGTCGGCTCCGTTCCCGGTGGAAAAGGGAGTGAGGCAGGAGTGCGTTTTGGCCCCCACCCTCTTCTCCCTCTTCTTTAATGGGTTGATAGACCACCTTCTGGGAGCAAGAGACCTGGACTTTCCTAGCTTAGCAGGGCGAAAGATACCTGCCCTAATGTTTGCTGATGACACCCTTTTATTGCCAAAATCATCCATGGGCATACAGCGTACATTAGAGGCTTTCTGCTCCTGTTACCGAATGAGGAAATTAGAGATTAATCTCTCCAAAACAAAGTTCATGGTATTTAACAGTAAATTGGCCAACTGCCCTCGCCCCCATATGGATGGAACAGTGTTGGATCGAGTGTCTACTTTCGATTATTTGGAGGTTACACTCAATGACCGAATGGATTGGGGGTCACACATGGCTAAGGCCAACCTGAAGCTGGCCCAATCATCTGGTGGCATCTTAAAAGTTTTAAACGACACCTCTTCTAAATTGTTGAGCCCGCCTTTGGAGATATATAAAGCCCAGGCGAGAGGGGGTGCGCTTTATGGCGTAGAGCTATGGGGTAATGCTAGTGCTGCTCCCCTATCCCTCACTGAGAGCAGCTTTATCAGGCGTCTGCTGAGACTCCCTATGAGCACCCCCCTGACTCCCCTTCGGTTGGACCTAGGTTTGGTACCCATCCAGGAGATTGTATCAAATCGTCCCCTCCTGTATTGGAGACGTCTATGGTCGACCCCCGAGCTCTTGAGCTACAGAGAGGACCTGAGAGATATCCTGTTCAGGGGAACCATGGAGAAAATACCCTGGCTAAACTACATTAAGCATCTTTGCCACGCTGTAGGTAGGGGGGACATGTGGTCATTCCCTCAAGAAACCTGTCCGCTCTACTCTAAGAAATCACTGAATGTGGCTCTAAGGAGCTACCGAATGGAACTTATAATAACTAATTCTTCCAAGGGTAGGCAGACTAACATCTTTTTGGATATCAAGGCCCATCCTCACTTTGAAGAATTCTTGGACGATATCCAGTCTCCCCTGGCCAAGAAACTTTTTATTCAGTTTAGACATGGTTCATTGCCTCTGAGGGCCGCAACACATAAGTGGTTGAATGCCCTAACTACTGTGAGCTCGTGTCCTGGGTGTTCGAGTCGCAGGGAGACAGATCTGCACATTCTACTCTTCTGCCCCCCCTACGCCAGGGCAAGAAAGAAATGGATCATACAACTATGTAGGTTCAGGGCTCTTAGGGACTACAGGGAGGTTTTTAGAATCCTTAAATACGACACCACTCCCATGATAGTGTTTGCTACAGCTAGATTTCTCCAGTCTATGTGGTATAAGAAGTGTGCAATACTAAAATCGAATGCCCTCAGTTTACCATTGGCGAAGTAGAATAACTATGGTATTGAATGTGTATTTTCTGTGATGCCTTGTGGTCAGGGATTGTCTTTCAGCTGTGCCATTCTCTTCTTTTAATGGATCTACACATCTTATATCTCTCTTTTTTAACTACTTAAAGAATCTTATGTCTGCTCGAATTGTAATGTTGATTTTTTAAATTTCTCCCCTTTTACCTTTTATTGTGTATTTTTATCTGTAATTGTGTATATGGTCTTTTTATGGTATTTTACCGATAATAAAAGCTTTTGGACTGACTGACTGGCAATTTCCGCAAGCGGAACGGAACTTGGCGCCAACCCCTAGGTTTGACTAGATATTTTGTGTATTAGAAATAGATACATCACCTGAGAAGTGGACCTTGACAGAGAGCACACAGGAACTTTAATGTCAAATGAATGGACAATGGATCTCAAACTTGGATGTGTGAAAGGACTGCTATTTCAATGTCTAGTGTGGGACTTTTGATGGCTGTTGCAGTCTGCAATGAGTGACCCCCTTGGACAATTGATTCCTCAATATGTTATAATTAACACCTTGCCTGCTGCCTTGATTCCTCCCCGGTGCTGGACATCCCTTAAGTGGGTGTGGTCATGACGGAACCATTCCCTCATCAGCACAGCTCAACCGTGACTGATGATGGAATGGTTCCGTCACCAGCATCGAAGGGGTCAAAGGAGTGTTGCTTACGAACTTGTGGAATATAATTTACCAGTGGATCTGGAGGACAGGAGAACTCACCTTTCCCTGAAAGAGAGCAGAACTATTTTTTTCCAGACTCTTGTGGACTTCTCGCTGAATCCCTTCTGCAGGTCCACTGCAGAATTCCCTCTGAACCCTTTGCTGGCCCCTTCATGATTCCCAACTGCCCCTTGAATGACTATGAGAGGCCTAGAACTCAATGATTCTTTTGAACTTTAGCTAAACTGTAGCTTAGGCTGACACTTACCTTATCCCTTGAAGACTCTTGACACCTTTCTTTCCTATATGGAACTCTTTGATTTCTTAGATTCTCTAAATAACTGAACCATTCTTCGACTTTGGACTGTGCTTGGGATCTTTAGATGACTAATATACGGGCCAAACAAATTTAGATGGTTTTCTGAACATCAGGTACTATTGTTGTAGTTTATCAGCTGTTGAACAACTTGTCTGTTTAATTTTGATCCACTTAAATTTCTTTAGGAGACTTGGTCTCCCTGTGTGTTGCAAAGCTGTATCTTTACAGCATGGTCTTGAGAGGGATCTATTTGAAGTTGATTACTAATGTGTAATAAACACCCTTGAACTTGGCTACTATTACCTGGTTCTCATTGTGTAGCCAAATGGGTTGCACAAGCAAGATTCATCAGAGGACCAAGAGTAAGTGTGAATTATACAAGTGTGGGCCCAGAAATGCTGGCTCACAATCACTGTGTGTTATTCCATTGATTCTCCTAGCACGTCCTTTAGTTAAAAATTGAAAAAGAAAAGAAAACTGAAACAATCCAGGTCTGTCACGCAAGAGTAGAACACAAAACAATCACACCATACTAGGCTAGATAGCAAGTGCATTCTGGACAAACAGCTTGCCATTTCTTATGGTGGCTAAACTGCTGATTAAATAAGCTAGGCTAATATGGACGGATCGTGATGTACAAGCTGTGAGAAAATTGGGACAAGGAGGGATGGCCTTTATGCAGTATGAATCAGGGCCCTTTTCATCCTATTTTTCTCTGTCCCTAAACAGGACTATGAAACATCAGCTAATAGGCTAGCTCTTCTGATTAAATACGTTGAAGTCCTATTGGTATTGCTGAAAGAACCTGGATGCCACTTTTTGCGAAGGAAGAGGAATCACTGATCCAAGTACTCTGTATCGGTGATGAACTGCTTCCACAAAATAATTCTGGCTTTGACTGGCTTGGCACATCTTAAATGTCCAAACTTGCCGAGATGCCATAGAAGTGTGTCTGAGAGGTGACTCTGGACAGCTAGACACCCGCTTTCTGACATTCATGAACACTGCAGATGCTTTCAGTGGCAGCTGGCACTTATCGGGGATGGCGGGCGAAGGGGGTAAATAAAAAATATAATAAAATGTACCTCCTTTACACGTCGCTGTGTCCTCTTCGTTGCTTCTGTCCATTCCTTTCCCCGGCGGGAACAGGAAGGACCCAGGAAGCACCCAGGCTACCCAGAGCCAATCACAACGCTGCAATGCAGAGCTGTGATTGATCTGAGTGTAGTGGTTCAGCGCTCAGATGGGGAATGGGCACCTGGGCATGCTCTCCACCCAGGCTGTAATGCAGCCTTTGCGGAGAACATTCTATGTGCACATGAATGTTTGGCAGGCCCAAGACGGCCGGTCGAACATTCATCCACACATAGGGAGTGAAAAACAATCCTCCCCTCCCCTGCACTTTCAGCAGAGCAGCCCCGCCTTGCAAAGCTGCAGCCACGCCCGCAACAAGAATAAATAAAATGATAATAACATTGAGCTATTATTTTTTCTTTCACTGCTGAGAAGGAGTGGGGCGACACCTAAGCGGAGGAGCCGCCACTGAATTGGCCTCCCGGCAGGCCGCCGAGTCTGTCCTTGCATTGATTGACTTGTCAGTGCTCTAAGGCTCACTAATCTAACCTCCCCCAATTTGGCAAATAACAATAACTTAAGGGGGCAAAGGGGAGCCTTTTTAGTCTACTGAGGAAAATCTCGCTTATTAATCAATTTCGATTTTGACGCTTCACTTCTTTTATTATGCTCTGCAGCCGATGTTTAATATATTTATTTTGTAAATATGTTATCTAATCATGAAATAAAGTATTCAGTCCGCTAGCCTAGTACCGTTTGTTACACGTTTATGGACCTTTTCTTTAAAAAAAAATCAATAAGCAAATTGAAGGTGATTGGATTTTTGTTTAGAAATTTTTCTGTAAATCTGCAATTGTAGTCAGAAGTGTGCAAAGAGAAGTCATTACCCCACAGGTGTTGCTGGGTGACTGTGTAGTGCCAAACGGCCGAGCGTCACAGACAATGAACACGAATCTATGTCCAACACATTATCCACCCAGCAAACCCACTCAATTTAAAAGAAATAGCAGCAGTCTATTGTGCAACTAAAATGTCAACATATCAGGAAAAAATATCCCACATGCAATTTCTTCCATAATAGCAGGAACACAAGAATACAGACGGAGTAATTATATAGAAAAGCCATTAAAATTATTTGATTGAAAGGTGAAATGGAAAACAATATCGTAATACAATGTAATGTAACCAACATAGGCCCACAATGGTTTTTCAGAACCCTATTATTACTAATTTTGCCTTTGAATGATCTGTACATTGGAAATAGCACATAATTATAACAAATAAACTATGCATCCAAAAGACGGATGTTAATCCGGTCAGAAAGTGCGGAGCATTATTGTCCAAATAAGGGAGAGTTATTTCAAAATTATTTCTCTTTGGTCTGGTACAAAAAGGAGGGATCCAATCTTGACAGCGAGTGACAGGGAGGCGGGCACTTCTTTCCTAATTCATAATATACTGTTTGATCAGATTATTGGCCTCTTGTGGTTCGGCTTACAGCCCAAAAGAGCGGCAAAGCAACTTTCAGGATTGCAAGAGCTACTGAGATTACAAGTATGCTGCATCCAATTGGAATGTGTACAGGGAACTAAGAATGTGAAAGTAGATTTCTTTCAAGATTGCTTGTAGACTTAACCAATGAGGAGTTACAGGAGAACTAAAATGTTGGAGCTAATGTGGGAGCTATGTAAGGAAGAATGGTTAAGACCAACAGAAGAGGATGCAGGAAGCAAAAGTCTCTTAAAATATGAATCGTATGGGCCTAATTTAGATGCTGGCCTTGGCCCACTTGGCTGCCAGGGCAGGGGAGGCTATTGCCACCATTACCCTGGTGAAGGGCTACTAGGTATAGTTAGAGATTTCCACCAGGCTCAGCAGCTACTTTGAACGCACTCAATTGTGCCAGACTGATGCCATATTTGATGCACCTGCTCAGTAAAGGTTTTATTTTCTGAAAACATACCCTCAAACCTGGAGTACAAATTCAAAAAATAAAAGAGTGCACAGGAGTTTACTCCCTTACCTTAGGGGCCATTTTGCGTTTTCCGTACCTAGAAAAACCATGCCTTTTAAAATGCAGTGGTCCCAGGGACAGAAATGAAGTACTGGACCCCTACCATAAATAGGACAGCTCTACCGACTCTGTGAACTAGAAGCACAGTCACCTGCAGGCTACCAAGTCTGGGGTTTAAGCATGTGGTCAAAAATCCCTTAGATGGCCCCCTTGCAGATATCACCAGAAGCCACAGACTCAACATCGTCTCCTACGTGACGACATCGAGCTGATCATCTCCCCACCTAAAAATCCACAGCCTCCAAAATCAACTTTCACAACTGAATGAAAGCCGTCACTAACTGAATAAAAAACAGCTGCCTCAGGCTCAACTCAGACAAGACAAAGTACTCATCCTGGGACTCACTTTCTCAGCCTGAGATGATTCTGGTGCTCCGCCACACTAGGGATTGGCACCCATCTCTACAGACCACGGACGCAACCTCAGCATCATACTGGACTCCTCACTCTCAATGAACCTCCAAATCAACGCAGTATCCTCATTCTGTTTCCACACACTCCATCTGCTTCGAAATACTTGCAGAGGGCTCACCACAGAATCCAGAAAGACTGTCACCCACGCACTCATCACCAGCAGACATGACTATGGCAACACACTTTATGCCGGCTTCACCCAGAAACAGCTCCAGAAAGTCCAAAATGCTGCAGCTGGAATGGTTCTCAACATCTCACTTCCCAGCCACATGACACAACACCTCCAATAACCCCACTGGCTCCCAATCATCAAGAGAATCACCTTCAAGCTCCTAACACATGCATACAAGGCACTCCACAATGTTGGACCCGAATATCTGAACAGCCACCTCTCTTTTCACACACCAGTAAGACAACTCTGTTCCGCCCATCTCTCCCTGCCCTCTATTTCATGGATCCACAAGACCAGAAATGAAAGAAGATCCTTCTCCTACCTAGCCGCCAAGACCTGGCACACCCTGCCCTTCCATCTCAGACAATCTCCATCGTTGACTCAATTCAGGAAGGACCTAAAGACCTGCTCTTCAACTGAACCTCTGCACCCAAATGGATCTGCTCCCCCGCAGCACCATATGACCCTCATGGGTGAGTAGACCCTCTTTGCAAATCCATGAT
Organism: Lissotriton vulgaris; assembly: GCF_964263255.1. Lineage (NCBI taxonomy): Eukaryota > Metazoa > Chordata > Amphibia > Caudata > Salamandridae > Lissotriton > Lissotriton vulgaris. The sequence continues at coordinate 1,085,489,947 of NC_141694.1, read as the reverse complement.
TGATTGATTGAACCCTGTGGAACTTTGGAAACCATCCAAAAATATTATATTATAGCTAGAGATTACTTTTCACAATATGCAGATATAAAGTGTGCCCCTCAAATCAACACTAGATGGCACAACCGACTTACACACCCACTCCCAAAACCTGTGTTTGACCCCATAGCCACAGGTTGGAATCCTGATGGGCCCACTCAACCTTTTATCCTTCCGATGTCAATAAAAGAGTAACACTGAGTTGGGTAGCAATAAACATCTGTTATTCAGCACCAAGGTGCCACATGGTTTGAATATACACTTTACAAATACATGTGTAAAACACTAGAGTGGTGGTGGATTATCTAGAAAACTAAAGAGCAATTCCCGATTAGCTAGTGACCAATAATGGAGTTAATTTAACTTTATAAAACACTCATTTTTTACATGCATGAATGTTAGTTCTACAAGTATATCGATTTTCTATTCACAGAGCAATGGAATGGTGGTTCGGTGGAAAGGTGTTAAAGAAAAAATTGCATTATAGTTATATGAAGAAAAGTGTTGATAGGAAGTAATTAGGAAATTGATATGGGCATACTATAGGATACAATATCACATGGCAGGATGAAAAGAAAGTGTATGAGATGAGGAGAGATGAAAGCTGAGTGTTTTGCTTGAAAAAGACTACATCATGAGAAAGGAGACTTGGAAATTATGGAGAATGAAGAGGAAGGTAAAAAGATATAATTAGAAAGAGCAATGCAAGGAGGGGGAAGAAGAAGGCAAGAGGTAAGTAAATAGGAGTTCCTAGGAGAGGACGTTTAAAGATGGGGACTAGATGAGAGTGAAATGTAACTGCTTGGTGAGGAGGATGTCACTATTTTTTTCAACACATGTAGTTGGTTGAAGTGGGAGGAGGTTACTGTGAAATTGAGTTTTGGTACTGTGTTAAATAAGCATAAAGAACAATTTCTGCCAGAATGTGTGTTGAATGAAAACTGATCAGAAGGAAAAAAGGAAGAGATAGAGGTGTGAACGGAAGAGAGGAGTTGATCCTTCAGTATGCATTTATTGGATGAAATGAGGATAAGAATATGATTTTGGATTATTACTACAGTTACAATGTTTTCTATCTATTTTTATCTATTTATGTTCTCTTTATTTTCAGTGGCTGGCGTTAGTTGTGGAGAGATGGATTCTTTAATGTGTTAGAGTGTGGGGGTGGGGCTATATATTCTCAGATGCAAAGCTGTGATTTCATCAGGAGTGAAACGTTTGCAAGTGGAATCCAGTTAGAATTATAATTTTGAAAGTTAGACAGACATTTCCCCTCCTCTTTTGAAGCATATATATTGCTGCCAATAAACCGTTATTAATGCCTGGTGGATTTCTACATTCTTATTTCAAGATTTCATATACCGATATCAACATAACAGCAATATCAACAATTGTAGCGTATCCACGCCCTATGCTATTCTCACGTTGTCAGGATAGGCCTGGTAAGAAACACTGCAATTTACAAATTCACGTGTCTTAAGTTGCCTTCCCTTTTACTCACATACATTTGTGTGCGTGACAATGCAGGATAGCATTCTCCAAATTGGCATTGCTTACATTTCTGCTTCGTAGGCACACTATCACGACACCTTGAACATTTAATACAACGGATAAAGTTCACTGCACAAATATCATTGTTACTATTCAGTAGGCGACAACACTATCCAACTAGAAAAAAAAGATTACAGCATGACAGGGGATGTGACATGACCATATGGGTGCTGTTTATTATATATACAGAACTACTTCCTTATTTTGGCAGAGGAGCACTCAGCTGACACTGCAATGTGCATACTGGAATTCTAGGTCAGCTAAATCCTGCTTATGAACACAAGGCATGTCCAGCTCTACACCAATATGACACTTACCCACAGGAAATGGGAAGTTAGACTGCAGGGGCAGGGATTTGGCAGATCACCCACCATGGGCAAGATTAGGTAAGGGTGCTCTAGGTAGGAGTACATTATACACAGTGTTAATATAGCATCATATATTCACTGTCTTAGCACAATGGTGGACATTTTCATCTTTTTCACTATTGATGTGGTGCTAATTATGCTAATCATTTTTGTTCTATTGATTATTGAAGCACATGTATTTTATACAAAAATCCCAATGCTCCAATACATATTGAAATGCCTTGCTGAGTATATCTTGTGTATTTCTTTGGGTATGCATTAGAGTTCAAATGAACGGGTTCTAGATCTGTTACCATGATTTCCTTGGGCGATCAGGGTTGTCATGTTCTGAGGTTGCACACACATTCGTTACCCTGTAAGGTAAGGGGAGCAAATGGTGAATTGTGGGCTAGGATGGATAAAGACAAATATATCCTGAAGTGTGGAAGGAATCAGTCTGGCACAATCCTGACATTTATGTTGACCAACAAATGCACAGTTTTAAAGGTGAGGTACAAGCTCTATGAAATAGCACAGCTAAAGTTCTAGATTTGGCTCGTATTTAATGGATCACCTGAGTACTTTTCTCTTGTATACCCAAAAATGCCTGCTCACCTCTTAACAGCAGACGTCTTTGGTGTAAAGGAAAAATCCTCCTCAAGTGTGTAGGTGATCCCTATGTATTGGATGCAGGTTGTTCAAGCTTGAACCTTTCAAAGGATCTCCCCATAGGGTACCCTCTCTGAATTACTACATATTCTTAAGGCTGAACTGGCAGCAGTAAACCTACCTGAGAACTGCAGACATGCAGTCACCCAGGAGCTGCTACAACATGATCTCACACTTATGGGTGGGGATGTTACATTCGTGGTTGAGGCACCCTGAAGCATTTATGACAGAGGTATTCTATTCATGGGTTATATCACCAGCAGCTAACGAGTGATCAAGATTGCTTCACATTTACACTGCAACTGATGTTTCAAATAACTATACAGCTTACTAAGCTTTAGAAATACCGGTAACTTACCAAGAATATCAAACTTGGTTTGAAAGTGCCCTACCACACACTACTGAACAATTTACACTTGGTCCCCTTAGCAATGAAGGAGCAATCTGGCCAGTCGTAGACTGTTACACACCACACCCAAATGTTGGTAGTATGACAACAGCACAGCTACGAAGCCTATGTAACAGTCTTGTCAGAATAAATAGAAGTGTGAGACGGTTCATCATGCGGACAATGACAGCAAATCATGCAAGGACTGGTCAAGCCTTCTTGATTGGAACTGGACCTTCTAGATTCACAGGCAGAATTAAATAATTTCCCAACCATACATCCAACGTATCCAATCTTGCAGCAGTTTTGTGTCAGCCAATGATGTATAGTTTCACATATTAATTTTACGAGCCCTTCAATTTATTAATATTTCTTTTCTCAGGCTTCTTATAGTTTACTAGTTTAAATCAAGGGTAATCACCCTCTGGAATGTAATCCTGTACTGGAGGCCCAAGCATTTCTGTATAGCTTAGGCATACATTTAGAGTAATCTATGGAACAAGTACCAGATCTCTAGTCACTGGACTCACTGACACATTAGTAAGTCACAGTGACCATGTATATGTATCCAATCACTGAACAGCAAAACAACCCTCTATTACAAACTGAGGATTTCCTGGCCAAGATATATTTAAGCTGTTTTGTTTTAACCTCTCTGTGCTGCAAATGTGTGTATTTTAAAATGACAGGAGTGTAAGAGCATGGTGCATGGAATGGATTGCGTTTGGCTCTTTTCAGTCAGTTTGAATTCTTCTTAATGAAATAAACTCTCCCTCCCGATTGATTACAATGCTTTCAAATGGCGTTCAGAAGGACCCCAATTGACTTCCATGGGTGCCTGTGTTCCAACCAACAACACAGGCTCCTATGGGGAAAATGGGTGTCTGTGGAAAACCTTGCACCCTGTTGAGGGCAGCCCATGGTGCCTGCCACATTGTGCATGGTTTTACAGGAGGGTTACTTGGGTACCCCCTCGACCCCAAACTGGAGGACTCAGGATGAAGGGGGGCCTGCTTAGGGCCGCCAAAGTCTTTTTCTGACAGCCTTTACGTGTCAGACAGACCGAGTCGCAAAGGCTGTCAGAATACGAAATCGTAATCATTCAGAAACACTGTCCATAGAGCTGTACGAATCTCCTCCGACCGACTCAACTTCTCCGATTGCCGGACGGGACCAATTCAGAATGACCAAATGGTTCCCCTTCTGACCGCGACCATCATAATTGGTCAGGTGGATTGGATTCCAACTGATACAGGCGTATGGGTTCGACTTGGTCTAGGGGAATCTGACTGTCAGTCAGAGACTTTGTGACCGACATTGCAATGAGGACCTAATTGTTTGGTTTATGGTGATTTGGCAGAAATTTACTCCTGCTTGAGGAGACAACAAATAAATCAGCAAGATTGGGAAGTTGGGAACTCACCTGCAGTGGCGAGCGTCTTCACTTGCTGGGCAACTTGTTTTTATTTTTCACGCGGCAGCTTTGGGCCCCAGAAGACTGCAGCCGCTCCCAAGTTGAGAAGAGAAGAAGAGACTACGCAAGCGGAACTGCTTCCCTTTGCATTGTGGCGCTGTGAAGCACCTATGAAGACAGCCAGAGTTTCAACCGGGCCCAATGGAGGGCTATAAACATTGTCCTAAAAATGACGTGAGTGTCCAGACCCACTGGAGGGTTTTTAGTATGCAAAATAGACTACCATTCCGAGCACGCACCGTGAAGGATCGAGCAATAAAATGCCGGGTACACCTGAGGCCAAGTAATGATGTAGCATGCAGGGGAGATGGTGGCGCAGATAAAATTATGTACACTAACCGTGGCCTCTGAGAAAGGAGTAAAATCACTCCAAAAAGCGTAAGGCCAGAAGACGTGTAATGAGGGTTGTGAAGCTGGCTGTCTGATGAAATAAAAGTTGGAAACTCACCTGTAGTGCTGCGCGTCTTCACTTGCTGGGCAACTTGTTTTGGATATATATATATAGATTCACTGAAAAAACCATAGGTTATAGACCATATATAGTTAGGAATTTGCATTTACAAAACCTTGAAAATTCACTGAAAAAACCATAGGTTATAGACCATATATAGTTAGGGATTAGCATTTACAAAACCTTGTTTTACTTGCACAAAACCATTGAAATTCCATATATAGTTAGTTGCACTAACTATATATCGCGCACCCGCAATCCACTGCTAATGATGTCACATATGACATCATTCATGACATGGTCAGTGACATCACTGATGACATCACTGATGACATCTCAAATGCCATCACTGATGACATCACTGATGACAACACCCAGTGACTGTATGTTTCTGTAAAGTTAAAATATGTCTTACATATTGAAAAATGAATGGATGTATAAGTGTCTGGATGAAGGATTTAGTAGGTGCATGACTGACTGTATGAGAGAATGATTAAATGTGTCTCACTGAGTGCATGGGTTAGTGACTAAACTGTCTTAATTTGTGCATCATTATATATGTTGTTCTGTAAACTGCTGCATGTTTAAATCAGTAGCTATATGAGTAACTATATGGGTTATTGAATGGTTGCCCAAGTATTTGTATGGGAGACTGAGTGTGTGTGTGGGTGGCTGGGAGGTGTATGACTCTGTGCATAGATGTGTGAGCAGTTGATTCACTAAATGTATTGGTTCAAAAGTGCATGTGGAAACAGCTGTATGGACAGTTGACTGTGTGCATGAGTGTATTGGTTAGTGAATGGATATCTCAGTGCTACATGTCAAAGTAAGTACATATGTAAAACACAGTCCATGTGAGAGTTGACATATATAAATAACTGTGCATAAGAGCCAGTGAATGTGTGAGTGGCTGTATGGATCATTGTGAACTTGTATCAGGGTGTCAGGGCTAGGGTGGCTTGTGGTCTAGGGCCCGCCCCACTCAGCATTCGGGGGTACCCGTGTGACAAAATGCATCAGTCATCCTTGGGAGGGCGTTGGTGGTTGATGTGTTTTAAACCTGCTTGTACATCTGTCTTGCATCCATGTTAAAAGATCTGTGCAGGCTGCCTGTCCTTTCACTGCTGTCTAATGCTGTTCCGCCTAATGCGTGAGGTTTGGCATGTGGAAAGCGTCCGCCTAATGCGTGAGCTTTTGTAGCCTGGTCGCATGCGTAAGCGCCGTAGGCACGCTAACCTACGTGACCGCGCCCTGTCTCCTGCGCTCACTATTCTGGTCGTTTCTAGGGAGTGGCTGTGGGTTCTTCTTGCTCCCCTTCTTGTTTTTGGCAGATCCAGCGTTTTGGAGTGGGAGATCACCGGAGGCTTTCGGAGATCGTTCCAGGGAGCGTGGCAGTTTCCAGCTTGCTCCGTTTTCAGGATTCCAGAGCAGAAGAGTCGTTTTGAGCATTCTGAGGGGACGTCTAGTCCTTCAGAGAAGTAGAGTAGGTCGTACTCTACAGGTAGGGAATAAGAAATCAGAGTTCATGGCGCAAAATGTTAAAAGTTTACTTTCTTGTTTTAAAGGTGATAATTAAAGCTGCTAATTTACAATAGATGATTAAAAACACAGAAAGTCTGAATCTCTTTACGTTTTTTCTTTTAAATTGAGAACTGCATCTCATTGCTGGCAATGGTTGTTAAATGTTTTCTGAGGAGCGCAAAGCTATTTGAAGGCGCGTAAATTCATTTCAATCGCAAATTACCTAGGCGCAATTCTTTCTTGGGATTTTTGGCGAAAAGGCCAAAAGGTGATTTTTGCTGGAGCTTATGTGAAAGACAACATTGTGATATTTCATTTAGGTTGCTCTTCAAACTTTGGTAAAGGAGTTTATTTACTAAAGTGTGGTGTTATTTCTTTGAAGAAGAATCTGTCGCAATTCACAAGAGAATGAGAATTAATAACATAGTGAATAAGAATGTGATTCATGAATACATATGTGCAAGAAGATTATTGGATTCTTAGAGAGTTTGATTATAGGCTTGTGTTCTAGAAAATTCTCAGTCTTGGTTCAAAGGTCTTTAGTCAACTTTGGATTTCGGAATATTTTGTTACTAACTTTTACTTTTCAGATCTCCTTCCCCGCTGTCCCCTTCCCAATTCCCTTTTCCCCCCGCTTGATCACTCCAAGATTCTGTGTAATAATTACATTCGGAATTGGAGGTATCGAGAGGTGGGCCCTTATTACTTCACGACAGACCCTGAGGAAGACGTCGCCTGACAGAATAGTGAGCCCACGAATTATTTTCCTCCTGGTCTGTACGTGAAGTCATAATGACCACCATTAATGACATAATGTCAGCAATCATGCGTATGCAAGCAGACTTAAAGGAAACCATGAATGCAACTGCTTTGTTAGCAGCTAAGGTAGACAATATTCAATTACAGAGTACTCCTCTTCCTGAAGAGGTTCAAGAAACTGGTGCTAGTAGGGGAACTACGAACATAGCCGTTACAGTGCCCCCCCAGATTCCTTTAGCAGCTCCTGAACGTTTTTCTGGGGACTCTTCCAAGGTGCAAATCTTTTTGACCCAGATTGAATTGCATTTTGCTTGTAGACCAGCTGCGTTTCCAACCCCACAGTCTAAAATTGCATTTTTAATTTCTCATTTGACCGGAGATGCCGCAAACTGGGCAGTTCCTTTGGTCAGACAAGATGACACCCTGTTATATAACTGGAAACGGTTTGTGGAAGAATTTGAAAAGGTTTTTGATCGACGTACTGTAACCTTATCTGCAGATCGAGAACTACTTCAGTTAAAACAAGGTAATAGGGACCTAGTTTCTTATTTGTCTCACTTCAACAGATTGATCGCTGAAACTTCTTGGCCAGAGGAAAAAAGAGCAGCTCTCTTTTATCAAGGTTTAAAAGATGATCTAAAAGATGTTTTGGCGCAAATTGATCCTCAACCAACTATTTGCTCTGAATTGATTAATCTAACTCTGCGTTTAGATCACAGACTCTCTGAACGAAGATCAGATAAAAAAAGGACAGACAAACCTAATTGGAGATCTGAAGTCAAATCTAGACCTCAATTCACAAACTCTGAAACTAGTTCTGAGCCAATGGAAATTGGAACTTTAAGACAACCTTTGTCAAAAGAAGAAAAAGACAATCGTCGAAAGAATGGACAATGCCTTTATTGTGGTCGAAAAGGTCATTTCGTGAAGGACTGTTTGACTAAGCCTAAAGGAAGATTTCCTAACCCTAGTAAGTCAGCAGCTCTGGAAAAAACAGATCAAAAATCGGAAAACTAACTGGCCCAAGATGTTTGAAGGGAGATCTCTTGGGAACCATTGCCTTCCCTTCTGTGAACTCATGTGTCTCTAACTACAAAGCACATTTTAGATTAGCCGTGCAAATCAGGTTAATTCGTGAAACATGCCAAATGGAAGTTTTAGTTGATTCTGGAGCTACAGGTAATTTTGTAGATTTAGAAACTGCCCAACGCCTAGGAATCATCTGTGAACAAAAAGAGACTCCAGAAATTGTCCAAGCAGTGGATGGAAAAATATTAGCTGGAGGACCAGTAACCATGCAAACTTCTAAGGTCGTTATGTTCTGTGAAGATGCTAAGCAACAAATACATAAGGAAGAGCTTCAATTTGACGTTATCCAAGCACCTCAATATGGTTTTATTCTTGGAATGCCATGGCTTTGTTTACATAACCCAACCATAGATTGGCGGAAGAGAGAACTGGTTTTCCTATCTGACTTTTGCCATACTTCCTGTTTAAACACCTCAAAACCAACTCTAAGTCAATTGGCCACAGCAGAAGAAAAAGAAACACTTTTACCTAAAATGTACAAGGAATACGCAGAGGTCTTCAGTGAAGTTAAGGCAGCCCTCCTTCCTCCTCATCATAGCTATGACTGTCAAATTGATCTCGTACCAGGTTCTAGTGTCCCAAATTGCCGCATCTATGCTCTGTCTGAAAAAGAAAACCAACATTTAAGACAGTATCTTGATCAATATTTAGAGAATGGTTTCATCCGCCCCTCCAAGTCTCCGGCAGCATCTCCGTTGTTCTTCATTCCAAAAGCAAATGGGGAATTAAGGACCTGTATCGACTATAGGGCGTTGAATAAAATCACTGTCAAAAATAAATATCCATTACCACTCATCCCTGTTCTGTTGGACCAAGTTAAAAAGGCTGAAATTTACACTAAATTGGACCTTAGAGGGGCCTACCATTTGGTTCGTATCAGGCAAGGTGATGAATGGAAGACTGCTTTCAAAACTCGATATGGACTATTTGAGTACTTGGTAATGCCATTCGGGCTGTGCAATGCACCAGCGGCTTTCCAGTTTTTTCTGAATGATGCTTTGAAAGAATTTTTGGATCTTTTTGTTATTGTCTATATAGACGATATTTTGATCTATTCCGATTCTGAAGCTGAACATGAAGGTCACGTCAAAAAGGTTTTGAGTACTCTTCAGTCTCATAACTTGTATTGTAAACTATCTAAATGTGATTTTCATGTCCGAGAAGTTGAATTTTTGGGAGTTCTCCTCACTCCAACTGGAATGAAAATGACTGACAGGAAGATTAAAGCCGTTGCTGATTGGCCCACTCCGACATCAGTTCGAGACATACAATGCTTCTTGGGATTTGCGAATTTTTACCGTCGCTTCATTGATCACTTTTCTGCTGTGGTAGCTCCCATCACACGTTTGTTGAGGAAGAAGGTGAAATTTGAATGGTCCTCAGAAGCTGAAAATGCATTCCAGAAGCTAAAAAAGGCCTTCACTGAAGCACCCGTTCTCATGCATCCCAACGTAGAAGAACCTTTTATCATTGAAGCTGACGCCTCTGATGTAGCCATTGCAGCCATTCTTTCTCAAAGGCATCACACTACTGGTCAAATGCATCCGGTTGCTTACATGTCTCGAAAATTAAATCCCGCAGAGCAAAACTATGTTATAGCTGAAAAAGAACTACTTGCTATACTAGAAGCCTTCAAAGAATGGAGACATTACATAATGGGAGCAAAATTTACTGTGACAGTTTATACTGATCATAGAAATCTACAGTTCATGAGTTCAGCTAGAATGTTAACCCCAAGACAACTCAGGTGGATGATGTTCTTTGCCGAGTATGATTTCATAATAACTTTTCGTCCAGGTCAAGACAATAAGAAAGCTGATGCCTTGTCCAGAAAAGACTCTTCTTTGCATCGCTTTGAAGGAACACCTCAACCTATAATCGATCCTGGCAAAGTAATCAGTGTACTCTCGGCAGACCAATTTCTGGAGAATATTCATGAAAGTTTTCCTCCTTCTCAGTGGAAATCATGGTTGAACCCCAACGTTGATCAAACTATCAAAGAAGGGATACCTTTCCATGGAAAACAAGTATATCTGCCCTCTTTGCAATTACAGGAAACTGTGTTCAACTGGTTACATTCACATCCTATGGCAGGACATCCAGGCCCCAGAAAAACTGTGGAGAAAATACAGAAGATGTTTTGGTGGCCAACGCTGCACAAAGATGTATTGAAGATGGCTAATGATTGTGAAGTCTGCGCAAGATTTAAATCTGATCACACTAAACCAAAAGGTTTTCTACAGGTTCTACCAACACCAACTGAACCATGGAAGCATATTTCGTTGGATTTCATTACTGACTTGCCACCAATCAATCAGCATACTGTGATTCTAGTAGTTGTGGACAGTTTAACCAAATATGCACATTTCATTGCTTGTAAGCAATTACCTTCTGCTGGACAATTAGCACAGTTATTCTTGCAACATGTGGTGCGCTTACATGGCCTGCCTTCAGTTTTGCTTTCAGATCGTGGTTCTCAGTTCTCTTCCAAGTTCTGGCAACAATAGTGTAAAAATCTACAGATCACTTCCAATATGTCCACCAGTTATCACCCTCAAACTGATGGGCAGACTGAAAGACTGAACCAAACTTTGAAACAATACTTGAGATGTTATGTTACGGACTCTAAGAAATCCTGGTTAGATTTACTTTGGATTGCTGAATTTGCATACAATACTTCGCCTCATTCATCAACCGGATCCTCTCCGTTTGAGGCGCTTTATGGCTATGTACCTAACACCATTCCGTTGACTCTACCCAATGATGGGAATGGTGTGCCGGCAGTTAGAGACTCTGTACAACTTATGCAAACTATCCATCGTCAGATTCAAGATCGCTTGTTACAAAGCAAAAGGAAATATAAAGAGCAGTATGATAAAAGGCATCGTTCAGGTCCAAGGTATGCCCCTGGAGACAAAGTTTGGCTGTCCACAAAGAACTTAAACTTTAAACACAAGAGTATGTTTCAACCTAAGTTCATTGGTCCTCATCCAGTTCTGCGTCAGGTGAACCCTGTGACATTCAAACTGTTGTTGCCCAGGTCTCTGCGCATTCATCTGGTGTTTCATACTTCCCTTCTTAAACCTGCTAATCAGAACCTGGCTCCCCGTCCAGCACCGATTTTAGTTCATGGTAGTTGGGAATATGAGGTGCAGAGCATTTTGGATTCTAAACGTCGGGGCTCCAAGTTGTGGTATCTTGTCTCCTGGAAGGGGTACGGTGCTGAAAATGATTCCTGGGAGCCGGCTGACAATGTTCATGCCCCTCGCTTGTTACGCCGCTTCCACCTCCTTCACCCTCTGAAGCCGGGCCCTAGACCACTCTTGGGAGGGGGGAGTACTGTCAGGGCTAGGGTGGCTTGTGGTCTAGGGCCCGCCCCACTCAGCATTCGGGGGTACCCGTGTGGCAAAATGCATCAGTCATCCTTGGGAGGGCGTTGGTGGTTGATGTGTTTTAAACCTGCTTGTACTTCTGTCTTGCATCCATGTTAAAAGATCTGTGCAGGCTGCCTGTCCTTTCACTGCTGTCTAATGCTGTTCCGCCTAATGCGTGAGGTTTGGCATGTGGAAAGCGTCCGCCTAATGCGTGAGCTTTTGTAGCCTGGTCGCATGCGTAAGCGCCGTAGGCACGCTAACCTACGTGACCGCGCCCTGTCTCCTGCGCTCACTATTCTGGTCGTTTCTAGGGAGTGGCTGTGGGTTCTTCTTGCTCCCCTTCTTGTTTTTGGCAGATCCAGCGTTTTGGAGTGGGAGATCACCGGAGGCTTTCGGAGATCGTTCCAGGGGGCGTGGCAGTTTCCAGCTTGCTCCGTTTTCAGGATTCCAGAGCAGAAGAGTCGTTTTGAGCATTCTGAGGGGACGCCTAGTCCTTCAGAGAAGTAGAGTAGGTCGTACTCTACAGGTAGGGAATAAGAAATCAGAGTTCATGGCGCAAAATGTTAAAAGTTTACTTTCTTGTTTTAAAGGTGATAATTAAAGCTGCTAATTTACAATAGATGATTAAAAGCACAGAAAGTCTGAATCTCTTTACGTTTTTTCTTTTAAATTGAGAACTGCATCTCATTGCTGGCAATGGTTGTTAAATGTTTTCTGAGGAGCGCAAAGCTATTTGAAGGCGCGTAAATTCATTTCAATCGCAAATTACCTAGGCGCAATTCTTTCTTGGGATTTTTGGCGAAAAGGCCAAAAGGTGATTTTTGCTGGAGCTTATGTGAAAGACAACATTGTGATATTTCATTTAGGTTGCTCTTCAAACTTTGGTAAAGGAGTTTATTTACTAAAGTGTGGTGTTATTTCTTTGAAGAAGAATCTGTCGCAATTCACAAGAGAATGAGAATTAATAACATAGTGAATAAGAATGTGATTCATGAATACATATGTGCAAGAAGATTATTGGATTCTTAGAGAGTTTGATTATAGGCTTGTGTTCTAGAAAATTCTCAGTCTTGGTTCAAAGGTCTTTAGTCAACTTTGGATTTCGGAATATTTTGTTACTAACTTTTCCTTTTCAGATCTCCTTCCCCGCTGTCCCCTTCCCAATTCCCTTTTCCCCCCGCTTGATCACTCCAAGATTCTGTGTAATAATTACATTCGGAATTGGAGGTATCGAGAGGTGGGCCCTTATTACTTCACGACAGACCCTGAGGAAGACGTCGCCTGACACAGGGATTGTATAAGACAGTAAATATGTGTTAGTATATGTTTGAATAAGTAAGGTGTGTATAACTGTATAGTTGAGGAAATGGAGGTGTGATTGATTGTTTGCATAACTGACTAGGTGTGTGAGTAACTCCATGGATAAGTGACAGTCTGTGAGTGTCTGTTTATACTGATTGTATCTAAGGTTATATTAGAGTCTGAAGATGTTCATTGTATTATCACATAAATGATATCATCAGTGATGTGATCAGTGATGTCATTTGAGATGTTATCAGTGATGTCATCAGTGATGTCATTTGAGATGTCATCAGTGATGTCATCAGTGATGTCACTGACCATGTCATGAATGATGTAATATGTGACATCATTAGCAGTGGATTGCGGGTGCGCGATATATAGTTAGTGCAACTAACTATATATGGAATTTCAATGGTTTTGTGCAAGTAAAATAGGGTTTTGTAAATGCTAATCCCTAACTATATATGGTCTATAACCTATGGTTTTTTCAGTGAATTTTCAAGGTTTTGTAAATGCAAATTCCTAACTATATATGGTCTATAACCTATGGTTTTTTCAGTGAATTTCATTGGTTTTTTAAAAGCTAATATCTATAGCTGTAAAATATATTCTTTATTACGTGACGTATCACATAGCCCGTGAGACGCCTCATGACGCATCGCATAACCGTGACGTATCGTCTCTGCAGCGCAAACAAAACCCGTAACGTAAGCGCGCCGGAGCACGCTTACAGATATATATATATTTTTTTAACCTAATTAGACAAAATCGACACGTGCACATATCTTGAGGCCTTGCAAAGGCACATCAAACAAACAGTCCCTACAATTTTGCCAAGTTTGGTGGAAATCTACCCCTTTAAATTTTATTTTACTGTTTCTCTTGATTTTCCCCTTGTTACGCTTACCGGAACGCTACCCGGTATGCAAACAAACGCTCCAAAAACACAATATGTCGGACTCCCGTTATGCTGCCGGTTAGCTGCCCGGTTAACGTACCGGGAAGCGCCTCTACCGCGAAAAATCGCAATTTTTTTTTCTTTTGCCCCACGGGGAACTTTAATAGCCCCCTCATCAATCCTAGGGGTTCAGGAGGGGTCTACCTTACCCCTTTCCTTCATTTACACCTTTTTTTTTTCCACCTCTTGTCTCTCGATCCCACCGAGAGACAAGATGGCGGCCGCTCTGGACTGTTTACAATGTTAACAGCCAATCAGCTTCTCCTCAGACTCCCGTTACGCTGCCGGTTAGCTGCCCAGTTAGCTGCCCAGTTCGCGTACCAGGACGGGCCTCTACGGCGAAAAATCGCATTTTTTTTTTTTTGCCCCGCGGGGCACTTTAATATCCCCCTCATCAATCCTAGGGGGTCAGGAGGGGTCTACCTTGCCCCCTTTCCTTCATTTCCCCCTTCGTTTTTCACCACCTCTTGTCTCTCGATCCTACAGAGAGACAAGATGGCAGCCGCTCCGGACTTTACAATGTTGACAGCCAATCAGCTACTCCTCAGACTCCCGTTACGCTGCCGGTTAGCTGCCCGGTTAGCTGCCCGGTTAGCTGCCCGGTTCGCGTACCAAGACGCGTCTCTACGGCGAAAAAATCTGATTTTTTTTTTTTTTTTTTTTTTTGCCCCGCGTGGCTCTATAATATCCCCCTCATCAATCCTAGGGGGTCAGAAGGGGTCTACCTTGCCCCCTTTCCTTCATTTCCCCCTTTGTTTTGGCCTCCTCTTGTCTCTCGATCCTACAGAGAGACAAGATGGCAGCCGCTCCGGACTGTTTACAATGTTGACAGCCAATCAGCTACTCCTCAGACTCCCGTTATGCTGCCGGTTAGCTGCCCGGTTAGCTGCCCGGTTCGCGTACCAAGACGCGTCTCTACGGCGAAAAAATCGGATTTTTTTGCCCCGTGTGGCTCTATAATATCCCCCTCATCAATCCTAGGGGGTCAGAAGGGGTCTACCTTGCACCCTTTCCTTCATTTCCCCCTTTGTTTTGGCCTCCTCTTGTCTCTCGATCCTACCGAGAGACAAGATGGCGGCCGCTCTGGACTGTTTAGAATGTTGACAGACACCGGAGTGCCAATCAGCTTTGCTTCGCAAAGTTCCGTTACGCGTCAAGTACGCGAACGGGAGCGCTGCCCGGAGCGCTGTCACAGATATATATCTTTTTTTGAACGTTAATTTCTCAAAATCCACTGGAGCACATATATTGAGACCTAGCAAAGGCACATCGGGCTAACAGTCCCTACAATTTTGCCAAGTTTCGTGCAAATCCATTCAGCCGTTCGAGCTAAAAGTGAGGCCAACCGCCCTATGGAAATTAACATGGGAAAAACGCGTTTTGGGACCCCCCCTTTTTTCTCGGCCCCCCCCTTGTCGAACCTCCCCCAAATTTTCAGGGGCTGCTCAGAAACAAAATGTGCCATTTTCCTGAAAATTTCAGCCAGAGACAAGATGGCAGCCGCTCCGGACTGTTTACAATGTTGACAGCCAATCAGCTACTCCTCAGACTCCCGTTACGCTGCCGGTTAGCTGCCCGGTTAGCTGCCCGGTTCGCGTACCAAGACGCGTCTCTACGGCGAAAAAATCGGATTTTTTTTTTTTTTTGCCCCGCGTGGCTCTATAATATCCCCCTCATCAATCCTAGGGGGTCAGAAGGGGTCTACCTTGCCCCCTTTCCTTCATTTCCCCCTTTGTTTTGGCCTCCTCTTGTCTCTCGATCCTACCGAGAGACAAGATGGTGGCCGCTCCGGACTGTTTAGAATGTTGACAGACACCGGAGAGCCAATCAGCTTTGCTTCGCAAAGTTCCGTTACGCATCAAGTACGCGAACCGGAGCGCTGCCCGGAGCGCTGTCACAGATATATATCTTTTTTGAATGTTAATTTCTCAAAATCCACTGGAGCACATATATTGAGACCTAGCAAAGGCACATCGGGCTAACAGTCCCTACAATTTTGCCAAGTTTCGTGCAAATCCATTCAGCCGTTCGAGCTAAAAGTGAGGCCAACCGCCCTATGGAAATGAACATGGGAAAAACGCGTTTTGGGACCCCCCTTTTTTCTCGGCCCCCCCTTGACGAACCCCCCCCCCAAATTTTCAGGGGCTGCTCAGAAACAAAGTGTGCAATTTTCCTGAAAATTTCAGCCAATTCCGTCCACAAACGCCAAAGTTATTAGACATAGAATTTTCAAAAATCCCATAGAGAAAAAATCCTAACTATATATACCTACTGGCTATCGCCAGTAGGTAATATATTCACTGAAAAAAACTAGGTTTCATGGGGGGTTATAGTTAGCTTGACATTTCACTCGTACAAAACCATTTTAATTCCTCCATAACTCGAGCGCCCGCAATCCACTGCTGATGATGTCACATATTACATCATACATGACATGGTCCGTGACATCACTGATGACATCACTGTTGACATCTCAAATGACATCACTGATTACATCACTGATGACATCATCCAGTGAATGTGGTTTGGTTTAATATTTAAATAAGTATTATATATATAACAATCTGCATTGAAGAATGAGTTAATGTATAAGTGTCTTGAAGGAGGATTTAGTAGTACTGTGATTTGCTGTCTAAGTGACTAATTTAAAGTGTCTCACTGAATATATGGGATAGTGTTTCAATTGTGTGGATCTCTGTTTCACTTTATCTGTTGTTGTGTAAACTATTATATACGTTGATTACTAGGTGTGTGAAAGTTTATGTTAGTATTAACTAGTTAAGTGAGTATTGGTATGGCATAGTGAATGTGTGTGTGTGGTTGAGTGGGAGATGCGTGACTGTCCAAAAATGTGTAAATAGTTGATTTAGTAGGTATAAGAGGTTAAGACTGCATATGAGAACACTTGTTTGGGTGACTGAATCTCTTTATGGATGTGTTGATGAGTAAATATATTTCTCATTGATAAATATCCAACAAAGTAGAAAAATAAAAGGTACTATATGTGACATTTGTTGTTTATAAATAACTATATATAAGACTCAGTGATTGTATCAGTGACTGTATTGAAAACTGTATACTTGTAACAGTGATTTTATAATACACTAAGTATGAGTTATTATTTATGTCAATAAATAAAGTGGTGTTTGTATAAGTGTGTAAGTGAGTAAATGTAAGTATGATCAATTGTTTGTGTAAGTGAGTAGGATGACCGCATAAGAGAATAGGATGTGTGTTGGTGTGTAATGTTGATGTACGTGTATAAGTATATTTAATAGTTTTATATTGATCTTTGTTAGCATGTATGAGTAAATCTACAGGTAAGTGTTTAGATGTGTGTGTAGATGTAGAAATCAGTGAGTACATTTTTAGAGACTTGCATTGGTGTGTCAATAGTTTGAAATATGGTATTCCATATTTTATAATTAGTGTTGATAGGTTATACTAGTGTATGATGTGTATCAGATTGTCACATGGATGATGTCATCAGTGATGTCATTTGAGATGTCAACAGTGATATCATCAGTGTTGTCACTAACCAAGTCATGAATGATGTAATATGTTACATCAGCAGCAGTGGATTGCGGGCGCGTGAGTTATAGTTAGTACAACTAACTATAACTGAGGAATTTCAATGGTTTTGTACAAGTGAAATGTCCAGCTAACTATAACACCCCTGAAACCTATGTTTTTTTCAGTGAAATTCTAAGGTTTTTTAAATGCTAATTTCTAACTATAACATGCCTGAAACCTATGGTTTTTTCAGTGAATTTTGAAGGTTTTTTAAAAGATAATTCCTAAGTATAACGTGCCTGAAACCTATGGTTTTTTCAATGATTTTGAAAGATTTTCTTAATGCCAATTTTTAAATGTATAATTGTTATATTTATTTCTTTGATACTGATTTACTACATTTTTTAATCTACTTATTTTTAGATATCTTATTTTTAAGATTACATTACACATATTTTTTTAAAACATTTTTTAAAAATAAAAATATATGTTATTTATTATTTTATATTCTATAAAATATACTTACATTTAAAAAAAAATGTTTTCCTTTTTTTTGGGCAGTCGCGCCCCCAAAGCGCACCCTTGTAGAATTGGTGTGTAGGATCCACGTATGGTGTGCGATGAGTACGACTTTTCCAACGCAGACGCTATGTGACTGGTACGCGACTTCTGGCGCATACGCGAGATGTACATATTACCCAATGTGACGGATGCACAGTAGCGCGTGACGTCATATACATATCGGACGCGGTGGGTGCCCGACCCCCGCAGAATTTTTTAATGGTAAAAAGCTTACATATATATATTTAATATAAATCTTAAGACAAGACATTTTCTGAGGTAATCATAAAAATATTATTCTTTAACTTTCAAAAAAAGTACATTCCTTTCAATGCAATTTCGGGAAGTCGCGCTGGGTGTGAGCTGGGTGTGTGCTGGGTGGGTGCACCCTATGCGTACCCCAAGTGACCACAAAAAAAGAGATTTGATTGGTTCATTAGACTTCCTATTCTAAGTATTGAAGGACCCCACCCATTTCAATCACTCTTCTTAGACCTTCTCTTAGGAAAAGACCTGCTGAGAAGAACTGCTGTTTTGTTTTGATTAAAGACCTCATTGTCCTGATAATTTTGAAAATGGCTACAAATCCACCTTCTACTTCAGACTCAGAACATTCAACAACTGAGGAATTTCTTGCAGAGCCTCCCCCTCCAGAGAGATATTTATCTATTGTATAGAAGTTTTTAACATTCCCACCTGGACTAAAAAAGGTGAATGCGACAAAGGTAACATGCAAAATCTGCAAGGCGTTCCTCTCTGGAGGAGACCCCAACAAAGAATACTCGTGTGGGACAGCGAGCATGAGAAAGCATTTGCAGATACGCCATCCTGTCAACTATGCACGAGAGGAGATGAGAAGGCTAGATCAAAATGCTCCTGCACCACCAGCTGTTCCAAGCACATCTGGGACAGCACTGTCTACTTCAAGTTCACCACCAGATATACGTCCCCAATGTGCACGAGTCAGGACGAATTGCGTAAAATGCGGACATCTAATTGCTTATGGAGAACAATCAGTGGACTTTGTTTGTCGGGCTATCAACAACCACCGTTGTTAGTTTTTTTTTTCTCCTCATAGTTTTTGCTTCTGTTCGTCCTGTTTCCCTGTTTTAAAAAACCCCCAAAAAGCCAAAAAATTGTTAAAAAAACACCCCAAAAAATACAAAACTACAAAACAAAAAAAAAAGTTATTTTCAGAACTACCTACTTTGGTTAAAAAAAAGAGCTAAACTTGTATGCTAGTGTGTGAAGGTTTAGATGAGTGTATGTGTAGGGCATAATTGACTGAAAGAATGCATTTGTGATGTGTGGTGAATGCATAAGTGCAGAACTATAAGGAAGTGCTGCAGCATGACACTGTAAATTGTTTAACTACAGCATGCTGTGGTACGTCCGAAGCACAAGGATGCACCATATGTATATAAATATATTGCAGGTCTGTGCTTCCCTCTGCACAACTGCTTAAACTGCAGCCATGCGCTGGCGCAGGCACCCTTGCACCATGGTGCATGGATGCCTGCATTGTGGGGAGATTTTGTGTGTGCAGGAAGGTATACCTTCCTGCACAAAAACAATCACAAGAGGCTTTTTCCTCTTTCAATGCGTGCTGTAAAATGCAGCACGCATTGAAAGAGGAAAAAAACGAGAAATGAAAACATTTGTCCTCGTTGCGCCTCGCTACGCCACCTCTAAGGTGGTGTAGCATTCACACGCATCTCCAGATTTACGATTTCTTGTAAATCTGGAGATGTGTCTTGTTCCATGGGTGTTGTATGAGAACACCCATAGCAACACCCATGGAATGCCTCTCCATTGCATTGTGCTGCGTGTGAAGGGGCATATTTACAATGAGAGGAAAAGTCACACAGGGTGGCATTTCCTCTCCTTGTAAATATGCAAGAACCCCCAGCGCCACCAGTACATCACGAAAACTGATAACCAACAATCTCTTCAACAGTGTCCTTTTTCTTTTTGCTTGCAATCACAACATGATCTTGTTTTTTCCCTTCTCTACACCTTCAGTACAGATATTCTCATACCTTCTTTTTTGACCAACCACATGCTTTTCAAATACAGGATATTGACCGAAATTGGGAGCATATGTCCTTCTGAACCTATTATACTCTTTGACACAGTTTGCATCTGCAGTAACCATTGTGTCATCAAAATCGACCAAAAACAAACCAGATAATGTTCTGACTCGTGACAAAGCAACATATGCCATACCCTCTTTAAACACAGTGTTTCCAATGTTCACCAACGCACTGTCAACAGTGAATAGTGAATAGTCACTGCATATGCCAGAGAAACTGGAAACTGTTTTCTACAGACATAAAAATCTTTACCAAGCAAAAAATGAACTGAACAATGTGTCAGACCTACTAAGACCCAGACCAGGCAGGTCCACTCTGTTTGTGCGCTGAGAAACAAGATCTGCTGGGCAAACAAGGAGAGTCCAACTCGGAAACGCTTATGGAGTTCAGCGGTCCACGAGCGGAATCTCAAGATTGCCGCCGACTCGAGAGACGAGTCGGCGGTCTAGTGGTTGCCTTTTCTCTCAGGTGCAAAAGCTAGGTGAATCATGCGTGCGATTACTAATGTGCACTTCACCAGAGCTTTTGAGAAAGACAGTCGAGAGATTTAGCATTCCTGTCACCTCCAGACATTTTGGGTATTGCGTCGCTTTTTTTGTTTGTAATATTTTGGGCCCAAAGCGAGTCGGTTTTCCTCCCTCATCCTATCCCTTATTTCCTCCTCAGTTTACGAATATTGCAGTTATTAGAAGGATGTATACGGAGAGTCATTGCTGCTTACAGTCCTAGAATTCAGCAG
Source organism: Lissotriton vulgaris (assembly GCF_964263255.1). Lineage (NCBI taxonomy): Eukaryota > Metazoa > Chordata > Amphibia > Caudata > Salamandridae > Lissotriton > Lissotriton vulgaris. The sequence continues at coordinate 1,085,469,122 of NC_141694.1, read as the reverse complement.
GAAGTTCAAGTGGCACCTCAACATCGACGCAGCATCTCCAAGCAGAAAAAGAAAAGGATTCAGATAAGTGATTGTGGTGCTTGAGGAAATAAATAGAGTGTGGTTGTGAACTTTAGAAGAAACATAAGTGATACTTTTGTACAACCCCTTGGTAAATTGCAGATAATAAATTAGAGTTTAAGTAAATACTTACCTGGTGAAAGAAAATGGAAAATCTGAAGACCTGAAAGAGAGGAGAAAGAACTGTCAATTCTATGGCAAGAGACACAAAGAGAACATTCTAGAAAAATAAAGTAAACGACACAGACACAGATTACTAAAGGTGTGCTTTCAGAAGAAGGTAAGAGTAGGAAAGAGAAGGTTAATAAATAGAGTAGAGTTAATATATTAAGACAAGGAGTTAATTCTAGTTTATGTTTGCAGATTCAATTTTCAGAGCACAAGAGTCGAAAGAACGCAAGAAGATAAGGATAGGAGAGTAGCACTAGACTCTGGAATGTTAGGTAAATAAAGGTAGGACAGATTATTTGTTAGGAGCGATAGAAAGGGTATTCATTTTTCCTTTATTTCTAAATGCATAGAAACTTCTAAGATCCGTCAAACTACAGACGAGACACAAGAAGCTGAAAAGAACAGATCCAGAGCAGTCTGTTCTTTGTTTATTATTTTATCCATTCCCCCTTCCCCCTTTGGGGTTCTTGAGGGTCAGGTTTTTAGACAACTGGCTCTGGGTATCCCAAAGGTGGAGTCGGGAAAAGAGCAGCAACCTGTTCCTGTGCAAGTCGTGGTAAGAGTACACTCACAGCCTTTGACACAATTACTAATTTGTTTAACTTCTTCAATCTGATCAAATTTAATTTTTAAGAATTCATTACCATCTTTATTCTGATAATTAACAAAATCCACAAATTTGCCCATTGCTCCGTTAACTAAACCTTTCTCTACGTCCAAATTACGTCTTAAAATGACTCAACAGTTTCTAAATGCATATAGATTCTTTTTTTTAATTATGGTATTTATACACATACATACAGTGAACAGGGTTTACTTCGTTTGGGAAGCCCACCTGTGAGGATACAAGGTAAGTAGTACATGGTAAGTTTTTCAGCTGGCCCCCTTTTGCTGCTAGTAGGAGTAATGAAGGAGGAAAGAAAGAGATAGATGTGAATAAGTAAAGAGAGAGAGAAATTATAGCTTAGGTCAGGTAACATCAAGGTAGTGTTGTGGCAGTGGAGTACCCTTCTGCTGGTTAACAGCTAATTCAGATTGTTCGTACCTTAGGGCGTGTCAAGAGTTAACAGGCACTTGTTCAATGATTTCCATAGATCTCTGGGGGTGGTTTTCCAGGGTGAGTATCTTATCGCTAGGGAGTTGGCTCCCCTTAGATAGGTGATACAGGTGATCTATCCGCTGTAAGATACTTTAGAGGTGTCTTTCCAGTTTGAGAGAACTAGCTTGGCTGCAGCAATTAAGAGAAGGTCCAGGAGTTCTCTTTCTCCCTCTGTGGGGAGTTCGGTTCGGATAAAGGCTGTGATGATCGAAGGGTAGTCCCTTGTTATTCTACATTTGAACACCTTGTCTATAAAGTCAAAAACCCTCCCCTAAAACCCCTTGAGAGTCGGGCACAGGAAGATCAGGTGTTCCAGGTCACCCTTGGCAGAGTTGCAGTTCCAGCATATGTGGTGGTCTCTGAGTCCTAGTTTGTGTAGTCGTTCGGGGGTCCAGAATAGTTTTTGTAAGAGCCATAGTTTGGTCTGCGTAAGTGCTGGGGTTGATCTTAGTCTGTGTGGCTGATGACCATAGAGTGTTCCACTCCCGGCCATTCAGTGGCGATTGTATGTGGGCGTTCTAATATTTCTCTGTTTTTTCGTTGATGTTGGATTTTTGCGCGGTGAGGGTTTTATATATGTGTGAGACCTGATGACCTAGTCTATTATTATTTGCTACATATTGGAATATTGAAGGCTTTGAGTTTGATATTTTGGATGTTGTCAAGGCTGTCTTGATCTTTAGGAACCTGTATAGGTCTGAGTCTTCGAGTTGGTGGGATGTTTTTAGGTTGGCAAAAGTTAGTGGTGTGGAGTTCACTTCCAACTGATATGGGTGTGTGATGCCCTTCTCTATCCAATTATCGAAGTAGAATCTTTTGCCCTTGTATTTTATAGCACTATTCGCCCATAGGGATTCGGCCTTAGAGCCCTTAATGCTCACCTCAAATTTTTTGTCTAGTTTCAGCAATGCTATCTTAGTGTTTTTCATTATTGGATTGCCCACGAGGGGGTGTGTGTTGGCAGTGAGAAGGGCACGTGGGTTGAGATTTTTTAGTATTGCTCTTTCTAACTGTAGCCAGACTGGTGCATAGTCTGTCCCTTGCTCTATCCAGTGTGTGCCCTGCTTGGCTAGGAATGCCAGTTGAAATGTTTTGAAGTCTGCTAGATTTACCTCCCCCTCCCCCTGGTTCTTGGGTCTTCTTAGTTTCTTCAGGCTTATTCTAGCCTTTTTGTCATGCCACAGAAATCTGGAACACATTTGATCTAGTTTTTGGTGGAACTCGTTCAATAGGAATATTGGGAGCACGCATGTGAGGTAGTTTACCAGGGGGGGTGATCATAATTTTTATTGTTTCGATTCGCCCCCACCAGGACATGAATTTGGGAGACCATGCTTCAAGTTGCTTTCTGATTTTGTCTAGTACGAGCTTCTCGTTGTGTCTAAGGGTGGTGAACAGGACTGTACTAAAATAAATACCAAGGTATTTGATGTGGCCCGACTGCCACTTGATTCCTGATGTACCCAGCACCTCTTTATTGCAGTGGATGTTTAGCGGTTTGCATTCTGACCTATCATTGTTAAGTTTGTATCCTGAGAAAGAAGCGTATTCATTGATTGTGGTCATGAGGGCTTCTATCAACGTCTTTGGTTGCTCTGTCATTATTAGTATATCGTCTGCGTAGGCTGCTACTTTTACAGTAGTCTGGCCGGTGCATATCCCCCTTATTTTCATGTTTATTTTAATATCTTGGATTAGGGGCTCTAGGGCTAAGATGAAAAGAGCCGGCGACAGTGGGCAGCCCTGTCTCGTGCCTTGTTGAAGGGTCAGCGGTTCCGATAAGCCGCCGTTTATTGAGATGCATGCAGTTGGTGTCTGATACAGGGCCATTGTCATCTTTATGTATCCATCTCCTAGGTTAAAGTTTTCCATGCATTGCTCTAGGAAAGCCCAATAAACTTTATCGAAGGTTTTCTACCCATCTAGCGCTATGGCAACGGCCCGGAGAGGGATCTTTGAGGCTTGTTCTAAGACAGTGTATTGGGGGCGTGTGTTGTCACTGGCCATTCTGCCTTTCATGAAGCCCACCTGCGTGTTGCTTATCAATTTGGGCAGTATCTTATTTAATCTTGCTGCTTGGATCGTTGCGTAGATTTTGCAGTCTACATTGATAAGGGAGATTGGCCTGTAGTTCTTCAGTAGTTGCTGGTCCTTGTCCTCTTTGGGTATTACTGTTATGGTAGCTCCTGTCATGGTGGCTGGTATTCTCCCTGTGTGAGCTGCATGATTGAAGACTCTTTTCATGAGTGGTGTGAGTTGCTGTACGAAGGATTTGTAAAAGTCTGCCATGTATCCGTCTGGGCCAGAGGCTTTATTCTTTTTTAGGGACCTGACTGCCATTTCTATCTCTGTAGAATTGATGTCTGCACCCAGTTTCGTGCTGTACGTACTGTCTAGTTTCGGTAAGCCTATTCTTTCTAGGTACTTTTGGCATGCACCTTTATCTAGCTGCTTGTCATTTCTGAAAAGGTCTGAATAAAACTGCCTAAAGATTCTGAGGATATCCTTGTGTTTGGTGTATGTTTTGCTGTTCGTGTCGGTGATGGCTGTGATTGCCCTCTGATTGTTTTTATATTTCAGGTATGATGCCAAGAGTTTCCCTGCTCTATTGGCATCACATAGGTTTAGTGCTTTACATCTGTTGAACCAGAGGCAAGCCCTTTCGCTAATGATTCAGTTGTATTTGTATTTGGTGGTCGTTAGTCTGTGAAGGGTCGAGTCATCTCAATTGGCTCTTATGAATTTGAGTTCTAATTTTTTTATTTCTGCCTCTAGTTCAGTTAGTCTTTAAATTCGCCTTCTTATGTAGTCTGGCTGATATGTCAATTAGCTTTCCCCTGATTGTGGCTTTCAGAGCGTCCCATAATGTGTCTACGTTGACCTCGCCATTATTGTTATTGGTCATATAGTCGGATATGGCGTCTATAATCTCTTTTCTGTGAACAAGTTCTGTGATGGTGCTACTTCTGAACCTCCATCTACGGGTCCTTACTTCGTTGTGGTTCCCAGCCAGTTTCAGGCTGACTGCTGAGTGGTCTGAGACTAGCCTCGGTTCTATTAGTGCCTCTTCTATTATGTGCGTGTAAGCCCCTGATATTACGATGTAGTCTATTCTTGTGTGTGATTTGTGTGGGTTTGAATAGGTGTAGTCCCTCATGATTGGGTGCGGTAGTTGCCATGCATCTTTGAGGTTGAATTTAGCGCACATGCTAAGGAGGGCAACGTGGGCGCTGTTAGGGTGGTCTTGGCAATGGGATTGTCTGTCTAACAGTGGGTCTAAAGGCATGTTAAAGTCTCCTGCTACTATCATCAGTTCGTTTTGTGGAATTGTGGCTAGGGAATCTGCTACTTCTTTCCAGAAGGGGAGATCATCTGAGTTGGGGCCATACAGGTTTGCCACGTGGAGCTGGTCGCTCCCTCTTGAGGTGCTGGTTATCAGTAGTCTGCCTTCACTGTCGTGCGAGTGTGAGTTTATCGAGTGTTTGGAGTTTTTGGAGATGAGCGTCATGACGCCTCCTCTCTTTCGGGTAGCCGGGGAACACACCGATTGAGCTATCCACTTTGCCCTAACTAGTTTGTGGCTCTCTTCATCTAGCTTTGTTTCCTGTAATAGGACTATGTCACTCTTGGACTTGGCTAGGTATTCAACTACTTTCCTGTGCTTAATGGGGTGGTTTAGGCCCTTGATGTTTAGTGAGGTTATTTTTAGGTCTGTCGCTAGCGCGACAGAGTTTTTGCTAGCCTTTGTCTAGGTGGTAGAAAGGCAGCTCTCTGTGCCCGACCCTCAAGGACCTATCGCACAGTCCCACTGCCTGGTTCCTGAGGTAATTTAGATTGAATAATTAAAGCCAAGAAGATGTAAAGGTAAGGTTAATGAAGAGTCCTACCATTCCTCCCCCTCCCCTGTCTCTAGCCTCCCTCTCCCTGCCCCCCCCCTGTTCCCCCCCAGCTCCCTCCCACTCCCTTCCCCCACCCCAACATCTAGATTCTGGAAGATGCGACAGCAGGATCGCCATTGTGCCTCCCTGAGCTAAGTCTGCTGCGAGTCCTTGCAATAGGTGATTTCAAAACAATAGTTTTGTACATTGATTGTCAGTTTAAGGCGTTGCATAGCAGCGGGTGACTGCCCACTTCATGTATTGAGGATGGCAGCCACAGTTGTAAACATTTGCATAGGAGTCTATTTTAGTACTAGTACTAGGTAAAGGATACTCTGTGCTTTTTGCTCTGCCAACTTATCGGGCGGTAGTTGCTTGACTTCCTCTCCTACCTTGGTGTGCTTCAGGTGGAGCACTTGATTTACTTGATTGTTAGGTTGGGCGGAGGTTGTTCAATGTCAGTGTCAATGTTTCTTTGAGGTAATACAGCTCACTTTTCCTCCTTTGAGGTAGATCCGGATGCTTTGGTTACTTTGGCTGTTGCATCGTGAGGTAGCTTTAGGCTGCATGACTTGTGGTGGTTTGGGTCGCTTTCATTATGTCCTTACTCACTGCTGAGATCAGGAGATGGACCTCTTTTGGCGGTGCCATGCGAAGTCACACCCATCTTTAGGGTAGGAGGGCCTTTTAGGTATTGGTGTAGCTCTTGTGGATCAGTGAAGAAGTGACTTTTGCCCCTGTCGGGTATTTTAAATTTGGCAGGAGCGACAAAGTTGAATTGGATATCTCTATTCTTGAGCATTTGGCGTTGAGCGAGAAATCCTTTCCTGATGTCTACTGTTGTCTTTGAGTAGTCTTGTGTCAGTATGATTTTTTGTCCTTTCCAGGTGATTTGGTGGTTCTTTCTGGCATAGTTGAAGATCTCCTCCGCATGTTTGGATCTCAGAGGCCTGGAGTTGATGGGTCTGGTGAACTTTGTTGTGAGTTGTCTCGATGCAGGGACTTCGAACGCCTTATCCAGTTCGAATTGGCGGTCGAATTTTAGGTTTGTGATCTTCGGATGAGGTCTTCTAGGAATCTGGTGCATGAAACAGCCTCTTCCTTGGCCCATTTAGGGATTCCCAGTATTCGAATGTTCCCCCTGTGGCTCTTGTCTTCCATCTCAGCCGTTAGTCTTTGCAGGGAATCCGTTTTTGTGTTCAGCTCTTTCACCTCTCTTTTTGTTCACTTAGTTATGTCCTCTGTGTCACTGATGCGTTGTTCCACCACTGCGAGTCTGGTGTTTACTGTGTTCAGGTCAGCCCTGACCGCAGCTAATTTCAGTTGTATAGATTCAGTGGTGAGTTTTGTAGACTTCGCTAGGTCGTGCACCTCGGCCAGTTTCTTTAGGATAGTGTCAAGTGTGGTGTTTATGTCCGGCTTCTGCTTGATTGGTGAATCCGATATCTGTGGTTCACCATTACTCTTTTTCTGTAGCTGCGCCTGTAGTCTGGATTCCCTGTCTGCCATGTTTCTAGCTGTGTTCGCGCTAAATGTGACTAATGTTCTTGGTACCTTTATCCCTGTTCAGCCCGGGTTTGTGGTCTTTATTTCCTCGAGGCTAGTTGTCTCTTCGCCCCCGCGCTGTAGAATTGGTTTGAGTGAGGGCTGCGGTTCTGCTTCTGTTCTGTTCCGTACTGTTCTGTACTTCTTCTTATCCTCTGGGGACCCTCTGCGTAGCCCTTGCACCCCCGTTACAGGTAGGTATCCTGTCTGTAGTTGTTGTCTGCCTCTTCATTTTAGAGGTCTTGATAGGCACTCTTCGCTCCAGTTGTGGGCCGCCCGTGGTGCCTTTCGTTGTTGTGTGCGGGGTTCTTGCTCTCGCGGTTGCCCCTACTTCAGCCTTTGTGCTCTTTCGCCATGTCTTCTTTCCCTCCCTCTCAGGCCCATCTCGGTTTGTTCCAAGAGTTCAGGGGCGGAGGTCGGATCCGATTTTGAGGGGCTGTGCCGACTTGCGAACCTTTATGGCCTTTGTGCTTGTCATCTCTCCCAAGCAGCTTTCCATGTGGGTAACCCCCCCCCCTCTGCCTTTGAGTATGCCAGCGAGGCACGACAGATGTGCGACAGGGGCTCGGCGATGGTTCGGCAGACCAGACTGGTGGTCGTGAGCCCTGGCCAGTGCTGGGCTTTCTGGGATTTTCTGGGTTTATCCGGATCTCGGGGCTGGTACCTGCTGTGGGCTGCTGATTGCGGGTGCCATCTTGCTTGCCACCGTTAGTTTGCCGTTATTGGTTGTTGGGGCAGATTTGGGGCACCGAGAGCGCTAACTCCTGTGTGGTTGCTCTCCACCTCAAAGAGGCCCGCTGACTAGGTTGGTATTCGTTTCGCTTTTTACGTTTTTCGGAATCACTACGCCAGTGCTTTGCAGGGTGCGGCCGCGTCCCGGGGGTAGTGTTGTAGTTGCCGTAGTTGGGGGAGAGGTGGTATATCTTGTGCGTTTCGCCCCGGCTGTCTTGGCTGTGATCTTGGTGTTGGGGGAAACAGGCTATCAGCCAGTTCTCTGAGCGCAATAGCACTGGGATGCTCCTGGCCCCCATTCCACTGTCGCATCGCCCCTCCCCGCCTGCCGGACTCATGTTGCTGTGATGCCTTGGGGGCGGGTTAGGGCAATATGACCAAATGTTCATGTTTCCAACTCTACCCAGAGACTTTCTGGTGTCTTCATGCGCAAGTGTTTTAAATACTGGTTGTCCTTTTACAGGAGTCAGTTGTAGTAGATCTCCAAAAACACGTCGTATTCTGTTTTAAGAATTTGCTGCATTCTTAAATGCATAAAGGCAAGCATTAAGTTTGATACCATGCTTACCTCATCAATAATGAGAAGTTTCATTTGCTTCAAGACTCCTGAAACGTCACAACAAGCTTCTCCAGATAGCTTGTGGTATTCCAATTTGTTTTCATGCTCTACTGGTAGCATTGGTAAACTATGTAAAGTAATTCCTTTAATATTGTGTGCTGTCAACCCAGTTGGAGCAGTGACAACACAAGACAAATGTGACTCTGTTGTTTTCTGTAGCTAACTTGTAATTACTTTAATTAAAAAACGTTTTTCCTGTTCCAGCTTGTCCACTCACGTACATTCGGATAGGTTGAAATGACATGCATGAGCACTCTTTCTTTTCATGAAGTAATCCATCGCAATCTGTTGTCTCATTTGCTCATATATTTGTTTCTGTTTAACATTTAGTTGTTCTTCCAAGTTTGATAGGTTTGTTACATCTTCTTGAGCTTGATGCATTGCTGTTTTCACCTCATTCATGGCGATTGCTGCTTCATTTTCAACAATTGGTTGTCCTAGTGGATCTTGACTCAGCGCAGCAGAACTTTGACTGTCTTAAGAACTTTCTCTAGCAATCTCAGCTGCAATTGTAGCTTCTTAATCAATTTCATCGTTCAACATTTTCACATAATTTGCAAAAGCACTGCATTGTATGCTTTCTTTACAAGCATTAAAGGAATCTTCATAGCTCTGGAAATCTCCAAGTAATTCCAGTTCTGAACACCATGGTTTGAACAGTTGTAAAAGGGCTAAATAGTAAAATTCCCTTTTATCAGCAGTGTTGCAACTCAGCTTCCTGTGATTATTCCTTTTGTTTGTTTCACCAATAATATGTGTCCAACATATTAGTTTTCCTCGGAAACCCGCCAACCCCTACAGACCACGCACGCAACCTGGGAATCATCCTGGACTCCGAGCTCAAAATGGACCGCCAGATCAACTCTGTCTCATCTTCCTGCTTCCACTCCCTCCGCCTCCTTCGTAAGACCTTCAAATGGATCCCCCTCGAACACCGAAAGACAGTCACTCACGCCTTGGTCACCAGCAGACTCGACTACGGCAACGCACTCTACGCCGGAATAAACAAAAACCTCATCCGCAAGCTACAGAACATCCAGAACGCCACCGCAAGACTGGTCCTCAACCTGCCAAAACACTGCCACATTTCCCAGCACCTGCGCACACTCCACTGGCTCCCAGTCGAGGTGAGAATCACCTTTAAGATGCTCACCCACGCACACAAGGCCCTCCATGGCACCGGACCAGCATACCTGAACAGCCGACTCAAATTCCACGCACCCCAAAGGACCCTACGATCAGCCCAGCTTTCCTACGCTGTGGTCCCCGCACCAGAAAGATCAGATCGGGAGGCCGCTCCTTCTCCTTCCTCGCGGCCAAAGCATGGAATGCCCTTCCGCTCCACCTCAGACAGACAACATCGCTCCCCATCTTCACAAGAAACCTCAAAACCTGGCTCTTCGACAGACCCCCTCCTTGATGGAATGGAACCTGCACCCCCCCTCACCCCCCCCCCACCCCTAGCGCCTTGAGACCCTTACGGGTGAGTAGTCGCGCTTTAACAAACTCCTGATTGATTGATTGGTTTTCAAAGTATCTGTACTTCCTAGATCTTTTTCTGCAAAATATTCAATTTCTTGTACATATTTCAGTACTTGATTTCACATTGCTGCAAGGCCTAGACTCACCCAAATTATTCTTCTAGATTTGGAGTATAGACTTGCAGTTGATAACCGATCTGAGCATTCATGTGCTCCGATTTCTCGATGCGATAACATCTTCAAACTGAAACTGTATAATTTCTTACTTAGAGTCTTCTCGTGAGAAATCTCTTCCCACATTTTTTTCAATTCCGTCTTTTCTGATTTTGTAATATGAGACGTTACACATCGAGCAACAGCAATGCAATTGTCCGCAACATACTGAATATCCATGCTAGCATTCCACATGGACAAAATAACTGGATTGTAGTCATTTATGTATTTTGACTCTTCATTTCTTCTTAAGTTGTAGGTATTTTTTGTAGACTTTTTTGTGATGGTATGTCACAAAGATGACATAAAACTGTTTACTCTTCCTTTGGATATTACAGGACATGGAAATGCAAAACAGCATTTGGTGTAGAACTTATCCTTACACTTGTACTTTCGTCAACAGTATTTTCCACATCAATGGCTTTGGAATCATAAGACTTGTGTTTTTAAGTTGTTTTCTTCTGTGCTTTTGGGTACAGCACATGTTGCATATTGTTCAATAAAACCTAAAACAGTATCATCCGCAACTGTTCCAAATTTGGGGGCGTCCTTAAACCATAACAGCATATGTACATGAGGGGCACCTCTTGCTTGATACTCCTTTCTCCAAAAGAAATCCACAGCTTCTCCAAGAGGAGGATTTTTTTTATTGCAGATAAAAGACATCATAGCTTCAAAGCTATAATGCGCGCATTTTTGTTCGCTGTGCGACCTGGATGCTACCTAATGCTTTTGTGTATTTTGATTGAATAATTGCACTGAGAGCACGACCACGATAATTTTAAATAGTTGTCTGTGAATTTGTGTTTTTAATTAGCACGGATGCACTTTCATTTTTAGAAACCGTATTACACTCCACTCACAGACTTCTTTGTGGCGATCCTTGCCGCCCCCGCTACCCCGGTCCACCGCAAGCGCAAAGGCTTGATTGTAGTGGAGGGTGCAGGGCGCTACCTTTCTTCCGGGTTCCCTCCCAGTGCCGGGCAGCGATTGGTCGAGAGTGTGGGGAGGCGATGCTGATCGCTAGCACGGCCTCTACAAAGCCCCAGGGAAACAGGCATTCTCCCTAAAGACACGCGCATTTTTGTTTGCTGCGCGACCTGGATGCTAACTAACGCTTTTGTGTATTTTGATTGAATAATTGCACTGAGAGCGCGACCACGATAATTTTAAATAGTTGTGTGTGAATTTGTGTTTTTAATTAGCACGGATGCACTTTCATTTTTAAAAACCGTATTACACTCCACTCACAGACCTCTTTGTGGCGATCCTTGCCGCCCCTGCTACCCCGGTCCACCGCAAGCGCTAGGCTTGATTGTAGTGGAGGGTGCAGGGCGCTACCTTTCTTCCGGGTTCGCTCCCGGTGCCGGGCAGCGATTGGTCAAGAGTGTGGGGAGGCGGTGCTGATCGCTAGCACGGCCTCTACAAAGCCCCAGGGAAACAGGCATTCTCCCTAAAGACACGCACATTTTTGTTTGCTGCGCGACCTGGATGCTAACTAACGCTTTTGTGTATTTTGATTGAACAATTGCACTGAGAGCGCGACCACGATAATTTTAATTAGTTGTGTGTGAATTTTTGTTTTTATTTAGCATGGATGCACTTTCATTTTTAAAAACCGTATTACACTCCACTCACAGACCTCTTTGTGGCGATCCTTGCCGCCCCTGCTACCCCGGTCCACCGCAAGCGCTAGGCTTGATTGTAGTGGAGGGTGCAGGGCGCTACCTTTCTTCCGGGTTCGCTCCCGGTGCCGGGCAGCGATTGGTCGAGAGTGTGGGGAGGCGGTGCTGATCGCTAGCACGGCCTCTACAAAGCCCCAGGGAAACAGGCATTCTCCCTAAAGACACGCACATTTTTGTTTGCTGCGCGACCTGGATGCTAACTAACGCTTTTGTGTATTTTGATTGAACAATTGCACTGAGAGCGCGACCACGATAATTTTAAATAGTTGTGTGTGAATTTTTGTTTTTATTTAGCATGGATGCACTTTCATTTTTAAAAACCGTATTACACTCCACTTACAGACCTCTTTGTGGCGATCCCTGCCGCCCCTGCTACCCCGGTCCACCGCAAGCGCTAGGCTTGATTGTAGTGGAGGGTGCAGGGCGCTACCTTTCTTCCGGGTTCCCTCCCGGTGACGGGCAGCGATTGGTTGAGAGTGTGGGGAGGCGGTGCTGATCGCTAGCATGGCCTCTACAAAACACTGATGACACCTAACATGCGCAGCGGTGATGCGCAGCTCCGCGCTGTCCACACGCCGAAGACACGCCAAAGACTAGCCTGTCTGTGCCCGTCCGGGCCAGGACGGGGCAAGGGGCAGAGGGCTATGTCTCCCATGCAAGGCCAATACAGGTATTGTCACCCGACCAGCTGAAAGCACTGCGCCCTATGAAGCACGCCGACTGTACTTTACTTGAAATCCTACACACTGGAAAGGTAATCTGCCAAAATGGCAGTCTCACAATATCCTCCTTTCAACCCTACCCCCCTCGTAGATCCAGACATAGGAAGCGTCATAAACAGTCCTGTCCCACTGCCAAAGATTTTGTGTTCTACAACATTAATTGCCGCTCCTTACCCAAACACAAACTGGACATTCTCAACCTGTTACTAGATGACAAACCTAGTGCACTGTTTCTTACAGAAACCTGGTTACATGAGGGCTCAGGTCTGAATGTGGCCACTGCTCTTCCAGCACACTATGCGATTCTCAGGAAGGATAGACCCCTTAAAACTGGGGGTGGAATTGCTATTATCTATGACAAAACACTCAAATGTACGTTTGAGCCACTAGATATCCCTGAATGTGAAGCCGCACTTTTAAAATCTGCTTGAATCCTAATTTCACGCACTCAGGCATCTTAATGTACCGGCCTCCCGGGAATGGCACAAAATGGGCTTCCGAATTAGCTAATCGTATTACCCCTTTTTACTTGGCCTCTAAAAACTTCTCTCTTATTGGAGACTTAAATCTACACTTAGAGGACCAATCTAACACGACTTGCGCTAACTTGCTAGAAGATCTGACAGCGTTAAGTATCAATCTCCTTAACTCTGGACCCACCCACAAGGCAGGGCATTTGCTCGACCCAGTATTTTCTAATCTCCCAGAACTCACCTGGCAGGACACCACCCCGGTATGCTGGTCTGACCATTACTTAATTAAATTTAATCTTAAACCACCTGCCACTTTGTTCGATCAATCTGTACCCCCGGCTTCATTAAGAAAAAAATGGGAATTCCTAGACATCTTAAAACTTAACACAGCACTCAGCATGAACCCACCCAATAAAAACCAAGATATGGAAAGTATTGCAACTGCTACCCAACAATGGCTCAGCAAGGCGGCTGAGACCTGCCTACCTACCCCTAACACCAAGGGCAATAGACATCGTCCCCCTGTCCCTTGGTTCAACAACTCACTCAAAGAGGAAAAAAACAAATGTAAGGTACTTGAAAGACTGTGGCGAAAAGACTTTGCGCCCGATAAGAAAAAAAGGTACCAAATTGCCAGAAACCTATACCACACCGCATGCAAGAAAGCATGCGCCACGCATGTCTCTAATACCATCACGGAAGCTGTAAACAAAGCCAAAACATCGTTTAATACGGTCAAAGATCTAGCTGGGGCTCAAACTACAGCCCTGACTCGCCCGTTAAATGAGAGGCAATGTCAGGACCTCGCTCAATTCTTCTCTGACAAAATAGATAAACTAATCGTTGAAATAGACAGTAACAACACTGATACCACCACAAAGCAAGATTTGGAGTATACCCCTATTGTACACCAGACCTTACAACACTGGCCGCCTATCACAATTGATACTCTTCAATCCATCATGAAGACAATCAAATCTGGCTCTCCGCAGGACCCCATTTCTATTAATATTATGAAATTACTGGACACCCCCTCCCTTGAAATTATTGTTGACACATTAAATTCGTCTTTGGAGCTCGCTACAGTACCCACTCTATGGAAACATGCCATAGTGACCCCACTTTTAAAAAAACCTACAGCAGACCCGGAAAAACTAGCTAATTACAGGCCCATCTCACTTCTCCCAGCTTTTTCTAAATGTCTGTAGAGATGTGTGCATTCTGCCCTAACTCTATTCTCGGAAGAAAATTCCCTTCTCCATCCAACCCAATCAGGATTCCGAGCTTGTACAGAATTCGGCTGCCCGGCTTCTTTGTCATATACCAAGAAACACCTGCGTGTCCCCCTATTTGCGTGAACTTCACTGGCTCAGGGTGGAAAACCGCATTAGATTTAAGACCCTAAACTATATGTTTAAAATAAAAGCAGGCACTGCACCCAAATACCTTCAGGCATTAGTTCATCTCTACATCCCAAAAAGAACCCTACGGTCACACTCAGCAGCAAATTTCTGTGTGCCCAGATTCAAGCTCTCCAGGATGGGTGGGAGATCCTTTGCCCATCAGGGTCCATCCATCTGGAACGCACTACCACCCCATATACGCAAGGAGGGGAGTTACTCCAGGTTCAGAAAAGAAATAAAAACCTGGTTGTTCGATCAATAATCTTGAACGACCTAAGCTGATCGCTCTCCATCTTCTGTGCTGTGTTTTTAAGCGCCGGGAAACCCTTTTTGGGTATCTGTTTGCGCCCTACAAGTTTAATAAATAAACAAATAAATAAATAAAGCTATGATTGAAATACCTGCATACATTAACAGGATCCAAAGAGCACAATTCCCCAGGTGTCTTGTATTCAATATTTTTTATATTGCAATTTGCCTCTCGAAGAAATTCAAGTAAATCATCCCAAGCGTACTCAGCACAGCTTAGGGTAAGGAACCATGTAGAAGTTCCTAAGTTCCGTAGCATACATTTCAGTTCTCCATGACGACAGTACCAATATTCATTAGTCCCACTCTGACATGCCATCAGATTAATCATCTGAGATTCTAAATGATCATCCCTCTGGTGCACTTTATCTATAAAATCCTTTGCAGAAACATTTTGCAGATGTACCCCTGTTTTCGATATGTGCTTGACTGCATATGAGAGTCCAGACAAGTCACTTTCAAACAAAAGGTGAAATATATAAGGGATACATTGTCTAAATCTTGGATCTTCTGCATATAATTTTGTTGTCCAATATTCAGATGCAGGAATTTGCATAGATCGTTCATCATATCGTCCTCCTTTTCCTGTTGGAAACAGCTGCGGTAAACAACGAGCTTCCCAGCTCTCTTCCCATTCACTCATGGGACGTCCCTTTGCTTTTTTCATTTGAAACAACTCAATAGTGTTCCCCATCACTTACTTTGAATGAATTGGATGCACACTGTAATGTTCATAGATTGCTTCACATCTTAACATGTCCACTTTTTCAATTTGTCCACTTGACGATTCAGTATTTTCTGCTAAAACTATTTCTTCTTCTCCCACATACACATTTCTATAGTACTCATTGTCTTTTATCAGATACAATGTTGCCTTTTGCACTTTCCTCATATCCACTAACTCCTGCCAGATTTTCTTATTCTTAGTTGGCACACTAATAACGAGAATAACTAGTGGTTCACTTTCTACACTGTCTACACAAATTGTTTTAATATGTTTCTTTAAATCTAACGCAAAATACACAACTCTTCCTTTTAATCCTCCTTGTAAATCTGAAGGAGGCAATATACCTGTTTTAGGCTCCATACGAACAATAGCCTGAAACAGGTGCAGACATTGAATGAGAATAGACTCATAGCTGTTTAAATCTATCAATTCTGGAGGAATAGCATGTAACTCTAAATTATTATGCACAGCTCTAGCGGGCATTTTATTCTCATCTAATTTGTTATAACAATATTTACAAATACACTGATCAGAACCCAAATCAAAACAATTCTCTACTAACAAATAAGTTGCAAATTCCTTCCACTTATCATTATTTTCTTTTTCACTTTTAAAATACAGATCAACACTCCTAGTCTGATTTTTATAGTGAGTTTGCCGACAACAAATACAAGAAAAATGTGGCCTTTCACCTGAAGTCACCTTAAACTTTGTAATTTCACTTTCAAAACTTTTTGTACAACTATGTTCAACATTCTCTACAACATTTTCTTCTATTAATGTCTGAGTTTCTTCAATTTCTTGTTCAGGACCAAAGTAACAAAATTCAATATCATCACAAACCTTTTTCACATCTGATACTGACCCACGCAAAAGAGCACTGTTCAACTCATTTAATTTTAGTGCTGGACTTTATGCATAATATAATCTTCTGACTAACTTCCGCATTTGAGTATGATGTACTGCCAACATCCTGAAATGGTGAAAAACACTTTGACAAAATTTTCCTAGAAAGACAAGCCAGAGAATGACCTTGCAAACCAGTATTATTTCTTACTCTAGAAGGGTCTAGGCCTTGCAAAATCATAATCTTTTGTTTAACACTTTTTTTTAGTATATTCTCGTAAGAAATTAAATGATTAATAGATTCTTGTTGTACACTACAAATACTACTGTAATCCCAAGTGAACACTGGAGCTTTACAACATCATCCTAGACTTCATCAGCTATCACTTCTTCTACATTTCTAGGAACCATTTTCTCTTTCAAAATTGGACAACCATTTCTAACCTCATAAGCTCGACCACTGGTGTCAACTGCATGCAACAAATCATTGGTCTAAAATAACTCTCTTCATTAAAAAAAGGCTCTGAACTTGAACTGTGTTTCCA
This sequence comes from Lissotriton vulgaris, assembly GCF_964263255.1. Taxonomy (NCBI): domain Eukaryota; kingdom Metazoa; phylum Chordata; class Amphibia; order Caudata; family Salamandridae; genus Lissotriton; species Lissotriton vulgaris. The sequence continues at coordinate 1,085,452,614 of NC_141694.1, read as the reverse complement.
TTCCCCCCAAAAAACATCACAAATATTAGTTCTGTTAATTACTTTTTTCCTCTTACTTTTGGCCTTCATTAAATAGATTGGTTTATCTAACGATCGAATTCTATTTAATACTAAAATGAATAGTTTCCTTTTTACTTCAAACGCCTTTTCAACAATGGATTCGGTATGCTTTTTCTTTTTATAAAATAGTGTTCTCTTTATATATTTCTTTGTATCTCTCATCAAAATATGTACTACTCTATTATAAAATATTTTTTGTGGGTTTCTTTATACTGATTTTCTCTTCTTTTACAAGTTGTATCCTTTGTATGTATATAGCCTTTTTTTTTCCTTTCCTTTCCTATTCTTCATTTTCAGTTTTTTCTGACTCTAGTAATATTTTGAATAAAGTCTTTTGTGGTCTTACCAGAAATTGTTCTCTTTTTAGCCACATTTTGTTGGTCATTCAATACTTGTGGTTGAGTTTTTTTCAAGTTAGTATCCTTTTTCTGACCTTTTCTTCTTCTTTCTTTCTCTGGCAAATTAACTTTATTTTAATGATGATAAACAGTATCTGTAAAAAATAATCATAAATAACTGTATATTAATAACTTTATAAATTATACTTTCCTATTACTATACAAACACATTTCATATAAATTCTGACTAAGAAATTGTAGGCTTGAAGCACAAGTTTGACCCTAAAACCTGTCTCACTGCATAAGTACATGCATATTAACTAAATAATTACAATACTATAAGGAGAGACAATGAGTGAATTCATAATTAGTTCACTTTTACTTTAGTGAATAGATTAGTACATGGTACATAAACAGTCACTATGGTTTTGCAACAGTACAGATTTTAGGGTAGTGCAGTGGTGTTTGTGTAGTGTAGGGGGTTGTACTGAGGTAGTGTTCGAGGGTAGTGCAGTGCTGTTCGGGTAGTGTAGGAGATCGTGCTGGGGTACATTTAAGGTTTAGGGCAGTGCAATGGTGTTTGGGTAGTGTAGGGGGTTGTGTTGGGGTAGTGTTTAGGGTTAAGGGTAGTGCAGTAGAGTTTGGGTAGTGTCGGGAGTCGTGCTGGGGGTAGTGTTTTTGGGGTTTAGAGAAGCGCAGTGGTGTTTATGTTATGTAGGGCTGTGCTGGGAGTTGTGTTTTAGGGTTTTGAGTAGTGCAATAGTGTTTTGTAGTGTAGGGGGTTGTGCTGGGGGTACATTTAGAATTTAGGGTAGCACAGTGGTGTTTATGTAGTGTAGAGGGTCGTGCTGGGGTAGATTTAGAGGTTAGGGTAGTGCAGTGGTGTTTGTGTAGTGTAGGGGGTCTTGCTGGGGTACTGTTTTAGGGTACTGCAGTGGTGTTTGGATAGTGTAGGGAATCATGCTGGGGTAGATTTAAGGTTTAGGGTAGTGCAATGGTGTTTCTGTAGTATAGGGGGTCGTCCTAGGGTAGTGTTTTAGGGTTTAGGGTAATGTAGTGGTGAATGGGTACTGTAGGGGGTCATGGTGGGAATAGATTTAGGGTTTAGGCTAGTGCAGTGGTGTTTGTGTAGTGTAGGGGGTGGTACTGGGGGTAGTGTTCTAGGGTAGTGCAGTGGTGTTTGGGTAGTGTAGAAGGTCGTGATGACCGATTTAAGGTTTAGGGTAGTGCAATGGTGTTTCTGTAGTGTAGAGGGTTGTGCTGGGATAGTGTTCTAGGGTACTGCAGTGGTGTTTGGGTAGTGTAGGAAGTTCTGCTGGGGTAGATTTAAGGTTTAAGGTAGTGCAATGGTGTTTAGGTAGTGTATGGGGTCGTGCTGGGGTACTGTTTTAGGGTTTAGTGTAGTGCAGCGGTGTTTGCGTAGTGTAGGGGGTTGTGCTGGGAGTAGTGTTTTAGAGTTTAGAGTACTGCAGTGGTGTTTGAGTGGTGTAGGGGGTCGTCCTGGGGGTAGTATTCTAGGGTAGTGCAGTGGTGTTTGGGAAGTGTAGAAGGTTGTGCTGGGTAGATTTAAGGTTTAGGGTAGTGCAATGGTGTTTGGGTAGTGCAGGGAGTTGTGCTGGGATAGTGTTAGAGGTGTGATGCAGTGGTGTTTGGGTAGTGTAGGATGTTCTGCTGGGGTTGATTTAAGGTTTAAGGTACTGCAATTGTGTTTGGGTAGTGTAGGGGTCGTGCTGGGGTACTGTTTTAGGGTTTAGGGTAGTGCAGTGGACAAGGGGGAATTTAGGTGTTCGTGCTTGGGGTAGATTTTGGGTTTAGGGTAGTATAGTGGTGTTTGTGTAGGGGGTTGTGCTGGGGTAGTGTTTTAGGGATTAGGATAGTGCAGTGGTGTTTGAGTAGTGTAGGGGTCATGCTGGGAGTAGTGTTTTAGAGTTTAGAGGACTGCTGTGGTGTTTGAGTAGTGTAGGAGGTCATGCTGGGGGTAGTGATCTAGGGTAGTGCAGTGGTGTTTGGGTAGTGTAGACGGTCATGCTGGGGTAGATTTAAGGTTTAGGGTAGTGCAATGGTGTTTGGGTAGTGTAGGGGGTTGTGCTGGGATAGTGTTCTAGGGTAGTGCAGTGATGTGTGGGTGGTGTATGAGGTTCTGCTGGGGTATATTTAAGGTTTAAGGTAGTGCAATGTTGTTTGGGTAGTGTAGGGGGTTGCGCTGGGGTAGTGTTTTAGGATTTAGGGCAGTGCAGTGGTCAATGGGTAATGTAGGTGGTCGTGCTGGGGGTAGATTGAGGGTTTAGGGTAGTATAGTTGGGTTTGTGTAGTGTAGGGGGTCATTCTGGGGTAGTATTTTAGGGTTTAGGGTAGTGCACTGGTGTTTGTGGTGTGTAGGGGTAGTAGTTAGGCTACTACATGCATAGTGCATAGGAGTTTCAAATACTGCTTACCCTAAAGCCTGGCTCATTGCAACAGTACGTGTAACTTATATGTCTGCAAACACATCAACCAACCAAATCATTCTCTCTCAATTTTCCCAAATTGGCACTGACTCACAGTGTGATTCTAGACAAATACCAGTATTTCTTATACATGGATTGTATAGATACTGACTGTGAAAATATAGACCTGAAAGACAAGTATAAAGATGCTTAGACTACTATTTGCATTGTGCATAAGAGTTTCAAGCACTACATGCCAAAAGCCTGGCTCACTGCAACAGTATATGTACTTATATGTCTGCAAATACAGCAACCAATCAAATCATTTGCTCTCAGTTTTCCCAAAGAGACACTGACTCACAGTGGGATTCTAGACAAATAACAGTATTTCTTATAAATGCAGTGTATAGATACTGACTGGGGAATGTAGGCCTGAAAGACAAGTATGAAGGTGGTTAGACTACTACTTGCATAATGCATAGGAGTTTCAAGCACTGCATGCCCTAAAGCCTGGCTCACTGCAACAGTACATGTACTTGTACGTCTGCAAACACAGCAACCAACCAAATCATTCTCTCTTAATTTTCACAAATGGACACTGACTCAAAGTGTGATTCTAAACAAATAACAGCATTTCTTATAAATGGAGTGTATAGATACTGACTCGGGAAATGTAGGCCTGAAAGACAAGTGCAAAGATGCTTAGACTACTACTTGCATAGTGCATAGGAGTTTCAAGCACTGCATGCCCTAAAGCCTGGCTCACTACAAGAGTACATGTACTTATAAGTCTGCAAACACATCAACCTACCAAATCATTCTCTCTCCATTTTCTCAAATGGACACTGACTCACAGTGTGATTCTAGACAAATAACAGTATTTCCTATAAATGGAGTGTATAGACACTGACAGGGAAAATGTAGGCCTGAAACACAAGTTTGAATATGCTTAGACTACTCTTGCACAGTGCATAGGAATTTCAAGCACTGCATGCCCTAAAGCCTGGCTCACTGCAACAGTACATGTACTTATATGTCTGCAAACACAGCAACCAACCAAATCATTCTCTCTCAATTTTTCCAAATGGACACTGACTCACAGTGTGATTCTAGACAAATAACAGTATTTCTTATAAATGGAGTGTATAGATACTGACTGGGGAAATGTAGTCATGAAACACAAGCATGAAGATGCTTAGACTACTACTTGCATAGTGCATAGGAGTTTCAAGCACTGCATGCCCTAAAGCCTGGCTCACTGCAACATTACATGTACTTATATGTCTGCAAACACAGCAACTAACCAAATCATTCTCTCTCAATTTTCCCAAATGGACAATGACTCACAGTGTGATTCTCGACAAATAACAGTAAACACATCAAGCATCCATTCCACATATTTCATTACTGCATTTTACTATTAAAGCTAAACTCATTTTGCAAATACATAACCAATGACTATTTTCTAAATGTGAGAACTCAATAGGCTTTTAATCAATTACATGTCAGCAAACATATGAAGTACCAAAATGCTTCTCTCAGAGAGATTCCTAAATGCACACAGACTCACTGTGTGATTCTAGACAAGCAACACTATCCCTTGCATTTTACCAAAACAAATTTACTAGTCTACAAGACATAAGGTGACTTCACACATTGCACACAATCTTCTACTACACATTAGTATAAAGTGCGTTTGTCAGAATGATTCTTAAATGCACACAAGGCTCACTGTGTGATTCTAGACAAACAACACTATCCCTTGCATTTTACCAAAACACATTTCATAGTCCAGAAGGAGTACTGCATTTTAGTGTAGAAACATGACTCATTTTGCAAATACATAAACAATGACTGGTTTCTAATTCTACCAAAACATGACAACAGCACAGTTATCTGTCTGCAAACACATGAAATACACAAATGCTTATCTCAGAATGGTTTCTAAATGCACACATACTCACTATAAGATTATAGAGAAAAAAAATTATTCCTTGCACTTTAGCAGGGGAAACACATTAGTCTGATTAAAATGAAAATGCACCACATACATCCCCTCACAAATTAATAACTCACCTTTCAAATTGTTTTGTACATTGAGAAGTATGTTAGTCACACAGCAGATTTTGTTTATGAAGGACACCTTTGGAGAATTGATGTCACTTTCCCCTCAAACTGTTTTTGTCTATTCTAACATATGCCAAAGGCAGAAATGGAACTGGTCCAATCAATTTTGTCCACAGATTGAGAAATCTAGGAAACATGTGAATAAATCTGTTTTTGCTTTTCTCCGAGATTATAGGACGGGGTCCATTTACCACAACAATCTGTGTTTTTATATGGATGGCATCTATAGGAGAGATGGAGCACATTTTACAGATGAGGGTAACAGAGTCTTCCTCTTGATCTTTAGACTCTGCATAGGTACTAACTTGTAGGTACTAAAATCTCTCAATAAACACAAGGGCTCTTTTTAGAGCCACCTAACAACTAAACACATAAACTTGATGTATATCTGAAAAAATATTTTTTTTGCTTGGAGTCATGCACCAAATGCATTAGAGTCGTGCACCCAACGTGTAACATTCGGGCACCAAACTGTTGGAGTCGCGCACCCTACACGTTAGTAGTCGTGCATCCAACGCTTGTACACCAGGGGGCCTCACTGAGCACCGTGCTGGGTGCACGACTCCTAATTTTACCGTAAAAAAATAGCCCCTTTCACTAATTACTATTATCTCCTAGGACCCCATCCCCGGGGCTTATAAATAATGTTGGGGACCGATGGGGGAGCCCCAATGCCCCCACGGTCCGAGCCGGCTCCCAGAGTCCTTCGGGAGAATGCATTGCTTTTCCACATGGGGAGCTGCTAACATGCAGCTCCCTGTGTGAAAAAGCAATATGGTTTGGATTTTGAAAGAGACAGCAGGTTTCCCTGCTCTCTCTTTCAAAATCCAAACCATGATTGCTATGGGAGGGCGGGAGACTCCTGCCCTCTCATAGCAAACAACAGTCTCCTGGGGGTGGGCACCCCATGACACAGCAGGAGCCGGCCCTGGGGGGCGATGCTCCCCCGGGCCCTCGAGGGCTCTAGGAGTGGGGCTATGCAGCCCCCCTCTCACAATACAGAAAGCCCCTGGAGGTGGTGGTCCCCAGGGCTTGGGGGCTGTTGAGCCCCCACAAACTATACTGGGAGGGGCTTTTGAGCCCCTCCCAAAGATTTATTTTATAGCCCTGGGGGTGGTGGTCCCCGGGGCTGGGGGGGCCCTCTGAGCCCCCTTTACATTTAATAATTTTGCCCCGGGATTTGGCCCCCCGGGGGCTAAATATAAAAGAAGCTCTGTTCTATTTTTTTTTTACGGCAGGATCCACGCACCCTGCGCGCACTTTGCATTTAAAAAAAAAAGAAAAAAATTTGGGGGCCAGGGAGTCCTTCTGGGACACCCTAAGCAGGTCTAGAGGGTCAGGGTATTTCTACCCTGCCCCCTTTATATGTTTTGCACACTTGTTCCACTGACTTCTTCAGCCTCGCTTCTACCGAGGCACAAAATGGCTGCCAACACTTCCTGGTTTCGAATGTTGACAACCACTTGACAGCCAATTAGCATTCAGCGTGTGATTGGGAGGGTCCGCTCATGGTGCGCACAGGGTGCTCGGACCCACCACGGCCATAGATAAATATATACTTTTAACTGTAATTTTATCAGTAACTACTGAACCAATTGACACCATTTATGCAAAAGACACGAGTCTGAACTGAGCAGTTCGGGCTGTAGGTGCGGCCAAAGGTCCTATGGGAAATTGCATGGGGAAAACGTGTTTTGGGACCCCTTTTTTTCTCAGCCCCTGCTTCACAAATCACCCCAAAACTTTCAGGATAGGAGCGGACCGGAGCGCCCCACCAAGTTTGAAAATTTTTGCGAAGATTCGAAAACTGGCGCCAAAGTTATTCCAAATAGAATGTTGCGGATTTCCTATGGAAAATAGGTCCTAACTATAACTACCAACTGGCGCCCGCCAGTATGTAATATATATATATATATATATATATATATATATATATATATATATATATATATATATATATATATATATATATATATATATATATATATATAACGCTCCAGATCCTTTCAAACTTCCCAGAAAGAACAAAACAGCACTCGAGGATGGAGGTTTCAACACGCTTAGATTTTATTCAGCGGAGGGGTGCACACAGACGCGTTTCGGCGTTCTGCCTGCGTCAGTGTGCGATGCACTGTGTTTACTTCCGACATTATTTTAAACATTCTATGTTCACTCCCACATTCAATAAGGCATAGACATAAACAAGGGGACTCACACCATACATTGAATAAAGGCGGCCATCTTGTAATGTTTGTTTTTTGTAACGCTGATTAACATCAAGCAAAGTATTGTTTTTTGTAACGCTGATTAACATCAAGCTAGAGATAGCAAGAGTGTTCAAGCCCACAGATGGGCAGACGCCTTATTCTACGCATGGCATAATATTTATAATGGTCCTAAATTAGACAAAAACATACAGCCGTGGATTGGCTAATGTCCCCAAGTAAGGTGGATGTTCAAAACGCCTATAACCAAAATAAGATAAGAGACTTCCAATTCAACAACATTGTGATAGGAATGACTTATAAATAGAATGCGGGATTTCTATAGTGGGATGCATCGCGTGCAGCAGCAAAAAATCATGTAAGAGTGTTCACAATCTGCAATTCACATTTCATTATATGCATCAATCTCTAAATAAGAGTGTAGTGAAAATCAAAATTATGTACAGTGGAAAAATAAGTTTACGAGAGTCTCTTATAATGAACCCATGTGCTAATCCAAATCCAAATAGACATTCTTTCAATCTAGAGCACAAAATGCATTCCAAATTCATATTAAATTCATATTAAAGAGTTCTAAAGCAGATCAGATATATATATATATATATATATATATATATATATATATATATATATATATATATATATATATATATATATATATATATATATATATATATATATTAACTCAAAAACCCAAAGGTTTTAGGAATTTTATAATTAGGCTGACATTTCACTTGTACAAGACCAGAGAAATTTAACGGTTATAGTTACCTGAGTTAACTATAATCCGCACCCCCCTCAATATACTGCTTTTTACCGCACATGGCACATCACTGATGACATCTCAAATGGCATCACTGATGATATCATCTAGTGACTTTGAGTGTTTCTAAAAAGTTTATGAGTGTTAAATATACATACCAAGGTGTATTGGTGAATCAGTTGGTTTATGGGTGCCTGATTGGATGATTCAGTGGGTGTGTGAGTAAGTGTATAATTGAATAATTAGGTGTCTCAGTGAATGTATGGGCGAGTGACTTGCTGTGTGAGAGTTATTTTTATTTTAAGGAAGGGGGCTATGTGGCCTCCTTTCCCATGGCACTTTTGGGCCCCAGGGACCCCATCCCCAGAGGTCACACCTTAATCTTTTTTTTTTAAACAAAATGGGAAGGCTCTCATACCTGGGCTGATATTGCCCCGGGGACCCCATCCCCCAAGGCATGGCCAGGTCATTGGTGACTGCAGGAGGAGCCTCAAGGCACCCAAGGTCCCAGCCTGCTCCCCTCCTCCTGCGGGAGCCGGCATTGCTTTTGGGGAAGGTACCTGCAGACATGCAGCTCCCTCTGCCCAAAAGCAATTGTGCTCCACTTCATGATATCAAGAGCATTTTTCAATGCTCTTGCTTCCATGAAGCGAAACAATGTTTGCTATAGCTTGGCATGAACTGTGCTTCCGCTAAGCCATAGCAAACTGCAATGTCCTAGGAGTGGGCACCCCAGGACATTGCTGGAGCTGGCCCTAGGGAGTGGCAGTCTTCAGAGCCATTTATGGCTCCAGGAGGGGGCCTCGTGGCCCCATTTCCATGTTTAAAATAGCCCTGGGAGGTGGCGTACCCAGGGCTACTGGGACCCACACAGGCCCCTGCATCTTTATTAGTAATTGCCCATGGACCTGGCCCACCAGTGGGTCTAAAGTAAACAAAGTGCGGGAGCCCGCGCCTCGTTATTTTTTAAATTGTCAGCCGGATTTGTGGATCAGCCACAACTCCCACCAAAAATTAATTTGGCCCTGTGGGACCCCCTGCACAGGCCTAGGTAGTCAGGGTGTTTCTACCCTGACCTCTTTCCTTGTTTTTTCAAGTTTTTTCTTGTGACTCGGTTCAACCGACTCACAAAATGCCTGCCAGCACTTCCTGGTTTGAAGTGTTGGCAGCCAATCAGATCTCAGACACAAAATAGGAAGGGTTCGCTGTTCCACCGTGGCCACAGTTGTATATCTGAGAGATCTTTAAATTTCTCAGCAACTACTGAATGGATCTACACCATTTTACAAAAAGAGTGCTCGCTGCAACAAGAGCTACTTTTCTGAAAACTTTGTTGTATTTCCCTTCAGCAGTTCGGGCTGTAACTGCATCAACAGTTTCCCCATTAGTCAAATGGCACCAAGGTTATTGGCAAATCAAAAAACGCTTTTTCTATGGAAACTAGGTCCTAACTATAACTACCTACCGGCGACTCCCAGTAGGTAGTGTGTGTATATATATATCTACAGTCTGGGACTGTGTCACACACCTAGTGAGTGCACTCTAGAGTAAATATTGCATTTCCAAAAAATATAGCAGGCCAATAATACGGCGGGAAAGGTAAAGTTACAGGAATTTTAAGTCTTACTTTCTATCAGCGTATGTTGAATCAAGAGGAAAACTCTGTATATTTGTTTTCTTATATCTCTACAGATGCCAAGTTTTTAGGAGAAAGCCTATTTCCTAATTGTATGTTCAGTTTACACATTAACATTAAAATCTACAGTATTTTATGTTTAACATAGCACACACAAAAATTATTGTTAAAAAAAGGATGTTTACCACACCATGAGTTTCTCTGTTATACATTTATTACACATTCAAATATAAAAATTCATCATTACATAATATACAATTATTTAAGAAAACATGTTAGTACATTTGTATAAAAAGCATTTAAAAACAAAGAATCACAAGTCGACGCGGCGTTTCGGTATCCTGTATGTCTACCTTCTTCAGGACTGATTCTTAAATCAGGCGGAGTAGATTTCCCCACCGGATTATGTTTACTTCAGTTTAGGACCTTGTTGCCATCAAATTCGTGGGCTTATTTTCGCATTCTGTTTGTGCGATATGGTATCACTTATTTTCAGAATAAATACGCTTGGTCTTGGACTACCAGGAGGAGCCACCGTATTATCAGTTGTGGGTTTCTTCAATGACCCATTAAAATTAATGCTGCCAGATGAAATTTCTTTGGATATTCAGGTTTCAAGGCACTCCGTTGTAGATAAAAACTTCTGCTTTGAATAAGCAGTCGGCCTCCCCGCGGCCTCCCCGCGGCCTCCCCGCGGCTCAGCTTGTACTTCTTTCTTTTTTTTTTTTCCACTCGGAATGCTTTGTTGTTCCCCTTTCTAGATGCACATCCAGGAGGCAACACCGCGTTATTTTATAAATGAAATGCTTAATATGTCTACTTCATTTTGTAGCGTCTAGTAATTTAAGCCATTCAAATGCAATGTATTACTAAGTTTATGTTCTTTTCATTATGCCAAATACTGTCAAAAAGTGAACTCAGCCCACGGCAACATCAGCTAGTCTGTTGTTTATTACTATTGGTATGACGTGAATACCAGGTGACAATGTATTTAATATATATATATATATATATATATATACCGTGACCGTGAGCAAGGCCGCTAGGCTGAAACGCGTTGGTGTTAGACTGGGCACTGAATAAATCTATGAACTGGAGTTGCTGATTGCGGCGTCTTTTGTTACAAAAATTGTTTCTTGGCCATTGGTCTGGCCCAACGCCGGCACCCACTGGAGAGCGATCCTGTATGAAGACCACATTGCATCAAAATACATATATATATATATATATATATATATATATATATATATATATATATATATATATATATATATATTCCCAAACACCTTCCGTTTAGAATCTGCCACCTCCTAATCGAGAGCTGCTTCGTTGTCAGGGGACCCATGGAAGTGGGTCCCGTTAACTTTTTGCACCAACCCCTCCAAGTTTCACGAAGGAAAACGAAGCCTTGTACGTTTTTGAAATTATTTATTCTTTTCAGCCACTTGTCACACGCGTTTCAAGTGCATTGCACCCTTGCTCACCGACAACGAGAGCTGAATTTCACGGCCATTTTACAGTGTATCACACATGATTATCTAAAACTACAAATTCAGTGCATGTGAAGAAAGACTTGTAGTTTTTTCACAAATTTCATTTTCTTTGGACTGTTTTTATCAAATCAATTGTAAAGCCCTTGAAAATCAAATATAAATAATATTCTTGTCAATTCATGCATCATATCCGTTTCTGATATATAATAAACAATATAAAATATAAACAATTACAATTGACATGTCGATAATTATATTAATAAAATTATAATTCACGTCTTTGTTTAAAGGATTATGCCCAAGTGGGCTCATTTTATATCGTGGCATTTAATCATTCCATCAATCAACCCTCAGTGGGCATAGGCAATCCCAGTGCAAAACCTGATGCTAACATACAAGTCTCAAAATTCCATGTGTTTAAAAACTCTATTCCTACATTCCCTTACTTTTAAAATCAATTTTTTTTTCAGTTGATTGTTATAAGTGCGTGTACAGATGCTCCTCCACATTCAAACCTTCTGGCTGCTTTGAATTCAATTCTACTATATATCGTGACTCCAACTTCCGAAGTTTCTTTTCTCTGTTGCCTCCCCTTGGGTTCTTATCTATCGCATCTATCACATAGTACGTCAATCCCCCCACAGCCTTATTGTAGAACCTCTCAAAGTGTCGGGTGACAGGATATGATCTGTCACCATTTTTTACGCCTCTCAGATGCTGGAGGATTTGTTTATGTACTTCTAGAATCATGCAGGATAACGATGCACTGTAAGTTTTTGTAATAGAAAGTGCTTAATTGGGATAGAGACATTATGGGAAGGCCAATTTCAAGTTGTTTCAGTATTTAGTGAAGGCCAAGTAGAGGACGGGCCAGTCAGAAATGACAACTGTATTTACAGCACTAGGAATTTTAGCTGAAAAGCAATTTTTCAGGTTTCCTGATTTATCAGCCTATCTGCCTTTCCAATGTTTTTTTCAAAAGTACTTTCTCAGACTTTTTCGGTGGTTGTCAAAACTCATTCTCATATTCTGGGCAGACAGTATCATTGAATCATTGTACTTTTTATACATTATTTAGCCTGAGATCCAGGGCCAATATTTATCAAAAATCCATTTTACATTCCCTAAATAGCGAATTTTAGGTAATTGCTATTTACAGAATGCAAAATGGTATGTAAGAATACAGCGATTACCTAAGAACGATTCCTACAGAGTGGCAATCACATTTAGGTAATCATTATTAGGTAATACTACTTCATTTGTTCCAATTGGCCCAAAGGCCCATAGGTATTAATGGTTTTGCTGTACCTAATTTGTGATTGTTGGACTTGGCCCATTTTGCAGGGTCATCCCTGAAATGTTTGCCTTCCTCCTGTACTTTCTCTGACCTGTTTTGTTTGGTTGTATGACTCTGGGCACTTTACCACTGCTGATCAGTGCTAAAGTGCATATGCTTGATTACCTAATTGGTAATAGCATATTCGGTCATGAAAAACCAAGGTTGCACCAAATGTGTTACAAAAGAGAACTGGGCTGTTCCTGGGAAGGGTGTGTGTGAAGGTCACAGGAGTGTAAAGTAGAGGTGAAGGCTCAGTGGAAACCTACCAAGGGGTATTCATTTTGTTGGATATATTGGCCTCACACACCTTTGAAGGTGTCATGCTTCATCATAGGCAATGCTCCTCGTTGGGTAGGCGGTGCAATCCCCAACGGGCGGCACCTCAAAGAGGGGCTCTTTGGCGGAGATCTTTTAATCCAACTGCCTGTAGGTGAAGTGCGGGTGAGGGGCCAAGGTGTTGTAGACGGAGCAGTGAGTTAAAATGAGGCAATGGGTACCAGAAAAAGACTTTATTCGGGTGGTCCCTTGCTTCAATTAAAAGCATAAACTAATCTGTACTCGCTGGAAAGTTATGTTTTCTATCTCGAGACTAGACTAGAAAGTGTAGAAAGTGGTCGACATGTTTCTCGCTAAAGTACATTGACAGGCGATTCATCAGGACCTATCAAAGGAGAAAATCTGTCTACAAAACATGATCTACCTAAGTATCAGTAACTCATTACAGATTATGGAATGAAGTACCTGTGTTGCACTGTTCCTTGCCTATATTGGGAGACAACGGAAGCATATCAAAAACAGGTAAGGTACAAAAATCCCACTCAAAGTGACCGAGCACACACAGTGACATACTAGTGAGGGTGCCGCTAGCATGTGATTAAAAACAGAAGTGAGTACTCAATCCAGAGAGCACAGTGAGTGGCATGCCCCGGTGGATGAGCACAGTTAATAAACAACAAATGCAGCAGCATTCAGGTCGGTCTCAAGGAAAACTCAACTCACCTAATGGTCAGGATTTATAAGCAACAACAGTACCCAGCGGGTCGTACATCGGGAGTGAAGCCTCTGTATCTAAGGCTAAATATGGAGAAAGGAGGGAAAGGAAGAGAGCAACATACATGATGTCACAAGTGCTAAATCATCCACACTCGGCAGTCCGTCACAGACAATGGTTGTGCTGAGGGCACATGTGGCCCGTTAAAAACATATATGTTCCTCGTATGTGTAGAGATTCCACACATTAATGGGGACTACAGCTGGAGTTTCATGGGCTGGAAGTTGTGAGCCAGCAACACTGTATTCTGGTGAGAGCCCTTGACCTGTGGATTCTGTCTTAGAAATATTACAAAAAGAGCGCGAGGAAGTAGACATAAACATAAAGGTGCGTGTCCAATCAAACCTCCTCCGCGCACAGTCGCATAGGAGCTGGACCGCATAGGTTAGATATTATTAACAACGAGGTATTGTTCTGAGTGCCCGTGGATGACCGGTTTGGGATATTGCCTTGCCGGCCCCTAGCGGACGACTGTCACAATGGTATGTAAATGCATAATTGCTCCAAAGCCAGGGCGCTACAAGCGATAATGAATGTTGAAAGAGGCATCAATCAGCACAGACAAAGGCGGTACCACCGTCCTTATGAACACGACTGACTATGACACTGAGTGGCTAAGACAACTGGGGGACAGACAATACTATACACCAATTCCCTCCAACCCCACAGAGCACTTGAAACGTACCATTTCAGGCTTAGTCGATTCAGCTGAATGCCAGGAATGGATCTGCAAAAAGGAGGCGGAATTCCTGATAAAGAAAGAACCCAGGGTTCCGTATTTCTATATTCTCCCCAAGATTCACAAGGAGACAACCCCGGTACCAGGGTGCCCGATAGTTTCAGGAATAGACTCAGTTCTCGAACCATTATCACAATTCTGTGACCACTTCATCCAGCCCTTGGTTAAGCACATTCCATCCTATATTCAGGACACCACTGATGTCCTACGTCTTTTAGACAATTTCCAGGATTGTACCCAGATTGACTTTGTAATCACCCTGGACGTGGAGGCCCTCTACACCAACATCCCACAGAGGGCCACACTAGGGGTGATTGAAGAGATCCTGAATGCTGAGGCATGGACTTCACCTACACCGCCAGCCTTTATAAAGGAATGCGCGACTCAAGCACTAACAGAGAACTATTTTGAGTTCAAGGGGTAGTACTATCATCAAACTCAGTGTACCTCGATGGGGAGCACATTTACCCCTTCCGTGGCGTGTTTGTACATGACTGACTTTGAGGGCAAACACATTCACCAACAGACGAACCCCTACCACACTAATATCAAATTGTGGAAGAGGTTCATCGACGATATCTTGATTTTCTGGGTTGGCAATACGGATTCCGTCAATGAATTCTTTGGATGGATTAATTCACTTAATCCTTACCTGAACTTTACCATGACAGCCTCCGCTTCACAGATCTCCTTCCTAGATTTGGCTATCAGGCTCACGGAAGGACAACTGAGTACAACCATGTTCAGAAAACCCACAGATCGCAATAGTCTTCTCCATTTCACCAGTCACCATCCAAAAGCACTGCAGGTCAACCTACTGTTTGGGCAGTTCTTGAGAATTAGAAGCAATTGCTGCAGCCTTTCTGACTATAAGACCCAATTTACCATTCTGTCCAGGAACCTGACTGACAGGGGTTACCCCTGTAGGGAAGTAGCTAGGGCTCATAAAAGAGCTCAAAACAACCACAGGGGAGCACTTCTTGAACGAAGGGTTCCAAACCCCAAAGAGAACGACTCAATGATATGTGTCACCACATTTACGCCAGCCTCCAACGAAGTCAAGAAAATCATCAATCGCCTCTGGCAGATCCTGAACATGGGTAATCTTGCTCTTGAATTACCCCGGTTCGCATTTAAGAGATCGAGGAATATAAAGGACATACTGATTCAGACCAGACCAAAGAAACTGGGCACAGTCAAACAAACCACTCTGTGGCAACTCCACCTGTGAAGGGGCACTACCCCTGTGGGACGTGTAGCGCATGCCCTTTCACTTCTGTACATAAGACTGTCCTACTCACCGAGTCCTTCATGTGGGAGCTAAGGGGTCACACGAACTGCAACACACCCAACTGTGTATACCTACTGCTATGCCCCTGTGGACTTCAATATGTGGGGATGACCACCCGTCCCATTAAGACACGCATCTCCAAGCATCGTAGCAACTTTCGCTGCAAAAAGAACAACACCAAGATTGGCAGGCACTTCATTGAAATGAACCACACAGCCGACTCCTTGAAGTGGCTGGTACTAGAAGCCAGTCCCAACACATCTAAACAGAACTTGTTCTTTAAAGAGCAAAGATGGATACACCGCTTGGCCACAGAAAGAAGGGGATTGAACGAGGATATTCCTTGGAGCTCTTTGTGAGCTATCTGCACCATGCCCATTCTAATCCAAATGAACCCCCGTCCTGCTGATTTACATAGGGGGGCGCTGGATTGGACTGATTTTGGCTGCTACCAGGTTCATTCCCCTATTGGACCCTATTACCCGGTCCCATTCACCACATTGACAAGGGCAATACCCTTGTGGTTCACCCTCTTGTGTTGTTGTCCACTCCATAATGGCCGCCAACCATACTCCATTCAGCTCCTGAACTGTAGGGAGACTGATATGGGTTCTAAGTAATATGGCCTTTTGTCCAGTTCTCCTTTATGCTAACGATCAGAAATCACACAGCATGTTGCATTAGGGGCATGATCTTACGCTTCACCTCCTTACATTAGTACCCCATCCTAGGCACCACTGTAAGATGGCCGCCCATCCCAACCACCTCACTCACGTGACATGCAGCCGATTAATACATCCGGCAGTCCCCCTTGGAGGGCCCCGCCCTCGATACCATAAAGATCATGGCCGCCGATCTGACCCTCACTACCCGGTCCCGGCAGAGAGGGGTAGGATAATGAGCACCGATACTGGAGCCTTGAAGTAAGTGCGAGCAGTGCTTGCGCTGATTGGCGCCTCTTTCAACATTCGTAATCGCTTGTAGCGCCCTGGCTCTGGAGCAATTATGTGTTTACCTCCCATTGTGACATACGTCCGCTAGGGGCTGGCGAGGCAATATCCCAAACCGGTCATCCACGGCCACTCACAACAATACCTTGTTGTTAATAATATCTAACCTATGCGGTCCAGCTCCTATGCGACTGTGCGCGGAGGAGGTTTGATTGGACACGTCGAAACAAAAGGGGATGATGGACGGAGCGTTTGAGCAAATCAAACACTCAGCCCCAGTCAACTGATCTGGGTTTAATCCATCACCATTCTTTAGCTCACTCAGCCACCCCAGCTCAGACATGGCCATATGCAAATCAGTCTGACCCTGTGCCTCATGGGAACAGTCCAGCCCGAACTGCCAAGCCATGTCTTTCCTGGACCGGAAACAAGCATCCTAGGACCGGTTTCGGATTCATAATCCTCATCAGCCAGGCTATCTTGAATCCAGTGGCCAAGTGAGCAAGGGACTCACGTCTGAGCATACCCTGCCAACTTAGGGCGAACAAAGCAAAACAAAAGGGGATGATGGACGGAGCGTTTGAGCAAATCAAACACTCACCCCCAGTCAACTGATATGGGTTTAATCCATCACCATTCTTTAGCTCACTCAGCCACCCCAGTTCAGACAGGGTCATATGCATATCAGTCTGACCCTGTGCCTCATGGGAACAGTCCAGCCCGAACTGCCAAGCCATGTCTTCCCTGGACCAGAAACAAGCATCCTGGGACCGGTTTCGGATTCATGATTCTCATCAGCCAGGCAATCTTGAATCCAGTGGCCAAGTGAGCAAGGGACTCACGTCTGAGCATACCCTGCCAATTTAGGGCGAACAAAGCGAAAGAAAAGGGGATGATGGACGGAGCGTTCGAGCAAATCAAACACTCACCCCCAGTCAACTGATCTGGGTTTAATCCATCACCATTCTTTAGCTCACTCAGCCACCCCAGCTCAGACATGGCCATATGTAATTCAGTCTGACCCTGTGCCTCATGGGAACAGTCCAGCCCGAACTGCCAAGCCATGTCTTCCCTGGACCGGAAACAAGCATCCTGGGACCAGTTTTGGATTCATAATCCTCATCAGCCAGGCTATCTTGAATCCAGTGGCCAAGTGAGCAAGGGACTCACGTCTGAGCATACCCTGCCAACTTAGGGAGAATAAAGCGAAACAAAAGGAGATGATGGACGGAGCGTTTGAGCAAATCAAACACTCACCCCCAGTCAACTGATCTGGGTTTAATTCAACACCATTCTTTAGCTCACTCAGCCACCAAAGTTCAGACATGGCCATATGCAAATCAGTCTGACCCTTTGCCTCATGGGAACAGTCCAGCCCGAACTGCCAAGCCATGTCTTCCCTCATTGGGTAAATGTATAGTGCTTTTACTACACTGCAGCTGCGTAAAGGGTCGGAAGATGTGTCTCCAGTGACCATGTGTGCCTGTAACGCAGGCACACATGGTCACTGGAGACACATCTTCTAGCCCTTTACGCAGCTACAGTGTAGTAAAAGCACTATGGGGCAGATTTACAAGCCGCTTGTGCCTCTTTTGCGCCGCAGTTGCGTCACTTTTGTGACGCAGCGGCAGCACAAAAGATGCGCCATGCTGCTGGGTATTAAAAATGTGATGCATCTGAGAGATGCGTCACGTTGTAAAGCCCTGTGCCATCAGGAGGCGTTCCGGCGCAGGGGAGGGCGTTCCTGCGCAGGAACGCCTCCTAAAAGTGGCTGAGTGAAATCTACAAGATTTCACTCAGTCACTTTTAGGCCAATGCTGCGTCAAAACCCTGCGCCTGCTTGATGCAGCATTGGGGAGATAGGGCCCCCCAGAGCATTGCTGGAGCTGCGTCGCGCTTGCGACGCAGCTCCAGCAATTCGCTGCTTTTACGGCACAGATGCGTGACGCATCTGTGCCGTTTTTGCCACATGGTGCGCCGCATTGTAAATGCGGCGGACCATGGGTGGCGGAGCTGCGGCGCACAATAACTGGCGCATCCCTGGGGATGCGCCAGTTATTGTGAATCTGCCCCTATACATTTAGCCAACGAGGGAGCACTTACTGATTAGACAGTAGAAAGTACTCCAGTTGAGTAGAGGTATTTCACAAAACGGTGGCATCTTCGTGGACAAACACGCAGGGCAGGATTCATTCTGCACCCTGTTAGACTCGTTTTTTGTGCCCTTCTGCCCTCTGTTAGACTCGTTTTTCCCTTGTTTTTCTGCCCATCTGCCCCCTGTTAGATTAGTTTTTCCCTTGTTTTTCTGCCCTTCTGCCCTCTGTTAGACTCATTTTACCCTTGTTTTTCTGCCCTCCTGCCCTCTGTTAGACTCGTTTTTTGTGCCCTTCTCCTTCTGCCCTCTGTTATTCCCTTGTTTTTCTGCCCTTCTGCCCTCTGTTAGACTCGTTTTTTGTGTCCTTCTGCCCTCTGTTAGACTTGTTTTTCCCTTGTTTTTCTGCCCTTCTGCCCTCTGTTAGACTAATTTTACCCTTGTTTTTCTGCCTTTCTGCCCTCTGTTAGACTCGTTTTTTGTGCCCTTCTGCCCTCTGTTATTCCCTTGTTTTTCTGCCCTTCTGCCCTCTGTTAGATTAGTTTTTCCCTTGTTTTTCTGCCCTTCTGCCCTTTGTTAGACTGTTTTTTGTGCCCTTCTGCCCTCTGTTAGATACGTTTTTCCCTTGTTTTTCTGCCCTTCTGCCCTTTGCTAGACTGCTTTTTGTGCCTTTCTGCCCTCTGCATCACCACATCCTCACTCAGCGCTACCCCAGCATCATTCAGCACCACCACATTATTATTATTATTATTATGTTTCTTATATAGCGCCTGAATTGACCCCCGAAGGGGTATCTCCGCGCTTGCCTTGGGATCCCGTCCTGGCTTTTCCCTGTGAGATAGCCCCTACAGGGCATCCCCAAGGTGAAAGCCAGGCATCCCGCCGCTGGGGGGCCGTTGTGGAGATTAAGAAAGCTTAATGCCCAGAGTTGCAGAATGTGAACCCATGATTAGGTCAGGCACCGAAGCGAGAATTATCGAGTCCATGGACATTTGAGCTCAAGACCCTGCCGCGTCGGGAATTGAACCCTGGTCCCGGGTCTGACCTCCGCTTCAGGGTCTGCCTGCTCTAACCAGTGAGCCACACTTCTCCAATTATCACTCAGCACCACCACATTATCACTCAGCACGACCACAGCACCACTCAGCACCACCACAGCATCACTCAGCACCAACACAGCATCACTCAGCACAACCACAGCACCACTCAGCATCACCCCAGCATCACCCAGCACCATTCCAGTATCGCTCAGTATCGCCACAGCACCACTCAGCATCACCACAGCACCACTCAGCACCACCACAGCACCACTCAGCGCCACTCCAGCATCAATCTGCACAACCATTCAACAACAACTGGTTCAAATATGTTCTCTCAATGTTTCAAGCTTTATTACAAATGTCACAAAAAGATGTTAATATTTCACTTCTGTTCTTGGATTTTTGTCACAATAAAATACACTGAACATAATCTTCACAAAAGTTATTTACAAAAGTTTAAGCTATTGCCATTATAAATTAAAATCACTTTTATTTAAGTATTAATTATTTAAAAAATTAAAAGCCATTGTAATTTGTAATATCAATACATCTAAGTCACGTAAATACAAAACATATTGCATTACAAAATTATAACTATTGGCATTGTAAATGACAAAGCTATTAATTTAGCTATTTTCAAAACCAACACATAAATAAAAAAATTGTCATTTACAAGACCAATAGCTCAAGCTTTCCTAATGCGAGACCTATTGCATTGCAAATGCTTGTTTTTATATCTGTCAGCGCTTCCTGTTGAGGTTTAATTTTCGTGACAGGTGCCTCATTGCCTACTTGTAACTATTCTCTGACCCTGCTTCAAGGGTCAGAGCAGGGTCAGAGAATAGTTGCAAGTAGGCAACGAGACGCCAGGAAGCACTTACAGGCTTACAGCCACAGGTGCCCAAGTTGAAGTTAATTTCTTTGTAACCCTTTTGTAAAAGGTTACAAAAAATTAGCTTCAACTTTTGCACCTGCTGCTGTAACCCTGTAAGTGCTTGGCTGAAAATTCGTCCTGTTGATTTGCGGATTTTACCGCGATTTCGCGAGATTCGCGGATTGCGAAATCGCGGAAAATCCGCAAATTCTGCGAGCGGAATGAATTTTCAGCCCATGCTTACTATTTAATGTTTGATACAAGACAACATCCATAAATCTCACTTGGCGAGGACCTGTATTTCATCTAATGTATTGAAGGGGTCTTGCCTGGACACAATATTGTGGAATCATTATTGTTGGAGGTTGATATTTTTGAACTCATTATTGTGACATACAACTGGCATAAGGGCGGTCAATGGAAAAACAAAATCAGGCACAAAAGCAAAAAATACCTTTATGGTAAGCATGTTGGATATCTGGATATCTTGATACTTTATTCAAATTGCTCCCTTAAAAATGGCATTTGATTATGGATTAACATAGAATCCAATGACAATCCTTTACTTCTCCAGATCAGTCTGAATGAAGAATCAAAAATGTGAGTAGCTGAGAGGATTTTAAAATATGTGCAGTGCCAGAATGTAGGGGAAGTGTTACATGTAGTCAGTAAATCATTGCAAAAGAGTGAGGATCCAGGAAACATGATTGTAAAAATCCAAATGGAGACTATTAGTGATGATAAACTATAGAGCTGTAATTAAGAGAGTATAGATTTAGTGAAAGGTGCTAAAGGTAGGATTGGTGGTTGGAGAATACCCAAATAATTCTCTGGAAAGGTAGCTCCTGAAAAAGTATTTAAACAAGTAACTATTAGGAAACCAAAAAAGAGTTTCAATTTAGGATCCGGGTAAGTGCAAAGAGGTGTCTGGAAAATAAAATTCAAAAACATTTTGAACACTTGTAGTTCAATGATCAGATTCAGCCTTGAGAAATCCATTTAACATTCAATTAGTGGGAGCACTTTACCAATACTTATACTGCCAGAGATGAATAGATATTAAAACTCCTGAAACTCACAGAATATTTGATAGAAAACTAAGTACCACTGTGAGAAATTTCAGTTGTTGGTGGAGTCGGATGTTAACTCTGCTGAAGCAAGAGCCACAATCCCTATCATAATGAACCACAAAGGTCTCTAAATGAACCTGGGCTTACCCCTCCAGTAGCTTGGTACAAAAGCAGTCACAAGAAAAAATTCCACACCAACTAGTTAATTGTATTTTTAATAAAATATTTTGCATCAAAATGAAACAAAACAAAGCATTAGAGCTGGGTTTTTGAATAAAATGAATCGGTTGAGATAGCCCCATTTGATGAATTATGTTAGTCTTCTAATGATGTTTTGGCTGCCTTGGCTCTGCACCACCAACTTATTGCTGCCTATTTCCAGATCTCCAGAGTAGCAGGATCCTTGATCCTGGTTGAGTCGGCGGTTGCATGGCGTCCCGACACCACACACATATTACGGCAGGCAGACCACCAATGTGACACCATGAGTACAGCGGTCCTGTGGACCACCGTACTCGTAAAAAAAGCCCATAGTGTTTTTAAGAGTTTGTAGAGTACTATTGGATTTTTTGAATCATTTAATGTTACTTTCTCATTAGCAATTTTCTATGTATGAGCTACTGTTCTGTTTCCATTTTTCCATTTTTATAATGTTATTTGTATATGTCTCCAATATTTTATGTATCATATGACAATTTTTCTACTAATTCTTTTTTTAAGTTAATCATTTGGGCCCTTGTTACGATGTCAGTTGGAGTAGCCTCCAACCAACACCATTAAGTGTAAGGAACCGCCCAATCATAGGTCGGCCGTTGGGACTGTGCAATTAGGATACTTCAATTTTTCAATGAGAGCTTGTGTGGTGGTCTGAAACCGCCCACAGCACAACCTCCCACTGAAAAATTGAAGTTTTTAAACATCCCTGCACGGCACCCAAAGTCAATTTCTGACAGCCAATCAATGTCAGAAAAAATGACATGGATTGGCTGTCGTAAACCGACATCATAATCCTGACCGCAGAAATGCAGTCTTTTAGTGATTATGATGGCTTTCCTTGAGCCCGTCAGAACCGCGTCGTATTCCCCGACTAGTTTAAAGTCTGACCAGCGTCATCATAATACAGTGGTTAGATTTTAAAACTACCATGTTGGTCAGAAAGCTTTCCGGCCGACATCGTAATCAGGCCCTTTATTATTTACATTATTATCAAGTGATGGGGGCCATAGCCTGACATCATGTCCGGCTAGTCGCACTTGTGAAGAGCTCCTGCCCTTTATTTTAAAATATTTTGTTAATCCTAGTGGAACCATTGATGTTCCTGGCCAAAACAGTGTTGGAATCTCCTCTGATCTGAATAATCAAGAAACTGGTTACTTGGTTGTCACTTTGCCTGAGCATCTGGAATGGGGGCCGCATATTACCAAGGCAAGCCCCAAGCTACCTCAGACAGTGGGAGGACTAACAAAACTATAAAGAATGTCTACCTTCAACACCAGCGGGGTCAACAGCTGAAATCTACAAAACACAAGTAAGCGGTGCTACATTGTATGGGGCAGAACCACTGAATGTAGAAATTGGCGATGTATGTTTAAACAATGCTGTAGAAAGGGAGAAAGGGTCGAGACAATTGGACAGGCTTTGAGTGAATATGCTATTGATATTCCCAAGGTTTCTGCCTCAGAGAGAATTAGAGTTCTTTTCTGGAATATCGCTGGCCTACAATCAAAATTAAATAACGCTATCTGGTCAGATTTTATATATAGCTTTGATATTTTATGCTTCCAGGAGACTTGGACAAGATTAATATAGAGGGTTTTAAGACCTTTGATACGTCAGCTGTTCAGTCAGTGCACAGAAGACATAAAGGTGGGTTATGTGTATCCATTTCGAATTTGATAAAGGTTACAAAAATGTAAATGATAAAATCAACTAGATACTATCCAATTCTGGTAATTCATTTGAACTTAAACATAGCAGTATCTGTAGTTCATTTTTATAATAATATTGAAAAGGAGCAAATGGGTGATACTTTAAATTCACTCAGTAATGAACTATGTAAAATAAGGGTCCCAAAAGACACTGATAAGATTACACTGTGGGGTGGCGATTTTAATGTTAGCATCTGTTCTCATGCTGAATGTGGGTTGTGTGGTGTATATGATTAAGAAAGTTTACCTATGCCACATTTTACACGTACTGCGAGGGGGGAGAAGTTCAATGATCTAATGGCCTCACATGACCTGGGTTTTGCAAACATGTTGTGTATTCCGTCTGTGGATTTTACTCATACATTTATTGGAAGAGGATGTGCTTCATTAATAGATTTTCTAAT
Source organism: Lissotriton vulgaris (assembly GCF_964263255.1). Taxonomy (NCBI): domain Eukaryota; kingdom Metazoa; phylum Chordata; class Amphibia; order Caudata; family Salamandridae; genus Lissotriton; species Lissotriton vulgaris. The sequence continues at coordinate 1,085,428,768 of NC_141694.1, read as the reverse complement.
TGTTATGCATCATGGTTTGACAATTTCAAAACTCATTTTAACACCTTGAGTGACCACCTGTCCCTATGTATTAGTGTAGTCATCCCCAAACGAGAATATATTCTGGCATGGACACAAAATATTGCTTTAGTCCACCAAAATGGCTACTCTTTACGCTGGGGTAAGATAAACCCTGAAGCGGTCACCAAACAGATCATTGTTAATGCCTATGACCAGATAGCAGTATGCCTACAAGATAGTACCGATCATGCTGACATCTTGAGGGCATTTTCATCTATTACGGAAGAGATCCAAAACTCTTTAAGAGCCTCAAATAAGGCATTCCCGCAAGGATTAACAGTTGGTTTGCCTCAACAGGCACAACAGCGTATACCCGCCTGAAAGACACACTACATAAGATAGAGAGAAATCAAGAAGAGATTAAATCATGTAGGAAGGCATTCAATTTAGCCAGGAAAAATAGCAAAAAAGAAATGAAAGACCAGGCTTGGGACTCACTCTATGAAGCTTCACTGAGGAAGGACTGCACTTCATTTTGGCAGGCAGTACATGCTCCATTTCTTTCCAACAATGATGGAGCCAAGATTGATGTTGCCATTGATGAAAACACATGGATCAATTTTTTTTCAAATGTTTATAGTATTGAGGAGGTTGATGATTCTCCCATTAATACTGATCCAGTGGAACAAGGAGGCACTGTAAGCTTTACGCCTATCGAGCTGCATATCACATTGGACAAAGTGACAGCGGCAATCAATACAAGTAAATGTGGTAAAACTCCGGGGCCAGACAGTGTGCCGATGGACCTATATAAGTGCAACCCACCATTATGGTCTCCGTTGCTGACTCGGGTGCAGGAGGCTTGCTGTGCAAAGGGCTTTATCAAGTTATGTTCTGAATCGGTAATTATACGGATTTTTAAATTTCCCTTTTAGATTCTTTAGTAAAGGTAGTGGGCAGGATTGTCCTAAATAGATTACAAATATGGGCGGAGGATAACAACATTTTAAGTGCTGTAAAATATGGTTTTAGACAACAGCTAGGCATAAATGAGCAAGTCTTACATTTTACTATTTTAATGGTAAAATATACCCAAGCTAAAGAGGGGAACTTTACATAGCATTTCTGGACCTCACGGCCGCATTTGACTGCATTAGTCATAATAGACTCTGGGGTATTTTGGTGGATTTAAAGGTTGACCCACTTTTAGTCCAGTTTCTGAGGCAAGTGTATGCTGGGGTTTCTGCTAGGGTGAGACATGGATTGAGGGGAGAATGCATGGCGTCGTTCCCCATAGAGAAAGGAGTAAGGCAGGGCTGTGTCCTGGCCCTGCTCTTCTTTTCTTTATATACTAATGCTTTAGAGGAAGAACCGGTGGCCAGGACAAGAGACCCATCTTACTATCATAACAAGCCTGCAACGGAAATGAAGAAGTGTACTTTTATTCAGCATCAGTTAACCCTTGTAACCCCCAGTATACAACCTTATTTGGACTGGTATGTTCTTACTAGATTCAGGTTCGATAGTTTTCATCGACTAGTTAGCTTTCCTACAGTAAACAATTGGTCCAGAGATTTATGCCAATGTCCATGTGATGACTATGGGCAGCGCTTTTGCGCCTTCGGTGGCCGGACTATATGTTAGTCAATTTGAAACCCAGCATGTCCTCAATGAAACCAATCCATACTCTTCCAGTATATTATACTGGAAGAGGTACATCGATGACATCATATTGATTTGGGACACTCAAAAAGACCTATCCCAATTTATAGTCTGGCTCAACAGTTTGGATCCCTGGCTCAATTTTACATACACCTCTAGCAATCATAAATTGGACTTCTTGGACCTCACTATCTTCAATGAAGACAACACCCTGCAAACAAAGACCTATACGAAACCAACGGCCAAGAACAGCCTTTTATCGTACAAAAGTTATCATCCAAAACCACTCAGAGTTAACTTACCCTACAGCCAATTTTTAAGGCTTAAAAGAAATTGCAGTAGGAATGAAGATTACAAAACCCAAGCAGAAGAACTCAGTACCAAATTGAGAAATAGGGACTACACCGAAAAGACAATCAAAAATTGCAAAAAAAGAGCCAGTAATCAACAAAGAGAGTGCCTATTACAAACTTACCAAAAAGAACCAATACCAGACCTTACTACTTGTGTGACCACCTTCAACCCAGCCACATATGCCGTACAAAAACTAATAAATAAAAACTGGCACATTCTGAACACAGGAAAATTTGATTGGCCAAAACCCAGATTCGCCAATCGCAGATCAAAAAACCTTAAAGACGCTCTAGTGCACACTCGCCCTCTAAAACATAAACCAGCAACCTTAACGAGAGATGCAACAATGACACCCATAACAGGACATTACCCCTGTGGGATGTGTGCCGCATGCAAGACCACATCAGTTTCCAAAACATTACAATTATCAGAAAACTTTACATGGACACAAAAACAACACACTACCTGCAATTCCTCCCATGTTATCTACATGGTGAGCTGCCCCTGTAAAAAACAATATATAGGGATGACATGTCGCAAAATTAAAACACGGATCAGTGAACACAAAAGTAATATTAGACTGAAAAAGAATACTACTAAATTGTGTTCACACTTCATTGAAATTAACCATTCCTGCGATGATATACACTGGACAGTGATCGAGATGCTGACGGATAAGTCACAGAACGCAGAAAAAGTACTGTATGAAAAGGAGCAGAGGTGGGTGAACCGATTGCGCACTCACGAACACCGTCTAAATGATAACATCATGTGGCACCACTTTGCTCATTGACCTCATGAACCTGGTATATATTTTTTGATAATGCAAAAGTATATCAATGGGAACAAATGCATCTTCTGGAATAACGACACTACCCTTTATGCATTGAAAAGGTAAACAAATTCAACCATACCAAGATGTCTACCCATAATGACGCATACGACCACTATGCCTGTTTAATAACAACTTCATCGTTAAGAATCACCTGGTTTTCCAAAAAATAAGAACAAGCAGGCTCCTTTAATTACAATTGACTACCCAATTGCGGTCCCTTTAAAATTGAGCAACCGGAACACCATCGATATCCGGGGGCAGAGCCAGCACTAGTCAGGAAACTCTCCACACGCGGGTAATGGCGCCGATAGAGAGACCTTCAATTTTACGGTAAGACGCAGCGCCCCCTTTTTCTGTCTAACCCTGCGACCATCTCTTTACAATCCTACTAGCCCTGCGCTTAAAAGCGATCTCCCCCGCTGCAGCCACGAGTTCTACAAATTCAGGCAGGACGCCCCCCCTTTTACTAACTATACTGTGTATATTTCATTGCTCGGCGCTAAGTGTTTCCAATTGTTTATGCACCGCTTAAGACACCATTATCTCCGACGCATTTGTTTTTAGAAAGGTATGTTACCCTTATGTTCCGCCTAAACTATGCTGAACCCCCACCTTAGATCTAACTTGGCAACAATGGGAAAATACGAGCTCAGCCCATTGTTAACAGCATTCTAATGAGCGCCAGACGATGTAACAACTACCTACTACCAGCTACAGGCGCCCCAGTGTTATCCAACCTAGGCTATGCATGCAGAGTATAAGATCAATTCTGCAATTCAGATACTGTATGAATTTAACATGCGTTTACAATAACTGAGCACAATAACCTTCCTCCCCATGATTTTCTCTAGAAAAGGATAATGTCTTTCCCACTGTATAGAATGAACTTTAGACAATACTACAGTTGTTCGCACTAACATGCAATTCTCTTTCAGAACCTGGATAATTGATCTTATCTTGAAAAGACAAAATAGATACTGCACAAATAGTGTGAGTATATCTCTTTGTTTTGTAAGTCCTGACGAAAGCTCCACAGACCCCTCGGGCCTAAGGAACTGAAACATGTCGACGAATCCACAATAATCCATATACTTACAGACCTAGTAACTCGGTCTGTATTAAGTATTACATCATTTTAATCCTACTGGGAACCTACCCCTTAATAAATCCTTGGGGTTGTCTTCTCATTTTTAATTACTATTTTTGCACATCACTTTTCTTTTCTTTTCTTTTTCACATTGTAAGTGGGGAAACCCTCAATCTCTGGACACTGCACAAAACAACCCAGAGGTGCCTCTGGATGAGGCTGGCAGCCAACGCACTGAAGAAAACCCAATGATAACCGCCAAAACTTCAATGCGGGGCGGATGAAACACATATACCGCACTCCGAATAGCATTGAGTTTTTTGAGGGTACTCTTCTTCCTTGAACCTAAGGTTGTAAAGTGTAACAAGTGTCCATTTTAATTTTTGATAAACTTGTACTCTTACCCCGGGGAAAGAAACGGACACAGTGATTCCTCATCCCTCCCTGTTGATGAACCTTCATGTGATGAGATGGTCATCCAATCAACAATACATGTGATTTTACTTTGCACATTTTATTCATCCTATAGAGCTAGATGGACTTTGCCCCTTTTGAGGAGAGGGGGAAGGAGGCAATGTCGCCCTGCCTTTTTATATTTGCAATTGCTGGAAAATGTTTACTGTGTGGGTGTTATGGCTGGATTTCTGAAATCCATATTGAGAAAAATGAAAAGTATAATTTGTTAAACTGAGTTTGTCTTCAATTTCAGTTTCTTCTCTCATGGGATTATAGACCCAACCAATGGGTACTGCTAGAATTAAGATGTATGTATAGATTGGATTGATGTGTGTATTTGTAATTTTTAACTCTGAAAGATTTTAACATGCTCCTTTTATTATTTTTTAATGCTAAAATTCGAATAAAGTATATCTGAACATAGTATGGGGCAGAATTGTGGGGCACTGTTCGACCACCAGCTTGAGCAAGGTAGAGAACAATTTTATGAGGCAGTTGTTAGGCCTCCCTCTCAGCACCCCCATCACCCCATTACGTTTGGATTTGGGCATTAGGCCCATCATCGATGAAATCACCTCAGAACTGTAACCTTTTGGCGGCGGCTATAGGCGACCCCGGAATTGGCCACCAATCGATCAGAATTTAGAGAGCTTCTGAGCCTACCAGGCATTACAAAAATACCCTGGCTCATGCATATAAGGGACCTTTGTATCAAACTGGACAAAACAGATCTATGGAGTACACCTGAGGAATCATGCCCCCTGATTTCACAGTTGGAATTGCTAAGATCCTACAGAACATTTACACTTTCTGTCACCCAGGAAAACTCGTCTTGCCGCCACTTGACAGCTGATTTTATGCAGATCAAAGACGAGTATAGCATGGAACCTTTCCTGGACGACATCCAACCAAATTTGGTCAGGAAACTGTATGTGCAGTTTAGACTAGGGACCTTACCGCTCCATGCCTTTACAAATAAATGGTCGAATACTCACTCTGGTGGATGCCCTGCTTGCAATTGTAAGTAAGAGACAGAGCTACATGCTCTCTTCTTTTGCCCCGCCTATACAATACCTCGGCAGCGCTGGGTTATTCAACTATGTAGGAAATTAGGTTTTGTGCATTGTGCTGAGGCATTGATAGTTTTAAAGTAAGACACCCATGCCCCCATTGTGTTCGCTATATCTCGTTTTTTAAAATCAATGTGTCATGTCAGGCAGACTTTTTTAAGCTAATATTTATGATTGTAGCATTTTAACTCCATCTTTACTCATTTTATTCTGGTTTTATTATTTTAATTTTAATAGTATATATTGTCATGCATGTTTGATCATGTTCTTTTAACAGATGAATGTACTGTACCCCACTCCCGGATCAGGACCAGGTCCGATCAGAATCAACAATACACTTTATTATGGTCAACAGGTATTTACATGTACAGTTTTTTGTTTTTACTGTTAGATTAACAAATTGTTACCTATCATCTTGTATTTAACTGTACATATTTCTTGTGTTATTATGACAATGCGCTTTCATTGTCCTTGAGACCGAAATAAAGTTATTGAATGGAATGGTATGGTATTGCCAAATAATACAAACTTACTGGGCTGACGCCCTGGAGCAACTGAATAGAGTAACAGGGCGGAAGATAGTATTGGAGATAATAACCTGTCTCCTCGGTTTGGTCCCCAAGAATCTGAGGCGTAAAGTGAGTACAAGATTCCTGATTCTGGGGCTTGCAAGAGCTTGAAGGAGAATAGAAATCCACTGGCTTACTCCGCAGGGGCTGCAGGTGGATAAATGGATAAATAATTTAAAAGAATGGGCACTGGCTGAGGAGGAACATATGAGGAAAACTAGAAAAAATTATATGCTCCCAGAGGTACTGATGGCGTGGGGGGCGATGGTACAAACGATAGAAGATCCTGCCTTACACTCTCCCCGTGAATCGCAGGACAGGGAACATCACACTAGGGTTGCTACTCATAGTCAGGAAGCAGGAGGATGGGACACCCAAAGACAAATTTGGATATAGGTTTTGGATATCGATCTGGCAGGAACCGGTAAAGGGGGGGGGGGTTGGGTGGGTTGAGAAGTTGTTAGTCAATATATTTAAGCTTAACAACTGAATCTCCTGAGGGAGAACTTGTAACAGAAGAATCTTTTTTTTGTATTGAGATATTGAACATACAGCGTTACATGTGGGATAAATGCCTGTATATGTGTATTGACTATGTTTTTGAAAAAAATTAAGAAACTTAAAAAAAAATGTTAGCAAGAGATTTGTGTAGGGATCCACACTGTAAATAGTTTTAGTACTAACTTCTACAATAATGTTATTGTATTGTTTTATTTTTAACATTTTTGCAATGTCATTTGTATGGGGGAATGCAGTGTCTAACATTTATATGACAATTTAAAAAAAATATTTTATTGTCTTATTATTTTCATATATTTTACATGTGATTGGTGTAGGAGCCAGCAACTTCGAAACGAAAGTTGATAGACTTTGTTTTCCCTTTACATATTATGGAGTGTCATTTCCTGCCTCCATCAATTTTAGTGTAATTCCTTTGCAGGACCTGTAAGTGACCAATGACCATGTGTGACTTACTCCTTACCTTGTCTTTGCTGGAGTGGATTTTGCCAGTTTGGGCTGTAGTACTACTGTAGGAAATGTGAGTGTAACATTAGTGATGCCCAATGACCATGTGTGATGTGCGTCTCACTCCAAGTCTTTGCTGGAGTAGATTTTCCCTGTTAGGGCTGTGGGACCACGGTGGGCGATGTGAGTGTAAAATTAGGAAATTTCACGTAGCTCATTAGGAAATTGCACGTGGATTCTCTTTTGATATGTAGGTGAATGCCCCTCAATGCATCCCTCCTTGATTTTCTCTTTCCTTCTTCCACTTTTTTGTAGATAGTTCCAATTTTCCAGCCACTTGCTGCCACTCTGAAATTTTCACCTTAAACATGTGTGCAGATTTCTATGCATTGTAAGTGGATAACTGTGCACCACAGAGATAGAACCATTGTGGATGTTGTTATATGCCCATGCATCTGTGAATTACATTTAGGAGTATGTGAAGACGCACTATAGGAATTGTATACCACATTCTATTAGATGCCTTTGTGAATTGTGCCCCATAATTGTGCCTGTGGTTACATATGGTAAGCATTTGCACTCACTTTGGGACTGGGATTTATTTTGTATCATCAACATTTGTCTCAGAACATGAGAGTAAGGCAGAAAAGGGACAAAGGGAGAATTGAAAGGTAGGAAAACAATGACAAACTCGGAAAGCAACAATGAGAAAGATCCAGTTAGATAAAGATACATTAAGTGTATGGTCACGGATGGAAGGGTTATGAGGTGCAATACAAATTAGACAAGAGTGGTATTTGGAAAGCCAAGGATTTGGAAGTACCAGAAATGAGCTCCTAAAATGCTTTAGGCTCATCAACTTATTTATTTATTTATTTATTTACTAGTTACGCACTGAACGGTTAAAATGGACAATCATGGGACATTACATTCACTCTTGTATTGCCTACTGCTCCATTTTACCTGCACAAAAGCTACACTGACATCATGGTGGGTATCATTTTGCCAACCCGGCAGACACATATATATATTATTTACTGAAAAAGACATGGATTAAAGGACATTAACTGTTAGCTGTACACTGAAATTTCCTAGTTACATTTCAGAGAGCTTAGTATAACTTGCACCCCTATCATGTACTGTTTACGACCTCACATATTACATCATTCATGATATGTTCAATTGCATGATTGATGATATCACTGATGACACCTCAAATGACATAATTGATGACATCATTAATGAGGGTGAAGGCTGTACCTAGTAGGGCCTTAGCAAGCTAATGGGGCTTGAACGTTTGAAGGGAGTGAGTGTCTGTGAAGTGTTTTATACAGGAGAAAGGCTGTGCGTAGTAGGGGCTTGACCATCAATGAAGCTTTGAAGTCTAGAGAAAGTGGTCTCTCTGTGAAGAACTGTGCACAGTGCGAAGGCTGGGCATTGGAGGGGCTTGGTCACCTAACAGGGATGGAAAATCTTCAGGGAGTGGGCTTCTGTAAAAAAGAGGGCACTGGGAAAAGACTGGGAAAAGTAGTGTTTTAGCCACCTAATGGGCTTGGGTGTCTAGAGGTAGTAGTTTTACCTTCAAGAGCTGCGTATGGGGTGAAGGCTGTGCATTGAAGAGGTCTCTCCTCGGGTTAAAGGATATTTGAAACACCTGGAATTTTGGTCTCTCCCCGGGTCGAAGGATATTTGAAACAACTGGAATTTTGGGTCGCTTTTTTATGAAAATTGATTTATAGGGAAAAAATATTGTCCTGAAGTAGGTGAAGAAAGTACTGTTCACTGAAGCACCGTATCGACTCTTCATAAAGTTTGCTTGTTTTTAAAAATGTGTTCATTAATTGTTAATGTATATGGATTGTATTTTCTCTGTGAGAACATGTTTTTTACTTATTGAGAAGTGCTATTCCTTTTATAAAAAATAAATATATTTTCATATATATTGACATTATTGTTTTTTCATTTCTAAAACTTGTGAACAAGTTTGTGGTACATGGTATAGACTGTTGTACTGTTGAGACTATACATAGCACATGATCCATGTTTTCTGATGATGGTTTCAGGGCGGCCATGTAGATGTTGAAGAGCGTGTAGCTGAGCAAGGATCCTTGGGATACTCTGCAGCTGATCTCTGTGGTCTCGGAGAGGAGGGGCGGGATTCTTATTCTTTGAGTTCAGGCGGTGAGGGAGGGGCTCATCCAGTCTAGGGCAGTTCCTTGTATGCTGGCGTCATGGAGTCTGGCGGTTAGTGTGCGGTGGGAGACGGTGTTGAAGGCTGCTGAGAGGTCTAGAAGGAAGAGTGCTGCCATGTGGTCCTGATCGAGGAGAGTGCAGATGTTTTCTGTGGTGACCAGGAGGGTGGTTTCAGTGCTGTGGCTGCTTCCTAAACCAGATTGGGGGTGTTGAGGACAGAGTTGGTTTCTATGAAGTTTGTGAGCTGGATATTGACAATCTTCTCGGTGACTTTGGCTGCAAAGGGGAGAAGAGAGATGGGTTCTTGAGGTCTGTCTGGTCTGCGAAGGGCTTCTTGAGGAAGGGCTTGACTTCCACACATTTCTAGTTGTCAGGGAAGGTGCCGGTTTTGAGGGTGAGGTAGATCATGCATCATTGTTCGGGTGCTATTGCAGTGGTGGGTCTGTGGAAGGTGTGTGGTGGGCAGGGGTCAGTGAGGTCTCCTCAGTTTATGCTTACCATGGTCTTAGCTGTGTCTTCTGTGGTGACAGGGGCCGAGACGGTGATGGTTGGCTGAGTGGCTTTGCCAGTGGTGAGTATAGTGTTGGTGCATTGGTTCTGCTAGTTGAAGTTGCCTTGATCTTGATCTTATGTTGGAAGTAGGAGCCAAATTTGTTGCAGAGGTCCTGGGAAGGAGGGGAGTCTGAGGTTTTGTTGGGGGGTTTGGTGAATACTTGTATGATGCTGAAGAGTACCTTGGGGTTGTGGGAGTTGGAGAGGATTCTGTCCTAGATGAAGTTCCTCTTTGTGGATCTGATGCATTGGTGGTCCTCTGTCATGGTGGTTTTGTATGCCATGCGTGCTTCTGAGGTTTTGCTGTTCCTCCATGTTTTTTTGAGTCATCAGCACATGCATCTGGATTCTCAGAGGTTGGTGGTGAACAAGGTGGCTTTCGAGGGGCGTTGCCTGTCTGAGTTCCGGAGAAGGGTGAGCGTTTTTGCACATTTTAATGAGTTAGTTGGCTGCAGATTTGATGTCAGTCATGGAAGGTGGAGGGGCATGTTTGAAGTGCTCTTTGGTGACCTTGCTCCAGTTCCTGCGTGGGGTGCTTGGAGTAGGCTAGTGTGCAGTGAGAAGGAAAAATGGATGCAGTGGTGCTCCGTCCAGAGGGGTTATGTGGTATGTCTGAAGAAGATGGGGTCAAGGGGGTGTTCTGCCTTTTGGGTGGAGATGGTGATGAGCTGTTTAAGTCCAATATAGGTGAGGTTGTCCAGGAGGGCAGCGGAGTTGGGGTCGCTGAAGTTGTCATGGTGGAAATTCAGGTCTCCGAGCAGTACGTAGTCCATGGAGGCAAGGGTGTGATGCGCTATGAGGTCTGTGGTGCGTGGTCCGGGAGGTCTGTATGTGACAAAGCCCTGGACTGGACCACCTCCTTCCTCACCAACAGAACCCAGAGGGTCCATCTCCCCCATTCCATTCGGAAGCCACCAAGATCATCTGCGGCATGCCCCAAGGATCATCCTTCAGCCCTTCCCTTTTCAATAACTAAGTGGCACCGCTCGCCAACATCGTCCGCTCGCACTGCCTCAACATCGTCTCTTACGCCAACGACACTCAGCTGATCCTCAAACTCACTAAGAACCCCGCCACTGCCAAAACCGACCTGCCCAAAGGAGTGAAGGCCGTCGCCAACTGGATGCAGAACAGCCGCCTTAAACTCAACTCAGACAAGACAGAGGTCCTCATCCTCTTCCCCACCCCCTCCGCCTGGGATGACTCTTGGTGGCCAGACGCCCTGGGAACTGCACCCACACCCACCAACCATGCACACAACCAGGGCCGGACTGTGAACCAAAACCGGGGCTGGCAAAGTGCTTGGCTGACCCCCCTCCCCCAGCCCTCCCTGGGGGGTTGTGGATGCTGCCAAGCTCTTTGCCAGGGCCGGTTTTCAGCCGATTTTGTTACAGGGCTGATTTTGCAGCTATGATGCAAAAATGGACTTGTAGCAAAAACCGCCCCTACCCATGCGGCGCACCGGGGGATTGACTGGCGTCTGCTACGGCTAGTTCGGCTCTACACACATCCTGGGGTTCATCCTGGATTCATTGCTCTCAATGACCCATCTATAGATGGATCCCCACCGGAACCAGAAGGACACCCAGATAAACTCCAAAAAAGACTCCAAAGCATACAGAACGCCTCTGCATGGCTCATCCTCGACATTGCCCGCCACACCCACATCACCACCAACCTTAAAGACCTGCACTGGCTCCCTGTCATCCCACACTCACAAAGTGCTCCATAACACCAGACCAGCATATCTCAACAAACGTCCCACCCTCTACACCCCAAACCGCCAGCTTCGCTCCGCTGACCTCGCCCTTGCCACCGTCCCACGCATCCACAGGACTGCCACAAGTGTCAGATCCTTCTCCCACCTCACCGCCAAGACCTGGATAACTCTCCCCATACAGCTGCGACAGACCCAGGACCTGCTGACCTTCAGAAGACTCCTCAAGAACTGACTTTTTGAGCAGTAGCAGCTTCTCCCCCCCCAGTACCTTGAGACCCTCACGGGTGAGTAGTGCGCTCTACAAATGGTTCGATTGATTGATTGATTGATGGCCGCAGTGGATTCGCAAACCCTCCCGACCACAAGCTTTATTCTAATTTTCAGTCAACACTCCAAAACACAAAAAAGGGGGGGAGGGCCAATATTGTTTAAACTCCAATACCCTAGGCCCCCTAGTACAAACCAATGATCCCACAAGAGGGGTATATAGAGTACACAAAAAGGACACAACAAGGGAAAATTATCCAATTTGGAAAAACTGCCCTCACTCACATACCGAGGTATGTGACATGCTTCATCATAGGGCCTGCTACATACGCCCTGGTGTAGCCATATCCAGGGCGGAGCATTAGGGAGGGGGAAAAAATAATAAATTCCACACTACGAGACATACAACCAAATAAGTCAATACGTACAATGAGTAACACACATGAGTAATAGAACGTGCAGTGAACACCTAGTGGATTAACTGATAGTGTGACAAAAAGGTGCAGTAAGGATGTGAATAAAACTGATTAAGGGTGCCAATAGAAATAATTACTTTATTAGACGCAATTTGATACCCCTATCAGGATTAAAAATAAGAAAAGGATGGGAAAATGTCTTATTGAGAAAATGAGGTCTATGCAACCCTCACCTGTCCTCCTTACCGTTCTCTGAGGCTAGCCCTGCCAAAAGTTCCTGTACCTTGGAGCACCGCGTAGATGGGGAACGCGGTGTCAGGTTAGGTATTTACCGAAAAAAGAGAGGAAGAACCATTTCCTACTCTGCCCCTGCCGACGGACGTCACACGTGCCAGGACGTCATGACGTAAGACGTCGTAATCTTTTGGGTACTGTCGGGAAATGTAGTACCCGACTATATCGCCAATCTGTCCACATAATTGCAAAGGCACGGAGGGCTGGTATACAAAGCACACCCCGTTATCCCCCATGGACAAGGTCAATAAATATCCATAATCGAGATTGCTCGCACAGTAAAGTTCAATGAAAGTGTTTAATGAAATCAGTTGATATCGAGAGAGCCTGTCATTCGATAATTTAAAGTCATATTACCCCAAACCCCGAGTGTCTGGACCCGCACTCTAAACTAATGCATAAATGATGTGAAGGGGCATTACCAATCAATATAGGTACCCCGGGGCTGGGAGGAATGGGGGATGTTTAATGGGCATACTTCATATTGCTTCACCAGGACAGAACAATCATCACCACGAGGGGGGTTGTAAAGGAGGTATCCTCATGCTCAAGGTTAGTGACTAACCATGAGTACCAGCAAAGGATTATACCAGTAGTGTGACTATACTCTATTTGGTGTCCCAAGCCATACTTAATGAAAGAGAATAAGCACCAGAAGTTCCCACAAAAACCTAATGTATAGAGAATGTCTTCAGTTGTTACTAATAAGACGATGATCCAAATATCCCTGTCAGTATTACATCAAAGTGTTATGTTTATTGTCTTCCCAATGCCTGCCAAGGAATGTCATAGTTTAGTCCCACTAGGTGGCTTCTCAGGCGGTACACCCATCGCTGTTCTCACTGGAGTAACACCCTTTGGTCATCTGTTTGATGTCTTCCAGGTTTTACCTTCTCTATCACGGTCCATCTGAGGTCTTCTATACTGTGTCCAGTTTCAAAAAAGTGGGCTGTAAGTTTTGTGTTTGTCTTGCCACATCTTATTGTGCTCCGATGTTCCGTGATTCTGGTGCGCACCTTTCTGCTTGTCATCCCTACATACTTTTTTTGACAAGGACAGGTTAGCAAGTAGATCACTCCCTGGTAATTGCAATTGGTGTGAGATCTCTGTTCCCAGGGAGTGCGGAGCCCTAGATCAAGAGAAGTAGAGTTGTTAGTCAAGTGGCAGACACTACATGAACCGCAACGTGTGTGTCCGATCAATATGGGTAAACCTGTCACAGTAGTATTCTCTCTTGTTAGCCCCAGGTCCCTGGGTCTGGTCTGAATGAGAAGATCCTTCAAGTTCTGACTGCGTCTAAGGAAAACAGAAGTGTCTCTATGTTCATACCCCCTGTATTGAGTATCTTCCAATTCTTCAGAACCAACTTTTTAATTAGGTGTGATACGGTGTTAAAGGTGGATGCAAACATCGGTTTCTTAGTTTGGGGTCTCATGTTCTTAGACAGCAGAGCGTCCCGGTTGGCATTAAACGCTCTTTTGCGGGCTCTCTTGATGACTCTGGTTGGGTATCCCCTCTGTTGTAATCTCGTAGTCAGGGCTTCTGCTTCCTCAGTGAAATCATCTTTTTCAGAGCAATTGCGGCGGATATGGAAAAATTGTCCTACTGGTAAATTCTCCCGTAGGGAGCGCGGATGGAAGCTCTCGAATGCCAGTAGAGCGTTCTTATCAGTGGGTTTATGAAAGACCCTTGTTTTTAGGGTACCGCCACTAGGTTCAATAACCAGGTCCAGGAAGGGTAGGTTGGTCTTAGTGATGGTCGAAGTGAAATGGAGGAAGGGATTCTAGGCATTGAGCCAGTCAAGAAAAAGTTCAACAGATGTTCTCTCGCCCCTCCATATCACTAAGACGTCATCGATATAACGTCTCCACAACCTCAGGTTGTTCGTCCATGGACCACTGGTATTCAGCACTGTAAGTTCTTCAAAAGCCCCAACATAAAGACCCGCAGAGCTAGGGGTAAAAACACTCCCCATGGAAGTGCCATGGGTTTGAAGATATAGCCCCCCCTCAAACTCGAAAAAGTTTTTGGTGAGGGCTATTTCAGCCAGGTGTAAAATAAAGGCCGTGGGGTTTCATATTGCCAATCCCTTTCAAAAAGTAGAGATTCTAAGACCCTGAGTGTCTCCAACTGTGGAATGTTCGTATAGAGGGCCTCTAGATTAAGCCCTATCAAGAATTCATGGTCAGGATCGAATGGTATGTCTTTCAACAGGTTTAAAATGTCCAGGGTGTCCCTTAGGTAGGTGGGTAAGCGCTGTACCATCGGCTTCAAGAAGAAGTCGCAAAATTGTGAGAGAGGTTCTAGCAAAGACCCCATTCCGGAGGCAATGGGTCTACCGGGAGGGGGTCTTGCTGTTTTGTGGATCTTCGGAAAGCAGTAGAAATAAGGAACCCTCGAATGTTTGTTCACAAGGAACCCAGCTTCCTTTTCCGTGATCCAATCGTTACTCCTCGCCTCTTCCAGTCAACACTCCAAACCAGAAAGTGTTGGCAAAATGAAGAATTAAGCATAAAAAACAAGAAAAGGCGCAGGGTAAAAACACCCTGACCTCCAAGGCCTGCTCAGGGGGTCCCACAAGGACCCCCAGGCCCCAAAAAGCATATTTTTTAAAAAATCTGCCAAATTCACGCTGGGGCGCGAATCCAGACCGAAAAAAAATGCACTTTGTTTTCAAAAAGCCCCCGGGTGGGCCAGGTCCCGGGGCACTCATAAATCATGTTGGGGGGGCCCGCAGGGGCCCCTGATGCCCCGGGGACCAACACCTCCCTGGGGCTTTTTGAAGAAATGTGTGGTGTCCCAACCCCCCACGCTGCTCCGGGGACCGCCACTTCCCTGGAGCATTTATCTAAATTGGCGGGGGCCTCGGAGGCCCCCCTGAGCCCCGGGGACCGCCACCTCACCGAAGCTAAAAAAATTATTAGTGTGGGGGGCTTAAGCCCCCCACACTGCCCCAGGAAACACCATCTTCCCGGGCACGTAATATTGAGATATGGGGGTCCCTGGGGACAACCACCTACCCGGGGCTTCACAAATGTTGGGAGGGGGTCAACACGGCCCCCCCTCCTGGAGCCCTCAATGGCCCTGGGGACTGCCACCCTCCAGGGTTGGCTCCTGCAGTGTGCCGGGGTGCCTGCCCCTGGGACACTGCTGTTTGCTATGGCAGAGTGGGAACACGGCTCCCGCCCTGCCATAGCAAACACTGGTTTGAATTTTGTAAGGGAGAGCAGGTGTCCTGCTCTCGCTTACAAAATCCAAATCAGATTGCTACAAGGGGAGCTGCATGTCAGGAGCTCCCCGTGTGGAAAAGAAATGCAGGGCTCCCGCAGGAGGCGGTGAGCCAACAGGGACTGTGGGGGCATTGGTCTCCCCATGGTCCCCAATGGAGTGGCCAGGCCCCAGGGGATGGGGTCTCTGGGGCTAGAAGTGGCCTAGGAGGGGGGCCACGCAGCCTCCCTCCCTCAAATAAAAATAAATAAATAAATAAAAGAGGCACTGCTTTAGGGGATAGGGTCCCTGGGGCCAATAGAGACCTCAGGAGGGGGGCCATGCAGTCCCCCTCAGTAAAAAGTATATGTGTGGCCTGGCCCTGGGGGATGGGGTCCGCAGGGCCCCAATTATTGTAAAAGTAGGGAAGCCACACAGCCCACCTTGTAATTTTTTTTTTTAAAGCCGGTATCACGGCTAGGCCCGCCCCCTCCCTGCAGCACCCAGCAAACATGCCCTTGAATACTGTGGGTCCTTGATGGCCAACTAGCCCACCAGGTACCTCTAGTATGCACCACAGAGCTGCGTTGCAGAGAGGTGTTCAGAGGCCATGCCCCTTTTTTAACCTCTCTGCAGCGCAGCCCTGTGGTGCTTACTGGAGGTACCTGGTGGGCTAGTTCGCCCCCAGGGAGCCTCAGGACTCAAGGGGAATAAATCCCCCAATTTACAAAGCACCAGGGGGCGCGTTTGCACAGTGGTGCAGGGATAGGGCGGGGCCTGACATAGCAAGTGTGAAACGTACCCCCTGGCACATTGTAAATTGAGGAATTAAGTCCCCTTGAATACTGAGGCTCCCTGGGCACCACCTAGCCCACAGGTACCTCCAGTATGCACCACAGGGCTGCATTGCAGAGAGGTGGTCTGAGACCATGCCCCTTTTTACACCTCTCTGCAGCGCAGCCCTGTAGTGCTTACTGGAGGTACTTGGTGGGCTAGTTGGCCCCCAGGGAGCCTCAGGATTCAAGGGGACTTAATCCCCCAACTTAAAACGTACCATTGGGGGCGTTTGCACACTTGTCACATCAGGTCCCGCCCCTCCCTTCACCACTGTGTAAACGGGCCCTCTGGCATGTTACAAGTTGGGGGATTAACTCCCCTCGAATCCTGAGGGTCCCTAGGGTTGAACTAGCCCCCCAGGTACCTCCTGTAATCACAACAGAACTGTGTTACAGAGAGGTGTAAAAAGGGGTGTGGTCTCAGACCACCTCTCTGCAAAGCGGCTCTGTGGGGCTTACTGGAGGTATTGGGGAGCTAGTTGGCCCACAGGGACCCTCAGGATTCAAGGGGACTTACTCCCCCAATTTATAACATGCTAGGGGGTACATTTGCACAGTGGTGTAGGGAGGAGGCAGGGTCTGATATAAGAAGTTAGCAATCCTGCTGTGTGAGACTTACTGGTGATAATAAAAGGGGTAGTTGGCCCCCAACGTTGATGTTGGTGGCAACTATTCCTCCTGTAACTTCCAGTAAATCCCACACAATGGGACTGCTAGGAGGTGTTTCGAAGGCCACACTCACCTTTCTCCACCACTCTGAAAACGCTACTGGTATGTTATAGTTAGAAATTAGCATGTAAAAAACTTTGAAATTCACTGAAAAAAAACATAGGTTTAAGGCACGTTACACTTAGAAATGAGCATTTAAAAAACCATTGAAATTCACTGAAAAAAACATAGGTTTTAGGCATGTTATAGTTAGAGATTAGCATTTAAAAAAACCTTAGACATTCACTGAAAAAACCATAGGTTTCAGGCACATTATATTTAGTTGGACATTTCAATTCAATTCAATTCATTATTCTTTATTTCGGTTAAACAACCTTAAAAGAATGCAATACAATACAATTTTAAAACATTACAATACAATATACATATCTACCCAGTACCGGGTTAAGATTAAAAGGAAACTAGCAGCAAGGTCCTTCGCGGTTAGATTAACACACATGTTCGAGGAGTACTTGATAGATGACAATTCATTAAGTTTAAAATAATACTATAAAAACAGCACAACATCAAACGCTAAGATCAGGCCAGTTTCTATTATCATTATGCTAGTTTAAGTCACTCAATTTAAAGTGCAATATAAATCTAAATCAAATTCAATTACATGCACCACTTAATTGTAGTATTATCAGTCCAGTTGCATTTATAGTTACATGTTGCACACACGTTCCAATGGGCATTACATATATACAATTAGTTCAGGTACGATAGAGTACAAATCAAGGTGCATTTCAGCTGCTAGACTACAATCATGCCGACTGTCTGCTTACATTTTATAGCCATTTCTCTTCCTGACTATCGCTACTGATAGGAGGAAGCGGCCTCAAACTAAATACTACTGGGCGTGCAGTATCTCCTTTAAACACTCTTTCGCCATCTTTAATATGGCGAAGACCCAAAAGTTGGCATATGGGTTTTAAACATTTTTTCCTTGCCTGTAGATAAGCGGGGCATATAAATAGCACATGGGGCTCATCTTCCCTCAGGCCCATTTCACATAATTTGCATAAATCAGATCCAATACTACCTCTTGGTCCTTTGTTGCAGTGCCATTTCGAAGTCCTAGATTTAATTTGAAGGGCACTATAGCGAAATTTTAAATATAACGATATAACGATTTGGCCATAGGTGGGTAGATTTCATCCATAAAGGATTCTAATTTCATGTCCATTTTTAGTTCAAAGAACCTGAGGGTCAAAGTCCCCAGGTTGGAATTTCCCAACACAGAATCTTTGATATATTCCCAATACCTATTCTTAAAGTGAAGTAGTGTGGCTCACTGGTTAGAGGCGGCAGACCCGAGAGCAGAGGACGGCCCGGGACCAGGGTTCGATTCCCGGTGCGGCAGGTTTCTGGACCAGGGTCAGCGGACTCGATAATTCTCTCGCCTCGGTGCCCACTCTGATCAGCGATCACACTCGGCAACTCTGGGCATTAGCTTGCCTCATCTTCACTAACGGCCCCACCAGACCGCCGGGGATGCCTGGTCTCACCCTGGAGATACCCATTAAGGGACCATCTCTCAGGGAAGCCAGGAAGGGTTTCGCAGCGGTCGAAGCGCCTTGGGACCCTCCGGGTAAGTAGTGCGCTATATAAATGCCTATCCATTACATTACATTAAGCATTTTCTTAGAATTGTTGGTAATCGAATCCGGGTCTGACCAAAAGCTACTTAGCCCCAGCTTTATAAACCACTTTTCAATGTAGGCCAACCATGCTAAACATGTGGAATTTGTTATTACCATTATCTCTTTTAACGCCTTTCTATAGTCCGCTAGCTCATCAGTGGACCAAAGACGAACCCAGTATAACAATGGGCGCAATGCAGCGTGGTCATCTGATCGGCGGAAATTAAGATCCCATAGAACCGGGGTGAGGGGAGTGGAGGCAGGTACACCTAAAAGCTGTCTGATGAATTTATTTTCCTGAACTAAGAACGTGCTTTTCGAAACATGTCCCCAAAGTTCTGCACCATAAAGGGAGTCAGATTGCGCTTTGTATTTGAACAAACTAATTGCTGGAGAGACTGATTTATAATAGCTATTTTTGTGTTTCCTTAGAATAGGAGCTTGATTCTGGACTAGTCTGATCTTTGAGGTTTCTAGTTGGGATTTCCAAGATATTTTACTATCTAAAGTGATACCCAGGTACTTAAAACTTTGGACTTCTTCAATTTTTTCATTATTTATAGTGAAAATTTTATTAAAACCTTTGTGTGGGTTGATTGTCATGACCTTGGTTTTGGACGAATTAATTTCAAGCTTCTTGTCCTGACAATACAACCTAAATTTGTTAAGAAGGTTCTGAAGTCCTTTGGGAGTTTGGGAAATTAAAATAGTGTCATCCGTAAATAATAATGCCCAAACGGCTTGACCACACAACTTGGGAGAGTCATGCTCGCAGCCCAAGAGGGTGTCAGGGATGTCATTAACATAAAGGGAAAATAAGGTAGGCGCCATAACACATCCTTGCCTAACTCTTTTCACTATATCTATTTTCTCACTCAACTCCCCATTGGTCCCCCATCTGACTCTTGCAAAATTATTTTTGTGCAGTCTGATCAGTTGTTGGAGAATGTTCCCAGGGACACCCATATCATTTAGCGTTCTCCAAAGTTTCCCCCTTGGAACAAGATCAAAAGCTGCTCTTAGGTCGACGAAGGCCACATATATATGGGAGTTCCTTATGTTAATATATTTCCATACTAGACATAAAAATCTAAAAACCTGGTCCACTGTGCTAATTCTAGATCTAAAACCAGCCTGGTACTTTGTGAGAATAAAATGGTCCTCGACCCATGCACTAAGCCTACTAAGGAGTTGGCGGGCAAAGATTTTTTGCAGCACATCGCTCAAGCTAATAGGTCGATAATGGGATGGATTAGACCTATCGCCTTTCTTAAATATAGTCACGATTTCTGCGCCCCTCCAGGTTTCCGGGATTGGGGCCCCTCGAGTTATTTTATTTGTAAGTAAATTAATATAGGGGGCCCAGATAGAATCCTCATGCTTCCAGAGGTCCCCGGGTTTTCTATCTGGACCTGGAGCTTTGCCCGGTTTCACCTCCTTAATTGCTAAAATGGTCTCCGTTAAGTTAAAAGTTAAGGGGTTCTCATATGGAGCTAGCCTAATTTGTTTTATTACACAGTCTTCCTCTTCTCCCTTGCAAGAATAGAGCAAGGAAAAGTGTTTAACCAAGGTACTTTCTTCAAGAAATCTATCTTTTGCCACTGTAACCCCTTTCGTGCCTGTTGCAATAAGGCTCCAGAAGGAGGTCTGATCATTTAGTTTGCAGGCCTCAAGCAAATCCGACCAGACTCTCTCGTCCCATTCCATCTTGGCTAGCTGGACAGTTTTTTTATAATGTGTCCTCTTAGCTTTAACGATGTCTAGTTGGTTCCCTTACATGGCTTTGATAAGATCTGTTTTGGCTCGTCGACAAGCTTGATTGTACCAAGGATTTTCCAGTGAAGGGGACTGGCGACCGATGTCCTTCCTTTTTATCGCCTTTGTCAGGATAAGGCCAAGTTCGGTAATTAACTGGCCATGGGTCTCCATGACGAAGGAATTATCAATAACAACATCAGCATCAGCTAATGGGGTCATATGTTTAACAAAAAGTTGATAAATCTTCCTGACCCCCATTGCCCAACACCGTAGGCCACTTCAGACACCTGCGATTGTTGAATTCTATAGGTTCATGTGAGGGTATAGAGTCCATACTACCTTTTGCGCTAGAGGAAGTAAAAAGTGAGTTTTGAGCGAACAAAGAGAGTGGAAAGTGATCACTTTCGGTACGCTTATCCACCTTTATGTCCACTAGCATTGGCCATAAAGCCAAGGAGACTAAAATATAGTCTAGATGGCTTACACAGTCCCCTCTAGCAAATGTTGGTCGGGTAGGACAGTCAGAGGAAAATCGCCCATTACATGCACGTAATCTATATTCCAGTGTCATGCTTAAAATTTGTAGGGCACTTGTTGTGCAGGCTACTTTATGCTCTGCATCAACATAAGGAATGTTGTTAGCACTATCCTCGTCCCTGTGGACGTCTTCCAGGCCCAATATAGGCTCAAAATTCCTATTGAAATCACCACCTATAATTAGCATAGGGTTGTGACCAAGCTCCAAAATGATATTACATAACTGCGTTATTACTGGTGACTCCTTACATGAATTATGCGGTCTGCTATAAATATTGATCACGTAAAGTGTGGGTCCTTTGTTTTTTTAGTTCTATGATCAATATATTGGGGTTGTTTGAATCTATTTGTTTAAAGGTAACCCCCACCCCATTGTGATTCTGGCCCAGATCATCAAGCCCCCAGATGATCTGCTACCATGTATGTTAACAGCTGGGATAAAGAAGGACCTATATCCAATTTTATAATAGTTTTCTAGCCCCCAGGTTTCTTGAAATAAAATGAGGTCCCCGCTATCAAGATATTGGTGCCAAGCTGTATCAGGCAGATTCTTTTTATTCCTGCAATGTTCCAGGAGATTAGCCTGGCCTCCCTTGTTCCATTACAGATCACATGCCCAGAGGCCATGATAGTACTCTCAGGAGCAACTAATATTGGTAGATCTGCGTCTACTGGACAAGCCATTAAGGTAGATGGATACGTAGCCCTAGGAGTACATTGGGTCCCGTCATCTAGTATAGGCAGAGATATTTCACTGGCCGGTGGGTTACCAAGTATCGCTACTAATTCTGGTGATTCTTGCCCTTGATAGTTGTATGGGTCAGGAACATTAAGGTTGAAAGTTTGGCTAACACAGTTCAATCTTTCCAGATCCTCAAATATATTGCAGTTTCCCATCCTATTTATCTCTTTCATGGGAATGTCATTTGTAGAGGCAATTCTCTGGGTTATAGAATCGCATACTCCAAGGTCATCAGATACTATGCTACATGCCATATTATGACCCCTCTTGAGTCAGTCGCAGTCATTTAGGCCTGACAGTATCCCGAATCTATTTTCTAGGCTTATCCCCCAATCATTTGCTGGAGCGCCCGCATCCCATCTATGTACCCCTGTATTCCACCTGGGCCTTAAAGTATTAGGGTGTGCCACCCCAAATCTATTTCCTAAGCTTATCCCCCAATCATTTACTGAAGCACCCGCATCCCATCTATGCGCCCATGCGTTCCACCTAGGCCTTGAAGTATTTGGGTGTGTCACACTTTTCTGCTCACCATAAAAAAATTCAAGAGTAAGGGGGATAATAGTTCCACTCCTGCGTTGGGGGGGAGTATGTTTGACAAGACATTAGGTAATACAGCCGAGTTAAAGAAGTTCAATACTACACAATCACCTTTGAACTTTTTTGGTCTGTTCCCTATCCAGGCTACCCTCCTGGCCATCTTGATCTCCCCAGCTAACTGTTGTTTCCCCATGGAGCCATCTGCATGTTGCCTGACAGCCAGTGTAGTGCCTTGCTAGTCAGGGATGAAACAGATTCTGACTGGCCAGGTGGCAAGACGGGTACATTGGCCAGCACCAGCACCAAAGGTGAAGCCTCTACTATAAATTGGAGAGAATCTTTTTCCGGGCACGGTGCAGTTGGCACAATAGGTCTTAATAAAGGGTCTTCTCTTGTCACTGCCTCGTTATCTGTATTTTCTGGTACCTGCCCAGGGAGGATAGTCAATGCGGCGTTTCCACTGCCCTCTGCCCCGCTCACAATATGCTCGTTATTTTTGTCTGCTAAATTTGATACTAGGGTTGTCATACTACATACCTCCTCAGCTATCTTGTTCTGGACCCCACCCAATCTTTTTACCCCAGCAGTGAGCTTGTCAATTTTGCACACCAGCGGTTTGATAATAGCCTTTATCTTACAATCGATCATGTCAGCTATCCTATTAAATAGCTCATCATCCATGATTTGCCTAACACTATCTTCCTCATGATCAATACTTATATCCTTAGTTTTTGGTGGTGATGTAACCCTTTTTCTCCCAGACCGTAATCCCCCACGCTTAAGCTGTGTTTTTCTACATTTTCTGACTGCCCTAGTTACAGGCACAGGGGGGGGAGCTTCCTCAGTTATCACATCCACCTGTGTGTCGGGGTCAGTTTCAGCATCAGTTTCTGCGTCAGCCACCAACAGTGCGCTTTGATCGAAAATTTCATTGACATGGAGGTCAGTGTCAGGGGCGTCACTGTTGGCAGCATGCAGTGGTGTGACTATCGGTGGCGATTCAGAGTGTTGACTCGGGGGGTAAAGAATGGGGGATTGGCTCAGTCCTAATTACTGCCTTCTTTCACTGCTGATTTTAGTTACCACCTGAACCAGATAGGTATTCATGGTATTGGACGCGGTAGCCGCAATTTTTTTAGGCATATTATACAATCGCACAAGTTGATAAAGGGATTGATGCCAAAGAGTAATCAATGCACAAAGTAAAAGAGACTAAATTAAGTAATGTCCCTTAATGCAGTAGGTTCAATTGGGCAATGTAGTCTTACTTCAGGGGTCTACCTCTGTCACAGCATGGGCAGGGGTCTTGGCCAGTCCAGTCACGGACAGTCTCGGACTGTCTAAGACTGTCCGCCCTTTGTCCGGGCTTCGTCCGGGCGTCCCGCTCGCGTCCCGCGAAGCGAAAGTGATGTTGCTTTTAAGCGCCTCCTGGGGCTGGTAGGTGACGCGTGAGCCGCTAGGACTGCTGGGGCTTGTAGTTCCGCCCCCTAGCCCGCTCTCCACACTGCGGCCCCACTCGTGATGTGAACTAAGCAGCAGGGCGGCGGGAGGCAGGCGGCAAGGTCCGCTAAGAGGGCTCTGGTAGCTGGCGCTTTCAGGAGCTTTCAGGCGTGTCAGCAGGAATTGGCAGCAAAGATCATGAGAAATTCCCCAGGCACAGCAGGGTGATGCTGCTTTTAAGCGCCTCCTGGCGCTGGTAGGTGACGCGTGAGCCGCTTGGGCTGCTGGGGCTTGTAGTTCCGCCCCCTAGCCCGCTCTCCACACTGCGGCCCCACTCGTGATGTGAACTGAGCAGCAGGGCGGCGGGAGGCAGGCGGCAAGGCCCGCTAAGAGGGCTCTGGTAGCTGGCGCTTTCAGGAGCTTTCAGGCGTGTCAGCAGGAATTGGCAGCAAAGATCACGAGACATTTCACTCGTAAAAAAGCAAAGAAATGTGGCTATTATAGTTAGTTCAGCTAATTCGGACTTGCACCCCCGCAATGTACTGCTGATGACATCACATATTACATCATTCATGACATGGTCAGTGACATCACTGATGACATCACTGATGACATCTCAAATGACATCACTGATGACATCAACCATGTGAACATCTGATGCACCACCTCACACCCTAATATAACCTTTGATACACCCACTCTAAAATACGGACTACCATTTTCGAAACCATAGACACACCAATACCAGTTACAAAATACGCACAGACTGATTCCTTGGTGTACACACACATCCATTCATTTACCCATACAGTCACTAATACATGCAGTCACTCATCGATACTACACTATCATAAGCACTCCTACACCTACACAGACACTCACACACCACCACACATCCAGAGTTACTCACACACCTAGTCAGGCATGCAAACAATCAATCATACTTCCATTTACTCACTTATACAGACACCACCTCACTTATTCATACAGATGCTAACACATAAATATTCTCTCATAGAACCACTGATACAAGTACACACTCATCCATGCAGCCACTCTCACAATCACTGACTCTTATATATAGTTAGTTATGTTATGTTATGTTATGTTATGTTATGTTATGTTATGTTACATGGGTATTTGTATAGCGCACGTACCTCAACAGGTTTCTGAGCGCTGTGCACTCTCAAGTGTGAACCGTTAAGAAGAAAGAAGAAAAGCAGCTAGTTATATGCCAAGGTAAACAACCAGGTCTTAAGTTGTTTCCTGAACCGAAGATGAAACGCGTTCCAAATCTTAGGACCCAAAAAGGATAACCGAATCCCGCCGATGTGTTTACGTCAGATTCTGGACACTGTCAGAAGGTTCTGATGCATATATCTCAGAGTACGCTTGGGCGAGTGTTTACTGATGAGCGAGACAATAAATCTAGGGCCAGGATCTTGTACAGCTTTAAAAAGTATACAACCAGTTTTATTAAGGCTTGTTGCTCCACTGGGAGCCAGTGCAGGTCTTTAAGCAAAGGGGTGATGTGGCAGCGTCTCTCCTTAAAGTAGATAATTCTTGCTGCTTGATTTTGAATAATCTGAAGACGATTTCTCTGAAATTGTGGTATTCCAACGTAAAGGGCATTCCCATAGTCAATTTTGGATAGAATAAGGGCTATTGTGATTTGGGTAATGGCCTCTTTACTGAAAAAGCGCCTGATCTTGCGCAATTTGTGCAATTGGACAAAGCATGCCGATGTCACTGAGCCAATTTGGGTACTCATAAAAAGATCTGCATCAATATGAAGTCCCAGGCTCTTTATCACTGGTTTTGGGGTGGGTGCAGCACCCAGTTAAGGGGCAATAGGAGGGAGTCCAGTAGGCTAATTTGCTATTAGGGACAATAATCTCGGTCTTTGCAGAATTTAACTTTAATTGGTTGTTATTCATCCAAGTTGTGACATGCAGCATAGACCTCCTAACCCTGGGGCCGATTAGGAAGTCCGTCCGCGATCACCGAGGATGAGGGAACGTCCGCATGGGCTGCGGCGTTCCCTCCTGTGCAATTAGGATGTGACCGCCACCCTGGCGCTCACATCCTCTATTTTTAACATTGCGGCGGTTGCGGCTTCAAGCTGCACCCGCAGCAATGTTAAAAATGCACGCATTGCATTTGTATGTAGAAAGTGTCAGGCACCGCGCAGTGCCTGCCGCTTTCTGCATACAAATGCAGGGGGGTACCATAGGTACCCCTCATGTGCACCCCCCCTTCACCTAGGGGGCCCGCAACGAGCCCCCGCAGTGAAGATCCGTATGCTATTCCACGGCGGAAAACCCGCCACGGAAAAGCATGTGATTCCCTCCATCCTAATAGGGCTGGCGGTGTCTGATAGACACCGCCAGCCATGTTAGTAATTTTCCGCCGCGGTCGGAAGGAGACCGCGACGGAAAAGCTGTGGACGGAATTCAAGACCCACCAGCCATCCTAATTTGGCGGTGGGTCTTTGGAGACTCCGCAGCGGTTTTCCTCATCCTCCGGGCCGGCGGTGGCTTCTGCCGGCCCGGAGGATGCGGGAAAACCGCGATCATAATCGGCCCCAAAGTCTTTGGATTCCGAGGAGTTATCAAGGACAAAAATAAGCTGCATGTCATCAGCATAGTTGAAAATCTTTACCCCCATTTGCCGAAGACCAGAGATCTAGGGGCGTATGTAGATGTTAAAAAGAAATGGCAAGAGGGAGGAGTCCTGTGGAACACCACAGCTCAGAGCTACTGTTTTAGACTTAAAAGGCAAGAGCCACACTGACTGTTTACGGTCTTCCAGAAAGGATCTGAACCAGTCAAGTGCAGGACCCCCGAGACCCGCCGCAGCAATGCGATCCAACAAGATTTTGTGGTTCACAGTGTCGAATGCAGCAGATAGGTCAAGGAGGAACAGGGCCTGAGAATAATCAATATCAGTCTGTCCCTTGAGGTCGTCCAGAACCGATAAGATCACAGATTTAGTGGAGTGTGCAGGGCAAAAGCCTACCTGGTGAGTGTCCAGGAACTTGGAAGTTTCTAAGAATGAGCTGAGAAAAGTGGCCACATGAGTCTTCAGAAGTTTAGCCGTGAACGGGAGAAGAGAGATCAGTCTGTAGTTCTTCAGCTTATTGGGCTCTATGCCTTGCTTTTTTTGAAGTGGTATGACCACTGCTTCTTTAAAAGCAACCGGTACAGTACCACGGGACAGTGAAAGATTCAAAAGCTGAAGAACAATGTCAGGGAAGGACTGATGGATTGCTTTCAAAATGTTATTGAGACAGTCCTCCTTGGGGAAGCCTGATTTGACCTTAGCTACGAGATCCAAGAAACGTTTCTTATCTAACATAGGGAAGATGCTAAAAGAGTGTGAATTGGAGTGCTACAGATGTGGGGGACAATAGACTTTTTAATGCTTTTTATTTTTTTCTATGAAAAAGGAGTTGAGATCATCGCAAAGTTCCTGGCTAGGCACAAAGGTTGGGGTCACGCCGCTTGGATTAGAGAGTTCTTTCACTATCTTAAAAATTTCTTTAGAGCCATTGTTGGAGTCGAGTACCCTATTAGTGAAAAAGGCTCTCTTAGCCTCCAAAATAGCTGCTTTATACAAGCGCAAATTAGTGGTAAAATTTCGTTTATCTTCTTCTTTATAGGATTTACACTATCTTCGCTTAGATTGGCATACTTGAAGTTTGAGTATTTTTAGGTGCTTATTAAACTATTTAGAAGCTTCATGCTGCCCAGGGTGGTAAGTTTTAGTCTGTAGAGGGGTATGGAGGCTAAAGGCCTTCCTTTGCCAGTCAGTAATATCTTTTTCACAGTTTTCTGGATCGCCTTCAGATGCCGGCTGCTCCCTGGACAGCGTATCTATTAATTTTCCCAGATCAACTCGGCTCTAATTTCTGTAGGTACTTTTGGAGTGAGAGGGATTAAGAATCAGTAAAGGAGCATGCAGATTAAAATTGATGATATCATGATCAGACCATGCACAAGGTTAAACTACCAAATTTAGCAGGTTGACATTGATAGACCACACTTGATCCAGGGTTTGGCCTTTAATGTGCGTGGGGGTATGAATATTTGGGTGAGATTAAGACAGGCAAGGGACTCAGTGAGTTCCTTGGACGGCTTTTCCCCATCAGTCTCATTGGCCCAGTAGTTCAGGTCTCCTGTGATCATTACTTTGTCGTAGTCAGTAGTCAAATATAATTGGCAATGACTTGAGGAAAGTCAGACATTGGTATAGGAGGTCTATATAATACCACACAAATCAAGGTACTAGTGTGCAGGTTTAATTTGACTACAAGAGAGACCATTGAGGAAATTTCAAAGTGAGGCAGAGTAGAGGCAGATAATTCTTTTTTGATGACCGCTGCCACTCCTCCCCCTCTTTTCCCTGGCGGTCTGTCAGTACATAAAAGAAAGTAGTTATCAGGAAGGGCTGCCAGAAAATCAGGGGTAGACTCCTCTGTGAGTCAGGTTTCAGTCAGTAATAGCAGGTCAGGTGCATTAATATCTAAAATATTGTATATTTCTAATTGATGTTTAGCCAGGGAGTGTTTGTTGAAGTACATAACATTAAAGTCTATGATGATGGTAGGTGCAACTAACGAGCTCATAGGACATTCACTTGTATTGAGGGTATCCATAAAAGCTGAAGGTTTGGGATTTAAATGCTCCAAGGATTGCAGTTTTTGTAGAATTTCCCCCTTCAAGTGAACGTACCTTGTTTGGTGCCAAATCTATGAGGCTGGCTGCTGAGTAGGTGTACTTTTGGGCAAAAGAACATGCCCCATGCCCCGTCCTGGTGCCGACAGGCGCTGGCGGACGTGCCTTTGGCGCGCCCGTTGAGCGCGTCCACCACACCATTGAATTAAGTAGCTGGCCAGCGTGGGAGAGCCTTAGCGCTCAGCCCACCAGGCCGGAAGTTGACAAGCCAGGCATGGAGGTGTGTCTGCTACCCTCTGCGCAAACGGCAATGCCGCGTCAGCCCGGGAAAGCGGGGATAAAATAGAACAGATGCAGTACGGCGGTGTGGACAGTTTAAATGTACAAATGTGCAAAAATACAAAGTACAGAGCCTGAAATAGGGTTAAAACAATTAAAAGCAGAACAGAGGGGGTTTGGTCAGTAACAAGCAACAGGTACTGAATAATTAAAAACAGAGCAAAGTAAAAAGCTGTAATTCTACGAGGCAGTTCTCAACTCTCACACTCCGCTGCCCGTCTGCCCCAGCACTGAATTAAGTAGCTAGCCGGCGCGGTAGGGCCTTAGCACACAGACCACCAGGCCAGAAGTCAACCAGCCAAGCAGGGAGGTGTGTCCGCTACCCTCTGAGCAAACGGCAATGTCGAGTCAGACCGGGGAAGTGGAGACAAAATAGAACAGAGGCAGTACGGCGGTAAGTGGACAGTTTAAAAGTACAAGTGTGCAAAAATACAAAGTGCAGAGCCTGCAATAGGGTAAAACTATTAAAAGCAGAACAGAGAGGGTGTGGTCAGTAACATGCCACAGGTACTGAATAATTAAAAACAGAGCAAAGTAAAAAGCTGTAATTCTACGAGGCAGTTCTCAACTCTCACACTCCGCTGCGCATCTGCCCCAGCACTGAATTAAGTAGCTAGCCGGCGCGGTAGGGCCTTAGCGCTCCGCCCACCTGGATGAAAGTCGACCAGCCAGGCAGGGAGGTGTGTCCGCTACTCTCTGAGCAAACGGCAATGCCACATCAGAACAGGGAAGCAAAGACAAAATAGAACAGAGGCAGTACGGCGGTAAGTGGACAGCTTAAAAGTGCAAATGTGCAAAAATACAAAGTGCAGAGCCTGCAATAGGGTTAAAACTATTAAAGCAGAACAGAGAGGGTTTGGTCAGTAACAAGCAACAGGTGCCGAATAGTTATCAACAGAGCAAACTAAAAAGCTGCAATTCTACGAGGCAGTTCTCAACTCTTACACTCCGCATTTATGTACACCATTACTCACTAAAACTGCCTTTTACATATGTAGTTACTCGCACATGTACCACTGAGACATCCATTCACTCACCAACACACCCATACACATACTCACCCACCCATACAACTATTTTCACATGCATTCTTGGACCCATACACCCAGTGAATCAACCACTCACACATCTATGAAGAGAGTCACACACCAACACACACAATCAGGCAGCCATACAAACACTCAGGCAACCAACCAATAACCTATACAGACACCGTAATGCACTGCTGATGACGTCACATATTGCGTCACTCATGACATGGTCAGTGACATCACTCATGACATCACAGATGACATCTCAAATGACATCACTGATGACATCATCCAGTGAATGTGTGTCTTTCTGAAAACATTTTTTTTATATATGTATATCTAAAGGTTGACGGAAGAATAAATGGGTAAATAAGTGTCTAAATGGATTTTTTTGTAAAAAAGATTGCATAACTGACTTACAAAGTGTATCTTAGTGAATACATGTATTAGCGAGGAATGTTTAAATATGTAAATATCTGTATCAGTGTCTCACTTTGTCTATCAGTGGCTGCATGGGTTGGTAAATAGCTACATGAGTGTCGATGTGGGTTATTAGTTGTTTTTTTGAGTATCAGATTGAGTGTCTGTATGGTTTGGTGGGGGGTATTACAGATGCATGAATGACTGACTCACTGTTTGTATGTGATTTGAAGACAGCATGTGTGCAGGACTGTATGGTTGGATGAGTGTGTGTATGGGTGTGTTAGTGAGTGAATGACTGTCTCAATAATATCTTTATGAGTAACTACATATGTTTTAAACTAGTATATGTGAGTACTGATGTATATAAGTGAGTATATGTGAGAGTGACAGATTGCAAGAGTTCATGTATAAATAAGTATGTGTTTGTATAAGTGATTGTTTAAGAGGGTAAGTATGTGTACGTTTCTGTAGAAGTAAGTGTAGTGGTGTGTGTGTAGCTGTATATGCAAGTACATGGATTTAGTTACCACACTGAAGGGCTTGTTCTATAAAGTACCCACCACTAAACAAAAAAAACATAAAACGCAAGCCCCTGGTACACAAGGGGATGTAGGGTTGCCAAGAGTGCACTTCTTAAGGCTCTTAAGCAAGGCAAAAAGGCACGTGTTATAGACGCCAGGCAGGTGTACAAGAAAATTATCCATAACGCAAAATCAGAATGGGAAATTGAACGATGGCGAGCCATTAGGGCTGTGCTCATCAATAAAGACCCAAGGACCTTCTGGAATCTCGTCCACAGTGGGAAACCGGAGGGTAAATCTGCGATCGATCCAAACATTCCTAAAGAGTCATGGGCTCTTTATTTTAAAGGGCTCTACTCTTCTACCCAGATTGAGAACAGAGAACCCCTGTCTACCCAATTGACTACTGATTTGACATGGGGCACGCCTCCCTGTATGCTAATGGAAGTTCAACTGGCACTAACTAGTTTACAACAGAATAAAGCACCAGGTTTAGACCGGATCCCAGGTGACCTGTTCAAAGCTGAACAGACCATATGGGCTCCCTATTTGCTACTACTATTTAATGATATCTTACAGGGCTCGCCATTGCCATCTACCTGAAGGGTGCGGAGATAATCCCTATATATAAAAAGGGCTCACCACTTGAACCGTCCAACTATAGGCCCATCAGCCTTATCAACGTGAGCCAGAAAATCTTTGCACGGATTTTATTGCAACGTTTGCAGACCTGGACTGACAAAAATAGTATCCTGACCCCGCTTCAAGTGGGTTTCAGGGCAAAAATCTCTACTATCGACCAACTTTTCAGGCTCCAGGTCTTGCATTGGAAACACGTTGTACTGGATGGGGGCAGCCTCTATCTGACCTTTGTGGACTTGAAGTCCGCATTTGATATGGTGGATCGTAATCAGCTCTGAAACTTATTGCTCACAATGGGAGCACCACCATATATATGCTACCAACTAAAACTCCTCCACGAAGGGACCTATGCCAGAGTCCGCTATGGGAAGGATGGACAACTGACAGGACCGTTTCCTGTAGAAAAAGGGGTGTGCCAGGGTTGCGTCCTCGCGCCAACTCTCTTTTCTCTTTTTCTTAATGGGCTCATTGATGAAATTCTGGCTGTTAAAGATATTGACTGCCCCAAAACGGCTTCCCAAAGATTTCCTGCTCTCATGTTTGCAGACGACACCCTGCTGCTTTCGAAATCACCAATGGGTATGCAGCGGGTGTTAAACCAGTTCCTTACTTTCTGCAAAAAAAGGAATCTGGTCGTAAACATAGATAAAGCAAAGTATATGGCCTTTAATGCCAATACTACTAATTGCCCCCACCCTATGATGGAGGGCAAGCCCTTGGATAGGGTCCATACCTTTGAGTACCTAGGCTTAACGCTGAATGACAAAATGGGGTGGGCACCTCAAAAAAAAAGGCAAAAAAATGTGTTGAAAAAGTAATAAGTGCCCCTCTTGAAATCTTTAGTGTTCAGGCAAGGTCCTCGTCCCTCTATGGGGCGGAACTCTGGGGCCATACAACATCAAATGACCTAACTTGCACAGAAAACAAGTTTATTAGGCAAATTTTGTCACTCCCAAAAAATACGCAGCTTGTGCCGCTAAGGCTGGACCTAAATATACGTCCAATATCTGACGCTATAGCCTCGCGGCCCTTGCTGTATTGGAGGAGACTTTGGAGCACGCCAGAGTTGGCAAACTATAAGCATGAACTAATGGTAGTTCTTGGATCTTTAGGTGCTGATAAGATCCCCTGGTTATCATTTGTAAGGCACTCCTTGATCTCGATCGGGCTGGAGAACCTCTGGACTAATCCGGTGGACTCTTGCTCGGCTATTTCCAAGAAAACACTAGCTCTAATAATAAAAGACTACAACCTTACCAAAGCTCATGCTGCCATTAAAACAGAAATCCTATTCGAATTCGAATACAGATCATTACTGTAGACTGCCAACGAATCCCACCAAAGAACTCCAAAAACTGATTAGACATATCGCACAGGAGGCTTTTGACACTGGTTTCTTAAGTAAACATGAACTGAATTTCCTTAACGTGACAAACCCCAGAACACCGGTAATTTATACCCTACCCAAAATTCATAAGAGGCTTGATTCCCCACCTGGTCGACCAATAGTATCTGGTTGCGGGTCTATACTTGAACCTCTTGGCCACTATGTCAATTTCTTCCTTAAAGATTTCTTGCCTGAAACATGTTGCTTTATTCAAGACAGTATGTTTATGATCAATTTAATTGAAAATCACCCTTTTGACCCTTCCAAGGAGACTCTATGTACAATGGACGTAGAGTCTCTCTACACCAACATTCCACAGCGAGAGTCACTTCTGGTCATGGAAAACATATTGAACAACAGAACCCGTCCCCACACAGTGCCCACTCTATTTATCATTCAACTTCTTGAAATCTGTCTGACACAAAACTTTTTTACGTTTGACTCCCAATACTATCAGCAAGTGAGGGGTACTTCAATGGGGGCTATTTTTGCCCCTACCCTGGCAATCCTCTATATGGATTGGCTAGAGTGCAACACCATACTTCTCCCCAGTAACCCCTTCCATCAAGGCATTTCAAAGTGGAAACGCTATATTGACGACATTTTCCTCATTTGGGAAGGCCCTGTGGAGAACCTCAATCCCTTTCTACATTGGCTGAATAACAACTGCAGCGGTCTTACCTTTACCCTTTCTCACAGTAAAATCAGTATACCATTCCTTGACCTATGCATTCAACATAAAGATGGTCTCTTGTATACCTCTCTCTTTCGCAAACCGACAGAGAGAAACACCTTACTCAGCTACCAAAGTTGCCACCCAGGGCGCTTAGAGACAGCCTTCTGTACTCCCAATTTCTTAGGCTGAGAAGGAATGGCTTCCAAAAAATCAACTACTTTGGAGAAGCAAATACCTTGTCAGATAAACTGCAACAAAGGGGCTACCCTCGCCGCTTGGTGAAAAATGCAATGAAGAGGGCCTGGTATTGCCCTCGCGAAACACTGTTATAACCCAAACCCAAGAAATCTACTGAAAAATGTGTTTGTGTCACCACCTTCTCCACAATCTCTAACAAAGTACGCAAATCAATTAGAAAGAATTGGCACATCCTTAACTCAGGCTCATTAGATTTAGAAATACCCATGTTTGCGTTCAAGAAAAATAAAAGCTTGAGGGACCAACTGGTTAGGGCTGCTTTGCCCGTAACTACAACCGCAAACACAACTCTGAATGATCATTGGTCTCTACCACCAGTCAAGGGTCACCATAAATGTGGTTCATGTATCGTGTGTGTATCATGTATTAAGGGTAAAGAATTCATCTTTGAGAATGTAAAAAATGAGCGAAAAACCTTCACGAACTGTAACAGCTGTAATGTGATCTATGCTATTTTTTGCCCCTGTAATAAGATCTATGTGGGGCAGACAACACAGAAGATAAAACTACGGATTTCACAGCACCATAGCAGGATCCGTTGTAAAACAGCAAATGCCCCACTCGTTGAACATTTTTCTGAGAAAGGGCACAATGAGAATGATTTCCGCTGGACAGTGATCAACCAGGTCACCCTTCCACCAAGAGGAGGTGATCTTATACGACTGCTCAATAAAGAGGAACTAAAATGGATCCTGAGAACGGACAGCTTAAACACTGGACTTAATCTTCAGGAAGACTGGACAAATCTGGTCTAACCAGTGCTTCTACTGAATTGTTTTAATTCTTAGATAATTCAGGATTGCATTGTACCATGTATGAAAATATATGGATGCTTTTTTCGTTGCTGTGTTCCTATTTAAATCCTCTTTTAACATTATTTAATACATCACAAATCACTTCACGGGCACCACTGTCACCCCCCTTATTAGTTGTACCCAATTCCTTAGGCACCTTCCCCGTTCTAATATGGCCGCCATGATTCCAACCCGTCCACTCTATTCCTGAGCCTTCTTCTCTTTTCACTGCGTCCCCTTGGACCAATAAGAGTGCGCCCCGCTAAGGCCCCAGCACCAGCAAACTGCAGATCGTATTGCCGAGCGGGAAGTGATACCGACTGATCGGGTAAGCACTTTCCCATCAATGAGATTCTCAATTCTCTTTCCCCCGTGTTCTCATGCCCCTAACCTCCAACATCCTTTCCCAAACCCCTCCTAGGTACCCCCAGCAACCTGCACGTGATCGGAACTCCGACCCTGCTTGGCCGGTCCTGATTCCGGTAAGACTCTTCCCACCCCCACCCTTGCCTTATGCGTTACCAGCGTATTCTTCCACCCCATGCTTATTGTTCGTCCACCATTATTGTTTGTAGGTGACCGTATCCCTCATGAACCCCCAGCCCTGAAATTACATGGTGAGCCTTCCTTCCCCACTGAGCCGCGTTTTACTTCACTGCGCCATAACTCAACACATCACTCGCTCATTGCTCGGCACCGTCGGAAGTCGATTACCAGCACACGGCATGATCACCGTGAAATTTGCCCTTGTGGCTGCTGCAACCTACAATACCACTATGGGCGGCCTCTCGAATCTGCTAAGGCTATATTCACGTTAGTTCCTTGCTCAGGTGGAATTGACAATTTTATGCAACCTCAACCGTAATCACGACAATAGACTCCCAACCACGGGAACCATTGTTAGTCACTGTAGCCAAATGCCGATTTACTCCTTGCCTTATCTGAGTCTCTCGCTACTCGTGCACATAGAGCCAATCACTACAGCCAGGTTGTCGAGCTGCTTTTAATTGACACCTTTTATCACCACGGCTTGATTCCTATTCACAGTTGAACAGATTATAATGTTTCGGAGTTCTCCTTTTCCCAATCTCTTTTTTTAGGTTTTAGAGGCTTGCAACTATTAGGCATGTATCTAATGTCCTGATGATGATCCCTTTGATTTAAAAGTGGGATCGAAACGCTGTCGACCAATTTATGTGCCTTATACAGTGTGTATATTGTGTACTATGTTGATGTAATGGCGCATTTCAAAAGATTTGTTCATATTATGATTTAAAGAACAACTTAAGCTTTTTTTCCTAAAAGCCCTTTCCCCTCTCTTTTCACTTTGAGTGTACTAAAGTGTCTGTGTTTAAATGAGGTACAGGCTTGTGCCCCACAACGTGAGATTGTCGAAGGATATTCTCCCTTTATCTGTTGCTGTAAGTAAATACATTCTGACCACTGTCCGGCTGGACAAGTCAGCTAAATACAGAATCCACTGTGTCTGTATTCATTTGTATGCTTTATCCTATGTTGCATGGGACCATTGTTGTTTTTATAATAAAACTCATAGCCTAACACATGAGTTCCTTGAATTTAAGCCCCACTATGGCTTCTTGACTGATTTAGATGCTATACAGCCCACTCTAGCCAAGAAGCTTTTTCTACAATTTGGTTATGGGACATTACCCCTATACGCGTTCACTGATAGATGGACGGGAGGCCCGCACCGCCCATGTCCTGGTTGCAGGAAGGAGGAGGAATCTCCTCTTCATGTCTTACTTTTCTGCCCCACTTATGCTGTAATTCGGAAGAAGTGGGTTATCCAATTATGTAAAAATCTGGGCATCAGGAACTACCTTGTTTTTTACAGGATTTTGAGAACTGATGTTAGTCCTGTGATAGTTGCTGTAGTTGCAAAGTTCTTGTTGCGAAGAAAATTGATTAGTTAAATATCCTTCTGCACTAATGTTGCTCAGGAATGAACTGGGGTAAAGCTCTATTTTTATACCACTCAAACCTAATTTAAAAATGTTATAAATGTTAAAAATGTCCTTTCCCATTTCTGAGATATCTCGTTATGTTTACGTATTTTAAATTAATTGTATTGTAATTAATTGTTCTAGATTTTAAAAACTATGTAGATCGATTGTTGCAATAACTATATATTTTTTTTAATTGTATGTGCTTTTATGGTTATACCCAACCGAAATAAAGCTTTTTTAGAATGGAATGGAATGGATGTTTGATTGCATGTGTGAATATGTGTGTGAGTAACTCTATGTATGAGTGTAGGTGTGTAACAGAATGTATAGGTGTATGAGTACATATGATGAGCGACTACATGTATGAGTGACTATATAGAACTGTTGGTGAATGAGTGGATGTGCATGTAGATTTTGGAATTACTGATTAGGTTGTTCTAACTGGTATTGGTATCTCCATTGTTTTGAAAATTTTAGTTCCTATTTTTCAATGTGTGTATCAAAGGTTATATTAGGGTGAGAGGAGCTCTGCCACTTGTTCACAAGGATGATGTCATGAGTGATGTCGTGAGTGATGTCATTTGAGATGTCATCAGTGATGTCATGAGTGATGTCACTGACCATGTTATGAGTGATGTAATATGTGATGTCATCAGCAGTGCATTGCGGGCGCGCAAGTTATAGTTAGCTGAACTAACTATAACGGGGGAATTTCAATGGTTTTGTATGAGTGAAATGTCCAGCTAACTATAACATGTGTGAAACCTATGGTTTTTTCAGTGAATTTCTAAAGTTTTTAAATGCTAATTCCTAACCATAACGTGGCTGAAACCTATGGTTTTTTCAGTTAATTTCTAGGGTTTTTTCAATACTAATTCCTAACTATAACGGGGCTGAAACCTATGGTTTTTTCAGTGAATTTAAAAGGTTTTGTAAATGATAATGTTTAAATGTATTAATTGTTATATTTTTTATACTAATTTACAACATTGTTTTAAAGTAAGTATTTTTAGATATTTTATTTTTTTAATTACAATACATATTTTTAATATAAATTGCAAAAAAATTATTTTAAAAATATGGAAATTGTAATATTTTATTTTTTTATTTTATATTTTTTTAATTTATATATATTTATATAGCAGCCAATGAAATCCTACGGAAGGAAATTCAAGTTACTGGTAAGTACAGTTAAATTTACTTTTCAGGAACAGTAGTAAGCAGAGGTCTCTCCAGATAACAGGTGAGTAAATCGGAATTCGTAGTTCCCCAACTTAAAACGCGCCACAGGGCATGTTTGCACACATATCACCTCAAGCCCCGCCCCCTACCTTCACCACTGTGCAAACACACCCCGTAACGCATTCTAAGTTGGGGGATTAAGTCCCCTTGCATACTGGGGGTCCATGGGGGCAAACTGGCCCACCAGGAACCTCCAGTATACGCCAGGAGGCTGCGTTGCAGAGAGGTGTAAAAAGGGGCGTGGCCTCATTACACCTCTCTGCAACACAGCCCCCTTGCACGTTTGCAGATGGGGAACTAATTTCCCTTGCATACTGGGGGTCCCTGTGGGCCAACTAGCCCACCAGGAACCTCCAGTATGGGCCAGAGGGCTGCGTTGCAGAGAGGTATAATGAGGCCACACCCCTTTTTACACCTCTCTGCAACACAGCCCCCTGGCGCGTTTGCAGAGGGGTAACTATTTCCCCTTGTATACTGAGGGTCCCTGGGGGCCAACTAGCCCACCAGGAACCTCCAGTATGCACCAGGGGCCTGCGTTGCAGAGAGGTGTAATGAGGTCATGCCCCTTTTTACACCTCTCTGCAACGCAGCTCCCTGGCCCGTACTGGAGGCTCCTGGTGGGCTAGTTGGCCCTCAGGGACCCCCTGTATGGAAAGGGAATTAGTTCCCTCTCTGCAAACGCGCCAGGGGGCGCGTTTGCAAGGAGGTGCAGGGAGGGTGTGTGGCCTCCTCCCCA
Organism: Lissotriton vulgaris; assembly: GCF_964263255.1. Taxonomy (NCBI): domain Eukaryota; kingdom Metazoa; phylum Chordata; class Amphibia; order Caudata; family Salamandridae; genus Lissotriton; species Lissotriton vulgaris. The sequence continues at coordinate 1,085,390,221 of NC_141694.1, read as the reverse complement.
TCCCGTTTTTCTTTAAAATGTGCTTTTAAGAAGGGGGGCTGTGCAGCCCCCCTTCTTTTTCTTTTTTTTGGCCCTTTGGACCTCATCCCCCAGGGCCTGCCCCTAATTCTTTTTTTTTCTTTTTTATGGGAAGGGGGCCGTGTGGCCCCCCTCCCGTGGCCAACTTTTCTATTTTTTTTGTGGAGGTGGGGGGCCGCGTGGCCCCGGGGACCCCATCCCCTGGGGCTTGCCCTCTCCATTGGGGACCGTGAAGGGGTCCCCAAGCCTACCATAGCAAACAGCAGTGTCCCAGGGTAGGCACCTTGGGACACTGCAGGAGCCGGCCCTGGGGGCTGGTGGTCCCCAGGGCCATCAAGGGCTCCAGGAAGGGGGCCGTGCATCCCCTCCAGGGGTGGTGGTCTCCAGGGCTGGGGGGTCTGTCACGGACCCCCCAATTTAAATATTAGTGCCCGAGGGAGGTAGAGGTCCCTGTGGCGTGTGGGGGGGCTTGAGCCTCCCTCACAGGTTTTTCTTTTTTTTATTTATTAAAAACTAAGCCCCGGGGGTGGCGGTCCCCGGGACTGCGGGGGACTTAGAGGCTCCCCACCATACATATCAAAGTCCTGGGGATGGCGGTCCCCGGGGCTGCGGGGGCCATGAGCCCCCCACATACTTAATAATAAAGCCCCAGCCAGTGGCGGACACCGGGGCTTGGGGGGCCTTAGAGGGCCTCCACCATACATATTGAAGCCCCGGGGGTGGCGGTCCCCAGGGCTGCAGGGGGGCCGAGTGCCCCCCGATATCATACTTACTTTGCCCCGGGGGTGGCGGTCCCCAGGACAGTGTTTTTTGGCCTTCGGGGTCCTTGTGGGACCCCCTGAGCAGGCCTAGGGGGTCAGGGTGTTTCTACCCTGCCCCCTTTGCATGTTTTTCATGTTTCTTTTGCTGCATTCTTGTGCCTCGGTTCTACCGAGGCACAAGATGGCTGCCAACACTTCCTGGTTTGGAGTGTTGACAGGCAATTAGCAGAAAGCTCGTGCTCTGGAAGGTACAGAGTACAGTACAGAGTACAGTACAGAGTAGGGTACTTCATCCCTAGATATATCTATGATTTTACTTTTTATTTTCTTAGAAACTGAACGGATTTACACCATTTAACAAAAAGCGTAATCTGCGAACCAAACTCTACCTTTTTGCCAAATTTGGTGTAATTCCATTCAGCAGTTCGGGCCGTAGCCCGTCTTAAAGGTCCTATTGAAAATTGCATGGGGAAAACACGTTTTGGGACCCCCCTTTTTTCTCGGCGCCGCTTGACAAATCATCCCCAAACTTTCAGGGAAAGAGCAGAGCAGAGCAGGCCATTTTCTTGGAGAATTTCGCGAAGTTTCGTCAACCAGCGCCAAAGTTATTCCAAATAGAATGTTGCGGATTTCCTATGGAAACTAGGTCCTAACTATAACTACCCACTGGCAACCGCCAGTAGGAAAAATATATATATATATATATATATATATGTATATATATATATATATATATATATATATATATATATATATATATATATATATATATATATATATATATATATATATATATCTCACACACAAACAGGAAACCCTTTGAAGAGACGTGCCACACGAAGGTTAATCAGCTCTCTTTATTATGGTTGCCTGCCAGCAGGAACTCACGAGGAACAGCTTTTCAAAGTAAAATGCCAGACGCGTTTCAGGTTGAGACCTTTCTTCAGTGGCATATAGTTATAAGAGACTGCAAGCGCAAATGGAACTGCACAGTTTATAATTTCCAGCACCTGTCCTTGTGGGCGTGGTCATTCGCATGGCCTTGTGGGTGATGTAGTGCGATTCCAGTATTACCCCAGTGGGTACGCTGAATTGCAGTCTCTAAGTGAACTGATAAATCTTGCATTGTCCAAGATGGTACCTGCCGAGCTTTAAGACTGCCAAATTGTAGCTTGCGAGCTGGCTCCTTTCCTGCAAAGGCTCCAGCTCACCTTCGTTCTGAAACGCTGCAGCATCCACGTGGTGCCGCAGCAGACCCGCCACAGCGGTGGGCTTCTCTTCGCGACCGGGTTACCGGAATCATTTGACACGGCCCCCGGAGAGAAAGCCACGGTGCAACTCCAAATGAAGAGACGGCTGACTGGTATCCTGTGATTACAACGGTTAAGAAAGACATCCAATCTCGGCAAAGTGAACGTGAACTCAAAGTGGCATAATCAAAACCCGGAGCGGAGTTCAGTGAAACAAAGCAGATTACAGCCTTGTTTCCGAACTGCATCTCCCAAACGGCAGCGCAAGCATAAATGCGCAACACAAGAAAACAAAATTAGACAAAATATATGGCAACATCAAGGAGAGACAAAAGGGTGCAGGAAGCCAACGAAATGTTTGAACAATGTGCTACGAAATCCAACAGTATAATGACAACAGATACTGTTGCACCCACAACAAAATCGGCAAAACGGATTCTATGGGACAAACTGTGGCGAGCCCTGAAGACAGAACAAAACAAATGGTGGGAGGCCACCACGCTGCAAAAATACATTGATGTAGGCAGGATCCCGCGGGGGTTAAGGATTTTCATTACTCCAACCTTTTACAATCCAGACCCAGAATTAATTACAAAATGGGCAGAAAACAATCACCAATGCTCTACCAATATGCTACACATGTTAGTCACATTTGCATCAAAAGATGAAGAAAGAATAAACAAAGAAATTGAAGAACATACGGAGGAGCTAAAAGGAATGTGCAGTGAGGATGAATTCAGTAAAGAGATGGAGAGAATGGAAATCAGTCTAAATAAAATCGAAAAAGACATAAAATTGAAAAAACAAAGAAAATTCCAAAGAGACCTGGTAGATTACCAGAAGGGGCAAATCATAACCTTCGCTAAAAAATACGACAAAATGCGCACAACAGCACAGGCAAAGCAAGGTGAAAATACAGGCACATCAGAAAATCGAAATGATGAAGAAGGACAGGAGATTATTGACACAACAACTGAAGGGAGCCTAACAAGCGGGAGCAATGTTTCAAGCATACAGGATTTCACAGGGGTAAAAACCAGTGTTTTAAAGGAGTTCGATATGGTAATGAAGGGACGTCAAGTGACAAGAAAACAAGGTTATCAAAATCCCGGAAGAGGAAGAAGAGGAGGAAAAAACAGAAATGCTCCAAAACCAGGAGATCAAGGAAGCCCTGTGGGAACAAGAACAAGGGGCCAGCTGAAGACGAAGTAATGGCGGAACAAACAGTCATTAACCTTTCGGACAGGACACTCACAAAATCTGAGGTAGATTTACTTACTAAATGCTTAAGTTTTTGTCCATCCAATGTTTTTAATTACACTCAGAGTAAAGTAGATTTGTTCTTTTTTACGAGAAAATTGAGAATTCACAAGTGGTACGCAACTAAAGTGAACACAGAGGGTCACGCTAAAAAAGATAATCCATGCCCTATTACAATAGCAGAAGCTAAATTAGCACATACACTGCAAGTGTTAAATGGTGAGAGAGATGAAAACAGCAGTCCCTATGACCAATTTCATGAGAATAATATCCCATTATCAATGAGTGTAGAAAGCGGTTTTAAACCTAATTCTATTTTTCTGCCACAGATAAAAAGTGATGTTATTGACGTCTTTGAGAAAGGCATGAATAAAGAGCTACAACACATAGCCAACCATGCAAAAAGAAAAGGCTGGAACAACACAACACCCGCACAAAGAAAAGCTCTAGAAAACTTAAGAAATGATAATTCCATTGTCATCAAAAAATCGGACAAAGGGGGAAACGTAGTTGTTATGTCAAAAACTAAGTATATAGAAGAGGGTTTGAGACAACTAAGAGACACCACCAATTGCAGTAGAAGCAATCGTATGGAATACGAACAATCATTAAAAATTTTTAACACTCAGTTAAATGAGTGGAAAACGAGAGGTTTGATCGAAAGTGAAGAATTTAGGTTTTTAGATTGTACACATCCTAAACTACCAGCCTTATATCTTCTTCCGAAGATTCACAAGGACGCCAACAATCCCCCGGGGAGACTAATAGTTTCCTTACGAGGGAGTAATCTAGAAAATGCGTCTAGATATGTAGACCACTTCCTCCAAGGACCAGTTCAAAAACTACCGGCATATTTAAAAGATTCAGGGGATTTCCTAAGAAAAATAGGAAATACAGACTGGGAACCAACCTATTCACTATTAACATTAGATGTAGTGGGATTATACACATGCATCCCACACCAACAAGGGTTGGATGCATGTGAACACTTTCTATCAGAAAGATCCATCTCTTACGCGGAACATACACAAATGCTACTAGAAATAATGAGAACCTGCCTTACCCAAAACTTCTTCCTGTTCGACAATAAGATTTATAGACAAAACCTAGGTACTTGTATGGGAACATGCTTTGCTCCATCGTTTGCAGGGCTGTTCATGGGCCTGTGGGAAAAAGAAGTGGTGTACAGAATGCCCATATACACTGAGAAAGTCATCCGATGGTTAAGATACATCGACGACATTTTTGTCATATGGAAAGGAACAGAGTCAGAAGCAGTTACCTTCGTTGAAACCCTAAACAAAAACCAATATAACTTGATATTTACGAGTCATTGGGGAAAAGACAGTACAGAATTTCTCGATTTAAAGCTAAGAGTTACCAATAACAAACTAGAGAGCACCTTGTACAGAAAGAGCACGGCAGGGAATAGCTTACTTCATGCCCAGAGTTGTCACCCTAGCGTGCTGATCAGAAGTATCCCAATGGGAGAACTATTAAGGGCAAAGAGAAATTGCCATACACCGCAAGGTTATATTGAAGAGGAAAAAGAGATGTCTGAAAGATTCAGGAACAGAGGTTATTCGGAGAAGATAATCAACAGAGCAAAGAGAGCAGTGGCAGGAAAAGACAGAGAGACTTTGCTCTTGGAAAGAACGAATAAGGACAAGGAAGAGAATACAATCCGATTTATTACTACTTATAGTAATCAATCATACATGATCAGAAAAAGTCTGACAAAACTTTGGGCAATTCTGAAAACTGACTCTGACATCACGGACTATGTTGATCCATTCCCGCAAGTGACTTTCAAAAGGACAAAATCATTAAAAGATCAACTCTGCAAAGCAGTGGAAACCAAAAACCCAAAAATAGTTGGAATACAAGGCTTCTACACTTGTAGAAGCTGTAAAGCTTGCAAGAACAGTCGCAATAAGAAAGAGGTAAGTCTATCTCGAGAAGCTGAAAAATTCCAAATAAAAGAACACACATCCTGCAACACAGAATTTGCGGTTTATGCTCTATTTTGTCCATGCAACATGAGTTATGTGGGCAGTACCATCAAAAAGGCTAAGCTCAGAGTCCTGGAACATTTACGAGCAATAAAGAATGGCGACAAGTCATACCCAATCGCCAGACATGTTCAAAGCCAGCATAACCAGGATACATCATTACTGAGCTTTTGTGTGTTGGACACAATTACATTTGATGAAAGAGGTTGGAATAGAGTCCAAAACCTACGGAGGCTAGAGTCAAGAATAATCATTCAGTACAAGACAATGACCCCCTTAGGGCACAATTGCGATGAAGAGCTTGAAGTACATTTGGGTTAACCGGTTACAAATGAACATTACTGTTGTGTTACACAATAGGGGTAAAAAATGTCTTACATCATGGGGGAATTTGATATTAAGATCTTATTTCGTTTTTAGGAGCTTAGAAGCAGTAGTCTACATGGTATCTAAATTGCAAATAAGAAACGTGGATTTTCTATTTTGATCTCTCCGAGATACAGATTTAAAAGTACATCTGGTCACAGGTTGTTTTATTTATTATTTTATTTTGTTTTTCTTTACTCTAGAACATATGAAGAAAAGAAGCGGTAGAATTTGCAGATACCAAGAGAATCATTTCATGTATTCTTCACAAATTAAATGAAACCGTGGTGAATTAGAGGAATGAAAAGCCCACTTGGGCTCAATAACTCTTTCTAAGTGAGTCGCTCAAAATGAGCGAAAAATAAATTCTGACAAGGGGATACATTAAGGAATTTTACCGAAGTGGTGGAAATTAGCTGAGAATGCCCACTTGGGCTAGATACCTCACAGTCAAATAAGTCTGTCTAGAGCTATTAAGAGCTAAGATGAAAGTAACCAAGGTGAAAGTACTCCCATTTTTGCAATTCCCCCCCTTTTTTCACTTTCATTTAGTAATCTTCCTAAAACCCTATGGTATGGTATACTAAAATAAATACAATGTGTTAACTGAAAAGATAATGGTTAAATACCCAACATACCGCTAGCACAGATATGTATTGGAGACAGAAAAGAAATTACTCACATTTGTTTTCATTTAAGAATCACAGTTATAGTCTGTTTTTCTGTTTTATTTTTTTGCACAACCATCACATGACTATTTAAGTTGCACTTGAGAAATGTGTTATTTACTCGTGAGCAAGGGTCACTGACCCGAAACGCGTAGAGTGTTTGCCTGTAAACTGTCAGATTAAAGGCTGTTGGGAGATCCAAGTGTTCGTGTGGCTTTTTTCGGGAAATGCATTGAAAAAGCATCTGACCTTATATATATATATATATATATATATATATATATATATATATATATATATATATATATATATATATGTTACCTACTGGCGGTCGCCAGTAGGTATATGTAATTAGGATTTTTTTGAATAGGGATTTCTGAAAATTCTATGTTGAATAACTTTGGCGTTGATGGACGGAATTGGCTGAAATTTTCAGGAAAATGGCACATTTTGTTTCTGAGCGTCCCCTGAAAGTTTGGGGGGGGGGGTTTCGTCAAGCGGAGGCCGAGAAAAAAGGGGGGTCCCAAAACGTGTTTTTAACATTGAGTTTTCCATAGGGCGGTTGGACTCACTTTTAGCTCGAACGGCTGAATGGATTTCCACAAAACTTGGCAAAATTGTAGGGACCTGTAGCCCGATGTGCCTTTGCTATGTCTCAAGATATATGCTCCAGTGGTTTTTACGAAAATTACCTTTGAAAAATATATATTGGGCTACATTGGGCTATATATATGTTAGAGCCCAAATGTAGCCCAATGTAGCCCAATGTAGCCCAAAGATGGCCACCAGAGACAAAAAAAAAAACAAATGTAGCCCAAATATCAGCCAGATGTAGCCCAACTATAGCCCAGTGACAGAATGTCCCAGAGTGTTCTAAAGAACAACTAGAGCGCTAACAGGAATAAAGTGTTAACACTTAAAACATTTAATTTGCAAAGGAACAAAATGAGGGGTTTCATTTTGCCATAGAAATGTTATATATATATATATATATATATTCACTGAAAAAAACCATAGGTTATAGACCATATATAGTTAGGAATTAGCATTTACAAAACCTTGAAAATTCACTGAAAAAACCATAGGTTACAAAACCGTATTTTACTCACACAAAACCGTTGAAATTTGCATATATAGTTAGTTGCACTAACTATATATCGCGCACCCGCAATCCACTGCTGATCATGTCACATATTACATCATTCATGACATGGTCAGTGACATCACTGATGGCATCACTGATGACATCTCAAATGACATCACTGATGACATCACTGATGACATCTCAAATGACATCACTGATGACATCACTGATGACATCTCATTTGACATTACTGATCACATCACTGATGACATCATTCATGTGATAATACGATGAACCTCTTCAGACTCTAATATAACCTTAGATACACTCAGTGTAAACAGACACTCACAGACTGTCACTCATCCATGGAGTTACTCACACACCTAGTCAGTCATGAAAAGAATCAATCACACCTCCATTTCCTCAACTATACAGTTATACACACCTTACTTATTCAAACATATACTAACACATATTTACTCTCTTATACAATCCCTGATACAAGTTCACAATGATCCATACAGCCACTCACACATTCACTGGCTCTTATGCACAGTTATTTATATATGTCAACTCTCACATGTACTGTGTTTTACATATGTACTTACTTTAACATGTAGCACTGAGATATCCATTCACTCACCAATACACTCATGCACACAGTCAACCGCCCATACAGCTGTTTCCACATGCACTTTTGAACCCATACATCTAGTGAATCAACTGCTCACACATCTATGCACAGAGTCATACACCTCTCAGCCACCCACACACACACTCAGTCTCCCATACAAATACTTGGGCAACCAATCAATAACCCATATAGTTACTCATATAGCTACTGATCAACACATGCAGCAGTTTACAGAACAACAGACATAATGTTATGTTATGTTATGTTAAAAAAATTTATACCGCGCACGTACACCGAGACGGTTTCTTGGCACTCATAACAAACATAGCTAGCCAGGGCAGGAGAGTTACTCAAAAGCCACCTTGAAAAGGTGTGTTTTTAGGGTTTTGCGGAACAGCTCATATGAGGTAAAATGGCGAAAGGAAGAAGGGAGGGAGTTCCAGTAGGAGGGGCCTAGGAAAGAAAAGCATAATCCTCCATGTTTTTTACGGCGGAATGATGGAATGCAAAGAAGGTTATTGGCAGAGGACCGTAAGTTGCGGGTTGGAGAGTAACACTTAAGTTTGGAGGAAATGAACTCAGGGGCCTGGTTATGCAAAGATTTGAATAGGGTACAGCCTAGCTTAAAGGAACATCGTTTAGCCACTGGGAGCCAATGAAGGCTCCTCAGGAGGGGGGAGACATGCTGGTGTTTGGGTTGGTGGTACACCAGGCGTGCTGCCTGGTTCTGGATCAGCTGAAGTTTATGAAGCTGATAGACAGGAATCCCCACATACAGGATGTTGGCAAAGTCAACTCTGGAGATGACCAGAGCCAGTATTACTAGAATGAGTGCCTCTCTGGTTAGAAATCTACAGATCTTGCGAATCCTGCGTAGCTGGAAAAAGCAGGATGATGTTACCGCTGAGATCTGAGGTTTCATGGAGAGATCCTCCGAGATGATCACTCCTAGGCTTTTCACAGAGCTGACCGGGCAGGGGGGGAGACCCAAAGAGGGGGGCCAATAGTTGTCATCCCAAGGACTGGGCGGACCGCCCACCAGGACAAGTTCCGTTTTAGACGGATTCAGCTTGAGCTGGCTGTGAGCCATCCAGTCCGAGATGAGTAACATGGTTGTTTGGAAGTTGAGGCGAGAGGAAGGTGTAGTGTCCAGAGGAAAAATCAGTTGTAAATCATCGGCATAATTGTATATTGTAGCAGAGGAATGGTGAAGAGAAGCCATGAGTGGTTGCATATAAAGGTTAAAAAGGAGGGGAGAAAGAGCAGAACCCTGGGGAACACCACAAGTGAGGGGGAGAGAAGAAGCAGAAAAGGTGGAAAGGTGGACTGCCTGGGAGCGGTCCTGCAAGAAGGATCGAACCCAGTCAAGGGCAATGCCCCGAATGCCGGTGTTTCTGACACGGTCGATCAAGATAGTGTGATCGACCGTGTCAAAAGCCGCCGACAGGTCTAACAGTACAAGGGCTTGGGGGATATTGTTGTCGGCTCCAGTTCGAAGTGTGTCCATCACAGCTGCAATCACCATCTCCGTAGAATGCAGGGGGCGAAAGCCCGCCTGCTGGGGATCGAGGAAGAAGGAAGACTCAATAAAAGTGCTCAAACATTTAGTGACGTAGGTCTCTAAGATCTTTCCCAAGAAAGGGAGAAGGGAAATAGGTCTATAGTTGCTTAGCACTAGGGGGTCTGCACTGGGCTTTTTCAGGATGGGTAACACTACCGCCTGCTTGAAAGCTTCTGGGACGACGCCTGATGTTAAAGAGGAGTTGAGAAGGGCTAGAGCGGGGTCAGGGCAGTGCATAAAGATTTCTTTGAAAATGTGTGGGGGGCAGCAATCCTTCGGGGACCCGGAGCTAACTTTGTGAAGGAGACTGTTGAATTCGGTGATGGAAATGGGAGGGAAGGATAGAAATTTCTGAATGTTTTCCGGGGGGAGGGGAAGTGATTTGGAGGGGGAAGGTGGAGAGATATTGTTTTTGATGGTGGAGATCTTATCTTGAAAGAAAGCATTGAGCTCATCACACAAAGCCTGAGTGGGAACAGGTGGGAGGGTGACACGATCGGGAAGGGAGAGCTCGTTGACTATTGAAAAGATGTCTTTGGCTTTTGAAGCCGACGCCAGGATTTTACCAGAGAAGTAGGAAGGCTTAGCCTCTAGAATGGAGAATTTGTATTTGCTAAGTAAGCTTGTAAATTCAGTCTTGAGTGCTGGGTCATATTTGTGGCGCCAGCGCCGTTCGGCCTGCCGAAGAGCCAATTTGTCTAGTTTCAGCTGGTCAGTGAACCAGCGCTGGGCATCGTGGGGACGTGAGACTTTAATAGCCTTTTTAGGGGGGTACAGTATCAGCAGCTGTCTTCACCCAGTACTCGAGAGCGGAGGCTTGGTCCGAGACAGATTCTGAGGCTGAAGGGACTGAGGCCGCCAGAAGGGAATGAAGTATTAACATGTCGGCATTCTTCCAGTTGCGAGCTATGATGCTAGCAGGGCGCGGGGGGCGAGAAAAACTGGGAAGATCAATGGAGAAAGAGACAAAGTAATGGTCTGACCAGGTGCAGGGGGTGATCGATGGAGGTGAATGATCGAGGTTGGCAGTCCAAACCTGGTCGAGTATGTGACCCTTACAGTGGGTGGGGGCAGAGATCAATTGCTGACAGTTCAGGCTAGTGAGGGTGTCTGAGAACAGCTTAGAAAGTCGGCATTCTTGGGGGTCAGTGGGCCAGTAATTAAAATCTCCCAAGATAAGAATTCTGGAGTGATTTATAAGAAGCTGGGAGAGAAGTTCCCCAACAGCTCCAGCAAAAGCCGGCATGTAGGTGGGAGGTCTGTACATAAGGACACAGATAAGGGAGGTAGTGGTTGAGCGAAGCTGGATAACGAGGGTTTGAGAATTGGGAATGGGAGTGCAGTTTAAGGTAGAAAATACGTGTTCCTTGCGAATAATAGCTGCTACTCCTCCACCAGCTTGCCCCCGGGGCGGTTAACATGAAGAATGTAATAGCCGATGGGGAGGGCGGCCAGAATATCGGGTGCAGAGTCCTCCGTCAGCCAAGACTCAGATAAGAAGAGAATGTCTACATTAGTGTCTTCTAGTAAGCAGTAGATTTCTAGTTGGTGTTTCACCAAGGAGCGCGTATTCAAGTAGAGGATGGTAAGATTACAGCTGGCAGGTATAGGAGATGGAGAATTAGCAAAAACATGGGAGGGAACAGGTCCAGGCAGGGGAGGGAGAACCAAACAGGGAGTGGTGGAAATGCCGCACTCATGAGCACGCCTGATGGCCTCGGGTGGCAGGGGGACTGGGTGTTGAAGGGAATACATGTCCGCGGGTGAATACCTGAATGTTTGGGCAGGGTGAGGGGCCGCAGGACGCAGCTGGCCGCGGACGGGCGCAGACGGGCAGGACTTTGGCTTGACTTCGGCGCGAAGTCGGCGCTCCCGCTGCGCTCGTCCGCTGCGCTTCCGCCATGCCGTCATTTCATATGATGAGGGCGTGAAACCACTATACCGCTAACCTGCGCTGGGTGCGTCAGGGCGGAAGTGGGGAAGAGGAATGCGGGCTATGGCGCTCCAGCGTACGACCCTCCGCACAAACGGCACTCAGCCGGGGCGGACCGGGGTCAGGAGCGAGGGAAACAGGTGAGAATACCCACAGAGAGCAACAACAAAAGCCAGTTGCCGTTATAACAGTGACGATAATAATAAAAACATGTACAGCGGTAAATGCGGAGGAGCCGCGATAAAAAGCTATTTAGTCAGCTAGTTACATCACAAAGCGTAAATAACACATAGGCAGCCTGGATCGCCGCGTCTGTCTGTAATGATGCACAAATTAGGACAGTTTAGTCACTAACCCATGCACTCAGTGAGACACATTTAATCACTCACTCATACAGTCAGTCATGCACCTACTAAATCCTTCATCCAGACACGTATACATCCACTCATTCTTCAATATGTAAGACATATTTTAACTTTACAGAAACATACAGTCACTGGATGTTGTCATCAGTGATGTCATCAGTGATGTCATTTGAGATGTCATCAGTGATGTCATCAGTGATGTCACTGACCATGTCATGAATGATGTAATATGTGACATGATCAGCAGTGGATTGCGGGTGCGCGATATATAGTTAGTGCAACTAACTATATATGCGAATTTCAATGGTTTTGTGTGAGTAAAATAAGGTTTTGTAAATGCTAATTCCTAACTATATATGGTCTATAACCTATGGTTTTTTCAGTGAATATATATATATATATATATATATATATATATATATATATATATATATATATATATATATATATATATATATATATATATATATATATATATATATATATATATCCATATGCAATAATGCTCCCAGTTGAGGCGCCACACATGTCGTGTTATTCACCTTTCACCTTCTTTATTGGCAGATAAGTGGGACAGCAATATCACCTTGGTGCAGGCCCGTGGTAGAAAGGAGTGATATTATGTCAGCATGTCTCCCCTGTTTTGCATTTATTGCAGCGCGACGCATATTCAGTATTTCATGTAACTATGTGACCATCGCGATGGTTTAAAATACGGCCTCGATTTTCAGTTGTTTTACAGCAACATGAAAGTGTTTTTTATTATGTTGGTGCTCATTTACATTTAACTTGTTGTACTATAGTTGTATTTGTTGAATTTAAAGCAAACTGACAAACTGTTTGTGACGATGAGCGTTATCATTTTATGATGTAAATAGCCACATTGTACATATATGAAATGTATTTTTAGTTAAGTGGTCACCAGATTTTAATTGATTGACTAACAATAGTTAACAATGAACTCTTTTATGTCTATGACTATGTTTGAGTATAAAGGCCACCAATAAAATGGCGCTCATCAGATTGAGAAAGCCTGCTGTGACAGGCAAAACACGTCTCTATTTGCTGGGTCGGAGGAGGCATAATTCAATAAAGAAGCCTTTACCTGAATAGCCCTCGAGTGCGTGCTCTTTTTCTTTATGGGGAGTAGAGGTTCTTTGGTTAATATATATATATATATATATATATATATATCCATATGCAATAATGCTCCCAGTTGAGGCGCCACACACGTCGTGTTATTCACCTTTCACCTTCTTTATTGGCAAGTAAGTGGGACAGCAATATCACCTTGTAGCAAGAATTCAAACAAACGCTCTTCAGGGTTCCTTAGCCCTTGGTCACTGGTATCTCAAAGGTGGAAGGCAGCATGGGGCTTATCACCGCACTCGCCATGATTGATTGTTATGTACTGCCTCATTGGGTTTGTACGCTCAGTCCATTGTGGTATCAATAGATTTTATGTCCCAATTCAACAGCCCTTGTTTAATGCTGCCGTAATTTCAATATTCTTAAAAACCATAGTGGGTCGCTGAAACCAGGTGAGGCTCAGGCACGCTTATTTTACACCTCTCCAATTCGGTCAAGGCGTCCCTATTCACACCTTGTTGTTCCTTTGATGTTTTGTAGCTGCACGTCCGCAGCGGGACACCTCGTGGTCTGAGCAGGCTGCTATATATCCATATGCAAAAATGCTCGCAATTGAGGTGCCACACAAGTCATGTCAATCACCTTCTTTATTAGCAGGTAAGCAGGACAGCAACATCACCTTGCAGCAAGAAGACAACCAAACACGTTTCAGGCTTCCTTAGCCCTTGCTCCCTGGGATCTCAAAGGAGGAAGGCAGCATGGGGCTTATCACCGCAGTCGCCATGATTGAATGGTATGGAGCGTCTCATTGGGCGTGTATACTCAGTGCATTGCGGTCTCAATAGTTTTTATGTCCCAATTCAACATCCATAGTGGAATGCTGCCGTACCTCCAATATTCTTAAGAACCATAGTGGGTCTCTGAAACCAGGTGAGGCTGGGGCCAGCTTCTTTTACACCTCGCCAATTCAGTCACGTCGTCCTTGTATATATATATATATATTCACTGAAAAAACCATAGGTTATAGACCATATATAGTTAGGAATTCGCATTTACAAAACCTTATTTTACTCACACAAAACCATTGAAATTCCATATATAGTTAGTTGCACTAACTATATATCGCGCACCCGCAATCCACTGCTGATGATGTCACATATTACATCATTCATGACATGGTCAGTGACATCACTGATGACATCACTGATGACATCTCAAATGACATCACTGATGACATCTCAAATGACATCACTGATGACATCACTGATGACATCTCATTTGACATTACTGATCACATCACTGATGATATCATTCATGTGATAATACGATGAACCTCTTCAGACTCTAATATAACCTTAGATACAATCAGTGTAAACAGACACTCACAGACTGTCACTCATCCATGGAGTTACTCACACACCTAGTCAGTCATGCAAAGAATCAATCACACCTCCATTTCCTCAACTATACAGTTACACAAACTTTACTTATTCAAACATATACTAACACATATTTACTCTCTTATACAATCCCTGATACAAGTTCACAATGATCCATACAGCCACTCACACATTCACTAGCTCTTATGCACAGTTATTTATATATGTCAACTCTCACATGTACTGTGTTTTACATATGTACTTACTTTGACATGTAGCACTGAGATATCCATTCACTCACCAATACACTCATGCACACAGTCAACCGCCCATACAGCTGTTTCCACATGCACTTTTGAAACCATACATCTAGTGAATCAACTGCTCACACATCTATGCACAGAGTCATACACCTCCCAGCCACCCACACACACACTCAGTCTCCCATACAAATACTTGGGCAACCAATCAATAACCCATATAGTTACTCATATAGCTACTTATCAACACATGCAACAGTTTACAGAACAACAGACATAATGATGCACAAATTAAGACAGTTTAGTCACTAACCCATGCACTCAGTGAGACACATTTAATCACTCACTCATACAGTCAGTCATGCACCTACTAAATCCTTCATCCAGACACTTATACATCCACACATTCTTCAATATGTAAGACATATTTTAACTTTACAGAAACATACAGTCACTGGATGTTGTCATCAGTGATGTCATTTGAGATGTCATCAGTGATGTCATCAGTGATGTCACTGACCATGTCATGAATGATGTAATATGTGACATCATCAGCAGTGGATTGCGGGTGCGCGATATATAGTTAGTGCAACTAACTATATATGGAATTTCAATGGTTTTGTGTGAGTAAAATAAGGTTTTGTAAATGCGAATTCCTAACTATATATGGTCTATAACCTATGGTTTTTTCAGTGAATTTTCAAGGTTTTGTAAATGCTAATTCCTAACTATATATGGTCTATAACCTATGGTTTTTTCAGTGAATTTTCAAGGTTTTGTAACTGCTAATTCCTAACTATATATGGTCTATGACCTATGGTTTTTTCAGTGAATATATATATATATACATACATATATAAACATATATCATCTGTATAGCTATATAAATACAAACATAAATGCATGCATACATATACTTATATGCATACAGATGCATGTTATTTACATGAAAGTTGAAAAAACACTAATAAAAGCAAAGCTAAAAAGCCACCTCATTACAAACAGAATGGCTTTAACTTAAACGAGGGCGAGATCTATTGCATTTTCAATGCTTGTTTACTTTGGTTCCATCAAGAAGGCATTCAGATGTGTCACACATTTGCCATAAATTCTGAATGTTAGCACTCTAGTTGCACATTAGATCACTGTAGTAAAGCTACTGCTCACCAGGGACGTCTGCTGCTGGTATTCAAAGTGCATGTTTCAGTCTGCATGTCAGAATTTCTTTAATGAAATAGAAGAGGATTTGAGAAGTCACTCAAAATGATCCCTAATTTTTCTTTCTGAAGCACTAATCATACTTTCTATGGCAAAATTAACCCCCTCATGTTGTTCCTTTTTAAATTGAGTGTTTTCAGACTTACCACTTCATTCCAATCAAGATGGCTTCTGGTGTGCCATACTTTTGTCATAAGTAAGACTGTTAGCGCTCTAGTTGTTCTTTAGAACGCTCTGGGACATTCTGTCATTGGGCTATACTTGGGGTACATCTGGGTGATATTTGGGCTACATTTAGGCTCTTTTGTCTCTGGTGGCCATCTTGGGAGACTGTATGTCAGAATTTTTTAATGAAATTGAAGAGGGTTTGAGAAGTCACTCAAAATGTGCCCTAATTTTTCTTTCTGCAGCACTAATCATAATTCATATGGCAAAATATACCCCCTCATTTTGTTCCTTTTTAAATTAAATGTTTTAAGAGTTACCACTTTATTCCAATCAAGATGGCTTCAGGTGTGCCATACCTTTGTAATAAGTAGGACTGTTAGCGCTCTAGTTGTTCTTTAGAACACTCTGGGACATTCTGTCATTGGGCTATACTTGGGCTACATCTGGGTGATATTTGGGCTACATTTGGGCTCTTTTGTCTCTGGTGGCCATTTTGGGAGACTGCATGTCAGAATTTTTTAATGAAATAGAAGAGGATTTGAAAAGTCACTCAAAATGTGCCCTAATTTTTCTTTCTGCAGCACTAATAATACCTTCTATTGCATAATATACCCCGTAATTTTGTTCCTTTTTAAATTAAATGTTTTAAGAGTTACCACTTTATTCCCATCACGATGGCTCCAGGTGTGCTATACCTTTGTAATAAGTAGGACTGTTAGCGCTCTAGTTGTTCTTTAGAACACTCTGGGACATTCTGTCATTGGGCTATACTTGGGCTACATCTGGGTGATATTTGGGCTACATTTGGGCTCTTTTGTCTCTGGTGGCCATTTTGGGAGACTGCATGTCAGAATGTTTTAATGAAATAGAAAAGGATTTGAGAAGTCACTCAAAATGTGCCCTAATTTTTCATTCTGCAGCACTAATCATACTTTCTATGGCAAAATATACCCCCTCATGTTGTTTCTTTTTAAATTAAATGTTTTAAGAGTTACCACTTTATTCCAATCAAGATGGCTTCAGGTGTGCCATACCTTTGTAATAAGTAGGACTGTTAGCGCTCTAGTTGTTCTTTAGAACACTCTGGGACATTCTGTCATTGGGCTATACTTGGGCTACATCTGGGTGATATTTGGGCTACATTTGGGCTCTTTGGTCTCTGGTGGCCATTTTGGGAGACTGCATGTCAGAATGTTTTAATGAAATAGAAAAGGATTTGAGAAGTCACTCAAAATGTGCCCTAATTTTTCATTCTGCAGCACTAATCATACTTTCTATGGCAAAATATACCCCCTCATGTTGTTTCTTTTTAAATTAAATGTTTTAAGAGTTACCACTTTATTCCAATCAAGATGGCTTCAGGTGTGCCATACCTTTGTAATAAGTAGGACTGTTAGCGCTCTAGTTGTTCTTTAGAACACTCTAGGAGGCTGCAGTAGAACACAAAGGAATCAACTGACAGTCTCTGTCCTTGTTGGATGTACATGTTTTACTGAGAATGTCAGACTTCATTTTCACATGACTGAGAAAGATAATGTGAATTTACAGAAAATATGCTTTCAGTTTAGCTTATGAATCCCCTTCCAAACCACTGTGGGAAAATCATGAGATATTAGTTTTCTTTCAAACAATATTCATGATATCACAGCAGAAGGTTTTTTCACATGGTAAAATCACCTTAGAACCCACCACAATTCCTAAAACGAGTATGGTACCATCAACAAATGATTTATAATGTAACTAAAGCCCTAAAACCCTCTATTAACTACAATGCTTTTTAATGAGGTGCTATCATGTATATTGGTCCCAAGATGGCTGCCAACACTTCTTGGATGAAGTGCTGACAGCCAATCAGATCAGATGTGTGGTTAGGCTCCGCCCAGATATATATCTTTTTTTGAACCTAAATTACTCAAAATCCACTGGAGCACATATATTGAGACCTAGCAAAGGCACATCGGGCTAACAGTCCCTACAATTTTGCCAAGTTTCGTGCAAATCCATTCAGCAGTTCGAGCTAAAAGTGAGGCCAACCGCCCTATGGAAATTAACATGGGAAAAACGTGTTTTGGGACCCCCCTTTTTTCTCGGCCCCCCCTTGATGAAACCCCCCCCAAATTGTCAGGGGCTGCTCAGAAACAAAATGTTCCATTTTCCTGGATATTTCAGCCAATTCCGCCCACAAACGCCTAAGTTATTAGACATAGAATTTTCAAAAATCCCATAGAGAAAAAATCCTAACTATATATACCTACTGGCGACTGCCAGTAAGTAATATATATATATATATATATATATATATATATATATATATATATATATATATATATATATATATATATATATATATATATATATATATATATATATATATATATATATATATATATATATATATATATATATATATATATATATATATATTACCTACTGTCGGTAACCAGAAGGTAGTTATAGTTAGGATCTATTATCGATAGGAAAAGGTTTTTTTCTTTTGCCAATGTCTTTGGCGCCGGTTGATGAATCTTCGCGAAATCTTCAAAACTAATGGGGCACTCCAGTCAGCTCTTGTCTTTAAGGTTTCAGGGTGATTGGTCAAGCGGGGCCCGACAAAAAAATGGTAGTCCCAAAACTTGTTTTCTCCATGTTAATTTTCATAGGAAACCTTTATCATGGCTACAGCCCGAACTTCTGAACGTAATTACACCAAATTTGCCAGAAAGGTAGCTCTTGGTCAAAATGATGTAAATCAGTTCAGTAGTTCCTGAGAAATTCATGCATAAAAAATATCAATATCTGGTGATGTTATATATCATTTTAGGACCCTATTGTAATTTTCCCGATTCATGCTCTTATATAGATATAAATCACCATATCCTTATATAGGCATAGAAATCATAACCATATTTAGGCATAGCTCATGCAGTCCAAATACGGCAGGGCTACTTCCACTAGTTCCGAAAATCTACAACGATTTCTTGGAAAACTTGGCTTCAGCAGCAAGGGACTTTCCCGTGCTCGAAAACTGACTTGTCCAAGAACTCATGGAGTTTTCAAAGAACTGAGACTCTTTGATGACGTTATTATGTCCACCTTTACGTCAAGCTCGGCAACTTCAAGATATAAATATGCCCACACTTGCCTTAGCAAACACATGGTGGTTTGGAGCAGTTCAACTATCTACTTCCCCAACGCATCCTGCTACAGCAAGTGCCAAAGGAAGCTGACCCTCCAGCAGACGCACTGAGAGAGATGCTGTTTTTTCTCCTGCCGAGAAATCCAGCTCCAGTGTTTCCAAGCTACCCCTGCTGGTTGTTGGGAAATCGAGTCCCGAGACTGACCTTCTCCATTCTAAACTAAGGCATGGAGCTGATTAGACCCTAAGAGAAATCTTGGACAGATTCTTGGCAAAAGAATACTACATTTATGCTACACCTCACTTACTTCTTCCCTCGTACTAAGCTTAGGTTAGTTACACCGGGGTAGGCGTATTTTAGAAGCACCAGTTGAGTACTTTTAGCCTCTGTTATTTATGTATTTATTTTTCTACGGTTTGGGAACCATACAATGCTCTTACAGTATTATTTTATTCTACTTTTTATACTGTATGCGTTATATTTTAGAACCAGTTTTACGATTGTAGCAGTTCATTTCTTATGCTTGAGAAAGAAGACTGTTCAATAAATCCTTTTATTGAAAACGCCCGTCTATCTATTTCTCTGCAACTCTGGTGAAACGAAGCATGCACGATTGACTGAGTGAAATATATATCTATTGTTTCCACAACTCTGAAGATCAGTTTTATCTTGGGGAAACAAAGTTGTCATGTTTATGCTGTTGTCAGAAACTAATCCCTTCTTGTGAATTCGAGAAAGTTTCTAGTAACCTCGGAGCTAGCTGGCATTCACAAATAAGGCTAATATATTCGATAGAGACCTAGTCGACCTCATTCCTACGTCTAAACTATAGGATATATTATTACAATGCGCAGAGCCTATTGGGAATATAGGAACTACACTACAGTGACAGTGGTGGATCCATGAACCCTCCCGAACACGAGCTTGTCTCTGATTGCCTGCCAACATTTCAAACCAGAAAGTGTTGGCAGCCATCTTGTGACTCGGTTGAACTGAGTCACAAGAAAAAGGGTGAAAAAACAAGATAAAGGGGCAGGGTAAAGACCCCTGACCCCCTAGGCCTGCTCAGGGGTTCCCCCAGGGCCGCAAAATGCACTAAAAACATCACCAGGATTCGGACTGGAGGCGCGAATCCCACTGATTTGTTTTTTAAACGAAACAATGTCTCCCGCTCTTCATTTAATTAAGTCCCAGGGTAGGCCAGGTCCCTGTCAATCACAAGATATAGTGCAGGGCAGGCCTGGGGTCCACCACCTCCTTAGAGCAATTTTAATTAAGGGTGGGGACCTGTTGTGGACCCTGGCCACCTTACCTTCCTGGGGCTATTTTCACATTGGGAGGGGGCAGCGTGGCCCAACTCCTGGAAGCGAGAGCAGGAAACCTGCTCTCGCTTCCATGAAGCAAAGCAGAATTGCTTTTCGGCAAAGGGAGCTGCATGTCAACAGCTCCCTCTGCCCAAAAGCAATGTCGGTCCTGCAGGAACCAGGGAGCCAGCTGGGACTGCGGAGACATTGGGGCTCCCCCCGCAGTCCCCAATGTTGAGGCCAAGCCCCAGGGGATGTGGCCCAGGGCAGAGGGGCCATGCGGCCCCTCCCGTAATAATTAAAAAAGTGGCAAAGAGGCAAAGGCCCTGGGGATGAAGTCCTCAGAGGGGCCAAAAATGGCCCCAAGAGGGGGGCCATGTAACACCCCTCCTTTAAAAGGAAAGTTAAAAAAAAAGAAATAGGTGGCCATGCCCCGGTGGATGGGCTCCCTGGGGCCAAAAGTGCCCAGGTAAGAGGGGCCATCCTGCACCACTCACACAAAAAACAAAAAGAAAATGAGGCACTGCCCCAGGGGATAGGGTCACCGGGCAGAAAAAGGCCTCAGGAGGGGGACTGCGCGGGGCCCCTCCTTTTATTAATATAAAGAATATATATATAAACATACCGTATGGCCATGCCCCGGGGATCGGGTCCCCAGGGCCGAATTTGGCCTTGGGAGGGTGGCAATGCGGCCCCTTCCTGTTTCAAAAAGAACATATGTCAAAGGCCCTGGATTATGTGGTTCCCAGGGCCCACATAATATGATGAGAAGGGAGGCCACACAGTCCTCCTTCTAAGGAATAAAAAAAGAAAAAGAAATGTAATCTTGCCGGAGGCCCCGGCCCATCCATGCACCACTTTGCAAACGCACCTCCTGGTGCATTCTGGGTTGGGGGATTAAGTCCCCTAGAATCTTAAGGGTCCCTAGGGCCAACCAGCCCACCAGGTACCTCCAGTAAGCTCCACACAGTGGGATTGAGGATAGGTGGTCCAAGGCCACGGACCTTTTTACACAACTCTGCAAAAGTGCCTCTTGGCACACTGCTGGTGGGGAGATAAGGTCCCCATGGGTCTAGAGGACCTCAGGACTAAAGTGAACTTCATCCCCCAAGCAGCTGTGTGCCAGGAGGCGTGTTTGCAGAGTGGTGTAAAAAGGGGGCATGACCTCAGACCACTCTCAGCAATGCAGCTGTGTAGAGCTTACTAGAGATAACAGGAGGGCTAGTTGGCCCCCAGGGACCCTTATGAGGCATGGGGACTTCATCCTTCAACCAAGAGCGCACCAGGAGTGGTGCAGAAAGGGGGCATGACCTGTGTGCAGCGCTCAGCAATCCAGAATTCTGGAGCTTACTGGAGGTGTTCGGTAGGTTAGTTGGCCCCTAAGGATCCTCAGCATCAAAGGGGACTATAATTACCGTCCCAGAGCACGTCAGGGAGCGTGTTTGCAGAATCGTGGGCAAAGGGGGCTTGGCCTGCTATGAAAACTTACCAATGCTGCTGTGTGGGACATATTGGAGGTAATAGGAGGGGTAATTGACCCCAAAGACGTCCATGAGAGCCAACTACCCTACCTGTTACCTCTTGTAAGTCCCACACAGTGGTATTGCTAAGATATCTTTCGAGCCCACACCCTCCTATCTCCACCACTCTGCAAATGCACTTCCTGACACATTATGGGTTGGGGGATGAAGTCCACTTTACTTCTGAGGGAATTTGGGGGCTAAGAACCCTTCCTGGTACCTCCTGTAAATTGGTGGCCCAGGTTTTCTCTGTGAATTTCAAAGGTTTTTAAAATGAAAATTTCTAACTTTAACGTCCCTGAAACCTGTGGGTTTTTCAATTAATTTCTAAGGTTTTTTAAATGCTAATTTCTAACTATGCCTACATAGGTAGAACATGTGCAGAAAGAGAAAGAAAGGTACAGAAAGAAGCAAGAGAAGTGCAGAATGAGCCAAGAGAGGTGCAGAAAGAGGATGAAGAATGCAGAATGAAGCAAGAAATATGCAGAAAGAGGCAACAGAAGTCCAGAAAAAGGAAGAAAGGTGCAGAAAGAAGCAAGAGATGTGCATAAAGAACCAACAGAGGTGCAGAAAGAAGCCTACTTGACTGTACCTTACAACAGACAAATACAAAGTAGCCTAATCACTAATCTGTCTCCCAAGATATCTGAAACCTCACTTTTCTCTTGGAGGTTCAATATTGATCGACTGCTCTGAATGTTAGGCCAAACAAATATAAAAAAGCAATCCTAAGCATATCACGGTTGTAAGTCTGACCAAGTTCGTGAAGGTATGCATGCGTGTGTCTCTGTTTTTACCTTGTGACACGTTACATAAAAATAAACATACAAATACTTGAATCCCTGTTTTTCAAATAGCATACTCTGTAAATTTGTATACAAAAAAAGGTAGAAGCAAGAGAAGTGCTGAAAGAAGCAACAGATGTGCAGAAAGAGGCAAGAAGGGTGTAGAAAAATCAAGAGAGATTCAGAAAAAGGTAAGAGAAATTCAAAAAAGAACCGAAGGAGGTGCAGAAAAAGGCAAGAGAGGAGCAGAAAGAGGAAAAAGACATGCAGAAAGAGCCAAGAGATGTGCAGAAAGAGGTAAGAGATGCGCAGAAAAAGAGAAGAAGGTTGCAGAAAGAAGCAAGAGATGTGCAAAAAGAGGCAAGTGAGGTAAAGAAGGAAGCAAGAGAACTGCAGAAAGAGGCAAGAGAGATGCACAAAAAAGAGAAGAAGGATGCAGAAAGAGGCAAGAGGGGTACAGAAAGAAACAAGAAAAGTACAGAACGAACCTAGAGATGTGCAGAAAGTGGCAATAAATGTGCAGAAAGAGGCAAGAGATGTGCAGAAAAAGAGAAGAAGGTTGCAGAAAGAAGCAAGAGACATGCAGAAAGAGGCAAGTGAGGTAAATAAGGAAGCAATACAACAGCAGAAAAAGGCAAGAGAGTTGCAGACAGAACCAACAAAGGTACAGAAAGAGGCAAGAGTGGTACAGTAAGAGGAAATAAAAGTACAGAAAGAAGCAAACAATGTGCAGAAAGAGGCAGAAGAACTGCAGATAAAGGCAAGAGAGGTACAGAAAGAGGCAGGAGAACTGCAGAAAGAAGCAACAGAGGTGATTACTCTCCATAAAACATAATCATACTACATAATTCCTATACACTAAATACCACATACTTTCTATCCACATAATTTCACTGCACAACATACCAGATAATTCCGCTACACACAACCAACATCCAATCCATTCCAAGAAACATTAATAAAAACTTCTGCATTTACAGCGCCAATAGCTCTAACTCTCGTGAATGTGAAACCTGTTACATTACAAATTCTTCTTTAACTAGTAGTTGCGTTGGCAGAAAGGTGGAGAAAGGGGGCCGAGCCTCCAATCACTGCTCAAAAATTCCACTATGTAGGACTTACAGGAGGTACCAGGAGGTCTTCTTGGCCATAAAAGTCCCTCAGGAGAAAAGTGGACTTCATCCATTGTGGAGAAGTGTGGCTCAGGGGTTAGAGGCGGCAGACCCGGAAGCTGAGATCGGCCCTGGACCAGGGTTCAATCCCCCGCCTCGGCGGGTCTTGGGCTAAAAATTCCACGGACTCGATAATTCTCGCTCCGGTGCCTTCTCGACTCACGGGTTCACACTCTGCGACTCTGGGCAATAGCTTGCTTAATCTCCACAACGGCCCCTCGCGGCGGGATGCCTGGCTTTTACCTTGTGGATACCCTGTTGGGGTTATCTCACAGGGGAATACCAGGACGGGTTCCCTAAGCAAGCGCCGGGAAACCCACTGCGGGTAGCTGTGCGCTATATAAGCTCAAATACATTTACATTTACATCCCCAACCCGTAGTGTGCCAGGAGGTGCGTTTGCAGAGTGGTGGAGAAAGGGGGGCATGGCTTCAGAAGTCCTCTTAGCAATCCCAATGTGTGAGACCTATTAGAGGTAACAGGAGGGGTAGTTGGCCCCCAAGGACAACCTTGAGGGGCAACTACCCCTCCTATTACCTCCAGTAAGTCCCACACAGCAGCATTGATAAGTTCTCATAGCAAGCCACGCTCTCTTTGCCCACCAGTCTGCAAATGTGCTCACAGGCATGCTCATTGATGGAGAATAAAGTCCCCTTTGCTGCTGAGGGTGGTTAGGGGCCAACTAGCCTACCTGTTACCTCCAGTAAGCCCCACACAGTGGGAGTGCTGAGAGGTGGACACAGGCCATGCTTCTCTTTACCATCACTCTGCAAACGTGCCTCCTGGCATGCTCTTGGGTGGGGGATGAAGTCCCATTGACTCCTAAGGTTTCCCGGGGGCCAACTAGCCTTCCTGTTACCTGCATTAAGCCCCACACAGCTGGAGTGCTGAGAGTGGCCCAAGGCCACACCCACTTTTGACACCACTCTGCAAAAGCACCGCCTGGCATACAGCTGTTTAGGGGATGAAGACCGCTTTAGTCCTGAGGTCCTCGGGACACAAGAGGAATACATCCTCCCACCAGCAGTGTACCAAAAGGCGTGTTTGCAGTATGGTGTAGAAAGGGGTGTGGCCTCAGACCCCCTCTCAGTAATCCCACTGTGTTGGGCTTACTGGAGGTACCTGGTGGGCTAGTTGGCCCTATGGGAACCTTAGGATTCAAGGGGACTTAATCCCCAAATCCAGAACGCGCCAGGAGGTGCATTTGCATGGTGGTGCAGGGAGGGGGCGGGGCCTTTGGCGAGATGCAGGCTTCTGATTTTTTTTATTAGAAGGGGGGCTGTGTGGCCCTACTTCTCTTAATATTTTGTAGGCCCTGGGGACCCCATTTTCTGTTTTGTTTTTTAACTTTATTATGGGAGGGGGCCTTGTGCCCCCCTTCCCCCAGTCTCTTTGGGCCTCGGGGACCCCATCCCCTGGGGCCTAGCCTTATTTTTTAAAATAAATAAATAATTTAAACAGGGAGGGGACCAAGTGCCCCCCTCCCGGACCACTTCTGGCCCAGGGGACCCCATTTCACAGGGCCAGCCTTCACATTGGGGACCACGGGTAGCCCCAGTGGTCCCTGCCAGTTCCCCACCTCCTGCAGCAGCCAGCATTTTTTTTGGGACAAGGGGAGCTGCTGACATGCAGGTCCCCTTGTCCAAAAGCAATCCTGCTTTGCTTCATGGAAACAAGAGCAGGTTTTCTAAAGCAAAGCAGAGTTTGCAATGGTGGAGAGGTAGTAGCCGGGGATGCCGGGGGGCCCCCCCAGTATTAAATAATTATTGCCCGAGGAGATGGCGGTCCCCAGGGGCTGCGTGGTGGGTGCAGGAGCTCCTGTCACACGATTTTTCACTTAAAACTTAGAAGCCAGGGAGGTGGCGGTCCCTGAGAATGCGGGGGCCCGTGCAGCCCTGCATGTATTATACACATTGCCCATGCTATAATTTTAAAACAGGCCCGAGGAGGTGGCAGTCCCCAGGGCTGCGTGGTGGGGCACGGGCCCCCGCCATGCAATTTGTTATTTAAAAATGATGATTCAGGGAGTTGGAGGCTCCCAGGGCTGCGGGGGGGCCATGCCCCTGCACATAAGCCCCAGCCCACCTGTCACTGCAACAGTATACAGGAACGCCCTCCAGGGGTTCGGCAGTCCCGCTGTGTAAATTAGGATTTGATCACTACCCGGGCGGTCGCATCCTGCATAAAATGCATTGAGGCAGGCGGTGATGTCAGCAGCACCCACTGCATTGCACAATATGCATGTTGTGCATTTACATGCACAACGTGACAGGCACCACGTAGTGCCTGCCACCTTGTGCATGCAAATGGAGAGGGGTACCGTGGGAACCCCCCAAGTGCACCTCCCACTCCTCCAACCCCTGGGGTCCTGCAACAGACCCCCAAAAGTAATCTCAGCCTGACTTTTCATGGCAGGGTCTCCGCCATGGAAAACCCTGCACCGCTGGGCATCCTAATATGGATGGCAGTGTCTTGCAGACACCGCCACCATATTGTAGCCAATTTCTGCCCGGTCGCATATCCGATCCATCGGAAAACTGGTGGACGGTCTTTCCATCGGCAGGGGTCCTCTCCGCCATCGTAATATGGCAGGGGGAAATGGAAGGCCGGCGGTGGCAAATGGCGGGCATATCACCACCGCCATATGGGCAGTGGCAATCCGCCCGCCATACGAATGACCCCCTTAGTAAAATTCCATTCAGCAGTTCAGGCTGTAACTTTATCTAAAGTTTCCTATGGAAATTAACATGAGGAAAACGCTTCTTGGGACCCCACTTTTTTCTCAGCCCCCACTTGACAAATCACCCCGAAACTTTCAAGACAGGAGTTGACCTGAGCAAACCATTAATTTTGAACATTTTGCGAAGATTCATCAAACTGCGCCAAAGATATTGGCAAAAGAAAAAACCCTTTTTGAATAGAAACAAGGTTCCAACTATACCTACCTACTGGCCACCGCCAGTAGGTGATGTATTAATTTTATATATATATATATATATATATATATATATATATATATATATATATATATATATATATATATATATATATATATATATATATATATATATATATATATATATATATATATATAATATATATATATATATATATATATATATATTCACTGAAAAAAACATAGGTTTCACACCAGGTATAGTTAGGAATTTGCATTTAAAAAACCTATTAAATTCACTGAAAAAACCATAGGTTTGACACCAGTTATGGTTAGCTGGAAATTTTACTGACATAAAACCATTGAAATTCCCACGTGGTAGTTAGTTGGACTCACTATAACTTGTGTGCCTGCAATGCACTGCTGATGACATCACATATTACAACGGACTGTTTGGAATGTTGACAGACACCCGAGAGCCAATCAGCTTTCCACGCGCGAACTCGCGTAGCAGGGTGGAGCGTGTCCCGGTGCACGTGCCGGGGCGCGCTTATAGATATATATATTTTTTTGAACTTAAATTACTCAAAATCCACTGGAGCACATATCTGTAGACATAGCAAAGGCACATCGGGCTACCAGTCCCTACAATTTTCCCAAGTTTGGTGGAAATCCATTCAGCCGTTTGGGCTAAAAGTGAGTCCAACCGCCCTATGGAAATAAACATGGGGAAAACATGTTTTGGGACCCCCTTTTATCTCGGCCCCCACTTGACGAATCCCCCCCAAACTGTCAGGGAAAGAGCGGAGCGCCGTGAGGCAAATTTAAGGAAAATTTCAGGCAGATCCCTTAACCGGCGCCAAAGTTATTCCCAATAGAATGTTGCGGATTCCCTATACAAAATAATCCTAACTATAACTACCTACTGTTTAGAGGTAGGGTAGCTCTGAATAGAGTTGTTGTGTTGTGTGGGTGATTTAAGTACCAACATGTAGGTACCAATGCAGAGTCTTAAATTTAATGTACACCGTCTCCTCTGTAGATATCTTACATGTTGTTACAGAAGTTATTGTGGTATATGGAATCCATACCATAGACTGAAAGCAGAAACAGATCCTTTAAGTACTCCCTGAGAAGGTCTAGGGGATCATGGGTAGTCTATCCTGCTCCCTTATGATGTTTTCAAGTATTACATGTTACTCTCTTCTGAATCTACACGAAATTGGCGGTGATATGGTGCATTAGAGACAGACAGTGAGAGAAAGGAGGCAGGAGATGAAATAGAGATGTCAAATACACATTGGAGATAATATAGTGGGAGAAAGGAAGTAACTATGAGCAAACTTACTATGTAACACAAAAAATTTGCACAGTATACTATAAGTCTCACTTTATATTATAATCATTTTGGTACAACTTCATGAATTACATATAAAAATGAATAATGTCTCAAACAATTTTTAATTTTTAAATATTAATTTATTCTTCAGTATTTTCAAAATTTAATAAAACTTCCAACATCAGATTGTCTGGAATGTCCTCATAATTTTGATTGCCTGATTCTATTGTTTCCAAACAGTCAATTAGTTCTTAGTCCAGACAGTCATCCATGAAATCCAAGTCATCTATATTTTCTTCAGGATTGTTCCATAACTTCGAAAGAAATATTTTTGGACTCTTCTTTCCCTTCCATTTTCTTTCTTTAAATTGCATAAAAAATAACTATATCAGTCGAGTTAGGGTACTGTTGGGTTTAAGTTCAGACAGGTACTTCTGAGTTTTTTACAGTGAAGTAATTTTTGGGCAGTGTATGGTTTCAGGCAGGAAGTAGAAATATTAAAAAGTGCATGTGATGAAGCCTAAGTAAATTCATAATTATACCAGAGAAGCCTAACTCAATCCATAACTATAACAGACAAGCCTATCTCAATCTATAACTATAACAGAGGGACAGTAAATAACTATCAGAAAACGTTTTTCCAAATTAACTTAAAGTGCACAACATAGTTCCCCTTACAAATTAACAACTTACCTTTGTCAAAGTAGTTGAAGTTTTGAGTGAAAATCCTTTCCAAATGTACCTCCGGTAGTACTAGTCAAAATGGCTGTGTTTCCCTCTCATTTTTCATATATATTTATGTACATAACCAATCAAATGTCAGCACATAAAAGTACAAAATGAAAGTAACATTTTAATTGGTTGTAAATTCTAACACTTTCATATGTGTTTTTGTCATGTAATTTACCTCAGGATATTTAGACAGGGCTACAGCCCAAATGGCTCAATGGAATTCCACCAAATTTGGGAAAATGGTAGGGACTGGTATGTAGTAGGGCCTATTCTATATTTGGTGAAAGTGTCTCCAGTGGTTTTTATGTAAATTAACTTCCAAAATTTTTGGGGAGCGCTTACCGGTGCGCGCTCCGGTATGCGCACTGGGAGCGCTACGGGAGTCCGCCATTTTGTGTTTCGGTAGAATTGAGACACAAGATGGAGGACAAACAACGTTGGGAATGGGTAAAAGGGGGCACGGTAGACACCCCCTGACTCTCTAGGTTTTCTGAGTGGAGTTTAGGAGGCCCATATAGACCCCCCAAGTTTTTTTGTTTTTTTTTATTTCGCGGGGGAGCGCCCGGTACGCGCACTGGGGAGCGTACCGGGGAGCCTACTTTGGTGAAAAATAGTGAAAAAAGTTAGAGTAAGCTAATTATTTTGAGTGATCAGAGGTAGGGTAGCCCTGAAAAGAGCTTTTGGGTTCTGTGGCGGATTTAGGTACCTACAAGTAGGTTCCAATGCACAGTTTTAAATTCAGGAGGAATATTCTATTCCCCTCATCTGAGAAGTGCACACCATCTCCTCTGTAGATATCTTGCATGTTGTAACGCAAGGTATTTTTGTATATTGAACCCATTCCATAGTCTCTCATGTAAGCAGAAACAGATTTATTCACATGTTTCCGTGCTTTCTCAAATTGTGGACAAAATTGGCGGGACCACTTCCATTTCTGTCTTTGACATATATTGGAATATACCAAGGCAGTTTGTGGAAAAAGTGCCATCAATAGAGTAAAGGTGTCCTTTAAAAGCATTTCCAGACCTACCCCAGTCAAAGTGCCCAAGTCATTTCCACCACAGTGCACAATTAAAAGGTCAGGGTGTGGCAGATGCAAAAAGGTTTTCACCAATGGTATTAATTGGTGACATCTCAATCCTCTCTGGCCAATCCACTTGATGTCCACATTTGGTAAATCAAGGTTGTGAAAATTTCTGATAGCTGCATACCTTTGAGCCCATTGGATGTAGCTATGTCCAATAATCCCGACAGAATACATGGTGAGAGAAGGTTCTGGTGCAGTCAGATGAAGTGTGGGAATGAAATGGCAGTTGGAACAGTAGGAGTTTACAAAAAAATAACTGTGGAGTTTCACTGCTCTTGAATCACAAGCAATGATTGGTGGATTCAGATAGTTGAAAACTGAAAGTTAGGGTGCATGGTTCTGTTCTGTGAAAGAAGTAATTTGAATGGTTGAAAAAAAGTCATTTAAAGAAACATTGCACCGGATAAGCTGGTGCATTGAGAGGTCAAACATCCTTGCTGAGTTCATTTGCAACATTGTAGAATACACTTTTAAACCTGAGAGTTCAGTGAGGATGGAGTTGCTATGGTAACAGGTAGAAAGGGCTGAGGGGGGAAGGGTGTTGGTTCGAAAATAGTGAGGGAAGAGTTTTAATTGGTTGACATGAGGCATATGTGTGTAGAATTAGAGGTGTTCTGTGCCAGTCATGGTTGCAGTGTCTGGTGCATACCTTTTGCTCTGCTAAAGAAAAATTGGTGTGTGTGTCTGACACTGTTCTCAATCTCCCAAAGCATTTGTAAAGGTAAGGAATGATTCATTTAATATAGATAGAGACTTGTATGCTCTATGGAGAAGATTTGGAAGCAGATTGTGGTTTTTTAATGTTGCTTTGTGTCATGTTTTTTGATAATGCTTGGTAAAAAGATTTTGCTGCATAGAGGAATTGTATTTTGTGAAATAGTGAGGTTTCAGTAGTGACATGGAATGCTTGTACATAGGACCTGCGCTCTGTTTCTAAAATGTTATTTAAAAACGATTTTGGGGTACATGAATGGCTTTTACATTTTTGTGAAGGAATAAATAGTGTCTGCATGATTAAATAAATATATTTGAATCTTTCACAATGATGTCACCTGCGTTACCTCAGATTAGGAAGCAGATTGAGCTTCTTTCTTGTTGGTTTGTGTCATGTTTTTTGATAATGCTTGATATCAACATATGCAAGATAGAGGAATTGTATTTTGTGAAATAGTGAGGTTTCAGTAGTGACATGGAATGCTTGTACATAGGACCTGCGCTCTGTTTCTAAAATGTTATTTAAAAAACGATTTTGGGGTAAATGAATGGCTTTTACATTTTTGTGAAGGGATAAATAGTGTCTGCATGATAAAATAAATATATTTGAATCTTTCGCAATGATGTCACCTGCGTTACCTCCGATTAGGAAGCAGATTGAGCTTCTTTCTTGTTGGTTTGTGTCATGTTTTTTGATAATGCTTGATATCAACATATGAAAGATAGAGGAATTGTATTTTGTGAAATAGTGAGGTTTCAGTGGTGAAATTGAATGCTTGTACATAGGACCTGCACGCTGTTTCTAAAATGTTATTTAAAAAACGATTTTGGGGTAAATGAATGGTTTTTACATTTTTGAGAAGGAATAAATAGTGTCTGTAAGATTAAATAAATATATTTGAACCTTTCACAATCATGTCACCTGTGTTTCGTCAGATTATGAAGTAGATTGTGCAGATGAGGTGAGGCCTGTCCAGGGGTGTAGATGAGGTGAGGCCTGTCCAGGGGTGCAGATGAGGTGAGGCATGTTCAGGGTTGCAGATGAGGTGAGGCTTGTACAGGGGTGCAGAGGAGGCGAGGCCTGTGTTCAAGAGTGTAGTGGGAGAGAGGCCTGTCCAGGGGTGCAAAGGAGGTGAGGCCTGTGTCTAAGAGTGCAGTGGGGGAGAGGCTTCATGAAGTCCAGTCCACTGCACTCTTAGACACAGGCCTCACCACCTCTGCTCCCCTGGACAGGCCTCACCTCCTCTGCACCTCTGGACAGGCCTCATCTCATCTACACCCTCGGACAAGCCTCTCCCCCACTACACTCTTGAACACAGGCCTCACCTCCTCTACCACCTTGAACAGGACTGATCTCCTTTGACCGCTGGACAGGCCTCACCTCCTCTGCACCCCTGGACATGCCTCACCTCATCTGCACAATCTGCTTCCTAATCTGAGGAAACACAGGTGAAACTTGCAAATATATTGATTTAATCATGCAGACACTATCTAAACCTTGTGAATAATGTAAAACCAATTCATGTGCTCTAAATCGATTTTTAATTAACATTTAAAAAACAGAGCACAGGTCATATGTACAAGCATTTCATTACACTACTGACACATCACTTTTTCACAAAATATAATTCCTCTATGCACTAACATTTCTTTACCAAGTATTATTAAGAAATATGACACAAAGGAAGAATAAAAAAGCTTAATCTGCTTCCTAATCTTAGGATACACAGCTGACAAGTTTGTGAAAAGTGCAAATATATTTATTTAATCATGCAGACACTTTCTGGACCTGCACACTGTTTCTTAAATGTTATTTAAAAAACGATTTTGGGCCAAATGAATGGCTTTTACATTTTTGAGAAGGAATAAATAGTGTCTGTAAGATTAAATAAATATATTTGAACCTTTCACAATCATGTCACCTGTGTTTCGTCAGATTAGGAAGTAGATTGTGCAGATGAGGTGAGGACTGTCCAGGGGTGCAGATGAGGTGAGGCCTGTTCAGGGTTGCAGATGAGGTGAGGCTTGTACAGGGGTGCAGAGGAGGTGAGGCCTGTGTTCAAGAGAGTAGTGGGAGAGAGGCCTGTCCAGGGGTGCAAAGGAGGTGAGGCCTGTGTCTAAGAGTTCAGTGTGGGAGAGGCTTCATGAAGTCCAGTCCACTGTACTCTTAGACACAGGCCTCTCCACCTCTGCTCCCCTGGACAGGCCTCACCTCCTCTGCACCTCTGGACAGGCCTCACCTCATCTACACCCTTGGATACGCCTCTCCCCCACTACACTCTTGAACACAGGCCTCACCTCCTCTACAACCTTGAACAGGACTGATCTCCTCTGACCGCTGGACAGGCCTCACCTCCTCTGCACCCCTGGACATGCCTCACCTCATCTGCACAATCTGCTTCCTAATCTGAGGAAACACAGGTGAAACGTGCAAATATATTGATTTAATTATGCAGACACTATCTAATCCTTGTCAATAATGTAAAATCAATTCTTGTGCCCGAAATCTTTTTTTAAATAACATTAAAAAAAACAGAGCACAGGTAATATGTACAAGTATTTCATTACACTACTTAAGAATGGATGCATAGTTCAAGTTCTGAGCCATTTTTTAATGAGTTACTTCCAGGAGAATGTTTTGGTGCATGCAGTTGACACCAGTGGTCGAGCATATGAGGTGGAAGACGGTTGTCCGATGGAAAAAGGGAAACTTGTGTCTAGAGATGCAGAAGAGGTGTTAGCTGATGAAGTTTTAGGGAGACGTACTAAGGGTCCAGTGTACACTTGGAAGTGTAGTAGTATTTGTAGTGTGCGACAGGATTCAATTGATTTGCTTCGTAATTTCTTACGTACATATAGTAAGAAAAGTCTAAAACAGAAAATGAAGATGTTGCAAGACTTAGATCCTTGCAGAGTGAGAGAAAACACAGGTTTGCATGGGCATTCACTGGCTTGTCTTTCTAGAAAAGTATGTCAGAGTGTTTTTCATCATTTTAGAATGTTAGCAGTGCATCATAATAAAATAAGGAAATTAGTGAGAAGGTTGTATTATGCAAAAAGTCCAGCACTTAAGCTTAAACAGTTAAACAGTGCTCTTTTGCATGGATCTGAATTAGATGTGAAGAACATTTGTGAAGAAATTGAGTTTTGTTATTTTGGTGACAAAGAGGACAGTGTAGAAATTGATACAGTAATAGAAGGTAATGTGGAAGACAATGTACAGATTTCAAGTACAGAAAAGTTTGACCAGGAAATTACCAAGTTTGAGGTGAAATCAAGTGAAAGGCCTAATTTTACTTTTTGTGTGTTGTCAACGGACTCATTATAAGATTCAGACTAGGTTAGTTGATTTATATGCAAAAAGTGAAATGGAAAATAATAGTGAATGGAAGGATTTTGCAACTTATTTGTTGGTAGAGAATTCTTTTGATTTGTGTTCTGATAAGCGTATTTGTAATTATTGTTTTAAAAAATTAAATGAAAACAGAATGCCTGCTAGAGATGTTCATAATGATCTTGAGTTGGTAGACATTCCTTCCGAATTGATGGATTTAAATACCTATGAATCTATTTTGATTCAATGTGTCCATCCTTTTCAGGCTATTGTTCGCATGGAGCCTAAGATAGGGAAACGGCCTCCTTCAGATTTACAGAGAGGATTAAAGGGAAGAGTTGTTTATTTGCCTCTAGATTTCAAGAAAAATATTGATACAATTGGTGTAGAAAGAGTGGAAGAGGAACCTCTGGTTATTCTAGTTAATGGGGTTCCGACAAAGAGTAAGAAAATCTGGCAAGATTTAGTGGATGTTAGGAAATTCAAAAAGGCAACGTTGTATTTGGTCAAAAACAATGAGTACTACAAACATGTATGTGTTGGAGCAGAGGAAACAGCTACAGAAGAAGATAGTGATTGTTCAGCCGGCCAAATTGAAAAAGTTGATGTGTCTAGAAGTGAAGAAATATATGAACATTATACTGTTCATCCTTTGCATTCCAAAGAAGTAATGGGGAATGCAATTGACTTGTTTCAAATGAAAGCAGCAAAAGGAAGTCCCATTAGTGTAGGGGAAGAAAGTTTGGAAGCTCGTTGTTTTCCACAGTTATTTCCAACAGGTCGAGGTGGACGATATGATGATCGACTAGTTCAAATTCCAGCAGCTGAATACTGGACTTTAAGATTATATGCTGAAGATCCAAGGTTTCGTCAATGCATTCCGTATTTGTTTCATCTACTGTATGAAAGTGACTTGTCTGGGCTTTCTTATGCAGTGAACCATATACTGAAAAGTGGAGCACATCTGCAAAATGTTTCGGCGAGGGACTTTATGGAGAAAGTCAATCTGCAAGACAGTATTTTGGAATCTCAGCTAATCAATCTCATGGCATGTCAGCATGGTACAAACGAGTATTGGTTCCGTTGTCATGGGGAATTGAAATGTATGCAAGAAACAGGAACTCCTACATGTTTCCTCACTCTTAGCTGTGCTGAGTATGCATGGGACGACTTACTTCAATTTCTATGAGAGGCAAATGGAAACATACAAAATATAGAATTCAAAACACCTGGAGAACTGTGTTCTTTGGATCCAGTGAATGTATGCAGATATTTCAATCATAGATTTGAAGCTATGATGTCTTTTATTACCAACAAAAAAAATCCTCCCCTTGGAGAGGTTTTGGATTTCTTTTGGAGAAAGGAGTATCAAGCGAGAGGTGCTCCTCACATACATATGTTGTTATGGATTAAAGATGCACCCAAATTTGGAACTGATTCGGATGACACAGTGATGAGTTTCATTGAAGAATATTCAACATGTGCTGTTCCGAAAACTACAGAAGAAAACAGTTTAAGGCAACAAGTTTTACGCTTTCAATCCCATCGTTGTGGAAAGTACTGTCGTCGAAAATTTAGAAACAAGGACAAGTTCTACACAAAATGTCGTTTCGGGTTTCCACGACCAGTGATTTCTAAAGGAAGAGTAAATAATTTGATGTCTTCTCTGCGACATACTGTGACGAGGAAATCACCAAAAAATACATACAGTTTAAAAAGAAACGAAGAGTCCAAGTACATCAACGACTACAACCCAGTGATTTTGTCCATGTGGAATGCTAACATGGATATTCAGTTCGTTGCTGACAACTCTATTGCTGTGGCTCGATATGTGACGTCTTACATCACAAAAAAAGAAAAGACAGAACTGACATTTCATATGAAAAGAGTATAAGTAAAACATTATACAGTTTCAGTCTGAAGATGTTGTTGCATCGAGAAATTGGAGCATATGAATGTTCTGATCGGTTATCATCAGCAAGTCTCTATGCCAAATCTAGAACAATCATTTGGGTGAGTCTAGGTCTTGCTGCAACACGAAACCGAGTTTTGAAATCTGTACAAGAAATTGAGTATTTGGCGGAGAAAGAACCAAACAGTACAGATATTTTGAAGACAAAACATGTTGGATACATACTATCCAAATAGAAGTAGTCATCTTGAGAACACTTGTTTGTATGAAGTTCTGCAAAACTATAGTTATAAGAGGAACATCACAGAAGATATCAATAATGGGAAATATGATGTCATTGGGTGTGAAGGATGTCTAGTGAAGCAGAGAAAAGGCCATTTGATTAATCATCGAAATTGAGTTGCGAATCTCCAGACAAAAGGGAATTTTACTATTTAGCTCTTTTGCAACTCTTTAAGCCATGGCGTACAGAAGAGGAACTACTTGGAGATTTTCTCTGTTACAAAGATTCTTTTAATGCAACCAAGGATACCATAGAATGAACTGTTTTTCCAAATTATCTGCAAATGTTGAACAAAGAAATAGAGCAAGAAGCCACAATTGCTGCAGAGATTGCTGGAGACAGTTCCCAAGACAGTCAGAGTTCTACTTCATTGAGTCAGGACCCACTAGGAGGACCAATTATCCAAAATAAAGCTGCCACTGCGATGGATGAGGTGGAAAGAGCTATGGAACAAGCTCAAGAGGATGTAGTTAACTTAGAAGATTTGGTGAAACAACTAAACATTGAGCAGAAACAGATATATGACGAAGTCACAGAACAGATTGAACATGGATTCAGTCATGAGAAAAAAGAGTGCTCATGTACATCATTTACGCCTGTCCGACTGTACGTGAGTGGAGAAGCGGGAACTGGAAAAAGTTTTCTGATTAAAGCAATTGCAACTTATCTGCAGAAAAGGACTGAATCACCGCTGCCTTGTGTTGTAACCGCTCCAACTGGGCTGGCAGCACATAACATTAAAGGGATTACTCTACATCGTTTACTGATGCTACTAGTTGAGCATGATAATAAATTGCAATACAACAAGCTATCTGGAGATGCGTGTTCTGAAGTTTCCAGAGTCCTGAAGAAAATGAAACTTCTTATCATTGATGAAGTAAGCATGGTCTCAAATCTAACGCTTGCTTTTGTGCATTTGAGAATGCAAGAAATTCTTAGAACAGAGTATGATGTGTTATTTGGAGGGAAACACATTATTGTTTTTGGAGATCTACTGCAGTTGACTCCAGTGAAAGGACAACCAGTGTTTAAAATGCTCACGCATGAAGATACCAGGAAGTCCCTAGGAAGCATTGGAAACGTTAATATATGGTTATATTTCAAATATGCAGAACTGCTTCAAAATATGCGACAGGCAAAGGAAGAAGATTATAAAAATATTCTACAAGATGTAAGAATCGGAAAACTAAGTGAGCATGGGAAAGAAGCTTTACATGCACGATTAATTTCAAATTTGTATCCAAATGAAAACATTCTTCCAGAGAATATTTTTAAGAAAATTACTGAGAACAAATCTGGGATATGTTTGATGCCAACTCTGCAAGAATGTTCCATTTTCAACAACAAAATGTTAAAGTTAGAAAATGAAGAGATTGTGAAACTGGAAGCTATAGATAAAATAGAGCATATGGGAGCAACAATTATTTTGTCAGAAAATTTGAAAACAAAATTGGATTCATTAGAGAAGACTATATCTAAAACTGCTGGTTTTGAAAAGACTCTGAATGTGTGTTTAAATTGTCGTATCATTTTGAGAAGGAATTTAAATGTTGAAAGAGGTCTGGTAAATGGAGCAATGGGTCATGTTGTTGATTTTGTGAATTTTACAAATAAACATGGAATTGAATTTTTAAAAATTAAATTTGATGGCATTGAGCAAGTACAACAAATCAGTCGTTGTTCTGCTAGATTTTTGCTTGTAAAAGACCTTTTTTGTTCGCCGAAAACTGTTTCCTGTTTGTTTGGCATATGCAGTGACAATTCATAAATCTCAAGGTTTAAGTATAGATAGTGCTTTGGTGAACATTGGAAGTTCTGTGTTTAAAGAGGGTATGGCATATGTGGCATTATCACGAGTCAGAACTTTATCAGGATTGTACTTGATTAAGTGTGATGAGACAAAGATTTGTGCAGATTTAGATTGTGTTAAAGAATACAATAGGTTAAGAAGAGAGTATGCTCCACATTTGCCTCAATATCCTCTGTTTGAAAAACGTATGGTAGGCCGAAAAAGAAGAAATGAGAATAATTGCAGTGAGGTAGTAGCAAAAAGACAAAAAGTAGATGAAACTATAATTGTAAGCAGAAAGAAAAAGGATTCTGTTGAAGATGTTGTTGGATTTCAGTTTGAAAACAGTTCGGGTGTCAACTGCTATGCTAATGTAGTGGTTAATGTTGTTTTTTCTCTTCAAACTTTACAAGAACAGATTGTTGAAAATCGGGATCAAAGATTCTGCGGTTTATTGAATTCTGTGTTTGAGAAATGTAGCAGTGATAGAGCAAAAATAGAAAGTGTTTCCGAATTTCGAAATCTTTTAGACATATGTTCCGGTCAAAAACAATTTTCACAGAACATTCAGCAGGATTGTCAGGAATTTTTAATGTATATGCTTGGTGTATTGGAAGATGAAGGTGAAGATATAGAAAATCTTTTTAGCCTTTCTTATCAATGGCAGCATGACTGCGATAATTGTAGTTTATCAAGCAGTACTAGAATAGACACTGAAAGATTTATATATTTGACTTTACCAGACTGCAAATCAGTGTCTTTTAATAATCTAGTTAAAGCAGCTGATCATAATATGGTGTGTGCCCAATGTAAGTGTCCAATGCTGTCCACATTATTTATACAAACTTATGGTCAGTATGTCATTTTAATGTTCCAACGATGTAGACCTGATGGAACTAAATTGACAACTTCTATTAAAAATTTTGTGGCTTCTCAGTTATCAATTTCAAGAAGAACCTTTGCAACTGTAGCTATTATTTATCATGACGGTCCTTCAACAACATCAGGGCATTATACAGCTTATTTAAAATGTCGAAAAGGCTGGACTTACTGTAATGATACTCATTTGACTTTCAAACAACGTTTGCCTTTTGACTTAAAAAATTCTTACCTAGTGTTTTTAGAACCAAAATTTAAGTAAAGGTAATTGGCCTATGAAGACGGGAGCAGTTAATAAAAGTTAGTCTACTGTTTACAATTATATTGTGAGTAAAAGTGATCAACATTATATAAAAAATCAAGTTCTCATATAGGTACTGTAAGTGGATCTCATAGTAAGTGATATCAGTATTATAGGAAATGATGAACATGAGTGATCCAGAGATGGGAATATGAATATTTAAACATTGTGAAAATGTTGTATGAGCTTTTCTTTCAGAACGTCGGGAAAACTGTAATTTCAGAGTTCGTTTTGAATAATTTGAAAACATACTGATATATCTGACACTATTTGGCCGTAAGGAAAGGTGAAGGAATGAGCAAAGAGTCATGTCTTAACACAAGGAGGAAATGAAAACATTGAGACACATTTCAGATGTTCTTGGAGCTGATTTTATAGAAAGTCGATGAAATGGAAGTTTTAGAGAACAGCAGAGTATTTTCCAACGAAAAGGACCTTCACGATCTACTATTTGGCCTCAAGGAAAAGTAAGTGAATCAAAGATTAGTGTACATAAGTGATTTGTAAGTTTATATGGTTTTTTTTAAACACAATCTTTTAGATTGTGTTTTTTTTCCCCGCTGTCTTATGATGAATAGTTTGAACTCATTGTTTTTAGTGAAATTCAATATATTCTGAGAACAGCAAAAATAAACTATTTAACATGTTGTACAATTTATTCTGTAGTTCACTCCTTTTCCCTCAATCCTTCTATATTATCCTCACTCCCTTCATCCCTTTACTCTGTGACTCCCCTTCACTCATTCTCAGTCATATTCCATTCTTCATTCTTGTAAATGCGTCCTCAATCAGACTCCTTTCTCTCTCACTCATTCCCCTTTTATTAACTCCTCTTTCCTGATTTAGTTTTGCTAACTCACATTCTTTTAGTAGCTTACTTACCTTCAGTTAATTTCTCTCTTCTTCTCTTCCTCTCTGTCACTGAATGTATCTGCCTTACTCTTAGTTATTTGCTCTCCTTCTATTTCTTTTTCCCTCTTTTTGTCCTTCTACATTACTTTAATTCCCTTTCTGTGTCCTTCACTCTTACTTCATTTCTTAGTACACTTTTATGTTTTTTAACCTCTTGACCTGTCTCTTCTATTTTAAAAAATATATTTTACTAGTTATAACTTATTTTTCTTCTCTCTTTCACAGATATAAAGTGTAGTAAAAACATGTAATTAAGTTTAAATTAATTATATGGTAAGTGTGACTAAATAAATGTAGTTTGTCATCGCCCTTTGCTTTAACTTCACTACTTTTCTCTCACCCTACCTCACCCCTGTTTCCTTACTCTGCTTCCCTCACTTATTCTTATCCTCCATGTTTACTTCTCTTTTCCTTACCTTCCTACCACATTCAACTTCTTTCAGTCCCCCTGCTTTACTTCCCTTACCCTGTGTTTGCTTCGTTCACTCCCTCACTCATTCCCTTTCCCTTACTCACTTACTCCACTCCTCTCACTTCTTCTCTCAGTCCCTCTGTCCTCACAGTTCCTCACTCCCGTTCCCTCACTCCGTCTCTGTTACCCTCACTGTCTCTGTCCTCTCACTCTGTCACTACTCTTTCGTCATGCTCACTCCCTATAACTCTCCCACACTATACAATATAGGATTCATTTTAAAAAATATTACATTTCATAGCTATAGAAATTTGCTATTAAAAAACCTTTGAAATTCACTGAAAAAAACATTGGTTTGAGGCCCTATATATAGTTAGGAATTAGCATTTAAAAAACCTATGAAATTCACTGAAAAAACCATAGGTTTCACACCAGTTATAGTTAGGAATTAGCATTTAAAAAACCTATTAAATTCACTGAAAAAACCATAGGTTTCACACCAATTATAGTTAGCTGGAAATTTTCCTGACATAAAACCATTGAAATTCCCACGTTATGGTTAGTTGGACTCACTATAATTTGCGCGCCTGCATTGCACTGCTGATGACGTCACATATTACATCACTCATGACATGGTCAGTGACATCACTCATGACATCACTGATGACACCATCCTTGTGACAGAGTAACAGACCTCCTTTCAGTGTAATGTAACCCTTGAAACACATATTCAAAAATAGAAACTAACATTTTCAAAAAAATGGAGATACCCATACTAGTTACAACAACCAATTCAGTAATTCCACCATCTATATACACATCCACTCATTCACCAACAGTTCTATATAGTCACTCATACATATACTCACTCATCATATGTAGTGATACACCTATACATCCTGTTACACACCGACAGTCATCCAAAAGTTACTCACACACATGCTCACACATGCAAATAAACTATTGAACATCCATTTATTTGCATATACAGCTATACACACACTACCACCTTACTTCTAAGGAAACTTACACATACTTACTCTCTTAAATAATCACTTATAGAAACACATACTTATTTAAACAGGAACTCTTACAATCTCTCACTCTCACATATACTCACTTATATACATCAATACTCACATATACTAGATTAAAACGAATGTAGTTACTGATAAAGACACTAGTGAGACAGTCATTCACTCACTAACACACACATATACACACTCATCCACCCATACAGTCCTGCACATATGCTGTCTTCAAAACACATACAAACAGTGAGTTAGTCATTGATGCATCTATGTGCTAAGTAACACCCCCACCAAACCATACAGACACTCATACTGATACTAAAAAAAATCTGATAACCCATATACACCCTCATGTAGCTACTCACCAACCCATGCAGCCACTTATACACAAAGTGAAACACTGGTACATATATTTCAATATTTAAAAGTTACTCGCTAATATATGTATTCACTAAGATACACTTAATAAGCCAGTTAACCAATCAATTAAAAAAAATCCATTTAGACACTTATTTAAACATTTATTCTTCCATCTACCTTTACATATACATAAATAAAACATATTTAT
Source organism: Lissotriton vulgaris (assembly GCF_964263255.1). Taxonomy (NCBI): domain Eukaryota; kingdom Metazoa; phylum Chordata; class Amphibia; order Caudata; family Salamandridae; genus Lissotriton; species Lissotriton vulgaris. The sequence goes on along the minus strand of NC_141694.1, from coordinate 1,085,348,089 downwards.
TTTTCAGAAAGACACACATTTACTGGATGGTGTCATCAGTGATGTCATGAGTGATGTCACTGACCATGTCATGAGTGATGTAATATGTGACGTCATCAGCAGTGCATTGCAGGCGCGCAAGTTATAGTGAGTCCAACTAACTATAACGTGGGAATTTCAATGGTTTTATGTCAGTAAAATTTCCAGCAAACTATAACTGGTGTGAAACCTATGGTTTTTTCAGTGAATTTAATAGGTTTTTTAAATGCTAATTCCTAACTATAACTGGTGTGAAACCTATGGTTTTTTCAGTGAATATATATATATATATAAATATATGCAGCAACCAGTCACCAAAAAGTCCATTCACAAAGACGACAGCGGACCCAAGAGTTTTCAGAAAGTGCTATGCTTTTATTGTGCTAGTCCCCGCACCTCCGCCATGACGCGTTTCGAGCCCAAATGGCCCTTGATCACATGACACGCTATGGGTGGATTTCAGGCTTTTTAAAGTGACAGTGCAACCTTGCCATCTTAAACGTCATCATAGACATAAAAGTATTACTTTTTTTTTATTTTTTATTTTAAAACTTTTTTATTTTTCAAAGTAATAAACCAATAAATGTTACAGCACACTTATACATTTCAATATTAGAATCATTACAGTACTAATACCATCATTTGCAGATAATTGTAACTATTTTTGATGCGCAAACGATTAAAACAATAATAGAGAAAACAATTTACATCCTCAGCTATCTAATCGTTGGCAACAGACGTCCCTTCCCGATTTATCTTTCCATTTTTCCAATTTGCCACTGGGTGCCAGATCTTCTTTCCCAGAGATCTACTTTTTTTCCCCTTTCTGTCATGTATTGCTTTTTCTAAATTATAAGTTGATAATAGCCGGGCAATCCACATCTGAAAGGTTGGCGGGACCCTGTCGAGCCATGATATTGCTATACAGATTCAGAAGACTGCGGCCAACATAAATATAAACTCAACAGGGGCATCCTCAGTTCCTGCCGGGACCCCCAACAATAATATCTCATCTGTAAGCTTAATTTTAAGTCCCAACGATACGTCAGAAAATTTCTCAATCTCTTTTTTAAGGGAAAACAATTGTGGGCATTGCGAGAACATGTGTATAATGTCTGCACCGTCGGAGTCACACCGTGGGCATGTTATTCCTGTATTGCCCCCCCATTGTGCAATTCTGGCTGGGGTATGATAAAGCGAGTATATAGTCTTGTAGTGCTGTGACTGTAGGGTAGCAGAGCATAAAACCGTTCGGCCCAGATCCAGAGATAACTGGAAATCTTCTGACTGTAACTCCAGATTATCCGCCCACTTCCTGACATATTTCTCTCTATCATCAGTTTTATATGTACACAATTCTGCATATAAATACCGTATCATACAATTCGAGCTGCCCTCAATATAGTCCATTATGCGACAAGTCCCAAAGCCCAATGTTCCTCCCTGTTTATTTGCCAGATAGCTTCTAATCTGTAAATATTTGAAAAAGCTATTATTTGTTCCTTGAAATTTATTTTGGATTTCTCGAAACTGTAGGATTTCCCCCTGTTGGTTCATAAGGTTCCCTATCTTCTTAATCCCTTTATTATCCCAGTCCCTCATCACCATATCCCTAAAGATATCACCAGGTAGAAATCTGTTTGTATACATCCGTGTGTAGCTATTGTGTCTTCTTAATCCCATTTTCTTTTGTAACACCTTCCAGATACTATAGGCAGCTTTTAAGGTTTTGAACCTAGTATGTTTGAAATAGCTGAAATCGATTGTGTTTAAAAATCCGCTTTCAGCCCCTTCTCCCTACAGTGCAGTATAAACATTAGTGTATCCCTGAGTATCTTCTCCTACTTCTGTGCCACCACCCCCTATTAGTCCCTGAAAATATTGCATAGCTGTGGCCCAGTAATAAAAACGAAAGTCAGGTGCTCCCCAACCCCCCTTTTCTCTTGGTAGTGTCAGGTGTCGATATGCTCTCCTGGTTTTACCTTGTGCCCAAATAAATTTGTTTAAAATTGCTTCTATTTTGTTAAACCAAAAGTGATAAAAAAAGTGGAATTGCTCTGAATAAGTACAAGAATTTCGGAAAGGTAGTAATTTTGATCACGTTTATACGGCCCATCAGCGTCAGATGAAGCTTATGTATCCTTTCCGTGTTCTCCTTGACTTTGTCTACTACTGGTTTCATATTTATCTCTACCAAATTGTCTAAATCTGCAGTAACTTTTATTCCTAAGTATGTGGATACTTTGACAACTCTGTAGTCTTGATATGTCATAAAGGAGTTTTGTACTATTTGTGTTTTCTCACTTAATTTTATATCCCGAGATTGCTCCGAAGCCTGTTGCTTCCCTTTCTATCTCAGGAAGAGCAATATCTGGATTGTTGGTGATTATAGCCACATCATCCGCATAAGCGAATACTTTGTAGCTGATATTGTGTAGCCTAGTTGGGGAGATCCTACAGTTATTTTCGAATCTACGCAATATAGGGTCGATGTACAGGGCAAATAACAGCGGGGATGCAGGACGGCCCTGCCTTGTGCCACGTCTAATTTGTACTGGGTCAGTGTATCCTTTGTTGATCCTTATTCTAGCATTCGGTTCTGTGTACAATGCCTGAATTGCCTTGATATATCCATTCCCCATCCCAAACCATTTCATTACTTCCCATAGGTATTTCCAAGAGACCCTGTCAAAGGCCTTCTCTGCATCCAGAAATACGGCCGCGACAGGGTCCCCTGCAACTCCCATGGCATCTAGAATAGTGATCATCTGTCTCGTGTGTTGTGTGGTCCCCTTCCCTGGAATAAACCTGTGCTGCGAAGTGCTCACCAAGTGCCCTATAATCTTACTTAATCTTTGTGCTAGTGTTTTAGAATAGATTTTGGCGTCTGCGTTCATAAGTGTTATCGGGCGGTATGACCCAGGTTCTAGTGGGGGTTTGCTTTTCTTTAGTATTACGATAATATCAGCCCGCCCCAAGAGGGTGGAATTGATTTACCAGACTGTGCCTGCAGGAGAGTTTCATGCATGTCTTTCCCCAGTACATCCCAAAAGATTTTATAGAACTCTGCTGGGATTTGATCTGGGCCTGTGGCTTTTCCTCCTGGGAGGGTATTTACTGCTCCCTGTACTTCTTGTACTGTAAATCTGAGCTCTAGTTTTCCATTCTCCTCATCTCGTAGCCCTACACAGTGTATGCCTTCCAGATATTCCGTAATCTCCTGTTCTGTGTTTTCGAGTGTCTGATCATAGAGTTTGGTGTAGAACTTTCTAAAAACCTCTTGTATTTCTGTTATCTTATTTACTACCTCCCCTACCTCATTCCTTATTTCCTTTATTTGCCCTGCAGCCAAGTTCTGCCTAGTTCGGATTGCAAGAAGGTGTCCAATTCTTTCATTGTACTCATAGCTTTTCTCCCTTTTAGCCAAATAATTAGCTGCTGTTCTCCTCACTATACTTTCGCTTGTATCAGCTTTATTCAGCATTTTTTCAAAATGGTGGATAACATGCTTTTTTGAAAAAAGGAAAGAAAGGATTGGTTGTTTGAGATCATTTTACACTGAAAACTAGGGTGCATGTTTCAGTTTCTTGGAATCCTGATTTTTATTGGTTAACAAAAACAGATGGAAAAGAATGTTACATAAGATTAGCTGGCATATTGACAAGTCAAGCACACTTGGTGTTTTGATTTGCAACAATGTATGATGAACATTTGACCTGTGTTTTAAGTTAAGTGTTTTATGAAGTGTTTCTATGGTAACAGGCAGAAGGCAGAATGGGGGTAGGGTAGAAAGTTAAGTTATTTGAAAGGGTTCAAATGTTCAAGTAAAAGAAATGTGTGTTTGCTTTTGAATTAATGTGGGAAGAAATGTGATTTGTTATTTATATGTATATGTGTGTAGATTGAGTGTGTAGATTGACAGGAAAAGTTTGCTATTTGCTATAGGACTTCCTTACCCCCTAGGGCTGCTCAGGGGGTTTCACAATGACACCCAAGGACAAAAATGTATTTTTTATTAAATTGCCGGATACGCGTAGGGTACGCGTACGCCGTGAAAAAGAAAAAAAAAACGAAGCCCGCTTTATTGTTAATTAGCCCCCGAGGGGCCGAATCCCAGGGGCAATGTTTTTATTTATAAGGGGGGGGCTCAGAGGGGCCCCCCAGCCCCGGGGACCGCACCCCCTGGGACTTTAACAATATGTATGTGGGGGGCTCATGGCCCCCTCGCAGCCCCGGGGACTGTCACACCCCGTGGCTTCTTTAAAAAAAAAAAATAAGCCTGTGTGTGGGGGGGGGGGGGGGGCTCAAGACCCCCCACACGCCCTGGGGACCGCCACCTCCCCGGGGCTCTAATATTTCTGGAGCCTTGTGGTGGCCTTGGGGACCGCCACCCCCCAGGGCCGGCTCCTGCAGTGTCCGGGGTGCCCAGCCCTGGGACACTGCTGTTTGCTATGGTAGGGCGGGAGCCTCGCCGTTCCCGCCCTACCATAGCAAACTGCTTTCCTATTTGGAAGAGAGAGCAGGAAACCTGCTCTATCTTTCAAATAGGAAAGCATATTGCTTTTCGTCAGGGGGAGCAACATGTAAGCTGCTCTCTCTGACGAAAAGCAATGCCGGCTCCCGATACGCTGGGAGCCGGCTGGGACCATGGAGGCGTTTGGGCTGCCCCCACGGTCCCCAATGTTTTATTTGAGCCCCGGGGATGGGGTCCCCGGGGATAATTAAAATTAGTGATAGGGGCTATTTTTTTTTTACGGTAAATTGCGCGGCCGTGCACGTATGGTGCAAGATTCCTATGTCGTCCCGTACGCGTACCTAAGCAAGAAAAAAGAATAAAAAAAATATGTTTTACAGATATATATCAAGCTTATGTGTTTAGATGTTGGTTGGTTTTAACAAGAGCTTTTCTCTTTATTGGTACTTATAAGTAAGTATCTTTTGCAGAGTCTAAACTTGTTTAGGAGGATTGTTTTACAGTGTGCTGAACTTTTGACCTCTGTGGACAGTTGACTATTGCATGATCTGTTGGGGGTAGGGTTCAAACTTATGTCAGTTGGAAAGGGTTCAATATTCAACCAATAGAAATGTGTGTTTGGTTTTGAATTAATGTGTGAAGCAATTTGATTTGTTATTAACATGTATATATGTGTAAATTGAGAGGGAAAGTGTGCCATTTTCTGGCTTTGCTGCGAATACTTAAGTAGAGAGATTCTGTATAAGAATACCTGCTGTGGGGGCGGCATTCTTCTTAATATACAAATCAATTTGAAAGGTGAGTTGATAACTTGTAAGGGAATGTATGGGTGAATTTTGTTTTTTGTAAGAGTAATGTGTGTATCGTTCTAAAGTGTGTAGAATCACATTCTGAGTTTGTCTGCATTTGGATAACTATTGTGATAAAACCATTTGGTAAGTTAATGTGTTTAGTGAATCAGTTTGTGCAATAAAGTGCAGTACTAAAATATGTAGAATGTGTGCAGTCACTTTTGCAGTTGTAGAGAAGTTAATAGTGTTACTTGTTTAAATTTAGGCTTGTGTTTTAAATCTACAATTTTCCAGTCAGTATACATACACTACTGTAAATTCTCTGGGATATATTTACAAGCCTCTTGTGCGTCTTTGTGCTGCCATTGCGTAACTTTTTTGATGCAATGTTCGCACAAATAATGCAGCAAATTGTTTATTTTTTTGCAAAACGACTCATGGTTGATAGTAAAATGCAGTACTTATATTTCTGTAATGTGTGCAGTCATATTAGCACTTCAAGAGTAATTAATTGTATTTTTTGTCTAGAATCAGACTTGTGTTTTAAATCTACAATTTCCCAGTAAGTATACATACACTGCTGCATACACTCTGGGGCAGATTTACAAGCCCCTTGTGCCTCTTTGTTGTTGTATTTTGTCACTTTTTTGATGTAATGTTGGCACAACAAATGCATCAATTTGCTTATGTATTTGCAAAATGAGTCAGGGTTGATCACTGAAATGTAGTAGTTATATACATGGAATGTGTGCAGTCACTTAATTGTTTCGAGACTAGTAAATGTTTTTGGGTAAAATGCAAGGTCTTATATTTTTTGTACAGAATCACACTGTGCATCTGTGTGCATTTAGGAATTGTTCTGAGAGAAGCATTTTTGTATGTTTTGTGTTTACAGATACATAAGTGCTTATAAAGCTATCCTTTTTTCTAGTTTTGATAGAATTAAAAAACGGTTATTGGTTCTGTATATGCAAAATGACTCATGGTTGTACAGTAAAATGCAATAATTATATTTCTGTAATGTATGCAGTGATATTAGCCCTTCAAGAGTAATTAATATGGTTGTTTGTCTAGAATCAGACTTGTGTTCTAAATCTACAATTTACCAGTTGGTATACATACACTGCTGCATACACTCTGGGGCAGATTTACAAGCCCCTTGCACCTTTTTGTTGTTCTATTGTGTAACTTTTTTGATGTAATGTTGGCAATAAAATGCAGCAAATTGCTTATGTATTTGCAAAATGAGTCAGGGTTCTCCACTGAAATGTAGTAATTATATACATGGAATGTGTGCAGTCACTTAACTATTTCTAGACTAGTAAATGTGTTTTGGTAAAATGCAAGGTCTTATATTTTTTGTCTAGAATCACACTGTGCATTTGTGTGCATTTAGCAATTATACTCGCCCCTTTTTCCACATTCTCCCCCTTTCTCCTCATACCCCCCTCTTTCCTCATACACACTCCTCTCTCCTTATACTCCCCTCTCTCCTCACACTCCCCCTCTCTCTCCTTATACTCTCCCTTCTCTCCTCATACTCCCACCTCTCTCCTCAAACTCCCTTCTTTCTCATCATCCTCTCCACTCTCCTCATAATCCCCCTTTCCCCTCATACTCCCCCGTCTCCTCATGCTCCCCCCTCTCCTCGTATTTCCCCCTTTCCTCATACTCCCCCCTCTCTCCTCATACCCCATTCACTCCTCATACTCTCCAATCTCCTTATACTCCTCCCTCTCTCCTCATAGTACCCCCTCTCTCCTCATACACCCCCTCTCTTCTTATACTCTTCTTTTGTCCACATTCTCCCCTCTCTCTTCTCATACTCTCCCATCTCTTCTCATACACACCCTTCTCTCCTTATACTCCTCTTTTTTCCTGATACTCACCCCTCTTTTCACATACCCCCTCTCTCCTCATACTCCTGCTCTCTCTCCTCATACCCCCCTCTCTCCTCACATTATCCCTCTCTCTCCTTATACTCCCTCCTCTCTCCTGATATTCCTCTCTCTCTCCTCATACTACCCCCTCTCCTCATACATCCCCCTCTCTCCTCTTACTCTTCCCTCCCTCCTCATACTCCCTTTTTCCTCATATTCCTCCCCCTCCACATACTCCCCTCTCTGTCTTCATACTCCCCCTCTCTCCTCATATTCCCCTTCTCTCCTCATTACCCCCTCTCTACTCATAGTCCCCCCTGTCCTCATACTCCCTCCTCTCTCCTCTCACTCCTCCCTCTCTCCTCATACCCCCCTCACTCCTCATACTTCCCCATCTCTTCATACTCCTCCATCTCTCCTCATAATCCTCCCTCTCTCCTCATACTCACCCCTCTCCTCATACTCCCCTCTCTACTCATACTCCTGCCTCTCCTCATATCCCCCCTCTCCTCATATTCCCTCCTCTCCTCATACTCTCCCTCTCCCCTCATACTCCATCCTCTCTTCATATCCCCTCTTTTCCTCATACTCCTCCTTCTCCTCTTATTACCCCCTCTCTTTCATACTTATTACTGTTTCCTCATACTACCCCCTCTCTCCTTATACATCCCCTATCTCCTTATATTCCTCTTTTCTCCACATTCTTACCCCTCTCTCCTCATACTCCCTCCTCTCTTCTCATACACACTCCTCTCTCCTTATACTCCCCCTTTCTCCTCATAGTTGCCCCTTTTTCCACATACTCCCCCCTCTCTCCACATACTCCTCTCTCTCTCCTCATACTCCTCTCTCTCTCCTCTACTCCCCCTCTCTCTTCACACTCTCCCTCTCTCTCCTTATACTCCCCCTCTCTCCTGATATTCCCCCTCTTTCCTCATTCTCACCTCTCTCTCCTCATACTACACCCTGTCATCATAATCCCCCCTGTCCTCATACTCTCCCCTCTCTCCTCTTACTCCTCCCTCTCTCCTCATACTTCCCCTTCTCCTCATATTCCCCCCTGTCCTCAAACTCCCCCTCTTTGTCTTCATACTCCCCCGTCTCTTCTCATATTCCTCCTCTCTCCTCATTCTCCCCCCTTTCACCTAATACTCCCCCTTCTCCTCATACTCCCTTCTCTCTCCTCTTACTCCTCCCTCTCTCCTCATACCTCCCCCTTAACAATTCCCCAGTCAGTATACATACACTGATGCATACACTCTGGGGAAGATTTACAAGCCCATTGCGCCTCTTTGTTGTTCTATTGTGTCACTTTTTTGATGCGATGTTGGCAAAAATAATGTAGCTAATTGCATATGTATTTGCAAAATGAGTCGGGGTTGTCCACTAAAATGTAGTAGTTATATACATGGTTTGTGTGCAGTCACTTAACCATTTTAGACTAGTAAATGTGTTTTGGTAAAATGCAAGGTCTTATATTTTTTGTCTAGAATCACGCTGTGTGTCTGTGTACATTTAGGAATTATACTGGCCCCTCTTTGCACATTCCCCCCCTCTCTATTCATAAACACCCCTCTCTCCTTATACTCCCATCTCTTCTCACACTCCTCCTCTCTCTCCTCATACTCTCCCTTCTCTCCTCATACTCCCACCTCTCTCCTCATATCCCCTTCACTCCTCATACTACGCCATCTCCTCATACTCCTCCCTCTCTGCTCATAGTACCACCTCCCTCCTCATACACCCCCTCTCTTCTTAAACTCCCCTTTTCTCCACAGTCTCCCCCTCTCTTTTCATACTGTCCCTTCTCTCCTCATACACACCTCTCTCTCCTTATACTCTTTACTCCTCATACTCGCCCCTCTTTTTCCATACTCTCCCCTCTCTCCCCATATACCCTCCTCTCTCCTCACATTCCCCCTCTCTCTCCTTATACTCCCTCCTCTCTCCTGATATTCCCCTCTCTCTCCTCATACTCCCCCCTCTCCTCATATTTCCCCATCTCTCCTCTTACTCTTCCCTCTCTCTTCATACTCCCTTTCTCCTCATATTCCCCCTCTCCTCATACTCCTCCTCTCTGTCCTCATACGCCCCCTCTCTCCTCATATTCCCCTTCCCTCCTCATTCTACCCCTCTCTCCTCATACTCCCCCTGTCCTCATGCTCCCTCCTCTCTCCTCTTACCCCTCCCTCTCTCCTCATACCCCCCTCACTCCTCATACTTCCCCATCTCTTCATACTCCTCCTCTCCCATCATACTACCCCCTCTCCTCATATTGCCCCCTCTCATCATATTTCCTCCTCTCCTCATACTCCCCGTCTCCCCTCATACTCCCCCCTCTCTTCATATACCCTCTTTTCCTCATACTCCCCCTCTCCTATATTCCCCCCTCTCCTCATACTTCTTACTGTCTCCTCATACTATCCCCTCTCTCCTTATACACCCACTCTCTCCTTATATTCCTCTTTTCTCCACATTCTTCCCCCTCTCTCCTCTTACTCCCTCCTCTCTCCTCATACACAATCCTCTCTCCTTATACTCCCCCTCTCTCCTCATACTCGCCCCTCTTTCCACATACTCCCCCCTCTCTCCTCATACTCCTCTCTCTCTCCTCATACTCCCCCTCTCCTTACACTCTCCCTCTCTCTCTCCTTATACTCCCCCTCTCTCCTGATATTCTCCCTCTTTCCTCATTCTCACCTCTTTCTCCTTATACTCCCCCCTTTCCTCACACTCCCCCCTGTCCTCATACTCCCCCTCTCTCCTCTTACTCCTCCCTCTCTCCTCATACTCCCCTTCTTCTCATATTCCCACTGTCCTCATAGTCCCCGTCTGTTCTCTTACTCCCCCCTTTCTCCTCATATTCCTCCTCTCTCCTCATTCTCCACTCTCTCTCCTTATACTCCTCCCTGTCGTCATACTCTCCCCTCTCTCCTCTTACTCCTCCCTCTCTCCTCATACTCTCCCTTCTCCTCATATTCCCCCCTGTCTTTATCCCCCCCTCTCTGTCTTCATACTCCCCCTCTCTCCTCATATTTCTCCTCTCTACTCATTCTCCCCCTCTCTCCTCATACTCCCCCTTCTCTTCATACTCCCTCCTCTCTCCTCTTACTCCTCCCTCTCTCCTCATACCTCCCCCTTAACAATTTCCCAGTCAGTATACATACACTGCCTCATACACTCTGGGGCAGATTTACAAGCCCCTTGTGCCTCTTTGTTGTTCTATTATGTCACTTTTTTGATGTAATGTTGGCAAAAATAATGCAACAAATTGCATATGTATTTGCAAAATGAGTCAGGGTTGTCAACTGAAATGTAGTAGTTATATACATGGAATGTGTGCAGTCACTTAACCATTTTAAACTAGTAACTGTGTTTTGGTAAAATGCAAGGTCTTATATTTTTTGTCTAGAATCACAATGTGCGTCTGTGTACATTTAGGAATTATACTCGCCCCTTTTTCCATAACCTCCCCCTCTCTCTTCATACTCCCGCTCTCTCCTCATACTCCCCCCTCTCTCCTCATACCTCCCCCCTCTCCTCATACACACACCTCTCTCCTTATACTGCCCCTCTCTCCTCACACTCTCCCTCTCTCTCCTCATACTCTCCCTTCTCTTCTCCTACTTCCACCTCTCTCCTCATACTTCCCCCTCCCTCCTTATACTCTCCCCTCTCCTCATACTCACCCTCTCCCCTCATACTCCCCGTCTCTTCATACTCCCCCCTCTCCTTATATTTCCTCCTCTCGTCATACTCCCCCGTCTCTCCTCATACCCCTTTCACTCCTCATACTCCCCCATCTGCTCATACTCCTCCCTCTCTCTTCATAGTACTCCCTCTGTCCTCATACACTCCCTCTCTCCCTATACTCCCCTTTTCTCCACATTCTCCCCTCTCTGTTCTCATACTCTCCCCTCTCTCCTCATACACACTCCTCTCTCCTCACACTCCCCCTCTCTCTGCTTATACTCCCTCCTCCCTCCTCTCTCTTTATACTCCTGTTCTCTCCTCATATTCCTCCTCTCTCTCCTTATACTCTCCCTTCTCTCCTCATACTCCCACCTCTCTCTTCATACTCCCCCTTCTCTCCTCATACTCTCCACTCTCCTCATACTCCCCCTCTCTCCTCATACTCCCCCTTCTCTTCATACTCCCCCTTCTCCTATTTCCCCCTCACCTCATACTCCCCCCTCTCTCCTCATACCTCCTTCTCTCCTCATACTCCCACCTCTCTCCTCATATTTCCCCCTCTCTTCCTATACTCTCCCCTCTCCTCATACTCACCCTCTCCCCTGATACTCCCCGTCTCCTCATACTCCCCCTCTCCACATATTTCCCCCTCTGGTCATATTATCTCCTCTCTCCTCATACCCCCTTTACTCCTCATACTCCCCCATCTCGTCATAGTCCTCCCTCTTTCCTCATATTACTCCCCCTCTCCTCATACACCCCCTCTCTACCTTTTACTCTCCTTTTCTCCACATTCTCCCCCTCTCTTCTCATACTCTCCCCTCTCTCCTCATACACACCCTTCTCTCCTTATATTTTTTCTCCTCATACTTGCCCCTCTTTCCTCATACTTCTCCCTCTCTCTTTATACTCCTCCTCTCTATCCTCATACTCCCCCTCTCTCCTCACAGTCCCCCTTTCTCTCCTTATACCCCCTCCTCTCTACTGATATTCCCCTCTTTCTCCTCATACTCCCTCCTCTTCTCATACTTCTCCCTCTCTCCTTCTACTCTTCCCTCTCTCCTCATACTCCCCCTTCTCCTCTTATTCCCCCTTCTCCTCATAATCCCCCTCTCTGTCCTCATACTCCCCCCTTTCTCCTCATATTCCCCCTCTCTCCTCATTCTCCCCCCTCTCTCCTCATACTCCCCCCTGTCCACATACTCCCTCTTCTCTCCTCTTAGTCCTCCCTCTCTCCTCATATGTCATCATCTCCTCATACTCTACCCTCTACTCATACCCCCCTCTCTCCTCATACCCCCATCTCTCCTCATACTCTCCCCATCTCCTCATAGTCCTGCCTCTCTCCTCATACTCCCTCCTCTCTCCTCATACTATCCCCTCTCTCCTCATATACCCCTTCTCTCCTTATATTCCCCGCTCTCCACATTCTCCCCCTCTCTCCTCATACTTCCCCCTCTCTCCTTATACTCCTCCTTGCTCCTAATACTTGTCCCTCTCTCCACATATTTCCCCTTCTCTCTTCATACTTCCAGCTCTCTCCTCATACTCCTTCGCTCCTCATAGTCCCCCCTCTCTCCTCATACTTCCCCCTCTCATTATACTACCTCTCTCCCCTCATACTCCCCCTCTCCTCATACTCCCCCTTTTCCTCATATTTCCCCTCTCCTGATAATCCCCCCTCTCTCCTCATACTCCCTTTCTCATCATACTTTCCCCATATCTTCATACTCCTCCCCCTCATCTCCCTCTCTCCTCATATCCCCCTCTCCTCATTCTCCCCCTCCCCCCTCATACTCCCCCCTCTCTTCTTCCTCCCCTCTCTCCTTATACTCCCCTTCTGCCCTCGTACTCCCCCTCTCCTCATTCTCCCCTCTTTCCTCATATTCCCTCCTCTGCTCATACTCCCCCTCTCTCCTCCTACTCCCCCTCTCCTCATATTCCCTCCTCTCCTCATACTACTCCCTCTCTCCTCATACACCCACTCTCTCCTTATATTGATCCTTTCTACACATTCTCCCCCTCTCTCCTCATACTCCCTCCTCTCTCCTCATACACAGTCGTCTCTCCTTATACTCCCCCTTTCTTCTCATTCTCGCCCCTCTTTCCACATACTCCTCTCTCTCTCCTCACACTCTCCCTCTTTCTACTTATACTCCCCCTTCTCTCCTCTTACTCTTCCATCTCTCCTCATACGTCCACCTCTCCCCATACTCCCCTCTCTCCTCATACCCCTATCTCTCCTTATATTCCCCCATCTCCTTATAGTCATGCCTTTCTCCTCAAACTCCCTCCTCTCTCCTCATACTACCCCCTCTCTCCTCGTACTTCCACCTCTCTCCTTATACTGCTCCTCTCTCCTCATACTCGCCCTTCTCTCCACATATTCCCCCTTCTCTCCTCATACTGCCAGCTCTCTCATCATACTCCTTCCTCTCTCCTCATAGTTCCCCTCTCTCCTTATACTCCCCCCTCTCCTTATACTTCCTCTCTCTCCTCATACTCCCACTCTCCTCATACTCTCCCCTTCCTCATATTCCCCCTCTCCTGATACTCCCCCCTCTCTCCTCATACCCTCCTCACTCCTTATACTTCCCCATCTCTTCATACCCCTTCCTCTCTCGTCATAATCCCCCTCTCTCCTTGTTCTCCCTCATCTCCTCATACTCCCTCCATCTCCTCATACTCTTCCCTCTCTCCTCATACTATCCCTCTCTCCTCATACACCACCTCTCTCCTTATACTCCTCCCTCTCTCCATATTCTCCCCCTCTCTCCTCATTCTCCACCCTCTTTCCTTATACACACCCCTCTCTCCTTATACACACACCTCTCTCCTTATACTCCCCTCTCTTTCCTCATTCTCCCTTTTCTCTCTTCATATTCTCCCCTCTTTCCTCATACTCCTCCGCTGTCCTTATACACTGAAGCACTTATAAATTCAGTCACACACTCTCCTTACAGAAGTGTAATCATTTAGTCAGTACCCAAGTACTGATGCAGTGAAGTAGGCCTTAGCAGATGAACTGCTTCAATCCCTAATCTAGTATATATGCATTCTTCTATCCATGTGCACTCTTGTGTTTCACATCTTCAATTCTCCATGCCGTATCCTTATACTTATATCAAACACTCTGTGACTGTTCTTTTACTATTGTAGTGACCCATTTAGCAGTCTCTGATAATTTTTTCAGTGCACTAACACTCAAGCACTTATAAATTCAGTCAGGTACTCTCCTTACAGAACTGTAATCATTTAGTCAGTACCCAAGTACTGATGCATTGAAGTAGGCCTTAGGACATGAACTGCTTCAAACCCCTATCCAGTATATATGCATTCTTCTATCCATCTGCACACTTGTGTTTCACATCTTCAATTCTCCATTCTGTATTTTTCTCCTTCCACCAAACACTCTGTGACTGTTCTTGCAGTACTGTAGTGACCCATTTAGTAGTCTGTGATGATCCATTCACTGCAGTAATACTCAGGCCTTAGGAGATGAATTGCTTTAAACCCCTATCCAGTATATATGCATTCTTCTATCCACCTGCACACTTGTGTTTCACATATTCAATTCTCCATTCTGTATTGATATCCTTCCACCAAACACTCGTTGACTGTTCTTTCACTGCTGTAGTGACCTATTTAGCAGTCTGTGATAATCTTTTCACTGCACAAATACTCAAGCACTTATAAGTTGAGTCAGGCACTCTTCTTACAAAATTGTAATCATTTAGTCAGTTCCCAAGTACTGATGCAGTGCAATAGGTCTTAGGCCATGGACTGTTTCAAACCCCTATCTAGTATATATGTATTCTTCTATTAACCTGTACACTTGTGTTTTACATCTTCAATTCTCCACTCTGTATCCTTGTATTTCCACCAAACACTCTGTGACTGTTCTTGCAGTACTGTAGTGACCAATTTAGCAGTCTGTGGTAATCCATTCACTGCACTAACACTGAAGCACTTATAAATTCAATCGGGCAATCTCCATACAGAACTGCAATTATTTAGTCAGTACCCAAGTACTGATGCAGTGAAGTAGGCCTTAGGCCATGGACTGCTTCAAACCCTTATACATTATGCATGCAGTCTTCTATGCACCTGCAAACTTGTCTTTTATACCTTCAGTTCCGCTGTTATATTATGTGTTTCCCCTTGTACTGTTCTAGTGATGCATTTAGTAGCATGTACTAATCCGTTCACTGCTCAAAAGTTCAACTACTGATAAATTCATTAAGGTACTCTTCTTCCAGATGTAGTTCTTTAAAGTTTTATGCAGTATGTATGCACTTCTGTTATTAGTTACACAGTTGTTTTTATACTTAGTCATTTTACATTGTATTTATTTAGTAATAGAATAGTATAGTTCATATATTTATTTTTATAATGTTATATATATTTTTTATACCAGATTCTAGTTATCAACGCTAAAAAAAATTCATCATGCCTTCAAAAAGTGAAAAGAGGAAACAACATAATAAAGCTTATTATTTAAAGAGAAGTCATCCACAATATTTACCTGAACAACAATGTGTGAACAAAAAGAAAAAAAACTTCTGGTAAGACAACGAAGGATTTTTTGAAAAAGTTATCAAACACTAGGAGTAGTGTGGACAATGTGAAAAATACAAACAGTGTATTTGCAACAAAAAAGAAAAACAAGAGAAAAAAGAAAAATGATGGGAAATCATCTTCTAAACAAATAGTGTATAGTAAAAGGAGGAAGAATAAATTTCAGGAAATTAGAAAAAGAATGTTTTATAATAGAGTTGTTTTAAATTTGATGAAGGAAATGAAGAAATGTAAAAGAAAAACAGCATTTTATAAGAAGATGAAATGTATTGAAAATATAGTTGAGAAGGCTTTTGAATTGAAAAACAAGTTGTTTATTTTAGTAATCAATAGAATTCGATCACTAGATAAGCCAATCCATTTAATGAAGGCCAAAAGTAAGTGGAGAAGAGTATTTAACAGAAGTAATTTTTCAGATTTTTTTGGGGGTGAATGGAAACATAGTTCAAGTTCTGAGCCTTTTTTTAATGAAGAGAGTTATTTTCAGATTAATGATTTGTTGCATGCAGCTGACACTAGTGGTCGAGCTTATGAGGTTAGAAATGGTGGTGCTATTGAGAAAGAGAAAATTGTTCCCAGAAATGCACAAGAGGTGTTAGCTGATGAAGTTTTAGGGAGACGTCCTAAAGCTCCAGTGTACATTTGGAATTGCAGTAGTATTTGTAGTGTACAGCAGGATTCTATAGGTTTTTTTTGCAATTTCTTACGTAACTATACTAAGAAAAGTGTTAAACAAAAGATTAAGATTAAGGACTAGACCCTTGCAGAGTGAGAGAAAATACTGGTTTGCAAGGTCATTCTCTTGCTTGTCTTTCTAAAAAAGTATGTCAAAGTGTTTTCCACCATTTCAGGATGTTAACAGTAGATCATACTCAAATGAGGAAATTAGTCAGAACATTGTATTATGCAAAAAATCCAGCACTAATGTTAAAAAAGTTAAACAGTGCTCTTTTGCGTGGATCTGTATCAGATGTAATGAACGTTTGTGAAGAAATTCAGGTTAATTACTTTGGTCCTGAGGAAGGCAGTGCAGAAATTGATACAATAATAGAAGGAAATGTGGAAGAAAATGTACAACATTGTAGTACAGAAAATTTTGAGCAAGAAATTACGAAGTTTAAGGTGATTTCAGGTGAAAGGCCAAATTATTCTTGTATTTGTTGTCGACAAACTCATAAAATTCAGACCAGGACTGTTGATCTGTATTTAAAAAGTGAAAAGAAAAATAATAATGAGTGGAAGGAATTTGCAACTTATTTGTTGGTAGAGAATTGTTTTGATTTGGGTTCTGATCAGCGTATTTTTAAATGTTTTATAACAAATTAGACGAGAACAAAATGCCTGCTAGAGCGTTGCATAATAATCTTGAGTTAGTAAATATTCCTTCTGAACTGATGGATTTAAATACCTATGAGTCTATTCTTATTCAATGTGTGCATCCATTACAGGCTATTGTTCGTATGGATCCTAAGACAGGGAAATTGCCTCCTTAAGATTTACAGAGAGGATTAAAGGGAAGAGTTGTATATTTGCCTCTAGATTTAAAGAAAAATATTGAAACAATTGGTGTACAAAATGTAGAAGATTAACCTCTAGTTATTCTTGTTAATGGTGTTCCTACTAAGAGTAAGAAAGTCTGGCATGAATTAGTGGATGTTAGGAAAGTGAAAAAGGCAATGTTGTATCTGGTAAAAAATAATCAGTACTATAAAAATGTGTATGTTGGAGAAGAAGAAGTAACTGTAGAAGAAGATAGTGAGTCGTCAACTGGACAAATTGAAAAAGTGGATGTGTTCAGAACTGAAGAAATCTACGAACATTACAGTGTTCATCCACTTCGTTCCAAAGAAGTGATGGGGAATACTATTGAGTTACTTATTTCAAATGAAAGAAGTAAAGGGAAGTCCCATTAGTGTATGGGAAGAAAGCTTGGAAGCTCGTTGTTTCCCTCAGTTGTTTCCAACAGGAAAAGGAGGACGATATGTCAGGGTCCGACGTGTGCCTACCCAATGGTGAAACCGGGTACTACATCTACCAGAGTTCCTGCGGGTTGGAGGTGTGGGAGAGGCCATATAGCATGGAGAGACGCTGGGTGCGGTGCACGTGATTTTTGTGTTGCTGGAACATTGTTACACGGACATCTTGGTTCTCCGTGTTTTCCTGTTGGTTCGAGAGGAACTGTTGCTTCTTTGGAGGTAATCCCACGGCTGTGGGATTACGTTAGTTAGGAGTCCTGCCTGCTACCTGTGTGTGGGCGGAACATGGTGTTTGTGGTCGGAGAGGGAGACGCTGGATCCATTCCTCCCGAGTCCGACTTTAGGAGCCTTGGCGGTGCTGATGCGAGAGACGCAGGATTTGCCCCCTCTTGCGTCGGAGTGTGTGTGAGCCGGTGCGAGAGACGCCGGATTTGCCCCCTCTCGCGTCGGAGTGTGTGTGAGCCAGTGCGAGAGACGCTGGATTTGCCCCCTCTCGGCTGGTATTCAGTACAGCGGTTAAGAGGTGCTCTGAGTCGATACGAGAGACGCAGGATTGCCCCCTCTCGTGATCAGAGTCCTCTTCACGTACCCGGAGAATACATTGGGTTAGGTTCTGGCGAGGGAGACGCAGGATTGCACCATCCCGTGGCCAGAGCCGTGAAAGAGGGAACAACAACTTCTGTCTCTGGTAAGAGAGCCTCGTTCCTCAAGATTCCTTTTGTCCTGTTTTGCTGTCCCAGTTAATGACATTGGAGTTGTACATTAATATATATTTCGAGTCAAGCCAAAAGGGCATTCTGTCCGGTTGTAGTTTCTTTCAGAATCCACAAACTAGATTTTTTGCACTTGAACTATATCCTTTTGTTTTCCTCTGTTCTTCCTACTTCTTGTCTAGCATTCGGAAAACCTATCCTGTTGGTTAGACTGTCCTAATTCAAGGGGCGAGACCGTATGGTATGTATGAGTGGCATTAAGGGGTTTTTATAGGAAAGGGTAAAGAAGGACCTGTGTAACAAGGGCTTTTGTTCTTTTAGGAATCGTGTTCCATTTTCAAGAGAAGACATCTCATCTTATCATTTCGGATAAAAGAAGGGAGCTAAAGTCTGAGAATTATCAGGTAGGGGTTGGGTCTATAGAGCTATAAAGAAGAGAAGTTTGAGGGCCTGGTATTAATGTATGGCATTTTGTTTCTACAGGCATCCCTTCTTCAGCGGTTCCCGCCCGGGCATTTTTCCCTCAACTGCTTACTACCGTACTCTGTAAGCAATTATATTCAGAGTGCGGGGAAAGCTGGAGGTGGACCCCTATTAGCATCACCCTGATTCCGAGGAGCCGTTGGACCGTGACACGATATGATGAACGACCTGTGCAGATTCCTGCATATGAATAATGGACATCAAGATTGTATGCAGAAGATCCAAGATTTCAACAATGTATTCCGTATTTGTTTCATGTTTTGTTTGAAAGTGACTCTTCTGGACTTTCTTATGCAGTGAACCATATATTGAGAACAGGTGTACATCTGCAAAATGTTTCGGCAAAGGAATTTATGGATAAAGTACAGCAGCAAGATAATGTTTTGGGATCTCATCTGATTAATCTCATGGCATGTCTGCATGGTACTAATGACTACTGGTACCGTCCTCATGGAGAACTTAAATGTATGCTAAGGAACTTAGGAACTCCTTCATGTTCCTTACTCGGCTGTGCTGAATATGCTTGGGATGATTTACTTCAATTTCTTTGAGAGGCAAATCCAAATATAATAAATATTGAATACAAGACACCTGGAGAATTGTGCTCTTTGGATCCAGTTAATGTATGCAGGTATTTCAATCATAGATTTAAAGCTATGATGTCTTTTATCACCAATAAAAAAAATCCTCCTCTTGGAGAGGTTCTGGATTTCTTTTGGAGAAAGGAGTATCAAGCAAGAGGTGCTCCTCACATACATATGCTAATATGGATCAAAGATGCCCCCAAATTTGGAACAGATTCGGATGATACTGTGTTGTCTTTTATTGAAGAATATGCTACATGTGCTATACCCAAAAGCACAGAAGAAAAGGACTTAAGACAACAAGTCTTACGATTCCAAAGCCATCGTTGTGGAAAATGTTGTCGTTGAAAGTACAAATCTAAGGACAAATTCTACACCAAATGTCGTTTTGGATTTCCACGTCCTGTAATATCAAAAGGAAGAGTGAACAGTTTTATGTCATCTTTGCGACATACTATCACAAGAAAGTCTCTAAAAATGCCTACAACAATAATCGTTGTTGGGGGGCTTTTCATTGTAGAATTAAATGGGAATGTAGTCGAGGCATTCTAACACCCTACACAAGCTTCTTGCTCTTAATACTACCGTTCTAGACCATTTCAGGCGTCTGGTGGCGGTGGGCGCCATCTTGGGAGTAGCGGGGTCAGCGCTCTAGTCGCGCCGGACTCCCACCCTCCTCACCCTATAAAATGTGTATCATGGCCAGATGGCGCAGCGGGCTGGCGCAGCGGGCGCGCCGGGCGCGCGCCGAAGCCGCGCCACAGCCAAGCCCGTCTGCGCCCGTCCGAGCCTTGACCGAGCCCAGGGCCACCCCCTTCACCTTTTCCAAGGTTGGTTTATTCATTTAATGATTTATATTCCTTAAATAACACCTTATACAAGGTACATGACCCGCCGGCACATATCTATGCTGATCCTATCGGAGGTCCGTTCACCTGTACTTTATGTAAAAATATCACTCAGGACATACTGACACCTTACAAATTAATACAGGCAGCACTTGTGAACGTGCGTTCGCTTCCATGCCACAAAATCGATATACTAGAGCTGCTTCATAGTCATGCTATCGACCTCCTGTTTCTGACAGAAACTTGGGGAGACAAAGCATCAGGACCTGACTTTAAAGCTGCTATGCCAGAAGACTATTGTGTACACAGGCAGGACCGCAGAGCAACAACAAAAGGTGGTGGCATTGCTATAATATACCGCAACAGCTTGCGAGTAAAAGCAATCGATCTAAAACATGCGAGCTGTGAGGCTCTTGCCTTTACTGTCACGCTTACCACCAATCAAACATTCACGGGTACTCTTTTATACCGACCCCCAGGCTCTCGCAAGGCATTTTTGTCCCAACTTCATCAACTGAGTGAACTAGCTGCTGAGCACAAATATTTTACCATAGTAGGTGATTTTAACTTTCACTTAGAATCGTTGACAGATAATGACACGATCCAGCTCACGACGGATCTATCTGCGGTAGACCTTGGACAACTGATAATGGCTCCAACACACAAGGCAGGACACACGCTCGAGGGTTTCTTTACCAACAATCCTCACATTACCGTGAATAAAACATTACCTCTCACATGGTCCGACCACTCTGCTATATTATTTGACATCAAGATCAAAACAATGGTATGTAAAGATACATCACAAAATCCCTTTCAAACCACCAGAGATTGGAGAAACATAGATTACACTCATCTAGATCAGATTCTCACTGATGCTTTCGCGGACACAGACAGGGAAATGGACCCAAACACGGCTGCCACCACATATACTTCCATCCTGGAAGGGGCATTTCAAATACTGGCGCCCCCCAGAAGATCTAAACGTAATAGAAAAACTCCATCGGCCCCTTGGTTTACCGAACAACTTAGGCTTCAGCGTCAACATTGCCGCAATCTAGAACGTCACTGGCGCAAACACTACAATCCATCAGATAAAACAACATACAAAGCTAAACTCCTAGTCTATAAGCAGAAAATAGCCATAGGAAAAAACATCTACTATACCACCCAAATAAACCAGGCAAAATGCAGCACGAAAAAACTGTTTGAAGTTGTCAACCACCTTGCAGAACCCACAAATCCACCGATTGAATCATCACAAACTCTATGCAACACATTAGCTGAGTTTTTTTCTGACAAGGTGACATCCATATTCAACGATTTCACTCCCAACCTTCATGGCATTACATCCACGAACATGCAATCAAACCCGAACTCATCAACACTTACGGAATTCACCAAGGTAGATCCTCAACGTATTCACAAGCTTATCCCGGCAATCAAGTCGGGCTCCCCTTTGGACCCTTGCCACCCTTCCATACTACACACCGTCTCAGATACCATTACTGTACCATTGACACACATCTGTAACATCATGTTTTCAACTGGGATATATCCCAATATCTGGAAGAACATCATAATCAAACCACTCCTAAAGAAACCAACGCTTGATCCATTCATGCCCTCCAGCTACCGTCCTATTGCATCATTGCCATTTCCAGCTAAGATCTTTGAATCTGTCATGAACGAACAACTGTCTGACTATATTCAAAACAATGACCTATTAGATGATACACAGTTCGGTTTCCGACAAGGACATGGGACTGAAACTGCTCTGATAAAGGCCGCTGATGAAATAAGAACAACAATGGACAATGATGGACAGGCTGTCCTGATTCTGTTGGACCTATCGGCGGCTTTCGACACGGTCAATCACTCTACTTTGATCGGCCGTGTTGAGGCCATTGGTATCAAACACAAGGCCAAGGACCTCATTGCATCCTTCCTGGCCGACCGCAAACAGGCAGTTAAGTTGGGCTCATTCACCTCTCCGACGTTTACCCTCCCCTGTGGTGTCCCACAAGGTTCCTCGCTAAGTCCGACCCTCTTTAATATCTATGTTTCGGACTTGGCGAGGGTAATAAAAGCATACAACATCAACCTAACCACATATGCTGACGATACACAGTTGGTACTATCCATACATAAAAACGGTTCCACCATAGCGGCAAACTTCAAGGCTGGCATGCGGGCCATCAGCAGTTGGATGGCCTCCAATTGTCTTAAATTGAACTCTTCAAAAACCGAAGTAATGTTGTTTGGTAAGGTTCAGCCTGTTTGGTCTCCCTCATGGTGGCCAGAGGAAATGGGCACTCCACCTGAACCGGTCAGCAAAGTTAGAAACTTAGGAGTAATATTTGACGACAAACTCCTTTTTCATCACCATGTGAAATCCGTAGTCTCATCATCTTTCAACATTTTACGAAAAATTAAGAAACTTCTGCCTTATCTTCCCACCACTATAGGCAAAACCCTAATTTCAACGTTGGTGTTTTCTCGCACCGACTATTGTAATGCCCTCCTCCTCAATGCGCAAGAGAAGGTTATTTCAAAACTTCAAATGATTCAGAACGCCTCGGCAAGAATACTATTGGGCATTCCAAAATTCACCTCTGTTTCCAAACACCTGGCTCAACTGCACTGGCTCCCGGTCAGGAGTCGAACCAAGTTTAAGGCCTTATGCATTGTTTACAAGGCAGTAAATAATATAGGACCAAAATTTCTCAGTGACTCCCTCAAGCCTCTTCCAACCCCCAGAACTTTACGTTCGAATACTGCTCACCTGATTCAAATCCCCAGAACAAGGAAAGTTAACTGGGGAGACAGACGTTTCACCATTGCAGCTGCAAAGCTATGGAATTCTCTTCCTCTTAAAATAAAAACCAGTCCTACACTGATCATCTTCAGAAAACAACTAAAGACATGGTTGTTTTCTCAGTGACTCATTAGCAACGGCCAACATAAAATTACTGCACTAAAATCTTTAAAATACTGGGACTAGACTTAGCTCACAGCGCCGAGACACCCATGGGTAATTGCAGCGCTTTAAAAATTGCATAAATAAATAAATAAATAAATAAATAAATAAATAGGAAATGAAGAGTTAAAATGCACAAATGACTACAACCCAGTTATTTTGTCCATGTGGAATGCTAACATGGATATTCAATATGTTGCGGACAATCCATTGCTGTTGCTCGATATGTAACATCCTACATAGCAAAATCAGAAAAAACGGAATTGAAGGAAATGTGGGAAGAGATTTCTTCGCATACGCATGCGATCCGAGCATGTGTATGCATCCTCGGATCGCTTATCATCTGCAAGTCTATACTCCAAATCTAGAAGAATCATTTGGGTGAGTCTAGGTCTTGCTGCAACACAAAATCGAGTACTTAAATCTGTACAAGAAATTGAATATTTAGCTGAAAAAGAGCCAGAAAGTACAGTTATTGTGAAAGAAAATATGTTGACACATATTATCCAAATAGAAGTCATCATCTTGAGAACATTTGTCTCTATGAAGTGCTGCAAAACTATGTTTTTAAACGGAATATTACAGAAAACATCAGAAATGGTATATATGCTGTGATTGGTTCTGAAGGATGTTTGGTGAAACAAAGAAAAAGACATTTGATTAATCACCGTAAACTGAGTTGCCAAACTCCTGACAAAAGGGTATTTTACTATTTAGCTCTTTTGCAACTCTTCAAGCCGCCGCGTTAAGAATTGGAATTACTTGGAGATTTTGAGAGCTATGAAGATTCATTCAATGCAACTAAAGATACTATACATTGTCCTTTTTGTGCTAATTATTTGAAAATGTTGAACAATGCAATTGAGCAAGAAGCTACAATTTCAGCTGAGATTGCTAGAGACAGTTCTCAAGACAGTCAAACTTCTGCTCCGTTGAGTTAGGATCCACTAGGAGAACCAATTGTTCAAAATGAAGCAGCAACTGCCATGGATGAGGCGGAAACAGCAATGTATCAAGCTCCAGAAGATGTAACAAACTTAGGAAACTTGGAAGAACAACTAAAGGTTGATCAAAACCAAATATATGACCAAGTGAGAGAACAGATCGACCATGGATTACTTCATGAAAAGAAAGAGTGCTCTTGCTTATCATTTCAACCTATCCAAATGTACGTGAGTGGGCAAGCTGGAACAAGAAACTTTTTTAATTAAAGTAATTACACCTTATCTACAGAAAACAACTGAACAGCATTTGTCTTGTGTTGTCACTGCTCCAACTGGGTTGGCAGCACACAATATTAAAGGAATTACTTTACAACGTTTATTAATGCTACCAGTAGATCATGAAAACAAATTGGAATACCACAAGCTATCCGGAGAAGCTTATTGTGAAGTTTCAGGAGTCTTGAAGAAAATGAAACTTCTCATTATTGATGAGGTAAGCATGGTATCAAACTTAACGCTTGCCTTTGTGCATTTAAGAATGCAGCAAATTCTTAAAACAGAGTATGACGTATTATTTAGAGGAAAACATGTAATAGTTTTTGGAGATCTACTACAACTTACTCCCATAAAAGGACAACCAGTGTTTAAAACACTGGTGCATGAAGATACCAGAAAGTCTTTGGGGAGCATTGGAAATATTAACATTTGGTCATATTTTGAGTATAAGGACTTATTTGAAATATGCGACAGGCAAATGATGCTAATTATGGAACTATTCTTCAAGATATAAGAATTGGAAAAGTGACTGAACAAGGCAAACAAGCTTTACAGAGACGATTACTTTCCAATTTGTTTCCAAATGAAAATATTGTTCCTGAGAAAATGTATATGAGAATTGCAGAAAACAAATCTGTAATCTGCTTAATGCCAACACTGCGTGAATGTTCTATATTCAATGAAGAAATTTTAAAGTTGTAAAATGAAGAAATTATAAAATTGGAAGCTATTGATAAAATAGAGCATGAAGGAATCACTATTATTTTGACAGAAAAGTTGAAGAGGAAATTGGATTCTTTAGAGAAATTGATAAGTAAAACTGCTGGTTTAGAAAAGAATTTATATGCATGTGTAAACTGTAGGGTAATTTTATGACGTAATTTGAATGTTGAAAAAGGTTTAGTAAATGGAGCAATGGGTAAAGTTGTTGATTTTGTTAATTATGTAAATAGAGATGGTATTGAATTTTTGAAAATCAAATTCGATCAAATTGAAGAAGTACAACAGGGGAAGCCGCCGGGGAATCTGTGGAGCTGCTGTGCTGACAGAGGAGTGTTGGGGCATCTGCTCAGGGCTGTGAGCGTTCTGCAGGGACTACATCTCCCAGGAGTCCCTGCCTGGCCAATTTAGATCACCTGGCCCGCTCTCCCTGTTAGCCCCGCCCCCTGTGCAAAGATCGTGTAAAAGAGACTCCCTGCCTCTCACCTGTGGGACCCTTTGCTGGATTGGACTTCGTGCTACTGGGACCTTTGCTCTCGGCCTCCTGGTTCTGGGCTGCTGACCTGCTTCTACACCACTGCTCGGCGGACCCTCTTCGCGGGTCCCGCTTCGCAGGGGAAGCCGCCGGGGAATCTGTGGAGCTGCTGTGCTGACAGAGGAGTGTTGGGGCATCCTCTCAGGGCTGCGAGCGTTCTGCAGGGACTACATCTCCGGGGAGTCCCTGCCTGGCCAATTTAGATCACCTGGCCCGCTCTCCCTGTTAGCCCCGCCCCCTGTGCATCACACCTAATCTATAATATTGGTGTCTACTTCCGCTGCGCGGGAGCGTCCCGGGAGAAGCCCGGGACAAGGGCGGGACCATCTGTGGCCGTCAGGGGCCGAAGGAGGCCGGGCTGGGCCTACCCTCTAACATTGTGCCTTTATTTTACATGATATAGTCGGTTATCAGGAAATACCTGGTGTTTGCATATATATTATTGTTAATCCTATAGCTTCTTGACTGTGAAGTATGTCTTTGAACTCAAACCCAACTGCTCTGATCCCCACTCAGGCCGAGGCGGGGCCAGTTATCCTGGGCCCTTTAGACAAATATTTCAGTCGGGCAACCCAAGATATTGACAAAGAAATAACTTTGGCAGAGAGGCGCGCCGAGCGTAGGTTATCCATTGAACTCCTTAAAATTCCCTTAGAGAAAAGGCCACCCCAAGGTTTCCCTGCATTGGCATTGGTTCCTCCCTTGTCATCTTTAACCCTGCCAGTTGTATTGGAAACGCCTTATGCCTTTCCCCCTTCACCAGAGCTGTTGGCTGGCTCGTCTGTGGGCCCCATTGAGCCTATTTTTTTGCCCACCTCGCACACATTAACAACCAGTTCACCTACAGTGCAGGTGATTACTGCCCAAGCAAGTGTGCCCATTTCGTCCCCCACCTCGCCCTTAACAACAACTGGTTTATTTCTAGGGCAGGTGACTACCGCCCAGTTAAGTGTGTCGGCTCACATTGATAAAACTAAACCAAGTATTAAAAGGAAAAGAAGTGCTGCCCCGAAGAAGTGTACTCTTTCCAAACACCCCAAAGAAATAAGGAAGGTTGGAGTAGCCCTGCGCCCTTCTAGTGAGCCTATTGGGGCTGCCCCTGGTGGGGAAGACCCTACTAATGATGGAGTTGTTTCGGTTAGTCCTGCATCTAATACGAATGTCCCTCCGGCGATGGGATTGGCTGAGACATTATCTTCCGCTCCAGTTCTGCTTCTCGAGTTGGAAAGGTTGATGAGGTCTCTCCTGAACCCTATCGAGGAACGAGTTAAAAAACTAGCTGATCGATTAGATCATTTTGAGCAGGCAACCCTAGATAACTTCTTTTCTACCAAAGCCCTAATCAAGTCCCATCCCAGGACTGGGGGAAGTACCAACTCTTTGAAACCAAATGTCCAGGCCAATGGTGTGTCCATTGTAGTGCCCTCTCCGCCTATAGTTAGCATTGCAAGCAAGCCTCAGTCGAAGGGCCAAACCCCTAAGACTAACTCAGTTTTGTTGGACCGCCCAAGTAGTAATACTAGCAAACAAACCAAGCTGCCTGATACCATGGCTATGGGTAACAAGGAGAGTTCTAAAAATGGTAATCCTGTCTTTAATGGTTCGCAGCCTTTACCAAGTAGCTTAAAACCCCGTTCTGGTGTCCCAGTTAGGGGTAACAAAGACAGTTCCAATATCAAAAACACTGCATTGAGTTGTTCCGAGCCACTACCAAGCATCTCAACAACATGTCCTGCTGCTCCTGATATAAGCCGGCCTATTAACCTCCCGGTGAGAGCTCCGCGTAGGATACCTCCCATGAATCTCACCCCGGACTCTTACCCCTATGTGGTTGTCCTCACTAATGTACCACCTCTGTTGGCCGGGCAAAGATAATCCTTCCAGATGCTAAAGAACAAGGTAATGCACTGGTTGAAGGCAAATAGACCATTGCCCGGGGAAGTGGACGGGCTGATTATTGGAGTGAGAAGAACAGATTGGATAGGTTGCACTCCTAAGAACCTGCGGGGGAGTGTATAGTTGTTAACTTTCAAGATCCTAGGGTGGCACGTTTGATTACGAAGCAAAATTGGGGCCCAAGTAGTGGTGGAATCGGTATTGTTGATTTTACATTTTTTTACCCAAGACCAACAGGTATACAATTTGGAATGATCAGTGAACCAGGTTGTTTTTATAATTTTCCCTCCCAAGGGTTTGCACCTTTTACTGTACCCTCTCAATGGGGCAACTTCCATATTGGATTAATGTATAATCAGTTTGAAGTAATGAATGTTCTAGGGTGGAGCTATTGATCAAGTTCCGATTACTGCCAGAACAACAGGGAAAGTATGTCCCGTAGGGAGATATGTGGGAAACCTGTGTTAACTGTTTTGTCCAAAAATGTGGTATCAAATGAAATGAGAACTTGTGGGGAGACTATGATTTTGGATGAAACTTGTGGGGAGTGTATTCCTACTTCCGAGGACTCCGAAAGAGAGGTATCAATTATATTAAGTACCGTGGACACCCAGGAGGTTGATCATAGCATGGAGGATACCACACGAGGGAGGGGGGATGGGCAAAATGGAACTAGGGTGTCCTGTACAGGAGAGTTATCTATGGACAGCCCCGGGAAGCTCCTCTCATGGAACATCGCGGGCTGAACAGTAAGCTGACGTCCCAAAATTGGATTGATTTCAATAATGGTTTCGATCTCTGTTTATTCCAGGAGACGTGGGCTTGCGACCCTATATTTCTTCCTGGTTATTTAAATTTTTCAATTCCAACCATTAGAGGTTCTAGGGGCCGACCGATGGTAGGCCTGACTATTTGGGTTAGGCAATGCCTTTAATTGACAATCAAAGTGGTGGATCTGGGTTGTAAAGACATCCAAATGTTAAGAATAACCTCAGAAAAGCGTGGAGGGATGGATTTGTATAACATTTATGCCAGGGGTAGTACCATTGGGAGCCCCCCCATTTTAGAGGCACTGTCCACTTCCCTGGAATCTCAGTCTTTGGGTAACAAAGTTGTAGTAGCTGGTGACCTAAATAGGACCTTTGAACGATTGGATAGTTCGGACGATCCCCTAGGGCATGAAAAAGATACACAGTGGGCTGTCCCAACTTTACATCTGGTTCCTGTCAAGCGATGGACGAAAGATATATTACAACTGAATGCCATCTGCTTGGAACATGGTTTGAGAGCCCTAAATGGGAGGACGAAGGGCGACAGGGAAGGTGCTTGTACATTCGACAATGGTCATGGTCAAAGTCGGATAGATTATGTCCTTTGCAGCCTTAACTTGTGGCAGTTGATATGTGACATGAAAATTGAGGGTAGACTAGAAAGTGACCATAATCCCCTCTGTGTGTCTCATGATTGGTGGATGGCCACATCAGGGAACCCCCAATTAGGTAATGGCCTAATGTCTACTATGGCCAATGACATGCGCAGACTTAACTGGCCGAGGGTACTAGCGAATGCAGAGGCTATGAACTTTATAAGTTCTGAAGTGGATACTGCAATCGCTGCTATGGAGGCTGCAAATCCTGTAACCCCAGGTTCAAGGGAAATAACGGACATACATAACAAGCTCTTTTCCACTCTAAACCCGCATTTTTTGAGGTCCAGTAATACAAACAGGAAAAAACCACCTAAATCAGCTAGTTGGTATAACCACCAGTGCAGGGAAGCCAGGCTAAGCTTGGGATGTGCAATTAGGAATAGGGATAAGGTAGCGATTGGTGAGGCCAGGAAGCACTATAAGGCTTGTGTATTACTGGCAAAAAAAACATGGGATGAAAACCACTGGGCTGAGCTAAAGGAGGCCGCAGGGGCGAAGGATTCCAGGTTGTTCTGGAATATTGTCATGTGGGGTAGAGGAGGACTTCCAAACAAACCTGATAACAATATCGCAGAGGGTGCCTGGGTGGATTATTTTGAACCGCAGTACGTTGAGTCAACGGAGTTTAATGACGTGAAGGTAGTTTCAGCTTTATTCCCTACAGGGAATTTATTTTCCATCAAAGAAACTGAAGCTGCAATAGGCGCTGCCAAAGGGGGAAGGGCCCTGGGTTTAGACGGGATACCCTCTGATGTTTTTATAAATGACAAGGCGAGGTGGGCTAGGTATATATTTCTCCTAGGAAATGCAATTGCAAAGGGAACAGTAGTCCCGGAATTATGGAAGGGAGCAACTATTAAACCCATATATAAAAAAGGAGATCGGTCCCTTCCGGCCAATTATAGGTCGATAAGCTTGATTGCCACTATCCAAAAAGTGGTGGGGAGAATGGTGGTAAACAGGCTAATGGACTGGGTAGATGAGGAAAATGCCCTGTCCCCATATCAGGCTGGATTCTGGCGGGCAACAAGCACAGTCGATCAGGTGTTTCGTTTTGCTCTGCTGCAGTGGGGGACGGTGGTGCTTGGTGAGGGCAGCCTGTATGTCGCTTTTGTTGACTTGCGGGCTGCCTTCGACCTGGTTCCAAGGAGAAAGCTCTGGGCAGTCCTGAGTGATATAGGCCTTCCAGCTGAGTTGCTCACCCTGATAATGAGGCTACATGAATGTAACTTCGCCAAAGTCCAGTGGGGCTCGAATGGCGAATCATCTGCCGATTTCCCAATTGGACGCGGAGTACGACAGGGGTGTGCTATGGCACCCCTGCTTTTTTCCCTTTTTATTAACAGAATTGTGGCTAGGATGCTGGATGCCAGTGTCGACGCACCTTCGTTGGCGGGCGTCAGGGTTCCGATCCTGATGTTCGCCGATGATACGTTTTTTTTATCTAAAACACCGGCAGGCTTGCAGCGAGCACTAAACATCTTTGATCTCTTCTGTGGGGAACATGGCCTGGAAGTTAACGTCGGTAAGACCAAGCTGATGGCCTTCTCATCTAAGCGTAGACCCCGGCCCAAAATACTTTTGAATAACTGTGAGTTAGAGGCTGTTTCTGTATTTACATATCTAGGGGTACAGATAGCAAATAATCTAAAATGGTCCCAGCATGTTGAAATGGCGGTATTGAGGCACCAACAGATTTCGGGGGTACTCCGGGTGGAACACAAAAAGTCAAAATCAAAGCCCATAAAACCAGTCCTAGCAGTATATGACGCTAAGGCTATTGGGTCTGCTCTATATGGGGCAGAGTTATGGGGCTTTGATAGGCTTCTCCCTCTACAGATATCGTAGAATAGGTTCCTAAGGGGAATCACAGGTCTCCCCCAGAGTACACCACTGATCCCGCTTGGTCTTGATCTAGGGAGAAGATCAGTTAGTGACCGAGCGCGATTGTGCCCGATCCTTTACTGGAGACGCCTCTGGACTACCCCGGAGATAAGGCACTACGCAGAGGGGTTCCTTGCCATAATCAAAGCTGACATCTTCCACAAAATAGTGTGGTTAAAAAATCTTAGAGCGGCTTTAGGGGACCTCGGACTCTCTAAACTATGGGACAATCTATCTGGAGAACCCTTTCCAAGTAAAAATACAATCAAAAGTGTATATTGGGATTGGATAGATGGTAAACTTTGGAGTAGAACGAGGTCAGATACAATGGCGGGCGCTTTCTAGAAATCAAACTGTGTCCTATACTGGAACTATATTGGGA
The DNA here is from genome assembly GCF_964263255.1 of Lissotriton vulgaris. Taxonomy (NCBI): domain Eukaryota; kingdom Metazoa; phylum Chordata; class Amphibia; order Caudata; family Salamandridae; genus Lissotriton; species Lissotriton vulgaris. Next base: position 1,085,317,005 of record NC_141694.1, on the reverse strand, counting down.
CAGTATTACAATTCCAGAGGATAGGAAGCTTTTCTTCCAGTTGAGATCAGCTGCCCTCCCTCTGAGATCATTGACGGGTAGGTGGAGGAGTGTAACTACCTCGTCCTGCCCGGTTTGTGGTGCAATTAAGGAAAGCACAGGTCACTTTTTATTTGTGTGCAAATCTTATGCCACCCCGAGAAGAGTTTGGCTAACTCCTGTCTGCAGAAACCTAGGGACATCCAGGGGTGTTGAGGCACTACGAATCATTTGTACCACCACTGATATGCCTATCGTTTTAGGAACAGCAAAGTATCTGGGGTGGGCTTGGTCTATTAGACGGAGGACAATCTCTTCCAATGTAACATAATTAGGGTATCAAGGGATATTTGTGCAAATGTGCAAATGTATACTAAATAATTTCTTTTATTGCTCATGTATGTACAAATGTTTTAAATAGTCTTTATAAACATAGTCGTTGTTCAGCTCGGTTTTTGCTTGTAAAAGATTTGTATGTTTGCAGAAAACAGTTTCCTGTTTCTTTGGCGTATGTGGTGACCATTCATAAATCTCAAGGTCTGATTGTAGATAGTGCTTTAGTGAATATTGGAAGTACTGTGTTTAAAGAGGGTATGGCATGTGCTGCTTTGTCTCGAGTCAGAACTTTATCTGGATTGTACTTGATTGATTTTGATGAGAGAAAGATCAGTGCAGATGCAAATTGTGTGAAACAGTATAATAGCTTAAGAAGAGAATATGCACCCAATTTAAGTCAATATCCAGTATTTGAAAAGTGTGTGGTAGGTAGAAAAAGAAGATATGAGAATATCTGTAGTGAAGCTCTAGAGAAAGAAAAAAAACAAGACGAAGTTGTGATTGCAAGCAAAAAGAAAAAGGACACTGTTGGAGAGATTGTTGGTTATCAGTTTGAAAATAGTTCTGGTGTCAACTGCTATGCTAATGTAGCTGTTAATGGGTTTTTTTTCTTGAAAGTTTGCAACAGCAAATTGTTGAAAATCATGAAAAAAGTTTTTTTTCGTTGTTGTATTCTGTTTATTAGAAATGTAGTAGTGATAAAAGTAAAATACAAAGTGTTTCTGAGATTCGAAAGGTTTTGGACATATGTTCTTGTTCTACTAAATTTACGTAGAATATTCTGCAAGATTGTCAGGAATTTCTAATGTATATGCTTGTTGTATTAGAAGATGAAGGTATAGATATTGAAAATCTTTTTGGCCTTTCTTATGAATGGCAACATGACGGTGAAAATTGTTTGTTTACTTGTAGCACTAACATAGACACTGAAAGTTTTATATATTTGGCTTTACCAGACTCTAAAGCAGTGTCTTTTGACAATCTAGTTAGAGGAAAAAGTCGAAACATGGAGTGTAGGCAATGTAAATCACAAATGTCATCAAGATTATTTATACAAAGATATGGACAGTATGTAATTTTAATGCTGTAACGTTGTAGAGCTGATGGAAGAAAATTGGAAACTTTAATTAAAAATGTTGTAGCTACTCAAGTATCAATATCAGGAAGAACTTTTGTAGCTGTAGCAATTATTTTTCATGATGGCCCTTCTACAACATCTGGACATTACACTGTTTATTTAAAATGTCTGAAAGGTTGGATACATTGTAATGATAGTCAATTGATTTTTAAACAATGTTTACCTAAAGAATTACCAAATTCTTGCCTAATATTTTTAAAGCCAAAACTTTAGGAACAAAAATTGGCCTTTCAGGATTACTGATGTTAAGGTAGGCTGGTCTGGTGTTGTAGAGTACTTTGTGAGTGAGGGTGAGGAGCTTGAAGATGATCCTGTTGTCGACGTTGAGGCATTGTAGGTGTATCAGGTGGTAGGTGATGTGGCTGCAGCAGGGGACATTGATGATCAGTCGGGTGGAGGTATTTTGGATTTGTTGTAGTCGTTGTAGGTGTGTGGCTGGGATTCCTGCGTGGAGTGTGTTACCGTAGTTCAGTCTGCTGCTGATGAGGGCCTGTGTCACTGTTCTTCTTCTTTCGGTTAGGATTCACTTGTAAATGTTGTGGAGCATGCGGAGGGTATTGTAGCAGTACGAGGAGATGGTGTAGACTTGCTTACACATGGAGAGGGAGGAGTTGAGGATGTGTACATGGTCGGTAGGTGTTGGTACCGTTCACAGTGTAGTCGGCCACCAGGTGTCGTCCCAGGCTGAGGGGGTGGGTACGAGGATGAGTACCTCCGTCTTTTTCCGAGTTCAGGTTTAGAGAGCTGCTCTTTATGCAGTTGGCGACGTCCTTCATTCGCTCATGGAGGTTGCTTTTGGTGGTATGTGGCTCCTTGGTGAGGGAGAGGATGAGCTGGGTGTCGTCGGCGTAGGAGATGATGTTGAGGTTGTGATGGCGAGCCACTTGTGTGAGGGTGGCCATGTAGATGTTGAATAGTGTCGGGCTGAGGGATGAGCCCTGGGGGATGCCGCAAATGGTGTCGGTGGCTTTGGATCAGAAGGCTGGGAGGCAGACGCTCAGGATTACTATTGAACTACTTCCAAACAAAGGATTTGACACATACTATTTGGCCATGAGGAAAAGTATCTAAAACCATTAAGGACTTTTTGTTGTATATTTTTTCAGCATATATTTGTAAGTAACATTATTTACAGTGTATGGAAATTAATCATAATGTTTTGTTATTTTACGATTGTTTGAGATGTCTCATATTTGCGTAAGAAATTGCTCTTAGAAAAAAACATTTAACATATGTTTTATTTCTATTTTTTAGATTGGTATTGAGAATGTTGAATTTTTTTTTAAGATAATCTCATTGAGTGTCTTTTTTTTTTGCCTGCTGTTATGTGATGAGTACTATTGAACTCACTGTTTCTAGTGAAATTCAATAAATTCTGAGAACAGAATAAAAGGCAAATGAAATGCTTTACAAATTATTTTGTGTTGTAAAATATATATTGTAACTGTATTTTTTCTTGTCTTCCACAGATGCTTAAATTATAATATATTATTTTTTTATTATTTATTATTTTTAAGGTAAGTATAAGTAACTATAAAAAATGGTCAATGGGATGTTCTTCTACAGAGCTGAAGGAACAAGAGATGGATGGAGTACATATCTTTGCAAAGATGGTTTGTATTTGAGAAAGTTAACATATATACTGAGTGTACCTGAGGACCTACTATCTTAGAACATATATTTAAAAAATGCCAGAGACTTTTATTATAGAGATGTATAAAATGGAACATGGCTTCAGAACATGGCTTCAGAACAGCTTTCTGCAACATACCAGTATGGTATTGAATAGAAAGACATTCTTGGCTAGGAGAGACCAGAGAGTTTCAGGATTAAAAGAGACCAAATTGTTCTACATAAAATATGTCACAGAGAGTGTTTTCAAATACTCTTTTATGTTTAGAAGGACAGGATAAGTTACTGTGTAGTTTTTCTTCTCTATGTAAATATGTCTTCATCATACACAATACTTTGTGTTGAAGTGGCGTTCTTTACCTGTTGCTGTGAGTATTTTTGACTTATATAAGGAATCACTGCTTTCTAATTATGTTAAAAGGTGAGTACTGGATAGGTCTTTAAGAATTGATGTGTGTGAAAACACATGAAGTATTCAAAACTAGTGTGATAATGGTACCTAAATACACACGGATACATAGTGTTATTCTGGACAACCAATAGTATCTCTTGCATTTTACTAAAACACATTTACTAGTTTGGAACGGGTAAGGTGAATAGACATATTCTACATTTTTTAGTACTGCATTTTACTATAACAGCCTGAGTCTTTTCCTATAGTCATAAGGAGTGACTGGTTGCAAAATATAACAAAACCTAAGAACAGGATTTCCTTATAAGTAATTATTTTTATATAAACTTATAAACTACTAAAACTCTACTGTTGGAATGTTATTAGACAATGGTATTTATATAATATTTTTTTGAGGCCAAAATAGTTGATAAAGCTAGTTTTGTATTATGTATTAAGAAAACTGATAAAATGAAGTGTTTATATTTTTGTACAAGGACCTACAACATAACAGATTAATTATGGAAAGAGAACAGAACAATATCGAGGACACTTTGGAAATTACCAATAGTGTCATTGAAGAACTAAACGTATCTCTCACAGGCAGTGAGAGTGAAGAACAAGAAATTAGTGCTGCAGATATGAGCTGTGATTTCCAAGACGAAAGCTTTGATGCTGATTTTGTGGAAGCATTAGATTATATCGAATTTTTCGAACATATACATTCCGAAATTGCTAACCAGGAAATTGATGTCAATGAAATACCCGATGAACGTCTTTTAGAAGCTCTGTTAAATTATGAGATGTTAGAAGAATAAATGTATTGTTTAATAATAATAAAGGTTTGAGCACTATCTACTAATGCATTTGCTGTACTAAAAGTGAAGCACGTTTAGATTCACTTATACATTCTTTACAATATTCTATTGATTAAAAATATGCAAAGTGGGTCTCAGGGCATGGATTGCTTGAAATCCCAATGGACTATGCTTGAAGTCTTGTATCTACCTGCATACTTATCTTTTATACCTTCAATTCTGTAGTCTGTATCCTTACACTTACACTAAACACTCTGTCACTGATGTTTCAGAATTGTAGGGAGGCATTCAGCAGTATGTGCTTAACTATGTACTGTGCTAAAAGTGAAGCAGTTATACATTCAGCTAGACAGTCTCCTTGCAGAACTGTAATAATTCAGTCAGTACCCAAGCACTCATGCAGTAAAGTAGGTTTTAGGGCATGGACTTCTTCAAATCCCTATACACTATGCATGCAGTGTTGTATGCACCTTCAAACTTGTCTTTTATACGTTCAATTGCCCTCTCTGTATCCTTACACTTCTACCAAACACTCTGTCACTGCTGTTTCAGTATTGTAGTGAGCCAAACGCAATACAAGCATTACGACTGTCACTTCGCACCAAAGACCCAAAATAGGACATCATTCTAATAAACCTCTACCTGCACCCCAGGGAGAAAAAGAAGGGAGTACAACAACTGAAGGAAGAACTCATGAAATTAGTGAATACTGAGGCCACGAATAATCTAACCATCACAGGGGACTTTAATCTATATATGCTCAACTACATGGACACGGATACTAAATACGACGAGGATCCATTCGCCTGGGAACATAATCATCAAGACCGCACCTCGGGAGGCAGAAGCACAAAAATCACAAGGACCCTGATGGCCAAATTAGAGGAGCTGGGCCTCAGGGCACTCAATAGAAGATTCACAGGAGACCGACCACAATCAGCAACATACCACAGCACTCAGGCAAGCTCCACTATTGACTTTACCTTTGTCTCTCGTAGTCTTTTCAACAGAGTCAAAGGCTTCCGTATTGGCTTAACGGACCACAGTGACCACTTGCCCCAGGAAACAAAGATGAACATCTCGGCAATACCAAATCCTCCCAGATCTAACAACTTAGGCACGGACTTTACATCAAACGAAATAAGAGTAAAATGCAAAGTCTCCAACCCACAAAATCTACTAGAGCTAGCGAAACGCCCTCTTATCGAATCTATCACACAAAATCCTATAACAAGTTGGGAAGCGTTCACAAAAAAAAGAGAGACTCAGCCGAAAGAAAAGAGCACGTAACACGATCTAGGAAAAACTGTAACACGACACAGAAGAGGCATCACAATTTCTGTAATAACAGCAGGCTAAAAACATTGAAGACGCTGATTAATCAGACCCTACGAGGAGCAAAAATAGACCCCTCTTCCTGTCAAGCTCTCAGACAGCTTAAAGGCGAACGTAGGAAACTAATATGGAAGCTAAAAAAGGACGCCGACGAGGCATTATGGGTAAAACTCCTACATGACGCCAAAACAAACCGCAGTGCTCAGTTCTGGCAAAAGATCAATGGCCTGATCAATGATCAAAACCAAGGGACTGAATCACACGTGACAGAAGGGGACTGGTTAACCCATTTTAGCACTCACTTTAGTCTCACCAACGAAACATGGAAAGAAACAGGCAAAGCTAACTCAAAGATCAAGGAATACCCGTTCCCATATCAAGAACCTCCGACCGCTAATGAAGCAGTATTAATTATGACCGCACAAATATTTAACAGGATCACAAAAGGGAGAAGAGGGGGAGCACCCGGTCCATACGGAATACGCCCAATATTATTCAAACAGGACCCAAAATACTGAGCGACCACTCTTAAACCAATCTTCGAAAAAAGTTGCCAAACTTTGACAATCCCACAGTCATGGAGGGGGTCAATAATATCACCAATATACAAAAAAGGCAATAGAAAAGAACCAAGAAGCTATCGGCTAATAGCCCTACCAGACAACAAGGCTAAGTACTTCGCGGGCCTCCTACTTTAGGAACTGACACTGTGGGCAGAAGAAACTTCAGTAATCCCGTTTAATCAAACTGGCTTCAGGAAAAACATGGGGAAGTCCACCAACATCCTAGCCCTGTCACTACTGATCGACTCAGCGCTAGAGGGAAATCATCCCTTGTATCTGGGTTTCATAGACTAAAGCGCCGCATTCGACCGTGTGAATAGAAACCTGCTGTGGCAAAAACTGAAGAGAATGAAAATACCAGCAGCTCTATTGAATCAACTTATCCTCCTGCATACCGACACGTGGGTCCAGGTCAAATTAGGTTCTGGAGACTTCCTAACCAAGAAAATTCCAACCCACACAGGAGTAAAACAAGGGTGTGTGTTAGCACCAACTTTATTCAATCTTTTTATGGCCTAACTATCAACTACATTAAATGACAATAACTCACATGCTCCAAAACTAGGGGGCATACAGCTGTCCAACTTATTTTACGCCGATGACCTGGTGTTAATCAGTCGGACTCAGATCGGCCTACAGCGGCTTTTCGACTTCACTGTGGACTACTCCAAAGCAAACAAACTGAGTATCAATTACAGCAAAACAAAAGTCATGCGTCTCAATCATCGCAAGAAGAAACCATCATTCAGTTGGTACTTGGACACAAATAAACTGGAAATCACAAATAAATACTGTTACTTGGGAGTGATTATTGACGACAGGGGAAGTTTCAAATTACAAGCGGAGGAAATAAAGAGGAGAGGCCTAATGATAGCAGTATCTCTAAGGAACCTTAAAAATAAGTTCACTGGTCCAAACTTCATCCCACTCCTCCAAGTGATCCAAGCAAAACTGATTCCATCCATCACATATGGAAGTGAAGCAATGAGAGGCAGGGACACTGGAACTTTGAACGGAGTAGTCACAAGAGCAATGCGGATAATGTTCGGTCTCCCGAAATACACCTCTCCGGCGCAGATCTGACTTAAACTTGGGTTGGTTAAATAAGAGCTTGCACGCAAGGGAACATACCTCAAGACTTGGTATAAAATAAGCAGAGTAGATGCAAACAATCTTAATGGACTCCTCTGGAAATAGATTGTACTGTTTTTACCTGTCTTTTTTATAATCTGTTTTTTTTATTGCCAATGGCTATTTGTAATGGTTTTTATTAACTGTACAATAAACAAACTGAACTGAAATCCCTATACAGTATGCATGCACTCTTCTATGCACGTGTTAACTTGTCTTTTAAACCTTCAATAGCCCAGTCTGTATTCTTACACTTCATCAAAACACTCTGCCACTGCTGTTTCAGTATTGGAGTGAGGCATTCAGCAGTATGTGCTTATCTGTACACTGTGCTAAAAGTGAAGCAGTTATACATTCAGATAGACACTCTCCTTGCAGAACTGTAATCATCCAGTATGTACCTAAGTACTCATGCAGCAAAGTAGACCTTAGGACATGGACTGCTTCAAACCCGTATACACTATGCATGCAGTGTTGTATGCACCTAGAAACTTGTTTTTTTATACGTTCAATTGCCCACTCTGTATTCTTACACGTCCACCAAACACTGTCACTGCTGTTTTAATATTGTAGTGAGACATTCAGTAGTATGTGCTTATCTATACACACTTCTATAACTGATGCACTTATTAATTCATTCCGGTACTCTGCTTGTAGAACTGTAATCATTTAGTCGGTACCGAAATACTCATTCTGCAAAGAAGGCCTTAGGGCATAGACTGCTTCAAACCCCTATTTACCATGCATGCACTCTTTTATGCTATGCACCTGCAAACATGTATTTTAAACCTTCAATTGTCCAGTCTGTATCCTTACACTTCCTCCAAAAACTCTGACACTGCCGTTTCAGTATTGTAGTGAGCCATTCAGCAGGATGTGCTTATCTATAAACTGTGCTAAAAGTGAAGTAGTTATAAATTCAGCCAGGCACTATCCTTGCAGAACTGTAATCATCCAGTCAGTACCCAAGTACTCATGCAGCAAAGTAGACCTTAGGGCATGGACGGCTTCACACCCCTATTTACTATGCATGCACTCTTCTATGCACCTGAAGACTTGTTTTTTAAACCTTTAATTACCTAGTGTGCATCCTTACACTTCCTCCATACACTCTGCCACTGTTGTTTCAGTATTGTAGTGAGCCATTCAGCAGGATGTGCTTATCTATGCACTGTGCTAAAAGTGAAGCAGTTATAAATTCATCCAGGCACTATCCTTGCAGAACTGTAATCATCCAGTCAGTACCCAAGTACTCATGCAGCAAAGTAGACCTTAGGGCATGGACTGCTTCAAACCCCTATTTACTATGCATGCACTCTTCTATGCACCTGAAGACTTGTTTTTTAAACCTTTAATTACCTATTGTGCATCCTTACACTTCCTCCATACACCCTGCCACTGCTGTTTCAGTATTGTAGTGAGCCATAGAGCAGTATGTGCTGATCTATACACTGTGCTAAAAGTGAAGCAGTTGTACATTCAGCTTGACACTCTCCTTGCAGAACTGTAATCATTCAGTCAGTACCTAAGTACTCATGCAGCAAAGTAGGCCTTAGGGCATGAACTGCTTCAAACCCCTTTAGACTATGCATGCACTCTTCTATGCACATGAAAACTTGTCCTTTAAACCTTCAATTGCCCAGTCTGTATCCTTACACTTCCACTAAACACTCTGACACTGCTGTTTCAGTATTGTAGTGAGGCATTCAGCAGTATGTGCTTATCTATGCACTGTGCTAAAAGTGAAGAAGTTATACATTCAGGTAGACCCTCTCCTTGCAGAAGCGTAATTATTCAGTCAGTACCCAAGTACTCATGCAGTAAAGTAGGCCTTTGGGCATGGACTTCTTCAAATCCCTCTACAGTATTCATGTACTCTTCTTTTTTTTTATTGCATTTTAAATTTTTACCAAGAATTCCAATACATGTTACAGTACACATATTTCAAAATACACATTAGTATACAGACAAAAACCAAGCTGAATCTAACAAAATTAGCAGTAAAAACAGATAATCCTATTTCAGCCACCCGCTCTACTTTTATATCAAATATGAATATGAATAAGTCCTTTCGTTAATTTCAGTAAAGTAGAGCAAACCTGCCCTAGTCTTCCAATTCTCTATGGGCATCCATATTCTCTCACCCAGTGCTCTTGCCCTGCTACCCTCCCTCTCATATATAGCTTTCTCCATATTGTATGTAGATAATAGCCTTGTCACCCACATCTGAAACGTGGGGGGCATCCTGTCAAGCCATGTTCTTGCTATGCCAATCCTATATACTGCCATTGCCATGAATACAAATTCTGTGGGGAGGCCTTCTGCACCTACACTCACCCCAAGCATTATCAATTCATCTGTCATTTTGATCTTAATCCTCAGTGACCCTTCCAAAAATTCCTCGATTGCCAATTTCAATGTATACAATTGTGGACATTGCGCGAACATGTGTACAATATCTGCATTACTCGAGTCACAACGTGGACAGGTTATTCCAGTGGTCCCCCCCACTGTGCGATTCTGGCTGGGGTATGGTATAATGAGTATACGGTTTTGTAATGCTGCGCTTGTAATGTCGCTGAGCACAAAACTGTCCGGCCTAGGTCTAAAGAAGCCTGTAGTCCCTCTGGATGCGAAGCCACTTTTTCCATCCATTTCCTAGCATATTTGCCCCTGTCATCCCCTTTTAGTGCATAAAGTTCTGCATACAGTTGTCTTATTGTACAGTATCTGCTGTGTTCTATATAGTCCATTATCCTGCAATGGCCAAACCCTAAAATGCCCCCTTTTTTATTTTGGAAGTAGCTCCTTACTTGCAGGTACTTAAAAAAGTTACTTCCCGATATCTCGAATTTACTTTGAATCTCCTGGAATTGTAGAATCCCTCCATCCGGATCTATTATATCCCCTAATTTCTTGATCCCCTTATTATCCCATTCTTTCATAACTACATCCCTGAAGATCTCCCCTGTGAGTGAGTGATTTGTATACAGTCTTATATATCTGTTATATCTACCTATTCCCAATTTTTTCGCAACAGCCTTCCAAATTTTATATATTGCTCTGAAGGTCTTGAACCTAGTGTGTTTGAAGTAAGTATAGTCTACCGTATTTAGTATTGCATTCTCCGCCTCCCTGCCCACCAAAACTTTATACACATTCACAAAACCGGGTCCGTCCCCTCTTGGACTGGCACTTCCCCCTCCGATCAGCCCCTGTGAGTATTGCAGTGCAGTCGCCCAATAATAAAATCTGAAATCAGGTGCCCCCCAACCCCCCATGTCCCTAGTGAGTGTCATAAATCGATAGGCTCTCCTTGTTTTTCCTTGCGCCCATATCAATCTATTTAATATTACTTCTAATCTGTTAAACCACATGCAATCAAAAAATAGAGGTATAGCTCTGAAGAGATACAAAAATGTTGGGAATGTAACCATTTTGATCACGTTGATACGCCCCATTAGAGTCAAGTGTAGATTATTAATCCTTTCAGTATTAGTTTTTACTTTCCCTAACAAGGGTTCCATATTTATCCCTACTAGTCTCTCTAGATCCGCAGTGACTCTGATGCCTAGGTATACCGCTTCCTGAACCACCCTGACATCCTGATATGTTGTGAATCTGTTCTGCACTATCTGAGTTTTCCTCTGGTTTATAAGATATCCTGATATTAAGCCGACGTTCCTTGCTTCTTGCTCTATTTCACCTATTGCTATCCCTGGCTCCGGAGTTATAATGGCCACATCGTCCGCATAGGCAAACAATTTATATTCCTCATCATGCAGCCTAACAGGGGGAATATTACGATTACTAGCAAGTTTCTTTAGCATCGGGTCCAAGTATAAGGGGAACAACAAAGGCGATGCTGGACAGTCCTGCCTGGTCCCTCGTCTTATCTGGACTGCCTTTGTATAGGTTTTATTAATTCTTATCCTTGCTGTCGGCTGTTTGTATAGGGCCTGTATTGCTTTTATATACCCCTTGCCTAACCCCGACCATTCCAGGGCCTTCCACAGATAGTCCCAGGAGACCCTGTCAAACGCCTTTTCAGCGTCCAAGAAGATAGCTGCGACAGGATCTCCTGCAACCTCAGCGGCATCTAAAATGGTTATCATTTGCCTTCTGTGCTGGGTTGTCCCTTTCCCTGGAATAAATCCATGCTGTGATGTAATGACTAACCCCTCGATAACCTTACTTAACCTTTGTGCCAGTGATTTTGAGTATATTTTTGTATCCGCGTTGAGGAGTGTTATTGGCCTGTATGATCCTGGTTCTAAAGGGGATTTATGCTTTTTTAATAACACTATTATGTCCGCCCCTGCCCAGGAGTGCGGGACTGCCCTTCCTTCCTGTGCCTGTTTAAAACTGGCCCACATATCTTCCCCTATTACTTCCCAGTATGTCTTATAAAATTCTGCGGGTATTTGATCCGGTCCTGTTGCTTTCCCCGATGGCAGATTAAATGCTGCTTCTCTCACTTCTTGGAGTGTTAATGGACATTCAAACTTTCATTTATCCTCCGGATTTAACCCTGCGTGTGGTATGTGCGATAAGTATTCTGTAATTCCAGCCTCAGTATTAGTTAGATCTTGCTCATACAGGTTTTCATAGAATCTCCTAAAGACTTCCTGCACCTCTTCCACTTTCTTTACTATATTCCCTGTGCCGTCTTTAATCTCTTTTATCTCCCCTGCTGCTAGGGTTTGCCTAGTCCGGATTGCCAGCAGATGTCCCACCCTTTCATTATATTCATAGCACTTTTCTTTTTTTGCTAGAAAGTTCCCTGCCGCTTTCTGTGCCAGGCTTTCACCCGCCTCTGCTTTATTTAGCTCTATTTCCAACAAAATCTGCTCTATAGTATCTTGCCTGCTTATGGCCCGAACTAAATCTTCTTCCAGCAACTCCAACTTTCTCACCCTCTCTTCCATCCTGATCTTTTCCTTTTTGTTCCTTAATAGTGTATAGCTCAGGGTCTCCCCCCTAACTCCAGCCTTGAATGTGTCCCACACAATATCCACTGGGGCCGTGCCCCTGTTGATGTCCCAGATTTGTGTAATCCATTCCTGCATCCGAGTGACATATCTCTCCTCCTTCAACAGCCCTCGCTCAAATGTCCATGTGCTAGTTTCTTTTTCCCCTGCGTTAATCACTGGAATACTTAACACCAACGGATTATGGTCTGACACTATCCTTGGAAGACGTTCTATTTGGGCCCCGCCTGCCAAAGAGCTAGATATGAAAAAATAATCCAGCCTGGCAATCATCCTATGGGGTGCTGAATAATACGTGCTCCCTGTCCCTAATTGGTTATTCTCAGCCCAAATATCCACTAGAGCGTTATGTCGAATTAAATTCTGTAGTGCTTTGTGTGTCTTACTCTTCCGACCACCATATCCTCCCCCTACGCCAACCTTTGTGCCCAATCCATCCAGTTCATTAATGTTGAAATCCCCACAGCATATTACAGGCTCTGGCCATAGTGACAGTTCTAGATCAAGATGTTCCAGCATCTCAGGTTCATCATCATTAGATCCATACAAAGAAACAAGCGTAAATATCCCAGCTTTTGTTTCCCCTTCCAACAATGCCCACCTCCCATCTTGATCTTCCTTCTTTCTTTTGAGTTTGACAGCACTTTTTTTGCTAGGATCGCTACTCCTTTAGTTCTGGTTTCTTGTCCTGTATAAGCAAGCACCTCAAACCCCATCTGATCTAGCATGTACTTATCCTTCCCAATAACATGCGTTTCCTGTAGGCATATTATATCCAGTTTCCACAATCTTAGCATGGCGGCTACCTTCTGCCTCTTTTCCCCATTATTAAGACCGCAGATATTCAATGAAGCTATCCTTACCGCCATATATGCTTACTGGGATTTTCCCTACTAGTCAGCCACTTAGTTCTCTTTTTACCTCCTTCTGTGTGACTGTCTATCCAATCATCCTCCATTCTGTGTATTTTGAATTTCTGTGCTGTGTACTCCGTGCATCCATTACCAACACCCTCGTGTTTTCCCCTCTCCTTACCCCCCTCCCTTATTGCCCCTCCCTCCACAGGATCCCTCCCCCCCTTCCACAGGCAAATAGGTCACACATGACCTATGTGTGACTGCTGTGTGTTGTAGTGTCGCATTCCTCTCCTTCCCTTTATTAAACATGGTTTTCTATCTAATTACCTACTTCCCAACAGTGTCTCGGCTCTATCACTTATTGTTGTTCCTCCCCCTATGCTGCTCAGTAAGTTCAGCTAAGTATTCCCCAGCCTTTATTTCTGAAAAAAACATCCTGGTATGACCTCCCACTATGACTTTTAGTTTTGCTGGAAACATTAGATATGCCTCAGCCCCTTGACTCTGAAAAGAAAAAATCAATTGCCTAAGCCGCCATCGTCTTTCCACAGTCATATGGCAAAAATCAGGCCTTGCAAAAAACGCTACTCCTTCAAATGTTCTCTTAGAATCTGGCCTGGCTTTCTCCATAATTTCCTGTCTTGCCAAAAAATTACCGAAGAACACTAGCATGGCTCTTGGCAAAGTATCTGAATTACCGCCGTGTCTTTTCTTAATTGTTAATGGATATCTGTGAGCCCTTTGGACTTCCAGCTCCCATTGCCATTTAGCTTCCGGAAAGGCACCTTGTAACAGTTTGATGACGTATCCTCTTGGATCCTGTCCCTCGATCCCTTCGTCTAGGCCAAGAAGTCTCACATTGTTACGCCTCCGGCGGTTTTCAAAATCCTCAACTTTCCATTGTAGATCTTCAACAGCTTTCGTCTGTTCCATTTTGAATGTCTGCCATCCCGTTACCTCGTCCTCAAGCCTGCCTGTTCTTTCTTCCTCCACTTCCACTCTCTCCTCAACCTCTTCATACTTTTTATTTACTTTTCTGATTGCTGCTTGAATTTTTTTGGTGTCATGCCTGGCTCTCCGACTTTCAGCCCTGGCTTCTGCCTGCATCTGCTTTAGAGTCTTAAACAGGAGGTCCAGTGTAGCATGCTGTAGGGATCCCTTATCATTCCCCCCTACTGCTCTTTCCCCTTGGGTGTCCTCCCTATACACACTTGAAGTGGCAGAATAGTCCCAGAGCAGTTTCTTATGCGTGTTAGCAGGGGATCCCCCCCCCTCCGCTGCTTGCCGCTGCTTTCCGCCTTTTCTGTGTACTTTTCCCTTTGGAGTCACTGCTATCCTCCAGGTCAGAGCTTAAATCACTAGTATCCTTATCTTCATCCTCACCACTACTCATAAGGGTAGAGTCTGAGCCTTCATTGACCGAGAAAAATCTGTCTCCTTCTATCTCCCTGTGTTCCTTTTGCGACTCCAGACTTGCCAGACTCCCCCATTTTGCACACTGTGATTGCGCATTATCCAAGCCCATTTCAGTCTTTAATTGTCTGAGAACATTCAACATCTGGGCATTATTTTGGTGCTCTGTTTCCCCAATGACCCCTTCGCTCACCGTCTGTCTCGCTGTTTGTCTAAGGCTGCCTTCCAGCCACTCCTGCTCGTTTCCAGCTACTGCATCCATTTCCGCGGGAAGCGTGTGTTCTGCAGCCGCTCCCTCCTGTTGCCCAGCAACCACAATGCTTACGTCCTCGAGGACAGCGGGTTCCAGCATAGCGTCCTGCAGAGGGGAGTGGGTCGCCGGGGGTTTGTTTGCCGTGGACGTTAAACCTTTGACACTGAAGGACTCCGTCAGGGTAGGCTGCCTGAGTGCAGAATCTTTACTGTCTTTGCCGTTTTTCTTCCTCAGAACTTCGACATTTCGAACGATCACAGAGCTGTCCCCCGTGCGAGTCCTGAGTCGACTCGCTACGGGCTGCTGCAGTCTGGGTCGCCTTTTTTTCCTTTTCAATTTTCCTTTGCTGTGCTCTGGAAGCTGTGCTTATCGCTGGCATCAAGCGCTTTGCTGGGGGCAGTATCTTGGGAATGGTTCCAGTGCCGAGCACATCTCTCTGAGCCTGTACCTTGCCCGCGCTGGTGGGTGCGGGCTGTGGTTTTTCTTTGTCCTTGTCCTTTTCCAGTCTCCCACGTTGTGCCATTCTTTCAGGATTCTTGCTACTGTATATCTCCAACACAAACTTCTTCAATGTCTTCAATGTAGTTGGAGCTCCGTGCCGGGAATTGCAGCTGGAAGCCAGTGCTGAAGTTTGTACTTGTGTTCGGCCCTTGTAGCTTCCTAATCAGTCGGTAAATCAGCCACATGCTGCCTCATACTGCCTTCTGCATATCCTAGGTCCGGAGAGGGAGTATAGTGCGACTTCCCTCTACAACGTTACAACGACCTTCAATTGCCCAGTCTGTATCCTTATACTTCCTCCAAACACTCTGCCACTGCTGTTTCAGTATTGTAGTGAGCCATACAGCAGTATGTGCTTATCTATAAACTGTGCTAAAAGTGAAGCAGTTGTACATTCAGCTTGACACTCCCCTTTCAGAATTGTAATCATTCAGTCAGTACCTATGTACTCATGCAGCAAAGTAGGCCTTAGGGTATGAACTGCTTCAAACCCCTTTAGACTATGCATGCAATCTTCTATGCACCTGTAAACTTGTCTTTTAAACCTTCAATTGCCCAGTCTGTATCCTTACACTTCCACTAAACACTCTGACACTGATGTTTCAGTATTGTAGTGAGGCATTCAGCAGTATGTGCTTATCTATGCACTGTGCTAAAAGTGAAGCAGTTATACATTCAGATAGACACTCTCCTTGCAGAACTGTAATCATCCAGTCTGTACCCAAGTACTCATGCAGCAAAGTAGACCTTAGGACATGGACTGCTTCAAACCCGTATGCACTATGCATGCAGTGTTGTATGCACCTGCAAACTTGTCTTTTATGCGTTCAATTGCCCACTCTGTATCCTTACACTTCCACCAAACACTCTGTCACTGCTGTTTCAATATTGTAGTGAGACATTCAGTAGTATGTGCTTATCTATACACTCTGCTGAAACTGATGCACTTATTAATTCAGTCAGGTACTCTTCTTGTAGAACTGTAATCATTCAGTCAGTACCGAAATACTCATTCTCCAAAGTAGGCCTTAGGGTATGGACTGCTTCAAATCCCTATTTACTATGCATGCACTCTTCTATACACCTGAAAACTTGTCTTTTAAACCTTTAATTTCCCAGTCTGTATCCTTACACCTCCTCCAAACACTCTGCCACTGCTGTTTCAGTATTGTAGTGAGCCATTCACCAGTATGTGCTTATCTATCCACTGTGCTAAAAGTGAAGCAGTTATAAAGTCAGCCAGGCACTCTCCTTGCAGAACTGTAATCATCCAGTCAGTACCCAAGTACTCATGCAGCAAAGTAGACCTTAGGGCATGGACTGCTTCAAACCCCTACAGACTATGCATGTAGTCTTCTATGCACCTGCAAACCTGTCTTTTAGACCTTCAATTGCCCAGTCTGTATCTTTACACTTCCACCAAACACTCTGCCACTGCTGTTTCAATATTGTACTGAGCCATTCAGTAGTATGTGCTTCTCTATGCACTGTGCTAAAACTGAAGCTGTTATAAATTCAGTCAGACACTGTCCTTGCAGAACTGTAATCATGCATTCAGTACCTAAGTACTCATGCAGCAAAATATGACTCTGTCACTGCTGTTTTAATATTGTAGTGAGACATTCAGTAGTATGTGCTTATCTATACACACTTCTATAACTGATGCACTTATTAATTCATTCCGGTACTCTGCTTGTAGAACTGTAATCATTTAGTCGGTACCGAAATACTCATTCTGCAAAGAAGGCCTTAGGGCATAGACTGCTTCAAACCCCTATTTACCATGCATGCACTCTTTTATGCTATGCACCTGCAAACATGTATTTTAAACCTTCAATTGTCCAGTCTGTATCCTTACACTTCCTCCAAAAACTCTGACACTGCCGTTTCAGTATTGTAGTGAGCCATTCAGCAGGATGTGCTTATCTATAAACTGTGCTAAAAGTGAAGTAGTTATAAATTCAGCCAGGCACTATCCTTGCAGAACTGTAATCATCCAGTCAGTACCCAAGTACTCATGCAGCAAAGTAGACCTTAGGGCATGGACGGCTTCACACCCCTATTTACTATGCATGCACTCTTCTATGCACCTGAAGACTTGTTTTTTAAACCTTTAATTACCTAGTGTGCATCCTTACACTTCCTCCATACACTCTGCCACTGTTGTTTCAGTATTGTAGTGAGCCATTCAGCAGGATGTGCTTATCTATGCACTGTGCTAAAAGTGAAGCAGTTATAAATTCATCCAGGCACTATCCTTGCAGAACTGTAATCATCCAGTCAGTACCCAAGTACTCATGCAGCAAAGTAGACCTTAGGGCATGGACTGCTTCAAACCCCTATTTACTATGCATGCACTCTTCTATGCACCTGAAGACTTGTTTTTTAAACCTTTAATTACCTATTGTGCATCCTTACACTTCCTCCATACACCCTGCCACTGCTGTTTCAGTATTGTAGTGAGCCATAGAGCAGTATGTGCTGATCTATACACTGTGCTAAAAGTGAAGCAGTTGTACATTCAGCTTGACACTCTCCTTGCAGAACTGTAATCATTCAGTCAGTACCTAAGTACTCATGCAGCAAAGTAGGCCTTAGGGCATGAACTGCTTCAAACCCCTTTAGACTATGCATGCACTCTTCTATGCACATGAAAACTTGTCCTTTAAACCTTCAATTGCCCAGTCTGTATCCTTACACTTCCACTAAACACTCTGACACTGCTGTTTCAGTATTGTAGTGAGGCATTCAGCAGTATGTGCTTATCTATGCACTGTGCTAAAAGTGAAGAAGTTATACATTCAGGTAGACCCTCTCCTTGCAGAAGCGTAATTATTCAGTCAGTACCCAAGTACTCATGCAGTAAAGTAGGCCTTTGGGCATGGACTTCTTCAAATCCCTCTACAGTATTCATGTACTCTTCTTTTTTTTTATTGCATTTTAAATTTTTACCAAGAATTCCAATACATGTTACAGTACACATATTTCAAAATACACATTAGTATACAGACAAAAACCAAGCTGAATCTAACAAAATTAGCAGTAAAAACAGATAATCCTATTTCAGCCACCCGCTCTACTTTTATATCAAATATGAATATGAATAAGTCCTTTCGTTAATTTCAGTAAAGTAGAGCAAACCTGCCCTAGTCTTCCAATTCTCTATGGGCATCCATATTCTCTCACCCAGTGCTCTTGCCCTGCTACCCTCCCTCTCATATATAGCTTTCTCCATATTGTATGTAGATAATAGCCTTGTCACCCACATCTGAAACGTGGGGGGCATCCTGTCAAGCCATGTTCTTGCTATGCCAATCCTATATACTGCCATTGCCATGAATACAAATTCTGTGGGGAGGCCTTCTGCACCTACACTCACCCCAAGCATTATCAATTCATCTGTCATTTTGATCTTAATCCTCAGTGACCCTTCCAAAAATTCCTCGATTGCCAATTTCAATGTATACAATTGTGGACATTGCGCGAACATGTGTACAATATCTGCATTACTCGAGTCACAACGTGGACAGGTTATTCCAGTGGTCCCCCCCACTGTGCGATTCTGGCTGGGGTATGGTATAATGAGTATACGGTTTTGTAATGCTGCGCTTGTAATGTCGCTGAGCACAAAACTGTCCGGCCTAGGTCTAAAGAAGCCTGTAGTCCCTCTGGATGCGAAGCCACTTTTTCCATCCATTTCCTAGCATATTTGCCCCTGTCATCCCCTTTTAGTGCATAAAGTTCTGCATACAGTTGTCTTATTGTACAGTATCTGCTGTGTTCTATATAGTCCATTATCCTGCAATGGCCAAACCCTAAAATGCCCCCTTTTTTATTTTGGAAGTAGCTCCTTACTTGCAGGTACTTAAAAAAGTTACTTCCCGATATCTCGAATTTACTTTGAATCTCCTGGAATTGTAGAATCCCTCCATCCGGATCTATTATATCCCCTAATTTCTTGATCCCCTTATTATCCCATTCTTTCATAACTACATCCCTGAAGATCTCCCCTGTGAGTGAGTGATTTGTATACAGTCTTATATATCTGTTATATCTACCTATTCCCAATTTTTTCGCAACAGCCTTCCAAATTTTATATATTGCTCTGAAGGTCTTGAACCTAGTGTGTTTGAAGTAAGTATAGTCTACCGTATTTAGTATTGCATTCTCCGCCTCCCTGCCCACCAAAACTTTATACACATTCACAAAACCGGGTCCGTCCCCTCTTGGACTGGCACTTCCCCCTCCGATCAGCCCCTGTGAGTATTGCAGTGCAGTCGCCCAATAATAAAATCTGAAATCAGGTGCCCCCCAACCCCCCATGTCCCTAGTGAGTGTCATAAATCGATAGGCTCTCCTTGTTTTTCCTTGCGCCCATATCAATCTATTTAATATTACTTCTAATCTGTTAAACCACATGCAATCAAAAAATAGAGGTATAGCTCTGAAGAGATACAAAAATGTTGGGAATGTAACCATTTTGATCACGTTGATACGCCCCATTAGAGTCAAGTGTAGATTATTAATCCTTTCAGTATTAGTTTTTACTTTCCCTAACAAGGGTTCCATATTTATCCCTACTAGTCTCTCTAGATCCGCAGTGACTCTGATGCCTAGGTATACCGCTTCCTGAACCACCCTGACATCCTGATATGTTGTGAATCTGTTCTGCACTATCTGAGTTTTCCTCTGGTTTATAAGATATCCTGATATTAAGCCGACGTTCCTTGCTTCTTGCTCTATTTCACCTATTGCTATCCCTGGCTCCGGAGTTATAATGGCCACATCGTCCGCATAGGCAAACAATTTATATTCCTCATCATGCAGCCTAACAGGGGGAATATTACGATTACTAGCAAGTTTCTTTAGCATCGGGTCCAAGTATAAGGGGAACAACAAAGGCGATGCTGGACAGTCCTGCCTGGTCCCTCGTCTTATCTGGACTGCCTTTGTATAGGTTTTATTAATTCTTATCCTTGCTGTCGGCTGTTTGTATAGGGCCTGTATTGCTTTTATATACCCCTTGCCTAACCCCGACCATTCCAGGGCCTTCCACAGATAGTCCCAGGAGACCCTGTCAAACGCCTTTTCAGCGTCCAAGAAGATAGCTGCGACAGGATCTCCTGCAACCTCAGCGGCATCTAAAATGGTTATCATTTGCCTTCTGTGCTGGGTTGTCCCTTTCCCTGGAATAAATCCATGCTGTGATGTAATGACTAACCCCTCGATAACCTTACTTAACCTTTGTGCCAGTGATTTTGAGTATATTTTTGTATCCGCGTTGAGGAGTGTTATTGGCCTGTATGATCCTGGTTCTAAAGGGGATTTATGCTTTTTTAATGACACTATTATGTCCGCCCCTGCCCAGGAGTGCGGGACTGCCCTTCCTTCCTGTGCCTGTTTAAAACTGGCCCACATATCTTCCCCTATTACTTCCCAGTATGTCTTATAAAATTCTGCGGGTATTTGATCCGGTCCTGTTGCTTTCCCCGATGGCAGATTAAATGCTGCTTCTCTCACTTCTTGGAGTGTTAATGGACATTCAAACTTTCATTTATCCTCCGGATTTAACCCTGCGTGTGGTATGTGCGATAAGTATTCTGTAATTCCAGCCTCAGTATTAGTTAGATCTTGCTCATACAGGTTTTCATAGAATCTCCTAAAGACTTCCTGCACCTCTTCCACTTTCTTTACTATATTCCCTGTGCCGTCTTTAATCTCTTTTATCTCCCCTGCTGCTAGGGTTTGCCTAGTCCGGATTGCCAGCAGATGTCCCACCCTTTCATTATATTCATAGCACTTTTCTTTTTTTGCTAGAAAGTTCCCTGCCGCTTTCTGTGCCAGGCTTTCACCCGCCTCTGCTTTATTTAGCTCTATTTCCAACAAAATCTGCTCTATAGTATCTTGCCTGCTTATGGCCCGAACTAAATCTTCTTCCAGCAACTCCAACTTTCTCACCCTCTCTTCCATCCTGATCTTTTCCTTTTTGTTCCTTAATAGTGTATAGCTCAGGGTCTCCCCCCTAACTCCAGCCTTGAATGTGTCCCACACAATATCCACTGGGGCCGTGCCCCTGTTGATGTCCCAGATTTGTGTAATCCATTCCTGCATCCGAGTGACATATCTCTCCTCCTTCAACAGCCCTCGCTCAAATGTCCATGTGCTAGTTTCTTTTTCCCCTGCGTTAATCACTGGAATACTTAACACCAACGGATTATGGTCTGACACTATCCTTGGAAGACGTTCTATTTGGGCCCCGCCTGCCAAAGAGCTAGATATGAAAAAATAATCCAGCCTGGCAATCATCCTATGGGGTGCTGAATAATACGTGCTCCCTGTCCCTAATTGGTTATTCTCAGCCCAAATATCCACTAGAGCGTTATGTCGAATTAAATTCTGTAGTGCTTTGTGTGTCTTACTCTTCCGACCACCATATCCTCCCCCTACGCCAACCTTTGTGCCCAATCCATCCAGTTCATTAATGTTGAAATCCCCACAGCATATTACAGGCTCTGGCCATAGTGACAGTTCTAGATCAAGATGTTCCAGCATCTCAGGTTCATCATCATTAGATCCATACAAAGAAACAAGCGTAAATATCCCAGCTTTTGTTTCCCCTTCCAACAATGCCCACCTCCCATCTTGATCTTCCTTCTTTCTTTTGAGTTTGACAGCACTTTTTTTGCTAGGATCGCTACTCCTTTAGTTCTGGTTTCTTGTCCTGTATAAGCAAGCACCTCAAACCCCATCTGATCTAGCATGTACTTATCCTTCCCAATAACATGCGTTTCCTGTAGGCATATTATATCCAGTTTCCACAATCTTAGCATGGCGGCTACCTTCTGCCTCTTTTCCCCATTATTAAGACCGCAGATATTCAATGAAGCTATCCTTACCGCCATATATGCTTACTGGGATTTTCCCTACTAGTCAGCCACTTAGTTCTCTTTTTACCTCCTTCTGTGTGACTGTCTATCCAATCATCCTCCATTCTGTGTATTTTGAATTTCTGTGCTGTGTACTCCGTGCATCCATTACCAACACCCTCGTGTTTTCCCCTCTCCTTACCCCCCTCCCTTATTGCCCCTCCCTCCACAGGATCCCTCCCCCCCTTCCACAGGCAAATAGGTCACACATGACCTATGTGTGACTGCTGTGTGTTGTAGTGTCGCATTCCTCTCCTTCCCTTTATTAAACATGGTTTTCTATCTAATTACCTACTTCCCAACAGTGTCTCGGCTCTATCACTTATTGTTGTTCCTCCCCCTATGCTGCTCAGTAAGTTCAGCTAAGTATTCCCCAGCCTTTATTTCTGAAAAAAACATCCTGGTATGACCTCCCACTATGACTTTTAGTTTTGCTGGAAACATTAGATATGCCTCAGCCCCTTGACTCTGAAAAGAAAAAATCAATTGCCTAAGCCGCCATCGTCTTTCCACAGTCATATGGCAAAAATCAGGCCTTGCAAAAAACGCTACTCCTTCAAATGTTCTCTTAGAATCTGGCCTGGCTTTCTCCATAATTTCCTGTCTTGCCAAAAAATTACCGAAGAACACTAGCATGGCTCTTGGCAAAGTATCTGAATTACCGCCGTGTCTTTTCTTAATTGTTAATGGATATCTGTGAGCCCTTTGGACTTCCAGCTCCCATTGCCATTTAGCTTCCGGAAAGGCACCTTGTAACAGTTTGATGACGTATCCTCTTGGATCCTGTCCCTCGATCCCTTCGTCTAGGCCAAGAAGTCTCACATTGTTACGCCTCCGGCGGTTTTCAAAATCCTCAACTTTCCATTGTAGATCTTCAACAGCTTTCGTCTGTTCCATTTTGAATGTCTGCCATCCCGTTACCTCGTCCTCAAGCCTGCCTGTTCTTTCTTCCTCCACTTCCACTCTCTCCTCAACCTCTTCATACTTTTTATTTACTTTTCTGATTGCTGCTTGAATTTTTTTGGTGTCATGCCTGGCTCTCCGACTTTCAGCCCTGGCTTCTGCCTGCATCTGCTTTAGAGTCTTAAACAGGAGGTCCAGTGTAGCATGCTGTAGGGATCCCTTATCATTCCCCCCTACTGCTCTTTCCCCTTGGGTGTCCTCCCTATACACACTTGAAGTGGCAGAATAGTCCCAGAGCAGTTTCTTATGCGTGTTAGCAGGGGATCCCCCCCCCTCCGCTGCTTGCCGCTGCTTTCCGCCTTTTCTGTGTACTTTTCCCTTTGGAGTCACTGCTATCCTCCAGGTCAGAGCTTAAATCACTAGTATCCTTATCTTCATCCTCACCACTACTCATAAGGGTAGAGTCTGAGCCTTCATTGACCGAGAAAAATCTGTCTCCTTCTATCTCCCTGTGTTCCTTTTGCGACTCCAGACTTGCCAGACTCCCCCATTTTGCACACTGTGATTGCGCATTATCCAAGCCCATTTCAGTCTTTAATTGTCTGAGAACATTCAACATCTGGGCATTATTTTGGTGCTCTGTTTCCCCAATGACCCCTTCGCTCACCGTCTGTCTCGCTGTTTGTCTAAGGCTGCCTTCCAGCCACTCCTGCTCGTTTCCAGCTACTGCATCCATTTCCGCGGGAAGCGTGTGTTCTGCAGCCGCTCCCTCCTGTTGCCCAGCAACCACAATGCTTACGTCCTCGAGGACAGCGGGTTCCAGCATAGCGTCCTGCAGAGGGGAGTGGGTCGCCGGGGGTTTGTTTGCCGTGGACGTTAAACCTTTGACACTGAAGGACTCCGTCAGGGTAGGCTGCCTGAGTGCAGAATCTTTACTGTCTTTGCCGTTTTTCTTCCTCAGAACTTCGACATTTCGAACGATCACAGAGCTGTCCCCCGTGCGAGTCCTGAGTCGACTCGCTACGGGCTGCTGCAGTCTGGGTCGCCTTTTTTTCCTTTTCAATTTTCCTTTGCTGTGCTCTGGAAGCTGTGCTTATCGCTGGCATCAAGCGCTTTGCTGGGGGCAGTATCTTGGGAATGGTTCCAGTGCCGAGCACATCTCTCTGAGCCTGTACCTTGCCCGCGCTGGTGGGTGCGGGCTGTGGTTTTTCTTTGTCCTTGTCCTTTTCCAGTCTCCCACGTTGTGCCATTCTTTCAGGATTCTTGCTACTGTATATCTCCAACACAAACTTCTTCAATGTCTTCAATGTAGTTGGAGCTCCGTGCCGGGAATTGCAGCTGGAAGCCAGTGCTGAAGTTTGTACTTGTGTTCGGCCCTTGTAGCTTCCTAATCAGTCGGTAAATCAGCCACATGCTGCCTCATACTGCCTTCTGCATATCCTAGGTCCGGAGAGGGAGTATAGTGCGACTTCCCTCTACAACGTTACAACGACCTTCAATTGCCCAGTCTGTATCCTTATACTTCCTCCAAACACTCTGCCACTGCTGTTTCAGTATTGTAGTGAGCCATACAGCAGTATGTGCTTATCTATAAACTGTGCTAAAAGTGAAGCAGTTGTACATTCAGCTTGACACTCCCCTTTCAGAATTGTAATCATTCAGTCAGTACCTATGTACTCATGCAGCAAAGTAGGCCTTAGGGTATGAACTGCTTCAAACCCCTTTAGACTATGCATGCAATCTTCTATGCACCTGTAAACTTGTCTTTTAAACCTTCAATTGCCCAGTCTGTATCCTTACACTTCCACTAAACACTCTGACACTGATGTTTCAGTATTGTAGTGAGGCATTCAGCAGTATGTGCTTATCTATGCACTGTGCTAAAAGTGAAGCAGTTATACATTCAGATAGACACTCTCCTTGCAGAACTGTAATCATCCAGTCTGTACCCAAGTACTCATGCAGCAAAGTAGACCTTAGGACATGGACTGCTTCAAACCCGTATGCACTATGCATGCAGTGTTGTATGCACCTGCAAACTTGTCTTTTATGCGTTCAATTGCCCACTCTGTATCCTTACACTTCCACCAAACACTCTGTCACTGCTGTTTCAATATTGTAGTGAGACATTCAGTAGTATGTGCTTATCTATACACTCTGCTGAAACTGATGCACTTATTAATTCAGTCAGGTACTCTTCTTGTAGAACTGTAATCATTCAGTCAGTACCGAAATACTCATTCTCCAAAGTAGGCCTTAGGGTATGGACTGCTTCAAATCCCTATTTACTATGCATGCACTCTTCTATACACCTGAAAACTTGTCTTTTAAACCTTTAATTTCCCAGTCTGTATCCTTACACCTCCTCCAAACACTCTGCCACTGCTGTTTCAGTATTGTAGTGAGCCATTCACCAGTATGTGCTTATCTATCCACTGTGCTAAAAGTGAAGCAGTTATAAAGTCAGCCAGGCACTCTCCTTGCAGAACTGTAATCATCCAGTCAGTACCCAAGTACTCATGCAGCAAAGTAGACCTTAGGGCATGGACTGCTTCAAACCCCTACAGACTATGCATGTAGTCTTCTATGCACCTGCAAACCTGTCTTTTAGACCTTCAATTGCCCAGTCTGTATCTTTACACTTCCACCAAACACTCTGCCACTGCTGTTTCAATATTGTACTGAGCCATTCAGTAGTATGTGCTTCTCTATGCACTGTGCTAAAACTGAAGCTGTTATAAATTCAGTCAGACACTGTCCTTGCAGAACTGTAATCATGCATTCAGTACCTAAGTACTCATGCAGCAAAATATGACTCTGTCACTGCTGTTTTAGTTTTGTAGTGACTCATTTATCAGTGTGTAGTAATCCATTCACTGCATTAAAACACTAAGGGGCAGATATACAATAACTGGCACATCCCCAGGGATATACCAGTTATTGTGCACCATGCCACTGCCACCATGGATGCGCCGTATTTACAATGTGGTGCACCATGGGGCAAAAACGTCACATATACGTGATGCATCTGTGCTGTCAAGGCGGTGCATTGCTTGAGTTACGTTGCAAGCACAACGCATCTCTAGCAATGCTCTGGGGGCCCTATGCTCACAATGCTGTGTCAATCCTTACGCCTGCTTCAAGCAGGTGCTGGGTTTTCACGCAACATGAGCCCAAAGGTGACTAAGTGAAATCTTGTAGATTTCACTCAGCCACTTTTAGGAGGTGTTCCTGCACCGGAACGCCCCCCCCCCCACCTCCTGCACAGGAATGCCTCCTTCTGGTGCAGGACTTTACAATGTGACACACCTCCCATATGCGACACATTGTAAATACCACACCCCATGGCACATCTTTTGCACCACCGTTGCGTCACAAAAGTGATGCAAAGGGGGTGTAAAAGAGGCACAAGGGGGTTGTAAATCTGCCCATAACACTTACAAATTCACCCAGGCAGTTTCACCAGCAGTGCAAAGGGAAGCATAGACTTGTAGCATATTTATGTACATATGTTACATTCAAGTGCTTCAGAAGTACTACAGTATACTATAAGTAAACACCTTATAGATTTATGCTGTAGCACTTCCTTATAGTTCTGCACTTTCACATTCACCATACACTACTGATGTATTCTTTCAGTCAATTATGCACAACACATACATACATCTAAACTTTCACACACTAGCATACAAGTTTAGCTCTTTTTTTTAACCAGAATAGGTAGTTCTGAAAATAACTTTTTTTTTGTTTTGTAGTTTTTTTGTATGTTTTTAACAGTTTTTTTTGTTAGGAATAAAAGGAATTGCAAACAAAAAAGTCTCTAACAGGAAAGAACAAATAAACAAAAAAAAAGCAGAGAGCACTGGTGCTGCTGTTTCCTCCTGCAAATTAAATCAATCGACTGCTCGCCGTAGCATGATATTTCTTTAGAAAATTTGCATTGAATTATTAAATTGGCGAAATCCGGACTGATGTCCGGATGTGGACTTGAAGATCCTGTTGAAGTACTTGGTTCTACAGGTGGAATGTCCTCCCTGACTCTGGTGCATGCAGCACGGGCATAATTTACCGGGTGCTGGTTCTTGACATGCCTCACCAGTCTTGCAGTCCAGAAGGAATAAAGTTTGTTTGGATTCCCTCTAGATAGCACAACAGAGCAGATTTTGCAGGTTCCTTTTGCAGCATTAACCTTTTTTCACCTGATGGAAATGAAAACAAATTCCATATCAGTGCCTCTTATCTTTTTGTGGGTGGATCTTCTGCCACACATTCTTCCTCAGAAGAGTGTTCTGAAGTGTCTTCTTGCTGGACAGCCATGATAAAAAAATGAAGACATCAGTGATGTCATTTGAGATGTCATCAGTGATGTCATGAGTGATGTCACTGACCATGTCATGAGTGATGTAATATGTAACGTCATCAGCAGTGCATTGCGGGTGCGCAAGTTATAGTTAGTTGAGGGGAATTTCAATGGTTTTGATGGAGAGAAATATCCAGCTAATTATAACATAGGTGAAACCTATGTTTTTTTTAGTGAATTTCTAAGGTTTTTTAAATGCTATTTCCTAACTATAACGTGGCTGAAACCTATGGTTTTTTCAGTGAATTTGCAAGTTTTTTTAAATGCTAATTCCTAACTATAACATGCTTAAAGCCTATGGTTTTTTCAGTGAATATATATATATATATATATATATATATTACCTACTGGCGGTCGCCAGTAGGTAGTTATAGTTAGGACCAATTATCCATAGGAAATCTGCAACATTCTATTTGGAATAACTTTGGCACCAGTTGACGAATCTTTGCAAAATGTTCAAAACTGGTGGCCCGCTCCGGTCCGCTCCTATCCTGAAAGTCTCAGGGTGATTTTTCAAGTGGGGGCTGAGAAAAAAGAGGGGTCCCAAAATGTTCCATAGGAACAGTTAATCGTGGCTAGAGCATGAACTGCTGAACGGAATTACACCAAATTTGGCATAGAGGTAGCCCTTGGTTCCGACTTGGGGGGGCTCAGAGGGGGCCTCCTAGCCCAGGGGATTGCCACCCTGGGGCATTATATATTGTGGGAGGGGGGCCGCGTGGCCCTCCTTTTGGAGCCGTCGAGGGCCCTGGGTACTGCCACCCCCCAGGGGGACTACCGCAGTGTCTCAAGGTGCCCACCCTGGGACACAGCTGTTTGTTATGGCAGGGCAGAGCTGAGGCTCCCGCCCTGTCATAGCAAACTTTGTTTGCATTTTGAAAGAGAAAGGAAACCTGCTCTCTGTTTCAAAATGCAAACCAGATTGTTTTTCCACACGGGGAGCTGCATGTTAGCAGCTCCCCATGTGGAAAAGCAATGCCGGCTCCCAAAGGACAGGGGGAGCCAGCTGGGACTGTGGGGGCATTGGGAGGCCCCCCACGGTCCTCAACTTTGCATATGGGCTCCGGGGGATGGGGTCCCTGGGGAGAATAGAAATTAGTGATAGGTGGTATTTTTTTTTTACGGCGAAATTAGGACTTGCACAGCCAGCGTGGCGCTCAGCGCGTCCCCATGATGTGCATGTGTTGGGTGCGAGACTCCCAGTGTGGCCCCCTGGTGTGAACGCGTTGGGTGCACGACTCGAAGGGAAAAAAAGTAATATTTTTCAGATATATATTAAGCGTATGTGTTGAGATCTTAGGTGGCTCTAAAAAGAACCCTTGTGTTTATTGACAGATTTTGGTACCTACAAGTAAGTACAGATGCAGAGTCTAAAGTTGATGAGTAAGACTGTTACCCTCATCGGTAAAATATACACCATCTCTCCTATAGATGCCATGCATATTGAAATGCAGATTGTTGTGGTAAATGGACCCCATCCTATAATCTCGGAGAAAAGCAGAAGCTAATTTATTGACATGTTTCATAGCTTTCTCAATCTCTGGACAAAACTGATTGGACCAGTTCCATTTCTGCCTTTGGCATATATTAGAATAGACGAAGGCAGTTTGGGGGAAAAGTGACATTAATTCTCCAAAGATGTCTTTCATACGCATTTCCAGACCTACCCCAGTCAAAGTGCCTAGGTCATTGCCACCACAGTACACAATTATGAGGTCAAGGTGTTGGAGATGCAAAACGGATTCAACCAATGGCATCAATTGGTGCCACTTTAACCCTCTCTGTCCAATACATGTAATGTCTACATTTGGTAAAGCTAGGTCTTTGTCAATACTTTTATTTTCTGCATACCTTTGGCTTCAGAAAATATAGCCTTGTCCCATAATCCACACTCTAAGCATCTTGAAGGGAGGTCTGGATGCACTCAGAAGGTGTCTGAATGTGAAATGGCAGTTTGAAAAGTAAGATTTTCCTAAAATGGTGGATAAGATGCAGTTTTGAAGAAAGAAGAGAAACGATTGGCTGTTTGAGAACATTGTACACTGAAAAGTAGGGTGCATGTTTCTGTTTTTTAAAAGTGAAAAGATGCTCTGCGGGCGTTTCAAGTTATAGAATAAAGTTAACATGAATACTGAGTGTCCCTGGAGGCTAACTAACCCACCAGATATGTGCAGAAAGTGCCAGAGAGTTGCATTGAAGAGAGGTATAAAATGTAACATGGCTTCAGAGCACCTCTCTGCAATGCAGTTTTAGGACATTTAACAGAGCGACATGGTGGACTACTGGGGCCCAGGATCTTTCAGTATAAAAAGAGCCTAAATTTCTTAACTTAAAACACGTCTCAGAGTGTTTGTACATGTCACATCAAGCCCCATCCTTTCCCTTCACTAATCTATAAACATGTCCTATCACTTTGCCAAAACCTTCGTACTTATAAATTTATCTAGTTCTCTCTTTGCAGTACTGAAATTACTCTTCTTATTACTCATAATTAAGTATTGTCCTAGCCATTAACCCTAGTACAAGTTAATTACTTTATATAGTATGCATGCAGACCTACAAGAAGCTACAAAGTATTAATACAGTTTTCCAAACTCTCAGTTTATACCTATGTAGTTTTGGAATGTTCCTGTCATAGGAAATTTTGTGACCTGAAAATAAAAGATTTGATTCATAATATTTCCCAATGTACCTATTAAAGGACAGCAATCATTCCAATCATTCTTTTTTTAGCATCTTTGGAGACATAACTCTGTGCTTACCTCATATTACTCTCATGCAATTTGTTATACAATTAACTAGCAATTTGTTCTTATTGTAACAGTCTGCTAATACCTATGCACTTATGGGGCAAATCTAGAAGCATCCTGTGCTTTTACAAGATACATTTCTAAGTACTTAGGTTTTGGCAAACTGATAGGACATGTTTATAGATTAGTGAAGGGAAAGGATGGGGGACGGATGCGACATGTGCAAACACACTCTAAGACGTGTTTTAAGTTAAGAAATGTAGGTTCTTTTATTACTGAAAGTCACTGGGCCCTAGTAGCCCACCATCTCTCCATTAAATATCATACAGGTGCGTTGCAGAGAGGTGCTCTGAAGCCATGTCCCATTTTATACCTCCCTGCAATGTAACTCTATGGCACTTTCTGCACATATCTGGTGGGTTAGTTAGCCCCCAAGGACACTAAGTATTTATGTTAACTTTATCCTGTATTTTATCAGAAATCATAAATCTGGACTTGTGTGTGAATGCTGCACCATCATCCAATTGGTGTAGCAAAGCAAAACAAGGAGAAATATTTTAATTTCTCGCCATTTTTTCTCTTTCAATGTATACAATGCTACAATGAACAGCATACATTGAAGGAGAAAAATGTCTTCACTGATTGTTTTTGTGCAGGAAGGAGTGTCTTCTTGCACAAAAACAAACTCCACATGACATAGATATCCTTGCACCATGGGGCAAGGGTGCCTCTGTCACCACATGGCTTCAGTTTAAACAGCAGTGCAGAGGGAAGCATAGATTTGTAACATATTTATGTAGATATGTTGCATCCCTGTGCTTTGGAAGAACCACAGCACACTGCAGCGAAATATATTACAGTGTCATAGTGCAGCACTTCCTTATAGTTCTGCACTTATATATTCACCATACACCACAAATGCATTTTTTCAGTCAATTATTCACTACACATACATTCGTCTAAACTATCACACACTATCATACAAATATATATATATATATTTTTAACCATAGTAGTTAGTTCTGAAAATAACTTTTTTTTTGTTTTTTATAGTTTTATATTTTTTTTTGTTGTTTTTTTTTTATTTTTTGGGGATATTTTGTGTTTTTAAAAAAAAGGAAAAAAGACAACTGAAAGAACAAAACAATGAACTTCAGGGGAAAAAATACCAACTAGCACTGATGATTGTCTAATGCTCGACAAACCAAATCCACAGACTTTTCTCCATAGCAGAGCAATATATTACACTTAACGCAGTGTATTTTTGCTTTGGCAAATTGGGGACGCATGTCCAGAAGACATAGCAGCAGCAGAAGTGCTAGGAAATGCAGCTGGAGGGGTTCGAACCAATCTTCTACATTCCTCCTTTACCAAGTTCACAGGATGCTGTGTTTTTAGGTGTTTCAACATACTTGTGGTCCTGCAAGAATATTTTTTCATTGGGTTACCTCTAGAGAGGACCCTTTTGCAGATATTGCATGTCACCTTGATAGTGTTCACTTTCTTCTGTCCCTCCGGTATAGAAAAAAAATGTCCACACCACTGAGTTGTACCTCTCAGGAGAAGGAGGTTCATGAACAAATTCCTCATCTGAAGAGTGCTCAGAATATGGTGCTGACTGGTGTCCTGAAGCCATTGTAAGTAATAATAGGTGTCCAATTTACCAAAAAAAATTCTTCTCAACAGAGAGATGTTTTTCCCAAGAAAGTCTAAGAAGAATGATTGAAATGGCTGGGGTTGTTCAATAATTAGAATAGGAAGTGATATGAACCAATCAAATGTCTTTTTTTGAGGTCACATGGGGTCCGCGCACCATGCGCACAGGAAGCATGCACCCAACGTGACTTCCCGAAATTGCATTTAAAATTAATATAGGTTTTTTAAAAGTTAAAGAATCTTATTTTTTATGATTAGCTCAGAAAAAGTATTGCCTCAATATTTATATTAAATACATATATATATCCAGGAATCGCGCGTGCACTGCTTTTAACACGTATATGTCGTCACGCGGAAGCGAGCGAGTGAGCATAAAGTAATACCTATATGTCGCGATCGTGCAGGAAAATAGACACCCATCGTACACCCTACGCAGATCCTACAGAACAATCCTAAAATGGCATCTAGGTTCCGCACAATGATCGAGAAAGATACTCTTTGGGTTTTGCGACTGCAAAAAAAACTTTGGAAAAAAAACAATAAAGAAAATAATATAAATATATTTAAAAAAATATAAAATAAAATAAATAATATTAGAATTTCAATATGTTTAAACATATTTTTACAATTTTAATTAGAAATATGTAATGCACTTTAAAAAATATCTAAAAATAAACAGTTTAAAAAAATGTAGTAAATCAGTATTAAAAAAATAAATATAATAATTAATACATTCAAAAATTGTCATTTACAAAACCTTTGAAATTTACTGAAAAAGCCATAGATTTCAGGCATGTTATAGTTAAGAATTAGCACTGAAAAACCTTTGAACTTCACTGAAAAAAACCATAGGTTTCAGGCATGGTATAGTTAGGAATTAGTTAGAAACTGCAGCACCAGTTGGTTACTAGCTATGTGAAAGTCTATATTAGTTATTGATTAGTTAACTGAGTATTTGTATGGAAGAGTGAATGTGTGTGTGGTTCGGTGGGGTGTTTGTGACTGCCCAAAGATGTGTGAATAGTTGATTCAGTAGGTATATGAGGTTAAGACTGCATGTGGAAACAGTTGTTTGGGTGAGTGAATATCTTTATGGGTGTGGTGATGAGCAAATATATCTCTCAATGGTACATGTCCAACAAACTAAAAAAATAAAAGGCAGTGTATGTGACAGTTGTTGTATATAAATAAGTGTACATAAGACTCATTGATTGCATTAGTGACTGTATAGATAACTGTATACTTGTAATAGTGATTTCATAACACACTAAGTATGAGTTACTATCTATATGAACAAATGAAGTGCTATTTGTATAAGTGTGTAGCTGAGTAAATGTAAAGATGAAACATTGTTTGCAAAAGTGAGTAGGATGACTGCATAAGTGAATAGGATGTGTGCTGGTGTGTTCTGTCGATATAGGTGTATAAGTATATTTGATAGTGTTCTATTGATCTTTGTTAGCATGTATGAGTAAATGTATAGGTAATTGGTTAGATGTGTGTGTAGATCTAGGAATCACTGAGTGACTTTTTAGATACTTGTATTGCTGTGTCAAACGATTCAAATATGGTACTCTTTATTTTACAGTGAGTGATGAAAGGTTATACTAGTGTATGATGAGGTGTATCTGATTGTCACTTGGATGATGTCATCAGTGATGTCATCAGTGATGTCACTGACAATGTCATGAATGATGTAATATGTGACATCATCAGCAGTGGATTGTGGGCGCGCAAATTATAGTTAGCTGAACTAACTATAACGGAGGAATTTCAATGGTTTTGTGCGAGTGAAATATCCAGCTAACTATAACACCCCTAAAACCTATGGTTTTTTGAGTGAATTTCTGAGGTTTTTTAAATGCTTATTCCTACCTATAACATGTCTGAAACCTACCCTTTTTTCAGTAAATTTCAAAGGTTTTGTAAATGACAATTTTTAAATGTATTAATTGTTATATTTATTTTGTCATACTGATTTACTACACTTTTTTTAAACTATTTATTTTTAGATATTTGATTTTTAAATTACATTATAATTACATTGTACATCTTGCAGTTCTTTGAAAACGCCAGCAGATGCGGTTTGTCTCTCCTGGTGACTGATGCACTTGGAGGACCAGGACAAGGCAAGATGGCAGACGGCTGAGTGAGCTGCCTTCCCCGCTCTCCACCATGGGCCTGACTTATCAGCGATGAGGAACCTTACCTGAGACTCTGCCCTTCCATGCGGATAGCAGCACCAGTGTTCAAAGTTCTTTGCCGTACCTGGGAGGAAAAAACAAAACCTATACACGGATGTGCTGGCGCTCGTGGATTCTCCCGAGCCGACCCCCGCTCCCGTTCCATTTGGCATCCTGCTTCAAGCTCATGCGGGCACCTGTCTTGTCAGCATCTTTACAGCCTGCGTGGCGCTGACTCGGAAATATGCCACCGAAGGGCTCTACGAACAGGGGCCGCGTCTCGACAGTGTCAGCTGCAGGGACTCCCTCAAAGACCTCTGGGGCAGCGCTGACCATCGAAAAACAGGACATACAAGATGACGAGCACTCTCACCCGACAAACATGACTTTGACCGGCAAAATCAGCACGGCCGGCCACAATAGTAACAAACAGATGCTACCTGACCTGTTTAAAGCTCAGTCTTCTAAGAGTAGATCCTCAGTTAGTAACCCTACAGCTACAAAGGGCTCTTTTGCTGTTGAAATGCCACCTCATTTCTCCTTCACGTGCCCAGAGCAGTACCAGCTACCCCCATAGAAGGGTAGTCTCTTCAGCCGCTCCTCGCAGGTAATGAATTTGATCAAAATCTTGGTGAGCAACCCTGTTGCATGTTGGTCAATGAAGTCCTGTTAGAGGAGAATTCGGATTTAAGCCTAAGGAACAGTAAAGCTGCACCACTGCCTGTTGGGGGGGATCATTTGGAAACTTTAGAGTCTAACAAAGAGGATGACCCGTCGGATAAATTCTTTTCTTTATCAGATGCCTCTAACTCCTCAGAAGAAGATACTCAAGACAGGGACTGGGCTGCTGATGGTAGCGACACAAGTAGCTGTCACTGGGACGGAGACGGAGATCAGTCTCAATCAAGGACTGAGACAGTCAGAAAAATCAACCCACTATCCAGCTGCTCTACTGCTAAAGAGACAAACATGGGAGCCATGTCTTGGGGTTATTCATTTCCATCCGGACTGGTTGATAAAGGAGGCGTTACGATTAGCACTGCATCTGGTATGAATGGTATTGCCTGTCTCTCTCCTGAGGAAATTACACTCTCCACTATCCATCAGGTGAGGATGGCACACAGAGAGAAGTCCAGGGGGGAAAGTTCCAGGATGCAGGGGGCCTGCAGGAAGCTGCAAAACACTGTCTGGAGGATTGCGAAAACATGCGCAGATTTCTCTTCTAGAATCACAGAGGCGGAAAACCGGATTTCCCAACTTGAAGATTATTTTGCCACACAGCATTCTAAGGTTGAACGTATGCAATCAATTAGGGATGATACTGTCCTCAAGCTGACTGATTTGGAAAATCCCGCAAGGCGCAACAACTTGCGAATTCTGGGCATCCCGGAGGGCCAAGTGGGGACTAATGTCCACCAGTACATAAATGAGCTATTTTGGGAGGCCTTCCCAGATATCCCACAATGGGATTGGAAGACGGAAATTCAGAGGGCTCATCGCTTTCCTTTCAATCAACGGAGCAACGGCGCACAATCCGATAATCGTCCACGAGCTATCTTGATTTTCTTGCCCATGAATCTCTATATGATCTTGTAAGACCTGACCGCAAAAGGACTGGTAAGGGCCACACTTTTTTTGTGCGCCCGGACTTTTGCCAGAAGACTGTCGAATTATGCTGGCATTTCAGACAATTGATCCCTGAGTTCCAGGCAAAGGGGGCTCAGGTGTTTCTCTTGAACCCGGCTAAAATGAAGGTGATCTGCAAGGGTCAGACGCAATTTTTCTATACAGAGGAGCAAGCCAAGGAGTATTTATCAATTCTGAAGGCGGAGTAGCAGATCATCACTGATACTGGTCTGGATGATGATCTCTTTTCAAATATATGTGCAAGATGAGGACTAAAAACAATTTTGGACTTTCGCTCCCCGCTCCTTTTTTTTGGCTTATTACTTATTTTTCCATGTGGTTCGGCTTCTCATTGCTTCTGGTAATATGTTCTTGAGAAAATGTATCGGTTTAGTGGTGGTCTGAGCCGGGCTCTCGCAGCTCAACATCACCAGGGACTGCAGTCCCTATGCCTCTGATAATGGGAAGGCGGTAGGGGGTGGGTTAGTCGGAGGGGAGGCTGTGTGGGGAGGTAGGGAAAGAAGGGCACGGTGGTGGGGGTGGAGGGGGAACAGCTTAATTACGCACAAGTTAGTTCTGGCAATCTATATTAAAAAAAAATTATGAGGCTTATTGCTTGAACCTTATTCTAGGAGTTATCGGAGTCAGTGCTATTGGCAGGTGGTGAGGGAAGTGTTTTCTTGCTGTCAGAAGGATATTCAAGAATGGGGGTAGACATGATTTGATTTGGATTTGCTCTCTAAAGTGCTGCGGCCTAACTGATAGAAGGAAAAGGGGGGTGCTTTCGAAGCTGATTAGACGCTGGGATATTGATGTTTTATGCTTACAAGAGACGCGTGTCCTTTGGAATAACCGTGCTTGGTTAAAGGAACTTGGACTGGACCTGATTGCCTGCTCACAGCAGACAACCACTACTAGAGGTGTAGCTATAATGGCCAGGTGGGGAGTTAGCACTGTTAAGCAGGTTAAGGTGGATAATTCTCGCAGATGGGCTTTGGCTGACATAACTACCAGGGGATCAACATATAGTATTTGCTCACTGTATGGCTCTAATCTGGACAATCCCTCTGTTTTGCCATTTTTAAATGTTGAATTTGCCCTCCCCAAAAATTGTATGTGGAGATTTGAATTTACATTTGAATTCAAATTTTGATTTATATTGTAATAATCTATACCCTGGGAGGAAGGGGAAGACATTTAAGGGCGTACAGGTACTCTGCCTTGAACACGCCTTGGTAGATGTCTGGCAGAAGCTGTACTCAACTGATCCTGGCTACACTTTCTATTCAACCCCCCACAGTAATTTAGTCCAGATTTTTTTTTGATTTCTGACTTGATTCTCGATGGGGTCACTTGTGAGCTGTATCCCCGCGTCACCTCAGATCATAATCCACTGATTTTACAACTTCGTGTAAAAGGGATAAGGTCTCCCGGGTCAGCTTGGTCATTCTAGCGGAAATTGCTGCTAGACCAGGACTATTGCAGCCATATGTCAGCATGGATTAAAGATTTTTTTTCTGCGGAATAATGTCTCGGCTCCTGTGGCTGTTGTATGGGATGCCTTTAAGGCAGCAGCAAGGGGCGAGACTCTTAGTTTTTCGTTTTATCGTCAAAAGTAAATTAAAGAAAGGGTTAAAGATTGGAATATTCTGCTATGAGAGGCAGAGAAATCACTAATTAGGTTTATCTTTGATCAGGCAAAAAAGAAGGAATGTCTCAAACAGATAGCTATCTGCAGGAATAATATCTATCAGCATTTTGCAGAAGAGCTTGCGGCCAATTTTGTTCAGTACAGAACTGAGATTTAGGAGTACGGTGAAAACACCGGGAGATTGTTGGCCAAGCGGCTACAGCACAAGGGGGTTTTGAATAGGATTAATCGGATCAAGGACAGCGGTGGTCAGATACAAGATCAACCGGACAAGGTCCTTGAAGTATTTCAGGAATATTACAAATCTCTTTATTCTCCTGATGAGACTGACAAGCCGAATTCAGGGGAGGAGTACTTATCTGAGCATGCAACATCAACGGTGACACTGGAACAGGCATCGGCTCTCTCCTTCCTGATTTCTAGGGAGGAGCTTGAACTAGCTTGAACAAGCTTTAACATCATTGGCTGCTGGTAAGGCAGCAGGCCCTGACCTGCTACCCTTGGAATTCTATTGCACATTCTGGCACATTTTACTAGGGTAGCTAGAAACTTTATTCATACTGGCCCAGAAGGGACAGACTCCTGGCTCCTGGCACAAGACCACAATTGTTATTTCCGGTAAGAAGGACAAACCAGAACTCAGTTCTTCATCCTACCGTCCGATCTCATTAAAATGTGCGGACTGCAAAATGTATGCTAAGATCATCGCACTTAGATTAGGCAAGGTGATAGCCTCCCTAGTCTCGAATCACCAACATGGCTTTACACCTGGCTGTGACACCACAGATCACATCAGGCGAGCAATAGCTTTATTTGATTGGGCACATATAATCCAAACACGCCCTGGCTATGATCCTGTTGGACACCGAAAAGGCTTTTGATAGGGTCTCCTGGTTTTTTTTATGGCATCTACTCAAAGCTAAGGGATTTCCACAGAAACTCATCCGGTCCATAAAAACTTTAAATGCTTTCCCAATAGCCTCAGTCAGCCTCAGTCCGCATTTCCGGTCAATATTCATGTCTTTACCTAGTAGCAGGGGCACCCGCCAGGGTTGCCCCTGCTCTCCGCTCTTATTCTCGATCTACATTGATCCTTTTCTGAGCAAGCTAGATAATAGCTTAAGGAATAAGGCAGCATCAGTCTATGGCGTATCCTATAAAACTATTGCATACGCCGCCGACATTGCCATCTTCACGACAGAAGTATGCAAGGCTCTTTTGGCAATGTACGATCTAGCCGAACGATTCGGGGCTGTCTCTGGCAATCGACTTAGTGCTGATAAAACTCAAATAATTCACTCGTATTTCTCAAAACCTGTTGGGGTTCCAATAACGTCGGTTGCTACCTATCTCGGAATTAAGATCACGGCAAAGGTGGAGGAGATACCTGAAATGATTGTGTTACCATTTGTCAAAGAGGTTAATCATTCACTGGAGAGACTGGACCACCTGCATCTCTCACTCCACGGGCGCTTTAACGTAATCAAAATGACTATATTCCCGAAATGTTAATACTTATTCTGTTCTGTTCCCATTGAAATCCCAACACACTGTATTTTAGGTGCCGAAGGGGCATGTTCAAGGTTTTTGTGGGGTTACCCCAAAGCACGGAGGGCGATGAAGAGGATGATACTCCCTAGACTAAGGGGTGGCTGGGGCATGCCCTCTCTTCTGCTGTATCACTAGGCCGCACTCCTACAGCACATGGGTCCATTAATATCTGCTGGGAAGACTTCAGTTCCAGAACATTTAAGAACCTCAATTTTTGAGTTACTTCTGGGAAAGACTGCTTGTAATCGCTTGGTTAGCAACATCGAACCAAGCTACTACAAGAAAGTTAGATTTAAGGTTATACACTCACCCTTCTCAGTTTGGAACAAAATCCGCAGACGATTTGGAATTGCACATGTCAATGTATATACTCCTTTTACTTCAAGTGGCCTTTTGCCCACTATTTTTCAGCATGCAATAACTTTTGTTTGGGGCACTTCGGGGATTAAGGTTTTGGGGGACCTCTTTGTGGGGGATCTTCCCGCAAGCCATTTTTAAAAATGTTTACAAATCAAGAGCTTTTTGATACAGCACGTGACAACCAGAGCAGACATGTTTAAAATCATTCAATTAGTGAGGCTCGTGGAGAGGAGGTCTAGGATTGGGGCCTTATATCAAATTCTCATTTCTGAGCTGCCTGATGATTTAACAGATAAGAATGATAAATGGGACAGAAAATTCGCCCATGAAGGGATGGATTTGGGTGTTCCCTTGGCTGATCAGATGTTAATTACTGGTAGTTTGCGGTCCCAATTATTTATGTCCGCTTTTGATTTTTATTACACACCATCTAAAGTTGCTAAATGGTCTAACTAACGAGTGAATTCATGCAGCAGGTATGGTGTCCAGGCTGCGGACACAGTACATATGTTCTTTTCTTGCTCTAAATTAGTTAAGTACATAGAAGACATTGAGCGATTTTTGGCTCAAATCACCTGTAAAGCCTTAACTCTTACTCCAGCTTTGTTGATCTTAGGTCATGATCAATCTCAAAAAGACCCTTCTCGTAGTAAACATGAGCAAGGCTTCCTGTTCATTGCAATGTCTATTTTTAGAGCATGTATTACTTCAAATTGGATTAGTTCGGATTCTCCTACTTTTTGTAACTGGAGGGCTCGCTTGATGGCAACGTACAACATGGAGTCTGCTGTATATAGAGCCAAAGGTCGTAAAAGACAGTAACTTGGCCAGAGAATTTGGGCTCCTATCTCGACCTGATTGGTTAAAACGAATGTCGTTCCCCATTCTTTTTGTGTTTGTTCTCTACCTGCCTCTCGTTGTCCCTCTTTTTTCTTTTTCTGTTCTCCTTTCGATATCTCCTTGTATGCCTTTTTTGATTTTGTATTCTTCGTTTTGCATTGTGTATTATTGCATATCAATTATATGTTTAATTTCTTGATTATGTATTGCCATAATTTTCTGGTTTAAAGACTTAATAAAGTTTTTAAAAAAAATAATAATAATTACATTATACATTACATTACAAAATATTTTTCTCAGAATGAAATACTTTAGTTTAAATACTTAGCAAATAGGCAATAGACTTTTAAGCACAGTAGTTGCAATTTAAAATATAATGCAACATTGAGCTCAATTAGAATTTCTAGATAAATGCAATTAGATACTTAATGAATTACTTTTCTAACCACAGGTCAGAATGCGTTTAAGGTATACAGGCGATTTTTAAGGAATATTTGTCGTTTGTGAAAATCGACGCTTAGAAACTTTTCTTGGGAAAACCATACAATGGATTCCTATGGAAAGAAATACAAATTACTGGTAAGTACGCTTAGAATTACTTTTCAGGGTCAGTGCTGGGCTACAAGATGCAGCACTGGCTTCTCTCCTGATAACAGGTGAGTAAATCGGAATTCGTTGTTCGAATGGTTTTAGGTGAATATTTTAAAGTTCGAAAACTCCACACTTAGAAGAATTTCCAAGTGAAACCAGTCAATGTTAGCCTACGGAAGGAAATTCAAGTTACTGGTAAGTATGGTTAGAATTACTTTTCAGGATCAGTACTGGGTTCAAAGATGCAGCACTGAGGTATGTCCTGATAACAGGTGAGTAAATTGGAATTCGAAGTTCGGCTGATTTTAGAGGGTCCCTAGGGTCAAACTAGCCCACTAGGTACCTCCAATAAGCACCATAGAGCTGTGTTGCAGAGAGGTGTAAAAAGGGGCATGGCCTCTGAACACCTGTCTGCAACGCAGCACTCTGGCGCATACTGGAGATACCTGTTGGGCTATTTGGCCCTCAGGTACCCTTAGTATTGAAAGGGAATTAATTCCCTAACTTAAAACCCACAACGGGGCACAGTGGTGAAGGAAGGAGACGTGGCCTGAGGTAACATGTCTGCAAACACGCCCTGTGGCACGTTTTAATTTAGAGAATTAATTCCTCCTCAATTCTGTGGGTCCCTGGGGGCCAACTAGCCCACCAGGTACCTCCAGATGTTCGGAGATGTGGCAATCAACTGTGTATAAGGGACAGAACTCGCACATCAACAATAATGTATTTATTTTATTACTCGAATACATTTTGAAAAAATGAATAGCACCTTTTAAGAAAAATAAGGACCTGCATTGTCTGGAGATTTTTATTACTGTTGGGAGGGTGGGCTTGATAATACGTCCTTGTAAATTGCCAAAGAAGCCTATGTTCTGGTGTTAACATGGGCTTCTATGGGAAATATCAAGGCCGTATTATCAAGCTCATTATCGCCGTTTTATCTGCAGTTTCCTGTCAATAAAACAGTGATAATTTTAACACCGGTCCTTGATAATATGCATCTAAGTTTACTGCTCAAAAAAAGAGAGCAAATGCCATATTATCAACAAAAGGCGATACATTATAGCTGTTTTTATCGGCAGGAAACTGTTGATAAAGCGGCGATAATGGGCTTGATAATATATCCTTGTGAATTGCCATAGAAGCTCATGTTGACATTAGAACTTGGGCTGCTATGGGAATTTACAAGGGCCTATTATCAAGCCCATTATCGGCACTTTAGCGGCAGTTTTCTGCCGATAAATGCGGCGATAATGTATCGCTCTTTACTGATGATATGGCACTGATGGGCATATTATCAAGGACCGGTGTTAATGTTATCGTTGTTTTATGGACAGGAAAGTGCCGATAAAATGGCGTAAATGGTCTTGATAATACGCCCTTGTTAATTCCCATAGAAGCCCATGTTCTAGTGTTAACATGGGCTTCTATGGGAATTATCAAGGGTGTATTATCAAGCCCA
Source organism: Lissotriton vulgaris (assembly GCF_964263255.1). NCBI lineage: Eukaryota > Metazoa > Chordata > Amphibia > Caudata > Salamandridae > Lissotriton > Lissotriton vulgaris. The sequence continues at coordinate 1,085,274,769 of NC_141694.1, read as the reverse complement.
GACGCGGCCCCTGGAGGGAGTTGCGGTGGGACATGCGGGGCGCGGGAGGGGCAGGGTGGGGGGTGATAAAGAACGGAATCTGGATGATTGTAGGCAAGTAAGCAATTAAATTAATAAAATGAATATCTGGCTATATTATCAACCACATAAGGCGATACATTATTGCCGCTTTTATCGGCAGGAGACTGCCGATAAAGCGGCGATAATGGTCTTTATAATATGCCGTTGTGAATTGCCATAGCAGCCCATGGTAATAGTAGAACCTGGGCTGCTATGGGAATTTACAAGGGCCTATTATGAAGCTCATTATCACCGCTTTATCGGCAGTTACTGGCGATAAAAGTGGCGATAATGGATCGCCTTTTGTTGATAACATGCCCCTTCATTTCTATGATAGTATGTAAAACTTTCCTTTTTTTTGTGTAGCAGTTGTAGTCTCTACGCATGCGGAGCCTCGTTTCAAACCTGACGCTTTTTTCTTTTTCTTCAAGTTCAACAAACAAAACTTTCTTTATTTCAGGTATTAAATTTGGCGCTTTGTTTTCCCGGGTCGTGTGTGTCATCCTCTGTTGTACTTTTGTAATATATTAATAATCGTATTTTATCTACATTTATTTGTAACGTAGTGTCGAGGCGCCAAAAGTTGATAAGGTACTCCGTCGACCGCCATTTTAGTAGTTTTTCACTGTTGTTTTTATTATATCTGTTACTTTCATTTTATCGTCCTCCTATTTTCTTTGTGATCGACGAGATTTCGAGGCAGAGACACCACGTTGTTTGTCCTTAAACTCTGATGTTATCAGACTTGGTCACAGGCATACTTAAAAACTAATTTGAAGGACGTAAGTCACAGCCATTACAACGCGTGTTCGTCAACACAAAGACATTATTAAGATTATCGCCGCTTTTATCAGGAGGAAAACTGCCGATAAAGTGGCGATAAAGGGCTTGATAATAGGCCCTTGTGAATTCCCATAAGAGCCCAAGTTAACACCAGAACCTGGGATGCTATTGGAATTTCCATGGCCCTATTATCAAGCCCATTATCGCCGTTTTATCGGAATTTCTCTTGCCGATAAAAGCGGCGATAATGTATCGCCTTTTGTTGATAATATGCCACTTCGTTTCGTGCCCTGCATCGCATTTTGCGATGCCGGGTGCAGGATACGAAATTCATTTTATAAATTTAATTTTTTACTTACCTGCAATCATCCACATTCCGCTGCTTATAAACCCCCATCCTGCCCCTCTCTCGTGACCCACTTGCCAACCTCACCACAACTCCCTCCACGGGCCGCGGCTGGGTCAGTTACTTGTACGTACCTTAAGGATAATACATTTTTAAAAAAGTATATATTATAAAATTGTCACCTGTGGAAAATACAAAAAAACACAGTTACTAGATATATTTTACAACACAAAATTATTTGTAAAACATTTCATTTGCCTTTTTTGCTGTTCTCAGAATATATTGAATTTCACTACAAACAGGGAGTTCAATAGTACTCATCACATAACAGCGGGCAAAAAAAAGACAATCCATAAGGATATCTTAAAAAACACCCAGTCAACATTCTCAATAACATTATAAAAAATAGAACTAAAACATATCTTAAATGTTTTTTTAAGAGCAATTTCTTACGTAAATACAACATATCTCAAACAATCATAAAATAACAATACATTCTGATTAATTTTCTTACACTGTAAATAATGTTACTTACAAATAGATGCTGACAAAATACACAGCAACAAGTCCTTAATGGTTTTGCACACTTTTCCTTACGGCCAAATAGTATGCATCAAGTCCTTTGTTCTGAAGTTGTTCCATAGTAATCCTGAACGTCCGCCTCTCATCCTTCTGATCCAAAACTCCAGCATCATCTACGGGTCCCCCAGGACTCATCCATCAGTCCGACGCTGTTCAACATCTACATGGCCATTCCAACAAAAGTAGCCACCATCACAACTTCAACAACATCTCCCACACAAAGAACACCCATCTCATTCTCTTCCTCACCAAGAAGCCACATACCGCCAAAAGCAACCTCCACGACACAATGAAGGACGTCACTAACTACATAAAGAGCAGCACTGGAAACACAAACTGGTAGAAGATGTGGGTACTCATCCTCAGACCCACTCCATCAGCCTCAGACAACTCCTGCTACCTGACTACAGTGTGAAGAGTACATACCAACCATGTGCACAATATAGGATTCAACTTCAACTGCTCTTTCTCCATGTGTAAGCAAGTCTACACCGTGTCCTTGTACTGCTATACCACTCTCCACATGCTCCGCCACATTTACAAGTGGTTCGTAACCAAAAGAAGAAGAACAGTGACACAGGCCCTCATCAACAGCAGACTACATTGTGGTAAAACACTCTACACATGAATTCTAGCCAAACACCTACAACAACTACAACAAATCGATCATCTTCAAGCTACTCACCCTCACTTACAAAATACTCTACAACACTAGACTAATGTACCTTAACAGCAGAAATCCTAAAGGGCAAATTTTGATCTTAAAATGTTGTCTTTAAAAATATTAGGTAAGAATTTGGTAACTCTTTGGGCAAACGTTGCTTAAAAACTAATTGAGTATCATTACACTGCATCCAACCTTTCAGACATTTTAAATAAACAATATAATGTCCAGATGTGGTAGAAGGTCCATCATGAAAAATAACAGCAACAGCTTTAAAAGGTCTTCCTGATATTGAATATTGACCAGCTACAACATTTTTCATTACATTTTTCAATTTTGTTCCATCAGTTCTACAACGTTGCAGCATTAACATAACATACTGTCCATATCTTTGTATAAATTATGTTGATGACATTTCTGATTTACATTGGCTACACTACATGTTTTGACTTGCTCCTCTAATTAGATTGTTAAAAGAGACTGATTCACAGTCAGGTAAAGTCAAATATATGAATCTCTCAGTGTCTATGTCAGTGCTACATGTAAACAAACAATTTCGACAGTCATGATGCCATTTATAAGAAAGGCCAAAAAGCTTTTCAACATCTATACCTTCATCTTCCAGTACACCCAGCATAAACATTAAAAATTCCTGGCAATCTTGCTGAATATTCTGTGTAAATTGACTAGAACCAGAGCATATGTCCAAAACATTTCGAATATCGGAAACATTTTGTATTTTACTTTTATCACTAGTACATTTCTCGTAAACAGAATTCAACAATGAACAGAATCTTTTGTCCCGATTTTCTACAATTTGCTGTTGGAAACTTTGAAGAAAAAAACAACATTAACACCTTGCCTGCGGCGCCGATTCTCCCCCGGTGCTGAACATTCCATTCGCGGGTGTGGTTGTGACGGAACCATTCCGTCATCCGCACAGCCCAACCATGAGGCATGACGGTCACAAGCATCAAAGGGGTTAACAACTACATTAGCATAGCAGTTTGTCACCAGAACTATTTTCAAACCGATAACCAACATTCTCTTCAACACTGTCCTTTGTTTTTATGCTTGGAGGCACAACTTCATCTTGTTTTTTCTTATTCTTTCTCTACAGTTTTAGAACAGATATTCTCAAGTCTTCTTTTTCTATCTACCACACGCTTTTCAATCACTGGATATTGACCTAAATTGGGTGCATATTCTCTTCTTACCCTATTATACTCATTCACACAGTTTGTATCTGCAGAAACTTTTGTCTCCTCAAAATCAATCAAGTACAATCCAGATAAAGTTTTGACTCAAGACAAAGCAACATATGCCATACCTTCTTTAAAGACGGTACTTCCAATATTTACTAAAGCACAATCTACACTTAAACCTTGAGATTAATGAATGGGTCACCGCATATGCCAAACAAACAGGAAACTGTTTTCTGCAGACATACAAATCTTTTACAAGCAAAAAACGAGCTGCACAATGACTAACTTGTTGTACTTCAGCAATTTCATAAAATTTAATTTTCAAAAATTCAATGCCAGCTCTGTTTACATAATTAACAAAATCAACTATTTTACCCATTGCTCCATTTACTAAACCTTTATGCACATTCAAATTACGTCGCAAAATTACCCTACAATTTACACATGCATACAAATTATTTTCTAAACCAGCAGTTTTACTTATCGATTTCTCTAAAGAATCCAATTTCCTCTTCAAGTTTTCACTCAAAAGAATACTGATTCCTTCATGTTCTATTTTATCAATTGCTTCCAATTTTATAATTTCTTCATTTTCCAACTTTAACATTTCTTGAATTGAATATAGAACATTCACGCAGTGTTGGCATTAAGCAGATTACAGAATTGTTTTCTGCAATTCTCATGTATATTTTCTCTGGGACAATATTTGCATTTGGAAACAAATTTGAAAGTAATCGTGTTTGTAAAGCTTGTTTGCCATGTTCGATCAATTTTCCAATTCTTATATCTTGAAGAATAGTTCCATAAACAACATCATTTGCTTGTCGCATATTTATAGTAAGTTCCTTATACTGAAAATATGACCAAATGTTTACATTGCCAATACTCCCCAAACACTTTCTAGTATCTTCATGTACCAGTGTTTTAAAGACTGGCTGTCCTTTTACAGGAGTAAGTTGTAGAAGATCTCCAAAAACTATGACGTGTTTTCCTCCGAATAATACGTCATACTCTGTTTTAAGAATTTGCTGCATTCTTAAATGGACAGAGGTAATCATTAAGTTTGAGACCATGCTTACCTCAACAATAATGAGAAGCTTCATTTTCTTCAACACTCTTGAAACTTCATAAGACGTTTCTCAAGATAGCTTGTGGTATTGCAATTTGTTATCATGCTCTACTGGTAGCATTAATAAACGATGTAAAGTAATTCCTTTAATATTGTGTGCTGCCAACCCAGTTGGAGCAGTGAAAACACAAGACAAATGCGAGTCAGTTCTTTTCTGTAGAAAACTTGTGATTAATTTAATTAAAAAACATTTTCCTGTTCCAGCTTGTCCACTCACATACATACGGATAGGTTTAAATGATGAGCAAGAGCACTCTTTCTTCTCATGAAGAAATCCATGGTTAATCTGTTCTCTCACTTGCTCATGTATTTCTTTCTGCTCAAGATTTAGTTGTTGTTCCAAGTTTTGTAAGTTTGTTAGATGTTCTTGACCTTTATGCATTACTGTTTCCACCTCTTCCATAGCAGTTGCTGCTTCATTTAGAACAATTGGTTCTCCCAGTGGGTCCTGACTCAACTGAGCAGAAGTTTGACTGTTTTGAGAACTGTCTCTAGCAATCTCAGCTGCAATTGTAGCTTCTTGCTCAATTTCATCATTCAACATTTTGACATAATTAGCAAAAACAGGACATTCTATAGTACCTTTAGTTGCATTGAAGGAATCTTCATAGCTGTCAAAATCTCCAAGTAATTCCACTTCTGAACGCCATGGCTTGAAAAGTTGCAAAAGAGCTAAATAGTAAAATTCCCTTTTGTCAGGTGTTTCGCAACTCAGTTTACGGTGATTAATCAAATGTCTTTTTCTTTGTTTCACCAGACATACTTCAGAACCAATAACGGCATATATACCATTAATAATGTTTTCGGTAATATTCTGTTTAAAAAAAAGTTTTGCAGCACTTCATAGAGACAAATGTTCTCAAGATGATGACTTCTATTTGGATAATATGTATCCAACATATTTGTTTTCACAATATCAGTACTTTCTGGCTCTTTTTCAGCTAAATATTCAATTTCTTGTACAGATTTAAGAACTCGGTTTCGTGTTGCAGCAAGACCTAGACTCACCCAAATGATTCTTCTAGATTTGGAGTATAGACTTGCAGATGATAAGCGATCCGAGGATGCATACGCTCTAATTTCTCGATGAGATAACATCTTCAAACTGTAACTGTATAATTTCTTACTTAGACTCTTCTCATGGAAAATCTCTTCCCACATTTCCTTCAATTCCGTATTTTCTGACTTTGTTATGTACGATGTCACATATCGAGCAACAGCAATGGAATTGTCTGCAACATATTGAATATCCATATTAGCATTCCACATGGACAAAATGACTGGGTTGTAGTCATTTATGTATTTTGACTCTTCATTTCCTCTTAAGTTGTAAGCATTTTTTGGAGACTTTCTTGTGATAATATGTCGCAAAGATGACATAAAACTGTTCACTCTTCCTTTCGATATTACAGGTTGAGGAAATGCAAAACAGAATTTGCTGTAGAATTTGTCCTTACATTTGTACTTTCAACAACAGTATTTGCCACAATGATGGCTTTGGAATCGTAAGACTTGTTGTCTTAAGTCCTTATCTTGTGTACTTTTGGTTACTTCACATGTAGCATATTCTTCAATAAAAGACAACAGAGTATCATCTTAGTCTGTTCCAAAATTGGGAGCATCTTTGATCCATAATAGCATACGTATGTGAGGAGCACCTCTCGCTTGATACTCGTTTCTCTAAAAGAAATCCATAACCTCTCCAAGAGGAGGATTTTTTTTATTGGTGATAAAAGACATCATAGCTTTGAATCTATGATTGAAATACCTGCATACATTAACAGGATCCAAAGAGCACAATTCTCCAGGTGTCTTGTATTCGATATTTGGTATATTTGGATTTGCCTCTCGAAGAAATTGAAGTAAATCATCCCAAGCATATTCAGCACGCTTAGAGTAAGGAACCATGTAGGAGTTCCTACGTTCCTTAGCATACATTTAAGTTCTCCATGACGACGGTACCAGTACTCATTAGTACCACGCTGACATGTCATCAGATTAATCAGCTGAGTTTCCAAAACATTATCTTTCTGCTGTACTTTATCCATAAATTCCTTTGCCGAAACATTTTGCAGATGTACACTTGCTTTCAATATGTGGTTTACTGCATAAGAAAGTCCAGACAAATCACTCTCAAACAAATGATGAAACAAATATGGAATACATTGTTGAAATCTTGCATCTTATGCATATAATCTTGATGTCCGGCATTCAGATGCAGAAATCTGCACAGGTCGTTCATTATATCGTCCTCCTTTTCCTGTAGGAAACAACTGAGAGGAAACAACAAGCTTCCAAGCTTTTTTTCCCATACACTAATGGGACTTCCTTTTGCTTCTATCATTTGAAATAACTCTGTAGCATTCCCCATAATTTCTTTGGAATGCAATGGATGAACACTGTAATGTTCGTAGATTTCTTCAGTTCTGGACACATCCACTTTTTCAATTTGTTCAGATGGCAAGTCAATATCTTCTTGTACAGTTATTTCTTCTTCTCCCACATACACATTTTTGTAATATTGATTATTTTTTACCAGATACAATGTTGCCTTTTTCACTTTCCTAACATCCGCTAATTCTTGCCAGATTTTCTTACTCTTAGTAGGAACGCCATTAACAAGAATAACTAAAGGTTCATCCTCTACATTTTCTATACAATAGTTTCAATATTTTCTTTAAATCTAGAGGCAAATATACAACTTTTCCCTTTAATCCTCTTTGTAAATCAGAAGGAGGAAATTTTCCTGTCTTAGGCTCCATACGAACATTAGCCTGAAATGGATGCACACATTGAATAAGAATAGACTCATAAGTATTTAAATCCATCAGTTCAGAAGGAATATTTACCAACTCAAGATTATTATGCAGAGCTCTAGCAGGCATTTTGTTCTCTTTTAATTTGTTATAACAATATTTCCACATACGGTGATCAGAACCCAAATCAAAACAATTCTCTACCACCAAATAAGTTGCAAAATCCTTCCACTCATTATTATTTTCCTTTTCACTTTTTAAATACAAATCAAAAGTCCTGGTCTGATTTTTGTAATGAATTTGTCGACAACAGATACAAGAATAATTTGGCCTTTCACCTGAAATCACCTTAAACGGTATAATTTCTTGCTCAAAATTTTCTACTCTGCACTGTCCTACAGTCTCTTCCACATTTTCTTCTATTCATCTCTCACTTTCTGCACTGTCTTCCTGAGGACCAAAGTAACTAATCTCAATTGCATCACAAACATTTGTTACATCTGATACAGATCCACGCAAAAGAGCACTGTTCAACTTTTTTAACATTAGTGCTGGACTTTTCGCGTAATACAATGTTATGACTAATTTCCTCATCTGAGTATGATGAACTGCTAACATCCTGAAATGGTGGAAAACACTTCAACATACTTTTTTAGAAACACAAGGCAGAGAATGACTTTGCAAACCAATATTTTCTCTCACTCTGCAAGGGTCTAGTCCTTGTAACATCTTAATCTTTTGTTTAACACTTTTCTTGGTATAATTATGTAAGAAATTGCGTAAAAAATCAATAGATTCTTGCTGCACACTGCAAATACTACTACAATTCCAAGTGTACACTGGAGCTTTAGTACATCTTCCTAAAACTTCATCAGCGAACACCTCTTCTGCATTTCAAGGAACAATTTTCTCTTTCTAAATAGGACAACCATTTCTAACCTCATAAGCACGACCACTGGTGTCAACTGCATGCAACAAATCATTACTCTGAAGATAACTTTATTCATTAAAAAAAGGCTCAGAACTTAAACTATGTTTCCATTCACCCAAAAAAACCTCACAAAAATTACTTCTGTTAATTAGTCTTCTCCACTTACTTTTGGACTTCATTAAATGGATTCGCTTATCTAGTGATCTAACTCTATTGATTAATAAATTAAAGAGTTTTCTTTTTAATTCCAAAGCTTTCTCAACTAGATTTTCTATAGCTTTCTTCTTCTTATAAAACTGTTTTTTTCTTATATACCTTAATTTCTTTCATTAAATTTGATACCAAACTATTATAAAACATTTCTTTCCTAATTTCCATGAATTGCTTTTTTCTCCTTGTACTATACACAGTTTTGTCTGCACTTGATTTTGTATTATTCTTTTCTTTATTAGTAGGTTTTTTTTTCGTTGCTGATACACTAAAGACATTTTTCTGTTTCTGAACACTACTCTTAGTCTTTAGTATTTTCCTCAAAAAAAGTGCTCCTGCTCCTACCAGGACTTTCTTTCTGTTTGTTAAGACATCTCTCTTCATGTAAATCTTCTTGATGAGTTCTGTTCAAATACACACTTTTCTTTCGTTGCTTTCTCTTTTGATCCTTGGTTGGCATGATGCAGTATTTTTAGTATCCATAAACACAAACTATAATAAAAATATATATATAACATTACAAAAAAATAAATATCAAATATTCTATTATATAACTTACAAGAACAGAGGGAGGAGTATGAGGACAAACCTCGGAGTATGAAAATAAGAGGACTTACAGCAAAAGAACAAGGAATATGAAGCAAGGAAAATGTAATAAAAAATTAGAGAATAAATAGACAGTACAATATAACGGAATATAGAAACAGCTGCGGCCCATGGAGGGAGTTGCGATGGGGCAGGCAGGTGGGGCGGAGGAGGGGCAGGGTGAGAAGTGATAAAGAACGGAATCTGGGGGCATATTACCAACAAGTAGCAATATTTATCGCTAAATAGGGTTACCGACAATTTTTTTATTGCTGCCTATCGCTGGATATGTTAGCGGAGAAAACATGCTATTAGCAACGTTTTTCTCCATTGTGCTAAAATATCCAGCGATAGTGGCGAAATGCGTGATTATCGTTGAGAATACAGCAATATTCACGTATTAGAGACAAAATGGTCTTAGCCATGTTATCCACCTCCCATTGGATAAAATGGCTAAGAACTGGTCTGGGCAGGTGTTAGTATTTGTAGATATTCGTGCTTAGTGCCAATATTTCCAACGCTATGCCTGCCTTGCTAATAGGCGATAGCGACGTTAGCGACTGCTTTCAGTCGCTAACTGGTTGGGTACACCCACTTTGCACGTCATTAGCGATAAACATCGCTGACATGCAAAGCGGGTCGCAAACTGCTCGCTATCGTCTAAAAGCTGTTGCTAACATCAGTTAGCGACAGGTTGCTAATAGGGCGATAGAGTTATCACCGCTTAGCGGCCCAAAACGGACGCTAAATCGGTGATAATTGGCTATCGCCCCCCTTGGTAATATGCCCCTTGGATCATTGCAGGTAAGTAAACAATTAAATTAATAAAATGAATTTCGGGACATATTATGAACAAAAGTCGATAGATTATTGTCGATTTTATCGGCAGGAAAAAGCAGATAAAGCGACGATAATGAGCTTGATAATATGCTCTTGTGAATTCCCATACCAGCCCAGGTTAACACTAGAACTTGGACTTTTATATCAATTTACAAGAAGCTATTATTAAGCAAATTTTCGTCGTTTTATCAGCCGTTTCCTGTCCATAAAACGTCGATAATTTTAACATTGGTCCTTAATAATATGCCCGTCAGTGCCATATTATCAGTAAAGGGCGATACATTATCGCCACTTTTACCGTTAGGAAACAGCCACTACAGCGGCGATAATGGTCTCGATAATATATCCTTGTGAATTTCCATAGAAGTCTAGGTTAACACCATAACCTGGGTTTCTATGGGAATTCATAAGGATATATTATCAAGAGCATTATCACTGGTTTACCGGCAGTTTCCTGTCGATAAAAGCGGCGATAATGTATCGTCCTTTATTGATAATATGGCCCATAATCCCTTAATGTATAGAGGCACAAAATGATATTAAAGAAAAAAACATAACAGCATGCATTATAGCAAAACACATTTACTACTATAAAACGTTTAACAATGGATGAATTATAGGAGCATATTATAAAAACAGGCAATAAACATTATCAACACTTTATCGGCAGTTTCCTGCCGATAAAGTGGCGATAATTGTATCACCGAGTCTTGATAATATACCCCATAATTCGTTAATGTACAAAGATACACTGCACAGACGCCCTCCCATACAACTTTTCAACTCACCTTCAAATTGAATTGTACATTAACAAGAACACCACTCACACAGTAGATATTCTTCTACAAATTCTCTAGAGTACAGTGTTTGCAGCACAACCGTCAAATTGAACATTTTCCCTCTCATTTTACGCATACATACATATAAATAACCAATTAAAATCCTGTTCACATTAATTCAAAAGAAAACACACATTTCTATTGGTTTAACATTCCAAAGCTTTCGAACTAATAGTACTTTCAACCCTTCCCACATTCCAGAATCTGCCAGTTACCATAGAAACACTTCAGGGAACACCTAACTCAGCACACAGGTGAAAAGTTCATCATACATTGTTGCAAATTAAAACAGCAAGTGCGCTTGACTGGAGAATATACCAGCTTATCTTATGTAATGTTCTTTTTTATCACTTTTTCTTAACCAATAAAAATAAGGCTTTTAAAAAACAGAAACATGGAACCTAGTTTTTGGTAAAATGTTGTCAAACGACCAATGATTTATTTTCTTGAAAACTGCATGTTGTCCACCATTTTAGAAAAATCGTACTTTTGAAACTAGCATGTCATTTACAGATGCCATCAGAGTGCATCCAGACGTCTCTTCAAAATGCTTACAGTGTGGATTGTGGGACACAGCTATATTTTCTGGAGTCAAAGGTACGCACAACAGAAAAGAATTCACAAGGACCTAGGTTTACCAAATGTAGACATTAAATGGATTGGACAGAGAGGATTAAAGTTGTACCAATTGATACCATTGGTGAAATCCTTTATGCATCTCCTATACCGTGACCTCATAATTGTGCAATGTGGTGGCAATGACCTAGGCACTTTGACTGGGGTAGCTCTGGAAATGCTCATGAAGGACACCTTTGCCCAATTGATGACACTGTTCCCGAAAACTGTCTTTGTATATTCTAATATATGCCAAAGGCAGAGATGGAAGCGGTCCAACCACTATTGTCCACAGTTTGAAAAAGCTAGGAAACGTGAATAAATCTGTTTCTGCCTTTCTCCAAGACTACCGAATGGGGTCCATTTACAACAATAATCTGCGTTTCAATATGCATGGCATCTATAGGAGAGATGGTGTACATTTTACAGATGAGGGGAACAGAGTGTTCCTCATGAACTTAAGACTCTGCATCGGTACTTACTTGTAGGTACTAAAATCTTGCAATAAACACAATGGCTCTTTTTAGAGCCACACAACACATAAACAAATACACTTCATAAACATCTAAAATTATTTTTAGTTTTCTTGCTTTCGTACGCTTACGTGACGACTTTCAACATTACAGCTGTACGTTGTCGGTACGCGTACAATAAATCTACCACCCCCTGAGCAACACTATAGGTTCAGAATGTTTCAATCGTGCCCCCTTTCCTTATTTGTCAACTTTGTTTTACTGTTTCCTTGTGACTCGGCTTCCGTGACAAATAAGATGGCTTGCAACACTTCCTGGTTTGGAGTATTGACAGCCAATCAGCATGCAGCTCCTGCTCGTAATTGTACATATTTCTGTACGCGTACATTGCGATTTTTCTAAAAAAAAATAGAGCCTAAATATGCATGTACGACCCCCTAACCACACGTGATCGTCACCACGAAGCCATTAGCATGCATTTCGGGTCATATTATCAACAAAACTAGATGGATTATCGCCGCTTTATCGGCACTTTCCTGCTGATTAAAGCGGGGATAATGTGTTGCCTTTTGTTGATATCGCGTTTTGTTGACAATATGGCCCAAAATTCATTTAACTAATGTCATTGTTCAGTTACCTGCAACTATACGGATTCCGTTGTTTACCACCCCTCACCCTGCCCCTCCCACGCCCGTCCTGCCTGCCCCATCGCAAGTCCCTGCACGGGCCGCAGCTGAAAGACGCAGTTGCGATCTAGTCATTTACCACATAGTTGTGGGGAATCGTTGGTGAGGCACGCACTCACTAACCAGTGCACATTTCACCTAAGACGTTCCGGAGTTCAGACCCGTTTTCAATTGGTCCTTAGACATTCCTGAATAGAAATTGGAAATATTTCTGTGAGAGTTAAAGAACGTTGTTTGACAAGTTAATGAGTAAGTAAACTTACCTAACAATGTAGACAATATTGAATGTACTCAGTCGATGTATTTTCTCTAACTTAAAACAAGAAACGATAACATTTGTGTAAGGAAGGTCTTAGGAAAAAAGAACACATTGAGTTAGAAAAGTTAGTAGAAGAACACGAGCAAATTAATAACATAAAAATTAGACAATAAACTGAGAGGCCTAGGTTAATGAATGTTACGTAATTATAGTTATATAATTTTGCAAAGGGCTAAAACTCTACTAATAGAATGTTATTAGATAATAGTATTTATACAGTATTTTTTGTAGGTGAAAACAGTAGTTTTGTATTATATATTACGAAAAGTGTTAAAATTAACTGTTTATATTTTTATACAAGGAGCAAGAACAGAAAGGAAACATTATGGAAAGTGAACAGCCTCATACTCAGGAGATTTTGGATATTACTTTGAGTATATTTGAAGAACTAATTGTATCTGTCACAGGCAATGAGAGTGAAGAAGGAGAAATTAGTGCTGCAGACATGAATTATGATTTTGAAGACGAAAGCTTTGATGTAGATTTTCTGGAAGTTTTAAATTATGTTGACATTTTAGTACAAAATAAATCAGAGCCTGCTGACGAGGAAAATAATCTAAATGATATATCTGATGAAGTTGCATTGGAATGTCTGTTAAATTATGAGATGTTACAAGAATACATTTATTGTTGAAAAATAATAATAAAAGTTTGAGCACTATCTACTAATGTATTTATTGTACTAAAAGTGAAGCAGTTACAGATTCAGTTATATATTCTCTAAATGTTTGCATTGATTTAAATATGCAAAGTGGGTTTGAGAGTATTGATTGCTTAAAATTCGTATGGAGTATACATGCAGTCTTGTATGCAGCTGCAAACTTGTGTTCTATGCTTTCAATTGCCCAGTCTGTAACCTTAGACTTCCTGCAAACACTGTGACACTTCTGTTTTAGTATTGTAGTGAACCAGTCAGCAGTATGTTCTTTTTCATTGTACCGAGGTAAAACTGGAGCTGTAATAAATTTAGTGAGGAACTTTTTTTGCAGAAGTGTAGGGATCTAGTCACTATTTAGATACTCATGGATTAAAAGAGTTCTTAGTGCATAGGCTGTTTCAAACCTTTATAGACTGTGCATGCACTGTTCTATGCACCAGCAAACGTATGTTTTATACGTTCAATCCTCAATGTGTATCCTAATACATCTAGCAAGCATTCTCACACTACTGTTTCAATATTGTAGTGAGCTATTCAGCAGTATGTGTTTATCTATATACTGTAGTACAACTGAGGCTGTTATAAATTCAATCAGGTTCTTTCCTTGCAGTCTTGTAATCATCAACTCACTATCTAAGTACTCATGCATTAAAATAGGCCTAAGGGCATGGACTGGTTCTAAACCCTTATAGACTTCTATGTACTTGCAAATTTGTGTTTTATACGTTCAACTTACTAGTTTGTATCGTTACACTTCCAGCAAACACTCTGTCACTGTTGTTTTAGTTTTGTAGTCACTCATTCATCCGTATGTAGTAATCCTATCACTACATTAAAACACTAATGGATAGATATACAATAACTGGTATATCCCCAGGAATATATCAGTTATTGTGCTACGTGACACCACCACCATGGATGCGCCGTATATACAATGCGGTGTACCATGGGACAACAATGGCACATATATGTGATGTATCTGTGCTGTAAAGGTGGTGCATTGTTTGAGTTATGTTGCAAGTGCAACGCATCTCCAGCAATGCTCTGGGGGCCCTATTCTCAGACTGCTGTGGTAATCCTTACACCTGCTTCAAGGAAGTGTAGGGTTTTGACACAGCATGAGCCCAAAAGTGACAAAGTGAAATCTTGTAGATTTCAGTCAGCCACTTTTAGGAGGTGTTCCTGTGCCGGAACGCACCCCCCCCCCCCATGTACGAATGTCTCTTTCCGGTACCGGGATTTACAATGTGACGCACCTTTCAGATATGTCACATTCTAAATACCACATACCATGGAGCATCTTTTGCACCACCGCTTCATCATAAAAGTGATGCAACAGAGGTGTAAAAGAGGAACAAGGGTGTTGTAAATCTGCCTCTAACAAACACTTACAAATTCTCCTAGGCAGTTTCACTAGCAGTGTATTATTTTTGAATTTACTTTTGTTATTATTTTACATTACAAATATGAAATGTAACTTTAAAAATAAAATAAATATAAGTATTTATAATAAAAATGTAGGAAATCACAAGAAATATAATAATTAGTACATTTTAAAATAATCATTTACAAAACCTTAGAAATTCACTGTAAAATCCATAGGTTTCAGGCATGTTATAGTTAGGAATTAGCATTTAAAAACCCTTAGAAATTCACTGAAAAAAAACATAGGTTTCAGGCACGTTATAGTTAGGACTTAGCATTTAAAAAACTTGAGAAATTCACTGAAAAAACCATAGCTTTCACCTATGTTATAATTAGCTGGACATTTCTCTCATACAAAACCATTAAAATTCCTCCGTTATAGTTAGTTCAGCTAACTATAACTCGCGCGCCCGCAATGCACTACTGATGATGTCACATATTACATCACTCATGACATGGTCAGTGACATCACTCATGACATCACTCATGACATCTCAAATAGACTTCACTGATGACATCATCCAGTGAATATGTGTCTTTCTGAAAAATACATATTTTTTATATATGTATATCTAAGGGTCGATGGAAGAATAAATGGGAAAATAAGTGTCTAAATGAGTGTTTTTTTTGTAAAATTGATTGCGTAACTGACTTATTAAGTGTATCTTACTGAATACATGCATTATCGAGTAATGTTTAAATATATAAATATCTGTATCAGTGTCGCACTCTGTGTATAAGTGGCTGTATGGGTTGGTGAGTAGCTATAGGAGTGTCTATATGGGCTATTAGTTGATTTTTGAGTATCAGTATGAGTGTCTGTATGGTTTGGTGGGGGGGTATTACTTAGCGCATAGATGCATGATTGACTGACTCACTGTTTGTATGTGTTTTGAAGACAACATGTGTGCAGGACTGTATGGTTAAATGAGTGTGTGTATGGGGTGTTAGTGAGTGAATGAATGTCTTGATAGTATCTTTATGAGTAACTACATATGTTTTAAACTAGTGTATGTGAATATTGATGTATATATGTGAGTAAACGTGAGAGCGAAAGTTTTGAAGACTTCCTGTATAAATAAGTATGTGTTTCTATAAGTGATTGTTTAAGAGAGTTCGTACGTGTATATTTCTGTACAAATAAGTGTTGTAGTGTATGTATAGCTATATATGCAAGCAAATGGATGTTTGAAAGTTTATTTGCATGTGTGAGTACTTGTGTGAGTAACTCTATGGATGAGTGTCAGTGTGTACCAGGATGTATAGGTGTATGAGAACATATGATGAGTGAGTACATGTATGAGTGACTATATAGAACTGTTAGTGAATGACTGGATATGTATGTAGATTTGAGGAATTACTGAATAGGTTGTTGTAACTGATATTGGTATCTCCATATATACATATATTTATCAAAACCACAAATCCTGATGAGAACTGGAAAATCAGGTACGGACCACCAAGTAAATCAGATGATCCAGTGCTTTATTGTAGAGATAGCAACATGACACATTCAGACCAAGTATTCCCAGATATATATATATATATATATATATATATATATATATATATATATATATATATATATATATATATATATATATATATATATATATATATATATATATATATATATATATATATATATATATATATTATAACAAGGTATCTCCGACGGGAGGAAGATAATTCACCACAAATCTTGCCTTGCATTTCCGTTGTGCGTGCCCCTTCAGGTAAACCACGCTGATATTTTATGCAACGGGGTGTCTCCCACGGGAGAAGAATGAGTCGCCACAAACCCTTCCTTTGACCATTTATTCGTGCAGGGTGAACAGGACAAAGCGTTTTGGTCGACATGTTTCGTTTCTGCTGGAAACTTTTTCAAGAGATTACGCCTGCCACACATTCAGTTCGCTGGTTGACTGCAGGTAATTTTTACAATTTTAACGTAGCTCTGCATAGCTCCGCCCATTAGGAATCACTTCCGTTTTTAGATAGCATTCTGGTACCTGTAGTATGGTCAGCGTCTGATTTGTAAATTGTTTTAAAACCCTTCAGTGGGTGGTGGGTGATTGTCCTGTTGTGGTGCCAGCCACTTTTAAGCCTCTGCTAGACGATGTCATGACGAAGGTTCCCCCGGTGTCAGTCCACTTTTCGGAATGACTGGGGGCCGGATACCGGAGTCCAGTCCCCGGGAGCACCGCAGACCCCTAATCCGTGTAACGGTTTATGCAAAGGAGGTTCAGGTGCGGGGCTGCATGGCGCTTCGTTCCGTTGTGCGTCCTCTTCAGGTGAACCACGCTGATGTAAATTATAACAAGGTATCTCCGACGGGAGGAAGATAATTCACCACAAATCTTGCCTTGCATTTCCGTTGTGCGTGCCCCTTCAGGTAAACCACGCTGATATTTTATGCAACGGGGTGTCTCCCACGGGAGAAGAATGAGTCGCCACAAACCCTTCCTTTGACCATTTATTCGTGCAGGGTGAACAGGACAAAGCGTTTTGGTCGACATGTTTCGTTTCTGCTGGAAACTTTTTCAAGAGATTACGCCTGCCACACATTCAGTTCGCTGGTTGACTGCAGGTAATTTTTACAATTTTAACGTAGCTCTGCATAGCTCCGCCCATTAGGAATCACTTCCGTTTTTAGATAGCATTCTGGTACCTGTAGTATGGTCAGCGTCTGATTTGTAAATTGTTTTAAAACCCTTCAGTGGGTGGTGGGTGATTGTCCTGTTGTGGTGCCAGCCACTTTTAAGCCTCTGCTAGACGATGTCATGACGAAGGTTCCCCCGGTGTCAGTCCACTTTTCGGAATGACTGGGGGCCGGATACCGGAGTCCAGTCCCCGGGAGCACCGCAGACCCCTAATCCGTGTAACGGTTTATGCAAAGGAGGTTCAGGTGCGGGGCTGCATGGCGCTTCGTTCCGTTGTGCGTCCTCTTCAGGTGAACCACGCTGATGTAAATTATAACAAGGTATCTCCGACGGGAGGAAGATAATTCACCACAAATCTTGCCTTGCATTTCCGTTGTGCGTGCCCCTTCAGGTAAACCACGCTGATATTTTATGCAACGGGGTGTCTCCCACGGGAGAAGAATGAGTCGCCACAAACCCTTCCTTTGACCATTTATTCGTGCAGGGTGAACAGGACAAAGCGTTTTGGTCGACATGTTTCGTTTCTGCTGGAAACTTTTTCAAGAGATTACGCCTGCCACACATTCAGTTCGCTGGTTGACTGCAGGTAATTTTTACAATTTTAACGTAGCTCTGCATAGCTCCGCCCATTAGGAATCACTTCCGTTTTTAGATAGCATTCTGGTACCTGTAGTATGGTCAGCGTCTGATTTGTAAATTGTTTTAAAACCCTTCAGTGGGTGGTGGGTGATTGTCCTGTTGTGGTGCCAGCCACTTTTAAGCCTCTGCTAGACGATGTCATGACGAAGGTTCCCCCGGTGTCAGTCCACTTTTCGGAATGACTGGGGGCCGGATACCGGAGTCCAGTCCCCGGGAGCACCGCAGACCCCTAATCCGTGTAACGGTTTATGCAAAGGAGGTTCAGGTGCGGGGCTGCATGGCGCTTCGTTCCGTTGTGCGTCCTCTTCAGGTGAACCATGCTGATGTAAATTATAACAAGGTATCTCCGACGGGAGGAAGATAATTCACCACAAATCTTGCCTTGCATTTCCGTTGTGCGTGCCCCTTCAGGTAAACCACGCTGATATTTTATGCAACGGGGTGTCTCCCACGGGAGAAGAAAGAGTCGCCACAAACCCTTCCTTTGACCATTTATTCGTGCAGGGTGAACAGGACAAAGCGTTTTGGTCGACATGTTTCGTTTCTGCTGGAAACTTTTTCAAGAGATTACGCCTGCCACACATTCAGTTCGCTGGTTGACTGCAGGTAATTTTTACAATTTTAACGTAGCTCTGCATAGCTCCGCCCATTAGGAATCACTTCCGTTTTTAGATAGCATTCTGGTACCTGTAGTATGGTCAGCGTCTGATTTGTAAATTGTTTTAAAACCCTTCAGTGGGTGGTGGGTGATTGTCCTGTTGTGGTGCCAGCCACTTTTAAGCCTCTGCTAGACGATGTCATGACGAAGGTTCCCCCGGTGTCAGTCCACTTTTCGGAATGACTGGGGGCCGGATACCGGAGTCCAGTCCCCGGGAGCACCGCAGACCCCTAATCCGTGTAACGGTTTATGCAAAGGAGGTTCAGGTGCGGGGCTGCATGGCGCTTCGTTCCGTTGTGCGTCCTCTTCAGGTGAACCACGCTGATGTAAATTATAACAAGGTATCTCCGACGGGAGGAAGATAATTCACCACAAATCTTGCCTTGCATTTCCGTTGTGCATGCCCCTTCAGGTAAACCACGCTGATATTTTATGCAACGGGGTGTCTCCCACGGGAGAAGAATGAGTCGCCACAAACCCTTCCTTTGACCATTTATTCGTGCAGGGTGAACAGGACAAAGCGTTTTGGTCGACATGTTTCGTTTCTGCTGGAAACTTTTTCAAGAGATTACGCCTGCCACACATTCAGTTCGCTGGTTGACTGCAGGTAATTTTTACAATTTTAACGTAGCTCTGCATAGCTCCGCCCATTAGGAATCACTTCCGTTTTTAGATAGCATTCTGGTACCTGTAGTATGGTCAGCGTCTGATTTGTAAATTGTTTTAAAACCCTTCAGTGGGTGGTGGGTGATTGTCCTGTTGTGGTGCCAGCCACTTTTAAGCCTCTGCTAGACGATGTCATGACGAAGGTTCCCCCGGTGTCAGTCCACTTTTCGGAATGACTGGGGGCCGGATATATACATATATATATATGTATATATCTTCCCAACAAAAGCTCCGGGCTTTAAAGCAGCACTCCACGGGGGTAAAGTTAACACAACCTCTTTATTCCTGAAGGCGGCATGAAGGACTCAATTGATTCTCCTCCCTCTCCCTGACGCGTTTCAGTGCTTACAAGCACCTTAATCATAGGGCGGAAATTGGCAAAACATGAAACAGACTTCTACATCTTTTTCTCTTCTTTGCACTCACTTTCAGGTAAGCGATATGCCGAGGGTAGAAATCCAAATTCTTCTATTCCAGTATAGTCATTTATTTGCCAACGTTGTTTTCTGCCGATTTCCAGTCAATATTTAGCAGCCCTCCAGTGGGCCTCGAGTCATTTCAGCAACTTTCCATTTCACAGACCCCCGTGCTGCGTGGAGACTGCAGTTTGATAACCAGCCTCGCAGACCGTGTCCAGTTAAAGTGGCGGTGCTTACTTTCACGGCCGGAGGCGCCGTGTAATTAATCTTCCCAACAAAAGCTCCGAGCTTTAAAGCAGCACTCCACGGGGGTAAAGTTAACACAACCTCTTTATTCCTGAAGGCGGCATGAAGGACTCAATTGATTCTCCTCCCTCTCCCTGACGCGTTTCAGTGCTTACAAGCACCTTAATCATAGGGCGGCAATTGGCAAAACATGAAACAGACTTCTACATCTTTTTCTCTTCTTTGCACTCACTTTCAGGTAAGCGATATGCCGAGGGTAGAAGTCCACATTTTTCTAATCCAGTATAGTCATTTATTTGCCAACGTTGTTTTCTGCCGATTTTCAGTCAATATTTAGCAGCCCTCCAGTGGGCCTCGAGTAATTTGAGCCACTTTCCATTTCACAGACCCCCGTGCTGCGTGGAGACTGCAGTTTGATAACCAGCCTTGCAGAACGTGTCCAGTTAAAGTGGCGGTGCTTACTTTCACGGCCGGAGGCGCCGTGTAATTAATCTTCCCAACAAAAGCTCAGAGCTTTAAAGCAGCACTCCACGGGGGAAAGTTAACACAACCTCTTTACTCCTGAAGGCGGCATGAAGGACTCAATTGATTCTCCTCCCTCTCCCTGACGCGTTTCAGTGCTTACAAGCACCTTAATCATAGGGCGGCAATTGGCAAAACATGAAACAGACTTCTACATCTTTTTCTCTTCTTTGCACTCACTTTCAGGTAAGCGATATGCCGAGGGTAGAAGTCCAAATTCTTCTATTCCAGTATAGTCATTTATTTGCCAATGTTGGTTTCTGCCGATTTTCAGTCAATATTTAGCAGCCCTCCAGTGGGCCTCGAGTCATTTCAGCCACTTTCCATTTCACAGACCCCCGTGCTGCGTGGAGACTGCAGTTTGATAACCAGCCTCGCAGAACGTGTCCAGTTAAAGTGGCGGTGCTTACTTTCACGGCCGGAGGCGCCGTGTAATTAATCTTCCCAACAAAAGCTCCGAGCTTTAAAGCAGCACTCCACGGGGGTAAAGTTAACACAACCTCTTTATTCCTGAAGGCGGCATGAAGGACTCAATTGATTCTCCTCCCTCTCCCTGACGCGTTTCAGTGCTTACAAGCACCTTAATCATAGGGCGGCAATTGGCAAAACATGAAATAGACTTCTACATCTTTTTCTCTTCTTTGCACTCACTTTCAGGTAAGCGATATGCCGAGGGTAGAAGTCAAAATTCTTCTATTCCAGTATAGTCATTTATTTGCCAACGTTGTTTTCTGCCGATTTTCAGTCAATGTTTAGCAGCCCTCCAGTGGGCCTCGAGTCAGGGCTGCTAAATATTGACTGAAAATCGGCAGAAAACAATGTTGGCAAATAAATGACTTGCCAAGCCCAACGCGTTTTGTTTAGACCACTTCATCAGGGGCTCTGGAAAACAGTCTGTACTCCTGTGATTTTTGGCCGCACTATTTGATGTTTGGATTACTCCTCCCCCAGGGGCGTGACCACAACTGTGGCCTCCTGGTAATCGTAGTGTTGCCGTACTTCTCAAGTGAGCTGCCGTGAGTGTGACTGCCAATAAATACGAATAACCTCCAAGTGGAGTGTGGTTACAAGTTCTGGGGCACCACACTGCTTTTTAATCCTCAAAATTACGGCACCTGTTTACTTTACATTCCCAGTAGTGACGGGGCTGCTGGGGTGTCGACTGACACCGGGGCTTGCTTCCACGGCTCGGACAAGCTGTACCAAATTCCAACAAAGTTTGTCCGTGTACAGAAGAGCCCACAACAGGTAGGTATACGCCAATTCTTTAATTTCAAGGAAGCAGTTGTAGAAATATCAGTGCTATCCACAAAGTCTTTTTGCCAAGCCCAACGCATTTCGTTTAGACAACTTCATCAGGGGCTCTGGAAAACAGTCTGTTCTCCGGTGATTTTCGGTGGCACTATTTCATATTTGGATTACTCCACCCCCAAGGGCATGACCACAACCATGGCCTCCTGGTAATCATAGTGTTGCCGTACTTCTCAAGTGAGCTGCCTTGAGTGTGACTGCCAATATATACGAATAACCTCCAAGTGGAGTGTGGTTCCAAGTTCTGGGGCACCACATTGATTTTTAATTCTCAAAATTACGGCACCTGTTTCCTTTACAATCCCGCTAGTGACAGGGCTGCTTGGGTGTCGACCGACACCGGGGCTTGCTTCCACGGCTCGGACAAGCCGTACCAAATTCCAACAAAGGTCGTCCGTGTACAGAAGAGCCCACAACAGGTAGGTGAATGCCAATTCTTTAATTTCAGGGAAGCAGTTGTAGAAACATCAGTGCTGTCCACAAAGTCTTTTTGCCAAGCCCAACGTGTTTCATTTAGACCACTTCATCAGGGTCTCTGGAAAACAATCTGCACTCCGGTAATTTTTGGCGGCACTATTTGATATTCGGATTACTCCGCCCCCAGGGGCGTGACCACAATCGAGGCCTCCTGGTAATCATAGTGTTGCCGTACCTCTCAAGTGAGCTGCCTTGAGTGTGACTGCCAATATATATACAAATAACCTCCAAGTGGAATGTGGTTACAAGTTTTGGGGAACCACACTGCTTTTTAATCCTTAAAATTATGCTTCTGTTTCCTTTACATTCCCGGTAGTAACGGGGCTGCTGGGGTGTCGACCGACACCGGGGCTTGCTCCCACGGCTCGGACAAGCCGTGCCAATTTCGAACAAAGTTCGTCCATTTACAGAAGAGCCCACAGCAGGTAAGTATACGCCAATTCTTTAATTTCAAGGAAGCAGTTGTAGAAACGTCAGTGCTGTCCACAAAGACTTTTTGCCAAGCCCAACGCGTTTCGTTTAGACCACTTCATCAGGGGCTCTGGAAAACAGTCTGTTCTTTGGTGATTTTTGGTGGCACTATTTTATATTTGGATTACTCCGCCCCCAGGGGCGTGACCACAACCGTGGCCTCCTGGTAATCGTAGTGTTGCCGTACTTATCAAGTGAGCTGCCTTGAGTGTGACTGCCAATATATACGAATAACCTCCAAATGGAGTGTGATTACAAGTTCTGGGGCACCACACTGCTTTTTATTCCTCAAAATTACGGCACCTGTTTCCTTTATATTCTCGCTAGAGACAGGGCTGCTGGGGTGTCGACCAACACCAGACCTTGCTTCCATGGCTCGGACAAGCCGTACCAATTTCGAACAAAGTTCGTCCATGCACAGAAGAGCCCACAACAGGTAGGTATACACCAATTCTTTAATTTCAAGGAAGCAGTTGTAGAAACATCAGTGCTGTCCACAAAGTCTTTTTGCCAAGCCCAACGCTTTTTGTTTAGACCACTTCATCAGGGGCTCTGGAAAACAGTCTGTACTCCGGTAATTTTTGGCGGCTCTATTTGATGATTGGATTACTCCGCCCCTAGGGGCATGACCACAACCATGGCCTCCTGGTAATCGTAGTGTTGCCGTACTTCTCAAGTGAGCTTACGTGAATGTGACTGCCAATATATATGAATAACCTCCAAGTGGAGTGTGGTTACAAGTTCTGGGGCACCACACTGCTTTTTAATCCTCCAAATTACAGCACCTGTTCCCTTTACATTCCCTCTAGAGACGGGGCTGCTGGAGTGTTGACCCACACCGAGGCTTGCTTCTACGGCTCAGACAAGCCGTACCAAATTCCAACAAACTTCGTCCGTGTACAGAAGAGCCCACAACAGGTAGGTATACGCCAACTCTTTAATTTGAAGGAAGCAGTTCTGGGGCACCACACTGCTTTTTAATCCTCAAAATTACGGCACCTGTTTACTTTACATTCCCGGTAGTGATGGGGCTGCTGGGGTGTCGACTGACACCGGGGCTTGCTTCCACGGCTCGGACAAGCTGTATCAAATTCCAACAAAGTTCGTCCGTGTACAGAAGAGCCCACAACAGGTAGGTATACGCCAATTCTTTAATTTCAAGGAAGCAGTTGTAGAAACATCAGTGCTATCCACAAAGTCTTTTTGCCAAGCCCAACGCATTTCGTTTAGACAACTTCATCAGGGGATCTGGAAAACAGTCTGTTCTCCGGTGATTTTCGGTGGCACTATTTGATATTTGGATTACTCCGCCCCCAGGGGCATGACCACAACCATGGCCTCCTGGTAATCATAGTGTTGCCGTACTTCTCAAGTGAGCTGCCTTGAGTGTGACTGCCAATATGTACGAATAACCTCCAAGTGGAGTGTGGTTCCAAGTTCTGGGGCACCACACTGATATTTAATTCTCAAAATTACGGCACCTGTTTCCTTTACATTCCTGCTAGTGACGGGGCTGTTGGGGTGTCGACCCATACCGGGGCTTGCTTCCACGGCTCGGGAAAGCCATACCAAATTCCAACAAAGTTCGTCCATTTACAGAAGAGCCCACAACAGGTAGGTATACGCCAATTTTTTAATTTCAAGGAGGCAGTTGTAGAAACATCAGTGCTGTCCACAAAGTCTTTTTGCCAAGCCCAACGCGTTTTGTTTAGACCACTTCATCAGGGGCTCTGGAAAACAGTCTGTACTCATGGGATTTTTAGCGGCACTATTTGATGTTTGGATTACTCCGACCCAAGGGCGTGACCACAACCGTGGCCTCCTGGTAATCGTAGGGTTGCCGTACTTCTCAAGTGAGCTGCCTTAAGTGTGACTGCCAACATATACGAATAACCTCCAAGTGGAGTTTGGTTACAAGTTCTGGGGGATCACACTGCTTTTTAATCGTCAAAATTACAGCACCTGTTTCCTTTACAATCCCGCTAGTGACAGGGCTGCTGGGGTGTCGACCGACACCGGGGCTTGCTTCCATGGCTTGGACAAGCCGTACCAACTTCCAACAAAGTTCGTCCGTGTACAGAAGAGCCCACAACAGGTAGGTATACGCCAATTCTTTAATTTCAAGGAAGCAGTTGTAGAAACATCAGTGCTGTCCACAAAGTCTTTTTGCCAAGCCCAACGCGTTTCGTTTAGACCACTTCATCAGGGGCTCTGGAAAACAGTCTGTACTCCTGTGATTTTTGGCGGCACTATTTGATGTTTGGATTTCTCCGCCCCTAGGGGCATGACCACAACCGTGGCTTCCTGGTAATCGTAGTGTTGCCGTACTTCTCAAGTGAGCTTGCGTGAATGTGACTGCCAATATATATGAATAACCTCCAAGTGGAGTGTGGTTACAAGTTTTTGGGCACCATACTGCTTTTTAATCCTCCAAATTACGGCACCTGTTTCCTTTACATTCCCTCTAGAGACGGGGCTGCTGGGGTGTTGACCGACACAGAGGCTTGCTTCCACGGCTCAGACAAGCCGTACCAAATTCCCACAAACTTCGTCCGTGTACAGAAGAGCCCACAACAGGTAGGTATACGCCAATTCTTTAATTTCAAGGAAGCAGTTGTAGAAACATCAGTGCTGTCCACAAAGTCTTTTTGCCAAGCCCAACGCGTTTTGTTTAGACCACTACATCAGGGGCTCTGGAAAACAGTCTGTACTCCTGTGATTTTTGGCCGCACTATTTGATGATTGGATTACTCCTCCCCCAGGGGCGTGACCACAACCAGGGCCTCCTGGTAATCGTAGTGTTGCCGTACTTCTCAAGTGAGCTGCCCTGAGTGTGACTGCCAATATATACGAATATCCTCCAAGTGGAGTGTGGTTACAAGTTCTGGGGCACCACACTGCTTTTTAATCCTCAAAATTACGGCACCTGTTTACTTTACATTCCCGGTAGTGACGGGGCAGCTGAGGTGTCGACTGACACCGGGGCTTGCTTCCACGGCTCGGACAAGCTGTACCAAATTCCAACAAAGTTCATCCGTGTACAGAAGAGCCCACAAAAGGTAGGTATACGCCAGTTCTTTAATTTAAAGGAAGCAGTTGTAGAAACATCGGTGCTATCCACAAAGTCTTTTTGCCAAGCCCAACGCATTTCGTTTAGACAACTTCATCAGGGGCTCTGGAAAACAGTCTGTTCTCCTGTGATTTTCGGTGGCACTATTTGATATTTGGATTACTCCGCCCCAAGGGGCATGACCACAACCATGGCCTCCTGGTAATCATAGTGTTGCCGTACTTCTCAAGTGAGCTGAATTGAGTGTGACTGCCAATATATACGAATAACCTCCAAGTGGAGTGTGGTTCCAAGTTCTGTGGCACCACACTGATTTTTAATTCTCAAAATTACGGCACCTGTTTCCTTTACATTCCTGCTAGTGACAGGGCTGCTGGGGTGTCGACCGACACCGGGGCTTGCTTTCATGGCTCGGACAAGCCGTACCAAATTCCAACAAAGTTCGTCCGTGTACAGAAGAGCCCACAACAGGTAGGTATACGCCAATTCTTTAATTTCAAGGAAGCAGTTGTAGAAACATCAGTGCTGTCCACAAAGTCTTTTTGCCAAGCCCAACGCGTTTCGTTTAGACCACTTCTTCAGGGGCTATGGAAAACAGTCTGTACTCCTGTGATTTTTGGGGGCACTATTTGATGTTTGGATTACTCCTCCCCCAGGGGCGTGACCACAACCGCGGCCTCCCGGTAATCGTAGTGTTGCCGTACTTCTCAAGTGAGCTGCCGTGAGTGTGACTGCCAATAAATACGAATAACCTCCAAGTGGAGTGTGGTTACAAGTTCTGGGGCACCACACTGCTTTTTAATCCTCAAAATTACGGCACCTGTTTCATTTACATTCCCGCTAGTGACGGGGCTGCTGGGGTGTTGACCAACACCGAGGCTTGCTTCCACGGCTCAGACAAGCCGTACCAAATTCCAACAAACTTCGTCCATGTAGAGAAGAGCCCACAACAGGTAGGTATATGCCAATTCTTTAATTTCAAGGAAGCAGTTGTAGAAACATCATTGCTGTCCACAAAGCTTTTTGCCAAGCCCAACGCGTATTGTTTAGACCACTTCATCAGGGGCTCTGGAAAACAGTCTGTACTCCTGTGATTTTTGGCGGCACTATTTGATGTTTGGATTACTCCTCCCCTAGGGGCGTGACCACAACCGTGGCCTCCTGGTAATCGTAGTTTTACCGTACTTCTCAAGTGAGCTGCCGTGAGTGTGACTGCCAATATATACGAATAACCTCCAAGTGGAGTGTGGTTACAAGTTCTGGGGGACCACACTCCTTTTTAAACCTCAAAATTACGGCACCTGTTTCCTTTACAATCACACTAGTGACAGGGCTGCTGGGGTGTCAACCGACACCGGGGCTTGCTTCCATGGCTCGGACAAGCCGTACCAAATTCCAACAAAGTGCGTCCGTGTACAGAAGAGCCCACAACAGGTAGGTATACGCCAATTCTTTAATTTCAAGGAAGCAGTTGTAGAAACATCAGTGCTATCCACAAAGTCTCTTTGCCAAGCCCAACGCGTTTCGTTTAGACCACTTCATCAGGGGCTCTGGAAAACAGTCTGTTCTCCGGTGATTTTTGGTGGCACTATTTGATATTTGGATTACTCCGCTCCAGGGGCGTGACCACAACCGTGGCCTCCTGGTAATCGTAGTGTTGCCGTACTTCTCAAGTGAGCTGCCTTAAGTGTGACTGCCAATATATACGAATAACCTCCAAGTGGAGTGTGGTTACAAGTTCTGGGGCACCATACTGCTTTTTAATCCTCCAAATTGCGGCACCTGTTTCCTTTATATTCCCTCTAGAGACGGGGCTGCTGGGGTGTTGACCGACACCGAGGCTTGCTTCCACGGCTCAGACAAGCCGTACCAAATTCCCACAAACTTTGTCCATGTACAGAAGAGCCCACAACAGGTAGGTATACGCCAATTCTTTAATTTCAAGGAAGCAGTTGTAGAAACATCAGTGCTGTCCACAAAGTCTTTTTGCCAAGCCCTACGCGTTTTGTTTAGACCACTACATCAGGGGCTCTGGAAAACAGTCTGTACTCCTGTGATTTTTGGCCGCACTGTTTGATGTTTGGATTATTCCTCCCCCAGGGGCGTGACCACAACCAGGGCCTCCTGGTAATCGTAGTGTTGCCGTACTTCTCAAGTGAGCTGCCGTGAGTGTGACTGCCAATATATACGAATAACCTCCAAGTGGAGTGTGGTTACAAGTTCTGGGGCACCACACTGCTTTTTAATCCTCAAAATGACGGCACCTGTTTACTTTACATTCCCGGTAGTGACGGGGCAGCTGGGGTGTCGACTGACACCGGGGCTTGCTTCCACGGCTCGGACAAGCTGTACCAAATTCCAACAAAGTTCATCCGTGTATAGAAGAGCCCACAAAAGGTAGGTATACGCCAGTTCTTTAATTTCAAGGAAGCAGTTGTAGAAACATCGGTGCTATCCACAAATTCTTTTTGTGGTTACAAGTTCTGGGGCACCACACTGCTTTTTATTCCTCAAAATTACGGCTCTTGTTTCCTTTACATTCCCGCTAGTGACAGGGCTGCTGGGGTGTCGACCAACACCGAGGCTTGCTTCCACGGCTCAGACAAGCCGTACCAAATTCCAACAAACTTCGTCCGTGTACAGAAGAGCCCACAACAGGTAGGTATACGCCAATTCTTTAATTTCAAGGAAGCAGTTGTAGAAACATCATTGCTGTCCACAAAGCTTTTTGCCAAGCCCAACGCGTATTGTTTAGACCACTTCATCAGGGGCTCTGGAAAACAGTGTGTACTCCTGTGATTTTTGGCGGCACTATTTGATGTTTGAATTACTCCTCCCCTAGGGGCGTGACCACAACCGTGGCCTCCTGGTAATCGTAGTTTTACCGTACTTCTCAAGTGAGCTGCCTTGAGTGTGACTGCCAATATATACGAATAACCTCCAAGTGGAGAATGGTTACTAGTTCTGGGGCACCACACTGCTTTTTAATCCTCAAAATTAGGGCACCTGTTTCCTTTACATTCCAGCTAGTGACAGGGCTGCTGGGGTGTCGACCGACACCGGGGCTTGCTTCCACGGCTCGGACAAGCCGTACCAAATTCCAACAAAGGTCGTCCGTGTACAGAAGAGCCCACAACAGGTAGGTGAATGCCAATTCTTTAACTTCAGGGAAGCAGTTGTAGAAACATCAGTGCTGTCCACAAAGTCTTTTTGCCAAGCCCAACTTGTTTCGTTTAGACCACTTCATCAGGGGCTCTGGAAAACAATCTGTACTCCGGTAATTTTTGGCGGCACTATTTGATGTTTGGATTACTCCGCCCCCAGGGACAGGACCACAACCGTTGCCTCCTGGTAATCGTAGTGTTGCCGTACTTCTCAAGTGAGCTGCAGTGAATGTGACTGCCATTATATATGAATAACCTCCAAGTGGAGTGTGGTTACAAGTTCTGGGGTGCCACACTGCTTTTTAATCCTCAAAATGACGGCACCTGTTTCCTTTACATTCTAGCTAGTGACGGGGCTGCTGGGGTGTTGACCGACACCGGGGCTTGCTTCCAATGCTCCGACAAGCCGTACCAGATTCCAACAAACTTCGTCCGTGTACAGTAGAGCCCACAACAGGTAGGTATACGCCAATTCTTTTTTTTCAAGAAAGCAGTTGTAGAAACATCAGTGCTGTCCACAAAGTCGTTTTGCCAAGCCCAACGCATTTTGCTTAGACCACTTCATCAGGGGCTCTGGAAAACAGTCTGTTCTCCGGTGATTTTTGGTGGCACTATTTGATATTTGGATTACTCCGCCCCCAGGGGCGTGACCACAACTGAGGCCTCCTGGTAATCGTAGTGTTGCCGTACCTATCAAGTGAGCTGCCTTGAGTGTGACTGCCAATATATACGAATAACCTCCAAGTGTAGTGTGGTTACAAGTTCTGGGGCACCACACTGCTTTTTAATCCTCAAAATTACGGCACCTGTTTACTTTACATTCCCGGTAGTGACGGGGCTGCTGGGGTGTCGACTGTCATTGGGGCTTGCTTCCACGGCTCGGTCAAGCTGTACCAAATTCCAACAAAGTTCGTCCGTGTACAGAAGAGCCCACAACAGGTAGGTATACGCCAATTCTTTAATTTCAAGGAAGCAGTTGTAGAAACATCAGTGCTGTCCACAAAGTCTTTTTGCCAAGCCCAACGCGTTTTGTTTAGACCACTTCATCAGGGGCTCTGGAAAACAGTCTGTACTCCTGTGATTT
Organism: Lissotriton vulgaris; assembly: GCF_964263255.1. Taxonomy (NCBI): domain Eukaryota; kingdom Metazoa; phylum Chordata; class Amphibia; order Caudata; family Salamandridae; genus Lissotriton; species Lissotriton vulgaris. Next base: position 1,085,244,273 of record NC_141694.1, on the reverse strand, counting down.
TTGGCCGCACTATTTGATGTTTGGATTACTCCTCTCCCAGGGGCGTGACCACAACCGTGGCCTCCTGGTAATCGTAGTGTTGCCGTACTTCTCAAGTGAGCTGCCGTGAGTGTGACTGCCAATATATACGAATAACCTCCAAGTGGAGTGTGGTTACAAGTTCTGGGGCACCACACTGCTTTTTAATCCTCAAAATTACGGCACCTGTTTACTTTACATTCCCGGTAGTGACGGGGCTGCTGGGGTGTCGACTGTCATTGGGGCTTGCTTCCACGGCTCGGTCAAGCTGTACCAAATTCCAACAAAGTTTGTCCGTGTACAGAAGAGCCCACAACAGGTAGGTATACGCCAATTCTTTAATTTCAAGGAAGCAGTTGTAGAAACATCAGTGCTATCCACAAAGTCTTTTTGCCAAGCACAACGCGTTTTGTTTAGACCACTTCATCTGGGGCTATTGAAAACAGTCTGTGCTCCTGCGATTTTTAGCGGCACTATTTGATGTTTGGATTACTCCGCCCCCAAGGGCGTGACCACAACCGTGGCCTCCTGGTAATCGTAGTGTTGCCGTACTTCTCAAGTTAGCTGCCTTAAGTGTGACTGCCAATATATACGAATAACCTCCAAGTGGAGTGTGGTTACAAGTTCTGGGGGACCACACTGCTTTTTAATCCTAAAAATTACGGCACCTGTTTCCTTTACATTCCCGCTAGTGACAGGGCTGCTGGGGTGTCGACCGACACCGGGGCTTGCTTTCACGGCTCAGACAAGCCGTACCAAATTCCAACAAAGGTCGTCCGTGTACAGAAGAGCCCACAACAGGTAGGTATACGTCAATTCTTTTTTTTCAAGAAAGCAGTTGTAGAAACATCAGTGCTGTCCACAAAGTCTTTTTGCCAAGCCCAACGCGTTTTGTTTAGACCACTTCATCAGGGGCTCTGGAAAACAGCCTGTTCTCTGGTGATATTTGGTGGCACTATTTGATATTTGGATTACTCCACCCCTAGGGGCGTGACCACAACTGAGGCCTCCTGGTAATCGAAGTGTTGCCGTACCTCTCAAGTGAGCTGCCTTGAGTGTGACTGCCAATATATATACAAATAACCTCCAAGTGGAATGTGGTTACAAGTTCTGGGGCACCACACTGCTTTTTAATCCTTAAAATTACGGCACCTGTTTCCTTTACATTTCCGGTAGTGACGGGGCTGCTGGGGTGTCAACTGACACCGGGGCTTGCTTCCACGGCTCAGACAAGCTGTACCAAATTCCAACAAAGTTCGTCCGTGTACAGAAGAGCCCACAACAGGTAGGTATACGCCAATTCTTTAATTTCAAGGAAGCAGTTGTAGAAACATCAGTGCTGTCCACAAAGTCTTTTTGCCAAGCCCAACGCTTTTCGTTTAGACCACTTCATCAGGGGCTCTGGAAAACAGTCTGTACTCCGGTAATTTTTGGCGACACTATTTGATGTTTGGATTACTCCGCCCATAGGGGCGTGACCACAACCGTGGCCTCTTGGTAATCGTAGTGTTGCCGTACTTCTCAAGTGAGCTTGCGTGAATGTGACTGCCAATATATATGAATAACCTCCAAGTGGAGTGTGGTTACAAGTTCTGGGGCACCACACTACTTTTTAATCCTCCAAATTACGGCACCTGTTTCCTTTACATTCCCTCTAGAGACGGGGCTGCTGGGGTGTTGACCGACACTGAGGCTTGCTTCCACAGCTCAGACAAGCCATACCAAATTCCAACAAACTTCGTCCGTGTACAGAAGAGCCCACAACAGGTAGGTATACGCCAATTCTTTAATTTCAAGGAAGCAGTTGTAGAAACATCAGTGCTGTCCACAAAGTCTTTTTGCCAAGCCCAACGCGTTTTGCTTAGACCACTTCATCAGGGGCTTTGGAAAACAGTCTGTACTCCTGTGATTTTTGGCCGCACTATTTGATGTTTGGATTACTCCTCCCCTTGGGGCGTGACCACAACCGTGGCCTCCTGGTAATCGTAGTGTTGCCGTACTTCTCAAGTGAGCTGCCGTGAGTGTGACTGCCAATATATACGCATAACCTCCAAGTGGAGTGTGGTTACAAGTTCTGGGGCACCACACTGCTTTTTAATCCTCAAAATTACGGCACCTGTTTACTTTACATTCCCGGTAGTGACGGGGCTGCTGGGGTGTCGACTGACACCAGGGCTTGCTTCCACGGCTCGGACAAGCTGTACCAAATTCCAACAAAGTTCATCCGTGTACAGAAGAGCCCACAACGGGTAGGTAAACGCCAATTTTTTAATTTCAAGGAAGCAGTTGTAGAAACATCAGTGCTATCCACAAAGTCTTTTTGCCAAGCCCAACGCATTTCGTTTAGACAACTTTATCAGGGGCTCTGGAAAACAGTCTGTTCTCCGGTGATTTTCGGTGGCACTATTTGATATTTGGATTACTCCGCCCCCAAGGGCATGACCACAACCATGGCCTTTTGGTAATCATAGTGTTGCCGTACTTCTCAAGTGAGCTGCCTTGAGTGTGACTGCCAATATATACGAATAACCTCCAAGTGGAGTGTGGTTCCAAGTTCTGGGGCACCACACTGATTTTTAATTCTCAAAATTACGGCACCTGTTTCCTTTACATTCCTGCTAGTGATGGGGCTGCTGGGGTGTCGACCCACACCGGGGCTTGCTTCCACGGCTCAGAAAAGCTATACCAAATTCCAACAAAGTTCGTCCATTTACAGAAGAGCCCACAACAGGTAGGTATATGCCAATTCTTTAATTTCAAGGAAGCAGTTGTAGAAACATCAGTGCTGTCCACAAAGTCTTTTTGCCAAGCCCAACGCGTTTTTTTTTTAGACCACTTCATCATGGGCTCTGGAAAACAGTCTGTACTCCTGTGATTTTTAGCGGCATTATTTGATGTTTGGATTACTCCGCCCCCAAGTGCGTGACCACAATCGTGGCCTCCTGGTAATCGTAGTGTTGCCGTACTTCTCAAGTGAGCTACCTTAAGTGTGACTGCCAATATATACGAATAACATCCAAGTGGAGTGTGGTTACAAGTTCTGGGGGACCGCACTGCTTTTTGAACCTCAAACTTACGGTACCTGTTTCATTTACAATCCCGCTAGTGACAGGGCCGCTGGGGTGTCGACCGACACCGGGGCTTGCTTCCATGGCTCGGACAAGCCGTACCAAATTCCAACAAAGTTCGTCCGTGTACAGAAGAGCCCACAACAGGTAGGTATACGCCAATTCTTTAATTTCAAGGAAGCAGTTGTAGAAACATCAGTGCTGTCCACAAAGTCTTTTTGCCAAGCCCAACGCGTTTCGTTTAGACCACTTCATCAGGGGCTCTGGAAAACAGTCTGTACTCCTGTGATTTTTGGCCGCACTATTTGATGTTTGGATTACTCCTCCCCCAGGGGCGTGACCACGACCGTGGCCTCCTGGTAATCGTAGTGTTGCCGTACTTCTCAAGTGAGCTGCCGTGAGTGTGACTGCCAATATATACAAATAACCTCCAAGTGGAGTGTGGTTACAACTTCTGGGGCACCACACTGCTTTTTAATCCTCAAAATTACGGCACCTGTTTCATTTACATTCCCGCTAGTGCCTGGGCTGCTGGGGTGTTGACCAACACAGAGGCTTGCTTCCACGGCTCAGACAAGCCGTACCAAATTCCAACAAACTTCGTCCGTGTACAGAAGAGCCCACAACAGGTAGGTATACGTCAATTCTTTAATTTCAAGGAAGCAGTTGTAGAAACATCAGTGCTGTCCACAAAGCTTTTTGCCAAGCCCAACGCGTATTGTTTAGACCACTTCATCAGGGGCTCTGGAAAACAGTCTGTTCTCCGGTGATTTTTGGTGGCACTATTAGATATTTGGATTACTCCGCTCAAGGGGCGTGACCACAACCGTGGCCACCTGGTAATCGTAGTGTTGCCGTAATTCTGAAGTGAGCTGCCGTGAGTGTGACTGCCAATATATACGAATAACCTCCAAGTGGAGTGTGGTTACAAGTTCTGCGGCACCACACTGCTTTTTAATCCTCAAAATTACGGCACCTGTTTCCTTTACATTCCCGGTAGTGACGGGGCTGCTGGTGTGTCGACTGACACCGGGGCTTGCTTCCATGGCTCGGACAAGCTGTACCAAATTCCAACAAAGTTCGTCCGTGTACAGAAGAGTCCACAACAGGTAGGTATATGCCAATTCTTTAATTTCAAGGAAGCAGTTGTAGAAACATCAGTGCTGTCCACAAAGTCTTTTTGCCAAGCCCAACGCGTTTCGTTTAGACCACTTCATCAGGGGCACTGGAAAACAGTCTGTTCTCCTGTGATTTTTGGTGGCACTATTTGATATTTGGATTAATCCCCCCCCAGGGGCGTGACCACAACCGTGGCCTCCTTGTAATCGTAGTTTTACCGTACTTCTCAAGTGAGCTGCCTTGAGTGTGACTGCCAATATATATGAATAACCTCCAAGTGGAGAATGGTTACAAGTTCTCGGGCACCCCACTGCTTTTTAATCCTCAAAATTACGACATCTGTTTCCATTACATTCCCGCTAGTGACAGGGCTGCTGGGGTGTCGACCGACACCGTGGCATGATTCCATAGCTCGGACAAGCCGTACCAAATTTCAACAAAGGTCGTCCGTGTACAGAAGAGCCCACAACAGGTAGGTATACGCCAATTCTTTAATTTCAAGGAAGCAGTTGTAGAAACATCAGTGCTGTCAAAAAAGTCTTTTTGCCAAGCCCAACGTGTTTCGTTTAGACCACTTCATTAGGAGCTCTGGAAAACAGTCTGTTCTCCGGTGATTTTTGGTGGCACTATTTGATGTTTGGATTATTCTGCCCCCAGGGGCGTGACCACAACCGTGGCCTCCTGGTAATCGTAGTGTTGCCGTACTTCTCAAGTGAGCTGCCGTGAATGTGACTGCCATTATATATGAATAACCTCCAAGTGGAGTGTGGTTACAAGTTCTGGGGTACCAGACTGCTTTTTAATCCTAAAAATTAGGGCACCTGTTTCCTTTACATTCCCGCTAGTGACGGGGCTGCTGGGGTGTCCTCCGACACCGGGGCTTGCTTCCACGGCTCGGACAAGCCATACCAAGTTCCAACAAACTTCGTCCGTGTACAGAAGAGCCCACAACAGGTAGGTATGCGCCAATTCTTTTTTTTCAAGAAAGCAGTTGTAGAAACATCAGTGCTGTCCACAAAGCCTTTTTGTCAAGCCCAACGCGTTTTGTTTAGACCACTTCATCAGGGGTTCTGGAAAACAGTCGGCTCTCCGGTGATTTTTGGTGGCACTATTTGATATTTGGATTACTCCGCCCCCAGGGGCGTGACCACAACTGAGGCCTCCTGGTAATCATAGTGTTGCCGTACTTCTCAAGTGAGCTGCCTTGAGTGTGACTGCCAATATATACGAATAACCTCCAAGTGGAGTGTGGTTCCAAGTTCTGGGGCACCACACTGATTTTTAATTCTCAAAATTACGGCACCTGTTTCCTTTACATTCCTGCTAGTGACGGGGCTGCTGGGGTGTCGACCCACACCGGGGCTTGCTTCCACGGCTCAGAAAAGCTATACCAAATTCCAACAAAGTTCGTCCATTTACAGAAGAGCCCACAACAGGTAGGTATATGCCAATTCTTTAATTTCAAGGAAGCAGTTGTAGAAACATCAGTGCTGTCCACAAAGTCTTTTTGCCAAGCCCAACGCGTTTTTTTTTAGACCACTTCATCATGGGCTCTGGAAAACAGTCTGTACTCCTGTGATTTTTAGCGGCACTATTTGATGTTTGGATTACTCCGCCCCCAAGTGCGTGACCACAATCGTGGCCTCCTGGTAATCGTAGTGTTGCCGTACTTCTCAAGTGAGCTACCTTAAGTGTGACTGCCAATATATACGAATAACATCCAAGTGGAGTGTGGTTACAAGTTCTGGGGGACCGCACTGCTTTTTGAACCTCAAAATTACGGTACCTGCTTCATTTACAATCCCGCTAGTGACAGGGCCGCTGGGGTGTCGACCGACACCGGGGCTTGCTTCCATGGCTCGGACAAGCCGTACCAAATTCCAACAAAGTTCGTCCGTGTACAGAAGAGCCCACAACAGGTAGGTATACGCCAATTCTTTAATTTCAAGGAGGCAGTTGTAGAAACATCAGTGCTGTCCACAAAGTCTTTTTGCCAAGCCAGACGCGTTTCGTTTAGACCACTTCATCAGGGGCTCTGGAAAACAGTCTGTACTCCTGTTATTTTTGGCCGCACTATTTGATGTTTGGATTACTCCTCCCCCAGGGGCGTGACCACGACGTGGCCTCCTGGTAATCGTAGTGTTGCCGTACTTCTCAAGTGAGCTGCCGTGAGTGTGACTGCCAATATATACAAATAACCTCCAAGTGGAGTGTGGTTACAAGTTCTGGGGCACCACATTGCTTTTTAATCCTCAAAATTACGGCACCTGTTTCATTTACATTCCCGCTAGTGCCGGGGCTGCTGGGGTGTTGATCAACACAGAGGCTTGCTTCCACGGCTCAGACAAGCCGTACCAAATTCCAACAAACTTCGTCCGTGTACAGAAGAGCCCACAACAGGTAGGTATACGCCAATTCTTTAATTTCAAGGAAGCAGTTGTAGAAACATCAGTGCTGTCCACAAAGCTTTTTGCCAAGCCCAACGCGTATTGTTTAGACCACTTCATCAGGGGCTCTGGAAAACAGTCTGTACTCCTGTGATTTTTGGCGGCACTATTTGATGTCTGGATTACTCCTCCCCCAAGGGCGTGACCACAACCTTGGCCTCCTGGTAATGGTAGTGTTGCCGTACTTCTCAAGTGAGCTGCCTTGAGTGTGACTGCCAATATATACAAATAACCTCCAAGTGGAGTGTGGTCACAAGTTCTGGGGCACCACACTGCTTTTTAATCCTCAAAATTACGGCACCTGTTTCCTTTACATTCCCGGTAGTGACGGGGCTGCTGGGGTGTCGACGACACCGGGGCTTGCTTCCATGGCTCGGACAAGCCGTACCAAATTCCAACAAAGTTCGTCCGTGTACAGAAGAGTCCACAACAGGTAGGTATACACCAATTCTTTAATTTCAAGGAAGCAGTTGTAGAAACATCAGTGCTGTCCACAAAGTCTTTTTGCCAAGCCCAACGCGTTTCGTTTAGACCACTTCATCAGGGGCTCTGGAAAACAGTCTGTTCTCCGGTGATTTTTGGTGGCACTATTAGATATTTGGATTACTCCGCTCAAGGGGCGTGACCACAACCGTGGCCTCCTGGTAATCGTAGTGTTGCCGTAATTCTGAAGTGAGCTGCCGTGAGTGTGACTGCCAATATATACGAATAACCTCCAAGTGGAGTGTGGTTACAAGTTCTGGGGCACCACACTGCTTTTTAATCCTCAAAATTACGGCACCTGTTTCCTTTACATTCCCGGTAGTGACGGGGCTGCTGGTGTGTCGACTGACACCGGGGCTTGCTTCCATGGCTCGGACAAGCTGTACCAAATTCCAACAAAGTTCGTCCGTGTACAGAAGAGCCCACAAGAGGTAGGTATATGCCAATTCTTTAATTTCAAGGAAGGAGTTGTAGAAACATCAGTGCTGTCCACAAAGTCTTTTTGCCAAGCCCAATGCGTTTCGTTTAGACCACTTCATCAGGGGCACTGGAAAACAGTCTGTTCTCCTGTGATTTTTGGTGGCACTATTTGATATTTGGATTAATCCCCCCCCAGGGGCGTGACCACAACCGTGGCCTCCTTGTAATCATAGTTTTACCGTACTTCTCAAGTGAGCTGCCTTGAATGTGACTGCCAATATATATGAATAACCTCCAAGTGGAGAATGGTTACAAGTTCTCGGGCACCCCACTGCTTTTTAATCCTCAAAATTACGACATCTGTTTCCTTTACATTCCCGCTAGTGACAGGGCTGCTGGGGTGTCGACCGACACCGGGGCGTGCTTCCATAGCTCGGACAAGCCGTACCAAATTTCAACAAAGGTCGTCCGTGTACAGAAGAGCCCACAACAGGTAGGTATACGCCAATTCTTTAATTTCAAGGAAGCAGTTGTAGAAACATCAGTGCTGTCAAAAAAGTCTTTTTGCCAAGCCCAACGTGTTTCGTTTAGACCACTTCATCAGGAGCTCTGGAAAACAGTCTGTTCTCCGGTGATTTTTGGTGGCACTATTTGATGTTTGGATTATTCTGCCCCCAGGGGCGTGACCACAACCGTGGCCTCCTGGTAATCATAGTGTTGCTGTACTTCTCAAGTGAGCTGCCGTGAATGTGACTGCCATTATATATGAATAACCTCCAAGTGGAGTGTGGTTACAAGTTCTGGGGCACCAAACTGCTTTTTTATCCTAAAAATTAGGGCACCTGTTTCCTTTACATTCCCGCTAGTGACTGGGCTGCTGGGGTGTCCACCGACACCGGGGCTTGCTTCCACGGTTTGGACAAGCCGTACCAAATTCCAACAAACTTCGTCCGTGTACAGAAGAGCCCACAACAGGTAGGTATACGCCAATTCTTTTTTTTCAAGAATGCAGTTGTAGAAACATCAGTGCTGTCCACAAAGTCTTTTTGTCAAGCCCAACGCGTTTTGTTTAGACCACTTCATCAGGGGTTCTGGAAAACAGTCGGCTCTCCGGTGATTTTTGGTGGCACTATTTGATATTTGGATTACTCCGCCCCCAGGGGCGTGACCACAACTGAGGCCTCCTGGTAATCGTAGTGTTGCCGTACTTCTCATGTGAGCTGCCTTGAGTGTGACTGCCAATATATATACAAATAACCTCCAAGTGAAATGTGGTTACAAGTTCTGGGGCACCTCACTGCTTTTTAATCCTCAAAAGTACGACACCTGTTTCCTTTACATTCCCGGTAGTGGCGGGGCTGCTGGGGTGTCGACTGACACCGGGGCTTGCTTCCACGGCTCAGAAAAGCTTTACCAAATTCCAACAAAGTTCGTCCGTGTACAGAAGAGCCCAAAACGGGTAGGTATACGCCAATTCTTTAATTTCAAGGAAGCAGTTGTAGAAACATCAGTGCTGTCCACAAAGTCTTTTTGCCAAGCCCAACGTGTTTCGTTTAGACCACTTCAGCAGGGGCTCTGGAAAACAGTCTGTTCTCCGGTGATTTTTGGTGGCACTATTTGATATTTGGATTACTCCGCTCCAGGGGCGTGACCACAACCGTGGCCTCCTGGTAATCGTAGTGTTGCCGTACTTCTCAAGTGAGCTGCCTCAAGTGTGAATGCCAATATATACGAATAACCTCCAATTGGAGTGTGGTTACAAGTTCTGGGGGACCACACTGCTTTTTAATCCTCAAAATTACGGCACCTGTTTCCTTTACAATCGAGCTAGTGACAGGGCTGCTGAGGTGTTGACCGACACCGAGGCTTGCTTCCATGGCTCGGACAAGCCGTACCAAATTCCAACACAGTTCGTCCGTGTACAGAAGAGCCCACAACAGGTAGGTATACACCAATTCTTTAATTTCAAGGAAGCAGTTGTAGAAACATCAGTGCTGTCCACAAGTCTTTTTGCAAAGTCCAACGCGTTTTGTTTAGACCACTTCATCAGGGGCTCTGGAAAACAGTCTGTACTCCTGTGATTTTTGGCGGCACTATTTGATGTTTGGATTACTCCGCCCCCAGGGGCGTGACCACAACCGTGGCCTCCTGGTAATCGTAGTGTTGCCGTACTTCTCAAGTGAGCTACCGTGAGTGTGACTGCCAATATGTACGAATAACCTCCAAGTGGAGTGCGGTTACAAGTTCTGGGACATCACACTGCTTTTTAATCCTCAAAATTACGGCACCCGTTTCCTTCACATTCCCAGTAGTGACCGGGCTGCTGGGGGGTCGACCGACACCGGGGCTTGCTTCCACGGCTCGGACAAGCCGTACCAAATTCCAACACATTTCGTCCGTGTACAGAAGAACCCACAACAGGTTGGTACATACCAATTCTTTAATTTAAAGGAAGCAGTTGTAGAAACATCAGTGCTGTCCAAAAGTCTTTTTGCCAAGCCCAACGCGTTTTGTTTAGACCACTTCATCAGGGGCTCTGTAAAACAGTCTGTTCTCCGGTGATTTTTGGTGGCACTATTTGATATTTAGATTACTCCGCTCCAGGGGCGTGACCACAACCGTGGCCTCCTGGTAATCGTAGTGTTGCCGTACTTCTCAAGTGAGCTGCCTTAAGTGTGACTGCCAATATATACAAATACCCTCCAAGTGGAGTGTGGTTACAAGTTCTGGGGGACCACACTGCTTTTTAATCCTCAAAATTACGGCACCTGTTTCCTTTACAATCCCGCTAGTGACAGGGCTGCTGGGGTGTCGACCGACACCGGAGCTTGCTTCCATGGCTCGGACAAGCCGTACCAAATTCCAACAAAGTTCGTCCGTGTACAGAAGAGCCCACAACAGGTAGGTATATGCCAATTCTTTAATTTCAAGGAAGCAGTTGTAGAAACATCAGCGCTGTCCACAAAGTCTTTTTGCCAAGCCCAACGCGTTTTGTTTAGACCACTTCATCAGGGTCTCTGGAAAACAGTCTGTACTCCTGTGATTTTTGGCGGCACTATTTGATGTTTGGATTACTCCGCCCCCAGGGGCGTGACCATAACCGTGGCCTCCTGGTAATCGTAGTGTTGCCGTACTTCTCAAGTGAGCTGCCTTGAGTGTGACTGCCAATATATATGAATAACCTCCAAGTGGACTGTGGTTACAAGTTCTGGGGCACCACACTGCTTTTTAATCCTTAAAATTACGGCACCTGTTTCCTTTAGATTCCCGCTAGTGACGGGGCTGCTGGGGAGTCGACCGACACCGGGGCTTGCTTCTACGGCTCGGAAAAGCCGTACCAAATTCCAACAAAGTTCGTCCCTGTACAGAAGAGCCCACAACAGGTAGGTATATGCCAATTCTTTAATTTCAAGGAAGCAGTTGTAGAAACATCAGCGCTGTCCAGAATGTCTTTTTGCCAAGCCCAACGCGTTTTGTTTAGACCACTTCATCAGGGGCTCTGGAAAACAGTCTGTACTCCTGTGATTTTTGGCGGCATTATTTGATGTTTGGATTACTCCGCTCCCAGGGGCGTGACCACAACCGTGGCCTACTGGTAATCGTAGTGTTGCCGTACTTCTCAAGTGAGCTGCCGTGATTGTGACTGCCAATATATACGAATAACCTCCAAGTGGAGTGTGGTTACAAGTTCTGGGGCACCAAACTGCTTTTTAATCCTCAAAATTACGGCACCTGTTTCCTTTACATTCCCGGTAGCGACGGGGCTGCTGGGGTGTCGACCGACACCAGGGCTTGCTTCCACGGCTCGGACAAGCCGTACCAAATTCCAACAAAGTTTGTCCGTGTACAGAAGAGCCCAAAACAGGTAGGTATACGCCAATTCTTTAATTTCAAGGAAGCAGTTGTAGAAACATCAGTGCTGTCCACAAAGTCTTATTGCCAAGCCCAACGTGTTTCGTTTAGACCACTTCATCAGGGGCTCTGGAAAACAGTCTGTTCTCCGGTGATTTTTGGTGGCACTATTTGATATTTGGATTACTCCGCTCCAGGGGCGTGACCACAACCGTGGCCTCCTGGTAATCGTAGTGTTGCCGTACTTCTCAAGTGAGCTGCCTCAAGTGTGAATGCCAATATATACGAATAACCTCCAATTGGAGTGTGGTTACAAGTTCTGGGGGACCACAATGCTTTTTAATCCTCAAAATTACGGCACCTGTTTCCTTTACAATCCCACTAGTGACAGGGCTGCTGAGGTGTTGACCGACACCGGGGCTTGCTTCCATGGCTCGGACAAGCCGTACCAAATTCCAACACAGTTCGTCCGTGTACAGAAGAGCCCACAACAGGTAGGTATACGCCAATTCTTTAATTTCAAGGAAGCAGTTGAGGAAACATCACTGCTGTCCACAAAGTATTTTTGCCAAGCCCAACGCGTTTCGTTTAGACCACTTCATCAGGGGCTCTGGAAAATAGTCTGTACTCTGGTAATTTTTGGGGGCACTATTTGATGTTTGGATTACTCCGCCCCTAGGGGCGTGACCACAACCGTGGCCTCCTGGTAATCGTAGTGTTGCCTTACTTCTCAAGTGAGCTTGCGTGAATGTGACTGCCAATATATATGAATAACCTCCAAGTGGAGTGTGGCTACTAGTTCTGGGGCACCACACTGCTTTTTAATCCTCAAAATTACGGCACCTGTTTCCTTTACATTCCCGGTAGTGACGGGGCTGCTGGTGTGTCGACTGACACCGGGGCTTGCTTCCACGGCTCGGACAAGCTGTACCAAATTCCAACAAAGTTCGTCCGTGTACAGAAGAGCCCACAGCAGGTAGGTATACGCCAATTCTTTAATTTCAAGGAAGCAGTTGTAGAAACATCAGTGCTGTCCACAAAGTCTTTTTGCGAAGCCCAACACGTTTCGTTTAGACCAGTTCATCAGGGGCTCTGGAAAACAGTCTGTTCGCCGGTGATTTTTGGTGGCACTATTTGTTATTTGGATTACTCCGCCCCCGGGTTCGTGACCACAACCGTGGCCTCCTGGTAATCGTAGTTTTACCGTACTTCTCAAGTGAGCTGCCTTGAGTGTGACTGCCAATATATACAAATAACCTCCAAGTGGAGAATGGTTACAAGTTCTGGGCCACCACACTGCTTTCGAATCATCAAAATTACGGCACCTGTTTCCTTTACATTCCCGCTAGTGACTGGGCTGCTGGGGTGTCGACCGACACCGGGGCTTGCTTCCACGGCTCGGACAAGCCGTACCAAATTCCAACAAAGGTCGTCCATGTACAGAAGAGCCCACAACAGGTAGGTAAATGCCAATTCTTTAATTTCAGGGAAGCAGTTGTAGAAACATCAGTGCTGTCCACAAAGTCTTTTCGCCAAGGCCAACGTATTTCGTTTAGACCACTTCATCAGGGGCTCTGGAAAACAATCTGTACTCCGGTAATTTTTGGCGGCACTATTTGATGTTTGGATTACTCCACCCCCTGGGACGTGACCACAACCGTGGCCTCCTGGTAATCTTAGTGTTGCCGTACTTCTCAAGTGAGCTGCCGTGAATGTGACTGCCATTATATATGAATAACCTCCAAGTGGAGTGTGGTTACAAGTTCTGGGACACCACACTGCTTTTTAATCCTCAAAATTACGGCACCTGTTTCTTTTACATTCCCGCTAGTGACGGAGCTGCTGGGGTGTCAACTGACACCGGGGCTTGCTTCCACAGCTCAGACAAGCTGTACAAAATTCCAACAAAGTTTGTCCGTGTACAGAAGAGCCCACCACAGATAGGTGTACGCCAATTCTTTAATTTCAAGGAAGCAGTTTTAGAAACATCAGTGCTGTCCACAAAGTCTTTTTGCCAAACCCAACGCGTTTTGTTTAGAAAACTTCATCAGGGGCTCTGGAAAACAGTCTGTACTCCTGTGATTTTTGGCGGCACTATTTGATGTTTGGATTACTCCGCCCCCTGGGGCGTGACCACAACCGTGGCCTCCTGGTGATCGTAGTGTTGCCGTACTTCTCAAGTGAGCTGCCGTGAGTGTGACTGCCAATATATACAAATAACCTCCAAGTGGAGTGTGGTTACAAGTTCTGGGGCACCACACTGCTTTTTAATCCTCAAAATTACGGCACCTGTTTCCTTTACATTCCCGGTAGTGACGGGGCTGCTGGGGAGTCGACTGACACCGGGGCTTGCTTCTACGGCTCGGAAAAGCTGTACCAAATTCCAACAAAGTTCGTCCCTGTACAGAAGAGCCCACAACAGGTAGGTATATGCCAATTCTTTAATTTCAAGGAAGCAGTTGTAGAAACATCAGTGCTGTCCACAAAGTCTTTTTGCCAAGCCCAACGCGTTTCGCTTAGACCACTTCATCAGGGGCTCTGGAAAACAGTCTGTTCTCCGGTGATTTTTGGTGGCACTATTAGATATTTGGATTACTCCGCTCAAGGGGCGTGACCACAACCGTGGCCTCCTGGTAATCGTAGTGTTGCCGTAATTCTGAAGTGAGCTGCCGTGAGTGTGACTGCCAATATATACGAATAACCTCCAAGTGGAGTGTGGTTACAAGTTCTGGGGCACCACACTGCTTTTTAATCCTCAAAATTACGGCACCTGTTTCCTTTACATTCCCGGTAGTGACGGGGCTGCTGGTGTGTCGACTGACACCGGGGCTTGCTTCCATGGCTCGGACAAGCTGTACCAAATTCCAACAAAGTTCGTCCGTGTACAGAAGAGCCCACAAGAGGTAGGTATATGCCAATTCTTTAATTTCAAGGAAGGAGTTGTAGAAACATCAGTACTGTCCACAAAGTCTTTTTGCCAAGCCCAACGCGTTTCGTTTAGACCACTTCATCAGGGGCACTGGAAAACAGTCTGTTCTCCTGTGATTTTTGGTGGCACTATTTGATATTTGGATTAATCCCCCCCCAGGGGCGTGACCACAACCGTGGCCTCCTTGTAATCGTAGTTTTACCGTACTTCTCAAGTGAGCTGCCTTGAATGTGACTGCCAATATATATGAATAACCTCCAAGTGGAGAATGGTTACAAGTTCTCGGGCACCCCACTGCTTTTTAATCCTCAAAATTACGACATCTGTTTCCTTTACATTCCCGCTAGTGACAGGGCTGCTGGGGTGTCGACCGACACCGGGGCGTGCTTCCATAGCTCGGACAAGCCGTACCAAATTTCAACAAAGGTCGTCCGTGTACAGAAGAGCCCACAACAGGTAGGTATACGCCAATTCTTTAATTTCAAGGAAGCAGTTGTAGAAACATCAGTGCTGTCAAAAAAGTCTTTTTGCCAAGCCCAACATGTTTCGTTTAGACCACTTCATCAGGAGCTCTGGAAAACAGTCTGTTCTCCGGTGATTTTTGGTGGCACTATTTGATGTTTGGATTATTCTGCCCCCAGGGGCGTGACCACAACCGTGGCCTCCTGGTAATCGTAGTGTTGCTGTACTTCTCAAGTGAGCTGCCGTGAATGTGACTGCCATTATATATGAATAACCTCCAAGTGGAGTGTGGTTACAAGTTCTGGGGCACCAAACTGCTTTTTTATCCTAAAAATTAGGGCACCTGTTTCCTTTACATTCCCGCTAGTGACTGGGCTGCTGGGGTGTCCACCGACACCGGGGCTTGCTTCCACGGCTCGGACAAGCCGTACCAAATTCCAACAAACTTCGTCCGTGTACAGAAGAGCCCACAACAGGTAGGTATACGCCAATTCTTTTTTTTCAAGAATGCAGTTGTAGAAACATCAGTGCTGTCCACAAAGTCTTTTTGTCAAGCCCAACGCGTTTTGTTTAGACCACTTCATCAGGGGTTCTGGAAAACAGTCGGCTCTCCGGTGATTTTTGGTGGCACTATTTGATATTTGGATTACTCCGCCCCCAGGGGCGTGACCACAACTGAGGCCTCCTGGTAATCGTAGTGTTGCCGTACTTCTCATGTGAGCTGCCTTGAGTGTGACTGCCAATATATATACAAATAACCTCCAAGTGAAATGTGGTTACAAGTTCTGGGGCACCTCACTGCTTTTTAATCCTCAAAAGTACGACACCTGTTTCCTTTACATTCCCGGTAGTGGCGGGGCTGCTGGGGTGTCGACTGACACCGGGGCTTGCTTCCACGGCTCAGAAAAGCTTTACCAAATTCCAACAAAGTTCGTCCGTGTACAGAAGAGCCCACAACAGGTAGGTATACGCCAATTCTTTAATTTCAAGGAAGCAGTTGTAGAAACATCAGTGCTGTCCACAAAGTCTTTTTGCCAAGCCCAACGCGTTTCGTTTAGACAACTTCATCAGGGACCCTGGAAAACAGTCTGTTCTCCGGTGATTTTTGGTGACACTGTTTGATATTTGGATTACTCCGCCCCCAGGGGCATGACCACAACCGTGGCCTCCTGGTAATCGTAGTGTTGCCGTACTTCTCAAGTGAGCTGCCTTGAGTGTGACTGCCAATATATATGAATAACCTCCAAGTTGAGTGTGGTTACAAGTTCTGGGGCACCACACTGATTTTTAATCCTCAAAATTACGGCACCTGTTTCCTTTACATTCCCGCTAGTGAAGGGGCTGCTGGGGTGTTGACCGACACCGAGGCTCTCTTCCATGGCTCAGACAAGCCGTACCGAATTCCAACAAACTTCGTCCGTGTACAGAAGAGCCCACAACAGGTAGGTATACACCAATTCTTTAATTTCAAGGAAGCAGTTGTAGAAACATCAGTGCTGTCCACAAGTCTTTTTGCAAAGTACAACGCGTTTTGTTTAGACCACTTCATCAGGGGCTCTGGAAAACAGTCTGTACTCCTGTGATTTTTGGCGGCACTATTTGATGTTTGGATTACTCCGCCCCCAGGGGCGTGACCACAACCGTGGCCTCCTGGTAATCGTAGTGTTGCCGTACTTCTCAAGTGAGCGACCGTGAGTGTGACTGCCAATATGTACGAATAACCTCCAAGTGGAGTGCGGTTACAAGTTCTGGGACACTGAGGTAATATGAATTTTTATGGTCAATTGTGTCCCCTAACGTAGACCCCAACGGCTCCATGTACGTGTTTCAAGTACATGTAATTTCCCTCCATGACCAGCTATGAAGACGCAAATACATTTGCGTCCAACGTTAACATGTCCTCTTTCAGATCCACCATGAATGGATCGATTATTCCGTTCCTAAGTATGCCGTGCCACCGTCTTTACATGGTGCACTTTCACGTTTTCCTGGCTCTGGCGAGTTAGGCCCTGATTCCTGCCACTGAGCCCTTTCTGCCTTCTGCCTTTGAAAACTGCAGCTTGGACCTGCATCTGTATCCCTGACCTTTGCCTTACTTCCTGCGCGGCTAGCGGTGCCTGGCTCGGCCTGCTTGCCTGCCAAGACTGTATTCAGCCTTCAAGTTATCTGCTCCGCTCCTCGAAAATACATTCCTGTCTAGTAGTTTAGGTAAACATCCTTCCCAGCTACAGAGCAAAGGGCCCGGCCTTTCTGTCTCCATGCAAGTAATTCATAGCTCCTGTTACCATGGTAGGCCCATGCCCCCTTGCTTTACTCGTAGTCACATATGCACGCACTAGCAGTCAGTATAGAATAGCCTCTGCCCGAGAGACCTTTCCTTCTAGATAACACAGTTCCTCAAACACAAGATATCAGATATGATTTGGGTTTAGGTTGTTCTGACACGCCAGACTTCTGTCTCCTCTTTTGGAGCTAAATGTCAAGTCCCCGTCACCCTCCAGTTCCACGTCAATCACACGTCATGTTGCTGCGCGCGCATCTCTGCCAATATTTCTGCTGACACTGCAGGATTCTTCTATGGATCCACCCACCTGTTACACTTTTCTGTGACGTTTCTAGCACACCCCTCCGTGTACGCCCTCATGCACGCCTTCTGTTACGCACATGTGTTCTTATCTCGTTTCTCTCAGCTGTTACGCCTTCTGTATCCATCACCACTGTATGCATTGACTATATATATTGCACTCTGTTAATAAAGCATTGTCTATCCCTTCCTGAACCCTCGGGGTGATGGAACACGATACCTGGTTCAAACCAATTCCATTTTATGGAATAAAACCCTTAGAAACTCAGACGCCACGGACTCTGCCTCTTATTTCTGATTGAGTTATTCTTATTGAACTTTACCGCATAGAAATTCCGTATAGGTAAACTTTATTTACCACAACACCACACTGCTTTTTAATCCTCAAAATTACGGCACCCGTTTCCTTCACATTCCCAGTAGTGACCGGGCTGCTGGGGTGTCGACCGACACCGGGGCTTGCTTCCACGGCTCGGACAAGCCGTACCAAATTCCAACACATTTCGTCCGTGTACAGAAGAACCCACAACAGGTTGGTACATACCAATTCTTTAATTTAAAGGAAGGAGTTGTAGAAACATCAGTGCTGTCCACAAAGTCTTTTTGCCAAGCCCAACGCGTTTTGTTTAGACCACTTCATCAGGGGCTCTGTAAAACAGTCTGTTCTCCGGTGATTTTTGGTGGCACTATTTGATATTTAGATTACTCCGCTCCAGGGGCGTGACCACAACCGTGGCCTCCTGGTAATCGTAGTGTTGCCGTACTTCTCAAGTGAGCTGCCTTAAGTGTGACTGCCAATATATACAAATAATCTCCAAGTGGAGTGTGGTTACAAGTTCTGGGGCACCACACTGCTTTTTAATCCTCAAAAATACGGCACCTGTTTCCTTTACAATCCCGCTAGTGACAGGGCTGCTGGGGTGTCGACCGACACCGGAGCTTGCTTCCATGGCTCGGACAAGCCGTACCAAATTCCAACAAAGTTCGTCCGTGTACAGAAGAGCCCACAACAGGTAGGTATATGCCAATTCTTTAATTTCAAGGAAGCAGTTGTAGAAACATCAGCGCTGTCCACAAAGTCTTTTTGCCAAGCCCAACGCGTTTTGTTTAGACCACTTCATCAGGGTCTCTGGAAAACAGTCTGTACTCCTGTGATTTTTGGCGGCACTATTTGATGTTTGGATTACTCCGCCCCCAGGGGCGTGACCATAACCGTGGCCTCCTGGTAATCGTAGTGTTGCCGTACTTCTCAAGTGAGCTGCCTTGAGTGTGACTGCCAATATATATGAATAACCTCCAAGTGGACTGTGGTTACAAGTTCTGGGGCACCACACTGCTTTTTAATCCTCAAAATTACGGCACCTGTTTCCTTTAGATTCCCGATAGTGACGGGGCTGCTGGGGAGTCGACTGACACCGGGGCTTGCTTCTACGGCTCGGAAAAGCTGTACCAAATTCCAACAAAGTTCGTCCCTGTACAGAAGAGCCCACAACAGGTAGGTATATGCCAATTCTTTAATTTCAAGGAAGCAGTTGTAGAAACATCAGCGCTGTCCAGAATGTCTTTTTGCCAAGCCCAACGCGTTTTGTTTAGACCACTTCATCAGGGGCTCTGGAAAACAGTCTGTACTCCTCTGATTTTTGGCGGCATTATTTGATGTTTGGATTACTCCGCCCCCAGGGGCGTGACCACAACCGTGGCCTACTGGTAATCGTAGTGTTGCCGTACTTCTCAAGTGTGCTGCCGTGATTGTGACTGCCAATATATACGAATAACCTCCAAGTGGAGTGTGGTTACAAGTTCTGGGGCACCAAACTGCTTTTTAATCCTCAAAATTACGGCACCTGTTTCCTTTACATTCCCGGTAGTGACGGGGCTGCTGGGGTGTCGACCGACACCAGGGCTTGCTTCCACGGCTCGGACAAGCCGTACCAAATTCCAACAAAGTTTGTCCGTGTACAGAAGAGCCCAAAACAGGTAGGTATACGCCAATTCTTTAATTTCAAGGAAGCAGTTGTAGAAACATCAGTGCTGTCCACAAAGTCTTTTCGCCAAGGCCAACGTATTTCGTTTAGACCACTTCATCAGGGGCTCTGGAAAACAATCTGTACTCCGGTAATTTTTGGCGGCACTATTTGATGTTTGGATTACTCCACCCCCAGGGACGTGACCACAACCGTGGCCTCCTGGTAATCTTAGTGTTGCAGTACTTCTCAAGTGAGCTGCCGTGAATGTGACTGCCATTATATATGAATAACCTCCAAGTGGAGTGTGGTTACAAGTTCTGGGACACCACACTGCTTTTTAATCCTCAAAATTACGACACCTGTTTCCTTTACATTCCCGGTAGTGGCGGGGCTGCTGGGGTGTCGACTGACACCGGGGCTTGCTTCCACGGCTCAGAAAAGCTTTACCAAATTCCAACAAAGTTCGTCCGTGTACAGAAGAGCCCACAACAGGTAGGTATACGCCAATTCTTTAATTTCAAGGAAGCAGTTGTAGAAACATCAGTGCTGTCCACAAAGTCTTTTTGCCAAGCCCAACGCGTTTCGTTTAGACAACTTCATCAGGGACCCTGGAAAACAGTCTGTTCTCCGGTGATTTTTGGTGACACTGTTTGATATTTGGATTACTCCGCCCCCAGGGGCATGACCACAACCGTGGCCTCCTGGTAATCGTAGTGTTGCCGTACTTCTCAAGTGAGCTGCCTTGAGTGTGACTGCCAATATATATGAATAACCTCCAAGTGGAGTGTGGTTACAAGTTCTGGGGCACCACACTGATTTTTAATCCTCAAAATTACGGCACCTGTTTCCTTTACATTCCCGCTAGTGACGGGGCTGCTGGGGTGTTGACCGACACCGAGGCTCTCTTCCATGGCTCAGACAAGCCGTACCGAATTCCAACAAACTTCGTCCGTGTACAGAAGAGCCCACAACAGGTAGGTATACACCAATTCTTTAATTTCAAGGAAGCAGTTGTAGAAACATCAGTGCTGTCCACAAGTCTTTTTGCAAAGTCCAACGCGTTTTGTTTAGACCACTTCATCAGGGGCTCTGGAAAACAGTCTGTACTCCTGTGATTTTTGGCGGCACTAATTGATGTTTGGATTACTCCGCCCCCAGGGGCGTGACCACAACCGTGGCCTCCTGGTAATCGTAGTGTTGCCGTACTTCTCAAGTGAGCTACCGTGAGTGTGACTGCCAATATGTACGAATAACCTCCAAGTGGAGTGCGGTTACAAGTTCTGGGACACCACACTGCTTTTTAATCCTCAAAATTACGGCACCCGTTTCCTTCACATTCCCAGTAGTGACCGGGCTGCTGGGGTGTCGACCGACACCGGGGCTTGCTTCCACGGCTCGGACAAGCCGTACCAAATTCCAACACATTTCGTCCGTGTACAGAAGAACCCACAACAGGTTGGTACATACCAATTCTTTAATTTAAAGGAAGCAGTTGTAGAAACATCAGTGCTATCCAAAAGTCTTTTTGCCAAGCCCAACGCGTTTTGTTTAGACCACTTCATCAGGGGCTCTGTAAAACAGTCTGTTCTCCGGTGATTTTTGGTGGCACTATTTGATATTTAGATTACTCCGCTCCAGGGGCGTGACCACAACCGTGGCCTCCTGGTAATCGTAGTGTTGCCGTACTTCTCAAGTGAGCTGCCTTAAGTGTGACTGCCAATATATACAAATAACCTCCAAGTGGAGTGTGGTTACAAGTTCTGGGGGACCACACTGCTTTTTAATCCTCAAAATTACGGCACCTGTTTCCTTTACAATCCCGCTAGTGACAGGGCTGCTGGGGTGTCGACTGACACCGGGGCTTGCTTCCATGGATCGGACAAGCTGTACCAAATTCCAACAAAGTTTGTCCGTGTACAGAAGAGCCCACAACAGGTAGGTACACGCCAATTCTTTAATTTCAAGGAAGCAGTTGTAGAAACATCAGCGCTGTCCAGAATGTCTTTTTGCCAAGCCCAACGCGTTTTGTTTAGACCACTTCATCAGGGGCTCTGGAAAACAGTCTGTACTCCTGTGATTTTTGGCGGCATTATTTGATGTTTGGATTACTCCGCCCCCAGGGGCGTGACCACAACCGTGGCCTACTGGTAATCGTAGTGTTGCCGTACTTCTCAAGTGAGCTGCCGTGATTGTGACTGCCAATATATACGAATAACCTCCAAGTGGAGTGTGGTTACAAGTTCTGGGGCACCAAACTGCTTTTTAATCCTCAAAATTACGGCACCTGTTTCCTTTACATTCCCGGTAGTGACGGGGCTGCTGGGGTGTCGACCGACACCAGGGCTTGCTTCCACGGCTCGGACAAGCCGTACCAAATTCCAACAAAGTTTGTCCGTGTACAGAAGAGCCCAAAACAGGTAGGTATACGCCAATTCTTTAATTTCAAGGAAGCAGTTGTAGAAACATCAGTGCTGTCCACAAAGTCTTTTTGCCAAGCCCAACGTGTTTCGTTTAGACCACTTCTTCAGGGGCTCTGGAAAACAGTCTGTTCTCCGGTGATTTTTGGTGGCACTATTTGATATTTGGATTACTCCGCTCCAGGGGCGTGACCACAACCGTGGCCTCCTGGTAATCGTAGTGTTGCCGTACTTCTCAAGTGAGCTGCCTCAAGTGTGAATGCCAATATATACGAATAACCTCCAATTGGAGTGTGGTTACAAGTTCTGGGGGACCACACTGCTTTTTAATCCTCAAAATTACGGCACCTGTTTCCTTTACAATCCCGCTAGTGACAGGGCTGCTGAGGTGTTGACCAACACCGGGGCTTGCTTCCATGGCTCGGACAAGCCGTACCAAATTCCAACACAGTTCGTCCGTGTACAGAAGAGCCCACAACAGGTAGGTATACGCCAATTCTTTAATTTCAAGGAAGCAGTTGAGGAAACATCACTGCTGTCCACAAAGTCTTTTTGCCATGCCCAACGCGTTTCGTTTAGACCACTTCATCAGGGGCTCTGGAAAATAGTCTGTACTCCGGTAATTTTTGGGGGCACTATTTGATGTTTGGATTACTCCGCCCCTAGGGGCGTGACCACAACCGTGGCCTCCTGGTAATCGTAGTGTTGCCTTACTTCTCAAGTGAGCTTGCGTGAATGTGACTGCCAATATATATGAATAACCTCCAAGTGGAGTGTGGCTACTAGTTCTGGGGCACCACACTGCTTTTTAATCCTCAAAATTACGGCACCTGTTTCCTTTACATTCCCGGTAGTGACGGGGCTGCTGGTGTGTCGACTGACACCGG
This sequence comes from Lissotriton vulgaris, assembly GCF_964263255.1. Taxonomy (NCBI): domain Eukaryota; kingdom Metazoa; phylum Chordata; class Amphibia; order Caudata; family Salamandridae; genus Lissotriton; species Lissotriton vulgaris. Next base: position 1,085,221,620 of record NC_141694.1, on the reverse strand, counting down.
GGCTTGCTTCCACGGCTCGGACAAGCTGTACCAAATTCCAACAAAGTTCGTCTGTGTACAGAAGAGCCCACAGCAGGTAGGTATACTCCAATTCTTTAATTTCAAGGAAGCAGTTGTAGAAACATCAGTGCTGTCCACAAAGTCTTTTTGCCAAGCCCAACACGTTTCGTTTAGACCAGTTCATCAGGGGCTCTGGAAAACAGTCTGTTCGCCGGTGATTTTTGGTGGCACTATTTGTTATTTGGATTACTCCGCCCCCGGGGTCGTGACCACAACCGTGGCCTCCTGGTAATCGTAGTTTTACCGTACTTCTCAAGTGAGCTGCCTTGAGTGTGACTGCCAATATATACAAATAACCTCCAAGTGGAGAATGGTTACAAGTTCTGGGGCACCACACTGCTTTTGAATCATCAAAAAGTACGGCACCTGTTTCCTTTACATTCCCGCTAGTGACTGGGCTGCTGGGGTGTCGACCGACACCGGGGCTTGCTTCCACGGCTTGGACAAGCCGTACCAAATTCCAACAAAGGTCGTCCATGTACAGAAGAGCCCACAACAGGTAGGTAAATGCCAATTCTTTAATTTCAGGGAAGCAGTTGTAGAAACATCAGTGCTGTCCACAAAGTCTTTTCGCCAAGGCCAACGTATTTCGTTTAGACCACTTCATCAGGGGCTCTGGAAAACAATCTGTACTCCGGAAATTTTTGGCGGCACTATTTGATGTTTGGATTACTCCACCCCCAGGGACGTGAACACAACCGTGGCCTCCTGGTAATCTTAGTGTTGCCGTACTTCTCAAGTGAGCTGCCGTGAATGTGACTGCCATTATATATGAATAACCTCCAAGTGGAGTGTGGTTACAAGTTCTGGGACACCACACTGCTTTTTAATCCTCAAAATTACGGCACCTGTTTCTTTTACATTCCCGCTAGTGACGGAGCTGCTGGGGTGTTGACCAACACCGGGGCTTGCTTCCACGGCTCTGACAAGCCGTACCAAATTCCAACAAACTTCGTCCGTGTACGGAAGAGCCCACAACAGGTAGGTATACACCAATTCTTTTTTTTCAAGAAAGCAGTTGTAGAAACATCAGTGCTGTCCACAAAGTCTTTTTGCCAAGCCCAACGCGTTTTGTTTAGACCACTTTATCAGGGGCTCTGGAAAACAGTCTGTTCTCCGGTGATTTTTGGTGCCACCATTTGATATTTGGATTACTCCGCCCCCAGGGGCGTGACCACAACTGAGGCCTCCTGGTAATCGTAGTGTTGCCGTACCTCTCAAGTGGGCTGCCTTGAGTGTGACTGCCAATATATATACAAATAACCTCCAAGTGGAATGTGGTTACAAGTTCTGAGGCACCACACTGCTTTTTAATTCTTAAAATTACGGCAACTGTTTCCTTTACATTCCCGGTAGTGACGGGGCTGCTGGGGTGTCAACTGACACCGGGGCTTGCTTCCACAGCTCAGACAAGCTGTACAAAATTCCAACAAAGTTTGTCCGTGTACAGAAGAGCCCACCACAGATAGGTGTACGCCAATTCTTTAATTCAAGGAAGCAGTTTTAGAAACATCAGTGCTGTCCACAAAGTCTTTTTGCCAAACCCAACGCGTTTCGTTTAGACAACTTCATCAGGGACCCTGGAAAACAGTCTGTTCTCCGGTGATTTTTGGTGACACTGTTTGATATTTGGATTACTCCGCCCCCAGGGGCATGACCACAACCGTGGCCTCCTGGTAATCGTAGTGTTGCCGTACTTCTCAAGTGAGCTGCCTTGAGTGTGACTGCCAATATATATGAATAACCTCCAAGTGGAGTGTGGTTACAAGTTCTGGGGCACCACACTGATTTTTAATCCTCAAAATTACGGCACCTGTTTCCTTTACATTCCCGCTAGTGACGGGGCTGCTGGGGTGTTGACCGACACCGAGGCTCTCTTCCATGGCTCAGACAAGCCGTACCGAATTCCAACAAACTTCGTCCGTGTACAGAAGAGCCCACAACAGGTAGGTATACACCAATTCTTTAATTTCAAGGAAGCAGTTGTAGAAACATCAGTGCTGTCCACAAGTCTTTTTGCAAAGTCCAACGCGTTTTGTTTAGACCACTTCATCAGGGGCTCTGGAAAACAGTCTGTACTCCTGTGATTTTTGGCGGCACTATTTGATGTTTGGATTACTCCGCCCCCAGGGGCGTGACCACAACCGTGGCCTCCTGGTAATCGTAGTGTTGCCGTACTTCTCAAGTGAGCTACCGTGAGTGTGACTGCCAATATGTACGAATAACCTCCAAGTGGAGTGCGGTTACAAGTTCTGGGACACCACACTGCTTTTTAATCCTCAAAATTACGGCACCCGTTTCCTTCACATTCCCAGTAGTGACCGGGCTGCTGGGGTGTCGACCGACACCGGGGCTTGCTTCCACGGCTCGGACAAGCCGTACCAAATTCCAACACATTTCGTCCGTGTACAGAAGAACCCACAACAGGTTGGTACATACCAATTCTTTAATTTAAAGGAAGCAGTTGTAGAAACATCAGTGCTGTCCAAAAGTCTTTTTGCCAAGCCCAACGCGTTTTGTTTAGACCACTTCATCAGGGGCTCTGTAAAACAGTCTGTTCTCCGGTGATTTTTGGTGGCACTATTTGATATTTAGATTACTCCGCTCCAGGGGCGTGACCACAACCGTGGCCTCCTGGTAATCGTAGTGTTGCCGTACTTCTCAAGTGAGCTGCCTTAAGTGTGACTGCCAATATATACAAATAACCTCCAAGTGGAGTGTGGTTACAAGTTCTGGGGGACCACACTGCTTTTTAATCCTCAAAATTACGGCACCTGTTTCCTTTACAATCCCGCTAGTGACAGGGCTGCTGGGGTGTCGACTGACACCGGGGCTTGCTTCCATGGATCGGACAAGCTGTACCAAATTCCAACAAAGTTTGTCCGTGTACAGAAGAGCCCACAACAGGTAGGTACACGCCAATTCTTTGATTTCAAGGAAGCAGTTGTAGAAACATCAGCGCTGTCCAGAATGTCTTTTTGCCAAGCCCAACGCGTTTTGTTTAGACCACTTCATCAGGGGCTCTGGAAAACAGTCTGTACTCCTGTGATTTTTGGCGGCATTATTTGATGTTTGGATTACTCCGCCCCCAGGGGCGTGACCACAACCGTGGCCTACTGGTAATCGTAGTGTTGCCGTACTTCTCAAGTGAGCTGCCGTGATTGTGACTGCCAATATATACGAATAACCTCCAAGTGGAGTGTGGTTACAAGTTCTGGGGCACCAAACTGCTTTTTAATCCTCAAAATTACGGCACCTGTTTCCTTTACATTCCCGGTAGTGACGGGGCTGCTGGGGTGTCGACCGACACCAGGGCTTGCTTCCACGGCTCGGACAAGCCGTACCAAATTCCAACAAAGTTTGTCCGTGTACAGAAGAGCCCAAAACAGGTAGGTATACGCCAATTCTTTAATTTCAAGGAAGCAGTTGTAGAAACATCAGTGCTGTCCACAAAGTCTTTTTGCCAAGCCCAACGTGTTTCGTTTAGACCACTTCATCAGGGGCTCTGGAAAACAGTCTGTTCTCCGGTGATTTTTGGTGGCACTATTTGATATTTGGATTACTCCGCTCCAGGGGCGTGACCACAACCGTGGCCTCCTGGTAATCGTAGTGTTGCCGTACTTCTCAAGTGAGCTGCCTCAGGGGCTCTGGAAAACAATCTGTACTCCGGAAATTTTTGGCGGCACTATTTGATGTTTGGATTACTCCACCCCCAGGGACGTGACCACAACCGTGGCCTCCTGGTAATCTTAGTGTTGCCGTACTTCTCAAGTGAGCTGCCGTGAATGTGACTGCCATTATATATGAATAACCTCCAAGTGGAGTGTGGTTACAAGTTCTGGGACACCACACTGCTTTTTAATCCTCAAAATTACGGGACCTGTTTCTTTTACATTCCCGCTAGTGACGGAGCTGCTGGGGTGTTGACCAACACCGGGGCTTGCTTCCACGGCTCTGACAAGCCGTACCAAATTCCAACAAACTTCGTCCGTGTACGGAAGAGCCCACAACAGGTAGGTATACACCAATTCTTTTTTTTCAAGAAAGCAGTTGTAGAAACATCAGTGCTGTCCACAAAGTCTTTTTGCCAAGCCCAACGCGTTTTGTTTAGACCACTTTATCAGGGGCTCTGGAAAACAGTCTGTTCTCCGGTGATTTTTGGTGCCACCATTTGATATTTGGATTACTCCGCCCCCAGGGGCGTGACCACAACTGAGGCCTCCTGGTAATCGTAGTGTTGCCGTACCTCTCAAGTGGGCTGCCTTGAGTGTGACTGCCAATATATATACAAATAACCTCCAAGTGGAATGTGGTTACAAGTTCTGAGGCACCACACTGCTTTTTAATTCTTAAAATTACGGCAACTGTTTCCTTTACATTCCCGGTAGTGACGGGGCTGCTGGGGTGTCAACTGACACCGGGGCTTGCTTCCACAGCTCAGACAAGCTGTACAAAATTCCAACAAAGTTTGTCCGTGTACAGAAGAGCCCACCACAGATAGGTGTACGCCAATTCTTTAATTCAAGGAAGCAGTTTTAGAAACATCAGTGCTGTCCACAAAGTCTTTTTGCCAAACCCAACGCGTTTCGTTTAGACAACTTCATCAGGGACCCTGGAAAACAGTCTGTTCTCCGGTGATTTTTGGTGACACTGTTTGATATTTGGATTACTCCGCCCCCAGGGGCATGACCACAACCGTGGCCTCCTGGTAATCGTAGTGTTGCCGTACTTCTCAAGTGAGCTGCCTTGAGTGTGACTGCCAATATATATGAATAACCTCCAAGTGGAGTGTGGTTACAAGTTCTGGGGCACCACACTGATTTTTAATCCTCAAAATTACGGCACCTGTTTCCTTTACATTCCCGCTAGTGACGGGGCTGCTGGGGTGTTGACCGACACCGAGGCTCTCTTCCATGGCTCAGACAAGCCGTACCGAATTCCAACAAACTTCGTCCGTGTACAGAAGAGCCCACAACAGGTAGGTATACACCAATTCTTTAATTTCAAGGAAGCAGTTGTAGAAACATCAGTGCTGTCCACAAGTCTTTTTGCAAAGTCCAACGCGTTTTGTTTAGACCACTTCATCAGGGGCTCTGGAAAACAGTCTGTACTCCTGTGATTTTTGGCGGCACTATTTGATGTTTGGATTACTCCGCCCCCAGGGGCGTGACCACAACCGTGGCCTCCTGGTAATCGTAGTGTTGCCGTACTTCTCAAGTGAGCTACCGTGAGTGTGACTGCCAATATGTACGAATAACCTCCAAGTGGAGTGCGGTTACAAGTTCTGGGACACCACACTGCTTTTTAATCCTCAAAATTACGGCACCCGTTTCCTTCACATTCCCAGTAGTGACCGGGCTGCTGGGGTGTCGACCGACACCGGGGCTTGCTTCCACGGCTCGGACAAGCCGTACCAAATTCCAACACATTTCGTCCGTGTACAGAAGAACCCACAACAGGTTGGTACATACCAATTCTTTAATTTAAAGGAAGCAGTTGTAGAAACATCAGTGCTGTCCAAAAGTCTTTTTGCCAAGCCCAACGCGTTTTGTTTAGACCACTTCATCAGGGGCTCTGTAAAACAGTCTGTTCTCCGGTGATTTTTGGTGGCACTATTTGATATTTAGATTACTCCGCTCCAGGGGCGTGACCACAACCGTGGCCTCCTGGTAATCGTAGTGTTGCCGTACTTCTCAAGTGAGCTGCCTTAAGTGTGACTGCCAATATATACAAATAACCTCCAAGTGGAGTGTGGTTACAAGTTCTGGGGGACCACACTGCTTTTTAATCCTCAAAATTACGGCACCTGTTTCCTTTACAATCCCGCTAGTGACAGGGCTGCTGGGGTGTCGACTGACACCGGGGCTTGCTTCCATGGATCGGACAAGCTGTACCAAATTCCAACAAAGTTTGTCCGTGTACAGAAGAGCCCACAACAGGTAGGTACACGCCAATTCTTTAATTTCAAGGAAGCAGTTGTAGAAACATCAGCGCTGTCCAGAATGTCTTTTTGCCAAGCCCAACGCGTTTTGTTTAGACCACTTCATCAGGGGCTCTGGAAAACAGTCTGTACTCCTGTGATTTTTGGCGGCATTATTTGATGTTTGGATTACTCCGCCCCCAGGGGCGTGACCACAACCGTGGCCTACTGGTAATCGTAGTGTTGCCGTACTTCTCAAGTGAGCTGCCGTGATTGTGACTGCCAATATATACGAATAACCTCCAAGTGGAGTGTGGTTACAAGTTCTGGGGCACCAAACTGCTTTTTAATCCTCAAAATTACGGCACCTGTTTCCTTTACATTCCCGGTAGTGACGGGGCTGCTGGGGTGTCGACCGACACCAGGGCTTGCTTCCACGGCTCGGACAAGCCGTACCAAATTCCAACAAAGTTTGTCTGTGTACAGAAGAGCCCAAAACAGGTAGGTATACGCCAATTCTTTAATTTCAAGGAAGCAGTTGTAGAAACATCAGTGCTGTCCACAAAGTCTTTTTGCCAAGCCCAACGTGTTTCGTTTAGACCACTTCATCAGGGGCTCTGGAAAACAGTCTGTTCTCCGGTGATTTTTGGTGGCACTATTTGATATTTGGATTACTCCGCTCCAGGGGCGTGACCACAACCGTGGCCTCCTGGTAATCGTAGTGTTGCCGTACTTCTCAAGTGAGCTGCCTCAAGTGTGAATGCCAATATATACGAATAACCTCCAATTGGAGTGTGGTTACAAGTTCTGGGGGACCACACTGCTTTTTAATCCTCAAAATTACGGCACCTGTTTCCTTTACAATCCCGCTAGTGACAGGGCTGCTGAGGTGTTGACCAACACCGGGGCTTGCTTCCATGGCTCGGACAAGCCGTACCAAATTCCAACACAGTTCGTCCGTGTACAGAAGAGCCCACAACATGTAGGTATACGCCAATTCTTTAATTTCAAGGAAGCAGTTGAGGAAACATCACTGCTGTCCACAAAGTCTTTTTGCCAAGCCCAACGCGTTTCGTTTAGACCACTTCATCAGGGGCTCTGGAAAATAGTCTGTACTCCGGTAATTTTTGGGGGCACTATTTGATGTTTGGATTACTCCGCCCCTAGGGGCGTGACCACAACCGTGGCCTCCTGGTAATCGTAGTGTTGCCTTACTTCTCAAGTGAGCTTGCGTGAATGTGACTGCCAATATATATGAATAACCTCCAAGTGGAGTGTGGCTACTAGTTCTGGGGCACCACACTGCTTTTTAATCCTCAAAATTACGGCACCTGTTTCCTTTACATTCCCGGTAGTGACGGGGCTGCTGGTGTGTCGACTGACACCGGGGCTTGCTTCCACGGCTCGGACAAGCTGTACCAAATTCCAACAAAGTTCGTCCGTGTACAGAAGAGCCCACAGCAGGTAGGTATACGCCAATTCTTTAATTTCAAGGAAGCAGTTGTAGAAACATCAGTGCTGTCCACAAAGTCTTTTTGCCAAGCCCAACACGTTTCGTTTAGACCAGTTCATCAGGGGCTCTGGAAAACAGTCTGTTCGCCGGTGATTTTTGGTGGCACTATTTGTTATTTGGATTACTCCGCCCCCGGGGTCGTGACCACAACCGTGGCCTCCTGGTAATCGTAGTTTTACCGTACTTCTCAAGTGAGCTGCCTTGAGTGTGACTGCCAATATATACAAATAACCTCCAAGTGGAGAATGGTTACAAGTTCTGGGGCACCACACTGCTTTTGAATCATCAAAATTACGGCACCTGTTTCCTTTACATTCCCGCTAGTGACTGGGCTGCTGGGGTGTCGACCGACACCGGGGCTTGCTTCCACGGCTCGGACAAGCCGTACCAAATTCCAACAAAGGTCATCCATGTACAGAAGAGCCCACAACAGGTAGGTAAATGCCAATTCTTTAATTTCAGGGAAGCAGTTGTAGAAACATCAGTGCTGTCCACAAAGTCTTTTCGCCAAGGCCAACGTATTTCGTTTAGACCACTTCATCAGGGGCTCTGGAAAACAATCTGTACTCCGGTAATTTTTGGCGGCACTATTTGATGTTTGGATTACTCCACCCCCAGGGACGTGACCACAACCTTGGCCTCCTGGTAATCTTAGTGTTGCCGTACTTCTCAAGTGAGCTGCCGTGAATGTGACTGCCATTATATATGAATAACCTCCAAGTGGAGTGTGGTTACAAGTTCTGGGACACCACACTGCTTTTTAATCCTCAAAATTACGGCACCTGTTTCTTTTACATTCCCGCTAGTGACGGAGCTGCTGGGGTGTTGACCAACACCGGGGCTTGCTTCCACGGCTCTGACAAGCCGTACCAAATTCCAACAAACTTCGTCCGTGTACGGAAGAGCCCACAACAGGTAGGTATACACCAATTCTTTTTTTTCAAGAAAGCAGTTGTAGAAACATCAGTGCTGTCCACAAAGTCTTTTTGCCAAGCCCAACGCGTTTTGTTTAGACCACTTTATCAGGGGCTCTGGAAAACAGTCTGTTCTCCGGTGATTTTTGGTGCCACCATTTGATATTTGGATTACTCCGCCCCCAGGGGCGTGACCACAACTGAGGCCTCCTGGTAATCGTAGTGTTGCCGTACCTCTCAAGTGGGCTGCCTTGAGTGTGACTGCCAATATATATACAAATAACCTCCAAGTGGAATGTGGTTACAAGTTCTGAGGCACCACACTGCTTTTTAATTCTTAAAATTACGGCAACTGTTTCCTTTACATTCCCGGTAGTGACGGGGCTGCTGGGGTGTCAACTGACACCGGGGCTTGCTTCCACAGCTCAGACAAGCTGTACAAAATTCCAACAAAGTTTGTCCGTGTACAGAAGAGCCCACCACAGATAGGTGTACGCCAATTCTTTAATTCAAGGAAGCAGTTTTAGAAACATCAGTGCTGTCCACCAAGTCTTTTTGCCAAACCCAACGCGTTTCGTTTAGACAACTTCATCAGGGGCTCTGGAAAACAGTCTGTACTCCTGTGATTTTTGGCGGCACTATTTGATGTTTGGATTACTCCGCCCCCTGGGGCGTGACCACAACCGTGGCCTCCTGGTGATCGTAGTGTTGCCGTACTTCTCAAGTGAGCTGCCGTGAGTGTGACTGCCAATATATACGAATAACCTCCAAGTGGAGTGTGGTTACAAGTTCTGGGGCACCACACTGCTTTTTAATCCTCAAAATTACGGCACCTGTTTCCTTTACATTCCCGGTAGTGACGGGGCTGCTGGTGTGTCGACTGACACCGGGGCTTGCTTCCATGGATCGGACAAGCTGTACCAAATTCCAACAAAGTTTGTCCGTGTACAGAAGAGCCCACAACAGGTAGGTACACGCCAATTCTTTAATTTCAAGGAAGCAGTTGTAGAAACATCAGTGCTGTCCACAAAGTCTTTTTGCCAAGCCCAACGCATTTCGTTTAGACCAGTTCATCAGGGGCTCTGGAAAACAGTCTGTTCTCCGGTGATTTTTGGTGTCACTATTTGATATTTGGATTACTCCGCCCCCAGGGGCCTGACCACAACCGTGGCCTCCTGGTAATCTTAGTTTTGCCATACTTCTCAAGTGAGCTGCCTTGAGTGTGACTGCCAATATATACGAATAACCTCCAAGTGGAGTGTGGTTACAAGTTCTGGGGCACCACACTGATTTTTAATCCTCAAAATGACTGCACCTGTTTCCTTTACATTCCCGCTAGTGACAGGGCTGCTGGGGTGTCGACCGACACCGGGGCTTGCTTCCACGGCTCGGAAAAGCCGTACCAAATTCCAACAAAGTTCGTCCGTGTACAGAAGAGCCCACAACAGGTAGGTATACGCCAATTCATTGATTTCAAGGAAGCAGTTGTAAAAACATCAGTGCTGTCCACAAGTCTTTTTGCCAAGCCCAACGCGTTTTGTTTGGACCACTTCATCAGGGGCTCTGGAAAACAGTCTGTACTCCTGTGATTTTTGGCGGCACTATTTGATGTTTGGATTACTCCGCCCCCTGGGGCTTGACCACAACCGTGGCCTCCTGGTGATCGTAGTGTTGCCGTACTTCTCAAGTGAGATGCCGTGAGTGTGACTGCCAATATATACGAATAACCTCCAAGTGGAATGTGGTTACAAGTTCTGGGGCACCACACTGCTTTTTAATCCTCAAAATTACTGCACCTGTTTCCTTTACATTCCCGGTAGTGACGGGGCTGCTGGTGTGTCGACTGACACCGGGGCTTGCTTCCATGGCTCGGACAAGCTGTACCAAATTCCAACAAAGTTTGTCCGTGTACAGAAGAGCCCACAACAGGTAGGTACACGCCAATTCTTTAATTTCAAGGAAGCAGTTGAAGAAAGATCAGTGCTGTCCACAAAGTCTTTTTGCCAAGCCCAACGCGTTTTGTTTAGACCAGTTAATCAGGGGCTCTGGAAAACAGTCTGTTCTCCAGTGATTTTTGGTGGCACTATTTGATATTTGGATTACTCCGCCCCCAGGGGCCTGACCACAACCGTGGCCTCCTGGTAATCTTAGTTTTGCCGTACTTCTCAAGTGAGCGGCCTTGAGTGTGACTGCCAATATATACGAATAACCTCCAACTGGAGTGTGGTTACAAGTTCTAAGGCACCGCACTGCTTTTTATTCCTTAAAAGTACGGTACCTGTTTCCTTTACATTCCCGCTAGTGACAGGACTGCTGGGGTGTCGACCGACACCTGGGCTTGCTTCGACGGCTCGGACAAGCCGTACCAAATTCCAACAAACTTCGTCTGTGTACAGAAGAGCACACAACAGGTAGGTCTACTCCAATTCTTCAATTTCAAGGAAGCAGTTGTAGAAACATCAGTGCTGTCCACAAAGTCTTTTTGCCAAGCCCAACACGTTTTGTTTAGACCACTTCATCAGGGGCTCTGGAAAACAGTCTGTACTCCTGTGATTTTTGGTGGCACTATTTGATGTTTGGATTACTCCTCCCCAGGGGCGTGACCACAACCGTGGCCTCCTGGTAATCGTAGTGTTGCCGTACTTCTCAAGTGAGCTGCCATGAGTGTGACTGCCAATATATACGAATAACCTCCAAGTGGAGAATGGTTACAAGTTCTCGGGCACCCCACTGCTTTTTAATCCTCAAAATTATGGCATCTGTTTCCTTTACATTCCCGCTAGTGACAGGGCTGCTGGGGTGTCGACCGACACCGGGGCTTGCTTCCACGGCTCGGACAAGCAGTACCAAATTCCAACAAAGGTCGTCTGTGTACATAAGAGCCCACAACAGGTAGGTATACGCCAATTCTTTAATTTCAAGGAAGCAGTTGTAGAAACATCAGTGCTGTCCAAAAAGTCTTTTTGCCAAGCCCAACGTGTTTCGTTTAGACCACTTCATCAGGGGCTCTGGAAAACAGTCTGTTCTCCAGTGATTTTTGGTGGCACTATTTGATATTTGGATTACTCCGCCCCCAGGGGCGTGACCACAACCGTGGCCTCCTGGTAATCGTAGTGTTGCCGTACTTCTCAAGTGAGCTGCCTTGAGTGTGACTGCCAATATATATACAAATAACATCCAAGTGGAATGTGGTTACAAGTTCTGGGGCACCACACTGCTTTTTAATCCTCAAAATTACGGCACCTGTTTCTTTTACATTCCCGCTAGTGACAGGACTGCTGGGGTGTCGACCAACACTGGGGCTTGCTTCCACGGCTCGGACAAGCCGGACCAAATTCCAACAAAGTTCATCCATGTACAGAAGAGCCCACAACAGGTAGGTATACGCCAATTCTTTAATTTCATGGAAGCAGTTGTAGAAACATCAGTGCTATCCACAAAGTCTTTTTGCCAAGCCCAACGTGTTTCGTTTAGACCACTTCATCAGGGGCTCTGGAAAACAGTCTGTACTCCGGTGATTTTTGGTGGCACAATATATATATATATATATATATATATATATATATATATATATATATATATATATATATATATATATATATATATATATATATATATATATATATATATATATATATATATATATATATATTACCTACTGGCGGTTGCCAGTAGGTAGTTATAGTTAGGACCTACTTTCTATTGGAAATCCACAACATTCTATTTGGAATAACTTTGTCGCCGGTGGACGAATCTTCGCGAATTTCTCCAAGACAATGGCCTGCTCCGCTCCTTCCCTGAAAATGTAGGGGTGATTCCTCAAGTGGGGGCTTAGAAAAAATGGGGGTCCCAAAACATGTTTCCCCATGCAGTTTTCCACAGGGACCTTTAGCCAGGGCTGCAGCCCGAACGGCTGAACGGAATTACACCAAATTTGGTAGAGAGGAAGAGTTTTGTTCATAGATTGTGATTTTTGTTCACTGGTGTAAATCCGTTCAGTAGTTCCTGAGAAAATCAAAAGTGATATCTAGAGATGAAGTACTGCACGCATACGGAAATTTGTACAATTACGAGCACGAACTGCCTGCTGATTGAATGTCAACTGTCTGTCAACACTCGAAACCAAGAAGTGTTGGCAGCCATCTTGTGCCTCGGTAGAACCGAGTCACAAGAAAACAGTAAAACAAAGTTGAAACATAAGGAAAGGGGGCAGTGTAGAAACATCCTGACCTTCTGGGCCTGCTCAGGGGGTACCACATGGATCTTTTTTTTTTTTTTAAATAAGAAATCGCGTGGTACGCGTTTAGTACGCGTGCGCGTTGGAAAAGGAAAAAAAACCTAGAAGTTTGTTTTATTCTTAATTAGCCCCTAGGGGCAATTTTTTTCCATAATGGGTGGATTTTAATGCCCCCCGCAGCCCCCGGGACCGCCACCCTCTCTGTATTTTTTTTTTAAAGTATGTTTTCAGCTCCCCCTCCCCCGTACATGCCCCGGGGACTGCCACCTTCCTGAGGCAGTAATATGTTCAATGACCTTTCAGCCCCGGGGACCTGCACTCCCCGGGGCGTTTTAATGTTGGGAGGGGGTCGCGTGGCCCCCCTCCTGGAGCCCTTGATGGCCCTGTGGACCACAGCCGCCCATGGCTGGCTCCTGCAGTGTCTCGGGGTGCTTACCCCCGCGACACTGCTATTTGCTTTGGTAGGGCGGGAGCGTCGCGGTTCCCACTTTACGCCGGCAAACAGCTTTCCTGTTTGAAAGAGAGAGCAAGTTAAACTGCTCTCTCTTTCAAGTAGGAAAGCAGATTGCTTTTCGGTAGAGGGAGCAGCATGTAAGCTGCTCTCTCTGACAAAGCAATGCCTACTCTCGAAGGACGCGGGGAGTCGTCTGGGATCATGGGGTATTGGGGCTAAAAAAACTGTTCTTTTTGTGAACTTTACTGGTGAAAAAAAGAGCTATATTTCTATGATAGTATGTGAAACTTTCAGGTTTTATTTGTGTACCAGTTGTACTCTCTATGCATGAGCAGCCTCGTTTCCAAGCCCATGTTTCTTTCTTTTTCTTCAAGTTCGCCAAGCAAAGCTGTCCTCATTTCAGGTATTAAATTTGCCGCTTTGTTTTCACGGGCCGTGTGTGTCATTCGTTGCTATACTTTTGTAATATATTAATAATTATTTTCTATTTATATTTATTTGAAACATATTGCTGAGGCGCCAAACGTTGATTACATACTCTGTGCACCGCCATTTTAGTAGTTTTCCTCCGTTATTTTTATTATACCTGTTACTTTCATTTTACCCTCCGCCTATCTTCTTTGTGATCGATGAGATTTCCTGCCACAGACACCACGTGTTTGTCCTTGGCCTCCGATGTTATCAGACTTGGTCACACGCATACCTAAAAACTAATTTGAGGCACGTAAGCCACAGCCATTACAATGCGTGTCCTTCACCAGAAAGCCATTATCATGCTTATACCTTTATCATGGGTGGTAAATGTATACTAGTTGTAAAAGCATGCGTGGTAAAGCCATATGTGTGCTAATGGCTTTGTGGTGATGATCACGCGTGCTTATGACCGCGTTGTAATGGCTGTTTCCCCCCAATGGACACTGCAGCAACCGGGTCTGGGCGTCGTGGACTCGAGGGCACTAGGCGCAGGGCCATGCAGCCCCTCTCATACAATATAGAAATCTTTTGGGGTTGATTGTTTCCGTTTTTTGAAGGGCGTTTTTGAGGCCCACACACTTAGTTTTATAGGGGGGTAGGTTTGCACGGAAAATGTCACAAGAGGTTTGTAAATGTGGTACATATTGTTTTGTTTTAGTTTGATTTCTTTTCTATTTTGTAGTCCATCCAGAGAAAAAATAACTTATTGTACAGTTAGTAGTTTTCAATCCTACTCTTGAACATCTTACTATAGTACTTCAAATTATAAATATTATTTTTATTGTGGACCGTCACCCCCCAAAAAAAGAAGTATGTTGTTTTTTTTATTAACTTTTATTAAAACAACAATAACTGTAAACATAACTTAATGATAACAATATAATAAACAAGTACAAAAATAACTTTAATAAAACATTATAAACAAATTGCGATGTGGACTCCAAAAGACGTACAATAGGTAATCTGCAAAACAAAAAAAAAATTAGAGTTTAAAATTATGTAGATGTGAGTAGATGAGGTGAAACATTACAAGTCAAGGTAAGTGCAGTGTGCCTAGTACATTTCACTTCTGTTATAGTCCCAAGTTCAAGTGGTGTCTATATGGAAGTGCCTATTGTGTTACTGACACAAAAGTGGCACAGCGGGATTGTAAATACAGCAATTTATTTATAATGCATTGCAATGGAGGCATTGTATATCTAGGCCGCTGTGCTTACCTTATATAAACATTGCGGCCACCAGAGTTCACAACTTCAATTCAACTCTGCTTCTGCACGTCAAAGTAGACAGCAGTGTCTATAACTTTAAAAGAGAAAGAGAAATGATGTCACAGAGAGTGGGAGAGAGAAAACAACATTAAAACTGTCTCGCAGAGTCTGGAGTTGGGAGTTTTTTTAAAAAAGTTAGACGCAGATCTACAAGCGCCTTTCGCCACTTTTCCCATGTTACAAGTGACACAAAAGTAGCACAATAAGCTTGTAGATGTGTTCCTCAGACTGTTGTAACCTATTTATCGTCACTGCTCTGTGGTAATTATACATTTCTACACAGTCAAGCTGCTGCACACTATCAACTCTCTCGTTTCACAGATAATTTGTTGTTGTTTCGGAAACAAGTTTGTTTGCTCACCTAGTGCCATAGACATGATGAAAAGAGGGTTGAAGCAGGCTTCACTGTAGCCTAAAGAGTTCACCACTTAAAACGGGTAAGGTTTTATACGGCACAGTGGAGACAGCAGCGTCCATAACTGTAAAAAAGAAAAAAAAACGATGTGAGAGACAGTAAGAAAGAGAGAGATAAAAGGACATTAAAAGTGGAAGAGAAACAGACGATGGGTGGTGGGATGAACCCGTTCGGCTAATGGGTATTGCGTGCCTGCTGCATACTACATATTCTCTCCTTTGACAGATAACTTGTTGATGTTTCGGAAAAAGCTTTACATTCAACCATATACGATCAATTAGAATAGAGGCCTGGGAAGGCCACATGAGGTAGCAATAAACATTAAAAGTCACAGGAGGATTAGGGGGGAGCAAATACGAAGAAGCACAAAGCATGTTGCGCACAAAAATAAAGTAAAACAGAGCTGAAAGCGGCATGTGACGCAGTAAAAAAATAATACTATTATGAACGCACAATTTATAACAATACAGGCTAAATCACGTGACTCAGTTCAAAAATATGACACACAAATTCATGCACGCACAATTTATTTAAAAAAGGCCTAGGAGGGCCCCGTAACGCAGTTGGAAATATTCCGATCAGCAATATACGATCAATTAGAATAGAGGCCTGGGAAGGCCATATGAGGCAGTAATACATATTAAAAGTCACGGGAGGATTAGGGGGGAGCAAATACGAAGAAGCACAAAGCATGCTGCACACAAAAATCAAGTAAAACAGAGCTGGGAGGGGCACGTGACGCAGTAAAAAAATAAGGTATGTTACACTTACAACGCAACTTTTACGTCGTAATGCTGTTACAACGCAGCTATTACAACGCAGGATCCATTACATCGGATGCCATTACAACGCATGGCATTACATAGCAGATGCTATTACAACGCATACCATTACATCGTAAGTATTGGTAAGTATATAATTTTTTTTATTTTATTTAATATTATATAATTGATTTAATTATTATTAATTATAAATAAAAATATTTATTTATGTTTTTAAATATTATAAATTAAATATATTAATTTAAGTAATTTTTTAAATAAGTATGAGTATAGGAGTATATGTTTTGGGGTACTGAGGTATATGTTTCGGGGTGTTTGGGTATTTTTAGGTTTTAGGGCAGGGTTTGGGTTTTGGGGTACAGGGGTGTTTTTAGGTTTTAGGGCAGGGTTTGGGTTTTGGGGTACAGGGGTGTTTTTAGGTTTTAGGGCAGGGTTTGGGTTTTGGGGTACAGGGGTGTTTTTAGGTTTTAGGGCAGGGTTTGGGTTTTGGGGTACAGGGGTGTTTTTAGGTTTTAGGGTAGGGTTTGGGTTTTGGGGTACAGGGGTGTTTTTAGGTTTTAGGGTAGGGTTTGGGTTTTGGGGTACAGGGGTGTTTTTAGGTTTTAGGGCAGGGTTTGGGTTTTGGGGTACAGGGGTGTTTTTAGGTTTTAGGGTAGGGTTTGGGTTTTGGGGTACAGGGGTGTTTTTAGGTTTTAGGGCAGGGTTTTGGGTTTTGGGGTACAGGGGTGTTTTTAGGTTTTAGGGCAGGGTTTTGGGTTTTGGGGTACAGGGGTGTTTTTAGGTTTTAGGGCAGGGTTTGGGTTTTGGGGTACAGGGGTGTTTTTAGGTTTTAGGGCAGGGTTTGGGTTTTGGGGTACAGGGGTGTTTTTAGGTTTTAGGGCAGGGTTTGGGTTTTGGGATAATTACATTATAATTACCATTTTTAAATTAATTAAAATATATTTAATAAATTAAATTAATTTTATTACATTAATTACATTTTTAAATTAAAATAACAAATCAAATAAATTATTTAAATTAATTTTATTTAATTTCAATTATAAAAATATGTACATTAAATTAATTTCATTATTTTAATTAAATTAAATTATTTCCATTTTTTATTAAAATTACATTTATTAAATAGATATAATTTTTTTAAATTAAATTAATGGCTATTTTAAAATGTATTTTAATTAAATTATTTAAATTAAATTAATTAAATTAACTTAAAAACATTTTTTTTTAAAAGGTATACTTACCTATACTTACGATGTAATGCCATGCGTTGTAATAGCATCTGCTATGTAATGCCATGCGTTGTAATGGCATCCGATGTAATGGATCCTGCGTTGTAAAAATTCCGTTGTAACGGAATGCGTTGTAAAAATCTGCGTTGTACTGACACCAATCCAAAAAATAATACTATTAATGAACGCACAATTTAAAACAATACAGGCTAAATCACGTGACACAGTTAAAAAATACTACACAGAAATTCATGCACGCACAATTTATTTAAAAAAGGCCTAGGAGGGCCCCGTGACGCAGTTGGAAATATTCCGATCAGCAATATACGATCAATAGGAATAGAGGCCTGGGAAGGCCACATGAGGCAGCAATAAATATTAAAAGTCACAGGGGGATTATGAGGGAGCAAATACGATGAAGCACAAAGCATGTTGCTCAGAAAAATAAAGCAAAACAGAGTTGAGAGGGCCACGTGATGCAGTAAAAAAAAATACTATCATGCTGGTACAATTTACAGCGGACGCTGATGTTGTGACGGATTCTCTTACCTTTGCTTCTGTCGTCTCTTGTCTTGTCTTTGGCTAGGCCTGGGGTGGGCTGGGCGCGGGCGGCACCGCCACCGCACCTATGGTGGCCTGGCTAGGCGGCAGCAGCAGTGACACCACATTGAGTGTCACGAGTCCTCTTTTGTTCGACCAAACAGTTCGTAGTACAATCGACGACGGCAGTCTGTCTGTCATCGCAGCACAGGTAGGATCTTCAATGAGTGACCACTTGTAATCATTCTAGTAGCGTGCCTTGTGCTCTGATTTGACACTGAGAGGGTGATCGCACCATACTTTGTACTGCTAATGATACCACCTGCGTACCCGCGCATACGCTATAAATACGCTTTGACGTTATGCGTCACATCAAAGCTTCTGTGTGACGTCATGTATGGCGCCCTGTACCCGAAAGGCGCCAATGTTTTTAATTGTTTAAAAACATATATTTATGTATTTAATGTACATACTAAGGGTAGAAATTATCTGGGATAATTATGAAAACTGTTTTTTAAAACTTTTAACAATCGTATACTACTTTTAAAAGCAATTACACAAATCGCAACGGATCGTCATGCGTACTCGCATCGTAAGAGCATCGTAAGAGCACCGTAAGCACACCATAAGCGTACGCAAAGCCATGTGTCTTTAAAAGAAGAGATTTGATTGGTTCATAACACTTCCTATTCCGTCCTATTTTAATCATTCTATTTTGACTTTCAAAGAGATGCATCTCGTCTGATAATCCTGTCAAATAGAAGGAAGATCACCATAGTAAAAGCAACTGACTCATCTTCCAGCCATTCTTCAGAGGGAGATTTTATTCCTGAAGAACCTCCAAAGAAGAGGAAAGAAGCTCTAATTTGGAAGTGTTTTACTGTTCCTGAAGGGCAAAAAAAGGTTAATGCTCCAAAAGTAACCTGTAAAATTTGACAAACATTTCTTTGAAGGGGTGATCCATCTAAAAAATACTCATTTGGCACAGCAAATATGGTGCAACACGTGAAGAACTTGCACCCCAACAACTTTGCTCAAGCTGCAAGACGGAGGTTGCAGGACAACCCACCTGCTACTGCACCAAGCACATCAACTGCTGCAGCAGAATTTTCTGCAAGCAGTTCACAGACACAAATTAATGCTGATTTTGGTGATGTTAAAATTCTGTGCATTTATTGCGATAAACTTTTGTGTTATGGGGAACAGTCTATCGACCTGATAAAACGCAGGAAGCAGAAGCATCGCTGTCCTCAACATTAGGTTTTTTTTGTTCATTCTTTTATTCCTGTTAGACACTTTTTGGGTTTCAGTTTCATTTTTTTGGTTTTTTAAAAAAATTGTTGATAAAACACAAAAAAAATAGAAAACTAAAAACACAAAAAAACAGTTCTTCTAAGAACTACCTCAACTGGTCAAAGAAAGAGCCATATTTCTATGAAAAAATGTATAACTTTGTCTGAAAGTGTGGTGCATAAATCAATGAATGAATACATTAATAGTATATGGTGAATGTGAAAGTGCAGAACTATAAGGAACTGCTACAGCATAAATCTATAAGCAGTTTACATATAGTATACTGTAGCACCTCCGAAGCACTTGAATGTAACATATGTACATAAATATGTTACAAGTCTATGCTTCAACTTGCACTGCTGATGAAACTGCCTGGATGAATTTCTATGTGTTACGGGTGGATGTACAACCCCCATGTGCCTCTGTTAACACAGCCGTTGCGTCACATTTGTGAAGCACTGGTGGTGCAAAAGATGTGCCATGGTGAGTAGTATTTACAATGTGACACATCTGGAAGGTGCATCACAATATAAAGCCCTACGCCAGAAGGAGGTGATATCACAATACACAATAACTGGCATATGTCTGGGGAAGTACCACTTATTGTACATCTGCAGATTAGAGTTTTAATGTAGTGAATGGATTCTTTTACAACAGTGTATAGAAAAGCACATATTGCTGTATGGTCTCTACAATACTGAAACAGAAGTGTGATAGTGTTTACTGGAAGTGTAAGGATACAGATTTGGGAATTGAAGATATAAAAGACAAGTTTCCCGGGGCATAGAGCACTACATGCATAGTCTATAGGGGTTTTCTCAGGAACTACTCAACAGATTTACACCATTTAACAAAAAGCACAATCTGCGAACTGAACTCTACCTCGCTGCCAAATTTGGTGTAATTCCGTTACCGTACGCGTATGGTACAATTACCAAAAAAAAAACAATGAAAAAGGAATTATATAGAATTCAATTTTAATATATTAGAAGAAAAAAAATAATCCCCAAAATAATTTGGAATTTAGTTTTGTTATTATTTTACAATAAGAATATGAAATATAATTTTAAAATAAAATAAATATAAATATTTATATTAAAAATTTAAGAAATTAGTATAAAAAGAAAGAAATATAATAATTAATACATTTAGAAATTTTCATTTATAAAACTTTTGAAATTCACTGAAAAAACCATAGGTTTCACACACGTTATAGTTTGGAATTAGCATTTAAAAAACCTTGCCAATTCACTGAAAAAACCATATGTTTCAAACACGTTATAGTTAGGAATTAGCATGTTAAAAACCTTGCAAATTCACTGAAAAAACCATAGGTTTCACACATGTTATAGTTAGCTGGACATTTCACTCATACAAAACCATTGAAATTCCCCTGTTATAGTTAGTTCAGCTAACTATAACTCGCGCGCCCGCAATGCACTGCTGATGACGTCACATATACATCACTCATGACATGGTCAGTGACATCACTCATGACATCACTGATGACATCTCAAATTACATCACTGATGACATCACTGATGACATCATCCTTGTGAAAGAGTGGAAGACCTCCTCTCACCCTAATATAACCTTATAACATGTGTGAAACCTATGTCAGTCAGTCAGTCAATCAAAAAGATAACTTTATTTTGTTTGTCACAACCATAAAGCACACAGTGTGAAACCTATGGTTTTTTCAGTGAATTTGCAAGGTTTTTTTAAATGCTAATTCCTAACTATAACGTCTGTGAAACCTATGATTTTTTCAGTATATATATATATATATATATATATATATATATTCACTGAAAAAAACATAGGTTATAGACCATATATAGTTAGGAATTAGCATTTACAAAACCTTGAAAATTCACTGAAAAAACCATTGGTTATAGACCATATATAGTTAGGAATTAGCATTTTCAAAACCTTAATTTACTCGCACAAAACCATAGAAATTCGCATATATAGTTACTTGCAATAACTATATATCGCGCACCCGCAATCCACTGCTGATGATGTCACATATTACATCATTCATGACATGGTCAGTGACATCACTGATGACATCATCCAGTGACTGTATGTTTCTGTAAAGTTAAAATATGTCTTACATATTGAAAAATGAGTGGATGTATAAGTGTCTGGATGAAGGATTTAGTAGGTGCATGACTGACTGTATGAGAGAGTGATTAAATGTGTCTCACTGAGTGCATTGGTTAGTGACTAAACTGTCTGAATGTGTGCATCAGTATGTCTGTTGTTGTGTAAGATGCTGCATGTGTTAATCAGTACCTATATGAGTAACTATTTGGGTTATTGATTGGTTGCCCAAGTATTTGTATGGGAGAACGAGTGTGTGTGTGTAGGTGTCTGAGAGGTGTGTGACTGTGCATAGATGTGTGAGCAGTTGATTCACTAGATGTATGGGTTCAAAACTGCATGTGGAAACAGCTGTCTGGGTGGTTGACTGTGTGCATGAGTGTATTGGTGAGTGAATGGATATCTCAGTGCTACATGTCAAAGTAAGTACATATGTAAAACACAGTACATGTGAGAGTTGACATATATAAATAACTGTATAAGAGCTAGTGAATGTGTCAGTGGCTGCATGGATCATTGAAAACTTGTATCAGTGATTGTATAAGAGAGTAAATATGTGTTAGAATATGTTTGAATAAGTAAGGTGTGTATAACTGTATAGTTGATGAAATGGAGGTGTGATTGATTCTTTGCATGACTGGCTAGGTGTATGAGTAACTCCATGGATGAGTGACAATCTGTGAATGTCTGTTTACTATGAGTGTATCTAAGGTTATATTAGAGCAGAGTTCTTCAATCTGTGGGGCGCGCCCCCCTAGGGGGGCGCGACACCATCTCAGGGGGGACGCGAATTCATCCCTGAAATCTCACCTTTGTCCTCTACTGTCACACATCGGCGCAATTCTACTTTACCAGCAGGCAGAGTCGCACCTAGAGTCAAATTTCGGGAGGAGGGGCTGATTCTTGAAGCAAACAGAAGAGGCGAGCTGCAGGGGCCCTAAAAAGGGGTGAAAACACCAAAGCCTCATTAACATGAAAAAAGGTCTTAAAGACCTGTGAAGTGCTCGGCGGCTGTGTGCGCCCGGGAGCTGTGTCTCCAGGGCTGACACACACTGGGTGGGGTGGGGGAGGGGGGGAGGGGGTTTGAGGGGCTGAAGCCCTTGGAGTACAATGGGCGTTGGGCGCCTGAATATATATATATATATATATAGCGCTCCTGTTACCTCGCACACAAGCATAACCAAAGAGTTACACAATATTTACTTTTTAATTCACCCCGACAATCGGTACTCCAAGATGTGTCTTGAACAGAGGCTTCATATTTAACGTTTCAAAAATCAGTGGAATGTCCGACTGTTTCCTTATATATTCAGGATATGCCGGGATGCACCCGTCAAGCCCCAAGATGCATTGCCGCTGATCAAAGAACGTCACTGCAGAAATGACTTTACTAAAACAATTTAGATGTGGCATTCAGACAATGAGGCTTTTGTGCGGCTGCAATTAATCATAAAGAAATTACATGTAGTAGATACTGCGTCACGCTGGTGAGTATTCAGCTTAACTCTTCTAGGAGATGGTTCTTGCTGGAGAAATAACCACCAAGCAGGTGACTTACACAAGATGTTAAAGAAAATTTAACGTTGAGGCTGGAGAGTCCACTGGGTCGTGATGGAAGAGCATTTACAAATGAATGTCTTAATAACATTGCTTTTCTACTGAAATCCTGAATCTGTGATGCACGGTTAGAAATTTACTAAATACATAAATTTTTTCGTGAACCTAAATTCAACTTAGGCAAACAAAAAAAGATAGTGAATCGGTCATCAGATCTCATATCACCAGGGAGGGGGCCTGTGGCAGTCACAGGTAAAACACCAGCCTGAAGCCTGAGCACCTGCAACCCCTGCGCCGGCCCTGTAGGTTACATGTGTCATTCGTCCCGTCTAGCTCTAGGTAAGAGAGCTTTTCTAACATTGCTGGGCATTTGGTGCTGCGCAGTTTCCGGGGCGGGTGGAGGCTTGTTCGGTGGTAAAGACGAAAGGTTGGAGGGGGAGGGAGGGAAATGCACCCTGCATTCAGACAACTTGCTCCTTATTCTCACCCTTCACTTTCATGCTCAACCTGCACTCACAGCGATCACAATGCCCTCACACTGACCCCCATGCACTCACACCATTCACCCTGCACTCAGTGATCACTGCTCTCACAATGCACTTGTGCGGTTTTCCCTGTGCCTCAACCTGCAGCCACACAAGCACACTACCCACCCTGCATTCATGTGACACTTCACTCACCTGGCCCCCTCACTGCTCAATCTGCAATCTCACTTAAACAAGCTCATCACGAACCATGCATTCATTACTCCCACTCTGCACTAACATGCACACCCAAATTCATATGGTCACCTCACTCACCATGCAGTCACTCCATTTACCCTACTCTCACACTGTCGCATATATCACTGTGCACTCACACGAGCACTCCTGCCACCCTCACAGCACAGAGGATTAATGTGCCTGCTACAAAGAAGGTGCACTATGCAGATCAAAGAACTGAGGGACATATGTTCAAGGAAGTTTTGGAGTGAGGCGTTAGCAGTCATGGGTTAAGGCCTCTCTCTGCCACTTCAGAAACGGAAAGCTGCACCATATTTACAACAATATGGTGCAGCCTTGCGTTTCCCCTGCGCTGGTGCTGCACTTAGTAGTGTAACGCCAGCGCAGACACCATTGCACCATAGTGCAAGGGTGTCTGCATGCAGGGGAAGATTGTTTGTGTACAGGAGGGGGACCTTCCTGTACATAAACAATCTGTAAATGCCATTTGTCGCAATTCCATGTGTGCTGCTTAATGCAGCACACACGGAAAACATAAAATGGATAATTTTTTTAAAGATTACAAATACAAGGCATTTTGCTTTTTCCTTGTGTGCTGCACAAGGCAGCACACATGGATGAAGCAAAAATGAGGAGAAATAATGCATTTCTCCTAGTTTCGCCAGCTTAAGACCAGGTTGTCCCAGTTCTTAATTTTAACACTGCCTCCCTTTTACTCTGCCCTTGTAAATAGCGCGCAGCATCAAAATCAGTGCCTGTTGCAGTGGAACGCCCACCGCAACACCCACTGCCCACCCTTTCACGCTAAGCATAGCATGAAAGGGGGCCTTATTTACAAGGCAGCGTTAAGCCAAGTTAAGTGGCTAACTCTGCCTTGTAAATGCGGCAATGCCCCTATCGCCACCACGACATTGTAAAAAGTGACAGTGTGGTTTCTATAGGGGCTTGTACATATGCCCCTGAGTATGATGAAACTATGAGTAGCGCTATAAAAAAAATTATATGCTTGCCAGAAAAGTGCTATAGAGAGGTGAGGTGCATTGTTGGTGAGTGGTAGTGAGGGAATTCATGGAGAAGGAGGAACACTCATTGTTTTGAACATTATTTGCTGGATATGGCCCGGGATATGCGGGTGGCGATCGATTATGTAGTGTACCAGATACCAGAAATTTCTGTCAGGAGGTGGGGGGGGGCCCGACATCTAAAAAAATTCAGCTGGGGGGGCTCAACCATCAAAAGTTTGAAGACCTCTGTATTAGAGTCTGAAGAGGATAATCGTATTATCACATGATTGATGTCATCAGTGATGTTGTCTGTGATGTCATTTGAGATATCACTGATGACATTTGAGATGTCAGTGATGTCATCAGTGATGTCATTTGAGATGTCATCAGTGATGTCACTGACCATGTCATGAATGATGTAATATGTGACATCATCAGCAGTGGATTGCGGGTGCGCGATATATAGTTATTGCAAGTAACTATATATGCAAATTTCTATGGTTTTGTGCGAGTAAATTAAGGTTTTGAAAATGCTAATTCCTAACTATATATGGTCTATAACCAATGGTTTTTTCAGTGAATTTTCAAGGTTTTGTAAATGCTAATTCCTAACTATATATGGTCTATAACCTATGGTTTTTTCAGTGAATTTCAATGGTTTTTTAATAGCAAATATCAAAAGCTTTCAAATGTCAAGTACGTGATAGGTAAAAACATTTTCGTTTTTATGCACGCTGATGTGCTTTGAACACTGCCCCCCCCTCCCCCCCTCTTTTCTCTTAGGAGTACTCTCTCTTTGCAGATAGTGAAGGGTAGTTAACGCAGGCCTTTGCCCCCGTTGTAATCCGTCGTGCCTGCTTCTCTCTCTATTTGATTGATTGTTATCCAAGCATTTACTGTTTTAGAATTGGTTCTCTTTGGTTCATTCTCTATTTACAAACAAGCACAGAGTCGCAATACTCTGTTTAGTCTTTGCAGATAGTGAAAAATCGTTTAAAAAAACAAAAGGAATCGAGCAAAATCAGTAGGCCACTAATGGGATCTCTTTTTGACCTCGCTAAAATAGAAACATTAAGAACAACCCCTCATGAGATATAAGAAACTAGTGAGATGAACTGAGCTCCACACCATGATGGCTGCAAGACAGCTCGGCTCCGCCACCCACCCCACCCAAAATAACGACAAACCCTATGCAAATATTATAAATATATACAACACACCAGCAAAGTAACAGGGTAAAACATTTTATTAAATAACTATTTACATAACTATTTTATACTTTTTGTTGCCCGATCCGGCTAGCTCAATCGATCGAGCATGAGACTCATGCACTCTGATCTCCTTGGCCTCAGTCAAGCATTAATTGTAAGATTTTCATACATGAGTGTACTTTTTGCCTTTTGGTGATTCTTCCATTCTGAACATTTTTCCACAATCCGTTTGACCTGAAACGATTACACAAATAAAACATTTGTGAGTTTTATATTTCCGGAGAAGTATAATTCACCAATAGCTTTCTCTGTACATCTTTTTCCATTAACAATCCCAGTTCCATCACCCGCCCAGGATATCACTACTGTTAGTTGTCATTGTTGCTTCTGTTTTAATAAAAAATGTTTTAAGGTGTTTACTGTTTTTGTTGCGATGTATATATTTATAAGTTATTAAAGTGTTATAATCCTACTAATTTTTTATCGATTATTGCTCTTTGAGATATTCCCTGTCTACAAACAGAGAAGAATAGGAATATTCTGTCTCCCTTTGCAGATAGTGAAGGATAGGTAATGCGGACCTTTGTCCCCCGTTGTAATCCGTCATGCCTGTTTTTCTCCCCACTGATTGATTGATTGGCTGGACATTTATTGTTCAAGGAATAGTTCTTTCGAGGTATTCTCTGTTTGCAAATAACGTGGAATAGAAATATTCTGTCTAGTCTTTGCAAGTAGTGAAGGGTGGGTAATGCGGAACTTTGTCCCCCGTTGTAATCTGTCATGCCCATCTACTCCCCACTGATTGAGAAACTAGTTCCACCCGGACCATTTATTAGAGGTACATCATCTGGCTCAACCGGAGAGTACCCCTAATAAAGAAGACATATGTAAAGTACGAAGTAATCACTGTATCCTGTTAAACAGAAACTTCAGCATGAAACACACTTGAAAAGGAAGGGAAAGAAATCGAACAAAATCAGTAGGCCACTGATGAGTTTTTGACTTCGCTAGAAATAGGAAACATGGAAGTGGTGAAAGAAGCCAAGCTTGACGTTACGGCAGCCACGAGGTAGCTAGGCTCCGCCACCCCCCCACTGCTCCAAGCATGTCTGTCCCACCGCCCGCCACGCCCATTAACGGTAACATGAAATAGATACAAATCAGCAGATACCTAACCCCATTCCGGAAACTCCCGAATTGCAACAGGGCCACGGTTACGCCCATCCGGAAGATGAGGCATCGACACGTGCAGGGCGGGGCCCGGCTAACCGCCATCAGCCGTGGGGTGGATGGCCCGAAATGTACTGGTCTCCCGATTCCCTTCTTCTGCCGCCTTGCAGGCCACGGGGGGGGATGTCTTGCCTCTGCCTCCGACCCCCCCCCTCTTATCGCCTGGTCCGGACATCACGGATATCAACGCCAGGTGTCGGCGTGGGGTGCGCTGGGAGGGAGAGGCGGCGCGAACGAGCCTCTCCCACCCCCATAGGTGGGGGCCCATCAGCTGCACCCCCAACGCACCACTCACCCAACAAAAGGGTCGTCGTGTAAGGTGCACCAGGAGAGGAGCCGAGGCCGACGGGATCTTCTTCTTTCTTCAATAATGGCTGCCACAACACTGGGGGGGGATGTCTTGCACATGCCACCGACCCCCCCCCCCCCGGGCCAGGAGAGGAGCCGAGGCCGACGGGATCCCTCTTCTTTCTTCAATAATGTCTGCGACAACGGGGGGGATGTCTTGCACATGCCACCGACCCCCCCCCCCCTGGGCCAGGAGAGGAGCCGAGGCCGACGGGATCCCTCTTCTTTCTTTAATAATGGCTGCGACAATGGGGGGGATGTCTTGCACATGCCACCGACCCCCCCCTCCTATCTCCTGGTCTGGCCTCCCCGTTCGGTCCTGAAGCGGCGCCCTGCAGGCCACGGGGGGATGTCTTGCCTCTGCCTCCGACCCCCCCCCTCTTATCGCCTGGTCCGGACATCACGGATATCAACGCCAGGTGTCGGCGTGGGGTGCGCTGGGAGGGAGAGGCGGCGCGAACGAGCCTCTCCCACCCCCCCAGGTGGGGGCCCCTCAGCTGCACCCCTAACGCTCCACTCACCCAACAAAAGATCTCGTCCACTATTGCGAGGCAATGATGCTCCGCTCACCCAGCGGGGGTCTCGTCCACTGTTGCGGTGCAACGACGCTTCTAGTTTCCTGCGTCCAGAAACGTTCTCCTCAACTTTGAAGATTCTATAAGAGCCACGGAGCCCCCGACCCCCGATGGGGAATGACTGCCATGATCACCCACGGAACGACCACGACGTAGCCGCGGGACGTCGGCGCACTCATGCCGGCGCCGGCCTCAGTCTTGAAATCACCAAAATCCTGCAAGACTACCAACTTGATCAGTTCCGGTGGGACACCAGTATGACCCGGTAGGAGAGATTGTTGCCTCCCACCCCACTTTGACTGATGGTTCATGTCGCCAGTCCCCTCTGCTACCCTTCAACGAAAACTTTTGGACTGCCGAAAGAGGTCCCGGTCCAACCATGAGTTGGTGGAGACATTTTGACTATACTTGGACCTTCCTGACCTCACCCAAAATGGCGCCGGTACAAATGAAACTCTCAACTCCTTGTTGTGCACCTATTGCTCAGCCTTGATATCATGAGATATGTATGCAGTTTTTAGCACATAAATTGATATGGGATAAGACTGATTATATGTTCGGACAATGAATTGATCCAGGATGGGTATTGATTATACGTTCGAACAATGAATTGACATGGGACGGGTACTGATTACACGTTCGGACAATGAATTGATATTAAGTTCTAATGCATCATTGATTACTGTATTTATTGAAAGTTCGAATTGTCGACACTTTTGGTACTTGCTCACAATGAATTATCGATATGATTTTGTTGCACTTGTCGCACTTTTTACTGATTATATGTTCGGACAATGAATTGATCCGGGATGGGTATTGGTTATACGTTCGAACAATGAATTGACATGGGACGGGTACTGATTACACGTTCCGACAATGAATTGATATTAAGTTCTAATGCATCATTGATTACTGTATTTATTGAAGGTTCGAATTGTCGACACTTTTGGTACTTGCTCACAATGAATTATCAATATGATTTTGTTACACTTGTCGCACTTTTTACTATGAAATCAACGACCACTGACTCTGTTATGTTTTCCACAAATAAATACCCCCCCCACCCATTTACAGTTCCAGCCTGCTCCGTGGCCGGCCCACAGAGTTGTAGGCCCGTATTTGTGTGCCAACATTTTTATTAAAGGTTTTTGAAAAAGCAAACGTAGTTGTAACGCGTAGATTGGTAAGTTTCGAATAAATGGCCACTGTTTCCGATTTAAAAAAAAAAAAAGCAGGTGAAATGAAGCAGCTCGATTAGTTAAGGGTTAAAAAGAATAGTACGCAGAAACATTGCAAATATGAATGGTCCAGGTTTGTTGTATGCGTTTTTCATTTTTGTACAGCATAAACCAATCGATAAAGATCCTGGTATTTAGCCTCTACTTTATATGCTACCTGTATCAGGGAAGTTGTTTTAAATGCCCCTAAGCCACCCCGAAGGAATGTCACCTGGCCCCCCTAGTACGAACGAAAACGACCCCGTACCACTGTAGGTTATCTCTCTTCCTCAAAGGAGAGCACAAGCTCGCCCCCACTTTACACCGACTGCACTTTGTTTTGACCCTCCCCTGCACACGATCCGTAATGCCACACTTGGGCGAACTATGCTATCCACAGTCCTCCGATAATTATCTCTCCCACAATACCGATCCCCCCTGGGCTTAAACGCCGAGATGGTAGGGACTGCATCCCGTGGAGATAGGCCGAGTATGTAGTAAGTAAAAGCCTTTTCAGGTTTATGCGCGATGATGTGTTTTAAACGCTGCCCCCGCCCCTTCTTTTTCCCTCTTTTCTGCAGGTCACTTCGGAACGTCGATTAAAGTACGGAAAAATGGTGACTTAACGGCCGATGGGATGAGAAAAAGGGTTTGAATATGGTGCCTATACACGACGAACAAACAATGACTATGTCTCTCTCTGAACCCAGCGCTTGGGAGGGCAGCCTGAAGCAGAAACTTGACGGGTTATTACAGGATGACAAAATATGACTTCGCTTGGCACCCCGAATAATACAACCAAGAATGACGTGCACCAATGAATAAATTCCTACGTTTAACTAAATAGGGAAAGTTTAAGGAATATTCCGAGGTGAGGTTTACCCAAGTACCCTCCGTCTGGAGGACTAGGAATGTTGCCAATGTTTAAGATTTACCACCTCCTTCTCGCACCCTCATAGACATGAAACTCAAAGCTGCCCCATTGTTCTCCCGACTGACACCTACCGTTGCCTCAGCCTGGAAACCCATTCACTAAAAATGATTTGAAGATTCCCCCTCAGTATTAGCCCGACCAGGTTAGTTCCCGACCAATTGGCAAAGGTGTAAGTAGTTGCAACCAAAGCCACCAGCGAAGGCAGCCGACGATAAGAGAGAAGAAAAAGGTAAAAAGAGCTCAGCCCCCAGATGAATTAAGTAGGATGCTAAGGATGCGCAGCATACAGGAAGAGATCTTTTTGGCCAGCAACTGTTCTATGTTTTGTCTTGGATTTTTGTATATAATACATGTACTGTCTCCCCCCGCCCGAGTTTGTGTGTATGTATATATGTTTTGAAATGACAGGCTCTCCTCATGAGAAATAAAACTCTGTTCTTGTGTTCCTGCTTCCAGCGCCCGTCTCTTTATTTGGTGACCGTTCAAGATGGGAACTAAGTGGCGTCTTGTGCCAGCAGCCTGGGCATCGGTTGTAATCTGGGCTGAATTTTCCTCAGCACGGGGTGTGATTCTCAGGGAAGAGCAGCGCATATGGGAGGAGGTTTATGGCCCATGCATGAGAGAGAGAGCGTGGGTGACCAGTGCATGGGGGAGATGCTTGCGAAGGTGGGGAGCCATGCTGAGGATCGGCGGCGTGCAGAGAGTGGGTCTGGTCAAGGCATCTAAAATGGCTGCCGTACACGACAAAAGTGTGGCATTGTTAAAAAAGCAAGATAGCGCAGACAATGTTTATCAATACGGATTAATTTATAACAATTATTTTTAACAATATATTTACTCGCACTGTCAAAATGGCGGTCAACACTTCCTGATTTCCTTCGAATCGAACGTTAACAGACGTCACGATCGGCAGGAAGCCCTTCTAACGCGAAAAGTTAAATTTTTTTTATTTGCCCCACAGGACCCTTTAATAACCCCAACATCATTCCTAGGGGGTCAAGAGGGGTCTACCTTGCCCCCTTTCATTAAATTCCCCCTTCGTTTTTCTCCTCCTCTTGTCTCTCGATCCTACCGAGAGACAAGATGGCAGCCGCACCGGACTGTTTAGAATGTTGACAGACACCGGAGAGCCAATCAGCTTCGCTTCGCAAAGCTCCGTTACGCGAAAAGCACGCGATCTGGAGCTCTATCCGGGACGCTGTCACAGATATATCTGTTTTTTTAAACGTTAATTTCTCGAAATCCACTGGAGCACATATATTGAGACCCAGCAAAGGCACATCGGGCTAACAGTCCCTACAATTTTGCCAAGTTTCGTGTAAATCCATTCAGCCGTTCGAGCTAAAAGTGAGGCCAAACGCCCTATGGAAAAATGAATGGGAAAAACGTGATTTGGGACCCCCCTTTTTTCTCGGCCCCCCCCTTGACGAAACCCCCCCGAATTTCCAGGGGCTGCTCAGAAGCAAAATGTGCCATTTTCCTGAAAATTTCAGCCGATTCCGTCCACAAACGCCAAAGTTATTAGACATAGAATTTTCAAAAGTTCCATAGAGAAAAAATCCTAACTATATATACCTACTGGCGATCGCCAGTAGGTAATATATATATATATATATATATATATATATATATTCTCCACAGCTCCCTCGTAAAGGAAACAAATGGGTCGCACTCCACGGGTTATCTTTTGCAGTTTTTTTTATTTTTTCATTACATTCCACAGGCAGATGTTACGATCTACGCGTTTCGGTATTTCAAATACCTTGCTCACGATCAACCGCTCACTTGACTCCCCCTCCCTGATATACTGCATTACATTGTATTCAATACATCACTTCCTGTTAGGGGTTTGTCAGTGCCTCTAAGCTTTATGGGACATGTAGTTTTTTACCATGGTGTTAACATTACTCCATATTTGCCCAATTTTTACCACATTTCATATCACATTAATTGCTAGTTAAATTGTGACACACTGGTGATGTTAGGATCCCTCTAGTGGGATTTGTTGATGGTATTTTATGTTAATTTTGGGTAACTGATTTAGTTCAATTCGTACACAAGCAGTTGCAATATCTACTTCTGATATTTTCCCTCTAGTGGGATGACATATGGAATTCATTATTTAAACACAATGTGTTGGGTGTCTCTAATTATTTAGAGTTAGACTTATATTACTACATAATGTGATGCTTTCCAGACACCAAATATTCACCAAGTTACTTTTTCAGGTTCATATCATAGTGTTAAAGCCCTGCTTATGAAATTTGACCATTATTAGCATTTCATTTTCATCATTGCATTTTTTTCTCACGTTGACACCAGTCATGATGCTTTTGGTATATATTGGGCACTAAACAATTTATCAAAGCGAAACTCTCACAAATGTATGTAAAGCTCTTCCGACTGATTCAGCCCATAGGGCGTTAAGGTACGTAGGTTTAGGATGTGGCGGGATTCCTTTTGTCTCAGGAGCCTTTCTCTGTCTCCCCCTCTTTCTTTCTTGGGGACACTTTCCAAACCAAAGAACTTTAATTGGCTCCAGCCACTTCGATGAAACAGTTCCATGTGTTTAGCTATCGCATTAGCCTTGTCTTTATGGATGGTAGCACGAACGTGTTCAAGAATACGTTTTTTCAGTTCACACACTGTGCTACCTACATACCTCATGGGGCATGGGCACTCCACGACATAGACAACATGTGTTGTTTTGCATGTAATCAACTCCTTTATCTCCCAGTTCTTTTTGTTTGACATTTGTACTTGTTTGGTCGGTTTGGCAATCTGACACACCTTACATGCATAGCATTTCACAAACCCCGTTGTTTTTAGCCATTCCTCTTTTTTTGTTTTCTTAAAGTGGCTATGGATCAGGTGATCCTTGAGGTTCTTTGCCCTTCTGTAGGTGATCGTTGGATGTGATCCTACAATGTCTTTCACTGTTTCATCCAATTGAAGTATTTTCCAATTGCGTTTGAGGATGTCGGCAATTCTCTTGCTTTCATTAGAATAGTTCATTATCATGCGTATGGGTTCTGATTCCTCCGTGGATTTTTTGAGTTTTCTCTGGAGACATTCCTCTCTGCTTTTTTGGTCTGTTCTTTCCCAGCATTTTTTCACTATGCCATTGTTGTATTTGCGTTTTTTGAATCTCTCCGAGGTTGCAGTGCTGTGTCTTTCCCACTCTTCGTTTTCGCTGCAAATCCTTCAGATTCTCAGAAATTCCCCGTAAGGGATACTGCTGATCAGGGATTGTTGGTGGAAGCTGGTTGCTTCTAATGTAGAGTTGGTGGCAGTACATTTACGATGCAATGTTGTGTGTATTTGGTGCTCTCGTATGTAGATCTCCGTGTCCAGAAATACAATCCTCTCATTGCTTATTTCATAGCTAAATTTGAGGTTTGGAATGCTGTTATTCATGATGTCGAAGTATCTCTGGAATTCTTCTTTGCTGCCATCCCAAATGATGAGTAAATCATCTATATATCGAGTCCAGCTTATTACTTTGTTCAACTCTGATTCATTGCTGTTGCTCCAAGCAATTTCCTTCTCCCACCATCCCATCGCCGGGAGAAGGATGGCAGCAAAGAAGAATTCCAGAGATACTTCGACATCATGAATAACAGCATTCCAAACCTCAAATTTAGCTATGAAATAAGCAATGAGAGGATTGTATTTCTGGACACGGAGATCTACATACGAGAGCACCAAATACACACAACATTGCATCGTAAATGTACTGCCACCAACTCTACATTAGAAGCAACCAGCTTCCACCAACAATCCCTGATCAGCAGTATCCCTTACGGGGAATTTCTGAGAATCCGAAGGATTTGCAGCGAAAACGAAGAGTGGGAAAGACACAGCACTGCAACCTCGGAGAGATTCAAAAAACGCAAATACAACAATGGCATAGTGAAAAAATGCTGGGAAAGAACAGACCAAAAAAGCAGAGAGGAATGTCTCCAGAGAAAACTCAAAAAATCCACGGAGGAATCAGAACCCATACGCATGATAATGAACTATTCTAATGAAAGCAAGACAATTGCCGACATCCTCAAACGCAATTGGAAAATACTTCAATTGGATGAAACAGTGAAAGACATTGTAGGATCACATCCAACGATCACCTACAGAAGGGCAAAGAACCTCAAGGATCACCTGATCCATAGCCACTTTAAGAAAACAAAAAAAGAGGAATGGCTAAAAACAACGGGGTTTGTGAAATGCTATGCATGTAAGGTGTGTCAGATTGCCAAACCGACCAAACAAGTACAAATGTCAAACAAAAAGAACTGGGAGATAAAGGAGTTGATTACATGCAAAACAACACATGTTGTCTATGTCGTGGAGTGCCCATGCCCCATGAGGTATGTAGGTAGCACAGTGTGTGAACTGAAAAAACGTATTCTTGAACACGTTCGTGCTACCATCCATAAAGACAAGGCTAATGCGATAGCTAAACACATGGAACTGTTTCATCGAAGTGACTGGAGCCAATTAAAGTTCTTTGGTTTGGAAAGTGTCCCCAAGAAAGAAAGAGGGGGAGACAGAGAAAGGCTCCTGAGACAAAAGGAATCCCGCCACATCCTAAACCTACGTACCTTAACGCCCTATGGGCTGAATCAGTCGGAAGAGCTTTACATACATTTGTGAGAGTTTCGCTTTGATAAATTGTTTAGTGCCCAATATATACCAAAAGCATCATGACTGGTGTCAACGTGAGAAAAAAATGCAATGATGAAAATGAAATGCTAATAATGGTCAAATTTCATAAGCAGGGCTTTAACACTATGATATGAACCTGAAAAAGTAACTTGGTGAATATTTGGTGTCTGGAAAGCATCACATTATGTAGTAATATAAGTCTAACTCTAAATAATTAGAGACACCCAACGCATTGTGTTTAAATAATGAATTCCATATGTCATCCCACTAGAGGGAAAATATCAGAAGTAGATATTGCAACTGCTTGTGTACGAATTGAACTAAATCAGTTACCCAAAATTAACATAAAATACCATCAACAAATCCCACTAGAGGGATCCTAACATCACCAGTGTGTCACAATTTAACTAGCAATTAATGTGATATGAAATGTGGTAAAAATTGGGCAAATATGGAGTAATGTTAACACCATGGTAAAAAACTACATGTCCCATAAAGCTTAGAGGCACTGACAAACCCCTAACAGGAAGTGATGTATTGAATACAATGTAATGCAGTATATCAGGGAGGGGGAGTCAAGTGAGCGGTTGATCGTGAGCAAGGTATTTGAAATACCGAAACGCGTAGATCGTAACATCTGCCTGTGGAATGTAATGAAAAAATAAAAAAAACTGCAAAAGATAACCAGTGGAGTGCGACCCATTTGTTTCCTTTACGAGGGAGCTGTGGAGAATATATTAGCAGCGTGGTTCAGCTGCAGGGCGCCGCACCCGTTTTGAGTGCTGTCTAAGTGGCAAAAGGAACCGGCAATGGAAAATATATATATATATATATATATATATATTCACTGAAAAAACCATAGGTTATAGACCATATATAGTTAGGAATTCGCATTTACAAAACCTTATTTTACTCACACAAAACCATTGAAATTCCATATATAGTTAGTTGCACTAACTGTATATCGCGCACCCGCAATCCACTGCTGATGATGTCACATATTACATCATTCATGACATGGTCAGTGACATCACTGATGACATCACTATATATATATATATAAATATTACCTACTGGCGGTCGCCAGTAGGTATATATAGTTAGGATTTTTTCTCTATGGGATTTTTGAAAATTCTATGTCTAATAACTTTGGCGTTTGTGGACGGAATTGGCTGAAATTTTCAGGAAAATGGAACAAAGTTATTAGACATAGAATTTTCAAAAATCCCATAGAGAAAAAATCCTAACTATATATACCTACTGGCGACCGCCAGTTGGTAATATATATATATATATATCTATATATATATATATATATATATATATATATATATATATATATAAATATTACCTACTGGCGGTCGCCAGTAGGTATATATAGTTAGGATTTTTTCTCTATGGGATTTTTGAAAATTCTATGTCTAATAACTTTGGCGTTTGTGGACGGAATTGGCTGAAATTTTCAGGAAAATGGAACATTTTGTTTCTGAGCAGCCCCTGACAATTTGGGGGGTTTCATCAAGGGGGGGCCGAGAAAAAAGGGGGGTCCCAAAACGCGTTTTTCCCATGTTAATTTCCATAGGGCGGTTGGCCTCACTTTTAGCTCGAACGGCTGAATGGATTTGCACGAAACTTGGCAAAATTGTAGGGACTGTTAGCCCGATGTGCCTTTGCTAGGTCTCAATATATGTGCTCCAGTGGATTTTGAGTAATTTAGGTTCAAAAAAAGATATATATCTGGGCGGAGCCTAACCACACATCTGATCTGATTGGCTGTCAGCACTTCATCCAAGAAGTGTTGGCAGCCATCTTGGGACCAATATACATGATAGCACCTCATTAAAAAGCATTGTAGTTAATAGAGGGTTTTAGGACTTTAGTTACATTATAAATCATTTGTTGATGGTACCATACTCGTTTTAGGAATTGTGGTGGGTTCTAAGGTGATTTTACCATGTGAAAAAACCTTCTGCTGTGATATCATGAATATTGTTTGAAAGAAAACTAATATCTCATGATTTTCCCACAGTGGTTTGGAAGGGAATCTATAAGCTAAACTAAAAGCATATTTTCTGTAAATTCACATTATCTTTCTCAGTCATGTGAAAATGAAGTCTGACATTCTCAGTAAAACCTGTACATCCAACAAGGACAGAGCCTGTCAGTTGATTCCTTTGTGCTCTACTGCAGCCTCCTAAAGTGTTCTAAAGAACAACTAGAGCGCTAACAGTCCTACGTATTACAAAGGTATAGCACACCTGGAGCCATCGTGATGGGAATAAAGTGGTAACTCTTAAAACATTTAATTTAAAAAGGAACAAAATGAGGGGGTATATTATGCAATAGAAGGTATTATTAGTGCTGCAGAAAGAAAAATTAGGGCACATTTTGAGTGACTTTTCAAATCCTCTTCTATTTCATTAAAAAATTCTGACATGCAGTCTCTCAAAATGGCCACCAGAGACAAAAGAGCCCAAATGTAGCCCAAATATCACCCAGATGTAGCCCAAGTATAGCCCAATGACAGAATGTCCCAGAGTGTTCTAAAGAACAACTAGAGCGCTAACAGTCCTACTTATTACAAAGGTATGGCACACCTGAAGCCATCTTGATTGGAATAAAGTGGTAACTCTTAAAACATTTAATTTAAAAAGGAACAAAATGAGGGGGTATATTTTGCCATATGAATTATGATTAGTGCTGCAGAAAGAAAAATTAGGGCACATTTTGAGTGACTTCTCAAACCCTCTTCAATTTCATTAAAAAATTCTGACATACAGTCTCCCAAGATGGCCACCAGAGACAAAAGAGCCTAAATGTAGCCCAAATATCACCCAGATGTACCCCAAGTATAGCCCAATGACAGAATGTCCCAGAGTGTTCTAAAGAACAACTAGAGCGCTAACAGTCTTACTTATGACAAAAGTATGGCACACCAGAAGCCATCTTGATTGGAATGAAGTGGTAAGTCTGAAAACACTCAATTTAAAAAGGAACAACATGAGGGGGTTAATTTTGCCATAGAAAGTATGATTAGTGCTTCAGAAAGAAAAATTAGGGATCATTTTGAGTGACTTCTCAAATCCTCTTCTATTTCATTAAAAAAATTCTGACATGCAGACTGAAACATGCACTTTGAATACCAGCAGCAGACGTCCCTGGTGAGTAGTAGCTTTACTACAGTGATCTAATGTGCAACTAGAGTGCTAACATTCAGAATTTATGGCAAATGTGTGACACATCTGAATGCCTTCTTGATGGAACCAAAGTAAACAAGCATTGAAAATGCAATAGATCTCGCCCTCGTTTAAGTTAAAGTCATTCTGTTTGTAATGAGGTGGCTTTTTAGCTTTGCTTTTATTAGTGTTTTTTCAACTTTCATGTAAATAACATGCATCTGTATGCATATAAGTATATGTATGCATGCATTTATGTTTGTATTTATATAGATATACAGATGATATATGTTTATATATGTATGTATATATATATATTCACTGAAAAAAACATAGGTTATAGACCATATATTGTTAGGAATTAGCATTTACAAAACCTTGAAAATTCACTAAAAAAACCATAGGTTATAGACCATATATAGTTAGGAATTAGCATTTACAAAACCTTGAAAATTCACTGAAAAAACCATAGGTTATAGACCATATATAGTTAGGAATTCGCATTTACAAAACCTTATTTTACTCACACAAAACCATTGAAATTCCATATATAGTTAGTTGCACTAACTATATATCGCGCACCCGCAATCCACTGCTGATGATGTCACATATTACATCATTCATGACATGGTCAGTGACATCACTGATGACATCACTGATGACATCTCAAATGACATCACTGATGACATCACTGATGACGACATCCAGTGACTGTATGTTTCTGTAAAGTTAAAATATGTCTTACATATTGAAGAATGAGTGGATGTATAAGTGTCTGGATGAAGGATTTAGTAGGTGCATGACTGACTGTATGAGTGAGTGATTAAATGTGTCTCACTGAGTGCATGGGTTAGTGACTAAACTGTCTTAATTTGTGCATCATTATGTCTGTTGTTCTGTAAACTGTTGCATGTGTTGATAAGTAGCTATATGAGTAACTATATGGGTTATTGATTTGTTGCCCAAGTATTTGTATGGGAGACTGAGTGTGTGTGTGGGTGGCTGGGAGGTGTATGACTCTGTGCATAGATGTGTGAGCAGTTGATTCACTAGATGTATGGTTTCAAAAGTGCATGTGGAAACAGCTGTATAGGCGGTTGACTGTGTGCATGAGTGTATTGGTGAGTGAATGGATATCTCAGTGCTACATGTCAAAGTAAGTACATATGTAAAACACAGTACATGTGAGAGTTGACATATATAAATAACTGTGCATAAGAGCCAGTGAATGTGTGAGTGGCTGTATGGATCATTGTGAACTTGTATCAGGGATTGTATAAGAGAGTAAATATGTGTTAGTATATGTTTGAATAAGTAAAGTTTGTATAACTGTATAGTTGAGGAAATGGAGGTGTGATTGATTCTTTGCATGAATGACTAGGTGTGTGAGTAACTCCATGGATGAGTGACAGTCTGTGAGTGTCTGTTTACACTGATTGTATCTAAGGTTATATTAGAGTCTGAAGAGGTTCATCGTATTATCACATGAATGATATCATCAGTGATGTGATCAGTAATGTCAAATGAGATGTCATCAGTGATGTCATCAGTGATGTCATTTGAGATGTCATCAGTGACGTCATTTGAGATGTCATCAGTGATGTCATCAGTGATGTCACTGACCATGTCATGAATGATGTAATATGTGACATCATCAGCAGTGGATTGCGGGTGCGCGATATATAGTTAGTGCAACTAACTATATATGGAATTTCAATGGTTTTGTGTGAGTAAAATAAGGTTTTGTAAATGCGAATTCCTAACTATATATGGTCTATAACCTATGGTTTTTTCAGTGAATATATATATGTATAGATATATATTACCTACTGGCGGTTTACAGTAGGTAGTTATAGTTAGGATTTTTTTCAATGTTAAATCTCAAAATTCTATTTGGAATAACTTTGGCACCGGTTGACGAATCTGCTTGACAATTTCCTCAAAATGGCCTCGTCGAGTTCCGGTCTTTCCCTGAAAGTTTGGGGGGGATTCGTCAAGCGGGGGCTGAGATAAAAGGGGGGTCCCAAAACGCGTTTTCCCCATGTTAATTTTCATAGGGCGGTCGATTTCACTTTTAGCTCGAACGGCTGAATGGATTTACACCAAACTTGGCAAAATTGTAGGGACTAGTAGCCCGATGTGCCTTTGCTATGTCTCAAGATATGTGCTCCAGTGGATTTTGAGTAATTTAGGTTAAAAAAAATATATATATCTATAGGCGCGCCCGCGACGCGCACCGGGGAGCGCACCGGGCGCGCCACGCGACTTGCACGCAGAAAGCTGATTGGCTCTTGGGTGTCTGTAAACATTCTAAACAGTCTGGAGCGGCCGCCATCTTGTGTCTCGGTAAAATCGAGACACAAGAGGTGGCAAAAACAAAGGGGGGAATTGACCATAAGGGGGCAGGGTAGACCCCCTCCTGACCCCCTAGGTTTAATCTGGGGGCTAAAATAGGGTCCCGCGGGGCATTTAAAAAAAATATTTTTTTTCGATTTGTGCGGGGGGAGTGTCCGGTACGCGCACCGGGGAGCGAAGTAAGGGGAAAATCCAGGACCATATTTATGAAGGCCTTGCGCTGCCAGTTTTGCGCCGCCTGTGCGTCACGTTTTGTGACGCACCAGCGGTGTAAATAAATGCGCCTTGTTACGCTATATTTAAAAAGTGACGCATCTAGGTAGAAGGGTCACTTTTTAAAACCCTGCGCCACATTATACCTGCGTCTGGTATAATGTATGCAGAGGGGGCGTTCCCCCGCAAAAAGCTTGTTAATAGCGACGCAGTGTAATCTATGAGATTTCACTGCGTCACTTTTAGGATGCTGTTGCGTTAAAAATCTTGCGCCTGCCTCACAGCAGGTGTAAGACTGACGGAAGACCTTTCACATGGTGCTTTCCCCATGTGAAAGGACGCATTACTGGAGTTGCGTCACTTTTGTGACGCACTCCAGCAATGCGTCACTTTTGTGTTTACAGATACGTCAGAAATACTGACGTATCTGTAACTCCTTGCGACATGATTCGTCATATATTAAATATGACACATCTGGAATGTCGTAAGGAGTGCGCACAGAAAAGTGACGCATCGCACCAGCGGTGTAAAAAAATGCGCCTCGTTGCGCTATATTTAAAAAGTGACCCATCTAGGTAGATGGGTCACTTTTTAAAACCCTGTGCCACATTATACCTGTGTCAGGTATAATGTATGCAGAGGGGGCGTTCCC
Source organism: Lissotriton vulgaris (assembly GCF_964263255.1). Classification (NCBI taxonomy): domain Eukaryota; kingdom Metazoa; phylum Chordata; class Amphibia; order Caudata; family Salamandridae; genus Lissotriton; species Lissotriton vulgaris. The sequence continues at coordinate 1,085,180,556 of NC_141694.1, read as the reverse complement.
CTGCAAAAAGCTTGGTAATAGCGACGCAGTGAAATCTATGAGATTTCACTGCGTCACTTTTAGGAAGCTGTTGCGTCAAAATCTTGCGCCTGCCTCACAGCAGGTGTAAGACTGACGCAAGACCTGTCACATGGTGCTGCCCCATGTGAAAGGACGCATTACTGGAGTTGCGTCACTTTTGTGACGCACTCCAGCAATGCGTCACTTTTGTGTTTACAGATACGTCAGAAATACTGACGTATCTGTAACTCCTTGCGACATGATTTGTCATACATTAAATATGACACATCTGGAATGTCGTAAGGAGTGCGCACAGAAAAGTGACGCATCGCACCAGCGGTGTAAAAAAATGCGCCTCGTTGGGCTATATTTAAAAAGTGACGCATCTAGGTAGATGGGTCACTTTTTAAAACCCTGCGCCACATTATATCTGCATCAGGTATAATGTATGCAGAGGGGGCGTTCCCCCGCAAAAAGCTTGGTAATAGCGACGCAGTGAAATCTATGAGATTTCACTGCGTCACTTTTAGGATGCTTTTGCGTCACAATCTTGCGCCTGCCTCACAGCAGGTGTAAGACTGAACCAAGACCTTTCACATGGTGCTTTCCCCATGTGAAAGGACGCATTACTGGAGTTGCGTCACTTTTGTGACGCACTCCAGCAATGCGTCACTTTTGTGTTTACAGATACGTCAGAAATACTGACGTATCTGTAACTCCTTGCGACATGATTCGTCATACATTAAATATGACACATCTGGAATGTCGTAAGGAGTGCACACAGAAAAGTGACGCATCACACCAGCGGTGTAAAAAAATGCGCCTCGTTGCGCTATATTTAAAAAGTGACCCATCTAGTTACATGGGTCACTTTTTAAAACCCTGTGCCACATTATACCTGCGTCAGGTATAATGTATGCAGAGGGGGCATTCCCCTGCAAAAAGCTTGGTAATAGCGACGCAGTGAAATCTATGAGATTTCACTGCGTCACTTTTAGGATGCTGTTGCGTCAAAATCTTGCGCCTGCCTCACAGCAGGTGTAAGACTGACGCAAGACCTTTCACATGGTGCTTTCCCCATGTGAAAGGACGCATTACTGGAGTTGCGTCACTTTTGTGACGCACTCCAGCAATGCGTCACTTTTGTGTTTACAGATACTTCAGAAATACTGACGTATCTGTAACTCCTTGCGACATGATTTGTCATACATTAAATATGACACATCTGGAATGTCGTAAGGAGTGCGCACAGAAAAGTGACGCATCGCACCAGCGGTGTAAAAAAATGTGCCTCGTTGGGCTATATTTAAAAAGTGATGCGTCTAGGTAGATGGGTCACTTTTTAAAACCCTGCGCCACATTATATCTGCATCAGGTATAATGTATGCAGAGGGGGCGTTCCCCCGCAAAAAGCTTGGTAATAGCGACGCAGTGAAATCTATGAGATTTCACTGCGTCACTTTTAGGATGCTTTTGCGTCAAAATCTTGCGCCTGCCTCACAGCAGGTGTAAGACTGATGCAAGACCTTTCACATGGTGCTTTCCCCATGTGAAAGGACGCATTACTGGAGTTGCGTCACTTTTGTGACGCACTCCAGCAATGCGTCACTTTTGTGTTTACAGATACGTCAGAAACACTGACATATCTGTAACTCCTTGCGACATGATTCGTCATATATTAAATATGACACATCTGGAATGTCGTAAGGAGTGCGCACAGAAAAGTGACGCATCGCACCAGCGGTGTAAAAAAATGCGCCTCGTTGGGCTATATTTAAAAAGTGACGCATCTAGGTAGATGGGTCACTTTTTAAAACCCTGTGCCACATTATATCTACGTCAGGTATAATGTATGCAGAGGGGGCGTTCCCCCGCAAAAAGCTTGGTAATAGCAATGCAGTGAAATCTATGAGATTTCACTGCGTCACTTTTAGGATGCTGTTGCGTCAAAATCTTGTGTCTGCCTCACAGCAGGTGTAAGACTGATGCAAGACCTTTCACATGGTGCTTTCCCCATGTGAAAGGACGCATTACTGGAGTTGCATCACTTTTGTGACGCACTCCAGCAATGCGTCACTTTTGTGTTTACAGATACGTCAGAAATACTGACGTATCTGTAACTCCTTGCGACATGATTCGTCATACATTAAATATGACACATCTGGAATGTCGTAAGGAGTGCGCACAGAAAAGTGACGCATCGCACCAGCGGTGTAAAAAAATGCGCCTCGTTGCGCTATATTTAAAAAGTGACCCATCTAGGTAGATGGGTCACTTTTTAAAACCCTGTGCCACATTATACCTGCGTCAGGTATAATGTATGCAGAGGGGGCGTTCCCCTGCAAAAAGCTTGGTAATAGCGACGCAGTGAAATCTATGAGATTTCACTGCGTCACTTTTAGGATGCTGTTGCGTCACAATCTTGCGCCTGCCTCACAGCAGGTGTAAGACTGAACCAAGACCTTTCACATGGTGCTTTCCCCATGTGAAAGGACGCATTACTGGAGTTGCGTCACTTTTGTGACGCACTCCAGCAATGCGTCACTTTTGTGTTTACAGATACGTCAGAAATACTGACGTATCTGTAACTCCTTGCGACATGATTCGTCATATATTAAATATGACACATCTGGAATCTCGTAAGGAGTACGCACAGAAAAGTGATGCATCGCACCAGCGGTGTAAAAAAATGCGCCTCGTTGCGCTATATTTAAAAAGTGACCCATCTAGGTAGATGGGTCACTTTTTAAAACCCTGTGCCACATTATACCTGCGTCAGGTATAATGTATGCAGAGGGGGGGTTCCCCTGCAAAAAGCTTGGTAATAGCGAAGCAGTGAAATCTATGAGATTTCACTGCGTCACTTTTAGGATGCTGTTGCGTCAAAATCTTGCGCCTGCCTCACAGCAGGTGTAGGACTGACGCAAGACCTTTCACATGGTGCTTTCCCCATGTGTAAGGACGCATTACTGGAGTTGCGTCACTTTTGTGACGCACTCCAGCAATGCTTCACTTTTGTGTTTACAGATACGTCAGAAATACTGACATATCTGTAACTCCTTGCGACATGATTCGTCATATATTAAATATGACACATCTGGAATGTCGTAAGGAGTGCACACAGAAAAGTGACGCATCGCACCAGCGGTGTAAAAAAATGTGCCTCGTTGGGCTATATTTAAAAAGTGACGCATATAGGTAGATGGGTCACTTTTTAAAACCCTGTACCACATTATATCTGCGTCAGGTATAATGTATGCAGAGGGGGCGTTCCCCGCAAAAAGCTTGGTAATAGCGACGCAGTGAAATCTATGAGATTTCACTGCGTCACTTTTAGGATGCTGTTGCGTCAAAATCTTGCGCCTGCCTCACAGCAGGTGTAAGACTGATGCAAGACCTTTCACATGGTGCTTTCCCCATGTGAAAGGACGCATTACTGGAGTTGCGTCACTTTTGTGACGCACTCCAGCAATGCGTAACTTTTGTGTTTACAGATAAGTCAGAAACACTGACATATCTGTAACTCCTTGCGACATGATTCGTCATATATTAAATATGACACATCTTGAATGTCGTAAGGAGTGCGCACAGAAAAGTGACGCATCGCACCAGCGGTGTAAAAAAATGCGCGTCGTTGGGCTATATTTAAAAAGTGACGCATCTAGGTAGATGGGTCACTTTTTAAAACCCTGTGCCACATTATATCTACGTCAGGTATAATGTATGCAGAGGGGGCGTTCCCCCGCAAAAAGCTTGGTAATAGCGATGCAGTGAAATCTATGAGATTTCACTGCGTCACTTTTAGGATGCTGTTGCGTCAAAATCTTGCGTCTGCCTCACAGCAGGTGTAAGACTGATGCAAGACCTTTCACATGGTGCTTTCCCCATGTGAAAGGACGCATTACTGGAGATGCGTCACTTTTGTGACGCACTCCAGCAATGCGTCACTTTTGTGTTTACAGATACGTCAGAAATACTGACGTATCTGTAACTCCTTGCGACATGATTCGTCATATATTAAATATGACACATCTGGAATGTCGTAAGGAGTGCGCACAGAAAAGTGACGCATCGCACCAGCGGTGTAAAAAAATGCGCCTCGTTGCGCTATATTTAAAAAGTGACCCATCTAGGTAGATGGGTCACTTTTTAAAACCCTGTGCCACATTATACCTGTGTCAGGTATAATGTATGCAGAGGGGGCGTTCCCCTGCAAAAAGCTTGGTAATAGCGACGCAGTGAAATCTATGAGATTTCACTGCGTCACTTTTAGGAAGCTGTTGCGTCAAAATCTTGCGCCTGCCTCACAGCAGGTGTAAGACTGACGCAAGACCTGTCACATGGTGCTGCCCCATGTGAAAGGACGCATTACTGGAGTTGCGTCACTTTTGTGACGCACTCCAGCAATGCGTCACTTTTGTGTTTACAGATACGTCAGAAATACTGACGTATCTGTAACTCCTTGCGACATGATTTGTCATACATTAAATATGACACATCTGGAATGTCGTAAGGAGTGCGCACAGAAAAGTGACGCATCGCACCAGCGGTGTAAAAAAATGCGCCTCGTTGGGCTATATTTAAAAAGTGACGCATCTAGGTAGATGGGTCACTTTTTAAAACCCTGCGCCACATTATATCTGCATCAGGTATAATGTATGCAGAGGGGGCGTTCCCCCGCAAAAAGCTTGGTAATAGCGACGCAGTGAAATCTATGAGATTTCACTGCGTCACTTTTAGGATGCTTTTGCGTCACAATCTTGCGCCTGCCTCACAGCAGGTGTAAGACTGAACCAAGACCTTTCACATGGTGCTTTCCCCATGTGAAAGGACGCATTACTGGAGTTGCGTCACTTTTGTGACGCACTCCAGCAATGCGTCACTTTTGTGTTTACAGATACGTCAGAAATACTGACGTATCTGTAACTCCTTGCGACATGATTCGTCATACATTAAATATGACACATCTGGAATGTCGTAAGGAGTGCGCACAGAAAAGCGATGCATCGCACCAGCGGTGTAAAAAAATGCGCCTCGTTGCGCTATATTTAAAAAGTGACCCATCTAGGTAGATGGGTCACTTTTTAAAACCCTGTGCCACATTATACCTGCGTCAGGTATAATGTATGCAGAGGGGGGGTTCCCCTGCAAAAAGCTTGGTAATAGCGAAGCAGTGAAATCTATGAGATTTCACTGCGTCACTTTTAGGATGCTGTTGCGTCAAAATCTTGCGCCTGCCTCACAGCAGGTGTAGGACTGACGCAAGACCTTTCACATGGTGCTTTATCCATGTGTAAGGACGCATTACTGGAGTTGCGTCACTTTTGTGACGCACTCCAGCAATGCGTCACTTTTGTGTTTACAGATACGTCAGAAATACTGACATATCTGTAACTCCTTGCGACATGATTCGTCATATATTAAATATGACACATCTGGAATGTCGTAAGGAGTGCACACAGAAAAGTGACGCATCGCACCAGCGGTGTAAAAAAATGTGCCTTGTTGGGCTATATTTAAAAAGTGACGCATCTAGGTAGATGGGTCACTCTTTAAAACCCTGTACCACATTATATCTGCGTCAGGTATAATGTATGCAGAGGGGGCGTTCCCCGCAAAAAGCTTGGTAATAGCGACGCAGTGAAATCTATGAGATTTCACTGCGTCACTTTTAGGATGCTGTTGCGTCAAAATCTTGCGCCTGCCTCACAGCAGGTGTAAGACTGATGCAAGACCTTTCACATGGTGCTTTCCCCATGTGAAAGGACGCATTACTGGAGTTGCGTCACTTTTGTGACGCACTCCAGCAATGCGTAACTTTTGTGTTTACAGATACGTCAGAAATACTGACATATCTGTAACTCCTTGCGACATGATTCGTCATATATTAAATATGACACATCTGGAATGTCGTAAGGAGTGCGCACAGAAAAGTGACGCATCGCACCAGCGGTGTAAAAAAATGCGCCTCGTTGGGCTATATTTAAAAAGTGACGCATCTAGGTAGATGGGTCACTTTTTAAAACCCTGTGCCACATTATATCTATGTCAGGTATAATGTATGCAGAGGGGGCGTTCCCCCGCAAAAAGCCTGGTAATAGCGATGCAGTGAAATCTATGAGATTTCACTGCGTCACTTTTAGGATGCTGTTGCGTCAAAATCTTGCGTCTGCCTCACAGCAGGTGTAAGACTGATGCAAGACCTTTCACATGGTGCTTTCCCCATGTGAAAGGACGCATTACTGGAGTTGCGTCACTTTTGTGACGCACTCCAGCAATGCGTCACTTTTGTGTTTACAGATACGTCAGAAATACTGACGTATCTGTAACTCCTTGCGACATGATTCGTCATATATTAAATATGACACATCTGTAATGTCGTAAGGAGTGCGCATAGAAAAGTGACGCATCGCACCAGCGGTGTAAAAAAATGCGCCTCGTTGCGCTATATTTAAAAAGTGACCCATCTAGGTAGATGGGTCACTTTTTAAAACCCTGTGCCACATTATACCTGTGTCAGGTATAATGTATGCAGAGGGGGCGTTCCCCTGCAAAAAGCTTGGTAATAGCGACGCAGTGAAATCTATGAGATTTCACTGCGTCACTTTTAGGATGCTGTTGCGTCAAAATCTTGCGCCTGCCTCACAGCAGGTGTAAGACTGACGCAAGACCTTTCACATGGTGCTTTCCCCATGTGAAAGGACGCATTACTGGAGTTGCGTCACTTTTGTGACGCACTCCAGCAATGCGTCACTTTTGTGTTTACAGATACGTCAGAAATACTGACGTATCTGTAACTCCTTGCGACATGATTCGTCATACATTAAATATGACACATCTGGAATGTCGTAAGGAGTGCGCACAGAAAAGTGACGCATCGCACCAGCGGTGTAAAAAAATGTGCCTCGTTGCGCTATATTTAAAAAGTGACGCATCTAGGTATATGGGTCACTTTTTAAAACCCTGCGCCACATTATATCTGCGTCAGGTATAATGTATGCAGAGGGGGCGTTCCCCCGCAAAAAGCTTGGTAATAGCGACGCAGTGAAATCTATGAGATTTCACTGCGTCACTTTTAGGATGCTGTTGCGTCAAAATCTTGCGCCTGCCTGACAGCAGGTGTAAGACTGACGCAAGACCTTTCACATGGTGCTTTCCCCATGTGAAAGGACGCATTACTGGAGTTGCGTCACTATTGTGACGCACTCCAGTAATGTGTCAATTTTGTGTTTACATATACGTCAGAAATACTGACGTATCTGTAACTCCTTGCGAATTGATTAGTCATAAATTAATTATGACATATCTGGAATGTCATAAGGAGTGCGCCCAGAAAAGTGACGCATCGCTGTTTTCACGTAGCGATGCGTCACTTTTCAGAAATGAGGCCTCCAGTTTATTCAGTGTGTCACCTCTACGACCCTTTCTTGCGTCAATACGTTCCTTTTGCATACATTACACCTGACGTAGGAATAATGTGGCACAGGGGTTTACAAAGTGATGTATTTACCTAGAAACGCCACTTTGTAAATATGAATAAATAAGGTGCAATTTTTTATTGGACTGTTGTGTCACAAAAAGTGATGCTTTGGTGGCGTTAAAGTGACGCATGGCTTCATAAATGAGGCCTTCTACCTTCAACTCCAGCAATGCATCTTTTCTTATCCTTCAACACTCCTGTTCCTTTTCAACATTTTCATTGAATATCAACATTCCCCATATTCCCTCTTCTTCTCATAACTTTCTTTCCTAACACTCACCTTCTTTCAGTCCTCCTACTTCACTCCCTTTTTCCTCTCATATCTTTCTGTTCTTTCTTACTCATTCTCCTTTCCATTATCAATGCACTCTATTTCACTTACTCTTTTTCATTTTTTTAAGAATATAGCTCTTTGATGAGAATTGGAGGTAGTTCTGAAAAGAACTTTTGGTTTTCTTTTTTCTAAACAGGAACAAAAACTGGGAATGGAAACTGCTCAACAGGAGCAAAAAAACCAAAAAAAATTAGGGGTGGGAAGGGCAGCGATGGTTCTCCAATGCTCGAACGATGAGCTGGACACTTTGCTCCCCATAGGTGAGGAGTTGATTGCAGTATCTGCATCTGAGGACACCATGGTCAAATGCAGGTTGAATGTTTGGCACCTGCTCCTGTGATTGCCTCCTCCCAGAAGAAGTTGCTCCTCCGGTGGATGTAGAGGCCCCATCACTGGGAACCTCTTGTGCCAGAGCCCTGACACTTTCCCGGGCAAAATTCTGGGGGTGCTTCCTCTCCACATGCCGGATCATTGTGAAGTTCCCAAAAGAGTACTTTTTCAAAGGGTTACCTCGTGACAGCTCTTCTTTGCAGATCCTGCACTGCACTTTTGGAGCATTTACCTTTTTTTGTCCAGGTGGGATTTTAAAAAATTTCCAAATGAAATGTTCCTTAACTTTTCGTTGAGGAGGCTCTTCATTGATGAATTCTGGGTCATCCTCACTGCTGGATTGTCTGGCAGCCATTGTAAAACCAAGAAATATCCAGGAGCAAAAAGGCAGGTCTTGCAGTCACAAAAGTGAAAGAAGAAGTGAAGGAAATGGGTGGGGATTTCATTCTTTGTAAAAAAAACTGTTAGCAACCAATGAAAAGTGTTATTTTAAGGTCACATGACTCGACGCGCTTACGCTACGCGCTCTGGAGCGCTTCCGGGTGCGCATACGCGGCGCGAACGTAGGCGCTTCCGGGGCGCATACGTGGCGCGAACGTAGGCGCTTCCGGGTACGTTTACGCGGCGCGAACGTAGGCGCTTCCGACGGCGCTTACGTTGCGCGCCGAAGTGACGTCATCAAACTTTTACGGAAATGCATAATCATTTTCCTTATAAAAAAAACTGATTTTATTTGTATGGAAAGAAATGTTTTGCATTAATATTAACTTTTCATTCATTTTTTTTTCACGAACGAAAGTAGCGCTCTGGGTGCGCTTTCCGATGAGCTGACCGGTGAGCTTACCGGAAAGCTTACCGGAGAGCTTACCGGAGCGCGCACCCAGAGCGCAAAAGAAAAAAATTATATAAAAAAATAAATAAAAAATGAATACTTACACAAAACAGCAAATTGTAAAAAAAAAAAGGTTAGAAACTCGATATAGAAAGGAATTAGCATTTAAAAAACCTTTGAAATTCACTGAAAAAACCATAGGTTTCACACCAGTTATAGTTAGGAATTAGCATTTAAAAAACCTATTAAATTCACTGAAAAAACCATAGGTTTTACACCAGTTATAGTTACCTGGAAATTTTACTGACATAAAACCATTGAAATTCCCACGTTATAGTTAGTTGGACTCACTATAACTTGCGCGCCTGCAATGCACTGCTGATGACGTCACATATTACATCACTCATGACATGGTCAGTGACATCACTCATGACATCACTGATGACACCATCCTTGTGACAGAGTGACAGACCTCCTTTCAGTTTAATATAAGCCTTGAAACACATATTCAAAAATAGTATTTAACATTGAGGTAATATAAATTTTATGGTCAATTGTGTCCCCTATCGTAGACCCCAACGGCTCCATGTACATGCTTCTAGTATATGTAAGTTCCCTCCACAACCAGCTATGAAGACGCAAATACATTTGCGTCCAACGTTAACATGTCCTCTTTCAGATGCACCATGAATGGGTCCGATATTCAGTTCCTAAGTGTGCCTTGCCAACGTCTTTATGTGGTACACTTTTATGATTTCTAGCTCTGGCGAGTTAGGCCCTGATTTCTGCCATCGAGCCTCTTTCTCCCTTCTGCCTCTGAGAGCCGCAGCCTGCTGCTTCCTGACCCTTGACTTACTCCCTGTGTGACGAGCGGTGCCTAGCTCGGCCTGCCTTGCCTGCCAAGACTGTATTCAACCTTCAAGTTATCTGCTCCGCTCCTCGAAAATACATTCCTGTCTAGCAGTTTAGGAAAACATCCCTCCCAGCTGCAGAGCAAAGGGCCCGGCCTCACTGTCTCCATGCAAGTAATTCATAGCTTCCGTTACCATGGTAGGCCCATGCCCCTCACATCTCATGTAGACACGTAGTCGCATATGCACGCACTAGCAGTCAGTATAGAATAGCCTCTGCCCGAGAGAACTTTCCTTCTAGATAATACAGTTCCTTAAACACAAGATATAGATATGATTTGGGTTTAGGTTGTTCTGACACTCCAGACTTCTGTCTCCTCATGAAGGGCTAAATGTCAAGTTCCCTTTCACCCTTCAGTTACACGTCAATCATACGTCATGCTGCTGCGCGCGCATCTCTGCCACATGTTTTTGCTGACTCTGCAGGATCCTTCTAGGGATCCACCCACTTATGACACCTTTATGTGACGTTTCCAGCACACACCTCCGTGTACGCCCTAGTGCACGCCTTCTGTTACGTATTTCTGTTCTTATCTCGTTTCTCTCAGCTGTTACGCCTTCTGCATTCAATGCTACTATATGAAATGACTATATATATGGTTTCATGTTAATAAATCATTGTACATGTCCATTGCAATTCCCACCCTGAACCCTCATGGCGATGGGTCATGCTACCATTGGCTCGAGCCAATTCCTTTGTTAAGGAATAAAACCCCATTTTAAACCTCAAATACCATGGACTCTGCCTTCTCATTTTGACTGAGTTATTCTTATTGAACTTTACCGCATAAATTAAGTATAGGTAATTAAAATTTACCACATAATTGGCGCCCGAACAGGGACCCTCCCCCACCTCACGCGCCGGCGGTGCGTTGCAGGCCTGGTCCCCTGCCCCAGCGCTGACGGACAACTACGCGTACCCGCAGGATTTCCTGTATCTCCCTCAGGCCAACGGAGGGGACTGAGGCTGCGATCGACACCCAGACGAGGCGGTGAGGAGTGCGGAGGATCCCGACCAGAGCCTAGCTGAGAGAGCAGAGTCCGAGGTATCCGGAGGCCCACCAGTACCGAAGTTCCGAAGTGCTTACGTCACGAGTCGAGTCCAGTCGAGTCCAGTCCGGTGTCAAGTTTCCGAGGCCTTCCGTTCCGTGCTTCCCGGTGAGTACCATTGCTGGGGACGCATCTAGACGAGCGCATTAATTTGTGCCGGTCAAGACGGGTTTGGGTACACAGACCTGGTCTGCACTGTTTAGCAGTGTATCTGTACTGTTCAGCAGTATATCCTGTCTGCACTGTTTAGCGGTGTATCTGTACTGTTTAGCAGTACATCCAGTTTCATGCCATTAGCTAGTTTCATTCTAATCATTATTGTTCGCTCTGAAATGTTTTAGTATGTTTTAATGTCGTGGTATGAGTGATTGTTCGATCTGCATTATTGTGTTTACTGTATTAGTTGTGTCCAAGTTCGAGTAAGTATCAAGTCCAGAGTAGCACGGCTGAAACATGCCGCTGTTCTCCAAACTAAGACAGATAGGAACTAGAAAAGGGATTCTAGAAGAAGCAGTGCCTGTTCCACCTAGGGACACTCCAGGGCACTTCATGTACCACAAGCACGGCCTAGACGCTGTATTATATCTCGATTTGTGGGTAGACTATACTAAAGATTTAGCAGAGAATCAAAGATGGCCCGCTACTGGGACATGGGATGCCGAGTGCATCATGAGAGTAGAAGAAGCATTATGGAAAAAGAAAGCCAGACAGTCTCAGAAAGACGCCATTGAACTATGGCGTAAAGAATCGCACAGACGTACAGAGAAAGCACTCAGAAAAGCAGAGAAACATAAAGAGGATTCAGACAAGGCCCAAGAAAACGTATTAGTTGCGGAGGGGATACGAGTAAAAACAGAACAAGTAGACCGACAGCGAAACACTCTTATGAATGGTATGTATCCTTTACTGGCCGAGGGTTTACCTAAGGCCACTCCGGAAATACCGAAGGATCTGCCCCCTCCCCTGCTCCCGACTAAAGTATATCACAAGACCACAAAGGACATTTTCCTTTCTTCCTATCTAGACGATGTAGCCCCCGAATATGTTAATACCGCACCGCCCCGCACACCCCCTACGGGCGGCGCTCGACCCCGAGATAGTCAACCTCCACCTCCGCGACAAGTTACTCCTCCTCCCGTTCCGGCTGTCCTTCCACCTCTTCCCGCACCCATTCCTCCTACTTTACACCCAACGAATCCCTTCGGATCCGGCGCCTCAGGAGGCGCGTCAGGAGGGGCGATAGGTTTTCAAACTCCACCACCAACACATCGATGGACTTATAGGGATCTAGCACAACAACGTACACCTCAAGCAGCCGATTTTGATATATATAAAGAACGTCTTGCAGATTGTAGATATGATCCAGTACCCGGTAAAAAGAATGACGATAGAATGATGCTCGCATCAGTACGATTGCGACGAGTTACAAACTTTTTATTGACACTACCTGGAATGGTTGATCATCTAGATAGAATATATCATTTTGTCCAAACAGGGGTAGGCCCTGAAAGTATTGGCGAGGCCATGGCTTACCAAAAAGTCGATACTCAAGGCAAGATATTACGGTTTTTCATAAACTGCCTAATAAGAGAACAGGATAGGCCGGGTGCAAACCCGGAAGAAATAAAAGCACTTCATAGATGGGGTCAGAATATAGCAGACGGGAATCATGATAAACAGGCTTGTATAGAAAATATGTACCGAAAGATCAGAAATGCAGTAATAAAGATACATGAAAGAAGACAGCCAGCACCAGAAGTAGATTCAGACAAACTTGAATCCTCGGGGGAGGAGGACGCACCAGAAGAGACAGGAGGACAAGCACAATTACCAGTTAGAGAAATGATAGCATATGTAGGTAAGGGAAGACCCTATAATAACTCAATGCGTCCGGTACGTCCGGAAAGTAAAAGAGTCTTTCGAACTGCTATTTCAAATCCAAAGACCCCCGAACACCTATTCCAGTCCACTGACAGAATACTACAAGAACGAATGGGGTACCATGTACTCAATTCCATGGATGAACAAGAATTGGCCAGGTCAGCCGTACAATGGACTGACGATCCTGATACATATAGTGATGATGGTTTAGTACAGACCTTTTTAAACCTTTCCCCTGACGAACAGAAATTAGCTGGTATATACATGGTTCAGCATCTCATTACGTTATTCAAAGGCCATCATTCTGATCCAGGTCCCTTACCTGATATTTTAATAGAACTACTCTCGCCACAATGGAGAGGTCTAGGTACTGACTTGATTAAAGTAATTCCAGAACATCGACACAGGTACAATACTTTTCTGAATACACGTTTTGTTCCAGCTCCACCCATAGACAGAAAAACGTACTACATAGACAGACAGAACCCCTTGCGAGAAGTGCATCCGGTCCAGAATGCCGATAATACGCTCAGACGCGTGTTTGTGTACACTCCCATAACTAAAATAGAATTATTGGAAATGAAAAAATTAGTGCCCAGCCATGACAAAGATCCAGCAGGTTTTCATCGTGAAATAAAAGACATGTTACTCATGGGTGATTACACTTATCCTGACCTTATGAAAATATTGAAAGTACTACTGCCTGCTGGTATTTACGAGAAACTCAAAGAAAAAGAATGGGAAGTGGGAAATGCAAAGATTGATTGGGCTGCATTAGAAAACGAAGAAAACACCCGAATTCCAGGCCTAGGGCTTGGAGACAAAGTTAAAGCGTTACCAGGATTGTTAGTGCAAGTATTGCCACGTTTATTAGCAACTAAAAAGGAGGACTGGGATGCTATCTCAGCCTGTAAACAGAAACCCGATGAAGACACTAGCGATTTTTATTCCCGTTTTGAGAAATGTTTTGGTATTAATAGTGGCCTGAAAGCAAGTAGCGAGTCATATCCACATCTTTTCGTAACGAAACTAGTCGAAAATTCTCTGCCCCAAGTTAAGAATCGTGTTCTGAAAGTCGAGAGCACATGGCAAGCAAATACACCTTCACAAATGTTACAGATGTTACAGTACCACCAGAATAGAATTAGAGAAGAACACGAACACGAACAGAGACGCATGAAAGACACGAAAATGAAAATGTTAGTTGCTCAGTCAGTTCCAGCTGACGGTCAGAAAAAGGGCACGACACAGTCTAATAATACAACAGTTCCCGTTAAAGGGACATGCAACTATTGTAAACAGCCAGGTCACTATATAAATGATTGTGCAGTTTTGAAACATAATATAGCTACGGGTAAAACTAAAGAGAGACCGCGTCCTCCTAGACAGGACCAGGTACAACAACAAGTACCACAGAATATTCAGCCTATGCAAGCCTCACAACAGACAGTAGCAGTGCCACAGCCCCAACCGATTGCTGCAACTCAACATGCATCACAGCAGATGTACCAGTATGCCCAGACTGATTACCCCGATTATCAGCGATACACATGAAACAGCCTAGAGAGGGAAGTTGGCTTGCCTCTTATCGAGGTTCCTGTAGATCAAGAGGGTCCTTATGTACACAGTCAAGTATTAGGGAAAGACAGAAAGTTTTTAATTGACACAGGGGCAAGCCGAACAACGATAAGTCACGACGAGGTCCCAGGGGCACCCCTTTCAGGCTCACAAAATGTTTCCCTTGGTTTTTCAGGCAAGCCTATTATTAATGAAGTATCGCAACCACTTCCCCTTGCAGTTGGTCCTTTGACACGTACTACAGATTTACTGCTCACAAAATCATGTCCAGAAAACTTGTTAGGTATCAAGACTCTGAAAGCTCTAGGAGCTGTTATTTGCTGTTCTCCGGAAGGAGTACGGTTGTTTCTACGTGACTTTAAAGGTCACTATGTGTTGAGAGATATTGATCCCCGATTACAGAATGTACCTGCACATTTATGGGCGCAAGGCCCCACTGATGTGGGTTGTATGCACATTACACCATATCGAGTCACACTCAAGTCAGGTGTCGTTTTACCACGAATTCGACAATACAAGTTACCCCCAGATGCTGTAGTGGCTTTACTGAAAATCATTGAAGAGCTCATTGCACAAGGAGTGGTTGTAGAAACCAACTCGAATTTATGTAATTCTCCTATCATTCCAATTCTTAAACGTACAGATCCCAATGCACCACCAGTTTACTGATTGGTTATTGATTTGCGCGAATTGAATAAATGTATTGTACCACAGTATCCTGTGGTCCCAGATATCTCATCTCTATTGACAGCCATTGATTCTGAGGCAGCGTTCTTTACTGTTATTGATCTTAAGAACGCTTTCTTTAGCGTCCCTATTGATCCGGAAAGCCAATACTTGTTCGGATTCTGTTTAAATGGACGAAGCTTCAAATTTGCACGCGCACCTCAAGGATTCACAGAAAGCCCCAGCATCTATAGCCAAGCACTGAAAAGACAACTAGACAGTATACACATGCCTGAAAACACTGCCCTACTCCAGTATGTCGATGACCTACTGATCACCGCCCGAAGCGAACCCGAATGTGAGCAAGCGTCACTGACGGTTTTGCATTTCCTGGCTGACAAGGGACACAAGGTATCCCCTTCGAAGCTGCAATTCTGTGTTCAGCAAGTTGTTTACTTAGGCCACTTGCTGTCCAAATGGGGGAGACAGCTAACACCCGATCGCATCCAGTTAATTGCAAACATGTTACCACCCAAGACCCAAAAGGAGGTACGGGCCTTTATAGGCCTCACTTCTTACTGTAGACAATGGATCCCTCAGTATGCATTTTTAGCGAAACCTCTCATACAGTTGACAACCCAGGAGGCAGCGACATCGACTGTCCTCCCTTGGACTCAGGAACATACACAAGCTTTTGACGACTTAAAGAAAGCCTTATGTCAAGCACCAGTTTTAGCGACACCATGTTACAGCAAGCCTTTTACACTTTTTGTCACAGAACGTGAAGGTACTGCATTGTCGGTACTCACTCAGGATCAAGCAGGTTCATACAAACCGTGTGCCTATTTTTCTAGTACATTGGATCCAGTAGCCCAGGCTCTGCCTGCGTGCTTGAAATCAGTGGCGGCAACAGCTCTAGCAATCAGACAAAGTGATTCAATAGTGTTAGGACATCCATTGATAGTACAAGTTCCACACTCCGTGGAAGTTCTTTTAAATCGAACACAGACTCAACACCTGACTATAGCGAGATTGACAGGTTATGAATTGACATTATTTCAGCCACACATAGAAATCAGACGCTGCAACACATTGAACCCTGCTACACTTTTGCCATTAACTGAAACAGACCCATTGGCACATGATTGCATTGAGGTCATTACTATTACGACGAAACCCAGACAAGACTTGACAGACACCGCATTACCAGATCCAGACCTGACACTTTATGTGGATGGTTCATGTATGAGAACAAGTACAGGAGAATTAGTGGCCGCCTACGCAGTCACAACAGAAACTGAAGTCATAGAAACAAATCGTATTGACATCCTGTCAGCTCAAGCAGCAGAGCTCATCGCTCTGACACAAGCCTGTATTCAAGCCCAGAACAAGAGAGTTAACATATACACAGATTCCCGTTATGCATTCGGAGTTGTTCACGACTTCGGTGTCCTGTGGCGAGAGAGAGGGTTTTTGACTTCTCACGGTGCCAAAATTCAACACGGTCCCCTCATTCAAACTCTGTTAGATGCAATACATCTGCCTACAGCGATATCCATCATGAAGTGTAAGGCACATACCAAGGTTACAGATACTGTTTCCCAGGGTAACGACCTGGCAGACCGAACCGCAAAACATACAGCTCAGAATCAGATTCATGCCACTGACCTGACAAAGACAATAGTCTCGACACCGACACATTGCATGACAGTTAAGGATCCCGCCCTAGATGTAATTGACATACAGACACATGCTACACCAGATGAAATCAAGAAATGGATCGAACTAGGAGGGACCCAGACAGAACAAGGATGGATGACGAAGGGAAAATCTATATGGTTTCTCCCCGACTCTATGGTTCAAGTTATCATTAATACAGTACACAGTCCAGCACATTTAGGAGAAAAAGCCATGTTAGACAGTATTCAACATCTCTGGTTCAATAAACACTTGCGAGCAGCAGCCAAACAGAAAGTGCGTACTTGCATGATTTGTTGTCAGTTCAACCCAGGTAGAGGTGTTCCCGTAGAACAAGGTGGTTTTCATCCTCCCGATCACCCTTTTGAAGTCCTCCAGATGGATTATATTCAGATGGAACGATGTCGAGGTTTCAAATATGTCCTTGTAATTGTATGTGAACTTTCCCGTTGGACAGAAGCATATCCAGTCCCAGATTACACTGCTCTGACCACTGCCAAGCAGCTGGTTCGTGAATTCTTCCCCCGATATGGTTTGCCCCGTGCCGTATACTCAGACAACGGTCAGCCATTCTCGTCTGAGCTTATGAAGCAGGTATCACTCCTGCTAGGCTATCAATGGAAGTTCCACTGTGTCCGACATCCTGAAGCAGCAGGTCTCGTAGAGAGACACAATCAAACCCTGAAAACTCGTCTAGCAAAAATCTGTAAGGAGAAGGGTGTCGACTGGATCGCAGCTTTGCCAGTCGCCCTTTTTTACATGAGGATGGTCGCCCATTCCAGAACAGGGCTATCCCCGTATGAGGTGGTCTTCGGTAGGCCACCGAATATGTGGGGGACGCCTTTGCCCAGAACAATTACCGATGTCGATTGTAATATGTTGACAGATTACCTTGCCTCCTTGATGTCTGCACTCCACTCATGTCGTTCACAGGTCGCTGCAGCTTTTCCCGACAACACCGAGGTGAAACCGCACGACGTCGTTCCCGGAGATACTGTGCTTATAAGAAATTTCGACAGGAAAAGTCCGCTGGAGCCCAGGTGGCAGGCGCCGAAGTTGGTACTTCTCACCACGAGGACTGCAATCAAGGTCGAGGGCCGCAAAGGGTGGCTGCACTCCAGTCACGTGAAGAAATTTTGTGCATTGCCAGAGACTGACTCCCCCTCCCCCTCTAAGGACTGTCCAGATTCTAGTGACTCTAAACTTCCCCTGATAGAGAAAACTCCACAGCAGGAATATAAAATGAAATTGAGGTCTAGCAAGTCAGACAGTTTAATTGTTTAAGTCCTCCCCTAGGTGAATCGGTTGAACGTGTTTTCTGATATGTATCCCCTAGACCCCGACAGAGAGAGAGATAGACAGAAACAGCTCAAGAAACATGAATATTGCAAATCTCTTCGCAGCCACTGCATTGTGACTTTATTGGTTATGTTTTTTCTGAGCCTTCTAATTATTGCTGCAAGTGTGCTCCTACACATATACTATCCTATATTCAAACGTGCAAATTCTTCCTTCAACGTCACTGCTGAGCATTCTTTTAGCGAACTGCCCCCTCATGAACTCTCTTACCGACTCGCGCTGCGCAACAACACATTCATTAGCATGTTACATCATTCTCATCAGACCAGCAATGCTACTAATTGTTGGATATGTGGCCGACTCCCTCCCTATCAGAAATACAAAGGAGTTCTGCCTCTTTTTCCGTACCCGTTCACACATAATGGGTCCTGTGGTGCATGGTTTAGTTTGATTAATTCCTTGGATTCAGACTCCGCAGTCTACCAGGGTAACTGGGTATGGGGAAACCTGAACACTGTTTTGCATAAAGTATGTTTCCCTGACAAGGAGGGTCTCCCCAAAAGGACAGGAACTGATCTAGAAAATGAAGTATATGGATTAGGTAACTTTACACTTAACCTCATGATTCTCAGTGTTGAATCCGAAGTAGAACCAGTCTTGCCCGCCATGTCCGTACTACCAGTTAAAGGTGAATTATGTGTCAGAAAGAATGGTTCAGTACACCTGGGTCATAGTAAATGTACTACTGTGATCGAATTCAGTGATAAGGGCAAGTCCACATTTAAAGCTTCACGTCATTCCTACTTCGTTTGTGGTCATACCGCATATATACGTTTACCTCTAGATTGGGATGGCACCTGCTACATTGCATTCCTTCTGCCACCCGTTTTCCTAGCCCCTCCTGATTATCATAGAGACATCCATCTAGTACATAATAGACCACAGAGAGATCTCCCGATTGTCGACTATACTGAAACGGCATGGGAGCAGTATACAGATTTCAATAAAGGTTTCTTTCCCTACTTAGGTACTGTCTTTAATAGTAAACTGATACGAAAATTAACTAGAACCCTTGAAGCAGTAGTGAATGAAACTACATCCGCCCTAGGTAACTTAACAGAGGAGCAGTCTGCTATGCGGATTGTTGTTCTTCAAAATCGTCTCGTCCTTGACGTCATCCTGGCCGATAGGGGCGGAGCCTGTAGAGTCATCGGATCGAGCTGCTGTGTTTTCATTCCACAAAACGCACCTTCAGTATATAAAGCTATTACCCGTCTACATAAAATTGCAAGTCTGATACATCAGAATCCAGGCACCTGGACTTGGTCCGGTTGGTTCTGGACAACGTTGTCAGCCTGGGGATGGAAAGTCCTATCCTTCCTAGGTTTTGGCCTTCTCATAGTATTCAGTTGTTGCCTATGTCTGCAATGTGGGCCAGCGATTTGCGGCTTGTGCGCCACATCATGTATTCCTCATTCGAGTCCTCATTCGAAACGCCATGAGAAGAAAGAAGAGCAAATGATGTTACACGAACAGATTGATAGATTAATGAGGATTGATATATCATGAAGGGTCCGTAGGGGACAAGGAGGGAATGAGGTAATATAAATTTTATGGTCAATTGTGTCCCCTATCGTAGACCCCAACGGCTCCATGTACATGCTTCTAGTACATGTAAGTTCCCTCCACAACCAGCTATGAAGACGCAAATACATTTGCGTCCAACGTTAACATGTCCTCTTTCAGATGCACCATGAATGGGTCCGATATTCAGTTCCTAAGTGTGCCTTGCCAACGTCTTTATGTGGTACACTTTTATGATTTCTAGCTCTGGCGAGTTAGGCCCTGATTTCTGCCATCGAGCCTCTTTCTCCCTTCTGCCTCTGAGAGCCGCAGCCTGCTGCTTCCTGACCCTTGACTTACTCCCTGTGTGACGAGCGGTGCCTAGCTCGGCCTGCCTTGCCTGCCAAGACTGTATTCAACCTTCAAGTTATCTGCTCCGCTCCTCGAAAATACATTCCTGTCTAGCAGTTTAGGAAAACATCCCTCCCAGCTGCAGAGCAAAGGGCCCGGCCTCACTGTCTCCATGCAAGTAATTCATAGCTTCCGTTACCATGGTAGGCCCATGCCCCTCACATCTCATGTAGACACGTAGTCGCATATGCACGCACTAGCAGTCAGTATAGAATAGCCTCTGCCCGAGAGACCTTTCCTTCTAGATAATACAGTTCCTTAAACACAAGATATAGATATGATTTGGGTTTAGGTTGTTCTGACACTCCAGACTTCTGTCTCCTCATGAAGGGCTAAATGTCAAGTTCCCTTTCACCCTTCAGTTACACGTCAATCATACGTCATGCTGCTGCGCGCGCATCTCTGCCACATGTTTTTGCTGACTCTGCAGGATCCTTCTAGGGATCCACCCACTTATGACACCTTTATGTGACGTTTCCAGCACACACCTCCGTGTACGCCCTAGTGCACGCCTTCTGTTACGTATTTCTGTTCTTATCTCGTTTCTCTCAGCTGTTACGCCTTCTGCATTCAATGCTACTATATGAAATGACTATATATATGGTTTCATGTTAATAAATCATTGTACATGTCCATTGCAATTCCCACCCTGAACCCTCGTGGCGATGGGTCATGCTACCATTGGCTCGAGCCAATTCCTTTGTTAAGGAATAAAACCCCATTTTAAACCTCAAATACCACGGACTCTGCCTTCTCATTTTGACTGAGTTATTCTTATTGAACTTTACCGCATAAATTAAGTATAGGTAATTAAAATTTACCACATAATTTTCATAAAAGTGGAGATACCCATACCAGTTACAACAAACAATTCAGTAATTCCACCATCTATATACACATCCACTCATTCACAAACAGTTCTATATAGTCACTCATACATATACTCACTCATCATATGTAGTGATACACCTATACATCCTGTTACACACCGACAGTCATCCAAAAGTTACTCACACACATACTCACACATGCAAATAAACTATTGAACATCCATTTATTTGCATATACAACTATACACACACTACCACCTTACTTCTAAGGGAACTTACACATACTTACTCTCTTAAACAATCACTTATAGAAACACATACTTAATTAAACAGGAACTCTTACAATCTCTCACTCTCACATATACTCACTTATATACATCAATACTCACATATACTAGATTAAAACATATGTCGTTACTGATAAAGACACTAGTGACACAGTCATTCACTCACTAACACACACATATACACACTCATCCACCCATACAGTCCTGCACATATGCTGTCTTCAAAACACATACAAACAGTGAGTCAGTCATTGATGCATCTATGTGCTAAGTAATACCCCCACCAAACCATACAGACACTCATACTGATACTAAAAAAAAATCTAATAACCCCTATACACACACATGTAGCTACTCACCAACCCATGCAGCCACTTATACACAAAGTGAAACACTGATACATATATTTAAATATTTAAAAATTATTCGCTAATATATGTATTCACTAAGATACATTTAATAAGCCAGTTAACCAATCAACTTTTTTTTTAACCTCTTGGCTGCTAGGCGTTTTCCCCCTCCTGTGCTGGGAATTACCATTTTGCTGTTTCCATGACGATCTCAGCTCGTCATCAGCACACGACACCCGTGGGTGATGACGAGCTGAGCTCGTCATCAGCATCGAAAGGGTTAAAACATCCATTTATACACTTATTTAAACATTTATTCTTCCATCGACCTTTACATATACATATATAAAACATATTTATTTTTCAGAAAGACACATATTCACTGGATGGTGTCATCAGTGATGTCATGAGTGATGTCACTGACCATGTCATGAGTGATGTAATATGTGAAGTCATCAGCAGTGCATTGCAGGCGCGCAAGTTATAGTGAGTCCAACTAACTATAACGTGGGAATTTCAATGGTTTTATGTCAGTAAAATTTCCAGGTAACTATAACTGGTGTAAAACCTATGGTTTTTTCAGTGAATTTAATAGGTTTTTTAAATGCTAATTCCTAACTATAACTGGTGTGAAACCTATGGTTTTTCAGTGAATATATATATAGATATATCTCAAAACCATGAATCCTGATGAAAACTTCCTCTTGAACCGGAAAATCAGGTACGGACCACCAGGTAAATCAGATAATCCAGTGCTTTATTGTGGCTACAGCAACATGACGCGTTTCGACCGAGTTTTCCCGGTCTTGATCACATGACATGTTGGGACCCAATAACATCTATATATACAAGCACCATACGAGCATTCCCTCGAACAGACTACTGCTTTGTCATAACGATGTACATTTTGTAGCATAGTTATAATACATCAATTCATATATATGTATAAATATATACAATTATTCACATTATTTATTGCAAATTGATACAGATATATGCACACACATACACTACCAAAAAAATTCAATTTAATTCAATACAAAATTATTGCAAATTCGAAATACAGGGCGGGTGCCCAAATTTATGGTAGTAACAGTTGCCAAATAATCGTCATGACACTCATTGCAGATATGTTTGATGATCTATTAAAGTGCATAGTACAAATTATGTGCAAAGAAAAGTGCAAGGTGTTTAAAAAGGTGCTTTATAATTAACGTAAATCAGGGCCAATTATTTAATCATAGTTGGTCCCCTTACTAACTAAATTAAAAAAATACAGATGAGTCGCTGGGCAGGTGTTTACACCCCTGATTTCACTAATGTACAGTTCAGAACTGCACAAAACAATATATATACATAAATGTAATCAGCTCAATCTTAGAGACCATAAATCAATACTTTCGTCAATTTCAAAAACTGTTTTGACTTTCAGAATACGTGCAAAAATCGGCAGTGCAAATAAGCATATTAAAGGCGGATCAATTAGAGACATAATAGCAATACTCATTTGTACAACTTCGAAAACGACTCAATTAAAAAATCGCTAAATTTGAAAACCTCATAGACACTGAGTAAAACCAGAAAACAGGTAAACCACAGTAAAAATAAGGCTAAAATCCAGCAAAAAAACAATCGAGCTAAAAAGATCTGAAATATGTATAACCACATTTCCTGTACTTAGCAGAAACAATAAAGTATAGATGCAACATATTAGCGGTGGGATCTAAACATAATTTTTACATACATAGTAAAAATCTGCTAATAAATAGTTGGAATAAGTTGTAAAATGTACTGACTTTCCAGCTGCCTCAACTTCCTTTCTCTGTTGCCGTCTCTCAATGACCTAGGTACTGCATCTATCACAAATAACATAGATCTTTAAGTTATTTTGATGTACTAGCTTAAAATGCCGCGCCACCGGCTAGCTTGGGTCTGAATATAGAATCGCACGCAGATGTTGTAAAATGGGAAGGGGCGACCACTCGGTCCCCTCGAACGTATGGTTGGGTGCCCCGATCCTCCCCGTAAACCATTTTGGGCGGGGGCGTGTCTCGGCTGGTATGCCCGAAGCGGCGTAGCCGGGGCGCGCCTTTTTCCGCCCAAGAGGGGTTGTCCTAGACACCTACACCGATGACCACGCCCAGTAGGCGTACCGGAGGAGGGTACACGCCCTCCCGAAGAAGAATAAATAGAGCGGGAATCCGAAGAAGCGTCCTCTTGTTCCTGTGCTCTGAAGGCTGCACCCACTCGTTGCTCGTGAGCCCTCGACGGAACAAGCGGCAATTTTGAGGACTTTTAATTCTTGTGTTTCTCTTTCAGTGATTGGAGGCGAAGAATCCAGGACCGTGTTGATCGACTTGGAGCGGATAATCGAAACCATGTCTAGCAAGAAGACAGGAAAGGGATCCGAGACGGACAAGGTCCTACGCATGTTGGTGAACCGAATAGCGGGCATGGAACGAAAAGTCGGACAAGTCCCAGCGCTTGGTCGAGATTTGGCGGTCGTCAAAAAGCAACTGGCTGCAATGAACAAGCCTGGTAGCCCTAAGAAGGTAATAGGCCCGGCCTTGCCGGGAATCGTCCCCGGGGGTAGAGGGAAACGGGTCAAGAGGAGGGCGGTTGCAGGGGAGGTTCCGGTCCCTGAGGTGCCCCCGGTCACACCAGCTAATGACCCGGTACCGATCCTAGACGTGGGTCAACCGATCCCGGTTGTGATTACGCCCGCTAACAATGAGGATATGCCTCCTGAACTGGCCACCCAGTTGGCCGCATGGCTCAATAAAAGGGCAGGGGGTGCTACGGCGCCCGGAGACACGGCCGAAGAGGCCAAGTTACTAATCCAGCAGTTGCGGCAGTCGCGAGATGCCGCGAAGGCGAATCTTCCTCTTGTTTCCACACAGGTGATACCGGAAGGACTGGCAGCTGGTCGCAAGAAAACGGCGGGAACAACGACCGAACCGGGTAAGCTCGCTTTGCCGGTGGCGGGGGAGGGCTCATTACCCTCAAGGCGGGAGAGGGTAGTACAACATATTCCGATTGCCACGAAAGAATTGATATGGGCAGACAAGTATGTCAATATGTTTTCGTTATTAACTGACCATCGAGAGATGGAATATGCTAAAACACAGAAAGATTTGTGGCACCCGAGCGTCTGGCGCGCCAAGATGGCGGGGTTTCGGGTGGAGGAGACGATAACGAATTGGGCAAAAGCCTTTGCAATGTTTACTGCGATTATTGGTGAACGTAAGCCCGAGGTATTGACTGAACTGTCTTGTTATCAAACTCGTATAATGGATTTTTATGAAATGTATGAGGGGGATGAATGGAAAGGTTACGACATGAAATTCCGTAAAGCAAAAGAGTATGATTCCTCTCTGACATGGGACTGCCTCGACTCAATTTCTTGGCATAAGCAGCTCCTGTCTGGGACGGCAGGGACATCCTCGCCAGGCGGGAGTGGGTCGGGGGTTTCCCGCCAAAAGCCCGCGGTGCCCTTTCGCGCAGGCGCCGGTGGTGATCACCAGCCGAAGACCGGCGGGAATGGTGGGAAGCGGGGGGTCTGTTGGGGCTTCAATCGAGGCAACTGTAACAGACCGCAAGGAACATGTAGGTTCAAGCATGTGTGTGCGGGCTGCGGGAATTCCTCACACCCGGAGAGTTCATGCAGATCCAAAAATAGCGGGGGGGGAGGAAAGGGAGGCTCCAAGCAGGAGTGAGGCTGGTCGTTGTGACCAATGGCCTACACCCGTTGATCTCATGGCTATGACTCCTTGGTTGAACAAATACCATGATCATGTCTCCGCCGGGGTGTTGAGGAAGGGATTCTTATACGGCTTCCACATCCCGGCGGGGGATTTTCGAGGGGAACCTTTTTGTAAAAACCAGCTATCAGCACAGCAGAATCCAAGTGTGGTAGAGAGAAAACTTGCAAAAGAAGTGAGTCTAGGGCGAGTGGCAGGGCCTTTTCAGCGCCCGCCAGTGGCGGATTTCATCTGTTCCCCATTAGGGGTGGTCCCGAAGAAGGAACTGGGGGAGTTTAGGCTGATCCATAACCTGTCTGCTCCAAGGGGTTTCTCAGTTAACGATGCTATCGACCCAGAAGTTTGTTCGGTGCGGTACGCGTCATTCGATGATGCCGTCACCATGTTAAATCGCCTGGGCCCCGGGGCGCTGATGGCAAAATCAGATATCGAATCAGCGTTCCGGTTGCTCCCGGTACACCCACAGGATCAGCGGTTGCTAGGTTTTGCTTTCCAAGGGAGTTATTACATGGATAAATGCATGCCGATGGGTGGCTCCATTTCTTGTGCCTATTTTGAAAAATTCAGCTGTTTTTTAGAGTGGGCATTCACCGAGGCCACCGGGCACAGATATGTTATGCATTATCTGGATGACTTTCTGTTCTTGGGGGCAGCCGGCGACACGAAATGTGCGCAGGCGCTACAGGACTTTTGCATCCTCATGAGGGAGTTTGGAGTCCCACTGGCACCAGGTAAGACGGTTGGACCATCTACTTCACTGGAGTTTCTGGGAATTGAGCTCGATTCTGTGGAGGGGTGTTTTCGTTTGCCGGTGGGAAAGGTAGCTAAATTTAGGGCTTCCCTGGAACTTTGCCTTGGTAAGGAGAAAGTGACCCTGCACCAGTTACAGCAAACGGTGGGTCAGCTTAACTTTGCCTTGAGAGTTATACCAATGGCCCGCCCCTTCTCACGCTCTATTGCACAAGCTATGGTTGGTCTTAAAGAAGGACACCACCGTACAAGACTGTCTGCAGAGGTTCGCCAGGATATGCGCATTTGGTTGGCATTTCTGGCGGACTTCAACGGTCGAGTAGTGTGGAGCAAGCCGCCAGCGTATTCAGAAGAGCTGGGCTTATGGGCAGACTCGGCGGGGAGCGTGGGATTTGGCGCCATTTTTGGTAACCGATGGTCGGCGCAAACATGGCCGGCGTGGTGGCACTCCAGCGGTCTCACAAGTAACATTGGGTTCCTGGAGCTGTTCCCTATTTTTGTTGCTCTGATGGCATGGCCAGACGATTTCAGAGACCGCTCGGTGGTATTTTGGTCTGATAATATGACTGTTGTCGAATGTATTAACCAACAGGCAGCACGCTGCAAATGGATCTTGAGATTGTTGAAAGAAATTGTGCTGCTTTGCATGAGACTGAATGTACAGTTCAGGGCGAAACATGTGCCGGGTGTACTGAATCATGCGGCTGATGCACTCTCTCGTTTGCATATGCAGGCGTTCAGGGGTTATCTACCTACAGCGGACCTAGCGGCGGCACCATTCCCAGAAGCACTCTGGCTAATCGGTGCCCCGGATTACAAGACCTCGTTGCAGCAAGCTTAGCCCCCAGGACGAGGAAGGCATACGAAGGAGCGTTTCGTTCCTATTGTGCATTTTTGGGTCCGACAGGGAATCAGAACTGGGGTCAGGAGGAATCCTTCCTAGGGTTCCTGGTAGCACTGCACAGAGAAGGCCGATCAGCGGCAACGGCCAATAGGCACAGGGCGGCCATTTCATTCATGGCGCAGGTGCAGGGCATCAAAGACCCAACGGGTTCCTTTTTGGCGAAAAAAGCCCTTCGCGGTTGGCAGCGCCTCAAGGGTCGCAAGCAAGATGGCTTAGAAAGGTTGTCCCTACTCATGGCGAAACTAGTTGAGACGTGCTCCTCCCAATTCAAAGCAGTTCTGTTCCGGGCAGCTTTCGCATTAGCGTTCCATGGGGCTATGCGGGTTAGCGAACTGGTCGCAAGGAATGAGAAGGATGTGGAGGGAGGCTTGTGCAGGGATCACATCCTAATTAGGGGTGATTCGATGGTAGTCACGATAGCTAGGTCCAAGACTGACCAGGGAGCTACGGGAAACAGTGTTTGTGTGCAGCGCGTGCGAGGGTCCCCCACGTGCCCGATAATGTGTATAGAGGAATACTTGGCACTGAGGGCGGATACATGGGGGGGGAGTTTGCTGAGGCACAACGATGGCACCCCACTGACGAGGTTTCAGTTCCAGAGGGTGCTAGCACTGACAATCGCTGCTGCGGGCATGGACCCGTGCGATTTTGGGACCCACTCCTTTAGGATAGGGGCTGCTACTGAGGCTACAGCCAGGGGTCAGAGTGCAGAGGAAGTGAAACAATTGGGACGATGGTCCTCGAATTGCTTCAAAAGGTATGTGCGATTGCACATGTTATGAAGTCAATTGACAGGCACTCACGCTTCTTGTCTTTTGTTTGAATTACAGTTTCGCGAGCATATCATGCGGGGCGGAATTTGCAGTCGACCCAGTACCAGGAGACCAGCGGTCATGGATCACCGTCTGAGGAGAGAGTGGTGTGGGTCGTGGGCCACTCATACGTGAGGCGGGCCGGGGACGTATTCAAAGCAGGTGACGCGACTCGCGCAGCTGGGGAATACGGTTACAGAGTGGCCTTCCATGGAAGGGGCGGGCTCTGTATTGACCAATTCGAATCTTTTGTTGAGGGTCTCTTAGGGCGGCAGAGGTCACCGCCATCTGTAGTCATAGTACACCTGGGGGGCAATGACTTGGTGACTCTGGGTAGACGAGTATTGTTCGAACAAGTTTTGTCTGCCGTTAGCTGGTTGGCAAAGAGATCCCGGGGTGCACGATTGCCTGGTCCCACATGATTCCCAGGAAAGTATGGCGGGGGGGCCTTTCGGTGTCAGCACTGAACCATTCGGTGAAGAAAGTTAACAATAAAATTGGTAGATTGTTTCGCTCTGCACAGTTGCATAGTATTCCTCATGGGTGTATTCGGGGTGATCACATGTATCTAAATGATGGGGTTCACCTGACCCGGGAGGGGAATGTTTTACTCATAGGAGACTTCATAGCATGGCTAAGGGGTTTGAGGAAGCATGACCTTTAGGAGGAGTCTGGGGGGGGCCGGATAGCCGGTCAACTATCCGGCCTGTGGCGGTAAGGTCATGATCGGTGAGCAGTAATTTCAAGGTCCCTAGAGTGGGGCGCCACCCAATATGGATGGGAGCGCCCGGGGGGAGGCGGCCATTGGCCCCTCCCACTGGGAGGCGGAACCCACTAAGGATGGGTCGCCTAAGGGGAGACGGCCATAGGCCCCTTCCAGGGGAGGAGGCGGCTATATGCCCCTCCTACAAATTTCCCGGGGCCCGGATATCCGCGACGGCGGATAGAGAGTGTGGGGATGGGGAGGGAGTCCACGCTGTCCTTCCTACAGATACCTCACACGGGAGCTCGGACGACCTTTAAGATGGCGTCGAGCGGAAAGGGGGGCCCCCAACAAGACAAGGGAAATTACAGTTGGCAGTGAGGGTACAGTCCTCTGTGCATGCACCATTCACACCGTGAGGGCGACAGTTTTGGTAGTAGGGATCTGACACCGGTTAAGACCTTGCCGTTGGCCCTTAATGCTAGGATGTACAATTTTAATTTAGAATGTATGCATTTGCAGGATGTTAGACTCAGCTAGGAAACCTTTGTATTAGAGAGTTGTTAAGGTTAGCCAAAGGACATGTCTTCATCGAAATGTAATAAATGTAAAATTGTACATGATTATGAAACTTTTATTTAATGTTTTAATTTTTGTTTCATATTTTAATAAATACGGCCGGGAGGGTGACTCCCTCCAGCCTTCCAAAAGTTCAGAACTGCGTCCGACTTCCCATCCTTGGGGATTGTGTTGGGAGGGGGTGACGGGCATCCCGGCCATATGGAAAGGGGCGACCAATCGGTACCCCCGAACGTATGGTTGGGTGCCCCGATCCTCCCGGGAAACCATTTTGGGCGGGGGGCGTGTCTCGGCTGGTATGCCCGAAGCGGCATAGCCGGAGCGCGCCTTTTTCCGCCCAAGAGGGGTTGTCCTAGACACCTACACCGATGACCACGCCCAGTAGGCGTACCGGAGGAGGGTACACGCCCTCCCGAAGAAGAATAAATAGAGCGGGAATCCGAAGAAGCGTCCTCTTGTTCCTGTGCTCTGAAGGCTGCACCCACTCGTTGCTCGTGAGCCCTCGACGGAACAAGCGGCAATTTTGACCCACCCACCAGCCCCTTATGGCAATGTTTGGTTTAAATAAAGTTTTGCTGAGTAGGCCTTTTTTCCTTTGTAGAGTAAGTAAAGGAATGTTTTACGATAAGGATGTGACTTCTGCCTGTAGGATAATGTTTTCTTTGTAGGAGAGAGCAGTTGATGACACATCAAGGCGATGTCAGAATTTCTTTTTTCTTTCCTTCCTTAGTAGGTAAACAACTGACGTATTTATTTTTTGGTCGGGCGGTAAGGTCATGATCGGTGAGCAGTAATTTCAAGGTCCCTAGAGTGGGGCGCCACCCAATATGGATGGGAGCGCCCGGGGGGAGGCGGCCATTGGCCCCTCCCACTGGGAGGCGGAACCCACTAAGGATGGGTCGCCTAAGGGGAGACGGCCATAGGCCCCTTCCAGGGGAGGAGGCAGCTATATGCCCCTCCTACGAATTTCCCGGGGCCCGGATATCCGCGACGGCGGATAGAGAGTGTGGGGATGGGGGGGGAGTCCACGCTGTCCTTCCTACAGATACCTCACACGGGAGCTCGGACGACCTTTAAGATGGCGTCGAGCGGAAAGGGGGGCCCCCAACAAGACAAGGGAAATTACAGTTGGCAATGAGGGTACAGTCCTCTGCGCATGCGCCATTCACACCGTGAGGGCGACAGTTTTGGTAGTAGGGATCTGACACCGGTTAAGACCTTGCCGTTGGCCCTTAATGCTAGGATGTACAATTTTAATTTAGAATGTATGCATTTGCAGGATGTTAGACTCGGCTAGGAAACCTTTGTATTAGAGAGTTGTTAAGGTTAGCCAAAGGACATGTCTTCATCGAAATGTAATAAATTTAAAATTGTACATGATTATGAAACTTTTATTTAATGTTTTAATTTTTGTTTCATATTTTAATAAATACGGCCGGGAGGGTGACTCCCTCCCGCCTTCCAAAAGTTCAGAACTGCGTCCGACTTCCCATCCTTGGGGATTGTGTTTGGAGGGGGTGACGGGCATCCCGGCCATATGCTATTAAACACTTGAAGTTTGGTGCTGCCTATGTACTGTAGATGGCAAGAACATTCCAGGACGTACACAGCATGATCCGTTTTACAGGTAAACATCCCCTTAATTTTACTCTGGGTTTGAGCAAATGCATCCATATACTCATGTTTATTCACCCCAAAATTCCATTCCCTGCAAAAGGTACATTTGTAGAAACCTGTCCTGTTCGAAAGTCAATGTCCCGTAGTGGATACTTCTGGACTTGTTTTAACAAGTGCATCACTGATAGAGGGTGCCCTTCTTAAAGTAATAGCTGGTGTCTCACTCAGTAAAGGGGCAAGAGTAATTTCTGTTTTCAGTATGGACCAATTTTTATTGATGATATTTCTAAATTGTTTTTTGTGACGGCTTTATGTAGTTATTATTCGGACCGCATTATCATCATTCTGCAGATTTCTCTCTCTCTCTCTCTGTTCCTGATATGCTGGTGACATTAGACTGGACAGGTTCATTGTCTATCTTGTGTACTTTAGTTAGAGCTTGTAGCAGGGTTTCCGTTCTCCCACAGAAATCTAGAACCTGGGTTAATTAGGGTGACCCAAAACTCACCTTAGTATCAGAAATCCCCTTACCGAGCTAGCTACAGTGTCTCATTGGTCATAACAAACTCCCAATGACTTAGACAAACCAAAACATGAACTTAGGGTACCTCACGTATCGTGGAACACATGAACACTCTTTCGCTCTATAATCATTTCAAACCACAACGGGGAGTAAAAGAACACATGTGCAAGTTTGAAATATTTATTTTTCAATGCAAGGTTCTCAAACACAGTATCTTATATAATACCAACATACATATTATAAAAATCAGATTTATCAGCATAGTCACTAGTCCATAGTAAGCGAACGGTGATAGCATATTATAATGCAAAATCTATAGAAATCTGTATCACCTATATTTCGCGCACCCTATTTAGCATACTATATTATATCTAAGAAGGTCTCATTTGGGTTTTAGCAGGGCGGGCCCATACCTCTAAATGTCAGCAGAAGAAGATCACATCATCAGCTACCAACTCTCTGCATGCGAAGCACCATCAAGTGTGTTTTTGCATTCTCAGTAACTCTATCTTAAACCCGCGTAGAGCCCAATGTTGGCAGCAACATTATTTGTGTTATGTCTAATGTGGTGCGAGGATCAGGCCTCCCAGCAACCTTGTGTTAGGTTATTCTTAGAGGCTATAGTTCTCAGTGTGCAGACAGTGTACCAAGTGTACCAAGAGCGACTGATATCAGAGCAATAACATATTATTCTCAAATAAATCACATATTTCGTCTAGGTTGAAAGCTACAATAATAATTATGTGCCGTGTGCAAACTGAAGCCGAAGGAAAATATGTCGTTTAAACATTTAATAAACTCATGCTAATTTCACACAATATATAGAAAAGCATTAACTATATGACAAGCTGTTCCCAGGTCCTTTGTTTTGTATCCCGAGCCTGAAATCTTTATACTGAATCAGCTAGGCATTGTGTAAGATCAATATTGTTGCTGCATATTCTTTTAATACTTAAAAACTCCCCATATGGGATGCTTTTAATCAGGTGTCTGGGGTGGGAGCTGCTAGCATGCAGCTTCGAATTCCCTGCTGTTGCCTTTCTATGGAGTTTAGTTTGGATGGTGTTGTTATTGATATAAATCTCAACATCTAGGAATTCAACCTTCTCATTACTTATAGTGGCAGTACATTCAAAATTCAAGTTGTTGACATTAACAGCATTGACAAAGTTTTGTTCTGATTTTGATCCACGCCAGATTATGCACACGTCATCTATAAATCGCCACCATTTAATGCCATGAGTGGCAAACAGCTCCCCGTGAGTGTGTCCAAAGACATGTTCCTCCCACCAGCCAACATGCAAGCACGCATAGCTGGGGGAGAAACTTGCCCCCATAGCCACTCCACACAGTTGCTGGTGTACCTCCTTGTTAAATAAGATAAAGTTGTTTTTCAAACATAATTTAATCATTCTCAAAAGCATCTTTTTATGTTGGTAAAACTGCACACTACTCCTAGATAAAAAGTGTTCTACAGCATGCAAACCATTGCGGTGATTAATGCTGGTATATAGGGAGCAAATATCCTTAACTTAAAAATGGTAATCTTCATTCCAGGTAACTTCTTTGAGTTTGTTAAGGAAATAGCCTGTGTCCTTAATATAAGATGGAAGATTTTCCACATACTCATGTAGATAGAAATCCACATATTTAGACATGGCTTAAGGAAGGCTTTTTTGTGCCTAAATAATCGGTCGTCCAGGCACAGGAGATGATTGTTTATGCACCTTCGGAATAAAATATAAAGTTGGAGTGATCGGATAATCATTCCTAAGAAAATGATGTTCCTGTTTGTTGATAAGTCCTTCTCTCTTCCACTGGGCCAATTCCTTAAAAACTTGATTCTTTATTAGTTTAGGTTCCTGAAATGAAGCTTTTTTATAGCACAATGGATTATTCAGATGTCGCTCTGCTTCCTTAATATATGCATCACGGGGTCACAACACTATGTTTCCCCCTTTGTCAGCATTGTTAACAATCACATTGCCATTTATATTGATCTTCCGCATGAGTTTGACGTATTATATCTCAGAATAACTCCTTTGGTTATGCTTCTGTACAACAGTGTGATTGAGTCTCTTCAAATCCTCAAGTACGCAATCGCTAAAGGTATCTATTGCGTCGTTGGGCATGAGAGCAATGAAGTCTGATGGAGGGCGGAATGGACTTACTGCTGCACAACCACTTTCAATGGCCATTTGTTGGAGTACTTCCTGTGTCCCTAAAGTGGTGTCTATAGTATGCCCTGCCAATTCATACATGGATCCTAATGTTGAAATGTCTGCTGTTTGAAGAATTGTGCTTGGTTGATTTGCAGCAGTGACAGTGGCAGCTGTTTCATTGGCTTTATTCAATTTGAAATGCTACATCAACTTCAGTTTGCGTATGAAAATGAATATGTCTATGCACGATTGCACATATTTAAAACCATTCTTCGGGCAAAAAGATAGTCCTAATGCCAATAACTGTGTCTCAGCTGCGTTTAAATCAATCTCTGTTAAATTGATCACTGTGTTTGCGG
The DNA here is from genome assembly GCF_964263255.1 of Lissotriton vulgaris. Taxonomy (NCBI): domain Eukaryota; kingdom Metazoa; phylum Chordata; class Amphibia; order Caudata; family Salamandridae; genus Lissotriton; species Lissotriton vulgaris. The sequence goes on along the minus strand of NC_141694.1, from coordinate 1,085,146,886 downwards.
TGCTAGTTGTACAATTTACTGTTGGGGACGCTGGTGCCCTCGCCCTCGTTTTCCTCTCTTGTTGCCTCCTCTGTTTGCGCCTCTATTTGCAGCATTTTTTGTGCCTGCGTTGTTTTTCTTCTGGGGAGTTCTCTGCCTTAGTGTGTGACAGCGATCCTCTATCATAAACCCAAATTCCTCAGAGGGAGTAAAATTACTTGGAGGCTGCACACGTTGAAATGCAGAGCTGCCTTCATCTGAATCACTACTACTTGCCAAGGAACTTAGATCTGTATCCAATGTTTCTACATAGCTTTGATTTTGTAGAGGCACGACTGGATCTTTTTGGACTATTGCTTGTCTTTTAACTGATTCAAACTTTTTTGAGAACGTGAACACTCTACCCATTTCGTAGTCCCTCTCATCACGTGCAAATTTGATCACCTTGCGCCCCTTTATGATTTCTTCATGTTTATCTAGGCGCTTTTTGATTTCATCTCTTCATTTTTCATCTAATTGCTAATTTAGTGTTTCAATATGCTTTCAAATGTCCATCCTGTCAATCTCAGCATATTTTATTAATATAGAAACCATATTCATGGATACCTCTAAATTATTTGTGGCCCATTCTTTTAACATCAGGGGGTTGGGATTTTCAAAAGATGGTGCAATAAGTACTCACAGCCCCCGTGGTGCCCGCTTCTTTATATTTTCTCTCCCACCATTTGGGTAACTCTGTACGAAGTAGTTTTTCCAATTTTTTTAGCATAGTCTTCATGTCAGCATTTGTTTCCCAGATGGCTATTACCGTCTGTATTAGTCTCTTTGGTGTCATGCAGGTTAAGAAACAGGACTTCTGCCACAGCCTCCCGGTCCCGAATCCCATCCGCTCCTGTAGCCATTTCGGCTCATATTACACAATAGGTTATGTACACTGTTGGGAAGCCTGTAACCAATGCCTGTTGTCGTGCCGGCTTTCTCAATAATTATACTGATATCTCTTCACCCGCTATAGTCATTTGAGCACATTCAGCGTATATGGCTTACCACAAGGTGGAGCCCGGCCGGCCCTTGGGGTCCTCTGACTCCTCGAACACCCCCGTTTTCCAACGCGGGAATTCACAGATTTACAAACACTGCTAGAGCTTCCTTCAGTTTCGACTGCGGGGGCCTGGCTCCAAACAACTCCTTCCGGGTTAGAACACAGATCACAGATGAATTATCGGCAGCAGCCGACCAGCCACTTTCAAAGAAAGTGTCCGTTTGAACAGCGGAAACAGCCGTAATCCTCCAACCAACATAACAAAACCACAAATCCTGATGAAAACTTCCTCTTGAACCGGAAAATCAGGTACGGACCACCAAGTAAATCAGATAATCCAGTGCTTTATTGTGGATATAGCAACATGACGCGTTTCCACCGAGTTTCCCCGATATTGGTCACATGACATTTTGGGACCCAACAACATCTATATATGCTAACAACATACGAGCAGTCCCTCCCCTTCTCATTATGGAGCTGAACAACAGACTACTGCATTGTCATAACAATGTCAATTTGGTAGCATAGTTATAATATGTCAATTCATATATATGTATATATATATAAAATAATTCACATTATTTACTGCAAATTGATACAGATATATGCACACACATACACTACCAAAACAATTCAATTCAATTCAATACAAAATTATTGCATATTCGAAATACAGGGCGAGTGCCCAAAATTATGGTAGTAACAGTTGCCAACTAATCGTCATGACACTCATTGCACTTATGTTTGATGATCAATTAAAGTGCATAGGGCAAATTATGTGCAAAGAAAAGTGCAAAGTGCTAAGTTGCTTTATAATTAACGTAAATCAGGGCCAATTATTTAATCATAGTTGGTCCCCTTACTAACTAAATTAAAAAATGCAGGTGGGTGGCTGGGCAGATGTTTACACCCCTGATTTCACGAATGTACAGTTCAGAATTGCACAATACAATATAGATACATAAATGTAATCATCCCAATCTCAGAGACCATAAATCAATACTTTCATCAATTTCAAAAACAGTTTTGACTTTCAGAATACGTGCGAAATCAGCAGTGCAAATAAGCATATTAAAGGCGTATCAATTAGAGACATAATAGTAATACTCATTTTTACAACTTCATAGACTCAATTAAAAATACGCTAAACTTAAAAACCTCACAGACACCGAGTAAAATCAGAAAAACAGGTAAATCACGGTCAAAATAAGTCTAAAATCCAGCAAAAAATCAAATGAGCTAAAAAGATCTAAAATATGTAAAACCACATTTCCTGTACTTAGTAGCAACAGTAAAGTATAGATGCAACATATTAGCAGGGGGATCTAAACATAATTTGTACATACATAGTAAAAACCTGCTGATAAATAGCACTGTTATAAATAATGTTATAAAAAACTATGTAGGTTCTCTCCAGTGTTGAGGCCATTCGGCATCTTGGTGTCAAGTTGTAAAATGTACTGGCTTTCCAGCTGCCTCAACTTCCTTTCTCAGTTGCCGCGTCTCAATGAGCCAGGTACTGCATCTATCACAAAATAACATAGATCTTTTAAGTTATTTTGATGTACAAGCTTAAAATGCGTTGCTTGGCCTCCGAGCAGCATGGCGGCGCGAGGTGAGCGCTCCGCCGGCCGGTAAGACGAGACGCGCTCCAAGGACGCCTTCACAGTTGCCAATGACGGGTTCTGCTCACGGAAAGGACCGAGCATGCATGGAGACCTCTCTTGACTTTTGCTGAGGCGCATTTGCATTGAATTTCGCCAGAGTAAGTTCGGCCGCGATTTTGAGAGTCGCGGCCACCATTTTTTTTTTTGCTCTCTCTTGGCACCCCTGCAAACGCCTGAATTACCTTTCATGCCTCCTGCAACTCCTTTTGGCAATTTAATATGCCTCAATGCCTTACATGTTCCCATATGACTTGAGCTTCTCCACCCTGGCTACTTGACTCTTCTCAGGCTGCTTTTTCCAGTAACTGTGTGCTACTCTGTTTTTTCTCAGGTGTGGCAGCCATTTTACGCAGTTTCCTGCCTAAGATGAATTTTTTCGCTGTTTCATACCCTTGATACAGCGTTTCTTATCTGTCAAGCATATGGCCACTGCTATTGGTTTACTCACAGATGCTCTTCTAGGAACTAGCCTTCTTTTCTGCGCAGTTTATTTCCTGTGACGCGCGATGGACGACATTTTCCTGGTCTATTCTTGCTGTTGGTCTTCATTACACTGTGTTTGCATTTTTTGACTTTTACCCTCTATGAGCCAATTTGCGCCACATTCTACTCACATCTCCTCAAGACATATTTAATTAAGAACTCTAAATTATTTACTCTCTTTGCCAAGTTTGAGGCTCTTCAGTCACCCTATATTCCGGCTACGCAGTGTACAATGGAATCTTCTGCATTAGCCTCTGGGAAAGCAAATTACAAACGACCTAAAAAGGACCCCCCTCTCCACCTAAGTCACTGTCACCAATTTCTTTGGAGCTCCTCTTAGAGGAAATAAGGGCTCTCCGCCCCTTCATGGAGGACACCAATGCCAAATTACAAGTCCTGACAGACATTTGGTTGCAGATGGATGCGAGAGTCTCTTCTATGAAGCAAAGCATTTCCTCTTTCAAAGAAACATCCACTAAAGTTTCTCACTTAAATCTGCAGATTTCTTCTCTCCAGAAGCCGATGGAGGAGCTTTATAACCGCAACAGACGCAATAATTTGCGTATCTACGGCCTGGTGGAGGGCTGTGAGGGGTCTGATCCCATTGCTTTCTTTAAGTCCTTTCTCCCCAAGATTTTACATCTACCAGAGGGTACGGATCTCAACATCCAACGTGCTCACAGATTGGGTCGGCTTCCTTCTACCATCGCCACTTTATCGAGACCAAGAGGAGTTATTATGTATTTTTTTGAATATACTGATCTCTTGAAAGTCTTGTCAGCAGCCAGAGCTTCTCCTCGACTTACTTGGTCCGGATCTTCTTTGTTCTTCGCACAGGACTATGCTAAAGCTACAGCGAACCGACGAAAGGCTTTTTTGGACATGCGTGCTGATCCTAGAGCTGTAGGAGCTAGATATGGATTATTCCATCCTTGCCTATTTAAGGTCACCTACAACAACAAGACTACAGCGTACGACGATCCTGTTCATCTCCGAAGCTTCCTGAATTCCTGCAGAACAACCGATATGGACATTTCTAATGCTTCTTCTTCCTTTCCTCCCTGAATGCCATGCCTCCCTTTTGTGGTTCTCTTCCACTTTGTTACTGTTTGCTTGCTCCCTAGATCTCATGTTGTATTTCATTAATCTCTCTTGATCCATTTCTTTTTGCTGTTTCCATATTCGTTGACTACTGTTGCAATGTTTTTGCAGTGGTATTAAGTTCCCTATGTTATGTTAATTGCTTGTATTCTTTTTTGCTGTTTTGATAACAATGTTTCTCCTGTACCCTTCTTTACCCCTCTGCTTACCATTTTCCTCATGTTCCTCATAGGTCAGATCATCGTCCTGTGATATCTTCCCGGTTGTGCGCCCCGCTGGCCCTGGATGTCTTGCTTGCTCTTTGTGGTTCCACCTCCCCTCCCCTCGATTCTGGTTTGATCCTGGTTGTGATCCCTCATTTTCCCTTTCTGTAGGTATGTTTTTCCTCTGTTCTTTACACATGTCATTTGTTTGGTTTACCTTTTTTCCCTCCCTCTCCTTCCTTTGCTTCATGTCTTCCACAGGTGTCTCTTCAGATTTTTTCTCTCCGTCTTCTCTCTCTCTCTTCTCCTTTCTTTTTGTAACTTCGCCACTGACATTGCCATTCTTCCTCGGCATACTTCTATCATCCTTTAACTCTTCTTTGTCTGCTTATTTGATTCAATTCATTTATTGCAGAAATGTATTTTCCTGTCTTGCACTTTTTTTCTCTCTTCTCACTTTCTGCCAATTATGTACTTCCTCTCCTTCTGAGCTTATCTTATTGGGTAATTTCTCTTTGTTACTCTATTTCACTTATTTGTCGTATCTTTTGTTCTTTTTACTATAGTCACTTGCTTCTTCTTTCTCTTCTTTACTCTGTTTTTCCTTTTTTAATGAACACTTTGTCTGTTTCCTATAATTTTCTTTGGGGCTTTCTTTTTGCAGTTTTTCAAGTTTTTCAAGCTGTTTTCCGTATTCAGTTTCTTATCATATGTTGTTAAAAATTGTCACAAGGAATGTTAAGGGTATTGATTCTCCGATCAAGAGACAAAGGATTTTATCTCATTTCGCCAAGTTAAATGTTGATTTCACATTTCTGCAAGAAACTCATCTCTCAGACGTTGAGTCTGCCAAACAAAAGCGGGGTTGGGTAGGTGGGGTATATTACTCTCCTGGTGATGGCAAACGTAATGGGGTCATTATTTTATGTCAAAAATCTCTATCTCACTCTCTATTAATACAAGACACTGACACTGAAGGTAGATGGGTTCATGTCAAACTATCTTTAAGGGGTGTTCCAATCTCTCTCCTTAACGTCTATGCCCCCACAGGTGGTGACCCTACTTTTTGGCGTGACCTCTCTGCGCACGTCACCAGATTCGTGGATGATAATTTTATGCTAGCAGGGGATTTTAACCAGCCTTTTGACCCCTTCCTTGACAGGAACTCTAAAGTTACCTTTGTTCCTAATAAATCCCACAAAATTTTCACTCAAGCAATCTCGCAACACAAATTAATTGATGCCTGGCGCCTTTGCAATCCGACGACGAAAGAGTTTACCTTCTATTTCCCCTCACACCATTCTCAGTCTCGGATTGACTACATCTTCGTTTCTCATAACATTGCCCAAACTCTTACGCATGCTGAAATTGGCCCTATTTTGCTCTCAGATCATGCTCCTGTTTCAATAAATATTGACATCATTTCCGAAATTGCTGTACCTAGGAGATGGCGTTTTAACAATTCTCTTCTCCTAGACCCCAAGTTTACTACTTCCTTTACCGATTTTTTCACTGAGTTTTTTTAGATTAACGATACTCCCTCCATCGCCAAGCATACTATTTGGGATGCCTTTAAGGCTTCCGCAAGAGATTTTGTTATTGGATATGTTGCTAAGAAGAGGAAAGCTGCACGTAAATCTACTGAAAATTAAGAGTTTGGAACACTCCTATTATACTTCACACTCTCAAGATAGTTTGACAGCTATTGTTCAGGCCCAAATGCAATTTAACAAAAAATCCACAGAAGATGCTTCCTTATATTTACTGAAATCGAGTGCGAAGTTTTATGGGGGTCGGAACAAGGCTGGGAAGATTTTGGCCAATTATTTGAAAGTTAAACACAATAAGTTGAATATTGAATCTATTTATGATAGTAACTTGAACCTTAAACACAAAGATGCGGATATTTTAACTGAATTTTCACTCTTTTACACAAACCTCTACTCCTCCGAATCCCAACCCTCTCCCCAATCTCTCTCACATTTCTTTTCCAGCATTCAGCAACCTCTACATTTTCCTCTTGACCTCACCTCTTTAGAATCATATATATCCCAGCTAGAATTACTCTCTGCTCTCCAACACCTTAAAAAGGACAAGGCTCCTGGACCAGACGGTTTTACGGTTGAATTCTACCTCAATTTTTCAAAATTACTCATTTCAAAGTTGCACTCCCTTCTTCACACTTTCCTTACTTTAGGTAATTCCTCAGGTTCTTTCTCTGACGCTCACATTTGCCTCATTCCCAAGGAAGGGAAGGATACCCAGCACTGCAAAAATTACAGACCGATTTCTTTAGTTAATATCGACTACAAGATCTTTGACAAATCGCTTGCAGCTAGATTAGATGTCTTACTTCCCGATTTATTGGGAGCCAAACAGTCAGGTTTCGTTAAGGGGCCATTATATCACTGATAACACTAGACTTCTATTCAACGTCATGTCGAAGTCCTCCCATTCACAACACCCTCTGGCAGCGTTTGCATTGGACGCTGAGAAGGCGTTTGATAGGGTTGAATGGACCTATCTCTTCTCAACCCTCAAATGGTTTGGATTCGGCCCCAAATTTGTTTCTTTAGTTTCCCTTCTTTACTCTAACCCTCGTGCAGCCATATGTGCTAATGGTCTTGTTTCTTCCTTTTTCCACTTAGGTAGAGGGGTTCGCCAAGGGTGTCCTTTGTCCCCTTTTCTTTTTAATTTAGCTTTGGAACCTTTTCTTTCTAAACTTCGTCAGCACCCTAACATTCATGGCTTCCAAACATCACACTCTCACATCAAATTGGCTGCATATGCTGATGACATTCTGCTTTTCATATCTAACCCCACTGATTCTATACCTGCTTTTCTAGATGTAGTACGCAAATATTCTCTTATCTCGGGCTATAAACTTAATAACGACAAATGTGAGATCTTGCCATTAACAAAGTACACCTTTAAGCCAGACTTTAACCCTTTGAACTTTACCTGGAGTCCCTCTCATATTAAATATTTAGGCCTGCATGTCACCCCTTCCATTTCACGATTCAGAAAAGGGGGTGGTGATGAACAGAGTGTCTGAATTAAGCAGACCACTCTTGCCCAGTTCAAAGATCAGGGCTTGATCCATCACCGTTTTTTAGCTCACTGCACCATCCCAGCTCAGAACCTGGCTACCTGCAAATTAGTCTGACCCTGGTCCAGTGCATCATGGGAACAGGGCAGACCAAACTACCAAGCCAATTCTTATACTGGGAAGGAAACAAGCTTCCGGGGACCGGTTTCTGGCATTTCAGCCGTCTTCGGCCCGGCTTGCTTGAATCCTGATGGTGCAATGAGCAAGGGACTCACATCTGAGTATACCCTTCCACGCTTATGGTGGACAAAAACGATTCAGAAAAGGGGGTGGTGATGAACAGAGTGTCTGAATTAAGCAGACCACTCTTGCCCAGTCCAAAGATCAGGGCTTGATCCATCACCGTTTTTTAGCTCACTGCACCATCCCAGCTCAGAACCTGGCTACCTGCAAATTAGTCTGACCCTGGTCCAGTGCATCATGGGAACAGGGCAGACCAAACTACCAAGCCAATTCTTATACTGGGAAGGAAACAAGCTTCCGGGGACCAGTTTCTGGCATTTCAGCCGTCTTCGGCCCGGCTTGCTTGAATCCTGATGGTGCAATGAACAAGGGACTCACATCTGAGTATACCCTTCCACGCTTATGGTGGACAAAAACTTTTCTGAATCGTTTTTGGCCACTATAGGTGTGGCAGGGTATACTCAGACATGAGTCCCTTTCTCACTGCTCCATCAGGATTCAAGCAAGCCGGGCCGAAGATGGCTGAAATGCCAGAAACCGGTCCCCGGTAGCTTGTCTCCTTTCTGGTGAAGAATTGGCTTGGTAGTTTAGTCTGCCCTGTTCCCATGATGCACTGGGCCAGGGACAGACTGATTTGCATATAGCCAGGTTCTGAGCTGGGATGGGGCAGTGAGATAAATAACGGTGAAGGATCAAGCCCTGATCTTTGGACTGGGTAAGAGTGGTCTGCTTAATTCAGACACTCTGTTCATCACCACCCCCTTTTCTGAACCCCTTCCATTTCAGACACAGTTTGTCTCTGTTTAAATAAATGCATTCAGAAACTATTGGATTTAACATCCAGATGGCATCCCCTTTATTTGTCATGGTGGGGCCCGCTTGACACGATGAAGATGATGCTTTCTCCCATAATTCCCATAATTCTATACACAATATCTAATATCCCAGTGGCTATTCCCTCGAAGTTCTTTAAGAAAATTAATTCAATTTTATCTTCCTTCCTTTGGAAGGGTAAGAAACCTCTAATTTCTCTTGCTAGAATAATACGACCTAAGTTATAGGGTGGAGTCAACTTTCCAGACTTTCCAGCCTATCAGAAGGCCTTTCTCTTAAGACAGGCTTTTTTCTGGCAACAAGAACCTTCAGAGCCTTGTCCTTTATGGGTCACGATTGAACGTCTTGCATTATCTCCCTTCTCTTTTTCTGAATATCTATCTTTCTCTCGTAAACCACCCTCGCTTCCTACTCCCCTACATAAGTTCACCACTACCTTACTTATCTCCTCTCCACCTCCTCCTCTCCTTTCAACTGCTGATTTTCTTGGCTCTACCATTTGGCACAACTCGCATTTAACAATTAAGAATAAACCCTTTTATTGGAAGTCCTGGAGTCAAAAAGGGTTACTTTGGGTCTCTCAAATATTCTCTAACTCTATATTTTTATCTTTTTCTGCACTTAGCCAATCTTTTAACTTACCTTCCTCCTATGCTAGCAAATACCTTCTTCTTAAGGAAGCTGTCATTTCAACTCACACTCGACTTTCCCATTCATGTACCTCCCCAACATCCTCCAACCACATTACTCACTTACACTCTCTCTTACGCGCTTCACCTAAAGCATCTGCCATCTACAAATACTTACACTCCACAGACTCCATTAGACCTAAAACTAAGGTGGAAGAACAATGGGAAACGCGACTTTGCCACATCTTGGCCTTTGTCTCTTTGGTCTAAGATCTGGACTAAAATTCGCAAATCCTCTAGAGCAGCCACCCTGACACAATCTTTGTTCTTCATCTATAATAGGCTTCTCTTCACACCTCATGACCTTCACAAAAGATTTCCCTCCACTCCAGATCTCTGTTGGACCTGCTCTTCCCCATCTGCCACCCTATTTCACATGTTATTTTCTTGCAAGGTCGTCCGTGACTTCTGGCTACAAGTTTGGTCCCAAATTAACGTAATTTTTCATATTTGCATTCCTTTTTCCTTTACCCATATTTTTCTAGGTAGATTTTCTCCTTGCTGGGAGAATATCTCCCTCAATGTTAAAATTGTGGATTTGTTGTTGGCTGTTGCATTTCAGCAGATTACTGTTAACTGGAAACAAATGTCAAACATTTCTTTTAAAGCTTGGTGGTATAATGTATGTCATAATCACAGATTGGATACAGCATTCGTTTTTCCCTCTCATATGGCAGTGAAACGTTTAGATCTATGGCTCCCAATTATGCTTTGTCTTGATACATGTGTTAATCGTTCCTTTCAACTACGGCCTGTCCAGCAAGAAGTCTCTAAACCTCCTTGAATACCCTTGCCATTCCTTTTTTCTTTCTTACCCTATTGTACTTGCTTGTAATTGCATTACTTCACATTCATGATCATTGTAAGCCCTTTGTTTTTCCTATGCGAAAGCCTGTTCTCCTCATAGCTTTATTGACTTAGTATCCCTCTAGATATGGTGTTTTTGCTTACTTGTTAATGTTTTTCTTTTGACAGGCTTTTAAATTCTGTATTGACACCTTGAATTTTTCTCTTTCCCCTAATAAAATTCTTTTTGAACTTAAAAATGCTGCGCCACTGGATAGCTAGAGTCTGAATTTACAACCACACGCAGATGTTGTAAAATGCGATTAAACACTTGAAGTTTGGTCCTGCCAAGGTACTGGAGATGACAAGAACATTCCAGTACATACACAGCATGATCCGTTTTACAGGTAAACATCCCCTTAATATTACTCGGGGTTTGAGCAAATGCTTCCATATACTCCTATTTATTCATCCCAATATATATATGACAGTTAGCACAGTTTATTCCTGGTGCTGTTTATCTATAAGGAACTAAGGGGGAGTATTGGTAGCTATATACACATGATAGATGATCTAATATACCGAGAACTGGGGAAGTTTACTCCATTACCATGGGCCTGAAATGCTTCAAACATATTGTTAAATATTTCTCCGTATCACTGTTAAAGCTGTGCTTATTTGACCATTTGCAATTCTGTTGTTAATTATATATTTTAATGTATGCATATTTTATCTTGCCTGTGATTCTCGCTTGTCCTTAGTGCAACGATACGAAGGCATGTGCTCACTGGAAAAAGTGTTGTAACTGAATTTCACATTCAAAACTGACAGAAAGCGGATATGGTAAAAAGAACATTGAAGTGCATTTTCAAAGAGTGGCAGAATAACAATCTGAACTGCGCAATATGTGCTAAACTTTGCCAGGGTGAATGTTATTATGTTTGTGATCAAGCAGCGAGCATTTCATCCTCTTTGAAGCCATATGTTGACTTTAGTGGACTGAATTATGAAATCAGTTTGCATAATGATATATATTTGTATGAAAATGTCACTCATTATAATATTCTGATTACAATCATATTGAGAATTATGATTTGAAATTAACTCTTGGTAAGGTGTATAGTTAATGCGTTGCTACGATTATGAATGTAGTGAAACAAGGATAATATTTATAGGCTAAAAGCAGACAATGCTGTTTAAAAGATAAAAAAATTAGCAAGGCTGAGAAACCCTGCGGATGAAGCAATTAAAGAAAATTCTAATAATGTAATTAAGGCCACAGTTCTGTCTCTAAGGAGATTTGTGAAGCTTAGGAAAGTGGAGCTTGACGTCCTGAATTATACATTTACAAGACGGCATTCATTAAACGAAAATATCCTCTTTGAAAAGGAGCTTTTTTATACCTTGGCTTATGTTCAAAGCTTTAGGTTGTTTAATGGTGTGTTAAAATGTGGAACCACGCAGTGATCAAATGATATATTTGTTGTTTTTCACATAAGCTGTTTTTTAGCCATTGGCATATGTTTTCTCTAAAGCTTTGCTAGGAATTAATCTGAAATTACACAACGGTTGCACATTTCAGTCCATCTCTAAGGCACGTGCTATGAAACTGCTTCAAATACGGTCACCCCAGCAAGAGTTCTATAGGGCTTTCGACTTTGGAGGAGAGGGGTAGGTGACTGGGAGCCTTGCCCTCCTGAGGTCTTCGGGCGAGAGGGGACTCGTGTCAGGGCACTTGACCCAGGGCTGCAGCTGTATCAAAAATGCCTCACCCATACTGGGGAGACGGGCAAGAGTTATGCAAGGCCGGACGATCCTCCCACGAGTTGGCCCCAGACCGTGGTGACCTCGGGAGAGCATCATGAGGCATTGTAGTAGAGCCCAGAGACTGAGGCCTCTGTTGTCACATGCAGCGCGACGACTATGGAGCACGAGGCAGAGAAAGGAGACTGCCGCATTACAGCTGTCATAAACAGGAAGTGCAGGCCCGATCAGCACCCAGCATTGACTGAGTTGCACAGGGTGAAGCGGGCAAGAAGATAGTGGATAGTGTGGTACCTGGTGGAGCAGGAGGGGTTGCGAGGAAGATGCCTGTGGTTGGCCCAGAGCCCTTATTTGCCAGGCAAGACTTGGCTCGGTGCACAAGAGGCAGAGTGACTGAGGTAGAAAGAGCACAGGCAGCACAGGTAAAGAGCTTTGCAGGCATTCCGGTGTTGGGAAGCAGTTGGAAGAGGTGACATTAGCTAAGATAGAAAGAGTGATTGAAGACTCATATCGGGGCAGGTCGGTATGGGTGCCGGAGAGGGAGTTAGAATCGAGGTGGGGATTCTTGTGGCAAAGATCAAGGTGATGCAAGTGAATGTTTTGTTTGCTATAAAAGTGATGAGCAGCTGGGAAGGTCTAGTGCAGCTTCCTTGCACTGGCACGAAGAGAAGGCTCGGCCTTGTATGGCCAGCCAGAAGGCTGGGTGAGACTGGCTCAAGATGAGCAGGGTGGAATCAAGGCAGCCCCCTGAAGAACAGTGTTACTCTGGATTTGCAAGATTTCGACGAATGGGGTGATGGTGGCATCAGCTACGGTGACCAGCCAAGTCTGGACGTGGTGGTGTCTAGGGGGCACGTGCAGGATGACGCAGTACTGGATTATGACAAGGATGATAAGGTTTTGGAGGAGGGGCAGATTGTAGATTGTCAGATTGGTGTGGATATGCTTGACCATGAGAGGCAATGGTGGTTGTACAAAGACCCTGAAGGCACTGGAGGTTAACAGAGAAACAAATTGTGTTTTAGCCAGAAAAAGCATGGACCAAGAAGATTTCAGTTGATGTGGCAAGTCAAACCATGGGCATATAGATGACCCTGATTCTGTGGACTGGTGAGAATAAAGTTGGAAAGGTAGTTCGTTCTGTGAGGACAGTAGGTCACTGTGAAAGTGAACAGGCAGCGGTACATCTGCAGAAGTGCAAATATGCAGTAGGCCAAGGTACAGGTATGGAGGATAAAAAGAAAAACAAAGTAGGAGTTAATTAAGGTAAGTCAGAAGGGTAATCTTTCAGTAGGTGGGGTTGGCGCAAAAGAAGATGGGAAAGGGAAGGAGGGGACTAAGGACCAGGACAAGTTGGAGAGTAAGCAAGTTAAGCTAAAGATAATTGTCCTATATGGGCATTACAAAACCTGTATTGGGCCCATATGATGTTGACTTCAAAAGAGAAAATATGGATAGGGGCGTATATAGAAGTTTTTAAGTTTCTGCATAGGGACGTACAGACAAAAGAAGACTCAAAAGAGGAAGAATATGAGCTGGTGAGGGGGCCCAGTAAAAATTGCACAACTGTCTTTGTAATCTATGCCAGAGTCTATTTTAAGAAGTACCCAGGGACACTGAATATCACTTTTTCAGATACATAGGTGTCATCAGAAAGGCTCAGATAAGCTTTGAGGGGTTGGCATGGGTGTTATGATGAGGAGTTCAGGCCCCAACTGTCAGCAGATGCCTAGGGAAAATGGCAAGATTTGGACAACAATTTGTGGCTTCACACTATGGTGCCCAGTGGACCTGCACCAGCAGCCTACACAGCGAGTGGTGCACTATTGATCTATTGGACTTTTTAAGGACGTCCCACCCATGGAGAGGTGGGATACACATATAGGACACAAGGCACTCTAGGACAACAAGGGGTTTGTTGGTAGTTCAACAAAGGCTCTTGTGTTAGAGAACACTGCTAATTTGGACACGACTGTTCATGCTGCAGTGGATAGTACCTAGTGACACATCGTGGTGTGCAGGCTAGTGCAGCAACACCAAGTCAGGGATGACAAAATTCCACTTTTGCTCAATGAGGGACTGGTACAGGCATGCCTCCCTCAGCTGGGGGGAAAGGCACATAGGACAGTTCATTTGGACAGATTGTGGCCATGGCTGCAGCAATATGAGATAGTCAAGGAAGCAGAAAGATAGTGGCAAGGAATAACGGGGGTTTTCACCCTGGTTACAGCGGTCCCAGGGAGTCTGGATGGGCAAATAATTTGCATTTGGCAAAATAATTACCTGAAGGGATGTGAGCAAAGCTGATGAAACAGGTGAGTGAAGCGTGCATGGTGGGCCCATTTGCAGATTGGCCTCTCCAGGTATTAATAATTTCCCCTATTGAGGTGCTTCTTAAAAAAGAAAAAGGTGAGTTCAGGTTGATTTAACACCTAATCATGGTCAGAAGGCAACTCTATCAATGACCAGTGGTATACTCTTTGTGTCACCATTTACTCTGTGTTTAAAAAAAAAATACCACCGCTTCGCGCAATTCAACCTGAGGTCGCTCTGACTACTAGAGCGCCCCAGCCACCTAATGCCTTCTCCCGGGTCCTGTTCATGTGACCACCAGGAGGGGCCAAGGCAACCGGCAAGTATAAATGCCGGCTGCAGCGAGGGAGCGCAGCGGATGCGCACAACGGACACGCCGGCGGCACGCCAAAGGAAAACCCGTCTGCGCCCAGCCGGGCCTAGGGCCCAGCCATTATGTCCACGCTCTTAAATACTCCTCCCAGGAACTTAGAACAATGCACTTTGCCTCACTCATACCTGAAGCCACTACGTTAGCTCTCCTGCAGCAGCACAGCATCGGCCAAACACAAGTTGCCTTCCCAGAGGTCAGGCTGCCCATGCTAAATTCGGCCAGCAACTAAAACAAGAAAACTCGGAACAGAAGGAATTGTCAATCTGGTATCTCAATACACGCTCACTAGCAAAACACCAATTAGAAATCTTTGATCTCCTGGATTCCGATAGGCCAGATATTCTTCTGCGCACGGAAACTCGGCTAACCGCAGAATCATCACCCGACATTACAGCCGCCTTACCAAATGGATACTACATTCTGCAAACTAACCGCCCTATGGGAAAGCCAGGCGGCCGAGTCGCAGCCATCATTTACAAAAAAACTGAAATTCTCTGCCCTCACCCCACTCAACCTACCGGCGACAGACAACACTGTACTGAAATACGAGTCACAGTCAGCCCCAATTATTTCTATACTTATCTATAGACCCCCCAAAATAGGCCCATTTCTCCCATACCCTGAGAGAACAAATAGCACCCCTAGTCACCGAACACACTAGCACTCTGCTGACAGGGGATTTCAACTACTGGGCTAACGACCCCCAAGGAGGGCCACACTCAACGGAACTGACTGAATCACTTGAACTTCACCAGACAGATTTCTTCTCCCACACACATTAAAGGTCACACTCTCGACCAACTCTGGATCGCCAATCAGTCAGTCTCAGCTCCATCCATACTGCCCTGCATCTGGTCAGACAATTATCTGGTAAAATTCATGCTAAAACTCCCAAACTCAGGGAAAATAACCCCCTTAATGGGCGGCACAGCAAGAAAATGGAACACCATCAACAGCGCTGAGTTCGTCAACACACTAAGTAGCACCCCACCCTGTTTCCTACTGTTGTTCTAATTGAAGTGGGAATAATAAATGTTACCACCCTGCCCTCCAATAGTTTCCTTACTGTTGTACTGGCTGGAATGAGTATAGTAAATACCACCCATCCACAATCAAACACTTTCACTAATTACTGGAAGGAGATGTATACCTTTCAACCAGTTTTATTATTATCTTTGCGTTTTGTGGGAGTAATCATTTTTTTATATATTTACTTTAATAATTTGGGTATTTCTGTATAAATTGTAATGGGAATAGTATATGCATTACATTTTATAATTTATTTTGTATAGGTATAATATAAATTATACCTTACTAGTTAACTGCTCCCTTCAGGGCACAGGTCCAATGGCAACTGCTGCCCCCATTGCTGCTGCTGACCCTCTGGTCATGAGTTTGCGGCCCTCCTCCACCTGCAGGCTCCTGCCTGCACCTCATTCCTGGTGGTCTAGTGGTAGAGCATTACTGCTCTGCTGCTGGTCTGCCCGGCTGTCTCTCTTTTTTTCCTGCTTTTTTCTACTTTTCTTGCCCTTTTGCCTTTTATGTGCTGCTGCCTTTTTACTGCTTTTTCCTTGTCCTGCTTTGCACTTTTCCATGTGCTTTGCCAACCCTGCTGCTGTGATTCCCTGCGGCCCTGCGGCCCTGCCCCGCTCCAGTACCCTTCCCGCTCCCTACATTTTGCCTCCCAGCAGTCCACCCCCGCACACTACTTAATGGCGGACGCTGTGCAGTGAAGGTGTAGTCAACTGACCTTACTAGTGGACTGCTCCCTTCATGGCACAGATCCACCTTGTATCTGCTGCTCCTGTTGCTGACTCTCTGGTCAGGAATAGGAGGCCCTCCTTCACACGCAGGATTCCACCTGCTTCTCATCCCTGCTGGTCTAGTGGCAGAGCATCACTTCTCTGCTGCTGGACTGCTCTTCAGTCTCTCTTTTTTTTCAGTTTCCTCTGTTTTTTTTGCCCTTTTGCCTTTCTTCTGCTGCTGCCTTTGTTCTGCGTTTTGCCTTTTTCCTTTTTTTGCCCTTTTCCTTGTGCTTTGCCACCCTTGCCGCTGCGATCCCTCGCAGCCATGTCCCCCTTCAGTGACAATCCTGTTTCCCTCCTTCCACCTGTGCAGACCCCGCACACTACTTAATGGTGGCTGGTGCTCAGTGAAGGTGCAGCTCACTGACCTTACTAAAGGACTGCTCCCCTCACTGCAGAGCTCGTAGCTGCTGCCCCCATTGCTACTGCTGACCCTCTGGTCAGGAGTTCAAGGCCCTCCTCTACCCACAAACTCCCACATGTGCCTCATCCCTGGATGATCTAGCAGTAGAGCATCACTGTTCTGCTGCTGGACTGCCTTCTGTCTCTCTTTTTTCTGCTTTTTCTGCCCTTTTACCTTTTTACTTCTGCTGCCTTGTTTCTGCTTATTGCATTTTCCCTGTCCCTTTTTGCACTTTTCCACATGCTTTGCAGCCCTTCCCCATGTTTCCCGCCTCCCAACTGTCCAGCCCCCGCACACTACTTAATGCCTGCCGCTGTGCAGGCACACACAGTGGGCACACCGCTGGCATGCCCAAGGTCCACCAAAGGCAAACCCATCCGCACCAGTCCACGCCTGGACTGCACCAGGCAACACAAACCCTTGTCTCAGACCTCCCACTGATAGGAAGCCAGCACCCTCCTCACCCTGAACACAGGACACAATGACGCCTGCCACCTCCCATCACTGAAGGACACCCAAGGACCCTTCTGCCGCCCAAAACTGCATCCACTCCCTCACCCATCTACACACACCAGCTCCCCCCTCTGCCTAGCCGATCAACAGCACACCTGACCAGCTCAGCTGCATCCTATTCAAAATATGTGCTCCCTCCACAAACACGCCACCAAAATCTGGAACTTCCTTGACGCCGCCTCCCCTGACATCGCCTTCCTCACAGAAACCTAGACTAACCCGAGCTCTTGCCTGGACATCGCCACCACCATCCCTACAGCTAAAATATCACCCGCAAGGAATGCACCGACTAGGAGGAGGCATTGCCATTGTCTACAAGAACATCCTCTGCCTAACCACCCACTTGGATAACCCAACAACAACTATGGAACACCTCCACTTCCAGATCCCAAACTAACACCAACACCACCCTACAAGGCACCCTTATCTACAGGCCTACCGGCCCCCACCCACCCTTCACTGACGCCATCATCAACCTCATTGCACCCAAGGTTCTCACATCCACAGATTACATCCTACTCGGTGACCTCAATTTCCACGTGGACAACCCCAGTGGCCAGAACACCGTATCTCTTTTGGAGAACCTTGCCAACATTGAACTCAAGCAGCTCTTCACTGCTCTAACCCATGCAGCGGGGCACATGCTTGACCTCATATTCTCCTTCAGTGGGAACATCTCCTATAGCCGCACCACCAAACTCCTCTTCACTGACCACCACAGTGTGCACTTAAACATCACCAATCCCACCATACACCAATGCCCTAACCACCCCCATTGTAGCTGGAAAAAGGTCACTGAAGAACATCTCACCACCTTCCTCAGCACTACCACATTGTCAACATCAGCAGATTCCAACACCTCAGCACGCAATCTTTACTGATGGATCTCTAACTGCGCCGACACACTGGCACCCATCACGAAAACCACCAGTAAACAACACTTCAAGAAAACCAGCTGGTTCACTCCCACCCTCCATAAGTCTAGATGGACCTGCAGATGACTTGAGAAAAGATGGAGGAACAACAAAACCACAGATACCCACACAACCTTCAAAACCGCTGTCAAAGCACACCACCTCCCCCTCAGAACGACAAAGAAAATGGCCTTCCAAGACAGAATAATGCCACTGCGCAGAACAGCAAAAAAACTCTTTGCCATCATCAAGGAGTTCGACAGACCCAACAGCGAGACCACAGACGTACCCCCTCTCAAGACATCTACAACAAACTCAGCACCTTCTTCCACCACAAAATCAGGCAGATCTATGATAGCTTAGAATCCCAAGACCCTCGCACCATGCCCAACACCACAGCATGCAACCACCCAGCACCCCAACAGATCCTGTGCAACTAGACTCCACTCACAACCGCCAAAACACTCAAGACTACGAAAAGCATCCACTCCGGAGCCCACTCGGACTTATGTCCCTATCACATCTTCCATAGAACAGCCACAATCACCCTGAGCTACACCGCACTATCACCTGCTTCATCGAGAACACCACCTTCCCCGATGACTGGAAACATGCTGGGATCAACCCGCTGCTGAAGAAACCACCCGCCGACCCAACAGACCTCAAGAACTTCAAACCCATCTCCTTGTTCCCTTCGCATCTAAGGTAATTGAGGAAGCCAAACACCCAACTCTCTGAGTTCATCAAAGGGAACCATGTCCTGGACATCTTCCAATCTGGATTTGGAAGCAACCACAGCATTAAAACTGCACTCCTCACCTCCACTGATGACATTTGCTCCTTTCTTGACCAAGGCAAAACCGCAGCCATCTTTGTACTGGACCTCTCTGCCTCCTTTGCTACAGTCTCCCACTGCACCCTAATCACGAAAAGCCACAATGCCAGCATTAATGAAAAGGTCCTGGACTGGATCCACTCCTTCCTTTCCAGCTGAACACAGCGAGTCAGACTACCTCCGTTCCTCTCAGAACCTACAGAGATCAGCTGCAAAGTGCCCCAGTGCTCCTTCCTGAGTATCACCTTCTTCAATGTCTACATCGCCCAGCTCGCTGCTATTGCAGTAACCATGGACTCAACATCGTCTCTCAAGCCAATGACACCCAGCTGATCCTCTCCCTCACCAACAAACCCACAGCCCCCTGAATCAGCTTCCACAGTGCGGTGAAGGCTGTTGCCACCTGGATGAAAGATAGATGCCTCAAGCTCAACTCAGACAAGCCTGCAGTACTCATCCTGGGTCCCACCCCCTCAGCCTGGGATGACTCCAGGTGGCTGGCAGCACTGGGAACCTGCTCCCACTACCACGGACCATGCATGTAACCTCAGCATCATACTGGACTCCTCACTCACAATGAACCACCAGATCAACACCATATACTCATCTTACTTCCACACACTCTGCCTGCTTTGAAAGACATTCCAATGGATCCCCACAGTATCCAGAAAGATAATCACCCACGCACTCAGCACCAGCAGATTCGACTATGGCAATGCACTCTACGCCTGCATCACCCAGAAACTCATCAGGAAACAACAGAATGTTCAAAACGCTGCAGCCAGACAGGTCCTCAACATCCCCGCTGCAGCCACATCACCGAACACCTTCAAGAACTCCACTAGCTCATAGCTGCCAAGGTTTCAGATTGCTATGTGTGACATTTTCATGATTTCAGGATAATTATGAGTGACATTTCAAAGATTATGAGTGACACTTGATTGCAAAAAATCAAGCAATGAAGACGAGGGAAACGTATAAATATCAGAAATTACACCTATTTGAGCAATGAGAAACTCTAAGTACATATTTCAAAACTGCTGCAAACAATCTTGAAACTGCTGCAAACGCCTGTCTGGGTGACTCATAATTATAATGAAATTATCAAAATGTCATATAAGCTTGGTTGCTATGAAAGAGGACATACATCTCCTGTTCTTGACACCGAGTCTTTTTTACTTACACATTTCATAAAAAAGTGATAGGAAGTATGTGTTTTATTCTATTGCTATTTAATTGCTTCTTTTGTAAAATGCTGATCATATAATGAACTTGTGAATTTTGGATGGCACAATGTATTGACGAATAAGTGAATGCTGTAAGCAGGAATGTGGGGCTTGTTAACTATTAATACCTGCCTCAGATGTCACCACTAGAAAACAATAAAAAGTAAACGTCTAGAAAGCAATTAACATGATGGCTTTGCTAAGAATTAACAGCAAAAAGAGCAACAAATTGTGTTTATCTGCAAAACCGCGGGAGTATACAACAAGATGTGAGAGGCCCTAACACAGGCTCAGCTACCTTGGGCCTTTACCATAAATTAATTAGTCAATTGACTCGTGGACTGGCCGCCGAAGTCAGTAGTCGCATGGAAGCATGATTTTTGGGCATGGCTCAGGAGAGGCTGTGAGACGCACACAGCGATCTCAGCAAGGCAGGCTGTATTATTTTAAAATGTCACCAGTAAAGTGAGCAGCCACAGCGTGATGGTCTGGCGCACCGAAGCTTCACAGTTAACTTCATTGCACTACGAACTAAGAGATCAGCGCGTACTTTGCTATAACAAACAAACTGTTTTATGTCATTTTATAAAGAAACTTAACTGCACTGTTTTGTAGGGTGCTGCGCAGCCGGCCGGCCGCCCGCCGCAATCGATGATTCTCATGCCCCCTCTTGCAGCACTGCGGCGGGCAGCCAATGGGGGCATGAGAGAGAGTCCAAGTCTCCTGTCTGCACAAGTTTCAATCCCCAGCCGCATTCTACGTACTTCTTTGGAGTCCGGACGTGACGGCACTCTACACCGGCACATTCTGCTTATTATCCCGGCCCCCGTGGTGCCACGCCGGTGATTGGCAGACAGTACTATCGTCTGCTGAGAGGGCAGGCAGCCCCTTCCTCCCCTGCAGTGTGTGATGACTAAGCCGCTAAACCCCGAGCCGCCGGCGCCGCATTCAATGAACACAGCAGAAAGCCTGGGCAGCACAGATACATTGTAGCGCTCTCAGCCACTCCACGGCTGAGAGCAAATCGTTTAACTATTTAGGAACTCAGGCTCAGCAGCAAGAAGCACGAGTAGAGCAGCAGAGAGCATGGATACAGGAGCCTCTGGTGGCGTGCATGGCACAGTGGTGGCAAAATGCGTGACAATGTATTTCAGTGCGGTGATGCGGATCACCGCACTGTAATGCGTGAGTGTCACACCTGTCGCGTGACGCTTGGCAAAACTGCTAGCTTCCAGCCAACAAAACAATCACTTTCAAGCTCCTCACACATGCCTACAAAGCTCTCCATGATGCAGGACCTACATATCTGAACCACCACCTCTCATTCGACGTACCCACTAGACACCTTCGCTCTGCCCAACTAGCCCTGGCCACCATCCCACAGATCTACAAGACCAAAAGCAGAGGAAGATCCTTCTCCCACCTCACCACCAAGACCTGCAACATCCTGCCTCTCCACCTAACTCAATCCCTGTCGCTGACTCAGTTCAGGAAAGATCTCAAGACCTGGCTCTTCGACTGAACCCCTGCACCCAGATAGGTCAGAAGCTCCCCCAGTGCCTTGAGACCCTCACAAGTGAGTAGTTGCGTTATATAAACCCTTGATTGATTAATTGATTGAATATTATTCTTTTGTCTATTTAAAATTATAATATTTAAAATTATGAATGTTTTAATATGTAAAATATTTTTTCATTTCATTTTAAGAATTTGAAGTTTACTTTTTTATTTAAATAGAACATTTTGTTTTAATATAAATATATATGTGGTCATATATATATATATATATATATATATATATATATATATATATATATATATTCACTGAAAAAACCATAGGTTATAGACCATATATAGTTAGGAATTCGCATTTACCAAACCTTATTTTACTCACACAAAACCATTGAAATTCCATATATAGTTAGTTGCACTAACTATATATCGCGCACCCGCAATCCACTGCTGATGATGTCACATATTACATCATTCATGACATGGTCAGTGACATCACTGATGACATCACTGATGACATCTCAAATGACATCACTGATGACATCTCAAATGACATCACTGATGACATCACTGATGACATCTCATTTGACATTACTGATCACATCACTGATGATATCATTCATGTGATAATACGATGAGCCTCTTCAGACTCTAATATAACCTTAGATACAATCAGTGTAAACAGACACTCACAGACTGTCACTCATCCATGGAGTTACTCACACACCTAGTCAGTCATGCAAAGAATCAATCACACCTCCATTTCCTCAACTATACAGTTATACAAACTTTACTTATACAAACATATACTAACACATATTTACTCTCTTATACAATCCCTGATACAAGTTCACAATGATCCATACAGCCACTCACACATTCACTGGCTCTTATGCACAGTTATTTATATATGTCAACTCTCACATGTACTGTGTTTTACATATGTACTTACTTTGACATGTAGCACTGAGATATCCATTCACTCACCAATACACTCATGCACACAGTCAACCGCCCATACAGCTGTTTCCACATGCACTTTTGAAACCATACATCTAGTGAATCAACTGCTCACACATCTATGCACAGAGTCATACACCTCCCAGCCACCCACACACACACTCAGTCTCCCATACAAATACTTGGGCAACCAATCAATAACCCATATAGTTACTCATATAGCTACTTATCAACACATGCAACAGTTTACAGAACAACAGACATAATGATGCACAAATTAAGACAGTTTAGTCACTAACCCATGCACTCAGTGAGACACATTTAATCACTCACTCATACAGTCAGTCATGCACCTACTAAATCCTTCATCCAGACACTTATACATCCACTCATTCTTCAATATGTAAGACATATTTTAACTTTACAGAAACATACAGTCACTGGATGTTGTCATCAGTGATGTCATCAGTGATGTCATTTGAGATGTCATCAGTGATGTCATCAGTGATGTCACTGACCATGTCATGAATGATGTAATATGTGACATCATCAGCAGTGGATTGCGGGTGCGCGATATATAGTTAGTGCAACTAACTATATATGGAATTTCAATGGTTTTGTGTGAGTAAAATAAGGTTTTGTAAATGCGAATTCCTAACTATATATGGTCTATAACCTATGGTTTTTTCAGTGAATTTTCAAGGTTTTGTAAATGCTAATTCCTAACTATATATGGTCTATAACCTATGGTTTTTTCAGTGAATTTTCAAGGTTTTGTAAATGCTAATTCCTAACTATATATGGTCTATAACCTATGGTTTTTTCAGTGAATATATATATATATACATACATATATAAACATATATCATCTATATATCTATATAAATACAAACATAAATGCATGCATACATATACTTATATGCATACAGATGCATGTTATTTACATGAAAGTTGAAAAAACACTAATAAAAGCAAAGCTAAAAAGCCACCTCATTACAAACAGAATGGCTTTAACTTAAACGAGGGCGAGATCTATTGCATTTTCAATGCTTGTTTACTTTGGTTCCATCAAGAAGGCATTCAGATGTGTCACACATTTGCCATAAATTCTGAATGTTAGCACTCTAGTTGCACATTAGATCACTGTAGTAAAGCTACTGCTCACCAGGGACGTCTGCTGCTGGTATTCAAAGTGCATGTTTCAGTCTGCATGTCAGAATTTTTTTAATGAAATAGAAGAGGATTTGAGAAGTCACTCAAAATGATCCCTAATTTTTCTTTCTGAAGCACTAATCATACTTTCTATGGCAAAATTAACCCCCTCATGTTGTTCCTTTTTAAATTGTGTGTTTTCAGACTTACCACTTCATTCCAATCAAGATGGCTTCTGGTGTGCCATACTTTTGTCATAAGTAAGACTGTTAGCGCTCTAGTTGTTCTTTAGAACACTCTGGGACATTCTGTCATTGGGCTATACTTGGGGTACATCTGGGTGATATTTGGGCTACATTTAGGCTCTTTTGTCTCTGGTGGCCATCTTGGGAGACTGTATGTCAGAATTTTTTAAGGAAATTGAAGAGGGTTTGAGAAGTCACTCAAAATGTGCCCTAATTTTTCTTTCTGCAGCACTAATCATAATTCATATGGCAAAATATACCCCCTCATTTTGTTCCTTTTTAAATTAAATGTTTTAAGAGTTGCCACTTTATTCCAATCAAGATGGCTTCAGGTGTGCCATACCTTTGTAATAAGTAGGACTGTTAGCGCTCTAGTTGTTCTTTAGAACACTCTGGGACATTCTGTCATTGGGCTATACTTGGGCTACATCTGGGTGATATTTGGGCTACATTTGGGCTCTTTTGTCTCTGGTGGCCATTTTGGGAGACTGCATGTCAGAATTTTTTAATGAAATAGAAGAGGATTTGAAAAGTCACTCAAAATGTGCCCTAATTTTTCTTTCTGCAGCACTAATAATACCTTCTATTGCATAATATACCCCCTCATTTTGTTCCTTTTTAAATTAAATGTTTTAAGAGTTACCACTTTATTCCGATCACGATGGCTCCAGGTGGGCTATACCTTTGTAATAAGTAGGACTGTTAGCGCTCTAGTTGTTCTTTAGAACACTCTGGGACATTCTGTCATTGGGCTATACTTGGGCTACATCTGGGTGATATTTGGGCTACATTTGGGCTCTTTTGTCTCTGGTGGCCATTTTGGGAGACTGCATGTCAGAATGTTTTAATGAAATAGAAAAGGATTTGAGAAGTCACTCAAAATGTGCCCTAATTTTTCATTCTGCAGCACTAATCATACTTTCTATGGCAAAATATACCCCCTCATGTTGTTTCTTTTTAAATTAAATGTTTTAAGAGTTACCACTTTATTCCAATCAAGATGGCTTC
The DNA here is from genome assembly GCF_964263255.1 of Lissotriton vulgaris. NCBI lineage: Eukaryota > Metazoa > Chordata > Amphibia > Caudata > Salamandridae > Lissotriton > Lissotriton vulgaris. Next base: position 1,085,121,787 of record NC_141694.1, on the reverse strand, counting down.
AGGTGTGCCATACCTTTGTAATAAGTAGGACTGTTAGCGCTCTAGTTGTTCTTTAGAACACTCTGGGACATTCTGTCATTGGGCTATACTTGGGCTACATCTGGGTGATATTTGGGCTACATTTGGGCTCTTTTGTCTCTGGTGGCCATTTTGGGAGACTGCATGTCAGAATGTTTTAATGAAATAGAAAAGGATTTGAGAAGTCACTCAAAATGTGCCCTCATTTTTCATTCTGCAGCACTAATCATACTTTCTATGGCAAAATATACCCCCTCATGTTGTTTCTTTTTAAATTAAATGTTTTAAGAGTTACCACTTTATTCCAATCAAGATGGCTTCAGGTGTGCCATACCTTTGTAATAAGTAGGACTGTTAGCGCTCTAGTTGTTCTTTAGAACACTCTAGGAGGCTGCAGTAGAACACAAAGGAATCAACTGACAGTCTCTGTCCTTGTTGGATGTACATGTTTTACTGAGAATGTCAGACTTCATTTTCACATGACTGAGAAAGATAATGTGAATTTACAGAAAATATGCTTTCAGTTTAGCTTATAGATCCCCTTCCAAACCACTGTGGGAAAATCATGAGATATTAGTTTTCTTTCAAACAATATTCATGATATCACAGCAGAAGGTTTTTTCACATGGTAAAATCACCTTAGAACCCACCACAATTCCTAAAACGAGTATGGTACCATCAACAAATGATTTATAATGTAACTAAAGTCCTAAAACCCTCTATTAACTACAATGCTTTTTAATGAGGTGCTATCATGTATATTGGTCCCAAGATGGCTGCCAACACTTCTTGGATGAAGTGCTGACAGCCAATCAGATCAGATGTGTGGTTAGGCTCCGCCCAGATATATATCTTTTTTTGAACCTAAATTACTCAAAATCCACTGGAGCACATATATTGAGACCTAGCAAAGGCACATCGGGCTAACAGTCCTTACAATTTTGCCAAGTTTCGTGCAAATCCATTCAGCCGTTCGAGCTAAAAGTGAGGCCAACCGCCCTATGGAAATTAACATGGGAAAAACGCATTTTGGGACCCCCCTTTTATCTCGGCCCCCCCTTGATGAAACCCCCCCAAATTGTCAGGGGCTGCTCAGAAACAAAATGTTCAATTTTCCTGAAAATTTCAGCCAATTCCGTCCACAACCGCCAAAGTTATTAGACATAGAATTTTCAAAAATCCCATAGAGAAAAAATCCTAACTATATATACCTACTGGCGACCGCCAGTAGGTAATATATATATATATATATATATATATATATATATATATATATATATATATATATATATATATATATATATATATATATATATATATATATATATATATATATATATATATATATATATATATATATCCAAAGGAATCCCGCTCCGTGAAGAACAGGGAGAGGCCACACAGGGGGTAGCTTTGGAAGATCTTTATTCAAATGCAGTTTACGCATGATGCATTTCAGCTCATTGGCCTTCTTCAGATGCTGCTGCCTTGCCAAAGAGTGACTCCACCCTCACCTTTGAACGTCCAAAAGCACTGCCATTGGAGTCCGCTGACCACAGGTCACATGAATGTAACTCGACTGCAGCTCTCTCACAACTACAGCTCCCAGAATGCTGTACGACTGGGTAAGTGTTGGTGGGCAGTTGCTGAATAAATCAATCCTCATATTTAAAGGCTTTGAATTCTGGAAAGGTGCAAAGTGTCAAATTAGGAGTTTTTGCATCAAATGAAAGTTTATCTTCCTCCGGTCCCCTTTGAACGTTACAACCTCACGGTGTGTGTGCGCCTCCTGATCTATATATATCTATATATCTATCTATATATATATATATATATATATATATATAGATAGATATGTAGATATATATAGATATAGATAAATCAAATCAGAGCTTTCGCAGGTTTACAGCCACTTGCAGGCAGCGGGCTCATTGCGAGGTCGCAAACCCCATATATCCATTCCTTCGGTTTATAAATGAAAAAACCAATGCCAAGACCAAATCCTTAAGTGTGATGTTGAGTTTTTTTCCCATGTAACGAAAAAACACCTGACCCATTTCAGAGCAGCCGCTCCTTGCTCACGGGTCCTATGTATTTTATATTATATTAAAAAAAATATTATATAAATTAGCATTATTAGTTTAATAGATTTTTTAAAGTAGATATATGTAAATGTATATAATAATTATTATCTATGTGCGTTTAACTTTTTAAAAATAAGTCTTTTTGTTAGAATATATATTACATCTATTTTATTTTTTAAATTAATGTTATATTTAATATATTTAATACAGCAATATTAATTACATCAATATTATTTTTCCGATATTTTTGTACTTAGTATAGGATGAATATATTTTTGACATCAATATTTTGGTCACAATATTTTTGTATGGCAATGTTTTGAGAGTCGATATTTTGTCAGTGAATCCTCAGGAGGGCATTGGGAAAAAATTGAGTGGTCCATTCAGATATTTTTTGATGCAGCTGGAAGTGGAAGTTTTAGTCTTTACTGGCAAAGTTGATGGTGTGCAGAAGAGTGGCGGGACAGTTGGAAGCATGGGTTGGGTGACACATTACATTGCTGGAATTTTGTGTGCTGGTGGTAGCAGTTACACTCTAGGGTGACCATTTTCCTAACAAGTTTATTTTATTGCAGACAACAAAGCAGTGGTTGACATAGTAAACAGGTAATCTGCTAGGGATGTTACGGACCTTCAACTCTTGCAAGGTTTTGTGTTGGGACGCTTGACTCACACTGTTTCATTTCACTTGAGGCACGTTCTCAGCATCAACAATGACGTTGCGGATGCATTATCTCATTCTCAGTTGAGGAGATGCCATGGACTTGCACAGGAAGCAGAAATAGAAAAAACACACATGCTAGCAGAACTCTGGAAAATAGGAGGTACAGATTGAGGAGTCTGGTGTAAGGGTTGCTGTCTGCATCTAAACCCACCGCTTATCGGCATGCTTGTATGGAATATATTAAGGCAGGAGCACCGAGACCGGACGGGAGGGATGTCAGAGCAGGGGAACCCATAGACAACATAGTTTGCATAATTCTAAGGTTCATAGACAGACGTTTGTCTTTGATGCCTGTTGCTCGGAAACTGTCCGGGTGGCTTTTCATCGGAAAATGTTTTGGTCCTTTAAAACTTCAGCTGGTGAGTTGGGTAAAGGATGTTTAAATAATGGACTAGGGAAGCTGAGGTAGGTCAAAAGTATAGGAGGCCAAATATGCTTAAATTGTTAAAGAAGATATTTCTGTTGCTGAGAACGGTGTGTAGGATGTCTGATGAAGCAAAGTTATTTAAGGGTGTCCTGGTTTGGTTGTTTTTGGGGCTTTCCACATTTCAGAATTACTAGGGGGTAGATCAAGAGAAGGGTTTCAATTTGAGGAAGTGCTGAAATGTGGGCACTGGATTGAGGTACTGATTTAGAAGGGAAGAACAGACCAAAGCAGGGTGGTTAGGCAAGTGAAATTGAATAAATATCATGTGCAGGTGGTCTCGTGACGGGAGAATGGGAAGAGTTGAAGAGTAGAACAGTAAAAGGGATTTTTTTATTCCAACATACAGATAGAACTTGGTTGACAAGTGGCAGGTTTTAGTCATACTCTGGATGTCTTTGAGGGCACTAAACATGCTGGCGCATGAGCTTGGGACATATTTGTTTTGTTTGGGCATGGCCACAGAGGTGGATGCATGTGGATGTGGTGGGGAAAGCACTAAAGATAATGGGGGTTGGAGATCAAAGTGTTTTAGGCAGTGTATCCATCCTGAATGAATCCCATATTAGCTGATATTGTAGCACTATTTAGGTTTAATGTTATTTTCCGTTGTTGTTTGCAGGTTGTGTAGTGGGTCTTCAGAGAGGTTTCATCACAATTTATATATGTGGACACTCCTTTATAAATTGGGTGTCATGTCAGGCTGCAAAGAGAAGTTACAGCTGTCAATTCTGGGTCGATGACCTGATAAAAATTATTCGGAAAAGGGGACATGGGATGGAGTGTACTGTCATCTACAAAGAATAAAGTAAATTCAAAAAAACTTTATTGCTGTTATTTTATAACCATAAAAGTGCAAGCAATTATTCAAATTACAGAAACAGGTTGGGGATTTTTTTTTTTAATGTTGTTTAGCACATACAATCGCAAGTCGGGCTGTGCACATTGTTAAATTAAAAGAACACCTTTAAATATTAAAATACTTAAATATTTTTATAAAACAAATCTATAAAAATTAGATGTATATACAAGTTTAAAATTATACAATGAATAAATGGCAAAAGTGACAGGGGTGTCCTGATGTACTAGTGTTTCAGCTAAAGAAAAATGATCTGGTGAAGATGATGGTGCTTGGTCATTGGAAAGAAATAAAAAGGGACCTAAAGGAAATCCGGTCAAGCTGGATGGCGACACCAGTAATGATGACAGAGTTGATGCTTATATGGAACTGGCATGGTCCACAAAAACAGAGTTTCATTGATAAGGTGGCATATTTGCTGCAAAGAAAGAATAGAGCAGATCGCGCACAATGACATTAGTGGGGTCTTTCTGATGTAGAGAAATCTGACTGATGCGGACCGTCAGACTCCGACAGAGTATTCCAACCGTGATGGTCTCAGAACGGACTAATGATGGCTGTCGGAGAGCGCAGCTATGGACCCCCCCCCCGAATTATAATGCGCCATACAGATGAGCCAAACATAGCGGTCCAACTGCCTCATAAAAGAAGGCAGAAAGGGAGGGAGAAAAACACGGCAAGGATCTTGAGGCAGCTGTCCACTTCCCGAGCCAACACGGAGCCCATGCTAAGCGTCATGCTAATAGTGTACCTGTTTGCTTACTGACCAAATCCAAATCTTCGTGGATGCCACCGCCGGTAAGTGACACATCAACCGCACACATAAGCTTCACAACCAACATCAGTGACTGCCATGCTAGAGCGGCCCTGTAGTGCTGTTCGTTATAGGGAAGGGGCCAGCGCAAGTAAAATGTCTCCAAGTGAACATGCGCTGACATTTACTTTATGTACAGTTTTGTGGCACTCACACATGACGGGGCAGAAGGGACCTTTGAAAGAACGATATTGGCATACACAGGGCTTTAATTGGGCCGAGTCCTGCCGGTGCTTAGCTCCAACAGTTCTAAATAGCAGGTGCTGAGACGGGTCCCTGTCGGGCTCTCCATTTTTGCCATCACACTCTGAGTGTAAAAGAAATGTTAACTCTGCAGCTGTACCACCCTTCACTGCCTTTGACGTAATGTCAAAGAGACTTGTTCTAGTCCTTTCACAGTCTCATCATTTCAGAACTGAAACATTTGTAATATTATATACACCAAAGCCATAGTTGCCTATTTATCTCATGCAAATAACAACCATTTACAAAGCCAATAGTCCTGGCTTGTTGTAGGTATGATGCTACTTGCTGTGTCATATCTCTGGATGCAATAACAGAAACAGCAAGATACCAGTCGGTGGCACACTATGCTAAGCATAGGTTTTTAGCTCAGTTTTTTTTAAAGCCACAACCTTATCTACATAGGCCTCGACCCTTTGAGACACCTCCCCCCCAGTTTTTTCATCCCACTTAAAACCCTGGGCATGCATGTATATGTCAATAAGTTTGTCTGTGCTAGTCGTTGGTCATTAGTGTCAGGTGCCACAAGATGATGCAGAAAAGGGTCCCATCAGATTCTCTGTATCATCCTCTCACTCAGGGTGTGAACTATAGACAACTCAGCAACAGATTCACATATCCCTGCCAATCATGGTACTGCCAAAAAAAATCCATAAACCTCAAGGAGCAGAATTGATAGGTCACATAAGCAGCATCATAATTATCTTCCCAAAACGTCTGAGTAATAACTCCTACTACCAATGCAAGTAACACGCAAAGGCGGTATAAAAACATTGTATACCAGTAGATGGAATTCAAATTCAGTCCACAGATACCTTGATGTTGTGCAGTGGCAGAATACCTAAATATTCATTTAAGTGTGGCAAAATGGCAAATACTTATGTCCAGCTCACATGTTTGTAAGCCACTTCCTCATGGATCGGACACACACATATGAAAGTGTTCCACGAGGACACTCAACACACTCAAAGTACTGTTGTGGAGAACAACAAAAACACATACAAACACACATTCAACCAAACAATCACAACCAACCATTGCAGAGGTGACAGATTGCTTGCATATCCCAGTGTGTATGTGAAGCAACCCTTAAGAAAAGTAACAGAGAATGCATTTCACCTGACTGGCAACTTACCCAGACAACTTAGAGCCACATTATACATCAACAAGGTGTTGCCCACAATCCCCTACCCCGCCAAACTGTGGGCAATGCTAGGGTGCTGAATTCCAGGTTTAAATATAAGTAGTTGATCCCTGTATGTAACATCACCGAATTAATGTGCCTATCACATCTGCATGGTGTTGCTGATGTACTCAACAGTGAAAATCGACACCCACCCACTCACATAATCTACATGTGTGATCAGTGCAGAAAAAGGTGTGTAACACAGCGCAAGAAACAGTGACACAAAGCAACACCTCATCACAAAGGGCATAACTTAAATAGGTTATGACACGCTCCCAATTTAAAAAAGTCAGCTTTTCGATTTACATAGGTTATATAGGTGTTTGGATGTACTACACTCCAAAAACACTGTAGTGGACTTTCCAACATCACACACATAAATATGATAAGTCTGGTCAATGAGTCAGCCAATTATTTACATCACATATATGAAACGCAACATTGTAAAGACATCATAAATATGTGGGTATCAAAGTCAGTTGTACTCCTGGAAGGTAACAAGTCAAGGATACATTGAAGGTAGCACCTGCAACTCTGCCAATATGTGCATTGGATCATTGTAATGGCCTCGAAAGAGGCCAACAACTGTTCTCATATATTATCCATCCCCATGTGGCTGATGTGTAAGTGGATGACAATAACAATAGCCCCACAGCATCAACACTGGTCAAACAACCATGAGATGAATATTTGAAGAGCACATATGAAAAATCATGCATGTGCCACAAAAACAACGGGCATACAAGAGTATAATGTACTTCCTAAATATATTAAAACTCATACCTACTCATCACAATAGTCACGAATGTCAAATGCACAGCTCTCCTAATACTGGAAGGTGGAAGATGTGGACATTACTCAAGGCAACTGTATCTACTAACCAAGGCAGATGACACACAAAGAAAACTATGCCACAATTCGGACATAGAGTACAACATTCTACATCGACCATAAAGTATAACAAGGTGCAACTATAGTCACCAATGCAAATGGATCAGCTAGCATGGTAAAACCAACCCTTTTGGTGTCACATCCCCCAAAACGTTTATTGGCTAAATAATATCATGAGTGACAAAAGTAGTCTGAAAGTTTGCAATATTTGTTGTTTTTATTCAAACAAATTTGAGGCAAGGTGAAAAATCAAAGGCCAATGGCCAGTCTAATAATTAACATGTGCATTAGCACACAGCTATGCCACAACACTTGCCATCAAGAACACTGCCAGGGAACCATGCCCAGGAAAGGGGCATCCAATGGGCAGTCCAGGCACCTCTGAATCACAGGGGTATCCGTTGGTTTGGCAGGGCTGGTTTGGGCCTAGGGAGGACTAGGTTTGGTTGAGGCAGGGTGCAGTAGGTGGGTGGGAGTGATGGCCTTGGCATTAGGTGTGTGGTGTTTGGTGTGGGAGAGGGCAAATCAGGATTTGGAGGGCTGTGTAGGATAATTTTTGGGATCTTGTATCAATGAACTAGGGAAGTTAGGGGAAGAGGACCTTTTGTTTGGGTGGGTAGGTAGGACAGCTTTTTTTTGCTTCATTGTTTTGGAGGGAGGGCTATTTTGGGGACCAGAGGGGACAGCTTTGGTGGGTGTAGATGTGGAAGAGTACGGTAGAGGATGGAATCCAGATCATTTGGGTTTGGGTGGTGGGGCGGTTGTGGTAAGAAGAAGGTCAAGGGCACACAGGGTAAGAGCTTGGTGAGTCTGGGGAAGAGGAATGGCAGGGGGTGGGGTTTTGGAGGTAGAGGGATGTGAGGATTGAGACATGGATGAGTGTGCAGTGGGTGCATGTCCCTGGGTGTGTGATGTATGTTTTATGGTTCAACATGGCTTGTGTTTGGAAGTATGGACAGTCTGTGAGGCTGTTGTTGAGCGTCTGGTGGCTGTCTGGCTGATAGTGGTTGAGTCTGTGGCTGGTGGTGTGGCTGTGGCCTCTGTGTGTATTGTTGTGATAGAGTCTGTGGCAAGTGTTGTGGGTGTGGTGTCTGTCTGGCTCATGGTGGTTGTGTCTGTGGCTGGTGTTGTGGTCTCTATCTGTGTAGTCGTGAAAGTGGTGGTGAGTGTGGTAACTGCGTGATGAGTGGGTGTGCAGGTTTTATTCAACTTATGTTTGTCCTTGTGTGTGCTGTGTGTGACTGTGGATCTGCTTGCATGACTTTTTTGTGTGCTTTGGACAGTGTCAGGGACAGAGATAGTGTTTGGGGAAGGGGCAGGAGTTGGGCACAAAAATGGTAATGTAGGAAGGCCGTAGTGAGTGTGGAAGCCAGAGCCTGAAATGATCTCTGTAAGCTGGACATGTCACCATGAATTAGTTCTAGGTACGACACCATCAGGATTTACTGGGATGTTTGCACCTGTAGAGTTCATCACTGCTGTATGACCCACAGAGATCTGCCTCAGGAGGCCAACAGCCTCTATTCTCATTGCTAAAAAGCTAAAAAACGGTGATGGATCAAGCCCTGATCTTTGGACTGGGTAAGAGTGGTCTGCTTAATTCAGACACTCTGTTCATCACCACCCCCTTTTCTGAATCATTTTGTCCACCATAAGCGTGGAAGGGTATACTCAGATGTGAGTTCCTTGCTCATTGCACCATCAGGATTCAAGCAAGCCGGGCCGACGACGGCTGAAATGCCAGAAACCGGTCCCGGAAGCTTGTTTCCTACCCAGTATAAGAATTGGCTTGGTAGTTTGGTTTGCCCTGTTCCCATCATGCACTGGGACAAGAACAGACTAATTTGCATGTAGCCAGGTTCTGAGCTGGGATGGTGCAGTGAGCTAAATAACGGTGATGGATCAAGCCCTGATCTTTGGACTGGGTAAGAGTGGTCTGCTCAATTCAGACACTCTGTTCATCACCACCCCCTTTTCTGAATCATCTATTCTCATTGTGGCAGGAGAGACAGAGTCAGGGGGCTGCCTGGGGTAGAGGACACTCTTCCTTGCTAAGGGAGCATGCTTTGGATAATTTACAAACTACTCCCTGCAGTTTCCGTATCCCTGCCTGGGTTTTCCTGCTGTCATGACGCGCCTCATCTCTATGGGCCAATATGGGGGAAAGAGTTACACATTTGGAAGATAGGGTAATGGGCGCTGAGAGTGAAACTGCAAGGGTAGCTACAATGGTGGAGGCTCATGACGCTCAGATAAAAGATATACAATGGAAGCTGGAGGAATCAGAGAACCGACAGAGAAGGAACAACCTAAGAGTTCTGGGGGTACAGGAAGGAATGGAGGGAGCTGATGTCAGGAGTTATATCATCAATCTGTTTTCTTCTGCGTTCCCCGAATTATCGAGCTGGAACTGGGCCTCTGAGATACAAAGGGCGCACCGCATCCCCTTCAAACAGCGCCTACCGGTGATGGAAGGAGACAAACCTCGGGCCATCCTGGTCTTTTTTGGAAACTTTTTATTGAGGCAAATCATCTCGGATATAGCAAGACCAGATGCCAGGAGGTCCAGTGGGGAGACTTAATTTTTTGTAAGGCCGGACTTCTGCCACATCACGGTAGAGAGACGTTGAAGACAAATGCTGAAGTCATTTCAGGACAAAAAGATTGAGGCATTCCTGATTAATCCTGCACAACTGAAAATTATCAACCAGGGGACCGCCCGATATTACTCTTCGGAGATCAAGGCTAAGGAATATTTGGACTCTCTGGACCCCCTGGGTTAATAATGACTTGGGGTTACGCTTCTTGACTTGACTTGAGCAACAGGTTGTTAAGTCTGAAGATTTGATAGTGCGGGAGGGGGGGTTGGAGTGGGGGTTTTGGTACAAATTTATACACCGGGCACAATGGCTGGAATTTGGTGGGTGCTTCTTTTCAGGACCGGCCGCCTTCTAGGATCGCGTTCATCACGTGCACAGACCCACGTCTGAGCGCTCCCAGGGAGGGGCAGGTAGCTTTCAGAGGGGTAGGGGGTGGGGAGGGGATTCACAGGGTTGGGAGTGGTAGGGTGCAGGTCCTGGGCACTTCTGGGGAGGGGGAGGGGTTGGGGCTCAGAAAAGAGAAAATTATTGGAATCATGTGTAATGTAGGTATAATTCAAAGGTTTGAAGGGTCAGCTTTTAGAAAAAAGGTCTCATGAGGAAACTTAGGATCTGCACATTGAACATTGGAGGGATGAATGATGGGTTGAAAAGGCAGAAATTGGGGCAGACAATGGAGGATCTCCGTGCACAGTTGGAATCTGATTTACGTGCTCATAGAAACTATCCCTTGGCTCTTACAACAATGCTGAAAGTAATGGCAGCACTTCATTTTTTTGCTACAGGTTCCTTTCAGTATACTGTGGCCACATCGGGAGGAGAGTCATAACCTATGTTTATGTATTTACTACGTGATGTACTTGCAGCCATGTTGAAATACATGGACAGCTATATCCAGTTTCCAAGGCATCAAGAATTGGGAAATTCAAAGGGAGACTTTTATGGATTTGCTCAGTTTCTGCATGTTGTTGAATCAATAGATGAAACACATGTTGGCTCTCTGGCACCACAAGGCAATGCCCAGGTGTATCGGAACAGGAAGCACATCCATTCCATCAATGTGCAAGTGTTTTTTGTGCAGATTTATACATATCACGTCAGTGTAAGTATCCCCGGTTCTGCCCATAACTCCTTCATACTGCATAACAGCACTGTCCCCTACTGATGGTACACATTTATTGCACTCCTGTCTGTCTTCCATCTAGAAGATTCAGCATATCCCATCTGCCCCTGGTTATTGACACCACAGAGGAATCCAATAATGCCAGGGTAAGTATGCTTTAATGATGCCCATTGAAGAACAAAGCGGGCAGAGGAGCACATTTTTGGGTTCCTGGAGGCAAGGTTCAGATGTCTGGACAAGACTAAGGGGGCCCTCCTCTACTCAACCGGAAAGGTGTGTCAGATCACCATTGCATGCTGCATGCTCCAGAAACATACACTGCAACGCAACATCTCTCTCATAGAAGAGGAAGGGAACCAGCCAGGGCCAACAGATGAAGATCCAGAAATGCCAAATCACAATTAAATGGTGAAGAAGGACGAGTTGACATAAATCAATGGGTCATCAACAACCTCTTCTCATGGGTGTAAGGATGATATGTGTTGTAATTACTTACCTGTTACTGTGACAGCAGTTGTGGTGAATGTGTGGATATTCTTGCTGGGTAGATGTTTGGTATGTACAGATGTTGAACACTCAGTGTACATGATATTTGTGGAGCTTACTCTTGACAACTGTTGGCTTGAAATGTGTTATTGGATGTATCATATTTTTAGAGAGCTACTGTATACTAGACAGCTGCACTGTGTTTGGTTAACAAGGTGTGGATCAAACCAGAGGTGTAATACAGGCCTCCGCAGCCCCCGCAGTCCAGGGGGCCCCCAGGTGCCCTTACTCTTGAGAGGGGCCCCATCCACTTCTGAATCCTTCTCGCAAAGGCTTCAGGAAAAAATATGGCAGCTGCTGCCTGGCTGAATCCTGCTGTACGAGATGGGATTTCCCAGCACAGTGAAACATCACAAATGTGCAAAATGAATCAATGTTGGCAGAGGGGCCCCCGGGAAAACGCGCCTCCATGTCTCTTTATGTCAGTAAGGAAGGAAACACCTGCAGATTCCAGGGTGAGAGAGGGAAAATACAACGCAGGGAAGAAAAATGGCAAACAAAAAAAAGCGGGCACTTAAAATGCACAGGTGAGAGGGAGAAAAAGAGAGAGAGAGAAGTGCAAAAATTAGTGTGAGCTAATAGAGAACAGGTTACAGCGAGAGGTGGAAAGGTGGGAGAGGGGAGAAAAAGGCAGATGAGAGAAGAGACAGGTGTGAGACAGAAATAGACGTGAGGCAGCTGTCTGTCAGAAAATTTGAGTGGGGGGGTGATAAAGAAGCAGGCAGCTGAGAAAGGAACAAGGTAGAGAGACAGAGAAGAGACAGGTGTGGGAGCGATAGGCAGGTGAAACACCATGACGAGAGATAGAGGGGAGGCCAGTTAAAAAGGTACAAAAGAGACTGCAGGAAGAAACGTAATAGCTGAGATATAGAAAGAGAGACTGAGTGAGTGGGATGGTGGTTGGTATAGAGACATGGCATAAATGGCAACTGAGTGTAAATGTGTGGAGGAGACAGATGTGAGAGAGATAGCAGACAAGCGAGATTAAGTTATTGCGAAGTGATAGAGCTAGAACAGTAAGAAAGAAAGACAGTTGAGAAAGAGACAGTCAGTTGTTGGAGAGGGAGATACGTTAAACACAGATAAGAGGTATGGAAGGAGAGATTTGTGTTAGAAGTGATAAATACAGAGGCATATGAGAAAGAGACAGCTTAAAGGACACAACAGACTGGGGCATGGGAGAGGGAGAAGGGCTGAGGGGAAAGGCAGGTGAGCTAGATAGAGTGAGTGATTCAGAGAGAGAAGTGAAAAAAGGACTACTGAGTAGAAGAGACAGACAGAAATAGGGAGGGGACGGGCATTTAATGGAGATGAAGATAGGTGAAAGTCTACTGGGAGAGGTAAAAAAGGTAGCAGATGAGAGAGGTTATAAAGAGACAGCCAAGAAAGCAATAGCCTCAAGAGAGAAATAGTAGTCACAAAAGAGAGGGATGAGAACGAGAGGTACGGGTTAGAGAGAGAGAGAGGTGAGACAGGGACAAGCTAAAAGAGGAAATTAAGTGACAGGTGAGAATGGGGCAGCAGTGAGCGAGAAGGATGGGTGAAGTGAAGTTGGACATAATCAAGTGACAGGTGACAAAGAGACAGTGGGGCGAGAGAGTAGGGTAAATTAAGAGAAAGATACAGATAAGAGAGGGTAGGGAGATAGAAGAGAGCATGGTGATGCAGAGACAGGTTAGAAAGAGAGCAGAGGGAGAAAGAGATAGCAAGTTGATAAAGGGACAGGCATGATATGGAGAAGAGGTAGAAAAGTAGTAATTAAATGATAATTATGTGAGTGAGAGATAGCTGACCAAGAGTGAAAGAGGTAATAAAGAGACATATATGTAATCAAGAAATAACTGATAGGAAAAGTTAGCAGTGATGATAAAGAGACATGAGAAAGAGAGGGAGAGTTGATAGAGGAAAACAGGTGACACAGAGACGAATAATATAGAAGGGGGAAAGGCAAACAACCCAGTGGAGGAGAGATGACAAACAAATATGGAAGAGAGGGCAGAGGAAAGGGGTGAGATAAAAGACAGAGAAAGGGATTGGAGAACCATAGGACAGGGAAGATGTGAAGGAGAATGTAAAAAGAGAAGGCCACATGAGTTAGAATATTAGTAGGAGAAGATACAGCTGGATAGAATAGCTACAGGAAGGGGAACTTGCAGAGGAGTACAACACAAAGGAGAAAAGTGAGCATGTCCTATTACAAATATAGATTAACATTCTGGTGTTCTATTATGGAGAATGTGTATGTATGTAGAGTGTTGGCCACTATAAAAAGAACAGCATTACCCGGCAGAGCAGTAACTCATCCTTAGCAATGCATTTTCTAGAAATGGCTGTTTTTTACCAGTTTCTCAGTTGCCTAGTTTTCCGAAGGTAATATGTAAAATAGGGAAACCACAAAGATGCCAAGAAGGCTCCACTAGAATTACTTTTACAGTATATCAGTGAGATAGGTCTGATTGGAGCTGAATATCGCAAATGTTTTCAGGGGCAGCATCTTCTAATTAGGGGTGGGCGGAATTTGCGTAATCGCGATACACAAATCTCCGCGAAATGGTAAAAAATCTCAGCGAACACGCAGCAATTCCGCGAGCACGCGGAATTGCTTGTTCGCGATGCTTTTTTCCTGTTCGCAATTGCTATTTGCATGCTCGGGGGGAAATATCTTGCGAACACGCATTTTGAGAACGCGAATATGCAAAAAAATTTGCGAAGTCGCGAACTGAGAATTTTGTGCAATTTCACGTTCTCCACGGAACGCGAAATTACCCAAATTCTGCAAATTCCACGAGCGGAACAAAATTTACTACCCAAGCCTACTTCTAATGCCTTTTTAAGGCACAAATCACCTTTGTAAAAAGCAGCTCTTTGGGCCAGACATAGTACCTTTAATTCCATGGAGCACACATAATGTGGTTTCTTCACTACGTAAATCAATCACATAGCTTGGCTTGAGCCATCTGGAACATGTTAAATCTGTCCAGCAGCTCTCTTGACATAAAGCACATTATCATAGACCATACAAAATAAAATGTTAACCCTCATAAATGCAGCCCTTTTTGTTGAGCCCAAGAATGGAACAAGATTTCGGGCCAGTCTGGACCAACCCTTCACTTATGTTCTAATTTTGGGAACTAAAGAGACTTGATGGTGAGTATAGACTCTCAGGATCTTAACGGTAGAGATGGTTCATAATGCTGCTATAAGGAACTCCAGCCACTATTAGATCTGGGTAGAATCCATCATCGTTCTTCTGCTCACTTCACCACCACAGTCCAGACTCAGTCATATGCAAATCAGTCTTGACCCTGTGCCTAATGGGGACAGTCCAGCCTGAACTGCCAAGCTGAGTCTTACCTGGACTGGAAACAAGCATTCTGGGACTGTTTTGGGGTAACACCCCTCATCTTCCAGGCTAGCTGTAATCCAGTTATCCTTCGAACATGCATTCACTTGGAACTCATTCTTTGAAAGGTTTTTTAGTTTCACAGATCTTTCTGTGTAGAATTAATCTTTATAACAGCATATTCGATTCAATTGACAATGCTCTTAAAATACGATTTGTAAGATTACAGAACAGCCAGTATTTATGAGTAACTACGGTTCAGCCGAACCAAGTTTATTAAATGAAAATTATTCAAATAGACAATTTGTAAGTGTTTTTCAAGGCAACAAAGGAAGGAATGAGTAGACCTCAGGTGTGAAGACAAACCAAAACTGGAATAAAAGAAGGAAAAGTAAAGCAAGATATGAACATATAGGGTGTAGTGGTTGCTTCTTGTCAAAAGACAGCTATTTATATTGGGTACACTTTAAGACACATGGAATTATTCATTGTATTACAATTAAGAAAAACTGACTGTATTTGTACATCTGTCAACGATATTTCAGCCCTTGTAAGGAGAAAAGGGTCTCATCAGGACTAAAATTGCTTGGGGTCTGGGGAAGTCAAAAATGGCATTGATTAAGGGTCTGGTGGAACCAAATTGAATAGAAAAGTGTAAATGAGAGAATACATACTGGCTGGAATAGTAGGAGAGGGTGCTGAGACAGAATATTGAGTTGGAAATGTCGACTTACACAAATATCGAGTTGGAAATATCGTGATTCAGAAATATGGACAGCAAGAGTATCGTGGTCAAGAATATTGAATTTAGGGTAAGAAATGTCGTTTTTTATTTAAAATAAAGAAGTCATTATTATTGTTTGCAAAAATATAGATGTTTAAAATATTGATTTTGTAATTATTTTCATGTAGTGTAGGTTACATTTAAAATGTATGTGATGTATGTTTCTTTGTATTAGTATTGTTTATGTTTTTTAATATATGTTACATTTTTAGTAGGTATGAATTTTATTTTAATTACATTTTGTATTTTTTAGTTTCATAGCAGGTTGTAGGTTTATAGGAGAATAGGGTGGGAAGTAATTTAATTATAATAATTTTTTAATGTATTTAGTGTGGATTTTATAGCGGTAATTGTTGAAAGTAATTTATTTATAATACATTTTTAATTGGTTTGGTAATTAATATTAATTAATTTAAAATTAATTATGGTAATTTTGTAATTCATTTTTTAGGTGCAGGTTGTGGGGTCTATAGGGGTAAAGGGTAGGCGTAAAGGGTGGGAAGTAATTTATTTTTGATTAAGTAACAATTAGTTGTTAATTTATATTAATTAATTGATTGATCATGGAAACTGTGTGGAGTAAATTAATTTTACTTACTTTATAACTAGTTGTTAAATACTATTAGTTTATTAATTGAAAATAAGGTTTTAATTGTGTAAATAATTTTTTTATAGTTTAATTTTAGCTGTGGGTTGTGGGGAACAAGGGTAAAGTGTGGGAAGTTACATTTATTATGGGTTTTAATTTGTTTTTTTAATTAATAATATTTATTTAATTAGTAATTAATTATGTTGGTGAGGAAGTACTTTTTTTTTATTTAGATGCGGGTTGCGAATTATGTGTTTTTATAGGTTAGGGAATAAAAAAGTAAATTTACGTCATAATTAATGTTTTTGTTTCTAAATAATTTTTATATTACAAATATTTATTTCTTTGGAAATTATTTTTTCTTTTATTTAATATAATATTTGTGGGTATTTGTTATATGTATTTAACATTATAATATGGTTTTAAAAAATTTGAATATTAAATATATTTCTATTTGAGTTTTTGACATATTTATATATTTTTATATTTATTTTGTTTTCTGAATATTTTTATCGTTAACATTTTGTTTGTTTTTAATTTTGAACGGACTGGAGTGAGAGAGTGAGAGAGAGAGAAAACGTTGTTTATTTAGACAATAGTCTTTTAACCCGTTGGCTGCTCTGAACGTTCTGCGTCAGTGCGGAACGTTCTAAGAAACGGGCAGTGCCGCGTCGGCCAACAGACGTGGGCAGCACTACCGAGGTAGTGCTCGCGACGGCCGTTGGCCGACAGCAGCAGCCAACGGGTTAAACAGTACAATGCACAATTGGGATACAAATAGTAGGGACAATACGAATTCCATAACAAATAAATAATTAAAATACCATACAAGTAAGAAAAAAGGAACACCCTCAAATAGTCACAATTCATTGAGCACAATTTACAAAAATCTCTAAATTCCTAAAAATTCACATTGCTGGGAGAGCCCTAAAAACTTTTAAGATCAATGCCCCTCCTTTAATTTTTCCCTTACAAATTAATTTGTCGCCTTCGGAAATGCTCCCAGTCCGATTGCAATTTCTAGTGATGGCAAATATATAAGTAAACAAACCGCTTGGGCACGCAAATTTAACTTGTGTTAAGAATATTGGGCATAAAAACAATTTCCGTATGGCTAAGACAAATGTGCAATCAAGCAATATGTGCAAAATTTTGTTTCTTATTCCTAGCCTACAATTACAAATACCATCTGAGCCAATCAATGCAGCTTTTATTTTTTCTTCCGTCTTCCAAGGATTAATCCCAACTCGGGTTCTTAAGATTTCATGTCTTAAACCTCAGTTGGGCAAAATATCCAAGTACGGAAACCAAGCTTCATTTGCCCATGAGCTTTTTAACCACTGGACCAATTTTTTCCCTGTCATATAATCTAGGTCCTGTGATCTTAAGTAAGTCTGTCCTTGTTCCCTAAGCGTTCTCTTTAGTGAAATCGACTACCAGGGATTGCTGAGAGAGTCTCACATTAAGGCGCGCTGCTATTTTCTGAAGGTTTCTTCTCACATCCTTTGCCCAGCTAAGGCTACTTGTTTGAATCTCCTCCATGCACCATTGTGAGATCTTCTGTACATCCCCTGGGTCCTGACATTTCCAAAATCTTAACAGAGACATTTGGGTCTGCACACTCCATGATATTAACCCTAGCTGCATTCTGATTGCTTGGATCATTGTGCAGCTAGGTAGTGACATTAATATTTTTAAAATGTTTCCTTCTTCCCGATCCCACCCAAATTTACAACTCAGGTAAAGAACCTCTGCCCCATACAGTACTGGCGGGGGGATCATTGCTTTGAATGCCTTTAGCATGGGTCTGTGTGACATATCACCATATTCTTTGTTACATTTTTTTAAGTCCACATTCTGATGAAAAAGCTTTTTTCTTTTTGTGCCTCCAAGTGGTTGCGCCATTTTAGCGCACTATCAAAACAGAGGCCTAAGTTTCTATACTCTTTAACTACCTCCAATTTGTCTTGACCTAAAAACAAGTTAAAATTCTTAAGACTCTTCCCAAAACATAAAACCTTTGTTTTTTCCATATTTACAGTTAAGAACTTTCTATCACAATAATATTTAAAGGCATTTAATTTCCTTTGGAGTCCTATTTCTGTTTGATCAAGGATCTCCAGATCATCTGCGAATAGAAGGCAGGGCACTTTGTTACCACTCATTCTTGGACTTGCGCTTCTTTCTACTTCTAATACTGCAGGGAGACCTGCTAAAAAGATTGCAAATAACAAGGGTGCCAAAACGCACCCTGTCTAAGGCCATTCCCTACAGATATCTTATGAGTTAGTGACCCCTGTGTGTCTTTGATGACCTGGGCCCAATTCCCTCTTTGTAACTCTTTTAAAATCATCAATATGCCGTCCGGTATTCCATATTTTATCATGTCTTCCCTAGAGGCTGTTACGGTCCACAGAGTCGAAGGCTGCCCAGACATCGACAAAGCAGCAATGCAGCTTCCAATTTTTGCTCTATTGATTTCTGGGCCAGTGCCCATAGGGCAAAACAATGATCTATTGTGTAATGGCCTTCTTTAAATCCACCCTATTCAACTGGGATGATTGATCCACGTTCTGCACAATCTTTTAACTTACCTAGTATTATTTTGGCAAAGATATTTTCACCAATGTCAAGTAAGTTAATTATCTATAATTCTTTGGTGCGTAAACATCACCTTTATAATGGATCGGCCTGATTATCGCACCCTTCTAGTTAGTCGGAATCGTCCCCGATTCTAAGATTACTGAGAATATTAGGGAGAAAAATTCTGCCCACCAGGACAGCCTTGATTTTAGTATCAGAGCAGGCAAGTTATCTGGACCTGCAGCTCTTCAAGGTCTTTATCGTATTAAACCCATTTTCTACTGAAAAATCTGTTTTTATATCATCTACCAGGCCACTCCAGTCTCCTAGTACTTCCTCTTCAATTTCTCTCCCAGGGTATATAATTCCTTCAGATAATCCTCCCAGGCACCCTCTTTTACCACACAATTCATTGAAGCAACTGAGGGTTCTGTTGCAGATTGTACCAACTTCCAGAACTGTCTTATGTTCTTAGATTCGATGTCCTCTAGCAGTTTTCCCTAACAGGTTTCCTTGTGGGCTCTTTTAGTACTACAAAGAAGCATGGTATATTCTTTCTTTACTTTGACAAGATTTTTAGCCCTGTATCATCAAATGTTTTACACAGGCTACGCTCTTCTCTCCTTAATTCTATTTTCTTGTTTAGACAGTCTATATTAAACCAGTTTCCTTGTCTAACCAGTGTATTTTGTTTACTCTTAGTAGCCCTTGCGTCTGTTCTAAGTTCTATCTTGATACTTTGTACCACTTGATTTATTTTATCCAACATACCAAGCCAAGTTTAATCCACTCACACATCCTAGATCAATGTTTTGTTGGAGCCTGGTTAACCTTTCTATGTATTTTTCAATTAATTGTGTTGTTATGTGCCTTGGATAATCTCTCTATTGTATAATTACTTTCTCACAGACAATCTGATTGAAGTTTACCAGCTCTAATTCTAGAATATTGTGGTCACTGCCTTCTATGTGGCTAATCCTGAAGCTCTTTATTAAAGCAAAATTCCATGCTGGCATAAAATCATAATCTATGGGTCAATTTTGGGTCCCTTGTTTAAAGGTTTTCTTTGCCGGGCAATATTGGGATGACCTAACGTTCAAACAAAAAAGACTTTTTGTTGCTAGGTAATTTCCCAACTTTGCATCATGCATTCAACAAAGGCTTTCAGGAAACTTTGCTTGATTTACATCATAGGACTCCAAGATTTCCAAATACAAAAGATCTAACTGCTTTGGATTTAGTTTATGATTAAAATCTCCTACCAACAAAATCAAATCTGAATCATACTTCTCGCATAGTAGATCTATATCATTCTTAAAATATCCCATTTCAACATCATTTTCCACCTGAGAACCCCATTGCATATATACATTTAAAATCAACACATTTTCCTTCTTTTTATCAGCAACGATTAGAGTTATTCAACAACCAAGCTGCCATTTACATGTTACAGTGAGCTGAAATTCATTTTTCACTAGTTTTGTGGATAATAATGTCAATAGGCCACCTTCAGGGCAGCCAGACCTAGACTGTATTGCCGGACAATATATTTGACGAAACCCATCAACTACAGGGGTCTCGCCACATAGCCAGGGCTCTTGGATACAAATGATCTCATTATTTTTTGCCAATTCTTTTATACGTTCATGTTTTATTTGATTTCCTAATCCATTCATGTTCCAAGAGACCAATTTTAAGCCATGTGGCAACCCCATTACCTATTCTACGTCACTAAGGAGCCCATACCCATCGGTTTCTTCTAAGTAACGCTGGGAAGGCCCTGGGAGGCTTGTACTGTGGCTCCAATTCTTGCAGTAATCCTCCGGAACAGGGTTGTTTATTATTATATTAAGATTTCCCAAGCCCAATCCTAAATTTCTTTCCAGTAATCTCACTTGCCTCTTTCCTTGCCCTACGTGGTACTTTAGGAAGGCTTTCTCTTGCTGAACATTATGTTCTGCCTATACTTCTTCATTAGGTACTAGCCGAATCCCTGCTTTTAGTATCTCACTCTCTGCCTTCTCTATGGTAATTTTTACCAAATCGGAATACACTTGTACCCTGGTAAACTCTTTTCCATCAATGGTAAATTAAAAACCCACCTGTCGGAGATCTTTTCAACCTATTCCTTTCAAGTTGGGGCAATGGGCGAATGAGTTAAGGAGAAGAGACCTATTTAGATATGACCTCTTCTTCATTTTTTTCCTTCCCCTTCCAATTTTCACTTGTTCAAAATACAGCCACCTGTTCCCTTCATCCTCCATTCCTTCCATTATTGGCCCCCTGTGTGGCTGTTGTGCATTAATTCTAGCCCCTTCATCTAATATATCTCCCAAGTAATACCTCTCTTTAAGGGAGGTAGTAATACCAAGTATTCTAATTATATTAGATGGTACATGTTTTATATATCTTGTCGACTTCTCCTAGTAGTTTTGTTTACTACTGCAAATACACTTTTTCGCTAATTTCTTTACTGGTTTCTCAAAGCTTTCTATTAATATTCTACTTGCTCTTTCTCTCACGATTTTAAAGGGTTTTTTTTGATTTAGGCTCTTGTTCAGCTAATCCTGAAAATTCCTCCATCTCTCTCCTTTTTCCCACCACTCTAACTATACCCTTTCTTTGAGCGTCTCTTCTTACGGGTCTCCCCATTTTAGTAAGCCATGTCTGGCATAACCGCCCCTTCTTTTTACCAACATCGGCCATCTCGAGATATAAACTTCGTGATTGGCGATTGGAGGTTCTGCATTCCCGGCCTCCTCCCCCCACAACCGGGGCAATAGGCTCGGGTCCGGGACAGGTCTTAACATTGATGGCATTTGGCCCCTGATTCCTTCTAGCACCCCCTGAATCTTAGAAAGGTGCGGATTCTGTGCTTATGTCATGGTTTAACATTGTAACTTCCAGAGGCTGGTGTTGCTGAAGATTCTAAGTTAAACTGTAAGGATTGATTACAGTCATTACTGCCCTTGGACCACGTAGTCTGGTCACCATACACTTCTTGTCTTTCTACTCCCTTCGAACTTCCATCCAAGGCTGAACCATATTTCTCCTCTTGCCTTAAGTTCCCACTATTTATTTCCTGGGGATCACAGTGTAAGGTCAACCTTGGAGATGAGGATAGTCGAGGTGACATTATTAGTCCCTTATAACCTGTTAAGGACTGTAGGGATTGGTTGATAAAATTTACAGAGTCCATCATTTGTTCGTCAAAGATGAGGGACGAACCCCCCTTTCATGATTCCTCCCCTACTATTTTGGCTTTGGCTGCAGGGGACTTAGCTGGTGAGAAGACCCTTTTAAAGTGCTTCCCCACAAAGTCTTTCAGGGAGTTTGATGCTGTACTCCCCTTTCATCCCACTTGCGATGACTTCTTAGATATTTTCTCTTTTTTCTTCTGTACACGTTTAGATTTTGGCTTTGTCCCTGGGCACACTAGTTTTTCCCTTGAAGCTTTTTGATCTATGGGAGGTCTTTCTGCTTCTGAATCTGTCCCAGTGCGCTTTTATTCTTCCTTGGAGCCATCTCTTAGACTCTTCAAGTTATATGTAGCAACTTCTCTGTGCCCTACCTGGCACTTCCCCTTATTTCCAAACTGAGTCCTCAAAACAGGCTGGGCCAGTAACACTATTAAAAAGAAAAATGGAAGAAAAAGGAAACTCCCTTTTTTCCACTTACCTCTGATGTGTTTTATGCGTGTGCCTGTGCCCGTGCCCTTCCCACTGGCACTTTGGGGGACCCTTCTTGAGGACGGAGTTTCTCTTGCTGCTTAACTTCCTTTTTCACTGTGGCGAGATTAACTGGGAAACTGTTTTCCTAATTATTGTTATGCCCCATGAGGGAGCACCCACAGTTCCTTGCTGCTTTGTTTTGCTGTGTTATTTTGCTCACAGCACTTTGAAGAAAGACGCCCTCTTCAGCGTCTTCACCACACACTCGCCCCACCTTCCTGCAACCTTGTCCCTTACTTCACCAGAAGCCTGGGACCGGGGGTCAAGTAATGCCGAGTAAAGGGGCCAGATGCTGCTACCCCCTCGCGCCTTGCGCCTTCCACCGAGAAAACCCAGCCTTGTGCGAGAATAATTGCTGAAGCGGCGTCTCTTCCTCGGCGTCTCTTCCTGCCTCGGGTGGAGTGAGAATATGAATTGTAACTCCTCTGCAATCCAACACTTTCCCTACTGTTGTACTCACTGGAGTGAGGATAGTAAATTTTACCCCTCTGCTATCCAACACTTTCCCTACTTTTACAATTATTGGAGTGGGAATAGTACATTTTATCCCGCCACTATCCAACAAATTCTCTACTGTTGCACTCACTGGAGAGGGAATACTAATGTTTACCCCTCCACTATCCAACACTTTCCCTACTGTTGCACTCACTGGTTTGGAAATAGTAATTTGTACCCATCCGCTGTCCAACACTTTCCCTACTGTCACACTCACTGGAGTGGGAATAGTAATTTTTACCCCTCTGCTGTCCAACATTTTCCCAACTGTTGCGCTCACTGGAGTTGGAATAGCAATTATTGCCTTCCGCTATCCAACACTTTCCCTACTGTTGCACTCACTGAAGTGGGAATAGTAATTTTTACCCCTCTGCTATCAAACACTTTCCCTACTGTTGCACTCATTGGAGTTACAAACAGAAAAATAAAACCTTTTGGGTTGCGACAAGAGCTAACTAATATCATGTCTTATACATGTCATGACATATATAATGCATTAGGTTAAACATAATATCAAAGTAAACTATTTTTCGGTTCCATATTTCGTGCTGATTACATAAGACATCACTTCAAATTGGTAATAAAAATGATCTCGATAAAATGAGCTACACATCCCCAAGTTTTACAATTCCTACCATTATTAAGGTGCAATAATTAAAGGGCATTTATACAGTCTCTTACATCTTGCAGCAATAGTTACAGTCCACTGGATTATACCAATCCAATCAGTCTAATAACACATCTTTAGATGACTGCTACCCACCCACACTAAAAATACCATAATTAAAATGCAGTAGGTAAAACATGCCAGTGCAATGTTTTACATCTAGCAGCAATTACTAAAGTGCACTTGTGCGATGACTTACATTTAGCAGCAATAATTAAAGGGCACATGTGCAATTTCTAACATCTGGCAGCTTAAAGAGAAAAAATAAAAACAATTCTCCCTGTTTAATACAGGCCCATACTAAGGAAATAATTGATTCAATATTGGGATTTACCCAATTACTGTGAGCAATTAAAATCTTTTAAAATTTCAATTTCAAAGCCATGCACAAAAGTTCAAGAACAATTTATGGGATTACATATTCTGTTTAGCATTTTTGATATCCAATAAAATCAATCATTACAATTTTTTTTAGTTTGCCATTTTTTAAGACTTACAAAATTGACCTGTAAAACCAATCATTAATAGCCTAGGGAAGCATCTAATGTCAGGAGTCACACTCTGGGAATATCTTTTTTCCTGCGACAAGGATAAACTTTACGAACTGTGTAGTCAGGCGAGCCGAGTTCCCAGAGAGACAGGGTATGATAGTTTGACGATATCTTCTCACTCCTAATTCATTAAAGATGGACTTTAAAAAAGATTGTGGTTGTAATTTAGTAAATGAGTTAATTACTGGCCAGGAGTGTCTCTTTCTATCAAACTCGTCCTTATTCAGAAGAATCGAGAAAAAACTAGCTGAGCAGTTTATTATCTGTTTAAACACTACTTTACTCCTTGTTTCATCTTCAAAGGGCAGAGACTTAAAATTGTTTAAACATTCCATTAAGTAAGCTCTCCAGCCCTTAGCATGCTCGTGCCTCATTATCTCCTGCCAACATTGGTTCACAAGAGAGACCTTATCCGAACAGAAAAAGGAACATAATGACTTTTAAAAAGCAGATTGTCTTGTCAGAGTTTGTCGTTTCAGATCAAATTCTAATCTGACATAGGCATGCTCAAGAGACTTCGGGACCTTAAAAACAGATTTAAAAACTTTTATTTGTAGGTTGTCAAGAGATTTTGAGTCTTAACCTCGAAAATGCACTGAACCATAAGCCAAAGAAGGAATCAGCTTTGCTTTCATTATCTTAAGTAAATGCTCATGGTTTGGACATGCCAATGTATTTCTCAACTTTCTGAAAGCAAAGGACAATGCTGTAGCTTTTGCTTGATAGAATGCTGTTTAAAAGACAATCTATCATCAAATGTAATCCCCACGTATTTATAGAACTTCACAGCTTCAATAGATAACCTGTTAATCTTCCACCCTCTCTTGTCTAGTTTTGTACACCAATCCTCATTATTTTTGTCTTCTTGGTATTCATTTGTAAACTATGAACAGATATATAATTATTATAAGGTTTAACTAATCTTCTAATACCCATAGCAGTGTGACTTAAGAGTATGGTATCATCTGCATACTCTAAGTATTTAATTTCTTGACCTAGGAAGGTAGGCGAATGAGCATTGACATCTTTAAAATGTGACTTTCACTTAGAGATACGCCACAGCTTATGTCGGTTCCTCGCATGGCTGTAGCCGCTTGAAAATAAAGGAAGATCGTGTGACTTGAGCCACCTCCTAGACGCATACT
Organism: Lissotriton vulgaris; assembly: GCF_964263255.1. NCBI lineage: Eukaryota > Metazoa > Chordata > Amphibia > Caudata > Salamandridae > Lissotriton > Lissotriton vulgaris. The sequence continues at coordinate 1,085,096,387 of NC_141694.1, read as the reverse complement.
ATTTTCATCCCTTATATATCTTTTTGGGCGCACACAGTGAAGATTATAAGAGTTCACGACTTTTGAACCGAGATGGTGGCCACCACCCCACCCCTTTTGGGTGATAGTTTGGGTTGGCCGATAAGATTTGCCCTAGATTGGACCAGGGCCTTGAAGACCAGAGTACCCATGTCCTGATGAAGCCTATATCATCTGGCTGAAACGCAACCGCGACTGCGTTGACACCTTTGGCTTTGAACGGAGTCCCTTAGTTAAATTGAAGAAAGATTTGATTTTCTCATTGATGCACCTACACAAATATAGGTTGGGTATATGTGTTAACCGCCTGGTGCTTTTCGTTTGGGACTACCTTGTAGTTGTACACTCCACTATATTTTAAGAGGAGGTACCTATGTAAATTGGTGTGTACATATATAATTGTATATATTTTTTGTCTTGAGGTACATACATGTGATTTTGATACTGTATATGTTTTGTATATTTGTATATAATGTACATGTGATGTGTTGTATATAAACTGTGTTCTGTTGTGCCTCTCTGGCTGTCCGCCCATATATGTGTATATGAGCCTCGATATATTCTTCTTTGATTTAATTTGTTAATCACAAGATAGTTAATTGTTTCTTGTTTGATAATTAAAAGTGGATTGATCCCTTCAGTACCATTTCTCTCTACTTTCTCATCCTTGGATGTCTCCTGCTCAGGTACGGGAGGGTAAGGTGGGCAGAACCCCTAACCATTTTTTCTAGTCTGTGACGGTAAGTCAGCCATAAAAATATTCAAAAGACATGGTGTCAAGACACAACCCTGTTGAAGGCCATTACAAGTTTCAAATCGACAAGTTGTACATCTACCTTCTCCTACTTTAACCTGGACCCACATATTAATATACAACAACTGTTTTGAAATACCCTATGCAAATAACTTAGCCCAGAGTAAATTATGGGGGACAGAATCAAAAGTGGCCTTAAGTTCAACCAAACAAATGTATAACTTTTTCTTTTTGACTTTGCTCTTTCAGCCAGTAAAGTCAATTTGGTCAAGTTCGTGGACGTTGACTCACCCCTTCGAAACCCAGTTTGAAATGTTGGAATAGATCTTCTTTTGTGGCCCATTCTTCCAAGTCATTCAGCAGACAGCTCGAGAAGACTTTTGCCTCCACATCTGTTAAGGCAATCAGCCTATAATTTACTGGTTTCTTGAGGACCACTTTTGTAGATTGGCTCTATTATGCTTCCCTGCCATGACTCAGGGACCTTTTTAGTTTTGATGACATCATTAAACAAAGTTGTTAAAATCTCTATCCAAAGATCTATCTTTGCTTTAATAATTGAGTTCAGAAGTCCATTGGGGGCCTGGAGCACCATTCGATCTTATTCTACTAATTGCCATTCTCACTCAATCTAATTGCCATATCTCATTGGCTTGTGACTTGTCTTTAATATAATGTTGTTCATTCTGGAATGTTCCACCTTCTTTATTATTCAAGGAGGTTATCTTTTGAGAAACAATGTTATTGGTAGAAATTGTATCTGAAGAGGCCCCATATAGGTTAAAAAGGAAAGACGCCCAGCATGATTCCGAGATATTAGCACTATTTGCTCTTGTATTACCATATTCAAGATTGTTTATTATACGCCAGAATTCTTTCACATTTTTTTGTTTTGCAGGCAACTGCAGCTAAGTCCATATTCCCTCATAGTACATGTGTTTGGCTTTCCATATTTCATTTTTATATGAACTTCTCAGACATTTTAGTTTGTGAAATTCTCAAATTATTAGGGCTCCATTCGTTTTTCTGTGGTGGCCCTTATTGATTTGTTAAGTTCTCTCTTTTTTTGGAGTAACCACTTTGTGTACCATCCTGATCTTTGGGCCTCGTAATGGACCCTCTTAAGGTAGGTGTGAAAGGCAAGCAATCCAAAAGGAAAAAGACAAGGCCAGATATCTACCATTGACTTCCCTTGTCCTTGCTCAGTTATCACAATTTTACAATGGCAGGTTCTAAAAATTCTCACATTTCTTTTTGATATCTCAGGATGCACACTAGCCTTTTCAGGCTGAAAGCCGTTTGCCATGTTACCAAAGATCTTGGTCGGACAGGTGGGTGACTGATAAGTCCACAGAAATTGATTGTGGATTTTGGTCACTTTCTATCCTGGGGATCACGTGGTAATCGTGAAAAGAGGATGCCAACTCCTTTGAAATGATGAAATAATCAATAATGGAGAGATGACCTGACTTTTTGAATGTAGGCACACTCTTGTTGATGCTTTGCACGTCTTCATGTAGTAACAACAGAATATATTTGTTGATCTGGGTATGGCACATCTGTGTAAGAGCTTTACTAGGTTTATTAGCGGAATTTTTGGCAAACAGGTGCATATTAAAAACTCCTGAGATGATTAGCATAGTTGCTGGATTTTCATTATACAACATTTTTACCACTTTCCAAAGTATAGTAGATTGGGATCTTTTGACTGTGGTTTTTGAATTAAGATAAACATTTTTAAAATTATGTGTTGCTTGAAATCTATTTTAATACACAGAAGCCAAGCTAGCTGAAATTCAATGTCATAATGTTTAACATCCAGTGTTAATGACACATAGGTAGATAAGCCACCGCTTGCATGACCAAAAGCAGACGTGCAGTATGGGAAATTTGAGTACTCATAATATCCGATGAGAGGTTCTTTATTCACATTCCATGTTTCCTGAAACATTAGGACATCAAAATCCCTTAAAAATGTTACAGTATCTTGGTCCTCAATCAAGGCCATTGGTGTTCCAAGAGCAAATATAAAAAAAATATATTTGTTTGTTGAACTTTTTAAGCATCAGGCCTGCTCTCTAGCATTTCATTTTGTGAGTATTTTGGGATGCCAGGTCCCCGATCATTACAGTGCTGTTGATTTCTTTATCCCTGTACAAATTCATGTAACCAGGTTTCAGCTTGTAACTTTTATCCCAGATGACAAAGCCGGGTAAAATGGCGAACCCATGGATACTTTTAAAACCATGTTATGACCTCCTGATGATATGGCTGTTGTGGCATTTACTGTAACAGGGCACTTTGTTGTTTGCTTTTGAATCAATAAAGTTGAATATTGGTTTTCGTTACATTTCCGTAATTGGATGCTCCATTTCTCAAATTGTGAGTTGTCTAACATTTCAAAACTGCTCTGATCACAATGCCAGGTCATAAAAGACTCTGCTTTAGTAGGATTGTTAGGATCTTGTTTGAATTCAACCAAATCTAAGTCATCCGATGTTAAGTCCTTAAGCTCTGGGATTGAAGTCAGCAATTTCAGAATATGACCATGGTTCAAAATATGATGAGGACACCTTGAAATATACTATGGAGTGAATATTAATTTCATGGAGTAGGCAAGATATTTATTATTCACTGTTTTTCCCTTATTTATATTACCAATGCTCTCAGGTAACGACTGCATACCTTGAATGATCCTGTCACCTGGTCCGTATCTTCCTTGTTGAGTGGACCTGAAGATACCGGAGACTGTATATTGATTCGAATATTTTCCTGTGAGGCAACACTATTGGCCCTCTTTGTTCTCACAACATTGTGTCCTCCCCTCAGCTGTTCTCCACTCCTTCTTTGTGCTGTGCCTCACCCTGGCACCCGAGGTTTAGATGCTTCAATTGGTTGAGGCAATAAAGGCTCTTGAACTGTATCAATGGGAAAGGATGACACGGCTAATCCATTTGAGCTTAGAGTTTGCTCAGCCGATATTCCACACCGACACAATTCCAAAAATAAAAAAGGTTTGATTTCTTTTGGATTAGGCTTGATTAGAAGACTAACATTTATAGATTTCTTTAGTTTAATCCTTCTTTTATTGTATTAGAAGTTGAGACCAGTCTAGAGGTAGCTTATGAATGATTGACATCTGGAACTAATGATTGCTCATTTCCATCTGTAGAATCCTAAAGTTGTATAGGCTTATCCCTTGCTGGTTGATTTTCACTTTCTTTCTCCTTCCGTATAAATAGGGAAGTATTATGTTGCTGATTCTTTTGGCTATAAGAGCCTTTTGTATTTTTTGTAGGTTTTCTTCTTATTTTTTCCTGTGAATTTGTAATTTAACTTGGATTTCCCACCATTAAAATTGTAGTGTCTGGTTGATGACTGTGAACTTGTTCAATAAAGCCCACTTTACCTTCTATAATTCTATCCGACATTGTCTTGACCTCCGCCACCATAGACCTTACTATCGTTTGAAGCTCTGGGATTTTATCAATCATATGAGAACAAGTGCTTGAGATCAGTTGGTTATCTTTATATGATTGTGCCTTAACTACCAAGTTTGAAATTTGGGGTATCTTGGTATCTGTCCCAGCTACACAGAGAGCCAGTGTGTTTAACAGATCCACATGGATGTTCAATTTAACTAAATGGTAATTAAGAGCATTGGTGATGATATCCATTGTGCTGAGCAGACTACCCCAAATTCCATTTTCTGGCTCTTTTAGTTTCTCCTCTGAGACACATGCAGCATCCTGAATGTTTTCATTAATTTTGGCTATTAATGAGAAGTCTGGCAAATTAAGAGGATTGATCAGAGAGTCAGCTTGGCCAACCTTACTTTGACCATTCGGAATGTGCACATTCTCTATGGAAAGTTTATTTGGGGCCAAAGTCTGTTTACAGTTGTTATTAATAAGCCCAGTTTCCATGTTTGGGATAAAAGTATCCATTTTAATGACATTCCTACAGACGTTTGGGCTTGAAGAGGCTTCGGGGACCATATTTTGGAAGCCACCAACGGTGTCTTGAATGGGAAGGACAAGAGAGGATATATCAAATAGGGGAATACGTAAAAACCTCATCACTTAAATTGTGATCAGGAATGGATGATACATTAATCACAGAAATGTTCAGATTTTGACTGATAACATAATGTAGTCAAGAAGTTGTACTTGTATTAGGAGCTGTTGCTGGCTTCATTCCCAAATTTGGGGATGATGAAGATCAGGATTTATAGCACCTCTGTGTCCACTAGGTAAACTTGTTTGCTGTGATCTACCTATATTTGCACTAAGGGTGTGAACCTGAACTTTCACCAAAAGTGGGCCTTTACTTTTTCTGTTGATGTTGCTATTGAAAGGACTACAATGTCGCTTGTAAGTAAAATACAGGGACTATTATCTGCTAGTGAAGGTTGCTGTTCACTTCCTTCTCCCCTGAGAAGAATGGATCAGTATCAGACGTACACCCCAGATTGGATCTGAAGCTTTGCATTATAGCAGCTTTAGTTATGGATGCTTGGGCTCCATCTGTTCTGATGGCTATGGTGCCTTTTCGATTATCTTTATTTGCATTTTCCAGTTTTCGCAAAAAATATCCTGTAATGGTTGGTTGACTAATGCCACTAGTGTTTCTTTGATGATGGGCATTCTCAAGAGAAGTTAAAGATAGTGCTACTAGATTTTCTGACTCTGGTTCTGTATTTACTGCAGGAATACTTAGAATGCTATATAAGGTTCCTTCTCCATTCTCTCCATTCTTTCTCCGCCGCTTTGTTTGGGGTCGAGGCAATGTCCTACGCAGCCAGCCTGACCTCATTGTGTTGACGGTTCAGAGGATTTTTTTATGGTTTGGAAAGGTGTTCCTACTAAACAAAATAGGCTAAGTGCAAGTGAAATTCCACTCCACTTCCTTCACTTTAAAATCCCTCTCCTTTCATTTTCTTTTCCAATACCGCAAATTATAAGGTCCGACCTTTTATGGCGTTGAAGATTTGTTGATTTTTCCTAAATTTGAGGGTGAAGATGTAAACAGCCCAATCTTTAAACCCCCAGTAATAGTTCCAATACTTCTGTGCATCACAGCGCCCTTATGCGGTACAAAAGGGGGTGGTAATAGACGGAGCATCTGAACCAATCAAACACTCACACCCAGTCAAAAGATCTGGGTTTAATCCATCACCGTTCTTTAGCCCATTCTGCCACCCCAGTTCAGACATGGCTATATGCAAATCAGTCTGACCCTGTGCCTCATGGGAACAGTCCAGCCCGAACTGCCAAGCCATGCCTTCCCTGGACCGGAAACAAGCTTCTGAGGACCGGTTTCTGGCATTCCAGCTGTCTTCAGCCCGGCTTGCTTGAATCCAGTGGCAAAGTGAGCAAGGGACTCACGTCTGAGCATACCCTGCCACACTTATGGCGGTCAAAAGCGGTACAAAAGGGGGTGGTAATGGACGGAGCATCTGAATCAATCAAACACTCACACCCAGTCAAAAGATCTGGGTTTAATCCATCACCGTTCTTTAGCCCATTCTGCCACCCCAGTTCAGACATGGCTATATGCAAATCAGTCTGACCCTGTGCCTCATGGGAACAGTCCAGCCCGAACTGCCAAGCCATGCCTTCCCTGGACCGGAAACAAGCTTCCGAGGACCGGTTTCTGGCATTCCAGCCGTCTTCAGCCTGGCTTGCTTGAATCCAGTGGTGTGGAGTGCATGGGACTCACGTCTGAGCATACCCTGCCACACTTATGGCGGCCAAAAGCGGTACAAAAGGAAGTGGTAATGGACGGAGCATCTTAACCAATCAAACACTCACGCCCAGTCAAAAGATCTGGGTTTAATCCATCACCGTTCTTTAGCCCACTCTGCCACCCCAGTTCAGACATGGCTATATGCAAATCAGTCTGACCCTGTGCCTCATGGGAACAGTCCAGCCCGAACTGCCAAGCCATGCCTTCCCTGGACCGGAAACAAGCTTCCGAGGACCAGTTTCTGGCATTCCAGCCAGTTTCAGCCAGGCTTGCTTGAATCCAGTGGCAAAGTTAGCAAGGGACTCACGTCTGAGCATACACTGCCACACTTATGGCGGCCAAAAGCGGTACAAAAGGGGGCGGTAATGGAAGGAGCATCTGAACCAGTCAAACACTCACACCCAGTCAAAAGATCTGGGTTTAATCCATCACCATTCTTTAGCCCACTCTGCCACCCCAGTTCAGACATGGCTATATGCAAATCAGTCTGACCCTGTGCCTCATGGGAACAGCCCAGCCCGAACTGCCAAGCCATGCCTTCCCTGGACCGGAAACAAGCTTCCGAGGACCGGTTTCTGGCATTCCAGCCGTCTTCAGCCCGGCTTGCTTGAATTCAGTGGCAAAGTGAGCAAGGGACTCACGTCTGAGCATACCCTGCCACACTTATGGTGGCCAAAAGCGGTACAAAAGGGGGTGGCAATGGACGGAGCATCTGAACCAATCAAACACTCACACCCAGTCAAAAGTTCTGGGTGTAATCCATCACCGTTCTTTACCCCACTCTGCCACCCCAGTTCAGACATGGCTATATGCAAATCAGTCTGACCCTGTGCCTCATGGGAACAGTCCAGCCCGAACTGCCAAGCCATGCCTTCCCTGGACCGGAAACAAGCTTCCGAGGACCAGTTTCTGGCATTCCAGCCAGTTTCAGCCAGGCTTGCTTGAATCCAGTGGCAAAGTTAGCAAGGGACTCACGTCTGAGCATACACTGCCACACTTATGGCGGCCAAAAGCGGTACAAAAGGGGGCGGTAATGGAAGGAGCATCTGAACCAGTCAAACACTCACACCCAGTCAAAAGATCTGGGTTTAATCCATCACCATTCTTTAGCCCACTCTGCCACCCCAGTTCAGACATGGCTATATGCAAATCAGTCTGACCCTGTGCCTCATGGGAACAGCCCAGCCCGAACTGCCAAGCCATGCCTTCCCTGGACCGGAAACAAGCTTCCGAGGACCGGTTTCTGGCATTCCAGCCGTCTTCAGCCCGGCTTGCTTGAATTCAGTGGCAAAGTGAGCAAGGGACTCACGTCTGAGCATACCCTGCCACACTTATGGCGGCCAAAAGCGGTACAAAAGGGGGTGGCAATGGACGGAGCATCTGAACCAATCAAACACTCACACCCAGTCAAAAGATCTGGGTTTAATCCATCACCGTTCTTTAGCCCACTCTGCCACCCCAGTCCCAGACATGGCTATATGCAAATCAGTCTGACCCTGTGCCTCATGGGAACAGTCCAGCCCGAACTGCCAAGCCATGCCTTCCCTGGACCGGAAACAAGCTTCCGAGGACCGGTTTCTGGCATTCCAGCTGTCTTCAGCCCGGCTTGCTTGAATCCAGTGGCAAAGTGAGCAAGGGACTCACGTCTAAGCATACCCTGCCACACTTATGGCGGCCAAAAGTGGTACAAAAGGGGGTGGTAATGAACGGAGCATCTGAACCAATGAAACACTCACACCCAGTCAAAAGATCTGGGTTTAATCCATCACAGTTCTTTACCCCACTCTGCCACCCCAGTTCAGACATGGCTATATGCAAATCAGTCTGACCCTGTGCCTCATGGGAACAGTCCAGCCCGAACTGCCAAGCCATGCCTTCCCTGGACCGGAAACAAGCTTCCGAGGACCAGTTTCTGGCATTCCAGCCAGCTTCAGCCCGGCTTGCTTGAATCCAGTGGCAAAGTGAGCAAGAGACTCACGTCTGAGCATACACTGCCACACTTATGGCGGCCAAAAGTGGTACAAAAGGGGGCGGTAATGGAAGGAGCATCTGAACCAGTCAAACACTCACACCCAGTCAAAAGATCTGGGTTTAATCCATCACCGTTCTTTAGCCCACTCTGCCACCCCAGTTCAGACATGGCTATATGCAAATCAGTCTGACCCTGTGCCTCATGGGAACAGTCCAGCCCGAACTGCCAAGCCATGCCTTCCCTGGACCGGAAACAAGCTTCCGAGGACCGGTTTCTGGCATTCCAGCCGTCTTCAGCCCGACTTGCTTGAATCCAGTTGCAAAATGAGCAAGGGTCTCACATCTGAGCATACCCTGCCACACTTATGGCCGCCAAAAGCGGTACAAAAGGGGGTGGTAATGAACGGAGCATCTGAACCAATCAAACACTCACACCCAGTCAAAAAATCTGGGTTAAATCCATCACCGTTCTTTAGCCCACTCTGCCACCCCAGTTCAGACATGGCTATTTGCAAATCATTCTGACCCTGTGCCTCATGGGAACAGTCCAGCCGGAACTGCCAAGCCATGCCAACCCTGGACCGGAAACAAGCTTCCGAGGACTGGTTTCTGGCATTCCAGCCATCTTCATCCCGGCTTGCTGGAATCCAGTGGCAAAGTGAGCAAGGGACTCATGTCTGAGCATACCCTGCCACACTTATGGCGGCCAAAAGCGGTACAAAAGGGGGTGGTAATGGACGGAGCATCTGAACCAATCAAACACTCACACCCAGTCAAAAGATCTGGGTTTAATCCATCACCGTTCTTTAGCCCACTCTGCCACCCCAGTTCAGACATGGCTATATGCAAGTCAGTCTGACCCTGTGCCTCATGGGAACAGTCCAGCCCGAACTGCCAAGCCATGCCTTCCCTGGACCAGAAACAAGCTTCCAAGGACCGGTTTCTGGCATTCCAGCCGTCTTCAGCCCGGCTTGCTTGAATCCAGTGGCAAAGTGAGCAAGGGACTCACATCTGAGCATACCCTGCCACACTTATGGCGGCCAAAAGCGGTACAAAAGGGGGTGGTAATGGACGGAGCATCTGAACCAATCAAACACTCACACCCAGTCAAAATATCTGGGTTTAATCCATCACCGTTCTTTAGCCCACTCTGCCACCCCAGTTCAGGCATGGATATATGCAAATCAGTCTGACCCTGTGCCTCATGGGAACAGTCCAGCCCGAACTGCCAAGCCATGCCTTCCCTGGACCGGAAACAAGCTTCCGAGGACCGGTTTCTGGCATTCCAGCCGTCTTCAGCCCGGCTTGCTTGAATCCAGTGGCAAAGTGAGCAAGGGACTTACGTCTGAGCATACCCTGCCACATTTATGGCGGCCAAAAGCGGTACAAAAGGGGGTGGTAATGGACGGAGCATCTGAACCAATCAAACACTCACACCCAGTCAAAAGATCTGGGTTGAATCCATCACCATTCTTTAGCCCACTCTGCCACCCCAGTTCAGACATGGCTATATGCAAATCAGTCTGACCCTGTGCCTCATGGGAACAGTCCAGCCCAAACTGCTAAGCCATGCCTTTCCTGGACCGGAAACAAGCTTCCGAGGACCGGTTTCTGGCATTCCAGCCGTCTTCAGCCCGGCTTGCTTGAATCCAGTGGCAAAGTGAGCAAGGGACTCACGTCTGAGCATACCCTGCCACACTTGGCTTGGCAGTTCGGGCTGGACTGTTCCCATGAGGCACAGGGTCAGACTGATTTGCATATGGCCATGTCTGAACTGGGGTGGTGTGGAGTGCAAAAAAACCAATGGATTTAGGCCCAGATCTGTGTACTGGGGTGAATGTATGACATTGTTCTGCATTCTGTCCATCAACTGTGGTTTTTTGCATTTGTCACCCCGAGTAGGATGGGTTTGCTCAGACGTGAGTCCCATGCACTCCACACCACTGGATTCAAGCAAGCCAGGCTGAAGACAGCTGGAATGCCAGAAACCGGTCCTCAGAAGCTTGTTTCCGGTCCAGGATAGGCATGGCTTGGCAGTTCTGGCTGGACTGTTCCCATGAGGCACAGGGTCAGACTGATTTGCATATGGCCATGTCCGAACTGGGGTGGTGTGGAGTGCAAAAAAAACGATGGATTTAGGCCCAGATCTCTGTACTGGGGTGAATGTATGACATTGTTCTGCATTCTGTCCATCAACTGTGTTTTTTTGCATTTGTCACCCCGAGTGGGATGGGTATGCTCAGACGTGAGTCCCATGCACTCCACACCACTGGTTTCAAGCAAGCCAGGCTGAAGACAGCTGGAATGCCAGAAACCGGTCCTCAGAAGCTTGTTTCCGGTCCAGGATAGGCATGGCTTGGCAGTTCTGGCTGGACTGTTCCCATGAGGCACAGGGTCAGACTGATTTGCATATGGCCATGTCTGAACTGGGGTGGTGTGAAGTGCAAATAAAACATTGGATTTAGGCCCAGATCTCTGTACTTTGGTTAATGTATGACATTGTTCTGCATTCTGTCCATCAACTGTGGTTTTTTGCATTTGTCACAGCGCCCTTACAGCACCCTGCTAGAGATTCCAGGGTGCTTACACTCAACCTACTCTGGCCAGCTGCCAGGTTGAGTGGGGCTGGAGAAGGCGAGACGCGTACAGAAAATAAAATAAATATTAACATAGTAAAATAGAAGAGTTATTGAGTAGATATTGCGTAGATATTGCGGGAGCAAAAATTTACCAATCTGGACGCACAAGCCGCACTAGCGTAAGGCTAGCCGCCTCCACATGAACAGAAAGGACCATGGCTCTAGCTACCGCTCACCCATCTGCTCACCCGCTGTCCTGTGGGCTGTGGATTGTAGAATTTTGCTCCAAGGAAGCACAGCGACGCACAGCAGCAGCATCAAAGCGGTCAGGGCAGAGCAGCACGCCACACGCTGCACTCCCCGGGTCAATACCGCTGCCTCCGCTGCCTTTCTCCATGTCATACATCACGTCACATGTCACTCATTTATAAAAATAATGTCTGTACAACAAATAGGATGAACAAGGAGTGGCTCACCTTAGAGGAATTTGGAGCAGCTATAACAGGCTCTCTTCAATAGACACATGGTCTTGTGAAGTTCAATTAGGTTAGCAACTGGGGTGAGCTATCTTCAATATAGCAATGACCTAAAAATGTAAAACAATGTATGAGAGCAGGTGGTGGAATAAGAATAAATAACTGAACATTAATAGGAACACTCAGATTGAAAAATGGTTGGTAATTCCAGGCGGCTTAACTTATAGGGAAAATGTATGCTTCTATTGAGACCACCATGTGGTTCTCTACGAGCCTGCTCTCCCTGTTGGATACAATCTATAGGGCCGACTTGTCTGAGTCAGGAAGATAATGGCGAGAAGGGTGCCTGAACAGCATCCTCATGAAAGGGGAGTGTTGGTGGGTGTTGTTGCCTCATGTACAGAGTGAAGGAATTCAGAGGAACGATCACAGCAGATCCACCGCGTGGATCTATTAATGTTGCCTCAGCTATGTGTACTGAAAAAAGGGGCAAATCAGGATATCATATCTTGCAAGATAGAAAATTATTAAAAATAAACAAGATTAGCATGCAGGATTTGAACCTTGGGACTGTGAGCACTCAGAGGTGTTGTATCCTCTGGATGCAATGAGCACAGGCCGGCTCTAGACCTAGTTAGGTGGGACCTACCCAGTGGTCAACCTGAAGCTTATCCCAATGTGGTGCTTCTAGGGCTAGGGAGCACCCAATCCAGGGGCACGTTGCCATCAGTGTGAATTAAAATCAGGCCTAGGGCGCATTTATAAATTGAGAACATGGACTCGAACAATTGCATAGGAACGTCAGGGCAATCAGCCTTTCCTCAGTAAAAGCAGAACAAAACAATCATTGCTGTGCCGCTAGAAGTATCTAGCGGAAAATGCCATTACGTTTATAGATCAAATTCAGAGGGGGGTGATAATTAATGGCTTATAAGGCAATTGTGTGAATTGACAGACCCCACCATTAAGGCATAGTGGCCAAGATCGAATACATATAGGTGTATGGAACATAAATATATTGAACTATTCAACACATACATACATACATACATACATCAAGATTACTTGCGTAGAGAAACGGTAAGCATGTCCGTTTTGTGGATATTTATAGATGTAAAATAGTACCTGATATATTGCAAAGCAACCACTCCCTAGGAGGTGAAATCATACACCAAACAGCAATCAACATTCAGGGAGAGATGCACACTCCTCTGGCTGATGGAAAATTTGATTGATAATGTTTCAAAGCAATGCTGATGGGGGTTAACTAAAGTTTATCACCTGTAAACCGGAAGCCATAGGTATTGAAAACAGGTGCAAGGTCATGCCAAGCTTGTAAATAGGCTGCATACAAATCCAGTCTGAGAAGACATAGGTCCAACAAGTGATGCATATGCAGATGAGTTTTAAACTAACTTTTAAAAGGCTTTTTCCTTCAGATAGTAGCCATTATATTTTATAAATTCAAAATTAGCTTTTTTAATCTCAGAGACATTTTTTTAAACAGCACTCTCTGCAATGATTGAGGCAGATATAATATTTTTATAATAAAAATATTTACAATTACTATGAAATATAGCAAGTGTTGTAATCTACTTTGGGATGCCTGCTTCAAACTCTAATTCACTATATTTTTCTAATATGTTATATTTAGCAGCATTACGTGGATGTATGTATGTACTTTATATTTCTTCATGAAATACTTCATCATGCGAAATACTAACTGCCCCAACATCCCTGAAATCCATTGCTTTGTCTGGCAGAGGATTTTTTTCAACTTCGGTATATCATTTTGATATCAAAATCTATCTATAATACGAATCTTGTCCTTTCTTTTTCTTGTTATAGTTTGAACTTCTTCTTAACAGCACAGATATTATTAAAATTGTAGCTCCTGTTTCAGATTGTACCTTTCTAGGATTAGTTGCTAGGAGATCTCTTTCAGTGACATTTTCCTCTAATCTTTGCCTCTGCTCGTACCACAGTCTACTGCCCTCCCTTTAATAAGATGCGTTTTCCAACAGCACCTCCGAATGCTTAGTATATTAAATTGTGTCCTGCTCTCAAAAGAATTCGTTCTAGGCTAGCGTGCAACTGTACTTTGCATTAAATGTGCAATAAATATAGTCAAAATCCAGGTACATGCCCGTCCTTCAGGTTCTTAATACAAGTGAGCATTGATGTCAGTACCCTTTTGCAAAAATAAGTAAGCCACTTGACAACATTAATTTATAACAGTGACAAGGGAAATCACAATCTCCCAACATATTCAGAAAGGCAGAGCGGCACAATATTCTATGTGGGCACAGGGTAGTTAGATGCTAAAAGGACAGCGTTCTAAAAGGAAATTATTGTACTTGTATTTGTTACGTAGTTATCGATAGCTAGATGACTACAGCAGAAACATTAAAAGTAATGTTACTATTTGCCTGCATGAATAGTTCCTATTTAATACTTGGTATCGAACCCTTTGACAAGTAACAAGGACAATAATAAACACCATCAAGCTATGACGGCCATCAAACCCCCAGTCTCAAGCGGTGCGAAAGTGAATCAGGGCTATCCACGACAGAATGGGAGAGCAAGTAGGAACTATCTCTTGCAGCCGAAAATCAGCCATCCCGCAGTGCCTGAACAAACTGATGTTCACAGCAATTTGGGTAAAATACCAAGACGAACCATGAGGAATCAAATATTTTTAATTAATGTGCCAAAGCTAACACTTTCCTCAGCAAAGAGGATGATCTCACCTTGACTAATAAATGTATTCACTGGCTTAGACAGGTGCGTAAATGTAGATCAGTCATAAGGGAGTATGTATCCTCGGCAAAAAGGTACTCGTTAGAGGGTTCAGAATTTGATTGAGTTTGCCTCACTTTGGTATCTGGAGATTTGGTGGACAACTTGGTGGCTTTGAGTCAGGACATCTAATCTGATTCCAACACAGATAAAAATGAAGTACAATTCTCCAACCTTGTTAATAAAGTGGAATCTAACACTTTCTAGCTTATTAGCCAGTGAGGGATCGAGTTTGTCAAATATAGATTGATGTTTAAAGAACTCAAAATTCCTTACAAATCAACCGATATCTCCATACATAGAAGCAAATGTAGAAAAGGATTCACATCTATTAACCTGAGCAGGGTTGTCAATGAAGTAATGCCTGAACGAGAGTGTAGAGAGGTTCAAGCCCACCATAGTTCCTGTATCATCCTTGTCCAAATATCATCAGGGGCAAATAGTGTACTTAATTCCATTACTGGCCCTCCTACGGCACAGACCCCTGATTATTTGACTTTTGTTACATGGAATATAGCAGGTCTGCATTCTAAATTATTATCCTTGAATTGGCTAGATTTTATAGAAAAACACCATATCTGTGCCTTCCAAGAAACATGGTCATTAAACCCCATTTTTCATGTAGGTTATATAAACTTTTTTAAACCAGCAATAGGGGGACAAAGGGGCAGACCATCTGGAGGTCTCACTATTTGGGTGAAACAATGTATGAGCTATAAGATTGAGGACGTTTATGTTGACAGCCCTGATATTATGGCCATCTCCCTAAGTACAAACAATACGTGCCATTTTATCTTGATAAATGTCTATGCGAAGGGGCTTGCTGGAGGAAAGCAATCTACCACAGTTACCAAATTAGAACAATTTCTAGGCAATCGAAGAGGTGCAAGCAATGTGGTGATTGTGGGAGATTTCAACACTACCTTCGAACCACTTGATAGGGAGGATGGCAATCTCATTGAGGAAGAAGATGCCCTATGGAGCATTCCCTCACTAGAGTTGTCACCAATAAGAAAATGGACCGAGGCTGCATTACAACTAGAAGCATTGTGCTTGGAGAGAGGACTTAGGGCTACAAATGAAAGAACACCCTCAGATAGGCTGGGTTTCCCAAAATTTAGTAATGGATTGAGAAGTAGCCGCACAGACTACATTCTCATCAACCTTGAACAATGGTCAACTCTTATAGATATGGAGGTATGTGAGCATATTGAAAGTGAACACAATCTGCTTGTCTTATTGATTTTGTCCCCGGGCCCCAAAAAGGCCAGGCGAACAATACCTGAGAGTGAAACCGCAGATGTCCTGTTGTGTAATAATCAGAGCCGGGTGAAATGGGATAGGATTGTAACAAATGCTAATTTCCTAACACAAATGAAAGCAGCAGTAAATAAATGCCCGCATTTGTAAAGCGCACAGCTACCTCCAGCGGAGGTGCCCTAGCGCTGGGGGTCATCAGGAAGATTAAGAAAGTTCTTGCCCAGAGTCACATGGTGCAGGACTAACCTGCCATCAGAGCCGGGGATCGAACTGTGAACCCTGTGGTCCGGAGTCAGGCACCCTGGCCACTGCGCCACACCTCTTCCACCACTGCACCACACATCTTCCATGAATCAGTAGAGAGTACCCTAGCAGATTACCATACTAAGTCTGCAAATGAGAACTGTAATGCTACAATCACTAAAGCTCATGATAAATTGTTTGTAAAAAATAAATTCTTTTTTTACCAAATCATACAAATCAAATGAAAAAGAACCAGTCAGGCAGGATAGATGGTATAATAAAAGCTAAACCAATTTAGGAAGGAGTGTAATAGTAATGTAATGCCAATATAATATCTTGAATTCACATTAACATTTACTTACAAAAAAAGTCTTCTGTATATGTTCAATGATGTCTTTATTTTTTCAATTCTGTAGTTTTCAAATGATTACAAATGTAAGTTCAACAGCCAATGCGTTTCGTCCCTTAATGGGACGTCCTCAGGGCTGTAGAAAAACAAGATAAAAAAACAAAAAGAATCACAAAGAATGTTCGTCTTGACAAAATATATAGCTATACAGATAATTCTATCCACATATTTACAAATAAATGGTAACATGAGCAGAATGAATAGTCATATTCAGTGTGCTCAATACATCAAAGAAACTGTATCAATTACAAATATGAAAACACATTTCACCAAACTGGTCATCCCTATGTTAAACAATGCTACTTCCTGCAGATACCCAAGCATTACTGCCTATTGAACATTCTAAATACACATTAGACATATTTTCCATATGATGGTTCTCTTTTATCTATGATCCTTTTAGCGATTCAGATTACTGAAAACTCAATTTTTAGTATACCATCTAAATACAAAATAATGTCTCACCTCCAATACGTATGATACAGCCAATATGTCAAATTTATCAACCACTCCTGTTTCTTCACAGGTATACCGAAGGCGACTCAGAATATTGTATAAGGCAAATCTAGAATGCAGAGATAAGTAATCAATGGACTTAACAAACTTCTCAAGTGTGTTCCAGGGAACTATTCCTTTCATAATTAGTAATTACCTGTATATCCCCAAATCTATTCCTCTTCACGATCCTTGTGCTAGAAAAACGCTCGGTCCAACTTCTAGATCACTTGTTAATTCCTGAATGCCCCACTGTATTGAAATCTACAAAAGCAAGGGGTATTCTATTTTATAAATATGTATAAGTCTATCATTTGATATTCATTGTCACACAAGGTGCGTGGTTCCTGGTCCACGGCAAAAACCCTCCATTTCTTCCACTATATCAATATCGATCCACCGAAAAATATGTGCAGGTCACTAAGACCTAGACTCTTTCACAAAATATCTATTCCAGGAAACTCGTTCTCACCTGGTTTTAAGTTATCTGTACTGATACGTCTTAATGTCTCTCCCATATATCCTTCTGAATTGTCCAAATCAAATCCCAAAATCGCCACTGAAAAAATAGAATAACACGACAGAAAGCTTAGTTACCCTGCCCACTGCCGGTTCTAACGTTCCCTATAACTCAGTTCCCAGAGGTTTCCGTGCATACCTCCAATTTTAATGCCCGTCGCCTCCACCTCCTTCCTTGCACAAACCCGATTCAGTCTGTGTTAACTGCAGGCAGTAACTGTGCTTATATACCTAAAAGATTTGTTAACCACTAATCTCAATTATTCGCACGTGTGTGTGAACACTATCTCCCTCTTCGGTCCGCATGCGGTTTTCTCCATCCATGCTCGGAACAACTGTCAGTGATTTCCTGATACGGTCCATATCTAAAAAAGCTACTGTCCTATTGGCTAAAAATTACCACCAATACCTGTTCAGTAAGGCCCGTGTTGGACTTCCGTTATCCCCGTAAACAGTCCACATCCGTCCCAGCATTCGTTTCCATCCCTGCTCAATGTGGAAGCCTATTCTTCCCTGATCCCTTCAATTCCGATAAGCCGTTACTCTATTGGATAACGGCTTCGCCAATCCAGGCTTAGTTAAACTAGTATCAAGCGTAACATTTCTCTTGCCTTATTCTGTCACAAGTGTCTTCGGTCGATTGGTCAAATCCGAACATCTTTATAAAAGTGTCAGTCTTCTCCTAAAATCTGTTTTAATATAAAAAACTTTGTTATTTTAGTGCCGATCCCTCAACATTTACAGTCCGTCCTCAAATGCATATATCCCTATTTTTACTGATTTAGACTGATATATTAAAGATAAAAATAGTGCCCGCTATTAGATATAAGCTACGCCAATCATGGCTCCACTCTTTCTTTCTCGGGCACACCTCTGCCGTTATTTCCCTGGTCCATCTTCTAAATTACGATTCAAATTGCTAAGTACCTACTCTTCTGGGTAAAGATCTACAAGTCTCCGTTGTTACCAATAGGTTGTAATGCAAGAATACCCGGTATATTAGTCCTCCTATTAGTATGCACTAACACATTGTTATTGATATTGGTGGTAATTATTATTCAATTTGAATCTGTCCTATTCTGCCTATCACGCACCTTGTGTGATACATTAGGAACATCCATGAAAGGCTAGTCTAAAAAGTAATGTAGCTCGGAATCTATGTTAAGCCCATTTCTTACCGATCTACATCTACTGATCCACCTTGCTTCTATTTGACTAATTTTTAGTTCCCAGTCGCCACCCCTTATATTCTGAGGCACCTTCTGTATTCCAAAAAATGTTAAAATTTTTCGCGATTTATGGTCACTCTCCATGTGTGCAAATAATGGCGATTTCATGTCCCCATTGATAACCGCACGTCTATGTTCCTGGATCCTAATTTTCAATGGTCTTTTCGTACTTCCAATGTACAATTTTGAACAGTCACAAATAATCACATATAATACACCTGTACTGTTACAATTGATAAACTCATTGATCTGATACTGATATTTATCATTGAAAACAAAATTCTTTATTCTGTTCATACCTAACCCACACACATTACAAGATCCACATTCATAAAATCCTCGAGGGGGGGCAGGGGGAAACCAATTACTGATGCTCTGACTTTCTGCCTGAATATAATTTCTAGATATTTTGTCCTTAATGGTTTTGCATTTTTTATACGTGACTACAGGTTTCTCACCTATTAGTCCCACCAAACCTGGAACACCCTTAAGTAAGTTCCAGTTTTTATTCAAGGCTTTTCTGATCATTTCTCCCTTGCAACTGTAGGTTGTTACAAAGGCTATTCTCCTTTCTTTATCTTTTCTGATTTTTTGTACTAATGTTGATTCCCTGGTAATGTTGGATACCCTGTTACTTGCTTTCTGGAGACGTTTTTTGGTATACCCTCTTTGAACCAGCCTTTCCTATAGATGGTCTATTTCCTCTATGCAGTCACTATCCCAACTACAATTGCCTCTCACCCTGACCATCTCGCCATAGGGGATCCCAGAGATCACCGAGGCTGGGTGAAAACTATCTGCCTGTAGGATTGAATTAGTAGCTGTTGTCTTTCTAAACAGTTTGCTGCTAATACTGTCCCCCTCACCTACTAATGTCACATCTAGAAATTCGATTTGTTTGGTGCTGTAGTTCATAGTTAGTTTTACATTAAATTATTCGAATTAAGATAATCAAAATATTCCTTCAACTCGGAAGACGATCCCCTCCAAATTATTAGGATGTCGTTTATGAACCTGGCCCAAAAAAGGATCAGGTCCGTCCAATCAGTTGCGTTGCAACCCCAGGCATGCTCCCTCTCATACCACCCCATAAAGAGGTTGGCATAAGAGGGAGCAAACCTGGATCCCATCGCCGTTCCTCTTGCCTGGTGATACCAGGTGCCTTCAAATAGAAAAAAGTTATTTCTCAAAATCAAGTTACTCATATCAATTAACATCTGTGAGTGATGTCTCAAACTGGCACTCCTATTGCCTAGAAAATGAATTAGAGCTTCCTGACCTTTGTCATTATTAATGCAGGTATATAACCCGACTACATCCATTGTCACTAATGTCATTCCATCCTCCCACTTAAAATCCTGTAACTTGTTGAGGACATCAGTAGTATCAAGTATATATGAGGGTAAATTGGTGACCATTGGTTTTAAGAAACCATCCACAAACTCAGATAAATGTTCTGTAATGCTCCCTATACTGGAGACAATGGGTCTCCCGGGAGGATTAGTTTTACTCTTATGAATTTTAGGTAATGTGTATAAAATAGGAAAGGTAGGATGGGTAACATTTAAGTACTTATATTCCATATTATTCAATAATCCCTCCTCTTTCCAAGTATATCGTTTCTCTGAGATGTACCTTGAAACCTCTTTCATGGGATTAGAATTCATTTTTTCATAACAGTCCTGGTCGCTCAATTGATCCCTGATCTCATCCTTGTATTTTTTCTTGTCCAACACAACAATATTCCTTCCTTTATCTGCCTCACGGATAACTATGGAGGTGTCCTTTCTAAGTTCCTGTAATGCCAAACTTTCTGAGTGGGATAGATTCGTTGTGCTATATCTGAATTTTTTAAAACCCGAATCTTCTATTTTATAAAATTAATCTAGTGTCCTTTGAGCATGAATATCAATAGCTGCAAATTGATTACCTTGGGGGATAAATTTAGATTTTGACCTGAGTCCACTGGTACATGTATAATCTGTGTCAATGTTACACAAACTTGCCACATCATCAATCTCCAAGTCAAAGTCACCCGATAATGACATTAATAAATGAATATTTTTTAACTCAGTTGTAGTCATTTCAGAATAATTTTTATTTTGAAGTTTCTTTTGTACATTCCCATCAAGTATAGAGAAAAAACTCTTCAATTTGAGATTACGTGTAAATTTAAACAGATTATTTTCAAGATTTACAAAGTTGCATTCATTCGTAGGGCAAAATGACAATCCTTTTTTTCAAAACGGACAGTTCGTGAACATTGAGTACCCTGTCCGACAGATTAATTACTTCCAATTTGCCCTTTCCAGTTCTGTCCTGATCTATTACTTGTTCTTCACCTGACTCCTTGTTCCCATTCTTGTATTTCCGATGCTTTCTCCTCCTTCTGCTCCTACAATCATTTTTCGACCTTTCCTTTTCCTTTTCAACTCCTCGCAAAAAGAAGAACTCTTAGTGGGTGCACCCCCTATTGCCATGGTTGTTACCTCTTCTATGGATGAAATACTCAAGCTACTATAGTTGGTGGTACTACTCAAATCCCCTGCTATTACTGTCCCACCTGGCTGTTTTGTCTGAGGTTTTGATACATCATCATACCCACGGGCAAAAGTGAATATTCTACCTTGAGCATAATCACGTTCATCCTGTTTTAGTTTACTTAATTTCTTCTCCTTTATTTGCAATTGATGCCGGTTCATTACCTCTTTCAATATTGCATTATTCTTTTCCGATAAGTCGGGTAAACTCATATCCTGAATTTCCTTCTCCACATCTGAAATTTGCTTCTCAATTGTTCTACTTTTCTATCTGTATTTTTTATAAGTATGTTCATCATATTAAAAGATGATGCATACAGTTTGTCTTCCCATTCTTTAAGATGTCTTCTGCCAAATCGTCAAAAGTAGGGAATATTAAAATACGTAGGCCTCTGGGGATTCTTTTTTGGTCCATATAATTCTTAAGAGTTACCCCGTCCCACCATTTTGACAATTCGGATTTGCGTAATCTTTCTAGTTTAAGAAATTTATCACGTAAACTGATCTTCTTGTTATCTTTGCTGCTCACGCTACCACTTGGTTTCCTCATCTGAAAGAGTTCGGCTGCTATCTTATCTCTATCGTCATCCATTCCTGAGCCCTAGTGCGCCACACCCCCTGTAACAACTTTTTTACAAATCCAAGATTGGCGATAATGGGGATACCCAATGGCCGCACCTTCTAGGCAATGTTGTATGATTCAATACAATTGGGGTGGGGTCGCACACTGCTCACACACCAGCGGGATCGCCCCTAAGGACTGTGGTAAGTGTAGTTCGTGTTCTGCAATGCATCTTCTTTCGATTCTCTGCTATCTTCGCTCTCTTCGCTATCCCTGTACACGTGTTTCGGGGTATTTACCCCTCATCAGCAGGGATTAGGCCATTTTCTGGGGTTGCCGGTGGCTGACAAATATTACCAGGTTTAGTACCACTCCAGGCGCGCAGGTGCGGGGTCCCAGGCTCGTCACCCAGCTGCTTGAGGGAGCGTTAACATTACAATTGGGGTGGGGTCGCACACTGCTCACACACCAGCGGGATCGCCCCTAAGGACTGTGGTAAGTCTAGTTCGTGTTCTGCGATGCATCTTCTTTCAATTCTCTGCTATCTTCACTCTCTTCGCCATCCCTGTACACGTGTTTCGGTGTATTTACCCCTCATCAGCAGGGATTAGGCCATCTTCTGGGGTTGCCGGTGGCTGCCATATTACCAGGTTTACTACCACTCCAGGCGCGCAGTTGCGGGGTCCCAGGCTCGTCAGCCTGTTGCTCGAGGGACCATTTAACATTACAATTGGGGTGGGGTCGCACACTGCACACACACCAGCGGGATCGCCCCATAGGACTGTGGTAAGTGTGGTTTATGTTCTGTAATGCATCTTCTTTCGATTCTCTGCTATCTTCGCTCTCTTCACCATCCCTGTACACATGTTTCGGGGTATTTACCCCTCATCAGCAGGGATTAGGCCATCTTCTGGGGTTGCCAGTGGCTGCCAAATATTACCAGGTTTACTACCACTCCAGTCGCGCAGGTGCGGGGTCCCGGGCTCGTCAGCCTGCTGCTCGAGGGACCATTTAACATTACAATTGGGGGTGGGGTCGCACACTGCTCACACACCAGCGGGATCGCCCCATAGGACTGTGGTAAGTGTAGTTTGTGTTCTGCGATGCATCTTCTTTCGATTCTCTGCTATCTTCGCTCTCTTCGCCATCCTGGTACACGTGTTTCGGGCTATTTACCTCTCATCAGCAGGGATTAGGCCATCTTCTGGGGTTGCCGGTGGCTGCCAAATATTACCAGGTTTAGTACTACTCCAGGCGCGCAGGTGCGGGGTCCCAGGCTCGTCAGCCAGCTGCTCGAGGGAGCATTAACATTACAATTGGGGTGGGGTCGCACACTGCTCACACATAAGCGGGAATTGCCCCTAAGGACTGTGGTAAGGGTAGTTCGTGGTCTGCGATGCATCTTCTTTCGATTCTCTGCCATCTTTGCTCTCTTCGCCATCCCTGTACACGTGTTTCAGGGTATTTACCCCTCATTAGCAGGGATTAGGCCATCTTCTGGGGTTGCCGGTGGCTGCCAAATATTACCAGGTTTAGTACCACTCCAGGCGCGCAGGTGCGGGGTCCCAGGCTCGTCAGCCAGCTGCTCGAGGTAGCATTAACATTACAATTGGGGTGGGGTCGCACACTGCTCACACACCAGAGGGATCGCCCCATAGGACTGTGGTAAGTGTAGTTTGTGTTCTGCGATGCATCTTCTTTCGATTCTCTGCTATCTTCGCTCTCTTCACCATCCCTGTACACATGTTTCGGGGTATTTACCCCTCATCAGCAGGAATTAGGCCATCTTCTGGGGTTCACGGTGGCTGCCAAATATTACCAGGTTTACTACCACTCCAGGCGCGCAGGTGCGGGGTCCCAGGTTTGTCAGCCTGCTGCTCGAGGGACCATTTAACATTACAATTGGGGTGGGGTCGCACACTGCTCACACACCAGCGGGATCGCCCCATAGGACTGTGGTAAGTGTAGTTTGTGTTCTGCGATGCATCTTCTTTCGATTCTCTGCTATCTTCGCTCTCTTCACCATCCCTGTACACATGTTTTGGGGTATTTACCCCTCATCAGCAGGAATTAGGCCATCTTCTGGGGTTGCCGGTGGCTGCCAAATATTACCAGGTTTAGTGCCACTCCAGGCGCGCAGGTGTGGGGTCCCAGGCTCGTCAGCCAGCTGCTCGAGGGAGCATTAACATTACAATTGGGGTGGGGTCGCACACTGCTCACACACCAGCGGGATCGCCCCTAAGGACTGTGGTAAGTGTAGTTTGTGTTCTGCGATGCATCTTCTTTTGATTCTCTGCTATCTTCGCTCTCTTCGCCATCCCTGTACACGTGTTTCGGGGTATTTACCCCTCATCAGCAGGGATTAGGCCATCTTCTGGGGTTGCCGGTGGTCGCGGGCTGACAAGCCTTGGACCCCGCACCTGCGCGCCTGGAGTGGTACTAAACCTGGTAATATTTGGCAGCCACCGGCAACCCCAGAAGATGGCCTAATCCCTGCTGATGAGAGGGTAAATACCCCGAAACACGTGTACAGGGATGGTGAAGAGAGCGAAGATAGCAGAGAATCGAAAGAAGATGCATCGCAGAACATGAACTACATTTACCACAGTCCTTAGGGGCGATCCCGCCTGGTGTGTGAGCAGTGTGCGACCCCACCCCAATTGTAATGTTAAATGGTCCCTCGAGCTGCGGGCTGACGAGCCTGGGACCCCGCACCTGCGCGCCTGGAGTGGTACTAAACCTGGTAATATTTGGCAGCCACCGGCAACCCCAGAAGATGGCCTAGTCCCTGCTGATGAAGGGTAAATACCCCGAAACACGTGTACAGGGATGGCGAAGAGAGTGAAGATAGCAGAGAATCGAAAGAAGATGCATCGCAGAACACGAACTACATTTACCACAGTCCTTAGGGGCGATCCCGCTGGTGTGTGAGCAGTGTGCGACCCCACCCCAATTGTAATGTTAAATGGTCCCTCGAGCAGCGGGCTGACGAGCCTGGGACCCTGCACCTGCGGGCCTGGAGTGGTACTAAACCTGGTAATATTTGGCAGCCACCAGCAACCCCAGAAGATGGCCTAATCCCTGCTGATGAGGGGTAAATACCCCGAAACACATGTACAGGGATGGCAAAGAGAGCGAAGATAGCAGAGAATCGAAAGAAGATGCATCGCAGAACACGAACTACATTTATCACAGTCCTTAGGGGCGATCCCGCTGGTGTGCGAGCAGTGTGTGACCCCACCCCAATTGTAATGTTAAATGCTCCCTCGAGCAGCGGGCTGACAAGCCTGGGACCCCGCACCTGCGCGCCTGGAGTGGTACTAAACCTGGTAATATTTGGCAGCCACCGGCAACCCCAGAAGATGGCCTAATCCCTGCTGATGAGGGGTAAATACCCCGAAACACGTGTACAGGGATAGTGAAGAGAGCAAAGATAGCAGAGAATCGAAAGAAGATGCATCGCAGAACACGAACTACATTTACCACAGTCCTTAGGGGCGATCCCGCTGTGGTGTGAGCAGTGTGTGACCCCACCCCAATTGTAATGTTAAATGGTCCCTCGAGCAGCGGGCTGACGAGCCTGGGACCCCGCACCTGCGCGCCTGGAGTGGTACTAAACCTGGTAATATTTGGCAGCCACCGGCAACCCCAGAAGATGGCCTAATCGCTGCTGATGAGGGGTAAATACCCCGAAACACGTGTACAGGGATGGCGAAGAGAGCGAAGATAGCAGAGAATCGAAAGAAGATGCATCTATGAACACAAACTACATTTACCACAGTCCTTAGGGGCGATCCCGCTGGTGTGTGGGCAGTGTGCGACCCCACCCCAATGGTATTGTATGATTCAAATGGTTGCTACGCTCAAACCTCCCATTGAGGCACTGCCCAACCTCTCTACCACTCAACAATTAAACCAATTTAGGAAGGAGCGTAATAGTAATGTAATGCCAATATAATATCTTGAATTCACATTAACATTTATTTACAAAAAAAAGTCTTCTGAACATGTTCAATGATGTCTTTATTCTTTCAATTCTGTAGTTTTCAAATGATTACAAATGTAAGTTCAACAGCCAACGAGTTTTGTCCCTTAATGGGACGTCCTCAGGGCTGTAGAATATCAAGATAAAAAAAACAAAAAGA
Source organism: Lissotriton vulgaris (assembly GCF_964263255.1). Lineage (NCBI taxonomy): Eukaryota > Metazoa > Chordata > Amphibia > Caudata > Salamandridae > Lissotriton > Lissotriton vulgaris. The sequence continues at coordinate 1,085,070,640 of NC_141694.1, read as the reverse complement.
ATCACAAAGAATGTTCGTCTTGACAAAATATATAGCTATACAGATACTTCTATTCACGTATTTACAAATAAATGGTAACATGAGCAGAAGGCATAGTCATATTCAGTGTGCCCAATACATCAAAGAAACCGTATCAATTACAAATATGAATACACATTTCACCAAACTGTTCATCCCTATGTTAAACACCGCTACTTCCTGCAGATACCCAAGCATTACTGCCTATTGAACATTCTGAATATACATTAGAACTATTTTCCATATGATGTTTCTCTTTTATCTATGATCCTTTTAGCGATTCAGATTACTGAAAACTCAATTTCTAGTATACAATCTAAATACAAAATGATGTCTCACCTCCAATACGTATGATTACAGCCAATATGTCAAATTTATCAACCACTCCTGTTTCTTCACAGGTATTCCGAAGGCGACTCAGAATATTGTATAAGGCAAATCTAGAATGCAGAGATAAGTAATCAATGGACTTAACAAACTTCTCAAGTGTGTCCCAGGGAAATATTCCTTTCATAATTAGTAATTACCTGTATACCCCCAAATCTATTCCTCTTCACGATCCTTATGCTGGAAAAACGCTCGGTCCAACTTCTAGATCACTTGTTAATTCCTGAATTCCCCACTGTATTGAAATCTACAAAAGAAAGGGGTATTCTATTTTATAAATATGTATAAGTCTATCACTCGATATTCATTGTCACACAAGGTGCGTGGTTCCTGGTCCACGGCAAAAACCCTCCATTTCTTCCACTATATCAATATCGATCCACCAAAAAATATGTGCAGGTCAATAAGACCTAGACTCTTTCACAAATATCTATTCAAGGAAACTCGTTCTCACCTGGTTTTAAGTTATCTGTACTGATACGCCTTAATGTCTCTCCCTTATATCGTTCTGAATTGTCCAAATCAAATCCCAAAATCGCCACTGAAAAAATAGAATAACACAACAGAAAGCTTAGTTACCCTGCCCACTGCCGATTCCAACGTTCCCTATAACTCCGTTCCCGGAGGATTCCGTGCTTACCTCCAATTTTAATGCCCGTCGCCTCCACCTCCTTCCTTGCACAAGCCCGATTCAGTCTGTGTTAACTGCAGGCAGTAACTGTGCTTATATACCTAAAAGATTTGTTAACCACTAATCTCAATTATTCGCATGTGTGTGTGAACACTATCTCCCTCTTCGGTCCGCATGCGGTTTTCTCCATCCATGCTCCGAACAACTGTCAGTGCTTTCCTGATACATTCCATATCTAAAAAAGCTACTGTCCTATTGGCTAAAAATGGCCACCAATACCTGTTCAGTAAGGCCCGTGTTGAACTTCCGTTACCCCCGTAAACAGTCCATATCCGTTCCGGCATTCGTTTACTTCTCTGCTCTATGTGGAAGCCTATTCTTCCCTGATACATTCAATTCCGATAAGCTGTTACCCTATTGGATAACGGCTTCGCCAATCCCGGCTTAGTTAAACTCGTATCAAGCGTAACATTTCTCTTGCCTTATTCTGTCACAAGTGTCTTCAATCCATAGGTTAAATCCGAACATCTTTAAAAAAGTGTCAGTCTACTCCTAAAATCTGTTTTAATATAAAAAACTTTTGTTATTTTAGTGCCGATCCCTAAACATTTACAGTCCGTCCTCAAATGCATATATCCCTATTCTTACTGATATAGACTGATATATTAAAGATAAAAATAGTGCCCCTCTATTAGATATAAGCTACGCCAATCATGGCTCCACTCTTTCTTTCTCGGGCACACCTCTGTCGCAATATCCCTAGTCCATCTTCTAAATTACGATTCTAATTGCTAAGTACCTATTCTTCCGTGTAAAGATCTACAAGTCTCCGTTGTTACCAATAGGTTGTAATGCAAGAATACCCGGTATATTAGTCCTCCTATTAGTATGCGCTAACACATTGTTATTGATATTGGTGGTATTTATTATACATTTTGAATCTGTCCTATTCTGACTATCACGCACCTTGTGTGATACATTATGAACATCCATGAAAGGCTAGTCTAAAAAGTAATGTAGCTCGGAATCTTTGTTAAGCCCATTTCTTACCGATCTACATATACTGATCCACCTTGCTTCTATTTGCCTAATTTTTAGTTCCCAGTCGCCACCCCTTATATTCTGAGGCACCTTCTGTATTCAAAAAAATGTAAACATTTTTCGCGATTTATGGTCACTCTCCATGTGTGCAAATAATGGCGATTGCATGTCCCCATTGATAACCGCACGTCTATGTTCCTGGATCCTAATTTTCAATGGTCTTTTCGTACTTCCAATGTACAATTTTGAACAGTCACACATAATCACATATATTACACCTGTACTGTTACAATTGATAAACTCATTGATCTGATACTGATTTTTATCATTGAAAACAAAATTCTTTGTTCTGTACATACCTAACCCAAACACATTACAAGATCCACATACATAAAATCCTCGAGGGGGGCTGGGGGAAAACAATTACTGATGCTCTGACTTTCTGCCTGAATATAATTTCTAGATATTGTGTCCTTAATGGTTTTGCATTTTTTATACGTGACTACAGGTTTCTCACCAATTAGTCCCACCAAACCTGGAACACCCTTAAGTAAGTTCCAGTTTTTATTCAAGGCTTTTCTGATCATTTCTCCCTTGCAACTTACAAAGGCTATTCTCCTTTCTTTATCTTTTCTGATTTTTTGTACTAATGTTGATTCCCTGGTAATGTTGGATACCCTGTTCCTTGCTTTCTGGAGAAGTTTTTTGGTATACCCTCTCTGAAACAGCCTTTCCTGTAGATGGTCTAATTCCTCTATGCAGTCACTATCCCGACTACAATTGTGTCTCACCCTGACCATCTCGCCATAGGGGATCCCAGAGATCATCGAAGCTGGGGAAAAACTATCTGCCCGTAGGATTGAATTAGTAGCTGTTGTCTTTCTAAACAGTTTGCTGCTAATACTGTACCCCTCAACTACTAATGTCACATCTAGAAATCCGATTTGCTTGGTGCTATAGTTCATAGTTAGTTTTACATTGAAATTATTCGAATTAAGATAATCCAAATATCTCCTTCAACTCGGAAGACGATCCCCTCCAAATTATTAGGATGTCGTCTATGAACCTGGCCCAAAAAAGGATCAGGTCCGTCCAATCAGTTGCGTTGCGACCCCAGGCATGCTCCCTCTCATACCACCCCATAAAGAGGTTGGCATAAGAGGGAGCAAACCTGGATCCCATCGCCGTCCCTCTTACCTGGTGATACCAGGTGTCTTCAAATAGAAAAAAGTTATTTCTCAAAATCAAGTCACTCATATCAATTAACATCTGTGAGTGATGTCTCAAACTGGCACTCCTATTGCCTCGAAAATGAATTAGAGCTTCCTGACCTTTGTCATTATTAATGCAGGTGTACAACCCGACTACATCCATTGTCACTAATATCATTCCATCCTCCCACTTAAAATCCTGTAACTTGTTGAGGATATCAGTAGTATCACGTATATATGAGGGTAAATTGGTGACCATTGTATTGTATTGTATTGTATTTAAATTTATAATGCGCGCAGCTACCCACATGGGGTCTCCCGGCGCAAAACTGAAGGCAGTGGTAATGAGGTCAGAGGATTATCACTGAGGGAAGAGCAAGGTTTTGAGCTTTTTTCGAAATTTTGTCATGGAAGGCTCAAGTTTCAGTGGAGCCGGGAGAGCATTCCACAGTTTGGGGGCAAGACAGGAGAAGGAACGTCCGCCAATTATTGCCAGTTTGAAACGTGGAATTAGGAAATTCCCTTGAGAAGAGGATCTGAGAAGGCGGGAAGGAATGTATGATTGGACAATAGACTGGAGATACGCAGGGGCTAGCCCCTGCTTGATCTTATGCATAAAGCAGAGGGCCTTAAATGTAATCCTGTTTTCAATGCGGAGCCAATGTAGATCTTTGAGATAAGGGGAAATGGAGGATCTCCAGGGAACTTTGCAAAGTAGGCGGGCGGCAGAGTTTTGAACAAGCTGGAGTTTCCTCTGTGTCTCCGCGGTGACTCCAAGGTAAAGTATGTTACCGTAGTCCAGACGTGCGATGATTAAAGCCTGGACTTCCGTACGATGTGTCGAGTCCGGGAGCATCCAGAGGATTTTGCGGAGCCACCCAAGGATGGAAAAACAGGTGGCTGCCACTCTGACTACCTGGTGTCGCATGGAAGAGTCGTCCAGGACAAAGCCAAGGTTCTGTACCTGTGTAACAGGCAGGGGTAGAGGCCCCATTTCTGGTGGCCAATGTTGGGGGCCCCAGAGGTGTTTGTGTTTTTCTAGGATGACTACCTCCGTCTTATCCCCGTTCAATTTCAGGAGATTGGTCCGCATCCATTCAGCCACTCTGTTGTGCAGCCACCATTGGTTTTAAGAAACCATCCACAAACTCAGATAAGTGTTCTGTAAAGCTCACTATACTGGAGACTATGGGTCTCCCGGGAGGATTAGTTTTACTCTTATGAATTTTAGGTAATGTGTATAAAATAGGAAAGGTAGGATATGTAACATTTAAGTACTTATATTCCATGTTATCAAATAATCCCTCCTCTTTCCAAGTATATAGTTCCTCGGAGATGTACATTGAAACCTCTTTCATGGGATTAGAATTCATTTTTACATAACAGTCCTGGTCGCTCAATTCACCCCTGATCTCATCCATGTATTTATTCTTGTCCAACACCACAATATTCCCTCCTTTATCTGCCTCACGGATAACTATGGAGGTGTCCTTTCTAAGTACCTGTAATGCCACCCTTTCTGAGTAGGATAGATTCGTTGTGCTATATCTGAATTTTTTAAAGCCCGAATCTTCTATTTTATAAAATTCATCTAGTGTCCTTTGAGCATAAATATCAATAGCTACAAATTGATTACCTTGGGGGATAAATTTAGATTTTGACCTGAGTCCACTGGTACATGTATAATTTGTGTCAATGTTACACAAACTTGCCACATCATCAATCTCCAAGTCAAAGTCACCCGATAATGACATTAATAAATGAATATTTTTTAACTAAGTTGTAGTCATTTCGGAATTATTTTTATTTTCAAGTTTCATTTGTACATTCCCATCAAGCATAGAGAAAAAACTCTTCAATTTGAGATTATGTATAAATTTAAACAGATTAATTTCAAGATTTACAAAGTTGCATTCATTCGTAGGGCAAAATGACAATCCTTTTTTCAAAACGAACAGTTCGTGCACATTGAGTACCCTGTCCGACAGATTAATTACTTCCAATTCGCCCTTTCCAGTTCTATCCTGATCTATTACTTGTTCTTCACCTGACTCACCAACCTTTCCTTATCCTTTTCAACTCCTCGCAAAAAGAGGACTCTTAGTGGGTGCACCCCCTATAGCCATGGTTGTTGCGTCTTCTATGGATGAAATACTCGAGCTACTATAGTTGGTGGTACTACTCAAATCCCCTGCTATTACTGCCCCACCTGGCTGTTTTATCTGAAGTTTTGATACATCATCATACCCACGGGCAAAAGTGAATATTCTGCCTTGAGCATAATCACGTTCATCCCGTTTTAGTTTACTTAATTTCTTCTCCTTTACGTGTGACAATGAATATCGAGTGATAGACTTATACATGTTTATAAAATAGAATACCCCTTTCTTTTGTAGATTTCAATACAGTGGGGCATTCAGGAATTAACAAGTGATCTAGAAGTTGGACCGAGCGTTTTTCTAGCACAAGGATCGTGAAGAGGAATAGATTTGGGGATATACAGGTAATTACTAATTATGAAAGGAATAGTTCCTTGGGACACAATTGAGAAGTTTGTTAAGTCCATTGATAACTTATCTCTGCGTTCTAGATTTGCCTTATACAATATTCTGAGTCGCCTTCGGAATACCTGTAAAGAAACAGGAGTGGTTGATAAATTTGACATAGTGGCTGTAATCATACGTATTGGAGGTGAGACATCATTTTGTATTTAGATGGTATACTAGAAAGTGAGTTTTCAGTAATCTGAATCGCTAAAAGGATCATAGATAAAAGTGAACCAACATATGGAAAATAGGTCTAATGTATATTTCGAATGTTCAATAGGCAGTAATGCTTGGGTATCTGCAGGAAGTAGCGTTGTTTAACATAGGGATGAACAGTTTGGTGAAATGTGTATTCATATTTGTAATTGATACGGTTTCTTTGATGTATTGAGCACACTGAATATGACTATGAATTCTGCTCATGTTACCATTTATTTGTAAATACATGGATAGAAGTATCTGTATAGCTATTTATTTTGTCAAGACGAACATTCTTTGTGATTCTTTTTGGTTTTTTTATCTTGTTTTTCTACAGCCCTGAGGACGTCCCATTAAGGGACGAAACGCGTTGGCTGTTGAACTTACATTTGTAATCATTTGAAAACTACAGAATTGAAAGAATAAAGACATCATTGGACATATTCCGAAGACGTTTTTTTGTAAATAAATGTTAATGTGAATTCAATATATTATATTGGCATTACATTACTATTACGCTCCTTCCTAAATTGGTTTAATTGTTGAGTGGTAGAGAGGTTCGGCGGTGCCTCTATGGGAGGTTTGAGCGTAGCAACCATTTGAATTATACAACATTGCCTAGAAGGTGCGGCCATTGGGTATCCCCTTTATCGCCAATCTCGGATTTGTAAAAAAGTTGTTACAGGGGGTGTGGCGCACTAGGGCTCAGGAATGGATGACGATAGAGATAAGATAGCAGCCAAACTCTTTCAGATGACGAAACCAAGTGGTAGCGTGAGCAGCAAAGAAAACAAGAAGATCAGTTTACGTGATAAATTTCTTAAACTAGAAAGATTATGCAAATCCGAATTGTCAAAATGGTGGAACGGGGTAACTCTTAGGAATTATATGGACCAAAAAAGAATCCCCAGAGGCCTACGTATTTAAATATTCCCTACTTTTGACAATTTGGCAGAAGACCATCTTAAAGAACGGGAAGACAACCTGTATGCATCATCTTTTAATATGATGAACATACTTATAAAAAATGCAGATAGAAAAGTAGAACAATTGAGACAGCAAATTTCAGATGTGGAGAAGGAAATTCAGGATATGGATTTACCGGACTTAACGGAAAAGAATAATGCAATATTGAAAGAGGTAATGAACCGGCATCAATTGCAAATAAAGGAGAAGAAATTAAGTAAACTAAAACGGGATGAACGTGATTATGCTCAAGTCAGAATATTCACTTTTGCCCGTGGGTATGATGATGTATCAAAACCTCAGACAAAACAGCCAGGTGGGACAGTAATAGCAGGGGATTTGAGTAGTACCATCAACTATAGTAGCTCGAGTATTTCATCCATTGAAGAGGCAACAACCATGGCAATAGGGGGTGCACCCACTCAGAGTTCTTCCTTTTGCAAGGACTTGAAAAGGATAAGGAAAGGTCGGAAAAAGATTGTAGAAGCAGAAGGAGGAGAAAGCATCGGAAACACAAGAATTGGAACAAGGAGTCAGGTGAAGAACAAGTAATAGATCAAGACAGAACTGGAAAGGACAAATTGGAAGTAATTAATCTGTCGGATAGGGTACTCAATGTGCACAAACTGTCTATTTTGAAAAAAGGATTGTCATTTTGCCCTACGAATGAATGCAACTTTGTAAATCTTGAAATTGATCTGTTTAAATTTACACGTAATCTCAAATTGAAGAGTTTTTTCTCTATGCTTGATGGGAATGTACAAAAGAAACTTCAAAATGAAAATAATTCTGAAATGACTACAACTGAGTTAAAAAATATTCATTTATTAATGTCATTATTGGGTGACTTTGACTTGGAGATTGATGATGTGGCAAGTTTGTGTAACATTGACACAGATTATACATGTACCAGTGGACTCAGGTCAAAATCTAAATTTATCCCCCAAGGTAATCAATTCGCAGCTATTGATATTTATGCTCAAAGAACACAAGATGTATTTTATAAAATAGAAGATTCGGGCTTTTAAAAAATTCACATATAGCACAACGAATCTATCCTACTCAGAAAGGGTGGCATTTCAGGAAATTAGAAAGTACTACTCCATAGTTATCCGTGAGGCAGATAAAGGAGGGAATATTGTGGTGTTGGACAAGAATAAATACATGGATGAGATCAGGGGTCAATTGAACGACCAGAACTGTTATGTAAAAATGAATTCTAATCCCATGAAAGAGGATTCAAGGTACATCTCAGAGAAACTATATACTTGGAAAGAGGAGGGATTATTGGATAACATGGAATATAAGTACTTAAATGTTACCCATCCTACCTTTCCTATTTTATACACATTACCTAAAATTCATAAGAGTAAAACTAATCCTCCCGGGAGACCCATAGTCTCCAGTATAGGGAGCATTACAGAACACTTATCTGAGTTTGCGGATGGTTTCTTAAAACCAATGGTCAGCAATTTACCCTCATATACACGTGATATTACTGATGTCCTCAACAAGTTACAGGTTTTTAAGTGGGAGGATGGAATGACATTAGTGACAATGGATGTAGTCGGGTTATACACCTGCATTAATAATGACAAAGGTCAGGAAGCTCTAATTCATTTTCTAGGCAATAGGAGTGCCAGTTTGAGACATCACTCACAGATGTTAATTGATATGAGTGACTTGATTTTGAGAAATAACTTTTTTCTATTTGAAGACACCTAGTATCACCAGGTAAGAGGGACGGCGATGGGATCCAGGTTTGCTCCCTCTTTTGCCAACCTCTTTATGGGGTGGTATGAGAGGGAGCATGCCTGGGGTCGCAAGGCTACTGACTGGACGGACCTGATCCTTTTTTGGGCCAGGTTCATAGACGACATCCTAATAATTTGGAGGTGAGACATCATTTTGTATTCAGATGGTATACTAGAAACTGAGTTTTCAGTAATCTGAATCGCTAAAAGGATCATAGATAAAAGAGAACCATCATATGGAAAATAGATCTAATGTATATTTTGAATGTTCAATAGGCAGTAATGCTTGGGTATCTGCAGGAAGTAGCGCTGTTTAACATAGGGATGAACAGTTTGGTGAAATGTGTATTCATATTTGTAATTGATACGGTTTCATTGATGTATTGAGCACACTGAATATGACTATGCATTCTGCTCATGTTACCATTTATTTGTAAATACGTGGATAGAAGTATCTGTATAGCTATATATTTAGTAAAGACGAACATTCTTTGTGATTCTTTTTGATTTTTTTTATCTTGTTTTTCTACAGCCCTGAGGACGTCCCATTAAGGGACAAAACGCGTTGGCTGTGGAACTTACATTTGTAATCATTTGGAAACTACAGAATTGAAAGAATAAAGACATCATTGAACATATTCAGAAGACGTTTTTTTGTAAATAAATGTTAATGTGAATTCAAGATATTATATTGGCATTACATTACTATTACGATCCTTCCTAAATTGGTTTAATTGTTGAGTGGTAGAAAGGTTGGGCGGTGCCTCCATGGGAGGTTTGAGCGTAGCAACCATTTGAATTATACAACATTGCCTAGAAGGTGCGGCCATTGGGTATCCCCATTACCGCCAATCTCGGATTTGTAAAAAAGTTGTTACAGGGGGTCGGCGCACTAGGGCTCAGGAATGGATGGCGATAGAGATAAGATAGCAGCTGAACTCTTTCAGATGATGAAACCAAGTGGTAGCGTGAGCAGCAAAGATAACAAGAAGATCAGTTTACGTGATACATTTCTTAAACTAGAAGATTACGCAAATCCGAATTGCCAAAATGGTGGGACAGGGTAACTCTTAAGAATTATATGGACCAAATAAGAATCCCCAGAGGTCTACGTATTTTAATATTCCCTACTTTTGACGATTTGGCAGAAGACCATCTTAAAGAATGGGAAGACAACCTGTATGCATCATCTTTTATTATGATGAACATACTTATAAAAAATGCAGATAGAAAAGTAGAACAATTGAGTCAGCAAATTTCAGATGTGGAGAAGGAAATTCAGGATATGAATTTACCGGACTTAACGGAAAAGAATAATGCAATAATGAAAGAGGTAATGAAGCGGCATCAATTGCAAATAAAGGATATGGACAATAGGAGTGCCAGTTTGAGACATCACTCACAGATGTTAATTGAGATGAGTGACTTGATTTTGAGAAATATCTTTTTTCTACTTGAAGACACCTGGTATCACCAGGTAAGAGGGACGGCAATGGGATCCAGGTTTGCTCCCTCTTATGCCAACCTCTTTATGGGGTGGTATGAGAGGGAGCATGCCTGGGGTTGCAACGCAACTGATTGGACGGACCTGATCCTTTTTTGGGCCAGGTTCATAGACGGCATCCTAATAATTTGGAGGGGATCGTCTTCCGAGTTGAAGGAATATTTGGATTATCTTTATTCGAATAATTTCAATGTAAAACTAACTATGAACAACAGCACCAAACAAATAAAATTTCTATATTTGACATTAGTAGTTGAGGGGGACAGTATTAGCAGCAAACTGTTTAGAAAGACAACAGCTACTAATTCAATCCTACAGGCAGATAGTTTCACCCAGCCTCGGTGATCCGTGGGATCCCCTATGGCGAGATGGTCAGGGTGAGACGCAATTGTAGTCGGGATAGTGACTGCATAGAGGAATTAGACCATCTACAGGAAAGGCTGGTTCAGAGAGGGTGTTGGAACCTGGGATGTCAGGTCACCTAGGGTAGCCTGGCCTAGGGTAAGACACAATACTAGAGGCACAAGTGTGAAGGTTGCAAACCACCCAGCAGTAAATCCACGCAATAACACACAAAAATGACACTACACCAAAGTATGGAAAAATATGAGCTGTTTTATAAAAATAATATTCTCTTTGTTTTAGCTCTTAGTATTCACAATTGAAAATTACACATTTGACCAGGAGAAATAATATTACTTTTCTGTCTGTGGAAAAATTACAACTCAATACATTCAGATGTCATGAGGTCAGAAATGCTACTTTCAGAAATGCTAACTTATCTCAGTAGAATTATTTTCAGCAGTGTTATCTAGCATTAGTGATCAACAACAAAAGTACATTTCATTACATTAAACTCCCAATTCCACTGGCTTTGACTTCACTACAGTGTTGAAAGCTTTACCTTCCTTAACTGTACTTTTAATCACAAAATGAGGGCACACCCAGTGAGAACTGTAGGAGGTACCCACGTTCTATGTTACCACCAGTAGCTTTGTGAGGAACTTATATCTTTGATATCGATTTGTGAGGGTTCTAGAATCCACCTCCTGTACCTTGGGTTCTATGCCGCCAGAAGAGGTTCCCTGCCCTCTGGCTTCCCACACCCCCACTCTCCTTACTTATGTGAGGGTCCCTTGTCTCGCCGAGTAGATTTACTGGAGGGAGGAGGGGGGAAACAATGGGCCAAAAGAGGAGCTCCTCGAGGGTGGCTCGCTTCCTTCGCCGATCCCCTCAGTCCAGCCACGCTCCCTCAGCACAGCGTTAGGAGAGGGGCTCCTTAAGGGGCGAGGGACGAGGGCGCTTCCCGCCTGCTCCGCTGAAGAGAAGCTTCTCTGCCTCCCGTCGGATCTCAACGAAGGGGTCCTCTGGCCTCCTACTGGGCCTGCGCATCACCTAGACGCTTCCGAGTCTGACACCGGCCGCCTGCACCCCGAGGCGGCTCGCCTCCAAGACACGCTCCTCACTCGGGCCCCGCCTCCCGCAGGCCTCGCCTCCCGCAGGCCTGCGCGTCACTCGGGCTGCTTCCTCAGTCAGGATGCGAGGCAGCGCAGGCGCGAGGGACTAGTGTTCCCGTTTGGCGCCGCCCTGTCTCTGCTCCTAAGCCTGCAGTCCCTCCTCTCGCCCGGCTGCACTGACAACACTGCTCAGGGCGGAAGGCTTACTTCTCCGCCAATGCTCCGCAGACACTCGCCTCCTCCTTGCAGCCCCGAGGGGATGCAGGACACCACACCTTGCTCCGAACCGCTTCCACCACAACGCTGGTAGGTGATGCTCCGCCAAAGGGGAAGTAGGGAGAAGTTTCCCAGCAAGAGCGCAGATGACAGGGGACAGTGGGGTCAAGGGCCAGAGGGGGGTTTTCACCACAGTCAGGCCGATCTTCACAGCAGAAGAAGGCGGTTGGGAGGGATTGGTCAAGGGCTAAAGGGGGAATGTCTCCCTGTAGTGGTTGTCTGTCACAAGGACAAACTAACTGCTCCCAGTGCGTCCTCCTCCTCTCACCACTGCCTCTCTCCTCCACTCTCTGGTCTACACAAAATGGCTCCCTGACCTATGCCCTTTTATAGCCAAGCCACACAGGGTCCAGTAGGGCCCCGAAAGTTCTGGAAGGCCTAAGGTTAACCTATGGGGCAGTCTAGGATGTGGCAGTTGGAAACAGTTAGTGGCCACCATTTTGTGAACTTCAGCATTTTCCTGACAGTAAAGGCCTCTAGGCCTGAGGTAAAAAACTATGAGGGGGGAAAAGAACACCTATCCCCTTGACCAACACCTAGAAAAAGTTAGTGGACACAAAAATTATTAAAGGTATGAGGGGCAAAAAGGGGACAAAATAAATAATAAATTGGAGGGACTACGCAAAAAAGCCAGACAGGTCTAACACGCGTCCCCCCCAGCTGAAAGTGGGGAGAACTACCCAACCCCTTGGGAGTCCTCCTCACTAAGGCGGAAATACCTGGAGAGACCGTCTGCATTGGCGTGGTCCACTCCAGGCCGATGTTCCACCCGGAAGTCCATTCCCTGTAGGGAGATGGACCACCTCAACAGCTTGGGATTTTCCCCCTTCATTTGCATCAGCCAACGAAGGGGTCGGTGGTCAGTCTGAACCAGGAAGTGCGAGCCAAAGAGGTATGGCCGCAGCTTCTTCAGAGCCCACACCACCGCAAAAGCTTCCCTCTCAATTGCACTCCACTTCTGTTCCCGGGGAAGCAGTCTCCTAGATAAGAAGACTACAGGCTGATCCAGGCCCTCTTCATTTAGTTGCGATAACACTGCCCCAATGCCATGTTCTGATGCATCTGTCTGGACAATGAACTCCTTGGAGAAGTCTGGGGCCCTCAGGACCGGTGCTGCACAGATTGCCTGCTTTAGTTTCTCGAAAGCTTGCTGACAAGCTCCCGTCCAAACTACCCGTCGTGGTTGTTTCTTTGAGGTGAGCTCTGTGAGAGGCGCTACAATAGTGCCATACCCCTTCACAAAGCGACGGTAGTAGCCTGTGAGGCCCAGGAAAGCTCGGACCTCAGTCTGTGTCTTGGGGGGTTCCCAGGCCATGATTGCCTCAATCTTCGCCTGCAGGGGCTGCACAGTCACCCTACCCACCAAGTGTCCAAGGTACACAACCGACCCCTGCCCAATCTGGCATTTGCTAGCCTTGATTGTCAATCCAGCTTGTTTCAGGGCCTGGAGAACTGCTTGCAAATGTTGCAAATGGTCCTCCCAACTGCTACTGAAGACAGCAATGTCATCCAGGTAAGCAGCAGAGAAACTCTCCATTCCAGAGAGGACCTGGTTCACCAGCCGCTGAAATGTGGCAGGGGCATTCTTGAGCCCAAAGGGCATCACGCAAAACTGGAAGTGTCCCTCGGGCGTGGAGAAGGCTGACCTTTCCCTTGCTCCATCTGTCAAGGAGATCTGCCAGTACCCTGAAGTGAGGTCAAAGGTACTTAGGTATTGGGCAGCTCCTAGCCGGTCAATTAATTCATCCGCCCTAGGGATCGGATGAGCATCAGTCTTTGTCATTGAGTTCAGTCCCCGGTAATCCACACAGAACCTCAGTTCGGGTGTGGTACCTGGTGTCGCGGCTTTTGGCACGAGCACCACCGGACTGGACCAAGGACTGTTGGAAGGTTCGATAACTCCCAGCTCTAGCATATTGGCAACCTCTCCATGGATGCTAGCCTTCACCTTGTCAGACAGCCGGTAGGTCTTCGACTTCACTGGTGGGCTGTCCCCTGTGTCCACATCATGGGTACACAGGTGAGTCCTTCCGGGGACAAGGGAGAACAACGTGGAGTACTGCTCCAGTATCTGGCGCCAGTCCTCCCGCTGCTCAGGAGTTAGAGTGGGAGAGAGAATCACTCCCTCCACTGACCCATCCTTCTCTTGAGACGAGAATAAGTCTGGGAGAGGTTCGCTTTCCGCTTCCTCTTCCCCATCAGTCACCATCATCAAAATGACCTCGGGCCTCTCATGGTGGGGTTTGAGACGGTTGGCATGCAGCACCCGTAGGGGCTGTCGAGGGGTCTTAAGGTCCACCAGGTATGTGGCCTTACCCTTCTTCTCCAACACTTCAAATGGACCTGTCCAGCGATCCTGTAGGGCACTAAGCTCTCCAGGTTCCATCACCCACACTTTCTGGCCAGGCTCCAATTCCACCTGGTGAGCATTGTGGTCATACCACTCTTTCATAACTGCCTGGCTGGCCTCCAAGTTGTCAGAAGCCTGCTTCCACAACTTCGCCATTTGGCTCCTGAAGGCCAGCATGTAGCTCACCACATCCTGGGGGGGTTTCCTGGGAGACTTCTCCCAACCATCCTTCACCAGGCTGAGAGGACCGCGTACAGGGTGCCCATACAGAAGCTCAAAGGGGCTGAAGCCCACTCCCTTCTGTGGCACTTCCCTGTAAGAAAAGAGTAGACAGGTTAGGAGGGCGTCCCATTTCCTCCGCAGGTTTTCGGGCAGACTTCTGATCATGCCCTTCAAGGTTTTGTTAAACCTCTCAACCAGTCCATTTGACTGGGGGTGATAAGGAGTGGTGAACCGGTAGGTCACTCCACACTCCTTCCACATTGCCCGCATATAAGCTGACATGAAGTTGGTCCCCCTGTCGGACACAACTTCCTTGGGGAATCCCACTCGGGTAAAGATCCCCATTAGGGCTCTAGCCACTACAGGTGCAGTGACTGTCCTCAGAGGAATTGCCTCTGGGTATCGTGTGGCATGATCCACCAGAACCAGGATAAACCTGTGACCAGCTGTTGTTGGTGGATCTAAAGGCCCTACAATGTCGATGCCCACCCTCTCAAAGTTTGTGCTAACGACCGGTAGTGGTTCCAGGGGAGCCTTCAGCTTCACCCCTGTTTTCCCACTGGCCTGGCAGGATACACATGTCCGACAGTAAGTGTTGGACGCCACTTTCATCTGAGGCCAGTAAAAGTGGAGGACAAGCCGAGCAAAGGTCTTGTCCTGGCCTAAGTGTCCTGCCAGAGGTATAGCATGAGCCAATTCTAGCAGAAAGGCTCGGTATTGTTGCGGGACTACCAAGGCCCTTGATGAATCAGGTAAGGGTACCTTGGGTTCACTGTAGAGGAGTCCATCCTCCCAGTAAATATGGTAGTGTCCCGTAACATCACCTGCTGCCTGGGCTTCAGTCTGTCGCCTCAGTCCCTCAAGGGTAGGGCACTCCCTCTGCCCCTTACAGAATTCCTCTCTGGTAGGACCTCCCTCCACATGCCACTCAGCAGGGATGGGTAAATCCGCCAGAGAGTCTACTTCCCCCTCCACGGACTCCTGGTCCACCACCACCGGTGGCCGATCCGTCACATGGGGTGTGGAAGCCGGAGCAGGCTCTTCCTGTCTCCGGGTCTGTCCCTTTTTGGCAGCGGGTTGGGCCATTGTTCCAGGCTCCAACCCAGGCGAACTCCCTTTCCGGGCAGTCGCAGACCGTGTGCTCGCACAGGCCCAGTCAGGTGTACCCAGCATCGCAGAGTGCGTCCGGTATTCCACCTCTCTCCAAGTGTTGTGCTCCATGTCATTCCCCAGCAGACAATCAACTGGCACGGCAGGGCTTACGGCAACTCGAAGTGAACCTGCAACCCCCTCCCACTCAAAGGGAACCTCAGCCACTGGATAGTGGCCCATTCTGCCGTCAGCCATCGCGGCGGGGTGGAGTACATTGGGAACCACCTGCTCTGGAGACACCAGTTGACTTCTCACCATAGTCATACTGGCTCCTGTATCTCTCAGAGCCTCCCCTCTCTGGCCATTGATGGTGACCCACTGCCCATACTTTGTAGTATTTGGGGGCACCTGGATCTTTGGAACCATCTCCCGCTCTCCCAGGGATACTAAGGTGACACCCGCCCACTCACCCCCCTTATTTAAGGGCAACTCCTCCCCGAGCGCTACACTAGCTACTCCCGGTGGTTTTCCTCCGGTGGGAGGGGGTGGTCTCTTTGGGCATCTGACATCTCCCTTATAATGTCCAACACCACCACACTCAAAACAGTGGAGAACCCTTGGCGGCTGGCTTTGGCCAGGATTAGGGTTTCTAGGCGGGTTCGCCTTAGGGGTGAAACCTGCTCCCTTTCATTGGAAATTATTTTGGGGACCTTTAGAGAACTCCCTCTTTTTATCTCCCCCCTCCTTCTTCTGGGGGGCGCCCTGTCCGGCCTTTTGGGAATCCCCTCCAGTCCCCTTTGAGGACACCCGGGTACTTGCCCAGATGTCCGCCTCCTCTGCAAGCTTCCGGGGATTGGTCAGCTTGCTGTCCACCAGGTGTTGGCGCAGCTCGGGAAAACATTTCTCGAGGAGGTGCTCTTTCAAATATAGATCATACAGCCCCTCATAGTCCTTCACCTCACTGCCCTTGACCCAACCCTCCAAGGCTTTCTTGGCGTAATCTAAGAAATCCACCCAATTCTGGGTACTCAGTTTGTGACTTCCCCTAAATCTTTGTCTGTATTTTTCAGGGGTAAGTCCAAACTTTTTCACCAGTGCCACTTTCATGGCAGGGTAGTGGGTTTGCTCATCCTGCTCCAGAGCCAACAAGGTATCTCTGTCAACAGGTGGCATATATTTATACAGCCCACCCCCCCAGTGAGTGTCTGAGATTCCATGAGCCCTTAAAGAAACTTCATATGCGGCTAACCATTTGGCAATGTCATCACCTGTGGTATAACTAGCAATAACATCCTTGGGTAGATAGGGTCTAGTTTCCCTGGTATTTACTTTATTTTCGCTGCCATCATTGTCTGGATTAGGAGACCTTAATGTTAAAGCTTGAAGGTCTAGCTCCTTTATGGTTCGTTCGTGGGCCAACCTCCTGTCCTCCCTTTCCATTTCCATTCTAGCTAAATCCAATCTCATTCTCCTCTCCTCCCTCCTGTCTTCCAACTCGGCATCAGTTAAACTCCTCACCGAGACGCTGCTGCCCTCCCTCGAAAGTGTCCTGGGACCTGTCAGCAGATTCCCCCTTCCAGCTTGGTACAGCATTGCAGTCTCAAGGACAGTGTCCCTATCACTCTCTTCTGGGTCCTGTTCCTCCACTAAATGAGCTTCCACCCATGCCCTTATGCTAGTCAGTAACTCGCCTTTCTTGGCACCTTTTTTGAAGAATACCCCCTGTTGTTGACACCACTCTTTCAGTTGGGTCACAGTGTAGGACTCTAGCTCTTCAAGGTTTAATTCCATCGTTCAAATATGGGATTAAATGAGTACTCAGGAGGGAACTAAGACACGTGATCTGAGGATAACCTCCACCCACCACCAGGAACAAATTTGGAAAAACAAAATTCAAATTAGGAGGGCCGCAAGGAGAAAACTCCTGGTGTAGGCCAGTGTATTGCGTTGAATTACTATTGAGTAGCTGCAACCAAGTCAGAATCCCACCGCTAGGCACCAATCTGTTGGAACCTGGGATGTCAGGTCACCTAGGGTAGCCTGGCCTAGGGTAAGACACAATACTAGAGGCACAAGTGTGAAGGTTGCAAACCACCCAGCAGTAAATCCATGCAATAACACACAAAAATGACACTACACCAAAGTATGGAAAAATATGAGCTGTTTTATAAAAATAATATTCTCTTTGTTTTAGCTCTTAGTATTCACAATTGAAAATTACACATTTGACCAGGAGAAATAATATTACTTTTCTGTCTGTGGAAAAATTACAACTCAATACATTCAGATGTCATGAGGTCAGAAATGCTACTTTCAGAAATGCTAACTTATCTCAGTAGAATTATTTTCAGCAGTGTTATCTAGCATTAGTGATCAACAACAAAAGTACATTTCATTACATTAAACTCCCAATTCCACTGGCTTTGACTTCACTACAGTGTTGAAAGCTTTACCTTCCTTAACTGTACTTTTAATCACAAAATGAGGGCACACCCAGTGAGAACTGTAGGAGGTACCCACGTTCTATGTTACCACCAGTAGCTTTGTGAGGAACTTATATCTTTGATATCGATTTGTGAGGGTTCTGGAATCCACCTCCTGTACCTTGGGTTCTATGCCGCCAGAAGAGGTTCCCTGCCCTCTGGCTTCCCACACCCCCACTCTCCTTACTTATGTGAGGGTCCCTTGTCTCGCCGAGTAGATTTACTGGAGGGAGGAGGGGGGAAACAATGGGCCAAAAGAGGAGCTCCTCGAGGGTGGCTCGCTTCCTTCGCTGATCCCCTCAGTCCAGCCACGCTCCCTCAGCACAGCGTTAGGAGAGGGGCTCCTTAAGCGGCGAGGGACGAGGGCGCTTCCCGCCTGCTCCGCTGAAGAGAAGCTTCTCTGCCTCCCGTCGGATCTCAACAAAGGGGTCCTCTGGCCTCCTACTGGGCCTGAGCGTCACCTAGACGCTTCCGAGTCTGACACCGGCCGCCTGCACCCCGAGGCGGCTCGCCTCCAAGACACGCTCCTCACTCGGGCCCCGCCTCCCGCAGGCCTCGCCTCCCGCAGGCCTGCACGTCACTCGGGCTGCTTCCTCAGTCAGGATGCGAGGCAGTGCAGGCGCGAGGGACTAGTGTTCCCGCTTGGCGCCGCCCTGTCTCTGCTCCTACGCCTGCAGTCCCTCCTCTCACCCGGCTGCACTGACAACACTGCTCAGGGCGGAAGGCTTACTTCTCCGCCAATGCTCCGCAGACACTCGCCTCCTCCTTGCAGCCCCGAGGGGATGCAGGACACCACACCTTGCTCCGGACTGCTTCCACCACAAGGCTGGTAGGTGAAGCTCCGCCAAAGGGGAAGTAGGGAGAAGTTTCCCAGCAAGAGCGCAGATGACAGGGGACAGTGGGGTCAAGGGCCAGAGGGGGGTTTTCACCACAGTCAGGCCGAT
This sequence comes from Lissotriton vulgaris, assembly GCF_964263255.1. Classification (NCBI taxonomy): domain Eukaryota; kingdom Metazoa; phylum Chordata; class Amphibia; order Caudata; family Salamandridae; genus Lissotriton; species Lissotriton vulgaris. The sequence goes on along the minus strand of NC_141694.1, from coordinate 1,085,051,560 downwards.
CTTCACAGCAGAAGAAGGCGGTTGGGAGGGATTGGTCAAGGGCTAAAGGGGGAACGTCTCCCTGTAGTGGTTGTCTGTCACAAGGACAAACTAACTGCTCCCAGTGCGTCCTCCTCCTCTCACCACTGCCTCTCTCCTCCACTCTCTGGTCTACACAAAATGGCTCCCTGACCTATGCCCTTTTATAGCCAAGCCACACAGGGTCCAGTAGGGCCCAGAAAGTTCTGGAAGGCCTAAGGTTAACCTATGGGGCAGTCTAGGATGTGGCAGTTGGAAACAGTTAGTGGCCACCATTTTGTGAACTTCAGCATTTTCCTGACAGTAAAGGCCTCTAGGCCTGAGGTAAAAAACTATGAGGGGGGAAAAGAACTCCTATCCCTTGACCAACACCTAGAAAAAGTTAGTGGACACAAAAATTATTAAAGGTTTGAGGGGCAAAAAGGGGAAAAAATAAATAATAAATTGGAGGGACTATGCAAAAAAGCCAGACAGGTCTAACAGAGGGTATACCAAAAAACTTCTCCAGAAAGCAAGGAACAGGGTATCCAACATTACCAGGGAATCAACATTAGTACAAAAAATCAGAAATGATAAAGAAAGGAGAATAGCCTTTGTAACAACCTACAGTTGCAAGGGAGAAATGATCAGAAAAGCCTTGAATAAAAACTGGAACTTACTTAAGGGTGTTCCAGGTTTGGTGGGACTAATAGGTGAGAAACCTGTAGTCACGTATAAAAAATGCAAAACCATTAAGGACAAAATATCTAGAAATTATATTCAGTCAGAAAGTCAGAGCATCAGTAATTGGTTTCCCCCTGCCCCACCTCGAGGATTTTATGTATGTGGATCTTGTAATGTGTGTGGGTTAGGTATGAACAGAACAAAACATTTTGTTTTCAATGATAAAAATCAGTATCAGATCAATGAGTTTATCAATTGTAACAGTACAGGTGTAATATATGTGATTATTTGTGACTGTTCAAAATTGTACATTGGAAGTACGAAAAGAGCATTGAAAATTAGGATCCAGGAACATAGACGTGCGGTTAGCAATGGGGACATGAAATCGCCATTATTTGCACACATGGAGAGTGACCATAAATCGTGAAAAATGTTTACATTTTTTGGAATACAGAAGGTGTCTCAGAATATAAGGGGTGGCGACTGGGAACTAAAAATTTGGCAAATAGAGGCAAGGTGGATCAGTAGATGTAGATCGGTAAGAAATGGACTTAACAAAGAACCCGAGCTACATTACTTTTTAGACTAGCCTTTCATGGATGTTCATAATGTATTACACAAGGTGCATGATAGGCAGAATAGGACAGATTCAAATTGTATAATAATTACCACCAATATCAATAACAATGTGTTAGTGCATACTAATAGGAGGACTAATTTACCGGGTATTCTTGCATTACAACATATTGGTAACAACGGAGACTAGTAGATCTTTACCCGGAAGAGTAGGTACTTAGCAATTAAAATCTTAATTTAGATGATGGACTATTGAAATAGCGGCAGAGGTGTGCCCCAGAAAGAAAGAGTGGAGCCATGATTGGCGTAGCTTATATCTAATAGCGGGGCACCATTTTTATCTTTAAATATATCAGTCTATATCAGTAAGAATAGGGATACATGCATTTGAGGACGGACTGTAAATGTTGAGGGATCGGCACTCAAATAACAAATGTTTTTTATATTAAAACAGATTTTAGGAGAAGATTGACACTTTTATAAAGATGTTCGGATTTAACCTATCGACCGAAGACACTTGTGACAGAATAAGGCAAGAGAAATGTTACGCTTGATATGAGTTTAACTAAGCCGGGATTGGCGAAGCCGTTATCCAATAGGGTAACAGCTTATCGGAATTGAACGTATCAGGGATGAATAGGCTTCCACATAGAGCAGGGATGGAAACGAATGCCGGGACAGATGTGGACTGTTTACGGGGATAACGGAAGTCCAACACGGCCTTTCTGAACAGGTATTGGTGGTAATTTTTAGCCAATAGGACAGTAGCTTTTTTAGATATGGAACGTATCAGGAAAGCACTGACAGTTGTTCGGAGCATGGATAGAGAAAACCGCATGCGGACCGAAGAGGGAGATAGTGTTCACACACACGTGCAAATAATTGAGATTAGTGGTTAACAAATCTTTTAGGTATATAAGAACAGTTACTGCCTGCAGTTAACACAGACTGAATCAGGTTTGTGCAAGGAAGGAGGTGAAGGTGACGGGCATTAAAATTGGAAGTAAGCACGGAATCCTCTGGGAACGGAGTTATAGGGAACGTTAAAACCGGCAGTGGGCAGGGTAACTTAGCTTTCTGTTGTGTTATTCTATTTTTTCTGTGGCGATTTTGGGATTTGATTTTGACAATTCAGAAGGATATAAGGGAGAGACATTAAGACTTATCAGTACGGATAACTTAAAACCAGGTGAGAACGAGTTTCCTGGAATAGATATTTTGTGAAAGAGTCTAGGTCTTATTGACCTGCACCTAATTTTTCGGTGGATCGATATTGATATAGTGGAAGAAATGGAGGGTTTTTGCCGTGGACCAGGAACCACGCGCCTTGCATGACAATGAATATCGAGTGATAGCTTTATACATATTTATAAAATAGAATACCCCTTTCTTTTGTAGATTTCAATACAGTGGGGCATTCAGGAATTAACAAGTGATCAAGAAGTTGGACCGAGCGTTTTTCTAGCACAAGGATCGTGAAGAGGAATAGATTTGGGGATATACAGGTAATTACTAATTATGAAAGGAATAGTTCCTTGGGACACACTTGAGAAGTTTGTTAAGTCTATTGATTACTTATCTCTGCATTCTAGATTTGCCTTATACAATATTCTGAGTCGCCTTCGGAATACCTGTGAAGAAACAGGAGTGATTGATAAATTTGACATATTGGCTGTAATCATACGTATTGGAGGTGAGACATCATTTTGTATTTAGATGGTATACTAGAAATTGAGTTTTCAGTAATCTGAATCGCTAAAAGGATCATAGATAAAAGAGAACCATCATATCAAAAATAGGTCTAATGTATATTTAGGATGTTCAATAGGCAGTAATGCTTGGGTATCTGCAGGAAGTAGCGTTGTTTAACATAGGGATGAACAGTTTGGTGAAATGTGTATTCATATTTGTAATTGATACGGTTTCTTTGATGTATTGAGCACACTGAAAATGACTATGCATTCTGCTCATGTTACCATTTATTTGTAAATACGTGGATAGAAGTATCTGTATAGCTATATATTTTGTCAAGACGAACATTCTTTGTGATTCTTTTTGGTTTTTTTATCTTGTTTTTCTACAGCCCTGAGGACGTCCCATTAACACCTTGACTGCTAATGGAATTCCTGCTGGGTGCTGAAATATTCAGATCCCCATTGTTCATGACAAGGTCAGCTCATCATAAGCACACAACCAGTGTACTGCATGACGAGCTGACCTTGTCATGAGCATGGAAGGGGTTAAGGGACGAAACGCGTTGGCTGTTGAACTTACATTTGTAATCATTTGAAAACTACAGAATTGAAAGAATAAAGACATCATTGAACATATTCAGAAGATTTTTTTTGTAAATAAATGTTAATGTGAATTCAAGATATTATATTGGCATTACATTACTATTACGCTCCTTCCTAAATTGGTTTAATTGTTGAGTGGTAGAGAGGTTGGGCGGTGCCTCTATGGGAGGTTTGAGCGTAGCAACCATTTGCATTATACAACATTGCCTAGAAGGTGCGGCCATTGGGTATCCCCATTATCGCCAATCTCGGATTTGTATAATAAAAGCTGTAGAGAGGCATATAGGCCGTTGTCCTCAGCTAATAAATTAAAAGATATGGGTGAATAAGAATAGCTTTCACTTTTTACAAAACTACCCTAGTAACAGCAAAAAGGGATTGGGACAAGCAAAGATGGTCAGAGCATCTACAGGCCAGCAAGGGGAAAATATGCAGTCCTTTTGGAACTTGGTTAAATGGGGGAATGTTGGGTTAGGTAGGGCAAAAGCCATGTAATCATGTTGCCATGGCCACATGGGTCTCCTTTTTTGAGATACAATTCAATGCCAATGACGGTGATGTTACTGATTTTTAATTCCCAAAGCTGACCAGCATCTGCTATTAGTTTAAGAAGAGGAGGAGAATGCCCTGAAGGCAGTACCCAGGGGGAGACCACCAGGATTAGATCGCATCCCAGCAGATCTGTTTGTTCATGATCAAGAGAACTGGGTACAGTACATTCTCTGGCTATCAAATGCCATTGCAAATGGTGCCCCCATTCTAGAATCTTGGCGGTGTGCTGAAATCCTCCTAATTTATAAAAAAGGGGATCGTTCCTGTCCTAGCATTTACAGGCCAATTAACCTTATTGATTCTATATAAAAGATTACTTCAAGGCTAGTGTTGGGCAGGATACAGGACTTGACTAAAGACATATTACCTACCCTTCAGGCAGGTTTTCGCACTAACACAAGCACCATTGACCAAATGTTCTGGTTTCTATCAATTTACTGGTGCGTTGTTGTAATAGCAGGTGGTACCATTTATGCAGCCTTTGTTGACCTTAAGTCAGCCTTTGACACAGTCTCGCGCATAAAGTTATGGGAAGTATTGCATCACCTTGGGATGCCAACATAACTTTTATCTATGGTTGTGCGTTTGCATGAGGACAATTTCGCACAGATCCGATGGGGTAGCACCATAGATGGGGGCTTTAATGACCAACTAGTTCTAGAGGTTATGCTGGCTAAAGCAGCGGCGGAGGAAAAAATAGCTATGAAGGCGGCCAAACTCTTTACTTCGCAAAGAGAGAAATGGTATGACTATAGCGAAAGGGTGGGCCATACACTTGCAGCGAGAACAAGACAAAGAATAGCTAGGGGGGAAATCAAAGAGATAAATGATGGCATCAAGCTATCCTGGCTGAGGAGGGTTGAAACCCCAAAACCATCCTAGTATGCTTGTTTCCCGTCCAGGGAGGACCTCGCGTGGCAATTCAGGCTGGACTGTTCCTATTGGGCACAGGGTCAAGACTGATTTGCATATGGCAGTGTTCGAACTGGAACGGCATGGTGAGCAAAAAAATTATGGATATGGGCCCAGATCTCTCTACTGAGGTGAATGTATAACATTGTTCTGCATGCTGTCCATCAATTGTTCTTATTACATTTGTCACCCGAGCGAGAAGGGTATGCCCAGACATAGGTCCTGTGCTCTCCGTGCCACTGGAGGCTAGCTATCCTGGCTGATGAGGGCTGCAACTGGTCCTAGGATGCTTTTTTCCAGTCCAGGGAGGACCTGGCCTGGCAGTTCTGGCTGGACTGTTCCTATTGGGCACAGGGTCAAGACTGATTTGCATATTGCTGGGTTCAAACTGGAATGGCATGGTGACCAATAAAATTATGGATTTGTGCCCAGATCTCGGTAATGGGGTGAATTTATGTCATTGTTTGGCATTCTGTCAACCAATTGTTTTTTTTGCATTTGTCACCCAGAGTGGAATGGGTATGTCCAGATTTGGGTCCCGTGCTCTCCATGCCACTGGAGTCAAGCTATCCTGGCTGAGGAAGGTTAAAACCCTGAAAACGGTCCTAGGATGCTTGTTTCCAGTCCAAGAAGTTCCTGGCCTGGCAGTGTAGGGTGGACTGTTCCCATTGAGCACAGGATCAAGACTGATTTGGATATGGCAGAGTTCAAACTGGAATGGCATGGGGAGCAAAAAATGATGGATTTGGCTGAGATCTCTTTACTGGGTTGAATTTATGACATTGTTCTGCATTCTGTTCATCAATTGTTCGTTGTGCATTTGCCCCCTCCAGATGAGCCAGTGTTTATTAAACAATACCGTTTACCGTGAGGACACAAATACATTTCAGAGCCTATTCAGAGGTTGATTGAATACTTAAAATATAAAGGGTGAGGTATCAACCCCAAGAAGTTGCAAGGTCTGCTCAAGAGGCCAACTATCTGGCTAGGACAGGTAAAGAGAATACCACAGAAAGTGATTGATATGATGTAGCAGTTGAAGAGCCCTACAACAAAGGCAGAAACGTAGTGATTCATGGGATTGATATGTTTTTGGAGACAGTACATATCTTATTTACAATTAATACTGGAACTATTGTGACAAATGATTGGGAGGAAGTACGCCTTCCAGTAGGGACTTGAGCAACAAAAAGCCATTAAAGAAAAAAAGATGCATTCCAGAATTGCTTTACAGTAGGTCCCAACACAGAAGGGAATCATTTAGAATTAGAGGTGGCAACCCAGGATGATGCAGCAGTGTAGAGTCTGTGGTGAAGGCAGGGAAGGGAGAAGGTTCTACAGGGGTTTGGGTCCAGGAAACTGACACCATCAATGAGTAATTATACCTCTCTAGAGAATGGGTTGTTAGGAGCATAGTGGGCACTAGTAGAGACTGAGCACATTACTGTAGATCAACCAGTCACCCCAAAAACACAAGGTCCACAGTTGAGTTGGGTGGGAGAAGGAGGAGCAGGTGCTAGAGTAAGTAGGGCACAGTAATCTACCATTGTAAAATGGAAATGGTATCTGCAACAGAGAGAAAAGCTCAAGGCCCCTGGCATGTCTAAGCTACAAGAAGATATCCCCTGGGCTAGAAGAGCAAGTAATAGTCCCTCCATCAGAAGCAATTGAAATGGAGCCTTTTCAATTTAAAACTGTCCCACCTTTTGAGCAACTCAGCAAGGAAGAGCAGTGAAATGCATGGTTTACTGATGGGATAGTTCAATACCTGCAGGACAAAAGACAAGGGCAAACAGTTGCATTCCAACCTACTACAGGGACAACGTTGCTGAGAGGATTCGACAATGGTTTGAGTAAGTTGCTGAAGGGTCAGGGGGGTGCAGTATTGATTGAGCAAGCCCTTGTTGGAAAAATAACTTTTGTGAACACTGACAATTGGGCTTCTTGTCAAGGGCTAGTGAGCTGGACGCTGACCTGGCACAGAGATGGATGAAAAATCAAAGGCACCCCTATCTTTGGTGGTGAGCTGTTTAGTGAAGAGATGTGGAAGAAAGGGCAGGAGTCTCACATCTGTGTGCTTCATATGGAAGGCTACTGTACAGCGGATACCTCCTTTGCCTCTCTCTCTTTAACAATGAGGCAGATCGAATGGCCACAGCACGGTCAGTGGTCATTATGAAGAAATTAAAGGGGCTTTTGCAAACTGAGCTCACAAGATTTCAGGGTATCTGGGAGAGAATGGCACTAATGCACAGGCCCAACAGCGGCAAGCTCAGCTATCAAGAAACAAGTGCAATCAGGAGTGAAGGGGTGCCCTACGTGTAACCAGATCAGACTGATGCCATTGCACCAGAGATCAAGTCGACATATCAAAGAAGAACTGCAGCTGCCACATTGGACCCTTACCTAAAGAAGGAGGCAAAAGCTATGTACTGACTATGGTTGACATTTATTCTGGACTTATAATGGGCTAGTCTCGTAAGTCTGCACATGAAAAATCCACTTTGCGAGGGTTAGATTACCTGATTAGACACCATGGGGTACCAGAGGAAATCTCGACAGACAGGGATACACTTTTTCAGGGAAAGGTGTATAGGATTTGGCTTAAGAACATGAAATTTGGTGGGTGTTACACACCAGTTATTATCCACAAGCTGCCGGAACGATTGGGAGATATATAGGTGCACTGAAGGGAGAGTTGAGGAAGTAATCAGCATATCAGAAGTTGAAAGGATGGAATGCCAACCAAAACAGAGCATTGTTTGAGTTAAACTTTTGGCCAGTAGGGCAGCAGACAGGGCCTGACAAAGGTGATTGCCAAGGGAGTCAGAGCGAAAATGTCATCTGGAACAGATGGTTCAATCAAGAGGCTTGCCCTTTCCTCAGTGAAGCTCACAGACAGAGTCTTGCAAAGCTGCGTCAGCCAGAAGCTGCTGTCAGGGCCGTCTCTAGGCTCATGGTGGCCCTGTGCAGGGAGCGTAGGTGGGGGCCCCGGAAGAGGGGGTCCGGACGGGGCAGAGCTTTGATGTCAATATACTCATTGTGGTCACTTGTTTTATTTGTTTTGTTTTCCACTGTTGAACGTGTTGACGCTTCTTGTTTTTTGGCAGGAATGTAGTGTCCAGGGGTACACCTTCCTGTGCAGGCCCTCTCTCCTAATAGGAATGTCCTACACTTTCTTACACCAAACCCCCGCAGGTGTCACCAGTAAAGTGACACTGGCAATAAAGAAAGAGTTGCTCTGTGCGTGCCCTGACTCCAGTAGCTTAACAGCACTCTGCCTCTTTCTCATTTGTTATCCCTAATGAAAGGCTAGTGCCCATAATACTTCACCCAACAGTACCTCAGCTGGAGAAGAAAATGCTACCCCAGCCTACCACGGCCTGGAACACCTTCCTTGCCGCAGCCCCCACTACGGATATGCCCGGTCCCTTGCAAATATTTTCCACCTGCAAACAGTATTAGGTAAATGTCAGTGGAGTATTCTTCAGAACAAGGCAAACTATTGAGATTTCCACTTGTTATTTACCATTTGCATAGTTATTCCCCCATTCCGTAGATTAGAAGCTTGGAATTTCCAAATTTAGGTGCAGAGGTTCAGTAGGAATCTTCAGTCCTCCCAGCCCCAAGTATTCAAGCACCTATATATTGCCCAAATGAGGACCATAAGAAGGCCCCTAATAAGTAAAAGTAGAGATACAGAGAGACTGAGACTGTGGGTAACTATACGCCATTTAGTATTTGTATCTATGCATCAACACAGAAGACGGGCTAATGATAAAAGCAAACACTGTGAAGACTTGAAGCTATTTTTGTATGATCAATAGAGAACGCACGAGTAAGAGAAAGGTTATTAAGACAGGGTAGGTAGGCGCAGGCACCTAACACTTTGTTTTGAGTTCCATAAAGCAATGACGGCGTGATGACAACAGCCTGGAGTGAGGTCCTAAGTGATTCCCTCAATGAGGGTTGGAAGAGGGTGTGACTTAGACAGACTCAAATCTGGACGCTCTATACAGTGCTCCTTTTCCCCTTGCACTTACCGAGGGGGCGGTGCCTGCTGATATCGCACGAGCTGCAGGGTCCGGAACTCGATCTGCCAAGAAGAGCTGTTTCACCGCGGACCACCAGGTCAGCAGTCAGGCGCGTGAGAGCAGCTCTGCCAAGTGTCACGCATCAGTAGTGAAACTAACGCATTTCAGTGTGGTGATCCGCATCACCGCACTGAAATGCAAAGTCACGCATTATAGAGCCTCAACTGTAAAGCTGGGAGTGCTGCTATAAACATAAAGCACCATATAAGCTGCAGTGGCGACGCGCGTTGTGAGCCAGTCAGTCCGTGGTACTCAGCATATCATTGCTTGCGGCCAGCGGGGCTGCCAATTGCAGTTGACGGTGTTCCGAGTCAGGTCAGGCCAGTGTTTATTTTATATTGATATAACCTCATGGCATGTGTTCCGATGTGCCTCAGTCTCTCTGTCGAGCCTTGGAAGAGCAAGTATTTTAAGTGGTTTGTGATTGTTTTATTTCGTCGTCAAGGTGCCCCGTTCCACCCCCTGTTCTTGACGGCGGCAGGCCTCTCTTCTCACAATCAGAGGGGAAAAAGTTAGAAGCAGCACTTGAAGGTGGATTCTTCACATAGTTAATTCAGAAACCCTCAGTGTGCCCGGCCCGATCAGCTATCTCAGCACAGCAACCCATCTCCCATAGGGAACAAATATTTATTAGAGCGTCTTGCTTAATATCGTTCCCTGTGTTCGCTTTTTCTTGGTGCCCAATTAAATGGCACAGTTCACTTTTGATTTATTAGGGCGTCTTCTTAAAGTAAGTGCAAAGAATTTCTACCATTTACTCTAATGGAAACGGACAGTGCAAACATTTATTATGATGTATTTATTTTATTTAATGCATTTTTATATAGGTGAACCGCTCACCCAGTTGTTCGTGTAAAGTGTGGATCATGTCAATTACTGTGCCCTTCCATAAATTACAGCTGCCTGCTTAGTCGTGACCTAATTGCGTGTCTCCTACTCTCAGCTTTCTAGTGCACCTGTGCTTACTGCTCATGTCGCTGTGTATGAGTCTGCGAGATTATAATTACATTATGAATGTCTTTCAGTGTGCTTTTAACGTCTGTCTGCATTTTGGCTACAGTCTGACAAAGGGAAGTTGTTTATATTTCTTACGGCTTACAGCAGTTAACTTAGTTTCCCGTTTCTCAAATGGGTGTAATTTTTGATATTTATGTGTTTCCCTGGTCTTCATTGCTTGATTTTGCTCGCGAGACAGTGTCACTCACAGTCCTAGAATTTAAATGTCACTCAAAATTACTCTAAAATTACGAAAATGTCACTCATGGCAATCTGAAACCTTGGCAGCTATGTGAGAGGCGAGGGAAGCGGCTTCTGTGTGACCTTCGCGAGAGGAGTGTCTGTGAGTCAGGAGAGGTGCCGCGCGCTGGCCTCTTGTACCCAGGACAGGACGGGCCTGACTCACGCTGCCATTGCCCGCAGCCCGGAGGCCGCCAAATCCTGCCAGGGGGCCGCACTCCAGTGATCCTTCCGATCCGATCCTCGTCGTGGCGGCCCCTGGGGTTTGGCGGCCCTGTGCAGGTGCACAGTTTGCACATGCCTAGGGCCGGCCCTGCTGCTGTCCCCCAGTTACGCCGTTCTCAGAGAGGGAGTTGGAGAGGTTGGAGCGGGCTCCCTGGCATTGTGGGAAGTTAAGTTCCAGAGGGAGATGAAGGGACTAACTCTATTGCCCTATCCTGATTTGTTACTTACTTATCAGTGAACCTTTAATTAGCTGCATTGCAATTGATTTAAGACTGTGTTTCATCGTCACTGTGCTAGCATTTCCCTGCACAAATATATACATATATTAGATGTGACCATTTTACTATTGTTAGCTTAAAGTTTGTGTATGTTTCACTATCAATGAGCCAGCATTGTACCGTCTGTTATTGTTATGTGATAGGTTATATTCTACTGCGCTACAGAATTACTCTTTGGATTTTGGTTTGCTGCTTCGATACCTGTCCCTTTTTTGCCCCATTACATTATAAATGCATATGCAACTATTTTGCTAAGGTATGTCACCATTAGTTTGGTTGCATTATGCAGTATGCTCATATATAGTTCTGTGATTGTTTTGCCATCGTTAAGCTATTACGGGAAACAGCAGGGTTGAAAGGCTAGGCTCTTCTGTGCTCCTTAGAGTTACAAAATCACTCTTGTTCTTTGACCCATTGCATTGTGAGTGAACTCAGCTTCTTTTTTCTCTATTATTGTACTGATGTTTCACTATAAATACATATAATCATTCTGCCAATGTACAACTACCATTGCTCTTACGTGTATCCATGTTAATGCTTTATTGCAGCTAAATTGTATCTGCTATTTGTGTGTGTTACACCTTACTGAGCGTCCTTATTGATTTGTACTTGATTGACATTGCTTGGGTTTGTTGCCACCAGCCAGTCCAACACACATGAGATGTTTGTCTGTAGGCTTGTGTTAGACCTGGCATCATTGGTGCGAGTCTCCCTTCCATTTTGACGGATTGCCTCCTATGTTTTGATATGTTTTTGCTGGTTTTATGCTTTGGGCACTGTGCTGCTGCTAATCAGTGCCACAGTGCAAGTGCTCCCTGTGTTAAATTAATGTACTAATTGGTTATTCCATTATTGGGTTATTTGATTTGGCTTTCAGCTCTTAGTACAGTGCACCATGTGTGCCCAGTGCTTGTAAATTAAATGCTGCTGGTGGGCTTGCAGCACTGGTTGTGCCACCCTCAGAAGCAGCTTGTAAAGTGTGTCTCAGGCCTGCCATTGCACGGCCTGGGTGCAGTCTAGCACTTGAGGGATAAAAATCTAATTCCCCTAAATTAGCAGTATTAGTCATATCTATATATTGTGTTAGCATGATGTATCTATATACTCTTTGCGTTTTACATGCATAATGCCTAACATGTTATGTTTTAGCTAGTGGATAAGGGTATATGCTGTTCGTGTGTTCTGTTTACATCGAGTATGCCGAGAGTCATACAGATACCAGAAAAGAGCCTAAAGAAAACCTTACGCTACATGTAGCACAACACTAGGCAGAAGGCCTCTGAAAGTAAACAAAATTATTCAAGTATTAGTGTCAATGCTTTCAACAGATTTAATGATGCCCTTCAATAAAACAAACAATTATACATTTCGTGTTCTTCACACTTAATCTACGGTTGTGTACATAGGTGAAGTAGTGTGGCTCACTGGTTAGAGGCGGAAGACCCGAGAGCAGAGGACGGCCCGGGACCAGGGTTCGATTCCTGGCGCGGCAGGTTTCTGGACCAGGGTCAGCGGACTCGATAATTCTCTCGCCTCGGTGCCCACTCTGATCAGCGATCACACTCGGCAACTCTGGGCATTAGCTTGCCTCATCTTCACTAACGGCCCCACCAGACCGCCGGGGATGCCTGGTCTCACCCTGGAGATACCCATTAAGGGACCATCTCTCAGGGAAGCCAGGAAGGGTTTCGCAGCGGTTGAAGCGCCTTGGGACCCTCCGGGTAAGTAGTGCGCTATATAAATGCCTATACACATACACACAGTTCATTTATAGGTTGATGAATTCAACATATAATATTCATTTTCTCTGTACTTCTGTTATCACACAGAAATGTTTAAATGTTTAAATCACATTCAATGTTAATTATATTCAATCAACTAAAAAAGTCACCCAATGCATTTCGGGTTCTGGCGGAACCTTTCGTCAGGGGATATATAACGTAACTTAAACAGATTTTTTCGTGGAGATACAATGTTTTACAATGTTCTTGATTGGTTTCAATCTGGATCTATAACAAAAAAACAACAGCAACAATGTCTTAATGGTAACTGTGTAGCCATACACAAAGGTTAATTTACAACATTGATTAAGGATGTTGCTGGGGATAGCACTGTGAACGAGATGATTTAAAGATAGAGAGATGAATTTCAAAATGAAAAAATATGTTTGTGAGATAGACAAGCCTCTCCCATGGAACATGAAAGGGTACTCCTCTGAGATATGAAAAAAAGTGACTGTCACCTAAGGTTTACAATACGTGCACCACGTGCTGTTGGAATACTGACTATTTAAATCTCACCAATGTTGAGGCCTTGAGGGTCTTGTCGGGTAGGAAACCCCTTTTCTTTTGATATTCTTGCCTTATGATTTTGCCTCTCCGACAGAGAGCGCTTCTCGCACAGAGACCAGTCCTTAAAGTGCTGGTCTTTTATCTTTCGTAGAGTTGAATTAGCTGATATTCCAATTGTTTCCAGTGGTTGAGCTTTGACCCGGGGTGGTCAGTGTCTTGTAGACCGATTACATATGAGTAAGTGTATGGTGCACGTATTGTAAACCTTAGGTGACAAACTGTCAGGACTATGGCAGCAGTGGCAGATTTGGTCAGCAAGGTGCCTCCGAAGAAGCGTTAGAGTAATGCTGTGAAAAGATATTCACGCTGGAAGAAACAACATATTGTCTCGGATTACATGATCAGGCAGTGTATGCAGTCTTTCAGAAAAGAGAGTCAGGAAATGGCTGCTCAAGTGCTCCGTCATTCTAAATCAAAGGCGCAGTCTAGTGGTTGGAAGAGCGTGACTCAGAGATCGCTCAATACGAGTGTTCACCTGGCGAACTACGCACTTCAACCGTCATCGTGAGAGGAATGCAGTGTTTCACTCTCGCTCGTAAATAGTTTTTCCGAAAATTCAAAGACTTTGAGCAATTTGTGTTTTCCAGTTAACAGCGACATTTCAGTGACCAGTTCCACAAGTTACAGCATGCACAACGTGGGAGCCTTCATTTCGACGTCCTGTTGACATACTGGGTTTCGTGAGTAGTTTGCAGCATTCTTAGTGCAACTTCAGGTATTTGCATTTTGGTCACAAAACGCTACAGAGCATTGCTTAAAAGACTGCTAGATTTAAATTGCTTAGAATTAAATTGCATTGCTCACGCTACCAGTAGTGCCTGACTGCACAATAGATTTGTGAAATAGCGCTATAGTGCGAAAGTGCGCTTTGTGTATGATTATACTGTGCTGTGCTGCCTTGCCTTAATTATTTGCCTTGTGCTTGATTGTGCCGGTGCCATTGCCAATTAGCTCGCGTTTTCAGTGCTTGTGCCCCATTCCTCTTTCGATTTCGGCTCGCAGCCATCCATTTTGTTGTTTATTATTGTGCCTCCCTGCCCGGCTCCCCACCCCGCCATCCCCCGCCTCCCAGCTGCTCCGCCCTCGCCCCTCCCCTCCCACTATCCGCATATGTCAGATGCTTTTGCGCGCAGCGTTCACGCGCAGCGGACGCGCCCCATGCGCGCCGAAGGTGCACCAAAGGTAAGCCCATATACGCCTGTCCGCTCCTGGACCACGCCCAGCACCAGACCCCCTGGTCCTCGCATACCCCCCCACCCGCATAACGTACGCCGCCGATACCCTCTTTGCCCTTAACCCCGGACGCACACCACAATGCTGCGCAGCTACCCCAGGACACACCCATGGACCATTCGCCTGCCACTCCTGCAAGTTCACCTGCATCTGTACCCACACCAAATCCACTTCCTCCAAACACAGCTCCGACTCTAACCACCTGAAGTGCATCCTGCTGAACACCCGCTCGGTCCACAGACACGCCACTGAACTCTGGGATCTACTCGACACTACATCGCCGGACGTCGCCTTCCTTACTGAAACATGGATGAACGCCTCATCAGCACCCGACATCGCCATAGCCATCCCGGACAATTATAAGATCATCCGAAAAGACCGCGCCATCCAAACAGGAGGAGGCATCGCCATATTCCATAAGAACACCATCCGAATCACGACCAGCTCCGACGACAACCTCGCGGCCGCCGAACACCTTCACTTCCAGATCCACACCGACCCCAGGACCACACTTAGAGTCACCCTCATCTACAGACCACCAGGAACCCGCACGCAATTCAACGAACACATCACTGACTTCATCAGCCCACATGCCCTCACATCCGAGAACTACATCCTTCTGGGAGACCTCAACTTCCACCTGGAAAAGAAAAACGACAGCAACACCACCACCCTTCTGGACAACTTGGCCAATCTCAGACTCAAACAACTTGTTGACACTCCCACCCACTTAGCCGGACACACGCTCGACCCGATCTTCACCTCCAGCAAACACATCTCCTTCGATCACACCACAGCGCTTCATTGGACGGACCGCAGATGCATCCACTTCAGCTACAAAAAGACCACGACTCACAACCCCCCACAACCTATTCCTCGAAGAAACTGGAACAAAATCTCCACCGACCAACTCTTCACATCGCTTACCCAAAACCCTCCTGCCATATCATCGGACCCAAACCAAGCAGCCACCAAACTCACACAATGGATCACCCACAGCGCGGACAAACTAGCACCCTTGAAAAACCACCAGATCAAACAAGGTAGCAAAAAGGCCACCTGGTTCAACGATGAACTTAAGAAATCTAAGAAGTTGTGTCGTACAATCGAGAAATCCTGGAGAAAAAACCCAGCCATTCACAACCTGACCACCTTCAAGGACGCCATCCGCAAACACCACCAATTGATCCGATCCACCAAGAAATCAGCATTCAAGGACCGACTCGACAACAACGCCCACAACAGCAAGGAACTATTCAACATCGTCAAAGAATTTACCAACCCCATCACCGGCATCAACGACATCACTCCCTCCCAAGACCTCTGCGACTCTTTATCCTCCTTCTTCCACAACAAAATCGCCGACATACATAACAGCTTTGATAACCAGCCCTAAGATCAGACCACTCCTCCCACCTCTGAACCAAAACAGCACTCTCACAACCTTTGCGCCTGGAACCCAATCACTACTGAAGACCTCATCCGCCTGATGAACTGCATCCACTCAGGTTCTCCAACCGACCCATGCCCCCACCATATTTTCAACAAAGCAGACTCCATCATCGCACCCCATCTCCGCGATGTCATCAACTGCTCCTTCAACTCCGCTACCTTCCCGGAAAGCTGGAAACATGCCGAACTCAGCGCCCTCCTAAAGAAACCCACAGCAGACCCCTCTGAACTTAAGAATTACCGCCCCATCTCACTCCTCCCTTTCCCGGCCAAAGTCATTGAGAAAGCCGTCAATAATCAGCTCGCCGCCTTCCTCGAATCCAGCAAATCCCTCGACCCTTCACAATCCGGATTCAGAGCCAAACACAGCACCGAAACCGCACTCATCGCAGCTACAGACGACATCCGAACACTACTAGACAACGGAGAAACAGTTGCCCTCATCTTACTTGACCTCTCCGCAGCCTTCGACACAGTCTGTCATAACACCCTCATACAACTCCTCAGCAACGTCGGAATACAAGGAAAAGCTCTAGACTGGATCATCTCCTTCCTCGCAGGAAGAACCCAGAGAGTCCGCCTCCCCCCATTCAAATCAGAGGCCACCGAAGTCATCTGCGGCGTACCGCAAGGATCATCGCTCAGTCCCACCCTCTTCAACGTTTACATGAGCCCCCTCGCATCCATCGCGCGGCAACACAACCTCAACATCATCTCCTACGCAGACGACACCCAGCTGATCCTCTCCCTCACCAAAGACCCAAACACCGCCAAAACCAATCTACACGAAGGAATGAAAGAAGTAGCCGATTGGATGAAGAACAGCCGTTTAAAACTAAACTCGGACAAAACGGAAGTCCTCATTTTAGGATCACCCCCCTCTGCCTGGGACAACTCATGGTGGCCACCGGCCCTGGGTACAGCACCCATACCTACAGATCACGCACGTAACCTGGGCTTCATCCTAGACTCCTCCCTCTCGATGACCAGACAAGTCAACGCCGTCTCATCTTCATGCTTCAACATCCTACGCATGCTCAAAAAAATATTCCGTTGGATCCCCACCGAAACAAGAAAGACAGTCACCCACGCACTGGTCACTAGTCGACTGGATTATGGAAATACCCTTTACGCCGGAACCACAGCCAAACTACAGAAAAAACTCCAACGCATCCAAAACGCCTCAGCCAGACTCATACTGGACATTCCCCGTCATGCTCACATTTCCTGCCACCTGAAAGACCTCCACTGGCTCCCAGTACACAAGAGAATCACATTCTGTCTCCTCACCCACGCACACAAGCCTCTCTACGACCTAGGACCTGAATGTCTCAACACACGACTATCCTTCTACACACCCACCCGCCAACTATGTTGATCCAATCAAGCCCTCGCCGCAATTCCGCGCATCCATAGATCCACCATGGGAGGAAGATCCTTCTCCTACTTAGCGGCCAAGACTTGGAATTCTCTCCCCACTCACCTTCGTCTTACGCAGAACCACCTCTCCTTTAGAAAGCAGCTCAAAACCTGGCTTTTCGATAAGTAATGCACCCAACCTCCCTCAAGCGCCTTGAGACCCTCTGGGTGAGTAGTGCGCTATACAAATCACTGAACTTGAACTTGAACTTCTTCATTCAGTTTAATTCATGATAAACATTTGCAGTTCTACAACGGAGAAGTAAGAGAAGACTTTCTATCTCTCCGAAGTTCTTTCATTTCCGATAAACGTAGAGTTCTTTGAGGTTCAAGGAATTCTTTCTGCTTATGAGATTTTCTTTCATCCTGTGTTCCTGGTGCAAAAGTGTATGGTTATTTTGGTGAAAAACCTTCAGCAGACATAAGGGGTAAGACTTGTACTTTAGAGAATGATTAAGCTTCATTAATAGAGAAAGAGCAAACAATATTTAGGCTTATCCTTTTAGATGCTGAAAGAACTGTAAAACAAATCTAGAACCTTATTGGAAGAAAAGTCAAGCCAAGGTCGATAAAGGGTAATTATAGTGCTGTTATTTGCTAGCCTATATGATGGTGTATATAACTGTATATGCATAAGTGTTGTCTTCCCATGCAGGAGTTTGTGGTTCACGCGTAACAAGCAGATTGCTGACTCCGAAGAGCTAAGTGCAACGTTCTCAAGTTGCGGCTGTTTTCTCTCTTTTACTCCACTTCCCCTTTCCCCTCCGCTTCAGTCATTACTTTGAATGTTTTCGAGTGGTGTCTGAGGTGGGATGGCGTTGGGACCATTGACGGCTTCTGTGGACGTGGCTCTGGTGATCTGATACAGTCACTTTTTTTCGTATCTCAGAGGAGTACCCTTTCATGTTACACGGGAGAGGCTTGTCTATCTGTATCTCTCTATCTTTAAATCATCTCGTTCACAGTGCTATCCCCAGCAACATCCTTAATCAATGTTGTAAATTAACCTTTGAGTATGGCTACACAGTTACCATTAAGACATTGTTAAGACATTGTTGCTGTTGTTTTTTTGTTATAGATTCAGATTGAAACCGATCAAGAACATTGTAAAACATTGTATCTCCACTAAAATATCTGTTTAAGTTACGTTATTTATCCCCTGACGAAGGGTTCCGCCAGAACCCGAAATGCATTGGGTGACTTTTTTAGTTGATTGAATATAATTAACATTGTATGTGATTTAAACATTTAAACATTTCTGTGTGATAACAGAAGTACAGAGAAAATGAATATTATATGTTGAATTCATCAACCTATAAATGAACTATGTACACAATCGTAGAATAAGTGTGAAGAACATGACATTTATAATTGTTTGTTTTATTGAAGGGCATCATTAAATCTGTTGAAAGCATTGAAACTAATACTTGAATAATTTTGATTACTTTTCAGAGGCCTTCTGCCTAGTGTTGTGCTACACTCGCCGTTGTGTGTTCTCTCTCCATGAGTTACGCACGCCGTAACTCATGGAGAGAGAACACACAACAGCGAGTGCTTGAAACGCACACGCACCGGGTACAAGAATATAGAAGTACCGTGAAAGAAAAAGTCCCCTGAGGAAGAACAGTCATGCTTGAAATGCATCGGGCATTTAAGGAATAATGAAATGCAATGAATTTTGAAAGTTATGATTTGAAAAACGACATATCTATGGAAATTAAAGAAAAAGAAAGCATAAATAACATGTGAAGACATTTATTTGAAAAGACTATGAAAGTATGTACTGAGTGCTCATGTGACAGTGGATCTTGGGTTCAAGAAACGCGCATTTGTATATAATACTACCCCCAATGCTCAGTGGGAGATTCACATGAGGCACCAACCACGTTGTGAACAATATTACAAACTGTGAACATTGTAGTCCAGAACTTATAGAGTGCGGAGCCACATATCAATTGGTTCTATCACTCTCCAATAGTTGTCAGGCCCCAGTTCAGTTGAGTTACTGAGAGCAGCTGAATGCACCCCATTCTTCCTCTGTCCAAGACTCAAGGTCGCATCTGGCTTTGGGTGTGATAAGTGCATTCCTGAAGGCGCCGTGCCTGCACTCCCAGGGACCGGGACATAAGGGAGTCACCCCACCTGACCTCCCCAATAATAACTAAGCAGAGCTTTGAACTAATCATGTATGCCATATATGGTCCTTCCTCGAGGCCCAAGAGCCAAGTAGTGTTTTTCCATTTAGAGTGACTTCATGTACTGTACTGAAAGTATACATGTGCTGTTTTGAATGTAAGCCAGCAGTCTTCTCCGCGCACCTAATGGGCGAGGGTTGGAGAGGCTCCTCTATAGAGTATTTTGCATAATAAACGATTAAACTTTCTTCACTGCCAACTGGCTAGGTATTTGGTAATCGGTATTGGGGCTATTGGTAGGTATAGCTCCTTATGTTATTTTTACGGTACGTTAGTTGGCGACTCTGGTGGGACTCCGCGTTGGGGTCATTCTCCCGTAACCGGGTAGAAAGGACAAAGAAAGGGGAGCCCTGGTCGAGGGGGTGGACTGACCAGAGATTCTGACTTACTCCGCTCTTGCGATCAGGGAGCCCCAGCTGCTAGTGACCGTTCGCCGAGTCCTACGGGCGTAACCCAGGAGCTGACCGTGTTGGTCTTCAGGAGTTGGCAGTGGAGAATACGCAATTGTACCTGCGTGCACCAGGTGAGTGAATTGTTATTGGTATTTTTTGGGAACGCGCTGTTGAGCAGTGCTTTGAAGCAGTTAACTGCATTAGATTTGGTGGTCGGTGTAACACTGAGAACTTTGAGGGTCTGACGGGGCAGCATTGTGGCTGCACGGGCAGATGCCCCACGGACTTGTTTGGTGAATAGTAGAGACACTGATCGGACGCCCTATTGTGGCTTGTGTGGTGCACACCCGGCCGGACTGCTCTCGGAAAAGCCCGTGGTTGTACCTGTGTAGCCTTTCGAACACATCTGAAGTGACGCTAAGGCAGCAAGCATAGTCAGAATAGTCCTGAGGGTGAACCAGGAGGATTGCGGGATGGACTGTAGGACGGTATGCGGTTAACCCCTGTCCGACAGTCTTTTGGTAGTCTTTGGACTGAATGATTTTGGAATCTGTTGGTCTGAAAAATCTGAATTGATTAGTTCTCCATGAACACGAGTCGATGGGCTCCGTTCTTCTGTTTTGGAAAAGACATGTTGTTTTGAAATTTTCTTTTTGACTATATTTATGTATGTATTGTCTTGTCTGTATTTCGATTTCGAACGGTGAACGGAATGTTGAGAATGTATGAACACGGCTGTGTTTGAAAGGTCGTTTTTCTGAATGAGATTGAATTGTCTGTGAATAAGGATGCCGTGTTTTAGTAAATTATGTTTTGAAGGTTGTTGCCAATCCAAAAGCACGTGATTGGATGAAAGTCAGCCTGCCCGCCAGAGGGTAGCCCTAGCTATGATATGTATGTTAAACATGGTATTTCCCCTATTTTGTTTAATACGCTAAGGCATAAATACACTAAAGACAATGTGGAACTGCAATGGCCCTTAACCGGGTCTTTTATTGAGAAAAAAATACATTACTTGCAGGATCGATTATTTTTCAAACGTAGTCGACAGGCAATGTTTGATTCTTTAAATATGTGGCAAAAACAAGCAAAGCGTATATGCATCAGGGAGGAGAAGTTATGTAAGATTAAAGAAGGTCAGGCGATTACACAGAAAGCTATAGCTTATGATAAAGATCAGACTGCGAAAAATATTGATTGCCCGACTAGACAATTCAGGTTGCAGGTGGATAAAAGCTATGTAACTAGGACTGAGCCAGAGAATGAAATAGAGGATTTATTGGATGTGCGTCCGCCTCCCCCTTATGCCCCCAACGCATATATCCTGCGGTCTCTTTGACTCCATCCAGTGGTTTCGGCACCCGTGGTATCCTCTTCTCCCGCCCCTTTGGGAACTTCTTCTGTTTTTTCTCTTCCAACTCCAGCTTGGGCTTCTCAGTCTTCAAGCACGACCCCCACCCTAGCTCACCCAACTCCCTCTCGTGTTCCGGGGAATCTTGGCGCACAACGGTTGTATACTCGATCAGCAGTAGGGCTAGATGAGAAACAGATGGTTGCGGATCAGGCGTCCCAATGGATGCGGAATGCTGTGTATACTATAACTGATATATGGAGTACGCTCGGAGATTATGTGCCTGTTATGCATCAACACGCTCTGGAGCATATGGCTACACGTCTAATTTCCTTATGGGAACAGTGTATCCCGGACGGAAGTGCCCCTCAAGTGATGTATGATATTCTGGACTGGGCTCATAAGTTTGAACTAGGATTGGAAGATGTTTACAGGGATGTTGAGACTTTAGTGAAATATCGAGGGCGGCTGCACTTGAAATGTCCAAATTGGGATTTCCAGCATCCTATGCGGGAAGTTCATCCTATTTATCATCCCGAAATACCAGAATTAAGAAATGATCAGGATCAAGTAACTAGAGCTCGTGTGGAGGCACGATTTCAGGAGCAATGGGTCTATACCCCATTGAAAAGGAGTGAGGTCCTTTCCCTGAAGTCGCAACTTCCCGACCCCCGTAAAAATCCTACTGCTTACTACATAGAGCTCACTGAGGCTGCCTCTTCGGCTGTTATGAACCTAACTGATATAGGGTAATTTTTCGGTTTACTAGTCCCTGTTGATGTGTGGCGTCAGGTGCATGATCAGGCTCATGCCACAGAGTTGGGTGGGACTTGGGATCAGATTAAAGAATGGGACCAGGACCGAAAGCCTGGTGATAAACCTAAACCTGAAATATTGGCTTTGCCAGGTCGTATTATTACCTACATGCATTCCTTAATTCTGCCCCGTAAGGTGGATTGGGACAAATTGACAGCATGTAAGCAGAAAAAGGACGAGAGTGTTTTGGATTTCTTCCCCAGATTTGAAGGTGTGTTTATTGACTTTAGTGGGCAGAAGTTGTCAGTGGAAGGTAGTATACGATTATTTGTTCATCGTTTTGTGACAAATCTGTTACCCGAGATCTCCGCGCGGCTACAAGCTGCTGAGAGTACTTGGACCACTTCCACACCTTTGGTTATACTGAGTATGGATCAGTATTATGAACATAGGGAAAATGAGAGCAAGGACAAGTCAGAAAAGAAAGCAAAGGATCTTAAGACACAAGTATTGCTACAACAAGTTATAAGGGGATAAGGCAGGGACAGAGGCGGTAGAGGGTCTGTCCCGAGGGGGGCGGGAACAGGACGAGGCAGAGGTCCAGCTATTGCTTTGGGAATAAACCAATGCGCTTACTGTAAACAGGAAGGGCATTGGTGAGCTCAGTGTCCATTGTTGATGGCTCAGAATGGGGCAGTAAGAGGGAAAGGGAGCGGCCGAGGTGGTGTGGATCAAAGTGATATGCGAAGAGAAGAAGTAACGCATGGTGAGTCAGAAAATAATTACTTTGATAACCCGAGAGGAAGGCAGTATTACAATGAAGATTGTGTAATTGAAGGGGTCGATGGGTAAGTTTACACATAGGATAGCCACGGACAGAGTGGGGGCCAGGTGTCAGTACCCGTTGATCAGCAAGGGCCTTATGTGTGAGGGCGATTGATGGGGACTTTTGAAATCTTTCTAGTTGATATGGGTGCGATGAATAGCTCTATTGCTTGTTCGCTGGTCCCAGGGACTGCTCTGTCTGGGCAGAATACTGTTTCGGTGGGATTTTCTGGAATCTCGGTGGTGAGCCCCATTTCGATCACAGTGGACTCCCCGTTTTTGTTAACTTCGCATTGCGGAGAAAATCTATTAGGATTAGATTTGCTAAAGAAACTGCATGCAAAGATTCATTGTTCCCTGATGGTGTTTATTTGACCATACAATCTCCCGGTAAACATACATTGCAATGCTTCGCTAAAAATGAACCCCTCCATCCGGAGCTCGCTGCTATCCTATCAACCCTGTGGGCGACCGGGGATACAGATGTTGGTCTATTGAAGATTTCGCCTGTTTCTATTACTCTGAAACCAAATGTTCGTTTACCACGTATACCTCAGTACAAAATTTCACTGGCTGGTGAAAGGGCTCTGCTCGCTATTATCCAGGACCTGATTGATAAGGGCGTAGTGGAAGAAAAGGCTGTCAATGTATGTAATAGTCTTATATTGCCAATTTTGAAAAAGGCCTCTGTTGGAAATTATCCCGACCATATTGATACTTACCGTTTTGTAATTGACCTGCGAGAAAATAATAAAATAGTGGTGATGCAGTACCCTGTGGTTTCTGACATCACTACTATTCTGACTATGAGTCCTCCCACTGCCAAGTATTTCTCAGTTATCGATCTAAAGAATTCTTTCTTTAGCATTCTGATCCATCCTGATAGCTGCCATATTTTCGGCTTCTCCTTATCTGGGCGCAGCTTCCAGTTTTGTCGCGCTCCCCAGGGGTACACTGAGAGTCCTAGCATTTATAGCCAAGCTTTGAAAGCAGTATTTGAAGATTTGACCCTGCCCCCTGGTAATGTGCTCCTCCAGTATGTAGACGATCTGTTGGTTCCTTCTGATACTGAGGAAGGGTGTAAGAAAGTCACTGTTAAATTGTTGTCTCATTTGCAGCCAATGGTAATAAGGTATCCCTCTCCAAATTTCAATATTGTCGACAGGAGGTGACTTTTTTTGGTCATCTGCTGTCGAAAGAGGGGAGGAGACTAACCCCTGTACATGTGACTACCATCTCTAATATGTCTGTACCTCGTACTCAGCGTGATGTTCAATCATTTCTTGGTATAACCACTTACTGTCGCCAATGGATTCCTAATTTTTCTCTTCTGACTAAACCTCTCTTGTAGTTAACCACTAAGGATGTGCATGAACCTCTACCCTGGACTGATGAATGTCAGGAAGCTTTTGACTCTCTAAAATCTGCGCTTTGTTCTGCACCCATCTTGGGTACTCCTGACTACCGAAAACCTTTTGTGCTTTATGTACACGAGGTGGATGGTTGTTCGCTTTCTGTGCTAACACAAGGATTTGGTGGTAAGCAAAGACCTAGTGCTTATTTCTCAGCGGTGTTGGATATTGTCGCCAGAGCATTTCCTAGCTGTTTGAGAGCTGCTGCTACTGTTGCAGTGCCCATTCGACAATCGGAAGGGCTCGTTCTGAATACTGACCTCAAAGTGATGGTACCGCACGCTGTGGATACATTATTGAACAAAACGAAGAGCCTGCACCTTACGAGTGCGCGTCTTACTGGATACAAATTGACTTTGTTTGCTCCCCATATTACAATTAAGCGGTGTGCCACTCTGAATCCTGCCACGTTGCTACCCCTCCCTTCGGACAAGAAAAATAATGACGTACATGATTGTATATTTCGGACTGAAGAAGAGACGAAGGGACAGGTATATCTCACAGACATTCCTCTATCTGACCCCCAAGGGGAATTGTATGTGGATGGCTCTTGCTTCAAGTTACCAGATGGCATGACAACAGCTGCATATGCGATTACAACCCTCCGCACTGTAGTTGAGGCTTCTCGAGTACCCTAACACTCAGCACATGCAGCTGAGATAGTGGCATTGCTGTGGGCCTGTGAGTTGAGTGAAGGATTGAGAGTAAACATTTACACAGATAGCCAATACGCCTTCGGCGTGGCTCATAGTTTCGGCCGGCTGTGGGCGGAGAGGGGTTTTCTCACTTCCCATGGTCAGAGAATACAACATGGCCCTTTGATTTTACGATTACTAACAGCATTGACATTACCAGAAAAGGTGGCTGTAGTTAAATGCAGTGCATATAAGACAGTAGTAGATGCAGTCGGTGAGGGAAATGCCTTTGCCGATCAGGTAGCAAAGGAAACTGCCAAATCCAAAATGTCCTCGATGTTTGTAATTACCTCTGCTAAATGGGTTGCGGAAACAGAGATGTTTGACAACACTATGGAGAGTGTCCGAGAGATACAGAAAGAAGCTACTCCTGCTGAACTGGCTCATTGGGAAAGGGAAGTGGGGAGATTAGACGAAAACGATTGTTGGATTGATTTGACGGCAAAACAGAGATGGTTGTTGCCCAATGCATTGGTTAATGCTGTAGTAACTATGGCACATGGTCCAGCACACATCGGGGCAAAGGGCATTTGTGCACTTTTGTATCCTGTGTGGAATAATCCTAATATACCAAAGACTGCTGCCCATTTGGTTCAATACTGCATGATTTGTTTGCAACATAATCCTGGAGGCATGGAACCTGTTCTTAGTGGGAACTTTGCACCACCATCTTTGCCTTTTGAGGTGCTCCAAATGGATTATATCCAACTGGAACGCGTGAATAATCTAAAGTATGTCCTGGTCGTGGTGTGCGCCTTTAGTAAATGGGTGGAGGTCTACCCAACCAAAGAAAATACTGCTCTGGCAACAGCAAAATCTTTGATAAAGGAGTCCTTCCCACGTTACGGCTTACCTCAGGTGATCTGGACAGATAACGGGGGACACTTTAATGCAGATCTTATCAGTCATGTAGAAGTTTCATGCTGCACGACACCCCCAGTCTGTGGGACTGGTTGAGAAGTATAATGGAATACTGAAATTGAAACTGGCCAAAATCCAAGAGGGTACTGGGCTGAAGTGACCCGATGCCCTCCCATCACCATTGATGTCTTTAAGAGTTATCCCACATTCCCGATCTGGCTTGTCACCATATGAGGTCATCTTTGGACGACCAGCCAATGTTTGGGGTGTCCCGAGACCCAAAACGTTTCGTGATATTGATTATCCTATGATGACAGATTATCTGTATACTTTGACTAAAGATCTCCATTCCATTCATCAACAGGTATCAGCAGTGTTGCAGCCCCTGTCGGAGGGTCCCGGACATCGTTTGGAGCCAGGACAGTGGGTTCTGGTCCGCAACTATCAGCGAAACTCCAGCTTGGACCCTTGGTGGTCGAAGCCTCAAGAGATTCTTTTGGCCACGCGGACGGTGGTGAAGGTGGACGGCAAGAGACATTGGATCCATGTCTCCCACGTTAAAAATTTGCCTCTCCCGCTTCATTATGATCAGCGGACCCAGGAAGGAATTTTTACCCGGGAGAGAGAACAAGCCCCTCTTTTTGTCCCTTTTTCTGATGCCCTGGAAGTTGGAGAAGGGCAAGGAGAAGGAGCAGTGGGCTCGAAAGGGGCTTCGTCATCTGCACCAGTAATTGCCCCAGATTCTGTTGCCCCTACAGTTGAACGAAAGATTCATGATATTCCTGTTGCAACAGATGTATCCTTCTCTGTTTTGTTCTCTGATCAGGAAACGCCTGGCCATGTTCGATACAATCTGCGGCCCAGAAAAAAAACACGGTACCCCAGATGAAGATGGAAGGAGATAGGGAAAGACTTGAGTAATAGGGTTAGTTAGAAACCTTCCTGGGGTACTGAGCAAGACACTGGACTGAACACGTTGAGAGCCTGGAACATTTTGTTTGTTGTGTTCAGAAAGAAAGGCTGAATTTCCTGAAAAAGGAGCCCAGATTGTGTTTTCTTTAAGAGTTGTGTCAAAACATAACTCCAACGTGAGGATTATGTTTTGATTTTCTTTGTGATGAACAATAGGAGTGTTATATTCTGTAATAGTTATACTATTATGTAACCTTTAGTCCTGTCTCTTTAACTGCATGAGACATGTTATGTTTCTGTATACATTCCATATTCTGAACAGAGCTTTGCTCATGCAGCATTCTGCACTTCTTGTCAGTTGTAACCTGGATACTGCTGTACTAGGATATGATGCTGTGCTGTTAAATAAATCTCTTGAAAATCAAGCTTTTCCTGGATTATTACAGTTTTTGGCGACGAGGACAACCTTACTCCAGCCATCTTCAGCACAGGAGCGGAGTTTGGACCCATTACTGCAACTTTGGAACAATTTGGAAGTTCTGGGATTTTTATTGGCTGTTTATTTGTTAAAGTAACCTTTTGTTTTCATTCTTCTGCAAGAAATATTATTTCCAAGAAGAGTTCCTGCTGGTCTGTGTTTGGAAAGTACTTTATACTTGTTTTCACATCGTTTTACATTGTGTGCATCTTTCAACTTTCCTGTTACCTGCAACTCGCTAACAACGTTCTTCTCCTTGGAATGTTTTCTTCTGCTGCCTGGTAACCACTTGCATCTTCGCGTTCCACAAGTGTCTTCGTACTTGAAGAAACGTCATCACGGAGCGTGAGTGATCATCACATGAGCCGGGTCAGAAGGACGAAGAAAATGTCACGTCATCACGTAGCATAAGGAAACGTCAAGGAAACGTCATCGCGCATGTGAAGGTCACATCATCACGCAGCGTAAGGAAACCTCAAGGAAACGTCATCGCGCATGTGACATGATTCACGCAACGTGCAACGTGCCTCCATTTTCTTTTCCTTTTGTTTCTATGTCACCTCCTGTCGGCAATTTTGTTGGATTAACACGAACATCGAACACCTTCGCATTTGCTTAGCGCTCCCATATTTGATTATTAAATATTGGCGCTTGCAGTTTGTTGCCAATTTTGTTTAGTTTAAGCATTTTTGGATTACTTTTGCTGCTGTTCACTTCAAATTACTGTCAAGTTCCATCACAGCGCCTAGCAGCATAGCAGATTGAGTGGAAGACATCGATGGATTCTTTCTTCTATTCCAATGTTTACAAGTACATTGACAACTCAGAATTTTAATTTTATTTCATAATCTTTTGTTTAGTGCCAACTATTGCTAACTGATATTTATTTGTTTTTCTTTTTTTGAGCTCATTTTATTTGAGCAAGTATTTTGAGCTTTCTGCACTGTGTTTTATGCTATTTTATTTAAGCCTAATTTGAATTTCTTGTACATTGTAACAATGCAGTTTGATCCTCCTGCTAAGTTTTTACAGATCAAGGGTGATCCTCCCATGCCTTGGTCAAAGTGGAAGGAGGAATTTTTCAATTATATGAGAGCTATTGATGGAGAACGTATGGGGGCAGAAAGAAAAAAAAGTATTCTACTGCACTGTTTAGGTTCTGAGGGCCAAGAGATTTTTTGAACTTTACCCCAGTTATCAGTTCCTACTGGTAGTGGTGATACTTTGAATGTTTATACTGAAGCCCTTGGTAGATTAGAGAAAAGATTTAAACCCACAGCTAATATCGCTATAAATCGTTTCAAATTTTACACTAGAGCACAAAAACAGGAGGAATTGTTTGATGACTTTCTCACTGCTTTAAGAGCATTAACCTTACATTGTAATTTTGGCGCTATGTCCGATGAAATGATCCGTGACCAGATCATTGTTCATGTTAAAAACAAAAAGGTTCAGGATAAATTATGGTGTATAGGTGACCCTAACTTGGAAGAAACGATTGCCATCGCTAAATCCACGGAAATGTCAGAAAAATGGATGGATATAGTAGTTAAACAAAGTGCTAACTCTAGTAAAACCAATACGGAAGAAGAAGTATGCATTGTAAAGCCCAAAGTGGATGGCAAAAATTGTATTCCTACACAAGTGAGAACAAAGAATGCTTATAGTATCAATAACAGAAGAACAGATTTTACTAATAGTTCTGTGTCATGTTTTAGGTGTGGTAGCAAATCACACATTGCTTCTTTCCAGGGATGTCCTGCTATGAAAAAAACATGTAATGTTTGTGGTAGGTTGGGACACTTTAGTAACGTTTGTAGAGAAAAACGTTATAATGCCCAATGGCGAGCAGGACAATCACGTCCACACACTAACACTATTACTCCTACAAACGTTTGGTCCATTAGCGATGTTGAGGATGTAAAACAGGACCTTGATAGAGGGTATGTTGTGTCTATTGTTCAAAGTGGGTGTGTAGTGTTAACCAGTAAGAAATCTCCCAAATGCGTTTTTCATAACCTTTCTATTGCTATTGAGCTTATGGTAGATTCTAGTTCCCCGTGGACCATAATTACTAAGGAATACTTTAATGAAAAATTACAAGATGTATGTGATATTTCTAACTTACAATCATCGGACATAATAGCAGAAGGCTTCAATGGGAACAAAATTGATATTGAAGGATTTTTAAAGGTCCCGTTAAGTTTTAGGGGAAGGTTAGCTCACATCAAATTATACATTGCTGTGAAAGGAGTCAATGTGCTTGGTTGGCATGACCAATGGGAACTTGGCATCAAATTAAATCCACGTGCCAAGGATCTCTCTCTCTTTGTAGTGAGCAAGAAATGATAAATGCTATTTGTCTTAGTGGGGAAGAAAAAAATGGTATCTCATTTTGGAGCAACAAGTTTGACATAGTTTTCTGTGATCAGTTAGGAAAATTGAAAAACTTTGCAAATAAGATTGTGTTGAAGGAAGGGGCACTTCCAGTTATAAAAAGTTAAGAGGGGTTCCTCTAAATGTTAGAGATGAGTTAAAGGAAATGTTAAATGATTTGCTGAAGGACAACATTATAGAGCCCATTGAGTCATCAGAATGGGTTTCGCCCATAGTGCTGATGCGGAAGCCCGACCAAAAATTGAGGGTCTGTATTGATTTGAAGGCACTTAATTCCAATATTATCATTGATTGTCATCCCCTTCCCAACATTAATGAGCTTCTTTCCCTTTTTGATGGTGCGCAGATCTTCTCCACATTGGATCTTAGGTCAGCGTACCATCAAATTGAGCTTACTGAAGAATCTAAAAAATATACAGCCTTCATCACTCCTATGGGACTTTTTCAATACAAAAGGATGCCTTTTGGGTTGGCATCTGCCGCCTCTGTCTTTCAACGGGTTATGTTCCAAATTTTTAGAGACCTTGATTTGTTTGTAAAGTGCTCCCAGGATGACATCTTGTTTTTTTCGAAAAATGAGGTAAAGCATGCTTCACTCTTACATGAAGTGCGTAGTAGACTGGAGAGGTATGGTCTTACCCTCAAAGCACACAAATGCAAACTTTTTAGGAAATCTGTTGAGTACTTGGGCCATACATTATCGGGGGAAGTTTTAATTCCTAAAAAATCAAATGTAGAAGCCATTCTCAGTGCTCCAGCCCCAAGCAATAAGGAACAACTGCTGTCCTTTTCGGGCATGTGTGAGTATTACAGCAAATTTGTGGTTAATTTTGCTACCAAAATGGAGCCATTAAGAAGATTACTAAGGCAAAATAATGCATTCGTTTGGGAAAAACTGAGCAAGAAAAAGCATTCACTGATATTAAGAACGATATTGTCAATTCGCCAACTTTGAAACCTTTTAGGATGGGTAGGAAATGTATCATCACCACTGACGCAAGTTTGTATGGTTTAGGGTGTGTGTTATCTCAAACGGATGGTGTCATAGAATGGAATGTGGCCTTTTCTTCTAGGACCTTGAGTGAGACGGAGCGCAGTATGCGGTTATTGAGCGAGAGCTGCTTTCTTGTGTGTGGGCCATTGAACATTACAGGATTTATATATGGGGCAGCAAGTCTATCCTGAGAACCGACCATAAGCCGCTTGTACATATTTTATCGGTTGGTGGAGGTTGGAACTCCACGGCAAGAATTGCACGCTTGGCATCAAAGTTACAGGAATACAATTTTATAGTAGAATACATTCCTGGAAAAAAAATGTTACTGCTGACTGTCTGTCACGGCTTCCTCGTGAAAGTAAGGGAGACAATGTTAATGGACTTAGGGAGATCGATTTCGTTTTAGGTTTATCTGATTTTGTGTCTCCTCAGTATCAAGATATCACTGAACAGTTTTGGATGAGATGTCAAGATGAGGATGAGAAATTGGTAATGTTAAAGAAATATCTTTTAGAGGGTTGGCCCAACAAAGCCAATGTCAGGGATGATATACTTCCATTTTATAATGTGGCAGACGAGTTATGTTGTGAAGGTGAATTGATTTTCAAATCTGACAAATGTATTCCGCCACGTGGTGTACAAGAGCTGATACTCAAGTTAGCGCACAAAACCCATCCTGGGATCTCGGCCATGAAGCGTCTGATAAGGTTAAATTTTTGGTGGCTAGGGATGGACAGGTTTATTGACCGTACTGTTAGAGAGTGTAGCGAGTGTTGTACCAAGGATAACTTGCTAAAGTTGTATGTTCCACCTCTTAAAATGGTGAAATGGCCAGAGTTTCCTTGGAACAAAATAGCTTTTGATATTTCAGGCCCTTTTCATGTTTTACCAGAAGCCTCACGCTTTGCATTAGTCATAATAGACTACCATTCTAAATGGCCAGAAGTGACATTTGTGGCTAAAGTAACTTCTGAGGTTGTTATTTCCTTTTTCAATGAAGTTTTTGCAAGAGAAGCATGCCCTTCTGTTTTAGTGTCTGACAATAGTGTGCAGTTAGTTTCATCTGAGATGCAATCATTTTTACAGACCTGCAATATTAAACATGTTCAGACATCTCTTTATGAACCACATGAGAACGGGCAGGTTGAGCGCTTCAACCGAGTATTAAAGAGTTTTGTTGCTGATGCTATTAAGGAGAGAAGTAATTGG
The DNA here is from genome assembly GCF_964263255.1 of Lissotriton vulgaris. Lineage (NCBI taxonomy): Eukaryota > Metazoa > Chordata > Amphibia > Caudata > Salamandridae > Lissotriton > Lissotriton vulgaris. Next base: position 1,085,019,774 of record NC_141694.1, on the reverse strand, counting down.
TTAAATGTGCTTAGGGAGAAGCTTTGGACTTATCGTATAACTCCTCATACCACCACGGAAGTTAGTCCTTTCAAACTACTTAAGGGTAGAGATCCTGCATCAGATATATGTCCCTGGTGGTTTAAGGAGAAATGTAAAAATTTGGGAGAGGATGAGGTTCACATCCAAAAAATTGCGAACAAAGTTAGTTGTAAACAAAGTAAGTCAGCAGTGTGGTACAATAGGAAGTGGAAGACAAGAGAGCATAGTTTGGGTGTTGGTGATTGGGTTAGGATCTTGAAACCTTTCATGGTTAGCAAGGGAATGAGTAAGTATGGTAGACCAATTCAAAACAAAAGAGTGTTCAGTAACTCTGTCATCACTCAAGATGGCAAGGTCTGGAATGTGAGCAAGGTTGCTAAATGTCCAACACGAAATGATGTACAGTTTCAGTCTCAGGGTAATTTTGGTCTGTGTGATAGTTCCAATGGTGAGACTAGATCTGGTTCTATTCTGACTCAGTAGCATCAAGAGTCAAAGATGATATGCGTGTCAGAAGAAGACCCACTGCTTTACAGGATTTTGTATGATATGTATATTTTGTTTATTTATTTAATGAGGGAGATGTGTTACCTTTAGTCCTGTCTCTTTAACTGCATGAGACATGTTATGTTTCTGTATACATTCCATATTCTGAACAGAGCTTTGCTCATGCAGCATTCTGCACTTCTTGTCAGTTGTAACCTGGATACTGCTGTACTAGGATATGATGCTGTGCTGTTAAATAAACCTCTTGAAAATCAAGCTTTTCCTGGATTATTACAAGGAGCCTGCCTGTGAGGCTCCAGACGGACACAGGAAAGAAGAACCCTCTGGCAGGTTGGACTGCATTGCCCAAGTTTAGTTTTGGACTTTTAGCTAACATGTACCCTTTTGCCCGTTTTGTTCCTGAAGAGGAGTGCCCTCTTGAACCCCGTTATTACCCTACCTATATGCCTATTTTTTCTAGTTGGACCATGCGGGTCAAAGTAGCCTTTGTGGTCACAATAGCGATTTTGTTAATAATATTAATGAGTGTGTTTGTATATTTGGAATTTCGTCATCCTATGCATATTGTCTTGGTAACAACTACCCCGCCTCCAAAACATCTATTTTATACTTTAGCCCGCATAAGGAAAGGCACCGTCAGACTTAAAATAAAAATGTATTTGTTGAAATGCTTCATCAAACGTATAGTGCTACGAATACAACAAACTGTTGGGTTTGCGGCCTTCTGCCCTCTGTAATGCACAAACATGATCTATTTATCTCTCAGCCGTTATCATACTTGGGAAGTTGCGAAGCTTGGTTTAAGTTGTTATCTATGATGAACATGCATTATGCTGTAGATACTAAACGATATTCAGAAAAAGACTATGAGATGATCCTAGCATACATAGAAGTACATCAAGGTTTTGTCCCACAGGGAAATGAAGGGGAAGGGTCATTAAATCCAAATGCCTGCATGAATTTATATACCGATTATGAGAATGTTACCTGGTTGAAAACTGAAATACTTGACTTTGAAGAGTTTAATTTTACCCAGTATTTTCAGAAATTTCAGGAAAGAAATGTTACAGATAACAAAGCAATCCCAGTGCCCATATTAAACAGTACTTCAGAATTCTGTGTTCAGAGAGCAGGATACATTCAGTAGGAGAAAGTCGATGTAATTATGCCTTTCGGCAGCGCACCTTCAGTAGTCCTCCATTGTTGAGTTCCCCTAATGTATATTTTGTCTGTGGAGAAAATGTATATACATGGCTTCCCCGTGGATGAGCTGGCCATTGTTATTTGTCCTTTTTGTATCCTCCAGTATACATAGCCCCCTCTAATTATCATAAGAATCATCGATTAGATAAATGGAGTCTGTCACTTGTCAGAGATAAGAGAGAGATTGATACCACCGACATAGATCAGACAGATACTCCTGAGCAGCATTTTATTAACATTGAAAAGGGGTTGTTTCCTATTTGGGGTCCCATCATTACCAGTAAGGAAGTGAGGCGTCCGTCTAGAGTAGTCGAAAGGGTAATCAGTACCACTGCAGGTATATTGACCAATCTAACCGTAGAGCTTCAAGCAACTAGGCTTGTCTCGCTTCAGAATAGAATGGTTTTAGATGTGATCCTGGCCAACTGAGGAGGAGCATGCCGCGTGATCGGCAACTCCTGTTGTGTATATATCCCTGACTCCGCCCCCTCTGTTCATTTGGCCATTCAAAAGTTACCCCGTTTGGCCTCTGAAGTGCATACCGATACTGTAACCTGGTCTTTATCCGGTTGGTTTTGGGGTCTGTTGTCCACCTGGGGATGGAAAATTTTGATGGTACTAGCGTGTATAGTTGGTATCATATTCACCTGCTGTCTCTGCATGCATTGTGGGCCTGCTTGTTGCTCTTACTGTGCTGCTAAGCTCGCCTCTTCTGTGACTAGTCCTTCTCCGGCAGCAGTAAAAGCTCAATTAGTTCAGCAGGAAATAAAGGATATTATGCAGATTGATGAAGGGATTTTTGAAGACTGACTTCCTTTTTAATTAGCTACATCATGCTAAAAGGGCGGTTCTGAGGGATAAAAATCCAATTCCCCTATATTAGCAGTATTAGTCATATCTATATATTGTGTTAGCATGATATATCTATATACTCTTTGCGTTTTATATGCATAATACCTAACCTATATCTGTTTAGCTAGTTGATAAGGATATATGCTGTTAATGTGTTCTGTTTACATCGAGTAGGCCGAGAGCCATACAGACGCCATCTTTTCTCTGCCTGTGCTATGTCCGAGCAGTGATCACGTGTTACTCTCAAATAGTTGTCAGTCCCCAGTTCAGTTGAGTTACTGAGAGCAGCTGAATACACACCATTCTTCCTCTATCCAGGACTCAAGGTCGCATCTGGCTTTAGGTGTGATGAGCGCATTTCTAAAGGCGCTGTGCCTGCACTCCTGGGCACCGAGACGAAAGGGAGTCACCCCTCCTGACCTCCCCAATAATAACTAAGCAGAGCTTTAAACTAACCATGTGTTCCATATATGGTACTTCCTCGAGGCCCAACAGCCAAGTAGTGTTTTTTCGGTGTTTTACGGTGACTTCATGCACTGTGCTGAAAGTATATATGTGCTGTTTTGAATGTAAGCCAGCAGTCTTCTCCGCACAGCTAATGGGTGAGGGTTGGAGAGGTTCCTCTATAGAGTATTTTGCATAATAAACGATTGAACTTTCTTCACTGCCAACTGACTGGTTATTTGGTAATCGGTATTGGGGCTATTGGTAGGTATAGCTCCTTATGTTATTTTTACGGTACGTCACACTGCCATGTCGACTTGGCCAAATGCACCCATTAGCCAGTCCTTAAACCTTCCCGTTGCTTCATGTTAGACACCCCTATGGTAGGCCCAAGGTCAGGGTGCATTGTAAGTATAAGGTAGGACATGCTCTGATGTGTGTAGCATGTTCTAATAGTGAATTACAGCCATTTTCGTTTTTCACTATAGAATGCTACCTGTTCTTGTAGGCCAGAATGGGCAGTTAGATTATTACATTCTTATAATCCTAACTGACTCAGGGAACATGGTAGAAATTCAAATTTAGTATGCCTGAACTCGGATTGATAAAATACATCTTTTAGTAAAATTGATTTTAATATTCTGCGTTTGAAAATACCACTTTTAGAAAGTAGGTATTTTCTTGACTAACTGTCCAGACCTGCCTCTGCTAGGTTGTGTATTCCTTGTCTGGGTTTGTGAGTGACAGGGCTGGGGAATTCCAGGAGACAGGCTGGGGCAGCCTGGTATGAATAGAGAGATCTGCATCTAGATGGGAGGGAGGAGTTGCACCTGGGACCTGAATAGGGCTGGGCCTTCCCTCTACAATGCTGGCTCCACCTCCTGTGGCTTGTCTGATGTCTCTGCCCTGCACTGTGAAAGGAGAGGAGGAATCATGTCAACGGAGTGCTCCAGACCTGTACTTTCCCTCCCCTATGCAGGCTCCACCTCCTGTGACTTGTCTGATGTCTCAGCCCTGCAATGTGAAAGGAGAGGAGGAATCATGTCAACAGAGTGCTCCGGAACTGGTTTGGACTCTGCCTTCGAGAACAAAGGATTTTGGGGTATAAATATTGGGACCCTGATCCCAAGAAATTAGATCACTTCTAGACAAGAAACCTTTTGCCAAGGAGAAGAACCAAGGAAGCTGCAGGAGTTTGACTGCACCTTTGCCAGTGTGCTGTTTGCTGGGTTGACCTGCAGTGGTTGCTTCACTGCCAAGGAAAGGAGAAGTAACTTTTTAAGGACATTCATCATTTACAGAATATTCTCCAAGGGCTTGAACTGTGATTGCCTCCTGCTGAAGTCTCAGGGGCAAAATACTTAATCTCCAGCTCGCCTCTGAATTTCCTTGCTAGGAATTCTCAACTCCAGACATTTGCGTGTCGCTGGGAGCTGGAAGCGCGACGCATCAACAGGAAGCGTGTTGCCGCCGCAGATGAAATCGTCGCATCGCCGGAGAAGCGAGCCTGCGCCGCATCTCCCTGGAAGCATGTGTTCATCAAAGCTGCCTGCAGTCGCATCACCGGATGCTGGACTTGGCCCTTCTGGCAGGTTCACCCCTGAACTTTTTACCTTTTAATGTTACATCATTATAGTGATTTCTGGTCTTTGCGCACTGTGGCGCAGTGTAAAGTGTGTGCGCTCTCCGAGTGCGTGTGTGAGATTGACCTGCCCTCCCATAGGAATGCATGGGGGATATGTTTGTCCATGGTAATTCCTGATGCGTGGGGAGTGCAAGGTTGAGTTTGGTATGTGCGAACTCGTGAGATTGAATGCTGCACGATGATGTGTGCGGCGTTCATGTGTCTAGGGTGGAAGTGCCCCTTCTAGAAGTTGGCCTGTATGTGAATTGGCTGTCTGGCTTGTGTTTGGCTGGAGCTGCCTGGTGAGCCTGGCTCCAGGAGTCAGGATGGGTCTGCCCCGGTGGTGAGTGGAGAGACCTGCATGATTGATGTGAGGGAGGAGTGCATGAATAGGGCTGGGCTTTCCCCACACAATGCTGGCTCCGCTCCCTGTGGTGCGACTGATGACCCTAGCCTGGCCAGTGAATGGGGAGAGGGGCTGAGCAAAACAAAGTGCTCCAGAACCAGCTGCGTCTGGTTTTCCCCCACCCTGCACCCTAGAGACAAAGGGATTTTGTGTCTAAAATGAGGCTGTGACCTCATGTTCAATGTTCTTGTTTCCTGACTTCAATCTACCAGGGGCGTGCTGCTGCTGGGGCCCAGGGGAAGGCTTGCCTCCCTGAGCCCTGCCTAGCACCTGGATGCCCTGGATGCCCTGGATGCTGGAGGACTTCTTTTGGACCCCTTTTGGACTTTTGCCCTTAAAACATTTCCCAGGACCTTTTGCCAGATGGGAGCGCTGTATTTTTACTTTTGGTTGCTGTGGCCCCTTTGCTATGAGAGCCCTTCTTTGGGGGCTTGAGGGCTGCCGTGCTCCCTAGCGCTTTGTGAGTGCTTTATTTTAAACCGTCCTGTTCCTGGTGTGCAGGTGCCCACCCGGCGTTTTGACCGATCTATTTTGTGTGCTTTTCTTTTTAAATTCGCAGGAGCCTACCCTGAGTTATGCCCTGATATTCGGAAGGTGCCTACCCCTCTTCTGTGCATTTTTACCCAGCTTATTTAATTAAGGAGCCATGCGGGTGCCACCCCGCTTATTATTATTTTAATTCAGCAGGTGCCACCCTGCATCTTCCTTTCTTGAATAGACTAAGGCGGGTGGCCACCCCGCAATCCTGTGGTATTTTTAAACTCCGAGGGAGCCTACCCCTCGTACTGTCCAACAAAAAATCCCCGCCGGCCCGGGTGCACCCCCGTGACATCACCAGCAACGCCGCACTGGGATTGGATCCAGAGCGGGGCGTTGCCTAGCAACGGGAGGGCTCGCGGCCGGAGGGAAGGTTGATTGTAGCTGGGGGGGAGGACAGGAGCCTACCCCGCCTCCCCGAGTGCTGGAGAAAAGTCCCGGGTCCAGAGGGGGCCCGGGTGAAGAGCGAGGCTGCCGCGGGCAGTGAGGCACACACGGAGAGAGTCCCCGAGGAGAGGTGGGGGCTCTCCTGCCTATCCCGTGTATCCAAGCAACGCGGTGACCTCCTGTGGAACCCGGTGAGTAATGGCTGGGCAGGGGGCACGGCTGCATGGCGCTACCGCTTCCCAGAGGGGGCAAGGTTATTTCTACAGCCCTGTGTGGCTCTGACATTGGGGGCAAGTTCTCTCCCGCCATTGGGACTACTTAGTTAAGGCCCCAGCGAACACCACCTTCTGGGGGCCAGATTCCCCTTCATGATTCTCGTGGGCATGTTTGTTTATCGCCAGTGGCTCCTAGGGGCGCAGTTATTTTGAGAGCCAGGTGGCTCACAGGGGCACATTGTCTATTTTACTCGGCCCCACCATGGCTCCCCCGCATTCCTGAGAAGGCCCAGAAGCCTGAGAGCTCCAACATTTGGGGCCATATTTGATTACGTAAGGAGCCAGGGTGCTCCAGGGGCAAAGTTGATTCCAGAGCCAGAGTGCTCTAAGGCCCCTACTTTTCGCTAGAGCCTAGAAGGCTCCCACGTGTGGCAGTTTTGTTCTGAAGGGCTAGTGAGAGCCCCATGCCGCATTATTGTCCTAGAGCCTAGAAGGCTCCCCCATGTCACAGTCTTGATTCCCAGCTGCCCAGCAAGTAGTGGGCAGCTGCTTTGTTTAGGTTTTCTTCTAGGGACATGTACTTTGGACTCAGGAGTGAGTCGCACTCCTTCATCCCTACCTTGGCCCTCCCCAGCTGCGCAGCACTTAGTGGCAGCTGCAGCGTTTAGGCCCTGTTCTTGTCCCCCAGCTGCCCAGCAAGTGGTGGGCAGCTGATGCGTTTAGGTTTTGGCGCAACCTGGACCTTGATGTGAGTTATGGGCTACATGTGTTTCCTGCGCTAATGTGATTTATGTGCTGTTATGATTTATGCGCTAATGCTTGGGTGTTAGGAAATGTACTGTGTGTAGTATGTTTTGCTTCTGGCCTATACCCCTAAAGGTATTTTTATGCTTAGGTGGTTGTTTTTCCTAGTATAGTCATGCTAGTGAGTTCATGGTTCCCTGCGTGATATTTTCCTAAGGTGGTTAGGGTTGCGCAGGTGGTACTTACCGTTTACCAGTGGTTACTGGTTGTGTGCTACATTTGCTATTTGGTGCTACAAATATAATATGTTCTAAAAGTGCTTATTCCTGACAGTGGTCCATGTGGCCCTGTCCCATGTACATAATCCCCTGTGAATTCCGCCCGTGCCTATGGCACATTGTAAAGAGTGTGTTTATTATCTAACCTGTTTTGTAATACAAAGGCTATTTTTACATATACCTTGTGTGGAGTTCCTTTTGTGGGGGGCCTGGGATGTTGTTGCTGGTGGGTGGGTGCGTGCGCAAATGCTTTACACATCGCCTCTGAGATAAGCCTGACTGCTCGTGCCAAGCTACCAAGAGGGTGAGCAGGGGTTATCTTGGCGGGTGACTTCCTTGCCCTGACTTAGAATGGTGGTTTCTGCCTGGCTTTGGCCCAAGCCTCAGCCAACCAGAAAAACCCATTTCTAACAACGGAGAAGTGAGAGAGTAGCCATCGCATCACCGGAGAAGCGTTTTGCAGGGCCTGTTGTGGCTCCAAAGTACAGAGTCATCGCAAGGCTGCCAGGGCGTCATCGCATCGTCATCTCATCACAGCATCAAGGGCGCCATCTTCTCGCATCGCAACCGGATGACCGCATCGCATCAAGGCGCCATCTTGCACACTGCAATTGGCCCGCAGGCTGATAATCTATGCATCACCTCCGCACCGGTAAGGCTCACAACGCATCCCCTACTCTGCGCAAGCATTGAGGCACGACGCATAATCTCCCCCGGATCACGGAACCGACGCATCTACCCTTTTGCAAGCCTTTTTTTAACTTTGCGTTACGCATCCAGGTACTTTGAAGAGAACTTTGGGGCATATTATCAAGGGGGTTTATCTCCGCTTTTTTGGCTTTCAAAGCCAAGAAAGCGGAGATAAAATTATCTCCCTATTACCAAGCTGTCGCTAACACCAGTTAGTGACAGCTAATAGGAGATAGCGACCATCTTGGGCCTTGCTTTGCATGTCAGTGATATTTATCACTAATGACATGCAAAGTGGGCGCGCCAAGATGTTAGCGACTGGAAACAGTCTCTGACATCGCTATCTCCTATTACCAACTTTTGGAGATATTCGCGCTAAGCGCGAATATCTCCAAAAGCTAACACCTGCCCTGAGCAGTTCTTAGCCATGTTATCCAATGGGAGGTGGATAACATGGCTAAGAGCATTTGCTCGATAATGCATGAATATCGCTGACTTTTCAGCGATATTCATGCATTTCGGCCGTTTTTTTATCGCATTTGCGATAAACCTTGTTAATAGCAAGGTTTATCTGCGATAAAAATCGCCGATGTGCGGCAATAATTTTTGTCTCTAAACAAGTTAGAGACAAAAATTATCGCTAGTTGTTGGTAATATGCCCCTTTGTTGCATTGATCATCAACTTGAACTAAGCAACTTTAATCATCTTTTAAGTAATCTTAAGTGTAGTATTGTGGATTTTTGTCATTTGTTGTCTTGTGTTAAGTCTATATAAAGAATACTTATTTTTATAAAACCTGAGTTGTGTCCATCTGTAGTGTTTTCACTGTATTACTGTGTATATCCACAAATGCTTAACACACTGCCTCTGAGATAAGCCTGTCTGCTTGTGCCAAGCTACCAAGGGGGTGAGCAGGGGTTATTAAGGAGTGTAATCCCCTTATCTTGACTTAGAAGTAAAGGTCCCTATTTGGACAAAGGTGAATACCATTGCCAACTAGAGACCCCCAGATCTAACAGCTTGCAAATATCTGTGAAGGCAACACTCCATGCCTTCACCATTGTCTACGCCTATTCTGAGGGCCCTATTCAGTGTGTACATGAAGAGCTCCACCTCTCCATTAGTCTGGGCCACTGAGATGTCACGTTTCAGTGCTTAACATTCAGTGATTGCATATACTTTCCGCATTCTTGTTCCTGAAATGGGGGTCAGTTGTCTGTTTTTATCTTGTCTGGGAGTCCCAGCATCACAAATACCTTTTCCAACATGGTCCTTCACCTTGGAGAATGCTGTGGACTGTATAATTGCAACCACAGGGTATTTGGTGTGGCTGTCAATGTTCATGGCTGAGAGCCGTCTATCCAGGAAACTCTCAAAGTCCATCTTGAGGTGGGACCATGGTTGCATACAATGTTCCTCTATGACAACTGGTTCCAGGGCTGGGGCTCAACTGGTGATCACACATAAATGGTGTCCCCTCACTTCTTTGTCCAGCATAGTGTCCATGACAGGGAACCACACCTTGTCTCTCATCCAAGCTTTAGTCTTTACCACTCCCTGGTGGCCCTGGTGAGCCAAATCGACAACCCAGACTTTTGAGTCTGTGGTATGATGACCTGTCTTCCTCTTAGTAGCAAGCCTTCACAGCTAGTACTCAGTTAATCTTGCCCGTGCCAGAGCTGGCACATTGTCCTTTGTACCCTCTCCCCCAATGATTTGTATCCATCAAAGAAGTTGTGTCTTTGCTTCCTCAGGAGTGCTTCTTTTGCCTTCAAGAGGCTCATTTTAGCAAAGGTTGCTTCCATGACTTTGCATCCTGCACCAAAATCTCCGCAAAATCTTCTGCTCCTTCACCTTCCTCAGCAATCTCTGGCCCCGGTTCTCCCTGTGGATGTCTTGACAAGTAGTCAGCCGGGTTGTTGACCCACAAGCAGTGCAGTACCTCAAATGGGTAGGGTTGTAGCTGTAATGCCCACTGCTCGATGCTAGGTGGTGCGTGCCGGGATGTCCCTGCGAACAGAGCAACCAGTGGCTTGTGGTCAGTGATAAACCATAACTGTTGCCCAGCAAGCTATAGGAGGAAGTGGTGGCAGGCCCACCATATTGCCAGCGACTCACGCTCAATCTGCGTGCACTTGGCCTCCATGTTGGACAGTGCTCTACTGGCAAGTGTGATCAGGACCCAAGACCCTTCACTCTTTCCCTGTAGCGGTACAAAAGGGGGTGGTGATGGACGGAGCATCTGAATCAATCAAACACTCACACCCAGTCAAAAGATCTGGGTTTAATCCATCACAGTTCTTTAGCCCAAGCTTCCGAGCTTGTTTCCGGTCCAGGGAAGGCATGGCTTGGCAGTTCGGGCTGGACTGTTCCCATGAGGCACAGGGTCAGACTGATTTGCATATAGCCATGTCTGAACTGGGGTGGCAGAGTGGGCTAAAGAACGGTGATGTATTAAACCCAGATCTTTTGACTGGGTGTGAGTGTTTGATTGATTCCGATGCTCCGTCCATCACCACCCCCTTTTGTACCTCTTTCCCTGTAGCAGCACAGACGGTAGCCACATTGGGCTTATATCGACAAAAAGGCCTGCCTGGTTCTTTGATTGAAATAGGCCATGGTGGCATCCGCCAGTAGCACCTTCTTTATTTGGCAGAATGCCCGGTCAACTCATGAGTCCCACTCCCATACTGCATTAGCTCTCATCAATCTTCTCAGTGGATCGGACATGGTCACCAGGTTAGAGATAAGCCTTTAACAGTAAATAGCCATCCTCATAAAACTCTGCACTTCAGTGGCATTGCATGGGACAGACACTAATCTTAGTGCCTCCACCTTCTTTGGGTCATCACTTAGCCCTTCCCTCGAGAAGATGTAGTCGAAGTACTCTATAGACTCTTTGTAGAACAAGCACTTTTGGTGGTAATGTCAACCCAGAGTCTGACAGTACTTGGAGTGTGACTCTGAGTCTCATGCAGTGTTCCTCATGGGTATCGAAGAATATCAAAATATCATCTCCGATATTCAGGACACTCACCAGGTCAGAGAGGGTTTCTCAGAGGGTGTTCTGAAACACCTCTGCTGCTAAATATATCCCCCAAAATCAACCTCTAATTATGTGGGAGACCTACATGCATTGAAAAAGTTGTGATGTACTGACTGGCAGGTTTTAACTTCAGTTGATGGTAGCCAAAGTTCAAATCAAGTTTGGAGAATAATTGGGCTCTGTTAAGGTCCACCACACTGTGTGCCAGCGTCCCATTCTGTGATGTGAAATCTGGTTCACGTTGATCTTTTGTCCCTTACCACCGTAACTTCCACAACCCTCTTCAAGTGCAGTGGTGCCATTTTTTTTAAAACATCTTTTTATTGAGTTTTTACACAACTTCAGGCAAGTACTACAGTAGTAATAATGCTCAGCATGTTCCATAGCAATAGCCCCTCCAGGTGATTCACTCATTACCCAATATCTTCTTGAACACTCATAATAGGAGCATACTTTCTCAGGAGTAACCCTCACTATTCTCTTATCCCCAGAGCATTCCTCAATTCGACAAAGGGTCTTTTCTTGTTTACAATCGGAGCATGCTAGTGCCATGAACTGAGTCATATAACATAACATAAGCCAAATCTCTCCCACCCCCTCCCTACCCACCCACTTCCACCTGTGTGTCCTAATTACCAACAATCAATGAACCTCAGAACACAGTTCTCTCAGCAGTATACGCATAACAACAGTATTACGGTACGTTCTAACCTCTAACCCCTCAGTCTCAATGGGCACATAACATGGTTGTCATAGGGGTTCCTCACTATCCCTGCAATCTAGAGCTGTCCCATCTGTGCATTCGGGACTGAGTCGGCATCCAAACCTGAATCTGCCTCTGGTGCTTGCAATGACACAAATACGGCCTCCCATGCCCTCGCTGTCTCCAACATCTTATCATTATTCGTCCGCCTGGCATGCCAAAGCCGAACTGTACTTTCTCTTGTCGCCCATTTTATTAATTCTGCTTTCCACCTCCCAAAGTTGGGCCCACTTCTTGCTTTTAAATGTGTTATGATATCTCTTTTAGCCAGCAACAATCCCAGGTCTATAAACTTGTTTGTTACTTTTGTTTTGGGTGTATGCGGAAACCAGTGCGATAAACAAGTGCCCATGTCAGGCTCCACCCGACGGTCCGTAACCTCACAAAGCAGATAAACTACCTCCTCCCAGTACGCTCCTAGTTGCGGACAACCCCACATCATATGGTGAAACTCCACCCCCTCCAGGGTACAACGTGGGCACTGGGCAGTATCTATTTTAAAATACCTGTTGAACTTAGCAGGAGTAAGGTATGCCCTGTGAAATATAACAAAATGTATCAGCTGTAATCTGGCATTCCTGGTACTTTTACACTCTCTCCTGACTAACTGAGCCCATGTCTTCTCTGGGATCTCCTTGCCTAGGTCCTCCTCCCCTTTCCGTTGCAAGTCCCCCAGCGGCTCCATTACCTAGCCCAACATGTGCCTGTATAAGCACGTAATGGGTTTGAATGTTCCCGCTGCCATCACTTCATACTGGCATGCCATGGTCGTCTGTGGCTCCAGTAATCCCCCTCCCCAATGACACTGGATCGCCAAAACCAGAGCTGAATTTAGCAAGTAATCCCAACGTGGGAGGCCATATCTATCCTGTAGAGTCTGATAGGGCAACAGGGCACCATCTTTGTACAAATCCCCCAATACTTGTATTCCCAGTGTCTCCCATTTGGCTAATGCAGACCAATCCTCCCCATGCGGGAGGACGGTACACATACCCAAAAGAATCTCCAGGGCATAAGGACGAGCGATACCATCTCTACGCTGGCACCGGTTCCAGCACAGCCTAGGCATCTGTGCCTCACAAGAAAGCGTCCCAATGCGCAGCCGCTGTTGAGGCAGAATAAAGGATAAAATATGACGTAGGTTCCAGTGTCCATCAGGGCCCTCCGGGCCACAGCCTGAGTAAGCCATTGCCATTGAGCGGCCGAATAATACAGCTCAAAATTCAGCACAGCCAGTCCCCCTTCGGCCCTCAAGCGCATCATCGTGTCCAGTGCCACCCGCCGCCTTCCAGTCCCCCACAGAAACCCCCAACCATCGAGCGGAGCTGTCTAAAAGTTGATCCTGAGATCCAGATCAGCAGTGTCCTAAAGTAATACAGCAAGCGGGGAGCGCTACCATCTTTAACAGTGCCACCCAGCCAGCCACTGATAGTGACAACGTGCTCCAAAATGTAAAACTATCCTTAAGACCTCGTATAGCTCTGCCTATATTACCTTCTAATTAATCATCAGGCGCGTGATAGATGTTGGTTCCTAGATAGGGCAAGCATCGAGCCTCCCACCGGATACTTGCAATGACACAAATACGGCCTCCCATGCCCTCGCTGTCTCCAACATCTTATCATTATTCGTCCGCCTGGCATGCCAAAGCCGAACTGTACTTTCTCTTGTGGCCCATTTTATTAATTCTGCTTTCCACCTCCCAAAGTTGGGCCCACTTCTTGCTTTTCAGTGTGTTATGATATCTCTTTTAGCCAGCAACAATCCCAGGTCTATAAACTTGTTTGTTACTTTTGTTTTGGGTGTATGCGGAAACCAGTGCGATAAACAAGTGTCCATGTCAGGCTCCACCGTCGGTCCGTAACCTCACAAAGCAGGTAAACTACCTCCTCCCATTACGTTCCTAGTTGCGGACAACCCCACATCATATGGTGTAACTCCGCCCCCTCCAGGGTACAACGTGGGCACTGGGCAGTATCTATTTTAAAATACCTGTTGAACTTAGCAGGAGTAAGGTATGCCCTGTGAAATATAACAAAATGTATCAGCTGGAATCTGGCATTCCTGGTACTTTTACACGCTCTCCTGACTAACTGAGCCCATGTCTTCTCTGGGATCTCCTTGCCTAGGTCCTCCTCCCATTTCCGTTGCAAGTCCCACAGCGGCTCCATTACCTCACCCAACACGTGCCTGTATAAGCACGTTATGGGTTTGAATGTCCCCGCTGCCATCACTACATACTGGCATGCCATGGTCGTCTGTGGCTCCAGTAGTCCCACTCCCCAATGACACTGGATCGCCGAAACCAGAGCTGAATTTAGCAAGTAATCCCAACGTGGGAGGCCATATCTATCCTGTAGAGTCTGATAGGGCAACAGGGCACCATCTTCGTACAAATCCCCCAATACTTGTATTCCCAGTGTTTCCCATTCGGCTAATGCAGACCAATCCCCCCCATGCGGGAGGGCGGTACACATACCCAAAAGTATCTCCAGGGCATAAGGACGGGCGATACCATCTCTACGCTGGCACCGGTTCCAGCACAGCCTAAACATCTGTGCCTCGCAAGAAAGCATCCAAATGCGCAGCTGCTGTTGAGGCACAATAAAGGATAATACATGACGTAGGTTCCATTGTCCATCAGGGCCCTCCGGGCCACAGCCTGAGTAAGCCATTGCCATTGAGCGGCCGAATAATACAGCTCAAAATTCGGCACAGCCAGTCCCCCTTCGGCCCTCAAGCGCATCATCGTGTTCAGTGCCACCCGCCGCCTTCAGGTCCCCCACAGAAACCCCCAACCATCGAGCGGAGCTGTCTAAAAGTTGATCCTGGGATCCAGATCAGCAGTGTCCTAAAGTAATACAGCAAGCGGGGAGCGCTACCATCTTTAACAGTGCCACCCAGCCAGCCACCGATAGTGACAACATGCTCCAAAATGTAAAACTATCCTTAAGACCTCGTATAGCTCTGCCTATATTACCTTCTAATTAATCATCAGGCGCGTGATAGATGTTGGTTCCTAGATAGGGCAAGCATCGAGCCTCCCACCGGATACTTGCAATGACACAAATACGGCCTCCCATGCCCTCGCTGTCTCCAACATCTTATCATTATTCGTCCGCCTGGCATGCCAAAGCCGAACTGTACTTTCTCTTGTGGCCCATTTTATTAATTCTGCTTTCCACCTCCCAAAGTTGGGCCCACTTCTTGCTTTTCAGTGTGTTATGATATCTCTTTTAGCCAGCAACAATCCCAGGTCTATAAACTTGTTTGTTACTTTTGTTTTGGTTGTATGCGGAAACCAGTGCGATAAACAAGTGTCCATGTCAGGCTCCACCGTCGGTCCGTAACCTCATAAAGCAGGTAAACTACCTCCTCCCAGTACGTTCCTAGTTGCGGACAACCCCACATCATATGGTGAAACTCCGCCCCCTCCAGGGTACAACGTGGGCACTGGGCAGTATCTATTTTAAAATACCTGTTGAACTTAGCAGGAGTAAGGTATGCCCTGTGAAATATAACAAAATGTATCAGCTGGAATCTGGCATTCCTGGTACTTTTACACGCTCTCCTGACTAACTGAGCCCATGTCTTCTCTGGGATCTCCTTGCCTAGGTCCTCCTCCCATTTCCGTTGCAAGTCCCACAGCGGCTCCATTACCTCACCCAACACGTGCCTGTATAAGCACGTTATGGGTTTGAATGTCCCCGCTGCCATCACTACATACTGGCATGCCATGGTCGTCTGTGGCTCCAGTAGTCCCACTCCCCAATGACACTGGATCGCCGAAACCAGAGCTGAATTTAGCAAGTAATCCCAACGTGGGAGGCCATATCTATCCTGTAGAGTCTGATAGGGCAACAGGGCACCATCTTCGTACAAATCCCCCAATACTTGTATTCCCAGTGTTTCCCATTCGGCTAATGCAGACCAATCCCCCCCATGCGGGAGGGCGGTACACATACCCAAAAGTATCTCCAGGGCATAAGGACGGGCGATACCATCTCTACGCTGGCACCGGTTCCAGCACAGCCTAAACATCTGTGCCTCGCAAGAAAGCATCCAAATGCGCAGCCGCTGTTGAGGCACAATAAAGGATAATACATGACGTAGGTTCCATTGTCCATCAGGGCCCTCCGGGCCACAGCCTGAGTAAGCCATTGCCATTGAGCGGCCGAATAATACAGCTCAAAATTCGGCACAGCCAGTCCCCCTTCGGCCCTCAAGCGCATCATCGTGTCCAGTGCCACCCGCCGCCTTCCGGTCCCCCACAGAAACCCCCAACCATTGAGCGGAGCTGTCTAAAAGTTGATCCTGAGATCCAGATCAGCAGTGTCCTAAAGTAATACAGCAAGCGGGGAGCGCTACCATCTTTAACAGTGCCACCCAGCCAGCCACCGATAGTGACAACGTGCTCCAAAATGTAAAACTATCCTTAAGACCTCGTATAGCTCTGCCTATATTACCTTCTAATTAATCATCAGGCGCGTGATAGATGTTGGTTCCTAGATAGGGCAAGCATCGAGCCTCCCACCGGATACTTGCAATGACACAAATACGGCCTCCCATGCCCTCGCTGTCTCCAACATCTTATCATTATTCGTCCGCCTGGCATGCCAAAGCCGAACTGTACTTTCTCTTGTGGCCCATTTTATTAATTCTGCTTTCCACCTCCCAAAGTTGGGCCCACTTCTTGCTTTTCAGTGTGTTATGATATCTCTTTTAGCCAGCAACAATCCCAGGTCTATAAACTTGTTTGTTACTTTTGTTTTGGGTGTATGCGGAAACCAGTGCGATAAACAAGTGCCCATGTCAGGCTCCACCGTCGGTCCGTAACCTCACAAAGCAGGTAAACTAGCTCCTCCCAGTACGTTCCTAGTTGCGGACAACCCCACATCATATGGTGAAACTCCGCCCCCTCCAGGGTACAACGTGGGCACTGGGCAGTATCTATTTTAAAATACCTGTTGAACTTAGCAGGAGTAAGGTATGCCCTGTGAAATATAACAAAATGTATCAGCTGGAATCTGGCATTCCTGGTACTTTTACACGCTCTCCTGACTAACTGAGCCCATGTCTTCTCTGGGATCTCCTTGCCTAGGTCCTCCTCCCATTTCCGTTGCAAGTCCCACAGCGGCTCCATTACCTCACCCAACACGTGCCTGTATAAGCACGTTATGGGTTTGAATGTCCCCGCTGCCATCACTACATACTGGCATGCCATGGTCGTCTGTGGCTCCAGTAGTCCCATTCCCCAATGTCACTGGATCGCCGAAACCAGAGCTGAATTTAGCAAGTAATCCCAACGTGGGAGGCCATATCTATCCTGTAGAGTCTGATAGGGCAACAGGGCACCATCATCGTACAAATCCCCCAATACTTGTATTCCCAGTGTTTCCCATTCGGCTAATGCAGACCAATCCCCCCCATGCGGGAGGGCGGTACACATACCCAAAAGTATCTCCAGGGCATAAGAACGGGCGATACCATCTCTACGCTGGACCCGGTTCCAGCACAGCCTAAACATCTGTGCCTCGCAAGAAAGCATCCAAATGCGCAGCCGCTGTTGAGGCACAATAAAGGATAATACATGACGTAGGTTCCATTGTCCATCAGGGCCCTCCGGGCCACAGCCTGAGTAAGCCATTGCCATTGAGTGGCCGAATATTACAGCTCAAAATTCGGCACAGCCAGTCCCCCTTCGGCCCTCAAGCGCATCACCGTGTCCAGTGCCACCCGCCGCCTTCCGGTCCCCCACAGAAACCCCCAACCATCGAGCGGAGCTGTCTAAAAGTTGATCCTGAGATCCAGATCAGCAGTGTCCTAAAGTAATACAGCAAGCGGGGAGCGCTACCATCTTTAACAGTGCCACCCAGCCAGCCACCGATAGTGACAACGTGCTCCAAAATGTAAAACTATCCTTAAGACCTCGTATAGCTCTGCCTATATTACCTTCTAATTAATCATCAGGCGCATGATAGATGTTGGTTCCTAGATAGGGCAAGCATCGAGCCTCCCACCGGATACTTGCAATGACACAAATACGGCCTCCCATACCCTCGCTGTCTCCAACATCTTATCATTATTCGTCCGCCTGGCATGCCAAAGCCGAACTGTCCTTTCTCTTGTGGCCCATTTTATTAATTCTGCTTTCCACCTCCCAAAGTTGGGCCCACTTCTTGCTTTTCAGTGTGTTATGATATATCTTTTAGCCAGCAACAATCCCAGGTCTATAAACTTGTTTGTTACTTTTGTTTTGGGTGTATGCGGAAACCAGTGCGATAAACAAGTGCCCATGTCAGGCTCCACCCGTCGGTCCGTAACCTCACAAAGCAGGTAAACTACCTCCTCCCAGTACGTTCCTAGTTGCGGACAACCCCACATCATATGGTGAAACTCCGCCCCCTCCAGGGTACAATGTGGGCACTGGGCAGTATCTATTTTAAAATACCTGTTGATCTTAGCAGGAGTAAGGTATGCCCTGTGAAATATAACAAAATGTATCAGCTGAAATCTGGCATTCCTGGTACTTTTACACGCTCTCCTAACTAACTGAGCCCATGTCTTCTCTGGGATCTCCTTGCCTAGGTCCTCCTCCCATTTCCGTTGCAAGTCCCTCAGCGGCTCCATTACCTCGCCCAACACGTGCCTGTATAAGCACGTTATGGGTTTGAATGTCCCCGCTGCCATCACTACATACTGGCATGCCATGGTCGTCTGTGGCTCCAGTAGTCCCACTCCCCAATGACACTGGATCGCCGAAACCAGAGCAGAATTTAGCAAGTAATCCCAATGTGGGAGGTCATATCTATCCTGTAGAGTCTGATAGGGCAACAGGGCACCATCTTCGTACAAATCCCCCAATACTTGTATTCCCAGTGTTTCCCATTCGGCTAATGCAGACCAATCCCCCCCATGCGGGAGGGCGGTACACATACCCAAAAGTATCTCCAGGGCATAAGGACGGGCGATACCATCTCTACGCTGGCACCAGTTCCAGCACAGCCTAAGCATCTGTGCCTCGCAAGAAAGCATCCCAATGCGCAGCCGCTGTTGAGGCACAATAAAGGATAATACACGACGTAGGTTCCATTGTCCATCAGGGCCCTCTGGGCCACAGCCTGAGTAAGCCATTGCCATTCAGCGGCCAAATAATACAGCTCAAAATTCGGGACGGCCAGTCCCCCTTCGGCCCTCAAGCGCATCATCGTGTCCAGTGCCACCCGCCGTCTTCCAGTACTCCACAGAAACCCCCAACCATCGAGTGGAGCTGTCTAAAAATTGATCCTGAGATCCAGATCAGCAGTGTCCTAAAGTAATACTGCAAGCGGGGAGCGCTACCATCTTTAGCAGTGCCACCCAGCCATCCACCGATAGTGAAAACGTGCTCCAAAATGTAAAACTATCCTAAAGAGCTTGTATAGCTCTGCCTATATTACCTTCTAATTAATCATCAGGCGCGTGACAGATGTTGGTTCCTAGATCGGGCAAGCATCGAGCCTCCCACCGGATACCTTCCACAAGGGTGTGACCAGCATCCGACTGGCTCACTGGAAGCAGACAAGTCTTCACCCAATTCACCCCAAGCCCCGAAACCTTACCAAACTCACGAAGGAGGGTCATTGCCCCATCTAGAGCCTCCCTTGTATTAGCCAGAAATATGAGTAAATCATCGGCATAGAGTGAAATATACTGCACCGCCCCCCGTAAGTCTAGCCCGAGATAGTACCTACCCAATCTAGCCTGTGCCACTAATGGTTCAATGGCCAATGCAAATAACAAAGGAGAAAGTGGGCACCCTTGTCGCGTCCCTCGTCCTACTGGGCAAGAGGAAGAAACCATAGTCCCCATCTGAACCTGAGCTGTCGCTGATCTATAAAGAATTTCAGTCCAACCCACAAAAGCCTCCCCAAGACCAAATGTGCGCATAACCTGAAATAGGTATGGCCATTCCTTGCTGTCGAACGCCTTTTCAATATCTACCGATAAAAAAAGCTGCAGAGAGAGCAAGACTGTGGTCCTCCCCTAATATAAGGAGTATGCGTTGCACACTGGCGGCCGTTTTCTGAGTCGGTATAATTCCTGCTTGACCCCTGTGAATCAGTTGCACCATAAACGGGAGGAGCTGACTTGAAAGGATTCTACGCAAGATTTTGTAATCTGACGTAAGCATGGATAAAGGGTGATAAGCAGTCTTATCCGAGGGATACTGCCCGGGCTTCAAAAGTGGAATGATGACCGCCTCTCGGGTGGAGGTCGGCCATTCTCCATGTTTCCTTGCCTCTGTAAAAACAGCCAACAGTCGAGGGGCCAGTAAGTCAATGTAGGCCGAATAAAACTCTATGGGCAGTCCATCCGTGCCCGAGGTTTTATTACGTGCCATATGCATAACCGCACTCCTTATCTCCCCTAACATGATCTCCCTGCCCTAGTAGGTCTGGCTGCGTCTTGTCCAGCTGCGGGAGCGCTATCTCTGCCAAGAGTACCCCTTTGGCATCTCCAGTAACCTGTAACTTACTCTGGTACAACTAGCTGTAATAGTCTAAAAACAACCCATTTATCCCCACTTGGGTATATACTAGATCCCCCGTTGAAGTGGTCAATTCTAGTATGCGTGTGCCTCGTGGGGCCGGATTGGCCAACCATGCCAACAGTGTACTTGCTTTGTCTTGTTCCTCATGCGCCCGCACCAAATACTACTTATTGTCAAAACAACGCAGCCTCTCTATTTGTGCCGCCACAGCCTCTATAGAAAAAGGAATAATCCAGCTCACCAGGGTGCTGTACCCGCCTCAAATCCATTAGCCCCCATCTACTCTGCCAGTCCCGCCTGACTTTATAAATTCTATGTATGGGCTCTTCAGGCAGTGGTGGATGAGACCTATCCAAGTCGGTGTCCGTTATAGTATTAAAATTGCCTCCCATAATTACCGGGCCAGTCAAATACGGTGCCAACTACTCAGACAATTGGGATAAAAAAGGCTGCCTGTTCCACATTGGAGGCATATACACTACATAACTTCATATCTTTACCATTAAGGCGGCCCACCACTGCCACAAATGTTATGTTATGTTATGTTATTAAAATATTTATTAAGCGCACTGTCACCGATTGGTTTCTTGGCGCTGCAATCAACAGTAACATAGACGTGGATGAGGGGTGGAGAGTTATTGAAGTGCTTGTCTGAAGAGCCAGGTCTTCAAGGCTTTCCGGAAAGAGAAAAGATCCTGACAATTCCGGATCTCCAGAGGAAGGGTGTTCCATAGGCAGGGGGCAAGTGTAGCGAACCTACGGCCTCCGGCGCGCTTAAGTTTAAAAGGGGGCGTCAGCAGGAGGCTCTGATGGAGTGAGCGTAGGTTTCGGGATGGGATGTATCTGGTAATTAGTTGATTAATGAATTTGGGGCTTTTACAGTACAGGGATTTGAATATTATACATCCAGTTTTAAAGGCACAGCGCTGGGTGACTGGAAGCCAATGCAGTTTCCTGAGTAGGGGAGTAGCTGCCTGTCGCCTCGGTTGATTCAGGATTAGCCTCGCAGCGTGGTTCTGTATGATCTGGAGACGTTTAGATAGGTAGTTGGGAAGACCTAGATAGATGGCATTTGCGTAGTCCAGATGGGACAGAACAGTGGAGATCACAACCTGGGTGATTGCCTCAGGTGTGAGTAGACGACGGACCTTCCGGATTTTTTTAGCTGGAAGAAACACTTGGAGACCACCTGGCCTACTTGTGCTTTCAATGAAAGATCACAGTCCACGGTGACTCCAAGTGTTTTGGCCGACGAGGAGGGTGTCGGAGCTTGGCCCAGTTCAGAAGGGCAGTAGTGAGGGCCCCAGTACTTGGCGCTGTCCCCGGTCAGGACTAACTCGGTTTTTCACGGGTTCAGTTTAAGCTGGTTTTGGTCCATCCATGATTTAATGAATCTCATAGTAGACTGGAAATGCAGGATGGAGTTTTCAGTGTTGTCAATGGTAAAAAGTAGTTGTAAATCATCGGCATAGTTGAAAACTCTCACCTGTTCGTCTCTAAGAGTCTGGATCAGAGGGAGTATGTATAAATTGAATAGGTGGGGTGACAGGGAAGAGCCCTGTGGCACTCCGCAAGTGATGGGTTGTTTGGCACCTACTAAGTCTCCAAGACGAAATGTTTGAGTGCGGTTCTCCAGGAAGGACCTCAGCCAACAGGCCGCCAAGTCCCGGATGCCGGCCTGTTCGACACGGTTGACCAAGATGTTATGGTCGACCGTGTCAAATGCGGCAGATAGGTCCAGGAGCACCAAGGCCTGTGGGGAGCGTCTGTCAGCGCAGTCTCGCAGCGTATCCAAGACTGTAGTGACTACTGCCTCTGTAGAGTGTGCCGGCCGAAAGCCTGCCTGGTGGGGGTCAAAACAGGAGGACTCCTCAAGGAAGTTAGAGAGGCATTTAGCCACGTGAGCCTCCAGAACTTTTGCCAGATAGGGCAGTAAGGAGATGGGCCGATAGTTGGCTTTACAAGCTGGGTCAGCCCCGGGTTTTTTTAAAAGCGGAATGACCGTGGCCTCTTTAAATGCTGAGGGGACTATACCGAGGGTCAAGGAGTTGTTCAGAAGTGTAAGGGCAGGGGCTGGGTATGTGGAAAAACACTCTTTCAAGATGTGGGGGGGGCAGCTATCTGAGGGAGCACCGGATTTTACTCTTGTCAGTAGTTCCCGAAGTTGGTCCTGGGTTATGGGTGAGAAACTGCTGAGGGTATTATGGTTAGGCTTAATTGTCATACCGGAGATGAGAAGGGACGCCGGTTGGGGAATGCTGGCTTTGATATCCGTTATTTTATCAGTGAAGTAAATATTAAGTGAATCACAAAGAGGCTGGGAGGGAATTATCTTGGGGCGGACAGTGTCTAAGTTTGTCAATTCATTAAGGATGGAAAAGACATCCTTAGATCTGTTTGAGGATTCTAAGATTCGGGATGAAAAATAAGCCGCCTTTGCAGCAGAGATGGCGGTCATGTACTCCTTCCTGGCCTTTGTATAATTCCTTTTTAGCTCAGGGTTGTAGTCACGGCGCCAGTGGCGTTCTAACTGCCGTAGAGCCAGTTTCCTAGATTTTAGGTCAGGAGAAAACCATCTATTGGCGTCGGCACGCCGTGCTAGTCTAACTTTTTTAAAAGGGGCATGAAGATCGCTGGCCGTTTGTAGCCAGCTAGTAAGAGTGGATACTGAAGAATTGATCTTGTTCTGGAAGGGGGGGATGGTATTGGCTAATGACTGTAAAAAGGCAGTTTTGTCCATCGCGTTCCAGTTCCTAGCTAACCCGCCAGTGCCTGATGCGGTAATTGTAGCGGGGGTAATACATAATTTAAATTGAAGAAGTAGGTGGTCTGACCAGAGGCATGGTAGAGTGGTCGGGGTTGTTACGCAGGTGGTATTGGACCACACCTGATCTAAGATATGACCCTTACAGTGGGTTGGGGAGGGCACTAATTGAGTGAAATTTAAGTTGG
The DNA here is from genome assembly GCF_964263255.1 of Lissotriton vulgaris. NCBI lineage: Eukaryota > Metazoa > Chordata > Amphibia > Caudata > Salamandridae > Lissotriton > Lissotriton vulgaris. Next base: position 1,084,996,571 of record NC_141694.1, on the reverse strand, counting down.
ACAAAAGATCAGTCAATTCGGTCGATTGAGACCCTCCAGAGGATCTTTATACCAGTAGTATAAATGTCCTACTAGGAAGATCCTGGGATGTTCAAGTGCTAAGTTAGCAACTTGGTCACTCAGGGTCATAGGGAACGATGGCATCGAGGTGGGGGGTCTGTACAGGAGGACACATGCTATCGTCGTGTGGGAGGTGGTGATTTTAAATACTAGGTTGTCTGTATTTTCCAATGAGAGGCAGGTCAGAGTGGTAACAACCAGATTAGAGCAGATAATGGCCGCAACTCCCCCCCTTTCCCCGTGGCACGATCTGCATGGATAATATAATAGTTAGGTGGGAGCGCCGCTATTATATCAGGGGCGGAGTTGGGAGTTAACCAAGTCTCCGTGAGTAGGAGAATGTCCGGTTTCTCCATATCCAGCAGAAGGAAAATATCCATCTGGTGTTTTACAAGAGAGCGTGTGTTTAACTAGAGGATGGTAAGCGAGGGGGTAGATGGATCGCGCTGTACCTGGTTGTTAGCAGGTGTAGTCAAATGATAGCCCTGAATCAAAATGCCAGATTTGCAGAGTCGGCTGAGAGTCTCCCTCGGTAGTATGCCCTGGGCATTATTTCTATGACCCATGAGGTCGGTCCTAGAATAGTAAATAGGACGAGCAGCATGGTCTGCCCCTGGTCCCGGCTTGTCGCGGACGGGCGCAGACGGGCTTGTCTTTGGCGCGTCTTCAGCGCGCCGTCGACGCGCCCGCTGCGCACGTCCGCTGCGCTTCCTGGGAGGGTGGTTCATTAGTAGCCGTAGAGGTGGGAGGGACCGAGCACTGTGCCACTCACCTGCTCCTCACCTAAGGTGGTGGTTTCCGCTCTAGTCCCCGGCAGAGCCTAATCGGCTGCGGTGGGACGGGCAGGGTTCGTGGGGCGGGAACAGGAGAAAGAAGGTAAATGCCCAGAGTGAGCGGTCAATAAGTTTGAAGGAAGATGCCCGGAGTGAGAGTTTCAATAAGTTTTAAAATCACAGTACACAATAACACTTTTAAAAATTCAATCTTTTAAAAGCAATTTAGCAGCAATTCATAAGCTCACTCGCGCTTTTAAAAATTCAATCTTTTAAAAGCAATTTAGCAACAATTCATAAGCTCACTCGCACAGTGGTCCCGGCTTCCGCCTCAGGACCTCAACACCGCGTGCACACTGTCAATCGGTGCACGCGCAGCAAAAGGGCGTTTTTTAAGTAAACAGAGGTGGGAGGGGCCGAGAACTGTGCCGCTCGCCTGCTCCTCACCTAAGGTGGTGGTTTCCGCTCTAGTCCCCGGCAGCGCCTAATCGGCTGCGGTGGGACGGGCAGGGTTCGTGGGGCGGGAACAGGAGAAAGAAGGTAAATGCCCAGAGTGAGCGTTCAATAAGTTTGAAGGAAGATGCCCGGAGTGAGAGTTTCAATAAGTTTTAAAATCACAGTACACAATAACACTTTTAAAAATTCAATCTTTTAAAAGCAATTTAGCAGCAATTCATAAGCTCACTCGCACTTTTAAAAATTCAATCTTTTAAAAGCAATTTAGCAGCAATTCATAAGCTCACTCGCACAGTGGTCCCGGCTTCCGCCTCAGGACCTCAACACCGCGTGCACACTGTCAATCGGTGCACGCGCAGCAAAAGGGCGTTTTTTAAGTAAACAGAGGTGGGAGGGGCCGAGCACTGTGCCGCTCGCCTGCTCCTCACCTAAGGTGGTGGTTTCCGCTCTAGTCCCCGGCAGCGCCTAATCGGCTGTGGTGGGACGGGCAGGGTTCGTGGAGCGGGAACAGGAGAAAGAAGGTAAATCTTCCTTCTGGATCCGCTAAATGCCACGTCGGCTGAAAGGGGACCCCTGCTCTAACCCATATCAGTGCTCCCCTGGCAAAAGCTGAGAATGTAGTATAAAAGAGTTGCCCTCTCCTTCTACGTTGCAACGCTAAGCCTTCTGCGCGGGAAATATGTGTTTCCTGGAGGAATGCAATTTGGACCCCCCTACGCACCAAGTGAGCATGCACCCTAATGCGCCTTAACATTGTGTGCAACCCCGTACATTCCATGTGATACATTTCAAGTCAGGTAACGTCCCCATACTGCAATCAAGATCCCTTTATCAATGGCTTGCTCCCCTGGAACACACCGGTGGTCCCAACAACCCCAAAATAACCCCACACAAGCCCCCAACCACCCCACCACAGAACAGGCACTAAATCTCTAGTTCCCATCCAAACTTATAATCTAATTTTCCCCCTGGTAGCTACAGAGTAACAAAAACCTGAAAAGGGGAGCTGACCAAGAGCAGAGAGAACCGAAACTACAGCTCCAATTCCATCTAGCGCAATACCCCCAATGTTAAGTAAACCCCTACATCCCGTGGGGCTTTCCACTCTAAGGGAGCGGTATTTTCTAGCTCTCACATCGTTCTTCCCCCCTCTTTTCCGCTCGCAGGATAAAGTCCTACTATGTTAAGCGTCAACAATCTCATCTGCTGTCCCAGGCATAACGTACAACAGTTGAACACTTCCCGACTCAGTCCCGTCTGAATCAGCTTCCACCAAGCCCTTCTCCGATTCAGTTGCCAGCACCGATGATGCTCCTCTTTCCTGAGATATTTCAGTCACGGCCTGCAGCGCTGCCAAACTCTCCTTCTCTGTTTGAGTCACCGTGGGTCCTGGTGGACCTATCCGTCGCCTTCTGATACTCCGAGACCTGCGAGGGTGCGGTTCATCTGCAGGCGGCCACATTCCATGCCCTGCCTCCCCCGTGCCCGCCCTGTAGGTCTCCCACCAAGTCCCCGCCTACTCGGGGCTATCATGAAAGTACGTTTTGCCATCCAAGATTACCTTCAAGCATGCAGGAAACATCAGGGAGTACTAAAGGCCTTCGTCTCGGAGTGCCTTATTAACTGCCAAAAACGAAGCTCGACGGCATTGCACTTCGAATGTGTAATCCGGGAACAGTGTCATATTGCTTTTGTCCACTTGGTAGGGACCCGAGGAGTGGGCCTTATGCAGCAGCAAGTCCCTATCTTTATAGTGAAGAAGTCATGCCCCCACCGGTCTGGGCGGTTTTGTGGGTGCTAGCAGCCGGGCTGGTAGTCTATGCGGCCTCTCCAGTGTATAAAAGCGGGTCAGGCCCTCAGGTGCAATCTCAGTCTGCAGCCAGCCTTCTAGGTAGTCCACCATATTGGACCCTTCCACTCCTTCCGGCAGCCCCACCAAACAAATTTTATTCCTTCCGTTCTGCCCTTCCGCATCTTCAGCCCTCCTCTCCAGGGCTTGTAGTCGGTGTGTGATAGCACACATCTGGGCCGCAATTGTCTTCTGCACAGTCTCGAGGACCTCTAGTTTCCCCTCCGTCTGCTTCACCCGGTCTGCCAGCTTAGTATGTTCCATTCTAAGGAGGCCCAACCCTAAAGCCACATGTGCAATTTCCTGCAGCAGGGCATCCTTGGTGTCAGCAATTGCTTTAAATATTTGGTCCACCTGCCGCTGCATCAACCCTTCAGTTTGCAATTCTGCTGCATCCTGCTTCCCTTGTTCCGCCATCTCTTCCTCTGGTTCCGGGGGCACTCCTCCCTGCTTCCCCCGTTGCTTACCCTTAATCTGTGGTGCTCCACGTGCCCAGCACAGCCTCCCCAGTGTCCCTTCCCGCCGTCTGAGTCAATCACCAGCATCAGATAACGTCTGTTGTGAGCAAGGCCACTCTCTCCAACATACACAGTAGGCTACTCACTGATTAGCTATCAACCAGGAGAGCCCTCCTCTGTCCCTGGGCAGACTTCTGTCCAACCGGTCAATCAGCAGTCTCAGTAGGGGCCAGCATCCCAGGCATGGAGCACTCTTGTGAAACCTCCAATGCGTCTTACATAATGCCCTCTGTTCATCGTCAACTTAGTGGCGCAACCATGGTAGTCTCCCAGCAGTAGTTCTCCGCTTAGTTAACCATGTCCCACTTCTCGGATCTCCACTGACACCCACCACTGCTTTGGGATGGTTCACTTTAATGGTATTTCCCTGGTCACATGGCAGATTATCTGGAAGCATAGGTGATGCAAGGCCTCTACTGATCCAAAACCAGCAAGAGACATTCCGCAATGAAGGGGGTGCCCGCGGCGCCTCACCCAACCTCCTCGTACCTTCAGCCCTTACCTCCCTGTTCACAATGGTTCCGGAGGGCCTCTCCAGTCGCCGCCGAGGATGCAGATCCAGTCTTCTGCATTCGCCGCATCAACCTACCACCAACACAGCCAAGCTGGCAGCTGTGCCACCTCTGGGACCTCGTTGAAGGCCACAGTCCAGAACCCTGGCAGTAGAGGCGCAACCAAGCCCCCACTAGTTCCTTCTCACCAACGCCGTCACAGGCCGTCCTTCCGCCGACTCTGTTCATCTCCAGCATCCTAAGTATTATCACACTTGCACTCGGGGTAAATCAACAGTTCAAAGTTGTTGCGTGCTCTAGGGTGCACTCTCCGTTGCAGAGTACAGATATATATCCAAGTATTGCTTGGCCCTGATTGGGTGACGTCCCCTAGTCACAGCACAATCCCACACAGGGTTGTAAAATTCAAAACAATAAAGTTCAACTTGTTCAAAGTTCCAAAACTTATTTATTCATCAATTTTGTTCAGTGTAACTTTGTGATTTATATTATGCATTTTCAAAGCAAAGTTATGGGCATCCAGCCGTGTATCCAAAACATTTTCATATCCAATGCATTTCGGCTATGCTCTAGCCTTCATCAGGGACATAAGTTCTACAATCAAGATAAATTAATCATGCATGAGGGTACATAGGAAAATGCATATAATCATAATTAAGTAAATAATAGTCATCACATTTTGTGAAAGCAGGAAGGTTAATAAAGCAATTGTAAAAGTGCAGTTATTACATTAAGAAAGTGGTGTCATATAACACAGGTAGCTGCTTATTCATCTTCATCATAACCACAGAGCTTCATAACAGACTTTGAAACACAATGCATTGCTGAGTACCTCACAGATGTATTTTAATAACAAACAAATAAACAGGATGCAAACTAGCAGCATTTAAATAGAGTGTTCACTTTTTGTAATTAAACACCTAAGAACACTGTCTAACAAGTCCACACCAAAAAACAAAAAAAACAGCAGCTGCTTACAGTGGATAGCAGTGAAGCATCGAATAAGCATCTATGTGTATGAATTACAAGATTATCAGTCAGACAGCCCGGCCCTGCTTCTGCACAGAGCCACGGCAAAGACGGAGACGGCAATGTCTTCCGATATTCGACAATCAATTTGATCAGTTTATATATTTTATAATGCTTTATCATTTAAAGGGCTGCTATAAGTTTTGCCTTTGTTTATTACACTCATAAATAAAAAATAAGAATGAAGATGCTCCATTTCAAAGTTGGTCAGGGCCCCAAGATTTTGGTCACCTCTTTTGTATTCGCTGGCACTGAACACCTTATCCCAGGCGCCCCAGGGGTCATCTACACACCTCAGGATATTCAGAATTAATAATATTGAAGCAGAATCTGTAATACCAATCAAAGCGGATGCCTTTCGGTTCGCGGTTGGAAGGCAACAAAGGTGCAGTCACAGTCCAGAACTTTCAAGTGCAATTAAGAGCTTCATCGCCTCGTCAGGGGAAGTAGGCGCTATATAAATGCAAAAATAATACAAATGCTATATGCGAAGGAAGCTGATGTGTTGAGGCGAGGATTGGAAAGTGGTACAATAACCTGTATTTATTTTATGGTGCTTGATGTAGCCACTGTGCGTAGGTGCTCCAGATAACGTATTTTACGACTGCACATAACAACATGTTTTCAGTCTGCGTAGGATCAGACTACGGCCACACAATAATTAGTGCAACAGGTGCATTAACCCACACAACTGTAATGAGGCATTTGTGTAAACTCCTGGTGCCAGGCACACGCGACAACGGAAGGGTGGCACACTTCAGGTACCTGAGACAGCAATTTACAATGGAGGGGTGGGGTACAAAAAACAGCATTGTTGAGGCACAGTGGACAAATACACAACAGTTTCACCAGTACCTTGGAATGTTGCCCAGAGGGATCAGTACAAAACGACGTCAGCACTGATCGACCAGTGCAGAACACAGACTCGCTCTCCAAAGTCCACACTGCACAATTTACATTGAGTCGTTAAATTCCAAGATAAACTCTGATGTGTCGTTTTATGACGTGTTAAATTGAGCGCTGGTTAGTGAACAAAGCGAATGCGTGTTACGGGTTGTTAACAACCGCTTTTCTGTGCTTGCGAGTGACAAAATCTGTCTGACGTGCACCACGAGGTATGAACCTGAATCCCTCTCCAGGTCCAAGGCTTTATCCCCCACCTGCTCCTGTCCCAGAGCCACACTAGAGAGCGGTCTGCATCATGCTCCAAATCCTCAGGTAAGGACAAGAAGTATAAGGAGTTGAAGCGGAGATCTACTCCTTCTCATCATTCCCACTCCCTTGATGAAGCAAGCGAGTGGTACCAGCAGTTTCATTCCAGCACCTGAAGTTGTCCAACTCTTGGCCCAATTTCGCTCCTGGTTCCAGCACAACATGAGTTTCCAGTACCTTTACCCACCCGTGCCAGCGTCAAGACTTCCACATAGCTATTCTCCGGCTCTTCAAATGTCTGCCGACTCCCTCTGGCATGGCATTGGGCCCCACGGAACCCAAAGGTCCTCTTCCTGGACCACTGCTGGCAGGTTTGCCCTCGGCACCAGTAGGACCCTCAGAGCTGCTTCTACCCTCGGCTCCAGTACCAGTGCACCCACCATCACACCAGGCCCAAATACATTGATGCCAACTTCACCACCAGAATAGGTGGCTTCCATTGTACTTTCTGAAGCTTACGTCTCCATTAGCTTCACCAGATAGTAGACAACATTCTCTACACTCCCTTTTAGGGATGGATTCTGATAATGATTGTGACCTGGGTGATGCGTTCGATCAGCCCTACACAAATGATATTTCGTGTCAGGACTTGCAAGAGGCGAGGGGGCATGGATAACTCACTAGAAAATGCCATTTTATCTCCTCAAGGCCTAGTCACAGAGGAATTGGCCTATTACGCCATGGTTATTGAGGGGTGGAAGTTCTTGACCTCCACTTTCCCAGCACGAAGGTGAAAACAAATGTACTGACTGAAGTCCTCCAGCCTGGCAAGACTGCTTCTGAGCATCCCCTCCCCTTCAATGAGGCCTTGACAGATACCATCCTAGGTGGTAGGACTAAGCTGATCTAACAGTTTCCACTAGCCTGACCAACCCCAACAAATTCCCAACCATTATCCCTAATAGGGAATCCCACAGAGTGGAGACATTCAGAACAAGGTCCTTCTCAGCCGCGGGCCGTGGAGGGAGTTACGGGTGGGCAGGGAGGCGGGGGAGGGGAGGGGCGGGGTGGAGAGGGCTAAAAACCGGCATATGGATAATTACAGGTAAGTAAACAATTTAAATAATACAACGAATTTCGTAGCGCGCACTGCATCGCAAAATGCAGTGCAGTGCTCACTACGAAATTCGTTTTATTATTTAAATTGTTTACTTACCTGTAATTATCCATATGCCGGTTTTTAGCCCTCTCCACCCTGCCCCTCCCCTCCCCCGCCTCCCTGCCCCACCGTAACTCCCTCCACGGCCCGCGGCTGGTCCTTCTCCTCAGCTAGTTTGGCCCTCCATTCAATTAATGCCTCCTGTTTACTAGGCCGCTACACTAATGCCCTTTTGGACTCAGTGGCACAAGTCCTTCCTGGTGTTCTGGAAGACCTTTCACCTGTCCTTTCACTGGCAATGCAGGATGGTTGTGATGCCACCAAGGTCACAAATAGTCGTGGCTTGGACACAGCTGACTCCGTTTGGTGGACCATAGATACACTAATGGACATGCCTTTTAGCATACCCTTTAGCATACCCTTACAGGCTCACAGTCACCCGGTGGGAGATAGAATCCACTGATTCTATCAGGTTGGCTGGAGATCACATTGGACAGGTGGGTACTGCAAATTGTCTAAAAACATTATGCCCTACTCTTCCTTTCTTACCCCACTTCACTTCCCACCATCATCCTGGTGACTGAGGAACCATCTCTCCAAAATGAAAAGTGCATGCCCTTCCGGCCAAAGGGGCTCTTGAGAGAGTGCCTCAGCCAAAAGTATGATGTGGTTGCTTTTCTCGCCGATTTCTAGTGCCCAAGAAGGGCAGAGGTCTTTGGCATAGTCTAGATCTGCGCCCTTTCAATGCCTTCCCTTGGAAGGAGAAGTTCAAAATGATCATCCCTGCCAAGGTTTTGTTTACTCTCAACCCTGGAGACTGGATGGTGGTGTACGACCTGCAGGACCCCTATTTATATATTTCCGTCATGCTGCAACATTGGCGCTACCTGTGGTTAGTGGTGGGAGAGGAACATTTCCAGTTAATTCTGCTCCTTTTTGGATGCACCAGCACCCCACGGGTGTTCATTAAAGTGATGGTGGTGGTGGTGGCTGCGCACCTTCAGATGTTGGGGTGCCATTCTTCCCCCACTTCAATGTCTGGCTGCTGAAAGCATAACATAACAATACATAACACGTGTATTTTTAAAGCAAACTTTCACTCCTGACGGCGTATCTCGGCGCTGAATAACAGATTTGTATTGTTAACCAACTCAATGGTATTCATTTTATCGACCTCTGATGGATGGAAGGCTAAGCGGACAAGGTCAAAAACAGGCCCCTGCAGTGGATGCATTAGTCCACTGAGCCACCAGACCCGGCTACCACCTCCAGACCATGGAAAAACTCTTGTGATTTTAGGGTTTACCATAAACTTGCCAAGGTCATAATAAACTCCTTCCCAAATGCTCCCCTTCATTGGAGCCATTCTGGACATGATCTGGTTTCTTGCCTTTCCCCCAGAAAAGAGAGTCCAGCACATTCAGGCTATGATCCTGATCTTTCAGCCTTAGCACTGGATTTCAGTAAGGGTGACTCAGAGGCTGCTGGGACCGACGGCCTCCTACATCTTGCTATTCAATCATGCCAGCTGGCATAGCTGGTTCTGCATTGGGATCTGAAGTCCCTGTGGGCCCAACATCAAGGGGACATCTCTAACCATGTCCATTTTCAAAGGAGACAGCAAAAGATTGGTTGTAGTGGCTACTGGATCGCAATTGGATCAGCTATAGACCTTTCTCCCTACCTCACCCAGAGCTGACAGTGGTGACCGATGCATAACTTCTGGATTAGGGTCAAGTCGAAATTTATATAGCGCACTACATACCCAGAGGGTCTCAAGGCGCTTGAGGAAGAGGGGGAGGTTTACTTATCGAATATCCAGGTTTTGAGCTGTTTTCTAAAGGCTAGGTGGTCTTGAGTAAGGCGAAGGTGGGTGGGAAGGGAATTCCAGGTTTTGGCCGCTAAGTAAGAGAAGGATCGTCCCCCCATGGTGGCTTTGTGGATGCGCGGCACAGCGGCGAGGGCTTGGTTGGACGAGCGCAACTGGCGGGTGGGGGTGTAAAAGGAAAGGCGCGTGTTGAGACAATCAGGTCCAAGTTCGTTTAGGGCTTTGTGTGCGTGGGTGAGGAGACGGAACGTTATCCTCTTGTTGACGGGAAGCCAGTGAAGGTCTTTCAGGTGACTGGAAATGTGGTCTGTGCGGGGGATGTCAAGTATGAGTCTGGCTGAAGCATTTTGGATGCGTTGGAGTTTTTTCTGCAGTTTTGCGGTGGTACCGGCGTAGAGGGTGGTTCCGTAGTCCAGACGGCTAGTAACCAGTGCGTGGGTGACCGTTTTTCTTGTTTCGGTGGGGATCCAGCAAAATGTTTTTTTGAGCATGCGTAGAATGTTGAAGCATGAAGAAGAGACGGCGTTGACTTGTCTGGTCATCGAGAGTGAGGAGTCCAGAATGATGCCCAGGTTTCGTGCGTGGTCCATCGGTGTGGGGACTTTTCCTAGTGCCGTTGGCCACCAAGAGTCGTCCCAGGCGGAGGGGGGTGAGCCTAAGATAAGGACTTCCATTTTGTCCGAGTTCAGTTTAGGACGGCTTTGCTTCAGCCACTCGGCTACTTCTTTCATCCCCTCATGTAGGTTGGTTTTGGCGGAGATTGGGTCTTTGGTGAGTGAGAGGATCAGTTGAGCGTCATCAGCGTAGGAGATGATGTTGAGGTTGTGTTGACGTGCGATGGTTGCGAGGGGGCTCATGTAGACGTTGAAGAGGGTGGGGCTGAGTGATGATCCTTGCGGGACGCCGCAGATGACTTCAGTGGCCTCTGACTTAAAAGGGGGGAGGCGGACTCTCTGAGTTCTTCCAGCGAGGAACGAGATGATCCAGTCTAATGCTTTTCCTTGAATTCCGATGTTTCTGAGGCGTTGTATCAGGGTGCTATGGCAGACTGTGTCGAAGGCTGCAGAGAGGTCAAGGAGGATGAGGGCGACTGTGTCTCCGTTGTCCAGTAGTGTTCGAATGTCGTCTGTTGCTGCGATGAGGGCGGTCTCAGTGCTATGTTTGGCGCGGAATCCAGACTGTGAGTAGTCGAGTGATTTGTTGGTTTCGAGGAAGGCGGCGAGCTGATTGTTGACGGCTTTCTCAATGACTTTGGCAGGGAATGGGAGGAGCGAGATGGGGCGGTAATTTTTGAGTTCGGTGGGGTCAGCTGTGGGCTTCTTCAGAAGGGCGCTGAGTTCGGCGTGTTTCCAGCTTTCTGGGAATGTGGCGGAGTTGAGGGAGCAGTTGATGACGTCACGGAGATGGGGTGCGATAGTGGAGTTTGCTTTGTTGAAGATGTGATGGGGGCATGGGTCTGTAGGGGATCCTGAGTGGATGGAGTTCATTAGGCGAATGGTGTCTTCTGTGGTGATTGGGTTCCAGTCGAAAAGGTTATTCAGAGGAGTTACAAGTTCGGAGGTAGGTGAGGTTGACTGGTTTACGGGTTGGTTGTCGAAGCTGTTATGAATGTCGGCGATTTTGTCATGGAAGAATGAGGCGAGGGAGTTGCAGAGGACTTGAGAGGGGGTGATGTCGTTTGAGCTGGCTGTGGGGTTGGTGAATTCTTTGATGATGTTGAAAAGTTCCTTGCTGTTGTGAGCGTTGTTGTCTAGTCGGTCTTTGATTTCTGATTTCTTGGCTGACCGGATTAGTTGGTGGTGTTTGCGGGTGGCGTTTTTGAAGGCGGCTTGGGTGGTAGTGTTTGGGTCTTTTTTCCACGTTTTCTCAAGGGAACGACATAGCTTCTTGGATTTTTTGAGGTCGTCGTTAAACCAGGGGGCATTCTTGCTGCCTTGTTTGATTTGATGTTTTTTCAAGGGAGCTAGTTTGTCGGCGGTTTGGGTTAACCATTGTGTGAGGTTGATGGCGGCTTGGTTAGGGTTCGTTGAGTAGGCCGGGGGTTTTTGAAGCAGTGATGTGGATATCTGGTCGACAGTGATTTTGTTCCACTTAAAGTCTTCCAGCCATCAATCATGGGGAGGCTGGCACAGGAACTCACGGAAAACACCACTGCCATGTGGTACTTCAACAAACAGGGAGGGTTGGGGTTGCAGATCCTGTGCAAGGAGGCCTTGCACCTCAAGAAATGACCGGACCACCAAAGAATTTCCTGGTTATGAACCACCTTGCAGGATCATTGTATACAAGGGCAGACGAGATCAGCGGTCAGCACCTAGAAGATCACAAATGGCAGCTACATCCAGAGGTGGTGCAAAGTCTTCTCTTCAAATGGGAAGATCTTTGGCTCGATCTGTTTGCCCCTGCCAAGAATGCAAAATTTTAGAACTACTGAGCATTGGAGTTTCCAAGACATCTTTCGCTCAGAGATGTGTTCCATCTTGAGAGGAACTCGTGACTCTTGCATGTCTTATCACTGATACCACTCCTGGCCAGATTTCTCAAAAAAATCAGGACAGACTGTTCTCACGTCATTCTAGTGGCTCTGGACTGGTCACAGACAGTATGGTATCTGGAACTCCTGTACCTGAGAATCTGTCCTCTGATTAGGCCGCCTCACCAGGAGGTATGGATGCCACAACAGGAAGGTTGGGTTCTCCACCCTGGCCTCCGCAAACTCCACCTTTATGCATAAAGACTGAGCAGCAGCAGTTCGACACCTTCAATCTTCCTTCAGAGGTAGTTGGTGTCATCTTGGCAACCAGGTGTTCCTTGATTAGAACTGTATATGTCTGCTGTTGGGACAAATGTGTGGTTTAGTACAGAACTCCTCACAAGCACCCTCTCCAGTCAAAACTGCCAGATGCTGCATTATTTGTTGTGTGCCAAGGCTCACCTGGTATTTCCACGGGAATGAGAGGCAGGAAGCCGATGCACAGGTCCCAACTTCCTGCTACCACTGGTCTGCCCAACCGTGTCAAAGCTATGAACCAGCAAGCAGGGGGAAGATGGGAAACAAGGGAAGAAGACAACTGCAGTAGAACCCTCATCTTGACCTTGACTGCGACCTCACGGAAAAGGAATCCTCGGTACGCCCCGGGCAGCAGCAATCCGTAACTGAAGACGTCGAAATCCTGCAAACAGAAACAGCGTTAACCTCCTATGGAATTATGATTCCAAAACTGATATTAATCTACACTAATGTGTAGGACATTGACTATGGCTGAGCTAATACTTGTTGTTTTCCCCTCTTCCGCTGGTGTCCACTAATTGAGTGAATACTGGATACATAAGCGGTGCCACCTGAACAGAGCAAGAGGTGGATTACTAAAATGCCTGAAATCTGATTGTATAAAGAAAACAAGGTAGTAGTATCTTACCAGTGGTGTGGTGTAACAACAATAAGAGAGTAGCCCAAAAATAGTAATGACCAACTGTCAATAGGTAGACAGGATCACAATGATTGAAAAAGAAAAACCAAAAGGAAAATATAACGCGGGATCAACTTAACCATCCATCATCTCTGGATGACTACAAACTGCTAACTATGCAGTAGCCATATAGGAGGGTAGAACTCATTCACAACATGAGCCTTGTGCTTCTCAGGGAGCCTCTGTGCACATGAGCCCCTAAGTGGGTATGAGATAAGCGTGAATCAAATATAAACCAGCAAACAGAAATGCAGATGCTCTAAGGTAAATTCCCTTCTTGTGGGAAAGTGCTTTGCGGGAAAAACACACTCTTACCGGTGGCAGCCATACATCCCAGCGCTAAGCGCATTACTGCATTGTGCTCGGTGCTCCCCGCTATGACAAACCCGATATGAAGGGAAGTGGAGGAATCAGGAACTGTGGCGTGGCGATATCCAGGGAGGGAACACCACGTATCAGTGAGGAGGGATGGCAAATCTCTGGGGATAAACAGAGTTGAGTGCTCGTGGCAGCGGCAGCGACCGTGACGACCCCGGAAGTGACCTGGATGAGCTTCGGAGGGAAACAGGAAACAGAAAATGACTAGAACACGAAGCGCTCCTCCTGTCCGGAAGCAGGGTTTTAACTCCCGGCTAGCTCCGCCTCTTGTGCTGACGGAACCCAAGCAAAGCGATTGTGACATTTTGTCTCTCTCCAGGCATGGCTTTGCTCTGGGCGTAGTTAGGGGTTATCTTTCAATCATCTTCGCCTTCTTACAGTTGTGTTGCCTGATCAGCCCTCTTTATGTAATTTACCTGTTGAAATGCCTTTTTTATTTTTTTTAAGGGATGCAGCATATGGATTCTCCACTTCTCCTTTTGTGATGCCACAGTGAGACTTTAACCTCATCCTTAGTTATCTGGTGTGTACCCCATTCGAGCCACTCACAGTTGTCCCTTGTGGCTCCTTACCATCACACCTGTGTTCATGTTTACCATCACTTCAGCATGGCATGTGAGCGAGCTCCAGGCTCTGTGTATTCGTCCACCATATACTACCTTCTTCCCTGACAAGCTGGTTCTGCACATTAGGGCATCCTTTCTCCCGAAAAGTGTGACAATGTTCCGGGTGCAGGATTCAGCTGAGCTCGTCAAGGGGTGGTACTGGTCCCATAAAATAGAGGCCTATATATCTAAAGCTCGGGATAGTTAGCTTCACATCAAAATATCTTATCCATAAAACTGCCCTTGGGACCGAGAAGTACTTGGATTTATTATATCTGGTACTGAAACGCTCCTTATATATAAAACTTGGGTAGCAGACTTCTTAAACAAAGGAATATATGGTCCAGTGTGGCGGGCTCTTGAAAGGGTTTGATCATTCGGATGGTTTTGCTGGTGGTACAGACAATCCCATGCACTTTATTTTATTTTGCACAATGTTTACTCAGCCTCGTTAATGCTGGCTACCTCCTTTATTCAAACTGAATGGCGTCCGGTCCGTACCTGAGGCTCTGTCACTTTGTTTAAGGGCAGATGATCAATTGATTGCTAGTGGTGTCCTCTTATTTATGGTCAGTATGCCCAAAACTCAAACCCCGGGTGGTGTTATCAATTGATAACCATGAGCAAACTGGCATGCTATGAAATTGCATGTGATCGGTGCTATCAAAGTAGTGATATCATGGTTTTATTATACGATGGTTTCCAATAAATTGTGTGCTGATATTGTTTACATGCAGGGGTTTCCTTGTAAGAATGGTCTGATTTATTTCAAGTCAAATCAAGTCAAGTCAAATAAACTTTATTCGACCAAAGGCCATAAAAGCATGACATAGAAATAATAACATACTGTCCATTTTCTATTAAAAGGAAATCCAATGGCAAATATCTTTAAAAAGTGTCTTACACATATTAAAAAATATACATGAAAAAAATCAGAAGTCGACGTCAAGGAACAGTACTTTAGGTTGCATATTTATTCCGAATGTTAAAAGCAGTTTTAGTAACATTTAATACAGAGTAGGACAACTCCCCCAAGCCTAGAGATTGACAATATATTAGCCCTTCTTTGTGGGATCTCAGATTTGATTTGTGGAGAAGGGGGAATAAAAAGAAGCGTCTTGGCTCCATTTATAATGTACAAAATAGGATAAAGGGAGTAGTGCTCTTTTTTGAAGTGCCATTGCACCCACATGGAGAGAGATCCCTACTCCAAACACCTGCTGTGGGGAAAGAAAATTTGAAATGCTATGTTGCCAGCCTGAGGATTGTTAGCAATTACATATAGGTGAATTCTCTATCGGAACTAGGTATGGCTCCATACTATGGGGCCTATTAGTATGGTGCCTAGCATGCGGTGGCGGAAAATGCCTTTTACTGCACGCCAGCAGCGGTCCTCACTTTCGCTATATTAGTATGGCCAAACATAGTCCATTTCCTGTCCACCACGGTGCGACGCGAACCGCCATCAAAGTGCGCCCACCACGCGGCGGTGTGAGCCAATGGAGACTCACTGCCGTGCAGAATGACGACCGCTCCGCTCTACAAATCAGGATGCCCCAAACAACCAGTCGCACTGTAGTGTAGAAACCGCCCAACCAGAGACGGCGGATGCTCGACAGCAGAGCGCGAAACCAGAGTCCGGGTCCCTTCCACCCGGTGACGACCACAATGGACCCAGCCTTAAACGTCTTTCCGGTGCTGTACCTGAAACATCACCAGCAACTCATGGACCGTCGCGGACGCCGCCGCAGGTACGCAATAACACAACCCCGCAGACAACTACAACACACAACTCATGGGCTGATACAAGGTCTCCATCTACATCAGACACACTGGTAGGGAGAGGAACACATCCACAACTGTACATACACATGACCTACCTGCCTCCAAGTCACCCCTCCGCATCCAGGTCACACATTTTCAGTGATCTTGCAGTAATGTCCCGGTCATGTTACAGCTGCGGTGAAGACAAGGGAATACATGCGCACAATGGAGAAGGCAGGGACGGTGCCAGGCAGGGGCAGGGCACAAAGACCACAGGGCCACACCTCCAACCTCAACACACTAGCCCCCCCCTTGAATGGACATGCTGTTTGCCCCTCCTGTGCACCCCCATCCACAACAACAAGCCAGGTGAATCCACACCCTGCACCATACACCAAACAACTAGGGAGACAGCCACAGCAGGAGTGGCTGCATAGGAACACATAGCACAGGAGCGCAGGGCCAGGGTAACACACACACCACAACATCACCACACTGATGGCAGGAAAACTGAGTACAAACACTAAATGAACACACACACATACAAGAAACAAACATCCTACTGGACACACATCCTGCCAAGTCACGCAAACATACCCCACACTGACACACAGACCACATGCCACCAGCAATGGAGCACAACAAATAGTGAAGCCAAGGTGAGGTGCACCCAAATGGAAGGCCAAGGAGATAACCACCAAGCATGTGTACATCACATACAAAACAAGGAACATAGAACAACACCCTCAGCCCATCAAAGCACACATGACTGGCACAGTGAGTGAAGTCAAACCACAGTCATCTCAGTGCAGCAACCCAGGGAGACAGCAAGGCAACCCATGTATAGGCATAGGGATGAAATGAAGGCCCTCAACTCAAACTGTGAACAGCCACACATATGTATACAACTACTTCACAGGAGTATGTCAGCAGCACAACACACAGGGCGCATGGACACACTCCATGACTGTCAAACACAAGTAGGAAAATACACACATACCCCCCTCACGCCTGCAGCACACAACACCAGTGTCAAACACACAGAAGGGTGTCAATAATGTCCATCCAATACACAGACAAACAATCACACTCCCTGGGGGTAGCCACAAACATCACACACACACACACACAGGTATGCTAGAACCAATGTCTGCACAAAAACAACAGACAAACACATAACTAAACAGAAACATACACAGAACCACAACAAGAACAGACATGCCCTGTGCAGCAAAACTGTGGAAAGGCAATGGGAGCACAGACACAACAGCAGTGCACAACCTCATCAGTCAGGAACAATGCACAGACAATATACCACAACACAGACAAGAAGTGCACCATCACAGAAAAACGCAGCCACATCAAACAAACAACAGATGCACAGGCAAAGAAATTCACATAGCAAACACAGCAGGACATCAGGGGATGCACACCAGGCAATGACAAGGCAACATACACCCACAGCACTGCACGCACAACAAGCAGTGTGTGCACACCAAGCATACCAGACCCACACAGATATGAGTGACACAACATGAACCCACACAACACCAATCAGCACAGCACAAAGACAACATCACACTCAGGAAGTGAAGCAGTACCACAGCAAACACACATACACCCAAACAAGACCCACAATTGCACAAGTCTGGGACAGAAAGGTGGAAACAACTTGACCAGAGGACTGGGCAGCACAAACAGTTGAAATGCATATGAGCAACCATTACTGCTAAACAGCACAAGAACATCACATATAATCAATTGGGGAAACGTCTTGAGTGGCACATTGCTCCTGGGCAAATAACTGCACCACAAAGCACAGTGTCACAAATGAAGTGATGGGGAGGCACACATACATGCATACCAAGGGGACAGCTGACATCAAAGTGAAGTCCTGTACACGTCAGTAGTGGACATGGCAGAAGTGTACCATACACACATAGAGGGAGTGCAGACTCACAATGTGTGGGCATCAGAAGCACAGATGGGGGATGGTATGACACCACACACAACATGCCATACTAGAGGCTATAAAGCAATGCATGAGAAAACACAACCACAATGGCAGTGTGGATCAGCGGGTCTGCACAGTCAACAAAAACATTAGCAAGACACATAGATGATCAACAAAACACAACACTGACCTACCAGAAACATACTCTGCATACTCACAATTGCCACCAACAACAAGTAGGAGTCAGCCAGAAATGCAAGGACACGCCAAAACACTGCACAGTGTACAACATACAACTCACACATGTGCATTCAACCACATCCACAGGGCTGAACAATCCAAACTATAGGCACTCAACTCCTACTCAAGTCCTGTGTACAATATAGCCAACATGCATCCAACACTGCATTCCATATAAAAATGATATAATTGCCCCCACAAGTATCAGAGTCAGGACAACTGAAGACCCTGTCACCCCTGTAAAAAATAGAATACGTTAGACAAGAAATTGGCAATGTTGAAGTGGTACACACAGCATGTTGCACAGTAAACCATATACATACAGAAAAAAACTTTATTCAGTAAGGGCACTGACAAAACAGACAACAGGAGCAACTGCCTTTATGCACATATTGTAGAGATAGGCACCAAGAGTAGAGAAGAGCAAGGCACAAAATGCTGAGTATGTCCATGAGAAGCTGCACAGGCAAGGGGAAAACAGCAAGGCCAGTGGCCCATCCAAGGTGCAGAGTATGTACATGAGAGGCTGCACAGGGAATAGTTGAACACAGCAAAGAGTAACTAGGCCAATGGCCAAAACGAAGTGCAGAGTATTTCCATGAGAAACTGCACAGGCAAGGGGAAAACAGCAAGGCCAGTGGCCAGTTCAAGGTTCAGAGTATATCCATGAGAAGCTGCACAGGGAATGTGTGTGACTGTACCCTTCCATGGTCAGCAACCCAGTCAGGGGGGTAACAATGGGTGTACAGGCCCCGCTGTGTGAGAGACAGGTGTGTGAGGGTAACTACCAGTCAGACTTGGCTGTCAGGCGGACTGGGAGCTGGCTGTGTGTCGGGGACAGTTGGAGCACTTAATCTGGGAGAGAGAGGCCCAGCTGAGGTAGAGCTAACAGTGGCTTGGCAAGCCAGAGGGCTGTTTGGACCAGGTGTTGTAGTGGAATGTGGAGGTGGAGTCATGCTGAAGTGAGACACAGTGTGGCTGGGAGATTGTGTAGGGGTGCCTTTTCCACTTCTTGGGGATTCTAAATGGCTTCCCTGACTTGGGATCAATTAGAAGTAGTGTGGACACAACAAGAACACTCACCACCAAAGCTGCATCAGGTGCAGATGCTGGCACTCCCTCTGGGGATGTGCTGGATCCGGCGGTATGCTTCGCCTGCCCTCACCTTTGCCCCTCCATCCCCTATTTACCAGGTGTTACCCCTACAGTGCCCTCTTTCCCCTGCTTCACTGGGCTTGGAATGGGAGTCGAGGTGGTAGGTGAATCTGACTTGGAACCCTTCTTATGTGTACCCTTGGCATGCACCACCTTCTCAGTCGGCACAGAAACCGTATGCTTGTCTTTGCAAGACGCTTTAGGGTTAGGAGAGTCCTTGGCTGGGGGTAACTCTGAGGCATGTGAGCCTGATGTCTGCTTCTTTACTTTTTGTCCCCTGGTGTCGCCTGACAGGCTTTTGTCTTTGCGCTCTGGGGTGGGGGATGGTGTCTGTACCTTGGACCGCTTGGGCTGCGCCTGCTGCTGCATGCCTTGTGTGCTGTATCGTGAATTTGAGGGCAGTGGAGCGTGGTCACTATCATCAGATGTGGCCACTGCCAGGGGGGTGGACCAAGGGACTGGAGCTGTACCCTGAGTTTGTGCCAGTTGAAGGGCTGCCGTCACAGCAGAAGACAAAGACTGGACAGTCCGGTGCAGCCCACCCACGTCTGAATGTATGCCCTCCATGAAAGCAACCACCTGTGCCAATTTTTTGTCGTGGTCTATGAATGCATTGAGGAGAGCTGTCTGGCCCACACACAGCTGGCGCAAAAGGTCCACAGACTTATTAGCACTGATGGCAGCAGGAGGGACAGGGGCAGGGGCAGAGGTGCCTGTGGTGAAGGACACTCTTCCCTTCTTACTGGTGCGAACACGGGCAGCACCAGAGGAAGTAGCTGGGAGGGAGGGCACTGTTCGCTGTGTGGTGGAAGATGAGGTAGAGTGCCCTCTGCCCGCCAACATGGATGCGTCACCGCTGGCATCAGATGACATTGAGCTTTGCGTCTCTAGCTGTGATTCCTCCAGCAGACTCCTGTCCCCCTCTAAGGCTCTCGTCACTTCAGTGTCACTGTGCTCCTGTGAAGCTGTTGTGCTTGATTCCCCACCACTGGTGTCTGTCTGTTGTAATTTAGCAGTGATTAGGTTAAGCATTAGCAGAAGACATCTTGTATTTAGAGACTATCTTGTCCGTTGTGTGGAATCCATATTGTATTTCTGGCAGCCATTTTGTTTGCCATGTGCTCACCATGTGCTCTGTCCTACCTTCCTGTTAACTGCTCTTGAAATCTGCCTAGAGACGAGATATATTTAGCCTCTTCTGCTTCGCACATGCTCAGTTGAGCATACAGCTGTCCCCAACTTGTAACTGTCAGGATGTGTCCACCAGAATTAGCCAACTGTCAGCCCCTCCCACTTGTTGCCAGCACACTCTCTGTATGACCTTGTATGTATTTAAAACCAGCATTCTGTACTTGTACGGCCTTTATTTGAGCCCCTGTCTGGTATAAAAGGACCAAGCTCCTTTCAGTCAGTGTGCTACATCATGCATTACCCAAGGGTGCTGTGTGAATGTAGTTCCACCTCATGAGGTTTAATAAACTCTGTCTTTTCTATTCCAGTTTCTGTGCCAACTTCTTCCTATTGGTCTGAGGACTCTGTGCAGAGAAGGGAGAACCCCTAGCACTGGTAGGCCTTGCTGAGTCTCACCATCACAAATTGGTGCTTCCAACACAGGGCTCATCGGCGATTCGAATGCCCGAAAGACTGGTCGCAATAAAGGATTGGAATCTCGCTTTGGAGGCAATCGATGCCTGAGGAGACCCGAGTCTTGGCACCCACTACGTTTTTCCTTTCTTTCTGATCTGACCATCCAGGTGGCGCTGGTCCTCGACTGAGATCTCTTCTGTTGATTCGCCGTGCAGTGACAATTTGGTCGATTTGAGAACTTGGCATTTGGAACATGGACACCAGTTGATTGGTAAGAGCCGTTCTGCAGCACTTGCTGTTGGTTTGATGCCTTTGATTGGTAAGGTAGTTTAGTAACACTTACTGCAGCTTTGTTTGTACGATTGGCCAATATTAGTATTTGTTTGAATTATATATGCATTGCAATTCATATAGACAGGTAATGAGGAGATTTTTCTCTATTTTTAACTTTGTTTGAATGGCGCAACGTACGAAGAGTACTTTAAGCGCTACTTTGATTATAATACTGCATATTTTGCACTATTTTTAGCATGCCTGTTTCCAGCACACTTCGTAGGATGTGTTGTTTTTGTAGTGGTACCAATTTGAGACTTGGCGAAGTACAACCGCCCCCCCCCGGAGAGGACGCCTAATAGGGACATGTATGTTAAGTATGGTATTTCTTCCATAATGTACAGCACGTTATGGAATAAATATACTTGAAAAGATCCTGAGTTGCGTTAGCCTATGCATGGGTCATTTGATTCGCGAAAGATTCAGTATGTGGAGCAACGAATGTTTAAGCGAAAGGCTAGGCAAGATATGTTTGACTGTGTGCGAATGTGGGAGAAAGAAGTGAGTGAACAAATGAAGCGTGAGCAAGCCTTGATTGAAAAGGAACAGCAAAAGAATATCTATGCAAAAGCATTCGAATTAAACAATAAGGAAACAAAAGAACTAAAAGAGAGAGAGGATAAGGAGCGCCACTTACAGGTAACTGGCCAATACGCTGTTAGGCAGCCCCTTTATCCTATCCTTAATAATCCGCAAGATGATTTCTTGTTAGTAGATCGTTCTCCACCTCTGTATATTTTCCCTTCCACTCCTCATGAGTCAGATGAGGACTCTTCTTCAGACCAGGACAAAGTTCGAGAAACTCGCTCAATGTTATCTGCTGAGCGTGCGTCTGAGATTAGATCTGCTGCGCGTAAAGCCGTTCGTAGTACTGCCACTGCTTCTGAACTTTTAGATGCTATAAAAGATTGGCAGGAAAGGGAGCAAATATATTTTACCGATACATTTGCCGCAGAGGGTATTGAAAGATTTAGGAAACATTCGGTAGAAATTGAGCCCAATGATCTAGCAGCTGATTGTAAAAAACTACGTGAAGGTCTTTTTGTCTTCTCCCAGGTGACTGACACGATCAGACGCTTGTTTACACTGCGTGTTGAAGCATCCCGTTTGTGAGAGGAGAAAAAGGCAGCAGACGCAGCTGCACAAACATCCCGAATCAACATGGCACGAACTTCTACTCCTGAAACAGATAAGAATGCCATAATTAATGTGAAACCCATGCGGGAAGCCAAGCCTTTATATGTTCCTCCTAAAGGAACGGGTACAAGTGATGATAAGACTTCAGTAGATGCTAAAGGGTATTTTATTCATAATTGGGTTTACACTCCTTGGAATAGAGCAGATGTTATGGCCCTTAAAAATGCATTGACTGATCCGCGAAAGAATCCAGCAGCCTTTTATGAGGAAGTTGAGGGTGCAATTAGTTCTTGTACTATGACTTTGCCTGATATTGATTTGCTTTTTGGATTAATATTACCGCCTGATATGTGGAGAACTGTGCGTAAAATTGATGACTGTGCAACATTTGGAGCATTATGGAAAGATTTAGAGCAGTTAGATGAAGATAGAGAACCTGCACAGAAACTGTGTCAGCTAATTTTAAATCTTCCGGCAGCTATATTAGTTAAGCTAAAGATGATTATTCCCCCTAAAAAGATAGTTTGGACTGTATTAGCGTCGTGTAAGCAAAACTCAGATGAATCGGTTTCAGATTTCTTTACATGCTTTGAAGAGGCATTCGACGATTTTAGTGGCCAGTCATTGACGGATGACATGGGTAGGCATCTGTTTGTCGATAAATATGTTGCAAACCTTTGCCAGGAATAGCTAGTCGTCTAAAGGCCAGTGAGAGTTCATGGACTACCTCTTCTATGGTTTCTCTCCTAACTATGGCTCAGTATTATGAGCGACAAGAATTAGAAGTTTAAAGTAATGAGGATAAAAAGACTAAAGAGTTAAAAACAAAAGTTATGTTAGCTAAAGCTTATGGACCACCTTCTAGAGGTAATGATAGAGGTAGACGTGGATCTTATGGTTCGTCTTTTCCTTCTTATACTCGTTCGAATTTGTCTGTTGACCAGTGTGCGTACTTCAAGAAATTTGGACATTGACTTTCTGATTGTCCAGTAATGCGTGTTCAGCAGTGTCCATGTGGTCGGGGACAAATGAGAAATTGCTCAGGATACTGAGGGCCTAGAGGAAGCACGAATGATCTCGCTAGGTTTGATTCTAATACACGTGGGCAGGATGGGTTTAACACTTTTGATAGAAGGAACCAGTATCAAATGTCCGACTATGTGCCGTCTGATTTTCAAGATTCTGCTTATGCATAGGATTGCCTAGGATGGGGTAAGGAATCAGTTGAAGTTCCAGTAGATCAGAGGGGTCCCTATGTTACAGCACATGTTTTGGGTTCTACTGATCAGTTTCTGGTTGATACAGGAGCTACTCGTAGCGCCTTTTCTAAAAAATTGATTCCAAGGGCTCCCCTGTCTGGCTTAACCATTACATCGATAGGTTTCGAAACACCTTCCCTTAGCCCATTGTCACAACCACTTGCATTTCATGTTGATAAGTTTACTGCCCCTTGTCTGTTTTTGCTTCCTCCAAACACACCAGACAACATTGTGGGTCTTGATATGCCTAAATATTTCAGGGCTACGATACGATGTTCTCTGGAAGGAGTGCGGGTTATTTTGAATGACAACTACCATGTGATTGAGAGATCCTGTATTGATGAAGAGGACATTGTACTAGCCTCACTCCCTAGTACTTTGTGGGCTACTTCAGACACCGATGTAGGGCAAATGGTTATTCCGCCAGTGCATATTAGTGTCAAGGAGGGTGCTTCTTTGCCAAGACTGCCTCAGTATAAAATTTCTAAAGAAGGAGAAGAAGCACTTACACGCATTGTTCATGTTTTGATTAGAGTGGGGGTTGTGCAAGAAGTTCCTTACAATGTTTGCAATAGTCCGATTCTTCCCATTTTGAAAAAAGATACTTACACCAGGATTTATAGATTCATCATTGATTTAAGAGAAGTCAACAAGATTGTAGTACCGAAGTGCCCTGTGGTTTCTGACATAACAACATTACTTACCCTGGTTCCTCCGATAGCAACTACATTCTCTGTTATAGACTTGAAGAACGCTTTATTTTCGATCCCTATTCATCCTGAAAGTCGATATTTGTTCGGTTTCAGTTTGAAGAACCGATCATATAGATTTTGTAGTGTTCCTCAAGGTTATACTAAGAGTCCTAGTACTTACAGTCAAGCATTGAAGAGACAGCTTGATTCCTTTTTCTTGCCTGAAGGGGTGGCTCTCATACATGTCGATGACATCTTGTTGGCAGCCGATACGCCTGAACTATGTGAAGAGTGTACTTTGTCTTTGCTTTCTTTTCTTGCTACACCCCATCATAAAGTATCACAAAAGAAATTGCAATATTGTAGACCGAAGGTAACCTACTTAGGTCACCTTCCGTCTAAGGAGGGCCCTGCACTGACACCAGATCGCATTCAAGCAATTTTATACACCCCAGTACCTTCGACACAGAAAGATGTATGTGCATTCATTGGTTTGACTTCGTTTTGTAGGCAATGGATATTGAGCTTTTCACACATTGTTAAACCCCTGCTAGTGCTTCTGACTAAAGACACTCTGATGCCCCTTCCATGGACAGATGAATGCCAAAATGCTTTTCGTCAGTTAAGACGAGCTCTTTGCTCTGCACCAGTGTTAGGCACACCAGATTACAGGAAGGTTTTAACACTCTATGTACATGAGAAAGATGGATGTGCATTGTCAGTTTTAGTACAGACACACGGGAACAAACAGCGTCCTTGCACAGACTTTTCTGCAGTTCTTGATCCTGTTGCTCGTGCGTTGCCTGGATGCTTCCGTTCAGTTGCAGCAACAGCTGTGTCCATACATCAGAGTGAAGGGATTGTTTTGTCACACAAACTGTTGGTGCTAATACCCCATGCAGTAGATGCCCTTTTGAATCAGACCAAGACACAACACTTAACTAGTGATCGCCTGACAGGATAGGAATTGACACTGTTAGCACCTCATATTACCTTGAAGACGTGCGCGACACTGAACCCAGACACTTTGTTGCCATATCCTGCGACTCAGTCCCAGTCAAAGGAACCTCACGATTGCATATTCCTTACTAAGGAACAGACAAAGGGTTGCATCGATTTGCAAGATACCCGCCTTCCAGATGTAGATTGGGAATTGTGGGTTAATGGATCCTGTCTGAAGTTACCAGATGGCACGACTTCAGCTGCTTATGCAATTACCACGCTTGAGACAGTAGTGGAAACAGCTTGCATACCTCAGAAGTCGGCTCAAGCAGCTGAACTAATAGCTTTGACACGAGCATGTGAACTTAGCACTGACTTGTGTGTGAACATTAACACGGATTGCCGCTATGCTTTTGGAGTGGTCCATGATTTTGGCCTACTCTGGAAGGAAAGAGGCTTTCTTACATCCCACGGGATGCAGAAAATGCACGGAGAATTAGTACATAATATCTTGACTGCACTTACATACCCAAAGAAAGTTGCAATTATGAAGTGTAGCGCACACAAGAAAATCATTGACAAAATAGGACAAGGCAGTGCTTTTGCAGACCGGGTAGCGCGTGAGACTGCGATGCAGCGAAGCACTACTTCCATGTACATAGTGAAGTCTCAAGCTGAGGGTTGGCATGACGCTAGAGAGGAAGTATTGGATATACAGACATTTGCCTCTGTGGAAGAGCTTGAGCAATGGTCTAAAGAAGGAATGTTAGACGATGAGGGTTGTTGGCGTAACAAAGAAATGAATAAGTGGAAATTGCCTGCAGCCTATTAACGACCTATGGTTCAAATGGCACATGGGCTGGCACATGTTGGAGCTATAGCAATAACTAAATTGCTTATACAAGTTTGGGAGCATCCTGAAATTGCCAGCACAGCTAAAAGAGTAGTACATTGCCGTTTGATCTGTTGGCAGTATAATCCTGGAAAAGGGACACAGACTCCTACAGGAGTGTTTGCTACACCAACCGCACCATTTGAAGTCTTGCAGATGGAGTACATCCAACTTGAATGCTGCAATAATCTGAAGTATGTCTTAGTGGTAGTATGTGCCTTCAGTAAATGGATAGAGGTATACCATACAAAGGATAATACTGCTCTCACCACAGCAAATGTGCTTCTGAGGGAGTTCTTCCCTAGATACGGTGTTTGTAAACTTTTTGTGGAGTGACAACGGACCTCATATTATTGGGCAAGTTGTTGAGCATGTCCTGAAAGGATTAGGGATCAAGCAGATATTCCATGCTGTCTTCCACCCACAATCAGCAGGATTAGTGGAGAGGTACAATGCTACTTTAAAATTGAAGTTGGCGAAAATACTAGCTTCCACGTCTTTAAAGTGGCCAGAAGCATTACCCTTGGCATTGTTGTCTATAAGATCGGTGCCACATTCACAATCTGGTCTCACCCCATACGAAGTGGTCTTTGGGAGACCGATGAATATTTGGGGAGTTCCTAAGCCACGCCCCATACATGATGTTCCTTGTGTTCTGATGAATGCTTATTTGGCACAGTTAACCTACAGTTTGATCTCTATTCATCAACAGGTTCGAGAAGCGCTTCGCTTCCTGACAGATCTACAGGTGAGGCCCACGAACTCCGTCCTGGCGACTATGTGATGGTCAAGGTCTTCGACAGATCGAACAGCCTGGAACAGAGGTGGCGATGTCCGGAGCAAGTGCTCCTTGCGACAAGGACAGCAGTTTGAGTGACGAACAAGAAGAACTGGGTCCACAGCACACACTGTAAGCGTGTGTCGCCTGCCTTGGTGGAACCCGCTGTGCTGACCGACCATTGAGAGATTCTGGAGATGGAGAAAGGTCAAGCTATCTCACCTGACAAATCTACGGAAGTCTTCCCGAACCACACGATTCCTGGAGCATCGCAATACCACTTGAGACCGAGGAAAGAATCTACAGTGTTGAAAAAGACTGGTTGAGCTACCACCCTGGGTTAGTGAGCCGATGTGGCAAGGGGGGAGGATCAGCTCTGCATTAGTGTAGTGACACCTGTCTTGGCCCGTGGTAAAGAAATCAGCGGCTGCCCAAGGGATAAGAGCTCCAACGATTGTTTTCAACGAGTTTTAGAAAGATCAATTATCACTGTTGCTGAAATGAATAACAAAAGAATCATTTGTGCTGTAGGGTTTGTTGTTGATCTTGTGGTTATGGCGATAATCACCTGGTTTGTTGAGAAAGTCGCTCCTGCTCGACAGCTTCTTTTTGCCAATACTCCAGCTTCAGTCTAACACCAATATTTTACACTTCCCTACCATGAGCAGAAACATTGACACTCCTACTTAAATAACACATTCATCCAGATGTTGCATCATACACACAGTGCTATGAATGCTACCAACTGTTGGGTGTGTGGAATGATACCTGCACACCAAAAGAAAGGAGGAACACCGTTTATTCCTCTACCGTTTTCCCATAATGGTTCATGTCAAGCTTGGTATGCTTGCTTTCAAAGCTTTGCTTTCGGAAAGCACTCAGTAGGGGTAATTATCTTTCGGTTGAATAAAGTATGCTACCAAGATGAAGATGGCTATCCTCAAGCTAAAGGAACTAAATGGGAATGGGAAGAGTACCAACTGGACAATATTTCGACACCATATGTCTTCACGAATATGAGGAATATAAAAAGACAATGGACCTTTTGTAATTTCTGTGACCAGTGCTAAAGCAGAACTGTGTATAAGTTGTGCTGGAAGAATTCCTGTAGGACGGAGTGAATGTATTTTGACATTGACTATTGACGGTGCTAATAACAGCAGTTTTACGTCTTCGCATAATACTTATTTTGTATGTGGTAATGAAGGATACTATCAATTACCTGTTGGGTGGTCCTGGGTATATTACATGTCATTTTTGTTACCACCTGTGTTCTTGGCCCATCCATCATATCACCTGAATTTAAAGTTGTATAATGATATTTCCAAGGATAGATACAAACAAACAATAAGTACAGATGAGGTTGAGCAGACAGATACCACTTTGCAACAATATGTTGATTTCGATTTGGGTTTGTTCTTCTTGGTGGGTGCTGCATTGAATAGCAGAAAGATAAGGTGATTAACTCGTGTTGTGGAAGCTGTCACCAAGCAAACAGCTATGGCACTTGGGAACATTACAGAGAAACTACAAATTGCGAGGATTGTAGCACTGCAAAATAGGATGGTGCTAGACGTGATTTGGCTGATCGAGGTGGTGCATGTCGCATCATCGGTAGCAGTTGCTGCGTATTTATACCGGATCACTCACCTTCAATATATGATGCAATCTCAAAACTACATAAAAGTGCTGCAGAAATTCACACAGAGACTGGTACATGGACATTTTCAAACTGGATATGGACACTCTTTGCTACTTGGGGCTGGAAGCTACTGACTATTCTATGTATACTACTGGTGATACTATTTACATGCTGTACTTGTATACAATGTGGTCCTATGCTTTTTTCCATGTGCATCACTGCTTGTACACCTGCCAAAAGAAATATTGCAGGTATAAAAGCACAGCAAATATTAAACAAAGAAAAAGTTGCGATGATGAACATCAATGTACAGGATACATATCTAGATTACCCCAGATAAATGAATGTCTTCAGCTAATGCTGAAAGGGTCGTCTGTTGTAATTTAGCAGTGATTAGGTTAAGCATTAGCAGAAGACATCTTGTATTTAGAGACTATTTTGTCCGTTGTGTGGAATCCATTTTGTATTTCTGGCAGCCATTTTGTTTGCCATGTGCTCACCATGTGCTCTGTCCTACCTTCCTGTTAACTGCTCTTGAAATCTGCCTCTTCTGCTTCGCACATGCTCAGCTGAGCTTACAGCTGTCTCCAACTTGTAACTGTCAGGATGTGTCCACCAGAATCAGCTAACTGTCAGCCTCTCCCACTTGTTGCCAGCACACTCTCTGTATGTGCAAATACACTTCTTCTGACTCAAACAGTGTGTGTAAACAAGAAAACCAGGCATAAGTGAGCCAGGTGATGACCAGATATCACTACTTCTTGCTGGTGGCTCTGTTCAACCAGACAAACAAATAGCTCTGCGCACACCTAGGGCCTTGATGGAGGCACACAACATGTTGCCACTCACAGATCTGGATGGAGCAGGAGGGGACAACACAGACACAGACTACAGCATGACTTTCCACAATGACCATGAGCCCATGCCACCCACCATGTTGTACTTTGGGGCACAACTATGGTTGCACATTGATGTCAGATGTCTAAGCCTCCAAAATCTGAGGTCAGGCAATGCACGCATTGTTGAAAGCACACTCAGATTGGACACGCTGCCGTTCCCTTACATGGGTTTTTCCCAGACTACCCCAATGCAGACGATACCTGAAGACCAAGACTCAGAATGCTATGGAAATGCACAGTACTCAAATTACCTTAGTAAATACAGGTAGGGCAAATGCATGGCAGCTGCACCCAGCACAGGGGCCACTTACAAGCCACTGCATCACACTACCAACATCATATAGGCCAGCGCTAGCGCAGGCTGTGTACACATATAGCCACTCACAGCCAAAGTCATCCTTCCCAGGATACTCACCCCTAACTTGCTGCTGATGCTCTTTCAAATGTGCATCCAGCTCAGGCTGTGTCACTGCCAAGATGCGGCCCATTAGTGGTGTCATGCTGTGCCGTGCCAACCGCCCAGTGCGAGGGAGCAGCCCCAAGGCCATCTCCGCCACGTTCTTTGCCAGCCAGCTGATGTCGTCCCACGTCTTGTGGCAGTGGGTGTGCCGTTGGTTTGAGACACCCAGAGCCCGCACCTTGGACGCAATGGCCATTCATACGGCCTTACACTGGTGTACCTTGAGCTGCAGACATGGGAGCCAAGAGGGGGGAAACATCTGTGACACAGTGTTATGTACCTATATCTCTTAGTACAGTAGCATGATACTAACTCATCCCAAATCCATAGATATGTCTAACATAGACAAGAATGCATCTCACATGGAACATCTGCATGGGAAAAGGAGATATAAATGCATGCAGGTGTGAGGGGGCACAAAGTCCCTTATCTCATCCCACACACATGCAGGATGCCAGCACTGAAAGCCATGTGTAGTCTGCCCACATCTCCTGTCCATTTTTAGGTTGAGCAAGTCATACATCGCATGCTTGACCCCATCTTCTCCGCAAGCCCCCATGTCTCCTTCGACCACACAACCGAACTCCACTGGACCGATCACCGATGCATCCATTTCACCTACAAGAAGCACACCACTGTACCCAAACGCTGTCCCGCCGCTTCTGGAGCAAAGTCACGAAGAACAGCTGACCACCACCCTCACCCAGACCCCACCCACCTGAGGTTCTTCGATTTCTGACTTTGTCCCGTATTCAGCCACCATTTTGTGTCTCGTCGCCATTTTGTGTTGCCCTCACTCAGGCAGCACGGTGGACGAAGTGTTTTTGCTTTTCTCAGCTGCTGCATGTCCTTTCTGTTAAAGAGTAACTCTTTGCCCTTGTTTATGAAACCGATGTCAGGGTCTGGCCGAGTTCGTTAATCCATGCCTGGGTTGATTGATCCCCGTCTCGACTGACTATTTGCCTTCTCCTATTCTCTTCTTACATTATCTTATCCGACTGGCCTTCGCTATTCTCTCTTTGTATTCTCCTGTTACACAACTATCCTTTGAGGCACACAAATACGACCTGCCACCTGCAAATTGGATTGTTGGTACTAGTACTGATTAATTTGTTGGGAGGGGTAACACACGGGGTATGAGAGAGGGGCGTATTTGAGACACCTGATAGCTTGTTTTCCAACTTTGCTTATTGGTTTGTTTTGTATGTGTAAGGAGTAAACTCTGTAAATGTGTTTCCTATAAAAGATTGTGCGCCACGGATTGAAGTGGCAGTCTCCTCAGAACCCACCTTGCGTGTAACTTCTGGGATAACTGTGCTTGGCTGCAGCCAATAAACCTGGTTTTCCACGCTCAACAGAGTGTCTCGTGTCTCTGTCCGACAAGGCAGGTGAACTCGGGGATTTAAGGCGTGCCCTGCGCCGCCAGGCCCATAAGGCCCGGTTCTCTAACTGGCGCCCAACGTGGGGCGGCTTCAGTGGTAGTGGTTCAGCCTGAGGGTCGTGAGAAAACCCGCAAGAAAATTCCGGAGGATTCGCGAGCCACGTCAAGCGACCCCTGTATGTCGAAGTGGACCGAAGGTTTTTTGCAGCGTGGCTACTCCTTTCAGACGGCTGCTGATGACTTCTGCCCTGACTGCCACCCTGCCTTGGACCCTCTGGTGATGACTGGTATCGCGAGACGTTAGACGGACCTTTGTTGGCGTGAGAAGACCATTTAGGTAAGTATTCGTGGGTAGCTCCCACTTCTTTGTTTTGTTTTTGAATTTTGTTATTCGACCATTGCAATAGCCGAAGCCAAGGGGTGAGTACATTTGTACTGTGTTCTTTGCTTTCACTCCTTGAAGTTGGTAAACGGACCAGTGAACTTAAGATGCCTGGTTTTAGCGGATTTAGGAAGTTTTGTTGTTTTGGTTGTAATAGGGATTCCCAAGCTCGAGGACTCATGTCCGATGCCTCCGGTTGGAACTCCCACTTATAAGCTCTATTCTAAACATGGTGTTGGCCCCATTGCCTTTAATGAGGCATGGATCCGATACACGAAGAAAGATGGTGTTTTACTGTGGCCACAAAATGGTAGCTTTGAGCCTGATATATTAGATAATTTGGAAGGAATTTTGTTTAAAAAAAAAGCCCGGCCAACAATGTTTGACTCTTTCCGCCTTTAGCGTAAAGAAGCCAAACAGAGAGAAAGTAAGAAGGCAAAAAGAGATAGAAAAGCGAAAGATATGACGATCATGCAGGCTGCCCAGCAGTTCAAGGATAACGAGACTGATCGAGCGATTGAAGTCTCAGACAGACAACATTGTATGGCAATAGATAGATGCTACCCTGTGTTGCCTACTTCTCCACAGAGTAAGGATCTTGATGAAGATCCCTTCCTGTCCCATTTGTTGAGATTGCCTCCGCCTTATATGCCAGGAGCTAATGCACCTGTATTGTTGCCGCCTGTCCAGCAACCTGTTGTTCAGCCAGCCGGTCCGGCTCCTCCTCAATTGCCTCTTCCTGCATTGCCACCTGCACCTCCTTTGCCGCCAACTTCTGTATCTCAGTCTCCTTCATCTTCAGGTTCTCTTGTGATGGCTAGTCCTTTTCCTCCTTTGCTTAATACTGCGTCTCCAGTTTTACTGTCTGCTTCTTCCCCGACCGTAATCGCTTGGTTGACACTGTTTCCGGTCTTGTCTCCCCTCTCTTTGGGTCTTTTTCTCGAAGGCAATCCCGTAGTCAAATTCCATATTCTGCCGAACGAGTCGCATTGGAATCTCTTGCACACAAATGGATCATGAGTGGTCCACTGTATAGTGTACCTGATATTTTGAATACCTTTCTCCAGTGGAATGCGCCCACGCAGAGATATGTTTTTAATATCATGTGTGACGCTCTTGTCAAAGGATGGGAGGATATGGAGTTGGATTTAATTCCTCAGGGTCTGTTAGATATACTGGATAGGTTTGATAGAGGACTTATTGTGGGTTCTAAAGTTGAGGACGCTGTAAAGACACTTTTTACTTTCAGGTCTTTATATTCTTCTCAGACTATTCTTGAACCTGATCCTGCAGTTAGACAGAAAACGAAAAATTATCCTATGAGGGAAGTTCCTCCAGTATGGAGAGAAGCAGTTCCGCAAGCTGGTGCTGTTCCGGGTGTCCCTGCTCATTTCCAGCGTATATGGGTACATGTCCCCTGGAAACGGTCTGAAATTTTGGCACTTAAACAGTCTCTACCGGACCCTCGTAAAAATCCTGCTGGATATTATAAAGAGCTGTCCCAGACTGTTGATGCGTGTATTATGAATTTGGCCGATATTGATATGCTGATGGGGAATGTAGTTCCACAAGCGTTGTGGGCTCAGATTCGTAGAGAGGACCACGACCAAGCTTTAGGTGGTAATTGGGCCGCTATAGCCGCCGCGGATGCAGCACAAGTGGGTAATGCTAAACCAGATGATTTGATTACACAATTGCCTGGTAGAATGTAAATTGTAAATTTGTAAAATGTAAATTGATATTTGTATAGCGCACTACTCACCCGCAAGGGTCTCAAGGCGCTTGTACGAATACCGCTGTGGAACCAATCCTGGCTTTCCCTGTGAGGCGTCCATTCCTGGGCACCCCCAAGGTGGAGGCCAGGCATCCTTAGCGTTGTGGGGGCCGTTGTGGAGATTAAGCAAGTTATTGCCCAGAGTTGCAAAGTGGGACTCCATGATTGGAATAGGCACTGAGGCTAGAATTATCAGGTCAGTGGAATTTTGAGCCCAAGACCCACCGAGGCGGGGAATTGAACCCTGGTCCCGGGCTAGACCTCTGCATCAGGGTCTGCCGCTCTAATCATTGAGCCACACTTCTCACAATCATCGCTTTAATGAAGACGATGATGCCTGCCTTACGCGTTAACTGGGATAAGTTAGCTGCGTGTAAGCAGAAGAAAGATGAGAGTGTCTCCGATTTCTTTACTCGTTTTGAGGAGATGTTTATCGATCACAGTGGTCAGGATATGAGTACTGAAGGTGGACAGCGATTATTTGTGAATAAATTCGTATTTAATTTACTTCCTGAATTGTCGCATAAGTTGAAAGACTCCGAAAGTTCCTGGGCTGTTTCTTCGTCTGCACAGATATTAGCCACTGCCCAGTATTACGAGAATAGGGATAAAGAAGAGAAAGATTAGATGGAGAAGAAGACTAAGGAATTAAAAACAAAGGTTCTTCTTCAACAGGCTTATCCCCCTTGTTCTGGGCAGAGTCAGTTTCAACAGCCTCCCCAGCGGTTGTTACAGAAACCTGGACCCTTTGTTCCGTGACTTTTGCTTGGTCCTAATCAATGTGCCTATTGTAAAGAGGAAGACCATTTTAAGAATAGCTGTCTGGTTTTATTACAGCGTAATGGTGGATTCCCAGGGCCGCGAGAGGTAGAGAGCGAGGTGCGTTGTCTCAAGGACAGCGTGCCTTTCCCCCTCAGAATTCGTCAAATTATTTTGATCAGCAGAATACTCAGTCTGCGCAATATTATAATGACGATTATTATGTTGAGGGTGAGGTTCAGGATTTTCATTCTAGTTAGGACAGCCATGGACAAAGTAAGGGAGTCGTATCAGTTCCAGTGGATCAGAATGGGCCTTATGTTGAAGTTGTTGCATTGGGTGTTGCAGAGCCATTTCTTTTGGATACTGGTGCAATGAGAAGTTCTATCATTCATTCCAAACTCCCTGGGGCACCTTTGTCTGGCTTAACGAACGTTTCTGTAGGATTTTCTGGTACCCTAGTTGCTAACCCGGTTTCTTGTCCTTTGCCTCTTTCGATTGGTCCTTACGATTTGGAAGCTCTGCTTATTGTAACGACTGGTTGTGGAGAACACTTGTTGGGTTTGGATTTGTTGAAACGTCTTCATGCAACGTTGTATTGTTCCCCCTCTGGTGTGCATCTTACCTTGGGTGAGAAATTGGTTTCTCCTACATATCTATCTAAAGATGGATTTCTGCCTGAATTGCAGTCTCTTCCTGCTACGCTTTGGGCGACGGGTCTGAATGATGTTGGTCTGCTCCAGATTCCACCTTACGTGGTTACTATTAAGCCTGATGTTAAATTGCCACGCATTCCTCAGTATAAGATTTCTAATGATGGTGAACGAGCTTTGTTGGCTATTATCTATGATCTGGTTCAGAAGGGTGTGGTGGAAGAAACAAGAGGTAATGTTTGCAACAGTCCTGTTCTACCTGTTCTTAAACGCACTGATCCTTCTCAGCCTCCTGTATATCATTTTGTGACCGATCTTCGGGAGGTCAACCAGATTGTTGTCCCCCAGTTTCCTGTTGTCCCAGATATCACTGCCTTGCTTACTATGATACCCGCTTCAGCGGCATGGTTCTCGGTTATTGACCTAAAAAATGCTTTCTTTAGTATTCCTATTGCTGAGGAAAGTAGGGATATTTTTGGCTTCTCTCTCGGAGGCCGAAGTTTCCGGTTCAAGCGTGCACCTCAAGGCTATTGTGAAAGTCCCTCCATTTACAGTCAGGCTTTGAAATGTCAGCTTTATGCTTTCATTTTGCCTCCAGGTGCCACTCTGATTCAGTACGTGGACGATTTGTTAGTTGCTGCTGATTCGGAGGATGTCTGTAAGGATGTGACTGTTTCACTGTTGCGTCATTTGTCTGACCTGCATCATAAGGTGTCCCCCTCTAAGTTGCAATTTTGCCACCAAGAGGTTACCTATTTAGGTCATCTCTTGTCGAAGGAGGGAAGACCATTGACCCCAGAACGAATATAAAACCAATTGCACAAATGACTGTGCCATCCACCCAAAGGGAGGTGCGTGCCTTTCTGGGCATCACCTCTTATTGTAGACAGTGGATTCCAAATTTTTCTTTGTTGGCTAAACCTCTGTTCGCACTCACGTTGAAAGATACACCACAACCTCTTCCTTGGACTGATGAATGTCAGAAGAGTTTCTCTGACTTACGTACTGCTTTGTGTTCTGCCCCTGTGTTAGGTACTCCAGATTACAGTAAGCCGTTTACACTCTACGTTCATGAAAGAGAAGGTTGCGCGTTGTCAGTTTTAAGTCAGCAATTTGGAGACAAACAACGGCCATGTGCCTATTTTTCGGCTACGTTGGATCCAGTAGCCAAGGCATTGCCTAGTTGTTTCAGAGCTACAGCAGCGGCAGCGATCTCTATTCGTCAATCTGCTGGATTGGTATTAGATAACTCTCTTGTTGTCATGGTACTACATGCAGTAGATACTCTTTTGAATAGAACGAAAACACAACACCTCACGAGTGCTCGCTTGTCTGAATATGAGCTGATGCTCTTGGCTAGCCATATACACATCAAGCGGTGTAATACTTTGAATCCAGCAACATTGTTGGCCATCCCGGACGACAGAATAGATTTAAAAGACACACCACTTATGGACCCGGATGGGATCCTATGGGTGGATGGGTCTTGTTTCAAACTTCCAAATGGTGAGACGACTGCAGCTTATGCTGTTACTACCTTGTGTACGGTAGTGGAGACAGCACGCAATGCACAGAATTCAGCCCAAGCAACTGAACTAATTGCCCTAACGAGAGCGTGTGTGTTGGCTAAGGGAAAGAGAGTGAATGTTTACACTAACAGCCAATACGCCTTTGGGGTGGCTCATAGCTTCGGTCGCTTGTGGAAGGAAAGAGGATTCTTTACTTCCCATGGGACTAAGATACAGCATGGTCAGTTGGTGACTCACCTTCTCGAATCACTTGCGTTGCCTACCCAAATAGCAATAATCAAGTGTAGTGCTCATAAGAAGATTACTGATGATGTGGGTAGTGGGAATGCTTTTGCAGATGAGGTAGCAAAGGAAACAGCGAGAGATTCTACAAGTCTCATGTGTGTTGCGGGCCCTGCATGATGGGTCAGAGAGGGAGGAATGTGTGAGGACACAATAGAAAGTGTGAGAACGATTCAAGAAGAGGCTACTGAGAAGGAATTGAGTAAGTGGAGAGAAAGTATGGGAATGTTGGACGCAACAGGGTGTTGGACGGAATTGTCAGAACATCAGCGTTGGCTGTTACCAGACGCCTATGTACCTGTAGTTACTATGGTGCATGGTCCAGCCCACATTAGTGCGAAAGGGATATGCAAACTTTTGGCTCCAGTATGGCAGAATGAAGGAATTCCTAAATGTGCAGAAAATGTGGTGAAACATTGCATTGTTTGTTTAATGCATAATCCAGGAAAGGGAACTCCAACTCCAGCAGGTCATTTTGCTCCCCCTACGTACCCTTTCGAGGTATTGCAAAACGACTACATTCATATGAATCGTTGTAATAACCTCAAGTATGTTCTGGTGGTGGTGTGTGCCTTTTCCAGATGGATAAAGGCCTACCCCCTAAAGGACAATACTGCTTTGTCTACTGCCAAAGTCCTTTTGAAGGAGTTTTTCCCTAGGTTCGGTTTGCCGCGCATTGTCTGGAGTGACAATGGGAGTGTATTTGTAGGCCAAATCATGCAGAAAGTGTGTACAGGTCTTGGTATTAGGCAAAAATTCCATGCGGCAAACCACCCTCAGTCAGCAGGTTTGGTAGAGTGCTATAATGGCACTATCAAGCTTAAATTGGCAAAGATTCAGGCCAGCACGGGTCTTGCTTGGCCTGATGCTTTACCATTGGTACTTTTATCCACAAGAACTACTGTTCATTCTCATGTAGGACTTAGTCCATATGAGGTCATTTTTGGGCGCCCAGCCAATGACTGGGGAGTCCCTCGACCTAAAAAGTATTCTGACATCCCATACCCAATGTTGATTGACTACTTGCATGACCTCACCACTAAATTATGTGTTCTTCATCAACAGGTTCAAAACGCTCTGCCGGAGGCCTCTGCGGATCCAGGTCACTCCATCCAACCCGGTGACCGGCTCTGCCTGAAGAATTTCCAGCGGAAAAAGAGTCTGGAACCTCGTTGGGGCCTGCCTCGGCAAGTCTTGTTGACAACACGTACAGCAGAAAAGGTCATCGGGAAAAAGAACTGGGTCCACGGCGCGCATTGTAAGAGGGTAGCTTTGCCTTTACCTTTTGATCAGTGGGTTCGTAAGGGTATAAGTGACAGTGAAGGCGAAAGGGCCACTCGATTTGTACCTTTCAGTAGTGCACGCCTGGATCGAACGAACTCTGAGAAAGAAGACGACGACATGTTGCAAGAAGCTGTACCATCACATCTGCGATTGAACACAGCAAATCCAGAAACTTTGTTTAAGGAGCAAACGATCCCTAATAAGACTCGGTACAATTTAAGACCCAGACAAATAAAAGACAATTGAATTTTTCTCCTTCCTTTTTCTGATTACGTTTTGAGAGACGTTTCTTTTTTTCCCACTATCCATCAAGTTGCAGGGTCATGGTAGGAGTCTTAAGCTGTGACCTGAGTAGTGACAGTAGGTCTGCAGGACTTGCAGTGTCATAGGACGGCTAATAATCACAGCTAAGTGATCTAGGAAGATTGCCGTGAGAAACGCTTTAGAGTATGGATACTAAAGTGGAAATTATTGATCAGAATGTAAAGTGAAAAGTAAATTTAAGAAATTGTTGGTTAGTCCATGTGGCATAACCTTATGTATTTTAATATGTTCATGTATTTTATTAGCGTGTGTAAGTTGGGTTGTTTATACTATGCAGCAAGTACCTGTTCCAACTTCTGTTTCCTTATCCTTCCCTACTACTGTCTCCCCACATCGGTTTCATACACTCCCAGAACATGAGCAGATTAGGAGAACAGAATACTTTAATAATTCATTTATTCAGTTATTGCATCAGCATCAACTGGTAATGAACACCACTGATTGGTGGGTCTGTGGGCTCATGCCCCATAATACAGAGAGAGGGATGCCATATTTAGTCCTTCCGTTTTCCTATGAAGGCTCCGCTTGGGCCTATTTGGCTATGTTTTTTAATGTTTATCAGAACCTACTACGGTATCCTCTTGGTAGTCCATATGGTGGTGGAGCAGATTTTAGTCACAGTTCTTTGATAAAGAGAATAGTGGCTATGGCTAGAATTGCTGAGATTAGTGAGATTCCCGTGGATGAGAAAAGAGCATATGATGGCTGGAATGTAACCCGTTATGTAACTAGCCTTACAGAAAAGGCGAAGGAGATCCCCACCAATTTGGACTGTACCTCATCGAGGTAATTTCTGTCTACAGATTAATGGTCAGAATGTTAAAAATCAACAGGAGAAGAGTGTCTGTTCGAATACTTATGTCTATTTACCTCAGATTTCCTCACCGTTAGTGCCATCACAAGGCACATATTTTATCTGCCATGATAGAGCCTATACGTGGCTTCCTACCTACTTTTCAGGAACTTGCTATGTGGCTTTTCTTCTTCGTCCAACATATACTGCTCCTTCAGGTCATCATAGGAAAAGGTATGGCAGGGGAGTTATTGATTCAAAAGACACAGCAGGACAAGAAGGAGGTGACTTTATTAAAGAGTTGCTTCCTTTTCGGGGCCCACTGGCCAATAGCAGAGACATCAGACAACTAGTTTGTGTTGTTGAGACTACCATAAATGTAACTTCTGGAGCCTTGAGTAATCTGACAGCCGAACTTCAGGCGGATCGTCTTATGACTTTGCAGAACCGAATGGTTCTAGATATTGTCCTTGCAGATTGTGGAGGAGTCTGTAAATTGATCGGGTCTAGTTGCTGTGTTTACATTCCTGATAATGCCCCTACGGTATACCAAGCTTTCTCCAAGTTGCATATCATCTCGGAGTCTATACATCCGGACACGGGAGATTGGTCTGTGATGGGATGGTTTTGGGGACCACTGTCCACATGGGGATGGAAGATACTAACTTTCCTTGGAATGGTCTTGGCCATCATTTTCTCTTGTTGTCTCTGTGTACAGTGTGGACCTGCCATCTGTGGTCTTTGTGCCACTATGTGTGTCCCATAGCTTGTATCACAGAAAACAGAGTATATTAGAATGATGCTACAGCAACAGCTCGATGACCTCATGGCCATTGACATCGACTCAGACTAACTTGAGTCCCTGGTGTTTTGCCCGAGTAATGGCAAAAGGAGGGTCTGAGGTTCTTCGATTTCTGACTTAGTCCCGTATTCAGCCGCCATTTGTTGTCTTGCCGCCATTTTGTGTTGCCCTCACTCAGACAGCATGACGGATGAAGTGTTTTTGCTTTTCTCAGCTGCTGCGTGTCCTTTCTGTTAAAGAGTAACTCTTTGCCCTTGTTTATGAAACCGATGTCAGGGTCTGGCCGAGTTCGTTAATCCATGTCTGGGTTGATTGATCCCCATCTAGACTGACTATTTGCCTTCTCCTATTCTCTCCTTACATTATCTTATCCGACTGGCCTTCGCTATTCTCTCTTTGTATTCTCCTGTTACACAACTATCCTTTGAGGCACACAAATACTTCCTGCCACCTGCAAATTGGATTGTTGGTACCAGTACTGATTAATTTGTTGGGAGGGGTAACACACTGGGTCTGAGAGAGGGGCGTATTTGAGACACCTGATAGCTTGTTTTCCAACTTTTCTTATTGGTTCGTTTTGTAAGTGTAAGGAGTAAACTCTGTAAATGTGTTTCCTATAAAAGATTGTGCACCACGGATTGAAGTGGCAGTCTCCTCAGAACCCACCTTGCGTGTAACTTCTGGGATAACTGTGCTTGGCTGCAGCCAATAAACCTGGTTTTCCACGCTCAACAGAGTGGCTTGTGTCTCTGTTCGACAAGACAAGTGAACTCGGGGATTTAAGGCGTACCCTGCGCCGCCAGGCCCATAAGGCCCGGTTCTCCACACCGACCCCACCAAACCAGACACCACTGCACGCAACTTCAGACAATGGATCAACGACTGTGACAACACCCTCTCCCAACTCAAGAAACCCTCCAACAGCCGCACCAGCAAGGAAGCCGCCTGGTTCATCGAAGAGCTCCAGACCTCCAAACGAGCATGCCGGAAACTGGAGTAGAAATGACTCCACGAAAAAACATCAGCCAGCTACGCAGCCCACAAAGACGCCACCCGCAGACATTACCACCTCATCAGATTAGCCAAGAGATCTTCTTTCAAAACCCACCTGGACAACAATGCACACGACAGCAAAGAGCTCTTCAGCATTGTGAAGGAACTCTCCAACCCCAGCCCCAACACCAATGACATCCCGCCCTCTCAAAAACTGTGCGAGTCACTGGCCACCTTCTTCCACCGCAAGATCGCTGACATCCACAACAGATTCAACACCACGACTGCCCCGACTATGCCAGACTGCACCCCCCTGCGAACACCACCAGCCTCAACCACCTGACCTCCTGGACCAACGTCAATGATGACAAAACACGCAAGATGATGAACTCCATCCACTCAAGATCTCCTTCAGACCCCTGCCAACACCACATATTCAACAAAGCAGACGCAGCCATCACACCCCATCTAAGGAAGGTAATCAACATCTCCCTCGAGAGACAGCCACTTTTCCGGAAAGCCTGAAGCACACCGAGATCAATGCCCTCCTCAAAGAAACCAAGGTGGACTCCAAGGACCTCAAGAATTTCCGGCCCCTCTCCCTGCTACCGTTCCCCGGCGGATTTCATCGAGAAAGTCGTCAACACGCAACTGACCCACTACCTCGAGGACAACAACATCCTAGACACGTCCCAGTCCGGATTCCGAAGAAACAACAGCACTGAGACAGCCCTCATCGCCGCCACAAACGACATCAGGATCCAACTCGACAATGGCAAAACATCAGCCCTCATCCTCCTTGACCTGTCAGCCGCCTTCGACACGGTCTGCCAGCTGCAAACTAAAGGCACGCCTCCAAGAAACCAGAATCCAAGAGAAGACCCTGGACTGGACCACATCCTTCCTCTCCGGCATAACCCAGAACATCCGCTTCCCCCTTCCACTCCGAAGCCACCAACATCATCTGCGGCGTTACCCAGGGCTCATCCCTCAGCCCGACGCTGTTCAATGTCTACATGGCCTCCCTTGCTCATGTCACCTGCCAGCACGATCTCAACATCATCTCCTATGCCGACGACACCTAGCTGATCCTCTCCCTCACCAAAGACCCACACACTGCCAAAAACAACCTCCACAAGGGAATGAAGGCCGTTTCCGAATGGATGAGGAACATCCGACTGAAGCTGAACTCGGACAAGACGGAGGTCCTCATCCTCGGAGCCCCCCTCCACCTGGGACGACTCCTGGTGGCCGACCACGCTGGGAATAGCACCAACACCCACCAACAATGCACGCAACCTGGGAATCATCCTCGACTCCTCTCTCTCCATGTCGAAGCAGGTCAACGCCATCTCCTCCTCCTTCTTCAACACCCTCCACATGCTCCACAGGATGCACAAGTGGATCCCCACCGAACCAACAAGAACGGTGATCCAGGTCAGCAGCAGGTTAGACTACGGCAACGCACTCTATGCAGGCATCCTGGTCAAACACCTGCGACGACTTCAAAGCATTCAACATGCCTCCGCCCGACTGATCCTCAACATCCCTCGCTGAAGCCACATCACCCCCACCTGAGAGACCTACACTGGCTCCCTGTCGAAAAGAGGATCACCTT
This sequence comes from Lissotriton vulgaris, assembly GCF_964263255.1. Classification (NCBI taxonomy): domain Eukaryota; kingdom Metazoa; phylum Chordata; class Amphibia; order Caudata; family Salamandridae; genus Lissotriton; species Lissotriton vulgaris. The sequence goes on along the minus strand of NC_141694.1, from coordinate 1,084,954,474 downwards.
CAAACTACTCACCCACGAACACAAAGCACTCTACAACACCGGACCAGTCTACCACAACAGCCGACTCAGCTTCTACACCCCCACCCGCCAGCTCCGCTCTGCCAGCCTCACACTCGCCGCTGTCCCCCACATCCAACGAACGACCTCCGGTGGCAGATGCTTCTCCTTTCTCGCCGCCAAGACCTGGAACACCCTCCCTACCCACCTATGGCATACCCAGGACCTGCTCACCTTCAGAAGACTCCTCAAGACCCGGCTCTTCAAGCAGTAGCAGCACCCCCTCCCCACAGCGCCTTGAGACCCTCTCGGGTAAGTAGCGGGCTTTTTAAGTGTTAAAATTGATTGAATGATTGATATCACCATGTGTTTAAGGGTAGACTCACTGTGTCCAACACTGCGCAGTCCTAAATGTCCTTGCCCTATGAATAGCTCACTGTGTCATGTATGTCACATTGAGGGACATGATCTCAGAAATCCAAAATCCTTCTCACAGGGCCGGTCGTGTACAATCTACAGGGCTGAGATGACTCATAGCTGGAGTGCAATGAGAAAAGACACATGTAAAACTCTGTAAGTTAAGTGATGTGTGCTTGTCATTTTAGGTGGTGACTGTGCAGGCCAGGTGGGCTCACACTGAGATGGACAACAGGGGCACACACAGCCATTCAGCCAAGTAAGGACTGTCCTAACTCCTGCATTAACAACTTGCTGAGTCACTGTATGGCTGACAAGACAACACATGTCACTCAAATATTGATGTGTAGGCAGGGAAACATGTGGAATAGGGTACACCTACCTTCCCCCTAGAGACAGCATGTTAGGCAGTGCATGACACAACCCCACACTCTCAGGCGCATACTGCATCAGTTCAACTTCATGTGTGCCCCCCCTGTACTCCCCCCCACTGTTGAAGACTTACCACAACATTTGGGCACCATACAGCCCTGGGTACTGTGTGAGCACCTCGTCCACCAGGACCTCCAGCTCCTCAATTGTGAAGGGACTGCATGGATCTTCTCAGTCCTTGCTTTCACTGTGGACATGAGACAGCAGCGGCGGAAGTGGTTGGTGTGGGGTCTCAGGCAGCAGTCCCTGGAGGCAGCAGCAGATGAGGGGTCTCAGGCAGCAGTCCAGGCAACAGTCCCTGGACGCAGCAGCAGATGACGGGTCTCTGACAGCAGTCCCTGGAGACAGCAGAAGATGAGGGGTCACAGGCAGCAGTCGCTGGAGGCATCTGCAGATGAGGGGTCTCTGGCAGCAGGCTCTGGGAGCAGTGAAAATGTGAGGCTCCCTCCTACACATATATAGCCCCCTGGGGTCGTTTCAAAGGTGCTAAGCTGCTGCAATTAGTGTCCCAGGTCTGCATTTTTAAAATGCATCCAATGACCGGCTCTGCAGTGGCGGAGCACGCCTACCGCGATTTTCAAAATTGCATCATGCCACCGCAATTAGGGTTCCCATTGACTGTAAGGACATGCTCCATGGTGGTGACACACTGCTGTAGCCAGACGGTAGCTACCGCAAATTGGGTGCTATACATTTACATGAGGCCCCATGATTTGGGTGGGGGAGCATGCCAACCGCCATTTGGCATGTCTCTATGGCTATCACTACCGCACTTGTGTATTGGGGGATTGTTGGTGACACACTGCTGGGGCCAGGCGGTGGCTACCGGCATTTGGGTGCCATACAGTGACATTGATGTGCGGGATTGTGTTGGCGGATTACTTTTACAGCACCAATGGACACATCATGATGTGTCAATGGATATCTGGCAAACATCAACAGTGCACAGTGGCCACATTATTGTGCACACAATGGCAATGTTCCATTTACTCCACTGGTGACTACACATGCCAAGTTTGTGTATGTGATTTTGTAGATTGGCATGTTCTCCCTCACATGTCACTTGTGATATTTAAGGGCCTGTACACAGGACAGTGGTGTTATGGACTCTACAATGAGTACACATGTCAATGTGTTGAGGTGCAGTGACAATCACAGCAATGTTTGTCTCAATGAATGATGTTCGGTTTTGCCTGTCCTCTTATGTTTGATCATGCACACACTCGTCGTTTGTGCTCAGACTGTGGTCATTGTGTTGTTGATGTCTGCCAGGTTCAAATGTCACCTGAAGGTGTGTCAGGTACAGCAGCTAGGTATGAGACAGTGGGTTTGCTTTGTTACACACATGCTGGATGCTATACTCCCAGGCGTGCCCATGGTAAATGTGGCCATATCCCTATGTGCATTCACATAGACCGAGGTGGTGTTTGAGGTACTTGTTGTGTGTAAGTTGACAAGTGTGCGATTAGTGTAGCTGAAGGTGTCCCTACATGTAAGCTGGTCTGTAACTCAATTTTGATGACAGTCATTGTTGGCGTTGTGTCAGCCAGAACATGAGATGCTGTGCCCATCTCATGATGTGTTGTAATTGTAATTGTAATTGTAAGAATACTTGTTAAGCGTGGTTGCTGCCCGTAGGCGTCCAAGCGCTGAGTTGAAGCAGGAAAGTGACGGGAGGGGAGCTAGGGTGTATTGGATTTGGCAAACAGCAGTGTCTTTAGGTTTTTACGGAATGAGAGGAGGTCTGGGTTGGACCGGAGTGAGATGGGGAGAGCATTCCAGAGCTTGGCGGTGTTCAGAGAGAACAGCCTACCCCTAGACCTGGCTCGCTTCACTCTGGGGACAACAGCGAGGAACGCCTCCATCGACCGAAGGTTCCTGTTAGGGTGGTAAGGGGTGATAAGGTCGGTGTTAATGGCTGGGCCCGTTTTCCAGAAGGCGCGGTGCGCCAAGCACAGCGCCTTAAAGGCCACTCTCTGCCTCACTGGCAGCCAGTGGAGACTTTTTAGAGCAGGTCTGGCTGACTGGGTGCGCGGAATTTTCAGCAAGGTGCGTGCTGCGCAGTTTTGAACAACCTGCAGTTTTCGGAGGGTCATCTCCGGTGCCCCCACGTATAGGGCATTGTTCGAGTCCAGGCGAGACTGGATGAGACCTTGTACCGCCACCTTTTTGGCCTCTAGGGGAAGTAGCGGGAGAACCTTCCTCAAGATTCTCAGTAGGCCAAAGCAAGTGGCGGACAGCTTTTTGGCCTGGGTGGAGAAGGAGAGTTTGTTGTCCAGCCACACTCCCAAGCTTTTGACACTGTCCTTGGGGGTGGGGGGGGCCAGTGCACTGGGCCACAGGGAGGTGAAGGACACGGGGGAGGTTGGGCCTAGGAGCATGAGCTCCGTCTTATCTCCGTTTAGTTTTAGGGAGGAGTTGGTCATCCATCCCTTAACATCCACTAGGCATTTTAGCAGGTCGGCTGGGGAATGCCTGTTGTTCTCCGTGGCCAACGAGACCACAAGCTGGGTGTCGTCGGCATATGACACGATTTTAATGCCATATGTTTCGACAACACCCGCCAGCGGCCTCATGTACACGTTGAACAATACAGGGCTCAGGGAGGAGCCCTGTGGTACTCCGCAGATCAGGGGTTTGCTAGAGGACACAGTCTCTCCGTCGAAGATCTTGAACGACCTCCCAGACAGAAAGGAGTCAAACCACCTTAAAGCGTCACCTGAAACTCCGATGTTATAGAGACGGTCCAGCAGGGTGGTATAGCTGACCGTATCGAAGGCGGCACTTAGATCAAGTAGGATCACTGCCACTGATCCTCCCTGGTCCAGTATCCTTCTAGTTTCTTCGGTGACTGCTAACAAGGCGGTTTCCGTACCATGCTTTGGTCTGAAGCCTGTCTGGGATGTATGTAATAGAGAGTGGTCCTCCAGGAACTGGGCCAGCTGTGCGTTTATATACTTCTCTAACAGTTGCACTGACATGTGTGCACTTTCATCTCAACTAGAAGGAGACCAAATCTGCATCGTCACTTGACAGTGCTGGCAGACATGGAAAATGAGGCGATTATCCGGAAATGCCGTCTGGTTAGAACCACCCTACGAACCCTTTGTGATATGTTGGAGCCCCACCTGCAACCTCGCAGAACATATCCAACAGCGTTCACCCCAACGTATAAGGTGATGGCAGCCCTGCATTTTTTTGCCACTGGATCATTCCAGCACACAGTGTCTAAAACAGGTGTGTTGTCACAACCTATGCTCAGCTTGGTGCTGCGTGATGATCTGTACGCTATGATGATCTATAAGGACAGATATATCCATTTCCCCAGGGGGCCTGAATTGGCAGCTGTGAAGTGATATTTCTATCCCCTCAGATACTTCCCCATGTTGTTGGTGCCATTGATTGCACCCATTTTGGGCTTGTGCCACCACAGGCACATGAGCACATCTACATAAATCATAAACATTACCACTCCATAAATGTGCAAGTGGTGTGCCAGGCAGATATTATCATCTCACACGTGTGTGCCAAATTCCCAGGCTCGGCCCATGACTCATGCATCCTGCGTAACAGCATTGTACCCCAGCTGATGGCTAATCTGCTTCCCGAGCATGCATTAATTGTGGGTGAGTATGCCTAGTCATTTGGCGTGCTGTGTGAGTGACCTGCTGTCCTCTGCCTCAGCGACATTGCAATGCTTATTTGTGTTTGTCACACCTAGGTGACTCTGCATATCCCAACTGTCCTAGGATCCTGAGCCCACTGTGGAATCCTAGGACACCAACTGACGTCCACTACAATGATGCCCAAGGGAGGACACATTGTGTGGTGGAGTGCACTTTTGGTCTATTGAAGTCACTTTTCCGCTGCCTGGACAAGACCGGAGGTGCACTGATGTACTCGCCCAGGAAGGTGTGTCAGATTTTAGTGGCATGCTGCATGTTCCACAACCTAGCCATTCGCAAGGAGATTCCCCTGATCCAGGATGATGATGAGCAGCCAAGGCCCCCGCCTGCAAACCAACCTGTGTCCAGTGATGAAGACAGTGGAGAGGAGGAAGTGTTGACCTGCATCAACAGCTCATCACCCACTACTTCACTTGAAGGTGGGTGACAATGTACAACAAACCCATTGTCTGATGATGTTGCTGTTGTTGTGAAGGTGTATGTGAGATTTGTGACAGCAGCCGGCTATAGACTCAGTGGTGACTGACAATGTTTCTGGAACAGTTCATTTAGGAACATCTACAGGATGTGTATGTTGGCACTTGTTGTCCTTTGTGATGTGTGCATTTGTGGGATTCTCTTGTTGTGAAGTATTGTGTGATGTCTTTGATGCCACTAGTGAATGTTGTTCTCTTGTGTTCCTAGGTGCCTTCAACCTCTCCTTGCCTACGTACACTCCAGTCTCCTGGTCCATTGTAATCATGATGAAGACTGCACATCCTGGAATAAAGATGGAGCAGGTACAACAACATGTGTGTAAGGAGTTGTTTATTTACAATGGTGACATGTGAGGGGGTGAACATTTACAGTGAGGTGATTAGTGAAGCAATGAGTTAACAGTTATGGTAAATGAGATAATCGAGTAGTCACCACAGAGATGTGGTGACCCAGGCCAACATACAGATGCCATTCACAAGCCAGTGTGAGGAAGGACAGTCCAAAAAGTCAATGCAGTGGAGAAGAGGGTTGCCATAATTGCTGGCTCCGTGACTGGCATTTGGCAGGTGCTTTGCCAACAGATACTCCCAGGGTTTTCTTTGGACGGCCCCTTCTCTGCTTGGCAGAGGGGCCTCTGCTGTAGGGCCAGTGGGGTCTGAGGACTCACCCCTCTCTGTGGCCGCAGGGGAAGATGGTGAACTGTCATCCTGCGCACCACCAGTCGGAGGGGGAGGTGTTAGTTGTGGTGCAAGCCTGTTCCTCAATACCGCCACTAGCTGGCCCAAGAGGTCCACAATTTGGCCCATGCGGGTGTCCATGGACCTTATCAGCAGGAGGAGCTCACGGGAATCTTGTTTTGACTGGCCCGTTTGTCCCTGGGCCCGTTCATATGTCCCAAGGACTCAGTGTATGTGGTGCAGGGATTCGGTCCCAGGCTCTGGTCGTCTGTGGGTGACCCTGCCCCTCCCATCTGCCCTGCTGCCACGGACCTGTTGCCTCTCCACTGTAGGCACCTGCAACCTCTCCCTGCCCTCCTCAGTCGGTGGTGTGGGGTGGTCATCCTGTGGGACAGGGAGAGTGTTGCAGGCAGCTCTGGTGGTGGCGATGGAGGACGAACTGGCTGTAACAGCAGGGGTCAGAAGAAAGGTTGTTGTAGCAGCAGATGTGGTTGGGGGATGATGGGGTCCTGGAAGCTGTTGCGCCCTGGAACACCAGATAGGCCGGCTTCAGGCTCCTCGTCCAAAGAATCGAGGAAGTCAACATCCGAGAGTCGATGTTCCGGGGGGGAGACTGGCTCGGCAGGTTGCTGGTGTTGTCCTCTGCAGTCAGTTCCTCGTCACCCGAAGGTCAGATGGGAAATGGTCATTGTAGTCCACCCTGCAAGCTTTGTGTTAGCTGTGTACCATTCACTGTTTGTACACTACACAGGTGACTAATCATCACATTATTTTCTATGTCTACTACTGTGCCTCCTGGCATGATGCTGTGCCTCGTGCATAATTTGTGATTAGAGGGACATGTTGACATCTAGGGACCAGAGCAACATATAATTTCTGTGAGGACTCTTTGTTGATTTGTATGACCTGGCAGACGTCACATCTGGGCATGGACTGGCCATTGTCATCTCCTGCATACCTTTGTCTTGTCATGTGCATATCTAGATTTGTACCACCAACCATGCTTTCTTAGTTTTCATATGGTCCTTGTTGCTCTGGCCCCATGACACTACACATGTCATTCAGTGCTGTGCATGATTGTGCACAGACTTTCTTCTACATGCGTATTGGTGTGTCACACTTTGGTTGCTATGACAGTTTCCTTTCCTTAGCTGTATGCACACTGTGCATAGCTATAGGATCGGTGTGCATATTTGTGCAATGAGAGGGATGGTGTTGTCATAGAGCACCATTATTTTTGTGACGAACGGCTAGGTGCGCGTATTGGCTACTTACCTGTTATGTTTTCCCATTTGGCTTTGTTTTGTGACACATCTGTGTGTGCATGGTGGAGGCTTACATCCTGCTCAGTGGTTGCACAAGACAGAATAACATGTCTACCTCCCTGCTAGTTTGTTTGTAGTGATCCATTAGATGCCACATGCATCTGGGTGATGTAGAGAGCCCCATCTTGCTGAACTGGGGGACAAAGGTGCCTGGTGGTAGTAGTAGTGCAGACCTCCACCTACAAACAGCCCTTCCACGGAAGGTGGCTACCTACAGGTTAGGTGAGGGTGAATCATACAATGGCTTACAACTGCTTCTGGGTTGTTGTGGAGTACTCCATCCTGCTGAGGTGTGGGACAGGGGGCATGGTGGGAGTGGTAGTACAAGCCTCCCACCCACAAACAGTACAACCTTGGTAACTGGCTACCTACCTGTAAGTTTGTTTGGTGTACTGCAATGGCTTCCAACTGCTTCTGGGTGGGAGAGTGCTCCATCCTACTGTGGTGTGGGACAGGGGGCATGGTGGGAGTAGTAGAGCAGGCCTCCCACCCACAAACAGTAGAACCTTGGTATCTGGCTGCCTACCTATAAGTTTGTTTGGTGTACTACAATGGCTTGCAATTCCTTCTAGGTGGGACAGTGCTCCATCCTGCTGAGGTGTAGGACAGGGGGCATGGTGGGAGTGGGAGTGGTAGTGGTAGTGCAGGCCTCCTACCCACAAACAGTATAACCTTGGTAACTGGCTACCTACCTGTAAGTTTGTTTGGTGTACTGCAATGGCTTCCAACTGCTTCTGGGTGGGGGAGTGCTCCAACCTGCTGAGGTGTGGGACAGGGGGCAAGGTGGGAGTGGTAGTACAGGCCTCCCACCCACAAACAGTATAACCTTGGTAACTGGCTACCTACCTGTAAGGTTTTTGGTGTACTGCAATGGCTTCCAACTGCTTCTGGGTGAGGGAGTGCTCCATCCTGCTGAGGTGTGGGACAGGGGGCATGGTGGGAGTTGTAGTGCAGGCTTCCCACCCACATGCAGCCCTCCCAGGGAAAGTGGCTACATACCTGTGAGTTTGTTTGCGGTGATACAATGGCTTTCACCTGCTTCTGGGTTGTTGTGGAGTGCTCCATCCTGCTGAGGTATGAGACAGGGAGAATGTTGGGAGTAGTAGTGCAGGCCCCCTATCCCCAAACAGCCCTCCATGGTAAGATGCCTACCTACCTGTTAGTTTGATGAGGGTAATGTAATGGCTGACACATACTTCTGGGTGGGGTGGGGGAGGGCTCCATTTGGCTGAGCTGGGGGACAAGGGTGCATGGTGGGAATAGTAGTGCAGGCCTCCCACCCCCAAACATCCTTTCAAGGCAAGATGGCTACATACCTGATAGTTTGATGAGGGTAATATAATGGCTGACACATGCTTCTGGGTGAGGTAGGGGAGGGCTCCATCTTGCTGAGCTGAGGGATAAGGGTGCATGGTAGGAGTAGAAGTGCAAGCCTCCCACCCCCTAATAGCCCTCCATGGCAAGATTGCTACCTACCTGTTAGTTTGATGAGGGTAATATAATGGCTGACACATGCTTCTGGGTGGGGCGGGGGAGGGATCCATCTTGCTAAGCTGGGGGACAAGGGTGCATGGTGAGAGTAGTGGCAAGATGGCTACCTACCTGTTAGTTTGATGAGGGTAATGCAATGGCTGACACATGCTTCTGGGTGGGATGGGGGAGGGCCCCATCTTGCTGAGCTGGGGAGCAAGGGTACATGGTGGGAGTAGTAGTGCAGGCCTCCCACCCCCAAACAGCCCTCCAAGGTAAGATGGCTACCTACCTGTTAGTTTGATGAGGGTAATGTAATGGCTGACATATGCTTATGGGTGGGATGGGTGAGGGTCCATCTTGCTAGGATGTGGGACAAGGGGGCCTGGTGGGAGTTGTAGTTCTGGCTGCCTTCACACATGCCCCCAAGGTAATGTTGCTAGCTACATTTGGGGTGAATGGGAGGGAGTGAATGATGGATCTGAGACATGTTTTTGGGAGTGTGTGGTGCAGAAGAATGGAATTTGCCCTAGGAGGTGTAGCTTTGTAGTTGTGCAAGACAGTGCATAGCAGTTTGGTGGTAGTAATTTGTTTGTACTTACCAGCCTCCACTTCCTGTGAGACTCTCTGGATGCAGTATGACAAGCCCCTTCTCCTCCCATGCAGGGAATGGTTATGGTGGAATGGGAGGGCCACAGCCAGTCCTGTCAGCCAGCTCACGGTTCTTGCTCTTCTTCTGTTTGACAACCCTCTTCAGGTCATGCCACCGCTTCATGATTTCATTTTTTGAGCATGGGGTGGACCCTACTGCATTGACCTTCTCGACTATCCTTGCCCACATTTGTGCTCTTGTGGCTAATGGTGTCTGTTGGACCATGCTACCAAACAGTTGTGGTTTCACTCTGACTATCTCATCTACCATAACCTTCAACTCACTCTGTGAATTTGGGCATTTTATGTGTTGCCATTGTGTGTGGTGTGCAAAGTGGTTGTGGGTGCAGGGGTGTGAGTGGTGGGTGTGGTAGTGATGTATATGGTGTGTGATGTGTAGGGGGGTTAGAAGTGCAGGTGTGGAAGTGGTGGGAGTGCTGCGTGTGGTGTGTGTAGTGATGTGTTGTTTGCCTCTCCTTAGTGCTCTGGTGTTGGGCCCCTCAGTTGTGGAGTATTACAAAGGATTGTGGTCAAGGAAGGGGCTGGTTTTATACTAAGCTATGTGGATGTGTCCAAATGGGGGAGTGCTGTCAGGTGTGTTGTGTGGGTTGTCCTGGGATTTGTATTTTTATTTTTGCCATGTGGTTGTGTCATTGGGGTGAGTTTTGCTGTTTTTGGGTGGCATGGCGAGTTTGTTGTGTGCACTTTGTGGCCTTATTTGTGGGGGTTTTCTTTCGGCTGCCATATTTGTCACAGAGCGTCCCCAGCGGTAGCTATGCTGCAGCTCTTCCGCCCGCTCTCCATCTGCCCTTCATCACTATTAGAGACTGCGGTGTTCGGAAACAGTAGAACGTACCGCGGGTCCATCCGGGATTTCCTAATTTCCTGTTTGGTGTCTCCACTATCCTTGCAGAGGGTTGTTTTTTTTCCACTGCAAATCCGACCACCACGGACATGTTTTGGCCATCTCCACCCGCTATAGGTGGTTTTTCTTTGCCGCGTTCCGCCACAAATGGTGTTTCTGGGCGGTTGATCCTAATTTGGTTGCCGGTTTTTCCCCAGTACCGGCGGGCGGTTGTTTTCCGCTTCCATGGCGGTCGGAGTGATTTTCCGACTGCCATCCTAATGGACCTGTTAGTCGTTCATTTAGGTCTGGTGCTGGACTTTGGTTAGGGGAGGAGGAAACTGAGGTGTGTGGCTGCGATTTGTTGGGTGTGAAGTATTCAAGGTACGCGGGGAGCTGGTCAGAGTGGATGAGCCGGGGGCGTGCAAGTACTTTCTCTTTTAGGGGCTGTTTTGGAGTGCGCTTTAAGTTGGCATGGAGTCAGTCTGTGGTTTGTAAGGGGGAGAGGATACATTGTGCCTGTTCTGAGTGTGTTCTGTTTCTCTAGTGACGTGGGTGGATGGAAGGAGGGGTGGTGTTTGGTTTAGGGGCGGGGTGTTAGGAGAAGAGCTCGGTTGAGTGGGAGAACTGATGTTGATTTTCGGATTTGGGCTGCTAGTTATAATTGTGCAGTCACTGTACTGGGAATGAGAGTTTCTGATCTGTGTGGGTGGGTGGGAATTTTGTGTCTGGCTTAGAGTGGGAAGGGGTGTGATCGGAAACTGTGGTCGTGATGAAGGTAGGGTTGGAAACTTGGGAGGCTTGTGTGGATGTCCTCTTTCTGGATGGCTTCCCGTGGGGGGTTGTGTTCAGGGAGGGTTTGCATATGTGGGAGAGAGCCTTGCAGAGTGTGGGATTATGGATTCAAAGGAGCGTGGGTTGGCAACTGTGGCTTGAATCAATACGATTCCGTTACTGTAGATAGTACGGTGGCCTTGCTTTTGAATATGGGGGAGTGAGATATCATCAGTATATGGCCATGAGGAATGTTAGAGGTTTTGCCGATGCTTAGGCAGTTTGTGATGGTGGTATTACATTTCATAGGTCGGGTACTGTAGAAGATGGGAACGGTTTCCTCCTGACCTTTGGAGGGGTTGTAATATAGATCTGTTATGATTGTTTCATGATGTGGTTTGATGAGATTGTGTTTGAGTTTTTTTGAAGCGGTAAGTGAAAGGTTCGGGGGGTCAGAAATGTAGAAGGAATTTGGGCCAAGTGGTTTCAAGTAGTGTGGCATAGTAAAGTGTGGTACTGTGGATGCAGGCATCGTTATTAGGACTGGTGGGATAAATAGAAGTGGGATGGATGCTGTTTCGTTCCTTTTCAGTCCCCAAAAACAAGTGCCCGTGGTGAATTGGAGTGGAGGGAAATGACCCTCTGGTTCTACTAGTATCTTTGGTACTGGCCACTTCATCTTCCTTGTCTATTCTGGTCCACTATTGGCCATAATCCTCATGCTCTTCATCATCCTTTTCTTCCATGGTCTGTTTCCAATCCTCTTTATTCTCATGCTTCTACACCAACTAATCATGGTCCTCCCTGCTCTGGCTGCCATTGTCCTGCAAGTTCCTCATCTACCTGGTCATCTTCATCCTAGCCCTGTGACCCGGATATCCTTTTTTTTTAAACAATTCTTTATTGCAGAAATTACAGCAAATTTCCATATTTTGTTTTTTTTGTTTTTAAGAAACAACCACCCCCCACCCTCCGCCCATTCCCCCCATACAGGCTTAATTACACGATATGGTTAACCGTATCGATAGACAAAAATTAAACTAAACATATCAAATAATTAGTTGGCACCAGATGAACAAGACAAGTAATAATCACAATAAAGGAATAAATAAACAAATTAAGCCGTCTATCATAGACCATCCATCCAATGCATTATTGGGTACCAAATTTCTAGACTCTTCCTTTTTTTTTTAAGCCTTTCCTACCATAAAATGCTTTCTCCAGGCTATAAGTCGAGAGTAGTCGAGCCCGCCACTGTTTAAAGGATGGTGGAACATTGTCTAACCACCCAGATGCTAGACAGATTCGAAACACTGCCATGAAAACAAAAAGAAAACCCTTTATGTTATCCGGATGGTTCACATTGTCTAGCCCCAGAATTATTTCTGCTGTTGTAATTTCTATTTGTATCGCCAGTACTTCAGAGAGAAAGATAGATATCTCTTGTCTAATAGAGCATAATACCCCACAAGTAGCTAACATATGAATTAAGTCTACTTCTGGCATCATACATCTAGGGCATAAGGTCCCTTTACCGGTACTCCATTTTGCTAATTGATAAGGAATATGACATAAAGAGAAAAAAGTTTTATAAAATTGAGCATATAGTTTCGAGGACATTAGTAACGATTGAGACATTTGAAATTAATTCTGGATAGCTAAACTTGATAGCCCAAGTTTGCTCTGCCATTTAAGTATATTTTTATCCATATCGTCCGGAAAACCAGTAATTAAGTTATTATATAGTACCCCATTTTTAACATTACTACATTGTACCACTAATTCTATTAACTTATTTTCCAACAAAGCCACACTTCCCCCCTTTTTTCATGATGAAATCCCACACCTGTAGGTATTTGAAAAAATCCCTGTGTTCTAGGCCATATTTATTTTTTAAAGATTCAAATGACATGAAGCCGGCTGGCTCATAAAGACAACCGACTTGAACTATACGAAGTCTGATCCACCGTGTCATACATGTATCCGAGAAAATCTCTGGGAGGTTTTGATTAGTTATAAAAGTCGTATAGTACGAGAATCGGCCTAACCCTAAATGTTTAGGAACCTGATTCCAGGCAGCATAAATACCCTTTAAAGTTTTAAACCGCACTTTCTTAAAGTGGCAGTCATACGTCAGTCGCCACAAATGTGCGCCCGCAAGATTACCTAGAATAAGTTCCTGAGGGGTTGGAACAGATCTCTCTATAGTATCCTCATGGTTAGTCTTAAATAACAGGCTACTATATTTGAGAATTGTTGCCCACGAGTAAATTTTTAAGTTAGGAAGTGCAAGGCCACCTCTATCTATTGGTAAAGTAATACATTTATTAGCTCTACGGGTTTTCCCATAATTCCATATAAAGTGAGAGAAAATTCTATCAATTTCCTTAAAAAATAATGGTTCAAAATTCAAACAAATAGTGCGTAAAAAGTATAAAAATTTGGGAAGATATAACATTTTAATTACATTACATCTTCCTATGATTGTAAGAAGTAAATTATTTCATTTTTTTAAGCCTTTTTCGGTTGGTTTGTTTAGGGGATCCATATTAAGTTTTACCAAGTTATTTAGATTAGCAGTAAGATTGACACCCAGATACATTGCCTTGTCCGTTACTCTATCATCCGCAAAATTACATTTATTATTGATTATAATTTGAGTTTTAGTTTGGTTAAGTTTATACCCCGAGATTTCACCAAATTTGTTTGCTTCTTTTTCCATTTCCTCCACAGATTTATTCGGGTCGGCTGTCACAAGAGCAATGTCATCAGCATAAGCTAAGGACTTAGTTTCACCATTAGATGTCTTTATGGAAGTTATAGATGCATTTTCTTCCAGTCTGTGGATGAACGGATCAATAAAAAATAGCGAATAACAACGGGAGCACGGACACCCCTGCCTTGTTCCTCTTGTTACTTTAATTGAAACGGAATTTTCACCATTTATCGAAACCACGGTTTTTGGGTTGACATACATCATGCAGACAGCATTGATAAATACCTCCCCAATCCCACTCCTTGACATGGCGGTCCATAGCTATTCCCAGGAGACCCTATCAAAAGCTTTTTCGGCATCTAAAAGAATTAGTGCAATAGGGTCTCCTGTTACGTCCGCCATGTCAAAGAGTGTGACCACCCTCTGGATATGATCTGTAGTGGATCTACCAGGAACGAATCCATGCTGCCTGACGGAGATTATTTTATGGATTACTGGGGCAAGTCGAGTAGCTAGTAGTTTTGAGTAGATTTTTGCGTCATTATTTATCAAGGTAATGGGACGATAAGCCCCTAGTTCAGTCGTATCTTTATCTTTTTTTGGGAAAACGATGATTTTGGCCTGATTCCATGATTCAGGTGCATGCCCACCCTGAAATACCTGTATTATAAGTTTGGTTAGAATTTCTTTTTATTGCTTATAAAATTTAGCGTAAAATTCCGTTGGAATTCCGTCTAAGCCCGTAGCTTTACCAGCAGGTAGGCTATTAATAGACAATAGAATTTCAATCCACTGTGGTGTTTCTTCAAGTTTTTCTTTGTCAGTTTTAGCTAATTGAATCCCTGTGCCACGGTCCAAATATGCATTTATTTTTGATTGATTCTTCCCGGTCTCGGTGTATAAATCCTCGTAATAATTATGAAATTCTTCCCTAATCTCTTTAGGTTCGCTGGTGATGCCTTTAATGGGATCTCTAATTTTAGTAATTGTATTATTACTAATCTGTTGTCTGGTATGGACAGCTAGTTGATGTTCCACCTGCTCGTTGAGCTCATAGATTTTCTCTCTGTTCAAAGTAGCTTTTAATACAGTTTTAGTAGTAAGTATTTCTGTTATTAAATTTCTTGCAATTGCCACTCTTCTTACTGCTCCTTCTATGTCAGCGTCATTCTGTACAGCAGTCATCAAATCTTCCTCTTTTCTGATAAGGTTATTTTGTAATTTGATTAATTCTTGTTTAGCTTCTTGATTATGTTTGATCGAAAATCTAAGGGTTTCTCACCTTACTCCGGCCTTTAATGTATCCCAGACAACCTCTAGGGGGGCACTCTCTAAGTTATTATTTAAAAAATCTGGGATCCATATTTCCATCATATTGCAATATTTAGCGTTGGTCAAAAAAGCCCTTTCAAATGTCCAATTACTGCGTACACTTGATTGCTCCCCCATTTCTATAGTAATTATTAATGGATTATGGTCCGAAAAAACCCTTGGTAGTCGAGCGACCGAACAAAGAGGTAATATGATATCTGACATAAAAAAATAATCTAGTCTGGAAAATTTAAGATGAGGATGTGAAAAAAAAGTATACCCAGGGTTGGTTGGAAATTTCATCTCCCAGCAGTCGGAGATCGCGTGGGTACTACAAAGATCATTAAGGGCGTTAAATGTTTTAGGTTTCCTCCCCTGATAGCTAAAGTTTGGCGCAGAGGACCACTTCGATGGGAGATTTAAATTAGATTTTATGTCTCCACAAACAATCAGTGGGGCGGGCCAATGCACTAATTCATTTGATAAAAAGTTTAATAGTTCTGGATTATCTGTGACACAGCCATATACAGAACAAACTGTAAGTTTATTCCCCTTTCCGTATTTGCATTCGGTAATGGCCCATCGGCCAAATTTATCTACGGTCGATTTTACGAACTGTATTCCGCCCCCCCCGTGCCAAGATAGCTACCCCTTTAGTTTTATTGGTCTGAGTTGTAGCAGTGATAACTCTGTATCCTAGTGTTTTTAGCAAGTGTGACTGGGACCTCTCGACATGAGTATCTTGCAAATAGACTATGTCTTCATCTTCATTGTCTATTCTGGTCCACTATTGGCCATAATCCTCATGCTCTTCATCATCCTTGTCTTTCATGATCTGTTTCCAATCCTCTTTGTTCTCATGCTCCCAACTAATCATGGTCCTCCCTGCTCTGGCTGCCATTGTCCTGCAAGTTCCTCATCTACCTGGTCATCTTCGTCCTAGCCCTGTGACCCGGATATCCATGGTGTGGTCATCCCAGTCCTGATCTCCTTGGTTCTGTACCTCCGTTAGTAAAATTGGCCTACACCTAATTGGCGCATGTAATGTACTTGTAAGTCCCTGGTAAATGCTATCAAAAGTATCCAGGGCTATAAAATAAATGTTAGAAGTGGATCTGCTGTACTCTTGCCAACCACCTAAGTAGTACTTTAAAACATGTCTCAGGTCATTGAAAGCAGTAGTGCAGTTTAAAACTGCCATTTTGTTCAGGCAAAATAAAGTATTTTGTCAGGTCTAACCCTTCATTTTTTATGCTTATATTTCACCCCGTAAGATAAGCCCTAAATGATCCCAGGGGCGGTTGAATGGTATTTAAAAAGTTGAACATGTATACTTTAGTTTTACATGTACTGACAGTAAAAAACGCCTACAGTTTTTTTTTCACTGTTACCTTATCACATTCAAGAAGAGCTAACTTTGAACAGAGCCATTATAATCAATGGGGTAACTACACAAAAAAAGTACTTAGGACCTGGGTGTAGATTGGTACAAAAAACAATGGTCCTGGACCAATCTCTTAAGGGTAATTGCTTATTTCAACACTGATCACTCAACATTGTTTGAGCATCCAAGTGGTCAGCTCGCGGTAATACAAAACCATTACATACAAGGATATAAGATGTACAACAACCAATGACTTAAAAAGTCTTGTATTTAATAAATTATTAAGCAATGAATTGAACAGACCTGAACGTTCAAGAAAAAGCTAAAGGGTTGCTCCCAATGGAACGTGCAAGGGGGGTTGCTCAAAAGTAAAGAATTGAAAGGAAATTCAGTGAGGAAAGAGGTTCCCACAGGAAATCAAAGGGCATATATTTACAAAACTATACATGGGACTGCAAACTATTACACAGTCTTCGTGACCTGGCCAAACACACTGTAATATGTTTATACTTTGTTCACATAATTCACAAAAGATAAGGAGATGTATCTCCTGTAATTGGGAAGGGGGCAACAGGGGATCGAAGGTCCAGGTCTGATGGGGGATAGCGTCGACGTTTCGACCCGACTTGACAGAAAAAAGAGAGAAACTTCAACCTCAGCCACCCGGATCTTCCCTAGGACGGGGGACTTGATGAGGGGCAACCCTACAGAATAGAGGGGCAATTTACTCAAAAAGATTGCAGAATTGAAAAAACAAATATCTGACGATAAAGCACTTACTAATGCTAAAGACGCATTAGAGAGGCTTGAGAGAACGATTAAGGACTTTGACTTGTACACGCAAACCAGTAAGCTTGATAAATTAGCTAAAAATATCAAGTTTTATGATAAAAAGGCAACTTATCCCTACTTGCAGGAAGGTTATTATATGAGAGAGTCACAAGGGAGATTTTCAACGAGAGGGAGGGGTGGTTTTAGGAAATACACTACCTTTTCTGACTCTTCTGCTGCAAGTGGGTCTGACAGTGAGGCAGAAAGACCTAGCACCAGCACAAGCACAAACCACCCAGGCCAGGCATATACAGACCAACAACCCCCTTTTCTATCGGAAGGACCATGGTGGGAATACAGAGGCAGAGACCAGCCCTGGGGGAAACCCAGGGCATTGAGAGAACCTACCTGGAACAGTGGCAGAGAGAGGGCGAAGAAACAGGTACATTAACAACAGGAAACACACAGGGGAAATACAGACCCGCCGGCAACACTACAGGTGGTAGCCAAAACATCAGCCATACCAAAAAATCCCATAGTGAACCTATCTACATACACTTTGAAACCAGATGAACAAAATATTTAAGAAAAGTGTTTGTCTTTTGTACCGACTTCATTGCCTAACACTTTCAATCTCACGGTGGAACTGCATCAGTTTTTTAGAAAAATACATCTCAAACACTATTTCAACAAAGTCCCTTTCCAACCCATTTTCTCTTGCACAGGTCTCTGACCTCCATCCAAATTCATCCCTCCTACCCACCTAATGTCACATAAGATCTCGGCATACGAACAGGTGGTAATGCGGGACATTACTAAATCTCTTTCCCACTGACAGTATGTCAGATACAATGTCACCAAATCCGAACGTTTGGCATTAACCTCATTCAGCAACAATGCTAACATAGTCATAAAGCCCGCCAATAAGGGGGGCAATTGTTATTCAAAACAAGGATGATTATAAAAAAGAGATCCTATCCCAGCTGGGAGTACAGGGCAATTATGAGAAACTCAGATCAGACCCTACAAAAGAAATTGCTGAGATCATCAAGCACATTACCCATGAAGGTTTAGAGCATGGGTACTCACAAACTTTCTCTCGGGGGCCAAATTTACAGTGTGGTTTGTGTCCAAGGGCCGCACCGGTGGGGACGGGGTCAGTGGGGGAAGGGGTGGGGCTACAGCAACAAAAAAAACTGTGACCATGAGGTTGAACACAGGTCCCTGCAGCGGACCACTGAGCCACCAGACCCGGCATACACACATCGCTCTCTCTCTCTCAACCTCTCTCTCCCTCTCTCCCTCCCTCTCTCCATCTCTCCTTATTTCTCCCTCTGTCTCACTCAGACTGTCTCACTCCCTCTCACTCCCTCTCTCTCCCTCCCTGACTCCCTTTGTCTCACTCACTCGGACTGTCTCACTCCCTCTCTCTCTCTCTGTCTACCTCTCTCTCTTTTTCCTTCTCCCTCTCTCTCTCTCTCTCTCTCTCACTCTCTCTCTCTCTCTCTCTCTCTGTCTCCCTCTCTCTCTCTGTCTCCCTCTCTCTCTCTCTCTGTCTCCCTCACTCTCTCTCTCTCCCTGTCTCCCTCTCTCTCCTTCCCTCACCCTCTCTGTCTCCCACTCTCTCCTTCCCTCTCCCTCTGTCGCCCTCCTCACTCTGTTGCCCTCCTCACTCTGTTGCCCTCCTCACTCTGTCGCCTTCCTCACTCTGTTGCCCTCCTACCTCTGTTGCCTTCTTACCTCTGTCGCCCTCCCCCTCCCTCCCTCTGTCTGTCACCGTCCTCCTTCCCTCCTCCCTCCTTCTGTCTGTCACCCTCCTCCCTCACTCTGTCTGTCACCCTCTGCCTCGCTCCCTCTCCCTTGCTCTGTCTCCCTCCCTCTCACTCTCACTGTCTCCCTCCCTCTCCCTCTCTTTGTCTCCCTCCCTCTCCCTCTCTTTGTCTCCCTCTATCTGTCTCCTTCTGTTTCCCTCCCTCTCCCTCTTTGTCTCCCTCTGTCTCCCTCTCTCTATGCCTCCCTTCCCCTCCCTCCCTCGCTCTCCCTCTGACTGCCTCCCTTTCCCTCCCTCCTTTCCTTCCCTCTCTCGCTCTCCCTCTGTCTGTCTCCATTTACCTCCCTCCTTTCCTTCCCTCCCTCGCTCTCCCTCTGTCTGCCTCCCTTTCCCTCACTCCTTTCCTTCCCTCCCTCGCTCTCCCTCTGTCTGCCCCTTTCCCTCCCTCCTTTTCCTCCCTCGCTCTCACTCCCTTTCCCTCCCTCCCTCGCTCTCCCTGTGCCTGCCTCCCTTTCCTTTCCTCCTTTCCTTCCCTCCGTCGCTCTCCCTCTGTCTGCCTCCCTTTCCCTTTCTCCTTTCCCACCCTCGCTCTCCCTCTGTCTGCCTCCCTTTCCCTCCCTCCCTCGCTCTCCCTCCCTTTCCCTCCCTCCCTCGCTCTCCCTCTGTCTGCCTTCCTTTCCCTTCCTCCCTCGCTTTCCCTCCCTCTCCCTCCCTTTCCCTTTCCCTCCCTCGCTCTACCTCACCCTCCCTTTCCCTTTCTCTCTCGCTCTCCCTCTGTCTGCCTCCCTTTCCCTCCCTCCTTCTCTCTCCCTCCTTTTCCCTCCCTCGCTCTCCCTCTGTCTGCTTCCCTTTTACTCCCTCCCCTGCTCTCCCTCGCTTTCCCTCCCTCCCTCTGTCTCCCTCCCTGTACCTCTTTATCTCACCCTGCCTCTGTGTGCCCGGGCTGAGACAGCTTCCTGGCACACACACACACACACAGCACACCCGAGCACTTCACAGGTCTTTAAAAGACCATTAGTATGTTAATGAGGCTTTTGTATTTCACCTCTAAGCGCCCCTGCAGCTGCACTCTGACTATCACTGGCCCCCACAGAGCAGCAGAGTCTCTCAGAGTCGAAGTGCGCAGTGTTTGCTGACACTTTTTTTTTTAACACCTTAGCTGCTTTGGAACGTCCAGCTCCAGTGCTGAACGTTCCATTGCGCAGGTGCAGCTGGAACGTCCAACGGCCGTCAGCAGCACTCCCGAGGTAGTGGTGCCGTCGGCCGTTGGTATAGGCGCAGCACTTAAGAGGTTAAACAATGATAAATTGCCTGCAAGGTCCGCGGGCCGCCAGGGAAAGCTTGCCGGGCAGCTGGCGGCCCACGGGCCGTACTATGAGTACTCGTAGTTTAGAGGAAGGTTTTCTGAGCGAACATGAATTTGAATACCTCACCAATAAACACTGAAGGATAACTACCATATATACCCTCTCCAAAATTCATAAACGGATGCAATACCCACCGGGAAGACCAATCATCTCTGGCTATGGCTCTGTTTTAGAGCCGCTATGCAAATACATAGATGTATTTCTCAAACCTTTTGCAGAGAATACCATCACGTACTTGAGAGATACTTGCAAACAATCCAGTTGGTGGACAATTATCCATACAATTGTGATTGTAGCCTTCTTGCCACTATGGACATAGTGTCACTTTATACGAACATCACCCAGGGAGAGGCACTTACAGTCATCAGAAGAGTTTTGGAAAAATGCTCAGACCACAAAGGGTACCGACTAAATTGTACATTCATCTCCTAGACATTGCCATGACAAGGAACTTATTTAGCTTTCAAGGTGACTTCTATGTACAAACTAAGGGAGTCTCTATGGGGGCAAGTTTATCACCAAGCCTAACAATTATTTATATGGAGGATTTTGAACATACTCATGTCCTTAATGAACAGAAACCTTACAGACAATGTATTGAACTATGATTAGTGTTGAAATAAATATCCACCACAGTGTAAAAACCATATAATTAGCTACAAAAACTCCATATGTCCAGGAATTGACAGAAAAAACAGACAAAATCTCACAGGAGTGGCCTCCACCCCACCAGTCAGGTGGTTACTTCCATTGGGTGACTGTATCCCACTTTGTCAATTCCTGGACATATGGAGTTTTTGTAGCTAATTATATGGTTTTTACACTGTGGTGGACACTCCTTCGTTGTTATTATAGATTTGACTAGGGGCATAGGAGTGCTGTCTCAAGCCCTTGCTCTCTTGTTGTTACAGTACAGTTTGAGCAGCGTACAGCTGCGAGAGTAATAGTAAATAAATAATAATTTTTTCTACTAGTACTTTCCAATAATTTCACCAATATGGAGGATCAGGGACTTTCATTCATTCTCATATATACCCTCTCCAAAATTCATAAACGGATGCAATACCCACCGGGAAGACCAATCATCTCTGGCTATGGCTCTGTTTTAGAGCCGCTATGCAAATACATAGATGTATTTCTCAAACCTTTTGCAGAGAATACCATCACGTACTTGAGAGATACTTGCAAACAATCCAGTTGGTGGACAATTATCCATACAATTGTGATTGTAACCTTCTTGCCACTATGGACATAGTGTCACTTTATACGAACATCACCCAGGGAGAGGCACTTACAGTCATCAGAAGAGTTTTGGAAAAATGCTCAGACCACAAAGGGTACCGACTAAATTGTACATTCATCTCCTAGACATTGCCATGACAAGGAACTTATTTAGCTTTCAAGGTGACTTCTATGTACAAACTAAGGGAGTCTCTATGGGGGCAAGTTTATCACCAAGCCTAACAATTATTTATATGGAGGATTTCGAACATACTCATGTCCTTAATGGACAGAAACCTTACAGACAATGTATTGAACTATGATTAGTGTTGAAATAAATATCCACCACAGTGTAAAAACCATATAATTAGCTACAAAAACTCCATATGTCCAGGAATTGACAGAAAAAACAGACAAAATCTCACAGGAGTGGCCTCCACCCCACCAGTCAGGTGGTTACTTCCATTGGGTGACTGTATCCCACTTTGTCAATTCCTGGACATATGGAGTTTTTGTAGCTAATTATATGGTTTTTACACTGTGGTGGACACTCCTTCGTTGTTATTATAGATTTGACTAGGGGCATAGGAGTGCTGTCTCAAGCCCTTGCTCTCTTGTTGTTACAGTACAGTTTGAGCAGCGTACAGCTGCGAGAGTAATAGTAAATAAATAATAATTTTTTCTACTAGTACTTTCCAATAATTTCACCAATATGGAGGATCAGGGACTTTCATTCTCGAGGGAAGAAGTAGATGCTATTCTGGGAGATGACTCTTTATTTTCAGACCCCTTATTAGCACATGCAATCTTGCAAACAGGGGACTGGGAAAAATTGAGTGACATGAAACGTAACAGAATAAGGGCCATTCTCCAGGGGACTATGATAAAAGAATATCTCAACAATAATGCAGCGCCAAAGGGTCTCTTAGTTACAAATGCCCCTAGAATCTTTTTGGATGATGCAGTGTTCCGCAAGGAATGGGCCCAAATTGCGTGGCATTGCACGAGGGATTGGGGTATACTAATTATAAAAACAGCGCTACGCCTTTCTGAAGCGCTATTGATTGAGATACAAACCACAGAAGCCCACTTTAAAGCCACAATAACGGGGTATAAGAAAAGATTAGATGAAATAAATAAGGAACAGAATGAGTTCAGGGAAAGTCTTGCTCAATCGAAATCCCAGAAACTTCAAAAAGACTTAAAGAAGTGGTCTTACGCAAAAGTTTACCCTTACTCAGTTCCCAAATACACACCCCCTACTAACAGTGGTTACAATTCTGATACTTCTGTTGATTCCAACACTAGTGGATCCAGCACGGAAAGTACAGGCAAGAAGGGCAGAGGTAGGAACAGAGGAAGAGGGCGAGGGAGAGGACAGTACCAACAACCTCATGGGTATCCACCTCCCGGGTGGCAAGTCCCCTATCCTCCCCCTGGCATGGGACCCTACCACCAAGGCCCATTCCAACCCCCTTTTCCTCCCATGCTGGGATGGAATCCTAATTTTGTTCCACACCCCCAATACAACCACCAGGGGTTCCCACATCCTTTTTTAGACAGAGGAAGGCGGGGGAGAGGGAAACAAAAGACCAACACCCAGGTCCACTGGGGCCCCACGGACGAGATGGGGACCAACTCCAACCTACAATCGGGAGACCAGAGACCAGGACCCAGCAACCAGAAACCTTAATCGAACCAGGTGAGGAAGGACCGGAGACCAGGCCTCCACAACCAGAAACCCTGATTACCAATCTTTCTAGCTATGAGTTGACGACGGCAGAGACTAAAGTCCTAGAGAAAGGCCTAGGTTTCATACCAACACCTAGGCTAGATCGCTTCAAATTACATTGTGAGTTAAGCCAGTTTTTCAGAAAACTGCGACTGAAAAACTTTTTTGAAAATAGAGAACAGATGGAGACTGAGGGACCTTCGGGTGACACAGAGTTCAAACTCAAATCCAACTTCCAACCTCCTCCTCATACAGTATCACCAGAGATTCTAGCATTTGAACAGGCAGTCTCGAAAGAAATTGAACAACTGCCGGAACCCAGACCCTTCAAAAACCTATCAACAGAAGAATTCAGAGCTATCCAATCCCTCAGAATGAACAAGGATATCATTATCAAGCGTGCAGACAAAGGTGGTGGCATAGTTATACAGGATAAGATGGATTATGACACAGAATGTCAACGCCTCCTTAACAACACCACGAACTATGTTCCCCTGAGATCTGATCCCACCAATGATCTCAGAGATGAAATCTGTGAGTTAGTCTCCACCGCAGACAGAGATGGGCTGATCACTAAGAGGGAAGCGGATTCCTTAATTACATCAGAGGGCAAGACACCTTATTTTTACGTGTTGCCAAAGACCCACAAAAATATCCTTCCACCTCCAGGGAGACCAATAGTTTCCGGGTTGGGCTCACTGTTGGAGCCCCTCTCCAAATATTGTGACTTTTTCCTAAGACCCATCATTGAATCAACCAGCACTTATTTGAAAGACACCAAAAGTTTGCTCGCTTTGCTCAAATCCATTGTCCTCCCTGCAGACGCATGCTTTCTGGTAACAATGGACATCGAAAGCCTCTATACCTGCATCCCTCAGGATGATACAATCAAGGTATTAAAGGAGGCCCTCGACAGGAGCACATGGGATTACACCACCAGCTGAGAGTTCATTGTCGATTGCGCTACACTTGCTCTTAAACGCAATTATTTTGAATACGAGGGTAAAATTTACCTACAAGCCACGGGAACTTCAATGGGCAGCACCTTTGCCCCATCGGTGGCAGGGTTGTACGTTTTTGATTTTGAGCAAAATCACATCCTGAATTCCAGCAACCCCTTTGGAATTAACATTGTTTTGTGGCAACGCTACATAGACGATGTCTTAATGATTTGGCAAGGGGACGAAACTTTACTGACTGGATTTTATGGGTGGATTAACAACTGTAACACTCATCTGAAGTTTACCCACGAGCACTCCCACGATAAGATAACCTTTCTGGATGTTACCATCAACAGGGTGGGCAACCATCTAGAAACCAAGACCTTCTACGAACCGACAGCCAAAAACAACTTGCTCCATTTCTCTAGTTACCACCCCAGGGCACTCCGTGAGGACCTCCCCTATGGGCAATTTCTAAGGCTAAGGCGAAATTGCAGCAACTTAACTGACTACAGACAACAGGCAAAAGATCTGACAGGTAAATTGTCGAGCAGAGGTTACCCCAAAGGGATACTGGAGAAAAGCCAAAAGAGGGCGAGAAACCAACCACGCGATGGACTACTGGAGGTACACGAAAATGGACGAAATGAGACAACAGAGACACCACTGACATGTGTCACTACTTACAACGCTTTGTCTAACGCAGTCAGTAAATGTATATTAAAGAACTGGAGGATAGTTACCAGCAACAAAACAGATTGGCAAAAGCCCCTCTTTTCTTATAAGAGGGCTACGAGTCTTAAGGACTCTCTGGTACACACTCGCCCTAAGTGCCCACAACCAACCAACCAGGTTCCCAGTGTGCTGAACGCCTGGGGTTTACCCCCAGTACTCGGACACTTCCCCTGTGGGAATTGCAACGTGTGTCATCTGACCACGGATACCAAATTCCTGACCCTACCAGATGGCTCCAGGTGGGATCAAAGAAGACACACGAACTGCAACACTACCAACGTTGTCTATTTGATCACTTGTCGTTGCAATCTTCAATATGTGGGCATGACCACCAGACGCATTAAGACCAGAATATGTGAACACCGAAGTAACATTCGGTGTAAAAAAACTACCACTAAATTAACGGCACATTTCTTGCAGGCAGATCATACACCCAATGATTTACACTGGACAATCCTGGAACACATGCCCATGGTCTCAGAACAGAAA
This sequence comes from Lissotriton vulgaris, assembly GCF_964263255.1. Taxonomy (NCBI): domain Eukaryota; kingdom Metazoa; phylum Chordata; class Amphibia; order Caudata; family Salamandridae; genus Lissotriton; species Lissotriton vulgaris. Next base: position 1,084,929,286 of record NC_141694.1, on the reverse strand, counting down.
CTCTTTGAGAAGGAACAACGGTGGGTCCACCGACTGGGCACCCACAGAACAGGACTGAATGACGATATCCCTTGGGGTAGTATCACATACTGAATAATATTTTGCCTGTCTGCCTTTTTGCACTAAAGGCCCCCTTTCAAATTAGCTAGGCCCGTTAGAACGAGTACACACGTTCATAGGAACATCTTAGTGCCAACGGACCCCAGAACATGCTTGAATTATGAATGCATTCATAACTTCTTAACTGCATTTATTGAACTGTTGTCAAATTCACTAAGTCACAGCGAGATGACATGTCTACCAACTATTGAACTGCATTTATTGAATTGTCGCAGCTAAATGGCATGGCTATCCCATCTTACACATTCCCTCTTACTTACACTCCTTTACAAGTTGAATTGTTTATTCATTCATAGTACTGCTTTTTAGCTTGTACCGCTTTAAATGGGCGTGTGGAATCAGCCCGTCATTTGATGCATTTAAGGAGGGACAGGAAGGGTTCCTTTCCCCTTCCGGGTGAAACGGCATCCTTGACTGTAGGTTTGAGGCGGGGAGACGCGAGTTAAACAGTAAGTTCGCCTGTTTGCACTTACAGCTCTAAACGAGTGCCTCTGTACTAGATCTAATTTGACCCCTCCCTTTTTTTTTTTATAGATGTTGACCGCGTGAAGATTACCCGCGCCGTTTACATCTGACGGGGTTTGATAACGATCCCTTTGGCGTGAGTGTGTGTTTTTTCCAACTTGTATGTGGGTTGTGGGTCGAGTTGCCTCACTGGAGATTGCGTTTAGGTGTTCTGACACACTGAACCCGTAGACGCCTTTTTGAAACGCTGAATCCACAGACGCCTTTCGGTTTTTTAAAGGCAGTGCATCGGGCCTTAGCGTTAATTATTCCTGAGTCACACTACGCGTTTCAGAACGCCTTCTCCATAACGATGTCTCCCGCGCCGTTCACATCTGACGGGGTTGGTTTACGATCCCTTTGGCGTGGGTGTGTGTTTTTTCAACTTGTACGTGGCTTGTGGTTAGAGTTGCCTCACTGGAGGTTGTGTGTGTTTTTTAGGTGTTCTGACATACTGATACCGTAGACGCCTCTCGGTTTGCTAAAGGCAGTGCATCTGGCCATAGCGCTAATTATCCCTGAGGCACACTACGCGTTTCAGAACGCCCACTTCATAACGATGTTTCAAAACGCAGGGGATCCCACTGTATACTGACTCGGCGATCTCCTGTTCTATTATGCCTCCAGTCTTACCTCATTACACACTAGGTGTAAGTGCTAGATGACTGGCTGCACTTTAAATGCTTACAAAGGCGGCATCACTTTCATTTTCCCTCATCTTTTCCCTGATCTCTTATTCTCTGAAAGTACTAGTCCTTAGACCATCATTGTACCACGAATATGGTATCGAACGTGCAGGCATATAATGAAGTACATATGCCTCAGCTATACAACTTAGGACTCAGTTTGTCCTTACTGCATGGGCAAGCAAACGCTGCCCATGCGCAGACCAATATATACCTTGCAGGCACATTAAGTCTCTTAGATACCCCATCAGCATATCCGGTGATGGAATACTTGTGTCTAGCGATAGAACGCATGTCCTCACACCGAATACAGTGTGAGTAGCTACATCAGATTTCAATTTAATTTTTTTCTCTTCACAGGTTTTTTGGTCAGGCAGAATTTTTTTGCCTTGACCGTCATCATGGAGACTGCCCGTGATAGTTAAATATTGTTAATTATTTTTCACACATTGCACCTCACAGTAGGGTGCGCCTTAGCGCGCGCATACCACTGGGGGTTTATTTTAGGTCCTGACGAATGCTGAGCGAATGGCAGTATAACAGCAGAAACATGTTGACCATTATATTTTTGTTTAATTACTAAGGACATTCGGTTTCGTAACACAGAACCAAACTGTCCGCTCACTTGTTTTTAACAAATACAGGTTGGTCATGATTAAAATAGGCATAAAGACTACAACCCAGTAATTTTTTTAAATAAATTGCACCTATTATCACCACACTTTGATTTTGGGCACCTTTTGCATCCACCACATCCTGCTCCGCTGCAAAACAGGCGTTGTAGCACGCTGGGGTGGTATTAGATCGCCCCAGCGGGGACCCCGTGATGAAGCATGTCACCAGCTAGTGGTGAGTGAGGGTCCTTCTACAACAGGGAGATCCCTGTCCTGTTTTACAAAGTGGGATACAGTCACCCAATGGAAGTAACCACCTGACTGGTGGGGTGGAGGCCACTCCTGTGAGATTTTGTCTGTTTTTTCTGTCAATTCCTGGACATATGGAGTTTTTGTAGCTAATTATATGGTTTTCACACTGTGGTGGACACTCCTTCGTTGTTATTATAGATTTGACTAGGGGCATAGGAGTGCTGTCTCAAGCCCTTGCTCTCTTGTTGTTACAGTACAGTTTGAGCAGCGTACAGCTGCGAGAGTAATAGTAAATAAATAATAATTTTTTCTACTAGTACTTTCCAATAATTTCACCAATATGGAGGATCAGGGACTTTCATTCTCGAGGGAAGAAGTAGATGCTATTCTGGGAGATGACTCTTGATTTTCAGACCCCTTATTAGCACATGCAATCTCGCAAACAGGGGACTGGGAAAAATTGAGTGACATGAAACGTAACAGAAAAAGGGCCATTCTCCACGGGACTATGATAAAAGAATATCTCAACAATAATGCAGCGCCAAAGGGTCTCTTAGTTACAAATGCCCCTAGAATCTTTTTGGATGATGCAGTGTTCCGCAAGGAATGGGCCCAAATTGCGTGGCATTGCACAAGGGATTGGGGTATACTAATTATAAAAACAGCGCTACGCCTTTCTGAAGCGCTATTGATTGAGATACAAACCACAGAAGCCCACTTTAAAGCCACAATAACGGGGTATAAGAAAAGATTAGATGAAATAAATAAGGAACAGAATGAGTTCAGGGAAAGTCTTGCTCAATCGAAATCCCAGAAACTTCAAAAAGACTTAAAGAAGTGGTCTTACGCAAAGGTTTACCCTTACTCAGTTCCCGAATACACACCCCCTACTAACAGTGGTTACAATTCTGATACTTCTGTTGATTCCAACACTCGTGGATCCAGCACGGAAAGTACAGGCAAGAAGGGCAGAGGTAGGAACAGAGGAAGAGGGCGAGGGAGAGGACAGTACCAACAACCTCATGGGTATCCACCTCCCGGGTGGCAAGTCCCCTATCCTCCCCCTGGCATGGGACCCTACCACCAAGGCCCATTCCAACCCCCTTTTCCTCCCATGCTGGGATGGAATCCTAATTTTGTTCCACACCCCCAATACAACCACCAGGGGTTCCCACATCCTTTTTTAGACAGAGGAAGGCGGGGGAGAGGGAAACAAAAGACCAACACCCAGGTCCACTGGGGCCCCACGGACGAGATGGGGACCAACTCCAACCTACAATCGGGAGACCAGAGACCAGGACCCAGCAACCAGAAACCTTAATCGAAACAGGTGAGGAAGGACCGGAGACCAGGCCTCCACAACCAGAAACCCTGATTACCAATCTTTCTAGCTATGAGTTGACGACGGCAGAGACTAAAGTCCTAGAGAAAGGCCTAGGTTTCATACCAACACCTAGGCTAGATCGCTTCAAATTACATTGTGAGTTAAGCCAGTTTTTCAGAAAACTGCGACTGAAAAACTTTTTTGAAAATAGAGAACAGATGGAGACTGAGGGACCTTCGGGTGACACAGAGTTCAAACTCAAATCCAACTTCCAACCTCCTCCTCATACAGTATCACCAGAGATTCTAGCTTTTGAACAGGCAGTCTCGAAAGAAATTGAACAACTGCCGGAACCCAGACCCTTCAAAAACCTATCAACAGAAGAATTCAGAGCTATCCAATCTCTCAGAATGAACAAGGATATCATTATCAAGAGTGCAGACAAAGGTGGTGGCATAGTTATACAGGATAAGATGGATTATGACACAGAATGTCAACGCCTCCTTAACAACACCACGAACTATGTTCCCCTGAGATCTGATCCCACCAATGATCTCAGAGATGAAATCTGTGAGTTAGTCTCCACCGCAGAAAGAGATGGGCTGATCACTAAGAGGGAAGCAGATTTCTTAATTACATCAGAGGGCAAGACACCTTATTTTTACGTGTTGCCCAAGACCCACAAAAATATCCTTCCACCTCCAGGGAGACCAATAGTTTCCGGGTTGGGCTCACTGTTGGAGCCCCTCTCCAAATATTGTGACTTTTTCCTAAGACCCATCATTGAATCAACCAGCACTTATTTGAAAGACACCAAAAGTTTGCTCGCTTTGCTCAAATCCATTGTCCTCCTTGCAGACCCATGCTTTCTGGTAAAAATGGACATCAAAAGCCTCTATACCTGCATCCCTCAGGATGATACAATCAAGGTATTAAAGGAGACCCTCGACAGGAGCACATGGGATTACACCACTAGCCGAGAGTTCATTGTCGATTGCGCTACACTTGCTCTTAAACGCAATTATTTTGAATACGAGGGTAAAATTTACCTACAAGCCACGGGAACTTCAATGGGCAGCACTTTTGCCCCATCGGTGGCAGGGTTGTACGTTTTTGATTTTGAGCAAAATCACATCCTGAATTCCAGCAACCCCTTTGGAATTAACATTGTTTTGTGGCAACGCTACATAGACGATGTCTTAATGATTTGGCAAGGGGACGAAACTTTACTGACTGGATTTTATGGGTGGATTAACAACTGTAACACTCATCTGAAGTTTACCCACGAGCACTCCCACGATAAGATAACCTTTCCGGATGTTACCATCAACAGGGTGGGCAACCATCTAGAAACCAAGACCTTCTACAAACCGACAGCCAAAAACAACTTGCTCCATTTCTCTAGTTACCACCCCAGGGCACTCCGTGAGAACCTCCCCTATGGGCAATTTCTAAGGCTAAGGCGAAATTGCAGCAACTTAACTGACTACAGACAACAGGCAAAAGATCTGACAGGTAAATTGTCGAGCAGAGGTTACCCCAAAGGGATACTGGAGAAAAGCCAAAAGAGGGCGAGAAACCAACTACGCGATGGACTACTGGAGGTACACGAAAATGGACGAAATGAGACAACAGAGACACCACTGACATGTGTCACTACTTACAACGCTTTGTCTAACGCAGTCAGTAAATGTATATTAAAGAACTGGAGGATAGTTACCAGCAACAAAACAGATTGGCAAAAGCCCCTCTTTTCTTATTAGAGTGCTACGAGTCTTAAGGACTCTCTGGTACACACTCGCCCTAAGTGCCCACAACCAACCAACCAGGTTCCCAGTGTGCTGAACGCCTGGGGTTTACCCCCAGTACTCGGACATTTCCCCTGTGGGAATTGCAACGTGTGTCATCTGACCACGGATACCAAATTCCTGACCCTACCAGATGGCTCCAGGTGGGATCAAAGAAGACACACGAACTGCAACACTACCAACGTTGTCTATTTGATCACTTGTCGTTGCAATCTTCAATAAATGGGCATGACCACCAGACGCATTAAGACCAGAATATGTGAACACCGAAGTAACATTCGGTGTAAAAAAACTACCACTAAATTAACGGCACATTTCTTGCAGGCAGATCATACACCCAATGATTTACACTGGACAATCCTGGAACACATGCCCATGGTCTCAGAACAGAAACTCTTTGAGAAGGAACAACGGTGGGTCCACCGACTGGGCACCCACAGAACAGGACTGAATGACGATATCCCTTGGGGTAGTATCACATACTGAATAATATTTTGCCTGTCTGCCTTTTTGCACTAAAGGCCCCCTTTCAAATTAGCTAGGCCCGTTAGAACGAGTACACACGTTCATAGGAACACCTTAGTGCCAACGGACCCCAGAACATGCTTGAATTATGAATGCATTCATAACTTCTTAACTGCATTTATTGAACTGTTGTCAAATTCACTAAGTCACAGCGAGATGACATGTCTACCAACTATTGAACTGCATTTATTGAATTGTCGCAGCTAAATGGCATGGCTATCCCATCTTACACATTCCCTCTTACTTACACTCCTTTACAAGTTGAATTGTTTATTCATTCATAGTACTGCTTTTTAGCTTGTACCGCTTTAAATGGGCGTGTGGAATCAGCCCGTCATTTGATGCATTTAAGGAGGGACAGGAAGGGTTCCTTTCCCCTTCCGGGTGAAACGACATCCTTGACTGTTGGTTTGAGGCGGGGAGACGCGAGTTAAACAGTAAGTTCGCCTGTTTGCACTTACAGCTCTAAACGAGTGCCTCTGTACTAGATCTAATTTGACCCCTCCCTTTTTTTTTTTTATAGATGTTGACCGCGTGAAGATTACCCGCGCCGTTTACATCTGACGGGGTTTGATAACGATCCCTTTGGCGTGAGTGTGTGTTTTTTCCAACTTGTATGTGGGTTGTGGGTCGAGTTGCCTCACTGGAGATTGCGTTTAGGTGTTCTGACACACTGAACCCGTAGACGCCTTTTTGACACGCTGAACCCGCAGACGCCTTTCGGTTTTTTAAAGGCAGTGCATCGGGCCTTAGCGTTAATTATTCCTGAGTCACACTACGCGTTTCAGAACGCCTTCTCCATAACGATGTCTCCCGCGCCGTTCACATCTGACGGGGTTGGTTTACGATCCCTTTGGCGTGGGTGGATGTTTTTCCAACTTGTACGTGGCTTGTGGTTAGAGTTGCCTCACTGGAGGCTGTGTGTGTTTTTTAGGTGTTCTGACATACTGATACCGTAGACGCCTCTCGGTTTGCTAAAGGCAGTGCATCTGGCCATAGCGCTAATTATCCCTGAGGCACACTATGCGTTTCAGAACGCCCACTTCATAACGATGTTTCAAAACGCAGGGGATCCCACTGTATACTGACTCGGCGATCTCCTGTTCTATTATGCCTCCAGTCTTACCTCATTACACACTAGGTGTAAGTGCTAGATGACTGGATGCACTTTAAATGCTTACAAAGGCGGCATCACTTTCATTTTCCCTCATCTTTTCCCTGATCTCTTATTCTCTGAAAGTACTAGTCCTTAGACCATCATTGTACCACGAATATGGTATCGAACGTGCAGGCATATAATGAAGTACATCTGCCTCAGCTATACAACTTAGGACTCAGTTTGTCCTTACTGCATGGGCAAGCAAACGCTGCCCATGCGCAGACCAATATATACCTTGCAGGCACATTAAGTCTCTTAGATACCCCATCAGCATATCCGGTGATGGAATACTTGTGTCTAGCGATAGAACGCATGTCCTCACACCGAATACAGTGTGAGTAGCTACATCAGATTTCAATTTAATTTTTTTCTCTTCACAGGTTTTTTGGTCAGGCAGAATTTTTTTGCCTTGACCTTCATCATGGAGACTGCCCGTGATAGTTAAATATTGTTAATTATTTTTCACACATTGCACCTCACAGTAGGGTGCGCCTTAGCGCGCGCATACCACTGGGGGTTTATTTTAGGTCCTGACGAATGCTGAGCGAATGGCAGTATAACAGCAGAAACATGTTGACCATTATATTTTTGTTTAAGTACTAAGGACATTCGGTTTCGTAACACAGAACCAAACTGTCCGCTCACTTGTTTTTAACAAATACAGGTTGGTCATTATTAAAATAGGCATAAAGACTACAACCCAGTGTTTTTTTTAATAAATTGCACCTATTATCACCACACTTTGATTTTGGGCACCTTTTGCATCCACCACATCCTGCTCCGCTGCAAAACAGGTGTTGTAGCACGCTGGGGTGGTATTAGATCGCCCCAGCGGGGACCCCGTGATGAAGCATGTCACCAGCTAGTGGTGAGTGAGGGTCCTTCTACAACAGGGAGATCCCTGTCCTGTTTTACAAAGTGGAATACAGTCACCCAATGGAAGTAACCACCTGACTGGTGGGGTGGAGGCCACTCCTGTGAGATTTTGTCTGTTTTTTCTGTCAATTCCTGGACATATGGAGTTTTTGTAGCTAATTATATGGTTTTTACACTGTGGTGGACACTCCTTCGTTGTTATTATAGATTTGACTAGGGGCATAGGAGTGCTGTCTCAAGCCCTTGCTCTCTTGTTGTTACAGTATAGTGTTGAAATAAGCAATTATCCTTAAGAGATTGGTCCAGTACCATTGTTTTTTGTACCAACTTTCGACAGAAAGCAAATAGAGATGTACAGTGAAGGCTCAAATTAATTGTATTTCAAACTCCCCTTTAATGGTAAAGTCAGATTTTAGGTCAAAATTCTGAAAACACCACTTTTAGAAATTTGGCATTTCTTATTCCAACCATTTTTGTCTTCTGCTATTATCCTGGAAAATATGACTGTGAATGAACCGACTGTTGGGGGTTGGGTAGTGTCACCTGACACATTGGCGAGTAGGCATGGACAGGGTGGACTATCTTTCCAGGACCACTGGGGGGGCCGAGCTGTTCCTTGCCCCACTTACACTTCAAAGTGCGTTACCTCCAGCACACACAAAGGAAACTGACACCCGTCTTTTGTCACGCTGGATAGGTTCAAGCCTTGACAGGGTAAGGAAAGAACATTTCAGAACTAGGGTGTAGGGGTTGGAATGGGTGTGTCCCCCACACACAAAGGCTGGTAACAGGTATACATTTTGGACCCTTAGAACCATTCTTCAAATCACTACAGGACCTGTGGAAGACTCAGAATAAGGACTGCTCGGCTACCCTGCAGCTGGAGGTTTTGCCCCACTACCCCCCCTATGGAAGGACTACCCTGCTGCCTGGAGAAGGAATATTAGACCTGCTCCTTTACCCAAGGACTGCCAGAGTGACCAGAGAGCTACTTGGCTGGCCTCCTGTGTTAGCTAGAGGGCTGTGGAACCCTCTTTGGTAACAGCAGCCTGCAGCCTCGTCCTGCTGGGTGAATACACCAGAAATGTTTTAAAGTAAACATTTTCAATGGGATCAATGATGACCAGCATCCCATTGAAGACCTCCTAGGCCTGGAAATCCAGCTTCTTCCACTCAGACCCTATCCCACCTTTATCAACAGCTTCACCCAGGCTTCATCCAGCACCACTCCACTGTCGACCACTCACCTTCGGATACAGCATGCTGCCTTGCCCCACATAGACTTCACGTTCTCCAGGTCTTTTTCAATATTTTTTTTCAAGTCCATAGGTAAGCCGAAATTGGCCCCATTACAACCCTTGTATTTTTGCACATGCTCAATTTCAGTTGGCCTTAATGTTTGTCTTTCGCCAGCATTTGTGTAACAGAATTCCCAAGGTTGGTAACTAAATGCAAAATAACTCTGGTTCTACTGCTTGGATTTAATTTGATTTGGTATTGTTGCATTTATTAAAACTTACTTGTTTTTTTCTAAATTGGGGTGAGATTTTTTCTTGTGTTGTGCTTTTACTTTATCAATGTGTGTGCATTGCTTACCAGAGGGCTAAGCATAAGGTCATTTCATGACTTTCTGTGGCTCAACCGACAGGACTGTGTTTATTATTTGAGTGGGATTTCCACTCCTCTCAACTATTCCTCACAACCATCCCTTCTTGGGTCCGGCAGCCTTGACCCACCCGGCTTTGTTCCTTACGGGACCACATAACTCTGGTCACCTTGTCCTGGTTTTTCTATCCTGAACCTCTTAGCTCTGGTACCATCTGTCCTTGTCCATCTGGCCTCTCGTGCCCTGGCCCTCTTAGTCTTTGCTCTCCTGGTTTGGGTTTCTTGGTCCTCATGCATCTGTTGCTAGTCCTTTTAATCTTACTGGTAACTGCAGCCATTGATCCTGGTCCTCTTGATCTTGGTCACTCTTGTTTGGGTTCTACTGAGCATGTTTATTTCGGTTCTGGTCCTCCTGGCAATACTATCTAGTCCTCTTGCTCTGCTCCACTTGGTAATCCGAGCCCCGGTCACCAAGGTCCTGATCTTCGTTGCCGTCTTAACCCTGGTTCCGGTCCTCCTTGTCATGATCCTAATAGATCAGCTAGTCCTCCTTCCACTGGTCTTCTTCTGCCCTTGGTGCTGGTCAGTTTGGTCTTCCTATTCCTTATTCTGGTTTCCTAGTATTACTGGCCATTACCTTCCAGGTACTGATCTCCGTAGTCCTCTGCAATCCAGTCCTTATCTGACTGGCCCTGGGCCTCCTGCTCCTTGACCTCATGGTTTTGTAATAGTTTGTCCTGGCCCACCACAGATCATCTCATTCTTTTCTAGTTGTGATGTTCCTTGACATCCAGTTGAAGGACTGGACTATTCTAAAGCCCAGCGGTGCCAGGGGACAACACCTGAAACCTTCGTGGGTTACCTGTTCTGGCGTATAAAACACAGAGACACGGGACACTTCCTTCAGCGTCAAAGATTCAGCGTTTATTTACTGCAGGGATACAGAGATCGCAAGAAGTACAACCACGTGTAGGTTCTGAGAGTCTGCTTCGAATTGCAACAGTGGGTCGCTCCTTTTATACATATTTTAGTCATAGCACAACATGACAAACAAAAGGTTACAACTCAGTTCCCACAGTAAACTTCAAAAGGGTCGCTTTCATGTATTCAGAAACCCGGAAAATAATTACAGTAACATCGCCGGTTCCCAACTGTAAAAGTACGTTATCCCACCATTAGGTACATTCCATTCTGGCTGTAAACGAGTTAAGGAAAGGGACAGAAACAGGTGCAAGGAAGACAGAAAACAGACAACAGATTGAGAAAGAGTGTAGGGGGCAATATCGGAAGCATGATTGCAGGATCAAAGGATTCGTGCCAAATGCATGCACGACTGAAACAATAGGCCGGCACGGCAAGATGAGCCTCGAGCGGAGCCATCTGCCTTTGCAGTGTCATCCCCCTCGTCATAAAGACACCCTCAAAGGAACACGTGTCTTCCGCAAGAGCTTGGGAATCCCAGGGTCAGGAAGCGGACAGTGTCCGTTCGCTGGCTACTTGAGGGCAAGAAACAAAATGGATGCCGTATCTAAAATGGAACCCGTGGGTTCAGATGAAGAAACCCACGAATAAGACGAACGGTGCAAAGTAGTGTAGCGAAAACGCGTACACCCACTAAACTCGTCATTTGCGGTTCATAGATACCAAACTCGTCCATATTCGAACAAGTCAAAAACGCCATTATGATTCTCACGGAACCTCACAGTTCATGTCAGCCTTTGATCTTTCTGGCCCTCTACTTTCTGGTATGTATGGTCATTGTTCCAATGTACTCCTGCACCTAGTCCTTTGTAACATGGGTCTCCTAGGTCACATGCACCCGGTCTTGGACCTTTTCATCCGCCTCACCCTAATTCTTGTCCATCAATCATTCTGTTCCACCTCCTCTGGTTTGCCTGCTCCTATTTCTCCTGCTTCTGGTCCATGTAGCGTGTAGTCCTGGTCCTAGTACAGGTACTCCTTTGTTCGGTACTTATGTACTGGTTTGCCTGTTTCACCTTGTTCTTGTCCATCTAACCCCGGTCCCCTCAATCATGGGCCTCCTGGTAATGGTCCTCCTGGGTCTGCTCTTCCTCATCTTTTTGGCACCAAATCTCTTCTTTCCCATGTTGGGGGTCATCCTGGTTCATGTAGTCTTTGTTACCCTGGGTTAGGATCCCCTGATTCTCATCCAGGTCCCATGGGCTTAGAATTCCTGGTCCTTTAAGTATGCTCTGGTTATTCTAATCCAAGAACTCCAGGTCCCATTAGCCATGGTCATTCTGGTTGTGGTCTTTCTGGCCCTGGGTCATTCTCTTCTGGGTCCTTGGTCCTCCTTAATCTGATCTCTGTGGGTGTCACGTTTAGGAGTAGATAGCATGGGGGACACATATACTAGGCCCTGAATGTTTGGAAATAGGAGAATGGTGTATGCGTGAGGTAGGACTACATCTCGCATAACTCCAGGGTAGAGGATCAAATGTCCTACTACAGGGAACTACATAAGCACCACCTACTGGCAGCCCGGTGCTTGTCAATTGTGATTTGCTCGTCATCTGGATAGCCTGTTTCTGACCTTGTATTGCTGCACTCTGGTGTCAGGAGACTTCATGCCCCATGACTTCTCCTTGCCTTGTTTCCGTTTCTATCCTGCAGAGTGCAGATTCCTGGAAACGTGCTGGAGCACAGTTGTGTTCAGCCGCAAGACTCTTGACACTTCCGGGTTGGATGTGCCGGTGCGCGTTTACAAGCCCTTGTGAGGCTTGAGGCTGTTTGGTTCCTTTCCTGCCGTATTTGAACATTGCCAACACACCGGAGCACATTTACAAGCCGCTGTGAGGCTGGAAGGGGTTTAGTTCCTTCCCTGCCATATCTTGAACATTACCAATGCGCTGGTCCGCAGCATGAGCCTTTGAGAGGCTCGGACCAGTTCTTTTCTTGTCTTATGTCCTCAGCTGCTCCTCGCGATCATGCAGGAGCGCATTTACAAGCAATTTTTGAGGCTGAGGGCAGTTAACCACTTGTCTCCCTTGAGACATATGGATATCTCATAAAGCACGACTATGAGCCAGTTCTAGCCTTGGATTACCCTGCAGTGGAGGAGACATTTTCTTTATGGTTGGAGTGGTTACCAGGCTAAGTACATTTAATTTAAATTGCATGGGAACATTCTCTCTGCTATATAGAGTACAGGCATATTGGGCTCATATACAGGAGAGCTTATTTCTTTCATTACTTTATTCTTGGATTTTGGAATTTTTAAATGAGGATGAGTGCAGCAAAGTTAAATGTAAGTGCCTTCACATAATTCTAAAGTGCATTGCTCTGTCTGCATACTGTGGTTGTTTTTTCCCGTTTCGCCTATCATGGTGTGTACTGTTTATTGTTAGTCATTTACTCGCAGGTCAATCCATTGTGGGGAAAGGTTTACACAGCATCATTCATCGATCCCACTGTATCCTGCTTCTAAGGTTAGTGATTAACTAGTCTGTGTTTCTGACAGTTGGCTTGGCCCTCCTGTCTCTGGTCCTTCTTTTCACAGGTCTCCTGATAGTGATCCTCTTTGATCTGTATAACAGGTTCTGCTGCAGCTGGTTGGTTGTCCTAATCTCTTAGCTGATGCTCTCAGGTCCTTCTAGCCTTTCTCATTGTTGTGGTAGAGGGACTTCTGTCCCTTCTGTTCCTTCTACCCCTAGTCCTTCTCTTCTTTCAGAACCTTGTCCACTGGGTCCTAAGACCCCTGTTCCACATTGTCTTGGTTCTCCATGATCCTTTTCACCCCAGCCCTGGTGCCCATAGTCTTGTTTCTTGCCCTTTTCCCCATCTATTTGCTCCTGGTCCCCTCTGGCATTGGTAATCCTTGTCCTCATACATTAGATCACACTGGACCTGATTATCAATGTCGTGGTCCTCGTGGCTATGGTCGTTCTAGCCCTCCTGGTGATCTACCTCCTGCGCCCTATTCTCCTGCTTGTCCTAGGCCCTCCTTCCACAGTCTGCCTCCACAATAACTTTAGTCAGGTAGAACCTCCAAGCCTGTCACTCAGATTTTTATTTTTATTTAGGCTTTCAGATTTTTTTTTTGAGACAGTTCGTTCAAGGACAGTAATGAGGGCTTTGTAAAGAAAGGACCTTGGCCACTCAAAACACTAATGGCCCCATTAGGAAGGCAGGCAGATTTCAGTCTGCCCGCCACCCCAGCGGTGCTGGGATCAGCCTCCAGGGGTGCGGCGGTCCTGCACCGCCAATTAGGATGTGACCGCCACCCTGGCAGTCGCATCCTGCATCTTTATCATTGCGGCGGAAGCTGCTTATAGCCATGGTAATATGGAGAGGGTAAATGTGGTTGCGATGGTGGACGGATCGCCACCGCCAGCCGGGCAGTGGCGATCCGCCCGCCATCATAATGAGGCCCTTAGCATGTTAAAAATCAAAACTATAATTTCCAAGAAATATTGTGCAGTTGACTAATATGTCAGAGTAACTAAAGCGGCAACTAGGGACATGGGGCCAATAAGCATATATGCCTAAAACCCACACTCCTGGGTGAATCATGTGAAAAATGTGTTTATACACAGGCAGCTGAATAAACTCTTCTCTTGCATTACACAGATGCTTTACTGACCTCTCTCCTGCTTTCACTTCCACATTCCTCAGAAGCCCCATTACTGTGTCACGCTTAATTTACTACTTGCAAGCTTCTCAAAGCACTGTGCCCCCAAGCTCCAATTGCCTAGTGTACATATCCCTCCTTTAAGGGCCCCGTCACCACTTCATTTAGCATTACCTATCTGCTTCTGCTTGTTGACTGCTGCTGTGTTGCCAGTCTTGAAATTCTAAGAAAGCACAATACACATTAAAAAGAAGCCTAAAGCTAGCGCAAGGCTTAAAATAAGAGGCCAAAAAGAACCCAGCCCACACATATAATCAAAAATAGGATCATGAATACTAAAAAACAATGTATTCTCACAGGTAAATACAATATTTATATAGTATGTTTCAAAGCCATTCTTATTCTTCTTTGCAGACAGCCAATTACTGCAGTGCAACATATCTGTCTGCAATATCCTAATGCTCCTGAAGCTGAAGTTTGATTCCTACTGTTTTTTTCATCTGTACACAGCTTAGCCGAATTTATGGACTTACCTTTACACAAACGAGTGTACATTTCTTTATGCCTCACACATGTTATAAGATGGACAACACCCTGCCATTGCATGCTATGCCTTTTGGCTGACTAAAGACCTCCACACGATTTAACAGGCTGCTGGTCAAATTGTACTTCATCTCTACCATTTAGTCTGTGGCTGGCTAAACAGCAGAGATTATGTACTATTTGGCGGTGGGTCGGGTAAATAGCCACTTTAATTTTAATGACCTATGTCAGACAACATAATTACAGTTTATTTTATTTCCACATATTATGCCTATATAAAATATATGTTATTTGAAGCTGAAGTGATTGGCTGGTGAGACTTAATGTATTGCTTAGAGTTGAAGTTCCTCTATGCCAGTGCATGGTGAAGGAATTACATTTCCAAGAAGCTCGGCAAAATTGCACCGCTTTCCATCATCATGGTTTTGCAATGCAATGTTTGAAAGGCTTTCATCTCTAGCATACAAGAAAATTCATATGAATTAAATTCAAAAGGTGATTAAAGTGCCTCAAGTTGTATAATCCATCTTTTATCGAAACTAAAAGGTTAAATGTATTATTAAACAGCCACATGAAAGGTTACATTTATTGCAGGAAATTCAATTTCTTTATTTGAAAATTATTCTTTGTTCCCGAGCAAAGTTCAATTTTCTGACATTTCCAATAGTTTTTGTGTTCTTTATTGTTGCGTTAGTGGAGTAGGCATTGGGGCTTTTACAATTTTCCTTCTAACATAACTAGCCCTGCTTGCATTGTATATTTGCAAGTCACTTAGCATCGCATGTTCATCAAGAGCAAGCAACATTTTTCATTTTTTAGACTGAAAGACTACTTTCTGTTAGGCAGATATATTTTTTGCAAATGTGTTCTAATTTGACATCTTTTTGGGGCTATCTCACACTCAATGAAACGGATCACTGAAATAATATCGAGGGACAAAATATCGACTTACAAAAATATCGTGGACAAAATATCGACAGTCAAAATATCGAGTTTGTATCTACAAACAGGTAAGTACAAAAATATCGAGTACAAAATATCGTTTACAATAATATAGTTGTAAAAAATATCGACTTTATTAAAAACAGTGTTAAATTAAATTAATATTCAAATTTAATTACTAAAATATACTTAAAAATACTTAAATTATCTTATAATAATTAAATAATAAATGAAAATAATAATAAAACATTTTTACAATCTTATTTGTTAAAACATATATATATAGTAACATACTATAATTAAATAAGATACTATTATATTACCGTACGATACCAGAAGTGTAAAAAATACTATTCCCACTCCAAAGAGTGCAAGCGTAGGGAAAGTGTTGGATAGCGTAGGGGTTAAAATTACTATTCCCACTCCAGTGGGTGCAACAGTAGGGAAAACTGACCCTGAACCCAAAGAATACCCCTTTACCCAAGAACTGAAAACTGACCCTTAACCCTAAAAATACCCCTTTACCCAAAAACCCAAAACTGACCCTGAACCCTAAAAATACCCCTTTACCCAAAAACTGAAAACTGACCCTGAACCCTAAAAATACCCCTTTACCCAAAAACTGAAAACTGACCCTGAACCCTAAAAATACCCCTTTACCCAAAAACTGAAAACTGACCCAGAACCCTAAAAATACTCATTTACCCAAAATTAATTAATATTATTTAATTACCAATTAATTATTAATTAACAATAACAATAAAGTAAATATATTAGCGCATTAGCTGTAATTAATTTAATTTAATAATTAATATTATTTTTCCCAATTAATTAATTAACAATACCTAAAAATTATATATATACATAAATTACTCTAATTAATGTAATTAACTAATTAATATTATTTAATTACCAATTAATTACTAATTAAAAATATGTACAAAATTATATTAATTAATTAACTAATTAATATTAATTAATTACCAATTAATTATTAATTAAAAATATTTACAAACATATATTAATTAATTAATTATTATTAAATTACTCCCCACCCTTATCCCCTATTAACCCAACATCCCGCTCCTAAACATTAACTACAATTTATATTACTATTAATAAAAATATATTTTTTTTAACCTTTTTTCTACATATTATCTATATTTTTTACTTTGACTATTTATCAATATTTTGTCTTGTCAATTTTTTTGAGTCGATATTTTTGTACTCGATATTTTTTTATCATTATTTTTTTCGATATTTTGACCAACGATATTTTTGTTATCGATATTTTATTGTTGTTGCTATTTTTAACTCGATATTTTGTCCATTCGATATTTTGGAGTCGATATTTTGTCTGTGCACCCAATGAAACATCTACCCCATTCAACACCATATACATACATTTGCTTTTTTTTAAGACAACATAATTCTCTGTTGCCATCGCTATAATTAACACACAGACAAATGTTATGACTGAAAAAATCGTTTTCTTTATTTAATACTATAATATAGAGGATGTGTGCTAACAGGAGACTGCCATGAATGGGGGAACTTTTGACCAAAAAGGATGACATTTGTACTAATTGTGAGTGGCCCTATAATCAAATCATTTAACCAATGCAGCACTATGGGCCTTAAGCTTGATTCCTTGACATGGTATATTAGGATGTTACGGTCCACTGTGTCGAATGCATGACCATGAGAAATAACTCGTTCAACAGTGCAGGAGAGTAAGGGTCTAGCAGAGAACTAAATTTCATTCTCATGACCAGTTTAGTTAGAATCTCAATATCAACTGCATGAAATTCTGACAGTAATGTGAAATTTGGAAAATCAAGTGGCAACTAACTATTCAAATTTAGAAAAGGTAAAGGTTCAGGTAGAAGGGTAGATTGAAAAAAGATGTGCTTAGCAGAAGTTGAACCTTCACTTAAAATGCATAAGAAAAGCAAAAGCTAGGAGTGAAGCTGATGGTCAGAGACAACTATAGCAGAAGCATCAAGAACAGTTCCAAGCAGACTAGGAAAACTCAAGAATGTATCCCAAGTTAATAATGAGAACCCTGGTCTAAGAAGGAAAATATTCAGAGAGCTTTATTAAAGTTCTTGCACAATAGATCAGTAATGGAAATTATGAATTCAGTGAAGCTGGTAAAGATGAGAATTGCTTGACATACAAAAAAGCAATTTGCCTAAAACTTTGTAAAAAGTATTTTGCTCTGAAGAGGAAGTTATTAATTTTTTGAACAGAATGAAAACTTTAAATAGGCTGCTAAGACAATTAAAGAAAGAAGTGCAGCCAAAAGTAGAATATTAACAAGTCAAACTTTTGTGCCATGTTTGAGGGAGACTGAAAAAATAATTGCAATAAAGTAGAACATTTTTGTAATGAGGAGAGCTTCTACCAGCAGCATAGTTTAGTTTTTGCTTTTGACAGGGATGCACGTGCTCAAGAAGTACAAGAAGGTACACCAGTCCCAAAGGAGAGGGTAATACCAAAAAGAAAAGAGAATATAATTAGATATCAGGTTTGCAAAGACATCCATCCCGCTCTTGTTTATGAGTGGAAGTGCAGTAATGTGTGTAACACAAGGCAAAAGTCAATTGGCAAACTCAGACTGTACTTAAACAAGTAAAGCAGAGGAACAGTTAAGCATAAACTTGGACTTTTACAAACCCTTGATTAGGCACAAATAAAGCTCACATAATTCGTGACAAGTAATTAGGAAAAATTTCATGAATGTATGCAAAAACGTGTGAAATGCAGCAGTCAATTCAGGTAAACGTTAAACTAAAAAAGTAATTTTGAGTTGATTTTCAGTCGCTCATATTAAAAACACTGCTGCTCGTTTACGGATTTGTAGTTTTGCGCTCGAACATGACACGAACGTTCAACTTTGATAAACGAATCTACCTGAAAGGTTTGTTGACCTGCCACTTCTGTTCAAAACACTCCTGTTAGCATTCAGATTTGTAGGTTTGCACTAATAAATTCCCCTAATAGTCTACTTGGGTAAAAAACTACTTAAAAGTCTACCCATGGTAAAACAAATCTCCCGAACGGTACAGGTGTTTACATTTCTCCCTGAAATTACACATTTTGACAAGATGGTGTATTGTGCATAACTTTTATGATGCAAAATTCCCGAAATCACACAAATTATGCTTGTGTTAATAAAAGTTCGCCAAGGCCTACCTTTGGCCCAATCAGAGTTAGGAAACTTTCACATTTGCAGGGATATTCTTTGGCTTGGTTTTTAAAACAGATAGGTAATAGTACTTTCCATCATATTCGAATGCGGTCAGTTCAACACAGAATGATCTGGAACCAATTCAGAAACGTGTACTTCTTGAAAAGTCCAACTCAGTAAAGCAATGAATAGTGCACTTGGACAAGCTCTGATGTAACAAGTCTTTCAGAAGAAATTCTAATGAAATGTTTTAGGCTAGAAGAGAAAGAGAGAAAAATTAGGTAGTAGTGAAGGTGTTTAATGATAAAACAACTGGAGAGAATATGTCAGGGAGTTTTCGGAAATAAATTGCTGAATTCACAGTGATATCAGCAAAAAAATGTTTTTCCACCATTCAAACTACAAGGCACAGAAGAAAAAAATTAGACATCAACGCCAAGATTAAGGACAGAAATCTGATACAGGGGTTTAATTTTGTGCTATACTTAATAGATGAGGAACAGTTTAATGTATGTGACAGCCAAGTTGTCGGCAAATACTGCATTAGTAAATTGGATAATAATAAAAATGCCCGCAAGATGTACTCATAATAATTTAGCGATCTCTTTGATACAAGTTGGACTCCGGCAGCCGAATATTTGTGAGAGTATTGTCATCCAAACCGTACACACTTTTCAAGCTATTGTTTGCCTGAAGCCAAAAACTACAAAGTTACTGCCATGTGGATTATTGAAAGGCCTGAAAGGGAAAGTAGTGCATCTTCCACTAGACATGAAGGAGAACATTGAAACTCTTTGTGTAGCCTGAGAAATTAAAGAGCCACAAGTGGTTTTAGTGTATTGTCTGCCAACAAAAGATAGAAAAATTGGCAGGAACATGTTAGCTTAGATAAGGTAAAGAAAGCACTACAATACCTGAAAGCAGAAAACAAATATTACAAATAAATCAAGAGTTCTCTTTAGTGCGCAAACAGCCTTCCTAATATAGAAAAAGGGGTCCGTTTCAGAGGGTGTATTTTACTAAAGTGCAAAATGTCAACGAGCACTACACAACTCACCCACCAAACTCCAGAGATGTCATGGGTGATGCCTTTGAATTATATAATACAAGGCAGGGGAATGGGGAACTAACTGGATGGAAATCAGACAAGGAGAGCCCGCCAGCAAGGCCAGGGACCCTGTGCGAGAACAGACGAGACAGTGGCAGTCAAACGGCCTGACTCTAGATAGTACCTGCTGCAGGGACCGCGCGGGAAGCAGATGAGACACACAGTCTAGTGCAATACATTGCAGGGCCCTCAGTGGCTGCGTCTGCTGCTCATATTGAACCCACTTGATTGGTGACTCCTAGGGAAAGAACGCCGGCCTGGCCTAATCAGATCCTCCCTCAACCCAAACCCAAGAAAGCTTCTGATGCAATAGAGCAGCATTTAGGTATCACACCCAAGGAAATCCCCCCCTGGATGCCACTCAGGCACTGCCTGGGGAGGAATTCAAGCAATGGCTGGCGAGGAGGCAAACAAGGAGAGGTGAGCAGGGACCCTGGCAACGGGCACCTAGTAGCACCCTGAAAGTGGGGCGCAGGCTGTGCTGAGGCTGCTGGAGGGGCCACCACAGAGTCCACGAGAGAAGAACGCATCTGAGATCCCCTTGAATCAGTGACCTGTATGTCAGCAATTAAAGCCACATATCATGCACCTTGGTGTCCTGCAGACCTCATAGTGACAGGATTCCACTTCACCGGCTCTCTTGTCTGACACCCCATGAATAGGGCACCACTCCACAATAACTTGGTAGCCCACCAGGCTAAAGGAGACACCACACTTAAGGACTTGCCATATTCAAAAAGCCCAATCCTCCAAGGGAGACAGCTACTGTAGAACCTGCAGCCACAGCTAACCAACACATAAATCCTGACTATAAGTATGCACAGGCTCCGGTCACTAGCACATTTATAGAAACACTCCTTGGCAAATTTAGAAAGGATAATGCCGTGCTACAGGAAGACATTGCCACAGACCTCACAGACATTAAGAAAGACATTGCAGGGATTGGCCAATGGATGACAACCTGGAAATGAGCAGCAACACTAGGTAAAATGAGCTGGAGACCCAAAGATGCGAGATAAAAGAACGGACATAAACATGCAGATCTATCTAGAATACCTAGAGAACAGGTCTCACCACCCGAACATAAGGATCAGGTAGTCCCACTTCAAGCACACTTAGGCGACTGTGAAAGCTATGTTACCCGCCTCTTTCATCAGCTGCTCCTGAACCTAGCTGAGAAAGAGATTATTCTTGACTGTACACACAAAGCAGGTCGCCCTCTAATGCACCAACCCAGCCTCAAGATATCCTGACCTGCATCCACAATGAAAAATTACCATTTAGTACTAGTTTATTGTGGTATATACATATGTTTAGTCTTCTTCCCCTTTCTCTAGGTAGACATTGAGTAAAAGTGTACTGAAAATGATATCTGTCACATAGTAAACTAATCTAATTGCTGTTCAAAGTGGACATACTATCATGTGCAGCTTTTATGGAATTTTTGCAGGACAACTGATTTTTTGCCACTATTTCATGAGAACAGTTCTTTGAAGTGGTTGGAATACTGAAGGCGTATGGACACGCATGGAGTAAAGGTCCACATGGTGAAATGGCACTTGCTGAGATTAAAAAAAAATCTTTTCACGTTTTTATAAAATTTATGACGTTTTATTAACAAACTAATAACTGTTCTTTGAAAAATTGCATGACATTTTCAGACATTTTTAATCATAGTTACATTTTATCCATCCTAATACTACTCAAGTATATATTTAAAATGTGTAAAATCTAAGTTTTATATGCATGTTTATAACACTATTTTTTTCAGTGTATACAATAACAAAAAAAGTACCAACATCTACAGAAGAACAAGCAATATGTGATTCTAAAGTATATTATCAAACAAGTTCATTAGTATTAAAAGGATTTGTTTAAATACTTTAAATGTTTAAAGGATCACAAAGAAGAACATCTCTAAGATGAGCAAAGGCAGATGGTTATCACGTGGTCTAGAATTCATGGATATCCAAAATGTCAGAGGGCTGTAGGTGAAAATAAAATAAATGTATTATTTCAACACAATGCTATAAATATTGCATAGCTTATATGGTCATGATGTGAACACAAGTCACAACAGGAACATTCCTGTACAATCTCTACACTTTAACTATTCTCCCAATTTCTGTGTGGGCTCGAATATGTTCCATATATATGAAGTTAGAACGATGTGAAGACCTTTAAAAGCTCCTCCAGAATTACAAATGCTTTAAGGATGCATATGTTTTTGGCAGAGATTCATATCTACCTCCATCAGTAGAGAGGGATTTCGTGAAAGTACATGTTTATAAAGAAATACCCATGTACCAAGCAAGAAGTGCTCCTTTGATGCTAAGTGCTGCAAACCTCTTCATACCACTTGTTTGCATTATTTTGGCTAACTTTCCAATACAGGTTTTAATTTGTGTTGGAAAGTAAATACAGCTAGAATGTTTTGCAACTTGTTTGCATTATGATAGTAAGATAGGGTTCCCTGACTATCTAGACAATTGAATGCGAAAAGGCTGTGTTAATAATAACAGCAGTGGTCTGGCCTAAAGGGAAACAGTACTCAATTCCATAACCCAGAAATCAAATATACATACTAGGTAGAGTGTAAGGCTAATTTCACAACATAGAACTTGGAGACGCACTTGAATATAATAAGCAGACGTTTTCTATAAAGTTAAAAATTGATCGCAATTCATTTATTATTTTCCTCCCAACTGGGTTACAGTCTAAAACAATATCACACATTCAAAATTAAAAACCATTACGTGATTATACAGTGGACTAAAACAAGTCAAAGTTAAAAAGACAGTCGACGCAGCGTTTCGGTGCTTTTTCTTTGTGACACCTTCTTCAGGACCTTAAAACATTTGACTCCATAATTTCTAGAAATACATAAAAAACGTCTTAGTATTTGGCATTTATAGGAATTCAAAGCGCTTACCTAGTTTATACACTACTCAGTTTTACCTAGACAATAAGAGCTACACCAGACCACTTTACAAGATGCAAAGAAACTATATATTAGTAAAGTTCATCGTAAAGTTCATTTTACTATTCTAAAAAGTTGATTTAACAGTGTATTTTGGCCGGTACCCCTATGATTTCTATAGTGGGAGTAATACATAGCCTTTCTCTGATGTAGATATAGCTTGCTTTAAAATCAAACACAGCATTTTCATCATACCTGTGTATTGGCGAGTGATGCTCTTTTATAAAGGAAGTTTTGTCGCACGTATTAGAGAGCTGCTCGGGTTATCAATTCCCTGTAGCTCTGCTGGTAATTAAAAGGAAACCATAATGAGTACCATACCTTTACCAGTCACAGAAACTAGTGTTGTCCTGAATCTATACATGACATGAATTTACCTCATACAGTCCGCGACTCTGATTTGTATTTGCACGGAGGAGCCACCGTCAGAAATATAGAAAGCTTCTATTGGACTTTTTGCCTGGATATAAATAAAAAATGTCCAAAATAAGCTCTACTTTTCTATTTATTTCTGTTTATTTTTGAGCCTGTTTAGTGTGAAGGAACAGACATCATTTTAGGTTTGTCGGTACTGACCTGTTGTGAATAAAACAGGAAGGTTTCATAAATAGCCTCTGGATTCTATAATGATGGGGCTTAATCTTCTCTTGTGGATCAAGGAATCTGTAGGGTCAAGGAGACAAGAGAAGATTAAGCCCCATCATTATAGAATCCAGAGGCTATTTATGAAACCTTCCTGTTTTATTCACAACAGGTCAGTACCGACAAACCTAAAATGATGTCTGTTCCTTCACACTAAACAGGCTCAAAAATAAACAGAAATAAATAGAAAAGTAGAGCTTATTTTGGACATTTTTTATTTATATCCAGGCAAAAAGTCCAATAGAAGCTTTCTATATTTCTGACGGTGGCTCCTCCGTGCAAATACAAATCAGAGTCGCGGACTGTATGAGGTAAATTCATGTCATGTATAGATTCAGGACAACACTAGTTTCTGTGACTGGTAAAGGTATGGTACTCATTATGGTTTCCTTTTAATTACCAGCAGAGCTACAGGGAATTGATAACCCGAGCAGCTCTCTAATACGTGCGACAAAACTTCCTTTATAAAAGAGCATCACTCGCCAATACACAGGTATGATGAAAATGCTGTGTTTGATTTTAAAGCAAGCTATATCTACATCAGAGAAAGGCTATGTATTACTCCCACTATAGAAATCATAGGGGTACCGGCCAAAATACACTGTTAAATCAACTTTTTAGAATAGTAAAATGAACTTTACGATGAACTTTACTAATATATAGTTTCTTTGCATCTTGTAAAGTGGTCTGGTGTAGCTCTTATTGTCTAGGTAAAACTGAGTAGTGTATAAACTAGGTAAGCGCTTTGAATTCCTATAAATGCCAAATACTAAGACGTTTTTTATGTATTTCTAGAAATTATGGAGTCAAATGTTTTAAGGTCCTGAAGAAGGTGTCACAAAGAAAAAGCACCGAAACGCTGCGTCGACTGTCTTTTTAACTTTGACTTGTTTTAGTCCACTGTATAATCACGTAATGGTTTTTAATTTTGAATGTGTGATATTGTTTTAGACTGTAACCCAGTTGGGAGGAAAATAATAAATGAATTGCGATCAATTTTTAACTTTATAGAAAACGTCTGCTTATTATATTCAAGTGCGTCTTCAAGTTCTATGTTGTGAAATTAGCCTTACACTCTACCTAGTATGTATATTTGATTTCTGGGTTATGGAATTGAGTACTGTTTCCCTTTAGGCCAGACCACTGCTGTTATTATTAACACAGCCTTTTCGCATTCAATTGTCTAGATAGTCAGGGAACCCTATCTTTTTTCTGCTGTCACACCCCCCTCCCTGCCTTTCTAACAGGGGTACCTCCTACTTTTTGTAAACATTATGATAGTAATGCACACCCTGCTCAAAGTTTTTAAATTTGGACTCATGTCTGTATATTCAATAACATATTCAATGACATGGTGTCAAAGATTATTAACTATTCTCTTTAAAGTACACAAATACAGTTTAGATTATATAAATAGTGAGAGCTTCATTGAACACAATGCAGCAGCAGTGGGTTTAAAATGGTCACAGTATATGTGGACTGGGTACAAAAAAATACAGGCAATAATTGTACACTACAACACTTTAGCTTTCCTCATCAGTCCCTCCACAGCTCAATGTCAGTAGAGCCTAAGAAACAATGGGAGGGATTCTTGTCAGCTCCTCCATGACATTGCCTCTGCTGAATTAGACAAAGGAGTTTGACTGAGCGCAGGGAAAACCAGGGACTCATCTCTTTAATTATTTACTGCTGTTGCTGTGCTTGTTCAACAGTTAACAGGTATGCCTGTGCACATGCCAATAATTGTTGAATACCCTCATCAAGATCAGTAAAAGAAAGAAGTCTGAACTGGGGGGAAGGGACTAAATCATCTCAGTCTCTTAAGAAAAGATTGTCTTTAATTATGATACTGCAATGTTGAATGTTGCATTGAAGACAGTGGGGCTGCAACTGGCTAGAGAAAGTGGTGAAGGTGTGCTGCTGTCAACAATAAAAAGTTCTAATCAATCAATCAATCAATCAATCAAAGACATTTATAGAGCGCACTACTTACCCGGAGGGTCTCAAGGCGTTTGGGGGGGGGGGGGGGGGGGTGCTGCTACTGCTTGAACAGCCAGGTCTTGAGCTTCTTCCTGAAGGAGAGGTGGTCTTGGGTCAGGCGCAGGTCGGGAGGGAGGGAGTTCCAGGTCTTGGCGGCCAGGTAGGAGAAGGACCTTCCTCCTGTTGACGTTCTTCGGATGCGGGGGATGGCGGCGAGGGCGTGACTGGCTGATCGGAGATGGCGTTTGGGAGCGTAGAAGTTGATGCGGTTGTTGAGGTAGCTCGGGCCTTGATCGTGTAGGGCTTTGTGTGCGTGGGTGAGGAGATGGAAGGTGATTCTTTTGTTGACGGGGAGCCAGTGCAGGTCTCTCAGATGTCCGGAGATGTGGCTGTGTCGTGGGATGTCGAGGATGAGTCTGGCTGAGGCGTTCTGGATCCGCTGGAGTCTCTTCTGGAGCTTGGCGGTGGTTCCGGCGTAGAGGGCGTTGCCGTAGTCCAGTCGACTGGTGACGAGGGCCTGGGTGACCGTCTTCCTGGTCTCGGTGGGGATCCACCGGATGATCTTCCGTAGCATGCGCAGGATGTTGAAGCATGACGAGGAGACGGCGTTGACTTGTCTGGTCATGGTGAGGGAGGAGTCCAGGATGAAGCCCAGGTTGCGTGCGTGGTCTGTCGGTTTGGGTGCGGTGCCCAGGGGGGGGGCCACCAGGAGTCGTCCCAGGCAGAGGGCGAGGGGCCCAGGATGAGGACTTCCGTCTTGTCTGAGTTCAGTTTCAGGCGGCTGCTCGTCATCCACTCGGCTACGTCTTTCATCCCTTCGGGAAGGTTGGCTCTGGCGGCGGCGGGGTCGTTGGTCAGGGAGAGGATCAGCTGGGTGTCGTCAGCGTAGGTGATGATGTTGAGGTTGTGTTGGCGTGCGATGGCCGCGAGGGGGCTCATGTAGACATTGAAGAGGGTGGGGCTCAGCGAGGATCCTTGAGGGACGCCGCAGATGACTTCGGTTGCCTCTGACTTGTACGGTGGTAGACGGACTTTCTGTGTTCTTCCGTCGAGGAAGGAGATGATCCATTCCAGTGCCTTCTCCTGGATTCCGACGTTGCTGAGGCGCTGCACTAGGGTGCGGTGGCAGACAGTGTCGAATGCCGTGGAGAGGTCTAGGAGGATGAAGGCCGCTGTTTCTCCGTTGTCCTTCAGGGCTCGGATGTCATCGGTGGCAGCGATGAGGGCGGTCTCGGTGCTGTGGTTGGCTCGGAAGCCAGACTGTGAGGGGTCGAGGGATCCATTTGTCTCGAGGAAGGCGGCCAGCTGTTTGTTGACGGTCTTCTCGATGACTTTGGCTGGAAACGGGAGGAGCGAGATGGGGCGGTAATTCTTGAGTTCGGTGGGGTCCGCTGTAGGTTTCTTGAGTAGGGCGCTGAGTTCGGCGTGCTTCCAGCTCTCCGGGAAGGTGGCGGTGTCGAAGGAGGTGTTGATGATGTCCCGCAGGTGGGGTGCAATGACAGCGTCGGCCTTGTTGAAGAAGTGGTGAGGGCAGGGGTCGGTCGGAGATCCGGAGTGGATGGAGTTCATCATACGGACGATGTCTTCGGTGCTGATCGGAGTCCAGGCACTGAGGGTGGTGGTGGGGGGCGGTGGTTCGGTCGTGGCGTGCGTCGGTTGAGTGCTGAAGCTGTTGTGTATGTCCGCGATCTTGTTGTGGAAGTAGGAGGTGAGGGAATTGCAGAGGTCTTGCGATGGGGTGATGTTGTTGTTTCCGGCGTTGGGGTTGGAGAGCTCTTTCACGATGTTGAAGAGTTCCTTGCAGTTGTGTGCGTTGTTGTCCAGCCGGTCCTTGAATGCAGTTTTCTTGGTGGCGAGGATCAGTTGGTGGTGCTTCCGGGTGGCAAGCTTGAGGGTGGTCATGTTGTCCGGTGTTGGTTCCCTTCTCCAGGCTTTCTCGAGGGCTCGGCAGTTCTTCTTGGAGCTCTTGAGTTCGTCGGTGAACCATGGGGCCTTCTTGCTGCCGGGTCTGCTGGGCGGGGTCCTTAGTGGGGCGAGTTCGTCCGCGCAGTTGCTGATCCACTTCGTGAGGTTGTCAGCGGCATGGCTGGGGTTCGCTGAGCTGGCGGGAGGGTGCTGGCTCAGGGATGCGGCGAGCTGGTCGGCTGTGATCTTGTTCCAGTTTCTTCGAGCAACCTGTTGCTGGTGGTGGTGGATCGTCGTTTTTCTGAAGGTGAAGTGGACGCAGCTGTGGTCCGTCCAGTGGAGTCCAGTGGCGTGGCTGAAGGCGATGTCTTTGCTGGATGAGAAGACGGCGTCGAGTGTGTGTCCGGCGAGGTGGGTGGGGGTGGACACCAGCTGCTTGAGTCCGAGGTTGGCGAGGTTGTCGAGCAGGGTGATGGTGTTGCGGTCGTTGTTGTTTTCCAGGTGGAAGTTGAGGTCCCCCAGGAGGATGTAGTCAGCGGAGGGGAGGGCATGCGGGCTGACGAAGTCGGCGATGTCCTCGCTGAATTGTGTGCGTGGTCCCGGGGGTCGGTAGATCAGGGTGCCTCTGAGGGTGGTCTTCGGGTCGGTGCGGATCTGGAAGTGTAGGTGTTCGGTGGTATTCAGGGTGTCATCGGTGTTGGTCGTGATGTGGATGGTGTCCCTGTGGATGATGGCGATGCCTCCTCCCGTCTGTTTGACGCGGTCTCTTCGGGTGATCTTGTATCCTTATGGGATGGCGATGGCGATGTCGGTTGCTGAGGAGTCGTTCATCCAGGTTTCCGTGAGGAAGGCAACGTCAGGAGCTGTGGTGTCGAGGAGGTTCCAGAGTTCGATGGCATGTCTGTGGACGGAGCGGGTGTTGAGCAGGATGCACTTGAGGTGGTTGCTGCTGGTGTTCGGCTTGGCGGGTGCTGGTGCGAGGCAGGTCCGGATGCAGGTGAACTTGCAGGCGTGGCAGCTGAAGGGTCCGTGGGTGCGTCTCGGGGTGGCTCGGTGGCATCCCGGGACTCGGCCGGTGTTGAGCGCGTTGAGGGTGGCGGCGGTGTACGTCCGGCGGGTGGGGTGGCCTCTGCGGGGGCCAGGGGTCCTGGCGCTGGGCGCGGTCCAGTCGCGGACGGGCGCAGACGGGCTTACCTTTGGCGCGCCTTCGGCGCACAATCTGCGCGCCCGCTGCGCGTGACCGCTGCGCGTTCACACGGTCGCCATATATGGCGAAGTGCGAGGGAGGGCGGAGCAGCTGGGAGGCGGAAGCGGGGAGGGCACAGAAAGAAAAGGGGGCGTGGTTAGCGACGGAGGCGGGAAGCGGGGAGCGGGGAGGGAGGAGACCGGGGGGAGCGAAAACAGGGGGACAGGCGAGAAAAAATACAGCAAGCACTATACAAATATACAAAATAAAAGTTAAACAGGCAGAGGGGCACACAGCAATGAAAACGGGGTACAGGAGCCTGCAGTATCAGGCGAGCACAGCGCTAGACCTCAGGAGACCACGCCGCTCGGTGGCAGGGGGCGTGGTCACATGGCAGCGGCAGGGGCAGCGAGGCAGGCGGGAGGCACACGCAGCAGCTGGTGGCCGTGCGGCGCGGGGGGTGTCCTAAGCTAGGTCACACTCACCTGCGTCGCACGGTCGCCATATATGGCCAAGCGCGAGGGAGGGCGGAGCAGCTGGGAGGCGGGAGCGGGGAGGGCACAGAAAGAAAAGGGGGCGTGGTTAACGACGGAGGCGGGGAGCGGGGAGGGAGGAGACCGGGGGGAGTGAAAACAGGGGGACAGGCGAGAAAAAATACAGCAAGCACTATACAAATATACAAAATAAAAGTTAAACAGGCAGAGGGGCACACAGCAATGAATCGGGGTACAGGAGCCTGCAGTATCAGGCGAGCACAGCGCTAGACCTCAGGAGACCACGCCGCTCGGTGGCAGGGGGCGTGGTCACACGGCGGCGGCAGGGGCAGCGAGGCAGGCGGGAGGTACACGCAACAGCTGGTGGCCGTGCGGCGCGGGGGGTGTCCTAAGCTAGGTCACACTCACCTGCGTCGCACGGTCGCCATATATGGCCAAGTGCGAGGGAGGGCGGAGCAGCTGGGAGGCGGGAGCGGGGAGGGCACAGAAAGAAAAGGGGGCGTGGTTAGCGACGGAGGCGGGAAGCGGGGAGCGGGGAGGGAGGAGACCAGGGGGAGCGAAAACAGGGGGACAGGCGAGAAAAAATACAGCAAGCACTATACAAATATACAAAATAAAAGTTAAACAGGCAGAGGGGCACACAGCAATGAAAACGGGGTACAGGAGCCTGCAGTATCAGGCGAGCACAGCGCTAGACCTCAGGAGACCACGCCGCTCGGTGGCAGGGGGCGTGGTCACACGGCGGCGGCAGGGGCAGCGAGGCAGGCGGGAGGCACACGCAGCAGCTGGTGGCCGTGCAGCGCGGGGGGTGTCCTAAGCTAGGTAATCTGCAACCTTTGCCTCACTACCCTGCTCCACGTAATATGTGGATTGGGAGAAGAAAGAAAGAGACTGAATTTGTGGAGCAGAGCATATAGGGGCCATCCTAGCTCTTCTTCTGAAGCTCCCAGTGCTACTGGAATCTGAGGAAGGGTGGGGGCAATTCTGCTCAGCTATAGAGTTTCATTGGATTGGCTCAACAAGGAAAATCAGTTGGCCAAGCCAATGTAGATCTAGAGGCAGAACTTTATCCTCTCTTCATGGCTGTTGCTGTGCATTTTGAACAATTAACAGCTATGGCCACGTAAGTGACAGTTAATGTTGTCCATTCACAGCAAGAGCAGGAAAACAGATATTTTGGAGCTGTGGGAGGTCAATCTACTTTGATTTCTGGGAGGCCTGTGTTTTTATTAGGAAGTCCTGTCCTCATGAAGGTGAATGGTCCAATAGCTTTTAGCTCACTATAGCAAGGTATACCTGCCATTAAAGCCACGCTCCTTTGTTATAGGCTGGTGTGGATCTTTTTTTGGCAGTATAGCTTGCAACGGCAAGCTACAGGGCTATATTAGGATAATCTGCCTCCATGGGCCCAAATATTTTAATAGCGTTAGAGCCTGCAGTAGCATGCTAATCAGCCATTAAAATATCACTTCCTTTTTATAGACCTTCATCTTTAATTTCGGCCTATAGCCCTAGAATGGGCCTCTTAATGCTATTATAACCTGATGTGGTGGGTTATAAGTCTATATTAACCTTAATTGACAGACATGATAAACAACAATTTCTATTATATCTTTAACAAGAGAAAGGTGGTTCTAACAAGAGTCTTTGTATTTTAAACTATTTTTATAATTCTGTTTTTCCATTCAGGATTCAACAAAAAAAAACAAAGAAGGAGGCATCTGAATTCAAATCCAACATATACAAAAAATGTATTATAGTTTATCTGGTAAGCAACCAAACTGCTGGTCTCTGGACCCTGCACTCTGTACTCCAATTAAGACAATGTTTTCACATTTCATGCAGTATAATACAGTGTTTACATACAGGGTGAGTAGGTCAGTGGTTAGATTGGCAGTCATTGCAGTAGAATGATCACCACAAACTACATCCACAGACACAAGTTAAATCACAGGAATCATGGTTTTCATTGTGGTCAGATACAAAAACTTTTCATGGAGACAGCTAATCAGATTTTCAATAATTCTTTATTCTTGTGAGTTCCTCACGGTGTAGCCAATGTGTTTCGTCCTTCTTCAGGGCTCAGTCACGTGAAAAAGGTCTTATTATAGTGTATTATCTCCAATGGGCGAAGAAATTCAATTCTTGTTCTGTTTAATAGATTTATCAAAGCAAGTTCAGAGCTCTGAAATATAAAGTTGTTCTCTCTTCTTTTCTTAGTATTTCAGGCCAGTGTTGGCCACTGCATCTTTTTTACGCCGGACTCGAGATAGACCGTCCCGCTCAAGTGGTCTCCAAGTATGATTGGCAGCAACATTAGCAAAAAGAGACTCCACCATGCTGGACATTGCACATCAGCAGACTAAGTTGAGGCTCCCTCATCCGCTTGATGTCTCTTCTACGCTTCATTCAGTTGAGTTGTGTACCAAGCATTAGGATGCTTAAATATTCCTGACTTTGAAAAAGAGTGCCTTCATCCTGTGCAACTGAAAAACGCCCAGTGGCAGTGCTTGCAGGTGACCAACTTTGCACAAAAAAAATCCAGCAAAGAGTGGAGGGGTGGTAATGCTGTGAATTGCAAATAACTAATAACAAAAAGAGGGTAGGAACTTCTTGAACATACTTCAAAACAATAATGATAGCTAATGAGATGTAGTTTTACTGTGTCAGAGGTACCGCAGTACCATTTTCAGGTACTGCGACATCTGAAGAAGCAGTAAGCTTAATTAAGAATGCAATAGATGTTGATCTTTTGTGTCTGTGAGAAAACTTCCAGGTTCAAACTTAGAATTTAATGAGACCTGTTTAGAAAGCATACATAAAGCCCCTCAGCACTCCTAAGGTGCACGTTACTTGATCATTGGTTATGTAGTTACTGCAGAAGTACCACAGTATTTATGAAACATCAAAAAAATGAAAGCAGACCTCTGACTGATAACTTTGGAAACTCTGGTAAAAGAATGTTAGTCACACGCTTAATGAACTCTAACCTACTATGAGAGCTAAAGGTAAGCTTTGTGTGCTCAATGTGGTACTATAATGTGCTATCCTCGTATGGTTTAAAATAAGTAAGGAGTTGCCTATAAGGGATTTTATTTGTAAACGTATTTCGTAGATATTATCTCAAAACATTTATTACTGTTCAACCCTGATTAATTGCAAACTAATGATCAATCAAATATTGAAAGAGGAGAAAGGTGATTTTTACAAACAGACATCTGTCTTAAAACCACAAATTGTATCATACGGGCAGACTTTCCTTAAAAAAACATATATTTAATATATAAACAAATAAGAACTTGGGGAAATACAATTCGAATCAACCTAATATAGTTCTGGAGGTAACATAAATTGGCCTGCAAAGAAACTACGTATACATCATTTGTATATGTTGGCATAGGAAAACGATCTGACATGACAGAAAACAGGGGCATATTATCAAGGGATTTATCGCCGCTTTTTTGGCTTTATCTCCCTATAATCAACAGGGTGCTAACACGCAAATTCGCATGTTAGCACCTTTTTCTCTACGCTTCCCTTTGCATCTCTAATGAGATGCAAAGGGGGCGTTCTAGAGAAAAATAATAGGAGAAATGTTGTTAAGCGACATTTCTCCTATTATCAAGTATTTCACTAACCCTGTTAGTGATAAAAAAAGCAGCGCTAACCGCGGTTAGCACTGCATTTTTTACAGCTGGTATTTTCCTGACTTAGCCATGATATCCTATGGAAGGTGGATGCCATGGCTAAGTTTGTGAGCCCCTATTATCAAGCTAACGCCAAACTTCGAGAGATTATCATTGGTTTTCCAGCGATAATCTCTCAATTGGCAGTTAGAGCGAGGATTTTTATCACTTCTGAGATAAACCTTGCTAATAGCAAGTTATCTCTGCGATAATTTCCAGCGATGCTTAGCGTTAAAATATTCGTTGCCAAGCATCGTTAGCGATAAATATCGCTAAACGTTGGTAATATGCCCCACAGGTCCTTAAAATCAGCAACTGTATAAAGAAATAGATGTTGCAGTCGATGCATTTGTTGATTTTAAGGAACTGTTTTCGGTCGTATCAGATCGTTTTCCTTTGCCAACTTAATGAATAGATGTATACATAGTTTCTTTGCAGGCTAATTTATGTTACCTCCAGAACTATGGCTCTCATTAGGATTGTGGTTTTTCCGCATCCTCTGGGCCGGAGGAAGTGTCTGCCGGCCCGGAGGATGCGGAAAAACCGCTGCGGAGACTTCAAAGACCCCCCTCCAGATTAGGATGGCTGGGGGGTCAGGAAGACCGTCCGCCGCTTTTCCGCCGCGGTCGCCTTACGACCGCGGCAGAAAAGCTCTAATATGGAGGCGTGTCTAACAGACACCGCCAGCCATATTAGGATGGGGGAACACTGATGCCTTTCCGCGGCGGCTTCTCCGCCGCGGAAAGGCATACAGAGATATCTTTGGGGGCCCGTTGCAGGCCCCCAGGGTGACGGGGGTTGGGGGGTGCACATGGGGGGTACCTATGGTACCCCCCTGCATTTGCGTGCATGAAGCAGCAGGCACCGCGCGGTGCCTGCCGCTTTGTGCATGCAAATGCGATGCACGCATATTTAACCTTGCGGCGGGTGCTGCTTCAAGCAGCACCCACCGCAATGTTAAATATTGAGGATGTGACTGCCAGGGTTGGCGGTCACATCCTAATCTGCACGGAGGGACCGCCGCTGCCCCTGCGGACGGTCCCTCCTACTCTGGGGTGGCGGACAGACGCAGGTCCGTCCGCCATCCTAATGAGCACCTATGTTAGGTTGATTCTAATTGTATTTCCCCTGGTTCTTATTTATTTATATAGTAAATATATGTTTTTTTAAGGAAAGTTTGCCCATGTGATACAATTCTTGGTTTTAAGACAGATGTCTGGTTGTAAAAATCACTTTTCTCCTCTTTCAATGTTTGATTGATCATTAGTTCGCCACTAATCAGGGTTGAACAGTAATACATCTTTTGAGATATCTTCGAAATACGTTTACAAATAAAATCCCTTGTAGGCAACTCCTTACTTATTTTAAGCTTTACCGCCCAAGCCTCCAAGGGTACATTGGGTTTTCCCACTCCTTTTGATACATCCTCGTATGGTGGCAAAAGTACAATGAGTCTTACTGTTGGTAGCAGAGTAATGACACAATGTATATAGGTATAACAGGGTAGGTTTACGAAGAGTTGTGTCTCTTAAAAGTGCCAACTTAGTCATATATCTACAGCCTATTATGGTCTACCAAATGGGGAAAGGGTTTAATGTGTAAAAGCATCTAGAGACTTTGCTTCTTGTGTTGTACATGGTTATTGCAGTAAATGACCAAGCAAAAGCCAAACACAATGTGAAGTAACTGATCCTTGCTTTGTAAGACATCCACAGGAAAGATTATAGGCAAACAGTATAGTCAGGCATAGGCCTTGAGGTTGGAAAGTTTGCATTCTGGGACTGCAGTAAGCTCTGCTTGCACTTTCCTTTTGGCATTGCTATTTGCTTTTAACCTTTACGTTGCTTTTTTTTTTTTTTTAAATTTTATTTTTGTTGTTGCTATCACATGGTACATAATAACGGTTATTCGTTCTTCAGAGCAGCGTCAACATTCAGCTGCCTATAATCATTAGAGCAACTTTTTATATTTTACCCCCCCAACTTTAAACTTGCTACTTCAAGGGTCAAAGTCCACGATCCAGAACAGTAGTCTATTCCAACATAGGCGTGTCCAGAGGCTTCTAGCAGCCTGTGAAGCAGTCACTTATACTAACATTCTCGCCTGTATGTACAGTTCCCAGGGCCTTGTGACGTACGCTGCATCCGATTCCCACTCTTCCCTCCCTCCCATTACTCCAGATCCTCATCATCCCCTGAGCTGTCCCCATCCTCCTCTTCAGGCAGAGGCTCACAAATGTCCCCCCTATAGGTGTTCCAGGGTGTCCAAATTCTGTTCCACTTTCGAGGATTACGTCTCTGTTGATACACTGCCCTCTCTGTCACCATAAGCACGTCCATATTTCTGCACCATTGCGCCAGCGTCGGTGTCTCCAGTGCCCCCCAGTTTTTCGCAATATCTCGTTTTGCCAGCATTACGCCAATGACCACCCATCTTTTCGCATGTAGTGACAAGTCTGTTGGGCCCCACACATTTAGGAGACAAACTCTAGGGTCAGGCGTGAACGGGTTCTGGAGGGTCTGGCTGATCGTGCGTGTGACACGCCTCCAGTAGTCCTGTATATTTGGACAGGTCCATATAGTATGGAACAGTGTACCCTCCTCCCCACAATTCCTCAGGCAATGTGGGTGTTCTGCTCTGTGAATTTTATATAGTGTCGTGCGGGTGTAGTAGACCCTATGTAATATTTTGAATTGGACCAGCCTGAATCGGGTGGAAATACCTGCCTCCCTGGGCGATGCCAGGGCTGCGTTCCAGTCTGCTTCATCTAGGTCCCCTAGCTCGTCCTCCCAATATTCCTTCAATTTTCCAAGGGGATCCGGTAGATTATTCAATAGTTTGCGGTAAGTGAGGGAGGTCGCACTTGACTCCATGTAGTCCGTAAGCAATCGGTCCTCTAACGGAGCCGATTCCGGAAGTGTTACACCTGTCTCCAGCACCGACAGGAGTGCGTGCCTGATTTATATGTATCTGTATGTTTCGGTCACCTCAAGGTTGTACTGCTCCCTCAGGGTTGCAAAGGAGAGCACGCCCTCT
Source organism: Lissotriton vulgaris (assembly GCF_964263255.1). NCBI lineage: Eukaryota > Metazoa > Chordata > Amphibia > Caudata > Salamandridae > Lissotriton > Lissotriton vulgaris. Next base: position 1,084,893,527 of record NC_141694.1, on the reverse strand, counting down.
CTTGTCCATAGGTCGCCCACCGTGGAGATCCCAATGTTATCCCATTGATCGAACCCTTTAGAACTGCGCAGGTTACCGAGGGCCTTGGTATCCCATAGTGGCGTGAGTCTAGTGATCACTCCCTCCCATGCCAGCCGCCTCTGAGCTTTGTGCCATATGGCTACTGTGTGTTTGGTAGGCCCTTCCAACTTTCTCACCATCCCTTTGTTGTAGAGTGGGGCCAGAAGGGTGGATGTGCCCAGTTGGTGTCTATCTGCCTTGTACGCCGGGTCGTCCTGTGCTGCGTGGACCCATTGGTTGATTACCTTAAGGTGAGCGGCCCAGTAGTACAGTTCAAGGTTGGGGAGGGCTATCCCCCCACTATACCAGTCTCTAGTTAGTTTCAACTGTGCAACCCTGGCCGGTTTGTCTCCCCACAGAAGGCCGGACAATTGCGCCGAGACGTGGCGGAAGAATGATACGGGGACCACCGCCGGCGTGTTTTTCAGGGCATAGAGGAAGCGAGGGAGCGCCATCATCTTAAAGAGCGCTGCCCTACCTAGCAGTGTTAAGGGGAGATTTTTCCAGAGGCGCACGTCTGTCTTCAATCTGTCCAGTTGGGGCTTAAGATTCAGTTCAAGGAAGGTTGAGTGTTCCCTCGTAATCTGTATCCCTAGGTATTTAAAGGAGATGTGTTCTACGAGCAATTGGCAATCCTCAGGCAAGGCAGGAAGGTCGCCCTGCACCATATAGATTATGGACTTGGACCAGTTGAGTTTATAGCCTGAAGCTGCACCGTGGCTTTCGCACAGTGCCAGTAAGACCGGGATACTGTTCGTGAGGTCCATGAGGTAGACGAGCATATCGTCGGCATATAGGGATACCCTATCTTCCCATCCACCTCCCCACTGTATGCCTTTCAGCAGCTGGGTGGTTCTGATAATCGTGGCCAGGGGTTCTAGCACTAAGGCGAACAGCAGTGGCGAGAGTGGGCATCCCTGTCTCGTGCCCCTTGCCAGCGGAAGCTCCCTTGATATGTGTCCGTTTGCGGTTACCCTTGCCACGGGTTTGGTGTACAGTAGTCTGACCCACGATATGAACGTCGGGCCAATACCCATGTGTTCCAGGACCGCAAAGAGATAGCGCCACTCCACCATGTCAAACGCCATTTTGGCATCCAGTGACAGTACCGCTGCCGGTTCCTCCAACTGCGGGGCTCGGGCTAGCACCCCGTGTAGCCATCGCAAATTCAGCGCCGTACTCCGGTGTGGCATAAAGCCCGACTGGTCCGGGTGTATCAGTTGCGCCAGATGGGGCAGTAGCCTGGTGGCCAACAGTTTCGCCAGAATTTTACTCTCGGCGTTGAGGAGGGAGATCGGGCGGTATGATCCGCACTCCTCAGGGGGTTTGCCGGGCTTAGGTATCGCGACGATTGTGGCCGTGCGCTGATCAGGAGGCAATCGCCCCTGTTCCCGACATTCCTGGAACATATCGAGCAATGGCGCGGATAGCGTTTCGGACATGAGTTTGTACCATTCTATCGGCACACCATTGGGGCCTAGCGCTTTCCCGGGGTGTAGTGCTGCTATGGCCATCTGTATTTCTTCCGCCGTTAGATCGGAGTCAAGCTCGTCCCGGTGGTCTGGTGAGAGAGTGCGGGTCGGCACTCCTATGAGAGAGCTCTCCGCCATTTCCCGTGTGACCTCATATTCAGGGGAGTATACGGAGTGAAAATGGTCTGCCAGGAGTTCCACTATTTGTGCCGGACTGGTTTGTATCTCACCATTAGGGTCCTTCAATTGCAGTATGGCCCTCTGGCCTCCCCGCGCCTTCTCCAACCACGCCAGGAGCTTCCCCGCTTTATCGCCTATGTCATACACCCTGCTCGTAGTTGCGGACATATTGTCCCGCACTCTGCGGCGCAGAAAGTCGGTGTGATGTTGCTGGGCCAGTCGGAGCGCGTGCTGGGTGTCCCCAGTCGGGTTCCCCTCGTGTTCCTGTGTTGCCTTATCAAGTTGTTCCTCTAGACCTATCAGTTCCTGACGCCGTGTGTGCTTGTGCTGTGCGATCACTGAAATAGCCTGCCCGCGAAGAACCGTCTTGTAGGCCTCCCACAGGATTGTAGGCGATGCCACTGATCCCACGTTCTCTGTGAGGTAAGATCGTGTACTTTTCTTCAAAGCCTTGGCAATGCCCGGCTCTCTAAGGTAACCCGGGTAGATAGGGTAAACTCGTCTACGGGTCTGTTCCTGACTGGACTGAGTCAGTGTAAGCGGGGAGTGATCGGAGACCCCTCGCGGTCCAATCTGGGAATCAGTGAAAGTGAGGAGACCCCCTCCCAACGTCAGGAAATAGTCTATCCGCGATAGGCTGTCGTGAACTGCCGAGTAGTATGTGTATTGCCGGTCTTCTGGGTGGAGCCGCCTCCATATATCTACTAAACCCTGCGCTCCCATGAAGTCATGTAATTTGGAGGGCCCCGGTGTTTGTGTACGCACTGGGTGGCGATCTAGGGAGTCTTGTGCCACTGCATTAAAATCACCTCCCACTATAAGATCCGCTTCTGGAAGGTCTAACAAAAATTTCCCTAGTTCCGGGAAAGCTATGGTGTGTAGTGCCGGCGGGATGTACACCGAGACCACGTTAAGTGGCTTTCCCTCCCACTGGCCATGTATCGCTGCAAAGCGCCCCTGTGTGTCTACTGCAACTGATTGGGTTATGAACCTGGACGAGCGATGAATTAATATCCTGGTGCCCCGGGACCCCTTCGTGAACTCAGAGTGGACCACCATGCTGTAGCCTTTCCTGTCTAGGGCCTTTGTGGCTGTGCCGGTGAGGTGTGTTTCCTGTAGTAGGACCAGGGCGGGATTCAACCTTTTTATACTTTGCAGGACCAGCCCTCACTTAATTTTGTCACCTAGACCCCTCACATTCCAGGACATGAGGCGTAGCGGGGGCGCCTGCCCTATATTAGTTCCCTCCCCCATCATGTTTGGGCGTGCGGACGGAAAATTCGCGCTCGTGGATGACCAGGAGGTCTGCGTATTGACCCTGCGTGTTGTATCGTGACATTACCATTCTATGCTCGTGTGCCCCATCGTAGCTATCCTGACCCTGTGTAGAAACTAAGAACCAAAACTCCATCCTACCCCCAACTCCCCCCCTCCCTGCCCCCCTGCTCAACGGACTCAAAACTGCCCGCCCCCCCAACTCAGCAGAGTGCCTGAACCCAACCCATAACATAGTACTTGCTCGCTGGGGTGAAGGCTTCTCCGTGGTCAGCGGCCCCCTTCCTCAGCTGCGGAGGCCCTTCCGCCCAGTGTCCAAGGCGGCCTTGCCAGTCTTCGTCTCCATCAGTTCAACCAGACAATAGCAGTGACTTATTGTTCTCCGTCGGCACTGTCCTCATGACGGTCGGTCAAAGGGGAATGTAACTCTGTATCTTCGTCGTTGGCTTGTGAGCCCTGTCGGGAGCCAGCAGTACGGTGTTTGTTCTGTCTGTTGGAGCGACGAGGGAGGCCCGCCGTCCTCCATCCCTCTAGCCAATCCTGCGCCACCTCCGGGGAATCAAAAAACCAAGTTTTGTTGTCAGCCACGACCCGAAGCTTGGCCGGAAAAAGCATTGAGTATGGGATTTCTCTGGCCCTCAGTTCTTTTTTGACTTCAAAAAAGGTCCTCCTCCTCAGTGCCACCTCGGCCGTGTAATCAGGAAAGAATGCCAGTGTCGCGTTTTGGATCTTAATGGGGGGCGAGTTTCTTGCCGCCTGTAGGATGGCGTCTCGGTCCCTGAAATTGAAGAGCCTCGCTATGATCGGTCTGGGGTTAGCGCCTGTCTTATGGCGTCCCCCCGGCACCCGGTGCGCCCTTTCCACTGTGAAGAAGGCGGAGAGCCCTTTGGGCTTTAGGGTCTCTTTAATTAGGGTCTCCACATATAGGTCCATCGCCCTCGTGTCTTCCGATTCTGGCACACCTATTATACGGATGTTGTTCCGCCTCGAGCGCCCTTCCTGGTCATCGAGCTTGTCGCGCAGTTCCTTATTTTCTTTTGAGATGCGTTCCATACTAATCTGGAGTTCCGAGACGTCTTCAACCAAGGATTTGGTCACCACCTCCATATTATTCACTTTTTCTGTCATTTTATGAAAGTCAGCCCTTATGAGTGTGATCTCGGCTGAGATCGACCCCACCGTGGCTTGTACTTGCGTGAGGGCTAGCATGACGTCGTCAATGGTCGCCTTCTTGCCATCGGTCACTTCGGCTGTCTTGCTCGATTGTGGTTTGGCTTCCTGCGAGGGAGAGCCGGGCTTATCGTACGCAAACCGGTCTAGGCGCGACTGTGCCGCCACGTTTTTAGGCCCCTTGCCGGCCATCTTGGTGTCTTCTGGGCCGATCTAACTTCCCCAGACAGCTACCGGGGGTCGTCCTGGGGCCCACGCTGTGTTCAGGGGATAGGTGTAGCCCCTGAGAGGTGTTCTGGTTTCTGCGGCCAGGAACGGTAGCAGATAGGACAGGGTCTCTGTTGTTTGGTGAACGGAGGCTGCCAGTCGAGTCTCGGTCTATTTTGTGGGGCAGGCAACCGACTGATGCCGCCCTGGAAGAACTTCCTCTGCCCCCCTCCAGTTCCGCGTGTGCCGCCCCTGTCTCGTGGCCGTTGGAGCTATCGCTTGGGTCCCCTGATGTTGATGGGGGGCCCGAGTTATCGCCAGGCAGGTCTCACTGGAGTTAAGATGAGTGCCCCGCGCGGATGCTCAACTGTTCTCAGAGCCCATTCCGGGCGGGGGCGTCTTTGGGTCTGTCTTGTATTCGGGCTCTCCGCCTCTCAGTGCGCCCTCGGTCGGCGGGGGGGAGCTGCAGTGCGGTCGATTAGGCAGCGCGGGTCCTCCGCCGCCTGTCCCAGCGCTCTGGCCGCCGCTGCTGAAGATGGCGGTCACAGGTCCCGATGTCGCCGCTCTGAGCGCCGGTCTCCGTCTTCGCCGGGCGTCTGGGTTCGTGTTCCCCTCACCTCAGACGGGCCCCCCGCCAGGCAGATCGGGCCCCTGAAGTCCGGTGATGGTGGCTGGATGCCTCGGTCCCTGTTTTGTTGTCGCTCTCCGTGGCCGGGCACTTCCGGCAAGTCACTGCCCGAGACGGGCCACTTCCTGCCAGGACGCCGCGTACTCTGTTCCCCGGTCCGGATGTCGCACACAGGCCCGCTCAGGGCACTGTCAAAATCGTACTTCCCGACCTCGGATTGAGGTCCCGCTAGTCCGATTTGCTGCCGCCTGGTCCTGGGCTTCGTTGCCTTCCCGCCTGGGAAATTTTGACGAACGATAAATGTGCGGATTTGTCTGGGAGCCGCTTCAATCACGGAGCTCTCCTTCTAGGCTGCCGCCATCGTCGGCTGCTAGCCACGCCCACCCTTTACGCTGCTTTTAATACTGAAATCGCCCGCATGCCCTGTTTTTACTTAGTTTTTTTACAAATTGTACTGTTTTAGCATGTAAACTTTGTTTTGCTACACTTACCAGTTCTCACGTTCCTGCCTGCTCTGGCCCGGTCCACCACAGCTGTTGGCTGATTGAGTGGAGTGTGGGGCTACTTTACGCACCTCTGACACCTCACGCTCTAGTCTTCAGGATTACACTATTTAGGCAGTCGATGGAGTGGATGCACATCAGATGCACGCAGTGGGCGGCCGCTGGCGCGCCAAAGGCATGCCTAATGCAAGCCTGTCTCTGCCCTTCTGCACCTGGCCTACGCCTAGGGACAGAAACCCTAGCATTTTCTCCACCGCATTACAGAAATATTCAAGTAAGGAGCTTCTAAATGTTTTTAAAGCTAGCTCGAACTGCTGTTGCCTGACCCCGAGCGAAAACAGGTCAGTCTGCCCATGTGTTTTCTCTCTCCCTCCAGAGCAGAAAACTAGGGCACTCCTCCCCCCGCGACCGCTGACGACCAAGACCCCACATAATGATGTTACAAAAAAGGACATAAACTGTGGTCTCATCAATGTTAGATCTCTTATTAAACATAAGTATGAAATTGATGGAGCAAGGTCTTGGAGAAAAGAGACTTGCTCGTAGCAATCCAGTAGTTTAACTCACAAACAAGTTATTAATAACGTTTTTTGAAAAATAATACGCATTTACAGGAACACTTTTGGGTTAGTGAAACTTGCGTATGAATGTACTAACGCGGATAACATTGGAGAAGGACTAATACCACTTTAAACAGGAAATCTGTTTTGCGCATGCGTTAACTACATCTACGTAGTATGACGAGGTAACACTTGGAGGGAAATTATGGCACAGAAGCTATTAACATGGTGGCTTGAAGTCTCGCATGCATGGCACCTGCTTACTTGAAATTAGAGCAAACTATTTTACTAATGCTACAGCAGGAATAAGTCTAATAAATAAAATGAGATAGCTTGGAGGTGGGTGGTACACAGTGCAACCACTTATTTTGAGAAAGTAACATTTGTCTTTTGACTTTTATCATTAGTGCGTATTTGGGCCTTTCTCGCAAAATTGAATGAGCTGAATGACGCGAAGTCAGCGCATGCCCACTGAGTGAAGCCATGAAGGTCAATGATAAAGCAGTTGAAAGGGAGTCAAGATCGAGTGCTACCGCCTAGGAACGGATGGTGCAAAGTTCAACTGAGAAATCTTCTATTCATTGTAGTGTCATTAATGTTGCAATATCGATACATGTAGTGTATGTGAATAAAATGTATGAATAAAAAGTAAGGGGTTGGGTTTACGAACAATGGTTTAACTGAATTTAGTGACATGTCAGTATGGTGTGAAGAAGATCCCCTTTGCCAGACCAATCAGATTTCGTATTTTACGATATCGAAACATTAATAGGTGGAACATGCAGAACGAAAGGTATAATTAAGATAGTTTTAGTTAGTTAGTCAGATCGGAGAATGCTGGACCAGAAGAGAGCGTGAGCTGCTGAATTGCTGATGAAGAGCTGATTGCAGAACCTGAAGCATAAATTTCTATCCTAATTTAATTGGGTTAGATTTGAAGATCGCAGAAGAAGCTCGAGAGTGTCAGAGAGGGGTGCGCCGCAATCATCAGTATCTCAGAGAGGGCAACTATCCTGTCCTGATTCCTGTCCTAAAGTCTTTGTCTCCTGAATCTATCTCAGGGCACCTCCACCAGGTCTTTAGTCAGGGGGTTGGTCTTCCACACCATCCTTGGTAAATATAATTTTCTGTTATTTGCAAATGTTTTGATCTTTTCTCTGTCCTCTCCCTTTCCGACATCAGTTATTGCCTGAGTCAGAAATAAATGCATTGTTTTTATAAATTGAATTTTCTCACCTATGGATGATGGTGACTGCACTGTATTGAGACTGTTCACATGCATCTAAAATGTAGATAAAGATTTGAAAACTTCTTGAGTTTGTGGTGATTTACTTAAAATAGAGAAAAGTTAGCATATGTTAATTATCACCATCAACTAGCTCAACTAATGGTCCATCGACCAGAGGAAAGAACTTGTTGATCTGTGAAGGGTTAGTTAAAGAGATGAGCAGAGGTATTAAATAAACTAATCCTAAACAGGTTGTGAATTTTTATAAAACTTGAACCGACACCAGCTGTTTTAACCACTGTGAGTTTTTATGGGCCCCGGTGAGTATATGGTAGTGGAGTATCTTTTGTTGGTGGACCGCTGGATCAAAATCACAGAGTTGATCACTACCCATAAATTTGATGTGCTCTTTATCACAGAAACCTGGGCCAATGCAGCGTAAGATCCGTATTTTGTTACCGCAATGCCCAAGGGTTTCAGGTCTTACAGAGTAGATAGGCCGATAAAAAGAGGAGGCGGAGTGGTGGTTATTCTGAGAGAGCAGTTTGAAGCCAAGTTTCTCCCAGCCTCTACTCTCTTCTTTGAAGCCTTTCACTTCTCCATAGACATAGCCCCTAGGAAAACTTTTAGAGGCAAGTTACTTTATCGCCCCCCCAGTGCAGAACCTGGATGGGCTCGTGGAACCCATCCCCGCCTGTAATTAGTTTACCATTCTTGGTGACTTTAATGTTTATTTAGAAGATACTGAGGACAAGGAGACTGTCACTCTACTAGAGGGACTGGGGGCGTTGGGCCTTTCTGAGACGGTCCACTCCCCCACTCATAAAGCAGGACACGCATTTTATGGGATTTTCCCCTCCACGTTAGGACAATCACAAAAATAAATCCTTCCTTTGACATTGACAGACCATTTCTTAATTAAGTTTGACCTAGCAGTTCCCATACCTCAGCCAGTAAAAATAACAACAACACCCTCCTCGACCTATATAGCGTGGAGCAACGTAGATTTAGCTTTGTTTCAGGCTTATCTAGAGGAGACACGTCCACAGCTTAATTTGCCTTCTGATTCAGATGATGTTAAATATACAAACTGACTTAATGAAGCAATTAAAGCCTCAGTGCCTACCGGCAAAACTTCAGGGAATCAGAGCTCACCATCACCCCCCTGGTTCTCCGATGCCCTGCGTAAGGAAAAACAAATATTACATAGAACGGAAAGGTGCTGGAGAGCGAACTACGACACAGAAGAAAAAGGGTTGTATAAAACTGCTCTAAGTAACTATAAAAACTCATTAAAAACTGCAAAATGGGACTATTTTACTAAACAAAACAAGAAAGCTAAAAATACCTCCAAAGAATTGTTTAGGGTACTAAATAATTTAGCATTGCTACCAAAGACTGACACAACAAAATGTGACCAAAACTTTTGTGATCTGATTGCATTGGCTTTTAAATCTAAAGTTGTGAATATCTACAACACTTTTATAGCCACGTTCGAACACAGATCTATAGAATTGCCTTTATGTGCCAAATCTAAGAGGAACTACTTTTGTTGATTCTCTCCAATTTCCTCTGATATGGTAGTAAAACATATGTTAGAAGCTAAATCCGGGTCACAAACTGACCCATGCCCACCTACAGTCCTTAAAAAGATAGTGGAGGTGGTAAGCCCTGAACTTCCACAGATTTTTAATACCATGTTCGGCCTAGGCAACTTTCCATCCATATGGAAAGATTGCTTCATTCTCCCCTTGTTGAAGAAACCCAACCTAGATGTGGCCAATCCATCTTTCTATTGTCTCATTGCCCGTCTACCACTCCCGGCCAAAACAGTTGAAAACATTATGAATAAGCAACTATCTCAATTCATTCAGGACAATGATTTGTGTGATCACTCGACAGGAGCACAGCACTGACTCTGCTCTGATCAGTTCCACTGAGGAAATCATAATTTGTTACAACAGCGACTGGAATCGAAGGGGGTTCAGGGAATGGCATTAACCTTACTGGCCTCCTTTCTGAAGTAAAGGAGATTAACATTCAAAATGGACAGTTTTCAATCAGAGCCATATGTTTTACCATGTGGAGTCCCTCAGGGATCTTCCCTGAGTCCAACTCTTTTTAATAGATATGAGGCGGAACTCGCCCCTTTGATTAAAACATTTGGTTTCAATCTGACGTCTTATGCGGACAACACCCAGCTAGTCATGGCAGCATATAGGAAACAAGCTTCGCCCACCCTACAGTTTCAGAACTGTATAAGAGAAGTAAATATATGGATGGGATTGCATTGTCTGAAGCTAAACTCTGAAAAGACTGAGATCATAATCTTTGGTAATCTGAAACCTAGATGAGACAATGTTTGATGGCTGGTGGAGATGGGTGAAGCACCCAAACCTGTGCAAAAGGCCAAAAATGTAGGAGTGTGGATTGACACTAAACTAGCACTACCACACTAGACTAACGCTATTGTCTCTGCCTCCCACTTCCTGATGAAAAAACTGAAGAAAATTATGCCATACATTCCTACGGATTCCAGAAAGTTGGTGGTTACTGCATTGGTCTAGTCAGAACTGGACTATTGCAATAATCTCTACCTTGGTGTGCAAAAACAATATTTAAAAAAAATTCAGACGATTCAAAACACAGCTGCTAGGATACATCCCCAAGTATGACTCAATTTCCAAGGAGATTCTCAGACTTCACTGGCTCCTGGTGGCTCAGCGAATTAAGTTTAAAGCTCTCTGTTTAGCATACAAGTCTCTGAATAATACAGGACATTTCTCTCTTAGAAATCCCTTGGTTTGGTATCAACCATCCAGACAGTTACGGTCCACAGGCGCAAGATTGATGCAAGTGCCAAGAATACGAACCACAGGTTGGGGCGGCCTAAGTTTATCTTAGGGTACCGCAAAACTGTGGAATACACTACCGGCTGAGCTTAGAGGGGCTGCCTCCCTCACCATTTTTAGAAAAATTTCAAAACATGGCTATTCCAGAACTGATCCCCTGGTGGTGATTACTGCATTCATAGCACCAAGACACCTTTGGGTTTTCGCATGCTCAACAAGTCCCAATAACGTTAACATTCCACAAAGCAATCCTGCTTTAGTACTTCAAACTGGGGGCACGCCCCCTTCGGTGCTGTGGATGGGTTCCCAGTGGGCCACAAATGGCTTTGAAAGTACATGTAAATGAAGATGGCCTAGAAATGTGGCGATGCTTATTTGCTGCATTTCCAGGCTGTCTTCATTTAAAACCAGCCCTTGAAGTGAGTGAGAACTGTGATAAGAGTGCTGTGGAGGCGGGGTCAGTGAGTGTGGTCAAAGAGACTGCTAAAAACCACACAATAATTTGCAATGCAATAGGTCTCACTTTTGTGGGAGCTAGAGTGATTGGCATTGTAAATTATGTTTCTTGACAACTTGCTGTAAACAAAAGAAATGAATCTAGTTTTTTGTCCATTTTAATTCCTGAAATATGTGGGGATGGCTCCAGAATGTATTTCACTGACATCCTGCTAACATCAATAGTAACAAAATAATTGCTTCAAAACCCATTGAATATCATTGAGTTAACAACTAGCTGTACTTACTGAGATGCATAAACATAAATAGTTAGGCCCTTATTACGGAAGCTGTTTTTTCTGCTGGGACTTGCAGGGCACAAGGTGGATTGGAAGGTACTGCCTTCTTTACCTTGGGAGATTTGGGAGTGGTAGTTGCTTCTCGGCGCTGAATTTGCAACAGAGCAGTTGATCTAGAGAAGTACTAAGCCTATCAACCCACCCTGGCACAAGGACAATATGCGTGAGCAGCAGGTTGGGCACTGGAAAAGAGATGTCGTCAGAGGAAGAGGTATTAGTCTTAGAGATCAAGCTCATTGACGAACCATAAGGACGAGTTTAGAGGTAACAGGGAAAAGATCAACAAAAGATAAAAGGTGATTGGGGGAATTAAAGGAAGGAAGGTTTGGTCCAAGGTCAGACTCGACGGTTCGGTCAAAGAAACATTGGAGTCAAGAGAAAGGGCAAAGGGGCCATTACTAATGGAAATTGTCAAGTTGAAGTTAAAAGGGAAATTGTAAAATGGGGTGGGAATTTCTTATCTGCAGAGAGGATATTTAATATTAGTTAAAGTGATGTACGGCAATAAGCAGGTGGTTGGTTTTATGTGCACTGAGCTCAAACGGACGTAGGACAACAGCAACAAGGTGTCTGTGGTGATCCTATCCCAAAGTAGGTTTAGGAAACTAAATGGCTGCTAAATCCACGTTCAACATTTTTATAAAACATGGTAGAGGACCAACAAAGAAGCAAATTGTTCAGCAAAATAAACAGCAATATACATAGAACTAGGTTTACTTAAAAACATAAGTGTGCTTCAAGAATGCATTTGTCTTCCTGTAACGCACAATAAAGCAGAATTATCGAAAATAGCATAATTATGTCCTTCAAAATATAACGCCTGTAAGTACCAGTTTACAGCACTGAAGAATGGGATATGCATTGCTATGCAGCAGATGATGGATTATGTAGCAAATGTGGCAATATGTCTCCTTTTTTCCCTTTTTTTCTTTAAAAGGGGCCATTCATTTATGCATTAGGTACTGCTGCCAGGTGTGTGAGTGGCCTCAGCTGGTTATCACCAATTAAGCAGATGCAGTAGGACTGGGGCCAGGGGTTTGAGGGGCCCAATGCATCACAATTATGACTGTCTATCTTTATAGAAGAGGCATGGGGCTTATTTACCTTTCCAACATTTGCCCGAGGGCACCATTGCAGGAAAAAGAGAGACATCATGTGGGAGCTCTTTTTTCTGAAAGAGAGAGCAAGCCTGATTCACAATCAGAATTATGGTCAGGCATGGTGTGGAGGATGTGAAAGATGCAGAGGAGATAGCCTGCTGCTCAGGACTGCTGTTATTATTAGTGCAGCAGGTGTAGTTGCATTGGCTCCAAGAGTGTGAGGAGATCAGAACACCCCAATTATGGGCAAAATTATTTTTGGGACACTCATGTTTTTGTTTGATGTATTTGCAGTTTTATAACACTCATCTTTAGTGTGGTTTATGAGCTATAGAAAGTACTCCTGACAAAGTAATTAAAAAAACACCAAATTAATCTTAGTTAATTGAAGAAATTAGCTAATGTAAATGCCTTGGCGTAGGATACAATTTTGTGACCAAACTAGAAGGTTTTCTTCGAGAACAGCAAGAACAATGTGCATGGAAATAAACAAAGCATGACTCTGCTTGTACTGTGTGCTGCAGAAATATCAGATCTAGAGAAGGTGTGCAGTTCCTGTAAGGACGTGTGGGAAAGATAGGTCTTTGTTTGTGATGCCCTCACACACCCAGAGAGGTGTCATGCTTCATCAGTGGGCGGTTGCCCCTGGTCAGGCCGGCGCTGCAATGCCTGATGTGCTCCAGAAACCGGGGCTCTTTGCCGGGGATCTTTTGAAGAAGAAGCCGTAAGGTGCGTGCAGGGGTTGGGGCTGGGTGGTGCACAAGGGGGTGAAAATAATTAAATTAGGTATGGAGCAGTCCTCTTAAATCAAATTTTAACGAACTAGGTTGTTCTAGCCTAATTAAAAACTGAATGCATGATGGGCAACTTGCGAGTTGTACAAGAGGGAGAATTTATTGATATACATGAATGAACACTTCTTTCAAGGGTGTTGAAAATTTAAAAAGGGGTAACTTCTTCAAAGTCAGTTGGGGCATTTTGTTTGTTACCTGGGTGCTTGTGGAGCGTGTGAGGGCAGCTTGAAGGTGGGAGGCTATTGGTAAGGAGCTGACGGTGTGTGGCTCCTGGCCTTTTTAGAAAACTATTTGTTACGTGCTAAATTCTTTTTGGGGCATTTTGGTCAACTTGCCTGATGTTTTAATAAAATACTTTTGGACACTTTTAAATTCCACAAACCTTCGTGCATTTACCTGTGAGTGTAGTGGGACTGGCTAACCGCGTCTATTCTTCTCCTGCTCTCCCGATCTGGGGGTCTGTCCGTGCGAGCGGACCCGCCATCTTGGGAGTAGCGGAGTGGCGGTCTAATCTCCCATGACCTGCCAGGACGCGCAGAGACAAAAGCGGACGCTGGCGCAAGCGCGCAGCGGACGCGCGCAGCGGGCGCACCAAAGGCAAGCCCGTCTGCGACCATCCGCGCCTAGGATGGGCCCAGCGCCATTTACGCTGCCCCCTTGGGATAGGACTGAGACCTGTTGTTGGGTGTGGTCTTAGATGCTACACCAGTAAAGAACTGAAGAACATTGGTGAGTGGGGCAGTGATATGGGGACTCTTCTGCTGTCTGACACTGCCTTTCCCATGTCTGACTTTTTGAGGAGCGACACAATAGCAGGCGGACTTCTGAATGTGAGATCCCTACCGAAACACAGCATTGAGATACAACTGGTGCTGGAGGCTCATGAACTGGACATTCTGTGCATGACCGAAACGTGGACTGTGCCTGAGTGCGAGGTTGACGCTGGGAATGCTTGTCCACCAGGGTTCAAAATCCATCACAGGCCTAGATCTAATGGTAGGGGGGGGTGGGGTGGGTGTGATTTTTAGAGATACGCTGGACTTAAATGTCTTTGAGATCGGCGCGTGTGACGGTTGTGAACTGGTTGGGTTTTCTGTCAAGAATGCACAGAGGCATCTTTTAACGGGTATTATTTGTTACAGACCCCCTGGGGTCTTCACTCTATCCCAGCAGCAGTCACTATTAGAATTATTCACCAATATGGCTACCATTCACAGCCAACTAGTGATCCTTAGAGACTTCAATCTGTGGCGGAATGGTACTATGAACACAGGCCTCCTCAACGTGCTCCACTCATGCGAGGGCCTTGGCCTCTCTCAGCGAGTTTCTCAGATCACCCACACAGGGTGTCATCGGTTGGACTTGATATTCTCTGAGACCAACCTTCTACGATGGGGGATGTTTTACCTATGGCCTGGACTGACCATTTTTTGATTACATTTTTTGTAAAGTCAGGCACATATACTGCAAGGACATCTAGTCTAGCGGTGGAGTATGTTAGTAGGGATTTGAAGTCTCTCGCTGAAAATAAAGGTGTGTCACCTGTGTTTAGGGTTGAGGAATGTTTCTCCACTGACATGCAGATAGAGGTGAACTACGCCTCCCTCTGCTCGAAGATTACTTTGGTTTTGGCTATCTCTGCTCCTTTAAAACATCCCAGGACTAGGGGGAGACCCTCAGCTCCCTGGTTTACGGACAGCCTAAAAATTGGAGGCTGGAATGCAAACAAGAGGAGAGGAGGTGGAAACTTCCATACCTGGACAGAAATAGGCTGGCCTGGAAAGCAAAGCGGATGGAGTATAAGAAGGAGATCCACCGAGTTAAGGCATCTCACTTTTCTAAGTTGATTCTCGATGCCCCGAATAGCTCTCGCAGTATTTTTAATATCTTGAATAGCCTTATTAGCCCGGATTGTGCCAAGAATGAGTTCCCCCCCTCCCAGGAACTTAGCCCGGTTCTTTCAGGACAAAATCAAAACGATCATCGATGATCTGGGGGTGGAGCAGCAACAAACCAGACTTGATCCCTCAGTATTGGCTGATTGTGGCAGTCCGCTGAAGCGGGTCCAGAGGAACCTCGGGTACGTCCATGACCAGGGGGGGATAAGTCCCTTTCGAAATTCGAGCAGTTGACTGCAGATGAGTTCAGGGGATTGGCCCTTGGCATTACATCCGGGTCTCCTCTTGATCCGATTCCACTAATAATTTGGAAGGAGTTCGAGGCTGAGCTCTTTCCTACGCTTCGGATGATTTGCAACCAGTCGCTCACTACTGGAGTGACCCCTCTACTGAAAAAGCCCACCCTTGATCCTGAGTGCTTGAAGAACTTTAGACCCATCCCGCCCCTACTGTATCCAGCTAAAATTGTAGAGAGGGTGGTGGCAGGCACTCTTTCTAGACACCTAGAACAGCATAAACTCCTGGAGGAAGTCCAGTTGGGCTTTCAGCCACCCCATGGCACCGAAACGGCCTTGGTGACCGTGCTGGATGAGCTTCGTTGGCGGGCAGACAGGAATCAGGCAGGTGGTTTGATCCTGCTTGACCTGTCTGCCGCCTTCGACACGGTGAACCATGGGATTTTGCTGGGCAGGCTGAGAGAGGTGGGGAGTTGCAGGTAGTGCCCTCGGGTGGCTTGAGTCCTTTCTTCAGGACAGAGAACAAGCTGTATCCCTTCCTCCCTTCCAATCCGCCTTTTCTACCATCTCGCAGGGGGTTCCTCAAGGCTCGGCAGTTAGCCCGATACCATTTAACATCTATATGAAGCCTTTAGTTGCGGTCATCAAACAATATAAGATTGAAATTGTTAACTATGCTGATGACACACAGTTGATTCTTTCCTTGGAGGGAGATCCCTCTACCTCCTTGGAAGTATTCCATAACTGCCTGCGAGATATGGCCGGTTGGCTGAAGGCCAATTTCTTGCAATTCAATACAGGAAAAACTGAGGTCTTATACTGTCCAAGGCCTAGGGTGCAATCTCTTTTACCCTGTAACTTCTGGCCGGCGGATTTCTCTCCATCGGTGCAGCCAGTGAAGGTAGTGCGGAACCTGGGGGTCATTTTTAATAGCGATCTTACTCTGGAGACGCCAGATTGTTTCGAAGATAGTAGCTGGCTGCTTGGCCATCATTAGACTCTTGAGGAAAATCCTTTCACTGTTACCGCGTTCCACCCGGGTAGAGGTGGTGCGCTGCACCATGCTCAGTAGGTTAGACTACTGTAATTCTCTGTTGTTGGAGTCTCCAAATTATCTTATGGATAGACTCCAGAGAATTCAGTCTGCGGTGGCTAAATTAGCCCTGGGGTGGCCAACATGATCTTCCTCTTCAAGGGCTCTGGCTTAGCTGCACTGGCTCCCGGTGAGACAGAGGGTTCAATTCAAGTCTCTTTGTTTGGCTTTTAAAGCCCTCCATGGGTTGGGTCCTGTTTATCTACAAAGGAAGTTCAGGTGGAATTCGCCGGCCCGCAACCTACGATCTTCCTCGGCCAGGTTGGCGACAATACCTAGGTTTAAGAAATCCAAAGCAGGAGGAAGATCGTTTGGGGTGGCCGGGGTGAAGCTGTGGAATGTCCTTCCGGCTGAACTTAGACACACCTCTGACCTCCTCTTATTTAGGAGGATTTTAAAAACCTTGCTGTTCCTGAATCCTTAGCTCATCATCAGTTCGGCCCCCCTCTGATATGAGTCTGCCAGCTCCAGGATTCCTTTCTTAGGTGGTAGTGCGCTTTAGAAATGAAATAAATAAATAATTCCAGTACTACAAGGGTGACATCCACCAAATGTGGGACGTGTCACAGAAATGCATAACATCCCACGTTTTCACCATTGTGATAGGAAAGCTTTGTATTTTCTTATTTGATAATATCCTTCCAGTATATTACAAGAAAATACTAAAAAATCGGATATAAATATTTTAGTTTTATATTTAATTTTTCTAAAACACAATTATTTATATTAATTAAAAATCCTAAAATACAGTTATATAAATTACACTTCAATATTACCAAATACTGCACATACCCTTTGGAAATGTACTCTTATATACATTAAATAAACAAAATGATATCAATAATTTTTCAAATGTATCCAAAAGTGTTCTCCCCTGCCTCAAACCTTGTTTAATTGTCTGCTGGTAGGGGTCTAAAAAAAGTTGTTCATCCCTACTGTTAGTGGTCTGCTTTCTATATTGAACCTCCTTTCTTCCTGTCTATTGTGTCTCTCACACTGGGGGGGGCGCTAGAGGGCGCACTGCGGAATGGCTGGCTAGTGTGTCAGCTCCGCCGGACGGACGCGGAACTAACGGCCTTTCACCTTCCAAATCCACCGCCACTGAACCGAAACAGCGCGCAACGGACGTCGGAATAAGCAGCTAACACAATCCTAGCAGCAAAATGCCGAAATAGGAACAACTGTGGAAGATAGCGGCGACAGTCACCGCGGAGACGAGCGGAGCTTCAAGATGGCCGCGCCCGACGATCAGTGCTGATGCCGACTTGTGCATCTACGAGATCAAAGCCGGAATATTTTTGATCAGCTGAGTGCGCCACCAAGGTACTGTCCGCCCACTAGCGCGACGAGGAGGCTGTGGTCAAATGCGGACGAAGAGAACACCGCAACACGGGATGCGTTCCAGCGGCCACAAAATGGTGGCGGCGCTGGAACGCAAGTAAATCATAGCGGCGGCTACCCAGGAAGAAGACGCTAGGAGCCACAGGTGCGGGAAATCTTTGCACGGCGGCCGGTTGGGGCGGAAAGCACTTGGGAGAGCTGGCGAGAAGGGGAGCACCCCCACCCTGAAGGCGCGAAACAGATCGCAGTCCCCAGCGTCTCACTGCTGCACTGAAGGTCAGTCACAAAGGGAGGTAGGACGCATTGTCGGAGGTGCCTGCTGTGCAGCTGGAGCAACTACCTGCGTTGGGAGACGATCACCGACAACAGTATGTATGCTGGCAACTCTGCCCTAGACGATCAGTAGCGTGCTATGAGCTGAGTGTGCACCATAAGACTATCAGCGACACATGAGTCAGACATACCCTGAGGATCGCAGGGGTGCAGTATGATTGGGATGAGTAACACGTGGAGGCCTATGATGGTGCGACTATAAGGGCAACCTGGCGCCTGGACTCTGTTGTGCAATCACAAAGGGGCAAGCACACCCATACAGCGTCTGATGAATAAAAATACCTCGCAGTGGAGATCTAGAACACCGGCACGCCGCAACTTATCTACTGCAAGCACTCCGACAGCGATAAGCCCGAGAGCGCCGAGGCGGAGTCCACCAACATACACTGGTACTATGGGAAAGCCGGATAAACAACAAACCAAACTCCCATTCGAGACCAGGAAACAGGTCAAGAACAACGCGACCATCTCGGATGTGGAGGGGAAGCAAGAGATGACCGACGGGACTGGCATGGAGACAGTATTGCGAGCAATCCAGCAAAGTCTACAGGAGATGAACGTCAAACTAGACAACGTGATGTTACGAGTGGACAATATGGCGACGAAGATAGAAAAGCACGACGAGCGAATCGTGGAAGCTGAGCAGCGGATCTCTAAAGTGGAAGACGACTCCAGAACTACATCGAAAGTCTGCGGCGGCCTAGAAAAAACGGTGGAGAGCCTACGTGCCAAGGTGGAGGACCAGGAAGCGAGGTCTAGGCGCAATAATGTACGCATATCGGACCTGCCGGAATCTACCAACACTGGCAGAATGGAGACTTTCATCGAGACACTAATGAAAGAGATCTTTGGCACTGAAAAGTTGTCACCGGTATTCCTGGTTGAACGGGCACACCGCTCCCTGGCGCCCGTACCAAAACCGGGTGCTGCCCCGCGCATGATCATTGCTCGCATGCTCAACTACAGGGACCGAGACACGATCCTCCGACTTGCCAGAGAAATGGGTAAAATCGCATATCAGGGAAATACCCTACAATTCTATCCGGACCATACCATGGCAGTGCAGTTGGCGCGCAAGGAATTTGCTCCAGTGAAAAAGAAACTACGTGATCTTGGACTGGAGTATGCCATGCTCTACCCGGCGAAGCTCAAAGTCACAAATGCGGGAAAGCCTGTTATTCTTCCAACAGTTCAAGCAGCACAGGAGTATCTAAAAAAATTGGGAAAACGGCGGAAGGCGCAAGATCGAGACCAACCGACAAGTGATATCGAATGAATCGACATGGAAATGGAAAAACACTTTGCACTACAGGGCAAACTGGAACTAGAGGCATCTTGCTGCCGACACGGATTGGCGAGTGTGTTGACGGACATTGCGTCGACGAGGGGTCAAGGAACTACATTCAGAATGGATTGATGTATGGCAGCGAGAACACAAATGAGTCGTGCACATGGACCTCACTGCTGATCTGGCGCGAGATGGTTTTGTACACAGTGAGTAAACAGGTGGTGCATTGCGGTCAAGGGGTGTAGGACAGGCCACATGACCAAAGGCGTGATATGCAGTGCCCTATTGAGAACGATACTCTGGACCCGTTGATCATGGGGGTGGGGGACACCTGGGCCCAGTGTGCACAGACAAGGAATTGAACCCAACTGCACTGTCCCACTGGACATCGCAGCTGTGATAATCTCGCACTAGAAGGAATTGCTGTATTGCACATTGGTGTTATGGCGGGCATAAATGACTATGGTTGTGTTGCAAAATACTGCTGATAAATGTTGGCGGGAGGAAGAGGGAGTGAAGGGTAATTGTTGCTAACTTTTGATGAAAGCGCAGGCGTCTGTCCACGTCCACTACGTGGATGGAGATGTGTGTACCTGGCGACAACCGCGAGTGGGTGCGCCCTAATTCAGGTTCTACTATGGGTTTAATTGTTGTAAGGGGAAGGCTTTGGCAAAGTTTGGGCGCTAAAGTGGGTGGAGGGCGGGATGGGGAACTGGGAGTTGTTCAACTTGAATCACTGTGTCTGAGAAGCATGGCAACCTCCTTATTCATACATTGCATTGCAACGGATGGTATACCCCATTTCAAGTTACTGATGTTTCGATGTGAGATAGAGCAAGCTATAGGCCTACCATACATAAAGAAGAAACCTAGCAAGATACGACAGACAATACACTTAAAGCCGTGACACGACCTAGCACACTGAAATTCATCACGTGGAATGTACGAGGCCTAGGCAACCCGAAAAAAATTCGGCAGATGTTTGCATATTTTGACCGCATACATATTGACATAGCTTTCCTTCAGGAAACGCACATAGCAGCTAACAGCACATCTACGCTGGGCGCTAAATGGGCGGAATCAGTCACCAGCTCGAACTACTCCTCTTATTCTAGAGGGGTCAGCATTTTGGTGCGGAAGGGAGTACACTTTACGATCTCAAACATACACAGAGACTCCGACGGTAGAAGCGTCATTGTGGTGGGTACGGTGAGACAGCGACAGGTAGTATTAGTAAACACTTATGGCCCTAACATAGACGACCCTGGGTTTTTCAGGAGCGTGTGGCAAGACATA
Organism: Lissotriton vulgaris; assembly: GCF_964263255.1. Lineage (NCBI taxonomy): Eukaryota > Metazoa > Chordata > Amphibia > Caudata > Salamandridae > Lissotriton > Lissotriton vulgaris. The sequence continues at coordinate 1,084,873,219 of NC_141694.1, read as the reverse complement.
GCAGATATCCAGGCTGACCATATAATTTGGGGTGGTGATTTTAATGTAGCGTTGCAGGATGGGCTCGACAGAACGATACATACGTTGGAACCACATGTTAAAGCGAGAGAAATGCTCCGAGATTCAATGGACGACTTACGGATGGCGGATGTATGGAGGGTTCGTCACCCAGGGGAGATGATAGCAACACACATTAATGCAGCACACAACAGCTGGTCTAGACTGGACTACTGGCTAGGCACGCAGGAAGTACTAACATGGGTTACTCATATAAAACACCTCCCACGAACGCTTTCAGATCATAGTCCGGTGCTCCTAGAGGTCGATATCCCACACCACGAGCCACCACCTTTCACTTGGCGTTTCAACGCGGCGGCATTGTGTGACCCATTGTACGTAGACACCATACATAAGGCAATGGTAGATTACTTTGAACTGAACTGCCCCACGACTGACAACCCATGTCTACTGTGGGAAGCTTTTAAAGCCACAATGCGGGGGGTGTGCATTAGTACGTCCAAGGGTATCCTGAAGGAAATAAGGCAACAGCTACAAACACGTGAGAGTTCCATACACACTTTAGAACAGAAATATATGCAAACAGGAGACACTAAGGTATTGGGAGACATACAGGCCCTACTGGTGGAACATAGACAGTTTGCCAATGACGAACTTAAATATGTGTCCAAACGTAGAACTGCCAGAATGTACGGAGAAGGAGGCAGACCAGGCAGAGCACTAGCCGAAGGAATTTGCTCTGGTCGCGCGCCCCAACATATAACATTAATACGAACCCAAACAGAAGATGTAGCCAGGGACATAAAGGGGATAACAAGTGAATTTATGACTTCCTATGGTAAGCTTTATGAGGCACGTCCATCGCTGCCACGGGAGGACCTACTGTCCTATATGGCGGATGTGGAAATTGAGTGGCTAGCTGATGGTCACAGGGAATACCTGGCTCGTCCTATCACCGTGGAAGAAGTCACGGATACTATTAAACGGTTACCAAACGGCAAGGCACAGGGGCCTGATGGCTTTGTGACAGAATTCTATAAGATGTTCGCGGACTTGCTAGCCCCACACTTAGTGAGACTCTATGGAGCAGCGCACGAGGCCCAGACTCTACCAATGTCTATGAGGGAGGCTATGCTTATTGCGCTATTAAAGCCGGGTAAAGAAGAGGATAAATGCGACTCATATTGCCCCCTCTCACTGCTGAACGTAGATACGAAAATAATAGCAAGCCTACTGGCAGACAGGCTTAAACCGCTAATGCATAACACAACAAGAGCAGATCAGGTCTAGAGGTGGTGTGTAGCCATGACGGAGAACGTGAAACAGTGAGGTGTGTGTGTGAAAAAATGTTGCTGAGTGACAGAGACTAGAACACTGGCTAGGACACGTCCCATCAGACCACCCTCGTGGTGGAACGTCATCATATGGGAAGTGATGGTCACTCTCAATCTCAACCGACCATAAAGTGTCGGGAATCAGAGCCAAGACTCTAGCCGTGATACTCATCAAATAGTGAAGATGAGAATGAAAAAATGATAATAATAGTCATAGACAAAGGGTGCAGTGCTAAAGTGATGGTGGTGGATAAAATTAACTACCAAGACTCAGGGAACGTTCTGGCTGAAGTCTGGGTGTCAAAAATTAAAAACACGCTGAGTAGTGGTGTACTTAAACTACTCACTGGCGCTGTGCAGAACGGTCGACATGTTTCAGCCTATAAGGGGAAATTCCCCGGCTTTCTTCAGGACCTATAGTATATAATGCTACTGCAACTAACAGTGATTTATGAACACAAAGGTAACATAAAAAGTACATATCTACCAGGAACTTGACACTCCAATGTTCACTGGAGAGAAAGAGACAAAAATTCTTCCCAGCTTTGTGTGGGTGAAGACCTCACCTCACCCGGCAACCGCTCTGGAGAATGAGGCCCCGCTCTCTCCGTCGGTGCCTCTGATTATGTCCAAGCGGAAGTGGAGGTCAAACCGCTAATGCCCTTGTTGATACGGCCTGACCAATCTGGCTTCATACCGGTTAGATCCACTACACATAACACGCGCACATTATTTGCATTAGCTCATTACCTGGCACCAGAAATAAAAGATGTGGCAGTACTATTGGATGCTGCTAAAGCGTTCGATACAATCGACTGGTCATTTCTACAAGCAGTTCTGATACGTATGGGGTTTCCACCTATATTCATGGGGTGGGTCACAATGTTATACACAAATTTAACGGCCCGCATTAGAATAAACAAATATGTATCAGAGCCAATCCCAATCTGTCGAGGCACTAAACAGGGGTGTCCACTCTCGTCAATGCTTTTTTCTCTAATACTAGAACCCTTTGCTTACCACCCTGTAGGTGACAGCGCATATGCCATGCGGAACTACATCTTGACGCCATACCTCAACCCAGCCACACCACAGGAGCCGAGGTACCATGCAGCACACTGAATGTTATTGAACGCACATTTGGACTAGAGAAAAGTCGCTCTCGTATCCTACACAAAACTGGTGGAGCTTTGCAGTACCGTCCAGAGACCTGCTGCTGGATTGTGGCTGCATGTGCCATTTTGCACAATATGCCACAAGGAGAGGTATACCCATTGAGGTGTCCGACAGTGAGTCTGAAGGGGACAACCAGCCACCAGCACAACTCTGACAAGCGCATGGTCAAGCTCAGCAGAAGGGCAAAGGAGACGTGCAGAAATCACACAACATTATTTCTGAGGTATATAACGACGAGACAAGACACTTAGATTTCGAACAGAAAAGTATTTACTAACATGAGCCCATGTAGTATTGTGTAGCTACACAGAGAATGGTGCTAAATAGAACAGTGATTGCATTCAATAAACAGCATATTAAACGATTCCAGGTCCTGGAATTCAATCACTAGCATAGTTTTGTCCATGGTTATATTACCATGGGCAAATGAAGAAGGACATGTCAGTCTAGCGCTTCCGCCACGCACCCCAAACGCCTTTTGCCAGCATCTGCAACATCCCCCTGGTGTGCACCGGAAGGTGTTGTGCTGCGGGTACTGCGCCTCCTGGCAGAGGTCACTGGCACCGACAGGTTGCTAAGGCTGGATGCCTCCTCTCTACCCTCCCCCATTACATTGCTGCCACCAACAGTAGCAGCCATCATCTGTTCCCCGGCAGTGGTTACTTGTCCAAGGGCCCTGGCCACATCCCCACAACAATGGCCCATTTTAATTTGCATGGCAATGGAGCGACGTGACAGCAGTGCGGTGGTGTTGCAAAGGTTGTTGTTGGACCTGGTATAGCCAGCCATGCACATCATGAATTGCTGATGCCTTCTCCTCTGTGTCTTGTGGCCCTCAAGCATTACCCTGGTCAGTTCCTGCATGCTTGCGTTGGTCTGCCTATTTACCTCCACCACCGCTGTGGTTAGTTCCCGCACACTATCTGTCATGACCGTGATATTCCTGGCCAATTTTGTTAGTTGTAGCTGGATTGACCCCATACGTCTTGCTTGCAGGTGCTGCGCCCTCAACATCTGGGACTCCACGCCACCCCACACATTTGGAGCCTGGTCATCCTGAGCAGATATGCGGGCCCTTGAACTGCGCCTCCGGCTTTGTCGGACCTGTGCCTGGGGTTTAGGGGTAGTGTTCACACGAGGCTGGCTAGTCACAGGAGCGGGTGCAGGAGGCAGCTCAGATTCCATGGGCTGCAGTGATGGAACTTGGGCCCTGCCTTTTGTGAGTGCAGGATGTGTTTGCTGGGGCAACAGGTGCCTCCACATCAGTCTCTGCAGGAGTTTCTGAGATGTGTAGACATTCACTGTCTTCAGAGTCCCCTTCTGCTGCATCTGTGATGTGAAACAGTGCAATGTTAATTTGTGTTAAGGTTACTGTTGTGTGACATTAAGCATACTTGGCTCACATTAAATCCCTGACTGCCATGCAATGTTGGCATGTTTTACTTGCCATTGTTGTTTTCGACTACCCACTTGCCTGACATGTCTACAACTCTCATAATGCATCTGGCGTATGAGGGAAAATGTGGACTTGAGTTTGACCTTTACACTGTGGTTGGACTGAGGGGATGTGCACAATTGAACAGTACTTTTAAGTGTATGGTTGTATGCACATTACCTTTTGTGGTACTGGCCTCTCCCTATGCGTCCAGCTGGGTCACTCCCACCACTGCTTCTGGCTGGATTGTGGACTCCACCAGGTCCTCCAGGGTTGTATTGTCGGGAACAGTAGATGGGCCCCCTCCAGTACTCCTGGCCTCCTTCAGCCTTTCTCCTATTCTCTCCTTGGCATGGCTACGCAGGTCGTACCATCACTTCTTGAGGTCATCTATACTGCCTGTGTGACCGCAACAGCATTGATCTTGCTCTTGATACAAAGCCATATCCTGCGTTTTTCTGCCTCTGGCACTTTCAGTGAGAGTTTCCTAAAGAGCTTGTCATGGCTCTTGGCTCTTGGCTCTTGGCCACCTCCTCTATGAGGTTTTCCAGTTCTCTTTTTAATTTGAGCTTCCTGGACGTGGCGCTCTCCCCTGATGTTAGTTGATCCATTCTGGAGCACAGAAAGTTACTGCAACCAAAGTTGGATGGTGAATCTGCTCAGCTCCAGCACTCTGCTTCCTCCTCTCACTTTCTCTGGGCACTGAATGAGTCATGGGTTGGATGACTTCCTGTTTGTGATGTCAACAGCATGCTTCCAATGCGACACGCTATTTGCCATTTTGTAATTTGTGATATCGGTAAATGCAAAATCGCAAGTGGTCTTTTTCGGAATTTGCAAGTCACATTTGAAAATTTGCTATTCACGATTGTGATTATTATCGATTTGTTGAATATTCGCGAGGGGGTTCATGCAGTGCAGGTAGCAATTTCTAAATAGCGATTCCTTATTAATCGCTATTTAGAAATCGCTAAATCAGATTGTGATGCATTTACCCGTTAGGGCCTACCTTAGGGGTGATACCTGGGTATTAAAAAGAAAGGTTTAGGCGGCAAAAGATTTGTTTTGCTAGGTCAAATTTTTAGTTTAAAGACTACTATGCAAGGCTGCAAGGGCAGGCCTGGGGTCATGTTTTCACTTTCCACATAGGTAATGGCACAATAAGTGTTGCAGTAAACTAGTGATATTTAACTTACAAGCTCTGGTTTCACAGAGTCCCACATAATAGGGACTTGTAGGTAAGTGAAATATACCAATAAGGGATCAGCCAATTCTACATGTTTTTAGGGGTCAGAGCAGATACATGAGGCACTGCACTCTAGTGTTCAAAAAGTCCATACACCAGCAGCCTCAGTCCAAAAACTGAGGGGTGAACATGCCAAAAAAGTAACATTTCCTTTTAGTATATATTCCTACATCATTTTAGGTGACCACTGTCAGGTGATGACCACTTATAGTAGAAGCGCATCCCTTACTGCTACCAGTACACTCAAGAGGTGTCGCCTCATGAAAGAGGGGGTCGTATGCCTTTTCCAGTCCACAGGTAGTGATGAATAATTTATTCACACGGTCGCAGTGGTTCAAATAATGTGTTATTCCCTAAAATTAGGGCTCCACCTCGATGTTATCACTTTTCTTTTACTATAAACTATGATGTTCTCTGTGTTCATAATAGTTGTAAAGTGGGTTGACACATCCAAAGCCAACCCGGAGGTTTCTTGAGAGTGAGCAGGCCTCTGAGGAGCACGTGATCCGAGGATGGTTTATATGTTTGAAAAAATAATTTTATGACGACAATTAATCATAATCTGGGTGTTTTGGAAACTCACCGGCAAACAATAACTAGGTAGCTTTGAAATTTGTGTGACAGACCGCTCCCAAAGTAAGGGTGGGCGACAAATTCCGTTCCAGTTGTGGAATTTGCAAAATTTCGGCAGTTCCGCGTGGAACGCGGAATTGCTAAAAATTGCATGATCCGCGGCGGAACGGAATGAGTAGTAGAGGTATTGCACAAAACGGTGGCATCTTCTTGGATAAATATGCAGGCAGGGCAGGATTCATTCTGGCACGATGCTCCTGGCTGTCATAAAACAGATATAAATAAAGCAGGTGCCCGAGTTGCAGCTCAAATTCAGTAATGCATTAATCAGCCCAAAAAGTTTGTGAGCACTTTCGAGGCTGGGCACCCCACATACATTAATGGTATGCAAGGAGTCTTCCGGCCCTTTCCGCACTATGATGGAAAGCTCACTCAAGGGACGCCGGCGACTTTTCGGCACTGTGGCAAAGTTATATATATCATCTTTATTGCTTGATTACTTAAAATCATTGCAATCACAGCATCATAATTAACCAACAAAAAAACACAGATACATTTTAAAACAAGAGAACTTCTCTTCACATAATTAAAAAAAAAATCCCATATATACAGTTTAAAACCTTGTTGATAAGCAAAGTTACAGACACACATGGTCACTGGAGACAACTCTTCTGGCCCGCAGCTCTAGTGTAGGAAAGGCACTATATATTTACCCAACGAGGTAGCCCTTACTGATTAGCCAGTAGTACTCCAGTTGAGTAGAGGTGTTGCACAAAACGGTGGCATCTTCGTGGATAAATATGCAAGCAGGGAAGGATTCATTCTGGCACGATGCTCTTGTCACAAAACAGAAAGCAGGTGCTTGAGTCGAAGCTCAAATTCAGTAATGCATTAATTAGCCCAAAAGGTTTGTGAGCACCTTCGAGGCTGGGCAGGTGTGCTTTTTCCCTATATCTACCATAAAAAATAAGCTGTGATCCTTGATGAAGGTATTTGCATCCATGAGTTTCTCGAGCGCAATACCTTTGTGGTTCTTGGGACGAGGAGGTTCTTTTTTTCTCCTCATCTCATATGCTGCTTTGATCGCTCACTGAGCCTTTATAAACAAGAGGCATGTGAACTCGCATGGAAGCCCCGCCCTTTTGGCCCCGCCCCAAATACACTAGTGGTATGCAAAGTCTCTCTGCCCTTTTCCCAATATGATGGACAGCTCACTCAAGGGACCCTGGCGCATTTCGGCGCAGTGGCAAAGTTACAGACACACATGGTCACTGGCCCTTTAGGCAGCTGTTGTGTAGGAAAAGAGCTATACATTTACCCAACGAGGTTGCACTCACTAAGTAACCAGTAGAAAGTACTCCAACTGAGTAGAGGAATTGCACAAAACTGTGGCATCTTCTTGGATAAATATGCAGGGCAGGATTCATTCTGGCACGATGCTCGTCTGCCCCTGAGACCCTACATAGATTACAACGGGCGCAACAAGAAATCCCCGCCAGAGCATGAAATTCTGCGTCCTCGTGGGTATTTCTTGCTGGTTCGCGGAATTTTGCTTAGGGCAACTTCGCAAATTCCACCCACCCCTACATCCTCCAAGCAGCATCTCTGACACACTTTGCTGAGCACTGCTCCTCCCCCTTTCGGTGCGTGCACCCTCCTCCTGCCAGCGCACACTGACACGCGCGCTCCGTTCTAAGTCAGGCTCTTTCCAATTCAGCATCACAGTCTGACTGATTCACTCTAATCACGTGCGAATTCCATTTTACATTAATATTCTGTCGCAGCAATCTTATTCTGTGAACCATATAATGGCCCTTTTAGTCACGAGTACATGCATGAATATTGCATTCAGAAATACCCTCGAGAGCTAGACTGCGTTTTTGCTTGTTGTCGTGCCCTCAGGACATGAAATAATTGAGTGGTAAAAGAGAAAAGTGCGCGAAAAGCACAAACACACCTCAAAACTTTACTTCAGTACGTTTCAACAATATAGAGGCCCCACATCTATTATGGGGTCACAGACCACAGCATACATGAGACATTATATTCAGGTCTAATGCATAATTTAGCCCCTCAGGCTACAACAGATGCAGAAAATTATACAAAAGCTGCGCTTTTCTATTCACTTGTACCATTTACAAGCAAGGTTTTTTCTGCAGCAAAAACGAATCCCATTTTCATATGATTTATTATCAGCTGGAGAAAGCTGTTTAATGTGAAGCAGAGGAGCAGAAGAAACTCGATAATTACTGCACCTGAGCTGCTTCCCTCCTATCTGTCAAACAAAGATCGACCCGTGCATAACGCCGCCCATGGATTTTGGTGTCCGGGGAGACCAACCAAATTGACAGCAGTCGACTAATTTACCTTCATTCTTTGCGACTTGTTTCGCCAGGCGATCGTTTCTATCCACAATCACAAAGGACTGGCTCTGACAACGGCAGACATGAATGAGTATTTTTCACCATCTTGAATAGATTTAGACCTTAAAGAACAAAAAAAAAACTTAAAGGGAAGTCTGAACTGTCCATTTAAAGGTAGACCAGTCTCATTCTATTCAACGGAGGCTCGTCGAATCATGTCGTATATTCCTTTTCGTGGAGAGGTCACGTTGCCACATTTCTGCTTTGTGTTGGGTGAATACTTTTACTTCAAACTCCTACAGTATAGTTCGGCCAGCTAGAACAGATGTTGAAAGGCAAGAGTATGCGAGTGATATCCTTTAATGAATCTCGTGCATTAAAACAGACTTGAATCATTTTTGTTTCTTATTGCACAACACGCAGAGTCAAAAGGTAGTTTTAAAAGAATACATTTGAACTTATTTTTTCCCGATTTTCCTTGTTCATTGCTAGCGGTGTGTAAAGTCATAGTATTGTGTGAAAATTCTTAAACAATGTGTGAAATTGTATAATACTTTACTAGTCAAGTCAAGTCAAAGAAGTCTTTTTCGATATTTCATCATAAAAGACATACTACATAGATCAAGCATAAAACAATTCAATCCATAAAATATAACCAGTTAAAAGTGGGTAAATTACCCTTCAGTACAAATCCATGAATGTAGTTAAAAGAGTGTACAATAGTTTAGGACAATAAATTAATATGCATTAAGAACAGACTAAAATAGTATTAAATCACAGTATACAAGACTTCATTTACAGTAGGGGACCATAAAAACAGAACATTTAGAGTACAACATATCGTGCCTAGGTACATCAAACCTGTGCTCAATCTAGCATATTAGGGGGCAGTTAATAAGGAATTTATCAACCTTGCAGGTAGGATCCAGGCCCAACCGATAAATTTAGCGACTCCAATTACCACCAGTAGTGAGGTATCGGTCTTTAGGATTCTGCTAGCTGTCTTCGCCGATCGTGTACCCAGTGTCCTACAGACTGGGCGTAACCACTTATATCTAGGAGCATGGTACACAGGACAGACGAAGAGAAAATGGTTAACTGTTTCTTTCAACTCTGTACACACTGGACAATATCCATTACCACTGTTGGCCCAGGACTTTGTTAGACCCCTGAGCGGCAAGGTCCCAACTCTAAGCTGGTGGAATAGCTTACGATCCAGGGGCCTAGTAATGGCATTCCAGTAGTTTTCAAGATGGCAAACATCCTTCACTAACACAAAGGATGCCGTCAATGAGCTGTCTATCAAAGAGGCATGTCTTTTAGAGACTGCCCATCCCCAGTACAGATCTCTCAACTGTTTTTTGGGGGGAAAGGAAACTGTGTCTGGATTACACCAGAGTTCGACAGAATAGAAGGGGGTTCCCCAGTGGGATGGTTCGAATATTGGCAGGAAGAAGGGGGAAAAAACAGCTAAATAGAACAAATATACCCTGCCAAAGTTAATTTGTAGGTCCCAAAAGGGGGGATCCTAATGATAGGGGGAGTGGTGACACAATTCTGCATATTAGGCTTCACAGAGAACAAAACATTTATTCACGTCCCACACACTCCCGCAGTCATTCACTCACGCGTGATCTACATGGATGGCCTATAGTGCAGTAGTTATCAAATCACCTTGCCCACCTTGTTTTGCCTCCATGTTGTTAATCTAGTCCTAGCAGCTTTAAAATCTGTTACCTGCAGGCTATAATGTACCTCCATTATTTTATGTGTGTGATTGTATTATTATAGTAAGTTAGTTTGAGAGTGAGTGTATGTTTAGTGAATGACTGCGGGAGTGTGTGGGATGTGAATAAATGTTTTGTTCTCTGTGAAGCCTAATTGTGACCTACATTATATCTTATGTTTAATCCACTGTTGCACATTTGTCTCAAAGTCCATACATGGATTTAAATATGAACCACAACTTTATTAATAAATTAACTCTATTTTCATAAAAAGGTGTATTTAACTTGTGTGATGCATTGTTGACTCTGATACGCTGAATTGTCTCACCACTCCCCCTATCATTAGGATCCCCCCTTTTGGGACCTACAAATTAACTTTGGCAGGGTATATTTGTTCTATTTAGCTGCTTACACCAGAGTTCGCCCAGCCCCATACCAAACAATGTAGTTCTTAAATCTCTCATCCAGCCTATCCTGTGAGAGCCTTGAAGAGCCCTAACTTCTAACAGAGCTTTCGCATAAAGAGAAAGTTCTGGCGTAGTCCACAGGCGCCGCCAGAACGCTAGTGGTCTATATTGCGCAACATCCTCCACTGGTTGGCACCCTAGATCATATAGGAGGGGAATGCGCGGTGTAGATTGCGGGAGGCCTATAGCTGCCCTAAGGAATTTGTTTTGGGCCACTTTAAGGGGGTCCAAAATACTATAACCCTAAAGCTCTGCGCCATACAGCACTGCTGGCAAGATTTTTGAGTCGTAGATCTTCATGAGTGGGGACATGGGTTTTGTTTGGGAACATCTGTGTTCTTTAAGGAGGGCACCATCTAATTGGGTGTGCTTTAGAGCAAGAAGGTCTATCTGAGGGTTCCAACTAAGATTGTCACTAAATGTGACGCCAAGATATGTAAAAACCGAAGTCTGTTCAAGGGTAGTCCCACCCATTGTTACCCTGGCTGTAATTGGGCACTTCCCCCGTAAAACCATAAACTTGGCTTTCGCCACATTAACCTCTAGCTCATGTTCGCGGCAAAACAATTCAAACCTAGACAGGGCTAACTGAAGTCCCTGTCTCGTTTTAGATATTAAAAGCGTGTCGTCCGCGAACATGAGTAGAGGGATTTTCATACCGGCCAGGGATGGGGCATCTGTAGGGTGGTTTGTAAAGTAATTTAAGACCCCATTAATACATAAGGAAAATAAGGTAGGGGCTAATACACACCCATGTCTGACTCCCTTGGCGACAACAAATATATTGGTAATCTCGCCAGGCTTACCCCAGCAAACCTGTGCAAATGTGTGGGCATGTAAATTCACCAAAAGCCTCACCAATTCTACTGGCATGCCCAGTTTTAATAAACATTCCCATAGCTTTGGCCTTGGTACAAGGTCAAATGCAGACCTAAGATCCACAAAGGCCGCATAAAGTTTGCTACCCCCGATGAGGACTACCTTCCAGTAAAGTATCACAAACCTGAATGCCTGGTCAAGAGTACCTACGTGGGTTCTAAAACCCGCCTCTAAATGTGTTAATATATCAAACTCAAGCATCCAGGACTGAATACGTCCAAGTACTAAGCGGGCCGTAATTCTTTGTACCGCGTCTATTAAGCTGATCGGCCGATAATTGGACGGGACTGAACGATCACCTTTCTTGTATATCGGTAAAATTTCAGCCCCGAACCAAGAATCGGGGACCTGCGCACCATTAGCTAGGGCATTGGTCAGGATAGTAATATAGGGAACCCAAAGATCCTGTTCTTGTAGGAAGAGGTCCACCAGAATGCAGTCAGGGCCTGGGGCTTTTCCACTCGGGATAGATTTCATAACAGTCTTTACCTCTGAGTGTATGAATATTAGGGGTTCATCAAGATTAGGAGGAGAAAGGACCACCACAGACCCTTTATTGGACCTAAACTTATTTTCGAAGAAGCTGACCCACTGTTGTTGGTCCACATGAGTGGACTTAGGCCGTTCGTCCGGACAATTGCGCCATTTAAGATGATGCCAAAACTGCGACAGATTCCTACCATCGCAAGCCTCCGTGAGGACCCTCCAACGTTCCTCATCCCAGTTTCTTTTTGCATTCTTCTGTGTTACTTTATAGGTGGCTCTACAGGTCTGTATTAAACCCTGTGCTCTAGATTTAATTGCAGCAATCAAATCTTGTTGGGCCTGCCTACACTTATGATCATACCAGGTGGCATTCCTCTGGATTCCCTTGTTACCCTGGATAGGAATGCTCTTAATAAACAACTTTTTCAGCCCCTGGAATAACTCTTTATGGTCAAAAGGTAGTCTAGCAATAATCGAATCCTGGGTGTCACAGCTCCCCAGGGTGTCCATGGTTTGAGTAACTAGTAATCTTATCTCAGCTCTAGCTACTTCATCTGTGGTTATCTTAGGCCATCAAACCCTTCTCAGATCATTTTTTAAAATTACCTGAGCTTGAACGACGTTAGAGTCATCGGGAGGGAACCTAAAAAAAACTATAATCAGATAAGGCCAGCACTAACGGGTTAAGATCACTTTCGGGCCTGGACATAACTTCCATATCAACAACAGCAGACCACAGCCTCACATCAACCAGAATATAGTCGATTCGGCTACTGTAGCTGCAGTTGTTGAAGGTATTTTTGCTCATCCTATCCGATTTTACCCTTCCATTAGCTGCCCTCAATCCCAAGTTAAGACACAGCCCTTTAATATACATAGCAGATTGTGTCCACTTCCTTATAGGTGCCAATTCGAGCTGAGGAATTCCCCATGTCATGTCCTTAGCTTCTGTGAGCTTTCCATCCACCCTATCCAGCGGCTCGAAACATGTATTAAAATCTCCCACCACCACCCTGTTCCCTTCACTCAGTGAGTTAGTAAGGAAGTCCTCCAACAGTGTAATAGTTGGAGAGACTTTCCCACCCTGAAGGCCCCTGACATAAACGTTCACAAGCAGAATGTTAAGACCCTTGGTCGACCGAATCCTAATGATCAGTAGGTCCGTACTATCAATTGTAATTTCTTCCACTGTAGTTCCTTTATGCTGGCGAACCTAGGTTGTCAAACCGCCTACTGGTCTCCCTCTATGACCTTTAGCTGCCGGTTTGAAAAAGTTTAGGAACCCAGTGCGAAAGAGGGGAGCAACCGCCCAAGTTTCCTGGAAAGACCAAACATCCCCTTTATCTATGAATTCCACCCAGTCAGGATCACAAAATCTTGACTCCAACCCGGCTATATTCCAGCCAGCGATCTTGGTATGGTAGGTGGCTGACCATTGATCATTTTCAATCATAGTGGGGGTGTTAGGTTTCACCTTTGTAGTGGGACTCAAATTTTCTAAGGTGGGCTGCAATACTGGTTCAACAATAGGCCCTAGGCATGGTGTGACTGGTGAAACCAGTAAACATTTCTCGGCTAACACAGTAACGTTGTCTACCCCTAGCTCAGATGAACCACTACCAGCCCTCTGTCAGTCATTATCTTTGAGAGTTGACAGTGGTGCATATCTAATATGAGTCAACAAGGGCTGTGTTGAAGCAGAGCCAGCATTACCCATGAAAGGAACATTTTCTAATCTAGTTCTTACGGGTGGCAAGGAGGGAACTTTGGGATAAAAGTCAGATAGTTCCCATGTTACTATGCACCCATCTCCTATCTGGGGTTGCCAGCTTCTTAGAAAGGGGATCACACGGTTATTCTTAAAATTTACTATGACCAGGTCCCCTGGTATGTCCTTAGTCATATGGCCTAACCACCGACCCTTCTGACATTTAAGATTCTCCCATCAATAGTAGGAGGGAGCGGTCTATTTCTACTTAACAAAAATGCAACTTTATTTTTCAGTTCTTGGTGTCCCTCTATTTTCCCATTAGGAAGCTCTGGGACCCCAGAGAGGACACACACAAAGGGTGCAGCCTCTGGTGGTAGGTCAATACGAGTGTTATTACTGTTACTTCGTCCATGATTTGCACTATGCCCCATCTACATTATTGCAAGTTTTGGACAGTCTCACTATGGGGGCGGTGTTCTTTACAGGGATAAGACCTTTATTATGTTTTGGGTCCTGTTTATTCAGAAGTGTGGATTTATTGGATACAGATTGACTTGTATTTGTCAACTGAGCCCCATTGATTTTGGCCACTGTAGTTAATGCTTGATTCTAAATAGAAATGTTTTGAACCAGTTTCTTAATTTCTACATTATTGGCAATAGTTACTTCCTTAATTTTCCCCACCATTTCCCCATGTCTCTTAAGTCTTTCTACCAGCGGCAGAATTAGGGATCTCACTAGGTCTTCATTTTGCGCTAGAATATCAGATGGGGGAGTTAAAGTGGACACTTGAGGGCCCTGGATGGTCTTCACAGATCTTGGAATTTTATTAGTAACCTCGGGGGGACTGGAGTACAGTTTAGCTTGTTTTGCCGACCTCCCTCTGTGCTTGGCACCCTTGCGCTTCCTTTTTGTATGAGGAATCTGTTTGAATACAGTGGGTTTAGTATTTTTGTTTGGTGTGGTGGATGGTATTACGAGAGTACTTTCCTCAGATAGAATTAGCGCATCCGGTGTTACACTTATATCCCCCTTCTTTAAGTCAAGGCTGTCTAACATATTTGGACTTTGATCTAACTCCTCAATAATCCCTGGAGCATTAGCAGAATTAATAGACTCGTTAGCACCCCCTAGTAATGGCAGCGTTTTTAAAAGTTCGGATGGCCCTAAAGAGGAGCGTTTATTAGATAATGTTTCTGAGGATAGCCGCTGTTCAGCCCTCTCAATTTCCCGTTCTATGGCAGAAGATGCCCGGGTTAAGTAGTGGTCAATTGTGCCCTTAAGAGACCCAATTTGTGAGATAACTTTTTTGGGGACGCCTTAGTTGACATAATGACGGTAATGCAATAAACGTATCCAAAGGGTATGAAACACAAAAGCAAGGGAGATACCCCTGCAATAATAAGAAATCGTAATTGTAGAGACCACAGGAAACTTATTACAAAACACTAATTTAGCTTACTTAGGAGTGTCCATATAGTGTCCAAGTCCTTGCGCGTAGAGACAAAGGGGGGGGCCCAGCCCAGCCTCCTCAGGCCTCTGAGGGCCACAGAGGGCCTGCCCTTTGCCAGGGCTTCGCCCGGCTCGTCCCGCGCAGCGGGGGATCTCCCGTGATTTTATGCGCCTCCTGGCGCGGGCATAGGGTGTGGGCGGCTTCCCTGCCGCTAGGAATGCTGGGGAATGTAGTTGCTGCAAGGTCTCCCCCCCACTGCGGCCGCGCTCAAGTTCAATGGAGCTGCGGAGGCAGGGGGAGACCCAGCGCGGCGGATATCCCGAAAATGATGGGCAATACAGTCCAATGCACAGCCTGGATTCAGAAAAGTTTGCGAGTAAGTCCCCCCTTCAGAAAAGTTTGCGAGTAAGTCCCCACCGTTAGTCCTTCAGCTACTCGGTCCGCAGCGTCCCTTGTCCCAACGTCCCAATTGTAGCCACGTTAAAAACCTCTCAGGCCGATCTTCGCTCTCCAGCCCCCCCGAAGGGCATGCACAATACCTCGCGCCCTACTGGCTGTCACACGCCAATCTTCCCCTCGTGCACTCCGCGACCCTGGTCCAAGACGGCTCCGCTTTCCTCGCCTTGCCGCTCCTCCAGTCCTCCGATTTTGGCTCTTGCACCCCCCTCGCCAGGAACGCCGACAGCCGTGTACCCGCTCCGCACCGTCAGACAGGCAAGATCCAAACCGATAATCCTGGGGATGCCGTGGATCGCCCACGGGGCCGCCGAAACTTAGGGCCTGGACGGGACGGGTGCTACTTCTGCAGCTTAATTGGCAACCAGACACTCTCCACAATGTGGCTGATTGATACTCGGCTCAACCAGGCGGCGGGGGCCTACTTGAATGCTGCAATGACTGCAGGTTGTGGTGAGTGAGCTGCCTGTAGTACTGTAATACTTTACTAAATACCCATAGCTTAATAAAGGCCGACATGCCACAGTGCACTTCACAAGATATCTACTTCCTTCACAAGATCACCCGGTGAGGAGCCGATATCCCATAGTGTTACGCAATTAATTGGAAACTGTGCAGAGAGCAAGTTTTCACCCAGACTCACCCCTCTCAACTCCAACTCATTGAAGCTCAGAAAGAGTAAGCACATTAACTGTTCAGTAGCTTAAAACTGCCATTTCTGGAAGCATCATTCATGAATGGATGATAGGAGTCTACACATAAAACTTCTGTTTAGGGGTATTAGCCTATATTAGTTCTATTATTTTGACCTATATACATCAGGATTAAGTGAGCCCCAGATATAGTCACGTTTACTTAATTTTCTGAGTTGCACCATACTTAAGGCATTTCTGCCAATTCACTATTTGTATGAACCAGTTGAATGAATTCTATTGGATGGCCATGTCCGTCTGTCTTTCTACACTGAGACACTGTAGGAAAGTAGGATCTGGTTCTTACGGATACCCCTACTTTTTGCTCGATGTTCCACTAATTTTGACTAGTCTGACTTGGAACCTGCTAATCAGGACCCCAGTCTATCTGCTTTCTATCTAAAATGTATTGTCAAGTTTTTAGGTACACTCCATACTGGGGTACCTTTACAAGTCTCTAGTACACATGTACCCAGGGCATAGGTACCCCAGAGGCCTCCCATGGGCTGAAGCATGTATTATTCCACCCATCAGAGCCCATGCAAAATGGAACTACAGGCCTGCCATTGCAGCCTGTGTAAGCTGATGCCTGCACCACTTACGATAGATATAGGTTTACTATATCTATAGGTTACTACACTTGAAACCTATAAGTCACCCCTATATCAGGCTTTACTAATCCGGAAGGCAGGGTGCTGGGATTTATGTGAGAGTGTGCCCCTGCATGAGCAAAGCCCCTCTGCAGCCTTCAGAGGCCATTCTCCTGAGTTGTCTGTGACACAGCCAGACATATAGGTAGAGGTACATTAAATCCTCGCAGTAAATGCTGTCTCGCAAATGGCTGAAACACAACATGTTGTGTTTAGTATCAAACACCTTGGAATCATCACACCGGTAACCAGTGTGGGAGGTATGATTTCACCCTTCTGAAGCAAGTTTCATGGGTCCCTGGTCTTCCCGGTACCAGCCTTCTCGACCCAGACAGCACAAAATGGTTGCTGCCCATCAGAGACACATCTCTGCCCTCCTGCTGCTGAGCCAAGCTCGGGCAGAGGAAGGAAGCACAATAGGCGTCCTGTCACAGGGAGGTGTGACCACCTCCCAGACAGGATTTAGTATATTGGAGCTGGGAGGGTGAACTGCCAAAGTGCCTGAAACTCTGCACAAGGGGCACATTTGGTGTCCCTGTGCATTGTCCAACTCAAACCAGTTCTGGGAGATGTTGGCTTCTGTTCTGGCACACAACTGTACAAAGGACATGGGTGTTACCACCCCTATGTCCTGACCCTCCCCTGAGAGGGTCTCTTCAATCTGTCCAACCTTCTCCCCTGGGTACAAAAGGGAGTACCTGGCTGTAGGACCCTAGATTCGACGTGGAAAAGATTCTGAGCAAGAAACCACTGACATTTGACCATCTGGACACTCTGGACTTTGCTTGACTTTGACTGGGTACAACTTTGGCTCCCTCTCCGTCTAAAGAATTGTCTGTGCCTGTGCACCATACAGGCTCCGTGCAGTACCTGTGGAGCATCAAGGACAACTGATATATGTCCCTTGGGGTGAAGGAGTCACTCCCCTGCGTTTGCAGGCACCGTAATGCAACTGACCGGTCTGCTGATCCTGAGCTCCTGCGGACTCTGAAGGCTCCAGCAACAAAGGAGTTGGATTCCTATGTTCTTTGAGATTGAGTTGCTTTCTCACTAAGGTTGAGGCTAGTATTCCTCGGGGGGACTGCATAACCTGAACCCCTGTGCACTGTGTACATTTGCAAGTGCATATGCTTGTTGGAATTTCCCAACTGTGTGCATTGGGCTGTCGATAGCCCCACCCTCTGTGCACATTTTCTACAAAGGACTTTGGCCTCCTCACATTCTGTGCCCTGCAAGCTGTTGTTTTGTGAAACTGCTAGAGGTCCTCTTGTGACTCCTGTGCCTTCAGCCTGTCGGTCCATTTGAAGGACAATCCTCATTTTCTTGGGCTCTCCTGGTTGCTCTAGGCCTGCCCTGAATCCCCTTGCTGTGTTGAGTCCCCTGGTCCTTGCTGGGCTGGAATATAAACTTACTTGACCTTCATGGGTTGCCATTGCCAAGGCTTGTTGGTGCTCCCACAAGACACCGACCCCTCAGCACTTGACATCCTTTGTGCGACAGCTCATATCTGGCTCCTGGTTGTCCTCAACATCTCCTGGTCCTCGCAGCTTTAGAGTCAAGCTCTCCTTCTTCGCACCTGAAGCACCCAAAATCGGTGGGCATTCGTCTACCGAGCCCCTGGTCACTCTTGAGTGACCAAGACTCTGTCCCCTCTTCTTTTAGGTTCCTTCCATCAAGAATCCACCTTCGGAATCCGCTGGACACTTTTCTTCTTTCCAGCAGTGGCATTTATTTGAAGATTCCCACTGAGAACGACAACGGTTTCCGACGCCACTTCGGCCCTACGCACCCGGCTCATCTGGGGTAGGTAACTCTGGTACTTTGGTATCTGCGGGTGGGGTGGCACTCCAACCTTCTATGTTCCAATGGGTTTCCTCATAATCCACTGGAAAGGGTCCTTAAACTTTAAAATTGCAGCTGCTACTTTCCCGTTGAATTGTACGCATTACACAGTAGTGTTCTCACACTGCACCCGTCCTCCGCGGGGTCCCTATTTACTCACTTTGGGTAGTTCCTTGGGGTCCCAGCAACTCAACACATTCTAGACATTGTCTTGACTCGGGTCGTGGTTCTTAAACCAATATTTTAGTATATGAGGGGGTGGGCGCACACTGCCTCACACTCCAGTACTCAGTTTGCCGGATGCATCATAATAAATGCAGTGCAGGATAACACTTTCTTCGATGTCAGGCTTTAGTTTTTAACCGTTGTTGGTGCAGCCAGTGCTTTGTATCTCTAAACACGTATTTCAGGATAACTGTCCTGCTGCAGTAGAGAGCAACACTTTTTTTTGGGGGTGACGGAGATGCTGCCCAAAGTTTTCTCCGATCTCAGTACCACTCGCTGGGCGCAGGTGCATCAACCAGAGCTCATCAACTTGTTAGCTCAAGGGAGCCTTTTCAAATAGGAGGGGGTGGGCACACACTGCCTCACACTCCAGCACTCAGTTTGCCCTGATGCATCATAATAAATGCAGTGCAAGATAACACTTCAGTGTCAGGCTTTAGTTTTTCACCCTTGTTGGTGCAGCCATTGCTGAATATGTCTAGACATGTGGTCCAGGATCATTGTCCTTCTTCAGTAGAGAACAACACTTTTTTGGGGGGTGCTGGAGATTATGCCTAAAGTTTTCTCAG
This sequence comes from Lissotriton vulgaris, assembly GCF_964263255.1. Lineage (NCBI taxonomy): Eukaryota > Metazoa > Chordata > Amphibia > Caudata > Salamandridae > Lissotriton > Lissotriton vulgaris. The sequence goes on along the minus strand of NC_141694.1, from coordinate 1,084,853,917 downwards.
GTCCCAGTACCACTCGCTAGGCACAGGTGCATCAAACAGAGCTCGTCAGCTTGTTAGCTCAAGGGAGCCTTTTCAAATAGGAGGGGGGTGGGCGCATACTGCCTCACACTTCAGCACTCAGTTTGCCCTGATTAGTCATAATAAATGCAGTGCATGATAACACTTTCTTCGGTGCCAGGCTTTAGTCTTTCACCCTTGTTGGTGCAGCCAGTGCTGTGTATCTCTAGACACGTGTTTCAGGATAATTGTCCTTATTCAGTAGAGAACAACACTTTTTTTGGGGGTGCTGGAGATGCTGCCTAAAGTTTTCCCAGGTCTCAGCACCACTCGCTGGGCACAGGTTCATCAACCAGAGCTTGTCAGCTCATCAGCTCAAGGGAGCCTTTTCAAATAGGAGGGGGGTGGGCGCACACTTCCTCACACTCCAGCACTCAGTTTGCCCCAATTTATCATAATAAATGCAATGCATGATAACACTTTCTTCAATGTCAGGCTTTAGTTTTTCACCCTTGTTGGTGCAGCCGGTGCTTTGTATCTCAAGACAAGTGTTTCAGGATAACTGTCCTGCTGCAGTACAGAGCAACACTTTTTTTGGGGGGTGACGGAGATGCTGCCCAAAGTTTTCTCCGATCTCAGTACCACTCGCTGGGCGCAGGTGCATCAACCAAAGCTCGTCAGCTCAAGGGAGCCTTTTCAAATAAGACTGGGATGAGCGCACACTGCCTCAAACTCCAGGACTCAGTTGCCCCGATGCATCATAATTAAGGCTCCCTGTTTTCCATTTTTATGGATTTTTACAGCTAAATACAGACGGAAAACAATGTGTTTTCTGTCTGCATTTATTTTTAGAAGTGTATAAATACAGAAAATTGTGCTTCTTTTAAGTGACTCTCAGAGGTGTCGTTCATGAATTGTAGGCCAGCAGCTGAGCAGATGGACAGCATGGGAAATTAAAAAACAGGATGACATTTCTTTAAATAATGGCATTTGTCTCCATACATTTATGGTATAATTCTAGTATTTACCAGTGGATGTATTATTAGGTAATATTTGGCAACCTAAGTAGCTAAAACACGACAGACATCAAAGTGCACGTCTATCAGTTAAATAGATATGGAAATATACAGTTTTAAAGCTTTATTTATATGCAAAAGACAAAATAAATAAGTATAAATACAGATAAAATGGCTCAAAAATAAATATGGACAAATACAGACAGAAATGGCCAAAAAATAAATACCATAAAACCGGGAGCCCTAATCATAATAAATGCAGTGCATGATACCACTTTCTTCGGTGTCAGGCTTCAGTTTTTCACCCTTGTTAAGAGGTTACTTGTTCCTATTTGGAAATTACACTTATAAAATGTAATACAGTAATTCCAATGTTATCATGTGGGAGAATTTAGGTGGTAGAGAAAGGTGAATTAAGATGAATTTGGAGTTTTTCACTACCAGGACATGTAAAAGTTGAAAGTACATGTCTGACTTTTTAAACACTCTATGCCCTGCCCTTGGGTCTGTCCAGGGCTTACTTTAGCGGTGACTTATATGTATTAAAAGGAAGGTTGGGCAAAAGGTTTCTTTTTCAGGTTATAATGACAGTTTAAAACTGAACACGCACATAGGCTACAGTGCAAGGCCTAAGACATATTGAAAGTGCAACTTAAGTGGGTGGCACAATCAGTTCTGTAGGCTCACCAGTAGCATTTAATTTACAGGTCCTGGGCACAGGTAGTACCACTTTACTACGGACATACAAGTAAATTAATTATGCCAATTGGGTATAAGCCAGTCTAACACATTTTATGGAGAGAGCACAGGCACTTTAGTACTCATTAGCAGTGGTAAAGCTTGCAGAGTCCTAAGGCCAGCACAAACAGGAGGTCTGAAGGCAAAAAGTTAGGGGAAAACCATGTCAATGATACCAGGTCTAACACCATTCTACAGAAGAATACATCAAAGCCACTTTTGCATAGTAAAATGTTTCTGCACTACACTGGAAATGAGTAAATTCCCCAAGTGGCATTACCATACTTGCTAAGTATTCCCCAGCAAATGTTTGCCAAACTCTCTGGTAGCAACACAAAAAGATGATGGACAGAATGCGGGACATTGTTAAACATTAACTCCCAGGCACAAGACTAGGTTAAATCCATAGTTATATTGCTCACCATGCCACCCCAGTCTGGACCTAGCCATAAGGAAATTAGTCATGACCTTACTCACCGTGGGAATGGTCCAGCCCGAACTGCCAAGCAAGGTCCTTCCCGGACTGGAAACAAGCATTCTGGGAACTGTTTGGGGGTATCACACACTCATCAGTCAGGCTAGCTTGAATCCAGTGGCAGAGTGAGCATGGAACCCACATCTGGGCATAACCCTCCCACCCAGGGCAACCATAGCAACACAAAAAGACGACGGATGGAATTCTGAACATTGTCAAGCATTCATTCCCTCAGTCTGGGTTTAATCCATTGTTTTAATACTTGCCATGCCACTCCAGTTTAAGTGCAGTCACACACCAATCAGTCTTGACCCTGCTCCTCATGGAACCCATCCAGCCTCAACTGCCAAGTCAGGTCCTCCCTGGACCAGAAACAAGTATCCTGAGACCGGTTTCAGGGCATCAACCTATATCAGTTAGGGTAGCTTGAATCCAGTGGCACTGTGTGCCAAACTCAGCACATGTGTGCTTTGGCTTTGCTTTGATCACAAGGAAGCATAGCTAAGAGGAGTAAACTCTGCAATGTCTTCTGGTGCCATCCTGCCTGCTTTTCTCCACTGCTTACAGCATTTAAGCTTCTATTTGCTTACTTTTAACAACAGCTAAGTTAAAAAACACAAACAACAGACAGGGTGCCAAGTAAATTGAAAAATCAGTTTGCTGGCTTCTTCACTCTAGAATCAGCTTTGTTTGGCCTTCTTTTAATTTTCAGTGAACTAATCATCATCCAACTTTATTCGATCTAAATTAAAAACATAGACCATTAAAGTGAACATGTAAAAAACAGATCTTCTTTCTAATACAATAGAAACTAATAAAAACTAGTGGTTAAAAGAACGAATCACAACCCCAGCACATTGGGGCTTCGGCTTAGCAGTGTTATAGTGAGCGAAACTACACAGTTTGGTCTCAATACTTTGTGCAATAAACACAGTAGGGAATCAAACAGCATGCTACACATAACCAATTATCAAATTGATTAATAAATAACAAAAAATTGATTGAAAATAAAAACCCTCCTTTGGAGTTGTGTAAAAACATTACAAATGTACATATGTTATGCAAATCCTGTGTCATATCAAGCCTGGGTCGCATGGTTAATTTTCTTGATATTATTAGAAGCTCAGTTGAAAAAATACTGAGAATTTACACAGTTTTCCATTATAAGAAATGTCTCCTTCGCTTGCAGGCCCAGAGGAATGATGCTACACAGAAACATACATAAGTATCACAGAGCTTCTTCAGAAAAAACAAGGCAATACGACATTGGTTGAAATTATGCAGCCAAAATGTATTTCAATCTCCGTTCTTCGTAAAAAGGACAGCAGCAAAAAAGGTGGAGATCAGATTGCACTGATACATTGTCATATTGGCATGGTGTCAAGTCACTAAAGGAATACTTTTCCGTGGGAAAGCCCAGCATCAAGGGGATTAGGTTGGTACGGAACTTTAGAAGGATAAACCTGTGCTGTAAGTTTCTTCCACCTTCCAAATACAAATATTCACCCTCCATTAAAGGTGGGATCAAATAGTACAGTTTTACAGTTGTACTTACACAATGGGATTCCTTCCTTTCAAGGGCTGCCTTTGCTAGGAATCGAACCTTAAGCCTCTTTTTTGGGAATTTAGAACAAGAACTTGGATGTGTGTATAGTTCAGGCACACCTAGCAAGTGCAAAGTGGATTTGACATACTCTAGCCAGGCAATGTTATGTGCCTTGTCCAGTGATAGGAAATTTTGTACAAGAGTTTGGTTGAGATCCACTGTATCTCTTCTCCATATTGAATGTCACAGTATAATTGGGGCTAGTGGCACCATGCCATTCACTCACTGTGGACTCAAGTTAAAGATCATGCCCTGTATCTAATCCCTTGTCTACTAAGCCTGCAGGGAAAAAATAATGTGTATTTCATTGTGAGTACAGAATATAGGCACGACCTGTCACATCAGGCTCCTAGTCCACCTGGTAGTGGTATGTGGCTTATATTTAGTTTCCATTTTAGTTTCTTGTTTTAACATAACATCATTTTCTAACGGTGGTTTGCATATGTTTTGCTCTTATGAGAATGGCCCTTGCATGCATTTTTTTTGATAGGCATTGTCACCCAGCATTCTGCCCATTTTGGGGCCTATTACAATGGAGGGCGGACTATAACGGAGCGAAGGACCACCCACCGATGCTGCGGCGGTCCCGCCATGCAAATTAGGATGTGCCCGCCACAGTGGCAGGCGTATCCTGTGCCTTTTCCATTGCAGGTGGATCTGCTGGCTGCAGACCCGCCCACAATGGAAAAGGACTGTGCACGGCACTGCCATGCACTACATGGCAGGCACCAAGTGGTGCCTGCCACGTAGTGCATTGCAATGAGGGGGGTACCATAGGCCCCATGTGCACCCCCCACCCCCCTTCACCCTGGGACCGCAACGGGTTCCAAAGCAAAGACCGTATGCCTTTCCACAGCAGCATCACCGCCGTGGAAAGGCCATTGACCGCAAGCATTGTAATATGGATCGCAGTGTCTGTCAGACACCGCCACCACATGCAGGCACTTTTTCTGCCGATTGACGAGTCGACCGGCGGAAAGCGGCGGACGGTCTTTCCGTCCGCCGCGGACCCCCCAGCCATCATAATATAGTGGGGGGTCTTTTGCTGTGTAGATGGTGGGTGCATCACCGCCACCGGGCAGGCAGTGACTACCACCGGCCCGGCGGGGGTGATCCGCCTGCCATCCTAATGGGGCCCTTTGTTCCAGGGTCGCACAAACTCAGAGTTGCACAAACTCAGAACATGAAACATTGTTTTCTTTTTCGTGCTCCTAAGGAAATGACTTTTCTGATTTAGTATAATACAAATTTTGTTCTGCACCTCTGGCACAGTGTGATAGCTTGTCATTTTATTAGAAAAACAGTATCCATGCTAAAGTTGGTGCGAGGTTAACTTCCTGCTGGAGTCATCATGGAACTTTGCTGTGAGCTGTAACTAAGATGCTCTCCCCAACATTCATCCTGAGAAGGAAAATAGCTGTATATTCAGACAGAGCCGCATTTGTGGATGCACTGAGCCTGGCTTCCTAATATACAGTACCTTGGTAGTAACTTGGGGTTAGGTCATTCCACAAGACCCAGCAAATGGGCACTTCTCAAATACTCTCTTTAGCATCGAAATTAGTAGCAGATAGGAGTAACTTTAGCAGCATTATGAAAAATACCATGGTTGAATTCTTTGTGTTTTTCACCATTCCAATAATGCTTATAAGAATTATATTTCTCTTCTTTCTCATAATTACAATTAATATTTTATATTTACAAAGATTGGAACTTTTTTAAATAAAAGTTTAAAAATGGGAAGTTGAATCTTTTCTTTGTGAACACTTTGGGCACGCAAATATGACAAAATGAAAGGGTTAAATCTGTTGCCTAATTTCCTTCAGAATTCGAGGAGTCATGTTCTAGGTTACTGGCAACGTTGATAACTCTGAAGGGTTAGGAGTTTAGATGTGGTACTGTGAGCTAGCCAAGCAGACCAACATTTACTGATTACACAGTAAGACTTAGTCTCTGGATTATAAAGTTTCGTTGTTTTATATAGTCAGTCCTACTAGTTTTGTAAGAACTAAATAGAAACAGAAGGCCTGCAGGGTATAACATCTTGCTATCATAGTCCTCTTCTGAACTCTGATAAGCATCCACCTACTTTGAGTGACCTGTCATTTCTGCTTCTGCAACAAGAGCCCAATGTGCATGACATTCCTTTGTGCCCAAGATGTTTTGACTATAACCTGTTGACTCTAAGTTCACCTTCCCCTGAGCTTCGAGAGGATTGGCTTTGGCAAGCCCAATTGAACTCTGTATCAGAGCCCCCACAATGCTCCGTAAACTCCCCCCTGGGGTCACAGGGCACAGGCTTTGGAGGTGCTGAGCAATTTGTAAACATAATGGATGGGCTTGAACCACTGACCTCACTTAACATTGTGTCATACCATGCCAACCCCCTAAGAAAAGTGTACACAGGCTTTTCTTCCATTATACACAAAACAAATGTTATGCAACACACATAACTGAAATGTATGTACCTTACAAAGGCAAAAACTGGACCTTCTTCGGGTACAACTGAAACCTAAGTCCAGAAAAAGACTAGGCATGGCTGTGGGTTTCTGAAATATTTTTTTTAATAAAATACTATTCTGAATTTTCATGTAAGGTATTTGCAACACGTTTTGAACATAAGCAAGAAATCCTTCAAAAATAAGTTTGAAAACGTGGAAAAAATGTAATCTGATTTTCAGCTCCATATAGTTTTAACCTGTCCTAAAATCCGATGTACATACATATGTTGCAGCCATTGTAGACGGTAGAACAAATATCTGCTTGCAAATTGAATTAGGGATATATTATTCCTTTTTAGAAAACTTGCTAGCACTCAGACTGCAAACAAAGAAGTGCAAAAAAATAAAGAACTAAAAAAAATAACAGGGCAATCTCTGTTTCTGCACCCAGGATCTGAATGCCATCCCATGATCCACCAGGATCGGCCAACCAAGCTCCAATTTAGGAAGAGCTGAGACTAGGGGTGGGCGGTAAACTCCACTCCACTGGAAGAGTTTGCAGAGTTTTGCCCAGTCTGCTCTCTGCCAGGAGCGCAGAGCTTTGGCAAAACACCACCAAATGCCATGTGGTGGAGTTTTTCTCATGTGTGACTCACCAACGTTGAGTTGGTGAACACAAGAGCGAAAATCAAGGGCTAGAATGAGTCCCAGAGTGATTTATTAACCCGTTCCAGTGCTCATGACGGCCTGGAGCCGTCATGCTGCACAGTGGGCGTGTGCTTATGATGGCTCCAGGCCGTCATGACACCCACCCATGGGGGAAGCGCTGGCGCTCGCCCCGTGGGACACCGATCCAGGTGTTTTCACCAGGGAAGGCAGGGGAATCCCTTTCCTTTACTCCCCCCGCCTTCCCCTCCACGTTATCAAAGATGTCAGCTCCGGAGGTGAGCTGACGTCATTGGAGGTTTCCCTTTATTCCCCGATGCGCTGGAAGCCATTTGCTTCCAGCGCGTCGGGGAACAAGGAGGTAAGTGTTTTTGGATTTTAGCAAAAGAGGCATCGGATGAAAGGAAAGGGTTTTCCTTTCCCCTGATACCTCTTTTGTGCATTCCTGCTGCACGATTGTGTGATCGTGCAGCAAGAACGTCCACTGGATGCCAGGTAGTTTTACTGAAACCGCACCTTTTGCAATCTTGTACCATATCTTTTTTTTTTTTAATTGTGAGCCGTTATGCCAATAATTGTTATTTATTTAATGTACAAACATTTTAATTTATTATGCATAACAATAAATCTAATCCTAAACTCAATTGCACTGAAATTTGCTTTCCTGCAAATGCCACGAGACAAGCCTTCGTTTTTGTGAACTCGTCTCTGGTGGGTTCATTGGCTTTGCTGTGGTTTAGGCAGAAGGTGCTGAAACGTCACATTTTTCATCTGGACTGGTCATGCTTGGACAATATTGTATGCCTCGTGGATTTGCAGGAAACACAAAGTTGTCATATGTTCGAGCCAATAGGTCAAATATAAAAGGCCTTGCAACAAAAGTGCTTTGTCTGGACAGCCTGTACTGCCCAAGCTAATCTCCATCTCTGACATCATTGAGTATCTCTTTCAAAGAGGTCTTTTTTTTAATCACTGCTCCTGTGTGGTCATCTTACCCTGTTTCTCTTCGGAAAATGCAGTGCACTTTTTTTAAATTTTACTTTGTAGAGGATGTGATTCTGAGCGTCTGGGGGGCTGTTCCTTGCTCACAGCACTGTTTTGGTGGGCTTCTAAGTTCCGTTCCCTTTAATCATTGTTGGTCTAATAGGGTCTATTTATAATGCTACTTAGAGGGACAAGTCTTTACTGTTTGGGGGGAGCGGCCCCTTAGGCAAGGGTCGCTCCCCTTTTTGGGGCAATGCTGTATGGCTTGGTCTGCCCCCCTGGGGGGCAGATTGTCCATTTGATTTAAATAAATGACCCACTGCACCACCAGGAAATATTTGTGGGGAGTTGTCCCTTGGGCAAGGGTAACTCCCCTCTGGGGGCATTGTTTGTGGCTGTCTGCCCCCATGGGGGGGCAGATCTTGCCAGTTTTGTTTGATATAGTGCCCACTAGAGCACCAGGGATTTAATTATGGAGAGTGCCCATTGGGTAAGGGTCGCTTTCCTTTGGGGGCAATATTTGTGGCTGTGTCTGCCCCCCAGGGGGGCAGATCGCCAAGTTTAAAAAAAAAATTGGGCCCAATAGACCACCAGGTATTTGTTTGTGCGGAGTGGCCCCTTGGGCAAGGGTCTCTCCCCTTTAAGTAGCATTCATTTGGCCATTTCTGCCTCCCTGGGGGGCAGATTGGCTGTTTTAGTTTTTTTGTATGGCCACTAGGCCACCATGGATTTATTTTTTGGGAATGGCCCCTTGGGCGGGGGTCGCTCCCCTTTGGGGGCATTGTTTGTGGCTGTCTGCCCCCATGGGGGGCAGATCTCACCATTTTTTATATAAGACCTACTAGACCACCAGGGATCTATCTGTGGAGAGTGACCCTTTGGGCAAGGGTTGCTCTTCTTTGGGGGCAATGTTTGTGGCTGTGTCTGGTGGGCAGATCTCAACATGTTTTTTTTTTAAATTGGGCCCACTAGACCACCAGAGATTTCTTTGTGGGGAGTTTGCACCATGGGCAAGGGTTGCTCCCCTTTGGGGAGCATTAATTTGCCCATTTCTGCCACCCTGAGGGGCAGATCAGCTGATTTGTTCTTTTGTAGGGCCACTAGGCCCCCAGGGTTTTTTTTATGTCGGGGAGCGGACCCGTGTACATGGGTCGCTTTCCTTTATGGGAGGATAACTGTGGCCATTTCTGCCCTCTTTGTGTGGTAGAATAGCTGTATGTTTTTAGGCCCATCTGCCCCAGAAGCCACTAAATACCAGGGTTTCTTTACATTTTTGTGTTGGGGAGTGGCCTCAAGGGCAAGGGTTGCTCTCCTTTTACGCAGGTGAATATTTTATTTATACTCTCAGGCCCACCTACCCCTTAGCTTGGCTGGTGGATTGTGTGTGGACTGGTGAATTATTTGCATATGTCATTGTTATGTTTTTTTCTCCTTTTTATTCTAGTGTAAAGCTTTTGATTCCTGTTTGCGGTTTTCGGCAGTGGTTGTTCTGCAGTTTTGCGTAGTTGCATTTTTTTGGTAAGAAAAACATTTTGGTTGTATTTACTACAAATGAGTATTATTGTCATGCATGAGTGAATTTTTTTGCAAGTAGTGTCATAATGGCAGCATATTTAGTTAATGTTTTGAGCATAACATTATTTGCAATGTGTTTTGCATTGTCCTATGTGTAATTTTCTTTTCTCTTTCTTTTTAGTGAGATATTGTTCATCCATACTGCGTCTGTGCAGAGTAGGTGGTGATGAGTCTAGCTGGTTCTGGCAAGTGAGTGGTATCGTTTTGGAGTATATTTTGTCTTTCTGATAAAGACGCATTTTGTTTATTACTTATTTTGCAAAGTGTTTGTTGTTGTTGACTTGTTTGACAAGTTACCTTTATTAGTAAGCATTATGGCTAGCCGTAGAATGACTGCTCAGCAGGTGGTTGGTATTCTTCTTGAATCTTTCTCTGAGCAGGATTATGAGAATGACAGTGCGTCTGAGCTAGAGGAGGAAGGGAAAGATACAGGCAGGGAGTTTTCTCTCCACATGAAATCCTCGGATGATGAAGGTACTCTCAGTGCGGATGAAGCAACTCTTAGTGTGGATGAAGCTACTCTCGGTGCGGATAAAGTGCCTGTTTTAGAGGAGGGTACTGCTGTGACGGTGGTGCAAGAGGTATCTAGATTGCAGCCTGCGGCTGCTAGGCTTCCTACTAGAAGTGCTGGACTCTGGTTTGATCCAAACATGATGGAGCCGGTGTTGCCTGCTCTTAGTGGTGATGCAGGGTGTAGAGTGGCTTGTGAACATGTTTTTGCCTGTACAGTTTTTTCAGTTGTTTATGATTGTTATGTGATGATGTATTTTTGGGTGAGATTGTTGAGCAGACTAATTTGTATGCTGAACAGTTTTTGAGGGACAACAGTGTCAAACTTAGGCCCCACTCTAGAGCTAACCGTTGGACTCCCACAAATCTGGAAAAGATGAAGAAGTTTTTGAATTTGACTTTATTGATGGGTTTGATTAGAAAGCCGTCCATGGCTTCATATTGGTTATGCCGTTATGACTTGTGATCAGTATTTACTTTTGCTTCGGATGCTGCATTTTGTTGATAATGCTTTGGTGTTGCCACGAGATCACCCTGACTGTGACAGTCTTTTTTGTAAGATTTGGCCTATTCTTGATCACATTGTAGATCGATTTTTAGAGATCTATACTCCAAGGAAAGAAATATCTATTGATGAGTCTTTGGTCCTGTTCAAGGGCCAATTGGTTTTTAGGCAGTACATTCCTAGCAAGAGGGTACGCTATGAAACTAAGCTGTATATGTTGTCTGAGAGTAGGACAGGATATGTTTTTAATTTCCGTGTGCACACTGGTAGGGATTCCACTATTGAACCCCCTGGTTGTCCATCAACTTTTGGAGTTTCAGAGAAAACTGTTTGGGATCTTGATAGAGGACTGTTTAACGGAGGCCACCATTTGCACCTTGATGACTTCTGCACTGCTGTGCAATTGTTTAAGGAATTGTTCAAAGTGAACACTTTTGCTTGTGGAACAATCCGCTCTAACCGTAAAGGTTATCCAAAGGAGCTTGTTTGTAAGAAAACTTCAGAGGGGACAGCGCAGTTCCTTGGGTAGTGATGAACTACTAGCTGTGAAATTTGTGGACAGGAGGGACGTGCACATGCGGACTACCATCCATGATGAGAGTACTTCACCTGTGCCTCTTTGGGGTCAGATTGCTGCAGTGCACAAACATGTGTGCATTTTAGACTACAATAAGCACATGGCTGGTGTTGATAGAGTAGATCAGAGGTTGGAACCTTACACTGTTATTCGTAAGGCTTACATTTGGTATAAGAAGTTGCCTATCCATAACTTCAATTTAGCAACTTTCAATGCTTTTGTTGTGTTCAAGGAGTGTTCTCCTGCGTCAAAGTTGACTTTAGTTCAGTTTCAGCACTCTGTGATAGGCAGCCTTGTTGTTGTGGAACAGGCAAGTCTTCCTAGATTTGGAGTGGTGGAGGATGTGGCTTGATTGAAATATTGCCACTTTCCTGATCACATTCCTCCCATACACTCAAAAGACTTTCCCACTAGGAGATATAGAGTCTGTTGGCGAAGAGGTATACAGAAGGAGACTCATATGTACTGCCCGAGTGTCCTTCTAACCCTGGACTGTGTGTGCCTGCTTGTTTTAGAACATACCACATGCAAAATAATTATTAGGAGCATCCATGAGTGGTAAAGTGAACTGCCTGGTCTGTATTGTTTAAAAATGTTTGTTCTGTTTGAAGGTTGGTACAACTATTTAGTTTTAGATTTTGTGTTAGCAGATTTGTATCTATTTGAAATTTGTTTGTGTTTTCTTTTTTGTATAAAAAAATCCTAAATGTGATGGCGATGTGTGTAGGCTGGCACTTGGCTCGTGGTGTGCGTGGACTGGCGCTTGGCTGGCGGGTTACTTGCACTGGCGCTTGGTTGGCGGTCTGTGTGGACTATAGATTGGCTGGCGGTGTGCGTGGACTGGTGCTTGGCTGGCGGTGTACATGGACTAGCGCTTGGTTGGTTTTGTTCGTGGACTGGCGCTTGGCTGGTGTTATGCGTGTAAACATAAGAGTCCTCCGTGTGACTGGATTAAATGAGATTTATGCAAGAGAAACTGTGGATTAATATGGAATAAAACATTTTGGACAAGATTGGAACAATTGGTGCATCTTTGTTATACATGAATGATGGCTGTGTGTCTGGAGCGGGGCGCGACTTCGCCCCACATTCTTCAAGTGATTATTTATAACGTGTGTTGGGCAGTCCACGTTTCCAGGCTTGCACGCCGACAAAAAGCAAAAAAACAGAACTTCTGAAAAACAAGGAAACAACCGGAGTGCACTCTGTCACCTCTTCTTTGTGATTTCACTTTTTTATAGTCTATTCGACGAGTTGCACCCATGGATGACAGATGAAAAACAGACAAGAATTATTTTGTCACACGTTGGATCATCCATCAGCTTTTCCTTGAATGTGAAGAACATGAACTACTTTTTTAAAGACTTATAACACGGATAAGTATTCATTGGACTTGTGGTTTATTTCATGTCACAGCTTCTAGTTGTATGAGTATATATTTGACATAGGATTTAATCAACGTAAAGAATGACACCAGTTGGGGGCGGGAAACTCTAAGTGTTAACATTTAGGATGATGCCAGAAATACGAGTGGTTTAATGTTTACGTGATCGATTGGTTTAGGAATTAGGCATTGTATAGAGTGTTTTATAACTGGCAGGTTTATTAACATATCAAGTGAGAGAGAGACGAAGGAGAGGCACTATGTGAAGTATTGCTGTTATTTAAAAATCAATGATCGGGTAATACAATTCACATAATGGAACATTACAGTTAGAGAGGGAGATGAGTATGATTTAAATATTTGAAGAACACACAACACGTAAAGAATTCTGAGAAGCGAGATTACGTTTTAAGGTAACGTGAAAACATGAGACTGTAAAGTATTTAGAAATAGTTGTAGCAGCGCAAACAGTGTATCATGGTCCTTGCAGTTTGATGAATCAGTGGGTTATAACAGGAGGGTTTCGAATGGGCGGGGACACGTCACAGGTGTATGAAATAGAGCAAGGGAGTGAAGTTGTTAGATCTGTTGAAACAGGAGGAAAAGCAGTCATTAAAACGCTCAAGGTAAGGGCTGGTTTTATTTGACAAAAAAACGGGGGGATTCCTTGATTATGTGGGATTGCGTATCCGTTGGTATGAGAACTAGTCAACACTTAATTTAAGAGAGGTATTTGATTTCAGCGTAGGCATAGGACGGATCGGGTATGCATCCAGGTGTTCGGCGGGCAATACTTTGATTAAGGGGTTCATTACAGCTACCGGTATGTATGGTTTATATTTTCAACAATATGTGACAAATATGAGTTATTTAAATATACAGCTTAATAATGATGTTTTACATTTTGTAGATAACCCCTGACGAAGGGCTGAAAAATGGCCCGAAATGCATTGGTTATTGACAACACTTCATGAAAAAGGATTTATATAACATGTCATGCACTAGAGTAAGGTCCGGATCGGCAATTCTATAGCATTAAGGCTCATGTAAACATAAGAGTCCTCCGTGTGACTAGATGAAATGAGATTTATGCAAGAGAAACTGTGGATTAATATGGAATAAAACATTTCGGACAAGAATGGAACAATTGGTGCATCTTTGTTATGCTTAAATGATGGCTGTGCATCATGAGTGGGGTGCGACTTCGCCCCACATTCTTCAAGTGATTATTCATAACGTGTGTTGGGCAGTCCACGATTCCAGGCTTACACGCCGACAAAAAGCAAAAAAACGTAACTTGTGAAAAACATGGAAAAAAACGGAGTGCACTCTGTCACCTCTTCTTTGCCATTTGGTTTTTGGGCAGTACATTCCTAGCAAGAGGGCACGCTTTGGAATTAAGCTGTTTATGTTGTCTGAGAGTAGGACAGGATATGTTTTTAATTTTCGTGCGTCCACTGGTAGGGATTCCACTATTGACCCCCCAGGTTGTCAAGCAATTTTTGGAGTTTCAGAGAAAATTGTGTGGGATCTTGCTAGAGGACTGTTTAACCGAGGCCACCATTTGCTCATTGACAACTTCTACACTGCTGTGCAATTGTTTAAGGTATTGTTCAAAGTGGACACTTTTGCTTGTGGCACAATCTGCTCTAACCGTAAAGGTTATGCAAAAGAGCTTGTTTGCAAAAACCTTCAGAGGGGACAATGCAGTTCCTTGGGTAGTGATGAACTACTAGCTGTGAAATTTGTGGACAGGAGGGACGTGTACATGCTGACTACCATCCATGATGAGAGTACTTCACCTCTGCCTCTTTGGGGTCAGATTGCTGAAGTGCGCAAACCTGTGTGCATTTTAGTCTACAATAAGCACATGGCTGGTGTTGATAGAGCAGATCAGAAGTTGGAACCTTACACCGCTATTCGCAAGGCTTACGTTTGGTATAAGAAGTTGGCCATCCATCTCTTCAATTTAGCAACTTTCAATGCTTTTGTTGTGTTCAAGGAGTGTTCTCCTGCGTCAAAGTTGACTTTTGTTCAGTTTCAGCAGTCTGTGATAGGCAGCCTTGTTGTTGTAGAGCAGGCAAGTGTTCCTCGAGTTGGAGTGGTGGAGGATGTGGCTCGATTGAAATATCACCACTCTCCTGATCACATTCCTCCCATTCCCTCAAAAGACTTTCCCACTAGGAGATGTAGAGTCTGTTGGTGAAGAGGTATGCAGAAGGAGACTCGTATGTACTGCCCCGAGTGTTCTTCTAACCCTGGGCTGTGTGTGCCTGCTTGTTTTAGAACGTACCACATGCAAAAGAATTATTGGGAGCATCAATGAGTGGTAAAGTGAACTGCCTGCTCTGTATTGTTTTAAGAATGTTGTTCCGTTTCAAGGTTGGCATTAGTGCCACATATTTAGTTTCAGGTTTTGTGTTAGTAGATTTGTATCTATTTGCAATTGTTTGTGTTTTCTTTTTTTGTATGAAAAAATCCTAAATGTGATGGTGGTGTGTTTATGCTGGTGCTTGGCTTGTGGTGTGTTTGGACTGGCGCTTGGCTGGCCGGTTGCTTGGACTGGCACTTGGCTGGTGGTGTGTGTGGACTGGCGCTTGGCTGGCGGTGTGCGTGGACTGGCGCTTGGCTGGCGGTGTGCGTGGACTAGCGCTTGGCTGGCGGTGTGCCTGGACTGGTGCTTGGCTGGCGGTGTGCGTGGTCTGGTGCTTGGCTGGCAGTGTGCGTGGATTGGTGCTTGGCTGGCGGTGTTTGTGGATTGGTGCTTGGCTGGCGGTGTGCGTGGATTGGCACTTGGCTGGCATTGTGCGTTATACTGGCGCTTGGCTGGTATTGTGCGTGGACTGGCGCTTGGCTGGCGGTGTGCTTGGACTGGCACTTGGCTTGCAGTGTGCGTGGACTGGCATTTGGCTGCCGGTGTGCATGGACTGGTGCTTGGCTGGTGGTGTGCATGGACTGGCGCTTGGCTGGCGGTGTGCATGGACTGGTGCTTGGCTGGTGGCAGGCGTAGACTGACGCTTGGCTGGCGGTGTGCGTGGTCTGGTGCTTGGCTGGCAGTGTGCATGGATTGGTGCTTGGCTGGCGGTGTGCATGGATTGGTGCTTGGCTTGTGGTGTGCGTGGACTGGCACTTGGCTGCCGGTGTGCATGGAATGGCGCTTGACCTGTGGTGTGCATGGACTGGCGCTGCTTGGCTGGCGGTGTGCGTGGACTGGTGCTTAGCTGGTGGTGTGCATGGACTGGTGTTTGGCTGGCGGTGTGTGAGTAGTGACTTGCTGCTGGTCACTACACACACTGCTAGCCGAGCGCCACTCCATGCAGTCCATCAGCTTGCGTGGGTGCTGTGTCAGGAATGTGGGCGTGTGAAAGTGATGGGCCCTTGAATGGTGCTGTCTGCTGGTGTTAGTGTTGTAATGTGATGGGTCCGGGGCTGGCGGTGTGAATGCTTTTGTATGTGTCACATGTATGAAAGGTGTATGCATGGCCTGTTAAAAGGTTGGTGCCTTGTCGTGGCTTTACAGCTCACAAGCTGTGAGTCAATGGTTCAGTTTTTCATCCTTTCAATTATTAACAGTGCATTTCATTTTTGTGAAATCACTTCTTAATACATTTGTATATACTGAACCATCACTCACCCTCATGCCAAATCCAACACGTATGTGTGTGTACTTGAGGATTAGATGGCTGTGCAGTAATATTTTTCTTTTTTGTCTTTAATAAGCAGGGTGTACCTTGTCCCTTTTTGTGAATGGTGTAATGTGCTGGTTTCGTGCCTGGTGGTGTGAATGGTCTTGTGTGTATCATGTATGAAAGGTATGTGAATGGCTTGTAAGTCACTGGTTCAGTTTTTTGCCCTTTCAATTATTGACAGTGCATTTCATTTTTGTGAAATCTGTTGTTAATAAAATTGTATATACTGAACTATCACTCGCCCTCGTGCCAAATCCAACCAGTATGTGTGTGTGCTTGAGGAATAGATGGCTGTGCAGAAATCTTTGTCTTTTTAGTCTCTCTGCCAAGGTGTACATTCCATCTAAGAATAACCTACCAACTCTAGATATTGTCGTCAACTAAACACCCATGGGAGTACATGGTGATGTCTCCCTTGTGGATCCCAAAAAGTTATTTTATCCACAATGTCCTGCAAACCTCAAAATGTCTGTCACATTTGCCTTGCAATATTGTGCCTGTCGCGGGTACTTGGCCTCCCAGACGAGTGAGGCACCGTTTTTATCGGGAGACCCAGGGGAACGCTTGGTGGTAGGAAATTTGCATCAGCCCGGTGATGTCACAACATTCTCACACAAAAATGTGTGAAAAAAATGCTTTTTGTCAGCTAAATTTGAGGTTTGCAGGGGAGTCTGGGTAAGGAAACATTGAGGGATGCACACAAGCCATACCTCCCTGTAATCCCCTGGTTGTCTAGTTTTCAGAAATGTGTAGGTTTGGTAGGTTAACCGGGGTGGCTGCGGAGCACCGGTCCAAAAACCCAGGGAACCCCCTTTGCAAAACCAGATTATTTTGAGATAGGCAATTTTGATGTCGCCTCACTACGTTTTGGGCCATTGCCGGTCGCGGGTACTTGGGCCACCCACACAAGTGAGGCACCATTTTTATTGGGAAACCCGGGGGAAAGCTGGGTGATAGGATAAGAAATTTGTGTTAGCCCGGTGTTGCCACAACTTTCCAACACAAAAATGTGTGAAAAAAGTGATTTATTTAGTTAAAATTGATGTTTGCAGGGGATTCTGGGTAAGGAAATGTTGGGGGATCCACGCAAGCCATACCGCCCTAGATTTCCCGGGTGTCTAGTTTTCAGAAATGTGTGGGTTTGGTAGGTTTCCCTAGATGACTGTCGAGGATGGGGCAAAAAACCCAGGTGACCACCCTTGCAAAACCATGTTGTTTTGTGATAGGCAATTTTGATGTTGCCTCACTACTTTCTGGGCCCCTGCCTGTGGCGGGTACTTGGGCCTCCCACACGAGTGAGGCACTATTTTTACCGGGAGACCCGGGGGAACGCTGGGTGGTAGGAAATTTGTGTCAGCCCAGTGATTCCACAACTTTCCCACCCACAAATGTGTGAAAAAAAGGGATTTTTTCAGCTAAATTTGAGGATTGCAGGGAATTCTGGTTAAGGAAACATTGGGGGATCCATGCAAGCCTTACCTTACTGGAATCCCCCGGGTGTCTAGTTTTCAGAAATGTGTCAGTTTGGTAGTTTTCCATAGATGGCGGCCAAGCACGGGGCCAAGAACCCAGGTGACCCACCTTCGCAAAACCAGGTTGTTTTGTGATAGGCAATTTTGATGTCGCCTCACTACGTTTTGGGCCCTTGCCTGTCGCGGGTACTTGGGCCTCCCACAAGAGTGAGGCACCATTTCTATCGGGAGACCCAGGGGATTGCTGGGTGGTAGGAAAGTTGTCTCAGCCCGGTGATGTCACAACTTGCCCACACAAAAATGTGCAAAAAAAGTGTTTTTTTTCAGTTAAATTTGAGGTTTGCAGAGGGTTCTGTGTAAGGAGCCTTTGGGGGATTGACACAAGACATACCTGTCTGGAATCCCCTGGGTATCTAGTTTGCAGAAAGGTGTGGGTTTGGTAGGTTTCCGTAGGTGCTGGCAGAGCTAGGGTTATAAAACTACAGCTAGGCACTTTGCCAATAAAGTGTCATTTTTCACAGTGAAATTGCGTTTTGCGCCGTTTCTTGTTGCGGGCAATAGGCCTACCCACACAAGTGAGGTACCATTTTCCTTGGAAGACTTTGGGGAACGCGGGGTGGGTGGAAATTTGTGGATCCACACAAATTCCAGATCTTTCCACCACAGAAATGTGAGGAAAATGTGTTTTTTGGGACAATGTTTTAGGTTTGCAAGGGGTTCTGGGTATCAGAACCTGGTGAGAGTCTGTCAAGTCACCCCATCCTGGATTCCTCTGGATGTCTAGTTTTAAAAATGTATAGGTTTTCTAGGTTTCCCTAGGTGCCGGCAGAGCTAGGGTTCAAAAACTACAGCTAGGCACTATGCCAAAAAAGGTAATTTTTCATTGTAAAATTGTGGTGTGACCATGTTGCGTTTTGCACCGTTTCCTGTCATGGGCACTAGGCCTACCCACATAAGTGAGGTACCATTTTCCTCGGAAGACTTTGGGGAACGTGGTGTGGGTGGAACTTTTGGATCCGCGCAGATTCCAGAACATGCCACCACAGAAATGTGAGAACATTTAGGTTTTTTTACATTTTTTTAGGTTTAAAAGGGGTTCTGGGTAACAGAACCTGGTATGAACCAGTCAACCCACTCTATCCAGGATTCTCCTGGGTGTCAAGTTTTCAAAAATGTATAGGTTTGCTAGGTTTTCCTAGGTGCCGGCAGAGCTAGGGTTAAAAAACTTTGGCTAGGCACTTTGCCAAAAAAGGGTCATTTTTCACTGTGAAATTGTGGTGTGTCCACGTTGCGTTTTGAGCCGTTTCATGTTGCGGGCACTAGGCCTACCCATGCAAGTGAGGTACCATTTTTCTCTGAAGACTTTGGGGAATGCGGGGTGAGTAGAAATGTGTGGATCCATGCAGATTGCAGAACTTTCCACCACTGAAATGTGAGGAAAATGTGTTTTTTTTTGTCAATTGTTTAGGTCAGCAACGGATTCTGGGTAACAGAACCTGGTGGGAGGCAGTCAAGTCACCCCATAAAAGATTCCCCTGGGTGACTAGTTTTCAAAAAAGTATAGGTTTGCTAGGTTTCCCTAGGTGCCGGCAGAGCTAGGGTTCAAAAACAGCAGCTAGGCACTTTGCTAAAAAAGGGTCATTTTTCACTGTGAAATTGAGGAGTATCAACATTGCGTTTTGTGCTGTTTCCTGTCATGGGCATTAGGCCTATCCTCGCCAGTGAGGTACCATTGTTCTCGGAAGACTTGGGGAACGCATGGTGGGTAGAAATGTGTGGATCCTTGCAGATTCCAGAACTTTCCACAACAGAATTGTGAGGAAACATTTTTGGGGGGCCATTTTTTTAGGTTTTCAAAGGATTTTGGGTAACAGAACCTGGTGAGAGACAGTCAAGTCACCCCATTATATGTTCCCCTGGGTATCTATTTTTCAAAGATGTATAGGTTTGCCAGGTTTTCCTATGTGCCGGCAGAGCTAGGGTTAAAAAACTACAGCTAGGCACTTTGCAAAAAAAGGGAAATTTTTAATTGTGAAAATGTGGTGTGTTCACGTTGCGTTTTGAGACATTTCCTGTCGTGGGCACTATGCCTACCCACACAAGTGAGGTACCATTTTTATAGGCAGACTTAAGGTAATTTATATTTGTAAAGCAACTGTTATTACCTATAGACTTTCAATGTATTTCTGCCTTCCAAATGAAAGACAATGTGTAAAAAAGAAGTCATTTTGAAAAATGACTGATAGTTCTCATGCTAGTATGAGTTTTCCCAATTTTGGAAATGTGCAAATATCTACTGTTTCTAAACTCTATATTTTGTTCCCATTTTAAAAATACATAGATGTCTTTCATACCAAATTTTCCATGTATACATTTTCCCAGAGCAATTGCTATATACCCGCTACATATTAAAAAACCATTGCAAGTCACTGCTCAGTTTTTGACTCTGGGTTCATCGGGGTCTTGGTGAACCTACAAGTCCTATATATCACCACAACAGTAATTTCCCGTGGATGTAATGATATATTGCTTTCAAAGAGCTGTCATAATTAAAAGAAGTTACAGGTAAAAACGTTGACTCAAAAGGCTGTTTTTTTCAACTAGTTTCCAATTTTTCTTATATTTAACTGTTAGTTTCTATGAAGAAACCTTGAAGGATCTACACAAATGACACCTTGATGAATTCATAATTGTATCTACTTTAAAAAAATGTATAGCTTTCCAGGATCCATTATTGCTTTTATTCCCATTTCTACCATTAACAGGAAGGAGGTTGAAAGCACAAAAAATTGCAAAAAAAGGCTATGTCCCAGAAAAATCCCAAAACTGTGTACAAAATGTTGGTTTTCTGACAAAAGTCTGTCATTCCCTAAAAGCTGGGAAAATGCCAATTGCAGCCCCACAAACCCTTTTTTGATACCATTTGCAGGGAAAAATTCAGACACTTTTATTTGCTGCACTTTTTTCCCATTTTTCCCCAAAAAACAAAAATGTAGCTATATTTTGGCTAATTTCTGGGTCCCCTCCAGGGGAATCCACAAACCCTGGGTACTTTTGAATCCCCATGATTTTGGAAGAAACGGACGCAAATTTGGCGTGGATACCTTATGCGGTCAAAAAGTTACAGGGGCCTAAGCGCAAACTACCCTAAATAGCCCAAAAAAGGCTTAGCACAGGAGTGGAAAAGGCCTAGCAGCAAAGGGGTTAATGTGGGGAGTTGTGGCAGGTTACAACCACTCTCCTTGAGAAAATTGCCACTTACATTGAGAAAGCTGCCGCTCAAGTAGAAAATATACTTGAGCAACAGCAAGAAGCAGCACCCTTATGCGCACCGAGTTATGTCATTTGAGTTGATTTCACAGCCCAGGGCAAGCTCAGGTGCTAAAAATCAGCGCAGTATACCGAAATGTCACTGCTTGCGGTACTCTGTGGACTGTCACAGAGTTTTTAGGCAACTCTGCGTAATTCTGTTGAGTGAAACTCCACAAGTTCTGCCCACCTCTAGCTGAGACATACCTCTTTAAAGAACGTTATATCACAACTTAGAAGATCGGTTCTATACTATCCAGCTACCCTCCAAACACTCATTGACTGTTTGCTCTGACACTTTAGGGAAAGCGCTCCCTTGGCTTTCTTCTAGGTTTGCGCTGTACACTAAGGTGGCTAGATGTCTTGGATTTGCCTGGATAATGTAGATTTTTCACAGCCTACTGAAAAGAAAATCTGGATTTCATTAAAGACACGGAGGCCAAGATTATGCAATCTCCTTTTATTGCCAGATCACAAAGCAGCAACAATTATAAAGAGTTTAGAACATTGAGAACATTCTGAACATCTCTATGTAACTCAGCACCAGGCAGCCATCTTCCTTCTTTTATTGGCGCTGCGAACGAAGTAAACTTTAATCTTATGAAATTCCTGTCGAATTCATCCAAGAGAAGAAAGGTTACATCTATAAACGAAATTGTCACTCTGAAAGAAAGAATAGATAATACATTAGTTTACCCGGGCGGGTATAAGTGGTGGTATAATCTTAGCCTCCGTGTCTTTATTAAAATCCAGATTTTCTCTTCAGTAGGCTGTGGAAAATCTACATTTTATGCCATGACACGGAGGCCAATATTATGCAGGTTTAAAGTGCATTCAATACATTGTCAATCACATTAGACATAGGTTTAAATTAGCAACTCTTAAACATGCTCTCATTAGACCAGACGGCTGCCCTTAAGATGTCTTGCAAGCTCCCACCCAGGGTGAAAGCTTTGGAGGCCGAGGCCCCTCTAAGAGAATGAGCTCCAAAAACAGTGGTATCTACACCTCCTTCAGACATAACATCTTTCACCCACCTAGCTAAGGAAGGGGAAGGAACAGCTTTGTGAGGATTTCTGTGAGATATAATAAGTTGCACCACGCCTTTCCTCAAATTAAGGGTCCTCCTCTCATATTCTTTCAAACATTGGACCACACACAAATTAGGATTACCATGAAAGTAGGGATAGAAAATGGTGGAAGAAAGAGTTTTAGTCCTTCTTTTAAGATAGAAACAAACTCCTTTGGGCTGATAAGCCTTACTGTTAATGTCCAGAGCTCTAATATCAGTCGTACGTCTAAAGGAAACCAGGCATAGAAGGGTGGTGAGTTTATAAGAGAGTCTTTTGAGTGACAAATGACGATTATTACCCCAATTGTCTAAAACTTGAAGGATTAATTTAACATCCCATAGAGAGGTGTACTTTGAGACCTGGGATTTAAGGACCCTAATGCTTCTCATAATTTTCCTCATTAAGGGACTTTGACCTACAGGAAGTCCATCTATTAAGGGGTGACCAGCAGAAATAGCTGACCTATAGATGTTAACTGTCCTATAAGATAATCCAGAATCAAATAATTCCGTAAGATAGTTTACTACATGTACTACATCAGTTGAAACGGTATTGATATCCCGTTGAAGACACCAGCAAATCCATTTATTCCATGCCAGTCTATAAGCTTTTCTTGTACCATAGGCCCATGACTCAGATATGAGTCTGAAAGCGTTTGGTGAAAGGCCAGGGATTTCCCACTGTGTCTGGAAATCTTCCAAGCCATCAGTGTGAGGGACCCTTCTTCTATTAGGGGATGTATTTCTCCTTGAGGGCCTAAGAGTAGGGTCTTGAATTGAGGGATTAAAAGGGGAAAGTCTATTGACATTTCTAAAATTATAGGGAACCATGCCTGGGATCTCCAAAGTGGGGTAACCACTATTACTGTTTCTCTGAATCTCCGGGTATGTAAGAGGAATCTGGGTAGCATGACAAATGGCGGGAAGGCATATGGCCTTAGACCTCTCCAGTTCTGTAGGAAGGCATCCACGCCAGCAGATTTAGTGTCCGGCTTCCAACTGAAAAAGTGAGTCAGTTAGGTATTCTGTCTGCCTGCAAATAGATCCATGTCGAAGAGACCCCAAAGGTAATTGATGTAGAGGAATATTTCCCTGTCTAATTTCCAGTTGCTGGAATCTCTGAAATTTCTGGAGAACCAGTCGGCTACTCCATTGCTGAGACCAGGTATGTGTTGTTCTACAACATTAATACATCTGTTCAAACAGTAACCCCAGAATTCCTTTGCTAAGTCCGCTAAGTCTTTCGAGTGTGGACAGCCCATCTTGGACACATATTGGACTGCTGAGATGTTGTCCATGCGAAGCATCACACAACATTTCATCCTCTCTTGAGTGAAACTCCGGACTGCAAAGGAGCCCGCTAGGAGTTCCAAGCAGTTGATGTGCCCGCCGCACCTTGGGCCCCAACCCTCTAAGCTTGTGTCTGAGTTTATCAGTAGATCGGGCTCCTCCCCGAAGATCGCTCTCCCATTCCAAGCCTGTGCGTTCTTGAGCCACCATTCTAATTCTTCCCTTGATTCTTGATCTAAGGACAAGATTTGGGAGTATGAATGATTTATATGTAGACATTTCCTTTTCAGTCTCTGAAGGGCGCAGTAGTGCAGATGACCGGGGAATATGTTTTGGATGGTGGAAGATAACAGGCCTAGGATTTTCGCTTGCTCTATCAGGGAAACGCTCTTTGCTAGTAGGATTTTCTTTATTTCCTTTCTCAGTTTTTTTAACTTGTCTCTGGGAAGGCGAAGTTCCGTGTGAAGGGTGTCTACCACGAAACCCAAGAATTGAGTATCTTGTGCTGGGATGAGGCAAGACTTTTTCAGATTTATCACAAATCCCAATTTTTCTAGTATTTCTATTGCCCATTGAGCATGAAGGGATACGATTTCTTTTGATTGACCCATCAGGAGGATGTCGTCTAGGTAGATAATTAGTCTTACCCCTCTTGCCCTTAGCCATGCTGCTATCGGTCTGAGTACTTTTGTGAAGCACCAGGGTGCTGAAGAGAGACCGAAGGGGAGACTTGAGAATTTCCATGTCTTGCCTTGCCATGTAAAACGGAGGTATTTTTGATGAGGAGGCCAAATGGGGATAGTAAGATAGGCATCTTTGAGGTTAGTCTTGTTAGCCAATCCCCTTTTCTTAGGATGTCCCTTAGGAGATAAATGCCCTCCATTTTGAAGTGTCAGTAAACTACCCATTTGTTCAAATCTTTTAAATTTATGACAGGTCTCATCTCTTTGTTCTTTTTCTCTCCCAGAAATATGTTGCTGATAAATCCACCCTTGAGGTGACTTGCGTCCTTGATGGCACCCTTGGCCAGTAAGTCTTGTACCTCTTTTGTTACTAGATCTGAGTGTTCTCGGGAGAATGTGATTTCCCTTGGGATTTTCTTTTGAAAGGGAGTGTCTATGAATTCTATATGATACCCTTTGACCGTTTGTAAGACCCAGGGGTCTTGTGTCACAGTGTCCCATTTTCCAGAGAATTGGGCCAGTCCGCCTCCCACCTTTATGGGGGAAGGTAAATGATCTATGGGGTGACGTACCTGCTGAGAATCCTCTCTGTCTTCTGTCGCCTCGATTGTTCCTGAAGCGACCTCCTATCTGTCTTTGTGGATAGAAATTGGAGTAGCCAAAGGCATGGAAGGATCTATTCCCTCGTGCATTGTAGGGCCTGGAGGAAGCCATACCTCGGCCAGGGAACCGACCCTTCGTTCGACCGGCCCTTCCAAAAACACGGTCGTTGAAAACTTTTCTGATTTCTTTTTGTGATTTTTGAATGGAACTGAAAATTCCAACAAATTTGGGCATTTCCTTGATGAAGTTATCCCCAAAGAGTTGCCCTTGAGAAGAAGCTCCTTCTTCTTTGTTTGCGAGCTCTATTAGTTTGGGGTCTAATTTTAAAATAATGCTTTTCCTTCTCTCATTGGATAAGGCTGTGTTTCCATTTCCAAGAAGGCAGACAGCTCTGTGTCCATTCTCTGAGTTCTTTGGGGTCGACTTTGCCATCGGTTAAGTAGGCTGACTCAGCCATCTCAAAGATTTTTGTAAGCGGTCCAATAATGTCAAGCAGCCTGTCTTGGCAGGACTTTAGGCCTCTGTCTAGGCCTCTTCTAGGGTCTTTTCCGCCCTTATTAATAAAAGACCTTCGGGTCTAGTTCGGGTGTCTTAGTAATCATATCTTGGAGAGATGGACGGGGGCAATTGGATCGTAGGCGAGCTCTAACCTCTTTCGGTATCTCCCTCCTCAGCCAAAAGGTAATGTATTTGGCAACATGTTGTGAGGGAGTCCATTCGGAAGAAAGGGGATGTTTTATCATTAGGGGGTGGAACATGTTATCCCCAAATGGGTCCAGGATTTTAGACCCAGAGGCCGAAGATGCCTCATCAGATGTCCCTTTTTCCCCGGTGGGTGTGTCCTCATAATCTGAATTGAATTCAGAAGAGCAAGACAAATCAAGTTCTGGTTGATAGGACTGATCCTCATCAGAATCACTGTCACTGTCTATAGGGACAACCGGGCCGTCATGCCCATCCACAGTGTCAACCGGGCCATCATGCCCATCCACAGTGTCGAGCACACTGAGTCTATCACCGGCGTCGTCCGATATCTTTTCAATGACCCCTTTTGACTTTTTAGATTTCTTGCGAGGTTGATTAGATGATGGTCTTTTCAAATCAGATTTATTTTGCCAAAAGGAGCAACAGGTTCGTCAGTGGGTTGGTTTGAAAGACTTTCTATCTTCCTATTGATGGCGTCATCCAACGACCCCATCAGTTTACCTAGAGCCCTATTTACAAGATCCTCTAATTTATCTTGTACTAGTGAATCTAATTCTTTGTTCATGTTCTGATTCTTGTTCATGTTCTGACATTTTCCCCTTTTTTATGATTAATTAATAAATCGTAGTTAATTGTAACATATAAATAAATAAATAATCTTATTTAAGATCTATCAGGATTAATATTAAAGTTGTAAATAACTTACAAATATGAGAATATAGGATATTTGATGTTTTTATGTATAAGGAGCAGAGGCGGGGCGATTAGTCCTAATGAGCCTTGAGTTGAGTCGTTATACGGGGAAAAGGCTTTGAAAGAACCGTTTCTAGGTGCCTCCTAAGGGTCTTTCCTTTAAGGTCGAAAGCGAGGCTTGGTGTGAGGAGGCAAGAAGAAGCAAGAAGAAGCAAGAAGAATCCCCGGTGCGGTCGCGGTGTGAAGAGCGGCCGCACAGGGTATGAGACCGGAGTTTGTTGACCGGAAGGTAGAGGGGGTTCAGTCGCGTTACGGGAGGTTGGCGTGTAATGGTGCCATTACAAGAATAGGTTTGAAAAAGAACTGGGCATTATAGAGGTGCCAGGTCGCGAGTAGGTCTCGAGGTCTCGGGAAGTGGTCTCGAGGAGTTAATGCCGCATTTTTACGGTCGGACCACGAGAAGAGTCTCGAGGTTCGAGGTTTGTGGTTATGTGTGCCATTTGAGTGCCTGAGTCACCAGGGAAGTCGCGCGCATTATTTAAACATCGCGCTTTCAAAGAAATGAGAGAGGCATTATTTGAGTGTCTGCATTATTTGAGCAAAGGAGCATCAGGAAGGCTTGGTGTTCCGTTAAGTCAATTGGTAGAAAGGTGCAATGGAGAGAAAGGGAATATGATTCAAAAGGTGTAAAGCAGGCAGAGGATACGAATAACGAGTTATTCAGGGGTAAGAAGCCTCTTACAATGTAAGGAGGGAAAGTCAGTCAAATCGGAAGTATAAATACAAGTTATAAGGCAAAAATAACAATTATAAATACAAATTATGAACGTTAGTAATAAAGCATTGAGAAGAGATAAAGTAGTACTTATCTGGTGAGCTGCAGCAATAAAAGAAGGAAGATGGCTGCCTGGTGCTGAGTTACATAGAGATGTTCAGAATGTTCTCAATGTTCTAAATTCTTTATAATTGTTGCTGCTGTGTGATCTGGCAATAAAAGGAGATTGCATAATATTGCCCTCCGTGTCATGCCATAAAATCCCAGTGTTTAAGGGACTGTCCCTGTCCCAACACTTAAATACATGTCCCTGTTTCTGTGGAAGGTTGTGTGAAAGCAGACATTAATTACTGTTAAGTGCATGTTCTCAATGTCTCTGGCCCTCTTCTCACAACATAGGCAGAAGTTGAATTTTTAAAGAGCCACAGCTGTTCTGCATCTTCTCATTTACCCAGCACCAGTGCTTCAATTAGGAAAAAATAAGTGCAGGTACTCACCAAATTGAGCCATGGAGATTGGGTGGAGCTAGAGGTGGGCTGAAGTGGCAAACATCTAATGGGATCAAGTTCAATCGTGGGTAAATTGGGTGCGATCCAGCGCTCCTATTGAAAAACTGTCTCACAAACGCTACCTATCAACTCAATACTCACCATTAATTATGATACACTTATACAGGCCCATAACACCAATGAGACAATTTTTGTGCAACTGAATCTAGTGGTGTGATTATTAAAACTATTCACATAATATTTACAATATTATATACAACTGCAGTTTATCATCTTTTACCATGGTTTTCAGCATTTGTCTTTTATCAGACCACTTAAGGCGATTGGATCAACTGATAGTAACTAGACCATGAATAAACAAGACGAGCTTGTCTTTTCAAATCTAATTTTTATTAATTTTATTCTTCATAAAGAAAAAGCATTTACGTTTTAGAATCTTTATTTTATAAGCAAATAAGAAAGCAACATTTTAATAAGGAAATGAATTAATGAACTGACATTAATTAAGCAAATTCAGAAACATGAATTATTAGCAATTAACAGTTTCCATTCCCTAAATCTATTTCCCTGACTATTTCTCACTTCGCCTGACAAGGAAAATATCATTTAAAAGTCTGCTATCCTTACGTGCGCCAAAAGTCAAACAGCACGTCACGTCATTCAGGATTCGGGAAGCAAGAGAGAGTTAATTCCCTGACCCAAGTGTCAGTTTTTATACCTTTTTCTCTAGCTAAACTTTCTACATTTCACATTCCTTAGAGCGAGTCCAAGCTCCTCATTGGCTGTCCGGTGTCAGACCACGATAAAGTAAAATACATCATCTCCGATCCTCGACCAAGTCCAGGCTTCACATAAGTCCTATTGTCTTTCATTTCCACAATATTTGGCTTCCTCAAAAGAGTAACTTTTCTTCGAGTCTTGTACATTTCACTTCCTAACCTTGGCAGACTTTTACAAATCCTGTCCTTGAAGCTTATTCTTCATGTGCACGTTCAACTTGACCAAAAACTGTTTTTCAATTAATAATGTCAGTGCAGCAAAAATCCTCACAGCTGCGTAAGTGCCAATACTTCACTCTGGACAAGGTTTCAGGTCTGCTGTGCTGTCAGCCATATTTCTGTGCCACCTTTTAGGCCTCACTTTGGAAACTATTATTAAACAAACACAAAACATTAATTAATTAAAGAATTGAGACCCATTCTGTTACCCGCCCCCCTACTAATAATTAACCCTGTTAATTATGTTATCTAGCAGAAGCACAGTCAGGCAGCATCATATTTACTCTTCCTGCAGGAACTGCACAAACTCCAGGAGCTTTTGTCACAGAAAGACATAACATAAGCACACATAATAAGCACATGCCATTAGTTAAACAGCCGCATTTAATACTGACAAAGAAAATAGACAAGGTTAGTTTATTATTTTCTTCTTTGCGTTTGCAACATAAAGCACATTAGTTTATCCCACGTGTACTGATGTTTGCATTTTTAAACTACGTTGATTAATAACTTCACCACATGCTTATTAGTTTGATTATTCATTATGGGAGATTAACTTTACAAGTTAGAACAAAATGTTGTTCTTCACCTTGGTCCATCAACTCCCTCATCTGGTGATTTCAAAACCACCAAACATTATCCAAAATTTATACATTTTCAACCCTTGAACATGTTTTGGACTTTCTTAATATTAGTATTTCTAAACTTTAGATTCATCTGTTTTTCTGCATTTTTCATATTGAGTTCTCCGAAACTCTTCTAATTCTATTTCTTTTTCTTTTCTGAGTTTGTAAATTCTTTTCTTTTCTATTAAGTGTTTTCTTCTCTTGTGTATCATGCAACTAATTTTTAACAAAAGTGTCATTATAGCTATGACTATTAAAGGAAACACTATTTTACCTATAATTGAACCACCAATCTCTTAAATAGGGTACTATTTAATTGTGTAACTCAGTAATATTCTTTATATACATTTCTATATTCTGACTTTTGTCAGGTATCTAAGTACAACAATGTTGAACATGCAAAGTCCCACAAACTCCTCCTTCTTTTGCTAGCAAAATGTCTAGGGCAAGACGATTTTGCATTACCATGGTTCTCATGGCGACAAGTTCTGTATCTACTAATTGAAATCCACTTGCAGTGTCTGTTGACAATCTATCAACAATTGTGGACATTTTTCAAATTTTGTTTGGATTCAGGGTTATTCCTACCATAGGTATTAATGCACCAAATATATCTCTCATTAGTTCTGAAAAGCTTTCCCTTCTAAATCTACTCAAGTGATTACCAATTTCAAATGAACCCTTTGCATTTCTATCTACATGAAAACATTTTGGAAAAACTAAACCTATATAACAGGTCCCATACCAGTGGTCAGGGAGATTGTAATAAGCTTGTTTCCCTCAAATAAAATACATTCCAGGAAAAATTGGATCTTTGCCTCCTTTAAATCCCCAACCCCCTATCATACGATAAGTGTCTTCACATTGACTTGCACCAACAAAATATTTATCATACAAAGTATTATTCTTCTTATACAAAATTTTCCACTAACAGGTTTATCTATATGAATTGCAACAATTTCATTTCTACCATTAAGCTTTTCATCTTCCATCTGCCAAAATTTAGACTTAGTCTGTTTCACCATCTCATTTCGTTTGTAATTTGCCCTTCTCTCTTCCACCATATTTAAAAACGTTTTCTCTTCTGTTCCCAATTTACATGTTAAATAATTTCTAAAGGCATACTCATAAGTAAGTTCACTAGTCACTAGGAAAAATTCCCTCATCTGTTTAGCATATTTCACTTTATTTAAGCTATTTTCAACTTTTACGTTTGCAAAAATCTCATCAAAGTCTGAATAATAGTGCTCTAAACGTCCAGTTTGATAAAACAAACTAGCTATTACACTACATGTTATACCATAAGTAAGAGGAAGCATATTATATGTGACGCCCTCTGACACAAAAGTTGGTAATTTCACACAAACATAGCAATCTTTTGCGTTCATCACCTTAACATATTCAGATAAAAGTCTTGAGAAGGTATTTCTAGAAAAATCTCCCACAGATCTATCTTGATGAATCTCTGGTTTATGTACAATAACTTTATCAGGGTCATCAATTTTGTCATGTTTGACCACAACTTTACTAGTCATGTTAGCTTTATACATCTCTTTATCTATTCCAAAAGGAAAAATGACAGCTAAAATTAACCAAACTAAAATTATCAAAATTACACATATTAAAGACAATTTGCAACATCTTTTGAGAATTGAGCATCTCGAATTATTATTATAAGAAGGCATCTTTACTTAAAAAAAAAAAATTGAAAAATTACTAAATATACTCCCCTCTTGTTTTTAACAGATAACTTTGTTTTCTAACAGCTTTTCTTCGACCTATGTCATACATCAAATGTGTTTTTCAGCTAACACAATTTCTTCGACCTTGTGTCTCCTAACACAATTTCTTCAACCTTGTGTCACTTAATGAACAAAATCAATCATTATCACTTGCATCATCTACATTTCCTTGACTACTATTTACCTCTACTACTGGTGGTATGATTATGTAGGTCCACTCAGTTGACTTGTACTTTTGGTTTGGCTTTATCACTCTTTCTGCCCTGCTGCTAATCACTTCTATTTTCTTTCCTGCTTGTTTTCTTTTAATTGAATCTTCTTCCTTTTGACTTGTGACCTCATTCACTTGCTCTTTTGCTTTATTCACTAATTTAAACTTTAGGCCGTCATTTTCATTTGGCCAATTATCTCCTTTTCTTGATAATTTTCTCTTTGGTTCTGCTAAATTGTATTGCACTCTCCAAGCTCTTTTCCTTGACCGTTTCATTTTTGATTCATCTCCACTTTCATCTGTTTCACTTTCTGTGTTATTAGCTGATTCATTAATAATCCGTTTTATTGTATCAGATTCTTCTCTAGATCCAGGTACTTCTTTACTCGGCAGCTTCACTCTGTTAGGAACAGCATCTTTAAAGCTGGTACTTTGAATTTCTTCTTGTTTTTCTTCTTCAATTACTTCCAATTCACCAGTTTCAGAATCTTCGTTCCTTCTTCCAGAGCTTCCAATCTGCTTTTCAATACTCTCCTGATCTTGATCTTGATTCACTTCTTGTTCAGTTTCTGCTCCTTGATCTAGCAGATCTTTAACAATTTCTTCTTCAGAATCTTGTATCACAATTTCTTCATTTTCTTCATTCAATGCTTCATTCGCATTTGAATTTTCCAGATGTCGACTTTCTTGTCGATCTTCAGAATCTGAATTTCTTTCAGGTTCTTCTTCTGAATCTGAATCGGTTGTTGTATCACCTTTGTCGTCAGGATTCTCAGGTGCTGGCACTCGTATGGTATGGCTAGCATGAATCCATATTTTCAGTCCCCTACACTTTACTGCATTTGTTGTGACTAGTATCACCTGTCTTGCCTTTTGCCACCTTGGTACTAGGCAATTTCTTCTTCGGTGTACTTTTGTTCTCACCCAGTCTCCTGGTAACAGATCATGAGCTTGTTCTTTCTCTTTTGTAATTACTTCAGTTCCCACCTGATGGAACACAGAAGTCACCACATCAGATAGATTTTTGCAGCAATCCATAATGATGCTATCATTAATGCTCAACAGTTTATCAACTGGAACAAATGCTTGCCTCATGACCCTGCCCATTAAAATTTCATGAGGACTCAAACCTGTCTTTCTATCTGGAGTACTTCTCAAAGACATCAAAACAAGTGGAAGGCATCTGACCACTTCATTCCTGTTGCTAAACACATTTTAGCTAATCTGTTTTTTATTGTACCATTCACTTGTTCAACAACACCTGATGCTTCTGGCCTGTAAGCCCAATGTAATTGTTGCTTTATATCCTGTGCTTCACAAATCAATTTTATCAATCTGTTTTAAAAATGTGTGCCGCGATCTGTCTCGATCGTCACCGGAAAACCATACCTCGGTATGATTTCTCTCAAAAGCAATTTTGCCACTGAGGAAATAGAAATTTACGTGGCCAATGTGTCCCCTGCATGTACCCCACGTTTAGTGTATGTTCATGTCACCCATGTATTTTCCCTCTCGTGCCTGTAATAATAATGCCTCTGCATTTCCGTCCCACATTAGAATGTCAGTTACCAAGCCCTCCATGAAAGAAACGTTAATTCTGCCCTGAGGCCTATGTTGCCAATGTATTTGCATTGTGCATGTTTAAAAGTCGAAATGAACCCGTTTTTGTGGCTCAGCATGAGCCAGGACCCGAATTCAGGCTCCATGCCTCCAGACACCCTGAAAGCTGTAGCTCAGCTACGTATCCCTGACCTCTCGCATACTTTCTGCTCAGCCGAGAGGCGCCCAGCCCGGCCTGCCAAGACAGTATTCTGCACACCGTTATCTGCTTGCTCCACAGAAACACATTCCTGCTTAGTGAAGAAGGTAAACATGACCCGCCTGCAGAAGATAGGGCCTAGCCTTCCTGTCTCCATTTAAGTGATTTACAGAGCTTGCATCCATAGAAAGCCCATGGCCCCCACGCAATGCACGAAGAAATATATCCACACACTTGCTCTTGGTGATGAGCAACCTTTGCTCGAGCGACCTTTACTTCAGACAATACATCCTCCAAACTCAAGATATCAGATAATACCAGACATGCAGGTCGTCCCGACACTGAAGGCTTCTCTACTAGATCGAAAGTCAGCTCCCCCCGGCTTCCCCCAGTTACACGTTAATTGTACGTCATGACCAAGTTGCGCACACAAGTAGGGTAAAGGTTCCAGCTGACCATACAGACCCCCTCCATGTATCCACCCACCTATGACTCACCTATGACTCCTCAAGTGAACGCCCACATGTACGCCTTCTTACACGCCTTTTTGTACGCCCATGTGCTCTTATCTCACTCTTTCTCTTGCTCTGCCTGGAGCGCTCCTCCTTCTCTATGCAAGTTAATGTATCTTCCATGTATAAATATTGTACTCTGTGAATAAAGTTCAGAAGACCCTTCCTGAACCTGAGTGGTGATGGAACCCGATTCTCCCTTAACTCGAGTTACTGAAATAAAGCCCTTTTGAATCGAACACCACGGACTCTGCCTCTCCTTATATGCACGACCCATTGTTCAAGTATAGAAATTCCGACAGGGTAATATTTTATTTACCACATAATTCTGGCGCCCGAACAGGGACTAGTCCCCTTCCCCACGCGCCGGTGATGTAGGTTCAGCCCTTGCCCCCTTCTACAGCCGTGACGGACTTCAAAGTGTACACGCCAGCGGGACTTCCTGCTTACTCCCTCAGGCCCACGAGGAGGACGGACTGCGACCAGGCATCCACACGAGGCGGTGAGGATTACGGATCATCCCAACCAGAGCCCAAGCCGTGAGAGAGCAAGGTCCGAGGTATCCAGAGGCCCACCTGTTCCGAGGCGCATGCGCAGCACCGCAGCATCGAGTACCGCAGTATCGAGTTTCCGAGGCCTTCAAGTTCTGCTTCCCGGTGAGTACTGTTACTACAGGGAACGCATAAAGTTTCAAGACGGGTTCATTTATTTGAGCTCGGTAAAGACGTGTCCGTTTATACAGGCACGGTAAAGACGTGTCCCTTTCGGTGGGCACGGTAAAGACGTGTCTCTTTACGAGACCGGTATGGCTGTACTGTATTCCAGTGCATAGAGTAAACTGTTTTCAAGTTCATGTTTTTCCCCATGTATTAGTTAGAATGCATCTGTCTTAGTGTTTTGGTGTTGTAGTGTGAATGATTGTTTCAGTCAGTCTATTTTAGTGTATATTGTGTTTTCATTACGTTAGTTTCAACATGCCACTGTTCTCGAAATTACGTCAGATAGGGACCAGGAAAGGGATACTCGAAGAGTCAGTTCCCGTCCCGCCTAGAGACACACCTGGTCATTTTATGTACAATAAACATGGGCTAGATGCCATATTGTTTTTAGACTTATGGGTAGATTACACAAAGGATGTAGAGGAGAAGTACAGATGGCCTGCCTCAGGAACATGGGATTCTGAATGCATTATGAAAGTAGAGGAAGCGCTGTGGAAAAGGAAAGTAAGACCGTCTCAGAAAGATGCCATTGAGTTATGGCATAAAGAGTCACATAGGAGGGCAGAGAAAGAATTCCACCAAGCAGAGAGAAGTAAACAAGCAGCGGAAAAAGCCAGAGAAAAAGAACTGCGGGAGGAGGGGGAACGGGTCAAGGCAGAACAGGCTGAAATAGAAAGAAATGCCCTCGTTGCTGGTATTTATCCCGTCCTCTCAGAAGAACTAGCTAGAGTGACCCCCTCAGAAATACCCTGTAGGTCGTCACCACCACCAGTACCCTTTAGAGTACGTAGAACGAAGCCGACAGCAGCTGAGGCTTTTATTTCCTCCTATCTAGAAGAGCCTGCACCGGACTATGTAAATGCAGGGTTCCCTCCGCCCCCACCACAGGATCAGCTCATACAGCTTCAGCTTTCGCAGGTCGTGAAAGACGACGTAGGGCCCGGGGCAGTGGGAGGGCTAGGGCCACCGCCAACGCCACGAACACCGCCAGCGACACGAACACCGCTAGGGCTAGGGCCACCACGAACGCCACAATCGACATCAACACCATTTAAGTATTCTGTAGGTGTAACAATCCCACGTTGTATATACGATCCAGTACCAGGAGAGGGTACAATGCTCGTCTTTTCACTAAGATTAAGACATGCCGTCGACTATTTGAGAACATTACGAGACATGAAGGAACACCTAGATAACATATACCGTTTCATTAGAACGGGGGAGGGACCCGAGAGTATAGAAAAGGCCATGGAACACAGAAAGGTGGAGGTTAAGAACATCATTCTACGTTTTATGATTAACTGTCTGATCAGGGAACAAGACCAACCAGACAAAGAAGTAAAGAAAGGTCTGATGGATTGGAGTGACAACATAGCTGCCGGTCGGCATGACAGACAGGGACAGACAGAAAGTATGTACAGGAAAATACGAAAGGAGATCTTAGAAATACACAGGGAAGAGTCTGACGGAAAGTATGAGTCGTCAACGGAAGATATTGAGCCAGAAAACGAGGAAAAGGACAAAATAAATTACGTAGGCAAAGCACAACAGTTTGACAGGCCCAAGTGCCTCGACTACCGCAAACAGGGACATTCTATAAAAGAAAGATTTTCCCTTGAAAATGTATTCCAAGCTACTGAAAAAGCCCTGAAACGATGGGTAGAGAACGAGCGATCCCACACCCCACACGAAAAGGAATTGGTCCGGTCAGCCGTCCAATGGGTGTCCAATTCTAACATATATAGCAATGATATAGTGGCCCAGACTTTCTTGAGCCTTCCGCCGAACGAGCAGCGTTTGGCCGGTATTTACATGGTTCAGCATTTGATAACGTTGTATGAGAGTCAATATTCTGATCCCGGTCCATTGTATAAATTACTGGACGACATAGTTCTAGAAAGATGGACAGGCTTAGGCACTGATTTAATTAATGTCATTCTGGATCAACGACATAAGTACTTAACTTCTCTGACCACATGTATGCTTCCCGCCCCACACCACGACAGAAAGCACTTATACATAGACAGACAGAACCCCCTGCGAGAGGTACATCCCGTCAAAAATACAGCGGGTGAGCTTCAGCGAGTGTATGTTTACACACCCTTGACGAAATTAGAAATACTGGAAATGAAAAAGATGCTGCCCTGCCATGATAAAGACCCGGGGGGATTTCACCGTGAATTTAAGGACATTCTCCGCATAGGGGATTACACGTACGCTGACATTATAACATTATTGAAAGTACTGTTGCCTGCTGGTATTTATGAAAAGCTTAAGGAAAAAGACTGGGAGGTGGGAGAGAAAAAGTTAAGTTGGGCAGAATTGGAAGCAGAGGATAAAGACCGGCACCCTGGTGTTGGTCTTGGGGACAAAGCTAAAGCACTACCTGAACTCCTGATACAGGTTTTGTCAAGATTATTGATTACTAAAAAGGAAGACTGGGATGCTATTTCAGCCTGTAAACAGAAACAAGACGAGGACACAAGCGATTTCTATTCCAGATTCGAGAAATGTTTTACTATTAATAGTGGCCTTAAGACCAGTAGCGAGTCATATCCTCACCTTTTCGTGAGCAAATTAGTAGAGAATTCCTTACCCCAGATCAAGAATAGAGTACTGAAGGTTGAGAGTACTTGGCAAGCAAATAGCCCTTCGCAGATGTTGCAAATGTTACAATATCACCAGAACAGAATTAGAGAGGAACAGGATCATGAAAAGAGACGCATGAAAGATACGAAAATGAAAGTGCTGGTTGCCCAAACGGTAATGCCAATGCGAACAAAAAGGGCACGACACTTGTTAATGGGAACTGTAATTATTGCAAACAACCAGGTCACTTTGTAAAAGATTGTGCCGTCCTGAAACACAATATAGCTACAGGCAAGACAAAAGAACGACCGCATCCTCCTAGGCAGAATAGCATCCCACAGAACACGCAACAGACAGTAGCGAATTTTCCACCCCCACCACCACCTGCCACACAACATGCCACACAACAAATGTATCAGTACACACAGTCGGACTATCCAGAATACCAACAGTTCTCATGAAACAGCCTAGAGAGGGAAGTTGGCTTGCCCCTTATTGAGGTTCCTGTAGATCAAGAGGGTCCCTATGTACATAGTCGTGTATTGGGAAAGGACAGAAAATTTCTGATTGACACAGGGGCGAGCAGAACTACCATCAGCCATGACGAGGTTCCAGGGGCACCCCTTTCAGGCTCACAGAATGTTTCCCTGGGATTTTCAGGAAAGCCTATTGTTAACGAAGTATCGAAACCAGTTTCCCTAGGAGTTGGTCCATTGTCACGTACCACAGACTTTCTACTTACTAAGTCATGTCCAGAAAACTTGCTTGGTATAAAGACATTAAAAGAACTAGGAGCAGTTATATGTTGTTCTCCGGAAGGAGTACGACTGTTCTTACGTGATTTTAAAGGACATTATGTGTTGAAGGATTTTGACCACAGACTCCAGAATGTACCACAGCACCTATGGGCACAAGGTCCGACTGACGTAGGTTACATGCACATTACACCACAATGTGTCACTCTCAAAACAGGAATAGTACTACCACGTATCCGACAATACAAGTTACCACCTGATGCCGTAGTAGCCTTATTGAAAATTGTTGACGAACTCATTGCACAAGGGGTGGTAGTGGAGACTGACTCGAATGTATGTAATTCACCTGTCATCCCTATTCTTAAACGAACAGACCCTAATGCACCACCTGTTTACAGACTAGTTATTGACCTTCGGGAATTAAACAAATGCATAGTCCCTCAATGCCCAGTGGTCCCAGACATTTCTTCATTACTGACTGCTATTGATTCTGAGGCAACGTTCTTTACTGTCATTGACTTAAAGAATGCCTTCTTTAGTGTCCCAATTCATCCAGATAGACAGTATCTCTTCGGATTCAGTTTAAATGGACACAGCTTTAAATTTACGAGAGCTCCCCAAGGTTTTACGGAGAGTCCTAGCATTTACAGCCAAGTATTAAAAAGACAGCTGGACAGTATTCATATGCCTACCAACACTGTACTGCTCCAGTATGTAGACGACATCTTAATTACAGCACGTTCAGAACCAGACTGCGAAAATGCATCACTGACAGTTTTACACTTCTTGGCAGACAAGGGGCACAAAGTGTCCCCTTCAAAGTTGCAATTCTGTGCACAGCAAGTGGTATACCTTGGACACTTGCTGTCCAAGAGGGGTAGACAGCTGACACAAGAACGTATTCAGTTAATTGCTAACCTTTCACAGCCCAAGACACAAAAGGAAGTACGGGCCTTCATTGGCCTCACTTCATACTGCAGACAATGGATTCCCCAGTATGCCTATCTAGCCAAACCACTCATACAGTTGACAACACAGGAGGCAGCGTCTTCGACTGTCCTCCCTTGGTCACAAGAACATTCCCTGGCATTTGAAGAATTGAAAAGAGCCTTATGTCAAGCACCAGTTTTAGCGACTCCTTGTTACAGCAAACATTTTATGCTTTTCGTCACTGAACGAGATGGAACAGCATTATCTGTCCTCACACAAGATCAAGCAGGAAAACACAAGCCTTGTGCTTATTTTTCTAGTCCACTGGATCCAGTGGCCCAGGCTCTGCCTGTGTGCCTGAAATCAGTTGCAGCAACAGCCCTAGCCATAAGACAGAGTGACTCCATTGTGCTGGGACACCCTCTGACAGTCCAGGTACCACATGCAGTGGAAGTTCTCTTGAACAGGACACAGACACAGCACTTGACTGTAGCGAGACTGACAGGATATGAACTGACGTTATTTCAGCCACACATAGAGATCAGACGATGTAATATTCTCAACCCTGCTACACTTTTGCCCTCAAGTACAGTGGACACTGCACCACATGACTGTGTGGAAGTAATTAATACAGTGACGAAACCAAGACAAGACCTGACAGACATCGCACTGCCAGACCTTGACTTGACACTTTATGTAGATGGTTCATGCATGAGAACAAGCACAGGAGAGTTAGTGGCCGCATATGCCGTGATCACTGATACTGAAGTCATAGAGACACAGAGAATAGACACACTGTCAGCACAAGCAGCAGAGCTCATCGCTCTGACACAAGCCTACATAAAAGCCAATAACTTGAAAGTGAACATATATACAGATTCACGGTATGCATTCAGTGTTGTTCATGATTTCGGAGTGTTATGGAGGGAGAGAGGTTTCTTAACCTCTCATGGGGCTAAAATTCAGCACGGTCCGCTTATTCAGGCTCTGTTAGAAGCAATACATTTGCCTACAGCTATAGCTATCCTGAAATGCAAAGCACACACCAAAGTTACAGACACCATTTCCCAGGGAAATGACCTGGCAGATCGAACAGCTAAACTTACAGCCCAGACACCAGTAGACACGACAAGGACAGAGGTGCCATTACTGACAAAACATATGACAGTCAGGGATCCTTCACAAGATGTACTCGACATACAGACACATGCCACTCCAGAT
Source organism: Lissotriton vulgaris (assembly GCF_964263255.1). Taxonomy (NCBI): domain Eukaryota; kingdom Metazoa; phylum Chordata; class Amphibia; order Caudata; family Salamandridae; genus Lissotriton; species Lissotriton vulgaris. The sequence goes on along the minus strand of NC_141694.1, from coordinate 1,084,814,581 downwards.
GAAATAAAGAAATGGACTGAACAAGGAGGGGTCCAGACTGACCAAGGTTGGATGACTAAAGGCAAAGCTACATGGTTTCTCCCAGACTCTATGGTACAAGTGATCATAAACACAGCACATAGTCCAGCACACTTAGGAGAAAAGGCAATGCTAGACAGCTTACAGAATATCTGGTTTAACAAGCACCTATGTGCAGCAGCGAAACAGAAAGTACGTACCTGTATGATCTGTTGCCAGTTCAATCCAGGCAAAGGCATTCCGGTGGAACAAGGCGGATTTCATCCTCCTGATCATCTCTTTGAAGTCCTCCAGATGGATTATATCCAAATGGACAGATATAGAAGTATGTCCTGGTAGTTGTATGTGCACTATCTAGATGGACAGAAGCGTACCCAGTCCCAGATTATACTGCTGTGACCACCGCCAGACAATTGGTGCGTGAGTTTTTTACCAGATATGGATTGCCCCGTGTCGTGTACTCAGATAATGGCCAGCCCTTCTCTTCTGAATTAATGAAACAAGTGTCCCTTCTGTTAGGATATCAATGGAAGTTTCATTGTGTACGACACCCTGAAGCAGCTGGACTTGTCGAGCGCCATAATCAGACACTTAAGACGAAATTAGCAAAAGTCTGTGCAGAAAAAGGCGTGGATTGGATGGTAGTCTTTTACATGCGTATGGTAGCTCATTCCAGAACAGGCCTATCTCCTTATGAAGTGGTTTTTGGTAGACCACCGAATATGTGGGGTACGCCTATGCCTAAGAAAATAACTGATGTTGACAGTAACATGCTGACAGATTACCTGGCTTCCTTGATGTCTGCACTACTCTCTTGTCGTTCACAGGTTGCCGCCGCCTTCCCTGACAACACTCAAGTCAAGGAACACGCCATCGTCCCTGGAAACTATGTTTATATTCGGAACTTTGATCGATCAAGCCCCCTTGAGCCACGCTGGAAAACGCCGAAATTAGTACTGCTCACCACGAGGACTGCCGTCAAGGTCGAGGGACGCAAAGGCTGGCTTCACGCTCAACACTGCGAGAAATTCTTTGGAGATCCTGGAACTTTGATAAAGACAAAGGACAGTCCGGAAAGTACTAAAGATAGTACAGACTCTAAGCCCCCTTTGCTAGAAAAGACTCTGCAACAGGAATATAGGTCCAAGTTACGATCTAGTAAGTCAGACAGCGTTTAATTGTTTAAGTCCACTAGGTGGTGAATCGGTTAGACAGGTTCCTGACATGTATAAGATCGTAGACCAGAGTAGTAAAAAGAGCAAGATGAGAGAGAAATACTGCAAGATATTACGCAGTAGATGTATAGTAACTCTGATTTTTATGTCTCTTCTGAGTATCACTATCATATGTATCAGCTTGACGCTACATGTTTTCTTTCCTCCTCTTTCTTCACGTATACACTTCTCCATTAATAGCACTGCAGAGCATACATTTAGTGATCTGCCACCCCATGAATTGTCATATCGACTAGCACTGCACAACAACACTTTTATTCGGATGTTGCACCGTTCTCATCAGACCAGCAATGCGACAGATTGCTGGGTATGTGGCCAACTTCCACCTTTTCAAAAGACGAAGGGAGTACTGTCCTTCTTCCCTTTTCCGTTCTCCCACAATGGTTCGTGCGGAGCATGCTTTGCTTTAATGACATCACTAGACAGAAAGTCCACAGTTTCCAAGGACGATTGGATATGGGGAGATTTGAATAAAGTAATGAATGAGGCATGTTTTCCAGACGAAGACGGACTACCCCAAAGGAAGGGGACCGATCTAGAAACTGAAGAGTATGAGCAAGGAAATGCTTCCCTTAACTTTATGATCTTGAATGTTCAGCCCAAGCAAAATGTAGGTCCACCGTTTATTAGAGTCCTACCAGTAAAAGGTGATTTGTGTGTCAGAAAGAAAGGATCGTTACATTTGGGACACAGTGAATGTAATACTGTAGTCGAGTTTAATGATCAAGGAAAGTCTTCCTTCAACACATCTCGCCATTCCTATTTTATTTGCGGTCAGACAGCCTATACACATCTGCCCTTAGACTGGGGTGGAACATGCTATATATCGTTCCTTCTGCCCCCTGTCTTTCTAGCCCCATCCCATTATCATCGAGATTCACGACTAGTGCATGTTAGACACAGGAGGGAGACCGATTCCCCAGTGGTTGATCAGACTGAGACAGCTTGGGAGCAATATACAGATTTCAATAGAGGATTCTTTTTCTTCATAGGTCCCGTCCAAAACAGTAAACTCATACGCAGGTTAACAAGAACTCTAGAAGCAGTAGTGAATGAGACTACAGCTGCCCTGGCGAACTTGACCCAGGAGCAGTCTGCCATGCGACTTGTTGTTCTTCAGAACCGCCTTGTTCTTGACGTCATCCTGGCAGATAGGGGCGGGGCTTGTAGAGTGATCGGCTCCAGTTGTTGCGTGTTTATTCCTAATAACGCGCCATCCGTGTACGCAGCAATAACAAGACTCCACAAGATTGTTCATGAGATACATCAAGACCCAGGCACATGGACTTGGTCCAGTTGGCTCTGGGGTGTAATATCAGCATGGGGATGGAAAGTGTTGTCGTTCCTAGGAATGAAACTGCTTATGATATTCAGCTGCTGTCTCTGTCTGCAATGTGGCCCGGCGATTTGCGGCCTGTGTGCCACTGCCTGTATTCCCCATCCACGTATACAAAAGAGAAAAGACGAACAAATGATGCTGTATGATCAGGTATACGGTCTCATGAATATAGATGTGTCCTGAAGGGCACAGTAGGGGACAAGGAGGGAATGAGGAAATAGAAATTTACGTGGCCAATGTGTCCCCTGCATGTACCCCATGTTTAGTGTATGTTCATGTCACCCATGTATTTTCCCTCTCGTGCCTGTAATAATAATGCCTCTGCATTTCCGTTCCACATTAGAATGTCAGTTACCAAGCCCTCCATGAAAGAAACGTTAATTCTGCCCTGAGGCCTATGTTGCCAATGTATTTGCATTGTGCACATTTAAAAGTCGAAATGAACCCGTTTTTGTGGCTCAGCATGAGCCAGGACCCAAATTCAGGCTCCATGCCTCCAGACACCCTGAAAGCTGTAGCTCAGCTACGTATCCCTGACCTCTCGCATACTTTCTGCTCAGCCGAGAGGCGCCCAGCCCGGCCTGCCAAGACAGTATTCTGCACACCGTTATCTGCTTGCTCCACAGAAACACATTCCTGCTTAGTGAAGAAGGTAAACATAACCCGCCTGCAGAAGATAGGGCCTAGCCTTCCTGTCTCAGTTTAAGTGATTTACAGAGCTTGCATGCATAGAAAGCCCATGGCCCCCACGCAATGCACGAAGAAATATATCCACACACTGGCTCTTGGGGATGAGCAACCTTTGCTCGAGCGACCTTTACTTCAGACAATACATCCTCCAAACTCAAGATATCAGATAATACCAGACGTGCAGGTCGTCCCGACACTGAAGGCTTCTCTACTAGATCGAAAGTCAGCTCCCCCCGGCTTCCCCCAGTTACACGTTAATTGTACGTCATGACCAAGTTGCGCACACAAGTAGGGTAAAGGTCCCAGCTGACAATACAGACCCCCTCCTTGTATCCACCCACCTATGACTCACCTATGACTCCTCAAGTGAACGCCCACGTGTACGCCTTCTTACACGCCTTTTTGTATGCCCATGTGATCTTATCTCTCTCTTTCTCTTGCTCTGCCTGGAGCGCTCCTCCTTCTCTATGCAAGTTAATGTATCTTCCATGTATAAATATTGTACTCTGTGAATAAAGTTCAGAAGACCCTTCCTCAACCTGAGTGGTGATGGAACCCGATTCTCCCTTAACTCGAGTTACTGAAATAAAGCCCTTTTGAATCGGACACCACGGACTCTGCCTCTCATTATATGCATGACCCATTGTTCAAGTATAGAAATTCCGACAGGGTAATATTTTATTTACCACACCACAGTAATTGAATCATTGTGACGTCTTGGAAATGCTTCCACCCATCTTGAAAACAAACAGATTATGACCAAGACATATCTGAGTTTATTGTGAGGTGGGATGTCAATGAAGTCAAGCTGTATTCTGGTAAATGGACCACCCTCCCGTCCTATGGTTCCCATACTCACAAGAGTTTTTCTGTTTGGATTGATTTGTTGGCAGATAAGACATCGCTGGCAAAGAGATTCTGCAATTATTCTGAATTTTGGATTATACCAAGTTTGCCTAAATAATCTGATCATTGAGTCTCTGCCAATATGTCCTGGACCATGGTACATGTGTGCCATGTCAGAAATCATACTGTCTGGCATTACTGGTCTGTCATCTTTGTAAACCCAAACCTCGTCTTCTTCTCTCTGTCTGCATCCTGCTTTTAACCATGTGTCTTTCTCCTCATCATTTGCCTCATCTTGCAACTGTTTTACTCCCTGCCAAGTCTCAACTACAGATGTTAACATAAGTGAGTTCAAAACATGTTCATTTTCTTTTTCCCAAGTAATCGATATATTTTGTTTTGCACAAAATTTTGCTATTGTGTCAGCATATGCATTTCCTTTTGTTATGTAATCCCCGCCCTTTTTGTGAGCTGTGAATTTTACTACTGCAATTTGTTCTGGAAGCTGAATTCCATCAATCAGTCTTTTGATTAATTGAGCATTTCTTATTGGTGATCCCGCAGAAGTTAAATAACCTCTTTGAGACCAGAGCTGGCCATAGTCATGAACTACGCCATATCCATACTGACTATCAGTCACTATGGTAATTTTTAACTCTTTTCCCATTTCACATGCACGAATCAAAGCAATCAATTCTGCTATTTGAGCTGAACAAATTCCTTTGAGACAAGAAGCTTCAATTACTTCTGCAACTGTGCACACTGAGTATGCTGCACTCAAAACACCTTCATCTGTTCTTAAGCATGAACCATCAACAAAGAGAACATAATCTGACTCAGGCAATGGGACATCTTTAATATCCTGCCTTGGTTTGGTGCAATATTCTAATATATCCAGGCATTCATGATCAACCTCATCTCTGATTTCAGTTTCAGAAGTGTCAGGTAATAATGTGGAAGGATTTAAATTCACACATCTTGAAATCGAAACATTATCTGAACCAAGAATAACTTTTTCATATTTTGTCAACCTGTTGTTTGTCAAATGCTGTGTTTTACTTCTGGTGAGGAGAATTTCAACTGAATGTGGCACATATACTTTTACAGGAAATCCCATTATTATTTCTTCACTTTGTTCCAAACGTACACTTGTTGCAGCTACTGCTTTTAAGCAACCTGGTAATGCTTTTGCAACAGGGTCAAGAACAGCTGAGAAATATGCTATTGGCTTTCTCAGTCTTCCATGTCTTTGAATCAGAACTGATAATGCACATCCCTCTCTTTCACTGCAATACAGCTCAAATTATTTTTCATAATCAGGCATTACCAATGCTGGAGCTTCACACAAACTTTTCTTTAACTGTTCAAAAGCTTCTAACTCAGTTTCTGTCAAGGTAATCGGGTCTTTTATGTCTGCTTTTGTCAGTCTCTGCAGTGGTTTTGCAATTACTGAAAATCCACTAATCCATTGACGACAATAACCTACCATTCCTAAAAATATTCTAACTTGTCTCTGTGTTTTTGGAGGTTGCATTGCTTGAATCATTTTAATTATTTCCGTTGTCACTTGTCTGACTCCTTTTGCAATTCTGTGACCAAGATATTTTACTTCTTGTTTGCAAAACTGTAATTTTGCAGGTGACACTTTATGTCCCTCATCTGCCAGATTATTTAAAAGAGTAATGGTATCTGTTACACAGTTATCTCTTGCTTTTGCAGCTACAAGGAGATCATTAATATACTGCACTAACGTAGATTTTCCACGTAAATCTAGATTTTCCAAGGATTTCTTTAGCAACTGATTAAAAATAGATGGACTTTCGGTGTACCCTTGACGGATTCTACACCATGCTAATATACGCTCTTTGAACCGGAACGCAAACATTTTTTGGCTTTCTGGATGCAATGGAACTGTAAAGAATGCATTACATAAATCAATAACTGTATACCATTCTGCATCATGCGGAATCTGATATAAAATTACTGCTGGGTTTGGTACAACTGGGCAACATGGAATAACAATTTTATTAACCTTTCTCAGGTCCTGAACAATTCTGAAAGTTCCATTTGGCTTTTTAATTCCCATAATCGGTGAATTACATGGGCTACTCTCAATTTCTTTTAGAACACCTTGTTTTATGAATTTGTCTATTACAGGAGTAACTCCTGCAATCACTTCTTCCTTCATTTTATACTGAGGAATGTTTGGATAATCTACTCTTGTTTTACTGATATTTTTACTGGGTCTACGTTTTTCATCAAACCCATTTCATCTCCAGTGAAATCCCAAATTTTTACATTCACTGTGTCTTTTAATTCTTCAGGCAAATTATTTTTATCAAACACAGGAAACAATTTACTTTCTTCTGCCTCAACCATTGACATTGTTAATTTGTAAAGACCATCTTCTTCTGGAGTTTGCAGCTCAATACCATCCGGTGAGCAATATATTTTACAATTTATTTTACAAAGTATATCCCTACCTAAAAGATTTACAGGACTGCTATCACAAACTAAAAATCTATGCATGTCTTTAAATTTACCTATTTCAACTTCAACTGGTTCAGTTAGATCTGTTTTAATTTGCTGATTAGCTACACCTACTACTTGGATTTTTTCACCAGAGAGAGGAAGGTTTTCTATTTCCACTGATCTAACAGTAGAACGGGTAGCACCTGTATCCACTAGGAAAGTAATTTCTACATCATTCACTTTACCATTTACAAATGGACCAGATTGATCCACCTCGAGAGTGGCTCCAAGCACACACTCTTCCTCCTCTCTCAGGCACAGTCAGAAGTAATCTTCAGATTCACTCCCTTCATCTTCTTTCATCAGAAATTGTTGAGACACATTCACTCTCGGCGATATGTTTACCTGTTCACCTCCGCTGAATCCTGTTTCTGCACTGTATCTCTGCACATTTACACAGTTTGGAAGTGGCGGTTGTGGTATCTGACTTTGCTGATTCACTACCTGTCGCTGTAGCTGTTGCTGCAGATTTATCTCATTCTGCATCTGTGGATTTAATGATGCATTTTTTACAAAAGTTCTGGGCGGATTCTTACACTCGCGCTTCCAGTGTCCAATCTCTCCACAATTAAAACATGGGAGTTTCTGTTTTAACTCTTCTATATTTCCCATCAATTTTGGTTTAATATAATTACCTTTAAATTTCCCTTGATTCTGATCAACATTTCTGTTTGCTAAAGTTGCTATTTGCTGTTCAGCCACTTTTACCTGTGCCCACATAGCTTTTTCCTTCAGCTTCTTTTGTTTCGCATCCAATTCATCACTACAGTATTTTGCCTTTCTCAAAATATCATCCACTGTGAGTGATTGCCAGCCAACTATACCAGATCTTATCATTTCACCAAATTCAGGTCTTAAGCCATATACAAACCTGTATATAAAATGGCTCATATCCTTTTCACTTAAATGTTCATTACCACTGTATGGTTTAAATACCAGCAGTAATCTTTCATAAAATGAATGTACTGTTTCTTTCGGCTCTTGGGTTGTTCTGTCTATTTTAACCCAATCTACCTCTTTTTGGGGAATCTTGTTTTTTTAAAACACAATTACTTTATCATACATTTTCATTACATCTGGTGAAGGAGCACCTGTGACCTTATCTTGAGAGGGTTCTTCTCTAGGCCAACCTATAGAAATTTTACATTCTGTCCAAAGATCTGATGGGACAACTATGTCATAAAATCCATCAAGATCAACCCACAAGACTTTTGAAACCTTCACAAATCTGTCTACCTGTCGATACCATTCTGCAGGTTTTTCTATAATCGAGGAAAATCATTTGTAAATATCAAAATGTCCTGTCTTGTCCATGGGACATGCACATAGCCTCCTCCTGCTATTTCTCTCATTGGAAACTCATGTACTACTTTTTCCTTTTCTCTGATAGGAAAAGCTAAGCTTGTTGTGTCTTCATCTTTTTTCTTTGCCCATTTTGCTCTCCATTTACTTAATTCACCCCATTTTCTCAGGATCACAATTAAATCTTTTATATGAGTAATTCTTCCTGTGGTATTCATATTTTCAATGTCTTTTTCAGAGAAATCCACTCTATAATTTTTCTGCAAATTGTTCTGTTTGCTTAAATCTACTTCTAATTCAAAAGCCAAATCCTCTAATTGATCATATTTGTTTTTTGTTTTCCATGTTATGCTTTTGCAAATAAATAATAATTCATCATTCTGATATGCCTTCAATCTGTCAGTTCCAATTGTTCCAATTATTAATTCCTCTATGTCTGCTTTCAATTTTGCAACATCAAGTCATTTACATTCTGGGGTTTGCGTTAGATCTATTTTACTCAGACTCTTTTCCGGAGTTCCAAAGTCAGAATCTGCACCAGTTGGAGTTTTACATGACAAACTTGGTTAAAAGTTAAGTCAAGCATTAATATTTTCTCTCTATGTATTTCAGATACATCTGAATAAAAAATTTCAGTCACCTTCTGTATTTCTGAATTTAATGAAACAGTTAGAGCTGAATGTCTAATTTCTTTTTGATCAAACACTGGAAGAACAGGTCCAATTGTTACAGGCACTGTTACTGCTTCCATGCTTTTAGTTAACTGCTGTATTAATTCATTCGTAGAACGAATGTACTCTGAATTGTTTGGTAATTCTTCATACCTTTCTGTTCTATTTCCATTTCTTGGAGTTTCATTCTGAACTGGAGTTTCAGTATAATTTCTATTTTATCCTGATATATTTGAATTACATCTCGATTCTACTCTTTCAGGTGTTTTTCTGTAATTCGGATTTGTTTTAGGGGATGCCTCATTAATCATTTCTCTTGGAGGGGCACTTGGAGAAGTCCATGTGCAAACTGGTTGATAAGGTGGCGGTTTTCTACTATAAATTTCTTCTAATACAGCATCTTCTAAATCACTTTCCTCACTAATATGATTTTTCTTTTGGGTATATTTTTTTCCAGTTACCTCATCAATTAGTCTCACTGGGTGCAAACCATCACACATGTCTGCTTTTCTCCATTGACGCATTCTATCCTCATGTGTCTCTCTATCAAGACCTAATCCTGTTCCTCTTGATATTCCTCTACTCTCTCGTTCTAATTCAAACATTTCATCCTCCCATTCAACTAAGGCTTCAAATTGGGTAGGTCTAGGCTTTGGTACAAGTTCCATCATTCTTTCTCTTAAATTTCCCAAGACCGCTATGTTAAATGAGCCATCTTCCGGCCATGCTATTACACCATTGTTCTCAGTATATTTCATCCAATTTTCAATCCAAAGACAAGTATGATAACCATATTCACCCAACATGTAAGCTGCAGGTGTTTTGTATTTATGAATTAATCTTCCGCTTCGCTTTGAAATTTTCTTGTCAGGTTTAATTTTATTTTTCAATTTCTGAAACCATGAAAGTTTCTTTTTCTCTTTCATGTAATAATAATCCATGTCTTTTAAACAAATTTTTCCTGCTTCGGAAAAGATCGTAATAACTTCCTTGTTATTCCGCAACACCAACCAATCTGTGCGCGAAACTCACTAACTAACCAATCAGGTTAAGCTACGTCACTCTTCTGCTCAACCAATAGAATTACTACTTTTCAGGATGAGCCAATCAGCTGTAAGCTTATCTTAGTCACATGCACGAACACCGTGACGTATGATAGCCAATCACAGCGCGACACTTGTGACGTATGCTACCACTGCAACTGACCCCTCCTTTACAAAAAGGTTTTCACAACGCCATATTTACAAACCTTTCAATAGAATTCAGTTAGTAACACCACAAAAACAAACCATTTGTCTGTTTCGCTAAATAAAGTAATAGCTTTTTCCAAACATTCAAGTATTCTTTCACGTGAAATAGGCGACGCTATTTTCACAGAATATTTAAATTTGTCGATAAAGTAAGGCTACTTTACCCATTCATTTACGCACATTCGTACGGAAAAATCCCTAGCCATGTATACATAAATCTTTAGTAGGACTTTAACCCACTAACAGAAATCCTCACTCGCTAGTAAGATAGACATCGCTTCCTTACCCTTCACTCAAGCTTAGATAAATTCCACTACTCTTTTCACAGTGAGTTTTAAAACAGGACAGAAGTCCCTATACTCAAAGCTACGATTTCATAGACAATCCTCACTATGCATTGTACCATACATACCTAAAATTCCTAAACTTGTGCTGTACGTCCACAACACTTGTGATATACGGCGATACCACTATTTTGAAACAGAACAAATGCACTGTGTAACTTCACCTGTCACACTACTCATGCCGGCACAACCAGGAATTTTCACACTGCTGGAAAAAACTTTTCGACTACATGTAACAACTAAACAAACTTAACAAGTTTTAGACATGAATCCTATGTTTTACCATGTAACATGTCAGTAACCATAGTAACCGAACTCTGCTACCAAGAAATTGATTCAGCGCTCCTATTGAAAAACTGTCTCACAAACGCTACCTATCACCTCAATACTCACCATTAATTATGATACACTTATACAGGCCCATAACAGCAATGAGACAATTTTTGAGCAACTGAATCTAGTGGTGTAATTAATAAAACTATTTACATAATATTTACAATATTATATATAACTACAGTTTATCATCTTTTACCATGGTTTTCAGCATTTGTCTTTTATCAGACCACTCAACTGATAGTAACTAGACCATGAATAAACAAGACGAGCTTGTCTTTTCAAATCTAATTTTGGTCTGGTCGACAAAACCCTCTGCACCGTTGCTCTCTCTCTTGTCACAATTGCAATTGCTCTACGCATGTTCACAGTGAGAGAATTTGGAACATTTCAATTTAGCTAGCAATAATACCTCTGTGCAAAAACACCCAGAACAAATAACATTTGTATTGGGTGCTTAGTGTGTCTTTACAGCATATGTGCAAGTTAATATGCAAATAATCAGTTTTTGCACTTCACCATTTATGTTCAAGTCCCCACAGAGATGGTTTGTTATCATAGTGTTGTTCAAGTCCCCACAGAGATGGTGTGTTATCATAGTGTTGTTCAAGTCCCCACAAGATGGTGTGTTATCATGGTGATGTTCAAGTCCCCACAGAGATGGTGTGTTATCATAGAGATGTTCAAGTCCCCACAGAGATGGTGTGTTATCATAGAGATGTTCAAGTCCCCACAAAGATGGTGTGTTATCATGGTGATGTTCAAGTCCCCACAGAGATGGTGTGTTATCATAGAGAAGTTCAAGTCCCCACAGAGATGGTGTGTTATCATAGAGAAGTTCAAGTCCCCACAGAGATGGTGTGTTATCATGCTGATGTTCAAGTCCCCACAGAGATGGTGTGTTATCATGGTGATGTTCATGTCCCCACAGAGATGGTGTGTTATCATGGTGATGTTCAAATTATTTATTTTATTTATTTATGAGATTTATTGAGCGCACAAATACCCTGAGCTGTCTCGGCGCTTAGGTAGAGTGATAACTTGATAGATGATCATTGATTGAAAAGCCAGGTTTTAACTTGTTTTCGGAAGGGTGTTAAGGATGTGGTGCTTTTTATTTGGTTCGGCAAAGAGTTCCAAACTTTCGCGGTAATAATTGCGAATGATCTGTCACTCCAGGTAGATTTCTTGGTTTTTGTAACCTCGAGGAGATTAGCCGTGGAGGATCGTAGTGTACGTGCTGGTCTGTAGGGGCATAGGAATTTCTTCAGAAAAGCAGGCCCTGTTGCATGGATGGTTTTGAAAGCTATGCATAAGGCTTTAAATGTAATTCTGTGTCTCACCGGTAACCAATGAAGTTGTCGGATGGTTTTAGAAATTGGTTTAAACTTGGGTATTCCTATGATTAATCTGGCAGCTGCATTCTGTACCAGCTGAAGTTTGTTTAGTACCTTTTCTTGCTCATTGACAAGGAGTGCATTACAGTAGTCAATGCGAGACATGACTAGGGTACTAACTAAGGGTTTTATTGTACTTGTGGGAAGATAGGGCAAAACGAGGAAGAGACCACTGTGTTGGCATGATGTACAAATGACAGTTTGTTGTCAAAAATGCCCCCTAAGTTTCTAACATTGGTGACCGGGGTGGGAGGAAGTCCAAGATCTTGTGGCCACCAAGCGGGGGACCAGGTAGGAATGAGATTGCCGAAGACCATTACCTCGGTTTTATCCGAGTTTAGTTTAAGGCAATTCTCATTCATCCAGTTGCTGATTGCAAGCATTCCCTGTTGGAAGTTGGCGGCTACTTTCAGTCCATTGTTGTTAATCGCCAGGACAAGCTGTGTATCGTCAGTGTATGAGGTTACTGCTAGACGATGAGCTTTAATGATCCTCGCCAAGTCAGCCACGTAGATATTAAAAAGTGTCTGACTTAGCGAGGATCCCTGGGGGATACCACAGGGAAGAACAAATGGAGAAGATTAAAATATATCTAAAGCCACGGACTGTTCCCGGTTGGCTAGCAAGGAGGAAAGAAGGGAGATGGCATTTTAAGATACTCCTGTTGCCGTGACCCGGTCGATCAAAGTCGTATGATCGACCGTGTCAAAGGCCTCGGGGAGGTCAAGCAGTATAAGCACTGCAGCACCTCCACCGTCCAGGATCATCCTGATTTCATCGGATGCTTTAATCAAAGCGGTTTCTGTGCCATGTCCCTTCCTGAATCCAAATTGTGAGTCCTTCAAGCAGTGGTTACGGTCAATGAATTCAGAGATCTGGAAGTTCATAATTTTTTCCACGATTTTTGCCGGAAAAGGTAGACATGCTATAGATCTGTAGCTGGTGACGTTTGCGGGGTCGAGCGTACTTTTTTTGATGAGTGATTTAATTACCGTTTTTTTTTCAGATAGAGGGAAAACACCTGAATTGAACATGGCATTAAAGACGTCTGTGAGTTTGTGACTGGCAATTTCAGGAAATATTTTGAGTATTGCTGGAGGACAGGGATCATCGGGGGAGCCTGAGTTGATAGTTATAAGAAGATTGGCGACCAGGTCCGGGGATACCTGGTCAAAATTCTGAAAAGTAGGCTTATTTTTATTAACAACTATGGGGCTTACGGGATCAGGAGAAGGTTTATGACCAGATGGTGAAAGAATGCAATCTGTAGAGGGGGTAGTATGTTTATTGAATTTAGCGTAAATATCGCAGACTTTTTCTTGAAAGTAAATTGCTAGGGAGTCACACATTGATTGGTTGGCATCTGTTGTGGTGGGATTATCATGTCCCGATAGGTGTGGGACAACCTGGTATAGTTGTTTAACTGAATCCTGTGCTGAATTAATTTGATTGTTGTACAATTTGCTTTTTGAGAGATGATCATATGTTTATATTTAGTTAATTTTTGTTTGTAACAGTATTTTTCGTCCGGATCGTAGTTTTGGCGCGATTTCCGTTCTTGCCGTCTACAGCTTTGTTTTTCAAGCCTAAGGCTCTGATTAAACCAGGGAGCCGAATTAGATATTCTATTGGTGGATCTTTTTTTAGTAGGGACTGTGGTGTCTATTATATTTCGAAGCCAGTTGGTATGTGTTATAGCTGCTATTTCTGTATCTTAGATGTTAACTTTCTGACTGGTATGTAATTTATGGTTACATTCGGCCAGATCAATGCTTTTCCAAGCTTTAAATTTGGTGGAATTGGGGGATATAGTGGGAGGGGGGTGGGGTTGGTGATATTAAAATGTATTGCAGAGTGGTCAGTCCAAGTTAGTGGAAGGGTGTTCTCGATGGAGAGTGAATTAAGGTTTGAGAATATTCCATCCAGCGTATGACCCGCAGAATGCGTAGGAGAATGGACTAATTGTGTTAGGCCTACTGCTTCCGTTTCGGTCACAACGACTGTTGTATCTGAATTATCAAGGGCTTACAGATGGAAGTTAAAATCTCCCAAAATGGTGAAGTTATTTTCCCCTGCTATGGGTTCCAGGAGGTGGCTCAAAGATGGTAGGAGCGTAGTGCGCGGACCTGGGGGGGCGGTATAAGAGAAGGCCTCTGAATGAACTGGAATAGGGGGTAAAAAAGGTAAAGTTAATTCCTTCACATGAAGTAGTAGGTATGGGCTCTATTCAGTGTGTAGTTGTTACGATATATTATGGCTATGCCTTCTCCTTTTTTTAAAAGCCCATCACATCTGGTATTTGTATAACCTTCGGGAGAAGCTGTGGTAAAGACGGGTCCATAGGAAGGGTCTCCCCACGTTTCAGTAAGAAAAAGGATATCTAAGTTCAAGTTTTCTATGATATTAGCAATTTCATGTTTGTTTCGGTAATGATCTTACATTAATAAGAGCTGATCGAACAATTTTTGGCACTTTATTTTGTTTGTCTTTAATGAGGCATTGTAAGTGAGGGTTTTTCATTAAAAGAAGAAGGCAAGTAGGGTAGGTAAAGGGGGAGTAATTTAATTGGCCTAAGTCAATGGGGTTGCATTTATGAGAAGACTTATTAACGGCTTTTAGATGTTCAGGTTTATATGTAAGCTTGTAAGGTTGATGCTCTTGTATAGAACCGGCAGGGGGGTGGCCCTACGTCCGGTGCAGGCGCGGACGGACGCAGACGAGCTTGCCTTTGGCACGCCCGCTGCGCGTGTCTGCTGCGCGAAACTGGTGGCATGGTGTTTATATAGTGGTTTGGCGGCAGACTAGCCTACTAACCATCGCGCTGAGGGGACCGGAAGTGAGTCAACTTGCCGGTATTGGCTTCCCTCCACTCAAACAGCGGGCAGCGGTGGACCGGGTGAGTCAATAAGTAAGTGCCAAACAAACAAATATGCAAGTCCCCACAGAGATGGTGTGTTATAATAGAGATCTACAAGTCCACACAGTGATGGTATGTTATCATGGTGATGTTCAAGTCCCCACAGAGATGGTCTGTTATCATGGTGATGTTCAAGTCCCCACAAAGATAGTGCATGAAGATGATTGTGTTTAAGTCCTCATTAAAATAGGGCCCAATTCACAAAGGTAAACGTAGACCAAAAGTCTAACTTTACTACTTTTCAATGTTAACAAAGCCTCATACAGAGAATGTGAAGCTGATGATGTTCAAGTCGGAACATAGCTTGTGTTTAATTACAGGAATGCTCAAGTCGGGAAACAACCATTACAACGCAGTCATTATAATGTGTACTGGGCCCTTTTGCAGTCCTCTGGGTTTATGGAAACCCACTGAACTGCTAACAAGAACAATTGAATTAATTTGACTTTTATCCTGCATCTAATTCTTTATATTGTATAAACTGATAATCTAACTGAACTAGTACAGCGTTTTTGATTTTTTTCGAAAAGCAATAAGCTGTATTGTATTTCCTGTTCTTTGTGTTATACTGCATAACACTGAGGTAGTTCTGTCCCTAAAATTACTGTAGCATATGGTATTGGCGATTACCAATATGGTTTTCCGACATAAATAAGAACGAGGGCCATGGAATTAAGTATTTCTGAAGTGAGCCTATTTGATTGCATTACATTTGCATTGGTAGACATTTTAGTAAAACAATGAATCAACTGCTCCTTTTGACAAAATACCTTTATTCCCTTTGTCAAAATTGCTCAGTGAGTCAAACGCTAGATGCTGAAAAGTCTGCCAATCTGTGTGTAGGTCATGTATTGGAATCCCAATAAAACATACTCAACCTTCCATTCTTCTACGGTTTTTAAACTGACCACCATTAAGGTGAGCAATAGAATCTCTTATTTTACAGATCTTAGAAAAGGCAGATTTGTGCTCCGGAAAGAGTACTTATTATTATGCTACTTCTTTCACTGTCATTTTTTGGGCAAAAGACACACATTAGCTATGCAGCATCATTTTTTTCAACTTAATTTAAAAATACTGGTACAAAAAGAATTTATCCTCGTATTTGCCCTCCCCCAATTACCATTCAAGTGCAAACTGGGCTCACTTGCATTTTGTGCTCGATTATACCACCTGTTTTTGCAGATTGTAACATGGCACATAAATGGTGAAGTGCAAAAACTGATTATTTGCATATTAACTTGCACATATGCTGTAAAGACACACTAAGCACCCAATACAAATGTTATTTGTTCTGGGTGTTTTTGCACAGAGGTATTATTGCTAGCTAAATTGAAATGTTCCAAATTCTCTCACTGTGAACATGCGTAGAGCAATTGCAATTGTGACAAGAGAGAGAGCAACGGTGCAGAGGGTTTTGTCGACCAGACCAGAGCAATATGAATGCTCAGTGAGCAACAGGGATCATACATACATCATCCTTGCTGTTCTTTGTTGGCATATAGGCGTGACAGCTGGTATTGAACAAATAGACTCAGAAAACGTATTGGTCGGTTATAGGGCGGAAGCAGTTCATTTAAATGTCCAAATGTGTATTACTATACACCATATCTTTTTCCCACTCATCCACTGTAGGTAGGGGCCCTCACATCCATCTCATTGCTAGTCTACGTTTAACCAGAAGTAAACCAATGGCACTCAATTTGCAAACATTTTTGCGCAGAGGCTTCGTGTATCCCAGGAACGCCATCAGTGGATCTGGCGCGAGTGTTAAACCCACAATCTCATTTAACATCTTGAAAATATGGTTCCAAAATTCCGCCACAGGTGGACACTGCCATGCTGGGTGGAAAAAGTCAGCACCGGCATATCGCAGCGCTCACAGCTATCAGTATCACACAAACCATATCTATGTAGGCGTTCTAGTGTGTAATGAACCCTATTTAAGAACTTAAAATGTTCTAGCCTATGTTGGCCATTCAGAGAAACCTTTTGAGTGACCTGACAGCAGTACTACCAGATATCGTCCTTGAGTGGCATCCCAATATCTGCTTGCCAGGCCAGCCAAACCTTTGTGTATGGGGCACCCTAGTCTGTAAAGCCAAGGCATATAGCCTAGAGACTAATTTAATAGGAGCGCAACAATATGGACAGCGTCGGGATCTCCATGGGTTCAGCGTGCTTGCTCCAAGCACTCCCCGGAGAGCGTGTCGAGTTCTAAAAAAGTGAAATTGTGTTAATGCAGAAGGCATCGCCCTTCCAGCCACCGCCGCAGTCCAAGATACCACTCTGCCATTTCTAAAGAGATCTCCCATCTCAGACATACCCAGGTCACTCAGTGAACAAAGTGTGCCTCGCTCTGAGCTAAGAGCAAACTATAGACACCACTCTATGCGCATACAAGGCGCTTACAATTGTGCTCCAGCAAACAGTCCAAGAAGGACATGCCAAGCAAGGCTCTCCAGGATACCTACAAGGCTGTTCAGGCACTGTTGGACTGCAAGTTTCGCAACCCAAAAATTATTTGAAAACCCCAACTGACAACTGCAGCAACTCCATCCTTTTCGCAATTCAAACAAGTTTCATCCACACAAATCTATGACCTCATTCTCACCATCAAATCAGGTTCCCCTCCAGATCCTTGCCCAGCCTCGGTATCAAAACTATTTGCCGATCAACTAGCCCCTAAACTCACAGACATCTGTAATGCCATGTTTAACACCTGTATCTACTCAGGAACCTGGAAAAAGGCAACCATCATACCTCTGCTAAAGAAACAGCATTTTGACCCACCAGACACAAATAATTACAGACCCATCATGAGCCTCCCCTTCCCAGCAGAAACTTTTGAAAAAATAATGAACACACAGCTAGCTCACTTTATGGAAGAAAACAATCTCCTGGATGAAACACAGTTTGAGCCACCCGAGACTAAGGTGGAACAGCAGTTCTGATACTGCTGGATTTGTCAGCAGCTTTCGACACGGTTGATCATGTAACCCTGATTGACTGAGTCTCAAATATGGGCATTAAACTCAAAGCCAAAGATTTACTGGAGTCATTCTTGGCCAACCGCACTCAGCTAGTGAGTCTCGACGAATTAATATAACTCCCAGTCTTTTACCCTCCCATGAGGTGTGCCACAAGGATCATCCTTGAGTTCGACATTTTTTAATATCTATGTGTGGGACCTGGCCAAGGTCATCAAAGTCCATGGGATAGGGTCAACATCTTACACTGATGACACCAGCTGGTGCACGCAAATAACAACGATGGAGGAGCAATTGGCGGAGTTTTCAATTTGGTATGCTCGCCATCAGTTCCTGGATGGCCAAAAACTGCCTAAAATTAATCTCCGAAAAAACTGAGGTTATGATCTTTGGCAATCTACACCCAACATGGTCCCCCACTTGGTGGCCTACCGCCCTGGGCCCTCTATCCCCCCCCCCCCCCCCCCAGTACCGAAAGGAAGAAACCTGGGCATCAGGTTTGATGATAAACTAACTTTCTCAGCTCATGTCAATGCCATCGTCTCATCCTCCTTCAACACTCTTAGAATGATCGAGAAACTGCTACCCTTCCTTCCACCAAGCGCAGGAAAAACCCTGATTAGCACCCTTGTTATGTCCAAAATTGACTATTGCAACAGCCTGCTCCTGAATGTCCAGAAAAAGATCACTAACAAACTACAGATGGTACAGAATGCCGCTGCGAGGTTAATTACAGGTACCCCCAAGTACAAATCCATCTCCTTGGTGGTGCGAAACCTGCACTGGCTTCCAATCACAAGTCGCATAAAATTCAAGGCCCTATGCATTGCCTTCAAGGCCATTCATAACACAGGTCCGGACTTTCTAAAGAAAGCCTTTTGCACCCACTTACCTAGCAGAAACCTACCATCCTCAACTGACAATCTCATCACGATCCCCGCACAAACAAGGTCTCCTGGGGAGACAAACGATTCACTGTTGCCATGGCCAGACCGTGGAAAACCCTCCCTCAGCAAATTAAATCCTGTCCATCGCTGCCGGCTTTCAGGAAGCTAATAAATAGCAATGAGCAGCACACCACTTCACTACTGCCTCTCCAGTCTACAGCGCCAAGACACCCATGGGTATTTGAGCGCTCTACAAATTGCTTAAATAAATTAATCGATCAATATAAAACGTTATAAATAAATAAATGGTGAAGCAACAGAAGCCACTTTTCACATACTTCTGCAAATGCCTCATTCCCCTAGTGCTGTGCTTGTGTCACTCCACTTTTAAGCACTTTACATGAGCACCAGTTAAGTCATGTACAATTTCTTTAGGCACAGGGAAATTAAGTGATTTGACCAGAATCACAGGATGTCAAGCTAACGTCAAGAATTGAGTTTGAAGTTTGCAGGTCTAGCATAACGCCACATCCTCTCCACCCCTCCAACTTGAAGACTTTTTCACTCATAAGGCAGGTGGTTGAGCACAGCCTATGATACTGCAGTATGTTGTAGTTAAAGTAGTATGATCTTGGAAGGCAAACTATATTTAAATACGCAGGAAGGGCAAATTGAATGGACATCAACATGAAGGTGCCCATTTTACAGCAGAACTTTGCACCTTAGCTGAAGCACTAAGTCCAAACAGTAATAAGCGTGGGTGTCAATGCAGTAGTAAGGGCACTGTGAGCCCAAATGCAAGCTAGGGTTTTGGTCTCCTATCCACCTCCCCTTTTTTGGCTTTTAAAACATACCCACTATTTAGGGTGAACCAGGACTCTGTGCCTCTGCACCTACTTCACTACGGTTGATATATATATCAGAGTCTGCATTTTATAATTGAATAAGGCTAACGAGGCTCTGACAACTTCTTTATGTACTTTGATCAATAGTGGCAGCGTCAGTGATTTTTCTTTTCCCTACCCACTTCGTTGATAGTGTTGACCCCTCACATGCCCCCACCCTACTGCCAGCAATAAAAATAAATGTCATGATGTGGTCTGTTTTGGCCGCATCATAGTGATTTAAATTTTTTTATTTTAATGTCATCCATGAGGCAGAGGAGGCATGCTGATGTACAACACGGCAAAAAAACTCTGTCATAGCCAGTAGTTGTCTCGTAGGTAACACCTGTTGGCTTTGCCAATGCTTGTTATATGACTGTTCTTCACCCATCTATGGGAATGAAGCTGATATAAGTTGTAAAAGCATTAGGAACAGTTTGAAAATTAAGCAATTCAATTAAATGTAATTTCAACTTATGGCAATTTTTGAACATATTTATTAAGAATGTCACTAATGTTCTAAGAACATGCTTTTTCTGTTAAAATTAAACTTCCCATTCCTGTGGGCATGATATTACTGCAGTTCAGCATCTGAGAGAGCATAGCTGTTAGCACAATGCAACTCTAGGCAGTCACTCATCTAGCCATCATCTTAAGAACGTATTCCAAAGTGCATATTAATATGTAATCAAATTTGTAAAAAACGATCAGATCAGCTTATATTGTATCATGTTTTAATGCACCATCATTCTTTAATTGCAGATAAGGATCATACCACAATAGTGATGTAATCTGGGATTCAAATCGTATCCAAATTGCTTGTAATAATGTTAAACAATTTCTAAACTCAAATAGTCTGAATTCAAAATGTTCATGTAAATAAAGTTTTACTTTATTAAATGGGGAAAATGTTACTTTGCATGAAAAATATGTTTTAACCCCGGGTTTTGCAGCTTTTCCTTTTAAATATCTGTCCTTTCTGCTGCTAACTTGTGTTCCTGGTGAACAAAGTGTGTTTAAATGCAAAGTGTGTTTAAGACTGCAGTACCGCCTCCTGTCTATGGGGGCAGAGGGAGCAAAAATATAAACACACTTTCTGAAACACAGGTCCCCACAAGACAATTTTTTTAAAAGTTGTAAAAATTGACACAGATGTTCCTGAAGTCATTTTTTATCATTTAAAGGACATTACCTTGTGGGGACCTGAGTTCAGGTCCCCACAGTGCAATCAAGTCCCCACAGCGTGAGTGTGTTATCACACCCAAGTCCCCACAAGGATAGTAACACAAACCCACGCACGCACGCACACACACACACACACACACACACACTAAGTACAATCAGTGTAACACCATGCAGCATATGAGTATGTGCCTGCCATGTCCAGTGCAGTGTGTGCACCTTTTCTTCTAAAAGCAGAATGCTAGCTGCTTTCTACTCCAGTGCACAGGTGCAGTCACAACACAGGCCTAGTCCGGCTGTAATTACAAAAGGAGTGCCTTTTTAGCAATTTGTATAAAAAGTACACCCTCACTTTTGCACTAATTAGCATGTGCTGAATGGATAGCATGGAGGGCTGGTCGTCCAGCATTGAGGGGCTTGTATAGGCTAGGCAAGGAGAGGTTTGGGGCACTAAAGGGCTAGTGGCAAGTTTTATTCCACAGGGCAACACTAACCAGGCCACAAGGCTAAATGCATCTGTAATTCACTAGCTCAGCCATTTTCCTCCCAGGTGCTTCACTTCTTTAAAAAAATATATATTGGTCATTCAACCGCCCTAATGGCAACACCCACACCAATGCATCATGATGTGTATTGTGACAGCTCTTCCCCATGATAATGGAGCCAGGGCCTACATTTGCCACCCATCACCAAACAGATCCACTGGTCCACCTTCCACTGACTGGCCCATTCACTCCCTAACTGTTGTAGGTTAATGTCTGCCGAATGATAAATAAGGGCTTGCAGAGCTGGGCTTGTGGGCTGTGTGAGGGCGCTGGCAGGATTTTGATAGTGGTAGGCCCTGGAGACACACACATATCTCATGCATGCAAACAATCAGTACAGGCACTCGCACAGACGGTACCCACGCCTTCATTCAGTATGTTTAATATGTTTACATTTTACGCAGGAATTCAAATCGACTGGGAGACGATATGTTTGTATTTTCCCCAAAAATGATTCCAACAGCTGGAGATGGCTGAGGCTCCCTGCTGCCCCTAAGGGTGGAGCCTTTCAGAGATGTTTTTAGGCATAAGCCAAGTGGGCTCTGGCCCAGGGCCCCAGACTTTCAGGGGGTCCGCACTTGCTATGGTACAAAAAATGTCCTTTTTGGGTTAGCTCAGGTCATGAACAAACAATCTCTATGCACCGGTCTTCTAACCACCCCACATAGGAAGAAGATGGCTTTCTGAAAGCTTGATATTCAAAGATACTATGCCCAGATGTGCAAATATCTCAAACCTAACTAAGGGTGCACCTTTATCTTGCTAACCCAGCTTTTAGTCTAACTTATTGTTCTTGGTGCTCTTATTATATCCGTTGGGCATCTAATTCTAAACTATGCATGCTTTTATGTAATATTCAATCTATTTTAAATGTAATGTTTGATCTCTAGATAGCAAAGGAAGTGTTCCTGACAAAAGCAAGATCCGAGCCTTCTCTTGGGACAGAGAGTGCTTTGTTGGCACGTTTTCTGGTCTTTATGTAGTTTGATGATTTTTTTTTTCCTGGTCCAATCATGGGTGGTGAAGTTTCTATAATCAAATGTGGGTTATCGGAGCCAACTGAGAAACTACCTACTGTTCCTATTGATGTAACTGTAAGAGTACCTACCATTAAAATGGGGATTTGCTTCAGTTTCAGAAAGTAGATGTTTTCCTTTGTCCTAGGAGAGGCTCATGTCCTGACACTGCCTGCAAAAACGCCCCAAATTATTGCTTGGTTTGCAGGATGGTGATCTATAGGCAATGCTGTTAGAACAACAAAACAAGCATTAAAAATGCAATAGATCTCGCCTTTTATTAAGTTAAAGCCATTAGTTTTGCTATACATTACCATTAGCAAAGCAAATGGCTTTAACTTAACCAAAGGCGAGACTTGTTGCATTTTCAATGCTTGTTATATATGTTAGCTCAAATTGTATGGCCAATCTATTCAATGACACTCTGCTTCACTCAACTCTGCTTTACTCCACACCACTCTGCTTTACTCCACTCCACTCTGCTTTACTCCACTCGACACCACTCTGCTTTACTCCACTCCACACAACTCACCTTAGCTCCACTCAACGCCACTCTGCTTTACTCCACTTAACGCCACTCTGCTTTACTCCACACAACTCCACTCTGCTTTACTCCACTCCACGCCACTCTGCTTTACTCCACTCCACACCACTCTGCTTTACTCCACGCCACTCTGCTTTACTCCACTCAACGCCGCTCTGCTTTACTACACTCAACGCCGCTCTGCTTTACTCCACTCACTCTGCTCAACTACATTCTGTTTTACTCCACTCCCC
This sequence comes from Lissotriton vulgaris, assembly GCF_964263255.1. Classification (NCBI taxonomy): domain Eukaryota; kingdom Metazoa; phylum Chordata; class Amphibia; order Caudata; family Salamandridae; genus Lissotriton; species Lissotriton vulgaris. The sequence continues at coordinate 1,084,791,426 of NC_141694.1, read as the reverse complement.
TCTTCTCACCGCCACTCTTCTTTACTCCACTCAATGCCAATCTGCTTCACAACACTCTGCTTTACTCCACTCTGTCCACATCACTCTGCCTTACTCCACTCCACACCACTTTGCTTGACGCCATTCCACTCTGTTTTACTCCACTCCAGTCTGCTTTACTCCACTCAACACCACTCTGCTTTACTCCTCATTCCATAGCACATAGGTAAAAGACATTGCCATTTATAATGCCAATAGCTCTGACCAGGGCTTTAAGTGGGCTGGGTCCGCACTGGCAGTTCTTATAAGCAGGTGCCGAGACGGGTCCCTATTGGGCTCTCCATTTTTATCCTTAGGGTTGAAAAAAAAACCTTAACTCTGCAGTAGTTCCATCCATCACTGCTTTTGATGTCACTTCAAAGAGACTAATTTTTCAGTTTTATATAGTGCAAACTTGGAGCAATTCGCATGAGCACCATTTACACTACACTAGGACATTTTCATGTTTTGAATCACAGGATGTTGAGCTGATGTCAGGCTCGAACCTGCTTTTGCAGCTCTGAAGTCGGCAGCTCTAGACTTACCCCACAACCTCGCCCACAAGATTGGAAGCATATTCAATATTATATACAGCAAAGTCAAAGTTGTTGCTGATTTATTTTATGCAATTCACAACCATTGACAAAGCCAATAGTCCTGACTTGTTGTAGATGTAATGTTATTTGTTGTGTTATATATCTGGATGAATGGAGAGACGCAGCAAAATACCAGTGGGGCAGAACACTATGCTAAGTACAGAGTTTTAGCTTAAGTGTTTTAAGCCACGCCTTTAATTACATCGCCACCCCCCAATGAGAGATTCCCAGTTTTTGTTAGATACTCTTTTATAGCGCGCGAATCACCCTGGGGCATCTCGGCGCTGCCCACAGAAATGTAGCTGGTAGCGGGGTCCTGGGCTGTAGTAATCTAATACAAGAAGGCCTTTAGGTGTTTCCTGAAGGTTCCATATGATGGAGTATCCCTCAGGGCCTTAGGCAAGCTGTTCCAGTACTTGGGCGCTAGGTAGGAAAAAGCTCTGCCTCCAGTGCGATTCAGACGGATGCGAGGGATCTGAAGCAATTGCAGGGAACCAGATCTCAGGTTACGGCCTGGAGTGTGTTTTTTAAGTTTCTTTTGTAGATAGTGCAGGCCTCGGCCATTTAAAGCATTGAATGACAAACAGCAAATTTTAAAGATGGATCATTTTTTTACCGGTAACCAGTGCAGTTCTTTTAGCAGAGGTATGGAGGGAGAGCCTGCTGGCATATTTAGGATCATTCTGGCTGCGGTATTTTGAATGACCTGTAATTTATTTAGTAGTGTCACACCCACCTCGGCAAGCAAGGCTTTTCCGTAGTCCAAGCGGCTTATCACCATCGCTTGGACCAGCATTCTACGGTGAGCAGTCGGCATATAAGGGAGGATTTTATGAAGTAATCGTAAGCTGTAGTAGCAGGAACTTGTTGTGGCTGCTACGGGATCCTTCATTGTCAATGATTGATCCAGTTTTACGGCCAGGTTTTTAACACTCTGCTTGGGGAGGGGGGTGATGCCCAACTGCAGGGGCCACCAATCGTTGGACCAGACTGCCGCGGCATTTCCCAGTAACATGACTTCCATTTTACCTGGGTTCAACTGGAGACAGTTGCTAGTCATCCAGTTGGATATCGCCAGTATACCCTTGGAGAAACGGGATTTGTCAGATTCTGGATTATGGCCGATAGTGAACAGCAGCTGGGTGTTGTCAGCATATGAAATTGTTTCAAAACCCAGGGCTTCTACTGCTTTTGCCAAAGGGGCCATATACATGTTAAAATGGGTTGGGCTTAAGTAGGACCCCTGAGGTACACCCTTGTCCAGTAGTATTTTATCTGATTGAAATTGCCCCAAGATGACTGTTTGGGTTCTGTCGGCCAGAAAGTTCTGAAGCCATTTGAGGGCTACTCCCTGAATGCCAAAGGAGGTCAACCTCTCCGCAAGCCTTGAGTGGGAGATGGTATCAAAGGCCGCAGAGAGGTTGAGAAGAATCAGTATAGCTGATCCACCTGCATCTATTGTCATCCTCAGGGAGTCCATCACAGCTAATAGGGCAGTCTCCGTACTGAAACCTGGGCGGAACCCTGATTGTGAGGGGTCCAGGATTAAGTTAGTTTCAAGGTAACTACTCAGTTGCCTGTTAATAATACCTTCCAGCATTTTGGCCAGTAATGGGAGCAGAGAAATTGGGCGATAATTTCCAAGGTCCTGTGGGTTAGCCAAGAGTTTTTTCAAGATAGGGCGTACGATTGCTTCCTTCCAGGCTGTAGGTATGATTCCAGATTGTATAGATTGATTAAACATTTTTTGAATGGCCCGGGCACAACTGGGGGTCAGGAGAGCCATGATTTTGGGAGGGCAAGGATCTGTGGGTGAACCAGATTTAGCCCAGCACAGTGCTTTGGTTATCTCTATCAGTGAGGCAGGTGCAAAGCAGTCAAGAGAGCAATCTGCCAATATTGTGGGTCCATCAGGGTAAGCCAGAGGTCTCTGATTTAACGTGGCCAAGGGTGGAAAATTAGAATAGATTTGGTAATTTTTTCAAGAAAGAAGGCTGCTAGGGAGTTACAGAATTCTTGGGATTCCAAAGGAGTTTGTTTACAGACATGGGGTGATACTAAGTCTCTGACAATGGCAAAGAGAGGTTTGGAGGAGTTGCTAGAACACTCAATTTGGTTCAGAATGTACATGAGTCTGGCGAACTTTAGGTTACGATGGTAGCTAGACAGGGCTTGTTTGTACACTAATCGACTCTGTGGGGTCTTACTCACTCGCCAGCGTCTCTCTAATTGCTTACAGGAAGATTTTCTTGCCTTCGCTCTGTAGAGTACCACTGTGCTGAGGTTCGCCTTGAGGTCGGGCCAAGGTTATTTTTTATTGGGATTGTCAAGTCTAAGGCTTTCACAAATGACTTGTTGAAGGAGGCAAACATTTATGATACTTCTAGTTCATTTATTTGCGGTTCCATATGGAACGCCTAGTCAAAGGCCTCCAACGAGAGATTGCGCCAAGGTCTATGGGCTAAATGTTTCCTGCTTGCAGTCTGAGGTGAGATTTTTTAGCGAAGATTAGGGATGGAAAACTTTATCATAGAGTGGTAAATGTATGTATAGGCATTTATATAGCGCACTACTTACCCGTAGGGTCCCAAGGCGCTTCGACCGCTGCGAAACCCTTCCTGGCTTCCCTGAGAGATGGTCCCTTAATGGGTATCTCCAGGGTGAGGCCAGGCATCCCCGGCGGTCTGGTGGGGCCGGTAGTGAAGATGAGGCAAGCTAATGCCCAGAGTTGCCGAGCGTGATCGCTGATCAGAGTGGGCACCGAGGCGAGAGAATTATCAAGTCCGCTGACCCTGGTCCAGAAACCTGCCGCGCCAGGAATCGAACCCTGGTCCCGGGCCGTCCTCTGCTCTCGGGTCTGCCGCCTCTAACCAGTGAGCCACACTACTTCACTGTGGTCCGTCCAGGTAAGGGGCCAAGGAGAATCACAGGTCAGATGGTCGACGTAGGAAAAAATTACGTGCAAAGTATGGCCAGCCAAGTGTGTTGGGCCATTAACTCTTTGGGTTAGACCAAGCTGCTCTAGACCAGAGAGGATTTTGTTTACCTCCTGGGTTGTGTGTGATTCACAATTAAAATTAAAGTCTCCCAGCATCAAGAAATTATTTGATGCGAGGACGTGAATGGCTATATAGTCTATGAGTTTATCTGTGAAATCGGCTCTAGGGCCAGGGGGCCGATATACTAGGGCTCCATTCCAGCTTTCCGTTGGTGATAAAGTGACCTTAAAGATACCTATTTCTAAGCTCTCGTTAATTAGAGTGGATAGCCAAGATATACTAATATGGTTCTTGAAAGCGATGGCTATTCCGCCTCCTGTTTTATCCACCCGATCGAGGTGAAGGAACTTATAATTCTCTGGGATGGCTAAGTTTATGATGGGATGGTTTGAGGGGTTCAGCCAGGTTTCCGTGAGGAAACAAATCTCAGGGGAATGTGAGGTAATCATGTCCCAAGTTTTGAAAGGGTGTTTGGCTGAGGAGCGTACTTTACATAAGATGCTGGATGGGCCCTCTGTAGGATAAACTGTCAGAAGCCTAGATGGCAACGAGTAAGATACAAGTGGATCACTTTGAAAAGAACAGTGTCTGCAAGCTACCGGGCCTCCAGTGTACTAGGGGACTTCTTTGGGCAGCTTATGTTTGAGCGTCGTTTGGCTAGTTCTGCAGCTCTGATGTTGTACAATGAGTCAGCAGAGTATGATGTATAGGTAGGATAAGTAGATTCTACCTGATTTTGAACAAGGTCCGTGGCCTCTGCGCTCAGGCGGGCGTGGACGGGCGCAGATGGGCTTGCCTTAGGCGTGGCCGGCGCGCCCGCTGCGCGCTTCCGCTGATCAAAAGCATTCCCCCCTTCCTTTATGGGCCCGCTGGGCGCGAAAAAAGACTAGCCCGCCACCCTGCTTGACTCCTAAGATGGCCTTTCGTTTCCCCCGACTGCCTTTGTGGTCATGCTTAAGTGTTTTAATCCACGCCCTTAATTACATCAGCCACCCCCTAATGAGAGATTCCCAGTGTTTGAAACCCACTTGAAGCCCTGGCTCTATCTAAAACAATCAAATGTGAAACTGGTTGCATTTTCAATGCTTGTTTGAATGTGCATTATAGACGCTATCGAACTTCTTGGTTTGTGCATTTTTTGTTTTAACATGGTTTGTATTATTCTGGATACCTGTTTTTGCATTATACTTGCTTGACATTTTAGGGAGAGACGTACTCGCCATTTGCAGATACATGAGCTATATAAAATATTGGACTGATTGAATAACGTTTTTTTTTAGATTTTAACATAATTGTGAGAGCCTTTGCACGCTGATTCTGATGTGGACGTAGTTCAATTTGGGAGGTCAGGCGGATGTTCCTTGCTGCATGAACTGCCCCATCCCCTCCTGCCTCGGAGTAGCAATATGGGCCACCTTTGGGCTACTTTTGGTAGGATCCAGGCTACCAATGCCTCAACCGTTCCTAACACTGACTGGAACGGAAGCGGAAGCCGAGTTGTACTGAGGAGACTACATGCTGCTGCTGCACCTGAGTGTGTACAGATTGATTGGGTTGAGAGGGAAAGAAGAAAATTACTCCGTTTCATTGGTATTTTGATTGGTGGGGGTGCGGGTGAGACTTGGAAGTGAGGTGGGTTTGATTTCCCATCTCTCTTCCATTGGGGTACTCTGTACTTGCCGCGCTTGTTTGGAAGGTGGTAGCCCACCTCTCTTTAAATTGTGGCGCTTTAATGCAATCCTTTATGTGGGAGAGCTGGAGGTAGGATCCGCCTCGCAGTGCACGTTACCGAGGTCTTTTCGTAGAGATGGGAATTGGATGTCCCGAGTTACAGCCACCCAGATTGTTGTTCGATAAACATGTAGGAAATACTTCCCATGGCTTGCTGTGCGTCTTGGTTGCTATTACAGGATTTGCCTTCTTGTCTTGAAATGTCATGGTCAGTTTCAATGTAAATATACTGCCGGTGGCAGACTCGTTCTTATGCTGCGCACACACATCCAGCATTGAAGAGCAAGCAATGAACATCCTGCCTAAATTTTTGTATCTATTTAGGTCTATCCCTCTTTTTGTTAACAACTTATTCTTTAAAAAACTGGATGGTATTCTAGGCAGCTATATCTGGGGCTACAAGAAAAATCGCAGAGCTCTTTCTCTTCTCAAACTAACAGCTATTAAGGGCGACCTTGAATTCCCCGATTTTAAATTTTATTTTTACGCTTCCTTCCTGGGTCGGATACGTAGCCTTCTTTCCTCTAGCTACCCTTATTTTTTTCACCAATTTATGCTTGGGGCAAACTCTGTACAATTTCTAGCTAGAAGCAACGACCCGAACTACTTTAACCGAGTGAAGTTTAAGACCGCTAAAGATGCGGTTCATATATGGAATACCATCATGGCTATCAATAAAATTACGTTTTTTCACCCTAAGCTAAGCATGTAGAATAACCCGCACTTACCTGAGATTTTTAGCGATCCAATAGTTAGAATATGGGCTAATCATGGTGTAAACCAACTTTCTGACCTATACGGTGCATCAGGCTTTTTAACATTTGATACCTTAAGAATACTTTATAAACTACTGGAAAGTGCGCTATTCAAGTACACACAGATACGTGATTTCTTCGTGAATAAAATGAAATTATAGGAAATTTTAGACTCAGAAATATGGACTTGTATTACGGGGAAACAAATAAAGATATAATTAGCTTGGGGTATAAATGCCTCTGTCAATCTAAACCTGATGACTGTATTAAACTTGCACAGAAATGGACCACTAATTTAGGAATGCCCATCTCCCCGCATAACATCTCCACTTTTCTTCATAGCAGCAACTCTTTAACTCACTCTTCTAGCTTAAAACTCCAATCTTACAAGACTGTATGTCAGCTATACTACACACCGCTTCACTTTTTTAAGTGGTCAGGGAACAATGCATTATCCAAACGTACAAAATGCCCAAAATGTGACCAACTAGCTGCTGATTTAGTACATATAATTTTCTCATGCTTTGCAAACATTTTGGGACGAAATAGAAAAAGTGCTGAAACTGAATAAAATGATCTTCGGTAAACTTTCTGCCGAGATGATACTTTTGGGAATACAACCAAATACTGCTATCTACAAGGACTTAATGTTTATCTTAACTTCCTGTGCTAGATTGATAATTGCTAGGGCTTGGATCTCAGACAAACCACCATTGGTAACCGAATGGTGGCTCTTGATAAATGAGATATATGATATGGAATTTTCATCCGCAAAAGTTTGAGGGAAACGATCCTTGAAGAAAGTGGATAAAATATGGGGTATCTTGTTTCCTCCTATCGAATTAACGACTTTTTCTTTGTTATATTAGATCTGGGAACAGCTCCTATTTTCTTTCACTTTATTATTTATGGACCTGGATTTACACCCTTTCCGCACAGGATTTTAACTGTTTAGCACTAATCCGATTATGTTGTTTAGTAAACTCAAGGGATGACATTTGCCAATTAAGGATGCTGTTTGGCTAAGATAACTACGAACCCAGCTATTAACATTTGGGAATCCTTATTCAATGGATTAATTTTTCGTTTAAAAGCCGGCTGCGAGCCCATTTGATGCATTTCAAGATGAAACTGACGTATTTTTCTCTGATATACTGTAAATCCTTTGCCTACTCGCTATTTGATTAAGTCCTTAAGGAATTGTATGTACTATAATTTTTCATTCTTTGAAAGTGCTTTATTTTTGTAATGAATGATTTCTTGTGCTGTCAATAAAACATTTTTTTTAAAAAGAAGAGCAAGCCCCGGGGACACACCGTCAACCCATTGAACAGACAGAGTCAGATTCAAAAGGCCTCCAATCAGCGGTATCATGGGGGCGGGTTAAGAATGCAGGTGGCCTGCTTGTCTTCCAATCTTGAAGGGAAGTCAGTGTAATCATTTCAAAAACTTCCAATCAGTCCGCTTTCATTCTCTCGTAAACTTTCAGAGCATGGCTGACTAATCTACTGCTTCTGCCCTCCTGATTTTTTTAAATGGCCGCCGCGGGTGAATGAAGACGCTGATCTGTGGGATTGAATGGAGAAGACCCAGTTGCATTTAATGCTTGGGCTAAAGGATCGACTGCTGTTGTTGTCAGGAGCTGCAGTTGAGAACTCGCAGAGTTAACCGAGAGTTCTGACCCGCTACAGCAGCCTTACCAGAGGCCTGCCCGGTTGTGCTGCTTGGTGCCTTCTCATCATCGGATTGTTGAACTTGTCAGTATATCGTTGTCTTTTGGTGTATGCTGTTGATCGCGTTTGCAGATTTGGCAGGTTTTCTAGCTCCTTGCGTGAGTAGTAAACTCGGGTTCAGGTTTTTTCTTTACACTCTGGGACTTGTAGTCCTTGCTATATAATAGAACGAACAGGTCACTCACATAATACAAAAGCTGGACTGGGTAAGAGGTTCAGTCGAGGGACCACAGAAACCCGAGGTCAGCATTTATTTAGTGCACAGCTCTTGTCGTTCGTATAGCTTCTTAGGGATACCCCTAAAGCATGTCCTGTACATTCACACACTGATGTTTTTGAAAACCTTAGAGGCGTTGTGTGCATAACCCGAGGCTTTTTATTCACTAATTGTGGAAAAGGGGTATTGTATCTTTTAGGATTGACATGTATGCAAAGTAAGTTTTGGCAACAAGTTTGCCATCATAAGGCCTCTTCTAGTAAGTTTAGTAGGGCCTGTGACCAATTCATGTGATCGATCAAGCCACGCCTGGCTTTGCATGCTGGGACTTGAAGGCCCTTTATCATCCTAATATGACATTTAAAACAAAGTCATTTAGAAAACTAAAGGCCAGAACTCGTTCGTTGTCTTCCAAAGGGCTGCTCCACTGGAAAGCAGCCACAGTGCGCTATCATTGTTACTTCTTTTCTACATAGAAGATTGCGGTTCTCCCACCTGTGGTATCTCCGTATGCAATCAGAGATAGTTTTAAACATGGAGACTGTGAATCGTGCCTGCTACAACAGTCAAATGGTGCATTATAAATAGGATCCAGGTTTATTCGTCGGCCTTTATTTTTTGCCTGGTTCAAATATTTGTGCATTTTTACCCGTTTTCTTTACCTGTTGTTTGCGGCTCTGGCTGCTCGTGCCCTTTCTGCAACCACCCTCCATCCTCCTCACTGCTCTTTACCTGCTTCTGTGCCTTTTTCCACTTTCTATCGCACTCTGGCACCGCTTTCACAAGAAGCTTTCAGCTGAAATCTCAGTGTGTGAGTAAATAGATCTACCATGTTCCCACAGACCTCATACTTCCGGTAGGAGCAGAAACTGCTGTTTCCAGCTCCATTTGAATTAACAAACCACTCCTGATGAAGACCTGCGTGACTATAAATGACGATCCACACGTTCCACTCTGCATAGAATTGACCAATCAGAGTAGTTACAGACGGGGAGACTTGTTCACTCTGCGGTGATCTCCGCAAGATACGTAAGCATCTGAGCGAGCTTCTGTTATATCAAACTTTGCTCAGCCAATGTCAGCCTCCCTCATACTTTGAAATTAACTTTCCTAAATTCAACATGATTGCCACCCATTTTGCTGTGAGTTTTTTTTGTTGTTGTTTCTAACATCAATGTAAATTCCTGTACGTTCAGGGCTTCCGTTTTCTCATGCTAAAAGAGGTGTGGTGCAGCGGCCAGGGCGACTGATGCTGGAATCAGGGGATCACGGTTCGATCCCCGGCACCAGCGGCAGATTAGCCCAGCACCATGTGACTCTGGGCAATAGCTTACTTATATATACCACAAAACACCTCGAGTCTAGAAAGAACGGTGGGAGAATTGCTCAATGACCGTCCAGGGGTACCGACGGAGAGAGCGGGGTCCCCTTCCCTGGGTAGTGACCAGGTAGAGGTGAGGGTGACACCCAATTGATATAGGTACCCGGTAATCACTTCCACACTTGCCCAGTTGGACATTACCGGTGCTGTATATGATATGTTTTTACATTCACCACTGTATAGTTTTTCACTATCAGCAGCAGCTGTATATGTTTTGTTTGTCTGGTCCTGAAGAATGCCCCGATACTATTAGATCTTTGTGAGGGCAGAAACATGTTGACCTAATTTCACTGCTTAACATTTGATAATCTCTAGTGTGAGCATACAGCTTTTAATCATGACCAAGGCACTCTTGGAATAAAATTGATATAGAGTTCCTTTAGTCATTTTTAAATACACCCTTTTGTATCACCTAGCGCTGCACTTTTTTCTTCTTTAAAAAATTTTTAAAAACCCTCTTCACATAGCATAAAGATATGCCTTTGGGTTCTATGTTGCACTCTGTGGAGTCATCAGCCATCCTCTTGCTCTTCAATCAGCTAAGGGTACCCTAGTCAATTCTGAAGACTGATGTCCCTGGTGAGAAGAGGCCCGACCCAAATGATGAAACATCACAATCTGTGAATGATGGGTTCTGGCAAAAGAGTTTCTCTTCTCTAATAGAGGAGACTGTTATCTTAACCTTTGACATACATTTACCCCTACCCTTTTTCCCATTCTCCCACCATTCTTTCTAGACCCAAGGTGTTTTGTGGTATATATACGTTTCAAAGGGGAAATACACCTTGCAGGTCTTTAAAATTTCCCTGAGACCTCCCTTAATGTTTTGTTTTTCAATAGCTTACTTAGTCTTCCCGACAGTCCCCAGCATCTGGAGACCCTTATGGATGATTGTTTGCGCTGTACAAATGTAGATTATTATTATTTATTAATTTATAAAATAACGTAATTATTGCAAAATGGAACCACCTGAGATGGATATGGTTGTTTTCCTAAGTCAATGTTAAATGGGGTTTGCCTTCGAAATCTTGCATGAAAATATACAAATGTTAATTTAAACAGTGAAAACCAATTAAATCCAGCATGTAATTTTTTTAATCAGCTGGGCTCTAATTAGCAGGCCTAGGAGTCCAAGTATGTGATGTGTGCTCAACACGAGCCCCTGGACAGGGCGAGCTTGTTCTTCTTGGCAAGTGACAGTGCGGTGGCCCATCAGCGACAAGATCACACTGAGCAAAGCTTGCCAGGCTTCTGTCATTGAGAGGGACGGGGACATGACATGGCTGAATCATGATGAGGGAGCGAAACCAAGAAAGGGAGAAAGAGGTAGAGAGAGAGCGAAAGAGAGGGGCCAAGAAAGAGAAAGTAATTGTGAGTGAGACAAGGGATCTAGAAAGAAAGAGAGAAAGCCATGCTATGCAGAAATCACGAGACGTGTGATTTAGAGAGAAAGCGACAGAGAGTAGAAGAAAGAGTATGAGAAATAGATAGGAGAAAACAAGTGAGAGAGAGAGAGGCTAAAAAAGAGAGCTAAAGACAGACTAAAAGAGAAAGAGAGCTCAAGAAATAGAGAGCGGACAAGGAAGAGAGAGTGCAAGTTCTAGTTAGTGAGTGAGGTAGAAAGACAGACAGAATGACACAAATCATGGCACCTCAAATCCCTCAAAGAAAAGAAGTATGAAGGAGACAGGGGGTGGAGAGAAGGGCTAGAAGGTAGAATAAAGACAGTGCGAGAGAGGAGACAGAGCCAAGGAGTGAGAAAGTGAGAGCAAGTGAGAGATAGATGAGAGAATACGTGTCAGACACCGATCAGGAAATCCATATCCCTTATGGAGAGGGAGAGGGAGAGGGAGGGGGGAGGGAGGGAGAGGGGGGGAGGGAGGGAGAGAGAGAGAGAGAGAGAGATTAGGAGCGAGATGGAGCGAAAGAGGTTAGAGTGAAAGAAAGACATAGAAAGAGTGATGGAGAGAGACACAGTGAGAGCGATCAAAAGAGGGAACGAGAGAGTAACTGATGAAGAGAGAGAGAAAGAGATGAGGAGAGAGAGAGAGGTGATTAAGAATGGGTGGGCGAGAGAATGATAGGAACATGCCATAAATCGTATTCAGTTATTTTCTTCACAGAGAGAGAGAGTGAAAGAGAAAGAGAGAGAGAGAGAGAGAGAGAAAAAGAAAGAGAGAGGAGATACTGTGTTAGCAAGTGATGTATTGGTCAATACAATTTTTCGTTGCTGCAGTAACTTTTGCAAATTTGGGATCATGTATCTTTTACACCGCAATTCTTTCTTTGTTCTACCGGCTTTACCTACTCTCCACCAGACAGGAAAAACTCCTCAGTGGCGAGAAATGCTGACAAATCAAATTAGTTGGCAATTTGCAGAGTATATCTCCTTGACACAGTTCATCTGGGGACCTCACTAATTTTTTTTTTACTTTAAGTGTGGGGCGAGAGTGGCTATAGGGTGTCTTTAGAAGCAATTTGCACCAGCACCCTGCAGCATCAGTGCACTGCAATTGCTTAGCTATACCGTGTACCAGTTCCTTACATGAATAAGAAACTTCTTCAAAGCAAAAGGTGAAATATTCTGGGGCGGCTACCTAGGAATAAGAAACGCTTCCTCACAAAGGCTGCCTCTCATGGAAGAATTAAACAAAAATAACTTTGAATTGCCACCAATGCACGAGAACCATGGTTTCATTCTTACTCGAATGACGGATGCCAGCCCTGGGGTGCTCTGGCAATGCCCATTTTACATGAGGCACAAGTGCAGAACCCTGCGCAGTCAGGAGCTCCTCTGCTTCCTCGCTGCTGGCTTGGGTAGAGGAGGGTGACGCAGTGAGGCCTGTTAGATTAGTCTCACTTTACTCCATTCTGCCTAGGTGAAACAGGGGAGCAAAGGCTGCTCCTAACCTCCCCCCTCCTTTTCCAGGGCATGTTTGTCTATGGTTAACACACACAATTTCACCACGACTGCAGCAGTGTAATGTTACCCGAGAGGAGAGGCTTTGTCAGGTCTCCTCGATGCTCACAAAGGTCAGGCCTGTCAAAAGTGTGTGAGAATAATAACACACAACGGAGCACAATGAAGGTATGTGTGCAGTTAGCAAGGTGATAGAAAGAGTTCAATTTAAGTTTAATTTAAAACTTACTAATATGCCAGCCCAGCTAACGGACGACGAGGAGCAGCTCTGCTACGATGACAGAGCAAATCCACTGCAGCACTCATTGGCTTCGGAAGTTCGGATCGAAAGCTGCTGGACTACACCCCTCAGGACTCCTTAGCCAATGCAAGACACATAAGCATTTGAGGAGGCGCGACACCCCTGTGCGACCCCCCTGTGTGAGCCCCCCTGCGCGACCTCCCCTGTGTGACCCCCCTGCAGGGCCCCCCTGCGCGACCCCCCTGTGCGACCCCCCCCTGTGCGACCCCCCTGCGTGACCCCCTGCATGACCCCTAGTGACCCCACCCCCCGTGACCCCACCCCGTGACCCCCCCCACGACCCCAACCCCCGTGACCCCACCCCCCCAAGACCCCCAACACTCCCCGTGACCCCCACCCCCCCACCGACCCCTAAACCCCCCGCCCAACCTTTTCACAATCATTGCCGTTAGTATTCAGATATTGCTCACAAAGAATACCACTAGTCTTCAAACAGTGGTCACAATCAATGAGACTAGCCTTCATTTTGAAATTGCACAAGAGCTGCAAATAAACCCTAACAGAATACTACTAAGCTTCAAATACTATTCTTCTAGAATACTACTAGTCTTCTTTTAGCAATCAATTGAAGTGTACATCATGTATTTGAAGGGTAGTTGAGTAGAACTAGTATTCCCTAATTTGCATATTTCGGCTTGTGGGCATACTACATAGTATTCATGCATACTAAATAAATACTATATTTTAATAGTAAATGAATACCGCTGTAAACACTAGAATCACACCAAATGAAGATCTTCCATTTTGGTGAGGGGATAGAGCCAGATCTCTTCTGCAGAGCATCTTGCCCTAATGACCTTCAATAATTCTTAAAATATTTGTTGTAGAGTCTACTACAGACGTTTTACTGAGAGAGTGTGTTGTGTTTCATGCGACATCAATAAATAGTTTCTTTTAGATCAAAACAGGACCTCTGATATAAGAAACGGGAGGGTGTCACAGAGATTATTTGCAGTAATATTAATGGGCTGCTGTTGTGTTAAAATATTGAAAAAACACATTACTATCCCTGAATATTAGATGTAAACACATGTAGAATTTTGACAAGGGTGCCTGAGCATTGCCGGTGACCTGGCCTAAGAGGGCATGAAAGAGCTCATATTGGATCATAAATTCAAAGCTATAAATAGGGGTCCCCAAAATACGCTTGGTCCAGGGCCCCCAAAATCCTTAAGATGACCTTGAAGCATGCGACTACTGACGTGACTTATTTCACAGCCTTCCCAGCCAAAGAAAGTTGCACTTGACACACCTTTGTCTGGACGAACTGCATGGTGTGACTGATTGCGCAGGGACTATTTATAATGGTGGAGTCTTCAGCAACAACTCCACTTATATAGAGGCTCGGTGCACCTACACTCTCTTCAGCAGTGGTGAGGTCCCTGTCCTGCCCTGGTAGATCAACCTACCTTGAGCCTGCCAGGTTGTTCATCAGAGTGATGGTACTCTCCATAGCTGAGGAGAAGTTCTGGTACCGATGGGTGGAAAATTCTGAAGTGCTGGTACTTTACATTGGCGAGTTTCGGCCCATTCAAAGCATTGCCCAGCCAGTGCTTAATGAGTTAAAAAAATATATGCCAGGGCTCTCCTCAGGAAACTACTGCAGCTTGCACCACACATTGGCTCTGCTATGCTGACAATGTTAGTACCAACACAACTACTAATCCTCACACTTCAACAAGTGTGACATTTTGGACTATTTCAGGGCTCCAAAGCTCTAAGAACGGTTTGGGCGGCAGGTAATGGTCATTTGAAATGTATATTGAAATATTAACTGCTGTTGAGGTCCCCTCTAATTTAGCCAGACAGTGCTAACATGTGGCAGACTGTCACAAGTCCCGAAACAACCGGCTCAAATTAGGCACTCATCGCAGCGCAGTAGGTTTTAAAGACGGGTGAATAAGTGTCACGGGAGCCAAGGGCAAGCGTGCATTGAATCTTATCACTGCGTGGGCGAGGGAGCATTTTCATCTGTTATAGAGGTTTGTACAAAACTCGAAAATGCTGGCCTGAATGCTTTTCTATTATTCAAAGTGAAAGTACACATTGAAGCTTATTTATTGCTTTTTATTAGTTTTTTTTACTCTCTGGTACTTGCATATTTCCGTGCCATTATAAATAGAGGATCTACGTTCCAGAATGCAAAGCAAAGTGGGCTATGCTTTTCATGTCTGATATTAGGCAACTTGAAATCTTTGCTGTCTTGGACTGCACATTTTGTGTTCAACCGAAGTCCACAGGAACTGAAATCATGGTGTTTTTTTTATATGTAATCTTTTTAAAGGTTTCTCGGATGTGGCAGTGTAAACCTTCGCCTTTGATGGTGAATGCTCACCTCCCCCTTTAATCTTTACTTTTTTTTTTTTTTATTTCAAAATATTCTTTATTGAAAGTAAATTTTCCATATACAAAAAACAAAAGCAAAACGATAACTTAATATTTCCACGCACGCGCTAGATCTGTAATCATCTCCTGCAGGGTCGCAGGGATGAACCGAAGCCCAGTGATATACTGGTAAACTGTACTTTCGATTCAAAAATGCCCTTCCAAAATGTCAGTCCAAGTAATGTCACTGTTCCTGGTTTATGTGCTACACTGCTTATTAGTCTGATCATGCCGACTTGTAGTCTAGTAATAAGAATTTGTTGCGTGTTTCATTGATCACAACACACCAAAGTGCTGGTAGTGATGAAGATAGGAAATAGAGCTTCACCACAGTTTATGCCTCAGAGAGCTCACAGTCAATTATTGGCCAATTAAAATCAAACAGCTAAGGGCAGAGGGAAGCAAGCTCATTTGTTTTCCTACTCTGGCAGCATTTCAAAGGCTCCTCCTCGGGTCTGCTAACCAGTCAACAAGATGGAGTCGCACCGTTCCAAACATCTTTAAACAACAACGGACACACACGCACCTTTTTTCCAACTTCGAGGAGATATCCTGTTCTTATAATGAATTGGAAAGGCACTTAAAGTAATACTAAAATGAAAGAGAAAAGTACATGCAAAACACTAAAGCCCGGTAAATACCTCACCACAGGGTAATATTATTTACAGGGCGTGGGAAATGGCCGAGCC
The DNA here is from genome assembly GCF_964263255.1 of Lissotriton vulgaris. Classification (NCBI taxonomy): domain Eukaryota; kingdom Metazoa; phylum Chordata; class Amphibia; order Caudata; family Salamandridae; genus Lissotriton; species Lissotriton vulgaris. Next base: position 1,084,775,701 of record NC_141694.1, on the reverse strand, counting down.
AGTTCCGCACAATTTTGGAATCAAGATCTTATTGGCCAAGGGCACCAATGACCCCGACATCAGGGATCCACGTACACAATCAGACTGACCATCAGATGCAAGAAGATGCCCACAGTGCAGCCAGGCCACGAGTAAGCTACTTCTTCAAGTTCCAAATTCCAGTATTAAAGATGGAAGCTCCACACTAAGCACGTAAATATAAACGAATGAAAAGCAACAAAAAAAATTGCTAATCATTTTTTAATTATACATTCATATTAACACAACAAACACCAACAACGGCAAGCACAATTACCTTCAAAAGACCAGTGAAAGCAGTTCACACCACCTTCACACTCTCGAGCATCAACAAGGCTTCACCTGAGGCCATAGCACCATGGGCTTTTCTGGTGCAGAACAGACGAACCTTTTATTCTACCAGTTATTTCCCCATTGGGCAGAGCCCTTGGAGGCCAGTTTTTAAAGACCATTGCTACTCCCGGTAACTCTGTCACTTTCCGCAGCTCCCATGCAGGCACAAGGAGGATTCGAGACAGAGAGGGAGGCAGGGGAAAGTTAGAGAGAATGCGATCATAGAGGGAGGAGAGAATGAGCAGAGAACAAGGGCGCAACTAGACCCGAACTTCGAGGGGGGATACGACTCCCAGCCAGGGCTGGCCCTCGCACTGGTCTCGCATGGTGCAACAGTCTTTTTGGGCACCCTCCCCCATTTCCTCCTTCTCCATGAATTCCCTCACTACCACTCGCCAATAATGCACCTCATCTCTCTATAGCCCCTTTCTGACACACATGTAATTTTTTTTATCGGTCTACTCGTAGTTTACTCACACTTGGTTCTATGGTCTGCATGGTACACGTTCTTTGTAGCAGGCACAATAACCCTCTGCACTGTGTGGGTGACAGGAGTGCCCATGTGAATGCATGGTGAGCGATGCGACTGTGAGAGTAGGTTGAGAGGATTGAATGCAGGGTCAGCGAGGTGAACATGAATTTGGGTGTGGATGTAAGTGCAGAGTAGGACGAATGAATGTATGGTTAGTGATGAGCTTGTTTGAGTGAGATTGCAGAGTGAGCAGTGAGGGGTACAAGTGAGTGAAGTGTCCCATGAGCGCAGGGTGAGTAGTGCGCTCGTGTGCCTGCAGGGTGAGGAACAGGGTGAACAGTGCGAGTGCATTATTAGTGCTGAGTGATAACTGTGAGTGCAAAATGAGCTGTATGCTGATGTGACCGCAGGGTAAGGGGAGGGAGAAAGGTGTGAGTTCATAGCGAGTGGCATAAGTGCTGTGTGTCGTCAGAAAAAGGGTATGCAGTTCCTCTATTGGTTAAACAAAAGACAGAGATATGTCAATCAGCACCCAGGTGTGTGCTGCTCTGGAAGTAATAACCAGAGAAGGGTTACCAACCCTCCCTATCCACACTATAATGCACCATCCTACCCGGGACCACCACCGCCGTTCTGGCAATTCCCTATGTACCCACAAGGCCAGCCTCAGTTTCACCTGATGAGCAAACCCCCTTTTTCAGACAGAGGTTGGGGCAGAGGAAGAGGGCGAAAAAGAGGGATGCAGAAACAGGTGCAGTGGCAAGAGCAAGAGCAGCCAGCGCATACAGTAGATACAAGCATCAGGACCAGGGGAAAAAGGAACTAGTGGTCAACTTGTTACACAGACCACTAAAAGAAACAGAGAAGCAAGTACTTGAGAAAGGTATAGGCTATGTTCTAAACCCCCGGGTGGACAGATTTAGAGAGAACTGTGAGATACAGGATTTCTTTAGAAAAATACGCCTGAAGGCCTTTTTCCAGGATACACCTCAGTTGATTACAGAAGGCACTGGTCTAAGGAACCCATCTACCTTCACTTCCAATAACAGTATGATCCCCCTGAGATCTTGATATTCAAACAGGATGTATTGAAAGACTTGGCTGTGGCCCCAAGAAGAGCCCCTTTCCACAACCTTTCCAATGCTGAACTGACGGCAGCCAGAACTTTGGCTGATGACACCAGCATAACAATCAAACAGGCTGCTACTGTAATACAGTCCACTAATGAATACGAAATTGAGTGTCAACCTCAACTCGAGAATGCTAGATACTATACTCCAGTCTCTGTAATCCCACCCTCAGACTCACCTCGGCAATTGGTACTCTGGTATTCGAAGCAGAAAATAACGGCTTGATAAATGAAAAGGAGGCTAACTTCCTCATCACAAAAGACCCCAAGATACCCTATTTTTACACGCTCCCTAAAATTCATAAGAGTACTACACCCATCCCGGGGTGTCCTATTGTCTCCGGTAAAGGCTCCCTCCATGAGCCTCTAACCAAAAGTTTTGTGATCATTTTTTACAGCTGTTGGTGAGGAAAACACCATCCTTTGTACGTGACACAACTGACATCTTGCTCATTCTAGAGGAAACTAGGGTCACAGATGAGATTTTTCTCCTGGTAACGCTGGATGTGGAAGCGTTGTATACCAACATCCCCCAGCGTGACACCCTTACGGCTATTAAGACAGCCCTCACAAAAGAAGAGTGGTCATCATCAACCCCTGTCTCGTTCATTATGGATTGTGCCACCACTGCACTGCACTGACCGAAAACGTTTTTGAGTTTAAAAAATAACTCTTTCACCAATCCCAGGGTACTTCCATGGGGAGGCGTAGCATGTCTTTACATGGCTGCCTTCGAGGAGGATGTTGTCAATCACCCAAGGAACCCTTACATCAATAATTTGAAATTGTGGAAAAAGTTTATCGATGACATCTTTATCCTCTGGAAGGGTGATCTCACCACCTCACCAGTGGCTTAATGCACAGAATGAACATTTGAAGTTCACACATACGATATCAAACACAAGCATATCATTCTTAGATGTGAACGTAAGACTGACCAATACAGAGCTTAGCACGACCCTGTATAAAATACCAACAGACAGGAATAGTCTGCTATTGTATAGCAGTCACCACCCAAAAGCCCTAAAAGACAACCTGCCCAGTTTCTCCAGATTAGGAGAAACCGCATCTCCCTCTTTGACTACAAGACTGAGACCCAAACTTTGGCATCCAGTCTTAGACAAAGGGAATATCCCCAACGCCAGATCATGTACTCTTTAAAAAGAGCAAGAAACAACCCAGTGAGACATTACTGGAGGTAACCCCTAAAGAACACACACGTGTGTCACATCATCAAGGGTAGCATTAAGAAACACTGGGGGATCTTACTGACAGGAGATCTACGCATGCCAACACCTAGGTTCGCCTTCAAACAAACAAAAAACTTGAAAGATATTTTGGTACACACAAGGCCCAAGACAGAGATCAACATAGCGCAAAGAACACTCCGGGACCTCTCCCCAGTAGTGGGCCACTACCCATGTGGTACTTGTGCAGTTTGCGATCAGACTACCAGCTCCAAGGAGATAAGTCTCACCAACACATTCACTTGGAAAATGACACAGCATACTAACTGCAACACTTCTCACTGCATATAGTATGCCAACGAGTTAACACCAAGATGTATACACACTACAAGGAATTGAACCACCCTCCAGACTCTCTACATTGGTTGGGGCTTGAAGCCCACCCAAGAATCACACAAAGGGCACTGTTCAGAACAGAGAAAAGATGGATATATCGCCTTTCTTCTGACAGACAAGGTCTGAATGATGATTTACCATGGGTATCACTGACTGATAGGTAAATGCACCTATTACCATCCCTAATAAACCATGAATCAATGCAATACTTTAAATATAACTGACAGGTGATGAGCCCTTAGTTTCATCCATACTGACACTCTGTGGTGATGATATAATAAGTGAACTACTCTATGAAGGTAAGAGCCTACTCTTCCACCTGACTCACTGCCCCTTATTTACTCTTTAGTAACACACTACAACGGTCTTTTGCTCCCAAATAGCAATGCACAACTTGATAAACCTTGTATACGGGCCTTATATCATAAGGCACATGTTACTCAGAAAACAACCGGACACACTGGCCGCTCTGTTCCGAACACTATAGATGACTAGTTATGATGAGGAGCTCTGGCCACGTGAACCAGGTGCATCGTTGTATTCACAATTAGTTTTTATGTGGAGAGAATACTTGAATACATGAGATCAGAGGCACTTTTTCCACACTACAATATGGCCGCTACTATGAGCTGACGCTACAGCAGACCTTAGAGCGTCAGTCACGTGGTGTGTTCAACACGACCCAGAAACCAGCTCCACCCCGCTGGAGATGCTGGAGAGTATTCCAGCACCTCTCGCATGCAACAGTATACATCCCGGTGCCAGCGGAGAGGGGTAGGTTTTGACGACTCAATTCCTGTAGCCCAATGGTCAGTCATGATGGTGCTAGATGGTTTTATGACCGCTATCTCTGATGTTCGAGAAGGTAAGATGTGGACTATGAGTCCATGCATGCTGTAACTAATGCGCTCCTCCTACTTACAATGCTGGCGGTCATTGAGTCGTGAGTGGGAGGGGATGGGGGCCATTTACCGACCACAATTGAGTACTAATTAATCTTGGTACCATCCCAGTGCGGGCGGACTCACTTGCCCTACTCACCTTTAATAACAATGACCCCCGGTAGAGCACCTGCGAAATGGATTGTGTATCATGATACTGACATGCCAGATCTTGTATACCATTCCAAAGACACAAGAACGACACCGGGGATATTTGGGACCCTTCTGTGTCCGCCCTACTTGGTTACACACTGTTGCCTCCAATTGCAGTTCTTTACATTCATTTTACAGGGCATTACAATGTATTTGTCCAGTTTTCCTGCGGGCAACTGACAGAGGCGATACTTTTTTTACTATTAGGTGAGTGAGTTCAGATTGCCACTCACACACAAATTGTTTGTCTTCTGATTTTAGCAAAGTTTTATGTAGTTTTTTGTGTAGTCTTAAACTAAGATACAATCTTTGTTTAGATATGCAGCACTATGAGTAGGTTATGGTTTTACACACCTACTTCCTGTCACTATTCACTTGATATGTGACACTGCCTCACCTTGTTTCCGTGGGATGACCACCTACGCACTGCTGGATGGTCACCTTTTTGTCTGAACACGGCGAGAGAGAGATGTCGTGACCATTACTGACTGATACAGTTGCTATTATATATAAATAGTTGTACATATTTTTTTCTGTTTCCTTCTCTTAGGTCGCTCTGAGATACTGTGGGTACTCTACTCACAGTGTTGTGATGTGGTAGGTAGTTCACAGCCACCACACATTGGAGATAGTTGAACCACTAGGTCCTGATGAATTGCCACGGATTCTCTTGACCCAAAGGCATGAAACATGTTGACCCACAGAGTTGAGCATAGTGCAACTGAATCATAAACTTCAGATAGCTGCCACTCTTTTCCACGTTTTTAATCAGGTGGATAGCCAATCTGAATAACATTATTTTTGGACTATCCAACTTGTTTTAACCACTTCTCACCACATCTACACTCCACAAGCCCCCTTACCCCCACTGCATCATACGGCTAGGAACAAAAGATCTCAGCTAAGGAGCCCCTTTATGGGTGCCTGTCGGGTATTGCAGCGCCGACCCGACAAGGAGCAGGCCCATATGATGAAGCATGACACCTAGCTGGCTGGATGTGTGAGGGCCCTAGTTCCGACAGGAGGAATTCCCCTCCTCCTAAAACTGTCCAGAGCAGCACACTCCTGCTACGACAAGAATGAGTTGTGTGAATACAGGGGGCATTCCCAAACACTTAAAGTAACTCAGCATGAGCATCTTTTTGAGGGCTGGCATAGGGTTTCAGATATAAGTTAAAATATTGCTATTATGTAATTATTTGGGGACAGGGCCGGTCTGGCAGTAGCAAGCACTGGGTGTTTATGCGGTGAGCCAGAAGGGTGGGGGCTGTTTTTGGACTGGTGGTGGCTGTTTTTGGTACAGGGGACGGTTTTGCAGCAGTGCTACAATATCAGCCCCCTGTACCAAAGGCAGCTGTAGTATTTTACACAGGCACCCCCAGCCCCCTCCCCCGCCCCTGCCACCAGTCCAACTCAATTGGTAAGTTGGGTTTGCGTTCCCAGTCGGCCCTGTTCAGGAATCGAGGGTGGAGGAAATAAAAATTGCGCTTATCCTGCAACAAACTTCCAGTCTTGTGATTAGGATTGCCAGCTCATTATATTGATGTCCAAGACATTACAAAAAGAAGCACTCACCTAAAGCCTATTTTCAGCGCTTATGTGTGCATACTTGGAACAGAAAATGTAAATATAAAGCACTTTTATTTGTTTTTTATGGCTGCCTGAATTACCATGACTGAATTTTGAAGGGAAAAAAGACAGAAAAGCCACATTACAAATGAATACATATGATTTTATTTATAACCTTGTTTAGGCCCTCATTAGGATGGTGGACGGACCTGCGTCCGTCCGCCACCCCAGAGTAGGAGGGACCGTCCGCAGGGGCAGGGGCAGCGGCGTTCCCTCCGTGCAGATTAGGATGTGACCGCCACCCTGGCGGTCACATCCTCTATCTTTGACATTGCGGCGGGTGCAGCTTCAAGCTGCACCCGCCGCAAGGCTGAAAATGCATGCATCGCATTTGATGGCACAAAGCGGCAGGCACCGCGCAGTGCCTGCTGCTTTGTGCACGCAAATGCAGCGGGGTACCATAGGTACCCCCCATGTGCACCCCCCACTCCCCCTTCACCCAGGGGGCCCACAACGGGCCCCCAAAGTGAAAGTCCGTATGCTTTTCCACGGCAGAAAAGCCGCCGCGGAAAAGCATGTCTGTCACACCATCCTAATATGGCTGGCGGTGTCTGATAGACACCGCCAGCCATGTTAGAGCTTTTCCGCTGCGGTCGGAAGGCGACCGCGGCGGAAAAGCGGCGGATGCAAAAATGACCCCCCAGCCATCCAAATCGGGCTGGGGGTAATGTGTGTATCCGCCGCAGTGAATCCGCATACTCCGGTGGCTTCCGCTGGCCCGGAGTATGCGGATTTACCGCAATCGTAATGAGGCCCTAAGTGTCAAGAGAGGTCTTTGCAGACTCTCTAGACAGCAAATGGCTGGAATTTTTCTTTTGGCAACCCTACTTTATATTTCTTCTCATGAAATGCATTTTCACACTACAGCAGTAAATGTAAAATACAAATGTAAGGAACAGGCAGAGTGGGGCCGGGGGGGGGGGTGCTGGAACCAGGAAAAAAACGAAGTCTTGGTAACGAGTTTAAAAAGGTATGTAGATATGCTAATGGTCTTTTAAAAACCTGTGAAAAACTCAGGTGTGCCGGAGATAAGACTGCAGACACTGTCCAGCCGAGCACACAGCAGCACGAGCTGCAACAGCCCTATCAGCCCGATGGGCATTGCGGGCCTGGCAGAGGAGGACAGAGAGAGAATTGATGGATTAATGGAAACAGTGGGATAGCAAGGGGGTCGGTGGGACCGGTACAAGTTTTGGGGGTGGCGGCCTCCCTCCCCCACTCTTACCTTCCTGGGGCGGCTGCCCCAGGAATCACCAGAAACCCCCCCCCCCCCCCCTTACATGCGGCTGCCATGGGCAGCAAAATGTCTAGCTACGCCACTGGATGGAAATAGAGATTTGTGAGGTGATGAAGATAATAGGGCTAGTTTGAGCATTTTGCCAGAGCTGCTTTTGTTTCCCTAGTCCGACCCTGTGAGTGCATGCAGGGAGTAAAGTCAATCCACTTAATTCTATATCTCTCAAAGTTAGTGCTTTTTCTTTGTATAGCACAGCTCAGAAGCAGAAAGAGGTTTCCAAGGTGTGTTATTTGAACATAAAGCACTAACTCACGGATATAGCGGGTTCAATGGAATTACTTGATTCATCCTATCTTGCTACAGAAGGAAGCGAATCACAGTGCATAGCACAAAGTGGCGGTTCAAGTCCCTAGACTGAGGAGAAGACCTAGGACTTCCAGGACAGGCTTGAATCTATCAAAATGTCATCATCTCTGGCCCTGACAACATATTGACTGGGCATGGGCACCATACAACACATCCTGTATGCCATTGGAGGTGACTCTCTGCCAGACATTGGGATACGCACTCTCATTTCTAATAACTGGCAGCATTGCATTGTTAGCAACCGGCTGTTTCCAGCATGCAATGAACATTGAGAACAGCTCTGCATTGCTCTATTAAAAATGTCAGCTCAGGCCATAAATGCATTCCTTAATATCATTGACCAGGACATCATTTTGCCTACAGATTGGCATACTTGTAATCCTGTGTACACAATAGTTTTTTTCTAAATCTGCCAGGGCCGATTGATAGCTTACACATGCCACTGTTCCTTCAAAAGGCCTGGCATCAAGTGTATAGAAACTTGAAATGCAACACACCATAACTGTCTAGATGGTCTGTGCCACAGATCTGTGTGCCACCCACTGCTATGCCAGGCCCTTTTTCCCAGTAATGACTCATTGGTCCGAAACAGCTCTATATTGTACACTTTTTAGGCATATCACCTGCTTAGGACCCAGTTACTTTGTGAAACGAGTATTATCAAAAACATTAAAAACGAACATTAAAACCTATAAGTACACTCTCCTCATTCATATGAACGGATGGCTGAGATTTTGGCTTAAACTTCAGATCGGGTCTCAGCACAACTTTATCTGGAAAAAGCTTGTGATATGTAAAAGTGATCAAAAATGTGGTTAACTCATCCGGCCTTCCTGTAGAGTTAATAAGAGACAATTAAACATCCGTAGCGGACAACGACAAAATATCAGCTGGCTCCATTGGTTCACGTGGATCCATTTTCAAACTATCTAAAACAGTTGAAAGCAGACACCTTTGGTTATTTTTTTAATGTGAAGCTCTTAAGAAGATTTTCAAAATAAAAAAGTGTATACATTTCAGTTTACCCTTTGACTCTCAGCAAGACTTGATTGATGCCCACTTGGAATATACAGTTAATGGAGACAAACCTATCACAAAGCTGTCCCTTATATAATCCATAGTTTTGTAAGGATTGCCCATAACTGGGTCTACTCCTATCACTGCACACAAAGAACAAAAGTTTTTCCAGAGCTTGGAATAAGACTGTAAGGTTTAATATTGGTTTACGGACTGGATATTGCATGCCGCCTCTCTAAAGCACCCTACCCACTCCAAGCCAGCCTTCAACTTTCAAGTCATTAGTTTCAACTGACAAATTTAAGTTAATTTGAGAGGAGGAAATTGAAGGGGACTCAGGGAAAAGGAGAGACAGAGAGGAAGCTCAATTTCTAATCTACACAGCAGAGGAAACATGGACGTCTCGGCCAGTATGGGGCTATGAGCATTGCCACTATGTTCTCCCTCCGAATACTCTTAAGTAACCCCAGGGAGAGGGGAAAAGGAACGAAGGCATAGAGTAATTGCTGAGGCCACAGTAGAAAAGGCATTAACCCCACGGGCTTCCGGATGTACCACTTTCAGACAGGACCTTGGAGGAAGAGGACTGGATGGGGATGCAAACATTTCCACGACGGGATGGCCAAACTGAGATGTCGCTAGAAGAAAGTCCTGTAGAATAAGGTGGAAATTAACTAATGAAGGTATATTAGCAGCTGAGCCTGCCCACTTGAAGATTGTATGACCCTGGATAATGGACTGCCCGAATTGACAGAAGAATCTGACCAGCTATCCCACCCCTGGTTCTAGAGGCTAATAAAGAGTGTATGGTATTGTTGTTACTCCAGCCAATGTACTATGTTATGATGATGCCCCATTGGATCAGTTAATGTTTAGTGTAAATGGGAGCCTTGATTTCCCGGGCGGGATTGGGGATTCGAATATGATATCAGACCAGGTATTACAAGCTGATTTAAATACAGAGATTGTGGAAATGGTGAATGGCCCTAAGGGAAGGTCTTCCCATAGTACTGAGGTCAGGAGTGATGATGTTCCTATGCGAGAAGGACCGTGTCATGTTAGGTCCTCTGTGGATAATATAGCTCCACCCTCACTAGATGTAGTTCATTCTCCTCTCAAGGCTAACTTAAGAGTTCAGGAGGCGGACTTATGTGGTACCAAGTTTGGTTTTTGGAACATAGCTGGGCTCGAGTCCCGTATGTGTATTCCGGACTTGGTGAACTTTATACAGCAAGTTGATGTTTGGTCCTTTCAAGAAACTTGGGCACTCTCACCAATGTTTTTTGTTGGTTATTTAAATTTTAGCAAACCAGCAATTAAAGGTCAAAGAGGACGAGCTATGGGTGGGTTGACTGTTTGGGTTCGACAGCACGAGGGTGTGCTAGTGGAGGAAGTTCCTATTGATTGCCCTGACATCATAATGGTTAGTATTAAATCTACCAATGGCCTTAATATTCTTTTGATCAATATTTATGTCAGGGGCATCCAAGGTGGTAGGGTCTCTCCAACCCTCCTCATATTGGACGATTTCCTAAGTGGTGCACCCGTAGCAGGTTACAAGGTTGTTATGGGGGACCTAAATACTTGTTTTGAACCCCTGAGCCAGGACGACGGCTTACTCACTGAGGGCGAAGACATGGTCTAGGGGATTCCACAGCTTGAGCTACCCCCGATAAGAAAATGGTCACAAGCTGCTACATTTATTAAAGGGTTGTGCCTGGATCAGGGCTTGCGTGCTCTCAATGGTAGAGTGCGTTCAGATAGGTTGGGCAGACATACCTTCAGTAATGGTAGATTTAGTAGCCATATTGATTATATTTTACTGGACGTTAAACCGTGGGCTGCTGTAGAGGACATGGAGGTTAAGTCTCGCCCGGAAAGCGATCATGATCCACTGGTGGTGGAATTAAGGGATTCTAGCTTCTCTGGGCCTGTTAATATTATGTCTAATTTAGTTCAGGAAGAAGTCGTACTCACCAATGACATGAGAAGGGTACGATGGCCAAAAATCTCTGTTGATGTTGATGCACGTAAAGTGATTAGATCTCTGGTTGCTAATTCACTGATAGAAATTTCCAAATGTGATTCACAGGAGGTTATTAATGCATCTATTACTGATATCCACACCAGTCTTTTTAAAGCACTAAAAAAACTGTTCATTAAGTCTTTCTCCAAGAGAGGTAGTAGGGGGAAACCAAAGTTAACAAATTAGTTTAATGAGGAGTGTCGTCGGACCCATGGTGATTTGTTTGAAGCACTGAAGCTTAAGAACCACAGCCTAATTAGGATCTGCAGGAAGGCATTTAATGATGCAAAACGTACAGCCAAGGCCAACTGGGACGAGGAACGCTGGTTATCACTAACCGAAGCTTGTAGCTTTCGGAATATGCAACAGTTTTGGCATTTATTAAAATGGGGTTCATCCCAGGAAGATCGTCCAAGCCCTGCTTCGGTTGGTCAACATCAGTGGGTACGTTATTTTGAGGAACAATTTAGGTGCCTCAGTAGTGCACAGGAAGACATTTATTATCCAGTGTCGGTTGATCTACTCGTGTTTACGAGTAGTGAAGTTAAACATGTCTTGAAATTTATTCCAAGGAACAAAGCACCTGGTCCCGATTGCATACCAGCTGACCTATTCCAGCATGATCAGGACCTATGGGTTCCCTATCTAGTCCAATTGGTAAATGCCTTGGCCTCTGGTGCTAGGGTACCGGAGTCCTGGGCTGGGGCTGAAATCCTGCCAATATACAAGAAAGGTGATCGGTCGGTTCCCTCCAACTACCGGCCGATCAGCCTTATTGATGCGGTGCAAAAAATCTCAGCCCGCCTTGTTCTTGGCAGGATTCAGGACTGGATTGGTGAGTTTAACATCTTAACCCCACTCCAGGCTGGTTTTAGGTCTCATGTGAGCACCATAGATCAGGCCTTTCGATTTACTCTTCTTTATTGGAAGACGGTCCTTTTAGGTAAAGGTACCCTTTATGCAGCCTTTGTGGACTTAAGGTCTGCATTTGACCTCGTTCCAAGGGCAGGGCTGTGGAATCATTTAGTAGAAATGGGAATGCCAGTTCCCCTTGTACGCCTCCTGGTGAATCTACACGCACAAACTTACGCCCAAGTACGTAAGGGCAAACCAGGGGAGGTAACTGATAGATTTCCTGTTGCTAAAGGTGTAAGGCAAGGGTGTGTACTAGCCCCTACCCTTTTCTCTCTATATATTAATGGGGTCACCAAATATTTTGACAACCATCCCACTGACACCCCGTCCCTAGCTGGAATGAAAATCCCTCTGCTCATGTTCGCTGATGATACTCTTTTAATTTCAAAGACCAGACAGGGTCTTCAACAGGCCCTGATGAGGTTTGAATTATTTTGCAGCGAACATGAGCTTGAGGTGAATGTGTCAAAGACAAAATTTATGGTATTAAGAGGACACACCCCGATTTCAGCAAGGGTTACTATGGGGGGTACATCCCTGGAACAAACCAAGTTGTTCACCTACTTGGGAGTAACATTTAGTGAGACGCTTAGTTGGTCCCATCAGGTGATCTCCTGGCCTTAAAGCACAAACAGGTTGGAGGAGCCCTGATTAAAGAACATAAAGGTTCCTTTACCCGGCCAATCTCGCCCCTAGTTAAGATTTATGGATCTAAGGTACTCCCTTCTGTCCTGTATGGGGCGGAACTATGGGGCTTCAGTAACTTGGATTCCTTGAAAGCAGCCCAAAATAAATTCTTGAGGGTGGCAACGGGTCTTCCACAGTCAACACCACGGATCCCGCTTTTGTATGATCTTGGGTGTCAGCCTGTGGAGGACCAGGCCAGGTTTCGTCCACTAGCATTCTGGCGACGCCTCTGGACTACGCCGGAACTCCTGTTATATGCAAGAGCTTGTTTGGAGGTTAAAGATCTTCCAGGCTCTCTCAATATTGGTTGGCTTAAGGATCTAAGGACTACCCTGTATGCTATGGGGTATGGAGAACTGTGGTCAAATCCCGCATCTGTAATTTTCCCATCCAAAAAGGACTTGAAATCACACTATTGGGATTGGGTGGTTCAAAACAGACATTCGGGACTGAGTGCAAGTAATCTCACTGGTCTATTTGTTGCCATCAAAGATGCTCCCAGTCTTGAAAAATACCAGGAGGCTTAAATTTTCCCTACCACGCCATCGGGCGGAGCTGTGAGGGAAACGGCGGCAGTGTTTGCCTAGCGAGACACCGGGAGGCAGACCGGACAGACCGGACCACACTCCCCAGCAGCCTCTGGGGCGGCAGCGCGCCCGTGACGCGCCAGGAGCGCCCGGAGGCGCTAGTAAAAGGCTGACCCCCGTGAGCCCAGGGGGAACACCAGGAGGCTTAAATTTTCCCTACCACGCCATCGGCGGAGCCGTGAGGGAAACGGCAGCAGTGTTTGCCTAGCGAGACACCGGGAGGCAGACCGGACGGACCGGACCACACTCCCCAGCAGCCTCTGGGGCGGCAGCGCGCCCGTGACACGCCAGGAGCGCCCGGAGGCGCTAGTAAAAGGCTGACACCCCTCTCGCCCCACGAGTCGCGCGAGGGAGCGACCGGGAGAAGCCCGGGCCGTCTGTGGCCGTCAGGGGCCAGAAGAGGCCGGGCTAGGCCACCTCCCTTGGCACGACAAATGGGTAAGCGAAAATTCTTGGGTCCTGAGGGACAGGGGGCTAAAGACGCTAAAGTTCCTCGTAAGGCGGATACTATAATCTCCTACCTTACATCGGCGGTAGGAGCCATTAAACAAAAAATCGCAAATGCTGAGAAAGAACTGGAATTGGGTAAAGCTTCTAACTCCGCCAATACTGAACCTTCTCAACATCCCACAGTGGTGATCCCACCGGCTGAGGAGTTGCCAGCCAACAATCCTGATATAATAAACTTATTAGAGCAACATACTGAGAATGGGGAGTTGGGTCGGACAACGTCTCCTAATAGTCCCAGAAAGAAAGTTAAGAAAAATGGAAAGAAAGGTGTCCCAATTCCCAATCATCAGGACCTTGTTAAAGACATTTGTTTAATAATGGGAGACAAATTGGAAGACTAGGTTACTGCTTGCCTCGAGCCAATATTGGAAGAAATTGGCAAAGATATTGTGGACTGCCTGAATAGTTGTCTGGCAGGACTGTTAAAGAGGTGTGAGAGAATCGACACATTTATAAATGACTTTCGGGCTAAAGAGCAGCTGTCAAATGATATTACTAAGTCTAATTCTAATGTTACCAATACCGTGGAGTTAATGGAATGCACTACAGTTAAAACTATTCCATCCAATGTACAATCTCAACATATAGTGGACCCACCAACTCATTTGCCAACCACACCTAGTGTGCCCAGTTGTTGTGTTACCACTCAGTCCACCACACATGGAAACACTCTGACAGGTCATAATAGCTTGCCTAACCACAGTCCAACTAGTACTGCTAGACTGCATTTACCTCCCCAAGCAGCTCCGTATGTAGCAGTGATATGCAGAGTTCCACCTCTGCCCCATAATGAGAGAGAGTCTACTAGAGATCTCTTAGATAAATCTAAAGGATGGTGCAAGCAATATTCGAGTGGTGAACTAGACATTACCCCCTATATCATTATGGCCAGAAGGGTGGGGTGGGTTGGACATGGAAATAAGAATATTTTGGGAGATTGCATAGTTGTTAACTTCTCAGATAAAGGAGTGGCTGATAAATTATTCTGGGATGGATCACCCACAATTAACAATGAAATCAGACCACTACCTTTGGGCTACTTTTATCCACCAAGGCGGGCCCAAAAAGCTAATTTACTCACACAAAAGCCAGTTGGGGGAAAATATAGCCCAACCTTAGGACCATGTGATTTTGCAATGCAACCCAAGGCTAGGACCTCAGCACCCATCAATCAGCATGTCTCACAACCCACGACAATGCCATCGCAACTGAATAATGAACATATAGAAGGTGTCCCTTTGTCTAATCATTATTCCCCACTTTTGCCAACGGAAATTTTGGTTTGACTAGAGAAGACAAATGTCACTAATCAGACCCCTTATGTGCTAAATGGGAAGACCTGTAGGATCCTTAGTTGGAACATTGCAGGACTAAGATCCAAGGCTAAGGATGAAAATTGGTTGAGTTTTATCTCATCTTTTGATATCATTACACTACAGGAAACATGGGACACTGATAATAAATTTGAACTAGATGGATTCATGCATTTTAATATTTTGGCTACACCAAGTGCTTCTGGTAGAGCAAAAGGTGGCTTATCCACTTTTATTTCACTTAACTTGAAAGGGAAAGCCAACCAGCTACAGACTTGCTCCCCACACTTCTTGGTTGTAGAATTATCAATGTCAAATTTGCTTACTATTCTGTTGATCAACTTTTATAACTCTCCTGAATTTGTTAGTAATAACCAAGTTTTGATGTTACTTGATGAATTTTTGAAAAATTACAAGTTAAGTAAATGTGGATATGAGATTATCTTGTTGGGAGATTTCAATATTCACCCTTGTAGTATGAATTGCATGGTCAATGATAAGGATGGCCCACCCCACGCACTCCCAACGCATTTTGAACACACAAAAGGAGGGGAGGGTTTGGAGAATTTTTTGGCCACCCATAATTTACATGAATCTAGCTGTTGTCCGCTAGGACCAAGACCATCAACATACAAAGGGAAAGACACAGGTTCAATCATAGATTTTATTTTCATTTCGTCCTTTATTTTGATCTTTATTTTAAGCTATAGAGTTGTGGACTCTATTTTTAGCGACCACAAACCCGTGGTATTAGAGGTCTCACAAGAGGGATTGATCGATTTTAAAGACTCTAAAGAATCAGGTGTACAAACAGTGATAAATTTAACATCTAAAGATAAGGGGAGAAGGTTAAAATGGTCTAATGTAACACCAATTAGCTTCTTACAAGAAGTTATAATAAAAGTAGAAAAGGAAGTTGGTATTTGCCTAGACCCCCTCTCGGCCAATACCACCATTGTACAGGCCTTCAACAGATTATGCCAACAAGTCAATAATGATTTAACCCTGAAAATAAAAAGGGGGGGACAGAATGTTAGACGTTGGTTTGACTCTAACTGTTCAAGGGCTCATTCTGCCCTATTAAATGCACTAAAAGAGTCACCAAGAAATAAATCCGCTATATCACAATTAAGGAAGGAGTACAAACAGGCCATTTGTAAAAGGAAGAAGGATATTAAGGAACAGGCATGGTTGGACCTTCAATCACCAGAGGTCCTTCGGGATAGCTCCAAATTCTGGGAAGTTATTAATCATTCATACTTCTCGGGAGCAGATAGTCACTCAGTAGAGTGTGTCATACCCGATGACCTGTGGTTATCCCACTTTGGTAACATCTATAGACATACCCCAACTAATCAATCATAGGACAAGTTGGCTCACCTTAATGCTGATCTAATTGAGGTCTTTCAATAAGACGAAATTGAAGATGCAATAAATGAGACATCCAAAAATAAGGCCCCGGGACCTGATGGGGTCCCGGCTGATCTGTACAAAGCAGCACCTAAATTTTGGGCAAAGATCCTGACAAATGTGTTTAACGCCGCCAGAACAGGTACGATCCCACAGTCTTGGGCTACATCTATCATCGTACCCATTTTTAAAAAAAGGCCTAAAGAGTGACACTGCCTGCTACAGACCTATCTCCCTAATTGACTCTGCTGTTAAGATCTTGGGCAGAGTCATTTTGGGGAGATTAACATCTTGGCTGGAGGGCAGGGGAATTCTATCTGATGCCCAATACGGTTTCAGGGCCAAAGGAAGTACATTGGATCAGTGCCTCAACTTATACTTGATAACTAGTAAATACACTGTAGTTAAAAAAGGGGCCTTATATATGGCATGTATGGATCTCTCCTCAGCCTTTGACCTGGTTAACAGGTCAAGGCTGTTGGGGGTCCTTTTGGACATAGGTATTGAAAAATCATTAGTAGGCTTTTTGGCTGATTTGCATCAGGGATGGAGGCTTCGGTTAGAGTTACTAGGGATGGCAGATGCACCAAACCTTTTAGCTCCGAGAGAGGAGTAAGGCAAGGATGCATCCTTGCCCCTCTCCTCTTTACACTGTATATAAACACACTTGAGCCGGTGCTTTCCGCCCTGGGGGCCGACGTTCCACGTGCAGGAGAGACTAATATCCCGGTCCTCCTGTACGCGGACAATGCGGTCCTCTTGGCGAGAACAGGTGTTGCCCGTAACAAATTATTGGCCTCTTTCGGGGATTTCATGACCTCTCTAGATTTAAAAATAAATACGCAAAAATCTCACGTCATGATCATGGGACTCAATGGTAAAAGGAGGAAACCCATAACCCTGGTTTGCACGGGAAAGGAGGTACAGAGGGTTCCTTCTTTCACCTATTTGGGTGTCCTATTTGATGATAAAGGCACTTGGGGTGCTCAACATAAGGCCAAATCAAACGCAGTGAGTAGATCGGCAGGAGCCATTTTGAACTTTGCAAGGAAATTCGGGTCAAGACCGACGACCGCGATCCTCAAAGTATACAATGCTAAGAGTATTGCGATCGCCACCTACGGGGCTTCAATCTGGGGATACACAAGTCCTGTCCTTATTCAAAGGGCAGAGAACAGGTTTTTAAGATCATTACTTACTGTTCCCCAGTCTACCCCCACTTTTACTATTCATTCAGAAATGGGGGTTGGGTATGTCTCAGACGTCATAAAATCTGCCCCTGTCATTTCCTGGTTAAAAACCTGGCTAAACGAAAAGATTTCTTTAAATCACAAAATTTTGGAAGATTGTCTAAGTATGGATGGAGTACTTAAGATCCCATGGATGATGTATGTGAAAAATATGCTAGTGGGACGTATCGACCTTTTTAATTCCCCCGAGAGCATACGGAAGGAGGATGTTAAAACAATTAAGGAATCACTGATAAACCTTTTTATAACAGAGCGAGAGGAAATGGAATTAAAGAAAATGACAGTGAGAAGGAACTTTACACTTAAAACTGTCCCAGGCCCAGAACCTTACCTGGTATTTGTAAATAATCCATTCCATCGCTTTCTTTTAATTAGATTTCGTTTGAATTTAATACATTTTTTATTGGGCACATATTACAGATGGGATACTCCTGATCATAACAAACCTTGTGATTGTGACAACTTTTCATCCCAGGACACTTTACATTTTATTATGTTCTGTGATCACTATGGCAAAATCAGAAGAAAATATCTTATTCTCATCCTTAGAGAGGCTCGCTTCTTACAAGTTAGGCCTGCACTTTTATTCCTGCAACTTTTGCACAATGCACACGTCACTTTTCACGTTGCTAACTTTTTAGTAGCAGGAGTACGCATTAATAAGAAGCGCAGCAAAGGCAATAATGGATTAATTATAAACAAAATTTCCTAAGTGCAACCTTAATAGACAATAGATATATCGATGTTTTAAAATGTTTTAACTGTCTCTTTTTAACCTTTTTGATTGTTTACATTGATTGTTTAAGCACACGTCACTTTACAAACCATCCCCTTGATGATATGATTTATGATCTATTATGTATATATTGTGTAAATATTTCCTGTGATTGTTCTCCTTTTTGTGCGTTATCTTTGAAATGTATCCTGTGTCTTTTTATGATTTTTTAAAAATCGAATAAAAGTGATTGACTGACTGACTGACTACTGGGATGCTATAACTAAGCCCCTGGACCATAAATTGTTTCATCAATTTAGATGCGGTTCACTGCCTTTAAGGGAGTTTACCAAAAAGTGGGGCTCTGGAAGGGAACGGGGACTGTCCCAGGTGTCCGGGTCAGGGCGAAAGGTTAAACCACTTTCTTTTTGTCTGCCCCTTGTATGTTGCCCCTAGAGCCAAATGGTTAAGTCCCGTTTGCAGAAGCCTGGGAACGCGGTCGGCCACTAATGCTAGTAGAATATTAAAGTCAAATTTGTCCCCATTAATTGTAACGGGAGTAGCCAAATATTTAGGATGGGCCTGGATTCTAAGAGCAAGGTTTATTAAATCAACCTAGGTGCCTCCTCACAATCCTATGCTTATTTGTACCTGTGTAACCCCCATTGAGTCTGTGATACTGTGGTAATTTAATGTAAGATTTTTGTAATTTTATAACTATTCAAAAGAAGCCTGTATAGTGATTTAATATGGTCTTAGACGTTTTTATATTGTTCTCTACTTCTTTCTCTTTTTATACTTACTTAATGTGTATTTTGTGATGTATGTCTTTTATGATGTATTAATCGAATAAAGACTTCTTTGAATTGAATTGACAGAAGAATCTGCTCTTCCCACATCAGAATCTCATTGGCCAGAGCTACCAAAGCCTGATTTTTTGTGCCCTCTATCTGTTTAGGTATGCCTGGGCAACTTGATTGCCTGTTCTGATTAGAACTGGTTTGCTGCACAGAAGCGGGACAAAAGTCACTTTTTCCTGTTTTTCCTATCACTGCTAACTCTCTCCAATTCAATGGAGTACCTACTTCAATTGTTAACCAACTACCTTGGGCCACCTTATCTTCCAACATTGCCCCAAACCCAAATGACTGGTGTCTGTTGTTATTAATAATGGAAAGCGGTTCTAACACCTGAACCCCCTACAGATGATTCTGGGGAGATAGCCACCATTGTATTTACTTTTTATTAGTTTGATAATAAGCCAAGAAGGCAATCCAAACCACACATATCACACCATATCCACAAAAAGATAAAATATAGTAAAATTAATAACATCACTACTCAAACCATCCTATATTTACAAACAGCCATATTCCTCCCATTGGGAACTGTAGGACAGTATCTCTTGACACAAGTGCAAAATTCAATCAAACCTATGCTGAAACAAGTGACCCAAGGCAGAGAAACGCCTCAAATCCGAAAATAAAAAAGAAGAGTAGACACATACAATTTAAAAAAGTTATAATACAAGCCCAAACCACAATACAGAGCCCAAGGCTGCTTAAACGAGCACAAGCCCCGTCCTAGGAATACCCTCGGTACCTGCTACAGAGGCAAATTGTACAAACCTGCATTGAAATTCGCATTCCTTGATTTTAAAAGATTGGGGCTTGATAAAAATTCATACGGGCCAAACAGACAACATTTTTGTGCAAAGACCAAGTATCTTCAAAAATAATAGCATTCTACCACTATTAAAATATGTGCATTTAATAATTCCAAGCATAGGAATCCAGTGCTACAACTAAATAGGATCTATTACATGGATAACACAAGTGCCAAGCTGCAAAGTAGTCAGGGAAGCTAATCTCTTGGCAACAATTTTGCTAAAGCCCAGTATACATACGGTCATGTTATTACACTGCAAAATTATCCTCATCAAGTTATTGATGTGACAAGCTGCAACCTTCTGAAGAATCGGCAGGGACATTTCCACACATAGTTCCACAACAGTCCAGTACTTAGTGGACTTTTGTGGGAGTCACTGGAATTTCTAATTTGTAGTCCAGAAATGTTGGGAATCAGCAGCTCAAAATATGCTGAACTATTGGTTTTAGATGGAGTCGAGACCAAGGAACCACCACCGTGCAGGGGGACATTAGATCCCTAAATCCTTAACCATTGTCTGTCTGAAGCTGTGGGCTAATGAAGTAGTTGCTGGATGTGGTAGTATAAAGGTGACATCCTATAGAAGAAAAGCTCCAGCTAGGACCTTAATTGGAAATTAGCTTCTCCCACAGTGAAGCGAAGAACCATCTGAATTCCGGGGTGAATGGGCATATGGAAATATGATTCTTGCAATTCAAGTGTAACCATCCAATCCCCTTAAGATATTGATTGAATTATATTCTGGAGAGTGACCATTTTGAACGTCTCATGCTTGACATACTTGTTGAGGTTCTTTCAGCTAAACACTGGACCAAATCAATGGCTGGTTTTGGTTTTAAAACATTATTGAATAGAATCATTGCAGATGCTGCTGTACTGGTATCTTGATTATTCTATTTGGTGTGGGAGATGTTTCACTCTCTGGTATAATGCTTTCAGTTTCAGTCCTTGGGTAGTGGTGTCTGAACAAAATGTGGCTCTTGAGAGGGGGTCATGAATTGAACCTGATACCCCCGATCGGCAATGTCCAGAACCCACTTGTTCATGGTCAGAGAATGGCAAGCTTGACAAAAGAGACTACTTCTTCCTCCCACAGTTTCAGATTGGTTGTCATTTATTGAGCTGCTAGAATTGCAAGCACAGTTGGAATTTTCCTTCTGCCGCCGCTCCCCGACCATGAATCCAGCATGAAAGGGCTGTTTATTTTTGAAGGTTTGACTATACTTTTTTGTGAAGAAAAGATTACTTTGCAGTGCATGGTCTAAAGGATTCCACTACCTTTTTGTTTTCTGCTGCCTTTTTGGAGCACCTGAAGGGCTGCAATACGTTTCTGTTTTCTGGTGCCTTTTGGACCAAATCATCTAGTTATGATGAAAACAATTTTTCTTCTGAGAAGGGAAGCCGGAGAAAAAGGGAGTTTTGGTGACTGGTCTAATTTCCACAACTGATGGTGTGCTGCAATATAAGCTCCTGCTCCTGTTGCTGAAGAAGACTTGAAATCGACTGACATATCCGAAAGACGCTAGGCTAATAGCTCTATATTTGCCAGAAAATCCAGGATTGCTTCAAACAAAAGTGAAAAGTCCTTTTTATTTTCAAAATAATTTTTATTGACATTTTGTAAGACAGGAATTATAGACATAGTACAGAACAGAGGGGAACAGGCGCTTAATGGGATATGAGGTAGATACATCAGCAAAGAATTTTAAATATTGCGTCTTGGGATTGATGTGAAATAATACAGCAGAAAAGAGCATTGGTATAAAGGCATAATATCATGCGTCTTATATGTTGAGGAGGCAGGAGAGATGCTATGGAGATACAGTATAATACAGATCAGTTAGAATACCCCACAGTAGTATAAAGGTGTAGAAGGGAACTAAGAGGGGGAGATGAAAGGAAAGAGAGGGAGATATCACTAAAGCAAGAATGAGACAGTAGAATAAGAGAGGAAGAGGGCAGGAGGGGGTAAAGGGATGGGGAAGGGTGTACAGTGGGAGAGAAAGGAGAGGAGCTGGTGGAGTAGGAGGTATGGAATGGTATTAGATGGCACCTAAGAGGAAGCTAAGTTGAAGATGTAAGTATCCACTTTAGACCAGATTTTTAGTGTTTTAGGTAAGACTTTAGTGAGTTGCCCGCTCCCCTGGTAAATTGAACACATTCCCACCATGCGTTGACTGAAAGTTTGGTGAGGTTTTTCCACTCAGATAGAATGGCCTTAGGAGTGATTGGGACAAGGATATCCCGATGGATGCATTCTTCATTCTCCAGGTGAGATTTTGTGTCTGAGGAAAATATGCCTACAGCAATAGAAGCAAGGTCAGGGGACATTCTCATATGTAGAATTTGTGAGATGGTTTAGCTGGCTTCCGACCAAATTGTTTAGAAACGGCACAGTCGAGTATCATAAGTTGTTGGCTCCCTGACTGTTTTCTGTAGTCTGGTAAGTGTCAGATTCACTGAGACAAAGTTTAAAATTGTCAGCGGCGGTCAAGAGGGCCATATAAGCAGTACAAAGTCTACATTGTGCTAAGGAGAGTGTACCCTTATTGGAGGTGAGATTAAACCATGTAGAGGGCTAATTAGGTGTCATAATGTGTGCATTGTTTGTACAGTTTAAGAGCGCTTCCCATTTGTTCTGTATCGAGTTAGTAAAAGAGGACATTGTGGTGGTGCGGATAGAGGAAAGTTTGGAGGCTATGTGACCCTCTTTAACCAATGTCTTCAAAGTGTTGGTTAGGTCAGGAGATCCTAGGAATTTATGGCTGGAAAGGATTGTTTTGATTTTCAGAAAGAAGTAAAAGTTAATATCCACGAGTGAGATTTTTTGAACTATGCTGATTAGCAAAGTTTAGTTATTCAAGTTTTTAAACTAATTCAAATAATATTTGTAATTGATTTGTGTATAACAGGATGTATAATGTAAATGAGACAATGTATTGTTGTTGTTTTTTAAATATTTTTAATAAATGAATGAGAACTTTTTAAAATTTGTGTTTGTAAATACATGCGTGGTAATCCCTGTCTGACACTCAAAAAGTTTGTAAATTTGGTAACCTGTGCATAGACGAGATCCCTTCTCCTACCTGTGGAATGTCTCTTTATGGGACAAAGTAATAGAAATTGGTTGTAAAGTTCAGGAAAAGGAGTTTTTGCTTTTTATGTCTTCTGAGAGAAGGTCATTTAGTCTTGAAGATTATTATTTTTTTAGGTGTGCTGTGGGAGGTATGGTATAGGAAAGATATACAAGCATGATCTGATACTAGAAATGGTTCGATGGTGATGTTGGAGGTGACAAAAATATGAGCCTTGTCCACAAGTATATAGTTTATGCAAGTGAAAGAGCTGCGGGATGAGAGAACAAGACGTCTTTGCCTGTAGGGTTGAGTAGTCTCCATAAGTCTTTCAGTTTGTAATCGTTACAAAGACTTAGCATTTGTTTGTGAGACTTGTTTGGTCTGAATAGGTAGTAGGAGCTACTATCTAGGACACCATCCCATGGGAGATTAAAATCCCCACCCATGATAATTCTGCTGTGTGGGGGCAGGAGATACAGTTTCTTATTTAATTAAAACCAGAATGCAAAAAGTTCGCTATTGGGCTCGTAAGTGTTTACAACCATAATGTCGATGTTGTCTTTTTGAAGTTTGGATGTAAGTTATTTGCCTTCAGGATCTGCTTCTGAGGAAGTAATTCTAAGCCCAGAACAGTTGGGGATAAGGGGAATGAGATCTTTTTTTATTGATGACTGTGGCACAGGATAGGTCAATAAACCAAAGTTTCTTTAGAAGGACTGCTTCCATTGGGGCAGCTCTACTCTTTTGTAGAAGTATAAGGTCACCCTTGAGTTTATGTACATAGTCTAAGATTGTTTTCTTACTGTTTGTTGGGTGGTTTAGTCCTTTATTGTTAAGGGATAATTTCTTTATGTTATGCATATTTATGATCTATGGGCTCCTTAATTGATTTCTGTATTGAGTTGAGGGGGTGTTTCAGGCGATGCCAAGCAAGGGCTGGGGGAAGGGAGGGATGTATGGGAATGGCGTAGTAAAGCGAGAGGAGTGATAAAGGAGAGGGTGTGATCATGAAAAGGTGAAGGAGATAAGAATGAGCAGGTGATAGGTAAAAGGAAGAGAGAGGAGAAAAATAGGAAAGAGAAGGCAGATGAAAAGACATTGTGAAAAGTGGGAATAAACTCCCAATGTACAGAGGATGGTACCAAACCAAACCAATTCGTAAAAAAGGTGGTTGAGGCCACAGGGGTCAAGCCTAGACACACAAGGCTAAAGGCCATGCCTTTAGATTGGTCTACAGTAGAGTGGTATGAGCACTGGGCTTAACCTGTGGGAGGGATAAAATCAGGATAATATGGGGTATAGGGCAGACCATGTAATGAGAATAGGGGAGTCAATTGGCACATGTAAGTGATAATGAGTCTTTGATGTGAGATAGAAATGAAAAGATATCTACATATAACAATTGAGTAACTAACATGCACTTTAGAAATGAAACTATGTGAAAATGAGTATTGTGTTCATGAGAAGATGTAGTGCTAAGGTAACCTGTGCATGGAAAGTTGTAAGGTTTGTAAGCTTTGTTCTGCACACAGCAAAGACCTGGAATCAGATACCATTAGCAATAGAAAATAGTCCATCACTGCTATATTTCCGAAGGTCTCTAAAGACCTGGCTCTTTTCAATATAATTTTTTTCAATTAACCCCGGCGTACCTCTCCTCTCCCACTACTGGCAGTCTTAAGTCATTTTTTAATGCCAAGACGCCCACGGGCATTCGTGCGCTTTACAAATCTGATAATCAAATCAAATCAGGGGCTGGAGTTGTTAGAAGGCAGGGAAAGTGTTAGCACAAAACCTGCATAGGAGGGTTAGTGGCAATATTCAACTTGGCTATTAGAGCACGTAGACACATCGCAGATGCATATATTTCAACCCTGAGTTACGGTGCTATGGGTGCTAGTAAAAGTGAACTGTATAACTAGGCGAACAGGTAAGTAATCGGAATTAGGAATAGGCCGGATTCAGACAAAATCAGCACCTTTCCTATTTGGATCCCATCGGAAGTCCATGACAGCATTTCCGAAGGGATTCGCTATGAAAGTTATTGGCTTCGTCATGCTTTGTAAAAGTTAGTAAGGGTTGGTAGAGCATGCATGCATTTCACAGTAGCAGATGTGTTACTAAGTGTTCATGCTGAATCCCTGAATCTCAGTGATGAATAACGTCAAATCATTTGGGTCCTCAAAGGTGGTTGTTTTCTAGTTGTAGGTGGTCTTCAGGCGAGCTGGTCCTATGAAGGAAAATAGTATCGCCAAGTCTTTAAGGATTTTCTGCTGGGATAGGAATGATTTCTTTTTCGTGACAATGTCCTTTGAGAAGTCCTGGGATATTCCAATTGAGGAGCCTTTACAGTTCATCCTTTGCACCATTTTGTATCTTCATGAGGATTGCTTCAGTGTGTGAGTATCAAAGAGGTCTGAAGATTAAAGCTCTAGGTGAGGTGCCATTTTTCGGTTTGAAGGTAGGGACTCTGTGGGCATGTGCTATTTCAAAGTCGTTGGTGAAGTTTAAGCCCATTGCTTGAGAAATCCTTTTTTCCATGAAGGTGGCACAGGATAGTGCACAATCCTCCACTCCATCTGGGAGCCAAACATCTGCGGGTTGCTCCTTCTACGTCTATCTTCTAAGTCTGTGGGATTTCTTTCCAATCGGGCAAGCTTAGCGGTGGTGGTTGGCAGTGTCTTAGATGAGCTCTGTTTGTGGTTTTCCAGAATGCCAATGCGTGATTATGCTGCAGTAACTCTTCCCCTTAGTGAGTGAATATCCTGTTTTATAGAAGCAAGGTCATTCTGCATGGATTATGTGGTAGCCTTTGTGGATTGGGCAAGGACATGTAGTGTGTCGAGCTTCTGCATAATTAGGTCCAGAGATGGTCTGTAGTCCAATTTCAATTTGATTAGGGAGTCAGGTGGAATCCTGCTTGGATCTGTTTTGTGCAAGTTTTGTGTCTTTTGGACCTCTTCTGGCCTCCCTAGAGTAATGTGTTCTGAGATGAGCCATGCTGGTAAAGCGTGTAGCCAGTTAGAGGTTTTGTGGTTACAGCCTCAATCCCTTGTTATGAACTGTGGTTAAATGATGTGTGTTCAAACGCTAAGGGTTTATGTCTCATCCAGACTTATGGCAGAGGGCAGGCCCCAGGAGAGATACAACCACAAAATGCGGATAATTTGTTTTATGGGCCTAGGCAGGGGGACAGAAGGTCAACTGTGCCAGGTGACCTTAGCTTACAACTGCATACAAGCTTTCCTCCCCAGTAAGTGTCAGAGCTATGGTTAAAAGCTATTGTTTAAGAGCTATGGAGCAAAAGCGCAATGGAGCAATGTTTATGGGCAATGTTTTGAGTCAACAGTCTGGGGATATCTCCCACTCTTAACAGTCTGCAGTTAGCTCCCACTCCTAATTAGGGGCTGGAGGCCCACTTTGTCTATTTGGAAGGTCCAGATAGCACAAATGAAAGCAGGCCGATTCTAGTCTGTGATATGGGTCACAGCGTTGGCCATTTTGAGGTCAGGCATGGCCTCTGATCAACTTCAAGAAGACAGTATTCATATCTGCGGCTGAGATAACAGGTAATCAACCACCTACCCTATAGTGGGAACTGGGCCGGTAAAAGCACAGCGAGAGTTGCTGGGGCTTCTTTATTCATTATCTCCTGGAATGTTGCAGGCATTCAGAAACTCATCATGGCCTAGAGTATCTCCAAAGCAGCAACATCATCTGACTCCGGGTGACATGGGCAACAACCACAACAACTCTATCAGGGTATTTTGAAATTCATACACTGGCCATCAGACGTAACATCTTCGGGCAACCAACTGGCGGCATCTCCATTTACATCAAACACGGATAACGGGTGGTAGTCATCACTTTTGCAATCCCCTTAACTGGAATACAAGCTCCACTTATTGATGGAATAAAATAACAACACCAATAGCTTTCACTGATTGTACTCAATCGCTACCTTAATTCTGTATTGCATCAGAAGAACAAAGCAAAAGACACAAAATTAATGGATGGAGTGCAGAACCAATCAAAACATTCACCCCAGTCAAAAGATCTGGGTTAAATCCATCATTCTTTTGCTCACCATGCCACCCCAGTTTAGACCTGGCCATATTCAAATCAGGCTGGACCCTGTGCCTCATGGGAACAGTCCAGCCCGAACTGCCACGCCAGGTCCTCCCTGGACCGCAAACAAGCATCCTAGGACCAGTTTTGGGGTTTCTGCCTTCATCAGCCATAATAGCTTGAATCCAGCGGCACAATGAGCCCGAGACCCATGTCTTGGCATACCCGGGGCACTTAAGGCGGAAAAGCAAAAGACACACAATTGATGGACGGAATGCATAAGAAATCAAAACATTAACCTCCAGTCAAAAGAACTGGATTGAATGCATCATTCGTTTGCTCACCATGCCACCCCAGTTTAGACCTGACAATTTGCAAAGCAGTTTTGACCCTGTGCCCCATGGAAACAGTCCAGCCCGAACAAGCAAGCCAGGTCCTCCCTGAACCAGAAACAAGCATCCTAGACCCAGTTTCGGGGTTTCACCAGGTCAACAACTTAACGTAGTCAACCTTCTTTCTGTAAAAGACTCTCCGTAAGATCTTACCATTTATCCCTCTCAACTTACAGAAAATGGTAATGGCCGCCCTCTTTCTGACCAAACTGGATTATTGTAACGTGCTATTTTTGGGTTCTGACAAAACCCAAATAAAGAAAATGCAATCATTACAGAATGCTGCAGCGCTGCTACTTTTATACCTTCCCAAGGGCCATCCTACATCTCAGGCAATAAGAGGATTACACTGGCTCCCTATTCAGCAGAGAATAGAATTCAAGTCACTTTGTCTGGTGCATAATGCCCGTTATGGGGGCGACTCAGGGGATAGCCAGGAAATGTTCAGGCTCTACACCCCTGTGCGAAACCTTTGGTCTATTAATCTGGGCCTGTTATGTATTCCCAAGTTTCGAAGAGCTAGATGGGGGGAAGGTCTTTGTCATGCTGTGCAGGAAAGCTGTGGAACAAACTGCCAGTGGCTCTGAGATTACAACCCAATCTATTGCTTTTCAGGAAAGCTTTGAAAACGCGGCTATTCACACCTGAGTGATCCCAGGGTGTCCCAGGTCCTACATACACACTACAGCGCCAAGACGCCTCGGCATACGAGTGCCTAATAAGATACATATCATCATCATCATAAGCCAGGATAGCTTGAATCCAGTGGCACAGTGAACCCAGGATCCAGGTCTGGGCATACCTGGGGCAATCAGGGCCAGAAAGCAAAAGATGTACAATTGATGAATGGAATGCAGAACAAATCAAAACATTCACCCCCAGTCAAAAGATCTGGTTTAAATCCATCAATCTTTTGCTCACCATGCCAGCCCTGTTTAGACCTGGCCATATGCAAATCAGTCTTCACCCTGTGCCTCATGGGAACAGTCCAGCCCAAACTGCCAAGCCAAGTTCTCCGTGGACCAGAAACAAGCATCCTAGGACCAGTTTCAGGGTTTCACCCCTCCTCAACCATGATAGCTTGAATCCAGTGGCACAGTGAGCCAGGGACCCACGTCTGGGCATACCCGGTGCACTTAGGGCAAAGAAAGCAAAAGACACACAAATGATGGACGGAATGCTGAACAAATCAAAACATTCACCCCAAGTCTAAAGATCTGGGTTAAATTCATCATTCTTTTGCTCACCATGCCAACACAGTTTAGACCTGGCCATATGGAAATCAGTCTTCACCCTGTGCCTCATGGGAACAGTCCAGCTCAAACTGCCAAGCCAGGTCCTCCCTAGACCAAAAACAAGCATCCTAGGACCAGTTTTGGGGTTTTACCCTTCATCAGCCATGATAGCTTGAATCCAGCGGCACAGTGAGCCCGAGACCCACGTCTGTTCATATCCATCACTTAGGGCAGGAAAGCAAAAGACACTCAATTGATGGACAGAATGCATAAGAAATCAAAACATTCACCCCTAGTAAGGAAGACCTTGCTTTGCAGTTCAGTCTGGACTGTTCCCATGAGGCACAGGGGCTGACTGATTTGCATATGGCAGGGTCTGAACTGGGGTGGCAAAGTGAGCTAAAGAATGATGATGTATTAAACCCAGATCTGTGACTGGGGGTGAGTTTCTGAAAAGTTTCAGCGCTCCATCCATCATCTGCTTGTGTTTGCTTGCTCGCCCTGAGTTGGCAGGGTATGCCCAGGCAAGGCCTTAAACACTATCCGCTTCCGGATAGGTGGCCAATGGAGTGACTGCAATAGGCCAGAGACTCTGGCTCGCCTGTGAAGGCCAAAAATGGCCCGCACGGCCGTATTCTGGACCACCTGCAAACGTTGCAGGAGATACTCCGGCAGGCCAAGACATAATATGTTGGAGTAATCCAATCTTGAACCAATTAAGGCCTGCACCGTAGTCTTCCTATGCTCTTCAGAAAGCAGGGGGAGAAACTTCCGGAGCATCCTGAGGAGGCCAAAGCAAGTTCCCGTGAGAGCCAGGACCTGGTATCTTAACGTCAGCCCATTATCAATCTTGATTCCCAAGTTCTTTGCTAACTGGGACGAGCGCGCTGGAGGGAACATATTGGCAGGCCACCATTCATGCCAGTCTGGGTCAAGTGGGCAGCCGAAGAAGAGTACCTCAGATTTATCTGAGTTGCACTTGAGGCTGTTAAGCTGGAACCATTTGAAAACAGCCCCAAGGCACTCACGGATACTCTCTCCATCAAAATCTTCTCCTTTCCTGCATGTAAAGAGGAGCAGGGTGTCGTCGGCATAAGATACGATCTGGGCCCCAAAGGACTCCACCAATGCCACCAGAGGAGTCATAAAGATGTTAAAGAGAGTCAGGCTCAACACGGAGCCCTGTGGGACTCCGACTCCCAGGGGCGGCATCATGGCAGAGCTAGGAGAGGCCCAGACCGTTTGTCGACGGCCAGCCAAAAAAGATCTAAACCAGCTGAGCACCGTCCCCCTCAGAACGATCTCATGAAGTCTGGCGAGGAGACCCTCATGGGGGACGGTGTCAAAAGCCGCCAACAAATCAAGCATGACAAGCATAGCTTTGCCTCCCGAATCCAGTGACTCTTTAATGGCTTCGGACACCTCCAAAAGCGCCGTCTCGGTGCTTAAATTGGGGCGGAAACCAGATTGAGAGGAGCGTAGCAGATCGTGGGATTCCAAGAAATAGGAAAGCACGATATGCACATGCTTCTCCAAGATCTTAACCAATGCAGGGAGGAGAGAGATGGGCCTATAGTTGGCCAGAGCCTCAGGGTTGAGGCCAGGCTTCTTAAGGAGGGGAATGACCATCGCCTGCTTCCAAGCCTGTGGGACCACCCCCCGACTCAAGGAAAGATTTAAAAGCGGGTTTGCCAACGGATTTACGATTGCCGCCATTTTCGCCAAAAATTTGGCCGGGCATGGGTCAAGAGGCGACCCGGATTTAAGATTGGCCATAAGTGCCAATGACGAGGATACTGAAAATGACGGAAATTCTACCAAGACTGGACCCGAAGGGGCCGATGGAGCTGGCCCATCCTCGAGGCTGGGAGAAACATCGACCAGCCTAACGGGAAAAGAGTCCTGGATCAGCTTTATCCTGGCGTGGCAGTTCGGGCTTCACCTCTGTGTCTGCCACGCCAGGTCCTCCCTGGACCGCAAACAAGCATCCTAGGACCAGTTTTGGGGTTTCTGCCTTCATCAGCCATAATAGCTTGAATCCAGCGGCACAATGAGCCCGAGACCCATGTCTTGGCATACCCGGGGCACTTAAGGCGGAAAAGCAAAAGACACACAATTGATGGACGGAATGCATAAGAAATCAAAACATTAACCTCCAGTCAAAAGAACTGGATTGAATGCATCATTCGTTTGCTCACCATGCCACCCCAGTTTAGACCTGAAAATTTGCAAAGCAGTTTTGACCCTGTGCCCCATGGAAACAGTCCAGCCCGAACAAGCAAGCCAGGTCCTCCCTGAACCAGAAACAAGCATACTAGACCCAGTTTCAGGGTTTCACCAGGTCAACAACTTAACGTAGTCAACCTTCTTTCTGTAAAAGACTCTCTGTAAGATCTTACCATTTATCCCTCTCAACTTACAGAAAATGGTAATGGCCGCCCTCTTTCTGACCAAACTGGATTATTGTAACGTGCTATTTTTGGGTTCTGACAAAACCCAAATAAAGAAAATGCAATCATTACAGAATGCTGCAGCGCTGCTACTTTTAAACCTTCCCAAGGGCCATCCTACATCTCAGGCAATAAGAGGATTACACTGGCTCCCTATTCAGCAGAGAATAGAATTCAAGTCACTTTGTCTGGTGCATAATGCCCGTTATGGGGGCGACTCAGGGGATAGCCAGGAAATGTTCAGGCTCTACACCCCTGTGCGAAACCTTTGGTCTATTAATCTGGGCCTGTTATGTATTCCCAAGTTTCGAAGAGCTAGATGGGGGGAAGGTCTTTGTCATGTTGTGCAGGAAAGCTGTGGAACAAACTGCCAGTGGCTCTGAGATTACAACCCAATCTATTGCTTTTCAGGAAAGCTTTGAAAACGCGGCTATTCACACCTGAGTGATCCCAGGGTGTCCCAGGTCCTACATACACACTACAGCGCCAAGACGCCTCGGCATACGAGTGCCTAATAAGATACATATCATCATCATCATAAGCCAGGATAGCTTGAATCCAGTGGCACAGTGAACCCAGGATCCAGGTCTGGGCATACCTGGGGCAATCAGGGCCAGAAAGCAAAAGATGTACAATTGATGAATGGAATGCAGAACAAATCAAAACATTCACCCCCAGTCAAAAGATCTGGTTTAAATCCATCAATCTTTTGCTCACCATGCCAGCCCTGTTTAGACCTGGCCATATGCAAATCAGTCTTCACCCTGTGCCTCATGGGAACAGTCCAGCCCAAACTGCCAAGCCAAGTTCTCCGTGGACCAGAAACAAGCATCCTAGGACCAGTTTCAGGGTTTCACCCCTCCTCAACCATGATAGCTTGAATCCAGTGGCACAGTGAGCCAGGGACCCACGTCTGGGCATACCCGGTGCACTTAGGGCAAAGAAAGCAAAAGACACACAAATGATGGACGGAATGCTGAACAAATCAAAACATTCACCCCAAGTCTAAAGATCTGGGTTAAATTCATCATTCTTTTGCTCACCATGCCAACACAGTTTAGACCTGGCCATATGGAAATCAGTCTTCACCCTGTGCCTCATGGGAACGGTCCAGCTCAAACTGCCAAGCCAGGTCCTCCCTAGACCAAAAACAAGCATCCTAGGACCAGTTTTGGGGTTTTACCCTTCATCAGCCATGATAGCTTGAATCCAGCGGCACAGTGAGCCCGAGACCCACGTCTGTTCATATCCATCACTTAGGGCAGGAAAGCAAAAGACACTCAATTGATGGACAGAATGCATAAGAAATCAAAACATTCACCCCTAGTAAGGAAGACCTTGCTTTGCAGTTCAGTCTGGACTGTTCCCATGAGGCACAGGGGCTGACTGATTTGCATATGGCAGGGTCTGAACTGGGGTGGCAAAGTGAGCTAAAGAATGGTGATGTATTAAACCCAGATCTGTGACTGGGGGTGAGTTTCTGAAAAGTTTCAGCGCTCCATCCATCATCTGCTTGTGTTTGCTTGCTCGCCCTGAGTTGGCAGGGTATGCCCAGGCAAGGGTCCCAGTCACATTTTGCCACTAGATTCAAGCTAGCCTGGCTGATGAGGGGTTTTACCCTGAAACCGGTCCCAGGATACTTGTTTCCGGTGTAGGGAGGACCTGCCTGGCAGTTTGAGCTGGACTGTTCCCATGGGGCACAGGGTCAGAATGATATGCATATGGCAGGGTCTGAACTGGGGTGGCAAAGTGAGCAAAAGAATGATGATGTATTAAACCCGGATCCGTGA
Organism: Lissotriton vulgaris; assembly: GCF_964263255.1. Lineage (NCBI taxonomy): Eukaryota > Metazoa > Chordata > Amphibia > Caudata > Salamandridae > Lissotriton > Lissotriton vulgaris. The sequence goes on along the minus strand of NC_141694.1, from coordinate 1,084,742,730 downwards.
CTGAGGGTGAGTGTCTGAAAAGTTTCAGCGCTCCCTCCATCATCTCCTTGTGTTTGCTTGTTCGCCCTAAGTTGGCAGGGTATGCCGAGATGTGGGTCCATTGCTCACTTTGCCACTGGACTCAAGCTAGCCTGGCTGATGAGGAGTGTTACACTGAATTGAGTCCCAGAATGCTTGTTTCCAGTCCAGGGAAGATCTGTCTCAGCAGTTCGAGCTGGACTGTACCCATGAGGCACAGGGTAGACTGATTTGCATATGCCTGGGTCTGAACTGGGGTGGCAAAGTGAGCTAAAGCATGATGATGGATTAAAAACAGATATGTGACTTGGGGTGGGTGTCTGAAAAGATTCAGCGCTCTGTCCATCACATCCTTGTGTTTGCTTGTTCGCCCTAAGTGGCAGGGTATGCCCAGACATGGGTCTCTTGCTCCCTTTGCCACTGGTTTCAAGCTAGCCTGGCTGATGAGGGGTCTTACCTCAAAACCGGTCCGAGGATGTTTCTTTCTGGTCCAGGGACGACCTGGCTTTGCAGTTTCGGCTGTACTCCTCCCATGAGGCACAGGGCCAGACTGATTTGCATATGGCTTGTTCTGAACTAAGGGGGCAAAGTGAGCTAAAAAATGATGATGGATTTACCCAGATTTGTTACGGGGGGTGAGTGCCTGAAAAGTTTCAGCGCTCCGTCCATCATCTACTTGTGTTTGCGTGTTCGCCATTAGAAAAACCAAGAACTTAACAACCAGGCGGATATTATGAGAGACCTCCTCACCAAATATCCCCTCCATACCCACTCATAGTTGGGGACGTTAATAACAGATCGCTTAGCAAGCTATCAAAAGACAACAAACTACCAAAAGAGGTCATTCAGTTGCAAACCCTATTTAACAATTTCTCCAAACACTCACAATCTCAAATAAACACAGGACTGACCATGGCTTCCGCTCCCTACATACAGGAACATCTCCACAATCGAATATATATTTGTCAGCAAGCCGCTAGCCGAAAACCTCAGCGTCTTTGAGATAGATGAACAGGTAGATAGCGACCACAGACCCCTCAGAGCATCTTTCAGACTCCCCACGGCAGAAATGCACAAGCTCACATCAATGGGAGAATCCACATGGGAAAAACGCATCAAAGTGCTATGCAGAATAAAATGATCTGCAAAGCTAGGCCTAAAATGTATCAACTGGATAACAAATAATGAAAAACCAGAAATGTCACTCAGCCTGGAGGTCCTACCTTCTTTTGGAAAAACGTTAACCAGCTCAGTAATCACAGCCAGTGTAAGAAGAACAGAGTAGTAGAGAGCATATGGGTTAACTATGTTAAACAGCTCTCTAGTGGTGAGAGGACGTTACTTGAGCTTTTCATTTTACTCAGTCATCAAATCCTCAAGACATGCAGAATTCAGAAATTTTAGAAGCTAAAGTAAACAAAACCATCAATCAAATGAGGAGTGGGGGTGCGCTAGGACCCCATGGAATACCAGCAGCAGTTTTTAAATCAGCCCAATCCTTTGGGCAGGGCTTCTCATGCAGCTTTTTAACTACACCTTTCTTACAGCCACAATTCCACTATCATGGCAGGGATCAATCCTTCACCCAATCCACAAAAAGTGTGACCGCTCAAACCCGGCCAACTATCGGTTAATATCTCTAGTGGACATTGAAGCAAAAGCCTACGCCCTTATTCTACTGGCTGAACTGGAAACCTGGGCCACAGAAAGAAGCATCCTTCTACATACCTAGTCATCATTCAGATCAGACTGTTCAACAACAGACAACATAACAGAGCTGGCATATCTATCGTGGAGAGCCACTCAGAATAAGCAGCCACCTCAATTCTGCTGCTTCTTGAACTACAGCGCAGTGTTCAATAGAGTTTACTGGGGAATTTTGTGGAACAAATTCAATTCCTGGAGGATATCCCCCAAACGATTTACAGCGATAATGTCACTTCATCAGGGGAGCTGAGTTAGGATCAACACCCGTGCTACGGCAGTAACTGTAAAAATTCAATCAAATAATAGCCTAAAACAAGGCTGTGTATTAGCTCCGCTACTTTTTCATCTTTTTACCACCGATCCTTGGAAGGCCCAAGCCTTGTCATTCCAAGATTCAGGAAGTTTCGCCTTCAGACCATGCAATATGTTGATGAAATCATCAACATAGAGCAGACAAGAACGGGTCTTCAAAGCGCCCTCAACTTCCTTAACAAGTAAAGCACAATGAACTCACTCCAGGTAAATCATTCTAAAACCAAAGTAATGGTTTTTGGCAATCATCCACAAAAGAAATCCATGCTTTGGCACATAGGTGAACAGCAAATCATAACCCGTACCAGTTACAACTAACTCGGTGTTTAGTTCAATGAAAGGGAAAACCAAGCAGCCCACCTCAAGCACCTTAGTTCCAAGGGAGCCGGTGTCGTACATAGCCTGAGATGCTTAAACTACCAACTTCACAGGACAAGAGCTGAGCCAATACTAAACATCCTACGAGCCAAACTGCTGCCAGCACTGTCCTATGGCCACTTAGCCTTTCCAGGAAATGGGGCCATACCTCAAGACTACCAAACAACGGCTTACAAGAAACATTCTTCTTTCCTCAGCATTCAAGGAGGGCCAGGATGAGGCTAGAGCTGGGCCTGGTAAGTGCAGACCTTCACAGTCTTTCATACGCATCCTGTGCACCCGAGCTCAGTCCCTGAAAGCACAATTACAATACATGTTTGCTGACGAACACTCCCCATGGCACTTATAGCTGCACTTAGCCACTAACACACTAAAGATCGAAATAACAAGCCTGTTTAATCCAAGCATCCCTTTGTCAATGTGGAAAGGAACAATAAAGTAACAAACCATTTAAGTATCGTATGAAAGAGATATTGAAAGGCTTCAACACAATGTTATGTTATGTTATGTTAAATTGGTCTTCTATAGCGCACGGCTACTCCGATAGAATGTCCCGGCGCTTTTATTGGCAACCAGAAATAGACAAACACAACACAGTGAAAATAAAAACACAACAATAAGAATAAAGACAGATCCAGCAGTAGAAAGAGAGTGCACTAACGGGCAAAGAGCCATGTTTTAAGGCCTTTCCTAAAAGTCAGTAAGTTAGATGTACTGCGTAGTGCCAAGGGCAGAGAATTCCAAAGCTGCGGTGCCCGCAACCTGAAAGAGCGGCCTCCAATGCGGGCCTTTTTTACTCGAGGAACCACAGCCAGGAACAATGACTCAGATCTCAGAGATCGGGCCGGATGGTAAAAGGCAAGCCTCCTTTGGAGATATTTAGCTCCCGAGGCATACAGAGCCTTGTGAGCCAAGGTCAAGGCCTTAAACACTATCCGCTTCCGGATAGGTGGCCAATGGAGTGACTGCAATAGGCCAGAGACTCTGGCTCGCCTGTGAAGGCCAAAAATGGCCCGCACGGCCGTATTCTGGACCACCTGCAAACGTTGCAGGAGATACTCCGGCAGGCCAAGATATAATATGTTGGAGTAATCCAATCTTGAACCAATTAAGGCCTGCACCGTAGTCTTCCTATGCTCTTCAGAAAGCAGGGGGAGAAACTTCCGGAGCATCCTGAGGAGGCCAAAGCAAGTTCCCGTGAGAGCCAGGACCTGGTATCTTAACGTCAGCCCATTATCAATCTTGATTCCCAAGTTCTTTGCTAACTGGGACGAGCGAGCTGGAGGGAACATATTGGCAGGCCACCATTCATGCCAGTCTGGGTCAAGTGGGCAGCCGAAGAAGAGTACCTCAGATTTATCTGAGTTGCACTTGAGGCTGTTAAGCTGGAACCATTTGAAAACAGCCCCAAGGCACTCACGGATACTCTCTCCATCAAAATCTTCTCCTTTCCTGCATGTAAAGAGGAGCAGGGTGTCGTCGGCATAAGATACGATCTGGGCCCCAAAGGACTCCACCAATGCCACCAGAGGGGTCATAAAGATGTTAAAGAGAGTCGGGCTCAACACGGAGCCCTGTGGGACTCCGACTCCCAGGGGCGGCATCACGGCAGAGCTAGGAGAGGCCCAGACTGTTTGTCGACGGCCAGCCAAAAAAGATCTAAACCAGCTGAGCACCGTCCCCCTCAGAACGATCTCATGAAGTCTGGCGAGGAGACCCTCATGGGGGACGGTGTCAAAAGCCGCCAACAAATCAAGCATGACAAGCATAGCTTTGCCTCCCGAATCCAGTGACTCTTTAATGGCTTCGGACACCTCCAAAAGCGCCGTCTCGGTGCTTAAATTGGGGCGGAAACCAGATTGAGAGGAGCGTAGCAGATCGTGGGATTCCAAGAAATAGGAAAGCACGATATGCACATGCTTCTCCAAGATCTTAACCAATGCAGGGAGGAGAGAGATGGGCCTATAGTTGGCCAGAGCCTCAGGGTTGAGGCCAGGCTTCTTAAGGAGGGGAATGACCATCGCCTGCTTCCAAGCCTGTGGGACCACCCCCGACTCAAGGAAAGATTTAAAAGCGGGTTTGCCAACGGATTTACGATTGCCGCCATTTTCGCCAAAAATTTGGCCGGGCATGGGTCAAGAGGCGACCCGGATTTAAGATTGGCCAAAAGTGCCAATGACGAGGATACTGAAAATGACGGAAATTCTACCAAGACTGGACCCGAAGGGGCCGATGGAGCTGGCCCATCCTCGAGGCTGGGAGAAACATCGACCAGCCTAACGGGAAAAGAGTCCTGGATCAGCTTTATCTTGGTAGTAAAGAAGTTGGCAAGGGCAGACACCCATGACTCGGAAGGGGCAGCCTGAGTCGAATTAGAACGTGGGGTCGTAAATTCCCTGACAATTGTAAAAATCTCCTTACAGGAATTGGATGCAGCCTCTATCCTCCTGGCAAAATAGCCTTTTTTCTCCAGGAGGATTTCCCGGTGGTAGGCTTTGACCGTTGTCCTGTAGACAAGCCTGGCATCGGAATCATACTGTGACCGCCAAGCCCTTTCAGCCACCTTGCACCGCCTTCGAGAGTCCGACAGCGCTTCGGTGAACCAAGGGGCAGAAACCCGTTTAGATGTTGATCGGGGGGCGATCACAGGGGCTAGATCGTTCAGCCTGTCCGTCAACCACGTCTGCAGAGACTCTAAATCCCTATCCAAATCACCCGTAAAAGGGCAGGGATGGTCCAGAGATGCCTGGGCCAGCATCTCCGGAGTTACCCGGTGATACGCCCTAGATGCTAGTCCCTGCTGCCTAAAAGCAGTGCTCGATGGTTTCTTTACAGCTCTGGACACCTCCTACATCAAGGGGAAAGCCCAACCATACTTCAAATACGCCCTCCAACACCAGTCTCGTAACAAAATTACCCACATGAGGCTGCCAGCTCTCCCAGTTCACAGGTTTAACCCTCACTGGGAATGGAGGGATGGGCACATATCGTGTGGACTTTGCACTTACCATCTCAAGTCTTAGCTGCACCTTCTGTGTTGCTGCCCTTACTTTGCCAATGATCAACTCCATATTTTGGTCCCACTCTGCCGGGGCAAATTCTACAGATCCTGCAGGGAAGCATCAGATCTGTGCTTCATTAATAACACTGCTCAAGCCCTCGCAATTTTAAGGAAATATACTAACATCGTCTAAGCTGCACTGCACACAGCCCAGCTCTAAGAACACTGATAAAGCTCAGAGGAGTGCCTCCTTTGGGGAGAGCAATCCAAGTATTTACCAGAAGCTTTTCCTAACTTACCTCCTGTTAAGCCTAATGAGCTTCACCATCCTGCACTGACTGCCCACATTGTGCTTACCCTTTTTGTCTTATTCTTTTAGAAATAAGAACAAAACCCTTTTGGTTTTAATGAATGTTTGTAACACTTGTTAATTATTTATTGTCAATTGCTACTTATGGGAAACAGTGGTACTCTGTTTTCCAACATGTAATAATTTGTATTATTCGAACATGAATAAATAAGTGGAAATGGAAATGCTGGGGCTTTCAAACTGGTGGGGCCAACATACACTTGTATTATTGGTAAAGTGTGTCCCAATGGCAGCCATCTTTCAATCAGGTGTGTCTTGCCTGGGTATCATGTGGCAGGAAGCCAGATCAAAATTTCGGTGCAGCGGTGGTGCTGGAGCTCAGCTGCACCAAATTAGCAGCGCTTCAGATGCACCACTTAAACAGAGATCCATTTGCTTCCCTGCCCATGTGGAACTGGCCCTCCAGGTGGCAGGAAAAGCCATGAAAGTGAGCAGGTGCTGCAGGGCATTAAGCCTAGACTGCCATACTGCCGGGTGGTAGCGACACTTCCCTAAAAGTGGAAAGTCTTTTAACAAAGTTTGTGAGGTATAAGCCGCATAGCTTGTAGTCCTTATTAACAAATGAGTAGGTGCATAGGACCTCTTCACCAATGTTTCAACTCTCTTTTGAAACAGATCTGATAAACACACTTCTTCCAACGACAAAGAAGAAAAGGAAATAATACTTGCTAATATTGAATTGACTTTCATTATCTGTGGAAACCTTTCCTCAAAGGACTTAATAGAATATTTCTTTGATAAAATGTGTTGGTATTTAGCCTTGTCAATGGTTTTCCACTACTTGAGATACATACCCTCCACCACCTAAATAATGAGGGGGGACCATCAGTTGCTGGGATTTTGTGTTGTGGGAGAAATTCATCCTCCTGCAGTTGTTTATCGTCAATTGTCTAACATGTCCTACAGTTGTAGTCCTTGAACATATGCCCTTCTAGTTCCAAACTCAGCATCTCTCTTGTCATTTGGAAGAAGCCTCTGTTATTTAGCAGCTGGTTGAGAGAGAGCTGATGAAACTAACTCATCAATCATGGCTTGTAAATCTGCCCTAGATATCGTCATCTGCACAATTAGTGCCTGTTACTGAATTACATGGAACTGGGTCCATATTGCAGCCAGTCATTTGTAATGCAGGTATTTCCTGCTTTGCAGTGGTTGTGCAGCACTAGTTTTGTCTCACGAGATTCTGTGCAGCATTTAATGGCAAGCATTCCTCATTTAATTTCCTAACTTTCGTAACGGAAAGTTTCAATTCTATTAAGGACACAGAGGTGAAGATTATGCTGATCTTTCTACACTTTATTGTACAGAAGGCATTTTCAGAACATTGATAAAAAACTTTGTTTCCCATGAATCATAGGGAAAAAAAACTGAAATGCGAGGCGATTTAATCAGCATGCAGGATCTTCCTTCATAAATCCTTGTTGAGTCTCCAGCCACCGCTTTGTGTGACAGATGCCAGAATCTGTCCAGCCTAATCCTGTTTTGCCGATTCAGACCCGGTGAAACAATGAAGTCCATTGAATCCAAACACTTCTAAGTAGTCGGAATTGACACATTGCAATAGAACATGGTCACTAACTCAAACAGTATGATCTACATAGCCTATTATAACATATTAGGAGTCTGTAATGTATTTTGAAAATTGAGTACTTACTCCGATCCTGACCCTTAAAGTTGTCCGTCAGTCACACAGAGTGGGACAGTCGGTACATGGTCATCAGGTGGGCTAATTCTCACCTCTGTGCCGTTAATCGAATTAAAACTTCCCATTAAAGAAGCTAGGAAATTTTACATTCTATGTCAGGACCCGAGGCAAGAATAATGCTAGATTGAAGCTTATCTACCACCAGAGGCACAATGCTGGGAAGCACCTTGAAATAAAATAGTTTGAAGGTCAAGTCTGAGGACCAATATGCTGAGTTAAAGATATCTTACAAGCGTGCTCCCAGGGCAAAAACCTGAATGCCATTTTTCCCTGGTAGAATGTGCGCCAAATATCTTGATCTCAATGCCAGCCTGCGTGGCACATCAAACAATCATAGGGGACAAGATCCCCCCTATGAGGTTTATGAATGACGATAAGGAGCTATAGTGCCCCGGAGGGAGGATGTTCTCTGTCATGGCCTTGTATACTTTTATACTGCGAACCAGGCACAAATTGGGAGTCTCCGCAAAGGTAGCAAATGAGACAGTGTGAGAATTGCACTTTGCTTGTCTGGAGATATGAAAAGTAACCTCGTCTGGGGTGAATACGCTACCTGTTATGTCTACATCTGATCCACGTCTACAGGACACCAGGCATAGCAGGGTAGCCATTTGGCCAGCAGCTCCTTTCTGGATAGATACTTGTTACTAGGCCTTGAGAGAAACAGATTTAGCACCTTGTTAAGGTCTCACAGTACTGAATACCTCGGCTCAGGAGATAGCAATAGTCGAATGCCTCTAAGCAATTTCTAGACAAACGGATGTTCGCCCACAGAATGGCCTTTGATCAGGGCATGCCCTGATTAGATATCTAACAAGAAGGTATTGACCGACTTGTATGTCATGAAGTTAGGAAAACTAAAAAGTTCAGACTATGGAAAACTTATTTTCCCACCAAAGCACAAGCATGCCAGGACTGGGTTTGGTCTTGTTCTGGGCTCATAAGCCGGATATAGCTTGGTTCCAGTGACACAGTGTGCACAGGACCCACTTCTGTGCATACCCGTCCCACCACTTAAGGTGAGCCCTAAAGCATATTGTAACCAAGCTGTACCTGGCTGATGAGCCTGGTTTTGGGTTGCTTGTGTTTCAGTTCAGGGATGATCTGGCTCTGCAGTTCAGCCTTGACTGTTTCGAATGTAGCAAGGTCAAAACTGATTTGCATATAGCTAGGTCCAAACTGATGTGACAAGGTGGGAAAAATAATGATGGAATGGGATGCTGCCTGAGTAATTACCGGTGGCTTAATTAATTCAAGCATTCCATCCATCACTTTTTTGTATTCCTCACTTTTTGGTATAGTTTATTCTCTTTCCCTTCATCTATTGTCAATACTCGTGTGCTCTAAACAACCTTAGTCAACGACGTGCCTAGGCCACTCTCAGCTTTCTCAACGCTTCCCTTGGAGACTACTGTCACAGCTGCCTTCTGTCATTCAACTCCTTTTTTCCCTTTGTTCCAAGCCTTTCTCTTCCTTTCCCTTTTTGCAGGTATTTGTCCTAAGAATCACACTATTCCTTCTGATACATACTATTTCCCTCTCTCAGCTCCCCTCCATAATACAAAGTGCTCTTTGTGGCCTAAAGGGCTCTCTTGCCTTGCTATGGCTCTCTCCTTAAGTCCTAGGAGTGGAAGGCAGTTTGCAGAACACACAAAGCCTCAGCCACCACTCGCTGTAATGAAATAGTACTGCACATTTTGCAGCTTTTACATCTGTGTTGTTTACTTTGACTCTCTATTTTAAACATGTAAACTGTTTGTGTTTCAAAGCACTTTGAGTATTATCTATAATGCAAAATTGGTCTGTGCTAAGCAATGTGCAACATAACGTTTCATCACTTGTCATCATACTCCATAGCAACAGTCAGTTTTTATGGCAATATTAATCTCCATTAGGACTCCTGAGCCTATGTCAAGTCCATGCCCCATCTCCTCCCTGAATAAACCCTATGATTGTGCTTTTTATTGATTCCAAGTTGAGCAAGAGCAGTTTGAGTATTTTTTTTGGGGGGGGGGGGGGCTTAGCCACATTGACTTATGAATTTGACGACCATTGCCATTTCTCTGGCTAGTGGCATGCTTGAATCAAAACAGTAAATTCATGTATCCATATCCTATTTTAAAAGTTTAGATTAGAGTTCTGACATAGTTAGCAAATATTCCTATTAGGACGCCAGCTCTAAAACCCGCCTCCTCCAAAATGGTCAATGGTCTTGTTGTGCAGCACGAGAGGTGAGGAAAAGGACTACTCTCCCAATGTCAAGGAATAACAACTTTATGATAAACTCAGGTCAACAACTAAACTCAGTTTAGATAGCTTTTTATTGCAGATTCAGAAACAGGTTAATATATATATCAGTCTCGACATATTAGTATAAAAATACAAAGTAAATAGGATGAAGCCAAATCTTAAGAACCCCTTCACTCTATCTTACAGAAAGAAGACAACAAGCTGCTGTATGGAGACAAATATGTAAATTAGATTGCATCAGGCTCCCTTAAGAAACCTTTTAAATCCCTGACTGTCCCTACACTACACTAAAAGGGTTTTCCTAGACTAAGGCAGAGTTCAGAAATGATGGATACAAAGGTGTCAGCTGTCATAGCATTCCAAAGAAGAAACTCCAACCTGTGTCATGTAGCATAAAGTCACAATAGCCAAAGCAAGGTCTGTACCTCAAGTCGCCCTAAAGCAGAGTGTCAGCTGTCCCTAACTACATTAGAACATAAACAAGCACTGAATACAGGAGCATCCCACAGCTCTACTAGTGTTTTCCAATATTCCCGCATCTTGGATCGTCCTTTCACCGCCTCCTTTTTCACAAGGTGAGATATTCCATACATGCTTAGTGCCATCTCCATCTCCCACGAGAACTCGTCTCTACTACATTATAACATATCCTCCCAGGCCGCTCTATCTACTGAAATAATAACTATTGCTCTCAACTAATGAAGCATGCCCACCTGCAGTGGGTACACAAAATACATGCAACATTTCATGGTGCAAGTAGAAATGCAAACTCAAATGTTAGCTGGGGAGTGAATCAGAAATATATTTCATGCCTACAGTTAAGCTAAATTAACAATGCTCATTTTACAGTATGTGCGCCATTCTATATAATAGACGATACATTCAAATTATATACCAACATTTATGGATGATAAATCCTGCTATATATTTGTCACAAGTGCAATGTTAAATCATACCAAAAACATGTTTAGTTTGTTATTCTTTCACATAGATATCGCTGCAAAATTCGAAATCTTGTCAGTTACATTTCTAAAGTACATGTGCTAATTATGGGGCTACTTTAACATCTCACACCCCTGGTTCTTCAATCCTACATTAGTCACACAAAATATATGCGAGTAGAGACTACCTGTGGTTATGATGCCCTCCTACTTTAATTTCGAAGTGGGGCCAAACCACTCCCCTCCAGGGCATAGTTGCTTTTTATTTTTAAGTACAATTAAGATGTAGATCTCTGAAAACATTTCAGACCGAGAAGGGGGGGGGGTAGGGGAGGGGAGGGGCTGTCTGAGTAGAAACATGTCAGGGGTAGAATGCATGCTGTGAGTTCACTCACATCACAAAGTTAACAATATGCATTAACTCAAAGCTTTTTTTCCCGTTCTTAAACAAAAACGTACGTTTCTTTCCATCGACAGTACTCTAAGACTGCATTTTGATGGAGCCATGCGTCTAAATTAAGCATGTAGTGTCTTCTTTGTTTTTCAGACCTCACATGTCATCACTATCAGCAAGTAGAGTATTTAAGCTGAGAAAATGCATTAAGAGCAAATAGTAACTACTACTGATTTGTATCCATGATTCCAGGATATCGATCTTTTTAACATCTCCCATCCCTCTTTTTCCCTGCTGTAGTGTTCTAGTATAATTTCTTACTAAGTTTTCAATTTTTGCAAGTTGGCACTATGATTATAGCACTATTCATTTCTTGCTCAGATTTTAATCTGCTCTATAATATGTAAGAGAACATATCTTCCTATAACCACTTTTGTTTACTTTATTACAAACGAGTTCTGACATAAAAAAGTAACTGTATCAGAAAGTGATTGCGATAAAAAAAACGACGCAACTAGTGTTCGTAATAGCTCACTTCAGTCAACTAGTGATTCCACCATGAACCTAGCCTTCCCAATGGCAGTCTTCATTCAGACAGCAATAAGAAGTTGAAATAGGGCCTCCCTCTGTATATGTTCCACCAACAGAAGGTACAAATCTCTTAAGTCTTCAGGGAAACATAATAATGTGTTGCATTATCAACCTCATTTTGCTGTATTTAAAGTAGTACTATAGCACTTACTACAAAATGCAATTCAGAAGCCTCCGTCCAGAGACTTCCCCCTCTCACATCTTTGTTTGGCAGGGATCTCAGCATACATAAGTAGACTAATTTGTTGTCACTGAAGAAGGGCCCCGGAAGATATGGTGCGAAATGGGGACTAATTTCTCGAAATGTATTTGTTTTATGGACATTTAGGGAGGAGCTTGAAAGGTACGGTAAAATATAAAGCGCACCCACACAAAAGAGTAAGACCATTCAATTTTTACAAAGTGATTTCCAAAGTTTCTACAGCCCTAAAAATGTCAAAACAGGCATCAAATGTACTCCAGTTCAGCCTTAGAGTAGGCCAAGATCCACACATGGCCAACCACTGGCACTTTAACACCCCATAGGAACTAATTCTAAATTAATTTGATTCATTCTTCTTTTACATATTAGAAATATCAATATTATAGATAGAGAAATACGAAATAAAATGTTTTTTGATTAAATAGGTAACTTTTAATCCTGTTTACTGCATATTAAACAAAAATAAAAATTTCAGTGTTGGTGGGTAAGTTTATTTTTTAAATTTATTGATCAACAATTGTATTCATAAATTAAATTAATATATTTAATTATTTTATCATTGAACGCAAAGCTAATTTCCAGAGTTAAAATGTTGTACCATTTTATTTTATTAGTTTAGTTTGTTAACTACTTTTACCTACTTTACATTAATTGTTTGCATTGAAATGTATGTAAATATTTGTTTTAATAAATACAGTTAATAATCTTTGATTTCCCATAGGGAATTCTCGAATCCAGTGACAGAGTTCTCCAATAGGTGAAAAGTTTCTTATAGTAACTTCAACCTTAAATTGTGTTTTCGAGGCTCCGACAATTTATTAGGGAGGGTGGGTGTTAGACCTGGCATCTTTTGGCATGTTTCCCTTGTCTTTTTGCTTTCAGACATCATGGTTTTGACTCTGTTTTTGCTGGTTTAATGACTCTGCACACCTTCCCACTTCTGTTCAATGTTAAATTGCAAACGGTCCTATTGTAAACTGGATTATGGATTGATGTTTCCATGATTGCCATATTTGATTTACTGGTAAATACCTAGTAAAGTGAACTGAGTGTGCCAGGACCTGTAAATCAAAAGCTGCTAGTGGGCCTGCAGCACTGATTGTGCCACCCACACGAGCAGCCTTTCAAAGGGTTCTCAGACCTGCCACTGCAATGTCTGTGTGCAGTTTTTAATGCCATGTTGACTCGGCAAGTGCACCTATTTGCTAAGCCCCAACCTCTTTTTGTACATGTGAGTCACCCCTATGGGCAGGTGCAGTGTATTTAAAAGGTAGGATATGAACTGGTGTGTGTGACATGTCTCGATAGTGAAATACAGTATATTTAGTTTTTCACTGTTGAAAGGGAGCTGTCCTTTAGGACAGAATGGGGAATACTTGGTAACATTTTACGAGTATATCTTCTCATTGAGACAAGATGGAGAAATGAAGTTTAGCAAGCCTGAACTCAGAATGCAGAAATGCATCTTTTAGTAAAGATGATTTTTATGTTCTGTGTTTGAAAATACCACGTTTAGAAAGTAGGTATTTTCTTGCTTAGCCATCCTGTGTGCCTGTGCTGAGTTGTGGAGTGACTGGCTTTGGAGTGAAGGTGCTGGGGATGTGCTGTCTCTTTAGACAACTACTAGGGGGGGGGGGGTCGAGGTATGTCCTGCCTTTCCTGGATGAGTCAGGGCTGAGCTTAATAGACCTGGGCCACATTTGGAGTAGTGGGAGGAGAATTTCCTTGCACCTGAATGGGCCTGGTAAGCCTTGGACAATGCTGGCTTTACCTCCTGCCAGGAAGCTGGGCCAGAGAGGACCAAACGGGTTTGGACTAAGCACAGACACTCTCTACCCAAGAGAACAAGGCAACACTGAGTATAACTTTTGGGACCCAGACCACAGAACCTTTTTTGTTGTTGTTGTTTAAAACGTGAGAACAGCATTCATGTAGCAGGTGGAAAAAGAAAGAAAAAAGTGATTGCCAGTAGCACGGTGCACAGTAACTAATAGCAACAGGAAAACAGAGATTTAGGGTATGGTGAGTACATCACCTTGTGTGGCCATATGTCAAGAAGGACAGAGCAGTGCTGACAAATCACAGCACCAGGTAGCATGTGAATAATTCAGGTACAGTGCAGTTCAAACTCAACCGGGGCAGACCACAGAACCTTAGAACTCACTGGGATCAAGGAACCTGCTAAGGAGAAGAGCTGAAAGAGCTGCCAGGAAGAGTACTGCCACTATGCTGTTTTGTTGATTTGCTGGGTTGGCCTGCAGCTGCTGTTTCTGCCTGAGGCAGTGAAAGGACTGGGTTGAACTTTCTTCACTTATCGCTGAGTATCTCCAAGGGCTCGAAATAGAGCTTGCCTCCTGTTTACGAAGTCTCAGGGACAGCAAAGACTTCACTAACCTCTGGGTACCGCATCTGGAACCGTGGGTTTCAGTTGCCACAGAGAGTGAAAGCACCATCACCGACACCGCTGCTGTCTCTGTATCCTGAAGGCACCGCAGAGGGCACCGCTGCTCTTTGCACTGCAGCCCCGGTCTCACTGATGACCACCACCGAGCTTGCACTGTGACCTGTGGGCTTTGCACTCTGCTTAAATCTGCTTCCCTGATCTCAACAGCGACTTTGTTGCATGCTCACTTCAACACCTGTGACTGCACCGTGGATTGGGGGTACCGCTCGTAAGTCACATGAACACCGCCCCATCCCACACCATAGTCTAAAACTGGTGTGGTGTCCTTTTGTAGTGGTTTAACTGTATTACTATGTGTTATGTGCACATGCTTCACACACTGCCTCTCAGATAAGCCAGGCTGCTCATGCCAAACTACCAAAGGGGTGATCAGGGGTTATTTTAAAAGTAAATACCCCTTATCCTGACTAGAAGGAAGGGTCCCTATTTGGACTAAGGTGCAAACCATTGCCAACTAGAGACCCCCATTTTCAACAGTGGATAAATGTTAAGTTTACATCTAGGCTTAAATCTCTGCCCTGTAATTGGAATAGCAAAAAAGGGTGTAGAAGCAGATCCACAGTGGAGTAAGTCTACAGCTGTGTGCCTCCAGTTTGCCACAAAAATCTATGTTGTCTTGGAACATCCTTAAAATGTATATTCTGTACCCTTAAATACATCTCTCTTTCTGGGTCTATACTTCTGACTTTTATTTAATATAGGGAAAGTGCTGAGCGGATTTGATTAAACTTGTTTTTCTAAATGTTTATCATTGCATGGGTTAACTCATTGCAAGCTGCTTCAATTCTCTACAGTGCCTTTTAGATGAGTGGTGTTAGGACATAAAACATGTGCAATACTCAATTATCAGGTAAGACTGAGCCTTTGCAGTTAGCTTAACTTTACTGCACTGGTTTCAATTATTTACTTAGGGGCCTGCTTTAAAGAGACTGTGGAACCTCCGAATTTAGAGCCTATAGCTGCGTTCATTGTGGGTCACCAATAGATCATGTTAGAAGCAAATGTAAAAACTGAATGAATTTAAACCTTTCACTGAAATGCTTTCTAGTTTAATTCCCATTGCTCCCTATGCAATCTTCCAGACTTCAGCATTTTCAATTCTATCCGTACAGGCTACACCTGATTTATACATTTGACATTTTAAGGTATTCTCTTTTCCCCTCGAAGTGCTAGAGCTATTACTTTATAATTTCTTTAAAAATGCAAATAGTTAAACAAAAGTCATCTATTCAAGAGTGGAAATTTGAATGCCTAATGGAGCTCCATGCAGAGTTCACAAAATAAAAGGTACAATTATTTATAAAGCCTCTGTGATGCAAATGCCTGGACGACAAGGAGAAGAGACTCAACCTTAGTAAAAGGGAACAAATACTAAAAAGCATTTGCCATGCAATAGGTCTCGCATTCAGGAGAGCTTGAGCTATTGGCATTGTAAATGACAATGCCTTTTATTTATGTGTTGTTTTTAAAACAGATAAATAAAAAGCATTGTCATTTACAATGTCAATAGCTTAAACTTTCGCCAATGCAAAACCTACTGCATTGCATATGTGTGCCATCATTATTTTTTTTAAAGCGTTAGGAGAGAGCGTGTACTGCCTGCAGCAGCAGGCAGGACAAAGCTATTTGAGAAAATAGTGCTCGGAGGCTGTAATTTAAGCCTATCAAGTAATACCACACATAACTCCTGGTGTCGCCATGGGAGGTTACAAAATGAGACAAGTCGGTAGTAAGGAGGGACTACTAAGCCTTTTACCAATGAACAGCCACAGTTTACAGTGGACAATGACACAAGCCAATGAAAAATGTGGGTGGAAAGTGGGCGGGGCTTCAAGTCCCTACCTCAATACAGCATGCCTTGCAGAGCAGCGCATGCGCTCCCCAGACTGGACCTAAAATCTTGCTATTAAATGCTGACCACATATCAGTAATTTAGGTTTAAGTTGTAGTCATCATAAAAGAAGCACATTCTATGGTTAGATCATTCTCTCAAGTTATGGCTTACTTCAATCGAGAACAATGGAGCTAGGCCTTCCAATTTTTGTTATATAAAGTCTAACAATAATATTGGTTTAGAGCAAACGATATTTTTGACCAGCGTGTACCTTCCTGTCACAGCCAAATTACCTACAAAAATGTTAGCCTAATGATACCCTCTGGTATCAGGAGTTTGTGCCTCTTTGTCCTAAGGTCCAATTACGCAGTATTAATATCCCGATTTTCATCTCATGCCTTCTGCAGTTGGCCTTGCTCATGCACTATCAAACATGTTCTTGCATGTCAAAGTAGCAGGATGCTCTCACTTAGGCCATCCCCTCCAGGCACAGCCAGAAACATGGACAGATTCCTGTGTATATGATGTTCCTCCCAATTCAGAAAAGTAATGTGGTTTCTGTATCCACTAGGACTTCCCCTACTTTTTCCCTCCACTTCTATATATAGTAAGAGGAAGAGGAGCCATAGTGAATCGCAGGGGAGCTGGTCCTAGCCTCACCAGCTTGTAATCTGTATTTGGCCTGCACAATACGTTTTTCTGAACATATCACGTGAGCAATATTATGAAAAACAGTTTGATTGTATGTTACGATCTTACAAGTGTCTTTGGAAACTGTGCACAAACTCCTGTTGGTTTACATTACTTCTGTAAAGAGGCCATACAATAGAAACTAGACTAAAAGTATAATACCTGCATCTGCAAGAGCAGTCCATGTTAAAAGGGTAATGCACTCCATCTTGGACTCAGTCAGGAGAAGTGCTTTTGGCTGAGGTGTTTGTCAGACACTATGTTAGGTGCCAGAAAGGATGGGCATTATGTCAAGTGCCTGTGGGCATGGTGAAACTTTTGTTGTTAGTCGTTAAGAAGGGAGGAGCATTTTATGAGTGCTACTTCCTGGTATGATGTGATGTTGAATCCTGTTAAACGCAAGAATGATCTTGGTACCTGGCACAGGTATACTGTAGACTGAAAATAAAGGTTTGGAGCACAGGGATGCCAGCACTTCATGGGAGTGTGCAGGCTATGCATCACTGTACAACATGGAGTCTTTTCGACAACCACCTCAGAAACAATATATAAGGTATAGAGAACCTCTGCTGTACAGAATAAGGATATTGCAAATCCAAAGAAGTTCCATAACCACATAGAGGAGTGGGGCCAAAGGCCGAGTTCCTTTATAAGGTTATGAAGCTCCGAGGTGACTTGCAATATCCTTGTCACGTACGTCAGGGGGTACTTTATGCCATATAATGCATGATCACACCATCACATTTCCCACAAAGTACTTAAAACCTAGGTGTGTAGGTCTTTCAGAAAGAGAGAGCTTGTTTGCAAACAAAGAATAAAAACAGAACCACTAGAGCAACATACAAATACATTGAAAACCTGTTAGATATTTGTTGCAAGAAGATATTAGAAACAGTTCAATGCAAATCAGTTGTTTTTTAAAACATGTTTTATAAAAATCTGCATAACTGTAGAAATGTAAAATGTAGAAACATGCAAAAAAATTCTAGCATTTCTCTAATTATCTAAATAGTACAAAAAGAATCATGTTTTGTTGTGCTACCCATTGTAAACTAGATAAATGGAGCATAAGAATAGCAACATTTCATATTTGTTGCTTTAAAAAGGTGCTCCGTGGCCTGGCCAACCTTTCACCTCGATTGCTGGCTCTGACAGAAGGCATTGTGACGTCAGAACGAGAGCAATACGTTATCGAAGTCACGTTCTGATGTCTTTTCTTTATATAATTGGTGACAGAGTGAGTCCCTAGGCGTGGATAATGAAGAAATTAGAGATGTGCATTTATATAGGGATTGCAGATTCCAATTTATTATATCATAATTACTTTGTGGATTACAACTGTTTGGGTTCGGAGTAGCATTCATACAGAGCCTTAACTGCAAAGTCCATCTGCACTTTTCCAGTCTGCTTTGCTTTCAGAGGAACCGGGAGCTGTTTTGGTTGATTTAAGTACAGAGAATCTGCATATGCAAGGGAAGACAATTAGCCTTCTCTTCTCATTGTACCTAAAGCAGTGCTTTAAACTTGGTTAAGGTTATATAGCAAGACCCTGCACGCGGATTGTAAGAGCACTTCCCAAAATAATAACACTACACCCAGGTGTTACAAATAATGGTTAAACCAATAATCCTTTGAACAAGGATTTGAGCTAAGATATTTAGTGAGGTTGGGTTGTAGCAAAATTAAAATGAAGGGTGGGGGGGCTGGTGGGATTAGCACTGAACATGTACCAAGATGGTACGTCAAGGTTCATTTGGCCCTTTTAGCAGTTCAAATCTTAGATATTTAAATTTGGTTTAAAAAGAAACGTGTTTAGTATTTTTGGGAAAAAGCTATCTTACTAAATGTGCAGGTACCGAGTAACTGGACTTATTAATTTGAAAGTAAGGTTACCAACATTTCCCAGTAGCAGAGTCTTGGGACAGTGAGTACCAGCAAATGTATATTTCCATTCCAAGCCATCACATCATCACAGATAGACATAATGCAACACTCTGGAAGGAGAGTGTTACTTGGTGAGCTGTTCTCTGCTGGGTGGAATTAATTGCCTTGTTCGTGGAAAATCATATAAAAAGAAAAGCGGTTACTTTTTTGGATGTGAAGCCACAGCTGACCGTTTAGTTTACATACAATGACTAACACTTTTTTCCAAGCTTCCCTAAAAAACATCTACTGTAACAGGCCATAGAAACTCAGTCTGCAGTGTGAAGACTGGAGAAGTGTGGCTCAGGGGTTAGAGGCGGCAGACCCGGAAGCTGAGATCGGCCCTGGACCAGGGTTCAATTCCCCGCCTCGGCGGGTCTTGGGCTCAAAAATTCCATGGACTCGATAATTCTCGCTCCGGTGCCTTCTCGACTCACAGGTTCACACTCTGTGACTCTGGGCAATAGCTTGCTTAATCTCCACAACGGCCCCTCGCGGCGGGATGCCTGTCTTTCACTGCCGGGGTTATCTCACAGGGGAATACCAGGACGGGTTCCCTAAGCAAGCGCCGGGAAACCCTTTGTGGGTAGCTGTGCGCTATATAAGCTCAAATACATTTACATTTACATACACAGGAAACATTTACGACATTGAAAACTGAAAATGACAATAGAAATTGATATTGAAAATAACAGCCCTATCTCCATATCTTTTTACCCCAAATCCACCATACCACTTCTCCGGAAAGAACATGCAGAGGGCAAATACTGAATGCGCAGAAAATAATCAACAGGGTATGGACACCCTATTTCTAAGTAACAGGGCGCTTATGAATATTGTAGAAAAAAACACAACATGATGATGAAGGATTTTGATTAATTCACCCTTAGGTCTAATGAGGCCATGAATGAGGCATATGATGGTATTAATCCTTGCAGAGCTACCCCTGTCTTGGCGATTAAGACAGCATTGTTGGCGTACGCCAACATTGGGGGAATGGAGTGCTTTCAAAGATGGGCACGTCCCGGGGGAGCCAGTCAGGGCAGCCTCCATCCCGTTTGTGTAGATGGAAAAAGAAACTGGGCAAGGATGCTGCCCTGTCTGACCCCTCTCTCGATCTTAAATGAACGTGTGCACTCCTCATTGATACCATACCGGACACAGGCGGTGGCATTGGTGTATAGCTGTCGGATTAAACAAATTATTAGTGAGTTGATCCCCATCCCCTCCATCATAGGCCACAATTTATGATGAGAAACACAGTCAAATGCCGCTAACAGGACCATAAAGGCCATGTAGATCTTCCCGCCTTTGACTTTGGAATATTTGTCAAAACAGAGAGATCGGTTGATGCATTGATCTACAGTCCCCTTCCCTCTCTGGAAGCCATATTAAGCCTGCATCAAGATGTTATGTTCCTGGGCCCAGTCCTACAGTCTAGCCAGTAAGATCCAGCCCATGAGCTTGGCCGTGGTATCCAGTAGGGAGAGAGGTCTGTGGTTCTTAGGGCTGCCTCTATCCCCTTTCTTATAACTTGGCTCTATTATACTGTGCTTCCAAGACGGTGGAGGGCCTCTATCAATATACTGTTAAATAGGTTGGTATTAAATTGAAGATATCAGGTATTTATAAAAGATAAGAATATTTAGTGGATAAGTATTCCAGTGGAGCACAGCACGTCTGAACAGATCCAATATTCAGTAAAACAGTTCAACATGGAACTTGGAACCAAGACTGTAAGATGCAGGCACGCATCACACATTCCAGGTTCCAGCCATGAACAACACAAAATAAACATAGAAAAAAATATAATAACATACAGAATGTAACACATCTTATCCCTAAAGAAAGAAGAGACTAATTTAAATACCTGCTAGGCAGTTTTTTTTGGTCTGACATTACCTTTAACTCTAGAAGCAATGGATAAATCATTATGTACATCATTTTGGGAACAATCCTCCAGATCATGTTCGAACTTCCTATGGTTAACATGCAACTGACCAGTACACTTAGCCACTCTGCTAACATTCCAAATTCTTCCATCTTGAGTGACCACACTATTATTGAAAACTTTAACAACCTTGATGGGAGGAAAGAATTTCGAAAATCCTTTGACAAGAGAACCAGGTTTTTTTATCCTCACCCACTCTCCCACCACAAACTCAGGAACTTTGACATTCATTTTAGACTCAAAAGACATTTTCATCTTACGTTGTTTTTCTTCAACACGTTTGGCAACATCTTCAAGATCAACAACAGAATTGTTTTTACTCAACTTTTTTATCCACCAGGGACAAATATCAGAGGATGGCTCTCTTCCCCTAAGAAGCATGAATGGACTCACACCAGTGACAGAATGAGGCGTGATGCGATACGTCCACAACCTTTTCCTCACAGCTTCCAACCAATCACCACCAGAAGAGATTACACCATTAATACAATCCTTAAGTACTCGGTTGAAACGTTCAACCTGGCCATTTTCCCTAGGTTCATATAAGGACGTAGTATAACGTTTAATATTACAAGCTTTAAGAAATTCTTCAATGTCAGAAGAAATTAGTTGCGTACCATTGTCCGTGACTAATGTTTCTGGAAAACCTTCCCTAGCAAAAATCTATTTTAAAAACACAAGGATCACTTGCGATGAAGCATTACCAACAAACTTCACTTCAGGCCATTTCGAGTGGTAATCAACCATTACTAAAGCATAACGAGCATTTATAGGTAAATGTTTGAACGGACCTGAAATATCAAATGCCACTTTCTGCCAAGGGAAATTAGGCCAACTCACTGGCTTCAGAGGAGCAGAAGACACTTGAAACATTTTATCACTACTTACACATTGTGGACAATCTCTTACCATCCTGTCCACCATTTTATCAATACCCGGCCACCAAAAGTTTTCCCTAATCAAACGTTTCATAGAAGACATTCCAATGTGGCCCTGGTGCGACAATGATAAGATTTTCTTCTGTAAAGAACAAGGAGGAACAATTTTACCAGCTTTAAATAGTAAACCAGCAAATTCTTCAATCTCAGAAGAAACCTGCCAAAAAGGAGCTAATTCAACGGAAATATTTCTATTATTCGGCCATCCTTCCCTCACATAACCAAAAATCTGCTGGCACAACACATCTTTACTCAATTCTTGAAACCACTCTTCCTCACTTAAAGTTAAGAACTCCTGAGAAACACAATCCCCAATAGAAGCCACCACATCATCATCATGCTCAACAACTGAAACGTTATCATCAGTACAGGGTAACCTCGACAAAAAATCAGCCATGACATTGCTTTTTCCAGGTACATAAACAATTTCAAAATCATATTCCTGAAGACGGGAAGACAACCGAGCTATCCGCGCAGTGGAATTCCATCCACCTCCAGGAGATAAAATCCCCACCAGCGGTTTATGATCCGTCCTTAGGATGAACCTATTTCCCCAAACATAGTTCCTGAAATGTTCCACAGCCCAAATGCACGCTAAAAGCTCTTTTTCAATCACTGAATACCTTCTTTCTGTGGAAGACAAAGTTCTGGACGCAAACGCAACGCACCATTCCTCCTTACCAGCACACTGACTCAGAACACCTCCAACACCATACAAACTGGCATCCACAGTAATAACGCATTTTTTATTAATGCAAAATGATTTTAGAGTGGGAGCATTAATAATCTCATCCTTAATTTGTTTAAAAGCCAGATCTTGTTTATCAGTCCAAATGAATTTAGTGGTATTTCTGGTCAACTCTCTAAGAGGTTCCATTTTGGTGGCAAAATTATGGATAAACTTACTGTAATACTCGCATAAACCAGCAAATGACAGTAACTTTTCCTTATTATCAGGTGCAGGTGCTTTTACAATGGCATCTACAAGGTTTTTTTTTGGTACCACACCTTCACCAGAAAGAGTATGCCCCAAATACTCCACTGATTTGCAAAACAAATTACACTTACTGGCCTTGAGTGTTAACCCAGATTGTTCTAACCTGGAACACACCTCTTTAAGATGATTGAGATGATCATTGTCATTCTTTGAGAAAATAAGAATATCGTCTTGAAAACACTTGACAAACAACCCCAGATCCTTAAAAATATGGTACATAGCTCTTTAAAAGACTGAAGCGGCCGAAGCCAAACCAAAAGGCATTCTTCTGAATTGAAATAAACCATGAGGGGTGATGAAGGCTGTAAATTGTTTTGAGTCTTCAGTAAGCTCGATCTGATGATATGCAGACCTAAGATCTAACGTTGAGAACACACATGCACCATCCAACATACACAGCATTTCATTAATGTTGTGAAGTGAATGACAGTCAGTGACTAAATTCTTGTTAATAGCTCTCAAGTCTACACATAGCCTAATGCTTTTATCAGGTTTAATTGCCAAAACAATGGGAGAAACCCACTCTGAAGACTCCACCTCCTCAATAATATTATCCTTCACCATGGTATCTAACATATCCCTAAGCTCATTTCTAATACTAATAGGAACCCCTCTTAGCTTTTGTTTAATAGGAATGGTGTTCGGTTTAACCTTGATCCTGTGACTGAAACCTTTCAATTTTCCCAGTTTGTCAGAGAATACCTTTGGAAACAACTGTGAAAATTCAGTGGACACTGGTAACATACTAGAGTCCTCATTAGAAACTGTAAGAACTGAAACTGGATCCTTTAGCCTAGGATTCAATGTAATTCCTAACTTAGCTTGATCGCTCCATCCTAAAACATTCACACCTTTCTGAGCCACATATAATTTGATAACAGCAGAATTATTTTTGACAGTAATAAGAACCTCCTTAAAACCAATAAAAACGATTTCAGTACCATCAAAGTTATAGGCAATTATATCAGGTTTACACAAAGCATTACTATCTACTAGCTCACCAAAAGACTCTATGCAATATTCACGAGTAATGATAGTCCACGGGGAACAAGAATCCACCATAAGTTCTAAAACCTTTCCCAAAATATATACAAAGCTTTTAGGAGAGGATAAACTATCAGCTTGTGAAATATCAAATGCATCTATTATGGATACAACAATACCAGATTCCCTGATCTCTGGGTCATTCTTCCCTTCTTCAGAAACATATGAAACATTTCCACTAAAATGTTTAGAAGAAGAAAATGATGATTTTTTGGTATCCTGGAAAGGTTTGGTAGGAGTCTTGCACATTTTAGAAAAATGCCCTGTGCGCCCACATTTATTGCATTGTTTGTTAAAAGCAGGACATTGTGGGAATGAAGCAATATGGTCAGGATTACCACATCTAAAACAATAATATTGTTTGCTCTTGGAATCATTCCTGTTAACATAAAAATTCCTAGTTTCTTGATGTTTTACTGTACAAACTTCGCTGCTGGTTGAAGTGGAAGAACTGGAAGTAGCTACCTTATCCAG
Source organism: Lissotriton vulgaris (assembly GCF_964263255.1). Classification (NCBI taxonomy): domain Eukaryota; kingdom Metazoa; phylum Chordata; class Amphibia; order Caudata; family Salamandridae; genus Lissotriton; species Lissotriton vulgaris. The sequence continues at coordinate 1,084,718,546 of NC_141694.1, read as the reverse complement.
AGATTTAATCCACTTATCAGACTGCTCCAGGGCTTTTGCAGTACTGATTGCCGTTTCCAGACTAGGCAATTCAGAAAAACATGGTTCCGTCGGGTTCAAAAACAACATATAATTTATCCAGACAGTTTTTTCTGTTTTAAAAGAGAACCAACAACACGAAAAACCTCCAAATTATAATGACAAATCCATATAATGAATGAAAAACAAAGACCTAAGTATTACTTTATAGTTTCTTTATATCTTTTTCTTGGTCAAAAAAGGTCATTTCTATACTTTATATACAATAGCTGTCTTTATGCTAAATACAAACACAAGTGACATTTAGTGAATTGTGAAGTTGTGCAAAACAAGATATAATCAAATTTTTCTTGTAAAGAAGCCTGTACACTATGTACAAAATATCATTCTGAACGACCATCAACTACTCCAATCTGGGAACCTATCCTTTCCTTTGGGCTTATTGAGGGTTCCGAGTTGCTATGGCCTGTGAATGGATGTCGACGTTTCGACCCTTAAAGCGCCAATCTTTTCAGTCGCGGCGGGTCTTTATCAAGACAATATTATAGGCAGCAACTGAATCTTGTCAGTTGCAGTTTGGAGATCTGAAAAGCGGTTTAATCAGATTCCCCTTCTTATTCACTTTCGGACTAAAGAAGTTACTCCTCCTAAGTAATTAATACACCTGGTGGATAGAACTGTCGTGCTGCCTATATTATTGTCTTGATAAAGACCCGCCGCGACTGAAAATATTGGCGCTTTAAGGGTCGAAACGTCGACATCCATTCACAGGCCATAGCAACTCGGAACCCTCAATAAGCCCAAAAGAAAGGATAGGTTCCCAGATTGTAGTAGTTGATGGTCGTTCAGAATGATATTTTGTACATAGGTGTACAGGCTTCTTTACAAGAAAAATTTGATTGTATCTTGTTTTGCACAACTTCACAATTCACTAAATGCCACTTGTGTTTGTATTTAGTATAAAGACAGCTATTGTATATAATGTATAGAAATGACCTTTTTTGACCAAGAAAAAGATATATAGAAACTATAAAGTAATTCTTAGGTCTTTGTTTTTCATTCATTATATGGATTTGTCATTATAATTTGGAGGTTTTTCATGTTGTTGGTTCTCTTTTAAAACAGAAAAAACTGTCTGGATAAATTATATGTTGTTTTTGAACCCGACGGAACCATGTTTTTCTGAATTGCATATTACCCAGGTTCTGAGGGACACAGAGTCAACCCAGTTGTTTTTTATAAAAGTTTCTAGACTAGGGTCGCCTAAAATCCACCACTGCTCTTGAACTTTCTTACTCTTTACATGTACAACTATTTGATCTCTGATCATCTCATCAGTCATGAGACCAAAATTACAATGTAGAGATAGAGCACGTAAAGCAGTAAGAAAATCATCAAAACACTCATTATCATCTTGAGATCTAGTATAGAATTTAAATCTATTGAGTGCCACACTTGTAACAGGTTTGAATCTACCCTCAATCCTTAAAACAGCTTCGTCATATACATTGGCATCACCCCCAGATCTTACAGGTGGTAAAGTTCTAAAAACTAACTGCCCTTCTGAACCCAGGCAGTGTAAGAATATATTCTTTTTCCTTTCTGCAGACATTCTTTCTCCATCCATCGCCTTGAGGTACGTAAAGAATTCCTCTTTCCATCTTGTCAAAGGAATCGGTGGATCGCCTTTTGATTGTAAAAACTTAGATGGAGGATCAAATTGCATGTTGCCCTTAATTAAATAACTAGTAAATAGTATTAAAAGTCAAATTAAAATTGTAAATAGCGAAATAAAATGAGAAAATGATAATAAATAATCTTAAATATTCGAAATTTAGTTTCTGTGTAAAATAAATTCACTAAATAATCCTTGAATGACAATGTTCTCCCTGTTATGTTCTTCCAAGGCCAGTAGATGGCAGCGATGTAACTGTGAAACTAAAAAGTTCCAAAAATAAAATCCATAAATGTTTTGAAAATAGATCGAAGAGACAATCCAGGCGATCGTTATACTCCTCACTGTCCAATTACTTATTTAACACATACTTAGTTGGTATTTTCTTTTAGATAGTGAAGAAATACTTGTTTTGTTAAAACTTTAAATCAAATTCCCAGAATATAGAAAGCTCTTGCTCAAAAAGCCATAAAATTGTAATATCGCATGTGAAATAGTACCTTATGTAAGCGCCCCAGAAGCGCTGCCAAGAGTGTATTTCTCCGGTAACTTTACCACAATGCGTTACCATGGAAACCAAAATGGAAACCACGCCCAGCGTGATAAAGCAACAGATGATGTAAATGCGTAGAATGACGTTCTGAGTTCCAAGTTATACACATTGAATGACGTGCAGACAAAGCGCTCGAGCAGCTTGTAGGAAATATCTTCAAAAACCCTTAAAATCCGTAGAAATCGACCTATGAGGCTCAGGATCGCCGGATCGAAACGGAAATGAAGGGCAAATCCACACGAGTCAAATCCAGGTTATCAGTACTTGTAAAAGCTTTTTTCTTCCGTGAGTTCGCAAAATCCTCTGCTTCTGTGCTCCAAAAACATGGCAGAGATGTTGCTAATGTCCCTCGTCGCCAATATTAAATTGAAGATATCAGGTATTTATAAAAGATAAGAATATTTATTGGATAAGTATTCCAGTGGAGCACAGCACGTCTGAACAGATCCAATATTCAGTAAAACAGTTCAACATGGAACTTGGAACCAAGACTGTAAGATGCAGGCACGCATCACACATTCCAGGTTCCAGCCATGAACAACACAAAATAAACATAGAAGAAAATATAATAACATACAGAATGTAACAGTTGGTTAATAAGGGAGCCCTTAGATCATAATTGTTTTGAAAGAGGTCGATCGGCACCCCATTTGGCCCTGTGCCTTCCTTGGGACATAGGCCTCCAACCCTTTTATGACTTCACTAAGTGAGCATTTTAAAATACCTTGTGGTGTGTGACTTACTTCAACTATTGGGGGCGGGGTGATATCAGAGCCAAAGTTACCTTTGAAGTAGCCCACCCATGCCTCCTCACTTACATGTACGTCCAAGGACGAATATTTTGGATCTTTAAAATAGGGAGTGTTTATGACTTTCTAGAACTCGCTGCTACTGCCTGAGTTAACAGCCTGTCGGAGATCATTCCAGGCTTTCTCCCTAATGTTCTTCTCTCTTTTATTTCTAGAGGTCTTATAGTCTCTACGTAGCATTCTTATCTGTACTGGATCGCTCGGATGGGTTTTTAGCAGCATTAACAAGGGCTCTTCTAGCTGACGAGCAGGGGGAGTCAACCCATCCTCTGGCCCTTGGACCGTTTGCGCACTTGGGACGGGTCAATGCGTCTTGTATTTTCTGTGTCAAGGCTCTGAACTGGGAGACTAATATTGCTGAGGTGGACTCCTCGGACAGACATAATAAAATATCAACCCTTGTTTGTGCTATGAGTACAGGTGCCAGATTCTGCTTCACCACCTGCACCCACTTCAGTTGGTACCCATTTTTCCTGGTTAGCGAGATGTTTCCTACTACCTGTTGTTGTTTGTTCAACTTATTGGGGATGCTTAGGTGGCTAAGTAGGATTGCGTAGTCACTGTAACAGCAAGTAGTAGTAGCTATATGGGTGACTTTCCCATCTATTGGAGAGGAGACTAGGATGAAGTCAATAGTGGACTCATAATTAATCCTCCTACATGTTTTCCCTATATTTCCCACATTTGTGTGATTTATTATCCCCAAGTTTCTTACGTAGAGGACACTGTTTAAGCTGTCACCGTAATCATTATGGGTGAAATGAAGGAGGGAATTGCCCTGGTAGTCTTCGAGCCCACACACCCTGGCCTCTTTGTACTTACAATGGTGAGTGTTAAAATCCCCCACCCAGATAATATTTGGTGGGCCCTTTTTTGAAGAAGAGTTTATTTTATTTAGCTCCCTAGTTTGTTTGTCTACCACTAGCTTCATGCCACCCCCAGTTTCGTTGGCATAAAAGTTCATTAAAAGCCAGGGTCTATCATCCACACCTTCCAGTAAAAGCATGTGGAAATAATTGTTCTGGAATCCGAACATCCTTACTTCCAGGGGGAAGGTGTTAGATATTAGGGTTAATAATCCCCCCTTCGCTCTACCTGACACTGAGTCTACTGTAGCTGTATAAAAAGACTGGTAACCCAAAACAAAGACGGGCTTCTTCGCCCATATTTCTTGAAAGCAAATGACCTCCACGGGATGCCAAAGGTTGTGCCACAGGGCATTGCTTAGCTTTGGGGCAATTCCAGCCACGTTCCAGGAAGCTAATGTGGCCTTACTAGTGCTGGCCATACTCAGAAATTGGGGACTCAGCGTGCTTTCCTGTATAGTAGGGACAATGTTGTCTGTAAAGTTGGTAATCTCAGTAAGAGGAGAGGTTAGTCAGGTGCAGGTTTCCAGATTTGAAAGGGTAGCAAATCTATTGTTAAGCCACACACCCACAATGCTACTATGACTCCCTTTGTGACTCATTTAGGGGCCTGTTCTTTGCCTCTGTTCTCTGCCCTGTATTGGGCCCTGCTTGTAAAACATTTCCAGGGGTAGGGGTATATTCTGAGTACTCCTGGCTGAAATTCTGTGATGGTTATTTAAAAGTAAATTAACAACGTATACATTGTTGAAATTTACAACCACACAGACACCATCAATAGATTTGATAGAGCCGCCCATACATCCCACTCTCCGGGCCATAAATGTTTTGCTGGACAGCAGGTAGTTCCTCTTTCCTGTAACCGTTAGGTGGTGTGTGAGCCAATGCAAACATTTGTCCATTAGCTGTGAGGTAGATTCAAGCTGATTGTCCTGCAGAGGAGGAACATTTGCCAAAACCAGGACTAGGGGTGAAGCTGCAGGTGGAAGATGTAGAACTTATTGCGCTTGGTTTCTTGTGCTCACCCCTGTGCTGGCTTGTATTTGATTTGTCTGTACACCAGGGCCTATGACCCCTGGGGCTCTGGATCCCTGGTGTGCTGAGCCCATTATGCCCTGGGGTGGTAAACTTTGGCCCTCCATAGGTGTATTATGGTGGGTGATAGCGGTAGCTGTAGAAGACGACCCACCAGGGAGTATGAGCGGAGTTAGTGAGGAACACGCCGAAGGGAGCCCGACACACCCTGGTTGCTGCAGACCTGGCGTAGAGTTTTGTCCACAATGAAAGATACAGGCTCCATACGCAGTGGTCCAAGGGGGCGTTAGAGTGCTGCGTTTTGGCCCTTCAGGCCGGCTAGCCGCTCTCCAATGGCTGTTAGTTTAGTTAGGAATGCCCCCAGCAAACATTACATTAATTACTTACTCCAACCCAAAAAGCATCATTGAGTGTTACAAATGGGTATACTGTGTTTGCACTGGGTGATAATAGGGGACTATCTGTGGGCATCTTGAAGTTTCCGTTCTTGGGTTTCGGGGCTCAAGACGGTTTTGCTAGCTTGGGCTTTGGCTTCGAGATTCCACCGCTCCTTTGTCGCTTTCCTGGTGGGTCATTGGAAGAGTCAATGAGAGGGTAACGCTCAGGCCCCCTTCAGGTTACTGCAGATTTCGCTGGTGAGAATGACAACATTTCCACCCTAGTACATACTGGGTTTGGGGATGTTGTCATTTGTAAGGACTGAGTATGGGGAGCAGGGGGACCTCCTCTAGGGTGCTCTCTGTGGTTGACCTTTGTGTGGAGAAGGAGGGGTTCCAGAGATAGTCGCGTTTGTGTGAGTTCAATTTTGTGGGTAAGTACACTTGCAGCTCTGGATAAAAATGCGTCCAGCGTTGCTACTGCCCCGCTTTCCCAATGTGTTCTTTCCTCTTCACCATCGTGTCAATATTAAAACTGAAAGTAGACTGCCTTGTATTGGGCGCTGGACGTTAGAGGGGGGCCCCAGCCCAGCCTATGATGGGCTCTGATGGGCGTGGACGGGCCCGCCTTGCTGTGGTATATATTAGGTAGGCTTGGAATCAATAAAGCAGTACTCTCAATATTTCAGGAAGCGCACTTACAGAACTAGGCAAAGTTACTCTTAGATACCCTTGGGGCGCTATCAAAGAAAATACAGATAAAGAATGGATTATTCTGGGGCTGCGTTTTGGTCCCACTATTATTTTCAATGTTCCTGTCCAACTTACCAAACATGTTTCATAATGCCGGTGGTTTAAGCCCTATGATCGGAAAGACACAAATCCCTTTTCTGCTATACGCTGTTGATTTAGTGCTAGTGGACATGACGGAACTGGGTTTGCAAAATAAACTGGTTATCTTTTATGATTATTGTTTAAAGACATGCCTTACAGTCAATTTAGAAGAGACTGAAATAATGGTACTAGGGAGAGAAAAGGGATCCTACCATTGGCAACTGCTAGAGGTCAAAGTTGAGGTGGTGAAGAAATATAAATATTTGGGTATGTGGCTTGATGCCAAATTAAATTGTAGGGACCATACAGAATGACTAGAAGCAAAGGCACTTTCCTCAGTATGTGGCCTAAAACAATTCAATCGAAAATATAGAGACCGGTCTCTGCGGCCAATACTATCACCTTTAATGCAATGGTTGCCCACAATTCCAATACGGAGTGGAGGTACTATCTTTCGGTGGTCAATTGGATTAGAATCTTGAGGAGGGCAAACGTGTGAAACAACTTCTTGCTCTCCCAGCATCAACTATGATCAAGGCCATGAGAGTAAAATGCCATCTTACAGCCAGGAACTATCAGGGATTGCAAGCTACACTGAACTTCCGGCAAACACGGCATAGAGAAGGAACCCCCTAAATACTACACCTTTGTAAAAGAGAAATAAAGGAAAATGTATAGAACCAAAACAATGGAGGCTAGGGCAGCAGATCACCAAACAGGAGCTACGCACTGGTATAACCAAAAAGGCTTGAGAAGAAGATTTACTTTATCTGGGGAGCAAACCGTCAACCCAGTTCCTGGTAAAAGGGTGGAGTCATTTTCATATGTTCCCTCATATTGAGACTATGCAAAGTCCTAAGCTTAGAAACCTAGCACTGAGATTTAGAGTCGGTCTGAACCCATGTAATGCAGACAGGAAAATAAAAACTGCAATAAGAAATGAACAGGGCTTGTGCAAAAAATGATAAAATCCAATGGCCCATATATCTTGCTGGACTGCTTGTGGTTCATAGATAAAATTGTTAATAGGGATCAAGCTCTAAGGCTGTTGATGAATATGAGATTTTAAAAGGTTGTATGTGCAACAGGAAGATTTTTAATTACAATACAGGGGTCTCTAAAAGAATGGTTAATATGATTTTAAATGGTTTAGGGGGTTGAAATGAGATTCTCCCTATTTTTTTGATAATGTTCTGGAGTCCCCGTATGTATACAAAAATGTACACTTTACCTCTATCTATTTTTTCTCATAACTAACTATGAATTATGGGACCTATTTGATATAGAAAGGTTCTACTCCTATTGTAATTTGTATTGGGTTTTTATTGTGCTTTGTATTATTCTAATGTTCGAATTAGTTGTTTTACCTATATTTGTAACTGTATGTTTTTATTGCTGTCATCTTTTATAGCTATCTTAGCCGAATAAAGTATGTTGGAATTATTGAATGACACAGAGGTAACCATTAAATGGAAATTGAAAAGGAATTTCGTCAGCACAGCAAGGAGACATGTTGTCTTCTTTCCTCTCTTGATAGTTTAGGAGATCCAGCAGCAAATCAGACTGTGAAGAAATTCATTGAGCACATGTAAAACAGACAACCCACAGATCAGGAGACTGATGCAATATGCAATCACTAAAGACAAAAGATTTTGGAAACTAGCAAAAAGTAGATCATATAGCAATCCAAATATTGACAGGGTTTGTAGCAATCCAATAAGCAAAATGATGTGAGTGTCATAATGTTGGACATGACCTTTCTTAAGGGATTTCCCTAAACCATTTTGCTTTTTTCCCTCCTGGTTTTTGAGGATTCTATGTTCGGGCCTTAAGACTCTGTGCACTTTTTCACTGGAATTCAGTGTGAAAGTGTGTGAGCCCTTCCTATACATGCTAAGAAGTGATACTTACCCAACTGGTTCAGATGGTGTACCTGTGAGTACCCTGTAAAGAGGTATACCACACACCCAGGGTAAATATTGAACTGGCTACTGATTGGCCACCCACAAGAATTGACTTTCAAATGTGTCCCACGCCTGCCATTGCAGGTCTATGTGTGCGCAGTTGCGCTTACACTCAGGTTGGTATTTCTAAACCATTAACCAATGCTGAGTGGGCCATTCACTACTACTAGGACACCTGTAGGGTAAGCCCTGAGAGGTAGGGCAAGTGGTAGGGGAAAGGTAGGGCAGGTACACATGTGTCCCCTGCACAGGTTGTAAATAATCCCCATATGGGTTTTCCCTACCTAGGAGTTCTGCTCATTCCATGGGTTGCTGAATTACTTTTAAACTACATTTTTAGTTTACAGCAGGGAGTAGCCTCATGGTGTTTTAGACATGTTTTAAGCCTGCCAGGGCAGGCCTGTGTGTGTGCATTTGCAATTATGGTCAGGTTGGCTTTTCTAAATCGTAGGCCAATTTTGAAGGTGCCTTTCACTAACACTAGAGTACCCATAAGTAGAGCCCAGGGAGGGGGGGCATTGAGTGATAGGTGGAAACCAGGGCAGGACATGTGTTTTCCATGCCGAGTTAGTGAAGAACCCCTATGTGTGTTTTTCACTACCTATGATGTTTGCTCTCCCCATAGGTTAACATGTGGGAATTACTAAGATTACTTTAAGCTGCAGTAATGGCTTTCAGTGTGTTTCAGTTTGCTATCATTGGATTCATAATGACAAATCCTCCCTTGTGGTAAATGTGGTTTTGTCATTAAGCTTAGAAATGCCACTTGTAGAAAATGGGCACTTTGCTGCGCAAAACTCTTTGGTGTGCCTTTTAGTTCAATCAATAAATAAATAGTTTTTTCTACAATTAATTACATTTTTTTAAAAAGATACTACAGACCTCGCACATGTTAATTGCCTAGAAATTGTAAAAACAAAAATACAGGGAGGCATTGTCTAGGACCATGCGGCTTGAAAATTGACAAGATCCTCTTCCTTCTTTGTACTTCATAAAATTTACAAAAGAAGAGTTCATGTATTGTTGATTGCTAAGACATGTTGTTGCAAGGCCATTTACTTAATGATTGTTAGACCTGGCACCATTGGCGTGGGTCTCCCTTACATTTCTTTGCTGTTGCCTCCTGTCTTTTTGCAATATTTTTGCTGGCATAGATGATTTGGGCATTTTGCCACTGCTATTCAGTGCCAAAGTGCAAGTGCTCCCTATTGTAAATTGTTGTAATGGATTAGTGACTCCATGACTGGCTTATTTGATTTACTTGTCAGACCCTAGTATAGTGTAACATGTGTGACCAGGGCCTGTAAATCAAATGCTGCTGGTAGGCTTGCAGCACTGGTTGTGCCACCCACAGAAGCAGCTTGTAAAGTATGGCTCAGGCCTGCCATTGCAGAGCCTGTGTGCAGTCTGGGACTGCCATGTCGACTTGGCAAGTGTACCCACTTGCCAGTCCCTAAACCTTCCCTTTTCCATATGTCAGTCACCCCTAAGGTAGGCCCAAGGGCAGGGTGCATTGTATGTAAAAGATAGGACATGCTGTGATGTGTGTGGCATGTCCTGATAGTGAATTACAACCAATTTGTTTTTTTACTATTGCAAGGATCCTCTTAGGCCAGAATGAGCAGTTTGATTATAACATATTATAATTCTAACTGAGCCAGGGAACAAGGCAGAACAATTAGTTTAGTATGCCTGCACTCAGAATTTTAAAATACATCTTTTAGTGTGGGTGATTTTTACATTCTATGTTTGAAAATACCACTTTTAGAAAGTAGGTATTTTCTTGCCTAACCATCAATTATGCCTCTGCTAGGTTTGTGTACTCCATGTCTGGTTTGTGAGTGACAGGGGGCTGGAGAGGGCCTTGGCTCCAGCAGTCCGATGGGTCAGGGCTGTGCTGAACAGGACCTGCATTGAATAGAGAGTAGGGGGAGGAGATTTCCTTTCACTTGCCTGAGCCTTCATAGAATAGAGAGTAGGGGGAGGAGACTTCCTTTCAGCTACCTGGGCCAGGTCTGCTTACAACAATGTTGTCTCCACCTCCTGCCAGGAAGCTGCAACATGGAGGACAGAACTGGTTTTGGCTAGGCACAGACACTCTCTGCCTCCACAGGACAAAGGATTTTAGTATAAATGTTGGGACCCAGAACTTTAGATCACTTCTGGAAATCAAGATGAACCCTTTGCCAAGGAGAGAAACCAAGGAAGCTGAAGGAAGAGACTGCCCCTGTGCTGTTTGCTGTTTGGGGTTGGCCTGCAGTGGTTACTTATTGCCTAGGAAAGGAGAAAAGGAACTTTGTGTGAGCTTTTACTATCTTGAGGAAGAGCTCCAAGGGCTGGAAGCTGAGCTTGCCTCCTGTTCTAAAGTCTCAGGGACAAAAAGACTTCACCACCAGCTCCCCCTGAATTTCCTTGCTGGGAATTCTACCTGCAGTGAGGTGCCTGCTGCTGTTTTGGGCCCTCTAGAGACTGCGTGTCGCTGGGAGCTGGAAGCGTGACGTAATGAGGAAGAAGCGTGTCGCCGCAGCAGCTGTTGTCATCGCAACACCGAAGAAGCATACCGCAGCTGTTTGTCATTGCATCACCGGAGAAGCGAGTCGCCGCCTCAGAGGTTGCCGTCGCATTACTAGAAAAGCACGTCGCAGGGCCTGTTGTGGCTCAAGAGACCATTTATTTTGCCGCACGGCCGTCGGGCATGCACGCACTGCATCCACATTGTCGCATTGAATCAAAGACGCCATTTTGTCGCATCGCATCATCGCATCTCATCGTGTCGCCACCTTGTTGCATCATAACTGGAGTGCAGTAAGAAACCGACGCATCACCTCCTCTCCGGTAAGGAACCAATGCATCACCTCCCCTGTGCTGCAGTAAGGAACCGACGCATAACCTCCCCCGAAGCAAGGAACCGATGCATCACCTTATCTGCAACCCTTTTTGTTTGTGTTGTGTGACGCATCCAAGGTACTTTGAGAGTAAAGTGTCGCATTTACCATCTACATTGAACTAAGTATTAATACCATCTGAAAGTCAAATTTTTATTACTGCATTGTGGATTTTTGTCAGTTGGTCTTGTGTTAAGTCTAGTAAAGAATACTTAATTTTCTAAACTGGTGTGGTGTCCTTTTGTAGAGTTTTCATTGTATTACTGTATGTTTTCACAAATGAGTACACACTGCCTCGGAGATAAGCCTGTCTGCTCGCGTCAAGCTACCAAGGGGGTGAGCAGGGGTTATTTTAGGAGTGTATCCCCCTTTCCCTGACGAGAAGCAAGGGTCCCTATTTGGACAAAGGTGCAAGCCATTGCCAACTAGGGACCCTAATTTCTAACAATAACTTTCACCAATCATTAATAACAGGGAAACCTATTGATCGATGAAGATGCCAAGCCTAAAACAGGTTAGAACACATCTGTCATGGACACCTACAATATTGTTAAGCTACAGCTGAATGCCATAAGTGGTCAATATCATTTAGTTGGACTGAACAGTTGGTCTCAATATTTCTGTAGAAAGTATTTTTGTCTCCAGAAAAGTCATGCAATATGTTTTGAAATCTCCACTAGTAACAGAAATTTGAGAGGCTGGCTCAGTATATGATGTACACTTATGTAAGTGGACACCTTGCACTGATCCAGACAACCCTTATTGTGATTTTAGTTGTCTTAGACAACCTTAGAAAGTTCTCTAAGTGGTAGCTGTGGAGAGCAGCCTCCAGGCTTAATCCAGAAGTAGTGTAAAGCAGCTTGTTTTAGCAGAACATAATCTCATAGGTATTGATTAAGTGAAAAATTACCACACAGTGTATTTATACAAATATGTATGTATTATAAGACACTCACTAACACATACAGATATCTCCTAGCCAGAGATATACCCAATGCACACAATACTTTTCAATAGAAAAACAGGTAAGTAGCACAGAATACACAGTGGTCCCCAGAGGAGACCAAACCATATATTAAAATAGTGGTATGCAAACCATGACCCAAGTCAAGAGAATAGAGGACGTACGAGTGCAGGGGACCCAAGGTACCACCCAAGGTGAGTATCTAGGAGCCCCACAGAGGTTGTGTGCGTTGTAGGAACACAACTGCATTCTCTGTACAAATCAACATGTTTGTCGCAGTTGCAATTTTAAAGAAAGAGGACCCTCCCAGTGGACCCTGAAGAAATCCTGTGGAAGACAAGAGGTTAGAGAGCCACCCCACTCGTGGATATTTTTTTTTGTTTAATATTTACTTGAGTTTTATATAGCGCTGGCTAGACCCGGAGGCATCAGAGCGCTTTACATGAAGAGAGTTGCGTAGCTTACAAATTATACATTGCTACATTAGGTACAGCAGTTACAAGTTACATTTTTAGAAAAAATGGCATGTAGAGAGGTAAGGAGTAAAGTAAAAGGGAGAGGGGAGGGAGAATTTAATGGAGCATATGCTAAAGGATAGACAAAGCAAGCAGGTGGGGAGGAATTCAGGGGAGAGAGGAAGGGAAAGAGGAGGTAGCCAAAGGATGAAGGAGGGAAGCGGAGGTGGAGGGGGTAGGGGACACCGTGGAGAACAAGGAGAGTAACTGTGTCTGAATGTCTGGTTAGGTGGGGCATGGATCATTTTTCAGTCCTCAGTTATGTGTGATTCCCAAATTCACTTTGGACTCTCTCAGCAGGGTCGCTGAGACTCCATGGCATAGGATGCAGGATCCCTTCCCAACAAGGGGAGAGGAGTGCTTTGGTCACTGGCACACTCTGAGGTATGAAGGAGGGAAGAGGTGGAGGAGAGGGTGGGAAAATCAGCAGGGACGCAGTGTCCAATGTCCGGTAGGGTAGAAGATGGTTCCAGTGGTAAGGGGATCAGTCCCAGTCCACCACTAAGTGTGTCACCCTTTTCACTGTGGACTCTCTCAGAGGGGTCTCTGAGACTCCAGGGCAAAGAAGCTGTGTCGCAGACAGACACAGCTTCGATCAACTGTCACTTTTTCAAACTCTAGAATCTTCACATAGCATTTATGTAATGCTCATACGTCACGGCAGTCTCAGCCTAGCTGAGACTGGCTAAGCACAACATGACTCCTTCATCGACCATAACCTTTGCAATGGTGTGGGAATTGCTGCTTATTATCCAGGTTTTAAATTTGGGACCAAAGCCTAATTTATTCAGAACCTCCTGGAGAAAAGTCAAGTGAACCCAGTCAAAATCTTGTAGGCATCTATATAGAGCAAGAAGGCCTTTACCCCAGAGCGAGTTGTCTTAATAAGAATGTATATTATTTGTTTCATGTTATCACTACATCCTATTTCAGCGATAAGGACTGTTTGATCTGTGTCCACTAGTCCTTGAATGTAGGGTCTGAGTCTGTATGCTAGTAAGCCCATGTACATCTTGACATCTATGTTGAGGAGGGAAATGGATCAATATGACACACACTGTGCCGAGTCTTTACCCTGTTTAGGATCACCGTAATGACCGCTTCCTGCAGGGTGGGTGTGAGTAAGTCTGTTGAAGGGAAGCCAGGTGCATAGGTGTGAAGTGGCATCGGAAACCACTGTTGAACTCAATGGGAGACTTAAGGAAGATGCTGCTGCTGCTGCTGCTGGAGAAGGGGAAAGTGTCCGATGGAACCAAAAAGTGAATGTACACAGGCCTTGGAAGATTTTCTGGATGGAGCACAGGCACAGAAATTGCAGCAAGCGAGCAGGGAAAGAGATCAGGAGCAGCAGGAGTCTTCCCGGGTGCAGCCTTGGTGTCCAGAGTGAAGTCCAGCGAAGTACAAAGTGCTCAGACAGTCAAAGTTGAAGTGGTGTTTGAATTGAATCGTGTCCCTTGACGAATCTAGGGACCCACCCTCAGGTAAGCCCTTAAGAACACTAAGGAAAGGGTTGGGATGATTCATGGTTCTTTTCCAGGGAATGGGTTGGACAGTGGAAAGAATACTCCCATGTCCTTTGTCCAGTTTTGTGCCAGAGCGGGAGCCAACAGCTCCCTAATCTGGGTTGAACTGGACTATGCAAGGAGGGCACCAAATGTGCCCTTTAAGTAGACTGAGTGGCGCTGGGAACTGCTCCCCCTCGGCCCCAATACTCCAAAACCTGTCTTGGAGCTGGTCACACCTTCATGTGACAGGATACCTATTGTTCTGCCTTCACCTCCTCGAGCTTGGCTCAGCAGCAGGAGGGCAGAATTGTGTCTCTGGTCGGCAGCAACCATGTTGTGCTGTCTAGGTCTAGAAAACTGTTAACAGGAGCACTGAGGATCTAACAGAGGGCCTTTACAGTGCTTGCAATCATGCCTCCCATACCATTTACAGTGTGAGGGTGTGATTCCCACATGTTTGATACCAAACAAGATAGGGTTTGTTACACCCAGTTTTGAGATAGTGATTGCATAATAACGTAGTGCCCTTCTGTATGTTATATGGCTGTCTCACTTACAACCTGGGAGAATGGACTCCAAAGGCTGTAGGGGTATCCTGCTCATGCAGGGGCACCCATATCCTTAGAAACAAGCACCCTGCCTTCAGGATTAAAAAGGCCTGCTGTAGGGGTGACTTATAGGTTTTAATTGCAGTGACCCTATCTTTTGTTAGTGGTGCTAGCACCAACTTACACATTCTGCAATGGCAGGCATGGTAGTGACAGTTTGAATGGACTCCCATAGGTGGCATAATACATACTTCAGTCTATGGGGGGCCTCTGGGATACCTATGCCCTGTGTACACCAGTATCCAATCTGAGAGGCACATAAGAACTTACCATACAATTTAGGGGAGAAAGCACAGAGACTGGGGTCCTGATAAGCAGGATCCCAGTCAGACTAGTCAGAAACAGCATAGCACCATGCAAAAAGTGGGGGTAACCATAAAAGCAGATCCTACGTTCCTACAGGAAACTATAGAGCCTGGATCTTCATAGTATTATGGGTGTCCAAGGTCACTCATAAAGTCTTTTATGTATTTCAACTTTGGGATATTGAGGACTCATTGAAGCTTAACACAGTCTCTTATATTGTCCTATTAAAGTGTTTTTTGTAGAGGTCCAGATCCTGTGACGCAAAAGGACTGGTTGGAATTTTATTAAGTCCGTTATATAGGGTAACCCCAACTCTGAGTGGCATATGTAAGTAGAAGTACTACCTGGGACTGCCAAAAGGAATCTTAAGTAGGCATTCTCGACCACCTGTAGGGGATGCTGTTCAGAATAGCCCCACACACCTGCATCATATGTAGCAATGGTGACACATTTTGCCTTATATATGTTTAACAGCTCTACGGGTGGTCTTTTACCCAGTTTTCTTGCAAAGTTAGCCAGGGCAGCCCTGGCCTTCAAAAATAAAAGCATTGTAGCTTTAACTGTTTGGGGCCATGACCCCTTCTGGTCAAAAAGGGTACCTAATTAGGGGAATGTCTTTATGAATTCACTCTTATTGTTATCTATATAAATGTATCTGCACTTTGTGCTACCCCTCCCACACTTCATAATAAAAGTCTTCGAAATATTAACACTAAGTCCCAAATTCTGCATATACACGGTGAAACTTGTCAACATCCGTTGGAGCCCTAGTTGTGTGCTGGCCATCAGCACTGCATTATCCGTGTAGAGAAGGACAGGTATGGGGCAGTTATCAACTTGCGCTAGGATCTAGCACTGATCTACCAATGCTTGACCCAAACCATTGGTATAAAGTGTGTCTAGAAAAGCCCTGTCTAACCCCCTCTCTATGTTGAATGATGCAGTGAATTCGCTCCTTGGCCCATAATGGACCCTTGCTTTTGAGCCGGAATAAATCTGTCTCATAAAATGTAGTCGTGGAACTTCCACTCCCATATCGGCCAAAATATTCCATAGTTTGTTGTGTTCTATGTAGTCAAAGGCTGCCATTATGTCTACAAACGCCAGATATAATTTACTCTGTTTGTCCAAAGTATACTTCCCAGTTAAGATGTTTAAATGTAATCCCTGTTCGACTGTACCTAGGTCTGGACAAAAGCCGAACTGTAACTCGTATAGGACGTTATTATCTTCAGCCCACTCCTGGAGTGCATTAAGTACAATATGTCTCACCACCTTGACCAGGGAATCAAGCAGTAATATTGGCCGATAACAAACAAGGTCTTGGCAATCACCTTTCTTAGAAATCAGTACCAGTAATGATTCTCACCATGTCGTAATGAAACCTGAAGAACAGCACACTGCTATTACTTGAGTTAGAAGTGGGCCACATAAAGGCACATTGGCTTTAAAAAGATCAACAGGGATACCATCGGCACAGGTGCTTTGCCTCCCTTACTAGCTTTAATAGCTCGATTGTTCTCCTCTAAAGTAAAGTGAAGATCTATAGGATAGTTCCTTAGGGCAACTGTTTCCACCGTAAGCTGGGTATCATCTACAGCTATCTTGTCTACTGGGGTTTTATACATGTTTGAATAGTGTTTCACCCAGTAAGCTTCATCTATTGCAATCTTTATAGTGGGAGTGTTGTGACTTGATTGACACCGTGGCCCCGCTCCGCGCGCCACGGTGGAATGTTGGGTTCCCTAACGTTCTAAGGTGAGCGCCGCCGCACGCTGACCTGTCAGTTCCTATCAGCTGGCGGAAGACGGCGGGCGCGCTGATGTCCTGTTGTTATTGAATAAAGCTTGTCCTTCGAACAGAGTCTCCGCCTCATGTTGTAATCACAAAAGGCCAACATGTCTACTGAGGGTGAAACCTCTGTTGTAGAGGGTTGCGAAGGGGAGGTAGCTGCATCTACTAGGTTCAAGGGTGCAAAGAACAATTCTGGGGGTAGAGCATATTCCAGTAGATATGGAGACAGAGTTTGTGGGAAGTGTGGCAGTGCGTACCACACGACTGACTCAAAGAGGTGCTGGGCCATTGGTAAGAAGTGCAGAAAGTGTGGCCGGAAAGGTCATTTTGAAAGAATGTGTAGGGATACAAACAAGGGTAAGGTAGCAATGTTATCTGACGAATCTTCTATGCATGAATACCCCTACCGACCTGATAGAATCTTATGTGTTGAACCTTCGTTGGTCGATAGTAGTGAGGGGAGAGAAATTCTTCTCACTGAATCACACAAATCAGATGATAGGCGGAGAAATAGACCTAAGGCTGAATTTGTGATTGAAGGAAAAAGTGTGGATTTGATGGTTGACTCAGGGTCACTATATACTATAATACCCAAGAGGATTTTCGAGCAGGAGTGGCCTAGCAAGAAACTGATGCCCAAAGATATAAATCCAGGGGGGTTTCAAGGTGAACAAATAGATATTCTTGGTTTTATGGCAACTGACATTGTATTTAAGGGCAGATCTGTGAGGAGCAAAGTGTACGTGGCAGAATCAGGACCCCCTATTTTGGGATGGTATCACCAATTTGACCTCCACATCAAAATTGACCCACACACTGTTGAACAGGTCATGGTGGTAGATGATCTCTCAGTGGAAGACATCTTAGAGGGTGGAAAAGGTGTATTTAGAGATCAACTGGGCAACCTAGAGGGATATGTGCACAAGATAAAGCTCAAGAGTAATGCTGTCCCTGTACAACACAAACTAAGAAAGGTTCCCTTCATGGTAAGAGATGAGGTTAAGAAAATGTTGAACGAGATGTAGTTTAATGGGGTCATAGAACCAATCGAATGCTCATCGTGGATTTCTCCAGTTGTAATTTCACAGAAATCTGACGGTAACCTTCGCTTCTGTGTTGATTTAAGAAGTTTACACCAGAATGTGATCCCTGACACTTTTTCCCTGCCTAACATAAACGAAATGATGGTGTTGCTTAAAGGGGCGAAGTACTTCTCTAAACTTGACCTTCGTCATGCTTACCATCAGATTCGTTTACATGAATCTTCCAAACACTTGACAGCCTTCATCACCAATGAAGGGATATTCCAATTTACAAGAATGCCCTTTGGGTTATGTTCAGCAGCAAGTGTCTTCCAAAGAATGGTCACAGAGGTTTTCAAGGGTATGAGAAATGTAATTTATTCCTAGGACAATATTTTGGTTTTTGGTGAGAGTGTAAGTGAACATAACTCTTCCCTGAAAAATGCCCTTGCGAGAATATTAGAGTCAGGGTTGACATTGCGCAGGGAATAATGTTCCTTTTTGGCAACAGAGGTGGAATATTTGGGACATTCTATCTCGTCTGAGGGTGTCAGACCTAAGAGAGACTTTTGGCATCCATAAAATTGGCTCCCGTACCAACTGACAGAGACAAAGTACGCTCATTTATTGGGCTAATTGAGTATTATGCGAAATTTGTGGAAAACTTTGCAAGCAAGACAGAGCCACTTAAGATGCTCTTGAGGAAAGGAGTCAAGTTTTGTTGGGGGGAGGAGCATGAAACATGCTTTGTCAATAATAAGAGGGAGATATGCAAAGCAGGAATTTTAGTTCCATTTGATGTGCATGAAAAAAACTGTTATTACTGTGGATGCGAGCGAAACTGGCATAGGAGCTGTGTTGTCACAGAGCGATGGCACTAATGAGAAAACTGTGGCATTTTCATCTCGCACTTTAACTGCCACTGAACGCTGTTACTCTGTAATTGAAAAAGAAACCCTGGCAGCGGCTTGGGTTGTAGAATATTTCAGAATGTATGTGTGGGGCGTAGGTTTAAGCTTCGCACCGACCATAAGCCTTTATTGAAAATTCTCTCACCAGGTGGAACAGGAAAAGGGTCAGCCAGACTGGCTAGGCTAGCCTCCAGGATACAGGAATACAATTTTGATGTGGAATTCATTTCGGGCTGGCGCAATGTGCAGGCCGATTGTATGTCACGCTTATCCTTAAAATGGTAGGATGTGGACAAGACCGGAGTATCGAAAAAAGAGAGTGAAGGCGCGATCTCTTGTGTTGGGGATGTGATTCAGTGGAGTTGTGGAGCAGTCAGTAAGAAAGAGTGGGGAGAAGCAATGTCTCGTGATGAAGTCTTAAAGAATTAACTAGTAGCACACCTATGAGCCCATAGGTGCGTCTCCCATGGCACCAGTGTCTAATGCTGTATTCATACAGCTGAAGTTATCATCCAAAAAAAAGACTTCAAACGAATATTTGTCAAATGTTATCTTTAGTTCATGACGTGTGGCAACAATCCTGTTAGTTCCAATGCATTTCGGTGAATACAATCACCTTCATCAGGGAACGTCTACAAATGAACAAAACAATATACAATGTAACATTTCACTATCAAAACATCTTAATTCACACGTTTTGTTATGTTTAAACTAACTGGTAATTGGCTACAAAAAGATATTAAGTCGGCTTGTGTTGCTAAACGTGATACTATTGCTTTACACTCCTGTGACCCCTCTGTATGTTGTCGATGTTAGTATTAAGTGCTCGGCTCTCCGGTTCTATCGTTTAATGACTAGCATAGTCAGTACTGAGGGTCAGGGCCCTTCATTAAGTATCGCGTGCCGCTTCCGCTTAGCATATAAATGTTTGCAGTGGCTCACCTTTGCTTAACAAAATAATCCCGCTGCTGCGGGTGGGTTCCTACTGCTGTTAGCGTCCTCACCGATTATGAGAACTCCTACTGACGCCGCGTACCTGGCGCATGCGCAGTGCAAACTATGGCATTTTTTAAAAAAAAAAACGTTTTTTTTGACAACACAAAACTTTAGCATTCAAACCTCCGTCTTCGAGCTTGATTTACAGGTAGAGGTTAATCAAGACACCACAAATCGTGATTGCATGCATCTCATGTGATCATTCTAATGAATCTGCAACATAATTAAATAAAGGTACGGTGTTACAAGTAGCACAAAAATTCAGTGCGATCATTTAAACCATGTGGTTTAAGGCTGTTCAAATAATAAATCCAGTGGTTTTCTCGCTTTAACAAGTTTTTTTTGTTCAAGGCTCCCTCTTTCCTCGGTACTATTTCCAATATACACGCTCTCAATTGGTTCAAGTTGTGGGGTTTTTCTGTAAAATGTGTAGCTACCGTGGATTTCGTGGAGTGAGTTCTGATATTGCTTTTGTGTTCAGTCAATCTCACTTTCAATTTCCTTTCCGTGTGTCCCACGTACACACTCCCACATGGGCATTTCAAAAGATAAACCACATTAGTGGTATCGCAAGTAGCGTTGACTCTTAGGGGTATTTTGTACCCTTTCATGGGGTGACTGATAGTAGACCCCTTGATGATGTTATGGCAGTTTGCACAGTTTAAACATGGGACAGTTCCTCTGTATATCTGATGTGGCGTTGTTTGCTTGGGTTTCTTCAATAGTTCACCTAAGTTTTTTCCTCTCGAGTGTGCAAATAAGGGTTCTTGATCAAATATCCCATTAAAGTCAGTTTCCATTTTAACTATTTGCCAATTCTTGTATATGATTCTTTTGAACTGGGGGCTCACATTTGAGAATTTACTGACACACGTTATTCGTTGAGGCTTTGTGGTAGTTTTGTAGGTTAATAACTCTTGCCTAGTTTTAGTCTGTGCTCTTGCCTGAGATTTCTGAATCATTTGCTCTGGATAGCCTCTGGTGGAGAATCTCTCTGAATTTGAATTTGAATTTTAACATATTTGTAGAGCGCGCTTATACCGGGACGGTTTCATGGCGCTAGGTAGCGGTGAACCAGTGGACATAGAGACGGAGGCTAGACTGCTAGGGATCTGGAGAACAAGAAGGTCTTAAGATGTTTGCGGAATTCCGCATAGGAGGTAGAGGTTCTGAGGGCAGAAGGGAGAGAGTTCCAAAAGGATGGAGCTAGGACCGCAAATCTTGTCCCCCCGGACCTCTTCTTCCTAAAGCGGGGAATTGTCAGGAGGGCCTGGTGAGATGAGCGGAGCTCTCTAGCCGGAAGGTAGGGTGATATGACATCACAGAGGAAGGCAGGGACAGTCCCTGACCTAGCCTGATAAGTCATGCAGCCCAACTTGAAGAGAGCCCTCTCCTTCACCGGTAACCAGTGCAGAGATTGCAGCAGAGGGGTAGCATGGTGAAATTTAGGGAGTCCGTAAATCAGGCGGGCAGCCTGATTTTGAATCTGTTGAAGGCGACGGATCAGGTAGTCTGGGGCGCCATTGTAGACCACATTCCCATAGTCAAGGCGCGATAGCACCATGGCCATGAGGATAAGCTTAAGGGCGGGAACAGAAAAAAAACGGGAAACCTTACGAATAGTGCGAAGTGAGAAGAAACAAGAGGACACCACTGAGTGAACCTGCGTGTGAAGGGAGAGCTGGGAATTGATAAAGATGCCCAGGGTTTTGACCTTTGGAACCGGGAGGGGAGGGGGACCAAGTGAGTCGGGCCAAAAAGACGGGGATCAGAGACTGCAACCACTCCCGGTCAAAACCAAATCGGTTTTGTTGGGATTTAGTTTGAGGTGGGTGCAGTTCATCCAATCTTGGATGAAGAGCATCACCCTCTGGAAATTCTGGGCAGAGGAGGGAGAATGGGAAAGGTGAAAAATAAGTTTGAGGTCGTCGGCGTAATTGAACACCGAGACCTCCATCTGCTGTAAAGAAAAAATAAGGGGTGAGATGTATAAATTAAATAGCAGGGGAGACAAAGAGGAGCCCTGGGGAACGCCGCATGTCACTCTACGAGGAGGGGCAGCAAAGTCGGCCAGATGGACAGCCTGCTCCCTGTCCGTTAGGAAGGACCGGAGCCAGGCGTGGGCCGTGCCCCCAATGCCCGCCGCCTCGACACGGGACAACAGGATGTCATGATCCACCGTGTCAAACGCGGCGGACAGATCTAAGAGGACCAGGGCCTGGGGGAGGCAGATGTCAATGCCCTCCCTCAGTTTGTCCATCACCGAAACTACCACCTTCTCGGTTGAGTGCAGCGGGCGAAAACCTGCCTGACAGGAGGAGAGGCGGCCAGTAGACTCCACAAAGGAGCTCAGGGTCCCGGTAACATGAGCCTCTGAGACCTTCGCTAAGTAAGGGAGAAGGGAAATGGGACGATAGTTAGCGGGCAGAGATGGATCGGCAACTGCCTTTTTCAGAATCGGAATGATAACTGCTGATTTATGGGCGTTTGGGACGATGCCAGTTTTAAGGGAGTGATTAATTAATGTGAGTGGAGGGGAATAACAGCTGGAGAAGATCTCTTTCAGGGCAAAAGCCGGGCCGATGTCCTGGGGTGAGCCCGATTTTACCCGAGCCAGTAAGGGGAGAAGGGTTTCTCGTGTCAAAGGGGGAAACTGAGTGAGGAGTGGAGCAGCGGGAGGCGGGGGAGCGATGGACGGTGTCGGGAGTGAGGGAGGGATGTTGGCCTTAATAAGAGCTACCTTCTCAATAAAGAAGGAGTTGAGGGAATTGCAGAGTGATTGAGACGGAGGAATTTTAGAAATCACCCTGTTGGAGGCAGCGAGCTTGTGTACCGTGGCGAATATTTCCTTAGATTGATTTTCCGCTGCCAGAATTCTACCAGAAAAGTACTCAGTTTTAGCTTTTAGTATGTCCCTTTTATATTCATTGAGTACCAGGCAGTACTTTGCTCTAAGAAGGGGATGCCATGGTTTGTAGTTGTTCTTGGCATACGTGATCCTCAGATACCACTCTCCTAACCCTGAGGAATTGAGTGTATGGGAGGTGGTTCTTCAATGATGGAGGATGGTGACTGGTGTATTGTAATAAATTGTTCTTGTCTGTCGGTTTACGGTACAAGTTTGTGGTGATTGTGCCATTTTTCAATGTGATTTCCACATCAAGGTATTGAATGATGGTATCATTGATATTCCACGTGAATTTGATTCTCTCATTTCTATCATCCAAGATTCTCAGTTGTTGTTCTAATGATTCCTGTGTGCCTTTCCATATAATAAACATATCATCGATGAGTCTCATGTAGGCTAACAAATGTGTTGCCCACTCTTGGTTATTGTATATATGTTCCTCTTCAAAAGATCCCATAAAAAGATTTGCGTACGCCGGTGCGGCGCAATTTCCCATGGCTGTTCCATTGATTTGAATGTACCAGCGTTTCTCATAGGTAAAGTAGCTATTCGTGAGGGTAAATTCCATCAATTGCATCAACAAAAGTTGTAAATCTTGTGGATAAGTACTGTTTAATAAAGCTTTTTCAATGGCCTCCAGGCCTTCTCTGTGCGGTATAGCTGTGTACAGCGTTTTAACATCTATGGTGGCCATGATGCAATCTGTTTCAATTTTTACAGCTTGTAACTTAACCAGAAAATCCGTGGTGTCCTTAATGTAGGAAAGATTTTTTGTGACCAACGGTTGCAAGTACTTGTCAATAAATTTTCCCACAGGTTCGTGGATGCTCAATTTGGTGGACACAATTGGCCGGCATGGGGGTTTTTTGGGATCTTTATGTACCTTGGGTACTAGATATATAGTAGGGCTCTTTGGATTCTCTTGCGTTAAGTATTTTTTAGTCTTTTCATTAATGATGCCTTTGTCTGTGGCTTGATTCAAAATGATTTGCAATGTTTTACAAATGTCCATCGTTGGGTCTTGGTCTATTTGCATATATGTGTTAATGTCACCTAAATGAGTGTGCATGGCTTCTTCATAGAACTCTTTATTCATAATTACCAATGCTCCTCCCTTGTCAGCCTTTTGGCAAATGATCTGTTGATTGTTCGCTATGCTTTCTATATCTCCAAATTCTTTCTTCGACATGTTTGGATTTTTAACCCTCTTGTTGGTGTTAATTTGGTTAATTTCTTGTTTGCACAAATTTTCAAAGAGGTCAATCATCTTGTGTGATGTGGGTGGCATATAATTGCTGGGGGGTTTTAAACCTTTTAATTCGTCTTCCTTTGGAGGTTGTTTTTCGGTTATGACATTCTCAAAAAAGTGTCTCAATCTCATTTTGCGAGTGAGTTTAAAGAGGCTCACTTCAAGTTCTAGCAGGTTAGTGTGTGTACTTGGTACAAATGATAACCCTCGTTGCAGTGTCTTTATCTGAAATTGGTTCAAATTCTGGTCAGAGATATTCAGGACTAAGTTTTCTTGCGAGGTTAGTGCTGTTTCTTTCTCTCTTTCCTGGTCGTGGTATTCCTCGTTTGTGGTGGGTTTGTTTCTTTTGTTTTTGTTGCGTCCCCTCCTGGGTCTTCTGTTTCTGTTGGACCTGCGTCTAAAAAAGGCTCTGAGGTTGTTGGTTTATCTGACGGTTTGTTTATTGTGGATTCTTTTCTTTTGTCTGTTCTATCGCTATCCGTGGATGAAGTGTCTGTCTGGGATGTAATTGTAATTGTTGTGTCTTGTAAAGCGCACTGCTACCCGGAGGCCTCGTAGCGCTATAGACCGCTGGGGAACCCGTCCTGGCTTTCCCTGTGAGATAGTCCCTCCTGGGGGTCTCCAAGGTGAAACCAGGCATCCCCGGCGTTTGTGTGGGGCCGTTGTGGAGATGAGGCAAGCTAATGCCCAGAGTTGCCGAGTGTGCTCCCTGGTCGGAGTAGGCACCGATGCGAGAATTATCAGTCCGCTGATCCTGGTCCAAGACCCTGCCGCGTCGGGAATCGAACCCTGGTCCCGGGCCGTTCTCTGCACTCGGGTCTGCCGCCTCTAACCAGTGAGCCACACCTCTCCACTGTATATTGTTTAGTTTGCCGCCTTGTGGCGTATACTTCTGCCCAAGTGTAGACTTATTGTAATTTATAATCAAGGGTATCCCTGCGATATTTTCTGAGTTTACGTTCATTTACTTCCTGTGTGTGATTGGCCAGTTGAGCATTAATGTCATCAAGGATTTTTTGTAA
Organism: Lissotriton vulgaris; assembly: GCF_964263255.1. Taxonomy (NCBI): domain Eukaryota; kingdom Metazoa; phylum Chordata; class Amphibia; order Caudata; family Salamandridae; genus Lissotriton; species Lissotriton vulgaris. The sequence continues at coordinate 1,084,693,730 of NC_141694.1, read as the reverse complement.
TTCTTCTCCAGTGACTCCCTTTTTCAATTCTTCAGTTACGGTCTCAATTTCTGTTTTTAATTCTTCCAATATTTTTGCCAATTCCTCAATGATAAGTAATATTAAATCCAAACTGCATTTGTTCAATATGGCGAACCAACGTTCAGTGAATGGTTTTGAATTTTTACAAAGTGACGGTTTCAGGGCTATTCTGAGGCCTCTGGGGATTCATTGTGCCTTGTGGTATTTAATCATGGTATTCGCGTGGAGTCGTTGATTAATTTCTCTACGTGTGAGGTACATTAATTGTTTGATTTGTTGTTCCTTGTTTCTCGTGACTTTTGGTTCCGATGTTTCTGCTTGTATTAGTGAATATATTTTCTCACTCGCTTCCGCCGTGTAGGCGAAGGTGTCTGCTCTTTGATCTGTCGAATGCGTAATTTCTTCATATTGCATTTTTGACTTTGGGGTGGGCGTGCTACTTCCCTGTTTGGGGGGATGTGCTGCAAGCTTTGTGGATAAGGGACGTGCACCGCCTTTATAATCCAAACTTTTACCGTGCTGGCATGGAAATCACTCCCCTCCTGGAGTGTAAGTATTAGAACTAACTAGTAGCACACCTATGAGCCCATAGGTGCGTCTCCCATGGCACCAGTGTCTAATGCTGTATTCATACAGCTGAAGTTATCATCCAAAAAAAAAGACTTCAAACGAATATTTGTCAAATGTTATCTTTAGTTCATGACGTGTGGCAACAATCCTGTTAGTTCCAATGCATTTCGGTGAATACAATCACCTTCATCAGGGAACGTCTACAAATGAACAAAACAATATACAATGTAACATTTCACTATCAAAACATCTTAATTCACACGTTTTGTTATGTTTAAACTAACTGGTAATTGGCTACAAAAACATATTAAGTCGGCTTGTGTTGCTAAACGTGATACTATTGCTTTACACTCCTGTGACCCCTCTGTATGTTGTCGATGTTGGTATTAAGTGCTCGGCTCTCCGGTTCTATCGTTTAATGACTAGCATAGTCAGTACTGAGGGTCGGGGCCCTTCATTAAGTATCGCGTGCCGCTTACGCTTAGCATATAAATGTTTGCCGTGGCTCACCTTCGTTGCTTAACAAAATAATCCCGCTGCTGCGGGTGGGTTCCTACTGCGGTTAGCGTCCTCACCGATTATGAGAACTCCTACTGACGCCGCGTACCTGGCGCATGCGCAGTGCAAACTATGGCATTTTTTTTTAAAAAACGTTTTTTTTGACAACACAAAACTTTAGCATTCAAACCTCCGTCTTCGAGCTTGATTTACAGGTAGAGGTTAATCAAGACACCACAAATCGTGATTGCAGCCGGTAAAAGTTTGGATTATAAAGGCGGTGCACGTCCCTTATCCACAAAGCTTGCAGCACATCCCCCCAAACAGGGAAGTAGCACGCCCACCCCAAAGTCAAAAATGCAATATGAAGAAATTACGCATTCGACAGATCAAAGAGCAGACACCTTCGCCTACACGGCGGAAGCCAGTGAGAAAATATATTCACTAATACAAGCAGAAACATCGGAACCAAAAGTCACGAGAAACAAGGAACAACAAATCAAACAATTAATGTACCTCACACGTAGAGAAATTAATCAACGACTCCACGCGAATACCATGATTAAATACCACAAGGCACAACGAATCTCCAGAGGCCTCAGAATAGCCCTGAAACCGTCACTTTGTAAAAATTCAAAACCATTCACTGAACGTTGGTTCGCGATATTGAACAAATGCAGTTTGGATTTAATATTACTTATCATTGAGGAATTGGCAAAAATATTGGAAGAATTAAAAACAGAAATTGAGGCCGTAACTGAAGAATTGAAAAAGGGAGTCACTGGAGAAGAATTACAAAAAATCCTTGATGACATTAATGCTCAACTGGCCAATCACACACAGGAAGTAAATGAACGTAAACTCAGAAAATATCGCAGGGATACCCTTGATTATAAATTACAAGAAGTCTACACTTGGGCAGAAGTATACGCCAGAAGGCGGCAAACTAAACAATATACATCCCAGACAGGCCATTGAAAAAGCTTTATTAAACAGTACTTATCCACAAGATTTACAACTTTTGTTGATGCAATTGATGGAATTTACCCTCATGAATAGCTACTTTACCTATGAGAAACGCTGGTACATTCAACTCAATGGAACAGCCATGGGAAATTGCGCCGCACCGGCGTACGCAAATCTTTTTATGGGATCTTTTGAAGAGGAACATATATACAATAACCAAGAGTGGGCAACACATTTGTTAGCCTACATGAGATTCATCGATGATATGTTTATTATATGGAAAGGCACACAGGAATCATTAGAACAACAACTGAGAATCTTGGATGATAGAAATGAGAGAATCAAATTCACGTGGAATATCAATGATACCATCATTCAATACCTTGATGTGGAAATCACATTGAAAAATGGCACAATCACCACGAACTTGTACCGTAAACCGACAGACAAGAACAATTTATTACAATACACCAGTCACCATCCTCCATCATTGAAGAACCACCTCCCATACACTCAATTCCTCAGGGTTAGGAGAGTGGTATCTGAGGATCACGTATGCCAAGAACAACTACAAACCATGGCAGAGAGATTCTCTACCAGAGGCTATCCAGAGGAAATGATTCAGAAATCTCAGGCAAGAGCACAGACTAAAACTAGGCAAGAGTTATTAACCTACAAAACTACCACAAAGCCTCAGCGAATAACGTGTGTCAGTAAATTCTCAAATGTGAGCCCCCAGTTCAAAAGAATCATATACAAGAATTGGCAAATAGTTAAAATGGAAACTGACTTTAATGGGATATTTGATCAAGAACCCTTATTTGCACACTCAAGAGGAAAAAACTTAGGTGAACTATTGAAGAAACCCAAGCAAACAACGCCACATCAGATATACAGAGGAACTGTCCCATGTTTAAACTGTGCAAACTGCCATAACATCATCAAGGGGTCTACTATCAGTCACCCCATGAAAGGGTACAAAATACCCCTAAGAGTCAACGCTACTTGCGATACCACTAATGTGGTTTATCTTTTGAAATGCCCATGTGGGAGTGTGTACGTGGGACACACGGAAAGGAAATTGAAAGTGAGATTGACTGAACACAAAAGCAATATCAGAACTCACTCCACGAACTCCACGGTAGCTACACATTTTACAGAAAAACGCCATAACTTGAACCAATTGAGAGCGTGTATATTGGAAATAGTACCGAGGAAAGAGGGAGCCTTGAACAAAAAAAACTTGTTAAAGCGAGAAAACCACTGGATTTATTATTTGAACAGCCTTAAACCACATGGTTTAAATGATCGCACTGAATTTTTGTGCTACTTGTAACACCGTACCTTTATTTAATTATGTTGCAGATTCATTAGAATGATCACATGAGATGCATGCAATCACGATTTGTGGTGTCTTGATTAACCTCTACCTGTAAATCAAGCTCGAAGACGGAGGTTTGAATGCTAAAGTTTTGTGTTGTCAAAAAAAACGTTTTTTTAAAAAAAATGCCATAGTTTGCACTACGCATGCGCCAGGTACGCGGCGTCAGTAGGAGTTCTCATAATCGGTGAGGACGCTAACCGCAGTAGGAACCCACCCGCAGCAGCGGGATTATTTTGTTAAGCAACGAAGGTGAGCCACGGCAAACATTTATATGCTAAGCGTAAGCGGCACGCGATACTTAATGAAGGGCCCCGACCCTCAGTACTGACTATGCTAGTCATTAAACGATAGAACCGGAGAGCCGAGCACTTAATACTAACATCGACAACATACAGAGGGGTCACAGGAGTGTAAAGCAATAGTATCACGTTTAGCAACACAAGCCGACTTAATATGTTTTTGTAGCCAATTACCAGTTAGTTTAAACATAACAAAACGTGTGAATTAAGATGTTTTGATAGTGAAATGTTACATTGTATATTGTTTTGTTCATTTGTAGACGTTCCCTGATGAAGGTGATTGTATTCACCGAAATGCATTGGAACTAACAGGATTGTTGCCACACGTCATGAACTAAAGATAACATTTGACAAATATTCGTTTGAAGTCTTTTTTTTGGATGATAACTTCAGCTGTATGAATACAGTATTAGACACTGGTGCCATGGGAGACGCACCTATGGGCTCATAGGTGTGCTACTAGTTAGTTCTAATACTTACACTCCAGGAGGGGAGTGATTTCCATGCCAGCACGGTAAAAGTTTGGATTATAAAGGCGGTGCACGTCCCTTATCCACAAAGCTTGAAGTCTTAAAGAATGTCATGAACCTCATCTCTAAGGGTAGACGTAGAGAAAGCACCTTGCCAATCAGCGTTAGGCCTTTTAACGCGGTCATTCACGAATTGCCTATTGTCACTGATCAGGTCATCATGCGTGGTGATAAGATTATTCCCCCATTTGAAATTCGCAAGCAGCTCTTTGACTTAGCGCACGAAGGGCACCTGGGCCAAACGGTCACAAGAAGACGGTTGAGAAACGAATTTTGGTAGCCCAGTATGGATGGTGAGGTGGTCAGTTCGGTGGAGAGGTGCAGTGAGTGCCGTGAATGTGAAAAGAGACTCAAGGTAGGACCCCAATCCGTCCCAAGTTCCATCCATGACCTAAGTGTAGTGTGGCACAGCATATGCCTTGATTTTATCGGGCCAATGCCGGGTGTTCACCCCAGCAAAAGATTTGGTTTAGTGGTAATGGATGTCCATACCCGCTGGCTCATCGTTCACCTACTCCCCGAAATAACAACTCGAGTTACCATTAAAGAACTGCGCATGATTTTTAAAGAGGAGGGTCACCCCTCCAGTCCTCATTAAAGATAATGGGACTCAATTAACTTCCACTGAGATGAAAGAATTTTTGAGTGAGTGTGGCATTAAACATTTGTTCACCACTTTGTACAACCCACAATCCAATGGGATTGTTGAGAGAGCAAATCGCATGATTAAAGGCGCGATTAGTCTGGCACTCAGCAATGACCTTGACATAGAAGAGACTTTGAGTTCGTTAGTATGGGCCTATCGCACCACGGAGAACTCCACTACCAGAGTTGTTCCCTTTACTGCTATGCGAGGCAGAAAGCCAGCTTCCAAACTGGTGCCTCCATGGATCAGAGACTTAGTAGATGGAAAGAACGGTGGTGGTTGTGAAGTGAGTGTTCCTGTGAATGAGGCTAGGCATGCATGCAGCGAGCAAAAGACCTCGCAGAATATAAGTGTTGATGACTGGGTCAAAGTCCGTTCCGGACGATGGGTAAGAGGCTTGTGCAAATTTCGAGGACCCTTCAAGGTCAAGGAGGTTTACCCTTCCTATGTGGTGTTAGAGAACGGAGAAAAATGGAACCGGCGTAGGGTAGCAAAGTATTGCTCACGCGACAGGGTTCCTAGAACATCCATAAGTATTGCTGACTCAAAGAATTCATGTGCTGTTTACATGTTAGCCCCTGATCGACAATTGCTTAACAGTGCCCGCACTGGTGTTGAAGTGTGGGTACCAGGTCCTGGCAGGGATAACTTGAGTGCTGGACAAAGAACGTTTAACATTAATAATGAGCCTCACGATCACCAGAGAGCTCAACTTCATCAAAGACCCTTAAGGGCCAGGAGACAGCCACAACATTTGCATGATTTCATTGTGGGGTAACTTCCTGTTATGTTCCTTGTTCCTACTTCCTGTTGCTTTACCTACCATTGTCTGTTCTTCTGTTTATACTCTACCTGCGTGTAGAGGAAAGGGAGGTATGTTGTGACTTGATTGACACCGTGGCCCCGCTCCGCGCGCCACGGTGGAATGTTGGGTTCCCTAACGTTCTAAGGTGAGCGCCGCCGCACGCTGACCTGTCAGTTCCTATCAGTTGGCGGAAGACGGCGGGCGCGCTGATGTCCTGTTGTTATTGAATAAAGCTTGTCCTTCGAACAGAGTCTCCGCCTTATGTGTAATCACAACAGGGAGTATCTTGGGCTGTTAGGAAAGGGGCATTTACTGCCCACCAGAAAGCAGTATTGTCTCTAAGCAGAGTAGCTTTGCGGAGGGCTAAGCATTCTTCTTTTCTGATTTTGGCCATACGCTCTTTCAAAACCTGTTTATATTCCCATCTCCTTGCTTTTATTTCTTGACTGTTTCTTAGTGGCTTATGTAAAGCGAGTTTCAATTTTGTGTAAGCTTTTGTACACCTAGGGTTAAACCATCCTTGATTTCTCTTATATTCCTTTTTGTTCTCCACTGTTAAAGCATCCTTAACTCCTTGAATGATCTGTGCGAAAGAATCTAAAATTTCTATGTGGGGAATCGGCTCATCTAGGCAGGCTAAAAAGAGTGAATGGTATTTTCCCACTATTTTCTTTGTGAATTCAGCTGGGTCCACTTTCGCCCACCGTAAAGAATACCCATTAGTTTTATACAGGGCTATGTCCTGATCCAAGTGTGTCGACTTTCCCTTTATGTGTATCACCTTTCTAGGCAATAGGAAGGTTACACTCTGTGGAAAATTATCCCTTAGGGCGTTCATATGTGTTTTGAAACCGTTATGTCTTTTTGAGCATCTACTAGATGTAATTATGTTATCGATAACCGAGTTCACTCCTCTCCCAATAAACGTGGGATCAAAAGGTACCAATGGAATTCCTAGCTCATTAGTAAATCCTAGATCTATAGTAAACAAAATCTCATTTAGGGCCAAATGTATCAAAAGGTTTTACCCATACTGTGTCTATGGGAAAATGTGTTCATACATGAGGCCCTTAGACAGTCCAGTAATTTGAGTGCGGAAAATGGGTGAAGGTATTATTATCATCAGATAGTATCCACAATTTACACCCTCAATAAACGAACACAATGCAGTATTAAAATCCTCACCCCGCAAAAGAAACATAATTTTTACAGTTTTGTTGAGTAAATTACTAAGATTGTTGCTCAGTTTTCTCAAAACATCCAGACTCTGATCAGATGGGGCATTATTATAAACATGTATCACAACTATACAATGATGTTTATCAATTTCAATCATAACAAATTGATAATAGATTTCAGAGATCATCAGGGTTATCCTAGTCAAGTTCATATAGCTGGACACATACTTGCATAGGTCACCCTTAGGAATCCCATGTACAGATGGCACTGCTGCAGTGTGAAAGGTCTTATACCCACTAATGTGCAAAATATCCTCTGCCCAGGTTTCTTGAAAACAGAGAATGTTAATTTTCCAACCATGGGGGATTCGCTCCTTTTGATCGTATACCTGCAGCATTCCAAAATAGGGTGCAGCATTGATCATCTCTGTTGTTATCTTTATGAGCAATTTGAATTACCTTCAGTGGAGGACCTGAACTTGTTGGAAAAATGTCCGAAGTTTAACTCGTTTCTCGATTTACCCTTGCACCAAGACTAGTTGATCAAATATCGGAGCCTACAACAGAACAACATAAGGTCCCTGTTGGCATATTTGCAGGTATTCCTGTGCCTGGGTTTAAACCAATTTCAGCACTATTCTCTGATGTATCTGAGACTCTACATGAACTATATACATTAAATACTCTGTTGTTAGTACCTAACAGGTTCAGTCAATCTACCTCTTCTATTGTTGGGAGGCTATCAAATCGGTTGGTGACAGGAATGTTATATGTGCAGTGGTCATTAATGTTGAAGTCCCCCCTGTTGGTTCTTAGTCTTGTATTAATGGCTGGTAGAAATAATCCAGCAGTAATTCATTAATTGCGTGATCAGTGATTGCGTGGTTACCCACTTTCCTAATACTAGTTTCTACCACATGAAGGGATTTAAATGATAGTACCACGCAATCACCTTGTAGAGTTTTACGACCTCTGCCAGTCCAATTAACTCTTATCCCCATATTAAAGTCTGTGAAAAGGGCCTGTGTTAGCCCTGTCTTTGTGCCTATCCAGTGCAGGGCTTTATTTCTCAAAGTATCCCAGGGTTCTATTTCTTGGGTCGGTAATCTTGGTACATTGGCTAACCCTATTGTATAAGGGGTACGTGCTGGGGGTAGGTCCAAACAAACCTGTTCAGGCTGATTCATGTTTTGGGACATACGCGGATTAACATGTTTATTATTAAGATTATTTGTGCTAAGGACGTGCAAATTGGTGCCTTTTTTAAATTATCTCTCTGTATCTGATAAAATAGAGTGCGAGGGGTTCGTCATAGCTTCTGCTACTATCCTTGGGCCCATCTTTGTTTGGCACGTATTGCTATATGCCTCTACAGTTTGCTTGGCTATCTTAGGGATAGCATTTCTAGATAGGTTAATTATTACCTCATTACTGAAGAATTCACCTTCCTGCTTTTGGGATGAAGCTTCATACCTTTCCTTCCTCACACTACCTGTGAGTTTATTTAGTGTATATGCGATCAGGGCAACTCTGTCAGTTAGCTCAGCTAGGACAATTCATAGGAATTTATCTTGGTCTACCACTATTGTAGATAGCTTACTAAGTTCATTCGGAGAGGTTTTGGGTTGGTATTTTACATAGGCTCGTTCCTTTGAACCTGCCTCTGTTACAACTGATGTTATACAACGTTTAATAGTTTTTTACGATCATTTGTAGCCTCAGACCTGGTTTCACAAAAAATGCCCTTTGGATTTCTGGGGCGCGTTTAGAGGTGGTTGTGTATGGTGTTCATGGTCGCTGTCTGATATACGATCAGACGCGATTTGAACAAAAGCATTTTTAATTTGTTTGCCCTTTGGGTCTCGTGTGATCCAACAGAAACTGCTGCTTCTTCCTTACTCAAAGACGCTACTACCTCTCAGGGGCGTAACACAGGCCCCTGCAGCCCATGCGGTGCGGGGTGGCCTCTAGCTCAAAGGGGCCCCCTCGGCACTGCACTCTGGCCGAAGAGCTCCTGAATGAGCTTGGAGGGGGCCCCTCTAAGTACCGTGCAAGGAGGCCCCCTCACTTTTTGTTACACCAGTGCTACCTCTGGCCCTCCTGAGTTCAGTTTCTCAGTGGGAGGAAGGTCATACCTAATTCCGCGAACATGATATTAATGCCTTAAGGAACCCCAACCCGACATTCATATTTCCCCCTAATTTACCTTTTTTGCCCCAGCACAACATGCCGCTCCTTTCCTGAAAAACAAAACAGAAAGGAGTTAATTCCGCCACTGTGGATCCCCTGATGACATAATGAACCAGGCACATGAAAATCAGGGACCAATTAAAGCAGTAGGTGGAGAGTAAAGAGTGGGCAACCGGATTGCAGGAGTTGAACAGAAGGTGGGACCCGGAAGACGCAGAGAAGTGGAGCGCAGACGGACGACATCAGGAGAAGGAAACACCAACCTGTTCTGTTAACAGGGAGGACAACGAAGACACCACCAGGAAGGGTGAGCAAGAGAGGACACCGGCAGCCGCACCAGAAACAGCAGAAGGAGATGAGACCCAGAAAACTTGGAGCGAAGAGTAGTGGTCGCCCTGGGAGGTGTAAACACCCCACCACAACTCCGGAGAAAGTTGCGGCTTCAACGTTACGCGTCTGGGGAGGATAAGAAGGTCTGGGGCACAGCAAGCAGATGCGAGGGAGTGGCCTTGAGGAAGAAATAGGCCTGAGGGGTAAATTTTGTTTCGTTCACGGAATTTGCGGAATTTGGGTAATTTCGCGTTCCGCGGAGAACGCAAAATTGCCCAAAATTCTGCGTTCCGTGACTTTGTGAAGTTTTTTGCTTGTTTGCGTTTTCAAATGCGTGTTCGTAAGATATTTTCCCTTCGAGCACACAAAGAGCGATTGCGAACAGTAAAAAAGCATCACAAACAAGCAATTCCGCGTGTTCGCAGAATTTCTGCGTATTCGCAGAGATTTTTTACCATTTCGCGGAGATTTGCGTAACGCGATTATGCAAATTCCACCCACCCCTAGGAAGAAATCCGTATAGCGCAAGGGTAGAAGCAGCTATATCATACCATTACTGTATTATTTTTTTTCTCTTTCTCCTTTTCTTTTCTTGTTAATGGTATGGGTTTGGGACAGATGGGCTGGTAAGGTTTGTCGCATCAACTATAAATTGAGGAGACGAGGCTAAGTTTGAGGCAGAAATACAGTAAACTTATATAACTGTGATTACCATCAACAGTAATAAATAGTAAACTATAACAGGAAGGGCGAGTGGGTGCAGCTGCCATACAATTACTCAAATAGGAAGGAGAGGTGATTCGAACTTATTCACTTACCTCCCTTACACACATTCCATTCCCTTCCCCACCACCTTAAACTGTCACTACAAGAGACTCATAGCCTTTGTCAGAAAAGAGTCCTTGCAAGCACTCCTGGTGGTCCCTATCCCGTTCAAGAGAATATTGGGGGCATTACACTTACCGCTCTTTCTCCTTGTCTTCTCCCATGCTCTCTGGGGATGAACCAATGCGGAAGAAGAACAGTTTAAGAAGAAAAAAGAGCCTAAACATTTATCAACAATCTAGCATACCAATTACAGCTTCCTTAATTCATGTTGTTCCTATATTACTGTTGATTGGATATCTTGGGAAACCAGAATAAAACATCAAATTTGATAGACACATCTGGCCTTCCAGATTTCTTTTTTGCCCATGCCTCCGACACTCTTCTACAGTGATAATTTATTTTTCAATAGTCCCCATTGCTCCTGTAAAAGAACTCATTAGTGTTAAGCGTAGACCCTCCACAGTTTTTTTCAGTGCTGGTGAGTGGTTATTTGTTGCCTTTCTTTTTCCCATCTTATGGGAGGGTTAAGGGGAAAGAACCAGTTCTCCACATAAATTACCACAGTCTTCACAATGTCTATGGATTTTTAATCAATGTATCAGTGCTCGAGTCAGATGCTTAGGTGCTGTTCTCTAAAAATAGGTGCAGTCAGAAAAAGTTCAGTCTTCAACAACCTACAGGGTGGAATCTCCCTGTTAAGTCTATAAGCAAATCGCACGAAGATGAAAAGCCACAGGGGTGGCACTGCCCTGCCTCTTTTTGCCACTGGACCAGTGGAAGATTCAGAAGGACTACCCGGGTGACTGAAGAAGGAAGACTGAGCATGTCTGCCTTGAACCCAGTGTGAGAACGTGGCCTGGAATATGCTGTCCACTAATTAAAGTTGGCACCCTGTAACAGTCCACCCAACCCTTATGATGTATGAGGTCAAAGATAAGCTTTAGAAAGCTATCCTATTGGTAGCTGTGGAGAGCAGCCTTCAGGCTTAATCTTGAAGGAATGTAAAGCAGCTAGTTTTACCAGAATATCACCTCCTAAATGACTTAATGAAAGGAGAACACACAGTGTTGTATAAACTTATGTGTTTAATAATATAACACTCTCTACTAGTCTCTATACGAGACTAGGGCACAAAGAACACAATACTGAATCAATGGAACATTCATAAATAGCAAAATACACAGCGGACTCCAGGGGGAGACCGAACCATATACTAAAAAAATTGTATAACAATAACTACTTGACTAGACACAGTGCGTAGAGCAGGTAGAATCGCTGGGACCCCAAAGAACCACCCAGAGGAATGACACAGGAAGCCCACGGAGGACGGGTGCAGTGAGGAAACATGAACGCGTGCGCCGTTCAACTCTATGGGAAAGTCACGGTTGTAAAGTTACAAGTTAAGAACACTTCTTAGAGCACCTTGAGCAAACCCTTTGGAATGTCGGAGGGTCTAAGGCCAATCCACCAGTGAGTACCGAGGTACCTATGTTACCTATCCCAGAGGAGTCTGGTGCATAGGGGTCAATACGTGTCGGAAACCTTCATCATTTCCAATGGAGAGTAGTAAAGAAGTACTGCTGCCAGGAGTGCGAAGAATGTCTGGTGGAATCCAAGCATGGATTTGAGTTCAGAAGAACCTGAAAGCAGAGGGAACAGAGTCTGGGTCACTTCAGGTGACCAGGGGCTCAGTAGTCAAATGCCCACTAATGTCGAGTGCTTTAGGAGTGAAGAAGGGTTACTTGACTCTGCCACGGGGACCAGGAGATGTTTAGGATGACCAGGATCCAGAGGTGAACTGTCCCACGAAGGATGTCGAGTGCTGAGGGGTTGATGTCTGGCTGGAGCACCAACAAGCCTTGGAAAATGCAACCCATGCAGTAAGAGGAAACAGGTTACGGTGTGGACCATCAAGGTCCAGGGGACTCTGCAAGCACTGGAGAGTCAGGGCACGTCTGGAGCAACCAGGTAAGCCCAAGAACAAACAAGGGGACCCTCACCAGGACCGACAGCCCAAAGAACCAGGAGACCTCAAGCAAGTTTGCAAAGTACCAGCACACTGGACACTCAGTGAGTGGAGGCCAGATATGTTCAGTGCAAATACTGATCAGGGTCAGTACTACACAGAGTCCAATGCACAAGCTCGGGAATTGTCAAAAAACATATGCAATTGTAAAAGTATGCAGTGCACAGGGGTTCAGGTTGCACAGTCCCCACAAGGGACACTGGTCTCAGAATCGCTGAGAGAGCAGATCAACCTCAGGGACCTTCGAGAACCCACCTCCTGTGTTGCTGAAATCTTCGGAGTCCTCAGGAGCATGGGAGAAGCAAACCAGTCAAATGCGTTAAGGTGCCTGTTTTTGCAGGGGAATAACTCCTTTACTCCAAGGGAGATTCTTCAGTCATCCAGCGTCGTTCAGGCAGTCGAAGTACTTGGTTTCTTCTTAGCAGAATCTTGTCCAGGTAAAATCTAAAGTCCTGTAGTCAGGTAACCCACTTCATACCCATGGGAAGGGGTTACCAAGATTCTGTGGACCCTTCTATGGGAGGGGCAGGACAGAGGGGATGCTACACCCATTTGTTTTTTAAAACATACTTTATTAGGGAAAGTTCACATCCATTACCATGTGTGACTTGTCTCCATAACAGTCTATATTGGTATTTCGTTATACATGTGCAAATATTGGTTCATAGAATCACTGGTACACAGATTTTGTTATAGTCCAGCATCATAGTAACTTCCATGGTTTTACATTTTCACATGTGGGAAAAAGAGGAAAACATTTCACACAGATTATCTCATTATACATCCTTACTGTATCTTGTATTCACTATAGTGTGTCATGTGAACTTCCCTTTATTTTATCCTACCTAACACAACAATATAAACCATTAACTATTGAAATAACTCAGCCCCGCTCCCACCCTTTTAGCCCTATCATTAATTCACTCATTGGCAGCTAACGCCGCTTTCTGTACGTTACTTTGTGAGTTGTCAACTCTAGCTATATATTGTATCTTAACCATATGAACACTGCGTCCTGAATGCACTGGCACCTGTACTGATATAATCTCCATATTTACAGTTCAACATTACATTTGTCAAATTGCATGTATATCGGTCTCTTTAAAATCATCCATCAACACGTTCCAATTCAATGAAATTGGCTTTTCCCTCAATCCACATCTTTCTTCCCTCTGGAGTTCTACACCCTCCAGAGTACCCCATCGGATTGCATCATTGAACCAACCCTGGATCACCAGTGCTTTCCTTGCCTTCTAGCGTATTGTTATCGTTCTTTTTGCTATTAATAGCATTAGATTAATAAAGCAAATGGTGGGGTGCCCAGCTTTGCTGGTAAGGCCTAGTCCTAGCAAACAGGATTCTAAGGTGTTAATTATTCTCCCAGGCACTATAGTTGCTAATATGTTGTGTATTGTAGACCAGTAATTTAAAATTCTTGGGCAGAACCATAACATATGCAGCAGGGTAGCATTTGGCTCTTGACATCGTGGGCACTCATCAGTTGCATCTGCAAACATCACGTTAAATCTGTGGGGGGATAAGCAGGCCCGGTGTAATATCATCAGTTGTATGAATTTAAATTTGGGGTTTCGGGCCACCTTCCTAGGGTACTCAAGGGCACCCCTCCATTCCTTATCTGTAAGATCCCTCCCTGTTGCTGCATTCCACCTTTCTCTTAGAGGCCCTAGTGATGTCGCCGTGTGTGATTTGATCGCATGTGCGTGCCAACCACTTGGTTAGATGACTGCTGTTGCCCATCAGGTACAACATGTACACTAATTCGTGCTTTGGGTGCTTTTGTCCATCCGGCGCCCATCCCTTACGTGTAAACCGCAGGATCTGTGTATGTGTCAAGAATAGTGTATTGGGTATACCTTGCTCTCTCACTAGTGTATTATGATCTGGCAGTGTCCCGTCCACAAAAAGCATGCCTATCGTATCCACTCCTGCCTCCAGCCAGGCTGAGATACGTTGTTAGGATACTATTTCCGCAGGCAATGGAATACCCAATAAGGAATATTCGGGCATGAGGCCTTTGTTGTTTAGTTTACAGCAGTGTCTTTCTCCAGTAATGTAGAGCTACTTTAAGGAGTGGAGGTGTATTCGGTGGTATCTTTACGGTTGGCATCAGTAACTTATGTAGCTTACCCCCTTCCCACTCCCTCTGTGTCATTCCTATTTCATAGAGATTCCTGCCTGCTAGTCAATATGCCATCCACTGAAGCTGGCTGGCGTAACAGTATGTTTTAAAGTCCAGTACCCCCATTCCTCCACTTCTATTGTTTAATTTAAGCTTTGCTAGTCCTAGTCTTTGTCTACCTGTGCCCCAGATTAGTTCTATCAGCAATGGATCTAATACTTTGAATATATGGGCAGGGAATACTATAGGCAAGTTCGTAAAAAAGTACAACAGTCTAGGGAGCATCAACATTTTGGTGATGGCTATTCTTCCGGCCACCGAAATGGGCAGAGATGTCCAGAATTTAATTTGTGCTCTAAGTGCGTTTATTGTTCTAGTGACAGTGCCATCTATCAGGTCATCCAACTCCCTGTATACGTGTATTCCTAGATATATAATGGTTGTTTGCGCCAATTGGAACATCCATGGGCCAAAATATAACGACTCTTGTGGTCTGTGGTGTCAGAATGAGTAGGCATAAGATTTGGTTTCACTGATAGAAAGCCCAAAGAGCAGTTGGAATTCCTCAAAAATTGCTGAGAGAGGTGCATGGTCTTTCTACAGATCCTCTAAATATAAGATTATGTCATCGGCATAAGCCAAGATAATGTGCATTTCAGTTCCAGCGTATATACCATGCTGTGGCGCTAATAGATGTAGTTTAACTAAAAGAGGTTCCAGTGCCAAAATAAATTCATGGGGTGATAAGGGGCATCCTTGTTGTGTGGCCCTCGCCACCACGTAAGGTGGAAATATCTGTGACCCCATGCTGGCATGCGCAGTGGGATTGGCATATAGCAAAGCTATCCATTTTGTGTATTGGTCTGGGATTCTATATTTTGGTAGGATACAGAACATATATTTCCAGTTTAACAAATCAAACGCCTGCCTCATGCCCAGTGAGATGCAGCCATGAGTGCCTTCATGCATAGATACTGTCGCCATAATTTGATGCAGTCTACGGATATTTCGTGCTGTGCTTCTGCCAGGCACAAATCTATTTGGGTCTGCACGTATCAAGTGTGGTATGAGTTGCTGTATTCTGGTGGCTAATAATTTGCTCAAAATCTTGTAATCTGTATTAACGGAGATAGAGGTCTATACCCTGTCATATCCTTACCACATCTGCCCGGTTTCAGTAGAGACACTGACAGTGCCTGGAGTGTTGTGTTGGGTAGTGTGCCCTAATCACCCAAGGGTATTTCTCCCATCCCGTTAGCATCACAGTCAGTGTTTCCAGAAAAAGATGTTGATCCACATTGGGAGCATGTACACTACCCAATACTATCTGTTTCCCGTCAAGTTTGCTTAATAATAACATATATCTGCCATTGATGTCTATTTTGTGTTTTTGCAGCTCAATGGGCACCGTTCTTAATCCATATTGCTGCTCCCCTCGCAAAGGCTGAAAACGAGGTATGAAACAGTTGGCCCCTCCATTTCTTTTGCATTTTACCCGCTTCGGAGTGTGGTAAATGAATTTCTTGAAGTAGCGCTAAATGCACCTTCCTGCGGTTCAGTTGCGCTAGAGCCCTTTGTAGTTTGTGGATAGAACCCAACCCTCTCACATTCCAGGACGCAAATGTGTATTTGTTAGGTTGTGTCATATCGTTTACTGTGCTGAGTCTCTACATGTGGCTTGCTGTCATATTGGGGAAAAAGTATAATTATGACCAACTTCCCAATAAACCCCTCATTTAGAACTCCTAATACTAAGTTCCCCCATTGAACAGTGGAGGACCAAACCATTAACATATGCATACAAAAAACTGCAAGTAAAGAATAACATTGTGCAGTTGCCCATGCGGGGGTGGTGACCGCCTTCCATTTCATAAGCATCACATATGCTGATACATACCATTACTAATGCTCCGGCGAGAGCCCTGGTACATTATGGATAATAATATAGGGCCCGATTCACGGAACTAACTTAAGACAAAATCCTAAACTTACTTCCATTTTGGTATTCACAGAAGGCACTTACACATTTTGGTATTCACAGAAGGCACTTACTCATTTCGGTATTCACAGAAGTTAGGAGTCCTAACTTTAGGACTCTTAAATGCCTTCTGTGAATACCGAAAGTATTAAAGTCAGGATTTTTCTCAGTTTAGGAGTAGTAAAGTTAGAACTGCTAACTTTAGGACTCCTAAATGCCTTCCGTGAATACTGAAAGTCTTAATGTTAGGATTTTTCTCAGTTTAGGAGTAGTAAAGTTAGAACTCCTAACTTTAGGACTCCTAAATGCCTTCTGTGAATACTGAAAGTCTTAATGTTAGGATTTTTCTCAGTTTAGGAGTAGTAAAGTTAGAACTCCTAACTTTAGGACTCCTAAATGCCTTCTGTGAATACTGAAAGTCTTAGGGGTCCATTAGGATGCCACCCTATCGGTAAACGGGACCGCCTGCCTTAAGGGCGGGGGTCCCGACGCCAGCATTAGGATGTGCCCGCCACAGTGGCGGGCACATCCTGCATTTCTAGCATTGTGGCGGGCGGTGCTGTCAGCACCGCCCGCCACAATGCTAGAAATGCATTTCTGCATTCGCATTAACAAAGCGGCAGGCACCGCGCGGTGCCTGCTGCTTTGTTAATGCAAATGAAGGGGGTACCACAGGTACCCCCCATGTGCAATACCCCCCTCCTTCACTCTGGGGGCCTGCAGGGGGCCCCCAGAGTAAAGACTGCATGCCTTTCCGTGGCGAGCACCCTCAGCCCATCATAATATGGCAGGCAGTGTCTGCTTGACACCGCCACCATATTAATCATTTTCCGCCCCGGCCGCAATGCGACCAGGGCGGAAAAATGGCGGGCGGTGTTTTGCTCCGCCGTGGTCCCCCCCACCATTCTAATATGGCGGGGGGAATACAGGGAAAGATGGCGGGCGGATTGCCCCTGCCAGGCTGGCGGTGGTTACCGCCAGCCTGGCGAGGGCAATCCGTCCGCCATCCTAATGGACCCCTTAATGTTAGGATTTTTCTCAGTTTAGGAGTAGTAAATTTAGGACTCCTAACTTTAGGACTCCTAAACTGAGAAAAATCCTAACTTTAAGACTTTTGGTATTCACAGAAGGCATTTAGGAGTCCTAAAGTCAGGAGTCCTAACTTTACTACTCCTAAACTGAGAATAATCCTAACTTTAAGACTTTCGGTATTCACAGAAGGCATTTAGGAGTCCTAAAGTTAGGACAGAACTTCTAACTTCTGTGAATACCAAAATGAGTAAGCACCTTCTGTGAATACCAAAATGAGTAACAGCCTTATTCATGAAGCCGTAATCGGCTCGCAAAGGGCCAGATTCTGAGAATCTGGCCCTTTGCGAGTGCGATTTTTGTATTTGGGATTCATCATCCCAAATGCAAAAATCGCTATTTGCTACATCGCATATTTGCGAGGAATTACATTTAAGGAATCTCTATTTGAGATTCCTTAAATGTAATTCATCACCCATTTTTCAATTGCGAAATCGCAATTTCGGGCCGCAATTTACCGCGAGGTCAAACCTCGTGGTAAATTGCGAAAACTCAGAAAAATGCATTTAAATGCATTTTTCTGAGTTGCATGTTACACACACACATGTCCTTTGGACATGTGTGTGTGCAACACCTGTGTAAATTTTCATTGCAGGGGTGCTACAGGGTGTCCTTTGGACACCCCTGGCACCCTTTAAATCGCAATCTTATTTGCGATTAGCAAATTGCTAATCGCAAATAAGGAATACTCCCCATTCATTCCTATGGGCCTTTTGGCACATAGGAATGAATGGGGAGTTATTCCTTATTTGCGATTAGCAATTTGCTAATCGCAAATAAGGAATATGTAGGAATCGCTTTTGTTTTTGCGATTCCTACATGAATGCTGTTTTGCGAGTCTGAAATAGCGATTCCTTATGATTCGCTATTTCAAACTCGCAAAACGGCACTATGATGAATCAGGCTGTAAGTGCCTTCTGTGAATACCAAAATGGTAGTACATTTAGGATTTTGTCTTAAGTTAGTTCTTTGAATCGGGCCCATAGAGTACGGGATGAAAAACACCTTATATACATTTGTCAATATACGTACCTGCTGTCAACATTGCTACTTGAGCCATAAACATCGCTCCAGTTCAATATTTTTTTATGGTCTGTGGTATCACCAGCAGAAACAGCACCAGGCTGTTTTCCGAGTCTGAATGTTCCTCCGGATCTTCTGAGGATCGCACTGTTTCGGCTATGGAAGTTGTTTTCTGTTTTGCCTGCGCTGCTGCTGTCAGGTGAGAGTTAGTCTGACTCTCAGTGATTTGCTCCGGGGTGGGGCAGTTTTCAAAAGAAGACCCCGGCTGTCTAGGCCTGTCCCATTGATGTTTGTCCTCCTTCTTCTTTTGTGTTCCAATCCGTTGGCTGCCTTGTGAAGGATTTTGCGAGGAATGTGGTGTTAACGTTATCGTCGCCCACTCCGCCGCGTCCTCAGGGTTGTCGAAAAATAGGGATTTTTGGTTGTGGATCACCTTCAGCCTCACTGGAAATAACATGGCGTATTTTAAATTGTGAGTTTGTAGCGTTTTCTTTACTTCCCAGAATATGTTTCTCGCCTTCTGAACAGCCATTGTAAAGTCAGGGTAGATGGATATGCGTTTATTTTCAAACTGTAGGGGTGCGTTTTCCCTAGTAGTGCGCAATATGGTGTCTCTGTCCCAATAATTAAAAATCCTGGAAATGATTGGTCTGGGTGGTGCCCCGGTCTTGGGGGCCTGGGAGGTACTCTATGCGCTCTTTCCACTGCATATAATGGTGAGAGTCCGTCCTTGACCATGATATCTCTGAGCCAATCTTCAATAAACTGCATTGGATTTGTCCCTCCACTTCGCTCCAGAATGCCCAGGACACGGACGTTGTTGCATCGTGAACTGCCTTCTGCATCGTCCAGTTTTTCTTGCATGTCTTTCAGCTGATGATTTACTTGGTCCAGTTGTGTGGTAATGGCCGTCTGCTGTGGTACCAGATCATCCAGCAATATTTTATGATCTTTAACTTTTTCAGTAAGCTTGTCGTGATCAGCCTTGAGTAATGTTAAATTGGTTGCCAGTGTTCAAATTTGTAGTTCGATGGCAGTTCTGGAGTCTCGTATTTCTTTAAGGATTAAATCCAGCTTATCATTTCCTAGCGCAGCAGTGGATTCACCTCATGGACCGAGCTGTGCGAGTCCTCTGTGTGGTGCGAGTTATCACACTGCTCCGGGGGGGGGGGTCCTCCTGCTGTTTCACTTTTGGCCTGCCCATTTTACATTAGGACCAGGATAGAGGGTAAAGGAGATAGAGAGGAGATTTTTGACCAAGGCTGCAGTGGGTTCACCAATCAGGGCACTGTAAAGTACTTTGGGGTATAGACTTTCAGTGTTCAGTAGCACTAGCATGCGCCTGCGAATCTCAGTGCTGTCTCAGTTCCAGCTCAGTTCTAGAAATGCTATGGACCATAGTATATCGGGGGCAGCTGTACCAACTTGCCGCAGCTCTGGTCAATAACACCCAATTGGAGGTGCACTACACCAGTGTTGGAGCCAGTCATGTGGGCATAAGAATGCCGGGTTTACACTTGTGTAGAATGCTCCATGGGTTCTTCCTCCCTTGAGCCTTGTTGTGGTGGCTCAGCATTGAGTCCAAACACCTAGCGTTCCGAAGAAAGGAAAAGCTATCCCTTTCGCTCCCCGTCCGCGGCGCAGGCAATGTCTGCTTCTCCCCCCAGCTCGTAACAGCTTCTGTGTTCCTTCACTCGTCCCAGAGTGCAGGATCCGTTGATTTATCCCGTAGGTGCAACGCACTGCGCCACGCAGTTTAGCTTCCTCCCGTCCTCCTCTGACGAGTCACACCTGGTCCCCGCAGTGTTGCCAATCAACCGGGGCTCTGTTTGTTATCTGTTTTAAAACATGTACCCTACAAAAAGTGGCTAGATTCATCCTGTCCCATTTCCAGCACATGAGGCATCATCTTGGCAGTGCATGCAGTAGGGAGATTTGCCTGCTTGAGCAGTGTAGCGTCCTCCAGAGACATTGTAGTCCGTGCTTGTTCGTCTCACAGCAGGTATTTCTGTGTCACTGGACTGGCCACCAGCAGAGTCCACCTCGCCATTCCTACACAAATGCAAGCTTGTATGTGAGTCTCATACGCCTAAGAATCCTCAGTTAATCCAGGGGCGGGTTGCACTGTCACACCAACGTGCCCGGCACCACCCTGATGCATGTCAACAATTGCTTGCCTTGTCCCCGCTATTACCGTGTGTAGCCGCGGCAAGATTGCATTTAACGGTGCTGCTTACTTCAGGCCATATGTCTCTTCCAGCAGTACTTTCCGCCACATTCGAGGCCCTTCCTCTGCCCTGCCATCTTGTGAGACATTGCCCTGCTGCTGCTCGTACACAATGCGTTCCTTCAGGGGCTTTGTTACCTTCGTTTAGTCTTGCATCAGCGCCACTTTCGGTGTCTTCAACACGGGTCCCAGGCAGAGGCAGTTCTCGGACCCACCAGGCAGCAAGCGTCGATGCTGGCCTCAGGCGCCACTTCCAGTCATGCACGCCGGGTCCCGAAGCTGCTCCGTGTTCGGACGAAAGCAGTGGGTAATTGCCTTTCTTTTCCGCTGCGCTGCTCCGTTAGTGCCCCGCACTGTTTGTATTTCAGTTGACGGTTGTTAGAGGACAGTTCCCATCCCTATTTCAATGTTTAATGCGGGGCCTCGCCGGGAGCTCTTTTCGCACCCGTCCTCCATTCCCGGCAGTCAACCACGCCACTGGGTTGCTACACCCATGTCCTTTGTCCAGTTTCGCACCGGAGCAGGAGCCAATGGCTTCCAGAACTGGTTTGAGCTGGACTATGCACAGGGACACCAAACGTGCCCCCAGTGTGGACTTTCTGGCACTCTGAGTGCACCCACCCAGCCTCAATACACTAAACCCTGTCTGGGAGGTGGTCACACCTCCCTGTGATAGGATGCCTATTGTCATACCTTCCTGTGCTCAAGCTTGGCTCAGCAGCAGGAGAGCAGAATCGTGTCTGTGTCTGGCAGCATCCATTTTGTGCTGCCCAGGTCAAGAAAGCTGGGAATGGGTAGACTGGTGACCCACATATGTCCCTTTGGAAGGGTGGAATCATCTCTCCCACGCCAGTTACTGGTGTGGAGGTATTCTTCCAAGGTGTTTGACACCAAACACAACATGTTTCTAAGCAGCCATTGTAAAGTTAGCATTTACCACAAGGTTATAATGCACTTAAACATATATGTCTGGCTACATCACAGATAATGCTGGAGAATTGTCTTTGAAGGCTGCAGATGGCCTCAGCTCATGCAGGGGAACCCCTCACTTAAAACCCAGCACCCTGCCTTCAGGAATGATAAAGCCTGCCATAGGGGTGACTGATAGGTTTTTAAGTGTGGTGATTTAGATAGATATAGTGAACCTATACCTTAAATAGGTGGTGCAAGCAACAGCTTACACAGTCTGCTGTAGCAGGCTTGTGGTGTCAATTTGAATGGCCTCTCATGGGTGGCATACTACATGCTTCAGCCCATGGGAGGCCTCTGGGGTACCTATGCCCAGGGTACATGGTGTACCATATACTAGGGACTGATAAGGGTTCCCCAGTATCCAATCTGGAGTGTACCTAAAGTACATACTTAGCAATGTAAGGGAGAAAGCAGATAGACTGGGTCCAGAATAGCAGGATCCCAGACAGACTAGTCCAAAAATAGTGTGATATCAGCAAAACATGGGGGTAACCATAAGAAGCATATGCTACTTTCCTACACCCAGGACAACCGGCAGTGACTCCAAGGGTGAGTTGGCTGACCACCTGTTCAAGCTACAAGGTCACAACAAGCTTCCAGAAGCTTTTCCTACAACTGACCAGCACCAATCGGACCTGCCTGAGCTCTGCTGATAACCTCTGCTGGAGTGAGTCCTGATCCCGAAGAGGTGCCCCTCAGGTTCTGGACCTTTGGCTGGCATCAGAGTGCAGTCCTCCTGCTTCAAACCGAAGTTCTAGGTGAAAAATCTGAACTTTAAGGGGGTCAACGTGACTGTGAGCAGGCTCCTTGAGTCCGTAACCCTCACTGTGTCTCCCAGCAATGCGAAGTTCCGACAGGAACATGCTCTTTTTGGCAAATAGAGGCTGCCCACATCAACCATCTATGAAAAGCTCCTACAGCAACCACTTCTCACACCGACAACAGCCCTTGCTAATGCAAAACTCCAGCCGAGGCTTCTCATGTGGACTTGAACTTTAAGAAGGTAAGCTTTTCACTGGGATGAACCTGGTCTCTGTATCTGACCTGCGCTCCATCACTGTCAACCTGAACTTGTGACCCTGAACCAATTTAGCGCAACAAGATAGCAGGGAGTTGCACTTCCTGCTTCTTGGTGGTATTTTATCTAAAATTTAATAAATTCAGAACTCTGATTCTACTGATTGAATTTTTTTCGTATCTTTTTACTTTTTAAATTTAACACTATTTTTCAAAATTGGTTTGGGATTTTTTTGTGTTGTGTTTTCACGTTATTACTGTATAAAATATTTTACACATTGCCTCCAAGTTAACCATGTTTGCTTTTGTGCCAAACTACCAGCTGGTTAAACTTGGTTTAATTAGTCATGTTTTTGGTTCAATCTGACAAGGATTATGGTTAGTACTTCAGTGGGTCTCTCACCCCTCTCAACTAATATTCCAGTTTATTACAGTGTTCAATTAGAAACTATCTCGAAGCTCTTTCTTCAAAAGAAAGTTGCAGCCATGAAAAAATGGGGTCAATGGTTTTCTGAGAATTAGCATATAGTTTGGAGGTTGATCAATTGTCAGCCTCGAATGTTCAGGAACAACCCTAAAGTGTCCCAGCAAGAGAATAGAGTGATACCCAAAGTTGCCCAGTACTTGCAGGCACAGCTGTTGCCCAGCAGAATTTTCCCTACTGTTAAAGAGAGTCTACAGACTTGCATTCAGTCAACAATTTCTCTCATAGGTTAAGCAGATATTACAGGCTGAGCTTTTGGCAGCTGAGCAGGTACTCTGGTTACCAAATATTATAGTCTTATTCTCTGTACATGGGATGTACCCCTGCGGTTAAACAGATGTTAGCAGTCTCAGAGAGCATCATTTAGGTTACACAGCTTTTATAGGCTCAATACTCAGAGAGGGGAGCTATCACTAAGGCTACAGAAATCTCAAAGGTTGAAGCGAAGTCACCCATAAGGTTACAGCAACATTACAGGTTAAAACTTTGAACAGCTGACATTTCTCTCAGGTTACACAGATCCTATAAGTTCAAGCCTACCATAGTAGAATGATACGGATTGGTGTCGTTACAACGCAGGCTATTACAACGCCTGCTGTTACAACGCGGTTTTTACATCGCATACCACTACAACGCATAGTGCTTTTAAGCGCTGGATAGTGATTTATTTAATTTACTATTCCAACTCCAGTCCCCGTGGATAGTAGGGAAGGTGTTGGATAGTAAATTAAATATATTCCCTATCCTAGAGCGCCCCCAGCGCAATGCGTTGTAATGGTTTGCGTTGTAATGGTTGCGTTGTAATGGTAGTGCGTTGTAATAAATGCGTTGTAAGTGATGTTTCCCAATGATACCATAGGTTGCACAAATATAGTATTCTGACTTGTCAAACAGTAGAATTATTCCTCAGGGTAGATCTTATAACCTCTACACTCAGACAGCAGAGCAGTCTTTGGCATTACAGATTTCAAAAGCTCAATATTCAACATGCGTCATCCATTAAACCACAGCCCTAATAGCTGTGAGCTTCAAACAATAGAGCAACATTCCAAGTAACACATATATTACATGCTCAGACATATGGCAGAAGAGCACTCTCTCAGTTTACCAAGATCTTGCATGTTTAGGCTTTTTGCATTCAGATGTATATTGTATCATCATGTTAGGAAAGTCCAAAAATGTTTACAGATAGGTTAAGATTGTACAATTCACATAACACATACACATTCATCAAGTGGCCACAGCAAACCCTTGATTTTAATCCAATGCACTTTGTACTGTTAACGTCGTGGCCCATTTACACAAATCCCTCTAGAGGGGTTAGGTATTTCTAGTAGAGTGAGCAGTGAAAGGAAACAAGTCACTGGTTAGCATTTCAATACGGTAGAGCCTATGTGGCTACACATTAATGCACTCGACTTGTTTGACTTAAGTTTAATAGGATTAATTATAAATTCAGAAACAAATCAATATAGATTAATCTCAGCATAATCATATACAAATAAAAAAAGATCATAGTAAGGTCAAATTTCCTTAATACATGTACCCTATATAGTACAAAGCAAATGACTAACTCTAAGATAATGATGTAGGCAATCAGGAAGAAGTAATGAAGGGTGAATTGCATCAGATGACTTTCTGTAATAAGCATAAATAAACTAACTTTCCCTACACTACCTTGATAAGGGCAACCCTAAACTAAAGCATTTGAGTAAGGACATAATCAAATAAGAAAAGAAGAAAGGTGTCAGCCATCAGAGTCTGCAGTAGAAACACCTTGACGATGGGTCAAGTAGCTTAAAGCCATAGAATACAGTAGTATAGGTCTGATCCCTAAGGAAACCCACAATGGATTCTCTCCATAACAAAACACAGTACTCTCATGTGACTCCTCCTTGGGAAATTTCCATACCTCTGGCACAACTGGATACTTTCAGCACATGATCTCTTAACGTCCTTGGCCATTCCTCTCCCATGAGAACTCCTCCCCTGGTTCATTACCATGATTCCCTAGGTCGACTCCTCCTTCACATGCTTTGCTATCTATTAACACAAAGCTCCTTTATTCTAAATAATGAGGCATATCCACAGCTGCAATAGAAACAACTCAGCAGCATGCATTCCATGATGAAGGCTAAATGTGAATTACATTTCAAATCTTAATGTGGGCAGCAACTGAACTAATTTCTTCTTGAGGCCTAGTTTTCCTACGGTAACATATGCACAGGGTTACAGAATATGTGCACCTTTCTATACATAAAATAAATACAACTGCTTAAGGCACTAATAAATGTAGTGAATAACTAACGTCTCAGGGTTTATGCATTTGCACATGATTAATTCAAATTATGCTGGTAAAAATGTAATTAGTTGCACATATCCTAATTAAGTATCTCATAATATGAAACTTCAGTTTACTCTTTCCTGTCACGTTAATACATAACTTTTGGTAAAAAATTATCTACCGCTTTAGTTATGACAAAGGATATTTGAGTACTGACTACGTGTGAGTATGATGCAATCCTACATTATCTCCAGATGGGATATATAATATCAATCAATCATATCACTTGTAAAGCACACTATTTACCTGTGAGAGTCTCAAGGCGCTGGGGGTAGCAGAGTGCTGCTACTGTTGGAACAGCCAGGTCCTGAGGAGTCTTCTGAAGGTCAGTAGGTTTTTGGTCTGCCGTAGGTGGGTGGGGAGGGTGTTCCAGGTCTTGGCGGTGAGGTGGGAGAAATATCTGCTGCTGGCCATTGTTCTTTGGATGCGGGGGACAGCGGCCAGGGCGAGGCTGGTGGAGCGGAGCTTGCGGGTGGGGGTGTAGAAGCTGAGTCATCTGTTGAGGTATGCTGGTCCGGTGTTGTGGAGTGCCTTGTGTGCGTGGTTGAGGAGCTTGAAGGTTATCCTCTTATTGACTGGGAGCCAGTGCAGGTCTCTCAGGTGGTGTGTGATATGGCTGCGTCAGGGGATGTCGAGGATCAGGCGTGCAGAGGCGTTCTGGATGTGTTGCAGCTGTCTCAGGAGCTTGGCCAAGGTTCCTGCATAAAGGGCGTTTTCGTAGTCCAACCTGCTGCTGACGAGGGCCTGGGTGACCGTTCTTCTCGTTTCGGTGGGAATCCATTTGTAGATCCTGCGGAGCATGCAGAGTGTGTTGAAGCAGGAGGCGGAGACGGCGTTGACCTGCTTAGTCATGGATAGGGTGGAGTTGAGGATGACCCCTAGGTTGCATGCTTGGTGGGTGGGTGTTGGGGCTGTTCCCAGTGTGGTCGGCCACCAGGAGATTCCCAGGCCCAAGGGGTGGATCTGAGGAGCAGAACTTCCATCTTGTCCAAGTTCAGCTTCAGTCAGTTGTTCCTCATCCATTCGGCGACGGCCTTCATTCCTTTGTGGAGGTTGGTCTTGGCCGTGTGAGGGTCTTTGGTGAGGGAGAGGATCAGCTGGGTGTCATCAGCATAGGAGATGATGTTGAGGTCATGCTGTCGGGCGACATGAGCAAGAGGTGACATGCAGATGTTGAACAGTGTTGGGCTGAGGGATAAGCCCTGTGGTATGCCGCAGATGATCTCGGTGGCATTGGAGCAGTAGGGAGGGAGGCAGATGCTCTGTGTTCTGCCGGAGAGGAAGGATGTGGTCCAGTCCAGGGCCTTCTCTTGGATCCCGGCGTTGTGTAGGTGTGTTCGTAGTGTGCGGTGGCAGACCGTGTCGAAGGTGGCTGACAAGTCCAGGAGGATGAGGGCTGCTGTTTCTCCATTGTCTAGCTGGGCCCTGATGTCATTGGTGGCAGCGATGAGGGCAATTTCGGTTCTGTGGTTGCTGCAGAAACCGGACTGGGACGGGTCCAGGATGCTGTTCTCCTCGAGGTAGCGGGTCAGTTGACGGTTTTTTCGATGACCTTCACTGGGAATGGGAGCAGGGAGATGGGCTGGAAGTTTTTGAGTTCCTTGGGGTCCGCCTTGAGTTTTTTGAGGTAGGCATTGATCTCAGCGTGTTTCCAGCTTCCCGGGAACATTGCTGTCTTGAAGGAGATGTTGATTAATTTCCACAGATTGGGTGCAATGGCTGTGCCGGCTTTGTTGAAGACGTGGTATGGGCAAGGGTCTATCGGTGATCCGGAGTGGATAGTGTTCATGATTTTGCTGGTGTCCTCGTCATTGATGTTGGTCCAGGAGAGCAGGCGGTTGGTGCGGGTGGTGGTCGTGGGGGCGCCGGTATCGGTGGTTGTCGGGGCGGTTGCAGCATTGAAGCTGCCGTGGATCTCGGCGATCTTGCGGTGGAAGAAGGTGGCCAGCGAGTCGCACAGGTCTTGCGAGAGTGGGATGTTGTTGGTGTTGGAGATGGGGTTGGAGAGTTCCTTCACAATGTTAAAGAGCTCTTTGCTGTTGTGTGCGTTGTTATCTAGGTGGTCTTTGAATGAGGCCCTTTTGGCCGATATGATGAGGTGATGGTGTCTGCGGGTGGCTTCCTTGTGGGCAGCGTAGCTGTCCGATGTTCGTTCGTGGAGCCAGTTCTTCTCCAGTTTTCGGCATGTTCGTTTGGAGGCCTGGAGGTCTTCAGTGAACCAGGTGGCTTTCTTGCTGATGTGGCTCTTGGATGGTTTCTTGAGAGGGTGAGGGTGTTGGTGCAGTTGTCGATCCACTGTCTGAAGTTGCGGGCGTTGGTGTCGGGGTCGGTGGGGTCGGCGGGTGGGCTCTGGGCGAGGGTGGTGGATAGCTGGTTCCAGAATCAATTATCTGTGGCCTGTGGCCAGAATGCAAACTGCAATTAACTAAAAAAATACACAATTGTCTTACTCTGTCACATAAGAAAGGGCTGGGTGATGGAACCAGAAATGCATTTACCACGCATGCTGGTTCCAGGCGGTTTTCGCCATGCAGGTCTCAACCACGTATTTGCCTTTACCACGCATGCCTTTACAATGAAATATGTGTTGTTATGGCATGTGTTGCAAAGACATATCCGTGGTTAAGACTTATCGGGTAAGTTCTTACCCCTTACCCAGCCCTGAGTCCTAACATCTGGCTGTCCAGAGGTACATTATGGTAAACATAACAGTGGACCTATTTACTATTGCTCAGCAACACCACAGACAACACGTGCCAGCTTCCCAATCATGCCTTGCTGTTAAATTGTTTGGTCTTGGAAAGATTTGGATTCCTTTCCTCTTTCTGGCTGACACTGCCCTCCACTGTGCTGAGACCCTTTTTACTAATGGATCCTGTTTTGCTTGCATGGCAGGTCCATGCTGGTGAGCAGTGAGAGCCTACTGAAATTAACCTCTTTTGAGGCTTTACTAGTGGGCCTGACTCTCTCAAGCAAATCCAAAGTCCACGCACCAAAAATAGGTACTATGCAGATCTCAAACCTATTGTATGCGGATGATGTCATTCTGATGTGTCAGACCAAAATCGTCCTGCAACAACTAATCGATAAGCTGTTTTCATTGCATTCAGGGGCTTTAGCACATATCAGTACACATCACATCTATGAAACAAATTAATAAACTATTTATGTATATGTATATTTATGTATGTGTCTGTCAACATTTGGTTCGCAGAGCTGCTGTATGGCCACCTTGTATAGGGGCTCTGCAGGACAGGCCACACTATCCTTAAATATTGCAGCTGGCATTTAGGATATGCCACCACAAACAAAGGGAATCCATCGACAACGTATCCAGCTACACTTGTGTGGAACCATGGACGTGTGAGTGAGGTCGAGACTACAACATTGGACGTGCTAAGCTGGGACCCGCTCTGTGTTGCAACATGGTTGCCATGGCACTGATGACAATCCCACACCCATCCCGGACCTATTACTATACCATACAATCCGAGGCGGGTCTAAAAATATTCCTTAGACCCTTTTTAGGTCTCGGCTTCGAGACCTATTGTGACTGAGTTCACTCTCAACGGAGCCAGAGCGGTGAACGAGCGCCGATTGCATCTCGTGGACGCGCACGCCGAGCCTCCTGGAGCCGTGCACATCTCTTGCTCTTCACCCTTCCGTGAGTGCTTCACACTCACGGAAGCACACACTCACGCACGCACGCATGCACACACACACACACACACACCCTCCCTCTCTGCCGACTCCCTCTCTGCCGCCCCCCCTCGACCCCCACTCACCGGGCTCTTTCCCTCGCAGCGGGTCAGTCATGGCAGCAGGCAGACTCGGTGTCTTCTCCAGGGATCTTCAGGTGATGTGCACGCCCACGCTGCGTCTCATGCGCGCCCACCACGCTGTTTCGCGCCCGTTGATCCTCAGCTTGTTGCTTACAGCCAGTGGGTTGAACTTGAATGTACTCGACAAAATATCCTTATATAACTAAAAAGTGAGCATCATCTTCATCTCACGTTTGTAAAGGTAACCATGAACACCAATTGTGTTAAAATATATTGAATACGATAGATCACCTTCCACTCGTCCATACATATACTTTAAATTCCTTATTCATATTATTAGAACAAAGCAACGCAGAAGATAATTTTTTGTTGTCTGTGGGTGGGGAGATGGGGTTAGCACTCTCTGCCCTCTTTTCCTATCATTGACTCTTTGGCGCCTATAGGAAAAACCCAAGCTGCTTATACTTTAGAGGAATTCTGCATAAGGATTATTATAGTGTGAGTGCAGAGTGCGCACAGTTCAGAGTGCGCAGAGTGCAGAGTGTGAAGTAGTGAGTGCAGAGTGTGAAGTAGTGAGTGCAAAGTGAGTAGTAGTGAGTGCAGAGTGAGTGAGCAGAGTGTGAGTGCAGAGTGTGAAGTAGTGAGTGCAGAGTGAGTGTGCAGAGTGTGAATGCAGCATGCAGAGTTGAGTGCAGAGTGTGAGTGCAGAGTGTAAGTGTGAGTGCAGAGTGCAGAGTAGTGAGTGCAGAGTAGTGAGTGCAGAGTGTGAGTAGTGAGTGCAGAGTGTGAGTAGTGAGTGCAGAGTGTGAGTAGTGAGTGCAGAGTGTGAGTAGTGAGTGCAGAGTAGTGAGTGCAGAGTAGTGAGTGCAGAGTAGTGAGTGCAGAGTAGTGAATAGTGAGTAGTGAGTGCAGAGTAGTGAATAGTGAGTAGTGAGTGCAGAGTAGTGAGTAGTGAGTAGTGAGTGCAGAGTAGTGAGTAGTGAGTGCAGAGTAGTGAGTAGTGAGTGCAGAGTAGTGAGTGCAGAGTAGTGAGTGCAGAGTAGTGAGTGCAGAGTATTGAGTGCAGAGTATTGAGTGCAGAGTAGTGAGTGCAGAGTAGTGAGTAGTGAGTGCAGAGTAGTGAATAGTGAGTGCAGAGTAGTGAGTAGTGAGTTCAGAGTAGTGAGTAGTGAGTTCAGAGTAGTGAGTGGTGAGTAGTGAGTGCAGAGTAGTGAGTGGTGAGTAGTGAGTGCAGAGTAGTGAGTAGTGAGTGCAGAGTAGTGAGTGCAGAGTAGTGAGTGCAGAGTAGTGAGTGCAGAGTAGTGAGTAGTGAGTGCAGAGTAGTGAGTAGTGAGTGCAGAGTAGTGAGTAGTGAGTGCAGAGTAGTGAGTAGTGAGTGCAGAGTAGTGAGTGCAGAGTAGTGAGTGCAGAGTAGTGAGTAGTGAGTGCACATTGCAGAGTAGTGAGTGCAGAGTAGTGAGTAGTGAGTGCAGAGTAGTGAGTGCAGAGTAGTGAGTGCAGAGTAGTGAGTGCAGAGTAGTGAGTGCAGAGTAGTGAGTAGTGAGTGCACATTGCAGAGTAGTGAGTGCGGAGTAGTGAGTGCAGAGTAGTGAGTAGTGAGTGCAGAGTAGTGAGTAGTGAGTGCAGAGTAGTGAGTAGTGAGTGCAGAGTAGTGAGTAGTGAGTGCAGAGTAGTGAGTGCAGAGTAGTGAGTAGTGAGTGCAGAGTAGTGAGTGAGTGCAGAGTAGTGAGTAGTGAGTAGTGAGTGCAGAGTAGTGAGTAGTGAGTAGTGAGTGCAGAGTGCAGAGTAGTGAGTAGTGAGTAGTGAGTGCAGAGTAGCGAGTAGTGAGTGCAGAGTAGTGAGTAGTGAGTGCAGAGTAGTGAGTGCAGAGTAGTGAGTGCAGAGTAGTGAGTAGTGGTTGCAGAGTAGTGAGTAGTGAGTGCACATTGCAGAGTAGTGAGTGCAGAGTAGTGAGTGCAGAGTAGTGGGTGCAGAGTAGTGAGTAGTGAGTAGTGAGTGCAGAGTAGTGAGTAGTGAGTGCAGAGTAGTGAGTAGTGAGTGCAGAGTAGTGAGTGCAGAGTAGTGAGTAGTGAGTGCAGAGTAGTGAGTAGTGAGTGCAAAGTAGTGAGTAGTGAGTGCAGAGTAGTGAGTGCAGAGTAGTGAGTAGTGAGTGCAGAGTAGTGAGTGCAGAGTAGTGAGTAGTGAGTGCAGCATAGTGAGTGCAGAGTAGTGAGTAGTGAGTGCAGAGTAGTGAGTAGTGAGTGCAGAGTAGTGAGTAGTGAGTGCATAGTAGTGAGTAGTGAGTGCAGAGTAGTGAGTGCAGAGTATTGAGTGCAGAGTAGTGAGTGCAGAGTAGTGAGTAGTGAGTGCAGAGTAGTGAGTAGTGAGTGCAGAGTAGTGAGTAGTGAGTTCAGAGTAGTGAGTGCAGAGTAGTGAGTAGTGAGTGCAGAGTAGTGAGTAGTGAGTGCAGAGTAGTGAGTGCAGAGTAGTGAGTGCAGAGTAGTGAGTGCAGAGTAGTGAGTAGTGAGTGCAGAGTAGTGAGTAGTGAGTGCAGAGTAGTGAGTGCAGAGTAGTGAGTGCAGAGTAGTGAGTAGTGAGTGCACATTGCAGAGTAGTGAGTGCAGAGTAGTGAGTAGTGAGTGCAGAGTAGTGAGTGCAGAGTAGTGAGTGCAGAGTAGTGAGTAGTGAGTGCAGAGTAGTGAGTGCAGAGTAGTGAGTGCAGAGTAGTGAGTGCAGAGTAGTGAGTAGTGATTGCAGAGTAGTGAGTAGTGAGTAGTGGTTGCAGAGTAGTGAGTGCAAATTGCAGAGTAGTGAGTGCAGAGTAGTGAGTAGTGAGTGCAGAGTAGTGAGTAGTGAGTGCAGAGTAGTGAGTAGTGAGTGCAGAGTAGTGAGTAGTGAGTGCAGAGTAGTGAGTAGTGAGTGCAGAGTAGTGAGTGCAGAGTAGTGAGTAGTGAGTGCAGAGTAGTGAGTGCAGAGTAGTGAGTAGTGAGTGCAGAGTAGTGAGTAGTGAGTGCAGAGTGCAGAGTAGTGAGTAGTGAGTGTAGAGTGCAGAGTAGTGATTAGTGAGTGCAGAGTAGTGAGTAGTGAGTGCAGAGTAGTGAGTAGTGAGTGCAGAGTAGTTAGTGCAGAGTAGTGAGTGCAGAGTAGTGAGTAGTGAGTGCAGAGTAGTGAGTAGTGAGTGCAGAGTAGTGAGTAGTGAGTGCAGAGTAGTGAGGAGTGAGTTCAGAGTAGTGAGTAGTGAGTAGTGAGTGCAGAGTAGTGAGTAGTGAGTGCAGAGTAGTGAGTAGTGAGTGCAGAGTAGTGAGTGCAGAGTAGTGAGTGCAGAGTAGTGAGTGCAGAGTAGTGAGTGCAGAGTAGTGAGTAGTGAGTGCAGAGTAGTGAGTAGTAAGTGCAGAGTAGTGAGTGCAGAGTAGTGAGTGCAGAGTAGTGAGTAGTGAGTGCAGAGTAGTGAGTAGTGAGTAGTGAGTGCAGAGTAGTGAGTAGTGAGTAGTGAGTAGTGAGTGCAGAGTAGTGAGTAGTGAGTGCAGAGTAGTGAGTAGTGAGTGCAGAGTAGTGAGTAGTGAGTGCAGAGTAGTGAGTGCAGAGTAGTGATTAGTGAGTAGTGAGTGCAGAGTAGTGAGTAGTGAGTGCAGAGTAGTGAGTAGTGAGTAGTGAGTGCAGAGTAGTGAGTAGTGAGTGCAGAGTAGTGAGTAGTGAGTGCAGAGTAGTGAGTGCAGAGTAGTGAGTAGTGAGTGCAGAGTAGTGAGTGCAGAGTAGTGAGTAATGAGTAGTGAGTGCAGAGTAGTGAGTAGTGAGTGCAGAGTAGTGAGTAGTGAGTGCAGAGTAGTGAGTAGTGAGTGCAGAGTAGTGAGTAGTGAGTGCAGAGTAGTGAGTAGTGAGTGCAGAGTAGTGAGTGCAGAGTAGTGAGTGCAGAGTAGTGAGTGCAGAGTAGTGAGTAGTGAGTGCAGAGTAGTGAGTAGTGAGTAGTGAGTGCAGAGTAGTGAGTAGTGAGTGCAGAGTAGTGAGTGCAGAGCAGTGAGTGCAGAGTAGTGAGTGCAGAGTAGTGAGTGCAGAGTAGGGAGTAGTGAGTGCAGAGTAGGGAGTAGTGAGTGCAGAGTAGGGAGTAGTGAGTGCAGAGTAGTGAGTAGTGAGTGCAGAGTAGTGAGTACTGAGTAGTGAGTGCAGAGTAGTGAGTAGTGAGTGCAGAGTAGTGAGTGCAGAGTAGTGAGTAGTGAGTGCAGAGTAGTGAGTGCAGAGTAGTGAGTGCAGAGTATTGAGTGCAGAGTATTGAGTGCAGAGTAGTGAGTGCAGAGTAGTGAGTAGTGAGTGCAGAGTAGTGAGTAGTGAGTTCAGAGTAGTGAGTAGTGAGTTCAGAGTAGTGAGTGGTGAGTAGTGAGTGCAGAGTAGTGAGTGGTGAGTAGTGAGTGCAGAGTAGTGAGTAGTGAGTGCAGAGTAGTGAGTGCAGAGTAGTGAGTGCAGAGTAGTGAGTGCAGAGTAGTGAGTAGTGAGTGCAGAGTAGTGAGTAGTGAGTGCAGAGTAGTGAGTAGTGAGTGCAGAGTAGTGAGTGCAGAGTAGTGAGTGCAGAGTAGTGAGTAGTGAGTGCACATTGCAGAGTAGTGAGTGCAGAGTAGTGAGTAGTGAGTGCAGAGTAGTGAGTGCAGAGTAGTGAGTGCAGAGTAGTGAGTGCGGAGTAGTGAGTGCAGAGTAGTGAGTAGTGAGTAGTGAGTGCAGAGTAGTGAGTAGTGAGTGCAGAGTAGTGAGTAGTGAGTGCAGAGTAGTGAGTAGTGAGTGCAGAGTAGTGAGTGCAGAGTAGTGAGTAGTGAGTGCAGAGTAGTGAGTGAGTGCAGAGTAGTGAGTAGTGAGTAGTGAGTGCAGAGTAGTGAGTAGTGAGTAGTGAGTGCAGAGTACAGAGTAGCGAGTAGTGAGTAGTGCGTGCAGAGTAGTGAGTAGTGAGTGCAGAGTAGTGAGTAGTGAGTGCAGAGTAGTGATTGGTAGTGAGTGCAGAGTAGTGAGTGCAGAGTAGTGAGTGCAGAGTAGTGAGTGCAGAGTAGTGAGTGCAGAGTAGTGAGTGCAGAGTAGTGAGTAGTGGTTGCAGAGTAGTGAGTAGTGAGTGCACATTGCAGAGTAGTGAGTGCAGAGTAGTGAGTGCAGAGTAGTGGGTGCAGAGTAGTGAGTAGTGAGTAGTGAGTGCAGAGTAGTGAGTAGTGAGTGCAGAGTAGTGAGTAGTGAGTGCAGAGTAGTGAGTGCAGACTAGTGAGTAGTGAGTGCAGAGTAGTGAGTAGTGAGTGCAAAGTAGTGAGTAGTGAGTGCAGAGTAGTGAGTGCAGAGTAGTGAGTAGTGAGTGCAGAGTAGTGAGTGCAGAGTAGTGAGTAGTGAGTGCAGCATAGTGAGTGCAGAGTAGTGAGTAGTGAGTGCAGAGTAGTGAGTAGTGAGTGCAGAGTAGTGAGTAGTGAGTGCAGAGTAGTGAGTGCAGAGTATTGAGTGCAGAGTAGTGAGTGCAGAGTAGTGAGTAGTGAGTGCAGAGTAGTGAGTAGTGAGTGCAGAGTAGTGAGTAGTGAGTTCAGAGTAGTGAGTGCAGAGTAGTGAGTAGTGAGTGCAGAGTAGTGAGTAGTGAGTGCAGAGTAGTGAGTGCAGAGTAGTGAGTGCAGAGTAGTGAGTGCAGAGTAGTGAGTAGTGAGTGCAGAGTAGTGAGTAGTGAGTGCAGAGTAGTGAGTAGTGAGTGCAGAGTAGTGAGTGCAGAGTAGTGAGTGCAGAGTAGTGAGTAGTGAGTGCACATTGCAGAGTAGTGAGTGCAGAGTAGTGAGTAGTGAGTGCAGAGTAGTGAGTGCAGAGTAGTGAGTGCAGAGTAGTGAGTGCAGAGTAGTGAGTGCAGAGTAGTGAGTGCAGAGTAGTGAGTAGTGAGTGCACATTGCAGAGTAGTGAGTGCGGAGTAGTGAGTGCAGAGTAGTGAGTAGTGAGTAGTGAGTGCAGAGTAGTGAGTAGTGAGTGCAGAGTAGTGAGTAGTGAGTGCAGAGTAGTGAGTAGTGAGTGCAGAGTAGTGAGTGCAGAGTAGTGAGTAGTGAGTGCAGAGTAGTGAGTGAGTGCAGAGTAGTGAGTAGTGAGTAGTGAGTGCAGAGTAGTGAGTAGTGAGTAGTGAGTGCAGAGTACAGAGTAGCGAGTAGTGAGTAGTGCGTGCAGAGTAGTGAGTAGTGAGTGCAGAGTAGTGAGTAGTGAGTGCAGAGTAGTGATTGGTAGTGAGTGCAGAGTAGTGAGTGCAGAGTAGTGAGTGCAGAGTAGTGAGTGTGCAGAGTAGTGAGTGCAGAGTAGTGAGTGCAGAGTAGTGAGTAGTGGTTGCAGAGTAGTGAGTAGTGAGTGTACATTGCAGAGTAGTGAGTGCAGAGTAGTGAGTGCAGAGTAGTGGGTGCAGAGTAGTGAGTAGTGAGTAGTGAGTGCAGAGTAGTGAGTAGTGAGTGCAGAGTAGTGAGTAGTGAGTGCAGAGTAGTGAGTGCAGAGTAGTGAGTAGTGAGTGCAGAGTAGTGAGTAGTGAGTGCAAAGTAGTGAGTAGTGAGTGCAGAGTAGTGAGTGCAGAGTAGTGAGTAGTGAGTGCAGAGTAGTGAGTGCAGAGTAGTGAGTAGTGAGTGCAGCATAGTGAGTGCAGAGTAGTGAGTAGTGAGTGCAGAGTAGTGAGTAGTGAGTGCAGAGTAGTGAGTAGTGAGTGCAGAGTAGTGAGTAGTGAGTGCAGAGTAGTGAGTGCAGAGTATTGAGTGCAGAGTAGTGAGTGCAGAGTAGTGAGTAGTGAGTGCAGAGTAGTGAGTAGTGAGTGCAGAGTAGTGAGTAGTGAGTTCAGAGTAGTGAGTGCAGAGTAGTGAGTAGTGAGTGCAGAGTAGTGAGTAGTGAGTGCAGAGTAGTGAGTGCAGAGTAGTGAGTGCAGAGTAGTGAGTGCAGAGTAGTGAGTAGTGAGTGCAGAGTAGTGAGTAGTGAGTGCAGAGTAGTGAGTGCAGAGTAGTGAGTGCAGAGTAGTGAGTAGTGAGTGCACATTGCAGAGTAGTGAGTGCAGAGTAGTGAGTAGTGAGTACAGAGTAGTGAGTGCAGAGTAGTGAGTGCAGAGTAGTGAGTGCAGAGTAGTGAGTGCAGAGAAGTGAGTGCAGAGTAGTGAGTGCAGAGTAGTGAGTAGTGAGTGCACATTGCAGAGTAGTGAGTGCGGAGTAGTGAGTGCAGAGTAGTGAGTAGTGAGTAGTGAGTGCAGAGTAGTGAGTAGTGAGTGCAGAGTAGTGAGTAGTGAGTGCAGAGTAGTGAGTAGTGAGTGCAGAGTAGTGAGTGCAGAGTAGTGAGTAGTGAGTGCAGAGTAGTGAGTGAGTGCAGAGTAGTGAGTAGTGAGTAGTGAGTGCAGAGTAGTGAGTAGTGAGTGCAGAGTATAGAGTAGCGAGTAGTGAGTAGTGCGTGCAGAGTAGTGAGTAGTGAGTGCAGAGTAGTGAGTAGTGAGTGCAGAGTAGTGAGTGGTAGTGAGTGCAGAGTAGTGAGTGCAGAGTAGTGAGTGCAGAGTAGTGAGTGCAGAGTAGTGAGTGCAGAGTAGTGAGTGCAGAGTAGTGAGTAGTGGTTGCAGAGTAGTGAGTAGTGAGTGCCTATTGCAGAGTAGTGAGTGCAGAGTAGTGAGTGCAGAGTAGTGGGTGCAGAGTAGTGAGTAGTGAGTGCAGAGTAGTGAGTGCAGAGTAGTGAGTAGTGAGTGCAGAGTAGTGAGTGCAGAGTAGTGAGTAGTGAGTGCAGAGTAGTGAGTAGTGAGTGCAAAGTAGTGAGTAGTGAGTGCAGAGTAGTGAGTGCAGAGTAGTGAGTAGTGAGTGCAGAGTAGTGAGTGCAGAGTAGTGAGTAGTGAGTGCAGCATAGTGAGTGCAGAGTAGTGAGTAGTGAGTGCAGAGTAGTGAGTAGTGAGTGCAGAGTAGTGAGTGCAGAGTAGTGAGTAGTGAGTGCAGAGTAGTGAGTAGTGAGTGCAAAGTAGTGAGTAGTGAGTGCAGAGTAGTGAGTGCAGAGTAGTGAGTAGTGAGTGCAGAGTAGTGAGTGCAGAGTAGTGAGTAGTGAGTGCAGCATAGTGAGTGCAGAGTAGTGAGTAGTGAGTGCAGAGTAGTGAGTAGTGAGTGCAGAGTAGTGAGTAGTGAGTGCAGAGTAGTGAGTAGTGAGTGCAGAGTAGTGAGTGCAGAGTATTGAGTGCAGAGTAGTGAGTGCAGAGTAGTGAGTAGTGAGTGCAGAGTAGTGAGTAGTGAGTGCAGAGTAGTGAGTAGTGAGTTCAGAGTAGTGAGTGCAGAGTAGTGAGTAGTGAGTGCAGAGTAGTGAGTAGTGAGTGCAGAGTAGTGAGTGCAGAGTAGTGAGTGCAGAGTAGTGAGTGCAGAGTAGTGAGTAGTGAGTGCAGAGTAGTGAGTAGTGAGTGCAGAGTAGTGAGTGCAGAGTAGTGAGTGCAGAGTAGTGAGTGCACATTGCAGAGTAGTGAGTGCAGAGTAGTGAGTGCAGAGTAGTGAGTGTAGAGTAGTGAGTGCAGAGTAGTGAGTAGTGAGTGCAGAGTAGTGAGTGCAGAGTAGTGAGTGCAGAGTAGTGAGTGCAGAGTAGTGAGTAGTGATTGCAGAGTAGTGAGTAGTGAGTAGTGGTTGCAGAGTAGTGAGTGCAGAGTAGTGAGTAGTGAGTGCAGAGTAGTGAGTAGTGAGTGCAAAGTAGTGAGTAGTGAGTGCAGAGTAGTGAGTGCAGAGTAGTGAGTAGTGAGTGCAGAGTAGTGAGTGCAGAGTAGTGAGTAGTGAGTGCAGCATAGTGAGTGCAGAGTAGTGAGTAGTGAGTGCAGAGTAGTGAGTAGTGAGTGCAGAGTAGTGAGTGCAGAGTAGTGAGTAGTGAGTGCAGAGTAGTGAGTAGTGAGTGCAAAGTAGTGAGTAGTGAGTGCAGAGTAGTGAGTGCAGAGTAGTGAGTAGTGAGTGCAGAGTAGTGAGTGCAGAGTAGTGAGTAGTGAGTGCAGCATAGTGAGTGCAGAGTAGTGAGTAGTGAGTGCAGAGTAGTGAGTAGTGAGTGCAGAGTAGTGAGTAGTGAGTGCAGAGTAGTGAGTAGTGAGTGCAGAGTAGTGAGTGCAGAGTATTGAGTGCAGAGTAGTGAGTGCAGAGTAGTGAGTAGTGAGTGCAGAGTAGTGAGTAGTGAGTGCAGAGTAGTGAGTAGTGAGTTCAGAGTAGTGAGTGCAGAGTAGTGAGTAGTGAGTGCAGAGTAGTGAGTAGTGAGTGCAGAGTAGTGAGTGCAGAGTAGTGAGTGCAGAGTAGTGAGTGCAGAGTAGTGAGTAGTGAGTGCAGAGTAGTGAGTAGTGAGTGCAGAGTAGTGAGTGCAGAGTAGTGAGTGCAGAGTAGTGAGTGCACATTGCAGAGTAGTGAGTGCAGAGTAGTGAGTGCAGAGTAGTGAGTGTAGAGTAGTGAGTGCAGAGTAGTGAGTAGTGAGTGCAGAGTAGTGAGTGCAGAGTAGTGAGTGCAGAGTAGTGAGTGCAGAGTAGTGAGTAGTGATTGCAGAGTAGTGAGTAGTGAGTAGTGGTTGCAGAGTAGTGAGTGCAAATTGCAGAGTAGTGAGTGCAGAGTAGTGAGTAGTGAGTGCAGAGTAGTGAGTAGTGAGTGCAGAGTAGTGAGTAGTGAGTGCAGAGTAGTGAGTAGTGAGTGCAGAGTAGTGAGTGCAGAGTAGTGAGTAGTGAGTGCAGAGTAGTGAGTGCAGAGTAGTGAGTAGTGAGTGCAGAGTAGTGAGTAGTGAGTGCAGAGTGCAGAGTAGTGAGTAGTGAGTGTAGAGTGCAGAGTAGTGATTAGTGAGTGCAGAGTAGTGAGTAGTGAGTGCAGAGTAGTGAGTAGTGAGTGCAGAGTAGTGAGTGCAGAGTAGTGAGTGCAGAGTAGTGAGTAGTGAGTGCAGAGTAGTGAGTAGTGAGTGCAGAGTAGTGAGTAGTGAGTGCAGAGTAGTGAGTAGTGAGTTCAGAGTAGTGAGTGCAGAGTAGTGAGTAGTGAGTGCAGAGTAGTGAGCAGTGAGTGCAGAGTAGTGAGTGCATAGTAGTGAGTGCAGAG
The DNA here is from genome assembly GCF_964263255.1 of Lissotriton vulgaris. NCBI lineage: Eukaryota > Metazoa > Chordata > Amphibia > Caudata > Salamandridae > Lissotriton > Lissotriton vulgaris. The sequence goes on along the minus strand of NC_141694.1, from coordinate 1,084,654,411 downwards.
TAGTGAGTGCAGAGTAGTGAGTGCAGAGTAGTGAGTAGTGAGTGCAGAGTAGTGAGTAGTGAGTGCAGAGTAGTGAGTGCAGAGTAGTGAGTGCAGAGTAGTGAGTAGTGAGTGCACATTGCAGAGTAGTGAGTGCAGAGTAGTGAGTAGTGAGTGCACATTGCAGAGTAGTGAGTGCGGAGTAGTGAGTGCAGAGTAGTGAGTAGTGAGTAGTGAGTGCAGAGTAGTGAGTAGTGAGTGCAGAGTAGTGAGTGCAGAGTAGTGAGTAGTGAGTGCAGAGTAGTGAGTGCAGAGTAGTGAGTAGTGAGTGCAGAGTAGTGAGTGAGTGCAGAGTAGTGAGTAGTGAGTAGTGAGTGCAGAGTAGTGAGTGCAGAGTAGTGAGTGCAGAGTAGTGAGTGCAGAGTAGTGAGTGCAGAGTAGTGAGTAGTGGTTGCAGAGTAGTGAGTAGTGAGTGCACATTGCAGAGTAGTGAGTGCAGAGTAGTGAGTGCAGAGTAGTGGGTGCAGAGTAGTGAGTAGTGAGTAGTGAGTGCAGAGTAGTGAGTAGTGAGTGCAGAGTAGTGAGTAGTGAGTGCAGAGTAGTGAGTGCAGAGTAGTGAGTAGTGAGTGCAGAGTAGTGAGTAGTGAGTGCAAAGTAGTGAGTAGTGAGTGCAGAGTAGTGAGTGCAGAGTAGTGAGTAGTGAGTGCAGAGTAGTGAGTGCAGAGTAGTGAGTAGTGAGTGCAGCATAGTGAGTGCAGAGTAGTGAGTAGTGAGTGCAGAGTAGTGAGTAGTGAGTGCAGAGTAGTGAGTAGTGAGTGCAGAGTAGTGAGTAGTGAGTGCAGAGTAGTGAGTGCAGAGTATTGAGTGCAGAGTAGTGAGTGCAGAGTAGTGAGTAGTGAGTGCAGAGTAGTGAGTAGTGAGTGCAGAGTAGTGAGTAGTGAGTTCAGAGTAGTGAGTGCAGAGTAGTGAGTAGTGAGTGCAGAGTAGTGAGTAGTGAGTGCAGAGTAGTGAGTGCAGAGTAGTGAGTGCAGAGTAGTGAGTGCAGAGTAGTGAGTAGTGAGTGCAGAGTAGTGAGTAGTGAGTGCAGAGTAGTGAGTGCAGAGTAGTGAGTGCAGAGTAGTGAGTAGTGAGTGCACATTGCAGAGTAGTGAGTGCAGAGTAGTGAGTGCAGAGTAGTGAGTGTAGAGTAGTGAGTGCAGAGTAGTGAGTAGTGAGTGCAGAGTAGTGAGTGCAGAGTAGTGAGTGCAGAGTAGTGAGTAGTGATTGCAGAGTAGTGAGTAGTGAGTAGTGGTTGCAGAGTAGTGAGTGCAAATTGCAGAGTAGTGAGTGCAGAGTAGTGAGTAGTGAGTGCAGAGTAGTGAGTAGTGAGTGCAGAGTAGTGAGTAGTGAGTGCAGAGTAGTGAGTAGTGAGTGCAGAGTAGTGAGTGCAGAGTAGTGAGTAGTGAGTGCAGAGTAGTGAGTGCAGAGTAGTGAGTAGTGAGTGCAGAGTAGTGAGTAGTGAGTGCAGAGTGCAGAGTAGTGAGTAGTGAGTGTAGAGTGCAGAGTAGTGATTAGTGAGTGCAGAGTAGTGAGTAGTGAGTGCAGAGTAGTGAGTAGTGAGTGCAGAGTAGTGAGTGCAGAGTAGTGAGTGCAGAGTAGTGAGCAGTGAGGGCAGAGTAGTGAGTAGTGAGTGCAGAGTAGTGAGTAGTGAGTGCAGAGTAGTGAGTAGTGAGTTCAGAGTAGTGAGTGCAGAGTAGTGAGTAGTGAGTGCAGAGTAGTGAGTAGTGAGTGCAGAGTAGTGAGTGCAGAGTAGTGAGTGCAGAGTAGTGAGTGCAGAGTAGTGAGTGCAGAGTAGTGAGTAGTGAGTGCAGAGTAGTGAGTAGTGAGTGCAGAGTAGTGAGTGCAGAGTAGTGAGTGCAGAGTAGTGAGTAGTGAGTGCACATTGCAGAGTAGTGAGTGCAGAGTAGTGAGTAGTGAGTGCACATTGCAGAGTAGTGAGTGCGGAGTAGTGAGTGCAGAGTAGTGAGTAGTGAGTAGTGAGTGCAGAGTAGTGAGTAGTGAGTGCAGAGTAGTGAGTAGTGAGTGCAGAGTAGTGAGTAGTGAGTGCAGAGTAGTGAGTGCAGAGTAGTGAGTAGTGAGTGCAGAGTAGTGAGTGCAGAGTAGTGAGTGCAGAGTAGTGAGTGCAGAGTAGTGAGTAGTGGTTGCAGAGTAGTGAGTAGTGAGTGCACATTGCAGAGTAGTGAGTGCAGAGTAGTGAGTGCAGAGTAGTGGGTGCAGAGTAGTGAGTAGTGAGTAGTGAGTGCAGAGTAGTGAGTAGTGAGTGCAGAGTAGTGAGTAGTGAGTGCAGAGTAGTGAGTGCAGAGTAGTGAGTGCAGAGTAGTGAGTAGTGAGTGCAAAGTAGTGAGTAGTGAGTGCAGAGTAGTGAGTGCAGAGTAGTGAGTAGTGAGTGCAGAGTAGTGAGTGCAGAGTAGTGAGTAGTGAGTGCAGCATAGTGAGTGCAGAGTAGTGAGTAGTGAGTGCAGAGTAGTGAGTAGTGAGTGCAGAGTAGTGAGTAGTGAGTACAGAGTAGTGAGTAGTGAGTGCAGAGTAGTGAGTGCAGAGTATTGAGTGCAGAGTAGTGAGTGTAGAGTAGTGAGTAGTGAGTGCAGAGTAGTGAGTAGTGAGTGCAGAGTAGTGAGTAGTGAGTTCAGAGTAGTGAGTGCAGAGTAGTGAGTAGTGAGTGCAGAGTAGTGAGTAGTGAGTGCAGAGTAGTGAGTGCAGAGTAGTGAGTGCAGAGTAGTGAGTGCAGAGTAGTGAGTAGTGAGTGCAGAGTAGTGAGTAGTGAGTGCAGAGTAGTGAGTGCAGAGTAGTGAGTGCAGAGTAGTGAGTAGTGAGTGCACATTGCAGAGTAGTGAGTGCAGAGTAGTGAGTAGTGAGTGCAGAGTAGTGAGTGTAGAGTAGTGAGTGCAGAGTAGTGAGTAGTGAGTGCAGAGTAGTGAGTGCAGAGTAGTGAGTGCAGAGTAGTGAGTGCAGAGTAGTGAGTAGTGATTGCAGAGTAGTGAGTAGTGAGTAGTGGTTGCAGAGTAGTGAGTGCAAATTGCAGAGTAGTGAGTGCAGAGTAGTGAGTAGTGAGTGCAGAGTAGTGAGTAGTGAGTGCAGAGTAGTGAGTAGTGAGTGCAGAGTAGTGAGTAGTGAGTGCAGAGTAGTGAGTGCAGAGTAGTGAGTAGTGAGTGCAGAGTAGTGAGTGCAGAGTAGTGAGTAGTGAGTGCAGAGTGCAGAGTAGTGCGTAGTGAGTGTAGAGTGCAGAGTAGTGATTAGTGAGTGCAGAGTAGTGAGTAGTGAGTGCAGAGTAGTGAGTAGTGAGTGCAGAGTAGTGAGTGCAGAGTAGTGAGTGCAGAGTAGTGAGTAGTGAGTGCAGAGTAGTGAGTAGTGAGTGCAGAGTAGTGAGTAGTGAGTTCAGAGTAGTGAGTGCAGAGTAGTGAGTAGTGAGTGCAGAGTAGTGAGTGCAGAGTAGTGAGTAGTGAGTGCAGAGTAGTGAGTAGTGAGTGCAAAGTAGTGAGTAGTGAGTGCAGAGTAGTGAGTGCAGAGTATTGAGTGCAGAGTAGTGAGTGCAGAGTAGTGAGTAGTGAGTGCAGAGTAGTGAGTAGTGAGTGCAGAGTAGTGAGTAGTGAGTTCAGAGTAGTGAGTGCAGAGTAGTGAGTAGTGAGTGCAGAGTAGTGAGTAGTGAGTGCAGAGTAGTGAGTGCAGAGTAGTGAGTGCAGAGTAGTGAGTAGTGAGTGCAGAGTAGTGAGTAGTGAGTGCAGAGTAGTGAGTGCAGAGTAGTGAGTGCAGAGTAGTGAGTAGTGAGTGCACATTGCAGAGTAGTGAGTGCAGAGTAGTGAGTAGTGAGTGCAGAGTAGTGAGTGTAGAGTAGTGAGTGCAGAGTAGTGAGTAGTGAGTGCAGAGTAGTGAGTGCAGAGTAGTGAGTGCAGAGTAGTGAGTGCAGAGTAGTGAGTAGTGATTGCAGAGTAGTGAGTAGTGAGTAGTGGTTGCAGAGTAGTGAGTGCAAATTGCAGAGTAGTGAGTGCAGAGTAGTGAGTAGTGAGTGCAGAGTAGTGAGTAGTGAGTGCAGAGTAGTGAGTAGTGAGTGCAGAGTAGTGAGTAGTGAGTGCAGAGTAGTGAGTAGTGAGTGCAGAGTAGTGAGTGCAGAGTAGTGAGTAGTGAGTGCAGAGTAGTGAGTGCAGAGTAGTGAGTAGTGAGTGCAGAGTGCAGAGTAGTGAGTAGTGAGTGTAGAGTGCAGAGTAGTGATTAGTGAGTGCAGAGTAGTGAGTAGTGAGTGCAGAGTAGTGAGTAGTGAGTGCAGAGTAGTGAGTGCAGAGTAGTGAGTGCAGAGTAGTGAGTAGTGAGTGCAGAGTAGTGAGTAGTGAGTGCAGAGTAGTGAGTAGTGAGTGCAGAGTAGTGAGTGCAGAGTAGTGAGTAGTGAGTGCAGAGTAGTGAGTAGTGAGTGCAGAGTAGTGAGTGCAGAGTAGTGAGTGCAGAGTAGTGAGTGCAGAGTAGTGAGTGCAGAGTAGTGAGTAGTGAGTGCAGAGTAGTGAGTAGTGAGTGCAGAGTAGTGAGTGCAGAGTAGTGAGTGCAGAGTAGTGAGTAGTGAGTGCACATTGCAGAGTAGTGAGTGCAGAGTAGTGAGTAGTGAGTGCAGAGTAGTGAGTGCAGAGTAGTGAGTGCAGAGTAGTGAGTAGTGAGTGCAGAGTAGTGAGTGCAGAGTAGTGAGTGCAGAGTAGTGAGTGCAGAGTAGTGAGTAGTGATTGCAGAGTAGTGAGTAGTGAGTAGTGGTTGCAGAGTAGTGAGTGCAAATTGCAGAGTAGTGAGTGCAGAGTAGTGAGTAGTGAGTGCAGAGTAGTGAGTAGTGAGTGCAGAGTAGTGAGTAGTGAGTGCAGAGTAGTGAGTAGTGAGTGCAGAGTAGTGAGTGCAGAGTAGTGAGTAGTGAGTGCAGAGTAGTGAGTGCAGAGTAGTGAGTAGTGAGTGCAGAGTAGTGAGTAGTGAGTGCAGAGTGCAGAGTAGTGAGTAGTGAGTGTAGAGTGCAGGGTAGTGATTAGTGAGTGCAGAGTAGTGAGTAGTGAGTGCAGAGTAGTGAGTAGTGAGTGCAGAGTAGTTAGTGCAGAGTAGTGAGTGCAGAGTAGTGAGTAGTGAGTGCAGAGTAGTGTGTAGTGAGTGCAGATTAGTGAGTAGTGAGTGCAGAGTAGTGAGTAGTGAGTTCAGAGTAGTGAGTAGTGAGTAGTGAGTGCAGAGCAGTGAGTAGTGAGTGCAGAGTAGTGAGTAGTGAGTGCAGAGTAGTGAGTGCAGAGTAGTGAGTGCAGAGTAGTGAGTGCAGAGTAGTGAGTAGTGAGTGCAGAGTATTGAGTAGTGAGTGCAGAGTAGTGAGTAGTGAGTGCAGAGTAGTGAGTGCAGAGTAGTGAGTGCAGAGTAGTGAGTAGTGAGTGCAGAGTAGTGAGTAGTGAGTAGTGAGTGCAGAGTAGTGAGTAGTGAGTAGTGAGTGCAGAGTAGTGAGTAGTGAGTGCAGAGTAGTGAGTGCAGAGTAGTGAGTAGTGAGTGCAGAGTAGTGAGTGCAGAGTAGTGAGTAGTGAGTGCAGAGTAGTGAGTAGTAGGTAGTGAGTGCAGAGTAGTGAGTAGTGAGTGCAGAGTAGAGAGTAGTGAGTGCAGAGTAGTGAGTAGTGAGTGCAGAGTAGTGAGTAGTGAGTGCAGAGTAGTGAGTGCAGAGTAGTGAGTAGTGAGTAGTGAGTGCAGAGTAGTGAGTAGTGAGTGCAGAGTAGTGAGTAGTGAGTAGTGAGTGCAGAGTAGTGAGTAGTGAGTGCAGAGTAGTGAGTAGTGAGTGCAGAGTAGTGAGTGCAGAGTAGTGAGTAGTGATTGCAGAGTAGTGAGTGCAGAGTAGTGAGTAATGAGTAGTGAGTGCAGAGTAGTGAGTAGTGAGTGCAGAGTAGTGAGTAGTGAGTGCAGAGTAGTGAGTAGTGAGTGCAGAGTAGTGAGTGCAGAGTAGTGAGTGCAGAGTAGTGAGTGCAGAGTAGTGAGTGCAGAGTAGTGAGTGCAGAGTAGTGAGTAGTGAGTGCAGAGTAGTGAGTAGTGAGTAGTGAGTGCAGAGTAGTGAGTAGTGAGTGCAGAGTAGTGAGTGCAGAGTAGTGAGTGCAGAGTAGTGAGTGCAGAGTAGTGAGTGCAGAGTAGTGAGTGCAGAGTAGGGAGTAGTGAGTGCAGAGTAGGGAGTAGTGAGTGCAGAGTAGTGAGTAGTGAGTGCAGAGTAGTGAGTAGTGAGTGCAGAGTAGTGAGTAGTGAGTAGTGAGTGCAGAGTAGTGAGTAGTGAGTGCAGAGTAGTGAGTGCAGAGTAGTGAGTAGTGAGTGCAGAGTAGTGAGTGCAGAGTATTGAGTGCAGAGTATTGAGTGCAGAGTAGTGAGTGCAGAGTAGTGAGTAGTGAGTGCAGAGTAGTGAGTAGTGAGTTCAGAGTAGTGAGTAGTGAGTTCAGAGTAGTGAGTGGTGAGTAGTGAGTGCAGAATAGTGAGTGGTGAGTAGTGAGTGCAGAGTAGTGAGTAGTGAGTGCAGAGTAGTGAGTAGTGAGTGCAGAGTAGTGAGTAGTGAGTGCAGAGTAGTGAGTAGTGAGTGCAGAGTAGTGAGTAGTGAGTGCAGAGTAGTGAGTGCAGAGTAGTGAGTGCAGAGTAGTGAGTAGTGAGTGCACATTGCAGAGTAGTGTGAGGTTCCGTGACGATTTGAACCCGTGTTTTCAATATTGTCGGAAATACATAATATTGGTATCAGCGAACCGCAAATGATCCATTTAGCATATCCTGATGTTTTTGCTACGCTACGAGCAAGAGCACTCCTTTTATAGACACATTTCTGATCTACCCACGGCATCCATCTTAGATCATGGCCGCCATTTTGTGTTTCTTGCCCTCACATACGCAATAACCTCTGATCACTTCATTTCGATTAAGGACACGCAGCCTTAGCCGGAGATTCACCTCTTTCATAACACGTGCACCTTAAACCAGATCACGCTGTAGCTGCATGACTCGACAAAGACTGCCTCCTCTGCCCGAGGCCAGTCCTGCTAAACTGGTCTTCGTGTCCATTGTCCTGATCATGATTAGGTGGCCGAAGCCAGTAGCCTTGCCCATTTACAACTCCCAAACATCCCTTATCCTGCTTTTCTATCTTCTGCACCTGGCTCTGCTCCTTTCCTTCTGGGCCTTTATTAGGGGGAGGTAACGAAATTTACGATGAGGCGGTCCGGGTCTTGAATGAAAAGTTGACATGAGATTATGATGGAAAAGTGGGAACCCCTCGTTCGTAATGTTTTGACATCAGATATTGTCGACGATTCCTGTGCAACGCCAAATATTTATTGTTTAGGACACAAAGGTTTGGGAATGTACTAACATGTGAAGAATTTGCCTGAAGCCCAATTTTTAGTATATAAGGAGCAACCCTCTTTGTACAACTCGAACAGGCTCCTAGTTACTGCCCATGCGTAGTTTCTGTGACTTCTGTGTCCCTGCAGTAATAAACCTTTGGTCTTTGACGCCACCATCGAGAAGCCCGTGTTTCTGTTTATTTGTGCACCAAGGCAGGTGGAACTCCGGGGTCTTTGGGTGTTGTTCCCTGACACCTCTGGACGGAACCAAAAAGTCCAGAACTCCAATTGGTGCCCAACGTGGGGCGACGTCATTCGGTACCGGTCCAAAAGCCTGAAGAGTTCGAGAAGCTTCGTGTGAAGATTCCTGAGGGAGGCGCCCCACTTCATCGATCCCGGCATATCGCAAAAGTGGCCCGACGTTCTCTTCCACAAGGGTTCCCGTTCAGGACGGCTGCAGTGGGCCGTTGCCTTGACCGTCGCCCTGTCTTGGACCCGAGGTGCAGTCCTTAGTACAGCGAAACGTGACGGGTTTCTCCTTGGTGACGTCTTCAGTGCCTCAGTTAAGTATTTAGTGATAGCTAGCTGGTTACTTCGTGAGGGTTGTTAAAATCCTTTTTGGTTCTTGGTTTGGTTTGGTTTCGTAAGATTATCACTGGTTGTTCTGGTTACGATAATCTATTTGGTTTAGTTTGGGTATCGATACATCAGTTCGTTTTGGTAGGCCTAAGTTCTTGGTTCAAGTGCACATATCTGTTTCGTGTGTTGTTTGTTTTGTGTTCCGAACTGAAAAATGGTAAGTCGGAGAAACTGTATGTTGTCGTGTTTTAGTTGCAACAGTGACTCACGATTGGAGGACTCATGTCTGGTTCCTCCGATTGGGACTCCCCTATATGACTTGTATTGTAAACATGGTGTGGGTCCTATATCTTATAATGAGGTATGGGTCCGATACACTGAGAAAGATGGTGTCCTTAGTTGGCCACTGCATGGTAGTTTTGAACCCGAAATTCTCGACAATTTAGAAGCGAAATTGTTTAGGAAGAAAGCCCGGCCGGCAATGTTTGATTCTTTCCGTTACTGGCGAAAAGAATCTAAACAGAGAGAAATGAAAAGGTTAAAGAAAGAACAAAAAGAGCAAGAAGAGTTGACTCTGGAGCAAGCGGCTAAGCAGCTGCAAGTTAACGAGTCAGAGAAAGCCATAGAGGTGGCCATTAGAGAGCATAATTTAGCGATTGACAAATGCTATCCTGCCTTGCCATCGAAAACAGCTAAGATACTGGAGGATTCTGAAAATGATCCTCTGCTGTCTTATTTGTTACGGTCACCTCCACCGTATGCACAAGGTGCTACGGCTCCACCTTTACCGAATATACAATTGCCGGTTGCTGGACAACCTGGTGTTCCTGCTCCTGCCCCTCAGAATCAAGCCCCTGTACCTCCTGTGGTCAATGTGAATGTTCTTACGGCTCCTCCTCCTCCTGGGTTGCCGACTTCTATACCTGTATCTGTCTCGCTTACACCTACGGTTCCACAAACTATCTTTCTCGATACTCCTACTGTTCCGTTATCTGTTCCTACCTCTACTGTGTTTTCTACATCTGCGAGTGTGTTGACTCCACTTTCTGTTCGTCGGAGAATCACTGATTCTGTGTCTAGTATGCTGTCTCCTTTCTATAAAACTTTAATCAAGACTCCTACTTCCGACTCTGTTCAGAGACGTAGTCAGCTTCCAAGTACTGAGGAACGGGGAATTTTAGATTCCACGGCTCTCAGATGGATTTCAAAGAGTAGGAGATATAGTACGAGAGATGTGCTAGAAACATTTATGCAGTGGAAAGAGCCAACGCAACGGTATGTCTTTGATGAGATGTGCTCATTGTTACGTGAGGAGATAGAAGAAGACGATGTTGAATCAAATTTAGAAGACTTAATTAAGGTTCAGAAAGAGTTTGCTGCAGGAATGATAGTGGGTGAAAATATAGAAGAAGCGATGGAATTGATTTTAAGTTATAGGAATGACCCATCACTTCGTTCACCAAGAGATCTAGAGAAAAGCAAGACGAAGCTAAGTCGCCAATATCCAATGAGGGAGGTTCCTCCAATTTGGCGCGAAGCTGTGCAAGCTGATCAGAATAATGGTATTGTAGCTGCTCCAGCGCAATTCCAAAGGGTGTGGATACACATTCCGTGGAAACGAGCTGAAGTGCTAGCAGTGAAGCAGGCCTTGCCAGATCCGCGTAAGAATCCTGCTGGATATTATAAGGAATTAACACAGACAGTTGAGGCTTGTATAATGAACTTAGCAGACATTGATATGTTATTTGGGAACGTAGTTCCACAACCAATTTGGGCTAAAATTCGTAGAGAGAATCATCCAGTTGCCCTAGGTGGTGATTGGGCAGCTATTGTTGCAGCGGATGGTCAGCAAACAGGTGGTGCAAAGCCTGAACCCCTAATTGCTAATCTTCCAGGTAGGATAATCGATCTAATGAAGACTCTGATGCCCGCATTGCGTGTTAATTGGGACAAGTTATCCGCATGCAGGCAGAAGAAAGACGAGAGTGTCTCCGACTTTTTCACGAGGTTCGAAGAGACTTTTGTAGATCATAGTGGTCAGGACATGAGCACAGAAGGAGGACAAAGACTGTTTGTCGATAAATTTGTGCATAATTTGTTACCTGAATTATGCAATAAATTAAAGGACTCGGAGAGTGCGTGGGCTGTTTCTACAACTGCGCAAATACTTGCAACCGCACAGTATTACGAAAATAGGGATAAAGAGGAAAAGGAGAAATCAGACAAGAAAACGAAAGACTTAAAAACTAAAGTTCTTTTGCAACAGGCGTATCCGCCTCGCATGAATCAGACTAATACGCAACAGGGTTCGTATCAAAGGACAGATTATAGTACATCGAGACCTCAATATCAGTGGAACCAATGTACGTACTGTAAGAAAGAGGGTCACTACAAGAATGAATGTCCGATCTTAGCGCAAAATAATGCAGCAGCAGCTCAGAGAGGTCGTGGTGGTTTTGTGCAGAATTCTAGAGGTCGAGGGCGAGGTGCTATGCCTCCACAAACGAATGATCGTCCTTCCAATCACTTTGATCAACGAAATGGACAGTCTACTCAGCAAAATAGATCTCAACAATATCTTGTTGAAGATTATTGTGAAGTGGATGAAGGATTTCAGCAAAATGGGTACTAGGACAGCCATGGACAGAGAGAGGGAGTAGTATCAGTTCCAGTGGATCAGAGTGGGCCTTATGTCGCAGTAGCAACATCAGGTGTAGTCGAACCGTTTCTGTTGGATACTGGTGCCGCAAAAAGTTCTATCATTCATGCGAAACTCCCTGGCGCACCTTTGTCCGGCTCAACAAATGTTTCTGTAGGTTTTTCAGGCGCCCCTGTGTACAACCCTATATCTGGTCCTTTGTCTATTTCTGTGGGACCGTGTCACTTGAAAGCACCCCTGATTTTGACGACAAGTTGTAATGAAAATCTGCTTGGTTTAGACTTGTTAAAACGACTATATGCGACATTGTACTGTTCTCCGGAAGGAGTACAGCTTAAACTGGGTAAAAATATCACTTCTCCGATGTACTTGTCAATGGATGCACTCCCGCCAGAGCTGTGTTCACTCCCAGATTCTCTTTGGGCGACTGGTCCTAATGATGTAGGCCTTTTAGAAATTCCACCATATGTAGTAACTTTGAAAGCAAATGTAAAATTTCCAAGAATTCCGCAATACAAAATATCTAGTGAAGGTGAGCGTGCACTTTTATTGATTGTGCAAGATTTGATTAAGAAAGGTGTGGTTGAAGAAACGAGAGGAAATGTCTGTAACAGTCCTGTACTACCGATTCTGAAACGAACTGATCCCACAAAGCCTCCAGTGTATAGGTTTGTTATAGACCTTAGAGAAGTTAATAAGATTGTAGTTCCGCAGTTTCCTGTAGTTCCAGACATTACTGCCTTGCTAACACTGATTCCTGCTACAGCCACTTGGTTCTCAGTCATCGACTTGAAGAATGCCTTTTTCAGCATTCCGATAGCCGAGGAAAGCAGAGATATTTTCGGCTTCTGTCTAGGAGGTCGAAGTTTCAGATTCAAACGCGCTCCACAAGGTTATTGTGAGAGCCCATCTATTTACAGTCAAGCATTAAAAAGCCAGTTAGATACCTTTGTCCTTCCTCCAGGTTCTGCTCTAGTACAGTATGTAGACGATCTTCTAGTGGCTGCCGATGACAAAGAAACTTGCAAAGCAGCTACGATCTCGTTATTGCATCATTTGTCTAAATTGAATCACAAGGTGTCACCTTCGAAAATGCAATACTGCTGCCAAGAAGTGACCTACCTAGGTCATCTCTTGTCAAAGGAGGGAAGGAAGTTGACCCCAGAGAGAATAAAAGCAATTACGCAGATGAGTGTTCCACGCACACAGAGAGAAGTACGTGCCTTCCTAGGTATTACCTCTTACTGTAGGCAGTGGATCCCAAATTTTTCTCTTTTAGCAAAACCGTTGGTAGCTTTGACTGGGAAAAATGTTCCGAGTCCGGTGCCATGGTCTGATGAATGTCAAGAGAGTTTTACTGAATTACGAAAAGCATTGTGTTCAGCTCCTGTATTGGGTACACCTGATTACAGTAAGCCATTCACGCTCTATGTCCACGAGAGAGAAGGTTGCGCGTTGAGTGTTCTGACACAGAAGTTTGGTGATAAACAACGCCCTTGTGCGTATTTTTCATCAACATTAGATCCGGTAGCTAGAGCGTTGCCTAGTTGTTTGAGAGCTACAGCGGCAGCTGCGGCTTCCATTCGACAATCTGCTGGTTTGGTGATGAACAACATGCTAGTAGTCATGGTTCCTCATGCGGTGGATACACTCATGAATCGAACGAAGACACAACACCTTACCAGTGCGAGATTATCTGGTTATGAGCTGACATTACTAGCGAGTCATATTCAGATCAAAAGATGTAATGTATTGAATCCAGCAACGCTGTTGCCGACTGATCAAGAGTCGAGTGATTCCGAGCCACATGATTGTTGTTTTAAAACGGAGGAAGAGACAAAAGGACGAATTGACTTAAAGGATACTCCGTTATCCGATCCGGATGGCACGCTGTATGTGGACGGGTCATGCTTTAAATTGGAGAATGGTGATGTGACTGCTGCTTACGCAGTAACGACTTTGAGGACGATTGTGGAGACTGCAAGAGTGAGTCAGAATTCTGCCCAAGCTGCAGAATTAATAGCTCTAACAAGAGCGTGTGTTTTAGCTAAGGGAAAGAGAGTGAATGTCTTTACAGATAGTCAGTACGCATTTGGCGTGGCCCATAGTTTTGGCCGTTTGTGGAGAGAAAGAGGTTTCATTACGTCCCATGGGACTAAGATTCAACATGGTCAGCTAGTTAACGACTTGTTGGAATCTCTAACCTTGCCGACTGAAGTTGCGATTGTAAAGTGCAGTGCTCATAAAGCAATCACGGATGATGTTGGTCGCGGGAATGCTTTTGCTGATGAAACTGCTAAACAGACAGCTAGAGACATGATGAGCAGGATGTATGTTGCTACGTCTGCAAGATGGATTGCTGAGTCTGGAATGTGTGAGGATACCATGGAAAGTGTGAAAGAGATTCAGAAAGAAGCAACTGAGGAAGAAAAACGTGTATGGAAAGAAAGTACGGGCAAGTTGGATTCAAATGGGTGTTGGATTGATTTGACGGAACAGCAGCGTTGGATGTTGCCGGATGCGTATGTGCTTGCAGTGGTGACAATGGCGCATGGAGTAGCGCATATAAGTTCTAAAGGAATCTTTAAGATGTTGGCTCCAGTCTGGAAGAATGATGGGATCAGTAAGTGTGCAGAGAGAGTGGTGAAAAATTGTATGGTATGCCTGATGCATAATCCTGGTAAGGGAACTCCAACTCCTGCTGGTCACTTCGCTCCTCCTTCCTGCCCCTTTGAAGTGATTCAGTTAGATTTCATTCACATGGATCGCTGTAATAATTTGAAATATGTCCTGGTGGTAGTCTGTGCTTTTTCCAGGTGGATCGAAGCATACCCACTAAAGGACAACACTGCCCTATCAACTGCCAAGATTCTTCTCAAAGAATATTTCCCTAGATTCGGTATGCCACGGATTGTATGGTCAGATAACGGAAGTGAGTTTATAGGGAAAGTTATGCAGAGTGTGTGTGCCGGTCTAGGTCTGAAACAAAAGTTCCACAGTGCGAACCATCCCCAGTCTGCTGGTTTAGTGGAGGGTTACAATGGCACCCTCAAGCTGAAACTAGCTAAAATACAAGCATCCACAGGTTTAGCCTGGCCAGACGCACTTCCTTTGGCTTTGTTATCAACGAGAGCAACTGTACATTCTAGAGTGGGGCTTAGCCCTTATGAGATAGTGTTTGGCCGTCCGGCAAATATTTGGGGTGTGCCGAGGCCTAAGGAGTTTTGTTCTCTAGAATATCCTATGTTGATAGACTACCTTTACGACTTGACTGCTAAATTGAGTCTTATTCACCAACAGGTTTTCGATGCTTTACCAAAGCCTCCGGAGAGTCCAGGGCATCAGCTGAAACCAGGAGATCTTGTGGTTATCAGGAATTTCGCGAGGACGAAGAACCTTCAGCCGAGATTTGTCGGCCCCTTCCAGGTCCTACTTGTAACAAGAACAGCAGTTCGTGTGGCTGGTCGCAAGCATTGGGTGCACGCATCCCACGTAAAGCGTATATCTCTGCCACTTCCTTACGACGACTGGGTGAAGAAGGGAATTGGTTCCTCCGAATTTGAAAGCACGCCAAAGTTCATCCCTTTCAGCGATGCCGAATTGATCACGGACACTCCAAGCTCTGACTCTCCTCCTGAAAAGACTCCTTTGAACTCTGAACATTTGTCCTCTGCATCAGAAAAAACTCTGTCATCCGCGAACTTGAACATTGCAACAGCTACCAGTGAAACGCTATTTGCCGATCAGACAGTACCTGCGAAGCAAAGATATAATTTACGAAACCGTAAAATGGACAAATAAAGCAGGCAACTGCCCATTGTGATATTTTGAAATTTTGAACTTTTGCCCTCAGCCAGGAAGTTTGCTATTATTTTGTTGTTTTAAAATTGCCTTGCCGTCTGGGTAGCCGTAGGGTCGTGGCTGTGTGCCTAGTTGAATCTGCGGGGGTCTGACACAAGGTCGATCTTTCTGTTGGTTCTGGGAACTCCCAGGGCTGATAGAGGCATTTTCATCTACGTACACATCATCAGTGGTCGCGAGCGGATTGTAGAAGATGGAGCTTCCTGCGCTGCAACGAGAAAATGTGATTTATGTTCGCAGAAACAGACTTTACAGAATCCTTCTCAGCAAATGCTTTTTGATGCAATGTGCCATTACATTCTTGATTGTTTTGATAACGTTGGTGGGAGGAATCGTTTTCAGTATAAATTTGATTTTTGTGCCAGTTACTACAGTACCTCCCCTTGATCCTGCTATTTCTACTGTTTCTTCTATACACTCTTTTCACTCGTTTCCCGAACATGAGCAAGCTCGACGCTCTGAATTCATTAACAACACTTTTGTACAGCTCTTGCATCAACACCAACTGGTAGTTAACACTACAGACTGCTGGGTGTGTGGCTTGATACCCCACACTATGGATAAAGGTATTCCCTATCTGGTTTTGCCTTTCAGCTATAATGGATCATTTCAGGCCCTTCAAACCATCTTTGCTTATGCCCTTGAAACCTATCCTCCACGTCCACCACGTTCTACTAAATATAACTCTGCCAACAAAGCTTTAGTCCAGGGAATTATTGACATGATTAAGGACGTCAATAATACTCCATCATACCCTAGAGACGAACTGCGAGTATATTTAAGTTGGAATACTTCAGAGTATCGCCTTAGTTTAGGAGAAAGCAAGCGCAAAAGCTCAACTCCAATCTGGGTCGTACCTCACCGAGGTCAGGTCTGTTTGCAAGGGAATGGGAGAAATCCGAGAGCTCAGCTAGGGAGGAGTGAGTGCGTAGAGACTTATGTGTTTCCGGCTAACTCTTCCCCTGCCTTTCTTACTGCTAGGGGTACCTACTTCATCTGTCGAGATAGAGCTTATACATGGTTGCCTGCCGACTTTTCAGGTTCATGTTATATTGCTCGATTGTTGCCTCCAACATACACTGCATCATCTGATTACCACAAAACCAGAGTAGCGAGAGGTGTCTTCAGCAAGGAAGATACTGCTGGTCAGGAAGCTGGAGACTTCTTCAAAGGCTTCCTTCCGTTCTGGGGGCCTATGGCCAATAGTAGAAACATACGTCAGCTAACACGGGTAGTTGAATCTACTATCACCAAAACTGCTGGTGCCCTTAGCAATCTGACAGCTGAGCTTCAGGCGGATAGACTCATGACGTTGCAGAACCGTATGGTTCTAGACGTTATCCTTGCAGATCGAGGTGGGGTATGCAGAATGATCCAATCGAGCTGCTGTGTCTTTATTCCTAATAATGCTCCAACAGTCTATGAGGCGATCTCTAAGCTACACAAGATTTCCGACTCTATTCACGTAGACAAGGGAAACTGGTCCTTCATGGAGTGGTTTTGGACTCTGATCTCAGCGTGGGGATGGAAGGTTCTAATGGTCATTGGTGTCATCTTAGTATTCCTATTCTCATGTTGCCTGATTATCCAGTGTGGTCCTGCTCTGTGTAGTCTTTGTGCTGCAACTTGTCTTAGAAAACCACCTGCGTTTGGAGAAAAGGCACGAGAAAGGATGATGATACAACAGCATGTCACTGACCTAATGAGCATAGAATTAGATTCTGACATAGATTAAGTAATTGCCTATGTAAGGGCAAAAGGAGGGTCTGAGGTTCCGTGACGATTTGAACCCGTGTTTTCAATATTGTCGGAAATACATAATATTGGTATCAGCGAACCGCAAATGATCCATTTAGCATATCCTGATGTTTTCGCTACGCTACGAGCAAGAGCACTCCTTTTATAGACACATTTCTGATCTACCCACGGCATCCATCTTAGATCATGGCCGCCATTTTGTGTTTCTTGCCCTCACATACGCAATAACCTCTGATCACTTCATTTCGATTAAGGACACGCAGCCTTAGCCGGAGATTCACCTCTTTCATGACACGTGCACCTTAAACCAGATCACGCTGTAGCTGCATGACTCGACAAAGACTGCCTCCTCTGCCCGAGGCCAGTCCTGCTAAACTGGTCTTCGTGTCCATTGTCCTGATCACGATTAGGCGGCCGAAGCCAGTAGCCTTGCCCATTTACAACTCACAAACATCCCTTATCCTGCTTTTCTATCTTCTGCACCTGGCTCTGCTCCTTTCCTTCTGGGCCTTTATTAGGGGGAGGTAACGAAATTTACGATGAGGCGGTCCGGGTCTTGAATGAAAAGTTGACATGAGATTATGATGGAAAAGTGGGAACCCCTCGTTCGTAATGTTTTGACATCAGATATTGTCGACGATTCCTGTGCAACGCCAAATATTTATTGTTTAGGACACAAAGGTTTGGGAATGTACTAACATGTGAAGAATTTGCCTGAAGCCCAATTTTTAGTATATAAGGAGCAACCCTCTTTGTACAACTCGAACAGGCTCCTAGTTACTGCCCATGCGTAGTTTCTGTGACTTCTGTGTCCCTGCAGTAATAAACCTTTGGTCTTTGACGCCACCATCGAGAAGCCCGTGTTTCTGTTTATTTGTGCACCAAGGCAGGTGGAACTCCGGGGTCTTTGGGTGTTGTTCCCTGACACCTCTGGACGGAACCAAAAAGTCCAGAACTCCAAGTGAGTGCAGAGTAGTGAGTAGTGAGTGCAGAGTAGTGAGTGCAGAGTAGTGAGTGCAGAGTAGTGAGTGCAGAGTAGTGAGTGCAGAGTAGTGAGTAGTGAGTGCACATTGCAGAGTAGTGAGTGCGGAGTAGTGAGTGCAGAGTAGTGAGTAGTGAGTGCAGAGTAGTGAGTAGTGAGTGCAGAGTAGTGAGTAGTGAGTGCAGAGTAGTGAGTGCAGAGTAGTGAGTAGTGAGTGCAGAGTAGTGAGTGAGTGCAGAGTAGTGAGTAGTGAGTAGTGAGTGCAGAGTAGTGAGTAGTGAGTAGTGAGTGCAGAGTGCAGAGTAGTGAGTAGTGAGTAGTGAGTGCAGAGTAGTGAGTAGTGAGTGCAGAGTAGTGAGTAGTGAGTGCAGAGTAGTGAGTGGTAGTGAGTGCAGAGTAGTGAGTGCAGAGTAGTGAGTGCAGAGTAGTGAGTGCAGAGTAGTGAGTGCAGAGTAGTGAGTGCAGAGTAGTGAGTGCAGAGTAGTGAGTAGTGAGTGCACATTGCAGAGTAGTGAGTGCAGAGTAGTGAGTGCAGAGTAGTGGGTGCAGAGTAGTTAGTAGTGAGTAGTGAGTGCAGAGTAGTGAGTAGTGAGTGCAGAGTAGTGAGTAGTGAGTGCAGAGTAGTGAGTGCAGAGTAGTGAGTAGTGAGTGCAGAGTAGTGAGTAGTGAGTGCAAAGTAGTGAGTAGTGAGTGCAGAGTAGTGAGTGCAGAGTAGTGAGTAGTGAGTGCAGAGTAGTGAGTGCAGAGTAGTGAGTAGTGAGTGCAGCATAGTGAGTGCAGAGTAGTGAGTAGTGAGTGCAGAGTAGTGAGTAGTGAGTGCAGAGTAGTGAGTAGTGAGTGCAGAGTAGTGAGTAGTGAGTGCAGAGTAGTGAGTGCAGAGTATTGAGTGCAGAGTAGTGAGTGCAGAGTAGTGAGTAGTGAGTGCAGAGTAGTGAGTAGTGAGTGCAGAGTAGTGAGTAGTGAGTTCAGAGTAGTGAGTGCAGAGTAGTGAGTAGTGAGTGCAGAGTAGTGAGTAGTGAGTGCAGAGTAGTGAGTGCAGAGTAGTGAGTGCAGAGTAGTGAGTAGTGAGTGCAGAGTAGTGAGTAGTGAGTGCAGAGTAGTGAGTGCAGAGTAGTGAGTGCAGAGTAGTGAGTAGTGAGTGCACATTGCAGAGTAGTGAGTGCAGAGTAGTGAGTAGTGAGTGCAGAGTAGTGAGTGCAGAGTAGTGAGTGCAGAGTAGTGAGTAGTGAGTGCAGAGTAGTGAGTGCAGAGTAGTGAGTGCAGAGTAGTGAGTGCAGAGTAGTGAGTAGTGATTGCAGAGTAGTGAGTAGTGAGTAGTGGTTGCAGAGTAGTGAGTGCAAATTGCAGAGTAGTGAGTGCAGAGTAGTGAGTAGTGAGTGCAGAGTAGTGAGTAGTGAGTGCAGAGTAGTGAGTAGTGAGTGCAGAGTAGTGAGTAGTGAGTGCAGAGTAGTGAGTGCAGAGTAGTGAGTAGTGAGTGCAGAGTAGTGAGTGCAGAGTAGTGAGTAGTGAGTGCAGAGTAGTGAGTAGTGAGTGCAGAGTGCAGAGTAGTGAGTAGTGAGTGTAGAGTGCAGAGTAGTGATTAGTGAGTGCAGAGTAGTGAGTAGTGAGTGCAGAGTAGTGAGTAGTGAGTGCAGAGTAGTGAGTGCAGAGTAGTGAGTGCAGAGTAGTGAGTAGTGAGTGCAGAGTAGTGAGGAGTGAGTGCAGAGTAGTGAGTAGTGAGTGCAGAGTAGTGAGTAGTGAGTTCAGAGTAGTGAGTAGTGAGTAGTGAGTGCAGAGTAGTGAGTAGTGAGTGCAGAGTAGTGAGTAGTGAGTGCAGAGTAGTGAGTGCAGAGTAGTGAGTGCAGAGTAGTGAGTGCAGAGTAGTGAGTGCAGAGTAGTGAGTAGTGAGTGCAGAGTAGTGAGTAGTGAGTGCAGAGTAGTGAGTAGTGAGTGCAGAGTAGTGAGTGCAGAGTAGTGAGTGCAGAGTAGTGAGTAGTGAGTGCAGAGTAGTGAGTAGTGAGTAGTGAGTGCAGAGTAGTGAGTAGTGAGTAGTGAGTGCAGAGTAGTGAGTAGTGAGTGCAGAGTAGTGAGTGCAGAGTAGTGAGTAGTGAGTGCAGAGTAGTGAGTGCAGAGTAGTGAGTAGTGAGTGCAGAGTAGTGAGTAGTAGGTAGTGAGTGCAGAGTAGTGAGTAGTGAGTGCAGAGTAGAGAGTAGTGAGTGCAGAGTAGTGAGTAGTGAGTGCAGAGTAGTGAGTAGTGAGTGCAGAGTAGTGAGTGCAGAGTAGTGAGTAGTGAGTAGTGAGTGCAGAGTAGTGAGTAGTGAGTGCAGAGTAGTGAGTAGTGAGTAGTGAGTGCAGAGTAGTGAGTAGTGAGTGCAGAGTAGTGAGTAGTGAGTGCAGAGTAGTGAGTGCAGAGTAGTGAGTAATGAGTAGTGAGTGCAGAGTAGTGAGTAGTGAGTGCAGAGTAGTGAGTAGTGAGTGCAGAGTAGTGAGTGCAGAGTAGTGAGTAGTGAGTGCAGAGTAGTGAGTAGTGAGTGCAAAGTAGTGAGTAGTGAGTGCAGAGTAGTGAGTGCAGAGTAGTGAGTAGTGAGTGCAGAGTAGTGAGTGCAGAGTAGTGAGTAGTGAGTGCAGCATAGTGAGTGCAGAGTAGTGAGTAGTGAGTGCAGAGTAGTGAGTAGTGAGTGCAGAGTAGTGAGTAGTGAGTGCAGAGTAGTGAGTAGTGAGTGCAGAGTAGTGAGTGCAGAGTATTGAGTGCAGAGTAGTGAGTGCAGAGTAGTGAGTAGTGAGTGCAGAGTAGTGAGTAGTGAGTGCAGAGTAGTGAGTAGTGAGTTCAGAGTAGTGAGTGCAGAGTAGTGAGTAGTGAGTGCAGAGTAGTGAGTAGTGAGTGCAGAGTAGTGAGTGCAGAGTAGTGAGTGCAGAGTAGTGAGTAGTGAGTGCAGAGTAGTGAGTAGTGAGTGCAGAGTAGTGAGTGCAGAGTAGTGAGTGCAGAGTAGTGAGTAGTGAGTGCACATTGCAGAGTAGTGAGTGCAGAGTAGTGAGTAGTGAGTGCAGAGTAGTGAGTGCAGAGTAGTGAGTGCAGAGTAGTGAGTAGTGAGTGCAGAGTAGTGAGTGCAGAGTAGTGAGTGCAGAGTAGTGAGTGCAGAGTAGTGAGTAGTGATTGCAGAGTAGTGAGTAGTGAGTAGTGGTTGCAGAGTAGTGAGTGCAAATTGCAGAGTAGTGAGTGCAGAGTAGTGAGTAGTGAGTGCAGAGTAGTGAGTAGTGAGTGCAGAGTAGTGAGTAGTGAGTGCAGAGTAGTGAGTAGTGAGTGCAGAGTAGTGAGTGCAGAGTAGTGAGTAGTGAGTGCAGAGTAGTGAGTGCAGAGTAGTGAGTAGTGAGTGCAGAGTAGTGAGTAGTGAGTGCAGAGTGCAGAGTAGTGAGTAGTGAGTGTAGAGTGCAGAGTAGTGATTAGTGAGTGCAGAGTAGTGAGTAGTGAGTGCAGAGTAGTGAGTAGTGAGTGCAGAGTAGTGAGTGCAGAGTAGTGAGTGCAGAGTAGTGAGTAGTGAGTGCAGAGTAGTGAGGAGTGAGTGCAGAGTAGTGAGTAGTGAGTGCAGAGTAGTGAGTAGTGAGTTCAGAGTAGTGAGTAGTGAGTAGTGAGTGCAGAGTAGTGAGTAGTGAGTGCAGAGTAGTGAGTAGTGAGTGCAGAGTAGTGAGTGCAGAGTAGTGAGTGCAGAGTAGTGAGTGCAGAGTAGTGAGTGCAGAGTAGTGAGTAGTGAGTGCAGAGTAGTGAGTAGTGAGTGCAGAGTAGTGAGTAGTGAGTGCAGAGTAGTGAGTGCAGAGTAGTGAGTAGTGAGTGCAGAGTAGTGAGTAGTGAGTAGTGAGTGCAGAGTAGTGAGTAGTGAGTAGTGAGTGCAGAGTAGTGAGTAGTTAGTGCAGAGTAGTGAGTGCAGAGTAGTGAGTAGTGAGTGCAGAGTAGTGAGTGCAGAGTAGTGAGTAGTGAGTGCAGAGTAGTGAGTAGTAGGTAGTGAGTGCAGAGTAGTGAGTAGTGAGTGCAGAGTAGAGAGTAGTGAGTGCAGAGTAGTGAGTAGTGAGTGCAGAGTAGTGAGTAGTGAGTGCAGAGTAGTGAGTGCAGAGTAGTGAGTAGTGAGTAGTGAGTGCAGAGTAGTGAGTAGTGAGTGCAGAGTAGTGAGTAGTGAGTAGTGAGTGCAGAGTAGTGAGTAGTGAGTGCAGAGTAGTGAGTAGTGAGTGCAGAGTAGTGAGTGCAGAGTAGTGAGTAATGAGTAGTGAGTGCAGAGTAGTGAGTAGTGAGTGCAGAGTAGTGAGTTGTGAGTGCAGAGTAGTGAGTAGTAAGTGCAGAGTAGTGAGTAGTGAGTGCAGAGTAGTGAGTAGTGAGTGCAGAGTAGTGAGTGCAGAGTAGTGAGTGCAGAGTAGTGAGTGCAGAGTAGTGAGTGCAGAGTAGGGAGTAGTGAGTGCAGAGTAGGGAGTAGTGAGTGCAGAGTAGGGAGTAGTGAGTGCAGAGTAGTGAGTAGTGAGTGCAGAGTAGTGAGTAGTGAGTAGTGAGTAGTGAGTAGTGAGTGCAGAGTAGTGAGTAGTGAGTGCAGAGTAGTGAGTGCAGAGTAGTGAGTAGTGAGTGCAGAGTAGTGAGTGCAGAGTAGTGAGTAGTGAGTGCAGAGTAGTGAGTGCAGAGTAGTGAGTGCAGAGTAGTGAGTGCAGAGTAGTGAGTGCAGAGTAGTGAGTAGTGAGTGCAGAGTAGTGAGTGCAGATTGCAGAGTAGTGAGTGCAGAGTAGTGAGTGCAGAGTAGTGAGTAGTGAGTGCAGATTGCAGAGTAGTGAGTGCAGAGTAGTGAGTGCAGAGTAGTGAGTGCAGAGTAGTGAGTGCAGAGTAGTGAGTGCAGAGTAGTGAGTAGTGAGTGCAGAGTAGTGAGTAGTGAGTGCAGAGTAGAGAGTAGTGAGTGCAGAGTAGTGAGTAGTGAGTGCAGAGTATTGAGTGCAGAGTAGTGAGTGCAGAGTAGTGAGTAGTGAGTGCAGAGTAGTGAGTAGTGAGTGCAGAGTAGTGAGTAGTGAGTGCAGAGTAGTGAGTAGTGAGTAGTGAGTGCAGAGTAGTGAGTAGTGAGTGCAGAGTAGTGAGTGCAGAGTAGTGAGTGCAGAGTAGTGAGTAGTGAGTGCAGAGTAGTGAGTGCAGAGTAGTGAGTAGTGAGTAGTGAGTGCAGAGTAGTGAGTAGTGAGTGCAGAGTAGTGAGTAGTGAGTAGTGAGTGCAGAGTAGTGAGTAGTGAGTGCAGAGTAGTGAGTAGTGAGTGCAGAGTAGTGAGTGCAGAGTAGTGAGTAATGAGTAGTGAGTGCAGAGTAGTGAGTAGTGAGTGCAGAGTAGTGAGTTGTGAGTGCAGAGTAGTGAGTAGTAAGTGCAGAGTAGTGAGTAGTGAGTGCAGAGTAGTGAGTAGTGAGTGCAGAGTAGTGAGTGCAGAGTAGTGAGTGCAGAGTAGTGAGTGCAGAGTAGTGAGTGCAGAGTAGGGAGTAGTGAGTGCAGAGTAGGGAGTAGTGAGTGCAGAGTAGGGAGTAGTGAGTGCAGAGTAGTGAGTAGTGAGTGCAGAGTAGTGAGTAGTGAGTAGTGAGTAGTGAGTAGTGAGTGCAGAGTAGTGAGTAGTGAGTGCAGAGTAGTGAGTGCAGAGTAGTGAGTAGTGAGTGCAGAGTAGTGAGTGCAGAGTAGTGAGTAGTGAGTGCAGAGTAGTGAGTGCAGAGTAGTGAGTGCAGAGTAGTGAGTGCAGAGTAGTGAGTGCAGAGTAGTGAGTAGTGAGTGCAGAGTAGTGAGTGCAGATTGCAGAGTAGTGAGTGCAGAGTAGTGAGTGCAGAGTAGTGAGTAGTGAGTGCAGATTGCAGAGTAGTGAGTGCAGAGTAGTGAGTGCAGAGTAGTGAGTGCAGAGTAGTGAGTGCAGAGTAGTGAGTGCAGAGTAGTGAGTAGTGAGTGCAGAGTAGTGAGTAGTGAGTGCAGAGTAGAGAGTAGTGAGTGCAGAGTAGTGAGTAGTGAGTGCAGAGTATTGAGTGCAGAGTAGTGAGTGCAGAGTAGTGAGTAGTGAGTGCAGAGTAGTGAGTAGTGAGTGCAGAGTAGTGAGTAGTGAGTGCAGAGTAGTGAGTAGTGAGTAGTGAGTGCAGAGTAGTGAGTAGTGAGTGCAGAGTAGTGAGTGCAGAGTAGTGAGTGCAGAGTAGTGAGTAGTGAGTGCAGAGTAGTGAGTGCAGAGTAGTGAGTAGTGAGTGCAGAGTAGTGAGTAGTGAGTGCAGAGTAGTGAGTGCAGAGTAGTGAGTGCAGAGTAGTGAGTGCAGAGTAGTGAGTGCAGAGTAGTGAGTAGTGGTTGCAGAGTAGTGAGTAGTGAGTGCACATTGCAGAGTAGTGAGTGCAGAGTAGTGAGTGCAGAGTCGTGGGTGCAGAGTAGTTAGTAGTGAGTAGTGAGTGCAGAGTAGTGAGTAGTGAGTGCAGAGTAGTGAGTAGTGAGTGCAGAGTAGTGAGTGCAGAGTAGTGAGTAGTGAGTGCAGAGTAGTGAGTAGTGAGTGCAAAGTAGTGAGTAGTGAGTGCAGAGTAGTGAGTGCAGAGTAGTGAGTAGTGAGTGCAGAGTAGTGAGTGCAGAGTAGTGAGTAGTGAGTGCAGCATAGTGAGTGCAGAGTAGTGAGTAGTGAGTGCAGAGTAGTGAGTAGTGAGTGCAGAGTAGTGAGTAGTGAGTGCAGAGTAGTGAGTAGTGAGTGCAGAGTAGTGAGTGCAGAGTATTGAGTGCAGAGTAGTGAGTGCAGAGTAGTGAGTAGTGAGTGCAGAGTAGTGAGTAGTGAGTGCAGAGTAGTGAGTAGTGAGTTCAGAGTAGTGAGTGCAGAGTAGTGAGTAGTGAGTGCAGAGTAGTGAGTAGTGAGTGCAGAGTAGTGAGTGCAGAGTAGTGAGTGCAGAGTAGTGAGTAGTGAGTGCAGAGTAGTGAGTAGTGAGTGCAGAGTAGTGAGTGCAGAGTAGTGAGTGCAGAGTAGTGAGTAGTGAGTGCACATTGCAGAGTAGTGAGTGCAGAGTAGTGAGTAGTGAGTGCAGAGTAGTGAGTGCAGAGTAGTGAGTGCAGAGTAGTGAGTAGTGAGTGCAGAGTAGTGAGTGCAGAGTAGTGAGTGCAGAGTAGTGAGTGCAGAGTAGTGAGTAGTGATTGCAGAGTAGTGAGTAGTGAGTAGTGGTTGCAGAGTAGTGAGTGCAAATTGCAGAGTAGTGAGTGCAGAGTAGTGAGTAGTGAGTGCAGAGTAGTGAGTAGTGAGTGCAGAGTAGTGAGTAGTGAGTGCAGAGTAGTGAGTAGTGAGTGCAGAGTAGTGAGTGCAGAGTAGTGAGTAGTGAGTGCAGAGTAGTGAGTGCAGAGTAGTGAGTAGTGAGTGCAGAGTAGTGAGTAGTGAGTGCAGAGTGCAGAGTAGTGAGTAGTGAGTGTAGAGTGCAGAGTAGTGATTAGTGAGTGCAGAGTAGTGAGTAGTGAGTGCAGAGTAGTGAGTAGTGAGTGCAGAGTAGTGAGTGCAGAGTAGTGAGTGCAGAGTAGTGAGTAGTGAGTGCAGAGTAGTGAGGAGTGAGTGCAGAGTAGTGAGTAGTGAGTGCAGAGTAGTGAGTAGTGAGTTCAGAGTAGTGAGTAGTGAGTAGTGAGTGCAGAGTAGTGAGTAGTGAGTGCAGAGTAGTGAGTAGTGAGTGCAGAGTAGTGAGTGCAGAGTAGTGAGTGCAGAGTAGTGAGTGCAGAGTAGTGAGTGCAGAGTAGTGAGTAGTGAGTGCAGAGTAGTGAGTAGTGAGTGCAGAGTAGTGAGTAGTGAGTGCAGAGTAGTGAGTGCAGAGTAGTGAGTGCAGAGTAGTGAGTAGTGAGTGCACATTGCAGAGTAGTGAGTGCAGAGTAGTGAGTGCAGAGTAGTGGGTGCAGAGTAGTTAGTAGTGAGTAGTGAGTGCAGAGTAGTGAGTAGTGAGTGCAGAGTAGTGAGTAGTGAGTAGTGAGTGCAGAGTAGTGAGTAGTGAGTGCAGAGTAGTGAGTGCAGAGTAGTGAGTAGTGAGTGCAGAGTAGTGAGTGCAGAGTAGTGAGTAGTGAGTGCAGAGTAGTGAGTAGTAGGTAGTGAGTGCAGAGTAGTGAGTAGTGAGTGCAGAGTAGAGAGTAGTGAGTGCAGAGTAGTGAGTAGTGAGTGCAGAGTAGTGAGTAGTGAGTGCAGAGTAGTGAGTGCAGAGTAGTGAGTAGTGAGTAGTGAGTGCAGAGTAGTGAGTAGTGAGTGCAGAGTAGTGAGTAGTGAGTAGTGAGTGCAGAGTAGTGAGTAGTGAGTGCAGAGTAGTGAGTAGTGAGTGCAGAGTAGTGAGTGCAGAGTAGTGAGTAGTGAGTGCAGAGTAGTGAGTGCAGAGTAGTGAGTAATGAGTAGTGAGTGCAGAGTAGTGAGTAGTGAGTGCAGAGTAGTGAGTTGTGAGTGCAGAGTAGTGAGTAGTAAGTGCAGAGTAGTGAGTAGTGAGTGCAGAGTAGTGAGTAGTGAGTGCAGAGTAGTGAGTGCAGAGTAGTGAGTGCAGAGTAGTGAGTGCAGAGTAGTGAGTGCAGAGTAGGGAGTAGTGAGTGCAGAGTAGGGAGTAGTGAGTGCAGAGTAGGGAGTAGTGAGTGCAGAGTAGTGAGTAGTGAGTGCAGAGTAGTGAGTAGTGAGTAGTGAGTAGTGAGTGCAGAGTAGTGAGTAGTGAGTGCAGAGTAGTGAGTGCAGAGTAGTGAGTAGTGAGTGCAGAGTAGTGAGTGCAGAGTAGTGAGTAGTGAGTGCAGAGTAGTGAGTGCAGAGTAGTGAGTGCAGAGTAGTGAGTGCAGAGTAGTGAGTGCAGAGTAGTGAGTGCAGAGTAGTGAGTAGTGAGTGCAGAGTAGTGAGTGCAGATTGCAGAGTAGTGAGTGCAGAGTAGTGAGTGCAGAGTAGTGAGTAGTGAGTGCAGATTGCAGAGAAGTGAGTGCAGAGTAGTGAGTGCAGAGTAGTGAGTGCAGAGTAGTGAGTGCAGAGTAGTGAGTGCAGAGTAGTGAGTAGTGAGTGCAGAGTAGTGAGTAGTGAGTGCAGAGTAGAGAGTAGTGAGTGCAGAGTAGTGAGTAGTGAGTGCAGAGTATTGAGTGCAGAGTAGTGAGTGCAGAGTAGTGAGTAGTGAGTGCAGAGTAGTGAGTAGTGAGTGCAGAGTAGTGAGTAGTGAGTGCAGAGTAGTGAGTAGTGAGTAGTGAGTGCAGAGTAGTGAGTAGTGAGTGCAGAGTAGTGAGTGCAGAGTAGTGAGTGCAGAGTAGTGAGTAGTGAGTGCAGAGTAGTGAGTGCAGAGTAGTGAGTAGTGAGTGCAGAGTAGTGAGTAGTGAGTGCAGAGTAGTGAGTGCAGAGTAGTGAGTGCAGAGTAGTGAGTAGTGAGTGCAGAGTAGTGAGTAGTGAGTGCAGAGTAGTGAGTGCAGAGTAGTGAGTGCAGAGTAGTGAGTGCAGAGTAGTGAGTGCAGAGTAGAGAGTAGTGAGTGCAGAGTAGTGAGTAGTGAGTGCAGAGTAGTGAGTGCAGATTGCAGAGTAGTGAGTGCAGAGTAGTGAGTAGTGAGTGCAGAGTGCAGAGTAGTGAGTGCAGAGTAGTGAGTAGTGAGTGCAGAGTGCAGAGTAGTGAGTGCAGAGTAGTGAGTAGTGAGTGCAGATTGCAGAGTAGTGAGTAGTGAGTGTAGAGTAGTGAGTAGTGAGTGCAGATTGCAGAGTAGTGAGTGCAGAGTAGTGAGTGCAGATTGCAGAGTAGTGAGTGCAGAGTAGTGAGTGCAGAGTAGTGAGTGCAGAGTAGTGAGTGCAGAGTAGTGAGTGCAGAGTAGTGAGTAGTGAGTGCAGAGTAGTGAGTAGTGAGTAGTGAGTAGTGAGTGCAGAGTAGTGAGTAGTGAGTGCAGAGTAGTGAGTGCAGAGTAGTGAGTGCAGAGTAGTGAGTGCAGAGTAGTGAGTGCAGAGTAGTGAGTGCAGAGTAGTGGGTGCAGAGTAGTGAGTGCAGAGGAGTGAGTGCAGAGTAGTGAGTGCAGAGTAGTGAGTAGTGAGTGCAGAGTAGTGAGTGCAGAGTAGTGAGTGCAGAGTAGTGAGTGCAGAGTAGTGAGTGCAGAGTAGTGAGTGCAGAGTAGCAAGTGCAGAGTAGTGAGTGCAGAGTAGTGAGCAGTGAGTGCAGAGTAGTGAGTAGTGAGTGCAGAGTAGTGAGTAGTGAGTGCAGAGTAGTGAGTAGTGAGTGCAGAGTAGTGAGTGCAGAGTAGTGAGTGCAGAGTAGTGAGTGCAGAGTAGTGAGTAGTGAGTGCAGAGTAGTGAGTGCAGAGTAGTGAGTGCAGAGTAGTGAGTGCAGAGTACTGAGTAGTGAGTGCAGAGTAGTGAGTAGTGAGTGCAGAGTAGTGAGTAGTGAGTGCAGAGTAGTGAGTAGTGAGTGCAGAGTAGTGAGTGCAGAGTAGTGAGTGCAGAGTAGTGAGTGCAGAGTAGTGAGTGCAGAGTAGTGAGTAGTGAGTTCAGAATAGTGAGTAGTGAGTGCAGAGTAGTGAGTAGTGAGTGCAGAGTAGTGAGTAGTGAGTGCAGAGTAGTGAGTAGTGAGTGCAGAGTAGTGAGTGCAGAGTAGTGAGTGCAGATTGCAGAGTAGTGAGTGCAGATTGCAGAGTAGTGAGTGCAGATTGCATAGTAGTGAGTGCAGAGTAGTGAGTGCAGAGTAGTGAGTGCAGAGTAGTGAGTGCAGAGTAGTGAGTGCAGAGTAGTGAGTGCAGAGTATTGAGCAGTGAGTGCAGAGTAGTGAGTGCAGAGTAGTGAGTAGTGAGTGCAGAGTAGTGAGTAGTGAGTGCAGAGTAGTGAGTAGTGAGTGCAGAGTAGTGAGTAGTGAGTGCAGAGTAGTGAGTAGTGAGTGCAGAGCAGTGAGTGCAGAGCAGTGAGTGCAGAGCAGTGAGTGCAGAGCAGTGAGTGCAGAGTAGTGAGTAGTGAGTGCAGAGCAGTGAGTGCAGAGCAGTGAGTGCAGAGTAGTGAGTGCAGAGTAGTGAGTGCAGAGTAGTGAGTAGTGAGTGCAGAGTAGTGAGTAGTGAGTGCAGAGCAGTGAGTGCAGAGCAGTGAGTGCAGAGCAGTGAGTGCGGAGCAGTGAGTGCAGAGCAGTGAGTGCAGAGCAGTGAGTGCAGAGCAGTGAGTGCAGAGCAGTGAGTAGTGAGTGCAGAGCAGTGAGTGCAGAGCAGTGAGTGCAGAGCAGTGAGTGCAGAGCAGTGAGTGCAGAGCAGTGAGTAGTGAGTGCAGAGCAGTGAGTGCAGAGCAGTGAGTGCAGAGCAGTGAGTGCAGAGTAGTGAGTAGTGAGTGCAGAGTAGTGAGTGCAGAGTAGTGAGTGCAGAGTAGTGAGTAGTGAGTGCAGAGTAGTGAGTGCAGAGTAGTGAGTGCAGAGTAGTGAGTAGTGAGTGCAGAGTAGTGAGTAGTGAGTGCAGAGTAGTGAGTGCAGAGTAGTGAGTGCAGAGTAGTGAGTGCAGAGTAGAGAGTAGTGAGTGCAGAGTAGTGAGTAGTGAGTGCAGAGTAGTGAGTGCAGATTGCAGAGTAGTGAGTGCAGAGTAGTGAGTAGTGAGTGCAGAGTGCAGAGTAGTGAGTGCAGAGTAGTGAGTAGTGAGTGCAGAGTGCAGAGTAGTGAGTGCAGAGTAGTGAGTAGTGAGTGCAGAGTGCAGAGTAGTGAGTAGTGAGTGTAGAGTGCAGAGTAGTGAGTAGTGAGTGTAGAGTAGTGAGTAGTGAGTGCAGATTGCAGAGTAGTGAGTGCAGAGTAGTGAGTGCAGATTGCAGAGTAGTGAGTGCAGAGTAGTGAGTGCAGAGTAGTGAGTGCAGAGTAGTGAGTGCAGAGTAGTGAGTGCAGAGTAGTGAGTGCAGAGTAGTGAGTAGTGAGTGCAGAGTAGTGAGTAGTGAGTAGTGAGTAGTGAGTGCAGAGTAGTGAGTAGTGAGTGCAGAGTAGTGAGTGCAGAGTAGTGAGTGCAGAGTAGTGAGTGCAGAGTAGTGAGTGCAGAGTAGTGAGTGCAGAGTAGTGGGTGCAGAGTAGTGAGTGCAGAGGAGTGAGTGCAGAGTAGTGAGTGCAGAGTAGTGAGTAGTGAGTGCAGAGTAGTGAGTGCAGAGTAGTGAGTGCAGAGTAGTGAGTGCAGAGTAGTGAGTGCAGAGTAGTGAGTGCAGAGTAGTGAGTGCAGAGTAGCAAGTGCAGAGTAGTGAGTGCAGAGTAATGAGTAGTGAGTGCAGAGTAGTGAGTAGTGAGTGCAGAGTAGTGAGTAGTGAGTGCAGAGTAGTGAGTAGTGAGTGCAGAGTAGTGAGTAGTGAGTGCAGAGTAGTGAGTGCAGAGTAGTGAGTGCAGAGTAGTGAGTGCAGAGTAGTGAGTAGTGAGTGCAGAGTAGTGAGTGCAGAGTACTGAGTAGTGAGTGCAGAGTAGTGAGTAGTGAGTGCAGAGTAGTGAGTAGTGAGTGCAGAGTAGTGAGTAGTGAGTGCAGAGTAGTGAGTGCAGAGTAGTGAGTGCAGAGTAGTGAGTGCAGAGTAGTGAGTGCAGAGTAGTGAGTAGTGAGTTCAGAGTAGTGAGTAGTGAGTGCAGAGTAGTGAGTAGTGAGTGCAGAGTAGTGAGTAGTGAGTGCAGAGTAGTGAGTAGTGAGTGCAGAGTAGTGAGTAGTGAGTGCAGAGTAGTGAGTGCAGAGTAGTGAGTGCAGATTGCAGAGTAGTGAGTGCAGATTGCAGAGTAGTGAGTGCAGATTGCATAGTAGTGAGTGCAGAGTAGTGAGTGCAGAGTAGTGAGTGCAGAGTAGTGAGTGCAGAGTAGTGAGTGCAGAGTAGTGAGTGCAGAGTAGTGAGTGCAGAGTATTGAGCAGTGAGTGCAGAGTAGTGAGTGCAGAGTAGTGAGTAGTGAGTGCAGAGTAGTGAGTAGTGAGTGCAGAGTAGTGAGTAGTGAGTGCAGAGTAGTGAGTAGTGAGTGCAGAGTAGTGAGTAGGGAGTGCAGAGCAGTGAGTGCAGAGCAGTGAGTGCAGAGCAGTGAGTGCAGAGCAGTGAGTGCAGAGTAGTGAGTAGTGAGTGCAGAGCAGTGAGTGCAGAGCAGTGAGTGCAGAGTAGTGAGTGCAGAGTAGTGAGTGCAGAGTAGTGAGTAGTGAGTGCAGAGCAGTGAGTGCAGAGCAGTGAGTGCAGAGCAGTGAGTGCGGAGCAGTGAGTGCAGAGCAGTGAGTGCAGAGCAGTGAGTGCAGAGCAGTGAGTGCAGAGCAGTGAGTGCAGAGCAGTGAGTGCAGAGTAGTGAGTAGTGAGTGCAGAGCAGTGAGTGCAGAGCAGTGGGTGCAGAGCAGTGAGTGCAGAGCAGTGAGTGCAGAGCAGTGAGTAGTGAGTGCAGAGCAGTGAGTGCAGAGCAGTGAGTGCAGAGCAGTGAGTGCAGAGCAGTGAGTGCAGAGTAGTGAGTGCAGAGTAGTGAGTGCAGAGTAGTGAGTAGTGAGTGCGGAATGCAGAGTAGTGAGTGCAGAGTGAGTGTGCAGAGCAGTGAGTGCAGGTGCAGAGTGGTGTGTGCTGTTGAGTGCAGAGTGCTGTGTATTGGCAATGTAAATGACAATGCCATCTATTTATGATTTAAAGAAAAAAAAGAAATGTCATGAGCAATGCCAATAGCTCCACCTTTAATGATGCCGAGACCATTGCATTGTAAATGCTTGTTTAAATTCCAGTTATTTTTGTTCCTATTACTATACTATCAGTTAAGAGAAACCTGTAAAACTTTGCACTCATCGTTTCCCTCGCCCCCTGCTACTGTGAGACCACTGGAACACCTACTAGTCACCCCATCTCCCCATAAACTCATCACTAGATGATATTATCTTACACAATCAAATGCCAAATCGATGCCCCAAGAGCTGTGCTCCAATGGAGAGTGGATCTGTCTGATCTGCCCACAGATGAACAATGGTCAATGTGTTGCTCCCAGCTGAGACACCTTTCCCCAAATTACAAATTAGGACTTATACATTTTAAATGTATATATAGGGTATATCGCACACCATTGCAATTGCACAAATTAGGCCTATGCCAAGATGCAAGGTGCTGGAAATGCAAACAGGACAACGCAACCTTCTTGCACGTTGAATGGAATTGTCCCAACATAGCTGGTTTCTGGAAAGGAGTCTATGATACCATACAGGAGGTCACAGGGATAGCACTGAAATGCATGCTGCTGGTGGCCCTGTTGGGCAACGTTGAGGGAGCTCAGCCTGAGAAATATGAACTAATAGCTATGATGCTACTTTTAGCTAAATTTAGATCAGCCATACAAAGGGGTGCATTAGGGATTCCTTGTATAGGCACCTGGGTGCAGGATGTTGCTTAATGTCAGGAGCAGGTGGTTGCATTTTGGGAAATTATGCCCACGTCCTCCCACACAAAGGATATTTGGGAACCCTTCACGACCTGGCTTAGAGAAAGAAATGAGTCAATGGCAGTTGCCATAACACAGGCCACGGATAATTAATTACTGATATTGTTTCAGCTATTGGCCCAGTTCATATTATCTGGAGCTCGTGGTATCTCGCATAAATTCTTGTACACCCATCATAACTTATACTCCATATGTCATAAGTTACCATCACAATTTCTGCATGCACTCAAATATATGCCCATCAATACCATGTGTAACGATAATTACTCTGCTCGCATTGTCTTGTTTGTGTAGTTTTATGCTAACAAAATGTGCATGTCAATGGAGCACCTACAGATAACTAGGTGGAACACAATTCGATCTGGACTGGTTGACCACTGTGTAATCTATAATTGTATATCTGTAAAGAAAACTGTATAATTTGCTGCTGCTTGTATGTCTAAACCATACATATGTCTGTACAAATTTCAATAAAAAAAAACATTTGGTTCATAAAAGCACCCCAGTTTGTGATATTCATACTGTTGGTGTGTATGTTAGGATAAGTATAAATGGTAATTCGCCAATGGTTATAACATTTCAATATCCTCCCTGGTATGTAATAAAAGGATAAGCAAACATGGTCTGCATGTTTATATACCAATATGGGGGACCTGCGACTAGATATCACTCAGATTATGTGGAACAATAAAACTAGGACAACTATTAACTAATTGATTATGCAGTGGGGTCCGGTCTATGTATGTGTGCAATTTATTGGTATGTAGGAGGTTGAGGGGGGTAGTACGCAAGGAGACGGGGTAAGGGAATCTCTGGGTCATTACTTCCCAAGTTTATAATCTCAGTCACAACTATGCTGTCTACAATCACTAGTGGGGGGTATATGTTGGGCTTGCCTGCACAATTACTTCGGGCCTTTATGTTTAGCTCCTTTGGTTACCCCACCATCAAGGTGCAGTTCTACTATTGACTAATTTATCCGCAAACTAGAATATTTGCCAGACGGCTGGAATGCCAGAAACCGGTCCTCGGAAGCTTGTTTCCGGTCCAGGGAAGGCATGGCTCGGCAGTTCGGGCTGGACTGTTCCCATGAGGCACAGGGTCAGACTGATTTGCATATGGCCATGTCTGAACTGGGGTGGTGTGGAGTGCAAAAAAACGATGGATTTAGGCCCAGATCTTTGTACTGGGGTGAATGTAAGACATTGTTCTGCATTCTGTCCATCAACTGTGTTTTTTGCAATTTTCACCCCGAGTGGGCTGGGTATGCTCAGACTTGAGTCCCAGGCTCTCCACATCACTGGAGTCAAGCTATCCAGGCTGAAGAAGGCTGATAGCCAGAAACCGGTCCTTGGATGCTTGATTCTGGTCTAGGAAAGACATGGCTTGGTAGTTCGGGCTGGACTGTTCCCATGAGGCACAGGGTCAAGGCTGATTTGCATATAGCCATTGTCTGACCTAGGGTGGTGTGGAGTACAAAAAAACGATGGATTTAGGCCCAGATCTTTGTACTGGGGTGAATGTAAGACATTGTTCTGCATTCTGTCCATCAACTGTGTTTTTTGCAATTTTCACCCTGAGTGGGCTGGGTATGCTCAGACATGAGTCCTAGGCTCTCCACATCACTGGAGTCAAGCTATCCAGGCTGAAGAAGGCTGATAGCCAGAAACCGGTCCTTGGATGCTTGATTCCGGTCTAGGAAAGACATGGCTTGGTAGTTCGGGCTGGACTGTTCCCATGAGGCACAGGGTCAGGGCTGATTTGCATATAGCCATTGTCTGACCTAGGGTGGTGTGGAGTGCAAAAAAATGATGGATTTAGGACCAGATCTTTGTACTGGGGTGAATGTAAGACATTGTTCTGCATTCTGTCCATCAACTGTGTTTTTTGTTAATTTGTACATGGTCCTCGGGAAGTACACCATAGCCCGACGGGGCACCATCTACATGGCGTTCATGGACCTTTCCTCCGCGTTTGTCTGTGTCAACTGGGGGAAATTGTGGGAGTCCATGGACACCATGGGGGTGGAGGCCACCTTGGTTAACTTTCTGAGGGACCTGTACAGGGACACAAAGGCTAATGTTAGATTCTCGCAGGACCTTAGGGTATCCAGGGATTTTAACGTTCACAGGGGTGTAAGGCAGGGCTGTATTTTGGCCCCCTTTCTTTTTAATCTATATATCAATGAGCTGGACGAGTGCCTGGTCAATACTGGAGTTGACTTCCCTTATGTTGGGTGCAGGGGTCTGCCAGTTCTGCTATATGTAGATGATACTTTCCTCGTGGCCAGCACTGCCACAGGTCTGCAGTCTCTATTGAATGCCTTCTGTAGTTTCATGGCTGCTCGCGACTTAGCCATCAACAACACCAAATCCTACATTATGCAGGTGGGGCTGCGCACTAAGAAATTGTACCCATTTGTGGTAAACACAGAGAAGGTTCCCATGACAACAACATTCTCTTACCTGGGAGTTTTATTCGACGACCAGTTAAAATGGGGACCATTGCTGCAAAGGAAAAGAGGGGAGATAATTTGGGCAAACAGTGCTATATTTAACTTTGCGAAGAAAATGGGTAAGCGCCCAATCGCTGCATTACTAAAGATTTACCAGGCAAAAAGTGTTGCACTGGGAATGATGGTAGCAAACTCTGGGGGTATGTGGAAGCCAAGGGCATTGGAGTGGTTGAGAACAATTTTTTAAAAAAGCTCTTGGGGGTACCAAAAGGAACATCTAACCTAATAGTTCACGAGGAAACTGGTATACCCTTTATTTGTGATATCATAGCACTACGGCCTTTAGTATTTTGGCTAAAGTGCTGGCTAAACAAAGATCTGGTCTTAAACTACCTGCTATTAAAAGAAGTATTGTCCCTGGACCACATGCTCAATATTCCGTGGCTAAAATACTTAAAAGGCTGTTTTTTTGCACTGGGGCGCCCGGACCTCTTTATAAATCCAGACTCGATTGTTATCGCAGATGTGGAGTTTGTGAAAAAATCCTTTACACTAATGAAAAAACTTAATTGAGATGGGGTGGAAATGGTAAAACCCAGCGTCCGTAATCATGTGATGCTTAAATCCACCCCATCACTGGAGCCCTATCTATCATAGTCCATTTCAGGACACAAGCGGTTCTTGCTAACAAGGTTCCAACTGGATTATTTCCACCATTTATTAGCTGTTTCGAGGGGCTCTCACAGAGGCCAAGTGTTACCATCCTGCGGCTGTGACAATGTGTCTCTGCAGGATTTGGTGCACTTCTTATTTGTTTGCTCCCTCTATGATGTACCCCGGAGGTTCTTTTTAAGGCCCCTTTTAAAAAACTGAATTTTATCCAGGTTCGCCCAGCCCTTTGTTATTTGCAAATGTTGAAGCCCGAAAGCACCTTGTTCTTGTTTGGCTTTTTAAAATCAGCCCTAAAATCTAGAAACTGCAGGGAGAACTAACTGGCGCGTAAATTATTGACATTATCATAGTTGTCCCCCAATGGCTATCTGTTTATATTTTATATCTTTTTAAATGGAATGTTTTTTTTTATAATGGACTGTGTTCATGATTGTAGACTATGTTTTGGCTGTGTATTATATTAATTGCGGTACTGTTGCTTTTATGGTTTTCATATTCGAAAAACCGAATAAAGTATTTTGAAACTGAAACTATGGTGAACTGCCGATACACAAACATTTTACGATCTGCTAGGAAAAAATAATTAGCTGTACAGTGACACAAGAAACTGCTCAGCTTGGCATATTTTTGCACACTATGTCTAAATATTGCCACATCTGCTTTTTCTCTCTTTTTGTTGTTTTTATTATGCATTTCTTTTTTAGACTGACGCACTAATGTTTCGGTTATGAAATGTAAACTTTTTTTAATAACTATGCATGATAACAACAACTACCACTTACCGTTCCGCTTCCTCGATATTCAGCCATTCTCATCAGGCAGGTCAGTAATCTGTAAAAAATGAATATATCCATAGTAAGACAATCAAACGCTTAAAGATTAGTCAAGTGCATGTATATTAATATGTTGCTTTAGCAGATTAGTTCCTTCTGATACATTTGTGACGTGATATGGGGTCCCACCAGACTAAATGTTATGTAGGACTAGAGGATTATAGATGTTTAGCTGTTTTAATTACTTCAAGAGGAGATTTCATCTCTCCTTTTCCTTCCATAGTGCTTGTTAACTCTTCTCAGGCAATTGTTAATTTGTCATGTACATTGACCATTTATTTGTAGTTCTTCAAATTCGGAAAACATCATCAATTCTAAAAAATTTAAAAAAAAAACATGTTTGCTTGCATTTCAAAATTAGCCCATATCTATTGTCTTAAGGCATTTTTAAATAGGTATTATGAACAATCATCACAATTTACAAATAGTTTTTAAGTTGTACTGAACATCTATAAAATACCCTCTCCCCTCAAGTAGGAAACGTTGAGTATTTCATTGCAAACTTAAATCAGTAGAACAAAAATGCATTTTGCTAGCATAGATTTCAGTGTATATCTCGGATCCGATTTAAACTTTCCTCTCCACTGGCAGCGAAGTAGGAGTTGCCAATGTGGACATTTCAGAGGATGTATGACGGTACAACGCGTATCATTACAACGCGTACCTTTACGACGCAGGTTTAACAACGCAAGTCATTACAGCGACTTGCGTTGGGGGGCGCTGGATAGTGAATAGTTTAATTTACTATTCAACCTCCAGTCCCCGTGGATAGTAGGGAAGGTGTTGGATAGTAAATTAAACTATCCCCTATCCTAGAGCGCCCTCCAGCGAAAGTCGTTATAACGACTTTCGTTGTAAATCCTGCGTTGTATCAGTACCGCGTTGTAACGGTTCCGTTGTAAAGGATGTTTCCCCATTTCAGATATGCATGTTCTCTTGATCATTTTCAGAGCTGGTGCATGCACTCTGCTCCCACATGCATGCAGTAATAACAGAACTTAAATAGGTTTCTCTAAGTATCTGGGTTGGGCCAAGTAAAAAAGACCTGGAGGGTGATTGCATCCTGATTAACTTCAGAGACAACTGGGTTAAGGATATCATTTGCAGTAAGGCGAGGTTTGGTAGGGTGGGGGATATTCAGTGTGTGGGTCTCGAATATTTTTATCCCAACCTCTATCAGACTACCCCAAACCAAAACCCCTATCATCGAGATTATAGCACAAATGGTAAACATCACATGGGCTGGGCACACAACCTGAACATGAATCAAGGCTCGCAAAACTATTATACCCCTTGGCATGAGACAGTTCGCTTTATGGGGCCACCAAGTATGGGCAACTTCACACAAGTCCCTTATAACCCACGAAGACCAAGGTTCCAGGGCGCAGATTATCCTGGTTGGTTCCCAAATAATAACAATAATATCCCACTGAGGAATCGCTTTGACCCTTTAATGGGTATGGATGGGGTAGACTGACTACCATCCGGGACTGAAGGCATCGCACCTACTACCCTGAATGTGGGAAAGAATGAAGACTTAGGGACACGCACCAATGATGATTTAGTGCTGGTGACTCTTGAATGCGACAATGTGAATACTGGACCCCCGCATCCAGGGACTGCTGTTACGCCTGTGGAAAAAATCTCCATGGGTTATGAGAGGAATAGGACATTATTGCCTGAACAAAACACCTCCGCTACAAGAGATGCCTTGGGAAGCAACCATGGAATACAAGGGCCATCATCATTATTATTATCTTTACTATCTTGGAACATTTCCGGATTAACAAGCAGACTGGAAGATGAGGTATGGTTAGATTTTGTGGAAGCTCATGGAATCCTGTCTTTACAGGAGACGTGGTCTAGGACCACTTGTGACATCGAGGGTTTTCAATCATTTGCTGTTTCGGCTGTTCCATCTACATCGGGGAGGGCAAAAGGTGGAATAATGACAGCATTATCAACAAAACTACAGGAGCTTAAAACCTCGAAACTGGTGGAGACAAACTGGTACCAAGTGCTGTTATTAGAACATCTCTTCCCAGAACCAGTGCTATTAATTAATTGGTATTATGACATCTTCAATGGACATGACACCTCGATAATCCAAAGTTTGGAGGATGCATTGGGTAAAGCACGCAGCAGGCACCCTTCATCGTCCCTCATTTGGGTTGGCGATTTCAACTGTACGTTGTGTAGTTTTGGAGGATCGAATGTGTGTGGTCTAGAGGACTCGAATGCCCAGCCTCTGACCCACTTTAGACATACACCCCAGGGGGATGCCTTGAATAATATTATTATCATAAATGATCTGCGTGTAGTAGGCCCTTGGTCTGCCTCAGATACCCTGCATATACCAACCTTTCAGGGCACCAGGGGGGAGATGAGCACAATTGATTTTGTTTTGGTATCCAGCTCCTTTTTCAAGTATGTCGATAAGTTGGAGGTGGTGGCGAATCCTGCAAGTGATCATAACCCTTTAATGCTGTTATTGTGGGTGCCAACAAAAGAATTACCAAAGATCTGGGAACAGCCGATTAAGTATAATAAGAATCAGGGTGTCACATTGAAATGGGGGAAGGTAAATGTGACAAAACTGGAGGAAGACATTGTTGTAAACTGTGAAACGGATATGGAATCATGTCTAGCCCCAGGATCTGACCCCCATCAGGTTATTGAAAGCTTTGAGAAGTTGTGTGGCCATGTATCAAAGCACTTAAGAAAACCCAAGGGGAAGGGAGGCCAAAAGGCCTTTAGATGGTTTGACTCTGTGTGTTCTGCTACACACCGATCGTTAAAACTAGCTCTGCGCCAAAAACCAAGAAACAAAGAGCTTGTAAGGACTAGCAGAAAGGCTTATAGGGATGCTATTGCAAAACGAAAGCAGGACTTAAAAGTCAGTGCTTGGGATGATCTTGAAAAGGCTGCAGAACTAAAAGATAGTAGGCTCTTTTGGGAGGTCATAAATCGTACCCTCTTTAAGAGCGACAATAAAGAATCTATAGTTATGCAGGTTACCGCTGATCAATGGGTTCAACATTTTACTAAGATTTTTAATCCCAATTCCATCTCAATAATGGCAAGTACCGAAGGGACAGGGGATCTGGTGGCACCTCCCTCGGCTTTGACCCTCAGCTCTTCACTTACACTGATTGAGATTGAGGAAGCCCTAGGGAAAGGAGCATCATTAAAAGCCCCAGGCCCAGATGCTGTCCCCCTGGACCTTTTTAAGTCCAATGTCAGTCTGTGGGCACCCATCTTATTGAATGTCTTCAAGGCTGTTGTGGTTGGGCGTATCCCTGGCACATGGAAGGAGGCAACTGTAGTGCCGATTTTTAAGAAGGGTAATAGGTCTGATCCACGTTGCTACCGCCCGATCTCCTTAATAGATGCCTCATGTAAAATTCTGGGTAGGGTAATCTTGGCGAGATTAGAAAGCTGGGCAGATTCTACAGGATTCATAGTTGACTCTCAGTATGGTTTT
Organism: Lissotriton vulgaris; assembly: GCF_964263255.1. Taxonomy (NCBI): domain Eukaryota; kingdom Metazoa; phylum Chordata; class Amphibia; order Caudata; family Salamandridae; genus Lissotriton; species Lissotriton vulgaris. The sequence goes on along the minus strand of NC_141694.1, from coordinate 1,084,615,515 downwards.
AGACGTGGAAAGGGGACAAACGAGCAGTGCCTTAATTTGGCACTAATTTTAGGCAAGTACATAAAGGCAAAAAAATCCCCTGTATATCTTGCCTTCATGGACTTGACGAGTGCTTTTGACACTGTTTGCAGGCATAAATTGTGGCGGATGATGGATGATATGGGCTTTGAGGAACCTTTAGTCACATTGCTCCGCAGGTTACATGCAGTAACAACTGTATCTATTAGATTTGGTTCTGGAGGGGAAATAACAAAACCAATACCTTCAACTGAAGGTGTGCGTCAAGGATGCATCCTGGCGCCTTTTCTCTTCTTGGTTTACACAAATGGATTAGAACAGTACCTACTAAACCAGGGTTGTGACTTCCCAAAAATCAATGGTAAAAGCATTCCCATGCTTTCTTATGCAGACGATACCGCCCTAATGACATTGACAGGAAATAGCATGCAAGTGTGTCTAGATGCTTTCAATACATTCATGCTTGATCTTGACCTAAAGGTGAACTTTGAGAAATCTTTTGTAATGTCTTGTGGCCCAAAAGGGTCAACTATTAGGAAATTCGTGGTAAACAATCGCATAATTGGAAAAGTGGGAAACTTTAATTACCTTGGTAACTTGTTTGACAGCAAACTAAGTTGGACGCCGGTCATGAAGGTTCGAGCCCAGAACATGACAAGGGCGATAGAGGGTATTTTTCGCTTCTGTAGCAAACTGGGGCAAAAGCATATTATGCACCTCAGAACCCTTTACACTTCAAAATGTTTATCAGTAGCCACTTATGGGGCAGGGGTGTGGGGGACCGAAATGCCATCCGTGATACAGGTGGTGGAAAATAACTTTATAAAAAGGGTCCTATCAGTTCCCAAAAGCTCCTCAAATACTTTCTGCCACAAAGAAATCGGTATGGTCAGTGTTTCTGATACAATTCGCTTGTCCCCTCTACTGTTATGGGGTAACATTTGGCAATCTGAAGACCTGCAACTTACCAAAGACATTATTACCCATTGCATGGCTTTAGAAAACTCAAAACAGATTCCCTGGTTGTCTTATGTTTATAATATGCTGAATAAGATTGGACTTGGCTCCTATTTTGACAATCCGGAAAAAAATCGAGGGAAACTATAAGGTGGACATAAAAGCAAGGTATTGGAAATCACTGAACCCACCGTCTATAGTTAATGTTACTGACAACGCTATTGCCTATGCCTGTAAATCCCAACCTCAGTTTTATCTAACATTTACCCTTAATGTGCAATGGCGATTCCTACTAACAAGGTTTAGGCTGGAGATTCTGCACTTTTTGCTTGCATTCCCGAAACAAGGTGGTTGGTGTGAGAGGCTGCCCCCTTGTCCTTGTAATAACAGGGATAGACAAAGCACCCTACACCTGGTCCTTTTTTGCTCCTTACATAAGGAGCCAAGACTCCGGTTTATCAAACCAATCCTGAAGGGGAGGCAACCTTGCACTTATGAGGAAGAATATCTGTCATCATTATCCTCCGTAGAAATCTGCTGTTCCATGTTAAACTTTATTAGAATCTCACTAAAGATTAGGAAGACCTATGGGTAGTACTACATGTATAGAACTTTTCCTGGTGAAAATCATGTCTTGTATATTCTTTTATGGTCATTATTATGTCTTTTTTAATTCTGGAAAAATCGTGCTTTTTAAATCAGAACTTTTTAATCTTATGAGGCATGATGAATTGTATGTTCAATACTTTTATGATTCATTTTATGTATCGAATAAAGTTTTTGAAACGTATCTAAACCCAGTTTGTGCCTGGTGCTGCTCCTACGTCAGTGGTCCCAAGGACAGTGACACCAGTCGAAAACATCAAGCCAGGAGAAACAGCTGCTCTCCTCTGGCAACCACGGCCCCCAGTTGGCATCAATGCAAACATGGCACAACAGACCAAGATCTACGCTGGCCCAACAACAGAGTCAGGGGATTGGTTGTAGAAGGTTTAGAAACATGTCTTCAGTTAGCAAAATCTCGGAATAAGTGATTTAAACACTTCTAATTTCTTTTTTAGCAGAAGAACAATAATATCTAACCTCTATATCGAAAGGAAAATGCTGGTAAGTCTGAACTATGGGAAAGTTGGCTGCCCATTTGCCTGTGAGTAGAAAAGGTTTACCACTTAGTTTTCGGCTGTGTGAAACAATGTGCTCAGATCCTAATTCACACCAGATAAGTATTTGTTGCTTGCAATTACTGAAGCCACACTTTTCTACTTTGGTAAAATCATAATACGAAAGGAAGATCTGTCCAAGTTTATTTCAGAACTGTCACTTCAAAAGCTGTATACATCTTTCAATTTTCATACATAGGGAGCTGCCACCAGAGAGATATTGAAAAAAACATGTCTTTATTTAGTTGTTTATTGGACACAAGAATTGTCCTCATCAAGAATCGGGTTTTCTGGCAAGTACAAAATATATGCGAGAAAAACAGTATTTTTTCTAACTTTTGAAAGTCCTGCAGGGTTTGTGAGGCCATGTAGGAAGGTGGATATCTGACTATGGTTACCCCCAAACTTTTTGCCTGGTGTTTAGCTGGTTTTTGACTTAGTTGGCCTGGGATCCTGCTATTCAGGGCCCCAGGCTGATTGCTCTCTCCTTAAAATGGACTCCATGTACCTTAGGTGCATAACACAATTGGAATTGGTTCACCTTATAGGCCCCTGTAACAGTGTACCATAGGTACCCAGGGCATAGGTGTAGCCAAGGCCTACCAGGGGCTGCAGCATGTATTGTGCCACCCCTGGCCTGGCCTCCATATTTGACACAACTGGCTGATCACTCAGCTGGGGTAAGTTGGTGTAATCACCTCTTACTTAGGTACAGTATGCCTGTGCCTAACCCTAAACTGGACACATATGTTCCTATCAGCCACTCCTATGGAAGGCCTCATCAATCCTGGAGGCAGAGTGCTTGGAAATATGTGAGATGGTGCTCTAGCATGAGCTGAGCCTGTCTGCAGCTGTCGGGAACCACTCCCTAAGCTGTTCCGGGATATTGCCATACCATATACTCTTAAGTGCATTATAATCCTCGCGGTTAAATGCTAACTTTGGTTTGGCTTTATCAAAACATGTCGAGTAAGGTGTCATACGAATTGGAATACTATCCCCTCGCCAATTCTGGCGACGGGGATAGCATTCCACCCTTCTAGAGGGACACGACATGTGCGTAGCCTTAACCCCGGTTAAAGTTAAACAGAGCCTCAGCTTCACAAAATGGACGCTGCCACCACAGACACAAGTCTGGCCTCCTGCTGCTGACCGAAACTCGGCAGATGGTGGCCTGGACAAAGGGTTTCCTGCCTTGGGAGGTGCGAGCACCACCCCAGACAGGATTTTGTGTATTAGGTAGGACAGGGCTGAAAAGAATCAGACATGCCCGGGGCACACAAGGTGTCCCCGTGCATAGGCCAGCCCAAACCGGTTCTGGGGCCTTCCAGCCCCAGTCCTGGCGCGGAGCTGGACAAAGGAAAGGGGGTGTAACCGCCCCCCTTCCTGGTTCCTCCCAGAGGAGGGACCTAGTAGGTGATCCACCCCCTAGATTGGAATAAGAGGGGGAGCAGTGCCATTGCACAGCAGATCATCCTGAAATCAACTTTAAACAAGAAGAAGACTGGACTTCGACATTCTGCTGCACAGAAGACTGAAGAGAATCTCCCTAGTGGCCTAGGAGGGGCCACCCTGTGAACACAGGCATCACCCAGCACCTCGACGTCTGCTTTGCCGCCGCCTCCCGCCGGAGCCCGAGCCCAGAGCCTGACAAGACCCAGCTTCCCAGACTTCTCACAGCCCGATCCACAGTCCCTGCAAAGAAGGGACCCGTGGAGGCACCGAGAGACGTGGGAGCGGCCATCTTGAAAGACCCCCGAGACGCTGACTGCGCAGCACCCAAGGCACCCTCGACTCTGTGCTTTGGGGTTTGAGAAGCCCCACAACCGAGCAGCATTTGCACCAAAGATCAGCCCTCCAGCATCTCTACGATCTGCGTGGGGCCCTTTTGCTTTGTGCCATTCGACTCGCCATCCCGGCCGCTTGTCACGTGATCAGCGGCCATCTTGGCGACGAAACCTACGATTTACACTGTGGGTCCGGTTGCTCCAGACCTGCCCTCGCTCCTGTAGAAAGGAGTACCCACTCTGACCTTGCTGGTCCGAGTAATAAGCCTTTTTTACTTTCCCCGTGGCTTGCATTAGCCAAGGCTTGTTTGCTTCAATCGAGTTGCCGACACCGCCATCAGCTAGAGCCTTCGAGGGACAGCTCGTGATCGACTCCTGGACGTCCTTGACCTCTTCGTGTCCACGTGGCTGCAGAGAGAAGCAACACCTCATCACCTGTTTGCACCCGACTTTGCCTGGTTCCAATCTGGTTCCACGGTGGTCACTGGTCAGTGACTTTGAACATTGTCCCCTCTGCTTTCAGGTCTTCACCACTTCAGATCCACCCTTGGATCCACCGGACACTTCTCCTTCACATCGCCTGCAGCATCTTCAGCTTCAAGCGCCAAGAACCTGCGTGTCAAAACCCAACGCCACTTCGACCCTGTGCACCCACTTCCTGTGGGTGAGGTAACATTGCAAAGCCGGTGTCCCTACACTGGTACACACCTCTAGGGTCTGTGTCTTAAGTTTTGTTCCTCTAGGTTCAGCGGAAGTGCCCTTAAACTAACTTTGTGCTTTTTACGCACCATAGACTTTGTATTGAAAAGTGCGTGCATTTTGAACACTGCACCCGAGTCCCGTGGGCCTTTCCCGACTTAGTCATTGCCAGTCTCGAATAGCTCCAGCGATTCCCAAGGCTCTAGGCCTCTTCACTTTCCTCTTGGTATCTCTTATACCACTTTCTTAGTATATGGTTTAGGTGGCCCCTAGGGCTCATCCATATTGTGCAACTTTTGTGTATTTTAAACTGTCTTGTGATTTAACGCTTGTGCTTCTGTGCTCATAAAGAGTCCAGGGGATTTTATAGTTAATAAATCAATATATATTTTCAATATATATCTGTGTGGTGTCCCTTTCATTTGGTATTCAAGGGGGTTGTGTATGGTATAACAGCTGGCTTCACATGCCTTTCAGAGTTTAGCCTAAGACTGCTTTGTCCACGTTACCACTAGGATAACTGGTCTACAAGGTTGAATTACAACCATCATCATAAGGGTTGCTTGGCATGGTACAAAGTGATCACTAGAACTAGTGAGCATTATATACCAGGCCAACTTCTCACATTGGTGAGCAGCGGATTGGGATCTGAGCTTGCTGTTGTTTTACCATTACAATCTTTGAGATTATCATTTGAAAGATCATACAGGTACCTGCTAGGTACATATAAAACAAGACTAGTATACATAAGTTCTACTGAACTTAGTTGTTGTAGAGCAAAGGGAGTAGCACACCCTAGCTACAACTACTAGATAGGTTTAGTAGGTAAACACCAGTGTAGGTAGATTGCAACACATCCACCCACACTAGAGCAATGTCTGGAGCAGAGGGTTCCACTGGGAATGTCTCTGTTGAGAGTGACCCTCCAAGGGCACCATCCAAATTTGCTATTTTTTCCTTTAAGGAATTAAGACAGCTTTGTGTCTTAAGGGGTCTGAAGACAGGGCCATCCCCTACTACAGACCACCTAAGAGAGCTCTTAGACCAGTCTGAGACTCTAAAGCCCTCTAAGGCAAACCCCACAGGGGATGCTGAAGGAGGCCATCCTTCAGAGGATGACACTGTAGACACCCCTGCCCCTATCATCCTAGAAGATGAGGAAGCCTCCACCACTGGAGCTCCTCAAGTAGATGTAGAGGAAGAAGAAGAGGAGGAGGAGGTGGAAAGCAGTGAGTCAGATGATGACAGAGATAGTCAGGTGCTGGTCAGTAGACTGAACCAGGCTAACTTAAGTCAACTTGGGAATGAATCAGGTAACAACCCATTCAGACCCTCAGGTGGACTTAACCAGGGCCATAGGAGGAGGAGGCATCACTCAGGTGAATCCAATACCTCCCATGTCTCTAGAGGCTCTCATGGTCACTCCAGAAAGGAGATGACTAGCCCTCAGAGAAGGGAACATGAGGCCAAAATGAGAGAGGCTGAGCTTAGGATCCAGAGGCAAGAGTTAGAGGTTGCCCTGGCTAAGGAGAAACTTGCTAGAGCAAGACAGCCTAGAGAGAGTGGATTAGGATCCACTGGTGGCAGCACTATCCAGAAGGATAAAGACAGGTCCTTTGATACAAGAAACCTGAGTAAGATTGTGCCCCCCTACAAAGCTGGGGATGACATCCACAAATGGATGACTGCACTTGAGAGAGCCTGCATGGTACAGCAGATCCCTCAGGAGCAGTGGGCAGCAATCCTGTGGCTCTCCTTTGAAGGTAGAGGCAGAGACAGACTCCTCACAGTTAGTGATGAGGATTCTAGAAACTACATGGTCCTGAAGAGTGCTCTGATTGATGGGTTAGGCTTAACCACTGAACAGTACAGGTTAATGTTCAGAGATACCCAGAAGACACAGACTCAGGACTGGTCTGAATTTGTTGAATGTGCCACTAAGGCTCTGGAGGGCTGGTTGCTCGGAAGTAAGGTTACTGACTATACAGGATTGTATAATTTAATTATGAGAGAGCAAATCTTAAGTAATTGTCAAAATCAGCTTCTACATCAGCACCTGGTTGACTCTGATCTGACCTCCCCACAAGAATTGGGTAGGAGGGCAGACAAATGGGTCAGAACCAGGATCAGGCCTAAGAACCAGGGTGGTGACCAAAAGAAAGAGACTACCAAGCCTCAAGAGAAGGGTGGGGATAAAAGTAAGGAAAAGACTTCCCCAGGGCCCCAAAACTCCAAGAATGGGGGTGGGTCCCAAGACACTTCTACATCCCAGAAAAAGCCTTATTGTCATACCTGTAAACAGGTGGGGCATTACAAAACAGATAGCTGTTGTCCCAAGAATGGCAATAAGGAGAATATACCTCCAGGTAAGGCTCCAACACCTCCTGTCACTGTTAGCAGTGGTCCCCCAGGTGGTGGGAGCACCCCCAAGAATTTGGGTGGGTTTACTTTTGGAGGACAGGTGGACTCTGGCCTATCCAGGTCCCCTAACTCAGATACTCTTGTCTATGAGACTGGCATGGGGTTTGCCAATTTCACTGCTTGCCCAAACACTTTGAGCAAGTATAGACAGGAGCCCCTCATCAATGGCTTGAAAGTTGAGGCCTTCAGAGACACAGGGGCTAGCATCACCATGGTGGCTGAATGTCTAGTCCCCTCAAGGCAACTTTTACCTGATGCCAAATATCAGGTGACAAACATTGATGGCATAGAATCCAATCATCCCATGGCAGTAGTCAATCTTAGCTGGGGAGGTGTCACTGGCCCAAAGAGAGTGGCAGTGTCAGCAAACTTGCCTGTAGATTGCCTACTGGGTAATGATTTGGAAATCTCAGCCTGGGCTGAGGTTGAACAGCAAACCCATTCTAGAATGGTAAATCTCCATGGAAAGGTTAGTGGGGCTGTGATGGCTACAGCCCCAATCCAAGATGTCCTTCCTGAAAAGGTTGGGAGGGCTGAGCAAACCTCAGCCCCATCTTTAGATAACCTCCCTCCTGCAAAGAGTAGCAGGGCTGTACTAGTAACAGCCCATACCCAAACTGAGTCTCCTCCTGAAAAGGTTGGTGGGGCTGTGATGGCCACAGCCCAAACTCAAACTGATACATGGGTAGTGAAGCCTGAAATGATGGATCACTCCACCCAAACAGAGAGCATTGAGGAGGAAGAGAAATCTCCCTCCCACCAGACTTTAGGAAAGGATCAGCCTCCTCAGGGAACTGATCTTACCCCTGATGAAGGAACTGTCCCAGAGATTGTTAGGCCTGGCCTAACAGAGCCTCTGATGGCAGTGGACCCTTCTCAGGTGGGACCCAGTCTGAAGCAGGTAACCTGCCCCTCTCTACCTTGCCTTACTCAGCCCAGGGCTGCAGAGGACAAGAAGGACAGTGAGACCCAAAGGGCCCCCTGTCAAATAAAGCACCCCCATCAACAGATTAGGGGCACCGAAACTAGTAGCCCTAGTGAGGTGCAAACTTTAAAAACTCCTGAGGGATCCCCCTTAAAAGTAGTTAGGGACCTCCCCCAGATGGATATTGTTGGGCACAGCCAAACCTGGGACCCTAAGGGCCCAAACCTGAACTGTCCCTCCAGTAAGCCAAACAGAGGGACCCAGCCTCCAGCTTTAGGTAGCCAGAGGTTGACCCTGAGAGCACAGTGCAACTCAGTCAGAGAAAGAAAGGCACACATGGTGGAGAGTGATTGGAGGAAGCTGAGCCCTACAGAGGAAACTCACTTCAGTACTCCATCTCAACACCAGCCTTTGACTTTGCAAAGACACACCACAGGTAGAGATTCCCTATGGTGGAGACCCTCAGATACCCTTAGGGTGAGGGATTGCTTAGTGGACCATGAGACAGGGGGTTACCAAGCCAGAGCTGGTACTTCCTTATATGGCCACTTAGGCAATATAGGCTTACCTGGTCAAGGATAGCCTTATCTCCTTTCGTTTGGGGGGGGGTTATGTAGGAAGGTGGATATCTGACTATGGTTACCCCCAAACTTTTTGCCTGGTGTTTAGCTGGTTTTTGACTTAGTTGGCCTGGGATCCTGCTATTCAGGGCCCCAGGCTGATTGCTCTCTCCTTAAAATGGACTCCATGTACCTTAGGTGCATAACACAATTGGAATTGGTTCACCTTATAGGCCCCTGTAACAGTGTACCATAGGTACCCAGGGCATAGGTGTAGCCAAGGCCTACCAGGGGCTGCAGCATGTATTGTGCCACCCCTGGCCTGGCCTCCATATTTGACACAACTGGCTGATCACTCAGCTGGGGTAAGTTGGTGTAATCACCTCTTACTTAGGTACAGTATGCCTGTGCCTAACCCTAAACTGGACACATATGTTCCTATCAGCCACTCCTATGGAAGGCCTCATCAATCCTGGAGGCAGAGTGCTTGGAAATATGTGAGATGGTGCTCTAGCATGAGCTGAGCCTGTCTGCAGCTGTCGGGAACCACTCCCTAAGCTGTTCCGGGATATTGCCATACCATATACTCTTAAGTGCATTATAATCCTCGCGGTTAAATGCTAACTTTGGTTTGGCTTTATCAAAACATGTCGAGTAAGGTGTCATACGAATTGGAATACTATCCCCTCGCCAATTCTGGCGACGGGGATAGCATTCCACCCTTCTAGAGGGACACGACATGTGCGTAGCCTTAACCCCGGTTAAAGTTAAACAGAGCCTCAGCTTCACAAAATGGACGCTGCCACCACAGACACAAGTCTGGCCTCCTGCTGCTGACCGAAACTCGGCAGATGGTGGCCTGGACAAAGGGTTTCCTGCCTTGGGAGGTGCGAGCACCACCCCAGACAGGATTTTGTGTATTAGGTAGGACAGGGCTGAAAAGAATCAGACATGCCCGGGGCACACAAGGTGTCCCCGTGCATAGGCCAGCCCAAACCGGTTCTGGGGCCTTCCAGCCCCAGTCCTGGCGCGGAGCTGGACAAAGGAAAGGGGGTGTAACCGCCCCCCTTCCTGGTTCCTCCCAGAGGAGGGACCTAGTAGGTGATCCACCCCCTAGATTGGAATAAGAGGGGGAGCAGTGCCATTGCACAGCAGATCATCCTGAAATCAACTTTAAACAAGAAGAAGACTGGACTTCGACATTCTGCTGCACAGAAGACTGAAGAGAATCTCCCTAGTGGCCTAGGAGGGGCCACCCTGTGAACACAGGCATCACCCAGCACCTCGACGTCTGCTTTGCCGCCGCCTCCCGCCGGAGCCCGAGCCCAGAGCCTGACAAGACCCAGCTTCCCAGACTTCTCACAGCCCGATCCACAGTCCCTGCAAAGAAGGGACCCGTGGAGGCACCGAGAGACGTGGGAGCGGCCATCTTGAAAGACCCCCGAGACGCTGACTGCGCAGCACCCAAGGCACCCTCGACTCTGTGCTTTGGGGTTTGAGAAGCCCCACAACCGAGCAGCATTTGCACCAAAGATCAGCCCTCCAGCATCTCTACGATCTGCGTGGGGCCCTTTTGCTTTGTGCCATTCGACTCGCCATCCCGGCCGCTTGTCACGTGATCAGCGGCCATCTTGGCGACGAAACCTACGATTTACACTGTGGGTCCGGTTGCTCCAGACCTGCCCTCGCTCCTGTAGAAAGGAGTACCCACTCTGACCTTGCTGGTCCGAGTAATAAGCCTTTTTTACTTTCCCCGTGGCTTGCATTAGCCAAGGCTTGTTTGCTTCAATCGAGTTGCCGACACCGCCATCAGCTAGAGCCTTCGAGGGACAGCTCGTGATCGACTCCTGGACGTCCTTGACCTCTTCGTGTCCACGTGGCTGCAGAGAGAAGCAACACCTCATCACCTGTTTGCACCCGACTTTGCCTGGTTCCAATCTGGTTCCACGGTGGTCACTGGTCAGTGACTTTGAACATTGTCCCCTCTGCTTTCAGGTCTTCACCACTTCAGATCCACCCTTGGATCCACCGGACACTTCTCCTTCACATCGCCTGCAGCATCTTCAGCTTCAAGCGCCAAGAACCTGCGTGTCAAAACCCAACGCCACTTCGACCCTGTGCACCCACTTCCTGTGGGTGAGGTAACATTGCAAAGCCGGTGTCCCTACACTGGTACACACCTCTAGGGTCTGTGTCTTAAGTTTTGTTCCTCTAGGTTCAGCGGAAGTGCCCTTAAACTAACTTTGTGCTTTTTACGCACCATAGACTTTGTATTGAAAAGTGCGTGCATTTTGAACACTGCACCCGAGTCCCGTGGGCCTTTCCCGACTTAGTCATTGCCAGTCTCGAATAGCTCCAGCGATTCCCAAGGCTCTAGGCCTCTTCACTTTCCTCTTGGTATCTCTTATACCACTTTCTTAGTATATGGTTTAGGTGGCCCCTAGGGCTCATCCATATTGTGCAACTTTTGTGTATTTTAAACTGTCTTGTGATTTAACGCTTGTGCTTCTGTGCTCATAAAGAGTCCAGGGGATTTTATAGTTAATAAATCAATATATATTTTCAATATATATCTGTGTGGTGTCCCTTTCATTTGGTATTCAAGGGGGTTGTGTATGGTATAACAGCTGGCTTCACATGCCTTTCAGAGTTTAGCCTAAGACTGCTTTGTCCACGTTACCACTAGGATAACTGGTCTACAAGGTTGAATTACAACCATCATCATAAGGGTTGCTTGGCATGGTACAAAGTGATCACTAGAACTAGTGAGCATTATATACCAGGCCAACTTCTCACAGGCCACAATCCAGAAACACAATTAAAACTTTAAAGAAATCAGTATTGTCATGTACAAAACAGAAGGTCTCACTGTACTATCGTTGAATGTCAGGGCCGGAATCGGAACTGAAAGCAGCCCTAGCAAATCTTGTCAAACCAGGCCCCGTACAGTGCATAGCCAGTGCAGCAAGAGAGCTTGACAAAAAAAGGGGGGCTTTGGAAGGGTTCTCCCCCCAAGAAAATTTGGGGAAAAGTGATGCATTCTTCAACTCATTTGTCACTATATATTTCATTGTATTCGCTTTTAAAGCATAGTAAATGATGACCTTACTATGCACCAGTAAACAACAATCTTTGTTATGGGTTCTTCAATGATTCCCTCACAATCACCCTCCAACAGTGCCTCTCAGCTCTCCATAAACCCTCTCTAACATGGATTTCATTTATTTTATAGTACCTCTCATACGGGTGTAGGGTGTTGGAGCACTTTACATCACACACCTACAGAGACAATGAATCATACATGTGGAAATCAGTGTATAGAAAATGATACAGAAGGCAAAGGGGACTAACTACAAGGTGGAGAGTCCACTTACCATCCATATTGGTAGGCACTTTTTAAGCATGCTTGGTCTGGAGATGACCAAACTCAAGATCCAACACATAACAAAGTGCTTAGGGTTGACTTTAATAAGAAGAATTTATTTCAACCCAAACCAACCTTTTCTAGCAACATTAGGATAATGAAATACTGGGAAAAAACATAACTTTCTAACCTGTGCCATGCAGCTTGCATGCAGCTCTTTGATGGTAGTTCATAGTTCACTGTGCTAGATTAGGATTGCAAATTATGAACTGTGAAGTAACAAATTACTCTCTGTGACAAAAGAAGTAACCCACTGAACTATGCACATAAAATATTGCTTTTTGATATGCATGGTACGTGTTCTTTGCAGTACGTACAATAACCCTCCGAGCTACCTTAGATGAGTCAAAATTGCAACAAGACAAAACTCCCAGCTTTCTCCAGCAGATCCATTAATCACCAGATTTAAGGGCACTTTTAATGGTGCCCAAAAACAGCTAAATATACAAGGAACTTTGCATTGCTCTTAAAACTACTGCACTGCTAAAAAACTGGCTCTAACTAACAAAACCAACCCCCCACCCTTCCAGCCTCCCAGAGAAATGCCCAATGCCCGGCAGCACGTCCAGTCCAGCCTTGTTGAAGGTACAGTGTGAATTGCGATGTCCATTTGAAACCATAGAATACTGATTAAATATATTTTTCCCCTGGTAGTCAATTTTAACTCGCATATCGCCGCACTGCACTACACAGTCACTACACTGCATCATGCTTCACTGATCTTAGGTGATCAAGTGTTGTATTACATTTAAAACATCTGTGAGCTCCTCCTTTTACACTAGCAAGGAGTTGTAGCTCCTTGGTTGCACTAGTGTGCAGCCGAGAGGAGGTCCCCAAATGATGAAGCATGCCACTTTGGTGGGTGATGGGAATCCATCCTCTTAAATGAGAATCCTATTATGTTGATTATCTCCTGCCTTATGCACTCTGTAATGTTGGTCTAAATGCTTCTTTCCTTGTTCTGGACCTGCAGATTTTTTTGTTGTTGTCATATAGGGGTACGCCCTTCGGTCGTTACAAGTTTGAGACATCTGACACTGTAGGCTTTGCTGTGTGTTTGTTTTGCATCACCTTGAAAAAACACACACATTTGCAGATTGTGAAAGAAAAAAAAAAACATATTCCAGTACTCAGAGTTGAAGCACTGCTGAAGTAAGATCACTTTTCTTAATTTGTTGAGGAACTCGGGTGTGAAAGGGAAATACAATGACTCAGGGCTGTGGGTGACTGACCAAAGCACACCGTGCAGAGTAGTGTTTTCAAACTGCTGAATAATAAACATTAACATAGCGATGGTGGAAGTGAGAAAGGGCAAGCAATGATGGATGGAAGGGGCAAGGAAGGACAGGGTAAGCAGTGATGACGGAGGCAGTGGAAGGACTGGTCAGGCAGCGAAGCGGGAAGGTGTTTGTGGGACGGGCGCACAAGTTGCAGTTAGTGAAAGAAAATTGTGAACACTATTCAGGCACTCAGATTTAAAGAGTGTGAAAGAAGCACTACTGAAGTGAGATCACTTTTCTTCCTTTGTTGGTATCTCGGTTGTGAAAGGGAAATGCAATGACTCGGGCTGTGGGTGACTTACCTTAGCACACTGTGTGGTGTACTGGATTCAAGCTCAGGAAATCCTGCTGTACAATTCATCAGCAGCACTAAATAATAATAGGCAATAACAAGCAGCGTTGTGGGAATAACATGAATCAAGCAATGATGGATGGAGGGGGCAAGCTTCTTCCACCTCAAGATCAATGATATCTACAACAGCAGTAACAGCCTTGATACCCAATACCCTCTCACCCCACTCGCAACCACCGCAACCATTGACACTGGACCCCAGCAGACCCTGCTCAGTTGGACTCCCCTCATCACTGATGAAACCCTCAAAATCATGAAGAGCATCCACTCCAGAGCATCCTCAGACCCCTGCCTGCACCACATCTTCAACAAACCCGGCACCTCTTGTGAGAAGTTGGCCTGGTATATAATGCTCACTAATTCTTAGTGATCACTTTGTACCATGCCAAGCAACCCTTATGAGGATGGTTGTAATTCAACCTTGTAGACCAGTTACCCTAGTGGTAACGTGGACAAAGCAGTCTTAGGCTAAACTCTGAAAGGCATGTGAAGCCAGCTGTTATACCATACACAACCCCCTTGAATACCAAATGAAAGGGACACCACACAGATATATTGAAAATATATATTGATTTATTAACTATAAAATCCCCTGGACTCTTTATGAGCACAGAAGCACAAGCGTTAAATCACAAGACAGTTTAAAATACACAAAAGTTGCACAATATGGATGAGCCCTAGGGGCCACCTAAACCATATACTAAGAAAGTGGTATAAGAGATACCAAGAGGAAAGTGAAGAGGCCTAGGGCCTTGGGAATCGCTGGAGCTATTCGAGACTGGCAATGACTAAGTCGGGAAAGGCCCACGGGACTCGGGTGCAGTGTTCAAAGTGCACACACTTTTCAATACAAAGTCTATGGTGCGTAAAAAGCACAAAGTTAGAAAGTTAGGAACCTTCCGAGTGACCCACGGAGTTAAAACTTAAGACACAGGCCCTTGAGATGTGTACCAATGCAGGAGCACTGGCGGAGCTGAGTTACCTCACCCACAGGAAGCGGGTGCACAGGGTCGAAGTAGTGTCGGGTTTCGTCACGCCGGGCGATGGTGCTTGGAGCTGAAGATGCTGCAGGCGGCTCGATGAGAAGAGTTCCGGTGGATCCAAGGGTGGATCTGAAGATGTGAAGACCTGAAAGCAGAGGGGACAATGTTCAAAGTCACTAGCCAGTGACTACCGTGGAACCAGGTTGGAACCAGGCGATGTCGGGTGCAAACAGGCGTTGTCGGGTAGCTTCTTTCTGCAGCCACGTGGATACCCGGGGTCGAGGACGTCCAGGAGTCGGTCACGAGCTGTCCCACGCAGGCTTCTCGCTGTTGGCGGTGTCGGCACCTCGATCGGAGCAAACAGGCCTTGGCAAAGGCAAGCCAGGCAGAAGTTGAAAGATGCTTAACACTCGGACCAGCAAGGTCAGAGCGGGTGCTCCTTTTTACAGGAGCTTGGGTAGGTCTGGAGCAACCAGACCTGCTGTGTAAATCTTCGGTTTCGTCGCCAAGATGGCCGCTGACCACGTGGCTAGTGGCCGGGATGGCGCGTCGAGTGGCACAATGCAAAAGGGCCCCACGCAGATCGTGGAGATGCTGGAGGGCTGGTCTTCGGTGCAAGGGCTGCTCGGTGGTGGGGGTTCTCAATCCCCAAAGCACAACGTCGAGGATGCCTCAGAAGCTGCGCAGTCAGCTTTTCGAGTGTCTTCCAAGAGGTCCGGTCCCACGTCACTCGGTGCCTCCACGGGTCCCTTCTTTGCAGGGACTGTGGATCGGGCTCTGAGAGGTCTGGGAGTCTGGTTCTTGTCGGGCTCTGGGCTCGGTCTCCGGCGGGAGGCGGCGGCAAAGCAGACGTCGAGTTGCTGGTTGGTACCTGTGTTCACAGGGTGGCCACTCCTAGGCCACAAGGGAGATTCTCTTCAGTCTTCTGTGCAGCAGAATGTCGAAGTCCAGTCTTCTTCTTCGTGTAAAGTTGATTCAGGATGATCTGCTGTGCAATGGCACTGCTCCCTCTCTTATTCCCAATCTGAGGGGTGGATCACCTACTAGGTCCCTCCTCTGGGAGGAACCAGGAAGGGGGGCGGTTACACCCCCTTTCCTTTGTCTAGTTCCGCGCCAGGCCTGGGTCTGGAAAGTCCCAGGACCGGTTTGGACTGGCCTATGCACGGGGACACCTTGTGTGCCCCGGGCATGTCTGATTCTATTCAGCCCTGTCCTACCCAATACACAAAATCCTGTCTGGGGTGGTGCTCGCACCTCCCAAGGCAGGAAACCCTTTGTCCAGGCCACCATCTGCCGAGTTTCGGTCAGCAGCAGGAGGCCAGACTCGTGTCTGTGGTGGCAGCATCCATTTTGTGATGCTGAGGCTCTGTTTAACTTTAACCGGGGTTAAGGCTACACACATGTCGTGTCCCTCTAGAAGGGTGGAATGCTATCCCCGTTGCCAGAATTGGCGAGGGGATAGTATTCCAATTCGTATGACACCTTACTCGACATGTTTTGATAAAGCCAAACCAAAGATAGCAAATAACCGCGAGGATTATAATGCACTTAAGAGTATATGGTATGGCAATATCCCGGAACAGCTTAGGGAGGGGTTCCCGACAGCTGCAGACAGGTTCAGCTCATGCTAGAGCACCATCTCACATATTTCCAAGCACTCTGCCTCCAGGATTGATGAGGCCTTCCATAGGAGTGGCTGATAGGAACATATGTGTCCAGTTTAGGGTTAGGCACAGACAATGTACCTGTACCATTCAAGCAAGCCGGGCCGAAGACGGCTGAAATGCCAGAAACCGGTCCCCGGTAGCTTGTTTCCTTCCCAGTGTAAGAATTGGCTTTTGTAGTTTGGTTTGCCCTGTTCCCATCATGCACTGGGACAGGAACAGACTAATTTGCATACAGCCAGGTTCTGAAACTGGGATGGTGCAGTGAGCTAAAAAACGGTGTTGGATCTAGCCCTGATCTCTTGACTGGGTGAGAGTATTCTGTTTAATTCAGAGACTCTGTCCCTCACCACCCCTTGTTGTAAACAGTTTAGGGTTAGGCACAGACATACTGTACCTAAGTAAGAGGTGGTTACACCAACTTACCCCAGCTGAGTGATCAGCCAGTTGTGTCAAATATGGAGGCCAGGCCAGGGGTGGCATAATACATGCTGCAGCCCCTGGTAGGCCTTGGATACACCTATGCCCTGGGCACCTAGGGTGCACTATTACAGGGGCTCATAAGGTGAACCAGTTCCAATTCGTAATGCACCTAGAGTGCATTGGCAGTAATTTAGAGAGAGAACAGCAGGCTGTGGGTCTGATTAGCAGGCCCACAGCCACATTAAGTCAGAAACCAGTGAAGCAAAAAGCAAAAATTTGGGGTGACCATAGGATAGCAGACCCTACTCTCCTACATAACCCCCCCCCCCCAAGGCAGGGACATTAGACTAACCTTGACCAGTTGTGTCTTCATGTTCTAAGTGGAAGTACCTGGAGAGACCATCTGCGTTGCCATGGTCAGTCCCTGGGCGGTGCTCCACTGTAAAGTCCATCCCCTGTAGGGAAATGGACCACCTGAGTAGTTTGGGGTTTTCACCCTTCATCTGATTAAGCCATAGGAGGGGCTTATGGTCGGTCTGAATCTTGAAGTGAGTGCCAAATAAGTATGGTCTCAACTTCTTCAGGGCCCACACCACAGCAAAGGCCTCCCTCTCTATAGCTGACCAACGTTTCTCTCTGGGGGTCAGCCTTCTGCTAATGAAAGCAATGGGCTGGTCCTGGCCATCTACATTAAGCTGTGAAAGCACTGCTCCCACTCCCAACTCAGAAGCATCTGTTTGGACAATGAACTCTCTTGAGTAGTCAGGACTCTTCAGGATAGGTGCAGAGCACATGGCCTTCTTCAGGTCATCAAATGCCTTTTGACAGATTTCTGTCCACTGAACCTTTTTGGGCATCTTCTTAGATGTCAGATCATTAAGAGGAGTCACAATGGACCCATAGTTCTTAACAAACTTCCTGTAGTACCCAGTCAGGCCCAAGAAAGCTCTGACCTGAGTCTGGGTAGTTGGAGGGGACCAGTCCTTGATGGTCTGGATCTTACTCTCCAGTGGTTGAACTTGGCCTCCACCTACAAGGTGGCCCAGGTATACAACCTTACTCTGCCCTATCTGGCACTTTGGTGCCTTGATAGTGAGGCCTGCCTTCTGCAGAGCCTCAAGCACTTCCTTCAGGTGGACCAGGTGATCCTCCCAGGTGGAGCTAAAGACAGCAATATCGTCCAGATAAGCTGCACAAAAGTCATCCAACCCAGTGAGGACTTGATTCACCAACCTTTGGAAGGTGGCAGGTGCATTTTTCAAACCAAAGGGCATCACCACAAACTGATAATGCCCACTAGGGGTAGAAAATGCTGTCTTGGCTTTAGACTCCTCAGCTAACCTGATTTGCCAGTAGCCAGCTGTCAAGTCAAATGTGCTCAAATATTTGGCAGAAGCCAACTTGTCAATGAGCTCATCTGCCCTTGGAATAGGGTGTGCATCTGTCCTGGTGACAGCATTGAGTCCTCTGTAATCCACACAGAACCTCATCTCTCTCTTGCCATCTTTGGTGTGAGGTTTGGGGACCAGAACCACTGGGCTAGCCCAGGGGCTCTCTGAAGGCTCAATGACACCTAATTCCAGCATCTTTTGCACCTCAGTCTTTATACAGTCCCTGACGTGGTCAGGTTGCCTGTAAATTTTGCTTTTTACAGGAAGACTGTCACCAGTGTCCACCACATGTGTACACCAGTTAGTCTGACTGGGTGTCAATGAGAACATATGCCTGTGTGCCTGTAGAACTTGTCTGCAGTCGTGTTGCTGATGTTCAGTGAGGCTGCCACCTAAGGCCACACCATCAACTGAGCCATCCTCAGGGTTCTGAGTGAGCAGGTCTGGGAGAGGGTCACTCTCTTCCTCCTGTCCCTCATCTGTAGCCATGAGCAAGCCCATGTCTGCCCTGCTGACATATGCCTTCAATCTGTTCACATGGAGCACCCTGTGGGGGCTCCTGGGAGTTCCTAGGTCCACCAAGTAGGTAACCTCTCCCTTCTTCTCCAGAATTGTATGGGGTCCAGACCATTTGTCTTGGAGTGCTGCTGGGGCCACTGGCTCCAACACCCATACCTTCTGTCCAGGCTGAAATTCAACAAGGACAGCCTTTTGGTCATGCCAAGCTTTTTGTAATTCTTGGCTAGCCTCAAGGTTTTTGGATGCCTTTTCCATGTACTCTGCCATCCTGGAGCGGAGACCAAGTACATAGTCCACTATGTCCTGTTTAGGCTTTTTGAGAGGTAACTCCCATCCTTCCTTCACTAGACACAGGGGTCCTCTTACAGGGTGCCCAAACAACAATTCAAAGGGGCTGAAGCCAACCCCCTTTTGTGGGACCTCTCTGTAAGCGAACAAAAGGCAGGGCAGAAGGATGTCCCATCTTCGCCTGAGCTTTTCAGGTAATCCTTTAATCATGCCCTTTAGGGTCTTGTTAAATCTCTCAACAAGCCCATTGCATTGTGGGTGATAGGGAGTGGTGAACTTGTAGTTGACACCACATTCCTTCCACATAGCTGTCAAATATCCAGACATGAAGTTGGCACCTCTATCTGATATTACCTCCTTAGGAAACCCCACTCTGGAGAAAACTCCAAGTAAGGCCCTGGCCACAACAGGAGCTGTTGTGGTCCTAAGTGGAATTGCCTCTGGGTACCTGGTGGCATGATCCACTACCACCAGTATGAATCTGTGCCCAGATGCTGTAGGGGGATCCATTGGACCAACAATATCAATCCCCACTCTTTCAAAGGGAACCCCCACCACAGGTAGTGGTATTAGGGGGGCCTTTGTTGTTCCACCTGCTTTACCACTGGCTTGGCAGGTTTCACAGGAGCGACAAAACTCCTTGGTGTCTTCAGACATGTGAGGCCAGTGAAAGTGAGGGACAAGCCTGTCCCAGGTCTTGTTCTGGCCTAGGTGTCCTGCTAAAGGAATATCATGGGCCAAGGTGAGTAGGAAGCCCCTAAATTGCAGAGGTATAACCAACCTCCTGGTAGCACCAGGATTGGGGTCTCTAGCCTCTGAATAAAGGAGTCCATCGTCCCAATATACTTTATGGGCACCTTGAGCATTCCCAGCAGCCTCAGCAGCAGCCTGCTGTCTGAGGGATTTAAGAGAAGGACAGGTTAACTGAGCCTGCCCCAAGTCTGCCCTAGAAGGTCCCCCTGTCCCCAGAAACTCAACCTGATCAGGTTCAAGTTCTTCAGGGACAGTTCCTTCAGGGGTCTCAAGATCAGTTTCCTGTGAAGCCTGATCCTCACTTGTAGGCAGTTGGGAAGGCGCAGCCTTAACCCTCCTGTTCTTCTTCTTGGGAGGTACTTGGTCCATTGTTCCAGGATCCAAGACCTGAGGTTCAGAGAGGCACTCTTTGGCCTGTGACCTGGTCACAGCAAGGACATGTGATGATATCCCTAACATCTCTGCATGAGTCCTGTACTCAACTTCTGACCATAGAGAGTTCTCCAGGTCATTGCCCAACAAACATTCTACTGGGAGATCAGCACTAACCACAACTTTCTTTAGGCCAGTTACCCCTCCCCAGGAAAAGTTAACAAGTGCCACACTATGTGTAGTAGTGACATTGCTGGCATTGGTCACCAGGTAATCATCGCCTGGCATGTATTGTCCAGGGTCCACAAAGTTAGGTGTCACCATAGTGACACTGGCACATGTGTCCCTGTAAGCTTGAGCCACTTTATTGTTAATCAAAGGTGTCTGTCTGTATTTGCCCAAGTTACTGGGACTTATGTCAGGGGTCAAATCTATGTCCCCTTCACAAACCAGAACAGCCTGTGTAAGGGTTCTGACTAGGTCAGAATCTCCTTCAGTTCCCAAAGTGATACCCACTAATCCCTTGGCTTGAGGACCAGCACTGCTAACTGTACTAGTGGGTGCAGGTGCCTTAGGGGCTGCAGTGCTGGGGGCTCCACCCTTTTTACACTCACTTGTCCAGTGAGAGGTGTTCTTACAAGTTTTACACCAGGGTTTCTTCTGACCTTCTTTCTTCTTCTTCTTGGAAGTTTGGGACCCACCCTCTGTCTCAGTTTGGGGCCCTGTTGAAGACTTCTGGTCTTTAGCTTTCTGCTCCCCACCCTTCTGGTCTGTTTTCTTCTGGTCACCACCCTGGTTCTGGTTCTGGTTCTTTTGCTTAACTCTGGTTCTTACCCATTTATCTGCCCTCTTTCCCAATTCTTGGGGAGAGGTCAAATCTGAGTCAACCAAATGTTGATGCAACTGCTGGTTCTGACAATTATTTAAAATTTGTTCTCTCATCAGCAAATTATACAATCCTTCATAGTCTGTAACCTTGCTTCCCAGCAACCATCCCTCCAGAGCCTTAGTGGCACACTCAACAAATTCAGACCAGTCCTGAGTCTGTGTCTTCTGGGTATCTCTGAACATTAACCTGTACTGTTCAGTGGTTAAGCCTAACCCATCAATCAGAGCACTCTTCAAGACCAGGTAGTTTCTAGAATCCCCATCACTAACTGTGAGGAGTCTGTCTCGGCCTCTACCTTCAAAGGAGAGCCACAAGATTGCTGCCCACTGCTCCTGAGGGATCTGCTGTACTCTGCAGGCTCTCTCCATTGCAGTAATCCATTTATGGATATCATCCCCAGCTTTGTAGGGGGGCACAATCTTACTCAGGTTTCTGTTATCAAAAGACCTGTCTTTATCCTTGTGGATATTGCTGCCACCAGTGGGTTCTATTACCCCACTCTCTCTAGGCTGTCTTGCTCTAGCAAGTTTCTCTTGGGCCAGGGCAATCTCTAACTCTTGTCTCTGGACTCTCAATTCAGCCTCTCTAATTTGAGATTCTCTCAATTTAGTCTCATGTTCCCTTCTCTGAGGGCTAGTCATCCTCCTTCTGGAGTGACCATGAGAACCTCTAGAAGCATGGGAGTTGTCAGAGTCACCTGAGTGAGTCCTTCTCCTCCTAGGCTCCTGGTTAAGTCCACCTGGGGGTCTGAATGGGTTGTTACCTGATTCATTCCCAAGTTGACTTAAGTTAGCCTGGTTCAGTCTACTGACCAGCACCTGACTATCTCTGTCATCATCTGACTCACTGCTTTCCACCTCCTCCTCTTCCTCCTCTTCCTCTACATCTACCTGAGGAGCTCCAGTGGTGGAGGCCTCCTCATCTACCAGGATGATAGGGGCAGGGGTGTCTACAGTGTCATCCTCTGAAGGATGGCCTCCTTCAGCATCCCCTGTGGGGTTTGCCTTAGAGGACTTTAGAGTCTCAGACTGGTCTAAGAGCTCTCTTAGGTGGTCTGTAGTAGGGGAAGGCCCTGTCTTCAGACCCCTTAAGACACAAAGCTGTCTTCATTCCTTAAAGGAAAAAATAGCAAATTTGGATGGTGCCCTTGGAGGGTCACTCTCAACAGGAGTAAGTCCACTGGACCCCTCTGCTCCAGACATTGCTCTAGTGTGGTGGATGTGTTGCAATCTACCTACACTGGTGTTTACCTACTAAACCTATCTAGTAGTTGTAGCTAGGGTGTGCTACTCCCTTTGCTCTACAACAACTAAGTTCAGTAGAACTTAAGTATACTAGTCTTGTTTTATATGTACCTAGCAGGTACCTGTATGATCTTTCAAATGATAATCTCAAAGATTGTAATGGTAAAACAACAGCAAGCTCAGATCCCAATCCGCTGCTCACCAATGTGAGAAGTTGGCCTGGTATATAATGCTCACTAATTCTTAGTGATCACTTTGTACCATGCCAAGCAACCCTTATGATGATGGTTGTAATTCAACCTTGTAGACCAGTTATCCTAGTGGTAACGTGGACAAAGCAGTCTTAGGCTAAACTCTGAAAGGCATGTGAAGCCAGCTGTTATACCATACACAACCCCCTTGAATACCAAATGAAAGGGACACCACACAGATATATTGAAAATATATATTGATTTATTAACTATAAAATCCCCTGGACTCTTTATGAGCACAGAAGCACAAGCGTTAAATCACAAGACAGTTTAAAATACACAAAAGTTGCACAATATGGATGAGCCCTAGGGGCCACCTAAACCATATACTAAGAAAGTGGTATAAGAGATACCAAGAGGAAAGTGAAGAGGCCTAGGGCCTTGGGAATCGCTGGAGCTATTCGAGACTGGCAATGACTAAGTCGGGAAAGGCCCACGGGACTCGGGTGCAGTGTTCAAAGTGCACGCACTTTTCAATACAAAGTCTATGGTGCGTAAAAAGCACAAAGTTAGAAAGTTAGGAACCTTCCGAGTGACCTACGGAGTTAAAACTTAAGACACAGGCCCTTGAGATGTGTACCAATGCAGGAGCACTGGCGGAGCTGAGTTACCTCACCCACAGGAAGCGGGTGCACAGGGTCGAAGTAGTGTCGGGTTTCGTCACGCCGGTCGATGGTGCTTGGAGCTGAAGATGCTGCAGGCGGCTCGATGAGAAGAGTTCCGGTAGATCCAAGGGTGGATCTGAAGATGTGAAGACCTGAAAGCAGAGGGGACAATGTTCAAAGTCACTAGCCAGTGACTACCGTGGAACCAGGTTGGAACCAGGCGATGTCGGGTGCAAACAGGCGTTGTCGGGTAGCTTCTTTCTGCAGCCACGTGGATACCCGGGGTCGAGGACGTCCAGGAGTCAGTCACGAGCTGTCCCACGGAGGCTTCTCGCTGTTGGCGGTGTCGGCACCTCGATCGGAGCAAACAGGCCTTGGCAAAGGCAAGCCAGGCAGAAGTTGAAAGATGCTTAACACTCGGACCAGCAAGGTCAGAGCGGGTGCTCCTTTTTACAGGAGCTTGGGTAGGTCTGGAGCAACCAGACCTGCTGTGTAAATCTTCGGTTTCGTCGCCAAGATGGCCGCTGACCACGTGGCTAGTGGCCGGGATGGCGCGTCGAGTGGCACAATGCAAAAGGGCCCCACGCAGATCGTGGAGATGCTGGAGGGCTGGTCTTCGGTGCAAGGGCTGCTCGGTGATGGGGGTTCTCAATCCCCAAAGCACAACGTCGAGGATGCCTCAGAAGCTGCGCAGTCAGCTTTTCGAGTGTCTTCCAAGAGGTCCGGTCCCACGTCACTCGGTGCCTCCACGGGTCCCTTCTTTGCAGGGACTGTGGATCGGGCTCTGAGAGGTCTGGGAGTCTGGTTCTTGTCGGGCTCTGGGCTCGGTCTCCGGCGGGAGGCGGCGGCAAAGCAGACGTCGAGTTGCTGGTTGGTACCTGTGTTCACAGGGTGGCCACTCCTAGGCCACAAGGGAGATTCTCTTCAGTCTTCTGTGCAGCAGAATGTCGAAGTCCAGTCTTCTTCTTCGTGTAAAGTTGATTCAGGATGATCTGCTGTGCAATGGCACTGCTCCCTCTCTTATTCCCAATCTGAGGGGTGGATCACCTACTAGGTCCCTCCTCTGGGAGGAACCAGGAAGGGGGGCGGTTACACCCCCTTTCCTTTGTCTAGTTCCGTGCCAGGCCTGGGTCTGGAAAGTCCCAGGACCGGTTTGGACTGGCCTATGCACGGGGACACCTTGTGTGCCCCGGGCATGTCTGATTCTATTCAGCCCTGTCCTACCCAATACACAAAATCCTGTCTGGGGTGGTGCTCGCACCTCCCAAGGCAGGAAACCCTTTGTCCAGGCCACCATCTGCCGAGTTTCGGTCAGCAGCAGGAGGCCAGACTCGTGTCTGTGGTGGCAGCATCCATTTTGTGATGCTGAGGCTCTGTTTAACTTTAACCGGGGTTAAGGCTACACACATGTCGTGTCCCTCTAGAAGGGTGGAATGCTATCCCCGTCGCCAGAATTGGCGAGGGGATAGTATTCCAATTCGTATGACACCTTACTCGACATGTTTTGATAAAGCCAAACCAAAGATAGCAAATAACCGCGAGGATTATAATGCACTTAAGAGTATATGGTATGGCAATATCCCGGAACAGCTTAGGGAGGGGTTCCCGACAGCTGCAGACAGGTTCAGCTCATGCTAGAGCACCATCTCACATATTTCCAATCACTCTGCCTCCAGGATTGATGAGGCCTTCCATAGGAGTGGCTGATAGGAACATATGTGTCCAGTTTAGGGTTAGGCACAGACATACTGTACCTAAGTAAGAGGTGGTTACACCAACTTACCCCAGCTGAGTGATCAGCCAGTTGTGTCAAATATGGAGGCCAGGCCAGGGGTGGCATAATACATGCTGCAGCCCCTGGTAGGCCTTGGATACACCTATGCCCTGGGCACCTAGGGTGCACTATTACAGGGGCTCATAAGGTGAACCAGTTCCAATTCGTAATGCACCTAGAGTGCATTGGCAGTAATTTAGAGAGAGAACAGCAGGCTGTGGGTCTGATTAGCAGGCCCACAGCCACATTAAGTCAGACACCAGTGAAGCAAAAAGCAAAAATTTGGGGTGACCATAGGATAGCAGACCCTACTCTCCTACATAACCCCCCCCCCAAACGCAGGGACATTAGACTAACCTTGACCAGTTGTGTCTTCATGTTCTAAGTGGAAGTACCTGGAGAGACCATCTGCGTTGCCATGGTCAGTCCCTGGGCGGTGCTCCACTGTAAAGTCCATCCCCTGTAGGGAAATGGACCACCTGAGTAGTTTGGGGTTTTCACCCTTCATCTGATTAAGCCATAGGAGGGGCTTTTGGTCGGTCTGAATCTTGAAGTGAGTGCCAAATAAGTATGGTCTCAACTTCTTCAGGGCCCACACCACAGCAAAGGCCTCCCTCTCTATAGCTGACCAACGTTTCTCTCTGGGGGTCAGCCTTCTGCTAATGAAAGCAATGGGCTGGTCCTGGCCATCTACATTAAGCTGTGAAAGCACTGCTCCCACTCCCAACTCAGAAGCATCTGTTTGGACAATGAACTCTCTTGAGTAGTCAGGACTCTTCAGGATAGGTGCAGAGCACATGGCCTTCTTCAGGTCATCAAATGCCTTTTGACAGATTTCTGTCCACTGAACCTTTTTGGGCATCTTCTTAGATGTCAGATCATTAAGAGGAGTCACAATGGACCCATAGTTCTTAACAAACTTCCTGTAGTACCCAGTCAGGCCCAAGAAAGCTCTGACCTGAGTCTGGGTAGTTGGAGGGGACCAGTCCTTGATGGTCTGGATCTTACTCTCCAGTGGTTGAACTTGGCCTCCACCTACAAGGTGGCCCAGGTATACAACCTTACTCTGCCCTATCTGGCACTTTGGTGCCTTGATAGTGAGGCCTGCCTTCTGCAGAGCCTCAAGCACTTCCTTCAGGTGGACCAGGTGATCCTCCCAGGTGGAGCTAAAGACAGCAATATCGTCCAGATAAGCTGCACAAAAGTCATCCAACCCAGTGAGGACTTGATTCACCAACCTTTGGAAGGTGGCAGGTGCATTTTTCAAACCAAAGGGCATCACCACAAACTGATAATGCCCACTAGGGGTAGAAAATGCTGTCTTGGCTTTAGACTCCTCAGCTAACCTGATTTGCCAGTAGCCAGCTGTCAAGTCAAATGTGCTCAAATATTTGGCAGAAGCCAACTTGTCAATGAGCTCATCTGCCCTTGGAATAGGGTGTGCATCTGTCCTGGTGACAGCATTGAGTCCTCTGTAATCCACACAGAACCTCATCTCTCTCTTGCCATCTTTGGTGTGAGGTTTGGGGACCAGAACCACTGGGCTAGCCCAGGGGCTCTCTGAAGGCTCAATGACACCTAATTCCAGCATCTTTTGCACCTCAGTCTTTATACAGTCCCTGACGTGGTCAGGTTGCCTGTAAATTTTGCTTTTTACAGGAAGACTGTCACCAGTGTCCACCACATGTGTACACCAGTTAGTCTGACTGGGTGTCAATGAGAACATATGCCTGTGTGCCTGTAGAACTTGTCTGCAGTCATGTTGCTGATGTTCAGTGAGGCTGCCACCTAAGGCCACACCATCAACTGAGCCATCCTCAGGGTTCTGAGTGAGCAGGTCTGGGAGAGGGTCACTCTCTTCCTCCTGTCCCTCATCTGTAGCCATGAGCAAGCCCATGTCTGCCCTGCTGACATATGCCTTCAATCTGTTCACATGGAGCACCCTGTGGGGGCTCCTGGGAGTTCCTAGGTCCACCAAGTAGGTAACCTCTCCCTTCTTCTCCAGAATTGTATGGGGTCCAGACCATTTGCCTTGGAGTGCTGCTGGGGCCACTGGCTCCAACACCCATACCTTCTGTCCAGGCTGAAATTCAACAAGGACAGCCTTTTGGTCATGCCAAGCTTTTTGTAATTCTTGGCTAGCCTCAAGGTTTTTGGATGCCTTTTCCATGTACTCTGCCATCCTGGAGCGGAGACCAAGTACATAGTCCACTATGTCCTGTTTAGGCTTTTTGAGAGGTAACTCCCATCCTTCCTTCACTAGACACAGGGGTCCTCTTACAGGGTGCCCAAACAACAATTCAAAGGGGCTGAAGCCAACCCCCTTTTGTGGGACCTCTCTGTAAGCGAACAAAAGGCAGGGCAGAAGGATGTCCCATCTTCGCCTGAGCTTTTCAGGTAATCCTTTAATCATGCCCTTTAGGGTCTTGTTAAATCTCTCAACAAGCCCATTGCATTGTGGGTGATAGGGAGTGGTGAACTTGTAGTTGACACCACATTCCTTCCACATAGCTGTCAAATATCCAGACATGAAGTTGGCACCTCTATCTGATATTACCTCCTTAGGAAACCCCACTCTGGAGAAAACTCCAAGTAAGGCCCTGGCCACAACAGGAGCTGTTGTGGTCCTAAGTGGAATTGCCTCTGGGTACCTGGTGGCATGATCCACTACCACCAGTATGAATCTGTGCCCAGATGCTGTAGGGGGATCCATTGGACCAACAATATCAATCCCCACTCTTTCAAAGGGAACCCCCACCACAGGTAGTGGTATTAGGGGGGCCTTTGTTGTTCCACCTGCTTTACCACTGGCTTGGCAGGTTTCACAGGAGCGACAAAACTCCTTGGTGTCTTCAGACATGTGAGGCCAGTGAAAGTGAGGGACAAGCCTGTCCCAGGTCTTGTTCTGGCCTAGGTGTCCTGCTAAAGGAATATCATGGGCCAAGGTGAGTAGGAAGCCCCTAAATTGCAGAGGTATAACCAACCTCCTGGTAGCACCAGGCTTGGGGTCTCTAGCCTCTGAATAAAGGAGTTCATCGTCCCAATATACTTTATGGGCACCTTGAGCATTCCCAGCAGCCTCAGCAGCAGCCTGCTGTCTGAGGGATTTAAGAGAAGGACAGGTTAACTGAGCCTGCCCCAAGTCTGCCCTAGAAGGTCCCCCTGTCCCAAGAAACTCAACCTGATCAGGTTCAAGTTCTTCAGGGACAGTTCCTTCAGGGGTCTCAAGATCAGTTTCCTGTGAAGCCTGATCCTCACTTGTAGGCAGTTGGGAAGGCGCAGCCTTAACCCTCCTGTTCTTCTTCTTGGGAGGTACTTGGTCCATTGTTCCAGGATCCAAGACCTGAGGTTCAGAGAGGCACTCTTTGGCCTGTGACCTGGTCACAGCAAGGACATGTGATGATATCCCTAACATCTCTGCATGAGTCCTGTACTCAACTTCTGACCATAGAGAGTTCTCCAGGTCATTGCCCAACAAACATTCTACTGGGAGATCAGCACTAACCACAACTTTCTTTAGGCCAGTTACCCCTCCCCAGGAAAAGTTAACAAGTGCCACACTATGTGTAGTAGTGACATTGCTGGCATTGGTCACCAGGTAATCATCGCCTGGCATGTATTGTCCAGGGTCCACAAAGTTAGGTGTCACCATAGTGACACTGGCACATGTGTCCCTGTAAGCTTGAGCCACTTTATTGTTAATCAAAGGTGTCTGTCTGTATTTGCCCAAGTTACTGGGACTTATGTCAGGGGTCAAATCTATGTCCCCTTCACAAACCAGAACAGCCTGTGTAAGGGTTCTGACTAGGTCAGAATCTCCTTCAGTTCCCAAAGTGATACCCACTAATCCCTTGGCTTGAGGACCAGCACTGCTAACTGTACTAGTGGGTGCAGGTGCCTTAGGGGCTGCAGTGCTGGGGGCTCCACCCTTTTTACACTCACTTGTCCAGTGAGAGGTGTTCTTACAAGTTTTACACCAGGGTTTCTTCTGACCTTCTTTCTTCTTCTTCTTGGAAGTTTGGGACCCACCCTCTGTCTCAGTTTGGGGCCCTGTTGAAGACTTCTGGTCTTTAGCTTTCTGCTCCCCACCCTTCTGGTCTGTTTTCTTCTGGTCACCACCCTGGTTCTGGTTCTGGTTCTTTTGCTTAACTCTGGTTCTTACCCATTTATCTGCCCTCTTTCCCAATTCTTGGGGAGAGGTCAAATCTGAGTCAACCAAATGTTGATGCAACTGCTGGTTCTGACAATTATTTAAAATTTGTTCTCTCATCAGCAAATTATACAATCCTTCATAGTCTGTAACCTTGCTTCCCAGCAACCATCCCTCCAGAGCCTTAGTGGCACACTCAACAAATTCAGACCAGTCCTGAGTCTGTGTCTTCTGGGTATCTCTGAACATTAACCTGTACTGTTCAGTGGTTAAGCCTAACCCATCAATCAGAGCACTCTTCAAGACCAGGTAGTTTCTAGAATCCCCATCACTAACTGTGAGGAGTCTGTCTCGGCCTCTACCTTCAAAGGAGAGCCACAAGATTGCTGCCCACTGCTCCTGAGGGATCTGCTGTACTCTGCAGGCTCTCTCCATTGCAGTAATCCATTTATGGATATCATCCCCAGCTTTGTAGGGGGGCACAATCTTACTCAGGTTTCTGTTATCAAAAGACCTGTCTTTATCCTTGTGGATATTGCTGCCACCAGTGCGTTCTATTACCCCACTCTCTCTAGGCTGTCTTGCTCTAGCAAGTTTCTCTTGGGCCAGGGCAATCTCTAACTCTTGTCTCTGGACTCTCAATTCAGCCTCTCTAATTTGAGATTCTCTCAATTTAGTCTCATGTTCCCTTCTCTGAGGGCTAGTCATCCTCCTTCTGGAGTGACCATGAGAACCTCTAGAAGCATGGGAGTTGTCAGAGTCACCTGAGTGAGTCCTTCTCCTCCTAGGCTCCTGGTTAAGTCCACCTGGGGGTCTGAATGGGTTGTTACCTGATTCATTCCCAAGTTGACTTAAGTTAGCCTGGTTCAGTCTACTGACCAGCACCTGACTATCTCTGTCATCATCTGACTCACTGCTTTCCACCTCCTCCTCTTCCTCCTCTTCCTCTACATCTACCTGAGGAGCTCCAGTGGTGGAGGCCTCCTCATCTACCAGGATGATAGGGGCAGGGGTGTCTACAGTGTCATCCTCTGAAGGATGGCCTCCTTCAGCATCCCCTGTGGGGTTTGCCTTAGAGGACTTTAGAGTCTCAGACTGGTCTAAGAGCTCTCTTAGGTGGTCTGTAGTAGGGGAAGGCCCTGTCTTCAGACCCCTTAAGACACAAAGCTGTCTTCATTCCTTAAAGGAAAAAATAGCAAATTTGGATGGTGCCCTTGGAGGGTCACTCTCAACAGGAGTAAGTCCACTGGACCCCTCTGCTCCAGACATTGCTCTAGTGTGGTGGATGTGTTGCAATCTACCTACACTGGTGTTTACCTACTAAACCTATCTAGTAGTTGTAGCTAGGGTGTGCTACTCCCTTTGCTCTACAACAACTAAGTTCAGTAGAACTTAAGTATACTAGTCTTGTTTTATATGTACCTAGCAGGTACCTGTATGATCTTTCAAATGATAATCTCAAAGATTGTAATGGTAAAACAACAGCAAGCTCAGATCCCAATCCGCTGCTCACCAATGTGAGAAGTTGGCCTGGTATATAATGCTCACTAATTCTTAGTGATCACTTTGTACCATGCCAAGCAACCCTTATGATGATGGTTGTAATTCAACCTTGTAGACCAGTTATCCTAGTGGTAACGTGGACAAAGCAGTCTTAGGCTAAACTCTGAAAGGCATGTGAAGCCAGCTGTTATACCATACACAACCCCCTTGAATACCAAATGAAAGGGACACCACACAGATATATTGAAAATATATATTGATTTATTAACTATAAAATCCCCTGGACTCTTTATGAGCACAGAAGCACAAGCGTTAAATCACAAGACAGTTTAAAATACACAAAAGTTGCACAATATGGATGAGCCCTAGGGGCCACCTAAACCATATACTAAGAAAGTGGTATAAGAGATACCAAGAGGAAAGTGAAGAGGCCTAGGGCCTTGGGAATCGCTGGAGCTATTCGAGACTGGCAATGACTAAGTCGGGAAAGGCCCACGGGACTCCGGTGCAGTGTTCAAAGTGCACGCACTTTTCAATACAAAGTCTATGGTGCGTAAAAAGCACAAAGTTAGAAAGTTAGGAACCTTCCGAGTGACCTACGGAGTTAAAACTTAAGACACAGGCCCTTGAGATGTGTACCAATGCAGGAGCACTGGCGGAGCTGAGTTACCTCACCCACAGGAAGCGGGTGCACAGGGTCGAAGTAGTGTCGGGTTTCGTCACGCCGGTCGATGGTGCTTGGAGCTGAAGATGCTGCAGGCGGCTCGATGAGAAGAGTTCCGGTGGATCCAAGGGTGGATCTGAAGATGTGAAAACCTGAAAGCAGAGGGGACAATGTTCAAAGTCACTAGCCAGTGACTACCGTGGAACCAGGTTGGAACCAGGCGATGTCGGGTGCAAACAGGCGTTGTCGGGTAGCTTCTTTCTGCAGCCACGTGGATACCCGGGGTCGAGGACGTCCAGGAGTCAGTCACGAGCTGTCCCACGCAGGCTTCTCGCTGTTGGCGGTGTCGGCACCTCGATCGGAGCAAACAGGCCTTGGCAAAGGCAAGCCAGGCAGAAGTTGAAAGATGCTTAACACTCGGACCAGCAAGGTCAGAGCGGGTGCTCCTTTTTACAGGAGCTTGGGTAGGTCTGGAGCAACCAGACCTGCTGTGTAAATCTTCGGTTTCATCGCCAAGATGGCCGCTGACCACGTGGCTAGTGGCCGGGATGGCGCGTCGAGTGGCACAATGCAAAAGGGCCCCACGCAGATTGTGGAGATGCTGGAAGGCTGCTCTTCGGTGCAAGGGCTGCTCGGTGGTGGGGGTTCTCAATCCCCAAAGCACAACGTCGAGGATGCCTCAGAAGCTGCGCAGTCAGCTTTTCGAGTGTCTTCCAAGAGGTCCGGTCCCACGTCACTCGGTGCCTCCACGGGTCCCTTCTTTGCAGGGACTGTGGATCGGGCTCTGAGAGGTCTGGGAGTCTGGTTCTTGTCGGGCTCTGGGCTCGGTCTCCGGCGGGAGGCGGCGGCAAAGCAGACGTCGAGTTGCTGGTTGGTACCTGTGTTCACAGGGTGGCCACTCCTAGGCCACAAGGGAGATTCTCTTCAGTCTTCTGTGCAGCAGAATGTCGAAGTCCAGTCTTCTTCTTCGTGTAAAGTTGATTCAGGATGATCTGCTGTGCAATGGCACTGCTCCCTCTCTTATTCCCAATCTGAGGGGTGGATCACCTACTAGGTCCCTCCTCTGGGAGGAACCAGGAAGGGGGGCGGTTACACCCCCTTTCCTTTGTCTAGTTCCGCGCCAGGCCTGGGTCTGGAAAGTCCCAGGACCGGTTTGGACTGGCCTATGCATGGGGACACCTTGTGTGCCCCGGGCATGTCTGATTCTATTCAGCCCTGTCCTACCCAATACACAAAATCCTGTCTGGGGTGGTGCTCGCACCTCCCAAGGCAGGAAACCCTTTGTCCAGGCCACCATCTGCCGAGTTTCGGTCAGCAGCAGGAGGCCAGACTCGTGTCTGTGGTGGCAGCATCCATTTTGTGATGCTGAGGCTCTGTTTAACTTTAACCGGGGTTAAGGCTACACACATGTCGTGTCCCTCTAGAAGGGTGGAATGCTATCCCCGTCGCCAGAATTGGCGAGGGGATAGTATTCCAATTCGTATGACACCTTACTCGACATGTTTTGATAAAGCCAAACCAAAGATAGCAAATAACCGCGAGGATTATAATGCACTTAAGAGTATATGGTATGGCAATATCCCGGAACAGCTTAGGGAGGGGTTCCCGACAGCTGCAGACAGGTTCAGCTCATGCTAGAGCACCATCTCACATATTTCCAAGCACTCTGCCTCCAGGATTGATGAGGCCTTCCATAGGAGTGGCTGATAGGAACATATGTGTCCAGTTTAGGGTTAGGCACAGACATACTGTACCTAAGTAAGAGGTGGTTACACCAACTTACCCCAGCTGAGTGATCAGCCAGTTGTGTCAAATATGGAGGCCAGGCCAGGGGTGGCATAATACATGCTGCAGCCCCTGGTAGGCCTTGGATACACCTATGCCCTGGGCACCTAGGGTGCACTATTACAGGGGCTCATAAGGTGAACCAGTTCCAATTCGTAATGCACCTAGAGTGCATTGGCAGTAATTTAGAGAGAGAACAGCAGGCTGTGGGTCTGATTAGCAGGCCCACAGCCACATTAAGTCAGAAACCAGTGAAGCAAAAAGCAAAAATTTGGGGTGACCATAGGATAGCAGACCCTACTCTCCTACACCTCTATTGCCCCGAACTCTGCCATGCCATCAACTGCTCCATTAACTCTGCGACATGCCCGTAAGAATGGAAACATACAAAGATCAACCTCATGCTGCAGAAACCCTCTGCCGACCCAAAGGACCTCAAAAACTTCAGACCCATCTCTTTGCTCCCCTTCCCAGCCAAGGTCATTGAGAAGGCCATCAATGCCCAACTTTCTGAGTTGATAATAACAAACCACATCCTGGACCTCACCCAATTTGGCTTCCGAAGCAACCACAGCACCGAGACCTCCCTCCGCGCCACCACAGACGACGTACGCACCCTCCTCAACCGAGATGAAACTGCAGCCCTCATCCTCCTGGACCTCTTGTCCGTCTTCGACACCATCTCCCACTACACCCTATGTACAAGACTCCACAACGCCGGCATCCATGAGAAAGCCCTGGAAAGTATATGCTCCTCCCTCACGACCCAACACAGAGAGTAGGACTACCACCATTGCACTCTGAACCTACAGATATCAGCTGCGGAGTGCCTCAGGGCTTCTCCCTGAGCCCCACTCTCTTCAACATCTATGTGGCCCTGCTCGCAGCCATTGTCAGGAACCATGGACTCAACATAGTCTCCTACACCAACAACATCCTGCAGATCCTCTCCCTCACAAATGGACCAACAGTTGCCAAGAAAAACTTCCAATACATGATGAAGGCCATTGCCACCTGGATGAAGGACAGCTGCCTCAAGCTAAGTTCAGAGAAGACTGAAGTTCTCCTCCTGGGCTCCACTCACTCTGCCTGGGATAACTCCTGGTAGCCCGCAGCTCTTGGATCCCCCACCACACCCACAGACCATGCACAAAACCTCTGCGTAATCCTGGACTCCTCGCTCACCATTAACTGCCAGATCAATGCTGTTTCATTATCCTGCTTCTACACGCTATGCCTGCTCCGAAAGATCTTCAAGTGGATCCCCACCAAGACCAGATAGACGGTCACCCACGCACTCATAAGAAGTTGACTCGACAACGGCAGCGCACTCTATGCCGGCATCACCCAGAAGCTTCTCAAGAAACTGAAGAACATTGTGAATAGCTCTGCTAAACTCCTCCTCAATAACCCCTACCGCAGTCACATCATCGGACACGTGAGAGACCTCCACTGGCTGCCAGTCAACAAAAGAATCACCTTCAAGCTCCCCACACACACATACAAAGCCCTACACATCACACGACCTGCATACCTCAACCACCGCCTCGCATTCCATGCACCCACCAGAGACCTACTCTCCATCTAACTGGCCCTGGCCAGCATCCCACGTATCCGCAAGACCACGGCTGAAGGAAGGGCCTTCTCCTACCTCACAGCAAATACCTCAGGCAATTACTGTCACTGCCTCTATTTAGGAAGGAACTCAAGACCTGGCTTTTCGACTGAACCATAGTGCCTCAGAAGGATCAGGAGCCCCCTCAGTGTCTTGAGACCCTTATGGGTGAGTAGTCACGCTTTACAAGTCACTTGATTGATTGAAGCAAGGGGGACAATCAGTGATGAGGGAGTGGCTGGGGGACGGCTCAAGCAGCATAGCAGGAGGGGCTGGGGTACAAGCAAGCAACCCCAGAACATTTAGAAAATAAATTCTCTCATTTTGAAGTCAGAGAAAAAAAATTAAAGGCGTGACCTCGGTAAACAGCTTCTGACATTTGACCTTGATCTTTAAATGGACAGTAAATATGACAAGACATGAACACAATTTACAGGAATGCTTACAGAAACAGAGCTCTCGAAGAATACTGAAAGAGGCAACAACAAATTAAGAACAGAGCAAGTGCAAACATGGGTGCTCATGTGAGGTGCTCGAAAACTAAGAAGAAAGAAGGTCCTAAAATGGTCTTAAAATGAGAGCAGTGGATGGATTACTTGGTCCATGCTCTTGGGGACAGCTGAAAACAAGCAGAGGCATGACACATGCATGCCTGGAACAAATGGAGAGAAAGAATATGAGAGCGACAATGAAGCCAGCAAATGGGAAGCCTATGGGTGGGTTGAAGCCCCCATATTGAATATAACAGTCTCTTGAGACGGTACATGCAAATTTATCCTAAAAACAAAAAACCTGCTTCCGTGTTTATTGCTCTCCTCTAGTGGTGCTATCCCCAGTTCATTCCCTTCTTTTGTTGTATAAAGAGGGTTCAGTTGTGTGGGGGCATTCCCTTCTGTGTTCATTCAGTTCTTTATAGCATGTCCTGTGTTGGCTTGCCCAGATTTGTTTTGTAAAATTGTATTGATTTATCATCGCTATTGCGCTTTCTGCCATTGATAAGGCAGGGAAGAACTTTACTTTGGGACAGTGTTGGTTGTAATCAATAAGTTAGCAAAGTTGAGTTGTCCAAACTACAAGGGACTGGGCGAGCTGTGTAAAGTGACGTTTTAGTCAGCATTAAGTTACATGGGCGAGCTAACTGAAATTGTATGAGCTAGGCTTTGCATAGTATGCAGTAGTGGAGCTGGACTGTGTATTAAAAAAGTACAGGGTGCTAGTATTAACACCAGGCTGGGAATTGCACAGTAGTATCTTCTGTGCACACCTCCACTGAAGAGAGGTGCCTCGCTCCACTTCTAGCTGTATATACTTGTAGGGTCAGCCTGTTCAGTATGGCACAGCCCTTTTAAGGCTGTGTACATAGCTAGGGGATTTCGACAATTGTGCATGGATCCCCGTATAAACTGCTGGCTACCCACCCGCTCCCTGTCCTCTTTGAGCTGCTGCAGAAAGAGGAGATGGCTGTACTCTGGAATGTTTGGTCTGCCAGCCAGACAAAACCATTCTCATGAGCGAGGGTGTTGAATCACAGGAGATCTCTTCACAGGACAAGGGGACTCCTGGAAGGAGATTCTGGGTAGTATAT
Organism: Lissotriton vulgaris; assembly: GCF_964263255.1. NCBI lineage: Eukaryota > Metazoa > Chordata > Amphibia > Caudata > Salamandridae > Lissotriton > Lissotriton vulgaris. The sequence goes on along the minus strand of NC_141694.1, from coordinate 1,084,579,474 downwards.
CATGCGCTTTTGCCATGTCCACAATGACTTGAGGCCTGGCAAAGGGTATTGTTGCACAGGAGGGGACTCACTGGAGTCATGCCTTGGCGCCTCGCCCTGCCCCTGGGTACTGGATGGTGTGGCGGGATAAGTCAGAGCAGATCTATGGAGTGACTTTCATGGCCAGTGCTGTACAATATTTGGTGTCCCAGGCAATTTGTGCACCAACTGCACTGCCATTTAGCTGTCTTCTGAAAATAACTCCTCACTTGTGGAGACCATGAGAAGTGACAGATCTCATCCTAGGGCTGTGTTACCAGACACATAATCCCATAAGATATCAAATGTTGTACAACATCCTTTAGTTTGGATCAGCACTCTGAAACCCTACTTGTAATGTTTACGCCTTATGAAACAACAAGCAAATAAATAAAAATGCTCAGACTCTGCATATAATCTAAGCTTTCTCGTAGCTGTAGTGTTTCAACCATTGAGCAAGAAGAGAAACACGTAGAAGTGAGAAATACAGTTCTTAAAACGTAAATTCAAAGTGACCTAGATCTAGATGCAATAAGGGAGTGGAAGGATGAAAAATAATAAAACAGGAAAAAACAATAAAAATAGAAAAAATAGAAAAAATAAAGGAGGGTGAAAAGAAATAGTGAATATGGGAAGGCTGAAGAGTCGACCAGTAATATAAAAATGGTGGCTTCTGGGCAAGCAACATCGGGACATTAACAAAAACAAACCTCTCACTTTGAAGTCAGTGAAAGAAAAGTAAAGAGGCGCCCTCAGAAAAATAGCTTCTGACATTTGATCTCAGTCCTTGAAAGCACAGCAAATGTGACAAGATAAGAACATGATTCACAGGCCTGTCTACAGAAACAGAGCTCTCAGAGGAATCATAAAAGAGGTAACATCAAACAGAGAACGGAGCAAATGAAAACACAAGTGCTTGTGTGAAGTGCACAAAAACAAAGAAGAAAGTAGGTCCTACAATGCTCATGAAATGGGAGCAGTGGAAGGATATTAGTACTTGGTCCATATTCTTGGGGAGGGCTAAACACAAGGAGAGGCATGGCGTAGGCATGCCATGGACAAACGGGAAGAAAGAATATTTGAGCAAAGAATGAGCTAGAAAATGGGAAGGCTATGAGTAGTCTGAAGCTCACATATTGAATACAACAGTCTCTTCAAGACAGTGCATGCGCTGTCTAGCATAAAAAAAATGGTGGACTGCCTTGCACTATCTAGCTCTTTCTACATCCCTAACATTGGAATACATCATTTATGGTATGATCACTTCAGAATTCAACTAATTTCTTTTTACTGATAATGCATACTACCTGTCACTTAGGTGTCAGTTAAGAATGCAACAAATTCTGCATATTTTGCTTAAGCTTTGCACACATAAATAGCACATCATAAGTATAATTCAGGAATCAATAGTAAGTGCCTGATAATGAGATAGGTGGTAAATTAAAATCCCTAGCAAAGTAAGACTTTGCCCTTAAATCAAAATTATGGGTTGAGTGATAATTATTGCACCCATTGAGTTTCCCTTGACATAATTCACCTTGAAAAACTTGTGAAAACATAGTGGGGGAAATGTCTATAAAAACATGAAAAATTTAGATTTTGAGCTTATAACTCTCCCACCTGCATGTGATACCTGATTGCCAGACAGTGGCTACGACTCCGCTTTGGTGGAGGAGCGTCACCCCTCTGCTTTCAAGCAGTGCTAAGTAGAAACATGAAATGATAACTTTAAATTATCATTTTATGTTTGTGCTGCTTTGCGGGTGGGTGGGCAGTGCTGCTCTGCTCTCAGAGCAGGGGAGGGAAGAAGTGGTTTGCCCACTCCTAAGTGCCCAATGACTGTTTGGTCTGCCCTCTTGGCCCACCCAAATCAGTCATGCAGACTTTCCCCATTCTCTTTGCAGGCTGCATTACAGCCTGTGTGGAGAACATGCCCAGGCTCACTTTCCCTGGTTGAGAGTCAGACCAGGATGCTCAAAACCAATCACAATGCTGCATTGCAGCATTGTGAATGGTCAGGGGAACCTGGGTGCCTACCAATCACAATGCTGCATTGCAGCATTTTGATTGGTCAGTGGGGCATGGCTGTGCTTCCTGTTCCTGGAGGACAGCAGAAGCAGAGACGCTGGACCCAGCATTAATGTAAGTTAACTTTTTTATATATATTATTTATTATGCGCACCTTCCCGTCCCCGAGCAACCCCCAAGTGACACCCCCCAACGCCAGCCCCCACCACCCGCAAGCCATGCTGACTGCCACTGTTATCAGAGCAAAAAATCGAGAAAGCAAATTTGTAACACTCCCAGAAATTGCCTCACCTATTTATTCATTCATCATCATAATGGTATTTAACAATTGGGGTAAATTTGCCAAACTCTAAATCAGGATTAGTCACATATTCATGTGTGTTACTTTTCAAAAACAATTCTTTTTTGTCTTTTTGTCCACTGTATAAATGCGTTCATGGTATTGCATGATTTATTAAATACACAAAAATCTGCAATTTCTACATTTGTACGAGTTTTGACGGCTTTAGTCACCTGAAATAAAGGAATCACATTGCTGCTAAACTGTAATAAAAAATTACAGTTTATCGTTGCTTAATTTGCAATCAAATAAGTGCCAGAATCCATGTCAGGAGGCAACCAGACTTCTAAAAGTAAAACAAGTCATGCTATATCAGGATCTCAGAGCTGTAAGAATCTCCGTGGCAGCAGGTATTTTCAATTTTTATGTATAATTATACATAGACATCTGTTGTTGTGCTCCTCTCTAAATTAGACACCATGTGTCAGACTGTCATATGTACGGGTGTTGACAATTAAGTGCCATATGTGGAGCATCGTGAACCACCGGCTCAAATTAGGCACTGCAGTTCTTTTGTGATGTTATAATGCATGCTGCCAACAGCCAAGGTGAAATACAGGCTACGAAGCACACTTGCAGCAGAAGTTTGTTTTCTGATCAGTTTTTCTAAAATGAACAGTGATCAGCAAAAAGAAGATCGGTATGGCAACATGTTTATAATGTGCATGCAATAGGTCATTGCAGTAAAGAATCTGCCTTCATGTGTCTACACATTGTGAGCAGAAACATCTCTTTTAAATTTAAAAAATATTAAACTTTTTTCAATATCTTTTTTGCAAACAAATTAGGAAATGTATTCTGTGTTTGATGTTGCACTAAAGATTCTTCTTTTATTATTTACCTGTTCGACCATACTCTCTAATATGAAAGAGCACTTTATCAAGGATTTAATAGGTTTGTGGGGAGGTTGATTGTGTGGCCATGTATTATATGGAACAAAATGCCATCTCCGAATCTTCTGGAAGATGGAGTACTTAACTGCATTGTACATCTGCAAAAGTACAATCTGACGTACATTATAAAGATATTGCAAAATACCTTGGAGTTTTATGATCTTATAATGCAACTCCACCTTCGGTCTCTTTCCTCTATATGGTCACAAAACTCCTTGGTGGCCTGCAGTTTTCTTATAATGTACCGCAGGGGGTGCTTTATCCAAAGTACAATCAAGTTCAGTATCCTATCTTCCAGACATTTAGTTCTGATATGTTTTAAAATGAACCCTATTGTGATGTGCATTTTATGTCAAACTGTTAACAGAACTGAAATCAAGGTGAAATTGTGAATAGATTGTAAATAAGTAATATGCTATTTTGTGGGTCATTATGGCTAGAATGCTTAAAAAAGCTCGATAATAGAAATGAAGACTTTTTAAAAATAAGACTCGGTGTAGGCAGCCAGAAAGTACTGGTTTTGCTGTCGTGTGAGAGGGGAAAAGAAGAAATAAATAATGTAGACTCCAACTGCCCAGAGAATCTTTACTTCCGTTAATGGGTTCTGATTTATACCTTCGAGGCAGTATCCATCACTCAAAGGAAGCCATTTCACCTGTCTGGATTGCTGTCAAGGTGCTAGCAAATGACCCTCACGGGAAGAGCTTCTGAAAAGTGCACAGAAAACAAGGAAAATGAACAATTCAAACTGACAGAAGTTCATAATTTTCCACTGCCTCCCACCTCAATGGTTAATATTCTTCCATGGAAGGCCATTTCTGCGCTCATGGGTCCCCTTAATTCTACTGTCGGAATTTTGCCCAATAGATACTGACACAATTGAGCCTTTCTTTAATATCCCGGAAGGGGTAAACACGCGGATCCTTTACTAAGAGATCACCAGGGGAAAGGGTGCCATGGGAGTTCTCTGGTATGTAGGCTTCTGATAATTCTAACTCTTAGCGTACTGCATACTAAAAAATTTTAAGGACAATAACAAAACGGTAAAGTAAAAAATACATCCAACCTACAGCTGTACGGATACAGCTCATGGGGTTAACCTACATCGCTCTTGTCAGCAGCTCTTCGGCAAGTGATTTCTTCAGAATAATGGGCCAACCCTTGAAAGACCTAAATGTATGCACGATTCACTTGAAAAACCGCGCGCATACATCAGAAATTTCCGACAAAAACATGCTAACGTAAATGGCCGTCTAGAGGAGGTCAATCTTGACGAAGCCTCTTAGAGTATGTATCTTTATTGTTTAGTCAACAAAAGAGCCACATTTAATAAATAAGCAAACAGACCATCTCACTGTCGCCCTGTTATCTTTCACTTTAATATCAAATATACAGACTCTCAAAGGGAATATAAAATATCTTATGGATATCTAAAGTTAGAGGGCCCAGGTAAACAATCCCTACTTCTAAAAGTGGCTGTGCATCTCACAAAGTAATAGCCACAGTGATATATTGTATTAGACGAAAGCAAACAGAAGTCTGAAAGTCATATGAACAGGAGGCTGGGGCATTCCTACAAACACGCATGCCTAATTTAAAAAGAAATGTGCCGTATGGAACATTCTCCTCTCTGCTCCAAGGTATGCATACATTACCGTGCATAGTTTTAATAATCAGATGGGAAAAACACTCTATATGTATTCTATTGTCAAATATGTTTAATCTGTGTTTGCTGGGTCCAGCTGAAAGTTGAAAGCTGCGTTGAGTGATGGAGGCATGATTGCAGGACAGACGTTTGACTGTATGTGGGTAACATTATATGTTCCCTCCAGAATGCAGCTGATGTTTATTGGAGGGCTGACTGTGATGCTGCCAGCTGCCCCAGATACAGGCTCCTGTTTCAGGTCCCTCAAAGACAGTTACGTTTATGATACTGTGCACCACTTCTTCCCAGGGAGTTAGTTTCAGTTCATGCGCCGGTTCTTGACCAATTGCCAGGATTTTCTGTGTTTGGAAAGCAGGTGCAAACTAGACACTTGCGGTACTGACAGCAGTTTTGCACTTGCCCCCAGTCAGGGGTGTGCAAATACAGCATTCAATTTATCTGTGCATTGTTGCCACATTCTCGAACACGTTTTGCAACTTGCCTTGGACATCAAATGCCCCAGTATGCATGCCTCCTCTAGGAACACCACCTGTTCTAGCACTTATAATTCAGCCTCACTGTTAGACATGACATCCTTAGGGTGGTATTTTCCTAGACTTTTTATCTATTACTTCGTAGTGTGCTGATTCTCTTTTTGTTGGCCTTAGGACTCCAAGCACCTTAGCACTGCTAACCAGTCCTAAAGTGCACGTGTTTCTCCCTCGGCTTGTTGGCTAGCCCCCTGTTCTTTTGGAATCTCAGGGCAACCAAAGATTCCCACCCCTCCTGACCCTTCCATTAGACTCTGCAGCTGGTGAGTCTGGCAGTGGGGCTTTGACACAATCAGCATGTGTCTGATCGGCCAGTGGTGTGAAGATCCATCCGTTGCTTGATGTTTTGAAAGTTGCTCTCAGGAGCAAAGTGCTGTTAGTATTAGTAATCCTTGACCAAAACACTCTCCTCTGTACTGGTGGTGAGTTTGAAGAAGAACATGTAATTCTACATGTTTTTATATGCCAATTCCTGCCAACACAGTGTTTCCCTTCTTGTGCAGCTTGCTTGCGATTTACCAGCGAGATAAACTGTTTGGAGTATAATGGTATCTGGCTAAATAGGATGTGGTACAATCGCATGCAATAAAATACAGTTTTCACTGGCCTGCAACATAGTGTGCCTTTACCACACCTGATTGACCACCCAATGCATACCCGTGTGTCAAGAGAAAATATCTTCTAAAAAAAATCTGTGGACCCTGCATTGATTACAAATATTCCAAGTATAATCAGAAAGCCCTGAACCCTGTTTAGCAGGTGCATAATATCTGTTGGTGTCCATAATGTTACAGCCAGTTTTCGGAGTGACCTTAAAATACCACTGCTGCCTACCTTCAAGGATAAAAACATGTGACAGTATGTAAATGTGTATGGTTTCATGTAGTAGTGTTATTATCCAAAGGAAGCAGAGCATTGTAGAAAGTGAAAGGAAATGATACAGTCAACAAGAGATTGGAGGAGTATCCGGATCTGACAGCAGAAGGTGACTGTTACTGCATCATGATATATTGCTAAAAGAGTTCCATCTGTGCCTCTTTCCTAAATTGGAGTAGGATTGGGACAGTCCTGAGGCATACAAGAATACTGTTCCAGATCATGTAGGCATAGATGGAGAAGACCTGTGGCCCTAATACCATAATGGCCCTTCTTCAACGTTGTCAACCTTAGAAGATATGAGATCCAAATTCATCTTTGTCTTTTCCCTCCTTGGCCTTTGCCCTAGCCCTAACCCTATTCATAAGCAACAATTATTCAGACATATAGATTAGCGCCTTTTAGGATACATACCAAAGTTAACGTTTTGTACATGGTATTCTTCTCTTAATGTGGTAAATAAAATTATCATTGTCATTGAGTAATTTTGGAAACTATTAGCAAGACAATTAAACAAAGCTCAGTCTAATGACCTTCTAGTTTGCATCAACCCAAGCACCGATGCAGGTGTCAATTGGCTTGCGTTGATTTCGGTTACATCTCAGAACAGGATCATGTTCTATTTGAGGGCAGCATATCTGGTACATACACTGGGAATTTATCTTCACTCCACATTGGCTGGAACGAATGTCTGACATAATATCGACAGACAGAATATCGAACTACAAAAATATCGGCACAAAAATATCGACATCAAAAATATCGGAATCATATCTTCATAAAGGTAAGTACAAAAATATCGAAAAAATAATATCGTAGTACAAAAATATCGGAATTAAAAATATCGTTTTTTTAAATGTATTAATAATAATGTAAAAATAATTTTAAAATACATATAATTTTACAAATATTAAATAAAAATATTAAAACAAAATTAAAACTAATACATATACATTTAAAATAAATAAAACACTTAATAATTTAATGTAATTTTATTTTTTTAATGTTATTTAATTGATTTAATGTAATTTTTTTTTGTTTTTACCCTGTACGCCTGTACCCCAAAAACCCAAAACTGACCCTGAACCATAAAAATATCCCTGTACCCCAAAAACCCAAAACTGACCCTGATCCCTAAAAATACCCCTTTACCCAAAAACTGAAAACTGACCCTGAACCCTAAAAATACCCCTTTACCCAAGAACTGAAAACTCACCCTTATCCCTAAAAATACCCCTTTACCCAAAAACTGAAAACTGACCCTGAACCCTAAAAATACCCCTTTACCCAAAAACTGAAAACTGACCCTGAACCCTAAAAATACCCCTTTACCCAAGAACTGAAAACTGACCCTGAACCCTAAACATACCCCTTTACCCAAAAACTGAAAACTGACCCTGAACCCTAAAAATACCACTTTACCCAAAAACTGAAAACTGACCCAGAACCCTAAAAATACCCCTTTACCCAAGAACTGAAAACTGACCCTGAACCCTAAAAATACCCCTTTACCCAAAAACTGAAAACTGACCCTGAACCCTAAAAATACTCCTTTACCCAAAATTAATTAATATTATTTAATTACCAATTAATTATTAATTAACAATAACAATAAAGTAAATATATTAGCACATTAGCTGTAATTAATTTAATTTAATAATTAATATTATTTTTCCAAATTAATTAATTAAGAATAACAAAAAATTATATATAAAAATTACTATAATTAATGTAATTAACTAATAATATTAATTAATTACCAACTAATTAATAATTAAAAATATGTACAAAATTATATTAATTTATTAACTAATTAATATAAATTAATTACCAATTAATTATTAATTAAAATATGTACAGACTTATAATAATTAATTAATTATTATTAAATTACTTCCCACCCTATTCCCCTATAAACCCATAACCCGCTACAGAACATATTTATCAATTAATCAATTAATTAAAATTAATTAAAAATTAATTCTCAATTAATTAATTAATAATTCCTACTAATTAATAATTAATTTAACATAATTAAATTACTTCCCACCCTATTCCCCTATAAACCCACAACCCGCTACAGTAGTAAAAGACAATATTTAATTAAATTACATTAAAAATAAATAATAAAACATAATAAATACAATATAATATACACTAAATTTATTTAAAAATTGATATTAGTAACATCGAAGTTATTTATTTCGATATTATTGACATCGATATTTAAAACTTCGATATTACTGATATCATACTAATATCGATATTAAGACTGTCGATATTACTTACCTTCGATATTTTGTCCCATCGATATTTAAACTTCGATATTATTGTATATCGATATTTAAAACTCGATATTTTGTCTGTGTGCCGGCAGGAACGGTGTCTCCCTGAACATGTCCACTTTGCAGGTCAGGTGGAGCACTGAGTGCAGGAGATTGAGAGTAAGAGATGATTTTTCCTTTGCAAGCCATAAATTGGGAAAATAATTCCTGGGTGAGTAGGCAGATCTAAACATATTTCTACACCTATGCAAGATGGTTGTATTTTTGCAGAGCGTTGTCTAACAATCCCAATTCAAGAAGGCCTCTACCTTTCTTCTTGTGATATAACTTCCTTTCTTGAACATATATAATTGATCTTGGGCTTGAGAAGATGTGTTGAATTTCATTTGTTCCCGGATTTGAAATTGCATTTTCTTCAAGTGCTATTATTTTTTGTCTCTGCTCTGGCTTTTTTCATCAGGATTTTTAGGGATTTGGCCTTCAGGATTATTTATGTTACAATCTTTCTCAACTCTAATTCAGGCTAATGTTTGCGCTCGCTCCCCAGCCTTAGTGCTGCCTTTGTACTACAATGAAGACCTGTCACATTTGCCAGCAAAGGTTTTTGCCATTCCACGTTTGTATCAAGGTGCAAGTTGGCATTGTGGTTACTGGGAAGAGTTGCTCTTTCCTGAGGCAATCCAGAAGAATACTAGAGACTATTCTGTATGGCCAGTCCTTGACAGACTCAAACACCAAAGACTCAATTAGCCAGTTGCTGTGATTGGATTGAGCTCAGGATTTACTCGAGGTAACAGTAGATCTGTTTGGATAAGTTCAGCTTTAAACCCTTAGTTGTATTGATATATTAATAGTCCCTTTAGGCCAAAACATTTTTGTGGGTCCTATGGGAATTCAGACATTTTTAGAATCTCTAGTGGCACATTTTGTTTTTACCCAGCATATTTTTTGAAACATGGAGTACGGTTAGGGTTCCTAATTAGTTGTCTTAGTGGATCTTCCTTGGAATGATTTGCTTCTTTAGTTACGATTTGGACAGTTGCTTGGGTAGTCATGAAACTTTCTTGTTTTTTGTTACATGTAGGAAAGTAGGATCTGCTTCTTATGGTTACCCCCACTTTTTGCTTGCTTTTGCATTGCAATTTGACTAGTCTGACTGGGATCCTGCTAATCAGGACCCCTGACTATCTGCTTTCTTCTTTAAATTGTTACACATGTACTTTGGTACATTCCAGATTGGATACTGGGGTACAATTATAAGTCCCCAGTATATGGTACCCCTGTATCCAGAGCATAGGTACACCAGAGGCTTCCCTTGGGCTGACGCATGTATAATGCCACCCATGGGAGACCATGCAAAATGGAACTACCGGTCTGCTACTACAACCTGTGTAAGATGGTGCCTGCACCAAGTACGTTAGATATAGGTTCCCTATATCTATAGTTCACTACACTTAAAACTTATAAGTCACCCCTATAGCAGGCCTTATCAATCCTGAAGTAAGGGTGCTGGGTCTTTAGTGAGAGGGTGTCCCTGCATGTGCAGAGTCCCTCTACATCCTTCAGAGACCATTCTCCTGGGTTGTCTGTGACTCAGCCAGACATATAGGTAGAGGTGCATTATAACCTCGCGTTAAATGCTATCTCAAAAACAGCTGCATAGAAGCATATCATGTTTGGTACCAAACACCTTGGAATCATACCTCAACACCGCTAACCTGTGTGGGAGGTATGATTCCACCCTTCTGAAGCAAGCTTCGTGGGGTCACTGGTCTATCGGGTGCCACCCTTCTTGATCCGGACAGCAAAAAATGGATGCTGCTGACCAGAGACAAATTTCTGCCCTTCTGCTGCGGAGCCAAGGGGAGAGGAGTTGGCGTAACAGCTAGGGCGCTCGACTTCGGACCTGGGAAACTGGGTTTGAGTCTCTGTAATGACGCTAAACCGCCTGTGATTTTTTGGAAAATGACTTAATTTCCCTGTGCCTAACAAAAAGGAATGTGTGTCACCATGTAACGTAACTGGTGCTATGTAAAGCACTCTGATACCTGATTCGGGTCAAGTTCGCGCTATATAAAACTCTGCCAAAAAAAAAAGAAAGCTTGAGCTGAGGAAGGCAGCACAATAGGCATCCTGCCACAGGGAGGTGTGACCACCTCCCAGGCAGGATTTAGTGTATTGGGGCTGGGTGGGTGCACTCTGAGAGTGCCTGATAGTCTGCACTGGGGGCACATTTGGTGTCACTGTGCACAGTCCAGCTCCAACCACCTCTGGGAGCCATTGGCTCCTGCTTCGACACAAAACTGGACAAAGGACATGGGTGTAACTCTGTCCTGACCCTCCCATAGGAGGGTCCCCCAAATCTGTCCAAACCTCTCCAGTGGGTACAAAAGGGCTTACCTGGTGGTAAGACTTTGTATTTTACGTTGAGAAGATTCTACAAGAGAAACAACTGATTTTCAACAGTCTGGACACTCTGGACTTCGCTGGACTTTGACTGTGCCCGACTATGTCTCACTCTCCATCCCAAGCTTTGTCTGTGCCCTTGCTCCACACGAGCTCTGTGGAGGATCTGTGGTGCACTAAGGACAACTGAAGAATAGCCCTTGGAGTGAAGGAGTTGCTCCCCTGCAATTGCAGGCACCTTAATGCAACTGACTGGTTTGTTGCTCCCAAGATCCTGCAGACTCTGAAGATTTCAGCAACAGAGGAGGTGGGTTTTTGAAGGTCCCTGAGGTTAATCTGCCCCTTCAGCAAGTTTGAGGCCAGTATCCCTCGTGGGGACTGCATAACCCAAACCCCTGTTGCATATATTTGCTGACAATTCCCGAGCTTGTTCATTAAACTCCATGTAGTCGTGACCCAGAGCAGTATTTGCACCAAAGAACTCCGGCCTCCTCGTAATGAGTGCCCCGTGGGCTGGTACTTTGCAATGTTGTTTGAGGTCCCCTCGCAACTCCTGGTCCTTTGGCCTGTGGGTCCCCTGAGGGTCATCTTGATTTCTGTTGGGCTTTCCTGGTTGCTCCAGACGTGCCCTGACTCCCCATTGCTTGGTGAGTCTCCTGGACCTTGCGGTTCCACATCATATCTTGCTTGACCTTTCTGCATGGGTTGCTTTTGCCAAGGCTTGTTTTTGCTCCACCCAGACACCAACCTCTCAGCACTCTGCATCCTTTGTGGGACAGCTCACCTCCGGCTGCTGGTTGTTCTTGACGTCTCCTGGTCCTCATGGCTGAAGAATCAAGCATCCCTTCTTCACACCTGAAGCACCCGACATCGGTTGGCAATCGTCTACCGAGCCCCTGCTCACTCTGAAGTGACTCAATTTCTGCCCTCTCTGCTTTCAGGTTTCTTCCTTCCAGAATACAGGCTTGGATTCCTCCAGACCCTTTTCACCTTTACCGCAGCAGTACTTCTTCACGTCCCTCCATTGAGAACAACAGCGGTTTCCGACACCACTCCAGACCCATGCACCCGGCTCCTCTGTGATAGGTAACTCGGGTCGTATGGTATCCACAGGTGGGGTGGCTCTCCAACCTCTTAAGTTCCTAAGGGTTTGCTCAAAGTCCTCCTAGAAAGGTCCTTAAACTTTATAAATGCAACTCGGACTTTCCCATAGAATTGTACGGCGCCCGCAGTAGTGTTAATACACTGCACCTGTCCTCCGTGGGGTCCCTATCTACTCACCTTGCGTGTTTTGTTGGGGTCCAGCGATTCAACATGCTATAGAACTTGTCTTGACTCAAGTTGTCCTTGTTATACCACTATTTTATTATATGGTTTAGTCTCCCCTTGGAGCCCACTTTGTATTGTGCTTCTTATTACTGTTCGATTGATCTCGTATTGTGTGCTTTGCGTTCTATCCTCGTTTAGAAGATACTAGAGAGCATTCTATTAATTAATAAACACATATTTGTATATAACTACTGTGTGGTTCTACTTTCATTTGATCAATATAGGAGGTAATATTCTAGTAAAACCAGCTGCTGTACATTCCTTCAAGATTATGCCTGAAGCCTGGTCTCCACAGCTACCACTACAATAGTTTTCTAAAGGTTATCTTTAAACCTCATACATCATAAGGGTTGTTTGGACTGGTGCAAGGTGCCCACTTTAATTAGTGGTACAAAAGGGGGTAGTGATGGACGGAGCATCTGAACCAATCAAACATTCACACCCAGTCAACAGATCTGGGTTTAATCCATCACCGTTCTTTAGCCCACTCTGCCACCCCAGTTAAGACATGGCCATATGCAAATCAGTCTGACCCTGTGCCTCATGGGAACAGTCCAGCCCGAACTGCCAAGCCATGCCTTCCCTGGACCGGAAACAAGCTCCCGAGGACAGGTTTCTGGCATTTCAGCCGTCTTCAGCCCAGCTTGCTTGAATCCAGTGGCAAAGTGAGCAAGGGACTCACGTCTGAGCATACCCTGCCAACTTATGGCGAACAAAGTGGTACAAAAGGGGGTGGTGATGGACGGAGCATCTGAACCAATCAAACACTCACACCCAGTCAACAGATCTGGGTTTAATCCATCACCATTCTTTAGCCCATGCTCAGACGTGAGTCCCTTGCTCACTTGGCCACTGGATAGCCTGGCTGTTGAGGACTATGAATCCGAAACTGGTCCCAGGATGCTTTTTTCCGGTCCAGGGAAGACATGGCTTGGCAGTTCGGGCTGGACTGTTCCCATGAGGCACAGGGTCAGACTGATTTGCCTATGGCCATGTCTGAACTGGGGTGGCTGAGTGAGCTAAAGAATGGTGATGGATTGAACCCAGATCAGTAGATTGGAGTGAGTGTCTGATTGGCTCAAATGCTCCGTCCATCATCCCCTTTTGTATCGCTTTGTTCGCCCTAAGTTGGCAGGGTATGCTCAGACGTGAGTCCCTTGCTCAATTGGCCACTGGATTCAAGATAGCCTGGCTGATGAGGATTATGAATCCGAAACCGGTCCCAGGATGCTTGTTTCCGGTCCAGGGAAGACATGGCTTGGCAGTTCGGGCTGGACTGTTCCCATGAGGCACAGGCTCAGACTGATTTGCATATGGCCATGTCTGAACTGGGGTGGCTGAGTGAGCTAAAGAATGGTGATGGATTAAACCCAGATCAGTAGACGGGGTGAGTGTTTGATTGGCTCAAACGCTCCGTCCATCATCCCCTTTTGTATCACTTTAATTAGTGGACAGCATAACCAGGCCAACCTCTCACATTATGGAAATGTTTGAATGGCACAATTTGGAGTATTGTGTGGAGAAGCTTTATGTCATATGTATGATCCGGGGACGGGTATTATTGGTGTAGGAGAGCGTTTTCATCTATTTTGCAAGGGAATCTTCTTGGGTTGACAAGATCCAAATGACTTAATTTTGTTGAGGAGTTAGATTGTAAATCAAGCATGAGTTGGTAAGTACTTCTGAACTTTTTCTGGATTTGTCTGAATTTATCAATACTGTACTGTTAATTGAATACAGATTACTAAAAAAAATAACTAAGAAAGATGCCACGAGTTTGGCATTCTTGGTTGTTAAAAATACAATTCATTCATAGAATGTCAAGCTATGTGGATTTTTATTCTCAAGAACAACCTGCCCAAGTTCATACATCTAATGGTCCTTTATCAGAGAATGAGAAAGAACACCGGCATATATTGTGGTGATTCTGAGCACATGATCAATGGCTGCTCAATTTATCCTCAGGGGAAATTAAATAAGCACCCCATGTCATTGAAAGAGAAAGGAGTAGGCTTACAATGGCTTTCTTATATTGGATCTTCAATTAATAACCCTGAATATCAATTTCCTTCTATCAATTCACTTGAAAGTGGAAGCTGAAATAACCATTATTGTTCCAGTGATAGTGGAGAGTTTTGAATGTTTATTAACTATGGTTGGCCCTTAAAAATATTATTTAATAATATAGATATAATGAAGGAGGTGACTGTGGTGGTCCAAACAGTTGATGTTTCTTCTTTGGTTTAATGGCCAGTAAAGGAGGTTTTACCTTTACAGACCATTTTTGGAGATCATTCAGAAGTCCAATAGTTTGATATTAAAGCATCTCAAATTATGCAGTGATTTTCAGGGCTTCCTTCATTAAAGAAGCCCAATCCATATGTTAATTGGTCAGCTAGAAAGTATTGACCATTATCACAATTCTTCCATGCCCACTATCAAAAACGTTTACTGGTTTCTGCTATAGCTTCAACTTTAAGGTGTAGCTAAACTATCATCTGTGCATCTACGTATCATACACATGCCAAAAAGTTTACTAAACTGAAAAGGTCTATTCACTTCCTGCCCGTTGAGAATATATTCTGCCATACCATATAACCTGGCACTGTCAGCACCATTGGCAATTGTATTTCAGGTCTAAGTTTTTAAAAGATACTTAAGGCCAATTTGCAGACCAATTTGCATAAAAGGAATGATTATCATATCATTCTCTCCTGGTTGGACACCTTTGTTCCAAGGAGGATTAAAACCCTAGTTCTTGAAATGACTACAGACAATTAAATAAATTAAAGTCATAAATTGGTGTCCTCAACCCCTTATAATGACACATTGGAATCAATACCAGTAGTACTGTTGTCAAGGCTTCAACAACTTCAGTTAATTTGTAAACCCCCCAAAAAATGTGCTTTGAAAAAGAGGAGCGTGTGTATTTTCGATCCAGATTAAATGCTTCTATTTTACCTTTGTATTCAAAGAAAGTAGCAGCTATTTTGGAATGGCTTTCTACTTTTAGTGTTAAAACATAACTTTTCCTGGGTTTTGCAAATATTTATTATCAATTTAATAAGAATTTTGTAGACTTTACTAGTGTTATTACTCTGAATTAAGAAAAAGTGAATGGTAGTTTTCTTGTGCATGCCTGTTACTTACAAGAACTGCAAAATAGTGATGAATGAGAAAATCCTGTTTTTTATTTCTCCCACATTTTGTCATAAGGTAAATGGAATTACTCAGTTGTCAAAAGAAAATTATTAGCCCTAAAGATGGCCTATACTAAATGAAGTCATCTACTAATAGACACAAAAGGACATGTTTAAATAATGACTGATCATGGCAATTTACTAGGGTTTTAAAATGTGAAATTGAGGAATAGTTATCAACCCAGAATGATGATTTTCCTTTGCTCAGTGAGATGTTGTGATAAACTGTATTCCTGAATGAAAACATTTACTAACTGATTCCCTATCAAGCTGTTCTCTAGAGTCTTTTCTTCCATTTGATCGACCCACATTATCTCCTCATTTTGGTATCAAAACTGTTTAATCTTTTTCAGAAAAAGATTAGGGATTCTCAAAATAAAATGGATCCAAAGGAATCAGAGGAGCTCTATCTTGAAACTTCTTGACATGACACAATGAATTGTATTTCAGTCAAGTACCTATTTTTATTCCTAATGAATTACAAATGGATGTAAATATATTGTGTCATAATTCAGCTACTTAAGGCAATGGAGTTAAGACTACATTTGATTTTGTTCTTTGATAATTTTGAAGAAAGGTTTTTTTTGTCCCATGTATGCTCAAAACCTTTTGTAAATGTTCAGCCCTTACCATTGGCTCTTAAACCATGGTATACACAGTTTTTGTTCTGTTAGATTTCTTCCACCAACAAAAAGAGCTCAAGTTATTTTGGTTACAGAAGACAATTTTTAAAATATTAGTCACTTTGCGTAGAATCCCTGTAGTATAAGAAATTGTATAATGTGCATGTTTTGCCTTCGTAGTTTAGTGCATACAATAATTTCTGAAAGTAAAACTTGATATCTTTTCCTGTTTTTGAAGACTCGTTCAAGAACTGTGGAAGCTCAATAAAGTCTTTCTTCTGGGTGTCATCCGAAGTCCAATATGCAGACAGAACAAACTAGTCAAAGTTTGGAACAATATTTACAATGTTACTATAATGATATTCAAGATGATTAAGCATCCTATTTGTTAATAACTGAATGTCCATCAATGCGATAGTGTGAGAAAGTGGATTATTAATTGGGGTCAATGGTAGTCCACCACGAGTAATAATGTTACTATTCTTGTTAGGGCCCGTAAAGGTTTCAGTAACTTAAATCTGAGTTTAACCCCTGTTAGCTCTGGCACAGAGCAGACAGGCTTAGTTAAAAACAATCTATAAAGCATTTTGGATCTACCAAGAGAGTTAAAAACTTGACAACACAGCAAAATAAAAATCCCACTCCAATTTTTACAAATAGAGACTATATTAATAAACAAAGTAACAATACAATTTAAAAAATCCAATACAGGAAGATATACATTTTTTACTTTTTACATTTTAAATAAAATAGAGCCAAAAAGCCATATGAAGCAACCGTAGTCACTTGGTTGCATTTGACCCGTACCTAGGTGTGATATGATGTAGACAGTGATGGGCATTGGGTCAGAGCAAAGGCAATGTGTGTCCCAGTTGAAAAAGTTATCTTTGAACGTCAACAGTGTTCAGTGAAACCAGACAGTGGACTGGCATTGAGAGACTAGAGAAAGGTTTTTTACATCCATGAACAGGCATTGAGATGAAGTCTCGGTATTACCATGGTTTTTGAGCAAGAAAAACCTCAGTGGGAGAAGTTCGGGTTTTCTCACCCCGGAGGACTCCGGCATCAATACATTTTGCATCGACAGAGATGCTCAAGTAGTGGCGGTTTAGAAGTGAAGAGGGCTCTGCTCCAACAGGTTCTAGAGTTGAGAAAAGAACGTAGTGGGAGCTATGTCAAAGACAGGGCCAGTGGTGAAGCACCTTCCAGGTTCGAACTGGGACAAAAAATACACCCAGGCTGCAAAATAAAAGTTCCCTCATTAGTAAATTTGTTATTTAAAAAAGTGGTCCACATTTGCAAATAGGACAAGTATCAGTTAGTAATGACACTCTGCAAAGATATTTTGCAAGGTATGGTACACTGCATACATTTGTATTTGCTACAGGGACAGTTTGTGGTAATAAAAAGGATATCAATAATAAAAACAGCCTACCAAACAATAAAACAGGCCCACAAACCTAAAAATATGGCCCACACACTGTCCTATCAGACCAGACCCATGGGCACCTTTGTCGGATAGGCTGGAGAGTTTGGACAGGTTGGCATGATGTTATGATGGTTCTCCAGACAAATAGTTAGTAGAAAGTTTATAAGTCCTAGGTTATTCCAGGAAGTTAGGAAGAGTGCATTTTGACACAGCCAATAGTCCAGAGACCTCAGGAACAGCACTTAGGGTGCAGGACCCACTCCAGCATAAGCCAACAGCAGGGTCCTGTGCCAATCTATATGGAACTGCTCTACTAGATCATGTTTTGTCACTGTAGCTTACCTTGAGGTCAGCCAATTGAGCCATGGAGTAGGCTTTTTTGTCCTGGGTACAGGTGGAAGCTTGTTCTGCTTTCCAGGTCTTCTTACAGGTCTCAACAGCAGGTGCAGTTGTCATTCTGTCTTCCACAGGTTTCAGTAGTGGTCTGAATATGGTTCCGAGGTGTGCCAAATGTATGTCTGGCACCAGACTTTGGGTGCAGAGGGGTGACTCCTGACCCCTCCCTCACCAATAAGTAAACCATTTCTGGGGTAATCCTACCAACATTTGTAGCAGTTCCTATGTGCCCTACTGCAAGCTATAACACAGTGCCCTTTTCTACCTAAATCAACATGGCAGAACCTTTCTTACCCTGCACAGAGCTCCTTTCTCCACATAGAGATGTGCCCAGGGGAATGAGCAGTGGCCCTTCAAACTCCTCTTGGTGTCAGCGCATGTTTAACTGTGACTAGTGTCTGGCTAACTCTAAGAGAACATGGATGGGGTAAGCCCAGGTATTAGCTACATCTGCCTGTGAGATGATATGCCTCTGTGAAGTTAATTAAGTTAATGTGCACTCAACTGTTAGAGGAACTGAACGCCTACATGCACGCAAGGCCTTGGCTTCAGATCTGGCAGTGAGGTCACAATTCAGTAAGGAGCTATTCAGCTCCTGGGTGAGACTTGGAAGTTCATGCGGATGGGCTTCTAAAAGTTTTAGGCAGGTAAAGGATTGTTTGAGAAATATTAAGCGCAAATCAGACTTCATCAATTACTAGTTCTTGTAATTACATTTTAAAAAGTTCAAGAATTAATGTTTAGTTGGTTCCTAGGTAGAGATAATATTATTTGATTTTAATACACCATCCTAATGTGTCCCTATAGACCAGCTAATCCTGCAACCCAGAAAATAACATTTGGGGCTCTGTCACTGTAAGGGCATGTTTCACATAAAACCTTTACATTTCATATTTTTAAATAACATGCACTCTGTCTTATTGGGCATTAAGACTTTCCTTGGGGTGTCTTATTTATTATTTAAAATGGAGGTTTTAGGCCTGTGGAAAGGCGTTATTTTGACTGGTTGAAACTAGTTTTAACACTATAGAAACAGGCCCAAGTAATATGTCTGCAGCTAGGTTTTGCACAATCACATTAGCGGTGGCACAATGTTTGCTGCAGTACATTAGTGTCATTTAACGTAAAGGCCTTGGGCATACTTTGCACCATATACTAGGACCTTAGATGTTACACATGTCAATTAGGACAATAGCCAACTTGGCATACTTTTGGGGGTCTGAGCAGCACATTTACTGGGCACTAGTATCCCAGTATGCAAATCCAAAAAACAGCAATAAAATCTATCAAAAAGTGGAAATGGCCAAACAAAATAAGGTATTGTCTGCCAAATAGCATAACCAAGGGGTCACTATTATCCTTCTTTGCCTCAAGTAGATGCTTAGAATCCAGCAGCTCCTGATTACATGAAACAGTTTCAGAAACAAAGGCAGCTAGTCACAGAAAAAGTATGTTTCCTATGGTTAAGATTAAAGAAAGTGCAGATCAATCAAGAACTATGTGTTCCATGTTTGCCTAATTACTTAAGCTTTGGCTACTGTCAAGATTTCTTCCAATGCATTGCAAGTTAAGTTTCACTCCCAGTATTTTGGCCTATTGGTCATTGGGCTGTCAGCTTAATCCTGTATCTCCACTCTTTATGCTGCCTCATACTTGGAGATATTATTCTGTGTTTTATGCTTTTCAATTGAAACTATATGTTTTTAAGCCACATCAGTGTTTACCTTCAGAACTATATTCTGTTGTGGTACAAAGCCAACTTTAATATGAAGCTAAGGAAATATGTGCTCTTTAATTTTTTTAGGACATCTTCAATTTAGATTTTTTTTAAATTATTTTCAATGACTTAAAACATGACTGTTCAACATTTGTGGCTCAGTTTATCGACGAGAACCATTTGAGCATATTTCAACTATCAATAAGTATTGCCAGCAGTGTTGCCCATTAGTATTTACTGAAATCAGGGAGAGCTATACCCCCATTATAGTTTCCTTTCATCAACTTCCCAAGAGCTATCTGTGGTGTTCTTCCATTCCACAGAGTACTCGATTCTCTACCTCTAATTTCTGAAAGACATTGCTCAGAATTGTATATGGAGTATTCTGGACAGCATATAGGAACTGTGGCAAGTACATCATTTTAAACAGTGTGACCCTAACTAGTAAGGAGAGTGGCAGAGCTAGCAGTTGCTCCACTTCCCTCTGAAAAGTTGTAAGGGGACAATTTTTACTCTTCTCTCAAGAAGCAAAGTCTAAGTTGTTTATTTTAAAAAGAAGGAGAGCTAGGCTTAAGGCCCGCTTAAAACGTTCTAAGGAAGATGCCCTCTGGATCCAACTGAGGGAAGCTTCTTATAATGGTCAAGCCAAGACATTCTGGTCCTTAATTGGCAAAGGTTGTGGTACCAGAGCCAGTCCTTCGCCTATTGCCATAGAGGAACAGGTGTGGGTTCATTATATCGAGAAGTTGTACAGTAACAATAATTCTCTTGTTTTTAAAGTTGATTCTGATATTGTTTCACGTATACTCGACTGTCCAACGGAAAAGGAAATTGAATGTGCCATTAAGAATATGGTTTCCTCTGGTGCGATGGGTCCTGATAAAATCCCAATTTCAGTATTAAAAAACCAGAGTGAACTTTGGAGCAAAATACTCTTTCCAGTGTTTAAATTTTGTTTCTCTAGCGGAACAGTCCCCCCCTCCTGGAAAGGAAGTATTATTGTCCCTTTATATAAAAAAGGGGCAAGAGATCTACCACAAAACTATCGCCAAATTGCCTTGCTTGATGCCATTGGTAAGGTCTTTGCAAAATGTGTGCTTACTTTAATGAATCAATGGGTATCTGAACATAAAATCCTTCCCATGGAGCAAACAGGTTTCAGACAAAATCATGGAACTTTAGATAACCTGACTGCATTGCAAGTTATTAATGAAAAATATGTGAAAGTCCGTGGTGGTCAGGTATATGGCGCCTTTATTGACTTCTCCACCGCCTTTGATAAGGTAGATAGAAATTTGTTGTGGAGAAAGTTATCTAATTTAGGTATGCCCTCATTCCTTATTAAGTTAATTCGCGCCCTCTATTCTGACACTTGGTGCAGAGTTCTACTTGGAGGTGAACGTGGTGTATCTAAATTAATCCCCACTTCCAACGGGTTGAAGCAAGGTTGCCTTTTGGCTCCATTGCTATTTTCCTTATATACAGTTGACTTACCCATCACTCTTTCTGCTTGCACCGGCATTGCCCCGTCCTTGGGTGGAGTTGCAATTGCATGCCTTATGTATGCAGACGACATCCTGATTTTGGATCTCACGCCAAAGGGCCTGAACAATCGGTTGCATGCACTCTCTGATTATGCTGAAAGCCATTTCTTATCAATAAACACGGCAAAAAGCAAGGTGATTTGTTTCTCCGGTAGAAAGAAGCCTAAATGTCTTAACTATCCATGGGTTGCGGGGGGGAAAAAACTGGAATGTGTGAAATTTTATACCTTCCTAGGCAAAATTGTCACTTATAACTTAAGTGACAAACAACACATTGACACTAACTCTCGGAAGGCTATTTCGCAGGGAAAGAGTTTAGTTTCCCTGTATAAAGCCACAGGTAGAAGGCATTTTTCTATTCTCTTAGATGTTTTCAGAGCGAAAGTTCCGGCCTCCCTGTTATATGGAATTGAGTTAGTTGATCAAAAAAAGTGGAGTTTTTTAAACTCTGCGGAAGGGAAAATTTTACGTAGTTTAATTTCGGTAGGTACAGCAAATTCAACTGCCTCCTTGAGACAGGAACTGGGTTTACGTAGCAGCTGGGTTCAAGGTCTGGCAAGTATCATACGTTGGGTAGTAGCTCTATCTAAAGGTGAACCTAATACCTTAAGAGATCTTATAAAAAATGAATTATTAGGATCTTTTAATGACTTCTCACTGATTGTAAAAAACTTCAGATTTGCTGTGTTACAATTGAAATTGGACGAGGAGAATTTATTCTCATTGTCCTCTCTTCAATTAAAAACTGTTCTGAGGTCAGCATCTTGGGAACTGGGGTATTGTCAGGATAGAGACCTCTGTCTAGCGAAAAAAGGTTGTACGCCTGTTATTGAATCTTATACCCTGCGGAAAGCTCAACCGTATATGCATTGGAACATCTCCCATGGCGCCAGGCGCCTGGTATATTTACTAAGACATAATTTGCTTCCGCTGAAAGCTCTACATGCTAGCTGGTTTGGTCATTCGGCATGCTGTGATCTTTGTCAATTGTATGATCAGGACTTAGATCACGTCATGTTTGTTTGTCCTACGTTGATGTCTTGCAGGCGTAGATGGTTAAGACCAATTTGCTTACAACTTAACATATTATCTGCTTCTTCGTTTAAGGCAGCCTTGATTAACCCTCCTAATGAAATGTTTGCTTTTAAACTGTACAACTTTTTTAAATGTTTTTTGGACCTGTATTAAGATGTCTTTTGTAATTGTGATGGATTAATATTTTACGTATTTCTTGTTTTGTATGTACATGTTGTTTTATGTGGACCTCATAAAGAGTTCCTTATCATAATAAAATAAACTTGAAACTTGTATTGCCAGCAGTGTTGCCCATTAGTATTTACTGAAATCAGGGAGAGCTATACCCCCATTATAGTTTCCTTTCATCAACTTCCCAAGAGCTATCTGTGGTGTTCTTCCATTCCACAGAGTACTCGATTCTCTACCTCTAATTTCTGAAAGACATTGCTCAGAATTGTATATGGAGTATTCTGGACAGCATATAGGAACTGTGGCAAGTACATCATTTTAAACAGTGTGACCCTAACTAGTAAGGAGAGTGGCAGAGCTAGCAGTTGCTCCACTTCCCTCTGAAATATGTCTACTAATTTAGGTTGCGTTTGAAAAAGTTATCCCTGTCTTCTGAGATGCAAATCCCTTGATATCTATAGGCCTAAAAAGGAATCCTCACCTAACAGTATGACATCTCCATTATTTGATAAATTGGAAAGACTATCTAGTGAACACTCTCGAGAAGCTACTTCTTCTGTCCTTGCTCCCTCTTAGTTTGTTATTTTTTTCCATTGACATTTTCTTTTTTTTTGTTAAATTTTTAAAACCTTTATTGAAAAAGTGCACACAGCTATTCAGCCTAACATCCCGGAGGCAAGGCAGCACGGTGAAGCAGGAGAGCAATAGTGCAAGAACAATTACAACAGTACAGTGAACGTTGTTTTTATATTTTATGTAGTAAAGAGAACATAGAACAAGAAAAGAAGAAAACGCCAAGGGCGTAAAAGAGTGGCAATGGAGTAGAAGAAGCCTTCGAGGTGTTGGAGCAGGGCAGGGGGACAGCGTGCATAGAAGCACGAGTAAAGGAGAATAGACCAGGAGGAAGGGGGGGAAGAAGAAGAAACAGGATTCAGCAGTGTAACGTATCACAGTTGGTGTCACAGGTCATGGTGACAAGTGTTCCTCCAAAGAGACAGATTCCGGGGGCAAGCAAATATCACCCCTGTAAGCATTCCAAGCCCCCCACACTTTTGACCACTTTTTGGGCTTACCCCTGGCAACATAGACCGTCTTCTCCCTAAACATACACCAATCCATGTTGGCTTTCCATTGTACCACCAGGGGAGCCGTTGGAGCCCCCCATTTCTGCGCAATGTCGCGTTTGGCCACCATGTTGCCAAGAGTCACCCACTGCGTCTGAGCCACATTGTGATCGGACGGCTCCCAGATGTTGAGGAGGCATCTCCTGGCCTCTGCAGCTGCCACCACCCCAGTCACCTCATCCATAATCCGGTGCACACGTCTCCAATAGGAAGCTATGATGGGGCATTCCCAAAGAATGTGCAGGAAAGTAGCAGAGGCACCACAGCCACGGCGGCAGAGCCCATCGATCGAGTAGCCCATATGCACAAGCCGGGGGCCAGTTACGTACACCCTGTGCAAGATCTTAAACTGCACCAGCCGCAGACCAGAGGAAATGGCGACCTCCTTAGGGGAAGACACAGCGCTCTGCCAGTCCTCGTCATCGATCTCCAGGCCGTCGCGCACCCATTGATCCCGCACACCGAGGAGGAGGTCAGTGCGAACGTTAATTAATTTCTTATACGACAGTGAGATGGCACTGTCAGGCATATGACCGTCCAACACCCTGTCCTCCAGCGGGGAGCTTTCTGGAATCGCCCCGTCTGCCGGCTTAGCAGAGAGTAGCGCGTGTCGCAGCTGGGCATAACGGAAAGATTCCGTGCCGCCCAGCTGATACTCAACCTGTAGCTGGGAGAAGGTCTTAATCTCACCCTTCAAGATCCTATCTTCCACCCTGGAAATTCCTATGAGGTCCCATTTATCAAATCCCTTGGTGTGCCATAGTTTGCCCAAAATATCGGAATCATACAAAGGGGTGAATTTAGTCAGCCTGCCCTGCCAGCCCTGCGCCTTGGTGATCGTCCACCAGATGTGGACCGCAGTTCTCGTTGGACCCGACATCCGCCCATCCAGAGACCTCGAGTACAGCGCCCTGTAGTAATTGCTGCCACCCAGGAGCCACTTATCCATGGCGTAGCCAGGGTTGTTTTCCGGACCGTAGAAACCATGATTGATAGCCGCCAGCTGGGAGGCCCAGTAGTACCTGCGTACATCTGGTAGTGCGATACCCCCGTCGTACCACGGAAGTGTGAGCTTCGTGATAGCGACGCGGGGACGGCCGTCCCAGAGCAAGGCACGTTGAAGGCTCTCAATCTCTCGAAAGTAGCGGGCGGGGACCGGATCCTGGGTGTTCTGCAGGGCGTACAGAAACCTGGGCAAAGACATCATCTTGAATAATGCCGCGCGTCCCAGTAGGGAGAGTGGGAGTTTGTGCCAACCCTCCACGTCACGCCGGAGGCACAGAAGAGGGGGAAGCAAGTTGTGGTCGTATCGCACCCTCGCGTTACCAGAGATGTAAATCCCCAAGTACTTAAAGCCCTGGCTGGCCACCTGGATGTTACAGCCTCTAGGGAGGCGTGGTGTGTCCCCTTTCAGTACGTAGAGGGAGGACTTGGCCCAGTTAATAACGAGGCCAGAGTACCCGCCAAAAAGTCTAAGTACATCGCATGCCACAATAAGTGACTTGCAAGGAGAGGTGAGATAGAGCAGAATGTCATCAGCATAGAGAGAGATTCTGTCCTCGAAACCAGGGGCCCAGCTTATGCCATGCAGATCCGGGTGCGTACGCAACATAGCCGCAAGCGGCTCAAGAGCGAGCGCAAACAAAAGAGGCGACAAGGGGCAACCCTGTCTGGTGCCCCTGTGAAGGGCAAAAGATGCCGATATGTGGCCATTGACGGCAACGTTAGCCAGCGGGTCAGCATAGAGGAGCTTCACCCAGTCGATAAACACTGGGCCAAAACCGAGCTTCGTCAACACCGCCCAGAGGTAACTCCATTCGAGAGAGTCAAAAGCCATTGTGGCGTCCAAGGAAGCAAGGACTGCCGGCTCCTTCAGAGTGTGAGCCCTGGCCAGGGCGCCGTGGAGCCTACGCAGGTTAAGGGCTGTGTTGCGATGAGGAATAAAGCCTGACTGGTCCGGGTGCACTAAGTCGCCAATAACCCCAATCAGCCGATTAGCGAGTAACTTGGCGAGAATCTTAGGCTCAGCATTAAGGAGAGAGATGGGACTATAAGAACGACACAAGTCTCTCGGCTTCCCATCCTTATGGATGACCACAATGGTGGCCAACCTCTGGTCTAAGGGAAGTAGGCCGGCATCCCGCGCTTCCAGAAACATGTTACGCAAGTGTGGAGATACCACATCCGGCCTAATCTTATACATCTCAACCGGAATGCCGTTAGGGCCAGGTGCCTTGCCCGAACGCAATGAGCGGATCGCAAGGGTGATCTCATCAACCGAGATGTCCCTGTCCAAGTCGTCGCTCTCCTCATCCGAAAGACAGGGAAGTTCGACTGTCGAAAGAAGCGCTGTCGAGTCAACCTCAGACCGGTCCGAAACAGAGGTGTAAACACCTCGGAAGTAATCAGCAAAGGACTCAGCAATAGCGCTGGGATCAGAGACGACAACTCCGTCATCCCCCATGATCTCGGGTACAACACGGCTAGCCATCTCCCTCCTGTCCAGCCAGGCCAGCAACTTCCCAGCCTTATCGCCAACGTCGTATATACGACCCTGCTGTTCCTTAGCTAAGGTAAGGGCTGCATTCGTGGCAAGGTCACGGTATTCCGACTGTTTGACAGAAAGGTCATGCAGGAGAGCGGGATCGGGTTCTGTCTCCAACTGGGAGTCAAGTTCCATGATCTCATCCTCGATGCGCACCAATTCGGCATCCCTGACTCTACGGGCCTCCGCTATAAGAGCGAAAGCCTCACCCCTCAAGACAGTCTTAAACGCCTCCCACAGAGTCGCAGCCGAACCAACCAATCCCTCATTCTCAGAAAAATAGAGGTCGATGGCCTTGGCCAAGAGATTGCGAGTCTTGGGATTGCTAAAATACCATGGATTAATAGCCACCGGCCGGTCCGACAAAACAATGTCAAAATCAAAAGAGACCCACAACGAGGAATGGTCGGAAATGCCCCGCGCCAAAAAACGGGCCTCAGAAACAGCAGGAGCATGTGCAGCCAAAGTAAGAACATAGTCTATCCGGGAAAGACTACCATGGGCGCCGGAATGGAAGGAAAAATGACAAAGCGTGGGATGTAAAAGCCGCCAGCTATCTACCAATCCCATAGTCTCAAGGAAGGATGCCAACCACAGTTGGGAGCCCCGGAGGTCTCTAGGCGGATGGCGGTCCAAGGAGCCGGAGCAAACCGAGTTGAAATCACCCCCTATTATCAACAAACCAGCAGGCAAATCTAAAATGGCGCCACCAATGTCTTGGAAAGTGCTAGATTGTAAGCCCGGAGGGACGTAAACTGAAAGTAATGTGAGGGCACGCCCCTCCCATCGTCCCGCCACTGCGGCGTATCGCCCCCTCTCATCTATCAGAGTGACGTCGACCTCAAGTGGAAGGGACGTACGGACAAGAACTCCCGCCCCCCGAGATCCCGAAGAGAACCCCGAATGGGCCACCATTTTGTATCCCTTTCGATTGAGTGCTTTACATGTGTGTCCAACCAGATGTGTCTCCTGGAGGAGAACAACATCGGGCATGTGGCGTTTAATCAGTTGAATCACGACCCCCCTCTTGATGCGGTCACCCAACCCGTCAACATTCCAACTGAGTACTCGTAGTTTCCTACCCCCCATCATCGTGTCGCCAGCCCCACCCAACCCCAACAAACCTCAGCAACAAGTGAAACTGAACAGTGTATACAACCCATTGCCCAAGAGATAGAAAGAGAGAAAAATAAACAAACAAACAAACTTTCCCATCACCACCCCCCACCCTGCACCCCTGCAGCAGACTAAAAAGCCCCCCCAACCAGCAGTGTGCCTGTCGCCCCATGAACGAGTCTACAAAAAGTCCCCAGAGGAGTAAGGAATCTCCACAAACCCCTCCCGCCACCCTCCATGTAAACACCAGGAGAATCATCCAAATCAAGAAGAAACATTGGTATCAGCAGTCACAGACAACAGGGACACCAACCGCCATAGTCAGCTCAGTAGAGACCAGTCCTAAAGGTCGGAACCACCAGTTGCGCCTCCGGATTGCTCGTCTTGTTCTTCCCGACGTTGTGGCAAAGTGTCCAGCCAGTCGCTTACATTGTCCGGCACATCGAAAAACAGGGCACGGCTCTCGTGTTCAATACGAAGTTTGGCAGGGAACAGCATCGAGTATTTAAAGCCCATGTCTCTCAGGCGCCGTTTCACCCCTGCGAAACTCTGACGCTGTCTCTGCACGGCCCTGGTGAAATCCGGATAGAAATGCACCTCCGAGTTCTGGTATTTGAGCGGCCCATGCCGACTGGACGCCTGAAGGATCACGTCCCGGTCTCTAAAGTTGAAGAGCCGGGCAATGATGGGTCTAGGCGCCATACCCGATTTCGGCGGGCCGCCCGGGACCCGATGGGCCCGCTCCACAGAGAAAAAGTTGCTCAGGCCAGAAGGTGCAAGATGCGTCTGCACCAGGTCTTCCACAAAAAGGTCCGCTGCCGCCTCCTCCGCTCCCTCCGGAACACCAATGATACGGACATTCTGCCGCCTGGCACGTCCTTCAAAGTCCTCCAGCCTTCTAGAAAAGTGGTTGTTGGCCAGTCTCAGGGTCCGGACCTCCGTCTGTAGGTCCGAAACGTCGGTAGTTAGGCTGGAGGTCTTGAGATCAAGAGACTTCACTCGATCGTTGGTTTTCCCTAGGTCAGCCCTGATAAGGTTGAGGTCCACAGCCAGAGTGTCCACCTTGTGAGTCAGGACCTCATGTTGTTTCTGCATTTCAGACCGAATGCCCGCGATGGCACCCATAACGTCACTCAGGGTCGGTTCAGAGCCTTCGGGCGAGCTCGCACGATGAAGGTCTTTAGAGGAGGTCACCACCGTGGGTGAGGTCCGTTGCTGAGCATACCGGTCAATTTTGTTCAGCTGCGTTTGAGTTGTCCTACGAACACCTCTGTTCGACGTCTTGTCGGGGTCCCCTCTGCCCGCCATGTTGGGTCCAAGGAGGACAAAGGGCTGCACCAACCGAACAAAGATACACACGAACAGAGCAAAGGCAATGTCAATAATCGCACCAGGCCGGTAGTAGGCAACTCCGCAGTTACAGGCACTCCGCCAGCAGGGACCACAAGCAACCGCTTCGCATTCCAGTCATGCGGAGCGTCGGCGAAGGCAGCAGCCACCCAAGAGACAATGGCGCATCCCTGGCACGGAGTTTAGCTCGACGTAGCTTTGTCTAGGAACCATCAATTTAGAAGCGGAGAACTGCTCCCGTGTCTGCGACCATTCACCAAGTAGAATCCACTAATGTGGATCAGGATTTCCAACAGGATATTTGCTGAGGGTCGGAGGGTCCGCGGAGCTCCGAGCTTACGCGGCCATCTTGGTTGCCCGCGAAGCTCCTCCCTCCATTGACATTTTCAATTCAATTTCAATTTTGATACTTTATTAGTTTTTTCAGATAAAACCATAAAAGTCATACATACATAATAAAACTCCAACATGTGTATAAAAAGAAAATGATACAGTAAAATTGATCTAAAGCCTTGATTACAGAAGTAAACAAAAGTAGGCCCCACTATCAGATTTAATCACAGCTGAACCTAAGCTTATTAGCGGCCACTAAGTGTTTGGAGTACAGAATTACTTGACAGAAGTGGGAAGAAAACAATGATAAAAGACTTTCTGGGACCCCAATAAAAGTTACAAACCATTACAAAGTGCTCCATATCCTGTGGAGTCTGACCATTACAGCCACAGGGTATGACACACTGCCCTCTATGTGCGCCTCACGGTTGGACCAGAAGATAATGAAAAGATCAAGCCAAAATCTAGTCAGTAGGAAGCCATCATAGTTCATTTTAATTCCTAGAAGATATGGTTCAACAGTGGGCACAGTTTTTAGGAAAATGTACCTTCGTACACTGGGCTTTCTCAGCTCTATTTCCTCCATATCCAAAAGGCGCCTTTCAAGAAAGCGCTTTTCAGTCACGTTAGAACCCTTCTACATATCATTTCTGGATTATCAAATAAATCTACCCTTCCTAAACTGCAAAGAGGTTCTCTAACATACTTTAACGAACAGATACATCTGATTTGGTCAAGAGAAAGGCAATCCCTCAGAATGTCATTGCTGAGGGAGTTTACTTTCTTGGTCCAGATCTTCATCCACAAGGCTAAGGGACAAAAAGCCAGCTCATCGGAAAGAAAATCAATCCCCAACTCTTCGTGCACAACGAACGACGGGGAGCTCTATGGTAAAGAGAGCACCTGTCTCAAAATGGTGTTTTCAACGATTTGCAGTGCCTCATCCCCAGTGTGGCCCCAAATTTTGCTCCCATAAGTGACCTTTGCAATACATTTAGCTCTATAAATCTTCAGGAAGACCCCAATCGGTTTCCCTCCAACTCTGGAGGCAAAGTTAAAAACGGCAGCAGTCGTTCTGGCCAGGTCCCCTTTGTTTTGAGTAATCCAGGGGTACCAGCTCATGCCTTCATCAAACACTACTCCCAGATATGAGAAAGCATTTGTCATGGGGATTGAGTTAGTTCCTATCTTGAAAGTGTAAGGCTTAGCTCAACCTGGTCCCACTTGCATAACAAACAATTTGTTTGTGTTGACTAACAAGTCTAGGTCCTCCATAAAATGAACCAAAGTGTTTTACAATAGTTGTAGGCCCTTAGCTGTCCTTGACATTAGGACAGCATTATCTTTGTAAAATAAGAGCGTCAGACTACACTTCCCCACCCGGGGCAATCAACTTTTGAATCCATGAGAACATTATCGAGGAAGTTAATATACAGATTGAAAAGGAAGGGGGGCAGAATGCACCCCTGGCACACCCCTCTTCTGATGGCACATTTGCAAATCACTTTAAGGTCTTTTGAAAAACAAAATACCACTTTTGAATCATTATGAAGGTCCCTTTAAAACAAAATGATGTATTTTTCAATGTCAATGCCATGGAAAGCACCATCTGCCAAAGCTTTGATCTGTTCACACGGTCAAATGCCGAGGACAAATCCATAAATGCTAGATGAATGGGGCCAGTACGAGCCACAGTGTACTTGTCTAAACCATATAAGGGTTCAAACATTGATCCACTGTGGAACAACCCTGGCGAATTCCATGTTGTACCTCGGTTAGGATGTTGTTTTTATCTGCCCAGATTATAAGCTATCTAGGACCATATGATGCACAACCTTCACCACTGAGTCCAGAAGTGAGATGGGTCCAGAGCAATGGGTGCTGTCCCTTTCACCCTTTTTGAAAACAGGGACGATGACCCACAAGGCCCATCAGTTGAGCGGCTGACCGGAACCAACGCGTTGCTAACTGCCATGAGTACAGTTACCCAAATATCAGCGTTCAAAATCTAAAGGTCCGGCAGAATCCCGTGAGGACCAGAACCTTGTTTTTGGTCATTCGAGTAATAGCTGCTCTCACCTCCTGCACTTTAAATACAACCTTGGATATACCTGCCAAACTTTCCCGACCTTCCCTGGGGGATAGGGCAGACTGAAACATACTCTCAAAATGGCTTACCCAATCATCCTCTGGGATGTGGGCATCCATTAAATTGCCAGTGTCGCCTACTAAAACGGGGCAGTTGATAATGCTCAAGAACTTGGAGCTATTACCCAAAGTGCTGGCGTCTATCAGATATGACCAAGCCTCCTCTTTCAGGGCAGACTTGCGCTTTGCCTGGGCAGCCTTATATGCAATTCGAAGGCTCTTAATGACAAAGGGATCAGATGGTATCCCTCCCAAGGCCTCTTCTAACTTCCTAGAGGCACTGGAGCACTCAGAGTTGAACCATCTTGGTCCCAAGTGCGGTGTGCACCTATCCAAAACCTGTAATAGGTTCACTATGGCACCAGAAAAACTTCCAAAGAGAATGTAGCACGTTACAAAGCTTGCTATTACCACGCAGTAGGTAACAACGCAGTGGTACAATGACCTCATTGTTACCACGTGTAGCATTACATCGCAAGTTGTTTCGACGACTTGTGCTAGGTGGCGCACTGGACTTAAGAATAGTATAAATTACTATTCCTACTCCAGTTAGCGCAACAGCAGGGAAGGGGTTCCCTGGTGTTGCATGCCACCTAGCACAAGTCATTGAAACGGCTTGCAATGTAATGTCAAGCGTGGTAACAACGCAGTCATTGTAACAACTGCATTGTTACCTACCTGCGTGGCGTTTACAGCGTTGTACACGCAGTTTCCCCTTCATAATGTTATGTTATGTTATGTTATGTTATGTTATGTTATGTTATGTTATATAACGCTTATATAGCGCATGGCTACCCCAGCAACGAGGCTTCCCAGCGCTTGCAGACAAGCCCAATTACATAACATCCAGAGGGATAAGAAAGATAATGTCCAAGGGATTAACCTCACTGCCTAGACAACTAGCAAGTTCCCTGTTGTACTGAGTTAAAAGGGACTTGTGTGGCTGTTCCGGGATGATTTGACCCCACTTCAATCTCCTCCCCCCCTTCCACAGCTTTTAGGAGAATCCCCAGACCCACCTTAATTTTTTAGGTCTTGACTGCAGCATTGCTTTAGCAATGCTTGTTTGTCGAGATTATAGTAAGGCTTTCAAAAGTGTACCCAAACTGCGGATTAGGTACAGTTCATGTGAGCAAGGGCGTGCACATTGCCAGCCACATTGCACACCATATGTCTGAGTCTCGGCATAGGACTGCAAAGGAATCCGCTCCCCGCCCCCCATCAGACTTCAAAGGAATCCGCTCCCCCGCCCCCACGCCATGCAATGCCGAGAGCTTGTTTTCTCCAGCTTCACCACTGACTCCCGTTTCGAACCCTCATTTTACCTGCTCCCTCCTCCCTCTTAATTTACTCTTCACCCCACCTCCTTTCATCACTGTGCCCTCTCTGTCACCACTCGTGTCATCTCCCTGTTCCTGCGCTACTCTTCCTATCCACTCCACTCTTCCCCTACGTTCTGTGTCTCTTCTCTTCCGTCTCAGACCGTTTTGCAACCAGTCCCATCTCTCCTTCACCCAACAATGTCTCTCCTCCAGTCCCACCTCCTTCTGCTCACCTCTCTTCTCCTTCCCCCACCTGGCTCGTGTGCCCTCCCCTTGTCAAATAAGGCTAACTCTGCCCCTTCTCTTCCCCTCTTTTATTTTATAAGCGATTTTCACAAGTGCTGCCATTTATCATAAGGGCACTTTTCAGGACTTCTAAAGATGTGCCCCGCCCTCACTTACTTTTTGTGCATGCTACACTGCTCCTCCCTTGCTGTGTCACTTCTGCCAATTACAGCGCCCCGCCCTTGACTCTGCAATAACAGCCCCCATGCAGTGTGTGCACGTCGAAGCAAAGGCGGCTCAGCCCGTGACTCTTTTTATGCTGTGTGTCCGTTCTGACACTTAGCAACCCTGCCCTCTCCTGCTCAGTGTGTTGTGGCTGTCGTGGTTTGACTTCCCCCACCTCCCAACCCAGTCGGCTCTGTTATTGCAACCCCGTTCTGTGTGTGGGCTTGGTCAGGTAGGCGTTACTGAGGAACTTACACTTAGAATTCCCTTGTTTGCCCAAACTCTGGCAGCTGCAGTTTCAAGTTGAATATGTGTGTTCCTCATACCCAGCAGGTGCTGAGATGCGAGATGTCCATCAAGCTAATTAATGTTCTCTAATCATAACTGATTGGTACAATCAGTGGTAGTTCGGCAGACTCAAGGCAAGCAGAGATGCAATATTAATGGATGTGGTTTTCATTCTGTTAGTGTCACGGCGCTAGTATTAATACAGCTATAACATCCATGTACCGGGTCATTGTAGGTGACACACAGCTGCCTGTTTATTGTCTCCGTTCCTAGGGCACGTTCGCATCAAAGAGTCAGTTAGGGTTGCATTGATATTGCCAGGACATTCTTGACACAACGGTTGTTCTGAATGGACAGATGACGCGGTCCTCCCATGAGTGCAGAAGTCATTTTGTGGCAATCCCAACAGCTTTATTAGTTTCCCTGATAAACTGATTCATTTTACCAGGCACAAGTGACCCCAGAGTGCCTGCCATTGTTGGTTTAGGGATCATGAGGGAAGACTCGTTCAGAAGGGGTAAAAGTTTCACTCTGTTTATCAATAGTTTTGATTGCAATTACCAGACTACCAGGCATTGCTACCTCTTTCAAGCTAAGCATCCTTCTTACTAACCTGTGGCTGCTTGCAGATTTGGTGCAAATGCAAATTCCTCTCTATATTTTTCTCTCAATCTATTATTTCCTTTCACCTCTCTATTCTATCTTCCGTCTCTTTCCTTGCATCTCTGCCTCCCTTCTCTGTACTTTTCTCTGTTCTCTCTTTTTCTCCCACTACACATTTCCTTGCTTCATTTCTCTGTCCGTTTCCTCTCCTACTCTGCTCTCTCACCTTCCCTATCATTAACACATAGTCAGTCCTCGGGGTCTTCCCTTCTCTTCAAGTCCACACCCTCGTTAGCAGATGCTGTCATCTTCTCTCCTCCAAGCCCCCACCACCACCATCGCATTTCTCCGGGCTGTTTATATGTCCTGAAAACTTGTTTCAATTTCGTCCATCCATGCCAAGAACCTATTTACATACCACTCTATACAGTCGTAGGACTTATTTTTCCATACTATGTTACTAGCTACCAATGGGTAGACCAACCTTTCATCCTTCCAATGCTGGTAAAAAGAGTCCTAACTTTTATGGGCAAAGGTACGCTAAGCGTTTGTGGTATAGTGCTAGTTATCGGAACGTTTCAGAAATATGTTGTTGCAGAAATAATAATATTAACCTATCTACTGATGGGGCTGTTTTAGCTTGAGAAAGTAAAAAAATAAAAAATTCTACATTTTGCCTTACAAAGGGGGTTTCTGTGTCCACCACAGCTGGAGTTAACATATGTGAGGAACGTAACCAAACACAGACACGCAGATTAACACATACTTAGGAACACACAGAAAGCACAGACACTCGCCCATATAAAACCACTCATAGAAACAAGTATGGAAGACACACAAACACCATACATACCCAAGCACCAAAGATACACAGGCACACAATGGTACGCAATAAATTTATATATGCAATAAACATACGTATGCAAGAACACTTACAAGCACCTATACGGACTCACAAGCACGCATACAAGACTCAGGCACACACAAACACACACAGAACGGCACCAAAACGCAAGTCAACACACACACATGCTTCCACATTCACAGTATGGGCATATAAATATTCCCCGCGTTTCTCTTTAGCACCAGGATGCACAGCACCCAAGCCAGTGCAGCGTGTATCCCTGCCCAGCCCTCTGGGTGCAGCAGGATGCACTGCATCCAAGCTAGTCCAAGCCACAACAAGCATTGGCATAGCCAATACGTCTCGCCTTTGGGACCTTATAAGTGTTTAGCCATGCAACGGTTGATGTTGCACTAAGGATATTGTGCTGCATAACTAAATACTTATAAAGTCCCAAAAGCAAGACCTATTGGCTATGCCAATGCAGAACCGGTTTCTAAACCCAAACAATCCTTGACAACAACTGACGGAGTAACCGGCAGCTCTGTTGTGTAAACACAACTATTGTTGCGTGAAGGGGCCAGTCCCCTCTGAATATTGGGCACCACCACATCCACCACCACTGCATCCACCACCACTGTGTCCACCACGTACACACCACCACATCCACTACCACCACCACGTCCACCATCACCATGTCTACCACCACCACATCCACAATCACCACGTTCACCACATCCACCACATCCACCACATCCACCACAACTACATCCACCACCACTACGTCCACCACCACCATTTCCACCACTACAACGTCCACCACCACCATGTCCACCACCACCATGTCCACCTCCACCACACCCACACCCACCTCCACCACCACCACGTCCACCACCCACTACCAGCACCACCATGTCCACCACCACTTCCACCACCACCACACCCACCACGTCCACCACCACCATGTCCACGACCACCACCACCACTTCCACCACCACCACATCCACCACTCACCACCACCACCACAATGTCCAGCACCACTACCACCACTACCACATCCACCATTACCACATCCAGCACCACATGCACAACATCCACCATGTTCACGACCATGACCACCACTTCCACCACCACCACATCCACCACCACCACCAGGTTCATCACCACCATGTCCGTAACCACCACGTCCACCAAGTACACCACACCACACCCGCCACCACCACCACCACATCCACCCCCACCACATCCTCCACCACCACATCTACCACCACTACATCCACCACCACCATGTCCACCACCACCACACCCACCTCGACCACTACCACATCCACCACGTCCACCACCACCATGTCGACCTCCACCACGTCCTCCACCACCATGTCCATAACCACCACGTCCACCACCAAGTCCACCACCACCATGCCCTCCATCAGTGTGGGCCTGGCTGGAATCTTTTTCGGATGCCCGTACTCAGCAGGTCTGGATGCCTCCCTTTTCATCCTCGGCCAGGGAGGTCTTGACTGGTGTCTTGCAGGGCTCGACTCTGAGCCCTTTGCTCTTTAATATCTACTTGACTCCACTGATCTCCCTGGCTGAAGAGCTGGGTGCCAAAATCATGGCTTATGCTGACGACACCCAGCTTCTATTCACTTGGAATGGCTCCGAGCTGTGCTCAGGGACCGCACTGAGTTGCCTTGCAGCCGTGTTTACATGGCTGGCACAGGCCAAACTTAAGTGCAACGAGGGAAAATCTGAAATACTGCTCTATGATCAATTTCCACCTCTCTTCACAGAAGCCTTGTGGCCCCCTGATTTCCCCCGCCCACTCTCTGAGGGTGGTCCGGCTAAGAACCTGGGAATCTGGTTGGGGGAGGATCTCAGGTTCTCGGAACACATCAAGAGACTAATGGGTGTCTGTTTTGGTACTCTTAAGTCTCTGAGCAGATTCTTCCCTATGCTCCCTCAGCCGGCGAAGGAAATGGTGGCTCGGGCACTCATCCTGCCCGCTTGGATTACGCCAATGTGCTTTTTTTAGCCATTCCTGGATACTTGGTGAACAAACTGTAATTGATCCAGAACGCAGTGGCCAGACTCTTATTTAACATCTCCAAGAGATCAAGTATCAGGTCACACTTGTGCGACCTTCACTGGCTGCCGGTGGCCCAGCAGGTGCAGTTCAAGGCCCTTACTTTAGCTCATAGAGCTCTGCATGATTCAGGACCCTCCTACATTAGGACACAGGTGGCCTTTTACACCCCTTATCAATCCTTACGATCTGCTTCCCACCGTCTGATGGCTACCCCCCGCTTCCGTCGCTCTAGGATGGGGGGGTCAGTCACTTTCAGTCAACAAGTTCTATATAACATAGCCATTCTATGGAATAGCCTTCCTGTCTCACTGCGTCACACCCAGGATTTCTGTTGTTTTAAGAAACTTCTCAAAACTTTTCTTTTCAAACAGGCTTTCTAAATCTTTTTCCCTCCGCACGTCTGCAGTCCATATCACGCCAGGATACTCATGAGTAATTGTGCATGTTACAAGTTCCATATAACATAACATAACACCACCATGTCGACAACCACCACGTCCACCACCAAGTCCACCACCACCATGTCCACCACCATGAGGCCACTACCATGTCCACCACCACGTCTACCTCCACCACCACATCCACTACCACCACCAAGTCCACCACTGCGTCCACCACCACAACCATGTCCACCACCAACACCACCACATCCACCACCACCACACCCACCTCCACCACCACGTCCACTACCACGTCCACCACCACCGCGCCCACAATCACCACCTACACCACCACAACCTCCACCACCACCTCCACCACCACCACATTCACCACATCCACCACCACTACATCCATCACCACCATGTCCACAAGCACCACGTCCACCATCCACCACCACCAAATCCACCACCACATCAACCACTACCACATCCACCACCACCACCACATCCACCACCACCACAATATCCAGCACCGTTTCCACCACCACCTTGTCCACCACCACTATGTCCATTACCACCATGTCCACCACCACTACGTCCACCACCACCATGTCCACCACCACCACACCCACCACCACCACACCCACCACCACCACCTCGTCCACCACCACTACCACCACCACCACGTCCACCACCACTACAACCACCCCCACATCCATCACCACCACCACATCCACCACCATGTCTACCACCACCATGTCCACCACGTCCACCACCACCGCGTCCACCACCACCATGTCCACCCCCACCACATCCATCACCACCATGTCCATCACCACTACATCCACCACCACCACGTCCACCACCACCACACCCACAACCACCACCACCATGTCCACTACCACCACCACAGCCACCACCTCATCCACCATGAGGCCACCTCACTCTATCTATCAGCCTCACTTTATCTATCTATCGCCCTCACTCTATCTATCTGTCACCCTCACTCTATCTATCTGTCGCCCTCACTCTGTCACCCTCATTCATTCTATCTATCTATCTATCTATCTATCTATCTATCTATCTATCTATCTATCTATCTATCTATCTATCTATCTATCTATCTATCTATCTATCTGTCTATCTATCTATCTATCATTTTATCTATCTATATATCTATCTATCTATCTTTCTATCTATCTATCGGCCTAACTCTATCTATCCATCTATCACCCTCACTCTATCTATCCATCTATTGCCCTCACTATATCTATCCATCTATCGCCCTCACTCTATCTATCCATCTATCGCCCTCACTCTATCTATCTATCTATCTATATATCTATCTATCTATCTATCTATCGCCCTCTCTCTATCGCCCTCACTCTATCTCCCTCACTCTATCTATCTATCACCCTCATTCAATCTATCCATCTATCGCCCTCACTCTATCTATCTATCGCCCTCACTCTGTCTATCTGTCACCCTCACTGTATCTATCTGTCGCCCTCACTCTATCTATCTGTCGCCCTCACTCTATCTATCTATCTGTCACCCTCACTCTATCTATCTATTGCCCTCTATCTATCGCCCCTCACTCTATCTATGTATCGCCCTCTATCTATCTATCTATCTATCG
Source organism: Lissotriton vulgaris (assembly GCF_964263255.1). NCBI lineage: Eukaryota > Metazoa > Chordata > Amphibia > Caudata > Salamandridae > Lissotriton > Lissotriton vulgaris. The sequence continues at coordinate 1,084,540,757 of NC_141694.1, read as the reverse complement.
CCCCCACTCTATCCATCACCTTCACTCTATCTATCTATCTATCTATCTATCTATCTATCTATCTATCTATCTATCTATCTATCTATCTATCTATCTATCTATCTATCTATCTATCTATCTATCTATCTATCTATCGATCTATCTATCTATCTATCTATCTATCTATCTATCTATCTATCTATCTATCTATCTATCTATCTATTGCCCTCTCTCTATCGCCCTCTCTCTATCGCCCTCACTCTACTTATCTCCCTCACTCTATCTATCTATCACCCTCTATCTATCTATCGCCACTCAATCTATATATCTATCTATTTATCTATCTATCTATCTATCTATCTATCTATCTATCTATCTATCTATCTATCTATCTCTCTATCTATTGCCCTCTCTCTATCGCCCTCTCTCTATCGCCCTCACTCTACTTATCTCCCTCACTCTACTTATCTCCCTCACTCTATCTATCGATCGCCCTCTATCTATCTATCTATCTATCTATCTATCTATCTATCTATCTATCTATCTATCTATCTATCTATCTATCTATCTATCTATCGCCCTCACTCTATCCTTCGCCCCCACTCTATCTATCCCCCTCACTCTATCAATCTATCCCTATCTATCTATCTATCTATCTATCTATCTATCTATCTATCTATCTATCTATCTATCTATCTATCTATCTATCTATCTATCTATCTATCTAACTATCTATCTATCGCCCTCTGTCTATCGCCCCTCACTTCATCTATCTATTGCCCTCGCTCTATCTATCTATTGCCCTCACTCCATCTATCTATCAATTGCCCTCACTCTATCGCCCTCACTCTATCTATCCATCTATCGCCCTCACTCTATCTATCCATCTATCGCCCTCACTCTATCTATCCACCTATCGCCCTCACTCTATCTATCCATCTATCGCCTTCACTCTATCTATCTATCTATCTATCTATCTATCTATCGATCTATCTATCTATCTATCTATCTATCTATCTATCTATCTATCTATTGCCCTCTCTCTATCGCCCTCTCTCTATCGCCCTCACTCTACTTATCTCCCTCACTCTATCTATCTATCACCCTCTATCTATCTATCGCCACTCAATCTATATATCTATCTATTTATCTATCTATCTATCTATCTATCTATCTATCTATCTATCTATCTCTCTATCTATTGCCCTCTCTCTATCGCCCTCTCTCTATCGCCCTCACTCTACTTATCTCCCTCACTCTACTTATCTCCCTCACTCTATCTATCGATCGCCCTCTATCTATCTATCTATCTATCTATCTATCTATCTATCTATCTATCTATCTATCTATCTATCTATCTATCTATCGCCCTCACTCTATCCTTCGCCCCCACTCTATCTATCCCCCTCACTCTATCAATCTATCCCTATCTATCTATCTATCTATCTATCTATCTATCTATCTATCTATCTATCTAACTATCTATCTATCGCCCTCTGTCTATCGCCCCTCACTTCATCTATCTATTGCCCTCGCTCTATCTATCTATTGCCCTCACTCCATCTATCTATCAATTGCCCTCACTCTATCGCCCTCACTCTATCTATCCATCTATCGCCCTCACTCTATCTATCCATCTATCGCCCTCACTCTATCTATCCACCTATCGCCCTCACTCTATCTATCCATCTATCGCCCTCACTCTATCTATCTATCTATCGCCCTCACTCTATCTATCTATCACCCTCACACTGTCTATCTGTCGCCCGCACTCTATCTATCTGTCGCCCTCACTCTATCTGTCACACTCACTCTATCTATCTATCACCCTCTATCTATCACCCCTCACTCTATCTATCTATCGCCCTCTATCTATCGCCCCTCACTCTATCTATCTATCTATCTATCTATCTATCTATCTATCTATCTATCTATCTATCTATCTATCGCCCTCACTCTATCTATCGCCCTCACTTTATCTATCTATCTATTGCCCTCACTCTATCTTTCTATCTTTCGCTCTCACTCTAACTATTGCCCTCACTCTATCTATCCATCGCACTCCATCCATCACCATCACTCTGTCTATCTATCGCCCTCACTCTGTCTATCTATCGCCCTCACTCTATCTATCTATCGCCCTACCTCCTCTATCTATCGCCCTCCCTCCTCTATCTATCGCCCTCCATCTATCTATCACCCTCCCTCTATCTATCGCCCTCCCTCTAGCTATCGCCCTCCCTCTAGCTATCGCCCTCACTCTATCTATCTATCTATCTATCTATCTATCTATCTATCTATCTATCTATCTATCTATCTATCTATCTATCGCCCTCACTCTATCTGTCGCACTTACTCTATCTATCTATCATCCTCTATCTATCGCCCCTCACTCTATCTATCTATCGCCCCTCACTCTATCTATCTATCTATCTATCTATCTATCTATCTATCTATCTATCTATCTATCTATCTATCTATCACCCTCACTCTAACTATCGCCCTCACTCTATCTATCTATCTATTGTCCTCACTCTATTTATCGCTCTCACTCTATCTATTGCCCTCACTCTATCTATCTATCGCACTCATCTATCACCATCACTCTGTCTATCTATCGCCCTCACTCTATCTATCTATCGCCCTACCTCTATGTATCTATCGCCCTCCCTCTATCTATCCATCGCCCTCCCTCTCTCTATCTATCGCCCTACCTCCTCTATCTATCGCCCTCCCTCCTCTATCTATCGCCCTCCCTCTATCTATCGCCCTCCCTCTATCTATCGCGCTCCCTCTAGCTATCGCCCTCCCTCTAGCTATCGCCCTCACTCTATCTATCTATCTATCTATCTATCTATCTATCTATCTATCTATCTATCTATCTATCTATCTATCTATCTATCGCACTCACTCTATCGCATCACCACAGCATCACTCAGCACCACCACAGCATCACTCATGGGCACCATAACATCACTATGCGCTACCACAGCATCACTGAACGCCACAGCATCACTTGTCGCCACCACAACATCACTCAGCGCCACCACAGCATCAATCTGTGCAACCATTCAACAACAACTGGTTCAAATATGTTCTCTCAATGTTTCAAGCTTGATTACAAATGTCACAAAGAGATGTTAATATTTCACTTCTTTTCTTGGATTTTTGTCACAATAAAATACACTGAACATAATCTTCAAAAAAGTTATTCATAAAAGTTTAAGCTATTGCCATTATAAATTACAATAGCTTTTCTTTAAGTATTAATTATTTTAAAAAATTTAACACCATTGTTATTTGTAATATCAATACAACTAAGGCACGTAAATGCAACACATATTGCATTACAAATGCTATAGGTGTCACATTTGCGAAAGTTAAAATTATTGGCATTGTAAATGACAAAGCTATTAATTTTGCTATTTTCAAAACGAACACATCAATACAAAATGTGTCATTTACAATACCAACAGCTCAAACTTTCCTAATGCGAGACCTATTGCATTGCAAATGCTTGTTTTATTCCCCAAGGCATCCTGTCAAAACACACACAGGGTTACGGTTGCTATGTGCTCTTGCCTTCATGTAGAATCCAAGATAGAATAATAAAATGCTGTAGAGACGAAAATAAAATCAATGAATGTCTCACACCCTCTCCTGATAAAGGTAGGGATAATATCAGTTTTCTCCAGAGGCAGCTTGTTCATAGCAATTGTGAAATGATAGTCATACAAGATAGCCTTAAGTATGGAGCCCTGGGAGGCATTAATTCCATGTGCAAACTGGCTTGGAGTGCACCGCCCATGGCATTCACGCCCCCCCCCTCACCTGATTTCCCCACATGTGTGAATGTTAAAATCCCTTGCTATAAGTATGTTAGTATCGTTCTGCCCACACAAGGTGATGTTCCTCAATAAGGAACCCAACTGTGTGATGTTACATGCATCTGTTTTTGTGGCTCCTGCATTATAGAAGTTTAAAAGTAGGAGCTTGTTTGTTCCACTAGTTGATAACATTGCTTGTAGGGTGGGTGAAGTGTGGGGCAATGTGACTAATTTCCCTTTGACTGCTAATGAAGGCAAATTTACCAGGCCCCCCTACCTATCCTATAGGGGGTAGCTGGTACAAAGAGTATTTTATAGCCTTCCAACTGGAATCTATTCTCGACAACTCAAGTTTCCTGAAGGCATATTACGTCAAAACCATTACCAAAAAGCAGCCAGTCACAGTCTTCTGACCACCCTCAGACTCTGTCCCAGTTATGTTTGTTTTCGTAAGTTACTAAAAACCCATTTCTTTCAACAAGTCTATGAGTAACTCATGCACCTTTTCCTTGCCCTTCCGTCCTGAGCGCCATGAAACCGCCGGGTGACCGTGCGCTGTACAAATTCTTTTAACATAACATAACATAACATGACAGTCACCAATCTTGCTCGCAAGCCCTGCAATATCCCAAGAAATAAACTTACACCCCTTGCAATCATGAAGGCCTGGGACCAATGGCCTTGTCACCTCCTGTGGTAGGAGGACAACTGGACCCTGTGAGCCGACAAACCGTCAGCCACAAGATTCCAATGAGCTCAGGGGTGTGAACCTGTTAGACAAACTTACACCCATTGTTACCTCGTTCTGGTTCATGTGGTTCACCTCTTGTGGCCACCCCGGTGGGTTCCCAAAAGGTGGGAATGGGTAATTTAAGGGCCTGTAAAAAAAGCCTGACCATAGTGCCATTGAGTTCAGACTTCTATAATTAAATTGTGCAGCTAATCTTAAAATGCTGGATACCATGAAAGGATTAATTGAAGTTATTAATGACTCAATCGCCTGCCCTTCCTTTCCTGGAGCTGCCCATCCAAGGTGTCATGCGTACTATATTAATATGATTTGTCACCCTTGGCCCGGGGCGATGTTCAAATTTAACCAGTGCAACACTTTGTTCTTCGATTGGTCAAAGTCTTCCCTGGTGCCCAGATCTAGTATGGGAACATCTACAAAGACTACTTTAAGCGCAGTTGACTCGGGGGCAAATGAACGGTGCACAGGCCCTGAGTGGAGTTGCTGAAGGTCCCTGAAGTCCTCCTACCCCACATTTCACCAGGAAGACAATTTGAACCACTACCTGCAGGACCTTGAGTCTGATAAGACTCTAAATTTGGGAGACCCCCCAATTCCGTTTTCTGGTCTTGCTAGTTGTTTAGTGCTGGTCAAGGCTGGTACTACTGTGCAAGGCGTACTGTAGGTATGAGATGGCTCAGTCGCTGCATGGCTACTTCCGGCATGGGCCTGTGAGAAGGTGTGGGGCCAGGATCTGGGCCAGTCTCACCAGAGCTATCACATGTGTCCTTTGAAGTTGAAAGTCCTGTGGGCAGCGTTGTATAGAACCCTTGTGATGAAGCAGTCAGTTTAATCAGATTATTTTCAATCGCAGATAAGCAAAGTAGGATTGGGTCCAGTTTGGAGTCCAACGCAGATAGCAAAGCTGCCTTGAATGTGTCAAGCAAAAGTGCCAGATCTGTGCTGGGCTATGTAGTGGGCACTGATGAGTTACAGTGTGAGACAGTTCTTTTTTACCGCTTTACAGTCCCCCCAAAGGGGGGGGGCATTTCCTCTTAGCTCCCTGTTCCCCTCCCTGTCCCAGGTCCCACACCAGGGATTGTACATGCTTACTGAGGCACTGGTAACCGGACACAGTCCAGTGTGTCAGAGGTTGATGTGCACAGGTGGGCAGCCTCGGTCAGATCTTGTGCCAGGTCTACCTGACTGGCAGGAGGAACCTGTGCTAAAACTGGTGACCCTGACCATTCAGGGGCAACAGAGCTCTGTGAGAAAGGGTGACTAGAAGATTTAGGCAACCGCTGAGCAGCCAGTTCAATTTCATTCTTCAGAACTTCAACAGCTTGCTGCAGAAATGCCTCCACGGTGGTCACTGTATTTGTGGATCCGTTTTGGGTAGGTCCTGCTGGCCTACATTGGCCCATTATAACAACAGCAACTCAGTGCACTACAGAATAGGCCCAACTAAATCCAACAAATAATGAGCGGTCCAAGGTGACAGGGTAAATGAAATTCAAAAAAGTCCAGCACAGGATTAAGATATACTTTCCACTGTCCACTGTAGGCCAAAGGAGGGAAATAGCCAGCAACAATAGATCGCACACAGAGTCCACATACAGGCAAGATGAAAAATGGGGCTCTAACCTGCACCAATCGCCAAGAAAAACGTCCCCAGCTCCGGTGCCCTGGGTAATGATTCCAACAAACTTTCTGAGGGACCAAGTCCTGGCCCATGTGCCAGGCAGCCAGGGGCAATACACAGAGAAACCAAGAGGGAGGGGGGCCCTGCATTGCCTTCTCGGGTTGCTGACGGGCGCAGAAGTGCCCGCGAGCGTCCCGCACTGCAGGAGATTTCAAGCACCTTTACGGTGCACTGCATGGGTCAGCTGAGTACTGGCTCCTCCCCCTTCCAGGGGTGTATCTGGACACAGAGTCCCTGGCAATGTCCCAGCGCCGTCCTTGGCAGGCAAGCAGGCAGGCAAGTGAGCAACATGCGTGACATCTTAATAAATCCAGTGCTTCAAGAGGGAGCATACTGTTGCATCTCAAGGCAAGCTTCAGTATACATTACACACAATTAGAGCTTGTTCTTATTTATGAAATGAGCTAAACTTGCACAGGTTCTGATAGTCTTGTTGTTTCATAATTGAAATGACAGGTCTAGCAAATATTGGTACAAAAGTCCACCCTCGGGTACAAGTCTTTATTTACTAGAATAAGTTTCTAATTGTCCAAATGTCAGATGAAGTTAAGCGCACCTAGACCAAATACAATAATCCACATTTTGCAGACTTTACCATGAGGTTTGTTAGAAACATAGGTGTGAAAGAGCGCTGGGCATTACAACTAAATCTTTTAGTCAAGTCATAAAAGATTTGTCCCCATTAATCATATTGACCTTTAAAAGGGATATGACATCAACAATACATTTCTAATTTGTGAAGCTAATTTCACCCCATAATAAGGACCAGGAATCACTGAATGTAGTTAAAGGGTTTTATTTGGATTACCAATTAATCCAGTATACATGCAAATAAAAAGTAACTTAAATAAGTACATAAATACAATAGGTAAGCTGAAATATCCCAGCAAGTTAAGGGACAACAGAATGAGATACAGAATTGTGATAGCCCCTATAATATAGAAACAGATTAAAGCAAACAGGTGCCCCCTAAAGAAACTTCCCTTTTCTCTTCTAACAATAAGTCTATACTGGGTCATCTATCAAGGGTCTCTAATTCAGGAGCATAGAAGGTGTCCGCATGATCAGACTTAAGTAGAAGTCTTTAGAAAAAGGAAATAAGTGTTTAGCATAAAGTTTCACACTTGCAAGAATATGGTAAGCAGAGAAGTCTTTACTTCTCTAAGGCTAAAAGGAATCGCTGCAGGCTTTGAGTGAAAACCTATTTAAAAGTAACAGGAGATCCAGAAAAGTTATTATCTCCTTTCACACCACCATGGAACAATCAAACCAATATTTGAGTGCATCTGCTACATCGCCGCTCCAATTTTCCAATGCATGAAACTAACACTGCGGTTCACAAACTTAAACATCTTGCCATCCTGGTGCACAATGAACAGAAGGCATCTTTCAACCCTTTTTCTAACTAAGGAAATACTTACCTGCAAGAAAAGCAAAACATGGTGAGGGAGTTGGGGGTTAGGGAAGCCGTAAGGCCTTAGTAGGGATAGTCTGCTAGGCAGGAGGGTAGTGCCTTTTGAAACTGCATGATGCTGGGGGGATCAGTCCAGATTTGGAGCAGTCCACAGGTGCAGGAGCCCATCTGCGGCAGGCTCTCAAGGGTTCAGTGCAATGTCTAGGCGAGTGCGGTGTTGTGCGTGGGTGGAGTGCCCCATCCTCAAGCGAACGGAGAAAGCGTGAGGTACGGCCTTAGACGCTTTCATGGCAGGGCCACAACATCGGAGGTCGCCCGTTTGTACTTGGAACATCGGGTTTCCCTCAGACCCTTGCACATGTGCTGGGCAGTGTAGTGTGGTGTGTGGGAGGAAGCCCTTGCCGAGTCCTCCCCTTCTCCGGCCATCCTGGGGGGCCCACTGGAGCCACTGCCAGCTCTAGGAGACATTCAGATGTAGTGAAGGCTTGGCCTCAAGGTGCGTTGGGAGAGTCAGTGCACCTCTGTACCCGGGCCCCAGAGGGCCCCACCGCTTCGGAGATGTGTGCACAGCAGACCAGCTGTGTGACCTTGCACCGCGAACAGCTCGCACTGATCCCTGCATGGCTCTCAGTGCTATTTGAGTGCCTGGTGTCTGTTTTATCCATCCGGGATGACTGAGGCATCGGAGTCTCTGAAGAATTTGAGGACATTTTGTAGGCTGGCAAGCTCTGGGGGGGAGGTCGACACTTTCTTCCAGTGAGGGAGGTCGACACTTTCTTCCAGTGCTTTGCTTGTGGTCTGCTAGGACGGACCGAACATTTTCTTAATAAGTCGGGTGGCGTTGCGGAATAAAGGCTCACCGGCCTTGATTTGAAGCTTTCTTTGGGCAGTTGGGACTTCCTAGATTTTTCATAATAAATTAGCAGGGCTCACAGTGGCGGACAGGAGACGGGCGCTGAGCACTAGAAAGGGGGTAGGAGGATTTTTGTGTATTTCAAGGGGCAAGCAGCGGACATAGTAGGTATTGCAGTAGTTGCAACTTTTTGGGCCCTGGTATATCCCTTTGTACGTTCTTCCCAGTCTCCCTCTCACATGGTGTACCAGGGATTTCGAGGGGTGAGTAACCAAGCGCCGCCATTTGTGGGCAGGGTTGTGTTTGTAAATTTCTGTGCCTCTCTTTTCTTTTACACTTCTGGGTGCATTGTGAGGTGCTGGGTGTTGTGCGGTGGATGAGAAGAGGAGGAGGGGCACGTGAAAAGCTCAGTTTCGAGGGCTGCTGTTGGGGGGAGGGGTGTTGGATGATTTGATATTGCATGTGTTGGAAGAGGCGGGGTCCAGTGAGACTTGTACAGTGATGGCATTGCTTGGCTACGTGTGTCTGTGAAGCAGTGCATGTGGCCTTGTTCTCTGAGAAGCGAGATGGCTTTGTCGCATGAAGAGTGGGCCAAACGAGGGCCTGCTATTTTGGGAGGGGGTCAAATGATTAGTTTTGTTGGGAGGGCTTAGGTTGGAAAACGACATCCTTTAAGAGGACTCTACGATGCTGGGGTCTGGGGGTACTACGACATGGCAAGTTTGTAGCGGTATGCTCCCGCTTCTTGTATTGACTGTTCCTCCGTGATAAGATGTTTGTGGCAGGGGGGTGTAGGGTATTTGCACTGGTGTCCCCTAGTAGCCCTATAGAAACATACAGGTATTGTGAGTTGGTTAAGAGGGCCTGCGGAACAACAGTGGGGCAAAGGCGGGGACCAAAGGGAGAGGCGATGTGGCCCTATGAGCATGGCTGCCGCCTTGAGAGCAACTCGGCATGCGGTGATCCTGGGCAGATAGGTTGGTGTCCGCAGACTAACACAGACCAGGTGTTTGGCCTGGGGATGAAACATTGAGTGTCGGGGGAGGGCTTCAGTGTGGATTTCGGTTGCAATTTTGGACTCGGTGGATGGGCAGACGGAGCGGGCGTGGATGGGAGCAGTGAGGGGGGCTGCAGGATTCACAGTTTGAGAGTGTGCAGATTGGAATCAGGCACAGAAGCGCAGGGTTGATGCGCAAAACTATGACAGTACGGCACTTTGGAGAAAGTTTGGGCTAATGCTGTAACCTTACTTTATAGCGGGTCAGCATCCATCGGCCATTATTGAAACTCCATCTTAACTGACAATGTAATGCAGTTTCTTACGCTTCTACCCTAGATCAGAGTCAAAACAGGATTTAGAAAAATGCCCCAGCCTTTGTTTACTTTCTTGCAACGCTTTTTTAGCTGTCTCTTTGTATACTAGCTGATCTGCAGGCCGACCGACACGTCCCCACAGGGGACACTAGTAAGAGGGCGACCCCATAGTGCCACAAGATGGCACACGGGGCAGCCCAGTGCTCTGTGATCCCTGTAAGGGTCCCGCTCGTCACTTCCGGCCTAGTGTGGGCTGGGGAGAGTATATATTCCTCCCCCGCCCACCTAGCGGCCTCTTTGTCCGCTGTCCCCTCACCCTGATGCCATTTGGGTGCCCTCTGGCATCTCCGTCCAGAGGCCTGGTCTGGTGTCGGCGTGCTGTGTTTTCCGCCATTCAGTGGCGTGCTTTCTCTTGCGGTGAGTCCGGGTGATTAAGTTGTGTGTCGCCTGTTTTCTTGGCGGCGGAGGCCTTAGTCGGGCTCCGGTGCCCGTTCACGGGTATTCGGGGGCATGTGTGGTCGCGTGTGTGGGCCCGAGTTTGTTTCGTGGGCGCTGGTGCAAGACCCCACGGAGAGGCCTTGGAATACGAGAAGCAGCTTGCCGCCATGCGGGAGCAACAGAGGTTGTTCTCGCTTTATGTAGGTGCAGTCGGTGCCCGGCCCCCAGGGAGGTATACGGGGGCACGGCATCTGCATTGTTTGGGGGCCCGGGGGGTCACCTGTCCTGGCCCGCGCTTTTCTATTAAGTGTGCTTTGAGCCTTTGTCCTCGGTGAGTCCATGTTTGACGGGAAGGGGCTTGCCGGTCACTTTGTGCTTGCCCGAGGCCACGCAGTGGCCATCAAGAGGGCGGGCCCCTAGTCACGGAGGGCTGCCCCCGCCCATCTTGTGGCCAGCCACTCCTCATCGGGCAGGCTACGCTCGGTAGGATGCAGGCGTGTCTATGACGCACGTCCGGGGTGGCTGGGAGGAGCCTCCGGGGGTACTTTACTCCCTTGCTCCTGTAGCGAGGCCTCTTTGCCGCTCCGGACATCGTCGTGCAGTGACTTCGGGACACTCTTTTCCTCACCTCTGGTCGCCGCCCAGAGGTCCGGTCTTGCGTCGCGATGAAGTATTGTCTGATGCCCATGGTTTGCTTCTCCAGCGGTGAGTGAGGTGATTCGGTCGCGTTCATACGGAGAAGCGTTGGTGGGCAGGTTCCTTTGTTGGGGGGGCACGTGGGGCCACTTATGTAGGCCCGGGCGGGTGACCCCTTCCGTCTCGTCTGTTCCCTTCCGTTGTCCTGAGGTGCTTGCTTGCTTATTCACGGACGCGCGTGCGGACTATTGGGGTAGCGCTGCTGTTGTAGGTCAAAGACTCTTTGTGCGTTCCCTTCCGTGGCATGGTAAAGAGAGGGTGATGTTTGAAGTTCTCTGAATTAGATCCTTCTGGCGCATCCTTGCCGCATAAACCAAGTTTCGAGTGCGATTGTTTGGTTTGATGATTTGTTCGCCGGGCAGAATCTCACTGCCAGGCTGTGTTCATAAGCGTCCTATTGATCTGGCCATGTATCATGGCGCCCGTCCCCAGGCCTCTCGGAGCTAATTGTGGTTGAGCGTGAGAGAGCTATGTTTCTAAGCGCTTATGTAAATGCGCTAATGCATCTGAGCTAAAAATCGCATTATGACTTGGGAGGCCCGGGGTTGAACAGGGGCATCCTCACCGCGTAACAAGGCTTCGAGTGCGATTGTTTTGGATGATGATTTGTTCGCCGGACAGGACCTTCACTCCCAGGCTGTGTTCTTAAGCGTCTTCTTGACCTGGCCATGAATCATGGCGCCCGTCCCCAGGCCTCCCGGAGCTAAGATGTGTTTGTGCGTGTGAGGGCTAAGTTTCTAGGCGCTTATGTTGCTCTGATGCCTTTGAGATAAAAAGCGCATTATGACCTGGAGGCCCTGGGTTGAACAGGTCTGTTGTGTGAGGGGGCCGCGTGCAGGTTGCACTTACCCTCGCGGGGAGCACGGTCATATCGTGGTCAAGATGCGATCCGTAGGATCTGGCGGAAAGGGGCTTGTGTGGTAGGCTCCTTCGAGCCAAGGTCGCGGGTTCGATCCACGCTCGGGCCACTTGAAAAAATCCTTCACTTCTACTCGATGTGGTGCTGGGGCCCAAATTTGCCTGGACATTGCGGCTGCCCTTCCAGAGCTTGACCCCTTCGGGGCGTTTAGCTCCCCTGTGCGCAAGCGAGGGTTTTCCTTATCCCCGCAGTCTATAGTTCTTTTCATAACTGTTGCTGTCTAATCGGGGTTTTACTGAACGGAGGCAGGGGGTGGCGCATCTAGTGGGGCTGATGCAGTAGGTTTGGAGGCCTTGTGGCCTCACCGGGTAGTCGCTTGGCCCGGGCACAACTTGGCCCCTGTTTCTTTCGGGGCCCGGGGTGTTTACGTTGCGCCTTGCCCATATCGCTAGGTGTTGTCTACGTGTTCATATACATAATTTACATATTTCCGCGTTGGACAGCACTCTGCCTACTGTTTTACAATGTGTATACTTCCCAATTATCTAATTTTCTTAAGGCGTGCACTCTTCCTCTACATGTTGCAATCTGCCGCGGTAAGCATTCCGAGGGTGGTGCGATAACCGGCTCCTCTTGATTGTGTATGCCCACACAATTTCGTCGGCCTTGTCAAAATACCCAGGTTTCTACATGTTTAGGCAGTAATCTCCGGGTGCGTCAGCGAGTTACTGTGTGTACACTTCAGCCCGTTAGTCCACAGCGAGTCATTGTTTAGCCTGCGTTGTGCTTTTGAATTTTACACAATAGATTCTTTGCATATCATGGGTACTTTAGTGTTCGGTAGGACTCTTCTGTGTTCACATTCCCTGACGATGGATAGGCTGTCTGAGGCTGAGCCATACAGTATATCCTGCATGTGAGATGCTGCCTGCCGCATATTATGTGGGATCTGTTGACACGTTTCATGTAACTACTTTAGCATAAGCTCAGCATGTTGCTCATTTATTCTGTAATATCTGTGTGCTTGCGGCGCTGCTTTAAGACCAGAATATAATTTCATGGATAGAAAAGAATGTCCTTCTGCAGCATGGTGTCTGATTCGCCAGCTTTGGCCTGGTCGGCAGCCAGTCTGCAGGAGCTACAGTATAGAACTTTGCGGGGTGGGGGGGTCGCGGCCCGGGTCTGACACAGCTCAGGGATGCTTCTACCCTGTGCCCGCGAGGGGACTTTAGGGACCCGGGTTTGAGCCTCGGCGATGACACCGAATATCCTGTGACTATGTACGCTATGCATTTCTTTTCTGTGCCAAAATGCATGCGTCATGTAATACAAACTGGAGCTAGGTATTGCGCCGCGTTGCCTAAGCCGTGCCTCGCTCGTGCCATTTAAAACCGGAAAATATTTTCTCACCTTGCTATTTGGATTATGGATAGCTCAGTGGGTTTCTGCTTTTGTCACAGATACTTTTGTTACTTCAGTTTATAAGTTACAATCCTAATGTAGTACAGTGAGCTATTACCTGTCATCACAGAGTTACCTGCAAACTTCAAGTTATAGCATTGGAGCCTTATGTTTTCCCCCAGTCTTTCATTATCCTAATGTTCCTAAAAAGGGTTAGTTTGGATAGGAATGCATTCTTATTAGTAATGCCAATTCCAACCACTGTCGTATGTTTTGAGTCCAGAGTTTGTGCTTTTCCATACCAAACACTCTTAAAATATACTGTCTACTGGTATGGAGGCATTTCATTCCCACACCTTGTTATCCTGTTTGTCTTACATTTTCTATTGACTGATTTAAACATGTATAATTCATTGTCTCGGTATAATGTATGTGTGTGATGTTAAGCGCTCTGACTCCCTACACTGGATGAGTAGTGCTATAAAACAAATGAAATGCATGTGAGAGACGGGTCTTGAAGAGATGAGGGGCAATGTTGGAGGGTGGTGACTTGAAGGTTATAATTGGGGTGGCGCCATAAAATGATTGTGGCACCGGACACCACCAGCGCCGGCCCTGCAGTCCCCTTTCCCTGCCCTGACACAGTTCTATATTAGGAAAACTAGTTCTAGACGTGCCCTATGCTGAATACCTCAGCATCTCGAGTTGACTTTATTCATTAGGGACTTTCCATTCTCTCTCATATCCCAGCTGCTCTAGTGTACACATGATTTGATTGCGTAGTCTGCCCTTATAGGACCCGTGGCCTACACATCATTGTTTTCCCAAGTTGATGAAACACTCTTTGCCCAGACTAATACGTGCTGGCATGCGCAATTGGACGCCCTGGGTTAGCCGCTGGTCGGCCTCTGGCTTTGGCTGTCGGTGAGTATTGTTGTGATCTTTAGTCCACACTCGGTATTTTGTTAGAATGTGAACGACCAGACTCCTGGTCGTGAGAGTTAATCTTTTACGACTGCCCTTTAGGCCTTCTCCCCTACAACGTGCTCTTCTCTCCACGGCTTCCCCCGCTCAAACCCTAGGTTGGCCGCCGATCATACCTTACGTTTGTAGACTTGCACGTGGTGTAGAAGGGCAGTATGTTTCGGAGTGTGGGTGTAATACATTGTGTAAAGAGCCTCGGTAAGTGCCACTCTGTGAACACCGCGTGTGGCGGTACATGGATGTTACTTACGTTGTGGTGTTTTCTGGACTGGAGAGGGATGGGATGTTGTTAACTTGCATTTATTTACTTTAATCGTGGGCATGATACTTTATTGCCTGGATATCGGTTTTCCGACAACTCTAGTCATTCTTTACCAGTTCGGATCCTTTGATTCGATCCCTATGTTGGCGCACACGTTGAGATGTCTGGCGGTCGCGCTAATGTTTAGGCTTTCATAAGCAGGGCTACTAATCACTCTAGTTCATCGCTGTAATATGTCACAGACCCAGGCACTTGTCTCCTGCCCTAAAAGCCCATTGGGGGCTAGGCCAATTACTCACACGGTGGGTCACAGTATGTCATGCTTCTACACTGGTCTCTGACTGGAATTTTATGTCAGGATGATTCAAAAGATGATTGTAGGCATAGGGTGTCTTAACTATGATGGGTTTTAGATGGCCACGCAAGGGTTTGCCCCTAACTGTTGTCTAATTGGTCGTTTGGAGACTAGTTGAGCAGCAGTAGCTGAGCGTGAGAATAACTGTATTTTGAAGTGGATGCTCGAGCTAGTTTGTTTTCTCATACCTGATGAGCTTGCTTGGAATAGTCACGCAGGCCAGCGGGGGTTGAGCTCGCTACCATGTGTATTGAGCGGCGCTAACGGTAGCTCTAACAACCCTAGATAGCCAAGTGGGTATTCGGTTTTTGGTGTTGCAACCGGCGTTTTCTTATGCATGTTTTCTGATCTTAAAGCTGCTGTCTTTCGCGGGGCGGTCAGTTTACGCCGCAGTAGGGGCTAGCCGCTAACTGGTATTTTGTCGAGGTCTAGTAGGTGCGTGTTTTATACTCCTTCCGCTACCTATGAGTACATGTCAGGTTGGGTATCTTCCTTATCTGCAGGGGCAGGTGCGAGGTGCTTTGTTTGTCGACTGCGTACGTGTGGTACGGTAGCTCCTTTTGTCTGCACTTGCATGGGTCAAGGGGTGCTTTTAGCCATGGTACCTTGGGTCTTCACTCAGGTCATGGACATCATGGACCGTGTGTTGCGCCAGCCTCCCACAGGTTGGCAGCGCAAGCAGTTGCAGCGCGTCGCTATGTGGTTTTCAGTCACTGTTACAGTACTCGCCCCGGTAGCGAGAATCCATTCACCCCCCCATTCTCAGCATTGGTGCCACCCCCCTACATCAGGTATAGTGTCCACCATTCTCAGATGGTGCCCCACACATCAGGCATAGCGTCTGCCCTGGGTGCCCCTCCTTGGTAACGGGCAGTTCTGAGTAGCAAGGGTGTCCTGCTTTGGCGTCGGGGCGGTGCGCACTGTGAGATGCCTGTTTTGGTGGTGCCTTTCCTTCGGTAGTTGGTATTCTGGAATCTTGGGGTCCAGTTGTGGCGTCGGGTGGCGTGCTTGGTGAGAAGTTGTTTTCGGATTTGACTTACGCAAAATCTCGCTGCTTGGCTTCATGGTCCGCGTGCCACCAGGTGTTAGGCATGTGGTCCTCCGGCATGTCCGATTTAAGCTGGCGCCATTAGTGCATTCTTTAATGGCTGTGTGGAAACTTATATTTGCCATCTGAATATCTTACGTATAGCAGATTTGCCGCTGGGCCTTCTCCTGTGGCGCAAAATTGGTAGGGCCCCCCTCCCCCCACTTTGGCCACTATCTTTACATACTGTCATGACAGGGTATGACGGTATGGAAGTCCATCTAGGATATGTCTAAATTAGGATATTTAGCAATTTCTAGGTCTAGCCCTAAGCTGATAGGATCACCCCCCCTTGCGCATATCAACCTCCGGGGGCGTTAACCAAGAGGTATAGTCAGTCTTTATACAAACAATCCTGGGTCCGGCACTGTTGACTTAATTTATGAGAAGAGAAGGTCCCGGGGCAATTGTCCATTCGCTCTTCCATATACTGCTGTCTGTTTATCCAAGGCTTTGGAATTAGGAAGGCAGCCCATCGGCTGTGCCATCAGTTCTGGAGCACATGCTGCTTCTCAGTAGTATGTAGAGTCTACTGCCTGCAGTGTTTCTCTGTTGCAAGCCCTAGTGGAGCAGGGCAACCCCAGCCCGCGCCTGGATTGCCATTGATTACTGCATGTGTGGCCCCCTAAAAGACTCTCTATATGGAATTGCTCAAAAAGTGATTTTCAGCTTGTTAGACCCGTCTGCTTCTGAGAGTCCCCTCACCACTATGATTTCTGTTGTTCCCCTGTACCTCCCAAAATTTGTTGCTTTTCTTTGTCTACCAGGACCTTTTGTGTGCTGTTTCATGGGGCTAGATGTTCCTTGACGCCCAGTTGTTCACAAAGTTTTTGGCACCTATTTACAAGACACCTAGTGAAACCTGTGACATTATAGACTGGGATTGGCAACCTGTAGGAATGACCTCAAAATGGTTGCCATCCATTTTCCTCATGAGAGTGACTCCCTGTGGAGCCTCCATGAACCCTGACCTTTCAAGGATTTGGCGCCCTTTTACTTGGCACGCATTCCTGACAGGAATTACTTTATTTCCCTCAGGTACACAAAATGGCTGCTCTAAAACCCCAGTATGGTGGCTGTTAGAGACCCAAATACTCCAGAAGTGCCATGTCATTGGCCTAACCCAAAGAAGGTTCTAGAACCTACTGGCACGAGCCAGCACCTCAGGGCACTGGCTATATAAGGTCCAGTCCCTGGCGGCCATTTTAGATGACCAAAAGACTAGATAGGATAATGATGTTCCAGATCTAGGTGAAGAAGGAGATTCCAGACTTGACACCAGATTGACACCTGCCCTGTTGACCCCTGAGGCAGCTGGTAGCACGGGCAGTAGAGCGAGCAAGAGTCACTGGCGTGGATCCTGACTGTCGTCCCAGTCAGCTGTGTATGCGGTGACCTCGCGCCTACAGCGCCTGCCCAGCGAGTGCCTCGTCACCCCCAAGAGACTGTGGCCGATTTTCGTGTGCCTCCCCGCCCCCCCCGGTGGTGAATTACGACTGGCTCGGGTCGCGAGGCGAGAGCAAGTTCGCCGCGACCGCGAGCGTCTTCTGTGCCCCTTGTGTGACAGGCGCCTCCAGCAAGGAGCTCGGACGTCTCCAAGCTCCACCGGCGTAGAGTGCTTCCTGCGCAGACTGAGGTGAGGTGGTGCGCCGGGGCGGGGAAAGGCCGGCCTTCGTTGGGCGGGACTACTGTCTCTGCCCCTCCCCAGTGGATCGGCGGCTGTAGCTGTGGGCGGGAACCATCCCTGTTTGAGGAAGTCGGAGGGAGGTCCGTGGAGCCCCTGAGAACCCGTCGCTGGCGAGAGAAGTGCTGAACCCGACTGAATCATTTTTCGATTGCAGCCGATGTGAGGTGGGCCCGTTTCTTCAGGTGGGAAGCGCTGTTATAAAGGAACTGTGAACCGGCATTTATTTGACTGAGCGCGAAGATTGTGTGACCTCTTCGGCAGCCCAGTTCGGCAGTCTAAAGACTTGGAACTGGTGCCGCCTGAGTGCTAGCGGTGACAGAAACCCCTAGGCGCGCTTAGACCCCCACCGGCAAACAGATCTCAGCCCGGTGGCAGCCGAGTGTAAATGAAGTGTTCACTGTCTTTCCTTGCCTTTTAGATATACGTGCATAACCCCCGTGTGATTCTTAAAGAGTCCCAGCACTCCCTGTTGTGCCCAGAGAAGCCTGTGTACATTAATGGTGAAAACGTCATAAACTGTAAGAGTGATCTTTCCAACCTGAAATGTATTTGCAAATGTAGTGTTCCTGAATTATTTAATTGGTGGCAGCGATACCAGAATGAATCTGTAGATGTTCTTGAACTTAACCAGTATTTATTCTGCTATACAGACAGTGATATTTATGCTAGTTATTGAAGATATTTATTCCCGATATTTATTCTATTTATTGACAATATTTATTCCTGATATTTATTCTATTTATTGATGAACTGTACTCCTAAGCTTATTTATTGAATCTATTCCAAAATTGAAACCCAGCAAATTGTGACCCAAAAGAAATGTAAATGTGCTTTCCTAATTGATCCCCATTCACAACAGAGAATTTTTACATAAAGGAATCGTATTTTTCTACAACAGTGGTGTGTTGTCCTTCTTTTTGGTGGTTGTACAAGGAGATAATATTGGGTCAAAGCCGGCTTAACACGACAGCCTTCACTTGCCTTGACACTTGAGCCAAGCTACCCCCTTTGTGCTGGGCTTGCCCATCGCAGGTCCAACATAAAATCGGTGCTCAGCGGGTGGGATTACGAGCTGTGCTTGTTTTGGACCCCATAATAATTCCGTGTGCGCCACAGGTACACACCCGGAGTTTTCTCCCAGCGGCCCTCCAATTCCAATTCAATATTTTGTTTTTTCCAAATTCTCTTCTGGAGGTGACCCCCAGAGTTCCTATCCTTGTAACCTACTTCGAGGTGGTTGTCCACACTTTTCACTGACAAGATGGAATTCGATATGTCAGAGCTGGAGACCTATACCGTGGCGCAGCTCAAAGAGCTCTGTCAGGAAAGGGGAGTGTTCATTAGGCGGGGGGCCAAAAGAGAGGAGCTCCGCATTAGTCTGCGAGCCTGGGTGGAGGCGCATCCGGAGGGTATGGTAGAGGAGGAGGAGTCAGACAGGGGTACTGTCGTTAAGAGAGCTGCAGAATGTCCCCTGAGGGTGGGTGAGATGATAATCAGCCCCAAGGTAACCTCACGGGAGGGCAGCAGTGCATCAACAGGAGGGTTGTCAGAGACCGAGTTAGCTGACAGAAGAGAGGAAAGACAATTGAGGTGGGAGTTAGCTAAGCTGGAGATGGAAGGGAAGAGGATGGAACACGAGTTCAAGCTACGAGACACTCCGGAGGGTGTCGAGTCTAGGGAATT
This sequence comes from Lissotriton vulgaris, assembly GCF_964263255.1. Classification (NCBI taxonomy): domain Eukaryota; kingdom Metazoa; phylum Chordata; class Amphibia; order Caudata; family Salamandridae; genus Lissotriton; species Lissotriton vulgaris. The sequence continues at coordinate 1,084,521,486 of NC_141694.1, read as the reverse complement.
TGCCAGGGAGCTCAGGCCTCACTTACCCAAGGACGTGGTCGCTAGCTATACTGTTGGAGATGACATAGCTAAGTGGCTGGCAGCCTATGAGGTCTCCTTAAGAGCCCATGGGATCCATGAGAAGCATTGGGGTGGTGGATTGTATCGCTACATGCCTCCAACAGGTAGGGATGCCCTCTTGGCCCTAGACCGGGAGGATCAGGTAGACTACCCCGCCATGAAGGTGGCGCTCATTAGAAAGTTTGGGTTGACCCCCGAGAAATACCGGGAGAGGTTTAGGGGCAGCCATAAACTGAGCTCACAGAATTGGGTTGACTTCCTGGATTATGCCAAGAAAGCCCTGGATGGGTGGGTCCAAGGTAGTGAGGTGGAAGACTATTGAGGGTTGTACAATCTCATACTCAAGGAACATCTACTCGAGAAATGTCTTCCCGAGCTGAGGCAGCACCTGGTAGACAGCAAACTTACTTGCCCCCGTAAGCTTGCTGAGGAGGCGGACATTTGGGTAAGTACCCGAGTGTCCACGAAGGGGACGGGAGGTGATTCTCAGAAGTCCGGACAGGGCGCTCCCCAGAGGAAAGAGGGGGGAGATAATAAGAAACAGGAGTTCTCCAAAGGCCCCCAAAATAACTTTAAGGGGAAAAGTTTCTTCTCCAACTCTAAGGCTAGCCCGCAAAAGAACCCTAATCCTGGACAGAGTCAGCAGCCAACGGTTGTCCATTGCTTTGAGTGCGGTGGTATTGGACATTATAAGGGAGACGCGAAATGCCCAAAGAGACCACCCCCTCCCACTTGAGGAAAGGCCCCGGGAGTTGCTAGTGTAGCGCTCGGGGAAGAGATGCCCTTAGTTAAGGGGAGGGAGTGGGCGGGTGTCACCTTAGTGCCCCTGGGTGATCGGGAGATGGTTCCAAAGATCCAGGTGCCCCCAAATACTACCAAGTATGGGCAATGGGTCACCATCAATGGCCATAGAGGGGAAGCTCTTAGAGATACAGGAGCCAGTATGACCATAGTCAGGAGTCATCTGGTGTCCTCAGAGCAGGTGATTCCAGGCGTATTTCATTCAGCCGCGATGGCTGACGGCAGAATGAGCCACTATCCCATGGCTGAGGTTCCCTTTGAGTGGGGAGGGGTTGCACGTTCACTTCGAGTTGCCGTAAGCCCCGCCGTGCCAGTCGATTGTCTGCTGGGCAATGATATGGAGCACAATGCTTGGAAGGAGGTGGAATACCGGACTCATTCTGAGATGCTGGGTACACATGATTGGGCCTGTGTGAGTACCAGGTCGGCGGCTGCTCGGGAGGAGAAGTCGCATGGGTTGGAGCCTGGAACAATGGCCCACCCAGCTGCCGATGAGGGAGCATCTCGAGGACAGGAGGAGCCTGCCTCGATGTCCGTGCCCCGTGAGACGGATAGGCCATCGGAGGAGATCGACCCGGAGTCCGCGGAGGAGGACATGTTTCCGTTGGAGGATCTGCCTATCCCCGCTGAGTGGCGAGTGGAGGGAGGACCATCCAGGGAGGAACTGAGCAAGGGACAGAGGGAATGTCCCACCCTCGAGGGTCTGAGGCAACAGGCTGAAGCCCAGGCAGCAGGTAACGAGTCTGGGAACTATGGTGTTTACTGGGAGGATGGACTCCTCTACAGTGAGCCCAGGGCGCCAGTGCACGGACTGTCACGGGCCCTGGTAGTCCCACAGTGTTACCGAGCCTTCCTATTAGAGTTGGCTCACGAGATTCCCTTGGCAGGACACCTGGGACAGGACAAGACCTTTGCACGGCTTGTCCCCCACTTTTATTGGCCTTGAATGAGGGTGGCATCCGATACATACTGTCGGTCGTGTGTGTCATGCCAAGCCAGTGGAAAAACAGGGATGAAGCTGAAGGCTCCCCTGGAACCACTTCCTGTTGTTGGCACCCCCTTTGAAAGGGTGGGCATCGACATTGCTGGGCCCTTAGATCCTCCGACAACATCCGGTCACAGGTTAATCCTGGTACTGGTGGATCATGCCACAAGGTATCCGGAGGCAATACCTCTGAGAACCATTACTGCGCCGGTAGTGGCAAAGGCCCTGATGGGGATCTTTACCCGAGTGGGATTCCCCAAGGAAGTTGTGTCTGACAGGGGGACCAACTTTATGCCAGCATACATGCGGGTAATGTGGAAGGAGTGTGGGGTGACCTACAGGTTTACCACTCCTTATCACCCACAGGCCAATGGCCTTGTGGAAAGGTTCAACAAAACCTTGAAGGGTATGATCAGAAGTCTACCCGAAAGCCTGCGGAGGAAATGGGACGTCCTCCTACCCTGTTTGCTCTTTTCTTACAGGGAAGTGCCGCAGAAGGGAGTGGGCTTTAGCCCCTTTGAGCTTTTGTACAGGCACCCTGTACGTGGACCTCTCAGCCTGGTGAGGGACTCCTGGGAAAAGTCTCCTCGGAAAGTTCCCCAGGACGTGGTGAGCTACATGCTGGCCTTCCGGAGCCAAATGGCTAAGTTGTGGAAGCAAGCTTCTGACAACTTGGAAGCCAGCCAGTCTGTGATGAAAGCGTGGTATGACCACAATGCTCACCCAGTGGAGCTGGAGCCTGGTCAGAAAGTGTGGGTGATGGAGCCTGGAGAGCTGAGTGCCCTCCAGGACCGTTGGACAGGCCCCTATGAGGTGTTGGAGAAGATGGGCACGGCAACCTACTTGGTGGACGTGAAGACCCCTCGGCACCCACATCGGGTGTTACATGCCAACCGCCTCAAGCCCCACTACGAGAGGCCCGAAGTCATGTTGGTTATAGTGACTGATGGATCAGAGGAAGAGGACACAGAGCCTCTCCCTGACCTTTTTGCGTCTCAAGAAAAGGATGGGTCGGTGGAAGGAGTGAAACTCTCGCCATCCCTGACTCCTGAGCAGCAGGAGGAATGTCGCCAGGTCCTGGGGTCATTCGCTCCTCTGTTCTCCATTGTCCCGGGTAAGACCCACCTGTGTACCCATGATGTGGACACAGGAGACAGCCCACCTGTGAAGTCCAAGTCTTACCGGCTGTCTGACAGGGTGAAGGCCAGCATTCGAAGTGAAGTAGCTAAGATGCTGGAGCTAGGGGTCATTGAACCTTCAAGGAACCCTTGGTCTAGCCCGGTGGTTTTGGTGCCCAAAGCCGCTCCACCTGGCGCCACACCAGAATTACGATTCTGTGTGGATTACCGAGGACTAAATTCGGTAACCAAAACAGATGCTCATCCAATCCCACGGGCGGATGAACTGATTGACCGGTTGGGAGCTGCCCAATATCTCAGTACCATTGACCTCACTGCAGGGTACTGGCAGATTCCCATGACTGATGGAGCCAAGGAAAGGTCAGCCTTCTCCACACCTGATGGACACTACCAGTTCGGTGTCATGCCCTTCGGGCTCAAGAACGCTCCTGCCACTTTTCAGCGGCTGGTGAACACGATCCTCACCGGGATGGAGTCCTTCTCTGCTGCCTACTTAGATGACATAGCTGTCTTCAGAAGCAGTTGGGAGGATCACTTGCAGCACTTGCAGGCCGTTCTTCAAACCCTAGAAAGGGCTGGCTTGACGATCAAGGCCAGCAAATGTCAGATTGGACAGGGGTCGGTAGTGTACTTAAGTCACTTGGTGGGCAGGGGAAAGGTGCAGCCCCTTCAGGCGAAGATTGAGGCAATCATGGCCTGGAAACCCCCCTAGACCCAGACTGAGGTCCGAGCCTTCCTGGGCCTCACAGGCTACTACAGACGGTTTGTGAAGGGGTATGGCACTATCGTGGCACCCCTTACTGAACTCACGGCCAAGAAGCAACCCAGGAGAGTCATCTGGACGGAGGCTTGTCAGCGAGCCTTCGACACTCTGAAACAAGCATTGTGTAACGCTCCCATCTTGAAGGCTCCAGACTTCACTAAGGAATTCATTGTCCAAACAGATGCCTCCGACATTGGCATTGGGGCGGTGTTATCGCAACTCAATGAAGAGGGTCTGGATCAACCCATGGTCTTTCTGTCACGGAGACTGCTTCCCCGGGAACAGAGGTGGAGTACCATTGAACGGGAAGCCTTTGCGGTGATCTGGGCACTGAAGAAGCTGCGACCATACTTGTTTGGTTCACACTTCCTTGTTCAGTCAGACCACCGACCCCTTCGCTGGCTCATGCAGATGTAGGGGGAAAACCCCAAACTGTTGAGGTGGTCTATCTCCCTACAGGGAATGGACTTTCGGGTGGAACAACGGCCCGGAGTTGACCACGCCAATGCAGACTGTCTCTACAGGTATTTCCGCCTTAGTGTTGAGAACTCCCAAGGGGTTGGGTAGCTCTTCCCACTTTCAGCTGGGGGGGGACGCGTGTTAGACCCGTCTGCTTCTGAGAGTCCCCTCACCACTATGATTTCTTTTGTTCCCCTGTACCTCCCAAAATTTGTCGCTTTTCTTTGTCTACCAGGACCTTTTGTGTGCTGTTTCATGGGGCTAGATGTTCCTTGACGCCCAGTTGTTCACAAGGTTTTTGGCACCTATTTACAAGACACCTAGTGAAACCTGTGACATTATAGACTGGGATTGGCAACCTGTAGGAATGACCTCAAAATGGTGGCCATCCATTTTCCTCATGAGATTGACTCCCTGTGGAGGCTCCATGAACCCTGACCTTTCAAGGATTTGGCGCCCTTTTACTTGGCGCGCATTCCTGACAGGAATTACTTTATTTCCCTCAGGTACACAAAATGGCTGCTCTAGAACCCCAGTATGGTGGCTGTTAAAGACCCAAATACCCCAGAAGTGCCATGTCATTGGCCTAACCCAAAGAAGGTTCTAGAACCTACTGGCACGAGCCAGCACCTCAGGGCACTGGCTATATAAGGTCCAGTCCCTGGCGGACATTTTAGATGACCAAAAGACTAGATAGGATAATGATGTTCCAGATCTAGGTGAAGAAGGAGATTCCAGACTTGACACCAGATTGACACCTGCCCTGTTGACCCCTGAGGCAGCTGGTAGCGCGGGCAGTAGAGCGAGCAAGAGTCACTGGCGTGGATCCTGACTGGCGTCCCAGTCAGCTGTGTATGCGGTGACCTCGCGCCTACAGCGCCTGCCCCGCGAGTGCCTCGTCACCCCCAAGAGACTGTGGCTGATTTTCGTGTGCCTCCCCGCCCCCCCCAGTGGTGAATTACGACTGGCTCGGGTCGCGAGGCGAGAGCAAGTTCGCCGCGACCACGAGCGTCTTCTGTGCCCCTTGTGTGACAGGCGCCTCCAGCGAGGAGCTCGGACGTCTCCGAGCTCCACCGGCGTAGAGTGCTTCCTGCGCAGACTGAGGTGAGGTGGTGCGCCGGGGCAGGGAAAGGCCGGCCTACGTTGGGCGGGACGACTGTCTCTGCCCCTCCCCAGTGGATCGGCGGCTGTAGCTGTGGGCGGGAACCATCCCTGTTTGAGGAAGTCGGAGGGAGGTCCATGGAGCCCCTGAGAACCCATCGCTGGCGAGAGAAGTGCTGAACCCGACTGAATAATTTTTCGATTGCAGCCGATGTGAGGTGGGCCTGTTTCTTCAGGTGGGAAGCGCTGTCATAAAGGAACTGTGAACCGGCATTTATTTGACTGAGCGCGAAGATTGTGTGACCTCTTCGGCAGCCCCGTTCGGCAGTCTAAAGACTTGGAACTGGTGCCGCCTGAGTGCTAGCGGTGACAGAAACCCCTAGGCGCGCTTAGACCCCCACCGGCAAACAGATCTCAGCCCGGTGGCAGCCGAGTGTAAATGAAGTGTTCACTTTCTTTCCTTGCCTTTTAGATATACGCGCATAGCCCCCGTGTGATTCTTAAAGAGTCCCAGCACTCCCTGTTGTGCCCAGAGAAGCCTGTGTACATTAATGGTGAAAACGTCATAAACTGTAAGAGTGATCTTTCCAACCTGAAATGTATTTGCAAATGTAGTGTTCCTGAATTATTTAATTTGTGGCAGCGATACCAGAATGAATCTGTAGATGTTCTTGAACTTAACCAGTATTTATTCTGCTATACAGACAGTGATATTTATGCTAGTTATTGAAGATATTTATTCCCGATATTTATTCTATTTATTGACAATATTTATTCCTGATATTTATTCTATTTATTGATGAACTGTACTCCTAAGCTTATTTATTGAATCTATTCCAAAATTGAAACCCAGCAAATTGTGACCCATAAGAAATGTAAATGTGCTTTCCTAATTGATCCCCATTCACAACAGAGAATTTTTACATAAAGGAATCGTATTTTTCTACAACAGTGGTGTGGTGTCCTTCTTTTTGGTGGTTGTACAAGGAGATATTATTGGGTCAAACCCGGCTTAACACGACAGCCTTCACTTGCCTTGACACTTGAGCCAAGCTACCCCCTTTGTGCTGGGCTTGCACATCGCAGGTCCAACACAGCTGTTATGTTAACTCAGATTACTCTGATTGTTCTATCTGGTATCCTATCCCCCCCCCTTTTGTTTTCGCATCTTCGCTATTGTGGGGGGGGGGGGTGGCTTTGCACGAGGGGCTCCTATCATGTATTGGACACACGGCTTCTCTTTCTCGGTTGGTGTGGTTGGGCGCCCCTGGCTTGCGTGGGAACAGCCTTTTGCATGCACCTAGTTAGCTTTGGATTCCTGTTGCCCCTCCCAAGGTGAGTAGTTGGCCTCAGGTTGGTATCTCCGATTTGGGAGCACCTTGGTTCAGCTTTTAAATGCCTTTGGGCGAGGGTCGAAGCCGACCTATAGACAAGCTTTTGTTAGGTAGCTTGGTCTATGCTGCCTCCAAGCTATACTAGGGGACAGGTGATTCCAGCTGCTTTCCTTGGCAATCGGTATATTATATGTGAATCTACCACACAAGCTATGCTAAAATCGGAAATAGCCCCTGTACTTTGCTCGTGTATAGTTGCACACGCACACTCAAAGCACAGTTCACAGCTGCATTGTGAGTAAGTCGACCTATAGACAAGCTTTTCTTAGGTAGCATGGTCTATGCTGCCTCCAGGCTATACTAGGGGACATGTGATTCCAGCTGCTTACCTTTGCAATCCTGTATATCAAAGGTAAATCCACCACACTAGTTATACTAAATTAAGCATTGGGCACTGAAAGATCCCCTGTACTTTGCTTGTGTATAGTCGCACAGGCACACTCAAAGCACAGTTCCAGCTGCATTGTGAGTATCAAGTTTCGGCAAAAGTTGTACACCACGGGGTGTAGTTTGCTAATGCTTGTGTGAAGGCGTGTGGTGGGTCCCTGTGGCATGCGCTGGTCCTATGGTTTAGACTAAGTAGCGATATCAGCAGGGGAGGCCTCCTCTTTACTTCTTCTGTCTCCAGGGGTATGTCCTCTCGAACCTGGGATAGTCTACACTTCGGCGGGCTTGTCAGGTTGCAGGCCGGGATCGAAAGGGGCTCTTGGTTCCAGTCCTAGCTACCCCCTTTGAGGTGGTCGTAAGTCAACCACGCAGTCTATCCATCTTGAGGTAGCGTGGCCTATGCTGCTTCAAGACTAAATCTTTAGTGGCCAGGTTTTAATACCTTTTCAATACTGTTTTGCCTATGTCAGGGCATTGTCCAAGTTATAGTTTATTATGTATTGATCCCTCCTATGCCCCGGTGCTCTTGAGTTAGCAGCACAAGCGTCACATAGGCACACTTTATGTGGAGATCTGTGTTACAGTTGTACTTGTAACTTAGGGGGGTGTAACCCACTGACGCTTTGTTGGAAGGGTGAGGTTGAGTTTCAGGGCTTGTGCTGGAACACCTTTGGTTTGTTTCAAAGTACCTTCAGCAGTAGGTGCCCCTCCGCTTCACTTTGTCATTTCCTGGTAGCATGTCCTCACGAACCAGGGATGATTTGGTAGGGCGCTAGTATAGTTAGGCAATTGTTGAGGTCCTGGAAGAGAATCTACAGTGCCTTGATAGATTCTCCCAACGTAGGGGCCTGGGTTTCATCAAACATGAAACGATGCAGGACGAGGTTGGGCTTATTATAGGCAGTTGGCATTCATCTCACGCCTGTGGGGCTTGACCTGTCCCTCCTCGTCTGGACGCACTGCATTTCATGGTAAAGGCAGGAAGCAGTTAATATTGCACTTCTGAGCAAAGGTTGGAGGTAAAGAAGAGTAGCAGTGGTGGGGGGGCCCGTGCGGCAGCCTGTGGCGGAGTTACGGGGCGATCCGGAAGAAGAGAGGTGCAAACACTGTACTTCAGCGGGCACATAGGGGTGCCAGAGCCTAACCTATAACCTCATGGGAGGTGCAGGAACTAGTGTCGGCGCCCCAGTAGTCCTTCGGGCAGTTGTGGGCCTGTGCAACCGGGGGTTTGCCAAGTCACGCTCCGCAAAGGGCGTGTGTAGAATAAATATGATATTTGTACAGCAGTTGGGTGGTTCGCCACTGTGCTGTTTGGCTCAACAGGCGGGCAGGTGGCGAGAATGCGGCCTGCCCTAGGATCGCTCGTAAGTTAACCCACCATCATTACATATGTTGTATGTAATAAACCTGCAGCAAATTTTCCCAAACTTAACACTTGTGTCTGTGTGTTATTTGCGGGTTTGGGCATTGTGGGGAGGGGGGTTCTTGTGGCCCTGATGTGACTATAAGCACAGGTATCATGGGTCGCGTGCGCCTTGACCCCCCCTCCTCCCCATGAGGTCAGCAGTCCCGGGAGGTTGGTTGGATTGCCATTCGATTCTCACCTACGTGTTAGCTCACCCTGGACAGTGGCTGCCCTTCGGAGTGGGGCTGTGGTATTTTCTTTAGCGCCGTATTTGCACTTCTCCGCGTGTGAGTTGCTGTACTGGTGCACAAGTGTGATTGTAGGTTTGTGGGTACGAAGAGGGTCCCCCCCTTTAGTTGGCTTCGGGCATGATCGGGGAGGGGCGGTCGCGGGACAGCACACCTTGACTCTGCTACGCGACGAGAGGAGGAGAGGCAGGCTGTGCTGTTTCGGTTAACAAATTAAGCATACGGTCCCAACGTCGTTTTTTGGTGGTGGCCTCCGCATTGGCATGCGGAGCAGTGGGGGCTTTCGAAGAGAGAACAAGTTTCTGCAAGGATTGTAGTTGGTCAGTTTGCCTATGGAGGTATTGTAATAAAGAGCGATCAAGTGTAGCGCTAATTATCCTTCTTTTCTTGGTACAATGGGAGACTGTGCGAGCATACAAGGGTTTCTATGCTCGTCGGCTAGTACTTGCTAGCTCCACAGCTGGGGTGCTACGCGTTCACCTACCGTGTAGGTCAGGGGTCCCCAAACCGGTCCTGGAGGGCCGGATCCATGCCAGATTTTTAAAATTACTACATGTATCTCAATGGGGATATCCAAAAAATCTGGCATGGATCCGGCCCTCCAGGACCGGTTTGGAGACCCCTGGTGTAGGTTGTCCAGGAGGGCCGGTCTTTTGCCGTGCAACGTGTAGGAGAAGTTTTATCTTTTAGGGAGAGCGTTATCCTTTAGAGCCACTGCCCAGGTTCGTTCCCGGGTAGCGGCAGATTTCTTGCTTCCGCATTTTTGGCTCCCACGTGCCAGGGACCACGCCCCAGGTGGCATCAAGCATTTTGAATTGGCGCCACAGGATCGAGGCCCCCGGATTCATCCACGGGCTGTGTGCGTTGGCAATATGGTGCCCACTTGGTTGAGGTCCCCGCCACCTCATCAGAGCTTAGGAATTTCAAATTGGCGCTCAAGTATGTGGAATACCCGCACGAATAGCCGGGGGTGTTCTAGGCACCGTGTTTGTAACAATTTGATGTCTTTGCAACATGGATTGCAGTAGTGGGCCTTGGGCTATTTTTTCCTTTTGTCACCCGGTATGTAACCGTTTAGCATTCTTTTTCTGAGGGCCTGCCCGTAGTGCGCTCGAAGAGGTGCTCTGCATTATCTTCTTCTGGTGCCCTGAATATTAATAGGTTGCCCCCCCCCCTTTATAAGGCGGATCAAGATACGTAATAGGCAAGATTGCGGGGAAGTGAGACCTTCTAGGCAATGTTGCATGAGAGGAATTTACAGTTTAATTGGAATATCGAACTTTTGTTTCCTCTACTTATTTTCTACTTTGCGCGCCAACACTAGTTTTAAGAGTGAGTGAGGGACGGGGTTTTCTATGACCCCCTTTTCCCTTGCCGGCTCGGTATAGCCCCCTCGCTTGTTTGTAAGGTTCGGCGCGTGACACCTCGGGTGTGACACAGAGGGTCTTGGTTTTGGCTTCGACGGGAGCCCTCTGAGTGTGGGTTGACTTCAGACTTCTTTTCTTGGACGCACGCGGTATTTGCTGGATAATAGATGGGTTTAGGTGTTGCATTGGAGTTTTCCCAGCCACTCTTCATCCATATACGCACTTTATCACAGTACAGGTGTCACGGTAGTATGAACAAACAGAATTTTCCGTTTTCACTTTCAACGATGGTCGTCATTCTCCCCTTTATCCGTTAGGAGCTGCTCAGATGCACTGTCTGTTTTCCCCGCATCTCGCCTCCCGGGTAGCTTTGCAGATCTTCTGGACGGGGGGAGGAACTGGTAGTTGGCATGTGCTTAGACTTTTGGCGCTCGTGGCTCCCCTATGTGCACGATTTCCGGAACGCATGTGGTGGGATGGCCGTGCCCCCAGTTGTGTTTTCTTGTTGGGGTGGAAGCTAGTGGGGTGGGGGTTTTCTTTTGTGCCTCCGGGTGCTGGGATTGTAGCCGCGAGAGGCAGTTTTGTCCCGTTCGTACTCTCAGGGGAGGTTCCAGTGCGGAGATTTGCTTCACTTGTTCGTGTCAGTCTCCCCTCTTCTGCCACATGCCTCGTCCCCCTGCGGCATTCTTTCCTCGGGGCAATGTCCAATTATGTCAGCCAGGAGTCATACTATGCGGTGCACGGGGAAGAAAGCCCGTCTTTTTTGAGGCATGTAGCCTGCTCCACATAAGTTCCCCGAGCCACAGGATGTGGCAACTTGGGACCATGCATGCAGCTGGGAGCAGGGAGGGGGATCCTTCTGTTCGCCAGGGGCATGCCACAGTGCTTCAGGTGGTCCCGAGGTTAATGGCTGCCCAGTCATGTTATGTGGGGGCTTCGGCTGTTGGGGCTGCCATGGGATGGCGACACTTGTTGTCTGGTGCTTGGATTGACACTCTGGGCATGGCGCATGTTGCGAGCGCGCCTTGGACATTATGGAAATCCTGGCCATGCCGAGGTTATTAGGGTTCGAGCATGCGGAGGCAGCAGGAGCGGAGTGTGTCGCAGTGGGTTGTTCGAGTGGCGCCAGCCACGCTGTCCTCATTACGGATACCGTTGGGTCAGGCGGCGCTTGTTCAGGAGCCCGCCGTGGGCTTTCACGGGCTCTTGGCCTGAACACCATGGGGCAGGCCTCAGGGGGCCCCACAGCTGAGTGTTGCTTTCACCGATGTGAGTGGAATCTTGGGAGCGGGTCGTGGGCCCGCCCAGCTTTGCGGGTGGGCAGGGCCTTGTGACCCCGCAGTGCATGTCCTTTGCTCCTGGTTGGGCCGCAGTTACGGTATGTATGCATCGAGCATTTCGTCAAATGGTTTGGTGCATCACTCTTTCTTCCGGGGCGAGTTGTAGTAACACCATGCGTTGGAAGGTTTGGGGGCCTGTCCTCAAAAGTTTTATTATGCCTTTATTTAGCACGGACGTTATATAAAGGTGTCAGGCGCTCCACATTAGGGACAGTACTGGTACATGGGAGCACCTCACTAGATTCTTAACTAGATACAGGGAGCCAAGTGACGTACGCGGGCAATGAATAATAGAAGTAGCTTTCGGTGCGTTGCAGGAGGATAAAGTGACATGAGTGCTGGTTTCTTAAGCGTACTTTGTGCAAGCAGTTGTTTAGGCTGCATTACACAGCAGAAAGCTAATCATGAACAAAAGCTACGTAAGCAACGGTGGCACTTTTGCAAGTACAGGAAGCAAGCACGAGGTAGGAGATAGCAAACAGTGTGACACAAGTCAAAGTGAAGTGTGCATGTTACAAAAGAGTGCCAAATATAAGTTGGAGAATATTACTGCAGTCTTTGGAAAACTCTCGGGGGAGAGTATATATTCCTCCCCTGCCCACCTAGCGGCCTCTTTGTCCTCTGTCCCCTCACCCTGACGCTGTTTCCCTCCCTACCGCATACCCGGCGCTTTCAGGGTGGGGGGAAATGTCTTCTAATCTTTTCTCATTTGTGTTGCAGGCGGAGTTACAGGGCGATCCAGAGGCAGAAAGGTACCCAGGAGTACCCTCTTCAGGAGCACAATGGATGCTGAGGCCTAATATCCCCAGGAAGTCAGTGCGGTGGACCCTGGGGTGCGACGGCGCCCCGCTATCCTACGGGCGGTTGGAAACCTGTACAACCGGGGGTCGCTTGAACGCTCCGTCCCTCGTAGGGGGGGGCGTGAGCAAGAGGGTGTACCAATGGTTCACCGGAAGTGGGAGGGGCTATTTCCTCACCACAACCGCTAAGCACCGATTGGCTAAGGCCACAATTCAAATTGGCCCATCAGGTGGTAGGCCGCGAGGGGCGGCTTGCCTTTGGATCGCCTGTAAGATAACCCACCTTGTTGGCATTTGTGTATGCTAATAAACCTGCAGCAATTTTTCTCCAACAAAAAAGTTGTCTTGTTTGTTTATTTATGCGACATGCATGTTGCTGCGAGAGGGCTGGTGAGTGGGCCGATATTGGCACTATGTTCTGTGAGAGCGATGTGCCAGACCCTGCAGTTTACTATAAATACAAAACATCATTCCCCATCCTGCTGCAAACTCCTCGCTTCCCTCTTATCAAAGCGCTTCGTTAAGCTACCTAGTGGCTTCTAAGGGCCTTCATTCCCCACTTAAATCAGCTATTACCTCCCTCTATGACCCATTGAGTTTCCATTTTTCTATTCAAGTTTATCATTTTAAAGCCAACTAGACATTCAGGTTATTGTACTTTTAATTCTACCTTTCTAGCCATCACATTCCTTTTGTTATTCAAATATCGGGCCGGACTGTTCGACCCCCTGTGGTTTAACAGACGATTTTCCCCTGCAGACACAATCATTTACCCCATCTCCCTTTGTCATTGTTCCAGCCTTGTTTTCTTTCAAGCGTAACTTTTTCTTAATAAATGCAGGCTTAATTTAACCCGTTCACACCATCACAGACTTCTTGTCTCAGCCAATCTTATCTCTTAGCTGAGGAAAGTTCGAGGGAGACTGATGCCTTGTTCCCCTGCTTGTGGTAAGGGACAGATTGCGTGGAGGAGAGAGGGAGACTGCCAACTTGTTCCCTGCCTGACGTGAGGGATGGACTACGTGTCCCAAGAGCCCTGCACCAGCAACACCCGAGGCGCATTAAGCCCCTACTGTTGTTTGTATTTAACTGACTACGGTACCCACTCCGCGGTATGCGAAGCCCACGCCAAGGGCGGGGCCGTCTGTGGTCGTCAGAGGCCGGATAAGGCAGGGCAGGGCCAGCCCCCTTGGCTATTGCACCGAAATTAAGTGGTAAACTGCATGTTAAAACATAGTTTAAGTCATATTGCTACACTACCTATTGTTAACCAAATTCCTCCCTGCCTCTGCTGGTCCCTGTTATGAATTTGTTGCGAACTGGATGTGAAAGACAAAAAGAACTGTAGACTGCAGCGCATTGTATTAAACAGATTCTGGGTGGCCACATTAAGGCGGGAGTTTCAATAGATGGCGGAAAACCAGACTATAGGCTAGGGCTATTGAAAACTCGATTACAATAGGCTTCACCGGACAATAGCCAATTGGTAGACAAATAAGTGGAACTGGGTTGTGAATGGGGACGTGGCTGTCACAATAATTTGCTGGTTTTGTTTTAATTGTGCTTGGAACGGTATTGAAGGAGAAAGATTACGTTTGCTTGATATACCGCATTTAGGATTGTAATAGCTAACATCTACTAGTACCACCACAAGGGTGGCTGAGAAGACTTATTTAGGGCGGTTGAGAGGACTCATTTAGTACAACAAGAGTAACATCAAATCATGAGTAAACGGAAGGGTGCTGTAGGCACACTTGATGATTTTATAATATGAGCAGAATTGCTATTAAGCCATGAAATCGAACTAGCTGAAAGAAGGTTGTCGCTTGATCCATCAAAGTTACCTACATATAGACAACCTGGGTTACAAGCGTCACCCAATGTTATACAATCAAACGTGAGTAACTTTATAGTAATCCCCCTTCCTGCCAGGAATGACCCTGTCACAGATTCGACACCAAGAATTCCGGGGTCCTCTAATGTGCAAACGCCAACACATGGTATATCAACAAGACTTTGCGCTTTAAAACAGGTGGGAGTGACAAAAGAAAAATCCATGAATACACAGAGGGGGAAAAGGATTGGTGGAAAAAAAGGGAAATATGGGGGAACAGGGATAACACATGAAGGGGATACTAATGAGTTAGAATATGAGGAGATCCTATGCAGGACTGCTGGAACACAGACCGAGACAGACTATTCTTTCAGTCCGGGCAAGGCAAACAAAGTGGTTGGGGTGGTAGAGCAAACTGTGGTGGACATTCTTAAAACCGCTCTAGACTCAAATCAACAATTGTTTGGGCACTAAAATGAGGGCTATGGACGACAAAATTGACTAGCTAAATCAGTCCATAGTTCAACTAGGCACCACGATAGGGGATGGGATCAGAACTATTGAAGAAGGGGCTAAACTACTAGCTGAATTTAGGAACACACACAATGAAAGTAAGAAAGCCAATCGTGACAGACCAATCTCAAGGCAAGTGAGAATTGAAAATGCAAAAATATTGCCAAGACTGTTGGAGGAAGAGTAGAGCCTTTAGGGGATAGGAAGGCACCCAGAAATATTGACATCCGGATTGAGGACAGAATAGATCACTCTAAAAAAGGCAGCCCTAGGGCGGTAGTCTATAGTCTGAATGGGACTGACCTAATTATTGATTCTGATGTTCTAAACCTCACCCCTGCTGCATGTCCCTATGTCATATTATTAGCCGATGTGCCAGCCCTGAGAAGGGAACAAAATGAAACATGGCATAATCTTAGAAATAAAACCATGGACTGGCTTTCAGTTTAAAAAGCTCAGCCCTCACAAAATGAATTAAATCCTAATGGTGCGTAGGGTAGGGTAGGGTGGGTGGGGGACTCTCCAAAGGACATACAAGAAGATTGCAATGTTATAAATTTCAGGCGTCCTTGTATAGTTCGTAATTTGTTGAGAGCACACGAGGAGACATTAACACGGAGTACTCACGCCCTACCCTGAGGCTATTTTTACAGACCTGGCATTGCTGAAACAAATTTCAACCATGATAATTCTTCATTCCCCAAGACTTTCAATAGCTACCAAGAATTATCATCCTTGGAGGCTGTTGATTGACTGCAATACACAGATGTTTCAGCAGAGTAACTATTGGTAATGCCTATAGAAAGGGGGTTAGAGGAGGAAATTAATGCTCCAATCGCTGTACCCCACGATAAATCAAGAGAAGAAAAAGAGCAGGATGTGGGTAGGAACGTGTCGATAATCCAAACTTTATTATTGAACGAGGTAGGAGAGCTACTATTAGCAAAGGGGACTTTGAACACAAGCGAAAGGCCGGCAGATGAACTCATGACAGCCACAAGGACTATCAACCTCCCAGGATTAAGTCTGATCTCGTGGAACATGCGGAACTTCGAAGGAATGTTGGTGACCCTGAGTGGAACGAATACATTAAAACAAGTGATATTTTTCTCCTACAGGAGACTTGGGCGATAAAGATTCCACACAGAGTAGGGTACAAAATATTTTATGAAGACGCAGTGATGGAGCAAGGATTCGCATGTAACGTTAATGTACTAATTAGCATGTTTCGTGTACTAAAAACTGCACTACATGACACAACTAGTATCCAAGGGAAGCTCGACAATGTGCTTTTACTAACTATAATCAGCTTGCACTAAAATGGCTGCTGCTACATGGGATTTCCTACTGCGCATGCGTCTGTCATACTCATGTGACATGACATCTTTCTCGGCTTGGAGGGAAACTTTCGCTTCTGAAGCACTAGAACTAAGATAAGCTGATCTGTGTTACAGCATGCATGAAGCTTGCACTGCTGCTTTTGATAAGCTGTTCGTTTTGCAGAATCATTAATGCAATAGTTACAATAAATTAATGGGAATAGAGTAGAGATAAGTGGTATATAGAACATTTATTTATTCTTTGTTTTAAAACTGTTTCTTTTCCATTTTTTCATGTAACAATAATCTTGGGCCTGGGAGGTATTATTACTCCGTCTTGAAAACCCACACTGCGCATGTCAAATTCCAGAAGGAGCTGAAGTCATTTGACATTGAAGCCATGTCAAGCTGACAGCACACGAGAATATGCGCCTGGAATCTAACCTGCTGATCCCAAGCTGAAGAAAATATTGTTAACTTTGTATTTCTATAAGAACATCCATTGTTATGTGGAATAAAGATGCATGGGAAAATTAAATTTGATGGGCGGGAACGTTAATAGAATATTCAGAAGTAAAAGTTTCATTTTAGTATGGTGTGATGATCTCTCCCCGTCTCTTGTCCGATCCTTACACTTGTAACATTGGGGGATGGTACACTGTCCTGGAAAATAGTATAACTAGAGTAGGCTTAGTTAGCAAATTTGTCCGACTTGTCCGATTAGCCGACCTGTCACTGACCCAAAGCACTCAATAGGTGATCAGGAGCAGAGTGTCGGGCGCAAAGTGTGTCCAGGCAGGAATCCCCTATACCCCAGAAGCGAAGCTATGCCTCCACGTTTCCCAAAAGGCGTTACCCTCGCTGTGTTATGAAAAACACAACAGTGAGGAAAGAACCCCTTCGGAAAATGAAGAGACCAAGTCAGGGAATCGTCCACCCAGAACCCTGAGCCGGAAATGGTGGAAAGGCTCTTACTGCAATGGGTTGTAATCACTGCAGAGGAGGGGAACACAAAACAAGAAGTATTTAGATGAGTATGCAAATAGTAGTTAACAAGCATAGTGAATATTACTTCCCCACTGTGTGCTATACCATACTCACCAGCTAACATCCAGTAGAGGGATAGAAACCTAAGGACTTGGTCTCTTGTGAACAAAAGAGTTGAAAGAACTAAAACGCTCCGAGAGTCCTTAAACACACGGATACAATGTTCCAATGTTCCAATGGAGTAACAGGATTCTGGTTCTGTGAATAAACAGAGGAAGTTCTAAGTCTGTCTTGGAAGTGAACACACTAATAAACAAAAGTGTATTTCTGTTGTTTCCCGTAACCAGTATTTGTCCCAAGACCTTGTTTGAAAAAAAATTTCACAATGAAAAAACAAAGAAGGAAGCATTTACCCGTTTGCTCCACGGGGACGCCAAGCTTGAAAGTTCACGAAGATGTCCGAAAGCGTTTCGTAGCATTGAAGGAAAATGCACTCTGTGTGTAAACAAAAAGCGGGAATCCAGGTGAGCCGCTCTTGTAATAGTAGCTACACAGAAGTTTCAGGATGAGAATGCCCGGGTCCTCGGGTAACAGCAGTTACTTCACTGCTGCTTGGGAAGTCCAGGAAGAAGTGCCAGGAAGGCACAGCTCGGCGAGTGTCGGTATCCAAAAGAGCAGCCGTTACAGCACGGCCGCTTTGAACGTTGCAGGGGAGGTGTGCCGGGAAAGGCAAGGCTCGGCAAAATGGAATAAAGTGCAGATCACATCCGCGGTATCAAAGTACATAAGCCAGAGCAGGGGGGGTTTCAAGGTTCAAGAGGCAGAGGTAGTTTGCAGCGGTCGTAGCGAAGACGCTGGAATCAATAGGATTACGACCTAGGAACAATCCAGGACTGAGCAAGAAAGCCAAGCGCTGCCATTACGTCTCTAGGCGGTATACGAACCTCCCAGGACATCAGGTGATACGCAAAGCAGTATGGGATAGCACACAGTTCAGAATCCCTTGCAAGGCATTATGGTACTTGTAGTGTAGCCCTGGTTCGAGGTCTAACAGTTCTTCCTCCTAAAGGCCTTCTTACAGGGCGTGGTTTAGTGGGAAATAATGCGTGAAACCTTCTGACTAACACAGGAGCGTGTTTAAGTTCCGCAGGTTCCCAAGACCTATCTTCTGGGGGATATCCCACCCAATCAACCAAATACTATAATTAACCTCCTACTCTTCTGGAGTCCAAAATACGTTTCACTTTGTATTCTAATTCTCCATTCACATCAATGGGGGGTGGAGGAGGTTCAGGACAGGAGGGTTCTTGGTAGGGTTTCAACAAAGAAGTGTGAAAGACAGGAATTATTTGCATTTCAAGCGGGAAATCTAACTTAATGGCCACAGGATTGATTATTTTGGAGACTGTGAAGGGTCCTACATATCTAGGTTGTAGTTTACGGGGTCCTTCCAGCCTGAGATTGATGGAGGCTAGCCATACCCGATCGCCAACCACATAGTCAGGGGCTTGGACGTCTATGTCTGTCAGCTTGTCTTTTCATTACCTCTTTGGCTTCTGTAAGATTTTGGCAGGCTTGTTCCCAAAGGTTTACAAGGTTTGTATGATGATCCACTACAGCAGGGGTTTGGGAGACCGAAGGGGGTAATTCTAAGGGTATGAACTTAGGATGGTAGCCAGAGGTAAAATAGAAAGGGGACATCTTAGAGGAGGAATATGTAGTGTTGTTGTAAGCAAATTCAGCCAGGGGCAAGGCTTGAACCCAGTCTCCTGTGATAGTGGTAATCATGCACCTCTGGAATTGTTCTAAGATCTGATTGGTTCTCTCTGTTTGTCCATCCATTTGGGGATGATAAGAAGAGAACAAGCGATGGTCTATATGTAGGGCTGAACACAGAGTCTGCCAAAATCTGGATATGAATTGGGGGTCTCTGTCTGATATGATAACTGAAGGCAATCCATGGAGTCTCACTACGTTTTGAATGAAGGCTTCTGTGAGTTCTAAGGCTGTTGGGACCTTTCTGAGTGGGATGAAATGAGCCATCTTGGATAATATATCCACTACCACTAATATAGTTGTGTATCCTCATATTAAGGGAAGGTCAGTAATGAAATCCATACTGATGGAAGACCACGGACTATTGGGTACTTCTAAGGGTTGGAGGAGACCAGCAGGAGCGCTATGTGAGGACTTCTGTCTGGCACATGTAGGACAAGCAAGTACGTATGCGGCAATGTCTTTCCCCATGCCCTTTCACCAGAACCATCTCTGACAAGTCCATCGTATTTTTTCCTCCCCTGGATGACCAGCTAAGGGTAAGGTATGACACCATTCTATGATCAGATTCTGTGTTTCTTTAGTGGGGAGGTATAACTTATTGTCATGAAAGAAGAGGTGGTCAATGATCGTATTGGATGGATTCTTTACCCACTCATTGCTATCTAACGCAGCGTATTCCTGTTCTAACAGTGTGAGAAAGGAATGTGAATCAATAGTTTGATCACCTACCGCGGTAATGCGGTCTTCGGGAATAATGGCAGTGGGTGTTTCAATGGACCATTTGTTTTCTTTACCTTATCGGGACAAGGCATCTGCCTTACCTTGTTTAACCCCAGGACGGAAATGTATCTGGAAGTCATACTCCCCAAAAAAGGAAACCCATGGCATTTGTCTAGGTGTTAGTGCTTTGGCGGTTCTGAATTATTGTAGATTGCGATGGTGAAAATAGATAGTGATGGTATGTGGTGAACCCAATAGGTAGTGACGCCATTCTTGAAAAGCAAGTTTAATAGCTAACAGCTCTCTTTCTCTGATAGTGTAATTCTGTTCGGCCTGGGACAATGTTTTAGAGAAATATGCCACTGGGTGCAGAATGCCGCTGTTAGGCTCTCGTTGGGAAAGGATGCCTCCTACTGCATATTGGGAAGCATCGGCTTCTAAGAAGTAGGGTTGTATTTCATCTGCGTGTTTTACAATGGGAGCTGAAGTGAATCTGTTTTTCAGTGTCTGAAAGGCGTTCTCAGCTTCTGTATCCCACTTGAATGCAACCCCTTTTTTAAGGAGTCTGGTTATAGGGGTGACTAGTTCTGAGAAGCGATTGATAAATCTTCGATAAAAGTTGGTGAACCCTAAAAAGGATTGCACTTCTTTAACCGAGGTAGGACTCTTTC
Source organism: Lissotriton vulgaris (assembly GCF_964263255.1). NCBI lineage: Eukaryota > Metazoa > Chordata > Amphibia > Caudata > Salamandridae > Lissotriton > Lissotriton vulgaris. Next base: position 1,084,501,414 of record NC_141694.1, on the reverse strand, counting down.
ATTGAGTAATGGCAGATACTTTAGCAGGATCCATATGAATACCATCAGGCGAAATAATGAACCCCAGAAAAGCCACCTTTTGAGTGTGAAAAATGCTTTTGTCTAACTTTGCAAAAAAGGTGGTTGTCTTGCAATTTTTTCAAAATCAGGCTCACATGTTGTACATGTTCAGATACAGACTGGGAGTAGATTAAAATATAGACGATCACAAACACATCCAGGTATTCGCGGAGTATTTCATTGATGAAGAATTGAAAAGCGGCAGGCGCATTACATAAGCCAAAAGGCATTATGCAATACTCATAGAGTCCGAACTTGGTACGAAAGGCCGTCTTCCACTCATCACCCTCTCTAATTCGGATCAAGTGGTAAGCTCCTCTTAAATCCAGTTTCGAAAATATGGTAGCTTTACGCACCTGATCCAAAAGATTAGAGTTGAGCGGAAGAGGGTACTTATTTTTGATGGTACCTTGTTTAAGGATCTATAATCCAGGCAGGCTCTTAGACCTCCTTCCCTCTTCGGGATAAAAAAAAGAGGGGATGAGACTGGAGAGGTTGAGTGTCTTATAAAACCTTTCTTGAGCATGTCCTGAATATATTCATAGAGGTATTTGGTCTCTGGCTCCGTAAGGGCATAGACCCTGCTCACTGACAATACTGCGCCGGGTATCAGATCTATCCAACAGTCGTAGGTTCTGTGGGGTGGCAATGCCACAGCTTTTACTTCATCAAAAACATTACCAAACTCTTGGTACTCCTTAGGTAGGGGAGCTCCGTCAATGGTGGATAAGGCACAATATACTGGCGTATGCCAATGAGCAATGTCTTGACAACAATGAGTGAGACAGAATGGAGATCTCAACGTTACAGTTCTGGCTATCCAATCTATGTGAGGGTTATGTTTCTGAAGCCATGGGACTCCCAAATCGCCCCAAACGCAGGAGTATCAATCAGATCAAAGGAAATAGATTCTGAATGCCCGTTATTGCACAGAAGAATGATGTCAGGTGTGTGATACTTTATTAGACCAGGGGATAATTCAGAGCCGTCCACAGCTCTTACCTTTTCTGGGTTTTTCTTGGGAATGAATTCAATGCCCAGGGATTTAGCTATCTGAATGTCTAAAAAGTTTCCTGTGGCACCTGAATCCAACAGAATGGTCATGGTGTGTCTCAACTGTGAAGGCAACAAGAATACTGTGTTGATAAAAAAAGGTTTAGGTACAGGGGCCCAGGTATTGGCCACATATTGAGAGGTCTTTAAAACCATTGGACTTGGAGGGGCGACCTCCCTACTCCCCAAGTCTGCTAGTTTTCCGAAGGAAAACTTCGATTATTCTTGCTAGTAGAGTCACCTGTCGCTGTCTTGGGTTTGGCAGGACAATATTTGGCGAAATGTCCCCCTTTCCCACAATATAAACAGAGGTTTAATCTCCGAAGTTTTTCTCTTTCTTCGGGAGTCAAGGGGCCTCTAATCCCACCGATTTGCATCAGTTCACTAGTGTCTCTGGGATCTTTCTTGTCGGTTTTATTGAGGTACAGCCTTGGATATTCTCCTTTGCCTTTTTCACCCTTTCTCTAATATAAACAGTGATCCAATTTAATCACTAATTCAATAAAAGCGGAACAGTCTTCTGGAGGATTTACAATCTGAGAAAGTATGTCTTTAAGCTCATCTTTTAACCCTCTGTAAAACAAGGATGTCCGCTTTTCCTCGGGCCATTGTGTTTCAGTGACCAGCCTATTAAAGGTGGTGATGTAAGTCAAAAGATCTTTATTTTCCTGTTTCAGGTTCAATAGTTCGTTATCGCTAGCTTGCATATGAGTGTCTAGCAAAGAGACTACGCATCTTCTCCTTGAATAAGGTCAAATTATATAGAATGGGGTCGTCCTTTTCCACTAACGTGACTGCCCATAATGCTGCATTCCCGCTAAGGTAGGATATGATGAATGCTACTTTGGCTGCATCATCGAGAAAAGAAGCAGCTCTACACAGAAATTGTAGGTGACATTGATTCATAAATACTCCGTATTTATTACTGTCGCCATTAAAACGTTCAGGCATGGCTAGAGGAGTTTGAGGTGGTGTGACCACAGTTACATTCAAGGGGGAAGTACCTGCTCCAGAGGATGCAGAAGAAGTACCAGCTAAAGGAACCTGAAAATGAGCAGGTTGTATGTATGTACGTTTGAACTTAGGGGTTGTGTCCGCATCTTTACTATCTTGATGTCTCTGGGTTTTAAGTACTGTTAATTCTGAGGTTAATCTCTGATTTTCTCCTTTAACTAGTTTTAACTCTGTTTGTAAGCTGACTGCAGCTGCTGCTAGCTCCCTCATAGTGCTATCAGTAGTGTCATCAATAAGAGACACATCCATGATGTAGCTTCGCTCGGGGGGTATTTATTAAAGTGGGCTTGGCTTTCTCTCGGGCGCGAAGTGTGTCCAGGCCGGAATCCCCTATACCCCAGAAGCGAAGCTATGCCTCCACGTTTCCCAAAAGGTGTTTCCCTCGCTGTGTTATGAAAAACACAACAGTGAGGAAAGAACCCCTTCGGAAAATGAAGAGCCCAAGTCAGGGAATCGTCCACCCAGAACCCTGAGCCGGAAATGGTGGAAAGGCTCTTACTGGAATGTGTTGTAATCACTGCAGAGGAAGGGAACACAAAACAAGAAGTATTTAGATGAGTATGCAAATAGTAGTTAACAAGTGTAGTGAATATTACTTCCCCACTGTGTGCTATACCATACTCACCAGCGAACATCCAGTAGAGGGATAGAAACCTAAGGACTTGGTCTCTTGTGAACAAAAGAGTTGAAAGAACTAAAACGCTCCGAGAGTCCTTAAACACTCGGATACAATGTTCCAATGTTCCAATGGAGTAACAGGATTCTGGTTCTGTGAATAAACAGAGGAAGTTCTAAGTCTGTCTTGGAAGTGAACACACTAATAAACAAAAGTGTATTTCTGTTGTTTCCAGTAACCAGTATTTGTCCCAAGACCTTGTTTGAAAAAAGTTTTCACAATCAAAAAACAAAGAAGGAAGTGTTTACCCGTTTGCTCCACGGGGACGCCAAGCTTCAAAGTTCACAAAGATGTCCGAACGCGTTTCGTAGCGTTGAAGGAAAATGCACTCTGTGTGTAAACAAAAAGCGGGAATCCAGGTGAGCCGCTCTTGTAATAGTAGCTACACAGAAGTTTCAGGATGAGAGTGCCCGGGTCCTCGGGTAACAGCAGTTACTTCACTGCTGCTTGGGAAGTCCAGGAAGAAGTGCCAGGAAGGCACGGCTCGGCGAGTGTCGGGATCCAAAAGAGTAGCCGTTACAGCACGGCCGCTTTGAACGTGGCAGGGGAGGTGTGCCGGGAAAGGCACGGCTCGGCAAAACGGTATAAAGTGCAGATCACATCCGCGGTATCAAAGTACATAAGCCAGAGCAGGGGGGGGGTTTCAAGGTTCAAGAGGCAGAGGTAGTTTGTCGTAGCGGTCGTAGCGAAGACGCTGGAATCAATAGGATTACGACGTAGGAACAATCCAGGACTGAGCAAGAAAGCCAAGCACCGCCATTACGTCTCTAGGCGGTATAAGAACCTCCCATGACATCAGGTGATAGCGCAAAGCAGTATGGGATAGCACACAGTTCAGAACCCCTTACAAGGCATTATGGTACTTGTAGTGTAGCCCTGGTTCGAGGTCTAACACAGAGGTGCTGGCGGAGCACTCTATCTAAAGACTTTGGGCCATATGTATCATCAACCTGATTTGCGATTCTGAAAAAGCGATTTTTTAGAAATCGCTATTTCAGAATCTCAAATTGAAATGTATATACAAAGTCGCAATTTTTTTGCGAATCACTATTGAGGAATACTTTCCCATTCATTTCTAAGGGCCAGGAGGCCCATAGGAATGAATGGGAAGTTATTCTCAATTTGTGATTCGCAATTTGAGAATCGCAAATTGAGAATAATTTTAAGGGTGCAGGGGTGTCCAAAGGACACCCTGTTGCACCCCTGAAATAAGCATGGATGCACATGTGGCGCACATACATGCCCTAAGGGCATGTATGTGCGTCACATGGCACTTTGAAAAATGCAAAAATTAGCACTTTTCAAGGCATTCCCAACTTACCACCAACTTGAAGTTGGTGGTAATTTGTGATTCCTTAAGGACAATTTGTGTTTTTTTTGCTTCATACATTGCATTTAAGGAATCGCAAAATTTGCGATTCCTTAAATGCAATTACAAAACAAGGAATCGCAAATTTTGCGATTCCTTGTTTTGCACTAAGTATGGGCAGAAAATCCGTTCCGCTCGCGGATTTTCGGTAAATTCGCAATCCGCGAGATTCGCGAATTTCCCTCAAAATCTGCAAGCGGAACGGATTAGGTCAAAAGTTCAAGCTGACTTTTGTAACTCTTTTAGAATGGCGCCGGCAAGCTGCCAGAGCCATTCTAAAATAGTGACAAAAGTCAGCTTCAACAGGAAGCTCTAATAGATAAAGTAAAGCAGGTGCTCGAGTTGAAGCTCAAATTCAGTTACAAAATAATTAATCACACCAAACTTGGGGTGATTAATGATTGTGCAACTTAATTTGACCTTCAACTCGAGCACCTGCTTTATTTTATCTGTTAGTGCTTCCTGTTGAAGCTCTCTGTAGATATTTTAGAATGGCGCTGGCAGCTTGCCGGCGCCATTCTAAGTGGGGCTGAGGACAGAAGGGCACAAAAGTGGGACAGAGGGCAAAAGGGGGCAACAAATGAGTGGGGCAGAGGGCAGAAGGGCACAGAAACGAGTGGTACAGAGGGCAGAAGGGCATACAAAACGAGAGGGTGGCAGTGATTAACCAGGCAACAAAAAAAACCTGCGAACACGCAAAGCGCCTCGCGAACACCCGCAAACACCGCCAACACGCAAAAATATAAAAATTCGCAAATTCACACGAATTTGCGAATTTTGCGGATTGCGAATTCGCTAATCCGCAAATTTGCGGATCGCAAATTCGCAAAATTCGCCCATGCTTATTTTGCACCAGATTTTCCTTAATACGTACTATTTCGCAAATTCGACTTCGCAAACGCCGAAATTCGCAGAATTTCAGCGTTTGCCAATGCGAATTTGCTTGATTCATATGGCCCTTTGTGACCTTGTCAGGGTTCAACTGTTAGCTCCAGAGAGAGAGTCCAACGCAGGCATTTGTCCTTTAGCTGCGGCTGCCGGTTCTAGCCTGAGGTGGTCCTGTCCTGATCTAATTTTGTCTGTACTTGTCCTGATTCTGGTTTTCACCTGTTCTTTCCTGCTGGTACCTGCATCTTGGGGTTCTGTCCCTTATCCCAGCCCGTGGCCAGGGCTGGTCTTCACACCACTCTAGGGGCCAGATGTAGGTAAATCACATTTACCGATTTTGAAATACCGAATATTACCGAATTTTACCGATTCGGTATTTCAAAATCGGTAAATGGGATGTAGGTACCAACATCTGGATTTTTTAACGAATCCTTAAAATTCGGTATTAACAGATCGGTAGATGCCGATCGGTAATTACCAATCGGTATCTACCGATCGGTATTTACCGATCGGTAAATACCGATCGGTAATTCCCGCGACGGACAACAAACAAAAGTGAAACTTAACACAACAGCCAATCAGGTGCAACCACCCTCCCCCTTCTCTCCAGGGAGTGGCCCCACAGGCAGGTGCAACTAATTAGAAGGTTCAGGAAAGGCAGTTGGAGCCGAGAGACTGGGAGCAGCAGAAGCAGCAGACAGAGCTTGTGAATTCACTGAAAACTTCAACATGGAAAGCAGCAGGGACACTGAGCAGGCTGAAAGGAAAAGAAAGCTTAAATTCAGTAGACTGGAGCTACAGCTCCTTGTTGAGGAGGTGGTAAAGGTACACCTCAGACTTTTTGGAAAGCAGTCCCTAACTGTGCCAGAATCAACAAAAAGGAAACTTTGGCTGGAAATCAAAGATAAAGTAAATGCAGTGGGAGTCACCACCAGACGCACTGAAGATTTAAAGAAGAGGTTCTATGACCTAAGGAGCCTCACGAAGAAAAAATTGGCTGACCGCCACAAACAGTCACAGCAAACAGGTCGAGGAAAGAACACTGCACCCCCCCTCACCGAGCTGGAGGAGCTGGTAGCCACAACCCTGGAGGCTGAAAGTGTCCATGGACTGGGAGAAGTGGACAGCTCTGCGCAATCTGCAAAAAAAAAAAGTAAGATGCATGCACAGCCATCCCCCTCCCACCCCCATACATCCCTCACCCCTTGCAGCTAAGTTACCCCAGTCCCATGGTGCCTGTGCAAAACTGTACCAATGCATCATGTTACATGTAGTTAGTCATTGAAAGACCATGTCACACAGCACTGTAACCAACACCTAATTCAAATGAATGCTGACAAAATGAAGGGCAGGCAGCATGTACAAAGTGCAATGTAACATGTTTAATTGTAGTGGCTGTGACACATTTACACCTAGCTGATATGTGCTCATATGTCCACAGGTCTCACATCCAGAAGGCAGTCTGAGGAGGCAGAAGGCACGGCACCCCAGAGGGATGACAGTCAGGAGCCAGGGCCCAGTGCATCCCAGGACACAGGTGTTCCGAGTGGGCAGCCACCCTCCCAAGAAACTGACATCAGTGAAGAAATGCAGGGCTCCCCAATTCCTTCACAGTCACCACTATTGGTCTCATCACCAGAAATGCATGCATCCCTTGTTGTAGAAACACCTGTTGCACACCCTGGCAGGAGGCATGTTGTTCCCCACTGCCGGAAATGGAGACAGGTGCTGATGAAATGGTGGGTGAAGACTCACTTAACTTGTTACAAGCTCACATCACTGCCACACTGCAGCCTAGCACAGAGCCTGTACCAGGTACCACTAGAAGGCGCACAGTGCAAGGAAGGGATGAAGGTGCACATGGGGAGGGTTCCAGTGTCTTCAAAGGCCTGGAGGGAGCCATGGTCAGGATTCAGAGGATGCAGGGCAAGGGCATCATGGCCTGTCAAAGACAAATGCGAAACATGAACATCAACATGGAAGAAATTAGCAAGGGCATAAAAGAGCTGGTGATAGTCAACCAGAGCATGGCAACAGGCATACAGCAACTGTGCACAAAACTTGACTCTGATATTAGTGCAAGGCGCAGGGACAGGCAGCGCGCAGAGAGAACAGAGAAATCCATGGAGCAGCTGGCTACAGCCACATCCCTGCTATGCAGGCGTAGCATCAATAGTCAGGTAGTCCTGACTCATAATAGCAACCAGTTGACAAGGGGCATAGCTGGAATGACCGGTGCGCTGGAGGCCCTACTCAATGCACAAAGTGCACAAAGTTCTGCTCTAGACGTGCCGGACACTGAAGGTAGCACCAGTAGGAGCAGCACAGCTAGCCCCCATGGCGTAGAGCCAAGGAGGAGCAGCAGGCGACAGGGTGAGGCTATAGGCCAAACGCCCAGTGAACAGGCTGAGCCACAGACACCTGCCAGTGCAAAGCGTGTGCGAAAATGAACAGTTGTAACGATGGCCTACTGCCAATGGACATTTGATTTATAGTTAATACAGTGTTATTTGCACATTTGTGCCATTGCAACCAGCCAAGTGACTATGTACAACTATGGTTGGTGGATTCTACACCTGTCTGAGTGTGTTTGCTCACTGTGAGCATTGATGTCAAATGCTTACTTTTGCACTTTTGTTCTTCAATAAATCTTTACAAATCTAATTAAACAGAAGCTTGTGCTTTCACTATAGCTCAGTGTCTTCACTTACTCAGAAATAGTTGCGTGCTATGTCATCACGTCTGTACCTGCCATCACTTGGTCTTGACACTCCAGCAGGTTGTCTTTCAGGCACAGCAATGTCGTCGTCATGATCCTCATAGTCAGATAACTCCACCTCAGTCCCCTTCTTAACAGCCAGATTGTGCAACATAGCACAGGCAGCAATGATCTTACAGCAGGTAATGGGGGTATACTGCCTTGCACCTCCGCTCTTGTGCAAGCATCTGAACCTACTTTTCAATATACCAAATGTTCTCTCAACAACATTGCGTGTGCTCTTGTGGGCCCGGTTGTATCTCCTTTGGCTGGGTGTTGAGGGGTTGAGGTAGGGGGTGAGTATGAATGAGCGGAGGGCATATGCACTGTCTCCTAGAATGAAAAGGGTAAAATTTACTCACATGCATACATGTACTGCTTATTGCAATAGGTGTAATAGGTGTTGCACACTGTCTCTTACCTAGGAGGTAGCCTTCACCAAATTCCCCTGCAGTCAGGCGTGCATAGATGCCACTGTTTTGAAATATATATGAGTCGTGGGTACTTCCCGGGTATTTTGCAACAATGTCTGTGATGACGTTCTTGGCATTGCAAATCACCTGCACGTTGATGGTGTGACTTGACTTCCTATTGCGGTAAATGTATTCCGTGGCAGCAGGGGGACAAATGGGGATGTGCGTCCCATCAATGCATCCGATGATATGGGGAAATCTTGCCATCTGGTAGAAGTCAGATATGATTTCAAACAGTTCAGCATGGGTGGATGGAAAAGAAATGTAATGCTCCATCCTATGCAACATGGCGTCAAGGAAATTGTGAAAAAACCTTGAGAGGCTGCTCTGGCTCACCCCTCCCACCGCAGCAACCACGCTCTGGTAGCTCCCTGACGCCAGCAGGTGGATGCTGCACAGCACCTGTACATGTGTTGGGATTGCATGTGCCCTTGGAGTGGGGTGCTCCAACAGTGGTTTTAGGTCCCTGATTAGCTCCAAGATGGTGTCTGGAGCCAACCTGTACCTTTGCAGTATCTCTTCCTCTGTGAGCATGAACAGGGTCACCCTCTGCCTGTAAACCTGCTCCTGTCTCAGCCATTCCCTCTCTCCTTCCTCCTGTAGCCGTAGCCGTCTTGCAATGACATAAAATGCAGCCATTGTGCAAACAGAATTGCATTTTGGGTCCTTTTTTATAGGCTGCACCTGGTTACCACCTGCTTTGAATCCATGGTAATTACCGACTCTTAAATACCGATTTTGGAGCAAATTCGGTATTTCGGAGCCTCCCTACATCTCAATCTTCAATTTTGACTGTTTTTTACCGATCGGCAAGTTTAACGATCGGTAAGTTTACCGATCGGTACGTTTACCGATCGGTTGGTTTACCGATCGGTACGTTTACCGATCGGTAACTTTAACGATCGGTAACTTTAACGATCGGTAAATTTACCGATTCGGTAAATTTGCCGATTCGGCCTATTTTCTATCACCTACATACGGATCACTCAATACCGGTCGGTAACGGCCGAAAATCGGTATTTTCGGCCGTTACCGAACGGTAAAGGCCTACCTACATCGGGCCCTAGGTAACTATAATTAGTGTGGCTTTGTCATCGTATTTTTCCCTTTCTCTACCCTTCCTATGTTTCAATGCTAATGAATGTTTCTCATTTCATTTCAATTTTTAATCATATTCTTGCTGATTGATCAAGTTTCAAAAAATGTAGTATGGACACTGACATTTAATAAGTTTCATAGATAAAGAGTTTAAATCTTTCCCGAGTTTGTGGTTATTTATATGAGTGGAAATGTTATTTACTGCTTATTATGCTAACACCCTTGATCCCATAGGACTTTAGGTACCGGTGACTTGGATTGGTAAGTCAAATGGTACAGGTCCTGAATGGTTAAACAAAAGGTATTAAGCATAGGTTTACCTGCTCAAAGTGTGTATGTTGATTTATGGGTGCAGGTGAGTATGGTAAAATCACAGGCAGGTGAGCCCGCGCTCCATCAGTTAATGTGGTAGCAGCAAGATGGTTAGGGTTTAGTTTAGATAGGTAGGTAGTTATAGTTAGCTGGTTAAAAGAAAAATATTTTTACATATTTGAAATTGTATTATTGATTGTATTGATTTTATGTATTAACCAAAATTGTTCGTACCTGTTTTATGTTTTTTCTGGAATCCCCGAAGGCAGAATAGCGGGTGGTAAATGGAAGCCACACTGCAGTGATGTCACTTGCCTGTAGGAAGTAAGTGCATGGTTAGGTAGAACCAGAAGCACTGTTTTAGGGAATTTTCTGTATACATGTATGAATAATTGATAGCAAATAGTTGGCTGGCAAAACTTTTTGTGTGATATCACTTAGAAAGGGTTACACTGAAGGAGTAGCAGGTTCTTCTGAGCTTGATTGATAGCAAAGGGGTTTGCTGGTGAAACTTTGGCCTTAGTATATCCCAGAGGGGATAAGTCTAAGAAGTAGCAGGTTCTCTAATGCTTGTGTGAAGGGTAGACGGAAGGGATCTATTTGTGGTGTGTTAAGAGAAAGTGGAAAGGATTTACTCGCAGTGAGTGAAATTATCATTTCTTTGAATTAGTCACTCGGGCACAATGGCGAATGTTTTTACGTTGTTGAATAATAAGATCTGCATTAAGAGTGAGAAAAATCAATTTTTCGTATTGCAAAGGAGGGAGTCAGTCGCAGAGCTGCACTGACGTCACTCAGAGCAGCGCTGGTATTGGTTGAGACAGCGGGTGTGTAGCTGAGATAGTAGTTGTAAAGGAAGGGTGAGTACAGGAGCTTGAGAACTAATCTCACGAGAAAAGCTGTGCAACGATTGGTTGGATTTATTTTGAATTCAAAATTTTGATTGGTCACTGAAAAATAAAAGACGCGCTGGTATTGGAAGTAATTTTGTAAACAAATTGTGAGTTATCCTAAGGATTTGCATTTAAAATATATGTGGCATATAGGTCCAATTGTAGGAAGTAGACCTGATAGAAAATTTTTAGGGTATGCGCAAGAACAGTATATAAGAGGAAGAACTTATATCATGTATGGAGAGAAGAGAAAAATGTCATTCATTAAAAGAATTAAGAATTATTTCAAGAAAGATAAAGCAATTAAAACAAGAGAAGGGGTTATTATTCCACCACCAAAGACGCCCGCATCATAAATGCTGGTTGAAAGGGACTATCACACTTGTGTGTGGTTAGGAAATTGCATGGAGTACACAAAAGATGATGGGGTTTTAGCATTTCCAGAAAATGGTACGTTTAATGGCAGAGTTTTGTACAATTTGAGAACTCGCATGAATGAATTAGATCCCAGACATAGATTAACGCAGTATGAGGCATTGGAGGAGTGGGAAACTGAGGCTTTTGAGAGAGATAGACCCAGAAGTAACAGGAATTGGAGTAAGTTTTATCCCCGATTTCCAAAAGAGACAAAAGACAAACAAATGAAACAATTGAGACAGTCCATGTTAGTGGAAAGATTATATACTGTATTTACTTTAGAAGATCCTACAGAAGTTAAAAGACTGAGAAAACAAAACATTTAATGACTAGTGGTGAATCAGATGATGATTATTTGGAGGATTTATTAATGAAAAATCCACCACCTTATAATGAGGAGCCAAGTATAATTAATCCAAATGCACCATTTTTTAAACCACCTCTGATTCCGCAAGTGGTACATGAGACTTCAATTGAAAAGGTACTTTAGGAAAGAGAACAAGAAGCATTGAATAAACAAAGAAGTGAGTTAATTCAGAAAATTTCTCAATTGAATACAAGTCCTGAAGCCCTGACAATTCCAGTAACTATTGGCCCAGTTGTTCCTCTGTATGGAGATAAACAACCTAGTCCTAAAAATACTGTACTAACTACACCAGTAGTACAGCCTAGAAAAGAACTCTTAATAATTGATGATCAAGCAAGTGAATGTGAGTCAGTGATTTCACTGATGGATTTACCTATAAGAGGTCAGGAAAACCACTCCTATAAGTTCTAGAGAAGTACAGATGGAGACATCCTCAGGTACAAGAAGGGCCACAGTAGTAACTCCAGAGAAAATAGAGATATGGTTACGAGAAATAGAGAAAGCAAAGTCACAGGCAAAGGTATTGTACATATTCAAATTAAGAGTCGAAGGAGAGGAAATGATGGCTGGAAATGTGGGATTAGACAGGTTAAATACATTCAGTGAGGACGAGTTATTGTTCATAGGCAAAAGCATTACTAGAAATACAAGAGTGTTTCATGAAAAATTAAAGGATATGGCAGCTAATATGGGAATTGACATTGGCAAATCTAAAGTATTACAGGAACCATATTGAGCTGAATTTTCTGACAAAGACTTGGAAAATATGAATGTTTCGGGTAGAAAAGTACAAATTAAGGAGCTTATGTCATTATTGCAGAAATGGGGTGACCTAGAAAAATGGAAAACTATATGGACAAAGAAAAAAGAAGAGGCTCAATCAAAACAAACTGCATCTGAATATGTATTAAAAGAAGCAGAAAACGTGGAGAGGTTGTTTCCCATGAGAGAGGTACCAGGTGGAGGTTATGTACATGTCCCATGGTCCCGACAGGATATTTTGTCATTCACAAATGATTTCCCAAAACTCTGAGAGAAGCCTGTAGAAGGGTACAGACAAGTCGAGAGGTTTGTGAAGGTTTCAAAATGTCTTTTACAAGATTTAGATGGGTTATTTTACATTGTTGTTCCTGTAGATTTGTGGACAGAATGTAAAGTTGCTGTTGATTGGCCAAGTGATGAGTACCCTAGAGACCCAAAGACAGGATCCCCCTCAGAAGATGTAATGGAGAAATATAATCAAGTAATACGGTACCTAAAAGGGAAAGTACCTGCAAAAGAAACTGATTGGACTAGAATAAATAGAACTACTCAGAATAAAGATGTATCTGTGCATGCATATTATGAACGCCTGTTACAAGTATTTAAACAGTGCAGTGGTTTGGACAACATTGACATGAAAGACATGACGCATTTCATCTATCGCTTTGTGTCAGGATTAAGACCAGAAATTTCACAATGGATTAAAGATCATAAAATTTGTTGGCAGGCCAAGCCGGTTGATGAAATTCTTAAATATGTAAAATATTATGAAGATGAACTTGACAATAAACGAAAAGAATTAAAGGAAAAGGTAATGTGGGCACAAGTAAAATTAGCAGAGCAACAGGAACTCCAGTTAAGTCAAATGAACAATACCCAGACTCAAAGTGATGGTAATGGGGGTAAGCCAAGGGGAACATTCAATAGAGAGGAATCCAAAAAGAATTTCCCTTGTCACGGGTGCGGCAAGTTGGGGGACTGGAAGAACGAGTGTAAGGCTGTGCAAAATAACACTGTCCAAACTAATGATTTGAATCCACAGACGCAGACTGAGGTGCCACGGAAGCAACAGCAGCAGGTAATACAAAACCAGTTACCCCTTGCGCCTATGCCAAATTTTAGGAGCAAAGCACATCAAAGTGTGGATACCACAAATTGGGAGGGAAGTGATAATAGAGAGGCAGGGATATCACAGCTTCTGTTGAGCGACACATTTTCCGAAGAGGAGACATACCGTCAGTGCCTGAGAGGGGAGGACAAGGAGTGCGTACTTGGCGCCTACTTGCCGGTAGATCAGTAAGGTTCATACATTGAAGGAAAGGTTGAAGGAAATGATGTCACCTTTCTATTGGACACTGGTGCTACCCGTTCTACTGTGAGAACAGCAGACGTTCCAAACCTGACCCTCTTGGGAGAAGCGATCCAAGTAGTGAGCGTTTCTAATGAACAAATTAGTACCCCAGTCACAGAACCAATGGAAGTTAGAATAGGTAATTTTAAAGAAATGCACACATTTGTTGTTTGCGATTCTAGCCCAGTAAACCGATTAGGCAGAGATTTGTTTTGCAAAATGAATTGCACAATCTTTTGCACCCCAAGTGGTGTTGAAATTCAAACCCCAGATGAAGACGGAATCAATAAATTAATGTTAGCAAAACAAGAAACGGAGAATAAAAAATTAACTGTAGAAGACCTGCCAGAAGAATTACAGTATACCGTGAATCCCAATGTGTGGGATTTTGCAGGAAAATATGTAGGGTTAATGGCAAATGTCGATCCGATAAAAGTAACATTAAAAGAAGGTGCAGTTTACCCAAATATTCGACAGTACAAAATGAGCCCAGAAATAAAAGCAGGTGTTGCAGCAGAAATAAAGCGTTTGGTTGAAACAGGCATTTCACAAAAAATAATGAGCAGTCCATGCAATTCGCCCATAATTGGCATAAAAAAAACGACTGGAAAGTACAGGGTCATACAGGACCGCCGCAAAATTAATAAGATCGCTGGGTTGTTAGCCTTGCAAGGAGCGAGCCTAGTACCCTAAGACATCTTATAAAAAATGAGTTGTTGGGAAACTTTAATGACTATTCATTGATCGTAAAAATTTTTAGATATGCTGTGGGTCAATTACAACTGGATAAAGATGTTTTATTCTCTCTGTCATCTTATCAGTTAAAAACCCTTTTGAAGTCCTCCTCGTGGGAACTAGGGTTTAGACTGGATAGAGATCTCCGGATTTTGAAAAAGGGCGTCACCCCAGTTATCGATTCCTGCCTATTGAGGAAAGCTCAACCATATATTCAATGGAACATTCCTCATGGCGTTAGACAGCTACTGTGTTTGGTAAGACAGGATTTGCTCCCTTTGAAATCTCTCTTATCCAGATGGCATGGCCACTCAGCGGTCTGTGATTTCTGTCAGATGAATGATCAAGATTTGTCTCATGTCATTTTTGTTTGTCCAGCCCTGATGTCTTTCAGGCGCAGATGGTTAAGACCAATCTGCCTTCAACTGAACATTTTGTCTGCCCCTTCTTTTAGTGTGGCTATGATTAACCCTCCTAATGAAATGTTTTGTTTCAAACTGTACAAATTTTTCAAATGTTTTCTGGATCTGTATTAATTTGGTAATTTTAGATTGTCGTGTATTTTTATTCTATGTACCTGTTGACATTTTATGTTTAAACTATTTTTGTATGTATTTTATGTCTTTTATGTGGACCTCGTAATGAGTTCCGATATCATAATAAACTTAAACTTGAAACTTGATAAGATTGTTGTCCCATGCTGTCCAGTTGTGCCAAATCCTGCAGTGATTCTGTATCAGATACCGTGCGAAGCTGGATGGTTCACCGTAATAGATTTATGGCACACATTTTTCTCGATTCCATTACACAAAGATAGCAAATGTTATTTTCTTTTGAATTCGACAGTCATGTGTACGTCTGGAACTGCGTTCCTCAGGGGTATACAGAGTAAGCATGGGCGTAAAATCCGTTCCGTTCGCGGAATTTGTGGATTTTCTGCAATTTCATGGTCCGCGAATCTCGCGAAATTGAGGAAAAATCTGCGAAATTGCATGCGGGACGCATTTTCAAAAACTGAAGTACATGAAGCACTTACAGGGTTACAGCAGGTGCTCAAGTTGAAGCTTATTTCTTTGTAACCATTTACGAAATGGTTACAAAGAAATTAACTTCAACTTGGGCACCTGCTGTAACCCTGTGAGTGCTTCCTGAGCGGCGCCTCCAGAGTTGTTGCCTACTTGCAATTATTCGCTGACCCTGCTCTGACCGTCGAAGCAGGGTCAGAGAATAGTTATAAGTATGGAACAATGCTCCAGGCTGTCACAAAAATGAAACTACAACAGGAAGTACTTACAGATAAGGAAGCAGGTGCCGGACTTGAAGCTCAAATTCAGTAACACATTAATCAGCCCCCGGTTGAGGCTGGGCAAGTGTGTTTTCTCTCCATAATCTACAGTGGTGAACCAGAGGGTGCTGTGATGAACCAGAGGGTGGCAGTGATGAACCAGAGGGTGGCAGTGATGAACCAGAGGGTGACAGTGATGAACCAGAGGGTGGCAGTGGTGAACCAGAGGCTGCTGTGATGAACCAGAGGGTGGCAGTGATGAACCAGAGGGTGAAAGTGATGAACCAGAGGGTGGCAGTGGTGAACCAGAGGGTGGCAGTTGTGAACCAGAGGGTGGCAGTGATGAACCAGAGGGTGGCAGTGGTGAACCAGAGAGTGACAGTGATGAACCAGAGGGTGGCACTGGTGAACCAGAGGGTGGCACTGATGAACCAGAGGGTGGCAGTGATGAACCGGAGGGTGGCAGTGGTGAACCAGAGGGTGGCAGTGATGAACCAGAGGGTGGCAGTGATGAACCAGATGGTGGCAGGGGTGAACCAGAGGGTGACAGTGGTGAGCCAGAGGGTGCTGTGATGAACCAAAGGGGGCAGTGATGAACCAGAGGGTGGCAGTTGTGAACCAGAGGGTGGCAGTGATGAACCAGAGGGTGGCAGGGGTGAACCAGAGGATGGCAGTGGTGAAACAGAGGGTGGCAGTGATGAACAAGAGGGTGGCAGTGATGAACCAGAGGGTGACAGTGATGAACCAGAGGGTGGCAGTGGTGAACCAGAGGGTGCAGTGATGAACCAGAGGGTGGCAGGGATGAGCCAGAGGGTGAAAGTGATGAACCAGAGGGTGGCAGTAGTGAACCAGAGGGTGGCAGTCGTGAACCAGAGGGTGGCAGTGATGAACCAGAGGGTGGTAGGGGTGAACCAGAGGGTGGCAGTGATGAACCAGAGGGTGGCAGTGGTGAACCAGAGGGTGGCAGTGATGAACCAGAGGGTGGCAGTGATGAACCAGAGGGTGACAGCGGTGAACCAGAGGGTGGCAGTGATGAACCAGAGGGTGGCAGTGATGAACCAGAGGGTGACAGTGGTGAACCAGAGGGTGGCAGTGGTGAACCAGAGGGTGCTGTAATGAACCAGATGGTGGCAGGGGTGAACCAGAGGATGGCAGTGGTGAAACAGTGGGTGGCAGTGGTGAACCAGAGGGTGACAGTGATGAACCAGAGAGTGGCAGTGGTGAACCAGAGGGTGCTGTGATGAACCAGAGGGTGGCAGTGATGAAGTTGAAAGGATTTATAGAGCGCTCCAACACCATGCGGTTTCTTGGCGCTGCACAGTGACATAACTGAAGGGAGACCGGGAGATACCTACGAATAATAGGCTTGGGAGAAAAGATGGGTTTTAAAAGCTTTACGGAAATCCATGTAGGTGGGGGCAGACCTGATGGTAAAGGGGAGCGAATTCCAGAGGTGGGGGCAAGGGTAGGGAACCTCATGCCTCCAAATTTTTACCTCCGAAAACGAGGAACATTCATTAGAATCTGTGTGGAGGAGCGGAGGCTTCTGCTGGGAACGTGAGTGCAGATCAGTGTGTTGATAAAGACTGGAGCAGTGCCAGCTAGGGCCATAAAGATAAGACAGCCCATCTTAAAGAGGGATTGCTGGAAGATGGGTAGCCAGTGGAGCGCTTTTAGCAGGGGAGTGGCACGATGGAACATAGGAAGCCTATAGTTATGACGTGCTGCTTGATTTTGAATCAATTGTAAGCGCCGAATTTCATAAGCTGGAGCGCTTCATATAGGGCATTGCCGTAGTCAAGGCGGGAAAGGATCATGGCCAAAAGAATGAGTTTGAGAGCGCCGGTGGAGGAAAAGTGGGAGATTTTACGTATGACTCTGAGAGATAGGAAACAGGATGAAACAACTGTGCTGATCTGAGGAACGCATGGTGAGATCTTGACTAATTTTAATTCTCAACGCTTTGACTGGAGCAGAGGGTGTTGGTGGGGGACCGAGGGCTGAGGGCCAGAAAGCGGGAGTCCAGGGGCTAGAGGGGGCGCCGGTGAGAACCAGCTCAGTATTATCAGGGTTGAGTTTTAAGTGATTATGGTTCATCCAATCATAGATGGAAGTCAGAATGGATTTGAAATTGAAAAAAGAATCAGGGGAAGAAGAAAGGTTGAAGATGAGCTGGAGGTCATCGGCATAATTAAATACCGTGACCCCCATTTGTGCCAGGGCAGTTATAAGGGGATTGATATAGAGATTAAAAAGAAGAGGAGAAAGAAAAGAACCCTGGGGGTCCCCGCAAGAGACAGGACAGGAGGGAGCAGAGAAACCCTCCAGCTAAACGGCCTGAGTGCGGTCTTGTAAGAAGGAGGCGAGCCAGGCTAGGGCTGACCCCTGAATGCCGGTGCCCCCGACACGATCGAGAAGGATGGAATGGTCGACCGCGTCGAAGGCGGCGGACAAATCAAGGAGGACCAGGGCCTGGGGGGAGTTAATGTCAGCGCTTCTCCTAAGCTCATCCAAGACGGAGACGACAACAGATTCCGTCGAGTGAGCTGGACGAAAGCCAGCCTGGTGAGAAGCAAGAAGATGGTGCTCCTCAATGTAGGCAGAGAGGCAGGTGGTGACATGGCTCTTCGGGATCTTGCCCAGGAGAGGGAGCAAGGAGATAGGTCGTAAGTTGGAAAGGGAGGTTGGGTCAGCGCCAGGTTTTTTTAGAATGGGAATGACTATAGCTGATTTAGGAGAGACTGGGACAATTCCCTGGATGATAGAGGAATTAAGAAGAGTTAACAGGGGATCGGGCAGCTGGGGAAAACATCCCTCAGAATGTGGGCAGGGCAACAATCAGAGGGGGACCCTGATTTCACTTTTTTAAGCAAGGTAAGGAAGGCCTCTTTAGAGATAAGAGGAAATTGAACAAGGGAGGAGGATGTGGGGGGCCATGGGGAAAGGAGAAGGAAGGGGAAGGCGGGGGAATGTTACATTTGATAATGGCAATCTTCTCAATGAAGTAGGCATTGAGGGAGTTGCAGAGGGATTGAGAGGGGATAGGTTTGGGTGGCTCTGCTAAACTGCCTGGGAGCCCTGTGGGTGTGAGCCCCCACGCTGCTGAGCTGCCCAGGGGTTGTGAGCCCACGTGCTACTGAACTGCCCCGGGCCCAGTGGGTGTGAGCCCCCGTGCTGCTGCTTTCTCCTCATGTGCTGCTCTGCTCGGTCTCTGACCCTTTATAAACAAGATGCATGTGAACTCGCATAGGAGCCCCACCCGTTTGGCCCCGTCCACCACACACTAGCGGTATGAAACGTCTTCCCGCCCGCCCCCACTATAATGGTCAGCTCACTCAAGGGACCTCGGAGCCTTTTGGGTGCGCTGGCAAAGTTACAGGCACACGTGGTCACATATTTGTGCAAATGGAAAATTCGCGAGCTCGCAGATTTTTTTTGCCATTTTGCATGAATTCGCGGACCGTGAATTCGCAAATTTCGTCCATGCTTAATACAGAGAGTCCATCGATTTTTAATCAGATATTTAAAAAGTGCCTTGATACTTTGGTACTGCCCGGACAGACAGTCCTGGTCCAGTATATAGACGACCTATTGGTGGCGTCTAAAACTTGAAATCTCTGTGTTGTTGATACCATTACTTTACTGAATCATTTGGGTGAAGCAGGACATAAAGTGTCACCTGAAAAGTTGCAATTTTGCACCACATCGGTGAAATATCTGGGAAACCAGATAGAAAGAGGTGTCAGAAGGGTTACCTCAGAAAGAATCAGAATAATCAAAAGCATGATTCTACCTCAAACCCAGAAAGAAATCAGAATGTTCCTTGGTTTTGTAGGGTACTGCAGGCAGTGGATTGTGGAATTTACAGCCCTAGCAAAACCATTGATACAGATGACAAAGAAGAGAGCAAAGTACCCAGTAAATGGGATGACGAAAGCATGACTGTCTTCTTGAAATTATGAGAATGTCTGTGTACAGCTCCATCATTAGGGATGCCTGACTATTCAAAAGATTTTGCACTATTCTGTGATACATGAGATAATTGTGCACTTTCAGTTCTGACCCAAACGCATGGTCTAATGAGACGTTCTTGTGGCATATTTCTCTTCTACATTGGATCCAGTAGCATCTGCATTGCAAGGATGCCTGAAAGCAGTAGCTGCAACCTGCATGAGCCTTGAGCAGAGTGAGTCCATTATTATGGGACATCCAGTGACAGTGTATGTTCCACACGCAGTTGTGATTTTGTTAACAAGGACCAAGACTCAGTACCTAACTCCTAGTCGGCTGACTAAGTATGAGCGAATCATTGTAGGTGAAGGAAATGTAACCATTGCCAGGTGTAATATTCTGAACCCAGCAACCCTGCTACCTGATTCACACTTTGCAGAAGTGAAGGGAGAAGTTGAACATGATTGTATCGACCTGACTGAATACAGTACAAAACCACGCCCAGACATAGGAGAAGAGCCATTAATAAATTCTGAATATGAGCTATTTGCAGATGGCTCATGTATGAGACATGAGGAAGGAGATTTGAGTGCTGGCTATGCAGTGTGCACATTGGGGGGTCCAGTTGAAGCATCCTATTTACCTGGAGTCAAGTCTGCACAAGTATCCGAATGCATTAACAAAAGCGTGAAAAGTTGGGGAAAATTGGAAAGTAACCATTTACACTGATAGCCAGTATGGTTACGGGGTTGTGCACGACTTTGGCCAACTCTGGATGCAAAAGGAGTTTCTGACTTCTTCAGGTACTCCTATTAAAAATGGTCATTATGTAAAAGATTTGCAGGAAGCAATTCAATTGCCAAAAGAAGTGACTGTCGTCAAGTGTGCTGCTCACCAATCCGGAAATGACAAAGTGACAGCTGGTAACAGATATGCTGACCAATTGGCCCAACATTGTGCCAAATATAAAATGGCTGTAAATAAGAAAATTGATGCATGTGGAAACAGCTGCCAACTTATGTTGCTTGAAGGTGTAAGAACGTGGGATGAAGTGAGAGTTTTGGAAAATGAAGCAGAACCAAAAGAAAGGGAAGAGTGAAGAAAAATAGGTTGTCAGAAAAGGGTTGAAGATGGTGTCATTGTTTACCTTGATGGTATGCCTGTGTTACCAGACTGTATGCTTGCTCCTATGGCTAGGATGTTCCACGGAGATTCCCACCTAGGGCGGGATGCCATGATCAGGTTGTTCAGACAGACTTGGTTCAATGCGAGGTTCAGGAATGTAGCAGACAGTCTTTGCCAGAGGTGTCTAGTTTGCCAGCAAATAAATCCTGGAAAGAAAACTGTAGTGTTGCCAGGAAAGATTGGAAAGGCAGAAGGCCCATTTATAAAACTACAGATTGATTTCATCCAGTTACCACCTTGTCGAGGACTAAAATATATTCTTGTCATTGTTTGTTTGTCTCAAAATGGGTGGAAGCCCACACGTAGGAATGATAGCATCACTGTAGCCAAACTCCTACTCAGAGAACCGGAACACAGACTTGAGTCCTCATGAAATACTAATGGGAAGAGCAATGAGGCAGGCATGGGTGCCAGCACACAAGCTGATAAATATATCTGATGATTTAGTACTGGAGAACTGCAAAGAACTGGCTGACCAAGTGTGTTCTATCTCTCACTAGGTTGGGGAAGACGCTGTTGCCAGACAAGCAACTCCAGCATATGACCTGAACCCAGGTGATTGAGTAGTATTAAAGAAACACACTCTAAAATCTTGCCTTGCACCAAGGTGGGGAAAGCCACGTCGAGTAATTTTAGTTACCACCATAGCTGTAAAGTGCGAAGGAGTTCCACACTGGATCCATGCCAGTCACACAAAAAGAGTGACTGAACCTGATGAAACTGAAGCTGAAGGTTATGCAGCTGAGGGGTCTCAAGATATCGATCCTGAAGTAGCTGAAGAGGAACAACCAAGCACCAGCCAAGATGATTGGATTCCAGTAGTTGAGATACCTGCGGAACATGTGAGAACCAGATGTCAGACTTATATAGACAGTCAGAGTGATGGTGAGGATGAGACAGGTCTAGAAGAAAGTACTCAGATTACATAAATCCAAGCTAACAGTAATTCTGAGGAGGACCAGATAGGGAAAGATAAAGATACCCAGACAATCAACACTTCACCAAGAACCCCAGAGTCTGAAGAGGGACAGATAGGTATTAGGGCTGAAGCTCAGGCAGAAGAAAATCAAGGGTTCAAATAGCTTGAGCAGGGCCAGATAGGAGTAGAAAAATGTGTTCAGGGGAAAGAAGGTGAATCAAATCAAAGTCAAATTCAGCAAACACCTGAACAAGGACAGACTAGTGACCAGGCAGGAGAAACTGAAATAAGACCTGGACCAATTCAGACAGAGAGGGATACAGAGGATGACATTGCAATAGATGTGCCACAACTGAATGAAAATAAGAGAGTACTGGAAGAAGGCCAGAGCACAGTACCAGCTAAGAGGCTCAAAAAAGGAGACAAGTGGCCTAGGTTTGTCGAAAGACTGAGATTTTGTCTAAAGACAATATATGAAGAACCAGAACAAGTAAATGAAATAACAAGTCAAGCTGAACAATCTACAGTACAACCAAGAAGGAGAAGTCCATGACTGAAAAGACTGAATAACAAATTCAGAGGCCCTGAATGGACTTACGGCATCTTTGAAGATTTTGAGAACTTGGAAATAAGTGACAAAAGAGATGACAAATTAAATGCTGATCAGACTGACGGGGAAGTGAGATCCACTTGAAAAATATGTTTTCGCAAGTTAAAAGACTGTGTAAAAGCTACAAAGAGGGGTTAAGTCTCCTTGGTCAGAAATGGCTGATCATATTGTTAATGAAAGACCGAAAATAAACTGTTTAAAAACATGCTGTAGAATATGCACATGTAGTATAGTGATAGTACTCACAGTATGGTTAGGACTGACAATAGCTATTCCTTACATAGTGAGTAGAGGAATGAAGAATATTTCTAATGAGCTTCAAACGATAGATACACCTAGAAGAATAGATACACAAGAAAAAGCACTTGGCATTAAACAACAGAAGGTATATTTAGAAGCATCAGATGAGGAAGAACTACATTATACTGGAATTAAAAACAGAACTCATTTAAATGTATTTGCAAATCTATTAGTACACTATGTAGAATCTATGGAAATAGAAGATTGCTATGTGTGTATGAAATTACCCACATCGGTTGCTGAGGGGGTTACGTATCATCATTTACCCCTAACATATGTTATTTCATGTAGTATTTCAGCTAGTTTATTCTATAAGAGAGGACCCTTGCAGTATTATTATTCTAATTCAGATGTGATATTTTCTGAACTTCCTATACGTAGTAACGTGAATCCTGTACATACTTAGGGGTCGATTAGGATCGCGGACGGACTTGAGTCCGTCCGCGACCCCAGAGTATGAGGGAACGTCCGCATGGGCTGCGGCGTTCCCTCATGTGCGATTAGGATGTGACCGCCACCCTGGCGGTCACATCCTGGATATTTAACATTGCGGCGGGTGCTGCTTCAAGCAGCACCCGCCGCAATGTTAAAAGTGCATGTGTAACATTTACATGCACAAAGCGGCAGGCACCGCGCGGTGCCTGCCGCATTGTGCATGTAAATGCTGGGGGGTACCATAGGTACCCCCCATGTGCACCCCCCACCCACCAACACCCTGGGGGCCCGCAACGGGCCCCCAAAATCAAAAGTACACATGCTTTTCCACGGCGGAAAAACCGCCGCGGAAAAGCATGTTTTCAAATGCTTCCTAATTTGGCCGGCGGTGTCTGATAGACACTGCCAGCCAAATGAGAGCTTTTCCGCCGCGGTTGTAATCCGACCGCGGCGGAAAAGCAGCGGACAGAAACAAAGACCCACCAGCCATCGTAATGTGGCGGTGGGTCTTTGGTGAGCCCGCAATGGATTTTCCGCCTCCTCCGGGCCGGAGGTGGCTTCCGCCGGCCCAGAGGAGGCGGAAAATCCTCCATCCTAATCGGCCCCTAAGAGTGATGTAACATGTTATATGGGTGAATACTTTCTAACTATAGGTACAATAGATATAGCTGAAGCAAACAAGAATAATTTAACATGCTCATTACGTGAAAAAGAGAAAATATTTTTGAAAATGGTTGAGAAAAGGAGAGGGAATTTCCAAAGAAAGGCAAATTATAAGAATCATAAAATTTCTAAATGGCCTGAAAATATAGGGTTCACCCCAAATGGCAAGACTCATGCTGCTATGTTGCTGGATTTCAAAAAGAAAAGGGAAACTCTGTCTCCACAGGTAAAGAACTAGTTTTTATAACAATATATTCATTGGTTCCAGTGAGTGTGAACACAAATACAAGGTAATTGGGCATTGGGGCTTCAAAGATGGAACTGAACCTGTGTTTCCTGGAATTTATTTTATATGCAGATACAAGGCTTATTACAAACTGCCAGATCATTGGTATGGGAGCTGTTATTTTGGAATAATATTCCCAAAGATATATCATGTAAACAAAATCACTCAAAACAATGAAGAAACTAATGGATAAATACGTAGCAAAAGAGCTAGTTTTGGAGAAAAAGTAGGTGATATATTTAGTGCATTGATACCTACAGTGGGAGTGGCTCTGAATATGCAAAGAATTTGCAAATTGTCAACAGTAGTGGATAGTTTATCGACTGATACTGCTGGAGGGTTCCTAATGGTCAATACCCAATTGGTTGCGATCAGATCAATGGTTTTACAAAATCGACTTGCTCTTGATACATTATTAGAAAAAGAGTGCAGAGTTTGTAGAATGTTGAAAGCGCAACATTGTTGCACTTACAAACCTGACAAAAGTGTTGAAAATAAGAGGTATGTAAGAAATATTACTAATTTGGAAAAAGAGTTTAAACCACTGGAGGTTGATAGTGCATGGAAAAAACTTACCGATGGTCTCTCCTCTATAGGTAGTTAGCTTTCTATTGTAGGGAAAAGTTTTGTAGGTAGAATACTGATGCCAATGGTGAGAATAGGCCTACTGATTTTAGGGATAATAATTTGTTGCAAATGTCGTAAGCACAAAAAGACATATACAGTAAATAAGAGAAGGAAAAAGAGAAATATTGATGAACTTGAATCAGAGGAGTTGAATGGAAATATATACAAGAAAGTGAAAAACTTTCACACAAACAATGAAAAGAAACAAAATAGAAAGTTTGAAGAGATTGAGTTGGGAGAGTTGTGAAAAGTTGGCATCTGTTTCATTAATTGGTGATGATATAAAATATCATCAAAGAGGGGATTGATGGAGCAAGGATTTGCACGTAATGCGACTTGGCTGTATTCAGTCCTCTCGACATAACGTTAATTAACATGTTTTGTGTACTAAAATCTGCATTACATAACACAAATAGTATCCAAGGGAAGCTCGACAATGTGCTTTTACTAACTATAATCCGCTTGCACTAAAATGGCTGCTGCTACACAGGATTTCTTACTGCGCATGCGTTTGTCATACTCATATGACACAACGTCTTTCTCTGGTTGGAGGGAAACTTTCGCTTCAGCGCACTAGAACTAAGATGGCTGCTCTGTGTTACAGCATGCATGAATCTTGCACTGCTGCTTTTGCTAAGCTGTTCGTTTTGCCTAATCATTAATGCAATAGTTAAAATAAAGCAATGGGAATAGAGTAGAGATAAGTGGTATGCAGTACATTTATTTATTCTGTGTTTTAAATCTGTTTCTTTTCTATTTTTTCATGTAACGATAATCTTGGGCCTGGGAGGTGTAATTACTCCATCTTGAAAACCCACACTGCGCATGTCAAACTCCAGAAGGAGCTGAAGTCATTTGACATTGAAGCCATGCCAAGCTTACAGCACACTAGAAGATGCGCCTGGGAATCTAACCTGCTGACCCCAAGCGGAAGAAAATATTGTTAACATTGTATTTCTATAAGAACATCCATTGTTGGGTGGAATAAAGATGCATGCGAAAATTAAATTTGATGGGCGGGAACGTTAATAGAATATTCAGAAGTAAAAGTTTCATTTTAGTATGGTGTGATGATCTCTCCCCGTCACTTGTCCAATCAAAATTGGGGATCCTTACACTTGCAACATTGGGGGGTGGTACACTGTCTTGGAAAATAGTATAACTAGAGTAGGCTTAGTTAGCAAATTTGTCCGACTTGTCCGAATAGCTGACCTGTCACTGAACCAACGCACTCAATAGGTGATCGGGAGCAGAGGTGCTGGTGAAGAACTATGTCAGAAGATTCGATAACCCAATCGGGATTTGGGAACTGGGTTCTGGCGGAGGACTCTATCTAAAGACTTTGTGACCTTGTCGGGTTTCAACTGTTAGGTGCAGAGAGAGAGTCCAACTCAGGCGTTTGTCCTTTAGCTGCTGGTTCCAGTTCTAGCCTGAGGTGGACCTGTCCTGATCCAATTTGGTTTGTACTTATCCTGATTCTGGTTTGCACCTGTTCTTTCCTGCTGGTACCTGCATCTTGGGGTTCTGTCCTTTATCCCAGCCCGTGGCCAGGGTTGGTCTTCACACCACTCTAGGTAACTATAATTAGGGTGGGTTTGTCAATGTATTTTACCCTTTCTCTACACTTCCTATGTTTCAATGCTAATGAATGTTTCTCATTTCATTTCAATTTTTAATCATATTCTTGCTGATTGATCAAGTTTCAATTAATGCAGTATGGACACTGACATTTAATAAGTTTCATAGATAAAGAGTTTAAATCTTTCCCGAGTTTGTGGTTACTTATATGAGTGCAAATGTTATTTACTGCCTATTAGGACTTTAGGTACCGGTGACTTGGATTGGTAAGTCAAATGTTATA
This sequence comes from Lissotriton vulgaris, assembly GCF_964263255.1. Lineage (NCBI taxonomy): Eukaryota > Metazoa > Chordata > Amphibia > Caudata > Salamandridae > Lissotriton > Lissotriton vulgaris. Next base: position 1,084,475,066 of record NC_141694.1, on the reverse strand, counting down.
GGTCCTGAATGGTTAAACAAAATTTATTAAGCGTAGGTTTACCTGTTCCATGTGTGTATGTTGATTTATGGGCCCAGGTGAGTATGGTAAAATCACGGGCAATTGAGCCCGCGCTTCATCAGATGCAGCCCCATCAGTAAGAGGGAGGCCCTCGGGGGGCCTTGTAATATGGGTGAAAGTAACCCTTGATATCAGAGTTACCCAATTGTGTACAAGCTCACCCTACATACTTGGAACAAAAATAACAACAAAGGTTGGAAGGGTGCTTCACCTATACAATATTTATAATAGACCTGGCCTAGCTTCAAAAAGTCACTGATAATAGAAGAAATGGACTCTATTTTAAACTCAATAGACGTAAAGACAAGCATAATAATAAGTGGTGACTTAAATTGTAATTACGAACCTATCGTAGGGCTTGGAAACATTTTAGAAGACGAAGATAGCGCCAACAATATTCCCACATTGAACAATACTAACATGGTTCCATGCACTGTGTTAGCGGTCCAAATCATGAGGCTAGCAGCTGGGCATGGTTTGAGAGCGTGCAATGGTCGCTTGCCACCAGACACACCAAAGGCCCCCACTTTTTGCAAAAATAATTCCCAGAGTAAAATTGATTATATAATGGTATCTCTTGACATTTGGCCTTATGTAGTAGATTTAAAGATCATACCTAGAATAGAGAGTGATCATCGCCCCCTTCAGGTATCGTTCTATAATAAATTACTCCCTAGTGTAACGAAGAGCAATGAGACAACTTATGTAAGTTCTGATGATGTCCGAGTTAGTAGCAACCGTCGCTCCCTAAAGTGGGCACATATGTTGGAGCGTGGTGAAGTATTGGCAAGTATCTATAACATGTTTGCCAATACTTTCTATAGACACATGACTATACCACCGGAGGAAAATACATTCTTAGACTTACATAAGAGGTTTTTTACAGCTCTAATTCCGCAGGTAACTAAAATGCCAAAAAAGACTGGTGGAGATGCAAAATCCTTGATGGGAGGGAAATCCTGGTACAACAAGTACTGTCAGAAAGCTAAGGCTGAGCTACTACAAGCTAAAAAAAATAATAACATGCTTAAAATAAAAGATGATAAACTTAAATATAGGAAAACGCAAGAGAAGGTCAAAATATCATGGGTTGAGGGGAATTGGTCAAGCTTGCTTGCTGCTGCTAAAAACAAGGACCAAATGGGCTTCTGGAGACTTGTGGCCAAAGGAAATAAAATAGGAAAAGAAACAAAGGATGTCTATCTTGATGAGACTACTTGCGTTGAGCACTTTACCAAACTATATGAAGTACCAGTGAATGGCAGGGTTCCATCGAAGGATGGATTATCATTTAGCCCAAGTTAAGGCAAATTAGATTTTGATTTAAAGGAAAAATTACTGGTCATCAATTCAGTTAAAAATGGGAAAGCGCCCAGACTGGATAAAATCCCTGAAGATTTATACAAGCATGAAATTAGTGTCTGGGGCCCCTATATTAACTATTTATGTAATGTTGTAGCAGCGGGTGCAGATTTTCCGGATACAGCGGGGGGCGGAAATCGTTACAATTTTTAAAAAGGGCAATAGGTCAATCCAGCAAACTATTGCCCAATTAGTTTAATTGATATCTCACAAAAGATTTATGCAAGGCATATTTTAAATTGTGTGAACATATGGATTTAGGAAAGCGCAGTCCTTTCGAAGTTTCAGGCAGGGTTTAGACCAAGAATAAGTATGGTAGATCAGGTATTTAGATTATGTTGCCTATGCTGGAAGTATGTAAATATCAGGAGGGGGCATTTATATGTAGCCTTTGTAGATCTCACAGCAGCGTTTGTTCCTATTCCCTGTGATCTGTTATGGGAGTCATTGAGCTGCCAATGGCTGCTAGTCAGCCTTTTAGAACAGATTATGAAACTGCATGTAAATAACTATGCTAAGGTTAGGTGGGGCCCGAAGAGCGAGCTGACAAGTCCAATCCCTGTAAAGAGGGGGGTTCGCCAAGGCTGCATATTGGCACCCACATTATTTTCACTATTCTTCAACGATATCCCATCTTTCCTGGAGGGCTGTAAAAATGATGCACCAAAACTAAGGGGAGAAAGGATACCAGCCCTCCTTTTCGCTGACGATACCTTACTAATATCCCAAACGCCCAAGGGACTACAATTTTTATTAAATTCGTTCCAAACATATAGCAACAAAAAAGGACTTGAGATCAACACTAACAAGAAAAAATATATGGCCATGAACCCCCATAAACCTTTTAGGGAAAACTTGTTCTTAAATGGACAAAAGTTGGAATACGTACAGAACTTTAGCTATCTGGGTGTTTCATTGGATACTAAATTATCATGGAAAGCCCAAATAGAGAAAAGCAAAATGACCCTAATATAAAACACGTTACCAATTACGAAAAGACATGGGAACAGTCTTAGCAAGGCTGTTTCCCCAGAATTAGAGGTATTTAAGTTTAAAGCCCAATCAGCAGCGCTATATGGGGCTGAAATATGGGGAACCTCGTGCAAAAAGGTCTTTGAGGTTGGCAAAAACAAATTTTATAGAGCTTTATTAAGATTGCCAGTACATACACCATTAATACCAATTATTCTCAATCTGAATATGAAATGTACTGACCATCACGCGATTCTGAGACTATTGACATTTTGGGCAAGACTTTGGTCGACTTCGGAGTTGCTTGAGTATAAGGATGGCTTAAAAGAAATAATGGTATTGAACCAGAATAATAGTATTATATGGCTAAGACATGTTTGTACATGGATGAAAAGGATCGGTCTATCGCAGTTCTGGGATGACCCATCTACACTAACTAAAGACTCAAAAAAAATATTGAAATCATCATTTTGGGCATATATTGAACGTAATGTATTAAATGATCATGTGGGTGGAACTCTAACAAGCAAATTCCTTCTGTTCAAAAATAGCACTACCTTTGAGCAGTTTTTGGACGAGGTATATCCACCACTTGCTAAAAGATTATACATGAAATGCAGATATGGTGTATTGAACATAAACACAACTGTAGCTAGGTGGCCAAAAAAGAACAACGAAAAGATAGATGATTTATGTACTCTGTGCCCAAATAAAGCCAGAGAAGATGAGTCTCATATCATTTTCTTTTGTCCAGCTTATGTTGCAGCTAGAAAAATATGGATTAAACCGCTCTGCCTAAATTTAGGAGTAAGATCATATAAAGAGGCAGAAAGGATTTTAAAAACGGATACTAGCCAAGTTATTATCTTTGGTATTAGTAGGTTTCTGCTAGCAACAAGTTTTGTACGAGTAAAAGTGGGCCTAAAACTTAAGAGAAATGTTTGTGTGCTAAACAATTGATTATAATAATACAGCAGCCCCTAATGAGATGACATTGATGACTTATGGTTTTTGATTTATTATGTGTACATTTATCAACTGTTAACTGTTTAACACTTTAATATTACTAGATTATTTTGACTGGCTATGTATTTAGAACTTGAATCACATATGTACTATTTTATTTTTGATGCCTTTTTAACATATTTAAATTATTGTTTTAAAATGTAAGGATTAGACACCCCCATTGGCGTTATTTTGCACAAACCGCTGCTTGTATCTTAACTTGGACATTGTATTATTTTCAGTTGATGTTTTTATGTATCTTTTATGGTTCTAATGTACCGATGATAATCATATCGATCTAGTGGCATTATTTCATTTTTCAGAGGATATTCTTGTTCATACTGCAAAAATGCTTGTGTTTGTAATGTAGAATCAAATCTGTAGTCTACGTCTGTTGCAGTGAGAGAGTTAGCCCATAACATCCATTGCAGATGTAAAGATTTGTCATTTGGAACACTTGCTCTGGTGGTGGCCTCTAAGGTTGGTACAGGGATTACGGCATAAATGCCCCTACTCTGAGATAAGGCTCTCTCTCTTACTACAGGAGTCTGTACCACTGTGAGAATGTTTTCATTGGGTGCAAAACGCATTTCAGCGTTTGTGTACAAATGTGATTTGTATGCAATAGGTACTGTATCACTTTCATTGAATGTTTGCATAACCTGTTGGTTAAGCAACTATGCGTATCACCAGGTTGTTCTTGTTTACACATGTGTGTAAATGTTTGTAAGCTATCATGTCAGCTTTTACCCAATGTAAAATATTTGTAAGTTCCTGTGTCCAATGTGTTATTGAAAAGACAGGTCTAATTAAATCGTAAAATGGTTTTACTCGTTCTGCATAGTCCAAAATGTATGTTCCACCAAAATTTTAAAATACTAAAATGGATTGTAGTCTTTCAGAGTCGTCGCGGGTTGGAGCAATGCACATTTCTCTACAAAATGTACCGTCCGTCTTTTTCCTTCACATGACAATTCGCAACCTAAAAATAGGACATTGAGATGGACAATTTCTGATTTTTTATAATTATATTTGTAGCCCAGGTGAGCAAACCCCAGAACTATGCGGTCTACTCTGTCTAAGTGTTTCATTGATTCATCATCCATTAGGTATATATAATCAACATGGGAAAACGCCTCCTCGTCAAACTTTTGAAGTAACTCTGTCCCACTGGCTGAAAACAGCCGAGGGCAAGACGTGCCTTTGTGAGTCTAGCGCTGAAAATGCTGTCAAATATCTGCTTTGAGGCAATATATTTTGGCAGAAAAATCTATTTGAGGTAACTAGTGTTCTTTTATTTTTCTTCTGCACAATGTTATGTGCAGCATTGCGAGTAGCTGTGTTTAAATGTCTGTAATCTAATACTAGATTATATGAATTGTCAGGTTTCATTACGGGAAACACTGGATTATTCATTGATGAGGTGCAATTTTGTAATATACGCTGGTACTCAAGTTGTTCTAGGATTTCCCTGGTTTTTTTGCTTCATGTTTCATTGGGTATTGCCTCTGCGATTGAGGATTTGATTTTAATGGGATGTCATGATGAGGGAACTCATCATCCCACCCAACATGTCATGGTGGCACAGGTGAGAGTGTCTAGCAGTGCAATGAAGTATGTCTGTGAGAGTTTCAGAGCGAGGTCAATTATGACTTAATGGACACAATATTCTGTATTGTTCAGGTGCACATATCGAGGATTCATGGGTCTTGGAAGCAGAGTCAGATTGGGAGGTCGGCAATTCGGTAATGGCCCAGCTGTTAGCCGGTGTGCTTTTACCCTCCGTGCCTCGTCTGTACACTCACCTGCTATGAATACGTCATACAAAGTAATCTCCTGTAGCCTTAGAAAACTGCATTTCACACAGCTCGGTTGGCACACTCTCATGCACAGGATGACAACGGACGTCCTGGCTGAATACCCCATGGGCCTGTGCCTCTCCTGAACTAATCATGTGCTTGGGCCTATGCATCCTCTAGAGATGCCTGAAGCTGCACTATTAGGAGGTGTAAGGAGTGGGGGACGCGGTTGAACAAGCAGTTCTGTGACACCAGCACCCTGGATGGTCTGCTAACGTTAACTGGACATTTAGCAGTCCCCGCGGGCAACAATGCCTTTTTGCATTACACTGACCTCTCAGGTTTCAAGCATCCCACAGTGGTGTAAAGGCTGATGCCAGAGGGTTATGTGGGACAAGTCCAGTTAAAAACAGTAAAGGTCCCACCAACTATATTCATCCCCTTTACATTGGAAATAAAAACACTTTTTCAACAGTATGTACAAGAATTCTAAAAGTAATGCAAGTTAGTTATGCAGTCCCATTTACATTTTACTCATTTGACTTCATATTGTATGGTATATCCAGTCCTGTTCTCTAAGAGTATTTAATTTTCCTAGATGTGTTTTATTAATTTATTTTGCCATGCAGCTTTAAGGGTTAGGGAGGTCAGATTGTGGAAGATGTTCTAACAAGTCAGAATTAAGCACTCCTAAGTTGTGTGAAAGTAGTGTGAGTTTCACTCCCATAAAGATGTTCAGATACTCATTCAATCTTTGGCCTCTCTGCAGAGCACAGAGCGAAGGTCACATTTGCACCACTTGGAATATAATTATAGCTATGAGTGACTGAAATGTTTAATCTAAACTGTATGTTCCTCCAATTATTTCAGTAGTAGAGGTGCCACAGGTCAAAGCTGAGGTATCTTACCAGACTTTGATGGAGAGCCATGGCACAGCTGAGGGTGATTACCTTCACAGGAATAAGCAGGAGTTGCTGGAGGTGGTTCAGTACTGGATGACGGGCAGAACTCTAGTGATATCCTCTGGTAAAGTTACTTGAAGGTTACACCACTAGAACAAGAGTCAAGGGAACCAGACAATGAAAGCACGTGGAATGTGGTAAGGATGGTCATGAACAGTATTATTATCCCACCTGTTTCTGCTGTTTTACCGTGTGCCCCCTCTCGGATCACCTACCACACTGCCCCCATGCTCTCCTCTGTCTGCTATTGGAACTCATCTGTACACCGCTCTCTTTCAGTTCTCCTCTGTACGCTCTCCTTGCGGTTACCCCCTCTCTCGGTCAGACCTCCATGCCCTACCATTTATTTTGTGGCACCCTGTTTCCTGTATTGCACCTCTTAAATACGCCCCTGCCCGCTTTTACGTTTTATGCTTTACAATATAAAAAACAATGCAAAAAGTAACAACAAACTGGAGCAGTATACGTTTTTTATTATACACTACTTTAGCATTGCATATTATTACGTGACTTTTTTTTGTTTACATTTTTTTATTAGGGTTTTTTACATTTCCAGGATAGGTCACAGAACAATCAACATAGATGCTATCATTACATGACAATTACAATTGTGGTTCAATGGCAACAGGTTGGCCTTTGTCTCTTGGGTGTGACAATGGTGCATTGAGTCCCTGAACTCATCAGTGGCCTATCTTGTTGCAAAATACCATGTCTTAGTGTGCCTGATCCCTTGGACGATATAATTATGGGGTCGTGTGGAACTGTTACCCCTCCATCAGTGTTCCACCCTACTCGACTTATGCTAACAGCAATGTTATATGTAAACGTGTCAGAATTGAACTTGCCGAGTGAGGCTGAACTGGGATCCGCGGGAATCCGCGGGGGGGGGGATACCCCCCGAGGAGGTGTAAGGGAAGAAGGGGGTGGAAGGTAGCGTTAGAAAGGGATAACGGCGAGCAGAGGGGGCGCGGCGCGGCGCTTTCGAGCGGTCCCCCGGCAGATACCGCCCGGTGGGAGTTGGCGGTGCGTGTCGCGGGGGGGCTAGCAGGACAAAGGGAGGGGGGGAGATCTGCGGCCGTATCAGATGACCATATCTACTGGGTAGGCCTTTGTGGTGCGTCAACTACCCTACAGGGGCGCTCTGTGTGCAGTAGTGGTTGGGTCCGTGGGCTGGGGTCCCTAGGGGGATCGTCAGGTTACGACTGCGTCGGCTCTGGGGTGTCTTGGACTGTCATCTTGTGCTTAAACTGTATCAGCAGGTGTGCCCACTCCATAGAGATAGGGTGTTTGCGTGCACCTTTTACCTCTTCATCTCTTAGGACCTCCGCCGCACCCCACTTATTTACGGCTCCCACCCAGGCCACTTCTGGCGGTCCAGTAGTGGCCTTCCAGTGCATGGCTGTATTCTGTTTGGCCTGGAGGATGGCCAAGGATGCGAACCACCACTGCAGCTTCTCGAATTTCTTCCTCTTATAGATACCTAGGGCGCAAGCCTCCCAAGTGGTAATGTGTTGTAAGTGTACCAGCGCGTGCAGAGTACGGTATACCTTGTTCCAGTATGCTTGCAGGGACTGGCAGTCCCAGAACATATGTTGAAAGGTTGCGTTCAGCAACTGGCATCGGGGGCAATGGAATTCCATGTCGGGATAATTATGCAGCTTGTCGGGTGTTAGATAAGCTCGGTGTAAAATGTTGAACTGTATATTTTTGAAGCGGGCGTTCCGGGATACTTTTTTGGGGCTAGTCTAGCGCCCGTGTCCACTCTGTGTCGTGGAGGACTCGTCCTATTTCATCCTCCCAGGATTGACGTAGCCTGTCTAGAGGATTTTCAATGAGTTCCCGAATGGCCTTGTACTTTGTAGTGCCATGTCACCAGGTGCCTGCCTGTCCCCATGCGCAGTATTGTGAGCAACACTGGGTCCGTTGGGGGTTTTCCTGCCCGCGAGTCCCAGTATGCTCAGCTGCTGTCTATCAGTTGTCTATGCGTTAGAAATTGTCCTGGAGGGAGGTCGTACCACTCGATCAGTTGTTCGAATGTCTTCAATTGTCCCTCCTGGAACAGAGCTTCCATTTCTGACACCCCACTGTCTGTCCACGTCTGCAGGTCTATATCAGTGTAATATCCCTCTTTCCGGGGGAAGCCTACTAGGAGGAGCAGCGGGGAGTATAGCGGTCGCTCTTTGGATAGTCTGTGGATGCGCATTATGCACTTGCGGGCATTGGTGACATGCACTGGTTACGTGCGGTCTGGCTTGGAGCCTGGCATCAAGATTCGCCGAAGGAAGGGTAGAGGTAGTCCCCCGTTTTCGGTGACCGTCTCTCCCATCTGCCTCTCTGCTGTCCAAAAAGACATCCACTGGAGCTGCGCAGCTAGAAAGTATGATTCGAATGAGAGGGCACCCAGACCTCCACTCGTAGTGGGTAGCTGCAGAGTGCGTAGGGCTACTCTGCGTCTCCCATCCCCCCAGATCAATGTTGTAAGGAGCGTGTCCATCTCTCGGAAGAAGGACCGAGGCGAATCATCGGGAGGTTAGTGAAATGATACAGTAGTCTGGGTACCATTATCATTTTGGAAATGGCTATCTTACCTATAAGCTCCAGGGGGAGTGTCTTCCAGAAGCCTATTGCGGACCGAAGGCCCGCTAGTGCGCTGCAGTGGTTACCCTCGTAAAGGTCTTCCGGATGGTATAATCGCACGCCCAGATATCTGGGGCCCGCCGTACTCCATTTTAGGGTTTGCGCGCCATTGTGTCCTGTTTGGTCAGCCAAGCTAGGAGCGCACCCGTTCTATTGCCCTCCCTATGTGCTCGGGTCGCATAAGTGCAGAAGTTATGTTTGCGCAAGTCTCTCATAGCCTCACCGTGTGCGAGTTTCGCTGCTGAGAGTTGCACAAGTGTGGCTTTCCCTTGATCTGTGTCCCGGGAGAGATCTGCCAGCAATTTATCCGCTCCGCTTAGTGCCTGTTCTAGCGTGCGCCGTACTCCCACCACCTGCTGAATGCTGTGACCCCTAGCACTAACTTTGTATGGGTCTCACCCTATTGCCCTGGAAGAGGCTGTGCCAGCGTTGTGCAGAAAGTAGTCCCTGATGAACTCGCCGTTTGTGTGGTGAAAGACTTGATCAGTGAGACACTCCTGGGGGAGTTTCCACATTGGGGCCGGGGGGTGAGGAGACCGCCAGGGAAGTATCACTATGTGCGCATCATTGTCTGATAGTATTCGCCCCATGTAATCTGCATGTCTTATCTTGGGTATCAGATTTGTGGTACATATGAACCGATCTAGTCTCACCCGCAGGTCGTGTGGAATGGAATGGACGGAGTAGAGCCGCTCGACCGGGTGTAATGCTCTCCATGCTTCTACCAGGGACCAGTGATCCAGCCACCGGCAGTAGCGATCCGTTTGTTTGTGTGCTGGTGAGTGGAGTGGTCGGGGTGAGATCTGTCAAGGTGTAAATCTAGAGCACAATTGTAATCCCCTCCCAGGAGCCAAGGTATGCCTGCAGGTGGGCCATGACACCAGTTAGGGTGTTCCAGTATTGTTCCTGATCTGTGTTGGGGGCATACACACACCCCACAAGGATTGACTGGCCTTCTAGCAGTCCTATCAGTATTGCATAACGGCCTTCCCTGTCGATGATCCTGGCGTGTTCTTTAAAGGGGACCCCCGGCCTAATCCATATGAGTGTGGCTCTGGCGAAAGTGGAGTACTCAGTGGCGCATATCACGCCACGCCATTTTTTATGCAGTCGGACTACCTCTTGCGCCGTCAATTGTGTCTCCTGTAGGAGGGCCACCTGGGCTTGCTGACGCTTCACATATGCGTATATCGAATATCGCTTGTTGGCATTGTGCATGCCCCTGACGTTGAGCGGGAGGATCTTGAAGTCCGTGTTTGACATTTTGTGTGTCATGTGGCGTCTGTCTGATCCGAGTGTCTGTCTCAGGAGTGTCCCCCACCTGTCCTGCCCCCGCCCGCCTCCCACCGCCCCCGGTCTTATAGAAGTCTAAGCTGTTCGTTCTGTGCGCCTCTCGCTCGCTCTGGACTAACTGTGAGAAATAGAATGTAAAAGGGGATAAAAAACTGCAACTTTGGGAAACAGTCCCAACATCGGGGACCCGTTGCACGGGGCAAACCATCCAAACTGGTTTGCATAAAGCTTTAGTTCGTTGTCATGGGGTCATGGAAGGACATCTCTCCGGCCACCGCCGGCTCGGCTCCGCGGTCGTTGAAAGCTGTAGTGGAGTGTCCTCTGGAGGTGTTGCGATACGTCTCCGGGGTCAGCTGGGGTGGGAAGTCCCTGGCCTTGATGATCTCCCAAATATAGGCCAACAGTCAGTAGGTCTCTGAGCTCGACCAGCGGTACGGGTTTGCCGCCGGCCATGGTCCAGCTTCAGGAGTCATCGATCTTGCTGAGTATCCTGTGCCTGCCGCTACCTTGTTAGATCAAAGGGTCCATTGTTTGGAGGGTCACCATGGGAGGTGTCACAGAGCCCTCCCGGGACTCGGGCGCATCACTGCCTTCATCCTCTGAGCAGAATAGGTGGGGGCCCTCCTCTATGTCGGAGCCTCTCCTCCTAGGGTCCAGGGCGGCCACCGTCCTCATCGCTTTCTGGCGCTCAGCAATAATTTGTGTCATGTCCGGGTAGCCTGTCCCGAGGGGCTGGACCGTACCTCCAGTTGTGTTGGGGTGAGTTTTTGAGGTCGTTGTCCCCCTCTATGCGCTCCAGAGTTGTTTCGTGTGGGTGAGGCGTTGGCTCGGCATGGAAGATGTTGTTCTACCCAGGTGTCCGCTTCCTTTGGGTCAGAAAAGAAGTGTGTGCTCCCGTCGTGGACAATCCTGAGGCGAGCTGGGAACAGTAGGGCATATTGAACATTCTGTTGATGCAGGGTGCGCTTGATTGTTTGGAAAGTAGCTCTTTGACGCTGTACTGCTTGGGAGTAATCGGGAAACAACATTACTTGCTTGTCTTCTACTTGCAAACGACCCCGAACTCTGGCCGCACGGAGAATGGTGTCCCGATCCCGGAAGTGTAGTAGTTTAATCAGGAAGGGTCTGTGCGGAGGCCCGGCTTTGGCTTCCGCGCTGGTACTCGGTGCGCCCGTTCGATGGAGAAGTGGGGGGTTAGTTCCTCAGCGGCCGTGAATGTTGTGATCCAGTCTGTGATGTACTTGACCGGGTCGGCCCCCTCCACCCCCTCCGGCAGATTCATGACGCGGATGTTGTTCCTGCGGGAGCGCCCCTCCAAGTCGTCCGTCTTATGCTCAAGGATCTCGATCCGGGTTTGGAGATCTTTAAAGGTTTGGTGGTGTTGTTGCACCAGCTGCTCCATTGTTTGTATTGTCGCTGCGCCCTGGTTCACCCTGTCGGCGAGCTTCCTATGGTCGTCTCGCAAGATGTTAAGGTCTGTGGCCAGGGAGTCAAACTTATGTTTCATCGCCACCCTGGAGTGTTCTATGGCCGCTAAGACTTGGTCCAGTTTTCTGGACATAGCGTCCTCTCTGGTAGGTTTGTCTCGTGACCTGGTGATGGCTGTTGTCTGGGTGGGCGTCTTCTGTGGGCTGCCCATGATGAGGGGGGTCAAGTTCCCGGTGTATCTTTCTGGATCCGGTGGTTGTTGGCAGTCCACCCTGGTCTTGCCGTTTGAAGGATCAGTGGTGGCTTGCCGGCACCGCTTATCGGTCGTAAGGCTGTATTCGTGGCGAGGTGTTGGTGCGCTCTCCCGTAGCAGTCCAGGCCGATGGTGTCCCAGGGTGTCGGTCCCTCGCGGTGCCAAGGATGCGATTGGGGCGACAGTCAGTTCTTTAACTCGCAGGGAGTGTCAGGGTGGTCATCCTGCGTCAGGTGCTGGTCACCGTGTTTTTGCGCTGATGCAATGTGGCACCTTACTGGCTGTGAGCTGGGGGGGCTGGTGTCATCGGTCAACAGGGTTCCCTGTTTACTTCCCCCCAGCGGCTGCACGGATGCCTCTGTTGCAGACGCCGATGGCGCATTTTCTTTCTAGGCTTCAATGCATTTAGGGTTACCCAGCCTCCTCTCAGTGTGCCCGGGCAGCAGGCACACACCCCAGACACCACTGTGGCCCTGGTGTTAGTGGGGGAGGGTGAGCCCAAGCGCGTCTGTAATCTTCTGGTGCGCTGCAGGCGCGACGCTGGACTCCGGGCGCTAGTCGCTGTGTTCTGATGTGGACTGGCCCCCCACTGGCTGTAAGAGGGGGGGCTGGTGTCATCGGTCGATAGAGTTCCCTCTTTTATGCACCCCCAGCAGCACTGAGGATGCCTCCGCTGTAGACGCCAATGGTGCTTCTTTTTTCCTGGCCTCCGTGCATTCGAGGTCTCCCAGCCGCTTTTGGAGCACACAAGCAGCAGGCCCACTTCCCCAGCCTTGTCTGCACAACTATGGCCCTGCTGTTGGCTAGGGAGGGCTCGCTCGCGAACTTCTGTGGCGCTGCGGGCGTGACGTCTAGGCAGTATTGCACTCCCAGGATGTCTCCTCCCGGAGGGCTACCCTTGCCTGTCCCTGCCGTGGTCTCGTGGGGGCATTGAAGGCAGTCACTGAGCGCGGCGCGGCCGCTCGCCCCGTGAATTGCACACAGTCTCTGGGCCACTGGGCTCGGGCCGCCGCCGCCTCACCTGATGATCGTAGGGCACACGTCCCCAGTGGTGTCGGTGTCCGACTCATTTTGCTCTACTTGTCGAGCGCCGCTGCCTCATTATGCCCCAGGGTGCTGGCTCTGCATCAGTTTTTGCAGGCTGGGCCAGATAGGGGAGGGGGGGCCTCCCTCCGCGCTGTCGCTGTGTCGCAGCTCGACAATCCTGAGGGTCCAGAGGGTCCAGACAGATCCGACAGCTACTCACCTCTCAGTCCTGCTCGATCCGACCGGGCGACACTGGGGATAGCTGGCCGTCAAAGGCCCGCGATTCTCCGGCGTCTGTCCGCCATCTTGGGGAGGTTGCTCGCCGAGGCAGCAGGCGGAGTGTTATCGTCCCTGCTGTTCCGCACATCCGCGATCGAGGCACACTGGCATGATCCCTGCCACCTCCGGGATCCGATGGTGGGCACTGCGATGCGTGAGGACACCTAGAATGGGCCCTAGAGGCCGCGGTCGCCGGCCGTCAGCCAGAGCCTCACGGAGAGATGTCTACCATCTTGGCTGGTCCGGCCACGCCCCCACATAATATTACGTTACTTATAACATTTTCTGTTCAAAACAAATACAAAAAACTCATAAAAATGGCAAGACTGATTGGCATTGCCAATGCTTGTTTCATTTTGAGCTGGGCCAAACACAAACGCCTCACTTTGAAGGCCATTTGAACTCCATTTCTTGTCATTGCCCTTTGGCTTGGCATTACTTCAAGCTTAACATCCTAATGGCAATACCATTGAGGAAACAAAGACATATAGCTTGTCAGTAGGGCTAAACTTTGCTTTGGATGCAGTTCTTCGAGTTTTTCGAGCTGTGTGTGTAAGATCTATGTATACTCTGTAAGAAGGTCAGGTATTGCTTTCCTATTGGAGTAATTACAGTAAGAAGTATTTAGATTGCAGTTACTGATCCATCTTTATTACTACTCAAAGAAATACACTTATGCCTTACTGTTTGCAGGCAGCTCCTTGGTGCCAGTTCATAACTCTTTTAGTTATATTACAAGGTTTATAACTACTGGTCTCCAGGTAACCGAAGGATCTCTTCAGCAAAAGCAGTACCATACTGAGCTGTTTACATAAAAAACAAATGCGTGATCTGCATCTTACAAATGTTCTTAGCTGCAAGCACATTTAACCTTCAGAGCTATTTTATAAGTCTGATCTGTGACTAGAGTGCAAGCCTGTTTCTACATCAAGGACACTAACCACTAGAGCCTCGGCTCTGTTATTAAATCCTGGAAATTGTGAAGTAGTCAAATATCTATGTAGCAAGTGAATTGACCCATAACATATTTTAGAATGTAGTCTGTGTGTGACCAATTAAGTAAATGAAAGTAGATCATATATCACATTTGTCCTGGTTGTCACATTCTTTGGGGCAAACAAAATATTCAGAAAAACATAATGTTCAAGTTGACTCTGAATCTCATGACTCTGTCGCCCTAACTCGGTCTCTTTCTGCTGTTAACCCTTGAACTCCAGGGTATAGACTCCCAGAGTATGTTCTCCATTTCCAGCACTAGAGACTCTGGTCATGTGATCGGGATCTGTAGGTGGAACAGGGAAAGCGGAATGTCCGGCCTCCTAATCTTCAGGACAATAAACAGGCAGAGGGAAGAGTTTCGAGTATGTCAGATTTTTTTTTGTGCTCTCTGAAGTTTGCAAAGTTCCAGGTTTTTGTGTTTAATAATTTTGCTGAGCTTGAGTGTCACCTCAGCCCACGCCCTGCTTCTGGAGACTGTGCCTGGCTAAAACGACCCCCCTCATTGGTTACGCCAGATACACTTTTCTTGGCTTTCATTAGGGAAGACCGGCAACACAGTCTGCCTCTCTCTCCCCTAAACGCTAGGAGCAGGGAAGACTGATGCTAGTGTGAGGGATTCGGAACTTTCCCTGATATTTCAGTTTCCTTTGGCCTCCGTGTTGTTTTGGCAAAACCGAACCGATAAATGCAGTTTACTTTAGTAAATTATTTTCCTTCCCTTTGATGCATTTTGCTGACAATACTTTTCACTTATAATTTCTCAGATAGGCGCTCAGTCAGGTGTCGGTCGGTAGTAGCTCATATTCGGCTCGTTTCAATCTTGAGTTTCTAATTATTTCAATAGAGGACTACAGGTGCCAGGATGTAATTTAAAGGGAACGGAGGCAAATGAGGGTTTTATTATCTATGCGACCTGCTGTCCTCTTACTTCGGTGCTTTTCTTTGAAGTGTTGATTATGCAGTAAACATCTCTGTCCCATAGGAATGGGTCATCAGTTGTTTCTTGGAGGCTAAAATAACCTGCCTCTGTAGCAAGTGACCCGACCGCTGAGAGCGGTAACCCCGCCTCCACGCACCTGAACAAGTGGGTTTAATCAGTGTTTGAAACGGGCTGCAGAGCAGTCAGTCCTGTCTTTTGGAAGGGAGCTGGTGTTGTTTGTTCCGGTCGTGCACATGAAAGTCGAATTCGCACGCCTGGATAGGTAATTTATCCACATTACTTTGATTCCAGGTTATATTTGTGTGCAGATTGTATCGATAGATCTGCTCGAGCGGTCAGTTGACCCTTTTGTTAATATTTTTGCAATCATTGCTTTGCAACAAAACAAAGGACTTTCAAATTGAAGTTCGCTTTAATGTGTTTCACCTGTGCTCTGATCTTATGCAATGAAAGTTTTTTTTAAGTGCTATTGTAGTCCATGAAAGTAAAAGAAAAGCGGTAGGATAGTCAGCGCTTTTGTCATAAATGTTTTTTTTTTTACTTCAGACATGCTGCAGTGCAAAATGACTAAAAAAATGAATAAATAGGGATAAGCTCTCGCATAGGCGAGACCTATTGCCCTTGACAGTGTTTTGTTTTAACTTATCAGTGCTTAACAGTGTAGCCTTGGCTCATTTTAATTGGGGAAATTGACGAATATACTTGATATCAATGATATAAAAAAAGTAAATCCCAGGAATACGAAAGTAATGTTCTGATGACATGGTTATTTATTGACCCCAGCCATCTGGTTAAATTACTTTTAGGGGGTGCAAGATCAGCAACGGTGGCTTGTTTGTGACTGAAGAGGCTACTTGCTCCTAGCCTCACCAGTCTTCCTCAGCTCTGGAGCAGAGCTATCAGTTTTCCCAGGTCTGTGAATAATAGCTCTCCCATGCAAACGTTTTACTTTGCATTCGGGGAATTGCAGTACAGTTTGCCCCATTCTAAAATCAGGACTAACTCCCTGTATGCAAAGCACTGAATGAGCTACTCACGCATGGGCCGGAAAACTTTAGAACTCTGTTGAAGGGCAGATCCTTCTATCTTTCTTCTTTCGCAAGCCTTCTGGTGCTCTGGAGTCCAGTTCCCGGAATCTGGACGTTTTGACGTAGGGTTTTATTGCTGGGGGTGTCCTAGGGCTCTCTCAGACCCTGCACGAGGACAAGCAGGGACAGAAAGGAGGAGCAAAAAGAAAAACCCAGGAAGGTGCATGTTTAGCTAGACAAAGACTAATTCACTACCTGGGAGCTCCAAGATTTTTAGATAGAAAGCACTTGTTTGGTGGTGGTGCATGTTCCACATTCGCATGGAACAGTGGGGTGCAGTTCCACGTGGCTTCAGAACCAGGGCTGTCAGACATATGGCAGAAAGGCAGGTTTGAGAGTAGATGCACAGAGCTGCAGCCCAGGGCCCACCCTACTTTTGATCGTGGTGTGTTTTCCATTGCACTGAAGGAAATCTGCTCCTCAAGAAGTTTACACAGTGGGTTCTTGGGGGTATTTGGCGGGGTCTGGACAACCTTTTGCGTAGAAGCGAGTTGAACTTTTTAAAATGCAATAATCAGCCTTTGAACTCGTAATGTCTGCCGTCCGCATGTAAGTTTACCAGAAGATTCCATGATATCACGATGCAGTGCTACACTGGAAGCTTTAGTGCAAAACACTAATGCGTTCTGGGAGTTGTAGTCCTGGCGGATGCTGTTTAATTAACGAGAATATGTACAATTCAAAACAAAAGCCCAGGACCGCAGCTCTGCATCCTCCATAACATCGAGTCATCTGGAAACCTTATCCACATGTGACCTTAGGTGACGAGGCAGAGGTCAGGTGACCCACTGAGGTGAACCAGTAGCATTTTTCTGCGCAATGGAGATGCCTCATTTTAAATGCACAAAAATAGTAAATAAATGCAAAGGCAGTCCTGGAAATAAACATGTTACTAAATGTCAACAACTGATATGTTTATGTATGCATTTTCTAGTAATAGATTGTTTCATTCCCTCACTCCACCCTGAAGCCCTCCGAGTTCGACTTCACATGATCCTTGCTACACATCATCTCAAATAAATACACATTTAAAAAATCTGGGAGTGAGATGGGCAAAGTGCGAGGGACTGGTATTACACCCATTCCCCTGCTAAGCAACCATAAAACTGAGTAAATACAAAGCTGGGACTAGACGGGCTCAAGGCTACTGCAGCAGGGAGGGGGGATGAGTGTAGAAGTGTATGGCAACGGTGCTCATGATACGGCAGAGCTCTCACGTTTTCCCAGGGCCTCGCGTTAGTAGCTCATCCAGTACTTTTCTTTGCATTCTGGGGCTTGTAGTCCCAATTTTCTTAAGGAATAAAGAGGACTACAAATCTTAGAAGCAAAGAGAGAATACTGAACTACACGACTTATGTTTGGACCTGGGAATGTAGAGAACTACTGTCTCAAGCACAGATGCGCAACCCGTGGAGTTCTGAGGGGGTGACTCTGGGAAAATCCCTGGCGGGAGACAAGAACAGCAGGGTGAGTAGCCCCCCAGGCAGCATAGGGCGAGAACCAGCAGCCGGGGGATTCTTGGGCCATGGTGAGAAAATGAAGAGAAGCTGTGTGTGAGGCAGAGCAGAGTTTTGAGCCAAGCCTTTGGTGTGTGGAGGAGCTGTTTGCAGTAGCCTGAGATTTGTACTCCACCCCAGGCTGAGCACCAGTGAGAGAGAGGAAAGCCTTGCTAAAGGGGTGGGGAGGGAATAGAGAGAAAGGGGGTGTAACCTGAAACCCCCTCAGTATGGGGGTGGCTAAGGGATAATAGGTAGAGCTGGTTAGAGTGCAAAGGGCCTGTAATAGGTACGAAACCCAGTTTGGGATCTCAGTTTTTCTAAAATTACATTAAATATGCTTCAACACACACCTTAATGAACCACTTTCAACCAGTACGCACCGCAATATACACAGCTTTATTGTGCGCATAAAAAGTAATTTGTCAGATTTTTTTTTACATTGCAGTCATTCATGTTCCGCAACTTCCTTTTGATTCAGCTGTCTGTACATACGCACCAGGACCGGTTCTAGCATGAGCCGGTCTCACCCAAACATGAGCCTTGGCTCTGGCAGTGCTGGCATGAAGGCAAGTAGAAAATGGCCACTTTCATTGAAAAAGTTCCTCTGAACGTTGTTGTTGGTGTTTTCCTTCCTGTTCTGAGAGTTGAGTGAGTGGGCCTCGGGTCTCTCTCACAGGCATCCCCAATCACGCATCTCTTTTTAGAAAGGTGGACTGTGTTCCCCACCCAGTCGTGCAGGTAAAATAGGGACATGGGAAGGGGACAAATCCTTCCTTTGGCACCGCGTATCCGTTACCTTCCAGCTGCAAGGATATTTCCTATTCTATGCTGGAGAGGAAACGGTTGATTATCCCGATTGACCTTTCCTGGCCCCTGCAGCTGCTTATCAGACTGGGCTGTGACGAGGAACCGAGCAGGCAAGAGAATGTGTGGCTATTTGGTATACTTTTTAAAATCTGTGAAGGCCCAGCAAGACACATACTTTGTGTATGCTTCATTTACAATAAAAAATGACCAGATAACTCTAGTGATTTATGATCCTGCTGGAGAGCAATCATTTGTCTTCTGGTAGTTTGGAAATGCAGATAAACTGTATTTTATGTGGGTAGCTCCGTGGGTAACTGCCTTTGTCACAGAGATTCTTGTTTTACTTGCAGTTGAGAAGTTACAATTCTATCGTAGGACAGTGACCTATGAACTGTCATCAAAGAGCTGCATGCAAACCTGAACGGTATCGTTAGAACATAGCTTTTTATTTTGTGTTTTGATTTAGTTAGAACTTCCTCAGTCTTTCAATATTCTAATGTTGCAAAAAAGTGTGTTTGGGCAGATAAACATTTTTATCAGTAAAGTCAACCCTTAACCACTGCGGTATGTTTTAAATCCTGCGTTTGTGCTTCTCCAGACCAAAACTTCTTAAAATATACTGCTCACCAGTATGGATGACCTGTGATTCCTACACCTTGTCATCCTCATTGGCTTATGTGACATTCCCTGTAGTCTGTTTTACATAATTGCATGATTGATTGTCTCTGTATAATGTGTGTGTGTGTGTGTGATCTAAAGTACTGTGACACCCTACACTGATATGAGTAGCGCTATACAACACATGAAATGCATATATGAGAGTGGTTACAGAGAGAGGTGGGGCACTGTAGAAGGTTGGTAGGGAGTCCAAGAAGGTCAATGGGGCCCATGGGGAGATGAGGTGCACTGGTGGAGGGTGGCAGTATGGAAAGCTAAGGAGGAGGTCAATAGGGGGGCTAAGGAAAGTTGAGGGGCACTGGTGGAGGATGGCAGTGACGGAATCCAAGGAGGAGGTCAATAGTGGGGCTATGGAGAGATGAGGGGCACTGGTGGAGGGTGGCTGTGAGGGAATTCGAGGAGATCATAAGGGAGATCCTGAGAAGTGTCACTTGTCTGATACTCCCACCTCAGAAACCTCCTCTTCCCATCAAAGAGAGTGATAACTTTTGGAAAGAAAATGTGTTTTACTGGGCCCTTGTAAGACCAAGGAGAGATAAAGGAGGGCCCTGAAGCTGACCTGGCTAGACATATAAGTGACAAATCGGGCCCTCTGTGGTCCACCCAAATGCATCCTTAGCCCACCCGAATAAAAAATTCCTGGAGCCGGGCCTGATATGCACTCTGTAGGGTGGATGGGGCATAGGGATGGAGGAATTCTCGAAGGGTCTAGAGGGGTTTGAGGACTGGGCACACATATCAGGCCTTTCACAACCCAAAGTATCTGCACCGCTTAATTTTTTAATAGTTGCAATTTCAATATTTCCATTCACCGAAAACCTTAGCAAGCAGCTTTCCATATGTGCAGAATTTGATCTGTTTTGTTCTAAAACACTTTCGCTGTGCATGATGAGGCATGTTGTCCCTGCAGCGCTGGTGTGGCAAAAGAAACAAGTTGTTTCAATAAACGAGGAACTGTATGTCCCGGAAGGCAGTGACTCAAGGGCGAGTAGCTCATCCTATTGCAGTTTTATTGTTTGCAAACCTGGGACTTGTTGTCCTGTTAAATCAGGACAAAAAAGACCCAGAATATATAAACCTGAATTAGGTTAACTACTCAGGCTGGACCTGAGAAACATGATAGCTCTGTAAGTGATGAGTGTTTGGTGGGAGGAGTAGAAGAGAGCAGCTGGAAAGAAAAATAGTGTGTAAAGATTACGAAGTGAAAACAATGGAGAGAAAAAAGGAAGGAGAGCAAGAAGGGTGTAAGTAACTTAAAAGAAACAACAGAGTAGGAGGAAAATAGGTTCAGGGGAAAGTTTGAGGTGGGGGTTTTAGAAGTTAATAATGCAGTATGTGTTGCGCAAGAGCGGGTCAGCAGAGAGAGAGTAAAGAAGGGTTTGGAGAAACAGAGGTGAGAGGGAAACAGAAAGATTGGATACCGCTGGTGTAGAGGGAGGCACTTACTATCTATTTAGCTGGCCTCCATAAAAAAACAGATGACGTGGCAACCCTAAGTGGGAGACCTTTACTGGAGGCACACTCTGCAAGGTGGGGACCCACAACAGATCCTAGGATGCTCTTGCTCCTTGTTGCCTTTTCCCCCTTTGGTCTCAACAGCTGTGAAACCACCTATGCCTTCCACCCAAGTAGGTCACCAGTCACCCGGCGAAGGTGATAAGGGGTAAGGAGAGGTAGGTGGCTGGTTGTTGTAAAAAAGATTCAGCATCATAAAAACTGTGGTGCTGATACACATGGCCTAGTAATTATGGTGCTATCTATGGCACCTGATAAGACTAGCCTTGCAGTCATGATTACAGATAGTAACTGAGTGCATAATTGCTGATCTCATCCTCCTGTGTGTCCTCTTGGCCCAGGACAATTGGTTCTGTGGTGCCCTGACATCATCAAGCTACAGCATTATGCCATCTGACATGAGGGCCAATCAGCTGCCTGGCAAGCGATAGTATAAGTTTATCTTGGCATTGCAATGGTATCGGGTAGACCGGGTGCTCAACTGAAAACTATGATGGTAAGATGAACAAAATTAGGGCATTTTTTGAGATTTGTTATAGCCTGCCTTAGTGAGCAATACCGGCTATTAAAGGCCCGCTCCAGCGTTAAAGGTCTGAGCCAGAGGCGAGGGACTTCGAGAAGGGAGCGGGACTTTAATTGCCGGTATAGCCCAGCTACGAAGGGCCAAAAGGCTATTAGAACATTCTGCCACTAGAGGGCGGAATATTCTAACAAATTAAACAAAGGCCTCTCTGAATTTGTGGGGTTTTAAATCCCTCGGGCTCCAAGAGGCCTTTGTGAAAAAACATTGGAATGTTGCTTTGCGGGCCTTTACCCACCGTAAAAGCATGGAGCACTGCATTGTATTCAATGGAGTGCTCCACATTCCAGTGTTCTGATAATTTATATGAAAGTGTGATTCAGCATAAGTCTCAACTTCACTGTTGCTTAGCTGGAAGGAATTAGCTAAAATAAAGTTGTTAAAATGTGCTATTCATAATGTGTGCTATTCCTACTAACTGTACCATAATCCTTCCCCTCTCAACTTATCAGCTGATTTATTTGCTACTATTGTGGCATAACCTAAAACAAATTCAGGGAGAAGGGTACGCTGCCACTTGGCTGGCAATAAAATCTTTTTATCTATCTCCTAATATAGGGGTTACAGTTGTTTAGAGAGTAGTAGCAAATGAGGCATGGGATTTAGAGAAGTATGCTAGGGTGAAAACACATATTGAGATTTGAATTTCTAATGAGTTGTGGATTTTCACAACATTACAGGCCTCATAGCACTGATCTGTTAATGTTTTATGAAAGTAAATTGTTTTATTGAATATGGTAAATGCACTAACAGTGGACTTTTCCATCTGCAGAATATACTGAATGACCAGCAGTGGCTGCATTGTACAACAGATTTTCTCGGCATTGCAGGGTCTGAACAAAAAAAAAAATAAGCTGCCTTTAAGCACACTGCATCATTTTACCAATTGACATGGTAAGTAAAACTCATAAACAATCATTACATTTAGCAATAAAAGACTTTCACAGCATCGAATGGTCCTTACTACCTTATAATGGGGTTTTCTCCATGAATATAATTACTATCAAGGTGGAAATAATATGGATTGCATTGTAGTGGTCATGATAGTTGAAGAAATACTTTAACTGCCTCAAAGGTTGCCAAAGCCTGCTTGAGATACTGGTGCTAGCAATATTCCACCTGAGGAAATTACTGCCTTTGAGGCTGGAATGTATTATCTTAAGTTAGAGCAATAGTCTTATTTTCTAATGCAAGGAAGCTCATTTCACCTGTTGCCCTTCACTCTGTATTTTGACTCTGGTACTCAAGATGGATTGTTGTTGAGGATGATCTGTATTTTTGTAACTCCTTTCCAATTTTATAAAGGTCCCAATGCTTTGAATGGCTGAGGGTACTTCATCATTCCATCTCCTACTAGCCTTACAGTCATGATTACAGACAGTAATCAAGTGCATAATTGCTGATCTCATCCTCCTGTGTGTCATCTTCACCCAAGACAATTGGTTCCGTGTTGCCCTGACATCATCAAGCTATAACATTTTGCCATCTGACATGAGGGCTAATCAGTTGCCTAGCAAGCAATAGTATACGTTTAATCTTTGCATTGCAATGGTATTGGGGTAGGCAGGGTTTCCAAATGAAAACTAGGATAGTAAGATGAACAAAATTAGGGCATTTTATGAGAATGATTCATTTATATGAACGTGTGATTGAGCATAATAGTCTCTTCTACACTGTTGCTTAACCGGAAGGAATTGGCTAATATAAAGATGTTAAAATGTGCTATTCATAATTTGTGCTATTTCCACTAACTGTACCATAATACTTCCTCTCTCAACTTATCAGCTGATTTTAATTGCTACTGGCGTGCCATAACCTAAAACAAATTCGGGGAGAAGGGTACGGTGCCACTTTGCTGGCAATAAGAACTTTTTTTATATGTCCTAATATAGGTGCTACTGTTGTTTAGAGAGTTGTAGCAAATGAGGCATGGGATTTAGAGAAGTATGCTAGGGTGAAAACACATACTGCGATTTAAATTTCTAACAAGTTGTTTATTTTCACAACATTACAGACCCCATAGTACTGATCTGTTAAAGCTGTATGAAAATCAGTTCTTATTTTATTGAATATTGAAAATGCACTTACAGTGGAATTTTCAATGTGCAGAACATATTGAATGACCAGCAGTGGCAGCATTGTACAACAGATTCTAAAAAAAACAAAAAGCCGCCTTCAAGCACACTGTATAATTTTACCAATTGACATGGTAAGTAAAACTCATACGCAATCATTACATTTAGCATAAAAAGACTTTCACAGCATCGGATGGTCCTCACTACCTTATGATGGGGTTGTCCACATGAATATAATTTCTGTCAAGGTAGAAGTAAAATGGATTGCATTGGGGTGGTCATGATAGTTAATGAAATACTTTGACTGCCTCCAAGGGAACCAAAGCCTGCTTTAGATACAGGTGCTAGCAATATTCCATCTGAAGAAATTACTGTCTTTGAGGCTGGAAGGTATTATCTTAAGTTAGAGCAATAGTCTTACTTTGTTGTGCAAGGAAGCTCATTTAACCTGTTGACCTGCGCTCTGAATTTGGACTCGGATACTCAAGATGGATTGTTGTTGAGGATGATCTGTATTTTTGTAACTCCATTCCATCCTCAGCACTTTATAGTGGGGTCAGACTTTTCTCAAATTTAATATTCCTTAACTGATAGTTATGTGCTAAAATGAAGATGTTAGATCCTGCTATTTCTAATTGTCATTATTCTCACTAACTATAGCATAAGCCTCCCTCCTTCAGCTTATCAGATTAATTGATTTCTTTTGGTGTATCATAGACTAAAAGAATTGCAGTGAAGAAGGTATGCTGTCACTTGGCTGGCAATCCGATCTTTTCATCTATGACCCAATATAGGTGCTAGAGTTGTAGCTACTAGGGCATAGGATTGAGACATGTATGCTAGGTTGAAAATAAAAATTTGAGATGTGTATTTTTAACGAGCTTTGGATTTTCACAATATTAGTGACGTCATAGTACTGATTTATTAAAGATTTATAAAAATCTGTTTTTGTGCTATTACATTGGTTTGAAAATATTCCACTTCTTATAATGGACTAACAGTGGACTTTTTCATCTTCAGAATAACTGAATTACCAGCAGTATTGCAGAAGCTAATTTCTCTGCGTTGCTGAGACCACCCCAAAAAAAAGCCAGCACCTTCAGCAGACTTCCTCATTCCAGAAGGAAATTATATGGTAAGTCAAACTCAAATTTATTTTTCTTTTCATTAAATGATTTTCATAGCATCTGAAGGTCCGCAGTACTTTCCATGACCCAATATAGGCGCTAGAGTTGTAGTTAATGGGGCATAGGATTTTTTTTTTTTTTTAATCCTCATTAGCCTTTACGCCACCCATGTTCGGTAGTTTCAGCCCTGGGCTTTTATCTCATATGCTGGCTATAGACTCGGGTATATGCGGCTCTCCAGCCTGCACTGGGCCAAAATCCTCTGTACCGCCCTGTGTAGACAATGGCACAGCCCTGCTGGAGGCCGCGGCCCGGTCTCCAACTCCGCCTTCACGAAGGACGGACCTGCTCCACATGCCTGCGAGATAGGCCAAGGCCTTAATCATAGGATTTTTTCATTTATGTCCTGATCTCTTACAATATACCAAGGTGAAGGCCCGCTCTTTACCCATAATGTTGCAAAAAAAGTAACCAAAATCTATGTTTCTTGTTTCCCGGACCTTTGGAATCTAATGTCGCAAAGTATCTCATGCTTTTTTACCAGTCCATAAGTGTCAGTGTCATAGCTTCTACCCATACCTTACAGATTTCCCTGCGAGCTAACAGAACCCCATAAAAAACTAACTTTGCTTTATCATTCATTCTATTATCATGTAAATCGTGTCTCCCAGTAATAATTAATTCAGGGCTTACCTCTATCGTGCAGCCAATTGATTGTGATAAACAGTTGCTTACCGCCTCCCAAAATTCCCTGATGTTCAAGCTCTCCACAAACATGTGCAGGTCGTCCACATTTATATTTCTGCATTTTGGGCACTCAACCCGTCCTCCAGCTTTAAACTTCGATAATCTACGGGGAGTCCAATAGGCTCTATGGATAGTAAACAGAACATTTCGCCTTAAATTTGCAGATTTTACTGTTTTATAAAGTATAGTCATCATTACTTGCCATTGATTTTCTGTAGCGATGTCCGGCAAGCAATCTCCCCATAGCAGTTCCGGCAATGTGAACGGGCCATCTTCCATCTCCACCATTGCCCAGTACCATATCGCAACTTCCTTCTTGAATAATTGTGGAGAAAATATTTTGTCTTCAAAGTCATTCTGGAGACCGATAGCAGTGTCCGACTTATTTGCCCAACTTTGCATCTGCAAGTATTTAAATTTGGATAACCCTTTACCCCACACCTGTGCCCCTTGTATCCAACCAATCAACTTTCCCTCTGGAAATAGGTCTCCCCAAGTTTTTAATCCTGCTATTTTCAACGGGACAGCCAATGCATCCTCTGCCCACGACGATGATTCTGGTGTGTCCCAAATAGACGGCCTATATCCATAATAATTCAACTTTGCTAGTTTCCTGATTTTATACCAGAGCTCTGCTGCTTCCCGTAGAGTTTTCAATTTCACCTTTTTGAAAAATTTTGGGTCTGAAAATTTATACATGAATCCGTCCTCATCATGATTGCTCAAACTTAACATAGCCAAGAAGATATGCCCGATGGTTGTAGCCTTCAGTACTCCCATAAGCTCTCTCAAATATTTTAAACGAAAAGCCCAGTCATATAACAAAAAATCTGGGGCTGATAGCCCGCCCTTGTCCCATCTTCTTCTAATTTTCTTCCAAGATAAGCGAGATCCTTTAGAGGCCCAAATAAAAGAACAAATCTCGCTTTGTAATCTATTAAGCCCCTTCTTGTCAAAGTCCCAGGGAATTGTTTCAAACAGAAAAGTAAGTTTTGGTAAAATCACAATTTTAATCAAGTTAGTATGACCAAACAGAGTGAGAGGTAGATGACTCCAACTTCGCAACATCGCCCCTATTTCTTTCTTCACCCTAGAAAAATTAATTTTTGTTAAGTCTGCTATGTTCTGTGTTATTCTCACTCCTAAGTATCTCATCTCCTTCTTGCATTTAATGTCTTTAGTGTCCAAGTTCCATGCCATTAGCTCTGTTTTACTCTCATTAATTTCATACCCTGAAACTTTGCCAAATTCTTGAGTGAGCTTAAATATGTTTCCCATTGACTCTTTCAAATTTGAAGTGAAAATAATATCATCCACATAGAGACCAATCTTCTTATTCCACTCGCCTCTGCCCTAAAGGGGGCTTTTGTGTCCATAGTTCTAATCCTACTGGCAAGCGGCTCTATATATAAATTAAATAATAAAGGAGAAATCGGGCATCCCTGACGCGTACCCCTCATTACCCTAAAAGAGGGTGTTAAAATGCCGTTAACAAGCACCTTAGAGGTAGGGGAGCTGTACAGTGATAGCAAGGTGCTAGTATAGCTTGGACCTAATCCTAGATGTTGAATGAGTTTCTTCAGATAAATACAAACAACACCAAGATCCAAGTACCGCCCTATCATCACCTCCCCAGCAGCACAGACGGCTGCCAAGTGTACCGACGGGCAGAGAGGTGCACTATCCTCCTGAGCTGTTGCCAGGTGAGGTGAGGCACGTTCCTCTAACCCTAAAGGAGGACTCGAGGATTGATAAGGTGATATCTGTATCCTATTATTAAACGCACTTTTGAGCAGTAGCATGTACTTTAGGTCCTGAAGAAGCGGCAGATACGCATTGATCACTAGACCGCAGAAACATGTCGACCACTACAACACAAATCAGTGATTATTAGGGTTAATCACTGACAGTCTTGCACTGAATTTTTTAACCTTGGAAACGAACGGCACCAGAATAAATTTTCCTCAGCGTTTGTTATCCAATTTTAAACACAGAGCACTCTTTTCTCTTATATCTTTTTTTGATTCTATAATTTTTCTTCTTGCACTGCTCTTCAGTTTATCAAGTGAGTTACCACGCACTTTCCTTTCCCGTGTGACAATAGCTACAACTTTGCTTCCACATCTTGGGAAAGGTTCCAAATGATGATAGGGCGGTACACAACGATAAACTGATGGACATCTGCACATCAGGTGCGATACTCAGTTGTGTGCTGTTCATACCTCTGTTTCAACACACACTCCCACAGACACATTTATGAAAAGACATATTCGACCCTCTGACCCATAGTTATTCTGTTGTTTGTACTTATGTTAAGGGGGCTATAACTGTGTGGTCACAAAACATCCCCTGGGACCCTCCACCCATCTTGTTGTATTTTCTTCTTTCTTCAGATAAAGCCAATTCACACGGTCAAACGCCTTGGCGGCATCGAGGGCAATGAGAGCAAGAGGGAGATTAAAAACTGTCGCCATGTCTATTGCGCCAACCGCTGAGAAGGTGAGTTCTTTTAAATATCTACCCTTCATAAATCCCTTTTGGTCGTCATGGACTATGTGCAAGATAACTTGACTCAATCTATCGGCCATAATTTTAGTAAACAATTTATAATCATTATTTTATACACATAGTCACCCTTTTGAGGAAATTAGATAGAGATATGAAGGAAGGATTTTATGTTGTGAAGGCTAATCAGGCAAGCATTCAGGCTTCATGTAACAGTTTAGAGGCCAAGTTTAGCGAACTAAGTGAGCGTACAGAGGCTCTGGAGTTAGAGGCGAAGAAACTTCGCGAAGAGGTTGTGACCAATCAAAAGGAAATTGATGAGATTAAATTCCGAGATAGAGCACAGGATGAAAGGATGGAGCGCTTAGAAAATATGCAGAGGCGCAAAAATTTAAAAATCTTGAAGTTGCCCGAAAACAGCGAGGGCACAGACATAAAAAGATATGAGGCGCATGTTTTGAGCACAGAGTTAGAGCTAGAGGTAGATGAGGAGACTATTTTTGCCGATATACAGAGGGTACATCGAGATCCTTTTAGGTTGAATTCTAATAGGACTAAACCGAGGAAAATTTTAATACATTTTTTGACATATAATCTAAAAGAGAGTATCTTGTCAGTTGCCTTGAAAAAGAAATCCTTAACAGTCGACGGAGCAAAAGTAGAAATCAGATCAGACCTGTCCCCCGTAACGGCAAACAGGCAACGGGAGATGGGAAAGCGAATGGAACCTCTAAGGAACTTGGGTGCCACAGTTCAGCTTAAATTTCCGGCATTTCTTAAAGTTATGTGGCGAAATAAGATGCACTCTTTCCGTGCAGTTGAGGATGTGGATGACTTTATTGAGAGATGTACAGAGATGACACGTGATGCATCCACTTTAAATTAGGGATTGTAATTGTTCCCTTTTGTTATAGGCCTAAGACAACAAATATATAAGATTACTCGGATCTAGAGAAGCACCACCACCATCGCACTCATAAGGCCTATGGCCATGGACAGACAGGAAGGGTTTTCCAGAGGGATGGGGGGAAGGTTAGGGGGTGGGAAGTGGGGGGGGGGGAAAATTAAAAAAATAATCCTCAGAGGCCAAAGGGCCACCAGCGATGTAAAGATCAGTTGTTTTTTTAGAGAGAATGACGGGGGCTAATAAGAAAGAATTAAAGATTTTGTCCTGGAATGTTAATGGGCTACGGGTGAAATCCAGGAGAAGGATTATTTTCAAATATTTAGAAGACTCATTGGCTCATATAATTATTTTGCAAGAGATTCATTTAAATGAAGTAGAAAGCAAGGATATGTTTGGAACACAGAAGTGGATAGCTTATAAGTATTATACACCCCAGACTATGGTGACTAAAGGGGTTGCAATTTTAGTTAGGGAAGGAGTGCATTTTTCTTTTGGTGCTATGGCAGCAGATCCTGGGGGGAGGTGGCTCGTAGTACAGGCCACGGTGGCTGGGAAAGATCTTGTCTTGGTTGGATATTATGGGCCAAATATTGATGACCTGGTTCCTTTGGATAAATTAAGTTTTTTGGTCTCTGTGCACTCACTTGTACTCAAGCAATTTTCAAAATATATAAGGTTTTTTGTTGGCGCTACACGTTGTTACACAATGCCTATTCGTGTCTTCTTACAATGACGGATTATGCGAAAGTTAGCAAAACTTCCACTAACTGTGCGCTACGTTTAACTTGAAACTTAAATTGTTTCTTCTCCAATTTTATATCTCCTTTAGAACAGAATTCATAAGTCAGTCTTTTCTCAATCAAGTTTGACTTTTTTATTTTCTTTTTCTTTCATGCATTATCAAAATTTTTTTCATGCATCATTTCTTTTGTAATCAATATAACTCCATTATAACTCTGCCCAATGCATTTCGGGTCAGGTCATGTGACCCTTCGTCAGGGGCCTGTGGATAGATGAATACAGGACCTTAGCAATCAACATAGTTTAACTTAATAAAACAAAATTTGATTTTGGGTTAATATCAGTACATGCTCTAAAATATTATTTTAGAGCATGTACCGATATTAACCCAAAATCAAATTTTGCATAATCCGTCCTTTGGATAAATTAGCAGCCAAATTATTAAGCTTTTCTGGTAACATTGTTATGGCAGGAGAATTTAATACGGTTATGGATAAAGACCTGGATCGTTCAGGAAAGAGAGCGCAGAGGAATGTTAAGATGTCTAACAGAGTAAAAGTGCTGTTAACACAGCATGGAATGTGTGATATTTGGCGTATTAAATCGGGCCAGAAGGTGGGCTATACATACTATCACCAAAAGTATAGACATAGGTCAAGGATAGATTATTTTCTGTTAGATCTAAGGATGGTGGAGCATGTTACAAGTATCAATCATGTAGGTGTACATTTATCAGATCATTCAGCTATCCTCTTACATCTGACGTTTGGCCAAAAAACGCACAACCCAGTTTGGAGATTAGATCGTACGATTCTGTTAGACCAAGAAGCCATGGAGACTATAGAAGGTGAACTGGATGTTTTTCTGACTGCGAACATAGATTCTGCCAAGCTAGATGTGGTTTGGGACACGTGCAAGGCCTTTTTGAGGGGGAGGCTGGGGGCCTTAGGGGCAAAGAAGAGAAGGTTATATTATAGTAGAATTATTGATCTGGAAGAAAAAATCAGACAAAATGAGGCAAGGATCGTGGGAGAAAATGAGCAGCAGCTAAGGGACCAAGCCATTTTTGACATTTTAAAACTGAAGGCTCAATTAGTTACAGTTCTTGCAGCCAGAAACAAAGAGAGATGGGATGCTAGCAGCCTGGCACATTTTAGTTATGGAGAGGGGTGTGGCAAGCTTCTGGCATGGAAAGCAAAGAAAGACCTGGTTCGAAACTTTATTAAGGGAATAAGAGTGGACGGGTCCGAAGGAGACACAGCCATTACAGATAGTGGAGAGATTGCAGAAGCTTTTTTTGAGCATTTCTCCACGGTTTACAAAGAGGAGTGAGTACCAGACCCACAAGAGATGACAGCATGGGCACAGCTAATAAAGCCACTCCCAATCCAATACAAACAGATTTTGAATTCAGAAATCTCACTGATGGAGGTGGAAAAAGCTATAAAGAAGGGTAAGAGGGGTAAGGCCCGGGGCCAGATGGTCTTCCTCTGGAGGTCTACAAGACCCTGATTGGCTCAATTGCCCCTTTTTTACATCGAGTTTTTAATAACATCTTTAGAGGAGACATAGCGATACCGGAGTCTTGGAATGAGGCGGTAATAGTCTTGATCCCAAAACCCGGCAAATCACCTAAATATTTAGATGCATACAGGCCAACATCATTATTAAATAATGATTATAAATTGTTTACTAAAATGAGGCATAGGATTGAGACATGTATGCTAGACTGAAAGCAATATGTGAATTTTTAGCGAGCCGTGGATTTTCACAATATTAGCAACACCATAGAACTGATTATTAAAGATTTATAAAAGTTTGTTTTTTGTGCTATTGCAATAGATTTGGAAATATTCCAGTTCTTATAATGGACGAACAGTAGACTTTTCCATCTGCTGAATATACTGAATGACCAGCATTTAGAAGTATTGCAGAAGCAAATTTCTCTGCGTTGCTGTGACCCAAAAAAAAGCCAGCGTTAACAGCAGCCTTCCTCATTCCAATATGAATTTATAAGGTAAGTAAAACTCAAATTTATTTTGCTTTTCATTAAATGAAGTTCATAGCATCTGAACGTCCTCAGTACTTTATAGTGAAGTCATACTATTCTCAAATTCACTATTCCTGAACTGATAGTTATGTGCTAAAGTGAAGATGTTGGATCCTGTCATTCCTATTGCCATTATTCTCACTAACTATAGCTTAAACCTCTCTCCATCATTTTATCAGATGAATTGATTGCTTTTGGTGTGTCAAAAGCTAAAAGATTTGCAGTAGGAAGGGTACGCTGTTGCTTGCTGGCAATCTGATCTTTTTATCTATGACCCAATATAGGCACTAGAGTTGTAGCTAATGAGGAATAGGATTGAGACATGTATGCTAGGATGAAAACAAAAACTTAAGATGTAAATTGTTACTGTCCTGTGGATTTTTACATTATTAGCAACACCATAGTACTGTTTATTAAAGATTTATAAAAGTCTGCTTTTTGTGCTGTTGCATTAGTTTGAAAATATTCCAGTTCTTATAATGGACTAACAGTGGACTTTTCCATCTGCAGAATATACTGAATGACCAGCAGTTGACTGTATTGCTGAAGCGACTTTCTCTGCGTTGCTGAGATCCCCCCCCCCCCCCCCCCCCAAAAAAAGCCTGCGACGTCAGCAGCCTTCCTCATTCCATTATGAATTTATATGGTAAGTTGAACTCAAATTTATTTTGCTTTTCATTAAATGAAGTTCATAGCATCTGAAGGTACTCAGTACTTTATTGTGGGGTCATACAATTCTCAAATTCACTATTCCTTAACTGATAGTTATGTGTTATAGTAAAGATGTTAGATCCTGTTATTCCTAATTATGTGCTAAAATTAAGATGTTAGATCCTGTCATTCTTAATAGCCATTATTCTCACTAACTATAGCATAAGCCACCCTCCTTCAGGTTATCAGATGAATTAATTGCTTTTGGTGTATCATAGACAATAAGAATTGCAGTGAGAAGGGTCCACTGTCTCTTGGCTGGTAATCTGATATTTTTTATCTTTGACCCAATATAGGCAC
This sequence comes from Lissotriton vulgaris, assembly GCF_964263255.1. NCBI lineage: Eukaryota > Metazoa > Chordata > Amphibia > Caudata > Salamandridae > Lissotriton > Lissotriton vulgaris. The sequence goes on along the minus strand of NC_141694.1, from coordinate 1,084,442,721 downwards.
TAGAGTTGTACCTATTGAGGCATAGGATTGACACATGTATGCTAGGTTGAAAACAAAAACTTGAGCTGCGAATGTTTTGCATCTGGATGTTCACTTTATTTGCGAAGCCTTAATACTAATTATTAAAGATTTATTAAAGGCTATTCCATCAGTTTGAAAATATTCCAGTTCATATAATGGACTAACAACTGACTTTTCACTCTGCAGAATATACTGAATGGCCAGCAGTTGGCAGTATTGCAGAAGCAAATTTCTCTGCATTGCTGAGACTAAAAAAAAAGCCAGTGTCATCAGCTGCCTTCCTCATTCCAGGGGAAATTTATATGGTAAGTGGAACTCAAATGTATTGTGTTTTTCATTAAATGAAGTTCATAGCATTTGAAGGTCCTCAGTAATTTATGGCTCAGTCATACTTTTCTCAAGTTCATTATTCCTTAACTGATAGTTATATGCTAAAGTGAAGATGTTAGATCCTGTTATTCCAAATTATGTGCTAAAAATAAGATGTTAGATCCTGTCATTCCTAATTGCCATTATTCTCACTGACTATAGCAGAAACCTCCCTCCAACTTATCTGATGAATGTATTGCTTTTCGGTATCATAGACTGAAAGAATTGCAGTGAGAAGGGTCCACTGTCTCTTGGCTGACAATCTGATCTTTTTATCTAAGACACAATATAGGCGCTAGAGTTGTAGCTAATGAGGCATAGGATTGACACATGTATGCTCGGTTGAAAATAAAATTGAGATTTGAATTCTTTTTGAGCTGTGGATTTTCATAATATTATAGACGTCATAGTACTGATAATGACTCTTTATCAAAATCTGTTTGTTGTTGTGTTGCATTAGTTTGGAAATATCCAAGTTCTGATAACAGACTAACAGTGGACTTTTCCATTTGCAGAATATATTGGATGACCAGCAGAAGAACTGATGTTGAAGAAGATTTCTCATAGTTGCTGAGACCTAAAAAAAATAAGTTCAGCAGCTTTCGGCTTGATTTACCACTTTACATGGTGAGTCAAAATCTCAATTTATCATTTTACTCCTCCTTAAAAGAAGTTCATGGCATCTGATGGCTCTCAGCTCCTTTTAGTGGTTTTTTCCGCATGAATATTATATGTCAAGACTGAAGCGATATGGATGGCGCTAGGGGCATCATGAACGCTTTTCCATGACGTTGACTGTCTACAAGGCTGACAATCCTATTTTAAATTCTTGTGCTAGCAATATGTCATCAGAGGAAATTAGTGTCTATGAGGCTGGAATAAGGTGTCTTATATTAGAGCATTTGATTTACTCTCACATGGAGGTGATGCAGCGCTACTCCGGAAATGTTTTTTAAAACATTATCACCTTTCCCTGAAATACTGAATCATACATTACTCATCAGTGGGGCCCATGACACTGCGAGTTACTCACAATCACTTTCATCCTACTTCATGGATTGGTGCGATTCAAAGGAGAGCTGCTGGATCATAGCTGAGTGTCTAAAACAAAACTAAATATTTATAGTATTTACACCTGCAGTTTACTACAGTTTTACCTTGGTTTTTTATTATTGAGACATTTTATTCAGACACACCACCATTATGGTCAATGGATCTGCTAGTAAAAATTAGGCTAAGGAAAATACAAGACCTGCTTAATTCTCCATTTATCTAATTTTTATTCAAAGCAAAATTTAGCATGTCTAACAGTTAATTTGTTATGTTTTATTTCTTTATTCAAAAATAACCTTCCAAGAGTCAAAGTTTTATCCTAAACAGTTATATTAATTTATTTAAAAGATTCAGAAATAGACATTATCATTTAGGTTATAATACACAAGTATTAGAAAAGGACAGATAGTTCCCCAAATTAATTTCTCCTAGCTTCCCTAACTAATAACCACAACTAGAACTCAGTTCTCATTCAAAGAAAAATAGAAAATGTATTCCAAGTCTTACATCTCAGGAAAATCAGCATTCCGACAGTATCTCAGGAGGAAATCGATAGAGAGTTTTTTCTTAAGAAAAGTCACGTCTTTTTATACCCTATTTCGCTAACTTTAAATTTGAGGGTGGATGAGCATCACCTCGTCATTCTAATATACATTTCCGGTAGCATCAGCTGAAACTAAAGAGTTCTTTGTTATAAAAAGTTTCCGGCCTAGTCACGTCCTCAACTGGTAATATTGAGTTCTTTTCCCATGGTTTATAACTCAAACGTCTATATGTTGTTGGCAGTCATCTGGACTTTCAGGTCATGTTGTCCTTGAACTGTTCTCGCTCAGGCACAGGCAGCTCACATTCAGTCTTGGCTCTGGCGGCACACGCGCAGTATCTTTCACTGTCACAGTAATCAAAAACCTCAATTTTTTAGGTAGGCCTCACGAGCCAGAATGGGAACTATCATAGAATCAAATCCAAATAAATGTTAAATATTGAAATATAACCCTTCTGTTTACCTCCCCATACTAAGGTTTTCTCTGTTAGTTGTCACCTAGCAAAAAAAGCAACACATATGCATGGTATACTCACCTGTCATCATGTTTTTGCCACAAAATACATAACCAGAAAGCATATTTATGCCGCTTCGATTAATTTAAAGCTTTTGCATTAATAAACACCATGACAACATTACTAAATTAGTGAGTTACAGTTTTCCATGCAAGCAGATTGATATTCCCACGTGTATTTGTGTGCATTCTATACTACGTTGATTAGTATACCAAACCATACAATTATTAAAGGTTACAGTTATGAGGAAATGACTTCACGAAGGGTATAAAAAATTCTGTTTCTGCACCTCGCTCCATCAGAGGGAAGCTAATTTCACCTTCCTCCCCTCACACTGAATATGGGACTCTTATACTCCAGAAGGATTGCTCTTTAGGATACTCTGGGTTCTTGTACATCCAGCCCCCTTTCAAAATGGGAGCCCAATACTTTCAATGTTGCAGAGTCCTTTCACATTACACCTCCTACTTGGCTTGCAGTCATATTTACAGATCATTACCTAGTGCCTCATTGTTCTGTGTAATTGTCATCCATGGCGATTGGTCAAGTGGGGCCCTGACATCACAATGCTACAGCGGGATGTCATCTGACATGAGGGCAAGCAATAGGATACATTTATCATGGTATTGAAATGGGCAGCACGATAGACATGACTCCCGGCTGAAGGCAAAGATGATGAGCCGTGATAGTTGGTCGTGATAGTTAATAAAAGACTGACTGCCTCCAAGGCTACCAAAGCCTGATTTAGATCCCGGTGCTAGCAATGTTCCATTCAAGAACATTTCTACCTTTGCGGCTGAAATGCACTATCTCACTTTAGAACAATAGTGTTACATTCTCACGGAAGGAAGCTCATTTAATGAAGTATGGGAGGTTAAAAACACAAATTGAGATTTTCTAATGTGCTGTTGATTTTCACAATAATACAGACTCCATAGAATTGATCTGTTTACCCTTTAAAAAAAAACAAGATTTTTTATACTGCTTGTAGTAAATGTGCTAACATTGGACTTTTTCCATCTGCAGATTATACTAAAAGACCAGCAGTGTCAGTATTTTACAACAGAATGTCTCTGCATTGCAGAGACTGAAGAAAATAAAAACGTCAGTCTTAAGGCATACAGCATCATTTGACCAATTCATATTGTAAGTAAATCTCACAATAATTCCGTTACGATTAAAAAGACTTTCACACCATCTGAGTGTCCTCACTACCTTCCAGCGGGGGCCTGTGCTTGTATATAATTTCTGTCAAGATGGAAGTAATATGGATCACATTGTGTTGGTCATGATAGTTAATAAAAGACTGACTGCCTCCAACTCTACTAAAGCCTGATTCAGATTCCGGTGCTAGCAATATTCCATTCAAGGAAATTGCTGCTTTTGCGGCTAAAATGCACTATCTCACTTTAGAACAATAGTGTTACATTCTCACGGAAGTAAGCTCATTGAACGTCTTCCCCTGCACTCTATATGTTAGACTCTGATACTTAAGATGGATTGTTGGTAAGGATAATCTGTTTTTGTATCTCCATTCCACTTCCAAAAAGGCCCCAGTGCTTTGAGTAGTTCAGATTCCTTTACCATTCCCCCTCTGGCTTGCCTTGCAGTCATGAATACAGATAGTAACCTACTGCATAACTTCTGATATCTCGTCCTCCTGTGGGGTCAGCTTCCACAAGGACAATTGTACCAAAGGCGCTCTGACATTATAATGCTAAAGCAAGATGTTGTCTGACGTGAGGGCCACTCTGTTGCCTAGCAAGCAGCAGGATACATTTATCTTTGTAATGAAAGGAGTAGCAGGGTAGACAGGATGCCCAAATGAAAACTAACCAGGTAAGATTTAAGAAATTAGGGCATTTTTTGAGACTTATAAATTTGTATGAAGGTAAGTTTGAGCATAAGAGCCTCAACATCACTATTGCTCAACAGGTAGGAATTGCCTAAAATGATGATGGTGAACATGCTATTCGTAGCTTTTATTATTTCCATTAACTGTAGCATAACCCTTCCTCGCTCAATTTATCAGCTGGCGTAATTACTACTGGTGTACCATATCCTAAAACAAATGAAGCAAGATGGGTATGCTGCCACTTGGCTGGCAAAAAGATCTCTTTATCTATGACCTAATATACATGCTACAGTTGTTTACAGAGTGTTAGCAAATGAGCCATGGGATTTAGAGAAGTATGGGAGGTAAAAACAAAAATTGAGATTTTCTAATGTGCTGTTGTTTTTCACAATAATGCAGACTCCATAGAATTGATCTGTTTAACCTTCATAAGAATCAAGATTTTTTGAACTGGTTATAGTAAATGTGCTAACAGTGGACTTTTCCATCTGCAGATTATATTGAATGACCAGCAGTGGCAGTGTTTCACAACAGAATGTCTCTGCAATTCCGAGCCTGAAGGAAAAAAAAAGGCATTCTTCCGGCATACAACATCATTTGACCAATTTATATCGTAAGTAAATGTCACAATCATTCCTTTAGGCATTAAAAAGACTTTCACAACATCTGAATGTCCTCACTACCTTCCAGTGGGGGCCTGTGCTTGTATATAATTTCTGTCAAGATGGAAGTAATATGGATCACATTGTGTTGGTCATGATAGTTAATAAAAGACTGACTAACTCCAAGGCTATTAAAGCCTGATTTAGATCCCGGTGCTAGCAATGTTCCAGTCAAGGAAATTGCTGCCTTTGCGGCTGAAATGCACTATCTCACTTTAGAACGATAGTGTTACATTCTCATGGAAGGAAGCTCATGTAACGTCTTCCCCTGCATTCTGTATGTTGGACTCTGATACTTAAGATGGATTGTTGGTAAGGATAACCTCTCCTTTTGTATCTCCATACCAGTTTCAGAAAGGCCCCAGTGCTTTGAGTGGTACAGAGTCCTTTAGCATTTCTCTTCCTGCTTGCCTTGCAGTCATGAATACATATAGTACCTTACTGCATAACTTCTGACATCTCATCCTCCTGTGTGGTCAGCTTCCACAAGGACAATTGGACTGGAGGCACTCTGACATCATAAAGCTAAAGCAAGATGTTGTCTGACACGAGGGACAATCTGTTGCCTAGCAAGCTGACATCCTAAAGCTAAAGCAAGATGTTGTCTGACGTGAGGGCCATTCTGTTGCCTGGTAAGCATCAGAATACATTGGTTTTGGGAATGAAATGAGTAGCAGGGTAGACAGGATGCCCACATGAAAACTAAGATGGTAAGATTGAAGAAATTGGGGCATTTTTTGAGACTTCTAAATTTGTATGAAGGTAAGTTTGAGGATAAGAGTCTCAACTTCACTATTGCTGAACTGGAAGAAATTCCCTAAAATGATGATGGTGAACATGCTATTCATAGCTTTTATGATTCCCCTTAACTGTAGCAATAACCCTTCCTCACTCAACGTACCAGCTGGCTTAATTGCGACTGGTGTGGCATATCCTGAAACAAATTAAGTGAGATGGGTACGCTGCCACTTGGGTGGCAAAAATATTTCTTGATCTATGTCCTAATGTACATGCTACAGTTGTTTAGAGAGTGTTAGCAAATGAGGCATAGGATTCAGAGAAGTATGGGAGGTTAAAAACACAAATTGAAATGTTCTTACGTGCTGTTTATTTTCACAATAATACAGACTCCATACTATTGATCTGTTTACCCTTTATACAAATCAAGTTTTTTTTACTGCTTATAGTAAATGTGTTAACAGTGGGCTTTTCCATCTACAGATTATACTGAATGACCAGCAGTGGTTGAACACCCATCACAACGCATGCGTTACATCGCATACGTTTACATCGCAATCCTTACAACGCAAGTGACGTTACGACACAGGCCATTACTACATGGCCCCTTACATCGCACAGGCTTTTACAATGCATGCTTGTTTAAAACGCATGTTCTGTAATTATAGTGGAATGTGTGCTTTTAATACGGATGTGCTGTAATTGTTGTAGAACGCGTGCTTTTAAAACGCATGTGCTGTAATTGTTGTGAAACATGTGCTTTTAAAATGCATGTGCTGTAATTGTTATGGAACATCTGCTTTCGGGTTAAGGGTTGGGTCGTGGGTCATTAGAAGAGACTTCACTTCAAAGGAAGATGCTCTGTTCTGCCACACTACTCAGATTCAGGGCTGAGTCTCAAGAAAATTTATGCCAGTCACATTCACTCATTCATCCTTATAGAAAACTGTAGGGACAATATCAGGATTCTCAGGATGGGTTCTTGTCACCAGTTTCAGCTGTACACCGCAGATGGAGAATGCGGGAAGGTCCCTAAACCGCTTTAACAGAATAAACATCATTGTGGTGAGTGAGCTATGCAATAGGAGGCAGGCGCTACGTGGTTGTTAGTTTTTGAAAGTGATGTGAGCAGGTGGTGGGAGATGCAGTGGGGGCCTCCAGGGGATGGGAGGTGCAGTGGGGGCCTAGGGGGGATGCAGTGGGGGCCTAGGGGGGATTCAGTGGGGGCCTCAGAGGGAGATGCAGTGGGGGCCTCCAAGGGATGGGAGGTGCAGTGGGGATCTCAGGAGGGATGCAGTGGGGGCCTCGGGGGGGGGGGGGAATGCAGTGGGGCTTCGGGGGGAATGCAGTGGGGGCCGTGGGGGGATACAGTGTGGGCCTTGGGGGGAATGCAGTGGGGGCCTTGGGGGGAATGCAGTGGGGGCCTTGGGGGGAATGCAGTGGGGGCCTTGGGGGGAATGCAGTGGGGGCCTTGGGGGGAATGCAGTGGGGGCCTTGGGGGGAATGCAGTGGGGGCCTTGGGGGGAATGCAGTGGGGGCCTTGGGGAGAATGCAGTGGGGGCCTTGGGGGGATGCAGTGGGGGCCTTGGGGGGAATGCAGTGGGGGCCTTTGGGGAATGCAGTGGGGGCCTTGGGGGGATGCAGTGGGGGCCTTGGGGGGGAATGCAGTGGAGGCCTTGGGGTTGGGGGGAATGCAGTGGAGGCCTTGGGGTTGGGGGGAATGCAGTGGGGGCCTTGGGGGGAATGCAGTGGGGGCCTTGGGGGGAATGCAGTGGGGGCCTTTGGGGCATGCAGTGTGGGCCTGGGGGGGGGAATGAAGTGGGGGCCTCAGGGGGAGATGCAGTGGGGACCTCCAGGGGATGGGAGGTGCAGTGGGGGCCTCGGGGGATGCAGTGGGGGCCTCAGGTTGAATGCAGTGGGGGCCTGGGGTGAGATGCAGCGGGGACCTGGGGAGATGCAGTGGGGGTCTCCAGGGGATGGGAGGTGCAGTGGGGGTCTCCAGGGGATGGGAGGTGCAGAGGGGATCTCCAGGGAATTCGAGGTGGGGTGGGGGCCTTCAGGGGATGGGAGCTGCAGTGGGTGCCTCGGGGGAGGTGCAGTGGGGGCCTCCAGGGGTGGGAGGTACAGTAGGGCCCTCGGGGGAGGAGGTACAGTGGGGGACTCGGGGAGGGGATGCAGTGGAGGCCTCGGGTAGATGCAGTAAGGGCCTCCAGGGGATGGGAGGTACAGTGAGGGCCTCGGGGGATGGAGTGGGTGCCTTGGGGGAGATGCAGTGGGGGCTTCCAGGGTATTGCAGGTGCAGTGGGGCCCTTGGGAGGGTTGCAGTGGGGGCCTGGGGGGTGGATGCAGTGGCGGCGTCAAAGGGAATTTGAGGTGCAGTGAGGGCCTCCAGGGGATGGGAGGTGCACTGGGGGCCTCCTGGAATGTTTGTAAGACTCAAAAATATGGAACTTTGTTGATATCCATAAACAAAAAAACCCTTGCACTAACTGGGGAGGAATGGGGAAGCGCATCTAGAAAGCACAATATCCGGTATGGAATAGGAATTGGCTTGATGGAAAGATGCCCTGCGCATGCACACTTAAATTCACTGCAGTGCTCTCCCGGGACAGAAGCAGCAGGGGGTGAAAGATGACTGGTGTGGCTGGGGTTGGCAGTCCGGAATACTTTAGTCTTCATTTTTAGCATTGCTGTGGAACTTATCAGATTCTGCCGGGTTTTTTGGCTAATTATGAACGTACAACTCTTTACATTTTTGCATCACGTTGTGCATAATTTGCAGATTTTACAAACAGGTCGTCCTTCAAGTGGATCCGAAGTTGTTAAGCCACTGCTGCACTCGTTGACGTACTGCAATGCCCCCTGCCCTTGTAGTAACAGGCTCCTTTCAGTTGCTATGAGTCAGTGTTACACTGGGACTAGCGAGGCGACATTTTATACCCACACAGCTTTAATCAGTGTTAACACTACAAAATAGTAAAAGCGCTGTATAAAACCACATACTTGCTTTTCACATCGCATATTTGTTATTTCGGAACAATACGATGTTAAAGTGATTGTGTTTTGTATGCATTTCAATGGTGGAGCAAAGTAATGGGTTGTGTTATGTCAGCGTGCGTTGTGAATGTGTGTGCGATGTAAAGACAACGATGTGAATGTTTGCGATGAAAACGTTTGCGATGTCGCATCATACATCCCCAGCAGTGGCAGAGTTTCACAACAGAATGTCTCTGCATTACCGAGACTGAAGAAAAAAGAAAGGCAGTCTTCTGGCATACAGCATCATTTGACCAATTTATATGGTAAGTAAATCTCACAATCATTCCTTTAGGCATTAAAAAGACTTTCACAGCATCTGAATGTCCTCACTACCTTCCAGTTGGGGCCTCTGCTTGAATATCATTTCTGTCAAGATGGAAGTAATATGGATCACATTCTGTTGTTCCTCATAGTTAATAAAAGACTGACTGCCTCTAAGGCTACTAAAGCCTGATTTAGATCCATTTGCTAGCAATGTTCCATTCAAGGAAATTGCTGCTTTTGCGGCTGAAATGAACTATCTCACTTTAGAACGATAGTGTTACATTCTCACGGAAGTAAGCTCATTGAACGTCTTCCCCTGCACTCTGTATGTTAGACTCTGATACTTAAGATGGATTTTTGGTTAGGATAATCTGTTTTTGTATCTCCATCCCACTTTCAAAAAGGCCCCAGTGCTTTGAGTGGTTCAGATTCCTTTACCATTCCCCCTCCTGCTTGCCTTGCAGTCATGAATACAGATAGTAATCTACTGCATTACTACTGATATCTCATCCTCCTGTGTGGTCAGCTTCCACAAGGACAATTGGACCAGAGGCGCTCTGACATCATAAATCTAAAGCAATATGTTGTCTGACGTGAGGGCCCCTCTGTTTCCTGGCAAGCAGCAGAATACATGTATCTTGGTAATGAAATGAGTAGCAGGGTAGACAGGATGCTCAAATGAAAACTAAGATGGTAAGATTAACGAAAATAGGGCAATTTTTGAGACTTATAAATGTGTATGAAGGTAAGTTTGAGCATAAGAGTCTCAATTTCACTATTGCTGAACTGGTAGGAATTGCCTAAAATGATGATGGTGAACATGCTATTCATAGCTTTTATTTTTCCCATTAACAGTAGCATAACCATTCCTCGCTCAACTTAATAGCTAGCTTAATTGCTACTGGTGGACCATATCCTAAAACAAATGAAGTGAGATGGGTAGGCTGCCACTTGGCTAGCAAAAAGATCTCTTTATCTATGTCCTAATGTACATGCTACAGTTGTTTAGAGAGTGATCGCAAATGAGGCATGGGATTCATAGAAGTATGGGAGGTAAAAACACAAATTGAGATTTGATTTTCTAACGTGCTGTTAATTTTCACAATAATACATACTCCATAGAATTGATCTGTTGACCCTTCATAAAAATCAAGATTTTGTGTACTTCTTATAGTAAATGTGCTCCATAGAATTGATCTGTTTACCCTTCATAAAAATCAAGATTTTGTGTACTTCTTATAATAAATGTGCTAACAGTGGACTTTTCCATCTGCAGATAATACTGAATGACCAGCAGAGGCAGTGTTTCACAATAGAATGTCTCTTCATTGCCGAGACTGACGAAAAGAAAAAAAAGCAGTTTTCCGGCATACAGCATCTTTTGACCAATTGAAATGGTAAGTAAATCTCATAATCATTCCTTTAGGCATTAAAAAGACTTTCACACCATCTGAGTGTCCTCACTACCTTCCAGCGGGGGCCTGTGCTTGTATATAATTTCTGTCAAGATGGAAGTAATATGGATCACATTGTGTTGGTTATGATAGTTAATAAAAGACTGACTGCCTCCAACGCTACTAAAGCCTGATTCAGATCCTGGTGCTAGCAATATTCCATTCAAGGAAATTGCTGCTTTTGCGGCTGAAATGCACTATCTCACTTTATAACAATAGTGTTACATTCTCACGGAAGTAAGCTCATTGAACGTCTTCCCCTGCACTCTATATGTTAGACTCTGATACTTAAGATGGATTGTTGGTAAGGATAATCTGTTTTTGTATCTCCATTCCACTTTCAAAAAGGCCCCAGTGCTTTGAGTGGTTCAGATTCCTTTACCATCCCCCCTCCGGCTTGCCTTGCAGTCATCAATACAGATAGTAGGTTACTGCATAACTTCTGATATCTCATCCTCCTGTGTGGTCAGCTTCCACAAGGACAATTGGACCAAAGGCGCTCTGACATTATAAAGCTAAAGCAAGATGTTGTCTGACGTGAGGGCCACTCTGTTGCCTAGCAAGCAGCAGGATACATTTATCTTTGTAATGAAATGAGTAGCAGGGTAGACAGGATGTCCAAATGAAAACTAACCTGGTAAGATTTAAGAAATTAAGGCATTTTTTGAGACTTATAAATTTGTATGAAGGTAAGTTTGAGCATAAGAGCCTCAACTTCACTATTGCTCAACAGGTAGGAATTGCCTAAAATGATGATGGTGAACATGCTATTCATAGCTTTTATCATTTCCATTAACTGAAGCATAACTCTTCCTCGCTCAATTTATCAGCTGGCGTAATTACTACTGGTGTACCATATCCTAAAACAAATGAAGCAAGATGGGTATGCTGCCACTTGGCTGGCAAAAAGATCTCTTTATCTATGTCCTAATATACATGCTACAGTTGTTTAGAGAGTGTTAGCAAATGAGCCATGGGATTTAAAGAAGTATGGGAGGTTAAAAACAAAAATTGAGATTTTCTAATGTGCTGTTGTTTTTCACAATAATACAGACTCCATAGAATTGATCTGTTTAACCTTCATAAGAATCAAGATTTTTTGAACTGCTTATAGTAAATGTGCTAACAGTGGACTTTTCCATCTGCAGATTATATTGAATGACCAGCAGTGGCAGTGTTTCACAACAGAATGTCTCTGCAATTCCGAGCCTGAAGGAAAAAAAAAGGCAGTCTTCCGGCATACAACATCATTTGACCAATTTATATGGTAAGTAAATGTCACAATCATTCCTTTAGGCATTAAAAAGACTTTCACAGCATCTGAATGTCCTCACTACCTTCCAGTGGGGGCCTGTGCTTGTATATAATTTCTGTCAAGATGGAAGTAATATGGATCACATTGTGTTGGTCATGATAGTTAATAAAAGACTGACTAACTCCAAGGCTATTAAAGCCTGATTTAGATCCCGGTGCTAGCAATGATCCAATCAAGGAAATTGCTGCCTTTGCGGCTGAAATGCACTATCTCACTTTAGAACGATAGTGTTACATTCTCATGGAAGGAAGCTCATGTAACGTCTTCCCCTGCATTCTGTATGTTGGACTCTGATACTTAAGATGGATTGTTGGTAAGGATAACCTCTCCTTTTGTATCTCCATACCAGTTTCAGAAAGGCCCCAGTGCTTTGAGTGGTACAGAGTCCTTTAGCATTTCTCTTCCTGCTTGCCTTGCAGTCATGAATACATATAGTACCTTACTGCATAACTTCTGATATCTCATCCTCCTGTGTGGTCAGCTTCCACAAGGACAATTGGACCGGAGGCACTCTGACATCATAAAGCTAAAGCAAGATGTTGTCTGACACGAGGGCCAATCTGTTGCCTAGCAAGCTGACATCCTAAAGCTAAAGCAAGATGTTGTCTGACGTGAGGGCCATTCTGTTGCCTGGTAAGCATCAGAATACATTGGTTTTGGGAAAGAAATGAGTAGCTGGGTAGACAGGATGACCACATGAAAACTAAGATGGTAAGATTGAAGAAATTGGGGCATTTTTTGAGACTTCTAAATTTGTATGAAGGTAAGTTTGAGGATAAGTCTCAACTTCACTATTGCTGAACTGGAAGAAATTCCCTAAAATGATGATGGTGAACATGCTATTCATAGCTTTTATGATTCCCCTTAACTGTAGCAATAACCCTTCCTCATTAAACGTACCAGCTGGCTTAATTGCGACTGGTGTGGCATATCCTGAAACAAATTAAGTGAGATGGGTACGCTGCCACTTGGGTGGCAAAAATATTTCTTGATCTATGTCCTAATGTACATGCTACAGTTGTTTAGAGAGTGTTAGCAAATGAGGCATAGGATTCAGAGAAGTATGGGAGGTTAAAAACACAAATTGAAATGTTCTTATGTGCTGTTTATTTTCACAATAATACAGACTCCATACTATTGATCTGTTTACCCTTTATAAAAATCAATTTTTTTTACTGCTTATAGTAAATGTGTTAACAGTGGGCTTTTCCATCTACAGATTATACTGAATGACCAGCAGTGGTTGAACACTCATCACAACGCATGCGTTACATCGCATACGTTTACATCGCAATCCTTACAACGCAAGTGACGTTACGACACAGGCCATTACTACATGGCCCCTTACATCGCACAGGCTTTTACAATGCATGCTTGTTTAAAACGCATGTTCTGTAATTATTGTGGAATGTGTGCTTTTAATACGCATGTGCTGTAATTGTTGTAGAACGCGTGCTTTTAAAACGCATGTGCTGTAATTGTTGTGAAACATGTGCTTTTAAAATGCATGTGCTGTAATTGTTATGGAACATCTGCTTTCGGGTTAAGGGTTGGGTCGTGGGTCATTAGAAGAGACTTCACTTCAAAGGAAGATGCTCTGTTCTGCCACACTACTCAGATTCAGGGCTGAGTCTCAAGAAAATTTATGCCAGTCACATTCACTCATTCATCCTTATAGAAAACTGTAGGGACAATATCAGGATTCTCAGGATGGGTTCTTGTCACCAGTTTCAGCTGTACACCGCAGATGGAGAATGCGGGAAGGTCCCAAAACCGCTTTAACAGAATAAACATCATTGTGGTGAGTGAGCTATGCAATAGGAGGCAGGCGCTACGTGGTTGTTAGTTTTTGAAAGTGATGGGAGCACTGGTGGGAGATGCAGAGGGGGCCTCCAGGGGATGGGAGGTGCAGTGGGGGCCTAGGGGGGATGCAGTGGGGGCCTAGGGGGGATTCAGTGGGGGCCTCAGAGGGAGATGCAGTGGGGGACTCCAAGGGATGGGAGGTGCAGTGGGGATCTCAGGAGGGATGCACTGGGGGCCTCGGGGGGGGGATGCAGTGGGGCTTCGGGGGGAATGCAGTGGGGGCCTTGGGGGATGCAGTGGGGGCCTTGGGGGGAATGCAGTGGGGGCCTTGGGGGAATGCAGTGGGGGCCTTGGGGGGAATGCAGTGGGGGCCTTGGGGGGAATGCAGTGGGGGCCTTTGGGGCATGCAGTGTGGGCCGGGGGGGGGGGATGAAGTGGGGGCCTCAGGGGGAGATGCAGTGGGGACCTCCAGGGGATGGGAGGTGCAGTGGGGGCCTCAGGTTGAATGCAGTGGGGGCCTCAGGTTGAATGCAGTGGGGGCCTCAGGTTGAATGCAGTGGGGGCCTGGGGTGAGATGCAGTGGGGACCTGGGGAGATGCAGTGGGGGTCTCCAGGGGATGGGAGGTGCAGTGGGGGTCTCCAGGGGATGGGAGGTGCAGAGGGGATCTCCAGGGAATTTGAGGTGGGGTGGGGGCCTTCAGGGGATGGGAGCTGCAGTGGATGCCTCGGGGGGAGGTGCAGTGGGGGCCTCCAGGGGTGGGAGGTACAGTAGGGCCCTCAGGGGGGAGGTGCAGTGGGGGACTCTGGGAGGGGATGCAGTGGGGGCCTCGGGTAGATGCAGTAAGGGCCTCCAGGGGATGGGAGGTACAGTGAGGGCCTCGGGGGATGGAGTGGGTGCCTTGGGGGAGATGCAGTGGGGGCTTCCAGGGTATTGCAGGTGCAGTGGGGCCCTTGGGAGGGTTGCAGTGGGGGCCTGGGGGGTGGATGCAGTGGCGGCGTCAAAGGGAATTTGAGGTGCAGTGAGGGCCTCCGGGGGATGGGAGGTGCACTGGGGGCCTTCTGGAATGTTTGTAAGAGTCAAAAATATGGAACTTTGTTGATATCCATAAACAAAAAAACCCTTGCACTAACTGTGGAGGAATGGGGAAGCGCATCTAGAAAGCACAATATTCGGTATGGAATAGGAATTGGCTTGATGGAAAGATGCCCTGCGCATGCACACTTAAATTCACTGCAGTGCTCTCCCGGGACAGAAGCAGCAGGGGGTGAAAGATGACTGGTGTGGCTGGGGTTGGCAGTCCGGAATACTTTAGTCTTCATTTTTAGCATTGCTGTGGAACTTATCAGATTCTGCCGGGTTTTTTGGCTAATTATGAACGTACAACTCTTTACATTTTTGCATCACGTTGTGCATAATTTGCAGATTTTACAAACAGGTCGTCCTTCAAGTGGATCCGAAGTTGTTAAGCCACTGCTGCACTCGTTGACGTACTGCAATGCCCCCTGCCCTTGTAGTAACAGGCTCCTTTCAGTTGCTATGAGTCAGTGTTACACTGGGACTAGCGAGGCGACATTTTATACCCACACAGCTTTAATCCGTGTAAACACTACAAAATAGTAAAAGCGCTGTATAAAACCACATACTTGCTTTTCACATCGCATATTTGTTATTTCGGAACAATACGATGTTAAAGTGATTGTGTTTTGTATGCATTTCAATGGTGGAGCAAAGTAATGGGTTGTGTTATGTCAGCGTGCGTTGTGAATGTGTGTGCGATGTAAAGACAACGATGTGAATGTTTGCGATGAAAACGTTTGCGATGTCGCATCATACATCCCCAGCAGTGGCAGAGTTTCACAACAGAATGTCTCTGCATTACCGAGACTGAAGAAAAAAGAAAGGCAGTCTTCTGGCATACAGCATCATTTGACCAATTTATATGGTAAGTAAATCTCACAATCATTCCTTTAGGCATTAAAAAGACTTTCACAGCATCTGAATGTCCTCACTACCTTCCAGTTGGGGCCTCTGCTTGAATATCATTTCTGTCAAGATGGAAGTAATATGGATCACATTCTGTTGTTCCTCATAGTTAATAAAAGACTGACTGCCTCTAAGGCTACTAAAGCCTGATTTAGATCCATTTGCTAGCAATGTTCCATTCAAGGAAATTGCTGCTTTTGCGGCTGAAATGAACTATCTCACTTTAGAACGATAGTGTTACATTCTCACGGAAGTAAGCTCATTGAACGTCTTCCCCTGCACTCTGTATGTTAGACTCTGATACTTAAGATGGATTTTTGGTTAGGATAATCTGTTTTTGTATCTCCATCCCACTTTCAAAAAGGCACCAGTGCTTTTGAGTGGTTCAGATTCCTTTACCATTCCCCCTCCTGCTTGCCTTGCAGTCATGAATACAGATAGTAATCTACTGCATTACTACTGATATCTCATCCTCCTGTGTGGTCAGCTTCCACAAGGACAATTGGACCAGAGGCGCTCTGACATCATAAATCTAAAGCAATATGCTGTCTGACGTGAGGGCCCCTCTGTTTCCTGGCAAGCAGCAGAATACATGTATCTTGGTAATGAAATGAGTAGCAGGGTAGACAGGATGCTCAAATGAAAACTAAGATGGTAAGATTAACGAAATTAGGGCAATTTGTGAGACTTATAAATGTGTATGAAGGTAAGTTTGAGCATAAGAGTCTCAATTTCACTATTGCTGAACTGGTAGGAATTGCCTAAAATGATGATGGTGAACATGCTATTCATAGCTTTTATTTTTCCCATTAACAGTAGCATAACCATTCCTCGCTCAACTTAATAGCTAGCTTAATTGCTACTGGCGGACCATATCCTAAAAACACAAATTGAGATTTGATTTTCTAACGTGCTGTTAATTTTCACAATAATACATACTCCATAGAATTGATCTGTTTACCCTTCATAAAAATCAAGATTTTGTGTACTTCTTATAGTAAATGTGCTAACAGTGGACTTTTCCATCTGCAGATAATACTGAATGACCAACAGTGGCAGTGTTTCACAATAGAATGTCTCTTCATTGCCGAGACTGACGAAAAGAAAAAAAAGCAGTTTTCCGGCATACAGCATCTTTTGACCAATTGAAATGGTAAGTAAATCTCATAATCATTCCTTTAGGCATTAAAAAGACTTTCACACCATCTGAGTGTCCTCACTACCTTCCAGCGGGGGCCTGTGCTTGTATATAATGTCTGTCAAGATGGAAGTAATATGGATCACATTGTGTTGGTCATGATAGTTAATAAAAGATCACACATGCACAGGATCAGCACACGGTCGAGCGTCAACATTCCGCTCTAGCCGTCAGTCACGCAACTTTTCTGATGTTGTGGGACATAATACCCCTCAATAGAACTCTTGCTTTTGAACAAGCCACAGAAAGAGAAAACAATAAACCAGAAACGTCCCGTAAAACAGCAGGTCTCTACCCTCTCCCTCCCACCGCCCCCTTCCCGGTCCCCACTCCCTCCGCTCAAGTGTTCCTGTCCGTCCCTAGCGTAGGAACTGGGCAGTAAGGTATACAGTTATCAAGCATGCAATCCCGTCGTCTAGTCTATCCTGACCAGGGTTCCATAGGCCTCACGTTACCAGTTCACAATGTCTCATTCTAGTCCATGGTATTGCCTCCACTTAGCCCACACCCTCCGAAACATTTTGGGGCATCCCCTGGCTTTGTAGGTCACTCTCTCCGCCGCCATGTACAGATCCAGTCCACGCCTCCATTCCTCCAAGTCTGGTTTTTCAGGCGCCCCCCAGCGCCGTGCGATATCTCGTTTTGCCACTACTAGCGCTAATACCAGAAAGATGATCAAGGGGCGGGGTAGGTCTACTTCTGTGGTCGTGCCCCACAGTGCTAATCTAGGGTCTCGCGGAAGGTCCGCCCCCAGTACCTCCCCTAGTTCCAGGAACACACCCTCCCAGTATTCTTGGATGACTGCACATCCCCAGATTATGTGGAAGAAATCCGCACTCTGCTGGCGGCATGTAAGGCATGTCGTGTCAGGTACTCTGCCCATTCTAAAGAGTCTCACCCTGTCAAAGTATGATCTGTGCAGCACCTTAAATTGACTGAGACGGAGTCTCGACTTGATTGCCACCTCCCGTGGATGCATGAGGGCGAGCTCCCAGTCTAGATCCTCCATGTTACCCACATCTGCCTCCCATTTGACTCGTAGGCCCTGCAGATCCCCTAGCATGTTGTTGGTCAAGGTTTTATATGTGAGGGACACCGCCCCACTCCCTATCTGTTCCTGCAGCAGTCTACCCTCTAATGGAGCATATTCTGGAAGGTCCGAGAGTGTAATGTTTTGTGCCCTCCATGCGTGTTTCAGTTGAGCGCATTTGTAATATTGTGTGTTGAGCAGGCCAAATTCGTCTTGGAGTGCTTGGAATGTTTTCAGGTCTCCCCTTGCTATCACGTCCCCCACTGTGGAGATGCCAATGTCGTCCCACCTTCTAAAGCCTTTCAGTTTATGGAGCTCTCCCAACCATTTGCAGCACCAAAGTGGTCTCTGTCTAGTGGGCCTTTTTTCTCAGCCCATTCTTTTGGATGCCCTATACCAAGCCGTTAACGTAATCCTGGTGGCAGGGAGGAACTGCTGTCCCACTGTTTCCCCATAAAGATAGTGCAGTATAGTTTTACTCAACCATTTAGACCTTTCCAGGGCATAGGTAGGGTGGTCGGCTGCCGTGTGCAGCCATTCGTTAATTGGGGCGAGATGTTCCGCCCAGTAGTATGCCTCTAGGTTGGGGAGCGAAATCCCCCCACTGTACTGATGGCGCTGTAGGGTGGAGAGCGCCACTCTCGGCTGTTTCCCCAGCCACAGGAAGGCGCGCAGGTCAGCGAGGATTGTATCCAGGGTCTTATTTGGCAAAGGATAGTACTCGTTCTGGAGTGCATATAGAAACTTAGGGAGGATGACCATTTTATATAGTGCAGCACGCCCCAGTATGGTGAGCGGGAGCTGTCTCCACCTGTCCATCTCAGCCGTGGCCTCCAGCATTATGCGGGCTAAGTTGGTAGTGAAAGAGCGTGTCCTGTCTAGTGTTATAAAAATTCCTAAGTATTGGAATCCGTCTTTAGTGTGTATAAGTGACTCCGGCAGGCAGGCTCCCTTCTCCTTGCCTTGTGGATCGTAGAGGATTGATTTGTGCCAATTTATTGTGTGTCCTGCTCGCGCCCCAAAGTCGTCGAGCTCTCTGAACAGTGCTGGGATAGTCGTGTCTGGGTCTGTCACGAACAATAGTACGTCGTCGGCATATAGGGATATTTTTTCCTGTGTGGCAACTGAGTCCCCCCATGTAAAACCTTTGACTGTCTGGTTCTGCCTGATTGTGATCTCCAGAATCTCGATGGTGAGGGTGAATAGGAGGGGGGACAGTGGACAGCCCTGTCGCATGCCCCGCCCGATAGGGAACTCGCGGGACAGCCTCCCATTAACCCGCACCCTCGCTCTCGGGTCTGAGTAGAGGAGTTGTACCCATTTCAAGTACTTGGGTCCAAACCCAAACCGTCGGAGGGTCTCCATCAGGAAAGGCCAGTGGACTGCGTCGAATGCCTTCTCCGCATCCAGGGAGAGGAACCAGTGGGGTTCACTTCTCTTAGAGACCTCTTGAAGCCAGTTGTGGGTGCGACGGAGGTTTAGTTTAGTCGCCCTATCAGGAAGAAAGCCGGATTGGTCCATATGCACTAACTCAGTGATGACCTGTCGCATGCAACGAGCCAGGACTGTGGCCAGAATTTTTGTCTCTATATTTAGCAATGAGATTGGGCGGTAGGAGGAGCAGTTATCTCTAGGTTTCCCCTCTTTGTAAATTGGCACAATGATGGCCAGGTCTAGGTCAGGAGGGAGACTCCCCGCCCGGTATGATTCGGTAAATAGGGGCTTCATGTGCCGCTGCAGTAAGTCCGCAGTTCGTTTAAAGAATTCCGCCGGGAAGCCATTCGGCCCCGGAGCCTTCCCTGGCTTCAGCGCCGCTATGGCCTCCGACAACTCCTCTAGGGTTAAGTCCGCCTCCAAGGCCACACTAGCTTCTGTGGATAGGGTAGGCACCTCCATGTCGCCCAGGTATTGTTGGGCGTCCCCACTGTCGCCCAGGTCCCTGGCCCTGTAGAAGTCCTCATAGTAGGACGCAAAGGCTTCCGCTATGCCCTCATCAGTGGTCACCCTCTTGTCCCCCGCTAACTGGGCCTGATCCACCCACCGCGACGCCCGCTCCTTCCTGCTCAGCCAAGCTAAAAGTTTACCCGACTTATCGCCTACATCGTATAGCCTGTGTAGTGTCGCCAGAGCCTGGGTGCGTGCCTCGTCTGTGGCCAATTCCCTATAGTGTCTCTGCGTGTCAAGCAGCCTTCTAAGGCGCACCTCCTCTTTCTGCTGGAGGTACTCCGTTTCCAAGGTCAGGACATTCGCCTCTTCACTCGCTATCTTGCCCTGTTGTGCCCGCCTGGCCTCTCCCAACCTACTCTGGATGCGGTCACGGAGCACTGGTTTCATCGCCTCCCAGAGGGTAGCTCCGGAGTCCACTGAACCCTCATTTTCAGCCATGTAGACCCGGATGTCCGCCCGCACGCCCCCGAGTATTTCCGGCGTTTGAATGTCCCACGCCGTTAATCTCCATTGCGCCCTCCTGACTCCCTTCACCCGCCCCAAGTGGACAGAGATCCCTCTTGCCTTGTATTCCGCTAGGTCTCCCGCCGCGATCTCCTGTCGGGATACGAAAACATAATCTAACCTGGAGAAAACCTTGTGTGCCCCGGAGTAAAATGAATATGCTTCTTGTGTAGGATGAAGCCATCTCCACACATCAGTGAGGCCTATGGTAGTCATGAGCCGTGCCAAGGCTGTTGTGTGTCCCCCTGCGTGCGGTGACCCCGACCTATCTTGCATGGTGCACATCACATCATTAAAATCCCCCCCCACTACTTGCGTGGTGTCAGCCGTGTCCAGCAAGATAGCGGAGACTGCCTTTAGTGTGCGTGGCTGTAGCTTGGGTGGGGCATACACTGACAGTATCGTGTATCTACGTCTGTGCCACATCCCCTGAACCCCCACATATGTGCCCTGCGGGTCTAGCCAGGTGCGTGTAACCGTGAATGGCACTGCTTTGTTTGTGAATCGCAGTCCCCCTGGAGTCCGTTGTGTAGCCTGCATGCGCTAGGACAGTGTATCGCCCCCTTGCTATGAATGCGCAGTGGTTCCCCTTTAGGTGGGTTTCCTGGAGGAGGATAATATCAGGTGCCAGTCTCTTGAGGTAGGCTGTAACCAGACCTCTCTTAATTTTGGACCCTAAGCCGTTCACATTCCATGACAGCACCGTGACCCCTGAGTCAGTTCTGTGTGGAGTATCTAGTGTACTTGCCATCTTGCATCACAGCGTCCCCCCCGAGCAGGACCTTGGAGTAGGATAGACCCCAGGAATGGGCTAGGATAGCCCTGCTGTTTTCTGATTAACTCCCCCCTCCCCCCGTTTCCCTCAACAACCCCAACATGAGGTAAAATGGAATCCCGTTCACCCCCACACCCCCCTCCCCACCTCCCTCCCCGTCGCATCCCTATCTGGGATTGAACTATCCACGGGAGAAGGCCTGTCGCCCTCCCACACATCCCACCCGTATTAAACAATAACCAGCACTAAGAACACAGAGAACAGAAGGGGGGTGTGTCAACTTGCTTGCTCCGCATCGCCGAGCCGCCATCTCTTCCCAATCTCAGTGCACCATTGTTCATGATAGTGAGTCTTGTGTGTCCATGTGCAACCCTTGACCTGTAGAGTCTTGTTCTAGCTGCTGTATTTCTTTGGGCAGCGGGTGCAACGAATCACTCCTACTGTCCTCCTCTCCACCGGACGCGCGGCCCTCCGATTCCTCCATATCTTCTTCTTCAGAACGGATTCCATTCCTCAGGGAACTGAACCTCGAGCCTGCCACAGAGTCGTTGCCCGGAGACGTCGATCTGCCTCTTCCCCTGTCCTGCATGCCTCGTGGCCTATAGGGCGTCGCCGGTGTCTTCTGCTGAGTCTTTTGCGTTCTCCGTCGCTGAGGCTTCGGCCTCTCCCACCTCGGTCGTTCTCGCAGCAACCTGTCCTGTGCCTCGCGGCCCGCTGCTTCTCTACTATTCAAGATGAGGCGCTCCTCAAGCCACTGCCACGCATCATCCGGGTGCGCAAAAAAAACGGATTTGTCCTGATAGATGACCTTGAGTTTGGCCGGGAAAAGGAGCATGTACTGAATTTGGAAGGCCCTCAGTTTTGCCTTTACAGCGTCAAAGGAGCGGCGCTGTTTTGAGACTTCCTGACTGTAGTCCGGGAAGATCATTATGGTAGTATTTTCAAAGCGGATCTCTCCCATTTTCCTGGCTTCACGCAGGATCAGATCACGATCGACAAAGTTCAGGAACCGCGCTATAACTGGTCTCGGTCTGGCTCCCTCCGGTGGTCTGGCCAGGAGTACCCTATGTGCCCTCTCGATGATGAAGCACTGAGAGAACCGCGCCGTCGGGAAGGTGGTTTTCAGCCAGTCGAGGAGGAAGGCGGTCATACTCCTTTCTTCAATTCCTTCCCTAAAGCCCACAAAGCGTAGGTTGTTCCGCCGTGACCTATTTTCGGCGTCATCTACCTTCCACAGTAGTTGACGGTGAGAGGCCTGCAGCTCCGCCATGTCTTTCTTAAGTGTCGTAAACGATTCCTCTTTGTCGGTCAGTTTCGATTCGGCCGCCGTGACCCTGTCGGTCAAGTTCCTGAAATCCTGCCGCAGTAGCGTTACCTCGGACCCTACCTCTCCAATTTTTGTTTCCAGAGCTGCTCATGATGCTTGGATGTCCGTAATAGATGCCTGTATGGCCTCCAGCAACATGGCCGTATCATTGCGGGCGCCTGGCTGCACGGACTGTTGTTCCACCATAGGACGCGGGGCCGCAAAGTTGTCCATTGGGCCCTGTCTCGTGGTTTTGGGTACCGTGTCTCTCTTTCCCATGGTTACGCAGCCCAGGGGTCAGGCTCTCCTTGAATATGTCCTCTTCCTCTGTGTGGCCGCGGGGCTCGGCCGTGCGTCGGGGGCAGTGGCAGCACTTTTAAAGCACCTCCTTCCGCCTGTGTCTCTCAGGCAGTTTATTGCAGCATCCCCACCGCCACTGGGCTAGGGCCCGTTCACTTCCCGTCTCGGGGGGGGGGGGGGCAGCAGGCTGGGGGCTCCGCCACCTGTGTCTCTCAGGCAGCCCCCTCCGAGAGTCCTGTCACCTCAGGCCCTGGGTGCAGGCATATGTGGTGCAGCGTTGTGTGTGGCGGGCTGCAAAGCGCCACTCAGCCGTCTCCGCCCCCCTGTAGTCTTCGGGGCTTTCAGCACCGCGAGGCCGGGCCTTCTCACTCCCGGCAGGCCTCAATGCTCCGCTGCGGCTCTCCAATCTGCCGCCGTCCCCCCGGGCGCTCCTACCTCACGGCCGCCATGTTGGTAAAGGCGGTCGCCGTGTCCGAGGTGTGCCCCGCTCCCGGTGCTGCACAGGTCCCGTTCCCGCCTCCTACCGCCGCGCCGTCTCTGATGCAGGGCCCGGTCTCTCCCCGTCTCGGGTGGAGGCAGCAGGGGGCACCTCGTCTTCACCAGCCTCCGCCGATAATGCCGGCCGCCATCTTGGTAAAGGCGGCCGGCAATCACTGCGGTCCAGCTCCTGCTTCCCGGGGGAGACTGTGTGGGTCGACCAGACGGCCAGGCAGGCTGTAGAGCCTCCGTCTGTTGGGGTCAGCGGTACCGGGCGCCGCCGGGTCGTCAGGCGTGCATCTCTCCGCAGAGTGCCGCGGCCGCCATCATGGTCGCCGGCAGATATCGGAGCTGTCGCTTTCACCGGCGCACAGGCGAGTTCCACACCGGATCGCCACTGCAGCAGCCCGTGCCAGGTACCCGGGCGTCACAACATTCATGTGGTGCTGTTTCTGAATCTTGGGGGATATGTGCAGTCGGATATATGTTCGGCTCGGCCAGAGCTCCTTGCAGGCACGTCTAGTCGGCCATGCTGCTGGCCACGCCCCCCTTAAGATGGATTGTTGGTAAGGATAATCTGTTTTTGTATCTCCATTCCACTTTCAAAAAGGCCCCAGTGCTTTGAGTGGTTCAGATTCCTTTACCATCCCCCCTCCGGCTTGCCTTGCAGTCATCAATACAGATAGTAAGTTACTGCATAACTTCTGATATCTCATCCTCCTGTGTGGTCAGCTTCCACAAGGACAATTGTACCGAAGGCGCTCTGACATTATAAAGCTAAAGCAAGATGTTGTCTGACGTGAGGGCCACTCTGTTGCCTAGCAAGCAGCAGGATACATTTATCTTTGTAATGAAATGAGTAGCAGGGTAGACAGGATGTCCAAATGAAAACTAACCTGGTAAGATTTAAGAAATTAGGGCATTTTCTGAGACTTATAAATTTGTATGAAGGTAAGTTTGAGCATAAGAGCCTCAACTTCACTATTGCTCAACAGGTAGGAATTGCCTAAAATGATGATGGTGAACATGCTATTCATAGCTTTTATTATTTCCATTAACTGAAGCATAACTCTTCCTCGCTCAATTTATCAGCTGGCGTAATTACTAATGGTGTACCATATCCTAAAACAAAAGAAGCAAGATGGGTATGCTGCCACTTGGCTGGCAAAAAGATCTCTTTATCTATGTCCTAATATACATGCTACAGTTGTTTAGAGAGTGTTAGCAAATGAGCCATGGGATTTAGAGAAGTATGGGAGGTTAAAAACAAAAATTGAGATTTTCTAATGTGCTGTTGTTTTTCACAATAATACAGACTCCATAGAATTGATCTGTTTAACCTTCATAAGAATCAAGATTTTTTGAACTGCTTATAGTAAATGTGCTAACAGTGGACTTTTCCATCTGCAGATTATATTGAATGACCAGCAGTGGCAGTGTTTCACAACAGAATGTCTCTGCAATTCCGAGCCTGAAGGAAAAAAAAAGGCAGTCTTCCGGCATACAACATCATTTGACCAATTTATTTGGTAAGTAAATGTCACAATCATTCCTTTAGGCATTAAAAAGACTTTCACAGCATCTGAATGTCCTCACTACCTTCCAGTGGGGGCCTGTGCTTGTATATAATTTCTGTCAAGATGGAAGTAATATGGATCACATTGTGTTGGTCATGATAGTTAATAAAAGACTGACTAACTCCAAGGCTATTAAAGCCTGATTTAGATCCCGGTGCTAGCAATGTTCCAATCAAGGAAATTGCTGCCTTTGCGGCTGAAATGCACTATCTCACTTTAGAACGATAGTGTTACATTCTCATGGAAGGAAGCTCATGTAACGTCTTCCCCTGCATTCTGTATGTTGGACTCTGATACTTAAGATGGATTGTTGGTAAGGATAACCTCTCCTTTTGTATCTCCATACCAGTTTCAGAAAGGCCCCAGTGCTTTGAGTGGTACAGAGTCCTTTAGCATTTCTCTTCCTGCTTGCCTTGCAGTCATGAATACATATAGTACCTTACTGCATAACTTCTGATATCTCATCCTCCTGTGTGGTCAGCTTCCACAAGGACAATTGGACCAGAGGCACTCTGACATCATAAAGCTAAAGCAAGATGTTGTCTGACATGAGGGCCAATCTGTTGCCTAGCAAGCTGACATCCTAAAGCTAAAGCAAGATGTTGTCTGACGTGAGGGCCATTCTGTTGCCTGGTAAGCATCAGAATACATTGGTTTTGGGAAAGAAATGAGTAGCTGGGTAGACAGGATGACCACATGAAAACTAAGATGGTAAGATTGAAGAAATTGGGGCATTTTTTGAGACTTCTAAATTTGTATGAAGGTAAGTTTGAGGATAAGAGTCTCAACTTCACTATTGCTGAACTGGAAGAAATTCCCTAAAATGATGATGGTGAACATGCTATTCATAGCTTTTATGATTCCCCTTAACTGTAGCAATAACCCTTCCTCACTCAACGTACCAGCTGGCTTAATTGCGACTGGTGTGGCATATCCTGAAACAAATTAAGTGAGATGGGTACGCTGCCACTTGGGTGGCAAAAATATTTCTTTATCTATGTCCTAATGTACATGCTACAGTTGTTTAGAGAGTGTTAGCAAATGAGGCATAGGATTCAGAGAAGTATGGGAGGTTAAAAACACAATTTGAAATGTTCTTACGTGCTGTTTATTTTCACAATAATACAGACTCCATACTATTGATCTGTTTACCCTTTATAAAAATCAATTTTTTTTACTGCTTATAGTAAATGTGTTAACAGTGGGCTTTTCCATCTACAGATTATACTGAATGACCAGCAGTGGTTGAACACTCATCACAACGCATGCGTTACATCGCATACGTTTACATCGCAATCCTTACAACGCAAGTGATGTTACGACACAGGCCATTACTACATGGCCCCTTACATCGCACAGGCTTTTACAATGCATGCTTGTTTAAAACGCATGTTCTGTAATTATTGTGGAATGTGTGCTTTTAATACGCATGTGCTGTAATTGTTGTAGAACGCGTGCTTTTAAAACGCATGTGCTGTAATTGTTGTGAAACATGTGCTTTTAAAATGCATGTGCTGTAATTGTTATGGAACATCTGCTTTCGGGTTAAGGGTTGGGTCGTGGGTCATTAGAAGAGACTTCACTTCAAAGGAAGATGCTCTGTTCTGCCACACTACTCAGATTCAGGGCTGAGTCTCAAGAAAATTTATGCCAGTCACATTCACTCATTCATCCTTATAGAAAACTGTAGGGACAATATCAGGATTCTCAGGATGGGTTCTTGTCACCAGTTTCAGCTGTACACCGCAGATGGAGAATGCGGGAAGGTCCCAAAACCGCTTTAACAGAATAAACATCATTGTGGTGAGTGAGCTATGCAATAGGAGGCAGGCGCTACGTGGTTGTTAGTTTTTGAAAGTGATGGGAGCAGGTGGTGGGAGATGCAGTGGGGGCCTCCAGGGGATGGGAGGTGCAGTGGGGGCCTAGGGGGGATGCAGTGGGGGCCTAGGGGGGATTCAGTGGGGGCCTCAGAGGGAGATGCAGTGGGGGCCTCCAAGGGATGGGAGGTGCAGTGGGGATCTCAGGAGGGATGCACTGGGGGCCTCGGGGGGGGGGGGGATGCAGTGGGGCTTCGGGGGGAATGCAGTGGGGGCCTTGGGGGGGATGCAGTGGGGGCCTTGCGGGGAATGCAGTGGGGGTCTTGGGGGGAATGCAGTGGGGGCCTTGGGGGGAATGCAGTGGGGGCCATTGGGGCATGCAGTGTGGGCCTGGGGGGGGATGAAGTGGGGGCCTCAGGGGGAGATGCAGTGGGGACCTCCAGGGGATGGGAGGTGCAGTGGGGGCCTCGGGGGATGCAGTGGGGGCCTCAGGTTGAATGCAGTGGGGGCCTGGGGTGAGATGCAGTGGGGACCTGGGGAGATGCAGTGGGGGTCTCCAGGGGATGGGAGGTGCAGTGGGGGTCTCCAGGGGATGGGAGGTGCAGAGGGGATCTCCAAGGAATTCGAGGTGGGGTGGGGGCCTTCAGGGGATGGGAGCTGCAGTGGGTTCATCGGGGGGAGGTGCAGTGGGGGCCTCCAGGGGTGGGAGGTACAGTAGGGCCCTCGGGGGGGCGGTGCAGTGGTGGACTCGGGGAGGGGATGCAGTGGGGGCCTCGGGTAGATGCAGTAAGGGCCTCCAGGGGATGGGAGGTACAGTGAGGGCCTCGGGGTATGGAGTGGGTGCCTTGGGGGAGATGCAGTGGGGGCTTCCAGGGTATTGCAGGTGCAGTGGGGCCCTTGGGAGGGATGCAGTGGGGGCCTGGGGGGTGGATGCAGTGGCGGCGTCAAAGGGAATTTGAGGTGCAGTGAGGGCCTCCAGGGGATGGGAGGTGCACTGGGGGCCTTCTGGAATGTTTGTAAGAGTCAAAAATATGGAACTTTGTTGATATCCATAAACAAAAAAACCCTTGCACTAACTGGGGAGGAATGGGGAAGCGCATCTAGAAAGCACAATATCCGGTATGGAATCGGAATTGGCTTGATGGAAAGATGCCCTGCGCATGCACACTTAAATTCACTGCAGTGCTCTCCCGGGACAGAAGCAGCAGGGGGTGAAAGATGACTGGTGTGGCTGGGGTTGGCAGTCCGGAATACTTTAGTCTTCATTTTTAGCATTGCTGTGGAACTTATCAGATTCTGCCGGGTTTTTTGGCTAATTATGAACGTACAACTCTTTACATTTTTGCATCACGTTGTGCATAATTTGCAGATTTTACAAACAGGTCGTCCTTCAAGTGGATCCAAAGTTGTTAAGCCACTGATGCACTCGTTGACGTACTGCAATGCCCCCTGCCCTTGTAGTAACAGGCTCCTTTCAGTTGCTATGAGTCAGTGTTACACTGGGACTAGCGAGGCGACATTTTATACCCACACAGCTTTAACCAGTGTAAACACTACAAAATATTAAAAGCTCTGTATAAAACCACATACTTGCTTTTCACATCGCATATTTGTTATTTCGGAACAATACGATGTTAAAGTGATTGTGTTTTGTATGCATTTCAATGGTGGAGCAAAGTAATGGGTTGTGTTATGTCAGCGTGCGTTGTGAATGTGTGTGCGATGTAAAGACAGCGATGTGAATGTTTGCGATGAAAACGTTTGCGATGTCGCATCATACATCCCCAGCAGTGGCAGAGTTTCACAAAAGAATGTCTCTGCATTACCGAGACTGAAGAAAAAAGAAAGGCAGTCTTCTGGCATACAGCATCATTTGACCAATTTATATGGTAAGTAAATCTCACAATCATTCCTTTAGGCATTAAAAAGACTTTCACAGCATCTGAATGTCCTCACTACCTTCCAGTTGGGGCCTCTGCTTGAATATCATTTCTGTCAAGATGGAAGTAATATGGATCACATTCTGTTGTTCATCATAGTTAATAAAAGACTGACTGCCTCTAAGGCTACTAAAGCCTGATTTAGATCCATTTGCTAGCAATGTTCCATTCAAGGAAATTGCTGCTTTTGCGGCTGAAATGAACTATCTCACTTTAGAACGATAGTGTTACATTCTCACGGAAGTAAGCTCATTGAACCTCTTCCCCTGCACTCTGTATGTTAGACTCTGATACTTAAGATGGATTTTTGGTTAGGATAATCTGTTTTTGTATCTCTATCCCACTTTCAAAAAGGCCCCAGTGCTTTGAGTGGTTCAGATTCCTTTACCATTCCCCCCTCCTGCTTGCCTTGCAGTCATGAATACAGATAGTAATCTACTGCATTACTACTGATATCTCATCCTCCTGTGTGGTCAGCTTCCACAAGGACAATTGGACCAGAGGCGCTCTGATATCATAAAGCTAAAGCAATATGTTGTCTGACGTGAGGGCCCCTCTGTTTCCTGGCAAGCAGCAGAATACATTTATCTTGGTAATGAAATGAGTAGCAGGGTAGACAGGATGCTCAAATGAAAACTAAAATGGTAAGATTAACGAAATTAGGGCAATTTTTGAGACTTATAAATGTGTATGAAGGTAAGTTTGAGCATAAGAGTCTCAATTTTACTATTGCTGAACTGGTAGGAATTGGCTAAAATGATGATGGTGAACATGCTATTCATAGCTTTTATTTTTCCCATTAACAGTAGCATAACCATTCCTCGCTCAACTTAATAGCTAGCTTAATTGCTACTGGTGGACCATATCCTAAAACAAATGAAGTGAGATGGGTAGGCTGCCACTTGGCTAGCAAAAAGATCTCTTTATCTATGTCCTAATGTACATGCTACAGTTGTTTAGAGAGTGATCGCAAATGAGGCATGGGATTCATAGAAGTATTGGAGGTAAAAACACAAATTGAGATTTGATTTTCTAACGTGCTGTTAATTTTCACAATAATACATACTCCATAGAATTGATCTGTTTACCCTTCATAAAAATCAAGATTTTGTGTACTTCTTATAGTAAATGTGCTCCATAGAATTGATCTGTTTACCCTTCATAAAAAATCAAGATTTTGTGTACTTCTTATAGTAAATGTGCTAACAGTGGACTTTTCCATCTGCAGATAATACTGAATGACCAGCAGTGGCAGTGTTTCACAATAGAATGTCTCTTCATTGCTGAGACTGACGAAAAGAAAAAAAAGCAGTTTTCCGGCATACAGCATCTTTTGACCAATTGAAATGGTAAGTAAATCTCATAATCATTCCTTTAGGCATTAAAAAGACTTTCACACCATCTGAGTGTCCTCACTACCTTCCAGCGGGGGCCTGTGCTTGTATATAATTTCTGTCAAGATGGAAGTAATATGGATCACATTGTGTTGGTCATGATAGTTAATAAAAGACTGACTGCCTCCAACGCTACTAAAGCCTGATTCAGATCCCGGTGCTAGCAATATTCCATTCAAGGAAATTGCTGCTTTTGCGGCTGAAATGCACTATCTGACTTTAGAACAATAGTGTTACATTCTCACGGAAGTAAGCTCATTGAACGTCTTCCCCTGCACTCTATATGTTAGACTCTGATACTTAAGATGGATTGTTGGTAAGGATAATCTGTTTTTGTATCTCCATTCCACTTTCAAAAAGGCCCCAGTGCTTTGAGTGGTTCAGATTCCTTTACCATCCCCCCTCCGGCTTGCCTTGCAGTCATCAATACAGATAGTAAGTTACTGCATAACTTCTGATATCTCATCCTCCTGTGTGCTCAGCTTCCACAAGGACAATTGTACCAAAGGCGCTCTGACATTATAAAGCTAAAGCAAGATGTTGTCTGACGTGAGGGCCACTCTGTTGCCTAGCAAGCAGCAGGATACATTTATCTTTGTAATGAAATGAGTAGCAGGGTAGACAGGATGTCCAAATGAAAACTAACCTGGTAAGATTTAAGAAATTAGGGCATTTTTTGAGACTTATAAATTTGTATGAAGGTAAGTTTGAGCATAAGAGCCTCAACTTCACTATTGCTCAACAGGTAGGAATTGCCTAAAATGATGATGGTGAACATGCTATTCATAGCTTTTATTATTTCCATTAACTGAAGCATAACCCTTCCTCGCTCAATTTATCAGCTGGCATAATTACTACTGGTGTACCATATCCTAAAACAAATGAAGCAAGATGGGTATGCTGCCACTTGGCTGGCAAAAAGATCTCTTTATCTATGTCCTAATATACATGCTACAGTTGTTTAGAGAGTGTTGGCAAATGAGCCCTGGGATTTAGAGAAGTATGGGAGGTTAAAAACAAAAATTGAGATTTTCTAATGTGCTGTTGTTTTTCACAATAATACAGACTCCATAGAATTGATCTGTTTAACCTTCATAAAATCAAGATTTTTTGAACTGCTTATAGTAAATGTGCTAACAGTGGACTTTTCCATCTGCAGATTATATTGAATGACCAGCAGTGGCAGTGTTTCACAACAGAATGTCTCTGCAATTCCGAGCCTGAAGGAAAAAAAAAGGCAGTCTTCCGGCATACAACATCATTTGACCAATTTATATGGTAAGTAAATGTCACAATCATTCCTTTAGGCATTAAAAATACTTTCACAGCATCTGAATGTCCTCACTACCTTCCAGTGGGGGCCTGTGCTTGTATATAATTTCTGTCAAGATGGAAGTAATATGGATCACATTGTGTTGATCATGATAGTTAATAAAAGACTGACTAACTCCAAGGCTATTAAAGCCTGATTTAGATCCCGGTGCTAGCAATGTTCCAATCAAGGAAATTGCTGCCTTTGTGGCTGAAATGCACTATCTCACTTTAGAACGATAGTGTTTCCTTCTCAAGGAAGGAAGCTCATGTAACGTCTTCCCCTGCATTCTGTATGTTGGACTCTGATACTTAAGATGGATTGTTGGTAAGGATAACCTCTCCTTTTGTATCTCCATACCAGTTTCAGAAAGGCCCCAGTGCTTTGAGTGGTACAGAGTCCTTTAGCATTTCTCTTCCTGCTTGCCTTGCAGTCATGAATACATATAGTACCTTACTGCATAACTTCTGATATCTCATCCTCCTGTGTGGTCAGCTTCCACAAGGACAATTGGACCAGAGGTGCTCTGACATCATAAATCTAAAGCAATATGTTGTCTGACGTGAGGGCCCCTCTGTTTCCTGGCAAGCAGCAGAATACATTGATCTTGGTAATGAAATGAGTAGCAGGGTAGACAGGATGCTCAAATGAAAACTAAAATGGTAAGATTAACGAAATTAGGGAAATTTTTGAGACTTATAAATGTGTATGAAGGTAAGTTTGAGCATAAGAGTCTCAATTTTACTATTGCTGAACTGGTAGGAATTGGCTAAAATGATGATGGTGAACATGCTATTCATAGCTTTTATTTTTCCCATTAACAGTAGCATAACCATTCCTCGCTCAACTTAATAGCTAGCTTAATTGCTACTGGTGGACCATATCCTAAAACAAATGAAGTGAGATGGGTAGGCTGCCACTTGGCTAGCAAAAAGATCTCTTTATCTATGTCCTAATGTATATGCTACAGTTGTTTAGAGAGTAATCGCAAATGAGGCATGGGATTCATAGAATTATGGGAGGTAAAAACACAAATTGAGATTTGATTTTCTAACGTGCTGTTAATTTTCACAATAATACATACTCCATAGAATTGATCTGTTTACCCTTCATAAAAATCAAGATTTTGTGTACTTCTTATAGTAAATGTGCTCCATAGATTTGATCTGTTTACCCTTCATAAAAATCAAGATTTTTTGTGCTGCTTATAGTAAAGGTGCTAACAGTGGACTTTTCCATCTGCAGATTATACTGAATGACAAGCAGTGGCAGTGTTTCACAAGAGAATTTCCCTTCATTGCCGAGACCTTAAGAAAAAAATGAAAAAGGGAGTCTTCCTGAATACAGCATCATTTGATCAATTCAAATGGTAAGTAAATCTCACAATCATTCCTTTAGGCAATAAAAAGACTTTCACAGCATCTGAATGTCCTCACTAACTTCCAGTGGGGGCCTGTGATTGAATATAATTTCTGTCAAGATGGAAGTAATATGGATCACATTCTGTTGGTCATCATAGTTAATAAAAGACTCACTGCCTCTAAGGCTACTAAAGCCTGATTTCGATCCTGTTGCTAGCAATGTTCCATTCAAGGAAATTGCTGCCATTGTGGCTGAAATGCACTATTTCAATTTAGAACGATAGTTTTACATTCTAACGGAAGGAAGATCATTTAACGTCTTCGCCTGCACTCTGTATGTTGGACTCTGATACTTAAGATGGATGTTGGTAAGGATAATCTGTTTTAGTATCTCCATCCCACTTTCAAAAAGGCCCCAGTGCTTTGAGTGGTTCAGAGTCCTTCTCTATTCTCTCTCCTGCTTGCCTTGCAGTCATGAATGCAGATAGTGTCCTACTGCATAACTTCTGATATCTCATCCTCCTGTGTGATCAGCTTCCACAAGGACAATTAGACCAGAGGTGCTCTGACATCATAAAGCTAAAGCAAGATGTTGTCTGACATGAGGGCCAATCTGTTGCCTAGCAAACAGCAGGATACATTTATCTTGGTAACAAAATGAGTAGCAGGGTAGACAGGGTGCCCAAATGAATACTAATGTGGTAAGATTAAAGAAATTAGGGCATTTTTTGAGACTTCTAAATTTGTATGAAGGTAAGTTTGAGCAGAAGAGCCTCGACTTCACTATTACTGAACTGGTTGCAATTGCCTAAAATGATGATGGTGAACATGCTATACATAGCTTTTATTAATCCCATTTACTGTAGCATAACCCTTCCTCGCTCAACTTATCAGCTGGCTTCATTGCTACTGGTGTACCATATCCTAAAACAAATGACGTGAGATGGGTATGCTGCCACTTGGCTGGCAAAAAGATATTTTTATCTATGTCCTAATGTACATGCTACAGTTGTTTAGAGAGTGTTAGCAAGTAAGGCATGGGATTCAGAGAAGTATTCGAGGTTAAAAACACAAATTGAGATTTGATTTTCTAACGTGCTGTTGATTTTCACAATTATACAGACTCCATAGAATTGATCAGTTTACCCTTTATAAAAATCAAGATTTGTTGTACTGCTTATAGTAAATGTGCCAACAATAGACTTCCATCTGCAGATTATACTGAATGACCAGCAGTGGCAGTGTTTCACAGCAGAATGTCTCTGCATTGCCTAGACTGAAGAAAAAAAAAGGCAGTCTTCCAGCATATAGCATCATTTGACCAATTGATACGGTAAGTAAATCTCACAATCATTCCTTTAGGCATTAAAAAGACTTTCACAGCATATGAATGTCCTCACTACCTTTCAGTTGGGCCCTGTGCTTGTATATAATTTCTGTGAAAATGGAACATGCAGATTAACACATACTTAGTAACACACAGAAAGCACAGAAATTCGCACATATAAAACCACTCATAGAAACAAGTATAGAAGACACACAAACACCATACATACCCAAGCACCAAAGATACACAGGCACACAATGGTACGCAATATATTTATATATACAATAAACACAAGTATGCAAGAACACTTACAAGCACCTATACTGACTCACAAGCACACATACATGACTCAGGCACACACAAACACAGAACGATCCCATAACGCAGGTCAACACACACACGATACCACATTTACAGTGTGGGCATATAAATATTCCCCGCATTTCTCTTTAGCACCAGGATGCACAGCACCCAAGCCAGTGCAGTGTGTATCCCTGCCCAGCTCTCTGGGTGCAGCAGGACGCACTGCAACCAAGCTAGTCCAAGCCACAACAAGCATTGGCATAGCCAATACGTCTCACCTTTAGGGCTTTATAAGTGTTTAGCCATGCAACAGTTGATGTTGCACCAAGGATATTGTGCGGCATATCTAAATACTTATAAGGTCCTAAAAGCAAGACCTATTGGCTATGCCAATGCAGAACCGCTTTCTAAACCCAAACAATCCCTGACAATAACTGACAGAGCAACAGTCAGCTCTGTTGTGTAAACACAGCTATTGTTGCGTCAAGGGGCCAGTCCCCTCTGAACATTGGGCACCACCACTGCGTCCACCAGTCCACCACCACCACCATGTCCACCACCACCATGTCCACAATCGCCACCTTCACCACATATACTACATCCACCCAAAACCACTATGTCCACCACATCTACCCACCACCACCACATTCCCCTCCACTACCACCACGTCCACCACCCACCACCACCATGTCAACCACCAACACCACTACCACTACCACCACATCCACCACCACATCCACCACCACCACAACGTCCACCACCACATCCATGACCACTACTTCCACCACCATATCCACCTCCACCACGTCCACTACCACCACCATGTCCACCACCATGTCCACAACCACCACCATGTCCACCACCACCACATCCACCACATCCACCACCACCACCACCACATCCACCTCGTCCACGACCACCACTTCCACCACCACCATGTCCACCACCACCATGTCCACCACGTCCAAAACCACCACGTCCACCACCACCATGTCTACTACCACCATGTCCACCACCACCACTACCACATCCACCATGTCCACCACATCCACGACCATCACCACTACCACATCCATCACCACCATGTCCACAACTACCACGTCCACCACCACCACCACATCCACCACATCCACCCACCCCCACCACATCCACCCACCCCCACCACATCCACCCACCCCCACCACATCCACCCACCCCCACCAATCCACCCACCCCCACCACATCCACCCACCCCCACCACATCCACCCACCCACCCCCACCACATCCACCCACCCACCCCCACCACATCCACCAACCACCACGTCTACCACCACCATGTCTACCACCACCATGTCTACCACCACCATGTCTACCACCACCATGTCTACCACCACCATGTCTACCACCACCATGTCTACCACCACCATGTCTACCACCACCATGTCTACCACCACCATGTCTACCACCACCATGTCTACCACCACCATGTCTACCACCACCATGTCTACCACCACCATGTCTACCACCACCATGTCTACCACCACCATGTCTACCACCACCATGTCCTCCACCACCATGTCCACCACCACTACCTCCACCACCACAACTACCACCACCATGTCCACCACCACTACCTCCACCACCACAACTACCACCACCATGTCCACCACCACCATGTCCTCCACCCCTATTTCCTCCACCTCTATGTCCTCCACCTCTATGTCCTCCACCTCTGTCCTCCACCTCTATGTCCTCCACCTCCATGTCCTCCACCTCCATGTCCTCCACCACCATGTTCACCACCACCATGTCCACCACCACCATGTCCACCACCACCATGTCCAACACCACCACCACCACCACCACCACCACCACGAGGCCACTACCACGTCCACCTACACCACTACATCTACATCAACCACATCTATCACCACCGCCTCGTCCACCACCTCGTTCACCACCTTGTCCACCACCTTGTCCACCACCACCATGTCCACCAACACCACCACATTCACCACCACTACACCTACCTCCACCAGCACGTCCACTACCACGTCCACCACCACCACGTCCACCACCACCACTACCACGTCCACAATCACAACCTCTACCACCACCACCACCACCTCTACCACCACCACCACCACCTCTACCACCACCACCACCACCTCTACCACCACCACCACCACCTCCACCACCACCACCACCTCCACCACATCCACCATTACTACATCCATTACCACCATGTATACCACCACCAGGTCCACCACATCCACCACCACCACATCCACCACCACCATCACATCCACATCCACCACCACTATGTCCATGACCACCACCACCACATTCACAACCACCACCACCACATCCACCACCATAACCACCACCACCTTGTCCACCACCACTACGTCCACCACCACTACGTCCACCACCACCATGTGCACCACCACTACGTCCACCACCACCACACCCACCTCCACCACACCCACCTCCACCACACCCACCTCCACCACCACCACGTCCACCACCACCACGTCCACCACCACCATGTACACCTCCACCATGTACACCTCCACCACCAGTACCACCGCCACATCCACCACCAACACATCCACCAACACCACTTCCAACACCACATCCACCACCACCATGACCACCACGTTCACCACCACCACCACGTTCACCACCACCACGTCCATCACCACCACGTCCATCACCACCACGTCCATCACCACCACGTCGATCACCACCATGTCGATCACCACCACGTCGATCACCACCACGTCGATCACCACGTCTAACACCACCACAACAGAATGTCTCTGCATTGCCAAGACTGAAGAAAAAAAAGGCAGTCTTCCGGGATACAGCATCATTTGACCAATTTATATGGTAAGTAAATCTCACAATCATTCCTTTAGGCATTAAAAAGACTTTCACAGCATATGAATGTCCTCACTACCTTTCAGTTGGGCCCTGTGCTTGTATATAATTTCTGTGAAAATGGAAGTAATATGGATCACATTGTGTTGGTCATGACAGTTAAAAATAGACTGACTGCCTCCAAGGCTACTAAAGCCCGATGTAGATCCTGGTGCTAGCAAAGGGGGTTTCTGTGTGCACCAGAGCTGGAGTTAACATATGTGAGGAACGTAACCAAACACAGACATGCAGATTAACACATACTTAGTAACACACAGAAAGCACAGGAATTCGCACATACAAAACCACTCATAGAAACAAGTATAGAAGACACACAAACACCATACGTACTCAAGCACCAAAGATACACAGGCACACAATGGTACGCAATATATTTATATATACAATAAACACAAGTATGCAAGAACACTTACAAGCACCTATACAGACTCACAAGCACGCATACATGACTCAGGCACACACAAACAAGCACAGAACAACACCATAACGCAGGTCAAAACACACACATGATACCACATTTACAGTGTGGGCATATAAATATTCCCCGCATTTCTCTTTAGCACCAGGATGCACAGCACCCAAGCCAGTGCAGTGGGTATCCCTGCCCAGCTCTCTGGGTGCAGCAGGACGCACTGCAACCAAGTTAGTCCAAGCCACAACAAGCATTGGCATTGCCAATACGTCTCGCCTTTGGGGCTTTATAAGTGTTTAGCCATGCAACAGTTGATGTTGCACCAAGGATATTGTGCGGCATATCTAAATACTTATAAGGTCCTAAAAGCAAGACCTATTGGCTATGCCAATGCAGAACCGCTTTCTAAACCCAAACAATCCCTGACAATAACTGACGGAGCAACCGTCAGCTCTGTTGTGTAAACACAGCTATTGTTGCATCAAGGGGCCAGTCCCCTCTGAACATTGGGCACCACCACATCCACCACCACTGCGTCCACCACGTCCACCACCACCATGTCCACCACCACCACCACGTCCACAATCACCACCTTCACCACATCCACTACATCCACCCAAAACCACTATGTCCACCACATCCACCACCACCACCACATTCCCCTCCACTAAAACCACGTCCACCACCACCATGTCAACCACCACTACCACCACCACAACGTCCACCACCACGTCCACAATCACCACCTTCACCACATCCACTACATCCACCCAAAACCACTATGTCCACCACATCCACCACCACCACCACATTCCCCTCCACTACCACCACGTCCACCACTACCACCACCACTACCACCACTACCACCACCACTACCACCATCACCACCACCACAACGTCCACCACCACCACAACGTCCGCCACCACATCCACCACCACTACTTCCACAACCATATCCACCTCCACCACGTCCACCACCAGCACCATGTCCACCACCACCACCATGTCCACCACCATGTCCACCACCACCACCATGTCCACCACCATGTCCACCACCACCACCATGTCCACCACCACCACCATGTCCACCACCATCACCATGTCCACCACCATCACCATGTCCACCACCACCACCACCCACCATGTCCACCACCACCACATCCACCACATCCACCACCACCACATCCACCACCACCACATCCACCACATCCACCACCACCACATCCACCACATCCACCACCACCACCACATCCACCACGACCACCACTTCCACCACCATGTCCACGACCACCATGTCCGCCACCATGTCCACCACCACCACTGCGTCCACCACCACTGCGTCCACCACCACCACGTCCACCACCACCACCACGTCCACCACCACCATGTCTACCACCACCATGTCCACCACCACCACTACCACATCCACCACGTCCACCACCACCTCGTCCACGACCATCACCACTACCACATCCATCGCCACCATGTCCACAACCACCACGTCCACCACCATCACCACATCCACCACATCCGCCCACCCCACCACATCCACCCACCCCCACCACATCCACCCACCCCCACCACATCCACCCACCCCCACCACATCCACCCACCCCCACCACATCCACCCACCCCCACATCTAATGCCACCATGTCTACCACCGCCAGGTCCACCACCACCACGTCCACCACCACCACACCCACCTCCACCACCATGTCCACCACCACCATGTCCACCACCACCATGTCCACCACCACCATGTCCACCACCACCATGTCCACCACCACCATGTCCTCCACCATAAAGTCCTCCACCATAATGTCCTCCACCACCATGTCCTCCACCACCATGTCCTTTACCACCATGTCCTCCACCACCATGTCCTCCACCACCATGTCCTCCACCACCATGTCCCCCACCACCATGTCCACCACCACCACCACCACGTCCACAATCACAACCTCTACCACCACCACCTCTTCCACCACCACCTCTACCACCACCACCACCACCTCTACCACCACCACCACCTCTACCACCACCACCACCTCTACCACCACCACCACCTCTACCACCACCACCACCACCTCTACCACCACCACCACCTCTACCACCACCACCACCTCTACCACCACCACCACCTCTACCACCACCACCACCTCCACCATTACTACATCCATTACCACCATGTATACCACCACCATGTATACCACCACCAGGTCCACCACATCCACCACCACCACATCCACCACCACCACATCCACCACCACCACATCCACCACCACCACATCCACCACCACCACATCCACCACCACCACCACCACCACCACCACCACATCCACCACCACATCCACCACCACTATGTCCATGACCACCACCACCACCACATTCACGACCACCACCACCACGTCCACCACCATAACCACCACCACCTTGTCCACCACCACCATGTGTACCACCACTACGTCCACCACCACCACACCCACCTCCACCACCATGTCCACCACCACGTCCACCACCGACAT
Organism: Lissotriton vulgaris; assembly: GCF_964263255.1. Classification (NCBI taxonomy): domain Eukaryota; kingdom Metazoa; phylum Chordata; class Amphibia; order Caudata; family Salamandridae; genus Lissotriton; species Lissotriton vulgaris. The sequence goes on along the minus strand of NC_141694.1, from coordinate 1,084,402,676 downwards.
GTATACCTCCACCTTTTTCACCTCCACCACCAGTAATACCGCCACATCCACCACCACCACATCCACCAACACCACTTCCACCACCACATCCACCACCACCACGTCCATCACCACCATGTCCATCACCACCACGTCCATCACCACCACGTCCATCACCACCACATCCATCACCACCACATCCATCACCACCACGTCCACCATGTCTAACACCACCACAACAGAATGTCTCTGCATTGCCAAGACTGAAGAAAAAAAGGCAGTCTTCCGGCATACAGCAGCATTTGACCAATTTATATGGTAAGTAAATCTCACAATCGTTCCTTTAGGCATTAAAAAGACTTTCACAGCATCTGAATGTCCTCAGTACATTCCAATTGGGGCCTGTGCATGTATATATTCTCTGTAAAGATGGAAGTAATATGGATCACATTGTGTTGGTCATGACAGTTAAAAATAGACTGACTGCCTCCAAGGCTACTAAAGCCCGATGTAGATCCCGGTGCTAGCAAAGGGGGTTTCTGTGTGCACCAGAGCTGGAGTTAACCTATGTGAGGAACGTAACCAAACACAGACATGCAGATTAACACATACTTAGTAACACACAGAAAGCACAGAAATTCGCACATGCAAAACCACTCATAGAAACAAGTATAGAAGACACACAAACACCATACATACCCAAGCACCAAAGATACACAGGCACACAATGGTACGCAATATATTTATATATACAATAAGCACAAGTATGCAAGAACACTTACAAGCACCTATACAGACTCACAAGCACGCATACATGACTCAGGCACACACAAACAAACACAGAACAACACCATAACACAGGTCAACACACACACACATGATACCACATTTACAGTGTGGGCATATAAATATTCCCCACATTTCTCTTTAGCACCAGGATGCACAGCACCCAAGCCAGTGCAGTGTGTATCCCTGCCCAGCTCTCTGGGTGCAGCAGGACGCACTGCAACCAAGCTAGTCCAAGCCACAACAAGCATTGGCCTTGCCAATACGTCTCGCCTTTGGGGCTTTATAAGTGTTTAGCCATGCAACAGTTGATGTTGCACCAAGGATATTGTGCTGCATATCTAAATACTTATAAGGTCCCAAAAGCAAGACCTATTGGCTATGCCAATGCAGAACCGCTTTCTAAACCCAAACAATCCCTGACAATAACTGACGGAGCAACCGTCAGCTCTGTTGTGTAAACACAACTATTGTTGCGTCAAGGGGCCAGTCCCCTCTGAACATTGGGCACCACCACATCCACCACCACTGCATCCACCACGTCCACCACCACCATGACAACCACCACCACGTCCACAATCACCACATCCACTACATCCACCCAAAACCACTATGTCCACCACATCCACCACCACCACCACATTCCCCTCCACTACCACCACGTCCACCACCCACCACCACCATGTCAACCACCACTACCACCACCACCACCAGCACTACCACCACCACAACGTCCACCACCACCACAACGTCCGCCACCACATCCACGACCACTACTTCCACAACCATATCCACCTCCACCACGTCCACCACCAGCACCATGTCCACCAGCACCACCATGTCCACCACCACCACCATGTCCACCACCATCACCATGTCCACCACCATCACCATGTCCACCTCCCACAATGTCCACCACCACCATGTCCACAACCACCATGTCCACCACCACCATGTCCACCACCACCACCACATCCACATCCACCACCACATCCACCACCACATCCACCACGTCCATGACCACCACATCTACCACCACCATGTCCACCACCACCATGTCCACCACCACCATGTCCACCACTACCATGTCCACCACCACCATGTCCACCACCACCATGTCCACCACCACCATGTCCACCACCACCATGTCCACCACCACCATGTCCACCACCACCACGTCCACCACCACCACGTCCACCACCACCACGTCCACCACCACCATGTCCACCACCACCACCACGCCCACCACCACCACGCCCACCACCACCACGACCACGTCTACCACCACCATGTCCACCACCACCACTACCACATAAACCATGTCCACCACCACCTCGTCCACGACCATCACCACCACCACATCCATCGCCACCATGTCCAAAACCACCACGTCCACCACCACCAGCACATCCACCACATCCACCCACCCCACCACATCCACCCACCCCCACCACATCCACCCACCCCCACCACATCCACCCACCCCCACATCCTACCACCCCCACATCCTACCACCACCACGTCTACCACCACCACCACGTCTACCACCACCACCACGTCTACCACCACCACCACGTCTACCACCACCACGTCTACCACCACCATGTCTACCACCACCACGTCTACCACCACCACGTCTACCACCACCACGTCTACCACCACCACGTCCACCACCACCACGTCCACCACCACCACGTCCACCACCACCACGTCCACCACCACCACGTCCACCACCACCACGTCCACCACCACCACGTCCACCACCACCACGTCCACCACCACCACGTCCACCACCACCACGTCCACCACCAACACGTCCACCACCAACACGTCCTCCACCAACACGTCCTCCACCAACACGTCCTCCATTATAATGTCCTCCATTATAATGTCCTCCACCATAATGTCCTCCACCATAATGTCCTCCACCATAATGTCCTCCACCTCCATGTCCTCCACCACCACGTCCACCACCACCACGTCCACCACCACCACGTCCACCACCACGTCCACAATCACAACCTCTACCACCACCACCTCTACCACCACCACCTCTACCACCACCACCTCTACCACCACCACCTCTACCACCACCACCTCTACCACCACCACCACCTCTACCACCACCACCACCTCTACCACCACCACCACCTCTACCACCACCACCACCTCTACCACCACCACCACAACCTCCACCACCACCACAACCTCCACCACCACCACAACCTCTACCACCACCACAACCTCCACCATTACTACATCCATTCCCACCATGTATACCACCACAATGTATACCACCACCAGGTCCACCACATCCACCACCACCACCACCACATCCACATCCACCACCACTATGTCCATGACCACCACCACCACATTCACGACCACCACCACCACCTTGTCCACCACCACCTTGTCCACCACCACCTTGTCCACCACCACCTTGTCCACCACCACCATGTGTACCACCACTACGTCCACCACCACCACACCCACCATCACCACGTCCACCACCGACATGTATACCTCCACCATGTACACCTCCACCACCAGTACCACCGCCACATCCACCACCACCACATCCACCAAGACCACTTCCACCACCAACATCACATCCACCACCACCACGTCCACCACCACCATGTCCACCACGTCCATCACCACCACGTCCATCACCACCACGTCCATCACCACCACGTCCATCACCACCACGTCCATCACCACCACGTCCATCACCACCACGTCCATCACCACCACATAGATCACCACCAAGTCCATCACCACCACATCCATCATGTCTAACACCACCACAACAGAATGTCTCTGCATTGCCAAGACTGAAGAAAAAAAGGCAGTCTTCTGGCATACAGCAGCATTTGACTAATTTATATGGTAAGTAAATCTCACAATCATTCCTTTAGGCATTAAAAAGACTTTCACAGCATCTGAATGTCCTCAGTACATTCCAATTGGGGCCTGTGCATGTATATAATCTCTGTAAAGATGGAAGTAATATGGATCACATTGTGTTGGTCAAGATAGTTAATAAAAGACTGACTGCTTCTAAGGCTACTAAAGCCTGATTTAGATCCCGGTGCTGGCAATGTTCCAGTCAAGGAAATTGCTGCTTTTGCGGCTGAAATGCACTATCTCAATTTACAACGATAGTGTTTCCTTCTCACGGAAGGAAGATCATTTAACATCTTCCCCTGCACTCTGTATGTTGGACTCTGATACTTAAGATGGATTGTTGGTAAGGATAATCAGTTTTTGTATCTCCATCCCACTTTCAAAAAAGCCCCAGTGCTTTGAGTGGTTCAGAGTCCTTTACCATACCCCCTCCAGCTTGCCTTGCAGTCATGAATACAGATAGTAAGTTACTGCATAACTTCTGATATCTTATCCTCCTGTGTGCTCAGCTTCCACAAGGACAATAGGACCAGAGGCGCTCTGACATCATAAAGCTAAAGCAAGATGTTGTCTGGCATTAGGGCAAATCTGTTGCCTAGCAAGCTGACATCATAAAGCTAAAGCAAGATGTTTTCTGAAGTGAGGGCCACTCTGTTGCCTAGCAAGCAGCAGGATACATTTATCTTGGTAATGAAAAGAGTAGCAGGGTAGACAGGATGCCCAAATGAGAACTAACCTGGTAAGATTAAAGAAATTAGGGCAATTTTTGAAGACTTATAAATTTGTAGGGAGGTAAGTTTGAGCATACGAGTCTCAACTTCACTATTGCTGAACTGGTAGGAATTGACTAAAATGATAATGGTGAACTTGCTATTCATAGCTTTTATAATTCCCATTAGCTGTCGCATAAACCTTCCTCGCTCAACTGATACCTGGCTTAATTACTACTGGTGTACCATATCCTTAACCAAATGAAGTGAGATGGGTACGCTGCCACTTGGCTGGCAAAAAGATCACTTTATCTTTATCCTAATGTACATGCTACAGTTGTTTAGAGAGTGATCGCAAATCAGGCATGGGATTCAGAAAAGTATGGGAGGTTAAAAACATAAATTTAGATTTTATTTTCTAACGTGCTATTGATTTTCACAACTATACAGACTCCAGAGAATTAATCTATTTACCCTTTATAAAAATCAAGATTTGTTGTACTTCTTATAGTAAATGTGCTAACAGTGGACTTTTCCATCTACAGATTATTATGAATGACCAGCAGTGGCAGTGTTTCACAACAGAATGTCTCTGCATTGCCGAGACTGAAGAAAAACAAAAAAGGCAGTCTACCGGCATACAGCATCTTTTGGCCAATTTAAACTGTAAGTAAATCTCACAATCATTCCTTTAGGCATTAAAAAGACTTTCACAGCATCTGAATGTCCTCAGGACATTCCAGTTGGGGCCTGTGCATGTATATCATCTCTGTAAAGATGGAAGTAATATGGATCACATTGTGTTGGTCAAGATAGTTAATAAAAGACTGACTGCTTCTAAGGCTACTAAAGCCTGATTTAGATCCCAGTGCTGGCAATGTTCCAGTCAAGGAAATTGCTTCCTTTGCGGCTGAAATGCACTATCTCAACTTACAACGATAGTGTTACATTCTCACGGAAGGAAGCTCATTTAACATCTTCCCCTCCACTCTGTATGTTAGACTCTAATACTTGAGATGGATTATTGGTAAGGATAATCTTTTTTTGTATCTCCAGTCCACTTTCGAAAAGGCCCCAGTGCTTTGAGTGGTTCAGAGTCCTTTACTATTCACCCTCCTGCTTGCCTTGCAGTCATGAATACAGATAGTAACTTACTGCATAACTTCTGATATCTCATCCGCCTGTGTGCTCAGCTTCCACAAGGACAATTGGACCAGAGGCGCTCTGATATCATAAAGCTAAAGCAAGATTTTGTCTGGCATGAGGGCAAATCTGTTGCCTAGCAAGCTGACATCATAAAGCTAAAGCAAGATGTCTGAAGTGAGGGCCACTCTGTTGCCTAGCAAGCAGCAGGATACATTTATCTTGGTAATGAAATGAGTAGCAGGGTAGACCAGATGCCCAAATGAGACCTAACCTGGTAAGATTAAAGAAATTAGGGCAATTTTTGGAGACTTATAAATTTGTAGGACGGTACGTTTGAGCATAAGGGTCTCAACTTCACTATTGCTGAACTGGTAGGAACTGCCTAAAATGATAATGGTGAACATGCTATTCATAGCTTTTATAATTCCCATTAACTGTAGCATAACACTTCCTCGCTCAACCGATCAGCTGGCTTAATTGTTACTGGTGTACCATATCCTTAACCAAATGAAGTGAGATGGGTACGCTGCCACTTGTCTGGCAAAAAGATCACTTTATCTATATCCTAATGTACATGCTACAGTTGTTTAGAGAGTGATCGCAAATCAGGCATGGGATTCAGAGAAGTATGGGAGGTTAAAAACATAAACTTAGATTTTATTTTCTAACGTGCTATTGATTTTCACAATTATACAGACTCCAGAGAATTAATCTATTTACCCTTTATAAAAATCAAGATTTGTTGTACTTCTTATAGTAAATGTGCTAACAGTGGACTTTTCCATCTGCAGATTATACTGAATGACCAGCAGTGGCAGTGTTTCACAGCAGAATGTCTCTGCATTGCCGAGATTGAAGAAAAAAAAAAAGGCAGTCTACCGGCATACAGCACCTTTTGACTAATTTAAACGGTAAGTAAATCTCACAATCATTTCTTTAGGCATTAAAAAGACTTTCACAGCATCTGAATGTCCTCACTACCTTCCAGTGGGGGCCTCTGCATGTATATAATTTCTGTCAAGATGGAAGTAATATGGATCACATTGTGTTGGTCAAGATAGTTAAAAAAAGACTGACTGCTTCCAAGGCTACTAAAGCCTGATTTAGATCCCGGTGCTGGCAATGTTCCAGTCAAGGAAATTGCTGCCTTTGCGGCTGAAATGCACTATTTCAATTTACAACGGTAGTTTTACATTCTCACGGAAGGAAGCTCATTTAACATCTTCCCCTGCACTCTGTATGTTAGACTCTAATACTTGAGATGGATTATTGGTAAGGATAATCTTTTTTTGTATCTCCAGTCCACTTTCGAAAAGGCCCCAGTGCTTTGAGTGGTTCAGAGTCCTTTACTATTCACCCTCCTGCTTGCCTTGCAGTCATGAATACAGATAGTAACTTACTGCATAACTTCTGATATCTCATCCGCCTGTGTGCTCAGCTTCCACAAGGACAATTGGACCAGAGGCGCTCTGATATCATAAAGCTAAAGCAAGATTTTGTCTGGCATGAGGGCAAATCTGTTGCCTAGCAAGCTGACATCATAAAGCTAAAGCAAGATGTCTGAAGTGAGGGCCACTCTGTTGCCTAGCAAGCAGCAGGATACATTTATATTGGTAATGAAATGAGTAGCAGGGTAGACCGGATGCCCAAATGAGACCTAACCTGGTAAGATTAAAGAAATTAGGGCAATTTTTGGAGACTTATAAATTTGTAGGACGGTACGTTTGAGCATAAGGGCCTCAACTTCACTATTGCTGAACTGGTAGGAACTGCCTAAAATGATAATGGTGAACATGCTATTCATAGCTTTTATAATTCCCATTAACTGTAGCATAACACTTCCTCGCTCAACCGATCAGCTGGCTTAATTGTTACTGGTGTACCATATCCTTAACCAAATGAAGTGAGATGGGTACGCTGCCACTTGGCTGGCAAAAAGATCACTTTATCTATATCCTAATGTACATGCTACAGTTGTTTAGAGAGTGATCGCAAATCAGGCATGGGATTCAGAGAAGTATGGGAGGTTAAAAACATAAACTTAGATTTTATTTTCTAACGTGCTATTGATTTTCACAATTATACAGACTCCAGAGAATTATTCTATTTACCCTTTATAAAAATCAAGATTTGTTGTACTTCTTATAGTAAATGTGCTAACAGTGGACTTTTCCATCTGCAGATTATACTGAATGACCAGCAGTGGCAGTGTTTCACAACAGAATGTCTCTGCATTGTGAGACTGAAGAAAAGAAAAAAAAGGCAGTCTTTTGGCATACAGCATCTTTTGACCAATTTTAACGGTAAGTAAATCTCACAATCATTCCTTCAGGCATTAAAAAGACTTTTACAGCATCTGAATGTCCTCAGTACATTCCAGTTGGGGCCTGTGCATGTATATAATCTCTGTAAAGATGGAAGTAATATGGATCACATTGTGTTGGTCAAGATAGTTAAAAAAAGACTGACTGCTTCCAAGGCTACTAAAGCCTGATTTAGATCCCGGTGCTGGCAATGTTCCAGTCAAGGAAATTGCTGCCTTTGCGGCTGAAATGCACTATTTCAATTTACAACGGTAGTTTTACATTCTCACGGAAGGAAGCTCATTAACATCTTCCCCTGCACTCTATATGTTTGACTCTGATACTTAAGATGGGTTGTTGGTAAGGATAATCTTTTTTTGTATCTCCAGTCCACTTTCAAAAAGGCCCCAGTCCTTTGAGTGGTTCAGAGTCCTTTACTATTCACCCTCCTGCTTGCCTTGCAGTCATGAATACAGATAGTAACTTACTGCATAACTTCTGATATCTCATCCTCCTGTGTGGTCAGCTTCCACAAGGACAATTAGACCAGAGGGGCTCTGATATCATAAAGCTAAAGCAAGATGTTGTCTGGCATGAGGGCAAATCTGTTGCCTAGCAAGCTGACATCATAAAGCTAAATCAAGATGTTGTCTGAAGTGAGAGCCACTCTGTTGCCTAGCAAGCAGCAGGATACATTTATCTTGGTAATGAAATGAGTAGCAGGGTAGACAGGATGCCCAAATGAGAACTAACCTGGTAGGATTAAAGAAATTAGGGCCATTTTTGGAGACTTATAAATTTGTAGGACGGTACGTTTGAGCATAAGGGTCTCAACTTCACTATTGCTGAACTGGTAGGAACTGCCTAAAATGATAATGGTGAACATGCTATTCATAGCTTTTATAATTCCCATTAACTGTAGCATAAAACTTCCTTGCTCAACTGATCAGCTGGCTTAATTGCTACCGGTGTACCATATCCTTAAGCAAATGAAGTGAGATGGGTACGCTGCCACTTGGCTGGCAAAAAGATCACTTTATCTATATCCTAATGTACATGCTACAGTTGTTTAGAGAGTGGTCGCAAATCAGGCATGGGATTCAGAGAAGTATGGGAGGTTAAAAACACAAATTTAGATTTGATTTTCGAACGTGCTGTTGATTTTCACAATTATACAGATTCCATAGAAATAATCTGTTTACCCTTTATAAAAATCAAGAATTTTTGTACTTCTTATAGTAAATGTGCTAACAGTGGACTTTTCCATCTACAGATTATACTGAATGACCAGCAGTGGCAGTGTTTCACAGCAGAATGTCTCTGCATTGCCGAGATTGAAGAAAAAAAAAAAGGCAGTCTACCGGCATACAGCACCTTTTGACTAATTTAAACGGTAAGTAAATCTCACAATCATTTCTTTAGGCATTAAAAAGACTTTCACAGCATCTGAATGTCCTCACTACCTTCCAGTGGGGGCCTCTGCATGTATATAATTTCTGTCAAGATGGAAGTAATATGGATCACATTGTGTTGGTCAAGATAGTTAAAAAAAGACTGACTGCTTCCAAGGCTACTAAAGCCTGATTTAGATCCCGGTGCTGGCAATGTTCCAGTCAAGGAAATTGCTGCCTTTGCGGCTGAAATGCACTATTTCAATTTACAACGGTAGTTTTACATTCTCACGGAAGGAAGCTCATTTAACATCTTCCCCTGCACTCTGTATGTTAGACTCTAATACTTGAGATGGATTATTGGTAAGGATAATCTTTTTTTGTATCTCCAGTCCACTTTCAAAAAGGCCCCAGTGCTTTGAGTGGTTCAGAGTCCTTTACTATTCACCCTCCTGCTTGCCTTGCAGTCATGAATACAGATAGTAACTTACTGCATAACTTCTGATATCTCATCCGCGTGTGTGCTCAGCTTCCACAAGGACAATTGGACCAGAGGCGCTCTGATATCATAAAGCTAAAGCAAGATTTTGTCTGGCATGAGGGCAAATCTGTTGCCTAGCAAGCTGACATCAAAAAGCTAAAGCAAGATGTCTGAAGTGAGGGCCACTCTGTTGCCTAGCAAGCAGCAGGATACATTTATCTTGGTAATGAAATGAGTAGCAGGGTAGACCGGATGCCCAAATGAGACCTAACCTGGTAAGATTAAAGAAATTAGGGCAATTTTTGGAGACTTATAAATTTGTAGGACGGTACGTTTGAGCATAAGGGTCTCAACTTCACTATTGCTGAACTGGTAGGAACTGCCTAAAATGATAATGGTGAACATGCTATTCATAGCTTTTATAATTCCCATTAACTGTAGCATAACACTTCCTCGCTCAACCGATCAGCTGGCTTAATTGTTACTGGTGTACCATATCCTTAACCAAATGAAGTGAGATGGGTACGCTGCCACTTGTCTGGCAAAAAGATCACTTTATCTATATCCTAATGTACATGCTACAGTTGTTTAGAGAGTGATCGCAAATCAGGCATGGGATTCAGAGAAGTATGGGAGGTTAAAAACATAAACTTAGATTTTATTTTCTAACGTGCTATTGATTTTCACAATTATACAGACTCCAGAGAATTATTCTATTTACCCTTTATAAAAATCAAGATTTGTTGTACTTCTTATAGTAAATGTGCTAACAGTGGACTTTTCCATCTGCAGATTATACTGAATGACCAGCAGTGGCAGTGTTTCACAACAGAATGTCTCAGCATTGCCGAGACTGAAGAAAAGAAAAAAAAGGCAGTCTTTTGGCATACAGCATCTTTTGACCAATTTTAACGGTAAGTAAATCTCACAATCATTCCTTCAGGCATTAAAAAGACTTTTACAGCATCCGAATGTCCTCAGTACATTCCAGTTGGGGCCTGTGCATGTATATAATCTCTGTAAAGATGGAAGTAATATGGATCACATTGTGTTGGCCAAGATAGTTAATAAAAGACTGACTGCTTCTAAGGCTACTAAAGCCTGATTTAGATCCCGGTGCTGGCAATGTTCCAGTCAAGGAAATTGCTGCCTTTTCGGCTGAAATGCACTATCTCATTTTACAACGATCGTGTTACATTCTCACGGAAGGAAGCTCATTAACATCTTCCCCTGCACTCTATATGTTTGACTCTGATACTTAAGATGGATTGTTGGTAAGGATAATCTTTTTTTGTATCTCCAGTCCACTTTCAAAAAGGCCCCAGTGCTTTGAGTGGTTCAGAGTCCTTTACTATTCACCCTCCTGCTTGCCTTGCAGTCATGAATACAGATAGTAACTTACTGCATAACTTCTGATATCTCATCCTCCTGTGTGGTCAGCTTCCACAAGGACAATTGGACCAGAGGGGCTCTGATATCATAAAGCTAAAGCAAGATGTTGTCTGGCATGAGGGCAAATCTGTTGCCTAGCAAGCTGACATCCTAAAACTAAATCAAGATGTTGTCTGAAGTGAGAGCCACTCTGTTGCCTAGCAAGCAGCAGGATACATTTATCTTGGTAATGAAATGAGTAGCAGGGTAGACAGGATGCCCAAATGAGAACTAACCTGGTAGGATTAAAGAAATTAGGGCCATTTTTGGAGACTTATAAATTTGTAGGACGGTACGTTTGAGCATAAGGGTCTCAACTTCACTATTGCTGAACTGGTAGGAACTGCCTAAAATGATAATGGTGAACATGCTATTCATAGCTTTTATAATTCCCATTAACTGTAGCATAAAACTTCCTTGCTCAACTGATCAGCTGGCTTAATTGCTACCGGTGTACCATATCCTTAAGCAAATGAAGTGAGATGGGTACGCTGCCACTTGGCTGGCAAAAAGATCACTATCTATATCCTAATGTACATGCTACAGTTGTTTAGAGAGTGATCGCAAATCAGGCATGGGATTCAGAGAAGTATGGGTGGTTAAAAACACAAATTTAGATTTGATTTTCGAACGTGCTGTTGATTTTCACAATTATACAGACTCCATAGAAATAATCTGTTTACCCTTTATAAAAATCAAGATTTGTTGTACTTCTTATTGTAAATGTGCTAACAGTGGACTTTTCCATATGCAGATTATACTGAATGACCAGCAGTGGCAGTGTTTCACAACAGAATGTCTCTGCATTGCCGAGACTGAAGAAAAAAAAAGGCAGTCTACTGGCATACAGCATCTTTTGACCAATTTAAACGGTGAGTAAATCTCACAATCATTCCTTTAGGCATTAAAAAGACTTTCACAGCATCTGAATGTCCTCACTACCTTCCAGTGGGGGCCTGTGCATGTATATAATTTCTGTCAAGATGGAAGTAATATGGATCAAATTGTGTTGGTCAAGATAGTTAATAAAAGACTGACTGCTTCTAAGGCTACTAAAGCCTGATTTAGATCCCGGTGCTGGCAATGTTCCATCAAGGAAATTGCTGCCTTTGCGGCTGAAATGCACTATCTCAATTTACAACGATGTGTTACATTCTCACGGAAGGAAGCTCATTTAACATCTTCCCCTGCACTCTGTATGTTGGACTCTTATACGCAAGATGGATTGTTGGTAAGGATAATCTTTTTTTGTATCTCCAGTCCACTTTCAAAAAAGCCCCAGTGCTTTGAGTGGTTCAGAGTCCTTTACTATTCACCTGTAGCAGGGTTTCCGTTCTCCCACAGAACTGTGCATAGAGATCTAGAACCTCAGTGAATTAGGGTGACCCAAAACCCACCTTAGTATCCAAAATCCCCTTACCGAACTAGCTACAGTGTCTCATTGGTCATAACAAACTCCCAATGACTTAGAGAAACCAGAACATGAACTTAGGTTACCTCAGGTATCGTGGAACACATGAACACTCTTTCGCTCTATAATCATTTCAAACCAGACGGGGAGTAAAAGAAGACACATGCAAGTTTGAAATATTTATTTTTCAATGCAAGGTTCTTAAACGCAGTATCTTATATAATACCAGAATACATATTATAAAAATCAGAGTTATCAGCATAGTCACTAATCCATAGTAAGCAAACGGTGATAGCATGTTATAATGCAAAATTCAATAGAAATCTGTATCACCTATATTTCGCGCACCCTATTTAGCATACTATATTATATCTAAGAAGGTCTCAGTTGGGTTTTAGCAGGGCGGGCCCATACCTCTAAATGTCAGTAGGAGAAGATCACATCATCAGCTACCAGCTCTCTGCATGCGAAGCACCATCAAGTGTGTTTTTGAATTATCAGTAACTCTATCTTAAACCCGCTTAGAGCCCAATGTTGGCAGCAACTGTATTTGTATTATGTCTAGTGGTGCGAGGATCAGATCTCCCAGCAACCTTGTGTTAGGTTATTCTTAGAGGGTTCCGCACTCACTGTTCAGACAGTGTACCAAGCACAACTGATATCAGAGCAATAACATATTATTCTCAAATAAATCACATCTTTCGTCTAGTTTGAAAGCTACAATAACAATTATGTGTCGTGTGCAAACTAAAGCCAAAGGAAAATATGTCGTTTAAACACTTAATAAACTCATGCTAACTTAACACAGTATATAGAAAAGCAGCATCTATATGACACCCCCCCCAATGATCCGAGGACGGTCAAAATTCACAAGCCAATATCAGAATAAAGGCATACCATGAAAGCAGAGTTGAACAATATTGAGCCAAGCTAAAAAATGTATATAAAAATATGTACGAATGCCTATAGTGGCCAAATAAAAATGTAATAAAAGTCTTGAACTTGAGGCCAAATATAAAATCATAGGCCTTGATCATTAAATTTAAATGTTCGTAAGTAAAAGAGGCACCATTCAGAATTACTAAAGAGTCACGTGCCATTATAATAAAAGTCTCCAAAGCAACTCATGGGTGGATAGAATATGCAAAATAGGTAGCAACAGCTTCCAACATGAAATCACTGTCCTCATCCGAAAACAGTTCAGCCATCCAATTAAGTAATGGGAAAGAAAATACGTGCTCCTCCAGCACCGGACCCTCTAGCAACATCAGAGGACAACTCGGTGGGTTCTCAAGAACGCTATGTGCCAGAAACTCATGCGCCGCTGCGGGTATGTCCCACTGACCCATTAGTCCATGCATCGCTGCCAAGGCCATAATCCTTTCGCCCGAACAAACCAACTCGTGAGCAACTACGGGGCCCATCAGGTGATTAAAATCGACGTCAGGAGATAACGGCAAGCAGAGACACAAATCAATGGCCCAGTCAAAATCGCAGCTCAGGCAATGAAGCACAGGCTGGACACATGTGAAATAGGAAAATCGAAACGATAATCCAAATGCCGTGCTTAAAGTCGCAAGCAGCAGGGTGCCATAGTAATCAAGCATCCGGTTGCGAAACAGTGTCAGAAGGGACTGAGCGGCTTCTTGCGCAGGATGGGCATCCATGTTTTAGGAAGCAGAATAATATCAAAATGCCTGCAGCTAAAGCCATCAAAACAGGGAATATTCCAAACCGATTTGAAAATATAGAATGGAAGAAAGCGGGGATGACACCAAAAATCTTTTCAAATGTAGTCACAAGACCACTGCTAACCAATTTAAAAAAATTAGCTAAGCCAGGCGTGGAGGAGGCATTAAAGATTTGATGAACTAATTCGCAGAAATGAAACGGCAAGTCAGTATTTAAAAGTGCCTGCACCTCTGTGCGTGTGTTAGCTATGTGACGGACATAAGTTTCACGGGCCGAGCTCAGGGCCATTTCCTTTTGAGACAAAAGAGCCCTTATTCTGCTCATGCCATTGAACTCCGCTTTCAAGGTTGGGATGCGCGGCCAGATGGAAACATCTGAATTCCCATGCATGGGTGGATATAGAACATTTTTGCAACACACCACACGTTCTGATACAGTAACCACATAAGCGATACCGACCATTAACCCACAACATTCCTCGTTATTCAAAAGTAAATAACTCCCGTTTGTCAACAATGTAAATGTGGGAACTATTGCTGGAACCGGCATGCCTTTTAAAACACAGGCTAAATTAGGCCGGTCCTGATTACAAGAACCATGCAACTGGATGTGCCTGCATATCAGTGAACGGTCAGGCGACTGTGTGCATTCTTCACCATTCAAATGCACTTCCTTTCCATCCTTTAGACATCTGTACGTGTATGGTAAAGACCATGCCTCATGGAGGAAAGCACTGCCTAGTGGTTCATATCGCCCTATTGCAATATACCGCATACAATTAGTAAATTTGTACAAAGCAAATGGTAACGTAATAACTCCATGGATAAGCCATGTTGCAGCAGCTGCCTCAGCTACAGAAAAGGGCAAAGATTCTAACTTTTCAATGTGTAACATAGAAAATGATGCATCTCGCATGGAAAGCATGCGCTGCTGGTCAGTCAAATTAAACGGGGCAAATAGGGAGGACACGTTCATTTAACTCCTGGGCACGCGGCCCGCCTTAAGAGTCTGTAGTGTCCACGCAAACTGCATCACAGAACGCAATTGATTTTGACCATGGTACAATACAGACACCTCATCATTCACAATGTCAACTACAGAAGACACAATATTATTCAACGTGTAAATTCGGGAAGAAAGCATGTTAATACTGTTATCGACAACTGCAAGCACTTTTTCCAAATTTGCCTGGTCAATCGCCCGTAGGCGCTTAGCAGCCTCAATTTGTGAAAATTTCCAAATTTCATTGTAAACCACATAAATCCACCGTTTAGACCTACCATTAGCCGGGCCTTTTATAAAATCATTTAAATCCACATTATCATTTAGCTGAGACAGATGTAGTTTAACTGCAACTAACGTGGAATGTTGTAACCAATTCTGACACAGTTTCTCCACAGAGTAAGTAGTGACAGTATAATCAGTTTCAAAACAGGGATCAGGTCTGACTTGTGTGAACCCTTCAGCCAAGCCCAAAAAACGACGTTGGCAAGAATCAGCACTTATATGCCACATCAGCCAACCCTTCGGATCCAAACTGGATACATTAAAGGATGAATTGTGCAATAGAGTTTGCAACTCACGAATGGACAATTCAGTATAATTACCCCATCCTGAATATTCTTCCAATTTGGGGATGATTGGTGTATTTAATTTTTTAGAAGTCGCCAATCCAAAGCATGTTGTTTGGGAAATAGTAGAATTTAGAAACAACATGTGATTCGGGATGAGACATGCACGGTGCAAAGCCTCAGTGCCTTGTACCTGCCAATCTTTGGTACCCCAAACCGATTTAAGGTCAATTGTTCCTTTCCATAACTCGTAGCCATCTACAGCTAACTTGTCTAGAAAGGACTTAGAATACAGCAATTTTGTATCGGTAAGTCTAACTTTGGACATGGACTTTTGTGTCATTTTGAAATAAAATGACTCCGGATTTGATTGATTAAATTATGTAAAATAAGTGTAGTTTTTCAGAAATGTATTTGAGCTGCCTCTCAATGGAGCTGGGCAATGTTCCCACTGTGTGTAATTTACAGCAACCCTCCTGGAATTTTTCTTATGTAGAAAAGGATTACCATAATGTTGGAAGCAAAACAAATCACCATAATTATTAGAATCTAAGTATAAATCCTCAGCATCAAAGGCAGCATAGTATTTCAAATCAGAGAATAATGCTTCTACGGCCTGAATATCACAATCATCAGAACGTATACTTTGTTTAATTACATCCCCCATGTTTACTCTAAGCACATTTGGAACATTAATCACTTCAGTGGGGCCATGTATTTGAAATCTAACCGCATCCCACCCAATCCCATCAAGGACAGGCCAAGCAGTAATGTTGACTGTATTCAAGTCTCGTTTCAGTCTGTGTGCTGAATGTGAAGAGGAAAGAGGGGCCAATGTTCCATTAAGGTACCGAATTCCTGTTCTTTCTTTGACATAGTGGCCATCGATCAGGCGGAAAAAATAAAACACAAAACCAATTGACATAAAAAGATAAAATGAAAATAGAATCAACCAAATGTATGTCCAAGGGGGAATTAAAAAATGTTTTTTAAGTAAAGTGGCATATTTTGCAATAGTTGAGGGTTTCTTTGAATGTTCCGAAACAGAGTCAAAAGAGAATCTGGACTGGTCGGCCAAACGAGTCTGCAAATCTGGCATTGATAAATCAGTTGGATAGGTGTAGTTCAGCTCATCAATGTTAGTAACAGGAATAGTATTTAATAAAGGACTGGAAATAGCAGGCATCTCGAGGGACACCTCCGGTTCTGCACCAGAAGTAATAGCCAGTACAGAGTGCCTCACCATGGAAGGACAGGATACAGCCGGTGTCATGCTATGAAGAATCGGCCACCCTGTGTGTCTTGACATTGTCAATTGAGATAAATCTGTTTTCCTTACGACCTGGAAGTGGTGGTAATATGAATGTTCTCGTGCCCTTCACTCCAAGAACTCGAACCGGTGCACAATATGAGGGACCAAACTCTTTCTTGTTATCGATCTTCTCTCGAACCAGTTCTCCAACTTGGGGTAGCCAGCCAACTACCGGGATCTGCAACGCATCATCAGAAGTGGAGGGCAAATGTTCCTTAGCTAGACTGTCTCTGGTCTTTTGTAGATCCTGTGAAACATTGCAATGTTCATCTACGTCAAAGGCCGCTGCCTGGGCTTTGCAATCTAGACTGTCGAGGCCAGGGACATACATCTTGATACCAAAGAGCATTTCGTATGGGGTCCGCCCACCCAGAGACCTTCTAGGGAGATTATTAAGCGCACGCTGCATGCCATTGAGGTGGGCCAACCAGTTTCTGACAGTGCCTATAACTCGAGCTGTCAAAAATTGCTTTAAGTCACGGTTCATTCGTTCCACTACACTGTTACCCTCAGGTCTGTACGGAGACGAAAACTTGACTTGGACCCCCAATGAAACCATAGCATCCTTATACGCCTTAGAGGCGAAAGCCGGACCCTGATCCGAATGGAAGGTACCACAGGCAAAAATCCCTACAAAGACTCGCAAATCCTTACTAACAGTCCGTGAATCAGCGCTCCGATGGGGCCATACCCACACAAAGCGTGTGCATTAATCAACTGCTACTAAGATGTATTCATACGCAGTATCAGAAGAAAAAGGACCGCAGTGATCTAAATAAATGCACCCCAGTGGTTTATTAGAAATGTACAACTGTATCCGAGGCGGACGCGCAGCAGTCGAAGGCTTAATCTGCTGGCAAATGTCACATTGAAGGACATAATCGCGCGTCTGTTTGTACAGTCCCCGCTACCAGAACCTCTGTTGTAGCTGTGTTACAGTGGCTGAGACGCCCGCATGCGCAGACGCCACACCATTATGAGCCGCTGTAAGCAAAGTAGCCCTGCGATCCGAGTTGGGAATTAAACGTTCGCCAACATCAGGAATTTTCACATAAGGAACCTTATCGGGACTTAAGTGGTATGTGTACTTCAAAGGGAACCCCGCAGGATATTTACCTCCCTTCTCTGTGGCAGCAACAGCTGCCAAGATGTCATCATCAATCTTACTTTTGGACCGCGTGACTGCTGCAACTAAGTATTTTGATACTGCTGACTTCGCTGCTTCATCAGCAAGCAAATTACCGACAGCGTGGACTCCCACGCTCTGATGGCCAAGAGTATGAATCACAAACACAAGTGGCAACTTTTCTTTAAGTTCCGCCACTCGGACACAGATCATTTTATGTTTTATTGTGCTACCTTTGGAATCACAAAATTCATTCTGAATCCAAAAGAACAAGTTTTCATTGTAAGACTGGACACAGTAGTAAGAGTCACTTACGATCAAAGTCGTCACACTAGGATCTGCATACTCCAATGCAAGCATCAGAGCACGAAGCTCTGCTAATTGTGCGGTGCAGTCCCCAAACGTCTGCGTGTGCACGACACTGGACTTGAACTCATCGTTCACCATGGCACCGACCACAATGGCGCAAGCGGAAACGTAGGCATGTTTAGAGCCATGCGCAACCTGCGCCGAACCATCAGTGTAAATGATGCAATGGAAATCCTCCAACGGCCGCATTGCTAAAGGAGCAGGATGAACAAATTCATACTGTAAATATTCCTGCGACCGTAAAGTGGCGTCAAAAATAAACGTGACATCCTGGGATGTCAAGGATGCAGCCCATTGAATCCACCTAGGGTGCAAAGCTTTGGAATTTGGTACACTGGCTTTCGTAACTGCCTCCAAGGCAGGACACGGGGTAACAACCAACATGCGTTTTCCCTGTGACAGGGCACGTTCCTTGAGAATTTCCATCTGCACAGCCGTCAAAACTGTATACACAGTGGAAAAGCGCATTTCAGCCGAAGTGTACAAGTGTGAATTGTAAGCCATAGGTACTGTATCTCCTTCATTAAAAGTTAGGTACGTGAAACCCACCGTCCCAGGGACAATTCTGATCACCAGGTTGGTCTGATTATCACGAGTCTGTAAATATTCAGAAGCGAGCAAATCAGCTTGCAAAGACTGCAGAATAGCTGAATGCTCAGGCAGCCAGCATGATTTGGAAAAAGATGGCTGTATCAAAGCATACAAAGGCTTGATACGCTGGGCATATTCTGGAATGTCTGTTCTCCCGAAATTCAAAAAGCCCAGTAAAGCTTGTAATTTTTTCAGTGTTGTCGGAGCGCGCAACTGTGCGCATTTCTCCAGGAAGTGAGGAGCCAAGCCTTTTCCTTCATTGTTCAGTTCATAGCCTAGAAACAACACTGTGTACTCTGCAATGTGCGACTTTGCAAAGTTAAATTTGTAACCCATGTCTACAAAGTTACAAATAATACTGTTCACTCGACGCAGATGCTACCAAAGTTCGTCGTCTGTGAGATAGATATCATCCACATAGGAACAAGCATCTGGGTCGACCCTCTCCAACAGAGAGACAATGCGGGCAGAAAATACTCCAGGACTATTCTTATAGCCCATTGGGAGACGCCGAAACATTTTTTGGACACCGCCGCATGTGAAAGAAGTCCATTGGGAACTTAGACCGTCCAATGAATGGGCATAAAAACCATTGGAAATGTCAAGCGTGGTTTTGAACCGCTTACGCACAAGACTATTTACAAGGGCAGAGCTGTGAGTATTCTGTACTGCACAGTTACGGCAATGCGAGTTTAAATGCCGGTAATCCAAAACCAAACGATAAGAGCCGTCCTGCTTGTTTACAGTAAAAAGGGGGTTATTCATCGGTGACACACATGTTTCAATTACACCTTGATATTCCAATTGTTCAAGGATCGCTGCGACAGAAGCTTTGGCTTCACGTCGTATGGGATATTGAGGTTGAGGCTGCGGCTGAGACTGTAAAGGAATCTCGTGGCTTGGGGACAATTTATCCCAGCCACACTGATTGCGGTACACAGCCGGTGCAAGCGCCAGAGCCCACTCTTCTGCAAAGTGCAGCACTTCCACTCTCAAAACAGTGTTCGCGAAACTGGGGAGGATTACCTCCTCCCCTCTCGGAGCAGCGAGCACAAAAGGTGGGGGCCAGTCAGCCTCCGAAAGCAAAATGTCATACGTAGATGAAAGATTTTCCCAAAATACCCCTTTTATGGTACGCTGTATGTCACCTTCAAATAACAGGACAATTTCAAAAAGTCTATCAGGGGGAGCAACTCTTGTATCAGCTGTTTCAATCACAACATAAGTGTCAGTCGCTGTCACCTTCAGTAGTGGACGGAGGGCCTCTCTCACTATGGTAATCTCCGCCGCGCTGTCCAGCAAGGTCAGAGCCCACGTCAGATTCCAAAGCCGCGTTCTCACAATCTGGGGCATATCGATGCGCCGTTAAGGCTGCGACTTTTTTCTTGGCAAACTGCGGTCTCTGAGGCGTAGAGCCCTCCTGCTTGTCTGCACCGTTGCGCGGGCGGGGCTGACCACGTCCTTGCTGGCCACCCCGGCCCCTGCCGCCCCCTCCACCACCGGTTGACGGAGCCGATAAGTGCTGAAAGGAACGAGGAGAGCGTTGGTCAGAAGCCTGAAACCGATCAGGAGATTTAATCATCGCGCGGTCGCGCAAATCATAAACACGTTCCGACTGAGCAGGCAAGGGAAACGCAGGGCGAGATGTCTGAGCCTGTTGTTGCTGTTGCTTACCCTGATTCTGTTTTTTAGGCCAATTTTGTTTTTTATTGGTATTGGGTTGAACCGCCGCTGCCGAAGTCTGTCGCTGGGGCTGCTTCTTCTCTTTATCAGAAAAAGGCTTAAGACCCTTGGCATTGCGGCCAACCGTTTTATAAGCCGCCAAAATTATCCTCGCTAACTGTCGGGGTTTCTCGGGTTCGGGAACCACCTTTAACGCGTTAGCAACCTGAAAGTTCACTGCATCTCCCTTGACATTTGCAAGGATCAGATCGCAAACCACATCAAAGGTGCCACACAGCCGCATACCCAATTGAACCGCAGACTCCGGTCCGTGGTCATCTTGAACACGTTTAAGGACCGTAGACAGA
This sequence comes from Lissotriton vulgaris, assembly GCF_964263255.1. NCBI lineage: Eukaryota > Metazoa > Chordata > Amphibia > Caudata > Salamandridae > Lissotriton > Lissotriton vulgaris. Next base: position 1,084,381,437 of record NC_141694.1, on the reverse strand, counting down.
TTGGACATAGACGGGGTGCCATAGCACCTCGAATAGACCGCTGCAAAAGTCTTACCCCAAGACTCACAGTCACAGAGCTCAGGGGCTAAATCCTTCGGCAAGCTAAGCGTTAGAATCCGGTGTTTTTCACCAGGAGTCGTATTCGGAAATACCGCTTCCTGCTGGTCAAATTTCTCGGCAAGCCAGAAAGGAAAATCATCCTTATCTTGGGGCTTTTTGCCCATAATGGAATTTACCATGACAGGACTGATTTTCAAACTAGTCTGCCCTGCCGGAAGGGCTGCACCTCTAGGGGCTGCGCCTTGAACATTACGACTCGTGTAATGTACAAGGGCTCAAATCACGGCAATAGCGACTACATGAAGTCGCCTAAGTTCACCTAAGTTACAAGTCGCGTGATTATGGTGAGGAGTAAATCCAGCCAATGCGGGCCAATTTGCGCCCGGAATGGACAAAGGACCTAATCTCGGAGCGGTTAAAGAGTGGGGTAGGGCGCCACCAAACCAAACTCCATGCTGCCAAACATCAATAGGTATTTCCTGTGCTCTGTACGGAGCATATTCAGCAGGTACAGGTGACGCAGTGTACGAGTGGAACACACCAGAGTTTGCGTCCACTGCCGGAAATGTCACCCACGAATAAAACAGTTCGTAAGGGTAAGCATATTCCGCACTCACCACCAGAATCACAGCCAAGCCTTCCACAGGAACATCATAAGCCCGCAAATGATCACGCACCGCAATGCGACTATGCTGCGGGATGTCCACGGCTTGCGCCATGACAGCACAGGAACGTGAAAAAACAAAGATTACTTTGTAGCACAACTGGGTAGTAATTCAAGGAAACCGTTTTAGATAGATTCAAGCTTGAAAAGACATATTTCAAAAATAGGTAGGTTTTTCCGACACCACCGTTTTCCGGAAACGGGAATGAAGGGGTTAAGGTTTGAATGATATACTACTCGAGTGTCATGATATAAGGCCAACAACGTATGGGCGCCATGAAGCAGGGTTTCCGTTCTCCCACAGAACTGTGCATAGAGATCTAGAACCTCGGTGAATTAGGGTGACCCAAAACCCACCTTAGTATCCAAAATCTCCTTACCGAACTAGCTACAGTGTCTCATTGGTCATAACAAACTCCCAATGACTTAGACAAACCAGAACATGAACTTAGGTTACCTCAGGTATCGTGGAACACTCTTTCGCTCTATAATCATTTCAAACCAGAATGGGGAGTAAAAGAAGACACGTGCAAGTTTGAAATATTTCTTTTTCAATGCAAGGTTCTTAAACGCAGTATCTTATATAATACCAGAATACATATTATGAAAATCAGAGTTATCAGCATAGTCACTAATCCATAGTAAGCAAACGGTGATAGCATGTTATAATGCAAAATTCAATAGAAATCTGTATCACCTATATTTCGCGCACCCTATTTAGCATACTATATTATATCTAAGAAGGTCTCAGTTGGGTTTTAGCAGGGCGGGCCCATACCTCTAAATGTCAATAGGAGAAGATCACATCATCAGCTACCAGCTCTCTGCGTGCGAAGCACCATCAAGTGTGTTTTTGCATTCTCAGTAACTCTATCTTAAACCCGCTTAGAGCCCAATGTTGGCAGCAACTGTATTTGTGTTATGTCTAGTGGTGCGAGGATCAGAGCTCCCAGCAACCTTGTGTTAGGTTATTCTTAGAGGGTTCTGCACTCACTGTTCAGACAGTGTACCAAGCACGACTGATATCAGAGCAATAACATATTATTCTCAAATAAATCACATGTTTCGTCTAGGTTGAAAGCTACAATAACAATGATGTGTTGTGTGCAAACTAAAGCCAAAGGAAAATATGTTGTTTAAACACTTAATAAACTCATGCTAACTTAACACAGTATATAGAAAAGCAGCATCTATATGACACACCCTCCTGCTTGCCTTGCAGTCATGAATACAGATAGTAACTTACTGCATAACTTCTGATATCTCATCCTCCTGTGTGGTCAGCTTCCACAAGGACAGTTGGACCAGAGGCGCTCTGATATCATAAAGCTAAAGCAAGATGTTGTCTGGCATTAGGGCAAATCTGTTGCCTAGCAAGCTGACATCATAAAGCTAAAGCAAGATGTTGTCTGAAGTGAGGGCCACTCTGTTGCCTAGCAAGCAGCAGGATACATTTATCTTGGTAATGAAATGAGTAGCTGGGTAGACAGGATGCCCACATGAGAACTAACCTGGTAAGATTAAAGAAATTAGGGCAATTTTTTTAGACTTATAAATTTGTAGGACGGTACGTTTGAGCATAAGATTCTCAACTTCACTATTGCTGAACTGTTAGGAATTGCCTAAATGATAATGGTGAACATGCTATTCATAGCTTTTATAATTTCCATTAACTGTAGCATAAAACCTCCTCGCTCAACTGATCAGCTGGCTTAATTGCTACTGGTGTACCATATCCTTAAGCAAATGAAGTGAGATGGGTACGCTGCCACTTGGCTGGCAAAAAGATCACTTTATCTATATCCTATTGTACATGCTACAGTTGTTTAGAGAGTGATCGCAAATCAGGCATGGGATTCAGAGAAGTATGGGAGGTTAAAAACATACATTTAGATTGTATTTTCTAACGTGCTGTTGATTTTTACAATTATACAGACTCCAGAGAATTAATCTATTTACCCTTTATAAAAATCAAAATTTGCTGTACTTCTTATAGTAAATGTGCTAACAGTGGACTTTTCCATATGCAGATTATACTGAATGACCAGCAGTGGCAGTGTTTCACAACAGAATGTCTCTGCATTGCCGAGACTGAAGAAAAAAAAAGGCAGTCTACCGGCATAGAGCATCTTTTGACCAATTTAAACGGTAAGTAAATCTCACAATCATTCCTTTAGGCATTAAAAAGACTTTCACAGCATCTGAATGTCCTCACTACCTTCCAGTGGGGGCCTGTGCATGTATATAATTTCTGTCAAGATGGAAGTAATATGGATCACATTGTGTTGGTCAAGATAGTTAATAAAAGACTGACTGCTTCTAAGGCTACTAAAGCCTGATTTAGATCCCGGTGCTGGCAGTGTTCCAGTCAAGGAAATTGCTGCCTTTGCGGCTGAAATGCACTATCTCAATTTACAACGATAGTGTTACATTCTCACAGAAGGAAGCTCATTTAACGTCTTCCCCTGCACTCTGTATGTTGGAAATGATACTTAAGATGGATTGTTGGTAAGGATAATCTTTTTTTGTATCTCCAGTCCACTTTCAAAAAAGCCCCAGTGCTTTGAGTGGTTCAGAGTCCTTTACTATTCACCCTCCTGCTTGCCTTGCAGTCATGAATACAGATAGTAACTTACTGCATAACTTCTGATATCTCATCCTCCTGTGTGGTCAGCTTCCATAAGGACAGTTGGACCAGAGGCGCTCTGATATCATAAAGCTAAAGCAAGATGTTGTCTGGCATGAGGGCAAATCTGTTGCCTAGCAAGCTGACATCATAAAGCTAAAGCAAGATGTTGTCTGAAGTGAGGGCCACTCTGTTGCCTAGCAAGCAGCAGGATACATTTATCTTGGTAATGAAATGAGTAGCAGGGTAGACAGGATGCCCAAATGAGAACTAGCCTGGTAAGATTAAAGAAATTAGGGCAATTTTTTGAGACTTATAAATTTGTACGACGGTACGTTTGAGCATAAGGGTCTCAACTTCACTATTGCTGAACTGGTAGGAATTGCCTAAAATGATAATGGTGAACATGCTATTCATAGCTTTTATAATTACCATTAACTGTAGCAGAAAACTTCCTCGCTCAACTGATCAGCTGGCTTAATTGCTACTGGTGTACCATATCCTTAAGCAAATGAAGTGAGAAGGGTACGCTGCCACTTGGCTGGCAAAAAGATCACTTTATCTATATCCTAATGTACATGCAACAGTTGTTTAGAGAGTGATCGCAAATCAGGCATGGCATTCAGAGAAGTATGGGAGGTTAAAAACATAGATTTAGATTTTATTTTCTAACGTGCTGTTGATTTTCACAATTATACAGACTCCAGAGAATTAATCTATTTACCCTTTATAAAAATCAAGATTTTTTTACTACTTATAGTAAATGTGCTAACAGTGGACTTTTCCATCTGCAGATTGTACTGAATGACCAGCAGTGGCAGTGTTTCACAGCAGAATGTCTCTGCATTGCCGAGACTGAAGAAAAGAAAAAAAAGGCAGTCTTCCGGCATACAGCATATTTTGACCAATTTAAACGGTATGTAAATCTCACAATCATTCCTTTAGGCATTAAAAAGACTTTCACAGCATCTGAATGTCCTCTCTACCTTCCAGTAGGGGCCTGTGCATGTATATAATTCTGTCAAGATGGAAGTAATATGGATCACATTGTGTTGGTCAAGATAGTTAATAAAAGACTGACTGCTTCTAAGGCTACTAAAGCCTGATTTAGTTCCCGGTGCTGGCAATGTTCCAGTCAAGGAAATTGCTGCCTTTGCGGCTGAAATGCACTATCTCAATTTACAACGATAGTGTTACATTCTCACGGAAGGAAGCTCATTTAACATCTTCCCCTGCACTCTGTATGTTGGACTCTGATACTTGAGATGGATTGTTGGTAAGGATAATCTTTTTTTGTATCTCCAGTTCACTTTCAAAAAGGCCCCAGTGCTTTGAGTGGTTCAGAGTCCTTTACTATTCACCCTCCTGCTTGCCTTGCAGTCATGAATACAGATAGTAACTTACTGCATAACTTCTGATATCTCGTCCTCCTGTGTGGTCCGCTTCCACAAGGACAATTGGACCAGAGGAGCTCTGATATCATAAAGCTAAAGCAAGATGTTGTCTGAAGTGAGGGCCACTCTGTTGCCTAGCAAGCAGCAGGATACATTTATCTTGGTAATGAAATGAGTAGCAGGGTAGACAGGATGCCCAAATGAAAACTAACCTGGTAAGATTTAAAGAAATTAGGGCAATTTTTGGAGATTTATAAATTTGTAGGACGGTACGTTTGAGCATAAGGGTCTCAACTTCACTATTGCTGAACTGGTAGGAACTGCCTAAAATGATAATGGTGAACATGCTATTCATAGCTTTTATAATTCCCATTACTGTCGCATAAAACTTCCTCGCTCAACTGATCAGCTGGCTTAATTGCTACTGGTGTACCTTAGCCTTAAGCAAATGAAGTGAGATGGGTACGCTGCCACTTGGCTGGCAAAAAGATCACTTTATCTATATCCTAATGTACATGCTACAGTTGTTTAGAGAGTGATCGCAAATCAGGCATGGGAGTCAGAGAAGTATGGGAGGTAAAAAACATAAATTTAGATTTTATTTTCTAACGTGCTATTGATTTTCACAATTATACAGACTCCAGAGAATTAATCTATGTACCCTTTATAAAAATCAAGATTTGTTGTACTTATAGTAAATGTGCTAACAGTGGACTTTTCCATCTGCAGATTATACTGAATGACCAGCAGTGGCAGTGTTTCACAACAGAATGTCTCTGCTTTGCCGAGACTGAAGAAATGAAAAAAAGGCAGTCTTCCGGCATACAGCATCTTTTGACCAATTTTAACGGTAAGTAAATCTCATAATCATTCCTTTAGGCATTAAAAAGACTTTCACAGCATCTAAATGTCCTCAGTACATTCCAGTTGGGGCCTTTGCATGTATATAATCTCTGTAAAGATGGAAGTAATATGGATCACATTGTGTTTGTCAAGATAGTTAATAAAAGACTGACTGCTTCTAAGGCTACTAAAGCCTGATTTAGATCCCGGTGCTGGCAATGTTCCAGTCAAGGAAATTGCTGCTTTTGCGGCTGAAATGCACTATCTCAATTTACAACGATAGTGTTACATTCTCACGGAAGGAAGCTCATTTAACATCTTCCCCTGCACTCTGTATGTTAGACTCTGATACTTAAGATGGATTGTTGGTAAGGATAATCAGTTTTTGTATCTCCATCCCACTTTTGAAAAGGCCCCAGTGCTTTGAGTGGTTCAGAGTCCTTTACCAGTCATGAATACAGATAGTAAGTTACTGCATAACTTCTGATATCTCATCCTCCTGTTTGCTCAGCTTCCACAAGGACAATTTGACCAGAGGCGCTCTGACATCATAAAGCTAAAGCAAGATGTTGTCTGGCATTAGGACAAATCTGTTGCCTAGCAAGCTGACATCATAAAGCTAAAGCAAGATGTTGTCTGAAGTCAGGGCCACTCTGTTGCCTAGCAAGCAGCAGGATACATTTATCTTGGTAATGAAATGAGTAGCAGGGTAGACAGGATGCCCAATTGAGAACTAACCTGGTAAGATTAAAGAAATTAGGGCAATTTTTGCAGACTTATAAATTTGTAGGACGGTACGTTTGATTATAAGGGTCTCAACTTCACTATTGCTGAACTGGTAGGAACTGCCTAAAATGATAATGGTGAACATGCTATTCATAGCTTTTATAATTCCCATTAACTGTAGCATAAAACCTCCTCGCTCAACTGATCAGCTGGCTTAATTGCTACTGGTGTACCATATCCTTAAGCAAATGAAGTGAGATGGGTACGCTGCCACTTGGCTGGCAAAAAGATCACTTTATCTATATCCTAATGTACATGCTACAGTTGTTTAGAGAGTGATCGCAAATCAGGCATGGGATTCAGAGAAGTATGGGAGGTAAAAAACATAATTTAGATTTTATTTTCTAACGTGCTATTGATTTTCACAATTATACAGACTCCAGAGAATTAATCTATTTACCCTTTATAAAAATCAAGATTTGTTGTACTTCTTATAGTAAATGTGCTACCAGTGCACTTTTCCATCTGCAGATTATACTGAATGACCAGCAGTGGCAGTGTTTCACGACAGAATGTCTCTGCATTGCCGAGACTGAAGAAAAGAAAAAAAGGCAGTCTTCCGGCATACAGCATCTTTTGACCAATTTTAACGGTAAGTAAATCTCACAATCATTCCTTTAGGCATTAAAAAGACTTTCACAGCATCTAAATGTCCTCAGTACATTCCAGTTGGGGCCTGTGCATGTATATAATCTCTGTAAAGATGGAAGTAATATGGATCACATTGTGTTGGTCAAGATAGTTAATAAAAGACTGACTGCTTCTAAGGCTACTAAAGCCTGATTTAGATCCCGGTGCTGGCAATGTTCCAGTCAAGGAAATTGCTGCTTTTGCGGCTGAAATGCACTATCTCAATTTACAACGATAGTGTTACATTCTCACGGAAGGAAGCTCATTTAACATCTTCCCCTGCACTCTGTATGTTAGACTCTGATACTTAAGATGGATTGTTGGTAAGGATAATCTTTTTTTGTATCTCCATCCCACTTTCGAAAATGCCCCACTGCTTTCAGTGGTTCAGAGTCCTTTACCAGTCATGAATACAGATAGTAAGTTACTGCATAACTTCTGATATCTCATCCTCCTGTGTGCTCAGCTTCCACAAGGACAATTGGACCAGAGGCGCTCTGATATCATAAAGCTAAAGCAAGATTTTGTCTGGCATGAGGGCAAATCTGTTGCCTAGCACGCTGACATCATAAAGCTAAAGCAAGATGTTGTCTGAAGTGAGGGCCACTCTGTTGCCTAGCAAGCAGCAGGATACATTTATCTTGGTAATGAAATGAGTAGCAGGGTAGACCGGATGCCCAAATGAGAACTATCCTGGTAAGATTAAAGAAATTAGGGATATTTTTGGAGACTTATAAATTTGTAGGACGGTACGTTTGAGCATAAAGGTCTCAACTTCACTATTGCTGAACTGGTAGGAACTGCCTAGAATGATAATGGTGAACATGCTATTCATAGCTTTTTTTATAATTCCCATTAACTGTAGCATAAAACTTCCTCGCTCAACTGATCAGCTGGCTTAATTGCTACTGGTGTACCATATCCTTCAGCAAATGAAGTGAGATGGGTACGCTGCCACTTGGCTGGTAAAAATATCTCTTCATCTATATCCTAATGTACATGCTACACTTGTTTAGAGAGTTATCACAAATCAGGCATGGGATTCAGAGAAGTATGGGAGGTTAAAAACACAAATTTAGATTTGATTTTTGAACGTGCTGTTGATTTTCACAATTATACAGACTCCATAGAAATAATCTGTTTACCCTTTATAAAAATCAAGAATTTTTGTACTTATAGTAAATGTGCTAACAGTGGACTTTTCCATCTACAGATTATACTGAATGACCAGCAGTGGCAGTGTTTCACAGCAGAATGTCTCTGCATTGCCGAGATTGAAGAAAAAAAAAAGGCAGTCTACCGGCATACAGCATCTTTTCACCAATTTAAACGGTAAGTAAATCTCACAATCATTCCTTTAGGCATTAAAAATACTTTCACAGCATCTGAATGTCCTCACTACCTTCCAGTGGGGGCCTCTGCATGTATATAATTTCTGTCAAGATGGAAGTAATATGGATCACATTGTGTTGGTCAAGATAGTTAAAAAAAAGACTGACTGCTTCCAAGGCTACTAAAGCCTGATTTAGATCCCGGTGCTGGCAATATTCCAGTCAAGGAAATTGCTGCCTTTGCGGCTGAAATGCACTATCTCAATTTACAACGATAGTTTTTCATTCTCACGGAAGGAAGCTCATTTAACATCTTCCCCTGCACTCTGTATGTTAGACTCTGATACTTGAGATGGATTGTTGGTAAGGATAATCTTTTTTTGTATCTCCAGTCCACTTTCAAAAAGGCCCCAGTGCTTTGAGTGGTTCAGAGTCCTTTACTATTCACCCTCCTGCTTGCCTTGCAGTCATGAATACAGATAGTAACTTACTGCATAACTTCTGATATCTCGTCCTCCTGTGTGGTCAGCTTCCACAAGGACAATTGGACCAGAGGAGCTCTGATATCATAAAGCTAAAGCAAGATGTTGTCTGGCATGAGGGCAAATCTGTTGCCTAGCAAGCTGACATCATAAAGCTAAAGCAAGATGTTGTCTGAAGTGAGGGCCACTCTGTTGCCTAGCAAGCAGCAGGATACATTTATCTTGGTAATGAAATGAGTAGCAGGGTAGACAGGATGCCCAAATGAGAACTAACCTGGTAAGATTAAAGAAATTAGGGATATTTTTGGAGACTTATAAATTTGTAGGACGGTACGTTTGAGCATAAGGGTCTCAACTTCACTATTGCTGAACTGGTAGGAACTGCCTAAAATGATAATGGTGAACATGCTATTCATAGCTTTTATAATTCCCATTAACTGTAGCATAAAACTTCCTCGCTCAACTGATCAGCTGGCTTAATTGCTACTGGTGTACCATATCCTTAAGCAAATGAAGTGAGATGGGTACGCTGCCACTTGGCTGGCAAAAAGATCACTTTATCTATATCCTAATGTACATGCTACAGTTGTTTAGAGGGTGATCGCAAATCAGGCATGGGATTCAGAGAAGTATGGGATGTTAAAAACATAAATTTAGATTTTATTTTCTAAAGTGCTATTGATTTTCACAATTATACAGACTCCAGAGAATTAATCTATTTACCCTTTATAAAAATAAAGATTTGTTGTACTTATAGTAAATGTGCTAACAGTGGACTTTTCCATCTGCAGATTATACTGAATGACCAGCAGTGGCAGTGTTTCACAGCAGAATGTCTCTGCATTTCCGAGACTGAAGAAAAGAAAAAAAGGCAGTCTTCCGGCATACAGCATCTTTTGACCAATTTTAACGGTAAGTAAATCTCACAATCATTCCTTTAGGCATTAAAAAGACTTTCACAGCATCTGAATGTCCTCACTACCTTCCAGTGGGGGCCTCTGCATGTATATAATTTCTGTCAAGATGGAAGTAATATGGATCACATTGTGTTGGGCAAGATAGATAAAAAAAGAGGCTGACTGCTTCCAAGGCTACTAAAGCCTGATTTAGATTCCGGTGCTGGCAATGTTCCAGTCAAGGAAATTGCTGCCTTTGCGGCTGAAATGCACTATCTCAATTTACAACGGTAGTTTTACATTCTCACGGAAGTAAGCTCATTTAACATCTTCCCCTGCACTCTGTATGTTAGACTCTGATACTTGAGATGGATTGTTGGTAAGGATAATCTTTTTTTGTATCTCCAGTCCACTTTCAAAAAGGCCCCAGTGCTTTGAGTGGTTCAGAGTCCTTTACTATTCACCCTCCTGCTTGCCTTGCAGTCATGACTACAGATAGTAACTTACTGCATACCTTCTGATATCTCGTCCTCCTGTGTGGTCAGCTTCCACAAGGACAATTGGACCAGAGGAGCTCTGATATCATAAAGCTAAAGCAAGATGTTGTCTGGCATGAGGGCAAATCTGTTGCCTAGCAAGCTGACATCATAAAGCTAAAGCAAGATGTTGTCTGAAGTGAGGGCCACTCTGTTGCCTAGCAAGCAGCAGGATACATTTATCTTGGTAATGAAATGAGTAGCAGGGTAGACCGGATGCCCAAATGAGAACTAACCTGGTAAGATTAAAGAAATTAGGGCAATTTTTGGAGACTTATAAATTTGTAGGACGGTACGTTTAAGCATAAAGGTCTCAACTTCACTATTGCTGAACTGGTAGGAACTGCCTAGAATGATAATGGTGAACATGCTATTCATAGCTTTTATAATTCCCATTAACTGTAGCATAAAACTTCTTCGCTCAACTGGCTTAATTGCTAGTGGTGTACCATATCCTTCAGCAAATGAAGTGAGATGGGTACGCTGCCACTTGGCTGGCAAAAAGATCACTTTATCTATATCCTAATGTACATGCTACAGTTGTTTAGAGAGTGATCGCAAATCAGGCATGGGATTCAGAGAAGTATGGGAGGTAAAAAACATAATTTAGATTTTATTTTCTAACGTGCTATTGATTTTCACAATTATACAGACTCCAGAGAATTAATCTATTTACCCTTTATAAAAATCAAGATTTGTTGTACTTCTTATAGTAAATGTGCTACCAGTGCACTTTTCCATCTGCAGATTATACTGAATGACCAGCAGTGGCAGTGTTTCACGACAGAATGTCTCTGCATTGCCGAGACTGAAGAAAAGAAAAAAAGGCAGTCTTCCGGCATACAGCATCTTTTGACCAATTTTAACGGTAAGTAAATCTCACAATCATTCCTTTAGGCATTAAAAAGACTTTCACAGCATCTAAATGTCCTCAGTACATTCCAGTTGGGGCCTGTGCATGTATATAATCTCTGTAAAGATGGAAGTAATATGGATCACATTGTGTTGGTCAAGATAGTTAATAAAAGACTGACTGCTTCTAAGGCTACTAAAGCCTGATTTAGATCCCGGTGCTGGCAATGTTCCAGTCAAGGAAATTGCTGCTTTTGCGGCTGAAATGCACTATCTCAATTTACAACGATAGTGTTACATTCTCACGGAAGGAAGCTCATTTAACATCTTCCCCTGCACTCTGTATGTTAGACTCTGATACTTAAGATGGATTGTTGGTAAGGATAATCTTTTTTTGTATCTCCATCCCACTTTCGAAAATGCCCCAGTGATTTCAGTGGTTCAGAGTCCTTTACCAGTCATGAATACAGATAGTAAGTTACTGCATAACTTCTGATATCTCATCCTCCTGTGTGCTCAGCTTCCACAAGGACAATTGGACCAGAGGCGCTCTGATATCATAAAGCTAAAGCAAGATTTTGTCTGGCATGAGGGCAAATCTGTTGCCTAGCACGCTGACATCATAAAGCTAAAGCAAGATGTTGTCTGAAGTGAGGGCCACTCTGTTGCCTAGCAAGCAGCAGGATACATTTATCTTGGTAATGAAATGAGTAGCAGGGTAGACCGGATGCCCAAATGAGAACTATCCTGGTAAGATTAAAGAAATTAGGGCAATTTTTGGAGACTTATAAATTTGTAGGACGGTACGTTTGAGCATAAAGGTCTCAACTTCACTATTGCTGAACTGGTAGGAACTGCCTAGAATGATAATGGTGAACATGCTATTCATAGCTTTTTTTATAATTCCCATTAACTGTAGCATAAAACTTCCTCGCTCAACTGATCAGCTGGCTTAATTGCTACTGGTGTACCATATCCTTCAGCAAATGAAGTGAGATGGGTACGCTGCCACTTGGCTGGTAAAAATATCTCTTCATCTATATCCTAATGTACATGCTACACTTGTTTAGAGAGTTATCACAAATCAGGCATGGGATTCAGAGAAGTATGGGAGGTTAAAAACATAAATTTAGATTTTATTTTCTAGCGTGCTATTGATTTTCACAATTATACAGACTCCAGAGAATTAATCTATTTACCCTTTATAAAAATCAAGATTTGTTGTACTTCTTATAGTAAATGTGCTAACAGTGGACATTTCCATCTGCAGATTATACTGAATGACCAGCAGTGGCAGTGTTTCACAACAGAATGTCTCTGCATTGCCGAGACTGAAGAAAAGAAAAAAAAGGCAGTCTTTTGGCATACAGCATCTTTTGACCAATTTTAACGGTAAGTAAATCTCACAATCATTCCTTTAGGCATTAAAAAGACTTTCACAGCATCTGAATGTCCTCAGTACCTTCCAGTTGGGGCCTGTGCATGTATATAATCTCTGTAAAGATGGAAGTAATATGGATCACATTGTGTTGGTCAAGATAGTAATTAAAAGACTGACTGCTTCTAAGGCTACTAAAGCCTGATTTAGTTCCCGGTGCTGGCAATGTTCCAGTCAAGGAAATTGCTGCTTTTGCGGCTGAAATGCACTATCTCAATTTACGACGATAGTGTTACATTCTCACGGAAGGAAGCTCATTTAACATCTTCCCCTGCACTCTGTATGTTAGACTCTGATACTTAAGATGGATTGTTGGTAAGGATAATCCGTTTTTGTATCTCCATCCCACTTTCGAAAAGGCCCCAGTGCTTTGAGTGGTTCAGAGTCCTTTACTATTCACCCTCCTGCTTGCCTTGCAGTCATGAATACAGATAGTAACTTACTGCATAACTTCTGTTATCTCATCCTCCTGTGTGCTCAGCTTCCACAAGGACAATAGGACCAGAGGCGCTCTGACATCATAAAGCTAAAGCAAGATGTTGTCTGGCATTAGGACAAATCTGTTGCCTAGCAAGCTGACATCATAAAGCTAAAGCAAGATGTTGTCTGAAGTGAGGGCCACTCTGTTGCCTAGCAAGCAGCAGGATACATTTATCTTGGTAATGAAATGCGTAGCATGGTAGACCGGATGCCCAAATGAGAACTAACCTGGTAAGATTAAAGAAATTAGGGCAATTTTTGGAGACTTATAAATTTGTAGGACGGTACGTTTGAGCATAAGGGTCTCAACTTCACTATTGCTGAACTGGTAGGAACTGCCTAAAATGATAATGGTGAACATGCTATTCATAGCTTTTATAATTCCCATTAACTGTAGCATAAAACTTCCTTGCTCAACTGATCAGCTGGCTTAATTGCTACTGGTGTACCATATCCTTAAGCAAATGAAGTGAGATGGGTACGCTGCCACTTGTCTGGCAAAAAGATCACTTTATCTATATCCTAATGTACATGCTACAGTTGTTTAGAGAGTGATCGCAAATCAGGCATGGGATTCAGAGAAGTATGGGAGGTTAAAAACACAAATTTAGATTTGATTTTTGAACGTGCTGTTGATTTTCACAATTATACAGACTCCATAGAAATAATCTGTTTACCCTTTATAAAAATCAAGAATTTTTGTACTTATAGTAAATGTGCTAACAGTGGACTTTTCCATCTACAGATTATACTGAATGACCAGCAGTGGCAGTGTTTCACAGCAGAATGTCTCTGCATTGCCGAGATTGAAGAAAAAAAAAAGGCAGTCTACCGGCATACAGCATCTTTTCACCAATTTAAACGGTAAGTAAATCTCACAATCATTCCTTTAGGCATTAAAAATACTTTCACAGCATCTGAATGTCCTCACTACCTTCCAGTGGGGGCCTCTGCATGTATATAATTTCTGTCAAGATGGAAGTAATATGGATCACATTGTGTTGGTCAAGATAGTTAAAAAAAAGACTGACTGCTTCCAAGGCTACTAAAGCCTGATTTAGATCCCGGTGCTGGCAATATTCCAGTCAAGGAAATTGCTGCCTTTGCGGCTGAAATGCACTATCTCAATTTACAACGGTAGTTTTACATTCTCATGGAAGGAAGCTCATTTAACATCTTCCCCTGCACTCTGTATGTTAGACTCTGATACTTGAGATGGATTGTTGGTAAGGATAATCTTTTTTTGTATCTCCAGTCCACTTTCAAAAAGGCCCCAGTGCTTTGAGTGGTTCAGAGTCCTTTACTATTCACCCTCCTGCTTGCCTTGCAGTCATGAATACAGATAGTAACTTACTGCATAACTTCTGATATCTCGTCCTCCTGTGTGGTCAGCTTCCACAAGGACAATTGGACCAGAGGAGCTCTGATATCATAAAGCTAAAGCAAGATGTTGTCTGGCATGAGGGCAAATCTGTTGCCTAGCAAGCTGACATCATAAAGCTAAAGCAAGATGTTGTCTGAAGTGAGGGCCACTCTGTTGCCTAGCAAGCAGCAGGATACATTTATCTTGGTAATGAAATGAGTAGCAGGGTAGACAGGATGCCCAAATGAGAACTAACCTGGTAAGATTAAAGAAATTAGGGATATTTTTGGAGACTTATAAATTTGTAGGACGGTACGTTTGAGCATAAGGGTCTCAACTTCACTATTGCTGAACTGGTAGGAACTGCCTAAAATGATAATGGTGAACATGCTATTCATAGCTTTTATAATTCCCATTAACTGTAGCATAAAACTTCCTCGCTCAACTGATCAGCTGGCTTAATTGCTACTGGTGTACCATATCCTTAAGCAAATGAAGTGAGATGGGTACGCTGCCACTTGGCTGGCAAAAAGATCACTTTATCTATATCCTAATGTACATGCTACAGTTGTTTAGAGGGTGATCGCAAATCAGGCATGGGATTCAGAGAAGTATGGGATGTTAAAAACATAAATTTAGATTTTATTTTCTAAAGTGCTATTGATTTTCACAATTATACAGACTCCAGAGAATTAATCTATTTACCCTTTATAAAAATAAAGATTTGTTGTACTTATAGTAAATGTGCTAACAGTGGACTTTTCCATCTGCAGATTATACTGAATGACCAGCAGTGGCAGTGTTTCACAGCAGAATGTCTCTGCATTTCCGAGACTGAAGAAAAGAAAAAAAGGCAGTCTTCCGGCATACAGCATCTTTTGACCAATTTTAACGGTAAGTAAATCTCACAATCATTCCTTTAGGCATTAAAAAGACTTTCACAGCATCTGAATGTCCTCACTACCTTCCAGTGGGGGCCTCTGCATGTATATAATTTCTGTCAAGATGGAAGTAATATGGATCACATTGTGTTGGGCAAGATAGATAAAAAAAGAGGCTGACTGCTTCCAAGGCTACTAAAGCCTGATTTAGATTCCGGTGCTGGCAATGTTCCAGTCAAGGAAATTGCTGCCTTTGCGGCTGAAATGCACTATCTCAATTTACAACGGTAGTTTTACATTCTCACGGAAGTAAGCTCATTTAACATCTTCCCCTGCACTCTGTATGTTAGACTCTGATACTTGAGATGGATTGTTGGTAAGGATAATCTTTTTTTGTATCTCCAGTCCACTTTCAAAAAGGCCCCAGTGCTTTGAGTGGTTCAGAGTCCTTTACTATTCACCCTCCTGCTTGCCTTGCAGTCATGACTACAGATAGTAACTTACTGCATACCTTCTGATATCTCGTCCTCCTGTGTGGTCAGCTTCCACAAGGACAATTGGACCAGAGGAGCTCTGATATCATAAAGCTAAAGCAAGATGTTGTCTGGCATGAGGGCAAATCTGTTGCCTAGCAAGCTGACATCATAAAGCTAAAGCAAGATGTTGTCTGAAGTGAGGGCCACTCTGTTGCCTAGCAAGCAGCAGGATACATTTATCTTGGTAATGAAATGAGTAGCAGGGTAGACCGGATGCCCAAATGAGAACTAACCTGGTAAGATTAAAGAAATTTGGGCAATTTTTGGAGACTTATAAATTTGTAGGACGGTACGTTTAAGCATAAAGGTCTCAACTTCACTATTGCTGAACTGGTAGGAACTGCCTAGAATGATAATGGTGAACATGCTATTCATAGCTTTTATAATTCCCATTAACTGTAGCATAAAACTTCTTCGCTCAACTGGCTTAATTGCTAGTGGTGTACCATATCCTTCAGCAAATGAAGTGAGATGGGTACGCTGCCACTTGGCTGGCAAAAAGATCACTTTATCTATATCCTAATGTACATGCTACAGTTGTTTAGAGAGTGATCGCAAATCAGGCATGGGATTCAGAGAAGATGGGAGGTTAAAAACATAAATTTAGATTTTATTTTCTAACGTGCTATTGATTTTCAGAATTATACAGACTCCAGAGAATTAATCTATTTACCCTTTATAAAAATCAAGATTTGTTGTACTTCTTATAGTAAATGTGCTAACAGTGGACTTTTCCATCTGCAGATTACACTGAATGACCAGCAGTGGCAGTGTTTCACAACAGAATGTCTCTGCATTGCCGAGAGTGAAGAAAAGAAAAAAAGGCAGTCTTCTGGCATACAGCATCTTTTGACCAATTTTAACGGTAAGTAAATCTCACAATCATTCCTTTAGGCATTAAAAAGACTTTACAGCATCTGAATGTCCTCAGTACATTCCAGTTGGGGCCTGTGCATGTATATAATCTCTGTAAAGATGGAAGTAATATGGATCACATTGTGTTGGTCAAGATAGTTAATAAAAGACTGACTTTTTCTAAGGCTACTAAAGCCTGATTTAGATCCCGGTGCTGGCAATGTTCCAGTCAAGGAAATTGCTGCCTTTGCAGCTGAAATGCACTATCTCAATTTAAAACGATAGTGTTACATTCTCACGGAAGGAAGCACATTTAACATCTTCCCCTGCACTCTGTATGTTGGACTCTGATACTTAAGATGGATTGTTGGTAAGGATAATCTTTTTTTGTATCTCCATCCCACTTTCGAAAAGGCCCCAGTGCTTTGAGTGGTTCAGAGTCCTTTACTATTCACCCTCCTGCTTGCCTTGCAGTCATGAATACAGATTGTAACTTACTGCATAACTTCTGATATCTCATCCTCCTGTGTGGTAAGCTTTCACAAGGACAATTGGACCAGAGGCGCTCTGATATCATAAAGCTAAAGCAAGATTTTGTCTGGCATGAGGGCAAATCTGTTGCCTAGCAAGCTGACATGATAAAGCTAAAGCAAGATGTTGTCTGAAGTGAGGGCCACTCTGTTGCCGAGCAAGCAGCAGGATACATTTATCTTGGTAATGAAATGAGTAGCAGGGTAGACAGGATGCCCAAATGAGAAGTAACCTGGTAAGATTAAAGAAATTAGGGATATTTTTGGAGACTTATAAATTTGTAGGACGGTACGTTTGAGCATAAGGGTCTCAACTTCACTATTGCTGAACTGGTAGGAACTGCCTAAAATGATAATGGTAAACATGCTATTCATAGCTTTTATAATTCCCATTAACTGTAGCATAAAACTTCCTCGCTCAACTGATCAGCTGGCTTAATTGCTACTGGTGTACCATATCCTTAAGCAAATGAAGTGAGATGGGTACGCTGCCACTTGGCTGGCAAAAAGATCACTTTATCTATATCCTAATGTACATGCTACAGTTGTTTAGAGAGTGATTGCAAATCAGGCATGGGATTCAGAGAAGTATGGGATTTTAAAAATATAAATTTAGATTTTATTTTCTAACGTGCTATTGATTTTCACAATTATACCGACTCCAGAGAATTAATCTATTTACCCTTTATAAAAATCAAGATTTGTTGTACTTATAGTAAATGTGCTAACAGTGGACTTTTCCATCTGCAGATTATACTGAATGACCAGCAGTGGCAGTGTTTCACGACAGAATGTCTCTGCATTGCCGAGACTGAAGAAAAGAAAAAAAGGCAGTCTTCCGGCATACAGCATCTTTTGACCAATTTTAATGGTAAGTAAATCTCACAATCATTCCTTTAGGCATTAAAAAGACTTTCACAGCATCTAAATGTCCTCAGTACATTCCAGTTGGGGCCTGTGCATGTATATAATCTCTGTAAAGATGGAAGTAATATGGATCACATTGTGTTGGTCAAGATAGTTAATAAAAGACTGACTGCTTCTAAGGCTACTAAAGCCTGATTTAGATCCCGGTGCTGGCAATGTTCCAGTCAAGGAAATTGCTGCTTTTGCGGCTGAAATGCACTATCTCAATTTACAACGATAGTGTTACATTCTCACGGAAGGAAGCTCATTTAACATCTTCCCCTGCACTCTGTATGTTAGACTCTGATACTTAAGATGGATTGTTGGTAAGGATAATCTTTTTTTGTATCTCCATCCCACTTTCGAAAATGCCCCAGTGCTTTCAGTGGTTCAGAGTCCTTTACCAGTCATGAATACAGATAGTAAGTTACTGCATAACTTCTGATATCTCATCCTCCTGTGTGCTCAGCTTCCACAAGGACAATTGGACCAGAGGCGCTCTGATATCATAAAGCTAAAGCAAGATTTTGTCTGGCATGAGGGCAAATCTGTTGCCTAGCACACTGACATCATAAAGCTAAAGCAAGATGTTGTCTGAAGTGAGGGCCACTCTATTGCCTAGCAAGCAGCAGGATACATTTATCTTGGTAATGAAATGAGTAGCAGGGTAGACAGGATGCCCAAATGAGAACTAACCTGGTAAGATTAAAGAAATTAGGGATATTTTTGGAGACTTATAAATTTGTAGGACGGTACGTTTGAGCATAAGGGTCTCAACTTCACTATTGCTGAACTGGTAGGAACTGCCTAAAATGATAATGGTGAACATGCTTTTCATAGCTTTTATAATTCCCATTAACTGTAGCTTAAAACTTCCTTGCTCAACTGATCAGCTGGCTTAATTGCTACTGGTGTACCATATCCTTAAGCAAATGAAGTGAGATGGGTACGCTGCCACTTGGCTGGCAAAAAGATCACTTTATCTATATCCTAATGTACATGCTACAGTTGTTTAGAGAGTGATTGCAAATCAGGCATGGGATTCAGAGAAGTATGGGAGGTTAAAAACATAAATTTAGATTTTATTTTCTAACGTGCTATTGATTTTCACAATTATACAGACTCTAGAGAATTAATCTATTTACCCTTTATAAAAATCAAGATTTGTTGTACTTCTTATAGTAAATGTGATAACAGTGGACTTTTCCATCTGCAGAATATACTGAATGACCAGCAGTGGCAGTGTTTCACAACAGAATGTCTCTGATTTGCCGAGACTGAAGAAAAGAAAAAAAGGCAGTCTTCCGGCATACAGCATCTTTTGACCAATTTTAACGGTAAGTAAATCTCACAATCATTCCTTTAGGCATTAAAAAGACTTTCACAGCATCTGAATGTCCTCAGCACATTCCAGTTGGGGCCTGTGCATGTATATAATCTCTGTAAAGATGGATGTAATATGGATCACATTGTGTTGGTCAAGATAGTTAATAAAAGACTGACTGCTTCTAAGGCTACTAAAGCCTGATTTAGTTCCCGGTGCTGGCAATGTTCCAGTCAAGGAAATTGCTGCCTTTGCGGCTGAAATGCACTATCTCAATTTACAACGATAGTTTTTCATTCTCACGGAAGGAAGCTCATTTAACATCTTCCCCTGCACTCTGTATGTTGGACTCTGATACTTGAGATGGATTGTTGGTAAGGATAATCTTTTTTTGTATCTCCAGTTCACTTTCAAAAAGGCCCCAGTGCTTTGAGTGGTTCAGAGTCCTTTACTATTCACCCTCCTGCTTGCCTTGCAGTCATGAATACAGATAGTAACTTACTGCATAACTTCTGATATCTCATCCTCCTGTGTGGTCAGCTTCCACAAGGACAATTGGACCAGAGGAGCTCTGATATCCTAAAGCTGAAGCAAGATGTTGTCTGGCATGAGGGCAAATCTGTTGCCTAGCAAGCTGACATCATAAAGCTAAAGCAAGATGTTGTCTGAAGTGAGGGCAACTCTGTTGCCTAGCAAGCAGCAGGATACATTTATCATGGTAATGAAATGAGTAGCAGGGTAGACCGGATGCCCAAATGAGAACTATCCTGGTAAGATTAAAGAAATTAGGGCAATTTTTGGAGACTTATAAATTTGTAGGACGGTACGTTTGAGCATAAAGGTCTCAACTTCACTATTGCTGAACTGGTAGGAACTGCCTAGAATGATAATGGTGAACATGCTATTCATAGCTTTTTTTATAATTCCCATTAACTGTAGCATAAAACTTCCTCGCTCAACTGATCAGCTGGCTTAATTGCTACTGGTGTACCATATCCTTCAGCAAATGAAGTGAGATGGGTACGCTGCCACTTGGCTGGTAAAAATATCTCTTCATCTATATCCTAATGTACATGCTACACTTGTTTAGAGAGTTATCACAAATCAGGCATGGGATTCAGAGAAGTATGGGAGGTTAAAAACATAAATTTAGATTTTATTTTCTAACGTGCTATTGATTTTCACAATTATACAGACTCCAGAGAATTAATCTATTTACCCTTTATAAAAATCAAGATTTGTTGTACTTCTTATAGTAAATGTGCTAACAGTGGACATTTCCATCTGCAGATTATACTGAATGACCAGCAGTGGCAGTGTTTCACAACAGAATGTCTCTGCATTGCCGAGACTGAAGAAAAGAAAAAAAAGGCAGTCTTTTGGCATACAGCATCTTTTGACCAATTTTAACGGTAAGTAAATCTCACAATCATTCCTTTAGGCATTAAAAAGACTTTCACAGCATCTGAATGTCCTCAGTACATTCCAGTTGGGGCCTGTGCATGTATATAATCTCTGTAAAGATGGAAGTAATATGGATCACATTGTGTTGGTCAAGATAGTAATTAAAAGACTGACTGCTTCTAAGGCTACTAAAGCCTGATTTAGTTCCTGGTGCTGGCAATGTTCCAGTCAAGGAAATTGCTGCTTTTGCGGCTGAAATGCACTATCTCAATTTACGACGATAGTGTTACATTCTCACGGAAGGAAGCTCATTTAACATCTTCCCCTGCACTCTGTATGTTAGACTCTGATACTTAAGATGGATTGTTGGTAAGGATAATCCGTTTTTGTATCTCCATCCCACTTTCGAAAAGGCCCCAGTGCTTTGAGTGGTTCAGAGTCCTTTACTATTCACCCTCCTGCTTGCCTTGCAGTCATGAATACAGATAGTAACTTACTGCATAACTTCTGTTATCTCATCCTCCTGTGTGCTCCGCTTCCACAAGGACAATTGGACCAGAGGCGCTCTGATATCATAAAGCTAAAGCAAGATTTTGTCTGGCATCAGGGCAAATCTGTTGCCTAGCAAGCTGCCATCATAAAGCTAAAGCTAAAGCAAGATGTTGTCTGAAGTGAGGGCCACTCTGTTGCCTAGCAAGCAGCAGGATACATTTATCTTGGTAATGAAATGAGTAGCATGGTAGACCGTATGCCCAAATGAGAACTAACCTGGTAAGATTAAAGAAATTAGGGCAATTTTTGGAGACTTATAAATTTGTAGGACGGTACGTTTGAGCATAAGGGTCTCAACTTCACTATTGCTGAACTGGTAGGAACTGCCTAAAATGATAATGGTGAACATGCTATTCATAGCTTTTATAATTCCCATTAACTGTAGCATAAAACTTCCTTGCTCAACTGATCAGCTGGCTTAATTGCTACTGGTGTACCATATCCTTAAGCAAATGAAGTGAGATGGGTACGCTGCCACTTGGCTGGCAAAAAGATCACTTTATCTATATCCTAATGTACATGCTAGTCAAGTCAAGTCATAAAATTTGTATAGCGCACTACATACCCAGAGGGTTTCAAGGCGCTTAGGAAGGGGAGGAGGATTATTTGTCAAATATCCACGTTTTAAGCTGCTTTCTGAACGCTAGGTGATTCTGGGTGAGGCGGAGGTAAGCGGGGAGTGAGTTCCATGTTTTGGCAGCCAGGTATGAAAAGGATCTGCCTCCCATGGTGGTCTTGTTGATGCGAGGTACAGTGGCGAAGGCTTGGCTGGAAGAGCGAAGTTGGCGGGAGGGGGTGTAGAAGGACAGTCGAGAGTTGAGGCAATCTGGTCCGATGTCGTAGAGTGATTTGTGTGCGTGGGTAAGCAGTCGGAAAGTGATCCTCTTATTGACGGGTAGCCAGTGGAGGTCTTTAAGGTGACCAGAGATGTGTTCGTTGCGTGGGATGTCTAATATGAGCCTGGCTGAGGCGTTTTGGATTCGTTGTAGTTTCTTCTGGAGTTTAGCGGTGGTACCTGCGTAGAGGGTGTTTCCGTAGTCCAGTCGGCTCGTGACTAGAGCGTGGGTGACTGTTTTCCTTGTTTCGGAGGGGATCCAGCGAAATGTTTTTCTGAGCATGCGAAGAATGTTAAAGCAGGAAGAGGATACGGCGCTGACTTGTCTGTTCATTGAGAGTGAAGAATCCAGGATGACGCCAAGGTTCCGTGCGTGGTCTGTCGGGATGGGTGCTTTTCCGAGGGCTTCCGGCCACCAGGAGTCGTCCCATGCAGAGGGGGATGTACCTAAGATGAGGACTTCTGTTTTGTCTGAGTTCAGTTTCAGACGGCTTTGTTTCATCCATTCGGCGACTTCTTTCATTCCTTCGTGTAGGTTAGTTTTGGCGGTGCTGGGGTCCTTGGTGAGAGAAAGGATCAGTTGAGTGTCGTCCGCGTAAGAGATGATGTTGAGGTTGTGTTGGCGGGCGATGGCCGCGAGGGGGCTCATGTATACGTTGAAGAGGGTGGGACTGAGTGAGGATCCTTGAGGTACGCCGCAGATGATTTCAGAGGCCTCGGACTTGAATGGTGGGAGGCGGACTCTCTGTGTTCTTCCGGTGAGGAACGAGGTGATCCATTCCAGTGCTTTTCCTTGGATTCCGATGTTTCTGAGGCGTTGTAAAAGGGTGCTGTGGCAGACTGTGTCGAAGGCTGCAGAGAGGTCGAGGAGGATGAGGGCGACTGTGTCTCCATTGTCCAGTAGAGTTCGAATGTCGTCTGTTGCTGCGATGAGGGCGGTCTCAGTGCTGTGTTTGGCTCGGAAGCCAGATTGTGAGGGGTCGAGTGATTTGTTGGCTTCGAGGAAGGCGGCGAGCTGGTTGTTGACGGCTTTCTCGATGACTTTGGCCGGAAATGGAAGAAGCGAGATGGGGCGGTAGTTTTTGAGTTCGGTGGGGTCTGCTGTTGGTTTTTTCAGAAGGGCGGTGAGTTCAGCGTGTTTCCAGTCTTCTGGGAAGGTAGCGGAGTTGAAGGAGCAGTTGATGACGTCTCGGAGGTGCGGAGCTATGACGGAGTCTGCTTTGTTGAAGATGTGGTGAGGGCATGGGTCTGTGGGGGATCCAGAGTGGATGGAATTCATCAGGCGGATGGTGTCCTCAGTGGAGATCGGGTTCCAGGCGTCAAGGGTGTTTACGGGAGGAAGATGGTCATCAGATGGTAGGGTGGGTTGGCTTCCGGGTTGGTTGTCAAAGCTGTTGTGGATGTCAGCAATCTTGTTGTGGAAAAAAGAGGCTAGGGAGTCGCAGAGGGTTTGAGAGGGGGTGATGTCGTTGGAGTTGGCCGAGGGGTTGGAAAATTCCTTGACGATGTTGAAAAGTTCCTTGCTGTTGTGGGCGTTGTTGTCAAGTCGATCCTTGAATGCTGTTTTCTTGGCTTTTCGGATCAGTTGGTGGTGAGTACGGGTGGCGCTTTTGAAGGCGTCCTTGTTGCTGGTGGATGGGTCTTTTTTCCAGGCCTTTTCAAGGGAGCGGCACAGTTTCTTGGACTTCTTGAGATCATCGTTGAACCATGAGGCCTTCTTGTTGCCAAGTTTGTGTTGACGTTTTTTCAGTGGTGCTAAGGTGTCGGCGGTGTTGGATAACCAAAGGGTGAGGTTGGAGGCGGCTTCGTTGGCGTTAGAGGAGAGGGCTGGGGAGGTTCGAAGGAGCGATGTGGAGATCTGATCCGTGGTGATTTTGTTCCAGTTTCTTTGTAGAGTTGGTTGGAGGTGGATGATGGGTTTTGGCTTGTTGTAGGTGAAGTGAACACAGCTGTGGTCAGTCCAGAGGAGATCCGTAGTGTGGCTGAAGGAGACATGGTTGCTGGAGGTGAAGATGGGGTCGAGTGTGTGACCTGCGATGTGGGTGGGGGAAGTGACCAGTTGTTTAAGTCCGAGGTTGGCGAGGTTGTCTAAGAGGGTGGCGGTGTTGCGGTCGTTGATCTTTTCAAGGTGGAAGTTGAGGTCTCCCAGAAGGATGTAGTCTTTGGAGGGGAGCGCGTGTGGGGTGATGAAGTCCGTGATGTCTTCACTGAATTTTGCGCCTGGTCCTGGTGGTCTGTAGAGGAGGGTGCCTCTGAGAGTTGTCTTGGGGTCGATGTGGATCTGGAAGTGAAGGTGTTCGGAGTTAGCGAGGTTGGCGTCGGAGCTGGTAGAGATGCGGATGGATTTCTTATGGACGATAGCGATTCCTCCTCCTGTATGGTCGGTGCGGTCCTTGCGTGTGATCTTATAGTCATCAGGGATAGCAATGGCGATGTCAGGGGCGGAGGAAGCGTTCATCCATGTTTCCGTTAGGAAGGCGACGTCAGGAGAGATGGTGTCAAGTAGGTTCCAAAGGTCAATGGCGTGCCTGTGGACCGAGCGGGTGTTGAGAAGGATGCATTGTAGGTGGTTGGGGTCGGGAATCTGTGGTGTGGTCGTAGCGGAGATGTTGTCGGTGCCGCTAAATTTGCAGGAGAAGCAGGAGAACGGTCCATGGGTGCGTCCAGGAGCGGCTTGGACGCAGTTGGGGGCGCGACCGGGGTTAAGGGCTAGGAGGGTGGCGGCATCGTAGGTAGTGCGGGGGGCTGGGCAGCGCGAGGGGCAGGGGGTCTGGCGCTGGGCGCGGTCCAGGCGCGGACGGGCGTAGACGGGCTTACCTTTGGCGCACCTTCGGCGCGGATTGGGCGTGGTCGCTGCGCGTGAACGCTGCGCGCAAAAGCTTCTGTCATAAGAGGATATTGGGAGGGGAGGGGCGAGGCAGGCTCAGCTGGGAGGCGGGAGCGTGATTGGAGGGCCGGGCTTGGACGTCACAGCCAGCAAATGGCTGCAACAATAACAACACCAGTAAGCAGGGAGAGACAGTTGTTTAGAGGGTGATCGCAAATCAGGCATGGGATTCAGAGAAGTATGGGATGTTAAAAACATAAATTTAGATTTTATTTTCTAAAGTGCTATTGATTTTCACAATTATGCAGACTCCAGAGAATTAATCTATTTACCCTTTATAAAAATAAAGATTTGTTGTACTTATAGTAAATGTGCCAACAGTGGACTTTTCCATCTGCAGATTATACTGAATGACCAGCAGTGGCAGTGTTTCACAGCAGAATGTCTCTGCATTGCCGAGACTGAAGAAAAGAAAAAAAGGCAGTCTTCCGGCATACAGCATCTTTTGACCAATTTTAACGGTAAGTAAATCTCACAATCATTCCTTTAGGCATTAAAAAGACTTTCACAGCATCTAAATGTCCTCAGTACATTCCAGTTGGGGCCTGTGCATGTATATAATCTCTGTAAAGATGGAAGTAATATGGATCACATTGTGTTGGTCAAGATAGTTAATAAAAGACTGACTGCTTCTAAGGCTACTAAAGCCTGATTTAGATCCCGTTGCTGGCAATGTTCCAGTCAAGGAAATTGCTGCTTTTGCGGCTGAAATGCACTATCTCAATTTACAACGATAGTGTTACATTCTCACGGAAGGAAGCTCATTTAACATCTTCCCCTGCACTCTGTATGTTAGACTCTGATACTTAAGATGGATTGTTGGTAAGGATAATCAGTTTTTGTATCTCCATCCCACTTTCGAAAAGGCCCCAGTGCTTTGAGTGGTTCAGAGTCCTTTACCATTCCCCCTCCTGCTTGCCTTGCAGTCATGAATACAGATACTAAGTTACTGCATAACTTCTGATATCTCATCCTCCTGTGTGCTCAGCTTCCACAAGGACAATTGGACCAGAGGCGCTCTGACATCATAAAGCTAAAGCAAGATGTTGTCTGGCATTAGGACAAATCTGTTGCCTAGCAAGATGACATCATAAAGCTAAAGCAAGATGTTGTCTGAAGTGAGGGCCACTCTGTTGCCTAGCAAGCAGCAGGATACATTTATCTTGGTAATGAAATGAGTAGCAGGGTAGACCGGATGCCCAAATGAGAACTAACCTGGTAAGATTAAAGAAATTAGGGCAATTTTTGGAGACTTATAAATTTGTAGGACGGTACGTTTGAGCATAAGGGTCTCAACTCCACTATTGCTGAACTGGTAGGAACTGCCTAAAATGATAATGGTGAACATGCCATTCATAGCTTTTATAATTCCCATTAACTGTAGCATAACACTTCCTCGCTCAACCGATCAGCTGGCTTAATTGTTACTGGTGTACCATATCCTTAAGCAAATGAGATGGGTACGCTGCCACTTGGCTGGCAAAAAGATCACTATCTATATCCTAATGTACATGCTACAGTTGTTTAGAGAGTGATCGCAAATCAGGCATGGGATTCAGAGAAGTATGGGAGGTTAAAAACACAAATTTAGATTTGATTTTTGAACGTGCTGTTGATTTTCACAATTATACAGACTCCATAGAAATAATCTGTTTACCCTTTATAAAAATCAAGATTTGTTGTACTTATAGTAAATGTGCTAACAGTGGACTTTTCCATCTACAGATTATACTGAATGACCAGCAGTGGCAGTGTTTCACAGCAGAATGTCTCTGCATTGCCGAGATTGAAGAAAAAAAAAAAGGCAGTCTACCGGCTTTCAGCATCTTTTCACCAATTTAAACGGTAAGTAAATCTCACAATCATTCCTTTAGGCATTAAAAAGACTTTCACAGCATCTGAATGTCCTCACTACCTTCCAGTGGGGGCCTGTGCATGTATATAATTTCTGTCAAGATGGAAGTAATATGGATCACATTGTGTTGGTCAAGATAGTTAAAAAAAGACTGTCTGCTTCCAAGGCTACTAAAGCCTGATTTAGATCCCGGTGCTGGCAATGTTACAGTCAAGGAAACTGCTGCCTTTGCGGCTGAAATGCACTATTTCAATTTACAACGGTAGTTTTACATTCTCACGGAAGGAAGCTCATTTAACATCTTCCCCTGCACTCTGTATGTTGGACTCTGATACTTGAGATGGATTGTTGGTAAGGATAATCTTTTTTTGTATCTCCAGTCCACTTTCAAAAAGGCCCCAGTGCTTTGAGTGGTTCAGAGTCCTTTACTATTCACCCTCCTGCTTGCCTTGCAGTCATGAATACTGCATAACTTCTGATATCTCATCCTCCTGTGTGGTCAGCTTCCACAAGGACAATTGGACCAGAGGCGCTCTGATATCATAAAGCTAAAGCAAGATGTTGTCTGGCATGAGGGCAAATCTGTTGCCTAGCAAGCTGACATCATAAAGCTAAAGCAAGATGTTGTCTGAAGTGAGAGCCACTCTGTTGCCTAGCAAGCAGCAGGATACATTTATCTTGGTAATGAAATGAGTAGCAGGGTAGACCGGATGCCCAAATGAGAACTAACCTGGTAAGATTAAAGAAATTAGGGCAATTTTTGGAGACTTATAAATTTGTAGGACGGTACGTTTGAGCATAAGGGTCTCAACTTCACTATTGCTGAACTGGTAGGAACTGCCTAAAATGATAATGGTGAAGATGCTATTCATAGCTTTTATAATTCCCATTAACTGTAGCATAAAACTTCCTTGCTCAACTGATCAGCTGGCTTAATTGCTACTGGTGTACCATATCCTTAAGCAAATGAAGTGAGATGGGTACGCTGCCACTTGGCTGGCAAAAAGATCACTTTATCTATATCCTAATGTACATGCTACAGTTGTTTAGAGAGCGATCGCAAATCAGGCATGGGATTCAGAGAAGTGTGGGAGGTTGAAAACATAAATTTAGATTTTATTTTCTAACGTGCTATTGATTTTCACAATTATACAGACTCCAGAGAATTAATCTATTTACCCTTTATAAAAATCAAGATTTGTTGTACTTCTTATAGTAAATGTGCGAACAGTGGACTTTTCCTTCTGCAGATTATACTGAATGACCAGCAGTGGCAGTGTTTCACAACAGAATGTCTCTGCATTGTGAGACTGAAGAAAAGAAAAAAAAGGCAGTCTTTTGGCATACAGCATCTTTTGACCAATTTTAACGGTAAGTAAATCTCACAATCATTCCTTCAGGCATTAAAAAGACTTTTACAGCATCTGAATGTCCTCAGTACATTCCAGTTGGGGCCTGTGCATGTATATAATCTCTGTAAAGATGGAAGTAATATGGATCACATTGTGTTGGTCAAGATAGTTAATAAAAGAGTGACTGCTTCTAAGGCTACTAAAGCCTGATTTAGATCCCGGTGCTGGCAATGTTCCAGTCAAGGAAATTGCTGCCTTTGCGGCTGAAATGCACTATCTCAATTTAAAACGATAGTGTTACATTCTCACGGAAGGAAGCTCATTTAACATCTTCCCCTGCACTCTGTATGTTGGACTCTGATATTTAAGATGGATTGTTGGTAAGGATAATCTTTTTTTGTATCTCCAGTCCACTTTCAAAAAGGCCCCAGTGCTTTGAGTGGTTCAGAGTCCTTTACTATTCACCCTCCTGCTTGCCTTGCAGTCATGAATATAGATAGTCACTTACTGCATAACTTCTGATATCTCGTCCTCCTGTGTGGTCAGCTTCCACAAGGACAATTGGACCAGAGGAGCTCTGATATCATAAAGCTAAAGCAAGATGTTGTCTGAAGTGAGAGCCACTCTGTTGCCTAGCAAGCAGCAGGATACATTTATCTTGGTAATGAAATGAGTAGCAGGGTAGACCGGATGCCCAAATGAGAACTAACCTGGTAAGATTAAAGAAATTAGGGCAATTTTTGGAGACTTATAAATTTGTAGGACGGTACGTTTGAGCATAAGGGTCTCAACTTCACTATTGCTGAACTGGTAGGAACTGCCTAAAATGATAATGGTGAAGATGCTATTCATAGCTTTTATAATTCCCATTAACTGTAGCATAAAACTTCCTTGCTCAACTGATCAGCTGGTTTAATTGCTACTGGTGTACCATATCCGTAAGCAAATGAAGTGAGAAGGGTACGCTGCCACTTGGCTGGCAAAAAGATCACTTTATCTACATCCTAATGTACATGCTACAGTTGTTTAGAGAGCGATCGCAAATCAGGCATGGGATTCAGAGAAGTGTGGGAGGTTGAAAACATAAATTTAGATTTTATTTTCTAACGTGCTATTGATTTTCACAATTATACAGACTCCAGAGAATTAATCTATTTACCCTTTATAAAAATCAAGATTTGTTGTACTTCTTATAGTAAATGTGCGAACAGTGGACTTTTCCTTCTGCAGATTATACTGAATGACCAGCAGTGGCAGTGTTTCACAACAGAATGTCTCTGCATTGTGAGACTGAAGAAAAGAAAAAAAAGGCAGTCTTTTGGCATACAGCATCTTTTGACCAATTTTAACGGTAAGTAAATCTCACAATCATTCCTTCAGGCATTAAAAAGACTTTTACAGCATCTGAATGTCCTCAGTACATTCCAGTTGGGGCCTGTGCATGTATATAATCTCTGTAAAGATGGAAGTAATATGGATCACATTGTGTTGGTCAAGATAGTTAATAAAAGAGTGACTGCTTCTAAGGCTACTAAAGCCTGATTTAGATCCCGGTGCTGGCAATGTTCCAGTCAAGGAAATTGCTGCCTTTGCGGCTGAAATGCACTATCTCAATTTAAAACGATAGTGTTACATTCTCACGGAAGGAAGCTCATTTAACATCTTCCCCTGCACTCTGTATGTTGGACTCTGATATTTAAGATGGATTGTTGGTAAGGATAATCTTTTTTTGTATCTCCAGTCCACTTTCAAAAAGGCCCCAGTGCTTTGAGTGGTTCAGAGTCCTTTACTATTCACCCTCCTGCTTGCCTTGCAGTCATGAATATAGATAGTCACTTACTGCATAACTTCTGATATCTCGTCCTCCTGTGTGGTCAGCTTCCACAAGGACAATTGGACCAGAGGAGCTCTGATATCATAAAGCTAAAGCAAGATGTTGTCTGAAGTGAGAGCCACTCTGTTGCCTAGCAAGCAGCAGGATACATTTATCTTGGTAATGAAATGAGTAGCAGGGTAGACCGGATGCCCAAATGAGAACTAACCTGGTAAGATTAAAGAAATTAGGGCAATTTTTGGAGACTTATAAATTTGTAGGACGGTACGTTTGAGCATAAGGGTCTCAACTTCACTATTGCTGAACTGGTAGGAACTGCCTAAAATGATAATGGTGAAGATGCTATTCATAGCTTTTATAATTCCCATTAACTGTAGCATAAAACTTCCTTGCTCAACTGATCAGCTGGTTTAATTGCTACTGGTGTACCATATCCGTAAGCAAATGAAGTGAGAAGGGTACGCTGCCACTTGGCTGGCAAAAAGATCACTTTATCTACATCCTAATGTACATGCTACAGTTGTTTAGAGAGCGATCGCAAATCAAGCATGGGATTCCGAGAAGTGTGGGAGAATGAAAACATAAATTTAGATTTTATTTTCTAACGTGCTATTGATTTTCAGAATTATACAGACTCCAGAGAATTAATCTATTTACCCTTTATAAAAATCAAGATTTGTTGTACTTCTTATAGTAAATGTGCTAACAGTGGACTTTTCCATCTGCAGATTATACTGAATGACCAGCAGTGGCAGTGTTTCACAACAGAATGTCTCTGCATTGCCGAGACTGAAGAAAAGAAAAAACAGGCAGTCTTTCGGCATACAGCATCTTTTGACCAATTTTAACGGTAAGTAAATCTCACAATCATTCCTTTAGGCATTAAAAAGACTTTACAGCATCTGAATGTCCTCAGTACATTCCTGTTGGGGCCTGTGCATGTATATAATCTCTGTAAAGATGGAAGTAATATGGATCACATTGTGTTGGTCAAGATAGTTAATAAAAGACTGACTTTTTTTAAGGCTACTAAAGCCTGATTTAGATCCCGGTGCTGGCAATGTTCCAGTCAAGGAAATTGCTGCCTTTGCGGCTGAAATGCACTATCTCAATTTAAAACGATAGTGTTACATTCTCACGGAAGGAAGCTCATTTAACATCTTCCCCTGCACTCTGTATGTTGGACTCTGATACTTAAGATGGATTGTTGGTAAGGATAATCTTTTTTTGTATCTCCAGTCCACTTTCAAAAAGGCCCCAGTGCTTTGAGTGGTTCAGAGTCCTTTACTATTCACCCTCCTGCTTGCCTTGCAGTCATGAATATAGATAGTCACTTACTGCATAACTTCTGATATCTCGTCCTCCTGTGTGGTCAGCTTCCACAAGGACAATTGGACCAGAGGAGCTCTGATATCGTAAAGCTAAAGCAAGATGTTGTCTGAAGTGAGGGCCACTCTGTTGCCTAGCAAGCAGCAGGATACATTTATCTTGGTAATGAAATGAGTAGCAGGGTAGACCGGATGCCCAAATGAGAACTAACCTGGTAAGATAAAAGAAATTAGGGCAATATTTGGAGACTTATAAATTTGTAGGACGGTACGTTTAAGCATAAAGGTCTCAACTTCACTATTGCTGAACTGGTAGGAACTGCCTAGAATGATAATGGTGAACATGCTATTCATAGCTTTTATAATTCCCATTAACTGTAGCATAAAACTTCCTCGCTCAACTGATCAGCTGGCTTAATTGCTACTGGTGTACCATATCCTTCAGCAAATATAGTGAGATGGGTACGCTGCCACTTGGCTGGCAAAAAGATCACTTTATCTATATCCTAATGTACATGCTACAGTTGTTTAGAGAGCGATCGCAAATCAGGCATGGGATTCAGAGAAGTGTGGGAGGTTGAAAACATAAATTTAGATTTTATTTTCTAACGTGCTATTGATTTTCACAATTATACAGACTCCAGAGAATTAATCTATTTACCCTTTATAAAAATCAAGATTTGTTGTACTTCTTATAGTAAATGTGCGAACAGTGGACTTTTCCTTCTGCAGATTATACTGAATGACCAGCAGTGGCAGTGTTTCACAACAGAATGTCTCTGCATTGTGAGACTGAAGAAAAGAAAAAAAAGGCAGTCTTTTGGCATACAGCATCTTTTGACCAATTTTAACGGTAAGTAAATCTCACAATCATTCCTTCAGGCATTAAAAAGACTTTTACAGCATCTGAATGTCCTCAGTACATTCCAGTTGGGGCCTGTGCATGTATATAATCTCTGTAAAGATGGAAGTAATATGGATCACATTGTGTTGGTCAAGATAGTTAATAAAAGAGTGACTGCTTCTAAGGCTACTAAAGCCTGATTTAGATCCCGGTGCTGGCAATGTTCCAGTCAAGGAAATTGCTGCCTTTGCGGCTGAAATGCACTATCTCAATTTAAAACGATAGTGTTACATTCTCACGGAAGGAAGCTCATTTAACATCTTCCCCTGCACTCTGTATGTTGGACTCTGATATTTAAGATGGATTGTTGGTAAGGATAATCTTTTTTTGTATCTCCAGTCCACTTTCAAAAAGGCCCCAGTGCTTTGAGTGGTTCAGAGTCCTTTACTATTCACCCTCCTGCTTGCCTTGCAGTCATGAATATAGATAGTCACTTACTGCATAACTTCTGATATCTCGTCCTCCTGTGTGGTCAGCTTCCACAAGGACAATTGGACCAGAGGAGCTCTGATATCATAAAGCTAAAGCAAGATGTTGTCTGAAGTGAGAGCCACTCTGTTGCCTAGCAAGCAGCAGGATACATTTATCTTGGTAATGAAATGAGTAGCAGGGTAGACCGGATGCCCAAATGAGAACTAACCTGGTAAGATTAAAGAAATTAGGGCAATTTTTGGAGACTTATAAATTTGTAGGACGGTACGTTTGAGCATAAGGGTCTCAACTTCACTATTGCTGAACTGGTAGGAACTGCCTAAAATGATAATGGTGAAGATGCTATTCATAGCTTTTATAATTCCCATTAACTGTAGCATAAAACTTCCTTGCTCAACTGATCAGCTGGTTTAATTGCTACTGGTGTACCATATCCGTAAGCAAATGAAGTGAGAAGGGTACGCTGCCACTTGGCTGGCAAAAAGATCACTTTATCTACATCCTAATGTACATGCTACAGTTGTTTAGAGAGCGATCGCAAATCAGGCATGGGATTCCGAGAAGTGTGGGAGAATGAAAACATAAATTTAGATTTTATTTTCTAACGTGCTATTGATTTTCAGAATTATACAGACTCCAGAGAATTAATCTATTTACCCTTTATAAAAATCAAGATTTGTTGTACTTCTTATAGTAAATGTGCTAACAGTGGACTTTTCCATCTGCAGATTATACTGAATGACCAGCAGTGGCAGTGTTTCACAACAGAATGTCTCTGCATTGCCGAGACTGAAGAAAAGAAAAAACAGGCAGTCTTTCGGCATACAGCATCTTTTGACCAATTTTAACGGTAAGTAAATCTCACAATCATTCCTTTAGGCATTAAAAAGACTTTACAGCATCTGAATGTCCTCAGTACATTCCTGTTGGGGCCTGTGCATGTATATAATCTCTGTAAAGATGGAAGTAATATGGATCACATTGTGTTGGTCAAGATAGTTAATAAAAGACTGACTGCTTCTAAGGCTACTAAAGCCTGATTTAGATTCCGGTGCTGGCAATGTTCCAGTCAAGGAAATTGCTGCCTTTGCGGCTGAAATGCACTATCTCAATTTACAACGGTAGTTTTACATTCTCACGGAAGTAAGCTCATTTAACATCTTCCCCTGCACTCTGTATGTTAGACTCTGATACTTGAGATGGATTGTTGGTAAGGATAATCTTTTTTTGTATCTCCAGTCCACTTTCAAAAAGGCCCCAGTGCTTTGAGTGGTTCAGAGTCCTTTACTATTCACCCTCCTGCTTGCCTTGCAGTCATGACTACAGATAGTAACTTACTGCATAACTTCTGATATCTCATCCTCCTGTGTGGTCAGCTTCCACAAGGACAATTGGACCAGAGGAGCTCTGATATCATAAAGCTAAAGCAAGATGTTGTCTGGCATGAGGGCAAATCTGTTGCCTAGCAAGCTGACATCATAAAGCTAAAGCAAGATGTTGTCTGAAGTGAGGGCCACTCTGTTGCCTAGCAAGCAGCAGGATACATTTATCTTGGTAATGAAATGAGTAGCAGGGTAGACCGGATGCCCAAATGAGAACTAACCTGGTAAGATTAAAGAAATTAGGGCAATTTTTGGAGACTTATAAATTTGTAGGACGGTACGTTTAAGCATAAAGGTCTCAACTTCACTGTTGCTGAACTGGTAGGAACTGCCTAGAATGATAATGGTGAACATGCTATTCATAGCTTTTATAATTCCCATTAACTGTAGCATAAAACTTCTTCGCTCAACTGGCTTAATTGCTAGTGGTGTACCATATCCTTCAGCAAATGAAGTGAGATGGTGTGACACGGGGGACCCAGACGAGGGGCCCCCTGGTATGCCTATTAACGTGTCTGCCCTTTTTGTCCAGCATACAGAGGCGTGGAACACCCCTGATGTGGTGAGGAGACGACCTGAAGCGGAGATCCGACAGGACTACACCTTTAAGGGGGCGGAGTTCGATTGGCACCACGCCCTCCCCGACGAGGTAAAGCCCATCCCGGAATCTACCCAGGTGTGCGAGACACCCGGAGGCGGAGTAGGAGGTTGGTGGAGCGAGTGGCGAGACAGCGGAGCGGAGTGGACGGAGGAAGACGACGAGAGGAGGACGGAGGAAGACGACGAGAGGAGGAGAGAGGAAGATCGGAGGACGGAGGACGAGGAGGACGGAGAGAGTAGTACGGAGGTGGAGGAGGTGCAAGAACATCACAGACACGGCGGGGAGAGCGGTGAGAGACCTCGATCGTGGACCCGGAGTGAACCAGAGCCGAGGCGGAGCTACGAGATGACTCCAGGAGGGAAGCCGGCGGCAGGATCAGAGAACGAACCTGAGGGGGACTACCGCGGGAGGCCAGGAGGCTCTGCGGGACGCGCATCGCCCAGCCACACTAACACGGAAGTGTGGCTCCCCCAGGTACGGTCCAAAACCACAGGGTGGGGAGGCAATAGACGAGGGAAGCCCTCTTAAAGACAAGAACACCCCTTCACGCCCTTGTTGTTAAAGTGGGTTGGCACAAGGGCTCACGTCCCGAAGTCCGGGTAGAAGGTTGCACGTGTGTTTTCCCTCACTCCCTTCCCTGAAAGACATTCGAGTGAGTACATATACTGAGACGAACTTTTCTCTTTCCTTTTGTTTCGGTGTACCGGCACTACGAGACCAGCGAGACGGCGGGGAAAAGGCCTACGACTCCCAGGAGACCTTGGGACAGACGACCCGTAGGAGGAAGATCCAGGACAGAGGAGGCGGACCCGCCATTACCATTTTACAGAGTGCCTGTTCAAAAACGCCGATTGTATAAAGCAATAAAACCTGCACTACCCAGACAACCCGTGTGTGCGAATCTGTTCGAGACCCCCTCAGTACACACACCGACCCCATCCGAACCCCCACAAGTGGTGGAGAATGCGGGCAGCGTGCCAGTGAGTGACATCGAGGACACAACGATGGACGCGATCCTGCAGGCCCTCGTGAAGGGCCAGGAACAACTGGCATGGGCAGTAGAGCAGCAACTCGCGGCGGCCCAATTGGACCGGGATACCTTCCGAAGTACAGTGGTTCAGCAACTGGAAGGCATAAGGGTTACGGGAGACCCCGCCACTGTCCCCGTCCGGGAGACCCGGGCTCCCCCAACACCAGCGGGTATATCCTTACAAAAATACGTCACGGGGGAGGACCCAGACGCCTTCCTAACGAACTTTGAAAGGGTGGCCCTGGCGTGTGGTTGGCCTGGAGACAAGTGGCCATTTTTCTTGGCCCCATTGTTGAGCGGAGAGGCACAGGTGGCATATCAGGTAGCCAACAGCAATGGCACTACCCCGTACGCCCAGATCAAGACTATAATTCTGGATCACCTAGGATTAGATTCAGAAGCCTATAGGGTTCGGTTCCGCAAGGAGAGGGGACAAGCCGGAGACAACCCCAAAACCTTGTTCTTTAGATTAAAAACCGCAGCAGACAAGTGGCTTACCCCAACTACGAGTTCCAAAGACCAAATCATGGACAAAATTTATCTCGAACAGTATTTGGAAGCCCTTCCCTATGGGACACAGCAGTGGCTACGCCAACATTCGAACCTGACCACGGCTCAGGCCATGGAGATGGCCACCACCTACGCCCGGGCCCAACCCCGTCTTCACAATGTGGAAACAGACAGGTCTACCAAGGGACTGACTAGACCCGAGCGCCGAGTGAGGGCTCAACCTGGACCCCTCCCTCCTCTCCCTCGACCATCGGCTGTAGAACACCCCCCTTTCCGGGGTCCACAGTGTTTCGACTGTGGACAGTGGGGCCACATAGCCCGTCTGTGCCCCCAGAAACGAACCCAGGAAGAACCAATGGACATCAATTATCTCCCAAAGGCGGTGTTGTATTCGGCTGAACTAGGAGGCTCCTTCCATGTGAGTGTTACGGTTAATGGGGTGGTGATCAGGGCCCTCCTTGATTCCGGCTGTAAGCAATCAGTCATCCAAGGGACTTATGTGACTCCACTACAGTTGGTACCTGAGAACAGTGTGTTTATAAAATGTGTACACGGGGATGTGAAGGAATACCCGGTGGCTAACATTCCCCTAGGTCTAGAGGGGATGGAAAGGATGGTAGTTAAAGTGGGAGTAATGGACACCCTACCCAAACCCCTGATCCTGGGCACCGATAATCCGAACTTCCTGAACCTCTTCAAAGGCCAGTTACGCCAGGACAGTGACCAGGGGGAAGCAGTAAATAACCTATTGTCCACAGGTCCTTGGGAAGGAGATAGGTCCTTCCGATTCGCCCAAGCCAATGACGATACGCTCATCAATGCCTGGGAACAGGCCCATGTCAGTTTAACCAATCCAAATCCCACCTACCCCAGGTTCGTGATTAAGGAGGATCTTCTGTATAGACTAGCCTCTAAGGATGAGCCGATGCAACTGTTGGTGCCAACCTGTTTTCGCGAGCAGATTATGTACTACGCACATACCCACTTACTGGCGGGACCCATTGGGAGTGAGAAAACGACCCAAAACGTCCTCGGGAACTTTTACTGGCCCGGTATCTATAGTGAGATAAAAAAGCATTGCCAAACCTGTGACCTTTGCCAACGGAAGAATACCCAACGACCTGCGGCAGTACCTTTACAACCTCTGCCAGTCATCGGGACCCCATTCGAGAGAGTGGGGATGGACCTGATAGGCCCCTTAACCACCACAAAAAAAGGTTTCAGATATGCTCTCATCATTGTGGACTACGCCACTAGATTTCCTGAGGCATTTCCTTTAAAATCGCCCACCTCCAGGAACATAGCCGACAAGTTTCTGGAATTATTTTCTCGAGTGGGGTTCCCTAAAGAGATCCTCACAGACCAGGGGACCCCATTCATGTCCAAGGTTATGCAGGAAGTTTGCCAGATGTTGGGTTTACACCAGATCAAGACGTCCGTGTACCACCCTCAGACAGACAGGTTAGTCGAAAGGTACAACAGGACGTTAAAAACGGTCCTGAAGAAAATGGTGGAGGTGAATCACACCGACTGGGATTCATTGTTGCCACTAGCCCTGTACGTGATAAGAGGCCAGCGACAAAGTAGTCTTGGGTGTTCATCCTTCGAGATGCTCTATGGGAGACAACCCAGGAGCTTGCTAGACATGACAAAAGACATGTGGGAAACGGAACAAGGCGGAGAAACCAGAACTCTTCTCGAGTACAGTTCAAACTTGAGGAACAAGTTAGGAAAAATCAGGGAACTCGCTTTTACCCACTTGGAGGAAAGTCAGAAACACCAGCAGACCCAGTATAACAAGGGAAAGAAATGGAGGTCGCTAAAAATCGGGGACTGGGCCCTCGTATTACTGCCTTCAATGGCCAAAAAGAACCGTAACGAGTGGCAGGGCCCCTATGAGGTCATCGAGACGATAGGCAAAACAACCTATCGGCTCCGTCTCACCACCAGGAAGACCCAGATTTTTCACATAAATCTATTGAAAAAATGGCTAGGAACGACTCCTGTGGCAGCAATCCTGGTGACTAACCCCAAACCGGCCTTCGAAACCACCATGGATGACTTGGTTATCAGTGAGGACTTATATGAAAACGAGCAGGAGGGGCTCCGACAAGTTCTGAGGAAATATGCCCACATTTTCTCCGACCTTCCCGGTAAAACTACCTTGGCTGAGCACAGAATCGAGACGCCTGCTGGTACCGTGGTCAAGCAGCGTCCGTATAGGATTCCCGAGGCAAAAAGGGAATCCATAGCTAAAGAGGTGGCAGAAATGCTTAGGTTAGGCGTGATTCGGCCATCCAGGAGTGAATGGTCATCCCCTATTGTCATGGTGCCGAAACCCAATGGCAGTAGCCGTTTTTGTATGGACTTACGGGCGTTAAACGAAGTCTCAGCGTTCGATTCATACCCAATACCCCGGATCGATGAACTCATCGAAAAACTCGGGGATGCCAAATATATTAGTACACTGGACCTGACCAAGGGGTATTGGCAGGTACCCCTGCGCGAGGAAGACAGGAGAAAAACGGCATTCGCTACTTCTGAAGGGCTGTTTGAATTTACAGTTCTACCCTTTGGTCTACACGGGGCCCCCGCAACGTTTCAGAGACTCATGAATACGGTCCTACGGGGTCATCATCAATATTGCTCCGCATATCTTGATGACATCATCATTTTCAGTCCCTCCTGGGAGGCTCACTTGCACCATCTGGATGTCGTGTTCAATCTACTCGCATCCGCAGGTCTCCATGTCAACTCCAAGAAGTCCAGAATCGGATACCATAAGGTCAAATATTTGGGGTACCTTCTGGGACATGGTATCATTGAACCTCAGGTAGAAAAAGTGCGGGCTATCGCGGAAACTCCATTTCCTAAAACTCTGAAGGACATGCGTGCCTTTTTAGGCCTGGTAGGGTACTACCGATGATTCATACCCTCATTTTCGGAGGTCGCGACACCCCTGACCGATACCCTCAGGAAAACGAAGATCCGCCCGGACTTCCACAACCCGACGCCGGCCATGTGGACGGCCTTTCAGACCCTGAAAAAGGCTATCACCACCAGGCCGGTTCTGACGTCACCAGATTTCAACAAACCCTTTGTGCTACATACGGATGCGTCCGACTTTGGTATCGGGGCGGTGTTGTCCCAAGACACTGGGGAGGGGGGCCTTCGGCCCGTTCTTTACATCAGCCGAAAGATGTTTCCTCGGGAGGTCAGGTACCCGACTATTGAGAAGGAGTGCCTCGCCATCAGGTGGGCGGTGGACAAACTGCGCTACTACCTGGAGGGGCGTTCTTTCCAGCTGTACACCGACCATGCCCCTCTCTTGTGGATGGCAAGGAACATTTCCAACAACCCTCGTGTCATGAGGTGGTTCCTGGCCTTGCAGCCCTTCCGGTTCCAGGTCCGGCACCAGAAGGGAACCGAGAACGTCCATGCGGACTTTCTTTCTCGGTACCCTCTCCCCGATCGGGAGAATCCTAGGGGGGGGATGTGTGACACGGGGGACCCGGACGAGGGGCCCCCTGGTATGCCTATTAACGTGTCTGCCCTTTTTGTCCAGCATACAGAGGCGTGGAACACCCCTGATGTGGTGAGGAGACGATCTGAAGCGGAGATCCGACAGGACTACACCTTTAAGGGGGCGGAGTTCGATTGGCACCACGCCCTCCCCGACGAGGTAAAGCCCATCCCTGAATCTACCCAGGTGTGCGAGACACCCGGAGGCGGAGTAGGAGGTTGGTGGAGCGAGTGGCGAGACAGCGGAGCGGAGTGGACGGAGGAAGACGACGAGAGGAGGACGGAGGAAGACGACGAGAGGAGGAGAGAGGAAGATCGGAGGACGGAGGACGAGGAGGACGGAGAGAGTAGTACGGAGGTGGAGGAGGTGCAAGAACATCACAGACACGGCGGGGAGAGCGGTGAGAGACCTCGATCGTGGACCCGGAGTGAACCAGAGCCGAGGCGGAGCTACAAGACGACTCCAGGAGGGAAGCCGGCGGCAGGATCAGAGAACGAACCTGAGGGGGACTACCGCGGGAGGCCAGGAGGCTCTGCGGGACGCGCATCGCCCAGCCACACTAACACGGAAGTGTGGCTCCCCCAGGTACGGTCCAAAACCACAGGGTGGGGAGGCAATAGACGAGGGAAGCCCTCTTAAAGACAAGAACACCCCTTCACGCCCTTGTTGTTAAAGTGGGTTGGCACAAGGTCTCACGTCCCGAAGTCCGGGTAGAAGGTTGCACGTGTGTTTTCCCTCACTCCCTTCCCTGAAAGACATTCGAGTGAGTACATATACTGAGACGGACTTTTCTCTTTCCTTTTGTTTCGGTGTACCGGCACTACGAGACCAGCGAGACGGCGGGGAAAAGGCCTACGACTCCCAGGAGACCTTGGGACAGACGACCCGTAGGAGGAAGATCCAGGACAGAGGAGGCGGACCCGCCATTACCATTTTACAGAGTGCCTGTTCAAAAACGCCGATTGTATAAAGCAATAAAACCTGCACTACCCAGACAACCCGTGTGTGCGAATCTGTTCGAGACCCCCTCAGTACACACACCGACCCCATCCGAACCCCCACAGATGGGTACGCTGCCACTTGGCTGGCAAAAAGATCACTTTATCTATATCCTAATGTACATGCTACAGTTGTTTAGAGAGTGATCGCAAATCAGGCATGGGATTCAGAGAAGTATGGAAGGTTAAAAACACAAATTTAGATTTGATTTTCGAACGTGCTGTTGATTTTCACAATTATACAGACTCCATAGAAATAATCTGTTTACCCTTTATAAAAATCAAGAATTTTTGTACTTCTTATAGTAAATGTGCTAACAGTGGACTTTTCCATCTACAGATTATACTGAATGACCAGCAGTGGCAGTGTTTCACAGCAGAATGTCTCTGCATTGCCGAGATTGAAGAAAAAAAAAAAGGCAGTCTACCGGCTTTCAGCATCTTTTCACCAATTTAAACGGTAAGTAAATCTCACAATCATTCCTTTAGGCATTAAAAAGACTTTCACAGCATCTGAATGTCCTCACTACCTTCCAGTGGGGGCCTGTGCATGTATATAATTTATGTCAAGATGGAAGTAATATGGATCACATTGTGTTGGTCAAGATAGTTAAAAAAAGACTGTCTGCTTCCAAGGCTACAAAAGCCTGATTTAGATCCCGGTGCTGGCAATGTTACAGTCAAGGAAATTGCTGCCTTTGCGGCTGAAATGCACTATTTCAATTTACAATGGTAGTTTTACATTCTCACGGAAGGAAGCTCATTTAACATCTTCCCCTGCACTCTGTATGTTAGACTCTGATACTTGAGATGGATTGTTGGTAAGGATAATCTTTTTTTGTATCTCCAGTCCACTTTCAAAAAGGCCCCAGTGCTTTGAGTGGTTCAGAGTCCTTTACTATTCACCCTCCTGCTTGCCTTGCAGTCATGAATACAGATAGTAACTTACTGCATAACTTCTGATATCTCATCCTCCTGTGTGGTCAGCTTCCACAAGGACAATTGGACCAGAGGCGCTCTGATATCATAAAGCTAAAGCAAGATGTTGTCTGGCATGAGGGCAAATCTGTTGCCTAGCAAGCTGACATCATAAAGCTAAAGCAAGATGTTGTCTGAAGTGAGAGCCACTCTGTTGCCTAGCAAGCAGCAGGATACATTTATCTTGGTAATGAAATGAGTAGCAGGGTAGACCGGATGCCCAAATGAGAAATAACCTGGTAAGATTAAAGAAATTAGGGCAATTTTTGGAGACTTATAAATTTGTAGGACGGTACGTTTGAGCATAAGGGTCTCAACTTCACTATTGCTGAACTGGTAGGAACTGCCTAAAATGATAATGGTGAAGATGCTATTCATAGCTTTTATAATTCCCATTAACTGTAGCATAAAACTTCCTTGCTCAACTCATCAGCTGGCTTAATTGCTACTGGTGTACCATATCCTTAAGCAAATGAAGTGAGATGGGTACGCTGCCACTTGGCTGGCAAAAAGATCACTTTATCTATATCCTAATGTACATGCTACAGTTGTTTAGAGAGCGATCGCAAATCAGGCATAGGATTCCGAGAAGTGTGGGAGGTTGAAAACATAAATTTAGATTTTATTTTCTAACGTGCTATTGATTTTCACAATTATACAGACTTCAGAGAATTAATCTATTTACCCTTTATAAAAATCAAGATTTGTTGTACTTCTTATAGTAAATGTGCTAACAGTGGACTTTTCCATCTGCAGATTACACTGAATGACCAGCAGTGGCAGTGTTTCACAACAGAATGTCTCTGCATTGCCGAGAGTGAAGAAAAGAAAAAAAGGC
Organism: Lissotriton vulgaris; assembly: GCF_964263255.1. Taxonomy (NCBI): domain Eukaryota; kingdom Metazoa; phylum Chordata; class Amphibia; order Caudata; family Salamandridae; genus Lissotriton; species Lissotriton vulgaris. The sequence continues at coordinate 1,084,338,781 of NC_141694.1, read as the reverse complement.
AGTCTTCTGGCATACAGCATCTTTTGACCAATTTTAACGGTAAGTAAATCTCACAATCATTCCTTTAGGCATTAAAAAGACTTTACAGCATCTGAATGTCCTCAGTACATTCCAGTTGGGGCCTGTGCATGTATATAATCTCTGTAAAGATGGAAGTAATATGGATCACATTGTGTTGGTCAAGATAGTTAATAAAAGACTGACTTTTTCTAAGGCTACTAAAGCCTGATTTAGATCCCGGTGCTGGCAATGTTCCAGTCAAGGAAATTGCTGCCTTTGCAGCTGAAATGCACTATCTCAATTTAAAACGATAGTGTTACATTCTCACGGAAGGAAGCTCATTTAACATCTTCCCCTGCACTCTGTATGTTGGACTCTGATACTTAAGATGGATTGTTGGTAAGGATAATCTTTTTTTGTATCTCCAGTCCACTTTCAAAAAGGCCCCAGTGCTTTGAGTGGTTCAGAGTCCTTTACTATTCACCCTCCTGCTTGCCTTGCAGTCATGAATACAGATAGTAACTTACTGCATAACTTCTGATATCTCGTCCTCCTGTGTGGTCAGCTTCCACAAGGACAATTGGACCAGAGGAGCTCTGATATCATAAAGCTAAAGCAAGATGTTGTCTGGCATGAGGGCAAATCTGTTGCCTAGCAAGCTGACATCATAAAGCTAAAGCAAGATGTTGTCTGAAGTGAGGGCCACTCTGTTGCCTAGCAAGCAGCAGGATACATTTATCTTGGTAATGAAATGAGTAGCAGGGTAGACCGGATGCCCAAATGAGAACTAACCTGGTAAGATTAAAGAAATTAGGGCAATTTTTGGAGACTTATAAATTTGTAGGACGGTACGTTTAAGCATAAAGGTCTCAACTTCACTATTGCTGAACTGGTAGGAACTGCCTAGAATGATAATAGTGAACATGCTATTCATAGCTTTTATAATTCCCATTAACTGTAGCATAAAACTTCCTCGCTCAACTGATCAGCTGGCTTAATTGCTACTGGTGTACCATATCCTTCAGCAAATATAGTGAGATGGGTACGCTGCCACTTGGCTGGCAAAAAGATCACTTTATCTATATCCTAATGTACATGCTACAGTTGTTTAGAGAGTGATCGCAAATCAGGCATGGGATTCAGAGAAGTATGGGAGGTTAAAAACATAAATTTAGATTTTATTTTCTAACGTGCTATTGATTTTCACAATTATACAGACTCCAGAGAATTAATCTATTTACCCTTTATAAAAATCAAGATTTGTTGTACTTCTTATAGTAAATGTGCTAACAGTGGACTTTTCCATCTGCAGATTATACTGAATGACCAGCAGTGGCAGTGTTTCACAACAGAATGTCTCTGCATTGTGAGACTGAAGAAAAGAAAAAAAAGGCAGTCTTTTGGCATACAGCATCTTTTGACCAATTTTAACGGTAAGTAAATCTCACAATCATTCCTTCAGGCATTAAAAAGACTTTTACAGCATCTGAATGTCCTCAGTACATTCCAGTTGGGGCCTGTGCATGTATATAATCTCTGTAAAGATGGAAGTAATATGGATCACATTGTGTTGGTCAAGATAGTTAATAAAAGACTGACTGCTTCTAAGGCTACTAAAGCCTGATTTAGATCCCGGTGCTGGCAATGTTCCAGTCAAGGAAATTGCTGCCTTTGCGGCTGAAATGCACTATCTCATTTTACAACGATAGTGTTACATTCTCACGGAAGGAAGCTCATTAACATCTTCCCCTGCACTCTATATGTTTGACTCTGATACTTAAGATGGATTGTTGGTAAGGATAATCTTTTTTTGTATCTCCAGTCCACTTTCAAAAAGGCCTCAGTGCTTTGAGTGGTTCAGAGTCCTTTACTATTCACCCTCCTGCTTGCCTTGCCATACCCACACAAAGCGTGTGCATTAATCAACTGCTACTAAGATGTATTCATACGCAGTATCAGAAGAAAAAGGACCGCAGTGATCTAAATAAATGCACCCCAGTGGTTTATTAGAAATGTACAACTGTATCCGAGGCGGACGCGCAGCAGTCGAAGGCTTAATCTGCTGGCAAATGTCACATTGAAGGACATAATCGCGCATCTGTTTGTACAGTCCCCGCTACCAGAACCTCTGTTGTAGCTGTGTTACAGTGGCTGAGACGCCCGCATGCGCAGACGCCACACCATTATGAGCCGCTGTAAGCAAAGTAGCCCTGCGATCCGAGTTGGGAATTAAACGTTCGCCAACATCAGGAATTTTCACATAAGGAACCTTATCGGGACTTAAGTGGTATGTGTACTTCAAAGGGAACCCCGCAGGATATTTACCTCCCTTCTCTGTGGCAGCAACAGCTGCCAAGATGTCATCATCAATCTTACTTTTGGACCGCGTGACTGCTGCAACTAAGTATTTTGATACTGCTGACTTCGCTGCTTCATCAGCAAGCAAATTACCGACAGCGTGGACTCCCACGCTCTGATGGCCAAGAGTATGAATCACAAACACAAGTGGCAACTTTTCTTTAAGTTCCGCCACTCGGACACAGATCATTTTATGTTTTATTGTGCTACCTTTGGAATCACGAAATTCATTCTGAATCCAAAAGAACAAGTTTTCATTGTAAGACTGGACACAGTAGTAAGAGTCACTTACGATCAAAGTCGTCACACTAGGATCTGCATACTCCAATGCAAGCATCAGAGCACGAAGCTCTGCTAATTGTGCGGTGCAGTCCCCAAACGTCTGCGTGTGCACGACACTGGACTTGAACTCATCGTTCACCATGGCACCGACCACAATGGCGCAAGCGGAAACGTAGGCATGTTTAGAGCCATGCGCAACCTGCGCCGAACCATCAGTGTAAATGATGCAATGGAAATCCTCCAACGGCCGCATTGCTAAAGGAGCAGGATGAACAAATTCATACTGTAAATATTCCTGCGACCGTAAAGTGGCGTCAAAAATAAACGTGACATCCTGGGATGTCAAGGATGCAGCCCATTGAATCCACCTAGGGTGCAAAGCTTTGGAATTTGGTACACTGGCTTTCGTAACTGCCTCCAAGGCAGGACACGGGGTAACAACCAACATGCGTTTTCCCTGTGACAGGGCACGTTCCTTGAGAATTTCCATCTGCACAGCCGTCAAAACTGTATCCACAGTGGAAAAGCGCATTTCAGCCGAAGTGTACAAGTGTGAATTGTAAGCCATAGGTACTGTATCTCCTTCATTAAAAGTTAGGTACGTGAAACCCACCGTCCCAGGGACAATTCTGATCACCAGGTTGGTCTGATTATCACGAGTCTGTAAATATTCAGAAGCGAGCAAATCAGCTTGCAAAGACTGCAGAATAGCTGAATGCTCAGGCAGCCAGCATGATTTGGAAAAAGATGGCTGTATCAAAGCATACAAAGGCTTGATACGCTGGGCATATTCCGGAATGTCTGTTCTCCCGAAATTCAAAAAGCCCAGTAAAGCTTGTAATTTTTTCAGTGTTGTCGGAGCGCGCAACTGTGCGCACTTCTCCAGGAAGTGAGGAGCCAAGCCTTTTCCTTCATTGTTCAGTTCATAGCCTAGAAACAACACTGTGTACTCTGCAATGTGCGACTTTGCAAAGTTAAATTTGTAACCCATGTCTACAAAGTTACAAATAATACTGTTCACTCGACACAGATGCTACCAAAGTTCGTCGTCTGTGAGATAGATATCATCCACATAGGAACAAGCATCTGGGTCGACCCTCTCCAACAGAGAGACAATGCGGGCAGAAAATACTCCAGGACTATTCTTATAGCCCATTGGGAGACGCCGAAACATTTTTTGGACACCGCCGCATGTGAAAGAAGTCCATTGGGAACTTAGACCGTCCAATGAATGGGCATAAAAACCATTGGAAATGTCAAGCGTGGTTTTGAACCGCTTACGCACAAGACTATTTACAAGGGCAGAGCTGTGAGTATTCTGTACTGCACAGTTACGGCAATGCGAGTTTGAATGCCGGTAATCCAAAACCAAACGATAAGAGCCGTCCTGCTGGTTTACAGTAAAAAGGGGGTTATTCATCGGTGACACACATGTTTCAATTACACCTTGATATTCCAATTGTTCAAGGATCGCTGCGACAGAAGCTTTGGCTTCACGTCGTATGGGATATTGAGGTTGAGGCTGCGGCTGAGACTGTAAAGGAATCTCGTGGCTTGGGGACAATTTATCCCAGCCACACTGATTGCGGTACACAGCCGGTGCAAGCGCCAGAGCCCACTCTTCTGCAAAGTGCAGCACTTCCACTCTCAAAACAGTGTTCGCGAAACTGGGGAGGATTACCTCCTCCCCTCTCGGAGCAGCGAGCACAAAAGGTGGGGGCCAGTCAGCCTCCGAAAGCAAAATGTCATACGTAGATGAAAGATTTTCCCAAAATACCCCTTTTATGGTACGCTGTATGTCACCTTCAAATAACAGGACAATTTCAAAAAGTCTATCAGGGGGAGCAACTCTTGTATCAGCTGTTTCAATCACAACATAAGTGTCAGTCGCTGTCACCTTCAGTAGTGGACGGAGGGCCTCTCTCACTATGGTAATCTCCGCCGCGCTGTCCAGCAAGGTCAGAGCCCACGTCAGATTCCAAAGCCGCGTTCTCACAATCTGGGGCATATCGATGCGCCGTTAAGGCTGTGACTTTTTTCTTGGCAAACTGCTGTCTCTGAGGCGTAGAGCCCTCCTGCTTGTCTGCACCGTTGCGCGGGCGGGGCTGACCACGTCCTTGCTGGCCACCCCGGCCCCTGCCGCCCCCTCCACCACCGGTTGACGGAGCCGATAAGTCCTGAAAGGAACGAGGAGAGCGTTGGTCAGAAGCCTGAAACCGATCAGGAGATTTAATCATCGCGCGGTCGCGCAAATCATAAACACGTTCCGACTGAGCAGGCAAGGGAAACGCAGGGCGAGATGTCTGAGCCTGTTGTTGCTGTTGCTTACCCTGATTCTGTTTTTTAGGCCAATTTTGTTTTTTATTGGTATTGGGTTGAACCGCCGCTGCCGAAGTCTGTCGCTGGGGCTGCTTCTTCTCTTTATCAGAAAAAGGCTTAAGACCCTTGGCATAGCGGCCAACCGTTTTATAAGCCCCCAAAATTATCCTCGCTAACTGTCGGGGTTTCTCGGGTTCGGGAACCACCTTTAACGCGTTAGCAACCTGAAAGTTCGCTGCATCTCCCTTGACATTTGCAAGGATCAGATCGCAAACCACATCAAAGGTGCCACACAGCCGCATACCCAATTGAACCGCAGACTCCGGTCCGTGGTCATCTTGAACACGTTTAAGGACCGTAGACAGATTGGACATAGACGGGGTGCCATAGCACCTCGAATAGACCGCTGCAAAAGTCTTACCCCAAGACTCACAGTCACAAAGCTCAGGGGCTAAATCCTTCGGCAAGCTAAGCGTTAGAATCCGGTGTTTTTCACCAGGAGTCATATTCGGAAATACCGCTTCCTGCTGGTCAAATTTCTCGGCAAGCCAGAAAGGAAAATCATCCTTATCTTGGGGCTTTTTGCCCATAATGGAATTTACCATGACAGGACTGATTTTCAAACTAGTCTGCCCTGCCGGAAGGGCTGCACCTCTAGGGGCTGCGCCTTGAACATTACGACTCGTGTAATGTACAAGGGCTCAAATCACGGCAATAGCGACTACATGAAGTCGCCTAAGTTCACCTAAGTTACAAGTCGCGTGATTATGGTGAGGAGTAAATCCAGCCAATGCGGGCCAATTTGCGCCCGGAATGGACAAAGGACCTAATCTCGGAGCGGTTAAAGAGTGGGGTAGGGCGCCACCAAACCAAACTCCATGCTGCCAAACATCAATAGGTATTTCCTGTGCTCTGTACGGAGCATATTCAGCAGGTACAGGTGACGCAGTGTACGAGTGGAACACACCAGAGTTTGCGTCCACTGCCGGAAATGTCACCCACGAATAAAACAGTTCGTAAGGGTAAGCATATTCCGCACTCACCACCAGAATCACAGCCAAGCCTTCCACAGGAACATCATAAGCCCGCAAATGATCACGCACCGCAATGCGACTATGCTGCGGGATGTCCACGGCTTGCGCCATGACAGCACAGGAACGTGAAAAAACAAAGATTACTTTGTAGCACAACTGGGTAGTAATTCAAGGAAACCGTTTTAGATAGATTCAAGCTTGAAAAGACATATTTCAAAAATAGGTAGGTTTTTCCGACACCACCGTTTTCCGGAAACGGGAATGAAGGGGTTAAGGTTTGAATGATATACTACTCGAGTGTCATGATATAAGGCCAACAACGTATGGGCGCCATGAAGCAGGGTTTCCGTTCTCCCACAGAACTGTGCATAGAGATCTAGAACCTCGGTGAATTAGGGTGACCCAAAACCCACCTTAGTATCCAAAATCTCCTTACCGAACTAGCTACAGTGTCTCATTGGTCATAACATACTCCCAATGACTTAGACAAACCAGAACATGAACTTAGGTTACCTCAGGTATCGTGGAACACTCTTTCGCTCTATAATCATTTCAAACCAGAATGGGGAGTAAAAGAAGACACGTGCAAGTTTGAAATATTTCTTTTTCAATGCAAGGTTCTTAAACGCAGTATCTTATATAATACCAGAATACATATTATGAAAATCAGAGTTATCAGCATAGTCACTAATCCATAGTAAGCAAACGGTGATAGCATGTTATAATGCAAAATTCAATAGAAATCGGTGTCACCTATATTTCGCGCACCCTATTTAGCATACTATATTATATCTAAGAAGGTCTCAGTTGGGTTTTAGCAGGGCGGGCCCATACTAAGCATGAGCGGATTTTGCGGATTGGCAATCCGCGAATTTGCGGATTTGCGAACTCGCAATCCGCAAAATCCGCGAATTCCCGCGAATTTGCGGATTTTTTTTTTTTTTTGTGTTCGCCCGTGTTTCTGCCAGTTCGCGAGGGTTTTTACAATTTCGCAATTTGCGAACTTACCTGTCGGGTCGCAAGTTTTGCGAACTTGTTGTTTCTACGTGTCCAACCTGTTTGGGACACTCTTCTTCATCACTGCCACTCTCTGTCACCACTGCCACTCTCTGACTACTCATGCCACCCTCTGGCCCACCCATGCCACCCTCTGTTTCATCACCACACCCTCTGGTTGTCCAGTGTACATTATTTTCGGCAAAGCAAAGCACACCTTCCCTGCCTCAAGTGACCTGAATTAATTTGGGGCTGATTAATGTGTCACAGAATATTTTTTTAGCTGGCACCTGCTTCCTTAGTGCGCCCTGATTAGTGATCTTTTGCACTTGCTAAGTGCTTTCATTGTTGCAAAATTAGTTACAACACCTGCCCTGCCCCAACTGACAATAATGAATTAGGGGCTGATTAATGGATTTTAACTTCCAGCCTGGCTCCTGCTTGTCTCCCTTAGCTGTAATTCATGACCTTTGTGGCATATGTGTAACTATTCTGAGGTTCAGAGCAGGGTCACATAATAGTTTCAACTGGCAACTGAACTCTGGAGGGGCCCCTCAGGAAGCACTACAGGAAATGGCTACTAATGATGTGCCTGAACTTTTGAACCTGGTAAGTAGTTACTTTCAGTTTTGCTTAGATCATATTTCTGCAATTTCGCACTTATTCGCGGGGCGCGAACTCACGCGAACAGTGCGAGCAGTGCGAGCAAAATCCGCTGCTCGCGGATTTGCGGATTTTGCAGGAAATTCGCAAATCTCGCGGATTGCGGATTTCCCGAAAATCCGCAAAATCCGCGAGCGGAACGGATTTTCCGCCCATGCCTAGCCCATACCTCTAAATGTCAGTAGGAGAAGATCACATCATCAGCTACCAGCTCTCTGCGTGCGAAGCACCATCAAGTGTGTTTTTGCATTCTCAGTAACTCTATCTTAAACCCGCTTAGAGCCCAATGTTGGCAGCAACTGTATTTGTGTTATGTCTAGTGGTGCGAGGATCAGAGCTCCCAGCAACCTTGTGTTAGGTTATTCTTAGAGGGTTCTGCACTCACTGTTCAGACAGTGTACCAAGCACGACTGATATCAGAGCAATAACATATTATTCTCAAATAAATCACGTTTCGTCTAGGTTGAAAGCTCCAATAACAATGATGTGTTGTGTGCAAACTAAAGCCAAAGGAAAATATGTTGTTTAAACACTTAATAAACTCATGCTAACTTAACACAGTATATAGAAAAGCAGCATCTATATGACACACCCTCCTGCTTGCCTTGCAGTCATGAATACAGATAGTAACTTACTGCATAACTTCTGATATCTCATCCTCCTGTGTGGTCAGCTTCCACAAGGACAGTTGGACCAGAGGCACTCTGATATCATAAAGCTAAAGCAAGATGTTGTCTGGCATTAGGGCAAATCTGTTGCCTAGCAAGCTGACATCATAAAGCTAAAGCAAGATGTTGTCTGAAGTGAGGGCCACTCTGTTGCCTAGCAAGCAGCAGGATACATTTATCTTGGTAATGAAATGAGTAGCAGGGTAGACAGGATGCCCACATGAGAACTAACCTGGTAAGATTAAAGAAATTAGGGCAATTTTTTTAGACTTATAAATTTGTAGGACGGTACGTTTGAGCATAAGATTCTCAACTTCACTATTGCTGAACTGATAATGGTGAACATGCTATTCATAGCTTTTATAATTTCCATTAACTGTAGCATAAAACCTCCTCGCTCAACTGATCAGCTGGCTTAATTGCTACTGGTGTACCATATCCTTAAGCAAATGAAGTGAGATGGGTACGCTGCCACTTGGCTGGCAAAAAGATCACTTTATCTATATCCTATTGTACATGCTACAGTTGTTTAGAGAGTGATCGCAAATCAGGCATGGGATTCAGAGAAGTATGGGAGGTTAAAACCATAAATTTAGATTTTATTTTCTAACGTGCTGTTGATTTTTACAATTATACAGACTCCAGAGAATTAATCTATTTACCCTTTATAAAAATCAAAATTTGCTGTACTTCTTATAGTAAATGTGCTAACAGTGGACTTTTCCATATGCAGATTATACTGAATGACCAGCAGTGGCAGTGTTTCACAACAGAATGTCTCTGCATTGCCGAGACTGAAGAAAAAAAAAGGCAGTCTACCGGCATAGAGCATCTTTTGACCAATTTAAACGGTAAGTAAATCTCACAATCATTCCTTTAGGCATTAAAAAGACTTTCACAGCATCTGAATGTCCTCACTACCTTCCAGTGGGGGCCTGTGCATGTATATAATTTCTGTCAAGATGGAAGTAATATGGATCACATTGTGTTGGTCAAGATAGTTAATAAAAGACTGACTGCTTCTAAGGCTACTAAAGCCTGATTTAGATCCCGGTGCTGGCAATGTTCCAGTCAAGGAAATTGCTGCCTTTGCGGCTGAAATGCACTATCTCAATTTACAACGATAGTGTTACATTCTCACAGAAGGAAGCTCATTTAACGTCTTCCCCTGCACTCTGTATGTTGGAAATGATACTTAAGATGGATTGTTGGTAAGGATAATCTTTTTTTGTATCTCCAGTCCACTTTCAAAAAAGCCCCAGTGCTTTGAGTGGTTCAGAGTCCTTTACTATTCACCCTCCTGCTTGCCTTGCAGTCATGAATACAGATAGTAACTTACTGCATAACTTCTGATATCTCATCCTCCTGTGTGGTCAGCTTCCATAAGGACAGTTGGACCAGAGGCGCTCTGATATCATAAAGCTAAAGCAAGATGTTGTCTGGCATGAGGGCAAATCTGTTGCCTAGCAAGCTGACATCATAAAGCTAAAGCAAGATGTTGTCTGAAGTGAGGGCCACTCTGTTGCCTAGCAAGCAACAGGATACATTTATCTTGGTAATGAAATGAGTAGCAGGGTAGACAGGATGCCCAAATGAGAACTAGCCTGGTAAGATTAAAGAAATTAGGGCAATTTTTTGAGACTTAAAAATTTGTACGACGGTACGTTTGAGCATAAGGGTCTCAACTTCACTATTGCTGAACTGGTAGGAATTGCCTAAAATGATAATGGTGAACATGCTATTCATAGCTTTTATAATTACCATTAACTGTAGCAGAAAACTTCCTCGCTCAACTGATCAGCTGGCTTAATTGCTACTGGTGTACCATATCCTTAAGCAATGAAGTGAGAAGGGTACGCTGCCACTTGGCTGGCAAAAAGATCACTTTATCTATATCCTAATGTACATGCAACAGTTGTTTAGAGAGTGATCGCAAATCAGGCATGGCATTCAGAGAAGTATGGGAGGTTAAAAACATAGATTTAGATTTTATTTTCTAACGTGCTGTTGATTTTCACAATTATACAGACTCCAGAGAATTAATCTATTTACCCTTTATAAAAATCAAGATTTTTTTACTACTTATAGTAAATGTGCTAACAGTGGACTTTTCCATCTGCAGATTGTACTGAATGACCAGCAGTGGCAGTGTTTCACAGCAGAATGTCTCTGCATTGCCGAGACTGAAGAAAAGAAAAAAAAGGCAGTCTTCCGGCATACAGCATATTTTGACCAATTTAAACGGTATGTAAATCTCACAATCATTCCTTTAGGCATTAAAAAGACTTTCACAGCATCTGAATGTCCTCTCTACCTTCCAGTAGGGGCCTGTGCATGTATATAATTCTGTCAAGATGGAAGTAATATGGATCACATTGTGTTGGTCAAGATAGTTAATAAAAGACTGACTGCTTCTAAGGCTACTAAAGCCTGAATCTGAAAGAGACACGTTAGTGAAAGATTTCTTACCTTAGAATATCCCCAGGAGTCAGTCTGGATCCGGAAACATTTGCGTAGCAGTACCCTTGCACGTCGGTAGGCGTCGTCTGCGGCTCTGCGTCCGTCGTCGGCATCGTGGGCACCGGGATGACGTCGTCGGAGTACTTAGACGCCGCCTCCGCGTGCTGACGTCAGTTCTTTTTTTTTTCCGCGCCAGCAGCGCAGATCTGGAAAAAGCAGTACCTTTAGTCACTCTTTGACTATACTTTTTTGATCCCTTTTGATAATTTTTCTTGAGTCTGGCGACTCCGGACGATGCCGATAGGGATGCCTGGTTTCAAGCCTTGTGAGGATTGCGACCGACTGATGTCGGTCACTGACCCTCACCGTCGGTGTCTCCACTTTCTCGGCATCGACCACGATGACGAGGCCTGCCCCGACTGCCGGGCCCTGACTTCGAAAGCTAGGCAGGAGCGGTCCCACAAGCGGCTTGAACTCCGGCAGTCGGCCCCGCGCAGCGAGAGGTCCCGGTCCCACAGGAGGTCAAAGGACAGGCCGCGGGGTCGGAGCCATCACAGCTCCGAGAGTCGGCATCATTCCTCCGGGTTGAAGTCGTCAGGTAAGCACAAGAAGTCGAAGAGACGGCATCACTCTTCTGACTCCCCCCGACGCTCACGTGACGCGGCCTGGGGTTCAGGTGATACCACCCACGCGGCTCCGTCGGAGTCATGGGTGTCGCGGCCTGCTCCACACCCTCCGGTCCCTGGGCAAGACGCGACGCCGGGGGAGATCGAGCGCTTCCTCATGGCCATGAGGAACCTCTCTTCCCTGATGGTTTCTGAGGCACCTTCGGGCCCAGCGGACCCGTCTGGGGCCCCTAGCGGGTCGGAGCTTCGGCCCCGACGCCGCCTTCGGGCCCGGTGCCGCAGGGCCCCACTGAATCCGCTTCGGGATCCGGGTCGTCGCCGGTTGACCTAACGACCTCACCGGCACTGGTCCCTCAGGTGTCACCTCCGGCGCTGTCCTCGGGCGGCGCTGTCCCCAATGCCTCCCTCGCTCTGGTTCCGGCGTCGGAACAGCACCGCTGGGCACCGCTTTTGACGCCGCTTGGGGAGTTTAGCTTCTATGAACTGGCCCCATCGTTTGACCACGCTGATTATCAGGGGATGGGTGAAGAGGAGTAATGGGAGGGGTTTGAGGACCCTCTGGCCCGAGAGTGTCAGTCTCAAGAGGACTGAACAGGTGGACTTGGGTATGCCAGTGGTCTGGACACCTCACCAGACACTGGCTTTGTCTTGCCTCCTACCGTGGCTACGGAGGAGGGGGCAACCTACAGTGTGGTGTTGATGAGGGCGGCCAAGGCCCTGGTCCTTGAGCTCCCTGTCGTGGCCGTGAGGACTAACCTCCTCACTGAGGTCCTTAAACCGCAGTCAAGCTCGGCCGAACCTCTGCTGCCATTTAATGAGGCCTTGACCGACGTTCTTTAGGGCACTTGGTCCAGGCCCGCTACGGGTTCGCCCGAAGATAGGAACATGGCCAGACGCCTCCGCCCGGCCCCCGGTGACCCATGTTTCCTGTCCACCCACCCTACCCCTGAGAGCCTGCTCATCCAGGCATCAAATTCCCAGACCGCATTCCCTTCGGCTCCACCGGACCGGGAATCCAAGAGGTATGAGCAGTACGGAAAAAAGGTATTCTCCTCCCTTAGTCTGTGACTGCGGTCTTCCAACACCACATGCCTCTTGGGCCACAACACCCACACTCTGTGGGATATGGTCGCGGAATTGCTACCAGAATGTCCGTTGGAGGTACGGGCCAAACTCGGCTAAGCCCTTGTGGAAGGCCGGGATGCAGCAAAATATTCTATCCGGTGTGGGCTGGATACCACCAACTCACTAGGTAGAGCGATGGCAACGACGGTGGCGATTCGCCGCCACGCCTGGTTTAGGTCCGCCAACTTTTTGGCCGATGTCCAGAATACACTGATGGGCATGCGGTTTGATGGCCGTCGCCTTTTTGGCGACAAGGCAGACCATGCGCTTGAGCGCTTTAAGGACTTCAGGGCTACGGCTAAGTCCTTGGGCCACTCGGCCCTGCACCAGCAAACTGGTGCCTTTCGCTCCTTTCGTGGCCAAGGAAGGGGCGCCCCCACACGTGCTGCCAGCCACACACTGCAGCCTAACATCCAGCGCGGTTGCGGCCGTGGAAATCGCCGTGGAGGCGGTCGGGGACAACGACAAAGCCAGTCCACACCCTCCCCCACAACATCCGCCTCAAAACCCTCCTAGTCCGTGTTTTTTGGCCCATGTGACGCAAGTGGGGGGCAGGGTTTGCCATCACCACTCTCACTGGCGCACTGTCATGCCGGACAGGTGGGTGCTGCAAATCGTTCGAAGGGGCTACTCCCTCCCCTTCGAGACAACCCCTCAAGCCATGTCACCGCAACACCACCGCGTATCGGGGGATCATTTGCGGCTTCTGCAGGAGGGAGTTTCGGCCCTCTTGGCCGAAGGCGCCATCGAGCATGTTCCTGGGCCAGAAGTAGGGTGTGGTTGCTACTCCCACTACTTTCTGGTATCCAAGAAGGGCAAAGGGGGCCTACGCCCTATCTTGGACCTACGGAACATTAACGGCTTTCTCCGGAAGGAGAAGTTCAAAATGCTGACTCTGGCTCAGGTCTTAGCAGCCCTGGACCCAGGAGACTCGATGGTAACGTTGGACTTGCAGGATGCTTATTTCCACATCCCTGTCCTGCCGGCCCACCGGCGTTACCTGCGGTTCACGGTAGGCCACGAGCACTTTCAGTTTACTGTGCTCCCCTTCGGCCTTACCAGCGCCGCACGGGTGTTCACAAAGGTGATGGTGGTGGTCGCAGCTCATCTGCGCAGGTTGGGGGGTTTCAGTCTTCCCCTACCTCTACGACTGGTTGTTGAAGGCAGGCTCGCCCCAGACAGTCGTCAGCCACCTCCAGACAACGGCAGACTTCCTGCACCAGCTGGGGCTTTCCATCAATGTGCCGAAGTCACACCTGTGTCCCTCTCAAAAGCTCCTCTTCTTCGGAGCGGTTCTCGACTGGGCGCAGTCGTCGTACCATGACGATTTTGGTATCAGCAGACCGGTAATGGTTCGCATACTATGCACAAGCATTTCCGTCATGTTCGAGTGACGGAATCACCCTGAAATCGGATTTTTCGTCCGGAACCCTCGGGTTCCATTTTGTGATCGGCAGCCATTTTGTGATTGCCCTCACATAAGGCAATGACTAAAGGCCGAAACCAACCTGAAGGACACATACACCTTTGCTGACTCCGCTGTGACCTGGGCAAGCTGACTCTACTGCCTGAAGCCAAACCTGTCCGGCCAGGTTCTTTCCCAATGGCCAAGCGAGATCAGAATCAAGGCACAACGTGTCATAAACCGATCATCGCACACAAACCATGCCTAATCTCACACACACATGTCCCTGTTTCTTCTTTATGACCTGTTTTACGAGGAGGAGGTGCCCGTTTTTATTAGGGGTCCGCCAATATCTGATGAAAGTTCTGGGCCTTGCCGGGTAATTGATTATGGACTGTACAAACTGAAATGTGGGCTTGTCATCATGACTCTGCTTTTCCTTTGTAGCGAAAATATGTGAATTGTCTACTGTAAAATAAGGAATGTTTGCCTGAAGCATATTATTTTGTATAAAAGGAGAAGTTTGGCTTTGTAACTTTGAGCAGTCTCCTGAGAACATACATGCTGTTGTACTTCTAGGATACCTGTTACTGGCTGCAGCCAATAAATACGATCTTTGACTTCACCAAGAAGACTCTGTGTTTCTGTAGTCTGAAACAGGCTGGACTCGAAGTCTTTGGGTGTTCTCCTTGGCACCTCTGGGTTCTTAAAAACCCAGAACTTCATTTCTCGTTCACGCACCAGATCTCATGCTGACGACAGACCCCTCCCTGGAGGGGTTCGGCGCTCATCTCCAGGGCCTATCCATCAAGGGCAAGTGGACTCCGCCCCAGCGCAAGTGGCATATCAACAGGCTGGAGGTAATGGCAATCTTCCTTGCGCTCAAGTAATTCCTCCCGGTAGTTCACGGGGAGTCGGTGCTAATCCAAACAGACAATACCACCAGTATGCACTACGTGAACAAACAAGGAGGAACCAAGTCTCCTCATCTGTCTCACTTGGCCCAGTCGATCTGGGATTGGGCTCTCCGCCACCAGATCACCCTGACAGCCGTCCACCTTCCGGGCATGTCCAACATTTTGGCGGACTCTCTGAGCAGGTCCACTTCCTCAACGCACGAATGAGAACTACACCAGCCGAGTCTAGATCTTGTCTTTCACCAGTGGGGTCACCCAGATCGAGACCTCTTTGCAACACCGGAGAATCGGAAATGCCTGTCTTATGCAAGTTGGCATCCCCACCCCGGGTCGTGCGGAATAGCCCTTTTGATAAACTGGTGCGATCTATTCGCGTACGCTTTTCTGCTGATTCCACTAATACCGCGGGTGCTGTGGAAGATGCGGAGACAACCTTGCCACATCCTGCTGATCGCACCTCGGTGGCCGAGGCAGGCATGGTTTTCAGAACTGCTTCTGTTGTCCTAAAGCGAGCCCATTCCTCTGCGCCCTCGTCCAGACCTCCTATCAATGGACAGAGGCCTAGTGTGCCATCCGGATCCCTCCACGCTGCAATTGTGGGCATGGAACCTGAGTACCTTGAATTCGCAGATTTGAACTTCTCAGGAATGCAGAGACATTCTGGCTCAAGCTAGGGCTCCGTCTACCATCATGACTTATAAACTCAAGTGGAAGAGATTCTGGCATTGGTGTGTCTCAGCCAATGTCCATCCCATTCATTCCACTCCAGAGCAGCTTCTTCCATTCTTCTTAAGCCTTGCTCAGTCAGGACTCTCTCATTCTACCCTGAGTCTTCTTAGCTGCTATATCTCACTTCAGGCATGATGGCTCTTCTTCCCTCTGCTCGTCCAGAATCATACGACAATTCTTCAAAGGACTTTTCCGCAAGTTCCCACCTGTTCGGTGCCCTCCTCCATCGTGGCACCTCAATGTTGTACTATCTCAACTTATGAAGTCACCATTTGAGCCTATCCATAAATCGGATATCAAATTCCTCACTTGGAAGTTTGCGCTTCTTTTGGCTTTGACCTCATCTCGTCGCGTGAGCGACCTGCACGCTTTCACTATCAAGCCGCCTTACCTTCAGTTCAGGCCTAACGGAGTGGCGCTCCGCACCAACCCCTCTTTCCTACCTAAAGTACCGACAGACTTTCATTTGAATGAGCCTGTGTTCCTAAAAACTTTCTTTCCGGACCCTAAGTCTCCGGCGGAACAGCGCTTGCATTCTTTGGACATAAAACGATGACTTAAATTTTATATTGCCAGAACTGCCTCCTTCCACAAGTCCGACCAGCTGTTCATCGCCTACGGACATTTCCGTAAAAGACATCCTGTTTCCAAGCCAACCATTGCTCGATGGCTTTCCTCAGCCATTGCCTTCTGCCACCAACGAGCTGATAAACCACTGCAGTCTTCAGTGAGGGCTCATTCTACGAGGGCGATGTCTTCATCCACCGCCTTGTTTGCTGGTGTGCCTCTTCATCAGATTTGCCGTGCAGCGACATGGTCCAGCAGGCACACTTTCACCAAGCATTACTGTTTGGATGCCATTAATGATGCGGATACCGCTGTGGGACAGGCAGTGCTTCGCCATCTGTTTCAATAAGGTGAGCCTCTGTTCCCCCCTCCTTGATTTTTTACTGTGATTGCTATGTTGTTACATGACTGTATTATTCTGATACTGTCTTGGTTTCTTCCATTTATTTGACTTGCAATCTCAGTTCTCGGTGGTTACTGCTTTCTATTCTATTCAAGCATGTGAATCTATGAAAGACACCCCTAATACTGGAAAAGAACAATTGTTACTTACCTGTAAACAGGTGGTTCGCCAGTATTGGTGTCTTTCATAGATTCACATGCGACCCACCCTCCTCCCCTCAGAGGGTCTCTTCTCCTCATGCGCTCTTTATTACTTGTGCTACGAAAATCTGAGGGCTTGAGCTTGAGGAGAAGGTTCTAGAGGGTGCTGACGCCTGATTGGCTGTAATTTGGACTAACATAATGACACTAATGTGTTACAGTAGTTTTTTCTCTTTACCATGCATTCCTATGTAGTAATGATTTTTTGAGATTCCCATTATGTTTTTCTATCTTTTCCATGTATTATATGTACATATATTTGTTATATATATTATTATATTTAGGATTATTGCTATTTTATTTACCGTGGGACTCCCACTTCGACGACTGGGAATATTCAAGCATGTGAATCTATGAAAGACACCAATACTGGAGAACCACCTGTTTACAGGTAAGTAACAATTGTTCTTCTTCACTAGCCCTGAGGAGGTTGAAGCCTGGCTGGATGGCGGGGCGGCTGAGTCCCTCGGAAAGCACAGGGGACCACCACGATGTTGCGCACACGGGGATCGAAGCAGCGCTGTAGGCGCAGATCACCCACACCTCCCCACACGCAGGAGACGGCGACCCGCTCCCCATCAGCGGACTTGATCTTGCAGGAGCAACAAGACGCATTGCCCAAAGTTACGGAAATCAGCGGCTCCCCGGCGCTGTCCTCTGCCCCAAATGCCAGCCCGCACACGTTTCCAAGTGATGACGAAGCTATCTACGGACTGCCAGAATCCCAACTATCCACGGATCTCCCGGACGTCACGCCACAGACAGCGGACCTTCTCGTCTGAAGAGGGACCCGGAGCTCCCCCCCCACGGCGCATGGCCAACATTGCCATAGCTGAACTGTTGTCGCTCGCCTTGAGGTGACGACGGGTGTGGGGACCCTCTTGCTCTGAGTGGAAAGGTGGCGACGGGACGCAGTGAGTTATATGTTCGAGGCATATGAGCTGCAGATCCTACATGTAGCAATTGATCGCCACCTGGTGTTGGGCTCGGATGATTGCAGGTGGTTGTTGTCTTCTTGGAATAAGTCTTTTGTAGTCACGAGATAGGTGACTCCTCCCTTGGACAATGCTGCGCATGGTCATCGACTCCATCCTCAGATTGTTTTTTTCCGCCACTGGCTTCGGATGAAAGTTTTCCGCTCCGGCTAGAAAAAGACTTTTTCTGCTTTTTCGAAGCGAGAAACTTCAAACAAACTTCTTTCGAGATCGAATAGACTTTCGACATCACCAGCTACATTCCGGTGCGTCGACGCGGGACGTTGGGTTCATCGCCGCCGTGCGGCCTACGCCTCATGGAAACAACTCCATTCAAGAGATGCCCGGTATGTCGAGCAAAATTCCCTCATAGCGACCATCACGAGGTTTGCAACCTCTGTCTCTCGCCAGCACACGACGAGTCGACCTGCACAGCCTGTGCCTCCTTCCGATCGAAGAAAACAATTCGAGATCGGAGGGCCCGTTGACACGAAATGAGAAGATCAGCACCAGCACGGAGGCCTTCTTTGAAGAGGAGATTGTCGAAGAAGACGTCTCCGTGGACGAATATCCAATCGAAGATATCTCCGAGGACGAGGCTCCACACGGCACAGAGGAGGACTCGCCTGATCTCCAGATAATATCGGGGGCAGAGGATTCGGATGATTCAATCCCGTCTCGACAACCCATGAGTACATCTGCCCCTGCACAACAGACATTACCCAAACAGAAGGAAACGGTCAGCACTCCGCCCATGGGGCCCAGTCGAGACCGACATTTACCCTCTAATGCCCCGCCTTCGGGCCCTGCTACGAGGAAAGACAATACGCCTTCCGGTGCCTCGGCACCAAAGAAACACCATGTGCCAGTTACACCTCCATCATTGGCACCGAAACATCCTTCGACACCGAAGGATTCGTCGGCACCAAACATAAAAACACCTTCGGCCCCAAATACAAAGACACTTCGTCACCCGTAACATCGGCGCCAAAGACAAAAACTGTGCCAAACCCGAAAGCTTCGACTCCGAAACCTTCCGGTTCAAAAAACAAGGAGGGGAAGCCAGTTTCCAGCGTCACAGGCCCAGCAAAACCTGTCTCCACGCCGAAACATTTAATACCGGTACCGAAGACACCAGATAAGGCTAAACAGCATTCGGCACTGAAAACATTGCCAAAAGAGACTACTTCTCCTCATAAGGCAAAAAGTACTAAACAACCTCTATCGGCTCCGAAAAAATCGACGCCAAAAAGGATTATAGAGGAGGAAGAACTGTTTAGACCTGATCCTAAACAGAAAAAAGTCCATATTAACCCAAAAACTGGACATGTGGAAGCAATCCCTTATAAGAAGAGACCAGCAGATACACCACTTACACCTGTGGTCCCTGCCAAAAAAGACTGTGCAACTTCACCAATGCACCCTTCCTCTCCTTCACCTTCTTGCTCTCCTGTTACTCCATATGTAGAACCTATAGCTTCTCCTATTCACTCTCCTGCATCATCACACCACACTGATGAGGAGTATGATTTGGGTGGGGGTGATGATGTTCCAGAACCACATACATACCCTCTAGATGAGGACGTTAACACAGAATACCCTAAGGATGATGAGGATGCATATAATTTTTCACCGGATAATGCACCAGACATCCCTGATCCTCAGTACTACCCAACAAAACCATCCCCTACAGAGGACAGTATTGGTTTTAATCATTTGTTAAACAGAGCTGCACTGTACCATGGGGCTCCCATGCACTCTGATGACATTGAGGAGGACTTCTTGTTAGACACTTTTGAAAAGTCACAAAGGTCTACACAAATATTACCAATGATTAACGGAGTCATAAAACATGCTCCAGAGATTTTTAAAGATCCAGTAAGGTGTAGGGTGTTAAATCCTAGAATAGAGAAAAAGTATAGGCCAGCACCAGCTGATCCAGTATACATTAAGAGTCATCTGCCACTAGACTCATTGGTAGTGTCTAATGCGCGCAAAAGGGCCAATTCTCAAACTTCTGGGCACACACCCCCGCCTGACAAAGAGTCCAAGATCATTGATGCGTCAGGGAAACGAATTGCTGCACAAGCAACAAACATATGGCGCATAGCAAACACACAGGCTTTACTCTCACGCTACAACAGGGCTCATTACGATCAACTAGAAAAGCTAATGGAACACCTACCAGATCAACACAAGGATCTGGCAGCAGAACTTTTACAAGAAGGCAAATTAATTTCAAATGCCTCAATTAAATGTGCACTAGATGTAGCTGACACAGCATCCAGAGCAGTAAACACTAGTGTTATTCTCAGGTGTCACGCATGGTTACGCATCTCTAGTTTTAAACCAGAGGTACAAACTACCATCCTAAATCAGCCCTTTAATCAGAGCCAATTGTTCGGGCCGGAGGTAGATAATATATTAGAAAAGATGAAAAAGGACACCAATACCGCTAAGTCTAAGGGGGCATTACAATACACCCAGACTAGAGATTCTTTTCGCCGCTCCTCTTATAGAGGAGGCTCCAAGCACACCGGCGCAGAATCAACATCATCTTTTAAAACACACACGCAGACCTCCTCTAAGTCTAACTCTATTCAAGTAGTTCCATTAGAAGAACAAGGAACAGGAGTCTATTCCCTGTACTTTCTAATTCCAAAGAAAGACGGGACCTTAAGATCAATTCTCGACCTCAGGCCACTCAATTACTACATTCAATCAGATCATTTTCACATGATCACCTTACAACAGGTACTCCCATTACTAGAACAAGGAGATTTTCTGGCCACACTAGACCTAAAGGATGCCTATTTTCACATCCCACTACATCCTGCGAACAGGAAGTATTTAAGGTTTGTCATACAAGGACAACACTCAGTTCAAAGTCCTTCCATTCGGGGTTACAACAGCACCACGAGTGTTTACAAAGTGCTTAGCAGTAGTGGCAGCACATCTCAGAAGACAACAAATACATGTCTTCCCCTACCTAGACGACTGGCTCATAAAGGCAAGATCGTACAACCAGTGTGCACAACACACAAAGCAAACAATTCAAACACTGTACAACTTAGGGTTACGATAAACTACACCAAGTCGCACCTAGAGCCTTCGCACGTTCATCAATATCTAGGAGCTACTATAAACACATCAGTAGCTCCAGCCTATCCCAGTCAAGCCAGGATTCAAAGTATTCAGAACTTAGTCTCCCTTTTTCAATGCCAGCACTCTCTACAAGCCAGAGTGTTCATAAAACTAATAGGGATGATGGCATCTTGCATCTTCATAGTTCCACACGCAAGTCTGCAGATGCAACCACTACAAGAATGTCTAGCACAACAGTGGAATCAGGCTCAAGGTCAGCTCACAGAGCTGGTGTTGGTGGACAGCCGTACATATCGCTCTCTGCAAAGTTGGAACACCAAAAATTTGACAAAGGGACGGCCGTTCCTAGAACCTGTTCCACAAGTAGTGCTCACAACAGACGCATCCCTCACAGGATGGGAAGCCCATCTCCTGCATTATACCACACTGGGTCAGTGGAACAATCAACAGAAACAGTTCCACATCAACCACTTAGAGCTGCTAGCAATTTTCCTAGCACTCAAAACTTTTCAGGTACAAATTCAAAACAAAGCTGTCCTAGTCCGGACGGACAATATAACAGCTATCTACTACATACAAAAACAGGGGGGGGGGACACACTCTCTGCAACTGTCCCAACTTGCACAGAATATCTGGAGATGAGCCATCCCTCAAAACATACATCTGACAGTAGAACACCTTCCTGGGATCCACAACCAGATAGCAGATCTGTTAAGTCGTCAATCACAACAGATTCACGAATGGGAGTTGCATCCACAAGTACTCCAACCATTCTTTCAAATGTGGAGGCATCCACAAATAGACCTCTTTGCCACCCACGAGAACTCAAAATGCCCAACCTTTGCCGCCAGGTTTCTACACCCACGGTCGGAGGGGAATGCAATATGGATGAATTGGTCAGGCAGATTTGCGTACGCTTTTCCGCCTCTCCCACTCATTCCACTAGTAGTACGCAAGCTCAGACAACAGTCCCTCAAACTGATACTAGTGGCCCCTACATGGGCACGTCAACCGTGGTTCACCACGCTACTAGACCTCTCAATGGTTCCACATCAGAAATTACAGCTCACGCCATCCCTGTTAACACAGAACCATGGAGAAATAAGACACCCAGAACCAATCCAACTTAATTTGGCGATCTGGCTCCTGAAGTCATAGAGTTTGGTTACTTAAACCTACCACCAGACTGTATGAATATAATTAAAGAAGCTAGAAGACCCACTACCAGAGCATGCTATGCTGCTAAGTGGAAACGTTATGTAATATACTGTAACTACAATCACATTGATCCTTTGGACGTTTCTATCCAAAATATCATTTGCTACCTTCTACATTTACAAAGGTCAAACTTGGCTTACTCTTCCATACGCCTGCATCTAGCAGCTATTGCAGCGTATTTAAATATAGATAGATGTTGTCTATTTTGTAGAGTACCTGCAATAAAAGCATTTATGGAGGGATTAAAAAGAATAATCCCGCCCAGGTTACCACCTGCTCCAGTATGGAACCTGAATGTGGTCCTTACAAGACTCATGGGACCTCCTTTTGAACCATTACATAAATGTGAACTACAATTTCTAACATGGAAAACTGCTTTCCTTGTTGCCATTACCTCTCTCAGAAGAGTTAGTGAAATCCAAGCATTCACAACAGAAGAACCATTTTTTCAAATACATCCTAGCAAAGTGGTTCTTAGACCCAATTCAAAATTTCTACCAAAAGTGATTACTCCTTTTCACCTAAACCAATCAGTAGAGTTACCAGTGTTTTAAAAAAAAAACAGACTCTGTTGCAGAAAGAGCTTTGCACACCCTAGATGTTAGAAGAGCTCTACTATATTACACAGACAGGACTAAATCCTTCAGAAAAACAAAACTATTTGTATCCTTCTGTCCCCCACACAAAGGCAATCCTATTTCTAAAGGAGGTATTGCTAGACGGATTATTAAATGTATTCAAATATGCTATCACAAGGCTAAACATACACTAACAGTTCCTCCTGGAGCACACTCCACTCGCAAACAAGGAGCCTCTATGGCTTTCTTGAGAAACATACCATTAGAGGATATATGCAAGGCAGCAACATGGTCTACAATACACACCTTCACTATACACTATTGTGTTGATGTGCTAGCCAAGCAGCAAGCTGCAGTAGGCCAAGCTGTCCTTAGAAACACTTTTTCAATATGCTGCAACGGATACAAGCGACCACCGCTAGGGGAGACACTGCTGCACAATCGTTGCTAAATGTAGGATCTGCAGCTCATATGCCTCGAACGGAAAAGGCTACTTACCAGTATGCATCTGTTCTTGGCATGTAGAGCTGCAGAATCCTACATGCCCTCCCGCCTCCCCGGGACTTGTATCCGTTCCAGTACTCATCTTACTTAGATACACACGCATGGACCTCCTTTTCTCTTTACTTCTACTAACTCCATCCTTTTCCATCATGGAGAAAAACAATCTGAGGATGGAGTCGATGACCATGCGCAGTATTGTCCAAGGGAGGACTCACCTATCTCGTGACTACAAAAGACTTCTTCCAAGAAGACAACAACAACCTGCAATCAAAACAACCTGCAATCATCCGAGCCCAACACCAGGTGGCGATCTATTGCTAAATGTAGGATTCTGCAGCTCTACATGCCAGGAACAGATGCATACTGGTAAGTAGCATTTTCCTTTGCAAACTTCACACACACTTGCTTTATGACACCACGGCGATTCACCTTTGCCGTGGTCAGATGTACTCTAGCGACCTATGGTCCGGCTCTACCCGAGGTGGGAACCCCCGCACGAACTTTCCCTTCCCTCTTTGGCATCGGACAGACATTTTCCCACGCCATCGGGCGGGCTGGTGCCCGGTGCTGCCTGCCGGATATAGCCTTTCTTTCTCGGCTCGGGGTGGGACGATACCCCCTCTGTGGACAATATTGTTACTTAGCCCTTTTTGTGCCATTCACTTAGCACCCCCTAGAACTATATAGTTTATTTAGCTCATTTGAGTGTTTGGACAGCGGCATGTTGGGCAGCCGACCTTTTGGCATTTTCTATTGTATTGCCTTTTCTAGGCTCTTTGTGTTCCCTGTTTCCCCCACTTCTTTGCACCTGTGTGGGTCACTACCTAATGTGTTTGCAGCTATGATTGGACTAGAGGCGAGGATGGGGCTGGGAGTCTGGAGGGAGCTCCACTTAGGAGACGGGAGTCAGATGGTGAGAATAGGACTTACATAGATGACGACCATGGCTAAAATCCAGATATGTACCTGGAACTTCAGGGGCATGCACACACCGGCACGAAGGTACCAGATCTACTCTTATTTAAAACGCCATAAGATAAATATAGCACTGTTACAAGAAACACATCTGCACAGAACGGAAGTGCGCGCATTACACCGCAGGTGGCGTGGGTAACTATACGCCACAGAGTACTCCTCCTTCGCCCATGGAACGCTCCAGTGGGTCTGCCCTGGGACCCCTTTTGGCGGCCTCAAGCACCCATATAGATCCTGATGGTAGATACATAGTGGCCCAGGGTAGACTGGATGGACAACAGGTAGTAGTAGCCTCCTTATACTCTCCGAACACTGACCAGGGCGGTTTCTTCGCCCGACTCTCGACGACATTGGCGACTTGGCATGGTGTCCCGTGGATCCTGGGGGGCGACTATAATTGTATCTTAGACGCGACGTTGGACCGCTCCTCACCACCTCAAGCTGGTACGCCGGCACACGGCGCCATGAAAGCGCTGATCGGCTGGGCCACACAATGGGACCTACACGATGCATGGCAGACACACAACCCCGCGACAAGGATGTATTCCTATTATTCAGGCGCACATGATCTGCATGTGCGCTTAGATAGATTTATGGTATCCGCTGACCTCCTCCCCCTTGTTGCAGACACGTGATACATGGGCCGCAGTCACTCAGACTATAACCCACACGTCCTGGCCGTTGCATGGGAGCGTCCGCACCCGCCCATCCCTACTTGGCGGCTCCAACCGGCCCTCTTGTTAGATGCAGATTTCCGCAACTCCCTTCTCACGCAAACTGCGCGATATTTTGAGGATAAATTTTATACGGCGTCCTCCCCCCAGATTGAGTGGGACACCTTTAAAGCTATGATTCAAGGGCACTGCTTGGGTACACAGGGACACATGCGGAGACAGCTGGAGGGTGACTTAACACGGCTGGAAGCCGACCTGCTCAATCGAGAACAAGATGCGATTGATGGCGCTTGCGACCCCCTGACGGAAGCACAGACGGAACATACGCGCCTCCTAGAATGCCTACGCAACCTTAATTATGCTGCCCACTCAGCACGCATCACCTAGGCGACAAACCTGGCAAGCTACTGGCCTGGCTGATTACACAGGTTGGATCCCACTGCCCCGGTGTTGGCGATACAAGTAGATGGGAGGGGGCTACTCTACACACAGCCCCACATACACAAAGCATTTACAGCCCACTACGGAACCTTATATCTCTCCAGGCTCTGCGTCCCGCATCCTGACATAGCGGTATACCTCTCTCCATTACCAATGCCACGTCTGACTGTCGCACAGCAGGACAAACTCGGGGCATCGCTCACGCCTGAGGAACTTTGTGCCGCCATTTTCAACCTGTCCAACGGTAAATCCCCTGGCCCGGACGGTTTACTGGCCGAAATTTACAAGGCCGGCTCGGACATCCTTATTCCCTAGCTGCTGAAGATGTATGCTGCGGCCGCGGAAGACTCTTCCCTTCCTCCCACGCTCAATGAGGCCAACCTTGTCTCCATACTCATACCTGGCAGAGACGGCACCCACATGAGCTCTTATCGCCCCCTGGCCTTCTTGAACACGGATTATAAAATACTCGCCTCTGCCCTGGCCCAGCGGCTAGCCCCCTTGGCCCCAACTCTAGTGCACCACGACCAGAACAGCTTTGTTCCAACATCCCACACCTCTTATAACATTCGCCGCCTGTTCGTATACAAGAATACGCCACCCGCCACTGGCCACGAGCGGGGTGTCTGGTGTTGGACCTCGAAAAGGCGTTTGTTTCTGTAGAATGGCCATATCTGAGGGCAGTAATGGAGAAATACGACCTGGGAGGTGGGTATGGGGACATGGTTGACTTGCTGTACCACAGGCCCACGGTCCGTGTGCGCATAGGCAAACTGCTTTCTGATGCTATCCGAGTGCGGAGGGGTACTAGACAGGGCTGCCCCCTATCACCCCTGCTGTTTTCCTTAGCCATGGAACCCCTAGCTACGATCCTCCGGACACAGGGGGACGAGTGGGGAATCCCGATGGCGGACGGTGTCCATGTGATCTTGCTTTACACGGACGACCTCCTTCTATGTCAGAGATTTGACCAATGTCCCGAGATCTCTCACTGACATCTTCCGGACCTTCGAAGATATGTCGGGATTAAGAGTCAACTGGTCCAAGTCAGGAGCCTACTCCTTTAGCCCGGATGCGCCTGGGAGCAATATGCACCTCGGGGGCGAGAGGCTGCAGTGGTACTCCACTACGTTCCGATATTTGGGAATTCACATATACCAGAACCCCTCGGATGTGCTGGAGGGGAATCTGATGCGAGCGATTGCCTCTATTCGTGCGCAGATAGGCTTTTGGAAAACTTTGCCCCTGAATGTGCCCAGCTGAGTGGGGCTGACGAAAATGATAGTCCTACCGCGGCTATTATATTATATCTGAAAGAGACACGTTAGTGATAGATTCCTTACCTTAGATAGATTCCTTACCTTAGAATATCCCCAGGTGTCAGACTGGATCCGGAATCTTTTGCGTAGCAGTACCATTGCGCGTCGATAGGCGTCGTCTGCGGCTCTGCGTCCGTCGTCGGCGTTGTGGGTGCCGTGATGACATCGTCGGAGTACTTAAACGCCGCCTCCGCGTGCTGACGTCAGTTCTTCTTTTTTCCGCGCCAGCGCAGATCTGGAAAAGAGCAGTTACCCTAGTCAATTTTTGACTAACTTTTGGTGATCTTTTTGATCCTTTCGAAGTCTAACGACTCCGACGGTGCCGTAGGGATGCCCGGCTTCAAGCATTGTGAAGATTGCGACCGCACCATGTCGGTCACGGATCCTCACCGCCAGTGCCTGACATGTTTGGGCTTCAACCACGACGACGAGGCCTGCCCCGACTGTCGGGCCCTTTCGAGGAAGGCCAGGCGGGAGCTGTCCCGCAGGCGGCTTGAACTCTGGCAGTCGGCCCCGCGCTGCGTGAGTTCCCGGTCCTGGTCCCACGGGAGGTCGAGGGACAGGTCACGGGGACGGAGCCGTCACAGCTCCGGGAGTCGGCACCACTCCTCCGGGTCCAAGTCATCAGGTAAGAAACACAAGAAGTCGAAGAGGCATCATCGCTCTTCTGACTCCTCCCGACGCTCGCGCGATGCGGCCGGGGGTTTGGGTGACACCACCCACGCGGCTCCTCGGGAGTCGCGGGCGTCGCGTCCGGCCCCATACCCTCTGGTCCCTGTGTTGAACGCGACACCGGAGGAGATTGAGCGTTTCCTCATGGCCATGAGGTCCCTTTCTCCTCCGACGGGTTCCGCGGTGCCTCCGGGCCCAGCGAACCCGTCTGGGGGCCCTAGTGGGTCGGGGCTCCGACCCCGACGCCGTTGGGTGCTTTGGCCCCGACGCCGCCGTTGCCTTCGGGCCCGGCGCCGCAGGGCCCCAGGATCCCGACACCACCGGTGCCCTCGGGCCCGGCGCCGCAGGGAACAGCGGCACCGGCGCCGCTGGCGCCTTCGGGCCCGGCGCGGCAGGACGCCGCTGGGCCTTCCACGGGCTCTGGATAGTCACCGGTGGACCTTACGACCCCCCCGGCATCGGTCCGTGTGGTGTCACCTCTGGCGCCGTCCTCGGGCGGCGCCGTCCCAAATACCTCCTTTGTTTCGGTTCCGGCATCGGGACGGCGCCTATCGGCGCCGCACCCGACGCCGTTTGGAGATTTTTACTTCTATGAACCGACCTCATACAATTACAACCCTGAATCTCAGGAGATGGGTGATGAGGAGGATTGAGAGGGGTCTGAGGACCCTCTGACCAAGGAATGTCAGTCTAATATGGACTGGGCAGGAGACCTTGGGGAGGCCAGTGGCCTGGACACCTCTTCAGACACTGGATTTGTCTCTCCTCCTACCGTGGCTTCGGAGGAGGAAGCTACCTATGGTGTGGTGTTGACGAGGGCTGCCAAGGCCTTGGGCCTTGAGCTCCCCGTCACGGCCGTGAGGACTAACCTCCTCACAGAGGTCCTTAAGCCGCAGTCATGCTCAATGGAGCCTCTGCTGCCGTTTAATGATGCCTTGTCTGCCAATTTTTCGGCAGATGTCCAGAACACTCTGATGGACATGCCATTTGATGGCCGTCGCCTCTTTGGCGACGAGGCAGACCACGCGCTTGAGCGCTTTAAGGACTCCAGGGCTACGGCCAAGTCCTTGGGCCTCTTGGCCCCAGGCCAGCAAACGGGTGCCTTTCGCTCCTTTCGTGGCCAAGGAAGGGGCGCCCCCACACGTGCCGCCAGCCACTCGCCGCAGACTGTCGTCCAGCGCGCCGGCGGCCGTGGAACCCATGCGGAGGCGGTCGGGGAACCAGGCGGAGTCAGTCCACACCTGCGGCATCCACCTCTAAACCCTCCTAGTCCGTGCTTTTCGGCCCATTTGACGCCAGTGGGAGGCAGGGTTCGCCATCACCACTCTCACTGGCGCACTGTAACTTCGGACAGGTGGGTGCTGCAGATCGTCCGGAGGGGCTACTCCCTCCCCTTCGAGATGACTCCTCAAGCCTGCCACCGCAACACCACTGCATATCGGGGGATCACTTGCGGCTCCTGCAGGAGGAATTTTCGGCCCTCTTGGCCAAGGGGGCCATTGAGCGTGTTCCTGGGCCAGAAGTAGGACGTGGTTGCTACTCCCACTACTTTCTGGTACAACCCTGAATCTCAGGAGATGGGTGATGAGGAGGATTGGGAGGGGTCTGAGGACCCTCTGACCAAGGAATGTCAGTCTAATATGGACTGGGCAGGAGACCTTGGGGAGGCCAGTGACCTGGACACCTCTCCAGACACTGGATTTGTCTCTCCTCCTACTGTGGCTCGGAGGAGGGAGCTACCTATGGTGTGGTGTTGACGAGGGCTGCCAAGGCCTTGGGCCTTGAGCTCCCCGTCACGGCCGTGAGGACTAACCTCCTCACAGAGGTCCTTAAGCCGCAGTCATGCTCAATGGAGTCTCTGCTGCCGTTTAATGAGGCCTTGACCGACGTTCTTTTGGGCACTTGGTCCAGGCCCGCTACGGGTTCGCCCGTAGATAGGAACGTTGCCAGACGCCACCACCCGGCTCCGGGCAACCCATGTTTCCTGTCCTCCCACCCCACCCCCGAGAGTCTGGTCATCCAGGCCTCTAATTCCCAGACCGCATTCCCGACGGCCCCGACGGACAGGGAATCCAAGAGGTACGAGAATTATGGAAAGAAGATATTCCCATCCCTTAGTTTGGGACTGCGGTCTTCCAACACTGCATGCCTCTTGGGCCGCTACACCCACTCTCTGTGGGAGACGGTGGCGGAAGTGCTGCCAGAGTGCCAATTGGAGGTACGGGCCAAACTCGGCCAAGCCCTTGTGGAGGGCCGGGACGCAGCCAAGTATTCCATCAGGTGTGGGCTGGATACTACTAACTCGCTAGGCAGAGCGATGGCTACGACAGTGGCGGTAAGACGCCACGCCTGGCTGAGATCCGCCAATTTTTTGGCAGATGTCTAGAACACTCTGATGGACATGCCATTTGATGGCCGTCGCCTCTTTGTCGACAAAGCAGACCACGCGCTTGAGCGCTTTAAGGACTCCAGGGCTACGGCCAAGTCCTTGGGCCTCTCGGCCCCGCGCCAGCAAACCGGTGCCTTTCGCTCCTTTCGTGGTCAAGGAAGGGGCACCCCCACACGTGCCACCGTCCAGCGCGGCGGCGGCCGTGGAAACTGCCGCGGAGGCGGTCGGGGAACCAGGCGGAGTCAGTCCACACCTGCCCCTGCGGCATCCACCTCTAAACCCTCCTAGTCTGTGTTTTTCGGCCCATTTGACGCCAGTGGGAGGCAGGGTTCGCCATCACCACTCTTACTGGCGCACTGTCACTTCGGACAGGTGTGTGCTGCAGATCGTCCGGAGGGGCTACTCCCTCCCCTTCGAGATGACTCCTCAAGCCTGCCACCGCAACACCACCACGTATCGGGGGATCACTTGCGGCTCCTGCAGGAGGAATTTTCGGCCCTCTTGGCCAAGGGGGCCATTGAGCGTGTTCCTGGGCCAGAAGTAGGACGTGGTTGC
The DNA here is from genome assembly GCF_964263255.1 of Lissotriton vulgaris. NCBI lineage: Eukaryota > Metazoa > Chordata > Amphibia > Caudata > Salamandridae > Lissotriton > Lissotriton vulgaris. The sequence continues at coordinate 1,084,308,625 of NC_141694.1, read as the reverse complement.
TACTCCCACTACTTTCTGGTACCCAAGAAGGGCAAAGGGGGCCTACGCCCTATCTTGGATCTGAGGAACGTCAACGGCTTCCTCCGGAAGGAGAAGTTCAAAATACTGACTCTGGCTCAGGTCTTAGCTGCCTTAGACCCAGGAGACTGGATGGTAGCATTGGACTTGCAGGATGCGTATTTCCACATCCCCGTCCAGCCGGCCCACCGGCGTTACCTGCGGTTCACGGTAGGCCACGAGCACTTTCAGTTTACCGTGCTCCCCTTCGGCCTTACCAGCGCCCCACGGGTGTTCACGAAGGTGATGGCGGTGGTCGCAGCTCACCTGCGCAGGTTAGGGGTGTTAGTCTTCCCCTACCTAGACGACTGGTTGTTGAAGGCGGGCTCGCCCCAGACAGTCGTCAGCCACCTCCAGACTACGGCGGATCTCCTGCACCAGCTGGGATTTTCCATCAATGTGCCGAAGTCACACCTGTGCCCCTCTCAGAAGCTCCTTTTCATCGGAGCGGTTCTCGACTCGGCGCAGTTTCGGGTTTACCCGCCCGAACAGCGGGTTCGGGATATACAGGCTCTGATTCCGATCTTCCGGCCTTTATCCTGAGTTTCGGTCAGGTTGACGCTGCGGCTTCTGGGGCTGATGGCCTCCTGCATCCTTCTGGTGCATAACGCACTGTGGCGGATGCGAGCTCTGCAGTGGGACCTGAAGTTTCAGTGGGCCCAGCATCAGGGCAACCTGTCCGACCATGTCCTGATCTCGGAGGGCACTGCGAGACAGCTGCAGCGGTGGCTCACGGACCGCGATTGGGTCAACAGCAGATCCCTCTCCCTTCCCCAACCGGAGCACGTAGTTGTGAAGGACGCGTCCCTCCAGGGCTGGGGAGGCCACTTGGGAGAGGTGGATATCAGAGGCCTCTGGTCTCCGGCGGAGTCCCAGCTCCATATCAACCTATTGGAGCTGCGGGCTATTAGTCTGGCACTGAAGGCATTCCTCCCGTCTGTCTGAGGGAGTGTAGTGCAGATGTTCACGGAAAACACCACCATCATGTGGTACTGCAACAAACAGGGCGGGGTGGGGTCGTGGACCCTCTGCCAGGAGGCTCTGCGCCTCTGGCAATGGCTGGAACATCAGGGCGTGACTCTGATGGTTCAACACCTGGCAGGTTCTCTGAACGCCAGGGCGGACGAACTAAGCCAACAGTGCTCGATGGATCACGAATGGCGTCTGAACTCGGACGTGGCACAAGGCCTCTTTCTGCAATGGGGAGAGTCTTGGTTAGATCTATTCGCCACCTAAGAGAACGCCCAATGTCATCAGTTCTGCATGTTGGAATCTCCAAGGCGGCACTCGCATGGAGGCGCTTTTCTTCACGAGTGGAGCTGCGGTCTGTTGTACGCCTTTCCGCCTATACCACTTCTGCCCAGAGTGCTGAAGAAGATCAAGCGCGACCGGGCACAAGTCATCCTTGTGGCTCCGGACTGGGCACGAAGGTACTGGTATCCCGAGCTACTCAGTATGTCAGTCGATCCCCCGGTTCGTCTGCCTCTTCAGGAGGACCTTCTGTCGCAGCAGCAGGGGACGGTCCTCCACCCGAACCTGTCCAGTGTCCACCTCCATGCTTGGAGATTGAGCGGCGACAGTTGAGGCCATTTGACTTGCCTCCTGAAGTCTGTAACATCATTCTGGCAGCCAGGCGTCCATCCACAAAGTCGGTATACGCCTGCAGGTTGAACAGATTTGTGGCATGGTGCACAGCAAAGGCTGTGGATCCCCTCAATGCTCCTCTTTCTGAGGTTCTCCTCTTTCTTCTCTCTCTTGCCCAGCAGGGCTCTGCTCTGAGCACTGTCAAGGGCTATCTTTCAGCTCTTTCAGCCTTTCTGAGGCTGCCTGACCAATCTTCTTTGTTCAAGTCCCCTATCGTTAATCGATTCCTCAAGGGCATCACTCATACCTTTCCTCCTGTTCCCTACGTGATGCCTCAGTGGGACTTGAACCTGGTTCTTACGTTTCTGATGTGCGCTCCCTTTGAGCCACTTCACAACTGCCCTCTTCGCCTTCTTTCTTTGAAGACTGCCTTCCTGGTAGCCATCACCTCTGCCAGGAGAGTGAGTGAGCTCCAGGCTCTATCTTGTCAGCCTCCTTTCCTTTCAGTCCATCCGGACAAGGTTGTGTTACGGACAAGGCCCTCCTTCCTACCCAAGGTAGTCACGGCCTTCCACATTGGGCAATCCATCACGTTGCCCACCTTCTTTCCGCCTCCGCACCCCTCGAGAGAGGAGGAGAGGCTCCACCGTCTGGACCCAAAATGTGCGCTCTCATTTTATCTGAATCGCACACAACAGTTCCGGGTGGATGATCAACTCTTTGTGGGATACGCGGGTGCTAAGAAAGGGAAAGCGGTGCACAAGCGGACCATCTCCCAGTGGATTATCTTGTGCATCCAGGCGTGTTACTCCTTGGCTAAGACGGAACCCCCTGTTGGGCTGAGGGCTCATTCCACTCGAGCCACGGCCACTACAACTGCCTTGGGCCGAGGTGTGCCCTTGCAGGACATTTGCCAGGCCGCTACGTGGGCCTCGTTGCACACGTTTGCAAGACACTATTGCCTGGACAGTCAAGTCCGGAGGGACGTTTACTTTGGCCGTTCCGTCCTCCAGGACTTTCTGGTGTGATAATTGGTTCGCAGACCCACCACCACGGGGATGGTATTGCTGGGGTATCTATTCTAAGGTAAGGAATCTATCACTAACGTGTCTCTTTCAGATGCTCAAGTTACTACTTGTGTAACAATATATCTGTAAGAGACATTAATTAGTGATAGATACCTTACCGACCCACCCATCCTCCCCGTTCTGCGAACCGATATCTAGGGTTAAGGTCATCCCCTTTCAGGGCCCTAGTTTCATGGCACCAGTGTTTGTTTTTGGCATATCTCTGCGCTTCTGGCGCGGAAAAGCTGTGTCTAAGAACTGACGTCAGCACGCGGAGGCGGCGTCTAAGTACTCCAACGACGTAATCACAGAGCCCACGACGCCGACGACTGACGCGGAGCCGCAGACGACGCCTACCGACGCGCAAGGGTACTACTACGCAAAACTTTCCGGATCCAGTCTGACGCCTGGGGATATTCTAAGGTAAGGAATCTATCTAAGGTAAGGAATCTATCACTAACTAATGTCTCTTACAGAGTAGTAACTTGTGCTTTGCCAACATCCCGTCCTAGGTCCCCACCAAGGTTTTTCGCGACCTAGAAGTCTTGCTTCGTGGTCTTATCTGGAACACAGGCCGGCCCGGCGTGGCGCTGACGAAGCTGTATATGCCCACTGAATCGGGAGGCCTGGCGGTCCCCAACATGGAGCTGTACTACCTGGCGGCGCAGCTGCAATGGGTGTCAGGATGGCTATGCGGCAACAACTTGGGAGACACTGCCACGGATGCCACCACCTGGACCCGGACGCAGGTATGCACCTTGTTTCATCCACTGACTCAGGCCCCCCGCCCTTCCCAATTACACTTAGCAGTGGCGCGCAGATGCTTCCTACGATGTCTGCGGCTCACCTGAACGATGACACCGTATGCCCCGATACTCCCCCTACTGGGCACTCCCAGAGTGGCTGGGTTGCTGGTGGAGGCTATGCTAGAGAGTTGGTCACGGGCGGGCGTGGAAACACTGGGGGACCTTTATACAGACAGAGCCCTACCTCACGACGAGCACAGACCTCCCAGCTGGGAAATTCCTATTGCATGCGTCCCTCATACACACACTGACCGCCGCCTGGGGCGACATATCTGAGGAGCTGCCAATGCACCACTTCATACAATACTTACATGTTATGGGCAATGGTTCCCACATTGTACACTGGTCGGCGCAGGCCCTACTGACCCATACGCAAACCTCCACCCTACAGCTGAGAGAAAAGTGGGCGGCGAATAGAGGGAGAGATTGGACTGATAAAGAATGGGCGATGGTGCTGGTTGGGCCGACTAATGTCCCACGCAATCCCCGTTTCAAGGTCATACAATTTTATATATTGCACTGAGCTTATCTAACACCCAATAAAATTAACAGGTATTTCTCAGTCACCGACACTGCCTGTCAGCGCTGTTCCCTAGTTGGAGCGGACCTCTTACATATGCTCTGGCTGTGCCCCGCCATCCAGCCATACTGGGACGAGATCACGACATTGCTCACGCGATGCATTAACGAAAACGTGCCGCGAACGTGGAAAGCCTGCATCCTGGGGCTCTATAAACGCACCAAATTGAACAAGGTGCCAACCAGGTTCTGGGACCTGGGATTGATCACGGCCAAATGCCTCCTGACCAAACGATGGAAGGCCAGTGCACCACCACATACCCAGCATTGGAACACGTCCTTTACCAATTGGGCATGGGTGGAAAGCACAGTGCTACACCGAGAGGAAACGGCGGGACTCAGGAAATTCCCCATTGCACAGCTCTGGGATGACGTCCTTAAGTCCTTTCAGCAGGCAAGTTTGGAACAGGGTATCACCTGAAGAGGCCTGCACCTGGACCAACCCATGGACACGGGGCACTGCGGAGCATCCGTGCGCCAACTGCCCCTCCACTCTGTGACTAGACCCATGCCAAAGACTTGCTCCTTTGTTTAGAGGCCGCGACACGTGTGTATGAAAAGAGCCGCACCCACAGCCCCCTCACACTCCAGGTTGCTAGCAATTCTTAGCCTGCTTGACACGGTCAAGTAGTTTCTACCCTTCCCCTTCTCCCACACGACAAGACCCGGTCCCGCGCCTTGAGTGTGGCTGTTGTGCTTGCCACACTCAAGAGACATCACCCATGCGCTCCTGCGCTGACCCCCCTCGTGCCCCCATTGCTCTCTCGCCTTATCTCGATCCCATATTACCGAATCTCATCTGTAGCTGCAACCCTCCCTCCTTCTTTACACGCAAACTGATGCCTTCACCCTTCCGTTGTCCTCCACCTCCCCCTGGTATAGTTCACGTTCTTGTTTAAGCGCTGGTCATGTTTCACGACCGAGACCTTTCTCTCTTTGTTGGCGAGACACTGTACATGTTGCACATGTGATATTGGTGATCATGTTCCAGTTGGCACTTAATACTCACTTTGCAACCACATGCCACAAACTCCCATACACATGACCTGGGGGATATGACCGGGGACCATGACACCCGGAGACGGATAGACAGTTCTGTGTAGTGAGCATTGCTCCCGACCTCCACACCAACACCACCGATGTTTGAGGACAACGCACACATAGAGACACCAGACGCACCAGCTAAGGCTATGGCGGTCTCTTCCTGACACCGCCGCTAAACGAGACTACTCCTTTGACTTGGTGCGCTATATCACCACCTATCTATTCACGTTAGAGCGGCATCACATGCGACTGAACTCTAGCTTTTCTTACTTCTGTTCTCGCTGTCAATTACTGTCATGGTTATTCGCTATAATTACTTATGAGCACAAACTACTGATAGCATATTTACGATGCCAGAGAACCATTATCACACTACAAAAACAATAAGACACAGACCTGCTTCTTCATCGTGATATACAATGTATGATGTGTACGCTTTTTTTCCATTTCTTTTCTGTTCCATCACGCTGCCGGACCCCAGGGTTGTCGGCTACACAGCTGTGTTATCCCGCCAATATTTCATGTGATTCGCACTTTACGCGGCCGGCCCCAAGGGGTTGTAGGCTATGTGCTGTGTAAACCACATTCTGTACAATAAAGGTCTTTAAACATAAAAAAAAATAAAAAGTTGGACTCAGATACTTAAGATGGATTGTTGGTAAGGATAATCTGTTTTTGTATCTCTATTCCACTTTCAAAAAGGCCCCAGTTCTTTGAGTGGTTTAGAGTCCTTTACCATTCACCCTCCTGCTTGCCTTGCAGTCATAAATAGAGATAGTGTTGTAAACGAACCAAGTACCCTAGTGTAAATTTCCCGATTCATGCCCTTATATAGGTATACATTATCCAATCCTTATATAGGCATAGAAATCATTACCATATTTAGACTGAGCCTATGCAGCCCAAATACGGCATGGCTACTTCCACTTAGTTCCAAGAATCTACAATTTCTTAGAAAAACCTGCCTTCAGCAGCTAGGGACTTCCCCTTGCCTGAATACTAATTTATCTAGGAAATCATGGAGTTTTCAGAGAACTGATTCTTTGATGACGTTATTAAGTCCAATCACACGTCAAACTCAGCACCTTCAAAGTATAAATATGCCTAGGTTTTCCCAGACAAACACACGGTGGTTTGGAGCAGATCGACTAACCACTTGCCCGACGCCCTGCAGCAGCAAGTGCTGAAGGAAGCCGACCCTCCAGCTGACGCACTGAGAGACGCTGTCTTTTCTCTTGCTGAGAAATCCAGCTCCAGTGTTTCCAGCTTACCCTTGCGGTTATCTGGGAAATCGAGTCCTGAGAGAGAGATACAAGACCTCCTTCATTCTAAACCAAGGTACAGAGCTGATTAGACCCCTAGAGAATTCTTGATAAGATTCTTGGCAAGAAATACTAAACCTAAAACTACTCACTTCTTCCCTTATGCTAGGCTTAGGTCAGGTATACCGGGGTAGGCATTTTTTAGAAGCACCAGTTGAGTACTTTTAGCCATCATTTTAAAACTGTATGTATTTTATCCGTTTTAAAGGCAATTTATGGCTTAGAAATAGTGTTCATATTATATACTCTGTACTTTATTACCGATACTACGATTGTAGAAGTACATTTCTTATGCTTGAGAAAGAAGACTGTTCAATAAATACTTTTATTGAAAACGCCTGTCTCTCTATTTTCTCAGCAACTCTTGTCTCTCTATTTTCTCAGCAACTCTGGTGAAACGAAGCATGCACGAATGACTAAGTAAAAATAGCTATCTATTGTTTCCGCGACTCTAGAGATTGATTTCTTATTCTTGGGAAATAAAGTTGTCATGTTTATGTGGTTGTCAGAAACTAATCCCTTCTTGTAATTTCGAGAAAGTTTCTAGTGACCTCTGAGCTAGCTGGCACTCATAATTAAGTCTAATATATACGATAGAGAACTAGTCGACCTCAGTCCTATGTCTAAACTATAGTATATGTTATTTATATGCGCAGAGCCTATTGGGAATACAGGAACTACACTACATGGCACCCAACGTTTGGTAAGGCGATAATTTAACGCTAGGTACTAGAGTAACTCAGTCGTGCTTTTTACATAGACCCCTTTTTCCCGTAAAATACTCCAATAGATGTCTGGAGTTGGTAAAAGGTTAATATCCGCCAAAACTGAGCAGGATGAAAATCCTATGCATTAGTCTTTGGTTTATTCAACGTTGACGGATACAGTGTTCCAAAATATTGTGCACCTAAACTTTGTTGCCTTGAAACTTGCTCTGCAAACTTTCAGTCAAGAAAATGACAGAGAGTGACGACGAAAGGGAGAGAGCTGCAGCAGCAGCTCAAGCAGTCTTAGATGACACAAATCTCCAACAAAATGACCCGGATGCAATAATCATCCCGGCAAATATAAGGAAAACCATAACTATAAAACTTATAGAAAATGGGGTATCATCGAGAGGTGGTAGTTATATTTGTTATAGAGGCACATGAATATTGGCAGACAGAGGTATTCTAATAATGGATTCTGTTTCCTACAGCAAATCCAGTAACACACGAGTTCCACTACTACAAATTAGAGGAACCTCCAGCGGAATACGTTCCTTTCGAGGACGTTGAAATTCCACTAACTTACCAAGAGCATCCGCTTTGGTTTAATGGCGCCCTTAAACATCAAAATCACATTACCAGGCTCGGCCACTAGGTAGACCAGGAGCTACATGGGCGGTACTAGCCAGCTATACACCACATCCTGACATTAACAGAATGACAGGTCTAGAACTGTTAGCTCAGCAGAAACAGTTAATTAAAATACACAGACAATTAGTTCAATATGTCATGCAGACTTTAACTGTCCAACCATCTGTATGTATTCCCCTGGTGAGGGGTGTGCTGTGGAATCCTAACAAAATCACACCACAGACTATACAATCAGTCATTGGTAAATTGCCCGCAAAGAGGGAACAAATTCCGTTCTGGTTAGCTCAGAAAATTACTCAAATAGAGGCAGTATTCCCTGATAGTACACCTCCTGAGAAACACAGAATTCTGACAATCTGTTTACCAATGGGGATAGTACCACATGTGGAGGACTTTGACATTTGGGGTACAGTCTGTGCTTCAATCTACACAAAAACATATGGTGTACCATCCATGGCGGTAATACCAGACGTTCTAAGACAGATTCAAAATGAATACGATCCAGAACCGGCCTCAAATCTAGGTATGAAATTACTGAAAGATTTCAAACAGGTCTCAGCTATGTTATTAGCTAACATTAGAGGTGAAGCAGCATCCGTGGCAATCTGCCAAAAGTTGAAAGAAACAGATATAGCAGAGCGACCATATGAGCTTGCTAGAATTATTGAAAATCTTATGAAGAACTAGGAAGAGATAGTTTGGGTGGGAAACCAGTAAAACCGGAATTAACAGAAAATCCTGAAAAGGTGTTTATTAAAAATAATCTCACTACTCCTAAGAAGAAGTGGGAAAGTAATAAACAGACACTTCCTAAAGAGAAACATTCTCTGTCCAGCGGAAGATCTCCCCAACGGGGAGGTAGGTCTCCCTAATGGGAGTCCTCTGAAAAAAGGTATAACCTTAGAAATAGGGATACAGAAAACCTGATAGATATCAAGATATTGATACCCGTTCATCTCGTACCTTTTAGACTTCCTCGCAGAAATCCGAGAGGAGAGGACGATCAGAACAGAAAGAGGAAAGCGTGAAGTCCAAAGAAGAACAGCACGCTCCTAAAAATAAGAAAACTCAATTCACCAAAGAAGAGGATAGCAAGCATAAAGATCAGACATGCCGAGGATCTTGAGGACACAACTCAAGAACTGGGAGTGGGCCCAAACAATTCTAGACAGCGCAGCAGAAGTCACCATAGTTCGCAGGATCCTGATGGATCATCTGGCGACAGTGGACTTGAATGAATGATTTCAGGTTGAAACTGCCGACACCAGGGTTATTGTACCCCACAAATTATATGAAGTAACACTCCGGATGGAGGGGGACAGAACTAGAAAAATTAGAGCACTTTTTTGGGAGAAGCTCTCTAAGGGCTATGACATTCTTCTAGCTGAACAAGCCTGGCCACCTGGATTTGTTAGGGAGTGCCCACATGGCAAAGAGATAATTTTGCCAGCCTTTTCAAATCATAATCCAATTCATAAAAAATACACAGATGCCAGAAAATGGGCTGTGGCCCAAGCTCCAGCATTATACAAAAATCACGCAGGATGGAATGAGGATTCTCCTCACCAGTTAAAAAATCAACCTACTGCACAAAGGCAGTATCCAGTTAGGCAAGAAGCTAAAAAACAAATCAGGGACATTTTAAATCAACTTGAATACCAAGGTGTGATTAAAAATGCACCTCGTCAATGAACAATCCTTTGTTTCCCGTCTCCAAACCAGACAATTCATATCGTCTAGTTTTGGACTACAGACACTTAAACTCTTGTTGCAAAACTTTTGCAGTACAAAATGCACACAGTGCAGCATTGATGAATAACATCATGCAGAAAAAATATAAAACCACATTAGATATTTCAAATGTTTTTTTTTGGTCAAAACATTGCACCAGAAAGCAGGCATTTGACCGCTTTCTCAATTATGGGGACACAGCGACAATTTTGCCATCTCTCCCAGGGATTCAAGAATAGTCCCGAGTTATTTTCCACCTGAGTAACAGAGTTACTACAAATGTATGACGATGAGGCATTATCATATGTCGATGACATCTATCCTTACGGATGACGATTTGGACAGGCACGTGAAAAGAGTGAACACCATAATACTTGGGTTTGCTTCTGAAGGGTATAATTTCAATTTTAAGAATTCACGAATTGCCCACCTCAACGTCCTATTTCTAGGCTATGAGTTATCAAGTGAAGGCAAAAGCCTGGCAGCAAACTTTCTAGAGAAATGTGCGCTGCTCCAACCTCCAAAAACGCTGAAAAACTTAGTCAATTCTAGGTTTCCTGAATTTTGGAAGAACTTATGTACTGAATTATGCAGAAAGGGATAACCCTCTCCACGAATTAATCAAACCTGATCTCAAACCAACTAATTAGACTCAAACACACACAGAAATTCTGCGTTCAGTCCAAACAGACATGTTAGCAAAAACACAATTACAGACACGCGAAAACGTGCACAACCTTGTGATCCAAAGCATCCCAAGGAGATGCGGATTCATGTACCTAACCTTTAATGAAGGAGAAACAGTACCAATAGCATACAAACCACACTTGTACACATAAGCAGAAATGAAATTCACTCCTACTGAGAAAATTCTGACAGCGGTTCAAACTGCAGTAGCAAAAGAGAGAGCTCTCGTGCAGGGTAAATGCATAATGATCGTTACACCTGTACCTGCCTTAGAGGCAGTGACAAAAGAGAGCATTCAGAATGCAAAAGCTTTACATCCAAGATGGATACAATGGGTTAACTCTCTTGCTGCAACAGACGTTGAATACGTGTTTGACCCATACTTGAAAACACAAGACTTTCTCCAATACGAACATGAATGTCCTCTCCCGACCGAGATTCTGCCTCTAGAACTTACAGCTGTATAATATATACAGAAGGATCAGCACAGCCCGCAATTGGGGGTAAACAAGCCTATAGTGCTGCATGCGCGATTGTTAAAGGTCGCTGGCGCGAAGGTAAATTCAGACCTATGGTCACTAAAACTCAATCACTCAAAGACTGTACAGCTCAGCGAGCTGAACTACAGGCTTTCAAGATGGCGTATGAAAATACCGATCACGAATTACCCCCACTAATATTGTGCAATTCGTATTACTGCGTACAATCTTACAATGAGTATCTGCAGAACTGGGTTCAAAACGGTTTCATAGACGCAAAAGGTGGCACAATCAAGCATAAAACGCTTTGGAAACAAGTAGTTTTTTTACAAAAAGAACTACAAAAGACTCACATGATCCATACACTGAGTCATCAGCGTGATGGCATTCACATTGCAGGGAATTCATTGGTGGATGAAGCAGCGAAGGCAGCCGTGCAAACGGCTTCCGTAGCTACAATCAAATGCTCAAAAAAAGTAATAGATGGTGAAACGCTGTTAGCAGAAAAAGCCTCAATGGGAGGCAATCATGCAGCGTTACCTCTAAACTATCCACTCACGTATACATACATAATTGATTCAAACTCCGTTCCTTTTGCACGAATCCCTGGAGTGGGGGACAGAGTAATCCCAAACTGGAAGTGGAGAGCTGACTTGGTTCAAGAAGCACATATGGGAGAGGGTCTGAGACATCATGGAATCTTGGAATCTGTAATAGAATTAGAAGAGATGTACTGGTGGCCAGGAATGAGTGTCCAAGTTTACGTATTTGGAATAAACTGTGATACCTGTTACGGATACCATAGTTTTGACAACTACCAGATACCTGACTACAGTATAGCCAGCCCAGTTCAGATACCTTTGTTAAACAGCATTAGACGATCTACACGCAGACGTCATGATGGACAGATGCGGTCCCACACCTACTAGGACAAGATTTATTTGGATGTGGCCCCAGCGCTCGGCTGACGCCAGAACTGTTATAAAGGATTTGCGAGTCTTTACTGGCACATACGCAATCGGCACGCTACATTCTGACCAGGGTCCTGCGTTTAGCTCTCGAGCTTACAAAGAGGCCATGGCTAGCTTGGGCGTTGCATTGCGGTATTCTAGTCCCTTCCATCCTGAGGGTAATGCGGTAGTGGAAAGATAAAACGGTGACATAAAGCAATCCATAACCGCTAAGGTATTAGGTTCAGGTGATGGGTGGGTCAAACATCTAATAAGTGTCCAACGTAGTCTTAATAATCTGCCAAGAAATTCTCTGGGTCGAATCACTCCGTATGAACTAATGTTTGGTACTAGAATGTTAATTGAAGACCTCGATTTTCATACTTCAGTGGTGGAACAAAAAACCTTTGATGTCAAAGATCATTTGGCTGTCTTGCAGGACTTAAAAGAAAAAAGAAGTCTTAAGTAACACAACTAAACAGGACTCAGCCAGGAACCTCTACAGAACCTCCTTGAACGCATACAAAAAACATATCACTCTCGCCAAAGCCGAGTATTACGAATCCCGTTTGAGTAAGGCAGCCAACGTGCAGAAAGAGACTTTTAAGATCCTGTCGGAGTTGACCAAAAAACCGGACAGTGTTCAGTCCCCCATAAACTGTAATTCCTTCCAGGAATATTTCCTGGAGAAAGTAAGAACTATCATCCAGGACATAAAAAGTGGGGCGCTTAATGGGATGGCCATACCTATAGGCCCTCGAAATCAAACTGACTGCTCTATCACACTGTTTCCAGAGATTGACACCCTGAGCCTGCAGCAGCTGATGGTTAGAATCAAGTCTGGATCCCCAGCGGACCCTTGTCCACCTAAAGTCTTTCAGGCAGCCCGTCCCCTACTGGAGGAGCATGTCATCTCTCTCCTAAAAAGATCTTTGGAAACAGGACAATTACCAGCAGAACTCAAGGAAGCGCGTGTAAGACCGCTGTTGAAAAAACCAGGTGCAGACCCCGCAATACTAAAAAATTACAGGCCGATCTCTCAGTTACCATTCCTCTCTAAAGTACTGGAACAACATGTACTAAAATCCTTGTCCATGTACTTGGAGTCTCATTCCCTGCTTCACGAACGACAAGCAGGGTTTCGAGCACATCACAGCACCGAGTTGGTGATGCTCTCGGTGCTGGATGAACTGAGAGGCCTGGCTGACGGTAAAAAACCGAGCGCCCTGATTTTGTTAGACCTTTCAGCGGCGTTCGATACCGTCAGCCATGCGTTGTTCCTGGAAAGACTGAGTGATTTTGGCATCAAAGGCCTGGCCTTTAGTTGGTTGCAGTCTTTTCTGTCAGGAAGGACACAAAGAATACAACTTGGAGAAGAAGTTTCCGCAGTGGGAAAGTTAGAATGTGGGGTACCTCAGGGCTCGGCCCTATCCCCACTGCTGTTTAACTTATACCTACAGCCTCTGATTGCCTCCCTGGCGAGTATGGGCTGCACAGTATACAATTATGCGGATGACACGCAGTTGTTGCTGAGTGTTGACAATACAAATGCCGCCCAACTCCACACTCAGAATATCTTGAGGTACACGGTCCAGTGGATGACAGGAAACCTCCTAAAAATCAACCCAGATAAGACTGAGGTCCTGGTGATTTCATCTGCCACTTCACCATGGTGTGATCTCTACTGGCCCGCAGAGCTAGGTCCAGCCCCAAAACCCAGCCTGAACGTGAAGAGCCTGGGGATCAAATTGGACTGTGATCTCTCTATGGTCAACCAAATTTCCTCAGTAGTGGGCAGTTGTACTAACATTATCCGACAGCTACGGAAATTAGTACCTATCATTTCCCAATCTATGCTACGTTCCATTGTCGCAGCCACTGTGATCTCACGACTAGATTATGGAAATGCCCTCTACCTTGGCCTACCAAAAACTCTGACAAATAGGCTACAGGTGGTGATGAATGACGCTGCTCGTCTTATCTTCAGACTGCCAAGACGTACCAAAGCATCCCCCCTGCTACAAAGTCTCCATTGGCTCCCTATCAAGGAGTGAGTGGAATTTAAAAGCTTGTGCATAGCTCACAAAGCCATCTATGGTATGGCGCCCGCATACATTAAAGATCGTCTGGCAGTATATAGCCCAAAGAGAGCTCTTAGATCCTCAGACTCTCAACTTCTGGTCTGCCCTCGGTACAAACTTGCCACCAAGGGCGGAAGAGCCTTTTCGGTGCTGGTTCCTCACCTATGGAACACATTACCTGAGCCACTACGTAAGGAAGGTAACCTCCTACGCTTCAGAAAAGGGTTGAAAACGCTGCTATTTAAGAGAGCCCTGTGAGCCACTTAGGCTAGTGGATGCCTTCTGTATTGTCAAAGTTGTTGTTTTACCATCGATTCCCGAGCGCTTAGAGGCCTGTAGGTGATTGAGCGCGCTACAAATCAAAAATAACAATAACAATAACAATAACAACACAAAAGCCAACAACCACTGAAGAAAAAACACCTGTCCCAGCAAGACCGGTCTGGATTCCAAAGATTGGGGATCTAGTCAGAGAGAAGATCGCGGTGAAGAAGGAATTTGGGCCTTCTTACAGAAAAGCAGTACCTGTCTTGGCAATCCAAGGAACAAGATCAGTAGTACTACCGCCCCTTGCTGGTGAAAGGGAGAACAGAGTTGTATCCATCGACCTGGTCAAGCCACAACATGCAGCCAATAATAAGTAGTAGGCCGAGCGGACTCCCAAGATGTAGCAGAAGACCAAATCCCGCTGCTATCCAAGAGGTTCAAACTGAAAGACTTATCACCTTTGATAAACCTGCAGTAAGAAAAGGACTATGTAACGAAGCCATGGAACTCGTGCCTCTTGAGACCCCAAGATGTAGCAGAAGACCAAATCTCGCTACTATCCAAGAGGTTCAAACTGAAAGACTTATCACCTTTGATAAACCTGCAGTAAGAAAAGAAGGACTATGTAACAAAGCCATGGAACTCGTGCCTCTTGAGACCCAAATAACAGTTTGTCAAGAAACACCTGTCTACAATGATGTAGCGTCTGACTATACCAATATGACAAAGGAAGAAGCAACTCCAAAGATTAATAACAATCCTGATGCAATTCCAACAATTGACAGAACTGCCTCTGGCTATTTCATCAACTTTGATACATTTTCTTAGGATCCCAGTGAACCCGAAGAAACGCCAGCAAACAAAACTCTCCAAGAAAAAACATTAAAACTCTCATCAACTTGAGAAAATATATCTGGTTTCACTATGAATTGAATTTTTGATTGTGTTAGGTGTACTTTTCCTCCTGCTCTGGCTCATTTTGGTTTTAAGCTTGGGAAAAATGATAGATGGAAAATATAGTACAATGGACACAGCAAGTCAGAAAATCAACTTGGTTCTAAAACCTCACAAATCATCCCATCGTGAAAGAAGAGATCTGTCATCAGTAAACATCACAGCCGTTCCTTTACCTGGGGGTATAGCATGGGACAAAACTGAGTATGACATCTATGGCCTGGTGGAGCTTCTGAAGATTCCACACCAGTTTAAGATTTCTTTAAGTGACTTTGTATCACCCAGCACATTTTTTGATGATTGGGACTTTGAGACTATTAATAATAGGATATCCGATTTAGAGATGTCAGCTAAATTTACTTAACATGAATACTTACAAGGTTCATCAGATTATGAACACATTTATTGTTTTAAGCATTATGGTCACTATTACTTGCATAAATCTGCAAGCCCTAGGAATATTTTTACATATAATCAATGGGAACATTGTCCAACACCACCAAAAGGCAGTTCAAAAACATTTCATGAAAAGTTTTCGTACTTCTCAGGGTTTAATGTTACAAATCCAGAAACGTTTCATTTCTAAAATGGAAATAAGACCGGAATGAAAACAATGTTGACCAATACTAAACAAATTTATTCTGTATACTTTTATGCTCAGCTGTCTGCATTAGGTTTTACCTTCTGGAAAGACTACATCGAGACAAAAACTGTCTGGGGCACGAAAGACTGGCAGGTACAAGGTTTAGAAGCCTTGTTCAGAGCCTGCATTATACCAGAAAAAATGATGTTTTAAAATGACACTGTTCAACAAACTTCATGTCTAGGCTTAGCTAAGATAAAAGATTTAAATAAACAGTCTATACCTAAACCCACATCTGACAGTGATAATACTACAGAAGAGGAGGTAGACGTACCCTATATTTTAAAACAAGACAGAACTAATCATGATTGGAAAAAATAGTTAATCTGGCCCACAGACACCAATAACTGTCATGATAGATTCCTGAACAAAACACATGGGTTAAAACTGAACAGGCCAGATCCAAGATACTCCCAGAGACAACATCCAGGGATAGTAACAACATATAGTGTAGGAAAACTATGCCTTGAGTGGCTAAAGACATCCACACTTCCGGAAATCAAACAACACTTATCTTTACTTAAAGAAAGCAATGATTTGCGAGATTTCTTAATGGGACCTCGCAAACCACAGCAAAAGCATTTCATATACGCCGGTATATACGCTGCGTACAACGAAGATTGGAAAATAACGCAAATGGAAACTACAGAAAGAATACAAGAAATTGATTGTAATAATTTAGAGAAAGTTCTCTCTGTAGTGGACAATGGGTTAACAACTCTGTCCTCTAGAATATATTCTTTGGACAGCATTGTATCCTCTGCAATTGACATAATAGAGCTGGACTTGCTAATGTTACAACATGGCCACGTTCTATAGTGCAGATAGGCTGGGCATTACAAAATCTCCATTCAGGCTACGTGCCATGTTGTCTAATCAACACAACGTCATTGTTTTCTGTATTTAACCTTACAGATAAACAAATCTCTATTTAACCTTACAGATAAACAAATCTCTTTGGCACAAAAAGGAGCAGACTATACAGTGCTGAGCATTGAAAAACTGGAAAGATTACCATTGACAGTTTCTGAGAAACCTGTCATTGAATGGATAATTCATGGCACCATCATGATACCAGTGACGATTTTCCAATTTCTGTATTGTCTATAGCATATACCAGCGGGCCTGTATGAAAGGTTGGGTAAAGAATACATTAAGTCGACCTGGACTTCACCTTACACACACAAATGTTAGAATAAGGGAAAAGAGGTATTCCTTAGTGGTAAAAATTGTAAGAACTCACTAAGTGGTACACCTTTGTGCAAAGGTATTAATTTACACGGGGCCTGCAACAGTACTGCAAAAAACTTTCATGCCATCTGCACAGGACACCCTCAACAGTAATAGAACCAATTTTCAGGCAACTATCCAATGGCAGTTACGTTATGCTAAATGATCACAGCTGTTGTGGCATGTTGCCAGGAAAAGCTGATCTAGTTAGTGTGTTGTCCATGGTCACTTGCTGTATGCAAGTATTGTATCCAACGCACAAGGCAGACAGAGGGACAGACTTATGGCCTTCACTGAATATCTCTTATAAACGAATTGATACTTTAAGCAGAATGAGTCATTTGCTTACAAAAAAATATGCCTCTGACCTCGTCTAGAGAAACGTATGATCTTCAAGTCGCAAGGTCTTCTGCAGAGATACATGCATTATTATCAACAAACTGCCCAGTACATTTCGCAGAAATGTTTAGTCAAATCTTAAAAATGTCTGACACCAGCGGCATCGCACATGTATTTAAGACGATTTTTTCAGGACTGTTAACACCATTCGAAGCAGTCCTCTGCATTTTTCCAAATTTCGTGCACTATGTGTTCGGCGGACTACCTCTCATCTTAGGACTCGTAGCAGGAATACTATTTTTATTTCTTCTGCTCCGATATGGCAAGTCCAGTCACCAACGATACCCAGACTACCATGGAAGGAACCCTCCTTGCCATGAGGTATCGTGAGATAATTACGCAGATTCTTGGCACGTTTAAGAGATCTCAACACAACCTGGTTTCTTTTGTTCAGACCAATCTGGGAAGATTGCATCTTACCTGTTCTATGATGCCTGCTTTACGGAGAGGAATGCGTGTTGGACATCTGTCTTACACTTCCATCAGTCCTGCCATTGGATGTTGACGCCTTGCTATGTCCGGTAATGACTCATGCATCGTGTTGTCCCCAACGGCTACCAATCCTGATGACGGCTTTCATTGAGGTCTCACCAGTAAGTCTAACTGAGGGTGAGATACGAGGAACAACAGGCACACAGGAACCATCTGAAATTACCACTGCTAATTGCGCACCTGGCGCTGACGGCAATGCTTCTCATCTGTGCACATTTGATCTGCTTGATCAAGTAGTTCCACTTTCACCTACTGTGGTAGACGATTTCTTTGCCAGCCTAGATGATCTGATGTTTTCTCCTGACACCGAGAATAACTTTTGATTCATGCACACAGCGTTCCATGAACTCTGAAATTCGGCCTTCACTTTTTCATAACCAAGACTTCTAATTTTGGAACTCTCCAAAACATTGAACTTTTTGGCACAGACTAATCTGCTTAAAGTAGAACTATTCTTAGAGAACAAGAAATTCTTTTTGAACACTTCCTAGAGAAAATATTTGGCCTTGTCCTCAATACTACAACTATTGATAGGCTATGTCATGCTATGAAGTGGTCTCAACCTTTTTTTCTGTATTTAGGAGCCATTTTCATAAATGTAATTATATGATTCATTCATTGTGCATTGTATGTACAATACGTTATGCGTAAAATGTCATCACTTCCTTAAATGCGTACTGTAGAAATGCTCATTTTCTCGAGTACAACCAGTTCAAATGCATTTCATGTATTTTGGGGTGGGATTGTAAACACTAGATTTAGATATGTTCAGTGCGTATACGTTTAGTTTTATTGAACTTAAAATCGTGGAGTGGGTGTTGTAAAGGAATCTAGGACCCTAGTGTAAATTTCCCCGATTCATGCCCTTATATAGGTATACATTATCCAATCCTTATAGAGGCATAGAAATCATTACCATATTTAGACTGAGCCTATGCAGCCCAAATACGGCATGGCTACTTCCACTAAGTTCCAAGAATCAGCAATGATTTCTTAGAAAAACCCGCCTTCAGCAGCTAGGGACTTCCCCTTGCCTGAATACTAATTTATCTGGGAAATCATGGAGTTTTCAGAGAACTGAGTCTTTGATGACGTTATTAAGTCCAATCACACGTCAAACTCTGCACCATCAAAGTATATATATGTCTAGGTTTGCCCAGACAAACACATGGTGGTTTGGGGCAGATCGACTAACTACTTGCCCGACGCCCTGCAGCAGCAAGTGCCTAAGGAAGCAGACCCTCCAGCTGACGCACTGAGAGACGCGGTCTTTTCTCTTGCCGAGAAATCCAGCTCCAGTGTTTCAGGCTTACCCTTGCGGGTATCTGGGAAATCGAGTCCTGAGAGAGAGATACAAGACCTCCTTCATTCTAAACCAAGGTACGGAGCTGATTATACCCTTAGAGAATTCTTGATTAGATTCTTGGCAAGAAATACAAAACCTAAAACTACTCCTCACTTACTTCTTCCCTTGTGCCAGGCTTAGGTCAGGTATACCAGGGTAGGCGTATTTTAGAAGCACCAGTTGAGTACTTTTAGCCATCATTTTAACACTGCATGTATTTTATCAGTTTTAAAGGCAATTTATGGCTTAGAAACCATATCATGCTTTTACAGTACTACTTTATAATACTGTTCGTATTATATACTGTGTACATTATTACCAGTACTACGATTGTAGCAGTAAATTTCCTATGCTTGAGAAAGAAGACTGTTCAATAAATACTTTTATTGAAAACGCCCGTCTCTCTATTTTCTCAGCACCTGGTGAAACGAAGCATGCACAAATGACTAAGTAAAATAGCTATCTATTGTTTCTGCGACTCTAGAGATTGATTTCTTATTCTTTGTAAACAAAGTCTAATATATACGATAGAGACCTAGTCAACCTCAGTCCTACGTCTAAACTATAGTTAATGTTATTCCAATGCGCAGAGCCTATTGGGAATATAGGAACTACTCTACAATAGTAACCTACTGCATAACTTCTGGCATCTCATCCTCCTGTGTGGTCAGCTTCCACAAGGACAATTGGACCAGAGGCGCTCTGACATCATAAAGCTAAAGCAAGATGTTGTCTGACATGAGGGCCAATCTGTTGCCTAGCAAGCTGACATTATAAAGCTAAAGCAAGATGTTGCCTGACGTAATGGCCACTCTGTTACATAGCAAGCAGCAGGATACATTTAATTTGGTAATGACATGAGTAGCAGGGTAGACAGGATGCCCAAATGAGAACTAACCTGGTAAGATTAAAGAAATTAGGGCAATTTTTTGAGACTTATAAATTTGTAGGAAGGTAAGTTTGAGCATAAGAGTCTCAACTTCACTATTGCTGAACTGGTAGGAATTGCCTAAAATGATAATAGTGAACAAGCTATTAATAGCTTTTATAATTCCCATTAACTGTAGCAAAACACTTCCTCTCTCAACTGATCAGCTGGCTTAATTGCTACTGGTGTACCATATCCTTAAGCAAATGACGTGAGATGGGTACGCTGCCACTTGGCTGGCAAAAGGATCTCTTTATCTATATCCTAATGTACATGCTACAGTTGTATAGAGAGTGATCGCAAATGAGGCATGGGATTCAGAGAAGTATGGGAGGTTAAAAACACAAATTTGGATTTGATTTTCTAACGTGCTGTTGGTTTTCACAATCCTACTCCATGGAATTAATCAGTTTACCCTTTATAAAAATCAATATGTTTTGTAGTGCTTATAGTAAATGTGCGAACAGTGGACTTTTCCATCTGCAGTTTATACTGAATGACCAGCAGTGGCAGTGTTTCACAACTGAATGTCTCTGCATTGCTGAAACTGAAGAAAAAAAAGGCAGTCTTCCGGCATACATCATCATTTGACCAATGTAAATGGTAAGTAAATTTCACAATGATTCCTTTAGGCATTAAAAAGACTTTCACAGCATCTGAATGTTCTCACTACCTTCCAGTGGGGGCCTGTACTTGTATATATTTTCTGTCAAGTTGGAAGTAATATGGTGAGGTACTTCGATTTCTGACTTAGTCCCATATTTAGCCGCCATTTTGTGTCTCGTCGCCATTTTGTGTTGCCCTCATTCAGGCAGCACGGCGAACGTAGTGTTTTTGCTTTTCTCAGCTGCTACATGTCTCTTCTGTTAAAGAGTAACCCCCTGCCCTTGTTTACAAAACCGACGTCCGGGTCTGGCCGAGTTCGTTAATCCATGTCTGGGTTGATTGATCTCTGTCTCGACTGACTATTTGCCTTCTCCTATTCTTTCCTTATATTATCTTACCTGACTGGCCTTCGCTATTCTCTCGTTACACAACTATCCTTTGAGGCACACAAATACGTCCTGCCACCTGCAAATTAGATTGTCGGTACTAGCACTGATTAATTTGTTGGGAGGGGTAACACACGGGGTCTGAGAGAGGGGCGTATTTGAGACACCTGAAAGCTTGTTTTCCAACTTTTCCTATTGGCTTGTTTTGTATGTATAGGGAGTAAACTCTGTAAATATGTGTGCTATAAAGGACTGTGTGCCACGGATTGAAGTGGCAGTCTCCTTAGAATTTACTTTTTGTGTGTACTTCTAGGACAACTGTGCTTGGCTGCAGCTAATAAACCTGGCTTTCCACGCTCAACAGAGTGTCTCGTGTCTCTGTTCGACAAGGCAGGTGAACTCGGGGATTTAAGGCATGCCCTGCGCCGCCAGGCCCATAAGGCCCGGTTCTCTAACGGATCACATTGTGTTGGTCAAGATAGTTAATAAAAGACTGACTGTTTCTAAGGTTTCTATAGCCTGATTTAGATCCCGGTGCTGGCAAAGTTCCAGTCAAGGAAATTGCTGCCTTTGCGGCTGAAATGCAATTTACAACGATAGTGTTACATTCTCACGGAAGGAAGCTCATTTAACATCTTCTCCTGCGCTCTATGTTGGACTCTGAAACTTAGAATGGATTGTTGGAAAGGATAATCTGTTTTTGTATCTCCATTCCACTTTCAAAAAGGCCTCAGTGCTTTGAGTGGTTCAGAGTCCTTTACCATTCACCCTCCTGCTTGCCTTGCAGTCATGAATGCAGATAGTAACCTACTGCATAACTTCTGACATCTCATCCTCCTGTGTGGTCAACTTCCACAAGGACAATTGGACCAGAGGCGCTCTGACATCATAAAGCTAAAGCAAGATGTTGTCTGACGTGAGGGCTACACTTTTACCTAGCAAGCAGGAGGATACATTTATCTTGGTAATGAAATGAGTAGCAGGGTAGACGGGATGCCCAAATGAGAACTAACCTGGTAAGATTAAAGAAATTAGGGCATTTTTTTAGACTTATAAATTTGTAGGAAGATAAGTTTGAGCATACGAGTCTCAACTTCATTATTTTTGAACTGGTAGGAATTGCCTAAAACGATATTGGTGAACATGCTATTCTTAGCTTTTAGTATTCTCATTAACTGTAGCATCAACCTTCCTCGCTCAACTGATCAGCTGGCTTAATTGCCACTGGTGTACCATATCCTTAAGCAAATGAAGTGAGATGGGTACGCTGCCACTTGGCTTGCAAAAAGATCTCTTTATCTATATCCTAATGTACATGCTACAGTTGTTTGGAGAGTGATTGCAAATGAGGCATGGGATTCAATGAAGTATGGGGGGTTGAAAACACAAATTTACATTTGATTTTCTAACGTGCTGTTGAATTTTCAAAATTATACATACTCCATAGAATTAATCGGTTTACCCTTTATGAAAAATCAATGTGTTTTGTAGTGCTTATAGTAAATATGCTACAGCATCATTTGACCAATTTAAACGGTAAGTAAATCTCACAATCATTCTTTTATTCAGTAAAAAGACTTTCACAGCATCTGAATGTCCTCAGTACCTTCCAGTGGTGGCCTGTGCTTGTATATAATTTCTGTCAAGATGGAAGTAATATGGATCACATTGTGTTGGTCAAGATAGTTAATAAAAGACTGACTGCTACCAAGGATACTAAAGCCTGATTTAAATCCCGGTGCTGGCAATGTTCCAGTCAAGGAAATTGCTGCCTTTGCGGCTGAAATGCACTATCTCAATTTACAACAACAGTGTTACATTCTCACGGAAGGAAGCTCATTTAACAACTTCCACTGCACTCTGTATGTTGGACTCTGATTCTTAAGATGGATTGTTGGTAAGGATAATCAGTTTTTGTATCTCCATCCCACTTTCAAAAAGGCCCCAGTGCTTTGAGTGGTTCAGAGTCCTTTACCATTCCTCCTCCTGCTTGCCTTGCAGTCATGAATACAGATAGTAACCAACTGTATAACTTTTGATATCTCATCCTCCTGTGTGGTCAGCTTCCACAAGGACAATTGGAACAGAGGATTTTTGACATCATAAAGCTACAGCAAGATGTTGTCTGACATGTCACATACCTCTGTGCAAAAACCGGCTCCCTCGCGTGCTCCTGTCCATACCCCTAGGCTGGAAATAATCATGCCTGACTGGGGAGGAGTCGGAGGCGGCGAACTGCTTGAAAATGCTGCTGGCAGCGTGGAAGTGCAGCAGACGTGCGCAGCAGGCGCGCCAAAGGCAAGCCCATCTGCGCCCATCTGCGCCCGGCCAGGCCCAGGGGCCAACCCCCCTGCACAAATCACCAGATACTCCTTACAGGATCTAAGAAGTCTATATCAGTCCAAGTACACTCTCTGCCCCGCCATCTATGCCCATTTGAAGCACACTGGTATCGCTCAAAGTCAGAGTACACCCCATGGACTCCCGTGCACCATTCTCTATTAGGATTAGACTCTGTCCCCTTCTCAGGCCAAAAACACCACATTACGGATACTCTACCTCAACACCCGCTCGCTCGTCAAACAGCAGCTAGACATCTTCTTACTTCTGGCCGCCCTTCCTCCAAACTATTACATCTTACACGCTAACCGGACTCCAGGAAAAATGGGAGGTGGGGTAGCTGCCATCATACATAAAGATCACACATTCACCTCTATGTCTCCCTTAATTCTCCCCGCTGTTGATAACTTAGTTATCAAACTGGACACCAGTGCCGGGGCACTTATTTGTGTATTGATATATAGACCCCCCCCCAGCACATGCCACTATTCCCTCGCTCACTATGTGAGCAACTTGCTAATCTGGTCACAGACTATGCTATAATACTGGTGCTAGGTGACCTTAATTACCGGTGCAATGACGCATCCGGTGGACCCCATGCCACTGAATTGACGGAATTGTTTTCCAGCCTAAATTGCACCTCTCACATTTCCTCAGCTACCCATATTAAAGGTCACATCTTGTACCAGGTGTGGACTACTTACCTCATGGTCTCAACACTCACAATCTCACCGTGCATCTGGTCAGATCACCACCTTATAAAATGGTCAATATCATTTCCCACTGGTACTAAGCCCCCTTCGATCAAGGGAGGCTTGATCAGAAAATGGAGCACTCTCAATAAACAAGACTTTCTGGACAGTCTAATTAGCTCCATCCCTGTAGCGGTCCCGGATGTTGACCTCGCAGAAGCTAACATCTCAGCCTGGCTACTCGCAGCCAGCAATAGGCATGTCCCATTCAAGAAACTTAAAACTGCCTGTCGCTCTGACGCTCAGAGATGGTTTTCCCCTGAGCTCAGAGCTAAAGAATTAGACCTCCGTCAAAAAGGGAGGAAATGGAGACTCTGGTATTCTCCGGAAGGTAAATGCCACTAACTGATGACCCGCAAAGAATATAAGAGCTATCATCTCAGCTAAAGCCTCACATTTCTCGGAAAAAATCACAAAGTCAAATAAGAAATCCAAAGACATCTTTGCCATAGTGAATGAACTATCCAACGCCGAGAGAACTCTCCCCAAGCCCATGGCCACCCAAGCTCTGTGGGATTCTCTGAATACATACTTTCTAGAAATAATTGTTAATATCAAAACCAGTATTCCCACCACCTGCCTTGAAAAGGATCAATCTGCTTTATTACCCAATCCCTACACCCTTGATAACTTCCCCCCCATTAATGACCAGTCCCTTCTAGCTTTACTGACCAGGGTGAAATCTGGATCACCAAGGGACAACTGTCCTCATATTTTAAAGGATGCATTCTCTGCCCATTCTTCTCCTATCTTGGCCTTCCTGAATGAATCCTTATCCCAGGGCAGGGTCCCCAAAGCATTTAAAGACGCTATTGTAGTCCCCCTCTTGAAGAAACCAGGGTCGGACCCCCAGAACTTTTCCAATTGCAGGCCTATTTCTTTGCTGCCCTTTCTGGCCAAGGTCCTTGAAGCTCATGTAACAACATGCCTGTCTAACTTTATTGAGCAGTCCGACTACTTAGACCCTCACCAAGAAGGATTTTGCCCTGCCTATTCCACCGAGACAGTAATCCTCGCAGTGCTGGATGCCTTAAGAGGTAATGCTGACAGGGGAATCCCACAGGCCATCATCCTCCTGGACCTCTCTGCCGCGTTTGACACGGTCGACCATACCATCCTAATGGACCGTGTCAAACTGGCCGGGATCTGCGGGCGGCTTACAGCTGGATTCGATCCTTTCTCAGTGACCGCTCCCAGGCTGTACGCCTAGCCCCTAAGCTTCCCACGACTTGTGGGGTTCCGCAGGGATCCTCACTTTCCCCCTTGTTGTTTAACTTATATTTGTTACCTCTGATCCAGTCCCTAAAGAAACGGAAAACTATCACCTTCAACTACGCTGTTGATCTCCAGCTGATTTTTACTATCGACAACTCTCGCGAATCAATTCAGGATTTTCAGGATACCATGCTTCACATCCGTCAGTGGATTGATCATAATCACCTGCAGCTAAACTCTGGCAAGACTGAGCTAGTTCTGAATGGGCAGAGCCAATCCCTCCGGAGCCCACACTATTGGCCCACCGACCTTGGCCCAGCCCCCATTCCATCAAGCTCAGTAAAAAGTCTAGGGTTTAACATCAACGACGATCTGTCCTTAAAGACCCAAGTAGGAACGGTGGTGTCCTCCTGTTTCTTCCAACTTCGTAAGATCAAGAAAACCAGCCGCATGTTCACCCACTCAGCCTTGATCCAGGTGGTGATAGCCCTGGTACTATCACATCTGGATTATGCAAATGCTATGAACCTGGGCCTTCAACTCGGCCTTTGCAAACGCCTCTAATTGGTTGAGAACCAGGCGGCCAGGCTAATCCATCAGCAACCTAGGTGGCAATCTGCCAGACCACTGCTAAAAAAACTTCACTGTCTCCCCATCCCTCAACGCACTGCATTTAAGACGGTCTGCATCATCTTTTAGTCCCTTCACGACTGCAGCCCAAAGTTCATCACATCCCTTGTACCTAGGTACATCCCTGCCCACAATCTCGCTAATCTTCAACTCCTGGCCACTTAATCCTTCAAGTTACATCGCCAGGGCGGACACAGGTTTCCTACTCTGGCCCCCAGACTATGGAATTCCCTCCCATTAGAGATTTGATCCTGCAATAACCTCTTGAGCTTCAGGAACATGCTCAAGACCTGGCTATTCACACAGGCACTTGTGTAGTTCCTGACTGGTTCCGGCGTTCGTTAAAGTCAGCACCATGAAACCTCCCTGGTGAACGTACGCTCTATAAGAAATTATTAACATAACATGAGGGCCAATCTGCTGCCTACAAGCTGACATCATGAAGCTAAAGCAAGATGTTGTCTGACGTGAGGGCCACTCTGTTGCCTGGCAAGCAGCAGGATACATTTATCTTGGTAATGAAAGAGTAGCAGGATAGAGGATGCCAAAATGAAAACTAAGATGGTAAGATTAAAGAAATTTGGGATTTTTTTGAGACTTCTAAATTTGTATCAAGGTAAGTTTGAGCATAAGAGTCTCAACTTTACTATTGCTGAACTGGTAGGAATTGCCTGAAATGATGATGGTGAACATGCTATTCATAGCTTTTGTTATTCCCATTAACTGTAGCATAACCCTTCCTCGCTCAATTTATAAGCTGGCTTAATGGCCACTGGTGTGCCATATCCTAAAACAAATGAAGTGAGATGGGTACGCTGCCACTTGGCTGGCAAAAAAATCTTTTTGTCCTAATTTACATGCTACAGTTGTTTAGAGAGTGTTAGCAAATGAAGCATGGGATTCAGAGAAGTACGGGAAGTTAACACAAATTGAGATTTGATTTTTCTAATGTGCTGTTGATTTTCACAATAATACAGACTCCATAGAATTGATCTGTTTACCCTTTATAAAAATCAAGACTTTTGTACTGCTTATAGTAAATGTGCTAACAGTGGACTTTTCCATCTGCAGATTATACTGAATGACCAGCAGTGGGTGAACACCCTTCACAAGGCATGCGTTACATCGCATGGGTTTACATCGCAATCGTTTCAATGCAAGTGACGTTACAACACAGGCCATTACTAGGTGGCCCCTTACATCGTACAGGCTTTTACAACCCATGCTTTTAAAACACATGTGCTGTAATTGTTGTGGAACGTGTGCTTTTAAAACGCATGTGCTGTAATTGTTGTGGATCCTGTGCTTTTAAAACGCATGTGCTGTAATTGTTGTGGAACATGTGCTTTCTGGTTAAGGGTCGTGTCGGGGGTCATTAGAAGAGACTTCACTTCAAAGGAGGATGCTCTGTTCTGCCACACTACTGAGATTCAGGGCTGAGTCTCAAGAAAATTAATGTCAGGCACATTCACTCATTCATCCTTGTAGAAAACTGTAGGGACAATATCAGGATTCTCAAGATGGGTTCTTGTCACCAGTTTCAGCTGTATACTGCAGATGGAGAATGCGGGCAGGTCCCAAAACCGATTTAACAGAATGAACATCATTGTGGTGAGTGAGATATCCAATCAGAGGCAGGTAGTACATGGTTCTTAGTTTTTGAAAGTGATGGGAGCAGGTGGTGGGAGATGCAGTGGGTGCCTAGGGGGGATGCAGTGGAGGCCTCAGGGGGGAGATGCAGTGGGGGCCTCCATGGGGATGGGAGGTGCAGTAAGGGCTTAGGAGAGGATGCAGTGGGGGCCTCGGGGGGGGAGATACAGTGGGGGCCTCCAGGGGATGGGAGTTGCAGTGGGGGCCTCAGGGGGGATGCAGTGGGGGCCCGAGGGGATGCAGTGGGGGCCTCAGGGGGAGATGCAGTGGGGGCCTCCAGGGGATGGGAGGTGCAGCGGGGGCCTTGGGGGATGCAGTGGGGGCCTCAGGAGTGGGATGCAGTGGGGGCCTGGGGGGGAGATGCCGAAGGGGCCTCCATGGGATTGGCTGTGCAGTGGGGGCCTCCAGGGGATGGGAAGTAGACTGGGGGCCTTGGGGGGGTTCAGTGGGGGCCTCGGGCTGGAGAGATGCAGTGGGGGCCTCCAGGGGATGGGAGGTACAGTGGGGGCCTTGGGGGGAGGTACAGTGGTGGCCTCAGGGAGGGGATGCAGTGGGGGCCTCAGGAAGGGGATGCAGTGGGGGCCTCGGGGGGAGATGCAGTGGGGGCCTCAGTCAATCAATCAATCAACAAATTTGTAGAGCGCGCTACTCACCCGCTTGGGTCTCAAAGACTGGGAGGGAGGGCTCACTACTGTTCTTACAGCCAGGTCTTTAGTTGTTTCCTGAAGGAGATATGGTCCTGGGTCAGCCGTAGGGGGGTAGGGAGGGAGTTCCATGTCTTGGCCGCCAGGTAGGAGAAGAATCTTCCGGCGGTGGCTTTGCGAATTCGTGGGACGGTTGCGAGGGCGAGGCTGGCGGATCTGAGCTGGCGGGTGGGTGTTTAGAATGTGAGGCGGCTGTTGAGGTATTTGGGGCCCATGTAGTGGAGAGCCTTGTGTGCGTGGGTCAGGAGTCTAAGCGTGATCCTCTTGTTGACGGGGAGCCAGTGCAGGTCTTTCAGATGGGCAGAGATGTGGCTGTGCCGAGGGATGTCCAGGATGAGTCGTGCCGAAGTGTTCTGTATGCGTTGGAGTCTTTTCTGGAGTTTGGATGTAGTTCCCGCGTGGAGGGTGTTCTCGTAGTCCAGTCGGCTGGTTACGAGGGCCTGGGTGACCGTCTTCATGGTTTCGGTGGGGATCCACCGGAAGATCTTTCGGAGCATGCGCGGGGTGTTGAAACAGGATGACGAGACGGCGTTGACTTGCTTGGTCAACGTGAGGGATGAGTCCAGGATGGAGCCCAGGTTGCGTGCATCTGGATGTCATCAGAATAGGAGATGATGTTTAGGTTGTGTTGTCGTGCGATGGCTGCGAGAGGGCTCATGTAGATGTTGAAGAGGGTGGGGCTGAATGAGGATCCTTGAGGAACGCCGCAGATGACTTCAGTGGCCGCGGATCGGAAGGGGGGAGGCGGACTCTCTGGGTTCTTCCGGTGAGGAAAGAGATGATCCATTCCAAGGCCGTTCCTTGGATTCCGGTGTTGCTGACGCGCCGTATCAGGGTGAGGTGGCATACGGTGTCGTAGACTGCTGAGAGGTCCAGGAGGATGAGGGCGACTGTTTCCCCGTTGTCGAGCAGGGACCTGATGTCGTCGGTGGCTGCGATGAGGGCGGTCTCGGTGCTGTGGTTTGCTAGGAAGCCAGACTGCCAGGGGTCGAGTGATCAGTTTGTCTCGAGGAAGGCGGAGAGTTGTTTGTTGACGGTCTTCTCGATGACTTTTGCAGGAAAAGGGAGGAGCGAGATGGGGCTGAAGTTCTTGAAGTCTGTGTGGTCCGTGGTGGGTTTTTTCAGGAGGGCCCTGAGCTCTGCATATTTCCAGCTCTCCGGGAAGGTAGCGGATGCGAAGGAGCTGTTAATGATGTCCTGGAGTTGGAGTGCGATGATGGAGTCGGCTCTGTTGAAGATGTGGTGTGGACAGGGGTCGGTTGGGGGGCCGGAGTGGATGGTGTTCATCACGCGGGTTGTGTCTTTGGTGCTGACCGGGGTCCAGGTGCAGAGGGTGGTGGTGGGGGGGGGCGCTGGTTCGGTGGTTGGGTGCGTGGTCTGTGCGCCGAAGCTGTTGTGTATGTTGGCGATTTTGCGGTGAAAGAACGAGGTGAGTGAGTCACAGAGGTCTTGCGAGGATGTGATGTCGTTGTTGCAGGCGCTGGGGTTGGAGAGCTCTTTACCGATGATGAAGAGTTCCTTGCTGTTGTGGGTGTTGTTGTCCAGTTGTTCTTTGAATGTTGACCTTTTGGTGGTGCGGATCAGCTGGTGGTGTTTGCGGGTGGCGTTCTTGAGGGCTGTCATGTTTTCTGTTGTCTGGTCGCAGCGCCAGGCTTTCTCAAGGGTGCGGCAGGTTTTCTTGGAGTTTTTGAGGTCGTTGGTGAACCACGAGGTTCTCTTGCTGCCGGGTCTGCTGGGAGGGTTCTTCAGTGTCGCAGTTGGTGAGCCACTGTGTGAGGTTGCGGGCTGCTTTGTTGGGGTCCGTTGTGTTGGTGGGAGGGTTCTGGCTGAGGGAGGTGGTGATCTGGTCGGCAGTGATCTTGTTCCAGCTTCTGCGGGGAACCTGTTGCGGGTGGTGGTGGGTCATGGTTCTCCTGAAGTTGAAGTAGACGCAGCTGTGATCTGTCCAGTGTAGTCCTGTGGAGTGGCTGAAGGAGATGTGCTTGTTGGAGGAGAAGATGGGGTCAAGCGTGTGGCCGGCGTAGTGGGTGGGGGTGTTCACCAGTTGACAGAGTCATAGGTTTGCGAGGTTGTCCAGCAGGGTGGATGTATTGCTGTCATTGTTGTTCTCCAGGTGGAAGTTGAGGTCCCCTAGGAGGATGTAGTCTGAGGAGGTGAGGGCGTGCGGGCTGACGAAGTCTGCAATGGCTTCGCTGAATTGTGTGCGTGGTCCTGGGGGTCTGTAGATGAGGGTGCCTCTGAGGGTGGTCTTGGGGTCGGTGTGTATCTGGAAGTGAAGGTGCTCGGCGGCGGTGAGGGTGTCATCGGAGTTGGTCGTGATGCGGATGGTGTTTCTGTGGACAATGGCAATGCCTCCTCCGGTTTGGTTGACGCGGTCCCTCCGGGTGATCTTGTAGCCATCTGGGATGGCTACGGCGATGTCGGGGGCTGAGGAGGCGTTCATCCAGGTTTCTGTGAGGAAGGCGACGTCTGGTGAAGTTGTGTCAAGGAGGTTCCAGAGTTCGACAGCGTGCCTGTGGACGGAGCGGGTGTTGAGCAGGATGCACTTGAGGTGATGGTAGCTGGCGCTTGGCGGGTGCAATGCAGGTTCGGAGGCAGGTGATTTTGCAGGCTTGGCAGGTGAAGGGTCCGTGGGTGCGTTTCGGGGTGGCTCGGTGGCAGGCGGGGTTCCGGCCGGTGTTGAGTGCGTGGAGGGTGGCGGCATCGTAGGTCCGTCGGGTGGGCTGGCAATGTAGAGTGCCAGGGGTCCTGGAGCTGGACGGGCGCATACGGGCTTGCCTTTGGCGCGCCTTCAGCGCGCCAGCGGTGCGCCCGCTGCGCTTCCGCACGGCTTTCTCCATAAGAGGCTAAGTGGGAGGGAGGAGCAGCTGGGAGGCGGGAGCGGGGCGGCCAATGGGCGAGGGAAGGGATAACAGAATGAAAAATGGGCAGGGGAGCAGTGGCGGGGAGCGTGGGGCGGGGGGGTCAAGGGGCACAAGGGGAAGCCAGAAACTACAAAATATAACAAACTGAATACAGAACCACAAAATACAACAAACTAAATACAGAAACAGCAGCACAATTACGATCGCGACAATACCAGTCCCAGGGGCAGGGGCACACCGGCTGCGGGCTCCAGGCAGCAGGAGGGGGTCACGGAGGCACAGGTGGAGCCATGCGGCATGTGGGGTGACCAGAGGTCAGGCCAGGGGATGGGAGGTGCACTGGGGGCCTCGGTGGAGTTCAGTAGGGGCCTCGAGCTGGGGATATGCAGTGGGGGCCTCGGGATAGGGAGATGCAGTGGGGGCCTCCAGGGGATAGGAGGTACAGTGGGGGCCTCGGGGAGGGGATGCAGTGGGGGCCTGGGGGAGGGGATGCAGTGGGGTCTCCAGGGAATTCGAGGTACAGTGGGGGCCTCCAGGGGATGGGAGGTGAAAAGGGGGCCTCGGGGTGCAGTGGGGGGCTCGGGCTGAGGAGATGCAATGGGGGCCTCTAGGGGATGGGAGGTACAGTTGGGGCCTCGGGGGGGTGTGCAGTAGGGACCTTGGGGGAGGTGCAGTAGGGGCCTCAGGGAGGGGATGCAGTGGGGTGCTCGGGGGGAGGTGCAGTGGGGGCCTCGGGATGCAGTGAGGGCCTTAGGGGGAGATGCAGTGGGGGCCTGCAGGGAATGGGATGTGCAGTGGGGGCCTCGGGGGGATGCAGTGATGAACTTAGGGTGAGATGCAGTGGGGGCCTGCAGGGAATGGGATGTGCAGTGGGGGTCTAGGGGGGATGCAGTGGGGGCCTGCGGGGGTGAATGCAGTGGGGGCCTCCAGGGGAGGGGAGGTGCACTGGGGGCCTCCTGGAAGGTTTGTAAGAGTCAAAAAGATGTAGCTTTGTTGATATCCATAAACAAAATAACCCTTGCACTAATGGACGAGGAATGGGGAAGCGCATCTAGAAGGCGTAATATCTGTGGTTATGGAATAGGAATCTGCTTGATGGAAAGATGCCCTGCACGTGCGCACTTCCCATAACCTGAATGCACTGCAGTGCATGCCCAAGACAGCAGCAGCAGGGGGTTAAAGATGGCTGGTGTGGCTGGGGTTGGCAGTCCGGAATACTTTAGTTTTCATTTTTAGCATTGCTGTGGGACTTATCGGATTCTGCCGGGTTTTTCGGTTAATTATGAACTTACAACTCTTTACATTTTTGCATCACGTTGTGCATAGTTTGCAGATTTTACAAAAAAACAGGTTGTCCCTCAAGTGGATCATAAGTTGCCAAGCCACTGCTGCACTTGTTGAAGCACGCAATGGCCCCTGCCCTCACAGTAACAGGTGCCTTTCAGTTGCTGTGAGTCTGTTTTACACTGGGACTAGCGAGGCAAAATGTTTACCCACTAAGCGCTAACCGGTGTAAACACTACAAAATAGTAAAAGCGGTGTATTAAACTGCATACTTGCTTTTCACGTCGCATATTTGTTATTTCGGAAAAATACTATGATAAAGTGATTGTGTTTTGTATGCATGTTAATGGTGAAGCAAATTAATGGGTGCGTTGTGTCAGCGTGCGTTGTGAATGTGTGTGCGATGTAAAGACAGTGATGTGAATGTTTGCAATGAAAACCATTGCGATGTCGCATCATACATCCCCAGCAGTGTCAGTTTCGCAACAGAATGTCTCTGCATTGCCGAGACTGAAGAAAAAAAAGAAAAGCCAGTCTTCCGGCATACAGCTTCATTTGACCAATTTATATGGTAAGTAAATCTCACAATCATTCCTTTAGGCATTAAAAAGACTTTCACAGCATCTTAATGTCCTCACTACCTTCCAGTGTGGGCCTGTGATTGTATAGAATTTCTGTCAAGATGGAAGTAATATGGATCACATTGTGTTGGTCATGATAGTTAATAAAAGACTGACTGCCTCCAAGGCAACTAAACCCTGATTTAGAACCCGGTGCTAGCAATGTCAGCGCCAAGACACCCACTGGTATAAGTCGCGCTTTATAAATTGTAAAAAATAAATAAATAAATAATGTCCAATTCAAGGAAATTGATGCCTTTGCGGCTGAATTGCACTATCTCACTTTAGAAAGATAGTGTTATATTCTCACGGAAAGAAGCTCACTTAACGTCTTCCCCAGCACTCTGTATGTTGGACTCTGATACTTAAGATGGATTGTTGGTAAGGATAATCTCTGTTTTTGTATCTCCATTCCTCTTTCAAAAATGCCCCAGTGCTTTGAGTGGTTCAGAGTCTGTTACCATTCCCTCTCCTGCTTGCCTTGCAGTCAAGAATACAGATAGTAACCTACAGCATAACTTCTGATATCTCGTTCTCCTGTGGTCAGCCTCCAAAAGGACAATTGGAGCAGAGGCGCTCTGACATCATAACACTAAAGCAAGATTTTGTCTGAAATGAAGGCCAATCTGTTGCCTAGGAAGCTGACATGCTAAAGCAAGATGTTGTCTGACATGAGGGCCACTCTGTTGCCTAACAAGCTGACATCATAAAGCTAATGTAAGATGTTTTCTTTTTTTTTTTTTTTTTTTTTTTTTAAATATCTTTATTCGAAAGTTTTCCCCCCCCCCTTTTTTCTGTTACATCCAATATATTTACAACATTACACAGTCTTTTACACCAAATACAGATTTGTGTTGCTAAATAATAATATGCAGATTTAAAACACTAAGACACTAAACATAAGTATAGTACATCATACATCATATCTATTAATCTTATAGACCAAACAAATTTCTCAATTACTACCACAAATAGTTTTCCTACATTTCCATTGCTCAATGGGAAACCATATCTTACCCCCCAGAGCTTTTGCCTTCCTTCCTTTTCTGTCATATATGGCCCTCTCTAAGTTATATGTAGATAGTAATCTTGCTACCCAAATCTGGAACGACGGTGCTGATTTCTCCTTCCAGGCTTTTGCAACAACTATCCTATATACTGCTGTAACCATGAATAGGAATTCTGGATAAGTTGTATTTTCCTCTAAGCTTACTCCCAGAATTATCAGCTCATCAGTTAATTTAGTTTTTATTCCCAGTGATTTCTCCAGAAACTCTTCTATTGCCAGTTTTAAAGTGTATAATTGCGGACATTGTGTGAACATATGTATAATATTAGCCTGTGCTGAGTTGCACCTTGGGCACGTTATTCCAGTAGAACCTCCCCAACTGGCTATTCTAGCTGGTGTGTAATATAGTGAATAGACTGTTTTGTAGTGTTGGGTTTGGAGTGTAGCTGAGCATAAAATAGTTCGACCAAAATCCAAGGAAGTTTGTAGGTCTTCCGGTCGTGCCTTTACCTGTTCTCTCCATTTATTACTGTATTTCTCTCTGTCATCTGTTTTGTAAACTTGTAGCTCTGCATACAACTGTCTGATTGAGCATAAAAGGCTGCTTCCCAGGTAATCCATTATCCTACAACTCGCCATCCCTCCTGCACCCCCCGTTTTTGTATGGAAGTAGCTCCTCACTTGTAGATATTTGAAGAAGCTATTCCCAGCTATTCTATACCTATGCTGTATGTTTTGGAACGTTAATATTGCTCCCCCTACGTCCATTAGGTCCCCCAATTTCTTGATCCCTTTCTCATCCCATTCTTTCATAGCTGTGTCCCAGAAAATTTCCGTGGGAAGATCATTATTCATATAGAGCCTTAAGTACCTATTATACCTTCCCAGTCCCAATTTTTTCCTTATTGCTTTCCAGACTTTATATATCGCACTCAGAGTCTTAAATTTTGTATGTTTGAAGTATGCGAAGTCCACAGTTGTTACTAAAGCGTTTTCTGCCGCTTTACCTAAGAGGGCTTCATATACGTTCGCCGGACATCTTCTCCCCTCCTCCTCCTGAGCACTTCCGCCTAATAATCCTTTGGAGTATTGTAGAGCTGTTGCCCAGTAATAGTATCTAAAATCAGGTGCTCCCCAACCTCCCCTCTCTCGTGATAATGTTAGAAACCGGTACGCTCTGCGTGTCTTCCCCTGTGCCCAAATTAATTTATTTATTGCTGATTCTATTTTATTAAACCATATGCCTTCAAAAAAGAGTGGAATTGCCCTAAACAAATATAAAAATTTCGGAAAAGTAACCATTTTAATAAAGTTAATTCTACCCATAAGAGTCAATTGTAAGTTATTGACCCTATCCAGGTTACTTTTGACCTTGGCTAGCAATGGTTCCAAATTTATCTCTACTAATTTTTCTAGATCTGCCGTCACCCTAACACCCAAATATTTTGTGTCTGAGACAACTCTTGCGTCTACAAATGTAGTGTGTCTATTCTGGACTACCTGTGTTTTCCCCCTATTTATTAAATATCCAGACACCTCTCCAAATTTCCTTGCCTCCTGTTCTATTTCTACCAGTGACTCCTCCGGTGTTGGTGTTATAACAGCCACATCATCTGCATAAGCAAATAATTTATACTCTTTCCCGTGTAAAAAGACTGGAGTAATCCACCTATTTTTTGTAAGCCTTCTCAGGTAGGGATCTAGATATATTGCAAATAGTAAAGGTGAAGCTGGGCATCCCTGCCTAGTCCCCCGTCTGATCTGTACTGCGTTGGAATATGATCTGTTAATACGTATCCTAGCACTAGGATGTTTATATAGTGCCTGGACTGCAGTTATGTATCCTCGACCTATACCAGCCCACTCCATAGCCTTCCATAGGTACACCCAAGAGACCCTGTCGAAGGCCTTCTCGGCATCCAAAAAGATAGCCGCGGCAGGATCACCTGAAGCCGCTGCAGCGTCCAATATAGTAATCAGCTGTCTAGTATGTTCGGTAGTTCCTTTGCCTGGTATAAATCCATGTTGTGTAGGGGAGACCACCCTCTCTATCACCTTACTCAGTCTATTAGCCAGTGCCTTAGAGAATACCTTTGCATCGGCATTAAGCAATGTAATGGGTCTATAAGAGCCCGGCTCAGTGGGGGGTTTATCTTTTTTCAGGATCACAATTATATCGGCACCCGCCCAAGATTGAGGAACTATTCTGCCTCCCTGTGCCAAACAGCAGATTATCCAAATATCTTTGGCTAGTACATCCCAAAAAGTTTTGTAAAATTCTACCGGGATCTGGTCTTGTCCCGTTGCCTTGCCAGATGGTAAGCTGAATATTGCATCTCTTATCTCCTGTAACGTTAGTTGCATATCTAATTTATCCCTTTCTTCTATGCTCAACCCCTCCTGTATGCCTTGCCTTAAATATTCCAGACTTTTCGCCTCTATCTCCTCATCATTCTTATCTTGCTCATATAGCCTCTCATAAAATCTTCTGAACACCTCCTGCACCTCCTCCACTTTATTGACAATTGTCCCATTGCAGTCCTTAATTTCTTTAATCTCGCCTGCAGCTAGCGTTTGCCTAGTTCTAATTGCGAGCAAATGTCCCACCCTCTCGTTGCATTCGTAGCATTTCTCTTTATTTGCTAAGTATTTTCTTGCTGTTTTTTGTGCCAAAGTGGTCCCTGTTTCTGACTTCTGCACCTCTATAGCCACTAAGATCTGTTCAATAGGGTCTTGTCTTTCTATTGCGTCCACTAGCATTTTTTCCAACGCCATCAAATTTCTGATCTCCTCTTCCACCTTTTCCTTTTCCTTTTTACTTCTTACCAGGGTATAACTTAGCGTCTCTCCCCTTACTCCTGCTTTAAAACTATCCCACACCATGTCTGCTGAGGCTGAGTATCTATTTATATCCCAAAATTGGGTCAACCATTCTTGCATCCTTATAATATACTCCTCCTCCATCAGCAAACCTCTCTCAAACGTCCATGTCGAGTTTATTTCCCCCCCCCCCCGCTTTTTGTGATATTGCTAGACTTAACACCAGCGGATTATGGTCCGACATTATTCTTGGGAGACATTCTATTTTAGCCCTGCTGACTAGTGAACTAGAAATAAAGAAATAGTCCAATCTGGCTACTGTTTGATGTGGTGCTGAATAAAAAGTGCTACCTACACCTAGGGGGTTATATTCCAACCATATATCCACCAGCGCATTATGACTAGCAAGATTTTGTACTGCTTTATGCACCTTTTTTTTCCTTCCTTGATAACCACCTCCACTTGCACCTATTACTCCATTCAACCCATTGATATTAAAATCCCCACAACAGATCACAGGCTCTGGCCACAAAGCTAACTCACTATCCATAAAATCCAGTAATTCCGGTTCATCTTCGTTTGGACCATATAGTGAGGACAAAGTACATCTTCCCGCAGCTGTTTCTATGTCTAGTAACACCCATCTCCCTTCAGGATCCTCTTTTTTCTTTTTAATTTTAACAGCACCTTTTCTGGCCAGAACTGCCACCCCCTTATTTCTCCCCTCTTGACCTGTGCTAGCAAGAACCTCAAATCCCATCTGGCCAAGCAGGAATTTATCTTCAGCTGCTACATGTGTTTCCTGTAGACAGGTTATATCGATTCTCCAGAATCGCAGCAGTGCGGAGAGCTTCTGCCTTTTTTCCATGTTATTTAGCCCGCAGATATTGATCGTCATTATCCTAACCGCCATAATTCTAGTTTAGCTTTTGCCAGCACCACAACTACTTTTTTCTTTTTTTCCGTGCATTCTTTATCTGCTTCTCTACATACTTTACAAATCTGTATTATTTTACACCACCACCTTTTACCCGTGACTTCTTCCCTTCCTTCTCCCTCCCCCTTTAAGCCCCCCCACCCCAATTGCCCCCCCCCTGTGACAGGCAAATAGGTCATCCCTGACCTATGCGTGTCCGCTTAGCGTTGTAGAGTCGCTCCCCCTCTCCTCCCCTCTTATCATCTACTACTTTAGACTGTCAGGCTTAGTAATTTATCCTTGACTATTTCCTTCGAGCCCCCCTTGCTCTTTTAACTCTGTCAGAAATTCCCCCGCTTTTATTTCAGAAAAAAACATTCTAGTGCGACCCGCTACGATGACCTTCAATTTTGCTGGAAACATTAGATATGCCTCTGCTCCTTGGGACTGAAACGCATTAATCAGCTGTCTTAGTCTCCAGCGCCTCTCCACTGTTATGTGACAAAAGTCAGGTCTCGCAAAAAAAGTTATCCCTTCCACCGTTTTTTTGGCATCGGGTCTGGCTCTCTCCATTAGTTCTTGCCTTGCCAGGAAGTTTCCGAAAAAAACTAACATGGCCCTGGGGAGCGTTCCTGAGCCTTCCTTGTGATTTTTCCTTATAAAAAGAGGATACCTATGGGCTCTCTGCACTTCTTGTTCCCAGTTCCATGGTACCTCTGGGAACGCTCCCTTTAGTAGCTTGACGACGAAGCCTCTGGGATCTTGGCCTTCAATCCCTTCCTCTATACCAAGAAGCCTGGCATTATTGCGCCTCTGGCGATTTTCCAAATCCTCCACCTTCCACTGTAAATCCTCCACAACCTTAGTCTGTCCCTCTCTGGATGATTGCCACTCAGTTACTTCGTCTTCTAAGCGACCAGTTCTTTCTTCAACTCCAATGATTCTTTCCTCCACTTCCTCAAACTTTTTATTTATTTTCCTGATTGAGGCTTGGATTTTTTTCGTATCGTGCCTGGCCCTCCGACTTTCAGCCCTTGCCTCCATTTGTATCTGTTTCAGCGTGGCAAACATTAAGTCCAATTTCCCTCCATCATTTTGTGTCTCTTTCTCATCTTCTTTATATATATTAGAGGTAGCGGAGTAGTCCCATACTAGCTTTTTATATGTTCCCTTATGCATATTCTGGGGGGAGCCTGCTCTTCTGGATGTTGTTTTGCGCTTTTTTTGCGTGCCTCTCCCCCTAGAGCTATTGCTAGCTTCAGAGCTTGAGAGTGAGTCTGAGAAGTCTCTCTCTTCATCGCTGCTTGCCAATGTCGATTCTGATTCCTCAGGGACAGAAAAGAATCTATCTCCATCAGCCCCTTCTGTACAAGCCATCTCTGCCAAATTGTCATTATCTGCCCCCAGTGCATTGTTCTCTTTATTTTTGGCTTGTATCTGCTCCTCTCTCATTTCGGCTTCCACCTCATTAAGGGCCTCAAGCATCTGCCCTGTATTCGATATCACACCCCCACTGTTGGCCTCTCTCACCTCTTTACCCGGGTCTTGATCTTGAGCTTGATTTTCATCCTGCATCCCCTGCGTCTGTCCTTGTTCCAGTACAGCGCCATCTGCCTGAGCTTCTGCCTGACGCTCCGATGGAAGCTCCGCGGGAAGCGTGAGCTCCGTGATCCCCGGTTGCTTAGCAACGCCTCCGCTTGCGTCCTCGAGGACGCTCTGAGCAGCTCCTACGGGCGGCATGATTGCCGTGTTTTGCCGGGCTCCCGATGGTCCTGAAGCTCCTGATGCCTCCGCTTGAATTTTGGCACCGAAGACCTCGGAAACCGAGGGTTGCCGATACACGGTATCGTTTCTCTTCTTTTCTGTTGGATCCCGCACCACTGCTGTAGCGCTAGCGCCTTTCGCTTCTTTGTTTTGATTCAGCGCTTTCTCCTTTTCACCAGCTCTCTCCAATTTGCGTAGCTGTGTTTTTGTTAGGGTGGAGACCGTGGGGGTTGCCTTTTTGCTATTAGATGGCACTTTTGTTTTCGGGATAGCGCCCAGTCTACCCGCTTCCTTTTGCGATGCCTCCTTATTTGTACCGCCAGGTATGGGTATTTGTTGCTGCATTTTCTCCTTTCCTCGAGTGCCCATTTCTGCCATCAATACTTTAAGAAGCCTGGAATACCACAATTTCGCTTTCGCAAATATTCTTGCAAGGTTAATGATTCCTCCGTGCTGAGCCAAAGCTGCAGATTGCATACTGCTTACAGATCTCCATTAGCGCCTGAAGTTTTTGCTTATCGGCAGGAGAGGGGTCTGAGTGCGACTTACTCCCACAGCGCCTCGGCGGCCATCTTGCCTCAGGAAAGTCTAATGTAAGATGTTTTCTGATGTGAGGGCCACTCTGTTACCTGGCAAGCAGCAGGATACATTTATCTTGGTAATAAAATGATTAGCAGGGTAGAGGGAATGCCCAAATGAAATCTAAGATGGTAAGATTAAAGAAATTAGGGCATTTTTTGAGACTTCTAAATTTGTATGAAAGTAAGTTTGAGCATTAAAGTCTGAACTTCACTATCGTTGAACTAGTAGGAATTGCCTAAAATGATGATGGTGAAGATGCTATTCATAGCTTTTATTATTCCTATTAACTGTAGCATAACCCTTCCTCGCTCAACTTATCAGCTGGCATAATTACTACTGATGTACCATATCCTAAAACAAATGACGTGAGATGGGTATCCTGTCACTTGCCTGTCAAAAAGATCTCTTTATCTATGTCCTAATGTACATGCTACCGATGTTTAGAGAGTGTCGGCAAATGAGGCATGAGATTCATAGAAGTATGGGAGCTTAAAAACATAAATTGAGATTTGATTTTCTAACGTGCTGTTGATTTTCACAATAATACCGACTCCAAAGAATTGATCTGTTACCCCTTAATAAAAGTCAATATTTTTGTACTGCTTATAGAAAATGTGGACTTTTCCATCTTCAGATTATACTGAATGACCAGCAGTGGCAGTGTTTCACTACAGAATGTCTCTGCATTGCCGAGATTGAAGAAAGAAAAAAAAAGGCAGTCTTCCGGCATACAGCATTATTTGACCAATTTAAATGGTAAGTACATCTCACAATCATTCCTTTAGGCATTAAAAAGACTTTCACAGCATCTGAATGTCCTCACTACCTTCCATTGGGGGCCTTTGCTTGTATAGAATTTCTGTCAAGATGGAAGTAATATGGATCACATTGTGTTGGTCATGATAGTTAATAAAAGACTGACTGCTTCTAAGGCTACTAAAGCCTGATTTAGATCCTGGTGCTAGCAATGTTCCATTCAAGGACATTGCTGCCTTTGCGGCTGAAATGCACTATCTCAATTTAGAACGATAGTGTTACATTCTCACGGAAGGAAGCTCATTTAGCGTCTTCCCCTGCACTCTGTATGTTGGACTCAGATACTTAAGATGGATTGTTGGTAAGGATAATCTGTTTTTGTATCTCCATTCCACTTTCAAAAAGGCCCCAGTGCTTTGAGTGGTTCAGAGTCCTGTACCATTCACCCTCCTGCTTGCCTTTCAGTCATGAATACAGATAGTAACCTACTGCATAACTTTTGATATCTCATCCTCCTGTGTGGTCAGCTTCCACAAGGACAATTGGACCGGAGGTGCTCTGACATCATAAAGCTAAAGGAAGATGTTGTCTGACATGAGGGCCTCTCTTTTTGCCTAGCAAGCAGCAGGATACATTTATCTTGATAATGAAATGAGTAGAGGGGTATACAGGATGCCCAAATGAAAACTAACCTGGTAAGATTAAAGAAATTAGGGCATTTTTTGAGACTTATAAATTTGTAGGAAGGTAAGTTTGAGCATAAGAGTCTCAACCTCACTATTGCTGAACCGGTAGGAATTGCATAATATGATGATGGGGAACATGCTATTAATAGCTTTTATTATTCCCATTAACTGTAGCATAACCCTTCCTTGCTCAACTTATCAGCTGGCTTAATTGCTACTGGTGTACCATATCCGAGAACAAATGAAGTGAGATGGGTACACTGCCATGTGGCTGGCAAAAATATCTCTTTATCTA
The DNA here is from genome assembly GCF_964263255.1 of Lissotriton vulgaris. Lineage (NCBI taxonomy): Eukaryota > Metazoa > Chordata > Amphibia > Caudata > Salamandridae > Lissotriton > Lissotriton vulgaris. The sequence continues at coordinate 1,084,266,743 of NC_141694.1, read as the reverse complement.
TGTCCTAATGTACATACTACAGCTGTTTAGAGAGAGTGCTTGGGCGCTGGGGACAGTCTCAGGGAGTCCCTAGCGCTGGAGGGAGGAGCGGCATCCCTGGCCCGGTGAGGGGCTGGGCGGCCAAGACGGCTGCGTGACTCCCCGTATGCGGCCCAGGGATTACAGTGGGCCCGAGGCATGAAGGAGGCCTAGTGTTGGCGGCAGGGCCCTTTCCCCACCCCTAGAACTGATCACAGGACTTTTCCCACCAGGGGTGTGGAGGTTATTGTGCTGGACTTTGTGCATGGGGGGCCAGGTCCCCCGGCTCGGGAGAGCGCTTTGGGCCTTAAATTACCATCTAAGTGACCTTGCGGCTGTGGCCGAAGTGTACCTCTTGTCCCCGGTTGGACTTGGTAGGTGGGGGCTGCTAGGGTCCGGAGGTCCCTGACTGGCCCCTGGAGGCGCGAGGAAGTTTGCAGGAGTCTGGCTGAGGCATAACATCTGTGCACCTGAGACGAAACATCCTGGCCCTCCCTGGCACCTGCATGAGTTTGGTGTTGTAGGTAGTGGTTGGCCATCCCTGGCCTGGAGTGAGGAGTGCTGCTGGAGTGAGCGGAGAGGCCGAGGAGCACGCTGAGACCCCTCGGCGGGGGCGGCATCAGAGGCAGTGCTCCCTGCACAACGGGTGGGGTCCCTGTGCTGCCTAGAGCTCGACTTAGGCATTGATCCCCCTGCTTTGGCCCTGTGAGACTGCTGGAGGTGAGGATCAGTGCAAAAACAACAGTTGATGGACTGAATGCAGAACAATGTCATACATTCACCCCAGTACAGAGATCTGGGCCTAAATCCATCTTTTTTTTGCGCTCCACACCATCCCAGTTCAGACATGGCCATATGCAAATCAACCTTGACCCTGTGACTCATGGGAACAGTCCAGCCCGAACTGCCAAGCCAAGTCATCCCCGGACCAGAATAAAGCATCGTAGGACCGGTTTCTGGCTATCAGCCGGGATAGCTTGATTCCAGTGGTGTGGAGAGCACGGGACTCTGGTCTGAGCATACCCGTCCCACTCGGGGTGACAAATGCAAAAACAACAATTGATGGACAGAATGCAGAACAATGTCAAACATTCACCCCAGTACAGAGATCTGGGCCTAAATCCATCGTTTTTTTGCACTCCACACCACCCCAGTTCAGAAATGGCCATATGCAAATCAACCTTGACCCTCTGCCTCATGGGAACAGTAAAAGCCCGAACTGCCAAGCCAAGTCATCCCTGGACCGGAATCAAGCATCTTAGGACCGGTTTCTGGCTATCAGCCGTCATCACCCAGGATAGCTTGACACCAGTTGTGTGGGGAGCACGGGACTCACGTCTGAGCATACCAGTCCCAATCGGGGTGACAAATGCAAAAACAACAGTTGATGGACAGAATGCAGAATAATGTCATACATTCACCCCAGTACAGAGATCTGGGCCTAAATCCATTGTTTTTTTGCACTCCTCACCACCCCAGTTCAGACATGGCCATATGCAAATCAACCTTGACCCTGTGCCTCATTGGAACCGTCCAGCCCGAACTGCCAATCCATTTCAGCCCTTGACCCGAATCAAGCATCCTAGGACCGGTTTCTGGCTATCAGCCGTCATCAGCCAGGATAGCTTGACTCCAGTGGTGTGGAGAGCACGGGACTCACGTCTGAGCATACCCGTCCCACTCGGGGTGAGAAATGCAAAAATAACAGTTGAATGACAGAATGCAGAACAATGTCTTACATTCACTCCAGTACAGAGATATGGGCCTAAATCCATCGTTTTTTTTGCACTCCACACCACCCCAGTTCAGACATGGCCATATGGAAATCAACCTTGACCCTGTGCCTCATGTTAACAGTCCAGCCCGAACTGCCAAGCCATGTCATCCCTGGACCGGAATCAAATGCCTCATGTTAACAGTCCAGCCCGAACTGCCAAGCCATGTCATCCATGGACCGGAATCAAGCATCCTAGGACCGGTTTGTGGCTATCAGCCGTCATCAGCCAGGATAGCTTGACTCCAGTGGAGGTGAGGAGCAGGGCGGGAACCCCTCGGGGCGACTGAGATTTGGTCTGAGAACCGGCGGACGGTGGCTGACCCGCTTGGGGGGTGGAGCAGGAGGGTGTGGCCGAGACTGTTGCTGGCCCCCCAGGGGCTCCAATGAGTAAGAGGAAGCTGGGAGAGGCCTAGGTTTGGAATAAGCGACCTTTCCCCCTCGCTTGGTGCCAAAACTGATGGCTGTCTGTGCCCAAACGCAGAAGTACATGGGGCCCTGAAGAACCCACTTGCTTCTTGCCCAGCGGAGTGACGCTCCCTTCTGGAGGTTGTGCGATGGAACGACGATTGGGGTGAGACTAGCTTACAAGATGCATGGGGGTTTATAGCTGCCTGGAGGTCTGCGGGACTGCTGACAGAGGGAGCTGCTTGCCCCGTCTGGTATCGCTGGAACAGCGGCTGTATGAGTCCGGGGATCCCTCACTGGTCCGGGGGGGGTGCTACGTAGCGGGCTGGCTGCTGTGTGGATCCACTGTTTGACAACTCGAGGGCGGGATGGCCAGGCTCCTTCTGGTTGCCGTGTGAGTGTGCTATCGGTGGCGCGAGCGTGAGCGGGGGTACTGGACTCTGGTTGGTGCAGCCCTCATTGCCTTAGTAGCTTGCTTGCAGGCTCCCCCAGGGAAGACAATGGCAACAAAAAAGATCAAGAAAGACAAACCGGCGAAAGATGGGGCCCAGAAGGTGGCTGCAAAGCTCTCCTCACCGGTAGCAGATAAGTCCCCGTGGCGGGAAGATATTGAGGCACCAGCGACTAAGGCCTTCTTGATAGAGCTGGTCTCTGCTATCAAGGAGGAGATTTCGGAACTGCGCTCCCAGCTGGCGTCTGATCTTCATGAGGTGCGGCGGGACGTGGATGTTGTGGGAGAGTGTGTTGCGACCTTGGAAGAGCACGATGTGGGGATGGCGGAGGACATACATAGGCTCCAGCAGGACGTGATTCGCCTGACTGAGCAGAACTAAGACCTGCAAGCCCATGCCGAGGACTTAGAGAATAGGTCCCGCCGCAATAACATTCAGATTCGGGCGGTGCCTTGGAAGGGCGAGGGTTCGGACTTGCGGGAGTATGTGGCAGCTCTCTTCAAACGCATCCTAAATGAGGAGGGCCTGCAAGATATATAAATGGACCGAGTGCACCGTGTCGGTTTGCCGCGGGGACCGGATATATTAGTGTGTGTGCATGACTTTCAGCTCAAAGAACGGAGCCTGAGAAAGGCACGCAACCTTGCTCCCCCTTCAATTCTGCGACCACCGTCCTTTGCTTTTTCAGGATCTTGCAGCCTCTACTCTGGTAAAGCGGAGGGAATTTAAGCCTGTCAACTACCTGCAGGAGCAGAGTGTTCCCTGTTCCTGGGGGCATCCATTCAGGCTTATCTTTAAATGGAAGAACAAGCTGATTTAGGTCCGGTCTCTGGAAGCAGCCCTTGACATCTTGGGGATGGAACGGCCCAACCCCTCATCTGACACAGACAGTTCTCCCAGCAGGTGGTGACGGCGCTCTGCGGAATGGCAGAGAGTTGGTAAGCCTGCTCCTGCTGCAAAACCTGACTTGTCAGCGAGCTTGCTGGAACGGGGGGGCTTTGGTTGCCTCTGTGGCTCTGGTAACGGATGCTTCACTGGGCACTTGAGGTACGGACCCTTCGCTAGGCCCTAACAGGGCCGGTAGCTGGCACCGGAGGAGACTGTCCACAGGAGGTAAATGAGTAGCATTTCTGTATCATGGTCTGGAGTGGAGTCCTGTATCAGGAATTGGTTGAACGAAAGGTTGGCGCCATGTTCCCCTGCCTTTGGGGCCTACTTTACGAACTATCCTTTGTCCCCTTTTCTTGAACTGTTATGCCTTGTGTTCGTGGGGTTTTCCATGGTTGGGGGAGGGGGGGACTGGGAGTGGGGGCTTGGGGGTTGTGTTGGGGGTTCCGCATCAGCTGGGGGGTGATGGGGAAGGATCAAGAAGGGGCACCGGGGGCGCTTTGGGACCATGCGTGCTCCAGGGTTTGCACTCAGGGTTGAAGTTCTGTCCCACTTGTGGCCATGCTGAGTAGGGAACTGAAGGTGGTGAGCCTTAAAGTCAGAGGCCTTAATAGCCTGGTGAAACGTCCTGCTGTCCTATCACTATTGGCAGGCTCGGAGGGGGACGTCTGTCTGCTGCAGGAGACTCATCTCCTTTCTAAAGATACCCAACGCCTGGCGGACAGGCGCTTCCCTTTGCAGCTGTGGTATTTAGGGCCTAACAAGAAAAACGGGGTGGCCATTCTTTTCAGCATGCGGGCACATTGTAGGATCGTCTCACAGGTAGTGAAGATTAAAGGCAGATTCTTAGCTGTGCGCATTCAGTGGGGGGAGACAATGTTCGCGATTGGGTCTTTATACGCCCCAAATGCGAATCAGGAGCCCTTCTTGCAGACAGCGCTAGCACAGGTCCTGGCATCCCTGGATGCCCTAGTGCTGGTAGGTGGGGATTTAAATATTGTTATGGAGGCTGAGGTTGATAGATTGGGACTGCGGTCCAATCAGGCTGGGGCGCTGACCCCGGTGGGGAAGCAGTGGCTGTTGGATGGAGGGTTGCATGATGTATGGCGCGCTTAGCATCCCCAGGAACGAGACTACACCTACTACTCAGCGGCCCATAAGACTTATGTGCGCTTAGATCATTTTTTAGCTACGTCCTCCTTTATGCCCCACTTGTCTGCTGCAGACATTGCGCCGCGCTCCTTGTCGGACCATGCACTTATTTCTGTAGTTCTAACCTCTAGTGGGATTAGAACTCGGCTGCAGGCTGTCCCCTTCGCAACTCCTTACTTCATTCCGAATCGGTGGTGGCAAAGATGCGGGAGGTTATCGTACAGTACATCGCGGAAAATGAGTTGGGGGGATATGCCTCTTGCATCCGTCTGGGAGGCCCTGAAGCTGGTGGCGAGGGGAGAGTTTATTGCGCTGGCTGTGACATACTCCCGTTTGCGCAAGGAGAAGAGAGCGGAATTAGAGGGGGAGGTAAAGACCCTGGAGGCGATCCATAAGAGTACTGGGGCGCCAAGGGTATGGAGAGAAATGGAGACGAAGAGACGCATGCTGAAGCGTCTTGACATGGATCGAGCCATGCATGCCCTATTGCGACTGCGCCACAAATTTTATCTTTGTGGCGATAAGGCGGGGCAGATGCTTGCACATAGGCTCTGGGCGTGCACTCAGCTGCACACGGTACACGCTGCGCAGGATTCGCGGAGGGTGGAGCATACCACGGACGCTGCCATCATAGAGACCTTTCGCCACTTCTACCAGACCCTGTATCAATCGGAGGGAGTGCCTGCTACAGGAATCTCGGACTACCTCGCTACCTCTGGCATTACCCCTTTGAATAGGAAATCAGAGGAGAGTTTAGACTCTGAGATACGCATTGAAGAGGTCATCTCGGCGATTGCAAAACTAAAAGTTGCGAAGTCTCTGGAGCCCAATGGCTTCTCTGCTGTTTTTTATAAGACCTTCTCTAGGGAGCTGGATCCTCTCCTGACCCGTCTTTTTAATTCTTTTCTGGACATGGGGGCGGTGACTCCGTCCATGTCGGAGGCTGCCATTACGGTCAATCTCAAACCAGGGAAGGACCCTAAAGAGTGCGGATCATACTGGCCGATCTTGTTACTAAACATTGACGCTAAACTCTTTGCAGGGGTGCTTGCGGCGCAGCATAGCCCCTTGATGGATGGGATTATCGAACCTGACCAGGCAGGATTTGTTGCTACAAGGCCAGGGGGGGACAACACGAAACGGCTGCTACATCTCAGGGACGTGGTTCACCGCTCGTGGACGCATGCCTTCCTGCTCTCCATAGATGCGGAGAAGGCCTTTGACCGTGTAGATTGGGAATACCAGTTTGCGGTGCTGAGGACTTTTGGGGTGGGAGACAACTTCCTGAGATGGATTCAGTGATTCTACGCGGCCCCTCGGTTGGCCGTACGGGTCAATTGCTGTCGGTCAGCACTGTTTCCTAGCAAGAGGGGGACACAACAGGGGTGCCCCCTCTCCCCGTTGTTTTTTGGGCTCTATATGGTTCAGCGCATTCGGTCGAATGTGGACATTGCAGGGATTACATTTGGGGCTGACCTGTATAAGGTCAGCCTCTATGCGGACGATGTCATCTTGGCGCTTACTGATCCCTACTCTTCTCTGCGTAGCCTTTCGAAGGAACTTTCTGAGTTCCAGAAAGTAGCCAGCTTTAAAGTTAATTACTCCAAGTCACAAATCCTTAACCTATCCATTCCAGAGACGGATGTCCAGGACTTGAAGCAGGACTTCGAGTTGCAGTGGGCTCCATTTGACATCCCGTACTTGGGTATACGGCTGGCCCCTTCTATTGCCAAAACACTATCCCTGAACTATGCGCTGCTGGTTGAGCAGGTTACAAAAGCCCTTGCGGATTGGTCCCGTCTTAACCTGGCCTGGTATGGACGACTGGCGGCTCTAAAAATAACGGTACTTCCCCGAATACTGAACCTCTTTCAAATGTTATCGTTAAGTCCCCCCGCAAGGCATCCTTCGGAAGCTGCAGGGGCTTCTCAATAGGTTCTTATGGAGGGCTGGGCTTTCCTCTGCTGACGGTCAACTTTCAGGCGACCGTTCTGCGATATATAGTCGAACGGAACAGACCCATGTCCAGCAAGCATTGGAACTTTATGGACCAGCCGGTGGCAGGTTGTAATATCTGGAGAGAGCGTTGGCTGGCGCGCAAGCATAGAGGCTGTGGCCTTTACTCCTTCCCGGTGACGTCTCCGACCCTTAAGGCATGGTATCAATTGGCTCAACGCAAAAGGTGGATTTTGTTCCCCTCCCCGATGACCCCTATCATGGATAACCCGGATTTTCCACCGGGCCGCGCGTCCGCGGTCTTCCAGCGCTAGCGAGAGGTAGGCTTGGTTCCCTTTTTGACTAAGATGGTTTGATCCCGTTCACCCAGCTGCGAACAGAGGTCTTTCAACTGTCAGTCACTGATGCTTTCCATTATTCGCAAGTGGCGCACTGGGTCACCCAGCTAGCTAATGTGGCCTCCATTTCCCGCCCTGTGACAGCGCTTGAAAAATGGTTGGTCTGCAAGAAAGACGACCGTAAACTTATCTCGGAATTATACGCTATGATAGTGCATCAGCCCAGGAGGCAGCGTCAAGCGGCGCAAGTTAGATGGGAGACGGAACTGGGTCACCCGCTGACGAAAAAGGAGTGGGAGCATGTCTTCTATTGTGCACAGCACATGGCCGCTAGCACCGCGGGTACCGAGTCGGCCTACAAAGTAGTGACGTATTGGTACTATACCCCAGCAGGCATTAGGGGGTGGGATCCCTCCTCAGGCCCCTGCTGGCAGGGATGCGGCCTTACAGGGACGCTGACGCATTTGTTGTGGCATTGCCCAAAAGGTATTGGACCACGATCTTAGATGAGTTAGACGCTGCATTTCAGATTACATTCCCCCGGTCTCCCAAGTACACTCTGCTAGGGATTCCTTACCCCAAAGTCTTTCCCCTGCGCTCACTGAAAGGTAGACAGATTGCGCTGGCGCTGTTTGCTGCGAGGCAAGGGCTCCTGGTGCAATGGAACTCTCCGGCTGAGCCCGACCCTCGGGACTGGTTCCAAAGGCTTTGTCACATTTTAGCGATGGAGCGGGTTTCGATGGGAATGGAAGGGAAAGGGTCGGAATATGCTCAATTGTGGGGCCCTTTCTTGCAGCTCTTATCAAAGGACCTCTGAGAAGTAACCTGCCCGAAATACCTGCAGATTCTGCAACTCATTCCCCTGGAGCCACCAGTGTCCAAGTCCGGGGGCTGACTCTTCTTTGACTAATCTAGTGACTAATCTAGTGATTGTAGAAGTGCACTGAGATGAGAGAAGCTGATGCGGAGCAGGGTGGGAGTGGGAGGGGGGTCGATTTCCGGAGGGGGGAAGGGGAGGGGGGTTTTGGCTTACTTTGTTTCTTCCTTTTGCACGTTTGTTCTTTTATAAAAGGTGGACACTGCAGCACAGATGGGAGAGCTACCGAGGTACGAAATCACGGGGTCGCCTTCCTGGATGTAGACCCAAATGCTGTGTCATTGCACTGAGGTTTCGCCCTGCCGGCAAGTTGATGTAGGCAGCTGGGTTGTGTACCGTGCCATGTTCCCGCTCAATAAAAATGATTGACTCTAAAGACACAAATTGAGATTTGATTTTCTAACGTGCTGTTGATTTTCACAATAATACAGACTCCATAGAATTGATCTGTTTATCCTTCAGGAAAATCAAGATTTGTTGTACTGCTTATAGTAAATGTGCTAACAGTGGACTTTTTCCATCTGCAGATTATACAGAATGACCAGCAGTGGCAGTCTTTCACAACAGAATGTCTCTGCATTGCCGAGACTGAAGAAAAAGAAAAAAGGCAGTCTTCCGGCATACAGCATCTTTTGACCAATTTATATGGTAAGTAAATCTCACAATCATTCCTTTAGGGATTAAAAAGACTTTTAAAGCATCTGAATGTCCTCATTACCTTCCAGTGGGGGCCTGCGCTTGTATATCATTTCTTTCAAGATGGAAGTAATATGGATCACATTGTGTTGGTCATGATTGTTAAAAAAAAGACTGACTGCCTCCAAGGCTACTAAAGCCTGATTTAGATTCCGAAGTTAGCAATGTTCCATTCAAGGAAATTGCTGCCTTTGCAGGTGAAATGTACTATCTCAATTTAGAATGATAGTGTTACATTCTCACAGAAGGAAGCTCATTTAAGGTCTTCCCCTGCACTCTGTATGTTGGACTCTTATACTTAAGAAGGATTGTTGGTAAGATTTAACCTCTGTTTTTGTATCTCCATCCCATTTTCATAAAAGGCCCCAGTGCTTTGAGTGGTTCAGAGTCCTTTACCATTCACCCTCCTGCTTGCCTTGCAGTCATGAATACAGATAGTAACCTACTGCATAACTTCTGACATCTCATCCTCCTGTGTGTCCAGCTTCCACAAGGACAATTGGACCAGAGGTGCTCTGACATCATAAAGCTAAAGCAAGATGTTGTCTGGCATGAGGGCAAGTCTGTTGCCTAGCAAGCTGACATCATAAAGCTAAAGCAAGATGTTGTCTGAAGTGAGGGCCACTCTGTTGCCTAGCAAGCAGCACGATACATTTATCTTGGTAATGAAATGAGTAGCCGGGTAGACAGGATGCCCAAATGAGAACTAACCTGGTAAGATTAAAGAAATTAGGGTAATTATTTGAGACTTCTAAATTTGTAGGAAGGTAAGTTTGAGCATTAGAGTCTGAACTTCACTATTGCTGAACTGGTAGGAATTGCCTAAAATGATAATGGTGAACATGCTATTCATAGCTTATATAATTCCAATTAACTGTAGAATAACCATTCTTCGCTCAACTGATCAGCTGGCTTAATTGCTACTGGTGTACCATATCCTTAAACAAATTAAGCGAGATGGGTACGCTGCCACTTGGCTGGCAAAAAGATCTATTTACCTATGTCCTAATGCACATGCTACAGTTGTTTAGAGTGATCACAAATGAGACATGGGATTCAGAGAAGTATGGGAGATTAAAAATACAAATTTAGATTTTTATTTTCTAACCTGCTGTTAATTTTCACAATTATACAGACTCCATAGAATTAATCTGTTTACCCTTTATAAAAATCAAGATTTTTTGTACTTATTATAGTAAATGTGCTAACAGTGGACTTTTCCATCTACAGATTATACTGAATGACCAGCAGTGGCAGTGTTTCACAACAGAATGTCTCTGCATTGCCGAGACTGGAGAAAAGAAAAAAAAGGCAGTCTTCCGGCATACAGCATCTTTTGACCAATTGAAATGGTAAGTAAATCTCACAATCCTTCCTTTAGGCATTAAAAAGACTTTCATAGCATCTGAATGTCCTCACTACCTTCCAGTGGGCGCCTGTGCATGTATATAATTTCTGTCAAGATGGAAGTGATATGGATCACATTGTGTTGGTCAAGATAGTCAATAAAAGACTGACTGCTTCTAAGGCTACTAAAGCCTGATTTAGATCCCGTAGCTGGCAATGTTCCAGTCAAGGAAATTGCTGCTTTTGCAGCTGAAATGCACTATCTCAATTTAGAAAAATAGTGTTACATTCTCACGGAAGGAAGCTCATTTAACGTCTTCCCCTGCACTCTGTATGTTGGACTCTAATACTTAAGATGGATTGTTGGTAAGGATAATCTGTTTTTGTATCTCCTGTCCACTTTCAAAAAGGCCCCCGTGCTTTGAGTGGTTCAGACTCGTTTACCATTCCCCCTCCTACTTGCCTTGCAGTCATAAATACAGATTGTAACTTACTGCATAACTTCTGATATCTCATCCTTCTTTGTGGTCAGCTTCCACAAGGACAATTGGACCAGAGGCGCTCGGACATCATAAAGCTAAAGCAAGATGTTGTCTGAAGCGAGGGCCACTCTGTTGCCTAGCAAGCATCGGGATACATTTATCTTGGTAATGAAATGAGTATCAGGGTAGACAGGATGCCCAAATGAGAACTAACCTGGTAAGATGTAAGAAATTAGGGTATGGGGTGTGGCCGCTGAGGTGACCAAGATGGCCGCCTCTGCTTGAAGCTCCGCCGAACGGGTGACCGTCTACAGGGAGATTTATGTAAAAACTCAGTTCTGAGGAGATCACGCCACACCATCCTGCAGCTCATCCTGTCCCGCGGCAGCGGGCGAAATTTCAGCTCCTGCGGCCGCTGAGTATTGCAGATCAGGCAGAGGGGAACGAGGGCCTGGTGCTCTCACGGAAGGCCTCTCTAAATGCGCCCGGCTGGTGAGTGAGCGTCGTACTGGCTGAGCGCTTGTTCCCTCCTACCCCCATCGCTGCGGCGTCCGGCGCGCTCTGCCCTGTGCCTCCGGCCTGGCCCCCACCCTCTTTTTCCCGGCGCCGTGGCGTCTCTGATCTGTGTCCCGGGGATGTGTACTCGGCCCCCGGGCCTGGGTCAGCGCGGCGGCCGGGGCCTGAGGTGCCGGCTGGGGCAGTTGGTATTTGGGCGCAGGGCTGGGCGGGCTGTGCGCTGCGGGGGTAGACCGGGGGAGACTGGGTTGCTGCGGCTGCCGGCGCTACACTGCCTGCGAGGCGGCCCCGCCTTGGTACTGGCCAACCAGGCCCTGCTGCAACCGATGGTCCATGCGGCCCGTGACTGGAGGGCGGAACTCCACATCCCAGCACTGTGACCTTGCCTTGGCGGCCCCTGAAGTATCCCATGCCGCCTGCTTGACTGTATTTTGGCGCCATTCTTGCGGATCTGGACCTATTCCCTCAACTCGCAGGGCAGCTCTGTATTGGCTGCTCCCTCCTGCCATAGGGGAGCTCATGCCGGGACTACTGCTCACAAGCCCTGTGCACATTTAGCAGATGCCATGCAGGATCTGAGCCCCTACGCCGCCGGCTATTGCTGACCCCTCCCCGCCAGTGGCCCCTGCCCTGTCCTTTGGCAGCGCACATACGGATTACTTGTGCTCCTGTCTTACCTGGCTGCTACAACTCGGCCCTTGTTCACCTCCGGGCGCCACCATGGGGAAACGTGACCCTAACCAGCGTAAACTTAGTTTTGATAAGGCGTCCCTTCTCGCTGCAGACCCCCCCAGGGATCCTCATCGGGCGCGACGGCGGTGACGGACCGCGACGATGCAACCTCCTTGGTCACGGCCATGATGACGGAAATGAGGGCGAGCTTCAAGGCATTGGATAGCCGGTTTGACAGTCTCGACCAGAAAATGGCGGACATGGGCTTCAAGATACAGGCCCGCGACCACCGATTAGATGTGGCGGAATCCAGGATCTCGGATACTGAGGATAGCACATCAAAGGCACTGAAAAGACTTGAACGGGTTGAAAAAATCCTTAAGGAGTTGGCGATGAAGAACGAAGACCTCGAGGCCCGTGGTCGAAGAAACAACATACGTATTCTTGGCATGGCAGAAACGACATCTACGGGGCGGATGGATTTATTCGTTGAAAAGCTACTGATCGACCTGTTTGGTAGGGAGGAGTTTACGCAGGGATTTGTGGTGGAGCGTGCACTTAGATCCCTTGGTCCACGTCCCCATCCTGGCCAGCCCCCCCGTCCCATCATCGCCCGCCTCATGAACTTCAGAGACCGTGATTCTGCTCTCAGGGCGGCTCGAGAGTAGGGGACAATGAAATGGCAGGGCGACACCTTGTCATTCTTCCCAGACTTCACTTTTATAGTCCAAGAGGCGCGCAAGAAGTACAATGGTGTCAAGGCAACGCTCCGGAACTTGGGTCTAAAATATGGTATGCTTTACCCAGCGTGCCTTAAAGTGGATATCAATGGCAGATTTAATATCTTTGAAACGCCCACTGAGGCTCAGGAATTCTGCCAACAGTACAAACGACAGGGGTCCGGCACGGCCGCTGGCACTACTTCTGGCTCCCGCTCTCCGGCTCCTGCGGACTCGCAGGATAGTGTTGAGCTCTTCACAGACACATGACATGGCTGACCTTCCATCAATGTGTGGCTTTTGGGTCTCTTCTGACAACTGCTGGATTGTACATCTTTTTTTAATTCATGCGTCATAATTAACGGTTTGCCCGTTCAGCGCGGCGTTGCCCCCCCCCCCCCCCCCCCCCCAAGGCGATTGCTGCTATAGTTCTGTTAAGTGGGGTTCTTATGATTTTGTAGTTCCTGTGCAATGTTGTTTCGCACTTGATTCCTTTTGCCTGTACATGGTTACAAACGCTTGGGATATGCCTCTATGGGATTGCTTCGAGGCTGGGTGGGGGGAGGGGGGTAGGGCTTTTGTTGGTTAGTATCTCTATTCATGTTCACAGAGCACATCGTACATATGGGTGCCACACAGCTAGCCTGCTTATTGACAGAGGAAAGACATGGTTCCACTAATGGCCAGACTAGGTCTCCAGGCCGGCCCCTCGGTGCTGTCCTTAATGTCCTGGAACGTTAGGGGACTTAATGACACCCGGAAGCGCAGACAGGTTTTCAACTATATCTCTAGGCATGGAGTGGATGTTGCATTCCTACAGGAAACGCATTTATCCCCCTCAGACGCTCAGTCACTTGCCAGGAACTGCGGCCCGCATCGGTATTTCTCGAATTACAGCAGGTACTCCAGAGGGGTTGCCATTATTATTCACAAGAGAGTACCATTTGTCCTGTCGTCCTCTATGGTAGATGGTGAGGGCCGATTCCTGATTGCCTTGGGTTCCCTTTTAGGCCACAGAACCACCTTGGTGGGAATTTATGGTCCCAATGTAGACACCCCCTCCTTTTTTCAAGACCTCCAGTTGAAACTCCTGACGATGGATCCCGGCCTACTAATTATGGGAGGTGACTTCAACCTCTTATTGAACGCCCTAGGGACAGCACCTCCTCTTCCCCTGACACGAAGACTCGATCACGTCCCATTCTCCTGGACCTCTGCAGCCATTTCTACCTCATAGACATTGAGGCACGGCTACACGCACATACCCCGGAGTACACACACCACTCCGGATTCCACAACACATGGACACGAATCGACTATTGGCTCATTTCACCTGGGATTGCGGGGTGGGTCAAGAACCTGCTCACCCTTCCAAGCACGCTCTCTGATCACTCTCCTGTGATACTGCAACTAGGGATTCCCCGGCTGGGAGCTTATGAAAGACAGTGGCGGTTCCCTGGGAGGGCCTTGGCTGACCCGGTGTTCACGGAAATGATCCGGCAGGCCATAGAAGATTATTTTGACCTCAACACGGGATCTGTGGACACCTGGGTGTCTCTATGGGAGGGGTTCAAGGCGACAATCCGCGGGGTCTGTATCGCGACACACGTGGGGGCATTGAGAGACATCAGATCCACCCTTTCTCGTATCGAGAGAGACATTGCGGCCTTCGATAGCTTATTATTGCATGACCCTTCTGCATACAACGAGGCAATGAGACTAGCACTGATGAATGACTTCCAAGAGGTAGCTGACAGAGAACTAAAATATCTTTCCAAGCAGTACACGGCGAGGCAATATGGTGAGGGTGACAGACCCGGTAAATTGTTGGCCCAACTACTCAGACCCCCGCACCAGTCACCATATATCACGGAAATCACGGACCACAATGAGGACTCACTCCACTCCACGCCGGATATCTGTGACCCGTTTCTGTCCTACAAGACCCTGTACAAATCCACCCTGTCTGGAGATTTGGAGGAGCAGGGCAGGTACTTGAATGAGATTGCAATGGTGTATCTCGAAAAAAATATGCAGGAATTCTTGGCGATGCCTATTAAACCTGACAGCATTAACGAGGCCATAGACGGGCTGAGAGGCTCCTCGGCTCCTAGGCTGGATGGCTTCTCAGCCGATTTTTATAAGGCTTATAAAGAGGAACTCGTCCCCCGGTTGGTGGAGGTTTATGCAGAGGCACTCGACCAGGGACGGCTGCCCCCCACGCTCAGAGAAGCAGTTATAATTCTTCTCCCCAAACCGGGAAAAGACCCCACCTCATGCAGCTCCTACAGACCTCTATCACTGCTTAACCTTGATTACAAGATCTTGGCTAAGGTTCTTGCCATCCGACTCTCTCTCCTCATGGAATCGATAATATCACCGGCTCAGTCCGGGTTTGTTCCACACTGCTCCACATCCCTGAATTTAAGGACCCTATTCTCGGTCCTACACCGAGTTGATCCTGCCACCCCGGCAGCTGCTATTCTGCTAGACGCCGAAAAGGCATTCGATTCATTAGAGTGGCCTTTTTTCCTTTCCATCATGAGGCGTATGGGCATGCCAGAATGCTTTGTGGCCACAGTTACTCTCTTGTACACCCTCCCCCCACCTAGAATCCGACTGAACCTCACCATTACGGAAAAATTCACCTTATCACACGGCACACGACAGGGATGCCCGTTGTCCCCGTTACTTTTTATATTCGCAATGGACCCTCTGGTCCGACACTTCCAAGAGAGGCACTTGTTTCGTGGCCTGCAGTTTTGCACTGGCCCACTCTTGATGTCACTGTATGCAGATGACACGATTCTCTATGTTAGGATGCCCCACATCAATCTGGAGCCTCTCCTATTAGAGATTACCCGATTTGGTGTTTTTTCTGGACTCAGAATAATTTGGCACAAGTCCCTCATTTTTCCTCTCACCCCCAGTACCACCAAATGGAACTGCCCGTTCCCTCTAGAATGGTGCAACGACTTGGTCAAATACCTGGGAATCCATGTGCACCTTGATACTGTGACCATTATTAGGCTAAATTATGGTAAAGCGTTGGATTACCTCGAGGATCAGATCGACCGTTGGATCCGCCTTCCGTTGTCCATGTTTAAAATGATCATGCTCCCCCGGTTCTTGTACCTTTTTATCAATATCCCGGTCCCCCTCGCTAAGATATTCTTTTCCCAACTACGTTCCCTGCTGCTGCGGTTGGTTTGGGGAGACAGGAACCCACGGGTTTCCTGGGGGGTGCTCACGCTCCCATATGAGAGAGGTGGCCTTGGCGTTCCTGATTTCTATTTGTACTTCCTGGTAGCGCAGGCTTCCTTTGCGTACCCCTGGTTCCACCCTGATGCCCGTATACCATACTTGAAACATGAGGCCGACTTGGCGCTGCCGACTCCACTACCCACGGTCCTACCCAGGGGCGTCCCTCAAGACCCCCAAGACATACAAACAGTTTCATCTACTTGTTGGGCGTGTGATAAGATACGGAGACTACTAGGACTAGCGGTGTTGCTGGAGAAGGTGACCACCGCGTTATAGAAGCGCTTAGAGCGATACTTTGACTAGCGCTGTGCTGTGGATCGCGCTGCACATTTTAAATACCTGTTTTGTATTTTATTTCTCTTGAGTTGCATTCTGCCTTGTTTTTAACCTGCTACTGTCACGACCCCCCCTGGCCCCTTACCGCATATAATTACAAATTCCAGCACCGCTGCTTAGCGGGTCTGGGCTCCTGGGTTTCTGCATCACGTGGTTTTCGACGTGACGACGCCGCCATCTTGGGAAGGCTGGTTCCTTCCTACCGGGGGTTAGCGCGCTAGCGCTTGTTACTGCCAGTCGCCTACATAAGGTGAGCTTAGACACGGGGTCAGCCTGGAGAAGGTGACCACCGCGTTATAGAAGCGCTTAGAGCGATACTTTGACTAGCGCTGTGCTGTGGATCGCGCTGCACATTTTAAATACCTGTTTTGTATTTTATTTCTCTTGAGTTGCATTCTGCCTTGTTTTTAACCTGCTACTGTCGCGACCCCCCCTGGCCCCTTACCGCATATAATTACAAATTCCAGCACCGCTGCTTAGCGGGTCCGGGCTCCTGGGTTTCTGCATCACGTGGTTTTCGACGTGACGACGCCGCCATCTTGGGAAGGCTGGTTCCTTCCTACCGGGGGTTAGCGCGCTAGCGCTTGTTACCGCCAGTCGCCTACATAAGGTGAGCTTAGACACGGGGTCAGCCTGGAGAAGGTGACCACCGCGTTATAGAAGCGCTTAGAGCAATACTTTGACTAGCGCTGTGCTGTGGATCGCGCTGCACATTTTAAATACCTGTTTTGTATTTTATTTCTCTTGAGTTGCATTCTGCCTTGTTTTTAACCTGCTACTGTCGTGACCCCCCCTGGCCCCTTACCGCATATAATTACAAATTCCAGCACCGCTGCTTAGCGGGTCCGGGCTCCTGGGTTTCTGCATCACGTGGTTTTCGACGTGACGACGCCGCCATCTTGGGAAGGCTGGTTCCTTCCTACCGGGGGTTAGCGCGCTAGCGCTTGTTACCGCCAGTCGCCTACATAAGGTGAGCTTAGACACGGGGTCAGCCTGGAGAAGGTGACCACCGCGTTATAGAAGCGCTTAGAGCGATACTTTGACTAGCGCTGTGCTGTGGATCGCGCTGCACATTTTAAATACCTGTTTTGTATTTTATTTCTCTTGAGTTGCATTCTGCCTTGTTTTTAACCTGCTACTGTCGTGACCCCCCCTGGCCCCTTACCGCATATAATTACAAATTCCAGCACCGCTGCTTAGCGGGTCCGGGCTCCTGGGTTTCTGCATCACGTGGTTTTCGACGTGACGACGCCGCCATCTTGGGAAGGCTGGTTCCTTCCTACCGGGGGTTAGCGCGCTAGCGCTTGTTACCGCCAGTCGCCTACATAATGCTCGTCCGTAGCGTAGCGGTCTAGCGTAGCGGTCACGCCTTCGCTACGCCTGAGTCTCGCCAGAGTCCTGCCCGTCTGCGCCCGTCAGCGCTAAGGCAGGGCTAGGGCAGGGGACTCTGGCCTACTCACGATGATATCTGCTGAGAATCTCCGTCTACTGCGGTGTCAGGTACGAGTCTGCCGTCATGGCACATTGGATCCTCTTAGTGGGCCATTTCAGTGCCCCTCTTGTTCTTTTAAATTACCTTTACCTCTGCCCATTAAGGGTCTGCAATCTAGGCCTGCAGTGGACAGTAAATTGGATATTGCTGTAGTCTCTTCCACCCAATCTTCTCTTAAAATCTTTCATTTAAATGTCAGATCATTGTCTTGCCACGCTCTTGAAGTTTTTACCTTGATAACTGATGAGGCCCCGGATATCTTTTTCTTCACGGAAACTTGGCTGCATGACCAGTCTATGGCGGTCATGAATTTAGCCTTGCCTGTGGGATACACTATGCACTCCCTTCCCCGCAACGCTAGAGGTGGAGGTATAGCAGCTGCGGTGAAATCATGCTACCCCTGCATTTGGAAACCCATCACTTTGCCAGGATGTGAGAGTGCCCTTTTCAACATCTCAGTGAATCCCCACTTTACGTTTACGGGACTCCTAATTTACAGGCCCCCTGGTCCCGATGGCGCTTTTCGCCAAAGCCTCCCGGAGGTGATCTCCTCCCTAGTTTTGAAAACTGCTAATTTTACAATCCTAGGTGACCTCAACCTCCATATGGACGTTCCACTCTCCAACTCGGTATATAGCTTGTTGGCGGATCTTGAAGCGCTTCAAATGATTCAAATGGTACAACTACCGACCCATACGGGTGGCCACATATTAGATCCCGTTTTGATGAACCGTGTAACTAATATTTCAGTGCTGCCCCCTAGACCTATGGCATGGACTGATCACCATTTGATTGAGATCTGTATCGTCACTACTCTACCTCCCCCGAATAATAACATCCCAGCCAGTTTCAGACGCCCCTGGAGAAATTTGAATTTAGAGCATTTCCACCAGCTACTGATGAAATACCATCCTTCACCTCCTACTGAAGTCTCCCGGGGCTATGATACTTTCTGCGAATGGCTCAATCAGTCCCTAGATATGCTCATTCCGGCCAAGTGGAGTAAGACCAGATCGAGTCCTTCAAGCCCTTGGTACGATGAATCCCTTAAAGCCCTTAAAGTCTCCTGTAAAAAAGCAGAACGCGCATGGCGTAAAACGTATGATACTGACCTCAAGGCGGCCTATAGGGCTTGCACTAGAGTGTATCATCGGGCCATATGTGCAGCTAGGGCTGCTTTTTACGCTCAGGAGATTAAGAATAGTACTAACCCCTCTAAGGTCATCTTCAGGGTGTGTAAGGACCTCACAAGCAAGAGGACGGACATTGCTACTATTGAGCCCTCCATGGCACACTGCGAGGATCTAGCCTCGTTTTTTGTTGAAAAGGTGGAGGCCATCTACAGGTCATTTTCTCAGCTTCCCATCAGAGAGGAAATGTCTACATCTATGGCTCTTAAACCATTGCTAACCATCCCCAGTCCGACCCGGGTTGAGTTTTTAGCTTTGACAACAAAAGTCAAATCCGGTTCTCCGGATGATCCCTTGCGACCCGCTCAATTCCGGGAACTTGCTGAATGTTGCTATCCTGCCCTACACGATCTCATCAATCTGTCCTTTAGTTCGGGCAGTGTTCCCAAGGCCTGGAAACAGGCGATGGTCATTCCGATCCTTAAAAAACCTACCCTCGATCCGACTAAGCCAGAACACTACCGGCCCATTTCCCTTCTTCCTTGGCCAGCCAAGCTAGCGGAAGCACATGCTAACCGTATTCTATCTGCTCACTTGCAAGAAATGAATCTACTGGACATTTCCCAGAACGGATTCCGTGCAGGTCACAGCACCGAAACAGCTCTCTTGGCTGTGGTGGAACATATTAGGAAGATGTTGGATCAGGGTCAGACGGCGGCACTGATCCTTTTGGATCTCAGTGCCGCCTTTGACACGGTGTCCCATCAGATTTTATTACATCGTCTGATGGAGGCTGGAGTCGGAGAGAAGGCACTCGAGTGGTTTCGCTCTTTTCTTGAGGATCGAGGTTTCAAAGTGTCCACACCTCCTTTTGTCTCTGCTTCACGTCCTATTCTTCAGGGTGTTCCCCAAGGTTCGGCTCTCAGCCCCACTTTATTTAATTTATATGTTCAGCCTCTGGCGGAGGTAGCCCACACTTTTGGTCTTTCCTTAGTGTCATACGCCGATGACACGCAGCTGGCGATGGCACTAAACGGCGACTCCAACATGGACGCCCCCACCTTCCAGTCAGCGTTAAAAGCTGTTTCTGGCTGGATGGCGAACAACCGGCTTCAACTTAATGCCTCTAAGACCGACGTCATTATTTTTGGTAAGGAAAGTGGCCTATGGGGAGATCAATGGTGGCCTACTGATCTTGGCCCTGTCCCTACCCCTGTGAGTGAAGTCAGAAACCTCGGGGTGTGGTTTGATGACAAGCTTTCATTTATCTCCCATACCAAACGCGTGGCTGGCGTATGTTTTGGTACTTTGCATTGTCTGAGACCCATCTTTAAATTTTTTGACGCTGAGACAAGACAGATTATGGTCCAGGCTCTGGTTCTTACCAGACTGGACTATGCCAACTCTCTGTTCTTGGGTTTAAATCAGGCCGAACTGTCCCGTCTTCAGAGGGTCCAGAATGCAGCCGCTAGGATGCTTGTCGGCCTCCCGAAATTTGTCTCAGCTCGCCAAACTATCCGGAATCTCCATTGGCTTCCGATTGAGCAAAGAGTTAAGTTTAAAGCCCTCTGCTTAACTTTTAAAATTCTTAAACTAGCCTCTCCCCCTATTCTTTCACAGACTATTCTGCACTATGTTCCTGCTAGAGCTCTTCGCTCTGCTGGATTGAACCTCGCCACAGTGCCCCGTTTTAAACGGGCTAGAATGGGTGGTCGCTCGTTCTCAGTGCTGGCGGCTGCCCTCTGGAACTCTCTTCCAGCTCCACTCCGTTCAATCCCAGACCTGTTTCTTTTTAGGAAGACCTTGAAGACCTTCCTCTTTTCCACAGTCTAGTCTGTCTTCTTGCCTTTGCCTTCTCATATGTGTTGTGTTATTCAGATCTCCTAGCGCCGGGACGCCTCTTAGCTGCGGCATCCGTGCGCTATATAAAAAATTAATAACATAACATAACTCTCCCTCTCTGCCCCTCCCTAACTCACACTGGCTCCCTATAACTGGGGAGTCTGTGGTTAAACAGACACTATCCAAATTTAACATCGGTGCTATCGGAGACCTCTTCCCTGACGGTCACGCCTTTTCCATGACGGAAGACCCCCGCTTCACAGATCGCACCTTCATGGACTCCTTTGTGTTGACCAGACTGTTATCCATGATGCGCGCTGCGTTTCCCACATTCCCGCTTACCCCCAACGAGGCCCTCCTCTATCCCTCATCATACAACACCCACAGGGCACACATCTAGTTGCCAGATTACACAGACTCTGCAGCGCTGCCCTTCCCACACTAGATGCCAGGGTGCGCGCGGCATGGGATGAGGATCTCGGTGGCCCTATAGCGGACGACCAGTGGGCCTACTGTTGTAGTGCTACACAGGAGGTTTCGATAAATAGCAGACACAAACTCATTCATTTTAAATTCCTCCGCAGGCTGTACCACACACCTGCTTTGGCCCACAGGATTGACCCCGACCGATCACACCGCTGCCCTAAGTGCAAAGCTCCCCATGCTGACTTTGCCCACTGTAGGAGAGTAGGGTCTGCTATCCTATGGTCACCCCAATTTTTGCTTTTTGCTTCACTGGTTTTCGACTTAATGAGGCTGTGGGCCTGCTAATCAGACCCCCAGCCTGCTGTTCTCTCTCTAAATTCCCATACATGTACTATAGGTACATAACCCAATTGGAACTGGACTCCTTGTCAGCCCCTGTACCATGCACTATAGGTGCCACCAAGGCCTACCAGGGGCTGCAGCATATCTTTTGCCACCCCTGGCTGGTTCTTAAATTGACACAACTGGCTGATCACTCAGCTGGGGCAAGTTGGTGTTATCACCTCTTGCTTAGATATAGTATACCTATATCTAAACCTATATCTGGACACATATAAACCTGTGAGTCACTCGTATGGAAGGCCTTATCAATCCTGGAGGCAGAGTGTGTGGTTTAACGTGAGATGGTGCTCTAGCATGAGCTGAGCCTGTCTGCAGCTGTCTGGAACAACTCCCTAAGCTGATCCGGGATAATGCCATACCATATACTATTAAGTGCATTATAATCCATCGCGGTTATGTGCTAACTTTGGTTTGGCTTTATCAAAACATGTCGTGTAAGGTGTCATACGATTTGGAATACTATCCCCTCGACAGTCCTGTTGACGGGGATAGCATTCCACCCCTCTAGAGGGAGAAGACATGTTACTTTACTGAAACGCGGTTGATTTTAAAAAAGCCTCAGCATCACAAAATGGACGCTTCTGCCACAGACACGAGTCTGACCTCCTGCTGCTGACTGAAACTCAGCCGAGGCGGCCTGGACAAAGGCTTTCCTGTCACGGGGAGGTGTCACACCACCCCAGACAGGAGATAGTGGATTGTAGCAGGGAGGTTTGAAAGAAACAAGACACTACCTGGGGCGCACAAGGCTTCCCCTTGCATAATCCGGTCAAACCGGTTCTGGGGCACACCAGCTTCAGTCCAAGTGCGACCTCGCCAAAGGGAAAGAGGTGTAACCACCCCCTTCCTGGGTCCCACCCATAGGAGGGGACCTAGCAGGTAATCCAGCCCCCTAGATTGGTATAAGAATGGGAGCAGTGCCAAAGCACTCAGATTATCCTGATGAAACATAAGAAACGAAACTCTGGACCCTTCGACATCCTACTCGACGTATAAGACTGAAGAATCTCCCTTGTAGTCAAGGAGTGACCACCCTGTGCAAACGGGCACCATCCAGCACCTCGACGTTTGCTTTGTTGCAGTTCCTGCCAGAACTCGAGCGACAGTCCAACAAGACCAAGTGAGCCTGCCTTCTAACAGCCCGATCCACAGTCCCTGCAAAGCTGAGACCCGTGGAGGCGACCGGAAGCGTGGGGCCCGCCATCTTGGAAAGACCACAAGACACTGACCGTGCAGCCCACGAGTGACCCTCGAAGCTGTACAATGGGGTTTGAGAAGCCCCAGCCCTGAGCCACTTTTGCACTGAAGCTCACCCCTCTACACTCACTGAGTGGTGCGTGGGGCCCTTCTGCTTCTTTTGGCTCAACGCGTTGGCCCGGTCACTTGCCCGTTGGCTTGTGGCCCCTGTGCTGGCGAACTACAAAATCTAACTTGTGATTCTGGTTGCTCCAGGCTTGCACCCGTTCCTCTGAAAAGGAGAACCCGCTCTGACCCTCCTGGTCCGAGTGCAACGCTATCTTTGAATCCTGCGTGGGTTGCCCTTGCCAAGGTTTGCTTGCTCCAATCCTGAAGCCGACACTGCCGGCAGCGAGAACCTGCGTGGGACAGCTAGTGATCCACTCCTGGACATCCTTGGTGCCCCAGAGTCCACGTGGCAGCGGAGAGAAGCAACCCATCAGCGACCTGAAAGCGCCCGACATTGCCTGGTTCCTTCTGGTTCCACCCTGGTCACTGCAAAGTGACCCAGACTCTGTCCCCTCTGCTTTCAGATCATCTTTAACTTCGATCTACCCTTGGATCACACCAGAATCTTCTCGTCCCTACGCCTGCAGCATCTTCAGCTCCAAGCATCAGCAACCTGCGTGCAAAAACCAGACACTACTTCGCACCTGTGCACCCGCTTCCTGTGGGTGAGGTAACTCAGCAACGCCAGTGTTCCCCCACTGGTACACACCTCTAGTGTATGTGTCTTAAGTTTTGTCCTTCTAGGTTGAGCGGAAGTATTCTTAAACAGTAACTTTATAACTTTTACGCACCATTGACTTTGCATTGGTGCATACCTGTGCTTTAAGCGCTGCACCCGAATCCCACGGGCTTTTCCCGACTTCAGCATTGCTAGTCCGGACTGCTCCCAGCGATTCCCTAGGCCCTAGGCCTAACCACTGTTCGATTGGTATCTCTTATACCACTTTCTTAATATATGGTTTGAGCGGCCACCCGCCCTCATCCATAATTGTGCAACTTTCATATGTTTAACTGTGCTTTTGTTTAAACGCTTGTGCCTCTGCACTCATAAAGAGTACATAGGATTATTCTAGTAATAAATACATATATTTTTATAATATATACTTGTGTGGTGTTCTTTCATTTGATATTACAGGATTGTTATTGGTAAAACAGCTTGCTTAACACGACCTCTAGAGTTAAGCCTTTAAGGCTGCTTAGTCCATGCTACCATTAGGATAGCTTGTCTATAAGGTTGACTTACAACCAGACACCATAAGGGATTGTTTGGACTGATACAAGGTGATTCCAGAATTGGAAACATCATATATCAGGCCAACTTCTCACATTGGTGTGCAGCGGTGCGGATTTGAGCTAGCTGTTGTTTTACAATTGCAATCTTTTTATCAAATTGAAAGATCACATTAAGTACCTTAGGTACATATAAACAAAAGCTTAGCATATTTAAGTTCTACTGAACTTAGTAGTTGTAGAACAAAGGGATTAGCACACCCTGCCTACAACTCACTAGCAAGGTACAGTAGGAAAACACTTAGTGTAGGTAAGTGCACCACTTGCACCTCACTAGCAGTCATGTCTGGCACAGGAGGAGCTTCAGGCTCTTCACCTATGAGGATTGACCTTACCAAGGCAACTTCCAGCTATGACAAACTTAGCCATAAAGACTTGAGTGCCTTATGCATTGCAAGAGGGCTAAAAAGGGGTCACAACCCCACCATTCCGTCCCTGATAGCCATCCTGGAAAAAGATGACTTAGATAAGGCGAGTGCAGTTCCCTTAGAAACAGGAGATGGAATAAACCCCCCTGAGAATGAGGACGCCCCAGTGGTGGATGAAAAAATGGAAGGGGAGGAGGAGGGCTCAGAAGTAGATGAGCCAGTTCAGAGGGGTAACCAGGTCATAGTTGGCAGGCTTAACCAGACCAACTTAGACCTACATGGGAATGGAGAGGGCCAGCACCTCCCCAGATCCTATAACATAGTTCCCTCAGGCAATAGAAGGGTGAGATCTCCCTCAGGGGGACTCTCATGTTTCTAGTGTCTCAAGGGAATCTCAAAGGGGAATGAGTTCCCCCCCCAGAGAAAAGAGCATAGGGCCAGAATGAGGGCTGTCCAACTTCAGATAGAGAGGGAAGAGATAGCCTTGGCTCAAGCTAAACTTGCTTTAGCAAGAGAACAAAAGTTGTGTGGATTAGATTCCACTGGTGGCAGCAATATTCCTAGAGCGAAAGACAGGTCCTATGACAATAGAAACCTGACAAAGAATGTAGCCCCCTACAAGGAAGGGGATGACATCCACAAATGGATGACTGCTCTTGAGAGAGCCTGCATGGTACAGCAGGTTCCTCAGGAACAGTGGGCTGCAATTTTATGGTACTCCTTTTCTAAGAAAGGGAGGGATAGGCTCCTCACAGTTAAACCTGAGGATGCCAAAAACTACTCTGTCCTGAAGAGTGCTCTTATTGAAGGGTTTGGCCTAACCACTGAGCAATGCAGGCTGTTGTTCAGAGACACCCAAAAAGCACTGACTCAGGACTGGACTGATTTTGTTGATTGTGCCACTAAGGCTCTGGAGGGTTGGCTGCAGGGAAGTAAAGTCTCAGACTATACAGGATTGTACAATCTTATAATGAGAGAGCAGATCCTTAATAACTGTCAGAACCAGCTGTTGCATCAATACCTTATTGACTCTGATCTGACCTCTCCCCAAGAATTGGGAAAGAAGGCGGACAAATGGGTCAGAACAAGGATTAAGCAGAAACCCCTGAACCATGGTGGTGACCAGAAGAAAACAGACCAGATGGGTGGGTTTAAGAAAGATAAAGAAAAAGACCAGAAGTCTTCTTCAGGCCCACAAAATTCTAATAAGGAGGGTGGTTCCCAAAATGGTAACAAAAAGAAGAAGAATGATGGCCCAAAGAAACCTTGGTGCATTACCTGTAAGTCCATTTCCCATTGGGGGAGTGAATGCACCACGAAAAATCCAGTCCCTACCACTGCAGCTCCTAAAGCACCTGCACCCCCTAGTACAGTCAGCAGTGGTAGTACACAACCCAAGGGTTTAGTAGGGTTGACCCTGGGTACTGAGATGGAGTCTGGCCTAGTCAGAGTCCCTACTCAGGCAGTTCTGCTCTATGATGTGGACTTATCTTTGTCCACTACTGTGAGTCCTAGTAAGCTGGGAAAGTATAGGCAGACACCCTTAATTAATGAGAAACTGGCTCAGGCCTGCAGGGACACTTGTGCCAGTGTCACTATGGTGACACCTGACTTTGTGGACCCTGGACAGATTGTACTAGGTGAGAATTACCTAGTGACCAATGCAAGCAACACCACTACTACAAATAGTGTGGCTGTTGTGAACTTCTCCTGGGGAGGGGTAAGTGGCCTAAAGAAAGCTGTTGTGAGTGCAGACCTCCCAGTAGACTGTCTGTTAGGCAATGATCTGGAAAGCTCAGTTTGGCCAGAAGTGGAGTACAGGACTCATGCAGAAATGCTAGGGATTTCAGCACATGTCCTTGCAGTGACAAGGACTCAGGCTAAGAAGTGCCTTCCTGAACCAGTGGTGGATCTTGGAACAATAGACCAACCACAACTCAAGAAGAAGAGCAAGAGGCTTAAGGATGTGCCTTCCCACTTGCCCCAGGTTGAGGATCAGATTTCACAGGAAATTGGTTCTGCAGTCCAAGAGGAGACTGTCTCTGAGGAGCTTGAACCTGATCAGGTTGAGTTTCTGGGGACAGGGGGACCCTCAAGGGCAGACCTGGGGCAGGCCCAATTAGATTGCCCTTCTCTTGAACCCCTCAGACAGCAGGCTGCTGCTGAGGCTGCAGGGAATGCTCAAGGTACCTGTTAGAACTGGCTATTTCTGGTTGGCTAAGGCTGACGCCAAAGCTAGGCAGAAACCACCATTCTAGTTAGGGCAAGGAAGTCACACGCCAAGATAACCCCTGCTCACCCCTTGGTAGCTTGGCACAAGCAGTAAGGCTAAACTCGGAGGCAATGTGTAAAGCATTTGCGCCAGCACACAACAGCAACAACATACTAGGCACACCACAAAAGGAACTCCACACAAGGTTATATAAAAATAACTTTTGTATTGTAAAAAACACATCAGATAAAATCACACATATACATTGTGCCAACTGGCACGGGCAACATTCATAAGGGATTATTTACAAGACAGGGCCACAGGGGCCACTGTCAGAATCAACACTTTTAGAAATAGAAATACTTGTCAGAAATTAGAATAAAAGGATATAAAATCACTGTAGCACAAATTAGCAAATATAGATCACATCCAGTAACTACTGGGAACAGGTACCAGGACCTCACTAGGACCACCTGTACTAAAAGGACAACCACCTAAGAATAAAATACATTTAGGGGTATAAACAACAACACATTACCCATGATGCATGAAACACATTCAGAGGAGTAGTAAAGGAAAAACACATGATGCTTAAAACATTCAGAGGTGTAAGGACATCCACCTAAGTATCACACAGCGTTTAGGGGTCTAGGAAAGAACACATTACCCATGATGCATAAATATACATTCAGAGGAGTAGTAAAGAGAAACACATGATGCATAAGCCTACACATTCAGCGGTGTTAAGAACAAAGCACATGATGCAATAAAATACATTCAGAGGTGCAGCGCAAGAAGACACATGATGCCTAAAACATTCAGAGGTGCAGCGCAGGGAAAAGGAAGACACATGATGCCTAAAAACATTCAGAGGTTCCAGAACAATACAATAGCGCAAAAACACACAGTAGGCAGTTACCATCCTAGACATAGCAGATAACCACATTGCGCACAACTTACATAAGCCACCACCTGTGGCAGTCCCTAGGCCAACTGACCTTGTTGGGGCAAAGATGCCCTGGGTCCAAATTTCAGGGCGCGCTGCCATGCAGCGCCAGTCTCAAGAAAAGAAAGCCTAAACGTAGCAGCTGGCACTAAGTGCTTCGCAGCTGTGAAGGCCTGGCACCACTGTGCCCTCTCTGTCCCACACAGGGACTCTCTCCTGAAATTGCGCCTAAATGGTGCAGCTGCCCACTAATTGCTGGGCAGCTGGAGAATCATGAAAAACTAGGGCAGGGCCTTCAGTAGCCCCTCTGGCGAATTGCGCCACAAATGGTGGAGCCACACAGGCTCTGAAGTACTCGTGCCCCCGTTGGAGCCTACACAGGCTCTGAACATCATGGGGCAGGGAGCCTCTCAGGGCTCTAAAAACAAAATGCCCCCACGAGCCTCTCTGGGCTCGCAACACAACACTTGCAGGCAGGAGGGGGCGGGCACCGGCAATGTGCCCCGACACCCCCTCTATCTAATATGGCCCTCGAGCCTCGCTGGGCTCGTAACAAACATGCCCCCAGGGAGCCTCTCAGGGCTCTAGACAACGTTGGGGCGACCCGCTGCCAACCGGGGCCGCCCTTCTTGCACCGCCAACACTGTGCCCCACGGGGCTCTCAAAACACGTTGGGGCGACCCACTGCCAACCGGGGCCGCCCTTGAAGCCCTCACGCCTTCTCAACAACGAGCGCGAGATCGCGCTACCTGGGGGGGGGGGGGCAGACACCGACAATTTGTCCCGGCACCCCTCCCTTCTGCTCGGCTGCAACACACTCACCGGGACTGGCGGCTGATCTCCTCTCTCTCCCTGGGGCTCCCCCAGCACACGGGAGCCCCAGCAGCAGGCCACGCTTCCTCCTCTGTTCTCTCGGGCTCCCTCTCGGCATGGAAGCCCCGCAGCGGCCATCACCACTCTTCTTCCCTGGTCACCCTCTGGGCACGGGAGACCGGCAACTCACGCAAAAGCTTCCCCCAGGCAGGGGGAAGCGGAACAACACGTCCTCCCGGCCCCGCCCACAACCAGGTGGCGGGCCGGACCTCTGCTTCCGGTGAACAGCCAATGGCTGCGCGGCAACTCTCCCTGGGCCACCCAATGGCAGCGCGGCCCTCCTGACGAGCCCTCTGGCTCTTGTCGCGCTGTCGAAGCCACGGCAGCGATTTCTTCGCCGAAGCACGGGGTGGACTCCCGTTGTTAATTTCAACAAATAAAAAGCGCTCAATCGCTGGGGGAAACAAAGCGCTCCAAAGCGCTTAGAACACAGCTAGAGCGCTCCCAGGCGCCAAAGGAAATTCAAAGCGCTCCATGCGCTAAAAATAGTAAGTCAAGCGCTTCCAAGCGCTACAACAGAAAAATAAAGCGCTCCTAGCGCTAAAAGGCAGCCAAAGGTCACCAGTCCAGCAACAAGTACCATCAAAGTGCTCCTCAGGCGCTAGTGCCCCAAAAGTCCTCCACAAAGTCCTTCAGGAAGGCGAAGCAAAGGGGACCCAGCACAAGGGTCTCCAGAGTCCAGAAAAACAGCAGGAATCCAGGGCAAAGCCAAGTCCCCTCATCAGCCCAGGCAAGGCAGAGGGGTCCACCAGAAGTCCTCCAGGCATCCTGGTAGATTCAAGTCAGAAACAAGAACAAATTGGAAGGGGACACAGCCCCTTCTTATACAGGGAAAA
Organism: Lissotriton vulgaris; assembly: GCF_964263255.1. Classification (NCBI taxonomy): domain Eukaryota; kingdom Metazoa; phylum Chordata; class Amphibia; order Caudata; family Salamandridae; genus Lissotriton; species Lissotriton vulgaris. Next base: position 1,084,237,786 of record NC_141694.1, on the reverse strand, counting down.
GGCTTTGTGCAGGCAGTGTGAGAACCAGCTAGAACTGGTTATAGGGAAGTCCTGTCAGTATCAGGGACAGAGGTGACAGTCGCCCAGTGGGGGGGTGGAGCCAGCATTGTGGTCAGGCAGGCACAGCCCTTCACTATCAGGTGCCATCTCCTCCCACTTCCCTGGCAGCAGATGCTACCTTTCATCCACCGGCTGACTCAGACAACCTCCTGGGCTCTCCAGCCCCTGTCATCCTCCAACCAGACAGTCAATCCACAAGCAGGCCCAGGCACTCCTGGACCAGGCTCACCAGCCAATCACACGCCAGACACAAATTACACAAATATGCCAACTTCTAAAAGTGGCACTTCTAGACTAGACACAATCATGCCGCATATACCATTTCGCAGCATTCAGTCTCACGAGTTCTCTCATACCAAACTCGCCCCTGCACTCCCCACACATCAGGAACTACCATGGGCATACATATTCCCCATTCGTTCCTATGGGAGGGCAGGTCACTCACCACACATACACAGAGAGCTCAAGCACTTTACACTGTACCACAGTGAAAAAGTGAGCAGAGGCCCAAAATCACCAACACCAGGTCACAGAAACAGGCTAGGAAAAAGCAAAAAGTCTAGGGGTGAACCTGCCTAAAGGGCCGGGTCCAACAGTACCCATAAAGTATATTGGGATGATGGGCTCCTTTATTCAGAGGCTAGAGACCCCAAGCCTGGTGCCACCAGGAGGCTGGTCATACCTTTGCAATTTAGGGCTTCCTTCTTACCTTGGCCCATGATATTCCCCTTGCAGGACATTTAGGCCAGAACAAGACTCGGGACAGGCTTGTCCATCACTTTCACTGGCCTCATATGTCAGAAAATGTCAAGGAGTTTTGTCGATCCTGTGTCACTTGCCAAGCCAGTGGTAAGTCAGGTGGCACAACCAAGGCCCCCCTGATACCACTACCTGTGGTGGGGTTACCCGTTGAAAGAGTTGGAATAGATATTGTGGGTCCCATGGATCCTCAAACAGCATCTGGGCACAGATTTATACTGGTGGTAGTGGATCATGCCACCAGGTATCCAGAGGCAATTCCCCTGAGGACCACAACAGCACCTGTTGTGGCAAAGGCCCTTCTTGCAGTTTTCTCAAGAGTGGGTTTTCCAAAGGAGGTTCTTTCAGACAGAGGTACCATCTTCATGTCTGGATACTTAAAGGCAATGTGGAAGGAGTGTGGAGTAAACTACAAGTTTACCACACCCTATCACCCACACTGCAATGGGCTTGTGGAGAGATTCAACAAGACCCTCAAGGGAATGATAAAAAGATTACCAGAGAAGCTTAGGCGGAAATGGGACACCCTTTTACCCTGCTTGCTCTTTGCTTACAGAGAGGTCCCACAGAAGGGGGTTGGCTACAGCCCTTTTGAACGTTTGTTTGGCCACCCTGTGAGGGGTCCACTATGTTTAGTGAAGGAAGGATGGGAGTTACCTCTCAAAAAGCCTAAGCTAGATGTTGTGGACTATGTACTTGGTCTCCACTCCAGGATGGCTGAATACATGGAGAGAGCATCCAAAAACCTGGAGGCCAGTCAAGAATTACAGAAAGCTTGGCATGACCAAAAGGCTGTTCTGGTTGAGTACAAGCCAGGGCAGATGGCGTGGGTGTTGGAGCCAGTGGCCCCAGCAGCACTCCAGGACAAATGGACTGTACCCTACCCAATTGTTGAGAAAAAGGGAGAATTCACCTATGTGGTTGACTTTGGAAACACTAGGAGCCCCCACAGGGTGCTCCATGTAAATCGTTTGAAAGCATTTGTTGACAGGGAGGAAATGAGCTTGCTCATGGCCACAGATGGGGAAGAGGAGGAAGAGAGTGACCCTCTCCCAGACCTGCTTTCCCAGAACCCTGATGATGGTTCAGTTGATGGAGTAGCCTTGACAGGCAGCCTCACTGAGCAGCAACAGGTGGACTGCAGACAGGTGTTGCAGGCCCACAGACACATGTTTTCACTCAGACCCAGTAAAACTAACTGGTGCACCCATGAGGTGGACACTGGTGACAGTCTGCCTGTGAAGAATAAAATCTACAGGCAACCTGACCATGTCAGGGATTGTATAAAGGCTGAGGTGCAAAAGATGCTTGAGCTTGGAGTGATTGAGCCATCTGAGAGACCATGGGCCAGCCCAGTAGTCCGTGTGCCAAAACCCCATACCAAAGATGGAAAGAGAGAAATTAGGTTTTGTGTGGACTACAGAGGTCTCAATGCTGCCACTAGGACAGATGCACATCTCATTCCAAGAGCAGATGAGCTCATTGATAAATTGGCTTCTGCCAAGTTTCTGAGCACATTTGATTTGACAGCTGGCTACTGGCAGATCAGGTTAGCTGAGGAGTCAAAAGCCAAAACTGCATTCTCTACCCCTAGTGGACATAATCAATATGTGGTAATGCCCTTTGGTTTGAAGAATGCACCTGCCACCTTCCAAAGGTTGGTGAATCAAGTCCTTGCTGGGTTGGATGACTTTTGTGCAGCATATCTAGATGATATTGCTGTCTTTAGCTCCACCTGGGAGGATCACCTGCTCCACCTGAAGAAGGTTCTGGAGGCCCTGCAAAAGGCAGGCCTGACTATCAAGGCTACCAAGTGCCAGATAGGGCAGAGCAAGGTTGTGCACCTGGGCCACCTAGTAGGTGGGGGTCAAGTTCAACCACTGGAGAGCAAGATCCAGACCATACAGGACTGGGCTCCTCCAACTACCCAGACACAAGTCAGAGCCTTCTTGGGCCTGACTGGGTGTTACATAAAGTTTGTGAAGAACTATGGGTCCATTGTGACACCATTAAATGACTTGACATCCAAGAAGATGCCAAAAAAGGTTCAGTGGACAGTTAGCTGTCAAAAGGCATTTGATGACATGAAGAAGGCCATGTGCTCTGCACCTATCCTGAAGAGTCCTGACTACTCCAAAAAGTTAGTTGTACAGACAGATGCTTCTGAGTTGGGGGTGGGAGCTGTGCTTTCACAACTTAATATAGATGGTCATGACCAGCCTATTGCTTTTATTAGCAGAAGGCTGACCCCCATGGAGAAACGTTGGTCAGCTATTGAGAGGGAGGCCTTTGCTGTGGTTTGGGCCCTGAAGAAGTTGAGGCCATACTTGTTTGGAACTCACTTCCTAATTCAGACAGACCATAAGCCCCTCTTGTGGCTAAATCAGATGAAGGGTGAAAACCCCAAACTACTCAGGTGGTCCATTTCCCTACAGGGGATGGACTTTACAGTGGAGCACTGCCCAGGGACTTACCATGGTAATGCAGATGGTCTCTCCAGGTACTTCCACTTAGAACATGAAGACTTATCTGGTCAAGGTTAAGTTTAATGTCCCTGCATTTGGGGGGGGGGGTTGTGTAGGAGAGTAGGGTCTGCTATCCTATGGTCACCCCAATTTTTGCTTTTTGCTTCACTGGTTTTCGACTTAATGAGGCTGTGGGCCTGCTAATCAGACCCCCAGCCTGCTGTTCTCTCTCTAAATACACATACATGTACTATAGGTACATAACCCAATTGGAACTGGACTCCTTGTCAGCCCCTGTACCATGCACTATAGGTGCTCAGGGCATAGGTGCCACCAAGGCCTACAAGGGGCTGCAGCATATCTTTTGCCACCCCTGGCTGGTTCTTAAATTGACACAACTGGCTGATCACTCAGCTGGGGCAAGTTGGTGTAATCACCTCTTGCTTAGATATAGTATACCTATATCTAAACCTATATCTGGACACATATAAGCCTGTGAGTCACTTCTATGAAAGGCCTTATGAATCCTGGAGGCAGAGTGCGTGGTTTAACGTGAGATGGTGCTCTAGCATGAGCTGAGCCTGTCTGCAGCTGTTGGGAACAACTCTCTAAGCTGTTCCGGGATAATGCCATACCATATACTATTAAGTGCATTATAATCCATCGTGGTTATATGTTAACTTTGGTTTGGCTTTATCAAAACATGTCGTGTAAGGTGTCATACGATTTGGAATACTATCCCCTCGACAGTCCTGTCGACGGGGATAGCATTCCACCCCTCTAGAGGGAGAAGACCTGTTACTTTACTGAAACGCGGTTGATTTTAAGAGCCTCAGCATCACAAAATGGACGCTTCTGCCACAGACACGAGTCTGACCTCCTGCTGCTGACCGAAACTCAGCTGAGGAGGCCTGGACAAAGGCTTTCCTGTCGCGGGGAGGGTACACACCACCCCAGACAGGAGATAGTGGATTGTAGCAGGGAGGTTTGAAAGAAACCAGACACTGCCTGGGGCGCACAAGGCTTCCCTTGCATAATCCGGTCAAACCGGTTCTGGGGCACACCAGTCCCAGTGCGACCTGGACAAAGGGAAAGGGGTGTAACCACCCCCTTCCTGGGTCCCACCCATAGGAGGGGACCTAGCAGGTAATCCAGCCCCCTAGATTGGTATAAGAATGGGAGGTGTGCCAAAGCACTCAGATTATCCTGATGAAACATAAGAAACAAAACTCTGGACCCTTCCACATCCTACTCGACGTAGAAGACTGAAGAATCTCCCTTGTGGTCAAGGAGTGACCACCCTGTGCAAACAGGCACCATCCAGCACCTCAACATTTGCTTTGTTGCAGTTCCCGCCGGAACTAGAGCGACAGTCCAACAAGACCAAGTGAGCCTGCCTTCTAATAGCCCGATCCACAGTCCCTGCAAAGCTGAGACCTGTGGAGGCGACCGAAAGCGTGGGGCCCACCATCTTGGAAAGACCACAAGACGCTGACCGTGCAGCCCACGAGTGACCCTTGAAGCTGTACAACGGAGTTTGAAAAGCCCCATCCCTGAGCCACTTTTGCATCGAAGCTCACCCCTCTACACTCACTGAGTGCTGCGTGGGGCCCTTCTGCTTCTTTTGGCTCAACGCGTTGGCCCAGTCACTTGCCTGTTGGCTTGTGGCCCCTGTGCCGACGAACTATGAAATCTAACTTGTGATTCTGGTTGCTCCAGACTTGCACCCGCTCCTCTGAAAAGGAGCACCCGCTCTGACCCTCCTGGTCCGAGTGCAACGCCATCTTTGAATCCTGCATGGGTTGCCCCTGCCAAGGTTTGTTTGCTCCTATCCTGAATCCGACACCGACAACAGCGAGAGCTTGCGTGGGCAGCTCGTGATCCACTCCTGTACATCCTCGGTGCCCCAGAGTCCACGTGGCAGCGGAGAGAAGCGACCCGTCAGCGACCTGAAAGCGCCCGACATTGCCTGGTTCCTTCTGGTTCCACCCTGGTCACTGCAAAGTGACCCAGACTCTGTCCCCCCTGCTTTCAGATCATCTTTAACTTTGATCTACCCTTGGATCACACCGGACACTTCTCGTCTCGACGCCTGCCGCATCTTCAGCTCCAAGCCTCAGCAACCAGCGTGACAAAACCAGACACTACTTCCCACCTGTGCACCCGCTTCCTGTGGGTGAGGTAACTCAGCAACGCTGGTGTTCCCACACTGGTACACACCTCTAGTGTATGTGTCTTAAGTTTTGTCCTAGGTTGAGCGGAAGTATTCTTAAACAGTAACTTTATAACTTTTACTCACCATTGACTTTGCATTGGTGCATGCCTGTGCTTTAAGCGCTGCACCCGAATCCCGCGGGCTTTTCCCGACTTCAGAATTGCTAGTCCTGACTGCTCCCAGCGATTCCCTAGGCCGTAGGCCTAACCACTGTTCGATTGGTATCTCTTATACCACTTTCTTAATATATGGTTTGAGTGGCCACTCGCCCTCATCCATAATTGTGCAACTTTCATATGTTTAACTGTGCTTTTGTTTAAACGCTTGTGCTGCTGCACTCATAAAGAGTACAGAGGATTATTCTAGTAATAAATACATATATTTTTATAATATATACTTGTGTGGTGTCCTTTCATTTGATATTACAGGATTGTTATTGGTAAAATAGCTTGCTTAACACGACCTCTAGAGATAAGCCTTTAAGGCTGCTTAGTCCATGCTACCATTAGGATAGATTGTCTATAAGGTTGACTTACAACCAGACACCATAGGGGATTGTTTGAAAGGATACAAGGTGGTTCCAGAATTGGAAACATCATATATCAGGCCAACTTCTCACACCCACCTTGCATGGAACTGCCCCTCGCTTGGTGAATACTGGTTTCAGGTTCAACCCACACCCGAAATAGCACATGTTGGGTTACGTCTTGAATTTCCCACGTCCTATCCACAAACTTGCTGCATTGGGCTTTCTGTTGGCTAAGAGAGAAATCGCTTTGCTTTGGTGCGCCAGGCGACCCCCTACCTTGAACTCCTGGCTTCGGAGTATGTCCTGCTGTAATGTCAATAGTGTGGAATATTCGACTATGGTCCCTACCCCTTCTCGCCCTTTAGACATCTGGGGGCCTTATCGCACTTACATTGACAAGATCACTGCTGAGCGCCAATCCCAGCTGGAGAGTCAGGTGGTCCCAACGGGAGTGAATTGACTCTGATACTTCAGATGGATTGTTGGTAAGGATAATCTGTTGTTGTATCTCCAGTCCACTTTCAAAAAGGCCCCATTGCTTTGAGTGTTTCAGAGTCCTTTACCATTCACCCTCCTGCTTGCCTTGCAGTCATGAATACAGATATTAACCTACTGCATGACTTCTGACATCTCATCCTCCTGTGTGGTCAGCTTCCACAAGGACAATCGGACCAGAGGCGCTCTGACATCATAAAGCTAAAGCAAGATGTTGTCTGGCATGAGGGCAAATCTGTTGCCTAGCAAGCTGACATCATAAAGCTAAAGCAAGATGTTGTCTGGCATGAGGGCAAATATGTTGCCTAGCAAGCTGACATCATAAAGCTAAATCAAGATGTTGTCTGAAGTGAGGGCCACTCTGTTGCCTAGCAGGCAGCAGGATACATTTACCTTGGTTATGAAATGAGTAGCAGGGTAGACAGGATGCCCAAATGATAACTAAACTTTTAAGATTAAAAAAATTACGGAATTTTTTTGAGACCTCTAAATTTTTGGGAATGTAAGTTTGAGCATTAGAGTCTCAACTTCACTATTGCTGAACTGGTAGGAATTGCCTAAAATGATAATGGTGAACATGCTATTCATAGCTTATATAATTCCCATTAACTGTAGCATAACCCTTCCTTGCTCAACTGATCAGCTGGCTTAATTGCTACGGGTGTACCATATCCTTAAGCAAATGAAGTGAGATGGGTACGCTGTGACTTGGCTTGCAAAAAGATCTCTTTATCTATATCCTAATGTAAATGCTACAGTTGTTTAGAGAGTGATCCCAAATGAGGCATGGGATTCAGAGAAGTATGGGAGGTTAAAAACACAAATTTATATTTGATTTTCTAACGTGCTGTCGATTTTCACAATTATACAGACTCCAGAGATTTAATCTGTTTACCCTTTATAAAAATTAACATTTTTTGTACTTCTTATAGTAAATGTGCTAACAGTGGAATCTTCCATCTGCAGATTATACTGAATGACCAGCAGTGGCAGTGTTTCACAACAGAATGTCTCTGCATTGCCGAGACTGAAGAAAAGAAAAAAAGGCAGTCTTCCGGCATACAGCATCTTTTGACCAATTTAAACAGCAAGTAAATCTCACAATCATTCTTTTATTCAGTAAAAAGACTTTCACAGCATCTGATTGTCCTCAGTACCTTCCAGTGGGGGCCTGTGCATGTATCTAATTTCTGTAAAGATCGAAGTAATATGGATCACATTGTGTTGGTCAAGATAGTTAATAAAAGACTGACTGCTTCTAAGGCTACTAAAGCCTGATTTAGATCCCGGTGCTGGCAATGTTCCAGTCAAGGAAATTGCAGCCTTTGCAGCTGAAATGCACAATCTCAATTTACAACGATAGTGTTACATTCTCACGGAAGGAAGCTCATTTAACGTCTTCCCCTGCACTCTGTATGTTGGACACTGATACTTAAGATGGATTGTTGGTAAGGATAATCAGTTTTTGTATCTCCATCCCACTTTCAAAAAGGCCCCAGTGCTTTGAGTGGTTCAGAGTCCTTTACCATTCCCCCTCCTGCTTGCCTTGCAGTCATGAATACAGATAGTAACTTACTGCATAACTTCTGACATCTCATCCTCCTGTGTGGTCAGCTTCCACAAGGACAATTGGACCAGAGGCGCTCTGACATTATAAAGCTAAAGCAAGATGTTTTCTGGCATGAGGGCAAATCTGTTGCCTAACAAGCTGACATCATAAAGCTAAAGCAAGATGTTGTCTGAAGTGAGGGCCACTCTGTTGCCTAGCAAGCAGCAGGATACATTTATCTTGGTAATGAAATGAGTAGCAGGGTAGACAGGATGCCCATATGAGAACTAAACTGGTAAGATTAAAGAAATTAGGGCAATTATTTTAGACTTCTAAATTTGTAGGAAAGTAAGTTTGAGCTTGAGTCTCAACTTCACTATTGCTGAACTGGTAGGAATTGCCTAAAATGATAATGGTGAACATGCTATTCATAGCTTATATAACTCCCATTAACTGTAGCATAACCCTTCCTCGCTCAACTGATCAGCTGGCTTAATTGCTACTGGTGTACCATATCCTTAAGCAAATGAAGTGAGATGGGTACGCTGCCACTTGGCTTGCAAAAAGATCTCTATATCTATATCCTAATGTACATGCTACAGTTGTTTAGAGAGTGATCCCAAATATAGCTTGGGATTCAGAGAAGTATGGGAGGTTAAAAACACAAATTTAGATTTGATTTTCTAACGTGCTGTCGATTTTAACAATCATACAGACTCCAGAGATTTAATCTGTTTACCCTTTATAAAAATTACGATTTTTTGTACTTCTTATAGTAAATGTGCTAACAGTGGACTTTTCCATGTGCAGATTATACTGAATGACCAGCAGTGGCAGTGTTTCTCAACAGAATGGCTGTGCATTGCTGAGACTGAAGAAAAGAAAAATAGGCAGTCTTCCGGCATACAGCATCTTTTGGCCAATTTAAACGGTAAGAAAAATCTCACAATCATTCCTTTAGGCATTAAAAAGACTTTCACAGCATCTGAATGTCCTCAATACCTTCCAGTGGGGGCCTGTACATGTAAATAATTTCTGTTAAGATGGAAGTAATATGGATCACATTGTGTTGGTCAAGATAGTTAATAAAAGACTGACTGCTTCTAAGGCTACTAAAGCCTGATTTAGATCCTGGTGCTGGCAATGTTCCACTCAAGGAAATTGCTGCCTTTGCGGCTGAAATGCACTATCTCAATTTACAACGATAGTGTTAGATTCTCACGGAAGGAAGCTCATTTAACGTATTCCCCTGCACTCTGTATGTTGGACTCTGACACTTAAGATCGATTGTTGGTAAGGATAATCTGTTTTTGTATCTCCATCCCACTTTCAAAAAGGCCCCAGTGCTTTGAGTGGTTCAGAGTCCTTTACCATTCCCCCTCCTGCTTGCCTTGCAGTCATGAATACAGATAGTAACTTACTGCATAGCTTCTGACATCTCATCCTCCTGTGTGGTCAGCTTCCACAAGGACAATTGGACCAGAGGCGCTCTGACATTATAAAGCTAAAGCAAGATGTTTTCTGGCATGAGGGCAAATCTGTTGCCTAACAAGCTGACATCATAAAGCTAAAGCAAGATGTTGTCAGAAGTGAGGGCCACTCTGTTGCCTAGCAAGCAGCAGGATACATTTATCTTGGTAATGAAATGAGTAGCAGGGTAGACAGGATGCCCATATGAGAACTAAACTGGTAAGATTAAAGGAATTAGGGCAATTATTTTAGACTTCTAAATTTGTAGGAAAGTAAGTTTGAGCTTGAGTCTCAACTTCACTATTGCTGAACTGGTAGGAATTGCCTAAAATGATAATGGTGAACATGCTATTCATAGCTTATACAACTCCCATTAACTGTAGCATAACCCTTCCTCGCTCAACTGATCAGCTGGCTTAATTGCTACTGGTGTACCATATCCTTAAGCAAATGAATTGAGATGGGTACGCTGCCACTTGGCTTGCAAAAAGATCTCTTTATCTATATCCTAATGTACATGCTACAGTTGTTTAGAGAGTGATCCCAAATGAGGCATGGGATTCAGAGAAGTATGGGAGGTTAAAAACACAAATTTAGATTTGATTTTCTAACGTGCTGTCGATTTTCACAATTATTCAGAATCCAGAGATTTAATCTGTTTACCCTTTATAAAAATTACGATTTTTTGTACTTATAGTAAATGTGCTAACAGTGGACTTTTCCATCTGCAGATTATACTGAATGACCAGCAGTGGCAGTGTTTCACAACAGAATGTCTCTGCATTGCCGAGACTGAAGAAAAGAAAAAAGGCAGTCTTCTGGTATACAGCATCTTTTGACCAATTTAAACGGTAAGTAAATCTCACAATCATTCTTTTATTCAGTGGGGGCCTGTGCATGTATATATTTCTGTATAGATGGAAGTATTATGGATCACATTGTGTTGGTAAAGATAGTTAATAAAAGACTGACTGCTTCTAAGGCTACTGAAGCCTGATTTAGATCCCGGTGCTGGCAATGTTCCAGTCAAGGAAATTGCTGCCTTTGCAGCTAAAATGCACTATCTCAATTTACAACAATAGTGTTACATTCTCACGGAAGGAAGATCATTTAACGTCTTCCCCTGCACTCTGTATGTTGGACTCTGATACTTATGATGGATTGTTGGTAAGGATATTCAGTTTTTGTATCTCCATCCCACTTTCAAAAAGGCCCCAGTGCTTTGAGTGGTTCAGAGTCCTTTACCATTCCACCTCCTGCTTGCCTTGCGCTCATGAATACAGATAGTAAGTTACTGCATAACTTCTGACATCTCATCCTCCTGTGTGGGCAGCTTCCACAAAGACAATTGGACCAGAGGCGCTCTGACATCATAAAGCTAAAGCAAGATGTTGCCCCAGTATTGGATCTTTCATAGATTCCCATGCTTTGTATCATTCTCCGTCGTCGGAATGAGAGCCTTCATAAATAGAAAATACCATAGTAGTAAGCACAAAGTGAAAAAATAGGCCTAGGCCTCATCTCATTTTGTAGCTTATCCACCTATTTTTGTAAAAGAGACCAAACTTCTGCAGTAGCCAATCAGAGCAGCCTCACCCCATAGAACCTTCCTGAGAGAAGCTCAGAGCCTCAGATTTTCTACCGCACGTTGTGCAAGGGAGTCTCCATTGAGCTCTGCTCAGTTTCTTCAGTTTTTCTGACTACTTTTTTCAACTACTTGGATTTCTTTTAGTCATGTCTGACAAGGAGAAAAAAGCCCTTTTTAGAGCCTGTGCCACCTGCTCCAAAAAGAGGTTGTTTGTCGATGACAAACATATGGACTGTATATACTGCCTGTATCCGGACCATAAACCTACAAGCTGCCAGATTTGCAGAACCTTCTCAGCGAAAACCTTGAGGGACAGGGAAGGACGTCTCCTCACATGGCTTCAGAAGATGAAGGACCGTAAGGACATTGTGTCTTCAGACAGTGAGGGCTCCTCGTCGATGGTGTCATCTAAGAAGTCTCAGAAGAGGGGTAGGTCTCCCCCTTCTGCTTCAGGCGAGTCCCTTCACAAGGCCTTACCAGGGACCTCTGATAGGTCTGACAGGCCTGCTTCCCTAAAATCTCCTCACCACGGTGAAAAGGAGAGGCAGGGTAAGCCTGAGGAGTCACAACCCTCAAAACAGGTGAAAAAGTCTACAAATATCTCTTCACCTCCCTCTGAGAAGGATAGAGGGGTCAAGAAGCCTTCAACTTCAGTTCAGGAGGTCAGTTCGGACAAGAAACAGGGGTCGTCGACGATTAAAATCACAGGTACGTCGACGACGACTGTAAAAAAGGACAACTCTGTAAAAGTTGCCTCGTCGACGGGCTCGTCGACGACGGCTGCGTCGACGACGCCTGCACCGTCGACGGTCTTCAAAGCTCCTGATTCCTGCTCGTCGTCGACGAAGATAACCGTCTCCACGTCGACGACGATGACTGCAAAGTTGGCGTCGACGGCGATGACGACGACGAGGACGACGTCGACGACGACGGTGTCGACGACGCCAGTTACCATGCTGCTGACGACGAGTTCGTCGACGATCCCGTCGACGCTCCTTCCATCGTCGACGATGAGTTTCTGCTCGTCGACGACGCAATCCTCGACGACGAGAACAGTATCTTCGTCAGTGCTTCCATCGTCGACGCAGTCCCATAAAGAGTTGCTGTCGACGACGACGACCTCGTCGACGATGTCGTAGACGACGGAATCATCTGAAAAACTTGTTTTTTCACGCAGAAAGAAGCTGATAACGCCAGAGATGACGTTTCCGCGACAGGTTCAGAAATTTCCACCTAATCTTCTGTTGGATGACGACTCTGATGAAGAGACTTTTAGTGAGTTTGGACAAGCATATAGTCCATCTGACCTACAGGTTAAGGTTCAGGATGTTAGTTCTGAGGAAGGAGAGATGGAACACCAACACTATGTTACAGAACATTACTATGAGGAGGAGCCCGTTACTACCAGGCAGATGCCTTTGCAGCAGCCTACACGTCCGGTACAAGAAGGGATAGTGGCGATGCCGTCCAGTTTGGTTGCGGATCTACAACTTATGTTGCAGGACTACCGGAAACGTTTCCCTACTCCTCAAGAAACTCAACGAGCGCGTCCTACGACACCTCCGCCTCAATCGTTGCAACCTGTGGCAGACCACTCTTTGCCTCCAAAAGAGCGTACCACTGCGCCTGAAGAGCGCCCACAGGATGTGGTGCAAGTGCATGATACTGATGATGACACTGCTTCTTCTGATGCGGACCAACAAGTGGATCCTGATCAGGATCAACAGGCGGATTGGAATCCGATTGACCCAAGGGATCCAGACATCGCAGATCCAGACAACGCTTCCTCGCCTCCAGCGGACGTTGGAGGTTTTCACAACCTAACGGAACGGGCTTCCAAAAGATTTGGTCTCCCAGTGACCACGGTTCAATCAGAATGTTTCTTATATGACTTTAAGGAACCGTTCAGGAAATCAGTACGGTCCATACCAATCATTGAGCATGTCTGGTCTGAGGGCTTGAAGGCTATGCATAACCCGGCCACAGTCCTCCCGGTGCTACCAAGACTAGAGAAAAAGTACAAAGCACCAGATGGCAGTCCGGCATGTCTGCTTGGCCAACCTAAACTGGACTCGGTTATTTCCCAAGTCGCCCAAAGCAAATCCAAAAATCCATCCACGCCACTAACTACACCACCAGATAAGGAGGGCAGGCTCCTAGACAATGTAGGTAAAAGATTTTCAGCAATGGCCAGTCTTCTGGTTAGGGCAGCCAATGCTTTAGCAATTCTGGGACGTTACGATCGCCAGATGTGGTGCGACCTTGCTCCATTTATGGAGGAATTGCAGGATTCTTCAAAAGAAGAAGTAAAGAAGATTTTGCTAGAGGGGGAGCGGGCCTCTTCGGAGGTCATTGATGTTGCAATGGATATAGCGACCACCGCTTTTCGAGCACTTGCCGGTTCGGCTGTTCTGCGTCGCCAAGGGTGGTTGAAGGCCACATGGTTCAGGCAGGAAGTGCAGAATAAAATCTTGGATCTGCCATACGATGGAGAAATGCTGTTAGGCAAACACGTCGATGACGCCCTGCAGGGCATAAAGAAGGACACCGATACAGCCAAGTCCTTAGGAACATTGCAATATCGCAAAGTACCCTTCAGGGGAGCAAGAGGTAGAGGATTCTCCTCTTATAGAGGAGGAAATCAGAATCGCTACTCTTCCGGCTCACAGCCTAGCCAGACATATAAACCTCAGTACTCTCAGAGGGGTTCTTTCTCTCGCCAGCAGCCTAGAGGACATCAAGGGCAGCAAAGGAGAGACAACACCAGGAAACAATAGCGGCCAGGTGGCTCTTTCCACTGTTCCTGTTCCCTCATTAACACCTGTGGGGGGCAGGATTGCCCATTGCCTCAACAACTGGATGATCATTACATCGGATCAGTGGATCCTACAGATAGTCAAGGAAGGACACACGTTGGAGTTTCAAGACCTTCCTCCAACAAGAGCGCCAGACGCCTTTCCTCCCAAACATCTCAAGCTCCTTCATCTCGAAGCCCACCAACTTTTCACCAAGGGGGCGGTCGAGCCTGTACCCCTTTCTCAGAAGGGGAAAGGGTTCTATTCCAGGTTCTTCCTGGTTCGGAAGACAAAGGACAAGTGGCGTCCAATTTTAGATCTACGGCAGCTCAACACTTATCTCGTAAAGTTGTCCTTCAGGATGGTCACTCTTCAGGACATCCTCCGCCTTCTCAATCCAGGGGACTACATGGCGACCCTAGATTTGGAAGACGCTTACTTCCACGTTCCTATTCATCCAGCTCACAGGCAATATCTTCGATTTACAGTGGGCAAGAGCCACTTTCAATTCAAAGTACTGCCGTTTGGTCTCCGGTCCGCTGCGCGGATCTTCACAAAGATTCGGGCTCCAGTAGCAGCCTTTCTCAGGAGACAAGCTATACAGGTTTTTCCATATCTGGACGATTGGCTGCTGAAGGCTCCATCTGCCCTAGAGGCGTCCAAGGCAGTCAAGTCATGCAAAGAACTGTTCGAGCAACTAGGTCTTCGACTCAACAAGGAAAAATCTGTTCTATGCCCCTCCAGGACAGCGAGGTTCCTAGGGGCCATCCTGAACACAGAGAGTTGCCTAGCCTTTCCATCGGAGGAGCGCCAGAGCAAGCTGATTTGTTCAGCCCGCCTTCTTCAATCTCGAAAGACACTGACAGTTTGCAGGTACAAATCGCTTCTCGGATCGATTTCATCCTGCATACCATTAGTTCCACACTGCAGGCTCAGAATGCGTCCACTGCAGGAACAATTGGACAAGCAATGGCGACAGGTCACAGGATCCTTCGACGACAGGATTGTCGTTACTCCGGAGATGAGAAAGGCAAGCGGCTGGTGGTCGCTGAAGGACAATCTTTCCAGGGGTTTACCGTTCCAACTTCCACCATCTCCCATTGTTTTGACAACGGATGCTTCCATGGAAGGATGGGGAGCGGTCCTCCAAGAGTTAAAGGTCAGCGGCCATTGGAGTCCAGTCCAGGTCAAGTTCCACATCAACCTTCTGGAACTTCTCGCTGTCCGTCTGGCTCTACAAGCTTTTCTTCCGAGGATACGCGACCGTGCAGTGCTGGTTCGTACGGACAACACCACAGCCATGCACTACATAAACAAACAGGGCGGAACAAGATCCTCCACCCTCTCCAGGGAAGCCCAGACACTGTGGAATTGGGTGATCCCGAACAATATCTCCCTCTCAGCAGAACATCTAGCGGGAACACTCAATGTCAGGTCAGATGCTTTGAGTCGCCAAAGGACTGTCTCTCACGAGTCGAACTAGACCAGACCGTTCTGGAGGAGCTCTTTGCACGATGGGGGACACCATCCATCGACCTGTTTGCAACTCCCCAGAACGCCAAATGCCAGTCCTTCGCAAGCAGTGTTCACCATCGGGAATCCTTGGGGAATGCGCTTTTGATTGCTTGGTCCGGCGCCTTTGTTTACGCCTTTCCTCCCATTCCGCTGATCCCGAGGTTGATCAGCAAGCTCAAGGTGGAACCGTGCAGGATGATTCTGATCGCTCCAGCATGGCCCAGACAGTTTTGGTACTCGGAACTTCTCCTCCTCTCCCAGGACCAGCCAGTTCTCCTGCATCCTGTTCCAACACTGTTGACAATGTCTCACGGAGAGGTTCTACATCCGGACTTTAAGTCTCTGCGATTGACAGCGTGGCTCCTGAGTTCCGAGAGTTCCAGGGTTTAAATCTCTCAGGGGAATGTAGGGACATTTTGGCCCAGGCCCGGGCGCCTAGTACCAACAAGACCTATCGGGCTAAGTGTAAGAGATTCTGTGTTTGGTGTCGGAAGGAAGGTTTACACCCATATAATTCTGCTCCGCACCAAATCTTGCCTTACATACTTTCTCCTGCTAAATCTGGATTGGCTCCATCTTCTGTGAAAGTACATCTAGCGGCCATTTCTAGATTCAGACGCTCATCTTCAGGTCCTTCCCTATGGTCAGCAAGAATTATCAAACAATTTCTGAAGGGTTTATTCAGGGTCTTTCCTCCAGTCCGGCCGCCGCCACCAGCCTGGCATTTGAATCTAGTCTTGTCATATCTCATGAAAGCCCCTTTTGAGCCTGTTCATAAGTCTGACCTTAAGTTTCTCTCGTGGAAACTGGCTCTTCTCTTGGCCCTGACATCGGCTAGAAGAGTAAGTGAGCTCCAAGCTTTCACAATTGAGGAACCCTTTCTACAATTCAAGAATAATGCTCTTATCCTAAGAACAAATCCTAAATTTATCCCAAAGGTGCCTTCAGAATTCCACCTAAATGAGCCAGTGGTCTTGAAACCGTTCTTTCCACAGCCTTCCACACCTGCGGAAAGAACTTTGCACTCTTTGGACATTCACAGATGCCTGAAATTCTACCTGGAGCGGACAAGACCGTTCAGAAAATCTTCACAGCTTTTTGTTTCTTTCAGTGCTCCTCGCAAGAGGTGCCCAGTTTCTAAAGCCTGTATTTCCCGCTGGATTTCCAGTGCTATACATTTTTGCCACCAGGCGGCTGGAAAACCACTACAGCGAGTAGTTCATGCTCACTCTACAAGATCAATGGCTTCTTCAACAGCTCTATTTGCAGGTGTCCCTATCAAGGACATTTGTAGAGCAGCGACATGGAGCAGTGTCCACACCTTCACTCGCCACTACTGCTTGTATTCTTCTGTGAAAGAGGATGCGGCAGTGGGCCAGGCGGTTTTGAGGAACCTATTCCAATAAGTCGGTGAGCTTTCCTTTCTATCCCGCCTTCCTGTTTGCATATTTTGTGTTACTGCGTTATTGTCATGTTTTATGATCCGAATGTGTATCTAGTATTCTGATCAGAAATGTGTGACATTTTCAGGTTCACAAATTGCAAAATATGCTTTTCTATTTACTGCTGGGTACTCTGATACAAAGCATGGGAATCTATGAAAGTTCCAATACTGGGGCAAGAAAACAAGTTACTTACCTGTAACTTTGGTTCCCCAGTATTGGTAACTTTCATAGATTCCCATGCGCCCACCCGCCTCCCCTGGGAAAGCTCAGTCTTATTGTTTTGTGGGATAGCTGTTTCACAACGGCTACGAAAATCTGAGGCTCTGAGCTTCTCTCAGGAAGGTTCTATGGGGTGAGGCTGCTCTGATTGGCTACTGCAGAAGTTTGGTCTCTTTTACAAAAAGAGGTGGATAAGCTACAAAATGAGATGAGGCCTAGGCCTATTTTTTCACTTTGTGCTTACTACTATGGTATTTTCTATTTACCGAGGCTCCCATTCCGACGACGGGGAATGATACAAAGCATGGGAATCTATTAAAAATACCAATACTGGGGAACCAAAGTTACAGGTAAGTAACTTGTTTTCTTGTCTGGCATGAGGGCAAATCTGTTGCCTAGCAAGCTGACATCATAAAGCTAAAGCAAGATGTTGTCTGACGTGAGGGCCACTCTGTTGCCTAGCAAGCAGCAAGATACATTTATCTTGGTAATGAAATGAGTAGCGGGGTAGACAGGATGCCCAAATGAGAACTAAACTGGTAAGATTAAATAAATTAGGGCAATTATTTGAGACTTATAAATTTGTAGGAAGGTAAGTTTGAGCATAAGAGTCTCAACTTCACTATTGCTGAACTGGTCGGAATTGCCTTAAATGATAATAGTGAACATGCTATTCATAGCTTATATAATTCCAATTAACTGTAGCATAACCCTTCCTCGCTCAACTGATCAGCTGGCTTAATTGCTACTGGTGTACCATATCCTTAAGCAAATGAAGTGAGATGGGTATGCTGCCACTTGGCTTGCAAAAAGATCTCTTTATCTATATCCTAATGTACATGCTACAGTTGTTTAGAGAGTGATCCCATATGAGGCATGGGAATCAGAGCAGTATGGGAGGTTAAAAACACAAATTTAGATTTGATTTTCTAACGTGCTGTCGATTTTCACATTTATACAGACTCCAGAGATTTAATCTGTTTCCCCTTTATAAAAATTACGATTTTTTTGTACTTCTTATAGTAAATGTGCTAACAGTGGACTTTTCCATCTGCAGATTATACTGAATGACCAGCAGTGGCAGTGTTTCACAACAGAATGTCTCTGCATTGCCGAGACTGAAGGAAAGAAAAAAAGGCAGCCTTCCGGCATACAGCATCTTTTGACCAATTTAAACGGTAAGTAAATCTCACAATCATTCTTTTATTCAGTAAAAAGACTTTCACAGCATCTGAATGTCCTCAGTACCTTCCAGTGGGGGCCTGTGCATGTAAATAATTTCTGTTAAGATGGAAGTAATATGGATCACAATGTGTTGGTCAAGATAGTTAATAAAAGACTGACTGCTTCTAAGGCTACTAAAGCCTGATTTAGATCCTGGTGCTGGCAATGTTCCAGTCAAGGAAATTGCTGCCTTTGCGGCTGAAATGCACTATCTCAATTTACAACGATAGTGTTACATTCTCACGGAAGGAAGCTCATTTAACGTCTTCCCCTGCACTCTGTATGTTGGACACTGATACTTAAGATGGATTGTTGCTAAGGATAATCAGTTTTTGTATCTCCATCCCACTTTCAAAAAGGCCCCAGTGCTTTGAGTGGTTCAGAGTCCTTTACCATTCCCCCTCCTGCTTGCCTTGCAGTCATGAATACAGATAGTAACTTACTGCATAACTTCTGACATCTCATCCTCCTGTGTGGTCAGCTTCCACAAGGACAATTGGACCAGAAGCGCTCTGACATTATAAAGCTAAAGCAAGATGTTGTCTGGCATGAGGGCAAATCTGTTACCTAGCAAGCTGACGTCATAAAGCTAAAGCAAGATGTTGTCTGAAAGGAGGGCCACTCTGTTGCCTAGCAAGAAGCAGGATACATTTATCTTGGGAATGAAATGAGTAGCAGGGTAGACAGGATGCTCAAATGAGAACTAACCTTGTAAGATTAAATAAATTAGGGTAATTTTTTGAGACTTATAAATTTGTAGGAAGGTAAGTTTGAGCATTAGAGTCTCAACTTCACTATTGCTGAACTAGTAGGAATTGCCTAAAATGATAATGGTGAACATGCTATTCATAGCTTTTATAATCTCCATTAACTGTAGCATAACCCTTCCTCGCTCAACTGATCAGCTGACTTAATTGCTACTGGTGTACCATATCCTTAAGCAAATGAAGTGAGATGGGTATGCTGCCACTTGGCTTGCAAAAAGATCTCTTCATCTATATCCTAATGTACATGCTACAGTTGTTTAGAGAGTGATCCCAAATGAGGCATGGGATTCAGAGAAGTATGGGAGGGTAAAAACACAAATTAAGATTTGATTTTCTAACGTGCTGTTGATTTTCACAATTATACAGACTCCAGAGAATTAATCTGTTTCCCCTTTATAAAAATTACGATTGTTTGTACTTCTTATAGTAAATGTGCCAACAGTGGACTTTTCCATCTGCAGATTATACTGAATGACCAGCAGTGGCAGTGTTTCACAACAGAATGTCTCTGCATTGCCGAGACTGAAGGAAAGAAAAAAAGGCAGTCTTCCGGCATACAGCATCTTTTGACCAATTTAAACGGTAAGTAAATCTCATAATCATTCTTTTATTCAGTAAAAAGACTTTCACAGCATCTGATTGTCCTCAGTACCTTCCAGTGGGGGCCTGTGCATGTATATAATTTCTGTAAAAATGGAAGTAATATGGATCACATTGTGTTGGTCAAGATAGTTAATAAAAGACTGAATGCTTCTAAGGCTACTAAAGCCTGATTTAGATCCTGGTGCTGGCAATGTTCCAGTCAAGGAAATTGCTGCCTTTGCGGCTGAAATGCACTATCTCAATTTACAACGATAGTGTTACATTCTCACGGAAGGAAGCTCATTTAACGTCTTCCCCTGCACTCTGTATGTTGGACACTGATACTTAAGATGGATTGTTGGTAAGGATAATCAGTTTTTGTATCTCCATGCCACTTTCAAAAAGGCCCCAGTGCTTTGAGTGGTTCAGAGTCCTTTACCATTCCCCCTCCTGCTTACCTTGCAGTCATGAATACAGATAGTAACTTACTGCATAACTTCTGACATCTCGTCCTCATGTGTGGTCAGCTTCCACAAGGACAATTGGACCAAAGGCTCTCTGACATTATAAAGCTAAAGCAAGATGTTGTCTGGCATGAGGGCAAATCTGTTGCCTAGCAAGCTGACATCCTAAAGCTAAAGCAAGATGTTGTCTGAAGTGAGGGCCACTCTGTTGCCTAGCAAGCAGCAGGATACGTTTATCTTGGTAATGAAATGAGTAGCAGGGTAGACAGGATGTCCAAATTAGAACTAACCTTGTAAGATTAAAGAAATTAGGGCAGTTTTTTGAGACTTATAAATTTGTAGGAAGGTAAGTTTGAGCATTAGTCTCAACTTCACTATTGCTGAACTGGTAGGAATTGCCTAAAATGATAATGGTGAACATGCTATTCATAGCTTTTATAATTCCCATTAACTGTAGCATAACCCTTCCTCGCTCAACTGATCAGCTGGCTTAATTGCTACTGGTGTACCATATCCTTAAGCAAATGAAGTGAGATGGGGACGCTGCCACTTGGCTTGCGAAAAGATCTCTTTATCTATATCCTAATGTACATGCTACAGTTGTTTAGAGAGTGATCCCAAATGAGGCATGGGATTCAGAGCAGTATGGGAGGTTAAAAACACAAATTTAGATTTGATTTTCTAACGTGCTGTCGATTTTCACAATTATACAGACTCCAGAGATTTAATCTGTTTCCCCTTTATAAAAATTACGATTTTTTGTACTTCTTATAGTAAATGTGCTAACAGTGGACTTTTCCATCTGCAGATTATACTGAATGACCAGCAGTGGCAGAATGTCTCTGCATTGCCGAGACTGAAGGAAAGAAAAAAAGGCAGTCTTCCGGCATACAGCATCTTTTGACCAATTTAAACGGTAAGTAAATCTCACAATCATTCTTTTATTTATTAAAAAGACTTTCACAGCATCTGATTGTCCTCAGTACCTTCCAGTGGGGGCCTGTGCATGTATATAATTTCTGTAAAGATGGAAGTAATATGGATCACATTGTGTTGGTCAAGATAGTTAATAAAAGACTGAATGCTTCTAAGGCTACTAAAGCCTGATTTAGATCCTGGTGCTGGCAATGTTCCAGTCAAGGAAATTGCTGCCTTTGCGGCTGAAATGCACTATCTCAATTTACAACGATAGTGTTACATTCTCACGGAAGGAAGCTCATTTAACGTCTTCCCCTGCACTCTGTATGTTGGACACTGATACTTAAGATGGATTGTTGCTAAGGATAATCAGTTTTTGTATCTCCATCCCACTTTCAAAAATGCCCTATTGCTTTGAGTGGTTCAGAGTCCTATACCATTCCCCCTCCTGCTTGAATTACAGTCATGAATACAGATAGTAACTTACTGCATAACTTCTGACATCTCATCCTCCTGTGTGGTCAGCTTCCACAAGGACAATTGGACCAAAGGCTCTCTGACATTATAAAGCTAAAGCAAGATGTTGTCTGGCATGAGGGCAAATCTGTTGCCTAGCAAGCTGACGTCATAAAGCTAAAGCAAGATGTCTGAAAGGAGGGCCACTCTGTTGCCTAGCAAGAAGCAGGATACATTTATCTTGGGAATGAAATGAGTAGCAGGGTAGACAGGATGGTCAAATGAGAACTAACCTTGCAAGATTAAAGAAATTAGGATATTTTTTTTAAACTCATAAATTTGTAGGAAGGTAAGTCTGAGCATTAGAGTCTCAACTTCACTATTGCTGAACTGGTAGGAATTGCCTAAAATTATAATGGTGAAAATGCTATTCATAGCTTATATAATTCCAATTAACTGTAGCATAACGCTTCCTCGCTCAACTGATCAGCTGGCTTAATTGCTACTGGTGTACCATATCCTTAAGCAAATGAAGTGAGATGGGGACGCTGCCACTTGGCTTGCGAAAAGATCTCTTTATCTATATCCTAATGTACATGCTACAGTTGTTTAGAGAGTGATCCCAAATGAGGCATGGGATTCAGAGCAGTATGGGAGGTTAAAAACACAAATTTAGATTTGATTTTCTAACGTGCTGTCGATTTTCACAATTATACAGACTCCAGAGATTTAATCTGTTTCCCCTTTATAAAAATTACGATTTTTTTGTACTTCTTATAGTAAATGTGCTAACAGTGGACTTTTCCATCTGCAGATTATACTGAATGACCAGCAGTGGCAGTGTTTCACAACAGAATGTCTCTGCATTGCCGAGAATGAAGGAAAGAAAAAAAGGCAGTCTTCCGGCATACAGCATCTTTTGACCAATTTAAACGGTAAGTAAATCTCACAATCATTCTTTTATCTATTAAAAAGACTTTCACAGCATCTGATTGTCCTCAGTACCTTCCAGTGGGGGCCTGTGCATGTATATAATTTCTGTAAAGATGGAAGTAATATGGATCACATTGTGTTGGTCAAGATAGTTATTAAAAGACTGACTGCTTCTAAGGCTACTAAAGCCTGATTTAGATCCTGGTGCTGGCAATGTTCCAGTCAAGGAAATTGCTGCCTTTGCGGCTGGAATGCACTATCTCAATTTACAACGATAGTGTTACATTCTCACGGAAGGAAGCTCATTTAACGTCTTCCCCTGCACTCTGTATGTTGGACACTGATACTTAAGATGGATTGTTGGTAAGGATAATCAGTTTTTGTATCTCCATCCCACTTTCAAAAAGGCCCCAGTGCTTTGAGTGGTTCAGAGTCCTTTACCATTCCCCCTCCTGCTTGCCTTGCAGTCATGAATACAGATAGTAACTTACTGCATAACTTCTGACATCTCATCCTCCTGTGTGGTCAGCTTCCACAAGGACAATTGGACCAAAGGCTCTCTGACATTATAAAGCTAAAGCAAGATGTTGTCTGGCATGAGGGCAAATCTGTTACCTAGCAAGCTGACATCATAAAGCTAAAGCAAGATGTCTGAAAGGAGGGCCACTCTGTTGCCTAGCAAGAAGCAGGATACATTTATCTTGGGAATGAAATGAGTAGCAGGGTAGACAGGATGCTCAAATGAGAACTAACCTTGTAAGATTAAAGAAATTAGGGTAATTTTTTGAGACTTATAAATTTGTAGGAAGGTAAGTTTAAGCATTAGAGTCTCAACTTCACTATTGCTGAACTGGTAGGAATTGCCTAAAATGATAATGGTGAACATGCTATTCATAGCTTTTATAATTCCCATTAACTGTAGCATAACCCTTCCTCGCTCAACTGATCAGCTGGCTTAATTGCTACTGGTGTACCATATCCTTAAGCAAATGAAGTGAGATGGGGACGCTGCCACTTGGCTTGCGAAAAGATCTCTTTATCTATATCCTAATGTACATGCTACAGTTGTTTAGAGAGTGATCCCAAATGAGGCATGGGATTCAGAGAAGTATGGGAGGTTAAAAACACAAATTAAGATTTGATTTTCTAACGTGCTATTGATTTTCACAATTATACAGACTCCAGAGAATTAATCTGTTTCCCCTTTATAAAAATTACGATTGTTTGTACTTCTTATAGTAAATGTGCTAACAGTGGACTTTTCCATCTGCAGATTATACTGAATGACCAGCAGTGGCAGTGTTTCACAACAGAATGTCTCTGCATTGCCAAGACTGAAGGAAAGAAAAAAAGGCAGTCTTCCGGCATACAGCACCTTTTGACCAATTTAAACGGTAAGTAAATCTCACAATCATTCTTTTATTCAGTAAAAAGACTTTCACAGCATCTGATTGTCCTCAGTACCTTCCAGTGGGGGCCTGTGCATGTATATAATTTCTGTAAAAATGGAAGTAATATGGATCACATTGTGTTGGTCAAGATAGTTAATAAAAGACTGACTGCTTCTAAGGCTACTAAAGCCTGATTTAGATCCTGGTGCTGGCAATGTTCCAGTCAAGGAAATTGCTGCCTTTGCGGCTGAAATGCACTATCTCAATTTACAACGATAGTGTTACATTCTCACGGAAGGAAGCTCATTTAACGTCTTCCCCTGCACTCTGTATGTTGGACACTGATACTTAAGATGGATTGTTGGTAAGGATAATCAGTTTTTGTATCTCCATGCCACTTTCAAAAAGGCCCCAGTGCTTTGAGTGGTTCAGAGTCCTTTACCATTCCCCCTCCTGCTTACCTTGCAGTCATGAATACAGATAGTAACTTACTGCATAACTTCTGACATCTCGTCCTCATGTGTGGTCAGCTTCCACAAGGACAATTGGACCAAAGGCTCTCTGACATTATAAAGCTAAAGCAAGATGTTGTCTGGCATGAGGGCAAATCTGTTGCCTAGCAAGCTGACATCCTAAAGCTAAAGCAAGATGTTGTCTGAAGTGAGGGCCACTCTGTTGCCTAGCAAGCAGCAGGATACGTTTATCTTGGTAATGAAATGAGTAGCAGGGTAGACAGGATGTCCAAATTAGAACTAACCTTGTAAGATTAAAGAAATTAGGGCAGTTTTTTGAGACTTATAAATTTGTAGGAAGGTAAGTTTGAGCATTAGTCTCAACTTCACTATTGCTGAACTGGTAGGAATTGCCTAAAATGATAATGGTGAACATGCTATTCATAGCTTTTATAATTCCCATTAACTGTAGCATAACCCTTCCTCGCTCAACTGATCAGCTGGCTTAATTGCTACTGGTGTACCATATCCTTAAGCAAATGAAGTGAGATGGGGACGCTGCCACTTGGCTTGCGAAAAGATCTCTTTATCTATATCCTAATGTACATGCTACAGTTGTTTAGAGAGTGATCCCAAATGAGGCATGGGATTCAGAGCAGTATGGGAGGTTAAAAACACAAATTTAGATTTGATTTTCTAACGTGCTGTCGATTTTCACAATTATACAGACTCCAGAGATTTAATCTGTTTCCCCTTTATAAAAATTACGATTTTTTGTACTTCTTATAGTAAATGTGCTAACAGTGGACTTTTCCATCTGCAGATTATACTGAATGACCAGCAGTGGCAGTGTTTCACAACAGAATGTCTCTGCATTGCCGAGACTGAAGGAAAGAAAAAAAGGCAGTCTTCCGGCATACAGCATCTTTTGACCAATTTAAACGGTAAGTAAATCTCACAATCATTCTTTTATCCATTAAAAAGACTTTCACAGCATCTGATTGTCCTCAGTACCTTCCAGTGGGGGCCTGTGCATGTATATAATTTCTGTAAAGATGGGAGTAATATGGATCACATTGTGTTGGTCAAGATAGTTAATAAAAGACTGACTGCTTCTAAGGCTACTAAAGCCTGATTTAGATCCTGGTGCTGGCAATGTTCCAGTCAAGGAAATTGCTGCCTTTGCGGCTGGAATGCACTATCTCAATTTACAACGATAGTGTTACATTCTCACGGAAGGAAGCTCATTTAACGTCTTCCCCTGCACTCTGTATGTTGGACACTGATACTTAAGATGGATTGTTGGTAAGGATAATCAGTTTTTGTATCTCCATCCCACTTTCAAAAAGGCCCCAGTGCTTTGAGTGGTTCAGAGTCCTTTACCATTCCCCCTCCTGCTTGCCTTGCAGTCATGAATACAGATAGTAACTTACTGCATAACTTCTGACATCTCATCCTCCTGTGTGGTCAGCTTCCACAAGGACAATTGGACCAAAGGCTCTCTGACATTATAAAGCTAAAGCAAGATGTTGTCTGGCATGAGGGCAAATCTGTTGCCTAGCAAGCTGACATCCTAAAGCTAAAGCAAGATGTTGTCTGAAGTGAGGGCCACTCTGTTGCCTAGCAAGCAGCAGGATACGTTTATCTTGGTAATGAAATGAGTAGCAGGGTAGACAGGATGTCCAAATGAGAACTAACCTTGTAAGATTAAAGAAATTAGGGCAGTTTTTTGAGACTTATAAATTTGTAGGAAGGTAAGTTTGAGCATTAGAGTCTCAACTTCACTATTGCTGAACTGGTAGGAATTGCCTAAAATGATAATGGTGAACATGCTATTCATAGCTTTTATAATTCCCATTAACTGTAGCATAACCCTTCCTCGCTCAACTGATCAGCTGGCTTAATTGCTACTGGTGTACCATATCCTTAAGCAAATGAAGTGAGATGGGGACGCTGCTACTTGGCTTGCGAAAAGATCTCTCTATCTATATCCTAATGTACATGCTACAGTTGTTTAGAGAGTGATCCCAAATGAGGCATGGGATTCAGAGCAGTATGGGAGATTAAAAACACAAATTTAGATTTGATATTCGAACGTGCTGTCGATTTTCACAATTATACAGACTCCAGAGATTTAATCTGTTTCCCCTTTATAAAAATTACGATTTTTTGTACCTATTATAGTAAATGTGCTAACAGTGGACTTTTCCTTCTGCAGATTATACTGAATGACCAGCAGTGGCAGTGTTTCACAACAGAATGTCTCTGCATTGCCGAGACTGAAGGAAAGAAAAAAAGGCAGTCTTCCGGCATACAGCATCTTTTGACCAATTTAAACGGTAAGTAAATCTCACAATCATTCTTTTATTCAGTAAAAAGACTTTCACAGCATCTGATTGTCCTCCGTACCTTCCAGTGGGGGCCTGTGCATGTATGTAATTTCTGCAAAGATGGAAGTAATATGGATCACATTGTGTTGGTCAAGATAGTTAATAAAAGACTGAATGCTTCTAAGGCTACTAAAGCCTGATTTAGATCCTGGTGCTGGCAATGTTCCAGTCAAGGAAATTGCTGCCTTTGCGGCTGGAATGCACTATCTCAATTTACAACGATAGTGTTACATTCTCACGGAAGGAAGCTCATTTAACGTCTTCCCCTGCACTCTGTATGTTGGACACTGATACTTAAGATGGATTGTTGGTAAGGATAATCAGTTTTTGTATCTCCATCCCACTTTCAAAATGGCCCCAGTGCTTTGAGTGGTTCAGAGTCCTTTACCATTCCCCCTCCTGCTTGCCTTGCAGTCATGAATACAGATAGTAACTTACTGCATAACTTCTGACATCTCATCCTCCTGTGTGGTCAGCTTCCACAAGGACAATTGGAATAAAGGCTCTCTGACATTATAAAGCTAAAGCAAGATGTTGTCTGGCATGAGGGCAAATCTGTTGCCTAGCAAGCTGACGTCATAAAGCTAAAGCAAGATGTTGTCTGAAGTGAGGGCCACTCTGTTGCCTAGCAAGCAGCAGGATACATTTATCTTGGTAATGAAATGAGTAGCAGGGTAGACAGGATGCTCAAATGAGAACTAACCTTGTAAGATTAAAGAAATTAGGGTAATTTTTTGAGACTTATACATTTGTAGGAAGGTAAGTTTAAGCATTAGAGTCTCAACTTCACTATTGCTGAACTGGTAGGAATTGCCTAAAATGATAATGGTGAACATGCTATTCATAGCTTTTATAATTCCCATTAACTGTAGCATAACCCTTCCTCGCTCAACTGATCAGCTGGCTTAATTGCTACTGGTGTACCATATCCTTAAGCAAATGAAGTGAGATGGGGACGCTGACACTTGGCTTGCGAAAAGATCTCTTTATCTATATCCTAATGTACATGCTACAGTTGTTTAGAGAGTGATCCCAAATGAGGCATGGGATTCAGAGAAGTATGGGAGGTTAAAAACACAAATTAAGATTTGATTTTCTAACGTGCTATTGATTTTCACAATTATACAGACTCCAGAGAATTAATCTGTTTCCCCTTTATAAAAATTACGATTGTTTGTACTTCTTATAGTAAATGTGCTAACAGTGGACTTTTCCATCTGCAGATTATACTGAATGACCAGCAGTGGCAGTGTTTCACAACAGAATGTCTCTGCATTGCCAAGACTGAAGGAAAGAAAAAAAGGCAGTCTTCCGGCATACAGCACCTTTTGACCAATTTAAACGGTAAGTAAATCTCACAATCATTCTTTTATTCAGTAAAAAGACTTTCACAGCATCTGATTGTCCTCAGTACCTTCCAGTGGGGGCCTGTGCATGTATATAATTTCTGTAAAAATGGAAGTAATATGGATCACATTGTGTTGGTCAAGATAGTTAATAAAAGACTGACTGCTTCTAAGGCTACTAAAGCCTGATTTAGATCCTGGTGCTGGCAATGTTCCAGTCAAGGAAATTGCTGCCTTTGCGGCTGAAATGCACTATCTCAATTTACAACGATAGTGTTACATTCTCACGGAAGGAAGCTCATTTAACGTCTTCCCCTGCACTCTGTATGTTGGACACTGATACTTAAGATGGATTGTTGGTAAGGATAATCAGTTTTTGTATCTCCATGCCACTTTCAAAAAGGCCCCAGTGCTTTGAGTGGTTCAGAGTCCTTTACCATTCCCCCTCCTGCTTACCTTGCAGTCATGAATACAGATAGTAACTTACTGCATAACTTCTGACATCTCGTCCTCATGTGTGGTCAGCTTCCACAAGGACAATTGGACCAAAGGCTCTCTGACATTATAAAGCTAAAGCAAGATGTTGTCTGGCATGAGGGCAAATCTGTTGCCTAGCAAGCTGACATCCTAAAGCTAAAGCAAGATGTTGTCTGAAGTGAGGGCCACTCTGTTGCCTAGCAAGCAGCAGGATACGTTTATCTTGGTAATGAAATGAGTAGCAGGGTAGACAGGATGTCCAAATGAGAACTAACCTTGTAAGATTAAAGAAATTAGGGCAGTTTTTTGAGACTTATAAATTTGTAGGAAGGTAAGTTTGAGCATTAGTCTCAACTTCACTATTGCTGAACTGGTAGGAATTGCCTAAAATGATAATGGTGAACATGCTATTCATAGCTTTTATAATTCCCATTAACTGTAGCATAACCCTTCCTCGCTCAACTGATCAGCTGGCTTAATTGCTACTGGTGTACCATATCCTTAAGCAAATGAAGTGAGATGGGGACGCTGCCACTTGGCTTGCGAAAAGATCTCTTTATCTATATCCTAATGTACATGCTACAGTTGTTTAGAGAGTGATCCCAAATGAGGCATGGGATTCAGAGCAGTATGGGAGGTTAAAAACACAAATTTAGATTTGATTTTCTAACGTGCTGTCGATTTTCACAATTATACAGACTCCAGAGATTTAATCTGTTTCCCCTTTATAAAAATTACGATTTTTTGTACTTCTTATAGTAAATGTGCTAACAGTGGACTTTTCCATCTGCAGATTATACTGAATGACCAGCAGTGGCAGTGTTTCACAACAGAATGTCTCTGCATTGCCGAGACTGAAGGAAAGAAAAAAAGGCAGTCTTCCGGCATACAGCATCTTTTGACCAATTTAAACGGTAAGTAAATCTCACAATCATTCTTTTATCCATTAAAAAGACTTTCACAGCATCTGATTGTCCTCAGTACCTTCCAGTGGGGGCCTGTGCATGTATATAATTTCTGTAAAGATGGGAGTAATATGGATCACATTGTGTTGGTCAAGATAGTTAATAAAAGACTGACTGCTTCTAAGGCTACTAAAGCCTGATTTAGATCCTGGTGCTGGCAATGTTCCAGTCAAGGAAATTGCTGCCTTTGCGGCTGGAATGCACTATCTCAATTTACAACGATAGTGTTACATTCTCACGGAAGGAAGCTCATTTAACGTCTTCCCCTGCACTCTGTATGTTGGACACTGATACTTAAGATGGATTGTTGGTAAGGATAATCAGTTTTTGTATCTCCATCCCACTTTCAAAAAGGCCCCAGTGCTTTGAGTGGTTCAGAGTCCTTTACCATTCCCCCTCCTGCTTGCCTTGCAGTCATGAATACAGATAGTAACTTACTGCATAACTTCTGACATCTCATCCTCCTATGTGGTCAGCTTCCACAAGGACAATTGGACCAAAGGCTCTCTGACATTATAAAGCTAAAGCAAGATGTTGTCTGGCATGAGGGCAAATCTGTTGCCTAGCAAGCTGACATCCTAAAGCTAAAGCAAGATGTTGTCTGAAGTGAGGGCCACTCTGTTGCCTAGCAAGCAGCAGGATACGTTTATCTTGGTAATGAAATGAGTAGCAGGGTAGACAGGATGTCCAAATGAGAACTAACCTTGTAAGATTAAAGAAATTAGGGCAGTTTTTTGAGACTTATAAATTTGTAGGAAGGTAAGTTTGAGCATTAGAGTCTCAACTTCACTATTGCTGAACTGGTAGGAATTGCCTAAAATGATAATGGTGAACATGCTATTCATAGCTTTTATAATTCCCATTAACTGTAGCATAACCCTTCCTCGCTCAACTGATCAGCTGGCTTAATTGCTACTGGTGTACCATATCCTTAAGCAAATGAAGTGAGATGGGGACGCTGCTACTTGGCTTGCGAAAAGATCTCTCTATCTATATCCTAATGTACATGCTACAGTTGTTTAGAGAGTGATCCCAAATGAGGCATGGGATTCAGAGCAGTATGGGAGATTAAAAACACAAATTTAGATTTGATATTCGAACGTGCTGTCGATTTTCACAATTATACAGACTCCAGAGATTTAATCTGTTTCCCCTTTATAAAAATTACGATTTTTTGTACCTATTATAGTAAATGTGCTAACAGTGGACTTTTCCTTCTGCAGATTATACTGAATGACCAGCAGTGGCAGTGTTTCACAACAGAATGTCTCTGCATTGCCGAGACTGAAGGAAAGAAAAAAAGGCAGTCTTCCGGCATACAGCATCTTTTGACCAATTTAAACGGTAAGTAAATCTCACAATCATTCTTTTATTTATTAAAAAGACTTTCACAGCATCTGATTGTCCTCAGTACCTTCCAGTGGGGGCCTGTGCATGTATATAATTTCTGTAAAGATGGGAGTAATATGGATCACATTGTGTTGGTCAAGATAGTTAATAAAAGACTGACTGCTTCTAAGGCTACTAAAGCCTGATTTAGATCCTGGTGCTGGCAATGTTCCAGTCAAGGAAATTGCTGCCTTTGCGGCTGGAATGCACTATCTCAATTTACAACGATAGTGTTACATTCTCACGGAAGGAAGCTCATTTAACGTCTTCCCCTGCACTCTGTATGTTGGACACTGATACTTAAGATGGATTGTTGGTAAGGATAATCAGTTTTTGTATCTCCATCCCACTTTCAAAATGGCCCCAGTGCTTTGAGTGGTTCAGAGTCCTTTACCATTCCCCCTCCTGCTTGCCTTGCAGTCATGAATACAGATAGTAACTTACTGCATAACTTCTGACATCTCATCCTCCTGTGTGGTCAGCTTCCACAAGGACAATTGGAATAAAGGCTCTCTGACATTATAAAGCTAAAGCAAGATGTTGTCTGGCATGAGGGCAAATCTGTTGCCTAGCAAGCTGACGTCATAAAGCTAAAGCAAGATGTTGTCTGAAGTGAGGGCCACTCTGTTGCCTAGCAAGCAGCAGGATACATTTATCTTGGTAATGAAATGAGTAGCAGGGTAGACAGGATGCTCAAATGAGAACTAACCTTGTAAGATTAAAGAAATTAGGGTAATTTTTTGAGACTTATAAATTTGTAGGAAGGTAAGTTTAAGCATTAGAGTCTCAACTTCACTATTGCTGAACTGGTAGGAATTGCCTAAAATGATAATGGTGAACATGCTATTCATAGCTTTTATAATTCCCATTAACTGTAGCATAACCCTTCCTCACTCAACTGATCAGCTGGCTTAATTGCTACTGGTGTACCATATCCTTAAGCAAATGAAGTGAGATGGGGACGCTGCCACTTGGCTTGCGAAAAGATCTCTTTATCTATATCCTAATGTACATGCTACAGTTGTTTAGAGAGTGATCCCAAATGAGGCATGGGATTCAGAGCAGTATGGGAGGTTAAAAACACAAATTTAGATTTGATTTTCGAACGTGCTGTCGATTTTCACAATTATACTGACTCCAGAGATTTAATCTGTTTCCCCTTTATAAAAATTACGATTTTTTGTACCTATTATAGTAAATGTGCTAACAGTGGACTTTTCCTTCTGCAGATTATACTGAATGACCAGCAGTGGCAGTGTTTCACAACAGAATGTCTCTGCATTGCCGAGACTGAAGGAAAGAAAAAAAGGCAGTCTTCCGGCATACAGCATCTTTTGACCAATTTAAACGGTAAGTAAATCTCACAATCATTCTTTTATTCAGTAAAAAGACTTTCACAGCATCTGATTGTCCTCCGTACCTTCCAGTGGGGGCCTGTGCATGTATGTAATTTCTGCAAAGATGGAAGTAATATGGATCACATTGTGTTGGTCAAGATAGTTAATAAAAGACTGAATGCTTCTAAGGCTACTAAAGCCTGATTTAGATCCTGGTGCTGGCAATGTTCCAGTCAAGGAAATTGCTGCCTTTGCGGCTGAAATGCACTATCTCAATTTACAACGATAGTGTTACATTCTCACGGAAGGAAGCTCATTTAACGTCTTCCCCTGCACTCTGTATGTTGGACACTGATACTTAAGATGGATTGTTGGTAAGGATAATCAGTTTTTGTATCTCCATCCCACTTTCAAAAAGGCCCCAGTGCTTTGAGTGGTTCAGAGTCCTTTACCATTCCCCCTCCTGCTTGCCTTGCAGTCATGAATACAGATAGTAACTTACTGCATAACTTCTGACATCTCATCCTCCTGTGTGGTCAGCTTCCACAAGGACAATTGGACCAGAGGCGCTCTGACATTATAAAGCTAAAGCAAGATGTTGTCTGGCATGAGGGCAAATCTGTTACCTAGCAAGCTGACGTCATAAAGCTAAAGCAAGATGTTGTCTGAAAGGAGGGCCGCTCTGTTGCCTAGCAAGAAGCAGGATACATTTATCTTGGGAATGAAATGAGTAGCAGGGTAGACAGGAATGCTCAAATGAGAACTAACCTTGTAAGATTAAAGAAATTAGGGTAATTTTTTGAGACTTATAAATTTGTAGGAAGGTAAGTTTGAGCATTAGAGACTCAACTTCACTATTGCTGAACTGGTAGGAATTGCCTAAAATAATAATGGTGAACATGCTATTCATAGCTTTTATAATTCCCATTAACTGTAGCATAACCCTTCCTCGCTCAACTGATCAGCTGGCTTAATTGCTACTGGTGTACCATATCCTTAAGCAAATGAAGTGAGATGGGGACGCTGCCACTTGGCTTGCGAAAAGATCTCTTTATCTATATCCTAATGTACATGCTACAGTTGTTTAGAGAGTGATCCCAAATGAGGCATGGGATTCAGAGCAGTATGGGAGGTTAAAAACACAAATTTAGATTTGATTTTCTAACGTGCTGTCGATTTTCACAATTATACAGACTCCAGAGATTTAATCTGTTTCCCCTTTATAAAAATTACGATTTTTTGTACTTCTTATAGTAAATGTGCTAACAGTGGACTTTTCCATCTGCAGATTATACTGAATGACCAGCAGTGGCAGTGTTTCACAACAGAATGTCTCTGCATTGCCGAGACTGAAGGAAAGAAAAAAAGGCAGTCTTCCGGCATACAGCATCTTTTGACCAATTTAAACGGTAAGTAAATCTCACAATCATTCTTTTATTCAGTAAAAAGACTTTCACAGCATCTGATTGTCCTCCGTACCTTCCAGTGGGGGCCTGTGCATGTATGTAATTTCTGCAAAGATGGAAGTAATATGGATCACATTGTGTTGGTCAAGATAGTTAATAAAAGACTGAATGCTTCTAAGGCTACTAAAGCCTGATTTAGATCCTGGTGCTGGCAATGTTCCAGTCAAGGAAATTGCTGCCTTTGCGGCTGAAATGCACTATCTCAATTTACAACGATAGTGTTACATTCTCACGGAAGGAAGCTCATTTAACGTCTTCCCCTGCACTCTGTATGTTGGACACTGATACTTAAGATGGATTGTTGGTAAGGATAATCAGTTTTTGTATCTCCATCCCACTTTCAAAAAGGCCCCAGTGCTTTGAGTGGTTCAGAGTCCTTTACCATTCCCCCTCCTGCTTGCCTTGCAGTCATGAATACAGATAGTAACTTACTGCATAACTTCTGACATCTCATCCTCCTGTGTGGTCAGCTTCCACAAGGACAATTGGACCAGAGGCGCTCTGACATTATAAAGCTAAAGCAAGATGTTGTCTGGCATGAGGGCAAATCTGTTACCTAGCAAGCTGACGTCATAAAGCTAAAGCAAGATGTTGTCTGAAAGGAGGGCCGCTCTGTTGCCTAGCAAGAAGCAGGATACATTTATCTTGGGAATGAAATGAGTAGCAGGGTAGACAGGAATGCTCAAATGAGAACTAACCTTGTAAGATTAAAGAAATTAGGGTAATTTTTTGAGACTTATAAATTTGTAGGAAGGTAAGTTTGAGCATTAGAGACTCAACTTCACTATTGCTGAACTGGTAGGAATTGCCTAAAATAATAATGGTGAACATGCTATTCATAGCTTTTATAATTCCCATTAACTGTAGCATAACCCTTCCTCGCTCAACTGATCAGCTGGCTTAATTGCTACTGGTGTACCATATCCTTAAGCAAATGAAGTGAGATGGGGACGCTGCCACTTGGCTTGCGAAAAGATCTCTTTATCTATATCCTAATGTACATGCTACAGTTGTTTAGAGAGTGATCCCAAATGAGGCATGGGATTCAGAGCAGTATGGGAGGTTAAAAACACAAATTTAGATTTGATTTTCTAACGTGCTGTCGATTTTCACAATTATACAGACTCCAGAGATTTAATCTGTTTCCCCTTTATAAAAATTACGATTTTTTGTACTTCTTATAGTAAATGTGCTAACAGTGGACTTTTCCATCTGCAGATTATACTGAATGACCAGCAGTGGCAGTGTTTCACAACAGAATGTCTCTGCATTGCCGAGACTGAAGGAAAGAAAAAAAGGCAGTCTTCCGGCATACAGCATCTTTTGACCAATTTAAACGGTAAGTAAATCTCACAATCATTCTTTTATTCAGTAAAAAGACTTTCACAGCATCTGATTGTCCTCCGTACCTTCCAGTGGGGGCCTGTGCATGTATGTAATTTCTGCAAAGATGGAAGTAATATGGATCACATTGTGTTGGTCAAGATAGTTAATAAAAGACTGAATGCTTCTAAGGCTACTAAAGCCTGATTTAGATCCTGGTGCTGGCAATGTTCCAGTCAAGGAAATTGCTGCCTTTGCGGCTGGAATGCACTATCTCAATTTACAACGATAGTGTTACATTCTCACGGAAGGAAGCTCATTTAACGTCTTCCCCTGCACTCTGTATGTTGGACACTGATACTTAAGATGGATTGTTGGTAAGGATAATCAGTTTTTGTATCTCCATCCCACTTTCAAAATGGCCCCAGTGCTTTGAGTGGTTCAGAGTCCTTTACCATTCCCCCTCCTGCTTGCCTTGCAGTCATGAATACAGATAGTAACTTACTGCATAACTTCTGACATCTCATCCTCCTGTGTGGTCAGCTTCCACAAGGACAATTGGAATAAAGGCTCTCTGACATTATAAAGCTAAAGCAAGATGTTGTCTGGCATGAGGGCAAATCTGTTGCCTAGCAAGCTGACGTCATAAAGCTAAAGCAAGATGTTGTCTGAAGTGAGGGCCACTCTGTTGCCTAGCAAGCAGCAGGATACATTTATCTTGGTAATGAAATGAGTAGCAGGGTAGACAGGATGCTCAAATGAGAACTAACCTTGTAAGATTAAAGAAATTAGGGTAATTTTTTGAGACTTATAAATTTGTAGGAAGGTAAGTTTAAGCATTAGAGTCTCAACTTCACTATTGCTGAACTGGTAGGAATTGCCTAAAATGATAATGGTGAACATGCTATTCATAGCTTTTATAATTCCCATTAACTGTAGCATAACCCTTCCTCACTCAACTGATCAGCTGGCTTAATTGCTACTGGTGTACCATATCCTTAAGCAAATGAAGTGAGATGGGGACGCTGCCACTTGGCTTGCGAAAAGATCTCTTTATCTATATCCTAATGTACATGCTACAGTTGTTTAGAGAGTGATCCCAAATGAGGCATGGGATTCAGAGCAGTATGGGAGGTTAAAAACACAAATTTAGATTTGATTTTCGAACGTGCTGTCGATTTTCACAATTATACTGACTCCAGAGATTTAATCTGTTTCCCCTTTATAAAAATTACGATTTTTTGTACCTATTATAGTAAATGTGCTAACAGTGGACTTTTCCTTCTGCAGATTATACTGAATGACCAGCAGTGGCAGTGTTTCACAACAGAATGTCTCTGCATTGCCGAGACTGAAGGAAAGAAAAAAAGGCAGTCTTCCGGCATACAGCATCTTTTGACCAATTTAAACGGTAAGTAAATCTCACAATCATTCTTTTATTCAGTAAAAAGACTTTCACAGCATCTGATTGTCCTCCGTACCTTCCAGTGGGGGCCTGTGCATGTATGTAATTTCTGCAAAGATGGAAGTAATATGGATCACATTGTGTTGGTCAAGATAGTTAATAAAAGACTGAATGCTTCTAAGGCTACTAAAGCCTGATTTAGATCCTGGTGCTGGCAATGTTCCAGTCAAGGAAATTGCTGCCTTTGCGGCTGAAATGCACTATCTCAATTTACAACGATAGTGTTACATTCTCACGGAAGGAAGCTCATTTAACGTCTTCCCCTGCACTCTGTATGTTGGACACTGATACTTAAGATGGATTGTTGGTAAGGATAATCAGTTTTTGTATCTCCATCCCACTTTCAAAAAGGCCCCAGTGCTTTGAGTGGTTCAGAGTCCTTTACCATTCCCCCTCCTGCTTGCCTTGCAGTCATGAATACAGATAGTAACTTACTGCATAACTTCTGACATCTCATCCTCCTGTGTGGTCAGCTTCCACAAGGACAATTGGACCAGAGGCGCTCTGACATTATAAAGCTAAAGCAAGATGTTGTCTGGCATGAGGGCAAATCTGTTACCTAGCAAGCTGACGTCATAAAGCTAAAGCAAGATGTTGTCTGAAAGGAGGGCCACTCTGTTGCCTAGCAAGAAGCAGGATACATTTATCTTGGGAATGAAATGAGTAGCAGGGTAGACAGGAATGCTCAAATGAGAACTAACCTTGTAAGATTAAAGAAATTAGGGTAATTTTTTGAGACTTATAAATTTGTAGGAAGGTAAGTTTGAGCATTAGAGACTCAACTTCACTATTGCTGAACTGGTAGGAATTGCCTAAAATAATAATGGTGAACATGCTATTCATAGCTTTTATAATTCCCATTAACTGTAGCATAACCCTTCCTCGCTCAACTGATCAGCTGGCTTAATTGCTACTGGTGTACCATATCCTTAAGCAAATGAAGTGAGATGGGGACGCTGCCACTTGGCTTGCGAAAAGATCTCTTTATCTATATCCTAATGTACATGCTACAGTTGTTTAGAGAGTGATCCCAAATGAGGCATGGGATTCAGAGCAGTATGGGAGGTTAAAAACACAAATTTAGATTTGATTTTCTAACGTGCTGTCGATTTTCACAATTATACAGACTCCAGAGATTTAATCTGTTTCCCCTTTATAAAAATTACGATTTTTTGTACTTCTTATAGTAAATGTGCTAACAGTGGACTTTTCCATCTGCAGATTATACTGAATGACCAGCAGTGGCAGTGTTTCACAACAGAATGTCTCTGCATTGCCGAGACTGAAGGAAAGAAAAAAAGGCAGTCTTCCGGCATACAGCATCTTTTGACCAATTTAAACGGTAAGTAAATCTCACAATCATTCTTTTATTCAGTAAAAAGACTTTCACAGCATCTGATTGTCCTCCGTACCTTCCAGTGGGGGCCTGTGCATGTATGTAATTTCTGCAAAGATGGAAGTAATATGGATCACATTGTGTTGGTCAAGATAGTTAATAAAAGACTGAATGCTTCTAAGGCTACTAAAGCCTGATTTAGATCCTGGTGCTGGCAATGTTCCAGTCAAGGAAATTGCTGCCTTTGCGGCTGGAATGCACTATCTCAATTTACAACGATAGTGTTACATTCTCACGGAAGGAAGCTCATTTAACGTCTTCCCCTGCACTCTGTATGTTGGACACTGATACTTAAGATGGATTGTTGGTAAGGATAATCAGTTTTTGTATCTCCATCCCACTTTCAAAATGGCCCCAGTGCTTTGAGTGGTTCAGAGTCCTTTACCATTCCCCCTCCTGCTTGCCTTGCAGTCATGAATACAGATAGTAACTTACTGCATAACTTCTGACATCTCATCCTCCTGTGTGGTCAGCTTCCACAAGGACAATTGGAATAAAGGCTCTCTGACATTATAAAGCTGAAGCAAGATGTTGTCTGGCATGAGGGCAAATCTGTTGCCTAGCAAGCTGACGTCATAAAGCTAAAGCAAGATGTTGTCTGAAGTGAGGGCCACTCTGTTGCCTAGCAAGCAGCAGGATACATTTATCTTGGTAATGAAATGAGTAGCAGGGTAGACAGGATGCTCAAATGAGAACTAACCTTGTAAGATTAAAGAAATTAGGGTAATTTTTTGAGACTTATAAATTTGTAGGAAGGTAAGTTTAAGCATTAGAGTCTCAACTTCACTATTGCTGAACTGGTAGGAATTGCCTAAAATGATAATGGTGAACATGCTATTCATAGCTTTTATAATTCCCATTAACTGTAGCATAACCCTTCCTCACTCAACTGATCAGCTGGCTTAATTGCTACTGGTGTACCATATCCTTAAGCAAATGAAGTGAGATGGGGACGCTGCCACTTGGCTTGCGAAAAGATCTCTTTATCTATATCCTAATGTACATGCTACAGTTGTTTAGAGAGTGATCCCAAATGAGGCAT
The DNA here is from genome assembly GCF_964263255.1 of Lissotriton vulgaris. Taxonomy (NCBI): domain Eukaryota; kingdom Metazoa; phylum Chordata; class Amphibia; order Caudata; family Salamandridae; genus Lissotriton; species Lissotriton vulgaris. The sequence continues at coordinate 1,084,198,899 of NC_141694.1, read as the reverse complement.
GGGATTCAGAGCAGTATGGGAGGTTAAAAACACAAATTTAGATTTGATTTTCGAACGTGCTGTCGATTTTCACAATTATACTGACTCCAGAGATTTAATCTGTTTCCCCTTTATAAAAATTACGATTTTTTGTACCTATTATAGTAAATGTGCTAACAGTGGACTTTTCCTTCTGCAGATTATACTGAATGACCAGCAGTGGCAGTGTTTCACAACAGAATGTCTCTGCATTGCCGAGACTGAAGGAAAGAAAAAAAGGCAGTCTTCCGGCATACAGCATCTTTTGACCAATTTAAACGGTAAGTAAATCTCACAATCATTCTTTTATTCAGTAAAAAGACTTTCACAGCATCTGATTGTCCTCCGTACCTTCCAGTGGGGGCCTGTGCATGTATGTAATTTCTGCAAAGATGGAAGTAATATGGATCACATTGTGTTGGTCAAGATAGTTAATAAAAGACTGAATGCTTCTAAGGCTACTAAAGCCTGATTTAGATCCTGGTGCTGGCAATGTTCCAGTCAAGGAAATTGCTGCCTTTGCGGCTGAAATGCACTATCTCAATTTACAACGATAGTGTTACATTCTCACGGAAGGAAGCTCATTTAACGTCTTCCCCTGCACTCTGTATGTTGGACACTGATACTTAAGATGGATTGTTGGTAAGGATAATCAGTTTTTGTATCTCCATCCCACTTTCAAAAAGGCCCCAGTGCTTTGAGTGGTTCAGAGTCCTTTACCATTCCCCCTCCTGCTTGCCTTGCAGTCATGAATACAGATAGTAACTTACTGCATAACTTCTGACATCTCATCCTCCTGTGTGGTCAGCTTCCACAAGGACAATTGGACCAGAGGCGCTCTGACATTATAAAGCTAAAGCAAGATGTTGTCTGGCATGAGGGCAAATCTGTTACCTAGCAAGCTGACGTCATAAAGCTAAAGCAAGATGTTGTCTGAAAGGAGGGCCACTCTGTTGCCTAGCAAGAAGCAGGATACATTTATCTTGGGAATGAAATGAGTAGCAGGGTAGACAGGAATGCTCAAATGAGAACTAACCTTGTAAGATTAAAGAAATTAGGGTAATTTTTTGAGACTTATAAATTTGTAGGAAGGTAAGTTTGAGCATTAGAGTCTCAACTTCACTATTGCTGAACTGGTAGGAAGTGCCTAAAATAATAATGGTGAACATGCTATTCATAGCTTTTATAATTCCCATTAACTGTAGCATAACCCTTCCTCGCTCAACTGATCAGCTGGCTTAATTGCTACTGGTGTACCATATCCTTAAGCAAATGAAGTGAGATGGGGACGCTGCCACTTGGCTTGCGAAAAGATCTCTTTATCTATATCCTAATGTACATGCTACAGTTGTTTAGAGAGTGATCCCAAATGAGGCATGGGATTCAGAGCAGTATGGGAGGTTAAAAACACAAATTTAGATTTGATTTTCGAACGTGCTGTCGATTTTCACAATTATACTGACTCCAGAGATTTAATCTGTTTCCCCTTTATAAAAATTACGATTTTTTGTACCTATTATAGTAAATGTGCTAACAGTGGACTTTTCCTTCTGCAGATTATACTGAATGACCAGCAGTGGCAGTGTTTCACAACAGAATGTCTCTGCATTGCCGAGACTGAAGGAAAGAAAAAAAGGCAGTCTTCCGGCATACAGCATCTTTTGACCAATTTAAACGGTAAGTAAATCTCACAATCATTCTTTTATTCAGTAAAAAGACTTTCACAGCATCTGATTGTCCTCCGTACCTTCCAGTGGGGGCCTGTGCATGTATGTAATTTCTGCAAAGATGGAAGTAATATGGATCACATTGTGTTGGTCAAGATAGTTAATAAAAGACTGAATGCTTCTAAGGCTACTAAAGCCTGATTTAGATCCTGGTGCTGGCAATGTTCCAGTCAAGGAAATTGCTGCCTTTGCGGCTGAAATGCACTATCTCAATTTACAACGATAGTGTTACATTCTCACGGAAGGAAGCTCATTTAACGTCTTCCCCTGCACTCTGTATGTTGGACACTGATACTTAAGATGGATTGTTGGTAAGGATAATCAGTTTTTGTATCTCCATCCCACTTTCAAAAAGGCCCCAGTGCTTTGAGTGGTTCAGAGTCCTTTACCATTCCCCCTCCTGCTTGCCTTGCAGTCATGAATACAGATAGTAACTTACTGCATAACTTCTGACATCTCATCCTCCTGTGTGGTCAGCTTCCACAAGGACAATTGGACCAGAGGCGCTCTGACATTATAAAGCTAAAGCAAGATGTTGTCTGGCATGAGGGCAAATCTGTTACCTAGCAAGCTGACGTCATAAAGCTAAAGCAAGATGTTGTCTGAAAGGAGGGCCACTCTGTTGCCTAGCAAGAAGCAGGATACATTTATCTTGGGAATGAAATGAGTAGCAGGGTAGACAGGAATGCTCAAATGAGAACTAACCTTGTAAGATTAAAGAAATTAGGGTAATTTTTTGAGACTTATAAATTTGTAGGAAGGTAAGTTTGAGCATTAGAGACTCAACTTCACTATTGCTGAACTGGTAGGAATTGCCTAAAATAATAATGGTGAACATGCTATTCATAGCTTTTATAATTCCCATTAACTGTAGCATAACCCTTCCTCGCTCAACTGATCAGCTGGCTTAATTGCTACTGGTGTACCATATCCTTAAGCAAATGAAGTGAGATGGGGACGCTGCCACTTGGCTTGCGAAAAGATCTCTTTATCTATATCCTAATGTACATGCTACAGTTGTTTAGAGAGTGATCCCAAATGAGGCATGGGATTCAGAGCAGTATGGGAGGTTAAAAACACAAATTTAGATTTGATTTTCTAACGTGCTGTCGATTTTCACAATTATACAGACTCCAGAGATTTAATCTGTTTCCCCTTTATAAAAATTACGATTTTTTGTACTTCTTATAGTAAATGTGCTAACAGTGGACTTTTCCATCTGCAGATTATACTGAATGACCAGCAGTGGCAGTGTTTCACAACAGAATGTCTCTGCATTGCCGAGACTGAAGGAAAGAAAAAAAGGCAGTCTTCCGGCATACAGCATCTTTTGACCAATTTAAACGGTAAGTAAATCTCACAATCATTCTTTTATTCAGTAAAAAGACTTTCACAGCATCTGATTGTCCTCCGTACCTTCCAGTGGGGGCCTGTGCATGTATGTAATTTCTGCAAAGATGGAAGTAATATGGATCACATTGTGTTGGTCAAGATAGTTAATAAAAGACTGAATGCTTCTAAGGCTACTAAAGCCTGATTTAGATCCTGGTGCTGGCAATGTTCCAGTCAAGGAAATTGCTGCCTTTGCGGCTGGAATGCACTATCTCAATTTACAACGATAGTGTTACATTCTCACGGAAGGAAGCTCATTTAACGTCTTCCCCTGCACTCTGTATGTTGGACACTGATACTTAAGATGGATTGTTGGTAAGGATAATCAGTTTTTGTATCTCCATCCCACTTTCAAAATGGCCCCAGTGCTTTGAGTGGTTCAGAGTCCTTTACCATTCCCCCTCCTGCTTGCCTTGCAGTCATGAATACAGATAGTAACTTACTGCATAACTTCTGACATCTCATCCTCCTGTGTGGTCAGCTTCCACAAGGACAATTGGAATAAAGGCTCTCTGACATTATAAAGCTAAAGCAAGATGTTGTCTGGCATGAGGGCAAATCTGTTGCCTAGCAAGCTGACGTCATAAAGCTAAAGCAAGATGTTGTCTGAAGTGAGGGCCACTCTGTTGCCTAGCAAGCAGCAGGATACATTTATCTTGGTAATGAAATGAGTAGCAGGGTAGACAGGATGCTCAAATGAGAACTAACCTTGTAAGATTAAAGAAATTAGGGTAATTTTTTGAGACTTATAAATTTGTAGGAAGGTAAGTTTAAGCATTAGAGTCTCAACTTCACTATTGCTGAACTGGTAGGAATTGCCTAAAATGATAATGGTGAACATGCTATTCATAGCTTTTATAATTCCCATTAACTGTAGCATAACCCTTCCTCACTCAACTGATCAGCTGGCTTAATTGCTACTGGTGTACCATATCCTTAAGCAAATGAAGTGAGATGGGGACGCTGCCACTTGGCTTGCGAAAAGATCTCTTTATCTATATCCTAATGTACATGCTACAGTTGTTTAGAGAGTGATCCCAAATGAGGCATGGGATTCAGAGCAGTATGGGAGGTTAAAAACACAAATTTAGATTTGATTTTCGAACGTGCTGTCGATTTTCACAATTATACTGACTCCAGAGATTTAATCTGTTTCCCCTTTATAAAAATTACGATTTTTTGTACCTATTATAGTAAATGTGCTAACAGTGGACTTTTCCTTCTGCAGATTATACTGAATGACCAGCAGTGGCAGTGTTTCACAACAGAATGTCTCTGCATTGCCGAGACTGAAGGAAAGAAAAAAAGGCAGTCTTCCGGCATACAGCATCTTTTGACCAATTTAAACGGTAAGTAAATCTCACAATCATTCTTTTATTCAGTAAAAAGACTTTCACAGCATCTGATTGTCCTCCGTACCTTCCAGTGGGGGCCTGTGCATGTATGTAATTTCTGCAAAGATGGAAGTAATATGGATCACATTGTGTTGGTCAAGATAGTTAATAAAAGACTGAATGCTTCTAAGGCTACTAAAGCCTGATTTAGATCCTGGTGCTGGCAATGTTCCAGTCAAGGAAATTGCTGCCTTTGCGGCTGAAATGCACTATCTCAATTTACAACGATAGTGTTACATTCTCACGGAAGGAAGCTCATTTAACGTCTTCCCCTGCACTCTGTATGTTGGACACTGATACTTAAGATGGATTGTTGGTAAGGATAATCAGTTTTTGTATCTCCATCCCACTTTCAAAAAGGCCCCAGTGCTTTGAGTGGTTCAGAGTCCTTTACCATTCCCCCTCCTGCTTGCCTTGCAGTCATGAATACAGATAGTAACTTACTGCATAACTTCTGACATCTCATCCTCCTGTGTGGTCAGCTTCCACAAGGACAATTGGACCAGAGGCGCTCTGACATTATAAAGCTAAAGCAAGATGTTGTCTGGCATGAGGGCAAATCTGTTACCTAGCAAGCTGACGTCATAAAGCTAAAGCAAGATGTTGTCTGAAAGGAGGGCCACTCTGTTGCCTAGCAAGAAGCAGGATACATTTATCTTGGGAATGAAATGAGTAGCAGGGTAGACAGGAATGCTCAAATGAGAACTAACCTTGTAAGATTAAAGAAATTAGGGTAATTTTTTGAGACTTATAAATTTGTAGGAAGGTAAGTTTGAGCATTAGAGTCTCAACTTCACTATTGCTGAACTGGTAGGAAGTGCCTAAAATAATAATGGTGAACATGCTATTCATAGCTTTTATAATTCCCATTAACTGTAGCATAACCCTTCCTCGCTCAACTGATCAGCTGGCTTAATTGCTACTGGTGTACCATATCCTTAAGCAAATGAAGTGAGATGGGGACGCTGCCACTTGGCTTGCGAAAAGATCTCTTTATCTATATCCTAATGTACATGCTACAGTTGTTTAGAGAGTGATCCCAAATGAGGCATGGGATTCAGAGCAGTATGGGAGGTTAAAAACACAAATTTAGATTTGATTTTCTAACGTGCTGTCGATTTTCACAATTATACAGACTCCAGAGATTTAATCTGTTTCCCCTTTATAAAAATTACGATTTTTTGTACTTCTTATAGTAAATGTGCTAACAGTGGACTTTTCCATCTGCAGATTATACTGAATGACCAGCAGTGGCAGTGTTTCACAACAGAATGTCTCTGCATTGCCGAGACTGAAGGAAAGAAAAAAAGGCAGTCTTCCGGCATACAGCATCTTTTGACCAATTTAAACGGTAAGTAAATCTCACAATCATTCTTTTATTCAGTAAAAAGACTTTCACAGCATCTGATTGTCCTCCGTACCTTCCAGTGGGGGCCTGTGCATGTATGTAATTTCTGCAAAGATGGAAGTAATATGGATCACATTGTGTTGGTCAAGATAGTTAATAAAAGACTGAATGCTTCTAAGGCTACTAAAGCCTGATTTAGATCCTGGTGCTGGCAATGTTCCAGTCAAGGAAATTGCTGCCTTTGCGGCTGGAATGCACTATCTCAATTTACAACGATAGTGTTACATTCTCACGGAAGGAAGCTCATTTAACGTCTTCCCCTGCACTCTGTATGTTGGACACTGATACTTAAGATGGATTGTTGGTAAGGATAATCAGTTTTTGTATCTCCATCCCACTTTCAAAATGGCCCCAGTGCTTTGAGTGGTTCAGAGTCCTTTACCATTCCCCCTCCTGCTTGCCTTGCAGTCATGAATACAGATAGTAACTTACTGCATAACTTCTGACATCTCATCCTCCTGTGTGGTCAGCTTCCACAAGGACAATTGGAATAAAGGCTCTCTGACATTATAAAGCTAAAGCAAGATGTTGTCTGGCATGAGGGCAAATCTGTTGCCTAGCAAGCTGACGTCATAAAGCTAAAGCAAGATGTTGTCTGAAGTGAGGGCCACTCTGTTGCCTAGCAAGCAGCAGGATACATTTATCTTGGTAATGAAATGAGTAGCAGGGTAGACAGGATGCTCAAATGAGAACTAACCTTGTAAGATTAAAGAAATTAGGGTAATTTTTTGAGACTTATAAATTTGTAGGAAGGTAAGTTTAAGCATTAGAGTCTCAACTTCACTATTGCTGAACTGGTAGGAATTGCCTAAAATGATAATGGTGAACATGCTATTCATAGCTTTTATAATTCCCATTAACTGTAGCATAACCCTTCCTCACTCAACTGATCAGCTGGCTTAATTGCTACTGGTGTACCATATCCTTAAGCAAATGAAGTGAGATGGGGACGCTGCCACTTGGCTTGCGAAAAGATCTCTTTATCTATATCCTAATGTACATGCTACAGTTGTTTAGAGAGTGATCCCAAATGAGGCATGGGATTCAGAGCAGTATGGGAGGTTAAAAACACAAATTTAGATTTGATTTTCGAACGTGCTGTCGATTTTCACAATTATACTGACTCCAGAGATTTAATCTGTTTCCCCTTTATAAAAATTACGATTTTTTGTACCTATTATAGTAAATGTGCTAACAGTGGACTTTTCCTTCTGCAGATTATACTGAATGACCAGCAGTGGCAGTGTTTCACAACAGAATGTCTCTGCATTGCCGAGACTGAAGGAAAGAAAAAAAGGCAGTCTTCCGGCATACAGCATCTTTTGACCAATTTAAACGGTAAGTAAATCTCACAATCATTCTTTTATTCAGTAAAAAGACTTTCACAGCATCTGATTGTCCTCCGTACCTTCCAGTGGGGGCCTGTGCATGTATGTAATTTCTGCAAAGATGGAAGTAATATGGATCACATTGTGTTGGTCAAGATAGTTAATAAAAGACTGAATGCATCTAAGGCTACTAAAGCCTGATTTAGATCCTGGTGCTGGCAATGTTCCAGTCAAGGAAATTGCTGCCTTTGCGGCTGAAATGCACTATCTCAATTTACAACGATAGTGTTACATTCTCACGGAAGGAAGCTCATTTAACGTCTTCCCCTGCACTCTGTATGTTGGACACTGATACTTAAGATGGATTGTTGGTAAGGATAATCAGTTTTTGTATCTCCATCCCACTTTCAAAAAGGCCCCAGTGCTTTGAGTGGTTCAGAGTCCTTTACCATTCCCCCTCCTGCTTGCCTTGCAGTCATGAATACAGATAGTAACTTACTGCATAACTTCTGACATCTCATCCTCCTGTGTGGTCAGCTTCCACAAGGACAATTGGACCAGAGGCGCTCTGACATTATAAAGCTAAAGCAAGATGTTGTCTGGCATGAGGGCAAATCTGTTACCTAGCAAGCTGACGTCATAAAGCTAAAGCAAGATGTTGTCTGAAAGGAGGGCCACTCTGTTGCCTAGCAAGAAGCAGGATACATTTATCTTGGGAATGAAATGAGTAGCAGGGTAGACAGGAATGCTCAAATGAGAACTAACCTTGTAAGATTAAAGAAATTAGGGTAATTTTTTGAGACTTATAAATTTGTAGGAAGGTAAGTTTGAGCATTAGAGTCTCAACTTCACTATTGCTGAACTGGTAGGAATTGCCTAAAATAATAATGGTGAACATGCTATTCATAGCTTTTATAATTCCCATTAACTGTAGCATAACCCTTCCTCGCTCAACTGATCAGCTGGCTTAATTGCTACTGGTGTACCATATCCTTAAGCAAATGAAGTGAGATGGGGACGCTGCCACTTGGCTTGCGAAAAGATCTCTTTATCTATATCCTAATGTACATGCTACAGTTGTTTAGAGAGTGATCCCAAATGAGGCATGGGATTCAGAGCAGTATGGGAGGTTAAAAACACAAATTTAGATTTGATTTTCTAACGTGCTGTCGATTTTCACAATTATACAGACTCCAGAGATTTAATCTGTTTCCCCTTTATAAAAATTACGATTTTTTGTACTTCTTATAGTAAATGTGCTAACAGTGGACTTTTCCATCTGCAGATTATACTGAATGACCAGCAGTGGCAGTGTTTCACAACAGAATGTCTCTGCATTGCCGAGACTGAAGGAAAGAAAAAAAGGCAGTCTTCCGGCATACAGCATCTTTTGACCAATTTAAACGGTAAGTAAATCTCACAATCATTCTTTTATCCATTAAAAAGACTTTCACAGCATCTGATTGTCCTCAGTACCTTCCAGTGGGGGCCTGTGCATGTATATAATTTCTGTAAAGATGGAAGTAATATGGATCACATTGTGTTGGTCAAGATAGTTAATAAAAGACTGAATGCTTCTAAGGCTACTAAAGCCTGATTTAGATCCTGGTGCTGGCAATGTTCCAGTCAAGGAAATTGCTGCCTTTGCGGCTGGAATGCACTATCTCAATTTACAACGATAGTGTTACATTCTCACGGAAGGAAGCTCATTTAACGTCTTCCCCTGCACTCTGTATGTTGGACACTGATACTTAAGATGGATTGTTGGTAAGGATAATCAGTTTTTGTATCTCCATCCCACTTTCAAAAAGGCCCCAGTGCTTTGAGTGGTTCAGAGTCCTTTACCATTCCCCCTCCTGCTTGCCTTGCAGTCATGAATACAGATAGTAACTTACTGCATAACTTCTGACATCTCATCCTCCTGTGTGGTCAGCTTCCACAAGGACAATTGGACCAAAGGCTCTCTGACATTATAAAGCTAAAGCAAGATGTTGTCTGGCATGAGGGCAAATCTGTTGCCTAGCAAGCTGACATCCTAAAGCTAAAGCAAGATGTTGTCTGAAGTGAGGGCCACTCTGTTGCCTAGCAAGCAGCAGGATACGTTTATCTTGGTAATGAAATGAGTAGCAGGGTAGACAGGATGTCCAAATGAGAACTAACCTTGTAAGATTAAAGAAATTAGGGCAGTTTTTTGAGACTTATAAATTTGTAGGAAGGTAAGTTTGAGCATTAGAGTCTCAACTTCACTATTGCTGAACTGGTAGGAATTGCCTAAAATGATAATGGTGAACATGCTATTCATAGCTTTTATAATTCCCATTAACTGTAGCATAACCCTTCCTCGCTCAACTGATCAGCTGGCTTAATTGCTACTGGTGTACCATATCCTTAAGCAAATGAAGTGAGATGGGGACGCTGCTACTTGGCTTGCGAAAAGATCTCTCTATCTATATCCTAATGTACATGCTACAGTTGTTTAGAGAGTGATCCCAAATGAGGCATGGGATTCAGAGCAGTATGGGAGATTAAAAACACAAATTTAGATTTGATATTCAAACGTGCTGTCGATTTTCACAATTATACAGACTCCAGAGATTTAATCTGTTTCCCCTTTATAAAAATTACGATTTTTTGTACCTATTATAGTAAATGTGCTAACAGTGGACTTTTCCTTCTGCAGATTATACTGAATGACCAGCAGTGGCAGTGTTTCACAACAGAATGTCTCTGCATTGCCGAGACTGAAGGAAAGAAAAAAAGGCAGTCTTCCGGCATACAGCATCTTTTGACCAATTTAAACGGTAAGTAAATCTCACAATCATTCTTTTATTCAGTAAAAAGACTTTCACAGCATCTGATTGTCCTCCGTACCTTCCAGTGGGGGCCTGTGCATGTATGTAATTTCTGCAAAGATGGAAGTAATATGGATCACATTGTGTTGGTCAAGATAGTTAATAAAAGACTGAATGCTTCTAAGGCTACTAAAGCCTGATTTAGATCCTGGTGCTGGCAATGTTCCAGTCAAGGAAATTGCTGCCTTTGCGGCTGGAATGCACTATCTCAATTTACAATGATAGTGTTACATTCTCACGGAAGGAAGCTCATTTAACGTCTTCCCCTGCACTCTGTATGTTGGACACTGATACTTAAGATGGATTGTTGGTAAGGATAATCAGTTTTTGTATCTCCATCCCACTTTCAAAAAGGCCCCAGTGCTTTGAGTGGTTCAGAGTCCTTTACCATTCCCCCTCCTGCTTGCCTTGCAGTCATGAATACAGATAGTAACTTACTGCATAACTTCTGACATCTCATCCTCCTGTGTGGTCAGCTTCCACAAGGACAATTGGACCAAAGGCTCTCTGACATTATAAAGCTAAAGCAAGATGTTGTCTGGCATGAGGGCAAATCTGTTGCCTAGCAAGCTGACGTCATAAAGCTAAAGCAAGATGTTGTCTGAAGTGAGGGCCACTCTGTTGCCTAGCAAGCAGCAGGATACGTTTATCTTGGTAATGAAATGAGTAGCAGGGTAGACAGGATGCTCAAATGAGAACTAACCTTGTAAGATTAAAGAAATTAGGGTAATTTTTTGAGACTTATAAATTTGTAGGAAGGTAAGTTTAAGCATTAGAGTCTCAACTTCACTATTGCTGAACTGGTAGGAATTGCCTAAAATGATAATGGTGAACATGCTATTCATAGCTTTTATAATTCCCATTAACTGTAGCATAACCCTTCCTCGCTCAACTGATCAGCTGGCTTAATTGCTACTGGTGTACCATATCCTTAAGCAAATGAAGTGAGATGGGGACGCTGCCACTTGGCTTGCGAAAAGATCTCTTTATCTATATCCTAATGTACATGCTACAGTTGTTTAGAGAGTGATCCCAAATGAGGCATGGGATTCAGAGCAGTATGGGAGGTTAAAAACACAAATTTAGATTTGATTTTCTAACGTGCTGTCGATTTTCACAATTATACAGACTCCAGAGATTTAATCTGTTTCCCCTTTATAAAAATTACGATTTTTTGTACTTCTTATAGTAAATGTGCTAACAGTGGACTTTTCCATCTGCAGATTATACTGAATGACCAGCAGTGGCAGAATGTCTCTGCATTGCCGAGACTGAAGGAAAGAAAAAAAGGCAGTCTTCCGGCATACAGCATCTTTTGACCAATTTAAACGGTAAGTAAATCTCACAATCATTCTTTTATTTATTAAAAAGACTTTCACAGCATCTGATTGTCCTCAGTACCTTCCAGTGGGGGCCTGTGCATGTATATAATTTCTGTAAAGATGGGAGTAATATGGATCACATTGTGTTGGTCAAGATAGTTAATAAAAGACTGACTGCTTCTAAGGCTACTAAAGCCTGATTTAGATCCTGGTGCTGGCAATGTTCCAGTCAAGGAAATTGCTGCCTTTGCGGCTGGAATGCACTATCTCAATTTACAACGATAGTGTTACATTCTCACGGAAGGAAGCTCATTTAACGTCTTCCCCTGCACTCTGTATGTTGGACACTGATACTTAAGATGGATTGTTGGTAAGGATAATCAGTTTTTGTATCTCCATCCCACTTTCAAAATGGCCCCAGTGCTTTGAGTGGTTCAGAGTCCTTTACCATTCCCCCTCCTGCTTGCCTTGCAGTCATGAATACAGATAGTAACTTACTGCATAACTTCTGACATCTCATCCTCCTGTGTGGTCAGCTTCCACAAGGACAATTGGAATAAAGGCTCTCTGACATTATAAAGCTAAAGCAAGATGTTGTCTGGCATGAGGGCAAATCTGTTGCCTAGCAAGCTGACGTCATAAAGCTAAAGCAAGATGTTGTCTGAAGTGAGGGCCACTCTGTTGCCTAGCAAGCAGCAGGATACATTTATCTTGGTAATGAAATGAGTAGCAGGGTAGACAGGATGCTCAAATGAGAACTAACCTTGTAAGATTAAAGAAATTAGGGTAATTTTTTGAGACTTATAAATTTGTAGGAAGGTAAGTTTAAGCATTAGAGTCTCAACTTCACTATTGCTGAACTGGTAGGAATTGCCTAAAATGATAATGGTGAACATGCTATTCATAGCTTTTATAATTCCCATTAACTGTAGCATAACCCTTCCTCACTCAACTGATCAGCTGGCTTAATTGCTACTGGTGTACCATATCCTTAAGCAAATGAAGTGAGATGGGGACGCTGCCACTTGGCTTGCGAAAAGATCTCTTTATCTATATCCTAATGTACATGCTACAGTTGTTTAGAGAGTGATCCCAAATGAGGCATGGGATTCAGAGCAGTATGGGAGGTTAAAAACACAAATTTAGATTTGATTTTCGAACGTGCTGTCGATTTTCACAATTATACTGACTCCAGAGATTTAATCTGTTTCCCCTTTATAAAAATTACGATTTTTTGTACCTATTATAGTAAATGTGCTAACAGTGGACTTTTCCTTCTGCAGATTATACTGAATGACCAGCAGTGGCAGTGTTTCACAACAGAATGTCTCTGCATTGCCGAGACTGAAGGAAAGAAAAAAAGGCAGTCTTCCGGCATACAGCATCTTTTGACCAATTTAAACGGTAAGTAAATCTCACAATCATTCTTTTATTCAGTAAAAAGACTTTCACAGCATCTGATTGTCCTCCGTACCTTCCAGTGGGGGCCTGTGCATGTATGTAATTTCTGCAAAGATGGAAGTAATATGGATCACATTGTGTTGGTCAAGATAGTTAATAAAAGACTGAATGCTTCTAAGGCTACTAAAGCCTGATTTAGATCCTGGTGCTGGCAATGTTCCAGTCAAGGAAATTGCTGCCTTTGCGGCTGAAATGCACTATCTCAATTTACAACGATAGTGTTACATTCTCACGGAAGGAAGCTCATTTAACGTCTTCCCCTGCACTCTGTATGTTGGACACTGATACTTAAGATGGATTGTTGGTAAGGATAATCAGTTTTTGTATCTCCATCCCACTTTCAAAAAGGCCCCAGTGCTTTGAGTGGTTCAGAGTCCTTTACCATTCCCCCTCCTGCTTGCCTTGCAGTCATGAATACAGATAGTAACTTACTGCATAACTTCTGACATCTCATCCTCCTGTGTGGTCAGCTTCCACAAGGACAATTGGACCAGAGGCGCTCTGACATTATAAAGCTAAAGCAAGATGTTGTCTGGCATGAGGGCAAATCTGTTACCTAGCAAGCTGACGTCATAAAGCTAAAGCAAGATGTTGTCTGAAAGGAGGGCCACTCTGTTGCCTAGCAAGAAGCAGGATACATTTATCTTGGGAATGAAATGAGTAGCAGGGTAGACAGGAATGCTCAAATGAGAACTAACCTTGTAAAATTAAAGAAATTAGGGTAATTTTTTGAGACTTATAAATTTGTAGGAAGGTAAGTTTGAGCATTAGAGACTCAACTTCACTATTGCTGAACTGGTAGGAATTGCCTAAAATAATAATGGTGAACATGCTATTCATAGCTTTTATAATTCCCATTAACTGTAGCATAACCCTTCCTCGCTCAACTGATCAGCTGGCTTAATTGCTACTGGTGTACCATATCCTTAAGCAAATGAAGTGAGATGGGGACGCTGCCACTTGGCTTGCGAAAAGATCTCTTTATCTATATCCTAATGTACATGCTACAGTTGTTTAGAGAGTGATCCCAAATGAGGCATGGGATTCAGAGCAGTATGGGAGGTTAAAAACACAAATTTAGATTTGATTTTCTAACGTGCTGTCGATTTTCACAATTATACAGACTCCAGAGATTTAATCTGTTTCCCCTTTATAAAAATTACGATTTTTTGTACTTCTTATAGTAAATGTGCTAACAGTGGACTTTTCCATCTGCAGATTATACTGAATGACCAGCAGTGGCAGTGTTTCACAACAGAATGTCTCTGCATTGCCGAGACTGAAGGAAAGAAAAAAAGGCAGTCTTCCGGCATACAGCATCTTTTGACCAATTTAAACGGTAAGTAAATCTCACAATCATTCTTTTATCCATTAAAAAGACTTTCACAGCATCTGATTGTCCTCAGTACCTTCCAGTGGGGGCCTGTGCATGTATATAATTTCTGTAAAGATGGGAGTAATATGGATCACATTGTGTTGGTCAAGATAGTTAATAAAAGACTGACTGCTTCTAAGGCTACTAAAGCCTGATTTAGATCCTGGTGCTGGCAATGTTCCAGTCAAGGAAATTGCTGCCTTTGCGGCTGGAATGCACTATCTCAATTTACAACGATAGTGTTACATTCTCACGGAAGGAAGCTCATTTAACGTCTTCCCCTGCACTCTGTATGTTGGACACTGATACTTAAGATGGATTGTTGGTAAGGATAATCAGTTTTTGTATCTCCATCCCACTTTCAAAAAGGCCCCAGTGCTTTGAGTGGTTCAGAGTCCTTTACCATTCCCCCTCCTGCTTGCCTTGCAGTCATGAATACAGATAGTAACTTACTGCATAACTTCTGACATCTCATCCTCCTGTGTGGTCAGCTTCCACAAGGACAATTGGACCAAAGGCTCTCTGACATTATAAAGCTAAAGCAAGATGTTGTCTGGCATGAGGGCAAATCTGTTGCCTAGCAAGCTGACATCCTAAAGCTAAAGCAAGATGTTGTCTGAAGTGAGGGCCACTCTGTTGCCTAGCAAGCAGCAGGATACGTTTATCTTGGTAATGAAATGAGTAGCAGGGTAGACAGGATGTCCAAATGAGAACTAACCTTGTAAGATTAAAGAAATTAGGGCAGTTTTTTGAGACTTATAAATTTGTAGGAAGGTAAGTTTGAGCATTAGAGTCTCAACTTCACTATTGCTGAACTGGTAGGAATTGCCTAAAATGATAATGGTGAACATGCTATTCATAGCTTTTATAATTCCCATTAACTGTAGCATAACCCTTCCTCGCTCAACTGATCAGCTGGCTTAATTGCTACTGGTGTACCATATCCTTAAGCAAATGAAGTGAGATGGGGACGCTGCTACTTGGCTTGCGAAAAGATCTCTCTATCTATATCCTAATGTACATGCTACAGTTGTTTAGAGAGTGATCCCAAATGAGGCATGGGATTCAGAGCAGTATGGGAGATTAAAAACACAAATTTAGATTTGATATTCGAACGTGCTGTCGATTTTCACAATTATACAGACTCCAGAGATTTAATCTGTTTCCCCTTTATAAAAATTACGATTTTTTGTACCTATTATAGTAAATGTGCTAACAGTGGACTTTTCCTTCTGCAGATTATACTGAATGACCAGCAGTGGCAGTGTTTCACAACAGAATGTCTCTGCATTGCCGAGACTGAAGGAAAGAAAAAAAGGCAGTCTTCCGGCATACAGCATCTTTTGACCAATTTAAACGGTAAGTAAATCTCACAATCATTCTTTTATTCAGTAAAAAGACTTTCACAGCATCTGATTGTCCTCCGTACCTTCCAGTGGGGGCCTGTGCATGTATGTAATTTCTGCAAAGATGGAAGTAATATGGATCACATTGTGTTGGTCAAGATAGTTAATAAAAGACTGAATGCTTCTAAGGCTACTAAAGCCTGATTTAGATCCTGGTGCTGGCAATGTTCCAGTCAAGGAAATTGCTGCCTTTGCGGCTGGAATGCACTATCTCAATTTACAACGATAGTGTTACATTCTCACGGAAGGAAGCTCATTTAACGTCTTCCCCTGCACTCTGTATGTTGGACACTGATACTTAAGATGGATTGTTGGTAAGGATAATCAGTTTTTGTATCTCCATCCCACTTTCAAAATGGCCCCAGTGCTTTGAGTGGTTCAGAGTCCTTTACCATTCCCCCTCCTGCTTGCCTTGCAGTCATGAATACAGATAGTAACTTACTGCATAACTTCTGACATCTCATCCTCCTGTGTGGTCAGCTTCCACAAGGACAATTGGAATAAAGGCTCTCTGACATTATAAAGCTAAAGCAAGATGTTGTCTGGCATGAGGGCAAATCTGTTGCCTAGCAAGCTGACGTCATAAAGCTAAAGCAAGATGTTGTCTGAAGTGAGGGCCACTCTGTTGCCTAGCAAGCAGCAGGATACATTTATCTTGGTAATGAAATGAGTAGCAGGGTAGACAGGATGCTCAAATGAGAACTAACCTTGTAAGATTAAAGAAATTAGGGTAATTTTTTGAGACTTATAAATTTGTAGGAAGGTAAGTTTAAGCATTAGAGTCTCAACTTCACTATTGCTGAACTGGTAGGAATTGCCTAAAATGATAATGGTGAACATGCTATTCATAGCTTTTATAATTCCCATTAACTGTAGCATAACCCTTCCTCACTCAACTGATCAGCTGGCTTAATTGCTACTGGTGTACCATATCCTTAAGCAAATGAAGTGAGATGGGGACGCTGCCACTTGGCTTGCGAAAAGATCTCTTTATCTATATCCTAATGTACATGCTACAGTTGTTTAGAGAGTGATCCCAAATGAGGCATGGGATTCAGAGCAGTATGGGAGGTTAAAAACACAAATTTAGATTTGATTTTCGAACGTGCTGTCGATTTTCACAATTATACTGACTCCAGAGATTTAATCTGTTTCCCCTTTATAAAAATTACGATTTTTTGTACCTATTATAGTAAATGTGCTAACAGTGGACTTTTCCTTCTGCAGATTATACTGAATGACCAGCAGTGGCAGTGTTTCACAACAGAATGTCTCTGCATTGCCGAGACTGAAGGAAAGAAAAAAAGGCAGTCTTCCGGCATACAGCATCTTTTGACCAATTTAAACGGTAAGTAAATCTCACAATCATTCTTTTATTCAGTAAAAAGACTTTCACAGCATCTGATTGTCCTCCGTACCTTCCAGTGGGGGCCTGTGCATGTATGTAATTTCTGCAAAGATGGAAGTAATATGGATCACATTGTGTTGGTCAAGATAGTTAATAAAAGACTGAATGCTTCTAAGGCTACTAAAGCCTGATTTAGATCCTGGTGCTGGCAATGTTCCAGTCAAGGAAATTGCTGCCTTTGCGGCTGAAATGCACTATCTCAATTTACAACGATAGTGTTACATTCTCACGGAAGGAAGCTCATTTAACGTCTTCCCCTGCACTCTGTATGTTGGACACTGATACTTAAGATGGATTGTTGGTAAGGATAATCAGTTTTTGTATCTCCATCCCACTTTCAAAAAGGCCCCAGTGCTTTGAGTGGTTCAGAGTCCTTTACCATTCCCCCTCCTGCTTGCCTTGCAGTCATGAATACAGATAGTAACTTACTGCATAACTTCTGACATCTCATCCTCCTGTGTGGTCAGCTTCCACAAGGACAATTGGACCAAAGGCTCTCTGACATTATAAAGCTAAAGCAAGATGTTGTCTGGCATGAGGGCAAATCTGTTGCCTAGCAAGCTGACATCCTAAAGCTAAAGCAAGATGTTGTCTGAAGTGAGGGCCACTCTGTTGCCTAGCAAGCAGCAGGATACGTTTATCTTGGTAATGAAATGAGTAGCAGGGTAGACAGGATGTCCAAATGAGAACTAACCTTGTAAGATTAAAGAAATTAGGGCAGTTTTTTGAGACTTATAAATTTGTAGGAAGGTAAGTTTGAGCATTAGAGTCTCAACTTCACTATTGCTGAACTGGTAGGAATTGCCTAAAATGATAATGGTGAACATGCTATTCATAGCTTTTATGATTCCCATTAACTGTAGCATAACCCTTCCTCGCTCAACTGATCAGCTGGCTTAATTGCTACTGGTGTACCATATCCTTAAGCAAATGAAGTGAGATGGGTATGCTGCCACTTGGCTTGCAAAAAGATCTCTTCATCTATATCCTAATGTACATGCTACAGTTGTTTAGAGAGTGATCCCAAATGAGGCATGGGATTCAGAGCAGTATGGGAGATTAAAAACACAAATTTAGATTTGATTTTCGAACGTGCTGTCGATTTTCACAATTATACAGACTCCAGAGATTTAATCTGTTTCCCCTTTATAAAAATTACGATTTTTTGTACTTCTTATAGTAAATGTGCTAACAGTGGACTTTTCCTTCTGCAGATTATACTGAATGACCAGCAGTGGCAGTGTTTCACAAAAGAATGTCTCTGCATTGCCGAGACTGAAGGAAAGAAAAAAAGGCAGTCTTCCGGCATACAGCATCTTTTGACCAATTTAAACGGTAAGTAAATCTCACAATCATTCTTTTATTCAGTAAAAAGACTTTCACAGCATCTGATTGTCCTCAGTACCTTCCAGTGGGGGCCTGTGCATGTATGTAATTTCTGTAAAGATGAAAGTAATATGGATCACATTGTGTTGGTCAAGATAGTTAATAAAAGACTGACTGCTTCTAAGGCTACTAAAGCCTGATTTAGATCCTGTTGCTGGCAATGTTCCAGTCAAGGAAATTGCTGCCTTTGCGGCTGAAATGCACTATCTCAATTTACAGCGATAGTGTTACATTCTCACGGAAGGAAGCTCATGTAACGTCTTCCCCTGCACTCTGTATGTTGGACACTGATACTTAAGATGGATTGTTGGTAAGGATAATCAGTTTTTGTATCTCCATCCCACTTTCAAAAAGGCCCCAGTGCTTTGAGTGGTTCAGAGTCCTTTACCATTCCCCCTCCTGCTTGCCTTGCAGTCATGAATACAGATAGTAACTTACTGCATGACTTCTGACATCTCATCCTCCTGTGTGGTCAGCTTCCACAAGGACAATTGGACCAAAGGCTCTCTGACATTATAAAGCTAAAGCAAGATGTTGTCTGGCATGAGGGCAAATCTGTTGCCTAGCAAGCTGACATCCTAAAGCTAAAGCAAGATGTTGTCTGAAGTGAGGGCCACTCTGTTGCCTAGCAAGCAGCAGGATACGTTTATCTTGGTAATGAAATGAGTAGCAGGGTAGACAGGATGTCCAAATGAGAACTAACCTTGTAAGATTAAAGAAATTAGGGCAGTTTTTTGAGACTTATAAATTTGTAGGAAGGTAAGTTTGAGCATTAGAGTCTCAACTTCACTATTGCTGAACTGGTAGGAATTGCCTAAAATGATAATTATGAACATGCTATTCATAGCTTTTATAAATCCCATTAACTGTAGCATAACCCTTCCTCGCTCAACTGATCAGCTGGCTTAATTGCTACTGGTGTACCATATCCTTAAGCAAATGAAGTGAGATGGGGACGCTGCTACTTGGCTTGCGAAAAGATCTCTCTATCTATATCCTAATGTACATGCTACAGTTGTTTAGAGAGTGATCCCAAATGAGGCATGGGATTCAGAGCAGTATGGGAGATTAAAAACACAAATTTAGATTTGATTTTCGAACGTGCTGTCGATTTTCACAATTATACAGACTCCAGAGATTTAATCTGTTTCCCCTTTATAAAAATTACGATTTTTTGTACCTATTATAGTAAATGTGCTAACAGTGGACTTTTCCTTCTGCAGATTATACTGAATGACCAGCAGTGGCAGTGTTTCACAACAGAATGTCTCTGCATTGCCGAGACTGAAGGAAAGAAAAAAAGGCAGTCTTCCGGCATACAGCATCTTTTGACCAATTTAAACGGTAAGTAAATCTCACAATCATTCTTTTATTCAGTAAAAAGACTTTCACAGCATCTGATTGTCCTTCGTACCTTCCAGTGGGGGCCTGTGCATGTATGTAATTTCTGCAAAGATGGAAGTAATATGGATCACATTGTGTTGGTCAAGATAGTTAATAAAAGACTGAATGCTTCTAAGGCTACTAAAGCCTGATTTAGATCCTGGTGCTGGCAATGTTCCAGTCAAGGAAATTGCTGCCTTTGCGGCTGGAATGCACTATCTCAATTTACAACTATAGTGTTACATTCTCACGGAAGGAAGCTCATTTAACGTCTTCCCCTGCACTCTGTATGTTGGACACTGATACTTAAGATGGATTGTTGGTAAGGATAATCAGTTTTTGTATCTCCATCCCACTTTCAAAAAGGCCCCAGTGCTTTGAGTGGTTCAGAGTCCTTTACCATTCCCCCTCCTGCTTGCCTTGCAGTCATGAATACAGATAGTAACTTACTGCATAACTTCTGACATCTCATCCTCCTGTGTGGTCAGCTTCCACAAGGACAATTGGACCAGAGGCGCTCTGACATTATAAAGCTAAAGCAAGATGTTGTCTGGCATGAGGGCAAATCTGTTACCTAGCAAGCTGACGTCATAAAGCTAAAGCAAGATGTTGTCTGAAAGGAGGGCCACTCTGTTGCCTAGCAAGAAGCAGGATACATTTATCTTGGGAATGAAATGAGTAGCAGGGTAGACAGGAATGCTCAAATGAGAACTAACCTTGTAAGATTAAAGAAATTAGGGTAATTTTTTGAGACTTATAAATTTGTAGGAAGGTAAGTTTGAGCATTAGAGTCTCAACTTCACTATTGCTGAACTGGTAGGAATTGCCTAAAATAATAATGGTGAACATGCTATTCATAGCTTTTATAATTCCCATTAACTGTAGCATAACCCTTCCTCGCTCAACTGATCAGCTGGCTTAATTGCTACTGGTGTACCATATCCTTAAGCAAATGAAGTGAGATGGGGACGCTGCCACTTGGCTTGCGAAAAGATCTCTTTATCTATATCCTAATGTACATGCTACAGTTGTTTAGAGAGTGATCCCAAATGAGGCATGGGATTCAGAGCAGTATGGGAGGTTAAAAACACAAATTTAGATTTGATTTTCTAACGTGCTGTCGATTTTCACAATTATACAGACTCCAGAGATTTAATCTGTTTCCCCTTTATAAAAATTACGATTTTTTGTACTTCTTATAGTAAATGTGCTAACAGTGGACTTTTCCATCTGCAGATTATACTGAATGACCAGCAGTGGCAGTGTTTCACAACAGAATGTCTCTGCATTGCCGAGACTGAAGGAAAGAAAAAAAGGCAGTCTTCCGGCATACAGCATCTTTTGACCAATTTAAACGGTAAGTAAATCTCACAATCATTCTTTTATCCATTAAAAAGACTTTCACAGCATCTGATTGTCCTCAGTACCTTCCAGTGGGGGCCTGTGCATGTATATAATTTCTGTAAAGATGGAAGTAATATGGATCACATTGTGTTGGTCAAGATAGTTAATAAAAGACTGACTGCTTCTAAGGCTACTAAAGCCTGATTTAGATCCTGGTGCTGGCAATGTTCCAGTCAAGGAAATTGCTGCCTTTGCGGCTGAAATGCACTATCTCAATTTACAACGATAGTGTTACATTCTCACGGAAGGAAGCTCATTTAACGTCTTCCCCTGCACTCTGTATGTTGGACACTGATACTTAAGATGGATTGTTGGTAAGGATAATCAGTTTTTGTATCTCCATCCCACTTTCAAAAAGGCCCCAGTGCTTTGAGTGGTTCAGAGTCCTTTACCATTCCCCCTCCTGCTTGCCTTGCAGTCATGAATACAGATAGTAACTTACTGCATGACTTCTGACATCTCATCCTCCTGTGTGGTCAGCTTCCACAAGGACAATTGGACCAAAGGCTCTCTGACATTATAAAGCTAAAGCAAGATGTTGTCTGGCATGAGGGCAAATCTGTTGCCTAGCAAGCTGACATCCTAAAGCTAAAGCAAGATGTTGTCTGAAGTGAGGGCCACTCTGTTGCCTAGCAAGCAGCAGGATACGTTTATCTTGGTAATGAAATGAGTAGCAGGGTAGACAGGATGTCCAAATGAGAACTAACCTTGTAAGATTAAAGAAATTAGGGCAGTTTTTTGAGACTTATAAATTTGTAGGAAGGTAAGTTTGAGCATTAGAGTCTCAACTTCACTATTGCTGAACTGGTAGGAATTGCCTAAAATGATAATTATGAACATGCTATTCATAGCTTTTATAAATCCCATTAACTGTAGCATAACCCTTCCTCGCTCAACTGATCAGCTGGCTTAATTGCTACTGGTGTACCATATCCTTAAGCAAATGAAGTGAGATGGGGACGCTGCTACTTGGCTTGCGAAAAGATCTCTCTATCTATATCCTAATGTACATGCTACAGTTGTTTAGAGAGTGATCCCAAATGAGGCATGGGATTCAGAGCAGTATGGGAGATTAAAAACACAAATTTAGATTTGATTTTCGAACGTGCTGTCGATTTTCACAATTATACAGACTCCAGAGATTTAATCTGTTTCCCCTTTATAAAAATTACGATTTTTTGTACCTATTATAGTAAATGTGCTAACAGTGGACTTTTCCTTCTGCAGATTATACTGAATGACCAGCAGTGGCAGTGTTTCACAACAGAATGTCTCTGCATTGCCGAGACTGAAGGAAAGAAAAAAAGGCAGTCTTCCGGCATACAGCATCTTTTGACCAATTTAAACGGTAAGTAAATCTCACAATCATTCTTTTATTCAGTAAAAAGACTTTCACAGCATCTGATTGTCCTTCGTACCTTCCAGTGGGGGCCTGTGCATGTATGTAATTTCTGCAAAGATGGAAGTAATATGGATCACATTGTGTTGGTCAAGATAGTTAATAAAAGACTGAATGCTTCTAAGGCTACTAAAGCCTGATTTAGATCCTGGTGCTGGCAATGTTCCAGTCAAGGAAATTGCTGCCTTTGCGGCTGGAATGCACTATCTCAATTTACAACTATAGTGTTACATTCTCACGGAAGGAAGCTCATTTAACGTCTTCCCCTGCACTCTGTATGTTGGACACTGATACTTAAGATGGATTGTTGGTAAGGATAATCAGTTTTTGTATCTCCATCCCACTTTCAAAAAGGCCCCAGTGCTTTGAGTGGTTCAGAGTCCTTTACCATTCCCCCTCCTGCTTGCCTTGCAGTCATGAATACAGATAGTAACTTACTGCATAACTTCTGACATCTCATCCTCCTGTGTGGTCAGCTTCCACAAGGACAATTGGACCAGAGGCGCTCTGACATTATAAAGCTAAAGCAAGATGTTGTCTGGCATGAGGGCAAATCTGTTACCTAGCAAGCTGACGTCATAAAGCTAAAGCAAGATGTTGTCTGAAAGGAGGGCCACTCTGTTGCCTAGCAAGAAGCAGGATACATTTATCTTGGGAATGAAATGAGTAGCAGGGTAGACAGGAATGCTCAAATGAGAACTAACCTTGTAAGATTAAAGAAATTAGGGTAATTTTTTGAGACTTATAAATTTGTAGGAAGGTAAGTTTGAGCATTAGAGTCTCAACTTCACTATTGCTGAACTGGTAGGAATTGCCTAAAATAATAATGGTGAACATGCTATTCATAGCTTTTATAATTCCCATTAACTGTAGCATAACCCTTCCTCGCTCAACTGATCAGCTGGCTTAATTGCTACTGGTGTACCATATCCTTAAGCAAATGAAGTGAGATGGGGACGCTGCCACTTGGCTTGCGAAAAGATCTCTTTATCTATATCCTAATGTACATGCTACAGTTGTTTAGAGAGTGATCCCAAATGAGGCATGGGATTCAGAGCAGTATGGGAGGTTAAAAACACAAATTTAGATTTGATTTTCTAACGTGCTGTCGATTTTCACAATTATACAGACTCCAGAGATTTAATCTGTTTCCCCTTTATAAAAATTACGATTTTTTGTACTTCTTATAGTAAATGTGCTAACAGTGGACTTTTCCATCTGCAGATTATACTGAATGACCAGCAGTGGCAGTGTTTCACAACAGAATGTCTCTGCATTGCCGAGACTGAAGGAAAGAAAAAAAGGCAGTCTTCCGGCATACAGCATCTTTTGACCAATTTAAACGGTAAGTAAATCTCACAATCATTCTTTTATCCATTAAAAAGACTTTCACAGCATCTGATTGTCCTCAGTACCTTCCAGTGGGGGCCTGTGCATGTATATAATTTCTGTAAAGATGGAAGTAATATGGATCACATTGTGTTGGTCAAGATAGTTAATAAAAGACTGACTGCTTCTAAGGCTACTAAAGCCTGATTTAGATCCTGGTGCTGGCAATGTTCCAGTCAAGGAAATTGCTGCCTTTGCGGCTGAAATGCACTATCTCAATTTACAACGATAGTGTTACATTCTCACGGAAGGAAGCTCATTTAACGTCTTCCCCTGCACTCTGTATGTTGGACACTGATACTTAAGATGGATTGTTGGTAAGGATAATCAGTTTTTGTATCTCCATCCCACTTTCAAAAAGGCCCCAGTGCTTTGAGTGGTTCAGAGTCCTTTACCATTCCCCCTCCTGCTTGCCTTGCAGTCATGAAT
Organism: Lissotriton vulgaris; assembly: GCF_964263255.1. NCBI lineage: Eukaryota > Metazoa > Chordata > Amphibia > Caudata > Salamandridae > Lissotriton > Lissotriton vulgaris. The sequence goes on along the minus strand of NC_141694.1, from coordinate 1,084,174,418 downwards.
ACAGATAGTAACTTACTGCATAACTTCTGACATCTCATCCTCCTGTGTGGTCAGCTTCCACAAGGACAATTGGACCAAAGGCTCTCTGACATTATAAAGCTAAAGCAAGATGTTGTCTGGCATGAGGGCAAATCTGTTGCCTAGCAAGCTGACGTCCTAAAGCTAAAGCAAGATGTTGTCTGAAGTGAGGGCCACTCTGTTGCCTAGCAAGCAGCAGGATACGTTTATCTTGGTAATGAAATGAGTAGCAGGGTAGACAGGATGCTCAAATGAGAACTAACCTTGTAAGATTAAAGAAATTAGGGTAATTTTTTGAGACTTATAAATTTGTAGGAAGGTAAGTTTAAGCATTAGAGTCTCAACTTCACTATTGCTGAACTGGTAGGAATTGCCTAAAATGATAATGGTGAACATGCTATTCATAGCTTTTATAATTCCCATTAACTGTAGCATAACCCTTCCTCGCTCAACTGATCAGCTGGCTTAATTGCTACTGGTGTACCATATCCTTAAGCAAATGAAGTGAGATGGGGACGCTGCCACTTGGCTTGCGAAAAGATCTCTTTATCTATATCCTAATGTACATGCTACAGTTGTTTAGAGAGTGATCCCAAATGAGGCATGGGATTCAGAGCAGTATGGGAGGTTAAAAACACAAATTTAGATTTGATTTTCTAACGTGCTGTCGATTTTCACAATTATACAGACTCCAGAGATGTAATCTGTTTCCCCTTTATAAAAATTACGATTTTTTGTACTTCTTATAGTAAATGTGCTAACAGTGGACTTTTCCTTCTGCAGATTATACTGAATGACCAGCAGTGGCAGTGTTTCACAACAGAATGTCTCTGCATTGCCGAGACTGAAAGAGAGAAAAAAAGGCAGTCTTCCGGCATACAGCATCTTTTGACCAATTTAAACGGTAAGTAAATCTCACAATCATTCTTTTATTCAGTAAAAAGACTTTCACAGCATCTGATTGTCCTCAGTACCTTCCAGTGGGGGCCTGTGCATGTAAATAATTTCTGTTAAGATGGAAGTAATATGGATCACAATGTGTTGGTCAAGATAGTTAATAAAAGACTGACTGCTTCTAAGGCTACTAAAGCCTGATTTAGATCCTGGTGCTGGCAATGTTCCAGTCAAGGAAATTGCTGCCTTTGCGGCTGAAATGCACTATCTCAATTTACAACGATAGTGTTACATTCTCACGGAAGGAAGCTCATTTAACGTCTTCCCCTGCACTCTGTATGTTGGACACTGATACTTAAGATGGATTGTTGGTAAGGATAATCAGTTTTTGTATCTCCATCCCACTTTCAAAAAGGCCCCAGTGCTTTGAGTGGTTCAGAGTCCTTTACCATTCCCCCTCCTGCTTGCCTTGCAGTCATGAATACAGATAGTAACTTACTGCATAACTTCTGACGTCTCATCCTCCTGTGTGGTCAGCTTCCACAAGGACAATTGGACCAAAGGCTCTCTGACATTATAAAGCTAAAGCAAGATGTTGTCTGGCATGAGGGCAAATCTGTTGCCTAGCAAGCTGACATCCTTAAGCTAAAGCAAGATGTTGTCTGAAGTGAGGGCCACTCTGTTGCATAGCAAGCAGCAGGATACGTTTATCTTGGTAATGAAATGAGTAGCAGGGTAGACAGGATGTCCAAATGAGAACTAACCTTGTAAGATTAAAGAAATTAGGGCAGTTTTTTGAGACTTATAAATTTGTAGGAAGGTAAGTTTGAGCATTAGAGTCTCAACTTCACTATTGCTGAACTGGTAGGAATTGCCTAAAATGATAATGGTGAACATGCTATTCATAGCTTTTATAATTCCCATTAACTGTAGCATAACCCTTCCTCGCTCAACTGATCAGCTGGCTTAATTGCTACTGGTGTACCATATCCTTAAGCAAATGAAGTGAGATGGGTATGCTGCCACTTGGCTTGCAAAAAGATCTCTTCATCTATATCCTAATGTACATGCTACAGTTGTTTAGAGAGTGATCCCAAATGAGGCATGGGATTCAGAGCAGTATGGGAGATTAAAAACACAAATTTAGATTTGATTTTCGAACGTGCTGTCGATTTTCACAATTATACAGACTCCAGAGATTTAATCTGTTTCCCCTTTATAAAAATTACGATTTTTTGTACTTCTTATAGTAAATGTGCTAACAGTGGACTTTTCCTTCTGCAGATTATACTGAATGACCAGCAGTGGCAGTGTTTCACAAAAGAATGTCTCTGCATTGCCGAGACTGAAGGAAAGAAAAAAAGGCAGTCTTCCGGCATACAGCATCTTTTGACCAATTTAAACGGTAAGTAAATCTCACAATCATTCTTTTATTCAGTAAAAAGACTTTCACAGCATCTGATTGTCCTCAGTACCTTCCAGTGGGGGCCTGTGCATGTATGTAATTTCTGTAAAGATGAAAGTAATATGGATCACATTGTGTTGGTCAAGATAGTTAATAAAAGACTGACTGCTTCTAAGGCTACTAAAGCCTGATTTAGATCCTGTTGCTGGCAATGTTCCAGTCAAGGAAATTGCTGCCTTTGCGGCTGAAATGCACTATCTCAATTTACAGCGATAGTGTTACATTCTCACGGAAGGAAGCTCATGTAACGTCTTCCCCTGCACTCTGTATGTTGGACACTGATACTTAAGATGGATTGTTGGTAAGGATAATCAGTTTTTGTATCTCCATCCCACTTTCAAAAAGGCACCAGTGCTTTGAGTGGTTCAGAGTCCTTTACCATTCCCCCTCCTGCTTGCCTTGCAGTCATGAATACAGATAGTAACTTACTGCATGACTTCTGACATCTCATCCTCCTGTGTGGTCAGCTTCCACAAGGACAATTGGACCAAAGGCTCTCTGACATTATAAAGCTAAAGCAAGATGTTGTCTGGCATGAGGGCAAATCTGTTGCCTAGCAAGCTGACATCCTAAAGCTAAAGCAAGATGTTGTCTGAAGTGAGGGCCACTCTGTTGCCTAGCAAGCAGCAGGATACGTTTATCTTGGTAATGAAATGAGTAGCAGGGTAGACAGGATGTCCAAATGAGAACTAACCTTGTAAGATTAAAGAAATTAGGGCAGTTTTTTGAGACTTATAAATTTGTAGGAAGGTAAGTTTGAGCATTAGAGTCTCAACTTCACTATTGCTGAACTGGTAGGAATTGCCTAAAATGATAATTATGAACATGCTATTCATAGCTTTTATAATTCCCATTAACTGTAGCATAACCCTTCCTCGCTCAACTGATCAGCTGGCTTAATTGCTACTGGTGTACCATATCCTTAAGCAAATGAAGTGAGATGGGGACGCTGCTACTTGGCTTGCGAAAAGATCTCTCTATCTATATCCTAATGTACATGCTACAGTTGTTTAGAGAGTGATCCCAAATGAGGCATGGGATTCAGAGCAGTATGGGAGGTTAAAAACACAAATTTAGATTTGATTTTCGAACGTGCTGTCGATTTTCACAATTATACAGACTCCAGAGATTTAATCTGTTTCCCCTTTATAAAAATTACGATTTTTTGTACCTATTATAGTAAATGTGCTAACAGTGGACTTTTCCTTCTGCAGATTATACTGAATGACCAGCAGTGGCAGTGTTTCACAACAGAATGTCTCTGCATTGCCGAGACTGAAGGAAAGAAAAAAAGGCAGTCTTCCGGCATACAGCATCTTTTGACCAATTTAAACGGTAAGTAAATCTCACAATCATTCTTTTATTCAGTAAAAAGACTTTCACAGCATCTGATTGTCCTCCGTACCTTCCAGTGGGGGCCTGTGCATGTATGTAATTTCTGCAAAGATGGAAGTAATATGGATCACATTTGTGTTGGTCAAGATAGTTAATAAAAGACTGAATGCTTCTAAGGCTACTAAAGCCTGATTTAGATCCTGGTGCTGGCAATGTTCCAGTCAAGGAAATTGCTGCCTTTGCGGCTGAAATGCACTATCTCAATTTACAACGATAGTGTTACATTCTCACGGAAGGAAGCTCATTTAACGTCTTCCCCTGCACTCTGTATGTTGGACACTGATACTTAAGATGGATTGTTGGTAAGGATAATCAGTTTTTGTATCTCCATGCCACTTTCAAAAAGGCCCCAGTGCTTTGAGTGGTTCAGAGTCCTTTACCATTCCCCCTCCTGCTTACCTTGCAGTCATGAATACAGATAGTAACTTACTGCATAACTTCTGACATCTCGTCCTCATGTGTGGTCAGCTTCCACAAGGACAATTGGACCAAAGGCTCTCTGACATTATAAAGCTAAAGCAAGATGTTGTCTGGCATGAGGGCAAATCTGTTGCCTAGCAAGCTGACATCCTAAAGCTAAAGCAAGATGTTGTCTGAAGTGAGGGCCACTCTGTTGCCTAGCAAGCAGCAGGATACGTTTATCTTGGTAATGAAATGAGTAGCAGGGTAGACAGGATGTCCAAATGAGAACTAACCTTGTAAGATTAAAGAAATTAGGGCAGTTTTTTGAGACTTATAAATTTGTAGGAAGGTAAGTTTGAGCATTAGAGTCTCAACTTCACTATTGCTGAACTGGTAGGAATTGCCTAAAATAATAATGGTGAACATGCTATTCATAGCTTTTATAATTCCCATTAACTGTAGCATAACCCTTCCTCGCTCAACTGATCAGCTGGCTTAATTGCTACTGGTGTACCATATCCTTAAGCAAATGAAGTGAGATGGGGACGCTGCCACTTGGCTTGCGAAAAGATCTCTTTATCTATATCCTAATGTACATGCTACAGTTGTTTAGAGAGTGATCCCAAATGAGGCATGGGATTCAGAGCAGTATGGGAGGTTAAAAACACAAATTTAGATTTGATTTTCTAACGTGCTGTCGATTTTCACAATTATACAGACTCCAGAGATTTAATCTGTTTCCCCTTTATAAAAATTACGATTTTTTGTACTTCTTATAGTAAATGTGCTAACAGTGGACTTTTCCATCTGCAGATTATACTGAATGACCAGCAGTGGCAGTGTTTCACAACAGAATGTCTCTGCATTGCCGAGACTGAAGGAAAGAAAAAAAGGCAGTCTTCCGGCATACAGCATCTTTTGACCAATTTAAACGGTAAGTAAATCTCACAATCATTCTTTTATCCATTAAAAAGACTTTCACAGCATCTGATTGTCCTCAGTACCTTCCAGTGGGGGCCTGTGCATGTATATAATTTCTGTAAAGATGGAAGTAATATGGATCACATTGTGTTGGTCAAGATAGTTAATAAAAGACTGACTGCTTCTAAGGCTACTAAAGCCTGATTTAGATCCTGGTGCTGGCAATGTTCCAGTCAAGGAAATTGCTGCCTTTGCGGCTGGAATGCACTATCTCAATTCACAACTATAGTGTTACATTCTCACGGAAGGAAGCTCATTTAACGTCTTCCCCTGCACTCTGTATGTTGGACACTGATACTTAAGATGGATTGTTGGTAAGGATAATCAGTTTTTGTATCTCCATCCCACTTTCAAAAAGGCCCCATTGCTTTGAGTGGTTCAGAGTCCTTTACCATTCCCCCTCCTGCTTGCCTTGCAGTCATGAATACAGATAGTAACTTACTGCATAACTTCTGACATCTCATCCTCCTGTGTGGTCAGCTTCCACAAGGACAATTGGACCAGAGGCGCTCTGACATTATAAAGCTAAAGCAAGATGTTGTCTGGCATGAGGGCAAATCTGTTACCTAGCAAGCTGACGTCATAAAGCTAAAGCAAGATGTCTGAAAGGAGGGCCACTCTGTTGCCTAGCAAGAAGCAGGATACATTTATCTTGGGAATGAAATGAGTAGCAGGGTAGACAGGATGCTCAAATGAGAACTAACCTTGTAAGATTAAAGAAATTAGGGTAATTTTTTGAGACTTATAAATTTGTAGGAAGGTAAGTTTAAGCATTAGAGTCTCAACTTCACTATTGCTGAACTGGTAGGAATTGCCTAAAATGATAATGGTGAACATGCTATTCATAGCTTTTATAATTCCCATTAACTGTAGCATAACCCTTCCTCGCTCAACTGATCAGCTGGCTTAATTGCTACTGGTGTACCATATCCTTAAGCAAATTAAGTGAGATGGGGACGCTGCCACTTGGCTTGCGAAAAGATCTCTTTATCTATATCCTAATGTACATGCTACAGTTGTTTAGAGAGTGATCCCAAATGAGGCATGGGATTCAGAGCAGTATGGGAGGTTAAAAACACAAATTTAGATTTGATTTTCTAACGTGCTGTCGATTTTCACAATTATACAGACTCCAGAGATTTAATCGGTTTCCCCTTTATAAAAATTACGATTTTTTGTACTTCTTATAGTAAATGTGCTAACAGTGGACTTTTCCTTCTGCAGATTATACTGAATGACCAGCAGTGGCAGTGTTTCACAACAGAATGTCTCTGCATTGCCGAGACTGAAAGAGAGAAAAAAAGGCAGTCTTCCGGCATACAGCATCTTTTGACCAATTTAAACGGTAAGTAAATCTCACAATCATTCTTTTATTCAGTAAAAAGACTTTCACAGCATCTGATTGTCCTCAGTACCTTCCAGTGGGGGCCTGTGCATGTATATAATTTCTGTAAAGATGGAAGTAATATGGATCACATTGTGTTGGTCAAGATAGTTAATAAAAGACTGAATGCTTCTAAGGCTACTAAAGCCTGATTTAGATCCTGGTGCTGGCAATGTTCCAGTCAAGGAAATTGCTGCCTTTGCGGCTGAAATGCACTATCTCAATTTACAACGATAGTGTTACATTGTCACGGAAGGAAGCTCATTTAATGTCTTCCCCTGCACTCTGTATGTTGGACACTGATACTTAAGATGGATTGTTGGTAAGGATAATCAGTTTTTGTATCTCCATCCCACTTTCAAAAAGGCCCCAGTGCTTTGAGTGGTTCAGAGTCCTTTACCATTCCCCCTCCTGCTTGCCTTGCAGTCATGAATACAGATAGTAACTTACTGCATAACTTCTGACATCTCATCCTCCTGTTTGGTCAGCTTCCACAAGGACAATTGGACCAAAGGCTCTCTGACATTATAAAGCTAAAGCAAGATGTTGTCTGGCATGAGGGCAAATCTGTTGCCTAGCAAGCTGTCATCCTAAAGCTAAAGCAAGATGTTGTCTGAAGTGAGGGCCACTCTGTTGCCTAGCAAGCAGCAGGATACGTTTATCTTGGTAATGAAATGAGTAGCAGGGTAGACAGGATGTCCAAATGAGAACTAACCTTGTAAGATTAAAGAAATTAGGGCAGTTTTTTGAGACTTCTAAATTTGTAGGAAGGTAAGTTTGAGCATTAGAGTCTCAACTTCACTATTGCTGAACTGGTAGGAATTGCCTAAAATGATAATGGTTAACATGCTATTCATAGCTTTTATAATTCCCATTAACTGTAGCATAACCCTTCCTCGCTCAACTGATCAGCTGGCTTAATTGCTACTGGTGTACCATATTCTTAAGCAAATGAAGTGAGATGGGTATGCTGCCACTTGGCTTGCAAAAAGATCTCTTCATCTATATCCTAATGTACATGCTACAGTTGTTTAGAGAGTGATCCCAAATGAGGCATGGGATTCAGAGCAGTATGGGAGGTTAAAAACACAAATTTAGATTTGATTTTCTAACGTGCTGTCGATTTTCACAATTATACAGACTCCAGAGATGTAATCTGTTTCCCCTTTATAAAAATTACGATTTTTTGTACTTCTTATAGTAAATGTGCTAACAGTGGACTTTTCCTTCTGCAGATTATACTGAATGACCAGCAGTGGCAGTGTTTCACAACAGAATGTCTCTGCATTGCCAAGACTGAAGGAAAGAAAAAAAGGCAGTCTTCCGGCATACAGCACCTTTTGACCAATTTAAACGGTAGGTAAATCTCACAATCATTCTTTTATTCAGTAAAAAGACTTTCACAGCATCTGATTGTCCTCAGTACCTTCCAGTGGGGGCCTGTGCATGTATATAATTTCTGTAAAAATGGAAGTAATATGGATCACATTGTGTTGGTCAAGATAGTTAATAAAAGACTGACTGCTTCTAAGGCTACTAAAGCCTGATTTAGATCCTGGTGCTGGCAATGTTCCAGTCAAGGAAATTGCTGCCTTTGCGGCTGAAATGCACTATCTCAATTTACAATGATAGTGTTACATTCTCACGGAAGGAAGCTCATTTAACGTCTTCCCCTGCACTCTGTATGTTGGACACTGATACTTAAGATGGATTGTTGGTAAGGATAATCAGTTTTTGTATCTCCATGCCACTTTCAAAAAGGCCCCAGTGCTTTGAGTGGTTCAGAGTCCTTTACCATTCCCCCTCCTGCTTACCTTGCAGTCATGAATACAGATAGTAACTTACTGCATAACTTCTGACATCTCGTCCTCATGTGTGGTCAGCTTCCACAAGGACAATTGGACCAAAGGCTCTCTGACATTATAAAGCTAAAGCAAGATGTTGTCTGGCATGAGGGCAAATCTGTTGCCTAGCAAGCTGACATCCTAAAGCTAAAGCAAGATGTTGTCTGAAGTGAGGGCCACTCTGTTGCCTAGCAAGCAGCAGGATACGTTTATCTTGGTAATGAAATGAGTAGCAGGGTAGACAGGATGTCCAAATGAGAACTAACCTTGTAAGATTAAAGAAATTAGGGCAGTTTTTTGAGAATTATAAATTTGTAGGAAGGTAAGTTTGAGCATTAGAGTCTCAACTTCACTATTGCTGAACTGGTAGGAATTGCCTAAAATAATAATGGTGAACATGCTATTCATAGCTTTTATAATTCCCATTAACTGTAGCATAACCCTTCCTCGCTCAACTGATCAGCTGGCTTAATTGCTACTGGTGTACCATATCCTTAAGCAAATGAAGTGAGATGGGGACGCTGCCACTTGGCTTGCGAAAAGATCTCTTTATCTATATCCTAATGTACATGCTACAGTTGTTTAGAGAGTGATCCCAAATGAGGCATGGGATTCAGAGCAGTATGGGAGGTTAAAAACACAAATTTAGATTTGATTTTCTAACGTGCTGTCGATTTTCACAATTATACAGACTCCAGAGATTTAATCTGTTTCCCCTTTATAAAAATTACGATTTTTTGTACTTCTTATAGTAAATGTGCTAACAGTGGACTTTTCCATCTGCAGATTATACTGAATGACCAGCAGTGGCAGTGTTTCACAACAGAATGTCTCTGCATTGCCGAGACTGAAGGAAAGAAAAAAAGGCAGTCTTCCGGCATACAGCATCTTTTGACCAATTTAAACGGTAAGTAAATCTCACAATCATTCTTTTATCCATTAAAAAGACTTTCACAGCATCTGATTGTCCTCAGTACCTTCCAGTGGGGGCCTGTGCATGTATATAATTTCTGTAAAGATGGAAGTAATATGGATCACATTGTGTTGGTCAAGATAGTTAATAAAAGACTGACTGCTTCTAAGGCTACTAAAGCCTGATTTAGATCCTGGTGCTGGCAATGTTCCAGTCAAGGAAATTGCTGCCTTTGCGGCTGGAATGCACTATCTCAATTTACAACTATAGTGTTACATTCTCACGGAAGGAAGCTCATTTAACGTCTTCCCCTGCACTCTGTATGTTGGACACTGATACTTAAGATGGATTGTTGGTAAGGATAATCAGTTTTTGTATCTCCATCCCACTTTCAAAAAGGCCCCAGTGCTTTGAGTGGTTCAGAGTCCTTTACCATTCCCCCTCCTGCTTGCCTTGCAGTCATGAATACAGATAGTAACTTACTGCATAACTTCTGACATCTCATCCTCCTGTGTGGTCAGCTTCCACAAGGACAATTGGACCAGAGGCGCTCTGACATTATAAAGCTAAAGCAAGATGTTGTCTGGCATGAGGGCAAATCTGTTACCTAGCAAGCTGACGTCATAAAGCTAAAGCAAGATGTCTGAAAGGAGGGCCACTCTGTTGCCTAGCAAGAAGCAGGATACATTTATCTTGGGAATGAAATGAGTAGCAGGGTAGACAGGATGCTCAAATGAGAACTAACCTTGTAAGATTAAAGAAATTAGGGTAATTTTTTGAGACTTATAAATTTGTAGGAAGGTAAGTTTGAGCATTAGAGTCTCAACTTCACTATTGCTGAACTGGTAGGAATTGCCTAAAATGATAATGGTGAACATGCTATTCATAGCTTTTATAATTCCCATTAACTGTAGCATAACCCTTCCTCGCTCAACTGATCAGCTGGCTTAATTGCTACTGGTGTACCATATCCTTAAGCAAATGAAGTGAGATGGGGACGCTGCCACTTGGCTTGCGAAAAGATCTCTTTATCTATATCCTAATGTACATGCTACAGTTGTTTAGAGAGTGATCCCAAATGAGGCATGGGATTCAGAGCAGTATGGGAGGTTAAAAACACAAATTTAGATTTGATTTTCGAACGTGCTGTCGATTTTCACAATTATACAGACTCCAGAGATTTAATCTGTTTCCCCTTTATAAAAATTACGATTTTTTGTACCTATTATAGTAAATGTGCTAACAGTGGACTTTTCCTTCTGCAGATTATACTGAATGACCAGCAGTGGCAGTGTTTCACAACAGAATGTCTCTGCATTGCCGAGACTGAAGGAAAGAAAAAAAGGCAGTCTTCCGGCATACAGCATCTTTTGACCAATTTAAACGGTAAGTAAATCTCACAATCATTCTTTTATTCAGTAAAAAGACTTTCACAGCATCTGATTGTCCTCCGTACCTTCCAGTGGGGGCCTGTGCATGTATGTAATTTCTGCAAAGATGGAAGTAATATGGATCACATTGTGTTGGTCAAGATAGTTAATAAAAGACTGAATGCTTCTAAGGCTACTAAAGCCTGATTTAGATCCTGGTGCTGGCAATGTTCCAGTCAAGGAAATTGCTGCCTTTGCGGCTGAAATGCACTATCTCAATTTACAACGATAGTGTTACATTCTCACGGAAGGAAGCTCATTTAACGTCTTCCCCTGCACTCTGTATGTTGGACACTGATACTTAAGATGGATTGTTGGTAAGGATAATCAGTTTTTGTATCTCCATCCCACTTTCAAAAAGGCCCCAGTGCTTTGAGTGGTTCAGAGTCCTTTACCATTCCCCCTCCTGCTTGCCTTGCAGTCATGAATACAGATAGTAACTTACTGCATAACTTCTGACATCTCATCCTCCTGTGTGGTCAGCTTCCACAAGGACAATTGGACCAGAGGCGCTCTGACATTATAAAGCTAAAGCAAGATGTTGTCTGGCATGAGGGCAAATCTGTTACCTAGCAAGCTGACGTCATAAAGCTAAAGCAAGATGTCTGAAAGGAGGGCCACTATGTTGCCTAGCAAGAAGCAGGATACATTTATCTTGGGAATGAAATGAGTAGCAGGGTAGACAGGATGCTCAAATGAGAACTAACCTTGTAAGATTAAAGAAATTAGGGTAATTTTTTGAGACTTATAAATTTGTAGGAAGGTAAGTTTGAGCATTAGAGTCTCAACTTCACTATTGCTGAACTGGTAGGAATTGCCTAAAATGATAATGGTGAACATGCTATTCATAGCTTTTATAATTCCCATTAACTGTAGCATAACCCTTCCTCGCTCAACTGATCAGCTGGCTTAATTGCTACTGGTGTACCATATCCTTAAGCAAATGAAGTGAGATGGGGACGCTGCCACTTGGCTTGCGAAAAGATCTCTTTATCTATATCCTAATGTACATGCTACAGTTGTTTAGAGAGTGATCCCAAATGAGGCATGGGATTCAGAGCAGTATGGGAGGTTAAAAACACAAATTTAGATTTGATTTTCTAACGTGCTGTCGATTTTCACAATTATACAGACTCCAGAGATTTAATCTGTTTCCCCTTTATAAAAATTACGATTTTTTGTACTTCTTATAGTAAATGTGCTAACAGTGGACTTTTCCATCTGCAGATTATACTGAATGACCAGCAGTGGCAGTGTTTCATAACAGAATGTCTCTGCATTGCCGAGACTGAAGGAAAGAAAAAAAGGCAGTCTTCCGGCATACAGCATCTTTTGACCAATTTAAACGGTAAGTAAATCTCACAATCATTCTTTTATCCATTAAAAAGACTTTCACAGCACCTGATTGTCCTCAGTACCTTCCAGTGGGGGCCTGTGCATGTATATAATTTCTGTAAAGATGGAAGTAATATGGATCACATTGTGTTGGTCAAGATAGTTAATAAAAGACTGACTGCTTCTAAGGCTACTAAAGCCTTATTTAGATCCTGGTGCTGGCAATGTTCCAGTCAAGGAAATTGCTGCCTTTGCGGCTGGAATGCACTATCTCAATTTACAACGATAGTGTTACATTCTCACGGAAGGAAGCTCATTTAACGTCTTCCCCTGCACTCTGTATGTTGGACACTGATACTTAAGATGGATTGTTGGTAAGGATAATCAGTTTTTGTATCTCCATCCCACTTTCAAAAAGGCCCCACTGCTTTGAGTGGTTCAGAGTCCTTTACCATTCCCCCTCCTGCTTGCCTTGCAGTCATGAATACAGATAGTAACTTACTGCATAACTTCTGACATCTCATCCTCCTGTGTGGTCAGCTTCCACAAGGACAATTGGACCAGAGGCGCTCTGACATTATAAAGCTAAAGCAAGATGTTGTCTGGCATGAGGGCAAATCTGTTACCTAGCAAGCTGACGTCATAAAGCTAAAGCAAGATGTCTGAAAGGAGGGCCACTCTGTTGCCTAGCAAGAAGCAGGATACATTTATCTTGGGAATGAAATGAGTAGCAGGGTAGACAGGATGCTCAAATGAGAACTAACCTTGTAAGATTAAAGAAATTAGGGTAATTTTTTGAGACTTATAAATTTGTAGGAAGGTAAGTTTAAGCATTAGAGTCTCAACTTCACTATTGCTGAACTGGTAGGAATTGCCTAAAATGATAATGGTGAACATGCTATTCATAGCTTTTATAATTCCCATTAACTGTAGCATAACCCTTCCTCGCTCAACTGATCAGCTGGCTTAATTGCTACTGGTGTACCATATCCTTAAGCAAATTAAGTGAGATGGGGACGCTGCCACTTGGCTTGCGAAAAGATCTCTTTATCTATATCCTAATGTACATGCTACAGTTGTTTAGAGAGTGATCCCAAATGAGGCATGGGATTCAGAGCAGTATGGGAGGTTAAAAACACAAATTTAGATTTGATTTTCTAACGTGCTGTCGATTTTCACAATTATACAGACTCCAGAGATTTAATCGGTTTCCCCTTTATAAAAATTACGATTTTTTGTACTTCTTATAGTAAATGTGCTAACAGTGGACTTTTCCTTCTGCAGATTATACTGAATGACCAGCAGTGGCAGTGTTTCACAACAGAATGTCTCTGCATTGCCGAGACTGAAAGAGAGAAAAAAAGGCAGTCTTCCGGCATACAGCATCTTTTGACCAATTTAAACGGTAAGTAAATCTCACAATCATTCTTTTATTCAGTAAAAAGACTTTCACAGCATCTGATTGTCCTCAGTACCTTCCAGTGGGGGCCTGTGCATGTATATAATTTCTGTAAAGATGGAAGTAATATGGATCACATTGTGTTGGTCAAGATAGTTAATAAAAGACTGAATGCTTCTAAGGCTACTAAAGCCTGATTTAGATCCTGGTGCTGGCAATGTTCCAGTCAAGGAAATTGCTGCCTTTGCGGCTGAAATGCACTATCTCAATTTACAACGATAGTGTTACATTGTCACGGAAGGAAGCTCATTTAATGTCTTCCCCTGCACTCTGTATGTTGGACACTGATACTTAAGATGGATTGTTGGTAAGGATAATCAGTTTTTGTATCTCCATCCCACTTTCAAAAAGGCCCCAGTGCTTTGAGTGGTTCAGAGTCCTTTACCATTCCCCCTCCTGCTTGCCTTGCAGTCATGAATACAGATAGTAACTTACTGCATAACTTCTGACATCTCATCCTCCTGTGTGGTCAGCTTCCACAAGGACAATTGGACCAAAGGCTCTCTGACATTATAAAGCTAAAGCAAGATGTTGTCTGGCATGAGGGCAAATCTGTTGCCTAGCAAGCTGACATCCTAAAGCTAAAGCAAGATGTTGTCTGAAGTGAGGGCCACTCTGTTGCCTAGCAAGCAGCAGGATACGTTTATCTTGGAAATGAAATGAGTAGCAGGGTAGACAGGATGTCCAAATGAGAACTAACCTTGTAATATTAAAGAAATTAGGGCAGTTTTTTGAGACTTATAAATTTGTAGGAAGGTAAGTTTGAGCATTAGAGTCTCAACTTCACTATTGCTGAACTGGTAGGAATTGCCTAAAATGATAATGGTGAACATGCTATTCATAGCTTTTATAATTCCCATTAACTGTAGCATAACCCTTCCTCGCTCAACTGATCAGCTGGCTTAATTGCTACTGGTGTACCATATTCTTAAGCAAATGAAGTGAGATGGGTATGCTGCCACTTGGCTTGCAAAAAGATCTCTTCATCTATATCCTAATGTACATGCTACAGTTGTTTAGAGAGTGATCCCAAATGAGGCATGGGATTCAGAGCAGTATGGGAGGTTAAAAACACAAATTTAGATTTGATTTTCTAACGTGCTGTCGATTTTCACAATTATACAGACTCCAGAGATGTAATCTGTTTCCCCTTTATAAAAATTACGATTTTTTGTACTTCTTATAGTAAATGTGCTAACAGTGGACTTTTCCTTCTGCAGATTATACTGAATGACCAGCAGTGGCAGTGTTTCACAACAGAATGTCTCTGCATTGCCAAGACTGAAGGAAAGAAAAATAGGCAGTCTTCCGGCATACAGCACCTTTTGACCAATTTAAACGGTAAGTAAATCTCACAATCATTCTTTTATTCAGTAAAAAGACTTTCACAGCATCTGATTGTCCTCAGTACCTTCCAGTGGGGGCCTGTGCATGTATATAATTTCTGTAAAAATGGAAGTAATATGGATCACATTGTGTTGGTCAAGATAGTTAATAAAAGACTGACTGCTTCTAAGGCTACTAAAGCCTGATTTAGATCCTGGTGCTGGCAATGTTCCAGTCAAGGAAATTGCTGCCTTTGCGGCTGAAATGCACTATCTCAATTTACAATGATAGTGTTACATTCTCACGGAAGGAAGCTCATTTAACGTCTCCCCCTGCACTCTGTATGTTGGACACTGATACTTAAGATGGATTGTTGGTAAGGATAATCAGTTTTTGTATCTCCATGCCACTTTCAAAAAGGCCCCAGTGCTTTGAGTGGTTCAGAGTCCTTTACCATTCCCCCTCCTGCTTACCTTGCAGTCATGAATACAGATAGTAACTTACTGCATAACTTCTGACATCTCGTCCTCATGTGTGGTCAGCTTCCACAAGGACAATTGGACCAAAGGCTCTCTGACATTATAAAGCTAAAGCAAGATGTTGTCTGGCATGAGGGCAAATCTGTTGCCTAGCAAGCTGACATCCTAAAGCTAAAGCAAGATGTTGTCTGAAGTGAGGGCCACTCTGTTGCCTAGCAAGCAGCAGGATACGTTTATCTTGGTAATGAAATGAGTAGCAGGGTAGACAGGATGTCCAAATGAGAACTAACCTTGTAAGATTAAAGAAATTAGGGCAGTTTTTTGAGAATTATAAATTTGTAGGAAGGTAAGTTTGAGCATTAGAGTCTCAACTTCACTATTGCTGAACTGGTAGGAATTGCCTAAAATAATAATGGTGAACATGCTATTCATAGCTTTTATAATTCCCATTAACTGTAGCATAACCCTTCCTCGCTCAACTGATCAGCTGGCTTAATTGCTACTGGTGTACCATATCCTTAAGCAAATGAAGTGAGATGGGGACGCTGCCACTTGGCTTGCGAAAAGATCTCTTTATCTATATCCTAATGTACATGCTACAGTTGTTTAGAGAGTGATCCCAAATGAGGCATGGGATTCAGAGCAGTATGGGAGGTTAAAAACACAAATTTAGATTTGATTTTCTAACGTGCTGTCGATTTTCACAATTATACAGACTCCAGAGATTTAATCTGTTTCCCCTTTATAAAAATTACGATTTTTTGTACTTCTTATAGTAAATGTGCTAACAGTGGACTTTTCCATCTGCAGATTATACTGAATGACCAGCAGTGGCAGTGTTTCACAACAGAATGTCTCTGCATTGCCGAGACTGAAGGAAAGAAAAAAAGGCAGTCTTCCGGCATACAGCATCTTTTGACCAATTTAAACGGTAAGTAAATCTCACAATCATTCTTTTATTCAGTAAAAAGACTTTCACAGCATCTGATTGTCCTCCGTACCTTCCAGTGGGGGCCTGTGCATGTATGTAATTTCTGCAAAGATGGAAGTAATATGGATCACATTGTGTTGGTCAAGATAGTTAATAAAAGACTGAATGCTTCTAAGGCTACTAAAGCCTGAGTTAGATCCTGGTGCTGGCAATGTTCCAGTCAAGGAAATTGCTGCCTTTGCGGCTGAAATGCACTATCTCAATTTACAACGATAGTGTTACATTCTCACGGAAGGAAGCTCATTTAACGTCTTCCCCTGCACTCTGTATGTTGGACACTGATACTTAAGATGGATTGTTGGTAAGGATAATCAGTTTTTGTATCTCCATCCCACTTTCAAAAAGGCCCCAGTGCTTTGAGTGGTTCAGAGTCCTTTACCATTCCCCCTCCTGCTTGCCTTGCAGTCATGAATACAGATAGTAACTTACTGCATAACTTCTGACATCTCATCCTCCTGTGTGGTCAGCTTCCACAAGGACAATTGGACCAGAGGCGCTCTGACATTATAAAGCTAAAGCAAGATGTTGTCTGGCATGAGGGCAAATCTGTTACCTAGCAAGCTGACGTCATAAAGCTAAAGCAAGATGTCTGAAAGGAGGGCCACTCTGTTGCCTAGCAAGAAGCAGGATACATTTATCTTGGGAATGAAATGAGTAGCAGGGTAGACAGGATGCTCAAATGAGAACTAACCTTGTAAGATTAAAGAAATTAGGGTAATTTTTTGAGACTTATAAATTTGTAGGAAGGTAAGTTTGAGCATTAGAGTCTCAACTTCACTATTGCTGAACTGGTAGGAATTGCCTAAAATGATAATGGTGAACATGCTATTCATAGCTTTTATAATTCCCATTAACTGTAGCATAACCCTTCCTCGCTCAACTGATCAGCTGGCTTAATTGCTACTGGTGTACCATATCCTTAAGCAAATGAAGTGAGATGGGGACGCTGCCACTTGGCTTGCGAAAAGATCTCTTTATCTATATCCTAATGTACATGCTACAGTTGTTTAGAGAGTGATCCCAAATGAGGCATGGGATTCAGAGCAGTATGGGAGGTTAAAAACACAAATTTAGATTTGATTTTCGAACGTGCTGTCGATTTTCACAATTATACAGACTCCAGA
This sequence comes from Lissotriton vulgaris, assembly GCF_964263255.1. Taxonomy (NCBI): domain Eukaryota; kingdom Metazoa; phylum Chordata; class Amphibia; order Caudata; family Salamandridae; genus Lissotriton; species Lissotriton vulgaris. The sequence continues at coordinate 1,084,156,978 of NC_141694.1, read as the reverse complement.
GATTTAATCTGTTTCCCCTTTATAAAAATTACGATTTTTTGTACCTATTATAGTAAATGTGCTAACAGTGGACTTTTCCTTCTGCAGATTATACTGAATGACCAGCAGTGGCAGTGTTTCACAACAGAATGTCTCTGCATTGCCGAGACTGAAGGAAAGAAAAAAAGGCAGTCTTCCGGCATACAGCATCTTTTGACCAATTTAAACGGTAAGTAAATCTCACAATCATTCTTTTATTCAGTAAAAAGACTTTCACAGCATCTGATTGTCCTCCGTACCTTCCAGTGGGGGCCTGTGCATGTATGTAATTTCTGCAAAGATGGAAGTAATATGGATCACATTGTGTTGGTCAAGATAGTTAATAAAAGACTGACTGCTTCTAAGGCTACTAAAGCCTGATTTAGATCCTGGTGCTGGCAATGTTCCAGTCAAGGAAATTGCTGCCTTTGCGGCTGGAATGCACTATCTCAATTTACAACGATAGTGTTACATTCTCACGGAAGGAAGCTCATTTAACGTCTTCCCCTGCACTCTGTATGTTGGACACTGATACTTAAGATGGATTGTTGGTAAGGATAATCAGTTTTTGTATCTCCATCCCACTTTCAAAAAGGCCCCAGTGCTTTGAGTGGTTCAGAGTCCTTTACCATTCCCCCTCCTGCTTGCCTTGCAGTCATGAATACAGATAGTAACTTACTGCATAACTTCTGACATCTCATCCTCCTGTGTGGTCAGCTTCCACAAGGACAATTGGACCAAAGGCTCTCTGACATTATAAAGCTAAAGCAAGATGTTGTCTGGCATGAGGGCAAATCTGTTGCCTAGCAAGCTGACGTCATAAAGCTAAAGAAAGATGTTGTCTGAAGTGAGGGCCACTCTGTTGCCTAGCAAGCAGCAGGATACGTTTATCTTGGTAATGAAATGAGTAGCAGGGTAGACAGGATGCTCAAATGAGAACTAACCTTGTAAGATTAAAGAAATTAGGGTAATTTTTTGAGACTTATAAATTTGTAGGAAGGTAAGTTTAAGCATTAGAGTCTCAACTTCACTATTGCTGAACTGGTAGGAATTGCCTAAAATGATAATGGTGAACATGCTATTCATAGCTTTTATAATTCCCATTAACTGTAGCATAACCCTTCCTCGCTCAACTGATCAGCTGGCTTAATTGCTACTGGTGTACCATATCCTTAAGCAAATGAAGTGAGATGGGGACGCTGCCACTTGGCTTGCGAAAAGATCTCTTTATCTATATCCTAATGTACATGCTACAGTTGTTTAGAGAGTGATCCCAAATGAGGCATGGGATTCAGAGCAGTATGGGAGGTTAAAAACACAAATTTAGATTTGATTTTCTAACGTGCTGTCGATTTTCACAATTATACAGACTCCAGAGATGTAATCTGTTTCCCCTTTATAAAAATTACGATTTTTTTGTACTTCTTATAGTAAATGTGCTAACAGTGGACTTTTCCTTCTGCAGATTATACTGAATGACCAGCAGTGGCAGTGTTTCACAACAGAATGTCTCTGCATTGCCGAGACTGAAAGAGAGAAAAAAAGGCAGTCTTCCAGCATACAGCATCTTTTGACCAATTTAAACGGTAAGTAAATCTCACAATCATTCTTTTATTCAGTAAAAAGACTTTCACAGCATCTGATTGTCCTCAGTACCTTCCAGTGGGGGCCTGTGCATGTAAATAATGTCTGTTAAGATGGAAGTAATATGGATCACAATGTGTTGGTCAAGATAGTTAATAAAAGACTGACTGCTTCTAAGGCTACTAAAGCCTGATTTAGATCCTGGTGCTGGCAATGTTCCAGTCAAGGAAATTGCTGCCTTTGCGGCTGAAATGCACTATCTCAATTTACAACGATAGTGTTACATTCTCACGGAAGGAAGCTCATTTAACGTCTTCCCCTGCACTCTGTATGTTGGACACTGATACTTAAGATGGATTGTTGGTAAGGATAATCAGTTTTTGTATCTCCATCCCACTTTCAAAAAGGCCCCAGTGCTTTGAGTGGTTCAGAGTCCTTTACCATTCCCCCTCCTGCTTGCCTTGCAGTCATGAATACAGATAGTAACTTACTGCATAACTTCTGACATGTCATCCTCCTGTGTGGTCAGCTTCCACAAGGACAATTGGACCAGAGGCGCTCTGACATTATAAAGCTAAAGCAAGATGTTGTCTGGCATGAGGGCAAATCTGTTACCTAGCAAGCTGACGTCATAAAGCTAAAGCAAGATGTCTGAAAGGAGGGCCACTCTGTTGCCTAGCAAGAAGCAGGATACATTTATCTTGGGAATGAAATGAGTAGCAGGGTAGACAGGATGCTCAAATGAGAACTAACCTTGTAAGATTAAAGAAATTAGGGTAATTTTTTGAGACTTATAAATTTGTAGGAAGGTAAGTTTGAGCATTAGAGTCTCAACTTCACTATTGCTGAACTGGTAGGAATTGCCTAAAATGATAATGGTGAACATGCTATTCATAGCTTTTATAATTCCCATTAACTGTAGCATAACCCTTCCTCGCTCAACTGATCAGCTGGCTTAATTGCTACTGGTGTACCATATCCTTAAGCAAATGAAGTGAGATGGGGACGCTGCCACTTGGCTTGCGAAAAGATCTCTTTATCTATATCCTAATGTACATGCTACAGTTGTTTAGAGAGTGATCCCAAATGAGGCATGGGATTCAGAGCAGTATGGGAGGTTAAAAACACAAATTTAGATTTGATTTTCTAACGTGCTGTCGATTTTCACAATTATACAGACTCCAGAGATTTAATCTGTTTCCCCTTTATAAAAATTACGATTTTTTGTACTTCTTATAGTAAATGTGCTAACAGTGGACTTTTCCATCTGCAGATTATACTGAATGACCAGCAGTGGCAGTGTTTCACAACAGAATGTCTCTGCATTGCCGAGACTGAAGGAAAGAAAAAAAGGCAGTCTTCCGGCATACAGCATCTTTTGACCAATTTAAACGGTAAGTAAATCTCACAATCATTCTTTTATCCATTAAAAAGACTTTCACAGCATCTGATTGTCCTCAGTACCTTCCAGTGGGGGCCTGTGCATGTATATAATTTCTGTAAAGATGGAAGTAATATGGCTCACATTGTGTTGGTCAAGATAGTTAATAAAAGACTGACTGCTTCTAAGGCTACTAAAGCCTGATTTAGATCCTGGTGCTGGCAATGTTCCAGTCAAGGAAATTGCTGCCTTTGCGGCTGGAATGCACTATCTCAATTTACAACGATAGTGTTACATTCTCACGGAAGGAAGCTCATATAACGTCTTCCCCTGCACTCTGTATGTTGGACACTGATACTTAAGATGGATTGTTGGTAAGGATAATCAGTTTTTGTATCTCCATCCCACTTTCAAAAAGGCCCCAGTGCTTTGAGTGGTTCAGAGTCCTTTACCATTCCCCCTCCTGCTTGAATTGCAGTCATGAATACAGATAGTAACTTACTGCATAACTTCTGACATCTCATCCTCCTGTGTGGTCAGCTTCCACAAGGACAATTGGACCAAAGGCTCTCTGACATTATAAAGCTAAAGCAAGATGTTGTCTGGCATGAGGGCAAATCTGTTGCCTAGCAAGCTGACGTCATAAAGCTAAAGCAAGATGTTGTCTGAAAGGAGGGCCACTCTGTTGCCTAGCAAGAAGCAGGATACATTTATCTTGGGAATGAAATGAGTAGCAGGGTAGACAGGAATGCTCAAATGAGAACTAACCTTGTAAGATTAAAGAAATTAGGGTAATTTTTTGAGACTTATAAATTTGAAGGAAGGTAAGTTTGAGCATTAGAGTCTCAACTTCACTATTGCTGAACTGGTAGGAATTGCCTAAAATAATAATGGTGAACATGCTATTCATAGCTTTTATAATTCCCATTAACTGTAGCATAACCCTTCCTCGCTCAACTGATCAGCTGGCTTAATTGCTACTGGTGTACCATATCCTTAAGCAAATGAAGTGAGATGGGGACGCTGCCACTTGGCTTGCGAAAAGATCTCTTTATCTATATCCTAATGTACATGCTACAGTTGTTTAGAGAGTGATCCCAAATGAGGCATGGGATTCAGAGCAGTATGGGAGGTTAAAAACACAAATTTAGATTTGATTTTCTAACGTGCTGTCGATTTTCACAATTATACAGACTCCAGAGATTTAATCTGTTTCCCCTTTATAAAAATTACGATTTTTTGTACTTCTTATAGTAAATGTGCTAACAGTGGACTTTTCCATCTGCAGATTATACTGAATGACCAGCAGTGGCAGTGTTTCACAACAGAATGTCTCTGCATTGCCGAGACTGAAGGAAAGAAAAAAAGGCAGTCTTCCGGCATACAGCATCTTTTGACCAATTTAAACGGTAAGTAAATCTCACAATCATTCTTTTATCCATTAAAAAGACTTTCACAGCATCTGATTGTCCTCAGTACCTTCCAGTGGGGGCCTGTGCATGTATATAATTTCTGTAAAGATGGAAGTAATATGGATCACATTGTGTTGGTCAAGATAGTTAATAAAAGACTGACTGCTTCTAAGGCTACTAAAGCCTGATTTAGATCCTGGTGCTGGCAATGTTCCAGTCAAGGAAATTGCTGCCTTTGCGGCTGGAATGCACTATCTCAATTTACAACGATAGTGTTACATTCTCACGGAAGGAAGCTCATTTAACGTCTTCCCCTGCACTCTGTATGTTGGACACTGATACTTAAGATGGATTGTTGGTAAGGATAATCAGTTTTTGTATCTCCATCCCACTTTCAAAAAGGCCCCAGTGCTTTGAGTGGTTCAGAGTCCTTTACCATTCCCCCTCCTGCTTGCCTTGCAGTCATGAATACAGATAGTAACTTACTGCATAACTTCTGACATCTCATCCTCCTGTGTGGTCAGCTTCCACAAGGACAATTGGACCAAAGGCTCTCTGACATTATAAAGCTAAAGCAAGATGTTGTCTGGCATGAGGGCAAATCTGTTGCCTAGCAAGCTGACGTCATAAAGCTAAAGCAAGATGTTGTCTGAAGTGAGGGCCACTCTGTTGCCTAGCAAGCAGCAGGATACGTTTATCTTGGTAATGAAATGAGTAGCAGGGTAGACAGGATGCTCAAATGAGAACTAACCTTGTAAGATTAAAGAAATTAGGGTAATTTTTTGAGACTTATAAATTTGTAGGAAGGTAAGTTTAAGCATTAGAGTCTCAACTTCACTATTGCTGAACTGGTAGGAATTGCCTAAAATGATAATGGTGAACATGCTATTCATAGCTTTTATAATTCCCATTAACTGTAGCATAACCCTTCCTCGCTCAACTGATCAGCTGGCTTAATTGCTACTGGTGTACCATATCCTTAAGCAAATGAAGTGAGATGGGGACGCTGCCACTTGGCTTGCAAAAAGATCTCTTCATCTATATCCTAATGTACATGCTACAGTTGTTTAGAGAGTGATCCCAAATGAGGCATGGGATTCAGAGAAGTATGGGAGGTTAAAAACACAAATTAAGATTTGATTTTCTAACGTGCTGTTGATTTTCACAATTATACAGACTCCAGAGAATTAATATGTTTCCCCTTTATAAAAATTACGATTGTTTGTACTTCTTATAGTAAATGTGCTAACAGTGGACTTTTCCATCTGCAGATTATACTGAATGACCAGCAGTGGCAGTGTTTCACAACAGAATGTCTCTGCATTGCCAAGACTGAAGGAAAGAAAAAAAGGCAGTCTTCCGGCATACAGCACCTTTTGACCAATTTAAACGGTAAGTAAATCTCACAATCATTCTTTTATTCAGTAAAAAGACTTTCACAGCATCTGATTGTCCTCAGTACCTTCCAGTGGGGGCCTGTGCATGTATATAATTTCTGTAAAAATGGAAGTAATATGGATCACATTGTGTTGGTCAAGATAGTTAATAAAAGACTGACTGCTTCTAAGGCTACTAAAGCCTGATTTAGATCCTGGTGCTGGCAATGTTCCAGTCAAGGAAATTGCTGCCTTTGCGGCTGAAATGCACTATCTCAATTTACAACGATAGTGTTACATTCTCACGGAAGGAAGCTCATTTAACGTCTTCCCCTGCACTCTGTATGTTGGACACTGATACTTAAGATGGATTGTTGGTAAGGATAATCAGTTTTTGTATCTCCATGCCACTTTCAAAAAGGCCCCAGTGCTTTGAGTGGTTCAGAGTCCTTTACCATTCCCCCTCCTGCTTACCTTGCAGTCATGAATACAGATAGTAACTTACTGCATAACTTCTGACATCTCGTCCTCATGTGTGGTCAGCTTCCACAAGGACAATTGGACCAAAGGCTCTCTGACATTATAAAGCTAAAGCAAGATGTTGTCTGGCATGAGGGCAAATCTGTTGCCTAGCAAGCTGACATCCTAAAGCTAAAGCAAGATGTTGTCTGAAGTGAGGGCCACTCTGTTGCCTAGCAAGCAGCAGGATACGTTTATCTTGGTAATGAAATGAGTAGCAGGGTAGACAGGATGTCCAAATGAGAACTAACCTTGTAAGATTAAAGAAATTAGGGCAGTTTTTTGAGACTTATAAATTTGTAGGAAGGTAAGTTTGAGCATTAGAGTCTCAACTTCACTATTGCTGAACTGGTAGGAATTGCCTAAAATAATAATGGTGAACATGCTATTCATAGCTTTTATAATTCCCATTAACTGTAGCATAACCCTTCCTCGCTCAACTGATCAGCTGGCTTAATTGCTACTGGTGTACCATATCCTTAAGCAAATGAAGTGAGATGGGGACGCTGCCACTTGGCTTGCGAAAAGATCTCTTTATCTATATCCTAATGTACATGCTACAGTTGTTTAGAGAGTGATCCCAAATGAGGCATGGGATTCAGAGCAGTATGGGAGGTTAAAAACACAAATTTAGATTTGATTTTCTAACGTACTGTAAGCATGAGCGAATTTTGCGGATCTCGCGTTCGCGAATTTTGCGGATTTGCGGATTCGCAATCCGCAAAATCCGCGAATTTCCGCGAATTTGCGGATTTTTTTTTTTTTTGTGTTTGCGCGGGTTTCTGCCAGTTCGCGAGGGTTTTGTACAATGTCGCAAATTGCGAACTTACCTGTCGGGTCGCAAGTTTCGCGAACTTGTTGTTTCTACGTGTCCAGCCTGTTTGGGACACTCTTCTTCATCACTGCCACTCTCTGTCACCACTGCCACTCTCTGACTACTCATGCCACCCTCTGGCCCACCCATGCCACCCTCTGTTTCATCACAGCACCCTCTGGTTGTCCAGTCAGTGTACATTATTGTGGCAACAAGCACACCTTCCCTGCCTCAAGTGACCTGAATTAATTTGGGGCTGATTAATGTGTCACAGAATATTTTTTTAGCTGGCACCTGCTTCCTTAGTGCTTCCTGATTAGTGATCTTTTGAACTTGCTAAGTGCTTTCATTGTTGCAAAATTAGTTACAACACCTGCCCTGCCCCAACTGACAATAATGAATTAGGGGCTGAATAATGGATTTGAACCTCCAGCCTGGCTCCTGCTTGTCTCCCTTAGCTGTAATTCAGGACCTTTGTGGCATATATGTAACTATTCTGAGGTTCAGAGCAGGGTCACATAATAGTTGCAACCTGCAACTGAACTCTGGAGGGGCCCCTCAGGAAGCACTACAGAAAATGGCTACTAATGATGAGCCTGAACTTTTGAACCTGGTAAGTAGTTACTTTCAGTTTTGCTAAGAGCGTATTTCTGCAATTTTGCACTTATTCGCACTTATTCGCGGGGCGCGAACTCACGCGAACAGTGCGAGCAGTGCGAGCCAAATCCGCTGCTCGCGGATTTGCGGATTTTGCGGGAGATTCGCGAATCTCGCGGATTGCGGATTTCCCGAAAATCCGCAAAATCCGCGAGCGGAACGGATTTTCCGCCCACCCCTAACGTACTGTCGATTATCACAATTATACAGACTCCAGAGATTTAATCTGTTTCCCCTTTATAAAAATTACGATTTTTTGTACTTCTTATAGTAAATGTGCTAACAGTGGACTTTTCCATCTGCAGATTATACTGAATGACCAGCAGTGGCAGTGTTTCACAACAGAATGTCTCTGCATTGCCGAGACTGAAGGAAAGAAAAAAAGGCAGTCTTCCGGCATACAGCATCTTTTGACCAATTTAAACGGTAAGTAAATCTCACAATCATTCTTTTATCCATTAAAAAGACTTTCACAGCATCTGATTGTCCTCAGTACCTTCCAGTGGGGGCCTGTGCATGTATATAATTTCTGTAAAGATGGAAGTAATATGGATCACATTGTGTTGGTCAAGATAGTTAATAAAAGACTGACTGCTTCTAAGGCTACTAAAGCCTGATTTAGATCCTGGTGCTGGCAATGTTCCAGTCAAGGAAATTGCTGCCTTTGCGGCTGGAATGCACTATCTCAATTTACAACGATAGTGTTACATTCTCACGGAAGGAAGCTCATTTAACGTCTTCCCCTGCACTCTGTATGTTGGACACTGATACTTAAGATGGATTGTTGGTAAGGATAATCAGTTTTTGTATCTCCATCCCACTTTCAAAAAGGCCCCAGTGCTTTGAGTGGTTCAGAGTCCTTTACCATTCCCCCTCCTGCTTGCCTTGCAGTCATGAATACAGATAGTAACTTACTGCATAACTTCTGACATCTCATCCTCCTGTGTGGTCAGCTTCCACAAGGACAATTGGACCAGAGGCGCTCTGACATTATAAAGCTAAAGCAAGATGTTGTCTGGCATGAGGGCAAATCTGTTACCTAGCAAGCTGACGTCATAAAGCTAAAGCAAGATGTCTGAAAGGAGGGCCACTCTGTTGCCTAGCAAGAAGCAGGATACATTTATCTTGGGAATGAAATGAGTAGCAGGGTAGACAGGATGCTCAAATGAGAACTAACCTTGTAAGATTAAAGAAATTAGGGTAATTTTTTGAGACTTATAAATTTGTAGGAAGGTAAGTTTAAGCATTAGAGTCTCAACTTCACTATTGCTGAACTGGTAGGAATTGCCTAAAATGATAATGGTGAACATGCTATTCATAGCTTTTATAATTCCCATTAACTGTAGCATAACCCTTCCTCGCTCAACTGATCAGCTGGCTTAATTGCTACTGGTGTACCATATCCTTAAGCAAATTAAGTGAGATGGGGACGCTGCCACTTGGCTTGCGAAAAGATCTCTTTATCTATATCCTAATGTACATGCTACAGTTGTTTAGAGAGTGATCCCAAATGAGGCATGGGATTCAGAGCAGTATGGGAGGTTAAAAACACAAATTTAGATTTGATTTTCTAACGTGCTGTCGATTTTCACAATTATACAGACTCCAGAGATTTAATCGGTTTCCCCTTTATAAAAATTACGATTTTTTGTACTTCTTATAGTAAATGTGCTAACAGTGGAATTTTCCTTCTGCAGATTATACTGAATGACCAGCAGTGGCAGTGTTTCACAACAGAATGTCTCTGCATTGCCGAGACTGAAAGAGAGAAAAAAAGGCAGTCTTCCGGCATACAGCATCTTTTGACCAATTTAAACGGTAAGTAAATCTCACAATCATTCTTTTATTCAGTAAAAAGACTTTCACAGCATCTGATTGTCCTCAGTACCTTCCAGTGGGGGCCTGTGCATGTATATAATTTCTGTAAAGATGGAAGTAATATGGATCACATTGTGTTGGTCAAGATAGTTAATAAAAGACTGAATGCTTCTAAGGCTACTAAAGCCTGATTTAGATCCTGGTGCTGGCAATGTTCCAGTCAAGGAAATTGCTGCCTTTGCGGCTGAAATGCACTATCTCAATTTACAACGATAGTGTTACATTGTCACGGAAGGAAGCTCATTTAATGTCTTCCCCTGCACTCTGTATGTTGGACACTGATACTTAAGATGGATTGTTGGTAAGGATAATCAGTTTTTGTATCTCCATCCCACTTTCAAAAAGGCCCCAGTGCTTTGAGTGGTTCAGAGTCCTTTACCATTCCCCCTCCTGCTTGCCTTGCAGTCATGAATACAGATAGTAACTTACTGCATAACTTCTGACATCTCATCCTCCTGTGTGGTCAGCTTCCACAAGGACAATTGGACCAAAGGCTCTCTGACATTATAAAGCTAAAGCAAGATGTTGTTTGGCATGAGGGCAAATCTGTTGCCTAGCAAGCTGACATCCTAAAGCTAAAGCAAGATGTTGTCTGAAGTGAGGGCCACTCTGTTGCCTAGCAAGCAGCAGGATACGTTTATCTTGGTAATGAAATGAGTAGCAGGGTAGACAGGATGTCCAAATGAGAACTAACCTTGTAAGATTAAAGAAATTAGGGCAGTTTTTTGAGACTTATAAATTTGTAGGAAGGTAAGTTTGAGCACTAGAGTCTCAACTTCACTATTGCTGAACTGGTAGGAATTGCCTAAAATGATAATGGTGAACATGCTATTCATAGCTTTTATAATTCCCATTAACTGTAGCATAACCCTTCCTCGCTCAACTGATCAGCTGGCTTAATTGCTACTGGTGTACCATATTCTTAAGCAAATGAAGTGAGATGGGTATGCTGCCACTTGGCTTGCAAAAAGATCTCTTCATCTATATCCTAATGTACATGCTACAGTTGTTTAGAGAGTGATCCCAAATGAGGCATGGGATTCAGAGAAGTATGGGAGGTTAAAAACACAAATTAAGATTTGATTTTCTAACGTGCTGTTGATTTTCACAATTATACAGACTCCAGAGAATTAATCTGTTTCCCCTTTATAAAAATTACGATTGTTTGTACTTCTTATAGTAAATGTGCTAACAGTGGACTTTTCCATCTGCAGATTATACTGAATGACCAGCAGTGGCAGTGTTTCACAACAGAATGTCTCTGCATTGCCAAGACTGAAGGAAAGAAAAAAAGGCAGTCTTCCGGCATACAGCACCTTTTGACCAATTTAAACGGTAAGTAAATCTCACAATCATTCTTTTATTCAGTAAAAAGACTTTCACAGCATCTGATTGTCCTCAGTACCTTCCAGTGGGGGCCTGTGCATGTATATAATTTCTGTAAAAATGGAAGTAATATGGATCACATTGTGTTGGTCAAGATAGTTAATAAAAGACTGACTGCTTCTAAGGCTACTAAAGCCTGATTTAGATCCTGGTGCTGGCAATGTTCCAGTCAAGGAAATTGCTGCCTTTGCGGCTGAAATGCACTATCTCAATTTACAACGATAGTGTTACATTCTCACGGAAGGAAGCTCATTTAACGTCTTCCCCTGCACTCTGTATGTTGGACACTGATACTTAAGATGGATTGTTGGTAAGGATAATCAGTTTTTGTATCTCCATGCCACTTTCAAAAAGGCCCCAGTGCTTTGAGTGGTTCAGAGTCCTTTACCATTCCCCCTCCTGCTTACCTTGCAGTCATGAATACAGATAGTAACTTACTGCATAACTTCTGACATCTCGTCCTCATGTGTGGTCAGCTTCCACAAGGACAATTGGACCAAAGGCTCTCTGACATTATAAAGCTAAAGCAAGATGTTGTCTGGCATGAGGGCAAATCTGTTGCCTAGCAAGCTGACATCCTAAAGCTAAAGCAAGATGTTGTCTGAAGTGAGGGCCACTCTGTTGCCTAGCAAGCAGCAGGATACGTTTATCTTGGTAATGAAATGAGTAGCAGGGTAGACAGGATGTCCAAATGAGAACTAACCTTGTAAGATTAAAGAAATTAGGGCAGTTTTTTGAGACTTATAAATTTGAAGGAAGGTAAGTTTGAGCATTAGAGTCTCAACTTCACTATTGCTGAACTGGTAGGAATTGCCTAAAATGATAATGGTGAACATGCTATTCATAGCTTTTATAATTCCCATTAACTGTAGCATAACCCTTCCTCGCTCAACTGATCAGCTGGCTTAATTGCTACTGGTGTACCATATTCTTAAGCAAATGAAGTGAGATGGGTATGCTGCCACTTGGCTTGCAAAAAGATCTCTTCATCTATATCCTAATGTACATGCTACAGTTGTTTAGAGAGTGATCCCAAATGAGGCATGGGATTCAGAGAAGTATGGGAGGTTAAAAACACAAATTAAGATTTGATTTTCTAACGTGCTGTTGATTTTCACAATTATACAGACTCCAGAGAATTAATCTGTTTCCCCTTTATAAAAATTACGATTGTTTGTACTTCTTATAGTAAATGTGCTAACAGTGGACTTTTCCATCTGCAGATTATACTGAATGACCAGCAGTGGCAGTGTTTCACAACAGAATGTCTCTGCATTGCCAAGACTGAAGGAAAGAAAAAAAGGCAGTCTTCCGGCATACAGCACCTTTTGACCAATTTAAACGGTAAGTAAATCTCACAATCATTCTTTTATTCAGTAAAAAGACTTTCACAGCATCTTATTGTCCTCAGTACCTTCCAGTGGGGGCCTGTGCATGTATATAATTTCTGTAAAAATGGAAGTAATATGGATCACATTGTGTTGGTCAAGATAGTTAATAAAAGACTGACTGCTTCTAAGGCTACTAAAGCCTGATTTAGATCCTGGTGCTGGCAATGTTCCAGTCAAGGAAATTGCTGCCTTTGCGGCTGAAATGCACTATCTCAATTTACAACGATAGTGTTACATTCTCACGAAAGGAAGCTCATTTAACGTCTTCCCCTGCACTCTGTATGTTGGACACTGATACTTAAGATGGATTGTTGGTAAGGATAATCAGTTTTTGTATCTCCATGCCACTTTCAAAAAGGCCCCAGTGCTTTGAGTGGTTCAGAGTCCTTTACCATTCCCCCTCCTGCTTACCTTGCAGTCATGAATACAGATAGTAACTTACTGCATAACTTCTGACATCTCGTCCTCATGTGTGGTCAGCTTCCACAAGGACAATTGGACCAAAGGCTCTCTGACATTATAAAGCTAAAGCAAGATGTTGTCTGGCATGAGGGCAAATCTGTTGCCTAGCAAGCTGACATCCTAAAGCTAAAGCAAGATGTTGTCTGAAGTGAGGGCCACTCTGTTGCCTAGCAAGCAGCAGGATACGTTTATCTTGGTAATGAAATGAGTAGCAGGGTAGACAGGATGTCCAAATGAGAACTAACCTTGTAAGATTAAAGAAATTAGGGCAGTTTTTTGAGACTTATAAATTTGAAGGAAGGTAAGTTTGAGCATTAGAGTCTCAACTTCACTATTGCTGAACTGGTAGGAATTGCCTAAAATGATAATGGTGAACATGCTATTCATAGCTTTTATAATTCCCATTAACTGTAGCATAACCCTTCCTCGCTCAACTGATCAGCTGGCTTAATTGCTACTGGTGTACCATATTCTTAAGCAAATGAAGTGAGATGGGTATGCTGCCACTTGGCTTGCAAAAAGATCTCTTCATCTATATCCTAATGTACATGCTACAGTTGTTTAGAGAGTGATCCCAAATGAGGCATGGGATTCAGAGAAGTATGGGAGGTTAAAAACACAAATTAAGATTTGATTTTCTAACGTGCTGTTGATTTTCACAATTATACAGACTCCAGAGAATTAATCTGTTTCCCCTTTATAAAAATTACGATTGTTTGTACTTCTTATAGTAAATGTGCTAACAGTGGACTTTTCCATCTGCAGATTATACTGAATGACCAGCAGTGGCAGTGTTTCACAACAGAATGTCTCTGCATTGCCAAGACTGAAGGAAAGAAAAAAAGGCAGTCTTCCGGCATACAGCACCTTTTGACCAATTTAAACGGTAAGTAAATCTCACAATCATTCTTTTATTCAGTAAAAAGACTTTCACAGCATCTTATTGTCCTCAGTACCTTCCAGTGGGGGCCTGTGCATGTATATAATTTCTGTAAAAATGGAAGTAATATGGATCACATTGTGTTGGTCAAGATAGTTAATAAAAGACTGACTGCTTCTAAGGCTACTAAAGCCTGATTTAGATCCTGGTGCTGGCAATGTTCCAGTCAAGGAAATTGCTGCCTTTGCGGCTGAAATGCACTATCTCAATTTACAACGATAGTGTTACATTCTCACGAAAGGAAGCTCATTTAACGTCTTCCCCTGCACTCTGTATGTTGGACACTGATACTTAAGATGGATTGTTGGTAAGGATAATCAGTTTTTGTATCTCCATGCCACTTTCAAAAAGGCCCCAGTGCTTTGAGTGGTTCAGAGTCCTTTACCATTCCCCCTCCTGCTTACCTTGCAGTCATGAATACAGATAGTAACTTACTGCATAACTTCTGACATCTCGTCCTCATGTGTGGTTAGCTTCCACAAGGACAATTGGACCAAAGGCTCTCTGACATTATAAAGCTAAAGCAAGATGTTGTCTGGCATGAGGGCAAATCTGTTGCCTAGCAAGCTGACATCCTAAAGCTAAAGCAAGATGTTGTCTGAAGTGAGGGCCACTCTGTTGCCTAGCAAGCAGCAGGATACGTTTATCTTGGTAATGAAATGAGTAGCAGGGTAGACAGGATGTCCAAATGAGAACTAACCTTGTAAGATTAAAGAAATTAGGGCAGTTTTTTGAGACTTATAAATTTGTAGGAAGGTAAGTTTGAGCATTAGAGTCTCAACTTCACTATTGCTGAACTGGTAGGAATTGCCTAAAATAATAATGGTGAACATGCTATTCATAGCTTTTATAATTCCCATTAACTGTAGCATAACCCTTCCTCGCTCAACTGATCAGCTGGCTTAATTGCTACTGGTGTACCATATCCTTAAGCAAATGAAGTGAGATGGGGACGCTGCCACTTGGCTTGTGAAAAGATCTCTTTATCTATATCCTAATGTACATGCTACAGTTGTTTAGAGAGTGATCCCAAATGAGGCATGGGATTCAGAGCAGTATGGGAGGTTAAAAACACAAATTTAGATTTGATTTTCTAACGTGCTGTCGATTTTCACAATTATACAGACTCCAGAGATTTAATCTGTTTCCCCTTTATAAAAATTACGATTGTTTGGACTTCTTATAGTAAATGTGCTAACAGTGGACTTTTCCATCTGCAGATTATACTGAATGACCAGCAGTGGCAGTGTTTCACAACAGAATGTCTCTGCATTGCCGAGACTGAAGGAAAGAAAAAAAGGCAGTCTTCCGGCATACAGCTTCTTTTGACCAATTTAAACGGTAAGTAAATCTCACAATCATTCTTTTATTCATTAAAAAGACTTTCACAGCATCTGATTGTCCTCAGTACCTTCCAGTGGGGGCCTGTGCATGTATATTATTTCTGTAAAGATGGAAGTAATATGGATCACATTGTGTTGGTCAAGATAGTTAATAAAAGACTGACTGCTTCTAAGGCTACTAAAGCCTGATTTAGATCCTGGTGCTGGCAATGTTCCAGTCAAGGAAATTGCTGCCTTTGCGGCTGAAATGCACTATCTCAATTTACAACGATAGTGTTACATTCTCACGGAAGGAAGCTCATTTAACGTCTTCCCCTGCACTCTGTATGTTGGACACTGATACTTAAGATGGATTGTTGCTAAGGATAATCAGTTTTTGTATCTCCATCCCACTTTCAAAAAGGCCCCAGTGCTTTGAGTGGTTCAGAGTCCTTTACCATTCCCGCTCCTGCTTGCCTTGCAGTCATGAATACAGATAGTAACTTATTGCATAACTTCTGACATCTCATCCTCCTGTGTGGTCAGCTTCCACAAGGACAATTGGACCAAAGGCTCTCTGACATTATAAAGCTAAAGCAAGATGTTGTCTGGCATGAGGGCAAATCTGTTACCTAGCAAGCTGACGTCATAAAGCTAAAGCACGATGTTGTCTGAAAGGAGGGCCACTCTGTTGCCTAGCAAGAAGCAGGATACATTTATCTTGGGAATGAAATGAGTAGCAGGGTAGACAGGATGCTCAAATGAGAACTAACCTTGTAAGATTAAAGAAATTAGGGTAATTTTTTGAGACTTATACATTTGTAGGAAGGTAAGTTTGAGCATTAGAGTCTCAACTTCACTATTGCTGAACTGGTAGGAATTGCCTAAAATGATAATGGTGAACATGCTATTCATAGCTTTTATAATTCCCATTAACTGTAGCATAACCCTTCCTCGCTCAACTGATCAGCTGGCTTAATTGCTACTGGTGTACCATATCCTTAAGCAAATGAAGTGAGATGGGGACGCTGCCACTTGGCTTGCGAAAAGATCTCTTTATCTATATCCTAATGTACATGCTACAGTTGTTTAGAGAGTGATCCCAAATGAGGCATGGGATTCAGAGCAGTATGGGAGGTTAAAAACACAAATTTAGATTTGATTTTCTAACGTGCTGTCGATTTTCACAATTATACAGACTCCAGAGATTTAATCTGTTTCCCCTTTATAAAAATTACGATTTTTTGTACTTCTTATAGTAAATGTGCTAACAGTGGACTTTTCCTTCTGCAGACTATACTGAATGACCAGCAGTGGCAGTGTTTCACAACAGAATGTCTCTGCATTGCCGAGACTGAAAGAAAGAAAAAAATGCAGTCTTCCGGCATACAGCATCTTTTGACCAATTTAAACGGTAAGTAAATATCACAATCATTCTTTTATTCAGTAAAAAGACTTTCACAGCATCTGATTGTCCTCAGTACCTTCCAGTGGGGGCCTGTGCATGTATATAATTTCTGTAAAGATGGAAGTAATATGGATCACATTGTGTTGGTCAAGATAGTTAATAAAAGACTGACTGCTTCTAAGGCTACTAAAGCCTGATTTAGATCCTGGTGCTGGCAATGTTCCAGTCAAGGAAATTGCTGCCTTTGCGGCTGAAATGCACTATCTCAATTTACAACGATAGTGTTACATTCTCACGGAAGGAAGCTCATTTAACGTCTTCCCCTGCACTCTGTATGTTGGACACTGATACTTAAGATGGATTGTTGCTAAGGATAATCAGTTTTTGTATCTCCATCCCACTTTCAAAAAGGCCCCAGTGCTTTGAGTGGTTCAGAGTCCTTTACCATTCCCCCTCCTGCTTGCCTTGCAGTCATGAATACAGATAGTAACTTACTGCATACCTTCTGACATCTCATCCTCCTGTGTGGTCAGCTTCCACAAGGACAATTGGACCAAAGGCTCTCTGACATTATAAAGCTAAAGCAAGATGTTGTCTGGCATGAGGGCAAATCTGTTACCTAGCAAGCTGACGTCATAAAGCTAAAGCACGATGTTGTCTGAAAGGAGGGCCACTCTGTTGCCTAGCAGGATACATTTATCTTGGGAATGAAATGAGTAGCAGGGTAGACAGGATGCTCAAATGAGAACTAACCTTGTAAGATTAAAGAAATTAGGGTAATTTTTTGAGACTTATAAATTTGTAGGAAGGTAAGTTTGAGCATTAGAGTCTCAACTTCACTATTGCTGAACTGGTAGGAATTGCCTAAAATGATAATGGTGAACATGCTATTCATAGCTTTTATAATTCCCATTAACTGTAGCATAACCCTTCCTCGCTCAACTGATCAGCTGGCTTAATTGCTACTGGTGTACCATATCCGTAAGCAAATGAAGTGAAATGGGGATGCTGCCACTTGGCTTGCAAAAAGATCTCTTCATCTATATCCTAATGTACATGCTACAGTTGTTTAGGGAGTGATCCCAAATGAGGCATGGGATTCAGAGAAGTATGGGAGGTTAAAAACACAAATTAAGATTTGATTTTCTAACGTGCTGTTGATTTTCACAATTATACAGACTCCAGAGAATTAATCTGTTTCCCCTTTATAAAAATTACGATTTTTTGTACTTCTTATAGTAAATGTGCTAACAGTGGACTTTTCCATCTGCAGATTATACTGAATGACCAGCAGTGGCAGTGTTTCACAACAGAATGTCTCTGCATTGCCGAGACTGAAAGAAAGAAATAAAGGCAGTCTTCCGGCATACAGCATCTTTTGACCAATTTAAACGGTAAGTAAATATCACAATCATTCTTTTATTCAGTAAAAAGACTTTCACAGCATCTGATTGTCCTCAGTACCTTCCAGTGGGGGCCTGTGCATGTATATTATTTCTGTAAAGATGGAAGTAATATGGATCACATTGTGTTGGTCAAGATAGTTAATAAAAGACTGACTGCTTCTAAGGCTACTAAAGCCTGATTTAGATCCTGGTGCTGGCAATGTTCCAGTCAAGGAAATTGCTGCCTTTGCGGCTGAAATGCACTATCTCAATTTACAACGATAGTGTTACATTCTCACGGAAGGAAGCTCATTTAACGTCTTCCCCTGCACTCTGTATGTTGGACACTGATACTTAAGATGGATTGTTGCTAAGGATAATCAGTTTTTGTATCTCCATCCCACTTTCAAAAAGGCCCCAGTGCTTTGAGTGGTTCAGAGTCCTTTACCATTCCCCCTCCTGCTTGCCTTGCAGTCATGAATACAGATAGTAACTTATTGCATAACTTCTGACATCTCATCCTCCTGTGTGGTCAGCTTCCACAAGGACAATTGGACCAAAGGCTCTCTGACATTATAAAGCTAAAGCAAGATGTTGTCTGGCATGAGGGCAAATCTGTTACCTAGCAAGCTGACGTCATAAAGCTAAAGCACGATGTTGTCTGAAAGGAGGGCCACTCTGTTGCCTAGCAAGAAGCAGGATACATTTATCTTGGGAATGAAATGAGTAGCAGGGTAGACAGGATGCTCAAATGAGAACTAACCTTGTAAGATTAAAGAAATTAGGGTAATTTTTTGAGACTTATAAATTTGTAGGAAGGTAAGTTTGAGCATTAGAGTCTCAACTTCACTATTGCTGAACTGGTAGGAATTGCCTAAAATGATAATGGTGAACATGCTATTCATAGCTTTTATAATTCCCATTAACTGTAGCATAACCCTTCCTCGCTCAACTGATCAGCTGGCTTAATTGCTACTGGTGTACCATATCCGTAAGCAAATGAAGTGAGATGGGTATGCTGCCACTTGGCTTGCAAAAAGATCTCTTCATCTATATCCTAATGTACATGCTACAGTTGTTTAGAGAGTGATCCCAAATGAGGCATGGGATTCAGAGAAGTATGGGAGGTTAAAAACACAAATTAAGATTTGATTTTCTAACGTGCTGTTGATTTTCACAATTATACAGACTCCAGAGAATTAATCTGTTTCCCCTTTATAAAAATTACGATTTTTTGTACTTCTTATAGTAAATGTGCTAACAGTGGACTTTTCCATCTGCAGATTATACTGAATGACCAGCAGTGGCAGTGTTTCACAACAGAATGTCTCTGCATTGCCGAGACTGAAGGAAAGAAAAAAAGGCAGTCTTCCGGCATACAGCATCTTTTGACCAATTTAAACGGTAAGTAAATATCACAATCATTCTTTTATTCAGTAAAAAGACTTTCACAGCATCTGATTGTCCTCAGTACCTTCCAGTGGGGGCCTGTGCATGTATATTATTTCTGTAAAGATGGAAGTAATATGGATCACATTGTGTTGGTCAAGATAGTTAATAAAAGACTGACTGCTTCTAAGGCTACTAAAGCCTGATTTAGATCCTGGTGCTGGCAATGTTCCAGTCAAGGAAATTGCTGCCTTTGCGGCTGAAATGCACTATCTCAATTTACAACGATAGTGTTACATTCTCACGGAAGGAAGCTCATTTAACGTCTTCCCCTGCACTCTGTATGTTGGACACTGATACTTAAGATGGATTGTTGCTAAGGATAATCAGTTTTTGTATCTCCATCCCACTTTCAAAAAGGCCCCAGTGCTTTGAGTGGTTCAGAGTCCTTTACCATTCCCCCTCCTGCTTGCCTTGCAGTCATGAATACAGATAGTAACTTATTGCATAACTTCTGACATCTCATCCTCCTGTGTGGTCAGCTTCCACAAGGACAATTGGACCAAAGGCTCTCTGACATTATAAAGCTAAAGCAAGATGTTGTCTGGCATGAGGGCAAATCTGTTACCTAGCAAGCTGACGTCATAAAGCTAAAGCACGATGTTGTCTGAAAGGAGGGCCACTCTGTTGCCTAGCAAGAAGCAGGATACATTTATCTTGGGAATGAAATGAGTAGCAGGGTAGACAGGATGCTCAAATGAGAACTAACCTTGTAAGATTAAAGAAATTAGGGTAATTTTTTGAGACTTATTAATTTGTAGGAAGGTAAGTTTGAGCATTAGAGTCTCAACTTCACTATTGCTGAACTGGTAGGAATTGCCTAAAATGATAATGGTGAACATGCTATTCATAGCTTTTATAATTCCCATTAACTGTAGCATAACCCTTCCTCGCTCAACTGATCAGCTGGCTTAATTGCTACTGGTGTACCATATCCGTAAGCAAATGAAGTGAGATGGGTATGCTGCCACTTGGCTTGCAAAAAGATCTCTTCATCTATATCCTAATGTACATGCTACAGTTGTTTAGAGAGTGATCCCAAATGAGGCATGGGATTCAGAGAAGTATGGGAGGTTAAAAACACAAATTAAGATTTGATTTTCTAACGTGCTGTTGATTTTCACAATTATACAGACTCCAGAGAATTAATCTGTTTCCCCTTTATAAAAATTACGATTTTTTGTACTTCTTATAGTAAATGTGCTAACAGTGGACTTTTCCATCTGCAGATTATACTGAATGACCAGCAGTGGCAGTGTTTCACAACAGAATGTCTCTGCATTGCCGAGACTGAAGGAAAGAAAAAAAGGCAGTCTTCCGGCATACAGCATCTTTTGACCAATTTAAACGGTAAGTAAATCTCACAATCATTCTTTTATTCAGTAAAAAGACTTTCACAGCATCTGATTGTCCTCAGTACCTTCCAGTGGGGGCCTGTGCATGTATATAATTTCTGTAAAGATGGAAGTAATATGGATCACATTGTGTTGGTCAAGATAGTTAATAAAA
This sequence comes from Lissotriton vulgaris, assembly GCF_964263255.1. NCBI lineage: Eukaryota > Metazoa > Chordata > Amphibia > Caudata > Salamandridae > Lissotriton > Lissotriton vulgaris. The sequence continues at coordinate 1,084,136,087 of NC_141694.1, read as the reverse complement.
GACTGACTGCTTCTAAGGCTACTAAAGCCTGATTTAGATCCTGGTGCTGGCAATGTTCCAGTCAAGGAAATTGCTGCCTTTGCGGCTGAAATGCACTATCTCAATTTACAACAATAGTGTTACATTCTCACAGAGGAAGCTCATTTAACGTCTTCCCCTGCACTCTGTATGTTGGACACTGATACTTAAGATGGATTGTTGGTAAGGATAATCAGTTTTTGTATCTCCATCCCACTTTCAAAAAGGCCCCAGTGCTTTGAGTGGTTCAGAGTCCTTTACCATTCCCCCTCCTGCTTACCTTGCAGTCATGAATACAGATAGTAACTTACTGCATAACTTCTGACATCTCATCCTCCTGTGTGGTCAGCTTCCACAAGGACAATTGGACCAAAGGCTCTCTGACATTATAAAGCTAAAGCAAGATGTTGTCTGGCATGAGGGCAAATCTGTTGCCTAGCAAGCTGACATCCTAAAGCTAAAGCAAGATGTTGTCTGAAGTGAGGGCCACTCTGTTGCCTAGCAAGCAGCAGGATACGTTTATCTTGGTAATGAAATGAGTAGCAGGGTAGACAGGATGTCCAAATGAGAACTAACCTTGTAAGATTAAAGAAATTAGGGCAGTTTTTTGAGACTTATAAATTTGTAGGAAGGTAAGTTTGAGCATTAGAGTCTCAACTTCACTATTGCTGAACTGGTAGGAATTGCCTAAAATGATAATGGTGAACATGCTATTCATAGCTTTTATAATTCCCATTAACTGTAGCATAACCCTTCCTCGCTCAACTGATCAGCTGGCTTAATTGCTACTGGTGTACCATATCCTTAAGCAAATTAAGTGAGATGGGGACGCTGCCACTTGGCTTGTGAAAAGATCTCTTTATCTATATCCTAATGTACATGCTACAGTTGTTTAGAGAGTGATCCCAAATGAGGCATGGGATTCAGAGCAGTATGGGAGGTTAAAAACACAAATTTAGATTTGATTTTCTAACGTGCTGTCGATTTTCACAATTATACAGACTCCAGAGATTTAATCTGTTTCCCCTTTATAAAAATTACGATTTTTTGTACTTCTTATAGTAAATGTGCTAACAGTGGACTTTTCCATCTGCAGATTATACTGAATGACCAGCAGTGGCAGTGTTTCACAACAGAATGTCTCTGCATTGCCGAGACTGAAGGAAAGAAAAAAAGGCAGTCTTCCGGCATACAGCATCTTTTGACCAATTTAAACGGTAAGTAAATCTCACAATCATTCTTTTATTCATTAAAAAGACTTTCACAGCATCTGATTGTCCTCAGTACCTTCCAGTGGGGGCCTGTGCATGTATATAATTTCTGTAAAGATGGAAGTAATATGGATCACATTGTGTTGGTCAAGATAGTTAATAAAAGACTGACTGCTTCTAAGACTACTAAAGCCTGATTTAGATCCTGGTGCTGGCAATGTTCCAGTCAAGGAAATTGCTGCCTTTGCGGCTGGAATGCACTATCTCAATTTACAACGATAGTGTTACATTCTCACGGAAGGAAGCTCATTTAACGTCTTCCCCTGCACTCTGTATGTTGGACACTGATACTTAAGATGGATTGTTCGTAAGGATAATCAGTTTTTGTATCTCCATCCCACTTTCAAAAAGGCCCCAGTGCTTTGAGTGGTTCAGAGTCCTTTACCATTCCCCCTCCTGCTTACCTTGCAGTCATGAATACAGATAGTAACTTACTGCATAACTTCTGACATCTCATCCTCCTGTGTGGTCAGCTTCCACAAGGACAATTGGACCAAAGGCTCTCTGACATTATAAAGCTAAAGCAAGATGTTGTCTGGCATGAGGGCAAATCTGTTACCTAGCAAGCTGACGTCATAAAGCTAAAGCAAGATGTCTGAAAGGAGGGCCACTCTGTTGCCTAGCAAGAAGCAGGATACATTTATCTTGGGAATGAAATGAGTAGCAGGGTAGACAGGATGCTCAAATGAGAACTAACCTTGTAAGATTAAAGAAATTAGGGTAATTTTTTGAGACTTATACATTTGTAGGAAGGTAAGTTTGAGCATTAGAGTCTCAACTTCACTATTGCTGAACTGGTAGGAATTGCCTAAAATGATAATGGTGAACATGCTATTCAAAGCTTTTATAATTCCCATTAACTGTAGCATAACCCTTCCTCGCTCAACTGATCAGCTGGCTTAATTGCTACTGGTGTACCATATCCTTAAGCAAATGAAGTGAGATGGGGACGCTGCCACTTGGCTTGCGAAAAGATCTCTTTATCTATATCCTAATGTACATGCTACAGTTGTTTAGAGAGTGATCCCAAATGAGGCATGGGATTCAGAGCAGTATGGGAGGTTAAAAACACAAATTTAGATTTGATTTTCTAACGTGCTGTCGATTTTCACAATTATACAGACTCCAGAGATTTAATCTGTTTCCCCTTTATAAAAATTACGATTTTTTGTACTTCTTATAGTAAATGTGCTAACAGTGGACTTTTCCTTCTGCAGATTATACTGAATGACCAGCAGTGGCAGTGTTTCACAACAGAATGTCTCTGCATTGCCGAGACTGAAAGAAAGAAAAAAAGGCAGTCTTCCGGCATACAGCATCTTTTGACCAATTTAAACGGTAAGTAAATATCACAATCATTCTTTTATTCAGTAAAAAGACTTTCACAGCATCTGATTGTCCTCAGTACCTTCCAGTGGGGGCCTGTGCATGTATATAATTTCTGTAAAGATGGAAGTAATATGGATCACATTGTGTTGGTCAAGATAGTTAATAAAAGACTGACTGCTTCTAAGGCTACTAAAGCCTGATTTAGATCCTGGTGCTGGCAATGTTCCAGTCAAGGAAATTGCTGCCTTTGCGGCTGAAATGCACTATCTCAATTTACAACGATAGTGTTACATTCTCACGGAAGGAAGCTCATTTAACGTCTTCCCCTGCACTCTGTATGTTGGACACTGATACTTAAGATGGATTGTTGCTAAGGATAATCAGTTTTTGTATCTCCATCCCACTTTCAAAAAGGCCCCAGTGCTTTGAGTGGTTCAGAGTCCTTTACCATTCCCCCTCCTGCTTGCCTTGCAGTCATGAATACAGATAGTAACTTACTGCATAACTTCTGACATCTCATCCTCCTGTGTGGTCAGCTTCCACAAGGACAATTGGACCAAAGGCTCTCTGACATTATAAAGCTAAAGCAAGATGTTGTCTGGCATGAGGGCAAATCTGTTACCTAGCAAGCTGACGTCATAAAGCTAAAGCACGATGTTGTCTGAAAGGAGGGCCACTCTGTTGCCTAGCAAGAAGCAGGATACATTTATCTTGGGAATGAAATGAGTAGCAGGGTAGACAGGATGCTCAAATGAGAACTAACCTTGTAAGATTAAAGAAATTAGGGTAATTTTTTGAGACTTATAAATTTGTAGGAAGGTAAGTTTGAGCATTAGAGTCTCAACTTCACTATTGCTGAACTGGTAGGAATTGCCTAAAATGATAATGGTGAACATGCTATTCATAGCTTTTATAATTCCCATTAACTGTAGCATAACCCTTCCTCGCTCAACTGATCAGCTGGCTTAATTGCTACTGGTGTACCATATCCATAGGCAAATGAAGTGAGATGGGTATGCTGCCACTTGGCTTGCAAAAAGATCTCTTCATCTATATCCTAATGTACATGCTACAGTTGTTTAGAGAGTGATCCCAAATGAGGCATGGGATTCAGAGAAGTATGGGAGGTTAAAAACACAAATTAAGATTTGATTTTCTAACGTGCTGTTGATTTTCACAATTATACAGACTCCAGAGAATTAATCTGTTTCCCCTTTATAAAAATTACGATTTTTTGTACTTCTTATAGTAAATGTGCTAACAGTGGACTTTTCCATCTGCAGATTATACTGAATGACCAGCAGTGGCAGTGTTTTACAACAGAATGTCTCTGCATTGCCGAGACTAAAGGAAAGAAAAAAAGGCAGTCTTCCGGCATACAGCATCTTTTGACCAATTTAAACGGTAAGTAAATCTCACAATCATTCTTTTATTCAGTAAAAAGACTTTCACAGCATCTGATTGTCCTCAGTACCTTCCAGTGGGGGCCTGTGCATGTATATAATTTCTGTAAAGATGGAAGTAATATGGATCACATTGTGTTGGTCAAGATAGTTAATAAAAGACTGACTGCTTCTAAGGCTACTAAAGCCTGATTTAGATCCTGGTGCTGGCAATGTTCCAGTCAAGGAAATTGCTTCCTTTGCGGCTGAAATGCACTATCTCAATTTACAACGATAGTGTTACATTCTCACAGAAGGAAGCTCATTTAACGTCTTCCCCTGCACTCTGTATGTTGGACACTGATACTTAAGATGGATTGTTGGTAAGGATAATCAGTTTTTGTATCTCCATCCCACTTTCAAAAAGGCCCCAGTGCTTTGAGTGGTTCAGAGTCCTTTACCATTCCCCCTCCTGCTTACCTTGCAGTCATGAATACAGATAGTAACTTACTGCATAACTTCTGACATCTCATCCTCCTGTGTGGTCAGCTTCCACAAGGACAATTGGACCAAAGGCTCTCTGACATTATAAAGCTAAAGCAAGATGTTGTCTGGCATGAGGGCAAATCTGTTGCCTAGCAAGCTGACATCCTAAAGCTAAAGCAAGATGTTGTCTGAAGTGAGGGCCACTCTGTTGCCTAGCAAGCAGCAGGATACGTTTATCTTGGTAATGAAATGAGTAGCAGGGTAGACAGGATGTCCAAATGAGAACTAACCTTGTAAGATTAAAGAAATTAGGGCAGTTTTTTGAGACTTATAAATTTGTAGGAAGGTAAGTTTGAGCATTAGAGTCTCAACTTCACTATTGCTGAACTGGTAGGAATTGCCTAAAATGATAATGGTGAACATGCTATTCATAGCTTTTATAATTCCCATTAACTGTAGCATAACCCTTCCTCGCTCAACTGATCAGCTGGCTTAATTGCTACTGGTGTACCATATCCTTAAGCAAATGAAGTGAGATGGGGACGCTGCCACTTGGCTTGTGAAAAGATCTCTTTATCTATATCCTAATGTACATGCTACAGTTGTTTAGAGAGTGATCCCAAATGAGGCATGGGATTCAGAGCAGTATGGGAGGTTAAAAACACAAATTTAGATTTGATTTTCTAACGTGCTGTCGATTTTCACAATTATACAGACTCCAGAGATTTAATCTGTTTCCCCTTTATAAAAATTACGATTTTTTGTACTTCTTATAGTAAATGTGCTAACAGTGGACTTTTCCATCTGCAGATTATACTGAATGACCAGCAGTGGCAGTGTTTCACAACAGAATGTCTCTGCATTGCCGAGACTGAAGGAAAGAAAAAAAGGCAGTCTTCCGGCATACAGCTTCTTTTGACCAATTTAAACGGTAAGTAAATCTCACAATCATTCTTTTATTCATTAAAAAGACTTTCACAGCATCTGATTGTCCTCAGTACCTTCCAGTGGGGGCCTGTGCATGTATATAATTTCTGTAAAGATGGAAGTAATATGGATCACATTGTGTTGGTCAAGATAGTTAATAAAAGACTGACTGCTTCTAAGACTACTAAAGCCTGATTTAGATCCTGGTGCTGGCAATGTTCCAGTCAAGGAAATTGCTGCCTTTGCGGCTGGAATGCACTATCTCAATTTACAACGATAGTGTTACATTCTCACGGAAGGAAGCTCATTTAACGTCTTCCCCTGCACTCTGTATGTTGGACACTGATACTTAAGATGGATTGTTCGTAAGGATAATCAGTTTGTGTATCTCCATCCCACTTTCAAAAAGGCCCCAGTGCTTTGAGTGGTTCAGAGTCCTTTACCATTCCCCCTCCTGCTTACCTTGCAGTCATGAATACAGATAGTAACTTACTGCATAACTTCTGACATCTCATCCTCCTGTGTGGTCAGCTTCCACAAGGACAATTGGACCAAAGGCTCTCTGACATTATAAAGCTAAAGCAAGATGTTGTCTGGCATGAGGGCAAATCTGTTACCTAGCAAGCTGACGTCATAAAGCTAAAGCAAGATGTCTGAAAGGAGGGCCACTCTGTTGCCTAGCAAGAAGCAGGATACATTTATCTTGGGAATGAAATGAGTAGCAGGGTAGACAGGATGCTCAAATGAGAACTAACCTTGTAAGATTAAAGAAATTAGGGTAATTTTTTGAGACTTATACATTTGTAGGAAGGTAAGTTTGAGCATTAGAGTCTCAACTTCACTATTGCTGAACTGGTAGGAATTGCCTAAAATGATAATGGTGAACATGCTATTCAAAGCTTTTATAATTCCCATTAACTGTAGCATAACCCTTCCTCGCTCAACTGATCAGCTGGCTTAATTGCTACTGGTGTACCATATCCTTAAGCAAATGAAGTGAGATGGGGACGCTGCCACTTGGCTTGCGAAAAGATCTCTTTATCTATATCCTAATGTACATGCTACAGTTGTTTAGAGAGTGATCCCAAATGAGGCATGGGATTCAGAGCAGTATGGGAGGTTAAAAACACAAATTTAGATTTGATTTTCTAACGTGCTGTCGATTTTCACAATTATACAGACTCCAGAGATTTAATCTGTTTCCCCTTTATAAAAATTACGATTTTTTGTACTTCTTATAGTAAATGTGCTAACAGTGGACTTTTCCTTCTGCAGATTATACTGAATGACCAGCAGTGGCAGTGTTTCACAACAGAATGTCTCTGCATTGCCGAGACTGAAAGAAAGAAAAAAAGGCAGTCTTCCGGCATACAGCATCTTTTGACCAATTTAAACGGTAAGTAAATATCACAATCATTCTTTTATTCAGTAAAAAGACTTTCACAGCATCTGATTGTCCTCAGTACCTTCCAGTGGGGGCCTGTGCATGTATATAATTTCTGTAAAGATGGAAGTAATATGGATCACATTGTGTTGGTCAAGATAGTTAATAAAAGACTGACTGCTTCTAAGGCTACTAAAGCCTGATTTAGATCCTGGTGCTGGCAATGTTCCAGTCAAGGAAATTGCTGCCTTTGCGGCTGAAATGCACTATCTCAATTTACAACGATAGTGTTACATTCTCACGGAAGGAAGCTCATTTAACGTCTTCCCCTGCACTCTGTATGTTGGACACTGATACTTAAGATGGATTGTTGCTAAGGATAATCAGTTTTTGTATCTCCATCCCACTTTCAAAAAGGCCCCAGTGCTTTGAGTGGTTCAGAGTCCTTTACCATTCCCCCTCCTGCTTGCCTTGCAGTCATGAATACAGATAGTAACTTACTGCATAACTTCTGACATCTCATCCTCCTGTGTGGTCAGCTTCCACAAGGACAATTGGACCAAAGGCTCTCTGACATTATAAAGCTAAAGCAAGATGTTGTCTGGCATGAGGGCAAATCTGTTACCTAGCAAGCTGACGTCATAAAGCTAAAGCAAGATGTCTGAAAGGAGGGCCACTCTGTTGCCTAGCAAGAAGCAGGATACATTTATCTTGGGAATGAAATGAGTAGCAGGGTAGACAGGATGCTCAAATGAGAACTAACCTTGTAAGATTAAAGAAATTAGGGTAATTTTTTGAGACTTATACATTTGTAGGAAGGTAAGTTTGAGCATTAGAGTCTCAACTTCACTATTGCTGAACTGGTAGGAATTGCCTAAAATGATAATGGTGAACATGCTATTCAAAGCTTTTATAATTCCCATTAACTGTAGCATAACCCTTCCTCGCTCAACTGATCAGCTGGCTTAATTGCTACTGGTGTACCATATCCGTAAGCAAATGAAGTGAGATGGGTATGCTGCCACTTGGCTTGCAAAAAGATCTCTTCATCTATATCCTAATGTACATGCTACAGTTGTTTAGAGAGTGATCCCAAATGAGGCATGGGATTCAGAGCAGTATGGGAGGTTAAAAACACAAATTTAGATTTGATTTTCTAACGTGCTGTCGATTTTCACAATTATACAGACTCCAGAGATTTAATCTGTTTCCCCTTTATAAAAATTACGATTTTTTGTACTTCTTATAGTAAATGTGCTAACAGTGGACTTTTCCATCTGCAGATTATACTGAATGACCAGCAGTGGCAGTGTTTCACAACAGAATGTCTCTGCATTGCCGAGACTGAAGGAAAGAAAAAAAGGCAGTCTTCCGGCATACAGCATCTTTTGACCAATTTAAACGGTAAGTAAATCTCACAATCAATCATTTATTCAGTAAAAAGACTTTCACAGCATCTGATTGTCCTCAGTACCTTCCAGTGGGGGCCTGTGCATGTATATAATTTCTGTAAAGATGGAAGTAATATGGATCACATTGTGTTGGTCAAGATAGTTAATAAAAGACTGACTGCTTCTAAGACTACTAAAGCCTGATTTAGATCCTGGTGCTGGCAATGTTCCAGTCAAGGAAATTGCTGCCTTTGTGGCTGGAATGCACTATCTCAATTTACAACGATAGTGTTACATTCTCACGGAAGGAAGCTCATTTAACGTCTTCCCCTGCACTCTGTATGTTGGACACTGATACTTAAGATGGATTGTTGGTAAGGATAATCAGTTTTTGTATCTCCATCCCACTTTCAAAAAGGCCCCAGTGCTTTGAGTGGTTCAGAGTCCTTTACCATTCCCCCTCCTGCTTACCTTGCAGTCATGAATACAGATAGTAACTTACTGCATAACTTCTGACATCTCATCCTCCTGTGTGGTCAGCTTCCACAAGGACAATTGGACCAAAGGCTCTCTGACATTATAAAGCTAAAGCAAGATGTTGTCTGGCATGAGGGCAAATCTGTTACCTAGCAAGCTGACGTCATAAAGCTAAAGCAAGATGTCTGAAAGGAGGGCCACTCTGTTGCCTAGCAAGAAGCAGGATACATTTATCTTGGGAATGAAATGAGTAGCAGGGTAGACAGGATGCTCAAATGAGAACTAACCTTGTAAGATTAAAGAAATTAGGGTAATTTCTTGAGACTTATACATTTGTAGGAAGGTAAGTTTGAGCATTAGAGTCTCAACTTCACTATTGCTGAACTGGTAGGAATTGCCTAAAATGATAATGGTGAACATGGTATTCAAAGCTTTTATAATTCCCATTAACTGTAGCATAACCCTTCCTCGCTCAACTGATCAGCTGGCTTAATTGCTACTGGTGTACCATATCCTTAAGCAAATGAAGTGAGATGGGGACGCTGCCACTTGGCTTGCGAAAAGATCTCTTTATCTATATCCTAATGTACATGCTACAGTTGTTTAGAGAGTGATCCCAAATGAGGCATGGGATTCAGAGCAGTATGGGAGGTTAAAAACACAAATTTAGATTTGATTTTCTAACGTGCTGTCGATTTTCACAATTATACAGACTCCAGAGATTTAATCTGTTTCCCCTTTATAAAAATTACGATTTTTTGTACTTCTTATAGTAAATGTGCTAACAGTGGACTTTTCCATCTGCAGATTATACTGAATGACCAGCAGTGGCAGTGTTTCACAACAGAATGTCTCTGCATTGCCGAGACTGAAAGAAAGAAAAAAAGACAGTCTTCCGGCATACAGCATCTTTTGACCAATTTAAACGGTAAGTAAATATCACAATCATTCTTTTATTCAGTAAAAAGACTTTCACAGCATCTGATTGTCCTCAGTACCTTCCAGTGGGGGCCTGTGCATGTATATTATTTCTGTAAAGATGGAAGTAATATGGATCACATTGTGTTGGTCAAGATAGTTAATAAAAGACTGACTGCTTCTAAGGCTACTAAAGCCTGATTTAGATCCTGGTGCTGGCAATGTTCCAGTCAAGGAAATTGCTGCCTTTGCGGCTGAAATGCACTATCTCAATTTACAACGATAGTGTTACATTCTCACGGAAGGAAGCTCATTTAACGTCTTCCCCTGCACTCTGTATGTTGGACACTGATACTTAAGATGGATTGTTGCTAAGGATAATCAGTTTTTGTATCTCCATCCCACTTTCAAAAAGGCCCCAGTGCTTTGAGTGGTTCAGAGTCCTTTACCATTCCCCCTCCTGCTTGCCTTGCAGTCATGAATACAGATAGTAACTTATTGCATAACTTCTGACATCTCATCCTCCTGTGTGGTCAGCTTCCACAAGGACAATTGGACCAAAGGCTCTCTGACATTATAAAGCTAAAGCAAGATGTTGTCTGGCATGAGGGCAAATCTGTTACCTAGCAAGCTGACGTCATAAAGCTAAAGCACGATGTTGTCTGAAAGGAGGGCCACTCTGTTGCCTAGCAAGAAGCAGGATACATTTATCTTGGGAATGAAATGAGTAGCAGGGTAGACAGGATGCTCAAATGAGAACTAACCTTGTAAGATTAAAGAAATTAGGGTAATTTTTTGAGACTTATAAATTTGTAGGAAGGTAAGTTTGAGCATTAGAGTCTCAACTTCACTATTGCTGAACTGGTAGGAATTGCCTAAAATGATAATGGTGAACATGCTATTCATAGCTTTTATAATTCCCATTAACTGTAGCATAACCCTTCCTCGCTCAACTGATCAGCTGGCTGAATTGCTACTTGTGTACCATATCCGTAAGCAAATGAAGTGAGATGGGTATGCTGCCACTTGGCTTGCAAAAAGATCTCTTCATCTATATCCTAATGTACATGCTACAGTTGTTTAGAGAGTGATCCCAAATGAGGCATGGGATTCAGAGAAGTATGGGAGGTTAAAAACACAAATTAAGATTTGATTTTCTAACGTGCTGTTGATTTTCACAATTATACAGACTCCAGAGAATGAATCTGTTTCCCCTTTATAAAAATTACTATTTTTTGTACTTCTTATAGTAAATGTGCTAACAGTGGACTTTTCCATCTGCAGATTATACTGAATGACCAGCAGTGGCAGTGTTTCACAACAGAATGTCTCTGCATTGCCGAGACTGAAGGAAAGAAAAAAAGGCAGTCTTCCGGCATACAGCATCTTTTGACCAATTTAAACGGTAAGTAAATCTCACAATCATTCTTTTATTCAGTAAAAAGACTTTCACAGCATCTGATTGTCCTCAGTACCTTCCAGTGGGGGCCTGTGCATGTATATAATTTCTGTAAAGATGGAAGTAATATGGATCACATTGTGTTGGTCAAGATAGTTAATAAAAGACTGACTGCTTCTAAGGCTACTAAAGCCTGATTTAGATCCTGGTGCTGGCAATGTTCCAGTCAAGGAAATTGCTGCCTTTGCGGCTGAAATGCACTATCTCAATTTACAACAATAGTGTTACATTCTCACAGAGGAAGCTCATTTAACGTCTTCCCCTGCACTCTGTATGTTGGACACTGATACTTAAGATGGATTGTTGGTAAGGATAATCAGTTTTTGTATCTCCATCCCACTTTCAAAAAGGCCCCAGTGCTTTGAGTGGTTCAGAGTCCTTTACCATTCCCCCTCCTGCTTACCTTGCAGTCATGAATACAGATAGTAACTTACTGCATAACTTCTGACATCTCATCCTCCTGTGTGGTCAGCTTCCACAAGGACAATTGGACCAAAGGCTCTCTGACATTATAAAGCTAAAGCAAGATGTTGTCTGGCATGAGGGCAAATCTGTTGCCTAGCAAGCTGACATCCTAAAGCTAAAGCAAGATGTTGTCTGAAGTGAGGGCCACTCTGTTGCCTAGCAAGCAGCAGGATACGTTTATCTTGGTAATGAAATGAGTAGCAGGGTAGACAGGATGTCCAAATGAGAACTAACCTTGTAAGATTAAAGAAATTAGGGCAGTTTTTTGAGACTTATAAATTTGTAGGAAGGTAAGTTTGAGCATTAGAGTCTCAACTTCACTATTGCTGAACTGGTAGGAATTGCCTAAAATGATAATGGTGAACATGCTATTCATAGCTTTTATAATTCCCATTAACTGTAGCATAACCCTTCCTCGCTCAACTGATCAGCTGGCTTAATTGCTACTGGTGTACCATATCCTTAAGCAAATTAAGTGAGATGGGGACGCTGCCACTTGGCTTGTGAAAAGATCTCTTTATCTATATCCTAATGTACATGCTACAGTTGTTTAGAGAGTGATCCCAAATGAGGCATGGGATTCAGAGCAGTATGGGAGGTTAAAAACACAAATTTAGATTTGATTTTCTAACGTGCTGTCGATTTTCACAATTATACAGACTCCAGAGATTTAATCTGTTTCCCCTTTATAAAAATTACGATTTTTTGTACTTCTTATAGTAAATGTGCTAACAGTGGACTTTTCCATCTGCAGATTATACTGAATGACCAGCAGTGGCAGTGTTTCACAACAGAATGTCTCTGCATTGCCGAGACTGAAGGAAAGAAAAAAAGGCAGTCTTCCGGCATACAGCATCTTTTGACCAATTTAAACGGTAAGTAAATCTCACAATCATTCTTTTATTCATTAAAAAGACTTTCACAGCATCTGATTGTCCTCAGTACCTTCCAGTGGGGGCCTGTGCATGTATATAATTTCTGTAAAGATGGAAGTAATATGGATCACATTGTGTTGGTCAAGATAGTTAATAAAAGACTGACTGCTTCTAAGACTACTAAAGCCTGATTTAGATCCTGGTGCTGGCAATGTTCCAGTCAAGGAAATTGCTGCCTTTGCGGCTGGAATGCACTATCTCAATTTACAACGATAGTGTTACATTCTCACGGAAGGAAGCTCATTTAACGTCTTCCCCTGCACTCTGTATGTTGGACACTGATACTTAAGATGGATTGTTGCTAAGGATAATCAGTTTTTGTATCTCCATCCCACTTTCAAAAAGGCCCCAGTGCTTTGAGTGGTTCAGAGTCCTTTACCATTCCCCCTCCTGCTTGCCTTGCAGTCATGAATACAGATAGTAACTTACTGCATAACTTCTGACATCTCATCCTCCTGTGTGGTCAGCTTCCACAAGGACAATTGGACCAAAGGCTCTCTGACATTATAAAGCTAAAGCAAGATGTTGTCTGGCATGAGGGCAAATCTGTTACCTAGCAAGCTGACGTCATAAAGCTAAAGCACGATGTTGTCTGAAAGGAGGGCCACTCTGTTGCCTAGCAAGAAGCAGGATACATTTATCTTGGGAATGAAATGAGTAGCAGGGTAGACAGGATGTCCAAATGAGAACTAACCTTGTAAGATTAAAGAAATTAGGGTAATTTTTTGAGACTTATAAATTTGTAGGAAGGTAAGTTTGAGCATTAGAGTCTCAACTTCACTATTGCTGAACTGGTAGGAATTGCCTAAAATGATAATGGTGAACATGCTATTCATAGCTTTTATAATTCCCATTAACTGTAGCATAACCCTTCCTCGCTCAACTGATCAGCTGGCTTAATTGCTACTGGTGTACCATATCCTTAAGCAAATTAAGTGAGATGGGGACGCTGCCACTTGGCTTGTGAAAAGATCTCTTTATCTATATCCTAATGTACATGCTACAGTTGTTTAGAGAGTGATCCCAAATGAGGCATGGGATTCAGAGCAGTATGGGAGGTTAAAAACACAAATTTAGATTTGATTTTCTAACGTGCTGTCGATTTTCACAATTATACAGACTCCAGAGATTTAATCTGTTTCCCCTTTATAAAAATTACGATTTTTTGTACTTCTTATAGTAAATGTGCTAACAGTGGACTTTTCCATCTGCAGATTATACTGAATGACCAGCAGTGGCAGTGTTTCACAACAGAATGTCTCTGCATTGCCGAGACTGAAGGAAAGAAAAAAAGGCAGTCTTCCGGCATACAGCATCTTTTGACCAATTTAAACGGTAAGTAAATCTCACAATCATTCTTTTATTCATTAAAAAGACTTTCACAGCATCTGATTGTCCTCAGTACCTTCCAGTGGGGGCCTGTGCATGTATATAATTTCTGTAAAGATGGAAGTAATATGGATCACATTGTGTTGGTCAAGATAGTTAATAAAAGACTGACTGCTTCTAAGACTACTAAAGCCTGATTTAGATCCTGGTGCTGGCAATGTTCCAGTCAAGGAAATTGCTGCCTTTGCGGCTGGAATGCACTATCTCAATTTACAACGATAGTGTTACATTCTCACGGAAGGAAGCTCATTTAACGTCTTCCCCTGCACTCTGTATGTTGGACACTGATACTTAAGATGGATTGTTCGTAAGGATAATCAGTTTGTGTATCTCCATCCCACTTTCAAAAAGGCCCCAGTGCTTTGAGTGGTTCAGAGTCCTTTACCATTCCCCCTCCTGCTTACCTTGCAGTCATGAATACAGATAGTAACTTACTGCATAACTTCTGACATCTCATCCTCCTGTGTGGTCAGCTTCCACAAGGACAATTGGACCAAAGGCTCTCTGACATTATAAAGCTAAAGCAAGATGTTGTCTGGCATGAGGGCAAATCTGTTACCTAGCAAGCTGACGTCATAAAGCTAAAGCAAGATGTCTGAAAGGAGGGCCACTCTGTTGCCTAGCAAGAAGCAGGATACATTTATCTTGGGAATGAAATGAGTAGCAGGGTAGACAGGATGCTCAAATGAGAACTAACCTTGTAAGATTAAAGAAATTAGGGTAATTTTTTGAGACTTATACATTTGTAGGAAGGTAAGTTTGAGCATTAGAGTCTCAACTTCACTATTGCTGAACTGGTAGGAATTGCCTAAAATGATAATGGTGAACATGCTATTCATAGCTTTTATAATTCCCATTAACTGTAGCATAACCCTTCCTCGCTCAACTGATCAGCTGGCTTAATTGCTACTGGTGTACCATATCCTTAAGCAAATGAAGTGAGATGGGGACGCTGCCACTTGGCTTGTGAAAAGATCTCTTTATCTATATCCTAATGTACATGCTACAGTTGTTTAGAGAGTGATCCCAAATGAGGCATGGGATTCAGAGCAGTATGGGAGGTTAAAAACACAAATTTAGATTTGATTTTCTAACGTGCTGTCGATTTTCACAATTATACAGACTCCAGAGATTTAATCTGTTTCCCCTTTATAAAAATTACGATTTTTTGTACTTCTTATAGTAAATGTGCTAACAGTGGACTTTTCCATCTGCAGATTATACTGAATGACCAGCAGTGGCAGTGTTTCACAACAGAATGTCTCTGCATTGCCGAGACTGAAGGAAAGAAAAAAAAGGCAGTCTTCCGGCATACAGCATCTTTTGACCAATTTAAACGGTAAGTAAATCTCACAATCATTCTTTTATTCATTAAAAAGACTTTCACAGCATCTGATTGTCCTCAGTACCTTCCAGTGGGGGCCTGTGCATGTATATAATTTCTGTAAAGATGGAAGTAATATGGATCACATTGTGTTGGTCAAGATAGTTAATAAAAGACTGACTGCTTCTAAGACTACTAAAGCCTGATTTAGATCCTGGTGCTGGCAATGTTCCAGTCAAGGAAATTGCTGCCTTTGCGGCTGGAATGCACTATCTCAATTTACAACGATAGTGTTACATTCTCACGGAAGGAAGCTCATTTAACGTCTTCCCCTGCACTCTGTATGTTGGACACTGATACTTAAGATGGATTGTTCGTAAGGATAATCAGTTTTTGTATCTCCATCCCACTTTCAAAAAGGCCCCAGTGCTTTGAGTGGTTCAGAGTCCTTTACCATTCCCCCTCCTGCTTACCTTGCAGTCATGAATACAGATAGTAACTTACTGCATAACTTCTGACATCTCATCCTCCTGTGTGGTCAGCTTCCACAAGGACAATTGGACCAAAGGCTCTCTGACATTATAAAGCTAAAGCAAGATGTTGTCTGGCATGAGGGCAAATCTGTTACCTAGCAAGCTGACGTCATAAAGCTAAAGCAAGATGTCTGAAAGGAGGGCCACTCTGTTGCCTAGCAAGAAGCAGGATACATTTATCTTGGGAATGAAATGAGTAGCAGGGTAGACAGGATGCTCAAATGAGAACTAACCTTGTAAGATTAAAGAAATTAGGGTAATTTTTTGAGACTTATACATTTGTAGGAAGGTAAGTTTGAGCATTAGAGTCTCAACTTCACTATTGCTGAACTGGTAGGAATTGCCTAAAATGATAATGGTGAACATGCTATTCAAAGCTTTTATAATTCCCATTAACTGTAGCATAACCCTTCCTCGCTCAACTGATCAGCTGGCTTAATTGCTACTGGTGTACCATATCCTTAAGCAAATGAAGTGAGATGGGGACGCTGCCACTTGGCTTGCGAAAAGATCTCTTTATCTATATCCTAATGTACATGCTACAGTTGTTTAGAGAGTGATCCCAAATGAGGCATGGGATTCAGAGCAGTATGGGAGGTTAAAAACACAAATTTAGATTTGATTTTCTAACGTGCTGTCGATTTTCACAATTATACAGACTCCAGAGATTTAATCTGTTTCCCCTTTATAAAAATTACGATTTTTTGTACTTCTTATAGTAAATGTGCTAACAGTGGACTTTTCCTTCTGCAGATTATACTGAATGACCAGCAGTGGCAGTGTTTCACAACAGAATGTCTCTGCATTGCCGAGACTGAAAGAAAGAAAAAAAGGCAGTCTTCCGGCATACAGCATCTTTTGACCAATTTAAACGGTAAGTAAATATCACAATCATTCTTTTATTCAGTAAAAAGACTTTCACAGCATCTGATTGTCCTCAGTACCTTCCAGTGGGGGCCTGTGCATGTATATAATTTCTGTAAAGATGGAAGTAATATGGATCACATTGTGTTGGTCAAGATAGTTAATAAAAGACTGACTGCTTCTAAGGCTACTAAAGCCTGATTTAGATCCTGGTGCTGGCAATGTTCCAGTCAAGGAAATTGCTGCCTTTGCGGCTGAAATGCACTATCTCAATTTACAACGATAGTGTTACATTCTCACGGAAGGAAGCTCATTTAACGTCTTCCCCTGCACTCTGTATGTTGGACACTGATACTTAAGATGGATTGTTGCTAAGGATAATCAGTTTTTGTATCTCCATCCCACTTTCAAAAAGGCCCCAGTGCTTTGAGTGGTTCAGAGTCCTTTACCATTCCCCCTCCTGCTTGCCTTGCAGTCATGAATACAGATAGTAACTTACTGCATAACTTCTGACATCTCATCCTCCTGTGTGGTCAGCTTCCACAAGGACAATTGGACCAAAGGCTCTCTGACATTATAAAGCTAAAGCAAGATGTTGTCTGGCATGAGGGCAAATCTGTCACCTAGCAAGCTGACGTCATAAAGCTAAAGCACGATGTTGTCTGAAAGGAGGGCCACTCTGTTGCCTAGCAAGAAGCAGGATACATTTATCTTGGGAATGAAATGAGTAGCAGGGTAGACAGGATGCTCAAATGAGAACTAACCTTGTAAGATTAAAGAAATTAGGGTAATTTTTTGAGACTTATAAATTTGTAGGAAGGTAAGTTTGAGCATTAGAGTCTCAACTTCACTATTGCTGAACTGGTAGGAATTGCCTAAAATGATAATGGTGAACATGCTATTCATAGCTTTTATAATTCCCATTAACTGTAGCATAACCCTTCCTCGCTCAACTGATCAGCTGGCTTAATTGCTACTGGTGTACCATATCCGTAGGCAAATGAAGTGAGATGGGTATGCTGCCACTTGGCTTGCAAAAAGATCTCTTCATCTATATCCTAATGTACATGCTACAGTTGTTTAGAGAGTGATCCCAAATGAGGCATGGGATTCAGAGAAGTATGGGAGGTTAAAAACACAAATTAAGATTTGAATTTCTAACGTGCTGTTGATTTTCACAATTATACAGTCTCCAGAGAATTAATCTGTTTCCCCTTTATAAAAATTACGATTTTTTGTACTTCTTATAGTAAATGTGCTAACAGTGGACTTTTCCATCTGCAGATTATACTGAATGACCAGCAGTGGCAGTGTTTTACAACAGAATGTCTCTGCATTGCCGAGACTAAAGGAAAGAAAAAAAGGCAGTCTTCCGGCATACAGCATCTTTTGACCAATTTAAACGGTAAGTAAATCTCACAATCATTCTTTTATTCAGTAAAAAGACTTTCACAGCATCTGATTGTCCTCAGTACCTTCCAGTGGGGGCCTGTGCATGTATATAATTTCTGTAAAGATGGAAGTAATATGGATCACATTGTGTTGGTCAAGATAGTTAATAAAAGACTGACTGCTTCTAAGGCTACTAAAGCCTGATTTAGATCCTGGTGCTGGCAATGTTCCAGTCAAGGAAATTGCTGCCTTTGCGGCTGAAATGCACTATCTCAATTTACAACGATAGTGTTACATTCTCACAGAAGGAAGCTCATTTAACGTCTTCCCCTGCACTCTGTATGTTGGACACTGATACTTAAGATGGATTGTTGGTAAGGATAATCAGTTTTTGTATCTCCATCCCACTTTCAAAAAGGCCCCAGTGCTTTGAGTGGTTCAGAGTCCTTTACCATTCCCCCTCCTGCTTACCTTGCAGTCATGAATACAGATAGTAACTTACTGCATAACTTCTGACATCTCATCCTCCTGTGTGGTCAGCTTCCACAAGGACAATTGGACCAAAGGCTCTCTGACATTATAAAGCTAAAGCAAGATGTTGTCTGGCATGAGGGCAAATCTGTTGCCTAGCAAGCTGACATCCTAAAGCTAAAGCAAGATGTTGTCTGAAGTGAGGGCCACTCTGTTGCCTAGCAAGCAGCAGGATACGTTTATCTTGGTAATGAAATGAGTAGCAGGGTAGACAGGATGTCCAAATGAGAACTAACCTTGTAAGATTAAAGAAATTAGGGCAGTTTTTTGAGACTTATAAATTTGTAGGAAGGTAAGTTTGAGCATTAGAGTCTCAACTTCACTATTGCTGAACTGGTAGGAATTGCCTAAAATGATAATGGTGAACATGCTATTCATAGCTTTTATAATTCCCATTAACTGTAGCATAACCCTTCCTCGCTCAACTGATCAGCTGGCTTAATTGCTACTGGTGTACCATATCCTTAAGCAAATGAAGTGAGATGGGGACGCTGCCACTTGGCTTGTGAAAAGATCTCTTTATCTATATCCTAATGTACATGCTACAGTTGTTTAGAGAGTGATCCCAAATGAGGCATGGGATTCAGAGCAGTATGGGAGGTTAAAAACACAAATTTAGATTTGATTTTCTAACGTGCTGTCAATTTTCACAATTATACAGACTCCAGAGATTTAATCTGTTTCCCCTTTATAAAAATTACGATTTTTTGTACTTCTTATAGTAAATGTGCTAACAGTGGACTTTTCCATCTGCAGATTATACTGAATGACCAGCAGTGGCAGTGTTTCACAACAGAATGTCTCTGCATTGCCGAGACTGAAGGAAAGAAAAAAAGGCAGTCTTCCGGCATACAGCTTCTTTTGACCAATTTAAACGGTAAGTAAATCTCACAATCATTCTTTTATTAATTAAAAAGACTTTCACAGCATCTGATTGTCCTCAGTACCTTCCAGTGGGGGCCTGTGCATGTATATAATTTCTGTAAAGATGGAAGTAATATGGATCACATTGTGTTGGTCAAGATAGTTAATAAAAGACTGACTGCTTCTAAGACTACTAAAGCCTGATTTAGATCCTGGTGCTGGCAATGTTCCAGTCAAGGAAATTGCTGCCTTTGCGGCTGGAATGCACTATCTCAATTTACAACGATAGTGTTACATTCTCACGGAAGGAAGCTCATTTAACGTCTTCCCCTGCACTCTGTATGTTGGACACTGATACTTAAGATGGATTGTTGCTAAGGATAATCAGTTTTTGTATCTCCATCCCACTTTCAAAAAGGCCCCAGTGCTTTGAGTGGTTCAGAGTCCTTTACCATTCCCCCTCCTGCTTGCCTTGCAGTCATGAATACAGATAGTAACTTGCTGCATAACTTCTGACATCTCATCCTCCTGTGTGGTCAGCTTCCACAAGGACAATTGGACCAAAGGCTCTCTGACATTATAAAGCTAAAGCAAGATGTTGTCTGGCATGAGGGCAAATCTGTTACCTAGCAAGCTGACGTCATAAAGCTAAAGCAAGATGTCTGAAAGGAGGGCCACTCTGTTGCCTAGCAAGAAGCAGGATACATTTATCTTGGGAATGAAATGAGTAGCAGGGTAGACAGGATGCTCAAATGAGAACTAACCTTGTAAGATTAAAGAAATTAGGGTAATTTTTTGAGACTTATACATTTGTAGGAAGGTAAGTTTGAGCATTAGAGTCTCAACTTCACTATTGCTGAACTGGTAGGAATTGCCTAAAATGATAATGGTGAACATGCTATTCAAAGCTTTTATAATTCCCATTAACTGTAGCATAACCCTTCCTCGCTCAACTGATCAGCTGGCTTAATTGCTACTGGTGTACCATATCCTTAAGCAAATGAAGTGAGATGGGGACGCTGCCACTTGGCTTGCGAAAAGATCTCTTTATCTATATCCTAATGTACATGCTACAGTTGTTTAGAGAGTGATCCCAAATGAGGCATGGGATTCAGAGCAGTATGGGAGGTTAAAAACACAAATTTAGATTTGATTTTCTAACGTGCTGTCGATTTTCACAATTATACAGACTCCAGAGATTTAATCTGTTTCCCCTTTATAAAAATTACGATTTTTTGTACTTCTTATAGTAAATGTGCTAACAGTGGACTTTTCCTTCTGCAGATTATACTGAAAGACCAGCAGTGGCAGTGTTTCACAACAGAATGTCTCTGCATTGCCGAGACTGAAAGAAAGAAAAAAAGGCAGTCTTCCGGCATACAGCATCTTTTGACCAATTTAAACGGTAAGTAAATCTCACAATCATTCTTTTATTCATTAAAAAGACTTTCACAGCATCTGATTGTCCTCAGTACCTTCCAGTGGGGGCCTGTGCATGTATATAATTTCTGTAAAGATGGAAGTAATATGGATCACATTGTGTTGGTCAAGATAGTTAATAAAAGACTGACTGCTTCTAAGGCTACTAAAGCCTGATTTAGATCCTGGTGCTGGCAATGTTCCAGTCAAGGAAATTGCTGCCTTTGCGGCTGAAATGCACTATCTCAATTTACAACGATAGTGTTACATTCTCACAGAAGGAAGCTCATTTAACGTCTTCCCCTGCACTCTGTATGTTGGACACTGATACTTAAGATGGATTGTTGGTAAGGATAATCAGTTTTTGTATCTCCATCCCACTTTCAAAAAGGCCCCAGTGCTTTGAGTGGTTCAGAGTCCTTTACCATTCCCCCTCCTGCTTACCTTGCAGTCATGAATACAGATAGTAACTTACTGCATAACTTCTGACATCTCATCCTCCTGTGTGGTCAGCTTCCACAAGGACAATTGGACCAAAGGCTCTCTGACATTATAAAGCTAAAGCAAGATGTTGTCTGGCATGAGGGCAAATCTGTTGCCTAGCAAGCTGACATCCTAAAGCTAAAGCAAGATGTTGTCTGAAGTGAGGGCCACTCTGTTGCCTAGCAAGCAGCAGGATACGTTTATCTTGGTAATGAAATGAGTAGCAGGGTAGACAGGATGTCCAAATGAGAACTAACCTTGTAAGATTAAAGAAATTAGGGCAGTTTTTTGAGACTTATAAATTTGTAGGAAGGTAAGTTTGAGCATTAGAGTCTCAACTTCACTATTGCTGAACTGGTAGGAATTGCCTAAAATGATAATGGTGAACATGCTATTCATAGCTTTTATAATTCCCATTAACTGTAGCATAACCCTTCCTCGCTCAACTGATCAGCTGGCTTAATTGCTACTGGTGTACCATATCCTTAAGCAAATGAAGTGAGATGGGGACGCTGCCACTTGGCTTGTGAAAAGATCTCTTTATCTATATCCTAATGTACATGCTACAGTTGTTTAGAGAGTGATCCCAAATGAGGCATGGGATTCAGAGCAGTATGGGAGGTTAAAAACACAAATTTAGATTTGATTTTCTAACGTGCTGTCGATTTTCACAATTATACAGACTCCAGAGATTTAATCTGTTTCCCCTTTATAAAAATTACGATTTTTTGTACTTCTTATAGTAAATGTGCTAACAGTGGACTTTTCCATCTGCAGATTATACTGAATGACCAGCAGTGGCAGTGTTTCACAACAGAATGTCTCTGCATTGCCGAGACTGAAGGAAAGAAAAAAAGGCAGTCTTCCGGCATACAGCATCTTTTGACCAATTTAAACGGTAAGTAAATCTCACAATCATTCTTTTATTCATTAAAAAGACTTTCACAGCATCTGATTGTCCTCAGTACCTTCCAGTGGGGGCCTGTGCATGTATATAATTTCTGTAAAGATGGAAGTAATATGGATCACATTGTGTTGGTCAAGATAGTTAATAAAAGACTGACTGCTTCTAAGACTACTAAAGCCTGATTTAGATCCTGGTGCTGGCAATGTTCCAGTCAAGGAAATTGCTGCCTTTGCGGCTGGAATGCACTATCTCAATTTACAACGATAGTGTTACATTCTCACGGAAGGAAGCTCATTTAACGTCTTCCCCTGCACTCTGTATGTTGGACACTGATACTTAAGATGGATTGTTGCTAAGGATAATCAGTTTTTGTATCTCCATCCCACTTTCAAAAAGGCCCCAGTGCTTTGAGTGGTTCAGAGTCCTTTACCATTCCCCCTCCTGCTTGCCTTGCAGTCATGAATACAGATAGTAACTTGCTGCATAACTTCTGACATCTCATCCTCCTGTGTGGTCAGCTTCCACAAGGACAATTGGACCAAAGGCTCTCTGACATTATAAAGCTAAAGCAAGATGTTGTCTGGCATGAGGGCAAATCTGTTACCTAGCAAGCTGACGTCATAAAGCTAAAGCAAGATGTCTGAAAGGAGGGCCACTCTGTTGCCTAGCAAGAAGCAGGATACATTTATCTTGGGAATGAAATGAGTAGCAGGGTAGACAGGATGCTCAAATGAGAACTAACCTTGTAAGATTAAAGAAATTAGGGTAATTTTTTGAGACTTATACATTTGTAGGAAGGTAAGTTTGAGCATTAGAGTCTCAACTTCACTATTGCTGAACTGGTAGGAATTGCCTAAAATGATAATGGTGAACATGCTATTCAAAGCTTTTATAATTCCCATTAACTGTAGCATAACCCTTCCTCGCTCAACTGATCAGCTGGCTTAATTGCTACTGGTGTACCATATCCTTAAGCAAATGAAGTGAGATGGGGACGCTGCCACTTGGCTTGCGAAAAGATCTCTTTATCTATATCCTAATGTACATGCTACAGTTGTTTAGAGAGTGATCCCAAATGAGGCATGGGATTCAGAGCAGTATGGGAGGTTAAAAACACAAATTTAGATTTGATTTTCTAACGTGCTGTCGATTTTCACAATTATACAGACTCCAGAGATTTAATCTGTTTCCCCTTTATAAAAATTACGATTTTTTGTACTTCTTATAGTAAATGTGCTAACAGTGGACTTTTCCTTCTGCAGATTATACTGAATGACCAGCAGTGGCAGTGTTTCACAACAGAATGTCTCTGCATTGCCGAGACTGAAAGAAAGAAAAAAAGACAGTCTTCCGGCATACAGCATCTTTTGACCAATTTAAACGGTAAGTAAATATCACAATCATTCTTTTATTCAGTAAAAAGACTTTCACAGCATCTGATTGTCCTCAGTACCTTCCAGTGGGGGCCTGTGCATGTATATAATTTCTGTAAAGATGGAAGTAATATGGATCACATTGTGTTGGTCAAGATAGTTAATAAAAGACTGACTGCTTCTAAGGCTACTAAAGCCTGATTTAGATCCTGGTGCTGGCAATGTTCCAGTCAAGGAAATTGCTGCCTTTGCGGCTGAAATGCACTATCTCAATTTACAACGATAGTGTTACATTCTCACGGAAGGAAGCTCATTTAACGTCTTCCCCTGCACTCTGTATGTTGGACACTGATACTTAAGATGGATTGTTGCTAAGGATAATCAGTTTTTGTATCTCCATCCCACTTTCAAAAAGGCCCCAGTGCTTTGAGTGGTTCAGAGTCCTTTACCATTCCCCCTCCTGCTTGCCTTGCAGTCATGAATACAGATAGTAACTTACTGCATAACTTCTGACATCTCATCCTCCTGTGTGGTCAGCTTCCACAAGGACAATTGGACCAAAGGCTCTCTGACATTATAAAGCTAAAGCAAGATGTTGTCTGGCATGAGGGCAAATCTGTTACCTAGCAAGCTGACGTCATAAAGCTAAAGCACGATGTTGTCTGAAAGGAGGGCCACTCTGTTGCCTAGCAAGCAGCAGGATACGTTTATCTTGGTAATGAAATGAGTAGCAGGGTAGACAGGATGTCCAAATGAGAACTAACCTTGTAAGATTAAAGAAATTAGGGCAGTTTTTTGAGACTTATAAATTTGTAGGAAGGTAAGTTTGAGCATTAGAGTCTCAACTTCACTATTGCTGAACTGGTAGGAATTGCCTAAAATGATAATGGTGAACATGCTATTCATTGCTTTTATAATTCCCATTAACTGTAGCATAACCCTTCCTCGCTCAACTGATCAGCTGGCTTAATTGCTACTGGTGTACCATATCCTTAAGCAAATGAAGTGAGATGGGGACGCTGCCACTTGGCTTGTGAAAAGATCTCTTTATCTATATCCTAATGTACATGCTACAGTTGTTTAGAGAGTGATCCCAAATGAGGCATGGGATTCAGAGCAGTATGGGAGGTTAAAAACACAAATTTAGATTTGATTTTCTAACGTGCTGTCGATTTTCACAATTATACAGACTCCAGAGATTTAATCTGTTTCCCCTTTATAAAAATTACGATTTTTTGTACTTCTTATAGTAAATGTGCTAACAGTGGACTTTTCCATCTGCAGATTATACTGAATGACCAGCAGTGGCAGTGTTTCACAACAGAATGTCTCTGCATTGCCGAGACTGAAGGAAAGAAAAAAAGGCAGTCTTCCGGCATACAGCATCTTTTGACCAATTTAAACGGTAAGTAAATCTCACAATCATTCTTTTATTCATTAAAAAGACTTTCACAGCATCTGATTGTCCTCAGTACCTTCCAGTGGGGGCCTGTGCATGTATATAATTTCTGTAAAGATGGAAGTAATATGGATCACATTGTGTTGGTCAAGATAGTTAATAAAAGACTGACTGCTTCTAAGACTACTAAAGCCTGATTTAGATCCTGGTGCTGGCAATGTTCCAGTCAAGGAAATTGCTGCCTTTGCGGCTGGAATGCACTATCTCAATTTACAACGATAGTGTTACATTCTCACAGAAGGAAGCTCATTTAACGTCTTCCCCTGCACTCTGTATGTTGGACACTGATACTTAAGATGGATTGTTCGTAAGGATAATCAGTTTTTGTATCTCCATCCCACTTTCAAAAAGGCCCCAGTGCTTTGAGTGGTTCAGAGTCCTTTACCATTCCCCCTCCTGCTTGCCTTGCAGTCATGAATACAGATAGTAACTTACTGCATAACTTCTGACATCTCATCCTCCTGTGTGGTCAGCTTCCACAAGGACAATTGGACCAAAGGCTCTCTGACATTATAAAGCTAAAGCAAGATGTTGTCTGGCATGAGGGCAAATCTGTTACCTAGCAAGCTGACGTCATAAAGCTAAAGCACGATGTTGTCTGAAAGGAGGGCCACTCTGTTGCCTAGCAAGAAGCAGGATACATTTATCTTGGGAATGAAATGAGTAGCAGGGTAGACAGGATGCTCAAATGAGAACTAACCTTGTAAGATTAAAGAAATTAGGGTAATTTTTTGAGACTTATAAATTTGTAGGAAGGTAAGTTTAAGCATTAGAGTCTCAACTTCACTATTGCTGAACTGGTAGGAATTGCCTAAAATGATAATGGTGAACATGCTATTCAAAGCTTTTATAATTCCCATTAACTGTAGCATAACCCTTCCTCGCTCAACTGATCAGCTGGCTTAATTGCTACTGGTGTACCATATCCTTAAGCAAATGAAGTGAGATGGGGACGCTGCCACTTGGCTTGCGAAAAGATCTCTTTATCTATATCCTAATGTACATGCTACAGTTGTTTAGAGAGTGATCCCAAATGAGGCATGGGATTCAGAGCAGTATGGGAGGTTAAAAACACAAATTTAGATTTGATTTTCTAACGTGCTGTCGATTTTCACAATTATACAGACTCCAGAGATTTAATCTGTTTCCCCTTTATAAAAATTACGATTTTTTGTACTTCTTATAGTAAATGTGCTAACAGTGGACTTTTCCTTCTGCAGATTATACTGAATGACCAGCAGTGGCAGTGTTTCACAACAGAATGTCTCTGCATTGCCGAGACTGAAAGAAAGAAAAAAAGGCAGTCTTCCGGCATACAGCATCTTTTGACCAATTTAAACGGTAAGTAAATATCACAATCATTCTTTTATTCAGTAAAAAGACTTTCACAGCATCTGATTGTCCTCAGTACCTTCCAGTGGGGGCCTGTGCATGTATATAATTTCTGTAAAGATGGAAGTAATATGGATCACATTGTGTTGGTCAAGATAGTTAATAAAAGACTGACTGCTTCTAAGACTACTAAAGCCTGATTTAGATCCTGGTGCTGGCAATGTTCCAGTCAAGGAAATTGCTGCCTTTGCGGCTGGAATGCACTATCTCAATTTACAACGATAGTGTTACATTCTCACGGAAGGAAGCTCATTTAACGTCTTCCCTTGCACTCTGTATGTTGGACACTGATACTTAAGATGGATTGTTCGTAAGGATAATCAGTTTTTGTATCTCCATCCCACTTTCAAAAAGGCCCCAGTGCTTTGAGTGGTTCAGAGTCCTTTACCATTCCCCCTCCTGCTTACCTTGCAGTCATGAATACAGATAGTAACTTACTGCATAACTTCTGACATCTCATCCTCCTGTGTGGTCAGCTTCCACAAGGACAATTGGACCAAAGGCTCTCTGACATTATAAAGCTAAAGCAAGATGTTGTCTGGCATGAGGGCAAATCTGTTGCCTAGCAAGCTGACATCCTAAAGCTAAAGCAAGATGTTGTCTGAAGTGAGGGCCACTCTGTTGCCTAGCAAGCAGCAGGATACGTTTATCTTGGTAATGAAATGAGTAGCAGGGTAGACAGGATGTCCAAATGAGAACTAACCTTGTAAGATTAAAGAAATTAGGGCAGTTTTTTGAGACTTATAAATTTGTAGGAAGGTAAGTTTGAGCATTAGAGTCTCAACTTCACTATTGCTGAACTGGTAGGAATTGCCTAAAATGATAATGGTGAACATGCTATTCATAGCTTTTATAATTCCCATTAACTGTAGCATAACCCTTCCTCGCTCAACTGATCAGCTGGCTTAATTGCTACTGGTGTACCATATCCTTAAGCAAATGAAGTGAGATGGGGACGCTGCCACTTGGCTTGTGAAAAGATCTCTTTATCTATATCCTAATGTACATGCTACAGTTGTTTAGAGAGTGATCCCAAATGAGGCATGGGATTCAGAGCAGTATGGGAGGTTAAAAACACAAATTTAGATTTGATTTTCTAACGTGCTGTCGATTTTCACAATTATACAGACTCCAGAGATTTAATCTGTTTCCCCTTTATAAAAATTACGATTTTTTGTACTTCTTATAGTAAATGTGCTAACAGTGGACTTTTCCATCTGCAGATTATACTGAATGACCAGCAGTGGCAGTGTTTCACAACAGAATGTCTCTGCATTGCCGAGACTGAAGGAAAGAAAAAAAGGCAGTCTTCCGGCATACAGCTTCTTTTGACCAATTTAAACGGTAAGTAAATCTCACAATCATTCTTTTATTCATTAAAAAGACTTTCACAGCATCTGATTGTCCTCAGTACCTTCCAGTGGGGGCCTGTGCATGTATATAATTTCTGTAAAGATGGAAGTAATATGGATCACATTGTGTTGGTCAAGATAGTTAATAAAAGACTGACTGCTTCTAAGACTACTAAAGCCTGATTTAGATCCTGGTGCTGGCAATGCTCCAGTCAAGGAAATTGCTGCCTTTGCGGCTGGAATGCACTATCTCAATTTACAACGATAGTGTTACATTCTCACGGAAGGAAGCTCATTTAACGTCTTCCCCTGCACTCTGTATGTTGGACACTGATACTTAAGATGGATTGTTGCTAAGGATAATCAGTTTTTGTATCTCCATCCCACTTTCAAAAAGGCCCCAGTGCTTTGAGTGGTTCAGAGTCCTTTACCATTCCCCCTCCTGCTTGCCTTGCAGTCATGAATACAGATAGTAACTTGCTGCATAACTTCTGACATCTCATCCTCCTGTGTGGTCAGCTTCCACAAGGACAATTGGACCAAAGGCTCTCTGACATTATAAAGCTAAAGCAAGATGTTGTCTGGCATGAGGGCAAATCTGTTACCTAGCAAGCTGACGTCATAAAGCTAAAGCAAGATGTCTGAAAGGAGGGCCACTCTGTTGCCTAGCAAGAAGCAGGATACATTTATCTTGGGAATGAAATGAGTAGCAGGGTAGACAGGATGCTCAAATGAGAACTAACCTTGTAAGATTAAAGAAATTAGGGTAATTTTTTGAGACTTATACATTTGTAGGAAGGTAAGTTTGAGCATTAGAGTCTCAACTTCACTATTGCTGAACTGGTAGGAATTGCCTAAAATGATAATGGTGAACATGCTATTCAAAGCTTTTATAATTCCCATTAACTGTAGCATAACCCTTCCTCGCTCAACTGATCAGCTGGCTTAATTGCTACTGGTGTACCATATCCTTAAGCAAATGAAGTGAGATGGGGACGCTGCCACTTGGCTTGCGAAAAGATCTCTTTATCTATATCCTAATGTACATGCTACAGTTGTTTAGAGAGTGATCCCAAATGAGGCATGGGATTCAGAGCAGTATGGGAGGTTAAAAACACAAATTTAGATTTGATTTTCTAACGTGCTGTCGATTTTCACAATTATACAGACTCCAGAGATTTAATCTGTTTCCCCTTTATAAAAATTACGATTTTTTGTACTTCTTATAGTAAATGTGCTAACAGTGGACTTTTCCTTCTGCAGATTATACTGAATGACCAGCAGTGGCAGTGTTTCACAACAGAATGTCTCTGCATTGCCGAGACTGAAAGAAAGAAAAAAAGGCAGTCTTCCGGCATACAGCATCTTTTGACCAATTTAAACGGTAAGTAAATATCACAATCATTCTTTTATTCAGTAAAAAGACTTTCACAGCATCTGATTGTCCTCAGTACCTTCCAGTGGGGGCCTGTGCATGTATATAATTTCTGTAAAGATGGAAGTAATATGGATCACATTGTGTTGGTCAAGATAGTTAATAAAAGACTGACTGCTTCTAAGGCTACTAAAGCCTGATTTAGATCCTGGTGCTGGCAATGTTCCAGTCAAGGAAATTGCTGCCTTTGCGGCTGAAATGCACTATCTCAATTTACAACGATAGTGTTACATTCTCACGGAAGGAAGCTCATTTAACGTCTTCCCCTGCACTCTGTATGTTGGACACTGATACTTAAGATGGATTGTTGCTAAGGATAATCAGTTTTTGTATCTCCATCCCACTTTCAAAAAGGCCCCAGTGCTTTGAGTGGTTCAGAGTCCTTTACCATTCCCCCTCCTGCTTGCCTTGCAGTCATGAATACAGATAGTAACTTACTGCATAACTTCTGACATCTCATCCTCCTGTGTGGTCAGCTTCCACAAGGACAATTGGACCAAAGGCTCTCTGACATTATAAAGCTAAAGCAAGATGTTGTCTGGCATGAGGGCAAATCTGTTACCTAGCAAGCTGACGTCATAAAGCTAAAGCACGATGTTGTCTGAAAGGAGGGCCACTCTGTTGCCTAGCAAGAAGCAGGATACATTTATCTTGGGAATGAAATGAGTAGCAGGGTAGACAGGATGCTCAAATGAGAACTAACCTTGTAAGATTAAAGAAATTAGGGTAATTTTTTGAGACTTATAAATTTGTAGGAAGGTAAGTTTGAGCATTAGAGTCTCAACTTCACTATTGCTGAACTGGTAGGAATTGCCTAAAATGATAATGGTGAACATGCTATTCATAGCTTTTATAATTCCCATTAACTGTAGCATAACCCTTCCTCGCTCAACTGATCAGCTGGCTTAATTGCTACTGGTGTACCATATCCGTAGGCAAATGAAGTGAGATGGGTATGCTGCCACTTGGCTTGCAAAAAGATCTCTTCATCTATATCCTAATGTACATGCTAAAGTTGTTTAGAGAGTGATCCCAAATGAGGCATGGGATTCAGAGAAGTATGGGAGGTTAAAAACACAAATTAAGATTTGATTTTCTAACGTGCTGTTGATTTTCACAATTATACAGACTCCAGAGAATTAATCTGTTTCCCCTTTATAAAAATTACGATTTTTTGTACTTCTTATAGTAAATGTGCTAACAGTGGACTTTTCCATCTGCAGATTATACTGAATGACCAGCAGTGGCAGTGTTTTACAACAGAATGTCTCTGCATTGCCGAGACTAAAGGAAAGAAAAAAAGGCAGTCTTCCGGCATACAGCATCTTTTGACCAATTTAAACGGTAAGTAAATCTCACAATCATTCTTTTATTCAGTAAAAAGACTTTCACAGCATCTGATTGTCCTCAGTACCTTCCAGTGGGGGCCTGTGCATGTATATAATTTCTGTAAAGATGGAAGTAATATGGATCACATTGTGTTGGTCAAGATAGTTAATAAAAGACTGACTGCTTCTAAGGCTACTAAAGCCTGATTTAGATCCTGGTGCTGGCAATGTTCCAGTCAAGGAAATTGCTGCCTTTGCGGCTGAAATGCACTATCTCAATTTACAACGATAGTGTTACATTCTCACAGAAGGAAGCTCATTTAACGTCTTCCCCTGCACTCTGTATGTTGGACACTGATACTTAAGATGGATTGTTGGTAAGGATAATCAGTTTTTGTATCTCCATCCCACTTTCAAAAAGGCCCCAGTGCTTTGAGTGGTTCAGAGTCCTTTACCATTCCCCCTCCTGCTTACCTTGCAGTCATGAATACAGATAGTAACTTACTGCATAACTTCTGACATCTCATCCTCCTGTGTGGTCAGCTTCCACAAGGACAATTGGACCAAAGGCTCTCTGACATTATAAAGCTAAAGCAAGATGTTGTCTGGCATGAGGGCAAATCTGTTGCCTAGCAAGCTGACATCCTAAAGCTAAAGCAAGATGTTGTCTGAAAGGAGGGCCACTCTGTTGCCTAGCAAGCAGCAGGATACGTTTATCTTGGTAATGAAATGAGTAGCAGGGTAGACAGGATGTCCAAATGAGAACTAACCTTGTAAGATTAAAGAAATTAGGGCAGTTTTTTGAGACTTATAAATTTGTAGGAAGGTAAGTTTGAGCATTAGAGTCTCAACTTCACTATTGCTGAACTGGTAGGAATTGCCTAAAATGATAATGGTGAACATGCTATTCATAGCTTTTATAATTCCCATTAACTGTAGCATAACCCTTCCTCGCTCAACTGATCAGCTGGCTTAATTGCTACTGGTGTACCATATCCTTAAGCAAATGAAGTGAGATGGGGACGCTGCCACTTGGCTTGTGAAAAGATCTCTTTATCTATATCCTAATGTACATGCTACAGTTGTTTAGAGAGTGATCCCAAATGAGGCATGGGATTCAGAGCAGTATGGGAGGTTAAAAACACAAATTTAGATTTGATTTTCTAACGTGCTGTCGATTTTCACAATTATACAGACTCCAGAGATTTAATCTGTTTCCCCTTTATAAAAATTACGATTTTTTGTACTTCTTATAGTAAATGTGCTAACAGTGGACTTTTCCATCTGCAGATTATACTGAATGACCAGCAGTGGCAGTGTTTCACAACAGAATGTCTCTGCATTGCCGAGACTGAAGGAAAGAAAAAAAGGCAGTCTTCCGGCATACAGCTTCTTTTGACCAATTTAAACGGTAAGTAAATCTCACAATCATTCTTTTATTCATTAAAAAGACTTTCACAGCATCTGATTGTCCTCAGTACCTTCCAGTGGGGGCCTGTGCATGTATATAATTTCTGTAAAGATGGAAGTAATATGGATCACATTGTGTTGGTCAAGATAGTTAATAAAAGACTGACTGCTTCTAAGACTACTAAAGCCTGATTTAGATCCTGGTGCTGGCAATGCTCCAGTCAAGGAAATTGCTGCCTTTGCGGCTGGAATGCACTATCTCAATTTACAACGATAGTGTTACATTCTCACAGAAGGAAGCTCATTTAACGTCTTCCCCTGCACTCTGTATGTTGGACACTGATACTTAAGATGGATTGTTGCTAAGGATAATCAGTTTTTGTATCTCCATCCCACTTTCAAAAAGGCCCCAGTGCTTTGAGTGGTTCAGAGTCCTTTACCATTCCCCCTCCTGCTTGCCTTGCAGTCATGAATACAGATAGTAACTTGCTGCATAACTTCTGACATCTCATCCTCCTGTGTGGTCAGCTTCCACAAGGACAATTGGACCAAAGGCTCTCTGACATTATAAAGCTAAAGCAAGATGTTGTCTGGCATGAGGGCAAATCTGTTACCTAGCAAGCTGACGTCATAAAGCTAAAGCAAGATGTCTGAAAGGAGGGCCACTCTGTTGCCTAGCAAGAAGCAGGATACATTTATCTTGGGAATGAAATGAGTAGCAGGGTAGACAGGATGCTCAAATGAGAACTAACCTTGTAAGATTAAAGAAATTAGGGTAATTTTTTGAGACTTATACATTTGTAGGAAGGTAAGTTTGAGCATTAGAGTCTCAACTTCACTATTGCTGAACTGGTAGGAATTGCCTAAAATGATAATGGTGAACATGCTATTCAAAGCTTTTATAATTCCCATTAACTGTAGCATAACCCTTCCTCGCTCAACTGATCAGCTGGCTTAATTGCTACTGGTGTACCATATCCTTAAGCAAATGAAGTGAGATGGGGACGCTGCCACTTGGCTTGCGAAAAGATCTCTTTATCTATATCCTAATGTACATGCTACAGTTGTTTAGAGAGTGATCCCAAATGAGGCATGGGATTCAGAGCAGTATGGGAGGTTAAAAACACAAATTTAGATTTGATTTTCTAACGTGCTGTCGATTTTCACAATTATACAGACTCCAGAGATTTAATCTGTTTCCCCTTTATAAAAATTACGATTTTTTGTACTTCTTATAGTAAATGTGCTAACAGTGGACTTTTCCTTCTGCAGATTATACTGAATGACCAGCAGTGGCAGTGTTTCACAACAGAATGTCTCTGCATTGCCGAGACTGAAAGAAAGAAAAAAAGGCAGTCTTCCGGCATACAGCATCTTTTGACCAATTTAAACGGTAAGTAAATATCACAATCATTCTTTTATTCAGTAAAAAGACTTTCACAGCATCTGATTGTCCTCAGTACCTTCCAGTGGGGGCCTGTGCATGTATATAATTTCTGTAAAGATGGAAGTAATATGGATCACATTGTGTTGGTCAAGATAGTTAATAAAAGACTGACTGCTTCTAAGGCTACTAAAGCCTGATTTAGATCCTGGTGCTGGCAATGTTCCAGTCAAGGAAATTGCTGCCTTTGCGGCTGAAATGCACTATCTCAATTTACAACGATAGTGTTACATTCTCACGGAAGGAAGCTCATTTAACGTCTTCCCCTGCACTCTGTATGTTGGACACTGATACTTAAGATGGATTGTTGCTAAGGATAATCAGTTTTTGTATCTCCATCCCACTTTCAAAAAGGCCCCAGTGCTTTGAGTGGTTCAGAGTCCTTTACCATTCCCCCTCCTGCTTGCCTTGCAGTCATGAATACAGATAGTAACTTACTGCATAACTTCTGACATCTCATCCTCCTGTGTGGTCAGCTCCACAAGGACAATTGGACCAAAGGCTCTCTGACATTATAAAGCTAAAGCAAGATGTTGTCTGGCATGAGGGCAAATCTGTTACCTAGCAAGCTGACGTCATAAAGCTAAAGCACGATGTTGTCTGAAAGGAGGGCCACTCTGTTGCCTAGCAAGAAGCAGGATACATTTATCTTGGGAATGAAATGAGTAGCAGGGTAGACAGGATGCTCAAATGAGAACTAACCTTGTAAGATTAAAGAAATTAGGGTAATTTTTTGAGACTTATAAATTTGTAGGAAGGTAAGTTTGAGCATTAGAGTCTCAACTTCACTATTGCTGAACTGGTAGGAATTGCCTAAAATGATAATGGTGAACATGCTATTCATAGCTTTTATAATTCCCATTAACTGTAGCATAACCCTTCCTCGCTCAACTGATCAGCTGGCTTAATTGCTACTGGTGTACCATATCCGTAGGCAAATGAAGTGAGATGGGTATGCTGCCACTTGGCTTGCAAAAAGATCTCTTCATCTATATCCTAATGTACATGCTAAAGTTGTTTAGAGAGTGATCCCAAATGAGGCATGGGATTCAGAGAAGTATGGGAGGTTAAAAACACAAATTAAGATTTGATTTTCTAACGTGCTGTTGATTTTCACAATTATACAGACTCCAGAGAATTAATCTGTTTCCCCTTTATAAAAATTACGATTTTTTGTACTTCTTATAGTAAATGTGCTAACAGTGGACTTTCCATCTGCAGATTATACTGAATGACCAGCAGTGGCAGTGTTTTACAACAGAATGTCTCTGCATTGCCGAGACTAAAGGAAAGAAAAAAAGGCAGTCTTCCGGCATACAGCATCTTTTGACCAATTTAAACGGTAAGTAAATCTCACAATCATTCTTTTATTCAGTAAAAAGACTTTCACAGCATCTGATTGTCCTCAGTACCTTCCAGTGGGGGCCTGTGCATGTATATAATTTCTGTAAAGATGGAAGTAATATGGATCACATTGTGTTGGTCAAGATAGTTAATAAAAGACTGACTGCTTCTAAGGCTACTAAAGCCTGATTTAGATCCTGGTGCTGGCAATGTTCCAGTCAAGGAAATTGCTGCCTTTGCGGCTGAAATGCACTATCTCAATTTACAACGATAGTGTTACATTCTCACAGAAGGAAGCTCATTTAACGTCTTCCCCTGCACTCTGTATGTTGGACACTGATACTTAAGATGGATTGTTGGTAAGGATAATCAGTTTTTGTATCTCCATCCCACTTTCAAAAAGGCCCCAGTGCTTTGAGTGGTTCAGAGTCCTTTACCATTCCCCCTCCTGCTTACCTTGCAGTCATGAATACAGATAGTAACTTACTGCATAACTTCTGACATCTCATCCTCCTGTGTGGTCAGCTTCCACAAGGACAATTGGACCAAAGGCTCTCTGACATTATAAAGCTAAAGCAAGATGTTGTCTGGCATGAGGGCAAATCTGTTACCTAGCAAGCTGACGTCATAAAGCTAAAGCAAGATGTCTGAAAGGAGGGCCACTCTGTTGCCTAGCAAGAAGCAGGATACATTTATCTTGGGAATGAAATGAGTAGCAGGGTAGACAGGATGCTCAAATGAGAACTAACCTTGTAAGATTAAAGAAATTAGGGTAATTTTTTGAGACTTATAAATTTGTAGGAAGGTAAGTTTAAGCATTAGAGTCTCAACTTCACTATTGCTGAACTGGTAGGAATTGCCTAAAATGATAATGGTGAACATGCTATTCAAAGCTTTTATAATTCCCATTAACTGTAGCATAACCCTTCCTCGCTCAACTGATCAGCTGGCTTAATTGCTACTGGTGTACCATATCCTTAAGCAAATGAAGTGAGATGGGGACGCTGCCACTTGGCTTGCGAAAAGATCTCTTTATCTATATCCTAATGTACATGCTACAGTTGTTTAGAGAGTGATCCCAAATGAGGCATGGGATTCAGAGCAGTATGGGAGGTTAAAAACACAAATTTAGATTTGATTTTCTAACGTGCTGTCGATTTTCACAATTATACAGACTCCAGAGATTTAATCTGTTTCCCCTTTATAAAAATTAC
Source organism: Lissotriton vulgaris (assembly GCF_964263255.1). NCBI lineage: Eukaryota > Metazoa > Chordata > Amphibia > Caudata > Salamandridae > Lissotriton > Lissotriton vulgaris. Next base: position 1,084,100,188 of record NC_141694.1, on the reverse strand, counting down.
GATTTTTTGTACTTCTTATAGTAAATGTGCTAACAGTGGACTTTTCCTTCTGCAGATTATACTGAATGACCAGCAGTGGCAGTGTTTCACAACAGAATGTCTCTGCATTGCCGAGACTGAAAGAAAGAAAAAAAGGCAGTCTTCCGGCATACAGCATCTTTTGACCAATTTAAACGGTAAGTAAATATCACAATCATTCTTTTATTCAGTAAAAAGACTTTCACATCATCTGATTGTCCTCAGTACTTTCCAGTGGGGGCCTGTGCATGTATATAATTTCTGTAAAGATGGAAGTAATATGGATCACATTGTGTTGGTCAAGATAGTTAATAAAAGACTGACTGCTTCTAAGACTACTAAAGCCTGATTTAGATCCTGGTGCTGGCAATGTTCCAGTCAAGGAAATTGCTGCCTTTGCGGCTGGAATGCACTATCTCAATTTACAACGATAGTGTTACATTCTCACGGAAGGAAGCTCATTTAACGTCTTCCCCTGCACTCTGTATGTTGGACACTGATACTTAAGATGGATTGTTCGTAAGGATAATCAGTTTTTGTATCTCCATCCCACTTTCAAAAAGGCCCCAGTGCTTTGAGTGGTTCAGAGTCCTTTACCATTCCCCCTCCTGCTTACCTTGCAGTCATGAATACAGATAGTAACTTACTGCATAACTTCTGACATCTCATCCTCCTGTGTGGTCAGCTTCCACAAGGACAATTGGACCAAAGGCTCTCTGACATTATAAAGCTAAAGCAAGATGTTGTCTGGCATGAGGGCAAATCTGTTACCTAGCAAGCTGACGTCATAAAGCTAAAGCAAGATGTCTGAAAGGAGGGCCACTCTGTTGCCTAGCAAGAAGCAGGATACATTTATCTTGGGAATGAAATGAGTAGCAGGGTAGACAGGATGCTCGAATGAGAACTAACCTTGTAAGATTAAAGAAATTAGGGTAATTTTTTGAGACTTATAAATTTGTAGGAAGGTAAGTTTGAGCATTAGAGTCTCAACTTCACTATTGCTGAACTGGTAGGAATTGCCTAAAATGATAATGGTGAACATGCTATTCATAGCTTTTATAATTCCCATTAACTGTAGCATAACCCTTCCTCGCTCAACTGATCAGCTGGCTTAATTGCTACTGGTGTACCATATCCGTAAGCAAATGAAGTGAGATGGGTATGCTGCCACTTGGCTTGCAAAAAGATCTCTTCATCTATATCCTAATGTACATGCTACAGTTGTTTAGAGAGTGATCCCAAATGAGGCATGGGATTCAGAGAAGTATGGGAGGTTAAAAACACAAATTAAGATTCGATTTTCTAACGTGCTGTTGATTTTCACAATTATACAGACTCCAGAGAATTAATCTGTTTCCCCTTTATAAAAATTACGATTTTTTGTACTTCTTATAGTAAATGTGCTAACAGTGGACTTTTCCATCTGCAGATTATACTGAATGACCAGCAGTGGCAGTGTTTCACAACAGAATGTCTCTGCATTGCCGAGACTAAAGGAAAGAAAAAAAGGCAGTCTTCCGGCATACAGCATCTTTTGACCAATTTAAACGGTAAGTAAATCTCACAATCATTCTTTTATTCAGTAAAAAGACTTTCACAGCATCTGATTGTCCTCAGTACCTTCCAGTGGGGGCCTGTGCATGTATATAATTTCTGTAAAGATGGAAGTAATATGGATCACATTGTGTTGGTCAAGATAGTTAATAAAAGACTGACTGCTTCTAAGGCTACTAAAGCCTGATTTAGATCCTGGTGCTGGCAATGTTCCAGTCAAGGAAATTGCTGCCTTTGCGGCTGAAATGCACTATCTCAATTTACAACGATAGTGTTACATTCTCACAGAAGGAAGCTCATTTAACGTCTTCCCCTGCACTCTGTATGTTGGACACTGATACTTAAGATGGATTGTTGGTAAGGATAATCAGTTTTTGTATCTCCATCCCACTTTCAAAAAGGCCCCAGTGCTTTGAGTGGTTCAGAGTCCTTTACCATTCCCCCTCCTGCTTACCTTGCAGTCATGAATACAGATAGTAACTTACTGCATAACTTCTGACATCTCATCCTCCTGTGTGGTCAGCTTCCACAAGGACAATTGGACCAAAGGCTCTCTGACATTATAAAGCTAAAGCAAGATGTTGTCTGGCATGAGGGCAAATCTGTTGCCTAGCAAGCTGACATCCTAAAGCTAAAGCAAGATGTTGTCTGAAGTGAGGGCCACTCTGTTGCCTAGCAAGCAGCAGGATACGTTTATCTTGGTAATGAAATGAGTAGCAGGGTAGACAGGATGTCCAAATGAGAACTAACCTTGTAAGATTAAAGAAATTAGGGCAGTTTTTTGAGACTTATAAATTTGTAGGAAGGTAAGTTTGAGCATTAGAGTCTCAACTTCACTATTGCTGAACTGGTAGGAATTGCCTAAAATGATAATGGTGAACATGCTATTCATAGCTTTTATAATTCCCATTAACTGTAGCATAACCCTTCCTCGCTCAACTGATCAGCTGGCTTAATTGCTACTGGTGTACCATATCCTTAAGCAAATGAAGTGAGATGGGGACGCTGCCACTTGGCTTGTGAAAAGATCTCTTTATCTATATCCTAATGTACATGCTACAGTTGTTTAGAGAGTGATCCCAAATGAGGCATGGGATTCAGAGCAGTATGGGAGGTTAAAAACACAAATTTAGATTTGATTTTCTAACGTGCTGTCGATTTTCACAATTATACAGACTCCAGAGATTTAATCTGTTTCCCCTTTATAAAAATTACGATTTTTTGTACTTCTTATAGTAAATGTGCTAACAGTGGACTTTTCCATCTGCAGATTATACTGAATGACCAGCAGTGGCAGTGTTTCACAACAGAATGTCTCTGCATTGCCGAGACTGAAGGAAAGAAAAAAAGGCAGTCTTCCGGCATACAGCTTCTTTTGACCAATTTAAACGGTAAGTAAATCTCACAATCATTCTTTTATTCATTAAAAAGACTTTCACAGCATCTGATTGTCCTCAGTACCTTCCAGTGGGGGCCTGTGCATGTATATAATTTCTGTAAAGATGGAAGTAATATGGATCACATTGTGTTGGTCAAGATAGTTAATAAAAGACTGACTGCTTCTAAGACTACTAAAGCCTGATTTAGATCCTGGTGCTGGCAATGTTCCAGTCAAGGAAATTGCTGCCTTTGCGGCTGGAATGCACTATCTCAATTTACAACGATAGTGTTACATTCTCACGGAAGGAAGCTCATTTAACGTCTTCCCCTGCACTCTGTATGTTGGACACTGATACTTAAGATGGATTGTTGCTAAGGATAATCAGTTTTTGTATCTCCATCCCACTTTCAAAAAGGCCCCAGTGCTTTGAGTGGTTCAGAGTCCTTTACCATTCCCCCTCCTGCTTGCCTTGCAGTCATGAATACAGATAGTAACTTGCTGCATAACTTCTGACATCTCATCCTCCTGTGTGGTCAGCTTCCACAAGGACAATTGGACCAAAGGCTCTCTGACATTATAAAGCTAAAGCAAGATGTTGTCTGGCATGAGGGCAAATCTGTTACCTAGCAAGCTGACGTCATAAAGCTAAAGCAAGATGTCTGAAAGGAGGGCCACTCTGTTGCCTAGCAAGAAGCAGGATACATTTATCTTGGGAATGAAATGAGTAGCAGGGTAGACAGGATGCTCAAATGAGAACTAACCTTGTAAGATTAAAGAAATTAGGGTAATTTTTTGAGACTTATACATTTGTAGGAAGGTAAGTTTGAGCATTAGAGTCTCAACTTCACTATTGCTGAACTGGTAGGAATTGCCTAAAATGATAATGGTGAACATGCTATTCAAAGCTTTTATAATTCCCATTAACTGTAGCATAACCCTTCCTCGCTCAACTGATCAGCTGGCTTAATTGCTACTGGTGTACCATATCCTTAAGCAAATGAAGTGAGATGGGGACGCTGCCACTTGGCTTGCGAAAAGATCTCTTTATCTATATCCTAATGTACATGCTACAGTTGTTTAGAGAGTGATCCCAAATGAGGCATGGGATTCAGAGCAGTATGGGAGGTTAAAAACACAAATTTAGATTTGATTTTCTAACGTGCTGTCGATTTTCACAATTATACAGACTCCAGAGATTTAATCTGTTTCCCCTTTATAAAAATTACGATTTTTTGTACTTCTTATAGTAAATGTGCTAACAGTGGACTTTTCCTTCTGCAGATTATACTGAATGACCAGCAGTGGCAGTGTTTCACAACAGAATGTCTCTGCATTGCCGAGACTGAAAGAAAGAAAAAAAGGCAGTCTTCCGGCATACAGCATCTTTTGACCAATTTAAACGGTAAGTAAATATCACAATCATTCTTTTATTCAGTAAAAAGACTTTCACAGCATCTGATTGTCCTCAGTACCTTCCAGTGGGGGCCTGTGCATGTATATAATTTCTGTAAAGATGGAAGTAATATGGATCACATTGTGTTGGTCAAGATAGTTAATAAAAGACTGACTGCTTCTAAGGCTACTAAAGCCTGATTTAGATCCTGGTGCTGGCAATGTTCCAGTCAAGGAAATTGCTGCCTTTGCGGCTGAAATGCACTATCTCAATTTACAACGATAGTGTTACATTCTCACGGAAGGAAGCTCATTTAACGTCTTCCCCTGCACTCTGTATGTTGGACACTGATACTTAAGATGGATTGTTGCTAAGGATAATCAGTTTTTGTATCTCCATCCCACTTTCAAAAAGGCCCCAGTGCTTTGAGTGGTTCAGAGTCCTTTACCATTCCCCCTCCTGCTTGCCTTGCAGTCATGAATACAGATAGTAACTTACTGCATAACTTCTGACATCTCATCCTCCTGTGTGGTCAGCTTCCACAAGGACAATTGGACCAAAGGCTCTCTGACATTATAAAGCTAAAGCAAGATGTTGTCTGGCATGAGGGCAAATCTGTTACCTAGCAAGCTGACGTCATAAAGCTAAAGCACGATGTTGTCTGAAAGGAGGGCCACTCTGTTGCCTAGCAAGCAGCAGGATACGTTTATCTTGGTAATGAAATGAGTAGCAGGGTAGACAGGATGTCCAAATGAGAACTAACCTTGTAAGATTAAAGAAATTAGGGCAGTTTTTTGAGACTTATAAATTTGTAGGAAGGTAAGTTTGAGCATTAGAGTCTCAACTTCACTATTGCTGAACTGGTAGGAATTGCCTAAAATGATAATGGTGAACATGCTATTCATTGCTTTTATAATTCCCATTAACTGTAGCATAACCCTTCCTCGCTCAACTGATCAGCTGGCTTAATTGCTACTGGTGTACCATATCCTTAAGCAAATGAAGTGAGATGGGGACGCTGCCACTTGGCTTGTGAAAAGATCTCTTTATCTATATCCTAATGTACATGCTACAGTTGTTTAGAGAGTGATCCCAAATGAGGCATGGGATTCAGAGCAGTATGGGAGGTTAAAAACACAAATTTAGATTTGATTTTCTAACGTGCTGTCGATTTTCACAATTATACAGACTCCAGAGATTTAATCTGTTTCCCCTTTATAAAAATTACGATTTTTTGTACTTCTTATAGTAAATGTGCTAACAGTGGACTTTTCCTTCTGCAGATTATACTGAATGACCAGCAGTGGCAGTGTTTCACAACAGAATGTCTCTGCATTGCCGAGACTGAAAGAAAGAAAAAAAGGCAGTCTTCCGGCATACAGCATCTTTTGACCAATTTAAACGGTAAGTAAATATCACAATCATTCTTTTATTCAGTAAAAAGACTTTCACAGCATCTGATTGTCCTCAGTACCTTCCAGTGGGGGCCTGTGCATGTATATAATTTCTGTAAAGATGGAAGTAATATGGATCACATTGTGTTGGTCAAGATAGTTAATAAAAGACTGACTGCTTCTAAGACTACTAAAGCCTGATTTAGATCCTGGTGCTGGCAATGTTCCAGTCAAGGAAATTGCTGCCTTTGCGGCTGGAATGCACTATCTCAATTTACAACGATAGTGTTACATTCTCACGGAAGGAAGCTCATTTAACGTCTTCCCCTGCACTCTGTATGTTGGACACTGATACTTAAGATGGATTGTTCGTAAGGATAATCAGTTTTTGTATCTCCATCCCACTTTCAAAAAGGCCCCAGTGCTTTGAGTGGTTCAGAGTCCTTTACCATTCCCCCTCCTGCTTACCTTGCAGTCATGAATACAGATAGTAACTTACTGCATAACTTCTGACATCTCATCCTCCTGTGTGGTCAGCTTCCACAAGGACAATTGGACCAAAGGCTCTCTGACATTATAAAGCTAAAGCAAGATGTTGTCTGGCATGAGGGCAAATCTGTTACCTAGCAAGCTGACATCCTAAAGCTAAAGCAAGATGTTGTCTGAAGTGAGGGCCACTCTGTTGCCTAGCAAGCAGCAGGATACGTTTATCTTGGTAATGAAATGAGTAGCAGGGTAGACAGGATGTCCAAATGAGAACTAACCTTGTAAGATTAAAGAAATTAGGGCAGTTTTTTGAGACTTATAAATTTGTAGGAAGGTAAGTTTGAGCATTAGAGTCTCAACTTCACTATTGCTGAACTGGTAGGAATTGCCTAAAATGATAATGGTGAACATGCTATTCATAGCTTTTATAATTCCCATTAACTGTAGCATAACCCTTCCTCGCTCAACTGATCAGCTGGCTTAATTGCTACTGGTGTACCATATCCTTAAGCAAATGAAGTGAGATGGGGACGCTGCCACTTGGCTTGTGAAAAGATCTCTTTATCTATATCCTAATGTACATGCTACAGTTGTTTAGAGAGTGATCCCAAATGAGGCATGGGATTCAGAGCAGTATGGGAGGTTAAAAACACAAATTTAGATTTGATTTTCTAACGTGCTGTCGATTTTCACAATTATACAGACTCCAGAGATTTAATCTGTTTCCCCTTTATAAAAATTACGATTTTTTGTACTTCTTATAGTAAATGTGCTAACAGTGGACTTTTCCATCTGCAGATTATACTGAATGACCAGCAGTGGCAGTGTTTCACAACAGAATGTCTCTGCATTGCCGAGACTGAAGGAAAGAAAAAAAGGCAGTCTTCCGGCATACAGCTTCTTTTGACCAATTTAAACGGTAAGTAAATCTCACAATCATTCTTTTATTCATTAAAAAGACTTTCACAGCATCTGATTGTCCTCAGTACCTTCCAGTGGGGGCCTGTGCATGTATATAATTTCTGTAAAGATGGAAGTAATATGGATCACATTGTGTTGGTCAAGATAGTTAATAAAAGACTGACTGCTTCTAAGACTACTAAAGCCTGATTTAGATCCTGGTGCTGGCAATGCTCCAGTCAAGGAAATTGCTGCCTTTGCGGCTGGAATGCACTATCTCAATTTACAACGATAGTGTTACATTCTCACGGAAGGAAGCTCATTTAACGTCTTCCCCTGCACTCTGTATGTTGGACACTGATACTTAAGATGGATTGTTGCTAAGGATAATCAGTTTTTGTATCTCCATCCCACTTTCAAAAAGGCCCCAGTGCTTTGAGTGGTTCAGAGTCCTTTACCATTCCCCCTCCTGCTTGCCTTGCAGTCATGAATACAGATAGTAACTTGCTGCATAACTTCTGACATCTCATCCTCCTGTGTGGTCAGCTTCCACAAGGACAATTGGACCAAAGGCTCTCTGACATTATAAAGCTAAAGCAAGATGTTGTCTGGCATGAGGGCAAATCTGTTACCTAGCAAGCTGACGTCATAAAGCTAAAGCAAGATGTCTGAAAGGAGGGCCACTCTGTTGCCTAGCAAGAAGCAGGATACATTTATCTTGGGAATGAAATGAGTAGCAGGGTAGACAGGATGCTCAAATGAGAACTAACCTTGTAAGATTAAAGAAATTAGGGTAATTTTTTGAGACTTATACATTTGTAGGAAGGTAAGTTTGAGCATTAGAGTCTCAACTTCACTATTGCTGAACTGGTAGGAATTGCCTAAAATGATAATGGTGAACATGCTATTCAAAGCTTTTATAATTCCCATTAACTGTAGCATAACCCTTCCTCGCTCAACTGATCAGCTGGCTTAATTGCTACTGGTGTACCATATCCTTAAGCAAATGAAGTGAGATGGGGACGCTGCCACTTGGCTTGCGAAAAGATCTCTTTATCTATATCCTAATGTACATGCTACAGTTGTTTAGAGAGTGATCCCAAATGAGGCATGGGATTCAGAGCAGTATGGGAGGTTAAAAACACAAATTTAGATTTGATTTTCTAACGTGCTGTCGATTTTCACAATTATACAGACTCCAGAGATTTAATCTGTTTCCCCTTTATAAAAATTACGATTTTTTGTACTTCTTATAGTAAATGTGCTAACAGTGGACTTTTCCTTCTGCAGATTATACTGAATGACCAGCAGTGGCAGTGTTTCACAACAGAATGTCTCTGCATTGCCGAGACTGAAAGAAAGAAAAAAAGACAGTCTTCCGGCATACAGCATCTTTTGACCAATTTAAACGGTAAGTAAATATCACAATCATTCTTTTATTCAGTAAAAAGACTTTCACAGCATCTGATTGTCCTCAGTACCTTCCAGTGGGGGCCTGTGCATGTATATAATTTCTGTAAAGATGGAAGTAATATGGATCACATTGTGTTGGTCAAGATAGTTAATAAAAGACTGACTGCTTCTAAGGCTACTAAAGCCTGATTTAGATCCTGGTGCTGGCAATGTTCCAGTCAAGGAAATTGCTGCCTTTGCGGCTGAAATGCACTATCTCAATTTACAACGATAGTGTTACATTCTCACGGAAGGAAGCTCATTTAACGTCTTCCCCTGCACTCTGTATGTTGGACACTGATACTTAAGATGGATTGTTGCTAAGGATAATCAGTTTTTGTATCTCCATCCCACTTTCAAAAAGGCCCCAGTGCTTTGAGTGGTTCAGAGTCCTTTACCATTCCCCCTCCTGCTTGCCTTGCAGTCATGAATACAGATAGTAACTTACTGCATAACTTCTGACATCTCATCCTCCTGTGTGGTCAGCTTCCACAAGGACAATTGGACCAAAGGCTCTCTGACATTATAAAGCTAAAGCAAGATGTTGTCTGGCATGAGGGCAAATCTGTTACCTAGCAAGCTGACGTCATAAAGCTAAAGCACGATGTTGTCTGAAAGGAGGGCCACTCTGTTGCCTAGCAAGCAGCAGGATACGTTTATCTTGGTAATGAAATGAGTAGCAGGGTAGACAGGATGTCCAAATGAGAACTAACCTTGTAAGATTAAAGAAATTAGGGCAGTTTTTTGAGACTTATAAATTTGTAGGAAGGTAAGTTTGAGCATTAGAGTCTCAACTTCACTATTGCTGAACTGGTAGGAATTGCCTAAAATGATAATGGTGAACATGCTATTCATTGCTTTTATAATTCCCATTAACTGTAGCATAACCCTTCCTCGCTCAACTGATCAGCTGGCTTAATTGCTACTGGTGTACCATATCCTTAAGCAAATGAAGTGAGATGGGGACGCTGCCACTTGGCTTGTGAAAAGATCTCTTTATCTATATCCTAATGTACATGCTACAGTTGTTTAGAGAGTGATCCCAAATGAGGCATGGGATTCAGAGCAGTATGGGAGGTTAAAAACACAAATTTAGATTTGATTTTCTAACGTGCTGTCGATTTTCACAATTATACAGACTCCAGAGATTTAATCTGTTTCCCCTTTATAAAAATTACGATTTTTTGTACTTCTTATAGTAAATGTGCTAACAGTGGACTTTTCCATCTGCAGATTATACTGAATGACCAGCAGTGGCAGTGTTTCACAACAGAATGTCTCTGCATTGCCGAGACTGAAGGAAAGAAAAAAAGGCAGTCTTCCGGCATACAGCATCTTTTGACCAATTTAAACGGTAAGTAAATCTCACAATCATTCTTTTATTCATTAAAAAGACTTTCACAGCATCTGATTGTCCTCAGTACCTTCCAGTGGGGGCCTGTGCATGTATATAATTTCTGTAAAGATGGAAGTAATATGGATCACATTGTGTTGGTCAAGATAGTTAATAAAAGACTGACTGCTTCTAAGACTACTAAAGCCTGATTTAGATCCTGGTGCTGGCAATGTTCCAGTCAAGGAAATTGCTGCCTTTGCGGCTGGAATGCACTATCTCAATTTACAACGATAGTGTTACATTCTCACAGAAGGAAGCTCATTTAACGTCTTCCCCTGCACTCTGTATGTTGGACACTGATACTTAAGATGGATTGTTCGTAAGGATAATCAGTTTTTGTATCTCCATCCCACTTTCAAAAAGGCCCCAGTGCTTTGAGTGGTTCAGAGTCCTTTACCATTCCCCCTCCTGCTTGCCTTGCAGTCATGAATACAGATAGTAACTTACTGCATAACTTCTGACATCTCATCCTCCTGTGTGGTCAGCTTCCACAAGGACAATTGGACCAAAGGCTCTCTGACATTATAAAGCTAAAGCAAGATGTTGTCTGGCATGAGGGCAAATCTGTTACCTAGCAAGCTGACGTCATAAAGCTAAAGCACGATGTTGTCTGAAAGGAGGGCCACTCTGTTGCCTAGCAAGAAGCAGGATACATTTATCTTGGGAATGAAATGAGTAGCAGGGTAGACAGGATGCTCAAATGAGAACTAACCTTGTAAGATTAAAGAAATTAGGGTAATTTTTTGAGACTTATAAATTTGTAGGAAGGTAAGTTTAAGCATTAGAGTCTCAACTTCACTATTGCTGAACTGGTAGGAATTGCCTAAAATGATAATGGTGAACATGCTATTCAAAGCTTTTATAATTCCCATTAACTGTAGCATAACCCTTCCTCGCTCAACTGATCAGCTGGCTTAATTGCTACTGGTGTACCATATCCTTAAGCAAATGAAGTGAGATGGGGACGCTGCCACTTGGCTTGCGAAAAGATCTCTTTATCTATATCCTAATGTACATGCTACAGTTGTTTAGAGAGTGATCCCAAATGAGGCATGGGATTCAGAGCAGTATGGGAGGTTAAAAACACAAATTTAGATTTGATTTTCTAACGTGCTGTCGATTTTCACAATTATACAGACTCCAGAGATTTAATCTGTTTCCCCTTTATAAAAATTACGATTTTTTGTACTTCTTATAGTAAATGTGCTAACAGTGGACTTTTCCTTCTGCAGATTATACTGAATGACCAGCAGTGGCAGTGTTTCACAACAGAATGTCTCTGCATTGCCGAGACTGAAAGAAAGAAAAAAAGGCAGTCTTCCGGCATACAGCATCTTTTGACCAATTTAAACGGTAAGTAAATATCACAATCATTCTTTTATTCAGTAAAAAGACTTTCACAGCATCTGATTGTCCTCAGTACCTTCCAGTGGGGGCCTGTGCATGTATATAATTTCTGTAAAGATGGAAGTAATATGGATCACATTGTGTTGGTCAAGATAGTTAATAAAAGACTGACTGCTTCTAAGACTACTAAAGCCTGATTTAGATCCTGGTGCTGGCAATGTTCCAGTCAAGGAAATTGCTGCCTTTGCGGCTGGAATGCACTATCTCAATTTACAACGATAGTGTTACATTCTCACGGAAGGAAGCTCATTTAACGTCTTCCCTTGCACTCTGTATGTTGGACACTGATACTTAAGATGGATTGTTCGTAAGGATAATCAGTTTTTGTATCTCCATCCCACTTTCAAAAAGGCCCCAGTGCTTTGAGTGGTTCAGAGTCCTTTACCATTCCCCCTCCTGCTTACCTTGCAGTCATGAATACAGATAGTAACTTACTGCATAACTTCTGACATCTCATCCTCCTGTGTGGTCAGCTTCCACAAGGACAATTGGACCAAAGGCTCTCTGACATTATAAAGCTAAAGCAAGATGTTGTCTGGCATGAGGGCAAATCTGTTACCTAGCAAGCTGACGTCATAAAGCTAAAGCAAGATGTCTGAAAGGAGGGCCACTCTGTTGCCTAGCAAGAAGCAGGATACATTTATCTTGGGAATGAAATGAGTAGCAGGGTAGACAGGATGCTCAAATGAGAACTAACCTTGTAAGATTAAAGAAATTAGGGTAATTTTTTTAGACTTATAAATTTGTAGGAAGGTAAGTTTGAGCATTAGAGTCTCAACTTCACTGTTGCTGAACTGGTAGGAATTGCCTAAAATGATAATGGTGAACATGCTATTCATAGCTTTTATAATTCCCATTAACTGTAGCATAACCCTTCCTCGCTCAACTGATCAGCTGGCTTAATTGCTACTGGTGTACCATATCCGTAAGCAAATGAAGTGAGATGGGTATGCTGCCACTTGGCTTGCAAAAAGATCTCTTCATCTATATCCTAATGTACATGCTACAGTTGTTTAGAGAGTGATCCCAAATGAGGCATGGGATTCAGAGAAGTATGGGAGGTTAAAAACACAAATTAAGATTTGATTTTCTAACGTGCTGTTGATTTTCACAATTATACAGACTCCAGAGAATTAATCTGTTTCCCCTTTATAAAAATTACGATTTTTTGTACTTCTTATAGTAAATGTGCTAACAGTGGACTTTTCCATCTGCAGATTATACTGAATGACCAGCAGTGGCAGTGTTTCACAACAGAATGTCTCTGCATTGCCGAGACTGAAAGAAAGAAAAAAAGGCAGTCTTCCGGCATACAGCATCTTTTGACCAATTTAAACGGTAAGTAAATATCACAATCATTCTTTTATTCAGTAAAAAGACTTTCACAGCATCTGATTGTCCTCAGTACCTTCCAGTGGGGGCCTGTGCATGTATATAATTTCTGTAAAGATGGAAGTAATATGGATCACATTGTGTTGGTAAAGATAGTTAATAAAAGACTGACTGCTTCTAAGGCTACTAAAGCCTGATTTAGATCCTGGTGCTGGCAATGTTCCAGTCAAGGAAATTGCTGCCTTTGCGGCTGAAATGCACTATCTCAATTTACAAACATAGTGTTACATTCTCACAGAAGGAAGCTCATTTAACGTCTTCCCCTGCACTCTGTATGTTGGACACTGATACTTAAGATGGATTGTTGGTAAGGATAATCAGTTTTTGTATCTCCATCCCACTTTCAAAAAGGCCCCAGTGCTTTGAGTGGTTCAGAGTCCTTTACCATTCCCCCTCCTGCTTACCTTGCAGTCATGAATACAGATAGTAACTTACTGCATAACTTCTGACATCTCATCCTCCTGTGTGGTCAGCTTCCACAAGGACAATTGGACCAAAGGCTCTCTGACATTATAAAGCTAAAGCAAGATGTTGTCTGGCATGAGGGCAAATCTGTTGCCTAGCAAGCTGACATCCTAAAGCTAAAGCAAGATGTTGTCTGAAGTGAGGGCCACTCTGTTGCCTAGCAAGCAGCAGGATACGTTTATCTTGGTAATGAAATGAGTAGCAGGGTAGACAGGATGTCCAAATGAGAACTAACCTTGTAAGATTAAAGAAATTAGGGCAGTTTTTTGAGACTTATAAATTTGTAGGAAGGTAAGTTTGAGCATTAGAGTCTCAACTTCACTATTGCTGAACTGGTAGGAATTGCCTAAAATGATAATGGTGAACATGCTATTCATAGCTTTTATAATTCCCATTAACTGTAGCATAACCCTTCCTCGCTCAACTGATCAGCTGGCTTAATTGCTACTGGTGTACCATATCCTTAAGCAAATGAAGTGAGATGGGGACGCTGCCACTTGGCTTGTGAAAAGATCTCTTTATCTATATCCTAATGTACATGCTACAGTTGTTTAGAGAGTGATCCCAAATGAGGCATGGGATTCAGAGCAGTATGGGAGGTTAAAAACACAAATTTAGATTTGATTTTCTAACGTGCTGTCGATTTTCACAATTATACAGACTCCAGAGATTTAATCTGTTTCCCCTTTATAAAAATTACGATTTTTTGTACTTCTTATAGTAAATGTGCTAACAGTGGACTTTTCCATCTGCAGATTATACTGAATGACCAGCAGTGGCAGTGTTTCACAACAGAATGTCTCTGCATTGCCGAGACTGAAGGAAAGAAAAAAAGGCAGTCTTCCGGCATACAGCTTCTTTTGACCAATTTAAACGGTAAGTAAATCTCACAATCATTCTTTTATTCATTAAAAAGACTTTCACAGCATCTGATTGTCCTCAGTACCTTCCAGTGGGGGCCTGTGCATGTATATAATTTCTGTAAAGATGGAAGTAATATGGATCACATTGTGTTGGTCAAGATAGTTAATAAAAGACTGACTGCTTCTAAGACTACTAAAGCCTGATTTAGATCCTGGTGCTGGCAATGCTCCAGTCAAGGAAATTGCTGCCTTTGCGGCTGGAATGCACTATCTCAATTTACAACGATAGTGTTACATTCTCACGGAAGGAAGCTCATTTAACGTCTTCCCCTGCACTCTGTATGTTGGACACTGATACTTAAGATGGATTGTTGCTAAGGATAATCAGTTTTTGTATCTCCATCCCACTTTCAAAAAGGCCCCAGTGCTTTGAGTGGTTCAGAGTCCTTTACCATTCCCCCTCCTGCTTGCCTTGCAGTCATGAATACAGATAGTAACTTGCTGCATAACTTCTGACATCTCATCCTCCTGTGTGGTCAGCTTCCACAAGGACAATTGGACCAAAGGCTCTCTGACATTATAAAGCTAAAGCAAGATGTTGTCTGGCATGAGGGCAAATCTGTTACCTAGCAAGCTGACGTCATAAAGCTAAAGCAAGATGTCTGAAAGGAGGGCCACTCTGTTGCCTAGCAAGAAGCAGGATACATTTATCTTGGGAATGAAATGAGTAGCAGGGTAGACAGGATGCTCAAATGAGAACTAACCTTGTAAGATTAAAGAAATTAGGGTAATTTTTTGAGACTTATACATTTGTAGGAAGGTAAGTTTGAGCATTAGAGTCTCAACTTCACTATTGCTGAACTGGTAGGAATTGCCTAAAATGATAATGGTGAACATGCTATTCAAAGCTTTTATAATTCCCATTAACTGTAGCATAACCCTTCCTCGCTCAACTGATCAGCTGGCTTAATTGCTACTGGTGTACCATATCCTTAAGCAAATGAAGTGAGATGGGGACGCTGCCACTTGGCTTGCGAAAAGATCTCTTTATCTATATCCTAATGTACATGCTACAGTTGTTTAGAGAGTGATCCCAAATGAGGCATGGGATTCAGAGCAGTATGGGAGGTTAAAAACACAAATTTAGATTTGATTTTCTAACGTGCTGTCGATTTTCACAATTATACAGACTCCAGAGATTTAATCTGTTTCCCCTTTATAAAAATTACGATTTTTTGTACTTCTTATAGTAAATGTGCTAACAGTGGACTTTTCCTTCTGCAGATTATACTGAATGACCAGCAGTGGCAGTGTTTCACAACAGAATGTCTCTGCATTGCCGAGACTGAAAGAAAGAAAAAAAGGCAGTCTTCCGGCATACAGCATCTTTTGACCAATTTAAACGGTAAGTAAATATCACAATCATTCTTTTATTCAGTAAAAAGACTTTCACAGCATCTGATTGTCCTCAGTACCTTCCAGTGGGGGCCTGTGCATGTATATAATTTCTGTAAAGATGGAAGTAATATGGATCACATTGTGTTGGTCAAGATAGTTAATAAAAGACTGACTGCTTCTAAGGCTACTAAAGCCTGATTTAGATCCTGGTGCTGGCAATGTTCCAGTCAAGGAAATTGCTGCCTTTGCGGCTGAAATGCACTATCTCAATTTACAACGATAGTGTTACATTCTCACGGAAGGAAGCTCATTTAACGTCTTCCCCTGCACTCTGTATGTTGGACACTGATACTTAAGATGGATTGTTGCTAAGGATAATCAGTTTTTGTATCTCCATCCCACTTTCAAAAAGGCCCCAGTGCTTTGAGTGGTTCAGAGTCCTTTACCATTCCCCCTCCTGCTTGCCTTGCAGTCATGAATACAGATAGTAACTTACTGCATAACTTCTGACATCTCATCCTCCTGTGTGGTCAGCTTCCACAAGGACAATTGGACCAAAGGCTCTCTGACATTATAAAGCTAAAGCAAGATGTTGTCTGGCATGAGGGCAAATCTGTTACCTAGCAAGCTGACGTCATAAAGCTAAAGCACGATGTTGTCTGAAAGGAGGGCCACTCTGTTGCCTAGCAAGAAGCAGGATACATTTATCTTGGGAATGAAATGAGTAGCAGGGTAGACAGGATGCTCAAATGAGAACTAACCTTGTAAGATTAAAGAAATTAGGGTAATTTTTTGAGACTTATAAATTTGTAGGAAGGTAAGTTTGAGCATTAGAGTCTCAACTTCACTATTGCTGAACTGGTAGGAATTGCCTAAAATGATAATGGTGAACATGCTATTCATAGCTTTTATAATTCCCATTAACTGTAGCATAACCCTTCCTCGCTCAACTGATCAGCTGGCTTAATTGCTACTGGTGTACCATATCCGTAGGCAAATGAAGTGAGATGGGTATGCTGCCACTTGGCTTGCAAAAAGATCTCTTCATCTATATCCTAATGTACATGCTAAAGTTGTTTAGAGAGTGATCCCAAATGAGGCATGGGATTCAGAGAAGTATGGGAGGTTAAAAACACAAATTAAGATTTGATTTTCTAACGTGCTGTTGATTTTCACAATTATACAGACTCCAGAGAATTAATCTGTTTCCCCTTTATAAAAATTACGATTTTTTGTACTTCTTATAGTAAATGTGCTAACAGTGGACTTTTCCATCTGCAGATTATACTGAATGACCAGCAGTGGCAGTGTTTTACAACAGAATGTCTCTGCATTGCCGAGACTAAAGGAAAGAAAAAAAGGCAGTCTTCCGGCATACAGCATCTTTTGACCAATTTAAACGGTAAGTAAATCTCACAATCATTCTTTTATTCAGTAAAAAGACTTTCACAGCATCTGATTGTCCTCAGTACCTTCCAGTGGGGGCCTGTGCATGTATATAATTTCTGTAAAGATGGAAGTAATATGGATCACATTGTGTTGGTCAAGATAGTTAATAAAAGACTGACTGCTTCTAAGGCTACTAAAGCCTGATTTAGATCCTGGTGCTGGCAATGTTCCAGTCAAGGAAATTGCTGCCTTTGCGGCTGAAATGCACTATCTCAATTTACAACGATAGTGTTACATTCTCACAGAAGGAAGCTCATTTAACGTCTTCCCCTGCACTCTGTATGTTGGACACTGATACTTAAGATGGATTGTTGGTAAGGATAATCAGTTTTTGTATCTCCATCCCACTTTCAAAAAGGCCCCAGTGCTTTGAGTGGTTCAGAGTCCTTTACCATTCCCCCTCCTGCTTACCTTGCAGTCATGAATACAGATAGTAACTTACTGCATAACTTCTGACATCTCATCCTCCTGTGTGGTCAGCTTCCACAAGGACAATTGGACCAAAGGCTCTCTGACATTATAAAGCTAAAGCAAGATGTTGTCTGGCATGAGGGCAAATCTGTTGCCTAGCAAGCTGACATCCTAAAGCTAAAGCAAGATGTTGTCTGAAAGGAGGGCCACTCTGTTGCCTAGCAAGCAGCAGGATACGTTTATCTTGGTAATGAAATGAGTAGCAGGGTAGACAGGATGTCCAAATGAGAACTAACCTTGTAAGATTAAAGAAATTAGGGCAGTTTTTTGAGACTTATAAATTTGTAGGAAGGTAAGTTTGAGCATTAGAGTCTCAACTTCACTATTGCTGAACTGGTAGGAATTGCCTAAAATGATAATGGTGAACATGCTATTCATAGCTTTTATAATTCCCATTAACTGTAGCATAACCCTTCCTCGCTCAACTGATCAGCTGGCTTAATTGCTACTGGTGTACCATATCCTTAAGCAAATGAAGTGAGATGGGGACGCTGCCACTTGGCTTGTGAAAAGATCTCTTTATCTATATCCTAATGTACATGCTACAGTTGTTTAGAGAGTGATCCCAAATGAGGCATGGGATTCAGAGCAGTATGGGAGGTTAAAAACACAAATTTAGATTTGATTTTCTAACGTGCTGTCGATTTTCACAATTATACAGACTCCAGAGATTTAATCTGTTTCCCCTTTATAAAAATTACGATTTTTTGTACTTCTTATAGTAAATGTGCTAACAGTGGACTTTTCCATCTGCAGATTATACTGAATGACCAGCAGTGGCAGTGTTTCACAACAGAATGTCTCTGCATTGCCGAGACTGAAGGAAAGAAAAAAAGGCAGTCTTCCGGCATACAGCTTCTTTTGACCAATTTAAACGGTAAGTAAATCTCACAATCATTCTTTTATTCATTAAAAAGACTTTCACAGCATCTGATTGTCCTCAGTACCTTCCAGTGGGGGCCTGTGCATGTATATAATTTCTGTAAAGATGGAAGTAATATGGATCACATTGTGTTGGTCAAGATAGTTAATAAAAGACTGACTGCTTCTAAGACTACTAAAGCCTGATTTAGATCCTGGTGCTGGCAATGCTCCAGTCAAGGAAATTGCTGCCTTTGCGGCTGGAATGCACTATCTCAATTTACAACGATAGTGTTACATTCTCACAGAAGGAAGCTCATTTAACGTCTTCCCCTGCACTCTGTATGTTGGACACTGATACTTAAGATGGATTGTTGCTAAGGATAATCAGTTTTTGTATCTCCATCCCACTTTCAAAAAGGCCCCAGTGCTTTGAGTGGTTCAGAGTCCTTTACCATTCCCCCTCCTGCTTGCCTTGCAGTCATGAATACAGATAGTAACTTGCTGCATAACTTCTGACATCTCATCCTCCTGTGTGGTCAGCTTCCACAAGGACAATTGGACCAAAGGCTCTCTGACATTATAAAGCTAAAGCAAGATGTTGTCTGGCATGAGGGCAAATCTGTTACCTAGCAAGCTGACGTCATAAAGCTAAAGCAAGATGTCTGAAAGGAGGGCCACTCTGTTGCCTAGCAAGAAGCAGGATACATTTATCTTGGGAATGAAATGAGTAGCAGGGTAGACAGGATGCTCAAATGAGAACTAACCTTGTAAGATTAAAGAAATTAGGGTAATTTTTTGAGACTTATACATTTGTAGGAAGGTAAGTTTGAGCATTAGAGTCTCAACTTCACTATTGCTGAACTGGTAGGAATTGCCTAAAATGATAATGGTGAACATGCTATTCAAAGCTTTTATAATTCCCATTAACTGTAGCATAACCCTTCCTCGCTCAACTGATCAGCTGGCTTAATTGCTACTGGTGTACCATATCCTTAAGCAAATGAAGTGAGATGGGGACGCTGCCACTTGGCTTGCGAAAAGATCTCTTTATCTATATCCTAATGTACATGCTACAGTTGTTTAGAGAGTGATCCCAAATGAGGCATGGGATTCAGAGCAGTATGGGAGGTTAAAAACACAAATTTAGATTTGATTTTCTAACGTGCTGTCGATTTTCACAATTATACAGACTCCAGAGATTTAATCTGTTTCCCCTTTATAAAAATTACGATTTTTTGTACTTCTTATAGTAAATGTGCTAACAGTGGACTTTTCCTTCTGCAGATTATACTGAATGACCAGCAGTGGCAGTGTTTCACAACAGAATGTCTCTGCATTGCCGAGACTGAAAGAAAGAAAAAAAGGCAGTCTTCCGGCATACAGCATCTTTTGACCAATTTAAACGGTAAGTAAATATCACAATCATTCTTTTATTCAGTAAAAAGACTTTCACAGCATCTGATTGTCCTCAGTACCTTCCAGTGGGGGCCTGTGCATGTATATAATTTCTGTAAAGATGGAAGTAATATGGATCACATTGTGTTGGTCAAGATAGTTAATAAAAGACTGACTGCTTCTAAGGCTACTAAAGCCTGATTTAGATCCTGGTGCTGGCAATGTTCCAGTCAAGGAAATTGCTGCCTTTGCGGCTGAAATGCACTATCTCAATTTACAACGATAGTGTTACATTCTCACGGAAGGAAGCTCATTTAACGTCTTCCCCTGCACTCTGTATGTTGGACACTGATACTTAAGATGGATTGTTGCTAAGGATAATCAGTTTTTGTATCTCCATCCCACTTTCAAAAAGGCCCCAGTGCTTTGAGTGGTTCAGAGTCCTTTACCATTCCCCCTCCTGCTTGCCTTGCAGTCATGAATACAGATAGTAACTTACTGCATAACTTCTGACATCTCATCCTCCTGTGTGGTCAGCTCCACAAGGACAATTGGACCAAAGGCTCTCTGACATTATAAAGCTAAAGCAAGATGTTGTCTGGCATGAGGGCAAATCTGTTACCTAGCAAGCTGACGTCATAAAGCTAAAGCACGATGTTGTCTGAAAGGAGGGCCACTCTGTTGCCTAGCAAGAAGCAGGATACATTTATCTTGGGAATGAAATGAGTAGCAGGGTAGACAGGATGCTCAAATGAGAACTAACCTTGTAAGATTAAAGAAATTAGGGTAATTTTTTGAGACTTATAAATTTGTAGGAAGGTAAGTTTGAGCATTAGAGTCTCAACTTCACTATTGCTGAACTGGTAGGAATTGCCTAAAATGATAATGGTGAACATGCTATTCATAGCTTTTATAATTCCCATTAACTGTAGCATAACCCTTCCTCGCTCAACTGATCAGCTGGCTTAATTGCTACTGGTGTACCATATCCGTAGGCAAATGAAGTGAGATGGGTATGCTGCCACTTGGCTTGCAAAAAGATCTCTTCATCTATATCCTAATGTACATGCTAAAGTTGTTTAGAGAGTGATCCCAAATGAGGCATGGGATTCAGAGAAGTATGGGAGGTTAAAAACACAAATTAAGATTTGATTTTCTAACGTGCTGTTGATTTTCACAATTATACAGACTCCAGAGAATTAATCTGTTTCCCCTTTATAAAAATTACGATTTTTTGTACTTCTTATAGTAAATGTGCTAACAGTGGACTTTCCATCTGCAGATTATACTGAATGACCAGCAGTGGCAGTGTTTTACAACAGAATGTCTCTGCATTGCCGAGACTAAAGGAAAGAAAAAAAGGCAGTCTTCCGGCATACAGCATCTTTTGACCAATTTAAACGGTAAGTAAATCTCACAATCATTCTTTTATTCAGTAAAAAGACTTTCACAGCATCTGATTGTCCTCAGTACCTTCCAGTGGGGGCCTGTGCATGTATATAATTTCTGTAAAGATGGAAGTAATATGGATCACATTGTGTTGGTCAAGATAGTTAATAAAAGACTGACTGCTTCTAAGGCTACTAAAGCCTGATTTAGATCCTGGTGCTGGCAATGTTCCAGTCAAGGAAATTGCTGCCTTTGCGGCTGAAATGCACTATCTCAATTTACAACGATAGTGTTACATTCTCACAGAAGGAAGCTCATTTAACGTCTTCCCCTGCACTCTGTATGTTGGACACTGATACTTAAGATGGATTGTTGGTAAGGATAATCAGTTTTTGTATCTCCATCCCACTTTCAAAAAGGCCCCAGTGCTTTGAGTGGTTCAGAGTCCTTTACCATTCCCCCTCCTGCTTACCTTGCAGTCATGAATACAGATAGTAACTTACTGCATAACTTCTGACATCTCATCCTCCTGTGTGGTCAGCTTCCACAAGGACAATTGGACCAAAGGCTCTCTGACATTATAAAGCTAAAGCAAGATGTTGTCTGGCATGAGGGCAAATCTGTTACCTAGCAAGCTGACGTCATAAAGCTAAAGCAAGATGTCTGAAAGGAGGGCCACTCTGTTGCCTAGCAAGAAGCAGGATACATTTATCTTGGGAATGAAATGAGTAGCAGGGTAGACAGGATGCTCAAATGAGAACTAACCTTGTAAGATTAAAGAAATTAGGGTAATTTTTTGAGACTTATAAATTTGTAGGAAGGTAAGTTTAAGCATTAGAGTCTCAACTTCACTATTGCTGAACTGGTAGGAATTGCCTAAAATGATAATGGTGAACATGCTATTCAAAGCTTTTATAATTCCCATTAACTGTAGCATAACCCTTCCTCGCTCAACTGATCAGCTGGCTTAATTGCTACTGGTGTACCATATCCTTAAGCAAATGAAGTGAGATGGGGACGCTGCCACTTGGCTTGCGAAAAGATCTCTTTATCTATATCCTAATGTACATGCTACAGTTGTTTAGAGAGTGATCCCAAATGAGGCATGGGATTCAGAGCAGTATGGGAGGTTAAAAACACAAATTTAGATTTGATTTTCTAACGTGCTGTCGATTTTCACAATTATACAGACTCCAGAGATTTAATCTGTTTCCCCTTTATAAAAATTACGATTTTTTGTACTTCTTATAGTAAATGTGCTAACAGTGGACTTTTCCTTCTGCAGATTATACTGAATGACCAGCAGTGGCAGTGTTTCACAACAGAATGTCTCTGCATTGCCGAGACTGAAAGAAAGAAAAAAAGGCAGTCTTCCGGCATACAGCATCTTTTGACCAATTTAAACGGTAAGTAAATATCACAATCATTCTTTTATTCAGTAAAAAGACTTTCACATCATCTGATTGTCCTCAGTACTTTCCAGTGGGGGCCTGTGCATGTATATAATTTCTGTAAAGATGGAAGTAATATGGATCACATTGTGTTGGTCAAGATAGTTAATAAAAGACTGACTGCTTCTAAGACTACTAAAGCCTGATTTAGATCCTGGTGCTGGCAATGTTCCAGTCAAGGAAATTGCTGCCTTTGCGGCTGGAATGCACTATCTCAATTTACAACGATAGTGTTACATTCTCACGGAAGGAAGCTCATTTAACGTCTTCCCCTGCACTCTGTATGTTGGACACTGATACTTAAGATGGATTGTTCGTAAGGATAATCAGTTTTTGTATCTCCATCCCACTTTCAAAAAGGCCCCAGTGCTTTGAGTGGTTCAGAGTCCTTTACCATTCCCCCTCCTGCTTACCTTGCAGTCATGAATACAGATAGTAACTTACTGCATAACTTCTGACATCTCATCCTCCTGTGTGGTCAGCTTCCACAAGGACAATTGGACCAAAGGCTCTCTGACATTATAAAGCTAAAGCAAGATGTTGTCTGGCATGAGGGCAAATCTGTTACCTAGCAAGCTGACGTCATAAAGCTAAAGCAAGATGTCTGAAAGGAGGGCCACTCTGTTGCCTAGCAAGAAGCAGGATACATTTATCTTGGGAATGAAATGAGTAGCAGGGTAGACAGGATGCTCGAATGAGAACTAACCTTGTAAGATTAAAGAAATTAGGGTAATTTTTTGAGACTTATAAATTTGTAGGAAGGTAAGTTTGAGCATTAGAGTCTCAACTTCACTATTGCTGAACTGGTAGGAATTGCCTAAAATGATAATGGTGAACATGCTATTCATAGCTTTTATAATTCCCATTAACTGTAGCATAACCCTTCCTCGCTCAACTGATCAGCTGGCTTAATTGCTACTGGTGTACCATATCCGTAAGCAAATGAAGTGAGATGGGTATGCTGCCACTTGGCTTGCAAAAAGATCTCTTCATCTATATCCTAATGTACATGCTACAGTTGTTTAGAGAGTGATCCCAAATGAGGCATGGGATTCAGAGAAGTATGGGAGGTTAAAAACACAAATTAAGATTCGATTTTCTAACGTGCTGTTGATTTTCACAATTATACAGACTCCAGAGAATTAATCTGTTTCCCCTTTATAAAAATTACGATTTTTTGTACTTCTTATAGTAAATGTGCTAACAGTGGACTTTTCCATCTGCAGATTATACTGAATGACCAGCAGTGGCAGTGTTTCACAACAGAATGTCTCTGCATTGCCGAGACTAAAGGAAAGAAAAAAAGGCAGTCTTCCGGCATACAGCATCTTTTGACCAATTTAAACGGTAAGTAAATCTCACAATCATTCTTTTATTCAGTAAAAAGACTTTCACAGCATCTGATTGTCCTCAGTACCTTCCAGTGGGGGCCTGTGCATGTATATAATTTCTGTAAAGATGGAAGTAATATGGATCACATTGTGTTGGTCAAGATAGTTAATAAAAGACTGACTGCTTCTAAGGCTACTAAAGCCTGATTTAGATCCTGGTGCTGGCAATGTTCCAGTCAAGGAAATTGCTGCCTTTGCGGCTGAAATGCACTATCTCAATTTACAACGATAGTGTTACATTCTCACAGAAGGAAGCTCATTTAACGTCTTCCCCTGCACTCTGTATGTTGGACACTGATACTTAAGATGGATTGTTGGTAAGGATAATCAGTTTTTGTATCTCCATCCCACTTTCAAAAAGGCCCCAGTGCTTTGAGTGGTTCAGAGTCCTTTACCATTCCCCCTCCTGCTTACCTTGCAGTCATGAATACAGATAGTAACTTACTGCATAACTTCTGACATCTCATCCTCCTGTGTGGTCAGCTTCCACAAGGACAATTGGACCAAAGGCTCTCTGACATTATAAAGCTAAAGCAAGATGTTGTCTGGCATGAGGGCAAATCTGTTGCCTAGCAAGCTGACATCCTAAAGCTAAAGCAAGATGTTGTCTGAAGTGAGGGCCACTCTGTTGCCTAGCAAGCAGCAGGATACGTTTATCTTGGTAATGAAATGAGTAGCAGGGTAGACAGGATGTCCAAATGAGAACTAACCTTGTAAGATTAAAGAAATTAGGGCAGTTTTTTGAGACTTATAAATTTGTAGGAAGGTAAGTTTGAGCATTAGAGTCTCAACTTCACTATTGCTGAACTGGTAGGAATTGCCTAAAATGATAATGGTGAACATGCTATTCATAGCTTTTATAATTCCCATTAACTGTAGCATAACCCTTCCTCGCTCAACTGATCAGCTGGCTTAATTGCTACTGGTGTACCATATCCTTAAGCAAATGAAGTGAGATGGGGACGCTGCCACTTGGCTTGTGAAAAGATCTCTTTATCTATATCCTAATGTACATGCTACAGTTGTTTAGAGAGTGATCCCAAATGAGGCATGGGATTCAGAGCAGTATGGGAGGTTAAAAACACAAATTTAGATTTGATTTTCTAACGTGCTGTCGATTTTCACAATTATACAGACTCCAGAGATTTAATCTGTTTCCCCTTTATAAAAATTACGATTTTTTGTACTTCTTATAGTAAATGTGCTAACAGTGGACTTTTCCATCTGCAGATTATACTGAATGACCAGCAGTGGCAGTGTTTCACAACAGAATGTCTCTGCATTGCCGAGACTGAAGGAAAGAAAAAAAGGCAGTCTTCCGGCATACAGCTTCTTTTGACCAATTTAAACGGTAAGTAAATCTCACAATCATTCTTTTATTCATTAAAAAGACTTTCACAGCATCTGATTGTCCTCAGTACCTTCCAGTGGGGGCCTGTGCATGTATATAATTTCTGTAAAGATGGAAGTAATATGGATCACATTGTGTTGGTCAAGATAGTTAATAAAAGACTGACTGCTTCTAAGACTACTAAAGCCTGATTTAGATCCTGGTGCTGGCAATGTTCCAGTCAAGGAAATTGCTGCCTTTGCGGCTGGAATGCACTATCTCAATTTACAACGATAGTGTTACATTCTCACGGAAGGAAGCTCATTTAACGTCTTCCCCTGCACTCTGTATGTTGGACACTGATACTTAAGATGGATTGTTGCTAAGGATAATCAGTTTTTGTATCTCCATCCCACTTTCAAAAAGGCCCCAGTGCTTTGAGTGGTTCAGAGTCCTTTACCATTCCCCCTCCTGCTTGCCTTGCAGTCATGAATACAGATAGTAACTTGCTGCATAACTTCTGACATCTCATCCTCCTGTGTGGTCAGCTTCCACAAGGACAATTGGACCAAAGGCTCTCTGACATTATAAAGCTAAAGCAAGATGTTGTCTGGCATGAGGGCAAATCTGTTACCTAGCAAGCTGACGTCATAAAGCTAAAGCAAGATGTCTGAAAGGAGGGCCACTCTGTTGCCTAGCAAGAAGCAGGATACATTTATCTTGGGAATGAAATGAGTAGCAGGGTAGACAGGATGCTCAAATGAGAACTAACCTTGTAAGATTAAAGAAATTAGGGTAATTTTTTGAGACTTATACATTTGTAGGAAGGTAAGTTTGAGCATTAGAGTCTCAACTTCACTATTGCTGAACTGGTAGGAATTGCCTAAAATGATAATGGTGAACATGCTATTCAAAGCTTTTATAATTCCCATTAACTGTAGCATAACCCTTCCTCGCTCAACTGATCAGCTGGCTTAATTGCTACTGGTGTACCATATCCTTAAGCAAATGAAGTGAGATGGGGACGCTGCCACTTGGCTTGCGAAAAGATCTCTTTATCTATATCCTAATGTACATGCTACAGTTGTTTAGAGAGTGATCCCAAATGAGGCATGGGATTCAGAGCAGTATGGGAGGTTAAAAACACAAATTTAGATTTGATTTTCTAACGTGCTGTCGATTTTCACAATTATACAGACTCCAGAGATTTAATCTGTTTCCCCTTTATAAAAATTACGATTTTTTGTACTTCTTATAGTAAATGTGCTAACAGTGGACTTTTCCTTCTGCAGATTATACTGAATGACCAGCAGTGGCAGTGTTTCACAACAGAATGTCTCTGCATTGCCGAGACTGAAAGAAAGAAAAAAAGGCAGTCTTCCGGCATACAGCATCTTTTGACCAATTTAAACGGTAAGTAAATATCACAATCATTCTTTTATTCAGTAAAAAGACTTTCACAGCATCTGATTGTCCTCAGTACCTTCCAGTGGGGGCCTGTGCATGTATATAATTTCTGTAAAGATGGAAGTAATATGGATCACATTGTGTTGGTCAAGATAGTTAATAAAAGACTGACTGCTTCTAAGGCTACTAAAGCCTGATTTAGATCCTGGTGCTGGCAATGTTCCAGTCAAGGAAATTGCTGCCTTTGCGGCTGAAATGCACTATCTCAATTTACAACGATAGTGTTACATTCTCACGGAAGGAAGCTCATTTAACGTCTTCCCCTGCACTCTGTATGTTGGACACTGATACTTAAGATGGATTGTTGCTAAGGATAATCAGTTTTTGTATCTCCATCCCACTTTCAAAAAGGCCCCAGTGCTTTGAGTGGTTCAGAGTCCTTTACCATTCCCCCTCCTGCTTGCCTTGCAGTCATGAATACAGATAGTAACTTACTGCATAACTTCTGACATCTCATCCTCCTGTGTGGTCAGCTTCCACAAGGACAATTGGACCAAAGGCTCTCTGACATTATAAAGCTAAAGCAAGATGTTGTCTGGCATGAGGGCAAATCTGTTACCTAGCAAGCTGACGTCATAAAGCTAAAGCACGATGTTGTCTGAAAGGAGGGCCACTCTGTTGCCTAGCAAGCAGCAGGATACGTTTATCTTGGTAATGAAATGAGTAGCAGGGTAGACAGGATGTCCAAATGAGAACTAACCTTGTAAGATTAAAGAAATTAGGGCAGTTTTTTGAGACTTATAAATTTGTAGGAAGGTAAGTTTGAGCATTAGAGTCTCAACTTCACTATTGCTGAACTGGTAGGAATTGCCTAAAATGATAATGGTGAACATGCTATTCATTGCTTTTATAATTCCCATTAACTGTAGCATAACCCTTCCTCGCTCAACTGATCAGCTGGCTTAATTGCTACTGGTGTACCATATCCTTAAGCAAATGAAGTGAGATGGGGACGCTGCCACTTGGCTTGTGAAAAGATCTCTTTATCTATATCCTAATGTACATGCTACAGTTGTTTAGAGAGTGATCCCAAATGAGGCATGGGATTCAGAGCAGTATGGGAGGTTAAAAACACAAATTTAGATTTGATTTTCTAACGTGCTGTCGATTTTCACAATTATACAGACTCCAGAGATTTAATCTGTTTCCCCTTTATAAAAATTACGATTTTTTGTACTTCTTATAGTAAATGTGCTAACAGTGGACTTTTCCTTCTGCAGATTATACTGAATGACCAGCAGTGGCAGTGTTTCACAACAGAATGTCTCTGCATTGCCGAGACTGAAAGAAAGAAAAAAAGGCAGTCTTCCGGCATACAGCATCTTTTGACCAATTTAAACGGTAAGTAAATATCACAATCATTCTTTTATTCAGTAAAAAGACTTTCACAGCATCTGATTGTCCTCAGTACCTTCCAGTGGGGGCCTGTGCATGTATATAATTTCTGTAAAGATGGAAGTAATATGGATCACATTGTGTTGGTCAAGATAGTTAATAAAAGACTGACTGCTTCTAAGACTACTAAAGCCTGATTTAGATCCTGGTGCTGGCAATGTTCCAGTCAAGGAAATTGCTGCCTTTGCGGCTGGAATGCACTATCTCAATTTACAACGATAGTGTTACATTCTCACGGAAGGAAGCTCATTTAACGTCTTCCCCTGCACTCTGTATGTTGGACACTGATACTTAAGATGGATTGTTCGTAAGGATAATCAGTTTTTGTATCTCCATCCCACTTTCAAAAAGGCCCCAGTGCTTTGAGTGGTTCAGAGTCCTTTACCATTCCCCCTCCTGCTTACCTTGCAGTCATGAATACAGATAGTAACTTACTGCATAACTTCTGACATCTCATCCTCCTGTGTGGTCAGCTTCCACAAGGACAATTGGACCAAAGGCTCTCTGACATTATAAAGCTAAAGCAAGATGTTGTCTGGCATGAGGGCAAATCTGTTACCTAGCAAGCTGACATCCTAAAGCTAAAGCAAGATGTTGTCTGAAGTGAGGGCCACTCTGTTGCCTAGCAAGCAGCAGGATACGTTTATCTTGGTAATGAAATGAGTAGCAGGGTAGACAGGATGTCCAAATGAGAACTAACCTTGTAAGATTAAAGAAATTAGGGCAGTTTTTTGAGACTTATAAATTTGTAGGAAGGTAAGTTTGAGCATTAGAGTCTCAACTTCACTATTGCTGAACTGGTAGGAATTGCCTAAAATGATAATGGTGAACATGCTATTCATAGCTTTTATAATTCCCATTAACTGTAGCATAACCCTTCCTCGCTCAACTGATCAGCTGGCTTAATTGCTACTGGTGTACCATATCCTTAAGCAAATGAAGTGAGATGGGGACGCTGCCACTTGGCTTGTGAAAAGATCTCTTTATCTATATCCTAATGTACATGCTACAGTTGTTTAGAGAGTGATCCCAAATGAGGCATGGGATTCAGAGCAGTATGGGAGGTTAAAAACACAAATTTAGATTTGATTTTCTAACGTGCTGTCGATTTTCACAATTATACAGACTCCAGAGATTTAATCTGTTTCCCCTTTATAAAAATTACGATTTTTTGTACTTCTTATAGTAAATGTGCTAACAGTGGACTTTTCCATCTGCAGATTATACTGAATGACCAGCAGTGGCAGTGTTTCACAACAGAATGTCTCTGCATTGCCGAGACTGAAGGAAAGAAAAAAAGGCAGTCTTCCGGCATACAGCTTCTTTTGACCAATTTAAACGGTAAGTAAATCTCACAATCATTCTTTTATTCATTAAAAAGACTTTCACAGCATCTGATTGTCCTCAGTACCTTCCAGTGGGGGCCTGTGCATGTATATAATTTCTGTAAAGATGGAAGTAATATGGATCACATTGTGTTGGTCAAGATAGTTAATAAAAGACTGACTGCTTCTAAGACTACTAAAGCCTGATTTAGATCCTGGTGCTGGCAATGCTCCAGTCAAGGAAATTGCTGCCTTTGCGGCTGGAATGCACTATCTCAATTTACAACGATAGTGTTACATTCTCACGGAAGGAAGCTCATTTAACGTCTTCCCCTGCACTCTGTATGTTGGACACTGATACTTAAGATGGATTGTTGCTAAGGATAATCAGTTTTTGTATCTCCATCCCACTTTCAAAAAGGCCCCAGTGCTTTGAGTGGTTCAGAGTCCTTTACCATTCCCCCTCCTGCTTGCCTTGCAGTCATGAATACAGATAGTAACTTGCTGCATAACTTCTGACATCTCATCCTCCTGTGTGGTCAGCTTCCACAAGGACAATTGGACCAAAGGCTCTCTGACATTATAAAGCTAAAGCAAGATGTTGTCTGGCATGAGGGCAAATCTGTTACCTAGCAAGCTGACGTCATAAAGCTAAAGCAAGATGTCTGAAAGGAGGGCCACTCTGTTGCCTAGCAAGAAGCAGGATACATTTATCTTGGGAATGAAATGAGTAGCAGGGTAGACAGGATGCTCAAATGAGAACTAACCTTGTAAGATTAAAGAAATTAGGGTAATTTTTTGAGACTTATACATTTGTAGGAAGGTAAGTTTGAGCATTAGAGTCTCAACTTCACTATTGCTGAACTGGTAGGAATTGCCTAAAATGATAATGGTGAACATGCTATTCAAAGCTTTTATAATTCCCATTAACTGTAGCATAACCCTTCCTCGCTCAACTGATCAGCTGGCTTAATTGCTACTGGTGTACCATATCCTTAAGCAAATGAAGTGAGATGGGGACGCTGCCACTTGGCTTGCGAAAAGATCTCTTTATCTATATCCTAATGTACATGCTACAGTTGTTTAGAGAGTGATCCCAAATGAGGCATGGGATTCAGAGCAGTATGGGAGGTTAAAAACACAAATTTAGATTTGATTTTCTAACGTGCTGTCGATTTTCACAATTATACAGACTCCAGAGATTTAATCTGTTTCCCCTTTATAAAAATTACGATTTTTTGTACTTCTTATAGTAAATGTGCTAACAGTGGACTTTTCCTTCTGCAGATTATACTGAATGACCAGCAGTGGCAGTGTTTCACAACAGAATGTCTCTGCATTGCCGAGACTGAAAGAAAGAAAAAAAGGCAGTCTTCCGGCATACAGCATCTTTTGACCAATTTAAACGGTAAGTAAATATCACAATCATTCTTTTATTCAGTAAAAAGACTTTCACAGCATCTGATTGTCCTCAGTACCTTCCAGTGGGGGCCTGTGCATGTATATAATTTCTGTAAAGATGGAAGTAATATGGATCACATTGTGTTGGTCAAGATAGTTAATAAAAGACTGACTGCTTCTAAGGCTACTAAAGCCTGATTTAGATCCTGGTGCTGGCAATGTTCCAGTCAAGGAAATTGCTGCCTTTGCGGCTGAAATGCACTATCTCAATTTACAACGATAGTGTTACATTCTCACGGAAGGAAGCTCATTTAACGTCTTCCCCTGCACTCTGTATGTTGGACACTGATACTTAAGATGGATTGTTGCTAAGGATAATCAGTTTTTGTATCTCCATCCCACTTTCAAAAAGGCCCCAGTGCTTTGAGTGGTTCAGAGTCCTTTACCATTCCCCCTCCTGCTTGCCTTGCAGTCATGAATACAGATAGTAACTTACTGCATAACTTCTGACATCTCATCCTCCTGTGTGGTCAGCTTCCACAAGGACAATTGGACCAAAGGCTCTCTGACATTATAAAGCTAAAGCAAGATGTTGTCTGGCATGAGGGCAAATCTGTTACCTAGCAAGCTGACGTCATAAAGCTAAAGCACGATGTTGTCTGAAAGGAGGGCCACTCTGTTGCCTAGCAAGAAGCAGGATACATTTATCTTGGGAATGAAATGAGTAGCAGGGTAGACAGGATGCTCAAATGAGAACTAACCTTGTAAGATTAAAGAAATTAGGGTAATTTTTTGAGACTTATAAATTTGTAGGAAGGTAAGTTTGAGCATTAGAGTCTCAACTTCACTATTGCTGAACTGGTAGGAATTGCCTAAAATGATAATGGTGAACATGCTATTCATAGCTTTTATAATTCCCATTAACTGTAGCATAACCCTTCCTCGCTCAACTGATCAGCTGGCTTAATTGCTACTGGTGTACCATATCCGTAGGCAAATGAAGTGAGATGGGTATGCTGCCACTTGGCTTGCAAAAAGATCTCTTCATCTATATCCTAATGTACATGCTAAAGTTGTTTAGAGAGTGATCCCAAATGAGGCATGGGATTCAGAGAAGTATGGGAGGTTAAAAACACAAATTAAGATTTGATTTTCTAACGTGCTGTTGATTTTCACAATTATACAGACTCCAGAGAATTAATCTGTTTCCCCTTTATAAAAATTACGATTTTTTGTACTTCTTATAGTAAATGTGCTAACAGTGGACTTTTCCATCTGCAGATTATACTGAATGACCAGCAGTGGCAGTGTTTTACAACAGAATGTCTCTGCATTGCCGAGACTAAAGGAAAGAAAAAAAGGCAGTCTTCCGGCATACAGCATCTTTTGACCAATTTAAACGGTAAGTAAATCTCACAATCATTCTTTTATTCAGTAAAAAGACTTTCACAGCATCTGATTGTCCTCAGTACCTTCCAGTGGGGGCCTGTGCATGTATATAATTTCTGTAAAGATGGAAGTAATATGGATCACATTGTGTTGGTCAAGATAGTTAATAAAAGACTGACTGCTTCTAAGGCTACTAAAGCCTGATTTAGATCCTGGTGCTGGCAATGTTCCAGTCAAGGAAATTGCTGCCTTTGCGGCTGAAATGCACTATCTCAATTTACAACGATAGTGTTACATTCTCACAGAAGGAAGCTCATTTAACGTCTTCCCCTGCACTCTGTATGTTGGACACTGATACTTAAGATGGATTGTTGGTAAGGATAATCAGTTTTTGTATCTCCATCCCACTTTCAAAAAGGCCCCAGTGCTTTGAGTGGTTCAGAGTCCTTTACCATTCCCCCTCCTGCTTACCTTGCAGTCATGAATACAGATAGTAACTTACTGCATAACTTCTGACATCTCATCCTCCTGTGTGGTCAGCTTCCACAAGGACAATTGGACCAAAGGCTCTCTGACATTATAAAGCTAAAGCAAGATGTTGTCTGGCATGAGGGCAAATCTGTTGCCTAGCAAGCTGACATCCTAAAGCTAAAGCAAGATGTTGTCTGAAGTGAGGGCCACTCTGTTGCCTAGCAAGCAGCAGGATACGTTTATCTTGGTAATGAAATGAGTAGCAGGGTAGACAGGATGTCCAAATGAGAACTAACCTTGTAAGATTAAAGAAATTAGGGCAGTTTTTTGAGACTTATAAATTTGTAGGAAGGTAAGTTTGAGCATTAGAGTCTCAACTTCACTATTGCTGAACTGGTAGGAATTGCCTAAAATGATAATGGTGAACATGCTATTCATTGCTTTTATAATTCCCATTAACTGTAGCATAACCCTTCCTCGCTCAACTGATCAGCTGGCTTAATTGCTACTGGTGTACCATATCCTTAAGCAAATGAAGTGAGATGGGGACGCTGCCACTTGGCTTGTGAAAAGATCTCTTTATCTATATCCTAATGTACATGCTACAGTTGTTTAGAGAGTGATCCCAAATGAGGCATGGGATTCAGAGCAGTATGGGAGGTTAAAAACACAAATTTAGATTTGATTTTCTAACGTGCTGTCGATTTTCACAATTATACAGACTCCAGAGATTTAATCTGTTTCCCCTTTATAAAAATTACGATTTTTTGTACTTCTTATAGTAAATGTGCTAACAGTGGACTTTTCCATCTGCAGATTATACTGAATGACCAGCAGTGGCAGTGTTTCACAACAGAATGTCTCTGCATTGCCGAGACTGAAGGAAAGAAAAAAAGGCAGTCTTCCGGCATACAGCATCTTTTGACCAATTTAAACGGTAAGTAAATCTCACAATCATTCTTTTATTCATTAAAAAGACTTTTACAGCATCTGATTGTCCTCAGTACCTTCCAGTGGGGGCCTGTGCATGTATATAATTTCTGTAAAGATGGAAGTAATATGGATCACATTGTGTTGGTCAAGATAGTTAATAAAAGACTGACTGCTTCTAAGACTACTAAAGCCTGATTTAGATCCTGGTGCTGGCAATGTTCCAGTCAAGGAAATTGCTGCCTTTGCGGCTGGAATGCACTATCTCAATTTACAACGATAGTGTTACATTCTCACAGAAGGAAGCTCATTTAACGTCTTCCCCTGCACTCTGTATGTTGGACACTGATACTTAAGATGGATTGTTCGTAAGGATAATCAGTTTTTGTATCTCCATCCCACTTTCAAAAAGGCCCCAGTGCTTTGAGTGGTTCAGAGTCCTTTACCATTCCCCCTCCTGCTTGCCTTGCAGTCATGAATACAGATAGTAACTTACTGCATAACTTCTGACATCTCATCCTCCTGTGTGGTCAGCTTCCACAAGGACAATTGGACCAAAGGCTCTCTGACATTATAAAGCTAAAGCAAGATGTTGTCTGGCATGAGGGCAAATCTGTTACCTAGCAAGCTGACGTCATAAAGCTAAAGCACGATGTTGTCTGAAAGGAGGGCCACTCTGTTGCCTAGCAAGAAGCAGGATACATTTATCTTGGGAATGAAATGAGTAGCAGGGTAGACAGGATGCTCAAAT
Organism: Lissotriton vulgaris; assembly: GCF_964263255.1. NCBI lineage: Eukaryota > Metazoa > Chordata > Amphibia > Caudata > Salamandridae > Lissotriton > Lissotriton vulgaris. The sequence continues at coordinate 1,084,065,820 of NC_141694.1, read as the reverse complement.
GAGAACTAACCTTGTAAGATGAAAGAAATTAGGGTAATTTTTTGAGACTTATAAATTTGTAGGAAGGTAAGTTTAAGCATTAGAGTCTCAACTTCACTATTGCTGAACTGGTAGGAATTGCCTAAAATGATAATGGTGAACATGCTATTCAAAGCTTTTATAATTCCCATTAACTGTAGCATAACCCTTCCTCGCTCAACTGATCAGCTGGCTTAATTGCTACTGGTGTACCATATCCTTAAGCAAATGAAGTGAGATGGGGACGCTGCCACTTGGCTTGCGAAAAGATCTCTTTATCTATATCCTAATGTACATGCTACAGTTGTTTAGAGAGTGATCCCAAATGAGGCATGGGATTCAGAGCAGTATGGGAGGTTAAAAACACAAATTTAGATTTGATTTTCTAACGTGCTGTTGATTTTCACAATTATACAGACTCCAGAGAATTAATCTGTTTCCCCTTTATAAAAATTACGATTTTTTGTACTTCTTATAGTAAATGTGCTAACAGTGGACTTTTCCATCTGCAGATTATACTGAATGACCAGCAGTGGCAGTGTTTCACAACAGAATGTCTCTGCATTGCCGAGACTGAAGGAAAGAAAAAAAGGCAGTCTTCCGGCATACAGCATCTTTTGACCAATTTAAACGGTAAGTAAATCTCACAATCATTCTTTAATTCATTAAAAAGACTTTCACAGCATCTGATTGTCCTCAGTACCTTCCAGTGGGGGCCTGTGCATGTATATAATTTCTGTAAAGATGGAAGTAATATGGATCACATTGTGTTGGTCAAGATAGTTAATAAAAGACTGACTGCTTCTAAGACTACTAAAGCCTGATTTAGATCCTGGTGCTGGCAATGTTCCAGTCAAGGAAATTGCTGCCTTTGCGGCTGGAATGCACTATCTCAATTTACAACGATAGTGTTACATTCTCACAGAAGGAAGCTCATTTAACGTCTTCCCCTGCACTCTGTATGTTGGACACTGATACTTAAGATGGATTGTTCGTAAGGATAATCAGTTTTTGTATCTCCATCCCACTTTCAAAAAGGCCCCAGTGCTTTGAGTGGTTCAGAGTCCTTTACCATTCCCCCTCCTGCTTGCCTTGCAGTCATGAATACAGATAGTAACTTACTGCATAACTTCTGACATCTCATCCTCCTGTGTGGTCAGCTTCCACAAGGACAATTGGACCAAAGGCTCTCTGACATTATAAAGCTAAAGCAAGATGTTGTCTGGCATGAGGGCAAATCTGTTACCTAGCAAGCTGACGTCATAAAGCTAAAGCAAGATGTCTGAAAGGAGGGCCACTCTGTTGCCTAGCAAGAAGCAGGATACATTTATCTTGGGAATGAAATGAGTAGCAGGGTAGACAGGATGCTCAAATGAGAACTAACCTTGTAAGATTAAAGAAATTAGGGTAATTTTTTGAGACTTATAAATTTGTAGGAAGGTAAGTTTGAGCATTAGAGTCTCAACTTCACTATTGCTGAACGGGTAGGAATTGCCTAAAATGATAATGGTGAACATGCTATTCATAGCTTTTATAATTCCCATTAACTGTAGCATAACCCTTCCTCGCTCAACTGATCAGCTGGCTTAATTGCTACTGGTGTACCATATCCTTAAGCAAATGAAGTGAGATGGGGACGCTGCCACTTGGCTTGCGAAAAGATCTCTTTATCTATATCCTAATGTACATGCTACAGTTGTTTAGAGAGTGATCCCAAATGAGGCATGGGATTCAGAGCAGTATGGGAGGTTAAAAACACAAATTTAGATTTAATTTTCTAACGTGCTGTCGATTTTCACAATTATACAGACTCCAGAGATTTAATCTGTTTCCCCTTTATAAAAATTACGATTTTTTGTACTTCTTATAGTAAATGTGCTAACAGTGGACTTTTCCTTCTGCAGATTATACTGAATGACCAGCAGTGGCAGTGTTTCACAACAGAATGTCTCTGCATTGCCGAGACTGAAAGAAAGAAAAAAAGGCAGTCTTCCGGCATACAGCATCTTTTGACCAATTTAAACGGTAAGTAAATATCACAATCATTCTTTTATTCAGTAAAAAGACTTTCACAGCATCTGATTGTCCTCAGTACCTTCCAGTGGGGGCCTGTGCATGTATATAATTTCTGTAAAGATGGAAGTAATATGGATCACATTGTGTTGGTCAAGATAGTTAATAAAAGACTGACTGCTTCTAAGGCTACTAAAGCCTGATTTAGATCCTGGTGCTGGCAATGTTCCAGTCAAGGAAATTGCTGCCTTTGCGGCTGAAATGCACTATCTCAATTTACAACGATAGTGTTACATTCTCACGGAAGGAAGCTCATTTAACGTCTTCCCCTGCACTCTGTATGTTGGACACTGATACTTAAGATGGATTGTTGCTAAGGATAATCAGTTTTTGTATCTCCATCCCACTTTCAAAAAGGCCCCAGTGCTTTGAGTGGTTCAGAGTCCTTTACCATTCCCCCTCCTGCTTGCCTTGCAGTCATGAATACAGATAGTAACTTACTGCATAACTTCTGACATCTCATCCTCCTGTGTGGTCAGCTTCCACAAGGACAATTGGACCAAAGGCTCTCTGACATTATAAAGCTAAAGCAAGATGTTGTCTGGCATGAGGGCAAATCTGTTACCTAGCAAGCTGACGTCATAAAGCTAAAGCACGATGTTGTCTGAAAGGAGGGCCACTCTGTTGCCTAGCAAGAAGCAGGATACATTTATCTTGGGAATTAAATGAGTAGCAGGGTAGACAGGATGCTCAAATGAGAACTAACCTTGTAAGATTAAAGAAATCAGGGTAATTTTTTGAGACTTATAATTTTGTAGGAAGGTAAGTTTGAGCATTAGAGTCTCAACTTCACTATTGCTGAACTGGTAGGAATTGCCTAAAATGATAATGGTGAACATGCTATTCATAGCTTTTATAATTCCCATTAACTGTAGCATAACCCTTCCTCGCTCAACTGATCAGCTGGCTTAATTGCTACTGGTGTACCATATCCTTAAGCAAATGAAGTGAGATGGGTACGCTGCCACTTGGCTTGCAAAAAGATCTCTTCATCTATATCCTAATGTACATGCTACAGTTGTTTAGAGAGTGATCCCAAATGAGGCATGGGATTCAGAGAAGTATGGGAGGTTAAAAACACAAATTAAGATTTGATTTTCTAACGTGCTGTTGATTTTCACAATTATACAGACTCCAGAGAATTAATCTGTTTCCCCTTTATAAAAATTACGATTTTTTGTACTTCTTATAGTAAATGTGCTAACAGTGGACTTTTCCTTCTGCAGATTATACTGAATGACCAGCAGTGGCAGTGTTTCACAACAGAATGTCTCTGCATTGCCGAGACTGAAAGAAAGAAAAAAAGGCAGTCTTCCGGCATACAGCATCTTTTGACCAATTTAAACGGTAAGTAAATATCACAATCATTCTTTTATTCAGTAAAAAGACTTTCACAGCATCTGATTGTCCTCAGTACCTTCCAGTGGGGGCCTGTGCATGTATATAATTTCTGTAAAGATGGAAGTAATATGGATCACATTGTGTTGGTCAAGATAGTTAATAAAAGACTGACTGCTTCTAAGGCTACTAAAGCCTGATTTAGATCCTGGTGCTGGCAATGTTCCAGTCAAGGAAATTGCTGCCTTTGCGGCTGAAATGCACTATCTCAATTTACAACGATAGTGTTACATTCTCACGGAAGGAAGCTCATTTAACGTCTTCCCCTGCACTCTGTATGTTGGACACTGATACTTAAGATGGATTGTTGCTAAGGATAATCAGTTTTTATATCTCCATCCCACTTTCAAAAAGGCCCCAGTGCTTTGAGTGGTTCAGAGTCCTTTACCATTCCCCCTCCTGCTTGCCTTGCAGTCATGAATACAGATAGTAACTTACTGCATAACTTCTGACATCTCATCCTCCTGTGTGGTCAGCTTCCACAAGGACAATTGGACCAAAGGCTCTCTGACATTATAAAGCTAAAGCAAGATGTTGTCTGGCATGAGGGCAAATCTGTTACCTAGCAAGCTGACGTCATAAAGCTAAAGCACGATGTTGTCTGAAAGGAGGGCCACTCTGTTGCCTAGCAAGAAGCAGGATACATTTATCTTGGGAATGAAATGAGTAGCAGGGTAGACAGGATGCTCAAATGAGAACTAACCTTGTAAGATTAAAGAAATCAGGGTAATTTTTTGAGACTTATAATTTTGTAGGAAGGTAAGTTTGAGCATTAGAGTCTCAACTTCACTATTGCTGAACTGGTAGGAATTGCCTAAAATGATAATGGTGAACATGCTATTCATAGCTTTTATAATTCCCATTAACTGTAGCATAACCCTTCCTCGCTCAACTGATCAGCTGGCTTAATTGCTACTGGTGTACCATATCCGTAAGCAAATGAAGTGAGATGGGTACGCTGCCACTTGGCTTGCAAAAAGATCTCTTCATCTATATCCTAATGTACATGCTACAGTTGTTTAGAGAGTGATCCCAAATGAGGCATGGGATTCAGAGCAGTATGGGAGGTTAAAAACACAAATTTAGATTTGATTTTCTAACGTGCTGTTGATTTTCACAATTATACAGACTCCAGAGAATTAATCTGTTTCCCCTTTATAAAAATTACGATTTTTTGTACTTCTTATAGTAAATGTGCTAACAGTGGACTTTTCCATCTGCAGATTATACTGAATGACCAGCAGTGGCAGTGTTTCACAACAGAATGTCTCTGCATTGCCGAGACTGAAGGAAAGAAAAAAAGGCAGTCTTCCGGCATACAGCATCTTTTGACCAATTTAAACGGTAAGTAAATCTCACAATCATTCTTTTATTCAGTAAAAAGACTTTCACAGCATCTGATTGTCCTCAGTACCTTCCAGTGGGGGCCTGTGCATGTATATAATTTCTGTAAAGATGGAAGTAATATGGATCACATTGTGTTGGTCAAGATAGTTATTAAAAGACTGACTGCTTCTAAGGCTACTAAAGCCTGATTTAGATCCTGGTGCTGGCAATGTTCCAGTCAAGGAAATTGCTGCCTTTGCGGCTGAAATGCACTATCTCAATTTACAACAATAGTGTTACATTCTCACAGAAGGAAGCTCATTTAACGTCTTCCCCTGCACTCTGTATGTTGGACACTGATACTTAAGATGGATTGTTGGTAAGGATAATCAGTTTTTGTATCTCCATCCCACTTTCAAAAAGGCCCCAGTGCTTTGAGTGGTTCAGAGTCCTTTACCATTCCCCCTCCTGCTTACCTTGCAGTCATGAATACAGATAGTAACTTACTGCATAACTTCTGACATCTCATCCTCCTGTGTGGTCAGCTTCCACAAGGACAATTGGACCAAAGGCTCTCTGACATTATAAAGCTAAAGCAAGATGTTGTCTGGCATGAGGGCAAATCTGTTGCCTAGCAAGCTGACATCCTAAAGCTAAAGCAAGATGTTGTCTGAAGTGAGGGCCACTCTGTTGCCTAGCAAGCAGCAGGATACGTTTATCTTGGTAATGAAATGAGTAGCAGGGTAGACAGGATGTCCAAATGAGAACTAACCTTGTAAGATTAAAGAAATTAGGGCAGTTTTTTGAGACTTATAAATTTGTAGGAAGGTAAGTTTGAGCATTAGAGTCTCAACTTCACTATTGCTGAACTGGTAGGAATTGCCTAAAATGATAATGGTGAACATGCTATTCATAGCTTTTATAATTCCCATTAACTGTAGCATAACCCTTCCTCGCTCAACTGATCAGCTGGCTTAATTGCTACTGGTGTACCATATCCTTAAGCAAATGAAGTGAGATGGGGACGCTGCCACTTGGCTTGTGAAAAGATCTCTTTATCTATATCCTAATGTACATGCTACAGTTGTTTAGAGAGTGATCCCAAATGAGGCATGGGATTCAGAGCAGTATGGGAGGTTAAAAACACAAATTTAGATTTGATTTTCTAACGTGCTGTCGATTTTCACAATTATACAGACTCCAGAGATTTAATCTGTTTCCCCTTTATAAAAATTACGATTTTTTGTACTTCTTATAGTAAATGTGCTAACAGTGGTCTTTTCCATCTGCAGATTATACTGAATGACCAGCAGTGGCAGTGTTTCACAACAGAATGTCTCTGCATTGCCGAGACTGAAGGAAAGAAAAAAAGGCAGTCTTCCGGCATACAGCATCTTTTGACCAATTTAAACGGTAAGTAAATCTCACAATCATTCTTTTATTCATTAAAAAGACTTTCACAGCATCTGATTGTCCTCAGTACCTTCCAGTGGGGGCCTGTGCATGTATATAATTTCTGTAAAGATGGAAGTAATATGGATCACATTGTGTTGGTCAAGATAGTTAATAAAAGACTGACTGCTTCTAAGACTACTAAAGCCTGATTTAGATCCTGGTGCTGGCAATGTTCCAGTCAAGGAAATTGCTGCCTTTGCGGCTGGAATGCACTATCTCAATTTACAACGATAGTGTTACATTCTCACGGAAGGAAGCTCATTTAACGTCTTCCCCTGCACTCTGTATGTTGGACACTGATACTTAAGATGGATTGTTGCTAAGGATAATCAGTTTTTGTATCTCCATCCCACTTTCAAAAAGGCCCCAGTGCTTTGAGTGGTTCAGAGTCCTTTACCATTCCCCCTCCTGCTTGCCTTGCAGTCATGAATACAGATAGTAACTTACTGCATAACTTCTGACATCTCATCCTCCTGTGTGGTCAGCTTCCACAAGGACAATTGGACCAAAGGCTCTCTGACATTATAAAGCTAAAGCAAGATATTGTCTGGCATGAGGGCAAATCTGTTACCTAGCAAGCTGACGTCATAAAGCTAAAGCAAGATGTTGTCTGAAAGGAGGGCCACTCTGTTGCCTAGCAAGAAGCAGGATACATTTATCTTGGGAATGAAATGAGTAGCAGGGTAGACAGGATGCTCAAATGAGAACTAACCTTGTAAGATTAAAGAAATTAGGGTAATTTTTTGAGACTTATAAATTTGTAGGAAGGTAAGTTTGAGCATTAGAGTCTCAACTTCACTATTGCTGAACTGGTAGGAATTGCCTAAAATGATAATGGTGAACATGCTATTCATAGCTTTTATAATTGCCATTAACTGTAGCATAACCCTTCCTCGCTCAACTGATCAGCTGGCTTAATTGCTACTGGTGTACCATATCCGTAAGCAAATGAAGTGAGATGGGGACGCTGCCACTTGGCTTGCGAAAAGATCTCTTTATCTATATCCTAATGTACATGCTACAGTTGTTTAGAGAGTGATCCCAAATGAGGCATGGGATTCAGAGCAGTATGGGAGGTTAAAAACACAAATTTAGATTTGATTTTCTAACGTGCTGTCGATTTTCACAATTATACAGACTCCAGAGATTTAATCTGTTTCCCCTTTATAAAAATTACGATTTTTTGTACTTCTTATAGTAAATGTGCTAACAGTGGACTTTTCCTTCTGCAGATTATACTGAATGACCAGCAGTGGCAGTGTTTCACAACAGAATGTCTCTGCATTGCCGAGACTGAAAGAAAGAAAAAAAGGCAGTCTTCCGGCATACAGCATCTTTTGACCAATTTAAACGGTAAGTAAATATCACAATCATTCTTTTATTCAGTAAAAAGACTTTCACAGCATCTGATTGTCCTCAGTACCTTCCAGTGGGGGCCTGTGCATGTATATAATTTCTGTAAAGATGGAAGTAATATGGATCACATTGTGTTGGTCAAGATAGTTAATAAAAGACTGACTGCTTCTAAGGCTACTAAAGCCTGATTTAGATCCTGGTGCTGGCAATGTTCCAGTCAAGGAAATTGCTGCCTTTGCGGCTGAAATGCACTATCTCAATTTACAACGATAGTGTTACATTCTCACGGAAGGAAGCTCATTTAACGTCTTCCCCTGCACTCTGTATGTTGGACACTGATACTTAAGATGGATTGTTGCTAAGGATAATCAGTTTTTGTATCTCCATCCCACTTTCAAAAAGGCCCCAGTGCTTTGAGTGGTTCAGAGTCCTTTACCATTCCCCCTCCTGCTTGCCTTGCAGTCATGAATACAGATAGTAACTTACTGCATAACTTCTGACATCTCATCCTCCTGTGTGGTCAGCTTCCACAAGGACAATTGGACCAAAGGCTCTCTGACATTATAAAGCTAAAGCAAGATGTTGTCTGGCATGAGGGCAAATCTGTTACCTAGCAAGCTGACGTCATAAAGCTAAAGCACGATGTTGTCTGAAAGGAGGGCCACTCTGTTGCCTAGCAAGAAGCAGGATACATTTATCTTGGGAATGAAATGAGTAGCAGGGTAGACAGGATGCTCAAATGAGAACTAACCTTGTAAGATTAAAGAAATCAGGGTAATTTTTTGAGACTTATAATTTTGTAGGAAGGTAAGTTTGAGCATTAGAGTCTCAACTTCACTATTGCTGAACTGGTAGGAATTGCCTAAAATGATAATGGTGAACATGCTATTCATAGCTTTTATAATTCCCATTAACTGTAGCATAACCCTTCCTCGCTCAACTGATCAGCTGGCTTAATTGCTACTGGTGTACCATATCCGTAAGCAAATGAAGTGAGATGGGTACGCTGCCACTTGGCTTGCAAAAAGATCTCTTCATCTATATCCTAATGTACATGCTACAGTTGTTTAGAGAGTGATCCCAAATGAGGCATGGGATTCAGAGAAGTATGGGAGGTTAAAAACACAAATTAAGATTTGATTTTCTAACGTGCTGTTGATTTTCACAATTATACAGACTCCAGAGAATTAATCTGTTTCCCCTTTATTAAAATTACGATTTTTTGTACTTCTTATAGTAAATGTGCTAACAGTGGACTTTTCCTTCTGCAGATTATACTGAATGACCAGCAGTGGCAGTGTTTCACAACAGAATGTCTCTGCATTGCCGAGACTGAAAGAAAGAAAAAAAGGCAGTCTTCCGGCATACAGCATCTTTTGACCAATTTAAACGGTAAGTAAATATCACAATCATTCTTTTATTCAGTAAAAAGACTTTCACAGCATCTGATTGTCCTCAGTACCTTCCAGTGGGGGCCTGTGCATGTATATAATTTCTGTAAAGATGGAAGTAATATGGATCACATTGTGTTGGTCAAGATAGTTAATAAAAGACTGACTGCTTCTAAGGCTACTAAAGCCTGATTTAGATCCTGGTGCTGGCAATGTTCCAGTCAAGGAAATTGCTGCCTTTGCGGCTGAAATGCACTATCTCAATTTACAACGATAGTGTTACATTCTCACGGAAGGAAGCTCATTTAACGTCTTCCCCTGCACTCTGTATGTTGGACACTGATACTTAAGATGGATTGTTGCTAAGGATAATCAGTTTTTGTATCTCCATCCCACTTTCAAAAAGGCCCCAGTGCTTTGAGTGGTTCAGAGTCCTTTACCATTCCCCCTCCTGCTTGCCTTGCAGTCATGAATACAGATAGTAACTTACTGCATAACTTCTGACATCTCATCCTCCTGTGTGGTCAGCTTCCACAAGGACAATTGGACCAAAGGCTCTCTGACATTATAAAGCTAAAGCAAGATGTTGTCTGGCATGAGGGCAAATCTGTTACCTAGCAAGCTGACGTCATAAAGCTAAAGCACGATGTTGTCTGAAAGGAGGGCCACTCTGTTGCCTAGCAAGAAGCAGGATACATTTATCTTGGGAATGAAATGAGTAGCAGGGTAGACAGGATGCTCAAATGAGAACTAACCTTGTAAGATTAAAGAAATCAGGGTAATTTTTTGAGACTTATAATTTTGTAGGAAGGTAAGTTTGAGCATTAGAGTCTCAACTTCACTATTGCTGAACTGGTAGGAATTGCCTAAAATGATAATGGTGAACATGCTATTCATAGCTTTTATAATTCCCATTAACTGTAGCATAACCCTTCCTCGCTCAACTGATCAGCTGGCTTAATTGCTACTGGTGTACCATATCCGTAAGCAAATGAAGTGAGATGGGTACGCTGCCACTTGGCTTGCAAAAAGATCTCTTCATCTATATCCTAATGTACATGCTACAGTTGTTTAGAGAGTGATCCCAAATGAGGCATGGGATTCAGAGAAGTATGGGAGGTTAAAAACACAAATTAAGATTTGATTTTCTAACGTGCTGTTGATTTTCACAATTATACAGACTCCAGAGAATTAATCTGTTTCCCCTTTATAAAAATTACGATTTTTTGTACTTCTTATAGTAAATGTGCTAACAGTGGACTTTTCCATCTGCAGATTATACTGAATGACCAGCAGTGGCAGTGTTTCACAACAGAATGTCTCTGCATTGCCGAGACTGAAGGAAAGAAAAAAAGGCAGTCTTCCGGCATACAGCATCTTTTGACCAATTTAAACGGTAAGTAAATCTCACAATCATTCTTTTATTCAGTAAAAAGACTTTCACAGCATCTGATTGTCCTCAGTACCTTCCAGTGGGGGCCTGTGCATGTATATAATTTCTGTAAAGATGGAAGTAATATGGATCACATTGTGTTGGTCAAGATAGTTATTAAAAGACTGACTGCTTCTAAGGCTACTAAAGCCTGATTTAGATCCTGGTGCTGGCAATGTTCCAGTCAAGGAAATTGCTGCCTTTGCGGCTGAAATGCACTATCTCAATTTACAACAATAGTGTTACATTCTCACAGAAGGAAGCTCATTTAACGTCTTCCCCTGCACTCTGTATGTTGGACACTGATACTTAAGATGGATTGTTGGTAAGGATAATCAGTTTTTGTATCTCCATCCCACTTTCAAAAAGGCCCCAGTGCTTTGAGTGGTTCAGAGTCCTTTACCATTCCCCCTCCTGCTTACCTTGCAGTCATGAATACAGATAGTAACTTACTGCATAACTTCTGACATCTCATCCTCCTGTGTGGTCAGCTTCCACAAGGACAATTGGACCAAAGGCTCTCTGACATTATAAAGCTAAAGCAAGATGTTGTCTGGCATGAGGGCAAATCTGTTGCCTAGCAAGCTGACATCCTAAAGCTAAAGCAAGATGTTGTCTGAAGTGAGGGCCACTCTGTTGCCTAGCAAGCAGCAGGAAACGTTTATCTTGGTAATGAAATGAGTAGCAGGGTAGACAGGATGTCCAAATGAGAACTAACCTTGTAAGATTAAAGAAATTAGGGCAGTTTTTTGAGACTTATAAATTTGTAGGAAGGTAAGTTTGAGCATTAGAGTCTCAACTTCACTATTGCTGAACTGGTAGGAATTGCCTAAAATGATAATGGTGAACATGCTATTCATAGCTTTTATAATTCCCATTAACTGTAGCATAACCCTTCCTCGCTCAACTGATCAGCTGGCTTAATTGCTACTGGTGTACCATATCCTTAAGCAAATGAAGTGAGATGGGGACGCTGCCACTTGGCTTGTGAAAAGATCTCTTTATCTATATCCTAATGTCCATGCTACAGTTGTTTAGAGAGTGATCCCAAATGAGGCATGGGATTCAGAGCAGTATGGGAGGTTAAAAACACAAATTTAGATTTGATTTTCTAACGTGCTGTCGATTTTCACAATTATACAGACTCCAGAGATTTAATCTGTTTCCCCTTTATAAAAATTACGATTTTTTGTACTTCTTATAGTAAATGTGCTAACAGTGGACTTTTCCATCTGCAGATTATACTGAATGACCAGCAGTCGCAGTGTTTCACAACAGAATGTCTCTGCATTGCCGAGACTGAAGGAAAGAAAAAAAGGCAGTCTTCCGGCATACAGCATCTTTTGACCAATTTAAACGGTAAGTAAATCTCACAATCATTCTTTTATTCATTAAAAAGACTTTCACAGCATCTGATTGTCCTCAGTACCTTCCAGTGGGGGCCTGTGCATGTATATAATTTCTGTAAAGATGGAAGTAATATGGATCACATTGTGTTGGTCAAGATAGTTAATAAAAGACTGACTGCTTCTAAGACTACTAAAGCCTGATTTAGATCCTGGTGCTGGCAATGTTCCAGTCAAGGAAATTGCTGCCTTTGCGGCTGGAATGCACTATCTCAATTTACAACGATAGTGTTACATTCTCACGGAAGGAAGCTCATTTAACGTCTTCCCCTGCACTCTGTATGTTGGACACTGATACTTAAGATGGATTGTTGCTAAGGATAATCAGTTTTTGTATCTCCATCCCACTTTCAAAAAGGCCCCAGTGCTTTGAGTGGTTCAGAGTCCTTTACCATTCCCCCTCCTGCTTGCCTTGCAGTCATGAATACAGATAGTAACTTACTGCATAACTTCTGACATCTCATCCTCCTGTGTGGTCAGCTTCCACAAGGACAATTGGACCAAAGGCTCTCTGACATTATAAAGCTAAAGCAAGATATTGTCTGGCATGAGGGCAAATCTGTTACCTAGCAAGCTGACGTCATAAAGCTAAAGCAAGATGTTGTCTGAAAGGAGGGCCACTCTGTTGCCTAGCAAGAAGCAGGATACATTTATCTTGGGAATGAAATGAGTAGCAGGGTAGACAGGATGCTCAAATGAGAACTAACCTTGTAAGATTAAAGAAATTAGGGTAATTTTTTGAGACTTATAAATTTGTAGGAAGGTAAGTTTGAGCATTAGAGTCTCAACTTCACTATTGCTGAACTGGTAGGAATTGCCTAAAATGATAATGGTGAACATGCTATTCATAGCTTTTATAATTGCCATTAACTGTAGCATAACCCTTCCTCGCTCAACTGATCAGCTGGCTTAATTGCTACTGGTGTACCATATCCGTAAGCAAATGAAGTGAGATGGGTATGCTGCCACTTGGCTTGCAAAAAGATCTCTTCATCTATATCTTAATGTACATGCTACAGTTGTTTAGAGAGTGATCCCAAATGAGGCATGGGATTCAGAGAAGTATGGGAGGTTAAAAACACAAATTAAGATTTGATTTTCTAACGTGCTGTTGATTTTCACAATTATACAGACTCCAGAGAATTAATCTGTTTCCCCTTTATAAAAATTACGATTTTTTGTACTTCTTATGGTAAATGTGCTAACAGTGGACTTTTCCATCTGCAGATTATACTGAATGACCAGCAGTGGCAGTGTTTCACAACAGAATGTCTCTGCATTGCCGAGACTGAAGGAAAGAAAAAAAGGCAGTCTTCCGGCATACAGCATCTTTTGACCAATTTAAACGGTAAGTAAATCTCACAATCATTCTTTTATTCAGTAAAAAGACTTTCACAGCATCTGATTGTCCTCCGTACCTTCCAGTGGGGGCCTGTGCATGTATATAATTTCTGTAAAGATGGAAGTAATATGGATCACATTGTGTTGGTCAAGATAGTTAATAAAAGACTGACTGCTTCTAAGGCTACTAAAGCCTGATTTAGATCCTGGTGCTGGCAATGTTCCAGTCAAGGAAATTGCTGCCTTTGCGGCTGAAATGCACTATCTCAATTTACAACGATAGTGTTACATTCTCACGGAAGGAAGCTCATTTAACGTCTTCCCCTGCACTCTGTATGTTGGACACTGATACTTAAGATGGATTGTTGGTAAGGATAATCAGTTTTTGTATCTCCATCCCACTTTCAAAAAGGCCCCAGTGCTTTGAGTGGTTCAGAGTCCTTTACCATTCCCCCTCCTGCTTGCCTTGCAGTCATGAATACAGATAGTATTTTACTGCATAACTTCTGACATCTCATCCTCCTGTGTGGTCAGCTTCCACAAGGACAATTGGACCAAAGGCTCTCTGACATTATAAAGCTAAAGCAAGATGTTGTCTGGCATGAGGGCAAATCTGTTACCTAGCAAGCTGACGTCATAAAGCTAAAGCAAGATGTTGTCTGAAAGGAGGACCACTCTGTTGCCTAGCAAGAAGCAGGATACATTTATCTTGGGAATGAAATGAGTAGCAGGGTAGACAGGATGCTCAAATGAGAACTAACCTTGTAAGATTAAAGAAATTAGGGTAATTTTTTGAGACTTATAAATTTGTAGGAAGGTAAGTTTGAGCATTAGAGTCTCAACTTCACTATTGCTGAACTGGTAGGAATTGCCTAAAATGATAATGGTGAACATGCTATTCATAGCTTTTATAATTGCCATTAACTGTAGCATAACCCTTCCTCGCTCAACTGATCAGCTGGCTTAATTGCTACTGGTGTACCATATCCGTAAGCAAATGAAGTGAGATGGGTATGCTGCCACTTGGCTTGCAAAAAGATCTCTTCATCTATATCTTAATGTACATGCTACAGTTGTTTAGAGAGTGATCCCAAATGAGGCATGGGATTCAGAGCAGTATGGGAGGTTAAAAACACAAATTTAGATTTGATTTTCGAACGTGCTGTCGATTTTCACAATTATACAGACTCCAGAGATTTAATCTGTTTCCCCTTTATAAAAATTACGATTTTTTGTACTTCTTATAGTAAATGTGCTAACAGTGGACTTTTCCATCTGCAGATTATACTGAATGACCAGCAGTGGCAGTGTTTCACAACAGAATGTCTCTGCATTGCCGAGACTGAAGGAAAGAAAAAAAGGCAGTCTTCCGGCATACAGCATCTTTTGACCAATTTAAACGGTAAGTAAATCTCACAATCATTCTTTTATTCAGTAAAAAGACTTTCACAGCATCTGATTGTCCTCCGTACCTTCCAGTGGGGGCCTGTGCATGTATGTAATTTCTGTAAAGATGGAAGTAATATGGATCACATTGTGTTGGTCAAGATAGTTAATAAAAGACTGAATGCTTCTAAGGCTACTAAAGCCTGATTTAGATCCTGGTGCTGGCAATGTTCCAGTCAAGGAAATTGCTGCCTTTGCGGCTGAAATGCACTATCTCAATTTACAACAATAGTGTTACATTCTCACGGAAGGAAGCTCATTTAACGTCTTCCCCTGCACTCTGTATGTTGGACACTGATACTTAAGATGGATTGTTGGTAAGGATAATCAGTTTTTGTATCTCCATCCCACTTTCAAAAAGGCCCCAGTGCTTTGAGTGGTTCAGAGTCCTTTACCATTCCCCCTCCTGCTTGCCTTGCAGTCCTGAATACAGATAGTAACTTACTGCATAACTTCTGACATCTCATCCTCCTGTGTGGTCAGCTTCCACAAGGACAATTGGACCAAAGGCTCTCTGACATTATAAAGCTAAAGCAAGATGTTGTCTGGCATGAGGGCAAATCTGTTGCCTAGCAAGCTGACATCCTAAAGCTAAAGCAAGATGTTGTCTGAAGTGAGGGCCACTCTGTTGCCTAGCAAGCAGCAGGATACGTTTATCTTGGTAATGAAATGAGTAGCAGGGTAGACAAGATGTCCAAATGAGAACTAACCTTGTAAGATTAAAGAAATTAGGGCAGTTTTTTGAGACTTATAAATTTGTAGGAAGGTAAGTTTGAGCATTAGAGTCTCAACTTCACTATTGCTGAACTGGTAGGAATTGCCTAAAATGATAATGGTGAACATGCTATTCATAGCTTTTATAATTCCCATTAACTGTAGCATAACCCTTCCTCGCTCAACTGATCAGCTGGCTTAATTGCTACTGGTGTTCCATATCCTTAAGCAAATGAAGTGAGATGGGGACGCTGCCACTTGGCTTGCGAAAAGATCTCTTTATCTATATCCTAATGTACATGCTACAGTTGTTTAGAGAGTGATCCCAAATGAGGCATGGGATTCAGAGCAGTATGGGAGGTTAAAAACACAAATTTAGATTTGATTTTCTAACGTGCTTTCGATTTTCACAATTATACAGACTCCAGAGATTTAATCTGTTTCCCCTTTATAAAAATTACGATTTTTTGTACTTCTTATAGTAAATGTGCTAACAGTGAACTTTTCCATCTGCAGATTATACTGAATGACCAGCAGTGGCAGTGTTTCACAACAGAATGTCTCTGCATTGCCGAGACTGAAGGAAAGAAAAAAAGGCAGTCTTCCGGCATACAGCATCTTTTGACCAATTTAAACGGTAAGTAAATCTCACAATCATTCTTTTATTCATTAAAGGACTTTCACAGCATCTGATTGTCCTCAGTACCTTCCAGTGTCGGCCTGTGCATGTATATAATTTCTGTAAAGATGGAAGTAATATGGATCACATTGTGTTGGTCAAGATAGTTAATAAAAGACTGACTGCTTCTAAGACTACTAAAGCCTGATTTAGATCCTGGTGCTGGCAATGTTCCAGTCAAGGAAATTGCTGCCTTTGCGGCTGGAATGCACTATCTCAATTTACAACGATAGTGTTACATTCTCACGGAAGGAAGCTCATTTAACGTCTTCCCCTGCACTCTGTATGTTGGACACTGATACTTAAGATGGATTGTTCGTAAGGATAATCAGTTTTTGTATCTCCATCCCACTTTCAAAAAGGCCCCAGTGCTTTGAGTGGTTCAGAGTCCTTTACCACTCCCCCTCCTGCTTGCCTTGCAGTCATGAATACAGATAGTAACTTACTGCATAACTTCTGACATCTCATCCTCCTGTGTGGTCAGCTTCCACAAGGACAATTGGACCAAAGGCGCTCTGACATTATAAAGCTAAAGCAAGATGTTGTCTGGCATGAGGGCAAATCTGTTACCTAGCAAGCTGACGTCATAAAGCTAAAGCAAGATGTCTGAAAGGAGGGCCACTCTGTTGCCTAGCAAGAAGCAGGATACATTTATCTTGGGAATGAAATGAGTAGCAGGGTAGACAGGATGCTCAAATGAGAACTAACCTTGTAAGATTAAAGAAATTAGGGTAATTTTTTGAGACTTATAAATTTGTAGGAAGGTAAGTTTAAGCATTAGAGTCTCAACTTCACTATTGCTGAACTGGTAGGAATTGCCTAAAATGATAATGGTGAACATGCTATTCAAAGCTTTTATAATTCCCATTAACTGTAGCATAACCCTTCCTCGCTCAACTGATCAGCTGGCTTAATTGCTACTGGTGTACCATATCCTTAAGCAAATGAAGTGAGATGGGGACGCTGCCACTTGGCTTGCGAAAAGATCTCTTTATCTATATCCTAATGTACATGCTACAGTTGTTTAGAGAGTGATCCCAAATGAGGCATGGGATTCAGAGCAGTATGGGAGGTTAAAAACACAAATTTAGATTTGATTTTCTAACGTGCTGTCGATTTTCACAATTATACAGACTCCAGAGATTTAATCTGTTTCCCCTTTATAAAAATTACGATTTTTTGTACTTCTTATAGTAAATGTGCTAACAGTGGACTTTTCCTTCTGCAGATTATACTGAATGACCAGCAGTGGCAGTGTTTCACAACAGAATGTCTCTGCATTGCCGAGACTGAAAGAAAGAAAAAAAGGCAGTCTTCCGGCATACAGCATCTTTTGACCAATTTAAACGGTAAGTAAATCTCACAATCATTCTTTTATTCAGTAAAAAGACTTTCACAGCATCTGATTGTCCTCAGTACCTTCCAGTGGGGGCCTGTGCATGTATATAATTTCTGTAAAGATGGAAGTAATATGGATCACATTGTGTTGGTCAAGATAGTTAATAAAAGACTGACTGCTTCTAAGGCTACTAAAGCCTGATTTAGATCCTGGTGCTGGCAATGTTCCAGTCAAGGAAATTGCAGCCTTTGCGGCTGAAATGCACTATCTCAATTTACAACGATAGTGTTACATTCTCACGGAAGGAAGCTCATTTAACGTCTTCCCCTGCACTCTGTATGTTGGACACTGATACTTAAGATGGATTGTTGCTAAGGATAATCAGTTTTTGTATCTCCATCCCACTTTCAAAAAGGCCCCAGTGCTTTGAGTGGTTCAGAGTCCTTTACCATTCCCCCTCCTGCTTGCCTTGCAGTCATGAATACAGATAGTAACTTACTGCATAACTTCTGACATCTCATCCTCCTGTGTGGTCAGCTTCCACAAGGACAATTGGACCAAAGGCTCTCTGACATTATAAAGCTAAAGCAAGATGTTGTCTGGCATGAGGGCAAATCTGTTACCTAGCAAGCTGACGTCATAAAGCTAAAGCACGATGTTGTCTGAAAGGAGGGCCACTCTGTTGCCTAGCAAGAAGCAGGATACATTTATCTTGGGAATAAAATGAGTAGCAGGGTAGACAGGATGCTCAAATGAGAACTAACCATGTAAGATTAAAGAAATTAGGGTAATTTTTTGAGACTTATAAATTTGTAGGAAGGTAAGTTTGAGCATTAGAGTCTCAACTTCACTATTGCTGAACTGGTAGGAATTGCCTAAAATGATAATGGTGAACATGCTATTCATAGCTTTTATAATTCCTATTAACTGTAGCATAACCCTTCCTCGCTCAACTGATCAGCTGGCTTAATTGCTACTGTTGTACCATATCCGTAAGCAAATGAAGTGAGATGGGTATGCTGCCACTTGGCTTGCAAAAAGATCTCTTCATCTATATCCTAATGTACATGCTACAGTTGTTTAGAGAGTGATCCCAAATGAGGCATGGGATTCAGCGAAGTATGGGAGGTTAAAAACACAAATTAAGATTTGATTTTCTAACGTGCTGTTGATTTTCACAATTATACAGACTCCAGAGAATTAATCTGTTTCCCCTTTATAAAAATTACGATTTTTTGTACTTCTTATAGTAAATGTGCTAACAGTGGACTTTTCCATCTGCAGATTATACTGAATGACCAGCAGTGGCAGTGTTTCACAACAGAATGTCTCTGCATTGCCGAGACTGAAGGAAAGAAAAAAAGGCAGTCTTCCGGCATACAGCATCTTTTGACCAATTTAAACGGTAAGTAAATCTCACAATCATTCTTTTATTCAGTAAAAAGACTTTCACAGCATCTGATTGTCCTCAGTACCTTCCAGTGGGGGCCTGTGCATGTATATAATTTCTGTAAAGATGGAAGTAATATGGATCACGTTGTGTTGGTAAAGATAGTTAATAAAAGACTGACTGCTTCTAAGGCTACTAAAGCCTGATTTAGATCCTGGTGCTGGCAATGTTCCAGTCAAGGAAATTGCTGCCTTTGCGGCTGAAATGCACTATCTCAATTTACAACGATAGTGTTACATTCTCACAGAAGGAAGCTCATTTAACGTCTTCCCCTGCACTCTGTATGTTGGACACTGATACTTAAGATGGATTGTTGGTAAGGATAATCAGTTTTTGTATCTCCATCCCACTTTCAAAAAGGCCCCAGTGCTTTGAGTGGTTCAGAGTCCTTTACCATTCCCCCTCCTGCTTACCTTGCAGTCATGAATACAGATAGTAACTTACTGCATAACTTCTGACATCTCATCCTCCTGTGTGGTCAGCTTCCACAAGGACAATTGGACCAAAGGCTCTCTGACATTATAAAGCTAAAGCAAGATGTTGTCTGGCATGAGGGCAAATCTGTTGCCTAGCAAGCTGACATCCTAAAGCTAAAGCAAGATGTTGTCTGAAGTGAGGGCCACTCTGTTGCCTAGCAAGCAGCAGGATACGTTTATCTTGGTAATGAAATGAGTAGCAGGGTAGACAGGATGTCCAAATGAGAACTAACCTTGTAAGATTAAAGAAATTAGGGCAGTTTTTTGAGACTTATAAATTTGTAGGAAGGTAAGTTTGAGCATTAGAGTCTCAACTTCACTATTGCTGAACTGGTAGGAATTGCCTAAAATGATAATGGTGAACATGCTATTCATAGCTTTTATAATTCCCATTAACTGTAGCATAACCCTTCCTCGCTCAACTGATCAGCTGGCTTAATTGCTACTGGTGTACCATATCCTTAAGCAAATGAAGTGAGATGGGGACGCTACCACTTGGCTTGCAAAAAGATCTCTTCATCTATATCCTAATGTACATGCTACAGTTGTTTAGAGAGTGATCCCAAATGAGGCATGGGATTCAGAGAAGTATGGGAGGTTAAAAACACAAATTAAGATTTGATTTTCTAACGTGCTGTTGATTTTCACAATTATACAGACTCCAGAGAATTAATCTGTTTCCCCTTTATAAAAATTACGATTTTTTGTACTTCTTATAGTAAATTTGCTAACAGTGGACTTTTCCTTCTGCAGATTATACTGAATGACCAGCAGTGGCAGTGTTTCACAACAGAATGTCTCTGCATTGCCGAGACTGAAAGAAAGAAAAAAAGGCAGTCTTCCGGCATACAGCATCTTTTGACCAATTTAAACGGTAAGTAAATCTCACAATCATTCTTTTATTCAGTAAAAAGACTTTCACAGCATCTGATTGTCCTCAGTACCTTCCAGTGGGGGCCTGTGCATGTATATAATTTCTGTAAAGATGGAAGTAATATGGATCACATTGTGTTGGTCAAGATAGTTAATAAAAGACTGACTGCTTCTAAGGCTACTAAAGCCTGATTTAGATCCTGGTGCTGGCAATGTTCCAGTCAAGGAAATTGCTGCCTTTGCGGCTGAAATGCACTATCTCAATTTACAACGATAGTGTTACATTCTCACGGAAGGAAGCTCATTTAACGTCTTCCCCTGCACTCTGTATGTTGGACACTGATACTTAAGATGGATTGTTGCTAAGGATAATCAGTTTTTGTATCTCCATCCCACTTTCAAAAAGGCCCCAGTGCTTTGAGTGGTTCAGAGTCCTTTACCATTCCCCCTCCTGCTTGCCTTGCAGTCATGAATACAGATAGTAACTTACTGCATAACTTCTGACATCTCATCCTCCTGTGTGGTCAGCTTCCACAAGGACAATTGGACCAAAGGCTCTCTGACATTATAAAGCTAAAGCAAGATGTTGTCTGGCATGAGGGCAAATCTGTTACCTAGCAAGCTGACGTCATAAAGCTAAAGAACGATGTTGTCTGAAAGGAGGGCCACTCTGTTGCCTAGCAAGAAGCAGGATACATTTATCTTGGGAATGAAATGAGTAGCAGGGTAGACAGGATGCTCAAATGAGAACTAACCTTGTAAGATTAAAGAAATTAGGGTAATTTTTTGAGACTTATAAATTTGTAGGAAGGTAAGTTTGAGCATTAGTCTCAACTTCACTATTGCTGAACTGGTAGGAATTGCCTACAATGATAATGGTGAACATGCTATTCATAGCTTTTATAATTCCTATTAACTGTAGCATAACCCTTCCTCGCTCAACTGATCAGCTGGCTTAATTGCTACTGTTGTACCATATCCGTAAGCAAATGAAGTGAGATGGGTATGCTGCCACTTGGCTTGCAAAAAGATCTCTTCATCTATATCCTAATGTACATGCTACAGTTGTTTAGAGAGTGATCCCAAATGAGGCATGGGATTCAGCGAAGTATGGGAGGTTAAAAACACAAATTAAGATTTGATTTTCTAACGTGCTGTTGATTTTCACAATTATACAGACTCCAGAGAATTAATCTGTTTCCCCTTTATAAAAATTACGATTTTTTGTACTTCTTATAGTAAATGTGCTAACAGTGGACTTTTCCATCTGCAGATTATACTGAATGACCAGCAGTGGCAGTGTTTCACAACAGAATGTCTCTGCATTGCCGAGACTGAAGGAAAGAAAAAAAGGCAGTCTTCCGGCATACAGCATCTTTTGACCAATTTAAACGGTAAGTAAATCTCACAATCATTCTTTTATTCAGTAAAAAGACTTTCACAGCATCTGATTGTCCTCAGTACCTTCCAGTGGGGGCCTGTGCATGTATATAATTTCTGTAAAGATGGAAGTAATATGGATCACATTGTGTTGGTAAAGATAGTTAATAAAAGACTGACTGCTTCTAAGGCTACTAAAGCCTGATTTAGATCCTGGTGCTGGCAATGTTCCAGTCAAGGAAATTGCTGCCTTTGCGGCTGAAATGCACTATCTCAATTTACAACGATAGTGTTACATTCTCACAGAAGGAAGCTCATTTAACGTCTTCCCCTGCACTCTGTATGTTGGACACTGATACTTAAGATGGATTGTTGGTAAGGATAATCAGTTTTTGTATCTCCATCCCACTTTCAAAAAGGCCCCAGTGCTTTGAGTGGTTCAGAGTCCTTTACCATTCCCCCTCCTGCTTACCTTGCAGTCATGAATACAGATAGTAACTTACTGCATAACTTCTGACATCTCATCCTCCTGTGTGGTCAGCTTCCACAAGGACAATTGGACCAAAGGCTCTCTGACATTATAAAGCTAAAGCAAGATGTTGTCTGGCATGAGGGCAAATCTGTTGCCTAGCAAGCTGACATCCTAAAGCTAAAGCAAGATGTTGTCTGAAGTGAGGGCCACTCTGTTGCCTAGCAAGCAGCAGGATACGTTTATCTTGGTAATGAAATGAGTAGCAGGGTAGACAGGATGTCCAAATGAGAACTAACCTTGTAAGATTAAAGAAATTAGGGCAGTTTTTTGAGACTTATAAATTTGTAGGAAGGTAAGTTTGAGCATTAGAGTCTCAACTTCACTATTGCTGAACTGGTAGGAATTGCCTAAAATGATAATGGTGAACATGCTATTCACAGCTTTTATAATTCCCATTAACTGTAGCATAACCCTTCCTCGCTCAACTGATCAGCTGGCTTAATTGCTACTGGTGTACCATATCCTTAAGCAAATGAAGTGAGATGGGGACGCTGCCACTTGGCTTGTGAAAAGATCTCTTTATCTATATCCTAATGTACATGCTACAGTTGTTTAGAGAGTGATCCCAAATGAGGCATGGGATTCAGAGCAGTATGGGAGATTAAAAACACAAATTTAGATTTGATTTTCTAACGTGCTGTCGATTTTCACAATTATACAGACTCCAGAGATTTAATCTGTTTCCCCTTTATAAAAATTACGATTTTTTGTACTTCTTATAGTAAATGTGCTAACAGTGGACTTTTCCATCTGCAGATTATACTGAATGACCGGCAGTGTTTCACAACAGAATGTCTCTGCATTGCCGAGACTGAAGGAAAGAAAAAAAGGCAGTCTTCCGGCATACAGCATCTTTTGACCAATTTAAACTGTAAGTAAATCTCACAATCATTCTTTTATTCATTAAAAAGTCTTTCACAGCATCTGATTGTCCTCAGTACCTTCCAGTGGGGGCCTGTGCATGTATATAATTTCTGTAAAGATGGAAGTAATATGGATCACATTGTGTTGGTCAAGATAGTTAATAAAAGACTGACTGCTTCTAAGGCTACTAAAGCCTGATTTAGATCCTGGTGCTGGCAATGTTCCAGTCAAGGAAATTGCTGCCTTTGCGGCTGAAATGCACTATCTCAATTTACAACGATAGTGTTACATTCTCACGGAAGGAAGCTCATTTAACGTCTTCCCCTGCACTCTGTATGTTGGACACTGATACTTAAGATGGATTGTTGCTAAGGATAATCAGTTTTTGTATCTCCATCCCACTTTCAAAAAGGCCCCAGTGCTTTGAGTGGTTCAGAGTCCTTTACCATTCCCCCTCCTGCTTGCCTTGCAGTCATGAATACAGATAGTAACTTACTGCATAACTTCTGACATCTCATCCTCCTGTGTGGTCAGCTTCCACAAGGACAATTGGACCAAAGGCTCTCTGACATTATAAAGCTAAAGCAAGATGTTGTCTGGCATGAGGGCAAATCTGTTACCTAGCAAGCTGACGTCATAAAGCTAAAGCAAGATGTCTGAAAGGAGGACCACTCTGTTGCCTAGCAAGAAGCAGGATACATTTATCTTGGGAATGAAATGAGTAGCAGGGTAGACAGGATGCTCAAATGAGAACTAACCTTGTAAGATTAAAGAAATTAGGGTAATTTTTTGAGACTTATAAATTTGTAGGAAGGTAAGTTTGAGCATTAGAGTCTCAACTTCACTATTGCTGAACTGGTAGGAATTGCCTAAAATGATAATGGTGAACATGCTATTCATAGCTTTTATAATTCCCATTAACTGTAGCATAACCCTTCCTCGCTCAACTGATCAGCTGGCTTAATTGCTACTGGTGTACCATATCCGTAAGCAAATGAAGTGAGATGGGTATGCTGCCACTTGGCTTGCAAAAAGATCTCTTCATCTATATCCTAATGTACATGCTACAGTTGTTTAGAGAGTGATCCCAAATGAGGCATGGGATTCAGAGAAGTATGGGAGGTTAAAAACACAAATTAAGATTTGATTTTCTAACGTGCTGTTGATTTTCACAATTATACAGACTCCAGAGAATTAATCTGTTTCCCCTTTATAAAAATTACGATTTTTTGTACTTCTTATAGTAAATGTGCTAACAGTGGACTTTTCCATCTGCAGATTATACTGAATGACCAGCAGTGGCAGTGTTTCACAACAGAATGTCTCTGCATTGCCGAGACTGAAGGAAAGAAAAAAAGGCAGTCTTCCGGCATACAGCATCTTTTGACCAATTTAAACGGTAAGTAAATCTCACAATCATTCTTTTATTCATTAAAAAGACTTTCACAGCATCTGATTGTCCTCAGTACCTTCCAGTGGGGGCCTGTGCATGTATATAATTTCTGTAAAGATGGAAGTAATATGGATCACATTGTGTTGGTCAAGATAGTTAATAAAAGACTGACTGCTTCTAAGACTACTAAAGCCTGATTTAGATCCTGGTGCTGGCAATGTTCCAGTCAAGGAAATTGCTGCCTTTGCGGCTGGAATGCACTATCTCAATTTACAACGATAGTGTTACATTCTCACAGAAGGAAGCTCATTTAACGTCTTCCCCTGCACTCTGTATGTTGGACACTGATACTTAAGATGGATTGTTCGTAAGGATAATCAGTTTTTGTATCTCCATCCCACTTTCAAAAAGGCCCCAGTGCTTTGAGTGGTTCAGAGTCCTTTACCATTCCCCCTCCTGCTTGCCTTGCAGTCATGAATACAGATAGTAACTTACTGCATAACTTCTGACATCTCATCCTCCTGTGTGGTCAGCTTCCACAAGGACAATTGGACCAAAGGCTCTCTGACATTATAAAGCTAAAGCAAGATGTTGTCTGGCATGAGGGCAAATCTGTTACCTAGCAAGCTGACGTCATAAAGCTAAAGCAAGATGTCTGAAAGGAGGACCACTCTGTTGCCTAGCAAGAAGCAGGATACATTTATCTTGGGAATGAAATGAGTAGCAGGGTAGACAGCATGCTCAAATGAGAACTAACCTTGTAAGATTAAAGAAATTAGGGTAATTTTTTGAGACTTATAAATTTGTAGGAAGGTAAGTTTAAGCATTAGAGTCTCAACTTCACTATTGCTGAACTGGTAGGAATTGCCTAAAATGATAATGGTGAACATGCTATTCAAAGCTTTTATAATTCCCATTAACTGTAGCATAACCCTTCCTCACTCAACTGATCAGCTGGCTTAATTGCTACTGGTGTACCATATCCTTAAGCAAATGAAGTGAGATGGGGACGCTGCCACTTGGCTTGCGAAAAGATCTCTTTATCTATATCCTAATGTACATGCTACAGTTGTTTAGAGAGTGATCCCAAATGAGGCATGGGATTCAGAGCAGTATGGGAGGTTAAAAACACAAATTTAGATTTGATTTTCTAACATGCTGTCGATTTTCACAATTATACAGACTCCAGAGATTTAATCTGTTTCCCCTTTATAAAAATTACGATTTTTTGTACTTCTTATAGTAAATGTGCTAACAGTGGACTTTTCCTTCTGCAGATTATACTGAATGACCAGCAGTGGCAGTGTTTCACAACAGAATGTCTCTGCATTGCCGAGACTGAAAGAAAGAAAAAAAGGCAGTCTTCCGGCATACAGCATCTTTTGACCAATTTAAACGGTAAGTAAATATCACAATCATTCTTTTATTCAGTAAAAAGACTTTCACAGCATCTGATTGTCCTCAGTACCTTCCAGTGGGGGCCTGTGCATGTATATAATTTCTGTAAAGATGGAAGTAATATGGATCACATTGTGTTGGTCAAGATAGTTAATAAAAGACTGACTGCTTCTAAGGCTACTAAAGCCTGATTTAGATCCTGGTGCTGGCAATGTTCCAGTCAAGGAAATTGCTGCCTTTGCGGCTGAAATGCACTATCTCAATTTACAACGATAGTGTTACATTCTCACGGAAGGAAGCTCATTTAACGTCTTCCCCTGCACTCTGTATGTTGGACACTGATACTTAAGATGGATTGTTCGTAAGGATAATCAGTTTTTGTATCTCCATCCCACTTTCAAAAAGGCCCCAGTGCTTTGAGTGGTTCAGAGTCCTTTACCATTCCCCCTCCTGCTTGCCTTGCAGTCATGAATACAGATAGTAACTTACTACATAACTTCTGACATCTCATCCTCCTGTGTGGTCAGCTTCCACAAGGACAATTGGACCAAAGGCTCTCTGACATTATAAAGCTAAAGCAAGATGTTATCTGGCATGAGGGCAAATCTGTTACCTAGCAAGCTGACGTCATAAAGCTAAAGCAAGATGTCTGAAAGGAGGGCCACTCTGTTGCCTAGCAAGAAGCAGGATACATTTATCTTGGGAATGAAATGAGTAGCAGGGTAGACAGGATGCTCAAATGAGAACTAACCTTGTAAGATTAAAGAAATTAGGGTAATTTTTTGAGACTTATAAATTTGTAGGAAGGTAAGTTTAAGCATTAGAGTCTCAACTTCACTATTGCTGAACTGGTAGGAATTGCCTAAAATGATAATGGTGAACATGCTATTCAAAGCTTTTATAATTCCCATTAACTGTAGCATAACCCTTCCTCGCTCAACTGATCAGCTGGCTTAATTGCTACTGGTGTACCATATCCTTAAGCAAATGAAGTGAGATGGGGAGGCTGCCACTTGGCTTGCGAAAAGATCTCTTTATCTATATCCTAATGTACATGCTACAGTTGTTTAGAGAGTGATCCCAAATGAGGCATGGGATTCAGAGCAGTATGGGAGGTTAAAAACACAAATTTAGATTTGATTTTCTAACGTGCTGTCGATTTTCACAATTATACAGACTCCAGAGATTTAATCTGTTTCCCCTTTATAAAAATTACGATTTTTTGTACTTCTTATAGTAAATGTGCTAACAGTGGACTTTTCCTTCTGCAGATTATACTGAATGACCAGCAGTGGCAGTGTTTCACAACAGAATGTCTCTGCATTGCCGAGACTGAAAGAAAGAAAAAAAGGCAGTCTTCCGGCATACAGCATCTTTTGACCAATTTAAACGGTAAGTAAATATCACAATCATTCTTTTATTCAGTAAAAAGACTTTCACAGCATCTGATTGTCCTCAGTACCTTCCAGTGGGGGCCTGTGCATGTATATAATTTCTGTAAAGATGGAAGTAATATGGATCACATTGTGTTGGTCAAGATAGTTAATAAAAGACTGACTGCTTCTAAGGCTACTAAAGCCTGATTTAGATCCTGGTGCTGGCAATGTTCCAGTCAAGGAAATTGCTGCCTTTGCGGCTGAAATGCACTATCTCAATTTACAACGTTAGTGTTACATTCTCACGGAAGGAAGCTCATTTAACGTCTTCCCCTGCACTCTGTATGTTGGACACTGATACTTAAGATGGATTGTTGCTAAGGATAATCAGTTTTTGTATCTCCATCCCACTTTCAAAAAGGCCCCAGTGCTTTGAGTGGTTCAGAGTCCTTTACCATTCCCCCTCCTGCTTGCCTTGCAGTCATGAATACAGATAGTAACTTACTGCATAACTTCTGACATCTCATCCTCCTGTGTGGTCAGCTTCCACAAGGACAATTGGACCAAAGGCTCTCTGACATTATAAAGCTAAAGCAAGATGTTGTCTGGCATGAGGGCAAATCTGTTACCTAGCAAGCTGACATCCTAAAGCTAAAGCAAGATGTTGTCTGAAAGGAGGGCCACTCTGTTGCCTAGCAAGAAGCAGGATACATTTATCTTGGGAATGAAATGAGTAGCAGGGTAGACAGGATGCTCAAATGAGAACTAACCTTGTAAGATTAAAGAAATTAGGGTAATTTTTTGAGACTTATAAATTTGTAGGAAGGTAAGTTTGAGCATTAGAGTCTCAACTTCTCTATTGCTGAACTGGTAGGAATTGCCTAAAATGATAATGGTGAACATGCTATTCATAGCTTTTATAATTCCCATTAACTGTAGCATAACCCTTCCTCGCTCAACTGATCAGCTGGCTTAATTGCTACTGGTGTACCATATCCGTAAGCAAATGAAGTGAGATGGGTATGCTGCCACTTGGCTTGCAAAAAGATCTCTTCATCTATATCCTAATGTACATGCTACAGTTGTTTAGAGAGTGATCCCAAATGAGGCATGGGATTCAGAGAAGTATGGGAGGTTAAAAACACAAATTAAGATTTGATTTTCTAACGTGCTGTTGATTTTCACAATTATACAGACTCCAGAGAATTAATCTGTTTCCCCTTTATAAAAATTACGATTTTTTGTACTTCTTATAGTAAATGTGCTAACAGTGGACTTTTCCATCTGCAGATTATACTGAATGACCAGCAGTGGCAGTGTTTCACAACAGAATGTCTCTGCATTGCCGTGACTGAAGGAAAGAAAAAAAGGCAGTCTTCCGGCATACAGCATCTTTTGACCAATTTAAACGGTAAGTAAATATCACAATCATTCTTTTATTCATTAAAAAGACTTTCACAGCATCTGATTGTCCTCAGTACCTTCCAGTGGGGGCCTGTGCATGTATATAATTTCTGTAAAGATGGAAGTAATATGGATCACATTGTGTTGGTCAAGATAGTTAATAAAAGACTGACTGCTTCTAAGACTACTAAAGCCTGATGTAGATCCTGGTGCTGGCAATGTTCCAGTCAAGGAAATTGCTGCCTTTGCGGCTGAAATGCACTATCTCAATTTACAACGATAGTGTTACATTCTCACGGAAGGAAGCTCATTTAACGTCTTCCCCTGCACTCTGTATGTTGGACACTGATACTTAAGATGGATTGTTGCTAAGGATAATCAGTTTTTGTATCTCCATCCCACTTTCAAAAAGGCCCCAGTGCTTTGAGTGGTTCAGAGTCCTTTACCATTCCCCCTCCTGCTTGCCTTGCAGTCATGAATACAGATAGTAACTTACTGCATAACTTCTGACATCTCATCCTCCTGTGTGGTCAGCTTCCACAAGGACAATTGGACCAAAGGCTCTCTGACATTATAAAGCTAAAGCAAGATGTTGTCTGGCATGAGGGCAAATCTGTTACCTAGCAAGCTGACATCCTAAAGCTAAAGCAAGATGTTGTCTGAAAGGAGGGCCACTCTGTTGCCTAGCAAGAAGCAGGATACATTTATCTTGGGAATGAAATGAGTAGCAGGGTAGACAGGATGCTCAAATGAGAACTAACCTTGTAAGATTAAAGAAATTAGGGTAATTTTTTGAGACTTATAAATTTGTAGGAAGGTAAGTTTGAGCATTAGAGTCTCAACTTCTCTATTGCTGAACTGGTAGGAATTGCCTAAAATGATAATGGTGAACATGCTATTCAAAGCTTTTATAATTCCCATTAACTGTAGCATAACCCTTCCTCGCTCAACTGATCAGCTGGCTTAATTGCTACTGGTGTACCATATCCTTAAGCAAATGAAGTGAGATGGGGACGCTGCCACTTGGCTTGCGAAAAGATCTCTTTATCTATATCCTAATGTACATGCTACAGTTGTTTAGAGAGTGATCCCAAATGAGGCATGGGATTCAGAGCAGTATGGGAGGTTAAAAACACAAATTTAGATTTGATTTTCTAACGTGCTGTCGATTTTCACAATTATACAGACTCCAGAGATTTAATCTGTTTCCCCTTTATAAAAATTACGATTTTTTGTACTTCTTATAGTAAATGTGCTAACAGTGGACTTTTCCTTCTGCAGATTATACTGAATGACCAGCAGTGGCAGTGTTTCACAACAGAATGTCTCTGCATTGCCGAGACTGAAAGAAAGAAAAAAAGGCAGTCTTCCGGCATACAGCATCTTTTGACCAATTTAAACGGTAAGTAAATATCACAATCATTCTTTTATTCAGTAAAAAGACTTTCACAGCATCTGATTGTCCTCAGTACCTTCCAGTGGGGGCCTGTGCATGTATATAATTTCTGTAAAGATGGAAGTAATATGGATCACATTGTGTTGGTCAAGATAGTTAATAAAAGACTGACTGCTTCTAAGGCTACTAAAGCCTGATTTAGATCCTGGTGCTGGCAATGTTCCAGTCAAGGAAATTGCTGCCTTTGCGGCTGAAATGCACTATCTCAATTTACAACGATAGTGTTACATTCTCACGGAAGGAAGCTCATTTAACGTCTTCCCCTGCACTCTGTATGTTGGACACTGATACTTAAGATGGATTGTTGCTAAGGATAATCAGTTTTTGTATCTCCATCCCACTTTCAAAAAGGCCCCAGTGCTTTGAGTGGTTCAGAGTCCTTTACCATTCCCCCTCCTGCTTGCCTTGCAGTCATGAATACAGATAGTAACTTACTGCATAACTTCTGACATCTCATCCTCCTGTGTGGTCAGCTTCCACAAGGACAATTGGACCAAAGGCTCTCTGACATTATAAAGCTAAAGCAAGATGTTGTCTGGCATGAGGGCAAATCTGTTGCCTAGCAAGCTGACATCCTAAAGCTAAAGCAAGATGTTGTCTGAAAGGAGGGCCACTCTGTTGCCTAGCAAGAAGCAGGATACATTTATCTTGGGAATGAAATGAGTAGCAGGGTAGACAGGATGCTCAAATGAGAACTAACCTTGTAAGATTAAAGAAATTAGGGTAATTTTTTGAGACTTATAAATTTGTAGGAAGGTAAGTTTGAGCATTAGAGTCTCAACTTCACTATTGCTGAACTGGTAGGAATTGCCTAAAATGATAATGGTGAACATGCTATTCATAGCTTTTATAATTCCCATTAACTGTAGCATAACCCTTCCTCGCTCAACTGATCAGCTGGCTTAATTGCTACTGGTGTACCATATCCGTAAGCAAATGAAGTGAGATGGGTATGCTGCCACTTGGCTTGCAAAAAGATCTCTTCATCTATATCCTAATGTACATGCTACAGTTGTTTAGAGAGTGATCCCAAATGAGGCATGGGATTCAGAGCAGTATGGGAGGTTAAAAACACAAATTCAGATTTGATTTTCTAACGTGCTGTCGATTTTCACAATTATACAGACTCCAGAGATTTAATCTGTTTCCCCTTTATAAAAATTACGATTTTTTGTACTTCTTATAGTAAATGTGCTAACAGTGGACTTTTCCTTCTGCAGATTATACTGAATGACCAGCAGTGGCAGTGTTTCACAACATAATGTCTCTGCATTGCCGAGACTGAAAGAAAGAAAAAAAGGCAGTCTTCCGGCATACAGCATCTTTTGACCAATTTAAACGGTAAGTAAATCTCACAATCATGTTTTTTATTCAGTAAAAAGACTTTCACAGCATCTGATTGTCCTCAGTACCTTCCAGTGGGGGCCTGTGCATGTATATAATTTCTGTAAAGATGGAAGTAATATGGATCACATTGTGTTGGTCAAGATAGTTAACAAAAGACTGACTGCTTCTAAGGCTACTAAAGCCTGATTTAGATCCTGGTGCTGGCAATGTTCCAGTCAAGGAAATTGCTGCCTTTGCGGCTGAAATGCACTATCTCAATTTACAACGATAGTCTTACATTCTCACGGAAGGAAGCTCATTTAACGTCTTCCCCTGCACTCTGTATGTTGGACACTGATACTTAAGATGGATTGTTGCTAAGGATAATCAGTTTTTGTATCTCCATCCCACTTTCAAAAAGGCCCCAGTGCTTTGAGTGGTTCAGAGTCCTTTACCATTCCCCCTCCTGCTTGCCTTGCAGTCATGAATACAGATAGTAACTTACTGCATAACTTCTGACATCTCATCCTCCTGTGTGGTCAGCTTCCACAAGGACAATTGGACCAAAGGCTCTCTGACATTATAAAGCTAAAGCAAGATGTTGTCTGGCATGAGGGCAAATCTGTTACCTAGCAAGCTGACATCCTAAAGCTAAAGCAAGATGTTGTCTGAAAGGAGGGCCACTCTGTTGCCTAGCAAGAAGCAGGATACATTTATCTTGGGAATGAAATGAGTAGCAGGGTAGACAGGATGCTCAAATGAGAACTAACCTTGTAAGATTAAAGAAATTAGGGTAATTTTTTGAGACTTATAAATTTGTAGGAAGGTAAGTTTGAGCATTAGAGTCTCAACTTCTCTATTGCTGAACTGGTAGGAATTGCCTAAAATGATAATGGTGAACATGCTATTCATAGCTTTTATAATTCCCATTAACTGTAGCATAACCCTTCCTCGCTCAACTGATCAGCTGGCTTAATTGCTACTGGTGTACCATATCCGTAAGCAAATGAAGTGAGATGGGTATGCTGCCACTTGGCTTGCAAAAAGATCTCTTCATCTATATCCTAATGTACATGCTACAGTTGTTTAGAGAGTGATCCCAAATGAGGCATGGGATTCAGAGAAGTATGGGAGGTTAAAAACACAAATTAAGATTTGATTTTCTAACGTGCTGTTGATTTTCACAATTATACAGACTCCAGAGAATTAATCTGTTTCCCCTTTATAAAAATTACGATTTTTTGTACTTCTTATAGTAAATGTGCTAACAGTGGACTTTTCCATCTGCAGATTATACTGAATGACCAGCAGTGGCAGTGTTTCACAACAGAATGTCTCTGCATTGCCGAGACTGAAGGAAAGAAAAAAAGGCAGTCTTCCGGCATACAGCATCTTTTGACCAATTTAAACGGTAAGTAAATATCACAATCATTCTTTTATTCATTAAAAAGACTTTCACAGCATCTGATTGTCCTCAGTACCTTCCAGTGGGGGCCTGTGCATGTATATAATTTCTGTAAAGATGGAAGTAATATGGATCACATTGTGTTGGTCAAGATAGTTAATAAAAGACTGACTGCTTCTAAGACTACTAAAGCCTGATTTAGATCCTGGTGCTGGCAATGTTCCAGTCAAGGAAATTGCTGCCTTTGCGGCTGAAATGCACTATCTCAATTTACAACGATAGTGTTACATTCTCACGGAAGGAAGCTCATTTAACGTCTTCCCCTGCACTCTGTATGTTGGACACTGATACTTAAGATGGATTGTTGCTAAGGATAATCAGTTTTTGTATCTCCATCCCACTTTCAAAAAGGCCCCAGTGCTTTGAGTGGTTCAGAGTCCTTTACCATTCCCCCTCCTGCTTGCCTTGCAGTCATGAATACAGATAGTAACTTACTGCATAACTTCTGACATCTCATCCTCCTGTGTGGTCAGCTTCCACAAGGACAATTGGACCAAAGGCTCTCTGACATTATAAAGCTAAAGCAAGATGTTGTCTGGCATGAGGGCAAATCTGTTGCCTAGCAAGCTGACATCCTAAAGCTAAAGCAAGATGTTGTCTGAAAGGAGGGCCACTCTGTTGCCTAGCAAGAAGCAGGATACATTTATCTTGGGAATGAAATGAGTAGCAGGGTAGACAGGATGCTCAAATGAGAACTAACCTTGTAAGATTAAAGAAATTAGGGTAATTTTTTGAGACTTATAAATTTGTAGGAAGGTAAGTTTGAGCATTAGAGTCTCAACTTCTCTATTGCTGAACTGGTAGGAATTGCCTAAAATGATAATGGTGAACATGCTATTCATAGCTTTTATAATTCCCATTAACTGTAGCATAACCATTCCTCGCTCAACTGATCAGCTGGCTTAATTGCTACTGGTGTACCATATCCTTAAGCAAATGAAGTGAGATGGGGACGCTGCCACTTGGCTTGCGAAAAGATCTCTTTATCTATATCCTAATGTACATGCTACAGTTGTTTAGAGAGTGATCCCAAATGAGGCATGGGATTCAGAGCAGTATGGGAGGTTAAAAACACAAATTTAGATTTGATTTTCTAACGTGCTGTCGATTTTCACAATTATACAGACTCCAGAGATTTAATCTGTTTCCCCTTTATAAAAATTACGATTTTTTGTACTTCTTATAGTAAATGTGCTAACAGTGGACTTTTCCTTCTGCAGATTATACTGAATGACCAGCAGTGGCAGTGTTTCACAACAGAATGTCTCTGCATTGCCGAGACTGAAAGAAAGAAAAAAAGGCAGTCTTCCGGCATACAGCATCTTTTGACCAATTTAAACGGTAAGTAAATATCACAATCATTCTTTTATTCAGTAAAAAGACTTTCACAGCATCTGATTGTCCTCAGTACCTTCCAGTGGGGGCCTGTGCATGTATATAATTTCTGTAAAGATGGAAGTAATATGGATCACATTGTGTTGGTCAAGATAGTTAATAAAAGACTGACTGCTTCTAAGGCTAATAAAGCCTGATTTAGATCCTGGTGCTGGCAATGTTCCAGTCAAGGAAATTGCTGCCTTTGCGGCTGAAATGCACTATCTCAATTTACAACGATAGTGTTACATTCTCACGGAAGGAAGCTCATTTAACGTCTTCCCCTGCACTCTGTATGTTGGACACTGATACTTAAGATGGATTGTTGCTAAGGATAATCAGTTTTTGTATCTCCATCCCACTTTCAAAAAGGCCCCAGTGCTTTGAGTGGTTCAGAGTCCTTTACCATTCCCCCTCCTGCTTGCCTTGCAGTCATGAATACAGATAGTAACTTACTGCATAACTTCTGACATCTCATCCTCCTGTGTGGTCAGCTTCCACAAGGACAATTGGACCAAAGGCTCTCTGACATTATAAAGCTAAAGCAAGATGTTGTCTGGCATGAGGGCAAATCTGTTGCCTAGCAAGCTGACATCCTAAAGCTAAAGCAAGATGTTGTCTGAAAGGAGGGCCACTCTGTTGCCTAGCAAGAAGCAGGATACATTTATCTTGGGAATGAAATGAGTAGCAGGGTAGACAGGATGCTCAAATGAGAACTAACCTTGTAAGATTAAAGAAATTAGGGTAATTTTTTGAGACTTATAAATTTGTAGGAAGGTAAGTTTGAGCATTAGAGTCTCAACTTCACTATTGCTGAACTGGTAGGAATTGCCTAAAATGATAATGGTGAACATGCTATTCATAGCTTTTATAATTCCCATTAACTGTAGCATAACCCTTCCTCGCTCAACTGATCAGCTGGCTTAATTGCTACTGGTGTACCATATCCGTAAGCAAATGAAGTGAGATGGGTATGCTGCCACTTGGCTTGCAAAAAGATCTCTTCATCTATATCCTAATGTACATGCTACAGTTGTTTAGAGAGTGATCCCAAATGAGGCATGGGATTCAGAGCAGTATGGGAGGTTAAAAACACAAATTCAGATTTGATTTTCTAACGTGCTGTCGATTTTCACAATTATACAGACTCCAGAGATTTAATCTGTTTCCCCTTTATAAAAATTACGATTTTTTGTACTTCTTATAGTAAATGTGCTAACAGTGGACTTTTCCTTCTGCAGATTATACTGAATGACCAGCAGTGGCAGTGTTTCACAACATAATGTCTCTGCATTGCCGAGACTGAAAGAAAGAAAAAAAGGCAGTCTTCCGGCATACAGCATCTTTTGACCAATTTAAACGGTAAGTAAATCTCACAATCATTTTTTTATTCAGTAAAAAGACTTTCACAGCATCTGATTGTCCTCAGTACCTTCCAGTGGGGGCCTGTGCATGTATATAATTTCTGTAAAGATGGAAGTAATATGGATCACATTGTGTTGGTCAAGATAGTTAACAAAAGACTGACTGCTTCTAAGGCTACTAAAGCCTGATTTAGATCCTGGTGCTGGCAATGTTCCAGTCAAGGAAATTGCTGCCTTTGCGGCTGAAATGCACTATCTCAATTTACAACGATAGTCTTACATTCTCACGGAAGGAAGCTCATTTAACGTCTTCCCCTGCACTCTGTATGTTGGACACTGATACTTAAGATGGATTGTTGCTAAGGATAATCAGTTTTTGTATCTCCATCCCACTTTCAAAAAGGCCCCAGTGCTTTGAGTGGTTCAGAGTCCTTTACCATTCCCCCTCCTGCTTGCCTTGCAGTCATGAATACAGATAGTAACTTACTGCATAACTTCTGACATCTCATCCTCCTGTGTGGTCAGCTTCCACAAGGACAATTGGACCAAAGGCTCTCTGACATTATAAAGCTAAAGCAAGATATTGTCTGGCATGAGGGCAAATCTGTTACCTAGCAAGCTGACGTCATAAAGCTAAAGCAAGATGTTGTCTGAAAGGAGGGCCACTCTGTTGCCTAGCAAGAAGCAGGATACATTTATCTTGGGAATGAAATGAGTAGCAGGGTAGACAGGATGCTCAAATGAGAACTAACCTTGTAAGATTAAAGAAATTAGGGTAATTTTTTGAGACTTATAAATTTGTAGGAAGGTAAGTTTGAGCATTAGAGTCTCAACTTCACTATTGCTGAACTGGTAGGAATTGCCTAAAATGATAATGGTGAACATGC
This sequence comes from Lissotriton vulgaris, assembly GCF_964263255.1. NCBI lineage: Eukaryota > Metazoa > Chordata > Amphibia > Caudata > Salamandridae > Lissotriton > Lissotriton vulgaris. The sequence continues at coordinate 1,084,029,428 of NC_141694.1, read as the reverse complement.
TATTCATAGCTTTTATAATTGCCATTAACTGTAGCATAACCCTTCCTCGCTCAACTGATCAGCTGGCTTAATTGCTACTGGTGTACCATATCCGTAAGCAAATGAAGTGAGATGGGTATGCTGCCACTTGGCTTGCAAAAAGATCTCTTCATCTATATCTTAATGTACATGCTACAGTTGTTTAGAGAGTGATCCCAAATGAGGCATGGGATTCAGAGAAGTATGGGAGGTTAAAAACACAAATTAAGATTTGATTTTCTAACGTGCTGTTGATTTTCACAATTATACAGACTCCAGAGAATTAATCTGTTTCCCCTTTATAAAAATTACGATTTTTTGTACTTCTTATAGTAAATGTGCTAACAGTCGACTTTTCCTTCTGCAGATTATACTGAATGACCAGCAGTGGCAGTGTTTCACAACAGAATGTCTCTGCATTGCCGAGACTGAAGGAAAGAAAAAAAGGCAGTCTTCCGGCATACAGCATCTTTTGACCAATTTAAACGGTAAGTAAATCTCACAATCATTCTTTTATTCAGTAAAAAGACTTTCACAGCATCTGATTGTCCTCCGTACCTTCCAGTGGGGGCCTGTGCATGTATGTAATTTCTGTAAAGATGGAAGTAATATGGATCACATTGTGTTGGTCAAGATAGTTAATAAAAGACTGAATGCTTCTAAGGCTACTAAAGCCTGATTTAGATCCTGGTGCTGGCAATGTTCCAGTCAAGGAAATTGCTGCCTTTGCGGCTGAAATGCACTATCTCAATTTACAACGATAGTGTTACATTCTCACGGAAGGAAGCTCATTTAACGTCTTCCCCTGCACTCTGTATGTTGGACACTGATACTTAAGATGGATTGTTGCTAAGGATAATCAGTTTTTGTATCTCCATCCCACTTTCAAAAAGGCCCCAGTGCTTTGAGTGGTTCAGAGTCCTTTACCATTCCCCCTCCTGCTTGCCTTGCAGTCATGAATACAGATAGTAACTTACTGCATAACTTCTGACATCTCATCCTCCTGTGTGGTCAGCTTCCACAAGGACAATTGGACCAGAGGCGCTCTGACATTATAAAGCTAAAGCAAGATGTTGTCTGGCATGAGGGCAAATCTGTTACCTAGCAAGCTGACGTCATAAAGCTAAAGCAAGATGTTGTCTGAAAGGAGGGCCACTCTGTTGCCTAGCAAGAAGCAGGATACATTTATCTTGGTAATGAAATGAGTAGCAGGGTAGACAGGATGCTCAAATGAGAACTAACCTTGTAAGATTAAAGAAATTAGGGTAATTTTTTGAGACTTATAAATTTGTAGGAAGGTAAGTTTGAGCATTAGAGTCTCAACTTCACTATTGCTGAACTGGTAGGAATTGCCTAAAATGATAATGGTGAACATGCTATTCAAAGCTTTTATAATTCCCATTAACTGTAGCATAACCCTTCCTCACTCAACTGATCAGCTGGCTTAATTGCTACTGGTGTACCATATACTTAAGCAAATGAAGTGAGATGGGGACGCTGCCACTTGGCTTGCGAAAAGATCTCTTTATCTATATCCTAATGTACATGCTACAGTTGTTTAGAGAGTGATCCCAAATGAGGCATGGGATTCAGAGCAGTATGGGAGGTTAAAAACACAAATTTAGATTTGATTTTCTAACATGCTGTCGATTTTCACAATTATACAGACTCCAGAGATTTAATCTGTTTCCCCTTTATAAAAATTACGATTTTTTGTACTTCTTATAGTAAATGTGCTAACAGTGGACTTTTCCTTCTACAGATTATACTGAATGACCAGCAGTGGCAGTGTTTCACAACAGAATGTCTCTGCATTGCCGAGACTGAAAGAAAGAAAAAAAGGCAGTCTTCCGGCATACAGCATCTTTTGACCAATTTAAACGGTAAGTAAATATCACAATCATTCTTTTATTCAGTAAAAAGACTTTCACAGCATCTGATTGTCCTCAGTACCTTCCAGTGGGGGCCTGTGCATGTATATAATTTCTGTAAAGATGGAAGTAATATGGATCACATTGTGTTGGTCAAGATAGTTAATAAAAGACTGACTGCTTCTAAGGCTACTAAAGCCTGATTTAGATCCTGGTGCTGGCAATGTTCCAGTCAAGGAAATTGCTGCCTTTGCGGCTGAAATGCACTATCTCAATTTACAACGATAGTGTTACATTCTCACGGAAGGAAGCTCATTTAACGTCTTCCCCTGCACTCTGTATGTTGGACACTGATACTTAAGATGGATTGTTGCTAAGGATAATCAGTTTTTGTATCTCCATCCCAATTTCAAAAAGGCCCCAGTGCTTTGAGTGGTTCAGAGTCCTTTACCATTCCCCCTCCTGCTTGCCTTGCAGTCATGAATACAGATAGTAACTTACTGCATAACTTCTGACATCTCATCCTCCTGTGTGGTCAGCTTCCACAAGGACAATTGGACCAAAGGCTCTCTGACATTATAAAGCTAAAGCAAGATGTTGTCTGGCATGAGGGCAAATCTGTTACCTAGCAAGCTGACGTCATAAAGCTAAAGCACGATGTTGTCTGAAAGGAGGGCCACTCTGTTGCCTAGCAAGAAGCAGGATACATTTATCTTGGGAATGAAATGAGTAGCAGGGTAGACAGGATGCTCAAGTGAGAACTAACCTTGTAAGATTAAAGAAATTAGGGTAATTTTTTGAGACTTATAAATTTGTAGGAAGGTAAGTTTGAGCATTAGAGTCTCAACTTCACTATTGCTGAACTGGTAGGAATTGCCTAAAATGATAATGGTGAACATGCTATTCATAGCTTTTATAATTCCCATTAACTGTAGCATAACCCTTCCTCGCTCAACTGATCAGCTGGCTTAATTGCTACTGGTGTACCATATCCGTAAGCAAATGAAGTGAGATGGGTATGCTGCCACTTGGCTTGCAAAAAGATCTCTTCATCTATATCCTAATGTACATGCTACAGTTGTTTAGAGAGTGATCCCAAATGAGGCATGGGATTCAGAGAAGTATGGGAGGTTAAAAACACAAATTAAGATTTGATTTTCTAACGTGCTGTTGATTTTCACAATTATACAGACTCCAGAGAATTAATCTGTTTCCCCTTTATAAAAATTACGATTTTTTGTACTTCTTATAGTAAATGTGCTAACAGTGGACTTTTCCATCTGCAGATTATACTGAATGACCAGCAGTGGCAGTGTTTCACAACAGAATGTCTCTGCATTGCCGAGACTGAAGGAAAGAAAAAAAGGCAGTCTTCCGGCATACAGCATCTTTTGACCAATTTAAACGGTAAGTAAATCTCACAATCATTCTTTTATTCATTAAAAAGACTTTCACAGCATCTGATTGTCCTCAGTACCTTCCAGTGGGGGCCTGTGCATGTATATAATTTCTGTAAAGATGGAAGTAATATGGATCACATTGTGTTGGTCAAGATAGTTAATAAAAGACTGACTGCTTCTAAGACTACTAAAGCCTGATTTAGATCCTGGTGCTGGCAATGTTCCAGTCAAGGAAATTGCTGCCTTTGCGGCTGGAATGCACTATCTCAATTTACAACGATAGTGTTACATTCTCACAGAAGGAAGCTCATTTAACGTCTTCCCCTGCACTCTGTATGTTGGACACTGATACTTAAGATGGATTGTTCGTAAGGATAATCAGTTTTTGTATCTCCATCCCACTTTCAAAAAGGCCCCAGTGCTTTGAGTGGTTCAGAGTCCTTTACCATTCCCCCTCCTGCTTGCCTTGCAGTCATGAATACAGATAGTAACTTACTACATAACTTCTGACATCTCATCCTCCTGTGTGGTCAGCTTCCACAAGGACAATTGGACCAAAGGCTCTCTGACATTATAAAGCTAAAGCAAGATGTTGTCTGGCATGAGGGCAAATCTGTTACCTAGCAAGCTGACGTCATAAAGCTAAAGCAAGATGTCTGAAAGGAGGGCCACTCTGTTGCCTAGCAAGAAGCAGGATACATTTATCTTGGGAATGAAATGAGTAGCAGGGTAGACAGGATGCTCAAATGAGAACTAACCTTGTAAGATTAAAGAAATTAGGGTAATTTTTTGAGACTTATAAATTTGTAGGAAGGTAAGTTTAAGCATTAGAGTCTCAACTTCACTATTGCTGAACTGGTAGGAATTGCCTAAAATGATAATGGTGAACATGCTATTCAAAGCTTTTATAATTCCCATTAACTGTAGCATAACCCTTCCTCGCTCAACTGATCAGCTGGCTTAATTGCTACTGGTGTACCATATCCTTAAGCAAATGAAGTGAGATGGGGAGGCTGCCACTTGGCTTGCGAAAAGATCTCTTTATCTATATCCTAATGTACATGCTACAGTTGTTTAGAGAGTGATCCCAAATGAGGCATGGGATTCAGAGCAGTATGGGAGGTTAAAAACACAAATTTAGATTTGATTTTCTAACGTGCTGTCGATTTTCACAATTATGCAGACTCCAGAGATTTAATCTGTTTCCCCTTTATAAAAATTACGATTTTTTGTACTTCTTATAGTAAATGTGCTAACAGTGGACTTTTCCTTCTGCAGATTATACTGAATGACCAGCAGTGGCAGTGTTTCACAACAGAATGTCTCTGCATTGCCGAGACTGAAAGAAAGAAAAAAAGGCAGTCTTCCGGCATACAGCATCTTTTGACCAATTTAAACGGTAAGTAAATATCACAATCATTCTTTTATTCAGTAAAAAGACTTTCACAGCATCTGATTGTCCTCAGTACCTTCCAGTGGGGGCCTGTGCATGTATATAATTTCTGTAAAGATGGAAGTAATATGGATCACATTGTGTTGGTCAAGATAGTTAATAAAAGACTGACTGCTTCTAAGGCTACTAAAGCCTGATTTAGATCCTGGTGCTGGCAATGTTCCAGTCAAGGAAATTGCTGCCTTTGCGGCTGAAATGCACTATCTCAATTTACAACGTTAGTGTTACATTCTCACGGAAGGAAGCTCATTTAACGTCTTCCCCTGCACTCTGTATGTTGGACACTGATACTTAAGATGGATTGTTGCTAAGGATAATCAGTTTTTGTATCTCCATCCCACTTTCAAAAAGGCCCCAGTGCTTTGAGTGGTTCAGAGTCCTTTACCATTCCCCCTCCTGCTTGCCTTGCAGTCATGAATACAGATAGTAACTTACTGCATAACTTCTGACATCTCATCCTCCTGTGTGGTCAGCTTCCACAAGGACAATTGGACCAAAGGCTCTCTGACATTATAAAGCTAAAGCAAGATGTTGTCTGGCATGAGGGCAAATCTGTTACCTAGCAAGCTGACATCCTAAAGCTAAAGCAAGATGTTGTCTGAAAGGAGGGCCACTCTGTTGCCTAGCAAGAAGCAGGATGCATTTATCTTGGGAATGAAATGAGTAGCAGGGTAGACAGGATGCTCAAATGAGAACTAACCTTGTAAGATTAAAGAAATTAGGGTAATTTTTTGAGACTTATAAATTTGTAGGAAGGTAAGTTTGAGCATTAGAGTCTCAACTTCTCTATTGCTGAACTGGTAGGAATTGCCTAAAATGATAATGGTGAACATGCTATTCATAGCTTTTATAATTCCCATTAACTGTAGCATAACCATTCCTCGCTCAACTGATCAGCTGGCTTAATTGCTACTGGTGTACCATATCCTTAAGCAAATGAAGTGAGATGGGGACGCTGCCACTTGGCTTGCGAAAAGATCTCTTTATCTATATCCTAATGTACATGCTACAGTTGTTTAGAGAGTGATCCCAAATGAGGCATGGGATTCAGAGCAGTATGGGAGGTTAAAAACACAAATTTAGATTTGATTTTCTAACGTGCTGTCGATTTTCACAATTATACAGACTCCAGAGATTTAATCTGTTTCCCCTTTATAAAAATTACGATTTTTTGTACTTCTTATAGTAAATGTGCTAACAGTGGACTTTTCCTTCTGCAGATTATACTGAATGACCAGCAGTGGCAGTGTTTCACAACAGAATGTCTCTGCATTGCCGAGACTGAAAGAAAGAAAAAAAGGCAGTCTTCCGGCATACAGCATCTTTTGACCAATTTAAACGGTAAGTAAATATCACAATCATTCTTTTATTCAGTAAAAAGACTTTCACAGCATCTGATTGTCCTCAGGCCCCTTCCAGTGGGGGCCTGTGCATGTATATAATTTCTGTAAAGATGGAAGTAATATGGATCACATTGTGTTGGTCAAGATAGTTAATAAAAGACTGACTGCTTCTAAGGCTACTAAAGCCTGATTTAGATCCTGGTGCTGGCAATGTTCCAGTCAAGGAAATTGCTGCCTTTGCGGCTGAAATGCACTATCTCAATTTACAACGATAGTGTTACATTCTCACGGAAGGAAGCTCATTTAACGTCTTCCCCTGCACTCTGTATGTTGGACACTGATACTTAAGATGGATTGTTGCTAAGGATAATCAGTTTTTGTATCTCCATCCCACTTTCAAAAAGGCCCCAGTGCTTTGAGTGGTTCAGAGTCCTTTACCATTCCCCCTCCTGCTTGCCTTGCAGTCATGAATACAGATAGTAACTTACTGCATAACTTCTGACATCTCATCCTCCTGTGTGGTCAGCTTCCACAAGGACAATTGGACCAAAGGCTCTCTGACATTATAAAGCTAAAGCAAGATGTTGTCTGGCATGAGGGCAAATCTGTTGCCTAGCAAGCTGACATCCTAAAGCTAAAGCAAGATGTTGTCTGAAAGGAGGGCCACTCTGTTGCCTAGCAAGAAGCAGGATACATTTATCTTGGGAATGAAATGAGTAGCAGGGTAGACAGGATGCTCAAATGAGAACTAACCTTGTAAGATTAAAGAAATTAGGGTAATTTTTTGAGACTTATAAATTTGTAGGAAGGTAAGTTTGAGCATTAGAGTCTCAACTTCACTATTGCTGAACTGGTAGGAATTGCCTAAAATGATAATGGTGAACATGCTATTCATAGCTTTTATAATTCCCATTAACTGTAGCATAACCCTTCCTCGCTCAACTGATCAGCTGGCTTAATTGCTACTGGTGTACCATATCCGTAAGCAAATGAAGTGAGATGGGTATGCTGCCACTTGGCTTGCAAAAAGATCTCTTCATCTATATCCTAATGTACATGCTACAGTTGTTTAGAGAGTGATCCCAAATGAGGCATGGGATTCAGAGCAGTATGGGAGGTTAAAAACACAAATTCAGATTTGATTTTCTAACGTGTTGTCGATTTTCACAATTATACAGACTCCAGAGATTTAATCTGTTTCCCCTTTATAAAAATTACGATTTTTTGTACTTCTTATAGTAAATGTGCTAACAGTGGACTTTTCCTTCTGCAGATTATACTGAATGACCAGCAGTGGCAGTGTTTCACAACATAATGTCTCTGCATTGCCGAGACTGAAAGAAAGAAAAAAAGGCAGTCTTCCGGCATACAGCATCTTTTGACCAATTTAAACGGTAAGTAAATCTCACAATCATTTTTTTATTCAGTAAAAAGACTTTCACAGCATCTGATTGTCCTCAGTACCTTCCAGTGGGGGCCTGTGCATGTATATAATTTCTGTAAAGATGGAAGTAATATGGATCACATTGTGTTGGTCAAGATAGTTAACAAAAGACTGACTGCTTCTAAGGCTACTAAAGCCTGATTTAGATCCTGGTGCTGGCAATGTTCCAGTCAAGGAAATTGCTGCCTTTGCGGCTGAAATGCACTATCTCAATTTACAACGATAGTCTTACATTCTCACGGAAGGAAGCTCATTTAACGTCTTCCCCTGCACTCTGTATGTTGGACACTGATACTTAAGATGGATTGTTGCTAAGGATAATCAGTTTTTGTATCTCCATCCCACTTTCAAAAAGGCCCCAGTGCTTTGAGTGGTTCAGAGTCCTTTACCATTCCCCCTCCTGCTTGCCTTGCAGTCATGAATACAGATAGTAACTTACTGCATAACTTCTGACATCTCATCCTCCTGTGTGGTCAGCTTCCACAAGGACAATTGGACCAAAGGCTCTCTGACATTATAAAGCTAAAGCAAGATATTGTCTGGCATGAGGGCAAATCTGTTACCTAGCAAGCTGACGTCATAAAGCTAAAGCAAGATGTTGTCTGAAAGGAGGGCCACTCTGTTGCCTAGCAAGAAGCAGGATACATTTATCTTGGGAATGAAATGAGTAGCAGGGTAGACAGGATGCTCAAATGAGAACTAACCTTGTAAGATTAAAGAAATTAGGGTCATTTTTTGAGACTTATAAATTTGTAGGAAGGTAAGTTTGAGCATTAGAGTCTCAACTTCACTATTGCTGAACTGGTAGGAATTGCCTAAAATGATAATGGTGAACATGCTATTCATAGCTTTTATAATTGCCATTAACTGTAGCATAACCCTTCCTCGCTCAACTGATCAGCTGGCTTAATTGCTACTGGTGTACCATATCCGTAAGCAAATGAAGTGAGATGGGTATGCTGCCACTTGGCTTGCAAAAAGATCTCTTCATCTATATCTTAATGTACATGCTACAGTTGTTTAGAGAGTGATCCCAAATGAGGCATGGGATTCAGAGAAGTATGGGAGGTTAAAAACACAAATTAAGATTTGATTTTCTAACGTGCTGTTGATTTTCACAATTATACAGACTCCAGAGAATTAATCTGTTTCCCCTTTATAAAAATTACGATTTTTTGTACTTCTTATAGTAAATGTGCTAACAGTCGACTTTTCCTTCTGCAGATTATACTGAATGACCAGCAGTGGCAGTGTTTCACAACAGAATGTCTCTGCATTGCCGAGACTGAAGGAAAGAAAAAAAGGCAGTCTTCCGGCATACAGCATCTTTTGACCAATTTAAACGGTAAGTAAATCTCACAATCATTCTTTTATTCAGTAAAAAGACTTTCACAGCATCTGATTGTCCTCCGTACCTTCCAGTGGGGGCCTGTGCATGTATGTAATTTCTGTAAAGATGGAAGTAATATGGATCACATTGTGTTGGTCAAGATAGTTAATAAAAGACTGAATGCTTCTAAGGCTACTAAAGCCTGATTTAGATCCTGGTGCTGGCAATGTTCCAGTCAAGGAAATTGCTGCCTTTGCGGCTGGAATGCACTATCTCAATTTACAACGATAGTGTTACATTCTCACGGAAGGAAGCTCATTTAACGTCTTCCCCTGCACTCTGTATGTTGGACACTGATACTTAAGATGGATTGTTGCTAAGGATAATCAGTTTTTGTATCTCCATCCCACTTTCAAAAAGGCCCCAGTGCTTTGAGTGGTTCAGAGTCCTTTACCATTCCCCCTCCTGCTTGCCTTGCAGTCATGAATACAGATAGTAACTTACTGCATAACTTCTGACATCTCATCCTCCTGTGTGGTCAGCTTCCACAAGGACAATTGGACCAAAGGCTCTCTGACATTATAAAGCTAAAGCAAGATGTTGTCTGGCATGAGGGCAAATCTGTTACCTAGCAAGCTGACATCCTAAAGCTAAAGCAAGATGTTGTCTGAAAGGAGGGCCACTCTGTTGCCTAGCAAGAAGCAGGATGCATTTATCTTGGGAATGAAATGAGTAGCAGGGTAGACAGGATGCTCAAATGAGAACTAACCTTGTAAGATTAAAGAAATTAGGGTAATTTTTTGAGACTTATAAATTTGTAGGAAGGTAAGTTTGAGCATTAGAGTCTCAACTTCTCTATTGCTGAACTGGTAGGAATTGCCTAAAATGATAATGGTGAACATGCTATTCATAGCTTTTATAATTCCCATTAACTGTAGCATAACCCTTCCTCGCTCAACTGATCAGCTGGCTTAATTGCTACTGGTGTACCATATCCGTAAGCAAATGAAGTGAGATGGGTATGCTGCCACTTGGCTTGCAAAAAGATCTCTTCATCTATATCCTAATGTACATGCTACAGTTGTTTAGAGAGTGATCCCAAATGAGGCATGGGATTCAGAGAAGTATGGGAGGTTAAAAACACAAATTAAGATTTGATTTTCTAACGTGCTGTTGATTTTCACAATTATACAGACTCCAGAGAATTAATCTGTTTCCCCTTTATAAAAATTACGATTTTTTGTACTTCTTATAGTAAATGTGCTAACAGTGGACTTTTCCATCTGCAGATTATACTGAATGACCAGCAGTGGCAGTGTTTCACAACAGAATGTCTCTGCATTGCCGAGACTGAAGGAAAGAAAAAAAGGCAGTCTTCCGGCATACAGCATCTTTTGACCAATTTAAACGGTAAGTAAATATCACAATCATTCTTTTATTCATTAAAAAGACTTTCACAGCATCTGATTGTCCTCAGTACCTTCCAGTGGGGGCCTGTGCATGTATATAATTTCTGTAAAGATGGAAGTAATATGGATCACATTGTGTTGGTCAAGATAGTTAATAAAAGACTGACTGCTTCTAAGACTACTAAAGCCTGATTTAGATCCTGGTGCTGGCAATGTTCCAGTCAAGGAAATTGCTGCCTTTGCGGCTGAAATGCACTAACTCAATTTACAACGATAGTGTTACATTCTCACGGAAGGAAGCTCATTTAACGTCTTCCCCTGCACTCTGTATGTTGGACACTGATACTTAAGATGGATTGTTGCTAAGGATAATCAGTTTTTGTATCTCCATCCCACTTTCAAAAAGGCCCCAGTGCTTTGAGTGGTTCAGAGTCCTTTACCATTCCCCCTCCTGCTTGCCTTGCAGTCATGAATACAGATAGTAACTTACTGCATAACTTCTGACATCTCATCCTCCTGTGTGGTCAGCTTCCACAAGGACAATTGGACCAAAGGCTCTCTGACATTATAAAGCTAAAGCAAGATGTTGTCTGGCATGAGGGCAAATCTGTTGCCTAGCAAGCTGACATCCTAAAGCTAAAGCAAGATGTTGTCTGAAAGGAGGGCCACTCTGTTGCCTAGCAAGAAGCAGGATACATTTATCTTGGGAATGAAATGAGTAGCAGGGTAGACAGGATGCTCAAATGAGAACTAACCTTGTAAGATTAAAGAAATTAGGGTAATTTTTTGAGACTTATACATTTGTAGGAAGGTAAGTTTGAGCATTAGAGTCTCAACTTCTCTATTGCTGAACTGGTAGGAATTGCCTAAAATGATAATGGTGAACATGCTATTCATAGCTTTTATAATTCCCATTAACTGTAGCATAACCATTCCTCGCTCAACTGATCAGCTGGCTTAATTGCTACTGGTGTACCATATCCTTAAGCAAATGAAGTGAGATGGGGACGCTGCCACTTGGCTTGCGAAAAGATCTCTTTATCTATATCCTAATGTACATGCTACAGTTGTTTAGAGAGTGATCCCAAATGAGGCATGGGATTCAGAGCAGTATGGGAGGTTAAAAACACAAATTTAGATTTGATTTTCTAACGTGCTGTCGATTTTCACAATTATACAGACTCCAGAGATTTAATCTGTTTCCCCTTTATAAAAATTACGATTTTTTGTACTTCTTATAGTAAATGTGCTAACAGTGGACTTTTCCTTCTGCAGATTATACTGAATGACCAGCAGTGGCAGTGTTTCACAACAGAATGTCTCTGCATTGCCGAGACTGAAAGAAAGAAAAAAAGGCAGTCTTCCGGCATACAGCATCTTTTGACCAATTTAAACGGTAAGTAAATATCACAATCATTCTTTTATTCAGTAAAAAGACTTTCACAGCATCTGATTGTCCTCAGGCCCCTTCCAGTGGGGGCCTGTGCATGTATATAATTTCTGTAAAGATGGAAGTAATATGGATCACATTGTGTTGGTCAAGATAGTTAATAAAAGACTGACTGCTTCTAAGGCTACTAAAGCCTGATTTAGATCCTGGTGCTGGCAATGTTCCAGTCAAGGAAATTGCTGCCTTTGCGGCTGAAATGCACTATCTCAATTTACAACGATAGTGTTACATTCTCACGGAAGGAAGCTCATTTAACGTCTTCCCCTGCACTCTGTATGTTGGACACTGATACTTAAGATGGATTGTTGCTAAGGATAATCAGTTTTTGTATCTCCATCCCACTTTCAAAAAGGCCCCAGTGCTTTGAGTGGTTCAGAGTCCTTTACCATTCCCCCTCCTGCTTGCCTTGCAGTCATGAATACAGATAGTAACTTACTGCATAACTTCTGACATCTCATCCTCCTGTGTGGTCAGCTTCCACAAGGACAATTGGACCAAAGGCTCTCTGACATTATAAAGCTAAAGCAAGATGTTGTCTGGCATGAGGGCAAATCTGTTGCCTAGCAAGCTGACATCCTAAAGCTAAAGCAAGATGTTGTCTGAAAGGAGGGCCACTCTGTTGCCTAGCAAGAAGCAGGATACATTTATCTTGGGAATGAAATGAGTAGCAGGGTAGACAGGATGCTCAAATGAGAACTAACCTTGTAAGATTAAAGAAATTAGGGTAATTTTTTGAGACTTATAAATTTGTAGGAAGGTAAGTTTGAGCATTAGAGTCTCAACTTCACTATTGCTGAACTGGTAGGAATTGCCTAAAATGATAATGGTGAACATGCTATTCATAGCTTTTATAATTCCCATTAACTGTAGCATAACCCTTCCTCGCTCAACTGATCAGCTGGCTTAATTGCTACTGGTGTACCATATCCGTAAGCAAATGAAGTGAGATGGGTATGCTGCCACTTGGCTTGCAAAAAGATCTCTTCATCTATATCCTAATGTACATGCTACAGTTGTTTAGAGAGTGATCCCAAATGAGGCATGGGATTCAGAGCAGTATGGGAGGTTAAAAACACAAATTCAGATTTGATTTTCTAACGTGTTGTCGATTTTCACAATTATACAGACTCCAGAGATTTAATCTGTTTCCCCTTTATAAAAATTACGATTTTTTGTACTTCTTATAGTAAATGTGCTAACAGTGGACTTTTCCTTCTGCAGATTATACTGAATGACCAGCAGTGGCAGTGTTTCACAACATAATGTCTCTGCATTGCCGAGACTGAAAGAAAGAAAAAAAGGCAGTCTTCCGGCATACAGCATCTTTTGACCAATTTAAACGGTAAGTAAATCTCACAATCATTTTTTTATTCAGTAAAAAGACTTTCACAGCATCTGATTGTCCTCAGTACCTTCCAGTGGGGGCCTGTGCATGTATATAATTTCTGTAAAGATGGAAGTAATATGGATCACATTGTGTTGGTCAAGATAGTTAACAAAAGACTGACTGCTTCTAAGGCTACTAAAGCCTGATTTAGATCCTGGTGCTGGCAATGTTCCAGTCAAGGAAATTGCTGCCTTTGCGGCTGAAATGCACTATCTCAATTTACAACGATAGTCTTACATTCTCACGGAAGGAAGCTCATTTAACGTCTTCCCCTGCACTCTGTATGTTGGACACTGATACTTAAGATGGATTGTTGCTAAGGATAATCAGTTTTTGTATCTCCATCCCACTTTCAAAAAGGCCCCAGTGCTTTGAGTGGTTCAGAGTCCTTTACCATTCCCCCTCCTGCTTGCCTTGCAGTCATGAATACAGATAGTAACTTACTGCATAACTTCTGACATCTCATCCTCCTGTGTGGTCAGCTTCCACAAGGACAATTGGACCAAAGGCTCTCTGACATTATAAAGCTAAAGCAAGATATTGTCTGGCATGAGGGCAAATCTGTTACCTAGCAAGCTGACGTCATAAAGCTAAAGCAAGATGTTGTCTGAAAGGAGGGCCACTCTGTTGCCTAGCAAGAAGCAGGATACATTTATCTTGGGAATGAAATGAGTAGCAGGGTAGACAGGATGCTCAAATGAGAACTAACCTTGTAAGATTAAAGAAATTAGGGTAATTTTTTGAGACTTATAAATTTGTAGGAAGGTAAGTTTGAGCATTAGAGTCTCAACTTCACTATTGCTGAACTGGTAGGAATTGCCTAAAATGATAATGGTGAACATGCTATTCATAGCTTTTATAATTGCCATTAACTGTAGCATAACCCTTCCTCGCTCAACTGATCAGCTGGCTTAATTGCTACTGGTGTACCATATCCGTAAGCAAATGAAGTGAGATGGGTATGCTGCCACTTGGCTTGCAAAAAGATCTCTTCATCTATATCTTAATGTACATGCTACAGTTGTTTAGAGAGTGATCCCAAATGAGGCATGGGATTCAGAGAAGTATGGGAGGTTAAAAACACAAATTAAGATTTGATTTTCTAACGTGCTGTTGATTTTCACAATTATACAGACTCCAGAGAATTAATCTGTTTCCCCTTTATAAAAATTACGATTTTTTGTACTTCTTATAGTAAATGTGCTAACAGTCGACTTTTCCTTCTGCAGATTATACTGAATGACCAGCAGTGGCAGTGTTTCACAACAGAATGTCTCTGCATTGCCGAGACTGAAGGAAAGAAAAAAAGGCAGTCTTCCGGCATACAGCATCTTTTGACCAATTTAAACGGTAAGTAAATCTCACAATCATTCTTTTATTCAGTAAAAAGACTTTCACAGCATCTGATTGTCCTCCGTACCTTCCAGTGGGGGCCTGTGCATGTATGTAATTTCTGTAAAGATGGAAGTAATATGGATCACATTGTGTTGGTCAAGATAGTTAATAAAAGACTGAATGCTTCTAAGGCTACTAAAGCCTGATTTAGATCCTGGTGCTGGCAATGTTCCAGTCAAGGAAATTGCTGCCTTTGCGGCTGAAATGCACTATCTCAATTTACAACGATAGTGTTACATTCTCACGGAAGGAAGCTCATTTAACGTCTTCCCCTGCACTCTGTATGTTGGACACTGATACTTAAGATGGATTGTTGCTAAGGATAATCAGTTTTTGTATCTCCATCCCACTTTCAAAAAGGCCCCAGTGCTTTGAGTGGTTCAGAGTCCTTTACCATTCCCCCTCCTGCTTGCCTTGCAGTCATGAATACAGATAGTAACTTACTGCATAACTTCTGACATCTCATCCTCCTGTGTGGTCAGCTTCCACAAGGACAATTGGACCAGAGGCGCTCTGACATTATAAAGCTAAAGCAAGATGTTGTCTGGCATGAGGGCAAATCTGTTACCTAGCAAGCTGACGTCATAAAGCTAAAGCAAGATGTTGTCTGAAAGGAGGGCCACTCTGTTGCCTAGCAAGAAGCAGGATACATTTATCTTGGTAATGAAATGAGTAGCAGGGTAGACAGGATGCTCAAATGAGAACTAACCTTGTAAGATTAAAGAAATTAGGGTAATTTTTTGAGACTTATAAATTTGTAGGAAGGTAAGTTTGAGCATTAGAGTCTCAACTTCACTATTGCTGAACTGGTAGGAATTGCCTAAAATGATAATGGTGAACATGCTATTCAAAGCTTTTATAATTCCCATTAACTGTAGCATAACCCTTCCTCACTCAACTGATCAGCTGGCTTAATTGCTACTGGTGTACCATATACTTAAGCAAATGAAGTGAGATGGGGACGCTGCCACTTGGCTTGCGAAAAGATCTCTTTATCTATATCCTAATGTACATGCTACAGTTGTTTAGAGAGTGATCCCAAATGAGGCATGGGATTCAGAGCAGTATGGGAGGTTAAAAACACAAATTTAGATTTGATTTTCTAACATGCTGTCGATTTTCACAATTATACAGACTCCAGAGATTTAATCTGTTTCCCCTTTATAAAAATTACGATTTTTTGTACTTCTTATAGTAAATGTGCTAACAGTGGACTTTTCCTTCTACAGATTATACTGAATGACCAGCAGTGGCAGTGTTTCACAACAGAATGTCTCTGCATTGCCGAGACTGAAAGAAAGAAAAAAAGGCAGTCTTCCGGCATACAGCATCTTTTGACCAATTTAAACGGTAAGTAAATATCACAATCATTCTTTTATTCAGTAAAAAGACTTTCACAGCATCTGATTGTCCTCAGTACCTTCCAGTGGGGGCCTGTGCATGTATATAATTTCTGTAAAGATGGAAGTAATATGGATCACATTGTGTTGGTCAAGATAGTTAATAAAAGACTGACTGCTTCTAAGGCTACTAAAGCCTGATTTAGATCCTGGTGCTGGCAATGTTCCAGTCAAGGAAATTGCTGCCTTTGCGGCTGAAATGCACTATCTCAATTTACAACGATAGTGTTACATTCTCACGGAAGGAAGCTCATTTAACGTCTTCCCCTGCACTCTGTATGTTGGACACTGATACTTAAGATGGATTGTTGCTAAGGATAATCAGTTTTTGTATCTCCATCCCAATTTCAAAAAGGCCCCAGTGCTTTGAGTGGTTCAGAGTCCTTTACCATTCCCCCTCCTGCTTGCCTTGCAGTCATGAATACAGATAGTAACTTACTGCATAACTTCTGACATCTCATCCTCCTGTGTGGTCAGCTTCCACAAGGACAATTGGACCAAAGGCTCTCTGACATTATAAAGCTAAAGCAAGATGTTGTCTGGCATGAGGGCAAATCTGTTACCTAGCAAGCTGACGTCATAAAGCTAAAGCACGATGTTGTCTGAAAGGAGGGCCACTCTGTTGCCTAGCAAGAAGCAGGATACATTTATCTTGGGAATGAAATGAGTAGCAGGGTAGACAGGATGCTCAAGTGAGAACTAACCTTGTAAGATTAAAGAAATTAGGGTAATTTTTTGAGACTTATAAATTTGTAGGAAGGTAAGTTTGAGCATTAGAGTCTCAACTTCACTATTGCTGAACTGGTAGGAATTGCCTAAAATGATAATGGTGAACATGCTATTCATAGCTTTTATAATTCCCATTAACTGTAGCATAACCCTTCCTCGCTCAACTGATCAGCTGGCTTAATTGCTACTGGTGTACCATATCCGTAAGCAAATGAAGTGAGATGGGTATGCTGCCACTTGGCTTGCAAAAAGATCTCTTCATCTATATCCTAATGTACATGCTACAGTTGTTTAGAGAGTGATCCCAAATGAGGCATGGGATTCAGAGAAGTATGGGAGGTTAAAAACACAAATTAAGATTTGATTTTCTAACGTGCTGTTGATTTTCACAATTATACAGACTCCAGAGAATTATTCTGTTTCCCCTTTATAAAAATTACGATTTTTTGTACTTCTTATAGTAAATGTGCTAACAGTGGACTTTTCCATCTGCAGATTATACTGAATGACCAGCAGTGGCAGTGTTTCACAACAGAATGTCTCTGCATTGCCGAGACTGAAGGAAAGAAAAAAAGGCAGTCTTCCGGCATACAGCATCTTTTGACCAATTTAAACGGTAAGTAAATCTCACAATCATTCTTTTATTCATTAAAAAGACTTTCACAGCATCTGATTGTCCTCAGTACCTTCCAGTGGGGGCCTGTGCATGTATATAATTTCTGTAAAGATGGAAGTAATATGGATCACATTGTGTTGGTCAAGATAGTTAATAAAAGACTGACTGCTTCTAAGACTACTAAAGCCTGATTTAGATCCTGGTGCTGGCAATGTTCCAGTCAAGGAAATTGCTGCCTTTGCGGCTGGAATGCACTATCTCAATTTACAACGATAGTGTTACATTCTCACAGAAGGAAGCTCATTTAACGTCTTCCCCTGCACTCTGTATGTTGGACACTGATACTTAAGATGGATTGTTCGTAAGGATAATCAGTTTTTGTATCTCCATCCCACTTTCAAAAAGGCCCCAGTGCTTTGAGTGGTTCAGAGTCCTTTACCATTCCCCCTCCTGCTTGCCTTGCAGTCATGAATACAGATAGTAACTTACTACATAACTTCTGACATCTCATCCTCCTGTGTGGTCAGCTTCCACAAGGACAATTGGACCAAAGGCTCTCTGACATTATAAAGCTAAAGCAAGATGTTGTCTGGCATGAGGGCAAATCTGTTACCTAGCAAGCTGACGTCATAAAGCTAAAGCAAGATGTCTGAAAGGAGGGCCACTCTGTTGCCTAGCAAGAAGCAGGATACATTTATCTTGGGAATGAAATGAGTAGCAGGGTAGACAGGATGCTCAAATGAGAACTAACCTTGTAAGATTAAAGAAATTAGGGTAATTTTTTGAGACTTATAAATTTGTAGGAAGGTAAGTTTAAGCATTAGAGTCTCAACTTCACTATTGCTGAACTGGTAGGAATTGCCTAAAATGATAATGGTGAACATGCTATTCAAAGCTTTTATAATTCCCATTAACTGTAGCATAACCCTTCCTCGCTCAACTGATCAGCTGGCTTAATTGCTACTGGTGTACCATATCCTTAAGCAAATGAAGTGAGATGGGGAGGCTGCCACTTGGCTTGCGAAAAGATCTCTTTATCTATATCCTAATGTACATGCTACAGTTGTTTAGAGAGTGATCCCAAATGAGGCATGGGATTCAGAGCAGTATGGGAGGTTAAAAACACAAATTTAGATTTGATTTTCTAACGTGCTGTCGATTTTCACAATTATACAGACTCCAGAGATTTAATCTGTTTCCCCTTTATAAAAATTACGATTTTTTGTACTTCTTATAGTAAATGTGCTAACAGTGGACTTTTCCTTCTGCAGATTATACTGAATGACCAGCAGTGGCAGTGTTTCACAACAGAATGTCTCTGCATTGCCGAGACTGAAAGAAAGAAAAAAAGGCAGTCTTCCGGCATACAGCATCTTTTGACCAATTTAAACGGTAAGTAAATATCACAATCATTCTTTTATTCAGTAAAAAGACTTTCACAGCATCTGATTGTCCTCAGTACCTTCCAGTGGGGGCCTGTGCATGTATATAATTTCTGTAAAGATGGAAGTAATATGGATCACATTGTGTTGGTCAAGATAGTTAATAAAAGACTGACTGCTTCTAAGGCTACTAAAGCCTGATTTAGATCCTGGTGCTGGCAATGTTCCAGTCAAGGAAATTGCTGCCTTTGCGGCTGAAATGCACTATCTCAATTTACAACGTTAGTGTTACATTCTCACGGAAGGAAGCTCATTTAACGTCTTCCCCTGCACTCTGTATGTTGGACACTGATACTTAAGATGGATTGTTGCTAAGGATAATCAGTTTTTGTATCTCCATCCCACTTTCAAAAAGGCCCCAGTGCTTTGAGTGGTTCAGAGTCCTTTACCATTCCCCCTCCTGCTTGCCTTGCAGTCATGAATACAGATAGTAACTTACTGCATAACTTCTGACATCTCATCCTCCTGTGTGGTCAGCTTCCACAAGGACAATTGGACCAAAGGCTCTCTGACATTATAAAGCTAAATCAAGATGTTGTCTGGCATGAGGGCAAATCTGTTACCTAGCAAGCTGACATCCTAAAGCTAAAGCAAGATGTTGTCTGAAAGGAGGGCCACTCTGTTGCCTAGCAAGAAGCAGGATGCATTTATCTTGGGAATGAAATGAGTAGCAGGGTAGACAGGATGCTCAAATGAGAACTAACCTTGTAAGATTAAAGAAATTAGGGTAATTTTTTGAGACTTATAAATTTGTAGGAAGGTAAGTTTGAGCATTAGAGTCTCAACTTCTCTATTGCTGAACTGGTAGGAATTGCCTAAAATGATAATGGTGAACATGCTATTCATAGCTTTTATAATTCCCATTAACTGTAGCATAACCCTTCCTCGCTCAACTGATCAGCTGGCTTAATTGCTACTGGTGTACCATATCCGTAAGCAAATGAAGTGAGATGGGTATGCTGCCACTTGGCTTGCAAAAAGATCTCTTCATCTATATCCTAATGTACATGCTACAGTTGTTTAGAGAGTGATCCCAAATGAGGCATGGGATTCAGAGAAGTATGGGAGGTTAAAAACACAAATTAAGATTTGATTTTCTAACGTGCTGTTGATTTTCACAATTATACAGACTCCAGAGAATTAATCTGTTTCCCCTTTATAAAAATTACGATTTTTTGTACTTCTTATAGTAAATGTGCTAACAGTGGACTTTTCCATCTGCAGATTATACTGAATGACCAGCAGTGGCAGTGTTTCACAACAGAATGTCTCTGCATTGCCGAGACTGAAGGAAAGAAAAAAAGGCAGTCTTCCGGCATACAGCATCTTTTGACCAATTTAAACGGTAAGTAAATATCACAATCATTCTTTTATTCATTAAAAAGACTTTCACAGCATCTGATTGTCCTCAGTACCTTCCAGTGGGGGCCTGTGCATGTATATAATTTCTGTAAAGATGGAAGTAATATGGATCACATTGTGTTGGTCAAGATAGTTAATAAAAGACTGACTGCTTCTAAGACTACTAAAGCCTGATTTAGATCCTGGTGCTGGCAATGTTCCAGTCAAGGAAATTGCTGCCTTTGCGGCTGAAATGCACTATCTCAATTTACAACGATAGTGTTACATTCTCACGGAAGGAAGCTCATTTAACGTCTTCCCCTGCACTCTGTATGTTGGACACTGATACTTAAGATGGATTGTTGCTAAGGATAATCAGTTTTTGTATCTCCATCCCACTTTCAAAAAGGCCCCAGTGCTTTGAGTGGTTCAGAGTCCTTTACCATTCCCCCTCCTGCTTGCCTTGCAGTCATGAATACAGATAGTAACTTACTGCATAACTTCTGACATCTCATCCTCCTGTGTGGTCAGCTTCCACAAGGACAATTGGACCAAAGGCTCTCTGACATTATAAAGCTAAAGCAAGATGTTGTCTGGCATGAGGGCAAATCTGTTACCTAGCAAGCTGACATCCTAAAGCTAAAGCAAGATGTTGTCTGAAAGGAGGGCCACTCTGTTGCCTAGCAAGAAGCAGGATACATTTATCTTGGGAATGAAATGAGTAGCAGGGTAGACAGGATGCTCAAATGAGAACTAACCTTGTAAGATTAAAGAAATTAGGGTAATTTTTTGAGACTTATAAATTTGTAGGAAGGTAAGTTTGAGCATTAGAGTCTCAACTTCTCTATTGCTGAACTGGTAGGAATTGCCTAAAATGATAATGGTGAACATGCTATTCAAAGCTTTTATAATTCCCATTAACTGTAGCATAACCCTTCCTCGCTCAACTGATCAGCTGGCTTAATTGCTACTGGTGTACCATATCCTTAAGCAAATGAAGTGAGATGGGGACGCTGCCACTTGGCTTGCGAAAAGATCTCTTTATCTATATCCTAATGTACATGCTACAGTTGTTTAGAGAGTGATCCCAAATGAGGCATGGGATTCAGAGCAGTATGGGAGGTTAAAAACACAAATTTAGATTTGATTTTCTAACGTGCTGTCGATTTTCACAATTATACAGACTCCAGAGATTTAATCTGTTTCCCCTTTATAAAAATTACGATTTTTTGTACTTCTTATAGTAAATGTGCTAACAGTGGACTTTTCCTTCTGCAGATTATACTGAATGACCAGCAGTGGCAGTGTTTCACAACAGAATGTCTCTGCATTGCCGAGACTGAAAGAAAGAAAAAAAGGCAGTCTTCCGGCATACAGCATCTTTTGACCAATTTAAACGGTAAGTAAATCTCACAATCATTCTTTTATTCAGTAAAAAGACTTTCACAGCATCTGATTGTCCTCAGTACCTTCCAGTGGGGGCCTGTGCATGTATATAATTTCTGTAAAGATGGAAGTAATATGGATCACATTGTGTTGGTCAAGATAGTTAATAAAAGACTGACTGCTTCTAAGGCTACTAAAGCCTGATTTAGATCCTGGTGCTGGCAATGTTCCAGTCAAGGAAATTGCTGCCTTTGCGGCTGAAATGCACTATCTCAATTTACAACGATAGTGTTACATTCTCACGGAAGGAAGCTCATTTAACGTCTTCCCCTGCACTCTGTATGTTGGACACTGATACTTAAGATGGATTGTTGCTAAGGATAATCAGTTTTTGTATCTCCATCCCACTTTCAAAAAGGCCCCAGTGCTTTGAGTGGTTCAGAGTCCTTTACCATTCCCCCTCCTGCTTGCCTTGCAGTCATGAATACAGATAGTAACTTACTGCATAACTTCTGACATCTCATCCTCCTGTGTGGTCAGCTTCCACAAGGACAATTGGACCAAAGGCTCTCTGACATTATAAAGCTAAAGCAAGATATTGTCTGGCATGAGGGCAAATCTGTTACCTAGCAAGCTGACGTCATAAAGCTAAAGCAAGATGTTGTCTGAAAGGAGGGCCACTCTGTTGCCTAGCAAGAAGCAGGATACATTTATCTTGGGAATGAAATGAGTAGCAGGGTAGACAGGATGCTCAAATGAGAACTAACCTTGTAAGATTAAAGAAATTAGGGTAATTTTTTGAGACTTATAAATTTGTAGGAAGGTAAGTTTGAGCATTAGAGTCTCAACTTCACTATTGCTGAACTGGTAGGAATTGCCTAAAATGATAATGGTGAACATGCTATTCATAGCTTTTATAATTGCCATTAACTGTAGCATAACCCTTCCTCGCTCAACTGATCAGCTGGCTTAATTGCTACTGGTGTACCATATCCGTAAGCAAATGAAGTGAGATGGGTATGATGCCACTTGGCTTGCAAAAAGATCTCTTCATCTATATCTTAATGTACATGCTACAGTTGTTTAGAGAGTGATCCCAAATGAGGCATGGGATTCAGAGAAGTATGGGAGGTTAAAAACACAAATTAAGATTTGATTTTCTAACGTGCTGTTGATTTTCACAATTATACAGACTCCAGAGAATTAATCTGTTTCCCCTTTATAAAAATTACGATTTTTTGTACTTCTTATAGTAAATGTGCTAACAGTCGACTTTTCCTTCTGCAGATTATACTGAATGACCAGCAGTGGCAGTGTTTCACAACAGAATGTCTCTGCATTGCCGAGACTGAAGGAAAGAAAAAAAGGCAGTCTTCCGGCATACAGCATCTTTTGACCAATTTAAACGGTAAGTAAATCTCACAATCATTCTTTTATTCAGTAAAAAGACTTTCACAGCATCTGATTGTCCTCCGTACCTTCCAGTGGGGGCCTGTGCATGTATGTAATTTCTGTAAAGATGGAAGTAATATGGATCACATTGTGTTGGTCAAGATAGTTAATAAAAGACTGAATGCTTCTAAGGCTACTAAAGCCTGATTTAGATCCTGGTGCTGGCAATGTTCCAGTCAAGGAAATTGCTGCCTTTGCGGCTGAAATGCACTATCTCAATTTACAACGATAGTGTTACATTCTCACGGAAGGAAGCTCATTTAACGTCTTCCCCTGCACTCTGTATGTTGGACACTGATACTTAAGATGGATTGTTGCTAAGGATAATCAGTTTTTGTATCTCCATCCCACTTTCAAAAAGGCCCCAGTGCTTTGAGTGGTTCAGAGTCCTTTACCATTCCCCCTCCTGCTTGCCTTGCAGTCATGAATACAGATAGTAACTTACTGCATAACTTCTGACATCTCATCCTCCTGTGTGGTCAGCTTCCACAAGGACAATTGGACCAGAGGCGCTCTGACATTATAAAGCTAAAGCAAGATGTTGTCTGGCATGAGGGCAAATCTGTTACCTAGCAAGCTGACGTCATAAAGCTAAAGCAAGATGTTGTCTGAAAGGAGGGCCACTCTGTTGCCTAGCAAGAAGCAGGATACATTTATCTTGGTAATGAAATGAGTAGCAGGGTAGACAGGATGTCCAAATGAGAACTAACCTTGTAAGATTAAAGAAATTAGGGCAGTTTTTTGAGACTTATAAATTTGTAGGAAGGTAAGTTTGAGCATTAGAGTCTCAACTTCACTATTGCTGAACTGGTAGGAATTGCCTAAAATGATAATGGTGAACATGCTATTCATAGCTTTTATAATTCCCATTAACTGTAGCATAACCCTTCCTCGCTCAACTGATCAGCTGGCTTAATTGCTACTGGTGTACCATATCCTTAAGCAAATGAAGTGAGATGGGGACGCTGCCACTTGGCTTGCGAAAAAATCTCTTTATCTATATCCTAATGTACATGCTACAGTTGTTTAGAGAGTGATCCCAAATGAGGCATGGGATTCAGAGCAGTATGGGAGATTAAAAACACAAATTTAGATTTGATTTTCGAACGTGCTGTCGATTTTCACAATTATACAGACTCCAGAGATTTAATCTGTTTCCCCTTTATAAAAATTATGATTTTTTTTACTTCTTATAGTAAATGTGCTAACAGTCGACTTTTCCTTCTGCAGATTATACTGAATGACCAGCAGTGGCAGTGTTTCACAACAGAATGTCTCTGCATTGCCGAGACTGAAGGAAAGAAAAAAAGGCAGTCTTCCGGCATACAGCATCTTTTGACCAATTTAAACGGTAAGTAAATCTCACAATCATTCTTTTATTCAGTAAAAAGACTTTCACAGCATCTGATTGTCCTCCGTACCTTCCAGTGGGGGCCTGTGCATGTATGTAATTTCTGTAAAGATGGAAGTAATATGGATCACATTGTGTTGGTCAAGATAGTTAATAAAAGACTGAATGCTTCTAAGGCTACTAAAGCCTGATTTAGATCCTGGTGCTGGCAATGTTCCAGTCAAGGAAATTGCTGCCTTTGCGGCTGAAATGCACTATCTCAATTTACAACGATAGTGTTACATTCTCACGGAAGGAAGCTCATTTAACGTCTTCCCCTGCACTCTGTATGTTGGACACTGATACTTAAGATGGATTGTTGCTAAGGATAATCAGTTTTTGTATCTCCATCCCACTTTCAAAAAGGCCCCAGTGCTTTGAGTGGTTCAGAGTCCTTTACCATTCCCCCTCCTGCTTGCCTTGCAGTCATGAATACAGATAGTAACTTACTGCATAACTTCTGACATCTCATCCTCCTGTGTGGTCAGCTTCCACAAGGACAATTGGACCAAAGGCTCTCTGACATTATAAAGCTAAAGCAAGATGTTGTCTGGCATGAGGGCAAATCTGTTGCCTAGCAAGCTGACATCCTAAAGCTAAAGCAAGATGTTGTCTGAAGTGAGGGCCACTCTGTTGCCTAGCAAGCAGATGGATACGTTTATCTTGGTAATGAAATGAGTAGCAGGGTAGACAAGATGTCCAAATGAGAACTAACCTTGTAAGATTAAAGAAATTAAGGCAGTTTTCTGAGACTTATAAAATTGTAGGAAGGTAAGTTTGAGCATTAGAGTCTCAACTTCACTATTGCTGAACTGGTAGGAATTGCCTAAAATGATAATGGTGAACATGCTATTCATAGCTTTTATAATTCCCATTAACTGTAGCATAACCCTTCCTCGCTCAACTGATCAGCTGGCTTAATTGCTACTGGTGTACCATATCCGTAAGCAAATGAAGTGAGATGGGTATGCTGCCACTTGGCTTGCAAAAAGATCTCTTCATCTATATCCTAATGTACATGCTACAGTTGTTTAGAGAGTGATCCCAAATGAGGCATGGGATTCAGAGAAGTATGGGAGGTTAAAAACACAAATTAAGATTTGATTTTCTAACGTGCTGTTGATTTTCACAATTATACAGACTCCAGAGAATTAATCTGTTTCCCCTTTATAAAAATTACGATTTTTTGTACTTCTTATAGTAAATGTGCTAACAGTGGACTTTTCCATCTGCAGATTATACTGAATGACCAGCAGTGGCAGTGTTTCACAACAGAATGTCTCTGCATTGCCGAGACTGAAGGAAAGAAAAAAAGGCAGTCTTCCGGCATACAGCATCTTTTGACCAATTTAAACGGTAAGTAAATCTCACAATCATTCTTTTATTCATTAAAAAGACTTTCACAGCATCTGATTGTCCTCAGTACCTTCCAGTGGGGGCCTGTGCATGTATATAATTTCTGTAAAGATGGAAGTAATATGGATCACATTGTGTTGGTCAAGATAGTTAATAAAAGACTGACTGCTTCTAAGACTACTAAAGCCTGATTTAGATCCTGGTGCTGGCAATGTTCCAGTCAAGGAAATTGCTGCCTTTGCGGCTGGAATGCACTATCTCAATTTACAACGATAGTGTTACATTCTCACAGAAGGAAGCTCATTTAACGTCTTCCCCTGCACTCTGTATGTTGGACACTGATACTTAAGATGGATTGTTCG
Source organism: Lissotriton vulgaris (assembly GCF_964263255.1). NCBI lineage: Eukaryota > Metazoa > Chordata > Amphibia > Caudata > Salamandridae > Lissotriton > Lissotriton vulgaris. The sequence goes on along the minus strand of NC_141694.1, from coordinate 1,084,003,454 downwards.
TAAGGATAATCAGTTTTTGTATCTCCATCCCACTTTCAAAAAGGCCCCAGTGCTTTGAGTGGTTCAGAGTCCTTTACCATTCCCCCTCCTGCTTGCCTTGCAGTCATGAATACAGATAGTAACTTACTGCATAACTTCTGACATCTCATCCTCCTGTGTGGTCAGCTTCCACAAGGACAATTGGACCAAAGGCTCTCTGACATTATAAAGCTAAAGCAAGATGTTGTCTGGCATGAGGGCAAATCTGTTACCTAGCAAGCTGACGTCATAAAGCTAAAGCAAGATGTCTGAAAGGAGGGCCACTCTGTTGCCTAGCAAGAAGCAGGATACATTTATCTTGGGAATGAAATGAGTAGCAGGGTAGACAGGATGCTCAAATGAGAACTAACCTTGTAAGATTAAAGAAATTAGGGTAATTTTTTGAGACTTATAAATTTGTAGGAAGGTAAGTTTAAGCATTAGAGTCTCAACTTCACTATTGCTGAACTGGTAGGAATTGCCTAAAATGATAATGGTGAACATGCTATTCAAAGCTTTTATAATTCCCATTAACTGTAGCATAACCCTTCCTCGCTCAACTGATCAGCTGGCTTAATTGCTACTGGTGTACCATATCCTTAAGCAAATGAAGTGAGATGGGGACGCTGCCACTTGGCTTGCGAAAAGATCTCTTTATCTATATCCTAATGTACATGCTACAGTTGTTTAGAGAGTGATCCCAAATGAGGCATGGGATTCAGAGCAGTATGGGAGGTTAAAAACACAAATTTAGATTTGATTTTCTAACGTGCTGTCGATTTTCACAATTATACAGACTCCAGAGATTTAATCTGTTTCCCCTTTATAAAAATTACGATTTTTTGTACTTCTTATAGTAAATGTGCTAACAGTGGACTTTTCCTTCTGCAGATTATACTGAATGACCAGCAGTGGCAGTGTTTCACAACAGAATGTCTCTGCATTGCCGAGACTGAAAGAAAGAAAAAAAGGCAGTCTTCCGGCATACAGCATCTTTTGACCAATTTAAACGGTAAGTAAATATCACAATCATTCTTTTATTCAGTAAAAAGACTTTCACAGCATCTGATTGTCCTCAGTACCTTCCAGTGGGGGCCTGTGCATGTATATAATTTCTGTAAAGATGGAAGTAATATGGATCACATTGTGTTGGTCAAGATAGTTAATAAAAGACTGACTGCTTCTAAGGCTACTAAAGCCTGATTTAGATCCTGGTGCTGGCAATGTTCCAGTCAAGGAAATTGCTGCCTTTGCGGCTGAAATGCACTATCTCAATTTACAACGATAGTGTTACATTCTCACGGAAGGAAGCTCATTTAACGTCTTCCCCTGCACTCTGTATGTTGGACACTGATACTTAAGATGGATTGTTGCTAAGGATAATCAGTTTTTGTATCTCCATCCCACTTTCAAAAAGGCCCCAGTGCTTTGAGTGGTTCAGAGTCCTTTACCATTCCCCCTCCTGCTTGCCTTGCAGTCATGAATACAGATAGTAACTTACTGCATAACTTCTGACATCTCATCCTCCTGTGTGGTCAGCTTCCACAAGGACAATTGGACCAAAGGCTCTCTGACATTATAAAGCTAAAGCAAGATGTTGTCTGGCATGAGGGCAAATCTGTTGCCTAGCAAGCTGACATCCTAAAGCTAAAGCAAGATGTTGTCTGAAAGGAGGGCCACTCTGTTGCCTAGCAAGAAGCAGGATACATTTATCTTGGGAATGAAATGAGTAGCAGGGTAGACAGGATGCTCAAATGAGAACTAACCTTGTAAGATTAAAGAAATTAGGGTAATTTTTTGAGACTTATAAATTTGTAGGAAGGTAAGTTTGAGCATTAGAGTCTCAACTTCACTATTGCTGAACTGGTAGGAATTGCCTAAAATGATAATGGTGAACATGCTATTCATAGCTTTTATAATTCCCATTAACTGTAGCATAACCCTTCCTCGCTCAACTGATCAGCTGGCTTAATTGCTACTGGTGTACCATATCCGTAAGCAAATGAAGTGAGATGGGTATGCTGCCACTTGGCTTGCAAAAAGATCTCTTCATCTATATCCTAATGTACATGCTACAGTTGTTTAGAGAGTGATCCCAAATGAGGCATGGGATTCAGAGCAGTATGGGAGGTTAAAAACACAAATTCAGATTTGATTTTCTAACGTGCTGTCGATTTTCACAATTATACAGACTCCAGAGATTTAATCTGTTTCCCCTTTATAAAAATTACGATTTTTTGTACTTCTTATAGTAAATGTGCTAACAGTGGACTTTTCCTTCTGCAGATTATACTGAATGACCAGCAGTGGCAGTGTTTCACAACATAATGTCTCTGCATTGCCGAGACTGAAAGAAAGAAAAAAAGGCAGTCTTCCGGCATACAGCATCTTTTGACCAATTTAAACGGTAAGTAAATCTCACAATCATTTTTTTATTCAGTAAAAAGACTTTCACAGCATCTGATTGTCCTCAGTACCTTCCAGTGGGGGCCTGTGCATGTATATAATTTCTGTAAAGATGGAAGTAATATGGATCACATTGTGTTGGTCAAGATAGTTAACAAAAGACTGACTGCTTCTAAGGCTACTAAAGCCTGATTTAGATCCTGGTGCTGGCAATGTTCCAGTCAAGGAAATTGCTGCCTTTGCGGCTGAAATGCACTATCTCAATTTACAACGATAGTCTTACATTCTCACGGAAGGAAGCTCATTTAACGTCTTCCCCTGCACTCTGTATGTTGGACACTGATACTTAAGATGGATTGTTGCTAAGGATAATCAGTTTTTGTATCTCCATCCCACTTTCAAAAAGGCCCCAGTGCTTTGAGTGGTTCAGAGTCCTTTACCATTCCCCCTCCTGCTTGCCTTGCAGTCATGAATACAGATAGTAACTTACTGCATAACTTCTGACATCTCATCCTCCTGTGTGGTCAGCTTCCACAAGGACAATTGGACCAAAGGCTCTCTGACATTATAAAGCTAAAGCAAGATATTGTCTGGCATGAGGGCAAATCTGTTACCTAGCAAGCTGACGTCATAAAGCTAAAGCAAGATGTTGTCTGAAAGGAGGGCCACTCTGTTGCCTAGCAAGAAGCAGGATACATTTATCTTGGGAATGAAATGAGTAGCAGGGTAGACAGGATGCTCAAATGAGAACTAACCTTGTAAGATTAAAGAAATTAGGGTAATTTTTTGAGACTTATAAATTTGTAGGAAGGTAAGTTTGAGCATTAGAGTCTCAACTTCACTATTGCTGAACTGGTAGGAATTGCCTAAAATGATAATGGTGAACATGCTATTCATAGCTTTTATAATTGCCATTAACTGTAGCATAACCCTTCCTCGCTCAACTGATCAGCTGGCTTAATTGCTACTGGTGTACCATATCCGTAAGCAAATGAAGTGAGATGGGTATGCTGCCACTTGGCTTGCGAAAAGATCTCTTTATCTATATCCTAATGTACATGCTACAGTTGTTTAGAGAGTGATCCCAAATGAGGCATGGGATTCAGAGCAGTATGGGAGGTTAAAAACACAAATTTAGATTTGATTTTCTAACGTGCTTTCGATTTTCACAATTAAACAGACTCCAGAGATTTAATCTGTTTCCCCTTTATAAAAATTACGATTTTTTGTACTTCTTATAGTAAATGTGCTAACAGTGGACTTTTCCATCTGCAGATTATACTGAATGACCAGCAGTGGCAGTGTTTCACAACAGAATGTCTCTGCATTGCCGAGACTGAAGGAAAGAAAAAAAGGCAGTCTTCCGGCATACAGCATCTTTTGACCAATTTAAACGGTAAGTAAATCTCACAATCATTCTTTTATTCATTAAAAGACTTTCACAGCATCTGATTGTCCTCAGTACCTTCCAGTGGGGGCCTGTGCATGTATATAATTTCTGTAAAGATGGAAGTAATATGGATCACATTGTGTTGGTCAAGATGGTTAATAAAAGACTGACTGCTTCTAAGGCTACTAAAGCCTGATTTAGATCCTGGTGCTGGCAATGTTCCAGTCAAGGAAATTGCTGCCTTTGCGGCTGAAATGCACTATCTCAATTTACAACAATAGTGTTACATTCTCACGGAAGGAAGCTCATTTAACGTCTTCCCCTGCACTCTGTATGTTGGACACTGATACTTAAGATGGATTGGTGGTAAGGATAATCAGTTTTTGTATCTCCATCCCACTTTCAAAAAGGCCCCAGTGCTTTGAGTGGTTCAGAGTCCTTTACCATTCCCCCTCCTGCTTGCCTTGCAGTCATGAATACAGATAGTAACTTACTGCATAACTTCTGACATCTCATCCTCCTGTGTGGTCAGCTTCCACAAAGACAATTGGACCAAAGGCTCTCTGACATTATAAAGTTAAAGCAAGATGTTGTCTGGCATGAGGGCAAATCTGTTACCTAGCAAGCTGACGTCATAAAGCTAAAGCAAGATGTTGTCTGAAAGGAGGGCCACTCTGTTGTCTAGCAAGAAGCAGGATACATTTATCTTGGGAATGAAATGAGTAGCAGGGTAGACAGGATGCTCAAATGAGAACTAACCTTGTAAGATTAAAGAAATTAGGGTAATTTTTTTAGACTTATAAATTTGTAGGAAGGTAAGTTTGAGCATTAGAGTCACAACTTCACTATTGCTGAACTGGTAGGAATTGCCTAAAATAATAATGGTGAACATGCTATTCATAGCTTTTATAATTCCCATTAACTGTAGCATAACCCTTCCTCGCTCAACTGATCAGCTGGCTTAATTGCTACTGGTGTACCATATCCTTAAGCAAATGAAGTGAGATGGGGACGCTGCCACTTGGCTTGCGAAAAGATCTCTTTATCTATATCCTAATGTACATGCTACAGTTTTTAGAGAGTGATCCCAAATGAGGCATGGGATTCAGAGCAGTATGGGAGATTAAAAACACAAATTTAGATTTGATTTTCGAACGTGCTGTCGATTTTCACAATTATACAGACTCCAGAGATTTAATCTGTTTCCCCTTTATAAAAATTACGATTTTTTGTACTTCTTATAGTAAATGTGCTAACAGTGGACTTTTCCATCTGCAGATTATACTGAATGACCAGCAGTGGCAGTGTTTCACAACAGAATGTCTCTGCATTGCCGAGACTGAAGGAAAGAAAAAAAGGCAGTCTTCCGGCATACAGCATCTTTTGACCAATTTAAACGGTAAGTAAATATCACAATCATTCTTTTATTCAGTAAAAAGACTTTCACAGCATCTGATTGTCCTCAGTACCTTCCAGTGGGGGCCTGTGCATGTATATAATTTCTGTAAAGATGGAAGTAATATGGATCACATTGTGTTGGTCAAGATGGTTAATAAAAGACTGACTGCTTCTAAGGCTACTAAAGCCTGATTTAGATCCTGGTGCTGGCAATGTTCCAGTCAAGGAAATTGCTGCCTTTGCGGCTGAAATGCACTATCTCAATTTACAACGATAGTGTTACATTCTCACGGAAGGAAGCTCATTTAACGTCTTCCCCTGCACTCTGTATGTTGGACACTGATACTTAAGATGGATTGTTGGTAAGGATAATCAGTTTTTGTATCTCCATCCCACTTTCAAAAAGGCCCCAGTGCTTTGAGTGGTTCAGAGTCCTTTACCATTCCCCCTCCTGCTTGCCTTGCAGACATGAATACAGATAGTAACTTACTGCATAACTTCTGACATCTTATCCTCCTGTGTGGTCAGCTTCCACAAGGACAATTGGACCAAAGGCTCTCTGACATTATAAAGCTAAAGCAAGATGTTGTCTGGCATGAGGGCAAATCTGTTACCTAGCAAGCTGACGTCATAAAGCTAAAGCAAGATGTCTGAAAGGAGGGCCACTCTGTTGCCTAGCAAGAAGCAGGATACATTTATCTTGGGAATGAAATGAGTAGCAGGGTAGACAGGATGCTCAAATGAGAACTAACCTTGTAAGATTAAAGAAATTAGGGTAATTTTTTGAGACTTATAAATTTGTAGGAAGGTAAGTTTGAGCATTAGAGTCACAACTTCACTATTGCTGAACTGGTAGGAATTGCCTAAAATAATAATGGTGAACATGCTATTCATAGCTTTTATAATTCCCATTAACTGTAGCATAACCCTTCCTCGCTCAACTGATCAGCTGGCTTAATTGCTACTGGTGTACCATATCCTTAAGCAAATGAAGTGAGATGGGGATGCTGCCACTTGGCTTGCGAAAAGATCTCTTTATCTATATCCTAATGTACATGCTACAGTTGTTTAGAGAGTGATCCCAAATGAGGCATGGGATTCAGAGCAGTATGGGAGATTAAAAACACAAATTTAGATTTGATTTTCGAACGTGCTGTCGATTTTCACAATTATACAGACTCCAGAGATTTAATCTGTTTCCCCTTTATAAAAATTACGATTTTTTGTACTTCTTATAGTAAATGTGCTAACAGTGGACTTTTCCATCTGCAGATTATACTGAATGACCAGCAGTGGCAGTGTTTCACAACAGAATGTCTCTGCATTGCCGAGACTGAAGGAAAGAAAAAATGGCAGTCTTCCGGCATACAGCATCTTTTGACCAATTTAAACGGTAAGTAAATCTCACAATCATTCTTTTATTCATTAAAGGACTTTCACAGCATCTGATTGTCCTCAGTACCTTCCAGTGGGGGCCTGTGCATGTATATAATTTCTGTAAAGATGGAAGTAATATGGATCACATTGTGTTGGTCAAGATAGTTAATAAAAGACTGACTGCTTCTAAGGCTACTAAAGCCTGATTTAGATCCTGGTGCTGGCAATGTTCCAGTCAAGGAAATTGCTGCCTTTGCGGCTGAAATGCACTATCTCAATTTACAACGATAGTGTTACATTCTCACGGAAGGAAGCTCATTTAACGTCTTCCCCTGCACTCTGTATGTTGGACACTGATACTTAAGATGGATTGTTGGTAAGGATAATCAGTTTTTGTATCTCCATCCCACTTTCAAAAAGGCCCCAGTGCTTTGAGTGGTTCAGAGTCCTTTACCAGTCCCCCTCCTGCTTGCCTTGCAGTCATGAATACAGATAGTAACTTACTGCATGACTTCTGACATCTCTTCCTCCTGTGTGGTCAGCTTCCACAAGGACAATTGGACCAAAGGCTCTCTGACATTATAAAGCTAAAGCAAGATGTTGTCTGGCATGAGGGCAAATCTGTTACCTAGCAAGCTGACGTCATAAAGCTAAAGCAAGATGTTGTCTGAAAGGAGGGCCACTCTGTTGCCTAGCAAGAAGCAGGATACATTTATCTTGGGAATGAAATGAGTAGCAGGGTAGACAGGATGCTCAAATGAGAACTAACCTTGTAAGATTAAAGAAATTAGGGTAATTTTTTGAGACTTATAAATTTGTAGGAAGGTAAGTTTGAGCATTAGAGTCTCAACTTCACTATTGCTGAACTGGTAGGAATTGCCTAAAATAATAATGGTGAACATGCTATTCATAGCTTTTATAATTCCCATTAACTGTAGCATAACCCTTCCTCGCTCAACTGATCAGCTGGCTTAATTGCTACTGGTGTACCATATCCTTAAGCAAATGAAGTGAGATGGGGACGCTGCCACTTGGCTTGCGAAAAGATCTCTTTATCTATATCCTAATGTACATGCTACAGTTGTTTAGAGAGTGATCCCAAATGAGGCATGGGATTCAGAGCAGTATGGGAGATTAAAAACACAAATTTAGATTTGATTTTCGAACGTGCTGTCGATTTTCACAATTATACAGACTCCAGAGATTTAATCTGTTTCCCCTTTATAAAAATTATGATTTTTTGTACTTCTTATAGTAAATGTGCTAACAGTCGACTTTTCCTTCTGCAGATTATACTGACTGACCAGCAGTGGCAGTGTTTCACAACAGAATGTCTCTGCATTGCCGAGACTGAAGGAAAGAGAAAAAGGCAGTCTTCCGGCATACAGCATCTTTTGACCAATTTAAACGGTAAGTAAATCTCACAATCATTCTTTTATTCAGTAAAAAGACTTTCACAGCATCTGATTGTCCTCCGTACCTTCCAGTGGGGGCCTGTGCATTTATGTAATTTCTGTAAAGATGGAAGTAATATGGATCACATTGTGTTGGTCAAGATAGTTAATAAAAGACTGAATGCTTCTAAGGCTACTAAAGCCTGATTTAGATCCTGGTGCTGGCAATGTTCCAGTCAAGGAAATTGCTGCCTTTGCGGCTGAAATGCACTATCTCAATTTACAACAATAGTGTTACATTCTCACGGAAGGAAGCTCATTTAACGTCTTCCCCTGCACTCTGTATGTTGGACACTGATACTTAAAATGGATTGTTGGTAAGGATAATCAGTTTTTGTATCTCCATCCCACTTTCAAAAAGGCCCCAGTGCTTTGAGTGGTTCAGAGTCCCTTACCATTCCCCCTCCTGCTTGCCTTGCAGTCATGAATACAGATAGTAACTTACTGCATGACTTCTGACATCTCATCCTCCTGTGTGGTCAGCTTCCACAAGGACAATTGGACCAAAGGCTCTCTGACATTATAAAGCTAAAGCAAGATGTTGTCTGGCATGAGGGCAAATCTGTTGCCTAGCAAGCTGACATCCTAAAGCTAAAGCAAGATGTTGTCTGACGTGAGGGCCACTCTGTTGCCTAGCAAGCAGCAGGATACGTTTATCTTGGTAATGAAATGAGTAGCAGGGTAGACAAGATGTCCAAATGAGAACTAACCTTGTAAGATTAAAGAAATTAGGGCAGTTTTTTGAGACTTATAAATTTGTAGGAAGGTAAGTTTGAGCATTAGAGTCTCAACTTCACTATTGCTGAACTGGTAGGAATTGCCTAAAATGATAATGGTGAACATGCTATTCATAGCTTTTATAATTCCCATTAACTGTAGCATAACCCTTCCTCGCTCAACTGATCAGCTGGCTTAATTGCTACTGGTGTACCATATCCTTAAGCAAATGAAGTGAGATGGGGACGCTGCCACTTGGCTTGCGAAAAGATCTCTTTATCTATATCCTAATGTACATGCTACAGTTGTTTAGAGAGTGATCCCAAATGAGGCATGGGATTCAGAGCAGTATGGGAGGTTAAAAACACAAATTTAGATTTGATTTTCTAACGTGCTGTCGATTTTCACAATTATACAGACTCCAGAGATTTAATCTGTTTCCCCTTTATAAAAATTACGATTTTTTGTACTTCTTATAGTAAATGTGCTAACAGTGGACTTTTCCATCTGCAGATTATACTGAATGACCAGCAGTGGCAGTGTTTCACAACAGAATGTCTCTGCATTGCCGAGACTGAAGGAAAGAAAAAATGGCAGTCTTCCGGCATACAGCATCTTTTGACCAATTTAAACGGTAAGTAAATCTCACAATCATTCTTTTATTCATTAAAGGACTTTCACAGCATCTGATTGTCCTCAGTACCTTCCAGTGGGGGCCTGTGCATGTATATAATTTCTGTAAAAATGGAAGTAATATGGATCACATTGTGTTGGTCAAGATAGTTAATAAAAGACTGACTGCTTCTAAGGCTACTAAAGCCTGATTTAGATCCTGGTGCTGGCAATGTTCCAGTCAAGGAAATTGCTGCCTTTGCGGCTGAAATGCACTATCTCAATTTACAACGATAGTGTTACATTCTCACGGAAGGAAGCTCATTTAACGTCTTCCCCTGCACTCTGTATGTTGGACACTGATACTTAAGATGGATTGTTGGTAAGGATAATCAGTTTTTGTATCTCCATCCCACTTTCAAAAAGGCCCCAGTGCTTTGAGTGGTTCAGAGTCCTTTACCATTCCCCCTCCTGCTTGCCTTGCAGTCATGAATACAGATAGTAACTTACTGCATGACTTCTGACATCTCTTCCTCCTGTGTGGTCAGCTTCCACAAGGACAATTGGACCAAAGGCTCTCTGACATTATAAAGCTAAAGCAAGATGTTGTCTGGCATGAGGGCAAATCTGTTACCTAGCAAGCTGACGTCATAAAGCTAAAGCAAGATGTTGTCTGAAAGGAGGGCCACTCTGTTGCCTAGCAAGAAGCAGGATACATTTATCTTGATAATGAAATGAGTAGCAGGGTAGACAGGATGTCCAAATGAGAACTAACCTTGTAAGATTAAAGAAATTAGGGCAGTTTTTTGAGACTTATAAATTTGTAGGAAGGTAAGTTTGAGCATTAGAGTCTCAACTTCACTATTGCTGAACTGGTAGGAATTGCCTAAAATGATAATGGTGAACATGCTATTCATAGCTTTTATAATTCCCATTAACTGTAGCTTAACCCTTCCTCGCTCAACTGATCAGCTGGCTTAATTGCTACTGGTGGACCATATCCTTAAGCAAATGAAGTGAGATGGGGACGCTGCCACTTGGCTTGCGAAAAGATCTCTTTATCTATATCCTAATGTACATGCTACAGTTGTTTAGAGAGTGATCCCAAATGAGGCATGGGATTCAGAGCAGTATGGGAGGTTAAAAACACAAATTTAGATTTGATTTTCTAACGTGCTTTCGATTTTCACAATTATACAGACTCCAGAGATTTAATCTGTTTCCCCTTTATAAAAATTACGATTTTTTGTACTTCTTATAGTAAATGTGCTAACAGTGGACTTTTCCATCTGCAGATTATACTGAATGACCAGCAGTGGCAGTGTTTCACAACAGAATGTCTCTGCATTGCCGAGACTGAAGGAAAGAAAAAAAGGCAGTCTTCCGGCATACAGCATCTTTTGACCAATTTAAACGGTAAGTAAATCTCACAATCATTCTTTTATTCATTAAAGGACTTTCACAGCATCTGATTGTCCTCAGTACCTTCCAGTGGGGGCCTGTGCATGTATATAATTTCTGTAAAGATGGAAGTAATATGGATCACATTGTGTTGGTCAAGATAGTTAATAAAAGACTGACTGCTTCTAAGGCTACTAAAGCCTGATTTAGATCCTGGTGCTGGCAATGTTCCAGTCAAGGAAATTGCTGCCTTTGCGGCTGAAATGCACTATCTCAATTTACAACGATAGTGTTACATTCTCACGGAAGGAAGCTCATTTAACGTCTTCCCCTGCACTCTGTATGTTGGACACTGATACTTAAGATGGATTGTTGGTAAGGATAATCAGTTTTTGTATCTCCATCCCACTTTCAAAAAGGCCCCAGTGCTTTGAGTGGTTCAGAGTCCTTTACCATTCCCCCTCCTGCTTGCCTTGCAGTCATGAATACAGATAGTAACTTACTGCATGACTTCTCACATCTCTTCCTCCTGTGTGGTCAGCTTCCACAAGGACAATTGGACTAAAGGCTCTCTGACATTATAAAGCTAAAGCAAGATGTTGTCTGGCATGAGGGCAAATCTGTTACCTAGCAAGCTGACGTCATAAAGCTAAAGCAAGATGTTGTCTGAAAGGAGGGCCACTCTGTTGCCTAGCAAGAAGCAGGATACATTTATCTTGGGAATGAAATGAGTAGCAGGGTAGACAGGATGCTCAAATGAGAACTAACCTTGTAAGATTAAAGAAATTAGGGTAATTTTTTGAGACTTATAAATTTGTAGGAAGGTAAGTTTGAGCATTAGAGTCTCAACTTCACTATTGCTGAACTGGTAGGAATTGCCTAAAATGATAATGGTGAACATGCTATTCATAGCTTTTATAATTGCCATTAACTGTAGCATAACCCTTCCTCGCTCAACTGATCAGCTGGCTTAATTGCTACTGGTGTACCATATCCGTAAGCAAATGAAGTGAGATGGGTATGCTGCCACTTGGCTTGCAAAAAGATCTCTTCATCTATATCTTAATGTACATGCTACAGTTGTTTAGAGAGTGATCCCAAATGAGGCATGGGATTCAGAGAAGTATGGGAGGTTAAAAACACAAATTTAGATTTGATTTTCGAACGTGCTGTCGATTTTCACAATTATACAGACTCCAGAGATTTAATCTGTTTCCCCTTTATAAAAATTACGATTTTTTGTACTTCTTATAGTAAATGTGCTAACAGTGGACTTTTCCATCTGCAGATTATACTGAATGACCAGCAGTGGCAGTGTTTCACAACAGAATGTCTCTGCATTGCCGAGACTGAAGGAAAGAAAAAATGGCAGTCTTCCGGCATACAGCATCTTTTGACCAATTTAAACGGTAAGTAAATCTCACAATCATTCTTTTATTCATTAAAGGACTTTCACAGCATCTGATTGTCCTCAGTACCTTCCAGTGGGGGCCTGTGCATGTATATAATTTCTGTAAAGATGGAAGTAATATGGATCACATTGTGTTGGTCAAGATAGTTAATAAAAGACTGACTGCTTCTAAGGCTACTAAAGCCTGATTTAGATCCTGGTGCTGGCAATGTTCCAGTCAAGGAAATTGCTGCCTTTGCGGCTGAAATGCACTATCTCAATTTACAACGATAGTGTTACATTCTCACGGAAGGAAGCTCATTTAACGTCTTCCCCTGCACTCTGTATGTTGGACACTGATACTTAAGATGGATTGTTGGTAAGGATAATCAGTTTTTGTATCTCCATCCCACTTTCAAAAAGGCCCCAGTGCTTTGAGTGGTTCAGAGTCCTTTACCAGTCCCCCTCCTGCTTGCCTTGCAGTCATGAATACAGATAGTAACTTACTGCATGACTTCTGACATCTCTTCCTCCTGTGTGGTCAGCTTCCACAAGGACAATTGGACCAAAGGCTCTCTGACATTATAAAGCTAAAGCAAGATGTTGTCTGGCATGAGGGCAAATCTGTTACCTAGCAAGCTGATGTCATAAAGCTAAAGCAAGATGTTGTCTGAAAGGAGGGCCACTCTGTTGCCTAGCAAGAAGCAGGATACATTTATCTTGGGAATGAAATGAGTAGCAGGGTAGACAGGATGCTCAAATGAGAACTAACCTTGTAAGATTAAAGAAATTAGGGTAATTTTTTGAGACTTATAAATTTGTAGGAAGGTAAGTTTGAGCATTAGAGTCTCAACTTCACTATTGCTGAACTGGTAGGAATTGCCTAAAATAATAATGGTGAACATGCTATTCATAGCTTTTATAATTCCCATTAACTGTAGCATAACCCTTCCTCGCTCAACTGATCAGCTGGCTTAATTGCTACTGGTGTACCATATCCTTAAGCAAATGAAGTGAGATGGGGACGCTGCCACTTGGCTTGCGAAAAGATCTCTTTATCTATATCCTAATGTACATGCTACAGTTTTTAGAGAGTGATCCCAAATGAGGCATGGGATTCAGAGCAGTATGGGAGATTAAAAACACAAATTTAGATTTGATTTTCGAACGTGCTGTCGATTTTCACAATTATACAGACTCCAGAGATTTAATCTGTTTCCCCTTTATAAAAATTACGATTTTTTGTACTTCTTATAGTAAATGTGCTAACAGTGGACTTTTCCATCTGCAGATTATACTGAATGACCAGCAGTGGCAGTGTTTCACAACAGAATGTCTCTGCATTGCCGAGACTGAAGGAAAGAAAAAAAGGCAGTCTTCCGGCATACAGCATCTTTTGACCAATTTAAACGGTAAGTAAATATCACAATCATTCTTTTATTCAGTAAAAAGACTTTCACAGCATCTGATTGTCCTCAGTACCTTCCAGTGGGGGCCTGTGCATGTATATAATTTCTGTAAAGATGGAAGTAATATGGATCACATTGTGTTGGTCAAGATGGTTAATAAAAGACTGACTGCTTCTAAGGCTACTAAAGCCTGATTTAGATCCTGGTGCTGGCAATGTTCCAGTCAAGGAAATTGCTGCCTTTGCGGCTGAAATGCACTATCTCAATTTACAACGATAGTGTTACATTCTCACGGAAGGAAGCTCATTTAACGTCTTCCCCTGCACTCTGTATGTTGGACACTGATACTTAAGATGGATTGTTGGTAAGGATAATCAGTTTTTGTATCTCCATCCCACTTTCAAAAAGGCCCCAGTGCTTTGAGTGGTTCAGAGTCCTTTACCATTCCCCCTCCTGCTTGCCTTGCAGACATGAATACAGATAGTAACTTACTGCATAACTTCTGACATCTTATCCTCCTGTGTGGTCAGCTTCCACAAGGACAATTGGACCAAAGGCTCTCTGACATTATAAAGCTAAAGCAAGATGTTGTCTGGCATGAGGGCAAATCTGTTACCTAGCAAGCTGACGTCATAAAGCTAAAGCAAGATGTCTGAAAGGAGGGCCACTCTGTTGCCTAGCAAGAAGCAGGATACATTTATCTTGGGAATGAAATGAGTAGCAGGGTAGACAGGATGCTCAAATGAGAACTAACCTTGTAAGATTAAAGAAATTAGGGTAATTTTTTGAGACTTATAAATTTGTAGGAAGGTAAGTTTGAGCATTAGAGTCACAACTTCACTATTGCTGAACTGGTAGGAATTGCCTAAAATAATAATGGTGAACATGCTATTCATAGCTTTTATAATTCCCATTAACTGTAGCATAACCCTTCCTCGCTCAACTGATCAGCTGGCTTAATTGCTACTGGTGTACCATATCCTTAAGCAAATGAAGTGAGATGGGGATGCTGCCACTTGGCTTGCGAAAAGATCTCTTTATCTATATCCTAATGTACATGCTACAGTTGTTTAGAGAGTGATCCCAAATGAGGCATGGGATTCAGAGCAGTATGGGAGATTAAAAACACAAATTTAGATTTGATTTTCGAACGTGCTGTCGATTTTCACAATTATACAGACTCCAGAGATTTAATCTGTTTCCCCTTTATAAAAATTACGATTTTTTGTACTTCTTATAGTAAATGTGCTAACAGTGGACTTTTCCATCTGCAGATTATACTGAATGACCAGCAGTGGCAGTGTTTCACAACAGAATGTCTCTGCATTGCCGAGACTGAAGGAAAGAAAAAATGGCAGTCTTCCGGCATACAGCATCTTTTGACCAATTTAAACGGTAAGTAAATCTCACAATCATTCTTTTATTCATTAAAGGACTTTCACAGCATCTGATTGTCCTCAGTACCTTCCAGTGGGGGCCTGTGCATGTATATAATTTCTGTAAAGATGGAAGTAATATGGATCACATTGTGTTGGTCAAGATAGTTAATAAAAGACTGACTGCTTCTAAGGCTACTAAAGCCTGATTTAGATCCTGGTGCTGGCAATGTTCCAGTCAAGGAAATTGCTGCCTTTGCGGCTGAAATGCACTATCTCAATTTACAACGATAGTGTTACATTCTCACGGAAGGAAGCTCATTTAACGTCTTCCCCTGCACTCTGTATGTTGGACACTGATACTTAAGATGGATTGTTGGTAAGGATAATCAGTTTTTGTATCTCCATCCCACTTTCAAAAAGGCCCCAGTGCTTTGAGTGGTTCAGAGTCCTTTACCAGTCCCCCTCCTGCTTGCCTTGCAGTCATGAATACAGATAGTAACTTACTGCATGACTTCTGACATCTCTTCCTCCTGTGTGGTCAGCTTCCACAAGGACAATTGGACCAAAGGCTCTCTGACATTATAAAGCTAAAGCAAGATGTTGTCTGGCATGAGGGCAAATCTGTTACCTAGCAAGCTGACGTCATAAAGCTAAAGCAAGATGTTGTCTGAAAGGAGGGCCACTCTGTTGCCTAGCAAGAAGCAGGATACATTTATCTTGGGAATGAAATGAGTAGCAGGGTAGACAGGATGCTCAAATGAGAACTAACCTTGTAAGATTAAAGAAATTAGGGTAATTTTTTGAGACTTATAAATTTGTAGGAAGGTAAGTTTGAGCATTAGAGTCTCAACTTCACTATTGCTGAACTGGTAGGAATTGCCTAAAATAATAATGGTGAACATGCTATTCATAGCTTTTATAATTCCCATTAACTGTAGCATATCCCTTCCTCGCTCAACTGATCAGCTGGCTTAATTGCTACTGGTGTACCATATCCTTAAGCAAATGAAGTGAGATGGGGACGCTGCCACTTGGCTTGCGAAAAGATCTCTTTATCTATATCCTAATGTACATGCTACAGTTGTTTAGAGAGTGATCCCAAATGAGGCATGGGATTCAGAGCAGTATGGGAGATTAAAAACACAAATTTAGATTTGATTTTCGAACGTGCTGTCGATTTTCACAATTATACAGACTCCAGAGATTTAATCTGTTTCCCCTTTATAAAAATTATGATTTTTTGTACTTCTTATAGTAAATGTGCTAACAGTCGACTTTTCCTTCTGCAGATTATACTGACTGACCAGCAGTGGCAGTGTTTCACAACAGAATGTCTCTGCATTGCCGAGACTGAAGGAAAGAGAAAAAGGCAGTCTTCCGGCATACAGCATCTTTTGACCAATTTAAACGGTAAGTAAATCTCACAATCATTCTTTTATTCAGTAAAAAGACTTTCACAGCATCTGATTGTCCTCCGTACCTTCCAGTGGGGGCCTGTGCATTTATGTAATTTCTGTAAAGATGGAAGTAATATGGATCACATTGTGTTGGTCAAGATAGTTAATAAAAGACTGAATGCTTCTAAGGCTACTAAAGCCTGATTTAGATCCTGGTGCTGGCAATGTTCCAGTCAAGGAAATTGCTGCCTTTGCGGCTGAAATGCACTATCTCAATTTACAACAATAGTGTTACATTCTCACGGAAGGAAGCTCATTTAACGTCTTCCCCTGCACTCTGTATGTTGGACACTGATACTTAAAATGGATTGTTGGTAAGGATAATCAGTTTTTGTATCTCCATCCCACTTTCAAAAAGGCCCCAGTGCTTTGAGTGGTTCAGAGTCCCTTACCATTCCCCCTCCTGCTTGCCTTGCAGTCATGAATACAGATAGTAACTTACTGCATGACTTCTGACATCTCATCCTCCTGTGTGGTCAGCTTCCACAAGGACAATTGGACCAAAGGCTCTCTGACATTATAAAGCTAAAGCAAGATGTTGTCTGGCATGAGGGCAAATCTGTTGCCTAGCAAGCTGACATCCTAAAGCTAAAGCAAGATGTTGTCTGACGTGAGGGCCACTCTGTTGCCTAGCAAGCAGCAGGATACGTTTATCTTGGTAATGAAATGAGTAGCAGGGTAGACAAGATGTCCAAATGAGAACTAACCTTGTAAGATTAAAGAAATTAGGGCAGTTTTTTGAGACTTATAAATTTGTAGGAAGGTAAGTTTGAGCATTAGAGTCTCAACTTCACTATTGCTGAACTGGTAGGAATTGCCTAAAATGATAATGGTGAACATGCTATTCATAGCTTTTATAATTCCCATTAACTGTAGCATAACCCTTCCTCGCTCAACTGATCAGCTGGCTTAATTGCTACTGGTGTACCATATCCTTAAGCAAATGAAGTGAGATGGGGACGCTGCCACTTGGCTTGCGAAAAGATCTCTTTATCTATATCCTAATGTACATGCTACAGTTGTTTAGAGAGTGATCCCAAATGAGGCATGGGATTCAGAGCAGTATGGGAGGTTAAAAACACAAATTTAGATTTGATTTTCTAACGTGCTGTCGATTTTCACAATTATACAGACTCCAGAGATTTAATCTGTTTCCCCTTTATAAAAATTACGATTTTTTGTACTTCTTATAGTAAATGTGCTAACAGTGGACTTTTCCATCTGCAGATTATACTGAATGACCAGCAGTGGCAGTGTTTCACAACAGAATGTCTCTGCATTGCCGAGACTGAAGGAAAGAAAAAATGGCAGTCTTCCGGCATACAGCATCTTTTGACCAATTTAAACGGTAAGTAAATCTCACAATCATTCTTTTATTCATTAAAGGACTTTCACAGCATCTGATTGTCCTCAGTACCTTCCAGTGGGGGCCTGTGCATGTATATAATTTCTGTAAAAATGGAAGTAATATGGATCACATTGTGTTGGTCAAGATAGTTAATAAAAGACTGACTGCTTCTAAGGCTACTAAAGCCTGATTTAGATCCTGGTGCTGGCAATGTTCCAGTCAAGGAAATTGCTGCCTTTGCGGCTGAAATGCACTATCTCAATTTACAACGATAGTGTTACATTCTCACGGAAGGAAGCTCATTTAACGTCTTCCCCTGCACTCTGTATGTTGGACACTGATACTTAAGATGGATTGTTGGTAAGGATAATCAGTTTTTGTATCTCCATCCCACTTTCAAAAAGGCCCCAGTGCTTTGAGTGGTTCAGAGTCCTTTACCATTCCCCCTCCTGCTTGCCTTGCAGTCATGAATACAGATAGTAACTTACTGCATGACTTCTGACATCTCTTCCTCCTGTGTGGTCAGCTTCCACAAGGACAATTGGACCAAAGGCTCTCTGACATTATAAAGCTAAAGCAAGATGTTGTCTGGCATGAGGGCAAATCTGTTACCTAGCAAGCTGACGTCATAAAGCTAAAGCAAGATGTTGTCTGAAAGGAGGGCCACTCTGTTGCCTAGCAAGAAGCAGGATACATTTATCTTGATAATGAAATGAGTAGCAGGGTAGACAGGATGTCCAAATGAGAACTAACCTTGTAAGATTAAAGAAATTAGGGCAGTTTTTTGAGACTTATAAATTTGTAGGAAGGTAAGTTTGAGCATTAGAGTCTCAACTTCACTATTGCTGAACTGGTAGGAATTGCCTAAAATGATAATGGTGAACATGCTATTCATAGCTTTTATAATTCCCATTAACTGTAGCTTAACCCTTCCTCGCTCAACTGATCAGCTGGCTTAATTGCTACTGGTGGACCATATCCTTAAGCAAATGAAGTGAGATGGGGACGCTGCCACTTGGCTTGCGAAAAGATCTCTTTATCTATATCCTAATGTACATGCTACAGTTGTTTAGAGAGTGATCCCAAATGAGGCATGGGATTCAGAGCAGTATGGGAGGTTAAAAACACAAATTTAGATTTGATTTTCTAACGTGCTTTCGATTTTCACAATTATACAGACTCCAGAGATTTAATCTGTTTCCCCTTTATAAAAATTACGATTTTTTGTACTTCTTATAGTAAATGTGCTAACAGTGGACTTTTCCATCTGCAGATTATACTGAATGACCAGCAGTGGCAGTGTTTCACAACAGAATGTCTCTGCATTGCCGAGACTGAAGGAAAGAAAAAAAGGCAGTCTTCCGGCATACAGCATCTTTTGACCAATTTAAACGGTAAGTAAATCTCACAATCATTCTTTTATTCATTAAAGGACTTTCACAGCATCTGATTGTCCTCAGTACCTTCCAGTGGGGGCCTGTGCATGTATATAATTTCTGTAAAGATGGAAGTAATATGGATCACATTGTGTTGGTCAAGATAGTTAATAAAAGACTGACTGCTTCTAAGGCTACTAAAGCCTGATTTAGATCCTGGTGCTGGCAATGTTCCAGTCAAGGAAATTGCTGCCTTTGCGGCTGAAATGCACTATCTCAATTTACAACGATAGTGTTACATTCTCACGGAAGGAAGCTCATTTAACGTCTTCCCCTGCACTCTGTATGTTGGACACTGATACTTAAGATGGATTGTTGGTAAGGATAATCAGTTTTTGTATCTCCATCCCACTTTCAAAAAGGCCCCAGTGCTTTGAGTGGTTCAGAGTCCTTTACCATTCCCCCTCCTGCTTGCCTTGCAGTCATGAATACAGATAGTAACTTACTGCATGACTTCTCACATCTCTTCCTCCTGTGTGGTCAGCTTCCACAAGGACAATTGGACTAAAGGCTCTCTGACATTATAAAGCTAAAGCAAGATGTTGTCTGGCATGAGGGCAAATCTGTTACCTAGCAAGCTGACGTCATAAAGCTAAAGCAAGATGTTGTCTGAAAGGAGGGCCACTCTGTTGCCTAGCAAGAAGCAGGATACATTTATCTTGGGAATGAAATGAGTAGCAGGGTAGACAGGATGCTCAAATGAGAACTAACCTTGTAAGATTAAAGAAATTAGGGTAATTTTTTGAGACTTATAAATTTGTAGGAAGGTAAGTTTGAGCATTAGAGTCTCAACTTCACTATTGCTGAACTGGTAGGAATTGCCTAAAATGATAATGGTGAACATGCTATTCATAGCTTTTATAATTGCCATTAACTGTAGCATAACCCTTCCTCGCTCAACTGATCAGCTGGCTTAATTGCTACTGGTGTACCATATCCGTAAGCAAATGAAGTGAGATGGGTATGCTGCCACTTGGCTTGCAAAAAGATCTCTTCATCTATATCTTAATGTACATGCTACAGTTGTTTAGAGAGTGATCCCAAATGAGGCATGGGATTCAGAGAAGTATGGGAGGTTAAAAACACAAATTTAGATTTGATTTTCGAACGTGCTGTCGATTTTCACAATTATACAGACTCCAGAGATTTAATCTGTTTCCCCTTTATAAAAATTACGATTTTTTGTACTTCTTATAGTAAATGTGCTAACAGTGGACTTTTCCATCTGCAGATTATACTGAATGACCAGCAGTGGCAGTGTTTCACAACAGAATGTCTCTGCATTGCCGAGACTGAAGGAAAGAAAAAATGGCAGTCTTCCGGCATACAGCATCTTTTGACCAATTTAAACGGTAAGTAAATCTCACAATCATTCTTTTATTCATTAAAGGACTTTCACAGCATCTGATTGTCCTCAGTACCTTCCAGTGGGGGCCTGTGCATGTATATAATTTCTGTAAAGATGGAAGTAATATGGATCACATTGTGTTGGTCAAGATAGTTAATAAAAGACTGACTGCTTCTAAGGCTACTAAAGCCTGATTTAGATCCTGGTGCTGGCAATGTTCCAGTCAAGGAAATTGCTGCCTTTGCGGCTGAAATGCACTATCTCAATTTACAACGATAGTGTTACATTCTCACGGAAGGAAGCTCATTTAACGTCTTCCCCTGCACTCTGTATGTTGGACACTGATACTTAAGATGGATTGTTGGTAAGGATAATCAGTTTTTGTATCTCCATCCCACTTTCAAAAAGGCCCCAGTGCTTTGAGTGGTTCAGAGTCCTTTACCAGTCCCCCTCCTGCTTGCCTTGCAGTCATGAATACAGATAGTAACTTACTGCATGACTTCTGACATCTCTTCCTCCTGTGTGGTCAGCTTCCACAAGGACAATTGGACCAAAGGCTCTCTGACATTATAAAGCTAAAGCAAGATGTTGTCTGGCATGAGGGCAAATCTGTTACCTAGCAAGCTGACGTCATAAAGCTAAAGCAAGATGTTGTCTGAAAGGAGGGCCACTCTGTTGCCTAGCAAGAAGCAGGATACATTTATCTTGGGAATGAAATGAGTAGCAGGGTAGACAGGATGCTCAAATGAGAACTAACCTTGTAAGATTAAAGAAATTAGGGTAATTTTTTGAGACTTATAAATTTGTAGGAAGGTAAGTTTGAGCATTAGAGTCTCAACTTCACTATTGCTGAACTGGTAGGAATTGCCTAAAATAATAATGGTGAACATGCTATTCATAGCTTTTATAATTCCCATTAACTGTAGCATAACCCTTCCTCGCTCAACTGATCAGCTGGCTTAATTGCTACTGGTGTACCATATCCTTAAGCAAATAAAGTGAGATGGGGACGCTGCCACTTGGCTTGCGAAAAGATCTCTTTATCTATATCCTAATGTACATGCTACAGTTGTTTAGAGAGTGATCCCAAATGAGGCATGGGATTCAGAGCAGTATGGGAGATTAAAAACACAAATTTAGATTTGATTTTCGAACGTGCTGTCGATTTTCACAATTATACAGACTCCAGAGATTTAATCTGTTTCCCCTTTATAAAAATTATGATTTTTTGTACTTCTTATAGTAAATGTGCTAACAGTCGACTTTTCCTTCTGCAGATTATACTGACTGACCAGCAGTGGCAGTGTTTCACAACAGAATGTCTCTGCATTGCCGAGACTGAAGGAAAGAGAAAAAGGCAGTCTTCCGGCATACAGCATCTTTTGACCAATTTAAACGGTAAGTAAATCTCACAATCATTCTTTTATTCAGTAAAAAGACTTTCACAGCATCTGATTGTCCTCCGTACCTTCCAGTGGGGGCCTGTGCATTTATGTAATTTCTGTAAAGATGGAAGTAATATGGATCACATTGTGTTGGTCAAGATAGTTAATAAAAGACTGAATGCTTCTAAGGCTACTAAAGCCTGATTTAGATCCTGGTGCTGGCAATGTTCCAGTCAAGGAAATTGCTGCCTTTGCGGCTGAAATGCACTATCTCAATTTACAACAATAGTGTTACATTCTCACGGAAGGAAGCTCATTTAACGTCTTCCCCTGCACTCTGTATGTTGGACACTGATACTTAAGATGGATTGTTGGTAAGGATAATCAGTTTTTGTATCTCCATCCCACTTTCAAAAAGGCCCCAGTGCTTTGAGTGGTTCAGAGTCCCTTACCATTCCCCCTCCTGCTTGCCTTGCAGTCATGAATACAGATAGTAACTTACTGCATGACTTCTGACATCTCATCCTCCTGTGTGGTCAGCTTCCACAAGGACAATTGGACCAAAGGCTCTCTGACATTATAAAGCTAAAGCAAGATGTTGTCTGGCATGAGGGCAAATCTGTTGCCTAGCAAGCTGACATCCTAAAGCTAAAGCAAGATGTTGTCTGACGTGAGGGCCACTCTGTTGCCTAGCAAGCAGCAGGATACGTTTATCTTGGTAATGAAATGAGTAGCAGGGTAGACAAGATGTCCAAATGAGAACTAACCTTGTAAGATTAAAGAAATTAGGGCAGTTTTTTGAGACTTATAAATTTGTAGGAAGGTAAGTTTGAGCATTAGAGTCTCAACTTCACTATTGCTGAACTGGTAGGAATTGCCTAAAATGATAATGGTGAACATGCTATTCATAGCTTTTATAATTCCCATTAACTGTAGCATAACCCTTCCTCGCTCAACTGATCAGCTGGCTTAATTGCTACTGGTGTACCATATCCTTAAGCAAATGAAGTGAGATGGGGACGCTGCCACTTGGCTTGCGAAAAGATCTCTTTATCTATATCCTAATGTACATGCTACAGTTGTTTAGAGAGTGATCCCAAATGAGGCATGGGATTCAGAGCAGTATGGGAGGTTAAAAACACAAATTTAGATTTGATTTTCTAACGTGCTGTCGATTTTCACAATTATACAGACTCCAGAGATTTAATCTGTTTCCCCTTTATAAAAATTACGATTTTTTGTACTTCTTATAGTAAATGTGCTAACAGTGGACTTTTCCATCTGCAGATTATACTGAATGACCAGCAGTGGCAGTGTTTCACAACAGAATGTCTCTGCATTGCCGAGACTGAAGGAAAGAAAAAATGGCAGTCTTCCGGCATACAGCATCTTTTGACCAATTTAAACGGTAAGTAAATCTCACAATCATTCTTTTATTCATTAAAGGACTTTCACAGCATCTGATTGTCCTCAGTACCTTCCAGTGGGGGCCTGTGCATGTATATAATTTCTGTAAAAATGGAAGTAATATGGATCACATTGTGTTGGTCAAGATAGTTAATAAAAGACTGACTGCTTCTAAGGCTACTAAAGCCTGATTTAGATCCTGGTGCTGGCAATGTTCCAGTCAAGGAAATTGCTGCCTTTGCGGCTGAAATGCACTATCTCAATTTACAACGATAGTGTTACATTCTCACGGAAGGAAGCTCATTTAACGTCTTCCCCTGCACTCTGTATGTTGGACACTGATACTTAAGATGGATTGTTGGTAAGGATAATCAGTTTTTGTATCTCCATCCCACTTTCAAAAAGGCCCCAGTGCTTTGAGTGGTTCAGAGTCCTTTACCATTCCCCCTCCTGCTTGCCTTGCAGTCATGAATACAGATAGTAACTTACTGCATGACTTCTGACATCTCTTCCTCCTGTGTGGTCAGCTTCCACAAGGACAATTGGACCAAAGGCTCTCTGACATTATAAAGCTAAAGCAAGATGTTGTCTGGCATGAGGGCAAATCTGTTACCTAGCAAGCTGACGTCATAAAGCTAAAGCAAGATGTTGTCTGAAAGGAGGGCCACTCTGTTGCCTAGCAAGAAGCAGGATACATTTATCTTGATAATGAAATGAGTAGCAGGGTAGACAGGATGTCCAAATGAGAACTAACCTTGTAAGATTAAAGAAATTAGGGCAGTTTTTTGAGACTTATAAATTTGTAGGAAGGTAAGTTTGAGCATTAGAGTCTCAACTTCACTATTGCTGAACTGGTAGGAATTGCCTAAAATGATAATGGTGAACATGCTATTCATAGCTTTTATAATTGCCATTAACTGTAGCTTAACCCTTCCTCGCTCAACTGATCAGCTGGCTTAATTGCTACTGGTGTACCATATCCGTAAGCAAATGAAGTGAGATGGGTATGCTGCCACTTGGCTTGCAAAAAGATCTCTTCATCTATATCTTAATGTACATGCTACAGTTGTTTAGAGAGTGATCCCAAATGAGGCATGGGATTCAGAGAAGTATGGGAGGTTAAAAACACAAATTAAGATTTGATTTTCTAACGTGCTGTTGATTTTCACAATTATACAGACTCCAGAGAATTAATCTGTTTCCCCTTTATAAAAATTACGATTTTTTGTACTTCTTATAGTAAATGTGCTAACAGTGGACTTTTCCATCTGCAGATTATACTGAATGACCAGCAGTGGCAGTGTTTCACAACAGAATGTCTCTGCATTGCCGAGACTGAAGGAAAGAAAAAAAGGCAGTCTTCCGGCATACAGCATCTTTTGACCAATTTAAACGGTAAGTAAATCTCACAATCATTCTTTTATTCAGTAAAAAGACTTTCACAGCATCTGATTGTCCTCCGTACCTTCCAGTGGGGGCCTGTGCATGTATATAATTTCTGTAAAGATGGAAGTAATATGGATCACATTGTGTTGGTCAAGATGGTTAATAAAAGACTGACTGCTTCTAAGGCTACTAAAGCCTGATTTAGATCCTGGTGCTGGCAATGTTCAAGTCAAGGAAATTGCTGCCTTTGCGGCTGAAATGCACTATCTCAATTTACAACAATAGTGTTACATTCTCACGGAAGGAAGCTCATTTAACGTCTTCCCCTGCAATCTGTATGTTGGACACTGATACTTAAGATGGATTGGTGGTAAGGATAATCAGTTTTTGTATCTCCATCCCACTTTCAAAAAGGCCCCAGTGCTTTGAGTGGTTCAGAGTCCTTTACCATTCCCCCTCCTGCTTGCCTTGCAGTCATGAATACAGATAGTAACTTACTGCATAACTTCTGACATCTCATCCTCCTGTGTGGTCAGCTTCCACAAAAACAATTGGACCAAAGGCTCTCTGACATTATAAAGCTAAAGCAAGATGTTGTCTGGCATGAGGGCAAATCTGTTACCTAGCAAGCTGACGTCATAAAGCTAAAGCAAGATGTTGTCTGAAAGGAGGGCCACTCTGTTGTCTAGCAAGAAGCAGGATACATTTATCTTGGGAATGAAATGAGTAGCAGGGTAGACAGGATGCTCAAATGAGAACTAACCTTGTAAGATTAAAGAAATTAGGGTAATTTTTTGAGACTTATAAATTTGTAGGAAGGTAAGTTTGAGCATTAGAGTCACAACTTCACTATTGCTGAACTGGTAGGAATTGCCTAAAATAATAATGGTGAACATGCTATTCATAGCTTTTATAATTCCCATTAACTGTAGCATAACCCTTCCTCGCTCAACTGATCAGCTGGCTTAATTGCTACTGGTGTACCATATCCTTAAGCAAATGAAGTGAGATGGGGACGCTGCCACTTGGCTTGTGAAAAGATCTCTTCATCTATATCTTAATGTACATGCTACAGTTGTTTAGAGAGTGATCCCAAATGAGGCATGGGATTCAGAGAAGTATGGGAGGTTAAAAACACAAATTAAGATTTGATTTTCTAACGTGCTGTTGATTTTCACAATTATACAGACTCCAGAGATTTAATCTGTTTCCCCTTTATAAAAATTACGATTTTTTGTACTTCTTATAGTAAATGTGCTAACAGTGGACTTTTCCATCTGCAGATTATACTGAATGACCAGCAGTGGCAGTGTTTCACAACAGAATGTCTCTGCATTGCCGAGACTGAAGGAAAGAAAAAAAGGCAGTCTTCCGGCATACAGCATCTTTTGACCAATTTAAACGGTAAGTAAATCTCACAATCATTCTTTTATTCAGTAAAAAGACTTTCACAGCATCTGATTGTCCTCCGTACCTTCCAGTGGGGGCCTGTGCATGTATATAATTTCTGTAAAGATGGAAGTAATATGGATCAAATTGTGTTGGTCAAGATAGTTAATAAAAGACTGACTGCTTCTAAGGCTACTAAAGCCTGATTTAGATCCTGGTGCTGGCAATGTTCCAGTCAAGGAAATTGCTGCCTTTGCGGCTGAAATGCACTATCTCAATTTACAACGATAGTGTTACATTCTCACGGAAGGAAGCTCATTTAACGTCTTCCCCTGCACTCTGTATGTTGGACACTGATACTTAAGATGGATTGTTGCTAAGGATAATCAGTTTTTGTATCTCCATCCCACTTTCAAAAAGGCCCCAGTGCTTTGAGTGGTTCAGAGTCCTTTACCATTCCCCCTCCTGCTTGCCTTGCAGTCATGAATACAGATAGTATTTTACTGCATAACTTCTGACATCTCATGCTCCTGTGTGGTCAGCTTCCACAAGGACAATTGGACCAAAGGCTCTCTGACATTATAAAGCTAAAGCAAGATGTTGTCTGGCATGAGGGCAAATCTGTTACCTAGCAAGCTGACGTCATAAAGCTAAAGCAAGATGTTGTCTGAAAGGAGGGCCACTCTGTTGCCTAGCAAGAAGCAGGATACATTTATCTTGGGAATGAAATGAGTAGCAGGGTAGACAGGATGCTCAAATGAGAACTAACCTTGTAAGATTAAAGAAATTAGGGTAATTTTTTGAGACTTATAAATTTGTAGGAAGGTAAGTTTGAGCATTAGAGTCTCAACTTCACTATTGCTGAACTGGTAGGAATTGCCTAAAATAATAATGGTGAACATGCTATTCATAGCTTTTATAATTCCCATTAACTGTAGCATAACCCTTCCTCGCTCAACTGATCAGCTGGCTTAATTGCTACTGGTGTACCATATCCTTAAGCAAATGAAGTGAGATGGGGACGCTGCCACTTGGCTTGCGAAAAGATCTCTTTATCTATATCCTAATGTACATGCTACAGTTGTTTAGAGAGTGATCCCAAATGAGGCATGGGATTCAGAGCAGTATGGGAGATTAAAAACACAAATTTAGATTTGATTTTCGAACGTGCTGTCGATTTTCACAATTATACAGACTCCAGAGATTTAATCTGTTTCCCCTTTATAAAAATTATGATTTTTTGTACTTCTTATAGTAAATGTGCTAACAGTCGACTTTTCCTTCTGCAGATTATACTGAATGACCAGCAGTGGCAGTGTTTCACAACAGAATGTCTCTGCATTGCCGAGACTGAAGGAAAGAAAAAAAGGCAGTCTTCCGGCATACAGCATCTTTTGACCAATTTAAACGGTAAGTAAATCTCACAATCATTCTTTTATTCAGTAAAAAGACTTTCACAGCATCTGATTGTCCTCCGTACCTTCCAGTGGGGGCCTGTGCATGTATGTAATTTCTGTAAAGATGGAAGTAATATGGATCACATTGTGTTGGTCAAGATAGTTAATAGAAGACTGAATGCTTCTAAGGCTACTAAAGCCTGATTTAGATCCTGGTGCTGGCACTGTTCCAGTCAAGGAAATTGCTGCCTTTGCGGCTGAAATGCACTATCTCAATTTACAACGATAGTGTTACATTCTCACGGAAGGAAGCTCATTTAACGTCTTCCCCTGCACTCTGTATGTTGGACACTGATACTTAAGATGGATTGTTGCTAAGGATAATCAGTTTTTGTATCTCCATCCCACTTTCAAAAAGGCCCCAGTGCTTTGAGTGGTTCAGAGTCCTTTACCATTCCCCCTCCTGCTTGCCTTGCAGTCATGAATACAGATAGTAACTTACTGCATAACTTCTGACATCTCATCCTCCTGTGTGGTCAGCTTCCACAAGGACGATTGGACCAGAGGCGCTCTGACATTATAAAGCTAAAGCAAGATGTTGTCTGGCATGAGGGCAAATCTGTTACCTAGCAAGCTGACGTCATAAAGCTAAAGCAAGATGTTGTCTGAAAGGAGGGCCACTCTGTTGCCTAGCAAGAAGCAGGATACATTTATCTTGGTAATGAAATGAGTAGCAGGGGTAGACAGGATGTCCAAATGAGAACTAACCTTGTAAGATTAAAGAAATTAGGGCAGTTTTTTGAGACTTATAAATTTGTAGGAAGGTAAGTTTGAGCATTAGAGTCTCAACTTCACTATTGCTGAACTGGTAGGAATTGCCTAAAATGATAATGGTGAACATGCTATTCATAGCTTTTATAATTCCCATTAACTGTAGCATAACCCTTCCTCGCTCAACTGATCAGCTGGCTTAATTGCTACTGGTGTACCATATCCTTAAGCAAATGAAGTGAGATGGGGACGCTGCCACTTGGCTTGCGAAAAGATCTCTTTATCTATATCCTAATGTACATGCTACAGTTTTTAGAGAATGATCACAAATGAGGCATGGGATTCAGAGCAGTATGGGAGGTTAAAAACACAAATTTAGATTTGATTTTCTAACGTGCTGTCGATTTTCACAATTATACAGACTCCAGAGATTTAATCTGTTTCCCCTTTATAAAAATTACGATTTTTTGTACTTCTTATAGTAAATGTGCTAACAGTGGACTTTTCCATCTGCAGATTATACTGAATGACCAGCAGTGGCAGTGTTTCACAACAGAATGTCTCTGCATTGCCGAGACTGAAGGAAAGAAAAAAAGGCAGTCTTCCGGCATACAGCATCTTTTGACCAATTTAAACGGTAAGTAAATCTCACAATCATTCTTTTATTCATTAAAAGACTTTCACAGCATCTGATTGTCCTCAGTACCTTCCAGTGGGGGCCTGTGCATGTATATAATTTCTGTAAAGATGGAAGTAATATGGATCACATTGTGTTGGTCAAGATGGTTAATAAAAGACTGACTGCTTCTAAGGCTACTAAAGCCTGATTTAGATCCTGGTGCTGGCAATGTTCAAGTCAAGGAAATTGCTGCCTTTGCGGCTGAAATGCACTATCTCAATTTACAACAATAGTGTTACATTCTCACGGAAGGAAGCTCATTTAACGTCTTCCCCTGCACTCTGTATGTTGGACACTGATACTTAAGATGGATTGGTGGTAAGGATAATCAGTTTTTGTATCTCCATCCCACTTTCAAAAAGGCCCCAGTGCTTTGAGTGGTTCAGAGTCCTTTACCATTCCCCCTCCTGCTTGCCTTGCAGTCATGAATACAGATAGTAACTTACTGCATAACTTCTCACATCTCTTCCTCCTGTGTGGTCAGCTTCCACAAAAACAATTGGACCAAAGGCTCTCTGACATTATAAAGCTAAAGCAAGATGTTGTCTGGCATGAGGGCAAATCTGTTACCTAGCAAGCTGACGTCATAAAGCTAAAGCAAGATGTTGTCTGAAAGGAGGGCCACTCTGTTGTCTCTCAAGAAGCAGGATACATTTATCTTGGGAATGAAATGAGTAGCAGGGTAGACAGGATGCTCAAATGAGAACTAACCTTGTAAGATTAAAGAAATTAGGGTAATTTTTTGAGACTTATACATTTGTAGGAAGGTAAGTTTGAGCATTAGAGTCACAACTTCACTATTGCTGAACTGGTAGGAATTGCCTAAAATAATAATGGTGAACATGCTATTCATAGCTTTTATAATTCCCATTAACTGTAGCATAACCCTTCCTCGCTCAACTGATCAGCTGGCTTAATTGCTACTGGTGTACCATATCCTTAAGCAAATGAAGTGAGATGGGGACGCTGCCACTTGGCTTGCGAAAAGATCTCTTTATCTATATCCTAATGTACATGCTACAGTTGTTTAGAGAGTGATCCCAAATGAGGCATGGGATTCAGAGCAGTATGGGAGATTAAAAACACAAATTTAGATTTGATTTTCGAACGTGCTGTCGATTTTCAAAATTATACAGACTCCAGAGATTTAATCTGTTTCCCCTTTATAAAAATTATGATTTTTTGTACTTCTTATAGTAAATGTGCTAACAGTGGACTTTTCCTTCTGCAGATTATACTGAATGACCAGCAGTGGCAGTGTTTCACAACAGAATGTCTCTGCATTGCCGAGACTGAAGGAAAGAGAAAAAGGCAGTCTTCCGGCATACAGCATCTTTTGACCAATTTAAACGGTAAGTAAATCTCACAATCATTCTTTTATTCAGTAAAAAGACTTTCACAGCATCTGATTGTCCTCCGTACCTTCCAGTGGGGGCCTGTGCATGTATGTAATTTCTGTAAAGATAGAAGTAATATGGATCACATTGTGTTGGTCAAGATAGTTAATAAAAGACTGAATGCTTCTAAGGCTACTAAAGCCTGATTTAGATCCTGGTGCTGGCAATGTTCCAGTCAAGGAAATTGCTGCCTTTGCGGCTGAAATGCACTATCTCAATTTACAACAATAGTGTTACATTCTCACGGAAGGAAGCTCATTTAACGTCTTCCCCTGCACTCTGTATGTTGGACACTGATACTTAAGATGGATTGTTGGTAAGGATAATCAGTTTTTGTATCTCCATCCCACTTTCAAAAAGGCCCCAGTGCTTTGAGTGGTTCAGAGTCCTTTACCATTCCCCCTCCTGCTTGCCTTGCAGTCATGAATACAGATAGTAACTTACTGCATAACTTCTGACATCTCATCCTCCTGTGTGGTCAGCTTCCACAAGGACAATTGGACCAAAGGCTCTCTGACATTATAAAGCTAAAGCAAGATGTTGTCTGGCATGAGGGCAAATCTGTTGCCTAGCAAGCTGACATCCTAAAGCTAAAGCAAGATGTTGTCTGACGTGAGGGCCACTCTGTTGCCTAGCAAGCAGCAGGATACGTTTATCTTGGTAATGAAATGAGTAGCAGGGTAGACAAGATGTCCAAATGAGAACTAACCTTGTAAGATTAAAGAAATTAGGGCAGTTTTTTGAGACTTATAAATTTGTAGGAAGGTAAGTTTGAGCATTAGAGTCTCAACTTCACTATTGCTGAACTGGTAGGAATTGCCTAAAATGATAATGGTGAACATGCTATTCATAGCTTTTATAATTCCCATTAACTGTAGCATAACCCTTCCTCGCTCAACTGATCAGCTGGCTTAATTGCTACTGGTGTACCATATCCTTAAGCAAATGAAGTGAGATGGGGACGCTGCCACTTGGCTTGCGAAAAGATCTCTTTATCTATATCCTAATGTACATGCTACAGTTGTTTAGAGAGTGATCCCAAATGAGGCATGGGATTCAGAGCAGTATGGGAGGTTAAAAACACAAATTTAGATTTGATTTTCTAACGTGCTTTCGATTTTCACAATTATACAGACTCCAGAGATTTAATCTGTTTCCCCTTTATAAAAATTACGATTTTTTGTACTTCTTATAGTAAATGTGCTAACAGTGGACTTTTCCATCTGCAGATTATACTGAATGACCAGCAGTGGCAGTGTTTCACAACAGAATGTCTCTGCATTGCCGAGACTGAAGGAAAGAAAAAAAGGCAGTCTTCCGGCATACAGCATCTTTTGACCAATTTAAACGGTAAGTAAATCTCACAATCATTCTTTTATTCATTAAAGGACTTTCACAGCATCTGATTTTCCTCAGTACCTTCCAGTGGGGGCCTGTGCATGTATATAATTTCTGTAAAGATGGAAGTAATATGGATCACATTGTGTTGGTCAAGATAGTTAATAAAAGACTGACTGCTTCTAAGGCTACTAAAGCCTGATTTAGATCCTGGTGCTGGCAATGTTCCAGTCAAGGAAATTGCTGCCTTTGCGGCTGAAATGCACTATCTCAATTTACAACGATAGTGTTACATTCTCACGGAAGGAAGATCATTTAACGTCTTCCCCTGCACTCTGTATGTTGGACACTGATACTTAAGATGGATTGTTGGTAAGGATAATCAGTTTTTGTATCTCCATCCCACTTTCAAAAAGGCCCCAGTGCTTCGAGTGGTTCAGAGTCCTTTACCATTCCCCCTCCTGCTTGCCTTGCAGTCATGAATACAGATAGTAACTTACTGCATGACTTCTCACATCTCTTCCTCCTGTGTGGTCAGCTTCCACAAGGACAATTGGACCAAAGGCTCTCTGACATTATAAAGCTAAAGCAAGATGTTGTCTGGCATGAGGGCAAATCTGTTACCTAGCAAGCTGACGTCATAAAGCTAAAGCAAGATGTTGTCTGAAAGGAGGGCCACTCTGTTGCCTAGCAAGAAGCAGGATACATTTATCTTGGGAATGAAATGAGTAGCAGGGTAGACAGGATGCTCAAATGAGAACTAACCTTGTAAGATTAAAGAAATTAGGGTAATTTTTTGAGACTTATAAATTTGTAGGAAGGTAAGTTTGAGCATTAGAGTCACAACTTCACTATTGCTGAACTGGTAGGAATTGCCTAAAATAATAATGGTGAACATGCTATTCATAGCTTTTATAATTCCCATTAACTGTAGCATAACCCTTCCTCGCTCAACTGATCAGCTGGCTTAATTGCTACTGGTGTACCATATCCTTAAGCAAATGAAGTGAGATGGGGACGCTGCCACTTGGCTTGTGAAAAGATCTCTTCATCTATATCTTAATGTACATGCTACAGTTGTTTAGAGAGTGATCCCAAATGAGGCATGGGATTCAGAGAAGTATGGGAGGTTAAAAACACAAATTAAGATTTGATTTTCTAACGTGCTGTTGATTTTCACAATTATACAGACTCCAGAGATTTAATCTGTTTCCCCTTTATAAAAATTACGATTTTTTGTACTTCTTATAGTAAATGTGCTAACAGTGGACTTTTCCATCTGCAGATTATACTGAATGACCAGCAGTGGCAGTGTTTCACAACAGAATGTCTCTGCATTGCCGAGACTGAAGGAAAGAAAAAAAGGCAGTCTTCCGGCATACAGCATCTTTTGACCAATTTAAACGGTAAGTAAATCTCACAATCATTCTTTTATTCAGTAAAAAGACTTTCACAGCATCTGATTGTCCTCCGTACCTTCCAGTGGGGGCCTGTGCATGTATATAATTTCTGTAAAGATGGAAGTAATATGGATCAAATTGTGTTGGTCAAGATAGTTAATAAAAGACTGACTGCTTCTAAGGCTACTAAAGCCTGATTTAGATCCTGGTGCTGGCAATGTTCCAGTCAAGGAAATTGCTGCCTTTGCGGCTGAAATGCACTATCTCAATTTACAACGATAGTGTTACATTCTCACGGAAGGAAGCTCATTTAACGTCTTCCCCTGCACTCTGTATGTTGGACACTGATACTTAAGATGGATTGTTGCTAAGGATAATCAGTTTTTGTATCTCCATCCCACTTTCAAAAAGGCCCCAGTGCTTTGAGTGGTTCAGAGTCCTTTACCATTCCCCCTCCTGCTTGCCTTGCAGTCATGAATACAGATAGTATTTTACTGCATAACTTCTGACATCTCATGCTCCTGTGTGGTCAGCTTCCACAAGGACAATTGGACCAAAGGCTCTCTGACATTATAAAGCTAAAGCAAGATGTTGTCTGGCATGAGGGCAAATCTGTTACCTAGCAAGCTGACGTCATAAAGCTAAAGCAAGATGTTGTCTGAAAGGAGGGCCACTCTGTTGCCTAGCAAGAAGCAGGATACATTTATCTTGGGAATGAAATGAGTAGCAGGGTAGACAGGATGCTCAAATGAGAACTAACCTTGTAAGATTAAAGAAATTAGGGTAATTTTTTGAGACTTATAAATTTGTAGGAAGGTAAGTTTGAGCATTAGAGTCTCAACTTCACTATTGCTGAACTGGTAGGAATTGCCTAAAATAATAATGGTGAACATGCTATTCATAGCTTTTATAATTCCCATTAACTGTAGCATAACCCTTCCTCGCTCAACTGATCAGCTGGCTTAATTGCTACTGGTGTACCATATCCTTAAGCAAATGAAGTGAGATGGGGACGCTGCCACTTGGCTTGCGAAAAGATCTCTTTATCTATATCCTAATGTACATGCTACAGTTGTTTAGAGAGTGATCCCAAATGAGGCATGGGATTCAGAGCAGTATGGGAGATTAAAAACACAAATTTAGATTTGATTTTCGAACGTGCTGTCGATTTTCACAATTATACAGACTCCAGAGATTTAATCTGTTTCCCCTTTATAAAAATTATGATTTTTTGTACTTCTTATAGTAAATGTGCTAACAGTCGACTTTTCCTTCTGCAGATTATACTGAATGACCAGCAGTGGCAGTGTTTCACAACAGAATGTCTCTGCATTGCCGAGACTGAAGGAAAGAAAAAAAGGCAGTCTTCCGGCATACAGCATCTTTTGACCAATTTAAACGGTAAGTAAATCTCACAATCATTCTTTTATTCAGTAAAAAGACTTTCACAGCATCTGATTGTCCTCCGTACCTTCCAGTGGGGGCCTGTGCATGTATGTAATTTCTGTAAAGATGGAAGTAATATGGATCACATTGTGTTGGTCAAGATAGTTAATAGAAGACTGAATGCTTCTAAGGCTACTAAAGCCTGATTTAGATCCTGGTGCTGGCACTGTTCCAGTCAAGGAAATTGCTGCCTTTGCGGCTGAAATGCACTATCTCAATTTACAACGATAGTGTTACATTCTCACGGAAGGAAGCTCATTTAACGTCTTCCCCTGCACTCTGTATGTTGGACACTGATACTTAAGATGGATTGTTGCTAAGGATAATCAGTTTTTGTATCTCCATCCCACTTTCAAAAAGGCCCCAGTGCTTTGAGTGGTTCAGAGTCCTTTACCATTCCCCCTCCTGCTTGCCTTGCAGTCATGAATACAGATAGTAACTTACTGCATAACTTCTGACATCTCATCCTCCTGTGTGGTCAGCTTCCACAAGGACGATTGGACCAGAGGCGCTCTGACATTATAAAGCTAAAGCAAGATGTTGTCTGGCATGAGGGCAAATCTGTTACCTAGCAAGCTGACGTCATAAAGCTAAAGCAAGATGTTGTCTGAAAGGAGGGCCACTCTGTTGCCTAGCAAGAAGCAGGATACATTTATCTTGGTAATGAAATGAGTAGCAGGGGTAGACAGGATGTCCAAATGAGAACTAACCTTGTAAGATTAAAGAAATTAGGGCAGTTTTTTGAGACTTATAAATTTGTAGGAAGGTAAGTTTGAGCATTAGAGTCTCAACTTCACTATTGCTGAACTGGTAGGAATTGCCTAAAATGATAATGGTGAACATGCTATTCATAGCTTTTATAATTCCCATTAACTGTAGCATAACCCTTCCTCGCTCAACTGATCAGCTGGCTTAATTGCTACTGGTGTACCATATCCTTAAGCAAATGAAGTGAGATGGGGACGCTGCCACTTGGCTTGCGAAAAGATCTCTTTATCTATATCCTAATGTACATGCTACAGTTTTTAGAGAATGATCACAAATGAGGCATGGGATTCAGAGCAGTATGGGAGGTTAAAAACACAAATTTAGATTTGATTTTCTAACGTGCTGTCGATTTTCACAATTATACAGACTCCAGAGATTTAATCTGTTTCCCCTTTATAAAAATTACGATTTTTTGTACTTCTTATAGTAAATGTGCTAACAGTGGACTTTTCCATCTGCAGATTATACTGAATGACCAGCAGTGGCAGTGTTTCACAACAGAATGTCTCTGCATTGCCGAGACTGAAGGAAAGAAAAAAAGGCAGTCTTCCGGCATACAGCATCTTTTGACCAATTTAAACGGTAAGTAAATCTCACAATCATTCTTTTATTCATTAAAAGACTTTCACAGCATCTGATTGTCCTCAGTACCTTCCAGTGGGGGCCTGTGCATGTATATAATTTCTGTAAAGATGGAAGTAATATGGATCACATTGTGTTGGTCAAGATGGTTAATAAAAGACTGACTGCTTCTAAGGCTACTAAAGCCTGATTTAGATCCTGGTGCTGGCAATGTTCAAGTCAAGGAAATTGCTGCCTTTGCGGCTGAAATGCACTATCTCAATTTACAACAATAGTGTTACATTCTCACGGAAGGAAGCTCATTTAACGTCTTCCCCTGCACTCTGTATGTTGGACACTGATACTTAAGATGGATTGGTGGTAAGGATAATCAGTTTTTGTATCTCCATCCCACTTTCAAAAAGGCCCCAGTGCTTTGAGTGGTTCAGAGTCCTTTACCATTCCCCCTCCTGCTTGCCTTGCAGTCATGAATACAGATAGTAACTTACTGCATAACTTCTCACATCTCTTCCTCCTGTGTGGTCAGCTTCCACAAAAACAATTGGACCAAAGGCTCTCTGACATTATAAAGCTAAAGCAAGATGTTGTCTGGCATGAGGGCAAATCTGTTACCTAGCAAGCTGACGTCATAAAGCTAAAGCAAGATGTTGTCTGAAAGGAGGGCCACTCTGTTGTCTCTCAAGAAGCAGGATACATTTATCTTGGGAATGAAATGAGTAGCAGGGTAGACAGGATGCTCAAATGAGAACTAACCTTGTAAGATTAAAGAAATTAGGGTAATTTTTTGAGACTTATACATTTGTAGGAAGGTAAGTTTGAGCATTAGAGTCACAACTTCACTATTGCTGAACTGGTAGGAATTGCCTAAAATAATAATGGTGAACATGCTATTCATAGCTTTTATAATTCCCATTAACTGTAGCATAACCCTTCCTCGCTCAACTGATCAGCTGGCTTAATTGCTACTGGTGTACCATATCCTTAAGCAAATGAAGTGAGATGGGGACGCTGCCACTTGGCTTGCGAAAAGATCTCTTTATCTATATCCTAATGTACATGCTACAGTTGTTTAGAGAGTGATCCCAAATGAGGCATGGGATTCAGAGCAGTATGGGAGATTAAAAACACAAATTTAGATTTGATTTTCGAACGTGCTGTCGATTTTCAAAATTATACAGACTCCAGAGATTTAATCTGTTTCCCCTTTATAAAAATTATGATTTTTTGTACTTCTTATAGTAAATGTGCTAACAGTGGACTTTTCCTTCTGCAGATTATACTGAATGACCAGCAGTGGCAGTGTTTCACAACAGAATGTCTCTGCATTGCCGAGACTGAAGGAAAGAGAAAAAGGCAGTCTTCCGGCATACAGCATCTTTTGACCAATTTAAACGGTAAGTAAATCTCACAATCATTCTTTTATTCAGTAAAAAGACTTTCACAGCATCTGATTGTCCTCCGTACCTTCCAGTGGGGGCCTGTGCATGTATGTAATTTCTGTAAAGATAGAAGTAATATGGATCACATTGTGTTGGTCAAGATAGTTAATAAAAGACTGAATGCTTCTAAGGCTACTAAAGCCTGATTTAGATCCTGGTGCTGGCAATGTTCCAGTCAAGGAAATTGCTGCCTTTGCGGCTGAAATGCACTATCTCAATTTACAACAATAGTGTTACATTCTCACGGAAGGAAGCTCATTTAACGTCTTCCCCTGCACTCTGTATGTTGGACACTGATACTTAAGATGGATTGTTGGTAAGGATAATCAGTTTTTGTATCTCCATCCCACTTTCAAAAAGGCCCCAGTGCTTTGAGTGGTTCAGAGTCCTTTACCATTCCCCCTCCTGCTTGCCTTGCAGTCATGAATACAGATAGTAACTTACTGCATAACTTCTGACATCTCATCCTCCTGTGTGGTCAGCTTCCACAAGGACAATTGGACCAAAGGCTCTCTGACATTATAAAGCTAAAGCAAGATGTTGTCTGGCATGAGGGCAAATCTGTTGCCTAGCAAGCTGACATCCTAAAGCTAAAGCAAGATGTTGTCTGACGTGAGGGCCACTCTGTTGCCTAGCAAGCAGCAGGATACGTTTATCTTGGTAATGAAATGAGTAGCAGGGTAGACAAGATGTCCAAATGAGAACTAACCTTGTAAGATTAAAGAAATTAGGGCAGTTTTTTGAGACTTATAAATTTGTAGGAAGGTAAGTTTGAGCATTAGAGTCTCAACTTCACTATTGCTGAACTGGTAGGAATTGCCTAAAATGATAATGGTGAACATGCTATTCATAGCTTTTATAATTCCCATTAACTGTAGCATAACCCTTCCTCGCTCAACTGATCAGCTGGCTTAATTGCTACTGGTGTACCATATCCTTAAGCAAATGAAGTGAGATGGGGACGCTGCCACTTGGCTTGCGAAAAGATCTCTTTATCTATATCCTAATGTACATGCTACAGTTGTTTAGAGAGTGATCCCAAATGAGGCATGGGATTCAGAGCAGTATGGGAGGTTAAAAACACAAATTTAGATTTGATTTTCTAACGTGCTTTCGATTTTCACAATTATACAGACTCCAGAGATTTAATCTGTTTCCCCTTTATAAAAATTACGATTTTTTGTACTTCTTATAGTAAATGTGCTAACAGTGGACTTTTCCATCTGCAGATTATACTGAATGACCAGCAGTGGCAGTGTTTCACAACAGAATGTCTCTGCATTGCCGAGACTGAAGGAAAGAAAAAAAGGCAGTCTTCCGGCATACAGCATCTTTTGACCAATTTAAACGGTAAGTAAATCTCACAATCATTCTTTTATTCATTAAAGGACTTTCACAGCATCTGATTTTCCTCAGTACCTTCCAGTGGGGGCCTGTGCATGTATATAATTTCTGTAAAGATGGAAGTAATATGGATCACATT
Source organism: Lissotriton vulgaris (assembly GCF_964263255.1). NCBI lineage: Eukaryota > Metazoa > Chordata > Amphibia > Caudata > Salamandridae > Lissotriton > Lissotriton vulgaris. Next base: position 1,083,964,647 of record NC_141694.1, on the reverse strand, counting down.
GTGTTGGTCAAGATAGTTAATAAAAGACTGACTGCTTCTAAGGCTACTAAAGCCTGATTTAGATCCTGGTGCTGGCAATGTTCCAGTCAAGGAAATTGCTGCCTTTGCGGCTGAAATGCACTATCTCAATTTACAACGATAGTGTTACATTCTCACGGAAGGAAGATCATTTAACGTCTTCCCCTGCACTCTGTATGTTGGACACTGATACTTAAGATGGATTGTTGGTAAGGATAATCAGTTTTTGTATCTCCATCCCACTTTCAAAAAGGCCCCAGTGCTTCGAGTGGTTCAGAGTCCTTTACCATTCCCCCTCCTGCTTGCCTTGCAGTCATGAATACAGATAGTAACTTACTGCATGACTTCTCACATCTCTTCCTCCTGTGTGGTCAGCTTCCACAAGGACAATTGGACCAAAGGCTCTCTGACATTATAAAGCTAAAGCAAGATGTTGTCTGGCATGAGGGCAAATCTGTTACCTAGCAAGCTGACGTCATAAAGCTAAAGCAAGATGTTGTCTGAAAGGAGGGCCACTCTGTTGCCTAGCAAGAAGCAGGATACATTTATCTTGGGAATGAAATGAGTAGCAGGGTAGACAGGATGCTCAAATGAGAACTAACCTTGTAAGATTAAAGAAATTAGGGTAATTTTTTGAGACTTATAAATTTGTAGGAAGGTAAGTTTGAGCATTAGAGTCTCAACTTCACTATTGCTGAACTGGTAGGAATTGCCTAAAATGATAATGGTGAACATGCTATTCATAGCTTTTATAATTGCCATTAACTGTAGCATAACCCTTCCTCGCTCAACTGATCAGCTGGCTTAATTGCTACTGGTGTACCATATCCGTAAGCAAATGAAGTGAGATGGGTATGCTGCCACTTGGCTTGCAAAAAGATCTCTTCATCTATATCTTAATGTACATGCTACAGTTGTTTAGAGAGTGATCCCAAATGAGGCATGGGATTCAGAGAAGTATGGGAGGTTAAAAACACAAATTAAGATTTTATTTTCTAACGTGCTGTTGATTTTCACAATTATACAGACTCCAGAGAATTAATCTGTTTCCCCTTTATAAAAATTACGATTTTTTGTACTTCTTATAGTAAATGTGCTAACAGTGGACTTTTCCATCTGCAGATTATACTGAATGACCAGCAGTGGCAGTGTTTCACAACAGAATGTCTCTGCATTGCCGAGACTGAAGGAAAGAAAAAAAGGCAGTCTTCCGGCATACAGCATCTTTTGACCAATTTAAACGGTAAGTAAATCTCACAATCATTCTTTTATTCAGTAAAAAGACTTTCACAGCATCTGATTGTCCTCCGTACCTTCCAGTGGGGGCCTGTGCATGTATATAATTTCTGTAAAGATGGAAGTAATATGGATCACATTGTGTTGGTCAAGATAGTTAATAAAAGACTGACTGCTTCTAAGGCTACTAAAGCCTGATTTAGATCCTGGTGCTGGCAATGTTCCAGTCAAGGAAATTGCTGCCTTTGCGGCTGAAATGCACTATCTCAATTTACAACGATAGTGTTACATTCTCACGGAAGGAAGCTCATTTAACGTCTTCCCCTGCACTCTGTATGTTGGACACTGATACTTAAGATGGATTGTTGCTAAGGATAATCAGTTTTTGTATCTCCATCCCACTTTCAAAAAGGCCCCAGTGCTTTGAGTGGTTCAGAGTCCTTTACCATTCCCCCTCCTGCTTGCCTTGCAGTCATGAATACAGATAGTAACTTACTGCATAACTTCTGACATCTCATCCTCCTGTGTGGTCAGCTTCCACAAGGACAATTGGACCAGAGGCGCTCTGACATTATAAAGCTAAAGCAAGATGTTGTCTGGCATGAGGGCAAATCTGTTACCTAGCAAGCTGACGTCATAAAGCTAAAGCAAGATGTTGTCTGAAAGGAGGGCCACTCTGTTGCCTAGCAAGAAGCAGGATACATTTATCTTGGTAATGAAATGAGTAGCAGGGTAGACAGGATGTCCAAATGAGAACTAACCTTGTAAGATTAAAGAAATTAGGGCAGTTTTTTGAGACTTATAAATTTGTAGGAAGGTAAGTTTGAGCATTAGAGTCTCAACTTCACTATTGCTGAACTGGTAGGAATTGCCTAAAATGATAATGGTGAACATGCTATTCATAGCTTTTATAATTCCCATTAACTGTAGCATAACCCTTCCTCGCTCAACTGATCAGCTGGCTTAACTGCTACTGGTGTACCATATCCTTAAGCAAATGAAGTGAGATGGGGACGCTGCCACTTGGCTTGCGAAAAGATCTCTTTATCTATATCCTAATGTACATGCTACAGTTTTTAGAGAATGATCACAAATGAGGCATGGGATTCAGAGCAGTATGGGAGGTTAAAAACACAAATTTAGATTTGATTTTCTAACGTGCTGTCGATTTTCACAATTATACAGACTCCAGAGATTTAATCTGTTTCCCCTTTATAAAAATTACGATTTTTTGTACTTCTTATAGTAAATGTGCTAACAGTGGACTTTTCCATCTGCAGATTATACTGAATGACCAGCAGTGGCAGTGTTTCACAACAGAATGTCTCTGCATTGCCGAGACTGAAGGAAAGAAAAAAAGGCAGTCTTCCGGCACACAGCATCTTTTGACCAATTTAAACGGTAAGTAAATCTCACAATCATTCTTTTATTCATTAAAAGACTTTCACAGCATCTGATTGTCCTCAGTACCTTCCAGTGGGGGCCTGTGCATGTATATAATTTCTGTAAAGATGGAAGTAATATGGATCACATTGTGTTGGTCAAGATGGTTAATAAAAGACTGACTGCTTCTAAGGCTACTAAAGCCTGATTTAGATCCTGGTGCTGGCAATGTTCAAGTCAAGGAAATTGCTGCCTTTGCGGCTGAAATGCACTATCTCAATTTACAACAATAGTGTTACATTCTCACGGAAGGAAGCTCATTTAACGTCTTCCCCTGCACTCTGTATGTTGGACACTGATACTTAAGATGGATTGGTGGTAAGGATAATCAGTTTTTATATCTCCATCCCACTTTCAAAAAGGCCCCAGTGCTTTGAGTGGTTCAGAGTCCTTTACCATTCCCCCTCCTGCTTGCCTTGCAGTCATGAATACAGATAGTAACTTACTGCATAACTTCTGACATCTCATCCTCCTGTGTGGTCAGCTTCCACAAAAACAATTGGACCAAAGGCTCTCTGACATTATAAAGCTAAAGCAAGATGTTGTCTGGCATGAGGGCAAATCTGTTACCTAGCAAGCTGACGTCATAAAGCTAAAGCAAGATGTTGTCTGAAAGGAGGGCCACTCTGTTGTCTAGCAAGAAGCAGGATACATTTATCTTGGGAATGAAATGAGTAGCAGGGTAGACAGGATGCTCAAATGAGAACTAACCTTGTAAGATTAAAGAAATTAGGGTAATTTTTTGAGACTTATAAATTTGTAGGAAGGTAAGTTTGAGCATTAGAGTCACAACTTCACTATTGCTGAACTGGTAGGAATTGCCTAAAATAATAATGGTGAACATGCTATTCATAGCTTTTATAATTCCCATTAACTGTAGCATAACCCTTCCTCGCTCAACTGATCAGCTGGCTTAATTGCTACTGGTGTACCATATCCTTAAGCAAATGAAGTGAGATGGGGACGCTGCCACTTGGCTTGTGAAAAGATCTCTTCATCTATATCTTAATGTACATGCTACAGTTGTTTAGAGAGTGATCCCAAATGAGGCATGGGATTCAGAGAAGTATGGGAGGTTAAAAACACAAATTAAGATTTGATTTTCTAACGTGCTGTTGATTTTCACAATTATACAGACTCCAGAGATTTAATCTGTTTCCCCTTTATAAAAATTACGATTTTTTGTACTTCTTATAGTAAATGTGCTAACAGTGGACTTTTCCATCTGCAGATTATACTGAATGACCAGCAGTGGCAGTGTTTCACAACAGAATGTCTCTGCATTGCCGAGACTGAAGGAAAGAAAAAAAGGCAGTCTTCCGGCATACAGCATCTTTTGACCAATTTAAACGGTAAGTAAATCTCACAATCATTCTTTTATTCAGTAAAAAGACTTTCACAGCATCTGATTGTCCTCCGTACCTTCCAGTGGGGGCCTGTGCATGTATATAATTTCTGTAAAGATGGAAGTAATATGGATCAAATTGTGTTGGTCAAGATAGTTAATAAAAGACTGACTGCTTCTAAGGCTACTAAAGCCTGATTTAGATCCTGGTGCTGGCAATGTTCCAGTCAAGGAAATTGCTGCCTTTGCGGCTGAAATGCACTATCTCAATTTACAACGATAGTGTTACATTCTCACGGAAGGAAGCTCATTTAACGTCTTCCCCTGCACTCTGTATGTTGGACACTGATACTTAAGATCGATTGTTGGTAAGGATAATCAGTTTTTGTATCTCCATCCCACTTTCAAAAAGGCCCCAGTGCTTTGAGTGGTTCAGAGTCCTTTACCATTCCCCCTCCTGCTTGCCTTGCAGTCATGAATACAGATAGTAACTTACTGCATAACTTCTGACATCTCATCCTCCTGTGTGGTCAGCTTCCACAAGGACAATTGGACCAGAGGCGCTCTGACATTATAAAGCTAAAGCAAGATGTTGTCTGGCATGAGGGCAAATCTGTTACCTAGCAAGCTGACGTCATAAAGCTAAAGCAAGATGTTGTCTGAAAGGAGGGCCACTCTGTTGCCTAGCAAGAAGCAGGATACATTTATCTTGGTAATGAAATGAGTAGCAGGGTAGACAGGATGTCCAAATGAGAACTAACCTTGTAAGATTAAAGAAATTAGGGCAGTTTTTTGAGACTTATAAATTTGTAGGAAGGTAAGTTTGAGCATTAGAGTCTCAACTTCACTATTGCTGAACTGGTAGGAATTGCCTAAAATGATAATGGTGAACATGCTATTCATAGCTTTTATAATTCCCATTAACTGTAGCATAACCCTTCCTCGCTCAACTGATCAGCTGGCTTAATTGCTACTGGTGTACCATATCCTTAAGCAAATGAAGTGAGATGGGGACGCTGCCACTTGGCTTGCGAAAAGATCTCTTTATCTATATCCTAATGTACATGCTACAGTTTTTAGAGAATGATCACAAATGAGGCATGGGATTCAGAGCAGTATGGGAGGTTAAAAACACAAATTTAGATTTGATTTTCTAACGTGCTGTCGATTTTCACAATTATACAGACTCCAGAGATTTAATCTGTTTCCCCTTTATAAAAATTACGATTTTTTGTACTTCTTATAGTAAATGTGCTAACAGTGGACTTTTCCATCTGCAGATTATACTGAATGACCAGCAGTGGCAGTGTTTCACAACAGAATGTCTCTGCATTGCCGAGACTGAAGGAAAGAAAAAAAGGCAGTCTTCCGGCATACAGCATCTTTTGACCAATTTAAACGGTAAGTAAATCTCACAATCATTCTTTTATTCATTAAAAGACTTTCACAGCATCTGATTGTCCTCAGTACCTTCCAGTGGGGGCCTGTGCATGTATATAATTTCTGTAAAGATGGAAGTAATATGGATCACATTGTGTTGGTCAAGATGGTTAATAAAAGACTGACTGCTTCTAAGGCTACTAAAGCCTGATTTAGATCCTGGTGCTGGCAATGTTCAAGTCAAGGAAATTGCTGCCTTTGCGGCTGAAATGCACTATCTCAATTTACAACAATAGTGTTACATTCTCACGGAAGGAAGCTCATTTAACGTCTTCCCCTGCACTCTGTATGTTGGACACTGATACTTAAGATGGATTGGTGGTAAGGATAATCAGTTTTTATATCTCCATCCCACTTTCAAAAAGGCCCCAGTGCTTTGAGTGGTTCAGAGTCCTTTACCATTCCCCCTCCTGCTTGCCTTGCAGTCATGAATACAGATAGTAACTTACTGCATAACTTCTGACATCTCATCCTCCTGTGTGGTCAGCTTCCACAAAAACAATTGGACCAAAGGCTCTCTGACATTATAAAGCTAAAGCAAGATGTTGTCTGGCATGAGGGCAAATCTGTTACCTAGCAAGCTGACGTCATAAAGCTAAAGCAAGATGTTGTCTGAAAGGAGGGCCACTCTGTTGTCTAGCAAGAAGCAGGATACATTTATCTTGGGAATGAAATGAGTAGCAGGGTAGACAGGATGCTCAAATGAGAACTAACCTTGTAAGATTAAAGAAATTAGGGTAATTTTTTGAGACTTATAAATTTGTAGGAAGGTAAGTTTGAGCATTAGAGTCACAACTTCACTATTGCTGAACTGGTAGGAATTGCCTAAAATAATAATGGTGAACATGCTATTCATAGCTTTTATAATTCCCATTAACTGTAGCATAACCCTTCCTCGCTCAACTGATCAGCTGGCTTAATTGCTACTGGTGTACCATATCCTTAAGCAAATGAAGTGAGATGGGGACGCTGCCACTTGGCTTGTGAAAAGATCTCTTCATCTATATCTTAATGTACATGCTACAGTTGTTTAGAGAGTGATCCCAAATGAGGCATGGGATTCAGAGAAGTATGGGAGGTTAAAAACACAAATTAAGATTTGATTTTCTAACGTGCTGTTGATTTTCACAATTATACAGACTCCAGAGATTTAATCTGTTTCCCCTTTATAAAAATTACGATTTTTTGTACTTCTTATAGTAAATGTGCTAACAGTGGACTTTTCCATCTGCAGATTATACTGAATGACCAGCAGTGGCAGTGTTTCACAACAGAATGTCTCTGCATTGCCGAGACTGAAGGAAAGAAAAAAAGGCAGTCTTCCGGCATACAGCATCTTTTGACCAATTTAAACGGTAAGTAAATCTCACAATCATTCTTTTATTCAGTAAAAAGACTTTCACAGCATCTGATTGTCCTCCGTACCTTCCAGTGGGGGCCTGTGCATGTATATAATTTCTGTAAAGATGGAAGTAATATGGATCAAATTGTGTTGGTCAAGATAGTTAATAAAAGACTGACTGCTTCTAAGGCTACTAAAGCCTGATTTAGATCCTGGTGCTGGCAATGTTCCAGTCAAGGAAATTGCTGCCTTTGCGGCTGAAATGCACTATCTCAATTTACAACGATAGTGTTACATTCTCACGGAAGGAAGCTCATTTAACGTCTTCCCCTGCACTCTGTATGTTGGACACTGATACTTAAGATCGATTGTTGGTAAGGATAATCAGTTTTTGTATCTCCATCCCACTTTCAAAAAGGCCCCAGTGCTTTGAGTGGTTCAGAGTCCTTTACCATTCCCCCTCCTGCTTGCCTTGCAGTCATGAATACAGATAGTAACTTACTGCATAACTTCTGACATCTCATCCTCCTGTGTGGTCAGCTTCCACAAGGACAATTGGACCAGAGGCGCTCTGACATTATAAAGCTAAAGCAAGATGTTGTCTGGCATGAGGGCAAATCTGTTACCTAGCAAGCTGACGTCATAAAGCTAAAGCAAGATGTTGTCTGAAAGGAGGGCCACTCTGTTGCCTAGCAAGAAGCAGGATACATTTATCTTGGTAATGAAATGAGTAGCAGGGTAGACAGGATGTCCAAATGAGAACTAACCTTGTAAGATTAAAGAAATTAGGGCAGTTTTTTGAGACTTATAAATTTGTAGGAAGGTAAGTTTGAGCATTAGAGTCTCAACTTCACTATTGCTGAACTGGTGGGAATTGCCTAAAATGATAATGGTGAACATGCTATTCATAGCTTTTATAATTCCCATTAACTGTAGCATAACCCTTCCTCGCTCAACTGATCAGCTGGCTTAATTGCTACTGGTGTACCATATCCTTAAGCAAATGAAGTGAGATGGGGACGCTGCCACTTGGCTTGTGAAAAGATCTCTTCATCTATATCTTAATGTACATGCTACAGTTGTTTAGAGAGTGATCCCAAATGAGGCATGGGATTCAGAGAAGTATGGGAGGTTAAAAGCACAAATTAAGATTTGATTTTCTAACGTGCTGTTGATTTTCACAATTATACAGACTCCAGAGATTTAATCTGTTTCCCCTTTATAAAAATTACGATTTTTTGTACTTCTTATAGTAAATGTGCTAACAGTGGACTTTTCCATCTGCAGATTATACTGAATGACCAGCAGTGGCAGTGTTTCACAACAGAATGTCTCTGCATTGCCGAGACTGAAGGAAAGAAAAAAAGGCAGTCTTCCGGCATACAGCATCTTTTGACCAATTTAAACGGTAAGTAAATCTCACAATCATTCTTTTATTCAGTAAAAAGACTTTCACAGCATCTGATTGTCCTCCGTACCTTCCAGTGGGGGCCTGTGCATGTATATAATTTCTGTAAAGATGGAAGTAATATGGATCAAATTGTGTTGGTCAAGATAGTTAATAAAAGACTGACTGCTTCTAAGGCTACTAAAGCCTGATTTAGATCCTGGTGCTGGCAATGTTCCAGTCAAGGAAATTGCTGCCTTTGCGGCTGAAATGCACTATCTCAATTTACAACGATAGTGTTACATTCTCACGGAAGGAAGCTCATTTAACGTCTTCCCCTGCACTCTGTATGTTGGACACTGATACTTAAGATCGATTGTTGGTAAGGATAATCAGTTTTTGTATCTCCATCCCACTTTCAAAAAGGCCCCAGTGCTTTGAGTGGTTCAGAGTCCTTTACCATTCCCCCTCCTGCTTGCCTTGCAGTCATGAATACAGATAGTAACTTACTGCATAACTTCTGACATCTCATCCTCCTGTGTGGTCAGCTTCCACAAGGACAATTGGACCAGAGGCGCTCTGACATTATAAAGCTAAAGCAAGATGTTGTCTGGCATGAGGGCAAATCTGTTACCTAGCAAGCTGACGTCATAAAGCTAAAGCAAGATGTTGTCTGAAAGGAGGGCCACTCTGTTGCCTAGCAAGAAGCAGGATACATTTATCTTGGTAATGAAATGAGTAGCAGGGTAGACAGGATGTCCAAATGAGAACTAACCTTGTAAGATTAAAGAAATTAGGGCAGTTTTTTGAGACTTATAAATTTGTAGGAAGGTAAGTTTGAGCATTAGAGTCTCAACTTCACTATTGCTGAACTGGTAGGAATTGCCTAAAATGATAATGGTGAACATGCTATTCATAGCTTTTATAATTCCCATTAACTGTAGCATAACCCTTCCTCGCTCAACTGATCAGCTGGCTTAATTGCTACTGGTGTACCATATCCTTAAGCAAATGAAGTGAGATGGGGACGCTGCCACTTGGCTTGTGAAAAGATCTCTTCATCTATATCTTAATGTACATGCTACAGTTGTTTAGAGAGTGATCCCAAATGAGGCATGGGATTCAGAGAAGTATGGGAGGTTAAAAACACAAATTAAGATTTGATTTTCTAACGTGCTGTTGATTTTCACAATTATACAGACTCCAGAGATTTAATCTGTTTCCCCTTTATAAAAATTACGATTTTTTGTACTTCTTATAGTAAATGTGCTAACAGTGGACTTTTCCATCTGCAGATTATACTGAATGACCAGCAGTGGCAGTGTTTCACAACAGAATGTCTCTGCATTGCCGAGACTGAAGGAAAGAAAAAAAGGCAGTCTTCCGGCATACAGCATCTTTTGACCAATTTAAACGGTAAGTAAATCTCACAATCATTCTTTTATTCAGTAAAAAGACTTTCACAGCATCTGATTGTCCTCCGTACCTTCCAGTGGGGGCCTGTGCATGTATATAATTTCTGTAAAGATGGAAGTAATATGGATCAAATTGTGTTGGTCAAGATAGTTAATAAAAGACTGACTGCTTCTAAGGCTACTAAAGCCTGATTTAGATCCTGGTGCTGGCAATGTTCCAGTCAAGGAAATTGCTGCCTTTGCGGCTGAAATGCACTATCTCAATTTACAACGATAGTGTTACATTCTCACGGAAGGAAGCTCATTTAACGTCTTCCCCTGCACTCTGTATGTTGGACACTGATACTTAAGATCGATTGTTGGTAAGGATAATCAGTTTTTGTATCTCCATCCCACTTTCAAAAAGGCCCCAGTGCTTTGAGTGGTTCAGAGTCCTTTACCATTCCCCCTCCTGCTTGCCTTGCAGTCATGAATACAGATAGTAACTTACTGCATAACTTCTGACATCTCATCCTCCTGTGTGGTCAGCTTCCACAAGGACAATTGGACCAGAGGCGCTCTGACATTATAAAGCTAAAGCAAGATGTTGTCTGGCATGAGGGCAAATCTGTTACCTAGCAAGCTGACGTCATAAAGCTAAAGCAAGATGTTGTCTGAAAGGAGGGCCACTCTGTTGCCTAGCAAGAAGCAGGATACATTTATCTTGGTAATGAAATGAGTAGCAGGGTAGACAGGATGTCCAAATGAGAACTAACCTTGTAAGATTAAAGAAATTAGGGCAGTTTTTTGAGACTTATAAATTTGTAGGAAGGTAAGTTTGAGCATTAGAGTCTCAACTTCACTATTGCTGAACTGGTAGGAATTGCCTAAAATGATAATGGTGAACATGCTATTCATAGCTTTTATAATTCCCATTAACTGTAGCATAACCCTTCCTCGCTCAACTGATCAGCTGGCTTAATTGCTACTGGTGTACCATAATCTTAAGCAAATGAAGTGAGATGGGGACGCTGCCACTTGGCTTGCGAAAAGATCTCTTTATCTATATCCTAATGTACATGCTACAGTTTTTAGAGAATGATCACAAATGAGGCATGGGATTCAGAGCAGTATGGGAGGTTAAAAACACAAATTTAGATTTGATTTTCTAACGTGCTTTCGATTTTCACAATTATACAGACTCCAGAGATTTAATCTGTTTCCCCTTTATAAAAATTACGATTTTTTGTACTTCTTATAGTAAATGTGCTAACAGTGGACTTTTCCATCTGCAGATTATACTGAATGACCAGCAGTGGCAGTGTTTCACAACAGAATGTCTCTGCATTGCCGAGACTGAAGGAAAGAAAAAAAGGCAGTCTTCCGGCATACAGCATCTTTTGACCAATTTAAACGGTAAGTAAATCTCACAATCATTCTTTTATTCATTAAAAGACTTTCACAGCATCTGATTGTCCTCAGTACCTTCCAGTGGGGGCCTGTGCATGTATATAATTTCTGTAAAGATGGAAGTAATATGGATCACATTGTGTTGGTCAAGATGGTTAATAAAAGACTGACTGCTTCTAAGGCTACTAAAGCCTGATTTAGATCCTGGTGCTGGCAATGTTCAAGTCAAGGAAATTGCTGCCTTTGCGGCTGAAATGCACTATCTCAATTTACAACAATAGTGTTACATTCTCACGGAAGGAAGCTCATTTAACGTCTTCCCCTGCACTCTGTATGTTGGACACTGATACTTAAGATGGATTGGTGGTAAGGATAATCAGTTTTTATATCTCCATCCCACTTTCAAAAAGGCCCCAGTGCTTTGAGTGGTTCAGAGTCCTTTACCATTCCCCCTCCTGCTTGCCTTGCAGTCATGAATACAGATAGTAACTTACTGCATAACTTCTGACATCTCATCCTCCTGTGTGGTCAGCTTCCACAAAAACAATTGGACCAAAGGCTCTCTGACATTATAAAGCTAAAGCAAGATGTTGTCTGGCATGAGGGCAAATCTGTTACCTAGCAAGCTGACGTCATAAAGCTAAAGCAAGATGTTGTCTGAAAGGAGGGCCACTCTGTTGTCTAGCAAGAAGCAGGATACATTTATCTTGGGAATGAAATGAGTAGCAGGGTAGACAGGATGCTCAAATGAGAACTAACCTTGTAAGATTAAAGAAATTAGGGTAATTTTTTGAGACTTATAAATTTGTAGGAAGGTAAGTTTGAGCATTAGAGTCACAACTTCACTATTGCTGAACTGGTAGGAATTGCCTAAAATAATAATGGTGAACATGCTATTCATAGCTTTTATAATTCCCATTAACTGTAGCATAACCCTTCCTCGCTCAACTGATCAGCTGGCTTAATTGCTACTGGTGTACCATATCCTTAAGCAAATGAAGTGAGATGGGGACGCTGCCACTTGGCTTGTGAAAAGATCTCTTCATCTATATCTTAATGTACATGCTACAGTTGTTTAGAGAGTGATCCCAAATGAGGCATGGGATTCAGAGAAGTATGGGAGGTTAAAAACACAAATTAAGATTTGATTTTCTAACGTGCTGTTGATTTTCACAATTATACAGACTCCAGAGATTTAATCTGTTTCCCCTTTATAAAAATTACGATTTTTTGTACTTCTTATAGTAAATGTGCTAACAGTGGACTTTTCCATCTGCAGATTATACTGAATGACCAGCAGTGGCAGTGTTTCACAACAGAATGTCTCTGCATTGCCGAGACTGAAGGAAAGAAAAAAAGGCAGTCTTCCGGCATACAGCATCTTTTGACCAATTTAAACGGTAAGTAAATCTCACAATCATTCTTTTATTCAGTAAAAAGACTTTCACAGCATCTGATTGTCCTCCGTACCTTCCAGTGGGGGCCTGTGCATGTATATAATTTCTGTAAAGATGGAAGTAATATGGATCAAATTGTGTTGGTCAAGATAGTTAATAAAAGACTGACTGCTTCTAAGGCTACTAAAGCCTGATTTAGATCCTGGTGCTGGCAATGTTCCAGTCAAGGAAATTGCTGCCTTTGCGGCTGAAATGCACTATCTCAATTTACAACGATAGTGTTACATTCTCACGGAAGGAAGCTCATTTAACGTCTTCCCCTGCACTCTGTATGTTGGACACTGATACTTAAGATCGATTGTTGGTAAGGATAATCAGTTTTTGTATCTCCATCCCACTTTCAAAAAGGCCCCAGTGCTTTGAGTGGTTCAGAGTCCTTTACCATTCCCCCTCCTGCTTGCCTTGCAGTCATGAATACAGATAGTAACTTACTGCATAACTTCTGACATCTCATCCTCCTGTGTGGTCAGCTTCCACAAGGACAATTGGACCAGAGGCGCTCTGACATTATAAAGCTAAAGCAAGATGTTGTCTGGCATGAGGGCAAATCTGTTACCTAGCAAGCTGACGTCATAAAGCTAAAGCAAGATGTTGTCTGAAAGGAGGGCCACTCTGTTGCCTAGCAAGAAGCAGGATACATTTATCTTGGTAATGAAATGAGTAGCAGGGTAGACAGGATGTCCAAATGAGAACTAACCTTGTAAGATTAAAGAAATTAGGGCAGTTTTTTGAGACTTATAAATTTGTAGGAAGGTAAGTTTGAGCATTAGAGTCTCAACTTCACTATTGCTGAACTGGTAGGAATTGCCTAAAATGATAATGGTGAACATGCTATTCATAGCTTTTATAATTCCCATTAACTGTAGCATAACCCTTCCTCGCTCAACTGATCAGCTGGCTTAATTGCTACTGGTGTACCATATCCTTAAGCAAATGAAGTGAGATGGGGACGCTGCCACTTGGCTTGCGAAAAGATCTCTTTATCTATATCCTAATGTACATGCTACAGTTTTTAGAGAATGATCACAAATGAGGCATGGGATTCAGAGCAGTATGGGAGGTTAAAAACACAAATTTAGATTTGATTTTCTAACGTGCTGTCGATTTTCACAATTATACAGACTCCAGAGATTTAATCTGTTTCCCCTTTATAAAAATTACGATTTTTTGTACTTCTTATAGTAAATGTGCTAACAGTGGACTTTTCCATCTGCAGATTATACTGAATGACCAGCAGTGGCAGTGTTTCACAACAGAATGTCTCTGCATTGCCGAGACTGAAGGAAAGAAAAAAAGGCAGTCTTCCGGCATACAGCATCTTTTGACCAATTTAAACGGTAAGTAAATCTCACAATCATTCTTTTATTCATTAAAAGACTTTCACAGCATCTGATTGTCCTCAGTACCTTCCAGTGGGGGCCTGTGCATGTATATAATTTCTGTAAAGATGGAAGTAATATGGATCACATTGTGTTGGTCAAGATGGTTAATAAAAGACTGACTGCTTCTAAGGCTACTAAAGCCTGATTTAGATCCTGGTGCTGGCAATGTTCAAGTCAAGGAAATTGCTGCCTTTGCGGCTGAAATGCACTATCTCAATTTACAACAATAGTGTTACATTCTCACGGAAGGAAGCTCATTTAACGTCTTCCCCTGCACTCTGTATGTTGGACACTGATACTTAAGATGGATTGGTGGTAAGGATAATCAGTTTTTGTATCTCCATCCCACTTTCAAAAAGGCCCCAGTGCTTTGAGTGGTTCAGAGTCCTTTACCATTCCCCCTCCTGCTTGCCTTGCAGTCATGAATACAGATAGTAACTTACTGCATAACTTCTGACATCTCATCCTCCTGTGTGGTCAGCTTCCACAAAAACAATTGGACCAAAGGCTCTCTGACATTATAAAGCTAAAGCAAGATGTTGTCTGGCATGAGGGCAAATCTGTTACCTAGCAAGCTGACGTCATAAAGCTAAAGCAAGATGTTGTCTGAAAGGAGGGCCACTCTGTTGTCTAGCAAGAAGCAGGATACATTTATCTTGGGAATGAAATGAGTAGCAGGGTAGACAGGATGCTCAAATGAGAACTAACCTTGTAAGATTAAAGAAATTAGGGTAATTTTTTGAGACTTATAAATTTGTAGGAAGGTAAGTTTGAGCATTAGAGTCTCAACTTCACTATTGCTGAACTGGTAGGAATTGCCTAAAATAATAATGGTGAACATGCTATTCATAGTTTTTATAATTCCCATTAACTGTAGCATAACCCTTCCTCGCTCAACTGATCAGCTGGCTTAATTGCTACTGGTGTACCATATCCTTAAGCAAATGAAGTGAGATGGGGACGCTGCCACTTGGCTTGCGAAAAGATCTCTTTATCTATATCCTAATGTACATGCTACAGTTGTTTAGAGAGTGATCCCAAATGAGGCATGGGATTCAGAGCAGTATGGGAGATTAAAAACACAAATTTAGATTTGATTTTCGAACGTGCTGTCGATTTTCACAATTATACAGACTCCAGAGATTTAATCTGTTTCCCCTTTATAAAAATTATGATTTTTTGTACTTCTTATAGTAAATGTGCTAACAGTCGACTTTTCCTTCTGCAGATTATACTGAATGACCAGCAGTGGCAGTGTTTCACAACAGAATGTCTCTGCATTGCCGAGACTGAAGGAAAGAAAAAAAGGCAGTCTTCCGGCATACAGCATCTTTTGACCAATTTAAACGGTAAGTAAATCTCACAATCATTCTTTTATTCAGTAAAAAGACTTTCACAGCATCTGATTGTCCTCCGTACCTTCCAGTGGGGGCCTGTGCATGTATGTAATTTCTGTAAAGATGGAAGTAATATGGATCACATTGTGTTGGTCAAGATAGTTAATAAAAGACTGAATGCTTCTAAGGCTACTAAAGCCTGATTTAGATCCTGGTGCTGGCAATGTTCCAGTCAAGGAAATTGCTGCCTTTGCGGCTGAAATGCACTATCTCAATTTACAACGATAGTGTTACATTCTCACGGAAGGAAGCTCATTTAACGTCTTCCCCTGCACTCTGTATGTTGGACACTGATACTTAAGATGGATTGTTGCTAAGGATAATCAGTTTTTGTATCTCCATCCCACTTTCAAAAAGGCCCCAGTGCTTTGAGTGGTTCAGAGTCCTTTACCATTCCCCCTCCTGCTTGCCTTGCAGTCATGAATACAGATAGTAACTTACTGCATAACTTCTGACATCTCATCCTCCTGTGTGGTCAGCTTCCACAAGGACAATTGGACCAGAGGCGCTCTGACATTATAAAGCTAAAGCAAGATGTTGTCTGGCATGAGGGCAAATCTGTTACCTAGCAAGCTGACGTCATAAAGCTAAAGCAAGATGTTGTCTGAAAGGAGGGCCACTCTGTTGCCTAGCAAGAAGCAGGATACATTTATCTTGGTAATGAAATGAGTAGCAGGGTAGACAGGATGTCCAAATGAGAACTAACCTTGTAAGATTAAAGAAATTAGGGCAGTTTTTTGAGACTTATAAATTTGTAGGAAGGTAAGTTTGAGCATTAGAGTCTCAACTTCACTATTGCTGAACTGGTAGGAATTGCCTAAAATGATAATGGTGAACATGCTATTCATAGCTTTTATAATTCCCATTAACTGTAGCATAACCCTTCCTCGCTCAACTGATCAGCTGGCTTAATTGCTACTGGTGTACCATATCCTTAAGCAAATGAAGTGAGATGGGGACGCTGCCACTTGGCTTGCGAAAAGATCTCTTTATCTATATCCTAATGTACATGCTACAGTTTTTAGAGAATGATCACAAATGAGGCATGGGATTCAGAGCAGTATGGGAGGTTAAAAACACAAATTTAGATTTGATTTTCTAACGTGCTGTCGATTTTCACAATTATACAGACTCCAGAGATTTAATCTGTTTCCCCTTTATAAAAATTACGATTTTTTGTACTTCTTATAGTAAATGTGCTAACAGTGGACTTTTCCATCTGCAGATTATACTGAATGACCAGCAGTGGCAGTGTTTCACAACAGAATGTCTCTGCATTGCCGAGACTGAAGGAAAGAAAAAAAGGCAGTCTTCCGGCATACAGCATCTTTTGACCAATTTAAACGGTAAGTAAATCTCACAATCATTCTTTTATTCATTAAAAGACTTTCACAGCATCTGATTGTCCTCAGTACCTTCCAGTGGGGGCCTGTGCATGTATATAATTTCTGTAAAGATGGAAGTAATATGGATCACATTGTGTTGGTCAAGATGGTTAATAAAAGACTGACTGCTTCTAAGGCTACTAAAGCCTGATTTAGATCCTGGTGCTGGCAATGTTCAAGTCAAGGAAATTGCTGCCTTTGCGGCTGAAATGCACTATCTCAATTTACAACAATAGTGTTACATTCTCACGGAAGGAAGCTCATTTAACGTCTTCCCCTGCACTCTGTATGTTGGACACTGATACTTAAGATGGATTGGTGGTAAGGATAATCAGTTTTTGTATCTCCATCCCACTTTCAAAAAGGCCCCAGTGCTTTGAGTGGTTCAGAGTCCTTTACCATTCCCCCTCTTGCTTGCCTTGCAGTCATGAATACAGATAGTAACTTACTGCATAACTTCTGACATCTCATCCTCCTGTGTGGTCAGCTTCCACAAAAACAATTGGACCAAAGGCTCTCTGACATTATAAAGCTAAAGCAAGATGTTGTCTGGCATGAGGGCAAATCTGTTACCTAGCAAGCTGACGTCATAAAGCTAAAGCAAGATGTTGTCTGAAAGGAGGGCCACTCTGTTGTCTAGCAAGAAGCAGGATACATTTATCTTGGGAATGAAATGAGTAGCAGGGTAGACAGGATGCTCAAATGAGAACTAACCTTGTAAGATTAAAGAAATTAGGGTAATTTTTTGAGACTTATAAATTTGTAGGAAGGTAAGTTTGAGCATTAGAGTCACAACTTCACTATTGCTGAACTGGTAGGAATTGCCTAAAATAATAATGGTGAACATGCTATTCATAGCTTTTATAATTCCCATTAACTGTAGCATAACCCTTCCTCGCTCAACTGATCAGCTGGCTTAATTGCTACTGGTGTACCATATCCTTAAGCAAATGAAGTGAGATGGGGACGCTGCCACTTGGCTTGCGAAAAGATCTCTTTATCTATATCCTAATGTACATGCTACAGTTGTTTAGAGAGTGATCCCAAATGAGGCATGGGATTCAGAGCAGTATGGGAGATTAAAAACACAAATTTAGATTTGATTTTCGAACGTGCTGTCGATTTTCAAAATTATACAGACTCCAGAGATTTAATCTGTTTCCCCTTTATAAAAATTATGATTTTTTGTACTTCTTATAGTAAATGTGCTAACAGTGGACTTTTCCTTCTGCAGATTATACTGAATGACCAGCAGTGGCAGTGTTTCACAACAGAATGTCTCTGCATTGCCGAGACTGAAGGAAAGAGAAAAAGGCAGTCTTCCGGCATACAGCATCTTTTGACCAATTTAAACGGTAAGTAAATCTCACAATCATTCTTTTATTCAGTAAAAAGACTTTCACAGCATCTGATTGTCCTCTGTACCTTCCAGTGGGGGCCTGTGCATGTATGTAATTTCTGTAAAGATGGAAGTAATATGGATCACATTGTGTTGGTCAAGATAGTTAATAAAAGACTGAATGCTTCTAAGGCTACTAAAGCCTGATTTAGATCCTGGTGCTGGCAATGTTCCAGTCAAGGAAATTGCTGCCTTTGCGGCTGAAATGCACTATCTCAATTTACAACAATAGTGTTACATTCTCACGGAAGGAAGCTCATTTAACGTCTTCCCCTGCACTCTGTATGTTGGACACTGATACTTAAGATGGATTGTTGGTAAGGATAATCAGTTTTTGTATCTCCATCCCACTTTCAAAAAGGCCCCAGTGCTTTGAGTGGTTCAGAGTCCTTTACCATTCCCCCTCCTGCTTGCCTTGCAGTCATGAATACAGATAGTAACTTACTGCATAACTTCTGACATCTCATCCTCCTGTGTGGTCAGCTTCCACAAGGACAATTGGACCAAAGGCTCTCTGACATTATAAAGCTAAAGCAAGATGTTGTCTGGCATGAGGGCAAATCTGTTGCCTAGCAAGCTGACATCCTAAAGCTAAAGCAAGATGTTGTCTGACGTGAGGGCCACTCTGTTGCCTAGCAAGCAGCAGGATACGTTTATCTTGGTAATGAAATGAGTAGCAGGGTAGACAAGATGTCCAAATGAGAACTAACCTTGTAAGATTAAAGAAATTAGGGCAGTTTTTTGAGACTTATAAATTTGTAGGAAGGTAAGTTTGAGCATTAGAGTCTCAACTTCACTATTGCTGAACTGGTAGGAATTGCCTAAAATGATAATGGTGAACATGCTATTCATAGCTTTTATAATTCCCATTAACTGTAGCATAACCCTTCCTCGCTCAACTGATCAGCTGGCTTAATTGCTACTGGTGTACCATATCCTTAAGCAAATGAAGTGAGATGGGGACGCTGCCACTTGGCTTGCGAAAAGATCTCTTTATCTATATCCTAATGTACATGCTACAGTTGTTTAGAGAGTGATCCCAAATGAGGCATGGGATTCAGAGCAGTATGGGAGGTTAAAAACACAAATTTAGATTTGATTTTCTAACGTGCTTTCGATTTTCACAATTATACAGACTCCAGAGATTTAATCTGTTTCCCCTTTATAAAAATTACGATTTTTTGTACTTCTTATAGTAAATGTGCTAACAGTGGACTTTTCCATCTGCAGATTATACTGAATGACCAGCAGTGGCAGTGTTTCACAACAGAATGTCTCTGCATTGCCGAGACTGAAGGAAAGAAAAAAAGGCAGTCTTCCGGCATACAGCATCTTTTGACCAATTTAAACGGTAAGTAAATCTCACAATCATTCTTTTATTCATTAAAGGACTTTCACAGCATCTGATTGTCCTCAGTACCTTCCAGTGGGGGCCTGTGCATGTATATAATTTCTGTAAAGATGGAAGTAATATGGATCACATTGTGTTGGTCAAGATAGTTAATAAAAGACTGACTGCTTCTAAGGCTACTAAAGCCTGATTTAGATCCTGGTGCTGGCAATGTTCCAGTCAAGGAAATTGCTGCCTTTGCGGCTGAAATGCACTATCTCAATTTACAACAATAGTGTTACATTCTCACGGAAGGAAGCTCATTTAACGTCTTCCCCTGCACTCTGTATGTTGGACACTGATACTTAAGATGGATTGGTGGTAAGGATAATCAGTTTTTGTATCTCCATCCCACTTTCAAAAAGGCCCCAGTGCTTTGAGTGGTTCAGAGTCCTTTACCATTCCCCCTCCTGCTTGCCTTGCAGTCATGAATACAGATAGTAACTTACTGCATAACTTCTGACATCTCATCCTCCTGTGTGGTCAGCTTCCACAAAAACAATTGGACCAAAGGCTCTCTGACATTATAAAGCTAAAGCAAGATGTTGTCTGGCATGAGGGCAAATCTGTTACCTAGCAAGCTGACGTCATAAAGCTAAAGCAAGATGTTGTCTGAAAGGAGGGCCACTCTGTTGTCTAGCAAGAAGCAGGATACATTTATCTTGGGAATGAAATGAGTAGCAGGGTAGACAGGATGCTCAAATGAGAACTAACCTTGTAAGATTAAAGAAATTAGGGTAATTTTTTGAGACTTATAAATTTGTAGGAAGGTAAGTTTGAGCATTAGAGTCACAACTTCACTATTGCTGAACTGGTAGGAATTGCCTAAAATAATAATGGTGAACATGCTATTCATAGCTTTTATAATTCCCATTAACTGTAGCATAACCCTTCCTCGCTCAACTGATCAGCTGGCTTAATTGCTACTGGTGTACCATATCCTTAAGCAAATGAAGTGAGATGGGGACGCTGCCACTTGGCTTGCGAAAAGATCTCTTTATCTATATCCTAATGTACATGCTACAGTTGTTTAGAGAGTGATCCCAAATGAGGCATGGGATTCAGAGCAGTATGGGAGATTAAAAACACAAATTTAGATTTGATTTTCGAACGTGCTGTCGATTTTCAAAATTATACAGACTCCAGAGATTTAATCTGTTTCCCCTTTATAAAAATTATGATTTTTTGTACTTCTTATAGTAAATGTGCTAACAGTGGACTTTTCCTTCTGCAGATTATACTGAATGACCAGCAGTGGCAGTGTTTCACAACAGAATGTCTCTGCATTGCCGAGACTGAAGGAAAGAGAAAAAGGCAATCTTCCGGCATACAGCATCTTTTGACCAATTTAAACGGTAAGTAAATCTCACAATCATTCTTTTATTCAGTAAAAAGACTTTCACAGCATCTGATTGTCCTCCGTACCTTCCAGTGGGGGCCTGTGCATGTATGTAATTTCTGTAAAGATGGAAGTAATATGGATCACATTGTGTTGGTCAAGATAGTTAATAAAAGACTGAATGCTTCTAAGGCTACTAAAGCCTGATTTAGATCCTGGTGCTGGCAATGTTCCAGTCAAGGAAATTGCTGCCTTTGCGGCTGAAATGCACTATCTCAATTTACAACAATAGTGTTACATTCTCACGGAAGGAAGCTCATTTAACGTCTTCCCCTGCACTCTGTATGTTGGACACTGATACTTAAGATGGATTGTTGGTAAGGATAATCAGTTTTTGTATCTCCATCCCACTTTCAAAAAGGCCCCAGTGCTTTGAGTGGTTCAGAGTCCTTTACCATTCCCCCTCCTGCTTGCCTTGCAGTCATGAATACAGATAGTAACTTACTGCATAACTTCTGACATCTCATCCTCCTGTGTGGTCAGCTTCCACAAGGACAATTGGACCAAAGGCTCTCTGACATTATAAAGCTAAAGCAAGATGTTGTCTGGCATGAGGGCAAATCTGTTGCCTAGCAAGCTGACATCCTAAAGCTAAAGCAAGATGTTGTCTGACGTGAGGGCCACTCTGTTGCCTAGCAAGCAGCAGGATACGTTTATCTTGGTAATGAAATGAGTAGCAGGGTAGACAAGATGTCCAAATGAGAACTAACCTTGTAAGATTAAAGAAATTAGGGCAGTTTTTTGAGACTTATAAATTTGTAGGAAGGTAAGTTTGAGCATTAGAGTCTCAACTTCACTATTGCTGAACTGGTAGGAATTGCCTAAAATGATAATGGTGAACATGCTATTCATAGCTTTTATAATTCCCATTAACTGTAGCATAACCCTTCCTCGCTCAACTGATCAGCTGGCTTAATTGCTACTGGTGTACCATATCCTTAAGCAAATGAAGTGAGATGGGGACGCTGCCACTTGGCTTGCGAAAAGATCTCTTTATCTATATCCTAATGTACATGCTACAGTTGTTTAGAGAGTGATCCCAAATGAGGCATGGGATTCAGAGCAGTATGGGAGGTTAAAAACACAAATTTAGATTTGATTTTCTAATGTGCTTTCGATTTTCACAATTATACAGACTCCAGAGATTTAATCTGTTTCCCCTTTATAAAAATTACGATTTTTTGTACTTCTTATAGTAAATGTGCTAACAGTGGACTTTTCCATCTGCAGATTATACTGAATGACCAGCAGTGGCAGTGTTTCACAACAGAATGTCTCTGCATTGCCGAGACTGAAGGAAAGAAAAAAAGGCAGTCTTCCGGCATACAGCATCTTTTGACCAATTTAAACGGTAAGTAAATCTCACAATCATTCTTTTATTCATTAAAGGACTTTCACAGCATCTGATTGTCCTCAGTACCTTCCAGTGGGGGCCTGTGCATGTATATAATTTCTGTAAAGATGGAAGTAATATGGATCACATTGTGTTGGTCAAGATAGTTAATAAAAGACTGACTGCTTCTAAGGCTACTAAAGCCTGATTTAGATCCTGGTGCTGGCAATGTTCCAGTCAAGGAAATTGCTGCCTTTGCGGCTGAAATGCACTATCTCAATTTACAACGATAGTGTTACATTCTCACGGAAGGAAGATCATTTAACGTCTTCCCCTGCACTCTGTATGTTGGACACTGATACTTAAGATGGATTGTTGGTAAGGATAATCAGTTTTTGTATCTCCATCCCACTTTCAAAAAGGCCCCAGTGCTTTGAGTGGTTCAGAGTCCTTTACCATTCCCCCTCCTGCTTGCCTTGCAGTCATGAATACAGATAGTAACTTACTGCATGACTTCTCACATCTCTTCCTCCTGTGTGGTCAGCTTCCACAAGGACAATTGGACCAAAGGCTCTCTGACATTATAAAGCTAAAGCAAGATGTTGTCTGGCATGAGGGCAAATCTGTTACCTAGCAAGCTGACGTCATAAAGCTAAAGCAAGATGTTGTCTGAAAGGAGGGCCACTCTGTTGCCTAGCAAGAAGCAGGATACATTTATCTTGGGAATGAAATGAGTAGCAGGGTAGACAGGATGCTCAAATGAGAACTAACCTTGTAAGATTAAAGAAATTAGGGTAATTTTTTGAGACTTATAAATTTGTAGGAAGGTAAGTTTGAGCATTAGAGTCTCAACTTCACTATTGCTGAACTGGTAGGAATTGCCTAAAATGATAATGGTGAACATGCTATTCATAGCTTTTATAATTGCCATTAACTGTAGCATAACCCTTCCTCGCTCAACTGATCAGCTGGCTTAATTGCTACTGGTGTACCATATCCGTAAGCAAATGAAGTGAGATGGGTATGCTGCCACTTGGCTTGCAAAAAGATCTCTTCATCTATATCTTAATGTACATGCTACAGTTGTTTAGAGAGTGATCCCAAATGAGGCATGGGATTCAGAGAAGTATGGGAGGTTAAAAACACAAATTAAGATTTGATTTTCTAACGTGCTGTTGATTTTCACAATTATACAGACTCCAGAGAATTAATCTGTTTCCCCTTTATAAAAATTACGATTTTTTGTACTTCTTATAGTAAATGTGCTAACAGTGGACTTTTCCATCTGCAGATTATACTGAATGACCAGCAGTGGCAGTGTTTCACAACAGAATGTCTCTGCATTGCCGAGACTGAAGGAAAGAAAAAAAGGCAGTCTTCCGGCATACAGCATCTTTTGACCAATTTAAACGGTAAGTAAATCTCACAATCATTCTTTTATTCAGTAAAAAGACTTTCACAGCATCTGATTGTCCTCCGTACCTTCCAGTGGGGGCCTGTGCATGTATATAATTTCTGTAAAGATGGAAGTAATATGGATCACATTGTGTTGGTCAAGATAGTTAATAAAAGACTGACTGCTTCTAAGGCTACTAAAGCCTGATTTAGATCCTGGTGCTGGCAATGTTCCAGTCAAGGAAATTGCTGCCTTTGCGGCTGAAATGCACTATCTCAATTTACAACGATAGTGTTACATTCTCACGGAAGGAAGCTCATTTAACGTCTTCCCCTGCACTCTGTATGTTGGACACTGATACTTAAGATCGATTGTTGGTAAGGATAATCAGTTTTTGTATCTCCATCCCACTTTCAAAAAGGCCCCAGTGCTTTGAGTGGTTCAGAGTCCTTTACCATTCCCCCTCCTGCTTGCCTTGCAGTCATGAATACAGATAGTATTTTACTGCATAACTTCTGACATCTCATGCTCCTGTGTGGTCAGCTTCCACAAGGACAATTGGACCAAAGGCTCTCTGACATTATAAAGCTAAAGCAAGATGTTGTCTGGCATGAGGGCAAATCTGTTACCTAGCAAGCTGACGTCATAAAGCTAAAGCAAGATGTTGTCTGAAAGGAGGGCCACTCTGTTGCCTAGCAAGAAGCAGGATACATTTATCTTGGGAATGAAATGAGTAGCAGGGTAGACAGGATGCTCAAATGAGAACTAACCTTGTAAGATTAAAGAAATTAGGGTAATTTTTTGAGACTTATAAATTTGTAGGAAGGTAAGTTTGAGCATTAGAGTCTCAACTTCACTATTGCTGAACTGGTAGGAATTGCCTAAAATAATAATGGTGAACATGCTATTCATAGCTTTTATAATTCCCATTAACTGTAGCATAACCCTTCCTCGCTCAACTGATCAGCTGGCTTAATTGCTACTGGTGTACCATATCCTTAAGCAAATGAAGTGAGATGGGGACGCTGCCACTTGGCTTGCGAAAAGATCTCTTTATCTATATCCTAATGTACATGCTACAGTTGTTTAGAGAGTGATCCCAAATGAGGCATGGGATTCAGAGCAGTATGGGAGATTAAAAACACAAATTTAGATTTGATTTTCGAACGTGCTGTCGATTTTCACAATTATACAGACTCCAGAGATTTAATCTGTTTCCCCTTTATAAAAATTATGATTTTTTGTACTTCTTATAGTAAATGTGCTAACAGTCGACTTTTCCTTCTGCAGATTATACTGAATGACCAGCAGTGGCAGTGTTTCACAACAGAATGTCTCTGCATTGCCGAGACTGAAGGAAAGAGAAAAAGGCAGTCTTCCGGCATACAGCATCTTTTGACCAATTTAAACGGTAAGTAAATCTCACAATCATTCTTTTATTCAGTAAAAAGACTTTCACAGCATCTGATTGTCCTCCGTACCTTCCAGTGGGGGCCTGTGCATGTATGTAATTTCTGTAAAGATGGAAGTAATATGGATCACATTGTGTTGGTCAAGATAGTTAATAAAAGACTGAATGCTTCTAAGGCTACTAAAGCCTGATTTAGATCCTGGTGCTGGCAATGTTCCAGTCAAGGAAATTGCTGCCTTTGCGGCTGAAATGCACTATCTCAATTTACAACAATAGTGTTACATTCTCACGGAAGGAAGCTCATTTAACGTCTTCCCCTGCACTCTGTATGTTGGACACTGATACTTAAGATGGATTGTTGGTAAGGATAATCAGTTTTTGTATCTCCATCCCACTTTCAAAAAGGCCCCAGTGCTTTGAGTGGTTCAGAGTCCTTTACCATTCCCCCTCCTGCTTGCCTTGCAGTCATGAATACAGATAGTAACTTACGGCATAACTTCTGACATCTCATCCTCCTGTGTGGTCAGCTTCCACAAGGACAATTGGACCAAAGGCTCTCTGACATTATAAAGCTAAAGCAAGATGTTGTCTGGCATGAGGGCAAATCTGTTGCCTAGCAAGCTGACATCCTAAAGCTAAAGCAAGATGTTGTCTGACGTGAGGGCCACTCTGTTGCCTAGCAAGCAGCAGGATACGTTTATCTTGGTAATGAAATGAGTAGCAGGGTAGACAAGATGTCCAAATGAGAACTAACCTTGTAAGATTAAAGAAATTAGGGCAGTTTTTTGAGACTTATAAATTTGTAGGAAGGTAAATTTGAGCATTAGAGTCTCAACTTCACTATTGCTGAACTGGTAGGAATTGCCTAAAATGATAATGGTGAACATGCTATTCATAGCTTTTATAATTCCCATTAACTGTAGCATAACCCTTCCTCGCTCAACTGATCAGCTGGCTTAATTGCTACTGGTGTACCATATCCTTAAGCAAATGAAGTGAGATGGGGACGCTGCCACTTGGCTTGCGAAAAGATCTCTTTATCTATATCCTAATGTACATGCTACAGTTGTTTAGAGAGTGATCCCAAATGAGGCATGGGATTCAGAGCAGTATGGGAGGTTAAAAACACAAATTTAGATTTGATTTTCTAACGTGCTGTCGATTTTCACAATTATACAGACTCCAGAGATTTAATCTGTTTCCCCTTTATAAAAATTATGATTTTTTGTACTTCTTATAGTAAATGTGCTAACAGTCGACTTTTCCTTCTGCAGATTATACTGAATGACCAGCAGTGGCAGTGTTTCACAACAGAATGTCTCTGCATTGCCGAGACTGAAGGAAAGAAAAAAAGGCAGTCTTCCGGCATACAGCATCTTTTGACCAATTTAAACGGTAAGTAAATCTCACAATCATTCTTTTATTCAGTAAAAAGACTTTCACAGCATCAGATTGTCCTCCGTACCTTCCAGTGGGGGCCTGTGCATGTATGTAATTTCTGTAAAGATGGAAGTAATATGGATCACATTGTGTTGGTCAAGATAGTTAATAAAAGACTGAATGCTTCTAAGGCTACTAAAGCCTGATTTAGATCCTGGTGCTGGCAATGTTCCAGTCAAGGAAATTGCTGCCTTTGCAGCTGAAATGCACTATCTCAATTTACAACGATAGTGTTACATTCTCACGGAAGGAAGCTCATTTAACGTCTTCCCCTGCACTCTGTATGTTGGACACTGATACTTAAGATGGATTGTTGCTAAGGATAATCAGTTTTTGTATCTCCATCCCACTTTCAAAAAGGCCCCAGTGCTTTGAGTGGTTCAGAGTCCTTTACCATTCCCCCTCCTGCTTGCCTTGCAGTCATGAATACAGATAGTAACTTACTGCATAACTTCTGACATCTCATCCTCCTGTGTGGTCAGCTTCCACAAGGACAATTGGACCAGAGGCGCTCTGACATTATAAAGCTAAAGCAAGATGTTGTCTGGCATGAGGGCAAATCTGTTACCTAGCAAGCTGACGTCATAAAGCTAAAGCAAGATGTTGTCTGAAAGGAGGGCCACTCTGTTGCCTAGCAAGAAGCAGGATACATTTATCTTGGTAATGAAATGAGTAGCAGGGTAGACAGGATGTCCAAATGAGAACTAACCTTGTAAGATTAAAGAAATTAGGGCAGTTTTTTGAGACTTATAAATTTGTAGGAAGGTAAGTTTGAGCATTAGAGTCTCAACTTCACTATTGCTGAACTGGTAGGAATTGCCTAAAATGATAATGGTGAACATGCTATTCATAGCTTTTATAATTCCCATTAACTGTAGCATAACCCTTCCTCGCTCAACTGATCAGCTGGCTTAATTGCTACTGGTGTACCATATCCATAAGCAAATGAAGTGAGATGGGGACGCTGCCACTTGGCTTGCGAAAAGATCTCTTTATCTATATCCTAATGTACATGCTACAGTTTTTAGAGAGTGATCCCAAATGAGGCATGGGATTCAGAGCAGTATGGGAGGTTAAAAACACAAATTTAGATTTGATTTTCTAACGTGCTGTCGATTTTCACAATTATACAGACTCCAGAGATTTAATCTGTTTCCCCTTTATAAAAATTATGATTTTTTGTACTTCTTATAGTAAATGTGCTAACAGTCGACTTTTCCTTCTGCAGATTATAATGAATGACCAGCAGTGGCAGTGTTTCACAACAGAATGTCTCTGCATTGCCGAGACTGAAGGAAAGAAAAAAAGGCAGTCTTCCGGCATACAGCATCTTTTGACCAATTTAAACGGTAAGTAAATCTCACAATCATTCTTTTATTCATTAAAAGACTTTCACAGCATCTGATTGTCCTCAGTACCTTCCAGTGGGGGCCTGTGCATGTATATAATTTCTGTAAAGATGGAAGTAATATGGATCACATTGTGTTGGTCAAGATGGTTAATAAAAGACTGAATGCTTCTAAGGCTACTAAAGCCTGATTTAGATCCTGGTGCTGGCAATGTTCCAGTCAAGGAAATTGCTGCCTTTGCAGCTGAAATGCACTATCTCAATTTACAACGATAGTGTTACATTCTCACGGAAGGAAGCTCATTTAACGTCTTCCCCTGCACTCTGTATGTTGGACACTGATACTTAAGATGGATTGTTGCTAAGGATAATCAGTTTTTGTATCTCCATCCCACTTTCAAAAAGGCCCCAGTGCTTTGAGTGGTTCAGAGTCCTTTACCATTCCCCCTCCTGCTTGCCTTGCAGTCATGAATACAGATAGTAACTTACTGTATAACTTCTGACATCTCATCCTCCTGTGTGGTCAGCTTCCACAAGGACAATTGGACCAGAGGCGCTCTGACATTATAAAGCTAAAGCAAGATGTTGTCTGGCATGAGGGCAAATCTGTTACCTAGCAAGCTGACGTCATAAAGCTAAAGCAAGATGTTGTCTGAAAGGAGGGCCACTCTGTTGCCTAGCAAGAAGCAGGATACATTTATCTTGGTAATGAAATGAGTAGCAGGGTAGACAGGATGTCCAAATGAGAACTAACCTTGTAAGATTAAAGAAATTAGGGCAGTTTTTTGAGACTTATAAATTTGTAGGAAGGTAAGTTTGAGCATTAGAGTCTCAACTTCACTATTGCTGAACTGGTAGGAATTGCCTAAAATGATAATGGTGAACATGCTATTCATAGCTTTTATAATTCCCATTAACTGTAGCATAACCCTTCCTCGCTCAACTGATCAGCTGGCTTAATTGCTACTGGTGTACCATATCCATAAGCAAATGAAGTGAGATGGGGACGCTGCCACTTGGCTTGCGAAAAGATCTCTTTATCTATATCCTAATGTACATGCTACAGTTTTTAGAGAGTGATCCCAAATGAGGCATGGGATTCAGAGCAGTATGGGAGGTTAAAAACACAAATTTAGATTTGATTTTCTAACGTGCTTTCGATTTTCACAATTATACAGACTCCAGAGATTTAATCTGTTTCCCCTTTATAAAAATTACGATTTTTTGTACTTCTTATAGTAAATGTGCTAACAGTGGACTTTTCCATCTGCAGATTATACTGAATGACCAGCAGTGGCAGTGTTTCACAACAGAATGTCTCTGCATTGCCGAGACTGAAGGAAAGAAAAAAAGGCAGTCTTCCGGCATACAGCATCTTTTGACCAATTTAAACGGTAAGTAAATCTCACAATCATTCTTTTATTCATTAAAGGACTTTCACAGCATCTGATTGTCCTCAGTACCTTCCAGTGGGGGCCTGTGCATGTATATAATTTCTGTAAAGATGGAAGTAATATGGATCACATTGTGTTGGTCAAGATAGTTAATAAAAGACTGACTGCTTCTAAGGCTGCTAAAGCCTGATTTAGATCCTGGTGCTGGCAATGTTCCAGTCAAGGAAATTGCTGCCTTTGCGGCTGAAATGCACTATCTCAATTTACAACGATAGTGTTACATTCTCACGGAAGGAAGCTCATTTAACGTCTTCCCCTGCACTCTGTATGTTGGACACTGATACTTAAGATGGATTGTTGGTAAGGATAATCAGTTTTTGTATCTCCATCCCACT
The DNA here is from genome assembly GCF_964263255.1 of Lissotriton vulgaris. Lineage (NCBI taxonomy): Eukaryota > Metazoa > Chordata > Amphibia > Caudata > Salamandridae > Lissotriton > Lissotriton vulgaris. The sequence continues at coordinate 1,083,935,106 of NC_141694.1, read as the reverse complement.
TTCAAAAAGGCCCCAGTGCTTTGAATGGTTCAGAGTCCTTTACCATTCCCCCTCCTGCTTGCCTTGCAGTCATGAATACAGATAGTAACTTACTGCATGACTTCTGACATCTCTTCCTCCTGTGTGGTCAGCTTCCACAAGGACAATTGGACCAAAGGCTCTCTGACATTATAAAGCTAAAGCAAGATGTTGTCTGGCATGAGGGCAAATCTGTTACCTAGCAAGCTGACGTCATAAAGCTAAAGCAAGATGTTGTCTGAAAGGAGGGCCACTCTGTTGCCTAGCAAGAAGCAGGATACATTTATCTTGGGAATGAAATGAGTAGCAGGGTAGACAGGATGCTCAAATGAGAACTAACCTTGTAAGATTAAAGAAATTAGGGTAATTTTTTGAGACTTATAAATTTGTAGGAAGGTAAGTTTGAGCATTAGAGTCTCAACTTCACTATTGCTGAACTGGTAGGAATTGCCTAAAATAATAATGGTGAACATGCTATTCATAGCTTTTATAATTCCCATTAACTGTAGCATAACCCTTCCTCGCTCAACTGATCAGCTGGCTTAATTGCTACTGGTGTACCATATCCTTAAGCAAATGAAGTGAGATGGGGACGCTGCCACTTGGCTTGCGAAAAGATCTCTTTATCTATATCCTAATGTACATGCTACAGTTGTTTAGAGAGTGATCCCAAATGAGGCATGGGATTCAGAGCAGTATGGGAGGTTAAAAACACAAATTTAGATTTGATTTTCGAACGTGCTGTCGATTTTCACAATTATACAGACTCCAGAGATTTAATCTGTTTCCCCTTTATAAAAATTATGATTTTTTGTACTTCTTATAGTAAATGTGCTAACAGTCGACTTTTCCTTCTGCAGATTATAATGAATGACCAGCAGTGGCAGTGTTTCACAACAAAATGTCTCTGCATTGCCGAGACTGAAGGAAAGAAAAAAAGGCAGTCTTCCGGCATACAGCATCTTTTGACCAATTTAAACGGTAAGTAAATCTCACAATCATTCTTTTATTCAGTAAAAAGACTTTCACAGCATCAGATTGTCCTCCGTACCTTCCAGTGGGGGCCTGTGCATGTATGTAATTTCTGTAAAGATGGAAGTAATATGGATCACATTGTGTTGGTCAAGATAGTTAATAAAAGACTGAATGCTTCTAAGGCTACTAAAGCCTGATTTAGATCCTGGTGCTGGCAATGTTCCAGTCAAGGAAATTGCTGCCTTTGCAGCTGAAATGCACTATCTCAATTTACAACGATAGTGTTACATTCTCACGGAAGGAAGCTCATTTAACGTCTTCCCCTGCACTCTGTATGTTGGACACTGATACTTAAGATGGATTGTTGCTAAGGATAATCAGTTTTTGTATCTCCATCCCACTTTCAAAAAGGCCCCATTGCTTTGAGTGGTTCAGAGTCCTTTACCATTCCCCCTCCTGCTTGCCTTGCAGTCATGAATACAGATAGTAACTTACTGCATAACTTCTGACATCTCATCCTCCTGTGTGGTCAGCTTCCACAAGGACAATTGGACCAGAGGCGCTCTGACATTATAAAGCTAAAGCAAGATGTTGTCTGGCATGAGGGCAAATCTGTTACCTAGCAAGCTGACGTCATAAAGCTAAAGCAAGATGTTGTCTGAAAGGAGGGCCACTCTGTTGCCTAGCAAGAAGCAGGATACATTTATCTTGGTAATGAAATGAGTAGCAGGGTAGACAGGATGTCCAAATGAGAACTAACCTTGTAAGATTAAAGAAATTAGGGCAGTTTTTTGAGACTTATAAATTTGTAGGAAGGTAAGTTTGAGCATTAGAGTCTCAACTTCACTATTGCTGAACTGGTAGGAATTGCCTAAAATGATAATGGTGAACATGCTATTCATAGCTTTTATAATTCCCATTAACTGTAGCATAACCCTTCCTCGCTCAACTGATCAGCTGGCTTAATTGCTACTGGTGTACCATATCCATAAGCAAATGAAGTGAGATGGGGACGCTGCCACTTGGCTTGCGAAAAGATCTCTTTATCTATATCCTAATGTACATGCTACAGTTTTTAGAGAGTGATCCCAAATGAGGCATGGGATTCAGAGCAGTATGGGAGGTTAAAAACACAAATTTAGATTTGATTTTCTAACGTGCTGTCGATTTTCACAATTATACAGACTCCAGAGATTTAATCTGTTTCCCCTTTATAAAAATTACGATTTTTTGTACTTCTTATAGTAAATGTGCTAACAGTGGACTTTTCCATCTGCAGATTATACTGAATGACCAGCAGTGGCAGTGTTTCACAACAGAATGTCTCTGCATTGCCGAGACTGAAGGACAGAAAAAAAGGCAGTCTTCCGGCATACAGCATCTTTTGACCAATTTAAACGGTAAGTAAATCTCACAATCATTCTTTTATTCATTAAAAGACTTTCACAGCATCTGATTGTCCTCAGTACCTTCCAGTGGGGGCCTGTGCATGTATATAATTTCTGTAAAGATGGAAGTAATATGGATCACATTGTGTTGGTCAAGATGGTTAATAAAAGACTGACTGCTTCTAAGGCTACTAAAGCCTGATTTAGATCCTGGTGCTGGCAATGTTCAAGTCAAGGAAATTGCTGCCTTTGCGGCTGAAATGCACTATCTCAATTTACAACAATAGTGTTACATTCTCACGGAAGGAAGATCATTTAACGTCTTCCCCTGCACTCTGTATGTTGGACACTGATACTTAAGATGGATTGGTGGTAACGATAATCAGTTTTTGTATCTCCATCCCACTTTCAAAAAGGCCCCAGTGCTTTGAGTGGTTCAGAGTCCTTTACCATTCCCCCTCCTGCTTGCCTTGCAGTCATGAATACAGATAGTAACTTACTGCATAACTTCTGACATCTCATCCTCCTGTGTGGTCAGCTTCCACAAAGACAATTGGACCAAAGGCTCTCTGACATTATAAAGCTAAAGCAAGATGTTGTCTGGCATGAGGGCAAATCTGTTACCTAGCAAGCTGACGTCATAAAGCTAAAGCAAGATGTTGTCTGAAAGGAGGGCCACTCTGTTGTCTAGCAAGAAGCAGGATATATTTATCTTGGGAATGAAATGAGTAGCAGGGTAGACAGGATGCTCAAATGAGAACTAACCTTGTAAGATTAAAGAAATTAGGGTAATTTTTTGAGACTTATAAATTTGTAGGAAGGTAAGTTTGAGCATTAGAGTCACAACTTCACTATTGCTGAACTGGTAGGAATTGCCTAAAATAATAATGGTGAACATGCTATTCATAGCTTTTATAATTCCCATTAACTGTAGCATAACCCTTCCTCGCTCAACTGATCAGCTGGCTTAATTGCTACTGGTGTACCATATCCTTAAGCAAATGAAGTGAGATGGGGACGCTGCCACTTGGCTTGCGAAAAGATCTCTTTATCTATATCCTAATGTACATGCTACAGTTGTTTAGAGAGTGATCCCAAATGAGGCATGGGATTCAGAGCAGTATGGGAGATTAAAAACACAAATTTAGATTTGATTTTCGAACGTGCTGTCGATTTTCAAAATTATACAGACTCCAGGGATTTAATCTGTTTCCCCTTTATAAAAATTATGATTTTTTGTACTTTTTATAGTAAATGTGCTAACAGTGGACTTTTCCTTCTGCAGATTATACTGAATGACCAGCAGTGGCAGTGTTTCACAACAGAATGTCTCTGCATTGCCGAGACTGAAGGAAAGAGAAAAAGGCAGTCTTCCGGCATACAGCATCTTTTGACCAATTTAAACGGTAAGTAAATCTCACAATCATTCTTTTATTCAGTAAAAAGACTTTCACAGCATCTGATTGTCCTCCGTACCTTCCAGTGGGGGCCTGTGCATGTATGTAATTTCTGTAAAGATGGAAGTAATATGGATCACATTGTGTTGGTCAAGATAGTTAATAAAAGACTGAATGCTTCTAAGGCTACTAAAGCCTGATTTAGATCCTGGTGCTGGCAATGTTCCAGTCAAGGAAATTGCTGCCTTTGCGGCTGAAATGCACTATCTCAATTTACAACAATAGTGTTACATTCTCACGGAAGGAAGCTCATTTAACGTCTTCCCCTGCACTCTGTATGTTGGACACTGATACTTAAGATGGATTGTTGGTAAGGATAATCAGTTTTTGTATCTCCATCCCACTTTCAAAAAGGCCCCAGTGCTTTGAGTGGTTCAGAGTCCTTTACCATTCCCCCTCCTGCTTGCCTTGCAGTCATGAATACAGATAGTAACTTACTGCATAACTTCTGACATCTCATCCTCCTGTGTGGTCAGCTTCCACAAGGACAATTGGACCAAAGGCTCTCTGACATTATAAAGCTAAAGCAAGATGTTGTCTGGCATGAGGGCAAATCTGTTGCCTAGCAAGCTGACATCCTAAAGCTAAAGCAAGATGTTGTCTGACATGAGGGCCACTCTGTTGCCTAGCAAGCAGCAGGATACGTTTATCTTGGTAATGAAATGAGTAGCAGGGTAGACAAGATGTCCAAATGAGAACTAACCTTGTAAGATTAAAGAAATTAGGGCAGTTTTTTGAGACTTATAAATTTGTAGGAAGGTAAGTTTGAGCATTAGAGTCTCAACTTCACTATTGCTGAACTGGTAGGAATTGCCTAAAATGATAATGGTGAACATGCTATTCATAGCTTTTATAATTCCCATTAACTGTAGCATAACCCTTCCTCGCTCAACTGATCAGCTGGCTTAATTGCTACTGGTGTACCATATCCATAAGCAAATGAAGTGAGATGGGGACGCTGCCACTTGGCTTGCGAAAAGATCTCTTTATCTATATCCTAATGTACATGCTACAGTTTTTAGAGAGTGATCCCAAATGAGGCATGGGATTCAGAGCAGTATGGGAGGTTAAAAACACAAATTTAGATTTGATTTTCTAACGTGCTTTCGATTTTCACAATTATACAGACTCCAGAGATTTAATCTGTTTCCCCTTTATAAAAATTATGATTTTTTGTACTTCTTATAGTAAATGTGCTAACAGTCGACTTTTCCTTCTGCAGATTATAATGAATGACCAGCAGTGGCAGTGTTTCACAACAAAATGTCTCTGCATTGCCGAGACTGAAGGAAAGAAAAAAAGGCAGTCTTCCGGCATACAGCATCTTTTGACCAATTTAAACGGTAAGTAAATCTCACAATCATTCTTTTATTCAGTAAAAAGACTTTCACAGCATCAGATTGTCCTCCGTACCTTCCAGTGGGGGCCTGTGCATGTATGTAATTTCTGTAAAGATGGAAGTAATATGGATCACATTGTGTTGGTCAAGATAGTTAATAAAAGACTGAATGCTTCTAAGGCTACTAAAGCCTGATTTAGATCCTGGTGCTGGCAATGTTCCAGTCAAGGAAATTGCTGCCTTTGCAGCTGAAATGCACTATCTCAATTTACAACGATAGTGTTACATTCTCACGGAAGGAAGCTCATTTAACGTCTTCCCCTGCACTCTGTATGTTGGACACTGATACTTAAGATGGATTGTTGCTAAGGATAATCAGTTTTTGTATCTCCATCCCACTTTCAAAAAGGCCCCAGTGCTTTGAGTGGTTCAGAGTCCTTTACCATTCCCCCTCCTGCTTGCCTTGCAGTCATGAATACAGATAGTAACTTACTGCATAACTTCTGACATCTCATCCTCCTGTGTGGTCAGCTTCCACAAGGACAATTGGACCAGAGGCGCTCTGACATTATAAAGCTAAAGCAAGATGTTGTCTGGCATGAGGGCAAATCTGTTACCTAGCAAGCTGACGTCATAAAGCTAAAGCAAGATGTTGTCTGAAAGGAGGGCCACTCTGTTGCCTAGCAAGAAGCAGGATACATTTATCTTGGTAATGAAATGAGTAGCAGGGTAGACAGGATGTCCAAATGAGAACTAACCTTGTAAGATTAAAGAAATTAGGGCAGTTTTTTGAGACTTATAAATTTGTAGGAAGGTAAGTTTGAGCATTAGAGTCTCAACTTCACTATTGCTGAACTGGTAGGAATTGCCTAAAATGATAATGGTGAACATGCTATTCATAGCTTTTATAATTCCCATTAACTGTAGCATAACCCTTCCTCGCTCAACTGATCAGCTGGCTTAATTGCTACTGGTGTACCATATCCATAAGCAAATGAAGTGAGATGGGGACGCTGCCACTTGGCTTGCGAAAAGATCTCTTTATCTATATCCTAATGTACATGCTACAGTTTTTAGAGAGTGATCCCAAATGAGGCATGGGATTCAGAGCAGTATGGGAGGTTAAAAACACAAATTTAGATTTGATTTTCTAACGTGCTGTCGATTTTCACAATTATACAGACTCCAGAGATTTAATCTGTTTCCCCTTTATAAAAATTATGATTTTTTGTACTTCTTATAGTAAATGTGCTAACAGTCGACTTTTCCTTCTGCAGATTATAATGAATGACCAGCAGTGGCAGTGTTTCACAACAGAATGTCTCTGCATTGCCGAGACTGAAGGAAAGAAAAAAAGGCAGTCTTCCGGCATACAGCATCTTTTGACCAATTTAAACGGTAAGTAAATCTCACAATCATTCTTTTATTCATTAAAAGACTTTCACAGCATCTGATTGTCCTCAGTACCTTCCAGTGGGGGCCTGTGCATGTATATAATTTCTGTAAAGATGGAAGTAATATGGATCACATTGTGTTGGTCAAGATGGTTAATAAAAGACTGAATGCTTCTAAGGCTACTAAAGCCTGATTTAGATCCTGGTGCTGGCAATGTTCCAGTCAAGGAAATTGCTGCCTTTGCAGCTGAAATGCACTATCTCAATTTACAACGATAGTGTTACATTCTCACGGAAGGAAGCTCATTTAACGTCTTCCCCTGCACTCTGTATGTTGGACACTGATACTTAAGATGGATTGTTGCTAAGGATAATCAGTTTTTGTATCTCCATCCCACTTTCAAAAAGGCCCCAGTGCTTTGAGTGGTTCAGAGTCCTTTACCATTCCCCCTCCTGCTTGCCTTGCAGTCATGAATACAGATAGTAACTTACTGTATAACTTCTGACATCTCATCCTCCTGTGTGGTCAGCTTCCACAAGGACAATTGGACCAGAGGCGCTCTGACATTATAAAGCTAAAGCAAGATGTTGTCTGGCATGAGGGCAAATCTGTTACCTAGCAAGCTGACGTCATAAAGCTAAAGCAAGATGTTGTTTGAAAGGAGGGCCACTCTGTTGCCTAGCAAGAAGCAGGATACATTTATCTTGGTAATGAAATGAGTAGCAGGGTAGACAGGATGTCCAAATGAGAACTAACCTTGTAAGATTAAAGAAATTAGGGCAGTTTTTTGAGACTTATAAATTTGTAGGAAGGTAAGTTTGAGCATTAGAGTCTCAACTTCACTATTGCTGAACTGGTAGGAATTGCCTAAAATGATAATGGTGAACATGCTATTCATAGCTTTTATAATTCCCATTAACTGTAGCATAACCCTTCCTCGCTCAACTGATCAGCTGGCTTAATTGCTACTGGTGTACCATATCCATAAGCAAATGAAGTGAGATGGGGACGCTGCCACTTGGCTTGCGAAAAGATCTCTTTATCTATATCCTAATGTACATGCTACAGTTTTTAGAGAGTGATCCCAAATGAGGCATGGGATTCAGAGCAGTATGGGAGGTTAAAAACACAAATTTAGATTTGATTTTCTAACGTGCTTTCGATTTTCACAATTATACAGACTCCAGAGATTTAATCTGTTTCCCCTTTATAAAAATTACGATTTTTTGTACTTCTTATAGTAAATGTGCTAACAGTGGACTTTTCCATCTGCAGATTATACTGAATGACCAGCAGTGGCAGTGTTTCACAACAGAATGTCTCTGCATTGCCGAGACTGAAGGAAAGAAAAAAAGGCAGTCTTCCGGCATACAGCATCTTTTGACCAATTTAAACGGTAAGTAAATCTCACAATCATTCTTTTATTCATTAAAGGACTTTCACAGCATCTGATTGTCCTCAGTACCTTCCAGTGGGGGCCTGTGCATGTATATAATTTCTGTAAAGATGGAAGTAATATGGATCACATTGTGTTGGTCAAGATAGTTAATAAAAGACTGACTGCTTCTAAGGCTGCTAAAGCCTGATTTAGATCCTGGTGCTGGCAATGTTCCAGTCAAGGAAATTGCTGCCTTTGCGGCTGAAATGCACTATCTCAATTTACAACGATAGTGTTACATTCTCACGGAAGGAAGCTCATTTAACGTCTTCCCCTGCACTCTGTATGTTGGACACTGATACTTAAGATGGATTGTTGGTAAGGATAATCAGTTTTTGTATCTCCATCCCACTTTCAAAAAGGCCCCAGTGCTTTGAATGGTTCAGAGTCCTTTACCATTCCCCCTCCTGCTTGCCTTGCAGTCATGAATACAGATAGTAACTTACTGCATGACTTCTGACATCTCTTCCTCCTGTGTGGTCAGCTTCCACAAGGACAATTGGACCAAAGGCTCTCTGACATTATAAAGCTAAAGCAAGATGTTGTCTGGCATGAGGGCAAATCTGTTACCTAGCAAGCTGACGTCATAAAGCTAAAGCAAGATGTTGTCTGAAAGGAGGGCCACTCTGTTGCCTAGCAAGAAGCAGGATACATTTATCTTGGGAATGAAATGAGTAGCAGGGTAGACAGGATGCTCAAATGAGAACTAACCTTGTAAGATTAAAGAAATTAGGGTAATTTTTTGAGACTTATAAATTTGTAGGAAGGTAAGTTTGAGCATTAGAGTCTCAACTTCACTATTGCTGAACTGGTAGGAATTGCCTAAAATAATAATGGTGAACATGCTATTCATAGCTTTTATAATTCCCATTAACTGTAGCATAACCCTTCCTCGCTCAACTGATCAGCTGGCTTAATTGCTACTGGTGTACCATATCCTTAAGCAAATGAAGTGAGATGGGGACGCTGCCACTTGGCTTGCGAAAAGATCTCTTTATCTATATCCTAATGTACATGCTACAGTTGTTTAGAGAGTGATCCCAAATGAGGCATGGGATTCAGAGCAGTATGGGAGGTTAAAAACACAAATTTAGATTTGATTTTCGAACGTGCTGTCGATTTTCACAATTATACAGACTCCAGAGATTTAATCTGTTTCCCCTTTATAAAAATTATGATTTTTTGTACTTCTTATAGTAAATGTGCTAACAGTCGACTTTTCCTTCTGCAGATTATAATGAATGACCAGCAGTGGCAGTGTTTCACAACAAAATGTCTCTGCATTGCCGAGACTGAAGGAAAGAAAAAAAGGCAGTCTTCCGGCATACAGCATCTTTTGACCAATTTAAACGGTAAGTAAATCTCACAATCATTCTTTTATTCAGTAAAAAGACTTTCACAGCATCAGATTGTCCTCCGTACCTTCCAGTGGGGGCCTGTGCATGTATGTAATTTCTGTAAAGATGGAAGTAATATGGATCACATTGTGTTGGTCAAGATAGTTAATAAAAGACTGAATGCTTCTAAGGCTACTAAAGCCTGATTTAGATCCTGGTGCTGGCAATGTTCCAGTCAAGGAAATTGCTGCCTTTGCAGCTGAAATGCACTATCTCAATTTACAACGATAGTGTTACATTCTCACGGAAGGAAGCTCATTTAACGTCTTCCCCTGCACTCTGTATGTTGGACACTGATACTTAAGATGGATTGTTGCTAAGGATAATCAGTTTTTGTATCTCCATCCCACTTTCAAAAAGGCCCCATTGCTTTGAGTGGTTCAGAGTCCTTTACCATTCCCCCTCCTGCTTGCCTTGCAGTCATGAATACAGATAGTAACTTACTGCATAACTTCTGACATCTCATCCTCCTGTGTGGTCAGCTTCCACAAGGACAATTGGACCAGAGGCGCTCTGACATTATAAAGCTAAAGCAAGATGTTGTCTGGCATGAGGGCAAATCTGTTACCTAGCAAGCTGACGTCATAAAGCTAAAGCAAGATGTTGTCTGAAAGGAGGGCCACTCTGTTGCCTAGCAAGAAGCAGGATACATTTATCTTGGTAATGAAATGAGTAGCAGGGTAGACAGGATGTCCAAATGAGAACTAACCTTGTAAGATTAAAGAAATTAGGGCAGTTTTTTGAGACTTATAAATTTGTAGGAAGGTAAGTTTGAGCATTAGAGTCTCAACTTCACTATTGCTGAACTGGTAGGAATTGCCTAAAATGATAATGGTGAACATGCTATTCATAGCTTTTATAATTCCCATTAACTGTAGCATAACCCTTCCTCGCTCAACTGATCAGCTGGCTTAATTGCTACTGGTGTACCATATCCATAAGCAAATGAAGTGAGATGGGGACGCTGCCACTTGGCTTGCGAAAAGATCTCTTTATCTATATCCTAATGTACATGCTACAGTTTTTAGAGAGTGATCCCAAATGAGGCATGGGATTCAGAGCAGTATGGGAGGTTAAAAACACAAATTTAGATTTGATTTTCTAACGTGCTGTCGATTTTCACAATTATACAGACTCCAGAGATTTAATCTGTTTCCCCTTTATAAAAATTACGATTTTTTGTACTTCTTATAGTAAATGTGCTAACAGTGGACTTTTCCATCTGCAGATTATACTGAATGACCAGCAGTGGCAGTGTTTCACAACAGAATGTCTCTGCATTGCCGAGACTGAAGGACAGAAAAAAAGGCAGTCTTCCGGCATACAGCATCTTTTGACCAATTTAAACGGTAAGTAAATCTCACAATCATTCTTTTATTCATTAAAAGACTTTCACAGCATCTGATTGTCCTCAGTACCTTCCAGTGGGGGCCTGTGCATGTATATAATTTCTGTAAAGATGGAAGTAATATGGATCACATTGTGTTGGTCAAGATGGTTAATAAAAGACTGACTGCTTCTAAGGCTACTAAAGCCTGATTTAGATCCTGGTGCTGGCAATGTTCAAGTCAAGGAAATTGCTGCCTTTGCGGCTGAAATGCACTATCTCAATTTACAACAATAGTGTTACATTCTCACGGAAGGAAGATCATTTAACGTCTTCCCCTGCACTCTGTATGTTGGACACTGATACTTAAGATGGATTGGTGGTAACGATAATCAGTTTTTGTATCTCCATCCCACTTTCAAAAAGGCCCCAGTGCTTTGAGTGGTTCAGAGTCCTTTACCATTCCCCCTCCTGCTTGCCTTGCAGTCATGAATACAGATAGTAACTTACTGCATAACTTCTGACATCTCATCCTCCTGTGTGGTCAGCTTCCACAAAGACAATTGGACCAAAGGCTCTCTGACATTATAAAGCTAAAGCAAGATGTTGTCTGGCATGAGGGCAAATCTGTTACCTAGCAAGCTGACGTCATAAAGCTAAAGCAAGATGTTGTCTGAAAGGAGGGCCACTCTGTTGTCTAGCAAGAAGCAGGATATATTTATCTTGGGAATGAAATGAGTAGCAGGGTAGACAGGATGCTCAAATGAGAACTAACCTTGTAAGATTAAAGAAATTAGGGTAATTTTTTGAGACTTATAAATTTGTAGGAAGGTAAGTTTGAGCATTAGAGTCACAACTTCACTATTGCTGAACTGGTAGGAATTGCCTAAAATAATAATGGTGAACATGCTATTCATAGCTTTTATAATTCCCATTAACTGTAGCATAACCCTTCCTCGCTCAACTGATCAGCTGGCTTAATTGCTACTGGTGTACCATATCCTTAAGCAAATGAAGTGAGATGGGGACGCTGCCACTTGGCTTGCAAAAAGATCTCTTTATCTATATCCTAATGTACATGCTACAGTTGTTTAGAGAGTGATCCCAAATGAGGCATGGGATTCAGAGCAGTATGGGAGATTAAAAACACAAATTTAGATTTGATTTTCGAACGTGCTGTCGATTTTCAAAATTATACAGACTCCAGGGATTTAATCTGTTTCCCCTTTATAAAAATTATGATTTTTTGTACTTTTTATAGTAAATGTGCTAACAGTGGACTTTTCCTTCTGCAGATTATACTGAATGACCAGCAGTGGCAGTGTTTCACAACAGAATGTCTCTGCATTGCCGAGACTGAAGGAAAGAGAAAAAGGCAGTCTTCCGGCATACAGCATCTTTTGACCAATTTAAACGGTAAGTAAATCTCACAATCATTCTTTTATTCAGTAAAAAGACTTTCACAGCATCTGATTGTCCTCCGTACCTTCCAGTGGGGGCCTGTGCATGTATGTAATTTCTGTAAAGATGGAAGTAATATGGATCACATTGTGTTGGTCAAGATAGTTAATAAAAGACTGAATGCTTCTAAGGCTACTAAAGCCTGATTTAGATCCTGGTGCTGGCAATGTTCCAGTCAAGGAAATTGCTGCCTTTGCGGCTGAAATGCACTATCTCAATTTACAACAATAGTGTTACATTCTCACGGAAGGAAGCTCATTTAACGTCTTCCCCTGCACTCTGTATGTTGGACACTGATACTTAAGATGGATTGTTGGTAAGGATAATCAGTTTTTGTATCTCCATCCCACTTTCAAAAAGGCCCCAGTGCTTTGAGTGGTTCAGAGTCCTTTACCATTCCCCCTCCTGCTTGCCTTGCAGTCATGAATACAGATAGTAACTTACTGCATAACTTCTGACATCTCATCCTCCTGTGTGGTCAGCTTCCACAAGGACAATTGGACCAAAGGCTCTCAGACATTATAAAGCTAAAGCAAGATGTTGTCTGGCATGAGGGCAAATCTGTTGCCTAGCAAGCTGACATCCTAAAGCTAAAGCAAGATGTTGTCTGACATGAGGGCCACTCTGTTGCCTAGCAAGCAGCAGGATACGTTTATCTTGGTAATGAAATGAGTAGCAGGGTAGACAAGATGTCCAAATGAGAACTAACCTTGTAAGATTAAAGAAATTAGGGCAGTTTTTTGAGACTTATAAATTTGTAGGAAGGTAAGTTTGAGCATTAGAGTCTCAACTTCACTATTGCTGAACTGGTAGGAATTGCCTAAAATGATAATGGTGAACATGCTATTCATAGCTTTTATAATTCCCATTAACTGTAGCATAACCCTTCCTCGCTCAACTGATCAGCTGGCTTAATTGCTACTGGTGTACCATATCCATAAGCAAATGAAGTGAGATGGGGACGCTGCCACTTGGCTTGCGAAAAGATCTCTTTATCTATATCCTAATGTACATGCTACAGTTTTTAGAGAGTGATCCCAAATGAGGCATGGGATTCAGAGCAGTATGGGAGGTTAAAAACACAAATTTAGATTTGATTTTCTAACGTGCTTTCGATTTTCACAATTATACAGACTCCAGAGATTTAATCTGTTTCCCCTTTATAAAAATTACGATTTTTTGTACTTCTTATAGTAAATGTGCTAACAGTGGACTTTTCCATCTGCAGATTATACTGAATGACCAGCAGTGGCAGTGTTTCACAACAGAATGTCTCTGCATTGCCGAGACTGAAGGAAAGAAAAAAAGGCAGTCTTCCGGCATACAGCATCTTTTGACCAATTTAAACGGTAAGTAAATCTCACAATCATTCTTTTATTCATTAAAGGACTTTCACAGCATCTGATTGTCCTCAGTACCTTCCAGTGGGGGCCTGTGCATGTATATAATTTCTGTAAAGATGGAAGTAATATGGATCACATTGTGTTGGTCAAGATAGTTAATAAAAGACTGACTGCTTCTAAGGCTGCTAAAGCCTGATTTAGATCCTGGTGCTGGCAATGTTCCAGTCAAGGAAATTGCTGCCTTTGCGGCTGAAATGCACTATCTCAATTTACAACGATAGTGTTACATTCTCACGGAAGGAAGCTCATTTAACGTCTTCCCCTGCACTCTGTATGTTGGACACTGATACTTAAGATGGATTGTTGGTAAGGATAATCAGTTTTTGTATCTCCATCCCACTTTCAAAAAGGCCCCAGTGCTTTGAATGGTTCAGAGTCCTTTACCATTCCCCCTCCTGCTTGCCTTGCAGTCATGAATACAGATAGTAACTTACTGCATGACTTCTGACATCTCTTCCTCCTGTGTGGTCAGCTTCCACAAGGACAATTGGACCAAAGGCTCTCTGACATTATAAAGCTAAAGCAAGATGTTGTCTGGCATGAGGGCAAATCTGTTACCTAGCAAGCTGACGTCATAAAGCTAAAGCAAGATGTTGTCTGAAAGGAGGGCCACTCTGTTGCCTAGCAAGAAGCAGGATACATTTATCTTGGGAATGAAATGAGTAGCAGGGTAGACAGGATGCTCAAATGAGAACTAACCTTGTAAGATTAAAGAAATTAGGGTAATTTTTTGAGACTTATAAATTTGTAGGAAGGTAAGTTTGAGCATTAGAGTCTCAACTTCACTATTGCTGAACTGGTAGGAATTGCCTAAAATAATAATGGTGAACATGCTATTCATAGCTTTTATAATTCCCATTAACTGTAGCATAACCCTTCCTCGCTCAACTGATCAGCTGGCTTAATTGCTACTGGTGTACCATATCCTTAAGCAAATGAAGTGAGATGGGGACGCTGCCACTTGGCTTGCGAAAAGATCTCTTTATCTATATCCTAATGTACATGCTACAGTTGTTTAGAGAGTGATCCCAAATGAGGCATGGGATTCAGAGCAGTATGGGAGGTTAAAAACACAAATTTAGATTTGATTTTCGAACGTGCTGTCGATTTTCACAATTATACAGACTCCAGAGATTTAATCTGTTTCCCCTTTATAAAAATTATGATTTTTTGTACTTCTTATAGTAAATGTGCTAACAGTCGACTTTTCCTTCTGCAGATTATAATGAATGACCAGCAGTGGCAGTGTTTCACAACAAAATGTCTCTGCATTGCCGAGACTGAAGGAAAGAAAAAAAGGCAGTCTTCCGGCATACAGCATCTTTTGACCAATTTAAACGGTAAGTAAATCTCACAATCATTCTTTTATTCAGTAAAAAGACTTTCACAGCATCAGATTGTCCTCCGTACCTTCCAGTGGGGGCCTGTGCATGTATGTAATTTCTGTAAAGATGGAAGTAATATGGATCACATTGTGTTGGTCAAGATAGTTAATAAAAGACTGAATGCTTCTAAGGCTACTAAAGCCTGATTTAGATCCTGGTGCTGGCAATGTTCCAGTCAAGGAAATTGCTGCCTTTGCAGCTGAAATGCACTATCTCAATTTACAACGATAGTGTTACATTCTCACGGAAGGAAGCTCATTTAACGTCTTCCCCTGCACTCTGTATGTTGGACACTGATACTTAAGATGGATTGTTGCTAAGGATAATCAGTTTTTGTATCTCCATCCCACTTTCAAAAAGGCCCCAGTGCTTTGAGTGGTTCAGAGTCCTTTACCATTCCCCCTCCTGCTTGCCTTGCAGTCATGAATACAGATAGTAACTTACTGCATAACTTCTGACATCTCATCCTCCTGTGTGGTCAGCTTCCACAAGGACAATTGGACCAGAGGCGCTCTGACATTATAAAGCTAAAGCAAGATGTTGTCTGGCATGAGGGCAAATCTGTTACCTAGCAAGCTGACGTCATAAAGCTAAAGCAAGATGTTGTCTGAAAGGAGGGCCACTCTGTTGCCTAGCAAGAAGCAGGATACATTTATCTTGGTAATGAAATGAGTAGCAGGGTAGACAGGATGTCCAAATGAGAACTAACCTTGTAAGATTAAAGAAATTAGGGCAGTTTTTTGAGACTTATAAATTTGTAGGAAGGTAAGTTTGAGCATTAGAGTCTCAACTTCACTATTGCTGAACTGGTAGGAATTGCCTAAAATGATAATGGTGAACATGCTATTCATAGCTTTTATAATTCCCATTAACTGTAGCATAACCCTTCCTCGCTCAACTGATCAGCTGGCTTAATTGCTACTGGTGTACCATATCCATAAGCAAATGAAGTGAGATGGGGACGCTGCCACTTGGCTTGCGAAAAGATCTCTTTATCTATATCCTAATGTACATGCTACAGTTTTTAGAGAGTGATCCCAAATGAGGCATGGGATTCAGAGCAGTATGGGAGGTTAAAAACACAAATTTAGATTTGATTTTCTAACGTGCTGTCGATTTTCACAATTATACAGACTCCAGAGATTTAATCTGTTTCCCCTTTATAAAAATTACGATTTTTTGTACTTCTTATAGTAAATGTGCTAACAGTGGACTTTTCCATCTGCAGATTATACTGAATGACCAGCAGTGGCAGTGTTTCACAACAGAATGTCTCTGCATTGCCGAGACTGAAGGACAGAAAAAAAGGCAGTCTTCCGGCATACAGCATCTTTTGACCAATTTAAACGGTAAGTAAATCTCACAATCATTCTTTTATTCATTAAAAGACTTTCACAGCATCTGATTGTCCTCAGTACCTTCCAGTGGGGGCCTGTGCATGTATATAATTTCTGTAAAGATGGAAGTAATATGGATCACATTGTGTTGGTCAAGATGGTTAATAAAAGACTGACTGCTTCTAAGGCTACTAAAGCCTGATTTAGATCCTGGTGCTGGCAATGTTCAAGTCAAGGAAATTGCTGCCTTTGCGGCTGAAATGCACTATCTCAATTTACAACAATAGTGTTACATTCTCACGGAAGGAAGATCATTTAACGTCTTCCCCTGCACTCTGTATGTTGGACACTGATACTTAAGATGGATTGGTGGTAACGATAATCAGTTTTTGTATCTCCATCCCACTTTCAAAAAGGCCCCAGTGCTTTGAGTGGTTCAGAGTCCTTTACCATTCCCCCTCCTGCTTGCCTTGCAGTCATGAATACAGATAGTAACTTACTGCATAACTTCTGACATCTCATCCTCCTGTGTGGTCAGCTTCCACAAAGACAATTGGACCAAAGGCTCTCTGACATTATAAAGCTAAAGCAAGATGTTGTCTGGCATGAGGGCAAATCTGTTACCTAGCAAGCTGACGTCATAAAGCTAAAGCAAGATGTTGTCTGAAAGGAGGGCCACTCTGTTGTCTAGCAAGAAGCAGGATATATTTATCTTGGGAATGAAATGAGTAGCAGGGTAGACAGGATGCTCAAATGAGAACTAACCTTGTAAGATTAAAGAAATTAGGGTAATTTTTTGAGACTTATAAATTTGTAGGAAGGTAAGTTTGAGCATTAGAGTCACAACTTCACTATTGCTGAACTGGTAGGAATTGCCTAAAATAATAATGGTGAACATGCTATTCATAGCTTTTATAATTCCCATTAACTGTAGCATAACCCTTCCTCGCTCAACTGATCAGCTGGCTTAATTGCTACTGGTGTACCATATCCTTAAGCAAATGAAGTGAGATGGGGACGCTGCCACTTGGCTTGCGAAAAGATCTCTTTATCTATATCCTAATGTACATGCTACAGTTGTTTAGAGAGTGATCCCAAATGAGGCATGGGATTCAGAGCAGTATGGGAGATTAAAAACACAAATTTAGATTTGATTTTCGAACGTGCTGTCGATTTTCAAAATTATACAGACTCCAGGGATTTAATCTGTTTCCCCTTTATAAAAATTATGATTTTTTGTACTTTTTATAGTAAATGTGCTAACAGTGGACTTTTCCTTCTGCAGATTATACTGAATGACCAGCAGTGGCAGTGTTTCACAACAGAATGTCTCTGCATTGCCGAGACTGAAGGAAAGAGAAAAAGGCAGTCTTCCGGCATACAGCATCTTTTGACCAATTTAAACGGTAAGTAAATCTCACAATCATTCTTTTATTCAGTAAAAAGACTTTCACAGCATCTGATTGTCCTCCGTACCTTCCAGTGGGGGCCTGTGCATGTATGTAATTTCTGTAAAGATGGAAGTAATATGGATCACATTGTGTTGGTCAAGATAGTTAATAAAAGACTGAATGCTTCTAAGGCTACTAAAGCCTGATTTAGATCCTGGTGCTGGCAATGTTCCAGTCAAGGAAATTGCTGCCTTTGCGGCTGAAATGCACTATCTCAATTTACAACAATAGTGTTACATTCTCACGGAAGGAAGCTCATTTAACGTCTTCCCCTGCACTCTGTATGTTGGACACTGATACTTAAGATGGATTGTTGGTAAGGATAATCAGTTTTTGTATCTCCATCCCACTTTCAAAAAGGCCCCAGTGCTTTGAGTGGTTCAGAGTCCTTTACCATTCCCCCTCCTGCTTGCCTTGCAGTCATGAATACAGATAGTAACTTACTGCATAACTTCTGACATCTCATCCTCCTGTGTGGTCAGCTTCCACAAGGACAATTGGACCAAAGGCTCTCTGACATTATAAAGCTAAAGCAAGATGTTGTCTGGCATGAGGGCAAATCTGTTGCCTAGCAAGCTGACATCCTAAAGCTAAAGCAAGATGTTGTCTGACGTGAGGGCCACTCTGTTGCCTAGCAAGCAGCAGGATACGTTTATCTTGGTAATGAAATGAGTAGCAGGGTAGACAAGATGTCCAAATGAGAACTAACCTTGTAAGATTAAAGAAATTAGGGCAGTTTTTTGAGACTTATAAATTTGTAGGAAGGTAAGTTTGAGCATTAGAGTCTCAACTTCACTATTGCTGAACTGGTAGGAATTGCCTAAAATGATAATGGTGAACATGCTATTCATAGCTTTTATAATTCCCATTAACTGTAGCATAACCCTTCCTCGCTCAACTGATCAGCTGGCTTAATTGCTACTGGTGTACCATATCCTTAAGCAAATGAAGTGAGATGGGGACGCTGCCACTTGGCTTGCGAAAAGATCTCTTTATCTATATCCTAATGTACATGCTACAGTTGTTTAGAGAGTGATCCCAAATGAGGCATGGGATTCAGAGCAGTATGGGAGGTTAAAAACACAAATTTAGATTTGATTTTCTAACGTGCTTTCGATTTTCACAATTATACAGACTCCAGAGATTTAATCTGTTTCCCCTTTATAAAAATTACGATTTTTTGTACTTCTTATAGTAAATGTGCTAACAGTGGACTTTTCCATCTGCAGATTATACTGAATGACCAGCAGTGGCAGTGTTTCACAACAGAATGTCTCTGCATTGCCGAGACTGAAGGAAAGAAAAAAAGGCAGTCTTCCGGCATACAGCATCTTTTGACCAATTTAAACGGTAAGTAAATCTCACAATCATTCTTTTATTCATTAAAGGACTTTCACAGCATCTGATTGTCCTCAGTACCTTCCAGTGGGGGCCTGTGCATGTATATAATTTCTGTAAAGATGGAAGTAATATGGATCACATTGTGTTGGTCAAGATAGTTAATAAAAGACTGACTGCTTCTAAGGCTACTAAAGCCTGATTTAGATCCTGGTGCTGGCAATGTTCCAGTCAAGGAAATTGCTGCCTTTGCGGCTGAAATGCACTATCTCAATTTACAACGATAGTGTTACATTCTCACGGAAGGAAGCTCATTTAACGTCTTCCCCTGCACTCTGTATGTTGGACACTGATACTTAAGATGGATTGTTGGTAAGGATAATCAGTTTTTGTATCTCCATCCCACTTTCAAAAAGGCCCCAGTGCTTTGAGTGGTTCAGAGTCCTTTACCATTCCCCCTCCTGCTTGCCTTGCAGTCATGAATACAGATAGTAACTTACTGCATGACTTCTCACATCTCTTCCTCCTGTGTGGTCAGCTTCCACAAGGACAATTGGACCAAAGGCTCTCTGACATTATAAAGCTAAAGCAAGATGTTGTCTGGCATGAGGGCAAATCTGTTACCTAGCAATTTACAACAATAGTGTTACATTCTCACGGATGGAAGCTCATTTAACGTCTTCCCCTGCACTCTGTATGTTGGACACTGATACTTAAGATGGATTGGTGGTAAGGATAATCAGTTTTTGTATCTCCATCCCACTTTCAAAAAGGCCCCAGTGCTTTGAGTGGTTCAGAGTCCTTTACCATTCCCCCTCCTGCTTGCCTTGCAGTCATGAATACAGATAGTAACTTACTGCATAACTTCTGACATCTCATCCTCCTGTGTGGTCAGCTTCCACAAAGACAATTGGACCAAAGGCTCTCTGACATTATAAAGCTAAAGCAAGATGTTGTCTGGCATGAGGGCAAATCTGTTACCTAGCAAGCTGACGTCATAAAGCTAAAGCAAGATGTTGTCTGAAAGGAGGGCCACTCTGTTGTTTAGCAAGAAGCAGGATACATTTATCTTGGGAATGAAATGAGTAGCAGGGTAGACAGGATGCTCAAATGAGAACTAACCTTGTAAGATTAAAGAAATTAGGGTAATTTTTTGAGACTTATAAATTTGTAGGAAGGTAAGTTTGAGCATTAGAGTCACAACTTCACTATTGCTGAACTGGTAGGAATTGCCTAAAATAATAATGGTGAACATGCTATTCATAGCTTTTATAATTCCCATTAACTGTAGCATAACCCCTCCTCGCTCAACTGATCAGCTGGCTTAATTGCTACTGGTGTACCATATCCTTAAGCAAATGAAGTGAGATGGGGACGCTGCCACTTGGCTTGCGAAAAGATCTCTTTATCTATATCCTAATGTACATGCTACAGTTGTTTAGAGAGTGATCCCAAATGAGGCATGGGATTCAGAGCAGTATGGTAGATTAAAAACACAAATTTAGATTTGATTTTCGAACGTGCTGTCGATTTTCAAAATTATACAGACTCCAGAGATTTAATCTGTTTCCCCTTTATAAAAATTATGATTTTTTGTACTTCTTATAGTAAATGTGCTAACAGTGGACTTTTCCTTCTGCAGATTATACTGAATGACCAGCAGTGGCAGTGTTTCACAACAGAATGTCTCTGCATTGCCGAGACTGAAGGAAAGAGAAAAAGGCAGTCTTCCGGCATACAGCATCTTTTGACCAATTTAAACGGTAAGTAAATCTCACAATCATTCTTTTATTCAGTAAAAAGACTTTCACAGCATCTGATTGTCCTCCGTACCTTCCAGTGGGGGCCTGTGCATGTATGTAATTTCTGTAAAGATGGAAGTAATATGGATCACATTGTGTTGGTCAAGATAGTTAATA
Source organism: Lissotriton vulgaris (assembly GCF_964263255.1). Classification (NCBI taxonomy): domain Eukaryota; kingdom Metazoa; phylum Chordata; class Amphibia; order Caudata; family Salamandridae; genus Lissotriton; species Lissotriton vulgaris. Next base: position 1,083,914,078 of record NC_141694.1, on the reverse strand, counting down.
AAAGACTGAATGCTTCTAAGGCTACTAAAGCCTGATTTAGATCCTGGTGCTGGCAATGTTCCAGTCAAGGAAATTGCTGCCTTTGCGGCTGAAATGCACTATCTCAATTTACAACGATAGTGTTACATTCTCACGGAAGGAAGCTCATTTAACGTCTTCCCCTGCACTCTGTATGTTGGACACTGATACTTAAGATGGATTGTTGCTAAGGATAATCAGTTTTTGTATCTCCATCCCACTTTCAAAAAGGCCCCAGTGCTTTGAGTGGTTCAGAGTCCTTTACCATTCCCCCTCCTGCTTGCCTTGCAGTCATGAATACAGATAGTAACTTACTGCATAACTTCTCACATCTCATCCTCCTGTGTGGTCAGCTTCCACAAGGACAATTGGACCAAAGGCTCTCTGACATTATAAAGCTAAAGCAAGATGTTGTCTGGCATGAGGGCAAATCTGTTACCTAGCAAGCTGACGTCATAAAGCTAAAGCAAGATGTTGTCTCAAAGGAGGGCCACTCTGTTGCCTAGCAAGAAGCAGGATACATTTATCTTGGGAATGAAATGAGTAGCAGGGTAGACAGGATGCTCAAATGAGAACTAACCTTGTAAGATTAAAGAAATTAGGGCAGTTTTTTGAGACTTATAAATTTGTAGGAAGGTAAGTTTGAGCATTAGAGTCTCAACGTCACTATTGCTGAACTGGTAGGAATTGCCTAAAATGATAATGGTGAACATGCTATTCATAGCTTTTATAATTCCCATTAACTGTAGCATAACCCTTCCTCGCTCAACTGATCAGCTGGCTTAATTGCTACTGGTGTACCATATCCTTAAGCAAATGAAGTGAGATGGGGACGCTGCCACTTGGCTTGCGAAAAGATCTCTTTATCTATATCCTAATGTACATGCTACAGTTTTTAGAGAGTGATCCCAAATGAGGCATGGGATTCAGAGCAGTATGGGAGGTTAAAAACACAAATTTAGATTTGATTTTCTAACGTGCTGTCGATTTTCACAATTATACAGACTCCAGAGATTTAATCTGTTTCCCCTTTATAAAAATTACGATTTTTTGTACTTCTTATAGTAAATGTGCTAACAGTGGACTTTTCCATCTGCAGATTATTCTGAATGACCAGCAGTGGCAGTGTTTCACAACAGAATGTCTCTGCATTGCCGAGACTGAAGGAAAGAAAAAAAGGCAGTCTTCCGGCATACAGCATCTTTTGACCAATTTAAACGGTAAGTAAATCTCACAATCATTCTTTTATTCATTAAAAGACTTTCACAGCATCTGATTGTCCTCAGTACCTTCCAGTGGGGGCCTGTGCATGTATATAATTTCTGTAAAGATGGAAGTAATATGGATCACATTGTGTTGGTCAAGATGGTTAATAAAAGACTGACTGCTTCTAAGGCTACTAAAGCCTGATTTAGATCCTGGTGCTGGCAATGTTCCAGTCAAGGAAATTGCTGCCTTTGCGGCTGAAATGCACTATCTCAATTTACAACAATAGTGTTACATTCTCACGGAAGGAAGCTCATTTAACGTCTTCCCCTGCACTCTGTATGTTGGACACTGATACTTAAGATGGATTGGTGGTAAGGATAATCAGTTTTTGTATCTCCATCCCACTTTCAAAAAGGCCCCAGTGCTTTGAGTGGTTCAGAGTCCTTTACCATTCCCCCTCCTGCTTGCCTTGCAGTCATGAATACAGATAGTAACTTACTGCATAACTTCTGACATCTCATCCTCCTGTGTGGTCAGCTTCCACAAGGACAATTGGACCAAAGGCTCTCTGACATTATAAAGCTAAAGCAAGATGTTGTCTGGCATGAGGGCAAATCTGTTGCCTAGCAAGCTGACATCCTAAAGCTAAAGCAAGATGTCTGAAGTGAGGGCCACTCTGTTGCCTAGCAAGCAGCAGGATACGTTTATCTTGGTAATGAAATGAGTAGCAGGGTAGACAAGATGTCCAAATGAGAACTAACCTTGTAAGATTAAAGAAATTAGGGCAGTTTTTTGAGACTTATAAATTTGTAGGAAGGTAAGTTTGAGCATTAGAGTCTCAACTTCACTATTGCTGAACTGGTAGGAATTGCCTAAAATGATAATGGTGAACATGCTATTCATAGCTTTTATAATTCCCATTAACTGTAGCATAACCCTTCCTCGCTCAACTGATCAGCTGGCTTAATTGCTACTGGTGTACCATATCCTTAAGCAAATGAAGTGAGATGGGGACGCTGCCACTTGGCTTGCGAAAAGATCTCTTTATCTATATCCTAATGTACATGCTACAGTTGTTTAGAGAGTGATCCCAAATGAGGCATGGGATTCAGAGCAGTATGGGAGGTTAAAAACACAAATTTAGATTTGATTTTCTAACGTGCTTTCGATTTTCACAATTATACAGACTCCAGAGATTTAATCTGTTTCCCCTTTATAAAAATTACGATTTTTTGTACTTCTTATAGTAAATGTGCTAACAGTGGACTTTTCCATCTGCAGATTATACTGAATGACCAGCAGTGGCAGTGTTTCGAAACAGAATGTCTCTGCATTGCCGAGACTGAAGGAAAGAGAAAAAGGCAGTCTTCCGGCATACAGCATCTTTTGACCAATTTAAACGGTAAGTAAATCTCACAATCATTCTTTTATTCAGTAAAAAGACTTTCACAGCATCTGATTGTCCTCCGTACCTTCCAGTGGGGGCCTGTGCATGTATGTAATTTCTGTAAAGATGGAAGTAATATGGATCACATTGTGTTGGTCAAGATAGTTAATAAAAGACTGAATGCTTCTAAGGCTACTAAAGCCTGATTTAGATCCTGGTGCTGGCAATGTTCCAGTCAAGGAAATTGCTGCCTTTGCGGCTGAAATGCACTATCTCAATTTACAACGATAGTGTTACATTCTCACGGAAGGAAGCTCATTTAACGTCTTCCCCTGCACTCTGTATGTTGGACACTGATACTTAAGATGGATTGTTGCTAAGGATAATCAGTTATTGTATCTCCATCCCACTTTCAAAAAGGCCCCAGTGCTTTGAGTGGTTCAGAGTCCTTTACCATTCCCCCTCCTGCTTGCCTTGCAGTCATGAATACAGATAGTAACTTACTGCATGACTTCTGACATCTCTTCCTCCTGTGTGGTCAGCTTCCACAAGGACAATTGGACCAAAGGCTCTCTGACATTATAAAGCTAAAGCAAGATGTTGTCTGGCATGAGGGCAAATCTGTTACCTAGCAAGCTGACGTCATAAAGCTAAAGCAAGATGTTGTCTCAAAGGAGGGCCACTCTGTTGCCTAGCAAGAAGCAGGATACATTTATCTTGGGAATGAAATGAGTAGCAGGGTAGACAGGATGCTCAAATGAGAACTAACCTTGTAAGATTAAAGAAATTAGGGCAGTTTTTTGAGACTTATAAATTTGTAGGAAGGTAAGTTTGAGCATTAGAGTCTCAACGTCACTATTGCTGAACTGGTAGGAATTGCCTAAAATGATAATGGTGAACATGCTATTCATAGCTTTTATAATTCCCATTAACTGTAGCATAACCCTTCCTCGCTCAACTGATCAGCTGGCTTAATTGCTACTGGTGTACCATATCCTTAAGCAAATGAAGTGAGATGGGGACGCTGCCACTTGGCTTGCGAAAAGATCTCTTTATCTATATCCTAATGTACATGCTACAGTTTTTAGAGAGTGATCCCAAATGAGGCATGGGATTCAGAGCAGTATGGGAGGTTAAAAACACAAATTTAGATTTGATTTTCTAACGTGCTGTCGATTTTCACAATTATACAGACTCCAGAGATTTAATCTGTTTCCCCTTTATAAAAATTACGATTTTTTGTACTTCTTATAGTAAATGTGCTAACAGTGGACTTTTCCATCTGCAGATTATTCTGAATGACCAGCAGTGGCAGTGTTTCACAACAGAATGTCTCTGCATTGCCGAGACTGAAGGAAAGAAAAAAAGGCAGTCTTCCGGCATACAGCATCTTTTGACCAATTTAAACGGTAAGTAAATCTCACAATCATTCTTTTATTCATTAAAAGACTTTCACAGCATCTGATTGTCCTCAGTACCTTCCAGTGGGGGCCTGTGCATGTATATAATTTCTGTAAAGATGGAAGTAATATGGATCACATTGTGTTGGTCAAGATGGTTAATAAAAGACTGACTGCTTCTAAGGCTACTAAAGCCTGATTTAGATCCTGGTGCTGGCAATGTTCCAGTCAAGGAAATTGCTGCCTTTGCGGCTGAAATGCACTATCTCAATTTACAACAATAGTGTTACATTCTCACGGAAGGAAGCTCATTTAACGTCTTCCCCTGCACTCTGTATGTTGGACACTGATACTTAAGATGGATTGGTGGTAAGGATAATCAGTTTTTGTATCTCCATCCCACTTTCAAAAAGGCCCCAGTGCTTTGAGTGGTTCAGAGTCCTTTACCATTCCCCCTCCTGCTTGCCTTGCAGTCATGAATACAGATAGTAACTTACTGCATAACTTCTGACATCTCATCCTCCTGTGTGGTCAGCTTCCACAAGGACAATTGGACCAAAGGCTCTCTGACATTATAAAGCTAAAGCAAGATGTTGTCTGGCATGAGGGCAAATCTGTTGCCTAGCAAGCTGACATCCTAAAGCTAAAGCAAGATGTTGTCTGAAGTGAGGGCCACTCTGTTGCCTAGCAAGCAGCAGGATACGTTTATCTTGGTAATGAAATGAGTAGCAGGGTAGACAAGATGTCCAAATGAGAACTAACCTTGTAAGATTAAAGAAATTAGGGCAGTTTTTTGAGACTTATAAATTTGTAGGAAGGTAAGTTTGAGCATTAGAGTCTCAACTTCACTATTGCTGAACTGGTAGGAATTGCCTAAAATGATAATGGTGAACATGCTATTCATAGCTTTTATAATTCCCATTAACTGTAGCATAACCCTTCCTCGCTCAACTGATCAGCTGGCTTAATTGCTACTGGTGTACCATATCCTTAAGCAAATGAAGTGAGATGGGGACGCTGCCACTTGGCTTGCGAAAAGATCTCTTTATCTATATCCTAATGTACATGCTACAGTTGTTTAGAGAGTGATCCCAAATGAGGCATGGGATTCAGAGCAGTATGGGAGGTTAAAAACACAAATTTAGATTTGATTTTCTAACGTGCTTTCGATTTTCACAATTATACAGACTCCAGAGATTTAATCTGTTTCCCCTTTATAAAAATTACGATTTTTTGTACTTCTTATAGTAAATGTGCTAACAGTGGACTTTTCCATCTGCAGATTATACTGAATGACCAGCAGTGGCAGTGTTTCGAAACAGAATGTCTCTGCATTGCCGAGACTGAAGGAAAGAGAAAAAGGCAGTCTTCCGGCATACAGCATCTTTTGACCAATTTAAACGGTAAGTAAATCTCACAATCATTCTTTTATTCAGTAAAAAGACTTTCACAGCATCTGATTGTCCTCCGTACCTTCCAGTGGGGGCCTGTGCATGTATGTAATTTCTGTAAAGATGGAAGTAATATGGATCACATTGTGTTGGTCAAGATAGTTAATAAAAGACTGAATGCTTCTAAGGCTACTAAAGCCTGATTTAGATCCTGGTGCTGGCAATGTTCCAGTCAAGGAAATTGCTGCCTTTGCGGCTGAAATGCACTATCTCAATTTACAACGATAGTGTTACATTCTCACGGAAGGAAGCTCATTTAACGTCTTCCCCTGCACTCTGTATGTTGGACACTGATACTTAAGATGGATTGTTGCTAAGGATAATCAGTTATTGTATCTCCATCCCACTTTCAAAAAGGCCCCAGTGCTTTGAGTGGTTCAGAGTCCTTTACCATTCCCCCTCCTGCTTGCCTTGCAGTCATGAATACAGATAGTAACTTACTGCATGACTTCTGACATCTCTTCCTCCTGTGTGGTCAGCTTCCACAAGGACAATTGGACCAAAGGCTCTCTGACATTATAAAGCTAAAGCAAGATGTTGTCTGGCATGAGGGCAAATCTGTTACCTAGCAAGCTGACGTCATAAAGCTAAAGCAAGATGTTGTCTGAAAGGAGGGCCACTCTGTTGCCTAGCAAGAAGCAGGATACATTTATCTTGGGAATGAAATGAGTAGCAGGGTAGACAGGATGCTCAAATGAGAACTAACCTTGTAAGATTAAAGAAATTAGGGTAATTTTTTGAGACTTATAAATTTGTAGGAAGGTAAGTTTGAGCATTAGAGTCTCAACTTCACTATTGCTGAACTGGTAGGAATTGCCTAAAATAATAATGGTGAACATGCTATTCATAGCTTTTATAATTCCCATTAACTGTAGCATACCCCTTCCTCGCTCAACTGATCAGCTGGCTTAATTGCTACTGGTGTACCATATCCTTAAGCAAATGAAGTGAGATGGGGACGCTGCCACTTGGCTTGCGAAAAGATCTCTTTATCTATATCCTAATGTACATGCTACAGTTGTTTAGAGAGTGATCCCAAATGAGGCATGGGATTCAGAGCAGTATGGGAGGTTAAAAACACAAATTTAGATTTGATTTTCTAACGTGCTGTCGATTTTCACAATTATACAGACTCCAGAGATTTAATCTGTTTCCCCTTTATAAAAATTACGATTTTTTGTACTTCTTATAGTAAATGTGCTAACAGTGGACTTTTCCATCTGCAGATTATACTGAATGACCAGCAGTGGCAGTGTTTCACAACAGAATGTCTCTGCATTGCCGAGACTGAAGGAAAGAAAAAAAGGCAGTCTTCCGGCATACAGCATCTTTTGACCAATTTAAACGGTAAGTAAATCTCACAATCATTCTTTTATTCATTAAAAGACTTTCACAGCATCTGATTGTCCTCAGTACCTTCCAGTGGGGGCCTGTGCATGTATATAATTTCTGTAAAAATTGAAGTAATATGGATCACATTGTGTTGGTCAAGATAGTTAATAAAAGACTGACTGCTTCTAAGGCTACTAAAGCCTGATTTAGATCCTGATGCTGGCAATGTTCCAGTCAAGGAAATTGCTGCCTTTGCGGCTGAAATGCACTATCTCAATTTACAACGATAGTGTTACATTCTCACGGAAGGAAGCTCATTTAACGTCTTCCCCTGCACTCTGTATGTTGGACACTGATACTTAAGATGGATTGTTGATAAGGATAATCAGTTTTTGTATCTCCATCCCACTTTCAAAAAGGCCCCAGTGCTTTGAGTGGTTCAGAGTCCTTTACCATTCCCCCTCCTGCTTGCCTTGCAGTCATGAATACAGATAGTAACTTACTGCATAACTTCTGACATCTCATCCTCCTGTGTGCTCAGCTTCCAGAAGGACAATTGGACCAGAGGCGCTCTGACATTATAAAGCTAAAGCAAGATGTTGTCTGGCATGAGGGCAAATCTGTTACCTAGCAAGCTGACGTCATAAAGCTAAAGCAAGATGTTGTCTGAAAGGAGGGCCACTCTGTTGTTTAGCAAGAAGCAGGATACATTTATCTTGGGAATGAAATGAGTAGCAGGGTAGACAAGATGTCCAAATGAGAACTAACCTTGTAAGATTAAAGAAATTAGGGCAGTTTTTTGAGACTTATAAATTTGTAGGAAGGTAAGTTTGAGCATTAGAGTCTCAACTTCACTATTGCTGAACTGGTAGGAATTGCCTAAAATGATAATGGTGAACATGCTATTCATAGCTTTTATAATTCCCATTAACTGTAGCATAACCCTTCCTCGCTCAACTGATCAGCTGGCTTAATTGCTACTGGTGTACCATATCCATAAGCAAATGAAGTGAGATGGGGACGCTGCCACTTGGCTTGCGAAAAGATCTCTTTATCTATATCCTAATGTACATGCTACAGTTTTTAGAGAGTGATCCCAAATGAGGCATGGGATTCAGAGCAGTATGGGAGGTTAAAAACACAAATTTAGATTTGATTTTCTAACGTGCTTTCGATTTTCACAATTATACAGACTCCAGAGATTTAATCTGTTTCCCCTTTATAAAAATTACGATTTTTTGTACTTCTTATAGTAAATGTGCTAACAGTGGACTTTTCCATCTGCAGATTATACTGAATGACCAGCAGTGGCAGTGTTTCACAACAGAATGTCTCTGCATTGCCGAGACTGAAGGAAAGAAAAAAAGGCAGTCTTCCGGCATACAGCATCTTTTGACCAATTTAAACGGTAAGTAAATCTCACAATCATTCTTTTATTCATTAAAGGACTTTCACAGCATCTGATTGTCCTCAGTACCTTCCAGTGGGGGCCTGTGCATGTATATAATTTCTGTAAAGATGGAAGTAATATGGATCACATTGTGTTGGTCAAGATAGTTAATAAAAGACTGACTGCTTCTAAGGCTGCTAAAGCCTGATTTAGATCCTGGTGCTGGCAATGTTCCAGTCAAGGAAATTGCTGCCTTTGCGGCTGAAATGCACTATCTCAATTTACAACGATAGTGTTACATTCTCACGGAAGGAAGCTCATTTAACGTCTTCCCCTGCACTCTGTATGTTGGACACTGATACTTAAGATGGATTGTTGGTAAGGATAATCAGTTTTTGTATCTCCATCCCACTTTCAAAAAGGCCCCAGTGCTTTGAATGGTTCAGAGTCCTTTACCATTCCCCCTCCTGCTTGCCTTGCAGTCATGAATACAGATAGTAACTTACTGCATGACTTCTGACATCTCTTCCTCCTGTGTGGTCAGCTTCCACAAGGACAATTGGACCAAAGGCTCTCTGACATTATAAAGCTAAAGCAAGATGTTGTCTGGCATGAGGGCAAATCTGTTACCTAGCAAGCTGACGTCATAAAGCTAAAGCAAGATGTTGTCTGAAAGGAGGGCCACTCTGTTGCCTAGCAAGAAGCAGGATACATTTATCTTGGGAATGAAATGAGTAGCAGGGTAGACAGGATGCTCAAATGAGAACTAACCTTGTAAGATTAAAGAAATTAGGGTAATTTTTTGAGACTTATAAATTTGTAGGAAGGTAAGTTTGAGCATTAGAGTCTCAACTTCACTATTGCTGAACTGGTAGGAATTGCCTAAAATAATAATGGTGAACATGCTATTCATAGCTTTTATAATTCCCATTAACTGTAGCATAACCCTTCCTCGCTCAACTGATCAGCTGGCTTAATTGCTACTGGTGTACCATATCCTTAAGCAAATGAAGTGAGATGGGGACGCTGCCACTTGGCTTGCGAAAAGATCTCTTTATCTATATCCTAATGTACATGCTACAGTTGTTTAGAGAGTGATCCCAAATGAGGCATGGGATTCAGAGCAGTATGGGAGGTTAAAAACACAAATTTAGATTTGATTTTCGAACGTGCTGTCGATTTTCACAATTATACAGACTCCAGAGATTTAATCTGTTTCCCCTTTATAAAAATTATGATTTTTTGTACTTCTTATAGTAAATGTGCTAACAGTCGACTTTTCCTTCTGCAGATTATAATGAATGACCAGCAGTGGCAGTGTTTCACAACAAAATGTCTCTGCATTGCCGAGACTGAAGGAAAGAAAAAAAGGCAGTCTTCCGGCATACAGCATCTTTTGACCAATTTAAACGGTAAGTAAATCTCACAATCATTCTTTTATTCAGTAAAAAGACTTTCACAGCATCAGATTGTCCTCCGTACCTTCCAGTGGGGGCCTGTGCATGTATGTAATTTCTGTAAAGATGGAAGTAATATGGATCACATTGTGTTGGTCAAGATAGTTAATAAAAGACTGAATGCTTCTAAGGCTACTAAAGCCTGATTTAGATCCTGGTGCTGGCAATGTTCCAGTCAAGGAAATTGCTGCCTTTGCAGCTGAAATGCACTATCTCAATTTACAACGATAGTGTTACATTCTCACGGAAGGAAGCTCATTTAACGTCTTCCCCTGCACTCTGTATGTTGGACACTGATACTTAAGATGGATTGTTGCTAAGGATAATCAGTTTTTGTATCTCCATCCCACTTTCAAAAAGGCCCCAGTGCTTTGAGTGGTTCAGAGTCCTTTACCATTCCCCCTCCTGCTTGCCTTGCAGTCATGAATACAGATAGTAACTTACTGCATAACTTCTGACATCTCATCCTCCTGTGTGGTCAGCTTCCACAAGGACAATTGGACCAGAGGCGCTCTGACATTATAAAGCTAAAGCAAGATGTTGTCTGGCATGAGGGCAAATCTGTTACCTAGCAAGCTGACGTCATAAAGCTAAAGCAAGATGTTGTCTGAAAGGAGGGCCACTCTGTTGCCTAGCAAGAAGCAGGATACATTTATCTTGGTAATGAAATGAGTAGCAGGGTAGACAGGATGTCCAAATGAGAACTAACCTTGTAAGATTAAAGAAATTAGGGCAGTTTTTTGAGACTTATAAATTTGTAGGAAGGTAAGTTTGAGCATTAGAGTCTCAACTTCACTATTGCTGAACTGGTAGGAATTGCCTAAAATGATAATGGTGAACATGCTATTCATAGCTTTTATAATTCCCATTAACTGTAGCATAACCCTTCCTCGCTCAACTGATCAGCTGGCTTAATTGCTACTGGTGTACCATATCCATAAGCAAATGAAGTGAGATGGGGACGCTGCCACTTGGCTTGCGAAAAGATCTCTTTATCTATATCCTAATGTACATGCTACAGTTTTTAGAGAGTGATCCCAAATGAGGCATGGGATTCAGAGCAGTATGGGAGGTTAAAAACACAAATTTAGATTTGATTTTCTAACGTGCTGTCGATTTTCACAATTATACAGACTCCAGAGATTTAATCTGTTTCCCCTTTATAAAAATTACGATTTTTTGTACTTCTTATAGTAAATGTGCTAACAGTGGACTTTTCCATCTGCAGATTATACTGAATGACCAGCAGTGGCAGTGTTTCACAACAGAATGTCTCTGCATTGCCGAGACTGAAGGACAGAAAAAAAGGCAGTCTTCCGGCATACAGCATCTTTTGACCAATTTAAACGGTAAGTAAATCTCACAATCATTCTTTTATTCATTAAAAGACTTTCACAGCATCTGATTGTCCTCAGTACCTTCCAGTGGGGGCCTGTGCATGTATATAATTTCTGTAAAGATGGAAGTAATATGGATCACATTGTGTTGGTCAAGATGGTTAATAAAAGACTGACTGCTTCTAAGGCTACTAAAGCCTGATTTAGATCCTGGTGCTGGCAATGTTCAAGTCAAGGAAATTGCTGCCTTTGCGGCTGAAATGCACTATCTCAATTTACAACAATAGTGTTACATTCTCACGGAAGGAAGATCATTTAACGTCTTCCCCTGCACTCTGTATGTTGGACACTGATACTTAAGATGGATTGGTGGTAACGATAATCAGTTTTTGTATCTCCATCCCACTTTCAAAAAGGCCCCAGTGCTTTGAGTGGTTCAGAGTCCTTTACCATTCCCCCTCCTGCTTGCCTTGCAGTCATGAATACAGATAGTAACTTACTGCATAACTTCTGACATCTCATCCTCCTGTGTGGTCAGCTTCCACAAAGACAATTGGACCAAAGGCTCTCTGACATTATAAAGCTAAAGCAAGATGTTGTCTGGCATGAGGGCAAATCTGTTACCTAGCAAGCTGACGTCATAAAGCTAAAGCAAGATGTTGTCTGAAAGGAGGGCCACTCTGTTGTCTAGCAAGAAGCAGGATATATTTATCTTGGGAATGAAATGAGTAGCAGGGTAGACAGGATGCTCAAATGAGAACTAACCTTGTAAGATTAAAGAAATTAGGGTAATTTTTTGAGACTTATAAATTTGTAGGAAGGTAAGTTTGAGCATTAGAGTCACAACTTCACTATTGCTGAACTGGTAGGAATTGCCTAAAATAATAATGGTGAACATGCTATTCATAGCTTTTATAATTCCCATTAACTGTAGCATAACCCTTCCTCGCTCAACTGATCAGCTGGCTTAATTGCTACTGGTGTACCATATCCTTAAGCAAATGAAGTGAGATGGGGACGCTGCCACTTGGCTTGCGAAAAGATCTCTTTATCTATATCCTAATGTACATGCTACAGTTGTTTAGAGAGTGATCCCAAATGAGGCATGGGATTCAGAGCAGTATGGGAGATTAAAAACACAAATTTAGATTTGATTTTCGAACGTGCTGTCGATTTTCAAAATTATACAGACTCCAGGGATTTAATCTGTTTCCCCTTTATAAAAATTATGATTTTTTGTACTTTTTATAGTAAATGTGCTAACAGTGGACTTTTCCTTCTGCAGATTATACTGAATGACCAGCAGTGGCAGTGTTTCACAACAGAATGTCTCTGCATTGCCGAGACTGAAGGAAAGAGAAAAAGGCAGTCTTCCGGCATACAGCATCTTTTGACCAATTTAAACGGTAAGTAAATCTCACAATCATTCTTTTATTCAGTAAAAAGACTTTCACAGCATCTGATTGTCCTCCGTACCTTCCAGTGGGGGCCTGTGCATGTATGTAATTTCTGTAAAGATGGAAGTAATATGGATCACATTGTGTTGGTCAAGATAGTTAATAAAAGACTGAATGCTTCTAAGGCTACTAAAGCCTGATTTAGATCCTGGTGCTGGCAATGTTCCAGTCAAGGAAATTGCTGCCTTTGCGGCTGAAATGCACTATCTCAATTTACAACAATAGTGTTACATTCTCACGGAAGGAAGCTCATTTAACGTCTTCCCCTGCACTCTGTATGTTGGACACTGATACTTAAGATGGATTGTTGGTAAGGATAATCAGTTTTTGTATCTCCATCCCACTTTCAAAAAGGCCCCAGTGCTTTGAGTGGTTCAGAGTCCTTTACCATTCCCCCTCCTGCTTGCCTTGCAGTCATGAATACAGATAGTAACTTACTGCATAACTTCTGACATCTCATCCTCCTGTGTGGTCAGCTTCCACAAGGACAATTGGACCAAAGGCTCTCTGACATTATAAAGCTAAAGCAAGATGTTGTCTGGCATGAGGGCAAATCTGTTGCCTAGCAAGCTGACATCCTAAAGCTAAAGCAAGATGTTGTCTGACGTGAGGGCCACTCTGTTGCCTAGCAAGCAGCAGGATACGTTTATCTTGGTAATGAAATGAGTAGCAGGGTAGACAAGATGTCCAAATGAGAACTAACCTTGTAAGATTAAAGAAATTAGGGCAGTTTTTTGAGACTTATAAATTTGTAGGAAGGTAAGTTTGAGCATTAGAGTCTCAACTTCACTATTGCTGAACTGGTAGGAATTGCCTAAAATGATAATGGTGAACATGCTATTCATAGCTTTTATAATTCCCATTAACTGTAGCATAACCCTTCCTCGCTCAACTGATCAGCTGGCTTAATTGCTACTGGTGTACCATATCCTTAAGCAAATGAAGTGAGATGGGGACGCTGCCACTTGGCTTGCGAAAAGATCTCTTTATCTATATCCTAATGTACATGCTACAGTTGTTTAGAGAGTGATCCCAAATGAGGCATGGGATTCAGAGCAGTATGGGAGGTTAAAAACACAAATTTAGATTTGATTTTCTAACGTGCTTTCGATTTTCACAATTATACAGACTCCAGAGATTTAATCTGTTTCCCCTTTATAAAAATTACGATTTTTTGTACTTCTTATAGTAAATGTGCTAACAGTGGACTTTTCCATCTGCAGATTATACTGAATGACCAGCAGTGGCAGTGTTTCACAACAGAATGTCTCTGCATTGCCGAGACTGAAGGAAAGAAAAAAAGGCAGTCTTCCGGCATACAGCATCTTTTGACCAATTTAAACGGTAAGTAAATCTCACAATCATTCTTTTATTCATTAAAGGACTTTCACAGCATCTGATTGTCCTCAGTACCTTCCAGTGGGGGCCTGTGCATGTATATAATTTCTGTAAAGATGGAAGTAATATGGATCACATTGTGTTGGTCAAGATAGTTAATAAAAGACTGACTGCTTCTAAGGCTACTAAAGCCTGATTTAGATCCTGGTGCTGGCAATGTTCCAGTCAAGGAAATTGCTGCCTTTGCGGCTGAAATGCACTATCTCAATTTACAACGATAGTGTTACATTCTCACGGAAGGAAGCTCATTTAACGTCTTCCCCTGCACTCTGTATGTTGGACACTGATACTTAAGATGGATTGTTGGTAAGGATAATCAGTTTTTGTATCTCCATCCCACTTTCAAAAAGGCCCCAGTGCTTTGAGTGGTTCAGAGTCCTTTACCATTCCCCCTCCTGCTTGCCTTGCAGTCATGAATACAGATAGTAACTTACTGCATGACTTCTCACATCTCTTCCTCCTGTGTGGTCAGCTTCCACAAGGACAATTGGACCAAAGGCTCTCTGACATTATAAAGCTAAAGCAAGATGTTGTCTGGCATGAGGGCAAATCTGTTACCTAGCAATTTACAACAATAGTGTTACATTCTCACGGATGGAAGCTCATTTAACGTCTTCCCCTGCACTCTGTATGTTGGACACTGATACTTAAGATGGATTGGTGGTAAGGATAATCAGTTTTTGTATCTCCATCCCACTTTCAAAAAGGCCCCAGTGCTTTGAGTGGTTCAGAGTCCTTTACCATTCCCCCTCCTGCTTGCCTTGCAGTCATGAATACAGATAGTAACTTACTGCATAACTTCTGACATCTCATCCTCCTGTGTGGTCAGCTTCCACAAAGACAATTGGACCAAAGGCTCTCTGACATTATAAAGCTAAAGCAAGATGTTGTCTGGCATGAGGGCAAATCTGTTACCTAGCAAGCTGACGTCATAAAGCTAAAGCAAGATGTTGTCTGAAAGGAGGGCCACTCTGTTGTTTAGCAAGAAGCAGGATACATTTATCTTGGGAATGAAATGAGTAGCAGGGTAGACAGGATGCTCAAATGAGAACTAACCTTGTAAGATTAAAGAAATTAGGGTAATTTTTTGAGACTTATAAATTTGTAGGAAGGTAAGTTTGAGCATTAGAGTCACAACTTCACTATTGCTGAACTGGTAGGAATTGCCTAAAATAATAATGGTGAACATGCTATTCATAGCTTTTATAATTCCCATTAACTGTAGCATAACCCCTCCTCGCTCAACTGATCAGCTGGCTTAATTGCTACTGGTGTACCATATCCTTAAGCAAATGAAGTGAGATGGGGACGCTGCCACTTGGCTTGCGAAAAGATCTCTTTATCTATATCCTAATGTACATGCTACAGTTGTTTAGAGAGTGATCCCAAATGAGGCATGGGATTCAGAGCAGTATGGTAGATTAAAAACACAAATTTAGATTTGATTTTCGAACGTGCTGTCGATTTTCAAAATTATACAGACTCCAGAGATTTAATCTGTTTCCCCTTTATAAAAATTATGATTTTTTGTACTTCTTATAGTAAATGTGCTAACAGTGGACTTTTCCTTCTGCAGATTATACTGAATGACCAGCAGTGGCAGTGTTTCACAACAGAATGTCTCTGCATTGCCGAGACTGAAGGAAAGAGAAAAAGGCAGTCTTCCGGCATACAGCATCTTTTGACCAATTTAAACGGTAAGTAAATCTCACAATCATTCTTTTATTCAGTAAAAAGACTTTCACAGCATCTGATTGTCCTCCGTACCTTCCAGTGGGGGCCTGTGCATGTATGTAATTTCTGTAAAGATGGAAGTAATATGGATCACATTGTGTTGGTCAAGATAGTTAATAAAAGACTGAATGCTTCTAAGGCTACTAAAGCCTGATTTAGATCCTGGTGCTGGCAATGTTCCAGTCAAGGAAATTGCTGCCTTTGCGGCTGAAATGCACTATCTCAATTTACAACGATAGTGTTACATTCTCACGGAAGGAAGCTCATTTAACGTCTTCCCCTGCACTCTGTATGTTGGACACTGATACTTAAGATGGATTGTTGCTAAGGATAATCAGTTTTTGTATCTCCATCCCACTTTCAAAAAGGCCCCAGTGCTTTGAGTGGTTCAGAGTCCTTTACCATTCCCCCTCCTGCTTGCCTTGCAGTCATGAATACAGATAGTAACTTACTGCATAACTTCTCACATCTCATCCTCCTGTGTGGTCAGCTTCCACAAGGACAATTGGACCAAAGGCTCTCTGACATTATAAAGCTAAAGCAAGATGTTGTCTGGCATGAGGGCAAATCTGTTACCTAGCAAGCTGACGTCATAAAGCTAAAGCAAGATGTTGTCTCAAAGGAGGGCCACTCTGTTGCCTAGCAAGAAGCAGGATACATTTATCTTGGGAATGAAATGAGTAGCAGGGTAGACAGGATGCTCAAATGAGAACTAACCTTGTAAGATTAAAGAAATTAGGGCAGTTTTTTGAGACTTATAAATTTGTAGGAAGGTAAGTTTGAGCATTAGAGTCTCAACGTCACTATTGCTGAACTGGTAGGAATTGCCTAAAATGATAATGGTGAACATGCTATTCATAGCTTTTATAATTCCCATTAACTGTAGCATAACCCTTCCTCGCTCAACTGATCAGCTGGCTTAATTGCTACTGGTGTACCATATCCTTAAGCAAATGAAGTGAGATGGGGACGCTGCCACTTGGCTTGCGAAAAGATCTCTTTATCTATATCCTAATGTACATGCTACAGTTTTTAGAGAGTGATCCCAAATGAGGCATGGGATTCAGAGCAGTATGGGAGGTTAAAAACACAAATTTAGATTTGATTTTCTAACGTGCTGTCGATTTTCACAATTATACAGACTCCAGAGATTTAATCTGTTTCCCCTTTATAAAAATTACGATTTTTTGTACTTCTTATAGTAAATGTGCTAACAGTGGACTTTTCCATCTGCAGATTATTCTGAATGACCAGCAGTGGCAGTGTTTCACAACAGAATGTCTCTGCATTGCCGAGACTGAAGGAAAGAAAAAAAGGCAGTCTTCCGGCATACAGCATCTTTTGACCAATTTAAACGGTAAGTAAATCTCACAATCATTCTTTTATTCATTAAAAGACTTTCACAGCATCTGATTGTCCTCAGTACCTTCCAGTGGGGGCCTGTGCATGTATATAATTTCTGTAAAGATGGAAGTAATATGGATCACATTGTGTTGGTCAAGATGGTTAATAAAAGACTGACTGCTTCTAAGGCTACTAAAGCCTGATTTAGATCCTGGTGCTGGCAATGTTCCAGTCAAGGAAATTGCTGCCTTTGCGGCTGAAATGCACTATCTCAATTTACAACAATAGTGTTACATTCTCACGGAAGGAAGCTCATTTAACGTCTTCCCCTGCACTCTGTATGTTGGACACTGATACTTAAGATGGATTGGTGGTAAGGATAATCAGTTTTTGTATCTCCATCCCACTTTCAAAAAGGCCCCAGTGCTTTGAGTGGTTCAGAGTCCTTTACCATTCCCCCTCCTGCTTGCCTTGCAGTCATGAATACAGATAGTAACTTACTGCATAACTTCTGACATCTCATCCTCCTGTGTGGTCAGCTTCCACAAGGACAATTGGACCAAAGGCTCTCTGACATTATAAAGCTAAAGCAAGATGTTGTCTGGCATGAGGGCAAATCTGTTGCCTAGCAAGCTGACATCCTAAAGCTAAAGCAAGATGTTGTCTGAAGTGAGGGCCACTCTGTTGCCTAGCAAGCAGCAGGATACGTTTATCTTGGTAATGAAATGAGTAGCAGGGTAGACAAGATGTCCAAATGAGAACTAACCTTGTAAGATTAAAGAAATTAGGGCAGTTTTTTGAGACTTATAAATTTGTAGGAAGGTAAGTTTGAGCATTAGAGTCTCAACTTCACTATTGCTGAACTGGTAGGAATTGCCTAAAATGATAATGGTGAACATGCTATTCATAGCTTTTATAATTCCCATTAACTGTAGCATAACCCTTCCTCGCTCAACTGATCAGCTGGCTTAATTGCTACTGGTGTACCATATCCTTAAGCAAATGAAGTGAGATGGGGACGCTGCCACTTGGCTTGCGAAAAGATCTCTTTATCTATATCCTAATGTACATGCTACAGTTGTTTAGAGAGTGATCCCAAATGAGGCATGGGATTCAGAGCAGTATGGGAGGTTAAAAACACAAATTTAGATTTGATTTTCTAACGTGCTTTCGATTTTCACAATTATACAGACTCCAGAGATTTAATCTGTTTCCCCTTTATAAAAATTACGATTTTTTGTACTTCTTATAGTAAATGTGCTAACAGTGGACTTTTCCATCTGCAGATTATACTGAATGACCAGCAGTGGCAGTGTTTCGAAACAGAATGTCTCTGCATTGCCGAGACTGAAGGAAAGAGAAAAAGGCAGTCTTCCGGCATACAGCATCTTTTGACCAATTTAAACGGTAAGTAAATCTCACAATCATTCTTTTATTCAGTAAAAAGACTTTCACAGCATCTGATTGTCCTCCGTACCTTCCAGTGGGGGCCTGTGCATGTATGTAATTTCTGTAAAGATGGAAGTAATATGGATCACATTGTGTTGGTCAAGATAGTTAATAAAAGACTGAATGCTTCTAAGGCTACTAAAGCCTGATTTAGATCCTGGTGCTGGCAATGTTCCAGTCAAGGAAATTGCTGCCTTTGCGGCTGAAATGCACTATCTCAATTTACAACGATAGTGTTACATTCTCACGGAAGGAAGCTCATTTAACGTCTTCCCCTGCACTCTGTATGTTGGACACTGATACTTAAGATGGATTGTTGCTAAGGATAATCAGTTATTGTATCTCCATCCCACTTTCAAAAAGGCCCCAGTGCTTTGAGTGGTTCAGAGTCCTTTACCATTCCCCCTCCTGCTTGCCTTGCAGTCATGAATACAGATAGTAACTTACTGCATGACTTCTGACATCTCTTCCTCCTGTGTGGTCAGCTTCCACAAGGACAATTGGACCAAAGGCTCTCTGACATTATAAAGCTAAAGCAAGATGTTGTCTGGCATGAGGGCAAATCTGTTACCTAGCAAGCTGACGTCATAAAGCTAAAGCAAGATGTTGTCTCAAAGGAGGGCCACTCTGTTGCCTAGCAAGAAGCAGGATACATTTATCTTGGGAATGAAATGAGTAGCAGGGTAGACAGGATGCTCAAATGAGAACTAACCTTGTAAGATTAAAGAAATTAGGGCAGTTTTTTGAGACTTATAAATTTGTAGGAAGGTAAGTTTGAGCATTAGAGTCTCAACGTCACTATTGCTGAACTGGTAGGAATTGCCTAAAATGATAATGGTGAACATGCTATTCATAGCTTTTATAATTCCCATTAACTGTAGCATAACCCTTCCTCGCTCAACTGATCAGCTGGCTTAATTGCTACTGGTGTACCATATCCTTAAGCAAATGAAGTGAGATGGGGACGCTGCCACTTGGCTTGCGAAAAGATCTCTTTATCTATATCCTAATGTACATGCTACAGTTTTTAGAGAGTGATCCCAAATGAGGCATGGGATTCAGAGCAGTATGGGAGGTTAAAAACACAAATTTAGATTTGATTTTCTAACGTGCTGTCGATTTTCACAATTATACAGACTCCAGAGATTTAATCTGTTTCCCCTTTATAAAAATTACGATTTTTTGTACTTCTTATAGTAAATGTGCTAACAGTGGACTTTTCCATCTGCAGATTATTCTGAATGACCAGCAGTGGCAGTGTTTCACAACAGAATGTCTCTGCATTGCCGAGACTGAAGGAAAGAAAAAAAGGCAGTCTTCCGGCATACAGCATCTTTTGACCAATTTAAACGGTAAGTAAATCTCACAATCATTCTTTTATTCATTAAAAGACTTTCACAGCATCTGATTGTCCTCAGTACCTTCCAGTGGGGGCCTGTGCATGTATATAATTTCTGTAAAGATGGAAGTAATATGGATCACATTGTGTTGGTCAAGATGGTTAATAAAAGACTGACTGCTTCTAAGGCTACTAAAGCCTGATTTAGATCCTGGTGCTGGCAATGTTCCAGTCAAGGAAATTGCTGCCTTTGCGGCTGAAATGCACTATCTCAATTTACAACAATAGTGTTACATTCTCACGGAAGGAAGCTCATTTAACGTCTTCCCCTGCACTCTGTATGTTGGACACTGATACTTAAGATGGATTGGTGGTAAGGATAATCAGTTTTTGTATCTCCATCCCACTTTCAAAAAGGCCCCAGTGCTTTGAGTGGTTCAGAGTCCTTTACCATTCCCCCTCCTGCTTGCCTTGCAGTCATGAATACAGATAGTAACTTACTGCATAACTTCTGACATCTCATCCTCCTGTGTGGTCAGCTTCCACAAGGACAATTGGACCAAAGGCTCTCTGACATTATAAAGCTAAAGCAAGATGTTGTCTGGCATGAGGGCAAATCTGTTGCCTAGCAAGCTGACATCCTAAAGCTAAAGCAAGATGTTGTCTGAAGTGAGGGCCACTCTGTTGCCTAGCAAGCAGCAGGATACGTTTATCTTGGTAATGAAATGAGTAGCAGGGTAGACAAGATGTCCAAATGAGAACTAACCTTGTAAGATTAAAGAAATTAGGGCAGTTTTTTGAGACTTATAAATTTGTAGGAAGGTAAGTTTGAGCATTAGAGTCTCAACTTCACTATTGCTGAACTGGTAGGAATTGCCTAAAATGATAATGGTGAACATGCTATTCATAGCTTTTATAATTCCCATTAACTGTAGCATAACCCTTCCTCGCTCAACTGATCAGCTGGCTTAATTGCTACTGGTGTACCATATCCTTAAGCAAATGAAGTGAGATGGGGACGCTGCCACTTGGCTTGCGAAAAGATCTCTTTATCTATATCCTAATGTACATGCTACAGTTGTTTAGAGAGTGATCCCAAATGAGGCATGGGATTCAGAGCAGTATGGGAGGTTAAAAACACAAATTTAGATTTGATTTTCTAACGTGCTTTCGATTTTCACAATTATACAGACTCCAGAGATTTAATCTGTTTCCCCTTTATAAAAATTACGATTTTTTGTACTTCTTATAGTAAATGTGCTAACAGTGGACTTTTCCATCTGCAGATTATACTGAATGACCAGCAGTGGCAGTGTTTCGAAACAGAATGTCTCTGCATTGCCGAGACTGAAGGAAAGAGAAAAAGGCAGTCTTCCGGCATACAGCATCTTTTGACCAATTTAAACGGTAAGTAAATCTCACAATCATTCTTTTATTCAGTAAAAAGACTTTCACAGCATCTGATTGTCCTCCGTACCTTCCAGTGGGGGCCTGTGCATGTATGTAATTTCTGTAAAGATGGAAGTAATATGGATCACATTGTGTTGGTCAAGATAGTTAATAAAAGACTGAATGCTTCTAAGGCTACTAAAGCCTGATTTAGATCCTGGTGCTGGCAATGTTCCAGTCAAGGAAATTGCTGCCTTTGCGGCTGAAATGCACTATCTCAATTTACAACGATAGTGTTACATTCTCACGGAAGGAAGCTCATTTAACGTCTTCCCCTGCACTCTGTATGTTGGACACTGATACTTAAGATGGATTGTTGCTAAGGATAATCAGTTATTGTATCTCCATCCCACTTTCAAAAAGGCCCCAGTGCTTTGAGTGGTTCAGAGTCCTTTACCATTCCCCCTCCTGCTTGCCTTGCAGTCATGAATACAGATAGTAACTTACTGCATGACTTCTGACATCTCTTCCTCCTGTGTGGTCAGCTTCCACAAGGACAATTGGACCAAAGGCTCTCTGACATTATAAAGCTAAAGCAAGATGTTGTCTGGCATGAGGGCAAATCTGTTACCTAGCAAGCTGACGTCATAAAGCTAAAGCAAGATGTTGTCTGAAAGGAGGGCCACTCTGTTGCCTAGCAAGAAGCAGGATACATTTATCTTGGGAATGAAATGAGTAGCAGGGTAGACAGGATGCTCAAATGAGAACTAACCTTGTAAGATTAAAGAAATTAGGGTAATTTTTTGAGACTTATAAATTTGTAGGAAGGTAAGTTTGAGCATTAGAGTCTCAACTTCACTATTGCTGAACTGGTAGGAATTGCCTAAAATAATAATGGTGAACATGCTATTCATAGCTTTTATAATTCCCATTAACTGTAGCATACCCCTTCCTCGCTCAACTGATCAGCTGGCTTAATTGCTACTGGTGTACCATATCCTTAAGCAAATGAAGTGAGATGGGGACGCTGCCACTTGGCTTGCGAAAAGATCTCTTTATCTATATCCTAATGTACATGCTACAGTTGTTTAGAGAGTGATCCCAAATGAGGCATGGGATTCAGAGCAGTATGGGAGGTTAAAAACACAAATTTAGATTTGATTTTCTAACGTGCTGTCGATTTTCACAATTATACAGACTCCAGAGATTTAATCTGTTTCCCCTTTATAAAAATTACGATTTTTTGTACTTCTTATAGTAAATGTGCTAACAGTGGACTTTTCCATCTGCAGATTATACTGAATGACCAGCAGTGGCAGTGTTTCACAACAGAATGTCTCTGCATTGCCGAGACTGAAGGAAAGAAAAAAAGGCAGTCTTCCGGCATACAGCATCTTTTGACCAATTTAAACGGTAAGTAAATCTCACAATCATTCTTTTATTCATTAAAAGACTTTCACAGCATCTGATTGTCCTCAGTACCTTCCAGTGGGGGCCTGTGCATGTATATAATTTCTGTAAAAATTGAAGTAATATGGATCACATTGTGTTGGTCAAGATAGTTAATAAAAGACTGACTGCTTCTAAGGCTACTAAAGCCTGATTTAGATCCTGATGCTGGCAATGTTCCAGTCAAGGAAATTGCTGCCTTTGCGGCTGAAATGCACTATCTCAATTTACAACGATAGTGTTACATTCTCACGGAAGGAAGCTCATTTAACGTCTTCCCCTGCACTCTGTATGTTGGACACTGATACTTAAGATGGATTGTTGATAAGGATAATCAGTTTTTGTATCTCCATCCCACTTTCAAAAAGGCCCCAGTGCTTTGAGTGGTTCAGAGTCCTTTACCATTCCCCCTCCTGCTTGCCTTGCAGTCATGAATACAGATAGTAACTTACTGCATAACTTCTGACATCTCATCCTCCTGTGTGCTCAGCTTCCAGAAGGACAATTGGACCAGAGGCGCTCTGACATTATAAAGCTAAAGCAAGATGTTGTCTGGCATGAGGGCAAATCTGTTACCTAGCAAGCTGACGTCATAAAGCTAAAGCAAGATGTTGTCTGAAAGGAGGGCCACTCTGTTGTTTAGCAAGAAGCAGGATACATTTATCTTGGGAATGAAATGAGTAGCAGGGTAGACAGGATGCTCAAATGAGAACTAACCTTGTAAGATTAAAGAAATTAGGGTAATTTTTTGAGACTTATAAATTTGTAGGAAGGTAAGTTTGAGCATTAGAGTCACAACTTCACTATTGCTGAACTGGTAGGAATTGCCTAAAATAATAATGGTGAACATGCTATTCATAGCTTTTATAATTCCCATTAACTGTAGCATAACCCTTCCTCGCTCAACTGATCAGCTGGCTTAATTGCTACTGGTGTACCATATCCTTAAGCAAATGAAGTGAGATGGGGACGCTGCCACTTGGCTTGCGAAAAGATCTCTTTATCTATATCCTAATGTACATGCTACAGTTGTTTAGAGAGTGATCCCAAATGAGGCATGGGATTCAGAGCAGTATGGTAGATTAAAAACACAAATTTAGATTTGATTTTCGAACGTGCTGTCGATTTTCAAAATTATACAGACTCCAGAGATTTAATCTGTTTCCCCTTTATAAAAATTATGATTTTTTGTACTTCTTATAGTAAATGTGCTAACAGTGGACTTTTCCTTCTGCAGATTATACTGAATGACCAGCAGTGGCAGTGTTTCACAACAGAATGTCTCTGCATTGCCGAGACTGAAGGAAAGAGAAAAAGGCAGTCTTCCGGCATACAGCATCTTTTGACCAATTTAAACGGTAAGTAAATCTCACAATCATTCTTTTATTCAGTAAAAAGACTTTCACAGCATCTGATTGTCCTCCGTACCTTCCAGTGGGGGCCTGTGCATGTATGTAATTTCTGTAAAGATGGAAGTAATATGGATCACATTGTGTTGGTCAAGATAGTTAATAAAAGACTGAATGCTTCTAAGGCTACTAAAGCCTGATTTAGATCCTGGTGCTGGCAATGTTCCAGTCAAGGAAATTGCTGCCTTTGCGGCTGAAATGCACTATCTCAATTTACAACGATAGTGTTACATTCTCACGGAAGGAAGCTCATTTAACGTCTTCCCCTGCACTCTGTATGTTGGACACTGATACTTAAGATGGATTGTTGCTAAGGATAATCAGTTTTTGTATCTCCATCCCACTTTCAAAAAGGCCCCAGTGCTTTGAGTGGTTCAGAGTCCTTTACCATTCCCCCTCCTGCTTGCCTTGCAGTCATGAATACAGATAGTAACTTACTGCATAACTTCTCACATCTCATCCTCCTGTGTGGTCAGCTTCCACAAGGACAATTGGACCAAAGGCTCTCTGACATTATAAAGCTAAAGCAAGATGTTGTCTGGCATGAGGGCAAATCTGTTACCTAGCAAGCTGACGTCATAAAGCTAAAGCAAGATGTTGTCTCAAAGGAGGGCCACTCTGTTGCCTAGCAAGAAGCAGGATACATTTATCTTGGGAATGAAATGAGTAGCAGGGTAGACAGGATGCTCAAATGAGAACTAACCTTGTAAGATTAAAGAAATTAGGGCAGTTTTTTGAGACTTATAAATTTGTAGGAAGGTAAGTTTGAGCATTAGAGTCTCAACGTCACTATTGCTGAACTGGTAGGAATTGCCTAAAATGATAATGGTGAACATGCTATTCATAGCTTTTATAATTCCCATTAACTGTAGCATAACCCTTCCTCGCTCAACTGATCAGCTGGCTTAATTGCTACTGGTGTACCATATCCTTAAGCAAATGAAGTGAGATGGGGACGCTGCCACTTGGCTTGCGAAAAGATCTCTTTATCTATATCCTAATGTACATGCTACAGTTGTTTAGAGAGTGATCCCAAATGAGGCATGTGATTCAGAGCAGTATGGGAGGTTAAAAACACAAATTCAGATTTGATTTTCTAACGTGCTGTCGATTTTCACAATTATACAGACTCCAGAGATTTAATCTGTTTCCCCTTTATAAAAATTACGATTTTTTGTACTTCTTATAGTAAATGTGCTAACAGTGGACTTTTCCTTCTGCAGATTATACTGAATGACCAGCAGTGGCAGTGTTTCACAACAGAATGTCTCTGCATTGCCGAGACTGAAGGAACGAAAACAAGGCAGTCTTCCGGCATACAACATCTTTTGACCAATTTAAACGGTAAGTAAATCTCACAATCATTCTTTTATTCAGTAAAAAGACTTTCACAGCATCTGATTGTCCTCAGTACCTTCCAGTGGGGGCCTGTGCATGTATATAATTTCTGTAAAGATGGAAGTAATATGGATCACATTGTGTTGGTCAAGATAGTTAATAAAAGACTGACTGCTTCTAAGGCTACTAAAGCCTGATTTAGATCCTGGTGCTGGCAATGTTCCAGTCAAGGAAATTGCTGCCTTTGCGGCTGAAATGCACTATCTCAATTTACAACGATAGTGTTACATTCTCACGGAAGGAAGCTCATTTAACGTCTTCCCCTGCACTCTGTATGTTGGACACTGATACTTAAGATGGATTGTTGGTAAGGATAATCAGTTTTTGTATCTCCATCCCACTTTCAAAAAGGCCCCAGTGCTTTGAGTGGTTCAGAGTCCTTTACCATTCCCCCTCCTGCTTGCCTTGCAGACATGAATACAGATAGTAACTTACTGCATAACTTCTGACATCTTATCCTCCTGTGTGGTCAGCTTCCACAAGGACAATTGGACCAAAGGCTCTCTGACATTATAAAGCTAAAGCAAGATGTTGTCTGGCATGAGGGCAAATCTGTTACCTAGCAAGCTGACGTCATAAAGCTAAAGCAAGATGTCTGAAAGGAGGGCCACTCTGTTGCCTAGCAAGAAGCAGGATACATTTATCTTGGGAATTAAATGAGTAGCAGGGTAGACAGGATGCTCAAATGAGAACTAACCTTGTAAGATTAAAGAAATTAGGGTAATTTTTTGAGACTTATAAATTTGTAGGAAGGTAAGTTTAAGCATTAGAGTCTCAACTTCACTATTGCTGAACTGGTAGGAATTGCCTAAAATGATAATGGTGAACATGCTATTCAAAGCTTTTATAATTCCCATTAACTGTAGCATAACCCTTCCTCGCTCAACTGATCAGCTGGCTTAATTGCTACTGGTGTACCATATCCTTAAGCAAATGAAGTGAGATGGGGACGCTGCCACTTGGCTTGCGAAAAGATCTCTTTATCTATATCCTAATGTACATGCTACAGTTGTTTAGAGAGTGATCCCAAATGAGGCATGGGATTCAGAGCAGTATGGGAGGTTAAAAACACAAATTCAGATTTGATTTTCTAACGTGCTGTCGATTTTCACAATTATACAGACTCCAGAGATTTAATCTGTTTCCCCTTTATAAAAATTACGATTTTTTGTACTTCTTATAGTAAATGTGCTAACAGTGGACTTTTCCTTCTGCAGATTATACTGAATGACCAGCAGTGGCAGTGTTTCACAACATAATGTCTCTGCATTGCCGAGACTGAAAGAAAGAAAAAAAGGCAGTCTTCCGGCATACAGCATCTTTTGACCAATTTAAACGGTAAGTAAATCTCACAATCATTCTTTTATTCAGTAAAAAGACTTTCACAGCATCTGATTGTCCTCAGTACCTTCCAGTGGGGGCCTGTGCATGTATATAATTTCTGTAAAGATGGAAGTAATATGGATCACATTGTGTTGGTCAAGATAGTTAATAAAAGACTGACTGCTTCTAAGGCTACTAAAGCCTGATTTAGATCCTGGTGCTGGCAATGTTCCAGTCAAGGAAATTGCTGCCTTTGCGGCTGAAATGCACTATCTCAATTTACAACGATAGTGTTACATTCTCACGGAAGGAAGCTCATTTAACGTCTTCCCCTGCACTCTGTATGTTGGACACTGATACTTAAGATGGATTGTTGCTAAGAATAATCAGTTTTTGTATCTCCATCCCACTTTCAAAAAGGCCCCAGTGCTTCGAGTGGTTCAGAGTCCTTTACCATTCCCCCTCCTGCTTGCCTTGCAGTCATGAATACAGATAGTAACTTACTGCATAACTTCTGACATCTCATCCTCCTGTGTGGTCAGCTTCCACAAGGACAATTGGACCAGAGGCGCTCTGACATTATAAAGCTAAAGCAAGATGTTGTCTGGCATGAGGGCAAATCTGTTACCTAGCAAGCTGACGTCATAAAGCTAAAGCAAGATGTTGTCTGAAAGGAGGGCCACTCTGTTGCCTAGCAAGAAGCAGGATACATTTATCTTGGGAATGAAATGAGTAGCAGGGTAGACAGGATGCTCAAATGAGAACTAACCTTGTAAGATTAAAGAAATTAGGGTAATTTTTTGAGACTTATAAATTTGTAGGAAGGTAAGTTTGAGCATTAGAGTCTCAACTTCACTATTGCTGAACTGGTAGGAATTGCCTAAAATAATAATGGTGAACATGCTATTCATAGCTTTTATAATTCCCATTAACTGTAGCATAACCCTTCCTCGCTCAACTGATCAGCTGGCTTAATTGCTACTGGTGTACCATATCCTTAAGCAAATGAAGTGAGATGGGGACGCTGCCACTTGGCTTGCGAAAAGATCTCTTTATCTATATCCTAATGTACATGCTACAGTTGTTTAGAGAGTGATCCCAAATGAGGCATGGGATTCAGAGCAGTATGGGAGGTTAAAAACACAAATTTAGATTTGATTTTCTAACGTGCTGTCGATTTTCACAATTATACAGACTCCAGAGAGTTAATCTGTTTCCCCTTTATAAAAATTACGATTTTTTGTACTTCTTATAGTAAATGTGTTAACAGTGGACTTTTCCATCTGCAGATTATACTGAATGACCAGCAGTGGCAGTGTTTCACAACAGAATGTCTCTGCATTGCCGAGACTGAAGGAAAGAAAAAAAGGCAGTCTTCCGGCATACAGCATCTTTTGACCAATTTAAACGGTAAGTAAATCTCACAATCATTCTTTTATTCAGTAAAAAGACTTTCACAGCATCTGATTGTCCTCAGTACCTTCCAGTGGGGGCCTGTGCATGTATATAATTTCTGTAAAGATGGAAGTAATATGGATCACATTGTGTTGGTCAAGATAGTTAATAAAAGACTGACTGCTTCTAAGGCTACTAAAGCCTGATTTAGATCCTGGTGCTGGCAATGTTCCAGTCAAGGAAATTGCTGCCTTTGCGGCTGAAATGCACTATCTCAATTTACAACGATAGTGTTACATTCTCACGGAAGGAAGCTCATTTAACGTCTTCCCCTGCACTCTGTATGTTGGACACTGATACTTAAGATGGATTGTTGGTAAGGATAATCAGTTTTTGTATCTCCATCCCACTTTCAAAAAGGCCCCAGTGCTTTGAGTGGTTCAGAGTCCTTTACCATTCCCCCTCCTGCTTACCTTGCAGTCATGAATACAGATAGTAACTTACTGCATAACTTCTGACATCTCATCCTCCTGTGTGGTCAGCTTCCACAAGGACAATTGGACCAAAGGCTCTCTGACATTATAAAGCTAAAGCAAGATGTTGTCTGGCATGAGGGCAAATCTGTTGCCTAGCAAGCTGACATCCTAAAGCTAAAGCAAGATGTTGTCTGAAGTAAGGGCCACTCTGTTGCCTAGCAAGCAGCAGGATACGTTTATCTTGGTAATGAAATGAGTAGCAGGGTAGACAGGATGTCCAAATGAGAACTAACCTTGTAAGATTAAAGAAATTAGGGCAGTTTTTTGAGACTTATAAATTTGTAGGAAGGTAAGTTTGAGCATTAGAGTCTCAACTTCACTATTGCTGAACTGGTAGGAATTGCCTAAAATGATAGTGGTGAACATGCTATTCATAGCTTTTATAATTTCCATTAACTGTAGCATATCCCTTCCTCGTTCAACTGATCAGCTGGCTTAATTGCTACTGGTGTACCATATCCTTAAGCAAATGAAGTGAGATGGGGACGCTGCCACTTGGCTTGCGAAAAGATCTCTTTATCTATATCCTAATGTACATGCTACAGTTGTTTAGAGAGTGATCCCAAATGAGGCATGGGATTCAGAGCAGTATGGGAGATTAAAAACACAAATTTAAATTTGATTTTCGAACGTGCTGTCGATTTTCACAATTATACAGACTCCAGAGATTTAATCTGTTTCCCCTTTATAAAAATTACGATTTTTTGTACTTCTTATAGTAAATGTGCTAACAGTGGACTTTTCCTTCTGCAGATTATACTGAATGACCAGCAGTGGCAGTGTTTCACAACAGAATGTCTCTGCATTGCCGAGACTGAAGGAAAGAAAAAAAGGCAGTCTTCCGGCATACAGCATCTTTTGACCAATTTAAACGGTAAGTAAATCTCACAATTATTCTTTTATTCAGTAAAAAGACTTTCACAGCATCTGAATGTCCTCAGTACCTTCCAGTGGGGGCCTGTGCATGTAAATAATTTCTGTTAAGATGGAAGTAATATGGATCACAATGTGTTGGTCAGGATAGTTAATAAAAGACTGACTGCTTCTAAGGCTACTAAAGCCTGATTTAGATCCTGGTGCTGGCAATGTTCCAGTCAAGGAAATTGCTGCCTTTGCGGCTGAAATGCACTATCTCAATTTACAACGATAGTGTTACATTCTCACGGAAGGAAGCTCATTTAACGTCTTCCCCTGCACTCTGTATGTTGGACACTGATACTTAAGATGGATTGTTGGTAAGGATAATCAGTTTTTGTATCTCCATCCCACTTTCAAAAAGGCCCCAGTGCTTTGAGTGGTTCAGAGTCCTTTACCATTCCCCCTCCTGCTTACCTTGCAGTCATGAATACAGATAGTAACTTACTGCATAACTTCTGACATCTCATCCTCCTGTGTGGTCAGCTTCCACAAGGACAATTGGACCAGAGGCGCTCTGACATTATAAAGCTAAAGCAAGATGTTGTCTGGCATGAGGGCAAATCTGTTACCTAGCAAGCTGACGTCATAAAGCTAAAGCAAGATGTTGTCTGAAAGGAGGGCCACTCTGTTGCCTAGCAAGAAGCAGGATACATTTATCTTGGGAATGAAATGAGTAGCAGGGTAGACAGGATGCTCAAATGAGAACTAACCTTGTAAGATTAAAGAAATTAGGGTAATTTTTTGAGACTTATAAATTTGTAGGAAGGTAAGTTTGAGCATTAGAGTCTCAACTTCACTATTGCTGAACTGGTAGGAATTGCCTAAAATAATAATGGTGAACATGCTATTCATAGCTTTTATAATTCCCATTAACTGTAGCATAACCCTTCCTCGCTCAACTGATCAGCTGGCTTAATTGCTACTGGTGTACCATATCCTTAAGCAAATGAAGTGAGATGGGTATGCTGCCACTTGGCTTGCAAAAAGATCTCTTCATCTATATCCTAATGTACATGCTACAGTTGTTTAGAGAGTGATCCCAAATGAGGCATGGGATTCAGAGAAGTATGGGAGGTTAAAAACACAAATTAAGATTTGATTTTCTAACGTGCTGTTGATTTTCACAATTATACAGACTCCAGAGAATTAATCTGTTTACCCTTTATAAAAATTAAGATTTTTTGTAGTACTTATAGTAAATGTGCTAACAGTGGACTTTTCCATCTGCAGATTATACTGAATGACCAGCAGTGGCAGTGTTTCACAACAGAATGTCTCTGCATTGCCGAGACTGAAGGAACGAAAAAAAGGCAGTCTTCCGGCATACAACATCTTTTGACCAATTTAAACGGTAAGTAAATCTCACAATCATTCTTTTATTCAGTAAAAAGACTTTCACAGCATCTGATTGTCCTCAGTACCTTCCAGTGGGGGCCTGTGCATGTATATAATTTCTGTAAAGATGGAAGTAATATGGATCACATTGTGTTGGTCAAGATAGTTAATAAAAGACTGACTGCTTCTAAGGCTACTAAAGCCTGATTTAGATCCTGGTGCTGGCAATGTTCCAGTCAAGGAAATTGCTGCCTTTGCGGCTGGAATGCACTATCTCAATTTACAACGATAGTGTTACATTCTCACGGAAGGAAGCTCATTTAACGTCTTCCCCTGCACTCTGTATGTTGGACACTGATACTTAAGATGGATTGTTGGTAAGGATAATCAGTTTTTGTATCTCCATCCCACTTTCAAAAAGGCCCCAGTGATTTGAGTGGTTCAGAGTCCTTTACCATTCCCCCTCCTGCTTGCCTTGCAGTCATGAATACAGATAGTAACTTACTGCATAACTTCTGACATCTTATCCTCCTGTGTGGTCAGCTTCCACAAGGACAATTGGACCAAAGGCTCTCTGACATTATAAAGCTAAAGCAAGATGTTGTCTGGCATGTGGGCAAATCTGTTGCCTAGCAAGCTGACATCCTAAAGCTAAAGCAAGATGTTGTCTGAAGTGAGGGCCACTCTGTTGCCTAGCAAGCAGCAGGATACGTTTATCTTGGTAATGAAATGAGTAGCAGGGTAGACAGGATGTCCAAATGAGAACTAACCTTGTAAGATTAAAGAAATTAGGGCAGTTTTTTGAGACTTATAAATTTGTAGGAAGGTAAGTTTAAGCATTAGAGTCTCAACATCACTATTGCTGAACTGGTAGGAATTGCCTAAAATGATAATGGTGAACATGCTATTCAAAGCTTTTATAATTCCCATTAACTGTAGCATAACCCTTCCTCGCTCAACTGATCAGCTGGCTTAATTGCTACTGGTGTACCATATCCTTAAGCAAATGAAGTGAGATGGGGACGCTGCCACTTGGCTTGCGAAAAGATCTCTTTATCTATATCCTAATGTACATGCTACAGTTGTTTAGAGAGTTATCCCAAATGAGGCATGGGATTCAGAGCAGTATGGGAGATTAAAAACACAAATTTAGATTTGATTTTCGAACGTGCTGTCGATTTTCACAATTATACAGACTCCAGAGATTTAATCTGTTTCCCCTTTAAAAAAATTACGATTTTTTGTACTTCTTATAGTAAATGTGCTAACAGTGGACTTTTCCTTCTGCAGATTATACTGAATGACCAGCAGTGGCAGTGTTTCACAACAGAATGTCTCTGCATTGCCGAGACTGAAGGAACGAAAAAAAGGCAGTCTTCCGGCATACAACATCTTTTGACCAATTTAAACGGTAAGTAAATCTCACAATCATTCTTTTATTCAGTAAAAAGACTTTCACAGCATCTGATTGTCCTCAGTACCTTCCAGTGGGGGCCTGTGCATGTATATAATTTCTGTAAAGATGGAAGTAATATGGATCACATTGTGTTGGTCAAGATAGTTAATAAAAGACTGACTGCTTCTAAGGCTACTAAAGCCTGATTTAGATCCTGGTGCTGGCAATGTTCCAGTCAAGGAAATTGCTGCCTTTGCGGCTGAAATGCACTATCTCAATTTACAACGATAGTGTTACATTCTCACGGAAGGAAGCTCATTTAACGTCTTCCCCTGCACTCTGTATGTTGGACACTGATACTTAAGATGGATTGTTGGTAAGGATAATCAGTTTTTGTATCTCCATCCCACTTTCAAAAAGGCCCCAGTGCTTTGAGTGGTTCAGAGTCCTTTACCATTCCCCCTCCTGCTTACCTTGCAGTCATGAATACAGATAGTAACTTACTGCATAACTTCTGACATCTCATCCTCCTGTGTGGTCAGCTTCCACAAGGACAATTGGACCAGAGGCGCTCTGACATTATAAAGCTAAAGCAAGATGTTGTCTGGCATGAGGGCAAATCTGTTACCTAGCAAGCTGACGTCATAAAGCTAAAGCAAGATGTTGTCTGAAAGGAGGGCCACTCTGTTGCCTAGCAAGAAGCAGGATACATTTATCTTGGGAATGAAATGAGTAGCAGGGTAGACAGGATGCTCAAATGAGAACTAACCTTGTAAGATTAAAGAAATTAGGATAATTTTTTTAGACTTATAAATTTGTAGGAAGGTAAGTTTGAGCATTAGAGTCTCAACTTCACTATTGCTGAACTGGTAGGAATTGCCTAAAATTATAATGGTGAAAATGCTATTCATAGCTTATATAATTCCAATTAACTGTAGCATAACCCTTCCTCACTCAAATAATCAGCTGGCTTAATTGCTACTGGTGTACCATATCCTTAAGCAAATAAATTGAGATGGGTACGCTGCCACTTCGCTTGCAAAAAGATCTCTTTATCTATAACCTAATGTACATGCTACAGTTGTTTAGAGAGTGATCCCAAATGAGGCATGGGATTCAGAGAAGTATGGGAGGTTAAAAACACAAATTAAGATTTGATTTTCTAACGTGTTGTTGATTTTCACAATTATACAGACTCCAGAGAATTAATCTGTTTACCCTTTATAAAAATTAAGATTTTTTGTACTTCTTATAGTAAATGTGCTAACAGTGGACTTTTCCATCTGCAGATTATACTGAATGACCAGCAGTGGCAGTGTTTCACAACAGAATGTCTCTGCATTGCCGAGACTGAAGGAAAGAAAAAAAAGAAGCCTTCCGGCATACGGCATCTTTTGACCAATTTAAACGGTAAGTAAATCTCACAATCATTCTATTATTCAGTAAAAAGACTTTCACAGCATCTGAATGTCCTCAGTACCTTCCAGTGGGGGCCTGTGCATGTAAATAATTTCTGTTAAGATGGAAGTAATATGGATCACAATGTGTTGGTCAAGATAGTTAATAAAAGACTGACTGCTTCTAAGGCTACTAAAGCCTGATTTAGATCCTGGTGCTGGCAATGTTCCAGTCAAGGAAATTGCTGCCTTTGCGGCTGAAATGCACTATCTCAATTTACAACGATAGTGTTACATTCTCACGGAAGGAAGCTCATTTAACGTTTTCCCCTGCACTCTGTATGTTGGACACTGATACTTAAGATGGATTGCTGGTAAGGATAGTCAGTTTTTGTATCTCCATCCCACTTTCGAAAAGGCCCCAGTGCTTTGAGTGGTTCTTAGTCCTTTACCATTCCCCCTCCTGCTTGCCTTGCAGTCATGAATACAGATAGTAACTTACTGCATAACTTCTGACATCTCATCCTCCTGTGTGGTCAGCTTCCACAAGGACAATTGGACCAAAGGCTCTCTGACATTATAAAGCTAAAGCAAGATGTTGTCTGGCATGAGGGCAAATCTGTTGCCTAGCAAGCTGACATCCTAAAGCTAAAGCAAGATGTTGTCTGAAGTGAGGGCCACTCTGTTGCCTAGCAAGCAGCAGGATACATTTATCTTGGTAATGAAATGAGTAGCAGGGTAGACAGGATGTCCAAATGAGAACTAACCATGTAAGATTAAAGAAATTAGGGCAGTTTTTTGAGACTTTTAAATTTGTAGGAAGGTAAGTTTGAGCATTAGAGTCTCAACTTCACTATTGCTGAACTGGTAGGAATTGCCTAAAATGATAATGGTGAACATGCTATTCATAGCTTTTATAATTTCCATTAACTGTAGCATATCCCTTCCTCGCTCAACTGATCAGCTGGCTTAATTGCTACTGGTGTACCATATCCTTAAGCAAATGAAGTGAGATGGGGACGCTGCCACTTGGCTTGCGAAAAGATCTCTTTATCTATTCCTTTTGGATTCCTTTTGGGCACTTTGCTAACAAGACGCCAGCCTCACCTTGGACTTTTGGTGGGTTCCTGCTCTTTGCTGCCGCTGTTACCGCTGCGACTTGCCGGACCGGCTTCGCGGGTCCCGCAGCGCGGTTAACAGCCTGTCATCGTCAATTTCCTGTGGAGGCTTGGGCATTTTACCTGACCGGCAGGGCTGCGAGCTCCTAGCGGGGGACTCCGAGGACCAGGAGCCCCCGCGCGCCCGTTACCACCTGGGCTGCTCTCCCTGCCGGCTCCACCCCCATTCTGTGCTCTTAATCGGCGCCTCAACACCCTCTGAGTGGATTCCTTTTGGGCACTTTGCTAATAAGACGCCAGCCTCACCTTGGACTTTTGGTGGGTTCCTGCTCTTTGCTGCCGCTGTTACCGCTGCGACTTGCCGGACCCGCTTCGCGGGTCCCGCAGCGCGGTTAACAGCCTGTCATCGTCAATTTCCTGTGGAGGCTTGGGCATTTCACCTGACCGGCAGGGCTGCGAGCTCCTAGCGGGGGACTCCGAGGACCAGGAGCCCCCGCGCGCCCGTTACCACCTGGGCTGCTCTCCCTGCCGGCTCCACCCCCATTCTGTGCTCTTAATCGGCGCCTCAACACCCTCTGAGTGGATTCCTTTTGGGCACTTTGCTAACAAGACGCCAGCCTCACCTTGGACTTTTGGTGGGTTCCTGCTCTTTGCTGCCGCTGTTACCGCTGCGACTTGCCGGACCCGCTTCGCGGGTCCCGCAGCGCGGTTAACAGCCTGTCATCGTCAATTTCCTGTGGAGGCTTGGGCATTTTACCTGACCGGCAGGGCTGCGAGCTCCTAGCGGGGGACTCCGAGGACCAGGAGCCCCCGCGCGCCCGTTACCACCTGGGCTGCTCTCCCTGCCGGCTCCACCCCCATTCTGTGCTCTTAATCGGCGCCTCAACACCCTCTGAGTGGATTCCTTTTGGGCACTTTGCTAACAAGACGCCAGCCTCACCTTGGACTTTTGGTGGGTTCCTGCTCTTTGCTGCCGCTGTTACCGCTGCGACTTGCCGGACCCGCTTCGCGGGTCCCGCAGCGCGGTTAACAGCCTGTCATCGTCAATTTCCTGTGGAGGCTTGGGCATTTCACCTGACCGGCAGGGCTGCGAGCTCCTAGCGGGGGACTCCGAGGACCAGGAGCCCCCGCGCGCCCGTTACCACCTGGGCTGCTCTCCCTGCCGGTTCCACCCCCATTCTGTGCTCTTAATCGGCGCCTCAACACCCTCTGAGTGGATTCCTTTTGGGCACTTTGCTAACAAGACGCCAGCCTCACCTTGGACTTTTGGTGGGTTCCTGCTCTTTGCTGCCGCTGTTACCGCTGCGACTTGCCGGACCCGCTTCGCGGGTCCCGCAGCGCGGTTAACAGCCTGTCATCGTCAATTTCCTGTGGAGGCTTGGGCATTTCACCTGACCGGCAGGGCTGCGAGCTCCTAGCGGGGGACTCCGAGGACCAGGAGCCCCCGCGTGCCCGTTACCACCTGGGCTGCTCTCCCTGCCGGCTCCACCCCCCTTTTCCATCAGCCTCACAGGCATAAAAGCCAAGCACCTTTCCCGCGGCGCGGGAGCGCGCGGGAGGGCGCCGGGAGAAGCCCGGGACAAGGGCGGGACCGTTTTAGGCCGTTCGAGGCCTAAGAGGACTGGACTGGGCTACCCCTCTTGGTTAATTTTGTTTGATTGCATCGGTAGACAAACTACTTACCGAGGGGAAATAGATCTATCCTTGTCACAGCGCCCGAGAATTATGGATCCAAGGGTAACGCGTAGCAAATCTTCGAAACGGGGGTCACTAGTCAGCGGCCCCATGGATGATTTTATAACCCGCACTAATATAGCTATAGACGAGGAAATATCTAAGCTTCAGACCCGGGTCTCGTTAGAATTAGACGCTGCAAGAAGAGTGTCCCAAGTAATTGCACTCTCTAAAAAATCCTCCCTTGGTCACATAGCTGCCTCTGTTACTCCGGAGCGTCCAGCCCGCCTTAATTGCATAGTCGCCCAGGTAGACATCCACCATTCACCGACCCCGGCCATTCCCACGCTTGCCGCAGAAAGTAGGATTGAGGATGCTACATTAACACCTTCTAGCATCCCCATCCCCGCCCCCATCGTACCCCTCTCGAATTTGACTCACAATATCCCCAGTGGTAATCAACCCAAGAGGAAACGCAATTCCCGCTCAGCTTATTCCCGTAAGAAAGCGAAAATTGCGGTTCAAAAAAATCTGCCCACGAATAACATCACACCTTTGAATACGGGAGTTAAATCTACCATTAATATCCAGCCTTGTAGTGAGGGACAGGAAAAAAATCCATCTAATTCCCTTCTGAATATCACAACAGACGAGGTCCTTGAAGTAGACGGGCTAACCAAGAACAATAAAGAATTTATAGAAGTGGTTTGGGACACTCTTAAAAAACTCTTGTCTCCTTTGGACCTAAGACTTTCAAGGATTGAAAATAATTTGTTAGAAATGGAGAAGAGCATTATTGCGCTAGCCACCCTTGGGTTGAAAAGTCTGGAAAACCAGGGCGTTATTGCAGCTGATCCAACCCCGCAACCTGCCGCACCACAAACCAATCCAGCTTCCTCTTCAGCTTCACTCACAACAAAACCTGTTCCTAAACCAAGGTCAGTTACGGTGGAGCAAGCTCGTGTTAAACCTAAGCCTCCTCCACGAGGCTCCACCCGCAACTCGCAACATCCCCAACACGAAACAGTAACTAGACCGGTCCCTAGTGAAACTCAGGTCCTCCCAGCCAAAGAAAACTTCAGGGGTGGCTACATTGACCTTCCTCCAGAGGCAAACGACTATGTCGCTGTCTTGACGGGTGTCCCTACGTTAAGTAATGGTCAATTTGAAAACCATTGGTCGCTTAAAAATAAAATAATGCATTGGTTGAATGTCAACAGACCAATTCCCAATGGTAGAAGAAGTAGGGTATTGATGGTTCGCAGAACCCCTTGGGTAGGGCCAACGCTGAAATCTAGCCCGGGGGACTGCATAGTAGTGACTTTCGAAGATCCTCACACGGCGCACCATATTTGTAGTTGGCCCAACAATGATGACTCTCTAGTGAAAGCCAAGCCACTATCCTTTTTCTATCCTCCCCGATCGAGTTGTAACCAGGGGGATAATTGGACACTGGTTCAGCACCATCAACGGCCGAATAACTCTAGGGGCCATAGGGAGAACCTGTTACATTGGAATGGCCTCTCCACTTACAATAGATTCGGTGGTTTGGAGGAGGTGGATTGACTCCCTGTGCAAGCAGTTGAGCAAACACGAAGGGTATCCATAACTTTGCAAGGACAACATTTCACCGATTGTCCAGCTTCAGAACCTTCGTTAAACCGAGCAGGACGAACCAACAACGTAAGGGTTGATGGGGTGGAAACGTCATTGGACACAACAGTTATTTGCAAAAGGGAAGAGCGGCCAAATTTGTCTTGTGTGACCTTTCCTGTACTTACCACTCTTGAACAATCGGATATCACTTGCCTCGCCCCTTATGTGTCTTCCAATCTCCCCCAAATTGAGCCACTTGCGACGCCTCTAAAATCAGTGGATGCGATTGTCCCTTTAATGCCTGTGCTCACTGACCCCGTCAGAGTC
Source organism: Lissotriton vulgaris (assembly GCF_964263255.1). Taxonomy (NCBI): domain Eukaryota; kingdom Metazoa; phylum Chordata; class Amphibia; order Caudata; family Salamandridae; genus Lissotriton; species Lissotriton vulgaris. The sequence continues at coordinate 1,083,875,716 of NC_141694.1, read as the reverse complement.
CTTCCTGCATCTGACGCAGTCCTAAAAATCTTATCCTGGAACGTGGCTGGTCTTGGCCGCAATTTTGACATCCCCGAATGGAACGCCTTTTTGGAACCCTTCCACATCTGTCTTCTGCAGGAAACCTGGTGCTTGGAACCAAGACACCGAGTGGGATTTACCACCTTCTTTATCCCCGCAGTCCAGGAACAAGGGTCCAAAGGTCGCCCGTCAGGTGGACTCATCATATGGATCAGTATTGCTTTAGACTACAGGGTAAAAGAAAGGAAAACTCAATCTTTGGACCTCCAGTGGCTTACGGTAACACATAAAGGGGGAAGAAATATGGAAATTTTCAACATCTACTTGAGGGGTGCTAAAGGCGGTGCATCCCATCTACCATCTACAGGCTTAAACCACAATCTGGCCGCTTGCGATGCAGATTCCCTTATAATGCTTGCAGGGGATTTCAACTGCTGTTTCGAGCCTTTAGCTAGAGAAGACATCTTGGACACCTTTGAGGAGGACAACAGGAGAGGTATTCCGATTTTGAACCTTGACCCGATACCTAAATGGTCGCAAAACGCAATAGAGATCAATGCCTTGTGCATGGAGCACAATTTGCGACCGACAAATGGCCGATCTAAATCTGACCTTATGGGTGCCCACACTTACAATAGACAAGACCACACGTCTAGGATTGATTACATCATGCTTAATTATAACCTTTGGCAATATCACCTAGATATGGAGGTTATAGTGTCGGTCGATAGCGACCATAACCCCTTATCGCTATCTATTGCACCCCCTTGGCAGGCTGGAAGGCAAGGCTTAACTAGTCATAAGTGGAAATCCTCTCATGAAGTGGTCCCCACAAATTGTAGCAGGCGTTTAAAATGGGCAAAAGTTTCAGCTGACGAGATAAGGATGGCCCAAGCCGGGGCAATTTTGGAAGAGGTGGAGCCCCGGTTGAGCCCTCTTAATCAAAATGATACCAAGGTCCTACCTCTTTTCACTGAGACTGTATTGGCACTGAGCGACCTATTTATTGTTCCCCAAACCACTCGAAGAGGTCCCCCAAAATTTTTCCCCAAGCAGTCGGAGAAATGGTTCACTCAAAAATGTCGTGAGGCCAAGAAGGAACTTGTTGAGACACTAAAGACCAAAGACGCGGCTGCTATCAGGGCTGCCAGAAAATCTTATAAAAAAATCATAACTGAAGCCAAACGGACTTATGATTTTAACTTCTGGGGAGATCTAGTAGAGGCCAGTACCAGGAAGGATGCAAAGAGGTTTTGGAACCTACTAAGATCTAGGGAAAAGCCCATTGACCAGCAACTAACTTGTAACATCACAGGGGGAGCATGGTTTGACCATTTTTCGCAACTGTATTCCATTCCTCTAGGTACATCCCAGGCAGCTTGCCCACTCATGGGCTTTACTACTAACCTCCCGTGCCACGATGGCCTTTTCACTAAACTAGAAGTAGAAAGAGCAATTCAATCCATTGTCTCAAATAAAGCAGCAGGTCCAGACGGTATTCCAGGAGACCTAATTAAGAACTATCCATCTTCCTGGAGTAGATTAATTTCCTCGCTTTTGAACGAAGTGATGTTGGGTGGAGTCTTTCCCGACTCATGGAGGGGCGCTGAGGTCGTACCTATTTTTAAAAAAGGCTCTAGGGACGACCCAGCAAACTACCGCCCAATCAGCTTACTAGATTCTTCTCAAAAGGTAGCAGGAAAGGTGGTATTGGGCAGGATTATCGAGTGGGTAGATAACAACCATATCCTATCAGATCTCCAAGCAGGTTTTAGAACAGGTACGGGTACAATCGAGCAGACGTTCCGTTTTCTAATGATCTATTGGAAAGTGGTGGTGCTGGGAGGGGGCAGTCTGTATTTAGTCTTCATTGACCTGCGGACTGCCTTCGACCTGGTACCACGCACGCTTCTATGGAACGTCCTCGATGGGTTAGGCCTCCCCCCCTATCTCCTTTCACTGCTTGTAAAATTTCATGATAGGAATTTTGCCCAAATTAGATGGGGTGCCCAGGGAGAGAAAACATCTCGTATCCCCGTGGACAGAGGCGTCCGCCAGGGGTGTGTGCTTGCCCCCACTCTGTTCTCTCTTTATATCAACGGAGTGGTGGAGCATCTTTTACAACAGCCATCAGATGCACCCACCCTGGCTGGAAGGAAGATCCCAACGCTTCTGTTCGCGGACGATACCCTCCTAATCTCAAAATCACCAATGGGCATCCAATTGCTGCTTTCCAGTTTCCAAACCTTCTGCAATGAAAGGGGCTTGGCAATAAACATAGGTAAAACTAAGTTTTTAGTTCTTAATCCGCCAAAAAAATCTGTTTACCCTCCGGTCCTGGATTCTGTCCCACTTGATCGCGTGAAAGAATTTGATTATTTGGGCATACGCATTAGTGATACCATGAGCTGGAAGGCACACCATCAAAAAATCTTCCTTACCCACAAAAGGGTGGCAGGTGCGCTACTTAAGGAGCAGCGAGCATCTCCATCAAAACCTATAGGGGCCCCCCTAGACATCTACAGGGCAAGGGTTGTAAGCGCGGCACTTTACGGTGCCGAGCTGTGGGGCACCCAAAAAGTTGACACTCTGGCCCATCTTGAGAACAACTTTCATAAAGACCTTATGGGGTTGCCCCACAGCACGCCAACAATCCCATTGCTGATAGATGCAGGCACCCGGGCAATCTGCGACCAAGCGAAACTACGCCCACTCCTGTTATGGTCCAGAATTTGGAATGTGCAGGAATTAAGTAGTTACGCAGACGCCTTAAATGACATTTTGTCAATATCGGGTTCTCATAAGATCACCTGGCTCAAGGAAGTTAAAAAACTGTTATACAATTTGGGCCTAGGCGAGGCTTGGACCAACAAATCTGCACCCTCGAAACAACATCTAAAGAAGGTTTATTGGGCATGGGTGGACAGCGAGAGGGCCCGAAGCACAAATCATTGTAAATCTGTGGCCCTGTTTCTGTCAGTCAAGGAGTTGCCTTTAAGGGAATCCTATCTAGACGCCATTCAGAACCCAAGGGACAGAGCATTATACATCAAGTTCAGGTTGGGGGTACTTCCATTATGTGAGTTCATGTCAACTTGGAAACCGCCCGCTCAAACTGTACCCTATTGCCCCTTTTGTGATCTAAGGGTAGAATCTGTGTCCCATATGTTGTTCGAATGTAGCGTCTATGTAGCCCCAAGACGTAGGTGGTTGAAGCCTATTTGTAGAAGCCTGGGAACTCGCTCTCATTTGGAAGCTCTGCGTATTTTACGTACAGATCCTAGACCCTTCTTTTCAACTTGTATGGCAAAATTTTTGGGTTGGGCATGGTGCCTAAGAACTGCAAGGAAAATGTTAATTCAGTGAATGATCCTACTCACCCAATATGCTGTTTTGTATATGAATTGTTTTTATGTGTGATAATTGTTGTCAAAAATGTGTTTTAAAGATGTGTAAATGCTTTTATGATATGTTTTTATCGAATAAAGCTATTACTTACTTTATCTATATCCTAATGTACATGCTACAGTTGTTTAGAGAGTGATCCCAAATGAGGCATGGGATTCAGAGCAGTATGGGAGATTAAAAACACAAATTTAAATTTGATTTTCGAACGTGCTGTCGATTTTCACAATTATACAGACTCCAGAGATTTAATCTGTTTCCCCTTTATAAAAATTACGATTTTTTGTACTTCTTATAGTAAATGTGCTAACAGTGGACTTTTCCTTCTGCAGATTATACTGAATGACCAGCAGTGGCAGTGTTTCACAACAGAATGTCTCTGCATTCCCGAGACTGAAGGAAAGAAAAAAAGGCAGTCTTCCGGCATACAGCATCTTTTGACCAATTTAAACGGTAAGTAAATCTCACAATCATTCTTTTATTCAGTAAAAAGACTTTCACAGCATCTGATTGTCCTCCGTACCTTCCAGTGGGGGCCTGTGCATGTATGTAATTTCTGTAAAGATGGAAGTAATATGGATCACATTGTGTTGGTCAAGATAGTTAATAAAAGACTGAATGCTTCTAAGGCTACTAAAGCCTGATTTAGATCCTGGTGCTGGCAATGTTCCAGTCAAGGAAATTGCTGCCTTTGCGGCTGAAATGCACTATCTCAATTTACAACAATAGTGTTACATTATCACGGAAGGAAGCTCATTTAACGTCTTCCCCTGCACTCTGTATGTTGGACACTGATACTTAAGATGGATTGTTGGTAAGGATAATCAGTTTTTGTATCTCTATCCCACTTTCAAAAAGGCCCCAGTGCTTTGAGTGGTTCAGAGTCCTTTACCATTCCCCCTCCTGCTTGCCTTGCAGTCATGAATACAGATAGTAACTTACTGCATAACTTCTGACATCTCATCCTCCTGTGTGGTCAGCTTCCACAAGGACAATTGGACCAAAGGCTCTCTGACATTATAAAGCTAAAGCAAGATGTTGTCTGGCATGAGGGCAAATCTGTTGCCTAGCAAGCTGACATCCTAAAGCTAAAGCAAGATGTTGTCTGAAGTGAGGGCCACTCTGTTGCCTAGCAAGCAGCAGGATACATTTATCTTGGTAATGAAATGAGTAGCAGGGTAGACAGGATGCTCAAATGAGAACTAACCTTGCAAGATTAAAGAAATTAGGATAATTTTTTTAGACTTATAAATTTGTAGGAAGGTAAGTTTGAGCATTAGAGTCTCAACTTCACTATTGCTGAACTGGTAGGAATTGCCTAAAATTATAATGGTGAAAATGCTATTCATAGCTTATATAATTCCAATTAACTGTAGCATAACCCTTCCTCGCTCAAATAATCAGCTGGCTTAATTGCTACTGGTGTACCATATCCTTAAGCAAATAAATTGAGATGGGTACGCTGCCACTTGGCTTGCAAAAAGATCTCTTTATCTATAACCTAATGTACATGCTACAGTTGTTTAGAGAGTGATCCCAAATGAGGCATGGGATTCAGAGAAGTATGGGAGGTTAAAAACACAAATTAAGATTTGATTTTCTAACGTGCTGTTGATTTTCACAATTATACAGACTCCAGAGAATTAATCTGTTTACCCTTTATAAAAATTAAGATTTTTTGTACTTATTATAGTAAATGTGCTAACAGTGGACTTTTCCATCTGCAGATTATACTGAATGACCAGCAGTGGCAGTGTTTCACAACAGAATGTCTCTGCATTGCCGACACTGAAGGAAAGAAAAAAAGGCAGCCTTCCGGCATACAGCATCTTTTGACCAATTTAAACGGTAAGTAAATCTCACAATCATTCTTTTATTCAGTAAAAGGACTTTCACAGCATCTGAATGTCCTCAGTACCTTCCAGTGGGGGCCTGTGAATGTAAATAATTTCTGTTAAGATGGAAGTAATATGGATCACAATGTGTTGGTCAAGATAGTTAATAAAAGACTGACTGCTTCTAAGGCTACTAAAGCCTGATTTAGATCCTGGTGCTGGCAATGTTCCAGTCAAGGAAATTGCTGCCTTTGCGGCTGAAATGCACTATCTCAATTTACAACGATAGTGTTACATTCTCACGGAAGGAAGCTCATTTAACGTCTCCCCCTGCACTCTGTATGTTGGACACTGATACTTAAGATGGATTGTTGCTAAGGATAATCAGTTTTTGTATCTCCGTCCCACTTTCAAAAAGGCCCCAGTGCTTTGAGTGGTTCAGAGTCCTTTGCCATTCCCCCTCCTGCTTGCCTTGCAGTCATGAATACAGATAGTAACATACTGCATAACTTCTGACATCTCACCTTCCTGTGTGGTCAGCTTCCACAAGGACAATTGGACCAAAGGCTCTCTGACATTATAAAGCTAAAGCAAGATGTTGTCTGGCATGAGGGCAAATCTGTTACCTAGCAAGCTGACATCATAAAGCTAAAGCAAGATGTTGTCTGAAGTGAGGGCCACTCTGTTGCCTAGCAAGCAGCAGGATACATTTATGTTGGTAATGAAATGAGTAGCAGGGTAGACAGGATGCTCAAATGAGAACTAACCTTGCAAGATTAAAGAAATTAGGGTAATTTTTTGAGACTTATAAATTTGTAGGAAGGTAAATTTGAGCATTAGAGTCTCAACTTCACTATTGCTGAACTGGTAGGAATTGCCTAAAATTATAATGGTGAACATGCTATTCATAGCTTATATAATTCTAATTAACTGTAGCATAACCCTTCCTCGCTCAACTAATCAGCTGGCTTAATTGCTACTGGTGTACCATATACTTAAGCAAATGAAGTGAGATGGGGACGCTGCCCTTGGCTTGCAAAAAGATCTCTATCTCCTAATGTACATGCTACAGTTGTTTAGAGAGTGATCCCAAATGAGGCATGGGATTCAGAGCAGTATGGGAGGTTAAAAACACAAATTTAGATTTGATTTTCTAACATGCTGTCGATTTTCACAATTATACAGACTCCAGAGATTTAATCTGTTTCCCCTTTATAAAAATTACGATTTTTTGTACTTCTTAGAGTAAGCGTGCTAACAGTGGACTTTTCCATCTGCAGATTATACTGAATGACCAGCAGTGGCAGTGTTTCACAACAGAATGTCTCTGCATTGCCGAGACTGAAGGAAAGAAAAAAAGGCAGCCTTCCGGCATACAGCATCTTTTGACCAATTTAAACGGTAAGTAAATCTCATAATCATTCTTTTATTCATTAAAAAGACTTTCACAGCATCTGATTGTCCTCAGTACCTTCCAGTGGGGGCCTGTGCATGTATATAATTTCTGTAAAGATGGAAGTAATATGGATCACATTGTGTTGGTCAAGATAGTTAATAAAAGACTGACTGCTTCTAAGGCTACTAAAGCCTGATTTAGATCCTGGTGCTGGCAATGTTCCAGTCAAGGAAATTGCTGCCTTTGCGGCTGAAATGCACTATCTCAATTTACAACGATAGTGTTACATTCTCACGGAAGGAAGCTCATTTAACGTTTTCCCCTGCACTCTGTATGTTGGACACTGATACTTAAGATGGATTGTTGGTAAGGATAGTCAGTTTTTGTATCTCCATCCCACTTTCGAAAAGGCCCCAGTGCTTTGAGTGGTTCTTAGTCCTTTACCATTCCCCCTCCTGCTTGCCTTGCAGTCATGAATACAGATAGTAACTTACTGCATAACTTCTGACATCTCATCCTCCTGTGTGGTCAGCTTCCACAAGGACAATTGGACCAGAGGCGCTCTGACATTATAAAGCTAAAGCAAGATGTTGTCTGAAGTGAGGGCCACTCTGTTGCCTAGCAAGCAGCAGGATACATTTATCTTGGTAATGAAATGAGTAGCAGGGTAGACAGGATGCTCAAATGAGAACTAACCTTGCAAGATTAAAGAAATTAGGGTAATTTTTTGAGACTTATACATTTGTAGGAAGGTAAATTTGAGCATGAGAGTCTCAACTTCACTATTGCTGAACTGGTAGGAATTGCCTAAAATTATAATGGTGAACATGCTATTCATAGCTTATATAATTCCAATTAACTGTAGCATAACCCTTCCTCGCTCAACTAATCAGCTGGCTTAATTGCTACTGGTGTACCATATCCTTAAGCAAATGAAGTGAGATGGGTATGCTGCCACTTGGCTTGCAAAAAGATCTCTTCATCTATATCCTAATGTACGTGCTACAGTTGTTTAGAGAGTGATCCCAAATGAGGCATGGGATTCAGAGAAGTATGGGAGGTTAAAAACACAAATTAAGATTTGATTTTCTAACGTGCTGTCGATTTTCACAATTATACAGACTCCAGAGATTTAATCTGTTTCCCCTTTATAAAAATTACGATTTTTTGTACTTCTTATAGTAAATGTGCTAACAGTGGACTTTTCCATCTGCAGATTATACTGAATGACCAGCAGTGGCAGTGTTTCACAACAGAATGTCTCTGCATTGCCGAGACTGAAGGAAAGAAAAAAAGGCAGCCTTCCGGCATACAGCATCTTTTGACCAATTTAAACGGTAAGTAAATCTCACAATCATTCTTTTATTCAGTAAAAAGACTTTCACAGCATCTGAATGTCCTCAGTACCTTCCAGTGGGGGCCTGTGCATGTAAATAATTTCTGTTAAGATGGAAGTTATATGGATCACAATGTGTTGGTCAAGATAGTTAATAAAAGACTGACTGCTTCTAAAGCCTGATTTAGATCCTGGTGCTGGCAATGTTCCAGTCAAGGAAATTGCTGCCTTTGCGGCTGAAATGCACTATCTCAATTTACAACGATAGTGTTACATTGTCACGGATGGAAGCTCATTTAACGTCTTCCCCTGCACTCTGTATGTTGGACACTGATACTTAAGATGGATTGTTGGTAAGGATAATCAGTTTTTGTATCTCCATCCCACTTTCAAAAAGGCCCCAGTGCTTTGAGTGGTTCAGAGTCCTTTACCATTCCCCCTCCTGCTTGCCTTGCAGTCATGAATACAGATAGTAACTTACTGCATAACTTCTGACATCTCATTCTCCTGTGTGGTCAGCTTCCACAAGGACAATTGGACCAAAGGCTCTCTGACATTATAAAGCTAAAGCAAGATGTTGTCTGGCATGAGGGCAATTCTGTTGCCTAGCAAGCTGACATCCTAAAGCTAAAGCAAGATGTTGTCTGAAGTGAGGGCCACTCTGTTGCCTAGCAAGCAGCAGGATACGTTTATCTTGGTAATGAAATGAGTAGCAGGGTAGACAGGATGTCCAAATGAGAACTAACCTTGTAAGATTAAAGAAATTAGGGCAGTTTTTTGAGACTTATAAATTTGTAGGAAGGTAAGTTTGAGCATTAGAGTCTCAACTTCACTATTGCTGAACTGGTAGGAATTGCCTAAAATGATAATGGTGAACATGTTATTCATAGCTTTTATAATTCCCATTAACTGTAGCATAACCCTTCCTCGCTCAACTGATCGGCTGGCTTAATTGCTACTGGTGTACCATATCCTTAAGCAAATGAAGTGAGATGGGGACGCTGCCACTTGGCTTGCGAAAAGATCTCTTTATCTATATCCTAATGTACATGCTACAGTTGTTTAGAGAGTGATCCCAAATGAGGCATGGGATTCAGAGCAGTATGGGAGGTTAAAAACACAAATTTAGATTTGATTTTCTAACGTGCTGTCGATTTTCACAATTATACAGACTCCAGAGATTTAATCTGTTTCCCCTTTATAAAATTTACGATTTTTTGTACTTCTTATAGTAAATGTGCTAACAGTGGACTTTTCCATCTGCAGATTATACTGAATGACCAGCAGTGGCAGTGTTTCACAACAGAATGTCTCTGCATTGCCGAGACTGAAGGAAAGAAAAAAAGGCAGCCTTCCGGCATACAGGATCTTTTGACCAATTTAAACGGTAAGTAAATCTCACAATCATTCTTTTATTCAGTAAAAAGACTTTCACAGCATCTGAATGTCCTCAGTACCTTCCAGTGGGGGCCTGTGCATGTAAATAATTTCTGTTAAGATGGAAGTAATATGGATCACAATGTGTTGGTCAAGATAGTTAATAAAAGACTGACCGCTTCTAAGGCTACTAAAGCATGATTTAGATCCTGGTGCTGGCAATGTTCCAGTCAAGGAAATTGCTGCCTTTGCGGCTGAAATGCACTATCTCAATTTACAACGATAGTGTTACATTGTCACGGATGGAAGCTCATTTAACGTCTTCCCCTGCACTCTGTATGTTGGACACTGATACTTAAGATGGATTGTTGGTAAGGATAATCAGTTTTTGTATCTCCATCCCACTTTCAAAAAGGCCCCAGTGCTTTGAGTGGTTCAGAGTCCTTTACCATTCCCCCTCCTGCTTGCCTTGCAGTCATGAATACAGATAGTAACTTACTGCATAACTTCTGACATCTCATTCTCCTGTGTGGTCAGCTTCCACAAGGACAATTGGACCAAAGGCTCTCTGACATTATTAAGCTAAAGCAAGATGTTGTCTGGCATGAGGGCAATTCTGTTGCCTAGCAAGCTGACATCCTAAAGCTAAAGCAAGATGTTGTCTGAAGTGAGGGCCACTCTGTTGCCTAGCAAGCAGCAGGATACGTTTATCTTGGTAATGAAATGAGTAGCAGGGTAGACAGGATGTCCAAATGAGAACTAACCTTGTAAGATTAAAGAAATTAGGGCAGTTTTTTGAGACTTATAAATTTGTAGGAAGGTAAGTTTGAGCATTAGAGTCTCAACTTCACTATTGCTGAACTGGTAGGAATTGCCTAAAATGATAATGGTGAACATGTTATTCATAGCTTTTATAATTCCCATTAACTGTAGCATAACCCTTCCTCGCTCAACTGATCGGCTGGCTTAATTGCTACTGGTGTACCATATCCTTAAGCAAATGAAGTGAGATGGGGACGCTGCCACTTGGCTTGCGAAAAGATCTCTTTATCTATATCCTAATGTACATGCTACAGTTGTTTAGAGAGTGATCCCAAATGAGGCATGGGATTCAGAGCAGTATGGGAGGTTAAAAACACAAATTTAGATTTGATTTTCTAACGTGCTGTCGATTTTCACAATTATACAGACTCCAGAGATTTAATCTGTTTCCCCTTTATAAAATTTACGATTTTTTGTACTTCTTATAGTAAATGTGCTAACAGTGGACTTTTCCATCTGCATATTATACTGAATGACCAGCAGTGGCAGTGTTTCACAACAGAATGTCTCTGCATTGCCGAGACTGAAGGAAAGAAAAAAAGGCAGCCTTCCGGCATACAGGATCTTTTGACCAATTTAAACGGTAAGTAAATCTCACAATCATTCTTTTATTCAGTAAAAAGACTTTCACAGCATCCGAATGTCCTCAGTACCTTCCAGTGGGGGCCTGTGCATGTAAATAATTTCTGTTAAGATGGAAGTAATATGGATCACAATGTGTTGGTCAAGATAGTTAATAAAAGACTGACCGCTTCTAAGGCTACTAAAGCCTGATTTAGATCCTGGTGCTGGCAATGTTCCAGTCAAGGAAATTGCTGCCTTTGCGGCTGAAATGCACTATCTCAATTTACAACGATAGTGTTACATTCTCACAGAAGGAAGCTCATTTAACGTCTTCCCCTGCACTCTGTATGTTGGACACTGATACTTAAGATGGATTGTTGGTAAGGATAATCAGTTTTTGTATCTCCATCCCACTTTCAAAAAGGCCCCAGTGCTTTGAGTGGTTCAGAGTCCTTTACCATTCCCCCTCCTGCTTGCCTTGCAGTCATGAATACAGATAGTAACTTACTGCATAACTTCTGACATCTCATTCTCCTGTGTGGTCAGCTTCCACAAGGACAATTGGACCAAAGGCTCTCTGACATTATTAAGCTAAAGCAAGATGTTGTCTGGCATGAGGGCAATTCTGTTGCCTAGCAAGCTGACATCCTAAAGCTAAAGCAAGATGTTGTCTGAAGTGAGGGCCACTCTGTTGCCTAGCAAGCAGCAGGATACGTTTATCTTGGTAATGAAATGAGTAGCAGGGTAGACAGGATGTCCAAATGAGAACTAACCTTGTAAGATTAAAGAAATTAGGGCAGTTTTTTGAGACTTATAAATTTGTAGGAAGGTAAGTTTGAGCATTAGAGTCTCAACTTCACTATTGCTGAACTGGTAGGAATTGCCTAAAATGATAATGGTGAACATGTTATTCATAGCTTTTATAATTCCCATTAACTGTAGCATAACCCTTCCTCGCTCAACTGATCGGCTGGCTTAATTGCTACTGGTGTACCATATCCTTAAGCAAATGAAGTGAGATGGGGACGCTGCCACTTGGCTTGCGAAAAGATCTCTTTATCTATATCCTAATGTACATGCTACAGTTGTTTAGAGAGTGATCCCAAATGAGGCATGGGATTCAGAGCAGTATGGGAGGTTAAAAACACAAATTTAGATTTGATTTTCTAACGTGCTGTCGATTTTCACAATTATACAGACTCCAGAGATTTAATCTGTTTCCCCTTTATAAAATTTACGATTTTTTGTACTTCTTATAGTAAATGTGCTAACAGTGGACTTTTCCATCTGCATATTATACTGAATGACCAGCAGTGGCAGTGTTTCACAACAGAATGTCTCTGCATTGCCGAGACTGAAGGAAAGAAAAAAAGGCAGCCTTCCGGCATACAGGATCTTTTGACCAATTTAAACGGTAAGTAAATCTCACAATCATTCTTTTATTCAGTAAAAAGACTTTCACAGCATCCGAATGTCCTCAGTACCTTCCAGTGGGGGCCTGTGCATGTAAATAATTTCTGTTAAGATGGAAGTAATATGGATCACAATGTGTTGGTCAAGATAGTTAATAAAAGACTGACCGCTTCTAAGGCTACTAAAGCCTGATTTAGATCCTGGTGCTGGCAATGTTCCAGTCAAGGAAATTGCTGCCTTTGCGGCTGAAATGCACTATCTCAATTTACAACGATAGTGTTACATTCTCACAGAAGGAAGCTCATTTAACGTCTTCCCCTGCACTCTGTATGTTGGACACTGATACTTAAGATGGATTGTTGGTAAGGATAATCAGTTTTTGTATCTCCATCCCACTTTCAAAAAGGCCCCAGTGCTTTGAGTGGTTCAGAGTCCTTTACCATTCCCCCTCCTGCTTGCCTTGCAGTCATGAATACAGATAGTAACTTACTGCATAACTTCTGACATCTCATCCTCCTGTGTGGTCAGCTTCCACAAGGACAATTGGACCAGAGGCGCTCTGACATTATAAAGCTAAAGCAAGATGTTGTCTGGCATGAGGGCAAATCTGTTACCTAGCAAGCTGACATCATAAAGCTAAAGCAAGATGTTGTCTGTAGTGAGGGCCACTCTGTTGCCTAGCAAGCAGCAGGATACATTTATCTTGGTAATGAAATGAGTAGCAGGGTAGACAGGATGCTCAAATGAGAACTAACCTTGCAAGATTAAAGAAATTAGGGTAATTTTTTGAGACTCATAAATTTGTAGGAAGGTAAATTTGAGCATGAGAGTCTCAACTTCACTATTGCTGAACTGGTAGGAATTGCCTAAAATTATAATGGTGAACATGCTATTCATAGCCTATATAATTCCAATTAACTGTAGCATAACCCTTCCTCGCTCAACTAATCAGCTGGCTTAATTGCTACTGGTGTACCATATCCTTAAGCAAATGAAGTGAGATGGGTATGCTGCCACTTGGCTTGCAAAAAGATCTCTTCATCTATATCCTAATGTACATGCTACAGTTGTTTAGAGAGTGATCCCAAATGAGGCATGGGATTCAGAGAAGAATGGGAGGTTAAAAACACAAATTAAGATTTGATTTTCTAACGTGCTGTTGATTTTCACAATTATACAGACTCCAGAGAATTAATCTGTTTCCCCTTTATAAAAATTACGATTTTTTGTACTTCTTATAGTAAATGTGCTAACAGTGGACTTTTCCATCTGCAGATTATACTGAATGACCAGCAGTGGCAGTGTTTCACAACAGAATGTCTCTGCATTTCCGAGACTGAAGGAAAGAAAAAAAGGCAGATTTCCGGCATACAGCATCTTTTGACCAATTTAAACGGTAAGTAAATCTCACAATCATTCTTTTATTCAGTAAAAAGACTTTCACAGCATCTGAATGTCCTCAGTACCTTCCAGTGGGGGCCTGTGCATGTAAATAATTTCTGTTAAGATGGAAGTTATATGGATCACAATGTGTTGGTCAAGATAGTTAATAAAAGACTGACTGCTTCTAAGGCTACTAAAGCCTGATTTAGATCCTGGTGCTGGCAATGTTCCAGTCAAGGAAATTGCTGCCTTTGCGGCTGAAATGCACTATCTCAATTTACAACGATAGTGTTACATTCTCACGGAAGGAAGCTCATTTAACGTCTTCCCCTGCACTCTGTATGTTGGACACTGATACTTAAGATGGATTGTTGGTAAGGATAATCAGTTTTTGTATCTCCATCCCACTTTCAAAAAGGCCCCAGTGCTTTGAGTGGTTCAGAGTTCTTTACCATTCCCCCTCCTGCTTGCCTTGCAGTCATGAATACAGATAGTAACTTACTGCATAACTTCTGACATCTCATCCTCCTGTGTGGTCAGCTTCCACAAGGACAATTGGACCAAAGGCTCTCTGACATTATAAAGCTAAAGCAAGATAATGTCTGGCATGAGGGCAAATCTGTTGCCTAGCAAGCTGACATCCTAAAGCTAAAGCAAGATGTTGTCTGAAGTGAGGGCCACTCTGTTGCCTAGCAAGCAGCAGGATACGTTTATCTTGGTAATGAAATGAGTAGCAGGGTAGACAGGATGTCCAAATGAGAACTAACCTTGTAAGATTAAAGAAATTAGGGCAGTTTTTTGAGACTTATAAATTTGTAGGAAGGTAAGTTTGAGCATTAGAGTCTCAACTTCACTATTGCTGAACTGGTAGGAATTGCCTAAAATGATAATGGTGAACATGCTATTCATAGCTTTTATAATTCCCATTAACTGTAGCATAACCCTTCCTCGCTCAACTGATCAGCTGGCTTAATTGCTACTGGTGTACCATATCCTTAAGCAAATGAAGTGAGATGGGGACGCTGCCACTTGGCTTGCAAAAAGATCTCTTTATCTATATCCTAATGTACATGCTACAGTTGTTTAGAGAGTGATCCCAAATGAGGCATGGGATTCAGAGCAGTATGGGAGGTTAAAAACACAAATTAAGATTTGATTTTCTAACGTGCTGTCGATTTTCACAATTATACAGACTCCAGAGATTTAATCTGTTTCCCCTTTATAAAAATTACGATTTTTTGTACTTCTTATAGTAAATGTGCTAACAGTGGACTTTTCCTTCTGTAGATTATACTGAATGACCAGCAGTGGCAGTGTTTCACAACAGAATGTCTCTGCATTGCCGAGACTGAAGGAAAGAAAAAAAGGCAGTCTTCCGGCATACAGCATCTTTTGACCAATTTAAACGGTAAGTAAATCTCACAATCATTCTTTTATTCATTAAAAAGACTTTCACAGCATCTGATTGTCCTCAGTACCTTCCAGTGGGGGCCTGTGCATGTAAATAATTTCTGTTAAGATGGAAGTAATATAGATCACAATGTGTTGGTCAAGATAGTTAATAAAAGACTGACTGCTTCTAAAGCCTGATTTAGATCCTGGTGCTGGCAATGTTCCAGTCAAGGAAATTGCTGCCTTTGCGGCTGTAATGCACTATCTCAATTTACAACGATAGTGTAACATTCTCACGGAAGGTAGCTCATTTAACGTCTTCCCCTGCACTCTGTATGTTGGACACTGATACTTAAGATGGATTTTTGCTAAGGATAATCAGTTTTTGTATCTCCATCCCACTTTCAAAAAGGCCCCAGTGCTTTGAGTGGTTCAGAGTCCTTTACCATTCCCCCTCCTGCTTGCCTTGCAGTCATGAATACAGATAGTAACTTACTGCATAACTTCTGACATCTCATCCTCCTGTGTGGTCAGCTTCCACAAGGACAATTGGACCAGAGGCGCTCTGACATTATAAAGCTAAAGCAAGATGTTGTCTGGCATGAGGGTAAATCTATTACCTAGCTAGCTGACATCATAAAGCTAAAGCAAGATGTTGTCTGAAGTGAGGGCCACTCTGTTGCCTAGCAAGCAGCAGGATACATTTACCTTGGTAATGAAATGAGTAGCAGGGTAGACAGGATGCTCAAATGAGAACTAACCTGGTAAGATTAAAGAAATTAGGGCAATATTTTGAGATTTATAAATTGTAGGAAGGTAAGTTTGAGCATTAGAGCCTCAACTTCACTATTGCTGAACTGGTAGGAATTGCCTAAATTTATAATGGTGAACATGCTATTCATAGCTTATATAATTCCAATTAACTGTAGCATAACCCTTCCTCGCTCAACTAATCAGCTGGCTTAATTGCTACTGGTGTACCATATCCGTAAGCAAATAAATTGAGATGGGTACGCTGCCACTTGGCTTGCAAAAAGATCTCTTTATCTATAACCTAATGTACATGCTACAGTTGTTTAGAGAGTGATCCCAAATGAGGCATGGGATTCAGAGAAGTATGGGAGGTTAAAAACACAAATTAAGATTTGATTTTCTAACGTGCTGTTGATTTTCACAATTATACAGACTCCAGAGAATTAATCTGTTTACCCTTTATAAAAATTAAGATTTTTTGTACTTCTTATAGTAAATGTGCTAACAGTGGACTTTTCCATCTGCAGATTATACTGAATGACCAGCAGTGGCAGTGTTTCACAACAGAATGTCTTTGCATTGCCGAGACTGAAGGAAAGAAAAAAAGGCAGTCTTCCGGCATACAGCATCTTTTGACCAATTTAAATGGTAAGTAAATCTCACAATCATTCTTTTATTCAGTAAAAAGACTTTCACAGCATCTGAATGTCCTCAGTACCTTCCAGTGGGGGCCTGTGCATGTAAATAATTTCTGTTAAGATGGAAGTAATATGGATCACAATGTGTTGGTCAAGATAGTTAATAAAAGACTGACTGCTTCTAAGGCTACTAAAGCCTGATTTAGATCCCGGTGCTGGCAATGTTCCAGTCAAGGAAATTGCTGCCTTTGCGGCTGAACTGCACTATCTCAATTTACAACGATAGTGTTACATTCTCACGGAAGGAAGCTCATTTAACGTCATCCCCTGCACTCTGTATGTTGGACACTGATACTTAAGATGGATTGTTGCTAAGGATAATCAGTTTTTGTATCTCCATCCCACTTTCAAAAAGGCCCCAGTGCTTTGAGTGGTTCAGAGTCCTTTACCATTCCCCCTCCTGCTTGCCTTGCAGTCATGAATACAGATAGTAACTTACTGCATAACATCTGACATCTCATCCTCCTGTGTGGTCAGCTTCCACAAGGACAATTGGACCAGAGGCACTCTGACATTATAAAGCTAAAGCAAGATGTTGTCTGGCATGAGGGCAAATCTGTTACCTAGCAAGCTGACATCATAAAGCTAAAGCAAGATGTTGTCTGAAGTGAGGGCCACTCTGTTGCCTAGCAAGCAGCAGGATACATTTATCTTGGTAATGAAATGAGTAGCAGGGTAGACAGGATGCTCAAATGAGAACTAACCTTGTAAGATTAAAGAAATTAGGGCAGTTTTGTGAGACTTATAAATTTGTAGGAAGGTAATTTTGAGCATTAGAGTCTCAACTTCACTATTGCTGAACTGGTAGGAATTGCCTAAAATTATAATGGTGAACATGCTATTCATAGCTTATATAATTCCAATTAACTGTAGCATAACCCTTCCTCGCTCAACTAATCAGCTGGCTTAATTGCTACTGGTGTACCATATCCTTAAGCAAATGAAGTGAGATGGGGACGCTGCCACTTGGCTTGCGAAAAGATCTCTTTATCTATATCCTAATGTACATGCTACAGTTGTTTAGAGAGTGATCCCAAATGAGGCATGGGATTCAGAGCAGTATGGGAGGTTAAAAACACAAATTTAGATTTGATTTTCTAACGTGCTGTCGATTTTCACAATTATACAGACTCCAGAGATTTAATCTGTTTCCCCTTTATAAAATTTACGATTTTTTGTACTTCTTATAGTAAATGTGCTAACAGTGGACTTTTCCATCTGCAGATTATACTGAATGACCAGCAGTGGCAGTGTTTCACAACAGAATGTCTCTGCATTGCCGAGACTGAAGGAAAGAAAAAAAGGCAGCCTTCCGGCATACAGGATCTTTTGACCAATTTAAACGGTAAGTAAATCTCACAATCATTCTTTTATTCAGTAAAAAGACTTTCACAGCATCTGAATGTCCTCAGTACCTTCCAGTGGGGGCCTGTGCATGTAAATAATTTCTGTTAAGATGGAAGTAATATGGATCACAATGTGTTGGTCAAGATAGTTAATAAAAGACTGACCGCTTCTAAGGCTACTAAAGCATGATTTAGATCCTGGTGCTGGCAATGTTCCAGTCAAGGAAATTGCTGCCTTTGCGGCTGAAATGCACTATCTCAATTTACAACGATAGTGTTACATTGTCACGGATGGAAGCTCATTTAACGTCTTCCCCTGCACTCTGTATGTTGGACACTGATACTTAAGATGGATTGTTGGTAAGGATAATCAGTTTTTGTATCTCCATCCCACTTTCAAAAAGGCCCCAGTGCTTTGAGTGGTTCAGAGTCCTTTACCATTCCCCCTCCTGCTTGCCTTGCAGTCATGAATACAGATAGTAACTTACTGCATAACTTCTGACATCTCATTCTCCTGTGTGGTCAGCTTCCACAAGGACAATTGGACCAAAGGCTCTCTGACATTATTAAGCTAAAGCAAGATGTTGTCTGGCATGAGGGCAATTCTGTTGCCTAGCAAGCTGACATCCTAAAGCTAAAGCAAGATGTTGTCTGAAGTGAGGGCCACTCTGTTGCCTAGCAAGCAGCAGGATACGTTTATCTTGGTAATGAAATGAGTAGCAGGGTAGACAGGATGTCCAAATGAGAACTAACCTTGTAAGATTAAAGAAATTAGGGCAGTTTTTTGAGACTTATAAATTTGTAGGAAGGTAAGTTTGAGCATTAGAGTCTCAACTTCACTATTGCTGAACTGGTAGGAATTGCCTAAAATGATAATGGTGAACATGTTATTCATAGCTTTTATAATTCCCATTAACTGTAGCATAACCCTTCCTCGCTCAACTGATCGGCTGGCTTAATTGCTACTGGTGTACCATATCCTTAAGCAAATGAAGTGAGATGGGGACGCTGCCACTTGGCTTGCGAAAAGATCTCTTTATCTATATCCTAATGTACATGCTACAGTTGTTTAGAGAGTGATCCCAAATGAGGCATGGGATTCAGAGCAGTATGGGAGGTTAAAAACACAAATTTAGATTTGATTTTCTAACGTGCTGTCGATTTTCACAATTATACAGACTCCAGAGATTTAATCTGTTTCCCCTTTATAAAATTTACGATTTTTTGTACTTCTTATAGTAAATGTGCTAACAGTGGACTTTTCCATCTGCATATTATACTGAATGACCAGCAGTGGCAGTGTTTCACAACAGAATGTCTCTGCATTGCCGAGACTGAAGGAAAGAAAAAAAGGCAGCCTTCCGGCATACAGGATCTTTTGACCAATTTAAACGGTAAGTAAATCTCACAATCATTCTTTTATTCAGTAAAAAGACTTTCACAGCATCCGAATGTCCTCAGTACCTTCCAGTGGGGGCCTGTGCATGTAAATAATTTCTGTTAAGATGGAAGTAATATGGATCACAATGTGTTGGTCAAGATAGTTAATAAAAGACTGACCGCTTCTAAGGCTACTAAAGCCTGATTTAGATCCTGGTGCTGGCAATGTTCCAGTCAAGGAAATTGCTGCCTTTGCGGCTGAAATGCACTATCTCAATTTACAACGATAGTGTTACATTCTCACAGAAGGAAGCTCATTTAACGTCTTCCCCTGCACTCTGTATGTTGGACACTGATACTTAAGATGGATTGTTGGTAAGGATAATCAGTTTTTGTATCTCCATCCCACTTTCAAAAAGGCCCCAGTGCTTTGAGTGGTTCAGAGTCCTTTACCATTCCCCCTCCTGCTTGCCTTGCAGTCATGAATACAGATAGTAACTTACTGCATAACTTCTGACATCTCATCCTCCTGTGTGGTCAGCTTCCACAAGGACAATTGGACCAGAGGCGCTCTGACATTATAAAGCTAAAGCAAGATGTTGTCTGGCATGAGGGCAAATCTGTTACCTAGCAAGCTGACATCATAAAGCTAAAGCAAGATGTTGTCTGTAGTGAGGGCCACTCTGTTGCCTAGCAAGCAGCAGGATACATTTATCTTGGTAATGAAATGAGTAGCAGGGTAGACAGGATGCTCAAATGAGAACTAACCTTGCAAGATTAAAGAAATTAGGGTAATTTTTTGAGACTCATAAATTTGTAGGAAGGTAAATTTGAGCATGAGAGTCTCAACTTCACTATTGCTGAACTGGTAGGAATTGCCTAAAATTATAATGGTGAACATGCTATTCATAGCCTATATAATTCCAATTAACTGTAGCATAACCCTTCCTCGCTCAACTAATCAGCTGGCTTAATTGCTACTGGTGTACCATATCCTTAAGCAAATGAAGTGAGATGGGTATGCTGCCACTTGGCTTGCAAAAAGATCTCTTCATCTATATCCTAATGTACATGCTACAGTTGTTTAGAGAGTGATCCCAAATGAGGCATGGGATTCAGAGAAGAATGGGAGGTTAAAAACACAAATTAAGATTTGATTTTCTAACGTGCTGTTGATTTTCACAATTATACAGACTCCAGAGAATTAATCTGTTTCCCCTTTATAAAAATTACGATTTTTTGTACTTCTTATAGTAAATGTGCTAACAGTGGACTTTTCCATCTGCAGATTATACTGAATGACCAGCAGTGGCAGTGTTTCACAACAGAATGTCTCTGCATTTCCGAGACTGAAGGAAAGAAAAAAAGGCAGATTTCCGGCATACAGCATCTTTTGACCAATTTAAACGGTAAGTAAATCTCACAATCATTCTTTTATTCAGTAAAAAGACTTTCACAGCATCTGAATGTCCTCAGTACCTTCCAGTGGGGGCCTGTGCATGTAAATAATTTCTGTTAAGATGGAAGTTATATGGATCACAATGTGTTGGTCAAGATAGTTAATAAAAGACTGACTGCTTCTAAGGCTACTAAAGCCTGATTTAGATCCTGGTGCTGGCAATGTTCCAGTCAAGGAAATTGCTGCCTTTGCGGCTGAAATGCACTATCTCAATTTACAACGATAGTGTTACATTCTCACGGAAGGAAGCTCATTTAACGTCTTCCCCTGCACTCTGTATGTTGGACACTGATACTTAAGATGGATTGTTGGTAAGGATAATCAGTTTTTGTATCTCCATCCCACTTTCAAAAAGGCCCCAGTGCTTTGAGTGGTTCAGAGTTCTTTACCATTCCCCCTCCTGCTTGCCTTGCAGTCATGAATACAGATAGTAACTTACTGCATAACTTCTGACATCTCATCCTCCTGTGTGGTCAGCTTCCACAAGGACAATTGGACCAAAGGCTCTCTGACATTATAAAGCTAAAGCAAGATAATGTCTGGCATGAGGGCAAATCTGTTGCCTAGCAAGCTGACATCCTAAAGCTAAAGCAAGATGTTGTCTGAAGTGAGGGCCACTCTGTTGCCTAGCAAGCAGCAGGATACGTTTATCTTGGTAATGAAATGAGTAGCAGGGTAGACAGGATGTCCAAATGAGAACTAACCTTGTAAGATTAAAGAAATTAGGGCAGTTTTTTGAGACTTATAAATTTGTAGGAAGGTAAGTTTGAGCATTAGAGTCTCAACTTCACTATTGCTGAACTGGTAGGAATTGCCTAAAATGATAATGGTGAACATGCTATTCATAGCTTTTATAATTCCCATTAACTGTAGCATAACCCTTCCTCGCTCAACTGATCAGCTGGCTTAATTGCTACTGGTGTACCATATCCTTAAGCAAATGAAGTGAGATGGGGACGCTGCCACTTGGCTTGCAAAAAGATCTCTTTATCTATATCCTAATGTACATGCTACAGTTGTTTAGAGAGTGATCCCAAATGAGGCATGGGATTCAGAGCAGTATGGGAGGTTAAAAACACAAATTAAGATTTGATTTTCTAACGTGCTGTCGATTTTCACAATTATACAGACTCCAGAGATTTAATCTGTTTCCCCTTTATAAAAATTACGATTTTTTGTACTTCTTATAGTAAATGTGCTAACAGTGGACTTTTCCTTCTGTAGATTATACTGAATGACCAGCAGTGGCAGTGTTTCACAACAGAATGTCTCTGCATTGCCGAGACTGAAGGAAAGAAAAAAAGGCAGTCTTCCGGCATACAGCATCTTTTGACCAATTTAAACGGTAAGTAAATCTCACAATCATTCTTTTATTCATTAAAAAGACTTTCACAGCATCTGATTGTCCTCAGTACCTTCCAGTGGGGGCCTGTGCATGTAAATAATTTCTGTTAAGATGGAAGTAATATAGATCACAATGTGTTGGTCAAGATAGTTAATAAAAGACTGACTGCTTCTAAAGCCTGATTTAGATCCTGGTGCTGGCAATGTTCCAGTCAAGGAAATTGCTGCCTTTGCGGCTGTAATGCACTATCTCAATTTACAACGATAGTGTAACATTCTCACGGAAGGTAGCTCATTTAACGTCTTCCCCTGCACTCTGTATGTTGGACACTGATACTTAAGATGGATTTTTGCTAAGGATAATCAGTTTTTGTATCTCCATCCCACTTTCAAAAAGGCCCCAGTGCTTTGAGTGGTTCAGAGTCCTTTACCATTCCCCCTCCTGCTTGCCTTGCAGTCATGAATACAGATAGTAACTTACTGCATAACTTCTGACATCTCATCCTCCTGTGTGGTCAGCTTCCACAAGGACAATTGGACCAGAGGCGCTCTGACATTATAAAGCTAAAGCAAGATGTTGTCTGGCATGAGGGTAAATCTATTACCTAGCTAGCTGACATCATAAAGCTAAAGCAAGATGTTGTCTGAAGTGAGGGCCACTCTGTTGCCTAGCAAGCAGCAGGATACATTTACCTTGGTAATGAAATGAGTAGCAGGGTAGACAGGATGCTCAAATGAGAACTAACCTGGTAAGATTAAAGAAATTAGGGCAATATTTTGAGATTTATAAATTGTAGGAAGGTAAGTTTGAGCATTAGAGCCTCAACTTCACTATTGCTGAACTGGTAGGAATTGCCTAAATTTATAATGGTGAACATGCTATTCATAGCTTATATAATTCCAATTAACTGTAGCATAACCCTTCCTCGCTCAACTAATCAGCTGGCTTAATTGCTACTGGTGTACCATATCCGTAAGCAAATAAATTGAGATGGGTACGCTGCCACTTGGCTTGCAAAAAGATCTCTTTATCTATAACCTAATGTACATGCTACAGTTGTTTAGAGAGTGATCCCAAATGAGGCATGGGATTCAGAGAAGTATGGGAGGTTAAAAACACAAATTAAGATTTGATTTTCTAACGTGCTGTTGATTTTCACAATTATACAGACTCCAGAGAATTAATCTGTTTACCCTTTATAAAAATTAAGATTTTTTGTACTTCTTATAGTAAATGTGCTAACAGTGGACTTTTCCATCTGCAGATTATACTGAATGACCAGCAGTGGCAGTGTTTCACAACAGAATGTCTTTGCATTGCCGAGACTGAAGGAAAGAAAAAAAGGCAGTCTTCCGGCATACAGCATCTTTTGACCAATTTAAATGGTAAGTAAATCTCACAATCATTCTTTTATTCAGTAAAAAGACTTTCACAGCATCTGAATGTCCTCAGTACCTTCCAGTGGGGGCCTGTGCATGTAAATAATTTCTGTTAAGATGGAAGTAATATGGATCACAATGTGTTGGTCAAGATAGTTAATAAAAGACTGACTGCTTCTAAGGCTACTAAAGCCTGATTTAGATCCCGGTGCTGGCAATGTTCCAGTCAAGGAAATTGCTGCCTTTGCGGCTGAACTGCACTATCTCAATTTACAACGATAGTGTTACATTCTCACGGAAGGAAGCTCATTTAACGTCATCCCCTGCACTCTGTATGTTGGACACTGATACTTAAGATGGATTGTTGCTAAGGATAATCAGTTTTTGTATCTCCATCCCACTTTCAAAAAGGCCCCAGTGCTTTGAGTGGTTCAGAGTCCTTTACCATTCCCCCTCCTGCTTGCCTTGCAGTCATGAATACAGATAGTAACTTACTGCATAACATCTGACATCTCATCCTCCTGTGTGGTCAGCTTCCACAAGGACAATTGGACCAGAGGCACTCTGACATTATAAAGCTAAAGCAAGATGTTGTCTGGCATGAGGGCAAATCTGTTACCTAGCAAGCTGACATCATAAAGCTAAAGCAAGATGTTGTCTGAAGTGAGGGCCACTCTGTTGCCTAGCAAGCAGCAGGATACATTTATCTTGGTAATGAAATGAGTAGCAGGGTAGACAGGATGCTCAAATGAGAACTAACCTTGTAAGATTAAAGAAATTAGGGCAGTTTTGTGAGACTTATAAATTTGTAGGAAGGTAATTTTGAGCATTAGAGTCTCAACTTCACTATTGCTGAACTGGTAGGAATTGCCTAAAATTATAATGGTGAACATGCTATTCATAGCTTATATAATTCCAATTAACTGTAGCATAACCCTTCCTCGCTCAACTAATCAGCTGGCTTAATTGCTACTGGTGTACCATATCCTTAAGCAAATAAATTGAGATGGGTACGCTGCCACTTGGCTTGCAAAAAGATCTCTTTATCTATAACCTAATGTACATGCTACAGTTGTTTTTGAGAGTGATCCCAAATGAGGCATGGGATTCAGAGAAGTATGGGAGGTTAAAAACACAAATTAAGATTTGATTTTCTAACGTGCTGTTGATTTTCACAATTATACAGACTCCAGAGAATTAATCTGTTTCCCCTTTATAAAAATTACGATTTTTTTGTACTTCTTATAGTAAATGTGCTAACAGTGGTCTTTTCCATCTGCAGATTATACTGAATGACCAGCAGTGGCAGTGTTTCACAACAGAATGTCTCTGCATTGCCGAGACTGAAGGAAAGAAAAAAAGGCAGTCTTCCGGCATACAGCATCTTTTGACCAATTTAAACGGTAAGTAAATCTCACAATCATTCTTTTATTCAGTAAAAAGACTTTCACAGCATCTGAATGTCCTCAGTACCTTCCAGTGGGGGCCTGTGCATGTAAATAATTTCTGTTAAGATGGAAGTAATATGGATCACAATGTGTTGGTCAAGATAGTTAATAAAAGACTGACCGCTTCTAAGGCTACTAAAGCCTGATTTAGATCCTGGTGCTGGCAATGTTCCAGTCAAGGAAATTGCTGCCTTTGCGGCTGGAATGCACTATCTCAATTTACAACGATAGTGTTACATTCTCACGGAAGGAAGCTCATTTAACGTCTTCCCCTGCACTCTGTATGTTGGACACTGATACTTAAGATGGATTGTTGGTAAGGATAATCAGTTTTTGTATCTCCATCCCACTTTCAAAAAGGCCCCAGTGCTTTGAGTGGTTCAGAGTCCTTTACCATTCCCCCTCCTGCTTGCCTTGCAGTCATGAATACAGATAGTAACTTACTGCATAACTTCTGACATCTCATCCTCCTGTGTGGTCAGCTTCCACAAGGACAATTGGACCAAAGGCTCTCTGACATTATAAAGCTAAAGCAAGATGTTGTCTGGCATGAGGGCAAATCTGTTGCCTAGCAAGCTGACATCCTAAAGCTAAAGCAAGATGTTGTCTGAAGTTAGGCCCACTCTGTTGCCTAGCAAGCAGCAGGATACGTTTATCTTGGTAATGAAATGAGTAGCAGGGTAGACAGGATGCCCAAATGAGAACTAACCTTGTAAGATTAAAGAAATTAGGGCAGTTTTGTGAGACTTATAAATTTGTAGGAAGGTAAGTTTGAGCATTAGAGTCTCAACTTCACTATTGCTGAACTGGTAGGAATTGCCTAAAATGATAATGGTGAACATGCTATTCATAGCTTATATAATTCCAATTAACTGTAGCATAACCCTTCCTCGCTCAACTAATCAGCTGGCTTAATTGCTACTGGTGTACCATATCCTTAAGCAAATAAATTGAGATGGGGACGCTGCCACTTGGCTTGCAAAAAGATCTCTTTATCTATAACCTAATGTACATGCTACAGTTGTTTAGAGAGTGATCCCAAATGAGGCATGGGTATCAGAGAAGTATGGGAGGTTAAAAACACAAATTAAGATTTGATTTTCTAACGTGCTGTAGATTTTCACAATTATACAGACTCCAGAGAATTAATCTGTTTCCCCTTTATAAAAATTACGATTTTTTGTACTTCTTATAGTAAATGTGCTAACAGTGGACTTTTCCATCTGCAGATTATACTGAATGACCAGCAGTGGCAGTGTTTCACAAAAGAATGTCTCTGCATTGCCGAGACTGAAGGAAAGAAAAAAAGGCAGTCTTTTGGCATACAGCATCTTTTGACCAATTTAAACGGTAAGTAAATCTCACAATCATTCTTTTATTCATTAAAAAGACTTTCACAGCATCTGATTGTCCTCAGTACCTTCCAGTGGGGGCCTGTGCATGTATATCATTTCTGTAAAGATGGAAGTAATATGGATCACATTGTGTTGGTCAAGATAGTTAATAAAAGACTGACTGCTTCTAAGGCTACTAAAGCCTGATTTAGATCCTGGTGCTGGCAATGTTCCAGTCAAGGAAATTGCTGCCTTTGCGGCTGAAATGCACTATCTCAATTTACAACGATAGTGTAACATTCTCACGGAAGGAAGCTCATTTAACGTCTTCCCCTGCACTCTGTATGTTGGACACTGATACTTAAGATGGATTGTTGCTAAGGATAATCAGTTTTTGTATCTCCATCCCACGTTCAAAAATGCCCCAGTGCTTTGAGTGGTTCAGAGTCCTTTACCATTCCCCTCCTGCTTGCCTTGCAGTCATGAATACAGATAGTAACTTACTGCATAACTTCTGACATCTCATCCTCCTGTGTGGTCAGCTTCCACAAGGACAATTGGACCAGAGGCGCTCTGACATTATAAAGCTAAAGCAAGATGTTGTCTGGCATGAGGGTAAATCTGTTACCTAGCAAGCTGGCCTCATAAAGCTAAAGCAAGATGTTGTCTGAAGTGAGGGCCACTCTGTTGCCTAGCAAGCAGCAGGATACATTTATCTTGGTAATGAAATGAGTAGCAGGGTAGACAGGATGCTCAAATGAGAACTAACCTGGTAAGATTAAAGAAATTAGGGCAATTTTTTTAGACTTATAAATTTGTAGGAATGTAAGTTTGAGCATTGGAGTCTCAACTTCACTATTGCTGAACTGGTAGGAATTGCCTAAAATGATAATGGTGAACATGCTATTCATAGCTTATATAATTCCAATTAACTGTAGCATAACCCTTCCTCGCTCAACTAATCAGCTGGCTTAATTGCTACTGGTGTACAATATCCTTAAGCAAATAAATTGAGATGGGTACGCTGCCACTTGGCTTGCAAAAAGATCTCTTTATCTATGACCTAATGTACATGCTACAGTTGTTTAGAGAGTGATCCCAAATGAGGCATGGGATTCAGAAAAGTATGGGAGGTTAAAAACACAAATTAAGATTTGATTTTCTAACGTGCTGTTGATTTTCACAATTATACAGACTCCAGAGAATTAATCTGTTTCCCCTTTTATAAAAATTAGGATTTTCACAACAGAATGTCTCTGCATTGCCGAGACTGAAGAAAAGAAAAAAAGGCAGTCTTCCGGCATACAGCATCTTTTGACCAATTTAAACGGTAAGTAAATCTCACAATCATTCTTTTATTCATTAAAAAGACTTTCACAGCATCTGATTGTCCTCAGTACCTTCCAGTGGGGGCCTGTGCATGTATATAATTTCTGTAAAGATGGAAGTAATATGGATCACATTGTGTTGGTCAAGATAGTTAATAAAAGACTGACTGCTTCTAAGGCTACTAAAGCCTGATTTAGATCCCGGTGCTGGCAATGTTCCAGTCAAGGAAATTGCTGCCTTTGCGGCTGAAATGCACTATCTCAATTTACAACGATAGTGTTACATTCTCACGGAAGGAAGCTCATTTAACGTCTTCCCCTGCACTCTGTATGTTGGACTCTGATACTTAAGATGGATTGTTGGTAAGGATAATCAGTTTTTGTATCTCCATCCCACTTTCAAAAAGGCCCCAGTGCTTTCAGTTGTTCAGAGTCCTTTACCATTCCCCCTCCTGCTTGCCTTGCAGTCATGAATACAGATAGTAACTTACTGCATAACTTCTGACATCTCATCCTCCTGTGTGGTCAGCTTCCACAAGGACAATTGGACCAAAGGCTCTCTGACATTATAAAGCTAAAGCAAGATGTTGTCTGAAGTGAGGCCCACTCTGTTGCCTATCAAGCAGCAGGATACGTTTATCTTGGTAATGAAATGAGTAGCAGCGTAGAGAGGATGCCCAAATGAGAACTAACCTTGTAAGATTAAAGAAATTAGGGCAGTTTTGTGAGACTTATAAATTTGTAGGAAGGTAATTTTGAGCATTAGAGTCTCAACTTCACTATTGCTGAACTGGTAGGAATTGCCTAAAATTATAGTGGAGAGGTGTGGCTCACTGGTTAGAGGCGGCAGACCCGAGTGCAGAGAACGGCCCGGGACCAGGGTTCGATTCCCGACGCGGCAGGGTCTTGGACCAGGATCAGCGGACTGATAATTCTCGCATCGGTGCCTACTCCGACCAGGGAGCACACTCGGCAACTCTGGGCATTAGCTTGCCTCATCTCCACAACGGCCCCACACAAACGCCGGGGATGCCTGGTTTCACCTTGGAGACCCCCAGGAGGGACTATCTCACAGGGAAAGCCAGGACGGGTTCCCCAGCGGTCTATAGCGCTACGAGGCCTCCGGGTAGCAGTGCGCTTTACAAGACACAACAATTTACAATTACAATTTACAATAATGGTGAACATGCTATTCATAGCTTATATAATTCCAATTAACTGTAGCATAACCCTTCCTCGCTCAACTAATCAGCTGGCTTAATTGCTACTGGTGTACCATATCCTTAAGCAAATAAATTGAGATGGGTACGCTGCCACTTGGCTTGCAAAAAGATCTCTTTATCTATAACCTAATGTACATGCTACAGTTGTTTAGAGAGTGATCCCAAATGAGGCATGGGATTCAGAGAAGTATGGGAGGTTAAAAACACAAATTAAGATTTGATTTTCTAACGTGCTGTCGATTTTCACAATTATACAGACTCCAGAGATTTAATCTGTTTCCCCTTTATAAAAATTACGATTTTTTGTACTTCTTATAGTAAATGTGCTAACAGTGGACTTTTCCTTCTGCAGATTATACTGAATGACCAGCAGTGGCAGTGTTTCACAACAGAATGTCTCTGCATTGCCGAGACTGAAGGAAAGAAAAAAAGGCAGTCTTCCGGCATACAGCATCTTTTGACCAATTTAAACGGTAAGTAAATCTCACAATCATTCTTTTATTCATTAAAAAGACTTTCACAGCATCTGATTGTCCTCAGTACCTTCCAGTGGGGGCCTGTGCATGTATATCATTTCTGTAAAGATGGAAGTAATATGGATCACATTGTGTTGGTCAAGATAGTTAATAAAAGACTGACTGCTTCTAAGGCTACTAAAGCCTGATTTAGATCCTGGTGCTGGCAATGTTCCAGTCAAGGAAATTGCTGCATTTGCGGCTGAAATGCATTATCTCAATTTACAACAATAGTGTTACATTCTCACGGAAGGAAGCTCATTTAACGTCTTCCCCTGCACTCTGTATGTTGGACACTAATACTTAAGATGGATTGTTGGTAAGGATAATCAGTTTTTGTATCTCCATCCCACTTTCAAAAAGGCCCCAGTGCTTTGAGTGGTTCAGAGTCCTTTACCATTCCCCCTCCTGCTTGCCTTGCAGTCATGAATACAGATAGTAACTTACTGCATAACTTCTGACATCTCATCCTCCTGTGTGGTCAGCTTCCACAAGGACAATTGGACCAGAGGCGCTCTGACATTATAAAGCTAAAGCAAGATGTTGTCTGGCATGAGGGCAAATCTGTTACCTAGCAAGCTGACATCATAAAGCTAAAGCAAGATGTTGTCTGTAGTGAGGGCCACTCTGTTGCCTAGCAAGCAGCAGGATACATTTATCTTGGTAATGAAATGAGTAGCAGGGTAGACAGGATGCTCAAATGAGAACTAACCTTGCAAGATTAAAGAAATTAGGGTAATTTTTTGAGACTCATAAATTTGTAGGAAGGTAAATTTGAGCATGAGAGTCTCAACTTCACTATTGCTGAACTGGTAGGAATTGCCTAAAATTATAATGGTGAACATGCTATTCATAGCTTATATAATTCCAATTAACTGTAGCATAACCCTTCCTCGCTCAACTAATCAGCTGGCTTAATTGCTACTGGTGTACCATATCCTTAAGCAAATGAAGTGAGATGGGTATGCTGCCACTTGGCTTGCAAAAAGATCTCTTCATCTATATCCTAATGTACATGCTACAGTTGTTTAGAGAGTGATCCCAAATGAGGCATGGGATTCAGAGAAGTATGGGAGGTTAAAAACACAAATTAAGATTTGATTTTCTAACGTGCTGTTGATTTTCACAATTATACAGACTCCAGAGAATTAATCTGTTTCCCCTTTATAAAAATTACGATTTTTTGTACTTCTTATAGTAAATGTGCTAACAGTGGACTTTTCCATCTGCAGATTATACTGAATGACCAGCAGTGGCAGTGTTTCACAACAGAATGTCTCTGCATTGCCGAGACTGAAGGAAAGAAAAAAAGGCAGTCTTCCGGCATACAGCATCTTTTGACCAATTTAAACGGTAAGTAAATCTCACAATCATTCTTTCATTCAGTAAAAAGGCTTTCACAGCATCTGAATGTCCTCAGTACCTTCCAGTGGGGGCCAGTGCATGTAAATAATTTCTGTTAAGATGGAAGTAATATGGATCACAATGTGTTGGTCAAGATAGTTAATAAAAGACTGACTGCTTCTAAGGCTACTAAAGCCTGATTTAGATCCCGGTGCTGGCAATGTTCCAGTCAAGGAAATTGCTGCCTTTGCGGCTGAACTGCACTATCTCAATTTACAACGATAGTGTTACATTCTCACGGAAGGAAGCTCATTTAACGTCATCCCCTGCACTCTGTATGTTGGACTCTGATACTTAAGATGGATTGTTGGTAAGGATAATCAGTTTTTGTATCTCCATCCCACTTTCAAAAAGGCCCCAGTGCTTTGAGTGGTTCAGAGTCCTTTACCATTCCCCCTCCTGCTTGCCTTGCAGTCATGAATACAGATAGTAACTTACTGCATAACTTCTGACATCTCATCCTCCTGTGTGGTCAGCTTCCACAAGGACAATTGGAACAAAGGCTCTCTGACATTATAAAGCTAAAGCAAGATGTTGTCCGGCATGAGGGCAAATCTGTTGCCTAGCAAGCTGACATCCTAAAGCTAAAGCAAGATGTTGTCTGAAGTGAGGCCCACTCTGTTGCCTAGCAAGCAGCAGGATACGTTTATCTTGGTAATGAAATGAGTAGCAGGGTAGACAGGATGCCCAAATGAGAACTAACCTTGTAAGATTAAAGAAATTAGGGCAGTTTTGTGAGACTTATAAATTTGTAGGAAGGTAAGTTTGAGCATTAGAGTCTCAACTTCACTATTGCTGAACTGGTAGGAATTGCCTAAAATGATAATGGTGAACATGCTATTCATAGCTTATATAATTCCAATTAACTGTAGCATAACCCTTCCTCGCTCAACTAATCAGCTGGCTTAATTGCTACTGGTGTACCATATCCTTAAGCAAATAAATTGAGATGGGTACGCTGCCACTTGGCTTGCAAAAAGATCTCTTTATCTATAACCTAATGTACATGCTACAGTTGTTTAGAGAGTGATCCCAAATGAGGCATGGGATTCAGAGAAGTATGGGAGGTTAAAAACACAAATTAAGATTTGATTTTCTAACGTGCTGTAGATTTTCACAATTATACAGACTCCAGAGAATTAATCTGTTTCCCCTTTATAAAAATTACGATTTTTTGTACTTCTTATAGTAAATGTGCTAACAGTGGACTTTTCCTTCTGCAGATTATACTGAATGACCAGCAGTGGCAGTGTTTCACAACAGAATGTCTCTGCATTGCCGAGACTGAAGGAAAGAAAAAAAGGCAGTCTTCCGGCATACAGCATCTTTTGACCAATTTAAACGGTAAGTAAATCTCACAATCATTCTTTCATTCAGTAAAAAGGCTTTCACAGCATCTGAATGTCCTCAGTACCTTCCAGTGGGGGCCTGTGCATGTAAATAATTTCTGTTAAGATGGAAGTAATATGGATCACAATGTGTTGGTCAAGATAGTTAATAAAAGACTGACTGCTTCTAAGGCTACTAAAGCCTGATTTAGATCCCGGTGCTGGCAATGTTCCAGTCAAGGAAATTGCTGCCTTTGCGGCTGAACTGCACTATCTCAATTTACAACGATAGTGTTACATTCTCACGGAAGGAAGCTCATTTAACGTCATCCCCTGCACTCTGTATGTTGGACTCTGATACTTAAGATGGATTGTTGGTAAGGATAATCAGTTTTTGTATCTCCATCCCACTTTCAAAAAGGCCCCAGTGCTTTGAGTGGTTCAGAGTCCTTTACCATTCCCCCTCCTGCTTGCCTTGCAGTCATGAATACAGATAGTAACTTACTGCATAACTTCTGACATCTCATCCTCCTGTGTGGTCAGCTTCCACAAGGACAATTGGACCAGAGGCGCTCTGACATTATAAAGCTAAAGCAAGATGTTGTCTGGCATGAGGGCAAATCTGTTACCTAGCAAGCTGACATCATAAAGCTAAAGCAAGATGTTGTCTGAAGTGAGGGCCACTCTGTTGCCTAGCAAGCAGCAGGATACATTTATCTTGGTAATGAAATGAGTAGCAGGGTAGACAGGATGCTCAAATGAGAACTGACCTTGCAAGATTAAAGAAATTAGGCTAATTTTTTGAGACGTAAAAATTTGTAGGAAGGTAAGTTTGAGCATTGGAGTCTCAACTTCACTATTGCTGAACTGGTAGGAATTGCCTAGAATGATAATGGTGAACATGCTATTTATAGCTTATATAATTTCAATTAACTGTAGCATAACCCTTCCTCGCTCAACTAATCAGCTGGCTTAATTGCTACTGGTGTACCATATCCTTAAGCAAATAAATTGAGATGGGTACGCTGCCACTTGGCTTGCAAAAAGATCTCTTTATCTATAACCTAATGTACATGCTACAGTTGTTTAGAGAGTGATCCCAAATGAGGCATGGGATTCAGAGAAGTATGGGAGGTTAAAAACACAAATTAAGATTTGATTTTCTAACGTGCTGTTGATTTTCACAATTATACAGACTCCAGAGAATTAATCTGTTTCCCCTTTATAAAAATTTGGATTTTTTGTACTTCTTATAGTAAATGTGCTAACAGTGGACTTTTCCATCTGCAGATTATACTGAATAACCAGCAGTGGCAGTGTTTCACAACAGAATGTGTCTGCATTGCCGAGACTGAAGAAAAGAAAAAAAGGCAGTCTTCCGGCATACAGCATTATTTGACCAATTTAAACGGTAAGTAAATCTCACAATCATTCTTTCATTCAGTAAAAAGACTTTCACAGCATCTGAATGTCCTCAGTACCTTCCAGTGGGGGCCTGTGCATGTAAATAATTTCTGTTAAGATGGAAGTAATATGGATCACAATGTGTTGGTCAAGATAGTTAATAAAAGACTGACTGCTTCTAAGGCTACCAAAGCCTGATTTAGATCCCGGTGCTGGCAATGTTCCAGTCAAGGAAATTGCTGCCTTTGCGGCTGAACTGCACTATCTCAATTTACAACGATAGTAATACATTCTCACGGAAGGAAGCTCTTTTAACGTCATCCCCTGCACTCTGTATGTTGGACTCTGATACTTAAGATGGATTGTTGGTAAGGATAATCAGTTTTTGTATGTCCATCCCACTTTCAAAAAGGCCCCAGTGCTTTGAGTGGTTCAGAGTCCTTTACCATTCCCCCTCCTGCTTGCCTTGCAGTCATGAATACAGATAGTACCTTACTGCATAACTTCTGACATCTCATCCTCCTGTGTGGTCAGCTTCCACAAGGACAATTGGACCAAAGGCTCTCTGACATTATAAAGCTAAAGCAAGATGTTGTCTGGCATGAGGGCAAATCTGTTGCCTAGCAAGCTGACATCATAAAGCTAAAGCAAGATGTTGTCTGAAGTGAGGGCCACTCTGTTGCCTAGCAAGCAGCAGGATACATTTATCTTGGTAATGAAATGAGTAGCAGGGTAGACAGGATGCTCAAATGAGAACTAACCTTGCAAGATTAAAGAAATTAGGGTAATTTTTTGAGACTTAAAAATTTGTAGGAAGGTAAGTTTGAGCATTGGAGTCTCAACTTCACTATTGCTGAACTGGTAGGAATTGCCTAGAATGATAATGGTGAACATGCTATTCATAGCTTATATAATTCCAATTAACTGTAGCATAACCCTTCCTCGCTCAACTAATCAGCTGGCTTAATTGCTACTGGTGTACCATATCCTTAAGCAAATAAATTGAGATGGGTACGCTGCCACTTGGCTTGCAAAAATATCTCTATCTATAACCTAATGTACATGCTACAGTTGTTTAGAGAGTGATCCCAAATGAGGCATGGGATTCAGAGAAGTATGGGAGGTTAAAAACACAAATTAAGATTTGATTTTCTAACGTGCTGTTGATTTTCACAATTATACAGACTCCAGAGAATTAATCTGTTTCCCCTTTATAAAAATTTGGATTTTTTGTACTTCTTATAGTAAATGTGCTAACAGTGGACTTTTCCATCTGCAGATTATACTGAATGACCAGCAGTGGCAGTGTTTCACAACAGAATGTCTCTGCATTGCCGAGACTGAAGAAAAGAAAAAAAGGCAGTCTTCCAGCATACAGCATCTTTTGACCAATTTAAACGGTAAGTAAATCTCACAATCATTCTTTCATTCAGTAAAAAGACTTTCACAGCATCTGAATGTCCTCAGTACCTTCCAGTGGGGGCCTGTGCATGTAAATAATTTCTGTTAAGATGGAAGTAATATGGATCACAATGTGTTGGTCAAGATAGTTAATAAAAGACTGACTGCTTCTAAGGCTACCAAAGCCTTATTTAGATCCCGGTGCTAGCAATGTTCCAGTCAAGGAAATTGCTGCCTTTGCGGCTGAAATGCACTATCTCAATTTACAACGATAGTGTTACATTCTCACGGAAGGAAGCTCATTTAACGTCATCCCCTGCACTCTGTATGTTGGACTTGGATACTTAAGATGGATTGTTGGTAAGGATAATCAGTTTTTGTATGTCCATCCCACTTTCAAAAAGGCCCCAGTGCTTTGAGTTGTTCAGAGTCCTTTACCATTCCCCCTCCTGCTTGCCTTGCAGTCATGAATACAGATAGTACCTTACTGCATAACTTCTGACATCTCATCCTCCTGTGTGGTCAGCTTCCACAAGGACAATTGGACCAAAGGCTCTCTGACATTATAAAGCTAAAGCAAGATGTTGTCTGGCATGAGGGCAAATCTGTTACCTAGCAAGCTGACATCATAAAGCTAAAGCAAGATGTTGTCTGAAGTGAGGGCCACTCTGTTGCCTAGCAAGCAGCAGGATACATTTATCTTGGTAATGAAATGAGTAGCAGGGTAGACAGGATGCTCAAATGAGAACTAACCTTGCAAGATTAAAGAAATTAGGCTAATTTTTTGAGACGTAAAAATTTGTAGGAAGGTAAGTTTGAGCATTGGAGTCTCAACTTCACTATTGCTGAACTGGTAGGAATTGCCTAGAATGATAATGGTGAACATGCTATTTATAGCTTATATAATTCCAATTAACTGTAGCATAACCCTTCCTCGCTCAACTAATCAGCTGGCTTAATTGCTACTGGTGTACCATATCCTTAAGCAAATAAATTGAGATGGGTACGCTGCCACTTGGCTTGCAAAAAGATCTCTTTATCTATAACCTAATGTACATGCTACAGTTGTTTAGAGAGTGATCCCAAATGAGGCATGGGATTCAGAGAAGTATGGGAGGTTAAAAACACAAATTAAGATTTGATTTTCTAACGTGCTGTTGATTTTCACAATTATACAGACTCCAGAGAATTAATCTGTTTCCCCTTTATAAAAATTTGGATTTTTTGTACTTCTTATAGTAAATGTGCTAACAGTGGACTTTTCCATCTGCAGATTATACTGAATAACCAGCAGTGGCAGTGTTTCACAACAGAATGTGTCTGCATTGCCGAGACTGAAGAAAAGAAAAAAAGGCAGTCTTCCGGCATACAGCATTATTTGACCAATTTAAACGGTAAGTAAATCTCACAATCATTCTTTCATTCAGTAAAAAGACTTTCACAGCATCTGAATGTCCTCAGTACCTTCCAGTGGGGGCCTGTGCATGTAAATAATTTCTGTTAAGATGGAAGTAATATGGATCACAATGTGTTGGTCAAGATAGTTAATAAAAGACTGACTGCTTCTAAGGCTACCAAAGCCTGATTTAGATCCCGGTGCTGGCAATGTTCCAGTCAAGGAAATTGCTGCCTTTGCGGCTGAACTGCACTATCTCAATTTACAACGATAGTAATACATTCTCACGGAAGGAAGCTCTTTTAACGTCATCCCCTGCACTCTGTATGTTGGACTCTGATACTTAAGATGGATTGTTGGTAAGGATAATCAGTTTTTGTATGTCCATCCCACTTTCAAAAAGGCCCCAGTGCTTTGAGTGGTTCAGAGTCCTTTACCATTCCCCCTCCTGCTTGCCTTGCAGTCATGAATACAGATAGTACCTTACTGCATAACTTCTGACATCTCATCCTCCTGTGTGGTCAGCTTCCACAAGGACAATTGGACCAAAGGCTCTCTGACATTATAAAGCTAAAGCAAGATGTTGTCTGGCATGAGGGCAAATCTGTTGCCTAGCAAGCTGACATCATAAAGCTAAAGCAAGATGTTGTCTGAAGTGAGGGCCACTCTGTTGCCTAGCAAGCAGCAGGATACATTTATCTTGGTAATGAAATGAGTAGCAGGGTAGACAGGATGCTCAAATGAGAACTAACCTTGCAAGATTAAAGAAATTAGGGTAATTTTTTGAGACTTAAAAATTTGTAGGAAGGTAAGTTTGAGCATTGGAGTCTCAACTTCACTATTGCTGAACTGGTAGGAATTGCCTAGAATGATAATGGTGAACATGCTATTCATAGCTTATATAATTCCAATTAACTGTAGCATAACCCTTCCTCGCTCAACTAATCAGCTGGCTTAATTGCTACTGGTGTACCATATCCTTAAGCAAATAAATTGAGATGGGTACGCTGCCACTTGGCTTGCAAAAAGATCTCTATCTATAACCTAATGTACATGCTACAGTTGTTTAGAGAGTGATCCCAAATGAGGCATGGGATTCAGAGAAGTATGGGAGGTTAAAAACACAAATTAAGATTTGATTTTCTAACATGCTGTTGATTTTCACAATTATACAGACTCCAGAGAATTAATCTGTTTACCCTTTATAAAAATTAAGATTTTTTGTACTTCTTATAGTAAATGTGCTAACAGTGGACTTTTCCATCTGCAGATTATACTGAATGACCAGCAGTGGCAGTGTTTCACAACAGAATGTCTCTGCATTGCCGAGACTGAAGAAAAGAAAAAAAGGCAGTCTTCCGGCATACAGCATCTTTTGACCAAGTTAAACGCTAAGTAAATCTCACAATCATTCTTTCATTCAGTAAAAAGACTTTCACAGCATCTGAATGTCCTCAGTACCTTCCAGTGGGGGCCTGTGCATGTAAATAATTTCTGTTAAGATGGAAGTAATATGGATCACAATGTGTTGGTCAAGATAGTTAATAAAAGACTGACTGCTTCTAAGGCTACTAAAGCCTGATTTAGATCCCGGTGCTGGCAATGTTCCAGTCAAGGAAATTGCTGCCTTTGCGGCTGAACTGCACTATCTCAATTTACAACGATAGTGTTACATTCTCACGGAAGGAAGCTCATTTAACGTCATCCCCTGCACTCTGTATGTTGGACTCTGATACTTAAGATGGATTGTTGGTAAGGATAATCAGTTTTTGTATCTCCATCCCACTTTCAAAAAGGCCCCAGTGCTTTCAGTTGTTCAGAGTCCTTTACCATTCCCCCTCCTGCTTGCCTTGCAGTCATGAATACAGATAGTAACTTACTGCATAACTTCTGACATCTCATCCTCCTGTGTGGTCAGCTTCCACAAGGACAATTGGACCAAAGGCTCTCTGACATTATAAAGCTAAAGCAAGATGTGGTCTGGCATGAGGGCAAATCTGTTGCCTAGCAAGCTGACATCCTAAAGCTAAAGCAAGATGTTGTCTGAAGTGAGGCCCACTCTGTTGCCTATCAAGCAGCAGGATACGTTTCTCTTGGTAATGAAATGAGTAGCAGCGTAGACAGGATGCCCAAATGAGAACTAACCTTGTAAGATTAAAGAAATTAGGGCAGTTTTGTGAGACTTATAAATTTGTAGGAAGGTAAGTTTGAGCATTAGAGTCTCAACTTCACTATTGCTGAACTGGTAGGAATTGCCTAAAATTATAATGGTGAACATGCTATTCATAGCTTATATAATTCCAATTAACTGTAGCATAACCCTTCCTCGCTCAACTAATCAGCTGGCTTAATTGCTACTGGTGTACCATATCCTTAAGTAAACAAATTGAGATGGGTACGCTGCCACTTGGCTTGCAAAAAGATCTCTTTATCTATAACCTAATGTACATGCTACAGTTGTTTAGAGAGTGATCCCAAATGAGGCATGGGATTCAGAGAAGTATGGGAGGTTAAAAACACAAATTAAGATTTGATTTTCTAACGTGCTGTTGATTTTCACAATTATACAGACTCCAGAGAATTAATCTGTTTACCCTTTATAAAAATTAAGATTTTTTTGTACTTCTTATAGTAAATGTGCTAACAGTGGACTTTTCCATCTGCAGATTATACTGAATGACCAGCAGTGGCAGTGTTTCACAACAGAATGTCTCTGCATTGCCGAGACTGAAGAAAAGAAAAAAAGGCAGTCTTCCAGCATACAGCATCTTTTGACCAATTTAAACGGTAAGTAAATCTCACAATCATTCTTTCATTCAGTAAAAAGACTTTCACAGCATCTGAATGTCCTCAGTACCTTCCAGTGGGGGCCTGTGCATGTAAATAATTTCTGTTAAGATGGAAGTAATATGGATCACAATGTGTTGGTCAAGATAGTTAATAAAAGACTGACTGCTTCTAAGGCTACCAAAGCCTGATTTAGATCCCGGTGCTAGCAATGTTCCAGTCAAGGAAATTGCTGCCTTTGCGGCTGAAATGCACTATCTCAATTTACAACGATAGTGTTACATTCTCACGGAAGGAAGCTCATTTAACGTCATCCCCTGCACTCTGTATGTTGGACTTGGCTACTTAAGATGGATTGTTGGTAAGGATAATCAGTTTTTGTATCTCCA
Organism: Lissotriton vulgaris; assembly: GCF_964263255.1. NCBI lineage: Eukaryota > Metazoa > Chordata > Amphibia > Caudata > Salamandridae > Lissotriton > Lissotriton vulgaris. The sequence continues at coordinate 1,083,836,455 of NC_141694.1, read as the reverse complement.
TCCCACTTTCAAAAAGGCCCCAGTGCTTTGAGTTGTTCAGAGTCCTTTACCATTCCCCCTCCTGCTTGCCTTGCAGTCATGAATACAGATAGTACCTTACTGCATAACTTCTGACATCTCATCCTCCTGTGTGGTCAGCTTCCACAAGGACAATTGGACCAAAGGCTCTCTGACATTATAAAGCTAAAGCAAGATGTTGTCTGGCATGAGGGCAAATCTGTTACCTAGCAAGCTGACATCATAAAGCTAAAGCAAGATGTTGTCTGAAGTGAGGGCCACTCTGTTGCCTAGCAAGCAGCAGGATACATTTATCTTGGTAATGAAATGAGTAGCAGGGTAGACAGGATGCTCAAATGAGAACTAACCTTGCAAGATTAAAGAAATTAGGCTAATTTTTTGAGACGTAAAAATTTGTAGGAAGGTAAGTTTGAGCATTGGAGTCTCAACTTCACTATTGCTGAACTGGTAGGAATTGCCTAGAATGATAATGGTGAACATGCTATTCATAGCTTATATAATTCCAATTAACTGTAGCATAACCCTTCCTCGCTCAACTAATCAGCTGGCTTAATTGCTACTGGTGTACCATATCCTTAAGCAAATAAATTGAGATGGGTACGCTGCCACTTGGCTTGCAAAAAGATCTCTTTATCTATAACCTAATGTACATGCTACAGTTGTTTAGAGAGTGATCCCAAATGAGGCATGGGATTCAGAGAAGTATGGGAGGTTAAAAACACAAATTAAGATTTGATTTTCTAACGTGCTGTCGATTTTCACAATTATACAGACTCCAGAGAATTAATCTGTTTCCCCTTTATAAAAATTTGGATTTTTTGTACTTCTTATAGTAAATGTGCTAACAGTGGACTTTTCCATCTGCAGATTATACTGAATGACCAGCAGTGGCAGTGTTTCACAACAGAATGTCTCTGCATTGCCGAGACTGAAGAAAAGAAAAAAAGGCAGTCTTCCAGCATACAGCATCTTTTGACCAATTTAAACGGTAAGTAAATCTCACAATCATTCTTTCATTCAGTAAAAAGACTTTCACAGCATCTGAATGTCCTCAGTACCTTCCAGTGGGGGCCTGTGCATGTAAATAATTTCTGTTAAGATGGAAGTAATATGGATCACAATGTGTTGGTCAAGATAGTTAATAAAAGACTGACTGCTTCTAAGGCTACCAAAGCCTTATTTAGATCCCGGTGCTAGCAATGTTCCAGTCAAGGAAATTGCTGCCTTTGCGGCTGAAATGCACTATCTCAATTTACAACGATAGTGTTACATTCTCACGGAAGGAAGCTGATTTAACGTCATCCCCTGCACTCTGTATGTTGGACTTGGATACTTAAGATGGATTGTTGGTAAGGATAATCAGTTTTTGTATGTCCATCCCACTTTCAAAAAGGCCCCAGTGCTTTGAGTGGTTCAGAGTCCTTTACCATTCCCCCTCCTGCTTGCCTTGCAGTCATGAATACAGATAGTACCTTACTGCATAACTTCTGACATCTCATCCTCCTGTGTGGTCAGCTTCCACAAGGACAATTGGACCAAAGGCTCTCTGACATTATAAAGCTAAAGCAAGATGTTGTCTGGCATGAGGGCAAATCTGTTGCCTAGCAAGCTGACATCATAAAGCTAAAGCAAGATGTTGTCTGAAGTGAGGGCCACTCTGTTGCCTAGCAAGCAGCAGGATACATTTATCTTGGTAATGAAATGAGTAGCAGGGTAGACAGGATGCTCAAATGAGAACTAACCTTGCAAGATTAAAGAAATTAGGGTAATTTTTTGAGACTTAAAAATTTGTAGGAAGGTAAGTTTGAGCATTGGAGTCTCAACTTCACTATTGCTGAACTGGTAGGAATTGCCTAGAATGATAATGGTGAACATGCTATTCATAGCTTATATAATTCCAATTAACTGTAGCATAACCCTTCCTCGCTCAACTAATCAGCTGGCTTAATTGCTACTGGTGTACCATATCCTTAAGCAAACAAATTGAGATGGGTACGCTGCCACTTGGCTTGCAAAAAGATCTCTTTATCTATAACCTAATGTACATGCTACAGTTGTTTAGAGAGTGATCCCAAATGAGGCATGGGATTCAGAGAAGTATGGGAGGTTAAAAACACAAATTAAGATTTGATTTTCTAACGTGCTGTTGATTTTCACAATTATACAGACTCCAGAGAATTAATCTGTTTACCCTTTATAAAAATTAAGATTTTTTTGTACTTCTTATAGTAAATGTGCTAACAGTGGACTTTTCTATCTGCAGATTATACTGAATGACCAGCAGTGGCAGTGTTTCACAACAGAATGTCTCTGCATTGCCGAGACTGAAGAAAAGAAAAAAAGGCAGTCTTCCAGCATACAGCATCTTTTGACCAATTTAAACGGTAAGTAAATCTCACAATCATTCTTTCATTCAGTAAAAAGACTTTCACAGCATCTGAATGTCCTCAGTACCTTCCAGTGGGGGCCTGTGCATGTAAATAATTTCTGTTAAGATGGAAGTAATATGGATCACAATGTGTTGGTCAAGATAGTTAATAAAAGACTGACTGCTTCTAAGGCTACCAAAGCCTGATTTAGATCCCGGTGCTAGCAATGTTCCAGTCAAGGAAATTGCTGCCTTTGCGGCTGAAATGCACTATCTCAATTTACAACGATAGTGTTACATTCTCACGGAAGGAAGCTCATTTAACGTCATCCCCTGCACTCTGTATGTTGGACTTGGATACTTAAGATGGATTGTTGGTAAGGATAATCAGTTTTTGTATCTCCATCCCACTTTCAAAAAGGCCCCAGTGCTTTGAGTTGTTCAGAGTCCTTTACCATTCCCCCTCCTGCTTGCCTTGCAGTCATGAATACAGATAGTACCTTACTGCATAACTTCTGACATCTCATCCTCCTGTGTGGTCAGCTTCCACAAGGACAATTGGACCAAAGGCTCTCTGACATTATAAAGCTAAAGCAAGATGTTGTCTGGCATGAGGGCAAATCTGTTACCTAGCAAGCTGACATCATAAAGCTAAAGCAAGATGTTGTCTGAAGTGAGGGCCACTCTGTTGCCTAGCAAGCAGCCGGATACATTTATCTTGGTAATGAAATGAGTAGCAGGGTAGACAGGATGCTCAAATGAGAACTAACCTTGCAAGATTAAAGAAATTAGGGTAATTTTTTGAGACGTAAAAATTTGTAGGAAGGTAAGTTTGAGCATTGGAGTCTCAACTTCACTATTGCTGAACTGGTAGGAATTGCCTAGAATGATAATGGTGAACATGCTATTCATAGCTTATATAATTCCAATTAACTGTAGCATAACCCTTCCTCGCTCAACTAATCAGCTGGCTTAATTGCTACTGGTGTACCATATCCTTAAGCAAATAAATTGAGATGGGTACGCTGCCACTTGGCTTGCAAAAAGATCTCTATCTATAACCTAATGTACATGCTACAGTTGTTTAGAGAGTGATCCCAAATGAGGCATGGGATTCAGAGCAGTATGGGAGGTTAAAAACTCAAATTTAGATTTGATTTTCTAACGTGCTGTAGATTTTCACAATTATACAGACTCCAGAGATTTAATCTGTTTCCCCTTTATAAAAATTACGATTTTTTGTACTTCTTATAGTAAATGTGCTAACAGTGGACTTTTCCATCTGCAGATTATACTGAATGACCAGCAGTGGCAGTGTTTCACAACAGAATGTCTCTGCATTGCCGAGACTGAAGAAAAGAAAAAAAGGCAGTCTTCCGGCATACCGCATCTTTTGACCAATTTAAACGGTAAGTAAATCTCACAATCATTCTTTCATTCAGTAAAAAGACTTTCACAGCATCTGAATGTCCTCAGAACCTTCCAGTGGGGGCCTGTGCATGTAAATAATTTCTGTTAAGATGGAAGTAATATGGATCACAATGTGTTGGTCAAGATAGTTAATAAAAGACTGACTGCTTCTAAGGCTACCAAAGCCTGATTTAGATCCCGGTGCTGGCAATATTCCAGTCAAGGAAATTGCTGCCTTTGCGGCTGAACTGCACTATCTCAATTTACAATGATAGTGTTACATTCTCACGGAAGGAAGCTCATTTAACGTCATCCCCTGCACTCTGTATGTTGGACTCTGATACTTAAGATGGATTGTTGGTAAGGATAATCAGTTTTTGTATGTCCATCCCACTTTCAAAAAGGCCCCAGTGCTTTGAGTGGTTGAGTCCTTTACCATTCCCCCTCCTGCTTGCCTTGCAGTCATGAATACAGATAGTAACTCTGACATCTCATCCTCCTGTGTGGTCAGCTTCCACAAGGACAATTGGACCAAAGGCTCTCTGACATCCTAAAGCTAAAGCAAGATGTTGTCTGAAGTGAGGGCAAATCTGTTGCCTAGCAAGCAGCAGGATACGTTTATCTTGGTAATTAAATGAGTAGCAGGGTAGACAGGATGCCCAAATGAGAACTAACCTTGTAAGATGAAAGAAATTAGGGCAGTTTTGTGAGACTTATAAATTTGTAGGAAGGTAAGTTTGAGCATTAGAGTCTCAACCTCACTATTGCTGAACTGGTAGGAATTGCCTAAAATTATAATGGTGAACATGCTATTCATAGCTTATATAATTCCAATTAACTGTAGCATAACCCTTCCTCGCTCAACTAATCAGCTGGCTTAATTGCTACTGGTGTACTATATCCTTAAGCAAATAAATTGAGATGGGTACGCTGCCACTTGGCTTGCAAAAAGATCTCTTTATCTATAACCTAATGTACATGCTACAGTTGTTTAGAGAGTGATCCCAAATGAGGCATGGGATTCAGAGAAGTATGGGAGGTTAAAAACACAAATTAAGATTTGATTTTCTAACATGCTGTTGATTTTCACAATTATGCAGACTCCAGAGAATTAATCTGTTTACCCTTTATAAAAATTAAAAAATTTTGTACTTCTTATAGTAAATGTGCTAACAGTGGACTTTTCCATCTGCAGATTATACTGAATGACCAGCAGTGGCAGTGTTTCACAACAGAATGTCTCTGCATTGCCGAGACTGAAGAAAAGAAAAAAAGGCAGTCTTCCGGCATACCGCATCTTTTGACCAATTTAAACGGTAAGTAAATCTCACAATCATTCTTTCATTCAGTAAAAAGACTTTCACAGCATCTGAATGTCCTCAGAACCTTCCAGTGGGGGCCTGTGCATGTAAATAATTTCTGTTAAGATGGAAGTAATATGGATCACAATGTGTTGGTCAAGATAGTTAATAAAAGACTGACTGCTTCTAAGGCTACCAAAGCCTGATTTAGATCCCGGTGCTGGCAATATTCCAGTCAAGGAAATTGCTGCCTTTGCGGCTGAACTGCACTATCTCAATTTACAATGATAGTGTTACATTCTCACGGAAGGAAGCTCATTTAACGTCATCCCCTGCACTCTGTATGTTGGACTCTGATACTTAAGATGGATTGTTGGTAAGGATAATCAGTTTTTGTATGTCCATCCCACTTTCAAAAAGGCCCCAGTGCTTTGAGTGGTTGAGTCCTTTACCATTCCCCCTCCTGCTTGCCTTGCAGTCATGAATACAGATAGTAACTCTGACATCTCATCCTCCTGTGTGGTCAGCTTCCACAAGGACAATTGGACCAAAGGCTCTCTGACATTATAAAGCTAAAGCAAGATGTTGTCTGGCATGAGGGCAAATCTGTTGCCTAGCAAGCTGACATCCTAAAGCTAAAGCAAGATGTTGTCTGAAGTGAGGCCCACTCTGTTGCCTAGCAAGCAGCAGGATACGTTTATCTTGGTAATGAAATGAGTAGCAGGGTAGACAGGATGCCCAAATGAGAACTAACCTTGTAAGATGAAAGAAATTAGGGCAGTTTTGTGAGACTTATAAATTTGTAGGAAGGTAAGTTTGAGCATTAGAGTCTCAACTTCACTATTGCTGAACTGGTAGGAATTGCCTAAAATTATAATGGTGAACATGCTATTCATAGCTTATATAATTCCAATTAACTGTAGCATAACCCTTCCTCGCTCAACTAATCAGCTGGCTTAATTGCTACTGGTGTACCATATCCTTAAGCAAATAAATTGAGATGGGTACGCTGCCACTTGGCTTGCAAAAAGATCTCTTTATCTATAACCTAATGTACATGCTACAGTTGTTTAGAGAGTGATCCCAAATGAGGCATGGGTTTCAGAGAAGTATGGGAGGTTAAAAACACAAATTAAGATTTGATTTTCTAACGTGCTGTTGATTTTCACAATTATACAGACTCCAGAGAATTAATCTGTTTACCCTTTATAAAAATTAAGATTTTTTGTACTTCTTATAGTAAATGTGCTAACAGTGGACTTTTCCATCTGCAGATTATACTGAATGACCAGCAGTGGCAGTGTTTCACAACAGAATGTCTCTGCATTGCCGAGACTGAAGGAAAGAAAAAAAGGCAGTCTTCCGGCATACAGCATCTTTTGACCAATTTAAACGGTAAGTAAATCTCACAATCATTCTTTCATTCAGTAAAAAGACTTTCACAGCATCTGAATGTCCTCAGTACCTTCCAGTGGGGGCCTGTGCATGTAAATAATTTCTGTTAAGATGGAAGTAATATGGATCACAATGTGTTGGTCAAGATAGTTAATAAAAGACTGACTGCTTCTAAGGCTACTAAAGCCTGATTTAGATCCCGGTGCTGGCAATGTTCCAGTCAAGGAAATTGCTGCCTTTGCGGCTGAACTGCACTATCTCAATTTACAATGATAGTGTTACATTCTCACGGAAGGAAGCTCATTTAACGTCATCCCCTGCACTCTGTATGTTGAACTCTGATACTTAAGATGGATTGTTGGTAAGGATAATCAGTTTTTGTATCTCCATCCCACTTTCAAAAAGGCCCCAGTGCTTTGAGTGGTTCAGAGTCCTTTACCATTCCCCCTCCTGCTTGCCTTGCAGTCATGAATACAGATAGTAACTTACTGCATAACTTCTGACATCTCATCCTCCTGTGTGGTCAGCTTCCACAAGGACAATTGGACCAAAGGCTCTCTGACATTATAAAGCTAAAGCAAGATGTTGTCTGGCATGAGGGCAAATCTGTTGCCTAGCAAGCTGACATCCTAAAGCTAAAGCAATATGTTGTCTGAAGTGAGGCCCACTCTGTTGCCTAGCAAGCAGCAGGATACGTTTATCTTGGTAATGAAATGAGTAGCAGGGTAGACAGGATGCCCAAATGAGAACTAACCTTGTAAGATTAAAGAAATTAGGGTAATTTTTTGAGACTCATAAATTTGTAGGAAGGTAAGTTTGAGCATTAGAGTCTCAACTTCACTATTGCTGAACTGGTAGGAATTACTTGATAATGGTGAACATGCTATTCATAGCTTATATAATTCCAATTAACTGTAGCATAACCCTTCCTCGCTCAACTAATCAGCTGGCTTAATTGCTACTGGTGTACCATATCCTTAAGCAAATAAATTGAGACGTTTAGGCTGCCAATTGGCTTGTAAAAAGATCTCTATCTATAACCTAATGTACATGCTACAGTTATTTAGAGAGTGATCCCAAATGAGGCATGGGATTCAGAGAAGTATGGGAGGTTAAAAACACAAATTAAGATTTGATTTTCTAACGTGCTGTTGATTTTCACAATTATACAGACTCCAGAGAATTAATCTGTTTACCCTTTATAAAAATTACGATTTTTTTGTACTTCTTATAGTAAATGTGCTAACAGTCGACTTTTCCATCTGCAGATTATACTGAATAACCAGCAGTGGCAGTGTTTCACAACAGAATGTCTCTGCATTGCCAAGACTGAAGAAAAGAAAAAAAAGGCAGTCTTCTGGCATACAGCATCTTTTGACCAATTTAAACGGTAAGTAAATCTCACAATCATTCTTTTATTCATTAAAAAGACTTTCACAGCATCTGATTGTCCTCAGTACCTTCCAGTGGGGGCCTGTGCATGTATATAATTTCTGTAAAGATGGAAGTAATATGGATCACATTGTGTTGGTCAAGATAGTTAATAAAAGACTGACTGCTTCTAAGGCTACTAAAGCCTGATTTAGATCCTGGTGCTGGCAATGTTCCAGTCAAGGAAATTGCTGCCTTTGCGGCTGAAATGCACTATCTCAATTTACAACGATAGTGTTACATTCTCACGGAAGGAAGCTCATTTAACGTCTTCCCCTGCACTCTGTATGTTGGACTCTGATACTTAAGATGGATTGTTGGTAAGGATAATCAGTTTTTGTATCTTCATCCCACTTTCAAAATGGCCCCAGTGCTTTGAGTGGTTCAGAGTCCTTTACCATTCTCCCTCCTGCTTGCCTTGCAGTCATGAATACAGATAGTAACTTAGTGCATAATGTCTGACATCTCATCCTCCTGTGTGGTCAGCTTCCACAAGGACAATTGGACCAAAGGCTGTCTGACATTATAAAGCTAAAGCAAGATGAAATCTGGCATGAGGGCAAATCTGTTGCCTAGCAAGCTGACATCCTAAAGCTAAAGCAAGATGTTGTCTGAAGTAAGGGCCACTCTGTTGCCTAGCAAGCAGCAGGATACGTTTATCTTGGTAATGAAATGAGTAGCAGGGTAGACAGGATGCCCGAATGAGAATTAACCTTGTAAGATAAAAGAAATTAGGGCAGTTTTTTTAGACTTATAAATTTGTAGGAAGGTAAGTTTGAGCATTAGAGTCTCAACTTCACTATTGCTGAACTGGTAGGAATTGCCTAAAATGATAATGGTGAACATGCTATTCATAGCTTATATAATTCCAATTAACTGTAGCATAACCTTGCCTTTCTCGGTCGCAATCACGTGACCTGACCTGACCCACCTCACCCGCCATCTTGAGGAGGTAAGGGCTGCGCTCTAGTCCACCAGCCCTCCCGGCCTCCCCGCCCCCCGGATGCATAAAACAGGAAGCTCATCCCGTCCGCGCAGCGGGCGGGCGCAGCGGGCGCGCCGGCGGCGCGCCAGAGGCAAGCCCGTTTGCGCCCGTCCGCGCCGGGACTGGGACCAGGGCCACAACCCCTGCCCAACAATTGTCAGGAGACTATAGGAAGTATTCCAGCCAAAGCTTACTTGCACTTCGGCCACCTATCAGGGCCAATTGCCTAAACATCAAACCCTCAGAGATCCACAAGGATCCTGCCACCTCCTGCCCCCACTGTAACAGTACTATTCCACTAATACTCCCTAATATTAATATCACTACTACAAAACAGAATGTGGGAGCCGCTATATCCATAGCCCTTATAAATGCGCGCTCACTCGGAAAGCACAGGCAGGTAATCTTTGATCTTATAACTGACTTTAAATTAGATGTACTGTTTATCACCGAAACCTGGACTGACGATACTTCACAGCAAGACCTAGTCATCGCAGTTCCAGAGGGATATAAAGCTTACTGTCAGGATAGGCCCAAACAAAGAGGGGGTGGGCTGGCCATAATTGCCAGAGATTCGTACCCCGTCAGAACGACCCCCATTCCATCAACCTCCTGCGAGGCCATGCAATTTGCCATCAACGCTTCCCCTTTGTTTAATTTCAAGGGAATACTAATATATCGCCCTCCAGGATCCAAGACGGCCTTCTTATCCAGCATTAACACCATGATGGAATCCGTAGCCACGGAAAGTGCCTTTACGGTACTAGGCGACCTAAATTTCCACTTAGATCTAGGTCACCTTACTGACTCTGCCGCCCTCATCTCTGATCTAGAAACCCTAAGGCTAGAACAACTTGTCACGTCCCCCACCCACCAAGCGGGGCATATCTTGGACCCCATCTTTTCTAACCTAGAAGGCCTGCAAATTACTAACATCTTGCCTATGCCTTGGACAGACCACTTTGGAACTTTTGCTAACATAGCTATTAATAATCATTGCAGTACCAAACCACGTCCCATGCCCAAACAATCTTTGAAAGACTGGAAAAACATAAACCACGACGATCTGAGACTAATACTGGAACAAACCCGTCCTACGTTTGCCTCAGATCCCAACCTAGCTCTCCAGCAATTTTACGACTGGTTGGGCCAGGCTACAAACCAATCAGACCCTTCCAAAGAACATTCCAGAAACAGATCCAAACCTACTGCCCCCTGGTACAATGAAAAACTAAGGGCACAAAAACAGACTAATCGTAGCAAGGAAAGAATATGGAGAAAAGACTATGACACAGCCAGTAAAGTAGCTTACAAGGAAGCCCTGGCACTTTACAAGGCCATGATAGCGAAAGCAAAAAAAGAATACTATAGTGATCAAATTGAGAAAGCCAAGAATTCTAGCAAACAACTATTTCAAATCACTAAAGCACTATCAGGTAATTCCCCCGACCTCACTCCCCCTCCGTCGCAATTTTTATGTGATTCTCTCGCCTCCTTTTTTTTCACCAAAGTAGACGATATCTACCAGGCTTTTTCCACCAAATCACCTCTAAGTACAATCACACCTACTACCTCTTTCCCAGCCAATATGTTCCTCAGCTTCCAACCGGTCACCCCTGACCAAATAAAAACCACACTGTCCACTATTAAATCAGGATCACCTCTGGACCCTTGCCCTCTTTCCGTACTTCAACCGGTAATGGACTCTATCATACCGGTACTCACTCAGGTTTGCAATTCAATTCTCCTATCAGGTAACTACCCAGACCCCCTCAAAAACACTTTATTAAAACCCTTGTTAAAAAAACCCTCCCTGGATAAAAGTGAGCTAAAAAACTATCGCCCCATTGCTAGCCTCCCCTTCATGGCGAAGGTGATTGAAAAAATCATGAATACCCAGATTTCCGAATTTATCGAAAAACATCAGCTTCTTGACAACACGCAGTTTGGTTTCAGGAAACATGGGACAGAGACAGCCCTGATTAAGGCCGCCGATGACATCAGGGTAATCAGGGACCAAGGAGGCACTGCCATCCTGTTTCTGCTGGATTTATCGGCGGCCTTCGACACGGTCGACCACAACATCTTGGTCGACCGTGTCCAGGGATTTGGCATCTGCCACACTGCCAAAGACTTAATTGCATCCTTCCTTGCCAAAAGAACGCAGGCTGTCATCTTAGGACCCTTTCAATCGGCCCAACTCTCTGCTCCATGTGGAGTACCTCAAGGCTCATCCCTGAGTCCGACACTTTTTAACATCTACGTGTCGGACCTTGCTAAGACCATCAAAGCACATGGGATGAGCCTAACCTCTTACGCCGACGACACCCAACTAGTGTTGGCAATCAAAGGGGATGGAGAGCAAGTAGCCGAAAAATTTAAGAAAGGGCTCCTAGATATAGGAGAATGGATGGCTACCAACTGCCTAAAGCTAAATTCGGAAAAAACCGAGGTACTCATCTTTGGACCACTCCTACCAGCCTGGCCAGCAAGTTGGTGGCCAGAGACCTTCGGTACCCCTCCCACTCCTACCGCCAAGGTCAGGAACCTTGGAGTCCTCTTCGATGACGGTCTAATATTCATGGACCATGCCAAAAAAACGGTGTCCACGGCACACTTGAAATTAAAAATGATCAGGAAAATACGCCCTTTCCTTCCTGACTCTGCCATTAAGACACTTGTCACTTCCCTTGTCCTCTCATCCTTGGACTATTGTAATGGGCTATTCCTTAATGCTCAAACTAGAGTAATTACCAAACTCCAAACGGTACAAAACGCGGCAGCACGTCTGCTCTCCGGCAAGACAAAATTTGAATCCATTTCTAAAAACATAAAGGATTTTCATTGGCTCACTGTACAAAAAAGAATTCACTTCAAATCCCTCTGCATTGTGTTCAAAGCAGTTAACAATCAAGGACCACATTTCCTAAAAGATCAATTACAACACTATAAACCCACCAGAGCTTTACAATCAGCTACTCTCAATCAATTGGTCATCCCCCACACTAAAACGGTCACCTGGGGTGACCGACGCTTTCTAGTGGCGGCCCCCAAACTCTGGAACACCTTGCCTCTTAACATCAGGCAAAGTGCCACACTCCTTCAGTTCCGTAAACTCCTGAAAACTTGGCTGTTCACTCAATGATCTTCTTCATCCTTCCCAGTCCGTCTTAATTAACTGGTTTATAAACTCACAGTTCATATTCAAATAAATGGTTTATTAGCGCCAAGACGCCCATGGGTATATGCAGCGCTCTATAAATATTAAAAATAAATAAATAAATAACCCTTCCTCGCTCAACTAATCAGCTGGCTTAATTGCTACTGGTGTACCATATCCTTAAGCAAATAAATGGAGATGGGTACGCTGCCACTTGGCTTGCAAAAAGATCTCTTTATCTATAACCTAATGTACATGCTACAGTTGTTTAGAGAGTGATCCCAAATGAGGCATGGGATTCAGAGAAGTATGGGAGGTTAAAAACACAAATTAAGATTTGATTTTCTAACGTGCTGTTGATTTTCACAATTATACAGACTCCAGAGAATTAATCTGTTTACCCTTTATAAAAATTACGATTTTTTTGTTCTTCTTATAGTAAATGTGCTAACAGTGGACTTTTCCATCTGCAGATTATACTGAATGACCAGCAGTGGCAGTGTTTCACAACAGAATGTCTCTGCATTGCCGAGACTGAAGAAAAGAAAAAAAGGCAGTCTTCCGGCATACAGCATCTTTTGACCAATTTAAACGGTTAGTAAATCTCACAATCATTCTTTCATTCAGTAAAAAGACTTTCACAGCATCTGAATGTCCTCAGTACCTTCCAGTGGGGGCTTGTGCATGTAAATAATTTCTGTTAAGATGGAAGTAATATGGGTCACAATGTGTTGGTCAAGATAGTTAATAAAAGACTGACTGCTTCTAAGGCTACTAAAGCCTGATTTAGAACCCGGTGCTGGCAATGTTCCAGTCAAGGAAATTGCTGCCTTTGCGGCTGAAATGCACTATCTCAATTTACAACGATAGTGTTACATTCTCACAGGAGGAAGCTCATTTAACGTCATCCCCTGCACTCTGTATGTTGGACTCTGATACTTAAGATGGATTGTTGGTAAGGATAATCAGTTTTTGTATCTCCATCCCACTTTCAAAAAGGCCCCAGTGCTTTGAGTTGTTCAGAGTCCTTTACCATTCCCCCTCCTGCTTGCCTTGCAGTCATGAATACAGATAGTAACTTACTGCATAACTTCTGACATCTCATCCTCCTGTGTGGTCAGCTTCCACAAGGACAATTGGACCCAAGGCTCTCTGACATTATAAAGCTAAAGCAAGATGTTGTCTGGCATGAGGGCAAATCTGTTGCCTAGCAAGCTGACATCCTAAAGCTAAAGCAAGATGTTGTCTGAAGTGAGGCCCACTCTGTTGCCTAGCAAGCAGCAGGATATGTTTATCTTGGTAATGAAATGAGTAGCAGGGTAGACAGGATGCCCAAATGAGAACTAACCTTGTAAGAATAAACAAATTAGGGCAGTTTTGTGAGACCTATAAATTTGTAGGAAGGTAAGTTTGAGCATTAGAGTCTCAACTTCACTATTGCTGAACTGGTAGGAATTACTTGATAATGGTGAACATGCTATTCATAGCTTATATAATTCCAATTAACTGTAGCATAACCCTTCCTCGCTCAACTAATCAGCTGGCTTAATTGCTACTGGTGTACCATATCCTTAAGCAAATAAATTGAGATGGGTACGCTGCCACTTGGCTTGCAAAAAGATCTCTTTATCTATTACCTAATGTACATGCTACAGTTGTTTAGAGAGTGATCCCAAATGAGGCATGGGTTTCAGAGAAGTATGGGAGGTTAAAAACACAAATTAAGATTTGATTTTCTAACGTGCTGTTGATTTTCACAATTATACAGACTCCAGAGAATTAATCTGTTTACCCTTTATAAGAATTGAGATTTTTTGTACTTCTTATAGTAAATGTGCTAACAGTGGACTTTTCCATCTGCAGATTATACTGAATGACCAGCAGTGGCAGTGGTTCACAACTGAATGTCTCTGCATTGCCGAGACTGAAGGAAAGAAAAAAAGGCAGTCTTCCGGCATACAGCATCTTTTGACCAATTTAAACGGTAAGTAAATCTCACAATCATTCTTTTATTCAGTAAAAATACTTTCACAGCATCTGAATGTCCTCAGTACCTTCCAGTGGGGGCCTGTACATGTAAATAATTTCTGTTAAGATGGAAGTAATATGGATCACAATGTGTTGGTCAAGATAGTTAATAAAAGACTGACTGCTTCTAAGGCTACCAAAGCCTGATTTAGATCCCGGTGCTAGCAATGTTCCAGTCAAGGAAATTGCTGCCTTTGCGGCTGAAATGCACTATCTCAATTTACAACGATAGTGTTGCATTCTCACGGAAGGAAGCTCATTTAACGTCATCCCCTGCACTCTGTATGTTGGACTCTGATACTTAAGATGGATTGTTGGTAAGGATAATCAGTTTTTGTATCTCCATCCCACTTTCAAAAAGGCCCCAGTGCTTTGAGTTGTTCAGAGTCCTTTACCATTCCCCCTCCTGCTTGCCGTGCAGTCATGAATACAGATAGTAACTTACTGCATAACTTCTGACATCTCATCCTCCTGTGTGGTCAGCTTCCACAAGGACAATTGGACCCAAGGTGTTGAGGAGTCCAGCGAGACTCTTCTGACGTTTCCTTTCGAGCTGCAAGCTCCCAACTCCCTCAAGGATCAACCAACCAGTCAGGACCTTGACACTGACTGGATTGACTTCTCCCCCAGGGAAAGGGGAAGTGGACAGAGAGACTCACAACAAATTATACAAGATTATATCTACGGTTGTCTCTCTCTCTTGAAAGTGCTCCGGGCCGTGGACCTTCAGTTAGAAAAGTTCTGCGCTGACTTCACGCAACACTGTGATGCAATATTAACAGCAATTACTCAGCTGACGACTTTAAGGCTAGCTACTCAAATTAACTATACATAGTGCTTACTGACCATTAATCCGTCTGACCCTTGTTCGCACTTAGAGTAGTTTAGCTCTGGTTCTGAGTCTTGACACCTTCAAATAAGCATAGCATGTCAGAATAGCTTAACACTTTAAATTAGGAGACAGGCTAATTAAATTAGTTGGGTTAGTTTTAACTGAATTCAGAAACTTCATGCAGGCCCATACCTGAGTCTTTAAATAAATCTTCTGTTTGGTGGTTCTGCAGTAGGGAGACAGGAAATAACAGCCTATCTAAATTCTCAAAACTATCTAAGGTTGTTATTCCTGACAACACTTATAAATGTGTAAACCTTCCTTCTAAAACAAGTTTTTAAATAAACTTATCACCAAAAAGTTCAGTTAGATTCAGATTGTCTATTTTACACGCTGCCTTTATCAAGGCTTGTTTATGTCTACAATCCGCTTAATGAGCTCATAAGTCAGTTCTATGTTTTGCACAGTTCATTTGCAGACATTGTCTCTTCAAAGTCTTGTTAAGTAACACTCCGTGAATCAGGCGCTAAAGATAATAGTCCCAGCTCGCTTTTCTGAGTGACTTGCCTTTGTAAAGGCTTGTTCTTTTGATCTGCTCTCCACGACGCGCTAATCCCTTTTAGCGTCTAGAGCGTCTTTCTGTAATTAACCTAGCCACTTCCACATTGGGCTGAATTGTTCGTGGCTATTGAAAGAAAATAAATAAACTCCTTACTTTCCTTTTCACGAGTTGCAGCGATGTGCTGACAGGAGACTCGAACTGCCAGCCGGCAGAGGAGAGCGGGTAAACAAACCTCCCGGCTGTCTCGGAGAATCCAGTCACGTCGTCTTCTAAACATTCATCAGCGACGATGACAGCCAGGGCTTCCGGGACCTCACAGAACAGGTTTTTTCAGGGAAGGAATTACGGGGCAAGAAGAACCAAGGGGCGAACAGGAATTTACATGACCTGAGGAATTCCTACGCGGGGGCAGAAGCTCTCGCCTGGAACAACGAGAGACAAAGCGTTTGGCAGTTGGCAGAAGCATGTATTTATAGCTTCAGCCACGAGACCCAGCGCGAGTCTCACACATCATACTCCTAGCGCGAGGGCTGACACGAGCCTGTCTCAATTGAGCGCACAATCTGGGAATTGCTCAAAACTTAGTTTAAAAAACAAACAAGCATTGCCAAAGGCAATTATTGAAATTAAAATTACCAAAAGGATTCTAACAAAAGTTTTACATTTTAACTAATAAACTAAATGTACCCTTTTTATTCACAAGGAGTACACTGAGCCTAAACTGGGTCTGAATCTAATTAAGACGACCGGTAACACCCCTAACAGTTCCTCCCCCCAAAGGTCGTCTTACAGGTCTAGGTTTATCAGGATGCAGAGCATGAAAAGATCTAACAAGTCTAGGAGCATGAACATTTTTTTCAGGTTCCCAAGATCGCTCAGAAGGATCATAACCCTTCCAGTCAACCAAATAAAACAAGGCACCCCGAATCCTTTTGGAATCGAGAATGGATTTAACCTCGTACTCAACATGGTCACCGACAATTACTGGCGGTGGTGGATTATCAGCACGAGTAGAAGGTTCAAAAGGTTTCAACAGAGAAACATGAAAAACAGGGTGAATGGCATATTCCTCAGGTAAAACTAATTTCACAGATACAGTGTTCAAAACTTTCTTAATTTCAAAAGGCCCAATATATCTAGGCTTCAACTTCCTGGGACCCTCCAACTGAATGTTTCTAGTGGATAACCATACCAACTGACCTTCCTTATACAAAGGAGCAGCTTTACGATGAGAATCAGCAGTCTTTTTCATGGATAGCTTACTCTTGACCCATTGTTTCCTAGCCTTATCTTGGATATCCAACAGATGAGTCAACCTATCAGTAACTGCTGGCATAGACAATTGTTCATCAGGTAAGAGTATAGGAATAGATCTTGGATGTTGACCAGTGAGAAAATAAAAAGGAGAACAACCCAAAGCTGAATGAGTCATGTTATTATAAGAAAATTCAGCCCATGGTAACACTTCATCCCAAGGGTAAGAGGAGGTAGTTAACAAACATCTTAAACCCTGTTCAACATGCTGATTCAATCTCTCTGTCTGACCATCCGTCTGTGGGTGAAAGGAAGAAGACAGAGCCAACTCGATTCCCAACATTTTACTGAGTTGTGACCAGAATTTAGAAATGAACTGAGGACCCCTATCCGAAATAATTTTTGAGGGCAGACCATGAAGTTTCACAATATTAGATAAAAATACAGTACTGAGTTCAGTTGCAGAGGGAATCTTGTGTAACGGGATAAAATGTCCCATTTTAGATAACAGATCCACCACCACAAGAACTGTAGTAAAACCATTAGACTTAGGGAGATCAGTAATAAAATCTAAACTGATTGTATGCCAGGGATGAGGGGGAATAGTCATAGGACGAAGTAAACCCATTGGAACTTCATGTAAAGCCTTTTGACGTGAACAAACTGGACAGGCTTTCACAAATTGTTGAATCATAGAAATCATTTTTTCCCACCAAAAATGACGTTGACATAAATCCAGGGTTTTGTTAATACCTGGATGTGCAGCAATTGCCAACTCATGATTCCATCGCATGACCTTATTCTGTAAATCTCTTGTGGGGATAAACAATTTGTCATTGTGATAAAAAAAACCATCTCTAACGGAATTACCTTTCTTTAATAACCATTCGTGAACATCAAAGTTCTTTAATTCCTTTTTAACGGAATCCAAGAAACTTTCTGAATGGATTTCAGCAGCAATTTTTTCTAAAGGCAAAATGCTGGGAGGATCCTTCATAGAATTTAAATCTTTTTCACAAACTAAACGTGAAAGTGTATCAGATAACAGCTGCTTCTTCCCAGGTCGATACATAATCAAAAAATCAAATTCACTAAAGAATTGTAACCACCTCATTTGTCTAGGAGTAAAGGCCTTAACAGTGGAATAAAACTGTAAATTTTTATGGTCAGAATAAACAGTAATAGTGTGTTTAGCCCCCAAAAGATGATGCCTCCATTCTTGAAAAACATCTTTAATGGCTAACAATTCTCGTTCTGCAATTGTATAATTCTGCTCAGCCAAAAGTAATTTCCTAGAGAAAAAGGCGATTGGATGAAGGTGACCAGTATTTGTATCCTTTTGAAGCAACACACCACCAATAGCAGTCTGTGAAGCATCTGCTTCCACAAAGAAAGGCCTGTCAGGATCAGGATGAACCAAAATAGGAGCAGAGGTAAAAGCCTTCTTCAATAAAGAAAAAGCTAGGTCGGCTTCCTCAGTCCAAGAAAAGACTTTCCCTTTTTTCAATAACTGGGTAATAGGAGTAACAATTTCTGAAAACTTAGAAATGAATCGCCTATAAAAATTAGCAAATCCCAGAATTCTTTGTGTGTCTTTAATTGAAGCAGGAATTGGCCAAGTTAAAATTGCTTCAACTTTCTTTGGATCCATATGAATTCCCTCAGGTGATAAACAATAGCCAAGAAATTCCACTTGAGAAGCATTGAAAACGCATTTTTCCAATTTAGCATAAAGAGAATTATCTCTTAATTTCTGTAATACTAACTGAACATGTTGTATATGCTCTTCCATATTTTTAGAATAAATTAGGATGTCGTCAATATAAACAATACAACAGACATCCAATAGATCATGCAAGACCTCATTAATAAAGTATTGAAAGGCCGCTGGAGCGTTGCAAAGACCAAAAGGCATAACCGTATACTCAAAAAGACCAAATTTCGTACGAAAAGCGGTCTTCCACTCGTCGCCTTCTTTGACTCTAATTAGATGATATGCACCTCTAAGATCCAGTTTGGTATAAACACTAGAACCTTTAATTTGATTAAGAAGCACTGGAATCAAGGGCAACGGATACCTATTCTTAATGGTTGCTTTATTAACCGCTCTATAATCAATACAAGCCCTCAAATCCCCAGACTTCTTCGCAACGAAGAAAAGAGGAGACGAAACAGGAGAAGTAGAATGTCGAATAAAACCTAATTCCAAAAGCTCATCCAAGTAGTTCCTTAAATAAACATTTTCAGGTTCAGTTAAGGCGTAAATTCTACTACATGGTAGAATAGCACCCGGAACTAAATCAATCCTGCAATCAAAAATTCTGTGTGGAGGTAATTTGGTTGCTTCAACAGGATCAAAAACCTTAGAAAAACTCCTATACTCTACGGGGAGTTTACTATCTTCAGTAGTAAGAGCAGCACAAAAAAGGGGCATCACAGGATCTTGGGTTTCATGATAACAATGTAACTTACAAAAGGAAGACTCCAAGGTAACAGTCCTCTTAATCCAATCAATCTTGGGATTGTGTAATTCCAACCAAGGAATGCCTAAGATGACACCAAAACTTGGTGCATCAATAAGATCAAAAACCACTTTCTCAGTATGACCATTATCCGCTACCAAAGTCAACGGTTCAGTGTTAAATTGAATCATACCAGAAGACAAAACTGAACCATCAACAGCTCTCACAGACTCAGGTTCCTCCTTAGTAACAAATTTCAGATTCAATTTATGGGCAAATCCAATATCGAAAAAATTCCCAGTAGCCCCAGAATCCAAAAGTACAGGAATACTATGTCTTTGAAGAGTAGTTAAGATAAAAACCATCCGAATAGTAAAATGTTTGGGAATATGTGTAGTTACATTGGTGACAAATTTGGAGATCTTTGAAGAAATATTACTCGAGGAAACGATCTCTGCTTCCCTCGAGAATTTTAGTTTTCCGACGGCTTAATAGGAAGGGTTTCAATAGCTAGAACTTTCTTTTTAGCAGGTTTTACAGAACAATCCTTGGCAAAATGCCCAGGTTTGCCACAATACAAACATAAATTGCCCTTACGTCTCCTTTCTTTCTCTTCAGGAGTTAAAGGCCCTTTGAACCCACTCGGTACAACAGGTTCAACAAAAACATTCTTAACTTCAGACTCTTTTTTCTCAACTTTAACTAGAGGACTTTTAAAATCACTCCTTGTTTTTTCATTTCTACGTTCACCTAATCTGTGATCAAGCCTAACCACTAGATCCTGAAATTCCTTAAACCCATCAGGCAAATTCACTATGTGTGCAAGAGAATCCTTTAAATCATCTTTTAGACCTCTATAAAATAAAGAAATTCTCTTTTCTTCAGGCCAATGAGTTTCGGACAGAAGTCTATTAAAGGTAGTCATATAAGAGATAAGATCCTTGGTCCCTTGACGAAGACTCAATAACTCGTTATCAGAAGACTGAATTAAAGTGTGTTTGGCGAATAAATTGGACATAGCCAATTTAAAATTCTGCAAATTATGAAGCAAAGGGTCATTATTATCTACTAAAGGCATGGCCCAATTTGCAGCCACCCCTCCCAGATAAGAAATAGTAAATGCAACCTTAGCAGAATCAGAAGAAAAAATTTGAGGTTTACACATGAAATGCAATTGGCACTGACTAAAAAAGGTTGCAAATCTGCTATTATCTCCAGTAAACCTTTCAGGGTTTGCCAAAGGGACAGGTGTAGGAGTAACTACAGTAACTTGAACTGGTTGTTTTTCAGACCGATCTTCTGAGGTATGAGGCTGAACCACGTCAGCTCCAAATCTAGCTGGCGCTAAAACCGGTTTCCTCTCCTTAGAGGAATCCCTCCAAATCGAGAAACCTGCCCTAGTCTCATCTAGCTCCTGACGAAGCGATTGATTCTCCAAACGTAAATTTTCCATTTCCACTGTCAACTTCTGGACTAACTGTGACAACTGAGAAGCATCCATGAGGGTGAGTTTACAGACTCGAAAGGAAACGATTTTTTAAAAAGAGAAGATTGGCTTTGTCTACTGTTGAGGAGTCCAGCGAGACTCTTCTGACGTTTCCTTTCGAGCTGCAAGCTCCCAACTCCCTCAAGGATCAACCAACCAGTCAGGACCTTGACACTGACTGGATTGACTTCTCCCCCAGGGAAAGGGGAAGTGGACAGAGAGACTCA
This sequence comes from Lissotriton vulgaris, assembly GCF_964263255.1. NCBI lineage: Eukaryota > Metazoa > Chordata > Amphibia > Caudata > Salamandridae > Lissotriton > Lissotriton vulgaris. Next base: position 1,083,815,536 of record NC_141694.1, on the reverse strand, counting down.
CAACAAATTATACAAGATTATATCTACGGTTGTCTCTCTCTCTTGAAAGTGCTCCGGGCCGTGGACCTTCAGTTAGAAAAGTTCTGCGCTGACTTCACGCAACACTGTGATGCAATATTAACAGCAATTACTCAGCTGACGACTTTAAGGCTAGCTACTCAAATTAACTATACATAGTGCTTACTGACCATTAATCCGTCTGACCCTTGTTCGCACTTAGAGTAGTTTAGCTCTGGTTCTGAGTCTTGACACCTTCAAATAAGCATAGCATGTCAGAATAGCTTAACACTTTAAATTAGGAGACAGGCTAATTAAATTAGTTGGGTTAGTTTTAACTGAATTCAGAAACTTCATGCAGGCCCATACCTGAGTCTTTAAATAAATCTTCTGTTTGGTGGTTCTGCAGTAGGGAGACAGGAAATAACAGCCTATCTAAATTCTCAAAACTATCTAAGGTTGTTATTCCTGACAACACTTATAAATGTGTAAACCTTCCTTCTAAAACAAGTTTTTAAATAAACTTATCACCAAAAAGTTCAGTTAGATTCAGTTTGTCTATTTTACACGCTGCCTTTATCAAGGCTTGTTTATGTCTACAATCCGCTTAATGAGCTCATAAGTCAGTTCTATGTTTTGCACAGTTCATTTGCAGACATTGTCTCTTCAAAGTCTTGTTAAGTAACACTCCGTGAATCAGGCGCTAAAGATAATAGTCCCAGCTCGCTTTTCTGAGTGACTTGCCTTTGTAAAGGCTTGTTCTTTTGATCTGCTCTCCACGACGCGCTAATCCCTTTTAGCGTCTAGAGCGTCTTTCTGTAATTAACCTAGCCACTTCCACATTGGGCTGAATTGTTCGTGGCTATTGAAAGAAAATAAATAAACTCCTTACTTTCCTTTTCACGAGTTGCAGCGATGTGCTGACAGGAGACTCGAACTGCCAGCCGGCAGAGGAGAGCGGGTAAACAAACCTCCCGGCTGTCTCAAAGAATCCAGTCACGTCGTCTTCTAAACATTCATCAGCGACGATGACAGCCAGGGCTTCCGGGACCTCACAGAACAGGTTTTTTCAGGGAAGGAATTACGGGGCAAGAAGAACCAAGGGGCGAACAGGAATTTACATGACCTGAGGAATTCCTACGCGGGGGCAGAAGCTCTCGCCTGGAACAACGAGAGACAAAGCGTTTGGCAGTTGGCAGAAGCATGTATTTATAGCTTCAGCCACGAGACCCAGCGCGAGTCTCACACATCATACTCCTAGCGCGAGGGCTGACACGAGCCTGTCTCAATTGAGCGCACAATCTGGGAATTGCTCAAAACTTAGTTTAAAAAACAAACAAGCATTGCCAAAGGCAATTATTGAAATTAAAATTACCAAAAGGATTCTAACAAAAGTTTTACATTTTAACTAATAAACTAAATGTACCCTTTTTATTCACAAGGAGTACACTGAGCCTAAACTGGGTCTGAATCTAATTAAGACGACCGGTAACACCCCTAACACAAGGCTCTCTGACATTATAAAGCTAAAGCAAGATGTTGTCTGGCATGAGGGCAAATCTGTTGCCTAGCAAGCTGACATCCTAAAGCTAAAGCAAGATGTTGTCTGAAGTGAGGCCCACTCTGTTGCCTAGCAAGCAGCAGGATACGTTTATCTTGGTAATGAAATGAGTAGCAGGGTAGACAGGATGCCCAAATGAGAACTAACCTTGTAAGAATAAAGAAATTAGGGCAGTTTTGTGAGACTTATAAATTTGTGGGAAGGTAAGTTTGAGCATTAGAGTCTCAACTTCACTATTGCTGAACTGGTAGGAATTGCCTAAAATTATAATGGTGAACATGCTGTTCATAGCTTATATAATTCCAATTAACTGTAGCATAACCCTTCCTCGCTCAACTAATCAGCTGGCTTAATTGCTACTGGTGTACCATATCCTTAAGCAAATAAATTGAGATGGGTACGCTGCCACTTGGCTTGCAAAAAGATCTCTTTATCTATAACCTAATGTACATGCTACAGTTGTTTAGAGAGTGATCCCAAATGAGGTATGGGATTCAGAGAAGTATGGGAGGTTAAAAACACAAATTAAGATTTGATTTTCTAACGTGCTGTTGATTTTCACAATTATACAGACTCCAGAGAATTAATCTGTTTACCCTTTATAAAAATTAAGATTTTTTGTACTTCTTATAGTAAATGTGCTAACAGTGGACTTTTCCATCTGCAGATTATACTGAATGACCAGCAGTGGCAGTGTTTCACAACTGAATGTCTCTGCATTGCCGAGACTGAAGGAAAGAAAAAAAGGCAGTCTTCCGGCATACAGCATCTTTTGACCAATTTAAACGGTAAGTAAATCTCACAATCATTCTTTTATTCAGTAAAAATACTTTCACAGCATCTGAATGTCCTCAGTACCTTCCAGTGGGGGCCTGTACATGTAAATAATTTCTGTTAAGATGGAAGTAATTTGGATCACAATGTGTTGGTCAAGATAGTTAATAAAAGACTGACTGCTTCTAAGGCTACCAAAGCCTGATTTAGATCCCGGTGCTAGCAATGTTCCAGTCAAGGAAATTGCTGCCTTTGCGGCTGAAATGCACTATCTCAATTTACAACGATAGTGTTACATTCTCACGGAAGGAAGCTCATTTAACGTAATCCCCTGCACTCTGTATGTTGGACTCTGATACTTAAGATGGATTGTTGGTAAGGATAATCAGTTTTTGTATCTCCATCCCACTTTCAAAAAGGCCCCAGTGCTTTGAGTTGTTCAGAGTCCTTTACCATTCCCCCTCCTGCTTGCCGTGCAGTCATGAATACAGATAGTAACTTACTGCATAACTTCTGACATCTCATCCTCCTGTGTGGTCAGCTTCCACAAGGACAATTGGACCCAAGGCTCTCTGACATTATAAAGCTAAAGCAAGATGTTGTCTGGCATGAGGGCAAATCTGTTGCCTAGCAAGCTGACATCCTAAAGCTAAAGCAAGATGTTGTCTGAAGTGAGGCCCACTCTGTTGCCTAGCAAGCAGCAGGATACGTTTATCTTGGTAATGAAATGAGTAGCAGGGTAGACAGGATGCCCAAATGAGAACTAACCTTGTAAGAATAAAGAAATTAGGGCAGTTTTGTGAGACTTATAAATTTGTAGGAAGGTAAGTTTGAGCATTAGAGTCTCAACTTCACTATTGCTGAACTGGTAGGAATTGCCTAAAATTATAATGGTGAACATGCTATTCATAGCTTATATAATTCCAATTAACTGTAGCATAACCCTTCCTCGCTCAACTAATCAGCTGGCTTAATTGCTACTGGTGTACCATATCCTTAAGCAAATAAATTGAGATGGGTACGCTGCCACTTGGCTTGCAAAAAGATCTCTTTATCTATTACCTAATGTACATGCTACAGTTGTTTAGAGAGTGATCCCAAATGAGGCATGGGTTTCAGAGAAGTATGGGAGGTTAAAAACACAAATTAAGATTTGATTTTCTAACGTGCTGTTGATTTTCACAATTATACAGACTCCAGAGAATTAATCTGTTTACCCTTTATAAGAATTGAGATTTTTTGTACTTCTTATAGTAAATGTGCTAACAGTGGACTTTTCCATCTGCAGATTATACTGAATGACCAGCAGTGGCAGTGTTTCACAACTGAATGTCTCTGCATTGCCGAGACTGAAGGAAAGAAAAAAAGGCAGTCTTCCGGCATACAGCATCTTTTGACCAATTTAAACGGTAAGTAAATCTCACAATCATTCTTTTATTCAGTAAAAATACTTTCAGAGCATCTGAATGTCCTCAGTACCTTCCAGTGGGGGCCTGTACATGTAAATAATTTCTGTTAAGATGGAAGTAATATGGATCACAATGTGTTGGTCAAGATAGTTAATAAAAGACTGACTGCTTCTAAGGCTACCAAAGCCTGATTTAGATCCCGGTGCTAGCAATGTTCCAGTCAAGGAAATTGCTGCCTTTGCGGCTGAAATGCACTATCTCAATTTACAACGATAGTGTTACATTCTCAGGGAAGGAAGCTCATTTAACGTAATCCCCTGCACTCTGTATGTTGGACTCTGATACTTAAGATGGATTGTTGGTAAGGATAATCAGTTTTTGTATCTCCATCCCACTTTCAAAAAGGCCCCAGTGCCTTGAGTGGTTCAGAGTCCTTTACCATTCCCCCTCCTGCTTGCCTTGCAGTCATGAATACAGATAGTAACTTACTGCATAACTTCTGACATCTCATCCTCCTGTGTGGTCAGCTTCCACAAGGACAATTGGACCAAAGGCTCTCTGACATTATAAAGCTAAAGCAAGATGTTGTCTGGCATGAGGGCAAATCTGTTGCCTAGCAAGCTGACATCCCAAAGCTAAAGCAAGATGTTGTCTGAAGTGAGGCCCACTCTGTTGCCTAGCAAGCAGCAGGATACGTTTATCTTGGTAATGAAATGAGTAGCAGGGTAGACAGGATGCCCAAATGAGAATTAACCTTGTAAGATTAAAGAAATTAGGGCAGTTTTGTGAGACTTATAAATTTGTAGGAAGGTAAGTTTGAGCATTAGAGTCTCAACTACACTATTGCTGAACTGGTAGGAATTGCCTAAAATTATAATGGTGAACATGCTATTCATAGCTTATATAATTCCAATTAACTGTAGCATAACCCTTCCTCGCTCAACTAATCAGCTGGCTTAATTGCTACTGGTGTACCATATCCTTAAGCAAATAAATTGAGATGGGTACGCTGCCACTTGGCTTGCAAAAAGATCTCTTTATCTATTACCTAATGTACATGCTACAGTTGTTTAGAGAGTGATCCCAAATGAGGCATGGGTTTCAGAGAAGTATGGGAGGTTAAAAACACAAATTAAGATTTGATTTTCTAACGTGCTGTTGATTTTCACAATTATACAGACTCCAGAGAATTAATCTGTTTACCCTTTATAAGAATTGAGATTTTTTGTACTTCTTATAGTAAATGTGCTAACAGTGGACTTTTCCATCTGCAGATTATACTGAATGACCAGCAGTGGCAGTGTTTCACAACTGAATGTCTCTGCATTGCCGAGACTGAAGGAAAGAAAAAAAGGCAGTCTTCCGGCATACAGCATCTTTTGACCAATTTAAACGGTAAGTAAATCTCACAATCATTCTTTTATTCAGTAAAAATACTTTCACAGCATCTGAATGTCCTCAGTACCTTCCAGTGGGGGCCTGTACATGTAAATAATTTCTGTTAAGATGGAAGTAATATGGATCACAATGTGTTGGTCAAGATAGTTAATAAAAGACTGACTGCTTCTAAGGTTACCAAAGCCTGATTTAGATCCCGGTGCTAGCAATGTTCCAGTCAAGGAAATTGCTGCCTTTGCGGCTGAAATGCACTATCTCAATTTACAACGATAGTGTTACATTCTCACGGAAGGAAGCTCATTTAACGTAATCCCCTGCACTCTGTATGTTGGACTCTGATACTTAAGATGGATTGTTGGTAAGGATAATCAGTTTTTGTATCTCCATCCCACTTTCAAAAAGGCCCCAGTGCTTTGAGTTGTTCAGAGTCCTTTACCATTCCCCCTCCTGCTTGCCGTGCAGTCATGAATACAGATAGTAACTTACTGCATAACTTCTGACATCTCATCCTCCTGTGTGGTCAGCTTCCACAAGGACAATTGGACCCAAGGCTCTCTGACATTATAAAGCTAAAGCAAGATGTTGTCTGGCATGAGGGCAAATCTGTTGCCTAGCAAGCTGACATCCTAAAGCTAAAGCAAGATGTTGTCTGAAGTGAGGCCCACTCTGTTGCCTAGCAAGCAGCAGGATACGTTTATCTTGGTAATGAAATGAGTAGCAGGGTAGACAGGATGCCCAAATGAGAACTAACCTTGTAAGAATAAAGAAATTAGGGCAGTTTTGTGAGACTTATAAATTTGTAGGAAGGTAAGTTTGAGCATTAGAGTCTCAACTTCACTATTGCTGAACTGGTAGGAATTGCCTAAAATTATAATGGTGAACATGCTATTCATAGCTTATATAATTCCAATTAACTGTAGCATAACCCTTCCTCGCTCAACTAATCAGCTGGCTTAATTGCTACTGGTGTACCATATCCTTAAGCAAATAAATTGAGATGGGTACGCTGCCACTTGGCTTGCAAAAAGATCTCTTTATCTATTACCTAATGTACATGCTACAGTTGTTTAGAGAGTGATCCCAAATGAGGCATGGGTTTCAGAGAAGTATGGGAGGTTAAAAACACAAATTAAGATTTGATTTTCTAACGTGCTGTTGATTTTCACAATTATACAGACTCCAGAGAATTAATCTGTTTACCCTTTATAAGAATTGAGATTTTTTGTACTTCTTATAGTAAATGTGCTAACAGTGGACTTTTCCATCTGCAGATTATACTGAATGACCAGCAGTGGCAGTGTTTCACAACTGAATGTCTCTGCATTGCCGAGACTGAAGGAAAGAAAAAAAGGCAGTCTTCCGGCATACAGCATCTTTTGACCAATTTAAACGGTAAGTAAATCTCACAATCATTCTTTTATTCAGTAAAAATACTTTCAGAGCATCTGAATGTCCTCAGTACCTTCCAGTGGGGGCCTGTACATGTAAATAATTTCTGTTAAGATGGAAGTAATATGGATCACAATGTGTTGGTCAAGATAGTTAATAAAAGACTGACTGCTTCTAAGGCTACCAAAGCCTGATTTAGATCCCGGTGCTAGCAATGTTCCAGTCAAGGAAATTGCTGCCTTTGCGGCTGAAATGCACTATCTCAATTTACAACGATAGTGTTACATTCTCAGGGAAGGAAGCTCATTTAACGTAATCCCCTGCACTCTGTATGTTGGACTCTGATACTTAAGATGGATTGTTGGTAAGGATAATCAGTTTTTGTATCTCCATCCCACTTTCAAAAAGGCCCCAGTGCCTTGAGTGGTTCAGAGTCCTTTACCATTCCCCCTCCTGCTTGCCTTGCAGTCATGAATACAGATAGTAACTTACTGCATAACTTCTGACATCTCATCCTCCTGTGTGGTCAGCTTCCACAAGGACAATTGGACCAAAGGCTCTCTGACATTATAAAGCTAAAGCAAGATGTTGTCTGGCATGAGGGCAAATCTGTTGCCTAGCAAGCTGACATCCTAAAGCTAAAGCAAGATGTTGTCTGAAGTGAGGCCCACTCTGTTGCCTAGCAAGCAGCAGGATACGTTTATCTTGGTAATGAAATGAGTAGCAGGGTAGACAGGATGCCCAAATGAGAATTAACCTTGTAAGATTAAAGAAATTAGGGCAGTTTTGTGAGACTTATAAATTTGTAGGAAGGTAAGTTTGAGCATTAGAGTCTCAACTACACTATTGCTGAACTGGTAGGAATTGCCTAAAATTATAATGGTGAACATGCTATTCATAGCTTATATAATTCCAATTAACTGTAGCATAACCCTTCCTCGCTCAACTAATCAGCTGGCTTAATTGCTACTGGTGTACCATATCCTTAAGCAAATAAATTGAGATGGGTACGCTGCCACTTGGCTTGCAAAAAGATCTCTTTATCTATTACCTAATGTACATGCTACAGTTGTTTAGAGAGTGATCCCAAATGAGGCATGGGTTTCAGAGAAGTATGGGAGGTTAAAAACACAAATTAAGATTTGATTTTCTAACGTGCTGTTGATTTTCACAATTATACAGACTCCAGAGAATTAATCTGTTTACCCTTTATAAGAATTGAGATTTTTTGTACTTCTTATAGTAAATGTGCTAACAGTGGACTTTTCCATCTGCAGATTATACTGAATGACCAGCAGTGGCAGTGTTTCACAACTGAATGTCTCTGCATTGCCGAGACTGAAGGAAAGAAAAAAAGGCAGTCTTCCGGCATACAGCATCTTTTGACCAATTTAAACGGTAAGTAAATCTCACAATCATTCTTTTATTCAGTAAAAATACTTTCACAGCATCTGAATGTCCTCAGTACCTTCCAGTGGGGGCCTGTACATGTAAATAATTTCTGTTAAGATGGAAGTAATATGGATCACAATGTGTTGGTCAAGATAGTTAATAAAAGACTGACTGCTTCTAAGGCTACCAAAGCCTGATTTAGATCCCGGTGCTAGCAATGTTCCAGTCAAGGAAATTGCTGCCTTTGCGGCTGAAATGCACTATCTCAATTTACAACGATAGTGTTACATTCTCAGGGAAGGAAGCTCATTTAACGTAATCCCCTGCACTCTGTATGTTGGACTCTGATACTTAAGATGGATTGTTGGTAAGGATAATCAGTTTTTGTATCTCCATCCCACTTTCAAAAAGGCCCCAGTGCTTTGAGTGGTTCAGAGTCCTTTACCATTCCCCCTCCTGCTTGCCTTGCAGTCATGAATACAGATAGTAACTTACTGCATAACTTCTGACATCTCATCCTCCTGTGTGGTCAGCTTCCACAAGGACAATTGGACCAAAGGCTCTCTGACATTATAAAGCTAAAGCAAGATGTTGTCTGGCATGAGGGCAAATCTGTTGCCTAGCAAGCTGACATCCTAAAGCTAAAGCAAGATGTTGTCTGAAGTGAGGCCCACTCTGTTGCCTAGCAAGCAGCAGGATACGTTTATCTTGGTAATGAAATGAGTAGCAGGGTAGACAGGATGCCCAAATGAGAATTAACCTTGTAAGATTAAAGAAATTAGGGCAGTTTTGTGAGACTTATAAATTTGTAGGAAGGTAAGTTTGAGCATTAGAGTCTCAACTTCACTATTGCTGAACTGGTAGGAATTGCCTAAAATTATAATGGTGAACATGCTATTCATAGCTTATATAATTCCAATTAACTGTAGCATAACCCTTCCTCGCTCAACTAATCAGCTGGCTTAATTGCTACTGGTGTACCATATCCTTAAGCAAATAAATTGAGATGGGTACGCTGCCACTTGGCTTGCAAAAAGATCTCTTTATCTATTACCTAATGTACATGCTACAGTTGTTTAGAGAGTGATCCCAAATGAGGCATGGGTTTCAGAGAAGTATGGGAGGTTAAAAACACAAATTAAGATTTGATTTTCTAACGTGCTGTTGATTTTCACAATTATACAGACTCCAGAGAATTAATCTGTTTACCCTTTATAAGAATTGAGATTTTTTGTACTTCTTATAGTAAATGTGCTAACAGTGGACTTTTCCATCTGCAGATTATACTGAATGACCAGCAGTGGCAGTGTTTCACAACTGAATGTCTCTGCATTGCCGAGACTGAAGGAAAGAAAAAAAGGCAGTCTTCCGGCATACAGCATCTTTTGACCAATTTAAACGGTAAGTAAATCTCACAATCATTCTTTTATTCAGTAAAAATACTTTCACAGCATCTGAATGTCCTCAGTACCTTCCAGTGGGGGCCTGTACATGTAAATAATTTCTGTTAAGATGGAAGTAATATGGATCACAATGTGTTGGTCAAGATAGTTAATAAAAGACTGACTGCTTCTAAGGCTACCAAAGCCTGATTTAGATCCCGGTGCTAGCAATGTTCCAGTCAAGGAAATTGCTGCCTTTGCGGCTGAAATGCACTATCTCAATTTACAACGATAGTGTTGCATTCTCACGGAAGGAAGCTCATTTAACGTCATCCCCTGCACTCTGTATGTTGGACTCTGATACTTAAGATGGATTGTTGGTAAGGATAATCAGTTTTTGTATCTCCATCCCACTTTCAAAAAGGCCCCAGTGCTTTGAGTTGTTCAGAGTCCTTTACCATTCCCCCTCCTGCTTGCCGTGCAGTCATGAATACAGATAGTAACTTACTGCATAACTTCTGACATCTCATCCTCCTGTGTGGTCAGCTTCCACAAGGACAATTGGACCCAAGGCTCTCTGACATTATAAAGCTAAAGCAAGATGTTGTCTGGCATGAGGGCAAATCTGTTGCCTAGCAAGCTGACATCCTAAAGCTAAAGCAAGATGTTGTCTGAAGTGAGGCCCACTCTGTTGCCTAGCAAGCAGCAGGATACGTTTATCTTGGTAATGAAATGAGTAGCAGGGTAGACAGGATGCCCAAATGAGAACTAACCTTGTAAGAATAAAGAAATTAGGGCAGTTTTGTGAGACTTATAAATTTGTAGGAAGGTAAGTTTGAGCATTAGAGTCTCAACTTCACTATTGCTGAACTGGTAGGAATTGCCTAAAATTATAATGGTGAACATGCTATTCATAGCTTATATAATTCCAATTAACTGTAGCATAACCCTTCCTCGCTCAACTAATCAGCTGGCTTAATTGCTACTGGTGTACCATATCCTTAAGCAAATAAATTGAGATGGGTACGCTGCCACTTGGCTTGCAAAAAGATCTCTTTATCTATAACCTAATGTACATGCTACAGTTGTTTAGAGAGTGATCCCAAATGAGGTATGGGATTCAGAGAAGTATGGGAGGTTAAAAACACAAATTAAGATTTGATTTTCTAACGTGCTGTTGATTTTCACAATTATACAGACTCCAGAGAATTAATCTGTTTACCCTTTATAAAAATTAAGATTTTTTGTACTTCTTATAGTAAATGTGCTAACAGTGGACTTTTCCATCTGCAGATTATACTGAATGACCAGCAGTGGCAGTGTTTCACAACTGAATGTCTCTGCATTGCCGAGACTGAAGGAAAGAAAAAAAGGCAGTCTTCCGGCATACAGCATCTTTTGACCAATTTAAACGGTAAGTAAATCTCACAATCATTCTTTTATTCAGTAAAAATACTTTCACAGCATCTGAATGTCCTCAGTACCTTCCAGTGGGGGCCTGTACATGTAAATAATTTCTGTTAAGATGGAAGTAATTTGGATCACAATGTGTTGGTCAAGATAGTTAATAAAAGACTGACTGCTTCTAAGGCTACCAAAGCCTGATTTAGATCCCGGTGCTAGCAATGTTCCAGTCAAGGAAATTGCTGCCTTTGCGGCTGAAATGCACTATCTCAATTTACAACGATAGTGTTACATTCTCACGGAAGGAAGCTCATTTAACGTAATCCCCTGCACTCTGTATGTTGGACTCTGATACTTAAGATGGATTGTTGGTAAGGATAATCAGTTTTTGTATCTCCATCCCACTTTCAAAAAGGCCCCAGTGCTTTGAGTTGTTCAGAGTCCTTTACCATTCCCCCTCCTGCTTGCCGTGCAGTCATGAATACAGATAGTAACTTACTGCATAACTTCTGACATCTCATCCTCCTGTGTGGTCAGCTTCCACAAGGACAATTGGACCCAAGGCTCTCTGACATTATAAAGCTAAAGCAAGATGTTGTCTGGCATGAGGGCAAATCTGTTGCCTAGCAAGCTGACATCCTAAAGCTAAAGCAAGATGTTGTCTGAAGTGAGGCCCACTCTGTTGCCTAGCAAGCAGCAGGATACGTTTATCTTGGTAATGAAATGAGTAGCAGGGTAGACAGGATGCCCAAATGAGAACTAACCTTGTAAGAATAAAGAAATTAGGGCAGTTTTGTGAGACTTATAAATTTGTAGGAAGGTAAGTTTGAGCATTAGAGTCTCAACTTCACTATTGCTGAACTGGTAGGAATTGCCTAAAATTATAATGGTGAACATGCTATTCATAGCTTATATAATTCCAATTAACTGTAGCATAACCCTTCCTCGCTCAACTAATCAGCTGGCTTAATTGCTACTGGTGTACCATATCCTTAAGCAAATAAATTGAGATGGGTACGCTGCCACTTGGCTTGCAAAAAGATCTCTTTATCTATTACCTAATGTACATGCTACAGTTGTTTAGAGAGTGATCCCAAATGAGGCATGGGTTTCAGAGAAGTATGGGAGGTTAAAAACACAAATTAAGATTTGATTTTCTAACGTGCTGTTGATTTTCACAATTATACAGACTCCAGAGAATTAATCTGTTTACCCTTTATAAGAATTGAGATTTTTTGTACTTCTTATAGTAAATGTGCTAACAGTGGACTTTTCCATCTGCAGATTATACTGAATGACCAGCAGTGGCAGTGTTTCACAACTGAATGTCTCTGCATTGCCGAGACTGAAGGAAAGAAAAAAAGGCAGTCTTCCGGCATACAGCATCTTTTGACCAATTTAAACGGTAAGTAAATCTCACAATCATTCTTTTATTCAGTAAAAATACTTTCACAGCATCTGAATGTCCTCAGTACCTTCCAGTGGGGGCCTGTACATGTAAATAATTTCTGTTAAGATGGAAGTAATATGGATCACAATGTGTTGGTCAAGATAGTTAATAAAAGACTGACTGCTTCTAAGGCTACCAAAGCCTGATTTAGATCCCGGTGCTAGCAATGTTCCAGTCAAGGAAATTGCTGCCTTTGCGGCTGAAATGCACTATCTCAATTTACAACGATAGTGTTACATTCTCAGGGAAGGAAGCTCATTTAACATAATCCCCTGCACTCTGTATGTTGGACTCTGATACTTAAGATGGATTGTTGGTAAGGATAATCAGTTTTTGTATCTCCATCCCACTTTCAAAAAGGCCCCAGTGCTTTGAGTGGTTCAGAGTCCTTTACCATTCCCCCTCCTGCTTGCCTTGCAGTCATGAATACAGATAGTAACTTACTGCATAACTTCTGACATCTCATCCTCCTGTGTGGTCAGCTTCCACAAGGACAATTGGACCCAAGGCTCTCTGACATTATAAAGCTAAAGCAAGATGTTGTCTGGCATGAGGGCAAATCTGTTGCCTAGCAAGCTGACATCCTAAAGCTAAAGCAAGATGTTGTCTGAAGTGAGGCCCACTCTGTTGCCTAGCAAGCAGCAGGATACGTTTATCTTGGTAATGAAATGAGTAGCAGGGTAGACAGGATGCCCAAATGAGAATTAACCTTGTAAGATTAAAGAAATTAGGGCAGTTTTGTGAGACTTATAAATTTGTAGGAAGGTAAGTTTGAGCATTAGAGTCTCAACTTCACTATTGCTGAACTGGTAGGAATTGCCTAAAATTATAATGGTGAACATGCTATTCATAGCTTATATAATTCCAATTAACTGTAGCATAACCCTTCCTCGCTCAACTAATCAGCTGGCTTAATTGCTACTGGTGTACCATATCCTTAAGCAAATAAATTGAGATGGGTACGCTGCCACTTGGCTTGCAAAAAGATCTCTTTATCTATAACCTAATGTACATGCTACAGTTGTTTAGAGAGTGATCCCAAATGAGGTATGGGATTCAGAGAAGTATGGGAGGTTAAAAACACAAATTAAGATTTGATTTTCTAACGTGCTGTTGATTTTCACAATTATACAGACTCCAGAGAATTAATCTGTTTACCCTTTATAAAAATTAAGATTTTTTGTACTTCTTATAGTAAATGTGCTAACAGTGGACTTTTCCATCTGCAGATTATACTGAATGACCAGCAGTGGCAGTGTTTCACAACTGAATGTCTCTGCATTGCCGAGACTGAAGGAAAGAAAAAAAGGCAGTCTTCCGGCATACAGCATCTTTTGACCAATTTAAACGGTAAGTAAATCTCACAATCATTCTTTTATTCAGTAAAAATACTTTCACAGCATCTGAATGTCCTCAGTACCTTCCAGTGGGGGCCTGTACATGTAAATAATTTCTGTTAAGATGGAAGTAATATGGATCACAATGTGTTGGTCAAGATAGTTAATAAAAGACTGACTGCTTCTAAGGCTACCAAAGCCTGATTTAGATCCCGGTGCTAGCAATGTTCCAGTCAAGGAAATTGCTGCCTTTGCGGCTGAAATGCACTATCTCAATTTACAACGATAGTGTTACATTCTCACGGAAGGAAGCTCATTTAACGTAATCCCCTGCACTCTGTATGTTGGACTCTGATACTTAAGATGGATTGTTGGTAAGGATAATCAGTTTTTGTATCTCCATCCCACTTTCAAAAAGGCCCCAGTGCTTTGAGTGGTTCAGAGTCCTTTACCATTCCCCCTCCTGCTTGCCTTGCAGTCATGAATACAGATAGTAACTTACTGCATAACTTCTGACATCTCATCCTCCTGTGTGGTCAGCTTCCACAAGGACAATTGGACCAAAGGCTCTCTGACATTATAAAGCTAAAGCAAGATGTTGTCTGGCATGAGGGCAAATCTGTTGCCTAGCAAGCTGACATCCTAAAGCTAAAGCAAGATGTTGTCTGAAGTGAGGCCCACTCTGTTGCCTAGCAAGCAGCAGGATACGTTTATCTTGGTAATGAAATGAGTAGCAGGGTAGACAGGATGCCCAAATGAGAATTAACCTTGTAAGATTAAAGAAATTAGGGCAGTTTTGTGAGACTTATAAATTTGTAGGAAGGTAAGTTTGAGCATTAGAGTCTCAACTTCACTATTGCTGAACTGGTAGGAATTGCCTAAAATTATAATGGTGAACATGCTATTCATAGCTTATATAATTCCAATTAACTGTAGCATAACCCTTCCTCGCTCAACTAATCAGCTGGCTTAATTGCTACTGGTGTACCATATCCTTAAGCAAATAAATTGAGATGGGTACGCTGCCACTTGGCTTGCAAAAAGATCTCTTTATCTATAACCTAATGTACATGCTACAGTTGTTTAGAGAGTGATCCCAAATGAGGTATGGGATTCAGAGAAGTATGGGAGGTTAAAAACACAAATTAAGATTTGATTTTATAACGTGCTGTTGATTTTCACAATTATACAGACTCCAGAGAATTAATCTGTTCACCCTTTATAAAAATTAAGATTTTTTGTACTTCTTATAGTAAATGTGCTAACAGTGGACTTTTCCATCTGCAGATTATACTGAATGACCAGCAGTGGCAGTGTTTCACAACAGAATGTCTCTGCATTGCCGAGACTGAAGGAAAGAAAAAAAGGCAGTCTTCCGGCATACAGCATCTTTTGACCAATTTAAACGGGAAGTAAATCTCACAATCATTCTTTTATTCAGTAAAAATACTTTCACAGCATCTGAATGTCCTCAGTACCTTCCAGTGGGGGCCTGTACATGTAAATAATTTCTGTTAAGATGGAAGTAATATGGATCACAATGTGTTGGTCAAGATAGTTAATAAAAGACTGACTGCTTCTAAGGCTACCAAAGCCTGATTTAGATCCCGGTGCTAGCAATGTTCCAGTCAAGGAAATTGCTGCCTTTGCGGCTGAAATGCACTATCTCAATTTACAACGATAGTGTTGCATTCTCACGGAAGGAAGCTCATTTAACGTCATCCCCTGCACTCTGTATGTTGGACTCTGATACTTAAGATGGATTGTTGGTAAGGATAATCAGTTTTTGTATCTCCATCCCACTTTCAAAAAGGCCCCAGTGCTTTGAGTTGTTCAGAGTCCTTTACCATTCCCCCTCCTGCTTGCCGTGCAGTCATGAATACAGATAGTAACTTACTGCATAACTTCTGACATCTCATCCTCCTGTGTGGTCAGCTTCCACAAGGACAATTGGACCCAAGGCTCTCTGACATTATAAAGCTAAAGCAAGATGTTGTCTGGCATGAGGGCAAATCTGTTGCCTAGCAAGCTGACATCCTAAAGCTAAAGCAAGATGTTGTCTGAAGTGAGGCCCACTCTGTTGCCTAGCAAGCAGCAGGATACGTTTATCTTGGTAATGAAATGAGTAGCAGGGTAGACAGGATGCCCAAATGAGAACTAACCTTGTAAGAATAAAGAAATTAGGGCAGTTTTGTGAGACTTATAAATTTGTAGGAAGGTAAGTTTGAGCATTAGAGTCTCAACTTCACTATTGCTGAACTGGTAGGAATTGCCTAAAATTATAATGGTGAACATGCTATTCATAGCTTATATAATTCCAATTAACTGTAGCATAACCCTTCCTCGCTCAACTAATCAGCTGGCTTAATTGCTACTGGTGTACCATATCCTTAAGCAAATAAATTGAGATGGGTACGCTGCCACTTGGCTTGCAAAAAGATCTCTTTATCTATTACCTAATGTACATGCTACAGTTGTTTAGAGAGTGATCCCAAATGAGGTATGGGATTCAGAGAAGTATGGGAGGTTAAAAACACAAATTAAGATTTGATTTTCTAACGTGCTGTTGATTTTCACAATTATACAGACTCCAGAGAATTAATCTGTTCACCCTTTATAAAAATTAAGATTTTTTGTACTTCTTATAGTAAATGTGCTAACAGTGGACTTTTCCATCTGCAGATTATACTGAATGACCAGCAGTGGCAGTGTTTCACAACAGAATGTCTCTGCATTGCCGAGACTGAAGGAAAGAAAAAAAGGCAGTCTTCCGGCATACAGCATCTTTTGACCAATTTAAACGATAAGTAAATCTCACAATCATTCTTTTATTCAGTAAAAATACTTTCACAGCATCTGAATGTCCTCAGTACCTTCCAGTGGGGGCCTGTACATGTAAATAATTTCTGTTAAGATGGAAGTAATATGGATCACAATGTGTTGGTCAAGATAGTTAATAAAAGACTGACTGCTTCTAAGGCTACCAAAGCCTGATTTAGATCCCGGTGCTAGCAATGTTCCAGTCAAGGAAATTGCTGCCTTTGCGGCTGAAATGCACTATCTCAATTTACAACGATAGTGTTGCATTCTCACGGAAGGAAGCTCATTTAACGTCATCCCCTGCACTCTGTATGTTGGACTCTGATACTTAAGATGGATTGTTGGTAAGGATAATCAGTTTTTGTATCTCCATCCCACTTTCAAAAAGGCCCCAGTGCTTTGAGTTGTTCAGAGTCCTTTACCATTCCCCCTCCTGCTTGCCGTGCAGTCATGAATACAGATAGTAACTTACTGCATAACTTCTGACATCTCATCCTCCTGTGTGGTCAGCTTCCACAAGGACAATTAGACCCAAGGCTCTCTGACATTATAAAGCTAAAGCAAGATGTTGTCTGGCATGAGGGCAAATCTGTTGCCTAGCAAGCTGACATCCTAAAGCTAAAGCAAGATGTTGTCTGAAGTGAGGCCCACTCTGTTGCCTAGCAAGCAGCAGGATACGTTTATCTTGGTAATGAAATGAGTAGCAGGGTAGACAGGATGCCCAAATGAGAACTAACCTTGTAAGAATAAAGAAATTAGGGCAGTTTTGTGAGACTTATAAATTTGTAGGAAGGTAAGTTTGAGCATTAGAGTCTCAACTTCACTATTGCTGAACTGGTAGGAATTGCCTAAAATTATAATGGTGAACATGCTATTCATAGCTTATATAATTCCAATTAACTGTAGCATAACCCTTCCTCGCTCAACTAATCAGCTGGCTTAATTGCTACTGGTGTACCATATCCTTAAGCAAATAAATTGAGATGGGTACGCTGCCACTTGGCTTGCAAAAAGATCTCTTTATCTATTACCTAATGTACATGCTACAGTTGTTTAGAGAGTGATCCCAAATGAGGCATGGGTTTCAGAGAAGTATGGGAGGTTAAAAACACAAATTAAGATTTGATTTTCTAACGTGCTGTTGATTTTCACAATTATACAGACTCCAGAGAATTAATCTGTTTACCCTTTATAAGAATTGAGATCTTTTGTACTTCTTATAGTAAATGTGCTAACAGTGGACTTTTCCATCTGCAGATTATACTGAATGACCAGCAGTGGCAGTGTTTCACAACTGAATGTCTCTGCATTGCCGAGACTGAAGGAAAGAAAAAAAGGCAGTCTTCCGGCATACAGCATCTTTTGACCAATTTAAACGGTAAGTAAATCTCACAATCATTCTTTTATTCAGTAAAAATACTTTCACAGCATCTGAATGTCCTCAGTACCTTCCAGTGGGGGCCTGTACATGTAAATAATTTCTGTTAAGATGGAAGTAATATGGATCACAATGTGTTGGTCAAGATAGTTAATAAAAGACTGACTGCTTCTAAGGCTACCAAAGCCTGATTTAGATCCCGGTGCTAGCAATGTTCCAGTCAAGGAAATTGCTGCCTTTGCGGCTGAAATGCACTATCTCAATTTACAACGATAGTGTTACATTCTCACGGAAGGAAGCTCATTTAACGTAATCCCCTGCACTCTGTATGTTGGACTCTGATACTTAAGATGGATTGTTGGTAAGGATAATCAGTTTTTGTATCTCCATCCCACTTTCAAAAAGGACCCAGTGCTTTGAGTGGTTCAGAGTCCTTTACCATTCCCCCTCCTGCTTGCCTTGCAGTCATGAATACAGATAGTAACTTACTGCATAACTTCTGACATCTCATCCTCCTGTGTGGTCAGCTTCCACAAGGACAATTGGACCAAAGGCTCTCTGACATTATAAAGCTAAAGCAAGATGTTGTCTGCCATGAGGGCAAATCTGTTGCCTAGCAAGCTGACATCCTAAAGCTAAAGCAAGATGTTGTCTGAAGTGAGGCCCACTCTGTTGCCTAGCAAGCAGCAGGATACGTTTATCTTGGTAATGAAATGAGTAGCAGGGTAGACAGGATGCCCAAATGAGAATTAACCTTGTAAGATTAAAGAAATTAGGGCAGTTTTGTGAGACTTATAAATTTGTAGGAAGGTAAGTTTGAGCATTAGAGTCTCAACTTCACTATTGCTGAACTGGTAGGAATTGCCTAAAATTATAATGGTGAACATGCTATTCATAGCTTATATAATTCCAATTAACTGTAGCATAACCCTTCCTCGCTCAACTAATCAGCTGGCTTAATTGCTACTGGTGTACCATATCCTTAAGCAAATAAATTGAGATGGGTACGCTGCCACTTGGCTTGCAAAAAGATCTCTTTATCTATAACCTAATGTACATGCTACAGTTGTTTAGAGAGTGATCCCAAATGAGGTATGGGATTCAGAGAAGTATGGGAGGTTAAAAACACAAATTAAGATTTGATTTTATAACGTGCTGTTGATTTTCACAATTATACAGAATCCAGAGAATTAATCTGTTCACCCTTTATAAAAATTAAGATTTTTTGTACTTCTTATAGTAAATGTGCTAACAGTGGACTTTTCCATCTGCAGATTATACTGAATGACCAGCAGTGGCAGTGTTTCACAACAGAATGTCTCTGCATTGCCGAGACTGAAGGAAAGAAAAAAAGGCAGTCTTCCGGCATACAGCATCTTTTGACCAATTTAAACGGTAAGTAAATCTCACAATCATTCTTTTATTCAGTAAAAATACTTTCACAGCATCTGAATGTCCTCAGTACCTTCCAGTGGGGGCCTGTACATGTAAATAATTTCTGTTAAGATGGAAGTAATATGGATCACAATGTGTTGGTCAAGATAGTTAATAAAAGACTGACTGCTTCTAAGGCTACCAAAGCCTGATTTAGATCCCGGTGCTAGCAATGTTCCAGTCAAGGAAATTGCTGCCTTTGCGGCTGAAATGCACTATCTCAATTTACAACGATAGTGTTGCATTCTCACGGAAGGAAGCTCATTTAACGTCATCCCCTGCACTCTGTATGTTGGACTCTGATACTTAAGATGGATTGTTGGTAAGGATAATCAGTTTTTGTATCTCCATCCCACTTTCAAAAAGGCCCCAGTGCTTTGAGTTGTTCAGAGTCCTTTACCATTCCACCTCCTGCTTGCCATGCAGTCATGAATACAGATAGTAACTTACTGCATAACTTCTGACATCTCATCCTCCTGTGTGGTCAGCTTCCACAAGGACAATTGGACCCAAGGCTCTCTGACATTATAAAGCTAAAGCAAGATGTTGTCTGGCATGAGGGCAAATCTGTTGCCTAGCAAGCTGACATCCTAAAGCTAAAGCAAGATGTTGTCTGAAGTGAGGCCCACTCTGTTGCCTAGCAAGCAGCAGGATACGTTTATCTTGGTAATGAAATGAGTAGCAGGGTAGACAGGATGCCCAAATGAGAACTAACCTTGTAAGAATAAAGAAATTAGGGCAGTTTTGTGAGACTTATAAATTTGTAGGAAGGTAAGTTTGAGCATTAGAGTCTCAACTTCACTATTGCTGAACTGGTAGGAATTGCCTAAAATTATAATGGTGAACATGCTATTCATAGCTTATATAATTCCAATTAACTTTGGCATAACCCTTCCTCGCTCAACTAATCAGCTGGCTTAATTGCTACTGGTGTACCATATCCTTAAGCAAATAAATTGAGATGGGTACGCTGCCACTTGGCTTGCAAAAAGATCTCTTTATCTATTACCTAATGTACATGCTACAGTTGTTTAGAGAGTGATCCCAAATGAGGCATGGGTTTCAGAGAAGTATGGGAGGTTAAAAACACAAATTAAGATTTGATTTTCTAACGTGCTGTTGATTTTCACAATTATACAAACTCCAGAGAATTAATCTGTTTACCCTTTATAAGAATTAAGATTTTTTGTACTTCTTATAGTAAATGTGCTAACAGTGGACTTTTCCATCTGCAGATTATACTGAATGACCAGCAGTGGCAGTGTTTCACAACTGAATGTCTCTGCATTGCCGAGACTGAAGGAAAGAAAAAAAGGCAGTCTTCCGGCATACAGCATCTTTTGACCAATTTAAACGGTAAGTAAATCTCACAATCATTCTTTTATTCAGTAAAAATACTTTCACAGCATCTGAATGTCCTCAGTACCTTCCAGTGGGGGCCTGTACATGTAAATAATTTCTGTTAAGATGGAAGTAATATGGATCACAATGTGTTGGTCAAGATAGTTAATAAAAGACTGACTGCTTCTAAGGCTACCAAAGCCTGATTTAGATCCCGGTGCTAGCAATGTTCCAGTCAAGGAAATTGCTGCCTTTGCGGCTGAAATGCACTATCTCAATTTACAACGATAGTGTTACATTCTCACGGAAGGAAGCTCATTTAACGTAATCCCCTGCACTCTGTATGTTGGACTCTGATACTTAAGATGGATTGTTGGTAAGGATAATCAGTTTTTGTATCTCCATCCCACTTTCAAAAAGGCCCCAGTGCTTTGAGTTGTTCAGAGTCCTTTACCATTCCCCCTCCTGCTTGCCGTGCAGTCATGAATACAGATAGTAACTTACTGCATAACTTCTGACATCTCATCCTCCTGTGTGGTCAGCTTCCACAAGGACAATTGGACCCAAGGCTCTCTGACATTATAAAGCTAAAGCAAGATGTTGTCTGGCATGAGGGCAAATCTGTTGCCTAGCAAGCTGACATCCTAAAGCTAAAGCAAGATGTTGTCTGAAGTGAGGCCCACTCTGTTGCCTAGCAAGCAGCAGGATACGTTTATCTTGGTAATGAAATGAGTAGCAGGGTAGACAGGATGCCCAAATGAGAACTAACCTTGTAAGAATAAAGAAATTAGGGCAGTTTTGTGAGACTTATAAATTTGTAGGAAGGTAAGTTTGAGCATTAGAGTCTCAACTTCACTATTGCTGAACTGGTAGGAATTGCCTAAAATTATAATGGTGAACATGCTATTCATAGCTTATATAATTCCAATTAACTGTAGCATAACCCTTCCTCGCTCAACTAATCAGCTGGCTTAATTGCTACTGGTGTACCATATCCTTAAGCAAATAAATTGAGATGGGTACGCTGCCACTTGGCTTGCAAAAAGATCTCTTTATCTATTACCTAATGTACATGCTACAGTTGTTTAGAGAGTGATCCCAAATGAGGCATGGGTTTCAGAGAAGTATGGGAGGTTAAAAACACAAATTAAGATTTGATTTTCTAACGTGCTGTTGATTTTCACAATTATACAGACTCCAGAGAATTAATCTGTTTACCCTTTATAAGAATTGAGATTTTTTGTACTTCTTATAGTAAATGTGCTAACAGTGGACTTTTCCATCTGCAGATTATACTGAATGACCAGCAGTGGCAGTGTTTCACAACTGAATGTCTCTGCATTGCCGAGACTGAAGGAAAGAAAAAAAGGCAGTCTTCCGGCATACAGCATCTTTTGACCAATTTAAACGGTAAGTAAATCTCACAATCATTCTTTTATTCAGTAAAAATACTTTCACAGCATCTGAATGTCCTCAGTACCTTCCAGTGGGGGCCTGTACATGTAAATAATTTCTGTTAAGATGGAAGTAATATGGATCACAATGTGTTGGTCAAGATAGTTAATAAAAGACTGACTGCTTCTAAGGCTACCAAAGCCTGATTTAGATCCCGGTGCTAGCAATGTTCCAGTCAAGGAAATTGCTGCCTTTGCGGCTGAAATGCACTATCTCAATTTACAACGATAGTGTTACATTCTCACGGAAGGAAGCTCATTTAACGTAATCCCCTGCACTCTGTATGTTGGACTCTGATACTTAAGATGGATTGTTGGTAAGGATAATCAGTTTTTGTATCTCCATCCCACTTTCAAAAAGGCCCCAGTGCTTTGAGTGGTTCAGAGTCCTTTACCATTCCCCCTCCTGCTTGCCTTGCAGTCATGAATACAGATAGTAACTTACTGCATAACTTCTGACATCTCATCCTCCTGTGTGGTCAGCTTCCACAAGGACAATTGGACCAAAGGCTCTCTGACATTATAAAGCTAAAGCAAGATGTTGTCTGCCATGAGGGCAAATCTGTTGCCTAGCAAGCTGACATCCTAAAGCTAAAGCAAGATGTTGTCTGAAGTGAGGCCCACTCTGTTGCCTAGCAAGCAGCAGGATACGTTTATCTTGGTAATGAAATGAGTAGCAGGGTAGACAGGATGCCCAAATGAGAATTAACCTTGTAAGATTAAAGAAATTAGGGCAGTTTTGTGAGACTTATAAATTTGTAGGAAGGTAAGTTTGAGCATTAGAGTCTCAACTTCACTATTGCTGAACTGGTAGGAATTGCCTAAAATTATAATGGTGAACATGCTATTCATAGCTTATATAATTCCAATTAACTGTAGCATAACCCTTCCTCGCTCAACTAATCAGCTGGCTTAATTGCTACTGGTGTACCATATCCTTAAGCAAATAAATTGAGATGGGTACGCTGCCACTTGGCTTGCAAAAAGATCTCTTTATCTATAACCTAATGTACATGCTACAGTTGTTTAGAGAGTGATCCCAAATGAGGTATGGGATTCAGAGAAGTATGGGAGGTTAAAAACACAAATTAAGATTTGATTTTATAACGTGCTGTTGATTTTCACAATTATACAGAATCCAGAGAATTAATCTGTTCACCCTTTATAAAAATTAAGATTTTTTGTACTTCTTATAGTAAATGTGCTAACAGTGGACTTTTCCATCTGCAGATTATACTGAATGACCAGCAGTGGCAGTGTTTCACAACAGAATGTCTCTGCATTGCCGAGACTGAAGGAAAGAAAAAAAGGCAGTCTTCCGGCATACAGCATCTTTTGACCAATTTAAACGGTAAGTAAATCTCACAATCATTCTTTTATTCAGTAAAAATACTTTCACAGCATCTGAATGTCCTCAGTACCTTCCAGTGGGGGCCTGTACATGTAAATAATTTCTGTTAAGATGGAAGTAATATGGATCACAATGTGTTGGTCAAGATAGTTAATAAAAGACTGACTGCTTCTAAGGCTACCAAAGCCTGATTTAGATCCCGGTGCTAGCAATGTTCCAGTCAAGGAAATTGCTGCCTTTGCGGCTGAAATGCACTATCTCAATTTACAACGATAGTGTTGCATTCTCACGGAAGGAAGCTCATTTAACGTCATCCCCTGCACTCTGTATGTTGGACTCTGATACTTAAGATGGATTGTTGGTAAGGATAATCAGTTTTTGTATCTCCATCCCACTTTCAAAAAGGCCCCAGTGCTTTGAGTGGTTCAGAGTCCTTTACCATTCCCCCTCCTGCTTGCCTTGCAGTCATGAATACAGATAGTAACTTACTGCATAACTTCTGACATCTCATCCTCCTGTGTGGTCAGCTTCCACAAGGACAATTGGACCAAAGGCTCTCTGACATTATAAAGCTAAAGCAAGATGTTGTCTGCCATGAGGGCAAATCTGTTGCCTAGCAAGCTGACATCCTAAAGCTAAAGCAAGATGTTGTCTGAAGTGAGGCCCACTCTGTTGCCAAGCAAGCAGCAGGATACGTTTATCTTGGTAATGAAATGAGTAGCAGGGTAGACAGGATGCCCAAATGAGAATTAACCTTGTAAGATTAAAGAAATTAGGGCAGTTTTGTGAGACTTATAAATTTGTAGGAAGGTAAGTTTGAGCATTAGAGTCTCAACTTCACTATTGCTGAACTGGTAGGAATTGCCTAAAATTATAATGGTGAACATGCTATTCATAGCTTATATAATTCCAATTAACTGTAGCATAACCCTTCCTCGCTCAACTAATCAGCTGGCTTAATTGCTACTGGTGTACCATATCCTTAAGCAAATAAATTGAGATGGGTACGCTGCCACTTGGCTTGCAAAAAGATCTCTTTATCTATAACCTAATGTACATGCTACAGTTGTTTAGAGAGTGATCCCAAATGAGGTATGGGATTCAGAGAAGTATGGGAGGTTAAAAACACAAATTAAGATTTGATTTTATAACGTGCTGTTGATTTTCACAATTATACAGACTCCAGAGAATTAATCTGTTCACCCTTTATAAAAATTAAGATTTTTTGTACTTCTTATAGTAAATGTGCTAACAGTGGACTTTTCCATCTGCAGATTATACTGAATGACCAGCAGTGGCAGTGTTTCACAACAGAATGTCTCTGCATTGCCGAGACTGAAGGAAAGAAAAAAAGGCAGTCTTCCGGCATACAGCATCTTTTGACCAATTTAAACGGTAAGTAAATCTCACAATCATTCTTTTATTCAGTAAAAATACTTTCACAGCATCTGAATGTCCTCAGTACCTTCCAGTGGGGGCCTGTACATGTAAATAATTTCTGTTAAGATGGAAGTAATATGGATCACAATGTGTTGGTCAAGATAGTTAATAAAAGACTGACTGCTTCTAAGGCTACCAAAGCCTGATTTAGATCCCGGTGCTAGCAATGTTCCAGTCAAGGAAATTGCTGCCTTTGCGGCTGAAATGCACTATCTCAATTTACAACGATAGTGTTGCATTCTCACGGAAGGAAGCTCATTTAACGTCATCCCCTGCACTCTGTATGTTGGACTCTGATACTTAAGATGGATTGTTGGTAAGGATAATCAGTTTTTGTATCTCCATCCCACTTTCAAAAAGGCCCCAGTGCTTTGAGTTGTTCAGAGTCCTTTACCATTCCCCCTCCTGCTTGCCGTGCAGTCATGAATACAGATAGTAACTTACTGCATAACTTCTGACATCTCATCCTCCTGTGTGGTCAGCTTCCACAAGGACAATTGGACCCAAGGCTCTCTGACATTATAAAGCTAAAGCAAGATGTTGTCTGGCATGAGGGCAAATCTGTTGCCTAGCAAGCTGACATCCTAAAGCTAAAGCAAGATGTTGTCTGAAGTGAGGCCCACTCTGTTGCCTAGCAAGCAGCAGGATACGTTTATCTTGGTAATGAAATGAGTAGCAGGGTAGACAGGATGCCCAAATGAGAACTAACCTTGTAAGAATAAAGAAATTAGGGCAGTTTTGTGAGACTTATAAATTTGTAGGAAGGTAAGTTTGAGCATTAGAGTCTCAACTTCACTATTGCTGAACTGGTAGGAATTGCCTAAAATTATAATGGTGAACATGCTATTCATAGCTTATATAATTCCAATTAACTGTAGCATAACCCTTCCTCGCTCAACTAATCAGCTGGCTTAATTGCTACTGGTGTACCATATCCTTAAGCAAATAAATTGAGATGGGTACGCTGCCACTTGGCTTGCAAAAAGATCTCTTTATCTATTACCTAATGTACATGCTACAGTTGTTTAGAGAGTGATCCCAAATGAGGCATGGGTTTCAGAGAAGTATGGGAGGTTAAAAACACAAATTAAGATTTGATTTTCTAACGTGCTGTTGATTTTCACAATTATACAGACTCCAGAGAATTAATCTGTTTACCCTTTATAAGAATTGAGATTTTTTGTACTTCTTATAGTAAATGTGCTAACAGTGGACTTTTCCATCTGCAGATTATACTGAATGACCAGCAGTGGCAGTGTTTCACAACTGAATGTCTCTGCATTGCCGAGACTGAAGGAAAGAAAAAAAGGCAGTCTTCCGGCATACAGCATCTTTTGACCAATTTAAACGGTAAGTAAATCTCACAATCATTCTTTTATTCAGTAAAAATACTTTCACAGCATCTGAATGTCCTCAGTACCTTCCAGTGGGGGCCTGTACATGTAAATAATTTCTGTTAAGATGGAAGTAATATGGATCACAATGTGTTGGTCAAGATAGTTAATAAAAGACTGTCTGCTTCTAAGGCTACCAAAGCCTGATTTAGAACCCGGTGCTAGCAATGTTCCAGTCAAGGAAATTGCTGCCTTTGCGGCTGAAATGCACTATCTCAATTTACAACGATAGTGTTGCATTCTCACGGAAGGAAGCTCATTTAACGTCATCCCCTGCACTCTGTATGTTGGACTCTGATACTTAAGATGGATTGTTGGTAAGGATAATCAGTTTTTGTATCTCCATCCCACTTTCAAAAAGGCCCCAGTGCTTTGAGTTGTTCAGAGTCCTTTACCATTCCCCCTCCTGCTTGCCGTGCAGTCATGAATACAGATAGTAACTTACTGCATAACTTCTGACATCTCATCCTCCTGTGTGGTCAGCTTCCACAAGGACAATTGGACCCAAGGCTCTCTGACATTATAAAGCTAAAGCAAGATGTTGTCTGGCATGAGGGCAAATCTGTTGCCTAGCAAGCTGACATCCTAAAGCTAAAGCAAGATGTTGTCTGAAGTGAGGCCCACTCTGTTGCCTAGCAAGCAGCAGGATACGTTTATCTTGGTAATGAAATGAGTAGCAGGGTAGACAGGATGCCCAAATGAGAACTAACCTTGTAAGAATAAAGAAATTAGGGCAGTTTTGTGAGACTTATAAATTTATAGGAAGGTAAGTTTGAGCATTAGAGTCTCAACTTCACTATTGCTGAACTGGTAGGAATTGCCTAAAATTATAATGGTGAACATACTATTCATAGCTTATATAATTCCAATTAACTGTAGCATAACCCTTCCTCGCTCAACTAATCAGCTGGCTTAATTGCTACTGCTGTACCATATCCTTAAGCAAATAAATTGAGATGGGTACGCTGCCACTTGGCTTGCAAAAAGATCTCTTTATCTATTACCTAATGTACATGCTACAGTTGTTTAGAGAGTGATCCCAAATGAGGCATGGGTTTCAGAGAAGTATGGGAGGTTAAAAACACAAATTAAGATTTGATTTTCTAACGTGCTGTTGATTTTCACAATTATACAGACTCCAGAGAATTAATCTGTTTACCCTTTATAAGAATAGAGATTTTTTGTACTTCTTATAGTAAATGTGCTAACAGTGGACTTTTCCATCTGCAGATTATACTGAATGACCAGCAGTGGCAGTGTTTCACAACTGAATGTCTCTGCATTGCCGAGACTGAAGGAAAGAAAAAAAGGCAGTCTTCCGGCATACAGCATCTTTTGACCAATTTAAACGGTAAGTAAATCTCACAATCATTCTTTTATTCAGTAAAAATACTTTCACAGCATCTGAATGTCCTCAGTACCTTCCAGTGGGGGCCTGTACATGTAAATAATTTCTGTTAAGATGGAAGTAATATGGATCACAATGTGTTGGTCAAGATAGTTAATAAAAGACTGACTGCTTCTAAGGCTACCAAAGCCTGATTTAGATCCCGGTGCTAGCAATGTTCCAGTCAAGGAAATTGCTGCCTTTGCGGCTGAAATGCACTATCTCAATTTACAACGATAGTGTTGCATTCTCACGGAAGGAAGCTCATTTAACGTCATCCCCTGCACTCTGTATGTTGGACTCTGATACTTAAGATGGATTGTTGGTAAGGATAATCAGTTTTTGTATCTCCATCCCACTTTCAAAAAGGCCCCAGTGCTTTGAGTTGTTCAGAGTCCTTTACCATTCCCCCTCCTGCTTGCCGTGCAGTCATGAATACAGATAGTAACTTACTGCATAACTTCTGACATCTCATCCTCCTGTGTGGTCAGCTTCCACAAGGACAATTGGACCCAAGGCTCTCTGACATTATAAAGCTAAAGCAAGATGTTGTCTGGCATGAGGGCAAATCTGTTGCCTAGCAAGCTGACATCCTAAAGCTAAAGCAAGATGTTGTCTGAAGTGAGGCCCACTCTGTTGCCTAGCAAGCAGCAGGATACGTTTATCTTGGTAATGAAATGAGTAGCAGGGTAGACAGGATGCCCAAATGAGAACTAACCTTGTAAGAATAAAGAAATTAGGGCAGTTTTGTGAGACTTATAAATTTGTAGGAAGGTAAGTTTGAGCATTAGTCTCAACTTCACTATTGCTGAACTGGTAGGAATTGCCTAAAATTATAATGGTGAACATGCTATTCATAGCTTATATAATTCCAATTAACTGTAGCATAACCCTTCCTCGCTCAACTAATCAGCTGGCTTAATTGCTACTGGTGTACCATATCCTTCAGCAAATAAATTGAGATGGGTACGCTGCCACTTGGCTTGCAAAAAGATCTCTTTATCTATAACCTAATGTACATGCTACAGTTGTTTAGAGAGTGATCCCAAATGAGGTATGGGATTCAGAGAAGTATGGGAGGTTAAAAACACAAATTAAGATTTGATTTTCTAACGTGCTGTTGATTTTCACAATTATACAGACTCCAGAGAATTAATCTGTTTACCCTTTATAAAAATTAAGATTTTTTGTACTTCTTATAGTAAATGTGCTAACAGTGGACTTTTCCATCTGCAGATTATACTGAATGACCAGCAGTGGCAGTGTTTCACAACTGAATGTCTCTGCATTGCCGAGACTGAAGGAAAGAAAAAAAGGCAGTCTTCCGGCATACAGCATCTTTTGACCAATTTAAACGGTAAGTAAATCTCACAATCATTCTTTTATTCAGTAAAAATACTTTCACAGCATCTGAATGTCCTCAGTACCTTCCAGTGGGGGCCTGTACATGTAAATAATTTCTGTTAAGATGGAAGTAATATGGATCACAATGTGTTGGTCAAGATAGTTAATAAAAGACTGACTGCTTCTAAGGCTACCAAAGCCTGATTTAGATCCCGGTGCTAGCAATGTTCCAGTCAAGGAAATTGCTGCCTTTGCGGCTGAAATGCACTATCTCAATTTACAACGATAGTGTTGCATTCTCACGGAAGGAAGCTCATTTAACGTCATCCCCTGCACTCTGTATGTTGGACTCTGATACTTAAGATGGATTGTTGGTAAGGATAATCAGTTTTTGTATCTCCATCCCACTTTCAAAAAGGCCCCAGTGCTTTGAGTTGTTCAGAGTCCTTTACCATTCCCCCTCCTGCTTGCCGTGCAGTCATGAATACAGATAGTAACTTACTGCATAACTTCTGACATCTCATCCTCCTGTGTGGTCAGCTTCCACAAGGACAATTGGACCCAAGGCTCTCTGACATTATAAAGCTAAAGCAAGATGTTGTCTGGCATGAGGGCAAATCTGTTGCCTAGCAAGCTTACATCCTAAAGCTAAAGCAAGATGTTGTCTGAAGTGAGGCCCACTCTGTTGCCTAGCAAGCAGCAGGATACGTTTATCTTGGTAATGAAATGAGTAGCAGGGTAGACAGGATGCCCAAATGAGAACTAACCTTGTAAGAATAAAGAAATTAGGGCAGTTTTGTGAGACTTATAAATTTGTAGGAAGGTAAGTTTGAGCATTAGAGTCTCAACTTCACTATTGCTGAACTGGTAGGAATTGCCTAAAATTATAATGGTGAACATGCTATTCATAGCTTATATAATTCCAATTAACTGTAGCATAACCCTTCCTCGCTCAACTAATCAGCTGGCTTAATTGCTACTGGTGTACCATATCCTTAAGCAAATAAATTGAGATGGGTACGCTGCCACTTGGCTTGCAAAAAGATCTCTTTATCTATTACCTAATGTACATGCTACAGTTGTTTAGAGAGTGATCCCAAATGAGGCATGGGTTTCAGAGAAGTATGGGAGGTTAAAAACACAAATTAAGATTTGATTTTCTAACGTGCTGTTGATTTTCACAATTATACAGACTCCAGAGAATTAATCTGTTTACCCTTTATAAGAATTGAGATTTTTTGTACTTCTTATAGTAAATGTGCTAACAGTGGACTTTTCCATCTGCAGATTATACTGAATGACCAGCAGTGGCAGTGTTTCACAACTGAATGTCTCTGCATTGCCGAGACTGAAGGAAAGAAAAAAAGGCAGTCTTCCGGCATACAGCATCTTTTGACCAATTTAAACGGTAAGTAAATCTCACAATCATTCTTTTATTCAGTAAAAATACTTTCACAGCATCTGAATGTCCTCAGTACCATCCAGTGGGGGCCTGTACATGTGAATAATTTCTGTTAAGATGGAAGTAATATGGATCACAATGTGTTGGTCAAGATAGTTAATAAAAGACTGACTGCTTCTAAGGCTACCAAAGCCTGATTTAGATCCCGGTGCTAGCAATGTTCCAGTCAAGGAAATTGCTGCCTTTGCGGCTGAAATGCACTATCTCAATTTACAACGATAGTGTTACATTCTCACGGAAGGAAGCTCATTTAACGTAATCCCCTGCACTCTGTATGTTGGACTCTGATACTTAAGATGGATTGTTGGTAAGGATAATCAGTTTTTGTATCTCCATCCCACTTTCAAAAAGGCCCCAGTGCTTTGAGTGGTTCAGAGTCCTTTACCATTCCCCCTCCTGCTTGCCTTGCAGTCATGAATACAGATAGTAACTTACTGCATAACTTCTGACATCTCATCCTCCTGTGTGGTCAGCTTCCACAAGGACAATTGGACCCAAGGCTCTCTGACATTATAAAGCTAAAGCAAGATGTTGTCTGGCATGAGGGCAAATCTGTTGCCTAGCAAGCTGACATCCTAAAGCTAAAGCAAGATGTTGTCTGAAGTGAGGCCCACTCTGTTGCCTAGCAAGCAGCAGGATACATTTATCTTGGTAATGAAATGAGTAGCAGGGTAGACAGGATGCCCAAATGAGAACTAACCTTGTAAGAATAAAGAAATTAGGGCAGTTTTGTGAGACTTATAAATTTATAGGAAGGTAAGTTTGAGCATTAGAGTCTCAACTTCACTATTGCTGAACTGGTAGGAATTGCCTAAAATTATAATGGTGAACATGCTATTCATAGCTTATATAATTCCAATTAACTGTAGCATAACCCTTCCTCGCTCAATCTAATCAGCTGGCTTAATTGCTACTGGTGTACCATATCCTTAAGCAAATAAATTGAGATGGGTACGCTGCCACTTGGCTTGCAAAAAGATCTCTTTATCTATTACCTAATGTACATGCTACAGTTGTTTAGAGAGTGATCCCAAATGAGGCATGGGTTTCAGAGAAGTATGGGAGGTTAAAAACACAAATTAAGATTTGATTTTCTAACGTGCTGTTGATTTTCACAATTATACAGACTCCAGAGAATTAATCTGTTTACCCTTTATAAGAATTGAGATTTTTTGTACTTCTTATAGTAAATGTGCTAACAGTGGACTTTTCCATCTGCAGATTATACTGAATGACCAGCAGTGGCAGTGTTTCACAACTGAATGTCTCTGCATTGCCGAGACTGAAGGAAAGAAAAAAAGGCAGTCTTCCGGCATACAGCATCTTTTGACCAATTTAAACGGTAAGTAAATCTCACAATCATTCTTTTATTCAGTAAAAATACTTTCACAGCATCTGAATGTCCTCAGTACCTTCCAGTGGGGGCCTGTACATGTGAATAATTTCTGTTAAGATGGAAGTAATATGGATCACAATGTGTTGGTCAAGATAGTTAATAAAAGACTGACTGCTTCTAAGGCTACCAAAGCCTGATTTAGATCCCGGTGCTAGCAATGTTCCAGTCAAGGAAATTGCTGCCTTTGCGGCTGAAATGCACTATCTCAATTTACAACGATAGTGTTGCATTCTCACGGAAGGAAGCTCATTTAACGTCATCCCCTGCACTCTGTATGTTGGACTCTGATACTTAAGAAGGATTGTTGGTAAGGATAATCAGTTTTTGTATCTCCATCCCACTTTCAAAAAGGCCCCAGTGCTTTGAGTTGTTCAGAGTCCTTTACCATTCCCCCTCCTGCTTGCCGTGCAGTCATGAATACAGATAGTAACTTACTGCATAACTTCTGACATCTCATCCTCCTGTGTGGTCAGCTTCCACAAGGACAATTGGACCCAAGGCTCTCTGACATTATAAAGCTAAAGCAAGATGTTGTCTGGCATGAGGGCAAATCTGTTGCCTAGCAAGCTGACATCCTAAAGCTAAAGCAAGATGTTGTCTGAAGTGAGGCCCACTCTGTTGCCTAGCAAGCAGCAGGATACGTTTATCTTGGTAATGAAATGAGTAGCAGGGTAGACAGGATGCCCAAATGAGAACTAACCTTGTAAGAATAAAGAAATTAGGGCAGTTTTGTGAGACTTATAAATTTGTAGGAAGGTAAGTTTGAGCATTAGAGTCTCAACTTCACTATTGCTGAACTGGTAGGAATTGCCTAAAATTATAATGGTGAACATGCTATTCATAGCTTATATAATTCCAATTAACTGTAGCATAACCCTTCCTCGCTCAACTAATCAGCTGGCTTAATTGCTACTGGTGTACCATATCCTTAAGCAAATAAATTGAGATGGGTACGCTGCCACTTGGCTTGCAAAAAGATCTCTTTATCTATAACCTAATGTACATGCTACAGTTGTTTAGAGAGTGATCCCAAATGAGGTATGGGATTCAGAGAAGTATGGGAGGTTAAAAACACAAATTAAGATTTGATTTTCTAACGTGCTGTTGATTTTCACAATTATACAGACTCCAGAGAATTAATCTGTTTACCCTTTATAAAAATTAAGATTTTTTGTACTTCTTATAGTAAATGTGCTAACAGTGGACTTTTCCATCTGCAGATTATACTGAATGACCAGCAGTGGCAGTGTTTCACAACTGAATGTCTCTGCATTGCCGGGACTGAGTGAAAGAAAAAAAGGCAGTCTTCCGGCATACAGCATCTTTTGACCAATTTAAACGGTAAGTAAATCTCACAATCATTCTTTTATTCAGTAAAAATACTTTCACAGCATCTGAATGTCCTCAGTACCTTCCAGTGGGGGCCTGTACATGTAAATAATTTCTGTTAAGATGGAAGTAATTTGGATCACAATGTGTTGGTCAAGATAGTTAATAAAAGACTGACTGCTTCTAAGGCTACCAAAGCCTGATTTAGATCCCGGTGCTAGCAATGTTCCAGTCAAGGAAATTGCTGCCTTTGCGGCTGAAATGCACTATCTCAATTTACAACGATAGTGTTACATTCTCACGGAAGGAAGCTCATTTAACGTAATCCCCTGCACTCTGTATGTTGGACTCTGATACTTAAGATGGATTGTTGGTAAGGATAATCAGTTTTTGTATCTCCATCCCACTTTCAAAAAGGCCCCAGTGCTTTGAGTTGTTCAGAGTCCTTTACCA
The DNA here is from genome assembly GCF_964263255.1 of Lissotriton vulgaris. NCBI lineage: Eukaryota > Metazoa > Chordata > Amphibia > Caudata > Salamandridae > Lissotriton > Lissotriton vulgaris. The sequence continues at coordinate 1,083,782,060 of NC_141694.1, read as the reverse complement.
TTCCCCCTCCTGCTTGCCGTGCAGTCATGAATACAGATAGTAACTTACTGCATAACTTCTGACATCTCATCCTCCTGTGTGGTCAGCTTCCACAAGGACAATTGGACCCAAGGCTCTCTGACATTATAAAGCTAAAGCAAGATGTTGTCTGGCATGAGGGCAAATCTGTTGCCTAGCAAGCTGACATCCTAAAGCTAAAGCAAGATGTTGTCTGAAGTGAGGCCCACTCTGTTGCCTAGCAAGCAGCAGGATACGTTTATCTTGGTAATGAAATGAGTAGCAGGGTAGACAGGATGCCCAAATGAGAACTAACCTTGTAAGAATAAAGAAATTAGGGCAGTTTTGTGAGACTTATAAATTTGTAGGAAGGTAAGTTTGAGCATTAGAGTCTCAACTTCACTATTGCTGAACTGGTAGGAATTGCCTAAAATTATAATGGTGAACATGCTATTCATAGCTTATATAATTCCAATTAACTGTAGCATAACCCTTCCTCGCTCAACTAATCAGCTGGCTTAATTGCTACTGGTGTACCATATCCTTAAGCAAATAAATTGAGATGGGTACGCTGCCACTTGGCTTGCAAAAAGATCTCTTTATCTATTACCTAATGTACATGCTACAGTTGTTTAGAGAGTGATCCCAAATGAGGCATGGGTTTCAGAGAAGTATGGGAGGTTAAAAACACAAATTAAGATTTGATTTTCTAACGTGCTGTTGATTTTCACAATTATACAGACTCCAGAGAATTAATCTGTTTACCCTTTATAAGAATTGAGATTTTTTGTACTTCTTATAGTAAATGTGCTAACAGTGGACTTTTCCATCTGCAGATTATACTGAATGACCAGCAGTGGCAGTGTTTCACAACTGAATGTCTCTGCATTGCCGAGACTGAAGGAAAGAAAAAAAGGCAGTCTTCCGGCATACAGCATCTTTTGACCAATTTAAACGGTAAGTAAATCTCACAATCATTCTTTTATTCAGTAAAAATACTTTCACAGCATCTGAATGTCCTCAGTACCTTCCAGTGGGGGCCTGTACATGTAAATAATTTCTGTTAAGATGGAAGTAATATGGATCACAATGTGTTGGTCAAGATAGTTAATAAAAGACTGACTGCTTCTAAGGCTACCAAAGCCTGATTTAGATCCCGGTGCTAGCAATGTTCCAGTCAAGGAAATTGCTGCCTTTGCGGCTGAAATGCACTATCTCAATTTACAACGATAGTGTTGCATTCTCACGGAAGGAAGCTCATTTAACGTCATCCCCTGCACTCTGTATGTTGGACTCTGATACTTAAGATGGATTGTTGGTAAGGATAATCAGTTTTTGTATCTCCATCCCACTTTCAAAAAGGCCCCAGTGCTTTGAGTTGTTCAGAGTCCTTTACCATTCCCCCTCCTGCTTGCCGTGCAGTCATGAATACAGATAGTAACTTACTGCATAACTTCTGACATCTCATCCTCCTGTGTGGTCAGCTTCCACAAGGACAATTGGACCCAAGGCTCTCTGACATTATAAAGCTAAAGCAAGATGTTGTCTGGCATGAGGGCAAATCTGTTGCCTAGCAAGCTGACATCCTAAAGCTAAAGCAAGATGTTGTCTGAAGTGAGGCCCACTCTGTTGCCTAGCAAGCAGCAGGATACGTTTATCTTGGTAATGAAATGAGTAGCAGGGTAGACAGGATGCCCAAATGAGAACTAACCTTGTAAGAATAAAGAAATTAGGGCAGTTTTGTGAGACTTATAAATTTGTAGGAAGGTAAGTTTGAGCATTAGAGTCTCAACTTCACTATTGCTGAACTGGTAGGAATTGCCTAAAATTATAATGGTGAACATGCTATTCATAGCTTATATAATTCCAATTAACTGTAGCATAACCCTTCCTCGCTCAACTAATCAGCTGGCTTAATTGCTACTGGTGTACCATATCCTTCAGCAAATAAATTGAGATGGGTACGCTGCCACTTGGCTTGCAAAAAGATCTCTTTATCTATAACCTAATGTACATGCTACAGTTGTTTAGAGAGTGATCCCAAATGAGGTATGGGATTCAGAGAAGTATGGGAGGTTAAAAACACAAATTAAGATTTGATTTTCTAACGTGCTGTTGATTTTCACAATTATACAGACTCCAGAGAATTAATCTGTTTACCCTTTATAAAAATTAAGATTTTTTGTACTTCTTATAGTAAATGTGCTAACAGTGGACTTTTCCATCTGCAGATTATACTGAATGACCAGCAGTGGCAGTGTTTCACAACTGAATGTCTCTGCATTGCCGAGACTGAAGGAAAGAAAAAAAGGCAGTCTTCCGGCATACAGCATCTTTTGACCAATTTAAACGGTAAGTAAATCTCACAATCATTCTTTTATTCAGTAAAAATACTTTCACAGCATCTGAATGTCCTCAGTACCTTCCAGTGGGGGCCTGTACATGTAAATAATTTCTGTTAAGATGGAAGTAATATGGATCACAATGTGTTGGTCAAGATAGTTAATAAAAGACTGACTGCTTCTAAGGCTACCAAAGCCTGATTTAGATCCCGGTGCTAGCAATGTTCCAGTCAAGGAAATTGCTGCCTTTGCGGCTGAAATGCACTATCTCAATTTACAACGATAGTGTTGCATTCTCACGGAAGGAAGCTCATTTAACGTCATCCCCTGCACTCTGTATGTTGGACTCTGATACTTAAGATGGATTGTTGGTAAGGATAATCAGTTTTTGTATCTCCATCCCACTTTCAAAAAGGCCCCAGTGCTTTGAGTTGTTCAGAGTCCTTTACCATTCCCCCTCCTGCTTGCCGTGCAGTCATGAATACAGATAGTAACTTACTGCATAACTCCTGACATCTCATCCTCCTGTGTGGTCAGCTTCCACAAGGACAATTGGACCCAAGGCTCTCTGACATTATAAAGCTAAAGCAAGATGTTGTCTGGCATGAGGGCAAATCTGTTGCCTAGCAAGCTTACATCCTAAAGCTAAAGCAAGATGTTGTCTGAAGTGAGGCCCACTCTGTTGCCTAGCAAGCAGCAGGATACGTTTATCTTGGTAATGAAATGAGTAGCAGGGTAGACAGGATGCCCAAATGAGAACTAACCTTGTAAGAATAAAGAAATTAGGGCAGTTTTGTGAGACTTATAAATTTGTAGGAAGGTAAGTTTGAGCATTAGAGTCTCAACTTCACTATTGCTGAACTGGTAGGAATTGCCTAAAATTATAATGGTGAACATGCTATTCATAGCTTATATAATTCCAATTAACTGTAGCATAACCCTTCCTCGCTCAACTAATCAGCTGGCTTAATTGCTACTGGTGTACCATATCCTTAAGCAAATAAATTGAGATGGGTACGCTGCCACTTGGCTTGCAAAAAGATCTCTTTATCTATAACCTAATGTACATGCTACAGTTGTTTAGAGAGTGATCCCAAATGAGGTATGGGATTCAGAGAAGTATGGGAGGTTAAAAACACAAATTAAGATTTGATTTTATAACGTGCTGTTGATTTTCACAATTATACAGAATCCAGAGAATTAATCTGTTCACCCTTTATAAAAATTAAGATTTTTTGTACTTCTTATAGTAAATGTGCTAACAGTGGACTTTTCCATCTGCAGATTATACTGAATGACCAGCAGTGGCAGTGTTTCACAACAGAATGTCTCTGCATTGCCGAGACTGAAGGAAAGAAAAAAAGGCAGTCTTCCGGCATACAGCATCTTTTGACCAATTTAAACGGTAAGTAAATCTCACAATCATTCTTTTATTCAGTAAAAATACTTTCACAGCATCTGAATGTCCTCAGTACCTTCCAGTGGGGGCCTGTACATGTAAATAATTTCTGTTAAGATGGAAGTAATATGGATCACAATGTGTTGGTCAAGATAGTTAATAAAAGACTGACTGCTTCTAAGGCTACCAAAGCCTGATTTAGATCCCGGTGCTAGCAATGTTCCAGTCAAGGAAATTGCTGCCTTTGCGGCTGAAATGCACTATCTCAATTTACAACGATAGTGTTGCATTCTCACGGAAGGAAGCTCATTTAACGTCATCCCCTGCACTCTGTATGTTGGACTCTGATACTTAAGATGGATTGTTGGTAAGGATAATCAGTTTTTGTATCTCCATCCCACTTTCAAAAAGGCCCCAGTGCTTTGAGTTGTTCAGAGTCCTTTACCATTCCACCTCCTGCTTGCCGTGCAGTCATGAATACAGATAGTAACTTACTGCATAACTTCTGACATCTCATCCTCCTGTGTGGTCAGCTTCCACAAGGACAATTGGACCCAAGGCTCTCTGACATTATAAAGCTAAAGCAAGATGTTGTCTGGCATGAGGGCAAATCTGTTGCCTAGCAAGCTGACATCCTAAAGCTAAAGCAAGATGTTGTCTGAAGTGAGGCCCACTCTGTTGCCTAGCAAGCAGCAGGATACGTTTATCTTGGTAATGAAATGAGTAGCAGGGTAGACAGGATGCCCAAATGAGAACTAACCTTGTAAGAATAAAGAAATTAGGGCAGTTTTGTGAGACTTATAAATTTGTAGGAAGGTAAGTTTGAGCATTAGAGTCTCAACTTCACTATTGCTGAACTGGTAGGAATTGCCTAAAATTATAATGGTGAACATGCTATTCATAGCTTATATAATTCCAATTAACTTTGGCATAACCCTTCCTCGCTCAACTAATCAGCTGGCTTAATTGCTACTGGTGTACCATATCCTTAAGCAAATAAATTGAGATGGGTACGCTGCCACTTGGCTTGCAAAAAGATCTCTTTATCTATTACCTAATGTACATGCTACAGTTGTTTAGAGAGTGATCCCAAATGAGGCATGGGTTTCAGAGAAGTATGGGAGGTTAAAAACACAAATTAAGATTTGATTTTCTAACGTGCTGTTGATTTTCACAATTATACAAACTCCAGAGAATTAATCTGTTTACCCTTTATAAGAATTGAGATTTTTTGTACTTCTTATAGTAAATGTGCTAACAGTGGACTTTTCCATCTGCAGATTATACTGAATGACCAGCAGTGGCAGTGTTTCACAACTGAATGTCTCTGCATTGCCGAGACTGAAGGAAAGAAAAAAAGGCAGTCTTCCGGCATACAGCATCTTTTGACCAATTTAAACGGTAAGTAAATCTCACAATCATTCTTTTATTCAGTAAAAATACTTTCACAGCATCTGAATGTCCTCAGTACCTTCCAGTGGGGGCCTGTACATGTAAATAATTTCTGTTAAGATGGAAGTAATATGGATCACAATGTGTTGGTCAAGATAGTTAATAAAAGACTGACTGCTTCTAAGGCTACCAAAGCCTGATTTAGATCCCGGTGCTAGCAATGTTCCAGTCAAGTAAATTGCTGCCTTTGCGGCTGAAATGCACTATCTCAATTTACAATGATAGTGTTACATTCTCACGGAAGGAAGCTCATTTAACGTAATCCCCTGCACTCTGTATGTTGGACTCTGATACTTAAGATGGATTGTTGGTAAGGATAATCAGTTTTTGTATCTCCATCCCACTTTCAAAAAGGCCCCAGTGCTTTGAGTGGTTCAGAGTCCTTTACCATTCCCCCTCCTGCTTGCCTTGCAGTCATGAATACAGATAGTAACTTACTGCATAACTTCTGACATCTCATCCTCCTGTGTGGTCAGCTTCCACAAGGACAATTGGACCAAAGGCTCTCTGACATTATAAAGCTAAAGCAAGATGTTGTCTGCCATGAGGGCAAATCTGTTGCCTAGCAAGCTGACATCCTAAAGCTAAAGCAAGATGTTGTCTGAAGTGAGGCCCACTCTGTTGCCAAGCAAGCAGCAGGATACGTTTATCTTGGTAATGAAATGAGTAGCAGGGTAGACAGGATGCCCAAATGAGAATTAACCTTGTAAGATTAAAGAAATTAGGGCAGTTTTGTGAGACTTATAAATTTGTAGGAAGGTAAGTTTGAGCATTAGAGTCTCAACTTCACTATTGCTGAACTGGTAGGAATTGCCTAAAATTATAATGGTGAACATGCTATTCATAGCTTATATAATTCCAATTAACTGTAGCATAACCCTTCCTCGCTCAACTAATCAGCTGGCTTAATTGCTACTGGTGTACCATATCCTTAAGCAAATAAATTGAGATGGGTACGCTGCCACTTGGCTTGCAAAAAGATCTCTTTATCTATAACCTAATGTACATGCTACAGTTGTTTAGAGAGTGATCCCAAATGAGGTATGGGATTCAGAGAAGTATGGGAGGTTAAAAACACAAATTAAGATTTGATTTTATAACGTGCTGTTGATTTTCACAATTATACAGACTCCAGAGAATTAATCTGTTCACCCTTTATAAAAATTAAGATTTTTTGTACTTCTTATAGTAAATGTGCTAACAGTGGACTTTTCCATCTGCAGATTATACTGAATGACCAGCAGTGGCAGTGTTTCACAACAGAATGTCTCTGCATTGCCGAGACTGAAGGAAAGAAAAAAAGGCAGTCTTCCGGCATACAGCATCTTTTGACCAATTTAAACGGTAAGTAAATCTCACAATCATTCTTTTATTCAGTAAAAATACTTTCACAGCATCTGAATGTCCTCAGTACCTTCCAGTGGGGGCCTGTACATGTAAATAATTTCTGTTAAGATGGAAGTAATATGGATCACAATGTGTTGGTCAAGATAGTTAATAAAAGACTGACTGCTTCTAAGGCTACCAAAGCCTGATTTAGATCCCGGTGCTAGCAATGTTCCAGTCAAGGAAATTGCTGCCTTTGCGGCTGAAATGCACTATCTCAATTTACAACGATAGTGTTGCATTCTCACGGAAGGAAGCTCATTTAACGTCATCCCCTGCACTCTGTATGTTGGACTCTGATACTTAAGATGGATTGTTGGTAAGGATAATCAGTTTTTGTATCTCCATCCCACTTTCAAAAAGGCCCCAGTGCTTTGAGTTGTTCAGAGTCCTTTACCATTCCCCCTCCTGCTTGCCGTGCAGTCATAAATACAGATAGTAACTTACTGCATAACTTCTGACATCTCATCCTCCTGTGTGGTCAGCTTCCACAAGGACAATTGGACCCAAGGCTCTCTGACATTATAAAGCTAAAGCAAGATGTTGTCTGGCATGAGGGCAAATCTGTTGCCTAGCAAGCTGACATCCTAAAGCTAAAGCAAGATGTTGTCTGAAGTGAGGCCCACTCTGTTGCCTAGCAAGCAGCAGGATACGTTTATCTTGGTAATGAAATGAGTAGCAGGGTAGACAGGATGCCCAAATGAGAACTAACCTTGTAAGAATAAAGAAATTAGGGCAGTTTTGTGAGACTTATAAATTTGTAGGAAGGTAAGTTTGAGCATTAGAGTCTCAACTTCACTATTGCTGAACTGGTAGGAATTGCCTAAAATTATAATGGTGAACATGCTATTCATAGCTTATATAATTCCAATTAACTGTAGCATAACCCTTCCTCGCTCAACTAATCAGCTGGCTTAATTGCTACTGGTGTACCATATCCTTAAGCAAATAAATTGAGATGGGTACGCTGCCACTTGGCTTGCAAAAAGATCTCTTTATCTATTACCTAATGTACATGCTACAGTTGTTTAGAGAGTGATCCCAAATGAGGCATGGGTTTCAGAGAAGTATGGGAGGTTAAAAACACAAATTAAGATTTGATTTTCTAACGTGCTGTTGATTTTCACAATTATACAGACTCCAGAGAATTAATCTGTTTACCCTTTATAAGAATTGAGATTTTTTGTACTTCTTATAGTAAATGTGCTAACAGTGGACTTTTCCATCTGCAGATTATACTGAATGACCAGCAGTGGCAGTGTTTCACAACTGAATGTCTCTGCATTGCCGAGACTGAAGGAAAGAAAAAAAGGCAGTCTTCCGGCATACAGCATCTTTTGACCAATTTAAACGGTAAGTAAATCTCACAATCATTCTTTTATTCAGTAAAAATACTTTCACAGCATCTGAATGTCCTCAGTACCTTCCAGTGGGGGCCTGTACATGTAAATAATTTCTGTTAAGATGGAAGTAATATGGATCACAATGTGTTGGTCAAGATAGTTAATAAAAGACTGTCTGCTTCTAAGGCTACCAAAGCCTGATTTAGAACCCGGTGCTAGCAATGTTCCAGTCAAGGAAATTGCTGCCTTTGCGGCTGAAATGCACTATCTCAATTTACAACGATAGTGTTGCATTCTCACGGAAGGAAGCTCATTTAACGTCATCCCCTGCACTCTGTATGTTGGACTCTGATACTTAAGATGGATTGTTGGTAAGGATAATCAGTTTTTGTATCTCCATCCCACTTTCAAAAAGGCCCCAGTGCTTTGAGTTGTTCAGAGTCCTTTACCATTCCCCCTCCTGCTTGCCGTGCAGTCATGAATACAGATAGTAACTTACTGCATAACTTCTGACATCTCATCCTCCTGTGTGGTCAGCTTCCACAAGGACAATTGGACCCAAGGCTCTCTGACATTATAAAGCTAAAGCAAGATGTTGTCTGGCATGAGGGCAAATCTGTTGCCTAGCAAGCTGACATCCTAAAGCTAAAGCAAGATGTTGTCTGAAGTGAGGCCCACTCTGTTGCCTAGCAAGCAGCAGGATACGTTTATCTTGGTAATGAAATGAGTAGCAGGGTAGACAGGATGCCCAAATGAGAACTAACCTTGTAAGAATAAAGAAATTAGGGCAGTTTTGTGAGACTTATAAATTTGTAGGAAGGTAAGTTTGAGCATTAGAGTCTCAACTTCACTATTGCTGAACTGGTAGGAATTGCCTAAAATTATAATGGTGAACATGCTATTCATAGCTTATATAATTCCAATTAACTGTAGCATAACCCTTCCTCGCTCAACTAATCAGCTGGCTTAATTGCTACTGGTGTACCATATCCTTCAGCAAATAAATTGAGATGGGTACGCTGCCACTTGGCTTGCAAAAAGATCTCTTTATCTATAACCTAATGTACATGCTACAGTTGTTTAGAGAGTGATCCCAAATGAGGTATGGGATTCAGAGAAGTATGGGAGGTTAAAAACACAAATTAAGATTTGATTTTCTAACGTGCTGTTGATTTTCACAATTATACAGACTCCAGAGAATTAATCTGTTTACCCTTTATAAAAATTAAGATTTTTTGTACTTCTTATAGTAAATGTGCTAACAGTGGACTTTTCCATCTGCAGATTATACTGAATGACCAGCAGTGGCAGTGTTTCACAACTGAATGTCTCTGCATTGCCGAGACTGAAGGAAAGAAAAAAAGGCAGTCTTCCGGCATACAGCATCTTTTGACCAATTTAAACGGTAAGTAAATCTCACAATCATTCTTTTATTCAGTAAAAATACTTTCACAGCATCTGAATGTCCTCAGTACCTTCCAGTGGGGGCCTGTACATGTAAATAATTTCTGTTAAGATGGAAGTAATATGGATCACAATGTGTTGGTCAAGATAGTTAATAAAAGACTGACTGCTTCTAAGGCTACCAAAGCCTGATTTAGATCCCGGTGCTAGCAATGTTCCAGTCAAGGAAATTGCTGCCTTTGCGGCTGAAATGCACTATCTCAATTTACAACGATAGTGTTGCATTCTCACGGAAGGAAGCTCATTTAACGTCATCCCCTGCACTCTGTATGTTGGACTCTGATACTTAAGATGGATTGTTGGTAAGGATAATCAGTTTTTGTATCTCCATCCCACTTTCAAAAAGGCCCCAGTGCTTTGAGTTGTTCAGAGTCCTTTACCATTCCCCCTCCTGCTTGCCGTGCAGTCATGAATACAGATAGTAACTTACTGCATAACTTCTGACATCTCATCCTCCTGTGTGGTCAGCTTCCACAAGGACAATTGGACCCAAGGCTCTCTGACATTATAAAGCTAAAGCAAGATGTTGTCTGGCATGAGGGCAAATCTGTTGCCTAGCAAGCTGACATCCTAAAGCTAAAGCAAGATGTTGTCTGAAGTGAGGCCCACTCTGTTGCCTAGCAAGCAGCAGGATACGTTTATCTTGGTAATGAAATGAGTAGCAGGGTAGACAGGATGCCCAAATGAGAACTAACCTTGTAAGAATAAAGAAATTAGGGCAGTTTTGTGAGACTTATAAATTTATAGGAAGGTAAGTTTGAGCATTAGAGTCTCAACTTCACTATTGCTGAACTGGTAGGAATTGCCTAAAATTATAATGGTGAACATACTATTCATAGCTTATATAATTCCAATTAACTGTAGCATAACCCTTCCTCGCTCAACTAATCAGCTGGCTTAATTGCTACTGCTGTACCATATCCTTAAGCAAATAAATTGAGATGGGTACGCTGCCACTTGGCTTGCAAAAAGATCTCTTTATCTATTACCTAATGTACATGCTACAGTTGTTTAGAGAGTGATCCCAAATGAGGCATGGGTTTCAGAGAAGTATGGGAGGTTAAAAACACAAATTAAGATTTGATTTTCTAACGTGCTGTTGATTTTCACAATTATACAGACTCCAGAGAATTAATCTGTTTACCCTTTATAAGAATTGAGATTTTTTGTACTTCTTATAGTAAATGTGCTAACAGTGGACTTTTCCATCTGCAGATTATACTGAATGACCAGCAGTGGCAGTGTTTCACAACTGAATGTCTCTGCATTGCCGAGACTGAAGGAAAGAAAAAAAGGCAGTCTTCCGGCATACAGCATCTTTTGACCAATTTAAACGGTAAGTAAATCTCACAATCATTCTTTTATTCAGTAAAAATACTTTCACAGCATCTGAATGTCCTCAGTACCTTCCAGTGGGGGCCTGTACATGTAAATAATTTCTGTTAAGATGGAAGTAATATGGATCACAATGTGTTGGTCAAGATAGTTAATAAAAGACTGACTGCTTCTAAGGCTACCAAAGCCTGATTTAGATCCCGGTGCTAGCAATGTTCCAGTCAAGGAAATTGCTGCCTTTGCGGCTGAAATGCACTATCTCAATTTACAACGATAGTGTTGCATTCTCACGGAAGGAAGCTCATTTAACGTCATCCCCTGCACTCTGTATGTTGGACTCTGATACTTAAGATGGATTGTTGGTAAGGATAATCAGTTTTTGTATCTCCATCCCACTTTCAAAAAGGCCCCAGTGCTTTGAGTTGTTCAGAGTCCTTTACCATTCCCCCTCCTGCTTGCCGTGCAGTCATGAATACAGATAGTAACTTACTGCATAACTTCTGACATCTCATCCTCCTGTGTGGTCAGCTTCCACAAGGACAATTGGACCCAAGGCTCTCTGACATTATAAAGCTAAAGCAAGATGTTGTCTGGCATGAGGGCAAATCTGTTGCCTAGCAAGCTGACATCCTAAAGCTAAAGCAAGATGTTGTCTGAAGTGAGGCCCACTCTGTTGCCTAGCAAGCAGCAGGATACGTTTATCTTGGTAATGAAATGAGTAGCAGGGTAGACAGGATGCCCAAATGAGAACTAACCTTGTAAGAATAAAGAAATTAGGGCAGTTTTGTGAGACTTATAAATTTGTAGGAAGGTAAGTTTGAGCATTAGAGTCTCAACTTCACTATTGCTGAACTGGTAGGAATTGCCTAAAATTATAATGGTGAACATGCTATTCATAGCTTATATAATTCCAATTAACTGTAGCATAACCCTTCCTCGCTCAACTAATCAGCTGGCTTAATTGCTACTGCTGTACCATATCCTTAAGCAAATAAATTGAGATGGGTACGCTGCCACTTGGCTTGCAAAAAGATCTCTTTATCTATTACCTAATGTACATGCTACAGTTGTTTAGAGAGTGATCCCAAATGAGGTATGGGATTCAGAGAAGTATGGGAGGTTAAAAACACAAATTAAGATTTGATTTTCTAACGTGCTGTTGATTTTCACAATTATACAGACTCCAGAGAATTAATCTGTTTACCCTTTATAAAAATTAAGATTTTTTGTACTTCTTATAGTAAATGTGCTAACAGTGGACTTTTCCATCTGCAGATTATACTGAATGACCAGCAGTGGCAGTGTTTCACAACTGAATGTCTCTGCATTGCCGAGACTGAAGGAAAGAAAAAAAGGCAGTCTTCCGGCATACAGCATCTTTTGACCAATTTAAACGGTAAGTAAATCTCACAATCATTCTTTTATTCAGTAAAAATACTTTCACAGCATCTGAATGTCCTCAGTACCTTCCAGTGGGGGCCTGTACATGTAAATAATTTCTGTTAAGATGGAAGTAATATGGATCACAATGTGTTGGTCAAGATAGTTAATAAAAGACTGACTGCTTCTAAGGCTACCAAAGCCTGATTTAGATCCCGGTGCTAGCAATGTTCCAGTCAAGGAAATTGCTGCCTTTGCGGCTGAAATGCACTATCTCAATTTACAACGATAGTGTTGCATTCTCACGGAAGGAAGCTCATTTAACGTCATCCCCTGCACTCTGTATGTTGGACTCTGATACTTAAGATGGATTGTTGGTAAGGATAATCAGTTTTTGTATCTCCATCCCACTTTCAAAAAGGCCCCAGTGCTTTGAGTTGTTCAGAGTCCTTTACCATTCCCCCTCCTGCTTGCCGTGCAGTCATGAATACAGATAGTAACTTACTGCATAACTTCTGACATCTCATCCTCCTGTGTGGTCAGCTTCCACAAGGACAATTGGACCCAAGGCTCTCTGACATTATAAAGCTAAAGCAAGATGTTGTCTGGCATGAGGGCAAATCTGTTGCCTAGCAAGCTGACATCCTAAAGCTAAAGCAAGATGTTGTCTGAAGTGAGGCCCACTCTGTTGCCTAGCAAGCAGCAGGATACGTTTATCTTGGTAATGAAATGAGTAGCAGGGTAGACAGGATGCCCAAATGAGAACTAACCTTGTAAGAATAAAGAAATTAGGGCAGTTTTGTGAGACTTATAAATTTGTAGGAAGGTAAGTTTGAGCATTAGAGTCTCAACTTCACTATTGCTGAACTGGTAGGAATTGCCTAAAATTATAATGGTGAACATGCTATTCATAGCTTATATAATTCCAATTAACTGTAGCATAACCCTTCCTCGCTCAACTAATCAGCTGGCTTAATTGCTACTGGTGTACCATATCCTTAAGCAAATAAATTGAGATGGGTACGCTGCCACTTGGCTTGCAAAAAGATCTCTTTATCTATAACCTAATGTACATGCTACAGTTGTTTAGAGAGTGATCCCAAATGAGGTATGGGATTCAGAGAAGTATGGGAGGTTAAAAACACAAATTAAGATTTGATTTTCTAACGTGCTGTTGATTTTCACAATTATACAGACTCCAGAGAATTAATCTGTTTACCCTTTATAAAAATTAAGATTTTTTGTACTTCTTATAGTAAATGTGCTAACAGTGGACTTTTCCATCTGCAGATTATACTGAATGACCAGCAGTGGCAGTGTTTCACAACTGAATGTCTCTGCATTGCCGAGACTGAAGGAAAGAAAAAAAGGCAGTCTTCCGGCATACAGCATCTTTTGACCAATTTAAACGGTAAGTAAATCTCACAATCATTCTTTTATTCAGTAAAAATACTTTCACAGCATCTGAATGTCCTCAGTACCTTCCAGTGGGGGCCTGTACATGTAAATAATTTCTGTTAAGATGGAAGTAATATGGATCACAATGTGTTGGTCAAGATAGTTAATAAAAGACTGACTGCTTCTAAGGCTACCAAAGCCTGATTTAGATCCCGGTGCTAGCAATGTTCCAGTCAAGGAAATTGCTGCCTTTGCGGCTGAAATGCACTATCTCAATTTACAACGATAGTGTTGCATTCTCACGGAAGGAAGCTCATTTAACGTCATCCCCTGCACTCTGTATGTTGGACTCTGATACTTAAGATGGATTGTTGGTAAGGATAATCAGTTTTTGTATCTCCATCCCACTTTCAAAAAGGCCCCAGTGCTTTGAGTTGTTCAGAGTCCTTTACCATTCCCCCTCCTGCTTGCCGTGCAGTCATGAATACAGATAGTAACTTACTGCATAACTTCTGACATCTCATCCTCCTGTGTGGTCAGCTTCCACAAGGACAATTGGACCCAAGGCTCTCTGACATTATAAAGCTAAAGCAAGATGTTGTCTGGCATGAGGGCAAATCTGTTGCCTAGCAAGCTTACATCCTAAAGCTAAAGCAAGATGTTGTCTGAAGTGAGGCCCACTCTGTTGCCTAGCAAGCAGCAGGATACGTTTATCTTGGTAATGAAATGAGTAGCAGGGTAGACAGGATGCCCAAATGAGAACTAACCTTGTAAGAATAAAGAAATTAGGGCAGTTTTGTGAGACTTATAAATTTGTAGGAAGGTAAGTTTGAGCATTAGAGTCTCAACTTCACTATTGCTGAACTGGTAGGAATTGCCTAAAATTATAATGGTGAACATGCTATTCATAGCTTATATAATTCCAATTAACTGTAGCATAACCCTTCCTCGCTCAACTAATCAGCTGGCTTAATTGCTACTGGTGTACCATATCCTTAAGCAAATAAATTGAGATGGGTACGCTGCCACTTGGCTTGCAAAAAGATCTCTTTATCTATTACCTAATGTACATGCTACAGTTGTTTAGAGAGTGATCCCAAATGAGGCATGGGTTTCAGAGAAGTATGGGAGGTTAAAAACACAAATTAAGATTTGATTTTCTAACGTGCTGTTGATTTTCACAATTATACAGACTCCAGAGAATTAATCTGTTTACCCTTTATAAGAATTGAGATTTTTTGTACTTCTTATAGTAAATGTGCTAACAGTGGACTTTTCCATCTGCAGATTATACTGAATGACCAGCAGTGGCAGTGTTTCACAACTGAATGTCTCTGCATTGCCGAGACTGAAGGAAAGAAAAAAAGGCAGTCTTCCGGCATACAGCATCTTTTGACCAATTTAAACGGTAAGTAAATCTCACAATCATTCTTTTATTCAGTAAAAATACTTTCACAGCATCTGAATGTCCTCAGTACCTTCCAGTGGGGGCCTGTACATGTGAATAATTTCTGTTAAGATGGAAGTAATATGGATCACAATGTGTTGGTCAAGATAGTTAATAAAAGACTGACTGCTTCTAAGGCTACCAAAGCCTGATTTAGATCCCGGTGCTAGCAATGTTCCAGTCAAGGAAATTGCTGCCTTTGCGGCTGAAATGCACTATCTCAATTTACAACGATAGTGTTACATTCTCACGGAAGGAAGCTCATTTAACGTAATCCCCTGCACTCTGTATGTTGGACTCTGATACTTAAGATGGATTGTTGGTAAGGATAATCAGTTTTTGTATCTCCATCCCACTTTCAAAAAGGCCCCAGTGCTTTGAGTGGTTCAGAGTCCTTTACCATTCCCCCTCCTGCTTGCCTTGCAGTCATGAATACAGATAGTAACTTACTGCATAACTTCTGACATCTCATCCTCCTGTGTGGTCAGCTTCCACAAGGACAATTGGACCCAAGGCTCTCTGACATTATAAAGCTAAAGCAAGATGTTGTCTGGCATGAGGGCAAATCTGTTGCCTAGCAAGCTGACATCCTAAAGCTAAAGCAAGATGTTGTCTGAAGTGAGGCCCACTCTGTTGCCTAGCAAGCAGCAGGATACGTTTATCTTGGTAATGAAATGAGTAGCAGGGTAGACAGGATGCCCAAATGAGAACTAACCTTGTAAGAATAAAGAAATTAGGGCAGTTTTGTGAGACTTATAAATTTATAGGAAGGTAAGTTTGAGCATTAGAGTCTCAACTTCACTATTGCTGAACTGGTAGGAATTGCCTAAAATTATAATGGTGAACATGCTATTCATAGCTTATATAATTCCAATTAACTGTAGCATAACCCTTCCTCGCTCAATCTAATCAGCTGGCTTAATTGCTACTGGTGTACCATATCCTTAAGCAAATAAATTGAGATGGGTACGCTGCCACTTGGCTTGCAAAAAGATCTCTTTATCTATTACCTAATGTACATGCTACAGTTGTTTAGAGAGTGATCCCAAATGAGGCATGGGTTTCAGAGAAGTATGGGAGGTTAAAAACACAAATTAAGATTTGATTTTCTAACGTGCTGTTGATTTTCACAATTATACAGACTCCAGAGAATTAATCTGTTTACCCTTTATAAGAATTGAGATTTTTTGTACTTCTTATAGTAAATGTGCTAACAGTGGACTTTTCCATCTGCAGATTATACTGAATGACCAGCAGTGGCAGTGTTTCACAACTGAATGTCTCTGCATTGCCGAGACTGAAGGAAAGAAAAAAAGGCAGTCTTCCGGCATACAGCATCTTTTGACCAATTTAAACGGTAAGTAAATCTCACAATCATTCTTTTATTCAGTAAAAATACTTTCACAGCATCTGAATGTCCTCAGTACCTTCCAGTGGGGGCCTGTACATGTGAATAATTTCTGTTAAGATGGAAGTAATATGGATCACAATGTGTTGGTCAAGATAGTTAATAAAAGACTGACTGCTTCTAAGGCTACCAAAGCCTGATTTAGATCCCGGTGCTAGCAATGTTCCAGTCAAGGAAATTGCTGCCTTTGCGGCTGAAATGCACTATCTCAATTTACAACGATAGTGTTGCATTCTCACGGAAGGAAGCTCATTTAACGTCATCCCCTGCACTCTGTATGTTGGACTCTGATACTTAAGAAGGATTGTTGGTAAGGATAATCAGTTTTTGTATCTCCATCCCACTTTCAAAAAGGCCCCAGTGCTTTGAGTTGTTCAGAGTCCTTTACCATTCCCCCTCCTGCTTGCCGTGCAGTCATGAATACAGATAGTAACTTACTGCATAACTTCTGACATCTCATCCTCCTGTGTGGTCAGCTTCCACAAGGACAATTGGACCCAAGGCTCTCTGACATTATAAAGCTAAAGCAAGATGTTGTCTGGCATGAGGGCAAATCTGTTGCCTAGCAAGCTGACATCCTAAAGCTAAAGCAAGATGTTGTCTGAAGTGAGGCCCACTCTGTTGCCTAGCAAGCAGCAGGATACGTTTATCTTGGTAATGAAATGAGTAGCAGGGTAGACAGGATGCCCAAATGAGAACTAACCTTGTAAGAATAAAGAAATTAGGGCAGTTTTGTGAGACTTATAAATTTGTAGGAAGGTAAGTTTGAGCATTAGAGTCTCAACTTCACTATTGCTGAACTGGTAGGAATTGCCTAAAATTATAATGGTGAACATGCTATTCATAGCTTATATAATTCCAATTAACTGTAGCATAACCCTTCCTCGCTCAACTAATCAGCTGGCTTAATTGCTACTGGTGTACCATATCCTTAAGCAAATAAATTGAGATGGGTACGCTGCCACTTGGCTTGCAAAAAGATCTCTTTATCTATAACCTAATGTACATGCTACAGTTGTTTAGAGAGTGATCCCAAATGAGGTATGGGATTCAGAGAAGTATGGGAGGTTAAAAACACAAATTAAGATTTGATTTTCTAACGTGCTGTTGATTTTCACAATTATACAGACTCCAGAGAATTAATCTGTTTACCCTTTATAAAAATTAAGATTTTTTGTACTTCTTATAGTAAATGTGCTAACAGTGGACTTTTCCATCTGCAGATTATACTGAATGACCAGCAGTGGCAGTGTTTCACAACTGAATGTCTCTGCATTGCCGGGACTGAAGGAAAGAAAAAAAGGCAGTCTTCCGGCATACAGCATCTTTTGACCAATTTAAACGGTAAGTAAATCTCACAATCATTCTTTTATTCAGTAAAAATACTTTCACAGCATCTGAATGTCCTCAGTACCTTCCAGTGGGGGCCTGTACATGTAAATAATTTCTGTTAAGATGGAAGTAATTTGGATCACAATGTGTTGGTCAAGATAGTTAATAAAAGACTGACTGCTTCTAAGGCTACCAAAGCCTGATTTAGATCCCGGTGCTAGCAATGTTCCAGTCAAGGAAATTGCTGCCTTTGCGGCTGAAATGCACTATCTCAATTTACAACGATAGTGTTACATTCTCACGGAAGGAAGCTCATTTAACGTAATCCCCTGCACTCTGTATGTTGGACTCTGATACTTAAGATGGATTGTTGGTAAGGATAATCAGTTTTTGTATCTCCATCCCACTTTCAAAAAGGCCCCAGTGCTTTGAGTTGTTCAGAGTCCTTTACCATTCCCCCTCCTGCTTGCCGTGCAGTCATGAATACAGATAGTAACTTACTGCATAACTTCTGACATCTCATCCTCCTGTGTGGTCAGCTTCCACAAGGACAATTGGACCCAAGGCTCTCTGACATTATAAAGCTAAAGCAAGATGTTGTCTGGCATGAGGGCAAATCTGTTGCCTAGCAAGCTGACATCCTAAAGCTAAAGCAAGATGTTGTCTGAAGTGAGGCCCACTCTGTTGCCTAGCAAGCAGCAGGATACGTTTATCTTGGTAATGAAATGAGTAGCAGGGTAGACAGGATGCCCAAATGAGAACTAACCTTGTAAGAATAAAGAAATTAGGGCAGTTTTGTGAGACTTATAAATTTGTAGGAAGGTAAGTTTGAGCATTAGAGTCTCAACTTCACTATTGCTGAACTGGTAGGAATTGCCTAAAATTATAATGGTGAACATGCTATTCATAGCTTATATAATTCCAATTAACTGTAGCATAACCCTTCCTCGCTCAACTAATCAGCTGGCTTAATTGCTACTGGTGTACCATATCCTTAAGCAAATAAATTGAGATGGGTACGCTGCCACTTGGCTTGCAAAAAGATCTCTTTATCTATTACCTAATGTACATGCTACAGTTGTTTAGAGAGTGATCCCAAATGAGGCATGGGTTTCAGAGAAGTATGGGAGGTTAAAAACACAAATTAAGATTTGATTTTCTAACGTGCTGTTGATTTTCACAATTATACAGACTCCAGAGAATTAATCTGTTTACCCTTTATAAGAATTGAGATTTTTTGTACTTCTTATAGTAAATGTGCTAACAGTGGACTTTTCCATCTGCAGATTATACTGAATGACCAGCAGTGGCAGTGTTTCACAACTGAATGTCTCTGCATTGCCGAGACTGAAGGAAAGAAAAAAAGGCAGTCTTCCGGCATACAGCATCTTTTGACCAATTTAAACGGTAAGTAAATCTCACAATCATTCTTTTATTCAGTAAAAATACTTTCACAGCATCTGAATGTCCTCAGTACCTTCCAGTGGGGGCCTGTACATGTAAATAATTTCTGTTAAGATGGAAGTAATATGGATCACAATGTGTTGGTCAAGATAGTTAATAAAAGACTGACTGCTTCTAAGGCTACCAAAGCCTGATTTAGATCCCGGTGCTAGCAATGTTCCAGTCAAGGAAATTGCTGCCTTTGCGGCTGAAATGCACTATCTCAATTTACAACGATAGTGTTGCATTCTCACGGAAGGAAGCTCATTTAACGTCATCCCCTGCACTCTGTATGTTGGACTCTGATACTTAAGATGGATTGTTGGTAAGGATAATCAGTTTTTGTATCTCCATCCCACTTTCAAAAAGGCCCCAGTGCTTTGAGTTGTTCAGAGTCCTTTACCATTCCCCCTCCTGCTTGCCGTGCAGTCATGAATACAGATAGTAACTTACTGCATAACTTCTGACATCTCATCCTCCTGTGTGGTCAGCTTCCACAAGGACAATTGGACCCAAGGCTCTCTGACATTATAAAGCTAAAGCAAGATGTTGTCTGGCATGAGGGCAAATCTGTTGCCTAGCAAGCTGACATCCTAAAGCTAAAGCAAGATGTTGTCTGAAGTGAGGCCCACTCTGTTGCCTAGCAAGCAGCAGGATACGTTTATCTTGGTAATGAAATGAGTAGCAGGGTAGACAGGATGCCCAAATGAGAACTAACCTTGTAAGAATAAAGAAATTAGGGCAGTTTTGTGAGACTTATAAATTTGTAGGAAGGTAAGTTTGAGCATTAGAGTCTCAACTTCACTATTGCTGAACTGGTAGGAATTGCCTAAAATTATAATGGTGAACATGCTATTCATAGCTTATATAATTCCAATTAACTGTAGCATAACCCTTCCTCGCTCAACTAATCAGCTGGCTTAATTGCTACTGGTGTACCATATCCTTCAGCAAATAAATTGAGATGGGTACGCTGCCACTTGGCTTGCAAAAAGATCTCTTTATCTATAACCTAATGTACATGCTACAGTTGTTTAGAGAGTGATCCCAAATGAGGCATGGGTTTCAGAGAAGTATGGGAGGTTAAAAACACAAATTAAGATTTGATTTTCTAACGTGCTGTTGATTTTCACAATTATACAGACTCCAGAGAATTAATCTGTTTACCCTTTATAAGAATTGAGATTTTTTGTACTTCTTATAGTAAATGTGCTAACAGTGGACTTTTCCATCTGCAGATTATACTGAATGACCAGCAGTGGCAGTGTTTCACAACTGAATGTCTCTGCATTGCCGAGACTGAAGGAAAGAAAAAAAGGCAGTCTTCCGGCATACAGCATCTTTTGACCAATTTAAACGGTAAGTAAATCTCACAATCATTCTTTTATTCAGTAAAAATACTTTCACAGCATCTGAATGTCCTCAGTACCTTCCAGTGGGGGCCTGTACATGTGAATAATTTCTGTTAAGATGGAAGTAATATGGATCACAATGTGTTGGTCAAGATAGTTAATAAAAGACTGACTGCTTCTAAGGCTACCAAAGCCTGATTTAGATCCCGGTGCTAGCAATGTTCCAGTCAAGGAAATTGCTGCCTTTGCGGCTGAAATGCACTATCTCAATTTACAACGATAGTGTTACATTCTCACGGAAGGAAGCTCATTTAACGTAATCCCCTGCACTCTGTATGTTGGACTCTGATACTTAAGATGGATTGTTGGTAAGGATAATCAGTTTTTGTATCTCCATCCCACTTTCAAAAAGGCCCCAGTGCTTTGAGTGGTTCAGAGTCCTTTACCATTCCCCCTCCTGCTTGCCTTGCAGTCATGAATACAGATAGTAACTTACTGCATAACTTCTGACATCTCATCCTCCTGTGTGGTCAGCTTCCACAAGGACAATTGGACCCAAGGCTCTCTGACATTATAAAGCTAAAGCAAGATGTTGTCTGGCATGAGGGCAAATCTGTTGCCTAGCAAGCTGACATCCTAAAGCTAAAGCAAGATGTTGTCTGAAGTGAGGCCCACTCTGTTGCCTAGCAAGCAGCAGGATACGTTTATCTTGGTAATGAAATGAGTAGCAGGGTAGACAGGATGCCCAAATGAGAACTAACCTTGTAAGAATAAAGAAATTAGGGCAGTTTTGTGAGACTTATAAATTTATAGGAAGGTAAGTTTGAGCATTAGAGTCTCAACTTCACTATTGCTGAACTGGTAGGAATTGCCTAAAATTATAATGGTGAACATGCTATTCATAGCTTATATAATTCCAATTAACTGTAGCATAACCCTTCCTCGCTCAATCTAATCAGCTGGCTTAATTGCTACTGGTGTACCATATCCTTAAGCAAATAAATTGAGATGGGTACGCTGCCACTTGGCTTGCAAAAAGATCTCTTTATCTATTACCTAATGTACATGCTACAGTTGTTTAGAGAGTGATCCCAAATGAGGCATGGGTTTCAGAGAAGTATGGGAGGTTAAAAACACAAATTAAGATTTGATTTTCTAACGTGCTGTTGATTTTCACAATTATACAGACTCCAGAGAATTAATCTGTTTACCCTTTATAAGAATTGAGATTTTTTGTACTTCTTATAGTAAATGTGCTAACAGTGGACTTTTCCATCTGCAGATTATACTGAATGACCAGCAGTGGCAGTGTTTCACAACTGAATGTCTCTGCATTGCCGAGACTGAAGGAAAGAAAAAAAGGCAGTCTTCCGGCATACAGCATCTTTTGACCAATTTAAACGGTAAGTAAATCTCACAATCATTCTTTTATTCAGTAAAAATACTTTCACAGCATCTGAATGTCCTCAGTACCTTCCAGTGGGGGCCTGTACATGTAAATAATTTCTGTTAAGATGGAAGTAATTTGGATCACAATGTGTTGGTCAAGATAGTTAATAAAAGACTGACTGCTTCTAAGGCTACCAAAGCCTGATTTAGATCCCGGTGCTAGCAATGTTCCAGTCAAGGAAATTGCTGCCTTTGCGGCTGAAATGCACTATCTCAATTTACAACGATAGTGTTACATTCTCACGGAAGGAAGCTCATTTAACGTAATCCCCTGCACTCTGTATGTTGGACTCTGATACTTAAGATGGATTGTTGGTAAGGATAATCAGTTTTTGTATCTCCATCCCACTTTCAAAAAGGCCCCAGTGCTTTGAGTTGTTCAGAGTCCTTTACCATTCCCCCTCCTGCTTGCCGTGCAGTCATGAATACAGATAGTAACTTACTGCATAACTTCTGACATCTCATCCTCCTGTGTGGTCAGCTTCCACAAGGACAATTGGACCCAAGGCTCTCTGACATTATAAAGCTAAAGCAAGATGTTGTCTGGCATGAGGGCAAATCTGTTGCCTAGCAAGCTGACATCCTAAAGCTAAAGCAAGATGTTGTCTGAAGTGAGGCCCACTCTGTTGCCTAGCAAGCAGCAGGATACGTTTATCTTGGTAATGAAATGAGTAGCAGGGTAGACAGGATGCCCAAATGAGAACTAACCTTGTAAGAATAAAGAAATTAGGGCAGTTTTGTGAGACTTATAAATTTGTAGGAAGGTAAGTTTGAGCATTAGAGTCTCAACTTCACTATTGCTGAACTGGTAGGAATTGCCTAAAATTATAATGGTGAACATGCTATTCATAGCTTATATAATTCCAATTAACTGTAGCATAACCCTTCCTCGCTCAACTAATCAGCTGGCTTAATTGCTACTGGTGTACCATATCCTTAAGCAAATAAATTGAGATGGGTACGCTGCCACTTGGCTTGCAAAAAGATCTCTTTATCTATTACCTAATGTACATGCTACAGTTGTTTAGAGAGTGATCCCAAATGAGGCATGGGTTTCAGAGAAGTATGGGAGGTTAAAAACACAAATTAAGATTTGATTTTCTAACGTGCTGTTGATTTTCACAATTATACAGACTCCAGAGAATTAATCTGTTTACCCTTTATAAGAATTGAGATTTTTTGTACTTCTTATAGTAAATGTGCTAACAGTGGACTTTTCCATCTGCAGATTATACTGAATGACCAGCAGTGGCAGTGTTTCACAACTGAATGTCTCTGCATTGCCGAGACTGAAGGAAAGAAAAAAAGGCAGTCTTCCGGCATACAGCATCTTTTGACCAATTTAAACGGTAAGTAAATCTCACAATCATTCTTTTATTCAGTAAAAATACTTTCACAGCATCTGAATGTCCTCAGTACCTTCCAGTGGGGGCCTGTACATGTAAATAATTTCTGTTAAGATGGAAGTAATATGGATCACAATGTGTTGGTCAAGATAGTTAATAAAAGACTGACTGCTTCTAAGGCTACCAAAGCCTGATTTAGATCCCGGTGCTAGCAATGTTCCAGTCAAGGAAATTGCTGCCTTTGCGGCTGAAATGCACTATCTCAATTTACAACGATAGTGTTGCATTCTCACGGAAGGAAGCTCATTTAACGTCATCCCCTGCACTCTGTATGTTGGACTCTGATACTTAAGATGGATTGTTGGTAAGGATAATCAGTTTTTGTATCTCCATCCCACTTTCAAAAAGGCCCCAGTGCTTTGAGTTGTTCAGAGTCCTTTACCATTCCCCCTCCTGCTTGCCGTGCAGTCATGAATACAGATAGTAACTTACTGCATAACTTCTGACATCTCATCCTCCTGTGTGGTCAGCTTCCACAAGGACAATTGGACCCAAGGCTCTCTGACATTATAAAGCTAAAGCAAGATGTTGTCTGGCATGAGGGCAAATCTGTTGCCTAGCAAGCTGACATCCTAAAGCTAAAGCAAGATGTTGTCTGAAGTGAGGCCCACTCTGTTGCCTAGCAAGCAGCAGGATACGTTTATCTTGGTAATGAAATGAGTAGCAGGGTAGACAGGATGCCCAAATGAGAACTAACCTTGTAAGAATAAAGAAATTAGGGCAGTTTTGTGAGACTTATAAATTTGTAGGAAGGTAATTTTGAGCATTAGAGTCTCAACTTCACTATTGCTGAACTGGTAGGAATTGCCTAAAATTATAATGGTGAACATGCTATTCATAGCTTATATAATTCCAATTAACTGTAGCATAACCCTTCCTCGCTCAACTAATCAGCTGGCTTAATTGCTACTGGTGTACCATATCCTTAAGCAAATAAATTGAGATGGGTACGCTGCCACTTGGCTTGCAAAAAGATCTCTTTATCTATAACCTAATGTACATGCTACAGTTGTTTAGAGAGTGATCCCAAATGAGGTATGGGATTCAGAGAAGTATGGGAGGTTAAAAACACAAATTAAGATTTGATTTTATAACGTTCTGTTGATTTTCACAATTATACAGACTCCAGAGAATTAATCTGTTCACCCTTTATAAAAATTAAGATTTTTTGTACTTCTTATAGTAAATGTGCTAACAGTGGACTTTTCCATCTGCAGATTATACTGAATGACCAGCAGTGGCAGTGTTTCACAACTGAATGTCTCTGCATTGCCGAGACTGAAGGAAAGAAAAAAAGGCAGTCTTCCGGCATACAGCATCTTTTGACCAATTTAAACGGTAAGTAAATCTCACAATCATTCTTTTATTCAGTAAAAATACTTTCACAGCATCTGAATGTCCTCAGTACCTTCCAGTGGGGGCCTGTACATGTAAATAATTTCTGTTAAGATGGAAGTAATATGGATCACAATGTGTTGGTCAAGATAGTTAATAAAAGACTGACTGCTTCTAAGGCTACCAAAGCCTGATTTAGATCCCGGTGCTAGCAATGTTCCAGTCAAGGAAATTGCTGCCTTTGCGGCTGAAATGCACTATCTCAATTTACAACGATAGTGTTGCATTCTCACGGAAGGAAGCTCATTTAACGTCATCCCCTGCACTCTGTATGTTGGACTCTGATACTTAAGATGGATTGTTGGTAAGGATAATCAGTTTTTGTATCTCCATCCCACTTTCAAAAAGGCCCCAGTGCTTTGAGTTGTTCAGAGTCCTTTACCATTCCCCCTCCTGCTTGCCGTGCAGTCATGAATACAGATAGTAACTTACTGCATAACTTCTGACATCTCATCCTCCTGTGTGGTCAGCTTCCACAAGGACAATTGGACCCAAGGCTCTCTGACATTATAAAGCTAAAGCAAGATGTTGTCTGGCATGAGGGCAAATCTGTTGCCTAGCAAGCTGACATCCTAAAGCTAAAGCAAGATGTTGTCTGAAGTGAGGCCCACTCTGTTGCCTAGCAAGCAGCAGGATACGTTTATCTTGGTAATGAAATGAGTAGCAGGGTAGACAGGATGCCCAAATGAGAACTAACCTTGTAAGAATAAAGAAATTAGGGCAGTTTTGTGAGACTTATAAATTTGTAGGAAGGTAAGTTTGAGCATTAGAGTCTCAACTTCACTATTGCTGAACTGGTAGGAATTGCCTAAAATTATAATGGTGAACATGCTATTCATAGCTTATATAATTCCAATTAACTGTAGCATAACCCTTCCTCGCTCAACTAATCAGCTGGCTTAATTGCTACTGGTGTACCATATCCTTAAGCAAATAAATTGAGATGGGTACGCTGCCACTTGGCTTGCAAAAAGATCTCTTTATCTATTACCTAATGTACATGCTACAGTTGTTTAGAGAGTGATCCCAAATGAGGCATGGGTTTCAGAGAAGTATGGGAGGTTAAAAACACAAATTAAGATTT
The DNA here is from genome assembly GCF_964263255.1 of Lissotriton vulgaris. NCBI lineage: Eukaryota > Metazoa > Chordata > Amphibia > Caudata > Salamandridae > Lissotriton > Lissotriton vulgaris. The sequence continues at coordinate 1,083,756,248 of NC_141694.1, read as the reverse complement.
GATTTTCTAACGTGCTGTTGATTTTCACAATTATACAGACTCCAGAGAATTAATCTGTTTACCCTTTATAAGAATTGAGATTTTTTGTACTTCTTATAGTAAATGTGCTAACAGTGGACTTTTCCATCTGCAGATTATACTGAATGACCAGCAGTGGCAGTGTTTCACAACTGAATGTCTCTGCATTGCCGAGACTGAAGGAAAGAAAAAAAGGCAGTCTTCCGGCATACAGCATCTTTTGACCAATTTAAACGGTAAGTAAATCTCACAATCATTCTTTTATTCAGTAAAAATACTTTCACAGCATCTGAATGTCCTCAGTACCTTCCAGTGGGGGCCTGTACATGTAAATAATTTCTGTTAAGATGGAAGTAATATGGATCACAATGTGTTGGTCAAGATAGTTAATAAAAGACTGACTGCTTCTAAGGCTACCAAAGCCTGATTTAGATCCCGGTGCTAGCAATGTTCCAGTCAAGGAAATTGCTGCCTTTGCGGCTGAAATGCACTATCTCAATTTACAACGATAGTGTTGCATTCTCACGGAAGGAAGCTCATTTAACGTCATCCCCTGCACTCTGTATGTTGGACTCTGATACTTAAGATGGATTGTTGGTAAGGATAATCAGTTTTTGTATCTCCATCCCACTTTCAAAAAGGCCCCAGTGCTTTGAGTTGTTCAGAGTCCTTTACCATTCCCCCTCCTGCTTGCCGTGCAGTCATGAATACAGATAGTAACTTACTGCATAACTTCTGACATCTCATCCTCCTGTGTGGTCAGCTTCCACAAGGACAATTGGACCCAAGGCTCTCTGACATTATAAAGCTAAAGCAAGATGTTGTCTGGCATGAGGGCAAATCTGTTGCCTAGCAAGCTGACATCCTAAAGCTAAAGCAAGATGTTGTCTGAAGTGAGGCCCACTCTGTTGCCTAGCAAGCAGCAGGATACGTTTATCTTGGTAATGAAATGAGTAGCAGGGTAGACAGGATGCCCAAATGAGAACTAACCTTGTAAGAATAAAGAAATTAGGGCAGTTTTGTGAGACTTATAAATTTGTAGGAAGGTAAGTTTGAGCATTAGAGTCTCAACTTCACTATTGCTGAACTGGTAGGAATTGCCTAAAATTATAATGGTGAACATGCTATTCATAGCTTATATAATTCCAATTAACTGTAGCATAACCCTTCCTCGCTCAACTAATCAGCTGGCTTAATTGCTACTGGTGTACCATATCCTTAAGCAAATAAATTGAGATGGGTACGCTGCCACTTGGCTTGCAAAAAGATCTCTTTATCTATTACCTAATGTACATGCTACAGTTGTTTAGAGAGTGATCCCAAATGAGGCATGGGTTTCAGAGAAGTATGGGAGGTTAAAAACACAAATTAAGATTTGATTTTCTAACGTGCTGTTGATTTTCACAATTATACAGACTCCAGAGAATTAATCTGTTTACCCTTTATAAGAATTGAGATTTTTTGTACTTCTTATAGTAAATGTGCTAACAGTGGACTTTTCCATCTGCAGATTATACTGAATGACCAGCAGTGGCAGTGTTTCACAACTGAATGTCTCTGCATTGCCGAGACTGAAGGAAAGAAAAAAAGGCAGTCTTCCGGCATACAGCATCTTTTGACCAATTTAAACGGTAAGTAAATCTCACAATCATTCTTTTATTCAGTAAAAATACTTTCACAGCATCTGAATGTCCTCAGTACCTTCCAGTGGGGGCCTGTACATGTAAATAATTTCTGTTAAGATGGAAGTAATATGGATCACAATGTGTTGGTCAAGATAGTTAATAAAAGACTGACTGCTTCTAAGGCTACCAAAGCCTGATTTAGATCCCGGTGCTAGCAATGTTCCAGTCAAGGAAATTGCTGCCTTTGCGGCTGAAATGCACTATCTCAATTTACAACGATAGTGTTGCATTCTCACGGAAGGAAGCTCATTTAACGTCATCCCCTGCACTCTGTATGTTGGACTCTGATACTTAAGATGGATTGTTGGTAAGGATAATCAGTTTTTGTATCTCCATCCCACTTTCAAAAAGGCCCCAGTGCTTTGAGTTGTTCAGAGTCCTTTACCATTCCCCCTCCTGCTTGCCGTGCAGTCATGAATACAGATAGTAACTTACTGCATAACTTCTGACATCTCATCCTCCTGTGTGGTCAGCTTCCACAAGGACAATTGGACCCAAGGCTCTCTGACATTATAAAGCTAAAGCAAGATGTTGTCTGGCATGAGGGCAAATCTGTTGCCTAGCAAGCTGACATCCTAAAGCTAAAGCAAGATGTTGTCTGAAGTGAGGCCCACTCTGTTGCCTAGCAAGCAGCAGGATACGTTTATCTTGGTAATGAAATGAGTAGCAGGGTAGACAGGATGCCCAAATGAGAACTAACCTTGTAAGAATAAAGAAATTAGGGCAGTTTTGTGAGACTTATAAATTTGTAGGAAGGTAAGTTTGAGCATTAGAGTCTCAACTTCACTATTGCTGAACTGGTAGGAATTGCCTAAAATTATAATGGTGAACATGCTATTCATAGCTTATATAATTCCAATTAACTGTAGCATAACCCTTCCTCGCTCAACTAATCAGCTGGCTTAATTGCTACTGGTGTACCATATCCTTAAGCAAATAAATTGAGATGGGTACGCTGCCACTTGGCTTGCAAAAAGATCTCTTTATCTATTACCTAATGTACATGCTACAGTTGTTTAGAGAGTGATCCCAAATGAGGCATGGGTTTCAGAGAAGTATGGGAGGTTAAAAACACAAATTAAGATTTGATTTTCTAACGTGCTGTTGATTTTCACAATTATACAGACTCCAGAGAATTAATCTGTTTACCCTTTATAAGAATTGAGATTTTTTGTACTTCTTATAGTAAATGTGCTAACAGTGGACTTTTCCATCTGCAGATTATACTGAATGACCAGCAGTGGCAGTGTTTCACAACTGAATGTCTCTGCATTGCCGAGACTGAAGGAAAGAAAAAAAGGCAGTCTTCCGGCATACAGCATCTTTTGACCAATTTAAACGGTAAGTAAATCTCACAATCATTCTTTTATTCAGTAAAAATACTTTCACAGCATCTGAATGTCCTCAGTACCTTCCAGTGGGGGCCTGTACATGTAAATAATTTCTGTTAAGATGGAAGTAATATGGATCACAATGTGTTGGTCAAGATAGTTAATAAAAGACTGACTGCTTCTAAGGCTACCAAAGCCTGATTTAGATCCCGGTGCTAGCAATGTTCCAGTCAAGGAAATTGCTGCCTTTGCGGCTGAAATGCACTATCTCAATTTACAACGATAGTGTTGCATTCTCACGGAAGGAAGCTCATTTAACGTCATCCCCTGCACTCTGTATGTTGGACTCTGATACTTAAGATGGATTGTTGGTAAGGATAATCAGTTTTTGTATCTCCATCCCACTTTCAAAAAGGCCCCAGTGCTTTGAGTGGTTCAGAGTCCTTTACCATTCCCCCTCCTGCTTGCCTTGCAGTCATGAATACAGATAGTAACTTACTGCATAACTTCTGACATCTCATCCTCCTGTGTGGTCAGCTTCCACAAGGACAATTGGACCAAAGGCTCTCTGACATTATAAAGCTAAAGCAAGATGTTGTCTGGCATGAGGGCAAATCTGTTGCCTAGCAAGCTGACATCCTAAAGCTAAAGCAAGATGTTGTCTGAAGTGAGGCCCACTCTGTTGCCTAGCAAGCAGCAGGATACGTTTATCTTGGTAATGAAATGAGTAGCAGGGTAGACAGGATGCCCAAATGAGAATTAACCTTGTAAGATTAAAGAAATTAGGGCAGTTTTGTGAGACTTATAAATTTGTAGGAAGGTAAGTTTGAGCATTAGAGTCTCAACTTCACTATTGCTGAACTGGTAGGAATTGCCTAAAATTATAATGGTGAACATGCTATTCATAGCTTATATAATTCCAATTAACTGTAGCATAACCCTTCCTCGCTCAACTAATCAGCTGGCTTAATTGCTACTGGTGTACCATATCCTTAAGCAAATAAATTGAGATGGGTACGCTGCCACTTGGCTTGCAAAAAGATCTCTTTATCTATTACCTAATGTACATGCTACAGTTGTTTAGAGAGTGATCCCAAATGAGGCATGGGTTTCAGAGAAGTATGGGAGGTTAAAAACACAAATTAAGATTTGATTTTCTAACGTGCTGTTGATTTTCACAATTATACAGACTCCAGAGAATTAATCTGTTCACCCTTTATAAAAATTAAGATTTTTTGTACTTCTTATAGTAAATGTGCTAACAGTGGACTTTTCCATCTGCAGATTATACTGAATGACCAGCAGTGGCAGTGTTTCACAACAGAATGTCTCTGCATTGCCGAGACTGAAGGAAAGAAAAAAAGGCAGTCTTCCGGCATACAGCATCTTTTGACCAATTTAAACGGTAAGTAAATCTCACAATCATTCTTTTATTCAGTAAAAATACTTTCACAGCCTCTGAATGTCCTCAGTACCTTCCAGTGGGGGCCTGTACATGTAAATAATTTCTGTTAAGATGGAAGTAATATGGATCACAATGTGTTGGTCAAGATAGTTAATAAAAGACTGACTGCTTCTAAGGCTACCAAAGCCTGATTTAGATCCCGGTGCTAGCAATGTTCCAGTCAAGGAAATTGCTGCCTTTGCGGCTGAAATGCACTATCTCAATTTACAACGATAGTGTTGCATTCTCACGGAAGGAAGCTCATTTAACGTCATCCCCTGCACTCTGTATGTTGGACTCTGATACTTAAGATGGATTGTTGGTAAGGATAATCAGTTTTTGTATCTCCATCCCACTTTCAAAAAGGCCCCAGTGCTTTGAGTTGTTCAGAGTCCTTTACCATTCCCCCTCCTGCTTGCCGTGCAGTCATGAATACAGATAGTAACTTACTGCATAACTTCTGACATCTCATCCTCCTGTGTGGTCAGCTTCCACAAGGACAATTGGACCCAAGGCTCTCTGACATTATAAAGCTAAAGCAAGATGTTGTCTGGCATGAGGGCAAATCTGTTGCCTAGCAAGCTGACATCCTAAAGCTAAAGCAAGATGTTGTCTGAAGTGAGGCCCACTCTGTTGCCTAGCAAGCAGCAGGATACGTTTATCTTGGTAATGAAATGAGTAGCAGGGTAGACAGGATGCCCAAATGAGAACTAACCTTGTAAGAATAAAGAAATTAGGGCAGTTTTGTGAGACTTATAAATTTGTAGGAAGGTAAGTTTGAGCATTAGAGTCTCAACTTCACTATTGCTGAACTGGTAGGAATTGCCTAAAATTATAATGGTGAACATGCTATTCATAGCTTATATAATTCCAATTAACTGTAGCATAACCCTTCCTCGCTCAACTAATCAGCTGGCTTAATTGCTACTGGTGTACCATATCCTTAAGCAAATAAATTGAGATGGGTACGCTGCCACTTGGCTTGCAAAAAGATCTCTTTATCTATTACCTAATGTACATGCTACAGTTGTTTAGAGGGGGATCCCAAATGAGGCATGGGTTTCAGAGAAGTATGGGAGGTTAAAAACACAAATTAAGATTTGATTTTCTAACGTGCTGTTGATTTTCACAATTATACAGACTCCAGAGAATTAATCTGTTTACCCTGTATAAGAATTGAGATTTTTTGTACTTCTTATAGTAAATGTGCTAACAGTGGACTTTTCCATCTGCAGATTATACTGAATGACCAGCAGTGGCAGTGTTTCACAACTGAATGTCTCTGCATTGCCGAGACTGAAGGAAAGAAAAAAAGGCAGTCTTCCGGCATACAGCATCTTTTGACCAATTTAAACGGTAAGTAAATCTCACAATCATTCTTTTATTCAGTAAAAATACTTTCACAGCATCTGAATGTCCTCAGTACCTTCCAGTGGGGGCCTGTACATGTAAATAATTTCTGTTAAGATGGAAGTAATATGGATCACAATGTGTTGGTCAAGATAGTTAATAAAAGACTGACTGCTTCTAAGGCTACCAAAGCCTGATTTAGATCCCGGTGCTAGCAATGTTCCAGTCAAGGAAATTGCTGCCTTTGCGGCTGAAATGCACTATCTCAATTTACAACGATAGTGTTACATTCTCACGGAAGGAAGCTCATTTAACGTAATCCCCTGCACTCTGTATGTTGGACTCTGATACTTAAGATGGATTGTTGGTAAGGATAATCAGTTTTTGTATCTCCATCCCACTTTCAAAAAGGCCCCAGTGCTTTGAGTGGTTCAAAGTCCTTTACCATTCCCCCTCCTGCTTGCCTTGCAGTCATGAATACAGATAGTAACTTACTGCATAACTTCTGACATCTCATCCTCCTGTGTGGTCAGCTTCCACAAGGACAATTGGACCAAAGGCTCTCTGACATTATAAAGCTAAAGCAAGATGTTGTCTGCCATGAGGGCAAATCTGTTGCCTAGCAAGCTGACATCCTAAAGCTAAAGCAAGATGTTGTCTGAAGTGAGGCCCACTCTGTTGCCTAGCAAGCAGCAGGATACGTTTATCTTGGTAATGAAATGAGTAGCAGGGTAGACAGGATGCCCAAATGAGAATTAACCTTGTAAGATTAAAGAAATTAGGGCAGTTTTGTGAGACTTATAAATTTGTAGGAAGGTAAGTTTGAGCATTAGAGTCTCAACTTCACTATTGCTGAACTGGTAGGAATTGCCTAAAATTATAATGGTGAACATGCTATTCATAGCTTATATAATTCCAATTAACTGTAGCATAACCCTTCCTCGCTCAACTAATCAGCTGGCTTAATTGCTACTGGTGTACCATATCCTTAAGCAAATAAATTGAGATCGGTACGCTGCCACTTGGCTTGCAAAAAGATCTCTTTATCTATTACCTAATGTACATGCTACAGTTGTTTAGAGAGTGATCCCAAATGAGGCATGGGTTTCAGAGAAGTATGGGAGGTTAAAAACACAAATTAAGATTTGATTTTCTAACGTGCTGTTGATTTTCACAATTATACAGACTCCAGAGAATTAATCTGTTTACCCTTTATAAGAATTGAGATTTTTTGTACTTCTTATAGTAAATGTGCTAACAGTGGACTTTTCCATCTGCAGATTATACTGAATGACCAGCAGTGGCAGTGTTTCACAACTGAATGTCTCTGCATTGCCGAGACTGAAGGAAAGAAAAAAAGGCAGTCTTCCGGCATACAGCATCTTTTGACCAATTTAAACGGTAAGTAAATCTCACAATCATTCTTTTATTCAGTAAAAATACTTTCACAGCATCTGAATGTCCTCAGTACCTTCCAGTGGGGGCCTGTACATGTAAATAATTTCTGTTAAGATGGAAGTAATATGGATCACAATGTGTTGGTCAAGATAGTTAATAAAAGACTGACTGCTTCTCAGGCTACCAAAGCCTGATTTAGATCCCGGTGCTAGCAATGTTCCAGTCAAGGAAATTGCTGCCTTTGCGGCTGAAATGCACTATCTCAATTTACAACGATAGTGTTGCATTCTCACGGAAGGAAGCTCATTTAACGTCATCCCCTGCACTCTGTATGTTGGACTCTGATACTTAAGATGGATTGTTGGTAAGGATAATCAGTTTATGTATCTCCATCCCACTTTCAAAAAGGCCCCAGTGCTTTGAGTGGTTCAGAGTCCTTTACCATTCCCCCTCCTGCTTGCCTTGCAGTCATGAATACAGATAGTAACTTACTGCATAACTTCTGACATCTCATCCTCCTGTGTGGTCAGCTTCCACAAGGACAATTGGACCAAAGGCTCTCTGACATTATAAAGCTAAAGCAAGATGTTGTCTGGCATGAGGGCAAATCTGTTGCCTAGCAAGCTGACATCCTAAAGCTAAAGCAAGATGTTGTCTGAAGTGAGGCCCACTCTGTTGCCTAGCAAGCAGCAGGATACGTTTATCTTGGTAATGAAATGAGTAGCAGGGTAGACAGGATGCCCAAATGAGAATTAACCTTGTAAGATTAAAGAAATTAGGGCAGTTTTGTGAGACTTATAAATTTGTAGGAAGGTAAGTTTGAGCATTAGAGTCTCAACTTCACTATTGCTGAACTGGTAGGAATTGCCTAAAATTATAACGGTGAACATGCTATTCATAGCTTATATAATTCCAATTAACTGTAGCATAACCCTTCCTCGCTCAACTAATCAGCTGGCTTAATTGCTACTGGTGTACCATATCCTTAAGCAAATAAATTGAGATGGGTACGCTGCCACTTGGCTTGCAAAAAGATCTCTTTATCTATAACCTAATGTACATGCTACAGTTGTTTAGAGAGTGATCCCAAATGAGGTATGGGATTCAGAGAAGTATGGGAGGTTAAAAACACAAATTAAGATTTGATTTTATAACGTGCTGTTGATTTTCACAATTATACAGACTCCAGAGAATTAATCTGTTCACCCTTTATAAAAATTAAGATTTTTTGTACTTCTTATAGTAAATGTGCTAACAGTGGACTTTTCCATCTGCAGATTATACTGAATGACCAGCAGTGGCAGTGTTTCACAACAGAATGTCTCTGCATTGCCGAGACTGAAGGAAAGAAAAAAAGGCAGTCTTCCGGCATACAGCATCTTTTGACCAATTTAAACGGTAAGTAAATCTCACAATCATTCTTTTATTCAGTAAAAATACTTTCACAGCATCTGAATGTCCTCAGTACCTTCCAGTGGGGGCCTGTACATGTAAATAATTTCTGTTAAGATGGAAGTAATATGGATCACAATGTGTTGGTCAAGATAGTTAATAAAAGACTGACTGCTTCTAAGGCTACCAAAGCCTGATTTAGATCCCGGTGCTAGCAATGTTCCAGTCAAGGAAATTGCTGCCTTTGCGGCTGAAATGCACTATCTCAATTTACAACGATAGTGTTGCATTCTCACGGAAGGAAGCTCATTTAACGTCATCCCCTGCACTCTGTATGTTGGACTCTGATACTTAAGATGGATTGTTGGTAAGGATAATCAGTTTTTGTATCTCCATCCCACTTTCAAAAAGGCCCCAGTGCTTTGAGTTGTTCAGAGTCCTTTACCATTCCCCCTCCTGCTTGCCGTGCAGTCATGAATACAGATAGTAACTTACTGCATAACTTCTGACATCTCATCCTCCTGTGTGGTCAGCTTCCACAAGGACAATTGGACCCAAGGCTCTCTGACATTATAAAGCTAAAGCAAGATGTTGTCTGGCATGAGGGCAAATCTGTTGCCTAGCAAGCTGACATCCTAAAGCTAAAGCAAGATGTTGTCTGAAGTGAGGCCCACTCTGTTGCCTAGCAAGCAGCAGGATACGTTTATCTTGGTAATGAAATGAGTAGCAGGGTAGACAGGATGCCCAAATGAGAACTAACCTTGTAAGAATAAAGAAATTAGGGCAGTTTTGTGAGACTTATAAATTTGTAGGAAGGTAAGTTTGAGCATTAGAGTCTCAACTTCACTATTGCTGAACTGGTAGGAATTGCCTAAAATTATAATGGTGAACATGCTATTCATAGCTTATATAATTCCAATTAACTGTAGCATAACCCTTCCTCGCTCAACTAATCAGCTGGCTTAATTGCTACTGGTGTACCATATCCTTAAGCAAATAAATTGAGATGGGTACGCTGCCACTTGGCTTGCAAAAAGATCTCTTTATCTATTACCTAATGTACATGCTACAGTTGTTTAGAGAGTGATCCCAAATGAGGCATGGGTTTCAGAGAAGTATGGGAGGTTAAAAACACAAATTAAGATTTGATTTTCTAACGTGCTGTTGATTTTCACAATTATACAGACTCCAGAGAATTAATCTGTTTACCCTGTATAAGAATTGAGATTTTTTGTACTTCTTATAGTAAATGTGCTAACAGTGGACTTTTCCATCTGCAGATTATACTGAATGACCAGCAGTGGCAGTGTTTCACAACAGAATGTCTCTGCATTGCCGAGACTGAAGGAAAGAAAAAAAGGCAGTCTTCCGGCATACAGCACCTTTTGACCAATTTAAACGGTAAGTAAATCTCACAATCATTCTTTTATTCAGTAAAAATACTTTCACAGCATCTGAATGTCCTCAGTACCTTCCAGTGGGGGCCTGTACATGTAAATAATTTCTGTTAAGATGGAAGTAATATGGATCACAATGTGTTGGTCAAGATAGTTAATAAAAGACTGACTGCTTCTAAGGCTACCAAAGCCTGATTTAGATCCCGGTGCTAGCAATGTTCCAGTCAAGGAAATTGCTGCCTTTGCGGCTGAAATGCACTATCTCAATTTACAACGATAGTGTTGCATTCTCACGGAAGGAAGCTCATTTAACGTCATCCCCTGCACTCTGTATGTTGGACTCTGATACTTAAGATGGATTGTTGGTAAGGATAATCAGTTTTTGTATCTCCATCCCACTTTCAAAAAGGCCCCAGTGCTTTGAGTTGTTCAGAGTCCTTTACCATTCCCCCTCCTGCTTGCCGTGCAGTCATGAATACAGATAGTAACTTACTGCATAACTTCTGACATCTCATCCTCCTGTGTGGTCAGCTTCCACAAGGACAATTGGACCCAAGGCTCTCTGACATTATAAAGCTAAAGCAAGATGTTGTCTGGCATGAGGGCAAATCTGTTGCCTAGCAAGCTGACATCCTAAAGCTAAAGCAAGATGTTGTCTGAAGTGAGGCCCACTCTGTTGCCTAGCAAGCAGCAGGATACGTTTATCTTGGTAATGAAATGAGTAGCAGGGTAGACAGGATGCCCAAATGAGAACTAACCTTGTAAGAATAAAGAAATTAGGGCAGTTTTGTGAGACTTATAAATTTGTAGGAAGGTAAGTTTGAGCATTAGAGTCTCAACTTCACTATTGCTGAACTGGTAGGAATTGCCTAAAATTATAATGGTGAACATGCTATTCATAGCTTATATAATTCCAATTAACTGTAGCATAACCCTTCCTCGCTCAACTAATCAGCTGGCTTAATTGCTACTGGTGTACCATATCCTTAAGCAAATAAATTGAGATGGGTACGCTGCCACTTGGCTTGCAAAAAGATCTCTTTATCTATTACCTAATGTACATGCTACAGTTGTTTAGAGAGTGATCCCAAATGAGGCATGGGTTTCAGAGAAGTATGGGAGGTTAAAAACACAAATTAAGATTTGATTTTCTAACGTGCTGTTGATTTTCACAATTATACAGACTCCAGAGAATTAATCTGTTTACCCTTTATAAGAATTGAGATTTTTTGTACTTCTTATAGTAAATGTGCTAACAGTGGACTTTTCCATCTGCAGATTATACTGAATGACCAGCAGTGGCAGTGTTTCACAACTGAATGTCTCTGCATTGCCGAGACTGAAGGAAAGAAAAAAAGGCAGTCTTCCGGCATACAGCATCTTTTGACCAATTTAAACGGTAAGTAAATCTCACAATCATTCTTTTATTCAGTAAAAATACTTTCACAGCATCTGAATGTCCTCAGTACCTTCCAGTGGGGGCCTGTACATGTAAATAATTTCTGTTAAGATGGAAGTAATATGGATCACAATGTGTTGGTCAAGATAGTTAATAAAAGACTGACTGCTTCTAAGGCTACCAAAGCCTGATTTAGATCCCGGTGCTAGCAATGTTCCAGTCAAGGAAATTGCTGCCTTTGCGGCTGAAATGCACTATCTCAATTTACAACGATAGTGTTGCATTCTCACGGAAGGAAGCTCATTTAACGTCATCCCCTGCACTCTGTATGTTGGACTCTGATACTTAAGATGGATTGTTGGTAAGGATAATCAGTTTATGTATCTCCATCCCACTTTCAAAAAGGCCCCAGTGCTTTGAGTGGTTCAGAGTCCTTTACCATTCCCCCTCCTGCTTGCCTTGCAGTCATGAATACAGATAGTAACTTACTGCATAACTTCTGACATCTCATCCTCCTGTGTGGTCAGCTTCCACAAGGACAATTGGACCAAAGGCTCTCTGACATTATAAAGCTAAAGCAAGATGTTGTCTGGCATGAGGGCAAATCTGTTGCCTAGCAAGCTGACATCCTAAAGCTAAAGCAAGATGTTGTCTGAAGTGAGGCCCACTCTGTTGCCTAGCAAGCAGCAGGATACGTTTATCTTGGTAATGAAATGAGTAGCAGGGTAGACAGGATGCCCAAATGAGAATTAACCTTGTAAGATTAAAGAAATTAGGGCAGTTTTGTGAGACTTATAAATTTGTAGGAAGGTAAGTTTGAGCATTAGAGTCTCAACTTCACTATTGCTGAACTGGTAGGAATTGCCTAAAATTATAACGGTGAACATGCTATTCATAGCTTATATAATTCCAATTAACTGTAGCATAACCCTTCCTCGCTCAACTAATCAGCTGGCTTAATTGCTACTGGTGTACCATATCCTTAAGCAAATAAATTGAGATGGGTACGCTGCCACTTGGCTTGCAAAAAGATCTCTTTATCTATAACCTAATGTACATGCTACAGTTGTTTAGAGAGTGATCCCAAATGAGGTATGGGATTCAGAGAAGTATGGGAGGTTAAAAACACAAATTAAGATTTGATTTTATAACGTGCTGTTGATTTTCACAATTATACAGACTCCAGAGAATTAATCTGTTCACCCTTTATAAAAATTAAGATTTTTTGTACTTCTTATAGTAAATGTGCTAACAGTGGACTTTTCCATCTGCAGATTATACTGAATGACCAGCAGTGGCAGTGTTTCACAACAGAATGTCTCTGCATTGCCGAGACTGAAGGAAAGAAAAAAAGGCAGTCTTCCGGCATACAGCATCTTTTGACCAATTTAAACGGTAAGTAAATCTCACAATCATTCTTTTATTCAGTAAAAATACTTTCACAGCATCTGAATGTCCTCAGTACCTTCCAGTGGGGGCCTGTACATGTAAATAATTTCTGTTAAGATGGAAGTAATATGGATCACAATGTGTTGGTCAAGATAGTTAATAAAAGACTGACTGCTTCTAAGGCTACCAAAGCCTGATTTAGATCCCGGTGCTAGCAATGTTCCAGTCAAGGAAATTGCTGCCTTTGCGGCTGAAATGCACTATCTCAATTTACAACGATAGTGTTGCATTCTCACGGAAGGAAGCTCATTTAACGTCATCCCCTGCACTCTGTATGTTGGACTCTGATACTTAAGATGGATTGTTGGTAAGGATAATCAGTTTTTGTATCTCCATCCCACTTTCAAAAAGGCCCCAGTGCTTTGAGTTGTTCAGAGTCCTTTACCATTCCCCCTCCTGCTTGCCGTGCAGTCATGAATACAGATAGTAACTTACTGCATAACTTCTGACATCTCATCCTCCTGTGTGGTCAGCTTCCACAAGGACAATTGGACCCAAGGCTCTCTGACATTATAAAGCTAAAGCAAGATGTTGTCTGGCATGAGGGCAAATCTGTTGCCTAGCAAGCTGACATCCTAAAGCTAAAGCAAGATGTTGTCTGAAGTGAGGCCCACTCTGTTGCCTAGCAAGCAGCAGGATACGTTTATCTTGGTAATGAAATGAGTAGCAGGGTAGACAGGATGCCCAAATGAGAACTAACCTTGTAAGAATAAAGAAATTAGGGCAGTTTTGTGAGACTTATAAATTTGTAGGAAGGTAAGTTTGAGCATTAGAGTCTCAACTTCACTATTGCTGAACTGGTAGGAATTGCCTAAAATTATAATGGTGAACATGCTATTCATAGCTTATATAATTCCAATTAACTGTAGCATAACCCTTCCTCGCTCAACTAATCAGCTGGCTTAATTGCTACTGGTGTACCATATCCTTAAGCAAATAAATTGAGATGGGTACGCTGCCACTTGGCTTGCAAAAAGATCTCTTTATCTATTACCTAATGTACATGCTACAGTTGTTTAGAGAGTGATCCCAAATGAGGCATGGGTTTCAGAGAAGTATGGGAGGTTAAAAACACAAATTAAGATTTGATTTTCTAACGTGCTGTTGATTTTCACAATTATACAGACTCCAGAGAATTAATCTGTTTACCCTGTATAAGAATTGAGATTTTTTGTACTTCTTATAGTAAATGTGCTAACAGTGGACTTTTCCATCTGCAGATTATACTGAATGACCAGCAGTGGCAGTGTTTCACAACAGAATGTCTCTGCATTGCCGAGACTGAAGGAAAGAAAAAAAGGCAGTCTTCCGGCATACAGCACCTTTTGACCAATTTAAACGGTAAGTAAATCTCACAATCATTCTTTTATTCAGTAAAAATACTTTCACAGCATCTGAATGTCCTCAGTACCTTCCAGTGGGGGCCTGTACATGTAAATAATTTCTGTTAAGATGGAAGTAATATGGATCACAATGTGTTGGTCAAGATAGTTAATAAAAGACTGACTGCTTCTAAGGCTACCAAAGCCTGATTTAGATCCCGGTGCTAGCAATGTTCCAGTCAAGGAAATTGCTGCCTTTGCGGCTGAAATGCACTATCTCAATTTACAACGATAGTGTTGCATTCTCACGGAAGGAAGCTCATTTAACGTCATCCCCTGCACTCTGTATGTTGGACTCTGATACTTAAGATGGATTGTTGGTAAGGATAATCAGTTTTTGTATCTCCATCCCACTTTCAAAAAGGCCCCAGTGCTTTGAGTTGTTCAGAGTCCTTTACCATTCCCCCTCCTGCTTGCCGTGCAGTCATGAATACAGATAGTAACTTACTGCATAACTTCTGACATCTCATCCTCCTGTGTGGTCAGCTTCCACAAGGACAATTGGACCCAAGGCTCTCTGACATTATAAAGCTAAAGCAAGATGTTGTCTGGCATGAGGGCAAATCTGTTGCCTAGCAAGCTGACATCCTAAAGCTAAAGCAAGATGTTGTCTGAAGTGAGGCCCACTCTGTTGCCTAGCAAGCAGCAGGATACGTTTATCTTGGTAATGAAATGAGTAGCAGGGTAGACAGGATGCCCAAATGAGAACTAACCTTGTAAGAATAAAGAAATTAGGGCAGTTTTGTGAGACTTATAAATTTGTAGGAAGGTAAGTTTGAGCATTAGAGTCTCAACTTCACTATTGCTGAACTGGTAGGAATTGCCTAAAATTATAATGGTGAACATGCTATTCATAGCTTATATAATTCCAATTAACTGTAGCATAACCCTTCCTCGCTCAACTAATCAGCTGGCTTAATTGCTACTGGTGTACCATATCCTTAAGCAAATAAATTGAGATGGGTACGCTGCCACTTGGCTTGCAAAAAGATCTCTTTATCTATTACCTAATGTACATGCTACAGTTGTTTAGAGAGTGATCCCAAATGAGGCATGGGTTTCAGAGAAGTATGGGAGGTTAAAAACACAAATTAAGATTTGATTTTCTAACGTGCTGTTGATTTTCACAATTATACAGACTCCAGAGAATTAATCTGTTTACCCTTTATAAGAATTGAGATTTTTTGTACTTCTTATAGTAAATGTGCTAACAGTGGACTTTTCCATCTGCAGATTATACTGAATGACCAGCAGTGGCAGTGTTTCACAACTGAATGTCTCTGCATTGCCGAGACTGAAGGAAAGAAAAAAAGGCAGTCTTCCGGCATACAGCATCTTTTGACCAATTTAAACGGTAAGTAAATCTCACAATCATTCTTTTATTCAGTAAAAATACTTTCACAGCATCTGAATGTCCTCAGTACCTTCCAGTGGGGGCCTGTACATGTAAATAATTTCTGTTAAGATGGAAGTAATATGGATCACAATGTGTTGGTCAAGATAGTTAATAAAAGACTGACTGCTTCTAAGGCTACCAAAGCCTGATTTAGATCCCGGTGCTAGCAATGTTCCAGTCAAGGAAATTGCTGCCTTTGCGGCTGAAATGCACTATCTCAATTTACAACGATAGTGTTGCATTCTCACGGAAGGAAGCTCATTTAACGTCATCCCCTGCACTCTGTATGTTGGACTCTGATACTTAAGATGGATTGTTGGTAAGGATAATCAGTTTATGTATCTCCATCCCACTTTCAAAAAGGCCCCAGTGCTTTGAGTGGTTCAGAGTCCTTTACCATTCCCCCTCCTGCTTGCCTTGCAGTCATGAATACAGATAGTAACTTACTGCATAACTTCTGACATCTCATCCTCCTGTGTGGTCAGCTTCCACAAGGACAATTGGACCAAAGGCTCTCTGACATTATAAAGCTAAAGCAAGATGTTGTCTGGCATGAGGGCAAATCTGTTGCCTAGCAAGCTGACATCCTAAAGCTAAAGCAAGATGTTGTCTGAAGTGAGGCCCACTCTGTTGCCTAGCAAGCAGCAGGATACGTTTATCTTGGTAATGAAATGAGTAGCAGGGTAGACAGGATGCCCAAATGAGAATTAACCTTGTAAGATTAAAGAAATTAGGGCAGTTTTGTGAGACTTATAAATTTGTAGGAAGGTAAGTTTGAGCATTAGAGTCTCAACTTCACTATTGCTGAACTGGTAGGAATTGCCTAAAATTATAACGGTGAACATGCTATTCATAGCTTATATAATTCCAATTAACTGTAGCATAACCCTTCCTCGCTCAACTAATCAGCTGGCTTAATTGCTACTGGTGTACCATATCCTTAAGCAAATAAATTGAGATGGGTACGCTGCCACTTGGCTTGCAAAAAGATCTCTTTATCTATAACCTAATGTACATGCTACAGTTGTTTAGAGAGTGATCCCAAATGAGGTATGGGATTCAGAGAAGTATGGGAGGTTAAAAACACAAATTAAGATTTGATTTTATAACGTGCTGTTGATTTTCACAATTATACAGACTCCAGAGAATTAATCTGTTCACCCTTTATAAAAATTAAGATTTTTTGTACTTCTTATAGTAAATGTGCTAACAGTGGACTTTTCCATCTGCAGATTATACTGAATGACCAGCAGTGGCAGTGTTTCACAACAGAATGTCTCTGCATTGCCGAGACTGAAGGAAAGAAAAAAAGGCAGTCTTCCGGCATACAGCATCTTTTGACCAATTTAAACGGTAAGTAAATCTCACAATCATTCTTTTATTCAGTAAAAATACTTTCACAGCATCTGAATGTCCTCAGTACCTTCCAGTGGGGGCCTGTACATGTAAATAATTTCTGTTAAGATGGAAGTAATATGGATCACAATGTGTTGGTCAAGATAGTTAATAAAAGACTGACTGCTTCTAAGGCTACCAAAGCCTGATTTAGATCCCGGTGCTAGCAATGTTCCAGTCAAGGAAATTGCTGCCTTTGCGGCTGAAATGCACTATCTCAATTTACAACGATAGTGTTGCATTCTCACGGAAGGAAGCTCATTTAACGTCATCCCCTGCACTCTGTATGTTGGACTCTGATACTTAAGATGGATTGTTGGTAAGGATAATCAGTTTTTGTATCTCCATCCCACTTTCAAAAAGGCCCCAGTGCTTTGAGTTGTTCAGAGTCCTTTACCATTCCCCCTCCTGCTTGCCGTGCAGTCATGAATACAGATAGTAACTTACTGCATAACTTCTGACATCTCATCCTCCTGTGTGGTCAGCTTCCACAAGGACAATTGGACCCAAGGCTCTCTGACATTATAAAGCTAAAGCAAGATGTTGTCTGGCATGAGGGCAAATCTGTTGCCTAGCAAGCTGACATCCTAAAGCTAAAGCAAGATGTTGTCTGAAGTGAGGCCCACTCTGTTGCCTAGCAAGCAGCAGGATACGTTTATCTTGGTAATGAAATGAGTAGCAGGGTAGACAGGATGCCCAAATGAGAACTAACCTTGTAAGAATAAAGAAATTAGGGCAGTTTTGTGAGACTTATAAATTTGTAGGAAGGTAAGTTTGAGCATTAGAGTCTCAACTTCACTATTGCTGAACTGGTAGGAATTGCCTAAAATTATAATGGTGAACATGCTATTCATAGCTTATATAATTCCAATTAACTGTAGCATAACCCTTCCTCGCTCAACTAATCAGCTGGCTTAATTGCTACTGGTGTACCATATCCTTAAGCAAATAAATTGAGATGGGTACGCTGCCACTTGGCTTGCAAAAAGATCTCTTTATCTATTACCTAATGTACATGCTACAGTTGTTTAGAGAGTGATCCCAAATGAGGCATGGGTTTCAGAGAAGTATGGGAGGTTAAAAACACAAATTAAGATTTGATTTTCTAACGTGCTGTTGATTTTCACAATTATACAGACTCCAGAGAATTAATCTGTTTACCCTGTATAAGAATTGAGATTTTTTGTACTTCTTATAGTAAATGTGCTAACAGTGGACTTTTCCATCTGCAGATTATACTGAATGACCAGCAGTGGCAGTGTTTCACAACAGAATGTCTCTGCATTGCCGAGACTGAAGGAAAGAAAAAAAGGCAGTCTTCCGGCATACAGCACCTTTTGACCAATTTAAACGGTAAGTAAATCTCACAATCATTCTTTTATTCAGTAAAAATACTTTCACAGCATCTGAATGTCCTCAGTACCTTCCAGTGGGGGCCTGTACATGTAAATAATTTCTGTTAAGATGGAAGTAATATGGATCACAATGTGTTGGTCAAGATAGTTAATAAAAGACTGACTGCTTCTAAGGCTACCAAAGCCTGATTTAGATCCCGGTGCTAGCAATGTTCCAGTCAAGGAAATTGCTGCCTTTGCGGCTGAAATGCACTATCTCAATTTACAACGATAGTGTTGCATTCTCACGGAAGGAAGCTCATTTAACGTCATCCCCTGCACTCTGTATGTTGGACTCTGATACTTAAGATGGATTGTTGGTAAGGATAATCAGTTTTTGTATCTCCATCCCACTTTCAAAAAGGCCCCAGTGCTTTGAGTTGTTCAGAGTCCTTTACCATTCCCCCTCCTGCTTGCCGTGCAGTCATGAATACAGATAGTAACTTACTGCATAACTTCTGACATCTCATCCTCCTGTGTGGTCAGCTTCCACAAGGACAATTGGACCCAAGGCTCTCTGACATTATAAAGCTAAAGCAAGATGTTGTCTGGCATGAGGGCAAATCTGTTGCCTAGCAAGCTGACATCCTAAAGCTAAAGCAAGATGTTGTCTGAAGTGAGGCCCACTCTGTTGCCTAGCAAGCAGCAGGATACGTTTATCTTGGTAATGAAATGAGTAGCAGGGTAGACAGGATGCCCAAATGAGAACTAACCTTGTAAGAATAAAGAAATTAGGGCAGTTTTGTGAGACTTATAAATTTGTAGGAAGGTAAGTTTGAGCATTAGAGTCTCAACTTCACTATTGCTGAACTGGTAGGAATTGCCTAAAATTATAATGGTGAACATGCTATTCATAGCTTATATAATTCCAATTAACTGTAGCATAACCCTTCCTCGCTCAACTAATCAGCTGGCTTAATTGCTACTGGTGTACCATATCCTTAAGCAAATAAATTGAGATGGGTACGCTGCCACTTGGCTTGCAAAAAGATCTCTTTATCTATTACCTAATGTACATGCTACAGTTGTTTAGAGAGTGATCCCAAATGAGGCATGGGTTTCAGAGAAGTATGGGAGGTTAAAAACACAAATTAAGATTTGATTTTCTAACGTGCTGTTGATTTTCACAATTATACAGACTCCAGAGAATTAATCTGTTTACCCTTTATAAGAATTGAGATTTTTTGTACTTCTTATAGTAAATGTGCTAACAGTGGACTTTTCCATCTGCAGATTATACTGAATGACCAGCAGTGGCAGTGTTTCACAACTGAATGTCTCTGCATTGCCGAGACTGAAGGAAAGAAAAAAAGGCAGTCTTCCGGCATACAGCATCTTTTGACCAATTTAAACGGTAAGTAAATCTCACAATCATTCTTTTATTCAGTAAAAATACTTTCACAGCATCTGAATGTCCTCAGTACCTTCCAGTGGGGGCCTGTACATGTAAATAATTTCTGTTAAGATGGAAGTAATATGGATCACAATGTGTTGGTCAAGATAGTTAATAAAAGACTGACTGCTTCTAAGGCTACCAAAGCCTGATTTAGATCCCGGTGCTAGCAATGTTCCAGTCAAGGAAATTGCTGCCTTTGCGGCTGAAATGCACTATCTCAATTTACAACGATAGTGTTGCATTCTCACGGAAGGAAGCTCATTTAACGTCATCCCCTGCACTCTGTATGTTGGACTCTGATACTTAAGATGGATTGTTGGTAAGGATAATCAGTTTATGTATCTCCATCCCACTTTCAAAAAGGCCCCAGTGCTTTGAGTGGTTCAGAGTCCTTTACCATTCCCCCTCCTGCTTGCCTTGCAGTCATGAATACAGATAGTAACTTACTGCATAACTTCTGACATCTCATCCTCCTGTGTGGTCAGCTTCCACAAGGACAATTGGACCAAAGGCTCTCTGACATTATAAAGCTAAAGCAAGATGTTGTCTGGCATGAGGGCAAATCTGTTGCCTAGCAAGCTGACATCCTAAAGCTAAAGCAAGATGTTGTCTGAAGTGAGGCCCACTCTGTTGCCTAGCAAGCAGCAGGATACGTTTATCTTGGTAATGAAATGAGTAGCAGGGTAGACAGGATGCCCAAATGAGAATTAACCTTGTAAGATTAAAGAAATTAGGGCAGTTTTGTGAGACTTATAAATTTGTAGGAAGGTAAGTTTGAGCATTAGAGTCTCAACTTCACTATTGCTGAACTGGTAGGAATTGCCTAAAATTATAACGGTGAACATGCTATTCATAGCTTATATAATTCCAATTAACTGTAGCATAACCCTTCCTCGCTCAACTAATCAGCTGGCTTAATTGCTACTGGTGTACCATATCCTTAAGCAAATAAATTGAGATGGGTACGCTGCCACTTGGCTTGCAAAAAGATCTCTTTATCTATAACCTAATGTACATGCTACAGTTGTTTAGAGAGTGATCCCAAATGAGGTATGGGATTCAGAGAAGTATGGGAGGTTAAAAACACAAATTAAGATTTGATTTTATAACGTGCTGTTGATTTTCACAATTATACAGACTCCAGAGAATTAATCTGTTCACCCTTTATAAAAATTAAGATTTTTTGTACTTCTTATAGTAAATGTGCTAACAGTGGACTTTTCCATCTGCAGATTATACTGAATGACCAGCAGTGGCAGTGTTTCACAACAGAATGTCTCTGCATTGCCGAGACTGAAGGAAAGAAAAAAAGGCAGTCTTCCGGCATACAGCATCTTTTGACCAATTTAAACGGTAAGTAAATCTCACAATCATTCTTTTATTCAGTAAAAATACTTTCACAGCATCTGAATGTCCTCAGTACCTTCCAGTGGGGGCCTGTACATGTAAATAATTTCTGTTAAGATGGAAGTAATATGGATCACAATGTGTTGGTCAAGATAGTTAATAAAAGACTGACTGCTTCTAAGGCTACCAAAGCCTGATTTAGATCCCGGTGCTAGCAATGTTCCAGTCAAGGAAATTGCTGCCTTTGCGGCTGAAATGCACTATCTCAATTTACAACGATAGTGTTGCATTCTCACGGAAGGAAGCTCATTTAACGTCATCCCCTGCACTCTGTATGTTGGACTCTGATACTTAAGATGGATTGTTGGTAAGGATAATCAGTTTTTGTATCTCCATCCCACTTTCAAAAAGGCCCCAGTGCTTTGAGTTGTTCAGAGTCCTTTACCATTCCCCCTCCTGCTTGCCGTGCAGTCATGAATACAGATAGTAACTTACTGCATAACTTCTGACATCTCATCCTCCTGTGTGGTCAGCTTCCACAAGGACAATTGGACCCAAGGCTCTCTGACATTATAAAGCTAAAGCAAGATGTTGTCTGGCATGAGGGCAAATCTGTTGCCTAGCAAGCTGACATCCTAAAGCTAAAGCAAGATGTTGTCTGAAGTGAGGCCCACTCTGTTGCCTAGCAAGCAGCAGGATACGTTTATCTTGGTAATGAAATGAGTAGCAGGGTAGACAGGATGCCCAAATGAGAACTAACCTTGTAAGAATAAAGAAATTAGGGCAGTTTTGTGAGACTTATAAATTTGTAGGAAGGTAAGTTTGAGCATTAGAGTCTCAACTTCACTATTGCTGAACTGGTAGGAATTGCCTAAAATTATAATGGTGAACATGCTATTCATAGCTTATATAATTCCAATTAACTGTAGCATAACCCTT
Source organism: Lissotriton vulgaris (assembly GCF_964263255.1). Classification (NCBI taxonomy): domain Eukaryota; kingdom Metazoa; phylum Chordata; class Amphibia; order Caudata; family Salamandridae; genus Lissotriton; species Lissotriton vulgaris. Next base: position 1,083,734,136 of record NC_141694.1, on the reverse strand, counting down.
CCTCGCTCAACTAATCAGCTGGCTTAATTGCTACTGGTGTACCATATCCTTAAGCAAATAAATTGAGATGGGTACGCTGCCACTTGGCTTGCAAAAAGATCTCTTTATCTATTACCTAATGTACATGCTACAGTTGTTTAGAGAGTGATCCCAAATGAGGCATGGGTTTCAGAGAAGTATGGGAGGTTAAAAACACAAATTAAGATTTGATTTTCTAACGTGCTGTTGATTTTCACAATTATACAGACTCCAGAGAATTAATCTGTTTACCCTGTATAAGAATTGAGATTTTTTGTACTTCTTATAGTAAATGTGCTAACAGTGGACTTTTCCATCTGCAGATTATACTGAATGACCAGCAGTGGCAGTGTTTCACAACAGAATGTCTCTGCATTGCCGAGACTGAAGGAAAGAAAAAAAGGCAGTCTTCCGGCATACAGCACCTTTTGACCAATTTAAACGGTAAGTAAATCTCACAATCATTCTTTTATTCAGTAAAAATACTTTCACAGCATCTGAATGTCCTCAGTACCTTCCAGTGGGGGCCTGTACATGTAAATAATTTCTGTTAAGATGGAAGTAATATGGATCACAATGTGTTGGTCAAGATAGTTAATAAAAGACTGACTGCTTCTAAGGCTACCAAAGCCTGATTTAGATCCCGGTGCTAGCAATGTTCCAGTCAAGGAAATTGCTGCCTTTGCGGCTGAAATGCACTATCTCAATTTACAACGATAGTGTTGCATTCTCACGGAAGGAAGCTCATTTAACGTCATCCCCTGCACTCTGTATGTTGGACTCTGATACTTAAGATGGATTGTTGGTAAGGATAATCAGTTTTTGTATCTCCATCCCACTTTCAAAAAGGCCCCAGTGCTTTGAGTTGTTCAGAGTCCTTTACCATTCCCCCTCCTGCTTGCCGTGCAGTCATGAATACAGATAGTAACTTACTGCATAACTTCTGACATCTCATCCTCCTGTGTGGTCAGCTTCCACAAGGACAATTGGACCCAAGGCTCTCTGACATTATAAAGCTAAAGCAAGATGTTGTCTGGCATGAGGGCAAATCTGTTGCCTAGCAAGCTGACATCCTAAAGCTAAAGCAAGATGTTGTCTGAAGTGAGGCCCACTCTGTTGCCTAGCAAGCAGCAGGATACGTTTATCTTGGTAATGAAATGAGTAGCAGGGTAGACAGGATGCCCAAATGAGAACTAACCTTGTAAGAATAAAGAAATTAGGGCAGTTTTGTGAGACTTATAAATTTGTAGGAAGGTAAGTTTGAGCATTAGAGTCTCAACTTCACTATTGCTGAACTGGTAGGAATTGCCTAAAATTATAATGGTGAACATGCTATTCATAGCTTATATAATTCCAATTAACTGTAGCATAACCCTTCCTCGCTCAACTAATCAGCTGGCTTAATTGCTACTGGTGTACCATATCCTTAAGCAAATAAATTGAGATGGGTACGCTGCCACTTGGCTTGCAAAAAGATCTCTTTATCTATTACCTAATGTACATGCTACAGTTGTTTAGAGAGTGATCCCAAATGAGGCATGGGTTTCAGAGAAGTATGGGAGGTTAAAAACACAAATTAAGATTTGATTTTCTAACGTGCTGTTGATTTTCACAATTATACAGACTCCAGAGAATTAATCTGTTTACCCTGTATAAGAATTGAGATTTTTTGTACTTCTTATAGTAAATGTGCTAACAGTGGACTTTTCCATCTGCAGATTATACTGAATGACCAGCAGTGGCAGTGTTTCACAACTGAATGTCTCTGCATTGCCGAGACTGAAGGAAAGAAAAAAAGGCAGTCTTCCGGCATACAGCATCTTTTGACCAATTTAAACGGTAAGTAAATCTCACAATCATTCTTTTATTCAGTAAAAATACTTTCACAGCATCTGAATGTCCTCAGTACCTTCCAGTGGGGGCCTGTACATGTAAATAATTTCTGTTAAGATGGAAGTAATATGGATCACAATGTGTTGGTCAAGATAGTTATTAAAAGACTGACTGCTTCTAAGGCTACCAAAGCCTGATTTAGATCCCGGTGCTAGCAATGTTCCAGTCAAGGAAATTGCTGCCTTTGCGGCTGAAATGCACTATCTCAATTTACAACGATAGTGTTGCATTCTCACGGAAGGAAGCTCATTTAACGTCATCCCCTGCACTCTGTATGTTGGACTCTGATACTTAAGATGGATTGTTGGTAAGGATAATCAGTTTTTGTATCTCCCTCCCACTTTCAAAAAGGCCCCAGTGCTTTGAGTTGTTCAGAGTCCTTTACCATTCCCCCTCCTGCTTGCCGTGCAGTCATGAATACAGATAGTAACTTACTGCATAACTTCTGACATCTCATCCTCCTGTGTGGTCAGCTTCCACAAGGACAATTGGACCCAAGGCTCTCTGACATTATAAAGCTAAAGCAAGATGTTGTCTGGCATGAGGGCAAATCTGTTGCCTAGCAAGCTGACATCCTAAAGCTAAAGCAAGATGTTGTCTGAAGTGAGGCCCACTCTGTTGCCTAGCAAGCAGCAGGATACGTTTATCTTGGTAATGAAATGAGTAGCAGGGTAGACAGGATGCCCAAATGAGAACTAACCTTGTAAGAATAAAGAAATTAGGGCAGTTTTGTGAGACTTATAAATTTGTAGGAAGGTAAGTTTGAGCATTAGAGTCTCAACTTCACTATTGCTGAACTGGTAGGAATTGCCTAAAATTATAATGGTGAACATGCTATTCATAGCTTATATAATTCCAATTAACTGTAGCATAACCCTTCCTCGCTCAACTAATCAGCTGGCTTAATTGCTACTGGTGTACCATATCCTTAAGCAAATAAATTGAGATGGGTACGCTGCCACTTGGCTTGCAAAAAGATCTCTTTATCTATTACCTAATGTACATGCTACAGTTGTTTAGAGAGTGATCCCAAATGAGGCATGGGTTTCAGAGAAGTATGGGAGGTTAAAAACACAAATTAAGATTTGATTTTCTAACGTGCTGTTGATTTTCACAATTATACAGACTCCAGAGAATTAATCTGTTTACCCTTTATAAGAATTGAGATTTTTTGTACTTCTTATAGTAAATGTGCTAACAGTGGACTTTTCCATCTGCAGATTATACTGAATGACCAGCAGTGGCAGTGTTTCACAACTGAATGTCTCTGCATTGCCGAGACTGAAGGAAAGAAAAAAAGGCAGTCTTCCGGCATACAGCATCTTTTGACCAATTTAAACGGTAAGTAAATCTCACAATCATTCTTTTATTCAGTAAAAATACTTTCACAGCATCTGAATGTCCTCAGTACCTTCCAGTGGGGGCCTGTACATGTAAATAATTTCTGTTAAGATGGAAGTAATATGGATCACAATGTGTTGGTCAAGATAGTTAATAAAAGACTGACTGCTTCTAAGGCTACCAAAGCCTGATTTAGATCCCGGTGCTAGCAATGTTCCAGTCAAGGAAATTGCTGCCTTTGCGGCTGAAATGCACTATCTCAATTTACAACGATAGTGTTGCATTCTCACGGAAGGAAGCTCATTTAACGTCATCCCCTGCACTCTGTATGTTGGACTCTGATACTTAAGATGGATTGTTGGTAAGGATAATCAGTTTTTGTATCTCCATCCCACTTTCAAAAAGGCCCCAGTGCTTTGAGTGGTTCAGAGTCCTTTACCATTCCCCCTCCTGCTTGCCTTGCAGTCATGAATACAGATAGTAACTTACTGCATAACTTCTGACATCTCATCCTCCTGTGTGGTCAGCTTCCACAAGGACAATTGGACCAAAGGCTCTCTGACATTATAAAGCTAAAGCAAGATGTTGTCTGGCATGAGGGCAAATCTGTTGCCTAGCAAGCTGACATCCTAAAGCTAAAGCAAGATGTTGTCTGAAGTGAGGCCCACTCTGTTGCCTAGCAAGCAGCAGGATACGTTTATCTTGGTAATGAAATGAGTAGCAGGGTAGACAGGATGCCCAAATGAGAATTAACCTTGTAAGATTAAAGAAATTAGGGCAGTTTTGTGAGACTTATAAATTTGTAGGAAGGTAAGTTTGAGCATTAGAGTCTCAACTTCACTATTGCTGAACTGGTAGGAATTGCCTAAAATTATAATGGTGAACATGCTATTCATAGCTTATATAATTCCAATTAACTGTAGCATAACCCTTCCTCGCTCAACTAATCAGCTGGCTTAATTGCTACTGGTGTACCATATCCTTAAGCAAATAAATTGAGATGGGTACGCTGCCACTTGGCTTGCAAAAAGATCTCTTTATCTATAACCTAATGTACATGCTACAGTTGTTTAGAGAGTGATCCCAAATGAGGTATGGGATTCAGAGAAGTATGGGAGGTTAAAAACACAAATTAAGATTTGATTTTATAACGTGCTGTTGATTTTCACAATTATACAGACTCCAGAGAATTAATCTGTTCACCCTTTATAAAAATTAAGATTTTTTGTACTTCTTATAGTAAATGTGCTAACAGTGGACTTTTCCATCTGCAGATTATACTGAATGACCAGCAGTGGCAGTGTTTCACAACAGAATGTCTCTGCATTGCCGAGACTGAAGGAAAGAAAAAAAGGCAGTCTTCCGGCATACAGCATCTTTTGACCAATTTAAACGGTAAGTAAATCTCACAATCATTCTTTTATTCAGTAAAAATACTTTCACAGCATCTGAATGTCCTCAGTACCTTCCAGTGGGGGCCTGTACATGTAAATAATTTCTGTTAAGATGGAAGTAATATGGATCACAATGTGTTGGTCAAGATAGTTAATAAAAGACTGACTGCTTCTAAGGCTACCAAAGCCTGATTTAGATCCCGGTGCTAGCAATGTTCCAGTCAAGGAAATTGCTGCCTTTGCGGCTGAAATGCACTATCTCAATTTACAACGATAGTGTTGCATTCTCACGGAAGGAAGCTCATTTAACGTCATCCCCTGCACTCTGTATGTTGGACTCTGATACTTAAGATGGATTGTTGGTAAGGATAATCAGTTTTTGTATCTCCATCCCACTTTCAAAAAGGCCCCAGTGCTTTGAGTTGTTCAGAGTCCTTTACCATTCCCCCTCCTGCTTGCCGTGCAGTCATGAATACAGATAGTAACTTACTGCATAACTTCTGACATCTCATCCTCCTGTGTGGTCAGCTTCCACAAGGACAATTGGACCCAAGGCTCTCTGACATTATAAAGCTAAAGCAAGATGTTGTCTGGCATGAGGGCAAATCTGTTGCCTAGCAAGCTGACATCCTAAAGCTAAAGCAAGATGTTGTCTGAAGTGAGGCCCACTCTGTTGCCTAGCAAGCAGCAGGATACGTTTATCTTGGTAATGAAATGAGTAGCAGGGTAGACAGGATGCCCAAATGAGAACTAACCTTGTAAGAATAAAGAAATTAGGGCAGTTTTGTGAGACTTATAAATTTGTAGGAAGGTAAGTTTGAGCATTAGAGTCTCAACTTCACTATTGCTGAACTGGTAGGAATTGCCTAAAATTATAATGGTGAACATGCTATTCATAGCTTATATAATTCCAATTAACTGTAGCATAACCCTTCCTCGCTCAACTAATCAGCTGGCTTAATTGCTACTGGTGTACCATATCCTTAAGCAAATAAATTGAGATGGGTACGCTGCCACTTGGCTTGCAAAAAGATCTCTTTATCTATTACCTAATGTACATGCTACAGTTGTTTAGAGAGTGATCCCAAATGAGGCATGGGTTTCAGAGAAGTATGGGAGGTTAAAAACACAAATTAAGATTTGATTTTCTAACGTGCTGTTGATTTTCACAATTATACAGACTCCAGAGAATTAATCTGTTTACCCTGTATAAGAATTGAGATTTTTTGTACTTCTTATAGTAAATGTGCTAACAGTGGACTTTTCCATCTGCAGATTATACTGAATGACCAGCAGTGGCAGTGTTTCACAACTGAATGTCTCTGCATTGCCGAGACTGAAGGAAAGAAAAAAAGGCAGTCTTCCGGCATACAGCATCTTTTGACCAATTTAAACGGTAAGTATATCTCACAATCATTCTTTTATTCAGTAAAAATACTTTCACAGCATCTGAATGTCCTCAGTACCTTCCAGTGGGGGCCTGTACATGTAAATAATTTCTGTTAAGATGGAAGTAATATGGATCACAATGTGTTGGTCAAGATAGTTAATAAAAGACTGACTGCTTCTAAGGCTACCAAAGCCTGATTTAGATCCCGGTGCTAGCAATGTTCCAGTCAAGGAAATTGCTGCCTTTGCGGCTGAAATGCACTATCTCAATTTACAACGATAGTGTTGCATTCTCACGGAAGGAAGCTCATTTAACGTCATCCCCTGCACTCTGTATGTTGGACTCTGATACTTAAGATGGATTGTTGGTAAGGATAATCAGTTTTTGTATCTCCATCCCACTTTCAAAAAGGCCCCAGTGCTTTGAGTTGTTCAGAGTCCTTTACCATTCCCCCTCCTGCTTGCCGTGCAGTCATGAATACAGATAGTAACTTACTGCATAACTTCTGACATCTCATCCTCCTGTGTGGTCAGCTTCCACAAGGACAATTGGACCCAAGGCTCTCTGACATTATAAAGCTAAAGCAAGATGTTGTCTGGCATGAGGGCAAATCTGTTGCCTAGCAAGCTGACATCCTAAAGCTAAAGCAAGATGTTGTCTGAAGTGAGGCCCACTCTGTTGCCTAGCAAGCAGCAGGATACGTTTATCTTGGTAATGAAATGAGTAGCAGGGTAGACAGGATGCCCAAATGAGAACTAACCTTGTAAGAATAAAGAAATTAGGGCAGTTTTGTGAGACTTATAAATTTGTAGGAAGGTAAGTTTGAGCATTAGAGTCTCAACTTCACTATTGCTGAACTGGTAGGAATTGCCTAAAATTATAATGGTGAACATGCTATTCATAGCTTATATAATTCCAATTAACTGTAGCATAACCCTTCCTCGCTCAACTAATCAGCTGGCTTAATTGCTACTGGTGTACCATATCCTTAAGCAAATAAATTGAGATGGGTACGCTGCCACTTGGCTTGCAAAAAGATCTCTTTATCTATTACCTAATGTACATGCTACAGTTGTTTAGAGAGTGATCCCAAATGAGGCATGGGTTTCAGAGAAGTATGGGAGGTTAAAAACACAAATTAAGATTTGATTTTCTAACGTGCTGTTGATTTTCACAATTATACAGACTCCAGAGAATTAATCTGTTTACCCTTTATAAGAATTGAGATTTTTTGTACTTCTTATAGTAAATGTGCTAACAGTGGACTTTTCCATCTGCAGATTATACTGAATGACCAGCAGTGGCAGTGTTTCACAACTGAATGTCTCTGCATTGCCGAGACTGAAGGAAAGAAAAAAAGGCAGTCTTCCGGCATACAGCATCTTTTGACCAATTTAAACGGTAAGTAAATCTCACAATCATTCTTTTATTCAGTAAAAATACTTTCACAGCATCTGAATGTCCTCAGTACCTTCCAGTGGGGGCCTGTACATGTAAATAATTTCTGTTAAGATGGAAGTAATATGGATCACAATGTGTTGGTCAAGATAGTTAATAAAAGACTGACTGCTTCTAAGGCTACCAAAGCCTGATTTAGATCCCGGTGCTAGCAATGTTCCAGTCAAGGAAATTGCTGCCTTTGCGGCTGAAATGCACTATCTCAATTTACAACGATAGTGTTGCATTCTCACGGAAGGAAGCTCATTTAACGTCATCCCCTGCACTCTGTATGTTGGACTCTGATACTTAAGATGGATTGTTGGTAAGGATAATCAGTTTTTGTATCTCCATCCCACTTTCAAAAAGGCCCCAGTGCTTTGAGTGGTTCAGAGTCCTTTACCATTCCCCCTCCTGCTTGCCTTGCAGTCATGAATACAGATAGTAACTTACTGCATAACTTCTGACATCTCATCCTCCTGTGTGGTCAGCTTCCACAAGGACAATTGGACCAAAGGCTCTCTGACATTATAAAGCTAAAGCAAGATGTTGTCTGGCATGAGGGCAAATCTGTTGCCTAGCAAGCTGACATCCTAAAGCTAAAGCAAGATGTTGTCTGAAGTGAGGCCCACTCTGTTGCCTAGCAAGCAGCAGGATACGTTTATCTTGGTAATGAAATGAGTAGCAGGGTAGACAGGATGCCCAAATGAGAATTAACCTTGTAAGATTAAAGAAATTAGGGCAGTTTTGTGAGACTTATAAATTTGTAGGAAGGTAAGTTTGAGCATTAGAGTCTCAACTTCACTATTGCTGAACTGGTAGGAATTGCCTAAAATTATAATGGTGAACATGCTATTCATAGCTTATATAATTCCAATTAACTGTAGCATAACCCTTCCTCGCTCAACTAATCAGCTGGCTTAATTGCTACTGGTGTACCATATCCTTAAGCAAATAAATTGAGATGGGTACGCTGCCACTTGGCTTGCAAAAAGATCTCTTTATCTATAACCTAATGTACATGCTACAGTTGTTTAGAGAGTGATCCCAAATGAGGTATGGGATTCAGAGAAGTATGGGAGGTTAAAAACACAAATTAAGATTTGATTTTATAACGTGCTGTTGATTTTCACAATTATACAGACTCCAGAGAATTAATCTGTTCACCCTTTATAAAAATTAAGATTTTTTGTACTTCTTATAGTAAATGTGCTAACAGTGGACTTTTCCATCTGCAGATTATACTGAATGACCAGCAGTGGCAGTGTTTCACAACAGAATGTCTCTGCATTGCCGAGACTGAAGGAAAGAAAAAAAGGCAGTCTTCCGGCATACAGCATCTTTTGACCAATTTAAACGGTAAGTAAATCTCACAATCATTCTTTTATTCAGTAAAAATACTTTCACAGCATCTGAATGTCCTCAGTACCTTCCAGTGGGGGCCTGTACATGTAAATAATTTCTGTTAAGATGGAAGTAATATGGATCACAATGTGTTGGTCAAGATAGTTAATAAAAGACTGACTGCTTCTAAGGCTACCAAAGCCTGATTTAGATCCCGGTGCTAGCAATGTTCCAGTCAAGGAAATTGCTGCCTTTGCGGCTGAAATGCACTATCTCAATTTACAACGATAGTGTTGCATTCTCACGGAAGGAAGCTCATTTAACGTCATCCCCTGCACTCTGTATGTTGGACTCTGATACTTAAGATGGATTGTTGGTAAGGATAATCAGTTTTTGTATCTCCATCCCACTTTCAAAAAGGCCCCAGTGCTTTGAGTTGTTCAGAGTCCTTTACCATTCCACCTCCTGCTTGCCGTGCAGTCATGAATACAGATAGTAACTTACTGCATAACTTCTGACATCTCATCCTCCTGTGTGGTCCGCTTCCACAAGGACAATTGGACCCAAGGCTCTCTGACATTATAAAGCTAAAGCAAGATGTTGTCTGGCATGAGGGCAAATCTGTTGCCTAGCAAGCTGACATCCTAAAGCTAAAGCAAGATGTTGTCTGAAGTGAGGCCCACTCTGTTGCCTAGCAAGCAGCAGGATACGTTTATCTTGGTAATGAAATGAGTAGCAGGGTAGACAGGATGCCCAAATGAGAACTAACCTTGTAAGAATAAAGAAATTAGGGCAGTTTTGTGAGACTTATAAATTTATAGGAAGGTAAGTTTGAGCATTAGAGTCTCAACTTCACTATTGCTGAACTGGTAGGAATTGCCTAAAATTATAATGGTGAACATGCTATTCATAGCTTATATAATTCCAATTAACTGTAGCATAACCCTTCCTCGCTCAACTAATCAGCTGGCTTAATTGCTACTGGTGTACCATATCCTTAAGCAAATAAATTGAGATGGGTACGCTGCCACTTGGCTTGCAAAAAGATCTCTTTATCTATTACCTAATGTACATGCTACAGTTGTTTAGAGAGTGATCCCAAATGAGGCATGGGTTTCAGAGAAGTATGGGAGGTTAAAAACACAAATTAAGATTTGATTTTCTAACGTGCTGTTGATTTTCACAATTATACAGACTCCAGAGAATTAATCTGTTTACCCTTTATAAGAATTGAGATTTTTTGTACTTCTTATAGTAAATGTGCTAACAGTGGACTTTTCCATCTGCAGATTATACTGAATGACCAGCAGTGGCAGTGTTTCACAACTGAATGTCTCTGCATTGCCGAGACTGAAGGAAAGAAAAAAAGGCAGTCTTCCGGCATACAGCATCTTTTGACCAATTTAAACGGTAAGTAAATCTCACAATCATTCTTTTATTCAGTAAAAATACTTTCACAGCATCTGAATGTCCTCAGTACCTTCCAGTGGGGGCCTGTACATGTAAATAATTTCTGTTAAGATGGAAGTAATATGGATCACAATGTGTTGGTCAAGATAGTTAATAAAAGACTGACTGCTTCTAAGGCTACCAAAGCCTGATTTAGATCCCGGTGCTAGCAATGTTCCAGTCAAGGAAATTGCTGCCTTTGCGGCTGAAATGCACTATCTCAATTTACAACGATAGTGTTGCATTCTCACGGAAGGAAGCTCATTTAACGTCATCCCCTGCACTCTGTATGTTGGACTCTGATACTTAAGATGGATTGTTGGTAAGGATAATCAGTTTTTGTATCTCCATCCCACTTTCAAAAAGGCCCCAGTGCTTTGAGTGGTTCAGAGTCCTTTACCATTCCCCCTCCTGCTTGCCTTGCAGTCATGAATACAGATAGTAACTTACTGCATAACTTCTGACATCTCATCCTCCTGTGTGGTCAGCTTCCACAAGGACAATTGGACCAAAGGCTCTCTGACATTATAAAGCTAAAGCAAGATGTTGTCTGGCATGAGGGCAAATCTGTTGCCTAGCAAGCTGACATCCTAAAGCTAAAGCAAGATGTTGTCTGAAGTGAGGCCCACTCTGTTGCCTAGCAAGCAGCAGGATACGTTTATCTTGGTAATGAAATGAGTAGCAGGGTAGACAGGATGCCCAAATGAGAATTAACCTTGTAAGATTAAAGAAATTAGGGCAGTTTTGTGAGACTTATAAATTTGTAGGAAGGTAAGTTTGAGCATTAGAGTCTCAACTTCACTATTGCTGAACTGGTAGGAATTGCCTAAAATTATAATGGTGAACATGCTATTCATAGCTTATATAATTCCAATTAACTGTAGCATAACCCTTCCTCGCTCAACTAATCAGCTGGCTTAATTGCTACTGGTGTACCATATCCTTAAGCAAATAAATTGAGATGGGTACGCTGCCACTTGGCTTGCAAAAAGATCTCTTTATCTATAACCTAATGTACATGCTACAGTTGTTTAGAGAGTGATCCCAAATGAGGTATGGGATTCAGAGAAGTATGGGAGGTTAAAAACACAAATTAAGATTTGATTTTATAACGTGCTGTTGATTTTCACAATTATACAGACTCCAGAGAATTAATCTGTTCACCCTTTATAAAAATTAAGATTTTTTGTACTTCTTATAGTAAATGTGCTAACAGTGGACTTTTCCATCTGCAGATTATACTGAATGACCAGCAGTGGCAGTGTTTCACAACAGAATGTCTCTGCATTGCCGAGACTGAAGGAAAGAAAAAAAGGCAGTCTTCCGGCATACAGCATCTTTTGACCAATTTAAACGGTAAGTAAATCTCACAATCATTCTTTTATTCAGTAAAAATACTTTCACAGCATCTGAATGTCCTCAGTACCTTCCAGTGGGGGCCTGTACATGTAAATAATTTCTGTTAAGATGGAAGTAATATGGATCACAATGTGTTGGTCAAGATAGTTAATAAAAGACTGACTGCTTCTAAGGCTACCAAAGCCTGATTTAGATCCCGGTGCTAGCAATGTTCCAGTCAAGGAAATTGCTGCCTTTTTGGCTGAAATGCACTATCTCAATTTACAACGATAGTGTTGCATTCTCACGGAAGGAAGCTCATTTAACGTCATCCCCTGCACTCTGTATGTTGGACTCTGATACTTAAGATGGATTGTTGGTAAGGATAATCAGTTTTTGTATCTCCATCCCACTTTCAAAAAGGCCCCAGTGCTTTGAGTTGTTCAGAGTCCTTTACCATTCCCCCTCCTGCTTGCCGTGCAGTCATGAATACAGATAGTAACTTACTGCATAACTTCTGACATCTCATCCTCCTGTGTGGTCAGCTTCCACAAGGACAATTGGACCCAAGGCTCTCTGACATTATAAAGCTAAAGCAAGATGTTGTCTGGCATGAGGGCAAATCTGTTGCCTAGCAAGCTGACATCCTAAAGCTAAAGCAAGATGTTGTCTGAAGTGAGGCCCACTCTGTTGCCTAGCAAGCAGCAGGATACGTTTATCTTGGTAATGAAATGAGTAGCAGGGTAGACAGGATGCCCAAATGAGAATTAACCTTGTAAGATTAAAGAAATTAGGGCAGTTTTGTGAGACTTATAAATTTGTAGGAAGGTAAGTTTGAGCATTAGAGTCTCAACTTCACTATTGCTGAACTGGTAGGAATTGCCTAAAATTATAATGGTGAACATGCTATTCATAGCTTATATAATTCCAATTAACTGTAGCATAACCCTTCCTCGCTCAACTAATCAGCTGGCTTAATTGCTACTGGTGTACCATATCCTTAAGCAAATAAATTGAGATGGGTACGCTGCCACTTGGCTTGCAAAAAGATCTCTTTATCTATAACCTAATGTACATGCTACAGTTGTTTAGAGAGTGATCCCAAATGAGGTATGGGATTCAGAGAAGTATGGGAGGTTAAAAACACAAATTAAGATTTGATTTTATAACGTGCTGTTGATTTTCACAATTATACAGACTCCAGAGAATTAATCTGTTCACCCTTTATAAAAATTAAGATTTTTTGTACTTCTTATAGTAAATGTGCTAACAGTGGACTTTTCCATCTGCAGATTATACTGAATGACCAGCAGTGGCAGTGTTTCACAACAGAATGTCTCTGCATTGCCGAGACTGAAGGAAAGAAAAAAAGGCAGTCTTCCGGCATACAGCATCTTTTGACCAATTTAAACGGTAAGTAAATCTCACAATCATTCTTTTATTCAGTAAAAATACTTTCACAGCATCTGAATGTCCTCAGTACCTTCCAGTGGGGGCCTGTACATGTAAATAATTTCTGTTAAGATGGAAGTAATATGGATCACAATGTGTTGGTCAAGATAGTTAATAAAAGACTGACTGCTTCTAAGGCTACCAAAGCCTGATTTAGATCCCGGTGCTAGCAATGTTCCAGTCAAGGAAATTGCTGCCTTTTTGGCTGAAATGCACTATCTCAATTTACAACGATAGTGTTGCATTCTCACGGAAGGAAGCTCATTTAACGTCATCCCCTGCACTCTGTATGTTGGACTCTGATACTTAAGATGGATTGTTGGTAAGGATAATCAGTTTTTGTATCTCCATCCCACTTTCAAAAAGGCCCCAGTGCTTTGAGTTGTTCAGAGTCCTTTACCATTCCCCCTCCTGCTTGCCGTGCAGTCATGAATACAGATAGTAACTTACTGCATAACTTCTGACATCTCATCCTCCTGTGTGGTCAGCTTCCACAAGGACAATTGGACCCAAGGCTCTCTGACATTATAAAGCTAAAGCAAGATGTTGTCTGGCATGAGGGCAAATCTGTTGCCTAGCAAGCTGACATCCTAAAGCTAAAGCAAGATGTTGTCTGAAGTGAGGCCCACTCTGTTGCCTAGCAAGCAGCAGGATACGTTTATCTTGGTAATGAAATGAGTAGCAGGGTAGACAGGATGCCCAAATGAGAACTAACCTTGTAAGAATAAAGAAATTAGGGCAGTTTTGTGAGACTTATAAATTTGTAGGAAGGTAAGTTTGAGCATTAGAGTCTCAACTTCACTATTGCTGAACTGGTAGGAATTGCCTAAAATTATAATGGTGAACATGCTATTCATAGCTTATATAATTCCAATTAACTGTAGCATAACCCTTCCTCGCTCAACTAATCAGCTGGCTTAATTGCTACTGGTGTACCATATCCTTAAGCAAATAAATTGAGATGGGTACGCTGCCACTTGGCTTGCAAAAAGATCTCTTTATCTATTACCTAATGTACATGCTACAGTTGTTTAGAGAGTGATCCCAAATGAGGCATGGGTTTCAGAGAAGTATGGGAGGTTAAAAACACAAATTAAGATTTGATTTTCTAACGTGCTGTTGATTTTCACAATTATACAGACTCCAGAGAATTAATCTGTTTACCCTGTATAAGAATTGAGATTTTTTGTACTTCTTATAGTAAATGTGCTAACAGTGGACTTTTCCATCTGCAGATTATACTGAATGACCAGCAGTGGCAGTGTTTCACAACTGAATGTCTCTGCATTGCCGAGACTGAAGGAAAGAAAAAAAGGCAGTCTTCCGGCATACAGCATCTTTTGACCAATTTAAACGGTAAGTAAATCTCACAATCATTCTTTTATTCAGTAAAAATACTTTCACAGCATCTGAATGTCCTCAGTACCTTCCAGTGGGGGCCTGTACATGTAAATAATTTCTGTTAAGATGGAAGTAATATGGATCACAATGTGTTGGTCAAGATAGTTATTAAAAGACTGACTGCTTCTAAGGCTACCAAAGCCTGATTTAGATCCCGGTGCTAGCAATGTTCCAGTCAAGGAAATTGCTGCCTTTGCGGCTGAAATGCACTATCTCAATTTACAACGATAGTGTTGCATTCTCACGGAAGGAAGCTCATTTAACGTCATCCCCTGCACTCTGTATGTTGGACTCTGATACTTAAGATGGATTGTTGGTAAGGATAATCAGTTTTTGTATCTCCATCCCACTTTCAAAAAGGCCCCAGTGCTTTGAGTTGTTCAGAGTCCTTTACCATTCCCCCTCCTGCTTGCCGTGCAGTCATGAATACAGATAGTAACTTACTGCATAACTTCTGACATCTCATCCTCCTGTGTGGTCAGCTTCCACAAGGACAATTGGACCCAAGGCTCTCTGACATTATAAAGCTAAAGCAAGATGTTGTCTGGCATGAGGGCAAATCTGTTGCCTAGCAAGCTGACATCCTAATGCTAAAGCAAGATGTTGTCTGAAGTGAGGCCCACTCTGTTGCCTAGCAAGCAGCAGGATACGTTTATCTTGGTAATGAAATGAGTAGCAGGGTAGACAGGATGCCCAAATGAGAACTAACCTTGTAAGAATAAAGAAATTAGGGCAGTTTTGTGAGACTTATAAATTTGTAGGAAGGTAAGTTTGAGCATTAGAGTCTCAACTTCACTATTGCTGAACTGGTAGGAATTGCCTAAAATTATAATGGTGAACATGCTATTCATAGCTTATATAATTCCAATTAACTGTAGCATAACCCTTCCTCGCTCAACTAATCAGCTGGCTTAATTGCTACTGGTGTACCATATCCTTAAGCAAATAAATTGAGATGGGTACGCTGCCACTTGGCTTGCAAAAAGATCTCTTTATCTATTACCTAATGTACATGCTACAGTTGTTTAGAGAGTGATCCCAAATGAGGCATGGGTTTCAGAGAAGTATGGGAGGTTAAAAACACAAATTAAGATTTGATTTTCTAACGTGCTGTTGATTTTCACAATTATACAGACTCCAGAGAATTAATCTGTTTACCCTTTATAAGAATTGAGATTTTTTGTACTTCTTATAGTAAATGTGCTAACAGTGGACTTTTCCATCTGCAGATTATACTGAATGACCAGCAGTGGCAGTGTTTCACAACTGAATGTCTCTGCATTGCCGAGACTGAAGGAAAGAAAAAAAGGCAGTCTTCCGGCATACAGCATCTTTTGACCAATTTAAACGGTAAGTAAATCTCACAATCATTCTTTTATTCAGTAAAAATACTTTCACAGCATCTGAATGTCCTCAGTACCTTCCAGTGGGGGCCTGTACATGTAAATAATTTCTGTTAAGATGGAAGTAATATGGATCACAATGTGTTGGTCAAGATAGTTAATAAAAGACTGACTGCTTCTAAGGCTACCAAAGCCTGATTTAGATCCCGGTGCTAGCAATGTTCCAGTCAAGGAAATTGCTGCCTTTGCGGCTGAAATGCACTATCTCAATTTACAACGATAGTGTTGCATTCTCACGGAAGGAAGCTCATTTAACGTCATCCCCTGCACTCTGTATGTTGGACTCTGATACTTAAGATGGATTGTTGGTAAGGATAATCAGTTTTTGTATCTCCATCCCACTTTCAAAAAGGCCCCAGTGCTTTGAGTGGTTCAGAGTCCTTTACCATTCCCCCTCCTGCTTGCCTTGCAGTCATGAATACAGATAGTAACTTACTGCATAACTTCTGACATCTCATCCTCCTGTGTGGTCAGCTTCCACAAGGACAATTGGACCAAAGGCTCTCTGACATTATAAAGCTAAAGCAAGATGTTGTCTGGCATGAGGGCAAATCTGTTGCCTAGCAAGCTGACATCCTAAAGCTAAAGCAAGATGTTGTCTGAAGTGAGGCCCACTCTGTTGCCTAGCAAGCAGCAGGATACGTTTATCTTGGTAATGAAATGAGTAGCAGGGTAGACAGGATGCCCAAATGAGAATTAACCTTGTAAGATTAAAGAAATTAGGGCAGTTTTGTGAGACTTATAAATTTGTAGGAAGGTAAGTTTGAGCATTAGAGTCTCAACTTCACTATTGCTGAACTGGTAGGAATTGCCTAAAATTATAATGGTGAACATGCTATTCATAGCTTATATAATTCCAATTAACTGTAGCATAACCCTTCCTCGCTCAACTAATCAGCTGGCTTAATTGCTACTGGTGTACCATATCCTTAAGCAAATAAATTGAGATGGGTACGCTGCCACTTGGCTTGCAAAAAGATCTCTTTATCTATAACCTAATGTACATGCTACAGTTGTTTAGAGAGTGATCCCAAATGAGGTATGGGATTCAGAGAAGTATGGGAGGTTAAAAACACAAATTAAGATTTGATTTTATAACGTGCTGTTGATTTTCACAATTATACAGACTCCAGAGAATTAATCTGTTCACCCTTTATAAAAATTAAGATTTTTTGTACTTCTTATAGTAAATGTACTAACAGTGGACTTTTCCATCTGCAGATTATACTGAATGACCAGCAGTGGCAGTGTTTCACAACAGAATGTCTCTGCATTGCCGAGACTGAAGGAAAGAAAAAAAGGCAGTCTTCCGGCATACAGCATCTTTTGACCAATTTAAACGGTAAGTAAATCTCACAATCATTCTTTTATTCAGTAAAAATACTTTCACAGCATCTGAATGTCCTCAGTACCTTCCAGTGGGGGCCTGTACATGTAAATAATTTCTGTTAAGATGGAAGTAATATGGATCACAATGTGTTGGTCAAGATAGTTAATAAAAGACTGACTGCTTCTAAGGCTACCAAAGCCTGATTTAGATCCCGGTGCTAGCAATGTTCCAGTCAAGGAAATTGCTGCCTTTTTGGCTGAAATGCACTATCTCAATTTACAACGATAGTGTTGCATTCTCACGGAAGGAAGCTCATTTAACGTCATCCCCTGCACTCTGTATGTTGGACTCTGATACTTAAGATGGATTGTTGGTAAGGATAATCAGTTTTTGTATCTCCATCCCACTTTCAAAAAGGCCCCAGTGCTTTGAGTTGTTCAGAGTCCTTTACCATTCCCCCTCCTGCTTGCCGTGCAGTCATGAATACAGATAGTAACTTACTGCATAACTTCTGACATCTCATCCTCCTGTGTGGTCAGCTTCCACAAGGACAATTGGACCCAAGGCTCTCTGACATTATAAAGCTAAAGCAAGATGTTGTCTGGCATGAGGGCAAATCTGTTGCCTAGCAAGCTGACATCCTAAAGCTAAAGCAAGATGTTGTCTGAAGTGAGGCCCACTCTGTTGCCTAGCAAGCAGCAGGATACGTTTATCTTGGTAATGAAATGAGTAGCAGGGTAGACAGGATGCCCAAATGAGAACTAACCTTGTAAGAATAAAGAAATTAGGGCAGTTTTGTGAGACTTATAAATTTGTAGGAAGGTAAGTTTGAGCATTAGAGTCTCAACTTCACTATTGCTGAACTGGTAGGAATTGCCTAAAATTATAATGGTGAACATGCTATTCATAGCTTATATAATTCCAATTAACTGTAGCATAACCCTTCCTCGCTCAACTAATCAGCTGGCTTAATTGCTACTGGTGTACCATATCATTAAGCAAATAAATTGAGATGGGTACGCTGCCACTTGGCTTGCAAAAAGATCTCTTTATCTATTACCTAATGTACATGCTACAGTTGTTTAGAGAGTGATCCCAAATGAGGCATGGGTTTCAGAGAAGTATGGGAGGTTAAAAACACAAATTAAGATTTGATTTTCTAACGTGCTGTTGATTTTCACAATTATACAGACTCCAGAGAATTAATCTGTTTACCCTGTATAAGAATTGAGATTTTTTGTACTTCTTATAGTAAATGTGCTAACAGTGGACTTTTCCATCTGCAGATTATACTGAATGACCAGCAGTGGCAGTGTTTCACAACTGAATGTCTCTGCATTGCCGAGACTGAAGGAAAGAAAAAAAGGCAGTCTTCCGGCATACAGCATCTTTTGACCAATTTAAACGGTAAGTAAATCTCACAATCATTCTTTTATTCAGTAAAAATACTTTCACAGCATCTGAATGTCCTCAGTACCTTCCAGTGGGGGCCTGTACATGTAAATAATTTCTGTTAAGATGGAAGTAATATGGATCACAATGTGTTGGTCAAGATAGTTAATAAAAGACTGACTGCTTCTAAGGCTACCAAAGCCTGATTTAGATCCCGGTGCTAGCAATGTTCCAGTCAAGGAAATTGCTGCCTTTGCGGCTGAAATGCACTATCTCAATTTACAACGATAGTGTTGCATTCTCACGGAAGGAAGCTCATTTAACGTCATCCCCTGCACTCTGTATGTTGGACTCTGATACTTAAGATGGATTGTTGGTAAGGATAATCAGTTTTTGTATCTCCATCCCACTTTCAAAAAGGGCCCAGTGCTTTGAGTGGTTCAGAGTCCTTTACCATTCCCCCTCCTGCTTGCCTTGCAGTCATGAATACAGATAGTAACTTACTGCATAACTTCTGACATCTCATCCTCCTGTGTGGTCAGCTTCCACAAGGACAATTGGACCAAAGGCTCTCTGACATTATAAAGCTAAAGCAAGATGTTGTCTGGCATGAGGGCAAATCTGTTGCCTAGCAAGCTGACATCCTAAAGCTAAAGCAAGATGTTGTCTGAAGTGAGGCCCACTCTGTTGCCTAGCAAGCAGCAGGATACGTTTATCTTGGTAATGAAATGAGTAGCAGGGTAGACAGGATGCCCAAATGAGAATTAACCTTGTAAGATTAAAGAAATTAGGGCAGTTTTGTGAGACTTATAAATTTGTAGGAAGGTAAGTTTGAGCATTAGAGTCTCAACTTCACTATTGCTGAACTGGTAGGAATTGCCTAAAATTATAATGGTGAACATGCTATTCATAGCTTATATAATTCCAATTAACTGTAGCATAACCCTTCCTCGCTCAACTAATCAGCTGGCTTAATTGCTACTGGTGTACCATATCCTTAAGCAAATAAATTGAGATGGGTACGCTGCCACTTGGCTTGCAAAAAGATCTCTTTATCTATAACCTAATGTACATGCTACAGTTGTTTAGAGAGTGATCCCAAATGAGGTATGGGATTCAGAGAAGTATGGGAGGTTAAAAACACAAATTAAGATTTGATTTTATAACGTGCTGTTGATTTTCACAATTATACAGACTCCAGAGAATTAATCTGTTCACCCTTTATAAAAATTAAGATTTTTTGTACTTCTTATAGTAAATGTACTAACAGTGGACTTTTCCATCTGCAGATTATACTGAATGACCAGCAGTGGCAGTGTTTCACAACAGAATGTCTCTGCATTGCCGAGACTGAAGGAAAGAAAAAAAGGCAGTCTTCCGGCATACAGCATCTTTTGACCAATTTAAACGGTAAGTAAATCTCACAATCATTCTTTTATTCAGTAAAAATACTTTCACAGCATCTGAATGTCCTCAGTACCTTCCAGTGGGGGCCTGTACATGTAAATAATTTCTGTTAAGATGGAAGTAATATGGATCACAATGTGTTGGTCAAGATAGTTAATAAAAGACTGACTGCTTCTAAGGCTACCAAAGCCTGATTTAGATCCCGGTGCTAGCAATGTTCCAGTCAAGGAAATTGCTGCCTTTTTGGCTGAAATGCACTATCTCAATTTACAACGATAGTGTTGCATTCTCACGGAAGGAAGCTCATTTAACGTCATCCCCTGCACTCTGTATGTTGGACTCTGATACTTAAGATGGATTGTTGGTAAGGATAATCAGTTTTTGTATCTCCATCCCACTTTCAAAAAGGCCCCAGTGCTTTGAGTTGTTCAGAGTCCTTTACCATTCCCCCTCCTGCTTGCCGTGCAGTCATGAATACAGATAGTAACTTACTGCATAACTTCTGACATCTCATCCTCCTGTGTGGTCAGCTTCCACAAGGACAATTGGACCCAAGGCTCTCTGACATCCTAAAGCTAAAGCAAGATGTTGTCTGAAGTGAGGCCCACTCTGTTGCCTAGCAAGCAGCAGGATACGTTTATCTTGGTAATGAAATGAGTAGCAGGGTAGACAGGATGCCCAAATGAGAACTAACCTTGTAAGAATAAAGAAATTAGGGCAGTTTTGTGAGACTTATAAATTTGTAGGAAGGTAAGTTTGAGCATTAGAGTCTCAACTTCACTATTGCTGAACTGGTAGGAATTGCCTAAAATTATAATGGTGAACATGCTATTCATAGCTTATATAATTCCAATTAACTGTAGCATAACCCTTCCTCGCTCAACTAATCAGCTGGCTTAATTGCTACTGGTGTACCATATCCTTAAGCAAATAAATTGAGATGGGTACGCTGCCACTTGGCTTGCAAAAAGATCTCTTTATCTATTACCTAATGTACATGCTACAGTTGTTTAGAGAGTGATCCCAAATGAGGCATGGGTTTCAGAGAAGTATGGGAGGTTAAAAACACAAATTAAGATTTGATTTTCTAACGTGCTGTTGATTTTCACAATTATACAGACTCCAGAGAATTAATCTGTTTACCCTGTATAAGAATTGAGATTTTTTGTACTTCTTATAGTAAATGTGCTAACAGTGGACTTTTCCATCTGCAGATTATACTGAATGACCAGCAGTGGCAGTGTTTCACAACTGAATGTCTCTGCATTGCCGAGACTGAAGGAAAGAAAAAAAGGCAGTCTTCCGGCATACAGCATCTTTTGACCAATTTAAACGGTAAGTAAATCTCACAATCATTCTTTTATTCAGTAAAAATACTTTCACAGCATCTGAATGTCCTCAGTACCTTCCAGTGGGGGCCTGTACATGTAAATAATTTCTGTTAAGATGGAAGTAATATGGATCACAATGTGTTGGTCAAGATAGTTATTAAAAGACTGACTGCTTCTAAGGCTACCAAAGCCTGATTTAGATCCCGGTGCTAGCAGTGTTTCAGTCAAGGAAATTGCTGCCTTTGCGGCTGAAATGCACTATCTCAATTTACAACGATAGTGTTGCATTCTCACGGAAGGAAGCTCATTTAACGTCATCCCCTGCACTCTGTATGTTGGACTCTGATACTTAAGATGGATTGTTGGTAAGGATAATCAGTTTTTGTATCTCCATCCCACTTTCAAAAAGGCCCCAGTGCTTTGAGTTGTTCAGAGTCCTTTACCATTCCCCCTCCTGCTTGCCGTGCAGTCATGAATACAGATAGTAACTTACTGCATAACTTCTGACATCTCATCCTCCTGTGTGGTCAGCTTCCACAAGGACAATTGGACCAAAGGCTCTCTGACATTATAAAGCTAAAGCAAGATGTTGTCTGGCATGAGGGCAAATCTGTTGCCTAGCAAGCTGACATCCTAAAGCTAAAGCAAGATGTTGTCTGAAGTGAGGCCCACTCTGTTGCCTAGCAAGCAGCAGGATACGTTTATCTTGGTAATGAAATGAGTAGCAGGGTAGACAGGATGCCCAAATGAGAATTAACCTTGTAAGATTAAAGAAATTAGGGCAGTTTTGTGAGACTTATAAATTTGTAGGAAGGTAAGTTTGAGCATTAGAGTCTCAACTTCACTATTGCTGAACTGGTAGGAATTGCCTAAAATTATAATGGTGAACATGCTATTCATAGCTTATATAATTCCAATTAACTGTAGCATAACCCTTCCTCGCTCAACTAATCAGCTGGCTTAATTGCTACTGGTGTACCATATCCTTAAGCAAATAAATTGAGATGGGTACGCTGCCACTTGGCTTGCAAAAAGATCTCTTTATCTATAACCTAATGTACATGCTACAGTTGTTTAGAGAGTGATCCCAAATGAGGTATGGGATTCAGAGAAGTATGGGAGGTTAAAAACACAAATTAAGATTTGATTTTATAACGTGCTGTTGATTTTCACAATTATACAGACTCCAGAGAATTAATCTGTTCACCCTTTATAAAAATTAAGATTTTTTGTACTTCTTATAGTAAATGTGCTAACAGTGGACTTTTCCATCTGCAGATTATACTGAATGACCAGCAGTGGCAGTGTTTCACAACAGAATGTCTCTGCATTGCCGAGACTGAAGGAAAGAAAAAAAGGCAGTCTTCCGGCATACAGCATCTTTTGACCAATTTAAACGGTAAGTAAATCTCACAATCATTCTTTTATTCAGTAAAAATACTTTCACAGCATCTGAATGTCCTCAGTACCTTCCAGTGGGGGCCTGTACATGTAAATAATTTCTGTTAAGATGGAAGTAATATGGATCACAATGTGTTGGTCAAGATAGTTAATAAAAGACTGACTGCTTCTAAGGCTACCAAAGCCTGATTTAGATCCCGGTGCTAGCAATGTTCCAGTCAAGGAAATTGCTGCCTTTGCGGCTGAAATGCACTATCTCAATTTACAACGATAGTGTTGCATTCTCACGGAAGGAAGCTCATTTAACGTCATCCCCTGCACTCTGTATGTTGGACTCCGATACTTAAGATGGATTGTTGGTAAGGATAATCAGTTTTTGTATCTCCATCCCACTTTCAAAAAGGCCCCAGTGCTTTGAGTTGTTCAGAGTCCTTTACCATTCCCCCTCCTGCTTGCCGTGCAGTCATGAATACAGATAGTAACTTACTGCATAACTTCTGACATCTCATCCTCCTGTGTGGTCAGCTTCCACAAGGACAATTGGACCCAAGGCTCTCTGACATTATAAAGCTAAAGCGAGATGTTGTCTGGCATGAGGGCAAATCTGTTGCCTAGCAAGCTGACATCCTAAAGCTAAAGCAAGATGTTGTCTGAAGTGAGGCCCACTCTGTTGCCTAGCAAGCAGCAGGATACGTTTATCTTGGTAATGAAATGAGTAGCAGGGTAGACAGGATGCCCAAATGAGAACTAACCTTGTAAGAATAAAGAAATTAGGGCAGTTTTGTGAGACTTATAAATTTGTAGGAAGGTAAGTTTGAGCATTAGAGTCTCAACTTCACTATTGCTGAACTGGTAGGAATTGCCTAAAATTATAATGGTGAACATGCTATTCATAGCTTATATAATTCCAATTAACTGTAGCATAACCCTTCCTCGCTCAACTAATCAGCTGGCTTAATTGCTACTGGTGTACCATATCCTTAAGCAAATAAATTGAGATGGGTACGCTGCCACTTGGCTTGCAAAAAGATCTCTTTATCTATTACCTAATGTACATGCTACAGTTGTTTAGAGAGTGATCCCAAATGAGGCATGGGTTTCAGAGAAGTATGGGAGGTTAAAAACACAAATTAAGATTTGATTTTCTAACGTGCTGTTGATTTTCACAATTATACAGACTCCAGAGAATTAATCTGTTTACCCTTTATAAGAATTGAGATTTTTTGTACTTCTTATAGTAAATGTGCTAACAGTGGACTTTTCCATCTGCAGATTATACTGAATGACCAGCAGTGGCAGTGTTTCACAACTGAATGTCTCTGCATTGCCGAGACTGAAGGAAAGAAAAAAAGGCAGTCTTCCGGCATACAGCATCTTTTGACCAATTTAAACGGTAAGTAAATCTCACAATCATTCTTTTATTCAGTAAAAATACTTTCACAGCATCTGAATGTCCTCAGTACCTTCCAGTGGGGGCCTGTACATGTAAATAATTTCTGTTAAGATGGAAGTAATATGGATCACAATGTGTTGGTCAAGATAGTTAATAAAAGACTGACTGCTTCTAAGGCTACCAAAGCCTGATTTAGATCCCGGTGCTAGCAATGTTCCAGTCAAGGAAATTGCTGCCTTTGCGGCTGAAATGCACTATCTCAATTTACAACGATAGTGTTACATTCTCACGGAAGGAAGCTCATTTAACGTCATCCCCTGCACTCTGTATGTTGGACTCTGATACTTAAGATGGATTGTTGGTAAGGATAATCAGTTTTTGTATCTCCATCCCACTTTCAAAAAGGCCCCAGTGCTTTGAGTGGTTCAGAGTCCTTTACCATTCCCCCTCCTGCTTGCCTTGCAGTCATGAATACAGATAGTAACTTACTGCATAACTTCTGACATCTCATCCTCCTGTGTGGTCAGCTTCCACAAGGACAATTGGACCAAAGGCTCTCTGACATTATAAAGCTAAAGCAAGATGTTGTCTGGCATGAGGGCAAATCTGTTGCCTAGCAAGCTGACATCCTAAAGCTAAAGCAAGATGTTGTCTGAAGTGAGGCCCACTCTGTTGCCTAGCAAGCAGCAGGATACGTTTATCTTGGTAATGAAATGAGTAGCAGGGTAGACAGGATGCCCAAATGAGAATTAACCTTGTAAGATTAAAGAAATTAGGGCAGTTTTGTGAGACTTATAAATTTGTAGGAAGGTAAGTTTGAGCATTAGAGTCTCAACTTCACTATTGCTGAACTGGTAGGAATTGCCTAAAATTATAATGGTGAACATGCTATTCATAGCTTATATAATTCCAATTAACTGTAGCATAACCCTTCCTCGCTCAACTAATCAGCTGGCTTAATTGCTACTGGTGTACCATATCCTTAAGCAAATAAATTGAGATGGGTACGCTGCCACTTGGCTTGCAAAAAGATCTCTTTATCTATTACCTAATGTACATGCTACAGTTGTTTAGAGAGTGATCCCAAATGAGGCATGGGTTTCAGAGAAGTATGGGAGGTTAAAAACACAAATTAAGATTTGATTTTCTAACGTGCTGTTGATTTTCACAATTATACAGACTCCAGAGAATTAATCTGTTTACCCTTTATAAGAATTGAGATTTTTTGTACTTCTTATAGTAAATGTGCTAACAGTGGACTTTTCCATCTGCAGATTATACTGAATGACCAGCAGTGGCAGTGTTTCACAACTGAATGTCTCTGCATTGCCGAGACTGAAGGAAAGAAAAAAAGGCAGTCTTCCGGCATACAGCATCTTTTGACCAATTTAAACGGTAAGTAAATCTCACAATCATTCTTTTATTCAGTAAAAATACTTTCACAGCATCTGAATGTCCTCAGTACCTTCCAGTGGGGGCCTGTACATGTAAATAATTTCTGTTAAGATGGAAGTAATATGGATCACAATGTGTTGGTCAAGATAGTTAATAAAAGACTGACTGCTTCTAAGGCTACCAAAGCCTGATTTAGATCCCGGTGCTAGCAATGTTCCAGTCAAGGAAATTGCTGCCTTTGCGGCTGAAATGCACTATCTCAATTTACAACGATAGTGTTGCATTCTCACGGAAGGAAGCTCATTTAACGTCATCCCCTGCACTCTGTATGTTGGACTCTGATACTTAAGATGGATTGTTGGTAAGGATAATCAGTTTTTGTATCTCCATCCCACTTTCAAAAAGGCCCCAGTGCTTTGAGTTGTTCAGAGTCCTTTACCATTCCCCCTCCTGCTTGCCGTGCAGTCATGAATACAGATAGTAACTTACTGCATAACTTCTGACATCTCATCCTCCTGTGTGGTCCGCTTCCACAAGGACAATTGGACCCAAGGCTCTCTGACATTATAAAGCTAAAGCAAGATGTTGTCTGGCATGAGGGCAAATCTGTTGCCTAGCAAGCTGACATCCTAAAGCTAAAGCAAGATGTTGTCTGAAGTGAGGCCCACTCTGTTGCCTAGCAAGCAGCAGGATACGTTTATCTTGGTAATGAAATGAGTAGCAGGGTAGACAGGATGCCCAAATGAGAACTAACCTTGTAAGAATAAAGAAATTAGGGCAGTTTTGTGAGACTTATAAATTTATAGGAAGGTAAGTTTGAGCATTAGAGTCTCAACTTCACTATTGCTGAACTGGTAGGAATTGCCTAAAATTATAATGGTGAACATGCTATTCATAGCTTATATAATTCCAATTAACTGTAGCATAACCCTTCCTCGCTCAACTAATCAGCTGGCTTAATTGCTACTGGTGTACCATATCCTTAAGCAAATAAATTGAGATGGGTACGCTGCCACTTGGCTTGCAAAAAGATCTCTTTATCTATTACCTAATGTACATGCTACAGTTGTTTAGAGAGTGATCCCAAATGAGGCATGGGTTTCAGAGAAGTATGGGAGGTTAAAAACACAAATTAAGATTTGATTTTCTAACGTGCTGTTGATTTTCACAATTATACAGACTCCAGAGAATTAATCTGTTTACCCTTTATAAGAATTGAGATTTTTTGTACTTCTTATAGTAAATGTGCTAACAGTGGACTTTTCCATCTGCAGATTATACTGAATGACCAGCAGTGGCAGTGTTTCACAACTGAATGTCTCTGCATTGCCGAGACTGAAGGAAAGAAAAAAAGGCAGTCTTCCGGCATACAGCATCTTTTGACCAATTTAAACGGTAAGTAAATCTCACAATCATTCTTTTATTCAGTAAAAATACTTTCACAGCATCTGAATGTCCTCAGTACCTTCCAGTGGGGGCCTGTACATGTAAATAATTTCTGTTAAGATGGAAGTAATATGGATCACAATGTGTTGGTCAAGATAGTTAATAAAAGACTGACTGCTTCTAAGGCTACCAAAGCCTGATTTAGATCCCGGTGCTAGCAATGTTCCAGTCAAGGAAATTGCTGCCTTTGCGGCTGAAATGCACTATCTCAATTTACAACGATAGTGTTGCATTCTCACGGAAGGAAGCTCATTTAACGTCATCCCCTGCACTCTGTATGTTGGACTCTGATACTTAAGATGGATTGTTGGTAAGGATAATCAGTTTTTGTATCTCCATCCCACTTTCAAAAAGGCCCCAGTGCTTTGAGTGGTTCAGAGTCCTTTACCATTCCCCCTCCTGCTTGCCTTGCAGTCATGAATACAGATAGTAACTTACTGCATAACTTCTGACATCTCATCCTCCTGTGTGGTCAGCTTCCACAAGGACAATTGGACCAAAGGCTCTCTGACATTATAAAGCTAAAGCAAGATGTTGTCTGGCATGAGGGCAAATCTGTTGCCTAGCAAGCTGACATCCTAAAGCTAAAGCAAGATGTTGTCTGAAGTGAGGCCCACTCTGTTGCCTAGCAGGCAGCAGGATACGTTTATCTTGGTAATGAAATGAGTAGCAGGGTAGACAGGATGCCCAAATGAGAATTAACCTTGTAAGATTAAAGAAATTAGGGCAGTTTTGTGAGACTTATAAATTTGTAGGAAGGTAAGTTTGAGCATTAGAGTCTCAACTTCACTATTGCTGAACTGGTAGGAATTGCCTAAAATTATAATGGTGAACATGCTATTCATAGCTTATATAATTCCAATTAACTGTAGCATAACCCTTCCTCGCTCAACTAATCAGCTGGCTTAATTGCTACTGGTGTACCATATCCTTAAGCAAATAAATTGAGATGGGTACGCTGCCACTTGGCTTGCAAAAAGATCTCTTTATCTATAACCTAATGTACATGCTACAGTTGTTTAGAGAGTGATCCCAAATGAGGTATGGGATTCAGAGAAGTATGGGAGGTTAAAAACACAAATTAAGATTTGATTTTATAACGTGCTGTTGATTTTCACAATTATACAGACTCCAGAGAATTAATCTGTTCACCCTTTATAAAAATTAAGATTTTTTGTACTTCTTATAGTAAATGTGCTAACAGTGGACTTTTCCATCTGCAGATTATACTGAATGACCAGCAGTGGCAGTGTTTCACAACAGAATGTCTCTGCATTGCCGAGACTGAAGGAAAGAAAAAAAGGCAGTCTTCCGGCATACAGCATCTTTTGACCAATTTAAACGGTAAGTAAATCTCACAATCATTCTTTTATTCAGTAAAAATACTTTCACAGCATCTGAATGTCCTCAGTACCTTCCAGTGGGGGCCTGTACATGTAAATAATTTCTGTTAAGATGGAAGTAATATGGATCACAATGTGTTGGTCAAGATAGTTAATAAAAGACTGACTGCTTCTAAGGCTACCAAAGCCTGATTTAGATCCCGGTGCTAGCAATGTTCCAGTCAAGGAAATTGCTGCCTTTTTGGCTGAAATGCACTATCTCAATTTACAACGATAGTGTTGCATTCTCACGGAAGGAAGCTCATTTAACGTCATCCCCTGCACTCTGTATGTTGGACTCTGATACTTAAGATGGATTGTTGGTAAGGATAATCAGTTTTTGTATTTCCATCCCACTTTCAAAAAGGCCCCAGTGCTTTGAGTTGTTCAGAGTCCTTTACCATTCCCCCTCCTGCTTGCCGTGCAGTCATGAATACAGATAGTAACTTACTGCATAACTTCTGACATCTCATCCTCCTGTGTGGTCAGCTTCCACAAGGACAATTGGACCCAAGGCTCTCTGACATTATAAAGCTAAAGCAAGATGTTGTCTGGCATGAGGGCAAATCTGTTGCCTAGCAAGCTGACATCCTAAAGCTAAAGCAAGATGTTGTCTGAAGTGAGGCCCACTCTGTTGCCTAGCAAGCAGCAGGATACGTTTATCTTGGTAATGAAATGAGTAGCAGGGTAGACAGGATGCCCAAATGAGAACTAACCTTGTAAGAATAAAGAAATTAGGGCAGTTTTGTGAGACTTATAAATTTGTAGGAAGGTAAGTTTGAGCATTAGAGTCTCAACTTCACTATTGCTGAACTGGTAGGAATTGCCTAAAATTATAATGGTGAACATGCTATTCATAGCTTATATAATTCCAATTAACTGTAGCATAACCCTTCCTCGCTCAACTAATCAGCTGGCTTAATTGCTACTGGTGTACCATATCCTTAAGCAAATAAATTGAGATGGGTACGCTGCCACTTGGCTTGCAAAAAGATCTCTTTATCTATTACCTAATGTACATGCTACAGTTGTTTAGAGAGTGATCCCAAATGAGGCATGGGTTTCAGAGAAGTATGGGAGGTTAAAAACACAAATTAAGATTTGATTTTCTAACGTGCTGTTGATTTTCACAATTATACAGACTCCAGAGAATTAATCTGTTTACCCTGTATAAGAATTGAGATTTTTTGTACTTCTTATAGTAAATGTGCTAACAGTGGACTTTTCCATCTGCAGATTATACTGAATGACCAGCAGTGGCAGTGTTTCACAACTGAATGTCTCTGCATTGCCGAGACTGAAGGAAAGAAAAAAAGGCAGTCTTCCGGCATACAGCATCTTTTGACCAATTTAAACGGTAAGTAAATCTCACAATCATTCTTTTATTCAGTAAAAATACTTTCACAGCATCTGAATGTCCTCAGTACCTTCCAGTGGGGGCCTGTACATGTAAATAATTTCTGTTAAGATGGAAGTAATATGGATCACAATGTGTTGGTCAAGATAGTTAATAAAAGACTGACTGCTTCTAAGGCTACCAAAGCCTGATTTAGATCCCGGTGCTAGCAATGTTCCAGTCAAGGAAATTGCTGCCTTTGCGGCTGAAATGCACTATCTCAATTTACAACGATAGTGTTGCATTCTCACGGAAGGAAGCTCATTTAACGTCATCCCCTGCACTCTGTATGTTGGACTCTGATACTTAAGATGGATTGTTGGTAAGGATAATCAGTTTTTGTATCTCCATCCCACTTTCAAAAAGGCCCCAGTGCTTTGAGTTGTTCAGAGTCCTTTACCATTCCCCCTCCTGCTTGCCGTGCAGTCATGAATACAGATAGTAACTTACTGCATAACTTCTGACATCTCATCCTCCTGTGTGGTCAGCTTCCACAAGGACAATTGGACCCAAGGCTCTCTGACATTATAAAGCTAAAGCAAGATGTTGTCTGGCATGAGGGCAAATCTGTTGCCTAGCAAGCTGACATCCTAAAGCTAAAGCAAGATGTTGTCTGAAGTGAGGCCCACTCTGTTGCCTAGCAAGCAGCAGGATACGTTTATCTTGGTAATGAAATGAGTAGCAGGGTAGACAGGATGCCCAAATGAGAACTAACCTTGTAAGAATAAAGAAATTAGGGCAGTTTTGTGAGACTTATAAATTTGTAGGAAGGTAAGTTTGAGCATTAGAGTCTCAACTTCACTATTGCTGAACTGGTAGGAATTGCCTAAAATTATAATGGTGAACATGCTATTCATAGCTTATATAATTCCAATTAACTGTAGCATAACCCTTCCTCGCTCAACTAATCAGCTGGCTTAATTGCTACTGGTGTACCATATCCTTAAGCAAATAAATTGAGATGGGTACGCTGCCACTTGGCTTGCAAAAAGATCTCTTTATCTATTACCTAATGTACATGCTACAGTTGTTTAGAGAGTGATCCCAAATGAGGCATGGGATTCAGAGAAGTATGGGAGGTTAAAAACACAAATTAAGATTTGATTTTCTAACGTGCTGTTGATTTTCACAATTATACAGACTCCAGAGAATTAATCTGTTCACCCTTTATAAAAATTAAGATTTTTTGTACTTCTTATAGTAAATGTGCTAACAGTGGACTTTTCCATCTGCAGATTATACTGAATGACCAGCAGTGGCAGTGTTTCACAACTGAATGTCTCTGCATTGCCGAGACTGAAGGAAAGAAAAAAAGGCAGTCTTCCGGCATACAGCATCTTTTGACCAATTTAAACGGTAAGTAAATCTCACAATCATTCTTTTATTCAGTAAAAATACTTTCACAGCATCTGAATGTCCTCAGTACCTTCCAGTGGGGGCCTGTACATGTAAATAATTTCTGTTAAGATGGAAGTAATATGGATCACAATGTGTTGGTCAAGATAGTTAATAAAAGACTGACTGCTTCTAAGGCTACCAAAGCCTGATTTAGATCCCGGTGCTAGCAATGTTCCAGTCAAGGAAATTGCTGCCTTTGCGGCTGAAATGCACTATCTCAATTTACAACGATAGTGTTACATTCTCACGGAAGGAAACTCATTTAACGTAATCCCCTGCACTCTGTATGTTGGACTCTGATACTTAAGATGGATTGTTGGTAAGGATAATCAGTTTTTGTATCTCCATCCCACTTTCAAAAAGGCCCCAGTGCTTTGAGTGGTTCAGAGTCCTTTACCATTCCCCCTCCTGCTTGCCTTGCAGTCATGAATACAGATAGTAACTTACTGCATAACTTCTGACATCTCATCCTCCTGTGTGGTCAGCTTCCACAAGGACAATTGGACCAAAGGCTCTCTGACATTATAAAGCTAAAGCAAGATGTTGTCTGCCATGAGGGCAAATCTGTTGCCTAGCAAGCTGACATCCTAAAGCTAAAGCAAGATGTTGTCTGAAGTGAGGCCCACTCTGTTGCCTAGCAAGCAGCAGGATACGTTTATCTTGGTAATGAAATGAGTAGCAGGGTAGACAGGATGCCCAAATGAGAATTAACCTTGTAAGATTAAAGAAATTAGGGCAGTTTTGTGAGACTTATAAATTTGTAGGAAGGTAAGTTTGAGCATTAGAGTCTCAACTTCACTATTGCTGAACTGGTAGGAATTGCCTAAAATTATAATGGTGAACATGCTATTCATAGCTTATATAATTCCAATTAACTGTAGCATAACCCTTCCTCGCTCAACTAATCAGCTGGCTTAATTGCTACTGGTGTACCATATCCCTAAGCAAATAAATTGAGATGGGTACGCTGCCACTTGGCTTGCAAAAAGATCTCTTTATCTATAACCTAATGTACATGCTACAGTTGTTTAGAGAGTGATCCCAAATGAGGTATGGGATTCAGAGAAGTATGGGAGGTTAATAACACAAATTAAGATTTGATTTTATAACGTGCTGTTGATTTTCACAATTATACAGACTCCAGAGAATTAATCTGTTCACCCTTTATAAAAATTAAGATTTTTTTTACTTCTTATAGTAAATGTGCTAACAGTGGACTTTTCCATCTGCAGATTATACTGAATGACCAGCAGTGGCAGTGTTTCACAACTGAATGTCTCTGCATTGCCGAGACTGAAGGAAAGAAAAAAAGGCAGTCTTCCGGCATACAGCATCTTTTGACCAATTTAAACGGTAAGTAAATCTCACAATCATTCTTTTATTCAGTAAAAATACTTTCACAGCATCTGAATGTCCTCAGTACCTTCCAGTGGGGGCCTGTACATGTAAATAATTTCTGTTAAGATGGAAGTAATATGGATCACAATGTGTTGGTCAAGATAGTTAATAAAAGACTGACTGCTTCTAAGGCTACCAAAGCCTGATTTAGATCCCGGTGCTAGCAATGTTCCAGTCAAGGAAATTGCTGCCTTTGCGGCTGAAATGCACTATCTCAATTTACAACGATAGTGTTGCATTCTCACGGAAGGAAGCTCATTTAACGTCATCCCCTGCACTCTGTATGTTGGACTCTGATACTTAAGATGGATTGTTGGTAAGGATAATCAGTTTTTGTATCTCCATCCCACTTTCAAAAAGGCCCCAGTGCTTTGAGTTGTTCAGAGTCCTTTACCATTCCCCCTCCTGCTTGCCGTGCAGTCATGAATACAGATAGTAACTTACTGCATAACTTCTGACATCTCATCCTCCTGTGTGGTCAGCTTCCACAAGGACAATTGGACCCAAGGCTCTCTGACATTATAAAGCTAAAGCAAGATGTTGTCTGCCATGAGGGCAAATCTGTTGCCTAGCAAGCTGACATCCTAAAGCTAAAGCAAGATGTTGTCTGAAGTGAGGCCCACTCTGTTGCCTAGCAAGCAGCAGGATACGTTTATCTTGGTAATGAAATGAGTAGCAGGGTAGACAGGATGCCCAAATGAGAACTAACCTTGTAAGAATAAAGAAATTAGGGCAGTTTTGTGAGACTTATAAATTTGTAGGAAGGTAAGTTTGAGCATTAGAGTCTCAACTTCACTATTGCTGAACTGGTAGGAATTGCCTAAAATTATAATGGTGAACATGCTATTCATAGCTTATATAATTCCAATTAACTGTAGCATAACCCTTCCTCGCTCAACTAATCAGCTGGCTTAATTGCTACTGGTGTACCATATCCTTAAGCAAATAAATTGAGATGGGTACGCTGCCACTTGGCTTGCAAAAAGATCTCTTTATCTATTACCTAATGTACATGCTACAGTTGTTTAGAGAGTGATCCCAAATGAGGCATGGGTTTCAGAGAAGTATGGGAGGTTAAAAACACAAATTAAGATTTGATTTTCTAACGTGCTGTTGATTTTCACAATTATACAGACTCCAGAGAATTAATCTGTTTACCCTTTATAAGAATTGAGATTTTTTGTACTTCTTATAGTAAATGTGCTAACAGTGGACTTTTCCATCTGCAGATTATACTGAATGACCAGCAGTGGCAGTGTTTCACAACTGAATGTCTCTGCATTGCCGAGACTGAAGGAAAGAAAAAAAGGCAGTCTTCCGGCATACAGCATCTTTTGACCAATTTAAACGGTAAGTAAATCTCACAATCATTCTTTTATTCAGTAAAAATACTTTCACAGCATCTGAATGTCCTCAGTACCTTCCAGTGGGGGCCTGTACATGTAAATAATTTCTGTTAAGATGGAAGTAATATGGATCACAATGTGTTGGTCAAGATAGTTAATAAAAGACTGACTGCTTCTAAGGCTACCAAAGCCTGATTTAGATCCCGGTGCTAGCAATGTTCCAGTCAAGGAAATTGCTGCCTTTGCGGCTGAAATGCACTATCTCAATTTACAACGATAGTGTTGCATTCTCACGGAAGGAAGCTCATTTAACGTCATCCCCTGCACTCTGTATGTTGGACTCTGATACTTAAGATGGATTGTTGGTAAGGATAATCAGTTTTTGTATCTCCATCCCACTTTCAAAAAGGCCCCAGTGCTTTGAGTTGTTCAGAGTCCTTTACCATTCCCCCTCCTGCTTGCCGTGCAGTCATGAATACAGATAGTAACTTACTGCATAACTTCTGACATCTCATCCTCCTGTGTGGTCAGCTTCCACAAGGACAATTGGACCCAAGGCTCTCTGACATTATAAAGCTAAAGCAAGATGTTGTCTGGCATGAGGGCAAATCTGTTGCCTAGCAAGCTGACATCCTAAAGCTAAAGCAAGATGTTGTCTGAAGTGAGGCCCACTCTGTTGCCTAGCAAGCAGCAGGATACGTTTATCTTGGTAATGAAATGAGTAGCAGGGTAGACAGGATGCCCAAATGAGAACTAACCTTGTAAGAATAAAGAAATTAGGGCAGTTTTGTGAGACTTATAAATTTGTAGGAAGGTAAGTTTGAGCATTAGAGTCTCAACTTCACTATTGCTGAACTGGTAGGAATTGCCTAAAATTATAATGGTGAACATGCTATTCATAGCTTATATAATTCCAATTAACTGTAGCATAACCCTTCCTCGCTCAACTAATCAGCTGGCTTAATTGCTACTGGTGTACCATATCCTTAAGCAAATAAATTGAGATGGGTACGCTGCCACTTGGCTTGCAAAAAGATCTCTTTATCTATTACCTAATGTACATGCTACAGTTGTTTAGAGAGTGATCCCAAATGAGGCATGGGTTTCAGAGAAGTATGGGAGGTTAAAAACACAAATTAAGATTTGATTTTCTAACGTGCTGTTGATTTTCACAATTATACAGACTCCAGAGAATTAATCTGTTTACCCTGTATAAGAATTGAGATTTTTTGTACTTCTTATAGTAAATGTGCTAACAGTGGACTTTTCCATCTGCAGATTATACTGAATGACCAGCAGTGGCAGTGTTTCACAACTGAATGTCTCTGCATTGCCGAGACTGAAGGAAAGAAAAAAAGGCAGTCTTCCGGCATACAGCATCTTTTGACCAATTTAAACGGTAAGTAAATCTCACAATCATTCTTTTATTCAGTAAAAATACTTTCACAGCATCTGAATGTCCTCAGTACCTTCCAGTGGGGGCCTGTACATGTAAATAATTTCTGTTAAGATGGAAGTAATATGGATCACAATGTGTTGGTCAAGATAGTTAATAAAAGACTGACTGCTTCTAAGGCTACCAAAGCCTGATTTAGATCCCGGTGCTAGCAATGTTCCAGTCAAGGAAATTGCTGCCTTTGCGGCTGAAATGCACTATCTCAATTTACAACGATAGTGTTACATTCTCACGGAAGGAAGCTCATTTAACGTAATCCCCTGCACTCTGTATGTTGGACTCTGATACTTAAGATGGATTGTTGGTAAGGATAATCAGTTTT
This sequence comes from Lissotriton vulgaris, assembly GCF_964263255.1. Taxonomy (NCBI): domain Eukaryota; kingdom Metazoa; phylum Chordata; class Amphibia; order Caudata; family Salamandridae; genus Lissotriton; species Lissotriton vulgaris. The sequence continues at coordinate 1,083,698,483 of NC_141694.1, read as the reverse complement.
TGTATCTCCATCCCACTTTCAAAAAGGCCCCAGTGCTTTGAGTGGTTCAGAGTCCTTTACCATTCCCCCTCCTGCTTGCCTTGAAGTCATGAATACAGATAGTAACTTACTGCATAACTTCTGACATCTCATCCTCCTGTGTGGTCAGCTTCCACAAGGACAATTGGACCAAAGGCTCTCTGACATTATAAAGCTAAAGCAAGATGTTGTCTGCCATGAGGGCAAATCTGTTGCCTAGCAAGCTGACATCCTAAAGCTAAAGCAAGATGTTGTCTGAAGTGAGGCCCACTCTGTTGCCTAGCAAGCAGCAGGATACGTTTATCTTGGTAATGAAATGAGTAGCAGGGTAGACAGGATGCCCAAATGAGAATTAACCTTGTAAGATTAAAGAAATTAGGGCAGTTTTGTGAGACTTATAAATGTGTAGGAAGGTAAGTTTGAGCATTAGAGTCTCAACTTCACTTTTGCTGAACTGGTAGGAATTGCCTAAAATTATAATGGTGAACATGCTATTCATAGCTTATATAATTCCAATTAACTGTAGCATAACCCTTCCTCGCTCAACTAATCAGCTGGCTTAATTGCTACTGGTGTACCATATCCTTAAGCAAATAAATTGAGATGGGTACGCTGCCACTTGGCTTGCAAAAAGATCTCTTTATCTATAACCTAATGTACATGCTACAGTTGTTTAGAGAGTGATCCCAAATGAGGTATGGGATTCAGAGAAGTATGGGAGGTTAAAAACACAAATTAAGATTTGATTTTCTAACGTGCTGTTGATTTTCACAATTATACAGACTCCAGAGAATTAATCTGTTCACCCTTTATAAAAATTAAGATTTTTTGTACTTCTTATAGTAAATGTGCTAACAGTGGACTTTTCCATCTGCAGATTATACTGAATGACCAGCAGTGGCAGTGTTTCACAACTGAATGTCTCTGCATTGCCGAGACTGAAGGAAAGAAAAAAAGGCAGTCTTCCGGCATACAGCATCTTTTGACCAATTTAAACGGTAAGTAAATCTCACAATCATTCTTTTATTCAGTAAAAATACTTTCACAGCATCTGAATGTCCTCAGTACCTTCCAGTGGGGGCCTGTACATGTAAATAATTTCTGTTAAGATGGAAGTAATATGGATCACAATGTGTTGGTCAAGATAGTTAATAAAAGACTGACTGCTTCTAAGGCTACCAAAGCCTGATTTAGATCCCGGTGCTAGCAATGTTCCAGTCAAGGAAATTGCTGCCTTTGCGGCTGAAATGCACTATCTCAATTTACAACGATAGTGTTACATTCTCACGGAAGGAAGCTCATTTAACGTAATCCCCTGCACTCTGTATGTTGGACTCTGATACTTAAGATGGATTGTTGGTAAGGATAATCAGTTTTTGTATCTCCATCCCACTTTCAAAAAGGCCCCAGTGCTTTGAGTGGTTCAGAGTCCTTTACCATTCCCCCTCCTGCTTGCCTTGCAGTCATGAATACAGATAGTAACTTACTGCATAACTTCTGACATCTCATCCTCCTGTGTGGTCAGCTTCCACAAGGACAATTGGACCAAAGGCTCTCTGACATTATAAAGCTAAAGCAAGATGTTGTCTGCCATGAGGGCAAATCTGTTGCCTAGCAAGCTGACATCCTAAAGCTAAAGCAAGATGTTGTCTGAAGTGAGGCCCACTCTGTTGCCTAGCAAGCAGCAGGATACGTTTATCTTGGTAATGAAATGAGTAGCAGGGTAGACAGGATGCCCAAATGAGAATTAACCTTGTAAGATTAAAGAAATTAGGGCAGTTTTGTGAGACTTATAAATTTGTAGGAAGGTAAGTTTGAGCATTAGAGTCTCAACTTCACTATTGCTGAACTGGTAGGAATTGCCTAAAATTATAATGGTGAACATGCTATTCATAGCTTATATAATTCCAATTAACTGTAGCATAACCCTTCCTCGCTCAACTAATCAGCTGGCTTAATTGCTACTGGTGTACCATATCCCTAAGCAAATAAATTGAGATGGGTACGCTGCCACTTGGCTTGCAAAAAGATCTCTTTATCTATAACCTAATGTACATGCTACAGTTGTTTAGAGAGTGATCCCAAATGAGGTATGGGATTCAGAGAAGTATGGGAGGTTAATAACACAAATTAAGATTTGATTTTATAACGTGCTGTTGATTTTCACAATTATACAGACTCCAGAGAATTAATCTGTTCACCCTTTATAAAAATTAAGATTTTTTTTACTTCTTATAGTAAATGTGCTAACAGTGGACTTTTCCATCTGCAGATTATACTGAATGACCAGCAGTGGCAGTGTTTCACAACTGAATGTCTCTGCATTGCCGAGACTGAAGGAAAGAAAAAAAGGCAGTCTTCCGGCATACAGCATCTTTTGACCAATTTAAACGGTAAGTAAATCTCACAATCATTCTTTTATTCAGTAAAAATACTTTCACAGCATCTGAATGTCCTCAGTACCTTCCAGTGGGGGCCTGTACATGTAAATAATTTCTGTTAAGATGGAAGTAATATGGATCACAATGTGTTGGTCAAGATAGTTAATAAAAGACTGACTGCTTCTAAGGCTACCAAAGCCTGATTTAGATCCCGGTGCTAGCAATGTTCCAGTCAAGGAAATTGCTGCCTTTGCGGCTGAAATGCACTATCTCAATTTACAACGATAGTGTTACATTCTCACGGAAGGAAGCTCATTTAACGTAATCCCCTGCACTCTGTATGTTGGACTCTGATACTTAAGATGGATTGTTGGTAAGGATAATCAGTTTTTGTATCTCCATCCCACTTTCAAAAAGGCCCCAGTGCTTTGAGTGGTTCAGAGTCCTTTACCATTCCCCCTCCTGCTTGCCTTGCAGTCATGAATACAGATAGTAACTTACTGCATAACTTCTGACATCTCATCCTCCTGTGTGGTCAGCTTCCACAAGGACAATTGGACCAAAGGCTCTCTGACATTATAAAGCTAAAGCAAGATGTTGTCTGCCATGAGGGCAAATCTGTTGCCTAGCAAGCTGACATCCTAAAGCTAAAGCAAGATGTTGTCTGAAGTGAGGCCCACTCTGTTGCCTAGCAAGCAGCAGGATACGTTTATCTTGGTAATGAAATGAGTAGCAGGGTAGACAGGATGCCCAAATGAGAACTAACCTTGTAAGAATAAAGAAATTAGGGCAGTTTTGTGAGACTTATAAATTTGTAGGAAGGTAAGTTTGAGCATTAGAGTCTCAACTTCACTATTGCTGAACTGGTAGGAATTGCCTAAAATTATAATGGTGAACATGCTATTCATAGCTTATATAATTCCAATTAACTGTAGCATAACCCTTCCTCGCTCAACTAATCAGCTGGCTTAATTGCTACTGGTGTACCATATCCTTAAGCAAATAAATTGAGATGGGTACGCTGCCACTTGGCTTGCAAAAAGATCTCTTTATCTATTACCTAATGTACATGCTACAGTTGTTTAGAGAGTGATCCCAAATGAGGCATGGGTTTCAGAGAAGTATGGGAGGTTAAAAACACAAATTAAGATTTGATTTTCTAACGTGCTGTTGATTTTCACAATTATACAGACTCCAGAGAATTAATCTGTTTACCCTGTATAAGAATTGAGATTTTTTGTACTTCTTATAGTAAATGTGCTAACAGTGGACTTTTCCATCTGCAGAATATACTGAATGACCAGCAGTGGCAGTGTTTCACAACTGAATGTCTCTGCATTGCCGAGACTGAAGGAAAGAAAAAAAGGCAGTCTTCCGGCATACAGCATCTTTTGACCAATTTAAACGGTAAGTAAATCTCACAATCATTCTTTTATTCAGTAAAAATACTTTCACAGCATCTGAATGTCCTCAGTACCTTCCAGTGGGGGCCTGTACATGTAAATAATTTCTGTTAAGATGGAAGTAATATGGATCACAATGTGTTGGTCAAGATAGTTAATAAAAGACTGACTGCTTCTAAGGCTACCAAAGCCTGATTTAGATCCCGGTGCTAGCAATGTTCCAGTCAAGGAAATTGCTGCCTTTGCGGCTGAAATGCACTATCTCAATTTACAACGATAGTGTTGCATTCTCACGGAAGGAAGCTCATTTAACGTCATCCCCTGCACTCTGTATGTTGGACTCTGATACTTAAAATGGATTGTTGGTAAGGATAATCAGTTTTTGTATCTCCATCCCACTTTCAAAAAGGCCCCAGTGCTTTGAGTTGTTCAGAGTCCTTTACCATTCCCCCTCCTGCTTGCCGTGCAGTCATGAATACAGATAGTAACTTACTGCATAACTTCTGACATCTCATCCTCCTGTGTGGTCAGCTTCCACAAGGACAATTGGACCCAAGGCTCTCTGACATTATAAAGCTAAAGCAAGATGTTGTCTGGCATGAGGGCAAATCTGTTGCCTAGCAAGCTGACATCCTAAAGCTAAAGCAAGATGTTGTCTGAAGTGAGGCCCACTCTGTTGCCTAGCAAGCAGCAGGATACGTTTATCTTGGTAATGAAATGAGTAGCAGGGTAGACAGGATGCCCAAATGAGAATTAACCTTGTAAGATTAAAGAAATTAGGGCAGTTTTGTGAGACTTATAAATTTGTAGGAAGGTAAGTTTGAGCATTAGAGTCTCAACTTCACTATTGCTGAACTGGTAGGAATTGCCTAAAATTATAATGGTGAACATGCTATTCATAGCTTATATAATTCCAATTAACTGTAGCATAACCCTTCCTCGCTCAACTAATCAGCTGGCTTAATTGCTACTGGTGTACCATATCCTTAAGCAAATAAATTGAGATGGGTACGCTGCCACTTGGCTTGCAAAAAGATCTCTTTATCTATAACCTAATGTACATGCTACAGTTGTTTAGAGAGTGATCCCAAATGAGGTATGGGATTCAGAGAAGTATGGGAGGTTAAAAACACAAATTAAGATTTGATTTTATAACGTGCTGTTGACTTTCACAATTATACAGACTCCAGAGAATTAATCTGTTCACCCTTTATAAAAATTAAGATTTTTTGTACTTCTTATAGTAAATGTGCTAACAGTGGACTTTTCCATCTGCAGATTATACTGAATGACCAGCAGTGGCAGTGTTTCACAACTGAATGTCTCTGCATTGCCGAGACTGAAGGAAAGAAAAAAAGGCAGTCTTCCGGCATACAGCATCTTTTGACCAATTTAAACGGTAAGTAAATCTCACAATCATTCTTTTATTCAGTAAAAATATTTTCACAGCATCTGAATGTCCTCAGTACCTTCCAGTGGGGGCCTGTACATGTAAATAATTTCTGTTAAGATGGAAGTAATATGGATCACAATGTTTTGGTCAAGATAGTTAATAAAAGACTGACTGCTTCTAAGGCTACCAAAGCCTGATTTAGATCCCGGTGCTAGCAATGTTCCAGTCAAGGAAATTGCTGCCTTTGCGGCTGAAATGCACTATCTCAATTTACAACGATAGTGTTGCATTCTCACGGAAGGAAGCTCATTTAACGTCATCCCCTGCACTCTGTATGTTGGACTCTGATACTTAAAATGGATTTTTGGTAAGGATAATCAGTTTTTGTATCTCCATCCCACTTTCAAAAAGGCCCCAGTGCTTTGAGTTGTTCAGAGTCCTTTACCATTCCCCCTCCTGCTTGCCGTGCAGTCATGAATACAGATAGTAACTTACTGCATAACTTCTGACATCTCATCCTCCTGTGTGGTCAGCTTCCACAAGGACAATTGGACCCAAGGCTCTCTGACATTATAAAGCTAAAGCAAGATGTTGTCTGGCATGAGGGCAAATCTGTTGCCTAGCAAGCTGACATCCTAAAGCTAAAGCAAGATGTTGTCTGAAGTGAGGCCCACTCTGTTGCCTAGCAAGCAGCAGGATACGTTTATCTTGGTAATGAAATGAGTAGCAGGGTAGACAGGATGCCCAAATGAGAACTAACCTTGTAAGAATAAAGACATTAGGGCAGTTTTGTGAGACTTATAAATTTGTAGGAAGGTAAGTTTGAGCATTAGAGTCTCAACTTCACTATTGCTGAACTGGTAGGAATTGCCTAAAATTATAATGGTGAACATGCTATTCATAGCTTATATAATTCCAATTAACTGTAGCATAACCCTTCCTCGCTCAACTAATCAGCTGGCTTAATTGCTACTGGTTTACCATATCCTTAAGCAAATAAATTGAGATGGGTACGCTGCCACTTGGCTTGCAAAAAGATCTCTTTATCTATTACCTAATGTACATGCTACAGTTGTTTAGAGAGTGATCCCAAATGAGGCATGGGTTTCAGAGAAGTATGGGAGGTTAAAAACACAAATTAAGATTTGATTTTCTAACGTGCTGTTGATTTTCACAATTATACAGACTCCAGAGAATTAATCTGTTTACCCTGTATAAGAATTGAGATTTTTTGTACTTCTTATAGTAAATGTGCTAACAGTGGACTTTTCCATCTGCAGATTATACTGAATGAACAGCAGTGGCAGTGTTTCACAACTGAATGTCTCTGCATTGCCGAGACTGAAGGAAAGAAAAAAAGGCAGTCTTCCGGCATACAGCATCTTTTGACCAATTTAAACGGTAAGTAAATCTCACAATCATTCTTTTATTCAGTAAAAATACTTTCACAGCATCTGAATGTCCTCAGTACCTTCCAGTGGGGGCCTGTACATGTAAATAATTTCTGTTAAGATGGAAGTAATATGGATCACAATGTGTTGGTCAAGATAGTTAATAAAAGACTGACTGCTTCTAAGGCTACCAAAGCCTGATTTAGATCCCGGTGCTAGCAATGTTCCAGTCAAGGAAATTGCTGCCTTTGCGGCTGAAATGCACTATCTCAATTTACAACGATAGTGTTACATTCTCACGGAAGGAAGCTCATTTAACGTAATCCCCTGCACTCTGTATGTTGGACTCTGATACTTAAGATGGATTGTTGGTAAGGATAATCAGTTTTTGTATCTCCATCCCACTTTCAAAAAGGCCCCAGTGCTTTGAGTGGTTCAGAGTCCTTTACCATTCCCCCTCCTGCTTGCCTTGCAGTCATGAATACAGATAGTAACTTACTGCATAACTTCTGACATCTCATCCTCCTGTGTGGTCAGCTTCCACAAGGACAATTGGACCAAAGGCTCTCTGACATTATAAAGCTAAAGCAAGATGTTGTCTGCCATGAGGGCAAATCTGTTGCCTAGCAAGCTGACATCCTAAAGCTAAAGCAAGATGTTGTCTGAAGTGAGGCCCACTCTGTTGCCTAGCAAGCAGCAGGATACGTTTATCTTGGTAATGAAATGAGTAGCAGGGTAGACAGGATGCCCAAATGAGAACTAACCTTGTAAGAATAAAGAAATTAGGGCAGTTTTGTGAGACTTATAAATTTGTAGGAAGGTAAGTTTGAGCATTAGAGTCTCAACTTCACTATTGCTGAACTGGTAGGAATTGCCTAAAATTATAATGGTGAACATGCTATTCATAGCTTATATAATTCCAATTAACTGTAGCATAACCCTTCCTCGCTCAACTAATCAGCTGGCTTAATTGCTACTGGTGTACCATATCCTTAAGCAAATAAATTGAGATGGGTACGCTGCCACTTGGCTTGCAAAAAGATCTCTTTATCTATTACCTAATGTACATGCTACAGTTGTTTAGAGAGTGATCCCAAATGAGGCATGGGTTTCAGAGAAGTATGGGAGGTTAAAAACACAAATTAAGATTTGATTTTCTAACGTGCTGTTGATTTTCACAATTATACAGACTCCAGAGAATTAATCTGTTTACCCTGTATAAGAATTGAGATTTTTTGTACTTCTTATAGTAAATGTGCTAACAGTGGACTTTTCCATCTGCAGATTATACTGAATGACCAGCAGTGGCAGTGTTTCACAACTGAATGTCTCTGCATTGCCGAGACTGAAGGAAAGAAAAAAAGGCAGTCTTCCGGCATACAGCATCTTTTGACCAATTTAAACGGTAAGTAAATCTCACAATCATTCTTTTATTCAGTAAAAATACTTTCACAGCATCTGAATGTCCTCAGTACCTTCCAGTGGGGGCCTGTACATGTAAATAATTTCTGTTAAGATGGAAGTAATATGGATCACAATGTGTTGGTCAAGATAGTTAATAAAAGACTGACTGCTTCTAAGGCTACCAAAGCCTGATTTAGATCCCGGTGCTAGCAATGTTCCAGTCAAGGAAATTGCTGCCTTTGCGGCTGAAATGCACTATCTCAATTTACAACGATAGTGTTGCATTCTCACGGAAGGAAGCTCATTTAACGTCATCCCCTGCACTCTGTATGTTGGACTCTGATACTTAAAATGGATTGTTGGTAAGGATAATCAGTTTTTGTATCTCCATCCCACTTTCAAAAAGGCCCCAGTGCTTTGAGTTGTTCAGAGTCCTTTACCATTCCCCCTCCTGCTTGCCGTGCAGTCATGAATACAGATAGTAACTTACTGCATAACTTCTGACATCTCATCCTCCTGTGTGGTCAGCTTCCACAAGGACAATTGGACCCAAGGCTCTCTGACATTATAAAGCTAAAGCAAGATGTTGTCTGGCATGAGGGCAAATCTGTTGCCTAGCAAGCTGACATCCTAAAGCTAAAGCAAGATGTTGTCTGAAGTGAGGCCCACTCTGTTGCCTAGCAAGCAGCAGGATACGTTTATCTTGGTAATGAAATGAGTAGCAGGGTAGACAGGATGCCCAAATGAGAACTAACCTTGTAAGAATAAAGAAATTAGGGCAGTTTTGTGAGACTTATAAATTTGTAGGAAGGTAAGTTTGAGCATTAGAGTCTCAACTTCACTATTGCTGAACTGGTAGGAATTGCCTAAAATTATAATGGTGAACATGCTATTCATAGCTTATATAATTCCAATTAACTGTAGCATAACCCTTCCTCGCTCAACTAATCAGCTGGCTTAATTGCTACTGGTGTACCATATCCTTAAGCAAATAAATTGAGATGGGTACGCTGCCACTTGGCTTGCAAAAAGATCTCTTTATCTATTACCTAATGTACATGCTACAGTTGTTTAGAGAGTGATCCCAAATGAGGCATGGGTTTCAGAGAAGTATGGGAGGTTAAAAACACAAATTAAGATTTGATTTTCTAACGTGCTGTTGATTTTCACAATTATACAGACTCCAGAGAATTAATCTGTTTACCCTGTATAAGAATTGAGATTTTTTGTACTTCTTATAGTAAATGTGCTAACAGTGGACTTTTCCATCTGCAGATTATACTGAATGACCAGCAGTGGCAGTGTTTCACAACTGAATGTCTCTGCATTGCCGAGACTGAAGGAAAGAAAAAAAGGCAGTCTTCCGGCATACAGCATCTTTTGACCAATTTAAACGGTAAGTAAATCTCACAATCATTCTTTTATTCAGTAAAAATACTTTCACAGCATCTGAATGTCCTCAGTACCTTCCAGTGGGGGCCTGTACATGTAAATAATTTCTGTTAAGATGGAAGTAATATGGATCACAATGTGTTGGTCAAGATAGTTAATAAAAGACTGACTGCTTCTAAGGCTACCAAAGCCTGATTTAGATCCCGGTGCTAGCAATGTTCCAGTCAAGGAAATTGCTGCCTTTGCGGCTGAAATGCACTATCTCAATTTACAACGATAGTGTTACATTCTCACGGAAGGAAGCTCATTTAACGTAATCCCCTGCACTCTGTATGTTGGACTCTGATACTTAAGATGGATTGTTGGTAAGGATAATCAGTTTTTGTATCTCCATCCCACTTTCAAAAAGGCCCCAGTGCTTTGAGTGGTTCAAAGTCCTTTACCATTCCCCCTCCTGCTTGCCTTGCAGTCATGAATACAGATAGTAACTTACTGCATAACTTCTGACATCTCATCCTCCTGTGTGGTCAGCTTCCACAAGGACAATTGGACCAAAGGCTCTCTGACATTATAAAGCTAAAGCAAGATGTTGTCTGCCATGAGGGCAAATCTGTTGCCTAGCAAGCTGACATCCTAAAGCTAAAGCAAGATGTTGTCTGAAGTGAGGCCCACTCTGTTGCCTAGCAAGCAGCAGGATACGTTTATCTTGGTAATGAAATGAGTAGCAGGGTAGACAGGATGCCCAAATGAGAATTAACCTTGTAAGATTAAAGAAATTAGGGCAGTTTTGTGAGACTTATAAATTTGTAGGAAGGTAAGTTTGAGCATTAGAGTCTCAACTTCACTATTGCTGAACTGGTAGGAATTGCCTAAAATTATAATGGTGAACATGCTATTCATAGCTTATATAATTCCATTTAACTGTAGCATAACCCTTCCTCGCTCAACTAATCAGCTGGCTTAATTGCTACTGGTGTACCATATCCTTAAGCAAATAAATTGAGATGGGTACGCTGCCACTTGGCTTGCAAAAAGATCTCTTTATCTATAACCTAATGTACATGCTACAGTTGTTTAGAGAGTGATCCCAAATGAGGTATGGGATTCAGAGAAGTATGGGAGGTTAAAAACACAAATTAAGATTTGATTTTATAACGTGCTGTTGACTTTCACAATTATACAGACTCCAGAGAATTAATCTGTTCACCCTTTATAAAAATTAAGATTTTTTGTACTTCTTATAGTAAATGTGCTAACAGTGGACTTTTCCATCTGCAGATTATACTGAATGACCAGCAGTGGCAGTGTTTCACAACTGAATGTCTCTGCATTGCCGAGACTGAAGGAAAGAAAAAAAGGCAGTCTTCCGGCATACAGCATCTTTTGACCAATTTAAACGGTAAGTAAATCTCACAATCATTCTTTTATTCAGTAAAAATATTTTCACAGCATCTGAATGTCCTCAGTACCTTCCAGTGGGGGCCTGTACATGTAAATAATTTCTGTTAAGATGGAAGTAATATGGATCACAATGTTTTGGTCAAGATAGTTAATAAAAGACTGACTGCTTCTAAGGCTACCAAAGCCTGATTTAGATCCCGGTGCTAGCAATGTTCCAGTCAAGGAAATTGCTGCCTTTGCGGCTGAAATGCACTATCTCAATTTACAACGATAGTGTTGCATTCTCACGGAAGGAAGCTCATTTAACGTCATCCCCTGCACTCTGTATGTTGGACTCTGATACTTAAAATGGATTGTTGGTAAGGATAATCAGTTTTTGTATCTCCATCCCACTTTCAAAAAGGCCCCAGTGCTTTGAGTTGTTCAGAGTCCTTTACCATTCCCCCTCCTGCTTGCCGTGCAGTCATGAATACAGATAGTAACTTACTGCATAACTTCTGACATCTCATCCTCCTGTGTGGTCAGCTTCCACAAGGACAATTGGACCCAAGGCTCTCTGACATTATAAAGCTAAAGCAAGATGTTGTCTGGCATGAGGGCAAATCTGTTGCCTAGCAAGCTGACATCCTAAAGCTAAAGCAAGATGTTGTCTGAAGTGAGGCCCACTCTGTTGCCTAGCAAGCAGCAGGATACGTTTATCTTGGTAATGAAACGAGTAGCAGGGTAGACAGGATGCCCAAATGAGAACTAACCTTGTAAGAATAAAGAAATTAGGGCAGTTTTGTGAGACTTATAAATTTGTAGGAAGGTAAGTTTGAGCATTAGAGTCTCAACTTCACTATTGCTGAACTGGTAGGAATTGCCTAAAATTATAATGGTGAACATGCTATTCATAGCTTATATAATTCCAATTAACTGTAGCATAACCCTTCCTCGCTCAACTAATCAGCTGGCTTAATTGCTACTGGTGTACCATATCCTTAAGCAAATAAATTGAGATGGGTACGCTGCCACTTGGCTTGCAAAAAGATCTCTTTATCTATTACCTAATGTACATGCTACAGTTGTTTAGAGAGTGATCCCAAATGAGGCATGGGTTTCAGAGAAGTATGGGAGGTTAAAAACACAAATTAAGATTTGATTTTCTAACGTGCTGTTGATTTTCACAATTATACAGACTCCAGAGAATTAATCTGTTTACCCTGTATAAGAATTGAGATTTTTTGTACTTCTTATAGTAAATGTGCTAACAGTGGACTTTTCCTTCTGCAGATTATACTGAATGACCAGCAGTGGCAGTGTTTCACAACTGAATGTCTCTGCATTGCCGAGACTGAAGGAAAGAAAAAAAGGCAGTCTTCCGGCATACAGCATCTTTTGACCAATTTAAACGGTAAGTAAATCTCACAATCATTCTTTTATTCAGTAAAAATACTTTCACAGCATCTGAATGTCCTCAGTACCTTCCAGTGGGGGCCTGTACATGTAAATAATTTCTGTTAAGATGGAAGTAATATGGATCACAATGTGTTGGTCAAGATAGTTAATAAAAGACTGACTGCTTCTAAGGCTACCAAAGCCTGATTTAGATCCCGGTGCTAGCAATGTTCCAGTCAAGGAAATTGCTGCCTTTGCGGCTGAAATGCACTATCTCAATTTACAACGATAGTGTTACATTCTCACGGAAGGAAGCTCATTTAACGTAATCCCCTGCACTCTGTATGTTGGACTCTGATACTTAAGATGGATTGTTGGTAAGGATAATCAGTTTTTGTATCTCCATCCCACTTTCAAAAAGGCCCCAGTGCTTTGAGTGGTTCAAAGTCCTTTACCATTCCCCCTCCTGCTTGCCTTGCAGTCATGAATACAGATAGTAACTTACTGCATAACTTCTGACATCTCATCCTCCTGTGTGGTCAGCTTCCACAAGGACAATTGGACCAAAGGCTCTCTGACATTATAAAGCTAAAGCAAGATGTTGTCTGCCATGAGGGCAAATCTGTTGCCTAGCAAGCTGACATCCTAAAGCTAAAGCAAGATGTTGTCTGAAGTGAGGCCCACTCTGTTGCCTAGCAAGCAGCAGGATACGTTTATCTTGGTAATGAAATGAGTAGCAGGGTAGACAGGATGCCCAAATGAGAATTAACCTTGTAAGATTAAAGAAATTAGGGCAGTTTTGTGAGACTTATAAATTTGTAGGAAGGTAAGTTTGAGCATTAGAGTCTCAACTTCACTATTGCTGAACTGGTAGGAATTGCCTAAAATTATAATGGTGAACATGCTATTCATAGCTTATATAATTCCAATTAACTGTAGCATAACCCTTCCTCGCTCAACTAATCAGCTGGCTTAATTGCTACTGGTGTACCATATCCTTAAGCAAATAAATTGAGATGGGTACGCTGCCACTTGGCTTGCAAAAAGATCTCTTTATCTATAACCTAATGTACATGCTACAGTTGTTTAGAGAGTGATCCCAAATGAGGTATGGGATTCAGAGAAGTATGGGAGGTTAAAAACACAAATTAAGATTTGATTTTATAACGTGCTGTTGACTTTCACAATTATACAGACTCCAGAGAATTAATCTGTTCACCCTTTATAAAAATTAAGATTTTTTGTACTTCTTATAGTAAATGTGCTAACAGTGGACTTTTCCATCTGCAGATTATACTGAATGACCAGCAGTGGCAGTGTTTCACAACTGAATGTCTCTGCATTGCCGAGACTGAAGGAAAGAAAAAAAGGCAGTCTTCCGGCATACAGCATCTTTTGACCAATTTAAACGGTAAGTAAATCTCACAATCATTCTTTTATTCAGTAAAAATATTTTCACAGCATCTGAATGTCCTCAGTACCTTCCAGTGGGGGCCTGTACATGTAAATAATTTCTGTTAAGATGGAAGTAATATGGATCACAATGTTTTGGTCAAGATAGTTAATAAAAGACTGACTGCTTCTAAGGCTACCAAAGCCTGATTTAGATCCCGGTGCTAGCAATGTTCCAGTCAAGGAAATTGCTGCCTTTGCGGCTGAAATGCACTATCTCAATTTACAACGATAGTGTTGCATTCTCACGGAAGGAAGCTCATTTAACGTCATCCCCTGCACTCTGTATGTTGGACTCTGATACTTAAAATGGATTGTTGGTAAGGATAATCAGTTTTTGTATCTCCATCCCACTTTCAAAAAGGCCCCAGTGCTTTGAGTTGTTCAGAGTCCTTTACCATTCCCCCTCCTGCTTGCCGTGCAGTCATGAATACAGATAGTAACTTACTGCATAACTTCTGACATCTCATCCTCCTGTGTGGTCAGCTTCCACAAGGACAATTGGACCCAAGGCTCTCTGACATTATAAAGCTAAAGCAAGATGTTGTCTGGCATGAGGGCAAATCTGTTGCCTAGCAAGCTGACATCCTAAAGCTAAAGCAAGATGTTGTCTGAAGTGAGGCCCACTCTGTTGCCTAGCAAGCAGCAGGATACGTTTATCTTGGTAATGAAATGAGTAGCAGGGTAGACAGGATGCCCAAATGAGAACTAACCTTGTAAGAATAAAGAAATTAGGGCAGTTTTGTGAGACTTATAAATTTGTAGGAAGGTAAGTTTGAGCATTAGAGTCTCAACTTCACTATTGCTGAACTGGTAGGAATTGCCTAAAATTATAATGGTGAACATGCTATTCATAGCTTATATAATTCCAATTAACTGTAGCATAACCCTTCCTCGCTCAACTAATCAGCTGGCTTAATTGCTACTGGTGTACCATATCCTTAAGCAAATAAATTGAGATGGGTACGCTGCCACTTGGCTTGCAAAAAGATCTCTTTATCTATTACCTAATGTACATGCTACAGTTGTTTAGAGAGTGATCCCAAATGAGGCATGGGATTCAGAGAAGTATGGGAGGTTAAAAACACAAATTAAGATTTGATTTTCTAACGTGCTGTTGATTTTCACAATTATACAGACTCCAGAGAATTAATCTGTTCACCCTTTATAAAAATTAAGATTTTTTGTACTTCTTATAGTAAATGTGCTAACAGTGGACTTTTCCATCTGCAGATTATACTGAATGACCAGCAGTGGCAGTGTTTCACAACTGAATGTCTCTGCATTGCCGAGACTGAAGGAAAGAAAAAAAGGCAGTCTTCCGGCATACAGCATCTTTTGACCAATTTAAACGGTAAGTAAATCTCACAATCATTCTTTTATTCAGTAAAAATACTTTCACAGCATCTGAATGTCCTCAGTACCTTCCAGTGGGGGCCTGTACATGTAAATAATTTCTGTTAAGATGGAAGTAATATGGATCACAATGTGTTGGTCAAGATAGTTAATAAAAGACTGACTGCTTCTAAGGCTACCAAAGCCTGATTTAGATCCCGGTGCTAGCAATGTTCCAGTCAAGGAAATTGCTGCCTTTGCGGCTGAAATGCACTATCTCAATTTACAACGATAGTGTTACATTCTCACGGAAGGAAGCTCATTTAACGTAATCCCCTGCACTCTGTATGTTGGACTCTGATACTTAAGATGGATTGTTGATAAGGATAATCAGTTTTTGTATCTCCATCCCACTTTCAAAAAGGCCCCAGTGCTTTGAGTGGTTCAGAGTCCTTTACCATTCCCCCTTCTGCTTGCCTTGCAGTCGTGAATACAGATAGTAACTTACTGCATAACTTCTGACATCTCATCCTCCTGTGTGGTCAGCTTCCACAAGGACAATTGGACCAAAGGCTCTCTGACATTATAAAGCTAAAGCAAGATGTTGTCTGCCATGAGGGCAAATCTGTTGCCTAGCAAGCTGACATCCTAAAGCTTAAGCAAGATGTTGTCTGAAGTGAGGCCCACTCTGTTGCCTAGCAAGCAGCAGGATACGTTTATCTTGGTAATGAAATGAGTAGCAGGGTAGACAGGATGCCCAAATGAGAATTAACCTTGTAAGATTAAAGAAATTAGGGCAGTTTTGTGAGACTTATAAATTTGTAGGAAGGTAAGTTTGAGCATTAGAGTCTCAACTTCACTATTGCTGAACTGGTAGGAATTGCCTAAAATTATAATGGTGAACATGCTATTCATAGCTTATATAATTCCAATTAACTGTAGCATAACCCTTCCTCGCTCAACTAATCAGCTGGCTTAATTGCTACTGGTGTACCATATCCCTAAGCAAATAAATTGAGATGGGTACGCTGCCACTTGGCTTGCAAAAAGATCTCTTTATCTATAACCTAATGTACATGCTACAGTTGTTTAGAGAGTGATCCCAAATGAGGTATGGGATTCAGAGAAGTATGGGAGGTTAATAACACAAATTAAAATTTGATTTTATAACGTGCTGTTGATTTTCACAATTATACAGACTCCAGAGAATTAATCTGTTCACCCTTTATAAAAATTAAGATTTTTTTTACTTCTTATAGTAAATGTGCTAACAGTGGACTTTTCCATCTGCAGATTATACTGAATGACCAGCAGTGGCAGTGTTTCACAACTGAATGTCTCTGCATTGCCGAGACTGAAGGAAAGAAAAAAAGGCAGTCTTCCGGCATACAGCATCTTTTGACCAATTTAAACGGTAAGTAAATCTCACAATCATTCTTTTATTCAGTAAAAATACTTTCACAGTATCTGAATGTCCTCAGTACCTTCCAGTGGGGGCCTGTACATGTAAATAATTTCTGTTAAGATGGAAGTAATATGGATCACAATGTGTTGGTCAAGATAGTTAATAAAAGACTGACTGCTTCTAAGGCTACCAAAGCCTGATTTAGATCCCGGTGCTAGCAATGTTCCAGTCAAGGAAATTGCTGCCTTTGCGGCTGAAATGCACTATCTCAATTTACAACGATAGTGTTGCATTCTCACGGAAGGAAGCTCATTTAACGTCATCCCCTGCACTCTGTATGTTGGACTCTGATACTTAAGATGGATTGTTGGTAAGGATAATCAGTTTTTGTATCTCCATCCCACTTTCAAAAAGGCCCCAGTGCTTTGAGTTGTTCAGAGTCCTTTACCATTCCCCCTCCTGCTTGCCGTGCAGTCATGAATACAGATAGTAACTTACTGCATAACTTCTGACATCTCATCCTCCTGTGTGGTCAGCTTCCACAAGGACAATTGGACCCAAGGCTCTCTGACATTATAAAGCTAAAGCAAGATGTTGTCTGGCATGAGGGCAAATCTGTTGCCTAGCAAGCTGACATCCTAAAGCTAAAGCAAGATGTTGTCTGAAGTGAGGCCCACTCTGTTGCCTAGCAAGCAGCAGGATACGTTTATCTTGGTAATGAAATGAGTAGCAGGGTAGACAGGATGCCCAAATGAGAACTAACCTTGTAAGAATAAAGAAATTAGGGCAGTTTTGTGAGACTTATAAATTTGTAGGAAGGTAAGTTTGAGCATTAGAGTCTCAACTTCACTATTGCTGAACTGGTAGGAATTGCCTAAAATTATAATGGTGAACATGCTATTCATAGCTTATATAATTCCAATTAACTGTAGCATAACCCTTTCTCGCTCAACTAATCAGCTGGCTTAATTGCTACTAGTGTACCATATCCTTAAGCAAATAAATTGAGATGGGTACGCTGCCACTTGGCTTGCAAAAAGATCTCTTTATCTATTACCTAATGTACATGCTACAGTTGTTTAGAGAGTGATCCCAAATGAGGCATGGGTTTCAGAGAAGTATGGGAGGTTAAAAACACAAATTAAGATTTGATTTTCTAACGTGCTGTTGATTTTCACAATTATACAGACTCCAGAGAATTAATCTGTTCACCCTTTATAAAAATTAAGATTTTTTGTACTTCTTATAGTAAATGTGCTAACAGTGGACTTTTCCATCTGCAGATTATACTGAATGACCAGCAGTGGCAGTGTTTCACAACTGAATGTCTCTGCATTGCCGAGACTGAAGGAAAGAAAAAAAGGCAGTCTTCCGGCATACAGCATCTTTTGACCAATTTAAACGGTAAGTAAATCTCACAATCATTCTTTTATTCAGTAAAAATACTTTCACAGCATCTGAATGTCCTCAGTACCTTCCAGTGGGGGCCTGTACATGTAAATAATTTCTGTTAAGATGGAAGTAATATGGATCACAATGTGTTGGTCAAGATAGTTAATAAAAGACTGACTGCTTCTAAGGCTACCAAAGCCTGATTTAGATCCCGGTGCTAGCAATGTTCCAGTCAAGGAAATTGCTGCCTTTGCGGCTGAAATGCACTATCTCAATTTACAACGATAGTGTTACATTCTCACGGAAGGAAGCTCATTTAACGTAATCCCCTGCACTCTGTATGTTGGACTCTGATACTTAAGATGGATTGTTGGTAAGGATAATCAGTTTTTGTATCTCCATCCCACTTTCAAAAAGGCCCCAGTGCTTTGAGTGGTTCAGAGTCCTTTACCATTCCCCCTCCTGCTTGCCTTGAAGTCATGAATACAGATAGTAACTTACTGCATAACTTCTGACATCTCATCCTCCTGTGTGGTCAGCTTCCACAAGGACAATTGGACCAAAGGCTCTCTGACATTATAAAGCTAAAGCAAGATGTTGTCTGCCATGAGGGCAAATCTGTTGCCTAGCAAGCTGACATCCTAAAGCTAAAGCAAGATGTTGTCTGAAGTGAGGCCCACTCTGTTGCCTAGCAAGCAGCAGGATACGTTTATCTTGGTAATGAAATGAGTAGCAGGGTAGACAGGATGCCCAAATGAGAATTAACCTTGTAAGATTAAAGAAATTAGGGCAGTTTTGTGAGACTTATAAATTTGTAGGAAGGTAAGTTTGAGCATTAGAGTCTCAACTTCACTATTGCTGAACTGGTAGGAATTGCCTAAAATTATAATGGTGAACATGCTATTCATAGCTTATATAATTCCAATTAACTGTAGCATAACCCTTCCTCGCTCAACTAATCAGCTGGCTTAATTGCTACTGGTGTACCATATCCTTAAGCAAATAAATTGAGACGTTTAGGCTGCCAATTGGCTTGTAAAAAGATCTCTATCTATAACCTAATGTACATGCTACAGTTATTTAGAGAGTGATCCCAAATGAGGCATGGGATTCAGAGAAGTATGGGAGGTTAAAAACACAAATTAAGATTTGATTTTCTAACGTGCTGTTGATTTTCACAATTATACAGACTCCAGAGAATTAATCTGTTCACCCTTTATAAAAATTAAGATTTTTTGTACTTCTTATAGTAAATGTGCTAACAGTGGACTTTTCCATCTGCAGATTATACTGAATGACCAGCAGTGGCAGTGTTTCACAACTGAATGTCTCTGCATTGCCGAGACTGAAGGAAAGAAAAAAAGGCAGTCTTCCGGCATACAGCATCTTTTGACCAATTTAAACGGTAAGTAAATCTCACAATCATTCTTTTATTCAGTAAAAATACTTTCACAGCATCTGAATGTCCTCAGTACCTTCCAGTGGGGGCCTGTACATGTAAATAATTTCTGTTAAGATGGAAGTAATATGGATCACAATGTGTTGGTCAAGATAGTTAATAAAAGACTGACTGCTTCTAAGGCTACCAAAGCCTGATTTAGATCCCGGTGCTAGCAATGTTCCAGTCAAGGAAATTGCTGCCTTTGCGGCTGAAATGCACTATCTCAATTTACAACGATAGTGTTACATTCTCACGGAAGGAAGCTCATTTAACGTAATCCCCTGCACTCTGTATGTTGGACTCTGATACTTAAGATGGATTGTTGGTAAGGATAATCAGTTTTTGTATCTCCATCCCACTTTCAAAAAGGCCCCAGTGCTTTGAGTGGTTCAGAGTCCTTTACCATTCCCCCTTCTGCTTGCCTTGCAGTCGTGAATACAGATAGTAACTTACTGCATAACTTCTGACATCTCATCCTCCTGTGTGGTCAGCTTCCACAAGGACAATTGGACCCAAGGCTCTCTGACATTATAAAGCTAAAGCAAGATGTTGTCTGGCATGAGGGCAAATCTGTTGCCTAGCAAGCTGACATCCTAAAGCTAAAGCAAGATGTTGTCTGAAGTGAGGCCCACTCTGTTGCCTAGCAAGCAGCAGGATACGTTTATCTTGGTAATGAAATGAGTAGCAGGGTAGACAGGATGCCCAAATGAGAACTAACCTTGTAAGAATAAAGAAATTAGGGCAGTTTTGTGAGACTTATAAATTTGTAGGAAGGTAAGTTTGAGCATTAGAGTCTCAACTTCACTATTGCTGAACTGGTAGGAATTGCCTAAAATTATAATGGTGAACATGCTATTCATAGCTTATATAATTCCAATTAACTGTAGCATAACCCTTCCTCGCTCAACTAATCAGCTGGCTTAATTGCTACTAGTGTACCATATCCTTAAGCAAATAAATTGAGATGGGTACGCTGCCACTTGGCTTGCAAAAAGATCTCTTTATCTATTACCTAATGTACATGCTACAGTTGTTTAGAGAGTGATCCCAAATGAGGCATGGGTTTCAGAGAAGTATGGGAGGTTAAAAACACAAATTAAGATTTGATTTTCTAACGTGCTGTTG
This sequence comes from Lissotriton vulgaris, assembly GCF_964263255.1. Taxonomy (NCBI): domain Eukaryota; kingdom Metazoa; phylum Chordata; class Amphibia; order Caudata; family Salamandridae; genus Lissotriton; species Lissotriton vulgaris. The sequence continues at coordinate 1,083,678,173 of NC_141694.1, read as the reverse complement.
ATTTTCACAATTATACAGACTCCAGAGAATTAATCTGTTCACCCTTTATAAAAATTAAGATTTTTTGTACTTCTTATAGTAAATGTGCTAACAGTGGACTTTTCCATCTGCAGATTATACTGAATGACCAGCAGTGGCAGTGTTTCACAACTGAATGTCTCTGCATTGCCGAGACTGAAGGAAAGAAAAAAAGGCAGTCTTCCGGCATACAGCATCTTTTGACCAATTTAAACGGTAAGTAAATCTCACAATCATTCTTTTATTCAGTAAAAATACTTTCACAGCATCTGAATGTCCTCAGTACCTTCCAGTGGGGGCCTGTACATGTAAATAATTTCTGTTAAGATGGAAGTAATATGGATCACAATGTGTTGGTCAAGATAGTTAATAAAAGACTGACTGCTTCTAAGGCTACCAAAGCCTGATTTAGATCCCGGTGCTAGCAATGTTCCAGTCAAGGAAATTGCTGCCTTTGCGGCTGAAATGCACTATCTCAATTTACAACGATAGTGTTACATTCTCACGGAAGGAAGCTCATTTAACGTAATCCCCTGCACTCTGTATGTTGGACTCTGATACTTAAGATGGATTGTTGGTAAGGATAATCAGTTTTTGTATCTCCATCCCACTTTCAAAAAGGCCCCAGTGCTTTGAGTGGTTCAGAGTCCTTTACCATTCCCCCTTCTGCTTGCCTTGCAGTCGTGAATACAGATAGTAACTTACTGCATAACTTCTGACATCTCATCCTCCTGTGTGGTCAGCTTCCACAAGGACAATTGGACCCAAGGCTCTCTGACATTATAAAGCTAAAGCAAGATGTTGTCTGGCATGAGGGCAAATCTGTTGCCTAGCAAGCTGACATCCTAAAGCTAAAGCAAGATGTTGTCTGAAGTGAGGCCCACTCTGTTGCCTAGCAAGCAGCAGGATACGTTTATCTTGGTAATGAAATGAGTAGCAGGGTAGACAGGATGCCCAAATGAGAACTAACCTTGTAAGAATAAAGAAATTAGGGCAGTTTTGTGAGACTTATAAATTTGTAGGAAGGTAAGTTTGAGCATTAGAGTCTCAACTTCACTATTGCTGAACTGGTAGGAATTGCCTAAAATTATAATGGTGAACATGCTATTCATAGCTTATATAATTCCAATTAACTGTAGCATAACCCTTCCTCGCTCAACTAATCAGCTGGCTTAATTGCTACTAGTGTACCATATCCTTAAGCAAATAAATTGAGATGGGTACGCTGCCACTTGGCTTGCAAAAAGATCTCTTTATCTATTACCTAATGTACATGCTACAGTTGTTTAGAGAGTGATCCCAAATGAGGCATGGGTTTCAGAGAAGTATGGGAGGTTAAAAACACAAATTAAGATTTGATTTTCTAACGTGCTGTTGATTTTCACAATTATACAGACTCCAGAGAATTAATCTGTTCACCCTTTATAAAAATTAAGATTTTTTGTACTTCTTATAGTAAATGTGCTAACAGTGGACTTTTCCATCTGCAGATTATACTGAATGACCAGCAGTGGCAGTGTTTCACAACTGAATGTCTCTGCATTGCCGAGACTGAAGGAAAGAAAAAAAGGCAGTCTTCCGGCATACAGCATCTTTTGACCAATTTAAACGGTAAGTAAATCTCACAATCATTCTTTTATTCAGTAAAAATACTTTCACAGCATCTGAATGTCCTCAGTACCTTCCAGTGGGGGCCTGTACATGTAAATAATTTCTGTTAAGATGGAAGTAATATGGATCACAATGTGTTGGTCAAGATAGTTAATAAAAGACTGACTGCTTCTAAGGCTACCAAAGCCTGATTTAGATCCCGGTGCTAGCAATGTTCCAGTCAAGGAAATTGCTGCCTTTGCGGCTGAAATGCACTATCTCAATTTACAACGATAGTGTTACATTCTCACGGAAGGAAGCTCATTTAACGTAATCCCCTGCACTCTGTATGTTGGACTCTGATACTTAAGATGGATTGTTGGTAAGGATAATCAGTTTTTGTATCTCCATCCCACTTTCAAAAAGGCCCCAGTGCTTTGAGTGGTTCAGAGTCCTTTACCATTCCCCCTCCTGCTTGCCTTGAAGTCATGAATACAGATAGTAACTTACTGCATAACTTCTGACATCTCATCCTCCTGTGTGGTCAGCTTCCACAAGGACAATTGGACCAAAGGCTCTCTGACATTATAAAGCTAAAGCAAGATGTTGTCTGCCATGAGGGCAAATCTGTTGCCTAGCAAGCTGACATCCTAAAGCTAAAGCAAGATGTTGTCTGAAGTGAGGCCCACTCTGTTGCCTAGCAAGCAGCAGGATACGTTTATCTTGGTAATGAAATGAGTAGCAGGGTAGACAGGATGCCCAAATGAGAATTAACCTTGTAAGATTAAAGAAATTAGGGCAGTTTTGTGAGACTTATAAATTTGTAGGAAGGTAAGTTTGAGCATTAGAGTCTCAACTTCACTATTGCTGAACTGGTAGGAATTGCCTAAAATTATAATGGTGAACATGCTATTCATAGCTTATATAATTCCAATTAACTGTAGCATAACCCTTCCTCGCTCAACTAATCAGCTGGCTTAATTGCTACTGGTGTACCATATCCTTAAGCAAATAAATTGAGACGTTTAGGCTGCCAATTGGCTTGTAAAAAGATCTCTATCTATAACCTAATGTACATGCTACAGTTATTTAGAGAGTGATCCCAAATGAGGCATGGGATTCAGAGAAGTATGGGAGGTTAAAAACACAAATTAAGATTTGATTTTCTAACGTGCTGTTGATTTTCACAATTATACAGACTCCAGAGAATTAATTTGTTCACCCTTTATAAAAATTAAGATTTTTTGTACTTCTTATAGTAAATGTGCTAACAGTGGACTTTTCCATCTGCAGATTATACTGAATGACCAGCAGTGGCAGTGTTTCACAACTGAATGTCTCTGCATTGCCGAGACTGAAGGAAAGAAAAAAAGGCAGTCTTCCGGCATACAGCATCTTTTGACCAATTTAAACGGTAAGTAAATCTCACAATCATTCTTTTATTCAGTAAAAATACTTTCACAGCATCTGAATGTCCTCAGTACCTTCCAGTGGGGGCCTGTACATGTAAATAATTTCTGTTAAGATGGAAGTAATATGGATCACAATGTGTTGGTCAAGATAGTTAATAAAAGACTGACTGCTTCTAAGGCTACCAAAGCCTGATTTAGATCCCGGTGCTAGCAATGTTCCAGTCAAGGAAATTGCTGCCTTTGCGGCTGAAATGCACTATCTCAATTTACAACGATAGTGTTACATTCTCACGGAAGGAAGCTCATTTAACGTAATCCCCTGCACTCTGTATGTTGGACTCTGATACTTAAGATGGATTGTTGGTAAGGATAATCAGTTTTTGTATCTCCATCCCACTTTCAAAAAGGCCCCAGTGCTTTGAGTGGTTCAGAGTCCTTTACCATTCCCCCTCCTGCTTGCCTTGCAGTCATGAATACAGATAGTAACTTACTGCATAACTTCTGACATCTCATCCTCCTGTGTGGTCAGCTTCCACAAGGACAATTGGACCAAAGGCTCTCTGACATTATAAAGCTAAAGCAAGATGTTGTCTGCCATGAGGGCAAATCTGTTGCCTAGCAAGCTGACATCCTAAAGCTAAAGCAAGATGTTGTCTGAAGTGAGGCCCACTCTGTTGCCTAGCAAGCAGCAGGATACGTTTATCTTGGTAATGAAATGAGTAGCAGGGTAGACAGGATGCCCAAATGAGAATTAACCTTGTAAGATTAAAGAAATTAGGGCAGTTTTGTGAGACTTATAAATTTGTAGGAAGGTAAGTTTGAGCATTAGAGTCTCAACTTCACTATTGCTGAACTGGTAGGAATTGCCTAAAATTATAATGGTGAACATGCTATTCATAGCTTATATAATTCCAATTAACTGTAGCATAACCCTTCCTCGCTCAACTAATCAGCTGGCTTAATTGCTACTGGTGTACCATATCCTTAAGCAAATAAATTGAGATGGGTACGCTGCCACTTGGCTTGCAAAAAGATCTCTTTATCTATAACCTAATGTACATGCTACAGTTGTTTAGAGAGTGATCCCAAATGAGGTATGGGATTCAGAGAAGTATGGGAGGTTAAAAACACAAATTAAGATTTGATTTTCTAACGTGCTGTTGATTTTCACAATTATACAGACTCCAGAGAATTAATCTGTTCACCCTTTATAAAAATTAAGATTTTTTGTACTTCTTATAGTAAATGTGCTAACAGTGGACTTTTCCATCTGCAGATTATACTGAATGACCAGCAGTGGCAGTGTTTTACAACTGAATGTCTCTGCATTGCCGAGACTGAAGGAAAGAAAAAAAGGCAGTCTTCCGGCATACAGCATCTTTTGACCAATTTAAACGGTAAGTAAATCTCACAATCATTCTTTTATTCAGTAAAAATACTTTCACAGCATCTGAATGTCCTCAGTACCTTCCAGTGGGGGCCTGTACATGTAAATAATTTCTGTTAAGATGGAAGTAATATGGATCACAATGTGTTGGTCAAGATAGTTAATAAAAGACTGACTGCTTCTAAGGCTACCAAAGCCTGATTTAGATCCCGGTGCTAGCAATGTTCCAGTCAAGGAAATTGCTGCCTTTGCGGCTGAAATGCACTATCTCAATTTACAACGATAGTGTTACATTCTCACGGAAGGAAGCTCATTTAACGTAATCCCCTGCACTCTGTATGTTGGACTCTGATACTTAAGATGGATTGTTGGTAAGGATAATCAGTTTTTGTATCTCCATCCCACTTTCAAAAAGGCCCCAGTGCTTTGAGTGGTTCAGAGTCCTTTACCATTCCCCCTCCTGCTTGCCTTGAAGTCATGAATACAGATAGTAACTTACTGCATAACTTCTGACATCTCATCCTCCTGTGTGGTCAGCTTCCACAAGGACAATTGGACCCAAGGCTCTCTGACATTATAAAGCTAAAGCAAGATGTTGTCTGGCATGAGGGCAAATCTGTTGCCTAGCAAGCTGACATCCTAAAGCTAAAGCAAGATGTTGTCTGAAGTGAGGCCCACTCTGTTGCCTAGCAAGCAGCAGGATACGTTTATCTTGGTAATGAAATGAGTAGCAGGGTAGACAGGATGCCCAAATGAGAACTAACCTTGTAAGAATAAAGAAATTAGGGCAGTTTTGTGAGACTTATAAATTTGTAGGAAGGTAAGTTTGAGCATTAGAGTCTCAACTTCACTATTGCTGAACTGGTAGGAATTGCCTAAAATTATAATGGTGAACATGCTATTCATAGCTTATATAATTCCAATTAACTGTAGCATAACCCTTCCTCGCTCAACTAATCAGCTGGCTTAATTGCTACTGGTGTACCATATCCCTAAGCAAATAAATTGAGATGGGTACGCTGCCACTTGGCTTGCAAAAAGATCTCTTTATCTATAACCTAATGTACATGCTACAGTTGTTTAGAGAGTGATCCCAAATGAGGTATGGGATTCAGAGAAGTATGGGAGGTTAATAACACAAATTAAAATTTGATTTTATAACGTGCTGTTGATTTTCACAATTATACAGACTCCAGAGAATTAATCTGTTCACCCTTTATAAAAATTAAGATTTTTTTTACTTCTTATAGTAAATGTGCTAACAGTGGACTTTTCCATCTGCAGATTATACTGAATGACCAGCAGTGGCAGTGTTTCACAACTGAATGTCTCTGCATTGCCGAGACTGAAGGAAAGAAAAAAAGGCAGTCTTCCGGCATACAGCATCTTTTGACCAATTTAAACGGTAAGTAAATCTCACAATCATTCTTTTATTCAGTAAAAATACTTTCACAGCATCTGAATGTCCTCAGTACCTTCCAGTGGGGGCCTGTACATGTAAATAATTTCTGTTAAGATGGAAGTAATATGGATCACAATGTGTTGGTCAAGATAGTTAATAAAAGACTGACTGCTTCTAAGGCTACCAAAGCCTGATTTAGATCCCGGTGCTAGCAATGTTCCAGTCAAGGAAATTGCTGCCTTTGCGGCTGAAATGCACTATCTCAATTTACAACGATAGTGTTGCATTCTCACGGAAGGAAGCTCATTTAACGTCATCCCCTGCACTCTGTATGTTGGACTCTGATACTTAAGATGGATTGTTGGTAAGGATAATCAGTTTTTGTATCTCCATCCCACTTTCAAAAAGGCCCCAGTGCTTTGAGTGGTTCAGAGTCCTTTACCATTCCCCCTCCTGCTTGCCTTGAAGTCATGAATACAGATAGTAACTTACTGCATAACTTCTGACATCTCATCCTCCTGTGTGGTCAGCTTCCACAAGGACAATTGGACCAAAGGCTCTCTGACATTATAAAGCTAAAGCAAGATGTTGTCTGCCATGAGGGCAAATCTGTTGCCTAGCAAGCTGACATCCTAAAGCTAAAGCAAGATGTTGTCTGAAGTGAGGCCCACTCTGTTGCCTAGCAAGCAGCAGGATACGTTTATCTTGGTAATGAAATGAGTAGCAGGGTAGACAGGATGCCCAAATGAGAATTAACCTTGTAAGATTAAAGAAATTAGGGCAGTTTTGTGAGACTTATAAATTTGTAGGAAGGTAAGTTTGAGCATTAGAGTCTCAACTTCACTATTGCTGAACTGGTAGGAATTGCCTAAAATTATAATGGTGAACATGCTATTCATAGCTTATATAATTCCAATTAACTGTAGCATAACCCTTCCTCGCTCAACTAATCAGCTGGCTTAATTGCTACTGGTGTACCATATCCTTAAGCAAATAAATTGAGACGTTTAGGCTGCCAATTGGCTTGTAAAAAGATCTCTATCTATAACCTAATGTACATGCTACAGTTATTTAGAGAGTGATCCCAAATGAGGCATGGGATTCAGAGAAGTATGGGAGGTTAAAAACACAAATTAAGATTTGATTTTCTAACGTGCTGTTGATTTTCACAATTATACAGACTCCAGAGAATTAATCTGTTCACCCTTTATAAAAATTAAGATTTTTTGTACTTCTTATAGTAAATGTGCTAACAGTGGACTTTTCCATCTGCAGATTATACTGAATGACCAGCAGTGGCAGTGTTTCACAACTGAATGTCTCTGCATTGCCGAGACTGAAGGAAAGAAAAAAAGGCAGTCTTCCGGCATACAGCATCTTTTGACCAATTTAAACGGTAAGTAAATCTCACAATCATTCTTTTATTCAGTAAAAATACTTTCACAGCATCTGAATGTCCTCAGTACCTTCCAGTGGGGGCCTGTACATGTAAATAATTTCTGTTAAGATGGAAGTAATATGGATCACAATGTGTTGGTCAAGATAGTTAATAAAAGACTGACTGCTTCTAAGGCTACCAAAGCCTGATTTAGATCCCGGTGCTAGCAATGTTCCAGTCAAGGAAATTGCTGCCTTTGCGGCTGAAATGCACTATCTCAATTTACAACGATAGTGTTGCATTCTCACGGAAGGAAGCTCATTTAACGTCATCCCCTGCACTCTGTATGTTGGACTCTGATACTTAAGATGGATTGTTGGTAAGGATAATCAGTTTTTGTATCTCCATCCCACTTTCAAAAAGGCCCCAGTGCTTTGAGTTGTTCAGAGTCCTTTACCATTCCCCCTCCTGCTTGCCGTGCAGTCATGAATACAGATAGTAACTTACTGCATAACTTCTGACATCTCATCCTCCTGTGTGGTCAGCTTCCACAAGGACAATTGGACCCAAGGCTCTCTGACATTATAAAGCTAAAGCAAGATGTTGTCTGGCATGAGGGTAAATCTGTTGCCTAGCAAGCTGACATCCTAAAGCTAAAGCAAGATGTTGTCTGAAGTGAGGCCCACTCTGTTGCCTAGCAAGCAGCAGGATACGTTTATCTTGGTAATGAAATGAGTAGCAGGGTAGACAGGATGCCCAAATGAGAACTAACCTTGTAAGAATAAAGAAATTAGGGCAGTTTTGTGAGACTTATAAATTTGTAGGAAGGTAAGTTTGAGCATTAGAGTCTCAACTTCACTATTGCTGAACTGGTAGGAATTGCCTAAAATTATAATGGTGAACATGCTATTCATAGCTTATATAATTCCAATTAACTGTAGCATAACCCTTCCTCGCTCAACTAATCAGCTGGCTTAATTGCTACTAGTGTACCATATCCTTAAGCAAATAAATTGAGATGGGTACGCTGCCACTTGGCTTGCAAAAAGATCTCTTTATCTATTACCTAATGTACATGCTACAGTTGTTTAGAGAGTGATCCCAAATGAGGCATGGGTTTCAGAGAAGTATGGGAGGTTAAAAACACAAATTAAGATTTGATTTTCTAACGTGCTGTTGATTTTCACAATTATACAGACTCCAGAGAATTAATTTGTTCACCCTTTATAAAAATTAAGATTTTTTGTACTTCTTATAGTAAATGTGCTAACAGTGGACTTTTCCATCTGCAGATTATACTGAATGACCAGCAGTGGCAGTGTTTCACAACTGAATGTCTCTGCATTGCCGAGACTGAAGGAAAGAAAAAAAGGCAGTCTTCCGGCATACAGCATCTTTTGACCAATTTAAACGGTAAGTAAATCTCACAATCATTCTTTTATTCAGTAAAAATACTTTCACAGCATCTGAATGTCCTCAGTACCTTCCAGTGGGGGCCTGTACATGTAAATAATTTCTGTTAAGATGGAAGTAATATGGATCACAATGTGTTGGTCAAGATAGTTAATAAAAGACTGACTGCTTCTAAGGCTACCAAAGCCTGATTTAGATCCCGGTGCTAGCAATGTTCCAGTCAAGGAAATTGCTGCCTTTGCGGCTGAAATGCACTATCTCAATTTACAACGATAGTGTTACATTCTCACGGAAGGAAGCTCATTTAACGTAATCCCCTGCACTCTGTATGTTGGACTCTGATACTTGAGATGGATTGTTGGTAAGGATAATCAGTTTTTGTATCTCCATCCCACTTTCAAAAAGGCCCCAGTGCTTTGAGTGGTTCAGAGTCCTTTACCATTCCCCCTCCTGCTTGCCTTGCAGTCATGAATACAGATAGTAACTTACTGCATAACTTCTGACATCTCATCCTCCTGTGTGGTCAGCTTCCACAAGGACAATTGGACCAAAGGCTCTCTGACATTATAAAGCTAAAGCAAGATGTTGTCTGCCATGAGGGCAAATCTGTTGCCTAGCAAGCTGACATCCTAAAGCTAAAGCAAGATGTTGTCTGAAGTGAGGCCCACTCTGTTGCCTAGCAAGCAGCAGGATACGTTTATCTTGGTAATGAAATGAGTAGCAGGGTAGACAGGATGCCCAAATGAGAATTAACCTTGTAAGATTAAAGAAATTAGGGCAGTTTTGTGAGACTTATAAATTTGTAGGAAGGTAAGTTTGAGCATTAGAGTCTCAACTTCACTATTGCTGAACTGGTAGGAATTGCCTAAAATTATAATGGTGAACATGCTATTCATAGCTTATATAATTCCAATTAACTGTAGCATAACCCTTCCTCGCTCAACTAATCAGCTGGCTTAATTGCTACTGGTGTACCATATCCTTAAGCAAATAAATTGAGATGGGTACGCTGCCACTTGGCTTGCAAAAAGATCTCTTTATCTATAACCTAATGTACATGCTACAGTTGTTTAGAGAGTGATCCCAAATGAGGTATGGGATTCAGAGAAGTATGGGAGGTTAAAAACACAAATTAAGATTTGATTTTCTAACGTGCTGTTGATTTTCACAATTATACAGACTCCAGAGAATTAATCTGTTCACCCTTTATAAAAATTAAGATTTTTTGTACTTCTTATAGTAAATGTGCTAACAGTGGACTTTTCCATCTGCAGATTATACTGAATGACCAGCAGTGGCAGTGTTTCACAACTGAATGTCTCTGCATTGCCGAGACTGAAGGAAAGAAAAAAAGGCAGTCTTCCGGCATACAGCATCTTTTGACCAATTTAAACGGTAAGTAAATCTCACAATCATTCTTTTATTCAGTAAAAATACTTTCACAGCATCTGAATGTCCTCAGTACCTTCCAGTGGGGGCCTGTACATGTAAATAATTTCTGTTAAGATGGAAGTAATATGGATCACAATGTGTTGGTCAAGATAGTTAATAAAAGACTGACTGCTTCTAAGGCTACCAAAGCCTGATTTAGATCCCGGTGCTAGCAATGTTCCAGTCAAGGAAATTGCTGCCTTTGCGGCTGAAATGCACTATCTCAATTTACAACGATAGTGTTACATTCTCACGGAAGGAAGCTCATTTAACGTAATCCCCTGCACTCTGTATGTTGGACTCTGATACTTAAGATGGATTGTTGGTAAGGATAATCAGTTTTTGTATCTCCATCCCACTTTCAAAAAGGCCCCAGTGCTTTGAGTGGTTCAGAGTCCTTTACCATTCCCCCTCCTGCTTGCCTTGAAGTCATGAATACAGATAGTAACTTACTGCATAACTTCTGACATCTCATCCTCCTGTGTGGTCAGCTTCCACAAGGACAATTGGACCCAAGGCTCTCTGACATTATAAAGCTAAAGCAAGATGTTGTCTGGCATGAGGGCAAATCTGTTGCCTAGCAAGCTGACATCCTAAAGCTAAAGCAAGATGTTGTCTGAAGTGAGGCCCACTCTGTTGCCTAGCAAGCAGCAGGATACGTTTATCTTGGTAATGAAATGAGTAGCAGGGTAGACAGGATGCCCAAATGAGAACTAACCTTGTAAGAATAAAGAAATTAGGGCAGTTTTGTGAGACTTATAAATTTGTAGGAAGGTAAGTTTGAGCATTAGAGTCTCAACTTCACTATTGCTGAACTGGTAGGAATTGCCTAAAATTATAATGGTGAACATGCTATTCATAGCTTATATAATTCCAATTAACTGTAGCATAACCCTTCCTCGCTCAACTAATCAGCTGGCATAATTGCTACTGGTGTACCATATCCTTAAGCAAATAAATTGAGATGGGTACGCTGCCACTTGGCTTGCAAAAAGATCTCTTTATCTATTACCTAATGTACATGCTACAGTTGTTTAGAGAGTGATCCCAAATGAGACATGGGTTTCAGAGAAGTATGGGAGGTTAAAAACACAAATTAAGATTTGATTTTCTAACGTGCTGTTGATTTTCACAATTATACAGACTCCAGAGAATTAATCTGTTTACCCTTTATAAGAATTGAGATTTTTTGTACTTCTTATAGTAAATGTGCTAACAGTGGACTTTTCCATCTGCAGATTATACTGAATGACCAGCAGTGGCAGTGTTTCACAACTGAATGTCTCTGCATTGCCGAGACTGAAGGAAAGAAAAAAAGGCAGTCTTCCGGCATACAGCATCTTTTGACCAATTTAAACGGTAAGTAAATCTCACAATCATTCTTTTATTCAGTAAAAATACTTTCACAGCATCTGAATGTCCTCAGTACCTTCCAGTGGGGGCCTGTACATGTAAATAATTTCTGTTAAGATGGAAGTAATATGGATCACAATGTGTTGGTCAAGATAGTTAATAAAAGACTGACTGCTTCTAAGGCTACCAAAGCCTGATTTAGATCCCGGTGCTAGCAATGTTCCAGTCAAGGAAATTGCTGCCTTTGCGGCTGAAATGCACTATCTCAATTTACAACGATAGTGTTACATTCTCACGGAAGGAAGCTCATTTAACGTAATCCCCTGCACTCTGTATGTTGGACTCTGATACTTAAGATGGATTGTTGGTAAGGATAATCAGTTTTTGTATCTCCATCCCACTTTCAAAAAGGCCCCAGTGCTTTGAGTGGTTCAGAGTCCTTTACCATTCCCCCTCCTGCTTGCCTTGCAGTCATGAATACAGATAGTAACTTACTGCATAACTTCTGACATCTCATCCTCCTGTGTGGTCAGCTTCCACAAGGACAATTGGACCAAAGGCTCTCTGACATTATAAAGCTAAAGCAAGATGTTGTCTGGCATGAGGGCAAATCTGTTGCCTAGCAAGCTGACATCCTAAAGCTAAAGCAAGATGTTGTCTGAAGTGAGGCCCACTCTGTTGCCTAGCAAGCAGCAGGATACGTTTATCTTGGTAATGAAATGAGTAGCAGGGTAGACAGGATGCCCAAATGAGAATTAACCTTGTAAGATTAAAGAAATTAGGGCAGTTTTGTGAGACTTATAAATTTGTAGGAAGGTAAGTTTGAGCATTAGAGTCTCAACTTCACTATTGCTGAACTGGTAGGAATTGCCTAAAATTATAATGGTGAACATGCTATTCATAGCTTATATAATTCCAATTAACTGTAGCATAACCCTTCCTCGCTCAACTAATCAGCTGGCTTAATTGCTACTGGTGTACCATATCCTTAAGCAAATAAATTGAGACGTTTAGGCTGCCAATTGGCTTGTAAAAAGATCTCTATCTATAACCTAATGTACATGCTACAGTTATTTAGAGAGTGATCCCAAATGAGGCATGGGATTCAGAGAAGTATGGGAGGTTAAAAACACAAATTAAGATTTGATTTTCTAACGTGCTGTTGATTTTCACAATTATACAGACTCCAGAGAATTAATCTGTTTACCCTGTATAAGAATTGAGATTTTTTGTACTTCTTATAGTAAATGTGCTAACAGTGGACTTTTCCATCTGCAGATTATACTGAATGACCAGCAGTGGCAGTGTTTCACAACTGAATGTCTCTGCATTGCCGAGACTGAAGGAAAGAAAAAAAGGCAGTCTTCCGGCATACAGCATCTTTTGACCAATTTAAACGGTAAGTAAATCTCACAATCATTCTTTTATTCAGTAAAAATACTTTCACAGCATCTGAATGTCCTCAGTACCTTCCAGTGGGGGCCTGTACATGTAAATAATTTCTGTTAAGATGGAAGTAATATGGATCACAATGTGTTGGTCAAGATAGTTAATAAAAGACTGACTGCTTCTAAGGCTACCAAAGCCTGATTTAGATCCCGGTGCTAGCAATGTTCCAGTCAAGGAAATTGCTGCCTTTGCGGCTGAAATGCACTATCTCAATTTACAACGATAGTGTTACATTCTCACGGAAGGAAGCTCATTTAACGTAATCCCCTGCACTCTGTATGTTGGACTCTGATACTTAAGATGGATTGTTGGTAAGGATAATCAGTTTTTGTATCTCCATCCCACTTTCAAAAAGGCCCCAGTGCTTTGAGTGGTTCAGAGTCCTTTACCATTCCCCCTCCTGCTTGCCTTGCAGTCATGAATACAGATAGTAACTTACTGCATAACTTCTGACATCTCATCCTCCTGTGTGGTCAGCTTCCACAAGGACAATTGGACCAAAGGCTCTCTGACATTATAAAGCTAAAGCAAGATGTTGTCTGGCATGAGGGCAAATCTGTTGCCTAGCAAGCTGACATCCTAAAGCTAAAGCAAGATGTTGTCTGAAGTGAGGCCCACTCTGTTGCCTAGCAAGCAGCAGGATACGTTTATCTTGGTAATGAAATGAGTAGCAGGGTAGACAGGATGCCCAAATGAGAATTAACCTTGTAAGATTAAAGAAATTAGGGCAGTTTTGTGAGACTTATAAATTTGTAGGAAGGTAAGTTTGAGCATTAGAGTCTCAACTTCACTATTGCTGAACTGGTAGGAATTGCCTAAAATTATAATGGTGAACATGCTATTCATAGCTTATATAATTCCAATTAACTGTAGCATAACCCTTCCTCGCTCAACTAATCAGCTGGCTTAATTGCTACTGGTGTACCATATCCTTAAGCAAATAAATTGAGACGTTTAGGCTGCCAATTGGCTTGTAAAAAGATCTCTATCTATAACCTAATGTACATGCTACAGTTATTTAGAGAGTGATCCCAAATGAGGCATGGGATTCAGAGAAGTATGGGAGGTTAAAAACACAAATTAAGATTTGATTTTCTAACGTGCTGTTGATTTTCACAATTATACAGACTCCAGAGAATTAATCTGTTTACCCTGTATAAGAATTGAGATTTTTTGTACTTCTTATAGTAAATGTGCTAACAGTGGACTTTTCCATCTGCAGATTATACTGAATGACCAGCAGTGGCAGTGTTTCACAACTGAATGTCTCTGCATTGCCGAGACTGAAGGAAAGAAAAAAAGGCAGTCTTCCGGCATACAGCATCTTTTGACCAATTTAAACGGTAAGTAAATCTCACAATCATTCTTTTATTCAGTAAAAATACTTTCACAGCATCTGAATGTCCTCAGTACCTTCCAGTGGGGGCCTGTACATGTAAATAATTTCTGTTAAGATGGAAGTAATATGGATCACAATGTGTTGGTCAAGATAGTTAATAAAAGACTGACTGCTTCTAAGGCTACCAAAGCCTGATTTAGATCCCGGTGCTAGCAATGTTCCAGTCAAGGAAATTGCTGCCTTTGCGGCTGAAATGCACTATCTCAATTTACAACGATAGTGTTACATTCTCACGGAAGGAAGCTCATTTAACGTAATCCCCTGCACTCTGTATGTTGGACTCTGATACTTAAGATGGATTGTTGGTAAGGATAATCAGTTTTTGTATCTCCATCCCACTTTCAAAAAGGCCCCAGTGCTTTGAGTGGTTCAGAGTCCTTTACCATTCCCCCTCCTGCTTGCCTTGCAGTCATGAATACAGATAGTAACTTACTGCATAACTTCTGACATCTCATCCTCCTGTGTGGTCAGCTTCCACAAGGACAATTGGACCAAAGGCTCTCTGACATTATAAAGCTAAAGCAAGATGTTGTCTGCCATGAGGGCAAATCTGTTGCCTAGCAAGCTGACATCCTAAAGCTAAAGCAAGATGTTGTCTGAAGTGATGCCCACTCTGTTGCCTAGCAAGCAGCAGGATACGTTTATCTTGGTAATGAAATGAGTAGCAGGGTAGACAGGATGCCCAAATGAGAATTAACCTTGTAAGATTAAAGAAATTAGGGCAGTTTTGTGAGACTTATAAATTTGTAGGAAGGTAAGTTTGAGCATTAGAGTCTCAACTTCACTATTGCTGAACTGGTAGGAATTGCCTAAAATTATAATGGTGAACATGCTATTCATAGCTTATATAATTCCAATTAACTGTAGCATAACCCTTCCTCGCTCAACTAATCAGCTGGCTTAATTGCTACTGGTGTACCATATCCTTAAGCAAATAAATTGAGATGGGTACGCGGCCACTTGGCTTGCAAAAAGATCTCTTTATCTATAACCTAATGTACATGCTACAGTTGTTTAGAGAGTGATCCCAAATGAGGTATGGGATTCAGAGAAGTATGGGAGGTTAAAAACACAAATTAAGATTTGATTTTATAACGTGCTGTTGATTTTCACAATTATACAGACTCCAGAGAATTAATCTGTTCACCCTTTATAAAAATTAAGATTTTTTGTACTTCTTATAGTAAATGTGCTAACAGTGGACTTTTCCATCTGCAGATTATACTGAATGACCAGCAGTGGCAGTGTTTCACAACTGAATGTCTCTGCATTGCCGAGACTGAAGGAAAGAAAAAAAGGCAGTCTTCCGGCATACAGCATCTTTTGACCAATTTAAACGGTAAGTAAATCTCACAATCATTCTTTTATTCAGTAAAAATATTTTCACAGCATCTGAATGTCCTCAGTACCTTCCAGTGGGGGCCTGTACATGTAAATAATTTCTGTTAAGATGGAAGTAATATGGATCACAATGTGTTGGTCAAGATAGTTAATAAAAGACTGACTGCTTCTAAGGCTACCAAAGCCTGATTTAGATCCCGGTGCTAGCAATGTTCCAGTCAAGGAAATTGCTGCCTTTGCGGCTGAAATGCACTATCTCAATTTACAACGATAGTGTTGCATTCTCACGGAAGGAAGCTCATTTAACGTCATCCCCTGCACTCTGTATGTTGGACTCTGATACTTAAAATGGATTGTTGGTAAGGATAATCAGTTTTTGTATCTCCATCCCACTTTCAAAAAGGCCCCAGTGCTTTGAGTTGTTCAGAGTCCTTTACCATTCCCCCTCCTGCTTGCCGTGCAGTCATGAATACAGATAGTAACTTACTGCATAACTTCTGACATCTCATCCTCCTGTGTGGTCAGCTTCCACAAGGACAATTGGACCCAAGGCTCTCTGACATTATAAAGCTAAAGCAAGATGTTGTCTGGCATGAGGGCAAATCTGTTGCCTAGCAAGCTGACATCCTAAAGCTAAAGCAAGATGTTGTCTGAAGTGAGGCCCACTCTGTTGCCTAGCAAGCAGCAGGATACGTTTATCTTGGTAATGAAATGAGTAGCAGGGTAGACAGGATGCCCAAATGAGAACTAACCTTGTAAGAATAAAGAAATTAGGGCAGTTTTGTGAGACTTATAAATTTGTAGGAAGGTAAGTTTGAGCATTAGAGTCTCAACTTCACTATTGCTGAACTGGTAGGAATTGCCTAAAATTATAATGGTGAACATGCTATTCATAGCTTATATAATTCCAATTAACTGTAGCATAACCCTTCCTCGCTCAACTAATCAGCTGGCATAATTGCTACTGGTGTACCATATCCTTAAGCAAATAAATTGAGATGGGTACGCTGCCACTTGGCTTGCAAAAAGATCTCTTTATCTATTACCTAATGTACATGCTACAGTTGTTTAGAGAGTGATCCCAAATGAGACATGGGTTTCAGAGAAGTATGGGAGGTTAAAAACACAAATTAAGATTTGATTTTCTAACGTGCTGTTGATTTTCACAATTATACAGACTCCAGAGAATTAATCTGTTTACCCTTTATAAGAATTGAGATTTTTTGTACTTCTTATAGTAAATGTGCTAACAGTGGACTTTTCCATCTGCAGATTATACTGAATGACCAGCAGTGGCAGTGTTTCACAACTGAATGTCTCTGCATTGCCGAGACTGAAGGAAAGAAAAAAAGGCAGTCTTCCGGCATACAGCATCTTTTGACCAATTTAAACGGTAAGTAAATCTCACAATCATTCTTTTATTCAGTAAAAATACTTTCACAGCATCTGAATGTCCTCAGTACCTTCCAGTGGGGGCCTGTACATGTAAATAATTTCTGTTAAGATGGAAGTAATATGGATCACAATGTGTTGGTCAAGATAGTTAATAAAAGACTGACTGCTTCTAAGGCTACCAAAGCCTGATTTAGATCCCGGTGCTAGCAATGTTCCAGTCAAGGAAATTGCTGCCTTTGCGGCTGAAATGCACTATCTCAATTTACAACGATAGTGTTACATTCTCACGGAAGGAAGCTCATTTAACGTAATCCCCTGCACTCTGTATGTTGGACTCTGATACTTAAGATGGATTGTTGGTAAGGATAATCAGTTTTTGTATCTCCATCCCACTTTCAAAAAGGCCCCAGTGCTTTGAGTGGTTCAGAGTCCTTTACCATTCCCCCTCCTGCTTGCCTTGCAGTCATGAATACAGATAGTAACTTACTGCATAACTTCTGACATCTCATCCTCCTGTGTGGTCAGCTTCCACAAGGACAATTGGACCAAAGGCTCTCTGACATTATAAAGCTAAAGCAAGATGTTGTCTGGCATGAGGGCAAATCTGTTGCCTAGCAAGCTGACATCCTAAAGCTAAAGCAAGATGTTGTCTGAAGTGAGGCCCACTCTGTTGCCTAGCAAGCAGCAGGATACGTTTATCTTGGTAATGAAATGAGTAGCAGGGTAGACAGGATGCCCAAATGAGAATTAACCTTGTAAGATTAAAGAAATTAGGGCAGTTTTGTGAGACTTATAAATTTGTAGGAAGGTAAGTTTGAGCATTAGAGTCTCAACTTCACTATTGCTGAACTGGTAGGAATTGCCTAAAATTATAATGGTGAACATGCTATTCATAGCTTATATAATTCCAATTAACTGTAGCATAACCCTTCCTCGCTCAACTAATCAGCTGGCATAATTGCTACTGGTGTACCATATCCTTAAGCAAATAAATTGAGATGGGTACGCTGCCACTTGGCTTGCAAAAAGATCTCTTTATCTATTACCTAATGTACATGCTACAGTTGTTTAGAGAGTGATCCCAAATGAGACATGGGTTTCAGAGAAGTATGGGAGGTTAAAAACACAAATTAAGATTTGATTTTCTAACGTGCTGTTGATTTTCACAATTATACAGACTCCAGAGAATTAATCTGTTTACCCTTTATAAGAATTGAGATTTTTTGTACTTCTTATAGTAAATGTGCTAACAGTGGACTTTTCCATCTGCAGATTATACTGAATGACCAGCAGTGGCAGTGTTTCACAACTGAATGTCTCTGCATTGCCGAGACTGAAGGAAAGAAAAAAAGGCAGTCTTCCGGCATACAGCATCTTTTGACCAATTTAAACGGTAAGTAAATCTCACAATCATTCTTTTATTCAGTAAAAATACTTTCACAGCATCTGAATGTCCTCAGTACCTTCCAGTGGGGGCCTGTACATGTAAATAATTTCTGTTAAGATGGAAGTAATATGGATCACAATGTGTTGGTCAAGATAGTTAATAAAAGACTGACTGCTTCTAAGGCTACCAAAGCCTGATTTAGATCCCGGTGCTAGCAATGTTCCAGTCAAGGAAATTGCTGCCTTTGCGGCTGAAATGCACTATCTCAATTTACAACGATAGTGTTACATTCTCACGGAAGGAAGCTCATTTAACGTAATCCCCTGCACTCTGTATGTTGGACTCTGATACTTAAGATGGATTGTTGGTAAGGATAATCAGTTTTTGTATCTCCATCCCACTTTCAAAAAGGCCCCAGTGCTTTGAGTGGTTCAGAGTCCTTTACCATTCCCCCTCCTGCTTGCCTTGCAGTCATGAATACAGATAGTAACTTACTGCATAACTTCTGACATCTCATCCTCCTGTGTGGTCAGCTTCCACAAGGACAATTGGACCAAAGGCTCTCTGACATTATAAAGCTAAAGCAAGATGTTGTCTGGCATGAGGGCAAATCTGTTGCCTAGCAAGCTGACATCCTAAAGCTAAAGCAAGATGTTGTCTGAAGTGAGGCCCACTCTGTTGCCTAGCAAGCAGCAGGATACGTTTATCTTGGTAATGAAATGAGTAGCAGGGTAGACAGGTTGCCCAAATGAGAATTAACCTTGTAAGATTAAAGAAATTAGGGCAGTTTTGTGAGACTTATAAATTTGTAGGAAGGTAAGTTTGAGCATTAGAGTCTCAACTTCACTATTGCTGAACTGGTAGGAATTGCCTAAAATTATAATGGTGAACATGCTATTCATAGCTTATATAATTCCAATTAACTGTAGCATAACCCTTCCTCGCTCAACTAATCAGCTGGCTTAATTGCTACTGGTGTACCATATCCTTAAGCAAATAAATTGAGACGTTTAGGCTGCCAATTGGCTTGTAAAAAGATCTCTATCTATAACCTAATGTACATGCTACAGTTATTTAGAGAGTGATCCCAAATGAGGCATGGGATTCAGAGAAGTATGGGAGGTTAAAAACACAAATTAAGATTTGATTTTCTAACGTGCTGTTGATTTTCACAATTATACAGACTCCAGAGAATTAATCTGTTTACCCTGTATAAGAATTGAGATTTTTTGTACTTCTTATAGTAAATGTGCTAACAGTGGACTTTTCCATCTGCAGATTATACTGAATGACCAGCAGTGGCAGTGTTTCACAACTGAATGTCTCTGCATTGCCGAGACTGAAGGAAAGAAAAAAAGGCAGTCTTCCGGCATACAGCATCTTTTGACCAATTTAAACGGTAAGTAAATCTCACAATCATTCTTTTATTCAGTAAAAATATTTTCACAGCATCTGAATGTCCTCAGTACCTTCCAGTGGGGGCCTGTACATGTAAATAATTTCTGTTAAGATGGAAGTAATATGGATCACAATGTGTTGGTCAAGATAGTTAATAAAAGACTGACTGCTTCTAAGGCTACCAAAGCCTGATTTAGATCCCGGTGCTAGCAATGTTCCAGTCAAGGAAATTGCTGCCTTTGCGGCTGAAATGCACTATCTCAATTTACAACGATAGTGTTGCATTCTCACGGAAGGAAGCTCATTTAACGTCATCCCCTGCACTCTGTATGTTGGACTCTGATACTTAAAATGGATTGTTGGTAAGGATAATCAGTTTTTGTATCTCCATCCCACTTTCAAAAAGGCCCCAGTGCTTTGAGTTGTTCAGAGTCCTTTACCATTCCCCCTCCTGCTTGCCGTGCAGTCATGAATACAGATAGTAACTTACTGCATAACTTCTGACATCTCATCCTCCTGTGTGGTCAGCTTCCACAAGGACAATTGGACCCAAGGCTCTCTGACATTATAAAGCTAAAGCAAGATGTTGTCTGGCATGAGGGCAAATCTGTTGCCTAGCAAGCTGACATCCTAAAGCTAAAGCAAGATGTTGTCTGAAGTGAGGCCCACTCTGTTGCCTAGCAAGCAGCAGGATACGTTTATCTTGGTAATGAAATGAGTAGCAGGGTAGACAGGATGCCCAAATGAGAACTAACCTTGTAAGAATAAAGAAATTAGGGCAGTTTTGTGAGACTTATAAATTTGTAGGAAGGTAAGTTTGAGCATTAGAGTCTCAACTTCACTATTGCTGAACTGGTAGGAATTGCCTAAAATTATAATGGTGAACATGCTATTCATAGCTTATATAATTCCAATTAACTGTAGCATAACCCTTCCTCGCTCAACTAATCAGCTGGCATAATTGCTACTGGTGTACCATATCCTTAAGCAAATAAATTGAGATGGGTACGCTGCCACTTGGCTTGCAAAAAGATCTCTTTATCTATTACCTAATGTACATGCTACAGTTGTTTAGAGAGTGATCCCAAATGAGACATGGGTTTCAGAGAAGTATGGGAGGTTAAAAACACAAATTAAGATTTGATTTTCTAACGTGCTGTTGATTTTCACAATTATACAGACTCCAGAGAATTAATCTGTTTACCCTTTATAAGAATTGAGATTTTTTGTACTTCTTATAGTAAATGTGCTAACAGTGGACTTTTCCATCTGCAGATTATACTGAATGACCAGCAGTGGCAGTGTTTCACAACTGAATGTCTCTGCATTGCCGAGACTGAAGGAAAGAAAAAAAGGCAGTCTTCCGGCATACAGCATCTTTTGACCAATTTAAACGGTAAGTAAATCTCACAATCATTCTTTTATTCAGTAAAAATACTTTCACAGCATCTGAATGTCCTCAGTACCTTCCAGTGGGGGCCTGTACATGTAAATAATTTCTGTTAAGATGGAAGTAATATGGATCACAATGTGTTGGTCAAGATAGTTAATAAAAGACTGACTGCTTCTAAGGCTACCAAAGCCTGATTTAGATCCCGGTGCTAGCAATGTTCCAGTCAAGGAAATTGCTGCCTTTGCGGCTGAAATGCACTATCTCAATTTACAACGATAGTGTTACATTCTCACGGAAGGAAGCTCATTTAACGTAATCCCCTGCACTCTGTATGTTGGACTCTGATACTTAAGATGGATTGTTGGTAAGGATAATCAGTTTTTGTATCTCCATCCCACTTTCAAAAAGGCCCCAGTGCTTTGAGTGGTTCAGAGTCCTTTACCATTCCCCCTCCTGCTTGCCTTGCAGTCATGAATACAGATAGTAACTTACTGCATAACTTCTGACATCTCATCCTCCTGTGTGGTCAGCTTCCACAAGGACAATTGGACCAAAGGCTCTCTGACATTATAAAGCTAAAGCAAGATGTTGTCTGGCATGAGGGCAAATCTGTTGCCTAGCAAGCTGACATCCTAAAGCTAAAGCAAGATGTTGTCTGAAGTGAGGCCCACTCTGTTGCCTAGCAAGCAGCAGGATACGTTTATCTTGGTAATGAAATGAGTAGCAGGGTAGACAGGATGCCCAAATGAGAATTAACCTTGTAAGATTAAAGAAATTAGGGCAGTTTTGTGAGACTTATAAATTTGTAGGAAGGTAAGTTTGAGCATTAGAGTCTCAACTTCACTATTGCTGAACTGGTAGGAATTGCCTAAAATTATAATGGTGAACATGCTATTCATAGCTTATATAATTCCAATTAACTGTAGCATAACCCTTCCTCGCTCAACTAATCAGCTGGCATAATTGCTACTGGTGTACCATATCCTTAAGCAAATAAATTGAGATGGGTACGCTGCCACTTGGCTTGCAAAAAGATCTCTTTATCTATTACCTAATGTACATGCTACAGTTGTTTAGAGAGTGATCCCAAATGAGACATGGGTTTCAGAGAAGTATGGGAGGTTAAAAACACAAATTAAGATTTGATTTTCTAACGTGCTGTTGATTTTCACAATTATACAGACTCCAGAGAATTAATCTGTTTACCCTTTATAAGAATTGAGATTTTTTGTACTTCTTATAGTAAATGTGCTAACAGTGGACTTTTCCATCTGCAGATTATACTGAATGACCAGCAGTGGCAGTGTTTCACAACTGAATGTCTCTGCATTGCCGAGACTGAAGGAAAGAAAAAAAGGCAGTCTTCCGGCATACAGCATCTTTTGACCAATTTAAACGGTAAGTAAATCTCACAATCATTCTTTTATTCAGTAAAAATACTTTCACAGCATCTGAATGTCCTCAGTACCTTCCAGTGGGGGCCTGTACATGTAAATAATTTCTGTTAAGATGGAAGTAATATGGATCACAATGTGTTGGTCAAGATAGTTAATAAAAGACTGACTGCTTCTAAGGCTACCAAAGCCTGATTTAGATCCCGGTGCTAGCAATGTTCCAGTCAAGGAAATTGCTGCCTTTGCGGCTGAAATGCACTATCTCAATTTACAACGATAGTGTTACATTCTCACGGAAGGAAGCTCATTTAACGTAATCCCCTGCACTCTGTATGTTGGACTCTGATACTTAAGATGGATTGTTGGTAAGGATAATCAGTTTTTGTATCTCCATCCCACTTTCAAAAAGGCCCCAGTGCTTTGAGTGGTTCAGAGTCCTTTACCATTCCCCCTCCTGCTTGCCTTGCAGTCATGAATACAGATAGTAACTTACTGCATAACTTCTGACATCTCATCCTCCTGTGTGGTCAGCTTCCACAAGGACAATTGGACCAAAGGCTCTCTGACATTATAAAGCTAAAGCAAGATGTTGTCTGGCATGAGGGCAAATCTGTTGCCTAGCAAGCTGACATCCTAAAGCTAAAGCAAGATGTTGTCTGAAGTGAGGCCCACTCTGTTGCCTAGCAAGCAGCAGGATACGTTTATCTTGGTAATGAAATGAGTAGCAGGGTAGACAGGATGCCCAAATGAGAATTAACCTTGTAAGATTAAAGAAATTAGGGCAGTTTTGTGAGACTTATAAATTTGTAGGAAGGTAAGTTTGAGCATTAGAGTCTCAACTTCACTATTGCTGAACTGGTAGGAATTGCCTAAAATTATAATGGTGAACATGCTATTCATAGCTTATATAATTCCAATTAACTGTAGCATAACCCTTCCTCGCTCAACTAATCAGCTGGCTTAATTGCTACTGGTGTACCATATCCTTAAGCAAATAAATTGAGACGTTTAGGCTGCCAATTGGCTTGTAAAAAGATCTCTATCTATAACCTAATGTACATGCTACAGTTATTTAGAGAGTGATCCCAAATGAGGCATGGGATTCAGAGAAGTATGGGAGGTTAAAAACACAAATTAAGATTTGATTTTCTAACGTGCTGTTGATTTTCACAATTATACAGACTCCAGAGAATTAATCTGTTTACCCTGTATAAGAATTGAGATTTTTTGTACTTCTTATAGTAAATGTGCTAACAGTGGACTTTTCCATCTGCAGATTATACTGAATGACCAGCAGTGGCAGTGTTTCACAACTGAATGTCTCTGCATTGCCGAGACTGAAGGAAAGAAAAAAAGGCAGTCTTCCGGCATACAGCATCTTTTGACCAATTTAAACGGTAAGTAAATCTCACAATCATTCTTTTATTCAGTAAAAATACTTTCACAGCATCTGAATGTCCTCAGTACCTTCCAGTGGGGGCCTGTACATGTAAATAATTTCTGTTAAGATGGAAGTAATATGGATCACAATGTGTTGGTCAAGATAGTTAATAAAAGACTGACTGCTTCTAAGGCTACCAAAGCCTGATTTAGATCCCGGTGCTAGCAATGTTCCAGTCAAGGAAATTGCTGCCTTTGCGGCTGAAATGCACTATCTCAATTTACAACGATAGTGTTACATTCTCACGGAAGGAAGCTCATTTAACGTAATCCCCTGCACTCTGTATGTTGGACTCTGATACTTAAGATGGATTGTTGGTAAGGATAATCAGTTTTTGTATCTCCATCCCACTTTCAAAAAGGCCCCAGTGCTTTGAGTGGTTCAAAGTCCTTTACCATTCCCCCTCCTGCTTGCCTTGCAGTCATGAATACAGATAGTAACTTACTGCATAACTTCTGACATCTCATCCTCCTGTGTGGTCAGCTTCCACAAGGACAATTGGACCAAAGGCTCTCTGACATTATAAAGCTAAAGCAAGATGTTGTCTGCCATGAGGGCAAATCTGTTGCCTAGCAAGCTGACATCCTAAAGCTAAAGCAAGATGTTGTCTGAAGTGAGGCCCACTCTGTTGCCTAGCAAGCAGCAGGATACGTTTATCTTGGTAATGAAATGAGTAGCAGGGTAGACAGGATGCCCAAATGAGAATTAACCTTGTAAGATTAAAGAAATTAGGGCAGTTTTGTGAGACTTATAAATTTGTAGGAAGGTAAGTTTGAGCATTAGAGTCTCAACTTCACTATTGCTGAACTGGTAGGAATTGCCTAAAATTATACTGGTGAACATGCTATTCATAGCTTATATAATTCCAATTAACTGTAGCATAACCCTTCCTCGCTCAACTAATCAGCTGGCTTAATTGCTACTGGTGTACCATATCCTTAAGCAAATAAATTGAGATGGGTACGCTGCCACTTGGCTTGCAAAAAGATCTCTTTATCTATAACCTAATGTACATGCTACAGTTGTTTAGAGAGTGATCCCAAATGAGGTATGGGATTCAGAGAAGTATGGGAGGTTAAAAACACAAATTAAGATTTGATTTTATAACGTGCTGTTGATTTTCACAATTATACAGACTCCAGAGAATTAATCTGTTCACCCTTTATAAAAATTAAGATTTTTTGTACTTCTTATAGTAAATGTGCTAACAGTGGACTTTTCCATCTGCAGATTATACTGAATGACCAGCAGTGGCAGTGTTTCACAACTGAATGTCTCTGCATTGCCGAGACTGAAGGAAAGAAAAAAAGGCAGTCTTCCGGCATACAGCATCTTTTGACCAATTTAAACGGTAAGTAAATCTCACAATCATTCTTTTATTCAGTAAAAATATTTTCACAGCATCTGAATGTCCTCAGTACCTTCCAGTGGGGGCCTGTACATGTAAATAATTTCTGTTAAGATGGAAGTAATATGGATCACAATGTGTTGGTCAAGATAGTTAATAAAAGACTGACTGCTTCTAAGGCTACCAAAGCCTGATTTAGATCCCGGTGCTAGCAATGTTCCAGTCAAGGAAATTGCTGCCTTTGCGGCTGAAATGCACTATCTCAATTTACAACGATAGTGTTGCATTCTCACGGAAGGAAGCTCATTTAACGTCATCCCCTGCACTCTGTATGTTGGACTCTGATACTTAAAATGGATTGTTGGTAAGGATAATCAGTTTTTGTATCTCCATCCCACTTTCAAAAAGGCCCCAGTGCTTTGAGTTGTTCAGAGTCCTTTACCATTCCCCCTCCTGCTTGCCGTGCAGTCATGAATACAGATAGTAACTTACTGCATAACTTCTGACATCTCATCCTCCTGTGTGGTCAGCTTCCACAAGGACAATTGGACCCAAGGCTCTCTGACATTATAAAGCTAAAGCAAGATGTTGTCTGGCATGAGGGCAAATCTGTTGCCTAGCAAGCTGACATCCTAAAGCTAAAGCAAGATGTTGTCTGAAGTGAGGCCCACTCTGTTGCCTAGCAAGCAGCAGGATACGTTTATCTTGGTAATGAAATGAGTAGCAGGGTAGACAGGATGCCCAAATGAGAACTAACCTTGTAAGAATAAAGAAATTAGGGCAGTTTTGTGAGACTTATAAATTTGTAGGAAGGTAAGTTTGAGCATTAGAGTCTCAACTTCACTATTGCTGAACTGGTAGGAATTGCCTAAAATTATAATGGTGAACATGCTATTCATAGCTTATATAATTCCAATTAACTGTAGCATAACCCTTCCTCGCTCAACTAATCAGCTGGCATAATTGCTACTGGTGTACCATATCCTTAAGCAAATAAATTGAGATGGGTACGCTGCCACTTGGCTTGCAAAAAGATCTCTTTATCTATTACCTAATGTACATGCTACAGTTGTTTAGAGAGTGATCCCAAATGAGACATGGGTTTCAGAGAAGTATGGGAGGTTAAAAACACAAATTAAGATTTGATTTTCTAACGTGCTGTTGATTTTCACAATTATACAGACTCCAGAGAATTAATCTGTTTACCCTTTATAAGAATTGAGATTTTTTGTACTTCTTATAGTAAATGTGCTAACAGTGGACTTTTCCATCTGCAGATTATACTGAATGACCAGCAGTGGCAGTGTTTCACAACTGAATGTCTCTGCATTGCCGAGACTGAAGGAAAGAAAAAAAGGCAGTCTTCCGGCATACAGCATCTTTTGACCAATTTAAACGGTAAGTAAATCTCACAATCATTCTTTTATTCAGTAAAAATACTTTCACAGCATCTGAATGTCCTCAGTACCTTCCAGTGGGGGCCTGTACATGTAAATAATTTCTGTTAAGATGGAAGTAATATGGATCACAATGTGTTGGTCAAGATAGTTAATAAAAGACTGACTGCTTCTAAGGCTACCAAAGCCTGATTTAGATCCCGGTGCTAGCAATGTTCCAGTCAAGGAAATTGCTGCCTTTGCGGCTGAAATGCACTATCTCAATTTACAACGATAGTGTTACATTCTCACGGAAGGAAGCTCATTTAACGTAATCCCCTGCACTCTGTATGTTGGACTCTGATACTTAAGATGGATTGTTGGTAAGGATAATCAGTTTTTGTATCTCCATCCCACTTTCAAAAAGGCCCCAGTGCTTTGAGTGGTTCAGAGTCCTTTACCATTCCCCCTCCTGCTTGCCTTGCAGTCATGAATACAGATAGTAACTTACTGCATAACTTCTGACATCTCATCCTCCTGTGTGGTCAGCTTCCACAAGGACAATTGGACCAAAGGCTCTCTGACATTATAAAGCTAAAGCAAGATGTTGTCTGGCATGAGGGCAAATCTGTTGCCTAGCAAGCTGACATCCTAAAGCTAAAGCAAGATGTTGTCTGAAGTGAGGCCCACTCTGTTGCCTAGCAAGCAGCAGGATACGTTTATCTTGGTAATGAAATGAGTAGCAGGGTAGACAGGATGCCCAAATGAGAATTAACCTTGTAAGATTAAAGAAATTAGGGCAGTTTTGTGAGACTTATAAATTTGTAGGAAGGTAAGTTTGAGCATTAGAGTCTCAACTTCACTATTGCTGAACTGGTAGGAATTGCCTAAAATTATAATGGTGAACATGCTATTCATAGCTTATATAATTCCAATTAACTGTAGCATAACCCTTCCTCGCTCAACTAATCAGCTGGCATAATTGCTACTGGTGTACCATATCCTTAAGCAAATAAATTGAGATGGGTACGCTGCCACTTGGCTTGCAAAAAGATCTCTTTATCTATTACCTAATGTACATGCTACAGTTGTTTAGAGAGTGATCCCAAATGAGACATGGGTTTCAGAGAAGTATGGGAGGTTAAAAACACAAATTAAGATTTGATTTTCTAACGTGCTGTTGATTTTCACAATTATACAGACTCCAGAGAATTAATCTGTTTACCCTTTATAAGAATTGAGATTTTTTGTACTTCTTATAGTAAATGTGCTAACAGTGGACTTTTCCATCTGCAGATTATACTGAATGACCAGCAGTGGCAGTGTTTCACAACTGAATGTCTCTGCATTGCCGAGACTGAAGGAAAGAAAAAAAGGCAGTCTTCCGGCATACAGCATCTTTTGACCAATTTAAACGGTAAGTAAATCTCACAATCATTCTTTTATTCAGTAAAAATACTTTCACAGCATCTGAATGTCCTCAGTACCTTCCAGTGGGGGCCTGTACATGTAAATAATTTCTGTTAAGATGGAAGTAATATGGATCACAATGTGTTGGTCAAGATAGTTAATAAAAGACTGACTGCTTCTAAGGCTACCAAAGCCTGATTTAGATCCCGGTGCTAGCAATGTTCCAGTCAAGGAAATTGCTGCCTTTGCGGCTGAAATGCACTATCTCAATTTACAACGATAGTGTTACATTCTCACGGAAGGAAGCTCATTTAACGTAATCCCCTGCACTCTGTATGTTGGACTCTGATACTTAAGATGGATTGTTGGTAAGGATAATCAGTTTTTGTATCTCCATCCCACTTTCAAAAAGGCCCCAGTGCTTTGAGTGGTTCAGAGTCCTTTACCATTCCCCCTCCTGCTTGCCTTGCAGTCATGAATACAGATAGTAACTTACTGCATAACTTCTGACATCTCATCCTCCTGTGTGGTCAGCTTCCACAAGGACAATTGGACCAAAGGCTCTCTGACATTATAAAGCTAAAGCAAGATGTTGTCTGGCATGAGGGCAAATCTGTTGCCTAGCAAGCTGACATCCTAAAGCTAAAGCAAGATGTTGTCTGAAGTGAGGCCCACTCTGTTGCCTAGCAAGCAGCAGGATACGTTTATCTTGGTAATGAAATGAGTAGCAGGGTAGACAGGTTGCCCAAATGAGAATTAACCTTGTAAGATTAAAGAAATTAGGGCAGTTTTGTGAGACTTATAAATTTGTAGGAAGGTAAGTTTGAGCATTAGAGTCTCAACTTCACTATTGCTGAACTGGTAGGAATTGCCTAAAATTATAATGGTGAACATGCTATTCATAGCTTATATAATTCCAATTAACTGTAGCATAACCCTTCCTCGCTCAACTAATCAGCTGGCTTAATTGCTACTGGTGTACCATATCCTTAAGCAAATAAATTGAGACGTTTAGGCTGCCAATTGGCTTGTAAAAAGATCTCTATCTATAACCTAATGTACATGCTACAGTTATTTAGAGAGTGATCCCAAATGAGGCATGGGATTCAGAGAAGTATGGGAGGTTAAAAACACAAATTAAGATTTGATTTTCTAACGTGCTGTTGATTTTCACAATTATACAGACTCCAGAGAATTAATCTGTTTACCCTGTATAAGAATTGAGATTTTTTGTACTTCTTATAGTAAATGTGCTAACAGTGGACTTTTCCATCTGCAGATTATACTGAATGACCAGCAGTGGCAGTGTTTCACAACTGAATGTCTCTGCATTGCCGAGACTGAAGGAAAGAAAAAAAGGCAGTCTTCCGGCATACAGCATCTTTTGACCAATTTAAACGGTAAGTAAATCTCACAATCATTCTTTTATTCAGTAAAAATACTTTCACAGCATCTGAATGTCCTCAGTACCTTCCAGTGGGGGCCTGTACATGTAAATAATTTCTGTTAAGATGGAAGTAATATGGATCACAATGTGTTGGTCAAGATAGTTAATAAAAGACTGACTGCTTCTAAGGCTACCAAAGCCTGATTTAGATCCCGGTGCTAGCAATGTTCCAGTCAAGGAAATTGCTGCCTTTGCGGCTGAAATGCACTATCTCAATTTACAACGATAGTGTTACATTCTCACGGAAGGAAGCTCATTTAACGTAATCCCCTGCACTCTGTATGTTGGACTCTGATACTTAAGATGGATTGTTGGTAAGGATAATCAGTTTTTGTATCTCCATCCCACTTTCAAAAAGGCCCCAGTGCTTTGAGTGGTTCAGAGTCCTTTACCATTCCCCCTCCTGCTTGCCTTGCAGTCATGAATACAGATAGTAACTTACTGCATAACTTCTGACATCTCATCCTCCTGTGTGGTCAGCTTCCACAAGGACAATTGGACCAAAGGCTCTCTGACATTATAAAGCTAAAGCAAGATGTTGTCTGCCATGAGGGCAAATCTGTTGCCTAGCAAGCTGACATCCTAAAGCTAAAGCAAGATGTTGTCTGAAGTGATGCCCACTCTGTTGCCTAGCAAGCAGCAGGATACGTTTATCTTGGTAATGAAATGAGTAGCAGGGTAGACAGGATGCCCAAATGAGAATTAACCTTGTAAGATTAAAGAAATTAGGGCAGTTTTGTGAGACTTATAAATTTGTAGGAAGGTAAGTTTGAGCATTAGAGTCTCAACTTCACTATTGCTGAACTGGTAGGAATTGCCTAAAATTATAATGGTGAACATGCTATTCATAGCTTATATAATTCCAATTAACTGTAGCATAACCCTTCCTCGCTCAACTAATCAGCTGGCTTAATTGCTACTGGTGTACCATATCCTTAAGCAAATAAATTGAGATGGGTACGCTGCCACTTGGCTTGCAAAAAGATCTCTTTATCTATAACCTAATGTACATGCTACAGTTGTTTAGAGAGTGATCCCAAATGAGGTATGGGATTCAGAGAAGTATGGGAGGTTAAAAACACAAATTAAGATTTGATTTTATAACGTGCTGTTGATTTTCACAATTATACAGACTCCAGAGAATTAATCTGTTCACCCTTTATAAAAATTAAGATTTTTTGTACTTCTTATAGTAAATGTGCTAACAGTGGACTTTTCCATCTGCAGATTATACTGAATGACCAGCAGTGGCAGTGTTTCACAACTGAATGTCTCTGCATTGCCGAGACTGAAGGAAAGAAAAAAAGGCAGTCTTCCGGCATACAGCATCTTTTGACCAATTTAAACGGTAAGTAAATCTCACAATCATTCTTTTATTCAGTAAAAATATTTTCACAGCATCTGAATGTCCTCAGTACCTTCCAGTGGGGGCCTGTACATGTAAATAATTTCTGTTAAGATGGAAGTAATATGGATCACAATGTGTTGGTCAAGATAGTTAATAAAAGACTGACTGCTTCTAAGGCTACCAAAGCCTGATTTAGATCCCGGTGCTAGCAATGTTCCAGTCAAGGAAATTGCTGCCTTTGCGGCTGAAATGCACTATCTCAATTTACAACGATAGTGTTGCATTCTCACGGAAGGAAGCTCATTTAACGTCATCCCCTGCACTCTGTATGTTGGACTCTGATACTTAAAATGGATTGTTGGTAAGGATAATCAGTTTTTGTATCTCCATCCCACTTTCAAAAAGGCCCCAGTGCTTTGAGTTGTTCAGAGTCCTTTACCATTCCCCCTCCTGCTTGCCGTGCAGTCATGAATACAGATAGTAACTTACTGCATAACTTCTGACATCTCATCCTCCTGTGTGGTCAGCTTCCACAAGGACAATTGGACCCAAGGCTCTCTGACATTATAAAGCTAAAGCAAGATGTTGTCTGGCATGAGGGCAAATCTGTTGCCTAGCAAGCTGACATCCTAAAGCTAAAGCAAGATGTTGTCTGAAGTGAGGCCCACTCTGTTGCCTAGCAAGCAGCAGGATACGTTTATCTTGGTAATGAAATGAGTAGCAGGGTAGACAGGATGCCCAAATGAGAACTAACCTTGTAAGAATAAAGAAATTAGGGCAGTTTTGTGAGACTTATAAATTTGTAGGAAGGTAAGTTTGAGCATTAGAGTCTCAACTTCACTATTGCTGAACTGGTAGGAATTGCCTAAAATTATAATGGTGAACATGCTATTCATAGCTTATATAATTCCAATTAACTGTAGCATAACCCTTCCTCGCTCAACTAATCAGCTGGCATAATTGCTACTGGTGTACCATATCCTTAAGCAAATAAATTGAGATGGGTACGCTGCCACTTGGCTTGCAAAAAGATCTCTTTATCTATTACCTAATGTACATGCTACAGTTGTTTAGAGAGTGATCCCAAATGAGACATGGGTTTCAGAGAAGTATGGGAGGTTAAAAACACAAATTAAGATTTGATTTTCTAACGTGCTGTTGATTTTCACAATTATACAGACTCCAGAGAATTAATCTGTTTACCCTTTATAAGAATTGAGATTTTTTGTACTTCTTATAGTAAATGTGCTAACAGTGGACTTTTCCATCTGCAGATTATACTGAATGACCAGCAGTGGCAGTGTTTCACAACTGAATGTCTCTGCATTGCCGAGACTGAAGGAAAGAAAAAAAGGCAGTCTTCCGGCATACAGCATCTTTTGACCAATTTAAACGGTAAGTAAATCTCACAATCATTCTTTTATTCAGTAAAAATACTTTCACAGCATCTGAATGTCCTCAGTACCTTCCAGTGGGGGCCTGTACATGTAAATAATTTCTGTTAAGATGGAAGTAATATGGATCACAATGTGTTGGTCAAGATAGTTAATAAAAGACTGACTGCTTCTAAGGCTACCAAAGCCTGATTTAGATCCCGGTGCTAGCAATGTTCCAGTCAAGGAAATTGCTGCCTTTGCGGCTGAAATGCACTATCTCAATTTACAACGATAGTGTTACATTCTCACGGAAGGAAGCTCATTTAACGTAATCCCCTGCACTCTGTATGTTGGACTCTGATACTTAAGATGGATTGTTGGTAAGGATAATCAGTTTTTGTATCTCCATCCCACTTTCAAAAAGGCCCCAGTGCTTTGAGTGGTTCAGAGTCCTTTACCATTCCCCCTCCTGCTTGCCTTGCAGTCATGAATACAGATAGTAACTTACTGCATAACTTCTGACATCTCATCCTCCTGTGTGGTCAGCTTCCACAAGGACAATTGGACCAAAGGCTCTCTGACATTATAAAGCTAAAGCAAGATGTTGTCTGGCATGAGGGCAAATCTGTTGCCTAGCAAGCTGACATCCTAAAGCTAAAGCAAGATGTTGTCTGAAGTGAGGCCCACTCTGTTGCCTAGCAAGCAGCAGGATACGTTTATCTTGGTAATGAAATGAGTAGCAGGGTAGACAGGATGCCCAAATGAGAATTAACCTTGTAAGATTAAAGAAATTAGGGCAGTTTTGTGAGACTTATAAATTTGTAGGAAGGTAAGTTTGAGCATTAGAGTCTCAACTTCACTATTGCTGAACTGGTAGGAATTGCCTAAAATTATAATGGTGAACATGCTATTCATAGCTTATATAATTCCAATTAACTGTAGCATAACCCTTCCTCGCTCAACTAATCAACTGGCATAATTGCTACTGGTGTACCATATCCTTAAGCAAATAAATTGAGATGGGTACGCTGCCACTTGGCTTGCAAAAAGATCTCTTTATCTATTACCTAATGTACATGCTACAGTTGTTTAGAGAGTGATCCCAAATGAGACATGGGTTTCAGAGAAGTATGGGAGGTTAAAAACACAAATTAAGATTTGATTTTCTAACGTGCTGTTGATTTTCACAATTATACAGACTCCAGAGAATTAATCTGTTTACCCTTTATAAGAATTGAGATTTTTTGTACTTCTTATAGTAAATGTGCTAACAGTGGACTTTTCCATCTGCAGATTATACTGAATGACCAGCAGTGGCAGTGTTTCACAACTGAATGTCTCTGCATTGCCGAGACTGAAGGAAAGAAAAAAAGGCAGTCTTCCGGCATACAGCATCTTTTGACCAATTTAAACGGTAAGTAAATCTCACAATCATTCTTTTATTCAGTAAAAATACTTTCACAGCATCTGAATGTCCTCAGTACCTTCCAGTGGGGGCCTGTACATGTAAATAATTTCTGTTAAGATGGAAGTAATATGGATCACAATGTGTTGGTCAAGATAGTTAATAAAAGACTGACTGCTTCTAAGGCTACCAAAGCCTGATTTAGATCCCGGTGCTAGCAATGTTCCAGTCAAGGAAATTGCTGCCTTTGCGGCTGAAATGCACTATCTCAATTTACAACGATAGTGTTACATTCTCACGGAAGGAAGCTCATTTAACGTAATCCCCTGCACTCTGTATGTTGGACTCTGATACTTAAGATGGATTGTTGGTAAGGATAATCAGTTTTTGTATCTCCATCCCACTTTCAAAAAGGCCCCAGTGCTTTGAGTGGTTCAGAGTCCTTTACCATTCCCCCTCCTGCTTGCCTTGCAGTCATGAATACAGATAGTAACTTACTGCATAACTTCTGACATCTCATCCTCCTGTGTGGTCAGCTTCCACAAGGACAATTGGACCAAAGGCTCTCTGACATTATAAAGCTAAAGCAAGATGTTGTCTGGCATGAGGGCAAATCTGTTGCCTAGCAAGCTGACATCCTAAAGCTAAAGCAAGATGTTGTCTGAAGTGAGGCCCACTCTGTTGCCTAGCAAGCAGCAGGATACGTTTATCTTGGTAATGAAATGAGTAGCAGGGTAGACAGGTTGCCCAAATGAGAATTAACCTTGTAAGATTAAAGAAATTAGGGCAGTTTTGTGAGACTTATAAATTTGTAGGAAGGTAAGTTTGAGCATTAGAGTCTCAACTTCACTATTGCTGAACTGGTAGGAATTGCCTAAAATTATAATGGTGAACATGCTATTCATAGCTTATATAATTCCAATTAACTGTAGCATAACCCTTCCTCGCTCAACTAATCAGCTGGCTTAATTGCTACTGGTGTACCATATCCTTAAGCAAATAAATTGAGACGTTTAGGCTGCCAATTGGCTTGTAAAAAGATCTCTATCTATAACCTAATGTACATGCTACAGTTATTTAGAGAGTGATCCCAAATGAGGCATGGGATTCAGAGAAGTATGGGAGGTTAAAAACACAAATTAAGATTTGATTTTCTAACGTGCTGTTGATTTTCACAATTATACAGACTCCAGAGAATTAATCTGTTTACCCTGTATAAGAATTGAGATTTTTTGTACTTCTTATAGTAAATGTGCTAACAGTGGACTTTTCCATCTGCAGATTATACTGAATGACCAGCAGTGGCAGTGTTTCACAACTGAATGTCTCTGCATTGCCGAGACTGAAGGAAAGAAAAAAAGGCAGTCTTCCGGCATACAGCATCTTTTGACCAATTTAAACGGTAAGTAAATCTCACAATCATTCTTTTATTCAGTAAAAATACTTTCACAGCATCTGAATGTCCTCAGTACCTTCCAGTGGGGGCCTGTACATGTAAATAATTTCTGTTAAGATGGAAGTAATATGGATCACAATGTGTTGGTCAAGATAGTTAATAAAAGACTGACTGCTTCTAAGGCTACCAAAGCCTGATTTAGATCCCGGTGCTAGCAATGTTCCAGTCAAGGAAATTGCTGCCTTTGCGGCTGAAATGCACTATCTCAATTTACAACGATAGTGTTACATTCTCACGGAAGGAAGCTCATTTAACGTAATCCCCTGCACTCTGTATGTTGGACTCTGATACTTAAGATGGATTGTTGGTAAGGATAATCAGTTTTTGTATCTCCATCCCACTTTCAAAAAGGCCCCAGTGCTTTGAGTGGTTCAGAGTCCTTTACCATTCCCCCTCCTGCTTGCCTTGCAGTCATGAATACAGATAGTAACTTACTGCATAACTTCTGACATCTCATCCTCCTGTGTGGTCAGCTTCCACAAGGACAATTGGACCAAAGGCTCTCTGACATTATAAAGCTAAAGCAAGATGTTGTCTGCCATGAGGGCAAATCTGTTGCCTAGCAAGCTGACATCCTAAAGCTAAAGCAAGATGTTGTCTGAAGTGATGCCCACTCTGTTGCCTAGCAAGCAGCAGGATACGTTTATCTTGGTAATGAAATGAGTAGCAGGGTAGACAGGATGCCCAAATGAGAATTAACCTTGTAAGATTAAAGAAATTAGGGCAGTTTTGTGAGACTTATAAATTTGTAGGAAGGTAAGTTTGAGCATTAGAGTCTCAACTTCACTATTGCTGAACTGGTAGGAATTGCCTAAAATTATAATGGTGAACATGCTATTCATAGCTTATATAATTCCAATTAACTGTAGCATAACCCTTCCTCGCTCAACTAATCAGCTGGCTTAATTGCTACTGGTGTACCATATCCTTAAGCAAATAAATTGAGATGGGTACGCTGCCACTTGGCTTGCAAAAAGATCTCTTTATCTATAACCTAATGTACATGCTACAGTTGTTTAGAGAGTGATCCCAAATGAGGTATGGGATTCAGAGAAGTATGGGAGGTTAAAAACACAAATTAAGATTTGATTTTATAACGTGCTGTTGATTTTCACAATTATACAGACTCCAGAGAATTAATCTGTTCACCCTTTATAAAAATTAAGATTTTTTGTACTTCTTATAGTAAATGTGCTAACAGTGGACTTTTCCATCTGCAGATTATACTGAATGACCAGCAGTGGCAGTGTTTCACAACTGAATGTCTCTGCATTGCCGAGACTGAAGGAAAGAAAAAAAGGCAGTCTTCCGGCATACAGCATCTTTTGACCAATTTAAACGGTAAGTAAATCTCACAATCATTCTTTTATTCAGTAAAAATATTTTCACAGCATCTGAATGTCCTCAGTACCTTCCAGTGGGGGCCTGTACATGTAAATAATTTCTGTTAAGATGGAAGTAATATGGATCACAATGTGTTGGTCAAGATAGTTAATAAAAGACTGACTGCTTCTAAGGCTACCAAAGCCTGATTTAGATCCCGGTGCTAGCAATGTTCCAGTCAAGGAAATTGCTGCCTTTGCGGCTGAAATGCACTATCTCAATTTACAACGATAGTGTTGCATTCTCACGGAAGGAAGCTCATTTAACGTCATCCCCTGCACTCTGTATGTTGGACTCTGATACTTAAAATGGATTGTTGGTAAGGATAATCAGTTTTTGTATCTCCATCCCACTTTCAAAAAGGCCCCAGTGCTTTGAGTTGTTCAGAGTCCTTTACCATTCCCCCTCCTGCTTGCCGTGCAGTCATGAATACAGATAGTAACTTACTGCATAACTTCTGACATCTCATCCTCCTGTGTGGTCAGCTTCCACAAGGACAATTGGACCCAAGGCTCTCTGACATTATAAAGCTAAAGCAAGATGTTGTCTGGCATGAGGGCAAATCTGTTGCCTAGCAAGCTGACATCCTAAAGCTAAAGCAAGATGTTGTCTGAAGTGAGGCCCACTCTGTTGCCTAGCAAGCAGCAGGATACGTTTATCTTGGTAATGAAATGAGTAGCAGGGTAGACAGGATGCCCAAATGAGAACTAACCTTGTAAGAATAAAGAAATTAGGGCAGTTTTGTGAGACTTATAAATTTGTAGGAAGGTAAGTTTGAGCATTAGAGTCTCAACTTCACTATTGCTGAACTGGTAGGAATTGCCTAAAATTATAATGGTGAACATGCTATTCATAGCTTATATAATTCCAATTAACTGTAGCATAACCCTTCCTCGCTCAACTAATCAGCTGGCATAATTGCTACTGGTGTACCATATCCTTAAGCAAATAAATTGAGATGGGTACGCTGCCACTTGGCTTGCAAAAAGATCTCTTTATCTATTACCTAATGTACATGCTACAGTTGTTTAGAGAGTGATCCCAAATGAGACATGGGTTTCAGAGAAGTATGGGAGGTTAAAAACACAAATTAAGATTTGATTTTCTAACGTGCTGTTGATTTTCACAATTATACAGACTCCAGAGAATTAATCTGTTTACCCTTTATAAGAATTGAGATTTTTTGTACTTCTTATAGTAAATGTGCTAACAGTGGACTTTTCCATCTGCAGATTATACTGAATGACCAGCAGTGGCAGTGTTTCACAACTGAATGTCTCTGCATTGCCGAGACTGAAGGAAAGAAAAAAAGGCAGTCTTCCGGCATACAGCATCTTTTGACCAATTTAAACGGTAAGTAAATCTCACAATCATTCTTTTATTCAGTAAAAATACTTTCACAGCATCTGAATGTCCTCAGTACCTTCCAGTGGGGGCCTGTACATGTAAATAATTTCTGTTAAGATGGAAGTAATATGGATCACAATGTGTTGGTCAAGATAGTTAATAAAAGACTGACTGCTTCTAAGGCTACCAAAGCCTGATTTAGATCCCGGTGCTAGCAATGTTCCAGTCAAGGAAATTGCTGCCTTTGCGGCTGAAATGCACTATCTCAATTTACAACGATAGTGTTACATTCTCACGGA
The DNA here is from genome assembly GCF_964263255.1 of Lissotriton vulgaris. Classification (NCBI taxonomy): domain Eukaryota; kingdom Metazoa; phylum Chordata; class Amphibia; order Caudata; family Salamandridae; genus Lissotriton; species Lissotriton vulgaris. The sequence continues at coordinate 1,083,639,997 of NC_141694.1, read as the reverse complement.
AGGAAGCTCATTTAACGTAATCCCCTGCACTCTGTATGTTGGACTCTGATACTTAAGATGGATTGTTGGTAAGGATAATCAGTTTTTGTATCTCCATCCCACTTTCAAAAAGGCCCCAGTGCTTTGAGTGGTTCAGAGTCCTTTACCATTCCCCCTCCTGCTTGCCTTGCAGTCATGAATACAGATAGTAACTTACTGCATAACTTCTGACATCTCATCCTCCTGTGTGGTCAGCTTCCACAAGGACAATTGGACCAAAGGCTCTCTGACATTATAAAGCTAAAGCAAGATGTTGTCTGGCATGAGGGCAAATCTGTTGCCTAGCAAGCTGACATCCTAAAGCTAAAGCAAGATGTTGTCTGAAGTGAGGCCCACTCTGTTGCCTAGCAAGCAGCAGGATACGTTTATCTTGGTAATGAAATGAGTAGCAGGGTAGACAGGATGCCCAAATGAGAATTAACCTTGTAAGATTAAAGAAATTAGGGCAGTTTTGTGAGACTTATAAATTTGTAGGAAGGTAAGTTTGAGCATTAGAGTCTCAACTTCACTATTGCTGAACTGGTAGGAATTGCCTAAAATTATAATGGTGAACATGCTATTCATAGCTTATATAATTCCAATTAACTGTAGCATAACCCTTCCTCGCTCAACTAATCAGCTGGCATAATTGCTACTGGTGTACCATATCCTTAAGCAAATAAATTGAGATGGGTACGCTGCCACTTGGCTTGCAAAAAGATCTCTTTATCTATTACCTAATGTACATGCTACAGTTGTTTAGAGAGTGATCCCAAATGAGACATGGGTTTCAGAGAAGTATGGGAGGTTAAAAACACAAATTAAGATTTGATTTTCTAACGTGCTGTTGATTTTCACAATTATACAGACTCCAGAGAATTAATCTGTTTACCCTTTATAAGAATTGAGATTTTTTGTACTTCTTATAGTAAATGTGCTAACAGTGGACTTTTCCATCTGCAGATTATACTGAATGACCAGCAGTGGCAGTGTTTCACAACTGAATGTCTCTGCATTGCCGAGACTGAAGGAAAGAAAAAAAGGCAGTCTTCCGGCATACAGCATCTTTTGACCAATTTAAACGGTAAGTAAATCTCACAATCATTCTTTTATTCAGTAAAAATACTTTCACAGCATCTGAATGTCCTCAGTACCTTCCAGTGGGGGCCTGTACATGTAAATAATTTCTGTTAAGATGGAAGTAATATGGATCACAATGTGTTGGTCAAGATAGTTAATAAAAGACTGACTGCTTCTAAGGCTACCAAAGCCTGATTTAGATCCCGGTGCTAGCAATGTTCCAGTCAAGGAAATTGCTGCCTTTGCGGCTGAAATGCACTATCTCAATTTACAACGATAGTGTTACATTCTCACGGAAGGAAGCTCATTTAACGTAATCCCCTGCACTCTGTATGTTGGACTCTGATACTTAAGATGGATTGTTGGTAAGGATAATCAGTTTTTGTATCTCCATCCCACTTTCAAAAAGGCCCCAGTGCTTTGAGTGGTTCAGAGTCCTTTACCATTCCCCCTCCTGCTTGCCTTGCAGTCATGAATACAGATAGTAACTTACTGCATAACTTCTGACATCTCATCCTCCTGTGTGGTCAGCTTCCACAAGGACAATTGGACCAAAGGCTCTCTGACATTATAAAGCTAAAGCAAGATGTTGTCTGGCATGAGGGCAAATCTGTTGCCTAGCAAGCTGACATCCTAAAGCTAAAGCAAGATGTTGTCTGAAGTGAGGCCCACTCTGTTGCCTAGCAAGCAGCAGGATACGTTTATCTTGGTAATGAAATGAGTAGCAGGGTAGACAGGATGCCCAAATGAGAATTAACCTTGTAAGATTAAAGAAATTAGGGCAGTTTTGTGAGACTTATAAATTTGTAGGAAGGTAAGTTTGAGCATTAGAGTCTCAACTTCACTATTGCTGAACTGGTAGGAATTGCCTAAAATTATAATGGTGAACATGCTATTCATAGCTTATATAATTCCAATTAACTGTAGCATAACCCTTCCTCGCTCAACTAATCAGCTGGCTTAATTGCTACTGGTGTACCATATCCTTAAGCAAATAAATTGAGACGTTTAGGCTGCCAATTGGCTTGTAAAAAGATCTCTATCTATAACCTAATGTACATGCTACAGTTATTTAGAGAGTGATCCCAAATGAGGCATGGGATTCAGAGAAGTATGGGAGGTTAAAAACACAAATTAAGATTTGATTTTCTAACGTGCTGTTGATTTTCACAATTATACAGACTCCAGAGAATTAATCTGTTTACCCTGTATAAGAATTGAGATTTTTTGTACTTCTTATAGTAAATGTGCTAACAGTGGACTTTTCCATCTGCAGATTATACTGAATGACCAGCAGTGGCAGTGTTTCACAACTGAATGTCTCTGCATTGCCGAGACTGAAGGAAAGAAAAAAAGGCAGTCTTCCGGCATACAGCATCTTTTGACCAATTTAAACGGTAAGTAAATCTCACAATCATTCTTTTATTCAGTAAAAATACTTTCACAGCATCTGAATGTCCTCAGTACCTTCCAGTGGGGGCCTGTACATGTAAATAATTTCTGTTAAGATGGAAGTAATATGGATCACAATGTGTTGGTCAAGATAGTTAATAAAAGACTGACTGCTTCTAAGGCTACCAAAGCCTGATTTAGATCCCGGTGCTAGCAATGTTCCAGTCAAGGAAATTGCTGCCTTTGCGGCTGAAATGCACTATCTCAATTTACAACGATAGTGTTACATTCTCACGGAAGGAAGCTCATTTAACGTAATCCCCTGCACTCTGTATGTTGGACTCTGATACTTAAGATGGATTGTTGATAAGGATAATCAGTTTTTGTATCTCCATCCCACTTTCAAAAAGGCCCCAGTGCTTTGAGTGGTTCAGAGTCCTTTACCATTCCCCCTCCTGCTTGCCGTGCAGTCATGAATACAGATAGTAACTTACTGCATAACTTCTGACATCTCATCCTCCTGTGTGGTCAGCTTCCACAAGGACAATTGGACCCAAGGCTCTCTGACATTATAAAGCTAAAGCAAGATGTTGTCTGGCATGAGGGCAAATCTGTTGCCTAGCAAGCTGACATCCTAAAGCTAAAGCAAGATGTTGTCTGAAGTGAGGCCCACTCTGTTGCCTAGCAAGCAGCAGGATACGTTTATCTTGGTAATGAAATGAGTAGCAGGGTAGACAGGATGCCCAAATGAGAACTAACCTTGTAAGAATAAAGAAATTAGGGCAGTTTTGTGAGACTTATAAATTTGTAGGAAGGTAAGTTTGAGCATTAGAGTCTCAACTTCACTATTGCTGAACTGGTAGGAATTGCCTAAAATTATAATGGTGAACATGCTATTCATAGCTTATATAATTCCAATTAACTGTAGCATAACCCTTCCTCGCTCAACTAATCAGCTGGCTTAATTGCTACTGGTGTACCATATCCTTAAGCAAATAAATTGAGATGGGTACGCTGCCACTTGGCTTGCAAAAAGATCTCTTTATCTATTACCTAATGTACATGCTACAGTTGTTTAGAGAGTGATCCCAAATGAGGCATGGGTTTCAGAGAAGTATGGGAGGTTAAAAACACAAATTAAGATTTGATTTTCTAACGTGCTGTTGATTTTCACAATTATACAGACTCCAGAGAATTAATCTGTTTACCCTGTATAAGAATTGAGATTTTTTGTACTTCTTATAGTAAATGTGCTAACAGTGGACTTTTCCATCTGCAGATTATACTGAATGACCAGCAGTGGCAGTGTTTCACAACTGAATGTCTCTGCATTGCCGAGACTGAAGGAAAGAAAAAAAGGCAGTCTTCCGGCATACAGCATCTTTTGACCAATTTAAACGGTAAGTAAATCTCACAATCATTCTTTTATTCAGTAAAAATACTTTCACAGCATCTGAATGTCCTCAGTACCTTCCAGTGGGGGCCTGTACATGTAAATAATTTCTGTTAAGATGGAAGTAATATGGATCACAATGTGTTGGTCAAGATAGTTAATAAAAGACTGACTGCTTCTAAGGCTACCAAAGCCTGATTTAGATCCCGGTGCTAGCAATGTTCCAGTCAAGGAAATTGCTGCCTTTGCGGCTGAAATGCACTATCTCAATTTACAACGATAGTGTTGCATTCTCACGGAAGGAAGCTCATTTAACGTCATCCCCTGCACTCTGTATGTTGGACTCTGATACTTAAGATGGATTGTTGGTAAGGATAATCAGTTTTTGTATCTCCATCCCACTTTCAAAAAGGCCCCAGTGCTTTGAGTGGTTCAGAGTCCTTTACCATTCCCCCTCCTGCTTGCCTTGCAGTCATGAATACAGATAGTAACTTACTGCATAACTTCTGACATCTCATCCTCCTGTGTGGTCAGCTTCCACAAGGACAATTGGACCAAAGGCTCTCTGACATTATAAAGCTAAAGCAAGATGTTGTCTGGCATGAGGGCAAATCTGTTGCCTAGCAAGCTGACATCCTAAAGCTAAAGCAAGATGTTGTCTGAAGTGAGGCCCACTCTGTTGCCTAGCAAGCAGCAGGATACGTTTATCTTGGTAATGAAATGAGTAGCAGGGTAGACAGGATGCCCAAATGAGAACTAACCTTGTAAGAATAAAGAAATTAGGGCAGTTTTGTGAGACTTATAAATTTGTAGGAATGTAAGTTTGAGCATTAGAGTCTCAACTTCACTATTGCTGAACTGGTAGGAATTGCCTAAAATTATAATGGTGAACATGCTATTCATAGCTTATATAATTCCAATTAACTGTAGCATAACCCTTCCTCGCTCAACTAATCAGCTGGCTTAATTGCTACTGGTGTACCATATCCTTAAGCAAATAAATTGAGATGGGTACGCTGCCACTTGGCTTGCAAAAAGATCTCTTTATCTATTACCTAATGTACATGCTACAGTTGTTTAGAGAGTGATCCCAAATGAGGCATGGGTTTCAGAGAAGTATGGGAGGTTAAAAACACAAATTAAGATTTGATTTTCTAACGTGCTGTTGATTTTCACAATTATACAGACTCCAGAGAATTAATCTGTTTACCCTGTATAAGAATTGAGATTTTTTGTACTTCTTATAGTAAATGTGCTAACAGTGGACTTTTCCATCTGCAGATTATACTGAATGACCAGCAGTGGCAGTGTTTCACAACTGAATGTCTCTGCATTGCCGAGACTGAAGGAAAGAAAAAAAGGCAGTCTTCCGGCATACAGCATCTTTTGACCAATTTAAACGGTAAGTAAATCTCACAATCATTCTTTTATTCAGTAAAAATACTTTCACAGCATCTGAATGTCCTCAGTACCTTCCAGTGGGGGCCTGTACATGTAAATAATTTCTGTTAAGATGGAAGTAATATGGATCACAATGTGTTGGTCAAGATAGTTAATAAAAGACTGACTGCTTCTAAGGCTACCAAAGCCTGATTTAGATCCCGGTGCTAGCAATGTTCCAGTCAAGGAAATTGCTGCCTTTGCGGCTGAAATGCACTATCTCAATTTACAACGATAGTGTTACATTCTCACGGAAGGAAGCTCATTTAACGTAATCCCCTGCACTCTGTATGTTGGACTCTGATACTTAAGATGGATTGTTGGTAAGGATAATCAGTTTTTGTATCTCCATCCCACTTTCAAAAAGGCCCCAGTGCTTTGAGTGGTTCAGAGTCCTTTACCATTCCCCCTCCTGCTTGCCTTGAAGTCATGAATACAGATAGTAACTTACTGCATAACTTCTGACATCTCATCCTCCTGTGTGGTCAGCTTCCACAAGGACAATTGGACCAAAGGCTCTCTGACATTATAAAGCTAAAGCAAGATGTTGTCTGCCATGAGGGCAAATCTGTTGCCTAGCAAGCTGACATCCTAAAGCTAAAGCAAGATGTTGTCTGAAGTGAGGCCCACTCTGTTGCCTAGCAAGCAGCAGGATACGTTTATCTTGGTAATGAAATGAGTAGCAGGGTAGACAGGATGCCCAAATGAGAATTAACCTTGTAAGATTAAAGAAATTAGGGCAGTTTTGTGAGACTTATAAATGTGTAGGAAGGTAAGTTTGAGCATTAGAGTCTCAACTTCACTATTGCTGAACTGGTAGGAATTGCCTAAAATTATAATGGTGAACATGCTATTCATAGCTTATATAATTCCAATTAACTGTAGCATAACCCTTCCTCGCTCAACTAATCAGCTGGCTTAATTGCTACTGGTGTACCATATCCTTAAGCAAATAAATTGAGATGGGTACGCTGCCACTTGGCTTGCAAAAAGATCTCTTTATCTATAACCTAATGTACATGCTACAGTTGTTTAGAGAGTGATCCCAAATGAGGTATGGGATTCAGAGAAGTATGGGAGGTTAAAAACACAAATTAAGATTTGATTTTCTAACGTGCTGTTGATTTTCACAATTATACAGACTCCAGAGAATTAATCTGTTCACCCTTTATAAAAATTAAGATTTTTTGTACTTCTTATAGTAAATGTGCTAACAGTGGACTTTTCCATCTGCAGATTATACTGAATGACCAGCAGTGGCAGTGTTTCACAACTGAATGTCTCTGCATTGCCGAGACTGAAGGAAAGAAAAAAAGGCAGTCTTCCGGCATACAGCATCTTTTGACCAATTTAAACGGTAAGTAAATCTCACAATCATTCTTTTATTCAGTAAAAATACTTTCACAGCATCTGAATGTCCTCAGTACCTTCCAGTGGGGGCCTGTACATGTAAATAATTTCTGTTAAGATGGAAGTAATATGGATCACAATGTGTTGGTCAAGATAGTTAATAAAAGACTGACTGCTTCTAAGGCTACCAAAGCCTGATTTAGATCCCGGTGCTAGCAATGTTCCAGTCAAGGAAATTGCTGCCTTTGCGGCTGAAATGCACTATCTCAATTTACAACGATAGTGTTACATTCTCACGGAAGGAAGCTCATTTAACGTAATCCCCTGCACTCTGTATGTTGGACTCTGATACTTAAGATGGATTGTTGGTAAGGATAATCAGTTTTTGTATCTCCATCCCACTTTCAAAAAGGCCCCAGTGCTTTGAGTGGTTCAGAGTCCTTTACCATTCCCCCTCCTGCTTGCCTTGCAGTCATGAATACAGATAGTAACTTACTGCATAACTTCTGACATCTCATCCTCCTGTGTGGTCAGCTTCCACAAGGACAATTGGACCAAAGGCTCTCTGACATTATAAAGCTAAAGCAAGATGTTGTCTGCCATGAGGGCAAATCTGTTGCCTAGCAAGCTGACATCCTAAAGCTAAAGCAAGATGTTGTCTGAAGTGAGGCCCACTCTGTTGCCTAGCAAGCAGCAGGATACGTTTATCTTGGTAATGAAATGAGTAGCAGGGTAGACAGGATGCCCAAATGAGAATTAACCTTGTAAGATTAAAGAAATTAGGGCAGTTTTGTGAGACTTATAAATTTGTAGGAAGGTAAGTTTGAGCATTAGAGTCTCAACTTCACTATTGCTGAACTGGTAGGAATTGCCTAAAATTATAATGGTGAACATGCTATTCATAGCTTATATAATTCCAATTAACTGTAGCATAACCCTTCCTCGCTCAACTAATCAGCTGGCTTAATTGCTACTGGTGTACCATATCCCTAAGCAAATAAATTGAGATGGGTACGCTGCCACTTGGCTTGCAAAAAGATCTCTTTATCTATAACCTAATGTACATGCTACAGTTGTTTAGAGAGTGATCCCAAATGAGGTATGGGATTCAGAGAAGTATGGGAGGTTAATAACACAAATTAAGATTTGATTTTATAACGTGCTGTTGATTTTCACAATTATACAGACTCCAGAGAATTAATCTGTTCACCCTTTATAAAAATTAAGATTTTTTTTACTTCTTATAGTAAATGTGCTAACAGTGGACTTTTCCATCTGCAGATTATACTGAATGACCAGCAGTGGCAGTGTTTCACAACTGAATGTCTCTGCATTGCCGAGACTGAAGGAAAGAAAAAAAGGCAGTCTTCCGGCATACAGCATCTTTTGACCAATTTAAACGGTAAGTAAATCTCACAATCATTCTTTTATTCAGTAAAAATACTTTCACAGCATCTGAATGTCCTCAGTACCTTCCAGTGGGGGCCTGTACATGTAAATAATTTCTGTTAAGATGGAAGTAATATGGATCACAATGTGTTGGTCAAGATAGTTAATAAAAGACTGACTGCTTCTAAGGCTACCAAAGCCTGATTTAGATCCCGGTGCTAGCAATGTTCCAGTCAAGGAAATTGCTGCCTTTGCGGCTGAAATGCACTATCTCAATTTACAACGATAGTGTTACATTCTCACGGAAGGAAGCTCATTTAACGTAATCCCCTGCACTCTGTATGTTGGACTCTGATACTTAAGATGGATTGTTGGTAAGGATAATCAGTTTTTGTATCTCCATCCCACTTTCAAAAAGGCCCCAGTGCTTTGAGTGGTTCAGAGTCCTTTACCATTCCCCCTCCTGCTTGCCTTGCAGTCATGAATACAGATAGTAACTTACTGCATAACTTCTGACATCTCATCCTCCTGTGTGGTCAGCTTCCACAAGGACAATTGGACCAAAGGCTCTCTGACATTATAAAGCTAAAGCAAGATGTTGTCTGCCATGAGGGCAAATCTGTTGCCTAGCAAGCTGACATCCTAAAGCTAAAGCAAGATGTTGTCTGAAGTGAGGCCCACTCTGTTGCCTAGCAAGCAGCAGGATACGTTTATCTTGGTAATGAAATGAGTAGCAGGGTAGACAGGATGCCCAAATGAGAACTAACCTTGTAAGAATAAAGAAATTAGGGCAGTTTTGTGAGACTTATAAATTTGTAGGAAGGTAAGTTTGAGCATTAGAGTCTCAACTTCACTATTGCTGAACTGGTAGGAATTGCCTAAAATTATAATGGTGAACATGCTATTCATAGCTTATATAATTCCAATTAACTGTAGCATAACCCTTCCTCGCTCAACTAATCAGCTGGCTTAATTGCTACTGGTGTACCATATCCTTAAGCAAATAAATTGAGATGGGTACGCTGCCACTTGGCTTGCAAAAAGATCTCTTTATCTATTACCTAATGTACATGCTACAGTTGTTTAGAGAGTGATCCCAAATGAGGCATGGGTTTCAGAGAAGTATGGGAGGTTAAAAACACAAATTAAGATTTGATTTTCTAACGTGCTGTTGATTTTCACAATTATACAGACTCCAGAGAATTAATCTGTTTACCCTGTATAAGAATTGAGATTTTTTGTACTTCTTATAGTAAATGTGCTAACAGTGGACTTTTCCATCTGCAGATTATACTGAATGACCAGCAGTGGCAGTGTTTCACAACTGAATGTCTCTGCATTGCCGAGACTGAAGGAAAGAAAAAAAGGCAGTCTTCCGGCATACAGCATCTTTTGACCAATTTAAACGGTAAGTAAATCTCACAATCATTCTTTTATTCAGTAAAAATACTTTCACAGCATCTGAATGTCCTCAGTACCTTCCAGTGGGGGCCTGTACATGTAAATAATTTCTGTTAAGATGGAAGTAATATGGATCACAATGTGTTGGTCAAGATAGTTAATAAAAGACTGACTGCTTCTAAGGCTACCAAAGCCTGATTTAGATCCCGGTGCTAGCAATGTTCCAGTCAAGGAAATTGCTGCCTTTGCGGCTGAAATGCACTATCTCAATTTACAACGATAGTGTTGCATTCTCACGGAAGGAAGCTCATTTAACGTCATCCCCTGCACTCTGTATGTTGGACTCTGATACTTAAAATGGATTGTTGGTAAGGATAATCAGTTTTTGTATCTCCATCCCACTTTCAAAAAGGCCCCAGTGCTTTGAGTTGTTCAGAGTCCTTTACCATTCCCCCTCCTGCTTGCCGTGCAGTCATGAATACAGATAGTAACTTACTGCATAACTTCTGACATCTCATCCTCCTGTGTGGTCAGCTTCCACAAGGACAATTGGACCCAAGGCTCTCTGACATTATAAAGCTAAAGCAAGATGTTGTCTGGCATGAGGGCAAATCTGTTGCCTAGCAAGCTGACATCCTAAAGCTAAAGCAAGATGTTGTCTGAAGTGAGGCCCACTCTGTTGCCTAGCAAGCAGCAGGATACGTTTATCTTGGTAATGAAATGAGTAGCAGGGTAGACAGGATGCCCAAATGAGAATTAACCTTGTAAGATTAAAGAAATTAGGGCAGTTTTGTGAGACTTATAAATTTGTAGGAAGGTAAGTTTGAGCATTAGAGTCTCAACTTCACTATTGCTGAACTGGTAGGAATTGCCTAAAATTATAATGGTGAACATGCTATTCATAGCTTATATAATTCCAATTAACTGTAGCATAACCCTTCCTCGCTCAACTAATCAGCTGGCTTAATTGCTACTGGTGTACCATATCCTTAAGCAAATAAATTGAGATGGGTACGCTGCCACTTGGCTTGCAAAAAGATCTCTTTATCTATAACCTAATGTACATGCTACAGTTGTTTAGAGAGTGATCCCAAATGAGGTATGGGATTCAGAGAAGTATGGGAGGTTAAAAACACAAATTAAGATTTGATTTTATAACGTGCTGTTGACTTTCACAATTATACAGACTCCAGAGAATTAATCTGTTCACCCTTTATAAAAATTAAGATTTTTTGTACTTCTTATAGTAAATGTGCTAACAGTGGACTTTTCCATCTGCAGATTATACTGAATGACCAGCAGTGGCAGTGTTTCACAACTGAATGTCTCTGCATTGCCGAGACTGAAGGAAAGAAAAAAAGGCAGTCTTCCGGCATACAGCATCTTTTGACCAATTTAAACGGTAAGTAAATCTCACAATCATTCTTTTATTCAGTAAAAATATTTTCACAGCATCTGAATGTCCTCAGTACCTTCCAGTGGGGGCCTGTACATGTAAATAATTTCTGTTAAGATGGAAGTAATATGGATCACAATGTTTTGGTCAAGATAGTTAATAAAAGACTGACTGCTTCTAAGGCTACCAAAGCCTGATTTAGATCCCGGTGCTAGCAATGTTCCAGTCAAGGAAATTGCTGCCTTTGCGGCTGAAATGCACTATCTCAATTTACAACGATAGTGTTGCATTCTCACGGAAGGAAGCTCATTTAACGTCATCCCCTGCACTCTGTATGTTGGACTCTGATACTTAAAATGGATTGTTGGTAAGGATAATCAGTTTTTGTATCTCCATCCCACTTTCAAAAAGGCCCCAGTGCTTTGAGTTGTTCAGAGTCCTTTACCATTCCCCCTCCTGCTTGCCGTGCAGTCATGAATACAGATAGTAACTTACTGCATAACTTCTGACATCTCATCCTCCTGTGTGGTCAGCTTCCACAAGGACAATTGGACCCAAGGCTCTCTGACATTATAAAGCTAAAGCAAGATGTTGTCTGGCATGAGAGCAAATCTGTTGCCTAGCAAGCTGACATCCTAAAGCTAAAGCAAGATGTTGTCTGAAGTGAGGCCCACTCTGTTGCCTAGCAAGCAGCAGGATACGTTTATCTTGGTAATGAAATGAGTAGCAGGGTAGACAGGATGCCCAAATGAGAACTAACCTTGTAAGAATAAAGACATTAGGGCAGTTTTGTGAGACTTATAAATTTGTAGGAAGGTAAGTTTGAGCATTAGAGTCTCAACTTCACTATTGCTGAACTGGTAGGAATTGCCTAAAATTATAATGGTGAACATGCTATTCATAGCTTATATAATTCCAATTAACTGTAGCATAACCCTTCCTCGCTCAACTAATCAGCTGGCTTAATTGCTACTGGTGTACCATATCCTTAAGCAAATAAATTGAGATGGGTACGCTGCCACTTGGCTTGCAAAAAGATCTCTTTATCTATTACCTAATGTACATGCTACAGTTGTTTAGAGAGTGATCCCAAATGAGGCATGGGTTTCAGAGAAGTATGGGAGGTTAAAAACACAAATTAAGATTTGATTTTCTAACGTGCTGTTGATTTTCACAATTATACAGACTCCAGAGAATTAATCTGTTTACCCTGTATAAGAATTGAGATTTTTTGTACTTCTTATAGTAAATGTGCTAACAGTGGACTTTTCCATCTGCAGATTATACTGAATGAACAGCAGTGGCAGTGTTTCACAACTGAATGTCTCTGCATTGCCGAGACTGAAGGAAAGAAAAAAAGGCAGTCTTCCGGCATACAGCATCTTTTGACCAATTTAAACGGTAAGTAAATCTCACAATCATTCTTTTATTCAGTAAAAATACTTTCACAGCATCTGAATGTCCTCAGTACCTTCCAGTGGGGGCCTGTACATGTAAATAATTTCTGTTAAGATGGAAGTAATATGGATCACAATGTGTTGGTCAAGATAGTTAATAAAAGACTGACTGCTTCTAAGGCTACCAAAGCCTGATTTAGATCCCGGTGCTAGCAATGTTCCAGTCAAGGAAATTGCTGCCTTTGCGGCTGAAATGCACTATCTCAATTTACAACGATAGTGTTACATTCTCACGGAAGGAAGCTCATTTAACGTAATCCCCTGCACTCTGTATGTTGGACTCTGATACTTAAGATGGATTGTTGGTAAGGATAATCAGTTTTTGTATCTCCATCCCACTTTCAAAAAGGCCCCAGTGCTTTGAGTGGTTCAGAGTCCTTTACCATTCCCCCTCCTGCTTGCCTTGCAGTCATGAATACAGATAGTAACTTACTGCATAACTTCTGACATCTCATCCTCCTGTGTGGTCAGCTTCCACAAGGACAATTGGACCAAAGGCTCTCTGACATTATAAAGCTAAAGCAAGATGTTGTCTGCCATGAGGGCAAATCTGTTGCCTAGCAAGCTGACATCCTAAAGCTAAAGCAAGATGTTGTCTGAAGTGAGGCCCACTCTGTTGCCTAGCAAGCAGCAGGATACGTTTATCTTGGTAATGAAATGAGTAGCAGGGTAGACAGGATGCCCAAATGAGAACTAACCTTGTAAGAATAAAGAAATTAGGGCAGTTTTGTGAGACTTATAAATTTGTAGGAAGGTAAGTTTGAGCATTAGAGTCTCAACTTCACTATTGCTGAACTGGTAGGAATTGCCTAAAATTATAATGGTGAACATGCTATTCATAGCTTATATAATTCCAATTAACTGTAGCATAACCCTTCCTCGCTCAACTAATCAGCTGGCTTAATTGCTACTGGTGTACCATATCCTTAAGCAAATAAATTGAGATGGGTACGCTGCCACTTGGCTTGCAAAAAGATCTCTTTATCTATTACCTAATGTACATGCTACAGTTGTTTAGAGAGTGATCCCAAATGAGGCATGGGTTTCAGAGAAGTATGGGAGGTTAAAAACACAAATTAAGATTTGATTTTCTAACGTGCTGTTGATTTTCACAATTATACAGACTCCAGAGAATTAATCTGTTTACCCTGTATAAGAATTGAGATTTTTTGTACTTCTTATAGTAAATGTGCTAACAGTGGACTTTTCCATCTGCAGATTATACTGAATGACCAGCAGTGGCAGTGTTTCACAACTGAATGTCTCTGCATTGCCGAGACTGAAGGAAAGAAAAAAAGGCAGTCTTCCGGCATACAGCATCTTTTGACCAATTTAAACGGTAAGTAAATCTCACAATCATTCTTTTATTCAGTAAAAATACTTTCACAGCATCTGAATGTCCTCAGTACCTTCCAGTGGGGGCCTGTACATGTAAATAATTTCTGTTAAGATGGAAGTAATATGGATCACAATGTGTTGGTCAAGATAGTTAATAAAAGACTGACTGCTTCTAAGGCTACCAAAGCCTGATTTAGATCCCGGTGCTAGCAATGTTCCAGTCAAGGAAATTGCTGCCTTTGCGGCTGAAATGCACTATCTCAATTTACAACGATAGTGTTGCATTCTCACGGAAGGAAGCTCATTTAACGTCATCCCCTGCACTCTGTATGTTGGACTCTGATACTTAAAATGGATTGTTGGTAAGGATAATCAGTTTTTGTATCTCCATCCCACTTTCAAAAAGGCCCCAGTGCTTTGAGTTGTTCAGAGTCCTTTACCATTCCCCCTCCTGCTTGCCGTGCAGTCATGAATACAGATAGTAACTTACTGCATAACTTCTGACATCTCATCCTCCTGTGTGGTCAGCTTCCACAAGGACAATTGGACCCAAGGCTCTCTGACATTATAAAGCTAAAGCAAGATGTTGTCTGGCATGAGGGCAAATCTGTTGCCTAGCAAGCTGACATCCTAAAGCTAAAGCAAGATGTTGTCTGAAGTGAGGCCCACTCTGTTGCCTAGCAAGCAGCAGGATACGTTTATCTTGGTAATGAAATGAGTAGCAGGGTAGACAGGATGCCCAAATGAGAACTAACCTTGTAAGAATAAAGAAATTAGGGCAGTTTTGTGAGACTTATAAATTTGTAGGAAGGTAAGTTTGAGCATTAGAGTCTCAACTTCACTATTGCTGAACTGGTAGGAATTGCCTAAAATTATAATGGTGAACATGCTATTCATAGCTTATATAATTCCAATTAACTGTAGCATAACCCTTCCTCGCTCAACTAATCAGCTGGCTTAATTGCTACTGGTGTACCATATCCTTAAGCAAATAAATTGAGATGGGTACGCTGCCACTTGGCTTGCAAAAAGATCTCTTTATCTATTACCTAATGTACATGCTACAGTTGTTTAGAGAGTGATCCCAAATGAGGCATGGGTTTCAGAGAAGTATGGGAGGTTAAAAACACAAATTAAGATTTGATTTTCTAACGTGCTGTTGATTTTCACAATTATACAGACTCCAGAGAATTAATCTGTTTACCCTGTATAAGAATTGAGATTTTTTGTACTTCTTATAGTAAATGTGCTAACAGTGGACTTTTCCATCTGCAGATTATACTGAATGACCAGCAGTGGCAGTGTTTCACAACTGAATGTCTCTGCATTGCCGAGACTGAAGGAAAGAAAAAAAGGCAGTCTTCCGGCATACAGCATCTTTTGACCAATTTAAACGGTAAGTAAATCTCACAATCATTCTTTTATTCAGTAAAAATACTTTCACAGCATCTGAATGTCCTCAGTACCTTCCAGTGGGGGCCTGTACATGTAAATAATTTCTGTTAAGATGGAAGTAATATGGATCACAATGTGTTGGTCAAGATAGTTAATAAAAGACTGACTGCTTCTAAGGCTACCAAAGCCTGATTTAGATCCCGGTGCTAGCAATGTTCCAGTCAAGGAAATTGCTGCCTTTGCGGCTGAAATGCACTATCTCAATTTACAACGATAGTGTTACATTCTCACGGAAGGAAGCTCATTTAACGTAATCCCCTGCACTCTGTATGTTGGACTCTGATACTTAAGATGGATTGTTGGTAAGGATAATCAGTTTTTGTATCTCCATCCCACTTTCAAAAAGGCCCCAGTGCTTTGAGTGGTTCAAAGTCCTTTACCATTCCCCCTCCTGCTTGCCTTGCAGTCATGAATACAGATAGTAACTTACTGCATAACTTCTGACATCTCATCCTCCTGTGTGGTCAGCTTCCACAAGGACAATTGGACCAAAGGCTCTCTGACATTATAAAGCTAAAGCAAGATGTTGTCTGCCATGAGGGCAAATCTGTTGCCTAGCAAGCTGACATCCTAAAGCTAAAGCAAGATGTTGTCTGAAGTGAGGCCCACTCTGTTGCCTAGCAAGCAGCAGGATACGTTTATCTTGGTAATGAAATGAGTAGCAGGGTAGACAGGATGCCCAAATGAGAATTAACCTTGTAAGATTAAAGAAATTAGGGCAGTTTTGTGAGACTTATAAATTTGTAGGAAGGTAAGTTTGAGCATTAGAGTCTCAACTTCACTATTGCTGAACTGGTAGGAATTGCCTAAAATTATAATGGTGAACATGCTATTCATAGCTTATATAATTCCATTTAACTGTAGCATAACCCTTCCTCGCTCAACTAATCAGCTGGCTTAATTGCTACTGGTGTACCATATCCTTAAGCAAATAAATTGAGATGGGTACGCTGCCACTTGGCTTGCAAAAAGATCTCTTTATCTATAACCTAATGTACATGCTACAGTTGTTTAGAGAGTGATCCCAAATGAGGTATGGGATTCAGAGAAGTATGGGAGGTTAAAAACACAAATTAAGATTTGATTTTATAACGTGCTGTTGACTTTCACAATTATACAGACTCCAGAGAATTAATCTGTTCACCCTTTATAAAAATTAAGATTTTTTGTACTTCTTATAGTAAATGTGCTAACAGTGGACTTTTCCATCTGCAGATTATACTGAATGACCAGCAGTGGCAGTGTTTCACAACTGAATGTCTCTGCATTGCCGAGACTGAAGGAAAGAAAAAAAGGCAGTCTTCCGGCATACAGCATCTTTTGACCAATTTAAACGGTAAGTAAATCTCACAATCATTCTTTTATTCAGTAAAAATATTTTCACAGCATCTGAATGTCCTCAGTACCTTCCAGTGGGGGCCTGTACATGTAAATAATTTCTGTTAAGATGGAAGTAATATGGATCACAATGTTTTGGTCAAGATAGTTAATAAAAGACTGACTGCTTCTAAGGCTACCAAAGCCTGATTTAGATCCCGGTGCTAGCAATGTTCCAGTCAAGGAAATTGCTGCCTTTGCGGCTGAAATGCACTATCTCAATTTACAACGATAGTGTTGCATTCTCACGGAAGGAAGCTCATTTAACGTCATCCCCTGCACTCTGTATGTTGGACTCTGATACTTAAAATGGATTGTTGGTAAGGATAATCAGTTTTTGTATCTCCATCCCACTTTCAAAAAGGCCCCAGTGCTTTGAGTTGTTCAGAGTCCTTTACCATTCCCCCTCCTGCTTGCCGTGCAGTCATGAATACAGATAGTAACTTACTGCATAACTTCTGACATCTCATCCTCCTGTGTGGTCAGCTTCCACAAGGACAATTGGACCCAAGGCTCTCTGACATTATAAAGCTAAAGCAAGATGTTGTCTGGCATGAGGGCAAATCTGTTGCCTAGCAAGCTGACATCCTAAAGCTAAAGCAAGATGTTGTCTGAAGTGAGGCCCACTCTGTTGCCTAGCAAGCAGCAGGATACGTTTATCTTGGTAATGAAACGAGTAGCAGGGTAGACAGGATGCCCAAATGAGAACTAACCTTGTAAGAATAAAGAAATTAGGGCAGTTTTGTGAGACTTATAAATTTGTAGGAAGGTAAGTTTGAGCATTAGAGTCTCAACTTCACTATTGCTGAACTGGTAGGAATTGCCTAAAATTATAATGGTGAACATGCTATTCATAGCTTATATAATTCCAATTAACTGTAGCATAACCCTTCCTCGCTCAACTAATCAGCTGGCTTAATTGCTACTGGTGTACCATATCCTTAAGCAAATAAATTGAGATGGGTACGCTGCCACTTGGCTTGCAAAAAGATCTCTTTATCTATTACCTAATGTACATGCTACAGTTGTTTAGAGAGTGATCCCAAATGAGGCATGGGTTTCAGAGAAGTATGGGAGGTTAAAAACACAAATTAAGATTTGATTTTCTAACGTGCTGTTGATTTTCACAATTATACAGACTCCAGAGAATTAATCTGTTTACCCTGTATAAGAATTGAGATTTTTTGTACTTCTTATAGTAAATGTGCTAACAGTGGACTTTTCCATCTGCAGATTATACTGAATGACCAGCAGTGGCAGTGTTTCACAACTGAATGTCTCTGCATTGCCGAGACTGAAGGAAAGAAAAAAAGGCAGTCTTCCGGCATACAGCATCTTTTGACCAATTTAAACGGTAAGTAAATCTCACAATCATTCTTTTATTCAGTAAAAATACTTTCACAGCATCTGAATGTCCTCAGTACCTTCCAGTGGGGGCCTGTACATGTAAATAATTTCTGTTAAGATGGAAGTAATATGGATCACAATGTGTTGGTCAAGATAGTTAATAAAAGACTGACTGCTTCTAAGGCTACCAAAGCCTGATTTAGATCCCGGTGCTAGCAATGTTCCAGTCAAGGAAATTGCTGCCTTTGCGGCTGAAATGCACTATCTCAATTTACAACGATAGTGTTACATTCTCACGGAAGGAAGCTCATTTAACGTAATCCCCTGCACTCTGTATGTTGGACTCTGATACTTAAGATGGATTGTTGGTAAGGATAATCAGTTTTTGTATCTCCATCCCACTTTCAAAAAGGCCCCAGTGCTTTGAGTGGTTCAAAGTCCTTTACCATTCCCCCTCCTGCTTGCCTTGCAGTCATGAATACAGATAGTAACTTACTGCATAACTTCTGACATCTCATCCTCCTGTGTGGTCAGCTTCCACAAGGACAATTGGACCAAAGGCTCTCTGACATTATAAAGCTAAAGCAAGATGTTGTCTGCCATGAGGGCAAATCTGTTGCCTAGCAAGCTGACATCCTAAAGCTAAAGCAAGATGTTGTCTGAAGTGAGGCCCACTCTGTTGCCTAGCAAGCAGCAGGATACGTTTATCTTGGTAATGAAATGAGTAGCAGGGTAGACAGGATGCCCAAATGAGAATTAACCTTGTAAGATTAAAGAAATTAGGGCAGTTTTGTGAGACTTATAAATTTGTAGGAAGGTAAGTTTGAGCATTAGAGTCTCAACTTCACTATTGCTGAACTGGTAGGAATTGCCTAAAATTATAATGGTGAACATGCTATTCATAGCTTATATAATTCCAATTAACTGTAGCATAACCCTTCCTCGCTCAACTAATCAGCTGGCTTAATTGCTACTGGTGTACCATATCCTTAAGCAAATAAATTGAGATGGGTACGCTGCCACTTGGCTTGCAAAAAGATCTCTTTATCTATAACCTAATGTACATGCTACAGTTGTTTAGAGAGTGATCCCAAATGAGGTATGGGATTCAGAGAAGTATGGGAGGTTAAAAACACAAATTAAGATTTGATTTTATAACGTGCTGTTGACTTTCACAATTATACAGACTCCAGAGAATTAATCTGTTCACCCTTTATAAAAATTAAGATTTTTTGTACTTCTTATAGTAAATGTGCTAACAGTGGACTTTTCCATCTGCAGATTATACTGAATGACCAGCAGTGGCAGTGTTTCACAACTGAATGTCTCTGCATTGCCGAGACTGAAGGAAAGAAAAAAAGGCAGTCTTCCGGCATACAGCATCTTTTGACCAATTTAAACGGTAAGTAAATCTCACAATCATTCTTTTATTCAGTAAAAATATTTTCACAGCATCTGAATGTCCTCAGTACCTTCCAGTGGGGGCCTGTACATGTAAATAATTTCTGTTAAGATGGAAGTAATATGGATCACAATGTTTTGGTCAAGATAGTTAATAAAAGACTGACTGCTTCTAAGGCTACCAAAGCCTGATTTAGATCCCGGTGCTAGCAATGTTCCAGTCAAGGAAATTGCTGCCTTTGCGGCTGAAATGCACTATCTCAATTTACAACGATAGTGTTGCATTCTCACGGAAGGAAGCTCATTTAACGTCATCCCCTGCACTCTGTATGTTGGACTCTGATACTTAAAATGGATTGTTGGTAAGGATAATCAGTTTTTGTATCTCCATCCCACTTTCAAAAAGGCCCCAGTGCTTTGAGTTGTTCAGAGTCCTTTACCATTCCCCCTCCTGCTTGCCGTGCAGTCATGAATACAGATAGTAACTTACTGCATAACTTCTGACATCTCATCCTCCTGTGTGGTCAGCTTCCACAAGGACAATTGGACCCAAGGCTCTCTGACATTATAAAGCTAAAGCAAGATGTTGTCTGGCATGAGGGCAAATCTGTTGCCTAGCAAGCTGACATCCTAAAGCTAAAGCAAGATGTTGTCTGAAGTGAGGTCCACTCTGTTGCCTAGCAAGCAGCAGGATACGTTTATCTTGGTAATGAAATGAGTAGCAGGGTAGACAGGATGCCCAAATGAGAACTAACCTTGTAAGAATAAAGAAATTAGGGCAGTTTTGTGAGACTTATAAATTTGTAGGAAGGTAAGTTTGAGCATTAGAGTCTCAACTTCACTATTGCTGAACTGGTAGGAATTGCCTAAAATTATAATGGTGAACATGCTATTCATAGCTTATATAATTCCAATTAACTGTAGCATAACCCTTCCTCGCTCAACTAATCAGCTGGCTTAATTGCTACTGGTGTACCATATCCTTAAGCAAATAAATTGAGATGGGTACGCTGCCACTTGGCTTGCAAAAAGATCTCTTTATCTATTACCTAATGTACATGCTACAGTTGTTTAGAGAGTGATCCCAAATGAGGCATGGGATTCAGAGAAGTATGGGAGGTTAAAAACACAAATTAAGATTTGATTTTCTAACGTGCTGTTGATTTTCACAATTATACAGACTCCAGAGAATTAATCTGTTCACCCTTTATAAAAATTAAGATTTTTTGTACTTCTTATAGTAAATGTGCTAACAGTGGACTTTTCCATCTGCAGATTATACTGAATGACCAGCAGTGGCAGTGTTTCACAACTGAATGTCTCTGCATTGCCGAGACTGAAGGAAAGAAAAAAAGGCAGTCTTCCGGCATACAGCATCTTTTGACCAATTTAAACGGTAAGTAAATCTCACAATCATTCTTTTATTCAGTAAAAATACTTTCACAGCATCTGAATGTCCTCAGTACCTTCCAGTGGGGGCCTGTACATGTAAATAATTTCTGTTAAGATGGAAGTAATATGGATCACAATGTGTTGGTCAAGATAGTTAATAAAAGACTGACTGCTTCTAAGGCTACCAAAGCCTGATTTAGATCCCGGTGCTAGCAATGTTCCAGTCAAGGAAATTGCTGCCTTTGCGGCTGAAATGCACTATCTCAATTTACAACGATAGTGTTACATTCTCACGGAAGGAAGCTCATTTAACGTAATCCCCTGCACTCTGTATGTTGGACTCTGATACTTAAGATGGATTGTTGATAAGGATAATCAGTTTTTGTATCTCCATCCCACTTTCAAAAAGGCCCCAGTGCTTTGAGTGGTTCAGAGTCCTTTACCATTCCCCCTTCTGCTTGCCTTGCAGTCGTGAATACAGATAGTAACTTACTGCATAACTTCTGACATCTCATCCTCCTGTGTGGTCAGCTTCCACAAGGACAATTGGACCAAAGGCTCTCTGACATTATAAAGCTAAAGCAAGATGTTGTCTGCCATGAGGGCAAATCTGTTGCCTAGCAAGCTGACATCCTAAAGCTTAAGCAAGATGTTGTCTGAAGTGAGGCCCACTCTGTTGCCTAGCAAGCAGCAGGATACGTTTATCTTGGTAATGAAATGAGTAGCAGGGTAGACAGGATGCCCAAATGAGAATTAACCTTGTAAGATTAAAGAAATTAGGGCAGTTTTGTGAGACTTATAAATTTGTAGGAAGGTAAGTTTGAGCATTAGAGTCTCAACTTCACTATTGCTGAACTGGTAGGAATTGCCTAAAATTATAATGGTGAACATGCTATTCATAGCTTATATAATTCCAATTAACTGTAGCATAACCCTTCCTCGCTCAACTAATCAGCTGGCTTAATTGCTACTGGTGTACCATATCCCTAAGCAAATAAATTGAGATGGGTACGCTGCCACTTGGCTTGCAAAAAGATCTCTTTATCTATAACCTAATGTACATGCTACAGTTGTTTAGAGAGTGATCCCAAATGAGGTATGGGATTCAGAGAAGTATGGGAGGTTAATAACACAAATTAAAATTTGATTTTATAACGTGCTGTTGATTTTCACAATTATACAGACTCCAGAGAATTAATCTGTTCACCCTTTATAAAAATTAAGATTTTTTTTACTTCTTATAGTAAATGTGCTAACAGTGGACTTTTCCATCTGCAGATTATACTGAATGACCAGCAGTGGCAGTGTTTCACAACTGAATGTCTCTGCATTGCCGAGACTGAAGGAAAGAAAAAAAGGCAGTCTTCCGGCATACAGCATCTTTTGACCAATTTAAACGGTAAGTAAATCTCACAATCATTCTTTTATTCAGTAAAAATACTTTCACAGTATCTGAATGTCCTCAGTACCTTCCAGTGGGGGCCTGTACATGTAAATAATTTCTGTTAAGATGGAAGTAATATGGATCACAATGTGTTGGTCAAGATAGTTAATAAAAGACTGACTGCTTCTAAGGCTACCAAAGCCTGATTTAGATCCCGGTGCTAGCAATGTTCCAGTCAAGGAAATTGCTGCCTTTGCGGCTGAAATGCACTATCTCAATTTACAACGATAGTGTTGCATTCTCACGGAAGGAAGCTCATTTAACGTCATCCCCTGCACTCTGTATGTTGGACTCTGATACTTAAGATGGATTGTTGGTAAGGATAATCAGTTTTTGTATCTCCATCCCACTTTCAAAAAGGCCCCAGTGCTTTGAGTTGTTCAGAGTCCTTTACCATTCCCCCTCCTGCTTGCCGTGCAGTCATGAATACAGATAGTAACTTACTGCATAACTTCTGACATCTCATCCTCCTGTGTGGTCAGCTTCCACAAGGACAATTGGACCCAAGGCTCTCTGACATTATAAAGCTAAAGCAAGATGTTGTCTGGCATGAGGGCAAATCTGTTGCCTAGCAAGCTGACATCCTAAAGCTAAAGCAAGATGTTGTCTGAAGTGAGGCCCACTCTGTTGCCTAGCAAGCAGCAGGATACGTTTATCTTGGTAATGAAATGAGTAGCAGGGTAGACAGGATGCCCAAATGAGAACTAACCTTGTAAGAATAAAGAAATTAGGGCAGTTTTGTGAGACTTATAAATTTGTAGGAAGGTAAGTTTGAGCATTAGAGTCTCAACTTCACTATTGCTGAACTGGTAGGAATTGCCTAAAATTATAATGGTGAACATGCTATTCATAGCTTATATAATTCCAATTAACTGTAGCATAACCCTTTCTCGCTCAACTAATCAGCTGGCTTAATTGCTACTAGTGTACCATATCCTTAAGCAAATAAATTGAGATGGGTACGCTGCCACTTGGCTTGCAAAAAGATCTCTTTATCTATTACCTAATGTACATGCTACAGTTGTTTAGAGAGTGATCCCAAATGAGGCATGGGTTTCAGAGAAGTATGGGAGGTTAAAAACACAAATTAAGATTTGATTTTCTAACGTGCTGTTGATTTTCACAATTATACAGACTCCAGAGAATTAATCTGTTCACCCTTTATAAAAATTAAGATTTTTTGTACTTCTTATAGTAAATGTGCTAACAGTGGACTTTTCCATCTGCAGATTATACTGAATGACCAGCAGTGGCAGTGTTTCACAACTGAATGTCTCTGCATTGCCGAGACTGAAGGAAAGAAAAAAAGGCAGTCTTCCGGCATACAGCATCTTTTGACCAATTTAAACGGTAAGTAAATCTCACAATCATTCTTTTATTCAGTAAAAATACTTTCACAGCATCTGAATGTCCTCAGTACCTTCCAGTGGGGGCCTGTACATGTAAATAATTTCTGTTAAGATGGAAGTAATATGGATCACAATGTGTTGGTCAAGATAGTTAATAAAAGACTGACTGCTTCTAAGGCTACCAAAGCCTGATTTAGATCCCGGTGCTAGCAATGTTCCAGTCAAGGAAATTGCTGCCTTTGCGGCTGAAATGCACTATCTCAATTTACAACGATAGTGTTACATTCTCACGGAAGGAAGCTCATTTAACGTAATCCCCTGCACTCTGTATGTTGGACTCTGATACTTAAGATGGATTGTTGGTAAGGATAATCAGTTTTTGTATCTCCATCCCACTTTCAAAAAGGCCCCAGTGCTTTGAGTGGTTCAGAGTCCTTTACCATTCCCCCTCCTGCTTGCCTTGAAGTCATGAATACAGATAGTAACTTACTGCATAACTTCTGACATCTCATCCTCCTGTGTGGTCAGCTTCCACAAGGACAATTGGACCAAAGGCTCTCTGACATTATAAAGCTAAAGCAAGATGTTGTCTGCCATGAGGGCAAATCTGTTGCCTAGCAAGCTGACATCCTAAAGCTAAAGCAAGATGTTGTCTGAAGTGAGGCCCACTCTGTTGCCTAGCAAGCAGCAGGATACGTTTATCTTGGTAATGAAATGAGTAGCAGGGTAGACAGGATGCCCAAATGAGAATTAACCTTGTAAGATTAAAGAAATTAGGGCAGTTTTGTGAGACTTATAAATTTGTAGGAAGGTAAGTTTGAGCATTAGAGTCTCAACTTCACTATTGCTGAACTGGTAGGAATTGCCTAAAATTATAATGGTGAACATGCTATTCATAGCTTATATAATTCCAATTAACTGTAGCATAACCCTTCCTCGCTCAACTAATCAGCTGGCTTAATTGCTACTGGTGTACCATATCCTTAAGCAAATAAATTGAGACGTTTAGGCTGCCAATTGGCTTGTAAAAAGATCTCTATCTATAACCTAATGTACATGCTACAGTTATTTAGAGAGTGATCCCAAATGAGGCATGGGATTCAGAGAAGTATGGGAGGTTAAAAACACAAATTAAGATTTGATTTTCTAACGTGCTGTTGATTTTCACAATTATACAGACTCCAGAGAATTAATCTGTTCACCCTTTATAAAAATTAAGATTTTTTGTACTTCTTATAGTAAATGTGCTAACAGTGGACTTTTCCATCTGCAGATTATACTGAATGACCAGCAGTGGCAGTGTTTCACAACTGAATGTCTCTGCATTGCCGAGACTGAAGGAAAGAAAAAAAGGCAGTCTTCCGGCATACAGCATCTTTTGACCAATTTAAACGGTAAGTAAATCTCACAATCATTCTTTTATTCAGTAAAAATACTTTCACAGCATCTGAATGTCCTCAGTACCTTCCAGTGGGGGCCTGTACATGTAAATAATTTCTGTTAAGATGGAAGTAATATGGATCACAATGTGTTGGTCAAGATAGTTAATAAAAGACTGACTGCTTCTAAGGCTACCAAAGCCTGATTTAGATCCCGGTGCTAGCAATGTTCCAGTCAAGGAAATTGCTGCCTTTGCGGCTGAAATGCACTATCTCAATTTACAACGATAGTGTTACATTCTCACGGAAGGAAGCTCATTTAACGTAATCCCCTGCACTCTGTATGTTGGACTCTGATACTTAAGATGGATTGTTGGTAAGGATAATCAGTTTTTGTATCTCCATCCCACTTTCAAAAAGGCCCCAGTGCTTTGAGTGGTTCAGAGTCCTTTACCATTCCCCCTTCTGCTTGCCTTGCAGTCGTGAATACAGATAGTAACTTACTGCATAACTTCTGACATCTCATCCTCCTGTGTGGTCAGCTTCCACAAGGACAATTGGACCCAAGGCTCTCTGACATTATAAAGCTAAAGCAAGATGTTGTCTGGCATGAGGGCAAATCTGTTGCCTAGCAAGCTGACATCCTAAAGCTAAAGCAAGATGTTGTCTGAAGTGAGGCCCACTCTGTTGCCTAGCAAGCAGCAGGATACGTTTATCTTGGTAATGAAATGAGTAGCAGGGTAGACAGGATGCCCAAATGAGAACTAACCTTGTAAGAATAAAGAAATTAGGGCAGTTTTGTGAGACTTATAAATTTGTAGGAAGGTAAGTTTGAGCATTAGAGTCTCAACTTCACTATTGCTGAACTGGTAGGAATTGCCTAAAATTATAATGGTGAACATGCTATTCATAGCTTATATAATTCCAATTAACTGTAGCATAACCCTTCCTCGCTCAACTAATCAGCTGGCTTAATTGCTACTAGTGTACCATATCCTTAAGCAAATAAATTGAGATGGGTACGCTGCCACTTGGCTTGCAAAAAGATCTCTTTATCTATTACCTAATGTACATGCTACAGTTGTTTAGAGAGTGATCCCAAATGAGGCATGGGTTTCAGAGAAGTATGGGAGGTTAAAAACACAAATTAAGATTTGATTTTCTAACGTGCTGTTGATTTTCACAATTATACAGACTCCAGAGAATTAATCTGTTCACCCTTTATAAAAATTAAGATTTTTTGTACTTCTTATAGTAAATGTGCTAACAGTGGACTTTTCCATCTGCAGATTATACTGAATGACCAGCAGTGGCAGTGTTTCACAACTGAATGTCTCTGCATTGCCGAGACTGAAGGAAAGAAAAAAAGGCAGTCTTCCGGCATACAGCATCTTTTGACCAATTTAAACGGTAAGTAAATCTCACAATCATTCTTTTATTCAGTAAAAATACTTTCACAGCATCTGAATGTCCTCAGTACCTTCCAGTGGGGGCCTGTACATGTAAATAATTTCTGTTAAGATGGAAGTAATATGGATCACAATGTGTTGGTCAAGATAGTTAATAAAAGACTGACTGCTTCTAAGGCTACCAAAGCCTGATTTAGATCCCGGTGCTAGCAATGTTCCAGTCAAGGAAATTGCTGCCTTTGCGGCTGAAATGCACTATCTCAATTTACAACGATAGTGTTACATTCTCACGGAAGGAAGCTCATTTAACGTAATCCCCTGCACTCTGTATGTTGGACTCTGATACTTAAGATGGATTGTTGGTAAGGATAATCAGTTTTTGTATCTCCATCCCACTTTCAAAAAGGCCCCAGTGCTTTGAGTGGTTCAGAGTCCTTTACCATTCCCCCTTCTGCTTGCCTTGCAGTCGTGAATACAGATAGTAACTTACTGCATAACTTCTGACATCTCATCCTCCTGTGTGGTCAGCTTCCACAAGGACAATTGGACCCAAGGCTCTCTGACATTATAAAGCTAAAGCAAGATGTTGTCTGGCATGAGGGCAAATCTGTTGCCTAGCAAGCTGACATCCTAAAGCTAAAGCAAGATGTTGTCTGAAGTGAGGCCCACTCTGTTGCCTAGCAAGCAGCAGGATACGTTTATCTTGGTAATGAAATGAGTAGCAGGGTAGACAGGATGCCCAAATGAGAACTAACCTTGTAAGAATAAAGAAATTAGGGCAGTTTTGTGAGACTTATAAATTTGTAGGAAGGTAAGTTTGAGCATTAGAGTCTCAACTTCACTATTGCTGAACTGGTAGGAATTGCCTAAAATTATAATGGTGAACATGCTATTCATAGCTTATATAATTCCAATTAACTGTAGCATAACCCTTCCTCGCTCAACTAATCAGCTGGCTTAATTGCTACTAGTGTACCATATCCTTAAGCAAATAAATTGAGATGGGTACGCTGCCACTTGGCTTGCAAAAAGATCTCTTTATCTATTACCTAATGTACATGCTACAGTTGTTTAGAGAGTGATCCCAAATGAGGCATGGGTTTCAGAGAAGTATGGGAGGTTAAAAACACAAATTAAGATTTGATTTTCTAACGTGCTGTTGATTTTCACAATTATACAGACTCCAGAGAATTAATCTGTTCACCCTTTATAAAAATTAAGATTTTTTGTACTTCTTATAGTAAATGTGCTAACAGTGGACTTTTCCATCTGCAGATTATACTGAATGACCAGCAGTGGCAGTGTTTCACAACTGAATGTCTCTGCATTGCCGAGACTGAAGGAAAGAAAAAAAGGCAGTCTTCCGGCATACAGCATCTTTTGACCAATTTAAACGGTAAGTAAATCTCACAATCATTCTTTTATTCAGTAAAAATACTTTCACAGCATCTGAATGTCCTCAGTACCTTCCAGTGGGGGCCTGTACATGTAAATAATTTCTGTTAAGATGGAAGTAATATGGATCACAATGTGTTGGTCAAGATAGTTAATAAAAGACTGACTGCTTCTAAGGCTACCAAAGCCTGATTTAGATCCCGGTGCTAGCAATGTTCCAGTCAAGGAAATTGCTGCCTTTGCGGCTGAAATGCACTATCTCAATTTACAACGATAGTGTTACATTCTCACGGAAGGAAGCTCATTTAACGTAATCCCCTGCACTCTGTATGTTGGACTCTGATACTTAAGATGGATTGTTGGTAAGGATAATCAGTTTTTGTATCTCCATCCCACTTTCAAAAAGGCCCCAGTGCTTTGAGTGGTTCAGAGTCCTTTACCATTCCCCCTCCTGCTTGCCTTGAAGTCATGAATACAGATAGTAACTTACTGCATAACTTCTGACATCTCATCCTCCTGTGTGGTCAGCTTCCACAAGGACAATTGGACCAAAGGCTCTCTGACATTATAAAGCTAAAGCAAGATGTTGTCTGCCATGAGGGCAAATCTGTTGCCTAGCAAGCTGACATCCTAAAGCTAAAGCAAGATGTTGTCTGAAGTGAGGCCCACTCTGTTGCCTAGCAAGCAGCAGGATACGTTTATCTTGGTAATGAAATGAGTAGCAGGGTAGACAGGATGCCCAAATGAGAATTAACCTTGTAAGATTAAAGAAATTAGGGCAGTTTTGTGAGACTTATAAATTTGTAGGAAGGTAAGTTTGAGCATTAGAGTCTCAACTTCACTATTGCTGAACTGGTAGGAATTGCCTAAAATTATAATGGTGAACATGCTATTCATAGCTTATATAATTCCAATTAACTGTAGCATAACCCTTCCTCGCTCAACTAATCAGCTGGCTTAATTGCTACTGGTGTACCATATCCTTAAGCAAATAAATTGAGACGTTTAGGCTGCCAATTGGCTTGTAAAAAGATCTCTATCTATAACCTAATGTACATGCTACAGTTATTTAGAGAGTGATCCCAAATGAGGCATGGGATTCAGAGAAGTATGGGAGGTTAAAAACACAAATTAAGATTTGATTTTCTAACGTGCTGTTGATTTTCACAATTATACAGACTCCAGAGAATTAATTTGTTCACCCTTTATAAAAATTAAGATTTTTTGTACTTCTTATAGTAAATGTGCTAACAGTGGACTTTTCCATCTGCAGATTATACTGAATGACCAGCAGTGGCAGTGTTTCACAACTGAATGTCTCTGCATTGCCGAGACTGAAGGAAAGAAAAAAAGGCAGTCTTCCGGCATACAGCATCTTTTGACCAATTTAAACGGTAAGTAAATCTCACAATCATTCTTTTATTCAGTAAAAATACTTTCACAGCATCTGAATGTCCTCAGTACCTTCCAGTGGGGGCCTGTACATGTAAATAATTTCTGTTAAGATGGAAGTAATATGGATCACAATGTGTTGGTCAAGATAGTTAATAAAAGACTGACTGCTTCTAAGGCTACCAAAGCCTGATTTAGATCCCGGTGCTAGCAATGTTCCAGTCAAGGAAATTGCTGCCTTTGCGGCTGAAATGCACTATCTCAATTTACAACGATAGTGTTACATTCTCACGGAAGGAAGCTCATTTAACGTAATCCCCTGCACTCTGTATGTTGGACTCTGATACTTAAGATGGATTGTTGGTAAGGATAATCAGTTTTTGTATCTCCATCCCACTTTCAAAAAGGCCCCAGTGCTTTGAGTGGTTCAGAGTCCTTTACCATTCCCCCTCCTGCTTGCCTTGCAGTCATGAATACAGATAGTAACTTACTGCATAACTTCTGACATCTCATCCTCCTGTGTGGTCAGCTTCCACAAGGACAATTGGACCAAAGGCTCTCTGACATTATAAAGCTAAAGCAAGATGTTGTCTGCCATGAGGGCAAATCTGTTGCCTAGCAAGCTGACATCCTAAAGCTAAAGCAAGATGTTGTCTGAAGTGAGGCCCACTCTGTTGCCTAGCAAGCAGCAGGATACGTTTATCTTGGTAATGAAATGAGTAGCAGGGTAGACAGGATGCCCAAATGAGAATTAACCTTGTAAGATTAAAGAAATTAGGGCAGTTTTGTGAGACTTATAAATTTGTAGGAAGGTAAGTTTGAGCATTAGAGTCTCAACTTCACTATTGCTGAACTGGTAGGAATTGCCTAAAATTATAATGGTGAACATGCTATTCATAGCTTATATAATTCCAATTAACTGTAGCATAACCCTTCCTCGCTCAACTAATCAGCTGGCTTAATTGCTACTGGTGTACCATATCCTTAAGCAAATAAATTGAGATGGGTACGCTGCCACTTGGCTTGCAAAAAGATCTCTTTATCTATAACCTAATGTACATGCTACAGTTGTTTAGAGAGTGATCCCAAATGAGGTATGGGATTCAGAGAAGTATGGGAGGTTAAAAACACAAATTAAGATTTGATTTTCTAACGTGCTGTTGATTTTCACAATTATACAGACTCCAGAGAATTAATCTGTTCACCCTTTATAAAAATTAAGATTTTTTGTACTTCTTATAGTAAATGTGCTAACAGTGGACTTTTCCATCTGCAGATTATACTGAATGACCAGCAGTGGCAGTGTTTCACAACTGAATGTCTCTGCATTGCCGAGACTGAAGGAAAGAAAAAAAGGCAGTCTTCCGGCATACAGCATCTTTTGACCAATTTAAACGGTAAGTAAATCTCACAATCATTCTTTTATTCAGTAAAAATACTTTCACAGCATCTGAATGTCCTCAGTACCTTCCAGTGGGGGCCTGTACATGTAAATAATTTCTGTTAAGATGGAAGTAATATGGATCACAATGTGTTGGTCAAGATAGTTAATAAAAGACTGACTGCTTCTAAGGCTACCAAAGCCTGATTTAGATCCCGGTGCTAGCAATGTTCCAGTCAAGGAAATTGCTGCCTTTGCGGCTGAAATGCACTATCTCAATTTACAACGATAGTGTTACATTCTCACGGAAGGAAGCTCATTTAACGTAATCCCCTGCACTCTGTATGTTGGACTCTGATACTTAAGATGGATTGTTGGTAAGGATAATCAGTTTTTGTATCTCCATCCCACTTTCAAAAAGGCCCCAGTGCTTTGAGTGGTTCAGAGTCCTTTACCATTCCCCCTCCTGCTTGCCTTGAAGTCATGAATACAGATAGTAACTTACTGCATAACTTCTGACATCTCATCCTCCTGTGTGGTCAGCTTCCACAAGGACAATTGGACCCAAGGCTCTCTGACATTATAAAGCTAAAGCAAGATGTTGTCTGGCATGAGGGCAAATCTGTTGCCTAGCAAGCTGACATCCTAAAGCTAAAGCAAGATGTTGTCTGAAGTGAGGCCCACTCTGTTGCCTAGCAAGCAGCAGGATACGTTTATCTTGGTAATGAAATGAGTAGCAGGGTAGACAGGATGCCCAAATGAGAACTAACCTTGTAAGAATAAAGAAATTAGGGCAGTTTTGTGAGACTTATAAATTTGTAGGAAGGTAAGTTTGAGCATTAGAGTCTCAACTTCACTATTGCTGAACTGGTAGGAATTGCCTAAAATTATAATGGTGAACATGCTATTCATAGCTTATATAATTCCAATTAACTGTAGCATAACCCTTCCTCGCTCAACTAATCAGCTGGCTTAATTGCTACTGGTGTACCATATCCCTAAGCAAATAAATTGAGATGGGTACGCTGCCACTTGGCTTGCAAAAAGATCTCTTTATCTATAACCTAATGTACATGCTACAGTTGTTTAGAGAGCGATCCCAAATGAGGTATGGGATTCAGAGAAGTATGGGAGGTTAATAACACAAATTAAAATTTGATTTTATAACGTGCTGTTGATTTTCACAATTATACAGACTCCAGAGAATTAATCTGTTCACCCTTTATAAAAATTAAGATTTTTTTTACTTCTTATAGTAAATGTGCTAACAGTGGACTTTTCCATCTGCAGATTATACTGAATGACCAGCAGTGGCAGTGTTTCACAACTGAATGTCTCTGCATTGCCGAGACTGAAGGAAAGAAAAAAAGGCAGTCTTCCGGCATACAGCATCTTTTGACCAATTTAAACGGTAAGTAAATCTCACAATCATTCTTTTATTCAGTAAAAATACTTTCACAGCATCTGAATGTCCTCAGTACCTTCCAGTGGGGGCCTGTACATGTAAATAATTTCTGTTAAGATGGAAGTAATATGGATCACAATGTGTTGGTCAAGATAGTTAATAAAAGACTGACTGCTTCTAAGGCTACCAAAGCCTGATTTAGATCCCGGTGCTAGCAATGTTCCAGTCAAGGAAATTGCTGCCTTTGCGGCTGAAATGCACTATCTCAATTTACAACGATAGTGTTGCATTCTCACGGAAGGAAGCTCATTTAACGTCATCCCCTGCACTCTGTATGTTGGACTCTGATACTTAAGATGGATTGTTGGTAAGGATAATCAGTTTTTGTATCTCCATCCCACTTTCAAAAAGGCCCCAGTGCTTTGAGTGGTTCAGAGTCCTTTACCATTCCCCCTCCTGCTTGCCTTGAAGTCATGAATACAGATAGTAACTTACTGCATAACTTCTGACATCTCATCCTCCTGTGTGGTCAGCTTCCACAAGGACAATTGGACCAAAGGCTCTCTGACATTATAAAGCTAAAGCAAGATGTTGTCTGCCATGAGGGCAAATCTGTTGCCTAGCAAGCTGACATCCTAAAGCTAAAGCAAGATGTTGTCTGAAGTGAGGCCCACTCTGTTGCCTAGCAAGCAGCAGGATACGTTTATCTTGGTAATGAAATGAGTAGCAGGGTAGACAGGATGCCCAAATGAGAATTAACCTTGTAAGATTAAAGAAATTAGGGCAGTTTTGTGAGACTTATAAATTTGTAGGAAGGTAAGTTTGAGCATTAGAGTCTCAACTTCACTATTGCTGAACTGGTAGGAATTGCCTAAAATTATAATGGTGAACATGCTATTCATAGCTTATATAATTCCAATTAACTGTAGCATAACCCTTCCTCGCTCAACTAATCAGCTGGCTTAATTGCTACTGGTGTACCATATCCTTAAGCAAATAAATTGAGACGTTTAGGCTGCCAATTGGCTTGTAAAAAGATCTCTATCTATAACCTAATGTACATGCTACAGTTATTTAGAGAGTGATCCCAAATGAGGCATGGGATTCAGAGAAGTATGGGAGGTTAAAAACACAAATTAAGATTTGATTTTCTAACGTGCTGTTGATTTTCACAATTATACAGACTCCAGAGAATTAATCTGTTCACCCTTTATAAAAATTAAGATTTTTTGTACTTCTTATAGTAAATGTGCTAACAGTGGACTTTTCCATCTGCAGATTATACTGAATGACCAGCAGTGGCAGTGTTTCACAACTGAATGTCTCTGCATTGCCGAGACTGAAGGAAAGAAAAAAAGGCAGTCTTCCGGCATACAGCATCTTTTGACCAATTTAAACGGTAAGTAAATCTCACAATCATTCTTTTATTCAGTAAAAATACTTTCACAGCATCTGAATGTCCTCAGTACCTTCCAGTGGGGGCCTGTACATGTAAATAATTTCTGTTAAGATGGAAGTAATATGGATCACAATGTGTTGGTCAAGATAGTTAATAAAAGACTGACTGCTTCTAAGGCTACCAAAGCCTGATTTAGATCCCGGTGCTAGCAATGTTCCAGTCAAGGAAATTGCTGCCTTTGCGGCTGAAATGCACTATCTCAATTTACAACGATAGTGTTGCATTCTCACGGAAGGAAGCTCATTTAACGTCATCCCCTGCACTCTGTATGTTGGACTCTGATACTTAAGATGGATTGTTGGTAAGGATAATCAGTTTTTGTATCTCCATCCCACTTTCAAAAAGGCCCCAGTGCTTTGAGTTGTTCAGAGTCCTTTACCATTCCCCCTCCTGCTTGCCGTGCAGTCATGAATACAGATAGTAACTTACTGCATAACTTCTGACATCTCATCCTCCTGTGTGGTCAGCTTCCACAAGGACAATTGGACCCAAGGCTCTCTGACATTATAAAGCTAAAGCAAGATGTTGTCTGGCATGAGGGTAAATCTGTTGCCTAGCAAGCTGACATCCTAAAGCTAAAGCAAGATGTTGTCTGAAGTGAGGCCCACTCTGTTGCCTAGCAAGCAGCAGGATACGTTTATCTTGGTAATGAAATGAGTAGCAGGGTAGACAGGATGCCCAAATGAGAACTAACCTTGTAAGAATAAAGAAATTAGGGCAGTTTTGTGAGACTTATAAATTTGTAGGAAGGTAAGTTTGAGCATTAGAGTCTCAACTTCACTATTGCTGAACTGGTAGGAATTGCCTAAAATTATAATGGTGAACATGCTATTCATAGCTTATATAATTCCAATTAACTGTAGCATAACCCTTCCTCGCTCAACTAATCAGCTGGCTTAATTGCTACTAGTGTACCATATCCTTAAGCAAATAAATTGAGATGGGTACGCTGCCACTTGGCTTGCAAAAAGATCTCTTTATCTATTACCTAATGTACATGCTACAGTTGTTTAGAGAGTGATCCCAAATGAGGCATGGGTTTCAGAGAAGTATGGGAGGTTAAAAACACAAATTAAGATTTGATTTTCTAACGTGCTGTTGATTTTCACAATTATACAGACTCCAGAGAATTAATTTGTTCACCCTTTATAAAAATTAAGATTTTTTGTACTTCTTATAGTAAATGTGCTAACAGTGGACTTTTCCATCTGCAGATTATACTGAATGACCAGCAGTGGCAGTGTTTCACAACTGAATGTCTCTGCATTGCCGAGACTGAAGGAAAGAAAAAAAGGCAGTCTTCCGGCATACAGCATCTTTTGACCAATTTAAACGGTAAGTAAATCTCACAATCATTCTTTTATTCAGTAAAAATACTTTCACAGCATCTGAATGTCCTCAGTACCTTCCAGTGGGGGCCTGTACATGTAAATAATTTCTGTTAAGATGGAAGTAATATGGATCACAATGTGTTGGTCAAGATAGTTAATAAAAGACTGACTGCTTCTAAGGCTACCAAAGCCTGATTTAGATCCCGGTGCTAGCAATGTTCCAGTCAAGGAAATTGCTGCCTTTGCGGCTGAAATGCACTATCTCAATTTACAACGATAGTGTTACATTCTCACGGAAGGAAGCTCATTTAACGTAATCCCCTGCACTCTGTATGTTGGACTCTGATACTTGAGATGGATTGTTGGTAAGGATAATCAGTTTTTGTATCTCCATCCCACTTTCAAAAAGGCCCCAGTGCTTTGAGTGGTTCAGAGTCCTTTACCATTCCCCCTCCTGCTTGCCTTGCAGTCATGAATACAGATAGTAACTTACTGCATAACTTCTGACATCTCATCCTCCTGTGTGGTCAGCTTCCACAAGGACAATTGGACCAAAGGCTCTCTGACATTATAAAGCTAAAGCAAGATGTTGTCTGGCATGAGGGCAAATCTGTTGCCTAGCAAGCTGACATCCTAAAGCTAAAGCAAGATGTTGTCTGAAGTGAGGCCCACTCTGTTGCCTAGCAAGCAGCAGGATACGTTTATCTTGGTAATGAAATGAGTAGCAGGGTAGACAGGATGCCCAAATGAGAATTAACCTTGTAAGATTAAAGAAATTAGGGCAGTTTTGTGAGACTTATAAATTTGTAGGAAGGTAAGTTTGAGCATTAGAGTCTCAACTTCACTATTGCTGAACTGGTAGGAATTGCCTAAAATTATAATGGTGAACATGCTATTCATAGCTTATATAATTCCAATTAACTGTAGCATAACCCTTCCTCGCTCAACTAATCAGCTGGCTTAATTGCTACTGGTGTACCATATCCTTAAGCAAATAAATTGAGACGTTTAGGCTGCCAATTGGCTTGTAAAAAGATCTCTATCTATAACCTAATGTACATGCTACAGTTATTTAGAGAGTGATCCCAAATGAGGCATGGGATTCAGAGAAGTATGGGAGGTTAAAAACACAAATTAAGATTTGATTTTCTAACGTGCTGTTGATTTTCACAATTATACAGACTCCAGAGAATTAATCTGTTTACCCTGTATAAGAATTGAGATTTTTTGTACTTCTTATAGTAAATGTGCTAACAGTGGACTTTTCCATCTGCAGATTATACTGAATGACCAGCAGTGGCAGTGTTTCACAACTGAATGTCTCTGCATTGCCGAGACTGAAGGAAAGAAAAAAAGGCAGTCTTCCGGCATACAGCATCTTTTGACCAATTTAAACGGTAAGTAAATCTCACAATCATTCTTTTATTCAGTAAAAATACTTTCACAGCATCTGAATGTCCTCAGTACCTTCCAGTGGGGGCCTGTACATGTAAATAATTTCTGTTAAGATGGAAGTAATATGGATCACAATGTGTTGGTCAAGATAGTTAATAAAAGACTGACTGCTTCTAAGGCTACCAAAGCCTGATTTAGATCCCGGTGCTAGCAATGTTCCAGTCAAGGAAATTGCTGCCTTTGCGGCTGAAATGCACTATCTCAATTTACAACGATAGTGTTACATTCTCACGGAAGGAAGCTCATTTAACGTAATCCCCTGCACTCTGTATGTTGGACTCTGATACTTAAGATGGATTGTTGGTAAGGATAATCAGTTTTTGTATCTCCATCCCACTTTCAAAAAGGCCCCAGTGCTTTGAGTGGTTCAGAGTCCTTTACCATTCCCCCTCCTGCTTGCCTTGCAGTCATGAATACAGATAGTAACTTACTGCATAACTTCTGACATCTCATCCTCCTGTGTGGTCAGCTTCCACAAGGACAATTGGACCAAAGGCTCTCTGACATTATAAAGCTAAAGCAAGATGTTGTCTGGCATGAGGGCAAATCTGTTGCCTAGCAAGCTGACATCCTAAAGCTAAAGCAAGATGTTGTCTGAAGTGAGGCCCACTCTGTTGCCTAGCAAGCAGCAGGATACGTTTATCTTGGTAATGAAATGAGTAGCAGGGTAGACAGGATGCCCAAATGAGAATTAACCTTGTAAGATTAAAGAAATTAGGGCAGTTTTGTGAGACTTATAAATTTGTAGGAAGGTAAGTTTGAGCATTAGAGTCTCAACTTCACTATTGCTGAACTGGTAGGAATTGCCTAAAATTATAATGGTGAACATGCTATTCATAGCTTATATAATTCCAATTAACTGTAGCATAACCCTTCCTCGCTCAACTAATCAGCTGGCTTAATTGCTACTGGTGTACCATATCCTTAAGCAAATAAATTGAGACGTTTAGGCTGCCAATTGGCTTGTAAAAAGATCTCTATCTATAACCTAATGTACATGCTACAGTTATTTAGAGAGTGATCCCAAATGAGGCATGGGATTCAGAGAAGTATGGGAGGTTAAAAACACAAATTAAGATTTGATTTTCTAACGTGCTGTTGATTTTCACAATTATACAGACTCCAGAGAATTAATCTGTTTACCCTGTATAAGAATTGAGATTTTTTGTACTTCTTATAGTAAATGTGCTAACAGTGGACTTTTCCATCTGCAGATTATACTGAATGACCAGCAGTGGCAGTGTTTCACAACTGAATGTCTCTGCATTGCCGAGACTGAAGGAAAGAAAAAAAGGCAGTCTTCCGGCATACAGCATCTTTTGACCAATTTAAACGGTAAGTAAATCTCACAATCATTCTTTTATTCAGTAAAAATACTTTCACAGCATCTGAATGTCCTCAGTACCTTCCAGTGGGGGCCTGTACATGTAAATAATTTCTGTTAAGATGGAAGTAATATGGATCACAATGTGTTGGTCAAGATAGTTAATAAAAGACTGACTGCTTCTAAGGCTACCAAAGCCTGATTTAGATCCCGGTGCTAGCAATGTTCCAGTCAAGGAAATTGCTGCCTTTGCGGCTGAAATGCACTATCTCAATTTACAACGATAGTGTTACATTCTCACGGAAGGAAGCTCATTTAACGTAATCCCCTGCACTCTGTATGTTGGACTCTGATACTTAAGATGGATTGTTGGTAAGGATAATCAGTTTTTGTATCTCCATCCCACTTTCAAAAAGGCCCCAGTGCTTTGAGTGGTTCAGAGTCCTTTACCATTCCCCCTCCTGCTTGCCTTGCAGTCATGAATACAGATAGTAACTTACTGCATAACTTCTGACATCTCATCCTCCTGTGTGGTCAGCTTCCACAAGGACAATTGGACCAAAGGCTCTCTGACATTATAAAGCTAAAGCAAGATGTTGTCTGCCATGAGGGCAAATCTGTTGCCTAGCAAGCTGACATCCTAAAGCTAAAGCAAGATGTTGTCTGAAGTGATGCCCACTCTGTTGCCTAGCAAGCAGCAGGATACGTTTATCTTGGTAATGAAATGAGTAGCAGGGTAGACAGGATGCCCAAATGAGAATTAACCTTGTAAGATTAAAGAAATTAGGGCAGTTTTGTGAGACTTATAAATTTGTAGGAAGGTAAGTTTGAGCATTAGAGTCTCAACTTCACTATTGCTGAACTGGTAGGAATTGCCTAAAATTATAATGGTGAACATGCTATTCATAGCTTATATAATTCCAATTAACTGTAGCATAACCCTTCCTCGCTCAACTAATCAGCTGGCTTAATTGCTACTGGTGTACCATATCCTTAAGCAAATAAATTGAGATGGGTACGCTGCCACTTGGCTTGCAAAAAGATCTCTTTATCTATAACCTAATGTACATGCTACAGTTGTTTAGAGAGTGATCCCAAATGAGGTATGGGATTCAGAGAAGTATGGGAGGTTAAAAACACAAATTAAGATTTGATTTTATAACGTGCTGTTGATTTTCACAATTATACAGACTCCAGAGAATTAATCTGTTCACCCTTTATAAAAATTAAGATTTTTTGTACTTCTTATAGTAAATGTGCTAACAGTGGACTTTTCCATCTGCAGATTATACTGAATGACCAGCAGTGGCAGTGTTTCACAACTGAATGTCTCTGCATTGCCGAGACTGAAGGAAAGAAAAAAAGGCAGTCTTCCGGCATACAGCATCTTTTGACCAATTTAAACGGTAAGTAAATCTCACAATCATTCTTTTATTCAGTAAAAATATTTTCACAGCATCTGAATGTCCTCAGTACCTTCCAGTGGGGGCCTGTACATGTAAATAATTTCTGTTAAGATGGAAGTAATATGGATCACAATGTGTTGGTCAAGATAGTTAATAAAAGACTGACTGCTTCTAAGGCTACCAAAGCCTGATTTAGATCCCGGTGCTAGCAATGTTCCAGTCAAGGAAATTGCTGCCTTTGCGGCTGAAATGCACTATCTCAATTTACAACGATAGTGTTGCATTCTCACGGAAGGAAGCTCATTTAACGTCATCCCCTGCACTCTGTATGTTGGACTCTGATACTTAAAATGGATTGTTGGTAAGGATAATCAGTTTTTGTATCTCCATCCCACTTTCAAAAAGGCCCCAGTGCTTTGAGTTGTTCAGAGTCCTTTACCATTCCCCCTCCTGCTTGCCTTGCAGTCATGAATACAGATAGTAACTTACTGCATAACTTCTGACATCTCATCCTCCTGTGTGGTCAGCTTCCACAAGGACAATTGGACCAAAGGCTCTCTGACATTATAAAGCTAAAGCAAGATGTTGTCTGGCATGAGGGCAAATCTGTTGCCTAGCAAGCTGACATCCTAAAGCTAAAGCAAGATGTTGTCTGAAGTGAGGCCCACTCTGTTGCCTAGCAAGCAGCAGGATACGTTTATCTTGGTAATGAAATGAGTAGCAGGGTAGACAGGATGCCCAAATGAGAATTAACCTTGTAAGATTAAAGAAATTAGGGCAGTTTTGTGAGACTTATAAATTTGTAGGA
This sequence comes from Lissotriton vulgaris, assembly GCF_964263255.1. NCBI lineage: Eukaryota > Metazoa > Chordata > Amphibia > Caudata > Salamandridae > Lissotriton > Lissotriton vulgaris. Next base: position 1,083,600,434 of record NC_141694.1, on the reverse strand, counting down.
AGGTAAGTTTGAGCATTAGAGTCTCAACTTCACTATTGCTGAACTGGTAGGAATTGCCTAAAATTATAATGGTGAACATGCTATTCATAGCTTATATAATTCCAATTAACTGTAGCATAACCCTTCCTCGCTCAACTAATCAGCTGGCTTAATTGCTACTGGTGTACCATATCCTTAAGCAAATAAATTGAGACGTTTAGGCTGCCAATTGGCTTGTAAAAAGATCTCTATCTATAACCTAATGTACATGCTACAGTTATTTAGAGAGTGATCCCAAATGAGGCATGGGATTCAGAGAAGTATGGGAGGTTAAAAACACAAATTAAGATTTGATTTTCTAACGTGCTGTTGATTTTCACAATTATACAGACTCCAGAGAATTAATCTGTTTACCCTGTATAAGAATTGAGATTTTTTGTACTTCTTATAGTAAATGTGCTAACAGTGGACTTTTCCATCTGCAGATTATACTGAATGACCAGCAGTGGCAGTGTTTCACAACTGAATGTCTCTGCATTGCCGAGACTGAAGGAAAGAAAAAAAGGCAGTCTTCCGGCATACAGCATCTTTTGACCAATTTAAACGGTAAGTAAATCTCACAATCATTCTTTTATTCAGTAAAAATACTTTCACAGCATCTGAATGTCCTCAGTACCTTCCAGTGGGGGCCTGTACATGTAAATAATTTCTGTTAAGATGGAAGTAATATGGATCACAATGTGTTGGTCAAGATAGTTAATAAAAGACTGACTGCTTCTAAGGCTACCAAAGCCTGATTTAGATCCCGGTGCTAGCAATGTTCCAGTCAAGGAAATTGCTGCCTTTGCGGCTGAAATGCACTATCTCAATTTACAACGATAGTGTTACATTCTCACGGAAGGAAGCTCATTTAACGTAATCCCCTGCACTCTGTATGTTGGACTCTGATACTTAAGATGGATTGTTGGTAAGGATAATCAGTTTTTGTATCTCCATCCCACTTTCAAAAAGGCCCCAGTGCTTTGAGTGGTTCAGAGTCCTTTACCATTCCCCCTCCTGCTTGCCTTGCAGTCATGAATACAGATAGTAACTTACTGCATAACTTCTGACATCTCATCCTCCTGTGTGGTCAGCTTCCACAAGGACAATTGGACCAAAGGCTCTCTGACATTATAAAGCTAAAGCAAGATGTTGTCTGCCATGAGGGCAAATCTGTTGCCTAGCAAGCTGACATCCTAAAGCTAAAGCAAGATGTTGTCTGAAGTGATGCCCACTCTGTTGCCTAGCAAGCAGCAGGATACGTTTATCTTGGTAATGAAATGAGTAGCAGGGTAGACAGGATGCCCAAATGAGAATTAACCTTGTAAGATTAAAGAAATTAGGGCAGTTTTGTGAGACTTATAAATTTGTAGGAAGGTAAGTTTGAGCATTAGAGTCTCAACTTCACTATTGCTGAACTGGTAGGAATTGCCTAAAATTATAATGGTGAACATGCTATTCATAGCTTATATAATTCCAATTAACTGTAGCATAACCCTTCCTCGCTCAACTAATCAGCTGGCTTAATTGCTACTGGTGTACCATATCCTTAAGCAAATAAATTGAGATGGGTACGCTGCCACTTGGCTTGCAAAAAGATCTCTTTATCTATAACCTAATGTACATGCTACAGTTGTTTAGAGAGTGATCCCAAATGAGGTATGGGATTCAGAGAAGTATGGGAGGTTAAAAACACAAATTAAGATTTGATTTTATAACGTGCTGTTGATTTTCACAATTATACAGACTCCAGAGAATTAATCTGTTCACCCTTTATAAAAATTAAGATTTTTTGTACTTCTTATAGTAAATGTGCTAACAGTGGACTTTTCCATCTGCAGATTATACTGAATGACCAGCAGTGGCAGTGTTTCACAACTGAATGTCTCTGCATTGCCGAGACTGAAGGAAAGAAAAAAAGGCAGTCTTCCGGCATACAGCATCTTTTGACCAATTTAAACGGTAAGTAAATCTCACAATCATTCTTTTATTCAGTAAAAATATTTTCACAGCATCTGAATGTCCTCAGTACCTTCCAGTGGGGGCCTGTACATGTAAATAATTTCTGTTAAGATGGAAGTAATATGGATCACAATGTGTTGGTCAAGATAGTTAATAAAAGACTGACTGCTTCTAAGGCTACCAAAGCCTGATTTAGATCCCGGTGCTAGCAATGTTCCAGTCAAGGAAATTGCTGCCTTTGCGGCTGAAATGCACTATCTCAATTTACAACGATAGTGTTGCATTCTCACGGAAGGAAGCTCATTTAACGTCATCCCCTGCACTCTGTATGTTGGACTCTGATACTTAAAATGGATTGTTGGTAAGGATAATCAGTTTTTGTATCTCCATCCCACTTTCAAAAAGGCCCCAGTGCTTTGAGTTGTTCAGAGTCCTTTACCATTCCCCCTCCTGCTTGCCGTGCAGTCATGAATACAGATAGTAACTTACTGCATAACTTCTGACATCTCATCCTCCTGTGTGGTCAGCTTCCACAAGGACAATTGGACCCAAGGCTCTCTGACATTATAAAGCTAAAGCAAGATGTTGTCTGGCATGAGGGCAAATCTGTTGCCTAGCAAGCTGACATCCTAAAGCTAAAGCAAGATGTTGTCTGAAGTGAGGCCCACTCTGTTGCCTAGCAAGCAGCAGGATACGTTTATCTTGGTAATGAAATGAGTAGCAGGGTAGACAGGATGCCCAAATGAGAACTAACCTTGTAAGAATAAAGAAATTAGGGCAGTTTTGTGAGACTTATAAATTTGTAGGAAGGTAAGTTTGAGCATTAGAGTCTCAACTTCACTATTGCTGAACTGGTAGGAATTGCCTAAAATTATAATGGTGAACATGCTATTCATAGCTTATATAATTCCAATTAACTGTAGCATAACCCTTCCTCGCTCAACTAATCAGCTGGCATAATTGCTACTGGTGTACCATATCCTTAAGCAAATAAATTGAGATGGGTACGCTGCCACTTGGCTTGCAAAAAGATCTCTTTATCTATTACCTAATGTACATGCTACAGTTGTTTAGAGAGTGATCCCAAATGAGACATGGGTTTCAGAGAAGTATGGGAGGTTAAAAACACAAATTAAGATTTGATTTTCTAATGTGCTGTTGATTTTCACAATTATACAGACTCCAGAGAATTAATCTGTTTACCCTTTATAAGAATTGAGATTTTTTGTACTTCTTATAGTAAATGTGCTAACAGTGGACTTTTCCATCTGCAGATTATACTGAATGACCAGCAGTGGCAGTGTTTCACAACTGAATGTCTCTGCATTGCCGAGACTGAAGGAAAGAAAAAAAGGCAGTCTTCCGGCATACAGCATCTTTTGACCAATTTAAACGGTAAGTAAATCTCACAATCATTCTTTTATTCAGTAAAAATACTTTCACAGCATCTGAATGTCCTCAGTACCTTCCAGTGGGGGCCTGTACATGTAAATAATTTCTGTTAAGATGGAAGTAATATGGATCACAATGTGTTGGTCAAGATAGTTAATAAAAGACTGACTGCTTCTAAGGCTACCAAAGCCTGATTTAGATCCCGGTGCTAGCAATGTTCCAGTCAAGGAAATTGCTGCCTTTGCGGCTGAAATGCACTATCTCAATTTACAACGATAGTGTTACATTCTCACGGAAGGAAGCTCATTTAACGTAATCCCCTGCACTCTGTATGTTGGACTCTGATACTTAAGATGGATTGTTGGTAAGGATAATCAGTTTTTGTATCTCCATCCCACTTTCAAAAAGGCCCCAGTGCTTTGAGTGGTTCAGAGTCCTTTACCATTCCCCCTCCTGCTTGCCTTGCAGTCATGAATACAGATAGTAACTTACTGCATAACTTCTGACATCTCATCCTCCTGTGTGGTCAGCTTCCACAAGGACAATTGGACCAAAGGCTCTCTGACATTATAAAGCTAAAGCAAGATGTTGTCTGGCATGAGGGCAAATCTGTTGCCTAGCAAGCTGACATCCTAAAGCTAAAGCAAGATGTTGTCTGAAGTGAGGCCCACTCTGTTGCCTAGCAAGCAGCAGGATACGTTTATCTTGGTAATGAAATGAGTAGCAGGGTAGACAGGATGCCCAAATGAGAATTAACCTTGTAAGATTAAAGAAATTAGGGCAGTTTTGTGAGACTTATAAATTTGTAGGAAGGTAAGTTTGAGCATTAGAGTCTCAACTTCACTATTGCTGAACTGGTAGGAATTGCCTAAAATTATAATGGTGAACATGCTATTCATAGCTTATATAATTCCAATTAACTGTAGCATAACCCTTCCTCGCTCAACTAATCAGCTGGCATAATTGCTACTGGTGTACCATATCCTTAAGCAAATAAATTGAGATGGGTACGCTGCCACTTGGCTTGCAAAAAGATCTCTTTATCTATTACCTAATGTACATGCTACAGTTGTTTAGAGAGTGATCCCAAATGAGACATGGGTTTCAGAGAAGTATGGGAGGTTAAAAACACAAATTAAGATTTGATTTTCTAACGTGCTGTTGATTTTCACAATTATACAGACTCCAGAGAATTAATCTGTTTACCCTTTATAAGAATTGAGATTTTTTGTACTTCTTATAGTAAATGTGCTAACAGTGGACTTTTCCATCTGCAGATTATACTGAATGACCAGCAGTGGCAGTGTTTCACAACTGAATGTCTCTGCATTGCCGAGACTGAAGGAAAGAAAAAAAGGCAGTCTTCCGGCATACAGCATCTTTTGACCAATTTAAACGGTAAGTAAATCTCACAATCATTCTTTTATTCAGTAAAAATACTTTCACAGCATCTGAATGTCCTCAGTACCTTCCAGTGGGGGCCTGTACATGTAAATAATTTCTGTTAAGATGGAAGTAATATGGATCACAATGTGTTGGTCAAGATAGTTAATAAAAGACTGACTGCTTCTAAGGCTACCAAAGCCTGATTTAGATCCCGGTGCTAGCAATGTTCCAGTCAAGGAAATTGCTGCCTTTGCGGCTGAAATGCACTATCTCAATTTACAACGATAGTGTTACATTCTCACGGAAGGAAGCTCATTTAACGTAATCCCCTGCACTCTGTATGTTGGACTCTGATACTTAAGATGGATTGTTGGTAAGGATAATCAGTTTTTGTATCTCCATCCCACTTTCAAAAAGGCCCCAGTGCTTTGAGTGGTTCAGAGTCCTTTACCATTCCCCCTCCTGCTTGCCTTGCAGTCATGAATACAGATAGTAACTTACTGCATAACTTCTGACATCTCATCCTCCTGTGTGGTCAGCTTCCACAAGGACAATTGGACCAAAGGCTCTCTGACATTATAAAGCTAAAGCAAGATGTTGTCTGGCATGAGGGCAAATCTGTTGCCTAGCAAGCTGACATCCTAAAGCTAAAGCAAGATGTTGTCTGAAGTGAGGCCCACTCTGTTGCCTAGCAAGCAGCAGGATACGTTTATCTTGGTAATGAAATGAGTAGCAGGGTAGACAGGTTGCCCAAATGAGAATTAACCTTGTAAGATTAAAGAAATTAGGGCAGTTTTGTGAGACTTATAAATTTGTAGGAAGGTAAGTTTGAGCATTAGAGTCTCAACTTCACTATTGCTGAACTGGTAGGAATTGCCTAAAATTATAATGGTGAACATGCTATTCATAGCTTATATAATTCCAATTAACTGTAGCATAACCCTTCCTCGCTCAACTAATCAGCTGGCTTAATTGCTACTGGTGTACCATATCCTTAAGCAAATAAATTGAGACGTTTAGGCTGCCAATTGGCTTGTAAAAAGATCTCTATCTATAACCTAATGTACATGCTACAGTTATTTAGAGAGTGATCCCAAATGAGGCATGGGATTCAGAGAAGTATGGGAGGTTAAAAACACAAATTAAGATTTGATTTTCTAACGTGCTGTTGATTTTCACAATTATACAGACTCCAGAGAATTAATCTGTTTACCCTGTATAAGAATTGAGATTTTTTGTACTTCTTATAGTAAATGTGCTAACAGTGGACTTTTCCATCTGCAGATTATACTGAATGACCAGCAGTGGCAGTGTTTCACAACTGAATGTCTCTGCATTGCCGAGACTGAAGGAAAGAAAAAAAGGCAGTCTTCCGGCATACAGCATCTTTTGACCAATTTAAACGGTAAGTAAATCTCACAATCATTCTTTTATTCAGTAAAAATACTTTCACAGCATCTGAATGTCCTCAGTACCTTCCAGTTGGGGCCTGTACATGTAAATAATTTCTGTTAAGATGGAAGTAATATGGATCACAATGTGTTGGTCAAGATAGTTAATAAAAGACTGACTGCTTCTAAGGCTACCAAAGCCTGATTTAGATCCCGGTGCTAGCAATGTTCCAGTCAAGGAAATTGCTGCCTTTGCGGCTGAAATGCACTATCTCAATTTACAACGATAGTGTTACATTCTCACGGAAGGAAGCTCATTTAACGTAATCCCCTGCACTCTGTATGTTGGACTCTGATACTTAAGATGGATTGTTGGTAAGGATAATCAGTTTTTGTATCTCCATCCCACTTTCAAAAAGGCCCCAGTGCTTTGAGTGGTTCAGAGTCCTTTACCATTCCCCCTCCTGCTTGCCTTGCAGTCATGAATACAGATAGTAACTTACTGCATAACTTCTGACATCTCATCCTCCTGTGTGGTCAGCTTCCACAAGGACAATTGGACCAAAGGCTCTCTGACATTATAAAGCTAAAGCAAGATGTTGTCTGCCATGAGGGCAAATCTGTTGCCTAGCAAGCTGACATCCTAAAGCTAAAGCAAGATGTTGTCTGAAGTGATGCCCACTCTGTTGCCTAGCAAGCAGCAGGATACGTTTATCTTGGTAATGAAATGAGTAGCAGGGTAGACAGGATGCCCAAATGAGAATTAACCTTGTAAGATTAAAGAAATTAGGGCAGTTTTGTGAGACTTATAAATTTGTAGGAAGGTAAGTTTGAGCATTAGAGTCTCAACTTCACTATTGCTGAACTGGTAGGAATTGCCTAAAATTATAATGGTGAACATGCTATTCATAGCTTATATAATTCCAATTAACTGTAGCATAACCCTTCCTCGCTCAACTAATCAGCTGGCTTAATTGCTACTGGTGTACCATATCCTTAAGCAAATAAATTGAGATGGGTACGCTGCCACTTGGCTTGCAAAAAGATCTCTTTATCTATAACCTAATGTACATGCTACAGTTGTTTAGAGAGTGATCCCAAATGAGGTATGGGATTCAGAGAAGTATGGGAGGTTAAAAACACAAATTAAGATTTGATTTTATAACGTGCTGTTGATTTTCACAATTATACAGACTCCAGAGAATTAATCTGTTCACCCTTTATAAAAATTAAGATTTTTTGTACTTCTTATAGTAAATGTGCTAACAGTGGACTTTTCCATCTGCAGATTATACTGAATGACCAGCAGTGGCAGTGTTTCACAACTGAATGTCTCTGCATTGCCGAGACTGAAGGAAAGAAAAAAAGGCAGTCTTCCGGCATACAGCATCTTTTGACCAATTTAAACGGTAAGTAAATCTCACAATCATTCTTTTATTCAGTAAAAATATTTTCACAGCATCTGAATGTCCTCAGTACCTTCCAGTGGGGGCCTGTACATGTAAATAATTTCTGTTAAGATGGAAGTAATATGGATCACAATGTGTTGGTCAAGATAGTTAATAAAAGACTGACTGCTTCTAAGGCTACCAAAGCCTGATTTAGATCCCGGTGCTAGCAATGTTCCAGTCAAGGAAATTGCTGCCTTTGCGGCTGAAATGCACTATCTCAATTTACAACGATAGTGTTGCATTCTCACGGAAGGAAGCTCATTTAACGTCATCCCCTGCACTCTGTATGTTGGACTCTGATACTTAAAATGGATTGTTGGTAAGGATAATCAGTTTTTGTATCTCCATCCCACTTTCAAAAAGGCCCCAGTGCTTTGAGTTGTTCAGAGTCCTTTACCATTCCCCCTCCTGCTTGCCGTGCAGTCATGAATACAGATAGTAACTTACTGCATAACTTCTGACATCTCATCCTCCTGTGTGGTCAGCTTCCACAAGGACAATTGGACCCAAGGCTCTCTGACATTATAAAGCTAAAGCAAGATGTTGTCTGGCATGAGGGCAAATCTGTTGCCTAGCAAGCTGACATCCTAAAGCTAAAGCAAGATGTTGTCTGAAGTGAGGCCCACTCTGTTGCCTAGCAAGCAGCAGGATACGTTTATCTTGGTAATGAAATGAGTAGCAGGGTAGACAGGATGCCCAAATGAGAACTAACCTTGTAAGAATAAAGAAATTAGGGCAGTTTTGTGAGACTTATAAATTTGTAGGAAGGTAAGTTTGAGCATTAGAGTCTCAACTTCACTATTGCTGAACTGGTAGGAATTGCCTAAAATTATAATGGTGAACATGCTATTCATAGCTTATATAATTCCAATTAACTGTAGCATAACCCTTCCTCGCTCAACTAATCAGCTGGCATAATTGCTACTGGTGTACCATATCCTTAAGCAAATAAATTGAGATGGGTACGCTGCCACTTGGCTTGCAAAAAGATCTCTTTATCTATTACCTAATGTACATGCTACAGTTGTTTAGAGAGTGATCCCAAATGAGACATGGGTTTCAGAGAAGTATGGGAGGTTAAAAACACAAATTAAGATTTGATTTTCTAACGTGCTGTTGATTTTCACAATTATACAGACTCCAGAGAATTAATCTGTTTACCCTTTATAAGAATTGAGATTTTTTGTACTTCTTATAGTAAATGTGCTAACAGTGGACTTTTCCATCTGCAGATTATACTGAATGACCAGCAGTGGCAGTGTTTCACAACTGAATGTCTCTGCATTGCCGAGACTGAAGGAAAGAAAAAAAGGCAGTCTTCCGGCATACAGCATCTTTTGACCAATTTAAACGGTAAGTAAATCTCACAATCATTCTTTTATTCAGTAAAAATACTTTCACAGCATCTGAATGTCCTCAGTACCTTCCAGTGGGGGCCTGTACATGTAAATAATTTCTGTTAAGATGGAAGTAATATGGATCACAATGTGTTGGTCAAGATAGTTAATAAAAGACTGACTGCTTCTAAGGCTACCAAAGCCTGATTTAGATCCCGGTGCTAGCAATGTTCCAGTCAAGGAAATTGCTGCCTTTGCGGCTGAAATGCACTATCTCAATTTACAACGATAGTGTTACATTCTCACGGAAGGAAGCTCATTTAACGTAATCCCCTGCACTCTGTATGTTGGACTCTGATACTTAAGATGGATTGTTGGTAAGGATAATCAGTTTTTGTATCTCCATCCCACTTTCAAAAAGGCCCCAGTGCTTTGAGTGGTTCAGAGTCCTTTACCATTCCCCCTCCTGCTTGCCTTGCAGTCATGAATACAGATAGTAACTTACTGCATAACTTCTGACATCTCATCCTCCTGTGTGGTCAGCTTCCACAAGGACAATTGGACCAAAGGCTCTCTGACATTATAAAGCTAAAGCAAGATGTTGTCTGGCATGAGGGCAAATCTGTTGCCTAGCAAGCTGACATCCTAAAGCTAAAGCAAGATGTTGTCTGAAGTGAGGCCCACTCTGTTGCCTAGCAAGCAGCAGGATACGTTTATCTTGGTAATGAAATGAGTAGCAGGGTAGACAGGATGCCCAAATGAGAATTAACCTTGTAAGATTAAAGAAATTAGGGCAGTTTTGTGAGACTTATAAATTTGTAGGAAGGTAAGTTTGAGCATTAGAGTCTCAACTTCACTATTGCTGAACTGGTAGGAATTGCCTAAAATTATAATGGTGAACATGCTATTCATAGCTTATATAATTCCAATTAACTGTAGCATAACCCTTCCTCGCTCAACTAATCAGCTGGCATAATTGCTACTGGTGTACCATATCCTTAAGCAAATAAATTGAGATGGGTACGCTGCCACTTGGCTTGCAAAAAGATCTCTTTATCTATTACCTAATGTACATGCTACAGTTGTTTAGAGAGTGATCCCAAATGAGACATGGGTTTCAGAGAAGTATGGGAGGTTAAAAACACAAATTAAGATTTGATTTTCTAACGTGCTGTTGATTTTCACAATTATACAGACTCCAGAGAATTAATCTGTTTACCCTTTATAAGAATTGAGATTTTTTGTACTTCTTATAGTAAATGTGCTAACAGTGGACTTTTCCATCTGCAGATTATACTGAATGACCAGCAGTGGCAGTGTTTCACAACTGAATGTCTCTGCATTGCCGAGACTGAAGGAAAGAAAAAAAGGCAGTCTTCCGGCATACAGCATCTTTTGACCAATTTAAACGGTAAGTAAATCTCACAATCATTCTTTTATTCAGTAAAAATACTTTCACAGCATCTGAATGTCCTCAGTACCTTCCAGTGGGGGCCTGTACATGTAAATAATTTCTGTTAAGATGGAAGTAATATGGATCACAATGTGTTGGTCAAGATAGTTAATAAAAGACTGACTGCTTCTAAGGCTACCAAAGCCTGATTTAGATCCCGGTGCTAGCAATGTTCCAGTCAAGGAAATTGCTGCCTTTGCGGCTGAAATGCACTATCTCAATTTACAACGATAGTGTTACATTCTCACGGAAGGAAGCTCATTTAACGTAATCCCCTGCACTCTGTATGTTGGACTCTGATACTTAAGATGGATTGTTGGTAAGGATAATCAGTTTTTGTATCTCCATCCCACTTTCAAAAAGGCCCCAGTGCTTTGAGTGGTTCAGAGTCCTTTACCATTCCCCCTCCTGCTTGCCTTGCAGTCATGAATACAGATAGTAACTTACTGCATAACTTCTGACATCTCATCCTCCTGTGTGGTCAGCTTCCACAAGGACAATTGGACCAAAGGCTCTCTGACATTATAAAGCTAAAGCAAGATGTTGTCTGGCATGAGGGCAAATCTGTTGCCTAGCAAGCTGACATCCTAAAGCTAAAGCAAGATGTTGTCTGAAGTGAGGCCCACTCTGTTGCCTAGCAAGCAGCAGGATACGTTTATCTTGGTAATGAAATGAGTAGCAGGGTAGACAGGATGCCCAAATGAGAATTAACCTTGTAAGATTAAAGAAATTAGGGCAGTTTTGTGAGACTTATAAATTTGTAGGAAGGTAAGTTTGAGCATTAGAGTCTCAACTTCACTATTGCTGAACTGGTAGGAATTGCCTAAAATTATAATGGTGAACATGCTATTCATAGCTTATATAATTCCAATTAACTGTAGCATAACCCTTCCTCGCTCAACTAATCAGCTGGCTTAATTGCTACTGGTGTACCATATCCTTAAGCAAATAAATTGAGACGTTTAGGCTGCCAATTGGCTTGTAAAAAGATCTCTATCTATAACCTAATGTACATGCTACAGTTATTTAGAGAGTGATCCCAAATGAGGCATGGGATTCAGAGAAGTATGGGAGGTTAAAAACACAAATTAAGATTTGATTTTCTAACGTGCTGTTGATTTTCACAATTATACAGACTCCAGAGAATTAATCTGTTTACCCTGTATAAGAATTGAGATTTTTTGTACTTCTTATAGTAAATGTGCTAACAGTGGACTTTTCCATCTGCAGATTATACTGAATGACCAGCAGTGGCAGTGTTTCACAACTGAATGTCTCTGCATTGCCGAGACTGAAGGAAAGAAAAAAAGGCAGTCTTCCGGCATACAGCATCTTTTGACCAATTTAAACGGTAAGTAAATCTCACAATCATTCTTTTATTCAGTAAAAATACTTTCACAGCATCTGAATGTCCTCAGTACCTTCCAGTGGGGGCCTGTACATGTAAATAATTTCTGTTAAGATGGAAGTAATATGGATCACAATGTGTTGGTCAAGATAGTTAATAAAAGACTGACTGCTTCTAAGGCTACCAAAGCCTGATTTAGATCCCGGTGCTAGCAATGTTCCAGTCAAGGAAATTGCTGCCTTTGCGGCTGAAATGCACTATCTCAATTTACAACGATAGTGTTACATTCTCACGGAAGGAAGCTCATTTAACGTAATCCCCTGCACTCTGTATGTTGGACTCTGATACTTAAGATGGATTGTTGGTAAGGATAATCAGTTTTTGTATCTCCATCCCACTTTCAAAAAGGCCCCAGTGCTTTGAGTGGTTCAAAGTCCTTTACCATTCCCCCTCCTGCTTGCCTTGCAGTCATGAATACAGATAGTAACTTACTGCATAACTTCTGACATCTCATCCTCCTGTGTGGTCAGCTTCCACAAGGACAATTGGACCAAAGGCTCTCTGACATTATAAAGCTAAAGCAAGATGTTGTCTGCCATGAGGGCAAATCTGTTGCCTAGCAAGCTGACATCCTAAAGCTAAAGCAAGATGTTGTCTGAAGTGAGGCCCACTCTGTTGCCTAGCAAGCAGCAGGATACGTTTATCTTGGTAATGAAATGAGTAGCAGGGTAGACAGGATGCCCAAATGAGAATTAACCTTGTAAGATTAAAGAAATTAGGGCAGTTTTGTGAGACTTATAAATTTGTAGGAAGGTAAGTTTGAGCATTAGAGTCTCAACTTCACTATTGCTGAACTGGTAGGAATTGCCTAAAATTATACTGGTGAACATGCTATTCATAGCTTATATAATTCCAATTAACTGTAGCATAACCCTTCCTCGCTCAACTAATCAGCTGGCTTAATTGCTACTGGTGTACCATATCCTTAAGCAAATAAATTGAGATGGGTACGCTGCCACTTGGCTTGCAAAAAGATCTCTTTATCTATAACCTAATGTACATGCTACAGTTGTTTAGAGAGTGATCCCAAATGAGGTATGGGATTCAGAGAAGTATGGGAGGTTAAAAACACAAATTAAGATTTGATTTTATAACGTGCTGTTGATTTTCACAATTATACAGACTCCAGAGAATTAATCTGTTCACCCTTTATAAAAATTAAGATTTTTTGTACTTCTTATAGTAAATGTGCTAACAGTGGACTTTTCCATCTGCAGATTATACTGAATGACCAGCAGTGGCAGTGTTTCACAACTGAATGTCTCTGCATTGCCGAGACTGAAGGAAAGAAAAAAAGGCAGTCTTCCGGCATACAGCATCTTTTGACCAATTTAAACGGTAAGTAAATCTCACAATCATTCTTTTATTCAGTAAAAATATTTTCACAGCATCTGAATGTCCTCAGTACCTTCCAGTGGGGGCCTGTACATGTAAATAATTTCTGTTAAGATGGAAGTAATATGGATCACAATGTGTTGGTCAAGATAGTTAATAAAAGACTGACTGCTTCTAAGGCTACCAAAGCCTGATTTAGATCCCGGTGCTAGCAATGTTCCAGTCAAGGAAATTGCTGCCTTTGCGGCTGAAATGCACTATCTCAATTTACAACGATAGTGTTGCATTCTCACGGAAGGAAGCTCATTTAACGTCATCCCCTGCACTCTGTATGTTGGACTCTGATACTTAAAATGGATTGTTGGTAAGGATAATCAGTTTTTGTATCTCCATCCCACTTTCAAAAAGGCCCCAGTGCTTTGAGTTGTTCAGAGTCCTTTACCATTCCCCCTCCTGCTTGCCGTGCAGTCATGAATACAGATAGTAACTTACTGCATAACTTCTGACATCTCATCCTCCTGTGTGGTCAGCTTCCACAAGGACAATTGGACCCAAGGCTCTCTGACATTATAAAGCTAAAGCAAGATGTTGTCTGGCATGAGGGCAAATCTGTTGCCTAGCAAGCTGACATCCTAAAGCTAAAGCAAGATGTTGTCTGAAGTGAGGCCCACTCTGTTGCCTAGCAAGCAGCAGGATACGTTTATCTTGGTAATGAAATGAGTAGCAGGGTAGACAGGATGCCCAAATGAGAACTAACCTTGTAAGAATAAAGAAATTAGGGCAGTTTTGTGAGACTTATAAATTTGTAGGAAGGTAAGTTTGAGCATTAGAGTCTCAACTTCACTATTGCTGAACTGGTAGGAATTGCCTAAAATTATAATGGTGAACATGCTATTCATAGCTTATATAATTCCAATTAACTGTAGCATAACCCTTCCTCGCTCAACTAATCAGCTGGCATAATTGCTACTGGTGTACCATATCCTTAAGCAAATAAATTGAGATGGGTACGCTGCCACTTGGCTTGCAAAAAGATCTCTTTATCTATTACCTAATGTACATGCTACAGTTGTTTAGAGAGTGATCCCAAATGAGACATGGGTTTCAGAGAAGTATGGGAGGTTAAAAACACAAATTAAGATTTGATTTTCTAACGTGCTGTTGATTTTCACAATTATACAGACTCCAGAGAATTAATCTGTTTACCCTTTATAAGAATTGAGATTTTTTGTACTTCTTATAGTAAATGTGCTAACAGTGGACTTTTCCATCTGCAGATTATACTGAATGACCAGCAGTGGCAGTGTTTCACAACTGAATGTCTCTGCATTGCCGAGACTGAAGGAAAGAAAAAAAGGCAGTCTTCCGGCATACAGCATCTTTTGACCAATTTAAACGGTAAGTAAATCTCACAATCATTCTTTTATTCAGTAAAAATACTTTCACAGCATCTGAATGTCCTCAGTACCTTCCAGTGGGGGCCTGTACATGTAAATAATTTCTGTTAAGATGGAAGTAATATGGATCACAATGTGTTGGTCAAGATAGTTAATAAAAGACTGACTGCTTCTAAGGCTACCAAAGCCTGATTTAGATCCCGGTGCTAGCAATGTTCCAGTCAAGGAAATTGCTGCCTTTGCGGCTGAAATGCACTATCTCAATTTACAACGATAGTGTTACATTCTCACGGAAGGAAGCTCATTTAACGTAATCCCCTGCACTCTGTATGTTGGACTCTGATACTTAAGATGGATTGTTGGTAAGGATAATCAGTTTTTGTATCTCCATCCCACTTTCAAAAAGGCCCCAGTGCTTTGAGTGGTTCAGAGTCCTTTACCATTCCCCCTCCTGCTTGCCTTGCAGTCATGAATACAGATAGTAACTTACTGCATAACTTCTGACATCTCATCCTCCTGTGTGGTCAGCTTCCACAAGGACAATTGGACCAAAGGCTCTCTGACATTATAAAGCTAAAGCAAGATGTTGTCTGGCATGAGGGCAAATCTGTTGCCTAGCAAGCTGACATCCTAAAGCTAAAGCAAGATGTTGTCTGAAGTGAGGCCCACTCTGTTGCCTAGCAAGCAGCAGGATACGTTTATCTTGGTAATGAAATGAGTAGCAGGGTAGACAGGATGCCCAAATGAGAATTAACCTTGTAAGATTAAAGAAATTAGGGCAGTTTTGTGAGACTTATAAATTTGTAGGAAGGTAAGTTTGAGCATTAGAGTCTCAACTTCACTATTGCTGAACTGGTAGGAATTGCCTAAAATTATAATGGTGAACATGCTATTCATAGCTTATATAATTCCAATTAACTGTAGCATAACCCTTCCTCGCTCAACTAATCAGCTGGCTTAATTGCTACTGGTGTACCATATCCTTAAGCAAATAAATTGAGACGTTTAGGCTGCCAATTGGCTTGTAAAAAGATCTCTATCTATAACCTAATGTACATGCTACAGTTATTTAGAGAGTGATCCCAAATGAGGCATGGGATTCAGAGAAGTATGGGAGGTTAAAAACACAAATTAAGATTTGATTTTCTAACGTGCTGTTGATTTTCACAATTATACAGACTCCAGAGAATTAATCTGTTTACCCTGTATAAGAATTGAGATTTTTTGTACTTCTTATAGTAAATGTGCTAACAGTGGACTTTTCCATCTGCAGATTATACTGAATGACCAGCAGTGGCAGTGTTTCACAACTGAATGTCTCTGCATTGCCGAGACTGAAGGAAAGAAAAAAAGGCAGTCTTCCGGCATACAGCATCTTTTGACCAATTTAAACGGTAAGTAAATCTCACAATCATTCTTTTATTCAGTAAAAATACTTTCACAGCATCTGAATGTCCTCAGTACCTTCCAGTGGGGGCCTGTACATGTAAATAATTTCTGTTAAGATGGAAGTAATATGGATCACAATGTGTTGGTCAAGATAGTTAATAAAAGACTGACTGCTTCTAAGGCTACCAAAGCCTGATTTAGATCCCGGTGCTAGCAATGTTCCAGTCAAGGAAATTGCTGCCTTTGCGGCTGAAATGCACTATCTCAATTTACAACGATAGTGTTACATTCTCACGGAAGGAAGCTCATTTAACGTAATCCCCTGCACTCTGTATGTTGGACTCTGATACTTAAGATGGATTGTTGGTAAGGATAATCAGTTTTTGTATCTCCATCCCACTTTCAAAAAGGCCCCAGTGCTTTGAGTGGTTCAAAGTCCTTTACCATTCCCCCTCCTGCTTGCCTTGCAGTCATGAATACAGATAGTAACTTACTGCATAACTTCTGACATCTCATCCTCCTGTGTGGTCAGCTTCCACAAGGACAATTGGACCAAAGGCTCTCTGACATTATAAAGCTAAAGCAAGATGTTGTCTGCCATGAGGGCAAATCTGTTGCCTAGCAAGCTGACATCCTAAAGCTAAAGCAAGATGTTGTCTGAAGTGAGGCCCACTCTGTTGCCTAGCAAGCAGCAGGATACGTTTATCTTGGTAATGAAATGAGTAGCAGGGTAGACAGGATGCCCAAATGAGAATTAACCTTGTAAGATTAAAGAAATTAGGGCAGTTTTGTGAGACTTATAAATTTGTAGGAAGGTAAGTTTGAGCATTAGAGTCTCAACTTCACTATTGCTGAACTGGTAGGAATTGCCTAAAATTATACTGGTGAACATGCTATTCATAGCTTATATAATTCCAATTAACTGTAGCATAACCCTTCCTCGCTCAACTAATCAGCTGGCTTAATTGCTACTGGTGTACCATATCCTTAAGCAAATAAATTGAGATGGGTACGCTGCCACTTGGCTTGCAAAAAGATCTCTTTATCTATAACCTAATGTACATGCTACAGTTGTTTAGAGAGTGATCCCAAATGAGGTATGGGATTCAGAGAAGTATGGGAGGTTAAAAACACAAATTAAGATTTGATTTTATAACGTGCTGTTGATTTTCACAATTATACAGACTCCAGAGAATTAATCTGTTCACCCTTTATAAAAATTAAGATTTTTTGTACTTCTTATAGTAAATGTGCTAACAGTGGACTTTTCCATCTGCAGATTATACTGAATGACCAGCAGTGGCAGTGTTTCACAACTGAATGTCTCTGCATTGCCGAGACTGAAGGAAAGAAAAAAAGGCAGTCTTCCGGCATACAGCATCTTTTGACCAATTTAAACGGTAAGTAAATCTCACAATCATTCTTTTATTCAGTAAAAATATTTTCACAGCATCTGAATGTCCTCAGTACCTTCCAGTGGGGGCCTGTACATGTAAATAATTTCTGTTAAGATGGAAGTAATATGGATCACAATGTGTTGGTCAAGATAGTTAATAAAAGACTGACTGCTTCTAAGGCTACCAAAGCCTGATTTAGATCCCGGTGCTAGCAATGTTCCAGTCAAGGAAATTGCTGCCTTTGCGGCTGAAATGCACTATCTCAATTTACAACGATAGTGTTGCATTCTCACGGAAGGAAGCTCATTTAACGTCATCCCCTGCACTCTGTATGTTGGACTCTGATACTTAAAATGGATTGTTGGTAAGGATAATCAGTTTTTGTATCTCCATCCCACTTTCAAAAAGGCCCCAGTGCTTTGAGTTGTTCAGAGTCCTTTACCATTCCCCCTCCTGCTTGCCGTGCAGTCATGAATACAGATAGTAACTTACTGCATAACTTCTGACATCTCATCCTCCTGTGTGGTCAGCTTCCACAAGGACAATTGGACCCAAGGCTCTCTGACATTATAAAGCTAAAGCAAGATGTTGTCTGGCATGAGGGCAAATCTGTTGCCTAGCAAGCTGACATCCTAAAGCTAAAGCAAGATGTTGTCTGAAGTGAGGCCCACTCTGTTGCCTAGCAAGCAGCAGGATACGTTTATCTTGGTAATGAAATGAGTAGCAGGGTAGACAGGATGCCCAAATGAGAACTAACCTTGTAAGAATAAAGAAATTAGGGCAGTTTTGTGAGACTTATAAATTTGTAGGAAGGTAAGTTTGAGCATTAGAGTCTCAACTTCACTATTGCTGAACTGGTAGGAATTGCCTAAAATTATAATGGTGAACATGCTATTCATAGCTTATATAATTCCAATTAACTGTAGCATAACCCTTCCTCGCTCAACTAATCAGCTGGCATAATTGCTACTGGTGTACCATATCCTTAAGCAAATAAATTGAGATGGGTACGCTGCCACTTGGCTTGCAAAAAGATCTCTTTATCTATTACCTAATGTACATGCTACAGTTGTTTAGAGAGTGATCCCAAATGAGACATGGGTTTCAGAGAAGTATGGGAGGTTAAAAACACAAATTAAGATTTGATTTTCTAACGTGCTGTTGATTTTCACAATTATACAGACTCCAGAGAATTAATCTGTTTACCCTTTATAAGAATTGAGATTTTTTGTACTTCTTATAGTAAATGTGCTAACAGTGGACTTTTCCATCTGCAGATTATACTGAATGACCAGCAGTGGCAGTGTTTCACAACTGAATGTCTCTGCATTGCCGAGACTGAAGGAAAGAAAAAAAGGCAGTCTTCCGGCATACAGCATCTTTTGACCAATTTAAACGGTAAGTAAATCTCACAATCATTCTTTTATTCAGTAAAAATACTTTCACAGCATCTGAATGTCCTCAGTACCTTCCAGTGGGGGCCTGTACATGTAAATAATTTCTGTTAAGATGGAAGTAATATGGATCACAATGTGTTGGTCAAGATAGTTAATAAAAGACTGACTGCTTCTAAGGCTACCAAAGCCTGATTTAGATCCCGGTGCTAGCAATGTTCCAGTCAAGGAAATTGCTGCCTTTGCGGCTGAAATGCACTATCTCAATTTACAACGATAGTGTTACATTCTCACGGAAGGAAGCTCATTTAACGTAATCCCCTGCACTCTGTATGTTGGACTCTGATACTTAAGATGGATTGTTGGTAAGGATAATCAGTTTTTGTATCTCCATCCCACTTTCAAAAAGGCCCCAGTGCTTTGAGTGGTTCAGAGTCCTTTACCATTCCCCCTCCTGCTTGCCTTGCAGTCATGAATACAGATAGTAACTTACTGCATAACTTCTGACATCTCATCCTCCTGTGTGGTCAGCTTCCACAAGGACAATTGGACCAAAGGCTCTCTGACATTATAAAGCTAAAGCAAGATGTTGTCTGGCATGAGGGCAAATCTGTTGCCTAGCAAGCTGACATCCTAAAGCTAAAGCAAGATGTTGTCTGAAGTGAGGCCCACTCTGTTGCCTAGCAAGCAGCAGGATACGTTTATCTTGGTAATGAAATGAGTAGCAGGGTAGACAGGATGCCCAAATGAGAATTAACCTTGTAAGATTAAAGAAATTAGGGCAGTTTTGTGAGACTTATAAATTTGTAGGAAGGTAAGTTTGAGCATTAGAGTCTCAACTTCACTATTGCTGAACTGGTAGGAATTGCCTAAAATTATAATGGTGAACATGCTATTCATAGCTTATATAATTCCAATTAACTGTAGCATAACCCTTCCTCGCTCAACTAATCAGCTGGCATAATTGCTACTGGTGTACCATATCCTTAAGCAAATAAATTGAGATGGGTACGCTGCCACTTGGCTTGCAAAAAGATCTCTTTATCTATTACCTAATGTACATGCTACAGTTGTTTAGAGAGTGATCCCAAATGAGACATGGGTTTCAGAGAAGTATGGGAGGTTAAAAACACAAATTAAGATTTGATTTTCTAACGTGCTGTTGATTTTCACAATTATACAGACTCCAGAGAATTAATCTGTTTACCCTTTATAAGAATTGAGATTTTTTGTACTTCTTATAGTAAATGTGCTAACAGTGGACTTTTCCATCTGCAGATTATACTGAATGACCAGCAGTGGCAGTGTTTCACAACTGAATGTCTCTGCATTGCCGAGACTGAAGGAAAGAAAAAAAGGCAGTCTTCCGGCATACAGCATCTTTTGACCAATTTAAACGGTAAGTAAATCTCACAATCATTCTTTTATTCAGTAAAAATACTTTCACAGCATCTGAATGTCCTCAGTACCTTCCAGTGGGGGCCTGTACATGTAAATAATTTCTGTTAAGATGGAAGTAATATGGATCACAATGTGTTGGTCAAGATAGTTAATAAAAGACTGACTGCTTCTAAGGCTACCAAAGCCTGATTTAGATCCCGGTGCTAGCAATGTTCCAGTCAAGGAAATTGCTGCCTTTGCGGCTGAAATGCACTATCTCAATTTACAACGATAGTGTTACATTCTCACGGAAGGAAGCTCATTTAACGTAATCCCCTGCACTCTGTATGTTGGACTCTGATACTTAAGATGGATTGTTGGTAAGGATAATCAGTTTTTGTATCTCCATCCCACTTTCAAAAAGGCCCCAGTGCTTTGAGTGGTTCAGAGTCCTTTACCATTCCCTCTCCTGCTTGCCTTGCAGTCATGAATACAGATAGTAACTTACTGCATAACTTCTGACATCTCATCCTCCTGTGTGGTCAGCTTCCACAAGGACAATTGGACCAAAGGCTCTCTGACATTATAAAGCTAAAGCAAGATGTTGTCTGGCATGAGGGCAAATCTGTTGCCTAGCAAGCTGACATCCTAAAGCTAAAGCAAGATGTTGTCTGAAGTGAGGCCCACTCTGTTGCCTAGCAAGCAGCAGGATACGTTTATCTTGGTAATGAAATGAGTAGCAGGGTAGACAGGATGCCCAAATGAGAATTAACCTTGTAAGATTAAAGAAATTAGGGCAGTTTTGTGAGACTTATAAATTTGTAGGAAGGTAAGTTTGAGCATTAGAGTCTCAACTTCACTATTGCTGAACTGGTAGGAATTGCCTAAAATTATAATGGTGAACATGCTATTCATAGCTTATATAATTCCAATTAACTGTAGCATAACCCTTCCTCGCTCAACTAATCAGCTGGCTTAATTGCTACTGGTGTACCATATCCTTAAGCAAATAAATTGAGACGTTTAGGCTGCCAATTGGCTTGTAAAAAGATCTCTATCTATAACCTAATGTACATGCTACAGTTATTTAGAGAGTGATCCCAAATGAGGCATGGGATTCAGAGAAGTATGGGAGGTTAAAAACACAAATTAAGATTTGATTTTCTAACGTGCTGTTGATTTTCACAATTATACAGACTCCAGAGAATTAATCTGTTTACCCTGTATAAGAATTGAGATTTTTTGTACTTCTTATAGTAAATGTGCTAACAGTGGACTTTTCCATCTGCAGATTATACTGAATGACCAGCAGTGGCAGTGTTTCACAACTGAATGTCTCTGCATTGCCGAGACTGAAGGAAAGAAAAAAAGGCAGTCTTCCGGCATACAGCATCTTTTGACCAATTTAAACGGTAAGTAAATCTCACAATCATTCTTTTATTCAGTAAAAATACTTTCACAGCATCTGAATGTCCTCAGTACCTTCCAGTGGGGGCCTGTACATGTAAATAATTTCTGTTAAGATGGAAGTAATATGGATCACAATGTGTTGGTCAAGATAGTTAATAAAAGACTGACTGCTTCTAAGGCTACCAAAGCCTGATTTAGATCCCGGTGCTAGCAATGTTCCAGTCAAGGAAATTGCTGCCTTTGCGGCTGAAATGCACTATCTCAATTTACAACGATAGTGTTACATTCTCACGGAAGGAAGCTCATTTAACGTAATCCCCTGCACTCTGTATGTTGGACTCTGATACTTAAGATGGATTGTTGGTAAGGATAATCAGTTTTTGTATCTCCATCCCACTTTCAAAAAGGCCCCAGTGCTTTGAGTGGTTCAGAGTCCTTTACCATTCCCCCTCCTGCTTGCCTTGCAGTCATGAATACAGATAGTAACTTACTGCATAACTTCTGACATCTCATCCTCCTGTGTGGTCAGCTTCCACAAGGACAATTGGACCAAAGGCTCTCTGACATTATAAAGCTAAAGCAAGATGTTGTCTGCCATGAGGGCAAATCTGTTGCCTAGCAAGCTGACATCCTAAAGCTAAAGCAAGATGTTGTCTGAAGTGATGCCCACTCTGTTGCCTAGCAAGCAGCAGGATACGTTTATCTTGGTAATGAAATGAGTAGCAGGGTAGACAGGATGCCCAAATGAGAATTAACCTTGTAAGATTAAAGAAATTAGGGCAGTTTTGTGAGACTTATAAATTTGTAGGAAGGTAAGTTTGAGCATTAGAGTCTCAACTTCACTATTGCTGAACTGGTAGGAATTGCCTAAAATTATAATGGTGAACATGCTATTCATAGCTTATATAATTCCAATTAACTGTAGCATAACCCTTCCTCGCTCAACTAATCAGCTGGCTTAATTGCTACTGGTGTACCATATCCTTAAGCAAATAAATTGAGATGGGTACGCTGCCACTTGGCTTGCAAAAAGATCTCTTTATCTATAACCTAATGTACATGCTACAGTTGTTTAGAGAGTGATCCCAAATGAGGTATGGGATTCAGAGAAGTATGGGAGGTTAAAAACACAAATTAAGATTTGATTTTATAACGTGCTGTTGATTTTCACAATTATACAGACTCCAGAGAATTAATCTGTTCACCCTTTATAAAAATTAAGATTTTTTGTACTTCTTATAGTAAATGTGCTAACAGTGGACTTTTCCATCTGCAGATTATACTGAATGACCAGCAGTGGCAGTGTTTCACAACTGAATGTCTCTGCATTGCCGAGACTGAAGGAAAGAAAAAAAGGCAGTCTTCCGGCATACAGCATCTTTTGACCAATTTAAACGGTAAGTAAATCTCACAATCATTCTTTTATTCAGTAAAAATATTTTCACAGCATCTGAATGTCCTCAGTACCTTCCAGTGGGGGCCTGTACATGTAAATAATTTCTGTTAAGATGGAAGTAATATGGATCACAATGTGTTGGTCAAGATAGTTAATAAAAGACTGACTGCTTCTAAGGCTACCAAAGCCTGATTTAGATCCCGGTGCTAGCAATGTTCCAGTCAAGGAAATTGCTGCCTTTGCGGCTGAAATGCACTATCTCAATTTACAACGATAGTGTTGCATTCTCACGGAAGGAAGCTCATTTAACGTCATCCCCTGCACTCTGTATGTTGGACTCTGATACTTAAAATGGATTGTTGGTAAGGATAATCAGTTTTTGTATCTCCATCCCACTTTCAAAAAGGCCCCAGTGCTTTGAGTTGTTCAGAGTCCTTTACCATTCCCCCTCCTGCTTGCCGTGCAGTCATGAATACAGATAGTAACTTACTGCATAACTTCTGACATCTCATCCTCCTGTGTGGTCAGCTTCCACAAGGACAATTGGACCCAAGGCTCTCTGACATTATAAAGCTAAAGCAAGATGTTGTCTGGCATGAGGGCAAATCTGTTGCCTAGCAAGCTGACATCCTAAAGCTAAAGCAAGATGTTGTCTGAAGTGAGGCCCACTCTGTTGCCTAGCAAGCAGCAGGATACGTTTATCTTGGTAATGAAATGAGTAGCAGGGTAGACAGGATGCCCAAATGAGAACTAACCTTGTAAGAATAAAGAAATTAGGGCAGTTTTGTGAGACTTATAAATTTGTAGGAAGGTAAGTTTGAGCATTAGAGTCTCAACTTCACTATTGCTGAACTGGTAGGAATTGCCTAAAATTATAATGGTGAACATGCTATTCATAGCTTATATAATTCCAATTAACTGTAGCATAACCCTTCCTCGCTCAACTAATCAGCTGGCATAATTGCTACTGGTGTACCATATCCTTAAGCAAATAAATTGAGATGGGTACGCTGCCACTTGGCTTGCAAAAAGATCTCTTTATCTATTACCTAATGTACATGCTACAGTTGTTTAGAGAGTGATCCCAAATGAGACATGGGTTTCAGAGAAGTATGGGAGGTTAAAAACACAAATTAAGATTTGATTTTCTAACGTGCTGTTGATTTTCACAATTATACAGACTCCAGAGAATTAATCTGTTTACCCTTTATAAGAATTGAGATTTTTTGTACTTCTTATAGTAAATGTGCTAACAGTGGACTTTTCCATCTGCAGATTATACTGAATGACCAGCAGTGGCAGTGTTTCACAACTGAATGTCTCTGCATTGCCGAGACTGAAGGAAAGAAAAAAAGGCAGTCTTCCGGCATACAGCATCTTTTGACCAATTTAAACGGTAAGTAAATCTCACAATCATTCTTTTATTCAGTAAAAATACTTTCACAGCATCTGAATGTCCTCAGTACCTTCCAGTGGGGGCCTGTACATGTAAATAATTTCTGTTAAGATGGAAGTAATATGGATCACAATGTGTTGGTCAAGATAGTTAATAAAAGACTGACTGCTTCTAAGGCTACCAAAGCCTGATTTAGATCCCGGTGCTAGCAATGTTCCAGTCAAGGAAATTGCTGCCTTTGCGGCTGAAATGCACTATCTCAATTTACAACGATAGTGTTACATTCTCACGGAAGGAAGCTCATTTAACGTAATCCCCTGCACTCTGTATGTTGGACTCTGATACTTAAGATGGATTGTTGGTAAGGATAATCAGTTTTTGTATCTCCATCCCACTTTCAAAAAGGCCCCAGTGCTTTGAGTGGTTCAGAGTCCTTTACCATTCCCCCTCCTGCTTGCCTTGCAGTCATGAATACAGATAGTAACTTACTGCATAACTTCTGACATCTCATCCTCCTGTGTGGTCAGCTTCCACAAGGACAATTGGACCAAAGGCTCTCTGACATTATAAAGCTAAAGCAAGATGTTGTCTGGCATGAGGGCAAATCTGTTGCCTAGCAAGCTGACATCCTAAAGCTAAAGCAAGATGTTGTCTGAAGTGAGGCCCACTCTGTTGCCTAGCAAGCAGCAGGATACGTTTATCTTGGTAATGAAATGAGTAGCAGGGTAGACAGGATGCCCAAATGAGAATTAACCTTGTAAGATTAAAGAAATTAGGGCAGTTTTGTGAGACTTATAAATTTGTAGGAAGGTAAGTTTGAGCATTAGAGTCTCAACTTCACTATTGCTGAACTGGTAGGAATTGCCTAAAATTATAATGGTGAACATGCTATTCATAGCTTATATAATTCCAATTAACTGTAGCATAACCCTTCCTCGCTCAACTAATCAGCTGGCATAATTGCTACTGGTGTACCATATCCTTAAGCAAATAAATTGAGATGGGTACGCTGCCACTTGGCTTGCAAAAAGATCTCTTTATCTATTACCTAATGTACATGCTACAGTTGTTTAGAGAGTGATCCCAAATGAGACATGGGTTTCAGAGAAGTATGGGAGGTTAAAAACACAAATTAAGATTTGATTTTCTAACGTGCTGTTGATTTTCACAATTATACAGACTCCAGAGAATTAATCTGTTTACCCTTTATAAGAATTGAGATTTTTTGTACTTCTTATAGTAAATGTGCTAACAGTGGACTTTTCCATCTGCAGATTATACTGAATGACCAGCAGTGGCAGTGTTTCACAACTGAATGTCTCTGCATTGCCGAGACTGAAGGAAAGAAAAAAAGGCAGTCTTCCGGCATACAGCATCTTTTGACCAATTTAAACGGTAAGTAAATCTCACAATCATTCTTTTATTCAGTAAAAATACTTTCACAGCATCTGAATGTCCTCAGTACCTTCCAGTGGGGGCCTGTACATGTAAATAATTTCTGTTAAGATGGAAGTAATATGGATCACAATGTGTTGGTCAAGATAGTTAATAAAAGACTGACTGCTTCTAAGGCTACCAAAGCCTGATTTAGATCCCGGTGCTAGCAATGTTCCAGTCAAGGAAATTGCTGCCTTTGCGGCTGAAATGCACTATCTCAATTTACAACGATAGTGTTACATTCTCACGGAAGGAAGCTCATTTAACGTAATCCCCTGCACTCTGTATGTTGGACTCTGATACTTAAGATGGATTGTTGGTAAGGATAATCAGTTTTTGTATCTCCATCCCACTTTCAAAAAGGCCCCAGTGCTTTGAGTGGTTCAGAGTCCTTTACCATTCCCCCTCCTGCTTGCCTTGCAGTCATGAATACAGATAGTAACTTACTGCATAACTTCTGACATCTCATCCTCCTGTGTGGTCAGCTTCCACAAGGACAATTGGACCAAAGGCTCTCTGACATTATAAAGCTAAAGCAAGATGTTGTCTGGCATGAGGGCAAATCTGTTGCCTAGCAAGCTGACATCCTAAAGCTAAAGCAAGATGTTGTCTGAAGTGAGGCCCACTCTGTTGCCTAGCAAGCAGCAGGATACGTTTATCTTGGTAATGAAATGAGTAGCAGGGTAGACAGGATGCCCAAATGAGAATTAACCTTGTAAGATTAAAGAAATTAGGGCAGTTTTGTGAGACTTATAAATTTGTAGGAAGGTAAGTTTGAGCATTAGAGTCTCAACTTCACTATTGCTGAACTGGTAGGAATTGCCTAAAATTATAATGGTGAACATGCTATTCATAGCTTATATAATTCCAATTAACTGTAGCATAACCCTTCCTCGCTCAACTAATCAGCTGGCTTAATTGCTACTGGTGTACCATATCCTTAAGCAAATAAATTGAGACGTTTAGGCTGCCAATTGGCTTGTAAAAAGATCTCTATCTATAACCTAATGTACATGCTACAGTTATTTAGAGAGTGATCCCAAATGAGGCATGGGATTCAGAGAAGTATGGGAGGTTAAAAACACAAATTAAGATTTGATTTTCTAACGTGCTGTTGATTTTCACAATTATACAGACTCCAGAGAATTAATCTGTTTACCCTGTATAAGAATTGAGATTTTTTGTACTTCTTATAGTAAATGTGCTAACAGTGGACTTTTCCATCTGCAGATTATACTGAATGACCAGCAGTGGCAGTGTTTCACAACTGAATGTCTCTGCATTGCCGAGACTGAAGGAAAGAAAAAAAGGCAGTCTTCCGGCATACAGCATCTTTTGACCAATTTAAACGGTAAGTAAATCTCACAATCATTCTTTTATTCAGTAAAAATACTTTCACAGCATCTGAATGTCCTCAGTACCTTCCAGTGGGGGCCTGTACATGTAAATAATTTCTGTTAAGATGGAAGTAATATGGATCACAATGTGTTGGTCAAGATAGTTAATAAAAGACTGACTGCTTCTAAGGCTACCAAAGCCTGATTTAGATCCCGGTGCTAGCAATGTTCCAGTCAAGGAAATTGCTGCCTTTGCGGCTGAAATGCACTATCTCAATTTACAACGATAGTGTTACATTCTCACGGAAGGAAGCTCATTTAACGTAATCCCCTGCACTCTGTATGTTGGACTCTGATACTTAAGATGGATTGTTGGTAAGGATAATCAGTTTTTGTATCTCCATCCCACTTTCAAAAAGGCCCCAGTGCTTTGAGTGGTTCAGAGTCCTTTACCATTCCCCCTCCTGCTTGCCTTGCAGTCATGAATACAGATAGTAACTTACTGCATAACTTCTGACATCTCATCCTCCTGTGTGGTCAGCTTCCACAAGGACAATTGGACCAAAGGCTCTCTGACATTATAAAGCTAAAGCAAGATGTTGTCTGCCATGAGGGCAAATCTGTTGCCTAGCAAGCTGACATCCTAAAGCTAAAGCAAGATGTTGTCTGAAGTGATGCCCACTCTGTTGCCTAGCAAGCAGCAGGATACGTTTATCTTGGTAATGAAATGAGTAGCAGGGTAGACAGGATGCCCAAATGAGAATTAACCTTGTAAGATTAAAGAAATTAGGGCAGTTTTGTGAGACTTATAAATTTGTAGGAAGGTAAGTTTGAGCATTAGAGTCTCAACTTCACTATTGCTGAACTGGTAGGAATTGCCTAAAATTATAATGGTGAACATGCTATTCATAGCTTATATAATTCCAATTAACTGTAGCATAACCCTTCCTCGCTCAACTAATCAGCTGGCTTAATTGCTACTGGTGTACCATATCCTTAAGCAAATAAATTGAGATGGGTACGCTGCCACTTGGCTTGCAAAAAGATCTCTTTATCTATAACCTAATGTACATGCTACAGTTGTTTAGAGAGTGATCCCAAATGAGGTATGGGATTCAGAGAAGTATGGGAGGTTAAAAACACAAATTAAGATTTGATTTTATAACGTGCTGTTGATTTTCACAATTATACAGACTCCAGAGAATTAATCTGTTCACCCTTTATAAAAATTAAGATTTTTTGTACTTCTTATAGTAAATGTGCTAACAGTGGACTTTTCCATCTGCAGATTATACTGAATGACCAGCAGTGGCAGTGTTTCACAACTGAATGTCTCTGCATTGCCGAGACTGAAGGAAAGAAAAAAAGGCAGTCTTCCGGCATACAGCATCTTTTGACCAATTTAAACGGTAAGTAAATCTCACAATCATTCTTTTATTCAGTAAAAATATTTTCACAGCATCTGAATGTCCTCAGTACCTTCCAGTGGGGGCCTGTACATGTAAATAATTTCTGTTAAGATGGAAGTAATATGGATCACAATGTGTTGGTCAAGATAGTTAATAAAAGACTGACTGCTTCTAAGGCTACCAAAGCCTGATTTAGATCCCGGTGCTAGCAATGTTCCAGTCAAGGAAATTGCTGCCTTTGCGGCTGAAATGCACTATCTCAATTTACAACGATAGTGTTGCATTCTCACGGAAGGAAGCTCATTTAACGTCATCCCCTGCACTCTGTATGTTGGACTCTGATACTTAAAATGGATTGTTGGTAAGGATAATCAGTTTTTGTATCTCCATCCCACTTTCAAAAAGGCCCCAGTGCTTTGAGTTGTTCAGAGTCCTTTACCATTCCCCCTCCTGCTTGCCGTGCAGTCATGAATACAGATAGTAACTTACTGCATAACTTCTGACATCTCATCCTCCTGTGTGGTCAGCTTCCACAAGGACAATTGGACCCAAGGCTCTCTGACATTATAAAGCTAAAGCAAGATGTTGTCTGGCATGAGGGCAAATCTGTTGCCTAGCAAGCTGACATCCTAAAGCTAAAGCAAGATGTTGTCTGAAGTGAGGCCCACTCTGTTGCCTAGCAAGCAGCAGGATACGTTTATCTTGGTAATGAAATGAGTAGCAGGGTAGACAGGATGCCCAAATGAGAACTA
Organism: Lissotriton vulgaris; assembly: GCF_964263255.1. Lineage (NCBI taxonomy): Eukaryota > Metazoa > Chordata > Amphibia > Caudata > Salamandridae > Lissotriton > Lissotriton vulgaris. The sequence continues at coordinate 1,083,571,207 of NC_141694.1, read as the reverse complement.
ACCTTGTAAGAATAAAGAAATTAGGGCAGTTTTGTGAGACTTATAAATTTGTAGGAAGGTAAGTTTGAGCATTAGAGTCTCAACTTCACTATTGCTGAACTGGTAGGAATTGCCTAAAATTATAATGGTGAACATGCTATTCATAGCTTATATAATTCCAATTAACTGTAGCATAACCCTTCCTCGCTCAACTAATCAGCTGGCATAATTGCTACTGGTGTACCATATCCTTAAGCAAATAAATTGAGATGGGTACGCTGCCACTTGGCTTGCAAAAAGATCTCTTTATCTATTACCTAATGTACATGCTACAGTTGTTTAGAGAGTGATCCCAAATGAGACATGGGTTTCAGAGAAGTATGGGAGGTTAAAAACACAAATTAAGATTTGATTTTCTAACGTGCTGTTGATTTTCACAATTATACAGACTCCAGAGAATTAATCTGTTTACCCTTTATAAGAATTGAGATTTTTTGTACTTCTTATAGTAAATGTGCTAACAGTGGACTTTTCCATCTGCAGATTATACTGAATGACCAGCAGTGGCAGTGTTTCACAACTGAATGTCTCTGCATTGCCGAGACTGAAGGAAAGAAAAAAAGGCAGTCTTCCGGCATACAGCATCTTTTGACCAATTTAAACGGTAAGTAAATCTCACAATCATTCTTTTATTCAGTAAAAATACTTTCACAGCATCTGAATGTCCTCAGTACCTTCCAGTGGGGGCCTGTACATGTAAATAATTTCTGTTAAGATGGAAGTAATATGGATCACAATGTGTTGGTCAAGATAGTTAATAAAAGACTGACTGCTTCTAAGGCTACCAAAGCCTGATTTAGATCCCGGTGCTAGCAATGTTCCAGTCAAGGAAATTGCTGCCTTTGCGGCTGAAATGCACTATCTCAATTTACAACGATAGTGTTACATTCTCACGGAAGGAAGCTCATTTAACGTAATCCCCTGCACTCTGTATGTTGGACTCTGATACTTAAGATGGATTGTTGGTAAGGATAATCAGTTTTTGTATCTCCATCCCACTTTCAAAAAGGCCCCAGTGCTTTGAGTGGTTCAGAGTCCTTTACCATTCCCCCTCCTGCTTGCCTTGCAGTCATGAATACAGATAGTAACTTACTGCATAACTTCTGACATCTCATCCTCCTGTGTGGTCAGCTTCCACAAGGACAATTGGACCAAAGGCTCTCTGACATTATAAAGCTAAAGCAAGATGTTGTCTGGCATGAGGGCAAATCTGTTGCCTAGCAAGCTGACATCCTAAAGCTAAAGCAAGATGTTGTCTGAAGTGAGGCCCACTCTGTTGCCTAGCAAGCAGCAGGATACGTTTATCTTGGTAATGAAATGAGTAGCAGGGTAGACAGGATGCCCAAATGAGAATTAACCTTGTAAGATTAAAGAAATTAGGGCAGTTTTGTGAGACTTATAAATTTGTAGGAAGGTAAGTTTGAGCATTAGAGTCTCAACTTCACTATTGCTGAACTGGTAGGAATTGCCTAAAATTATAATGGTGAACATGCTATTCATAGCTTATATAATTCCAATTAACTGTAGCATAACCCTTCCTCGCTCAACTAATCAGCTGGCATAATTGCTACTGGTGTACCATATCCTTAAGCAAATAAATTGAGATGGGTACGCTGCCACTTGGCTTGCAAAAAGATCTCTTTATCTATTACCTAATGTACATGCTACAGTTGTTTAGAGAGTGATCCCAAATGAGACATGGGTTTCAGAGAAGTATGGGAGGTTAAAAACACAAATTAAGATTTGATTTTCTAACGTGCTGTTGATTTTCACAATTATACAGACTCCAGAGAATTAATCTGTTTACCCTTTATAAGAATTGAGATTTTTTGTACTTCTTATAGTAAATGTGCTAACAGTGGACTTTTCCATCTGCAGATTATACTGAATGACCAGCAGTGGCAGTGTTTCACAACTGAATGTCTCTGCATTGCCGAGACTGAAGGAAAGAAAAAAAGGCAGTCTTCCGGCATACAGCATCTTTTGACCAATTTAAACGGTAAGTAAATCTCACAATCATTCTTTTATTCAGTAAAAATACTTTCACAGCATCTGAATGTCCTCAGTACCTTCCAGTGGGGGCCTGTACATGTAAATAATTTCTGTTAAGATGGAAGTAATATGGATCACAATGTGTTGGTCAAGATAGTTAATAAAAGACTGACTGCTTCTAAGGCTACCAAAGCCTGATTTAGATCCCGGTGCTAGCAATGTTCCAGTCAAGGAAATTGCTGCCTTTGCGGCTGAAATGCACTATCTCAATTTACAACGATAGTGTTACATTCTCACGGAAGGAAGCTCATTTAACGTAATCCCCTGCACTCTGTATGTTGGACTCTGATACTTAAGATGGATTGTTGGTAAGGATAATCAGTTTTTGTATCTCCATCCCACTTTCAAAAAGGCCCCAGTGCTTTGAGTGGTTCAGAGTCCTTTACCATTCCCCCTCCTGCTTGCCTTGCAGTCATGAATACAGATAGTAACTTACTGCATAACTTCTGACATCTCATCCTCCTGTGTGGTCAGCTTCCACAAGGACAATTGGACCAAAGGCTCTCTGACATTATAAAGCTAAAGCAAGATGTTGTCTGGCATGAGGGCAAATCTGTTGCCTAGCAAGCTGACATCCTAAAGCTAAAGCAAGATGTTGTCTGAAGTGAGGCCCACTCTGTTGCCTAGCAAGCAGCAGGATACGTTTATCTTGGTAATGAAATGAGTAGCAGGGTAGACAGGATGCCCAAATGAGAATTAACCTTGTAAGATTAAAGAAATTAGGGCAGTTTTGTGAGACTTATAAATTTGTAGGAAGGTAAGTTTGAGCATTAGAGTCTCAACTTCACTATTGCTGAACTGGTAGGAATTGCCTAAAATTATAATGGTGAACATGCTATTCATAGCTTATATAATTCCAATTAACTGTAGCATAACCCTTCCTCGCTCAACTAATCAGCTGGCTTAATTGCTACTGGTGTACCATATCCTTAAGCAAATAAATTGAGACGTTTAGGCTGCCAATTGGCTTGTAAAAAGATCTCTATCTATAACCTAATGTACATGCTACAGTTATTTAGAGAGTGATCCCAAATGAGGCATGGGATTCAGAGAAGTATGGGAGGTTAAAAACACAAATTAAGATTTGATTTTCTAACGTGCTGTTGATTTTCACAATTATACAGACTCCAGAGAATTAATCTGTTTACCCTGTATAAGAATTGAGATTTTTTGTACTTCTTATAGTAAATGTGCTAACAGTGGACTTTTCCATCTGCAGATTATACTGAATGACCAGCAGTGGCAGTGTTTCACAACTGAATGTCTCTGCATTGCCGAGACTGAAGGAAAGAAAAAAAGGCAGTCTTCCGGCATACAGCATCTTTTGACCAATTTAAACGGTAAGTAAATCTCACAATCATTCTTTTATTCAGTAAAAATACTTTCACAGCATCTGAATGTCCTCAGTACCTTCCAGTGGGGGCCTGTACATGTAAATAATTTCTGTTAAGATGGAAGTAATATGGATCACAATGTGTTGGTCAAGATAGTTAATAAAAGACTGACTGCTTCTAAGGCTACCAAAGCCTGATTTAGATCCCGGTGCTAGCAATGTTCCAGTCAAGGAAATTGCTGCCTTTGCGGCTGAAATGCACTATCTCAATTTACAACGATAGTGTTACATTCTCACGGAAGGAAGCTCATTTAACGTAATCCCCTGCACTCTGTATGTTGGACTCTGATACTTAAGATGGATTGTTGGTAAGGATAATCAGTTTTTGTATCTCCATCCCACTTTCAAAAAGGCCCCAGTGCTTTGAGTGGTTCAAAGTCCTTTACCATTCCCCCTCCTGCTTGCCTTGCAGTCATGAATACAGATAGTAACTTACTGCATAACTTCTGACATCTCATCCTCCTGTGTGGTCAGCTTCCACAAGGACAATTGGACCAAAGGCTCTCTGACATTATAAAGCTAAAGCAAGATGTTGTCTGCCATGAGGGCAAATCTGTTGCCTAGCAAGCTGACATCCTAAAGCTAAAGCAAGATGTTGTCTGAAGTGAGGCCCACTCTGTTGCCTAGCAAGCAGCAGGATACGTTTATCTTGGTAATGAAATGAGTAGCAGGGTAGACAGGATGCCCAAATGAGAATTAACCTTGTAAGATTAAAGAAATTAGGGCAGTTTTGTGAGACTTATAAATTTGTAGGAAGGTAAGTTTGAGCATTAGAGTCTCAACTTCACTATTGCTGAACTGGTAGGAATTGCCTAAAATTATACTGGTGAACATGCTATTCATAGCTTATATAATTCCAATTAACTGTAGCATAACCCTTCCTCGCTCAACTAATCAGCTGGCTTAATTGCTACTGGTGTACCATATCCTTAAGCAAATAAATTGAGATGGGTACGCTGCCACTTGGCTTGCAAAAAGATCTCTTTATCTATAACCTAATGTACATGCTACAGTTGTTTAGAGAGTGATCCCAAATGAGGTATGGGATTCAGAGAAGTATGGGAGGTTAAAAACACAAATTAAGATTTGATTTTATAACGTGCTGTTGACTTTCACAATTATACAGACTCCAGAGAATTAATCTGTTCACCCTTTATAAAAATTAAGATTTTTTGTACTTCTTATAGTAAATGTGCTAACAGTGGACTTTTCCATCTGCAGATTATACTGAATGACCAGCAGTGGCAGTGTTTCACAACTGAATGTCTCTGCATTGCCGAGACTGAAGGAAAGAAAAAAAGGCAGTCTTCCGGCATACAGCATCTTTTGACCAATTTAAACGGTAAGTAAATCTCACAATCATTCTTTTATTCAGTAAAAATATTTTCACAGCATCTGAATGTCCTCAGTACCTTCCAGTGGGGGCCTGTACATGTAAATAATTTCTGTTAAGATGGAAGTAATATGGATCACAATGTTTTGGTCAAGATAGTTAATAAAAGACTGACTGCTTCTAAGGCTACCAAAGCCTGATTTAGATCCCGGTGCTAGCAATGTTCCAGTCAAGGAAATTGCTGCCTTTGCGGCTGAAATGCACTATCTCAATTTACAACGATAGTGTTGCATTCTCACGGAAGGAAGCTCATTTAACGTCATCCCCTGCACTCTGTATGTTGGACTCTGATACTTAAAATGGATTGTTGGTAAGGATAATCAGTTTTTGTATCTCCATCCCACTTTCAAAAAGGCCCCAGTGCTTTGAGTTGTTCAGAGTCCTTTACCATTCCCCCTCCTGCTTGCCGTGCAGTCATGAATACAGATAGTAACTTACTGCATAACTTCTGACATCTCATCCTCCTGTGTGGTCAGCTTCCACAAGGACAATTGGACCCAAGGCTCTCTGACATTATAAAGCTAAAGCAAGATGTTGTCTGGCATGAGGGCAAATCTGTTGCCTAGCAAGCTGACATCCTAAAGCTAAAGCAAGATGTTGTCTGAAGTGAGGCCCACTCTGTTGCCTAGCAAGCAGCAGGATACGTTTATCTTGGTAATGAAATGAGTAGCAGGGTAGACAGGATGCCCAAATGAGAACTAACCTTGTAAGAATAAAGAAATTAGGGCAGTTTTGTGAGACTTATAAATTTGTAGGAAGGTAAGTTTGAGCATTAGATTCTCAACTTCACTATTGCTGAACTGGTAGGAATTGCCTAAAATTATAATGGTGAACATGCTATTCATAGCTTATATAATTCCAATTAACTGTAGCATAACCCTTCCTCGCTCAACTAATCAGCTGGCTTAATTGCTACTGGTGTACCATATCCTTAAGCAAATAAATTGAGATGGGTACGCTGCCACTTGGCTTGCAAAAAGATCTCTTTATCTATTACCTAATGTACATGCTACAGTTGTTTAGAGAGTGATCCCAAATGAGGCATGGGTTTCAGAGAAGTATGGGAGGTTAAAAACACAAATTAAGATTTGATTTTCTAACGTGCTGTTGATTTTCACAATTATACAGACTCCAGAGAATTAATCTGTTTACCCTGTATAAGAATTGAGATTTTTTGTACTTCTTATAGTAAATGTGCTAACAGTGGACTTTTCCATCTGCAGATTATACTGAATGACCAGCAGTGGCAGTGTTTCACAACTGAATGTCTCTGCATTGCCGAGACTGAAGGAAAGAAAAAAAGGCAGTCTTCCGGCATACAGCATCTTTTGACCAATTTAAACGGTAAGTAAATCTCACAATCATTCTTTTATTCAGTAAAAATACTTTCACAGCATCTGAATGTCCTCAGTACCTTCCAGTGGGGGCCTGTACATGTAAATAATTTCTGTTAAGATGGAAGTAATATGGATCACAATGTGTTGGTCAAGATAGTTAATAAAAGACTGACTGCTTCTAAGGCTACCAAAGCCTGATTTAGATCCCGGTGCTAGCAATGTTCCAGTCAAGGAAATTGCTGCCTTTGCGGCTGAAATGCACTATCTCAATTTACAACGATAGTGTTACATTCTCACGGAAGGAAGCTCATTTAACGTAATCCCCTGCACTCTGTATGTTGGACTCTGATACTTAAGATGGATTGTTGGTAAGGATAATCAGTTTTTGTATCTCCATCCCACTTTCAAAAAGGCCCCAGTGCTTTGAGTGGTTCAGAGTCCTTTACCATTCCCCCTCCTGCTTGCCTTGCAGTCATGAATACAGATAGTAACTTACTGCATAACTTCTGACATCTCATCCTCCTGTGTGGTCAGCTTCCACAAGGACAATTGGACCAAAGGCTCTCTGACATTATAAAGCTAAAGCAAGATGTTGTCTGGCATGAGGGCAAATCTGTTGCCTAGCAAGCTGACATCCTAAAGCTAAAGCAAGATGTTGTCTGAAGTGAGGCCCACTCTGTTGCCTAGCAAGCAGCAGGATACGTTTATCTTGGTAATGAAATGAGTAGCAGGGTAGACAGGATGCCCAAATGAGAATTAACCTTGTAAGATTAAAGAAATTAGGGCAGTTTTGTGAGACTTATAAATTTGTAGGAAGGTAAGTTTGAGCATTAGAGTCTCAACTTCACTATTGCTGAACTGGTAGGAATTGCCTAAAATTATAATGGTGAACATGCTATTCATAGCTTATATAATTCCAATTAACTGTAGCATAACCCTTCCTCGCTCAACTAATCAGCTGGCTTAATTGCTACTGGTGTACCATATCCTTAAGCAAATAAATTGAGACGTTTAGGCTGCCAATTGGCTTGTAAAAAGATCTCTATCTATAACCTAATGTACATGCTACAGTTATTTAGAGAGTGATCCCAAATGAGGCATGGGATTCAGAGAAGTATGGGAGGTTAAAAACACAAATTAAGATTTGATTTTCTAACGTGCTGTTGATTTTCACAATTATACAGACTCCAGAGAATTAATCTGTTTACCCTGTATAAGAATTGAGATTTTTTGTACTTCTTATAGTAAATGTGCTAACAGTGGACTTTTCCATCTGCAGATTATACTGAATGACCAGCAGTGGCAGTGTTTCACAACTGAATGTCTCTGCATTGCCGAGACTGAAGGAAAGAAAAAAAGGCAGTCTTCCGGCATACAGCATCTTTTGACCAATTTAAACGGTAAGTAAATCTCACAATCATTCTTTTATTCAGTAAAAATACTTTCACAGCATCTGAATGTCCTCAGTACCTTCCAGTGGGGGCCTGTACATGTAAATAATTTCTGTTAAGATGGAAGTAATATGGATCACAATGTGTTGGTCAAGATAGTTAATAAAAGACTGACTGCTTCTAAGGCTACCAAAGCCTGATTTAGATCCCGGTGCTAGCAATGTTCCAGTCAAGGAAATTGCTGCCTTTGCGGCTGAAATGCACTATCTCAATTTACAACGATAGTGTTACATTCTCACGGAAGGAAGCTCATTTAACGTAATCCCCTGCACTCTGTATGTTGGACTCTGATACTTAAGATGGATTGTTGGTAAGGATAATCAGTTTTTGTATCTCCATCCCACTTTCAAAAAGGCCCCAGTGCTTTGAGTGGTTCAAAGTCCTTTACCATTCCCCCTCCTGCTTGCCTTGCAGTCATGAATACAGATAGTAACTTACTGCATAACTTCTGACATCTCATCCTCCTGTGTGGTCAGCTTCCACAAGGACAATTGGACCAAAGGCTCTCTGACATTATAAAGCTAAAGCAAGATGTTGTCTGCCATGAGGGCAAATCTGTTGCCTAGCAAGCTGACATCCTAAAGCTAAAGCAAGATGTTGTCTGAAGTGAGGCCCACTCTGTTGCCTAGCAAGCAGCAGGATACGTTTATCTTGGTAATGAAATGAGTAGCAGGGTAGACAGGATGCCCAAATGAGAATTAACCTTGTAAGATTAAAGAAATTAGGGCAGTTTTGTGAGACTTATAAATTTGTAGGAAGGTAAGTTTGAGCATTAGAGTCTCAACTTCACTATTGCTGAACTGGTAGGAATTGCCTAAAATTATACTGGTGAACATGCTATTCATAGCTTATATAATTCCAATTAACTGTAGCATAACCCTTCCTCGCTCAACTAATCAGCTGGCTTAATTGCTACTGGTGTACCATATCCTTAAGCAAATAAATTGAGATGGGTACGCTGCCACTTGGCTTGCAAAAAGATCTCTTTATCTATAACCTAATGTACATGCTACAGTTGTTTAGAGAGTGATCCCAAATGAGGTATGGGATTCAGAGAAGTATGGGAGGTTAAAAACACAAATTAAGATTTGATTTTATAACGTGCTGTTGACTTTCACAATTATACAGACTCCAGAGAATTAATCTGTTCACCCTTTATAAAAATTAAGATTTTTTGTACTTCTTATAGTAAATGTGCTAACAGTGGACTTTTCCATCTGCAGATTATACTGAATGACCAGCAGTGGCAGTGTTTCACAACTGAATGTCTCTGCATTGCCGAGACTGAAGGAAAGAAAAAAAGGCAGTCTTCCGGCATACAGCATCTTTTGACCAATTTAAACGGTAAGTAAATCTCACAATCATTCTTTTATTCAGTAAAAATATTTTCACAGCATCTGAATGTCCTCAGTACCTTCCAGTGGGGGCCTGTACATGTAAATAATTTCTGTTAAGATGGAAGTAATATGGATCACAATGTTTTGGTCAAGATAGTTAATAAAAGACTGACTGCTTCTAAGGCTACCAAAGCCTGATTTAGATCCCGGTGCTAGCAATGTTCCAGTCAAGGAAATTGCTGCCTTTGCGGCTGAAATGCACTATCTCAATTTACAACGATAGTGTTGCATTCTCACGGAAGGAAGCTCATTTAACGTCATCCCCTGCACTCTGTATGTTGGACTCTGATACTTAAAATGGATTGTTGGTAAGGATAATCAGTTTTTGTATCTCCATCCCACTTTCAAAAAGGCCCCAGTGCTTTGAGTTGTTCAGAGTCCTTTACCATTCCCCCTCCTGCTTGCCGTGCAGTCATGAATACAGATAGTAACTTACTGCATAACTTCTGACATCTCATCCTCCTGTGTGGTCAGCTTCCACAAGGACAATTGGACCCAAGGCTCTCTGACATTATAAAGCTAAAGCAAGATGTTGTCTGGCATGAGGGCAAATCTGTTGCCTAGCAAGCTGACATCCTAAAGCTAAAGCAAGATGTTGTCTGAAGTGAGGCCCACTCTGTTGCCTAGCAAGCAGCAGGATACGTTTATCTTGGTAATGAAATGAGTAGCAGGGTAGACAGGATGCCCAAATGAGAACTAACCTTGTAAGAATAAAGAAATTAGGGCAGTTTTGTGAGACTTATAAATTTGTAGGAAGGTAAGTTTGAGCATTAGATTCTCAACTTCACTATTGCTGAACTGGTAGGAATTGCCTAAAATTATAATGGTGAACATGCTATTCATAGCTTATATAATTCCAATTAACTGTAGCATAACCCTTCCTCGTTCAACTAATCAGCTGGCTTAATTGCTACTGGTGTACCATATCCTTAAGCAAATAAATTGAGATGGGTACGCTGCCACTTGGCTTGCAAAAAGATCTCTTTATCTATTACCTAATGTACATGCTACAGTTGTTTAGAGAGTGATCCCAAATGAGGCATGGGTTTCAGAGAAGTATGGGAGGTTAAAAACACAAATTAAGATTTGATTTTCTAACGTGCTGTTGATTTTCACAATTATACAGACTCCAGAGAATTAATCTGTTTACCCTGTATAAGAATTGAGATTTTTTGTACTTCTTATAGTAAATGTGCTAACAGTGGACTTTTCCATCTGCAGATTATACTGAATGACCAGCAGTGGCAGTGTTTCACAACTGAATGTCTCTGCATTGCCGAGACTGAAGGAAAGAAAAAAAGGCAGTCTTCCGGCATACAGCATCTTTTGACCAATTTAAACGGTAAGTAAATCTCACAATCATTCTTTTATTCAGTAAAAATACTTTCACAGCATCTGAATGTCCTCAGTACCTTCCAGTGGGGGCCTGTACATGTAAATAATTTCTGTTAAGATGGAAGTAATATGGATCACAATGTGTTGGTCAAGATAGTTAATAAAAGACTGACTGCTTCTAAGGCTACCAAAGCCTGATTTAGATCCCGGTGCTAGCAATGTTCCAGTCAAGGAAATTGCTGCCTTTGCGGCTGAAATGCACTATCTCAATTTACAACGATAGTGTTACATTCTCACGGAAGGAAGCTCATTTAACGTAATCCCCTGCACTCTGTATGTTGGACTCTGATACTTAAGATGGATTGTTGGTAAGGATAATCAGTTTTTGTATCTCCATCCCACTTTCAAAAAGGCCCCAGTGCTTTGAGTGGTTCAGAGTCCTTTACCATTCCCCCTCCTGCTTGCCTTGCAGTCATGAATACAGATAGTAACTTACTGCATAACTTCTGACATCTCATCCTCCTGTGTGGTCAGCTTCCACAAGGACAATTGGACCAAAGGCTCTCTGACATTATAAAGCTAAAGCAAGATGTTGTCTGGCATGAGGGCAAATCTGTTGCCTAGCAAGCTGACATCCTAAAGCTAAAGCAAGATGTTGTCTGAAGTGAGGCCCACTCTGTTGCCTAGCAAGCAGCAGGATACGTTTATCTTGGTAATGAAATGAGTAGCAGGGTAGACAGGATGCCCAAATGAGAATTAACCTTGTAAGATTAAAGAAATTAGGGCAGTTTTGTGAGACTTATAAATTTGTAGGAAGGTAAGTTTGAGCATTAGAGTCTCAACTTCACTATTGCTGAACTGGTAGGAATTGCCTAAAATTATAATGGTGAACATGCTATTCATAGCTTATATAATTCCAATTAACTGTAGCATAACCCTTCCTCGCTCAACTAATCAGCTGGCTTAATTGCTACTGGTGTACCATATCCTTAAGCAAATAAATTGAGACGTTTAGGCTGCCAATTGGCTTGTAAAAAGATCTCTATCTATAACCTAATGTACATGCTACAGTTATTTAGAGAGTGATCCCAAATGAGGCATGGGATTCAGAGAAGTATGGGAGGTTAAAAACACAAATTAAGATTTGATTTTCTAACGTGCTGTTGATTTTCACAATTATACAGACTCCAGAGAATTAATCTGTTTACCCTGTATAAGAATTGAGATTTTTTGTACTTCTTATAGTAAATGTGCTAACAGTGGACTTTTCCATCTGCAGATTATACTGAATGACCAGCAGTGGCAGTGTTTCACAACTGAATGTCTCTGCATTGCCGAGACTGAAGGAAAGAAAAAAAGGCAGTCTTCCGGCATACAGCATCTTTTGACCAATTTAAACGGTAAGTAAATCTCACAATCATTCTTTTATTCAGTAAAAATACTTTCACAGCATCTGAATGTCCTCAGTACCTTCCAGTGGGGGCCTGTACATGTAAATAATTTCTGTTAAGATGGAAGTAATATGGATCACAATGTGTTGGTCAAGATAGTTAATAAAAGACTGACTGCTTCTAAGGCTACCAAAGCCTGATTTAGATCCCGGTGCTAGCAATGTTCCAGTCAAGGAAATTGCTGCCTTTGCGGCTGAAATGCACTATCTCAATTTACAACGATAGTGTTACATTCTCACGGAAGGAAGCTCATTTAACGTAATCCCCTGCACTCTGTATGTTGGACTCTGATACTTAAGATGGATTGTTGGTAAGGATAATCAGTTTTTGTATCTCCATCCCACTTTCAAAAAGGCCCCAGTGCTTTGAGTGGTTCAAAGTCCTTTACCATTCCCCCTCCTGCTTGCCTTGCAGTCATGAATACAGATAGTAACTTATTGCATAACTTCTGACATCTCATCCTCCTGTGTGGTCAGCTTCCACAAGGACAATTGGACCAAAGGCTCTCTGACATTATAAAGCTAAAGCAAGATGTTGTCTGCCATGAGGGCAAATCTGTTGCCTAGCAAGCTGACATCCTAAAGCTAAAGCAAGATGTTGTCTGAAGTGAGGCCCACTCTGTTGCCTAGCAAGCAGCAGGATACGTTTATCTTGGTAATGAAATGAGTAGCAGGGTAGACAGGATGCCCAAATGAGAATTAACCTTGTAAGATTAAAGAAATTAGGGCAGTTTTGTGAGACTTATAAATTTGTAGGAAGGTAAGTTTGAGCATTAGAGTCTCAACTTCACTATTGCTGAACTGGTAGGAATTGCCTAAAATTATACTGGTGAACATGCTATTCATAGCTTATATAATTCCAATTAACTGTAGCATAACCCTTCCTCGCTCAACTAATCAGCTGGCTTAATTGCTACTGGTGTACCATATCCTTAAGCAAATAAATTGAGATGGGTACGCTGCCACTTGGCTTGCAAAAAGATCTCTTTATCTATAACCTAATGTACATGCTACAGTTGTTTAGAGAGTGATCCCAAATGAGGTATGGGATTCAGAGAAGTATGGGAGGTTAAAAACACAAATTAAGATTTGATTTTATAACGTGCTGTTGACTTTCACAATTATACAGACTCCAGAGAATTAATCTGTTCACCCTTTATAAAAATTAAGATTTTTTGTACTTCTTATAGTAAATGTGCTAACAGTGGACTTTTCCATCTGCAGATTATACTGAATGACCAGCAGTGGCAGTGTTTCACAACTGAATGTCTCTGCATTGCCGAGACTGAAGGAAAGAAAAAAAGGCAGTCTTCCGGCATACAGCATCTTTTGACCAATTTAAACGGTAAGTAAATCTCACAATCATTCTTTTATTCAGTAAAAATATTTTCACAGCATCTGAATGTCCTCAGTACCTTCCAGTGGGGGCCTGTACATGTAAATAATTTCTGTTAAGATGGAAGTAATATGGATCACAATGTTTTGGTCAAGATAGTTAATAAAAGACTGACTGCTTCTAAGGCTACCAAAGCCTGATTTAGATCCCGGTGCTAGCAATGTTCCAGTCAAGGAAATTGCTGCCTTTGCGGCTGAAATGCACTATCTCAATTTACAACGATAGTGTTGCATTCTCACGGAAGGAAGCTCATTTAACGTCATCCCCTGCACTCTGTATGTTGGACTCTGATACTTAAAATGGATTGTTGGTAAGGATAATCAGTTTTTGTATCTCCATCCCACTTTCAAAAAGGCCCCAGTGCTTTGAGTTGTTCAGAGTCCTTTACCATTCCCCCTCCTGCTTGCCGTGCAGTCATGAATACAGATAGTAACTTACTGCATAACTTCTGACATCTCATCCTCCTGTGTGGTCAGCTTCCACAAGGACAATTGGACCCAAGGCTCTCTGACATTATAAAGCTAAAGCAAGATGTTGTCTGGCATGAGGGCAAATCTGTTGCCTAGCAAGCTGACATCCTAAAGCTAAAGCAAGATGTTGTCTGAAGTGAGGCCCACTCTGTTGCCTAGCAAGCAGCAGGATACGTTTATCTTGGTAATGAAATGAGTAGCAGGGTAGACAGGATGCCCAAATGAGAACTAACCTTGTAAGAATAAAGAAATTAGGGCAGTTTTGTGAGACTTATAAATTTGTAGGAAGGTAAGTTTGAGCATTAGATTCTCAACTTCACTATTGCTGAACTGGTAGGAATTGCCTAAAATTATAATGGTGAACATGCTATTCATAGCTTATATAATTCCAATTAACTGTAGCATAACCCTTCCTCGCTCAACTAATCAGCTGGCTTAATTGCTACTGGTGTACCATATCCTTAAGCAAATAAATTGAGATGGGTACGCTGCCACTTGGCTTGCAAAAAGATCTCTTTATCTATTACCTAATGTACATGCTACAGTTGTTTAGAGAGTGATCCCAAATGAGGCATGGGTTTCAGAGAAGTATGGGAGGTTAAAAACACAAATTAAGATTTGATTTTCTAACGTGCTGTTGATTTTCACAATTATACAGACTCCAGAGAATTAATCTGTTTACCCTGTATAAGAATTGAGATTTTTTGTACTTCTTATAGTAAATGTGCTAACAGTGGACTTTTCCATCTGCAGATTATACTGAATGACCAGCAGTGGCAGTGTTTCACAACTGAATGTCTCTGCATTGCCGAGACTGAAGGAAAGAAAAAAAGGCAGTCTTCCGGCATACAGCATCTTTTGACCAATTTAAACGGTAAGTAAATCTCACAATCATTCTTTTATTCAGTAAAAATACTTTCACAGCATCTGAATGTCCTCAGTACCTTCCAGTGGGGGCCTGTACATGTAAATAATTTCTGTTAAGATGGAAGTAATATGGATCACAATGTGTTGGTCAAGATAGTTAATAAAAGACTGACTGCTTCTAAGGCTACCAAAGCCTGATTTAGATCCCGGTGCTAGCAATGTTCCAGTCAAGGAAATTGCTGCCTTTGCGGCTGAAATGCACTATCTCAATTTACAACGATAGTGTTACATTCTCACGGAAGGAAGCTCATTTAACGTAATCCCCTGCACTCTGTATGTTGGACTCTGATACTTAAGATGGATTGTTGGTAAGGATAATCAGTTTTTGTATCTCCATCCCACTTTCAAAAAGGCCCCAGTGCTTTGAGTGGTTCAGAGTCCTTTACCATTCCCCCTCCTGCTTGCCTTGCAGTCATGAATACAGATAGTAACTTACTGCATAACTTCTGACATCTCATCCTCCTGTGTGGTCAGCTTCCACAAGGACAATTGGACCAAAGGCTCTCTGACATTATAAAGCTAAAGCAAGATGTTGTCTGGCATGAGGGCAAATCTGTTGCCTAGCAAGCTGACATCCTAAAGCTAAAGCAAGATGTTGTCTGAAGTGAGGCCCACTCTGTTGCCTAGCAAGCAGCAGGACACGTTTATCTTGGTAATGAAATGAGTAGCAGGGTAGACAGGATGCCCAAATGAGAATTAACCTTGTAAGATTAAAGAAATTAGGGCAGTTTTGTGAGACTTATAAATTTGTAGGAAGGTAAGTTTGAGCATTAGAGTCTCAACTTCACTATTGCTGAACTGGTAGGAATTGCCTAAAATTATAATGGTGAACATGCTATTCATAGCTTATATAATTCCAATTAACTGTAGCATAACCCTTCCTCGCTCAACTAATCAGCTGGCTTAATTGCTACTGGTGTACCATATCCTTAAGCAAATAAATTGAGATGGGTACGCTGCCACTTGGCTTGCAAAAAGATCTCTTTATCTATAACCTAATGTACATGCTACAGTTGTTTAGAGAGTGATCCCAAATGAGGTATGGGATTCAGAGAAGTATGGGAGGTTAATAACACAAATTAAGATTTGATTTTATAACGTGCTGTTGATTTTCACAATTATACAGACTCCAGAGAATTAATCTGTTCACCCTTTATAAAAATTAAGATTTTTTGTACTTCTTATAGTAAATGTGCTAACAGTGGACTTTTCCATCTGCAGATTATACTGAATGACCAGCAGTGGCAGTGTTTCACAACTGAATGTCTCTGCATTGCCGAGACTGAAGGAAAGAAAAAAAGGCAGTCTTCCGGCATACAGCATCTTTTGACCAATTTAAACGGTAAGTAAATCTCACAATCATTCTTTTATTCAGTAAAAATACTTTCACAGCATCTGAATGTCCTCAGTACCTTCCAGTGGGGGCCTGTACATGTAAATAATTTCTGTTAAGATGGAAGTAATATGGATCACAATGTGTTGGTCAAGATAGTTAATAAAAGACTGACTGCTTCTAAGGCTACCAAAGCCTGATTTAGATCCCGGTGCTAGCAATGTTCCAGTCAAGGAAATTGCTGCCTTTGCGGCTGAAATGCACTATCTCAATTTACAACGATAGTGTTACATTCTCACGGAAGGAAGCTCATTTAACGTAATCCCCTGCACTCTGTATGTTGGACTCTGATACTTAAGATGGATTGTTGGTAAGGATAATTAGTTTTTGTATCTCCATCCCACTTTCAAAAAGGCCCCAGTGCTTTGAGTGGTTCAGAGTCCTTTACCATTCCCCCTCCTGCTTGCCTTGAAGTCATGAATACAGATAGTAACTTACTGCATAACTTCTGACATCTCATCCTCCTGTGTGGTCAGCTTCCACAAGGACAATTGGACCCAAGGCTCTCTGACATTATAAAGCTAAAGCAAGATGTTGTCTGGCATGAGGGCAAATCTGTTGCCTAGCAAGCTGACATCCTAAAGCTAAAGCAAGATGTTGTCTGAAGTGAGGCCCACTCTGTTGCCTAGCAAGCAGCAGGATACGTTTATCTTGGTAATGAAATGAGTAGCAGGGTAGACAGGATGCCCAAATGAGAACTAACCTTGTAAGAATAAAGAAATTAGGGCAGTTTTGTGAGACTTATAAATTTGTAGGAAGGTAAGTTTGAGCATTAGAGTCTCAACTTCACTATTGCTGAACTGGTAGGAATTGCCTAAAATTATAATGGTGAACATGCTATTCATAGCTTATATAATTCCAATTAACTGTAGCATAACCCTTCCTCGCTCAACTAATCAGCTGGCATAATTGCTACTGGTGTACCATATCCTTAAGCAAATAAATTGAGATGGGTACGCTGCCACTTGGCTTGCAAAAAGATCTCTTTATCTATTACCTAATGTACATGCTACAGTTGTTTAGAGAGTGATCCCAAATGAGACATGGGTTTCAGAGAAGTATGGGAGGTTAAAAACACAAATTAAGATTTGATTTTCTAACGTGCTGTTGATTTTCACAATTATACAGACTCCAGAGAATTAATCTGTTTACCCTTTATAAGAATTGAGATTTTTTGTACTTCTTATAGTAAATGTGCTAACAGTGGACTTTTCCATCTGCAGATTATACTGAATGACCAGCAGTGGCAGTGTTTCACAACTGAATGTCTCTGCATTGCCGAGACTGAAGGAAAGAAAAAAAGGCAGTCTTCCGGCATACAGCATCTTTTGACCAATTTAAACGGTAAGTAAATCTCACAATCATTCTTTTATTCAGTAAAAATACTTTCACAGCATCTGAATGTCCTCAGTACCTTCCAGTGGGGGCCTGTACATGTAAATAATTTCTGTTAAGATGGAAGTAATATGGATCACAATGTGTTGGTCAAGATAGTTAATAAAAGACTGACTGCTTCTAAGGCTACCAAAGCCTGATTTAGATCCCGGTGCTAGCAATGTTCCAGTCAAGGAAATTGCTGCCTTTGCGGCTGAAATGCACTATCTCAATTTACAACGATAGTGTTACATTCTCACGGAAGGAAGCTCATTTAACGTAATCCCCTGCACTCTGTATGTTGGACTCTGATACTTAAGATGGATTGTTGGTAAGGATAATCAGTTTTTGTATCTCCATCCCACTTTCAAAAAGGCCCCAGTGCTTTGAGTGGTTCAGAGTCCTTTACCATTCCCCCTCCTGCTTGCCTTGCAGTCATGAATACAGATAGTAACTTACTGCATAACTTCTGACATCTCATCCTCCTGTGTGGTCAGCTTCCACAAGGACAATTGGACCAAAGGCTCTCTGACATTATAAAGCTAAAGCAAGATGTTGTCTGGCATGAGGGCAAATCTGTTGCCTAGCAAGCTGACATCCTAAAGCTAAAGCAAGATGTTGTCTGAAGTGAGGCCCACTCTGTTGCCTAGCAAGCAGCAGGATACGTTTATCTTGGTAATGAAATGAGTAGCAGGGTAGACAGGATGCCCAAATGAGAATTAACCTTGTAAGATTAAAGAAATTAGGGCAGTTTTGTGAGACTTATAAATTTGTAGGAAGGTAAGTTTGAGCATTAGAGTCTCAACTTCACTATTGCTGAACTGGTAGGAATTGCCTAAAATTATAATGGTGAACATGCTATTCATAGCTTATATAATTCCAATTAACTGTAGCATAACCCTTCCTCGCTCAACTAATCAGCTGGCTTAATTGCTACTGGTGTACCATATCCTTAAGCAAATAAATTGAGACGTTTAGGCTGCCAATTGGCTTGTAAAAAGATCTCTATCTATAACCTAATGTACATGCTACAGTTATTTAGAGAGTGATCCCAAATGAGGCATGGGATTCAGAGAAGTATGGGAGGTTAAAAACACAAATTAAGATTTGATTTTCTAACGTGCTGTTGATTTTCACAATTATACAGACTCCAGAGAATTAATCTGTTTACCCTGTATAAGAATTGAGATTTTTTGTACTTCTTATAGTAAATGTGCTAACAGTGGACTTTTCCATCTGCAGATTATACTGAATGACCAGCAGTGGCAGTGTTTCACAACTGAATGTCTCTGCATTGCCGAGACTGAAGGAAAGAAAAAAAGGCAGTCTTCCGGCATACAGCATCTTTTGACCAATTTAAACGGTAAGTAAATCTCACAATCATTCTTTTATTCAGTAAAAATACTTTCACAGCATCTGAATGTCCTCAGTACCTTCCAGTGGGGGCCTGTACATGTAAATAATTTCTGTTAAGATGGAAGTAATATGGATCACAATGTGTTGGTCAAGATAGTTAATAAAAGACTGACTGCTTCTAAGGCTACCAAAGCCTGATTTAGATCCCGGTGCTAGCAATGTTCCAGTCAAGGAAATTGCTGCCTTTGCGGCTGAAATGCACTATCTCAATTTACAACGATAGTGTTACATTCTCACGGAAGGAAGCTCATTTAACGTAATCCCCTGCACTCTGTATGTTGGACTCTGATACTTAAGATGGATTGTTGGTAAGGATAATCAGTTTTTGTATCTCCATCCCACTTTCAAAAAGGCCCCAGTGCTTTGAGTGGTTCAGAGTCCTTTACCATTCCCCCTCCTGCTTGCCTTGCAGTCATGAATACAGATAGTAACTTACTGCATAACTTCTGACATCTCATCCTCCTGTGTGGTCAGCTTCCACAAGGACAATTGGACCAAAGGCTCTCTGACATTATAAAGCTAAAGCAAGATGTTGTCTGGCATGAGGGCAAATCTGTTGCCTAGCAAGCTGACATCCTAAAGCTAAAGCAAGATGTTGTCTGAAGTGAGGCCCACTCTGTTGCCTAGCAAGCAGCAGGATACGTTTATCTTGGTAATGAAATGAGTAGCAGGGTAGACAGGATGCCCAAATGAGAATTAACCTTGTAAGATTAAAGAAATTAGGGCAGTTTTGTGAGACTTATAAATTTGTAGGAAGGTAAGTTTGAGCATTAGAGTCTCAACTTCACTATTGCTGAACTGGTAGGAATTGCCTAAAATTATAATGGTGAACATGCTATTCATAGCTTATATAATTCCAATTAACTGTAGCATAACCCTTCCTCGCTCAACTAATCAGCTGGCTTAATTGCTACTGGTGTACCATATCCTTAAGCAAATAAATTGAGACGTTTAGGCTGCCAATTGGCTTGTAAAAAGATCTCTATCTATAACCTAATGTACATGCTACAGTTATTTAGAGAGTGATCCCAAATGAGGCATGGGATTCAGAGAAGTATGGGAGGTTAAAAACACAAATTAAGATTTGATTTTATAACGTGCTGTTGATTTTCACAATTATACAGACTCCAGAGAATTAATCTGTTCACCCTTTATAAAAATTAAGATTTTTTGTACTTCTTATAGTAAATGTGCTAACAGTGGACTTTTCCATCTGCAGATTATACTGAATGACCAGCAGTGGCAGTGTTTCACAACTGAATGTCTCTGCATTGCCGAGACTGAAGGAAAGAAAAAAAGGCAGTCTTCCG
Source organism: Lissotriton vulgaris (assembly GCF_964263255.1). Taxonomy (NCBI): domain Eukaryota; kingdom Metazoa; phylum Chordata; class Amphibia; order Caudata; family Salamandridae; genus Lissotriton; species Lissotriton vulgaris. The sequence continues at coordinate 1,083,551,074 of NC_141694.1, read as the reverse complement.
GCATACAGCATCTTTTGACCAATTTAAACGGTAAGTAAATCTCACAATCATTCTTTTATTCAGTAAAAATATTTTCACAGCATCTGAATGTCCTCAGTACCTTCCAGTGGGGGCCTGTACATGTAAATAATTTCTGTTAAGATGGAAGTAATATGGATCACAATGTGTTGGTCAAGATAGTTAATAAAAGACTGACTGCTTCTAAGGCTACCAAAGCCTGATTTAGATCCCGGTGCTAGCAATGTTCCAGTCAAGGAAATTGCTGCCTTTGCGGCTGAAATGCACTATCTCAATTTACAACGATAGTGTTGCATTCTCACGGAAGGAAGCTCATTTAACGTCATCCCCTGCACTCTGTATGTTGGACTCTGATACTTAAAATGGATTGTTGGTAAGGATAATCAGTTTTTGTATCTCCATCCCACTTTCAAAAAGGCCCCAGTGCTTTGAGTTGTTCAGAGTCCTTTACCATTCCCCCTCCTGCTTGCCGTGCAGTCATGAATACAGATAGTAACTTACTGCATAACTTCTGACATCTCATCCTCCTGTGTGGTCAGCTTCCACAAGGACAATTGGACCCAAGGCTCTCTGACATTATAAAGCTAAAGCAAGATGTTGTCTGGCATGAGGGCAAATCTGTTGCCTAGCAAGCTGACATCCTAAAGCTAAAGCAAGATGTTGTCTGAAGTGAGGCCCACTCTGTTGCCTAGCAAGCAGCAGGATACGTTTATCTTGGTAATGAAATGAGTAGCAGGGTAGACAGGATGCCCAAATGAGAACTAACCTTGTAAGAATAAAGAAATTAGGGCAGTTTTGTGAGACTTATAAATTTGTAGGAAGGTAAGTTTGAGCATTAGAGTCTCAACTTCACTATTGCTGAACTGGTAGGAATTGCCTAAAATTATAATGGTGAACATGCTATTCATAGCTTATATAATTCCAATTAACTGTAGCATAACCCTTCCTCGCTCAACTAATCAGCTGGCATAATTGCTACTGGTGTACCATATCCTTAAGCAAATAAATTGAGATGGGTACGCTGCCACTTGGCTTGCAAAAAGATCTCTTTATCTATTACCTAATGTACATGCTACAGTTGTTTAGAGAGTGATCCCAAATGAGACATGGGTTTCAGAGAAGTATGGGAGGTTAAAAACACAAATTAAGATTTGATTTTCTAACGTGCTGTTGATTTTCACAATTATACAGACTCCAGAGAATTAATCTGTTTACCCTTTATAAGAATTGAGATTTTTTGTACTTCTTATAGTAAATGTGCTAACAGTGGACTTTTCCATCTGCAGATTATACTGAATGACCAGCAGTGGCAGTGTTTCACAACTGAATGTCTCTGCATTGCCGAGACTGAAGGAAAGAAAAAAAGGCAGTCTTCCGGCATACAGCATCTTTTGACCAATTTAAACGGTAAGTAAATCTCACAATCATTCTTTTATTCAGTAAAAATACTTTCACAGCATCTGAATGTCCTCAGTACCTTCCAGTGGGGGCCTGTACATGTAAATAATTTCTGTTAAGATGGAAGTAATATGGATCACAATGTGTTGGTCAAGATAGTTAATAAAAGACTGACTGCTTCTAAGGCTACCAAAGCCTGATTTAGATCCCGGTGCTAGCAATGTTCCAGTCAAGGAAATTGCTGCCTTTGCGGCTGAAATGCACTATCTCAATTTACAACGATAGTGTTACATTCTCACGGAAGGAAGCTCATTTAACGTAATCCCCTGCACTCTGTATGTTGGACTCTGATACTTAAGATGGATTGTTGGTAAGGATAATCAGTTTTTGTATCTCCATCCCACTTTCAAAAAGGCCCCAGTGCTTTGAGTGGTTCAGAGTCCTTTACCATTCCCCCTCCTGCTTGCCTTGCAGTCATGAATACAGATAGTAACTTACTGCATAACTTCTGACATCTCATCCTCCTGTGTGGTCAGCTTCCACAAGGACAATTGGACCAAAGGCTCTCTGACATTATAAAGCTAAAGCAAGATGTTGTCTGGCATGAGGGCAAATCTGTTGCCTAGCAAGCTGACATCCTAAAGCTAAAGCAAGATGTTGTCTGAAGTGAGGCCCACTCTGTTGCCTAGCAAGCAGCAGGATACGTTTATCTTGGTAATGAAATGAGTAGCAGGGTAGACAGGATGCCCAAATGAGAATTAACCTTGTAAGATTAAAGAAATTAGGGCAGTTTTGTGAGACTTATAAATTTGTAGGAAGGTAAGTTTGAGCATTAGAGTCTCAACTTCACTATTGCTGAACTGGTAGGAATTGCCTAAAATTATAATGGTGAACATGCTATTCATAGCTTATATAATTCCAATTAACTGTAGCATAACCCTTCCTCGCTCAACTAATCAGCTGGCTTAATTGCTACTGGTGTACCATATCCTTAAGCAAATAAATTGAGACGTTTAGGCTGCCAATTGGCTTGTAAAAAGATCTCTATCTATAACCTAATGTACATGCTACAGTTATTTAGAGAGTGATCCCAAATGAGGCATGGGATTCAGAGAAGTATGGGAGGTTAAAAACACAAATTAAGATTTGATTTTCTAACGTGCTGTTGATTTTCACAATTATACAGACTCCAGAGAATTAATCTGTTTACCCTGTATAAGAATTGAGATTTTTTGTACTTCTTATAGTAAATGTGCTAACAGTGGACTTTTCCATCTGCAGATTATACTGAATGACCAGCAGTGGCAGTGTTTCACAACTGAATGTCTCTGCATTGCCGAGACTGAAGGAAAGAAAAAAAGGCAGTCTTCCGGCATACAGCATCTTTTGACCAATTTAAACGGTAAGTAAATCTCACAATCATTCTTTTATTCAGTAAAAATACTTTCACAGCATCTGAATGTCCTCAGTACCTTCCAGTGGGGGCCTGTACATGTAAATAATTTCTGTTAAGATGGAAGTAATATGGATCACAATGTGTTGGTCAAGATAGTTAATAAAAGACTGACTGCTTCTAAGGCTACCAAAGCCTGATTTAGATCCCGGTGCTAGCAATGTTCCAGTCAAGGAAATTGCTGCCTTTGCGGCTGAAATGCACTATCTCAATTTACAACGATAGTGTTACATTCTCACGGAAGGAAGCTCATTTAACGTAATCCCCTGCACTCTGTATGTTGGACTCTGATACTTAAGATGGATTGTTGGTAAGGATAATCAGTTTTTGTATCTCCATCCCACTTTCAAAAAGGCCCCAGTGCTTTGAGTGGTTCAAAGTCCTTTACCATTCCCCCTCCTGCTTGCCTTGCAGTCATGAATACAGATAGTAACTTACTGCATAACTTCTGACATCTCATCCTCCTGTGTGGTCAGCTTCCACAAGGACAATTGGACCAAAGGCTCTCTGACATTATAAAGCTAAAGCAAGATGTTGTCTGGCATGAGGGCAAATCTGTTGCCTAGCAAGCTGACATCCTAAAGCTAAAGCAAGATGTTGTCTGAAGTGAGGCCCACTCTGTTGCCTAGCAAGCAGCAGGATACGTTTATCTTGGTAATGAAATGAGTAGCAGGGTAGACAGGATGCCCAAATGAGAACTAACCTTGTAAGAATAAAGAAATTAGGGCAGTTTTGTGAGACTTATAAATTTGTAGGAAGGTAAGTTTGAGCATTAGAGTCTCAACTTCACTATTGCTGAACTGGTAGGAATTGCCTAAAATTATAATGGTGAACATGCTATTCATAGCTTATATAATTCCAATTAACTGTAGCATAACCCTTCCTCGCTCAACTAATCAGCTGGCATAATTGCTACTGGTGTACCATATCCTTAAGCAAATAAATTGAGATGGGTACGCTGCCACTTGGCTTGCAAAAAGATCTCTTTATCTATTACCTAATGTACATGCTACAGTTGTTTAGAGAGTGATCCCAAATGAGACATGGGTTTCAGAGAAGTATGGGAGGTTAAAAACACAAATTAAGATTTGATTTTCTAACGTGCTGTTGATTTTCACAATTATACAGACTCCAGAGAATTAATCTGTTTACCCTTTATAAGAATTGAGATTTTTTGTACTTCTTATAGTAAATGTGCTAACAGTGGACTTTTCCATCTGCAGATTATACTGAATGACCAGCAGTGGCAGTGTTTCACAACTGAATGTCTCTGCATTGCCGAGACTGAAGGAAAGAAAAAAAGGCAGTCTTCCGGCATACAGCATCTTTTGACCAATTTAAACGGTAAGTAAATCTCACAATCATTCTTTTATTCAGTAAAAATACTTTCACAGCATCTGAATGTCCTCAGTACCTTCCAGTGGGGGCCTGTACATGTAAATAATTTCTGTTAAGATGGAAGTAATATGGATCACAATGTGTTGGTCAAGATAGTTAATAAAAGACTGACTGCTTCTAAGGCTACCAAAGCCTGATTTAGATCCCGGTGCTAGCAATGTTCCAGTCAAGGAAATTGCTGCCTTTGCGGCTGAAATGCACTATCTCAATTTACAACGATAGTGTTACATTCTCACGGAAGGAAGCTCATTTAACGTAATCCCCTGCACTCTGTATGTTGGACTCTGATACTTAAGATGGATTGTTGGTAAGGATAATCAGTTTTTGTATCTCCATCCCACTTTCAAAAAGGCCCCAGTGCTTTGAGTGGTTCAGAGTCCTTTACCATTCCCCCTCCTGCTTGCCTTGCAGTCATGAATACAGATAGTAACTTACTGCATAACTTCTGACATCTCATCCTCCTGTGTGGTCAGCTTCCACAAGGACAATTGGACCAAAGGCTCTCTGACATTATAAAGCTAAAGCAAGATGTTGTCTGCCATGAGGGCAAATCTGTTGCCTAGCAAGCTGACATCCTAAAGCTAAAGCAAGATGTTGTCTGAAGTGATGCCCACTCTGTTGCCTAGCAAGCAGCAGGATACGTTTATCTTGGTAATGAAATGAGTAGCAGGGTAGACAGGATGCCCAAATGAGAATTAACCTTGTAAGATTAAAGAAATTAGGGCAGTTTTGTGAGACTTATAAATTTGTAGGAAGGTAAGTTTGAGCATTAGAGTCTCAACTTCACTATTGCTGAACTGGTAGGAATTGCCTAAAATTATAATGGTGAACATGCTATTCATAGCTTATATAATTCCAATTAACTGTAGCATAACCCTTCCTCGCTCAACTAATCAGCTGGCTTAATTGCTACTGGTGTACCATATCCTTAAGCAAATAAATTGAGATGGGTACGCTGCCACTTGGCTTGCAAAAAGATCTCTTTATCTATAACCTAATGTACATGCTACAGTTGTTTAGAGAGTGATCCCAAATGAGGCATGGGTTTCAGAGAAGTATGGGAGGTTAAAAACACAAATTAAGATTTGATTTTCTAACGTGCTGTTGATTTTCACAATTATACAGACTCCAGAGAATTAATCTGTTTACCCTGTATAAGAATTGAGATTTTTTGTACTTCTTATAGTAAATGTGCTAACAGTGGACTTTTCCATCTGCAGATTATACTGAATGACCAGCAGTGGCAGTGTTTCACAACTGAATGTCTCTGCATTGCCGAGACTGAAGGAAAGAAAAAAAGGCAGTCTTCCGGCATACAGCATCTTTTGACCAATTTAAACGGTAGGTAAATCTCACAATCATTCTTTTATTCAGTAAAAATACTTTCACAGCATCTGAATGTCCTCAGTACCTTCCAGTGGGGGCCTGTACATGTAAATAATTTCTGTTAAGATGGAAGTAATATGGATCACAATGTGTTGGTCAAGATAGTTAATAAAAGACTGACTGCTTCTAAGGCTACCAAAGCCTGATTTAGATCCCGGTGCTAGCAATGTTCCAGTCAAGGAAATTGCAGCCTTTGCGGCTGAAATGCACTATCTCAATTTACAACGATAGTGTTACATTCTCACGGAAGGAAGCTCATTTAACGTAATCCCCTGCACTCTGTATGTTGGACTCTGATACTTAAGATGGATTGTTGGTAAGGATAATCAGTTTTTGTATCTCCATCCCACTTTCAAAAAGGCCCCAGTGCTTTGAGTGGTTCAAAGTCCTTTACCATTCCCCCTCCTGCTTGCCTTGCAGTCATGAATACAGATAGTAACTTACTGCATAACTTCTGACATCTCATCCTCCTGTGTGGTCAGCTTCCACAAGGACAATTGGACCAAAGGCTCTCTGACATTATAAAGCTAAAGCAAGATGTTGTCTGCCATGAGGGCAAATCTGTTGCCTAGCAAGCTGACATCCTAAAGCTAAAGCAAGATGTTGTCTGAAGTGAGGCCCACTCTGTTGCCTAGCAAGCAGCAGGATACGTTTATCTTGGTAATGAAATGAGTAGCAGGGTAGACAGGATGCCCAAATGAGAATTAACCTTGTAAGATTAAAGAAATTAGGGCAGTTTTGTGAGACTTATAAATTTGTAGGAAGGTAAGTTTGAGCATTAGAGTCTCAACTTCACTATTGCTGAACTGGTAGGAATTGCCTAAAATTATAATGGTGAACATGCTATTCATAGCTTATATAATTCCAATTAACTGTAGCATAACCCTTCCTCGCTCAACTAATCAGCTGGCTTAATTGCTACTGGTGTACCATATCCTTAAGCAAATAAATTGAGATGGGTACGCTGCCACTTGGCTTGCAAAAAGATCTCTTTATCTATAACCTAATGTACATGCTACAGTTGTTTAGAGAGTGATCCCAAATGAGGTATGGGATTCAGAGAAGTATGGGAGGTTAAAAACACAAATTAAGATTTGATTTTATAACGTGCTGTTGACTTTCACAATTATACAGACTCCAGAGAATTAATCTGTTCACCCTTTATAAAAATTAAGATTTTTTGTACTTCTTATAGTAAATGTGCTAACAGTGGACTTTTCCATCTGCAGATTATACTGAATGACCAGCAGTGGCAGTGTTTCACAACTGAATGTCTCTGCATTGCCGAGACTGAAGGAAAGAAAAAAAGGCAGTCTTCCGGCATACAGCATCTTTTGACCAATTTAAACGGTAAGTAAATCTCACAATCATTCTTTTATTCAGTAAAAATATTTTCACAGCATCTGAATGTCCTCAGTACCTTCCAGTGGGGGCCTGTACATGTAAATAATTTCTGTTAAGATGGAAGTAATATGGATCACAATGTTTTGGTCAAGATAGTTAATAAAAGACTGACTGCTTCTAAGGCTACCAAAGCCTGATTTAGATCCCGGTGCTAGCAATGTTCCAGTCAAGGAAATTGCTGCCTTTGCGGCTGAAATGCACTATCTCAATTTACAACGATAGTGTTGCATTCTCACGGAAGGAAGCTCATTTAACGTCATCCCCTGCACTCTGTATGTTGGACTCTGATACTTAAAATGGATTGTTGGTAAGGATAATCAGTTTTTGTATCTCCATCCCACTTTCAAAAAGGCCCCAGTGCTTTGAGTTGTTCAGAGTCCTTTACCATTCCCCCTCCTGCTTGCCGTGCAGTCATGAATACAGATAGTAACTTACTGCATAACTTCTGACATCTCATCCTCCTGTGTGGTCAGCTTCCACAAGGACAATTGGACCCAAGGCTCTCTGACATTATAAAGCTAAAGCAAGATGTTGTCTGGCATGAGGGCAAATCTGTTGCCTAGCAAGCTGACATCCTAAAGCTAAAGCAAGATGTTGTCTGAAGTGAGGCCCACTCTGTTGCCTAGCAAGCAGCAGGATACGTTTATCTTGGTAATGAAATGAGTAGCAGGGTAGACAGGATGCCCAAATGAGAACTAACCTTGTAAGAATAAAGAAATTAGGGCAGTTTTGTGAGACTTATAAATTTGTAGGAAGGTAAGTTTGAGCATTAGATTCTCAACTTCACTATTGCTGAACTGGTAGGAATTGCCTAAAATTATAATGGTGAACATGCTATTCATAGCTTATATAATTCCAATTAACTGTAGCATAACCCTTCCTCGCTCAACTAATCAGCTGGCTTAATTGCTACTGGTGTACCATATCCTTAAGCAAATAAATTGAGATGGGTACGCTGCCACTTGGCTTGCAAAAAGATCTCTTTATCTATTACCTAATGTACATGCTACAGTTGTTTAGAGAGTGATCCCAAATGAGGCATGGGTTTCAGAGAAGTATGGGAGGTTAAAAACACAAATTAAGATTTGATTTTCTAACGTGCTGTTGATTTTCACAATTATACAGACTCCAGAGAATTAATCTGTTTACCCTGTATAAGAATTGAGATTTTTTGTACTTCTTATAGTAAATGTGCTAACAGTGGACTTTTCCATCTGCAGATTATACTGAATGACCAGCAGTGGCAGTGTTTCACAACTGAATGTCTCTGCATTGCCGAGACTGAAGGAAAGAAAAAAAGGCAGTCTTCCGGCATACAGCATCTTTTGACCAATTTAAACGGTAAGTAAATCTCACAATCATTCTTTTATTCAGTAAAAATACTTTCACAGCATCTGAATGTCCTCAGTACCTTCCAGTGGGGGCCTGTACATGTAAATAATTTCTGTTAAGATGGAAGTAATATGGATCACAATGTGTTGGTCAAGATAGTTAATAAAAGACTGACTGCTTCTAAGGCTACCAAAGCCTGATTTAGATCCCGGTGCTAGCAATGTTCCAGTCAAGGAAATTGCTGCCTTTGCGGCTGAAATGCACTATCTCAATTTACAACGATAGTGTTACATTCTCACGGAAGGAAGCTCATTTAACGTAATCCCCTGCACTCTGTATGTTGGACTCTGATACTTAAGATGGATTGTTGGTAAGGATAATCAGTTTTTGTATCTCCATCCCACTTTCAAAAAGGCCCCAGTGCTTTGAGTGGTTCAGAGTCCTTTACCATTCCCCCTCCTGCTTGCCTTGCAGTCATGAATACAGATAGTAACTTACTGCATAACTTCTGACATCTCATCCTCCTGTGTGGTCAGCTTCCACAAGGACAATTGGACCAAAGGCTCTCTGACATTATAAAGCTAAAGCAAGATGTTGTCTGGCATGAGGGCAAATCTGTTGCCTAGCAAGCTGACATCCTAAAGCTAAAGCAAGATGTTGTCTGAAGTGAGGCCCACTCTGTTGCCTAGCAAGCAGCAGGACACGTTTATCTTGGTAATGAAATGAGTAGCAGGGTAGACAGGATGCCCAAATGAGAATTAACCTTGTAAGATTAAAGAAATTAGGGCAGTTTTGTGAGACTTATAAATTTGTAGGAAGGTAAGTTTGAGCATTAGAGTCTCAACTTCACTATTGCTGAACTGGTAGGAATTGCCTAAAATTATAATGGTGAACATGCTATTCATAGCTTATATAATTCCAATTAACTGTAGCATAACCCTTCCTCGCTCAACTAATCAGCTGGCTTAATTGCTACTGGTGTACCATATCCTTAAGCAAATAAATTGAGACGTTTAGGCTGCCAATTGGCTTGTAAAAAGATCTCTATCTATAACCTAATGTACATGCTACAGTTATTTAGAGAGTGATCCCAAATGAGGTATGGGATTCAGAGAAGTATGGGAGGTTAATAACACAAATTAAGATTTGATTTTATAACGTGCTGTTGATTTTCACAATTATACAGACTCCAGAGAATTAATCTGTTCACCCTTTATAAAAATTAAGATTTTTTGTACTTCTTATAGTAAATGTGCTAACAGTGGACTTTTCCATCTGCAGATTATACTGAATGACCAGCAGTGGCAGTGTTTCACAACTGAATGTCTCTGCATTGCCGAGACTGAAGGAAAGAAAAAAAGGCAGTCTTCCGGCATACAGCATCTTTTGACCAATTTAAACGGTAAGTAAATCTCACAATCATTCTTTTATTCAGTAAAAATACTTTCACAGCATCTGAATGTCCTCAGTACCTTCCAGTGGGGGCCTGTACATGTAAATAATTTCTGTTAAGATGGAAGTAATATGGATCACAATGTGTTGGTCAAGATAGTTAATAAAAGACTGACTGCTTCTAAGGCTACCAAAGCCTGATTTAGATCCCGGTGCTAGCAATGTTCCAGTCAAGGAAATTGCTGCCTTTGCGGCTGAAATGCACTATCTCAATTTACAACGATAGTGTTGCATTCTCACGGAAGGAAGCTCATTTAACGTCATCCCCTGCACTCTGTATGTTGGACTCTGATACTTAAGATGGATTGTTGGTAAGGATAATCAGTTTTTGTATCTCCATCCCACTTTCAAAAAGGCCCCAGTGCTTTGAGTTGTTCAGAGTCCTTTACCATTCCCCCTCCTGCTTGCCGTGCAGTCATGAATACAGATAGTAACTTACTGCATAACTTCTGACATCTCATCCTCCTGTGTGGTCAGCTTCCACAAGGACAATTGGACCCAAGGCTCTCTGACATTATAAAGCTAAAGCAAGATGTTGTCTGGCATGAGGGCAAATCTGTTGCCTAGCAAGCTGACATCCTAAAGCTAAAGCAAGATGTTGTCTGAAGTGAGGCCCACTCTGTTGCCTAGCAAGCAGCAGGATACGTTTATCTTGGTAATGAAATGAGTAGCAGGGTAGACAGGATGCCCAAATGAGAACTAACCTTGTAAGAATAAAGAAATTAGGGCAGTTTTGTGAGACTTATAAATTTGTAGGAAGGTAAGTTTGAGCATTAGAGTCTCAACTTCACTATTGCTGAACTGGTAGGAATTGCCTAAAATTATAATGGTGAACATGCTATTCATAGCTTATATAATTCCAATTAACTGTAGCATAACCCTTCCTCGCTCAACTAATCAGCTGGCTTAATTGCTACTAGTGTACCATATCCTTAAGCAAATAAATTGAGATGGGTACGCTGCCACTTGGCTTGCAAAAAGATCTCTTTATCTATTACCTAATGTACATGCTACAGTTGTTTAGAGAGTGATCCCAAATGAGGCATGGGTTTCAGAGAAGTATGGGAGGTTAAAAACACAAATTAAGATTTGATTTTCTAACGTGCTGTTGATTTTCACAATTATACAGACTCCAGAGAATTAATCTGTTCACCCTTTATAAAAATTAAGATTTTTTGTACTTCTTATAGTAAATGTGCTAACAGTGGACTTTTCCATCTGCAGATTATACTGAATGACCAGCAGTGGCAGTGTTTCACAACTGAATGTCTCTGCATTGCCGAGACTGAAGGAAAGAAAAAAAGGCAGTCTTCCGGCATACAGCATCTTTTGACCAATTTAAACGGTAAGTAAATCTCACAATCATTCTTTTATTCAGTAAAAATACTTTCACAGCATCTGAATGTCCTCAGTACCTTCCAGTGGGGGCCTGTACATGTAAATAATTTCTGTTAAGATGGAAGTAATATGGATCACAATGTGTTGGTCAAGATAGTTAATAAAAGACTGACTGCTTCTAAGGCTACCAAAGCCTGATTTAGATCCCGGTGCTAGCAATGTTCCAGTCAAGGAAATTGCTGCCTTTGCGGCTGAAATGCACTATCTCAATTTACAACGATAGTGTTACATTCTCACGGAAGGAAGCTCATTTAACGTAATCCCCTGCACTCTGTATGTTGAACTCTGATACTTAAGATGGATTGTTGGTAAGGATAATCAGTTTTTGTATCTCCATCCCACTTTCAAAAAGGCCCCAGTGCTTTGAGTGGTTCAGAGTCCTTTACCATTCCCCCTCCTGCTTGCCTTGCAGTCATGAATACAGATAGTAACTTACTGCATAACTTCTGACATCTCATCCTCCTGTGTGGTCAGCTTCCAGAAGGACAATTGGACCAAAGGCTCTCTGACATTATAAAGCTAAAGCAAGATGTTGTCTGCCATGAGGGCAAATCTGTTGCCTAGCAAGCTGACATCCTAAAGCTAAAGCAAGATGTTGTCTGAAGTGAGGCCCACTCTGTTGCCTAGCAAGCAGCAGGATACGTTTATCTTGGTAATGAAATGAGTAGCAGGGTAGACAGGATGCCCAAATGAGAATTAACCTTGTAAGATTAAAGAAATTAGGGCAGTTTTGTGAGACTTATAAATTTGTAGGAAGGTAAGTTTGAGCATTAGAGTCTCAACTTCACTATTGCTGAACTGGTAGGAATTGCCTAAAATTATAATGGTGAACATGCTATTCATAGCTTATATAATTCCAATTAACTGTAGCATAACCCTTCCTCGCTCAACTAATCAGCTGGCTTAATTGCTACTGGTGTACCATATCCTTAAGCAAATAAATTGAGACGTTTAGGCTGCCAATTGGCTTGTAAAAAGATCTCTATCTATAACCTAATGTACATGCTACAGTTATTTAGAGAGTGATCCCAAATGAGGTATGGGATTCAGAGAAGTATGGGAGGTTAATAACACAAATTAAGATTTGATTTTATAACGTGCTGTTGATTTTCACAATTATACAGACTCCAGAGAATTAATCTGTTCACCCTTTATAAAAATTGAGATTTTTTTTACTTCTTATAGTAAATGTGCTAACAGTGGACTTTTCCATCTGCAGATTATACTGAATGACCAGCAGTGGCAGTGTTTCACAACTGAATGTCTCTGCATTGCCGAGACTGAAGGAAAGAAAAAAAGGCAGTCTTCCGGCATACAGCATCTTTTGACCAATTTAAACGGTAAGTAAATCTCACAATCATTCTTTTATTCAGTAAAAATACTTTCACAGCATCTGAATGTCCTCAGTACCTTCCAGTGGGGGCCTGTACATGTAAATAATTTCTGTTAAGATGGAAGTAATATGGATCACAATGTGTTGGTCAAGATAGTTAATAAAAGACTGACTGCTTCTAAGGCTACCAAAGCCTGATTTAGATCCCGGTGCTAGCAATGTTCCAGTCAAGGAAATTGCTGCCTTTGCGGCTGAAATGCACTATCTCAATTTACAACGATAGTGTTGCATTCTCACGGAAGGAAGCTCATTTAACGTCATCCCCTGCACTCTGTATGTTGGACTCTGATACTTAAGATGGATTGTTGGTAAGGATAATCAGTTTTTGTATCTCCATCCCACTTTCAAAAAGGCCCCAGTGCTTTGAGTTGTTCAGAGTCCTTTACCATTCCCCCTCCTGCTTGCCGTGCAGTCATGAATACAGATAGTAACTTACTGCATAACTTCTGACATCTCATCCTCCTGTGTGGTCAGCTTCCACAAGGACAATTGGACCCAAGGCTCTCTGACATTATAAAGCTAAAGCAAGATGTTGTCTGGCATGAGGGCAAATCTGTTGCCTAGCAAGCTGACATCCTAAAGCTAAAGCAAGATGTTGTCTGAAGTGAGGCCCACTCTGTTGCCTAGCAAGCAGCAGGATACGTTTATCTTGGTAATGAAATGAGTAGCAGGGTAGACAGGATGCCCAAATGAGAACTAACCTTGTAAGAATAAAGAAATTAGGGCAGTTTTGTGAGACTTATAAATTTGTAGGAAGGTAAGTTTGAGCATTAGAGTCTCAACTTCACTATTGCTGAACTGGTAGGAATTGCCTAAAATTATAATGGTGAACATGCTATTCATAGCTTATATAATTCCAATTAACTGTAGCATAACCCTTCCTCGCTCAACTAATCAGCTGGCTTAATTGCTACTAGTGTACCATATCCTTAAGCAAATAAATTGAGATGGGTACGCTGCCACTTGGCTTGCAAAAAGATCTCTTTATCTATTACCTAATGTACATGCTACAGTTGTTTAGAGAGTGATCCCAAATGAGGCATGGGTTTCAGAGAAGTATGGGAGGTTAAAAACACAAATTAAGATTTGATTTTCTAACGTGCTGTTGATTTTCACAATTATACAGACTCCAGAGAATTAATCTGTTCACCCTTTATAAAAATTAAGATTTTTTGTACTTCTTATAGTAAATGTGCTAACAGTGGACTTTTCCATCTGCAGATTATACTGAATGACCAGCAGTGGCAGTGTTTCACAACTGAATGTCTCTGCATTGCCGAGACTGAAGGAAAGAAAAAAAGGCAGTCTTCCGGCATACAGCATCTTTTGACCAATTTAAACGGTAAGTAAATCTCACAATCATTCTTTTATTCAGTAAAAATACTTTCACAGCATCTGAATGTCCTCAGTACCTTCCAGTGGGGGCCTGTACATGTAAATAATTTCTGTTAAGATGGAAGTAATATGGATCACAATGTGTTGGTCAAGATAGTTAATAAAAGACTGACTGCTTCTAAGGCTACCAAAGCCTGATTTAGATCCCAGTGCTAGCAATGTTCCAGTCAAGGAAATTGCTGCCTTTGCGGCTGAAATGCACTATCTCAATTTACAACGATAGTGTTACATTCTCACGGAAGGAAGCTCATTTAACGTAATCCCCTGCACTCTGTATGTTGGACTCTGATACTTTGGATGGATTGTTGGTAAGGATAATCAGTTTTTGTATCTCCATCCCACTTTCAAAAAGGCCCCAGTGCTTTGAGTGGTTCAGAGTCCTTTACCATTCCCCCTCCTGCTTGCCTTGAAGTCATGAATACAGATAGTAACTTACTGCATAACTTCTGACATCTCATCCTCCTGTGTGGTCAGCTTCCACAAGGACAATTGGACCAAAGGCTCTCTGACATTATAAAGCTAAAGCAAGATGTTGTCTGCCATGAGGGCAAATCTGTTGCCTAGCAAGCTGACATCCTAAAGCTAAAGCAAGATGTTGTCTGAAGTGAGGCCCACTCTGTTGCCTAGCAAGCAGCAGGATACGTTTATCTTGGTAATGAAATGAGTAGCAGGGTAGACAGGATGCCCAAATGAGAATTAACCTTGTAAGATTAAAGAAATTAGGGCAGTTTTGTGAGACTTATAAATTTGTAGGAAGGTAAGTTTGAGCATTAGAGTCTCAACTTCACTATTGCTGAACTGGTAGGAATTGCCTAAAATTATAATGGTGAACATGCTATTCATAGCTTATATAATTCCAATTAACTGTAGCATAACCCTTCCTCGCTCAACTAATCAGCTGGCTTAATTGCTACTTGTGTACCATATCCTTAAGCAAATAAATTGAGACGTTTAGGCTGCCAATTGGCTTGTAAAAAGATCTCTATCTATAACCAAATGTACATGCTACAGTTATTTAGAGAGTGATCCCAAATGAGGCATGGGATTCAGAGAAGTATGGGAGGTTAAAAACACAAATTAAGATTTGATTTTCTAACGTGCTGTTGATTTTCACAATTATACAGACTCCAGAGAATTAATCTGTTCACCCTTTATAAAAATTAAGATTTTTTGTACTTCTTATAGTAAATGTGCTAACAGTGGACTTTTCCATCTGCAGATTATACTGAATGACCAGCAGTGGCAGTGTTTCACAACTGAATGTCTCTGCATTGCCGAGACTGAAGGAAAGAAAAAAAGGCAGTCTTCCGGCATACAGCATCTTTTGACCAATTTAAACGGTAAGTAAATCTCACAATCATTCTTTTATTCAGTAAAAATACTTTCACAGCATCTGAATGTCCTCAGTACCTTCCAGTGGGGGCCTGTACATGTAAATAATTTCTGTTAAGATGGAAGTAATATGGATCACAATGTGTTGGTCAAGATAGTTAATAAAAGACTGACTGCTTCTAAGGCTACCAAAGCCTGATTTAGATCCCGGTGCTAGCAATGTTCCAGTCAAGGAAATTGCTGCCTTTGCGGCTGAAATGCACTATCTCAATTTACAACGATAGTGTTACATTCTCACGGAAGGAAGCTCATTTAACGTAATCCCCTGCACTCTGTATGTTGGACTCTGATACTTAAGATGGATTGTTGGTAAGGATAATCAGTTTTTGTATCTCCATCCCACTTTCAAAAAGGCCCCAGTGCTTTGAGTGGTTCAGAGTCCTTTACCATTCCCCCTCCTGCTTGCCTTGCAGTCATGAATACAGATAGTAACTTACTGCATAACTTCTGACATCTCATCCTCCTGTGTGGTCAGCTTCCACAAGGACAATTGGACCAAAGGCTCTCTGACATTATAAAGCTAAAGCAAGATGTTGTCTGGCATGAGGGCAAATCTGTTGCCTAGCAAGCTGACATCCTAAAGCTAAAGCAAGATGTTGTCTGAAGTGAGGCCCACTCTGTTGCCTAGCAAGCAGCAGGACACGTTTATCTTGGTAATGAAATGAGTAGCAGGGTAGACAGGATGCCCAAATGAGAATTAACCTTGTAAGATTAAAGAAATTAGGGCAGTTTTGTGAGACTTATAAATTTGTAGGAAGGTAAGTTTGAGCATTAGAGTCTCAACTTCACTATTGCTGAACTGGTAGGAATTGCCTAAAATTATAATGGTGAACATGCTATTCATAGCTTATATAATTCCAATTAACTGTAGCATAACCCTTCCTCGCTCAACTAATCAGCTGGCTTAATTGCTACTGGTGTACCATATCCTTAAGCAAATAAATTGAGACGTTTAGGCTGCCAATTGGCTTGTAAAAAGATCTCTATCTATAACCTAATGTACATGCTACAGTTATTTAGAGAGTGATCCCAAATGAGGTATGGGATTCAGAGAAGTATGGGAGGTTAATAACACAAATTAAGATTTGATTTTATAACGTGCTGTTGATTTTCACAATTATACAGACTCCAGAGAATTAATCTGTTCACCCTTTATAAAAATTAAGATTTTTTGTACTTCTTATAGTAAATGTGCTAACAGTGGACTTTTCCATCTGCAGATTATACTGAATGACCAGCAGTGGCAGTGTTTCACAACTGAATGTCTCTGCATTGCCGAGACTGAAGGAAAGAAAAAAAGGCAGTCTTCCGGCATACAGCATCTTTTGACCAATTTAAACGGTAAGTAAATCTCACAATCATTCTTTTATTCAGTAAAAATACTTTCACAGCATCTGAATGTCCTCAGTACCTTCCAGTGGGGGCCTGTACATGTAAATAATTTCTGTTAAGATGGAAGTAATATGGATCACAATGTGTTGGTCAAGATAGTTAATAAAAGACTGACTGCTTCTAAGGCTACCAAAGCCTGATTTAGATCCCGGTGCTAGCAATGTTCCAGTCAAGGAAATTGCTGCCTTTGCGGCTGAAATGCACTATCTCAATTTACAACGATAGTGTTGCATTCTCACGGAAGGAAGCTCATTTAACGTCATCCCCTGCACTCTGTATGTTGGACTCTGATACTTAAGATGGATTGTTGGTAAGGATAATCAGTTTTTGTATCTCCATCCCACTTTCAAAAAGGCCCCAGTGCTTTGAGTTGTTCAGAGTCCTTTACCATTCCCCCTCCTGCTTGCCGTGCAGTCATGAATACAGATAGTAACTTACTGCATAACTTCTGACATCTCATCCTCCTGTGTGGTCAGCTTCCACAAGGACAATTGGACCCAAGGCTCTCTGACATTATAAAGCTAAAGCAAGATGTTGTCTGGCATGAGGGCAAATCTGTTGCCTAGCAAGCTGACATCCTAAAGCTAAAGCAAGATGTTGTCTGAAGTGAGGCCCACTCTGTTGCCTAGCAAGCAGCAGGATACGTTTATCTTGGTAATGAAATGAGTAGCAGGGTAGACAGGATGCCCAAATGAGAACTAACCTTGTAAGAATAAAGAAATTAGGGCAGTTTTGTGAGACTTATAAATTTGTAGGAAGGTAAGTTTGAGCATTAGAGTCTCAACTTCACTATTGCTGAACTGGTAGGAATTGCCTAAAATTATAATGGTGAACATGCTATTCATAGCTTATATAATTCCAATTAACTGTAGCATAACCCTTCCTCGCTCAACTAATCAGCTGGCTTAATTGCTACTAGTGTACCATATCCTTAAGCAAATAAATTGAGATGGGTACGCTGCCACTTGGCTTGCAAAAAGATCTCTTTATCTATTACCTAATGTACATGCTACAGTTGTTTAGAGAGTGATCCCAAATGAGGCATGGGTTTCAGAGAAGTATGGGAGGTTAAAAACACAAATTAAGATTTGATTTTCTAACGTGCTGTTGATTTTCACAATTATACAGACTCCAGAGAATTAATCTGTTCACCCTTTATAAAAATTAAGATTTTTTGTACTTCTTATAGTAAATGTGCTAACAGTGGACTTTTCCATCTGCAGATTATACTGAATGACCAGCAGTGGCAGTGTTTCACAACTGAATGTCTCTGCATTGCCGAGACTGAAGGAAAGAAAAAAAGGCAGTCTTCCGGCATACAGCATCTTTTGACCAATTTAAACGGTAAGTAAATCTCACAATCATTCTTTTATTCAGTAAAAATACTTTCACAGCATCTGAATGTCCTCAGTACCTTCCAGTGGGGGCCTGTACATGTAAATAATTTCTGTTAAGATGGAAGTAATATGGATCACAATGTGTTGGTCAAGATAGTTAATAAAAGACTGACTGCTTCTAAGGCTACCAAAGCCTGATTTAGATCCCGGTGCTAGCAATGTTCCAGTCAAGGAAATTGCTGCCTTTGCGGCTGAAATGCACTATCTCAATTTACAACGATAGTGTTACATTCTCACGGAAGGAAGCTCATTTAACGTAATCCCCTGCACTCTGTATGTTGAACTCTGATACTTAAGATGGATTGTTGGTAAGGATAATCAGTTTTTGTATCTCCATCCCACTTTCAAAAAGGCCCCAGTGCTTTGAGTGGTTCAGAGTCCTTTACCATTCCCCCTCCTGCTTGCCTTGCAGTCATGAATACAGATAGTAACTTACTGCATAACTTCTGACATCTCATCCTCCTGTGTGGTCAGCTTCCACAAGGACAATTGGACCAAAGGCTCTCTGACATTATAAAGCTAAAGCAAGATGTTGTCTGCCATGAGGGCAAATCTGTTGCCTAGCAAGCTGACATCCTAAAGCTAAAGCAAGATGTTGTCTGAAGTGAGGCCCACTCTGTTGCCTAGCAAGCAGCAGGATACGTTTATCTTGGTAATGAAATGAGTAGCAGGGTAGACAGGATGCCCAAATGAGAATTAACCTTGTAAGATTAAAGAAATTAGGGCAGTTTTGTGAGACTTATAAATTTGTAGGAAGGTAAGTTTGAGCATTAGAGTCTCAACTTCACTATTGCTGAACTGGTAGGAATTGCCTAAAATTATAATGGTGAACATGCTATTCATAGCTTATATAATTCCAATTAACTGTAGCATAACCCTTCCTCGCTCAACTAATCAGCTGGCTTAATTGCTACTGGTGTACCATATCCTTAAGCAAATAAATTGAGACGTTTAGGCTGCCAATTGGCTTGTAAAAAGATCTCTATCTATAACCTAATGTACATGCTACAGTTATTTAGAGAGTGATCCCAAATGAGGTATGGGATTCAGAGAAGTATGGGAGGTTAATAACACAAATTAAGATTTGATTTTATAACGTGCTGTTGATTTTCACAATTATACAGACTCCAGAGAATTAATCTGTTCACCCTTTATAAAAATTGAGATTTTTTTTACTTCTTATAGTAAATGTGCTAACAGTGGACTTTTCCATCTGCAGATTATACTGAATGACCAGCAGTGGCAGTGTTTCACAACTGAATGTCTCTGCATTGCCGAGACTGAAGGAAAGAAAAAAAGGCAGTCTTCCGGCATACAGCATCTTTTGACCAATTTAAACGGTAAGTAAATCTCACAATCATTCTTTTATTCAGTAAAAATACTTTCACAGCATCTGAATGTCCTCAGTACCTTCCAGTGGGGGCCTGTACATGTAAATAATTTCTGTTAAGATGGAAGTAATATGGATCACAATGTGTTGGTCAAGATAGTTAATAAAAGACTGACTGCTTCTAAGGCTACCAAAGCCTGATTTAGATCCCGGTGCTAGCAATGTTCCAGTCAAGGAAATTGCTGCCTTTGCGGCTGAAATGCACTATCTCAATTTACAACGATAGTGTTGCATTCTCACGGAAGGAAGCTCATTTAACGTCATCCCCTGCACTCTGTATGTTGGACTCTGATACTTAAGATGGATTGTTGGTAAGGATAATCAGTTTTTGTATCTCCATCCCACTTTCAAAAAGGCCCCAGTGCTTTGAGTTGTTCAGAGTCCTTTACCATTCCCCCTCCTGCTTGCCGTGCAGTCATGAATACAGATAGTAACTTACTGCATAACTTCTGACATCTCATCCTCCTGTGTGGTCAGCTTCCACAAGGACAATTGGACCCAAGGCTCTCTGACATTATAAAGCTAAAGCAAGATGTTGTCTGGCATGAGGGCAAATCTGTTGCCTAGCAAGCTGACATCCTAAAGCTAAAGCAAGATGTTGTCTGAAGTGAGGCCCACTCTGTTGCCTAGCAAGCAGCAGGATACGTTTATCTTGGTAATGAAATGAGTAGCAGGGTAGACAGGATGCCCAAATGAGAACTAACCTTGTAAGAATAAAGAAATTAGGGCAGTTTTGTGAGACTTATAAATTTGTAGGAAGGTAAGTTTGAGCATTAGAGTCTCAACTTCACTATTGCTGAACTGGTAGGAATTGCCTAAAATTATAATGGTGAACATGCTATTCATAGCTTATATAATTCCAATTAACTGTAGCATAACCCTTCCTCGCTCAACTAATCAGCTGGCTTAATTGCTACTAGTGTACCATATCCTTAAGCAAATAAATTGAGATGGGTACGCTGCCACTTGGCTTGCAAAAAGATCTCTTTATCTATTACCTAATGTACATGCTACAGTTGTTTAGAGAGTGATCCCAAATGAGGCATGGGTTTCAGAGAAGTATGGGAGGTTAAAAACACAAATTAAGATTTGATTTTCTAACGTGCTGTTGATTTTCACAATTATACAGACTCCAGAGAATTAATCTGTTCACCCTTTATAAAAATTAAGATTTTTTGTACTTCTTATAGTAAATGTGCTAACAGTGGACTTTTCCATCTGCAGATTATACTGAATGACCAGCAGTGGCAGTGTTTCACAACTGAATGTCTCTGCATTGCCGAGACTGAAGGAAAGAAAAAAAGGCAGTCTTCCGGCATACAGCATCTTTTGACCAATTTAAACGGTAAGTAAATCTCACAATCATTCTTTCATTCAGTAAAAACACTTTCACAGCATCTGAATGTCCTCAGTACCTTCCAGTGGGGGCCTGTGCATGTAAATAATTTCTGTTAAGATGGAAGTAATATGGATCACAATGTGTTGGTCAAGATAGTTAATAAAAGACTGACTGCTTCTAAGGCTACTAAAGCCTGATTTAGATCCCGGTGCTGGCAATGTTCCAGTCAAGGAAATTGCTGCCTTTGCGGCTGAACTGCACTAACTCAATTTACAACGATAGTGTTACATTCTCACGGAAGGAAGCTCATTTAACGTCATCCTCTGCACTCTGTATGTTGGACTCTGATACTTAAGATGGATTGTTGGTAAGGATAATCAGTTTTTGTATCTCCATCCCACTTTCAAAAAGGCCCCAGTGCTTTGAGTGGTTCAGAGTCCTTTACCATTCCCCCTCCTGCTTGCCTTGCAGTCATGAATACAGATAGTAACTTACTGCATAACTTCTGACATCTCATCCTCCTGTGTGGTCAGCTTCCACAAGGACAATTGGACCAAAGGCTCTCTGACATTATAAAGCTAAAGCAAGATGTTGTCTGCCATGAGGGCAAATCTGTTGCCTAGCAAGCTGACATCCTAAAGCTAAAGCAAGATGTTGTCTGAAGTGAGGCCCACTCTGTTGCCTAGCAAGAAGCAGGATACGTTTATCTTGGTAATGAAATGAGTAGCAGGGTAGACAGGATGCCCAAATGAGAACTAACCTTGTAAGATTAAAGAAATTAGGGCAGTTTTGTTTGACTTATAAATTTGTAGGAAGGTAAGTTTGAGCATTAGAGTCTCAACTTCACTATTGCTGAACTGGTAGGAATTGCCTAAAATTATAATGGTGAACATGCTATTCATAGCTTATATAATTCCAATTAACTGTAGCATAGCCCTTCCTCGCTCAACTAATCAGCTGGCTTAATTGCTACTGGTGTACCATATCCTTAAGCAAATAAATTGAGATGGGTACGCTGCCACTTGGCTTGCAAAACGATCTCTTTATCTATAACCTAATGTACATGCTACAGTTGTTTAGAGAGTGATCCCAAATGAGGCATGGGATTCAGAGAAGTATGGGAGGTTAAAAACACAAATTAAGATTTGATTTTCTAACGTGCTGTTGATTTTCACAATTATACAGACCCCAGAGAATTAATCTGTTTCCCCTTTATAAAAATTACGATTTTTTGTACTTCTTATAGTAAATGTGCTAACAGTGGACTTTTCCATCTGCAGATTATACTGAATGACCAGCAGTGGCAGTGTTTCACAACAGAATGTCTCTGCATTGCCGAGACTGAAGAAAAGAAAAAAAGGCAGTCTTCCGGCATACAGCATCTTTTGACCAATTTAAACGGTAAGTAAATCTCACAATCATTCTTTCATTCAGTAAAAACACTTTCACAGCATCTGAATGTCCTCAGTACCTTCCAGTGGGGGCCTGTGCATGTAAATAATTTCTGTTAAGATGGAAGTAATATGGATCACAATGTGTTGGTCAAGATAGTTAATAAAAGACTGACTGCTTCTAAGGCTACTAAAGCCTGATTTAGATCCCGGTGCTGGCAATGTTCCAGTCAAGGAAATTGCTGCCTTTGCGGCTGAACTGCACTAACTCAATTTACAACGATAGTGTTACATTCTCACGGAAGGAAGCTCATTTAACGTCATCCTCTGCACTCTGTATGTTGGACTCTGATACTTAAGATGGATTGTTGGTAAGGATAATCAGTTTTTGTATCTCCATCCCACTTTCAAAAAGGCCCCAGTGCTTTGAGTGGTTCAGAGTCCTTTACCATTCCCCCTCCTGCTTGCCTTGCAGTCATGAATACAGATAGTAACTTACTGCATAACTTCTGACATCTCATCCTCCTGTGTGGTCAGCTTCCACAAGGACAATTGGACCAAAGGCTCTCTGACATTATAAAGCTAAAGCAAGATGTTGTCTGCCATGAGGGCAAATCTGTTGCCTAGCAAGCTGACATCCTAAAGCTAAAGCAAGATGTTGTCTGAAGTGAGGCCCACTCTGTTGCCTAGCAAGCAGCAGGATACGTTTATCTTGGTAATGAAATGAGTAGCAGGGTAGACAGGATGCCCAAATGAGAACTAACCTTGTAAGATTAAAGAAATTAGGGCAGTTTTGTTTGACTTATAAATTTGTAGGAAGGTAAGTTTGAGCATTAGAGTCTCAACTTCACTATTGCTGAACTGGTAGGAATTGCCAAAAATGATAATGGTGAACATGCTATTCATAGCTTTTATAATTCCCATTAACTGTAGCATAACCCTTCCTCGATCAACTGATCAGCTGGCTTAATTGCTACTGGCGTACCATATCCTTTCCTTAAGCAAATGAAGTGAGATGGGGACGCTGCCACTTGGCTTGCAAAAAGATCTCTTTATCTATATCCTAATGTACATGCTACAGTTGTTTAGAGAGTGATCCCAAATGAGGCATGGGATTCAGAGCAGTATGGGAGGTTAAAAACACAAATTTAGATTTGATTTTCTAACGTGCTGTTGATTTTCACAATTATACAGACTCCAGAGAATTAATCTGTTTACCCTTTATAAAAATTACGATTTTTTGTACTTCTTATAGTAAATGTGCTAACAGTGGACTTTTCCATCTGCAGATTATACTGAATGACTGGCAGTGTTTCACAACAGAATGTCTCTGCATTGCCGAGAATGAAGGAAAGAAAAAAAGGCAGCCTTCCGGCATACAGCATCTTTTGACCAATTTAAACGGTAAGTAAATCTCACAATCATTCTTTTATTCAGTAAAAAGACTTTCACAGCATCTGAATGTCCTCAGTACCTTCCAGTGGGGGCCTGTGCATGTAAATAATTTCTGTTAAGATGGAAGTAATATGGATCACAATGTGTTGGTCAAGATAGTTAATAAAAGACTGACTGCTTCTAAGGCTACTAAAGCCTGATTTAGATCCCGGTGCTGGCAATGTTCCAGTCAAGGAAATTGCTGCCTTTGCGGCTGAACTGCACTATCTCAATTTACAACGATAGTGTTACATTCTCACGGAAGGAAGCTCATTTAACGTCATCCTCTGCACTCTGTATGTTGGACTCTGATACTTAAGATGGATGGTTGGTAAGGATAATCAGTTTTTGTATCTCCATCCCACTTTCAAAAAGGCCCCAGTGCTTTGAGTGGTTCAGAGTCCTTTACCATTCCCCCTCCTGCTTGCCTTGCAGTCATGAATACAGATAGTAACTTACTGCATAACTTCTGACATCTCATCCTCATGTGTGGTCAGCTTCCACAAGGACAATTGGACCAAAGGCTCTCTGACATTATAAAGCTAAAGCAAGATGTTGTCTGGCATGAGGGCAAATCTGTTGCCTAGCAAGCTGACATCCTAAAGCTAAAGCAAGATGTTGTCTGAAGTGAGGGCCACTCTGTTGCCTAGCAAGCAGCAGGATACATTTATCTTGGTAATGAAATGATTAGCAGGGTAGACAGGATGCTCAAATGAGAACTAACCTTGCAAGATTAAAGAAATTAGGGTGATTTTTTGAGACTTCTAAATTTGTAGGAAGGTAAGTTTGAGCATTAGAGTCTCAACTTCACTATTGCTGAACTGGTAGGAATTGCCTAAAATGATAATGGTGAACATGCTATTCATAGCTTATATAATTCCAATTAACTGTAGCATAACCCTTCCTCGCTCAACTAATCAGCTGGCTTAATTGCTACTGGTGTACCATATCCTTAAGCAAATAAATTGAGATGGGTACGCTGCCACTTGGCTTGCAAAAAGATCTCTTTATCTATAACCTAATGTACATGCTACAGTTGTTTAGAGAGTGATCCCAAATGAGGCATGCAATGCAGAGAAGTATGGGAGGTTAAAAACACAAATTAAGATTAGATTTTCTAACGTGCTGTTGATTTTCACAATTATACAGACTCCAGAAAATTAATCTGTTTACCCTTTATAAAATTACGATTTTTTGTACTTCTTATAGTAAATGTGCTAACAGTGGACTTTTCCATCTGCAGATTATACTGAATGACCAGCAGTGGCAGTGTTTCACAACAGAATGTCTCTGCATTGCCGAGACTGAAGAAAAGAAAAAAAGGCAGTCTTCCGGCATACAGCATCTTTTGACCAATTTAAACGGTAAGTAAATCTCACAATCATTCTTTTATTCAGTAAAAAGACTTTCACAGCATCTGATTGTCCTCCGTACCTTCCAGTGGGGGCCTGTGCATGTAAATAATTTCTGTTAAGATGTAAGTAATATGGATCACATTGTGTTGGTCAAGATAGTTAATAAAAGACTGACTGCTTCTAAGGCTACTAAAGCCTGATTTAGATCCTGGTGCTGGCAATGTTCCAGTCAAGGAAATTGCTGCCTTTGCGGCTGAAATGCACTATCTCAATTTACAACGATAGTGTTACATTCTCACGGAAGGAAGCTCATTTAACGTCTTCCCCTGCACTCTGTATGTTGGACACTGATACTTAAGATGGATTGTTGCTAAGGATAATCAGTTTTTGTATCTCCATCCCACTTTCAAAAAGGCCCCAGTGCTTTGAGTGGTTCAGAGTCCTTTACCATTCCCCCTCCTGCTTGCCTTGCAGTCATGAATACAGATAGTAACTTACTGCATAACTTCTGACATCTCATCCTCCTGTGTGGTCAGCTTCCACAAGGACAATTGGACCAGAGGCGCTCTGACATTATAAAGCTAAAGCAAGATGTTGTCTGGCATGAGGGCAAATCTGTTGCCTAGCAAGCTGACATCATAAAGCTAAAGCAAGATGTTGTCTGAAGTGAGGGCCACTCTGTTGCCTAGCAAGCAGCAGGATACATTTATCTTGGTAATGAAATGAGTAGCAGGGAAGACAGGATGCCCAAATGAGAACTAACCTTGTAAGATTAAAGAAATTAGGGTAATTTTTTGAGACTTATAAATTTGTAGGAAGGTAAGTTTGAACATTAGAGTCTCAACTTCACTATTGCTGAACTGGTAGGAGTTGCCTAAAACGATAATGGTGAACATGCTATTCATAGCTTTTATAATTCCCATTAACTGTAGCATAACCCTTCCTCGCTCAACTGATCAGCTGGCTTAATTGTTACTGGTGTACCATATCCTTAAGCAAATGAAGTGAGATGGGTACGCTGCCACTTGGCTTGCAAAAAGAACTCTTTATATCCTAATGTACATGCTACAGTTGTTTAGAGAGTGATCCCAAATGAGGCATGGGATTCAGAGAAGTATGGGAGGTTAAAAACACAAATTTAGATTTGATTTTCTAACGTGCTGTTTATTTTCACAATTAAACAGACTCCATAGAAATAATCTGTTTAGCCTTTATAAAAATCAAGATTTTTAGGTCTCGCCTATTCTATCCCACAGGTATAAATAGGCGAGTATATAGTAGGCTGCTTTAATTCTCTACCAAGTACAGATCACGTTCAATTCATGTGGACACAGTCACGTGCATTGTCACCAGCTGCCACAACCACAAACATTTTTTTTAAAACTTCCATTTGCTCCCAGACACTTCGTGCTCGCGCGCCGCACCCTCTCTCTCTGTTGCCACATGCATTAAACTGCCCGGGCAGCCCACCTCCTCCCTCTCCATTGCGCCCCGCGCTCTTCCTCTGTTGCTAAACGCATGAAAGTGACCAGGCAGCCCACCCCCTCCCTCTCCAGCGTGCGCCATGCTCTCTCTCTGTTTTCACAAGCATTACACTCAGTATGCAGGCCATCCCCTCCCTCTCCATATGCTTCCTCGAGTTGCAGGCAGCCCACTCCCACCCTCTCCATATGGTAGTCCGAGTTCACTTTTAAGTTTGCCGCACATTTCTTTTTTTACAAGCTCCTCTCTGCCTACACATCACACCTTTTATTTGTAGTTCAAGGCAGGCCTATTTACCCTCTAATACTTTTTATTTTGTTTTACGCTCTTTGGCATGCATTTTTTTTTCTTTCAATACATTTTAAAATCTAAAACATTGTAATTTACAAGCCAAAAATCGTTTCTACTTCAGGGGCACCACCACGCCACTCGGGGACATCCACACATCAGTCAGGGACACCACCACATCACTCCGGGACACCACCACACATCACTCTGGCACACCACCACATCGAGACACTACCACATCACTCAGGGACACCAACACATCAATCATGGAGAACCACACATATCACTCGGGGACATCCCCACACAGCACTCAGGGACATCCGCACACAGCACTCGGGGACATCCACACAGAGCACTAAGGGACATCGACACACAGCACTCAGATACACTACCATATCACTCAGGGACATGACCACCACATTACTCGGGGACACCACCACATCACTCCGGGACATCCCCACACAGCACACATGGACATCCCCACACAGCACTCAGGGACATCCCCACAGCACTCGGGGACATCCACACAGCACTCAGGGACATCCCCACAGCACTCGGGGACATCCACACATCACTCAGGGACACCACCACACATCACTCAGGGACACCACTACACATCACTCAGGGACACCACCACATCACTCAGAGACACCACCACATCACTCAGAGACACCACCACATCACTCAGAGACCCCACCACATCACTCAGGGACACCACCACATCACTCAGGGACACCACCACATCACCAAGGGACACCACCACATCACTCAGAGACACCACCACATCACTCAGAGACACCACCACATCACTCAGAGACACCACCACATCACTCAGACACCACCACATCACTCAGAGACACCACCACATCACTCAGAGACACCACCACATCACCTAGGGACACCACCACATCACTCATGGACAACCACACACATCACTCAGGTTTATCCCCACACAGCACTCAGGGACATCCCCACACAGCACTCGGGGACATCCCCACACAGCACTCGGGGACATCCCCACACAGCACTCGGGGACATCCACACACAGCACTCAGGGACATCCACACACAGCACTCAGGGACACCACCACATATCACTCAGGGACACCACCACACATCACTAAGGGACACAACCACATCACTCAGAGACACCACCATATTACTGAGGGACAACACCACATCACTCTGGGACACCACCACATCACTCAGGGGCACCACCACATCACTCAGGGACACCACCACATCACTCAGGGACACCACCACATCACTCAGAGACACCACCATATTACTGAGGGACAACACCACATCACTCAGGGACACAACCACATCACTCAGGGACACCACCACATCACTCAGGGACACCACCACATCACTCAGGGACACCACCACATCACTCAGGGACACCACCACATCACTCAGGGACACCACCACATCACTCAGGGACACCACCGCATCACTCAGGGACACCACTGCATCACTAGGAGACACCACTGCATCACTAGGAGACACCACCACATCACTCAGGGACACCACCACATCACTCAGGGACACCACTGCATCACTAGGAGACACCACTGCATCACTAGGAGACACCACCACATCACTCAGGGACACCACCACATCACTCAGGGACAACACCACATCACTCAGGGACAATACCACATCACTCAGGGACATCACCACATCACTCGGGGACACCACCGCATCACTCGGGGACAACACCACATCACTCAGGGACAACACACATCACTCAGGGACAACACCACATCACTCTGGGACACCACCGCATCACTCTGGGACACCACCACATTACTCAGGGACAACCCCACACATCACTCAGGGACACCACCACACATCACTCAGGGACACCACCACACATCACTCAGGGACACCACCACATCACCTAGGGACACCACCACATCACTCATGGACAACCACACACATCACTCAGGTGATCCCCACACAGCACTCAGGGACATCCACACACAGCACTCAGGGACATCCACACACAGCAATCAGGGACACCACCA
This sequence comes from Lissotriton vulgaris, assembly GCF_964263255.1. Classification (NCBI taxonomy): domain Eukaryota; kingdom Metazoa; phylum Chordata; class Amphibia; order Caudata; family Salamandridae; genus Lissotriton; species Lissotriton vulgaris. Next base: position 1,083,522,158 of record NC_141694.1, on the reverse strand, counting down.
CATATCACTCAGGGACACCACACCACATCACTCAGAGACTCCACCACATCACTCAGAGACTCCACCACATCACTCAGAGACACCACCACATCACTCAGAGACACCACCACATCACTCAGAGACACCACCACATCACTCAGAGACACCACCATGTCTCTCAGAGACACCACCATGTCTCTCAGAGACACCACCATGTCTCTCAGAGACACCACCATATCTCTCAGAGACACCACCATATCTCTCAGAGACACCACCATATCTCTCAGAGACACCACCATATCTCTCAGAGACACCACCATATCTCTCAGAGACACCACCATATCACTCAGAGACACCACCATATCACTCAGAGACACCACCACATCACTCAGGGACACCACCGCATCACTCAGGGACACCACCGCATCACTCAGGAACACCACCACATCACTCAGGGTCACCACCGCATCACTCAGGGACACCACCGCATCACTCAGGGACACCACCGCATCACTCAGAGACAACACCACATCACTCAGGAACACCACCACATCACTCAGGGACACCACCGCATCACTCAGGAACACCACCACATCACTCAGGGACACCACCACATCACTCAGGGACACCACTACATCACTCAGGGACACCACCACATCACTCAGGGACACCACCACATCACTCAGGGACACCACCGCATCACTCGGAGACACCACCACATCACTCGGAGACACCACCACATCACTCAGGGACACCACCGCATCACTCAGGGACACCACCGCATCACTCGGAGACACCACCGCATCACTCGGAGACACCACCACATCACTCAGGGACACCACCGCATCACTCGGAGACACCACCACATCACTCGGAGACACCACCACATCACTCGGAGACACCACCACATCACTCAGGGACACCACCACATCACTCAGGGACACCACCGCATCACTCAGGGACACCACCGCATCACTCAGGGACACCACCGCATCACTCGGAGACACCACCACATCACTCGGAGACACCACCACATCACTCAGGGACACCACCACATCACTCAGGGACACCACCGCATCACTCAGGGACACCACCGCATCACTCGGAGACACCACCACATTACTCAGGGACACCACCACATTACTCAGGGACAACCCCACACATCACTCAGGTATATCCCCACACAGCACACAGGGACATCCCCACACAGCACACAGGGACATCCCCACACACCACACAGCACTCAGGGACATCCACACACATCACTCAGGGACAAGACCACATCACTCAGGGACAAGACCACATCACTCAGGGACAATACCACATCACTCAGGGACACCACCACATCACTCAGGAACACCACCACATCACTCTGGGACACCACCACATCACTCTCCCTTGCCAGATCTGCTTCTGCATTGCAGGGCTTTTCAAAAAAGTTGGGTGCAAGGCCAATAGCAACTCTTTTAAAAATCTATAAAGCTAAATGTCTTGCCGTTGCTACATATGGAAGTGCTATTTGGGGATATTGTCCCATGGAAAGTCTACAGATTACTGAGAACAAATTTTTAAAAGCTGTTCTCTCTGTACCACAGTCCTCAACTTATATTGTTCACACTTAACTTGGTCTAGGTTATATTTCAGAATTGATTAAAGTGGCTCCTGTTCTGGCTTGGTTAGAGACATGGCTGAACCAAGAAATTCCCCTTAATCATGTTATTCTAAAAGACTGCTTGCAGCTGGACAGAGTAAATAAAATCCAGTGGCTGGCCTACATTAAGAACTATCTTGCTAAAGTGGGGAGACCAGATCTCTTTTCTTCCCCGGCCTCTATAACTTTTAAAGACATTGAGCTTATTAAAGGCTTGATGGGAGAAGTGCTAAGGCTGGAAAGGGAACAAGTAGAGCTTGAAAAACCAACAGTGCGGACTAGCATTATTTTGAGTACTCATGCTGGACCAGAACCATATCTGATTATCGTAAATCAACCCTTTCATCGCTTTCTTTTAACGCGTTTTCGGCTTAACTTGATACATTTAACTCTTGGAAACTTTTCAACATGGAGTACTCCCGAAAATGCAATGCCATGTTCATGTGACAATTTTTCAATCCAGAACACTTTACATTTTTTAATCTTCTGTGACCATTACACGGCACCAAGAAGGAAATATTTGATCCCTATCCTAAAGGAGGCAGGTTTCATCCAGGTCAAGCCAGCGCTCCTGTTCCTACAGTTATTATAGACCCCCAGGACTATGTTCCATGTTGCGAGTTTTTTAGTGGGGGCTGTTAGGATTAAGAAAAGGATGTTGCCCGACAATATAACAAATATGACCACATAAGAGATGAAATCAATTACTGGTTATAGGAAAATGTTTACTATATGAATTAATATCCTGAAATGCAATATGTACATATGGTTTTTACTTACTGACCTCTTTTTAATACTTTTTTAAAAATATGAGTCTGTTATATGATAATGTGTCTTTTATTTTTCTTCCCTTTGTAAATAATTATTTAATGTAAATTAATTAAGATGTGATCATGTATAATTATGTGTTGTCTGTATAAAATTGTATTTTTGCCTATGTCTATTTTCGATAAAATAATATCATAAAAAAAGTATTTTGACTGACTGGCACTCTGGGACACCACCACATCACTCTGGGACACCACCACATCACTCTGGGACACCACCACATCACTCTGGGACACCACCACATCACTCTGGGACACCACCACATCACTCTGGGACACCACCACATCACTCTGGGACACCACCACATCACTCTGGGACACCACCACATCACTCTGGGACACCACCACATCACTCTGGGACACCACAACATCACTCTGGGACACCACAACATCACTCTGGGACACCACAACATCACTCTGGGACACCACAACATCACTCTGGGACACCACCACATCACTCTGGGACACCACCACATCACTCTGGGACACCACCACATCACTCTGGGACACCACCACATCACTCAGGGATAACACCACATCACTCAGGGACAAGACCACCACAACACTCAGGGACACCACCGCATCACTCTGAGAATTCACCGCATCACTCTGAGAATCCACCGCATCACTCTGGGACACCACCGCATCACTCAGGGACAAGACCACATCACTCAGGGACAAGACCACCACAACACTCAGGGACAATACCACATCACTCTGGGACACTACCACATCACTCTGGGACACCACCACATCACTCTGGGACACCACAACATCACTCTGGGACACCACAACATCACTCTGGGACACCACCACATCACTGGGACACCACCACATCACTCAGAGACACCACCATATCACTCAGAGACACCACCATATCACTCAGAGACACCACCATATATCACTCAGAGACACCACCATATCACTCTGAGACACCACCATATCACTCAGAGACACCACCATATCACTCAGAGACACCACCATATCACTCAGAGACACCACCATATCACTCAGAGACACCACCATATCACTCAGAGACACCACCATATCACTCAGAGACACCACCATATCACTCAGAGACACCACCATATCACTCAGAGACACCACCATATCACTCAGAGACACCACCACATCACTCAGAGACACCACCACATCACTCGGAGACACCAGCACATCACTCAGGGACACCACCACATCACATCACTCAGGGACATCCACACACAGCACTCAGGGACATCCACACACATCACTCAGGGACATCACCACATATCACTCAGGGACACCACCACATATCACTCAGGGACACCACCACATATCACTCAGGGACACGACTACCACATCACTTAGAGAGACCACCACATGACTCAGGGACACCACCGCATCACTCAGAGACACCACCGCATCACTCAGGGACAACACCACATCACTCAGGGACAACACCACATCACTCAGGGACAACACCACATCACTGAGGGACAACACCAAATCACTGAGGGACACCACCACATCACTCTGGGACACCACCACATCACTCTGGGACACCACCACATCACTCTGGGACACCACCACATCACTCTGGGACACCACCACATCACTCTGGGACACCACCACATCACTCCGAGACACATCACATCACTCAGGGACAACACCACCACAACACTCAGGGACACCACCACACCACTCAGGGACACCACCGCATCACTCTGGGACACCACCGCATCACTCTGGGACACCACCGCATCACTCTGGGACACCACCGCATCACTCTGGGACACCACCGCATCACTCTGGGACACCACCGCATCACTCTGGGACACCACCGCATCACTCTGGGACACCACCGCATCACTCTGGGACACCACCGCATCACTCTGGGACACCACCGCATCACTCTGGGACACCACCGCACATCACTCTGGGACACCACCGCATCACTCTGGGACACCACCGCACATCACTCAGGGACACCACCACACATCACTCAGGGACACCACCACACATCACTCAGAGACACCACCACATCACTCAGGGACCACACATCACTCAGACACCACCACATCACTCAGAGACACCACCACATCACTCAGAGACACTACCACATCACTCAGGAACACTGCCACATCACTCAGGAACACTACCACATCACTCAGGGACATGACTACACCACTAAGGGACACAACCACATCACTGTGGCACAGCACACCATCTCTCAGAGATAACACCACATCACTCAGGCACAGCACAGAAACATTCAGGGACACCACCACACCACTCGGGGACACCACCACACCACTCAGGGACACCACCACACCACTCAGGGACACCACCACATCACTCAGGTACAGCACCACATTACTCAGGGACAGAACCACACCACTCAGGGACACCACCACACCACTCAGGGACACCAGCGCATCCCTCTGGGACACCACCACATCACACAGAGACACAAGCACATCACACAGAGACACCAGCACATCACACAGAGACACCACCACATCACACAGAGACACCACCACATCACACAGAGACACCACCACATCACACAGAGACACCACCACATCACACAGAGACACCACCACATCACACAGAGACACCACCACATCACACAGAGACACCACCACATCACTCAGGGACACCACCACATCACTCAGAGACACCACCACATCACGCAGAGACACCACCACATCACTCAGGGACCCTACCACATCACATGGACACCACCACACCACTCGGGGACACCACCATACCACTCGGGGACACCACAACACATCACTCAGGGACACCACAACACATCACTCAGGGACACCACCACACCACTCAGGGACACAACCAAACCACTCAGGTATACAACTACACCACTCGGGGACACCACCACACCACTCAGGGACAACACCACATCACTCAGGGACAACACCACATCACTCAGGGACAATACCACATCACTCAGGGACAACACCATATCACTCAGGGACACGACTACCACATAACTCAGAGACACCACCACATCACGCAGAGACACCACCACATCACACAGAGACACCACCACATCACACAGAGACACCACCACATCACTCAGGGACAACACCACATCACTCAGGGACAACACCACACCACTCTGGCACACCACTGTATCACTCTGGCACACCACCACATCACTCAGGGACAAAACCACATCACTCAGGGACACCACCACATCACTCAGGGACACCACCACATCACTCAGGGACACCACCGCTCCACTGAGGAACACCAGTGCACCACTCAGGGACACCACCACACCACTCGGGGACACCACCACACCACTCGGGGACACCACCACACCACTCAGGGACAACCACACACATCACTCAGGTATATACTCACACAGCACTCAGGGACATCCACACGCATCACTCAGGGACACGACCACCACATCATTCAGGGACACCATCACACATCACTCAGGGACACCACCACACATCACTCAGGGACACCACCACATCACGCATGGACAACCACACACATCACTTAGTTATATCCCCACACAGCACTCAGGGACATCCATACACAGCACTCTGGGACACCACCACATCACTCTGGGACACCACCACATCACTCAGAGACACCAACACATCACTCAGGGACACCAACACATCACTCAGGGACACCACCACATCACTCAGGGATACCGCCGCATCACTCAGCGAAACCACCACATCACTCAGGGACACCACCACATCACTCAGGGACAAAACAACATCACTCAGGGACACCACCACATCACTCAGGGACACCACCACATCACGCAGGGACACCACCACATCACGCAGAGACACCACCACATCACGCAGAGACACCACCACATCACGCAGAGACACCACCACATCACGCAGAGACACCACCACATCACATGGACACCACCACATCACTCAGGGACACCACCACATCACTCAGGGACACCACCACATCACATGGACACCACAACATCACTCTGGGACACCACCACATCACTCTGGGACACCACCACATCACTCATGGACAACTACACACATCGCTCAGTTATATACCCACTGAGCACTCAGGAACATCTATACACAGCACTCAGGGACGCACCACATATAACTCAGGGACACCACCACATATCACTCAGGGACACCACCACATCACTCCGGGACACCACCACATCACTGCGTCACAGCACCACTCAGGGACACCAGCGCATCACTCAGGGACAGCATCACATCACTCATGGACACCACATCATCACTCGGGGACATCACCACACCACTCGGGGACACCACCACATCACATTGAAATGACAACATCACTCTGGGACACCACCACACCACTCTAGGACACCACCACATCACTCTAGGACACCACCACATCACTCATGGACAAAAGCACACATCACTCAGGTATATCCCCACACAGCACTGAGGAACATCTAAACACAGCACTCAGGGACACCACCACATGTCACTCAGAGACACCACCACAGCACTCCGTCACAGCACAACACCACTCAGGGACACCAGCGCATCTCTCAGGGACACCAACACATCACTCAGGGACACCAACACATCACTCATGGACACCACATCATCACTCGGGGACATCACCTCACCACTCCGGGACATCACCACACCACTCCGGGACATCACCACACCACTCCGGGACATCACTACACCATTCAAGGACACCACCACATCACATGGACACCACCACATCACTCAGGGACACCACAACACATCACTCAGGGACACCACAACACATCACTCAGGGACACCACCACATCACTCAGGGACACCACCACATCACTCAGGGACACCACCACATCACTCAGGGACACTACCACATCACTCTGGGACACCACCACATCACTCGAGGACACCACCACAACACATCACTCAGGGACACCACAACACATCACTCAGGGACACCACAACACATCACTCAGGGACACCACAACACATCACTCAGGGACTCCACAACACATCACTCAGGGACACTACCACATCACTCTGGGACACCACCACATCACTCTGGGACACCACCACATCACTCTGGGACACCACCACATCACTCTGGAACACCACCACATCACTGTGGGACACCACCACATCACTGTGGGACACCACCACATCACTGTGGGACACCACCACATCACTGTGGGACACCACCACATCACTCTGGGGCACCACCCACCACATCACTCTGGGACACCACCACATCACTCTGGGACACCACCACATCACTCTGGGACACCACCACATCACTCTGGGACACCACCACATCACTCTGGGACACCACCACGTCACCACATCACTCTGGGACACCACCACATCACTCTGGGACACCACCACATCACTCTGAGACACCACCACATCACTCTGGGACACCACCACATCACTCTGGGACACCACCACGTCACCACATCACTCTGGGACACCACCACATCACTCTGGGACACCACCACATCACTCTGGGACACCACCACATCACTCTGGGACACCACCACATCACTCTGGGACACCACCACATCACGCAGAGACACCACCACATCACGCAGAGACACCACCACATCACGCAGAGACACCACCACATCACGCAGAGACACCACCACATCACGCAGAGACACCACCACATCACGCAGAGACACCACCACATCACGCAGAGACACCACCACATCACGCAGAGACACCACCACATCACGCAGAGACACCACCACATCACGCAGAGACACCACCACATCACGCAGAGACACCACCACATCACGCAGAGACACCACCACATCACGCAGAGACACCACCACATCACGCAGAGACACCACCACATCACGCAGAGACACCACCACATCACGCAGAGACACCACCACATCACGCAGAGACACCACCACATCACGCAGAGACACCACCACATCACGCAGAGACACCACCACATCACGCAGAGACACCACCACATCACGCAGAGACACCACCACATCACGCAGAGACACCACCACATCACGCAGAGACACCACCACATCATGCAGAGACACCACCACATCACACAGAGACACCACCACATCACACAGAGACACCACCACATCACTCGGGGACAACACCATATCACTCGGGGACACCACCACATCACTCGGGGACACCACCACATCTCTCGGGGACACCACCACATCACTCGGGGACACCACCACATCACTCGGGGACACCACCACATCACTCGGGGACACCACCACACCACTCAGGGGCACCACCACATCACTCAGAGGCACCACCACATCACTCAGGGACACCACCACATCACATGGACACCACAACATAACTCTGGGACACCACCACACCACTCTAGGACAATACCACATCATTCAGGGACAACACAATATCACTCAGGGACACGACTACCACATAACTCAGGAACACTACCACATCACTCAGGGACATGACTACAACACTAAGGGACACCACTGCACCACTCAGGGACACCACCGCACCACTCGGGGACACCACCGCACCACTCAGGGACACCACTGCACCACTCAGGGACACCACTGCACCACTCAGGGACACCACCGCACTACTCAGGGACAACCACCGCACCACTCAGGGACAACCACACACATCACTCAGGTATATCCCCACACAGCACTCAGGGACATCCACACACATCACTCAGGGACACGACCACAACATCACTCAGGGACACCACCACATCACTCAGGGACACCACCACATATTACTCGGGGACACCACCACACATTACTCAGGGACACCAAGACATCACACATGGACAACCACACACATCACTTAGGTATATCCCCACACAGCACTCAGGGACATCCATACACAGCACTCAGGGACACCACCACATCACTCAGGGACACCACTGCATCACTCAGGGCCACCACCGCATCACTCAGGGACACCAGCGCATCACTCAGAGACACCACCGCATCACTCAGGGACACCCCCGCATCACTCAGGGACACCCCCGCATCACTCAGGGACACCCCCGCATCACTCGGGGACAACACCATATCACTCGGGGACACCACCACATCACTCGGGGACACCACCACATCTCTCGGGGACACCACCACATCACTCGGGGACACCACCACATCACTCGGGGACACCACCACATCACTCAGGGACACCACCGCATCACTCAGGGACACCACCGCATCACTCAGGGACACCACCGCATCACTCAGGGACACCACCGCATCACTCAGGGACACCACCGCATCACTCAGGGACACCACCGCATCACTCAGGGACACCACCGCATCACTCAGGGACACCAGCGCATCACTCAGGGACACCACCGCATCACTCAGGGACACCAGCGCATCACTGCGTCACAGCACCACTCAGGGACACCAGCGCACCACTCAGGGACACCACTGCACCACTCAGGGACACCACTGCACCACTCAGGGACACCACCGCACCACTCAGGGACACCACCACATATCACTCAGGGACACCACCACATCTCTCCGGGACACCACCACATCACTGCGTCACAGCACCACTCAGGGACACCAGCGCATCACTCAGGGACACCAACACATCACTCATGGACACCACATCATCACTCGGGGACATCACCACACCAATCAGGGACACCACCACATCACATTGAAATGACAACATCACTCTGGGACACCACCACACCACTCTAGGACACCACCACATCACTCTAGGACACCACCACATAACTCTACGACACCACCACATCACTCTAGGACACCACCACATCACTCTAGGACACCACCACATCACTCTAGGACACCACCACATCACTCATGGACAAAAGCACACATCACTCAGGTATATCCCCACACAGCACTGAGGAACATCTAAACACAGCACTCCGGGACACCACCACATGCGACTTAGGGACAACCGCACACATTACTCAGGGACACCACCACACATCACTCAGGGACACCACCACATCACATGGACACCACAACATCACTCTGGGACACCACCACATATCACTCAGGGACACCACCACATCACTCTAGGACACCACCACATCACTCATGGACAAAAGCACACATCACTCAGGTATATCCCCACACAGCACTGAGGAACATCTAAACACAGCACTCCGGGACACCACCACATGCGACTTAGGGACAACCGCACACATTACTCAGGGACACCACCACACATCACTCAGGGACACCACCACATCACATGGACACCACAACATCACTCTGGGACACCAACACATCACTCTAGGACACCACCACATCACTCATGGACAAAAGCACACATCACTCAGGTATATCCCCACACAACACTGAGGAACATCTAAACACAGCACTCCGGGACACCACCACATGCGACTTAGGGACAACCGCACACATTACTCAGGGACACCACCACACATCACTCAGGGACACCACCACATCACATGGACACCACAACATCACTCTGGGACACCACCACATCACTCCGGGACACCACCACATCACTGCGTCACAGCACCACTCAGGGACACCAGTGCATCACTCAGGGACACCACCGCATCACTCAGGGACACCACTGCATCAGTCAGGGACACCACTGCATCACTCAGGGACACCAGCGCATCACTCAGGGACACCACCACATCACATGGACACCACAACATCACTCTGGGACACCACCACATCACTCTGGGACACCACCACATCACTCATGGACAACCACACACATCGCTCAGTTATATACCCACTGAGCACTCAGGAACATCTATACACAGCACTCAGGGACGCACCACATATAACTCAGGGACACCACCACATATCACTCAGGGACACCACCACATCACTCCGGGACACCACCACATCACTGCGTCACAGCACCACTCAGGGACACCAGCGCATCACTCAGGGACAGCATCACATCACTCATGGACACCACATCATCACTCGGGGACATCACCACACCACTCGGGGACACCACCACATCACATTGAAATGACAACATCACTCTGGGACACCACCACACCACTCTAGGACACCACCACATCACTCTAGGACACCACCACATCACTCATGGACAAAAGCACACATCACTCAGGTATATCCCCACACAGCACTGAGGAACATCTAAACACAGCACTCAGGGACACCACCACATGTCACTCAGAGACACCACCACAGCACTCCGTCACAGCACAACACCACTCAGGGACACCAGCGCATCTCTCAGGGACACCAACACATCACTCAGGGACACCAACACATCACTCATGGACACCACATCATCACTCGGGGACATCACCTCACCACTCCGGGACATCACCACACCACTCCGGGACATCACCACACCACTCCGGGACATCACTACACCATTCAAGGACACCACCACATCACATGGACACCACCACATCACTCAGGGACACCACAACACATCACTCAGGGACACCACAACACATCACTCAGGGACACCACCACATCACTCAGGGACACCACATCATCACTCAGGGACACCACCACATCACTCAGGGACACTACCACATCACTCTGGGACACCACCACATCACTCTGGGACACCACCACATCATTCAGGAACACTACCACATCACTCAGGGACATGACTACACCACTAAGGGACACAACCACATCAATCTGGCACAGCACAACACCACTCAGAGACACCACCACACCACTCAAGGACAACACCACACCACTCAAGGACACCACCACACCACTCAAGGACACCACCACACCACTCGGGGACACCACCACACCACTCGGGGACACCACCACACCACTCGGGGACACCACCACACCACTCGAGGACACCACCACAACACATCACTCAGGGACACCACAACACATCACTCAGGGACACCACAACACATCACTCAGGGACACCACAACACATCACTCAGGGACTCCACAACACATCACTCTGGGACACCACCACATCACTCTGGGACACCACCACATCACTCTGGGACACCACCACATCACTCTGGGACACCACCACATCACTCTGGAACACCACCACATCACTGTGGGACACCACCACATCACTGTGGGACACCACCACATCACTGTGGGACACCACAACATCACTGTGGGACACCACCACATCACTGTGGGACACCACCACATCACTCTGGGGCACCACCCACCACATCACTCTGGGACACCACCACATCACTCTGGGACACCACCACATCACTCTGGGACACCACCACATCACATGGACACCACAACATCACTCTGGGACACCACCACATATCACTCAGGGACACCACCACATCACTCTAGGACACCACCACATCACTCATGGACAAAATCACACATCACTCAGGTATATCCCCACACAGCACTGAGGAACATCTAAACACAGCACTCCGGGACACCACCACATGCGACTTAGGGACAACCGCACACATTACTCAGGGACACCACCACACATCACTCAGGGACACCACCACATCACATGGACACCACAACATCACTCTGGGACACCAACACATCACTCTAGGACACCACCACATCACTCATGGACAAAAGCACACATCACTCAGGTATATCCCCACACAACACTGAGGAACATCTAAACACAGCACTCCGGGACACCACCACATGCGACTTAGGGACAACCGCACACATTACTCAGGGACACCACCACACATCACTCAGGGACACCACCACATCACATGGACACCACAACATCACTCTGGGACACCACCACATCACTCCGGGACACCACCACATCACTGCGTCACAGCACCACTCAGGGACACCAGTGCATCACTCAGGGACACCACCGCATCACTCAGGGACACCACCGCATCACTCAGGGACACCACTGCATCAGTCAGGGACACCACTGCATCACTCAGGGACACCAGCGCATCACTCAGGGACACCACCACATCACATGGACACCACAACATCACTCTGGGACACCACCACATCACTCTGGGACACCACCACATCACTCATGGACAACCACACACATCGCTCAGTTATATACCCACTGAGCACTCAGGAACATCTATACACAGCACTCAGGGACGCACCACATATAACTCAGGGACACCACCACATATCACTCAGGGACACCACCACATCACTCCGGGACACCACCACATCACTGCGTCACAGCACCACTCAGGGACACCAGCGCATCACTCAGGGACAGCATCACATCACTCATGGACACCACATCATCACTCGGGGACATCACCACACCACTCGGGGACACCACCACATCACATTGAAATGACAACATCACTCTGGGACACCACCACACCACTCTAGGACACCACCACATCACTCTAGGACACCACCACATCACTCATGGACAAAAGCACACATCACTCAGGTATATCCCCACACAGCACTGAGGAACATCTAAACACAGCACTCAGGGACACCACCACATGTCACTCAGAGACACCACCACAGCACTCCGTCACAGCACAACACCACTCAGGGACACCAGCGCATCTCTCAGGGACACCAACACATCACTCAGGGACACCAACACATCACTCATGGACACCACATCATCACTCGGGGACATCACCTCACCACTCCGGGACATCACCACACCACTCCGGGACATCACCACACCACTCCGGGACATCACTACACCATTCAAGGACACCACCACATCACATGGACACCACCACATCACTCAGGGACACCACAACACATCACTCAGGGACACCACAACACATCACTCAGGGACACCACCACATCACTCAGGGACACCACCACATCACTCAGGGACACCACCACATCACTCAGGGACACTACCACATCACTCTGGGACACCACCACATCACTCTGGGACACCACCACATCATTCAGGAACACTACCACATCACTCAGGGACATGACTACACCACTAAGGGACACAACCACATCAATCTGGCACAGCACAACACCACTCAGAGACACCACCACACCACTCAAGGACAACACCACACCACTCAAGGACACCACCACACCACTCAAGGACACCACCACACCACTCGGGGACACCACCACACCACTCGGGGACACCACCACACCACTCGGGGACACCACCACACCACTCGAGGACACCACCACAACACATCACTCAGGGACACCACAACACATCACTCAGGGACACCACAACACATCACTCAGGGACACCACAACACATCACTCAGGGACTCCACAACACATCACTCTGGGACACCACCACATCACTCTGGGACACCACCACATCACTCTGGGACACCACCACATCACTCTGGGACACCACCACATCACTCTGGAACACCACCACATCACTGTGGGACACCACCACATCACTGTGGGACACCACCACATCACTGTGGGACACCACAACATCACTGTGGGACACCACCACATCACTGTGGGACACCACCACATCACTCTGGGGCACCACCCACCACATCACTCTGGGACACCACCACATCACTCTGGGACACCACCACATCACTCTGGGACACCACCACATCACTCTGGGACACCACCACATCACTCTGGGACACCACCACATCACTCTGGGACACCACCACATCACTCTGGGACACCACCACATCACCTGGGAAATACTACCACATCACTCTGGGACACCACCACATCACTCTGGGACACCACCACATCACTCTGGGACACCACCACGTCACCACATCACTCTGGGACACCACCACATCACTCTGGGACACCACCACATCACTCTGAGACACCACCACATCACTCTGGGACACCACCACATCACTCTGGGACACCACCACGTCACCACATCACTCTGGGACACCACCACATCACTCTGGGACACCACCACATCACTCTGGGACACCACCACATCACTCTGGGACACCACCACATCACTCTGGGACACCACTCCATCACTCTGGGACACCACCACATCACTCTGGGACACCACCACATCACTCTGGGACACCACCACATCACGCAGAGACACCACCACATCACGCAGAGACACCACCACATCACGCAGAGACACCACCACATCACGCAGAGACACCACCACATCACGCAGAGACACCACCACATCACGCAGAGACACCACCACATCACGCAGAGACACCACCACATCACGCAGAGACACCACCACATCACGCAGAGACACCACCACATCACGCAGAGACACCACCACATCACGCAGAGACACCACCACATCACGCAGAGACACCACCACATCACGCAGAGACACCACCACATCACGCAGAGACACCACCACATCACGCAGAGACACCACCACATCACGCAGAGACACCACCACATCACGCAGAGACACCACCACATCACGCAGAGACACCACCACATCACGCAGAGACACCACCACATCACGCAGAGACACCACCACATCACGCAGAGACACCACCACATCACGCAGAGACACCACCACATCACGCAGAGACACCACCACATCACGCAGAGACACCACCACATCACGCAGAGACACCACCACATCACGCAGAGACACCACCACATCACGCAGAGACACCACCACATCACGCAGAGACACCACCACATCACGCAGAGACACCACCACATCACGCAGAGACACCACCACATCACACAGAGACACCACCACATCACACAGAGACACCACCACATCACTCGGGGACAACACCATATCACTCGGGGACACCACCACATCACTCGGGGACACCACCACATCTCTGGGGGACACCACCACATCACTCGGGGACACCACCACATCACTCGGGGACACCACCACATCACTCGGGGACACCACCACACCACTCAGGGGCACCACCACATCACTCAGAGGCACCACCACATCACTCAGGGACACCACCACATCACATGGACACCACAACATAACTCTGGGACACCACCACACCACTCTAGGACAATACCACATCATTCAGGGACAACACAATATCACTCAGGGACACGACTACCACATAACTCAGGAACACTACCACATCACTCAGGGACATGACTACAACACTAAGGGACACCACTGCACCACTCAGGGACACCACCGCACCACTCAGGGACACCACCGCACCACTCAGGGACACCACCGCACCACTCAGGGACACCACTGCACCACTCAGGGACACCACTGCACCACTCAGGGACACCACCGCACTACTCAGGGACAACCACCGCACCACTCAGGGACAACCACACACATCACTCAGGTATATCCCCACACAGCACTCAGGGACATCCACACACATCACTCAGGGACACGACCACAACATCACTCAGGGACACCACCACATCACTCAGGGACACCACCACATATTACTCGGGGACACCACCACACATTACTCAGGGACACCAAGACATCACACATGGACAACCACACACATCACTTAGGTATATCCCCACACAGCACTCAGGGACATCCATACACAGCACTCAGGGACACCACCACATCACTCAGGGACACCACTGCATCACTCAGGGACACCACTGCATCACTCAGGGCCACCACCGCATCACTCAGGGACACCACCGCATCACTCAGGGACACCACCGCATCACTCAGGGACACCCCCGCATCACTCAGGGACACCCCCGCATCACTCAGGGACACCCCCGCATCACTCAGGGACACCCCCGCATCACTCGGGGACAACACCATATCACTCGGGGACACCACCACATCACTCGGGGACACCACCACATCTCTCGGGGACACCACCACATCACTCGGGGACACCACCACATCACTCGGGGACACCACCACATCACTCAGGGACACCACCGCATCACTCAGGGACACCACCGCATCACTCAGGGACACCACCGCATCACTCAGGGACACCACCGCATCACTCAGGGACACCACCGCATCACTCAGGGACACCACCGCATCACTCAGGGACACCACCGCATCACTCAGGGACACCACCGCATCACTCAGGGACACCAGCGCATCACTCAGGGACACCACCGCATCACTCAGGGACACCAGCGCATCACTGCGTCACAGCACCACTCAGGGACACCAGCGCACCACTCAGGGACACCACTGCACCACTCAGGGACACCACTGCACCACTCAGGGACACCACTGCACCACTCAGGGACACCACCGCACCACTCAGGGACACCACCACATATCACTCAGGGACACCACCACATCTCTCCGGGACACCACCACATCACTGCGTCACAGCACCACTCAGGGACACCAGCGCATCACTCAGGGACACCAACACATCACTCATGGACACCACATCATCACTCGGGGACATCACCACACCAATCAGGGACACCACCACATCACATTGAAATGACAACATCACTCTGGGACACCACCACACCACTCTAGGACACCACCACATCACTCTAGGACACCACCACATAACTCTACGACACCACCACATCACTCTAGGACACCACCACATCACTCTAGGACACCACCACATCACTCTAGGACACCACCACATCACTCATGGACAAAAGCACACATCACTCAGGTATATCCCCACACAGCACTGAGGAACATCTAAACACAGCACTCCGGGACACCACCACATGCGACTTAGGGACAACCGCACACAT
The DNA here is from genome assembly GCF_964263255.1 of Lissotriton vulgaris. Classification (NCBI taxonomy): domain Eukaryota; kingdom Metazoa; phylum Chordata; class Amphibia; order Caudata; family Salamandridae; genus Lissotriton; species Lissotriton vulgaris. The sequence goes on along the minus strand of NC_141694.1, from coordinate 1,083,504,181 downwards.
TACTCAGGGACACCACCACACATCACTCAGGGACACCACCACATCACATGGACACCACAACATCACGCTGGGACACCACCACATATCACTCAGGGACACCACCACATCACTCATGGACAAAAGCACACATCACTCAGGTATATCCCCACACAGCACTGAGGAACATCTAAACACAGCACTCCGGGACACCACCACATGCGACTTAGGGACAACCGCACACATTACTCAGGGACACCACCACACATCACTCAGGGACACCACCACATCACATGGACACCACAACATCACTCTGGGACACCAACACATCACTCTAGGACACCACCACATCACTCATGGACAAAAGCACACATCACTCGGGTATATCCCCACACAACACTGAGGAACATCTAAACACAGCACTCCGGGACACCACCACATGCGACTTAGGGACAACCGCACACATTACTCAGGGACACCACCACACATCACTCAGGGACACCACCACATCACATGGACACCACAACATCACTCTGGGACACCACCACATCACTCCGGGACACCACCACATCACTGCGTCACAGCACCACTCAGGGACACCAGTGCATCACTCAGGGACACCACTGCATCACTCAGGGACACCACTGCATCAGTCAGGGACACCACTGCATCACTCAGGGACACCAGCGCATCACTCAGGGACACCACCACATCACATGGACACCACAACATCACTCTGGGACACCACCACATCACTCTGGGACACCACCACATCACTCATGGACAACCACACACATCGCTCAGTTATATACCCACTGAGCACTCAGGAACATCTATACACAGCACTCAGGGACGCACCACATATAACTCAGGGACACCACCACATATCACTCAGGGACACCACCACATCACTCCGGGACACCACCACATCACTGCGTCACAGCACCACTCAGGGACACCAGCGCATCACTCAGGGACAGCATCACATCACTCATGGACACCACATCATCACTCGGGGACATCACCACACCACTCGGGGACACCACCACATCACATTGAAATGACAACATCACTCTGGGACACCACCACACCACTCTAGGACACCACCACATCACTCTAGGACACCACCACATCACTCATGGACAAAAGCACACATCACTCAGGTATATCCCCACACAGCACTGAGGAACATCTAAACACAGCACTCAGGGACACCACCACATGTCACTCAGAGACACCACCACAGCACTCCGTCACAGCACAACACCACTCAGGGACACCAGCGCATCTCTCAGGGACACCAACACATCACTCAGGGACACCAACACATCACTCATGGACACCACATCATCACTCGGGGACATCACCTCACCACTCCGGGACATCACCACACCACTCCGGGACATCACCACACCATCCGGGACATCACTACACCATTCAAGGACACCACCACATCACATGGACACCACCACATCACTCAGGGACACCACAACACATCACTCAGGGACACCACAACACATCACTCAGGGACACCACCACATCACTCAGGGACACCACCACATCACTCAGGGACACCACCACATCACTCAGGGACACTACCACATCACTCTGGGACACCACCACATCACTCTGGGACACCACCACATCATTCAGGAACACTACCACATCACTCAGGGACATGACTACACCACTAAGGGACACAACCACATCAATCTGGCACAGCACAACACCACTCAGAGACACCACCACTCCACTCAAGGACAACACCACACCACTCAAGGACACCACCACACCACTCAAGGACACCACCACACCACTCGGGGACACCACCACACCACTCGGGGACACCACCACACCACTCGGGGACACCACCACACCACTCGAGGACACCACCACAACACATCACTCAGGGACACCACAACACATCACTCAGGGACACCACAACACATCACTCAGGGACACCACAACACATCACTCAGGGACTCCACAACACATCACTCAGGGACACTACCACATCACTCTGGGACACCACCACATCACTCTGGGACACCACCACATCACTCTGGGACACCACCACATCACTCTGGAACACCACCACATCACTGTGGGACACCACCACATCACTGTGGGACACCACCACATCACTGTGGGACACCACCACATCACTGTGGGACACCACCACATCACTGTGGGACACCACCACATCACTGTGGGACACCACCACATCACTCTGGGGCACCACCCACCACATCACTCTGGGACACCACCACATCACTCTGGGACACCACCACATCACTCTGGGACACCACCACATCACTCTGGGACACCACCACATCACTCTGGGACACCACCACATCACTCTGGGACACCACCACATCACTCTGGGACACCACCACATCACCTGGGAAATACTACCACATCACTCTGGGACACCACCACATCACTCTGGGACACCACCACGTCACCACATCACTCTGGGACACCACCACATCACTCTGGGACACCACCACATCACTCTGAGACACCACCACATCACTCTGGGACACCACCACATCACTCTGGGACACCACCACGTCACCACATCACTCTGGGACACCACCACATCACTCTGGGACACCACCACATCACTCTGGGACACCACTCCATCACTCTGGGACACCACCACATCACTCTGGGACACCACCACATCACTCTGGGACACCACCACATCACTCTGTGACACCACCACATCACTCTGGGACACCCCCACATCACTGTGGGACACCACCACATCACTCTGGGGCACCACCCACCACATCACTGTGGGACACCACCACATCACTCTGGGGCACCACCCACCACATCACTCTGGGACACCACCACATCACTCTGGGACACCACCACATCACTCTGGGACACCACCACATCACTCTGGGACACCACCACATCACTCTGGGACACCACCACATCACTCTGGGACACCACCACATCACCTGGGAAATACTACCACATCACTCTGGGACACCACCACATCACTCTGGGACACCACCACATCACTCTGGGACACCACCACGTCACCACATCACTCTGGGACACCACCACATCACTCTGGGACACCACCACATCACTCCGAGACACCACCACATCACTCTGGGACACCACCACATCACTCTGGGACACCACCACGTCACCACATCACTCTGGGACACCACCACATCACTCTGGGACACCACCACATCACTCTGGGACACCACCACATCACTCTGGGACACCACCACATCACTCTGGGACACCACTCCATCACTCTGGGACACCACCACATCACTCTGGGACACCACCACATCACTCTGGGACACCACCACATCACTCTGTGACACCACCACATCACTCTGGGACACCCCCACATCACTCAGGGACACCCCCACATCACTCAGGGACACCCCCACATCACTCAGGGACACCCCCACATCACTCAGGGACACCCCCACATCACTCAGGGACACCCCCACATCACTCAGGGACACCACCACATCACTCCGTCACAGCACAACACCACTCAGGGACACCAGCGCATCACTCCGGGACACCAGCGCATCACTCAGGGACACCAACACATCACTCATGGACACCACATCATAACTTGGGGACATCACTGCACCACTCAGGGACCCCACCACATCACATTGCACCACCACACCACTCAGGGACACCACCACATATCACTCAGGGACACCACCACATATCACTCAGGGACACCACCGCATCACTCAGGGACACCACAGCATCACTCAGGGACACCACCGCATCACTCAGGGACACCACCGCATCACTCAGGGACACCACCGCATCACTCAGGGACACCACTGCATCACTCAGGGACACCACCGCATCACTCAGGGACACCACCGCATCACTCAGGGACACCACCGCATCACTCAGGGACACCACCACATCAATCTGGGACACCACCACATCAATCTGGGACACTACCACACCACTCAGGGACACCACCGCATCACTCGGGGACACCACCGCATCACTCGGGGACACCACCGCATCACTCAGGGACACCACTGCATCACTCGGGGACACCGCAACACCTCTCAGGACACCACCGCATCACTCAGGGACACCACCGCATCACTCAGGGACACCACCGCATTACTCAGGGACACCACCACATCACTCAGGGACACCACCGCATCACTCAGGGACACCACCGCATCACTCAGGGACACCACCGCATCACTCAGGGACACCACCGCATCACTCAGGGACACCACCGCATCACTCAGGGACACCACTGCATCACTCTAGGACACCACCACATCACTCAGGGACACCACCACACCACTCAGGGACACCACCACACCACTCAGGGACACCGCCACACCACTCAGGGACACCGCCACATCACTCAGGGACACCGCCACATCACTCAGGGACACCGCCACACCACTCTGGGACACCACTGCACCACTCTGGGACACCACCGCATCACTCAGGGACACCACCGCATCACTCGGGGACACCACCGCATCACTCGGGGACACCACCACATCACATGGACACCACAACATCACTCTGGGACACCACCACATCACTCTGGGACACCACCACATCACTCATGGACAACCACACACATCGCTCAGTTATATACCCACTGAGCACTCAGGAACATCTATACACAGCACTCAGGGACGCACCACATATAACTCAGGGACACCACCACATATCACTCAGGGACACCACCACATCACTCTAGGACACCACCACATCACTCTACGACACCACCACATCACTCTAGGACACCACCACATCACTCTAGGACACCACCACATCACTCATGGACAAAAGCACACATCACTCAGGTATATCCCCACACAGCACTGAGGAACATCTAAACACAGCACTCAGGGACACCACCACATGTCACTCAGAGACACCACCACAGCACTCCGTCACAGCACAACACCACTCAGGGACACCAGCGCATCTCTCAGGGACACCAACACATCACTCAGGGACACCAACACATCACTCAGGGACACCAACACATCACTCGGGGACATCACCTCACCACTCCGGGACATCACCTCACCACTCCGGGACATCACCACACCACTCCGGGACATCACCACACCACTCCGGGACATCACTACACCATTCAAGGACACCACCACATCACATGGACACCACCACATCACTCAGGGACAACACCATATCACTCAGGAACACTACCACATCACTCAGGAACACTACCACATCACTCAGGGACATGACTACACCACTAAGGGACACAACCACACCACTCAGGGACACCACCACACCACTCAGGGACACCAGCGCATCACTCAGGGACACCAACACATCACTCAGGGACACCAACACATCACTCATGGACACCACATCATCAATCGGGGACATCACCACACCACTCCGGGACATAACCACATCACTGTGGGACACCACCACATCACTGTGGGACACCACCACATCACTGGGGGACACCACCACATCACTGTGGGACACCACCAAATCACTGTGGGACACCACCACATCACTGTGGGACACCACCACATCACTGTGGGGCACCACCCACCACATCACTGTGGGACACCACCACATCACTCTGGGACACCACCACATCACTCTGGGACACCACCACATCACTCTGGGACACCACCACATCACTTGGGACACCACCACATCACTCTGGGAAATACTACCACATCACTCTGGGACACCACCACATCACTGTGGGACACCACCACATCACTGTGGGGCACCACCCACCACATCACTGTGGGACACCACCACATCACTCTGGGACACCACCACATCACTCTGGGACACCACCACATCACTCTGGGACACCACCACATCACTTGGGACACCACCACATCACTCTGGGAAATACTACCACATCACTCTGGGACACCACCACATCACTCTGGGACACCACCACATCACTCTGGGACACCACCACGTCACCACATCACTCTGGGACACCACCACATCACTCTGGGACACCACCACATCACTCTGGGACACCACCACGTCACCACATCACTCTGGGACACCACCACATCACTCTGGGACACCACCACATCACTCTGGGACACCACCACATCACTCTGGGACACCACCACATCACTCTGGGACACCACCACATCACTCTGGGACACCACCACATCACTCAGGGACACCCCCACATCACTCAGGGACACCCCCACATCACTCAGGGACACCCCCACATCACTCAGGGACACCCCCACATCACTCAGGGACACCCCCACATCACTCAGGGACACCCCCACATCACTCAGGGACACCCCCACATCACTCAGGGACACCCCCACATCACTCAGGGACACCCCCACATCACTCAGGGACACCACCACATCACTCCGTCACAGCACAACACCACTCAGGGACACCAGCGCATCACTCTGGGACACCAGCGCATCACTCAGGGACACCAACACATCACTCATGGACACCACATCATAACTTGGGGACATCACTGCACCACTCAGGGACCCCACCACATCACATTGCACCACCACACCACTCAGGGACACCACCACATATCACTCAGGGACACCACCGCATCACTCAGGGACACCACCGCATCACTCAGGGACACCACCGCATCACTCAGGGACACCACCGCATCACTCAGGGACACCACCGCATCACTCAGGGACACCACCGCATCACTCAGGGACACCACCGCATCACTCAGGGACACCACCGCATCACTCAGGGACACCACCACATCACTTAGGGACAACACCACATCAATCTGGGACACTACCACATCACTCAGGGACACTACCACACCACTCAGGGACACCACAACATCTCTCAGGGACACCACAACACCTCTCAGGACACCACCGCATCACTCAGGGACACCACCGCATTACTCAGGGACACCACCACATCACTCAGGGACACCACCGCATCACTCAGGGACACCACCGCATGACTCAGGGACACCACCGCATCACTCAGGGACACCACTGCATCACTCTAGGACACCACCACATCACTCAGGGACACCACCACACCACTCAGGGACACCACCACACCACTCAGGGACACCGCCACATCACTCAGGGACACCGCCACATCACTCAGGGACACCGCCACACCACTCTGGGACACCACCGCACCACTCTGGGACACCACCGCATCACTCAGGGACACCACCGCATCACTCGGGGACACCACCGCATCACTCGGGGACACCACCGCATCACTCGGGGACACCACCGCATCACTCGGGGACACCACCGCATCACTCGGGGACACCACCGCATCACTCGGGGACACCACCGCATCACTCGGGGACACCACCTCATCACTCGGGGACACCACCGCATCACTCGGGGACACGACCGCATCACTCGGGGACACGACCGCATCACTCGGGGACACGACCGCATCACTCGGGGACACGACCGCATCACTCGGGGACACGACCGCATCACTCGGGGACACGACCGCATCACTCGGGGACACGACCGCATCACTCGGGGACACGACCGCATCAAGCGGGGACACCACCGCATCACTCAGGGACACCACCGCATCACTCAGGGACACCACCGCATCACTCAGGGACACCACCGCATCACTCAGGGACACCACCCCATCACTCAGGGACACCACCCCATCACTCAGGGACACCACCCCATCACTCAGGGACACCACCGCATCACTCAGGGACACCACCGCATCACTCAGGGACACCACCGCATCACTCAGGGACACCACCGCATCACTCAGGGACACCACCGCATCACTCGGGGACACCACCACATCACATTGACACCACAACATCACTCTGGGACACCACTCTAGGACACCACCACATCACTCATAGACAAAAACACACATCACTCAGGTACATCCCCACACAGCACTCAGGAACATCTACACACAGCACTCAGGGACACCACCACATCACTCAGGGACACCACCACTGAGGTTCTTTGATTTCTGACTTCGTTTTGTATTTAGCCGCCATTTTGTGTCTCGTCGCCATTTTGTGTTGCCCTCACTCACGGCGAGCAGAGTGTTTTTGCTTTTCTCAGCTGCTGCGTGTCCTTTCAGTTAAAGAGTAACTCCATTGCCCTTGTTTACGAAACCGATGTCAGGGTCTGGCTGAGTTTGTTAATCCATGTCTGGGTTGACTGATCCCCGCATTGACTGACTATTTGCCTTCTCCTATTCTTTCCTTACATTATCTTAACCGACTGGCCTTCACTATTCTCTCCTTGTATTCTCTTGTTACACAGCTGTCCTTTGAGGCACACAAATACGTCCTGCCACCTGAAAATTGAATTGTTGGTACCACCACTGATTAATTTTTTTTTGGGGGGGGGTAACACATGGGGTCTGAGAAAGGGGCGTGTTTGAGATACCTGATAGCTTGTTTTCCAACTTTTCTCATTGGTTCGTTTTGTGTGTGTAAGGAGTAAAAGGTTGTAAATATGCTCCTATAAAAGATTGTGCACCACTGCATCACTCAGGGACACCACTGCATCACTCAGGGACACCACTGCATCACTCAGGGACACCACTCCATCACTCAGGGACACTACTGCATCACTCAGGGACACCACTGCATCACTCAGGGACACCACTGCATCACTCATGGACACCACTGCATCACTCATGGACACCACTGCATCACTCATGGACACCACTGCATCACTCATGGACACCACTGCATCACTCATGGACACCATTGCATCACTCATGGACACCACCGCATCACTCATGGACACCACCGCATCACTCATGGACACCACCGCATCACTCATGGACACCACCGCATCACTCATGGACACCACCGCATCACTCATGGACACCACCGCATCACTCATGGACACCACCGCATCACTCATGGACACCACCGCATCACTCATGGACACCACCGCATCACTCATGGACACCACCGCATCACTCATGGACACCACCGCATCACTCATGGACACCACCGCATCACTCATGGACGACACCACATCACTCAGGGACACCACCACATCACTCAGGGATACCACCATATCACTCAGGGACAACACCACATCACTCAGGGACAACACCACAACACTCTGGGACACCACCGCATCACTCTGGGACACCACCGCATCACTCTGGGACACCACCGCATCACTCAGGGACACCCCCGCATCACTCAGGGACACCACCACTCACTCGGGGACACCACCGCATCACTCAGGGACACAACCACATCACTCAGAGACACCACCACATCACTCAGGTACACCACACCGCAACTCAGGGACCCCACCGCACCACTCAGGGACACCACCACACCACTAAGGGACACCACCACACCACTAAGGGACACAACCACACCACTCAGGGACACCACAGCATCACTCGGGGACATCACCACACCACTCAGGGACACCACCACATCACTCTGGGACACCACCACATCACTCAGGGACACCACCACATCACTCAGGGACACCACCACTGAGGTTCTTTGATTTCTGACTTCGTTTTGTATTTAGCCGCCATTTTGTGTCTCGTCGCCATTTTGTGTTGCCCTCACTCACGGCGAGCAGAGTGTTTTTGGTTTTCTCAGCTGCTGCGTGTCCTTTCAGTTAAAGAGTAACTCCATTGCCCATGTTTACGAAACCGATGTCAGGGTCTGGCTGAGTTTGTTAATCCATGTCTGGGTTGACTGATCCCCGCATTGACTGACTATTTGCCTTCTCCTATTCTTTCCTTACATTATCTTAACCGACTGGCCTTCACTATTCTCTCCTTGTATTCTCTTGTTACACAGCTGTCCTTTGAGGCACACAAATACGTCCTGCCACCTGAAAATGTAATTGTTGGTACCACCACTGATTAATTTTTTTTGGGGGGGGGTAACACATGGGGTCTGAGAAAGGGGCGTGTTTGAGATACCTGATAGCTTGTTTTCCAACTTTTCTCATTGGTTCGTTTTGTGTGTGTAAGGAGTAAAATGTTGTAAATATGCTCCTATAAAAGATTGTGCACCACTGCATCACTCAGGGACACCACTGCATCACTCAGGGACACCACTGAATCACTCAGGGACACCACTGCATCACTCAGGGACACCACTGCATCACTCAGGGACACCACTGCATCACTCAGGGACACCACTGCATCACTCAGGGACACCACTGCATCACTCATGGACACCACTGCATCACTCATGGACACCACTGCATCACTCATGGACACCACTGCATCACTCATGGACACCACTGCATCACTCATGGACACCACTGCATCACTCATGGACACCACTGCATCACTCATGGACACCACTGCATCACTCATGGACACCACCGCATCACTCATGGACACCACCGCATCACTCATGGACACCACCGCATCACTCATGGACACCACCGCATCACTCATGGACACCACCGCATCACTCATGGACACCACCGCATCACTCATGGACACCACCGCATCACTCATGGACACCACCGCATCACTCATGGACACCACCGCATCACTCATGGACACCACCGCATCACTCATGGACACCACCGCATCACTCATGGACACCACCGCATCACTCATGGACACCACCGCATCACTCATGGACACCACCGCATCACTCATGGACACCACCGCATCACTCATGGACACCACCGCATCACTCATGGACACCACCGCATCACTCATGGACACCACCGCATCACTCAGGGACACCACCACATCACTCAGGGACGACACCACCGCATCACTCATGGACACCACCGCATCACTCATGGACATCACCGCATCACTCATGGACACCACCGCATCACTCAGGGACACCACCACATCACTCAGGGACGACACCACATCAATCAGGGACACCACCACATCACTCAGGGACGACACCACATCAATCAGGGACACCACCACATCACTCAGGGACACCACCACATCACTCAGGGACAACACCACATCACTCAGGGACAACACCACAACACTCTGGGACACCACCGCATCACTCTGGGACACCACCGCATCACTCTGGGACACCACCGCATCACTCTGGGACACCACCGCATCACTCGGGACACCACCACATCACTCGGGGACACCACCACATCACTCGGGGACACCACCACATCACTCGGGGACACCACCACATTACTCAGGGACACCACCACATTACTCAGGGACACAACCACATCACTCAGAGACACCACCACATCACTCAGGTACACCACAACGCAACTCAGGGACCCCACCGCACCACTCAGGGACACCAACACACCCCTCAGGGACACCACCACACCACTAAGGGACACCACCACACCACTAAGGGACACAACCACACCACTCAGGGACACCACAGCATCACTCGGGGACATCACCACACCACTCAGGGACACCACCACATCACTCTGGGACACCACCACATCACTCGGGGACACCACCACATTACTCAGGGACACCACCACATTACTCAGGGACACAACCACATTACTCAGGGACACAACCACATCACTCAGGTACACCACAACGCAACTCAGGGACCCCACCGCACCACTCAGGGACACCAACACACCACTCAGGGACACCACCACACCACTAAGGGACACCACCACACCACTCAGGGACACCACAGCATCACTCAGGGACACCACAGCATCACTCAGGGACATCACCACACCACTCAGGGACACCACCACATCACTCTGGGACACCACCACATCACTCTGGGACACCACCACATCACTCTGGGACACCACCACATCACTCAGGGACACCACCACATCACTCAGGGACACCACCACATCACTCAGGGACACCACCACTGAGGTTCTTTGATTTCTGACTTCGTTTTGTATTTAGCCGCCATTTTGTGTCTCGTCGCCATTTTGTGTTGCCCTCACTCACGGCGAGCAGAGTGTTTTTGCTTTTCTCAGCTGCTGCGTGTCCTTTCAGTTAAAGAGTAACTCCATTGCCCTTGTTTACGAAACCGATGTCAGGGTCTGGCTGAGTTTGTTAATCCATGTCTGGGTTGACTGATCCCCGCATTGACTGACTATTTGCCTTCTCCTATTCTTTCCTTACATTATCTTAACCGACTGGCCTTCACTATTCTCTCCTTGTATTCTCTTGTTACACAGCTGTCCTTTGAGGCACACAAATACGTCCTGCCACCTGAAAATTGAATTGTTGGTACCACCACTGATTAATTTTTTTTTGGGGGGGGTAACACATGGGGTCTGAGAAAGGGGCGTGTTTGAGATACGTGATAGCTTGTTTTCCAACTTTTCTCATTGGTTCGTTTTGTGTGTGTAAGGAGTAAAATGTTGTAAATATGCTCCTATAAAAGATTGTGCACCACAGATTGAAGTGGCAGTCTCCTCCGAACCCACCGTGTGTGTAACTTCTGGGATAACTGTGCTTGGCTGCAGCTAATAAACCTGGTTTCCACACTCAACAGAGTGTCTCGTGTCTCTGTTCAACAAGGCAGGTGAACTCGGGGATTTAAGGCGTGCCCTGCGCCGCCAGGCCCATAAGGCCCGGTTCTCCAACTGGGGCCCAACGTCGGGCGGCTTTACTGGTAGCAGGTTAAGCCCGAGGGTCGTGAGAAGCCCCGCAAGAAAATTCCGGAGAATTCCTGAACCACGTCCAGCGACCCCTGTATGTCGAAGTGGACCGAAGGTCTTTTGCAGTGAGGCTACTCCTTTCCGACGGCTGCTGATGACTGCTGCCCTGACTGCTGACCTGCCTTGGACCCTCTGGTGAAGACTGGTATCGCGAGATGTTAGACGGACCTCTGTTGGCGTGAGAAGACCATTTAGTTAAGTATTCGTGGGTAGCGCCCACTTCTTTGTTTTGTTTTTGACTTTTGTTATTCGACTACTGCAATAGCCGAAGCCAAGGGGCGAGTACCTTTTGTACCGTGTTCTTTGCTTTCACTCCTTGACATTGGTAAATGGGCCAGTGTGCTTGAAAATGCCTGGTCTGAGTGGGTTTAGGAAACTTTGTTGTTTTGGCTGTACTAGGGATTCTCGACTTGAGGACTCATGTCCAATTCCTCCGGTTCGAACTCCCATTTATGAGCTCTATTCTAAACATGGTGTTGGCCCCATTGCCTTCAATGAGGCATGGATCCGATACACAAAGAAAGATGGTGTTTTACGGTGGCCAAAAAATGGTAGTTTTGAGCCTGATATATTAGATAATTTGGAAGCAATTTTGTTTAAAAGAAAAGCCCGGCCGGCAATGTTTGACTCTTTCCGCCTCTGGCGTAAGGAAGCCAAACAGAGAGAAATTAAGCTGGCAAAAAGAGATAGAAAAGCAAAAGCTATGACGATCATACAGGCTGCCCAGCAATTCAAGGATAATGAGGTTGAGCGAGCAATTGAAGTTTTAGACAGACAACATCATATGGCAATAGATAGATGCTACCCTGTGTTGCCTATTTCTCCACAGAGTAAGGACCCTGATGAAGATCACTTAATGTCTCATTTATTAAGATTTCCTCCGCCTTATGTACCGGGAGCTAATGTATCCGTATTATTGCCACCTGTCCAGCAACCTGTTGTTCAGCCAGGTGCTCCGGCTCCTCCACAATCGCCTCTTCCTGCATTGTCACATGCATCTCCTTTGCCTCCAACTTCTGTCCCTCAGTCTACTTCATCTTCAGGTTCTCCTGTGACGGCAAGTTCTTCTCTACCTTTGCTTAACACTGCGTCTCCACTTTTACTGTCTTCCCCGAATCGTAGTAGGTTGATTGATACTGTTTCTGGTCTCTTCTCTCCTCTTTTTGGACCTTTTCATAGGACTCCTGCCTTTTCTCGAAGGCAATCCCGTAGTCAAATTCAAGATTCTGCCGAACGAGTTGCATTGGACTCCCTTGCTCACAAATGGATCATGAGTGGTCCACTGTATAGTGTACCCGATATTTTGAGTACCTTTCTCCAGTGGAATGCACCTACGCAGAGATACGTTTTTAATATTATGTGTGATGCTCTTATTAAAGGATGGGAGGAAATGGAGTTGGATTTAACTCCTCAGGGTCTGTTAGACATACAGGATAGGTTTGATAAAGGACTCATTGTGGGTCTTGAAGTTGAAGATGCTATAAAGACACTGGTTACTTTTAGGTCTTTATATTCTTCTCCGACTATTCTTGAACTCGATCCTGCAGTTAGACAGAGGACGAAAAATTATCCTATGAGGGAAGTTCCTCCAGTCGGGAGAGAAGCGGTTCCGCAAGCGGGCGCTGTTCCAGGTGTTCTTGCTCATTTCCAGCGTATATGGGTACATGTCCCTTGGAAAAGAGCTGAAGTTTTAGCACTTAAGCAGTCTTTACCGGACACTCGTAAAAATCCTGCTGGCTATTATAAGGAGCTGTCCCAGACTGTTGATGCATGTATTATGAATTTGGCCGATATTGATATGTTGATGGGGAATGTAGTTCCACAAACATTGTGGGCTCGGATTCGTAGAGAGGACCACGACCAAGCTTTGGGTGGTAATTGGGCCACTATAGCTGCTGCAGATGCAGCACAAGTGGGTGGTGCTAAGCCAGATGATTTGATTACACAGTTGCCTGGTAGGATCGTTGCTTTAATGAAGACAATGATGCCTGCCTTACGCGTTACCTGGGATAAGTTAGCTGCATGTAAGCAGAAGAAAGATGAGTGTCTCCGATTTCTTTACTCATTTTGAGGAGACATTTATTGATCACAGTGTCAGGATATGAGTACTGAAGGCGGACAGCGATTATGTGTGGATAAATTTGTATTTAATTTACTTCCTGAATAGTCGCATAAGTTGAAAGACTCCGAAAGTTCCTGGGCTGTTTCTTCATCTGCACAGATATTAGCTACTGCCCAGTATTACGAGAATAGGGATAAAAAAGAGAAAGATAAGATGGAGAAGAAGACTAAGGAATTAAAAATAAAGGTCCTTCAGCAGGCTTATCCCCCTCGATCTGGTCAACGTCAGTTTCAACAGCCTCCCCAGCCTCAGAGGTTGTTACAGAAACCTGAGCCTTTTGTTCTGCGACCTTTGCTTGGGCCTAATCAATGTGCCTATTGTAAAGAGGAAGTCATTTTAAGAATAGTTGTCCGGTTTTATTACAGTGTAATGGTGGATTTTCGGGACCGCGAGGCAGTGGTGGTTTCCAATCGGCACCTAGAGGTAGAGGGCGAGGTGCGTTGCCTCAGGGACACCGTTCCTTTCCCCCTCAGGTTTCCCCTACATATCTATCTAAAGATAGATTTCCGCCTGAGTTGCAGACTCTCCCTGCTACATTTTGGGCTACAGGTCCGAATGTGTTGGTTTGCTACAGATTCCACCTTACGTGGTTACTATTAAGCCTGATGTTAAATTGCCACGTATTCCTCAGTACAAGATTTCTAATGATGGTGAACGAGCTTTGTTGGCTATTATCTATGATCTGGTTCAAAAGGGTGTGGTGGAAGAGACGAGAGGTAATGTTTGCAACAGTCCTGTTCTACCTGTTCTTAACGCACGGATCCTTCTCAGCCTCCTGTATATCGCTTTGTGATCGATCTTCGGGAGGTCAACAAGATTGTTGCCTTCCAGTTTCCCGTTGTCCCAGATATCACTACCTTGCTTACCATGGTACCCGCTTCAGCTGCATCGTTTTCAGTTATCGACCTCAAGAATGCTTTCTTTAGTATTCCTATTGCTGAGGAAAGTAGGGATTTTTTTGGTTTCTCTCTCGGAGGTCGAAGTTTCCGGTTCAAGTGTGCACCTCAAGGCTATTGTGAAAGTCCCTCCATTTATAGTCAGGCTTTGAAATCCCAGCTTGATGCTTTCATTTTGCCCCCAGGTGCCACTCTGATTCAGTACGTCGACGATTTGTTGGTTGCTGCCGATTCGGAGGATGTCTGTAAGGATGTCACTGTTTCACTGTTGCATCATTTGTCTGATCTGCATCACAAGGTGTCCCCCTCTGAGTTGCAGTATTGCCGCCAAGAGGTTACCTATTTAGGTCATCTCTTGTTGAAGGAGGGAAGACGACTGACCCCAGAACGAATTCAAGCAATTGCACAAATGTCTGTACCATCCACACAAAGAGAGGTGCGTGCCTTTCTGGGCATTACCTCTTATTGTAGACAATGGATCCCAAATTTTTCTCTGCTGGCTAAACCTCTGTTGGCACTCACGTTGAAAGACACACCCTAACCTCTTCCTTGGACTGACAAATGTCAAAAGAGTTTTTCTGACTTACGTACTGCTTTGTGATCTGCCCCTGTGTTAGGTACTCCAGATTACAGTAAGCCTTTCACACTCTACGTTCATGAAAGAGATGGTTGCGCGTTGTCAGTTTTATTACAGAAATTTAGAGACAAACAACGGCCATGTGCCTATTTTTCGGATACGTTCGATCCAGTAGCCAAGGCATTGCGTAGTTGTCTCAGAGCTACAGCAGCGGCAGCAATCTCTATTCGTCAATCTGCTGGATTGGTTTTAGATAACACTCTTGTTGTCATGGTACCACATGCAGTAGATACTCTTTTGAATAGAACGAAGACACAACACCTCACGAGTGCTCGCTTATCCGAATATGAGCTGACGCTCTTGGCCAGCCATATACACATCAAGTGATGTAATACTTTGAATCCAGCAACATTGTTGCCTATTCCGGACGAAAAAGGCATTCAAAAGCAGCATGATTGTTTTCTCCGAACAGAGGAGGAGACGAAAGGCAGAATAGATCTAAAAGACACACCACTTGTGGACCCGGATGGGATCTTCTGGGTGGATGGGTCTTGTTTTAAACTTCCAAATGGCGATTCGACTGCAGCTTATGCTGTTACCACCGTGGAGAAGTGTGGCTCAATGCTTAGAGCGGCAGACCTTGATGCAGAACGCTGGCCAGGGACCAGGGTTCGATTCCCGCCTCGGCGGGTTTCGGGCTTAAATTCCTCTGACCGGATATTCTCGCCTCAGTGCCGATTCTAAGCATGGGTCCCACGCTGCAACTCTGGGAAATAGCTTGCTTAGTCTCCACAAAGGCCCCCTGATACACAAGGGATGCCTGGTTTCACCATGGGATGCCCAGGAGTGGACACCCCACAAGGAAAAGCCAGGAGGGGTTCCCTTGTAGTAGGAGTACAAGCGCCGGGATGCCTCCGGGTCACTGTTCGCGCTATACAAATACGCCACATTTACATTTACACCTTGTATACGGTAGTGGAGACAGCACGTATTGCACAGAATTCAGCCCAAGCAGCTGAATTAATTGCCCTGACGAGAGCGTGCGTGTTGGCGAAGGGAAAGAGAGTGAATGTTTACACTGATAGCCAATATGCCTTTGGTGTGGCTCATAGCTTCGGTCGCTTGTGGAAGGAAAGAAGATTCTTTACTTCCCATGGGACTAAAATACAGCATGGTCAGTTGGTGACTGACCTGCTTGAATCACTTGCTTTGCCTACACAAATAGCAATAATCAAGTGTAGCGCTCATAAGATTACTTATGATGTGGGTTATGGGAATGCTTTTGCAGATGAAGTAGCGAAGGAAACAGCGAGAGATGTTACAAGTCGTATGTGTGTTGTGGGCCCTGCAAGATGGGTCAGAGAGGGAGGAATGTGTGAGGACATGATAGAAAGTGTGAGAACGATTCAAGAAGAGGCTACTGAGAAAGAATTGAGTAAGTGGAGAGAAAGTAAGGGAATGTTGGACTCGCCTGGGTGTTGGACGGAATTGTCAGTAACCCGGGCGTTGGCTTTTACCGGACGCCTATGTACTACCTTTAGTTACTATGGTGCATGGTCCAGCCCACATCAGTGCAAAAGGCATATGTAAACTTTTGGCTCCAGTATGGCAGAATGAAGGAATTCCTAAATGTGCAGAAAATGTGGTGAAGCATTGCACTGTTTATTTAATGCATAATCCAGGAAAGGGAACCCCAACTCCAGCAAGTCATTTTGCTCCCCCTACTTACCCTTTCGAGGTATTACAAATCAATTATATTCATATGGCTCGTTGTAATAACCTCAAGTATGTTCTGGTGGTGGTGTGTGCCTTTTCCAGATGGATAGAGGCCAACCCCCTAAAGGTCAATACTGCTTTGTCTACTGCCAAAGTCCTTTTGAAGGAGTTTTTCCCGAGGTTTGGTTTGCCGCGCCTTGTCAGGAGTGACAATGGGAGTGAATTTGTAGGCCAAATCATGCAGAAAGTATGTACAGGTCTTGGTATTAGGCCGAAATTCCATGCGGCAAACCACCCTCAGTCAGCAGGTTTGGTAGAGTGCTATAATGGTATTCTCAAGCTGAAATTGGCAAAGATTCAGGCCAGCACGGGTCTTGCCTGGCCTGATGCCTTACCACTGGCACTTCTGTCTACGAGAACTACTGTTCATTCTCGTTTAGGTCTTAGTCCTTATGAGGTCATTTTTGGGCGCCCAGCTAATGTCTGGGGAGTCCCTCGACCTAAAAAGTATTCTGATATTCCATACCCAATGCTGATTGACTACTTAGATGATTTCACCACTAAATTACGTGTTCTTCATCAACAGGTTCAAAACGCTCTGCCGGAGGCCTCTGCGGACCCAGGTCACTCCATTCAACCCGGAGACTGGGCCTGCATAAAGAATTTTCAGCGGAAAAAGAGTCTGGAACCTCGTTGGGGCCCGTCCCGGCAAGTCTTATTGACAACACGTGCAGCAGTAAAGGTCGTCAGGAAAAAGAACTGGGTCCACGGCGTGCACTGTAAGAGGGTACCTTTGCCTCTACCTTTTGATCAATGGGTTCGTAAGGGCATGAGTGATAGTGAAGGTGAAAGGGTCCCTCGATTTGTACCTTTCAGTAGTGCACGCCTGGACCAAATGAACTCTGAGAAAGAAGACGACGTGTTGCAAGAAGCTGTACCATCACATCTGCAATTGAACACAGCCAACCCAGAAACTTTGTTTAAGGAGCAAACATTTCCTAATAAGACTCTGTATAATTTGCGACCAAGAATAGTAAAGGACAATTGATTTTATTTTCCTTTTTCTGATTACGTTTTTTTGTGAGAGACATTCTTTTCCACATCAAGTTGCAGGCTCACGGTAGGAGTCTTAAACTGTGACCTGCGTAGTGACATAGGTCTGCAGGACTTGCAGTGTCATAGGACGGCTAACAATCACAGCTAAGTGATCTAGGAAGATTGCCATGAGCAACGCTTTAGAGTATGGATACAAAGGTGGAAATGAATGACCAAAAATTGAAAACGAAAAGTAAAATTAAGAAACACTTGGTTAGTCCATGTGGCATAATATTATGTATTTTAATATGTTCATGTGTTTCATTAGCGTGTGTAAGTTGGGTTGTTTATACTATGCAGGCATCACCTGTTCCAACTTCTGTCTCTTTGTCTCTCTTTACTACTGTCTCTCCACATCGGTTTCATACACTCCCAGAACACGAACAGATTAGGAGAACAGAATATTTCAATCATTCCTTTATTCAGTTATTGCATCAGCATCAACTGGTAATGAATACCACTGATTGTTTGGTCTGTGGGCTCATGCCTCATAATACAGAGAGACGGATGCCATATTTAGTCCTTTCGTTTTCCTATGAAGGCTCCGCTTGGGCCTATTTGGCTATGTTCTCTAATGTCTATCAGAATCAATTACGGTATCCTCCTGGTAGTCCATATGGTGGTGGAACAGATTTCAGTCATGCTTCTTTGATAAAGGGAATAGTGGCTATGGCTAGAATTGCTGAGATTAGTAAGATATCCATGGATGAGAAAAGAGCGTATGATGGCTGGAATATAACACGTTATGTTACTAGCCTCACAGATAAGGCTAGGCGAAAGAGATCCCAACCAATTTGAACCGTACCTCATCAAGGTAATTTCTGTCCACAGATTAATGGTCAGAATTTCAAAAATCAACAGGAGAAGAGTGTCTGTTCCCATACTTTTCTCTAAAAACCTCAGATTCCCTCACCATTAGTGCCATCACAAGGCACATATTTTATCTGCCATGATAGAGCTTATGCGTGGCTTCCTACTTATTTTTCAGGAACTTGTTATGTAGCTTTTCTTCTTCCTCCAACATATACTGCTCCTTCAGGACATCATAGGAGGAGATATGGTAGGGGAGTTATTGATTCGAAAGACACGGCAGGACAAGAGGGAGGTGATTTTATTAAAGGGTTGCTTCCTTTCTGGGGCCCAATGGCCAATAGCAGAGACATCAGGCACCTAGTTCGTGTTGTTGAGGCTACCATAAATGTAACTTCTGGAGCCTTGAGTAATCTGACAGCCGAACTTCAGGCGGATCGCCTTATGACTTTGCAGAACCGAATGGTTCTAGACATTGTCCTTGCAAATCGTGGAGGAGTCTGTAAATTGATCGGGTCTAGTTGCTGTGTTTACATTCCTGATAATGCCCCTATGGTATACCAAGCTATCTCCAAGTTACATATCATCTTTGAGTCTATACATCAGGACACGTGAGATTGGTCTGTTATGGGAAGGTTTTGGGCACTACTGTCCACATGGGGATGAAAGATACTAACTTTCCTTGGATTGGTTTTGGCTATCATTTTCTCTTGTTGTCTCTGTGTACAGTGTGGACCTGCCATCTGTGGTCTTTGTGCCACTATATGTGTCCCGAAGCCTGTGTCACAGAAAACAGAGAACATTAGAATGATGCTACAGCAACAGCTCGATGACCTCATGGCCATTGACATCGACTCAGACTAACTTTAGTCTTTGGTGTTTTGCCTGAGTAATGGTACAAGGGGGGTCGGAGGTTCTTTGATTTCTGACTTCGTTTTGTATTTAGCCGCGATTTTGTGTCTCATCGCCATTTTGTGTTGCCCTCACTCAGGCCGCACGGCGAACGGAGTGTTTTTGCTTTTCTCAGCTGCTGCGTGTCCTTTCAGTTAAAGAGTAACTCCATTGCCCTTGTTTACGAAACCGATGTCAGGGTCTGGTTGAGTTTGTTAATCCATGTCTGGGTTGACTGATCCCCGTCTTGACTGACTATTTGCCTTCTCCTATTCTTTCCTTACATTATCTTATCCGACTGGCTTTCACTATTCTCTTCTTGTATTCTCTTGTTACACAGCTATCCTTTGAGGCGCACAAATAACTCCTGCCACCTGCAAATTGAATTGTTGGTACCACCACTGATTAATTTGTTGGGAGGGTAACACGGGGTCTGAGAAATGGGCGTGTTTGAGATACCTGATGTTTTCCAACTTTTCTCATTGGTTCGTTTTGTGTATGTAAGGAGTAAATCGTTGTAAATATGTTCCTATAAAAGATTGTGCACCACGGATTGAAGTGGCAGTCTCCTCAGAACCCACCTTGTGTGTAACTTCTGGGATAACTGTGCTTGGCTGCAGCTAATAAACATGGTTTCCACGCTCAACAGAGTGTCTTGTGTCTCTGTTCAACAAGGCAGGTGAACCTGTGGATTTAAGGCGTGCCCTGCGCCACCAGGCCCATAAGGCCCGGTTCCTCCACCACATCACTCAGGTACACTACCACATCACTCAGGGACACCACCACAAAACTCAGGGACACCACGACACCACACAGGGACACCACCACATCACTCAGGTACACCACAATACTACTGAGGGACACCACCGCACCACTCACAGACACGACTACACCACTCAGGGACACCGCCACATCACTCTGGAACACCACCACAACAGTCAGGGACACCACCACAACAGTCAGGGACACCACCACAACAGTCAGGGACACCACCACAACAGTCAGGGACACCACCACAACAGTCAGGGACACCACCACAACAGTCAGGGACACCACCACAACAGTCAGGGACACCACCACAACAGTCAGGAACACCACCACAACAGTCAGGAACACCACCACAACAGTCAGGAACACCACCACAACAGTCAGCGACACCACCACATCACTCAGGGACACCACCACATCACTCAGGGACACCACCACATCACTCAGGGACACCACCACATCACTCAGGGACACCACCACATCACTCAGGGACACCACCACATCACTCAGGGACACCACCACATCACTCAGGGACACCACCACATCACTCAGGGACACCACCACATCACTCAGGGACACCAACACATCACTCAGGGACACCAACACATCACTCATGGACTCCAACACATCACTCATGGACACAACCACACTACTCAGGGACACCACCACATCACTCAGGGACACAACCACATCACTCACATACACCACCACATCACAATGCCCCACAAACACACACTACACACACTGCCAAACTCTCACACAGACCACACACACTGCTACCCACTCAAACACACAACACACACACTGCTCTTCAATCGCACACAGAACACACACACTGCCACCTATTACACAGACCACACACCCACACCCACACTCTCACAAAGACCACACACACTGCCCCCCTTGCACACACCCCACACACACTCTCCTACTCACACAAAACACACACACTGGCACCCTCTGACACAAACCACACACTGACACCTCTCACAGACAACACATACTGCACCCTCACACACACCAAACACACTGCCCCACTCAGACCACTCAGACTTACACTTCTACACAGACCACTCTCAATTACCCCTACACACAGACCACTCCACACTGTCCCCTCCCTACTGCCACCTCACACTCTCCTACACAGATTACAACACACAAAATGTGACAATGCACACACAGAACTGCACACATTAGACACCATAATTTGACACCTTACACAATGGTCTAAACACAGTAGACCACACTAAATACCACAGCACACACTGCTCTACACACATTAGACCATACAGCCTTTACACTCAAATAAAAAAAAAAGGTTGCGGAAAAATCACTAAACTGTCAGGGGAAAATGTATGGCAACGAGGAAAAGACAATGCAAGAAAAATGCCACATTTCCGACACAATTTGTTGTTGCCTTAATGCTTTTTCGAATAACACGGATTCAAGAAAACTTTAACGTTTGCAAAAATATTCCCTGAAAACACGTTCTTTTTTTTAATTTTGTTTTTTAAGTGACTGAAACACGAAGTGGGCGTTGTGGTGCAGGCATGCAAATAGCGCGAATGCCTTACAATGGGCTGTTCACAAGTGTCAGAAGTAAACAGACCAGTGGCGCCAGGAAAGCACAAAAAACTACACATTACTCCTCCTTTAATCCTGCATCCTTACGGTGGACTCCTTTGGTTAGGTTTAGTTTCTAACACTCCCATCCCCAGAAGCCTTTTTTATTTTTTATTTTTACTGACAGACCTTTAACACAGATTCACACTGACAGACCTTTAAAACTGAGTACTATCATTCTTTCAACAATCATCTGTTGATGTTGGAAGGCGAATTTAAATGCACTACAGTGAGGACTTTTTTTAGAAAACAATTAAACAAAAAAAAAGTGTACTGTTTTGTTATTATTAATGACAGGTGGGAAATAGGAGTTTCTATTTGCAAAGGCAGTAGGGAAGATGTTTTGCTTTACGTTTAACATAACAGACGCCTGCGCTGTCACTGTATTTATCACATTCAAATATAAGAGTTGCACCATTTGAGATTCCGTTGTCTGACACACTCGCCTGCCTCATGCACCACACCAGTCTCAGGCACCCAGAAATTCGGTACGCACACTACACCTTCTTACGACCCCGGTACCACCACACAGTCAGCAACACTCCCCACACACAGAATGCAACACCAAAAACATGCTCTGCAAAACCCAACACATGCTCTGCAACACCAGTTCATATGCTCTGCAACACCCACAAACATGCTCTGCAACACCCACCACATGCTCAGCAACACCAACAACATACTCTGCCCTCAACCACACGCTCTGCCCTCAACCACACGCTCTGCCCTCAACCCCACGCTCTGCCCTCAACCCCACGCTCTGCCCTCAACCACACGCTCGGCTCTCAGCCACACTCTCTGCTCTTAGCCTCATGCTCTGCTCCCAGCCTCATGCTCTGCCCTCTGCACCACACCAGCCTCATGCACACTAGAACTCTGAACCCACACAACACCCTCTTATGACCCCAGTACCACCCCACACACAGTATGCAACACACAACACACATGGTCTGCAGCAACCACCACACGCTCAGCAACAACCAACACCACATTCGGCCCTCAAACACGCCCTCTGCCCCTTTCGCTCTGCCCTCTGCTCCTTTCTCTCTGCACTCTGCCCCTTTCGCTCTGCACTCTGCCCCTTTCGCTCTGCACTCTGCCCCTTTCGCTCTGCACTCTGCCCCTTTCGCTCTGCACTCTGCCCCTTTCGCTTTGCACTCTGCCCCTTTCGCTCTGCACTCTGCCCCTTTTGCTCTGCACTCTGCCCCTTTTGCTCTGCACTCTGCCCCTTTTGCTCTGCACTCTGCCCCTTTTGCTCTGCACTCTGCCCCTTTTGCTCTGCACTCTGCCCCTTTTGCTCTGCACTCTGCCCCTTTTGCTCTGCACTCTGCCCCTTTTGCTCTGCACTCTGCCCCTTTTGCTCTGCACTCTGCCCCTTTTGCTCTGCACTCTGCCCCTTTTGCTCTGCACTCTGCCCCTTTTGCTCTGCACTCTGCCCCTTTTGCTCTGCACTCTGCCCCTTTTGCTCTGCACTCTGCCCCTTTTGCTCTGCACTTTGCCCCTTTTGCTCTGCACTCTGCCCCTTTTGCTCTGCACTCTGCCCCTTTTGCTCTGCACTCCGCCCCTTTTGCTCTGCACTCCGCCCCTTTTGCTCTGCACTCCGCCCCTTTTGCTCTGCACTCCGCCCCTTTTGCTCTGCACTCCGCCCCTTTTGCTCTGCACTCCGCCCCTTTTGCTCTGCACTCCGCCCCTTTTGCTCTGCACTCCGCCCCTTTTGCTCTGCACTCCGCCCCTTTTGCTCTGCACTCCGCCCCTTTTGCTCTGCACTCCGCCCCTTTCGCTCTGCACTCCGCCCCTTTCGCTCTGCACTCAGCCCCACTTTCTGCACTCAGCCCCACTCTCTGCACTCAGCCCCACTCTGCACTCAACCCCACGCTCTGCACTCAGCCGCATCCTCTGCACTCAGCCCCACCCTATCCCACACAACCCTATCCCACACCACCCTAGCACCGATCACCCAAGCACCCATCACCCAAGCACCCATCACCCAAGCACCCATCACTCTAGCCGCAAACGCCCTAGCCACCAAAAATCTTGCCTCCAAAAGCCAGCCGCCAGCACCCTAACCACCACCCTAGCACCCATCACCCAAGCGCCCATCCCCCTAGCACCCATCACCCATAAATCTAGCCGCCAAAACCTTTGCCACCAAACCCTAGCCTAAAACACCCTAGCTGCCAAAAAACATAGCCGCCAACAACGCTAGCTGCCAACAACCATAGCCGCCAACACGCACCATCATAGGCACCAACACCATAGGTGACAACACCATAGCTGCCACCAACCTAGCAGCCACCAACCTAGCACCCATCAATC
The DNA here is from genome assembly GCF_964263255.1 of Lissotriton vulgaris. Lineage (NCBI taxonomy): Eukaryota > Metazoa > Chordata > Amphibia > Caudata > Salamandridae > Lissotriton > Lissotriton vulgaris. Next base: position 1,083,478,765 of record NC_141694.1, on the reverse strand, counting down.
TAGCGGCAAACACCCTAGCCTCAAAAACCCTAGCCTCAAAAACCCTAGCTGCCAACAAGCCACACCATAGCCGCAAAAACCATAGGCGACAACACCATAGCTGACACAAACCCTAGCCGCCACCACCCTAGCCGCCACCACCCTAGCCGCCACCACCCTAGCCACCACCACCCTATCCGCCACAACCCTAGCCGCAACCACCTTAGCCGCAACCACCCTAGCCGCCACCAAGACTTACCGTTCATACACAGCCGACACACTGTCAACTAATAAAAAAATTACTTTAATGAGGAAAAAAATGTATTACAGAAATAGACTAAGCTACAAAAAAATATACAACAAGTGGCCCAATACATATCAAAACACAAAACAAGATTTGAAAATAAAAAACGTACCTGTCAGGTGACGCAAAAAACATACAGCAAACCCAGCACGCCTTCAAAGGAGGTCAACAATCAGGGAAATTCCAGAAAGACGCAGTACAATTAGGACGCAATGTGAAACAACATAGCAATCTCATTGGCTGCGAAAGACGTCAATCAAAAAAGGAACATAAACACAAAAAAAACTAGACCGCATCACTAACAAACGTAAGGTTATGCTCAGACGTGAGTCCCTTGCTCACTTTGCCACTGGATTCAAGCAAGCCCGGCTCAAGACGGCTGTATTGCCAGAAACCGGTCCTGGGAAGCTGGATTTGGGTCCAGGGAAGACATGGCTTGGCAGTTCGGGCTGGACTGTTCCCATGAGGCACAGGGTCAGACTGATTTGCATATGGCCATGTTTTTTACTTTCCTCTTACCAATGATATGGTTGATACCTTCTAATTTTCCTTCATATCTACACTTTTGTTTCATCTTCTTTATCTAAAACACTTTCCACTCTCTGTGTTACTTTACCCTCTGTACCATCTGTTATACATTATGACTTTCTGTTGCATTTCTTGTATTGTATTTTTTTTGTTCATGATAGTTGTTACTTTGTGTAACTTTTGTACACCATTGTGGTATCTCTATTTATCTTCACCACGGTCGTGGCACCTTTATTTTCATATCCTCGACAATTTACTTCACTCTCTGTTCTTGCCTTGCGGAGTCCGCTTTCTATGACCACCCCCGTTTCCCTTTCATATCCCACAGCATGTGCGCATGCTCGGTGTCTTCCGGGTTTTCGTTTACTCAAACCGGAGTTTACCGTCGCAATCTCGTAGAATGTACCTTCACCGTCCATAATCGGTAAGCGAGCACTCTTTAGTATTTTTCCTCTACTTCTTTTGGCTCCCACTTGAACTGCACACTTGTTTCATAATTTCTCGACATTATGCACCCGCTTTGTGTTCACGGGTAACACAGTTCTTCACCTCGAACCATCGTCAGTAATGACCTTCACCTCGGTTCTACATATTGAGACACGTTTTCACCTGCACATTCCATTCCCTAGTTATTCTTAAATTACCGAGTTACACTCCACTTTCTTATCACGTCCAACCTATGTTTGCCTTTCAATCACCTACTACCCACTGATACTAATCATTCTGCCACTCTCATCGTGAACAGTATTTTTCACATTAACCCCACAGACCTGCACTTGCATGTTTTTTTCATAGTCTCCTGTATTGCGACCTACACATTCTTTTCCTTTACTTCACAGATTCCCCCTGAAGTGCAACCCTGCACGAAATGCATCGGGATCATTTTAACCATTGGAGTTCATTCACCGATATGATTTCTTGACCTAACTTTGAAAAATATCAGTATCATATGATTGAAATATGAGTCAAGTCAAGTCAAGTAATTTATATAGCGCGCTACATACCCAGAGGGTCTCAAGGCGCTTGAGGAAGGGTGGGGAATTACTTGTCGAATATCCAGGTTTTAAGTTGCTTTCTGAATGTAAGGTGGTTCTGAGTGAGGCGAAGGTGAGTGGGAAGGGAGTTCCAGGTTTTAGCTGCCAGGTAGGAGAAGGATCTGCCTCCCATGGTGGTTTTGTTGATGTGAGTTACAGTTGCAAGGGCTTGGTTGGATGATCGTAGGTGGCGGGAGGGGGTGTAGAAGGAAAGTCGTGAGTTGAGGCATTCGGGTCCAAGTTCGTAGAGTGCTTTGTGTGCGTGGGTTAGGAGGCGGAAAGTAATCCTCTTGTTAACGGGGAGCCAGTGGAGGTTTTTCAGGTGTCCAGAGATGTGGTCTTTACGTGGGATGTCTAGTATGAGTCTGGCTGAGGCGTTCTGGATGCGTTGGAGTTTTTTCTGGAGTTTTGCGGTGGTACCGGCGTATAGGGTGTTTCCGTAGTCCAGGCGGCTCGTGACCAGTGCGTGGGTGATCGTTTTTCTGGTTTTGGTGGGGATCCAGCGAAATGTTTTTTTGAGCATGCGAAGAATATTGAAGCAAGAAGATGAGACGGCGTTGACTTGTCTGTTCATAGAGAGAGAGGAGTCCAGGATGACACCTAAGTTCCGTGCGTGGTCCGTCGGGATGGGTGCTTTTCCAGGGGCCTCTGGCCACCAAGAGTCATCCCAGGCGGAGGGGGAGGTGCCAGGGATAAGGACTTCAGTTTTGTCAGAATTCAGTTTAAGGCGGCTGTGCTTCATCCACTCGGCTACTTCTTGTATCCCTTCATGTAGGTTGGTTTTGGCGGTGTTAGGGTCTTTGGTGAGTGAGAGGATCAGTTGAGTGTCATCCGCGTAGGAGATGATGTTGAGGTTGTGTTGGCGTACGATGGTCGCGAGGGGGCTCATGTATACATTGAAGAGGGTGGGACTGAGTGAGGACCCTTGTGGTACGCCGCAGATGACTTCAGTGGCCTCTGAGTGGAATGGTGGGAGGCGGACTCTCTGGGTTCTTCCGGTGAGGAAGGAGGTGATCCATTCCAGTGCTTTTCCTTGGATTCCGAAGTTTCTGAGGCGTTGTATTAAGGTGCTATGACAAACTGTGTCGAAGGCTGCGGAGAGGTCGAGAAGGATGAGGGCGACTGTGTCTCCGTTGTCTAGCAGAGTTCGAATGTCGTCTGTTGCTGCGATGAGCGCGGTCTCAGTGCTGTGTTTGGCTCGGAAGCCGGACTGTGAGGAGTCGAGGGATTTGTTGGTTTCGAGGAAGGCGGCGAGCTGGTTGTTGACAGCTTTCTCGATGACTTTGGCCGGGAATGGAAGGAGCGAGATGGGGCGGTAGTTTTTGAGTTCGGTGGGGTCGACTGTGGGATTTTTCAGAAGGGCGCTGAGTTCGGCGTGTTTCCAACTTTCCGGGAAGGTGGCGGAGTTGATGGAGCAGTTGATGACGTCTCGGAGGTGCGGTGCTATAATGGAGTCTGCTTTGTTGAAGATGTGGTGAGGGCATGGGTCTGTGGGGGATCCTGAGTGGATGGAGTTCATCAGGCGGATGGTGTCCTCAGTGGAGATTGGGTTCCAGTCATTGAGGATGTTCAAGGAGGGTGGGGGTCCTGCAGAGGGTTGAGTGGGTTGGTCTTCGGGTCGGTTGTCGAAGCTGTTGTGGATGTCTGCAATCTTGTTTTGGAAGAATGAGGCTAGGGAGTCTCAGAGGGCTTGAGAGGGGGTGATGTCGTGGGAGTTGGCTGAGGGGTTGGTAAATTCCTTGACGATGTTGAATAATTCCTTGCTGTTGTGGGCGTTGCTATCTATTAGATTTACAGCACCTTTTGGACCCAGAAGGTGACTTCCTGTGCACCTACTAACAGAGTACACTACTACCCTTGAATGACATTTTTTACCCTGGAGTGCAGCGGTTCATTAACATTTACCAATACATATCAAAACACAAAACAAGATTTGAAAATAAAAAACGTACCTGTCAGGTGACGCAAAAAACATACAGCAAACCCAGCACGCCTTCAAAAGAGGTCAACAATCATGGAAATTCCAGAAAGACGCAGTACAATTAGGACGCAATGTGAAACAACATAGCAAATCTCATTGGCTGCGAAAGACGTCAATCAAAAAAGGAACATAAACACAAAAAAACTAGACCGCATCACTAACAAACGTAAGGTTATGCTCAGACGTGAGTCCCTTGCTCACTTTGCCACTGGATTCAAGCAAGCCCGGCTGAAGACGGCTGTATTGCCAGAAACCGGTCCTGGGAAGCTGGATTTGGGTCCAGGGAAGACATGGCTTGGCAGTTCGGGCTGGACTGTTCCCATGAGGCACAGGGTCAGACTGATTTGCATATGGCCATGTTTGAACTGGGGTGGCGGAGTGAGATAAAGAACGGTGATGGATTAAACCCATATCAGTTGACTGGGGGTGAGTGTTTGTATTGCCAACGCTCCGTCCATCATCCCCTTTGGTTTTTCTTTGTTTGCCCTAAGTTGGCAGGGTATGCTCAGACGTGAGTCCCTTGCTTACTTTGCCACTGGATTCAAGCAAGCCCGGCTGAAGACTGCTGTAATGCCAGAAACCGGTCCTGGGAAGCTTGATTCCGGTCCAGGGAAGACATGGCTTGGCAGTTCGGGCTGGACTGTTCCATGAGGCACAGGGTCAGACTTATTTACATATGGCCATGTTTGAACTGGGGTGGTGGTGTGAGCTAAAGAACGGTGATGTATTAAACCCAGATCAGTTGACTGGGGGTGTGAGCAGTTGGCCTGGTATATGGTGTTCGCTATTCTAGTGAGCACCTTGCACCAGTCCAAACGACCCTTATGGTGATTGGTTGTAAGCCAGCCTTATAGACCAGCTATCCTAATGGTAGCGTGGACAAAGCAATCTTAGGCTAAACTCAAGAGAGCATGTGAAGCCAGCTGTTTTACCATATGCAATCCCTTTTAATACCAAATGAAAGGACACCACACAAGTTATATATTATAAAATATATTTATTTATTTCTAGAATAATCCCCTTAACTCTTTATGAGCACAGGAGCACAAGCGTTAAACAAAGAACACAGCATAACATACAATAAGCTGCACAATTACGGATTGGCCGGGTGGCCACTCAAACCATATATTAAGAAAGTGGTATAAGTACCACGTCACGAACAATGAAGAGGCCTAGAGGCTTGGGAATTGCTGGGCCTACACTGGACTAATGAAGGTTAGGCCGGGAGAGGCCCACAGGATACGGGTGCAGAGTCTATTGGCAACCTTGTTTACCATACAAGTCAATGGTGCGTAAAAATCAGAAAGTTATAGGTTTCTGAGACTTCCGACTGGACTAGAACTTAGCCACTTAATTCTAGGACACTAGAGGTGTAATCCACTATAGGAGCACTGGAGTTAGATCGTTACCTCCCCCACAGGAAGCGGGTGCATAGGGGCAAAAGTGTGTTGGGTTTCGTCGTGAAGTTCTATGGAGCCTGGAGATGAAGATGCTGCAGCCGGCCAGGAGAGAAGAGTCCGGTTGGATCGAAGATGTAGAGTACCTGAAAGCAGAGGGTACAATGTTCAGGTCACTAGCCAGTGACCAGCGGGGAACCAGGAAGGAACCAGGCGACGTTGGGTTGCAATCAGGTGATGTCGAGGTATTTGTCTCCACTACCACGTGGACCAGGAAGGATCGAGGAGGACCAGCTGGTGGACACGAGCTGTTCCACAAAGGCTCTTGCTATCGGCAGTGTCGGTACTCGATTCGGAGTCACCAAGCCTTGGCAAAGGCAACCCACGAAGGACTCGAAGATGTCTTATTGATAAGACCGGGAAGGTCAGATCGATGGCTCCTTTTCAGGGGAGCTGGGGCCAGTCTGGAGCAACCAGACCAGCAGTGTAGTTTCGATGTTTCGTTGTCACAGAGGCCACTAGCCAATGGGCAAGCAACCGGACAATGCTTCAAGCAGGAAAAGTGCAAAAGGGCCCCACGCAGCACTCAAAGTGTGGAGAGGTGATCTTTGGAGCACAGGCTGGCCGGGCTGGGGCTTCTCAAACCCCAAAGTACAGCATTGAGGGAACCTTGGGAGCTGCACAGGAAGCACTTCGTTGACTTTTCAAGATGACCGGTCCCACGTCTCACGTCACCTCCACGGGTCTAAGCTTTGCTAGGACTGTAGATCGGGCTGTTGGAAGTCTGCAAATCCAGGTCTTGTTGGTCTCTGTTGTTCGAGCTCCGGTGGGAGCAACGGCAAAGAAATTCTTGTCGCGCTGATGGTGCCTGCTTGCACAGGGTGGCCACTCCTTGACCACAAGGGAGATTCTTCGGTCTTCTACGTTGAGTAGGATGTCAAAGGGCCCAGAGTTTCATTTCAAAGTTTCAGTCAGGATAATCTAAATTGCATTGACACAGCTCCTACTTTTATTCGAAAATCAAGGGGCTGGATCACCTGCTAGGTCCCTCCTATGGGTGGGACCCAGAAAGGGGGTAGTTACACCCCTTTCCCTTTGTCCAGTTTCGTGCCAGAGCTGGGGCTGGAGTGCCCCAGCACCGGTTTGAACTGGGCTATGCATGGGACGCCTTGTGCGCCCCAGGCAGTGTCTAGTTTCATTCAACCCTCCCTGCTACAATCCACTATCTCCTGTCTGGGGTGGTGTAACACCTCCCTGTGACAGGATACCATTTGTTCAGGCCTCCCCTGCTGGAGTTTTGGTCAGCAGCAGGAGGCCAGACTCATGTCTGTGGCAGCAGCATCCATTTTGTGATGCTGGGGCTCTGGTTAGATTTAACCGCGTTCAAGCAAAGCAACATGTCTTCTCCCTCTAGAAGGGTGGAATGATACCCCCGCTGCCAGAACTGGCGAGGGGGTAGTATTCCAAAGCGTATGACACCTTACACGACATGTTTTGATAAAGCCAAACCAAAGTTAGCAAGTAACAGCGAGGATTATAATGCACTTAAGAGTATATGGTATGGCAATATCCCAGAACAGCTAAGGGAGTTGGTCTTGAAAGCTGCAGACAGGCTTAGCTCATGCTAGAGCACCATCTCACATAAAACCAAGCACTCTGCCTCCAGGATTGATAAGGCCTGCCATACGAGTGACTTATAGGTGCATATGTGTCCAGATATAGGTTTAGATATAGGTATACTATATCTAAGCAAGGGGTGATTACACGACCTTGCCCCAACTGAGTGATCGGCCAGTTGTGTCGGTTTGGTTAGCCAGCCAGGGGTGGCAAAAGATATGCTGCAGCCCCTGGTAGGCCTTTGATGCACCTATGCCCTGGGTACCTATAGTACACTGTACAGGGGCTGACAAGGTGACCCAATGTCCAATTGGTTATGTACCTAAAGTACATGGATGTGAATTTAGAGAGAGAACAGCAGGCTGTGGGTCTGATTAGCAGGCCCACAGCCACATTAAGTCGAAAACCAGTGAAGCAAAAAGCAAAAAAAATGGGGTGACCATAGGAAAGCAGACCCTACTCTCCTACATACCCCCCCCCCCCCCAAACGCAGGGACATTAAACTTAACCATGACCAGATAAGTCTTCATAATATAAGTGGAAATACCTGGAGAGACCATCTGCATTACCATGGCCAGTCCCTGGTCTGTGTTCCACTGTAAAGTCCATCCCCTGTAGGGAAATGGACCACCTGAGCAGTTTGGGAATTTCACCCTTCATCTGATTTAGCCACAATAGGGGCTTATGGTCTGTCTGAATTCTGAAGTGAGTGCCAAACAAGTATGGCCTCAGCTTCTTCAGGGCCCAAACCACAGCAAAGGCCTCCCTCTCAATGTCTGACCAACGTTTCTCTCTAGGGGTCAGCCTTCTGCTAATGAAAGCAATGGGCTGGTCTTGACCATCTACATTAAGTTGTGAAAGCACAGCTCCCACCCCCAACTCAGAAGCATCTGTTTGGACAATGAACTCTTTGGAGTAGTCAGGACTCTTTAGGATAGGTGCAGAGCAAATGGCCTTCTTCAGGTCATCAAATGCCTTTTGACAGCTAACTGTCCACTGTACCTTCTTTGGCATCTTCTTGGATGTCAGATCATTTAATGGTGTCACAATGGACCCATAGTTCTTTACAAATTTCCTGTAATGCCCAGTTAGGCCCAAGAAGGCTCTGACTTGTGTCTGGGTAGTTGGAGGAGCCCAGTCCTGTATGGTCTGGATCTTACTCTCCAATGGTTGAACCTGACCCTCACCTACCAGGTGGCCCAGGTACACAACCTTGCTCTGCCCTATCTGGTACTTGGTAGCCTTGATAGTCAGGCCTGCCTTTTGCAGGGCCTCCAGACCTTTCTTCAGGTGGATCAGGTGATCCTCCCAGGTGGAGCTGAAGACAGCAATATCATCTAGATATGCTGCACAAAAGTCATCCAAGCCAGTAAGGACTTGATTCACCAACCTTTGAAAAGTGGCAGGTGCATTCTTCAAACCAAAGGGCATCACCACAAATTGATAATGACCTCCAGGGGTTGGGAAAGCTGTTTTGACCTTGGACTCCTCAGCTAACCTGATTTGCCAATAGCCAGCTGTCAGATCAAATGTGCTCAGAAATTTGGCAGAAGCCAATTTATCTATAAGCTCATCTGCCCTTGGAATAGGATGAGCATCTGTCCTAGTGACAGCATTGAGACCTCTATAGTCCACACAGAACCTAATTTCTCTCTTTCCATCTTTGGTATGAGGTTTTGGCACAAGGACTACTGGGCTGGCCCAGGGGCTCTCTGATGGCTCAATTACTCCAAGTTCAATCATTTTCTGCACCTCAGCCTTTATACAATCCCTGACAGGGTCAGGTTGCCTGTAGATTTTACTTTTCACAGGCAGACTGTCACCAGTGTCCACCTCATGGGTGCACCAGTTAGTTTGACTGGGTGTTAGTGAAAACATGTGTCTAAAAGACTGTAGAACTTGTCTGCAGTCTTGTTGCTGCTAGTCAGTGAGGCTGCCATCCAAGGCCACACCATCAACTGAACCATCATCAGGGTTATGGGATAACAAGTTTGGGAGAGGGTCACTCTCTCCCTCTTGCTCCCCATCTGTAGCCATGAGCAAGCCCATGTCTGCCCTGTCAACAAATGCTTTCAATCTGTTTACACGGAGCACCCTGTGGGGGCTCCTAGGGGGTGCCAAGGTCCACCAAGTAGGCAACCTCTCCCTTCTTCTCAATGATGGTGTGGGGTCCAGACCAATTGTCTTGGAGAGCTGCTGGGGCCACTGGCTCCAACACCCACACCTTCTGTCCTGGCTGGTATTCAGTCAGCACAGCCTTTTGGTCCTGCCAAGCTTTTTGGAGTTCTTGGCTAGCCTCAAGGTTTTTTCGATGCTTTCTCCATATATTCAGCCATCCCGGAGTGGAGACCAAGTACATAATCCACTATGTCAAGTTTAGGCTTTTTGAGAGGTAACTCCCATCCTTCCTTCACTAGAGACAAGGGACCCCTTACAGTATGCCCAAACAAAAGTTCAAAAGGGCTGTAGCCAACCCCCTTTTGTGGGACCTCTCTGTAAGCAAAGAGAAGGCAGGGTAAAAGGATGTCCCATCTTCGCCTAAGCTTTTCAGGTAACCCTTTTATCATCCCTTTTAGGGTCTTGTTGAATCTTTCAACAAGCCCATTGCACTGTGGATGGTAGGGTGTAGTGAATTTGTAGTTAACGCCACACTCCTTCCACATTGCTTTTAGATATCCAGACATGAAGTTGGTACCTCTGTCTGAAAGAACCTCCTTTGGAAAGCCCACTCTGGAGAAAACTCCAAGTAGGGCCCTTGCCACAACAGGAGCTGTTGTGGTCCTCAGGGGAATTGCCTCTGGATACCTGGTGGCATGATCCACTACCACCAGTATAAATCTGTGCCCAGACGCTGTTTGGGGGTCCATTGGTCCAACAATGTCTATCCCCACTCTTTCAAATGGTACCCCCACCACAGGTAGTGGTATGAGGGGGGCCTTTGTGGTGCCATCTGATTTGCCACTGGCTTGGCAGGTGATACAGGAGCGACAAAACGCCTAGGTATCTTCTGACATGTGAGGCCAGTGAAAGGGAGGGACAAGCCTGTCCCAAGTTTTGTTCTGGCCTAAGTGTCCTGCTAAAGGAATATCATGTGCCAAGGTTAGAAGGAAGCCCCTAATCGCAGAGGTATGACCAACCTCCTGGAAGCACCAGGCTTGGTGTCTCTAGCCTCTGAATAAAGGAGCCCATCATCCCAATACACTCTATGGGTACCTTGAGCATTCCCAGCAGCCTCAGCAGCAGCCTGCTGTCTGAGGGGTTCAAGAGAAGGGCAATTTAATTGAGCCTGCCCCAGATCTGCCCTTGAGGGTCCCCCTGTCCCCAGAAACTCCACCTGATCAGGTTGAAGCTCTTCAGGGACAGTCTCCTCTTGGATCACAGAATCAGCCTCCTGTGAGGTCTGATCCTCAACGTGGGGCAAGTGGGAAGGCACTGCCTTAACCCTCTTGCTCTTTCTCTTGGGTTGTGCTTGGTCTATTGTTCCAAGATCCAGCACAGGTTCAGGTAAGCACTTTTTGGCCTGTGACCTCGTCACAGCAAGGACATGTGCTGAAATACCTAGCATCTTTGCATGAGTCCGGTACTCCACTTCTGACCACAGTGAATCCTCTAGATCATTGCCCAAAAGACAGTCAACTGGGAGGCCTGCACTTACCGCAACTCTCTTGAGGCCATTTACCCCTCCCCAGGAGAAGTTAACAACTGCCACACTATGGGGAGTAATGACATTGCTAGCATTGGTCGCCAGATAATTATCACTCAGTATGAATTGTCCAGGGTCCACAAAGTTAGGTGTCACCATTGTGACACTCGCACATGTGTCCCTGTAGGCCTGAGCCACTTTACCATTAATCAAAGGTGTCTGCCTGTACTTGCCCAGAGTACTGGGACTCATAGCAAGGGACATGTCCATGTCCCCCTCACAGATCAAGACTGCCTGAGTAGGAACTCTGACTAGGCCACGCTCCATCTCAGTACCCATGGTTAAACCCACTATAGCTTTAGTTTGGGGACCACCACTGCTGACTGTATTAGGGGGTACAGTTGCCTTAGGGGCTGCAGTGGCAGGGGCTCCACCTTTCTTAGTGCACTCACTAAACCAGTGAGAAACTGACTTACAGTAGTTGATGGCCCAAAGAAACTTTGGTGTAATCTTCTTCTTCTTTTCATTTTGGGCCCCCCCTCTTTATTACTATTTTGGGGGCCTGAAGAAGACTTCTGGTCTTTTTGTTTCTGATCTCCACCCTTCTGGTCTGCCTTCTTCTGGTCACCATCTTGGTTCTGGGGCTTCTGCTTAACCCTGGTTCTGACCAATTTGTCTGCCTTCTTTCCCAAATCTTGGGGAGAGGTCAGATCTGAGTCAATCAGGTGCTGATGCAACAACTGGTTCTGGCAATTATTAAGGATCTGTCCTCTCAATATTAGATTGTACAATCCTGTATAGTCTGTGACTTTACTTCCCAGCAACCAACCTTCCAGAGCCTTAGTGGCACAATCAACAAAGTCAGTCCAGTCCTGAGTCTGAGTCTTTTGGGTATCTCTGAACAACATCCTGTATTGCTCAGTGGTTCGGCAAAACCCTTCAATTAGAGCACTCTTCAGGACAGAGTAGTTTTTAGCATCCTCAGGTCTAACAGTGAGGAGCTTATCTCTCCCTTTTTCTGAAAAGGAGAGCCACAATATTGCTGCCCACTGATCCTGAGGAACCTGCTGTACCATGCAGGCTCTTTCAAGAGCAGTTATCCATTTGTGGATGTCATACCCATCTCTGTAGGGGGGCACAATCTTACTCAGGTTTCTATTGTCATAGGACTTGTCTTTATCCTTGGGGATAATGCTGCCACCAGTGGAATCTAATCCACTTAACTTTTGCTCCCTTGCTAAAGCAAGTTTAGCTTGGGCCAGGGCTACCTCTTCCTTTTCAATCTGGAGTTGGACCGCTCTCATCCTAGCCTCATGTTCTTTTCTCTGGGGGGGAATTCATTCCCCTTTGAGATCCCCTGGAGGCATTAGACTGGTTAGATTCCCTGGAAGGAGATCTAACCCTTCTATTGCCAGGGTTAAGTCCACTATTGGGCCTGGAAAGGTGGACACCTTCTCCATTCCCATGTAGGCTTAAGTTGGCCTGGTTCAATACTCTAACTTGAACTTGGCCATCCTCTCCCTGATCATCTGACTCATTTCCATCCTCATCATTATCTACCTCTTCAGGATCAACTTCTGGGACATCAATAAGATAGGAGAGGGAAACCCACCTGATAATACTGAAGTACCTGAAGCAGATTCCTTCTCAAGATCAGCTTTCTCTAGGATTGCTATGAGGCTAGGGATGGTGGGGTTGTGACCCCTTTTCAGCCCCCTTGAAGTGCATAGGGCACTCATGTCCTTATGGCTGAGTTTTTCATAACTGGATGGTGCTTTGTGAGAGTCACCCATAGGTAGAGAACTGGACTGTGCCAGGCATGACTAGTGAGGTGCAAGTGGTGCACTTACCTACACCATGCCATGAAGCCTCCGGGCGTACGAGCGCTTAACAAATCCCAACTAACATTAACATTAACATTAACATTAACACTATTTGTTTTCCTTCTGGAACCTCTCTAGAGGTTGTAGTCAGGGTGTGCTAAGCCCTTTGGTCTACAACCACTAAGTTCAGTAGAACCTTAGTATGCTAAGCTTTGTTTATATGTACCTAGGTACTTGATGTGATCTTTCAAATGATATTGTCAAAGATTACAATTGGTAAAACAGCAAGCTCAAATCCCAACCGCTGCACACCAATGTGAGAAGTTGGCCTGGTATATGGTTGTCCTGGGTTCGATAGGGTTGGAGAGGGAGGAGGGGACGGTGTGGAAAAGATGGAGTCAGAAACTTTAAAGAAAGTTTTAAGGAAAGGTTTTATTTTTATATAGGACTTCCGCCTTCTGCTGGTAATTCTCTCTCTGGCAAAAGCAGCCGGGTCGATGGGTGTTTTTCTTATGGACTCCAGCTTGTTCTCCCTCAGGTGGCCGCTTGTCTCACCGATTCCGGGGTAGTCACCGAAATAGAAGGAGAAAGAGGACGGATTTAGTGGACTTGTAGGGACTCAGAAGGATAAGGACCGGGAGTGAGGGTAACCAATGCTCACAGTGAATTTTCTACAGCCGTAGTGCAAGGTGCTCGTGCAGGGAACAAGGGAGTCGAGGACTATACACAAGGCTATTATACACTGTACAGGTTACTCGGCTGGAGGTATCCTACGTCCCACCCAGACCGCCACTCTGCCCCGTACCTGTTGAAGCCACGCTCCTCCCGTGGGAGCGTGGCGGGGCGCTTCGTGGGAACGGTGGCCTCCTGGCTTCTCCGACTCCTTCCTGGTCTGCAGGGCTCCTTCGATACTCTCCTCTTCGGTCGTTCTCTCTTCTCCGATGTAGCAAACTCCTTTCTCCTCCGGGGATACGCCGTCCGTCACTTCCTGGGTCCTCCCTGCTTTTGACGCTTGCGGAGGGTGTGTCTACGTGCGTTGGAGATTCCCACTTAAAGGGATCCGCTACTTCGTCTTGCCACCAGCGGTCTTTGTATTGTACTGCCCACGCATCCCGCGGGCCGTCTTCAGGCTGCTGAAACAAGGGAAGGGAAGTAGGTGAAAGCGGGGTGGCGGACCACCAGTCCATGTCCGGGGACTGTACCCCCATCGGAGAACCGAACCCGTCACAATGGTGTTCACTATTCTAGTGAGCACCTTGCACCAGTCCAAACGACCCTTATGGTGATTGGTCCTAATGGTAGCGTGGACAAAGCAGTCTTAGGCTAAACTCAAGAGGGCATGTGAAGCCAGCTGTTTTACCATATGCAATCCCTTTTAATACCAAATGAAAGGACAACACACAAGTTATATATTATAAAATATATGTATTTATTTCTAGAATAATCCCCTTAACTCTTTATGAGCACAGGAGCACAAGTGTTAAACAAAGAACACAGTCTAACATACAATAAGCTGCACAATTATGGATAGGCCGGGTGGCAACTCAAACCATATATTAAAAAAGTGGTATAAGTACCACGTCACGAACAATGAACAGACCTAGGGCCTTGGGAATCGCTGGGTCTATACTGGACTAACGAAGGTTAGGTCGGGAGAGGCCCACGGGATACGGGTGCAGAGTCTATAGGCAACCGCGTTTACCATACAAGTAAATGGTGCGTAAAAATCTGAAAGTTATAGGTTTCGGAGACTTCCGACTGGACTAGAACTTAGCCACTTACAACTAGGACACTAGAGGTGTAAACCCCTATAGGAGCACCGGAGTTAGATCGTTAGCTCACCCACAGGAAGCGGGTGCATAGGTGCCAAAGTGTGTCGGGTTTCGTCGTGAAGTTCTATGGAGCCTGGAGATGAAGATGCTGCAGGCGGCCAGGAGAGAAGAGTCCGGTTGGATTAAAGGGTGGATCGAAGATGTAGAGTACCTGAAAGCAGAGGGGACAATGTTCAGGTCACTAGCCAGTGACCAGTGGGGAACCAGGAAGGAACCAGGCGATGTCGGGTTGCAATCAGGTGATGTCGAGGTGTTTGTCTCTGCTGCCACGTGGACCAGGAAGGATCGAAGAGGACCAGCTGGTGGACACAAGCTGTCCCATGAAGGCTCTTGCTGTCGGCGGTGTCGGTACTCGATTTGGAGTCACCGAGCCTTGGCAAAGGTAGCTCATGCAGGACTCGAAGATGTCTTCTTGATCGGACCGGGAAGGTCAGATCGATGGCTCCTTTTCAGGGGAGCTGGGGCCAGTCTGGAGCAACCAGACCAGCAGTGTAGTTTTGATGTTTCATCATCACAGAGGCCACTAGCCAACAGGCAAGCAACTGGACAACGCGTTGAGCAGAAAAAGTGCAAAAGGGCCCCAAGCAACACTCGGAGAGTGTGGAGAGGTGATCTTTGGAGAACAGTCTGCTCGGGGCTGGGGCTTCTTAAACCCCAAAGCACAGCTTCGAGGGAACCTTGGGAGCTGCACAGGAAGCACTTTGTTGACTTTTAAAGATGGCCAGTCCCACGTCTCACGTCGCCTCCACTGGTCTAAGCTTTGCTAGGACTGTGGATCGGGCTGTTGGAAGTCTGAAAGTCCAGGTCTTGTTGGTCTCTGTTGTTCGAGCTCCGGCGGGAGCAACGGCAAAGAAAGGCTTGTCACGCTGATGGTGCCTGCTTGTACAGGGTGGCCAATCCTTGACCACAAGGGAGATTCTTCAGTCTTCTACGTTGATTAGGATGTCGAAGGTTTCAGAGTTTCATTTCAAAGTTTCAGTCAGGATGATCTAAATTGCATTGGCACAGCTCCTACCTTTATTCCAAATCAAGGGGCTGGATCACCTGCTAGGTCCCTCCTATGGGTGGGACCCAGGAAGGGGGTGGTTACACCCCTTTCCCTTTGTCCAGTTTCGCGCTGGGGCTGGGGTGCCCCAGCACCGGTTTGAACTGGGCTATGCATGGGACGCCTTGTGCGCCCCAGGCAGTGTCTAGTTTCATTCAACCCTCCCTGCTACAATCCACTATCTCCTGTCTGGGGTGGTGTAACGCCTCCCTGTGACAGGATACCATTTGTCCAGGCCTCCCCTGCCGGAGTTTCGGTCAGCAGCAGGAGGCCGGACTCGTGTCTGTGGCAGCAGCATCCATTTTGTGATGCTGGGGCTCTGGTTAGATTTAACTGTGTTTAATCAAAGTAACATGTCTTTTCCCTCTAGAAGGGTGGAATGCTACCCCCATTACCAGACCTGGTGATGGGGTAGTATTCCAAAGTGTATGACACCTTACACAACATGTTTTGATAAAGCCAAACCAAAGTTAGCAAGTAACGGCGAGGGTTATAATGCACTTAAGAGTATATGGTATGGCAATATCCCAGAACAGCTAAGGGAGTTGGTCCCGAAAGCTGCAGACAGGCTCAGCTCATGCTAGAGCACCATCTCACATAAAACCAAGCTCTCTGCCTCCAGGAGCGATAAGGCCTGCCATAGGAGTGACTTATAGGTGCCTATGTGTCCAGATATAGGTTTAGATATAGGTATTCTATATCTAAGCAAGGGGTGATTACATGACCTTGCCCCAGCTGAGTGATCAGTCAGTTGTGTCAGTTTGGTTAGCCAGCCAGGGGTGGCAATAGATATGCTGCAGCCCCTGGTAGGCCTTGGATGCACCTTATCCCTGGGTAGCCCTAGTACACTGTACAGGGGCTGATAAGGTGACCCAATGTCCAATTGGTTATGTACCTAAAGTACATGGATGTGAATTTAGAGAGAGAACAGCAGGCTGTGGGTCTGATTAGCAGGCCCACAGCCACATTAAGTCGAAAACCAGTGAAGCAAAAAGCAAAAAGCAAAAAAATGGGGTGACCATAGGAAAGCAGACCCTACTCTCCTACAGGGGTTGAGTGTTTGTATTGCCAACGCTCCGTCCATCATCCCCTTTGGTTTTTCTTTGTTCGCCCTAAGTTGGCAGGGTATGCTCAGACATGAGTCCCTTGCTCACTTTGCCACTGGATTCAAGCAAGCCCGGCTGAAGACTGCTGTAATGCCAGAAACCCGTCCTGGGAAGCTTGATTCCGGTCCAGGGAAGACATAGCTTCGCAGATCGGGCTGGATTGTTCCCATGAGGCACAGGGTCAGACTGATTTGCATATGGCCATGTTTGAACTGGGATGGCGGAGTGAGCTAAAGAACTGTGATGGATTAAACCCAGATCAGTTGACTGGGGTGAGAGTTTGTATTGTCAACGCTCCGTCCCATCATCCCCTTTGGTTTTTCTGCATTAGGGAACATTAACACATCCGCCATTTTCACTTACTTTCGAACAATAGACACACACACAACACATACACAAAATAAAAACAACACATATTTATATGAAAACACACACACCTACCCAACCCACACAACCCAAAAAATTAGAAATACAACTCCACAATATCAAATATACACAAACTAACATACACACACACCCCAACACACACACACTCAACAGATCCGTAACCCTCACAACACTCACAACCTCACACCCTCAAACACACACCCCCTCACACACTCACTCCCCCTCACCCACCCTCATTCCCCTCACACCCCCTCACACTCAGACAACCTCACCCTCACACACTACCCCACCCTCACATACCCCTCACCAACTGTCACCCTCACACCACCTTACCCTCACCCCCCTCACCCTTGCACACCCTCACCCTTACACCATCTCACCCTCATAACACCCTCACCCACCCTCATCTTCACACCCCCACACACCCTCAGAACACACACACACCTTCACGCTCACATCCTCACCATCACACACCCCCTCACACCCCCTGACTCGCACACACCATCACAACCTTTTGACGTAAGCAAGCCTCAGGTAGGCCTACCAGTGCAAGGGGTTCACCCTTCTCTGCACAGAGTCCTCAGACCATAGGAAGAAGTTGGCACAGAAACTGGAAAATACAAAAGCATAGTTTATTAAACCTTTAAAGGTGGTACTACAGTCCACACAACACCCTTCAGTATTGTATAGAGTAGCACACCGAACTAAAGCACATGGCCCCTTTTATACACAATAAGGGGGTCAAAAGAAGGCGGTACAAAATAAAAGAGCTGTTTTATGTACATATAAGGGCATATTGGAAAGCACAATCGATGAGTGGGCGGAGTTAACAGTTTCCAGAAACTAGTAAACACATTCCTATCTTGAACTAATTAGTAACAGCTTCAGACCGTACTGGGCATGCTGAAAGTGGGGGATGCTAAATATAGACTGTTGCTGGACAGACTTCAGGCGCAGTTAACAAGGAGGTATGACAAAGCACATGATGAGCACATGGCGATGTATGGCATACAAAATGGCCGCTATGAATACAAAATGGAGTCAGTTCATTTGCTACGATAATGGTCAAATATAGCATGTCTTCTGCTAATGCTTAACCTAATCGCTGTTGATTTACAACAGATGACCCTTTCAGCATTAGCTGAAGACATTCGACTTCCTGTAACCATGGGCGGAAAATCCGTTTCGCTCGCGGATTTTGCGGATTTTCGGTAAATTCGCAATCCGCGAGATTCGCGAATCTCCCGCAAAATCCGCGAGCAGCGGATTTTATGGCTTGCTCGCACTGTTCGCGTGAGTTCGCGGCTTCCCAGTACAACTTCGCGCCCAGCGAATAAGCGCTAAATTGCAGAAATACGATCTTAGCAAAACTGAAACTACTTACCAGGTTCAAAAGTTCAGGCTCATCATTAGGAGAAGCGTGGCTCAGTGGTTAGAGGCGGCAGACCCGGAAGCTGAAATCGACCGTGGACCAGGGTTCGATTCCCCGCCTCGGCGGGTCTCGGGCTCAAAATTCCACGGACTTGACAATTCTCGCTCTGGTGCCTACTCAACTCACGGGGTCACACTCTGCAACTCTGGGCAATAGCTTGCTTAATCTCCACTATGGCCCCTCGCGGCGGGATGCCTGGCTTTCACCTTGTGGACACCCTGCCGTGGTTTCTCACAGGGGAATACCAGGACGGGTTCCCTAAGCAAGCGCCGGGACGCTTACGGGCAGCTGTGCGCTTTACAAGTCCAGCACATTTACATTTACATTTACATTAGTAGCCATTTCCTGTAGTGCTTCCGGAGGGGCCCATCCAGAGTTCAGTTGCCTACTTGCAACTATTATGTGACCCTGCTCTGAACCTCAGAATAGTTACACATATGCCACAAAGGTCCTGAATTACAGCTAAGGGAGACAAGCAGGAGCCAGGCTGGAAGTTCAAATCCATTAATCAGCCCCTAATTCATTATTGTCAGTTGGGGCAGGGCAGGTGTTGTAACTGATTTTGCAACAATGAAAGCACTTAGCAAGTGCAAAAGATCACTAATCAGGAAGCACTAAGGAAGCAGGTGCCAGCTAAAAAAATATTCTGTGACACATTAATCAGCCCCAAATTAATTCAGGTCACTTGAGGCAGGGAAGGTGTGCTTTGCTTTGCCACAATAATGTACACTGACTGGACAACCAGAGGGTGCTGTGATGAAACAGAGGGTGGCATGGGTGGGCCAGAGGGTGGCATGAGTAGTCAGAGAGTGGCAGTGGTGAAAGAGAGTGGCAGTGATGAAGAAGAGTGTCCCAAACAGGCTGGACACGTAGAAACAACAAGTTCGCAAAACTTGCGACCCGACAGGTAAGTTCGCGTTTGCGAAATTGTACAAAACCCTCGCAAACTGGCAGAAACCCGCGCGAACACATAAAAAAAAAAAATCCGCAAATTCGCGAGAATTCGCGGATTTTGCGAATTGCGAGTTCGCAAATCCGCAAAATTCGCGAACGCGAGATTCGCAAAATTCGCCCATGCTTAGGATAAGCTAGATACTCATCCCTTATATCAATGACCATCATATCAGCTATCTCCTTGTTCAAATTATTCTGCATTTTGACTTCTGCAACATTTCTTTTGGTCAGTATGCAAGCAGTAATACACAAAGAACATAGCATCGGACTACACTGGATACACACACAACAGGTGAAGATTATTGCAATTATTATACACAGAGCAGTCAGTACTTTCCAGCCCCAGGCAGAAATTAGATTCCAGAACCATCCTGCAAAAGACCACGTACCATTCTCTGTATGGAGGTCTGCAGCGATCTTATGGAGTTTATTGATTGCTTTATACACTGATGGGGTATGATCTTGGATGAACACACAACTACTACCTATAATGCAGCATGCACCACCTCTATCTGCTAACATAACGTCTAGAACCATTCAGTTCTGCAAAGCAACAATTCTAGCAATTTGCAATTCTTCAGTGAGGTTTCCTAGGGCTACAGCTGCTTGATCTGTAACAGCTTCTACAACTCTATCAAAGTGCTCTTATAATGATTTACAGTAATATTGTTGAATAATTTAAGATCTCGATAATACAATGGAGGTGCCAGAAACACAGGGGGCAGCATAAATGACACTTAGCAATCACCTGTCCACCCAGCTGGCAATTGATAATATCCATGATTCCCACACACAAAGTAGGTGTTATGTGAAACTAAAAAGGTGCTATTATTCAGACCATCTATATTCAAAACAGTAATACAGTCGCTGATCCCAACAGGGATATGTCCAATGCTCTGTACACATAATTCTGCTTGCGCTTGAGTAACAGAAATAACAAAATGTTCACTTTCAGCAAAGTCTCTTATGTTGGTGAAGATATATGGAGTTGAAATATTGTCCGGTCGATATTCCTCCCATTCCCATCTAGTTCCATTCGCTTGAGGATACCCATCTTTGTCTTGATGACACTCTTTATTCAACCGGAAAAGCAGTCTGCCCACTGTAGTCTTCCTAGTTGCAAAAAACGGGGTATACCAGGCTCGCCAGGAGCCATTATGCGAGAAAGGAAGAGGTATAAACGGTGTACCTCCTTTCTTTTGATGTGCAGGCATCATCCCACAAATCTAACAGTTTATGGCATTTGTAGCAATGTGGGTATGATGTAGCATCTGAATAAAAGTATTATTAAGATAGGATTGTCGGTGTTTCAATTCTTGATATGGGAGAGTAAAGAAATAATGCTCCTCAGGTGCCTGTGTAGTAACAACAAACAACTCACGAGCAGGAGTTGTCTCCTCAACAGACCATGTTATTGTTGCCACAATCACCAGGACAACAATAAACCCTATAGCACAAAAAATCTTCTTCTTTTCCTTTTTAACAAAGCACAAAACAATTATTCCTGAAACTAAAGTAGTTGTCAGAGCTCTTACCCCTGGGCAGCCGTTGATTTCTTCACCACGGGCCAAGACTGGTGTCACTACTCTAATGCAGGGCTGATACCCCCCCCCCTTGCCACATTGGCTCTGTTTCACTAACTCAGGAAATGCTCAGACAACTTTCACAAGCACTGCAGACTCCTTTCTCGGTCTCAAATTATATCTCGTTGCTCCAGGGATTGTCTGGTCCGGGAAGAACTCCTCAGATCCATCAGGTGTCACAGCACAGCCTTTCTCCGCAGTCAGAACCTCTCGGTGGTCGGTCAACACAGCAGGCTCCACCAACGTAGGAAGTGCTCGCCGACAATGGGTGCTGTGGATCCAATTTTTCCAGTTCGTGACTTGAACTGCTGTCCTCGTGGCGAGTAGCACTTGCTCTGGCCCACGCCACCTCGGCTCCAAACTGCTCGACCTCTTGAAGACCTTGATCATGACATAGTCACCAGGTCGGAGTTCATGGCCTTCACCTGTAGATCTGTCAGGGAGTGCTTCTCGAACCTGTTGATGAATAGAAACCAAGTTATCAGTTAACTGTGCCAAATAGTCATTCATTAAGACACAAGGTACATCATACACAGATCTTGGTTTAGGAATTCCCCAGATATTCATGGGCCTACCAAACAGGATTTCATAAGGAGTGAGACCTGTCCAAGAATGAGGTACTGATCTAATAGACAACAATGCCAGTGGCAACGCATCTGGCCAAGTCAGAGAAGTAGAAGCCTGTATCTTGGCTAATTTCAGCTTCAGAGTAGCATTGTATCTTTCCACCAATCCTGCTGATTGTGGGTGGAAAACTGCATGAAACTTCTGTTTGATCCCTAATCCTTTCAGGACAAACTTGATAACATCCCCTATAAAATGAGGTCCGTTATCACTCCACAAAAATCTACAAACACCATAGCGAGGGAAAAATTCCTTCAAAAGTACCTTTGCGTAGTAATTGCAGTATTGTCCTTTGTAGGGTATGCCTCAATCCATTTACTGAAGGCACATACCACCACCAAAACATACTTCACATTATTGCAGCGTTCAAGCTGAATATAATCCATTGGCAAAACTTCAAAAGGTGCAGTTGGGGTAGCAAACCATCCAGCTGGAGTTCGTGTCCCTTTTCCAGGATTGAATTGCAGGCAAATCATGCAGGTCTGTACTACTCTCTTAGCTGTGCTAGCAATTTCTGGATGCTCCCAAACTTGCGGAAGCAATTTTACTATTGCTGAAGCTCCAACATGTGCTAGCCCATGTGCCATTTGAACCATAGGTTGTACAAAAGCTATAGGCAACTTCCATCTATCCATCTGTTTATTTCACCAACAACCTTCATCATCCAACTCTCCATCCTTGGACCATTGCTCCAGTTCTTCGTCAGAAGCAGTCCTCTGTATCTCTAATACTTCTTTCCTAACATCGTGCCACCGCTCAGCTTGTGACTTCACTACATACATAGAAGTAGTGTCAGGCTGCATCGCAGTCTCACGTGCCACTCGATCTACAAAAGCATTTCCTTGTCCCACCTTATCAGTCACTTTCTTGTGCGCACTACACTTCACTATAGCTATTTTCTTTGGATATGTCAATGCAGTCAAAAGATTATGCACTAGTTCTCCATGCATTATCTGCATCCCGTGTGATGTCAGAAAATCTCTTTCCTTCCAGAGCAGGCCAAAATCATGTGCTACTCCAAAAGCATAGCGGCTATCTGTATAAATATTCACACGCAAACCTGTACTAAGCTCACATGCTCGTGTCAAAGCTATTAGTTCTGCTGTCGCAGGGATTCCGTGGTCATACAGAACTGTGCATAGAGACTTGGAACCTCAGTGAATTAGGGTGTGCCAAAACTCACCTTAGAACCCAAAATCCCCTACCAGACCAGCTACAGTCTCATTGGTTATCACAAACTCCCAATGCTTAGACAAACCAGAACATGGACTTAGTACACCTCAAGTAACGTGAAACACATGAACAGAAAAAGGAGTAAAAGAGGACACGTGCATATTTGAAATGTTTATTCACTAATGCATTGTTCTCAACCGCAGCATCTTAGCTAATACAAGCAAACATATTATAAGAAACAAAGTATTCAGCTTAGTCACTAGTTCATAGAACACAAACGGTGAAAGCATGGTATTATGCTAAAACGAATAGGGTTTAACAAAACCTAATTCTCACCCTCCCCAGCTAGTAAATTATATTATATCTAAGAAGGTCTCTTTGGGTTTTAGCAGCGCGGCCCCATACCTCAAGATCCTAGTGGTAAGGGATCACATCATCAGCCACCAGCTCTCTGCATGCGAAGCACCATCTAGTGTTTTTGTATGCTTTTGTGCAAGGCAATATAAAACGCGCCTAAAGCCGGAACTTGGCTGCAGCTGCATGTATGTTATGTCTAGGAATGTGCGAAGATCAGACCTCACAACAACCACTGTGTTGAGATATCCTTGAAGGTTTCTGCACTCACTGTACAGACACAGCTCGCCAAGTAAGGCTGATATCAGAGTAACAACATATTATTCTCGCATGAATCAAAACATTCTACTACGCTCAAAGCTAAAGCAACAGCTATGTGTTGTATGCAAAAGCAGCAGAAATGTAAAATGGTGTTTAAACTCCTAAAAAGCTCATGCTAACTTAACATAGCATACAGGCAATTTATATCTATATGACAGCCTCCCTTGATCCGAGCACGGATAAGATAAGATAAGATAAGGGACTCAATTTTGAAATGCAGAGTTCAATAAAGTATTCAGTTCAAATTCGAGCAGGTGAGGAAAAATAATTTAGACCGCCCAAAAATCCAAAATCTCACCAGCATGACAATGTAATGTCCACTGTTATTAAAGCCAATAGGTCTGATTTTAAAAAAATGTTCATCATAAGTCTGAAAACATTTTGAGAGAGAAAAGAAAAAAAAACTTCATGATATCAAAGGCCTCAATAGGAGTCAGCCTAAAACTGAGTATGCAAAATAAGCAGCAACAGCTTCCAAAAGGAAGTCACTTTTGTTATCCGAAAATAACTCAGCCATCCAATTCAATAGTGAGAAAGAGCATACATGCTCTTCAATTACCGGAGCCTCTAGTACCATCAGAGGACAACTCAGTGAGTTTTCAATGAAACTGTGTGCCAAGAAATCTTGCGCCACTGCGAATATATTCCAACGACCCAGTACTCCATGCATCGCTGCAAAGGCCATAATCCCTCCGTCAGAACAAAGCAATTCATGAGTAACTAAGGGACTCATGAGATGATTAAAATCCACTCAGGAGATACCAAATTGCAGAGACACAAATTCAGGGCCCAGTCGAAATCGCAGCTCAGGCAATGAAAGACAGGCTGGACACAGGTGAAATAGGAAAATCGAAACGATAATCCATATGCTGCACTTAAGGTGGCGAGTGGCAGCGCACCACAGTATTTAAGCATCCTGTTGCGGAACAGTACTAACTGCGACAGCTTGTCTGCGAACACAGGACGGGCATCCATTTTGAATACAACAAAATAGCAACAAAAAGCCAGCAGCCAGCGCCAGTAAAACGGGAAATCCACCAAATAGGCTAGAGAAGATCGAATGGAAGAAAGCAGGAATGACTCTAAATATTTTTTGAAAAGAAGTCACAAGACCACTGCTTACAACTTTAAAAAAATGAGCCAGCCCCGAAGTGGAGGACACGTTAAAGATTGTATGAACCAGCTCACCGAAATGTAAAGGAAGGTCAGTATTCAATAAAGCATGTACTTCCGTGCGGGTGTTAGCTACGTGAAGGACAAATGTTTCGCGAGCAGATGTCAGTGTCAAGGGTCCTCCCCTGTAGAGGAGGATGGATGTCCACAGGAGCAAAGATGAATGTCCCACACACTTCCAAACAGCAACGACCCAAGTGAGAAGAGATAACTCACTCAAAGTCAGTTGCTCCCAAAAAGTGTGGGGGGAATTTCCCAGGGAGTATACCACTCTCCCCCAGCAGGGACAATGTAGCTGCAGTCTCGATGGCAGGAGACGGCTGGAATCAAACATACAACAGTACTAAACTCACTAGTAGTTTACAGGACTAATACACAAATGTTCAACATAGAATTCCAAGTTACCTCACCAGGTGAGCGTCAGGGCTTTAAGCGAGCAGTCAAGTCATGAACCAGGAGTTAATAAAGGGAACCTGGATGACTACTCAGCAAAGGATACCTCCAAGTAAGAAGGTACACAATTCCAGTCCTGCTCCTAAACTGAAGACAGAGCAAGACTGGGCCACCAGAGCAGCAGATGATAAGCTTGTATCACTTATGGAGCTAAGGGCAAAGTGACACAGCAATAACTCCCACTTCCGACTCATAAACTAAAGACAGAGCGAAGTGGGTAACATAGAACACACAACACACACGAATACACACACCACGTCCGACTCTTGAAACTTATGACGGAGCAGAGTGGGTGTACACACAACGAGACAATCCACGGCTTACGCACAACGCGTCCAACTCGTAAGCTGAAGACGGAGTGGAGCGCATAGACAATTACGAACACAACAACTCTAATGCACAAGGAAAGCTTCCGTCCACTCAATAACAAAAGCCTGAGTGGAACGGAGCGGAAAGAATGGCTTGAATACGAACCAAACAACGAAAACGGGGCGTGAGGGACAGAAAGTCGAAAATGCGGAAAAGTGTGTAAGGCACCGGGGAAAAAGGAGAAGCGGGACGGGAGTAGGGAGACGGAGTATCGAGAACAGGATAGATCGGGAAAAGTCGGGTAAAGGGAAGGGATACCGGGAATCCTACGGGGAATCAAGGACAAGGACCACGGGCTCAGGAATCAGAGAAACAAACGGGAACACGAAGGCAGACAGAAACCAAGAACGCTACGGGAACCTCACAAAGCAGGACGCTGAGTAAAGGGGGCGTGGTCACTAACCAAGCAGTAAGCCAAGCAATGATTCGCGGGTGAGACTCCCTTTTCAGTTAGTTAGGGAGCGTCTCAAAATTCGGAAACGCAATGCAGCATGCTACTTAGGGAATGTCACAAAAGACCTCATGGAGTTCAATAGGTAATGCAGAAAGGAGAACTCCGATTTAGCCCTGGGGAATCTACGTTGAACACTCATTAATGTGGTCAAATCCGACCACCGCTAACAGTCAGGGCAACTTCTTTTTGTGACAATAAGGCTCTTATTCTACTCATCTTATTGAACTCTGCCTTCAAGGTCGGAATCCTCGGCCAGATGGAAACATCCAAGTTCCCATGCGTGGGTGGATACAACACATTTTTACAGCAAACCACACGCTCACTGACTGTTACAACATAAGCTATGCCTTTTAATAACCCACAGCAATCTTCATTATTTAAAAGCAAATAACTACCGTTCGCTAATAAAGTGAACGTGGGGATAATCGCTGGCACGGGTGTACCTTTTAAAACACATGCTAAATTAGGCCGTTCCTGATTACAAGAACCATGCAATTGTATGTGTCTACACATTAATGAGTGATCTGGTGTTTCCGTGCACTCCTCCCCTTTCAGATAAACTTCTTTTCCGTCCCTAAGGCATCTGTAAGTGAAAGGGAGTGACCAGGCTTCATGTAAATAGGAGCTGCCAAGATGCTCATGCCTACCAATGGCAAAATATTTCATGCAATTTGTAAACTGGAAAAGCGCAAATGGTAAAGTTATTAACCTGTGGATAGGCCACGTAGCAGCAGTGGCCTCTGCCACTGAAAAGGGCAAAGACTCCAATCGTTCAATGTGTAACATGGAAAAAGAAGCATCTCTCATTGAAAGCAAACGTTGTTTTTCAGTCAAATTAAAAGGGGCAAATAGAGATGAGACATTAATGTATTTCCAAGGCACTTTTCCATTTTTCAGTGTCTGCAGGGTCCATGCAAACTGCATAATAGAACGCAATTGATTTTGACCATGGTACAAAACAGACACTTCATCCTGTACAATTTCAACAACAGATGACACAATATTATCCAACGTGTAAATGCGGGAGGAAAGTGTGTTAATACTGTTATCCACTACTGCAAGCACTTTCTCCAAATTAGCTTGATCAATAGCCCTAAGGCAGGTAGCCGCTTCAATCTGTGATGTTTTCCATAGTTCATTATAAACGGCATAGATCCATCTTTTAGACCTACCTCTAGCCGGGCCCTTTATGAAGTCATTCAAGTCAACCTCGTCAGTCAGTTTAGACAAATGCAGTTTGACTGATGCCAATGTAGAGTGTTTGAGCCAATTCCGACACAATTTGCCTACTGAATAAGTGGTTACAGAATTGTCACTCTCAAAACAGGAATCTACTCTGACCTGTGTAAAACCCTCAGCCAGACCCAAAAAACGATGTTGGCATGAATCTGAACTTCTGTGTCACATCAACCAACCCTTGGGATCCAAACTGGCTATGTTAAAGGATGAATATTAGGGTCTGCAACTCTCTAATCAAAAATGTTGTGGAATTTTCCCAACCCGAATATTCTTCCAAATCAGGGAAGGAAGGAGCATTTAATTTTTTGGAAGTAGCCAATCCAAAGCATGTTGTCTGTGAGATGGTAGAATTCAAAAACAACATATGATTTGGGATGAGAAATGCACGGTGCAAAGCCTCTGTGCCCTGTACCTGCCAACTTTTAGAACCCCATACTGATTTAAGGTCAATTCTTTCCTCCCACAACTCATAGCCTCCAAAAGCTAGCTCATCTAGAAAAGACTTAGAGTACAATAACTTAGTATCGGTAAGTCTAACTTTGGACATGGATTTTTCTGTCATTCTAAAATAAAATGAAGCGGGATTGGACTGATTAAAATCAGTAAACTAAATGTATTTTTTACAAAAATGTACTAGAGCTGCTTTTTGAAGGAGCTGGGCAATGCTCCTACTGAGTATGATTCACAGTACTCCTCCTGGAATTAGTTTTATGTAGGTAGTGATTGCCAAAATGTTGGAAGCAAAACAAATCACCATAATTAGCAGATTCTAAATATAAATCTTCAGCATCAAAGGCAGCATAATATTTCAAATCAGCAAACAAAGCCACTACGGCCTGAACATCCCAATCATCAGAACGTATGTTATGTTGAACCACATCCCCCATGTTAACTCTAAGCACATTAGGAACATTGATTACTTCAGTCGGGCCATGGATTTGAAATTTAACTGCATCCCAGACTATCCCATCCAGGACAGGCCGCAGTGATGTTAACAAAGGCCACGTCTCTCTTCAATCTGTGGGCAGACTGTGATGAGGAGTGGGGAGCCAATGTTCCATTTAGATGTCGAATGCATGTTCATTCCTCGACATAATGTCCATTGATGAATCGGAAAAAATAAAACACAAAACCAATTGACATAAAAAGGTAGAGCGAAAAAAGCCCCAGCCAAATATAAGTCCAAGGGGGAATCAAGAAATGTTTTTTAAACAAAGTCGCATAGGCCCTAAGCCTTGTGGGCTTCCCTGAAGTTTGTGAAATAGTGTCAAATGAAAATCTGGATTCTGTGGCTAAACGAGTTTGCAAATCAGGCATCGATAAGTCAGTTGGATAGGTGTAGTCCGTATCATCAAGGCGAGTACCAGGGAAAGCACTCAATAAAGGACTTGAAACTGCAGGCATCTCAAGGGCCACCTCCAGTGCATGATCCGAAGCAGTGGTCAATACAGAATTTCTCACCATCGAAGGACATGAGACTGCTGGTGTCATGCTAAGAAGAAACGGCCACTCTGTGTATTTTGACATTGTCAATAGAGATATACCTGTTATCTTTACTACCTGGAAGTGGTGGTAAAATGACTGTTCTTGTGCCCTTCACACCAAGCACGGGAACCGGAGCACGGTATGAGGGACCAAATTCCTTCTTGTTATCGATCTTCTCCCGAACCAGTTCTCCAACTCGGGGTAGCCAGCCAACTACCGGGATCTGCAACGCATCATCCGAAGTGGAGGGCAAATGTTCCTTTGCAAGACTGTCTCTCATCTCTTGTAGAGTCTGTAAAACATTGCAATGTTCATCTATGTCAAAGGAGGCAGCTGAACCAACCGTGTCTAGACGGTCAAGGTCCGGGACATACATCTTGATACCAAAGAGCATTTCGTATGGGGTCCGCCCACCCAGGGACCTTTTAGGGAGATTATTAAGAGCACGCTGCACGCCATTAAGATGGGCCAGCCAGTTTCTGCCAGTGCCTATAACTCGAGCTGTCAGTGATTGCTTTAAGTCATGGTTCTTTCGTTCCACAACACTATTACCCTCAGGTTGGTATGGAGACGAAAACTTGACTTGGACCCCCATCGAAGCCATGGCATCCCTATACGCCTTAGAGTCGAAAGCAGGACCCTGATCCAAATGGAAGGTACCACAACAAAAATCCCTACAAAGAAACGCAAATACCTGATGACAGACGCAACACCTTCATGGGCCGCTGTGATCAGTACATTTCTGCGGTCCAAGTTGGGAATTAATCTCTCCCCAACATCAGGAATTTTCACATAAGGAACCTTATCGGGACTTAAGTGGTATGTGTACTTCTAAGGGAACCCCGTAGGATATTTACCTCCCTTCTCAGTGGCAGCAACAACCGCCAAGATATCATCAATCTTACTTTTGGACCGTGTGACTGCTGCAACTAAATATGTCGATACTACTGATTTTGCTGCTTCATCAGCAAGCGAGTTGCCAACAACGTGGACTCCCACGCGCTGGTGACCGAGAGTATGAATTAAAAACACGAGTGGCAACTGCTCTTTAAGCTCAGCCACTCGGACCCAGATCATTTTATGTTTTATTGTGCTACCCTTGGAATCACGAAAATCATTCTGAATCCAAAAGAACAAGTTCTCATTGTAAGACCGGACATAGTAGTAAGAATCACTTACGATAAGTGTTGTCACACTAGGATCAGCGTACTCCAATGCAAGCATCAGAGCACGAAGCTCTGCCAATTGTGCGGTGCAATCCCCTAGAGTCTGCGTGTGCACGACTCTGGACATGAACTCATCGTTTACCATGGCACCTACCACAATGGCGCATGCGGAAACGTAGGCGTGTTTAGAACCATGCGCAACCTGCGCCGAACCATCAATGTATATGATGCAATGGAAATCCTCCAAAGGCTGCATAGCCAAAGGTGCAGGAAGAACAAACTCATATTGCAAAAACTCCTGCGACCGTAAGGAGGCATCAAAAATGAACGTGACATCCGGAGACGTCAATGATGCTGCCCATTGTATCCACCAAGGGTGCAAAGCTTTAGAATTAGGTACACCGGCTTTTGTAACTGCCTCCAAAGCAGGACACGGGGTAACCACCAACATGCGTTTTCCCTGTGACAGAGCGCGTTCCTTCAGAATCGCCATCTGTACAGCCGTCAAAACTTTCTCCACAGTGGAAAATCGCATTTCAGCTGAAGTGTACAAGTGTGACTTGTAGGCAATAGGTTCCTTGTCTCCTTCGTTAAAAGTAAGGTATGTGAAACCCACCGTCCCAGGGATGATTCTTATCACCAGGTTGGTGTGATTACCACGAGTCAATAAGTATTTAGAAGCGGGCAGATCAGCCTGCAAAGATTGCAGTATAGCCTAGTGCTCAGGCAGCTAGTTTGATTTTGTAAAATTTGGTTGTATCAAAGCATACAAGGGCTTGATACGCTGGGCATATTCAGGTATGTATGTCCTCCCGAAATTCAAAAATCCCAGCAAAGTCTGTAATTTCTTCAGAGTTGTCGGAGCGCGCATTTGTGCGCATTTCTCCAAGAAGTGAGGAGCTAACCCTCGACCTTCATTGTTGAGCTTGTAGCCCTAGAACAACAATGTGTACTCTGCAATGTGCGATTTTGCAAAGTTGAATTTTTTAACCGAAGTCCGCAAAGCTACAAATTAAGCGGTCAAGTCTACACAGATGCTCCCACAGTTCATCATCCGTGAGATAAATGTCATCCACATACGAACAAGTATCTAGGTCAACTCTCTCTAAGAGAGAGCCTATGCGGGCAGCAAACACTCCAGGACTATTTTGTAGCCCACCGGTAAACGTTTGAAATGTTTTTGAACACCGCCGCCAGTAAAGGAGGTCCATTGGGAACTCAGTCCAACCAAATGGTGGGCATAAAAACCGTTGGAAATGTCAAGCGTGGTTTTAAACCGCTTACGCACGAGACCATCCACTAAAGCAAAGCCGTGAATATTCTGTACTGCACAGGTACGGCAATGCAAGTTTAAATGCCGGTAATCCAATACCAAACGATATGAACCGTCAGGCTTGGTCACAGTAAAAAGAGGGATATTCATTGGTGACACACAAGTTTCAATCACACCTTGATATTCCAATTGTTCAAGGATTACCGCAACTGAAGCCTTTGCTTCGCGCTTTATGGGATATTGAGGTTGAGGCTGTGGCATGAACCACAAAGGAATTTCGTGGTATAGGGAAAATGTATCCCATCCACAGTGTGTACGGTACAGAGCCGGCACAAGGGCCTTAGCCCACTCTTCTGCAAAATTCAGCGCATGCTCCTTCAAGACAGTGTGCGCGAAACTAGGGAGGATTACCTCCTCTCCTCTTGGAGCCGCGAGCACAAAAGGTGGGGGCCAGTCATCCTCCACTAACAAAATATCATAGGTATTCGTAAGATTCTCCCAAAAATACCCCCTCTATGGTACGTTGAATGTCACCTTCAATGAATAGGACTATTTCATAGAGTCTGTCACTGGGAGCTACTCAAGTGTCAGCTGTCTCCACAACAACATAACGGTCAGTCGCTGTCACCTTCAGTAGTGGACGCAGGGCCTCTCGCACTACGGTAATCTCCGCTGTGCTGTTCAGCAAGGTCAGAGCCCAT
Source organism: Lissotriton vulgaris (assembly GCF_964263255.1). NCBI lineage: Eukaryota > Metazoa > Chordata > Amphibia > Caudata > Salamandridae > Lissotriton > Lissotriton vulgaris. Next base: position 1,083,447,335 of record NC_141694.1, on the reverse strand, counting down.
GTCTGATTCCGAAGCTGGGTTCTCACTATCTGTGGCATATCTGTGTGCTGTTAAATCAGTGACTTTCTTTTTCTGAAACTGGGGTCTCTTTGGTGTAGAATCGTCCTGCTTGCCTTTACCGTCTTTCGGGTGGGGCTGGTCACGTCCTTGCTGACCACCCCGACCCCTGCCGCCTCCTCAACCACCGGTCAAAAAGGCAGATGACTCCCAAAAAGAATGAGGAGAGCGATTGTCAGAAACCTGAAACTGATCAGGTGATTTTATCATTGCTCGATGGCGCAAGTCATAAACACGTTCTGTGGGCGCAGGCAATGGAGACGCAGGACGAGACTCCTGTTTCTGTGGTTGTTGTTGCTTTCCCTGGGTTTTTTTTGGGGCCAATTCTGTTTCTTGGCCTTGGGCTGGTCGTCAAATTCCGACTTTTGCCCTTGGTGTTGTTTTTACTCTTTAGTAGAAAAAGGCTTGAGACCCCTACTATTGCGGCCCACGGTTTTATAAGCCGCCACAATAATCCTCGCCAACTGCCGGGGTTTTTCGGCATTGGGAATCGCCTGCAAAGCATTGGCAACCTGAAAGTTCACTGCATCCCCCTTGACATTAGCAAGTATGAGGTCGGAAAACCACATCAAAGGTGCCACAGAGACGCATACCCAATTCAACCACAGCCTCTGGTCCATGCTCATCCTGAACACGTTTAAGGACCGTCGGCAGGACAGTCATAGACAGAGTGCCATAACACCTCATGTAGACCACCGCAAATGTCTTACCCCAGGTCTCACAGTCACCGATTTCAGGGGTCAAGTCTTTCGGTAAGCTTATTGTCAGAATCCTGTGTTTTTCACCAGGAGACATGTTTGGAAATACTGCTTCCAGCTGATCAAACTTCTCGGCAAGCCAGAAAGGAAAATCATCCTTTTCTTGGGGGCTCTTGCACATCACAGAGTTGACCCTAATGGGGCTGAGCTTCATACCGCTCTGCCCGGCAGGAAGCGTCACACCACCCGGGGCCCCGCCCGGGAGATTACGGGTAATGTATTGCACCAACGACCGAATAACGCTAATTGCGACTACATGTAGTCGTGTTAACTCAACTACGTTACATGCTCCGTGTTGAGGATGAGGAGTAAATCCAGCCAAAACAGGCCAATTTGCGCCCGGAATGGACAAAGGACCTAACCTCGGAGCTGCTAACCAAACTCATTACTGCCAAGTATCAATAGGAATCTCCTGTGCCCTATACGGGGTATATTCCAGTGGCACAGCCGTGGGAGTGTACGTGTCGAACACACGAGTATCTGCGTTCACAGCCAGGAAGGTCACCCATGAGTAGAAAATCTCAAACGGGTAAGCCACCTCTGCACTCACCACCATTATCACTGCCATGCCATCCACAGGAACATTATAACTCTGCAAATGATTGCGCAACGCAATGCGGCTATGTTGCGCAATGTTCACCGCGCCCATAGTGACACAGAAAGAAAGAGGTACAAAGTAAACTTAGTAACACAACTGGGTAGTATTTCAAGGAAATCGTTTTTGAAAGATTCAAGCTTGAAAGGACCTATGCAAACATAGGCAGGTTTGTCCAACACTACCGTTAACCGGAAACAATAGTGAAAGGGTTAACGACCGAATGATGTACTACTCAAGTATCATGCAATAAGGCCACCAACAGTTGGGCACCATGTCACAGGGATTCCGTGCTCATACAGAACTGTGCATAGAGACTTGGAACCTCAGTGAATTAGGGTGTGCCAAAACTCACCTTAGTACCCAAAATGTCCTACCAGACTAGCTACAGTGTCTCATTGGTTATCACAAACTCCCAATGATTAGACAAACCAGAACATGGACTTAGTACACCTCAGGTAACGTGGAACACATGAACACTCTTTCTTATACAATCATTTCAATCCAGAACAAGGAGTAAAAGATGACACGTGCATATTTGAAATGTTTATTCACTAATGCAGTGTTCTCAAACGCAGTATCTTAGCTAATACAAGCAAACATATCATAAGAAACAAAGTAATCAGCATAGTCACTAGTCCATAGAACACAAACGGTGAAAGCATGGTATTATGCTAAAGAGAATAGGGTTTAACAAAACCTAATTCTCACCCTCCCTAGCTAGTATATTATACTATATCTAAGAAGGTCTCTTTGGGTTTTAGCAGGGTGGCCCCATACCTCAAGATCCTAGTGGTAGGGGATCACATCATCAGCCACCAGCTCTCTGCATGCGAAGCACCTTCAAGTGTGTTTGTATGATCTTGTGCAAAGCAATATAAAACGCGCCTAAAGCCAGAACTTGGCTGCATGTATGTTATGTCTAGGAACGTGCGAAGATCAGACCTCACAACAACCACTGTGTTGAGATATCCTTGATGGTTTCTGCACTCACTGTACAGACAGAGCCCGCCAAGCAAGGCTGATATCAGAGTAACAACATATTATTTTTGCATGAATCAAAACATTCTTCTAGGCTCAAAGCTAAAGCAACAGCTATGTGTCGTGTGCAAAAGCAGCAGAAAGGGAAAATGGCGTTTAAACTCCTAAAAAGCTCATGCTAACTTAACACAGCATACAGGCAATATATATCTATATGACACTGCTGCTTGAGCTGACTTCTGTGGTATGCGAGCTGTCTCCACTATTGTGTGAAGCGTAGTAATTGCATATGTGGCTGAAGTTGTACCATCCAGTAACTTCAGACAAGACCCATCAACCCACAGTTCTCCATCTACATCTGGAAGGGGCGTATCTTGAAAATCAATACGACCCTTTGTCTGTTCCTCAGTCAGGAAAATACAATCATGTGTTTCTTGCCGTAAATGGCAACAACATTGCTGGGTTTAGTGTTGCACATCTCTTCAGTGTAATATAACGAGCTAACAGCGTCAGCTCATATCCTGTCAGACGAGCACTAGTTAATTGCTGCATCTTTGATTGATTCAAAAGGGCATCAACAGCATGGGGTACCAGCACCAACAGCTTATGTGATAAGACTATCCCTTCACTCCGGCGTATTGACACAGCTGTTGCTGCAACTGAGCGAAAACACCCAGGCAATGCTCGAGCCACAGGATCAAGTAATGCTGAAAAATATGCACCAGGACGTTGCTTATCACCATGTATCTGTACTAAAACTGACAATGCACATCCATCTCTCTTGTGTACATACAATGTAAAGGCTTCGTGTAATCTGGAGTACCTAACACTGGTGCTGAACAAAGGGCTTGTCGTAACTGTCGAAAAGCATTCTCACATTCATCTGTCCATGGAAGGGGTATTGGAGTGTCTTTTGTCAAAAGTGCTAACAAAGGCTTAACAATGTATGAAAATCCCAATATCCATTGCCTACAAAAAGAAGTAAGACTTAAAAATACTCAAATTTCTTTCTGTGTAGAAGGTACTGGTGCATCTAGAATCGCCTGAATGCGATCTGATGTGAGTGCACGCCCCTCCTTAGACAAAAGGTGACCTAAGTAGGTTACCTTTGGTCTACAATACTGCAATTTCATTTTCGATACTTTGAGATGATGTGAATCAAGAAAAGAAAGCAAGGACAAAGTGCATTGTTCACATTGTTCAGGGGTATCGGCTGCCAACAAGATATCATCGACATATTATATGAGCGCCACACCTTCGGGCAGAACAAAAGAGTCAAGTTGTTTTTTTTAATGCTTGACTGTAAATACTAGGACTCTCAGTATAGCCTTGAGGAATTCTACAAAATCTATAGGATCGATTATTCAAAGTGAAACCGAACAGATATTTGGCTATCAGGATGAATAGGGATCGAAAAGAAAGCGTTCTTCAAGTCTATAACAGAGAACGTGGTTGCAGTAGGTGGAACCAAAGGAAGAAGTGTTGTGATGTCAGAAACCACTGGGTATTGTGGTACTACTATCTTATTCACCTCCCATAGGTCAATTATAAATTAATAAATCCTAGTATCAGTGTCTTTCTTCAAAATTGGGAGAATTGGACTGTTACATACATTAAATGGAACTTCAACAACTTCAATAAGATCTTGTACAATTCATGTGAGTGCTTCCTCACCCTCCTGTGAAATTCTATATTGAGGCAAACGTGGTAACACAGCTCCCTCCTTTACACTGATATGCACTGGGGGAATAACCATCTGTCCCATATCAGTATCTGAAGTAGCCCACAAAGTGTCAGGTAGAGAAGCTAATGCAGTATCTTCTTGAACAAGGCAAACTCTGTCCATCACTGGGTAATTATCATTCAAAATCACACGTACTCCTTCAGGGGAACATCTTATTGTGGCTCTGAAATACTTGAGCATATCAAGACTCACAATACTATCTGGTATATTTGGGGAGAGCAAAAACGGGCATGAAGCAGCAAATTTATCAACATGAAATGTAAGTGGTTGTGATAATGGGCTAAGGTAAGGTGTTCCATCGAACCCTATTGATATGTTTGTTAAGCCAGACAGGGGAGCCCTTGGAACCAATTGTTTAGACAGAGCGCTACGAGTAGCTCCTGTATCAACCAGAAACTGATCAGTAGAACCCAAAACATGTGCTGTAACATAAGGACCCCTCTGATCTACTGGAACTTCAACTGATTCCTTACCAAAGAATTTACCAACCCCACCGCCGGCACCAACGACATTACTCCCTCCCAAGACCTCTGCGACTCTTTATCCTCTTTCTTCCACAACAAAATCGCCGACATACATAACAGCTTTGAAAACCAGTCTATAGAACAGTCCACTCCACCCACATCCGAACCAAAACAGCACTCTCACAACCTTTGCGCCTGGAACCCAATCACTACTGAGGACACCATCCGCCTGATGAACTCCAACCGACCCATGTCCCCACCACATCTTCAACAAAGCAGACTCCACCATCGCACCCCATTTCCGCGATGTCATCAACTGTTCCTTCAACTCCGCTACCTTCCCGGAAAGCTGGAAACATGCCGAACTCAATGCCCTTCTGAAGAAACCCATAGCAGACCCCTCTGAACTTAAGAACTACCGCCCCATCTCACTCCTCCCATTCCCCGCCAAAGTCATTGAGAAAGCCGTCAATAATCAGCTCGCCGCCTTCCTCGAATCCAACAACTCCCTCGACCCCTCACAGTCCGGCTTCCGAGCTAAACACAGCACCGAAACCACCCTCATCGCAGCTACAGACGACATCCGAACGCTACTGGACCACGGAGAAACAGTTGCCCTCATCCTACTTGACCTCTGCCGCCTTCAACACAGTCTGTCACAGCACCCTCATACAACACCTCAGCAACGTCGGAATACAAGGAAAAGCTCTGGACTGGATCATCTCGTTCCTCGCCGGAAGAACCCAGAGAGTCCGCCTCCCCCCATTCAAATCAAAGGCCACCAAAGTCATCTGCGGCGTACCACAAGGATCATCTCTCAGTCCCACCCTCTTCAACGTATACATGAGTCCCCTCGCATCCATCGCGCAACAACACAACCTCAACATCATCTCCTACGCAGACGACACCCAGCTGATCCTCTCCTTCATCCTAGACTCCTCCCTCTCGATGACCAGACAAGTCAATGCCGTCTCATCTTCATGCTTCAACATCCTACGCATGCTCTCAAAAATCTTCCGTTGGATCCCCACCGAAACAAGAAAGACAGTCACCCACGCACTGGTCACCAGCCGACTGGATTATGGAAATACCCTTTACGCCGGAACCACAGCCAAATTACAGAAAAAACTCCAATGCATCCAAAACTCCTCAGCCAGACTCATACTGGACATCCCCCGTCAAGCTCACATTTCCGATCACCTGAAGGAACTCCACTGGCTCCCCTTCAACAAGAGAATAACGTTCTGTCTCCTCACCCACGCACACAAGGCCCTCTACGACCTAGGACCTGAATGCCTCAACACACGACTGTCCTTCTACAAACCCACCCGCCAACTACGATCATCCAATCAAGCCCTCGCTGCAATTCCGCGCATCCACAGATCCACCATGGGAGGAAGATCCTTCTCCTACTTAGCGGCCAAAACCTGGAATTCTCTCCCCACTCACCTCCGCCTTACTCAGAACCACCCCTCCTTCAGAAAGCAGCTAAAAACCTGGCTATTGATAAATAATGCACCCACCATCCCTCAAGCGCCTTGAGACCCTCTGCGTGAGTAGTGCGCTATACAAATTCCAGAACTTGAACTTGAACTTGAACCCCATCCTATGCAATCCTATCCATAAGCACAATCATGTAAATCAGGCTGCACACAAACAGACATCTGGTATTGGTTGCGCCTATCAAAAGTATTAAACCCATTTTGTACTCGCACATTAGAATCAAACCTAGCGCGATCGTTCGTGTTGCCTCTGGGTCCTGAATATCCTGCGCGATTTCTCATTGGTCCTTGACCACGGACATAACGTTGTGAGCGCAACAATGGACACTCATCTGCCCAATGGCCAAATTTCCTACAATACGCGCATTGATCAACAGCCAAATTCGAACGAGTGTAAGAGGAACGATAAAATCCTCGTCCGCCTCTATCATTACCTCTAGGAGGTGGACCATAAACCAGAGATAACATAACCTTTGTTTTCAATTCCTTAGACTTTTTATCCTCACTACCCTTCGCTTCTAATTCCTGAAGCTCATAATATTAAGCCATTGTCAGGAGGGATGCCGTAGACGAGGTAGTCCAAGAGCTTTCACTAGCTTTTAAATGGCTAGCCACTCCTGGTAATAGATTCGTAACATACTTATCTACTAACAAATGTCGGCCCGTATCGTCCGTTAGCGACTGGCCACTAAAATCATGAAATGCTTCCTCGAAACTCGTAAAAAAATCTGAAACTGATTCATCTGTCTTTTGCTTACACGATGCTAAAATAGTCCAATCAATGTTTTTAGGGGGAATAATAGTTTTTAACTTAGTTAGTATTGCAACAGGAAGATCTAAAATCAACTGACATGGCTTTTTCGCTGGTTCCCTATCTTCATCTTCTCTCTCTATCTCCTTCCATAATGCCCCATACGCTGCGCGATCATCAACTTTACGCACAGATCTACACATATCAGGCGGTAATGTTAGCCCGAAAAATAAATCGATATCAGCTAATGTCATGGTACAAGAATTTATGGCTCCCTCAACTTCCTCCTAGAAAGCGGCTGGATTTTCCGTGGGTCAGGCAATGCAGATTTAAGTGCCATGACATCTGCCCTATTCCAGGGAGTATATACCCAATTATAAATAAAATATCCTTTAGAATCTACAGAAAACTTATCATCACTTGTACCCGCTCCCTTAGGGGGAACGTGTAAAGGAGAAGCCTCTCGCATGGGCTTTGCATGCACTATTGCGGTCTTATCTGTTCCAAAGATAGATGATTGTTTCCCGCCGAGCGAATCCGTCTGTGCATCTGCATCTGTTTTCCGTTTCTCCTCTCGCATACGAAGCACCTCAGTTCGTAGTTTGAACAACCGTCTTATCGTATCAGCCACCTCGGGAAGAGTAAGAAGCCCATTACGTATTTGCTTACAATCGGCTGCTACATCATCAGTTTCTAAAACACCAGAAACTTTCCGAAACATGTCAACAACTTCTTCAGCAAAGTGCTCAGTAAAATATAATCGCTCTCTGTCTTGCCACTCCTGTAAACTATCTAAGATATTAGAAACAGTAACAGAATCACAAAGTGCTTGATGAGTAATCTTTCTAAGTTCTGCCGCACGTTCAGCCGACAGCATAAAGCGAGTATCTGGTTTCGTTCGATCTGCCCTGGAATCGTCGTCTTCGTATGATGGAGCGGACGGAACAGCATACGGAGGCGGAGGACGATCTAGTAATCAAAAATCATCTTGTGATTTATTAAGGACAGGAAAAAGAGGTTGCCGAACAGCATATTGGCCGGATATCTGTAATCTGCGCTACTTCTCCTGTCTCTCTTCCAATTCTTTCACCTGTTTCTTCCTTAATTCTTGCGCTTTTTCATACACATTCTTCCATTGCTCTTTTTCAATCAGCGCTTGCTCACGTTTCTCACGCTCACGTACTTCTTTCACCCATATTCGCACACATTCAAACATGTCTTGTCTGGATTTTTGCACGAACATACACTGTTCCACATACTCAATCGTTCGCATATCAAATGACCCATACATTGGCAAGCGTAACTCAGTATCCTTTCGCGTGTATTTACTCCATAATGTGCTGTACATTATAGAAGAAAGACCATATTTTATATTGTAAAGGGTTTACTAGGGATTCAGGAAGAGGCTGTAAACGTCGTTTAGGTAATGCTGGCTTTATTTTCGTGTACAACTTTTTATGACAAAAAGTCAGTCTTTCTTCGGCAAACTCTGCTGGATCCGTGATGACTCTGGTGGTGCTCCTCTTTTATGGACTGGATGTTTCTGTTCGGGTCTTCTGGTGGTGTTAGGTGGGGAAGCCTCCCTCTCTCATGGTAGCCGTAAAGGAAACACAAAACAACAGGACCGTTTTAGTATAACGTCCTCGCACTGTTTTTATCCCGGGGAAACCAGGGTAGTGAAAGGTCACCGCTGACTCGTGCTTAGTTAAGGCGTTTTCGTGAGGGAGAGGTGAGGAAAGCTGTGTAAGGAGAGGGGGAAAAGGCATGGGAAACGGGTAACGGGGAAGATCTCAGGAGAGAGTACCCTGATCTATCGAGGTACCGCACTCCTCCTCCCCACCCAGCACGAAAACCTCTCCCGTACCTGTCTCAGCCACACTCCTCCCTCGGGAGTGTGGCACGGCGCAACACGGAATTGTTGGCCTCCTGGCTCGTCTGCTTCTCCGCCTGGCTCGTCTACTTCTCCTCCTAGTAAAGGTTGTTCTCCTTTTGCATCCTCTCCCGGTCTCCGTGTCTCTTCTCCTTCGGTGATGTCACACGCCGACTGTGGAGTTTCTGCGTTTTTCACCAATCCTGTAAAGCTGATGTCACGGTGGGTGGGGTCTTCCTCGGAATCCTGCATCCAGTTAAAGGCACCGCTTGTATTCCCTTCTGACTGACTCTGCCATGGATCCTGTTTGCCCTGAAGGGAAGGAGGTGAGGAAACTGAATCAATGAGGCGCCACCATTCCACTTCATGTTTTTCCCCTTTATTGAGGGGTTCTGCGTTACACTCCTCCCCCCTGGTGTCTCCCGATCGGGGAGAAAAGGTGTCCGTGATAAGAAGTCCGCATTACTGTTGTCTTTACCCTTTCAATGCTTCACTATAAACGAAAATGGTTGGAGAAACAAGAACCATCGGAGCACCCTGGGATTTTGTGACCTATTTCTTTGCATCCATTGTAGAGGAGCGTGATCCGTGAACAATATAAAGGTTCGCCCCTCTAGATAGTATTTTAACTTATCAATGGCCCATCGAATGGCCAAGCATTCCTTTTCAATTGTTGGGTAATTTCGTTCACAAGGATGCAGCTTTCGACTAAGAAACAATATGGTGTGTTCAAGTCCATCTTCCCCTTCTTGGGATAACACTGCACCTAGTCCTGTATTGGAGGCATCCGTAGCTACAGAGAAGGGTTTATTGAAATCGGGGGGTATCAGGACGGGACTAGATGTTATAGCTCGTTTGAGGGCTTCAAATGCCTCCTTGGCCTCGTTCGAAGGCTGTGTTAGTTGGGAAGGTTTTGTTGTCTTCTTCAACAGGTTGGTTAGCGGACTGGCGGCTACCGCAAAGTTCTCAATAAACCTTCTGTAGTATCCTATAAGGCCTAGGCGCGCTCTCAGGTCTCTTTTCGTAGATGGAAATGGGGTTTGTACAATGGCCTTCACTTTTTCTTCTTGGGGGGCTATCACACCCTCACCTAACAGAAATCCAAGATACTTTACCCGGGGATAGGCCGCTCGCGATTTCTTTGCGTTAATGTGTAGGCCTGCCTCCTTGAGTGCCCCCAAGACGTTCTTCAGGTGGATTAGATGTTGTTTCCATGTGTTACTAAATATAACAATGTTGTCCAGGTACTCTGAACAATAGGTGGTTTGGTTGTTTAGGACATTGTTCATTAGCCTTTGAAATGTGGGTGGGGCCCCGTGTAGTCCAAACTGAAGTACATTAAATTCATATAGGCCTTCCTCAGTGGCAAAGGCGGTCTTTTTCCTGACTTCTTCTCTCAGGGGTACCTGCCAGTATCCTTTTGTTAGATCTAGCGGGGTTATATACTTGGCCTCCCCTATTCTCTCCACTAGCTCATCTACTCGGGGTATGGGGTATGCATCAAAGGCTTAAATGGTGTTTAGGGCTCTAAAGTCCATGCAAAACCTAGTGGTTCCATCAGGTATTGGAACCATCACTATAGGAGAGGACCAGTTGCTGCGTAAGGGTCTTATTACGCCTAGCTTAATCATGTCTTGTACTTCTTTCTTAACATCTGGTCTCCTGGTGGCAGGGATTCTGTAAGGCCTTTGTTTGATTACTTTACCTTCCTCTGTTTTATCCGGTGTTCAGTCAATTGTGTTAACCCTGGAGTGTCCGAAAATATAGTAGAAAAAGGACGTAGAGTGTTCATGAGGTCATCTTTCTCATTCATGGGTAATTCTGGGTTGACTGGTAACTGCTCTAAGGTGGGCTGGTTCCCGCTCACTGGCAGTCCAAAATGTGCTGATTTTGGTGGAGGCCCTATCCATTTCTTTAACAGATTTATATGGAATGTTTGTTGTCTCGTTTGGGATAGTTTTATTTTGTAGGTTGTTTTCCCTATTGTTTTTATGACAGGATATGGGCCTAGCCACTCACTTTTGAATTTCTGGTTTGAGGAGGGAAGTAACACCAATACCCAGTCTCCCTTCTCTAATTTCTGCCATTTCTTCCCTTTATCATAATGGAACTTCTGTTTTCGTTGGCTCTGTTCCAGATGTGAATAAGCCAAATCTCTCAGCTTCCCTAGCTTGGACCTCAGTTGTTGGGTATAGTCTAATAAAGAAAGTTGTTCCTCTGTATCCTCCTGCTCCCAGGCTTCCTTGGTTATCTCTAGTAGGGAGCGAGGTTGTCGGCCATAAAGTAACTCAAAAGGTGAACAACCTATGCTACTTTGTACCTGTGGCCTAAGTACGTAGAGGGCCAGGGGTAGTACTTTGTCCCAGTCTTTTTTTTCTACCGTCAGCATTTTTTTTTAGGGTATTCTTTAGGGTACGGTTATATCTCTCGACGAGACTGTCCGTTTGTGGATGGTATGCTGACGTCTTTATTTGGTGTAGATCCAACATCTTACACACGTCTTTAATAATTTTCGATACGAAAGGTGTTCCCTGGTCCGTGAGGATCTCCTTGGGGAACCCCAATTCCAACATTTTATCGGCTACATTCTTCGTGGTAGGGGCCCTCAAGGCAAAGGCCTCGGGGAACCTTGTGTGGTAATCCACTATAACCAAGGCATAGGTGTGTCCCCTCGAAGTACGGGGTAGGGGGCCTATGAGGTCCATTCCTACCCATTCAAAAGGTTTGCCTATAAGAGGCATGGGCTCTAGGGGTAATGCTTGCGGTCTGGTCATATTTTCTTTTGACATACCTCACATCTCTTGCAATACATTTCGGCCTCCTTGTAGATGCCAGGCCAAATGAAATACCTCGTTACATTTTGTGTGGTTTTTTCCACCCCGGAGTGTCCTGCTGTGAGATGTGAGTGGGCATAGTATAAGATTTGTTCTCTAAAATCTTTAGGCACTACTAATTGGGGGAATCACCAGCTTTTCCTTCCCTATATAAAGGTCGTTCTTTATGAAAAATCGTGGATAGAATAAGGTGTTGTTGGACTGAGAGTCATGTGCTGCTTTCCAGGCATTACTTAGAGTAGCGTCGTTCACTTGTGCGGACCTAAAGCTACTATCCAGGACCCAAGGTTCAGTGGCCAATAGGGTCGGAAGAGGCTTTGGGGACCTTTGAAATTTGGCGCCGAACAAAGACATGAAGTCAGGATTGTCTACCCCTATTATGAGGTCTTCGGGTAGGGAGTCTATTACACCTACTTTAACCATAACTGGGGTCCTGTGCTGGGGTTCTATAGCAATCCGGGCTACCGGATAGGGTTTTACATCCCCATGTACACACCTGATGTGAACCGACTCCTTGGGAATAATCTGAGATGGCAACACTAGTTTTTCCTGCACTACAGACTGATGGCACCCCGAGTCTAACAACCCCATGATGTTTTTCCCATTGATCAATATACGTACATAGAACGAAGGGCCCAATTCTGCTGTATACATGACAGCCCTTGGGATATATCCGACCTCCATTGGTTCTTCCTGTGGTTTCCGTCTTCGACACATACTGGCTATGTGGCCCAATTCGCCACAGTCGAAACATTGGGGACCTTTAAGCGGAGATAAGTCCATCCTATGTGGTCGTGGTTTCATTGGTGGTAAGGGTTCTGGTTTCTTCTGGTCTAGTTTAGGAGGCACGTTTGTTTTGGGTTTTTTGTCTGAGTCCCATGCAAATGTCCTGGGTTGTGCTCGTGAGTAGTTAGTGGCCATTTCTATGGCGTGAGCCACTGTTAATCCAGAGTGTTGTCGTAACCATCTTTGCGTTCCGTAGGGCAACGCTTCCATGAATTGTTCTAGAATGATGCTATTCATGATGTCTTCTTTACTTCTCTGCTCTGGTTTTAACCATTTTTCTGCTGCCATTTTCAACCTTAGATATAGGGTTTTAGGGTTTTCTCCCGATACTCCTTTTTCTTTACGGACCCGAACCCGGTATGCTTCGGGGTCCAGTCCTAGGTGGTCAAGGTTAACTTCTTTGATTTCAGCATAAGGTGTGTTTCCAGCGTGATTGGCTACCTGATAGGCTGCTTGTGCCTCCCCAGATAGTAATGGGGCCAAGAAAAATGGCCATTTCTCTGGAGGCCACCCACAAGCTTGGGCTGCTCTTTCGAAATTTGACAGAAAGGCATCGTGGTCTTCTCCTTGTACATACTTCTGGAGGGAGACTCCCGAAGGGTGTGGCACTGCTGCCCTGCACTCAGTGCTTGGGCCAGGTGTCTGTACTATTTTCTGGAAGTTCTCGAGTTGGGCACTAATGGTGTTATTGAATAGTTCTCTATCAGCTTCCGCTGTGGAAATCTAGGTCTTTATGGCCCATTCAAGTTTATCCTGTTCCTCAATGAGGTGTTGTATGACTTGCTCCATCAGTGGTTGCTGGTGGGGGTCGGACGATCCCACTTCTTAAACCAGTTGTAAAGGGTCTACTGGGGATTCAGGAAGAGGCTGTAAATGTCGTTTAGGTAATGCTGGCTTTATTTTCGTGTACAACTTTTTATGACGAAAAGTCAGTCTTTCTTTGGCAAATTCTGCTGGATCCGTGATGACTCTGGTGGTGTTCCTCTTTTATGGACTGGGTGTTTCTGTTCGGGTCTTCGGGTGTTGTTAGGTGGGGAAGCCTCCCTCTCTCATGGTAGCCATAAGGGAAACACAAAACAACAGGACCGTTTTAGTATAACGTCCTTGCACTGTTTTTATCCCGGGCAAACCAGGGTAGTGAAGGGTCACTGCTGACTCGTGCTTAGTTAAGGCGTTTTCGTGAGGGAGACGTGAGGAAAGCTGTGTAAGGAGAGGGGGAAAATGCAAGGGAAATGGGTAACGGGGAAGATCTCAGGAGAGAGTACCCTGCTCTATCGAGGTACCGCACTCCTCCTCCCCACCCAGCACGAAAACCTCTCCCGTACCTGTCTCAGCCACACTCCTCCCTTGGGAGTGTGGCACGGCGCAACACGGAATCGTTGGCCTCCTGGCTCGTCTGCTTCTCCGCCTGGCTTGTCTACTTCTCCTCCTAGTAAACGTTGTTCTCCTTTCGCATCCTCTCCCGGTCTCCGTGTCTCTTCTCCTTCGGTGATGTCACATGCCGACTGTGGAGTTTCCGCGTTTTTCACCAATCCTGTAAAGCTGACGTCACGGTGGGTGGGGTCTTCCTCGGAATCCTGCATCCAGTTAAAGGCGCCGCTTGTATTCCCTTCTGACTGACTCTGCCACAGATCCTGTTCTCCCTGAAGGGAAGGAGGTGGAGAAACGGAATCAATGAAGCACCACCATTCCACTTCAGGTTTTTCCCCTTGGTTGAGGGGTTCCGCATTACACTATAGATCTCCCTATTAGGCGTCCCCTCTGGGGGAGCCGTCTGTGATTCCTCAAGTCTTAACCGGTTATTTCCACAAAAGCAGCACATCCTACGAAGTGCGCTAAAAGCAGGCATGCCAAAAATAGTGCAAAGTATGCAGTATTATAATCAAAGTAGCACTTAAAGTATCTGTAATACGTTGTGCCGTTCAAATCAAAATCGCAATTTTTAGAGAAAAATCTCCTCATTACCTGCCTATATGTGTTGCAACACATATACTTCACTTACACATACACATCATGACTAGTCATACCAAAGCAAAATTGCCACAGCAAGCGTATCCTAAAACTGCCTTGCCAATCCGAAGCTTCCAAAACCCAAAGCAAGTACCGTACAACGGTTCTTACCAATCACAGGGTGTCCAGATTCCAACTGCCAAGTTCTAAATTCGACCAAACGGCCACTGCACGGCAAGCCAACAGAAGAGATCTTAGTCGAGGACCGGCACCACCTGGATGGTCAGATTGGAAAGAAAGCAGAAAACGCCTTGGATGCCAAGACACAGGTCTCCTCTGGCATGCGATCGCATCCGCAGTGAGATTCCAATCCTTCATCACGACCACTCCTTCGGGCATCCGAGTCGCCGATGAGCCCCACGTAAATGTAAATGTAATGTAAATGTAAATGTAAATATAGTAGTATTTGTATAGCGCACCGAGTCAACCCCCGAAGGGGTATCTCAGGTGCTTGTACGCATACCGCTGTGGAACCCTTCCTGGATTTTCCCTGTGAAGTGCCCACTCCTGGGCACCCCCAAGGTGAAGCCAGGCATCCTAGCGTTGTTGGGGCCATTGTGGAGATCAAGAAAGCTATTGCCCAGAGTTGCAGAGTGGGACCCATGATTAAAATAGGCACCGAGGCGAGAATAATCAGGTCAGCGGAAATTGAGCCCAAGACCCGCCGAGGTGGGAATTGAACCCTGGTCCCGGGCCAGACCTCTGCATCAGGGTCTGCCACTCTAATCATTGAGCCACACTTTTCCACTGGGGCGTTTAGTTGGGCGCCAATTGACGTAAGCAAGCCTCAGCTAGGCCTACCAGTGCAAGGGGTTCGCACTTCTCTGCACAGAGTCCTCAGACCATAGGAAGAAGTTGGCACAGAAACTGGAAAATACAAAAGCATAGTTTATTAAACCTTTAAAGGTGGTACTACAGTCCACACAACACCCTTCAGTATTGTATAGAGTAGCACACCGAACTAAAGCACATGGTCCCTTTTATACACAATGAGGGGCTCAAAAAAAGGCGGTACAAAATACAAGAGCAGTTTTATGTACATATAAGGGCATATTGGAAAGCACAATCGATGAGTGGGTGGAGTTAACAGTTTCCAGAAACTAGTAAACACATTCCTATCTGGAACTCATTAGTAACAGCTTCAGACCGTACTGGGCATGCTGAAAGTGGGGGATGCTAAATATAGCCTGTTGCTGGGCTGACTTCAGGCGCAGTTAACAAGGAGGTAGGACAAAACCCCTGATGAGCACATGGCGATGTATGGCATACAAAATGGCCACTACGAATACAAAATGGAGTCGGTTCAGTTGCTACGATAATGGTCAAATATAGCATGTCTTCTGCTAATGCTTAACCTAATCGCTGTTGATTTACAACTCTCTCACCCTCACTCACTCACCCTCTCTCACACACACCCTCACACCCCCACACCCTCACACCTCCTCACCCTCACACACCCTCACTCCCTTCACCCACCCTCACAAACACCATCACCCTCACATACACCCCCACCAACCCACACCTCACCCTCACACACCCTCATCTTCACACCTCACACACCCTCAGAACACACACCCCTTCACCCTCACATTCTCAACATCACACACCCCCTCACACCCCGTGACCTCCACACCCCCTCACACCCACACACACTCACGCTCACACACATCCTTACACACCCTCACTCACCTTCTCACCCTCACACACCCTCTCACCCTCACTCACCCTTACTCACCCTCCCACCCTCACTCACCCTCTCTCACAAACACCCTTATACCCCCACACCATCACCCTCGCACCTCCTCACCATCACACAGCCTCACTCCCCTCACCCACCCTCACCCTCACAAACACCATCACCCTCACACACACACCCACCCTCACACACCCCTCACACTCACAAACCCTCTCACCCTCACACACACTTTCACCCTTACACCCTCTCCCTCACACACACTTTCAACCACCCGCACCAACACTCGCCCTCACAACCCCTCACCCAACACCACGCTCATAACCCCCTCACACTCACAACCCCTCACCCTCAGAACACACACACCTTCACACTAACACCCTCTCCATCACACACACCCTCACACACCCTGAATCTCACACCCCCTCACACCAAATCACCCTCAGACACACTCACCCTCACAAACATCCTTACACACCCTCACTCAGCTTCTCACATCACACACACTCTCACCCTCACACACACTCACTCAGCTTCTCACCATCACACACACACTCACCCTCACGCACCTTCACTCAGCTTCCCACATCACATGCACTCTCACCCTCACACACCCTCTCACTATCACACACCCTCTCACCCTCACCAACACTCACCCTCACACACACTCAAACCCCCTCACCCTCATAACACCCTCACCCACTCTCACCCTCACACCCCCTCACACCCTCAGAACACACACCCCTTCACCCTCACATTCTCAACATCACACACACCCTCACACCCCCTGACTCGCACACCCCTTCACACCCACTCAACCTCATACACACTCACCCTCACACACACTCACCCTCAAGCACATCCTTACACACCCTAACTCACCTTCTCACCCTCACACACCCTCTCACCCTCACACACACTCACTCACCCTCACACACACTCACTCACCCTCTCACCCTCACTCACCCTCTCACCCACACCCTCACACCCCCACACCCTCACACACGTACACCCCCTCAAACTCAAACCCCCTCACCCACCCTCACTTCCCTCACACACCATCACCCTCACAAACACCATCACCCTCACAAACACCATCACCCTCATACACCCCCACCCACCCCTCACACTCACACAACCTCTCACACACTTTCAGCCTCACACCCTCTCACACACTCTCAACCACCTACACCAACACTCACCCTCACAACCCCTCACCCTCATGACCCCCTCACACTCACAACCCTTCACCCTCACACCCCAACACACCCTCAGAACACACACACTTTCACCATAACACCCTCACTATCACACACCCCCTCACATACCCTGAATCTCACACCAAATCACCCTGAGACACACTCACCCTCACAAACATCCTTACACAAGCTCACTCAGCTTGCTCCCTCACACACCCTCACACCCTCACCCTCACACACCCTCTCGTCCTCACACACCCTCTCACCCTCTCACACTCTCTCACCCTCACACACCCTCTCACCCACCCCCTCACCCACCCTCTCACCCTCACTTACCCTCTCACACTCACTTACCCTCTCACACTCACTCTCTCTCACACACACCCTCACACCTGCACCCTCACACACCCTCTCACCCTCACACACCCTCTCACCCTCACACACACTCACCCTCACATACCTTCACTCAGCTTCCCACATCACATGCACTCTCACCCTCACACACCCTCTCACTATCACACACCCTCTCACCCTCACCAACACTCACCCTCACACACACTCAAACCCCCTCACCCTCATAACACCCTCACCCACTCTCACCCTCACACCCCCTCACACCCTCAGAACACACACCCCTTCACCCTCACATTCTCAACATCACACACACCCTCACACCCCCTGACTCGCACACCCCTTCACACCCACTCAACCTCATACACACTCACCCTCACACACACTCACCCTCAAGCACATCCTTACACACCCTAACTCACCTTCTCACCCTCACACACCCTCTCACCCTCACACACACTCACTCACCCTCTCACCCTCACTCACCCTCTCACCCACACCCTCACACCCCCACACCCTCACACACATACACCCCCTCAAACTCAAACCCCCTCACCCACCCTCACTTCCCTCACACACCATCACCCCCTCACATACCCTGAATCTCACACCAAATCACCCTGAGACACACTCACCCTCACACACTCTCACCCTCACACACCCTCTCACCCACCCCCTCACCCACCCTCTCACCCTCACTTACCCTCTCACACTCACTTACCCTCTCACACTCACTCTCTCTCACACACACCCTCACACCTGCACCCTCACACACCCTCTCACCCTCACACACCCTCACCCTCACATACATTCTCACCCCCTCTCACCCTCACACATACTTGCACCCTCACACATCACCCTCACACCACCTCATGCCTCACACTGCTGCACGCCACACACTGCTGCACGCCACACACTGCTGCACGCCTCACACTGCTGCACGCCTCGCACTGCTGCACGCCTCACACTGCTGCACGCCTCACACTGCTGCATGCCTCACACTGCTGCATGCCTCACACTGCTGCATGCCTCACACTGCTGCACGCCTCACACTGCTGCATGCCTCACACTGCTGCACACCATACACTGCTGCACACCATACACTGCTGCATTACTCGTATGACTGCATAACTCACAATGCAACCCACATCATAGTGCTACACACCTCACACTGCTGCACGCCTCACACTACTGCACAATGTGTATTAATCACACTGCTGCATGCTGCAGACTGCTGCACGCAACACACTGCAGCATTAATCATACTACTACATAACTCACAATGCTGCCAGCATCATACTGGTGACCGCCTCACACTGCTGCACGCCGGACAATGCTGCAAGCCTCAAATTGCCGCGTGTCTCACACTGCTGCACGCATCACACTGCTGCACGCCTCACACTGCTGCATGCCACACACTGCTGCATACCTCCAACTCCACCCTCCAACTCCAACTCCATCCTCCAACTCCAACTCCATCCTCCAACTCCACCTCCACCCTGCAACTCCACCTCCACCCTGCAACTCCACCTCCACCCTGCAACTCCACCTCCACCCTGCAACTCCACCTCCACCCTGAAACTCCACCTCCACCCTGCAACTCCACCTTCACCCTGCAACTCTACCTCCACCCTCCAACTCTACCTCCACCCTCCAACTCTACTTCCACCCTCCAACTCCAGCCTCCAAGTCTACCTCTAACCTCCAACTCCACCTCCACCCTCCAACTCCACCCTCCAACTCCACCCTCCAACTCCACCCTCCAACTCCACCCTCCAACTCCACCCTCCAACTCCACCTTCCAACTCCACCTCCCAACTCCAACTCCACACTCCAACTCCACACTCCAACTCCACCCTCAGATTCCAACTCTACCCTCAGACTCCAACTCTACCCTCAGACTCCAACTCTACCCTCAGAACCCTCAGGCTCCAACTCTACCCTTAGACTCCAACTCTACCCTCAGACTCCACCCTCCAACTCCACCCTCCAACTCCACCTCCACCCTCCAACTCCACCTCCACCATCCAACTCCACCCTCCCTCACTCAGGGACACGACCACATCACTCTAATACACCACCACATCACTCTGCCCAATCACATCATCACTCAGCACTACAACAGCACTGTCCTTGCTTGCTACCAACAAGCATTGCCATAGCCAATAGGACTTGCATTAGGAAAGTGTAAGCTATTGGATTTGTGAATAGCGATGCTATTAATTTATATATTTTCAAAGCCAACACATTAAAAAAATGTGTCATTTACAATAGCTCACACTTTCCTAATGTGAGACCTATTGCATTGCAAATGCTTGTTTGTACTCATAGTAAATGTGCTAACAGTGGACTTTTCCATCTGCACATTATACTGAATGACCAGCAGTGGCAGTGTTTCACAACAGAATGTCTCTGCATTGCCGAGACTGAAGAAAAAAAAGGCAGTCTTCTGGCATACAGCATCATTTGATCAATTTAAATGGTAAGTAAATCTCACAATCATTCCTTTAGGCTTTAAAAAGACTTTCACAGCATCTGAATGTCCTCAATACCTTCCAGTGGGGGCCTGTGCTTGTATATAATTTATATCAAGATGGATGTAAAATGGATCACATTGTGTTGGTCATGATAGTTAGGAAAAGACTCACTGCCTCTAAGGCTATTAAAGCCTGATTTAGATCCCGGTGCTAGATATGTTCCATTCAAGGAAATTGTGGCTTTGCGGCTGAAATGCACTATGTCAATTTAGAACGATAGTGTTACATTCTCTCGTAAGGAAGCTCATTTAACATCTTCCTCTGCACTCTGCATGTTGGACTCTGATACTTTAGATGGATTGTTGGTAAGGATAATCTGTTTTTGTATCTTCATCCCACTTTCAAAAAGGCCCCAGTGCTTTGAGTGGTTCAGAGTCCTTTACCATTCACCCTCCTGCTTGCCCTGCAGTCATGAATACAGTTAGTAACCTACTGCATAACTTCTGACATCTCATCCTCCTGTATGGTCAGCTTCCACAAGGACAATTGGACCAGAGGCGCTCTGACATCATAAAGCTAAAGCAAGATGTTGTCTGGCATGAGGGCAAATCTGTTGCCTAGCAAGCTGACATCATAAAGCTAAAGCAAGATGTTGTCTGACGTGATGGCCACTCTGTTACCTAGCAAGCAGCAGGATACATTTATATTGGTAATGAAATGAGTAGCAGGGTAGACAGGATGCCCAAATGAGAACTAACCTGATAAGTTTAAAGAAATTAGGGCATTTTTTGAGACTTATAAATTTGTAGGAAGGTAAGTGTGAGCATAAGAGTATCAACTTCACTATTGCTGAACTGGTAGGAATTGCCTTAAATGATAATGGTGAACATGCTATTCATAGCTTTTATTATTCCCATTAACTGTAGCATAACCCTTCTTCACTCAGCTTATCAGCTGGCCTAATTACTACTGGTGTACCATATCCTAAAACAAATGAAGTGAGATGGGTACGCTGCCACTTGGCTGGAAAAACAATCTCTTTATCTATGTCCTAATGTACATGCTACAGCTGTTTGGAAAGTGTTAGCAAATGAGGCATGGGATTCCTAGAAGTATGAGAGGTTAAAAACACAAATTGAGATTTGATTTTCTAACGAGCTGTTGATTTTCACAATAATACAGACTCCATAGAATTGCTCTGTTTACCCTTTATAAAAATCAAGATTATTTGTACTGCTTATAGTAAATGTGCTAACAATGGACTTTTCCATATGCATATTATACTGAATGACCAGCAGTGGCAGTGTTTCACAACAGAATGTCTTTGCATTGCCGAGACTGAAGAAAAATAAAAGGCAGTCTTCCAGCTTACAGCATCATTTGACCAATTTATATGGCAAGTAGATCTCACAATCATTCCTTTAGGCATTAAAAAGACTTTCACAGCATCGGAATGGCCTTATTACCTCCCACTGTGGGCCTGTGCTTGGCCTTGTATATACTTTCTGTCAATATGGAAGTAATATGGATCACATTGTGTTGGTCATGATAGTTAATAAAATACTGACTGCCTCCAAGGCTACTAAAGCCTGATTTAGATCCCTGTCTTAGCAATGTTCCATTCAAGGAAATTGCTGCCTTTGCGGCTGAAATGCACTATCTCACTTTAGAAAGATAGTGTTACATTCTCACGGAAGGAAGCTCAATTAACTTCTTCACCTGCACTCTGTATGTTGGACTCAGATACTTAAGATGGATTGTTGGTAAGGATAATCTCTGTTTTTGTATCTCCATCCCACTTTCAAAAAGTCCTCAGTGCTTTTAGTGATTCAGAGTCCTTTACCATTCCCCCTCCTGCTTGCCTTGTAGCCATGAATACAAATAGTAACCTACTGCATAACTTCTGACATCTAATCCTCCTGTGTGGTCAGCTTCCACAAGGACATTTGGACCAGAAGCGCTCTGACATCATAAAGCTAAAGCAAGATGTTGTCTGACATGATGGCCATTCTGTAGTAGGGGATCTCTGTGTATAGTCATAATCTAGTGAATATTCCCGCCCATGTGCGTGGACCCCGGAGCAATCAAAATAGTCTCTTAAGTTGTCTTCTTCTGCAGTCCTGCATAGACACTTAAGAGAAAATCAAAGACAAATAATGCAGCCTAAAACTACAAGGCTACACTGGCCAGTACTTCATCTTGAAGTGAAAAAGATAGCCAAACGATATTACATTTTACATACTTTGCAAAGTTTCACACCTAGAGAAACTCCCCTTCACAAAAATCCTTTGTCATGATAGAGAGGAAAGGTTAGAAAAGACAAGCCCCATAGGCTGCCAATATGTGTCTGGAAAAGGGATACCGTGCCTTTAAGGAACTCTCCTGAGACCCTCGGTATCCCAGGATGCACAGCCAAAGGCCTTTTCCTTTCAGTTCTTTTTTCCAGCTCCTGCTATCAGGGCCCTAGAGCATTGAACTATACTTTTTTGGGTATATCTTCAATTTTTTGATTTTTTCAGTGTTGTGAGTGTTTCACTTGACGTCTGGGTACTTTTACCAGTTTTGCCACCTCTATATTGTCGAAATGCCAGCTTTATTCGGCAAGTGCTCTGATTGTGGTAGGAAGAAGGCTAAATCTGACCCACACAGAGTGTGTATACTCTGTCCCCCTTCTAGCCATGTCCCTGACTCGTGTGATATTTGTCACTCTTTCTCCAGAAGGACCCTGCGTAACAGGGAGAAGATTCGTCTCCAAGGCCTGGAGCAGAGGAGACATCAAGAAACAGGTGGGACTTCTGGGCATGAAGGGACTCTATCTTCCTCTTCTGTCCGTGCGTCAGCCTCTGGGGGGGCTCCCCAGTCAAGGACAGGCCTAGAAAAGGCACCGGTCCCGGTCGACGTCGATGGCTTCAACGTCAGTGTCGAGAGGTATGACTACCATCTGCTCCCCATCGACCCAGGGCTCTGGGTCGAAGCAACGTCGCTGTTCAGCGTCGAGGGGTAGGATGTTGAAGCCGCAGACAAGGTCAACATCGATGCGAAGATCGACGTCGAGGAGAGAAAGATCACCGTCGAGTTTGTCAACGTCTGGAAAGTCGACGTCGAGAATATCGACGTCAAAGAGATCGGCGTCGAGGGGAGAAAAGTCGATGTCTAAAAGGAAGTTGAGCCCAGAAAGGTGTCAAGTGCCTCTGTGGTGAGGGTCTCATCTTCATCGGCCAGTCACTGGTCACAGCGGCGCCGGCGGTCGCGCTCAGAGAAGTCAGCCTCCAGAGTGTCCTCCCTGTGGCCTACTCGCAAGAAGAGATGAGTCCTTAGGTCACCAGACTCTGATTACTCCTGGACCTACTCACCCTCAAGGCCCAGGCCGCCTACTTTTCCTCCTCCGCTTCCGCAACTTCCTCCTCTTCCGCCGCCTCCACCACCTCCTCCTCATCCACCACTGCCTCGGCCTCCACTACCGAACCCTGTGGTTCCAGCGCTACCTATTCTGCTTCCGCAGCCCCCGGGGCCGGTGGTTCCTGCAAGGCCCAGAAAGCCAAGGTCAAATTCCAGAGGGAGGCATCGCTCTCGCAGTGAGCGTCGATCCTCGAAAGGTCACGCCATTGTCAGCGGAGGGACAGGTCACGGTCCACGTATACGGCCTCGTCCAGTGACAGGAGATATTCTCCCACTTTGTCGGACTCTCCGACGAGAGTTTCCCCAGTGGATAATATTGTGACTGTCCTGGATGTGCTGCTGAGGGGGGCAGCAAAGTTGGGCATCACATTGACTGTGCCCACCCCTTCTACTTCCATGATCTTTGAAACGTTGCAGTGCAGACACCTCTCTCGCCCTTTGCTGCCTTTGGTACCAGGACTGAAAGAACCGGGAGCTGTTTCTTATGCCAGCCGCGGTGAAGTCGGCGCCATCTAGACTTCAAAAGAAGTATAGGCCCCCGGATTCTGATCCAGCATTCTTGAGAACAGATCCTGTACTGGATTCTGTCATAGTGACAGCGGCCAAGAAACAACATTCCACTGCCCCTTCGTTTATGGTCCCTCCGGACAAGGCGAGCAGGCACATGGATTCGGGGGGAAGGAAAGTCTGTAGTATGGCTGCCACTTCGATGAAGGAAGCTAGTGCATCAGCACTTTTGGGCAAATATGATAGCTCGTTGTGGGAGTCCCTACAACAATTCATTGAGCTCCTCCCTAGAGACAGGAGAGAAGACTTCCATGAGATTCTGAATGAGGGCAAAATGGTCTCAAATCAGGTCATCAGTTTGGTGGCGGATGCCTCTCTCCTGTCCGCGCATGGGTACTGGCTTGGCATTAACTTGAGGTGACATTCCTGGTTGCGCCTTACCTCTCTTAATCCTGAGGCACAACAATGGATTGCTAATATGCCCTTTTCAGGACCCACCCTCTTTGGGGCTCATGCGGACGAGGAGATGGCCCGCATGAAGGCGGAAGTGGAGACGCTGAAGGCTGTAGGTTTAGAGAAACTGAAGGGTCAGCGGAAGTCGTACCATCTCTTCCAGAGGCGTTACTCTTCCCAGAGGTATCAACGGGGGCAAGGTCACCAAGCTGGCCAACAGGAGCAGCAACAACAGCAATACCAGTGACAACCCTTCTGAGAAACATCAGAGGCGGACAGCAGTCCTCCTCGGCGAATAAGGGCCCGGCCGGGTCTAAGCCCTGAGGAGTTACTTCCCCCTCATTCGTTACCCGCTCCAGTGGGGGGGAAGCATACAGAATTACTTGGCAGGGTGGAGAAAAATTACTCGGGACAAGTGGGTGCTGAATATTGTTTGCAATGGATACAGTCTTCGGTTTGTCAGCCTTCCTCCAGCTATTCCACTGGTTCCTTCGCACTACCAGCTGCGAGAACTCCTAGCAGAGGCCGATACCCTGTTAAGCAAAAGGGCGATAGAAGACGTCCCTCTGTCTCAAAGAGGAAAGGGTCTATACTCACGGTTCTTTCTGGTACGCAAAAAGGACAAGAACGAGTTCAGGCCCATTCTCTATTTGCGACAAGCAAACAAATGGATTCGCAAGGAGAAATTTTGCATGCTGTCCTTGCACCAGATTTATCCTCAGCTGCAATGAGGAAACTGGCTTTGCGCAATAGATCTACAGGATGCGTACTTCCATGTGCCCATTGCACGGAAACACCAGAAGTTCCTGCGATTCCTAGTCGGCACCAATCACTATCAGTACACCGTACTACCATTTGGACTGAAGTCTGCACCCAGGACTTTCTCAAAATGCATGGCAGTGGTAGCAGCGCACCTAAGAAAGAACAAGGGGTTTGTCTTTCTGTACCTGAATGATTGGTTGATCAAAGCCTCCACCTTCCAGGTAGCGCAATTACATTTCAACAGGATGGCCGTTCTGTTGAACCAGCTGGGTTTGCACATCAAAATGTCCAAGTCCGTTCAGACTCCTGTTCAGTGCCGGCAGTACTTGGGAGCCTCCATCAATACTATCAGAGCAAGCGTGTCTCCTTCAGAGGAGCGGCGCTTATCGATCCTTCCGAAGGCTCAGGCTCTCCTGGCTGTTCCATCAACGACAGTAAAGATGGTGTCTTCTCTTCTAGGGTCGATGGCCTCTTGCATCTTCCTCACACCACATGCACACCTCCACATGAGACCGCTGCAGGAATGTTTGGTGGATCAATGGTACCAGAGATGAGGGAGCTGGAACGACAGGATCCAACTGTCTCTACACGCTCAACAGTCTCTGAGATGGTGGTGTTTGGCGGAGAATTTCCTCAAGGGGGTCCTTTTTGACAAGGACATTCCCTCACAGGCTATTGTGACGGATGCGTCTCTCCACGGCTTGGGAGCGCATTCAGACTATCTTCAGATCCAGGGAATGTGGTCCCAGATGGAATCCACGTACCACATCAACTTTCTGGAGCACAGAGCGTTTCATTTGGTGCTGAAAGCCTTTCATCCGTCCTTCCAGACCAACTCCTTGCTTGTACAGATGGACAATACGACCACAATGTATTACCTCATCAAGCATGGGGGCTCGATCGCGCACACTGTCCCAGGAAGCGCAGGCGATCTGGCACTGGCTGTTAGCCAGAGGACTGATGATAATGGTGACCCAAGTACCAGGTGTGCAGAATGCTCAGGCAGGCGCACTCAGCAGGCTCGTTCAAGAGAACCATGAGTGGATCTTAAACGATGAGGTGCTATGAAACATCTTCAAAAGATGGGGCAGTCCAGACATAGATCTGTTCGCCATTGCCAAAAACAGCAAATGCCCAGACTTCGCCTCCAGGTTTTACCAACCGGGGACTCTGGGGAATGCGCTATGGATCAGCTGGTCGAACAGCTTTCTGTACGCTTTTACACCCATTACCCTGAATCCGGCAGTGCTCATCAAGCTGTCTCAGTGCAGAGCATGAATGATCCTCATTGCTCTGGAGTGGCCTCGACAGTGGTGGCTCACAGACTTGCTCCACCGGTCTCTCCAACCCCACCTGCGGCTTCCATGTCGGCAACCTTCTAGCGAAGTTCAGGGGCAGATGGTGCACCCCAACCTCTCATCGTTGAGTTTGGCGGCATGGCTCCTGAGACAGTACAGTATGGACACTTGAAATTGCCTGACAACTGCATTGAGATACTCAAGGAAGCTAAGAGACCTTCCACCTGGACTTCTTATGCCTATAAGTGGAAGAGGTTCTGCATCTGGTGCAGGTCAAAGAATGCTGATCCTACCTCCTGCAAGGAAGATGTCATCCTTCCATATCTCTTGCACTTGTCTCAGTCTGGCCTTAATTTCCATTCTATTAATGTTCACCTCGCAGCATTAACTGCGTATAGGAAATGACCTTCACAAATATCCTTCTTCCTGATTCCTGTAAGTTAAGATTTTATGGAGGGATTGAAGAAAGTGTTTCCTCCCATTAGGCGTTCGTCGCCTTCATGGGCACTGAATGTGGTGCTGTTTCGGTTGATGAAGGAACTTTGTTTTTGTTGTTTTTGTCCTCATTTACCTCATTGGAGAGTAAAACCACACTCTCAATCTCACGCACTGCATTTCTCGGGAATGACCAATAACTATTAGTGCATTAGAAATTACCATCAACGGGTGAGGAGATTACTAACTGTCCCGGCCTTGGAAAAAGGTAAGTCTCCTTCCTTCGCATTCTGCTTTTAACCCTTTCTCAACCAACCTCTGAAAAGAGGGGAGCATAGAGTAAAAAAAAAAGGCGTTTGTGAAGGCGTCCAGCTTAATCATTGGACAACCTTAACCTTACCGACCTTATCTTATCCAACTTTCATCTTTCACACCATTACAATATCGGGAGCCAAAAATAACAGTTACTATGACCTAACTTATCTAGGGTGGCTATGTTTAACAGAAAGATTAATAATTTCCAAATCTCCCTGCGTGCCAGTAATAAACTATAAAAAATCAGCTTGGCCTGATTGTTTGTAACCTTCACCCCTGAATCACATTGCCCAAAAATGACAAGCATAACGCTTACCTCAATGTTGATTTTCATACATTCTGAAAGGGCCTTACTCACGTTACTCCAAAAGACCTGAAGTTCTGGGCACGTCACAAACAAATCATCCTCTTTCATGCTGCCACATTTGGAACAAGCAACATACCCTCCTCTCCCAAACTTCAACAGTCTCTTAGGGACCAGTAAGCTCTATGAATGGAAAAAAGGTTATTCCTTCTTAGGTATGCAGGCTTGACTTTCTTAAATAACATGCTCATAGATACTTGCCATAAGTGTTATAAAGGTGCTTCCGGCAAGTATCTTCCCCATAGTTCCTCCATGTCAATCAACGACCAGTAGATTACCGCAAGTTCTTTCTTTAGTTCGGTTTGTGACGTCAAACGGGTTTCCAAGAGGTTCTGACTCCCTACGCTTGTCCCCTCAGCTTGGTAATAGCTTTTCATTTGTAGGTATTTAAACCTTGACAGTTGGTTATCAGTTTGCTGATTACATAGTTCCCAAGAAATCAGATCCCCTTCAATGATTATATGTTCCCAACGAACAAATCCTGCTTATAAAAGAGGCCTTGCTAGGGCATCATTCGTCCATTCCGGAGAACCCAGGGAGTCCCAAATAGGTGCCAGTAGGCTATGATAAGGAATTTGTGCCACTTTCCTAACCTTAAACCAAATTTTTGCTACACTTTTAAGAGTTTTCATGCTTATTTTTTTTTTTAATATTTGGGATCTGCATATTTAAATAAAAAACCTTGATTAGCGCCTGGTTGAGTTTGCCATCACAGCCCACATTCCTCCCATCCTAGTTGTACTGGGGTGGCCAAAAAGACTTCCTCCGTTCTTTAAGAGGAAAGCCCAGGAGTAGTGGAGCAGGTCTGGTAAGGCCAGTCCTCCTTTCTCCACCATCCTTCTTAGTTTTTTCCACGCTATTCTGGGACCCTTATTCAACCAAATAAAGGAACTAATTTGGCTGTGCATGTTTTTTAACCATTCTTTCTTAAAAGGGAGAGGTATGATGTCAAAAAGAAAGGTACATTTTGGGAGAATTATCATCTTGATTAAGTTCACCCGTCCTATAAGAGAAAGTTGAAGGTGTGACCACATCTTTAAAAGGCTGCAAGCCTCCTTTTTAACCTTCTCACAATTTACCTTAGTGATCATGTCTGTCTTGTGTTATCATGACTCCAAGATACTTAATTTCTTCTGTTTTGGCCACACTCTCCACCTCTACATTCCAGGACATAATCTCTGTTTTTTTCGTGTTCATCTCATATCCAGAGACCTTCCCAAAATTGGTTGTCAAAGTCATGATCCTCCCCAAGGTATCAGCCAAATCTCTGGTGTAAATGAGGATGTAATTGGCGTAAAGGCCAAGTTTCTTTGCTGCAATCTTTATATCTAAAAGGTGTAATAGACTTGTCCTCCCTAATTTTTCTGGCAAGTGGTTCTATATATAAATTAAAAAGGAGGGGAAACCTGGTCTCGTGCCTCTGGAGATATGCACTGGATCGATTAGAGAACCATTAACTAAGATTCTGGCTACTGGGGATTCATATATATGTGCCAATGCCTTGCAAAAGTTCAATCCCAAATTTGCAAACTTTGCCACTGTTTTTAGAAATGTCCAATTAACTTGATCAAAGGCCTTAGCTGCATCTAAGGCCACTATGGCCAGAGGGAGCTTATATGTCGTGGCCAGATCGATAGAGGCCACCAGGGTATATGTTAGATCTTTTAAAGTTCTGCCCCGTGTAAACCCCTTCTGGTCATCATGTATAAAACGACCATTGAACCATTCAGTCTATCGCCTAGAAATTTAGCGTAAATTTGATAGTCGCTGTTCAATAATGAAATCAGCCGATAGCAGTCACATTTCTTAGGATTGTTCCCAGGTTTCGGGATTAGGGCTATCGTAGCTTCATTCCAAGAAACCACCATTGAAGACTTTTTGATAAAAAGAGCATTAAACAACCTTGTCATTATAGGTACTAACGTATCCCCTAAGGCCTTATAAACTTCTTGATGTAGGCCATCGGGACCTGGGGCTTTTCCCTTCTTTAGCTGCCGGATTACCTTTCTTGTTTCATCTGTTTCTATGTTCTTATTCAGGAGCTTTACTTTTTTTCTGGCGGCAGAGGAGTTAACAGATCTTATTCCAACCAATCCTTTATTGTGTCCTCTGTTGGGTTTCAATCCTCGCAGTATAATTTGTTGAAGTGGCTATAGAAATCTAGCTGTATCCATTTAGTATCTCCAATCAGAGCCCCAGTTTGCTCGCATATCACTTGATCGATTTGACTTCTAGCTCGATCACTCTTTGCCTTCCAGGCCAATAGCTTTGTACACCCTTCGCTGTACTCAAAGTGTGCTAAACGGCTTGCTTCCCACCTGTTACTCACCCTACCTTCGAGAACAGTTGCTAGTTTGGACTTAACTTGTGTTATTTCTAGTTGTAGCCTTAATCTCAGTTCTTCCTCTATGCCTATAACACTATTTGCATACTGGATGAAGGAACCTTTTGAACTCATCATAAGGCTTATCTGCAGCATCTTTCCTGGAAGGAGGCCTTCCTTGTGGCTATAACATCGGCCCTCAGGGTGAGTGAGATTCAGGCATTGTGTTGCAACGAGCTTTATACAGTGTTTCATGCTTCTAAGGTTGTCATGTGGACTCACCCTAAGTTCCTGCCTAAAGTGATTTATAATTTTCATGTCAATCAGACGATAACTTTACCTACTTTTTTTAAACATCCTTTCTCTCTGGTGGAGAGGTCTCTTCATTCCCTGGATGTAAGAAGGGTGTTGAAGTTCTACTTAGATAAGAATAAGGACATTCGTAGGTCAGACCAATTGTTTGTCAATTATGGTTCAGTCAGGACTGTTCTTGCCACTTCTAAACAGTCCATCTCTAGATGGATATTGTCCTGTATCCAGTTGTGTTACCAGAAGGCTAACAACACCTTAGGGGGTAAGCCTAAGGCCCATTCCACCAGGGGCAAAGCAGCTACAACGGCTCTGCTATGTAATGTTCCCATTGAAGATATCTGCAGGGCTGCCACTTGGAAGTCCTTACCTTTGCCAAACACTACTGCCTGGACTCTGATGCCAGATCAGACACTCAGGTTGGGCAGGCTTTGTTGAGAAATCGGTTTGCACAGTAATAGTTTTAGTTTTATCTGTTTCCTCCACCATTGGTTTAGTTTTTGGGATGAGCTTGCCATTCTATTCACTAGATTATGATTATACACAGAGATCTTCTACTACAGAAGGAGTAGTTTATTACCTGTAACTCCATTTCTGTAGTAGGGGTATCTCTGTTATAGTCATAAGCGCCGGCCCTCGTCCCCGGTGGATGAAATGATAATGTACTTAATGCTACAGGCCTAGCTTTATACACCTTCAAAAAGAACTGAAAGTAAAAGGCCCTTGGCTGTGCATCCTGGTATACCGAGGGTCTCTGGAGAGTTCCTTAAAGGCAGGGTGTCCCTTTTCCAGTCACATAATGGAAGCCTATGGGGCTTGTCTGTCCAACCCTTCCTCTCTATCATGACAAAGGATTTTTGTGAAGGGGAGTTTCTTTAGGTGTGAAACTTTACAAAGTGTGTAAGATGTAATATTATTTGGCTATCTTTTTCACTTCAAGACGAAGTACTGGCCAGTGTAGCCTAGAAGAAGACAACTTAAGAGACTTTTTTGATTGCTCCGGGGTCCACGCACATGGGCGGGACTACTCACTAGATTATGACTATAACAGAGATACCCCTACTACAGAACTGGAGTTACAGGTAAGAAAATACACCATCTGTTGCCTAGCAAGCTGATTTCATAAAGCTAAAGCAAGATATTGTCTGACGTGAGGCCCAATCTGTTGCCTAGCATGCTCACATCACAAAGCTAAAGCAAGATGTTGTCTGACGTGAGGGCCAGGGTAGGCAGAATGCCCAAATGAAAACTAACGTGGTAAGATTAAAGAAATTAGGGCATTTTTTGAGACTTATAAATTTGTATGAAGGTAAGTTTGAGCATAAGAGCCTCAACTTCACTATTGCTGAACTGGTAGGAATTGCCTTAAAAGATGATGGTGAACATGATATTCATAGCTTTTATTATTCCCATTAACTGTAGCATAACCCTTCCTCGCTCAACTTATCAGCTGGCTTAATTGCTACTGGTGTACCATATCCTAAAACAAATGAAGTGAGATGGGTACGCTGCCACTTGGCTGGCAAATAGGTCTCTTTATCTATGTCCTAATGTACATGCTGCAGTTGTTTAGAGAGTGATCGCAAATGAGGCATGGTATTCAGAGAAGTATGGGAGGTTAAAAACACAAATTGAGATTTGATTTTCTAACGTGCTGTTGATTTTCACAATAATACACACTCTATAGAATTGATCTGTTTACCCTTTATAAAAATCAAGATTTTTTGTACTGCTTATAGTAAATGTGCTAACAGTGGACTTTTCCATATGCAGATTATACTGAATGACCAGCAGTGGCAGTGTTTCACAACCGAAGGGGTATCTCCGTGCTTGGTTCGCCATAGATGTCTTGAACAGAGCTTTAGGAGGTGCGGGAAAGGTTTATGCTGTCAGAAACAGATGTGTTTTTAAAGTTTTCCTAAAGGTTGAGTGATTCGGATTTTGTCTCAAATTTAGTGGAAGTTTGTTCCATAGGGTGGGATCTATGTAGAAGAGTGCCCGGCCACCTTGCCTTGCTCTTTTGATAGTTGGAATTATTAGCGAGGATTGGTTGCTGGAGCGCAGAGAGCGTGTAGGTTTGTAAAACTTGAATTTTTCAGTCAGATATTGGGGTCCTAGACCGTAGAGGCATTTGTGTTTAGTGCAACAAATTTTGAACCTTGTCCGCAGACGGATAGGCAGCCAGTGTAGTTTTTCCAGGAGCGGACGGGAAGGTGTTCTAGGCGGAACGTTTAGGACCAGTCGTGCTGCGGTATTCTGAGCTACTTGTAGTCTGCTAAGCACGTCCTCATTAGCAGGTATCAGTAGGCCGTTACAGTAGTCCAGTCTACTGACTACAAGGGACTGGACAAGGGTCTTTCTATGGGCGTTTGGCAGAAATGGAAATACACACTTCAGAAGTCCGATTGTCGGGAAGCATGAGCCAGCCACCTGGTTCACATGCTCCTTCAGTAGCAGTCCCTGGTCCATCCGTACTCCCAAGTTTTTTACTGTCTGCTTGGGGATGGGAATGGGTCCCAAATCCAGAGGCCACCAGTCCGGTGACCACAGGAGGGGGCCTCCCCAAAAAGCATGACCCCTGTTTGCCCACATTGCATTGTAGGCAATTGGAGGCCATCCAACTGGATACCACTCTCATGCCCTCAGCAAAGGAGTGTTTAATTGCTGGGGTGAGGGTATGGAATGGAAACAAGAGCTGAGTGTCATCAGCGTACGAGACTGGCGTAAATCCGTGTGTTCTCACAATGTCGGCAAGGGGGGGCCACGTAAACATTGAATAATGTTGGGCTTTGGCATGAGCCCTGTGGAACCCCCTTGGTAAGCTCCCTCGATGTCGAGTGATAGGAGCCTAAGCTGACGCTTTGTGTGCGGCCGGAGAGGAAACTCTCAAGCCAGGACAGCGCCAAACCTCCTATCCCCACCTTCTGCAGACGATCCCGGAGAATAACATGTGACACCGTGTCAAAGGCAAACACAACAGGTGATGGACCGAATGTGGATCAATGTCACACACTCACCCCAGTCCAAAGATCTGGGCCCAAATCCATAGTTTTTTTGCACTCCACACCACCCTGGGTTAGACAATGGCGATATGCAAATCAGCTCTGGCCCTGTGCCCCATGGGAACAGTCCAGTCCGAACTACAAAAGCCATGTCCTTCCCAGAACGGAATCAAGCATCCGAGGACCGGACCGGTTTCGAGGTAACACCTCTCATAAGCCCAGCTAGCTTGACTCCAGTGGTGTGGAGTGCCTGGGACCCACGTCTGGGCATCCCCAGCGCACTTAGGGCGGAATATGCAAACACAACAGGTGATGGACCGAATGTGGATCAATGTCACACACTCACCCCAGTCCAAAGATCTGGGCCCAAATCCATTGTTTTTTTGCACTCCACACCACCCTGGGTTAGACAATGGCGATATGCAAATCAGCTCTGACCCTGTGCCCCATGTGAACAGTCCAGTCTGAACTACAAAAGCCATGTCCTTCCCAGAACGGAATCAAGCATCCGAGGACCGGACCGGTTTCGAGGTAACACCTCTCATCTGAAAGAAACACGTTAGTGTTAGATTCCTTACCTTAGAATATCCCCAGGCGTCAGTCTGGATCCGGAAACTTTTGCGTAGCAGTACCCCTGCGCGTCGGTAGGCGTCGTCTGCAGGCGTCCCCTGCGGCTCCGCGTCCGTCGTCGGCGTCGTGCGCCGTGATGACGTCGCTGGAGTACATAGACGCCGCCTCCGCGCGCTGACGTCAGTTCTTCTTTTTTCCGCGCCAGTGGACGCAGATCTGAAGAGCAGTACTCCGGTCTTTGACCAAGTTTTTCGATTGTTTTTTCTCTATTGTGCCTGATAGGATGCCTGGGTTTAAGAATTGCGATGACTGTGAGCGCACGATGTCGGTCACAGACCATCACCGCCTCTGTCTCCGGTGTCTGGGCCCCGACCACGACGTGGACTCCTGTGTCGACTGCCGGGCCCTTACCAACAAGGCTAGGCGGGAGCGGTCCCGCAAGCTACTGGAGCTCCGGGTGTCGGCCCCACGTCGGGACCGGGAGCGGTCCCGGTCCGGCCGGAGGTCGAGAGAGCGTTCGAGGGAGCGGTCGCGGAGCCGCGCAGAGCGTTCCGGAAGTCGACACCACTCGTCAGGCTCGTCAGGTAGGAAGCACAAGAAGTCGGGGCGTCGTCATCGTACCCCCGACTCCCCCCGACGCTCGCGCGATGCGGCCGGGGGCTCGGGTGACCCCAACCCCGCGGCTCCGCGAGAGTCGCCGGCGCGGCCTGCCTCATACCCTCCGGTCCCTGGGCATGGCGCGACGCCTGAGGAGATCGAGGCGTTCCTCATGGCCATGAGGGCGCTCGCTTCTCCGACGGGGCCTACGGTGCCTTCGGGCCCAGTGCTGCCGTCTGGGGGCCCTGGCGGTTCGGGTATCCCTGCCTCGGCGCCGTCGGGTGCTCCGGCGCCGCCGACGGCTCCGACCCCGGCGCCGCAGGGGCCTTCGGGATCGGCGCCGGCTGGTCTTCCGGCCTCCCCGGCGCCGTTGCCATCGGGGTTGCCCCCGACGCCGCCCCCGCGCGGCGCCGGTTCTCCACTGCCGGTTCCGGCCGGCGGTGGGGTTCCGGCGCCGGCTCCGGGCGGCGCCGTCCCCTTGCCTTCTCCGACGCCGGACGCGGCGCCGGACGCGGCGTCGCTCGACGCCGGTCCCGGCGCCGATGGGGCCCATGAACCCCGAGGAGCCGGTCTTCATCATTGACTCCGAATACGGAGAGGATGAGGAGTACGGTGAAGGTTGGGAGGGGTCCGAGGACCCTCTGGCTCGCGAGTGCCAGTATGACCCGGACTGGACAGGTGACTTGGGGGATGCCAGTGGTTTGGACGACTCTCCTAACCCTGGTTTGATCTCTCCTCCTTCCGTGGCATCGGTGGAGGGAGCTGCCTATTCTGTGGTGCTGATGAGGGCTGCCAAGGCCTTAAACCTTGAGCTCCCCGTCGCGGCCGTGAGGCCTAACATCCTCACCGAGGTCTTCAAACCGCAGTCATGCCCACTGGAGCCACTGCTGCCGTTTAATGAAGCCTTGTCAGACGTTCTGTTGGGCACGTGGTCCAGGCCCGCTTCAGGTGCGCCTGTTGATCGGAACGTGGCCAGGCGCCACCGTCCTTGTCCGGACGACCCCAAGTACCTGTCTACCCACCCCACTCCTGAGAGTCTGGTGATCCAGGCCTCGACCTCCCAGTCCGCATTCCCGTCGGCCCCGCCCGACCGGGAATCCAAGAGGTATGACCAGTTTGGCAAAAAGGTCTTCTCGTCCATTAGTTTGGGCCTGCGGTCTTGCAACACCGCCTGCCTCTTGGGCCGCTACACCCACTCTGTGTGGGATACGGTCGCGGAGCTGCTACCAGAATGCCCCATGGAGGTGCGGGCAAAACTCGGTCAGGCTGTGGCTGAGGGCCGAGATGCAGCGAAATATTCAATTCGGTGTGGTCTTGATACGACCGACTCGCTGGGCAGAGCTATGTCTACGACGGTGGCAATTCGTCGTCACGCCTGGCTGAGATCTGCCAATTTTTCGGCTGATGTCCAGAATACCCTGATGGACATGCCGTTTGATGGCTGTCACCTGTTCGGTGACAAGGCGGACCACGCGCTGGAACGCTTCAAGGACTCCAGGGTCACGGCCAAGTCCTTGGGTCTCTCGACCCAGCGTCAGCAACCGGGTTCGTTTCGCCCCTTTCGTGGCCAAGGAAGGGGCGCCCCCACACGTGCTGCCAGCCACGCGCCGCAACAATCCTTTCAACGCGGTGGCGGCCGTGGAAACCGCCGTGGTGGCGGTCGGGGACAACGGCGGGGTCAGACCACACCCTCCCCCGCAGCATCTACCCCAAAATCCTCCTAGTCCGTGCTTTCCGCCCCAT
The DNA here is from genome assembly GCF_964263255.1 of Lissotriton vulgaris. Lineage (NCBI taxonomy): Eukaryota > Metazoa > Chordata > Amphibia > Caudata > Salamandridae > Lissotriton > Lissotriton vulgaris. The sequence continues at coordinate 1,083,411,186 of NC_141694.1, read as the reverse complement.
GTGACGCCAGTGGGTGGCAGGGTTCGCCATCACCATGCTCACTGGCGCACAATCACTTCGGACAGGTGGGTGCTGCAAATTGTCCGAAGGGGCTACTCCCTCCCCTTCGAGACCTCTCCTCCAGCCATGCCACCGCAGAACCACCGTGTGTCGGGGGACCACTTGACACTTCTGCAGGAGGAAGTTACGGCCCTCTTGGCCAAGGGGGCCATCGAGCGCGTTCCTGGGCCAGAAGTAGGGCGTGGTTGTTATTCCCACTACTTTCTGGTGCCCAAGAAGGACAAGGGGGGCCTACGTCCTATCTTGGATCTAAGGAACGTCAACGGCTTCCTCCGGAAGGAGAAGTTCAAGATGTTGACGTTAGCTCAGGTCTTGGCTGCTCTAGACCCGCAAGACTGGATGGTAGCGTTGGACTTGCAGGACGCCTATTTTCACATCCCCGTCCTGCCGGCCCACCGGCGTTACCTGCGGTTCACGGTAGGCCAGGAGCACTTTCAGTTTGTCGTGCTCCCCTTCGGCCTTACCAGCGCCCCACGGGTGTTCACAAAGGTGATGGCGGTGGTCGCAGCCCATCTGCGCAGGTTAGGGGTTTCAGTCTTCCCTTACCTAGACGACTGGTTGTTGAAGGCGGGCTCGCCCCAGACAGTCGTCCACCACCTTCAGATGACGGCAGACCTCTTGCACGACCTGGGGTTCTCCATCAACGTGCCGAAATCACACCTGTGTCCCTCTCAAAAGCTCCTTTTCATCGGAGCAGTTCTGGACTCGGCGCAGTTTCGGGTTTATCCTCCGGAACGGCGGGTTCGGGATATTCAGGCTTTGATTCCCATCTTTCAGCCGCTATCCCGAGTCTCGGTCAGGTTGACGCTGCGGCTGTTGGGACTGATGGCTTCCTGCATCCTTCTGGTGCATCACGCCAGGTGGCGGATGCGGGCTCTGCAGTGGGACCTGAAGTTTCAGTGGGCCCAGCATCAGGGCAACTTGTCCGACCACGTCTTGATCTCGGAGGGCACTGCGAGACAACTGCAGTGGTGGCTTACGGACCGCGATTGGGTCAGGGGCAAGTCCCTCTCCCTTCCCCAACCGGAGCACGTTGTCGTGACGGACGCGTCCCTCCTGGGCTGGGGTGGCCACTTGGGAGAGGCAGAGATCAGAGGCATCTGGTCTCCGGCGGAGTCCCGGCTCCATATCAATCTGTTGGAGCTGCGGGCGATTCGTCTGGCACTGAAGGCATTCCTCCCCTTTGTCAACGGGAGTGTAGTGCAGGTGTTCACCGACAACACCACCGCCATGTGGTACTGCAACAAACAGGGCGGAGTGGGGTCGTGGACCCTTTGCCAGGAGGCTCTGCGCCTCTGGCAATGGCTGGAACGTCGAGGCGTGACTCTGACGGTTCAACACCTGGCAGGTTCTCTGAACGCCAGGGCGGACGAACTCAGCCGTCGGTGCTCGATGGATCACGAATGGCATCTGAACTCGGACGTGGCGCAAGGCATCTTTCGGCAATGGGGAGAGCCTTGGTTAGATCTATTCGCCACAGAAGAGAACACGCAATGTCATCAGTTCTGCGCGTTGGAGTTTCCAAGACGGCACTCGCACGGCGACGCCTTTCGGCGCGAGTGGAGTTGCGGTCTGTTATACGCCTTTCCGCCTATACCACTTCTGCCCAGAGTGCTGAAGAAGATCAGGCGCGACCGGGCCCAAGTTATCCTTGTGGCTCCGGACTGGGCTCGAAGGTACTGGTATCCCGAGCTACTCAGCATGTCAGTCGGTCCCCCGATCCGCCTGCCTCTTCAGGAGGACCTTCTGTCGCAGCAGCAGGGGACGGTCCTCCACCCGAACCTGTCCAGTCTCCACCTCCATGCTTGGAGATTGAGCGGCGGCAGTTGAGGCCATTTGACTTGCCTCCTGAAGTCTGTGATGTTATTCTGGCAGCCAGGCGTCCCTCCACTAAGTCGGTATACGCCTGTCGGTGGAACAGATTTGTGGCATGGTGCACAGCAAAGGCTGTGGATCCTCTCTCTGCCCCTCTTTCGGAGGTTCTTCTGTTTCTTCTTTCTCTTGCCCAGCAGGGCTCTGCTCTGGGCACTATCAAGGGCTACCTTTCTGCCCTTTCAGCCTTTTTGAGGCTTCCTGATCAGCCTTCTTTGTTCAAATCCCCGATTGTAACTCGGTTCTTGAAAGGCATCACTCACATGTTTCCACCTGTTCCGTTTGTGATGCCTCAGTGGGATTTGAACCTGGTTCTGACCTTTCTGATGTGTGCTCCCTTTGAGCCCCTTCATTCTTGTCCTCTCCGTCTCCTGACTTTAAAGACGGCTTTCCTGGTTGCCATCACCTCTGCCAGGAGAGTGAGTGAGCTCCAGGCTCTTTCTGTCCAACCTCCTTTCCTGTCCATTCATCCTGACAAGGTGGTTCTGAGGACTAGACCTTCTTTCCTGCCCAAGGTTGTTTCGGCCTTTCACATCGGGCAGTCCATCACCCTCCCTTCCTTCTTCCCGCCTCCGCATCCTTCAAAGGATGAAGAGCGGCTCCACCGTCTGGACCCAAAACGTGCGCTTTCATTCTACATGGATCGCACACGCCAGAGCTCGAGGAATGCCAGGTTCCAATTAATCCACTTCTATGTTATCCACAGGGCATACCTTACGCCCGGGAAAATCCAACAGTACTTTGGGGCGACCGACGCTGCTTGCCCCAGATGTAACACAGCGGGGGCGGATTTCTGTCATATGCTGTGGGATTGCCCCTCTTTAGGAGATTACTGGCAGGACGTCGGACGGGCCCTTAACGGGGCGACGGACAGGGATATCCAATACACTAAGGCAGTTGGCATCCTTCACTGGTTGGCGAGAATCAAGAGGGAGAGAGAGGACCAGAAAGCTAGTCCAGATCCCCGGTTTATATGTATTGGTATCAATAGGAGACTAGCTCTAGAATGGATTAATCTGACACGGTTATGGTAGATTAATATTAGTTATGTAGCGACTCAGTATTTTGCCGGGTGGCAATGGCACCTCGTGGGTGTCTTTTGAAAGCCCTCACCTGAAACATGTTGACTACTCAAGGACGTAGGAGGTCGTAACCCGCCTCTAACGTCCCACAGCCTTATTTTTAACCGCTGGCAGAGGCCCTTTTAATAAAGTATCCTTACCCCAGGGACCATCTGCCAAGCCGTTTTAACTTCACTTACCTTAGCACCTCACACCGCACACACAGTGACATACCTGCTCCGCTGTAATCAGGCGTCGAAGCACACCCGGGACACGCTAGGTGTCACTGGGTGGGCCCGATGATGAAGCATGCCACCAACTAGGTTGGTGGGTGAGGGCTTTCAAAAGACACCCACGAGGTGCCATTGCCACCCGGCAAAATACTGAGTCGCTACATAACTAATATTAATCTACCATAACCGTGTCAGATTAATCCATTCTAGAGCTAGTCTCCTATTGATACCAATATATATCCTTCACTGGTTCCCACACACACCTAGAAATACGATGTCAAGTAAATTTATAGATTTAGGGCTTATCCTGGCCAAGCGGGAGATCACACGAAATTGGAAGTCCAGAGTGGGGCCCACGTATAAAAGATGGTATGGGGAATGTCTGAGATGGGCCGCGTGTGATAGTACCCTACGATACCAGATGGCCTGGAGGTCGAATGATGAGAAAGCACTGGAAAGGGCGACTGCATGGGAGGTGATGGTGCAGGCGCTCAGGGATGTGGACGATGAGGGGCAGGAAGGCGAGAGCGAACTAGCCGGAGCAGACCCTAACACTATACAGGAGAACACACCTTAGCGATTGTTTGCTTCCTCCTGCAACACACCAGGCACTGATACATGGTTACTCAAGCGCAGCGCGACCACGGGGGAGGGCGGGTAGGAAGCTGGTTTGGAGGGATGTTGGGGTACCGAAAATTGGGGAGGGGGAGGGGCGTAAATCACAAAAGCATTCCAGGGTTATGTGCACAATGAAGCGGTCAGACAATGTAAGAAGTATGTGACCAAGACGGAGAAGAAGCTGCCCACATCGCAAGCGGGGAGAGCTCCCCGGACGAAAAACGAATGTATTCGACTGAACTGGTCCATGTCATACTCATTTTGCTGAATATCTTGTCTGTACTTTTATATTGGTGATGCAATAAAAATGATGTTAAAAAAAAAAAAAAAATGGATCGCACACGCCAGTTCCGGGTGGATGACCAACTGTTTGTTGGCTACGTGGGTGCGAAGAAGGGACGGGCGGTTTGTAAACGAACCATCTCTCGATGGGTCGTCCTCTGCATCAAAGCGTGCTACTCTTTGGCTCGGAAGGAGCCTCCTGTTGGGCTGAGGGCCCATTCCACTCGGGCCACGGCGGCTACTACTGCCCTGGGCCGGGGAGTCCCCTTGCAGGACATTTGCCAAGCGGCTACGTGGGCCTCGCTGCACACCTTTGCGAGGCACTACTGCCTGGACAGTCAAGTCCGGAGGGATGGCTTCTTTGGCCGTTCTGTCCTCCAGGACTTTCTGGTGTAGTTTTGTATTGGTTCGCAGACCCACCACCGGGGTTGGTATTGCTGGGGTATGTATTCTAAGGTAAGGAATCTAACACTAACGTGTTTCTTTCAGATGAACAAGTTACTTACCTTCGGTAACGATATATCTGTAAGAAACATTAGTTAGTGTTAGATTCCTTACCGAACCCACCCATCCTCCCCGTTCTGCGAACTGATACCTAGGGTTAAGGTCATCCCTTTCAGGGCCCTAGTTTGTACATGGCACCAGTGTTGGTTCTCTCATGGCTCTGCGTCTCCTGGCGCAGAAAAGCTGTGTGCAAAGAACTGACGTCAGCGCGCGGAGGCGGCGTCTATGTACTCCAGCGACGTCATCACGGCGCACGACGCCGACGACGGACGCGGAGCCGCAGCGGACGCCTGCAGACGACGCCTACCGACGCGCAGGGGTACTGCTACGCAAATGTTTCCGGATCCAGACTGACGCCTGGGGATATTCTAAGGTAAGGAATCTAACACTAACTAATGTTTCTTACAGATATATCGTTACCGAAGGTAAGTAACTTGTTCATCAGCCCGGCTAGCTTGACTCCAGTGGTGTGGAGTGCCTGGGACCCACGTCTGGGCATCCCCAGCGCACTTAGGGCGGAATATGCAAACACAACAGGTGATGGACCGAATGTGGATCAATGTCACACAGTCACCGCAGTCCAAAGATCTGGGCCCAAATCCATCGTTTTTTTGCACTCCACACCACCCTGGGTTAGACAATGGCGATATGCAAATCAGCTCTGGCCCTGTGCCCCATGGGAACAGTCCAGTCCGAACTACAAAAGCCATGTCCTTCCTAGAACGGAATCAAGCATCCGAGGACCGGACCGGTTTTGAGATAACACCTCATCAGCCCGGCTAGCTTGACTCCAGTGGTGTGGAGTGCCTGGGACCCACGTCTGGGCATCCCCAGCGCACTTAGGGCGGAATATGCAAGCACAACAGGTGATGGACCGAATGTGGATCAATGTCACACACTCACCCCAGTCCAAAGATCTGGGCCCAAATCCATCGTTTTTTTGCACTCCACACCACCCTGGGTTAGACAATGGCGATATGCAAATCAGCTCTGACCCTGTGCCCCATGGGAACAGTCCAGTCTGAATTACAAAAGCCATGTCCTTCCCAGAACGGAATCAAGCATCCGAGGACCGGACCGGTTTCGAGGTAACACCTCTCATCAGCCCGGCTAGCTTGATTCCAGTGGTGTGGAGTGCCTGGGACCCACGTCTGGGCATCCCCAGCGCACTTAGGGCGGAATATGCAAACACAACAGGTGGTGGACCGAATGTGGATCAATGTCACACACTCACCCCAGTCCAAAGATCTGGGCCCAAATCCATCGTTTTTTTGCACTCCACACCACACTGGGTTAGACAATGGCGATATGCAAATCAGCTCTGACCCTGTGCCCCATGGGAACAGTCCAGTCCGAACTACAAAAGCCATGTCCTTCCCAGAACGGAATCAAGCATCCGAGGACCGGACCGGTTTCGAGGTAACACCTCATCAGCCCGGCTAGCTTGACTCCAGTGGTGTGGAGTGCCTGGGACCCACGTCTGGGCATCCCCAGCGCACTTAGGGCGGAATATGCAAACACAACAGGTGATGGACCGAATGTGGATCAATGTCACACACTCACCCCAGTCCAAAGATCCGGGCCCAAATCCATCGTTTTTTTGCACTCCACATCACCCTGGGTTAGACAATGGCGATATGCAAATCAGCTCTGACCCTGTGCCCCATGGGAACAGTCCAGTCCGAACTACAAAAGCCATGTCCTTCCCAGAACAGAATCAAGCATCCGAGGACCGGACCGGTTTCGAGGTGTGGAGTGCAAAAAATGATGGATTTAGGCCCAGATCCTTGTACTGGGGTGAATGTAAGACATTGATCTACATTCTGTCCATCAAATTGTTTTTTGTAATTTTCTCCCTGAGTGTACTGGGGTAGCTCAGACGTGGGTCCCAGAGCCTCCACACCACTGGAGTCAAGCTAGCCAGGCTGATGAGAGGTGTTACCTCGAAACCGGTCCGGTCCTCGGATGCTTGATTCCGGTCTGGGAAAGATATGGCTGTGTAGTTCGGACTGGACTGTTCCCATGGGGCACAGGGTCAGAGCTGATTTGCATAAAGCCATTATCTAACCCAGGGTGGTGTGGAGTGCAAAAACGATGGATTTAGGCCCAGATCCTTGTACTGGGGTGAATGTAAGACATTGATCTACATTCGGGCCATCAAATTGTTTTTTGTAATTTTCTCCCTGAGTGTACTGGGGTAGCTCAGACGTGGGTCCCAGAGCCTCCACACCACTGGAGTCAAGCTAGCCGGGCTGATGAGGTGTTACCTCAAAACCGGTCCGGTCCTCGGATGCTTGATTCCGGTCTGGGAAAGATATGGCTGTGTAGTTCGGACTGGACTTTTCCCATGGGGCACAGGGTCAGAGCTGATTTGCATAAAGCCATTATCTAACCCAGGGTGGTGTGGAGTGCAAAAAACGATGGATTTAGGCCCAGATCCTTGTACTGGGGTGAATGTAAGACATTGATCTACATTCTGTCCATCAAATTGTTTTTTGTAATTTTCTCCCTGAGTGTACTGGGGTAGCTCAGACGTGGGTCCCAGAGCCTCCACACCACTGGAGTCAAGCTAGCCGGGCTGATGAGGTGTTACCTCGAAACCGGTCCGGTCCTCGGATGCTTGATTCCGGTCTGGGAAAGATATGGCTGTGTAGTTCGGACTGGACTGTTCCCATGGGGCACAGGGTCAGAGCTGATTTGCATAAAGCCATTATCTAACCCAGGGTGGTGTGGAGTGCAAAAAACGATGGATTTAGGCCCAGATCCTTGTACTGGGGTGAATGTAAGACATTGATCTACATTCTGTCCATCAAATTGTTTTTTGTAATTTTCTCCCTGAGTGTACTGGGGTAGCTCAGACGTGGGTCCCAGAGCCTCCACACCACTGGAGTCAAGCTAGCCGGGCTGATGAGAGGTGTTACCTCAAAACCGGTCCGGTCCTCGGATGCTTGATTCCGGTCTGGGAAAGATATGGCTGTGTAGTTCGGACTGGACTGTTTCCATGGGGCACAGGGTCAGAGCTGATTTGCATAAAGCCATTATCTAACCCAGGGTGGTGTGGAGTGCAAAAAACGATGGATTTAGGCCCAGATCCTTGTACTGGGGTGAATGTAAGACATTGATCTACATTCTGTCCATCAAATTGTTTTTTGTAATTTTCACCGTGTCAAAGGCAGCGGATAGGTCCAACAGCACCAAAATCATAGAGCTCCCTCTGTCCTGTGCCATCTTGATGTTATCTGACACAGAGAGGAGCGCTGATTCTGTGCTGTAATTGGGTCTAAACCCAGATTGGGTGTAGTCAAGACCTCCCATTGCCTCGATGTATTTAGACAGGTGGGTGTTCACATGTTTCTCGGTCAGTTCACTCAAATATGGCAGGAGAGATATGGGGCGGAGGTTGGGCAAGTCTGTCCATGGCATGGCCGAGTTTTTCCGAATCGGATTTACTATCGCTTTTTTCCAGTCTTTAGGTACCTTACCCTCCTTAAGGGAGAGGTTCACAATAGTTTGGACCATAGGGCAGAGTAGGTTGCTTAGAGAGACAGCCATTTTGGCCGGGAGAAAGTCCAGAGGGGAGCCTGTTTTGATGTGGTTCATTAGGGAGATTGTTTTCCTGGCTGATTTCTGGAAAGGTAGTTAGTGTACCATTATTGCCGATGGAAGGGCTAGGGGGGGGGTTAGCAGTTTTATCCTTTAGTTTAGTGGTTTTGGTAATTTTTTCATAAATGGCCTCTATTTTGTTTTCGAAAAATAGGTAGATGTTATTACAGAGAGATTGGGAAAAGTCATCCGGGCTTTTGCAGGCAGTGGGTTTCACAAAGGCCTGAAGGATTTTAATCAATTCCTTAGAGGAATTGCCTGCTTCAGTCAGTTGTGAGGTGAGGCAATGTTTCCTAGCCAGCTTGATGTTTTTGTGATCGGAGGACAAGGCTTTGTGATATTCTTTCCTACTTTCCTCAGAATGGTTTTTCCACCAGGCTTTTTCCAGTTTTCTGCATCCCTGTTTTTTCCAGTCTAAGTTGTTCTGTGTACCAAACTTCCTGTTTGGATGTGGGGTATTGTTTATGGAGTTTCAGAGGGGCCAGTAAATCAACTGCCGCCAAAAGGGCAGTGTTGAACTTAGATAAGGCGGACTCTGCGTTGTCTGTGTCTAGAATGGGGGGTTCTCTCCATACTTCCCGTAATTCATTCAATGTTACTTTATGCCATTGTCTGCACCACAGGGAGGGGAGGGGGGCTGTTTAGCAGGTTTATTCAGTCCAAGAAGGGAGAATTCGATCATAAGATGGTTGGACCAGTTTATTCGAGAGGGGGGATGACACTGTATCTTGGGGAAATTAGAAAGGATTAAGTCTAAGGTGTGGCCTCCTGTATGAGTGGTGCCACTGTTCTGTAGCTCCAATCCTAGTGTGGAGAGGTCGGCTAATAGAGATACTGTTTCAGGAAGATTCGGAACATCTACGTGAAAGTTAAAATCTACTAGGAGATGAACATTTTCTTTGGCTTTAAAATGTTGAGCCAGTATCTCAGTTAAGGACAAAGTGAAGCCAGTGTCTGATCCCGGCGGACGATAGACCAGTGCTCCCTTCCAGTGATCTTTGGATCCTGTGCTAATCCTAAAGATCATAATTTCCATGAGGGGGTTGATTCTTTCTTCTATCATAGCTACCTTCAGCTCTTCTTCATAGATTATGGCAATGCCCCCTCCGCTTTTATTCGGGCGGTCAAGCCTTAGGATTTTGTATCCCACGGGAATCTCAAGTGTGATGGAAGGGATAGTATGAGGTTTAAGCCAAGTTTCAGTTAAGAAACATATATTGGGCTTGACTGTATTAATCAGGTCCCATAGTTCAAAATGGTGCTTAGGTAAGGAGTGGATGTTCAGGAGAAAACATTTCAGACCTTTAGATTTTGGGGTCTCCCTCGTAATATATCCGTTTAATATGCCGGTGTGTGTGGCCTGAAGCCTACAATGTATGCAAGAGAAAGGGCCTTCTGGGCATGGCCAGGATTTGCGTGTACATCCAACTAGCGGCTTTCGTTGAAAGCTTTTTAGGGTCTGGGCTGAATACCTGATGCGACAGTCACTCATGGCATCCGTATGCAATCGAGTAGAGTCCATTGCCCCTAGCCCCGTCCGGTCGTGGACGGGCGCAGACGGGCTACTCTTTGGCTGCTCTTCGGCGTGTCTTCGGCTCCCCTGCGCGCAACCGCTGCGCGCTCAGGAGGGGGCGAGGGCTAAATAGCCCAGGAAAAGCAAACACTAGAGCGCTAACCGCTCCAGCGACCAACAGGAAGTGCCTGGCTCTCCCTGACCCGCCCTCCGCACAAAGGTACTGGCTACCTCGTCGGACCGGGGCGGGCAGGAGTGGAAATCGAGCCCAGGCTTCCCCAACTTCTCAAGGTACTGTCCTCCCCTAGTGAATCAGGTACGAGGTACAAAACAGGAAGCGCTGGGTATTTACTGGCACAGAGGGGCTTGGGAGTCGAATATTTTAAAATTATAACATCAATTTTAAAAATTGTCAGCAGTGATTAAAATAGCTTTCAGTTGTCTGATCACAGTGTTTACCACAGCGCAAAGCGCGATTCTGGCACCTCTGGCGAGCAATCGGCTCGGGACGACTCTGCCACAGTCACCCTACCGCAGCTCGCAGATAACAGGGCTCAGCCTAAATAGCCCAGGAAAAGCAAACACTAGAGCGCTAACCGCTCCAGCGACCAACAGGAGGTGCCTGGCTCTCCCTGACCCGCCCTCCGCACAAAGGTACTGGCTACCTCGTCGGACCGGGGCGGGCAGGAGTGGAAATCGAGCCCAGGCTTCCCCAACTTCTCAAGGTACTGTCCTCCCCTAGTGAATCAGGTATGAGGTACAAAACAGGAAGCGCGGGGTATTTACTGGCACAGAGGGGCTTGGGAGTCGAATATTTTAAAATTATAACATCAATTTTAAAAATTGTCAGCAGTGATTAAAATAGCTTTCAGTTGTCTGATCACACTGTTTACCACAGCGCAAAGCGTGATTCTGGCACCTCTGGCGAGCAAGCGGCTCGGGACAACTCTGCCACAGTCACCCTACCGCAGCTCGCAGATAACAGGGCTCAGCCTAAATAGCCCAGGAAAAGCAAACACTAGAGCGCTAACCGCTCCAGCGACCAACAGGAAGTGCCTGGCTCTCCCTGACCCGCCCTCCGCACAAAGGTACTGGCTACCTCGTTGGACCGGGGCGGGCAGGAGTGGAAATCGAGCCCAGGCTTCCCCAACTTCTTCAAGGTACTGTCCTACCCTAGTGAATCAGGTACAAGGTACAAAACAGGAAGCGCTGGGTATTTACTGGTACAGAGGGGCTTGGGAGTCGAATATTTTAAAATTATAACATCAATTATAAAAATTGTCAGCAGTGATTAAAATAGCTTTCAGTTGTCTGATCACAGTGTTAACCACAGCGCAAAGTGCTCAACTTATCAGCTGTCTTAATTGCTACTGGTGTACCATATCCTAAAACAAATGAAGTAAGATGGGTACAATGACACTTGGCTGGAAAAAAGATCTCTTTATATATGTCCTAATGTACATGCTACAGTTGTTTAGAGAGTGCTAGAGTGTTTTAAAACCACAACTACTCAAGTCTTAGTCATTGCCATGGCTAAGTTTCTTAGTTGGGCTTGGGTCCTTAGAAGGAATAATTTGCAAGGCAGTATGTAATCTGTTTGCTTATATTTTGGTGTTCTCAAGTTTCCCCTAAGTTATTTATTTTAAATATTGGAGACTAAAAAATCATGCCCTGTGTAATTTTGCCTTAATACCCTTTGATTTTGAATTCTCCCTTTTTAAACATAAACACTGTTTTAAATTGCTTTGGGATTTTAAAATGACATGATCATTTAAAAATATTTCTGTATGAGAATGTATGTCTTTTATATTAGATTGTATTTGTCTATATGTGTCTTTTATGATTGATTATGATCAAAATGAGGCATGGGTGTCCTGGGTTATTTAATAGTGATTTGCAAGAATGAAGATGTCAGAATCTGTTGTTCATAATTGTTCTCATTACCACTAACTGTAGCATAAATCTTCTTCCGTAAACTTTTTAGATAACTTAATTGTCATTGGGGTACCAAAACTTAAAAGAATTGCAGTGAGCAGGGTACGCTGTCACTTGGATAGCAATGAGATCTTTTTATCTACGTTCTAATATAGGTGTTAGTGTTTTGTAGAGAGTGGTAGCAAAGGAGGTTTAGGATTGACAGGTATGCTAGGCTGAAAATAAAACTGAGATTTGAATTCTTTTTGAGCTGTGGATTTTCACAATATTATAGACGTCATAGTACTGATAATAACCCTTTATCAAAATCTGTATATTGTTGTGTTGCATTAGTTTGGAAATATTCAAGTACTGTTAATAGACTGTGGACTTTTCCATTTGCAGAATATATTGCGTGGCCAGCAGAGGCACTGTTGCAGAATTTCTTGGAGTTGCTGAGACCAAAAAAAAAAGACGTTCAGCAACTTTCTGCTCGATTCACCAATTAACATGGTGAGTCAATCTCTCAATTTATCATTTTGCTCATCCTTAAAAGAAGTTCATAGCATCTTACGGGTCTCAGCTCCTTTTAGTTGGGTCTTTCGCATGAATAATATTTGTCAAGACTGTAGCGATATGGATGGCTCTATGGGCATCATGATAGCTTTTCAATGATGTTCGTTGACTGTCTACACTGCTGACAATCCTACTTTTAATACTTGTGCTAGAAATATGTCATCATATGAAATTAGTGTATTTTAGGCTGGAATGAGGGTCTTATATTAGAACAATTGACGTACTCTCACATGGAGGGAAGCTAATTTAACCTTCCTCCCTTCACACCGAATGTGGGACTCTTATAATTAAGAAGGATTGCTCTTTAGAATACTCTGGGTTCTTGTACCTCCAGCCCCTTTTAAAAGGGGAGCACAATACTTTCATTGTTGCAGAGTCCTTTCCAATTACACCTCCTACTTGGCTTGCAGTCATAATTGCAGATCGTTACCTAGTGCGGAATTCCTAATGCCTCATTGTTCTGTGTAATTGTCACCCATGGCGATTGGTCAAGTGGTGCCCTGACATCATAATTGTACAGCAGGATGTCATCTGACATGAGGGCAAGCAATATGACACATTTATCATGGAATTGAAATGGGCAACTAGCGGCGTTTATTTTCTGCTCCGCTCTGGACATCTCAGAGGTGCTGGCCCGGGCCATGCCTTCCTCAGTCACCCTCCATCACCATGCTTGGCTTCAGGATGGCGTGTTCCCTGAAAATGTTTGGGAACAGCTGATTCATCTTCCATTCAATGGCGCCCTGTTATTTCATGCCCCGGCAGAGTCCCCCATCCAGAGGTTCTTGGTGGGGCTCCTCCTCCACCTTATCCTCCTCCTTCCCCTCCTCAGTGACTGCTGAGTTGAACTGGTTCTGGACCTTCTTTTGGGCCAGTCGCTCTTGATGTGCGGTATGTTTTATGGCCACTCGAGTACTCTTTGCTTGGACCTTGGTGGTGTTGACTGCTGGACGGCCCCTTTGTCACCTGTATGTTTTTGCTGAAGTTGTCTGTACGGATTTTGCCCACAGATTAGTCCTTTCGTTTTTTCTTGGGCTGCATGACAAGCCTTCCATGGGTGTTTGTTTTCCCGTGGCTCTTTCATTTTTTCTCTGCTGCAGAAGTTTCTTCCAAAGAGCGTTCCCATGTCTTGGGACTTAACTTACCCTATGTGGGGAGGTGGTAGCTGTTATATAGCTTGCACTCTGCTATGGAGTTCTGGTCGCCTTCAGGCCCCTGCTTTCCATGGTGTTTGTCTGTTGCTATTGCTTCTTTAGGTTGTTTGCAATGACCCATCGTAGTGGTGTGTCTGGGCATTTCCTAACTTTCCTGCTCCTGTCCTGAGGGCTGGGATGATTCTGTGTTTCTCCCTTGTCAGGTGTCGCCTGCCCAGTCTTCCTAGTGCCCGGGCTGTTCTTCTTGTGGCTTATTACTGTTGGTGCCGCTCTGTCTGGTCTGTTGTCTTCCATCTCGGGGGGCTCGCCTTCTTTCCCTTGTTTCCTTGGGCCCTCTAGGCTTCTGTTCTTCCTCGCCTTGGTATTGGGTGGCAGCTCTGTTGCCTCTTAGGGGAGTGGGATGCTTCGGCCTCTCTTACCTCGCCCTTGGTTCCTCTGTTGTGAGTGTATGGGCTTCTTCAGTCTTCTCTCTTTTTCTTACATCCCTCTTGGGATTGGTGGGGGTCTGCTTTTAAGGATTCCTCTTGCCTGGGAGGGACGGGCTCCTCACCTTATCCGTTGGTCTGGTCCCTTGTGGGACCCTCTGTGATGTCCAGGCTGGTGGGGTCCTTTCGCAAACCCTCCTTCCCCATGGGTATTGCTAGGGTATCTATTCTACATGAAGGAATCTGCAGCTAGTAGTCTCTATCAGATGTATGAGTTATTTACCTTTGGTAACAATGTATTTGGTAGAGACGATTCTAGCTGCAGATTCCTTCACGGCCTGCCCTTCCTCCCCTTTCTGTGAGGACCCTTGGGTTGGTCTTCGGCACTTGCCTCCCAGTAGGTGACTATGTCTTTTTTGAGTGCCTTCTCTCTTTGCAGTTCCCTGTTTGTCTTGGAACTGGTGCCCCATCATTATTCTTGGTTGGGGTCATTTCCTTGCTACAGGTTGCTTATGTTCCTTGTTTCCAGGGGGAAGGGCTGTCTACATGCTGGCAGGGTGGCTGCTCGGGCTGTGCTCTGCTCTTTCTTCTTTCCCTGCCTTTGGGTACTGCAGTGTTGACACTGCTCCTTATGATGTTGTTTGTCACCATTCCTTTTTCAAATGTTTCTGTTCCCACACTCACACAGTTTTGTCTGATTTCTCCGCGTTGGGGCGTGGAAAAGTAATCCAAAGAAAACTGACGTAGGTACACCGGGGTGGAGCTTATTTGACCTCGCTGACGTCACGTACCCGGATGACGCCTGGGTGGAGTCACGTGGTGCCGACCCTTCCCCGGTGCGCAGGGATGCTGTGGCAAAATTTTGCCGGATCCAGTCTCATGCCTGGGGATAATTCTATATGAAGGAATCTGCAGCTAGAATCGGCTGTACCAGATACATTGTTACTGAAGGTAAGCAACTCATACATCAGGGCTTACCTGAGGTTTCCACAAGGAATGAGAGACAGGAGATTGAAGATCGTTCCCAACTTCCCGCTACCGCCAATCTGCCCAACGGAGTCAAAGCAGGATAAGCACATATGGGGAAGAGTGAAGAGAAGGGGAAGAGAAAACTGGAGATGGTCCCTCTGCACAGTCTGGCATCTAGGGACACTGGAGACTTCTGTGATCCTGTAGACAAAAAGGCTTCGTCAATACACTACACTATTAAATGAGTGGTACAAGACAATGATACAATCATTACGTGTAGTACAAGTCTCTACCTGTCTTACTCCCCTCTTTCTCATGTGTCTAATAAAAACAAGTCACAGGAATCGATCAATCTGCCTAAATAAACATAGAACAGATAGACAGAATCAACAGTGGTGCAGTACTGCTTTCTCTATAAAATGATGGTTGGAGGTGTGGGTGCTTACCAGTATCGATTTGCAAAAGAAAAAAGTGTAGCCCAATAGGAATAGGACTGACCACACAGTGTAGTCTCAAAACAGCAAACAAAATATGCTGGAACGGTGGGCCACTGTATATCGTTTTATATTTAATCATACATAAGGAAATCAGTGCACCTACAAACAAAGTGTACCCATGGAAAGGCTAGTGCCTTGGGACTCCTTACTTCAGGAGTATTGCAAGGCTACAACCTATTGTGTGCACAAACAGGAACAATTGGATGTCCCGTCTCCTTAACCTCAGGTGTGCGTGACCAGCAAACTCTAATTAGGGTGCTCTTTATGTGTATCACAACAAAGACAAATTCAGATGTCCAAAAGCACGCTACAGAACCTTTCAAATATTGCTCGAACCATTATATCTAAATCACATTGTACAACTCAGCGCAAACGTGTTACCGCAGTAGATCAAAGGAGGAGTGGTTGTAGCGATCGTGGCCCTTCAGGGTGTCTGCAAGGTAACTGTGATCAGACGGAGAAGGTGCCCTCCCACCATGAGAACAGCCCTGCGAACTGCAGGAGGAGTACGAGAGCCCAACGTGGAGGAGGATGAGGTCAGGCAACTGGGAGCAGAGGAGAGAGACCCGGAAGTGACCGAAAACGCCCCAGAAGTGAGAGAAAACAGAACTGGGAGGCTATAACGCGAAGTGTTCTTCCTGGCAGCGTCAAGTCTTTTAAGTGGGCGGGGCCCCGCCCTCTCTGTCTTCAGCTGAGGGAATGGAGCATTTATGACAATAATAGTGTTATTCTGAGTTTGATGTTGTTACATACTTACAAGAAATTTCACTAATTGATAATCGTTTTAGTGCAGCGAAAGGTTATAACAATACAGTCCCCTTGGCAATGCTTTCTTGTATTACCTACCCAGTTTTCTCTTCCTATCATAATGATAATTTGAAAGCGAAAATTAATACTACAATTCGTATTCTTGGGGGGTGATAGTCTGTAATTTGATGGATTCGATCTAATTGCCTTGCTGGACATGGAATCAAAATATTTAACTTCATTGATCTTGGAAGACTTGGTTGAATGGACCAAAGAATCTGATCCCCATAAATCAGACGGGCTTTAGAAAAGGGACTGGTACAATCTCCCACCATATTATCTTTTTCCCTAATAGCAGAGAAATGCAAAATAAACAAGCAGAACTTGCAACTCAATTTTATCAATTTAAAAGCCACTTTTGACAGAGTGGATAGGAAATTGTGGGCCAAACTAAGATCATGGAACATTCTGGATTTTAAAAAAAAGACTTACTGCTATTTTACACTGATACATGGGTTAGAGTGAAACTTGGAGACAGATCAAGAGTCTTGTAGAATTCTTAACAGTGAACAAGTTAGAAAATAATATTGTAAAAACAAACACAATGCTTATCGGGAACTGGACAACTTGTCCATATAGCATCTGGCTCGAAGGAAAAGCCCTTGGGAACGTGTCTAGCTATAAATATCTGTGATTTTACCTCAATAATAAAATTAATCATAGAGAACAGAAAAACTACATGACTCAAAAGGCAAGTGCATTAACTTTTGCCTACAAGACATTGGCATCAAAAGTAGAGAAGGGGGAGTCGCATAGCGTACTCGGCCAGCACGGTCACCGGTTGATGTGGCAGATGCTGAATAGCAGTATTCTGCGGCCAAGTACGCTATGCGACTCCCCCTTCATCTACTAAGTATTCACTTTAACTCCAGAATGAGGAGCCGTTAATTCAACCACCTTCCTTCCCCCACGGAGCGCGATTACTGGTTCCGTGCCCTCTGCATATGAGGCTCTAATTACTCAGGCATAATACTTTTGTTGAGATGATAATCCGCTTATTCCGATGCTGGATTTAAATGTCATCGACACTGTGAAAACACTGTATATGCTTAAACTTTGTATATTTTTGCTGTAAAGGTGTATTTCGTGATTTGTTCCTGTAACACTGTTTATTTCATGTGTGTAACAAACCCCAGTTTTGACTGAGTCCCTTCTGTTGTTCCTGTTTCCCTCTTGTTTTATATCCAAACGGTTAAGTTGGGAACAGGCTTGTGTCCCAATTTATGCACCTTTGTGTATTCTTTTATATATTACTGAACAAGTAAAGAATTGACCTCTGTCCAGCTGGACATGTCCCTATAATATAGCTACGATTGAGTCTATATTCATTAAGTTGTTTACATACTTCCCTGTCTGGGGACCACTGTTGTTTAGAATAATTAACTCCCAAGGTCCCTTGTCGACTTTTTTGGGTTCCCTTGTTGCTTCAAAATATGCATTGGTTTCTGGACACACAGCCTTGGTTCCCTATTGAGGTGTGGTGTTGATGAAGAATCGGCACCCAGAGATGATGAGTCACAAATCCACATTCTTTGGGTCAATGGCCCGGTGGTGATGCAGGCCCTGAGTCGATTCCTCTCACGCAAACCAGGTGCTGCATCAGAGCACGTGTCACGAATGTCGGCGGCACAGGGCTCAAGACTCACGCTGCGGTGATTCTTCTGATGTGCTGCAATGGCGAGCTGAAGCCTGTGGTGAAAGCTGTGGTCTATACTATGAATGAGGAACCACCCTTCAGGACAGGCAGCGGTGATGTGTCAATCTTTTACAGATGGGCATCGGTAAAAAAGGTGCTGGGAATCGATGCATGGATTTTCTCCTTAAGATCACCAGGTTACACTTCCAAGGGCCAAGGAACTGGATTTGGCACCACATGGCAAGTAGGACTCCAAAGACTTATTAACAGGCGGCAAGCTTAACTTAAGCCCCTGGAGAACCTTGGAAGCAGGATCCAGAAAGCAAAGTCCAGTCCCCTCACACTGAAGACAGGAGCAGCAAAGCAGCAGGCCAACACAGCAAAGCAACCAGCAATGTGGCAGTCCCTCCTGACAGCTTCTCCAGCTCTTCTTTCTGGCTGAATATCCTCCGTCCAGAAGAGTTATGAATTTGGTGTGTCAGATGGCCAATACATGTACCCCTTTCCACCTTTGTAGTAGGCAAATTTCAAATGAAATTCTTTGTACTGCACAATACTCTGCAATTCCCTGACCTAGCTCCAGACACTCTACAGTGGGTGGAGACAGCTTTGACAAATGAATAGGTCTGAGACTGTCCTCACACAGTGACAACTGTCAAGAGTGAATGCATGAGAGCTCACTGTCTGCCTGTCTGTGGAATACAAGTCTGGGTTGGCTAAGGCACAGAATGGTTCGAGAAGAAAATGTTCACTTCCTAAAGTGTCAAAATTGATGGACAGAATGCAGAACAATGTCATACATTCCCCCCAGTAAAGAGATCTGCTCTCCATCAATCAATTGTTATTTTTGCACTTTCTAAAAGTGGCATTTTCAAACACGCAATTTTAAAAACAACTTTACCAAAATATGTATTTTTAAATTGTGATTTCATAGACCCCAAACTCCAACTCTCCATTTGTTCCCAATGGGAAATTACACTTAAAAGTAATTCAAGCCAATCCCTATGTTACCCCATGGGAGAGATAGTGAACAATGAAATTAGCAGTATTTCACTATTGCATCGACTATCAGGACATGTGCTGGTGTGGTTTACAAGTACTACCTTTTAAATACACTGTACCATGCCAATGGGGTTGCCTTGGGCCTACTTTAGGGGTGACATACATGTAAGAAAAAGAAAGGTTTGAGTTTAGCAAGTGGGTGTGCTTGCCAGGTGAAACTGGCAGTTTGAAACTGCACTCACAGACACTGCAGTGACAGTTCTGAGACATGTTTGTGCCACCCACATTAGCAGCCCTGCAATCAGGGTTCACTAGCAGCATTTTATTTACAGACCATGGGCATACCTAGTGCATTTACTAGCGACTTACTAGTAAATCAGATATGCCAGTCACAGATAAGCCAATTACCAATATATTATGCACAGGGAACACTTGCACTTTGGGCACTTTGTTTTTGCTGGTCCTAGGACTCTAGCACTGGTCTGCAATGGTAGTCACAAACAGTAGGTCAGAAGCAAAAAGACAGGGGAAATCACACCAAAATATGCCAGGTCGAGCACTGTCTGTTTGCAGTTAATCACTCTAAAATTTGCTTTTCCTCACTCCACATTTGCTACCCTAGCACTCGCTACCTCTATTTCCGACTGAACTACAGATGAAATAATTTCCAAAAATAAGCAGAGGGGCAATTAGGGGCGTTTATAGAGATTTATTAAGGGAGCTAATTTGGTGCACAAAGCTACTAGGAATTGGAGCGGTCTCAGAAGCTCACTTTCTTCTGTATGGCCTCGTTTCCTAAATAGCTATGATTACAGACGTGCAAACATGTTAGTAATTCAGCATCCATGGCTGTTAACTCTGTCTTATCAGTTTCTACAATCTGATCCATTTTACATGTAGGTGATAGTAACAGCTAAACTTCATTGTGATAATAATGTGCACCACAAAGCCCAAACGTTGCAACTATATAGACTGGGTAAAAAGACTGATAATGTCTCACCACAGTGAGATCTGAGACAACCAACCATTACCGGGGTCCAGAGTTCTGCTGTTGCCCACTAACTAGGACACTAGATGTTTGGACTTTTACTGAAAGTTGGTCTATTAGGCTTTGTTGACTCTTTCTGCCTGGTCCTCCAGATGTCGACTAATTTAAGAGCAGTGGATGCAGTTGATCTTTGAAAGTCATGGGGTGTTATACTGGCCAGGAAGTCAACCTATTTATTTCAAAATATGCTTCCCACCTACTCACTCTCTCGCTTTTATTCTCCTACACCTCATTCACTCTAATTCGCATTCTCTCAAAAACTCATTCTCACTCCTACTCACTGTTGCTCTCTCCCAAACATACTCCTACTTACTTGTTCTCATTCTGGCTTATTAAAACACTTACACACATTTATTGACTCTGGGTCCTTGTTCAACTGCACTTGCTGCGCTATTGATAGCTACACCGCGACTCTTCTTCTTCTCACAACTGCCAGTCAATCCCTCGTTCTTATATATTCACTCACTCATACTCACTTTCACTTATCCATAAACAATTGCAAACTCCGATTCTCATTCATTTTCACTTTCATTGACACACACACACACACTTTCATGCAAACCCATTTACTTTCAGTCACTCACAAACCCATACATGCATGCATAAAGAAGTAACATTTGTTTTACTTACCTTGCCTACTTAGTTAGCAACTCAGAGGCTCTATTGCAGCAGCAGAGCAGGAAACTCACAGCAAGCCATGATTTCAAATGAGGAGCCAGATGAAATGGCAAGGGCAGATTTGAAAAGGGGAAGACATGCCTCACTCACTATCCCAACACCTTGGTAGGACTGGAAGCCTAGTCCTACAAGAAGCTGGTGTCCTGGCACTGCTGCCCTCTGTGTTTTTTTCTTTTGCTTCAGGGGGTTGTATGATGAACAAAGCATGCAATTACAATGCATTCCTTTATAAGGCAGTCATTACAACAACCACATCTTTAACACGCATGCTTTTACAACTCATCCCTCTACCTGCTAAAACATTACCACTAATGCCTGTATAATTACAATGAAAAGTAAAGATATATATATATAGATTACTTTCCTGGTCAGCATTGGTGTTCTATATATATATATATATATATATATATATATATATATATATATATATATATATATATATATATATATATATATATATATATATATATATATATATATATATATATATATATATATATATATATATATATATATATATATATATCCCCAAAAGCGCCCAGGCCTCAGAGAAAAGAAGGGTTTTGTCACGCAGAAACCACTGAAGGTGAAAAAATAAAAAGGAAATACCTACATGTTCCAGCATGCATCTGAACTAATTAAAGTAAACTAAACATGGCACACCGGAGGCCTATGAACTAATGATATAAACGTGCAGGGAACTGTGGGAGCCTGAAAAAATGCGTGCAAAACAGACAGCCTCTGAAGAAAGAGCATGAATGCTCTGAAACGCGTCAGGCTAATGAACTGGTAAAAGCGGAGCTGTAACCCTGTACCTTCTGCAAATAAATGTTTTGAAACAAACCAGCTGGAGGAGTGCGTCTCTGAGGCCTGGGCGCTTTTGGGGGGATATATATATATATATATATATATATATATATATATATATATATATATATATATATATATATATATATATATATTTATATATATTACCTACTGGCGGTCGCCAGTAGGTATATATAGTTAGGATTTTTTCCCTATGGGATTTCTGAAAATTCTATGCCTAATAACTTTTGCGTTTGTGGACGGAATTGGCTGAAATTTTCAGGAAAATGGCACATTTTGTTTCTGAGCAGACCTTGAAAATTTGGGGGGGTTTTGTGGAGGGGGGGCCGAGAAAAAAGGGGGGTCCCAAAACGCCTTTTTCCCATGTTAATTTCCATAGGGCGGTTGGACTCACTTTTAGCCCGAACGGCTGAATGGATTTTCACGAAACTTGGCAAAATTGTAGGGACTGTTAGCCTGATGTGCCTTTGCTAGGTCTCAATATATGTGCTTCAGTGGATTTTGAGAAATTAACGTTTAAATCAAGATATATATCTGTAACAGCGCTCCGGGCAGCTATCCGGTTAGCGAACCTTTCGCGTAACGGAACTTTGCGATGAGAAGCTGATTGGCCCTCCGGTGTCTGTCAACATTCTAAACAGTCCGGAGCGGCCGCCATCTTGTCTCTCGGTAGGATCGAGAGACAAGAGGAGGCCAAAACAAAGGGGGAAATTACCATAAGGGGGCATAGTAGATCCTCGTTGACCCCCTAGGTTTTATGTGGAGGTTTTAAAAGGGCCTAGGAGGGTCCAAAAAAAAAAATTTTTTTTTGCGTGGTAAGCGCCAAGTTCGCGAACCGGATAGCTTTCTGGGCAGCGAACTTTATGGATAAAAGAATGAAAGACTTTTCTAATACTGTATGTTAATTGTTTGTTGTTTTTCTTGTTTTTTTTTGTTTTCTTTATTTATTTATTTTTTTTATTATGATTGTGTTTCATACTTTATTAAATTTTCTAACATTTCATTGTCAGAAATGTCATAATTTATTATAGGGTGTAATTGTTTTTCATTTTGAAGCAAGTTGTCTACTGCTTCAACACATTGTAGAAGTTCGTGGTCTCTACTGTCATCCATAAAGTCATCAAGTTTGTCTTGGCTGCTCTCCTTCAGTTCAATCGAAAATGAAACTTGCTGCTCGCCTTCCATTTTGCCTGAAATTTGGATTAAAAAAATATATATTAGTAGAGATAGGGCACTGTTGGGATTAATTTTAGATAGGCAGTTTTTATCAGTGAATTTATCTTTTGGCAGTGTATAGTATGAGAGTGGAAATAGGACTAAAAAAAAGTGTATGTGATTTAACCAAGACAAGCCTTACTCCATTGATAACTATAACAGAGAAGTCTATCTAAATACATTACTACTACAGAGGGATAGTGTATATGTAGCAGAAAAAGTCTACTATATTAAGTCATAGTGCACAATATATTAAATTATAACTTACCTTCACAAAGAAGTTGAAGTTTTTTGAAGCTTTTGAAATAGGAGGTACAACAAGAAGTAGTAGTCAAAATGGCTGTGTTTCCTTCTCTCCCTTTATATATATACAGGTATATAACCAATCAAATGTCAGGTAATAAAAGTAGAAAATGAAAGTAACATTTTCATTGGTTGTCAATTCCAACAATTCAGATGTGTTTTGTGAAGTAATTTACCTCACGGTACTTGGAGAGGTCTACAGGCTAAATGGCTAAATGGAATTTCAATGAAATTTGTGAGAATGGAAGGGATTGTTATGTAGTATGAGCTAATCTATATTTGGTGAGAGTGTTTCTAGTCGTTATTCTGTAAATTACTTTCCCGCCTTTTTTTAGGACCGCTTTCCGGGAAGCTGCCCGGTTAGCGAACCTTAAGCGTCACGGGAGTCCACCATTTTGTGTTTCGTTCGCATTAAGATACAAGATGGAGGGCAAATAATGTTTAGAATGGGTAGAAGGGGTCATGGTAGACTTATCTTGACCCCCTAGGTTTTCTGAGCGTGGCTGAGGAGGCTTATATGTGCGGAAAAAAATTTTTTTTTTTAAAAATTCCGCGAGGTTAGCTTTCGGTTAGCGAACCGGGTAGCGCTCCGGGGAGCGAATTTTGTGGAAAATTAGTGAAAAAAGTTAGAGAAAAATAATAATTGTGAGTGATCAGATGTAGGGTAGCTCTGAGAAGAGCTTTTGGGTTTATGGTACATTTAGGTACTTATAAGTAGGTACCAATGCACAGTCTTAAATTCAGAATGAAAATTCTGTTGCCCTCATCTGAGAAGTGAACTCCATCTCCTCTGTAGATATCTTGCATGTAGTAACGCAAGTTATTGTTGTACAGAGAGCCCATTCCATGGTCTCTCATGTAAGCTGAAACAGATTTGTTTACATGCTTCCTCGCTTTCTCAATTTGTGGACAAAATTGGTTGGACCACCTCCATTTCTGTCTTTGGCATATATTGGAATATACCAAGGCAGTTTGAGGAAAAAGTGCCATTAATTGCTCCAAGGTGTCCTTTAAAAGCATTTCCAGACCTACCCCTGTCAAAGTGCCCAAATCATTACCTCCACAGTGCACTATTAACAGGTCAGGTTTTGGCAAATGCATAAAGGTTTTCACCAATGGTATCAATTGGTGACATTTTAATCCTCTTTGGCCCAACCACTTAATTTCCACATCTTGTAAATTGAGGTTGTGTAAATTTCTGCTCTCAGCATACCTTTGAGCCCAGTGGATGTAACTATGTCCAACAATCCAGACGTTAAACATGGTGGAAGAAGGTTGTTCTGCAGTCAGATGAAGTGTGGTAATGAAAGGGCAGTTGAAACAGTAGGAGTTTCTAAAGAAAAAAAACTGTGGATTTACAATGCTAATGATTCATTAGCAGTGATTGGTGCATTTCCATTTCTGAAAACAGAAAGTTAGGGTGCATGGATGTGTTCTTTGAAAGATGTAATTTGAATGGTCAAGGAAGAAACATTTAATGAAAGATTGCACTGGATACGCAGGTGCACTGAGAGTTCAGAGTTCAATTGAAACATTGTTGTGTGAATTTGCAAACATGAGAGGTCTTCCAGGAGGTGGTTGCTATGGAAACAAGGCAGACAGGGCAGAGGGGGGAAGGGTTTTGATTTGAAAAAAGTGAGGGAAGAGGTATGATTGGCTAATATGAGAGATATGTGAAAAGAATATCTGTATTTCTGTGCTTTCAATAGCTGCAGCCTTTGGAGTGCATCCTTTTTCTTCTGCTGAAGACAATTTGGTGTATTTCTGAGACTGTTTTCAAAACTCAAAAAATATTTGCTAAGGTGAGAAAAGATTTATTTAATTTAGATAGAGAATAGTATGATTTAAGGAGAAAATGATGAAGAAAGCTGTGTTTTTAAAATGTGGTTTTGTCTCTAGTGATATACTAATAGAATTAGTTTCAAAGAGAAATTATAATTGCATATTTGGTGTAACATTCTGGCATGCAGTTACACAAGATATTGTAATACATGGAGGCCATTTCATGGTCTGTTATGTAAGCTGAAACAGATATGTTGCTTTTAAAAACGATTTAAGAAATCAATTACATTTCTAGATATGTACTGCTAGAGCTTCATAGGTTGTTTTGGGCCATATTTATAAGGTATTTGAGTGTCTAAGATGTTGTGTTCGCCTTTTAAAATGTAAAGTGTTCCTCATGGGACAAGTGTCTTGTAAATACGCTCCCACTTGTGCTTGGCAAATTTAGATTTTGATTATGGGAGTTACCTAGCCATGTTAATAGTGTCCCAAAAATGGTGCTAGGGCATTCCAGAAAACACTTTCATGTGTCTCAAGGACATTTTTAGTCATTTCTTCATGAATGCAGGTATACAATTGATTTATATGCTGTGTTTAAAAACGAATTTTGAAATGAATTAAATTTCAGGATATGTACTGTTAGAGCTTCATAGGTTGTTTGGGGTCATATTTAGAAAGCATTTTAGTGTCTTTGAAGTTATTTTTCCCTTTTTAAATGGAAAGCGTTCCTCATGGGGCCCTGAGCAGTTCTTAGCCATGTTATTTAATAGGAAGTGGATAACATGGCTAAGAGCATTTGCTGGGAAATGCATGAATATCGCTGATTTTTCTGCTATATTCATGCATTGTGGCCGTTTTTTTTCACATTGCTTCATAGGTTGTTTGGGTTCATATTTAGAAGGCATTTTAGTGTCTTTGATGTTATTTTTCCCTTTTTAAATGGAAAGCGTTCCTCATGGGGCCCTGAGCAGTTCTTAGCCATGTTATTTAATAGGAAGTGGATCACATGGCTAAGAGCATTTGCTGGAAAATGCATGAATATCGCTGATTTTTCTGCTATATTCATGCATTGTGGCCGTTTTTTTCACATTGCTTCATAGGTTGTTTGGGTTCATATTTAGAAGGCATTTTAGTGTCTTTGATGTTATTTTTCCCTTTTTAAATGGAAAGCGTTCCTCATGGGGCCCTGAGCAGTTCCTAGCCATGTTATTTAATTGGAAGTGGATAACATGGCTAAGAGCATTTGCTGGAAAATGCATGAATATCGCTGATTTTTCTGCTATATTCATGCATTGCGGCAGTTTTTTTTCACATTGCTTCATAGGTTGTTTGGGTTCATATTTAGAAGGCATTTTAGTGTCTTTGATGTTATTTTTCCCTTTTTAAATGGAAAGCGTTCCTCATGGTGCCCTGAGCAGTTCTTAGCCATGTTATTTAATAGGAAGTGGATAACATGGCTAAGAGCATTTGTTGGAAAATGCATGAATATCGCTGATTTTTCTGCGTTATTCATGCATTGCAGGCCTTTTTTTATCACATTTGCAAGCACTTCTTAGCCATGTTATCCAATGGGAGGTGGATAACATGGCTAAGAGCATTTGCTTCAAAGGTTGTTTGGGGTTATATACCATTTTTGGGAAATTATTAACATGCCTATCTAACTCCCATAATCAAAATCTAAATTTGCCAACCGCAGGTGGGAGCGTATTTACAATAAATTTGCACCATGAAGAATGTAAAATAGCATACTAGATAATCAAAAAACTTATAAATATGATCCAAAACATCTTATGAAGCACTAGTAGTGCATATTTCCAGAAATGTATTGGTTTTCATTTAATGATTTACTTCATTGGTAGGCCTTCACATGTTTTTTTACCTTGGTTTTTTTTCAGTGAAAATCTTATCTGCAACCATGTGTTGGCCTCACCTCAAATAAACAAAACAGGTGATGGACTGAATGTGGATCAATGACACACATTCACCCCAGTCCAAAGATCTGGGCCTAAACAAACCTTTAGATAGGCTACATCTTATCGTCATCCTGAATTAATGATTTAAAATATTAGGGAGTGATTTATGAGTGTTGTATGCCTGTTTTGTACCATTGAGTGTCATTTTTGTGATGCAGTGCTGGTGGAAAATATTTGCTATGTTAAATAATTAGTACAGCATTAAGTTTTAGATGACTGTTATTTATTTACTGTTTGGTAATAGTGGTTAATAACATTTTATATTATATTTTTTCACAGATTCAACTGCAGATTCTTTCATAGTTTGGAAAATGCCTTCCAGAAGTCGAATACGAAAGGCTAGAAAACGTCAAAGACAGCAGGATGATGTTTTATTGCAGCAGTCCTCTTCCCCAAATACTTGTCAAAACACCAAGAAAGGTCCGGGTAAGAGCACGAAATCATTCTTAAGAAATATTTGTAGTAAAAAAAATTTTGCTCAAAAAAATGTGTCTCTTAACAAAAAGAGAAGTAATTTAAATGGAAAGGAGAGACCCATCACAAATGTTACTGGTAGAGGAAGAGATAACTCTGTGCATGATAGTAGAAGGAAACAACAGTTTAGGGACATTCGACAACGAATGTTCCGTAATAGGATATTAGTTAATTTATTGAAAAATATTAAAAAGAAAGGCCAACAGAAAGCGGCATTTTATAGGAAGAAGAAAAATGTAGAGAAAATTATTGATCATGCTTTTGAAATCAAGCGAAAGTTGTTTATTTTGGTAATCAATAGAATTAGGAAACTAAGCAAGGTAATTTCTGATTTCAAAACAAAAAGTAGATGGAAGAGAGTAGTAAATCGTACTAACTTTTGTGAAGTTTTTTCTGGAGAATGGATGCATAGTTCAAGTTCTGAGGCATTTTTTAATGAGGAGACTTATTTTCAGGATAATGATTTGGTGCATGCAGTTGACATCAGTGGTCGAGCTTATGAAGTGAAGGATGGTTGTCCAGTTGAAAAAGAACAACTTGTGACAACAGAGACAGAAGAGGCGCTAAGTGATGAGGTTTTAGGAAGACGTCCTAAGGGTCCTGTGTACATTTGGAAGTGTAGTTCTATTTGCAGTGTGCGACAGGTTTCCATCAATTTGCTATGTGATTTTATACGGACATTTAATAAGAAAAGTTTGAAGCAGAAAATGAAGTTGTTGCAAGATTTAGATCCTTGCAGAGTGAGACAAATGACAGGTTTGCGTGGTCATTCACTGGCTTGTCTTTCCAGGAGAGTATGCCAGAGTGTTTTTCATCATTTCAGGATGCTAGCAGTGCATCATAATAAAGTGAGAAAATTAGTGAGAATGTTGTATTATGCTAAGAGTCCAGCAATTATGCTTAAACAGTTATGTGCTGCTCTTTTGCATGGTTCTGAAATAGATGTGAAGAATCTTTGTGAAGAAATTGAGTTTTGTTACTTTGGTAGTAAAGATGAGAATGTTCAAATTGACCCTGAAGTAGAGGGTAATGTGGAAGATAATGTACAGGTTTCCAGTACAGATAATTTTCAGAAGGAAATTGCCACGTTTCAGATGAAATCAAGTGAGAGGCCTAATTTCACTTGTGTATGTTGTCGACGCACTTATTATAAGAATCAGACTAAGGTAGTGGATTTATATGCAAAAAGTGAAAGGGAAAATAATAGTGAATGGAAGGATTTAGCCACATACTTGATGGTAGAAAATTATTTTGATTTGGGATCGGATCAACGTGTGTGTACTTATTGTTGTAATAAATTAAACCAAAACCAGATGCCTGCTAGGGCAGTTCATAATAATCTGGAATTGGTTGAGATTCCTTCTGAATTGAAGGATTTAAATACTTATGAATCTATTTTGATTCAAAGTATCCATCCCTTTCAGGCTATTGTAAGAATGGAGCCAAAGACAGGGAAATTGCCTCCAGCAGATTTACAGAGAGGATTAAAGGGAAGAGTTGTTTATTTGCCTCTAGATTTGAACAAAAACATTAACACAATTGGAATAGAAAAAGTGGAAGAGGAACCTCTGGTTATCTTGGTTAATGGGGTTCCGACAAAGAATAAGAAAATATGGCAAGATTTAGTGGATGTTAGGAAAGTCAAAAAGGCAACAGTGTATTTGAAGAAAAATAATAAGTACTATAAGAATGTATATGTTGCAGAAGAGGAAGTAAGTGATGAAGAGGATAGCGATTTGTGTGCTGGCCAAATTGAGAAAGTAGAGGCCTCTAAAAGTGAAGAAATATATGAACATTATAGTGTTCATCCTTTGCATTCCAAGGAAGTGATGGGGAATGCTATTGAGTTGTTTCAAATGAAACAAGCCAAAGGGAGTCCCATTAGTGTTTGGGAGGAAAGTTTGGAAGCTCGGTGTTTCCCACAGCTATTTCCCACAGGTCAAGGAGGAAGATATGATGAGCGACCTCGTGAAATTCCTGCGTCTGAATACCGGACTTTACGATTGTATGCAGAAGATCCTAGGTTTCGGCAATGCATTCCCTATTTGTTTCATCTCCTGTTTGAAAGCGATCTGTCTGGACTGTCATATGCAGTGAACCACATCTTAAAAAGTGGTATACAGATGCGAAACATCTCGGCAAGTGACTTTATGCATAAAGTCAATGTCCAAGACAGTATTTTGGATTCTCACTTAATTAATCTCATGGCGTGTCAGCGTGGTACTAATGAGTACTGGTACCGTCGTCATGGTGACTTAAAATGTATGCTGAGGAACTTAGGAACTCCGACATGGTTCCTCACTCTGAGCTGTGCCGAGTATGGCTGGGATGACTTACTTGAATTTCTACGAGAGGCAAATGGAAATATTGAAAACATTGAATTCAAGACACCTGGAGAACTGTGTTCTTTGGATCCTGTGAATGTATGCAGGTACTTCAATCATAGATTTGAAGCTATGATGTCTTTCATCACAAATAAAAAGAATCCACCTCTTGGAGAGGTGTTGGATTTCTTCTGGAGAAAGGAGTACCAAGCAAGAGGTGCCCCTCATATACATATGTTGCTGTGGATCAAGGATGCACCTAAATTTGGAACAGATCCGGATGACTTAGTGATGAATTTCATCGAACAGTATTCTACGTGTGCTGTTCCAAACGCAACGGAGAAGAAAAGTCTAAGAGAACAAGTTCTACGTTTCCAAAGCCATCGTTGTGGAAAGTACTGTCGTCGTAAATTCAGAAACAAGGACATGTTCTACACCAAATGTCGTTTCAACTTTCCACGACCGGTGATTTCTAAAGGAAGAGTGAACAGTTTGATGTCTTCGCTGCGACATAATGTGACGAGGAAATCACCCAAGAATACATACAATTTGAAAAGGAACGAAGAGTCCAAGTACATCAACGACTACAACCCAGTGATTTTGTCCATGTGGAATGCCAACATGGATATACAGTTTGTGGCTGACAACTGTATGGCTGTGGCTCGGTATGTGACATCTTACATCACCAAAAAAGAAAAGACCGAACTGAAGGATATGTGGGAGGACATTTCCCATGAAAAGAGCCTCAGCAAGAAGTTGTACAGTTTCAGTCTGAAGATGTTGTCGCATCGAGAAATCGGAGCTTACGAATGTTCTGATCGATTGTCTTCAGCAAGTCTCTATGCCAAATCCAGGAGTCTCGTTTGGGCGAGTCTTGGTCTTGCTGCAACGCGAAATCGAGTTCTAAAACCTGTTCGGGAAATTGAGTATTTGGCAGAAAAGGAACCAAACAGTACCGACATTTTGAAGACCAACATGTTGGATACATATTATCCAAATCGAAGCAGTCACCTTGAGAATATTTGTCTATATGAGGTTCTCCAAAATTATATATTCAAGAGGAACATCAAAGAAGATATTGAGAAAGGAGTGTATGCTGTAATTGGAAGTGAGGGATGCCTGGTCAAGCAAAGAAAATGCCAATTAGTAAACCATCGAAAATTAAGTGGCGAATCTCCAGAAAAAAAGGAGTTTTTCTATTTAGCACTTTTGCAACTTTTCAAGCCTTGGCGTGCAGAAGAGGAACTGCTTGGAGATTTCCTCTGTTACGAAGACTCTTTCAATGCAGCCAAGGAGTCCATAGAATGTCCTGCTTTTTCTAAATATCAAGAAATGCTAACTTTGGAAATTGAGCAGGAAGCAACGATTGCAGCCGAGATTGCCAGAGACAGTTCTCAGGACAGTCAGAGTTCTGTTTCATTGAGTCAAGATCCACTTGGAGGACCTATTATCGAAAATGAAGCTGCCACTGCTATGAATGAAGTAGAAAGAGCCATGGCACATGCTCAGGAGGATTCAGTTAACTTACAAGACTTGGAAAAACAACTCAACGTTGAGCAGAGGAAAATATATGATGAAGTTACCAAGGAAATTGAGCACGGATTAAGTCATGAGAAGAAAGAGTGCTCGTGTACGTCGTTGAAGCCTGTCCGACTGTACGTGAGTGGAGAAGCGGGAACTGGAAAAAGTTTCCTCATTAAAGCAATCTCTTGTTATTTGCAGGAAAGGACTGAGTCATCGCTGTCTTGTGTTGTCACCGCTCCTACTGGACTGGCAGCACATAATATTAAAGGTATTACTTTGCATCGTCTATTGATGCTGCCGGTGGAGCATGACAACAAATTACAATACAAGAAGTTATCTGGAGATGCTTGCTGTGAAGTTTCAAGAGTTTTGAGGAAAATGAAACTACTTATCATTGACGAAGTAAGCATGGTTTCCAATGTCATGCTTGCCTTTGTGCATTTGAGAATGCAAGAAGTACTTAAAACTGAATATGATGTCTTATTTGGTGGGAAACACATTATTGTTTTCGGAGATCTTCTACAGCTGACACCAGTAAAAGGTCAACCTGTGTTCAAAATACTCACGCATGAAGATACCAGGAAGTGCCTAGGGAGCATTGGCAACGTCAATATATGGTTAAACTTCAATTATGCAGAACTGCATCAAAATATGCGTCAGGCAAAGGATGAAGATTACAAGAATATTCTACAAGATATTAGAATTGGAAAAGTGACCGAGCATGGGAAAGAAGCTTTAAATGCACGGTTACTGTCAAATTTGTATCCCAAACAAGATATTGTGCCTGAGAATATTTTTCAGAAAATTACTGAGAAGAAATCCGGGATATGTCTCATGCCAACTCTTGCAGAATGTGCCATCTTCAACAACAAAATGTTGAATTTAGAAAAGCAAGAGATTGTGAAACTTGAAGCTATCGACAAATTAGAGCATATGGGATCAACAATTATTTTGTCAGACAATTTGAAATCAAAATTGGATTCATTAGAGAAGACTATATCTAAAACAGCGGGTTTTGAAAAGACTTTGAATGTGTGTTTAAATTGCCGAATTATTTTGAGAAGGAATTTACATGTAGAAAGAGGTCTGGTAAATGGATCAATGGGTAATGTTGTTGATTTTGAGAAATACAGAAATAGAGATGGAATAGAATTTTTAAAAATTAAATTTGATGGCATTGAGGAAGTACAGCAAATTGGTCGTTGTTCTGCTAGGTTTTTGCTTGTTAAAGATTTATATGTTCGCCGTAAACAGTTTCCTGTTTGCTTGGCATATGCGGTGACATTCCATAAATCGCAAGGTTTAAGTGTAGACTGTGCATTGGTGAATATTGGCAGTTCTGTGTTCAAGGAGGGTATGGCATATGTGGCATTGTCACGAGTTAGAACTTTATCGGGATTGTACTTGATTGACTGTGATGTCACAAACATTTGTGCGGATCTAGATTGTGTTAAGGAATACAATAGGTTAAGAAGAGAGTATGCGCCACATTTGCCTCAATATCCTTTGTTTGAGAAACGTGTGGTAGGCCGCAAACGTAGAAATAGCAGTAATAGTAGGGAGGTTGTTGCAAAAAGACTAAAAGTCAATGAACCGAAAATTGTTAGCAGAAAGAAAGTGGATTCTGTTGAAGATGTTGTCGGTTTTCAATTTGAAAACAGTTCTGGTGTCAACTGCTATGCAAATGTAGTGGTTAATGTTCTCTTTTCACTAGAGAGTTTAAAAGAACAGATTCTGTTGAATTCTGAACAAATTTTATGCTGTTTGTTGAATTCTGTTTTCGAGAAATGTAGCAGTGATCGAACAAAAGTAGAAAGTGTGTCTGAAGTTCGTTATCTGTTAGATGAATGTTCAGGTCAAACAGACTTCTCTGAAAATAATCAGCAAGATTGTCAGGAGTTTTTAATGTATATGCTTGATATATTGCAAGTTGAGGGTGTAGATGTAGATCACCTGTTTGGGCTTTCTTATCAATGGCAGCATGACTGCGAGAACTGTATGGTATCAAGTACTACTAGTGTAGACTCAGAAAGATTTATATATTTAACTTTGCCAGACAGTAAATCAGTCTCCTTTAATAAGCTAGTAAATGCAGCGGATCACAACATGGAGTGTAGCCAATGTAAATGTGATATGATGTCAACATTATTTATACGTGGATATGGCCAGTATGTCATTTTAATGATGCAACGATGTAGGCCTGATGGAACAAAATTGTCAACTTTAATAAAAAATTTTGTGGCTTCTCAGCTGTCAATATCAGGGAGGACTTTTGTTACTGTAGCAATTATCTATCACGATGGTCCATCAACAACATCAGGACATTATACAGCTTACTTAAAGTCTGGAAACGGCTGGTCATTCTGTAATGATTCTGTTGTAACGTTCAAAAAAAAATTGCCGTTTGACCTTAAAAATTCTTACCTGGTGTTTTTAAAACCAAAATTTTAAGTAGAGGGAATGTAAGTCTGCAATGCTGTCTCGATTAAAAATTCAACTATATAAACCTAATGCAAGTAAGTCTGCTTCATAGTAAGCAGTATCAGTGTCATAGGAAAAGGAGAACATGACTGACAAAGAAGAGTAAGATATTAGTAGTCCAGGATTGTGAAAATAATCTCAAATATTTTATTTTTGAAAGTTGCGAAAATAGAAAATGTCGGGATTTGATTGGAAGAATTACAAGATTTGCGAATCGCGGCAACATGATTTGGCCTAGTGGAAACATGTGATATAATGAGAGAAGTTTTTTTTCTATGTAACATATTTCACGTATCGATGGAGGTTTTCTTTCAGAAAGTGGCGGGCTGAAAATATTTAAAGCACAACAGAGTGGATGCTGTTTATAGGAGATCCTTCGACGTCATTGAAAGTAAGTTAATTTTAAGAAGTTTTGAAATCAGATTTCTTAGGTTGTATGGGTTTTTTAAACACAGTCATTTTGATTGTGTTTTTTTTTCCCCGCTGTTACATGATGAATACCTTCAAGTCACTGATTTAAGTGAAATTTGATACATTCTGAGAACAGCAAAAATAAACCATTTAACATGTATAATTAATGTTATGCTTTTTGTCCTTATGATATACATTTAGAAATGTGTGGTACATATGGGTAAGGTGAGTTCTGTAAATATCAATTTTAATGCTTAGAGTGCTGTACTTCTGGGTAGTGTTTTTTTTTTTATAAAAAAAAGAGGCCTCACCTCAAAGAAAGCTCTTGAAAGCACACATCTTATTTGCATCCTAAAACAATCATTTACAATGTTAGACACAATTTTATTATGACTTTACATCTTTTTTGCGCTGCTATTGCATCACTATTGTGAGACATTAGCAGTGCAAGAAAAACATCATGTTTCAAAATAGGCCTCAGTTCAGCAATATCAAGATACAGTTTCTTTCGAATATATATCTTTAGGATTGTGTAGGGAACGTAGAGAAGCAGAGACTTCTGTAAATGTCAAAGTTGTTGAAAAACTGTTTGTTTTTGAACCTTTTCCCTTGTCTTTTCTAATTTTTAAATACATGTTTTAATATTTTTTGAAATGTTTGTTCTTTGTTTTACAGATTGAAAGTATGAAAAAATATTTAAAAAAGGTAACAAGAATTATAAGGTAAATGTTTTCCACTCTTTTTACCCGCAATGCACTGCTGATGATGTCATTGACAGTATCTCTCATTTACTCTCTCTAGCTGTCTTTCTTTTTACATTATTCTCTGTTTACTTCCCTTATACTAACTCTTCTTTTTTTTAAAAAAAATATTTTTTTTAGTTCGCTTAAAGTTCGCGAACCGGTCAGCGAACTTGAAGCGAACCAAAAGAAATAGAGCTTGCCAGAGTGATAAACATTCTAGCAATTTTGTTTGAAAGGGGAGGTAGTTCTGAAAAGAACTGTTTTTTTTTGTTTTTGTTGTTTTATATTTTTTTTGTTATTTTTTGAACATTTTTTGATTTTTTTGTATTTTTAGAACTGTTTTATGTTTTTTTGTGTTTTTTAAGGAGGGGAGACAACAAAAAACAGGCTTTCAAAACGGCTCAACTGGAGCAAAAAAAAAGAAAATTACTTTTTGGGTGCATTAGGGCACTTATGATTTTCATATGCAATGTTCATGAGGTTGACACTCATGTTGCCATATGACAGCATAGCACCACAGTAAATACAAGACAACTTCATGTGCTGGAAGTTAGGTTGGATGTTTGGCACAGTCTCTTGTGCCTCTCTTCCCGTCAAAGACAATGTGGATGTAGATCTTGCCACAGGAGTTGCCGTCGGATTGTCTTCAAGATCCCTCAACTCAGCCCGGCTGTAGTTCAAGGGATGCCACCTGCTCATGTGACGGTGCATTGTATAGTTCCCCATACTGTACTTCTTTTCTGTGCCTCTCGACAATCTGTAGTCACAGATGAGGCAGGTGGCATATTTTGCATTCACTTTCTTGGTTCCAGGAGGGATGGTGAAAAACTGCCAGATGAAACTGGTTTTTCGTTTAGAAACCCGGGGCAACTCATCAACAAATTGTTGTCCCTCTCTCTCCTCTTCTTCTTCTTCCTCATCTTCCTCCTCTCTGTTAGTCATAATTTGACTGGGTGGTCCTCTCTTCTTATGGGGAGGTGGAGGTGGTGGTGGGGGTGCACCAGCTGCAGCAACAATGGAAGCCATTGTGGATCTTCAGATAAATGGTCTTTCTCTCACCAAGATGAAAGTCAGAGTGAGGAAATAAGGAGGGGTTTACTTGATTTGGGGAAAACAAAAGTTCTGAGCCAATGAAAAGTGTTATTTTTAGGTCACATGACCTAGTCATACATCATTTGGAAACCAAAAGTGAAATGAACCAATGAGAAGTTTGATAAACAAGTCACATGACCTGTTCCGCTTACGTTACGCGGCGCGCGCCGCGTCCCAGATCGCTTCCGGTTCGCGGTCCGGAGCACTTCCGGGAGCGCTAACGCGGCGCGTCATTAGACGCATTACGCGATAACGTGATACGTCGCGCTTCCGCGGCGCGTCACTGTTCCGCTAACGTAACGTTGACCGGTTCGCGGACTAGATCGCGGCATCAAGATGAGCTAACGGAAAGCTTCCCGGTTCGCGAACTAGAAGCGAAGAAAAAAAATATTAAAAAAAAAATTATCAATAAACATCTAAATATATTTTGGGATTTAAAGAATAATACATTTTACAGCTACAGATGTTAGCTTTTAAAAAACCAATGAAATTCACTGAAAAAACCATAGGTTATAGACCATATATAGTTAGAAATTTGCATTTAAAAAACCATTGAAATTCAATGAAAAAACCATAGGTTATAGACCATATATAGTTAGGAATTCGCATTTACAAAACCTTATTTTACTCGCATAAAACCATTGAAATTCCATATATAGTTAGTTGCGCTAACTATATATCGCGCACCCGCAATCCACTGCTGATGATGTCACATATTACATCATTCATGACATGGTCAGTGACATCACTGATGACATCACTGATGACATCTCAAATGACATCACTGATGACAACATCCAGTGACTGTATGTTTCTGTGAAGTTAAAATATGTCTTACATATTGAAGAATGAGTGGATGTATAAGTGTCTGGATGAAGGATTTAGTAGGTGCATGACTGACTGTATGAGTGAGTGATTAAATGTGTCTCACTGAGTGCATGGGTTAGTGACTAAACTGTCTTAATTTGTGCATCATTATGTCTGTTGTTCTGTAAACTGTTGCATGTGTTGATAAGTAGCTATATGAGTAACTATATGGGTTATTGATTGGTTGCCCAAGTATTTGTATGGGAGACTGAGTGTGTGTGTGGGTGGCTGGGAGGTGTATGACTCTGTGCATAGATGTGTGAGCAGTTGATTCACTAGAGGTATGGTTTCAAAAGTGCATGTGGTAACAGCTGTATGGGCGGTTGACTGTGTGCATGAGTGTATTGGTGAGTGAATGGATATCTCAGTGCTACATGTCAAAGTAAGTACATATGTAAAACACAGTACATGTGAGAGTTGACATATATAAATAACTGTGCATAAGAGCCAGTGAATGTGTGAGTGGCTGTATGGATCATTGTGAACTTGTATCAGGGATTGTATAAGAGAGTAAATATGTGTTAGTATATGTTTGAATAAGTAAAGTTTGTATAACTGTATAGTTGAGGAAATGGAGGTGTGATTGATTCTTTGCATGACTGACTAGGTGTGTGAGTAACTCCATGGATGAGTGACAGTCTGTGAGTGTCTGTTTACACTGATTGTATCTAAGGTTATATTAGAGTCTGAAGAGGTTCATCGTATTATCACATGAATGATATCATCAGTGATGTGATCAGTAATGTCAAATGAGATGTCATCAGTGATGTCATCAGTGATGTCATTTGAGATGTCATCAGTGATGTCATCAGTGATGTCACTGACCATGTCATGAATGATGTAATATGTGACATCATCAGCAGTGGATTGCGGGTGCGCGATATATAGTTAGCGCAACTAACTATATATGGAATTTCAATGGTTTTATGCGAGTAAAATAAGGTTTTGTAAATGCGAATTCCTAACTATATATGGTCTATAACCTATGGTTTTTTCATTGAATATATATATATATATATATATATATATATATTTATATATATATCATCAAAACCTCTCCAAAGAAGAAGTACGCCTTGGTTGGTGAAAAGAATGGGCAATTTATTTACACATCTTGCATTGCAGCAACAGATTTTTTCGCCTGGCGCGTTTCAACTCCTGTGGCGAGTCTTAATCATAGGCAGCCATTTCTTCCTTTCACCAAGTGACCACGTGTTCAAGTCTACGTAATTCAGACCACCTTTATGTTCTGTGGTCTTAAAGTCACAGTCTTAAGGTAAGTGTTTGGGAAACTTTGCAGTTGAGCTCCAGACGCTACTGCTGCTGTTCGTATCGCCGAGTGTTCTCTCCCGTTGAGCTGCGGGAGCCGCAGAAGCCGTGTGTGCCTCTCATCCCGGCAGGAGCCGCAGGGCATTGACGAGTGCGGTGGTGAGCCGTGGGTCGTCCTCCTGTGCGGCGGGAGCCACGAGGGGCGGCCGAGTAATCTTTCCCGCGAACCGCGTGTGCCTCTCATCGCAGCAGGAGCTGCAGGGCGTTGCCGTGCGCAGTGACCTACGGGCTGTCCTTCTGTGCAGCGGGAGCTGCCCGAGCGATCTCTCCCGTGAGCTGTGGATGCTTGCAGGAGCCGCGAGTGCCCCCCAATGCGGCAGGAGCCGCAGGGCATTGTTTAGCACGGCGGAGAGCCACAAGTTGTTCTCCTGTGCGGTGGGAGTCGCGTGTTGCTCTCTTGTGCGGCGGGAGCCACGAGTTGCCTCCCTGTACCCCCCTGTGAGCCACGGACCGCCTGCCTGGTGCGGCAGAGGTTGTGTGGGCCTTGTGGGCCGTGTGGCAGGGGGCTACAAAAACTTTGCCGAGTACGGCTGAAAAGACGCAAGTTACCTACCTGCCTACACGGCAGAAAGTCGCAAGTTGCTTCCTAACCTGGCCGGAGTTGAAATTTCAAGTGTCTTACGCAGTAGAAGTCGTGAGGCGCCACAGAACAGCTGTTGGAAGCCAGGAACTACGGAGGGCGCTACTGTGAAAATCAAGGTGCAGGTACAACTGTGAGCCATTGAGAGCTACTGGGAGACGGGAACCACGGGGGGCGCAGCAGTGAGAGTCCTGCATACGCCCGAGTTCTCTGGCTTCTGATACTTGAACTCATGAGCGCTTGAAGCTTGAAGCGCTTGATGTCTGCTTGAAGTTCGCAACCCGGGTTGGGTTGGGTCGAGTTGAGTGATTCCCGTGAATAAAGTTCCTACCTGTGAGTACCAGAGGGAGCATTCATCTTTCCTGCGCTTTCTGCTTTGTTATTGGGCTGATATTTCGCCGCAACCTCCCCACCGCAGTTCGCTCCATCCCCTGCGGCCGCTGAGTGCGTGGGAGGGCACTTGCCACCGGGACTGCAAGGACTACAGGTCCCAGCCTGCAGTGCGGCCGGAAGCCGCCACCTGAGGAATCGTGCCAGGAATCGTGCCAGGAGGCGTTGCCAATCGGACTCCACCGCCGCATCACAGGAGCGCCCGGGCAAAGGGGAGGCCGGGCAGGGCCACCCCATTGACGTGTACTCCACGACGAGGATTGTGTATAAAATATCTCCTAGACCTTTGCGGTTATTATAACCACTATTGTCCCAGTTGCCAGACGGGGGTCGGCGTGTGGCTCAGACTAGGTCACTGTTGAATCGCCCAGGCCTCGGCCAGAGTGGTACGTGCTTTCCTGCATGGAATTTGTGGAGTTTGTGTCTTAACATTTATTCATACACACTGTCAGTCCCCCCCTACTTCGTGTCATTCATAGTGGGGTGGTAAACAATCATAGGTCGTGTTAAATTGCAACTATAATTGTAATGTCTGTAAGGCGACTACGCTCACAGTCAAAAGCAAAAACCGCAGAATCTTTAGTATCCATCAGCCAGTCTGTCACGAGCAGTCTGAGTCCCCTAAAACCTCAAAAAACTATCAGACGCCGTAGACCCGACGCTCATCTGTCTTTATTGAAATCCTACCCATCGGTAAAGTCAATGTTCACCAGTAAGGGAAGGAGCTTTAAGTGTGGAATAGGGCAAAAAAGTGGTGATGAAGAGTTGGAGGGGAACTTAATGGAGGGGTCAATGGACTCTGAATTGATAACAGAGAATAGATTGGATGGATACGCATCAAGTCGGGAGGGACTTTACCCTGTTGTGACTATACTAAAGGTGAATGGGGGAGATTGTAAAGTAGTACCCCCTCCATTAGATAGCAGGATAGATGTACAGCAAGCAGTGGAACGAGGAAAATAAATCTGATATGGAGGTGGAAGTGGTCCATCAGAGGCCAGAGGTAATAGAATATGTTACGAGGAATGGAAGCGAAATTAAGGAAATTGTGCCAAACTCTCCCCTAGCAGACCTAATCACTCTTATCGAAAATGTATAAGATAAAGTAGACGTCTCACACAGGAGCTTGATGGACTGTTCATTAACAGAAGAAAATGCTGTTTCTCGAAAAACTAGAACAACAGAAAGAACAGAATTTGCTAAATTGGCAGGCTAAAGCCGAGGACATTACTCTCCCGGACTTAGCCTTCCCACTAGAAAAGAATGCTGAACGAGTAATGCATCTAGAGAAACTGCATTTGCAGGGAGGGGACTCAGAATGTCATTCGATTAAATCACTATCGTCCTCCCATATAGGAACACAAACACATATGCCTATCATGTATAGTAGCACCCCTACAGATTTGTCTTGATTCCGGACTTACATGATCTATCAGGCGTGGAACCTTCAATGACCCCTAACAATATGGTGGGGGTTCCTTTGTACCCCTCGCGGATAAATGAGACTGTAGGGGCAGATGGGTTAATGAGCACATTCTCTAAATTAGAAAAAATCCTATCCGCAATTCTGTCCCTGATGGAGAAAAGTACTTTAAACTCCGACCATATTCTGAAAGTCCTCACGCCAATCTTAGGAGGGGTCTTGGATCTTAAAAATCATAGACCGGTTTGTGTGAACTGTGCTACTTCTACATCTAGTAAAGCATGTCAAACGCTTAACGTATCTCTTAATGCTGATAAAGTCTCAGGGGTAGGGGGACCAAAAGAACTGCAGGCAGATTTTGTAAACTTACCGCCTGTAGGAAAATTAAATTCAAGTCTGTCTAAAGCTAGCTTTAATGCTCCTGTAAAAGCCCTCTCCCTGAGGGAAGAGTTATATCGGAAAATGCTTCCCCTAAACTAGACGCTGTGCGAGTTTTCCCAATTTTTAATATGAGTAAGCCAAATAAAACCACATTACAACAATTAGATGAAGCAAAAAACATCTTAGAGAGCTCAGCTATAGGAGAAGACTCACTCGATACAATCTTAAATATGAGTAAGCAGAAGAAAACTATACCACAACAACTAGATGAAGCAAACGATATTGCAGAAAGTCCAGCTGAAGGGGAAGATTTACTAGTAAGAAAAGGGTCCATTAAAAATGGTTGTAGGAGGAGGAAAAAAAATGATGAAATACTGCAGGTTCCCAAAACGCAAACATAGAAAGTTGCGTTTTGAACCTGTAAGTGAAAAGGAAAATTCTTATATAGCCCCTGTTGACAAAAAGAACAAAACACCCTTGGGTCATCTGAAATTAAACATGAGTTTTAACCACGAGCAAGCTCTTGGTTCTCAGATGGACAGCATATCTGGTAGGCAGAATGTCTTTCGGGACAATGTTGGGGGGGTCGAAGGTAGTATAGGAGGTGGTAGTAACTTGCATAGTAGTACTGGAAATAAAGTGGCCACGGAAAATAGCTCTGTAATTTGCCCGGGAGTAGAATTAATTGGCGCTGCACTTGATTTGGCTGTGCAAACTCCGCTGATAATGAATCTTGATATAAGTAAAGATGGGGGAGTTAGCCGGAGAATGATTCTAACTACTAATAAAAATAAAGGGGGGAATTTACATGATGACTCCCATAGAAGTGTGCAGGTTGCTAATCAGGCTAAGATTCCAGTGACATGCACTGGGCAAGTGAATAGGGCTATTATTTTTATTCCTCTCTTTGATGCTGAGTTAATAACTCTAAATAGAAGTGCTCTCCTAAAAATCATTTCAGAAATAGATGATCTAAAGCTAATCTCTAATAAAGATATTGAATTAGTCCATTTAGATTGGAGGTATAAGCCATATGTAACTAAAGCTACTTTTACATCAGGGGTAGTTGCTTCACTTATCTTAGCTAATGCGGATGGCTTTAGGAAAAGAGGAATTGATGTCCTTACTAGTTCAGGTTCATCCGATGCCTCGTTTAAAAACAACAAGGTACCTAGCCATCGGCAAGGGAGTGAATCTTTGGAACATAAGGGAAAGAGTACATGCATACAATATGAGGACATAGAAATAACAGTAGGAAGGGCATCAGGTGTAAGATCAATTAAGTTTTTTGCACCGGAGGTCCAAGAGGTCCACAGTACAGACAGAGAAGATGATGCAACAAAATGGAGTTGGATTGCAAGCGCTCTGAATGGGGCAAAAACATCTTCTATAAAAACAATAGTGCGGGGGTAGCCTGCCGTGTACAATTGTCTCATGGAATATGGCAGGGCTAGGAAAAGAAAACCAGAAGCTTAAATCATTGGCCTCCCTAGACCCAAAGATAATTTGCCTCCAGGAGACGTGGGCTAGGGATGAGTTCCAATTGGAGAATTACTATGTGCACTGTGCTGCGGCAAAGAAATCTATGAGGGGACGTGCAAGGGGCGGATTAGC
Organism: Lissotriton vulgaris; assembly: GCF_964263255.1. Lineage (NCBI taxonomy): Eukaryota > Metazoa > Chordata > Amphibia > Caudata > Salamandridae > Lissotriton > Lissotriton vulgaris. The sequence continues at coordinate 1,083,369,000 of NC_141694.1, read as the reverse complement.
CATTCTGCTGAGTTGTGATTTAGCATGGGATGCAGTGATAGACATACACCCCTCAAAATGTTGTATGTGTGCTAAGTTGAAGATGGAAATGAATCATGAGGGTTACAGTGGGTCTCTGTTTTTGGTAAATGTGTATATTCCTCCGGGGAAGGCGTCCACCCCATTGATTGACTCCATTTGCTCTTACATGCATAATTTATGTAAGAGCGAAGATAGAGTGTGTATATTAATGGTCGGTGACTTTAACACTAAAATAAGTAATAGTTCTATTTTGGCGTTTTCTAATGAGGATTTGGAGGAGGTTTGGTGTATACCAGATTCTGTATTCCCGCCCAATTTAAAAGCCGATAAACGGGGCCTCTCACTTTTGCAAAATCTCAGGGAGCTTGACCTTGTTTTATTAAATGGTAGATTCGCAGAAGATCTACCAGCAGCACTTACTTTCCATGGGGCTTTTGGCCACTCCCTACTTGATTACATGGCTGTGTCTTTTCAATTGTTTGGGGCATGCTCACAATTTAAAGTGGTTCCAACGAAGTTGAGTGACCATGACATTTTGGCGGTAAATCTAGCTATATGTATCGAGAAGCCTGAACTCTGGAATCAGAGGAATGATAATATATCCTATTCTCGAAATATTGGTTGCACTTTTTGGTCATACAAGAACCTTCCAAATTTTCAGTGGGTTTTTAGAAATATTGTACCTGGTCTTGCTCAGGAGAACTTGATTGTGGGATATGAAAAAGTTATGATTGCAATAAAAGTGCTGGGTAAAAAGCAGCATAGCGGAAGAGGCACCCCCTTAGCAACTCTGCCGAGTGATATTAAAATATTAAATAGAAAGATAAATGAGCTGATTAGAGCCCAATTTAAAGACCCTATAGCACTAAGACAAAAAGAGATATATAGATTAAAACAGGTCCGGAAAAGGAAAGCAGCAGCAGTTCGTAGGGCTGCTGAAGATGAAAAATGGGTTAAACTCCGGGAAGTGGCGCTTTCAGGGGACAGCAGGAAATATTGGGCGTTAATAGCCAAATATTGCGATAGTGTAGTAAAATCCCAACCCATGTTAATTCCAGAAGTAGAATGGTCTACTTATATATCTCTATTGTATGCCACAAATACAGGGGCTGAAGATGGTGATGGGTTTAGTAAAATCTCTCAAATGGTAGGTGATGTCGAAGCCCCATCAACAAAGGAAATTGAAGGATATATTAAGGGGGCAAGATATTCTGGGGCAATGGGGCCAGATGATGTCCCCGTGGCCATCATAAAGAATGATTGTGGTGATTGGGCAAAATTATTACAACCACTGTTTGCCCATTGTTACAATCTCGGGGTCATCCCTTACTCTTGAAAGGGAAGCATTATAGTTCCGCTATATAAAAAGGGCCCAAAAAACTCTCCGGCAAGTTTCAGGCAAATTTCACTTCTAGATGCAACTGGAAAACTATTTGCAAAAAGCATCTTGGTACACCTACAAGAGTGGGTTTTTGGAAATAATTTAATTCCTCTTGAACAATCAGGGTTCCGGAAGAACAGTGGTACGCTAGACAATATATCTGTCCTGCAGACCCTGATCGATAAATATCCTGTGGGTCGGAGGTCCCCATTGTATACTGCATTTATTGATTTCTCCACAGCGTTCGATAGGGTGGACCGAGGGACGCTGTGGAGGAAATTGCTTGCTATGGGAATACCCGGTAACTTGTTAAGAGTAATAATAGCACTCCACTCATCAACATGGACTCAAGTCTTGTTAGGAGGGACTTGTGGTAAATATAATTTACCTATGCTGAATTTCTATGCGGTAAAGTTCAATAAGAATAACTCAATCAAAAATGAGAGGCAGAGTCCGTGGCATCTGAGTTTATAAGGGTTTTATTCCTTAAAAAGGAATTGGTTCGAACCAGGTATCATGTTCCATCACCACGAAGGTTCAGGAAGGGATAGACAATGCTTTATTAACAGAATACAATATATATAGTAAATGCATTTAATGGTGATGGATACAGAAGGCGTAACAGCTGAGAGAAAAGAGATAAGAACATATGTACGTAACAGAAGGCGTGCACGAGGGCGTACACGGAGGTGTGTGCTAGAAACGTCACATAAAGGTGTCACAGATGGGTGGATCCATAGACGAATCCTGCAGTGTCAGCAGAAATATATGGCAGAGATGCGCACGCAGCAGCATGACGTGTGATTGACGTGGAACTGGAGGGTGAAGGGGACTTGACATTTAACACCATACGTGGAGACAGAAGTCTGGCGTGTCAGAACAACCTAAACCCAAATCATATCTAATATCTTGTGTTTGAGGAACTGTATTATCTAGAAGGAAAGGTCTCTCGGGCAGAGGCTATTCTATACTGACGGCTAGTGCGTGCATATGTGACTACGTGTCTACGTGTTAATGCGAGGGGGCCATGGGCCTACCATGGTAACGGGAGCAATGAACTACTTGCACGGAGACAGAAAGGCCGGGCCCTTTGCTCTGCAGCTGGGGAGATGTTTTCCTAAATCACTAGACAGGAATGTATTTTCGAGGAGCGGAGCAGATAACTTGAAGGCAAAATACAGTCTTGTCAGGCAAGCAGGCCGAGCCAGGCACCGCTCGCCGCACAGGGAGTAGGGTAAGGGTCATGGATGCAGATCCAGGCTGCAGCTTTCAGAGACAGAAGGCAGAAAGGGCTCGATGGCAGGAATCAGGGCCTAACTCGCCAGAGCCAGAAAAACGTGAAAGTGCACCATGTAAAGACGGTGGCACGGCATACTTAGGAACTGAATATTCGACCCATTCATGGTGGATCTGAAAGAGGACATGTTAACGTTGGACGCAAATGTATTTGCGTCTTCATAGCTGGTTGTGGAGGGAACATACATGTACTTGAAGCACGTACATGGAGCCGTTGGGGTCTACGTTAGGGGACACAATTGACTATAAAAATTCATATTACCTCATTCCCTCCTTGTCCCCTACGGACCCTTCATGATATATCGATCTTCATTAGTCTATCAATTTGTTCATATAACATCATTTGTTCTTCTTTTTTCTGGCGGGATTTTGAACGTGGACTTGAATGGGGAATACATGAAGTGGCGCACAAGCCGCAAATCGCTGGCCCACATTGTAAACATAGGCAACAACTGAATACTATGAGAAGGGCTATTCCGAGGAAGGATAGGACTTTCCATCCCCAGGCTGATAGCACGCTCCAGAACCAACCGGACCAAGTCCAGGTACCTGGATTCTGGTGTATCTGACTCGCAATCTTGTGGAGACGGGTTATGGCTCTATATACTGATGGTGCGTTTTCTGGAATGAAAACACAGCAACTCGATCCGATGACTCTACAAGCTCCGCCCCTATCGGCCAGGATGATGTCAAGGACAAGACGATTTTGAAGAACAACAATCCGCATAGCAGACTGCTCCTCTGTTAAGTTGCCTAGGGCGGAAGTAGTTTCATTCACTACTGCTTCGAGGGTTCTGGTTAATTTACGTATCAGTTTACTATTAAAGACAGCACCTAAATAGGGAAAGAAACCTTTATTGAAGTCTGTATACTGTTCCCATGCCGTTTCAGTATAGTCGACAATCGGGAGATCTCTCTTGGGTCTAATGTGTACTAGATAGGAGTCCCTATGATAATCAGAAGGGGCTAGGAAAACAGGTGGCAGTAGGAATGCAATATAACAAGTACCATCCCAATCTAGAGGTAAGCGTATATATGCTGTATGACCACAAATGAAATAGGAATGACGGGAAGCTTTAAATGTAGACTTGCCTTTATCACTGAATTCGATCACAGTAGTACATCTACTATGACCCAGGTGTACTGAACCATTCTTTCTGACACATAATTCACCTTTGACTGGTAATACTGACATTGCGGGCAAGACTAGTTCGGTTTCGGACTGTACATTCAGTATCATGAGGTTAAGTGTAAAGTTACCTAATCCATATACTTCATTTTCTAGATCAGTCCCTGTCCTTTGGGGAAGACCCTCCTTGTCAGGGAAACATACTTTATGCAGAACTGTGTTCAGATTTCCCCATACCCAATTCCCTGGTAAACTACGGAATCATAATCTAAAGAGTTCATTAAACTAAACCATGCACCACAGGAACCATTGTGTGTGAACGGGTACGGAAAGAGGGGCAGAACTCCCTTGTATTTCTGATAGGGAGGGAGTCGGCCACATATCCAACAATTGGTAGCATTGCTGGTCTGATGGGAATGGTGTAACATACTAATGAATGTATTGTTGCGCAGCGCAAGTCGGTAAGATAACTCGTGCGGGGGCAGTTCACTGAAAGTATGCTCGGCAGTGACATTTGAAGAAGAATGTGCACGTTTGAAAATAGGACAGTACATGTGAAGCAGTATACTTGCAGCAATAATCATAAGACTCAGAAAAAACATAATCAATAATGTCACAATGCAGTGACTACGGAGAGATTTACAATATTCATGTTTCTTGATCTGTTTCTGTCTATCTCTCTCTCTATTGGGGTCTAGCAGATACATGTCAGGAACTTGTCTAACCGATTCACCTAGGGGAGGACTTAAACAATTAAACTGTCTGACTTGCTAGACCTCAACTTCATGCGAAATTCCTGGGAAGGAGTTTTCTCTACCAAAGGGAGTTTAGTATCAGTCTCTGGAAGGGGGCAGGGCTCGGAGTCTAGTTTCGGAGGCAGTCCATAATGTCGTTTTACATGACTCGAGTGGAGCCAGCCCTTGCGGCCCTCCACCTTGACCGCGGTCCTTGTTGTTAATAACACGAGCTTCGGCGCCTGCCAAAGGGGCTCCAGCGGACTCCTCCTGTCAAAGTTCCTCACGAGCACCAGGTCCCCCGGAACAATCTCGTGTGGCTTCACCTCGGTGTTGTCGGGAAAGGCTGCAGCTACCTGTGAACGACATGATTGTAGTGCAGACATCAAGGAGGCAAGGTAATCTGTCAGCATAGTACAGTCAACATCAGTGAATTTACGAGGCAGAGGCGTCCCCCACATATTCGGTGGCCTACCAAAGACCACCTCATACGGGGATAGCCCTGTTCTTGAATGTGCGATCATTCTCATGTAAAAGAGTGCAACTGGTAAAGCTACTATCCAGTCAACGCCTTTCTCTCTACATATCTTGGCAAGGCGAATTTTCAGAGTCTGATTATGACGTTCCACAAGACCTGCTGCCTCGGGATGTCGGACACAGTGGAATTTCCATTGATAACCTAGCAGGAGTGATACCTGCTTCATAAGCTCGGACGAAAATGGCTGACCATTATCTGAGTACACGATACGGGGCAAACCATACCTGGGGAAAAATTCACGTACCAGCTGCTTGGCAGTGGTCGGAGCAGTGTAATCTGGGACTGGATATGCTTCTGTCCAACGGGAGAGTGCACATACAACTACGAGGACATATTTGAATCCTCGACAACGTTCCATCTGGATATAATCCATCTGGAGGACTTCAAAAGGGTGATCGGGAGGATGAAATCCACCTTGCTCTACGGGAATGCTTTTACCTGGGTTGAACTGACAACAGATCATGCAAGTACGTACTTTCTGTTTGGCTGCTGCTCGTAAATGTTTATTGAACCAAAGGTTTTGAATACTGTCTAACATGGCTTTTTCTCCTAAATGTGCAGGACTGTGTACTGTATTAATGATAACTTGAACCATAAAGTCGGGGAGAAACCATGTGGCTTTCCCCTTCGTCATCCATCCCTGTTCTGTCTGGATCCCTCCTAGTTCAATCCATTTCTTGATTTCGTCTGGTGTAGCATGTGTCTGTATGTCAATTACATCTAGGGCGGGATCTCTAACTGTCATGCAATGTGTCGGTGTCGGGACTATTGTCTTTGTCAGGTCAGTTGCGTGAGTCTGAGTCTGAACTGTATGCTTGGCTGTTCGGTCTGCCAGGTCGTTACCCTGGGAAATGGTATCTGTGACTTTCGTATGTGCCTTGCACTTCATGATGGATATCGCTGTAGGCAAATGTATTGCGTCTAACAGAGCTTGAATGAGGGGACCGTGCTGGATTTTTGCTCCATGAGAGGTCAAGAAACCTCTCTCTCTCGCCAGAGGACACCGAAGTCGTGTACGACTCCGAAGGCATAACGTGAATCTGTGTATATGTTAACTCTTTTGTTCTTTGCTCGAATACAGGCTTGAGTCAGAGCGGTAAGCTCTGCTGCTTGGGCTGACAGAATGTCAATACAATTTGTTTCTAGGACTTCAGTTTCTGTCGTGACTGCATATGCGGCCACTAACTCTCCTGTACTTGTTCTCATACATGAACCATCCACATAAAGTGTCAGGTCTGGATCTGGTAATGCGGTGTCTGTCAAGTCTTGTCTGGGTTTCGTCGTGATGGTAATGACTTCAATACAATCATGTGCCAAAGGGTCTGTCTCATTTAATGGCAGAAGTGTAGCAGGGTTTAATGTATTGCAACGTCTGATTTCTATGTGTGGCTGAAACAATGTCAATTCATAACCTGTCAGTCGTGCTATAGTCAATTGCTGAGTCTGTGTTCGGTTTAAAAGAACTTCCACGGAATGTGAAACTTGTACTGTCAATTGGTGTCCTAACACTATGGAATCACTTTGTCTGATTGCTAGAGCTGTTGCTGCGACTGATTTTAAGCACGCAGGCAGAGCCTGGGCTACTGGATCTAATGTACTAGAAAAATAAGCACACGGTTTGTGTGAACCTGCTTGATCCTGAGTGAGTACTGACAATGCGGTACCTTCACGTTCTGTGACAAAAAGTGTAAAAGGCTTACTGTAACATGGTGTCGCTAAAACTGGTGCTTGACATAGGGCTTTCTTTAATTCGTCAAAAGCTTGTGTATGTTCCTGAGTCCAAGGGAGGACAGTCGATGTCGCTGCCTCCTGAGTTGTCAACTGTATGAGTGGCTTGGCTAGAAATGCATACTGAGGAGTCCATTGTCAGGTGTTAGCTGTCTCCCCCCTTTGGACAGCAAGTGCCCAAGGTATATCACTTGCTGAACACAGAATTGCAGCTTCGAAGGAGACACCTTGTGTCCCTTGTCAGCCAAGAAATGCAAAACCGTCAGTGATGCTTGTTCACATTCTGGTTCACTTCGGGCGGTGATCAATAGATCATCGACATACTGCAGTAGGGCAGTGTTGTCAGGCATATGAATACTGTCAAGTTGTCTTTTCAGTGCTTGGCTATAGATGCTGGGGCTTTCTGTGAATCCTTGAGGTGCACGTGCAAATTTGAAGCTTCGGCCATTTAAACAGAATCCGAAAAGATATTGGCTTTCCGGATCAATGGGGACACTAAAGAAGGCGTTCTTCAGATCAATTACAGTAAAGAACGTTGCCTCTGAATCAATAGCTGTCAATAATGAAGAGATGTCTGGAACCACAGGGTACTGTGGGACAATGCATTTGTTCAATTCTCGTAAATCGACCACTAATCGATAAACTGGAGGTGCATTTGGATCAGTACGTTTAAGAATTGGAATGATAGGGGAATTACATAGATTAGAGTCGGTTTCTACAACCACTCCTTGTGCAATGAGCTCGTCAATTATTTTCAGTAAAGCCACTACAGCATCTGGGGGTAACTTGTATTGTCGTATTCGTGGTAGTACTACTCCTGGTTTGAGTGTGACACGATATGGAGTGATGTGCATACAACCTACATCAGTGGGGCCTTGTGCCCACAAATGTGCAGGAACATTCTGTAATCTGGGTTCAATATCTCTCAACACATAGTGACCCTTAAAGTCACGCAAAAACAATCTTACTCCTTCCGGAGAACAGCAAATCACAGCTCCTAGAGCTTTCAGTGTTTTGATACCCAACAAGTTTTCTGGACATGATTTCGTGAGCAATAAATCTGTAGTGCGAGACAATGGACCAACTAAAAGTGGTACTGGTTTCGATACTTCATTTACAATAGGCTTGCCTGAAAATCCAAGGGAAACATTCTGTGAGCCTGAGAGGGGTGCCCCTGGAACCTCGTCGTGACTGATTGTTGTTCTGCTTGCCCCTGTATCAATCAAAAACTTTCTATCTTTTCCTAATACTTGACTATGTACATAAGGACCCTCTTGATCTACAGGAACCTCAATAAGAGGCAAGCCAACCTCCCTCTCTAGGCTGTTTCATGTGTATCGCTGATAATCGGGATAATCAGTTTGTGCATACTGGTACATCTGCTGAGTTGCATGTTGTGTTGCGGCAATTGGTTGGGGCTGTGGTACCGCTACGGTCTGTACTGTCTGTTGTGGAGCATGCATAGGCTGTATATTCTGTGAAACGGGTTGTTGGCCCTGATCTTGTCTAGGTTGACGTGGTCTTTCTTTAGTTTTACCTGTAGATATATTGTGTTTCAAAACTGCACAATCGTTTACATAGTGACCTGGCTGCTTACAATAGTTGCATGTCCCTTTAACAGGAGCTGCTGAATTATTGGACTGTGGCATACCCTTTTTCTGACCGTCAGCTGGAACTGACTGAGCAACTAGCATTTTCATTTTCGTGTCTTTCATACGTCTTTGTTCGTGATCATGTTCTTCTCTAATTCTGTTCTGGTGGTACTGTAACATTTGTAACATTTGGGAAGGCGTGTTTGCTTGCCATGTGCTCTCGACTTTCAGCACACGATTCTTAACTTGGGGCAGAGAGTTCTCGACCAATTTAGATACGAAAAGGTGTGGGTATGATTCGCTACTTGCTTTCAGGCCACTATTAATAATAAAACATTTCTCAAATCGGGAATAAAAATCACTAGTGTCTTCATCGGGTTTCTGTTTACAGGCTGAGATTGCATCCCAGTCCTCCTTTTTAGTTGCTAATAATCGTGGCAAGACCTGTACTAACAATCCTGGTAATGCTTTAGTTTTGTCCCCAAGACCCAACCCTGGGGTTCGGCCATTTTCTTCTGTTTCCAATGCAGCCCAATCAATCTTTTTGTCTCCCACCTCCCATTCTTTTTCTTTGAGTTACTCGTAAATGCCGGCAGGCAATAGTACTTTCAATATTTTCATAATGTCGGGATAGGTATAATCACCCATGAGTAACATGTCTTTTATTTCACGGTGAAAACCTGCAGGGTCTTTATCATGACTGGGCACTATTTTCTTCATTTCTAACAATTCCATTTTAGTTATGGGCGTGTATACGTACACACGTGTAAGGGTGTTATCATCATTCCTGACTGGATGCACTTCTCGTAAGGGATTTTGTCTGTCTATGTAAAACATTTTTCTTTCTGGGGGTGGGGCTGAAACAAACTGTGGATTCAGGAAGGCACTATATCTGTGTCGATGTTCTAAAATTACTTTAATTAAATCGGTACCCAGGCCTCTCCATTTATTCATGAGTAACTCTATTAGTACATCAGGCAAGGGACCTGGATCAGAATGTTGGCCTTTATACAGAATGAGGAGATGCTGTATCATGTACATACCAGCTAGTCGCTGTTCGTCTGGGGAAAGATTCAAAAATGTATGTGCTAATGCGTCATCATTATATTTATCGGAATTGTCAGCCCATTGTACTGCTGACCTGGCTAATTCTTGTTCATCCATGACATTGAGTACATGGTACCCCATTCGCTCTTGAAGTACTTTATCGGTAGCCTGAAATAGATGTTCAGGAGTCTTCGGATTTGACATAGCAGAGTGGAATGTTTCTGGTATTGGACAGAGGTAATGTTTCTGGTTTTCACACGTTTCTTGTTTACGAATGGGTCTGTCGAAGGGCCTATCAAAGGGATGCGGTCTAGGGAATTTCCCTCTCCCTACATATCCTATCATCTGTTTGCCTGACTGATGCGAAGTTTCTGCTAGATTCTCTGTATCATCCTCCTCCTGTGAGGAAGTCGGACCGTCTGATTCAAGATGTTCTTCAGGGGCTCGCCGGGCATGTATATCTATTATTTCCTTACGGATCTTTCTAACCATAATATGTACATCCGCGATATTCTGGCTCCATCTATGCAGTCTATCCATTTCATTTTGCGGAAAACCTGCCTGATCTTGTTCTCCTATTAAACAATTAACCATAAATCGCATTATTAAACCTTTGTTCTCTACTTTCTGACGTGACATGGCTTCGGCAACACACTCCATTCCTTCTCCTGTTCTAATAAAATAATACAATTTGTCTAGATGTTCTGGCATACCTGGTAGTAACATTAGATAATCTGTAACTCGTCGCAAACGTAGGGACGCTAGCAACATGGGTCCTGTTGTACCGGGCACTGGGTCATATCTACAATCTGTAAGTTCTCTTCTAAGCTGTTCTGCCTGTGCACCCTTAGGTGTCCGAGCCTTTGCTAAATCTCTCATTGTCACTCGGTGTAACGGTGGGGGTGTTTGATAACCTCCGGTAGCACCTCCTGAAGCGGAAGCTTGACCATAACCTGGCTGTAAGGTTGGTACCAGCTGTAACTGAGTTGGGGCCTGAACCGCACCAGGCCCAAAATGATTATGCGGATTAATAGGGGGTGCAGGTAAGGGTGGAGGAAGCAGACCGGGAGGGGTTTGCTGTTGCGGACCTGGGGGCTGAAGATCAGGGGGCGGGTTACCGTCAGCAGGTGGCACACGGGCAGGAATACTAGCATATGCGGGAGCTACATCATCCAAGTAGGATGAAATAAAAATGTCTGCTGCGGTCTTGTGACGTAATTTAGTCGGAACCAATGGAGGGGGCAGATTTCTCGGTGTTTCCGGGGTCGCCTTGGGCAGGCCCTCGGCCAGGACTGGATACAATCCTGTCATAATTGCGTTACTCCGTCTATCGTGTTGTTCCATTCTAACTCGTTCCCCTTCTTCTAGTAGTTCTTTTTCTTTGGCTTTTTCAGAATCCTCTCTACTTTTGTCTGCTTTTCTGAGTGCTTTCTCTGTCCGTCTGTGTGATTCTTTACGCCATAGTTCAATGGCATCTTTCTGCGACTGTCTGGCTTTCTTTTTCCATAATGCTTCTTCTACTCTCATGATGCAATCGGCATCCCATGTCCCTGTAACGGGCCATCTCTGATTCTCTGCTAAATCCTTGGTGTAATCCACCCACAAGTCGAGATATAATACAGCGTCTAAGCCGTGTTTGTGGTACATAAAATATCCTGGAGTGTCCCTGGGTGGGATGGGAACAGCTTCCTCGAGTATCCCTTTTCTAGTTCCTATCTGGCGTAGCTTGGAAAACAGCAGCATTTTGAGCCGTGATACTTGATACTTGATACTTACTCGGACTTGGACACAACTAATACAATAGACACAGTAATGAAAATCAAACAATCACTCATACCACGACATTAAAACACATTAAAACATTTCGGAACGGACAATAACTTGATAGCTAAATACTTGATATACTGCTGAACAGTACAGATACACTGCTAAACAGTGCAGACCGGGTCTGTGTACCCAAACCCGTCTTGACCGGACACAAATTAATGCACCCGTCTAGATGCGTCCCCAGCAACGGTACTCACCGGGAAGCACGGAACGGAAGGCCTCGGAAACTCGACACAGGACTGGACCGGACTGGACTCAACTCGTCTCGTGACGTAGGTACTTCGGAACTTCGGAACTTCGGAACTTCGGAACTGGTGGGCATCTGAACACCTCGGACCTTGCTCTCTCGGCTGGGCTCTGGTCGGGATCCTCCGCACTCCTCACCGCCTCGTCTGGGTGTCGATCGCAGCCTCAGTCACCTCCGTTGGCCTGAGGGAGATACAGGAAATCCTGCGGGTACGCGTAGTTGTCCGTCACGGCTGTGGCAGGGGACCAGGCCTGCAACGCACCGCCGGCGCGTAAGGTGGGGGAGGGGTTCCTGTTCGGGCGCCAATTATGTGGTAAATATAATTTACCTATGCTGAATTTCTATGCGGTAAAGTTCAATAAGAATAACTCAATCAAAAATGAGAGGCAGAGTCCGTGGCATCTGAGTTTATAAGGGTTTTATTCCTTAAAAAGGAATTGGTTCGAACCAGGTATCATGTTCCATCACCACGAAGGTTCAGGAAGGGATAGACAATGCTTTATTAACAGAATACAATATATATAGTAAATGCATTTAATGGTGATGGATACAGAAGGCGTAACAGCTGAGAGAAAAGAGATAAGAACATATGTACGTAACAGAAGGCGTGCACGAGGGCGTACACGGAGGTGTGTGCTAGAAACGTCACATAAAGGTGTCACAGATGGGTGGATCCATAGACGAATCCTGCAGTGTCAGCAGAAATATATGGCAGAGATGCGCACGCAGGAGCATGACGTGTGATTGACGTGGAACTGGAGGGTGAAGGGGACTTGACATTTAACACCATACGTGGAGACAGAAGTCTGGCGTGTCAGAACAACCTAAACCCAAATCATATCTAATATCTTGTGTTTGAGGAACTGTATTATCTAGAAGGAAAGGTCTCTCGGGCAGAGGCTATTCTATACTGACGGCTAGTGCGTGCATATGTGACTACGTGTCTACGTGTTAATGCGAGGGGGCCATGGGCCTACCATGGTAACCGTAGCAATGAACTACTTGCACGGAGACAGAAAGGCCGGGCCCTTTGCTCTGCAGCTGGGGAGATGTTTTCCTAAATCACTAGACAGGAATGTATTTTCGAGGAGCGGAGCAGATAACTTGAAGGCAAAATACAGTCTTGTCAGGCAAGCAGGCCGAGCCAGGCACCGCTCGCCGCACAGGGAGTAGGGTAAGGGTCATGGATGCAGATCCAGGCTGCAGCTTTCAGAGACAGAAGGCAGAAAGGGCTCGATGGCAGGAATCAGGGCCTAACTCGCCAGAGCCAGAAAAACGTGAAAGTGCACCATGTAAAGACGGTGGCACGGCATACTTAGGAACTGAATATTCGACCCATTCATGGTGGATCTGAAAGAGGACATGTAAACGTTGGACGCAAATGTATTTGCGTCTTCATAGCTGGTTGTGGAGGGAACATACATGTACTTGAAGCACGTACATGGAGCCGTTGGGGTCTACGTTAGGGGACACAATTGACTATAAAAATTCATATTACCTCAGACTCAGGGCCTTTCAAAGAAAATTCCCACTAATAATGGCCTGAAGCAAGGGTGCCTATTAGCCCCATTGCTTTTTTCAATTTATATAAATGATCTACCAAGCCGGTTAGGGGAATGTAAGGGGGATCCTCCACAAGTGGGTGATCTAAAAATAAGCTGTCTGCTATATGCGGACGACGCAATATTAATGGATCTAACCCCAATTGGACTCCAGAGGCGATTAACGGAATTGGTCAGGTATATTAAGGATTATTTTTTAAAGATAAACATTTCGAAGAGCAAAGTGATGATTTTTAGTCATAGTGGCTGTAAGGTTAGAACAAACTTGAAATGGTTTTTAGGAGATGAAAGCATGGAAATAGTAAAATTTTATCAGTACTTAGGAATTTTTTTTACAAATAGGTGCTCTGCTAAGAGACATTTGGACCATTGCAAAAGTAAAGCCATCTCGCAAGCATCTGGTATTAATCGCCTTTACTTGCAATGTGGAAAAAGACATTTTTCTCACACCGTTGCAGTATATAAAATAAAGATTCCTCCGACTCTAAACTATGCAATTGAAACAATAGATGAAGGTGAGTGGGCAATGTTTGAGAAGGTGGAAGGAAAAATCTGGCGCCAAATATGTAATCTAAATTATAGCGCCCATTGCAGCTCTTAGACTTGAATTTGGCCTTCTTTCTACATATGTGCTTTCGATGGCAGCGTGTTTGCGGTGGTGTAAGGCTCTGCTGAATGGGCAGGAGAATCTATTAAGGGCTGCATTGTATAAGGAAATTTTTGTTAATCTGCTAAAGAAAAGTGTAATTTTTAGAAATTATTTAAAATCTTTAAGTATTTTTGATCTTGATTCTGAAGAAGTACTCCGTTTAGATAAATCAGCTCTAAAGCTTATTATTAAAAAATCTATATATATGATCTCAAGTAGAAGAGATCAGCAAACATGTAATGCGAATGGAAGGCTAGATTGCATTATGGGAAGCTTTATTGTCAAAAAACCTCAGCCATATATACTTTGGAACCTGCATCATGGAGCACGCGGAGTGCTCTTATTACTGAGATTGAACATGCTTCCTTTGAGGATTGTGACAGGTGCTTGGGAGGGTATCCCCAAAAATGAAAGACACTGTAATCTATGCAATGGCGGTGTACAAGACCTTAATCACGTCCTGATAGTGTGTCCAGCACTCCATCTAATTCGCCGTAAATATTTAAGGCATGGTTTTTTACAGCATAACATTGCAACGGCAGAACAGGCCCGCAATTTTCTTATGTTTCCCCCATCTGAACTGATGTGTTTTAAAATTTTCTGCTTTTTTAAAGAATTTCTAAATGTTTATTAAAAGAAAAATGAATGGGTTTGGGTGAATTGTAGATATTTTAAAAAATATTGTGTGTAATAATTTTTTGTATCAGTATTTTATTGAAGCACTATTGGCACTTTGATAGACCATTAAAAATAATAATACCATTCAACACTTACTGCTTCAGATCATATTTGTAGGAATGTTAATTAACTTTGTATGTTGCATTACAAAGTACTAGTAAAGCATTTGCACTTTAATTAATGCATTAGCACTTTAGTTAGTACTGTTGAAAATAATTGCTGCTATTTTTGATTTTCTTCTTGACAAGATCATCTCCTAACACAAAAAAAAAAAACACGAAAAAAAAAAAACTTTTTTAACACCCTTTGTCTCTCGAAATGTTTGTCTTTACTGATAACCGATGATTTTTAGACTAAAAGCCGATTGAAATGATACTTTGCCCTGCAATGTGACGTATTAGATTACTTACCCTCGCAGTTGAAATGTAGTGAAAATGAGGTATTAATCTTTGTATTTTGACAACTGATGTTTTTAGTAAACCAGATTTAAGAGGCTAACTATATTGTATCGATAGGTGTAATTGTGAAATCGTTTTTTATTTCTTTGATTTGTATGGAAAAGCTGTTTTTATTCTGTATTTTATGTGGAATTCCAGGGAATTCCAAATCATAATAAAAATAATTGAATTAATTGAGTATAGAGGTAGAGTGTAGAGGTAGAGTGTAGAGGTAGAGGTGTAGAGGTAGAGGTGTAGAGACTAGTAGAGAGAGAAGTAGAGAGAGGTAGAGAGGTAGAGCGTAATAGAGAGTAGAGAGTGAGTAGTAGATAGTAGTAGAGAGCAGTAGAGTGAATAGTAGAGTGAGTAGTTGAGAGTGAGTAGTCGAGAATAAGTAGTAGACTGAGTAGTAAAGAGTGAGTATTAGAGAGTAGTAAAGAGTGAGTAGTAGAGAGTAGTAGAGAATGAGTAGTAGAGAGTGAGTAGTAGAGTAGTGGAGTGAGTAGCAGAGAGTGAGATGCAGAGAGAGTGAGTAGTAGAGTGAGTAGTAGAGTGAGTAGTAGAGTGAGTAGTAGAGAGTGAGTAGTAGAGATTAGTAGAGAGTGAGAAGTAGAGTGAGTAGTAGAGAGTAGTAGAGAGTAGTAGAGAGTGAGTAGTAGAGAGTAGTAGAGAATGAGTAGTAGAGAGTGAGTAGTAGAGAGCAGTGGAGTAGTAGAGAGTGAGTAGTAGAGAGTAGTGGAGAATATTCCAAAGTTTGGCACAGCACCACTTGCACAACAAGTCCAATCAAATCATATCACTTACAGTCCTTATTGAAGCGCTGAATCTTGGTGTATGTTCAAATGCTTTTATTTTTCTTAAGTTTATGTACCACAGCCAGCCGAGGCCTTTCGTTCTGTACAACAGAACTTCTTCAGGGCGTTCTTATTTCCTTCAAGTTATGTTGGTATGCTGTTGTCATATAACTAGATATTTCTTCCAAATGTTAGACGAGTCGTAAGTACATTCTTATTCAAAGTGACTAGGTATCAATTTTACCCACACAATTCGGGCAGACTTGAGTAATTTATAGCATCCTCAAAGTCAGTCTTTCAAAAATTCCAAAGTATAGGACATGATAATACAAATCCAAATGTTTCTCAAGAAAAGTAATTTTCAATCGTTAAGAATATCGGTGTTTGGCCAGATATGACCCACGGACACGGTTTATGACTTTTCTTGAGAAACATTTGGATTATCATGTCCTATACTTTGGAATTTTTGAATGACTGACTTTGAGGATGCTATAAATTACTCAAGTCCATGGATGCTGCTGGGAACGCCCCCAGCAACACTCATTGCACGCCCCTTTAACGCAGGACACTGCGTTAAAGGGACTGATATTTATCAGGCAGGATTACGCCACAAAAAGTGGCTCAGTCCTGCCTGATAAATATCACTCAGTCTTCTGCGCCACCGGAACCTCTCAAAAAGTGACGTTCCGGAGGCGCAAGGGGCTAGTAAATAAGGCCCCATAGGTTCACACTCGTTATAGTTAGGAATTTGCATTTAAAAAGCCTTTGAAATTCACTGAAAAAACCATAGGTTTCACACCAGTTATAGTTAGCTGGACATTTTACTCATACAAAACCATTGAAATTCCTCCGTTATAGTTAGTTGTACTCACAATAACTTGCGCGCCCGCAATCCACTGCTGATGTCACATATTACATCATTCATGACATGGTCAGTGACATCACTGATGACATCACTGATGACATCATCCAGTGAATGTGGTTTGCTTTGATATTTAAATATGTATTATAAATACACTACTTTGCATTGAAGAATGAGTGGATATATAAATATAAATGTGTGGATGGTGGATTTAGTAACAGTGTCATTGATTGTTTCCTTTACTAATTTGTAGAGTCTCACTATATATAATGTGTAGTTACTAAACTGTGTGAGTCTTTATTGCTTTGTCTTAATTGCTATGTTAAAGACTATATTTGTTATTGGTTTCTTAACTGAGTATTTGTATGGGTAAATGAATGTCTATGAGGTTTGGTGGGGGTGTGTGATTGCCAAGAAATGTGTGAATAGTTCATTCAGTAGGTATGTGAGGTTAAGACTACATGTTATGACAGTTGTTTCAGTGAGTGTATATGTTTATGGGTGTGGTGGTGATGAAATATTTCTCTCAATGGTACATCTCCTTAAAACTTGGGGAAAAAAAGGCAGTGTATGTGACAGTTATATCTAATTAAGTGTGCCTAAGACTTAGTTATTGTATGAGTCACTATATGGATAACTATATACTTGTAATAGTGATTTTATAACACACTAAGTGTGAGTTACTATCGATATAAATAGATGAAGTGGTGTTTGTATAAGTGTGTAGGTGAGTAAATGTAAGTATAATCAATTGTTTGCATAAGTCAGAAGGAAGTCTTTATAAGTGAATACAATGTGTGCTGGTGTGTAATGTTGAAATAGGCGTATAAGTATATTTGATAGTGTTCTGTTGATTATTCACTGCATATAACACTGAATCTATAGGTAAGTGATTAGATGTGTGTATAGTTCTATGAATAACTGAGTGGGTGTTTAGAAATTTCTATTGGTGTGTCAATGGTTTCAAATATGGCACTTTCTATTTTACAGTGAGTGATGAAAGATTATACTAGTGTGTGATGAGGTGTATTTGATTGTCACAAGGATGATGTCATCAGTGATGTCACTGACCATGTCATGAATGATGTAATATTTGACATAATCAGCAGTGGATTGCGGGTGCGCGAGTTATAGTGAGTACAACTAACTATAACAGAGGAATTTCAATGGTTTTGTATGAGTAAAATGTCCAGCTAACTATAACTGGTGTGAAACCTATCGTTTTTTCAGTGATAAAAAAAAAATATATATATATATATATATGTATATATATATATATGTATATATATATATATCCTACTGGCGGTTGCCAGTAGGTAGTTATAGTTAGGATTTTTTTCAATGCAAAATCTCAAAACTCCATTGTGAATAACTTTGGCGTCGGTTGACGAATCTGCCTGAAAAGTTCCTCAAATTTGCCTCGCGGAGCTCCGGTCCTTCTCTGAAAGGTTGGGGAGGATTCGTCAAGCGGGTGCCGAGATAAAAGGGGGGTCCCAAAACGTGTTTTCCCCATGTTAATTTCCATAGGGCGGTCGAACTCACTTTTAGCCCGAATGGCTGAATGGATTTGCACCAAACTTGGCAAAATTGTAGGGACTGGTAGCCCGATGTGCCTTTGCTATGTCTCAAGATATGTGCTCCAGTGGTTTTTACGAAAATTAACTTTGAAAAAATATATATTGGGCTACATTGGGCTATATATATGTTAGAGCCCAAACGTAGCCCAATGTAGCTCAATGTAGCCCAAAGATGGCCACCAGAGACAAAAAAAACAAATGTAGCCCAAATATCAGCCAGATGTAGCCCAACTATAGCCCAATGACAGAATGTCCCAGAGTGTTCTAAAGAACAACTAGAGCGCTAACAGTCTTACTTATGACAAAAGTATGGCACACCTGAAGTCATCTTGATTGGAATAAAGTGTTAACATTTAAAACATTTAATTTGCAAAGGAACAAAATGAGGGGGTTCATTTTGCCATAGAAATTATGATTAGTGCTGAAGAAAGAAAAATTAGGGCACATTTTGAGTGACTTCTCAAATCCTCTTATATTTCCTTAAAAAAATTCTGATATGCAGTCTCCCAAGATGGCCACCAGAGACAAAAGAGCCCAAATGTAGCCCAAATATCAGCCAGATGTAGCCCAACTATAGCCCAATGACAGAATGTCCCGGAGTGTTCTAAAGAACAACTAGAATGCTAACAGTCTTACTTATGACAAAAGTATGGCACACTGGAAGTCATCTTGATTGGAATAAAGTGGTAACACTTAATACATTTAATTTGAAAAGGAACAAAATGAGGGGTTTCGTTTTGCCATAGAAATTTTATATATATATATATATATATGTATGTGTACATATATATTCACTGAAAAAACCATAGGTTTCACACCAGTTATAGTTAGGAATTAGCATTTAAAAAACCTATTAAATTCACTGAAAAAACCATAGGTTTCACACCAGTTATAGTTAGGTGGAAATTTTACCCGCATAAAACCATTGAAATTACCACG
The DNA here is from genome assembly GCF_964263255.1 of Lissotriton vulgaris. NCBI lineage: Eukaryota > Metazoa > Chordata > Amphibia > Caudata > Salamandridae > Lissotriton > Lissotriton vulgaris. The sequence goes on along the minus strand of NC_141694.1, from coordinate 1,083,349,962 downwards.
TTATAGTTAGTTGGACTCACTATAACTTGCGCGTGCAATGCACTGCTGATGACGTCACATATTACATCACTCATGACATGGTCAGTGACATAACTCATGACATCACTGATGACATCTCAAATGACATCACTGCTGACTTCATCCAGTGAATGTGAAAAATAAATATTTTTTATATATGTATATCTAAAGGTTGATGGAAGAATAAATGGGTAAATAAATGTCTAAATGGATGTTTTTTTTGTGTAAAATTGATTGGTTAACTGACTTATTAAATGTATCTTAGTGAATACATATATTAGCGAGTAATTTTTAAATATTTAAATATCTGTATCTGTGTCTCACTTTGTGTATAAGTGGCTGCATGGGTTGGTGAGTAGCTACATGAGTGTGTATATGGGTTATTAGTTGTTTTTTGTGTATCAGTGTAAGTGTCTGTATGGTTCGGTGGGGGATATTACTTAGAGCACAGATGCATGAATGAGTAACTCACTATTTGTATGTATTTTGAAGACAGCAATTGTGCAAGACTGTATGGGTGGATGATTGTGTGTATGGGTGGGTTAGTGAGTATGTGTTTTTATAATTGATTGTTTAAGAGAGTAAATATGTTTCCGTTTCTGTAGAAGTATGTGTAGTGGTGTGTATATAGCAGTATGATCAAGTAAATGGTTTTTTGATAGTTTATTTGCATGTGTGAATTTGTGTGTGAGTAACTATATGGATGAGTATTAGTGTGTAACTGGATGTATAGGTGTATGAGTACATATGATGAGTGACTATATAGAACTGTTGGTGAATGAGTGGATGTGTATGTAGATGTTGGAATTACCTAATAAGTTGTTGTAATTGGTATTGGTTTCTCCTTTTTTAAGAAAATGTTAGTTTCTATTTTTGAATGTGTGTGTCAAAGGTTATTTTATGCTGATAGGAGGTCTGCCACTTTGTCACAAGGATGTTGTCATCAGTGATGTCATTTGAGATGTCATCAGTGATGTCATGAGTGATGTCACTGACCATGTCATGAGTGATGTAACATGTGACATCATCAGCAGTGCATTGCACGCGCAAGTTATAGTGAATCCAACTAACTATAATGTGGGAATTTCAATGGTTTTATGCGAGTAAAATTTCCACCTAATTATAATGGTGTGAAACCTATGGTTTTTTCAGTGAATATATATATATATATATATATATATATATCTCCAATTTCTGCCGCTTTTCACTGCCAGAAACACACGGACACTTCTTCATGGAAAACAGCCTTTATTTTTCTACAAAGGCAACCAAACTCGACGCGTTTCTGGAACTCTCCTCCCTTTCTCACGAGTAATGGTGTATTTATTTTTTTCACAATCCCATCACTTCCCAGGCGGGCAAAATGAAATTAGTGGACCCAGCGGACTTGGCAGGTAGATCTTTATTGAAACTTTCCTCTGTTACGCGTTTCGAGCACCAAGTGCCCTTGCTCACACAGCGGAAAAATGAGTCAGCCATACTTTTTATATAATTGCATAGTGTTACACCCCCCTTGTGAATCACATGTGTGTTTGTGTAGACATAGAAGAAACACTCTGCGTGGATTTCTCTTAGAACTTCAAATAAACACAGTTTGTATGTTTAAACATTTGAAAACACATAATATAGCAACATTATAGCTACAAACACACTAAATATTCCAGCCTTAATGCTTGAATAAAGTAACAAGTGCAATGCTTTGAATAAAATGTCCAATAAAATGTTATAAAATGTTGTATGGCAGTTTCATTAAAAAAAATATAATTTTTTTAAAATCCCATAAAAACATTATCCGCATTCACCTTGCATGAAATAATCTCAAATGTAATATTCAAGTATAAAACTGCTATTGTGCAGATTTATGTGCAAAGATATGCTTAGTGTGCAGATTTCAAACCGTGTAAACTTTCAAATGAAGAGAATATTTTTCACTGTATATTCAATTAGTCCTTTTAGACAATATTCTAACTGCGCCAATGCAAAACAGGCAGATTTCCCTTTTCCCTAGTTCCATTTATATAGTCCACCATGAGTGTCATTATCTTCATCTATGTGCAAATCATGCGATTTGGCCTAGAAAAAATGCTTTAAGTGCTTATATATATATCATTTACATTATTTACTGGCGGTTGCCAGTAGATAGTTGTAGTTAGGACCTATTATCCATAGGAAAAACGCAACATTCTATTGGCAATAACTTTGGCGTAGATTGATGAATCTTCTTGAAATTTTCCATACATTCCGCCAGCTCAGTTTCGCTCCTTCCCTGAACGTTCAGGGGTGATTGGGAAGCGGGAACCGAGAAAAAAGGGGGGTCCCAAAACGTGTTTTCCCCATGCAATTTCCCATAGAACCTTTAGATACGGCTACAGCCAGATCAGCTGAATAGAATTACACCAAATTTGGCAGAGAGTTAGTCCTCAGTTCTGACTTGTGCCTTTTGCTTATATGGTGTCAATCTGTTCAGTAGTTTTTGAGAAAATTGTGGTTAAAGTCATTTATATATCTATGGGCGTCGGTGGATCCGCGGATTGTGCGTGGATTGGCATCGTAGAATAAGCGCACTGTCCCGATAACGTGCTCAATTCTAATTGGCTGTCAAGCGGGTGTAAATGTTTGAAACCAGGAACTGTTGGCAGCCATTTTGTGCCTCTGTAGAAGCGAGGGTGAAGAAGTCTGTGAAATATGTTTGCAAACCGCACCAAGGGGGCAGGGTAGACACACCCTGACCCCCTAGGCCTACTCAGGGGGTCGTAGAAGGACCTCTATGGCAAAAAAATAAAAAATAAAACAATTTTAAATCACGGGATGCGTGTAGGATCCGCGCATTTCGGCGCCGAAAAATTTAAAAAAATGAAGCGCGGGCTCCCACGGTTTGCAGGTTATTAGTCCCCGGGCGGCCAAATCCGGGGGGCATTTAAAAAAAATAGTGTGGGGGAATCCCAATCCTTCACACACTGCCCCGGGGACTGCCACCCCCTGGCTCTAAGTTAAAATATGCGAGGGGGGACGCACTGGCCCCCCACAGCCCCGGGGACCGCCTCCCCAGGGTTTCTTTAATGTGTAGGAGGGGTGCAACATGGCCCCCCTCCAAGAACTCAAGATGGCCCTGGGGACCGCCACCCCCCAGGGCCAGCTCCTGCAATGTTACTTGTTCTTTTTCAGACTTACCTGTTTGTGTACAAGATCTGCCATCTTTCTTGTGTAGCCTTCCTTTGTGTAACTTCTTTTATATGTGACCTTTGAACTTCAGTTCTTGATCTAATGTTCTGAACATACCAGTACATTTGTAGATATGTTGTTTACTCCTTTTCATTTCCTCCCTCTACCCTAATTGACAAAATAATGGAGGGGCACAAAGTAAGGGGCTTTGGTTGTTTCTGTGTCTTAAGCTTGCAACATAGTAGGTAAGACACAGATTTAGAAACCCAGTCTTCACCACTCATGGACCTTGCTCCCCGTTGTTCCTACCTCCTTTACTATGTCTTCTCAAACAAATCTGTTCACTTGACCTGGTCCTCTTTCAGTATATTCTCCTGATAGTCCAAGTCCAGTTCATTAATTCATGTGCCCTTGCTCACTCGGTGCGTGGTCGTACCGCCACTAGATATTGCACATTATACACCACCTTGGGTGTATTCGCTTTCAAAATGCTTGTACTGGCTATTGTACATGCAGACTTTGGTCCGTCCTTTTTATCCATTTTTGCACTTTGAGATATAATGTTCTACCTATGTTTTCATCTTCAACTTTCTCCTTTTAAATTCTCTTGGAAAGACCTTATCAACATTTCAAGAGAAAAAGTAAGAAGGCTGGAAAAGTAGTTTATATGTGAGCTCTGTATTCTATTGTATTACCCAATCATGAAATTGCATGGTTGCTACCTTTCTGTAATGCAGTTCATTTGCACTGTCCATTCTTGTCTAGCTGTGTGCGTTACGACAATTAAAGGGACAATTTTTTCTGCTTATTTTTAATAAAGCACTTGACACAATGCATAGTGACACAGTATTTATTTATTGTAAATATTTATTGAATGTTTTCAAATTAATTTCCACAAGTACAACATTTTCCTTCATTTCCAAAATTCATATTAGATACATTTTATAGTAAGCATCACATACACTGATATTACAGTGAAAAGTTTTTAAAATACTTTCAATGTATCACAACATAGTGAATGTTTTCAAAACAATTTCTACAAGTACAAACTTTGTTCCTTGATTTCCAAAATAAATATTAAATACATTTTATAGTAAGCATCAAAGCATCTCAATCACTGATATTACAGTAAAGAAGTTTTAAAAATAGTTTCAATGTATCACAAAGTATTTTATGTGAGTACCACAAATGTCGATATTACAGTGAAGAAGTTGTAAAAATAATTTCAGTGTAGCTCAAAATATTAAATGTGAGGACCACAAACACTGATTGAACAGTAAACAAGTTGTAAAAATAGTTTCAATGTATCAGAATAACTCATTTCACTTCACTGGGAACATGATTCTTTACTTTTGACATATCTTGCATCTTACAGATGGAAAATGTAATTTACGCAGTAATCATTTGTTCTTGGCATGTAGTGATGTAGATTCAAATGGTTTCCATAGCCCTGTCATCTTGTGTTGTGTTGGGATGTTTGCAAGTTGTTTTTCTTTAAAGAAGTCTATCGAGTCACGTGGTTAGGCTGTCTCCTCCTTTCTATGATATTGTGCACGGGAATCGACTCTATTGTTAGTATATTTGGATGCAGATGCTGAGAATGGAGTTTTTACGTGTATAATATAGTTTTACGTATGTGTGTGTATATATATATATATATATATATATAAATATATATATTTTTTTTTTTCACCAATATGCCCTTGCGCTTAGGCGTGCACTCGCGATGTCCCCATCATTGTTACCTCGAGGCAGCACAAATTACCGCTGTTTAATCATAGAGCCATGCCCGGAGCGTTTCGAGGTCACCGCCTTTTAGTCATGGGCTGTTCTGAGAGGCATTTTCATGCGCGGCTGCCCGAGCCGTGCCAACATGACGGGCACCAATTCCAAGTTGGGAAGGCTGAGGAAAGCGATGATCTCTTTCTTCAAAAGGTCATGATGTTCCAGGCTAATTAAAGCACGCACCCCGCAAGGCTCTTTCCTACCAAAGGATTTGGTAAAGCTTGTTAATATACATAAGGACATGAAACCTACTAAGGTGTATCACTAATACTCACCTGATGGAACTGCAAGGACCATAATGCACCGGGATGCTTACTACAAGTCACGCCCAGTGGGCGCAGTTTCAATCAATAAAATGAAGTGAAGAAATCAGGTGAGCTTGTTCGTGCCTGTGTCAAAAGCTCATGACTAGGAGGCGTTTGCCTCGAAACGCGTTGAGCCGAATTGGAAACTGTGAGTCAAAGGAGTGTGTGCTGCAACGAGGCATTGATTGAAAGGAGCATCGGAGAGTGCTCTCGCGAGCGCAAGGGCGTTTGGAGGACATTTTTCATGCGCGGCTGCCCGAGCCGTGCCAACATGACGGCTAGCAATTCCAAGTTGGGAAGGCTGAGGAAAGCGATGATCTCTTTCTTCAAAAGGTCACGATGTTCCAGGCTAATTAAAGCACGCACCCCGCAAGGCTCTTTCCTACCAAAGGATTTGATAAAGCTTGTTAATTTACATAAGGACATGAAACCTACTAAGGTGTATCACTAATACTCACCTGATGGAACTGCAAGGACCATAATGCACCGGGATGCTTACTACAAGTCACGCCCAGTGGGCGCAGTTTCATTCAATAAAATGAAGTGAAGAAATCAGGTGAGCTTGTTCGTGCCTGTGTCAAAAGCTCATGACTAAGAGGCGTTTTCCTCGAAACGCGTCGAGCCAAATTGGAAACTGTGAGTCAAAGGAGTGTGTGCTGCAATGAGGCATTGATTGTAAGGAGCATCGGAGAGTGCTCTCATGAGCGCAAGGGCGTTTGGAGGACATTTTTCATGCGCGGCTGCCCGAGCCGTGCCAACATGTGGGCACCAATTCCAAGTTGGGAAGGCTGAGGAAAGCGATGATCTCTTTCTTCAAAAGGTCACAATTTTCCAGGCTAATTAAAGCACGCACCCCGCAGGGCTCTTTCCTACCAAAGGATTTGATAAAGCTTGTTAATATACATAAGGACATGAAACCTACTAAGGTGTATCACTAATACTCACCTGATGGAACTGCAAGGACCATAATGCACAGGGATGCTTACTACAAAGTCACGCCCAGTGGGCGCAGTTTCAATCAATAAAATGAAGTGAAGAAATCAGGTGAGCTTGTTCGTGCCTGTGTCAAAAGCTCATGACTAAGAGGCGTTTGCCTCAAAACGCGTCGAGCCGAATTGGAAACTGTGAGTCAAAGGAGTGTGTGCTGCAACCAGGCATTGATTGAAAGGAGCATCGGAGAGTTCTCTCATGAGCGCACGGGCGTTTGGAGGACATATATATATATATATATATATATATATATATATATATATATATATTACCTACTGGCGGTCGCCAGTAGGTATATATAGTTAGGATTTTTTTCCTATGGAATTTCTGAAAATTCTATGTCGAATAACTTTGGCGTTTGTGGACGGAATTGGCTGAAACTTTCAGGAAAATGGCACATTTTGTTTCTGAGCAGCCCCCGAAAATCTGGGGGGGTTTCGTCAAGGGGGGGCCGAGGAAAATGGGGGGTCCCAAAACGCGTTTTCCCATTCATTTTTCCATAGGGCGGTTGGAATCACTTTTAGCTCGAACGGCTGAATGGATTCACACGAAACTTGGCAAAATTGTAGATATGGTTTGCCCGACGTGCCTTTGCTATGTCTCAATATATGTGCTCCAGTGGATTTTGAGAAATTAACGTTTTTAAAAACAGATATATCTGTGACAGCGCTCCGGTTAGCGCTCCGGTTCGCGTACCTGACGCGTAACGGAACTTCGCGAAGCGAAGCTGATTGGCTCTCCGGTGTCTGTCAACATTCTAAACAGTCCGGAACGGCCGCCATCTTGTCTCTCGGTAGGATCGAGAGACAAGAGGTGGAAAAAACAAAGTGGGAAATGAGCATAAGGGGGCAGAGTACATCCTCCCTGACCCCCTAGGTTTGATGAGGGGGCTTTAAAAGGGCCCCGCGGGTCAAAGAAAAAAAAATTTATTATCTTTTTTTTGCGGGGGGAGCGCTCGGTACGCGCACCGGGAAGCGGACCGGGAAGCGTAATATTGGGAAAATGGGATGAAAGAATGTTCAAATATTGTATGTGATTGTTCTTTTTTATTTTTTTATTTTATTTAAGTACCAAGATGTAGGTACCAATGCAGAGTCTAAAAATAAAAATACACTGTTTTCTTTGTAAATATCCTGCATGTTGTTTCAGAAGTTATTGTGGTATATGGAATTCATAGCGTAGTCTGTCAGGAAAGCAGAAACACCATGGAGGCAGGAGATGATAAAGAGATGTTAAATACACATTGGAGATAATATAGTGGGAGAAAGGAAGTAACTATGAGCAAACTTATTATGTAACACAAAAAAGTTGCACAGTATTTTTAAAGTCTGATTTTATATTATAATCAATTTGCTACTAGTTTACAAAATACATATAAAAATGAATAATGTCTCAAACAATGTTTGAATTATTAAATAAAAATTTATTTTTCTGATTCGTTTTCAAAATTAAAAAGAACTTCTAATAATTCATTGTCAGATTTTTTTTCATTTTCAATTAGGAAATCTACTGATTCCACACATTGCAGAAGTTCAAAGTCTTGTGATTCATCATAGAATTCAGAGTCAATTTCTGTATCTGTGTTGCTTCTTGCAACAATTTCCAAGTTAGTTTTGTTCTCTCCTTCCATTTTTGTGCTGTAAAACGAATTTTTAAAAATATATCAGTACAGATAGGGCACTGTTGGGTTTAAGTACAGACAGGTAGTTTGTTTTTTTAAACAGTGATTTTATCTTTGGGCAGTGTATGGTATCAGACTGGAAGTAGAAATATAAAAAAATGTATGTGATAAAGCCTAAGTTAATTCTTAATTATACAAGACAAGCCTAACTCCATCCACTAAAACAGAGATGTCTATCTTATTCTATAACTATTACAGAGGGATAGTATATAACTATCAGAAAATGTTTTCCTACTTAACTTAAAGTGCAGAACATACTTCAGTTTTTAAAATATCATCTTACCAATCAAAAAGAAGTTTAAGTTCTCAGTTGAAATGCACTTGATATGTACTTCAGGAAGTAGTAGTCAAAATGGCTGTGTTTCCCTCTCTTTCTTGATATTTTTTTTCAATTTTATTTTTTATTATGTTTTGGCTCTCAAAAGAGGGCCACATAAAATACATAATACAAATACACAAATGGAAATAGGATAGGATACATAGAAAACCAAAAGACAGTTTACAACAATTAACATCAGACAAGATAATCAGCAGCAAACACCTCCATATTTCATTCTTTCTTTATATATATTCAGGCACATAACCAATCAAATGTCATAAAATAATAGAAGATATTGAAAGTAGCATTTTGATGGGTTGTCAATTCTAACACTTCATAAGTGTTTTTGTTAGGTAATTTACCTCAGGATATTTAGTCAGGCTTACAGCATAATTTTCTCAATGGAATTCCATCAAATTTGGGTAAATGGTAGGGACTGCTAAGTAGTAGGCCCTATTCTATATTTGATGAAAGTGTCTGTAGTAGTTTTTCTGTAAATTACTTTCCCACCTTTTTTTATCGAGCGCTTACCGGTGCGCTCCCCGGTACACGAACCAGCAGCGTTACGGGAGTCCTCCATTTTCTGTATTGGTAGAATTGAGTCATAAGATGGAGGACAAAGAATGTACGGAATGGGTAGAAGGGGGCACAGTAGACACTTTGTGACCCTCTAGGTTTTCTGAGGGGGGATTAGGACGCTGATATATGCAAAAGTAAAAAAATTTAATTTTTAAAAATTTCGCAGGGAGAGCGCCCGGTAAGCGCACCGGTAAGCTAACCGGGGAGCGTACTTTGGTGAAGAAAAAAAAAAAAAAGGTTTTGAATGATTAGAGGTAGGGTAGCTCTGAAAAGAGCTATTGTGTTCTGTGGCTAATTTAGGTACCTACAAGTAGGTTCCAATGCACACTTTTAAATAAAGGACGAATATTCTATTCCCTTCATCGGAGAAGTGTACACCATCTCTTCTGTAGATGTGTTGAATGTTGGAACGCAAGTTATTGTTGTATATTAAACCCATTCCATAGTCTCTCATGTAAGCAGAAACAGATTTATATATATATATATATATATATATATATATATATTACCTACTGGCGGTCGCCAGTAGGTATATATAGTTAGGATTTTTTCCCTATGGGATTTCTGAAAATTCTATGTCTAATAACTTTGGCGTTTGTGGACGGAATTGGCTGAAATTTTCTGGAAAATGGCACATTTTGTTTCTGAGCAGCTCCTGGAAATTTGGGGGGGTTTCGGCAAGGGGGGGCTGAGATAAAAGGGGGGTCCCAAAACGCGTTTTTCCCATGTTAATTTCCATAGGGCGGTTGGCCTCACTTTTAGCCCGAACGGCTGAATGGATTTCCACGAAACTTGGGAAAATTGTAGGGACTGTTAGCCCGATGTGCCTTTGCTAGGTCTCAATATATGTGCTTCAGTGGATTTTGAGAAATTAACGTTTAAATCAAGATATATATCTGTAACAGCGGTCCGGGCAGCGATCCGGTTCGCGTACTTTTCGCTTATCGGAACTTTGCGCACGGAAAGCTGATTGGCTCTTGGGTGTCTGTCAACATTCTAAACAGTCCGGTGCAGCCGCCATCTTCTCTCTCGGTAGGATCGAGAGACAAGAGGAGGCCAAAACAAAGAGGGAAATTTCCATAAGGGGGCATAGTAGATCCTCCCTGACCCCCTAGGTTTTATGTGGTGTTTTTAAAAGGGCCCAGCAGGGTCCAAAAAAATATATATTTTCTTTTTTTCGCGATGAGCGTCTAGTACGCGAACCGGAAAGCGTTCTGGGCAGCGTACTATAAGGATAATAGAATGATACACTTTTCAAAGACTGTATGTTAATTGTTTGTTTTTTTTTCTTTTTTTTTTTTGTTGTCTTTATTTTTAAAGTTATTTTTGTTATTTTCATTGTTTTTCATACTTTATTAAATTTTCTAACATTTCATTGTCAGAAATGTCATAATTTATTATAGGGTGTAATTGTTTTTCATTTTGAAGCAAGTTGTCTACTGCTTCAACACATTGTAGAAGTTCGTGGTCTCTACTGTCATCCATAAAGTCATCAAGTTTGTCTTGGCTGCTCTCCTTCAGTTCAATCGAAAATGAAATTTGTTGTTCGCCTTCCATTTTGCCTGAAATTTTGAATAAGAAAATATATATTAGTAGAGATAGGGCACTGTTGGGATTAATTTTAGATAGTCATTTTTTATCAGTGAATTTATCTTTTGGCAGTGTATAGTATCAGAGTGGAAATAGGACTATAAAAAAGTGTATGTGATTTAACCAAGACAAGCCTAACTCCATTCATAACTATAACAGAGAAGTCTATCTAAATACATTACTACTACAGAGGGATAGTGTATATGTAGCAGAAAAATTCTATTATATTAAGTTATAGTGCACAATATATTTCGTTTTTAAAAATTATATCTTACCTTCACAAAGAAGTTGAAGTTTTTGGAAGCTATTAAAAGGTGTTGTACAACAAGAAGTAGTAGTCAAAATGGCTGTGTTTTCTTCTCTTCCTTTATATATATTCAAGTATATAACCAATCAAATGTCAGGTAATAAAAGTAGAAAATGAAAGTAACATTTTCATTGGTTGTCAATTCCAACAGTTCAGATGTGTTTTGTGAAGTAATTTACCTCACGGTATTTGGAGAGGTCTAAAGGCTAAATGGCTAAATGAAATTTCAATCAAATTTGTGAGAATGAAAGGGATTGTTATGTAGTATGAGCTAATTTATATTTGGTGAGAGTGTCTCTAGTCGTTTTTCTGTAAATTACTTTCCCACCTTTTTTTTGGACCGCTTCCCGGATAGCGGTCCGGTCCGCGTACTTGGAGCGTAACGGGAGTCCACCATTTTGTGTTTCGGTCGAATCAAGGTATAAAATGGAGGGTAAATAATGTTCTGAATGGGTAGAAGGGGGCATGGTACAAGTATTTTGCCCCCCTACGTTTTCTGAGGGTGGCTGAGGAGGACTATATTTGCGAAGAAAAAACTTTTTTTTGAAATTTTGCGCGGTTAGCTTCCAGTTCGCGTACCGGATAGCGCTCTTTAGGCGTAGTTTGTTGAAAATTACAGAAAAAAGTTAGAAAAAAAATAATAAAAGTGTGTGATCAGATGAAGGGTAGCTCTGAGAAGAGCTTTTGGGTTTATGGTACATTTAGGTACTTATAAGTAGGTACCAATGCACAGTCTTAAATTCAGAATGAAAATTCTGTTGCCCTCATCTGAGAAGTGAACTCCATCTCCTCTGTAGATATCTTGCATGTAGTAACGCAAGTTATTGTTGTACAGAGAGCCCATTCCATGGTCTCTCATGAAAGCTGACACAGATTTGTTTACATGCTTCCTCGCTTTCTCAATTTGTGGACAAAATTGGTTGGACCACCTCCATTTCTGTCTTTGGCATATATTGGAATATACCAAGGCAGTTTGAGGAAAAAGTGCCATTAATTGCTCAAAGGTGTCCTTTAAAAGCATTTCCAGACCTACCCCTGTCAAAGTGCCCAAATCATTACCTCCACAGTGCACTATTAACAGGTCAGGTTTTGGCAAATGCATAAAGGTTTTCACCAATGGTATCAATTGGTGACATTTTAATCCTCTTTGGCCCAACCACTTAATTTCCACATCTTGTAAATTGAGGTTAGGTAAATTTCTGTTCTCAGCATACCTTTGAGCCCAGTGGATGTAACTATGTCCAACAATCCAGACGTTAAACATGGTGGCTGAAGGTTGTTCTGTAGTCAGATGAAGTGTGGTAATGAAAGGGCAGTTGAAACAGTAGGAGTTTCTAAAGAAAAAAAACTGTGGATTTACAATGCTAATGATTCATTAGCAGTGATTGGTGCATTTCCATTTCTGAAAACAGAAAGTTAGGGTGCATGGATGTGTTCTTTGAAAGATGTAATTTGAATGGTCAAGGAAGAAACATTTAATGAAAGATTGCACTGGATACGCAGGTGCACTGAGAGTTCAGAGTTCAATTGAAACATTGTTGTGTGAATTTGCAAACATGAGAGGTCTTCCAGGAGGTGGTTGCTATGGATACAAGGCAGACAGGGCAGAGGGGGGAAGGGTTTTGATTTGAAAAAAGTGAGGGAAGAGGTATGATTGGCTAATATGAGAGATATGTGAAAAGAATATCTGTATTTCTGTGCTTTCAATAGCTGCAGCCTTTGGAGTGCATCCTTTTTCTTCTGCTGAAGACAATTTGGTGCATTTCTCAGACTGTTTTCAAAACTCAAAAAATATTTGCTAAGGTGAGAAAACATTTATTTAATTTAGATAGAGAATAGTATGATTTAAGGAGAAAATGATGAAGAAAGCTGTGTTTATAAAATGTGGTTTTGTCTCTAGTGATATACTAATAGAATTAGTTTCATAGAGAAATTGTAATTGCATATTTGGTGTAACATTCTGGCATGCAGTAACACAAGTTATTGTGGTACTTGGAGCCCATTTTATGGTCTGTTATGTAAGCTGAAACAGAGATGTTGCTTTTAAAATCGATTTAAGAAATCAATTTCATTTCTGGATATGTACTGCTAGAGCTTCATAGGTTGTTTTGAGCCATATTTATAAGGTATTTGAGTGTCTAAGATGTTATGTTTTCCTTTTAAAATGTAAAGTGTTCCTCATGGGGCAAGTGTCTTGTAAATACGCTCCCACTTGTGCTTGGCAAATTTAGATTTTGATTATGGGAGTTACCTAGCCATGTTAATAGTGTCCCAAAAATGGTGCTAGTGAATTGCAGAAAACACTTTCATGTGTCTCAAGGGCATTTTTAGTCATTTCTCCATGAATGCAGGTATACAATTGATTTATATGCTGTGTTTAAAAACGAATTTTGAAATCAATTACATTTCAGGATATGTACTGTTAGAGCTTCATAGGTTGTTTGGGGTCATATTTAGAAGGCATTTTAGTGTCTTTGATGTTATTTTTCCCTTTTTAAATGGAAAGCGTTCCTCATGGGGCCCTGAGCAGTTCTTAGCCATGTTATTTAATAGGAAGTGGATAACATGGCTAAGAGCATTTGCTGGAAAGTGCATGAATATTGCTGACTTTTCTGCGATGTTATTTTTCCCTTTTTAAATGGAAAGTGTTCCTCTTGGGGCAAGTGTCTTGTAAATACGCTCCCACTTGCGCTTGGCAAATTTAGATTTTGATTATGGGAGTTACGTAGCCATGTTAATAGTGTCCCAAAAATGGTGCTAGGGCATTCCAGAAAACACTTTCATGTGTCTCAAGGACATTTTTAGTCATTTCTCCATGAATGCAGGTATACAATTGATTTATATGCTGTGTTTAAAAACGAATTTTGAAATCAATTACATTTCAGGATATGTTCTGTTAGAGCTTCATAGGTTGTTTGGGGTCATATTTAGAAGGCATTTTAGTGTCTTTGATGTTATTTTTCCCTTTTTAAATGGAAAGCGTTCCTCATGGGGCCCTGAGCACTTCTTAGCCATGTTATCCAATGGGAGGTGGATAACATGGCTAAGAGCATTTGCTTCAAAGGTTGTTTGGGGTTATACACCATTTTTGGGAAATTATTAACATGCCTATCTAACTCCCATAATCAAAATCTAAATTTGCCAACCGCAGGTGGGAGCATATTTACAATAAATTTGCACCAGGAAGAACGTAAAATAGCATACTAGATACTCAAATGCCTTATAAATATGACCCAAAACATCTTATGAAGCACTAGTAGTGCATATTTCCAGAAATGTATTGGTTTTCATTTAATGATTTACTTCATTGGTAGGCCTTCACATGTTTTTTTATTTTGATATTTTTCAGTGAAAATCTTATCTGCAACCATGTGTTGGCCTCACCTCAAATAAACAAAACAGGTGATGGACTGAATGTGGATCAATGACACACATTTACCCCAGTCTAAAGATCAGGGCCTAAACAAATCTTTAGATAGGCTACATCTTATCGTCATCCTGAATTAATGATTTAAAATATTAGGGAGTGATTTATGAGTGTTGTATGCCTTTTTTGCACCATTGAGTGTCATTTTTGTGATGCAGTGCTGGTGGAAAACATTTGCTATGTTAAATAATTAGTACGGCATTAAGTTTTAGATGACTGTTATTTATTTACTGTTTGGTAATAGTGGTTAATAACATTTTATATTATATTTTTCCACAGATTCAACTGCAGATTCTTTCATAGTTTGGAAAATGCCTTCCAAAAGTCGAATACGAAAGGCTAGAAAACGTCAAAGACAGCAGGATGATGTTTTATTGCAGCAGTCCTCTTCCCCAAATACTTGTCAAAACACCAAGAAAGGTCCGGGTAAGAGCACGAAATCATTCTTAAGAAATATTTGTCATAAAAAAAGTATTTCTCCAAAAAATGTTTCAGTCCTCAAAAAGAAAAGCAATTTAAATGGAAAGGAGAGACCCATCAAAAATGTTACTGGTAGAGGAAGAGATAACTCTGTGCATGATAGTAGAAGGAAACAACAGTTTAGGGACATTCGACATCGAATGTTCCGTAATAGGATAATAGTTAATTTATTGAAAAATATTAAAAAAAAAGGCCAACAGAAAGCGGCATTTTATAAGAAGAAGAAAAATGTAGAGAAAATTATTGATCATGCTTTTGAAATTAAGCGAAAGTTGTTTATTTTGGTAATCAATAGAATTAGGAAACTAAGCAAGGTAATTTCTGATTTCAAAACTAAAAGTAGATGGAAGAGAGTAGTAAATCGTACTAACTTTTGTGAAGTTTTTTCCGGAGAATGGATGCATAGTTCTAGTTGTGAGGCATTTTTTAATGAGGAGAGTTATTTTCAGGATAATGATTTGGTGTTTGCAGTTGACACCAGTGGTCGAGCTTATGAAGTGAAGGATGGTTGTCCAGTTGAAAAAGAACAACTTGTGACAACAGAGACAGAAGAGGCGCTAAGTGATGAGGTTTTAGGAAGACGTCCTAAGGGTCCTGTGTACATTTGGAAGTGTAGTTCTATTTGCAGTGTGCGACAGGTTTCCATCAATTTGCTTTGTGATTTTATACGGACATTTAATAAGAAAAGTTTGAAGCAGAAAATGAAGTTGTTGCAAGATTTAGATCCTTGCAGAGTGAGACAAATGACAGGTTTGCGTGGTCATTCACTGGCTTGTCTTTCCAGGAGAGTATGCCAGAGTGTTTTTCATCATTTCAGGATGCTAGCAGTGCATCATAATAAAGTGAGAAAATTAGTGAGAATGTTGTATTATGCTAAGAGTCCAGCAATTATGCTTAAACAATTATGTGCTGCTCTTTTGCATGGTTCTGAAATAGATGTGAAGAATATTTGTGAAGAAATTGAGTTTTGTTACTTTGGTAGTAAAGATGAGAATGTTCAAATTGACCCTGAAGTAGAGGGTAATGTGGAAGATAATGTACAGGTTTCCAGTACAGATAATTTTCAGAAGGAAATTGCCACGTTTCAGATGAAATCAAGTGAGAGGTCTAATTTCACTTGTGTATGTTGTCGACGCACTTATTATAAGAATCAGACTAAGGTAGTGGATTTATATGCAAAAAGTGAAAGGGAAAATAATAGTGAATGGAAGGATTTTGCCACATACTTGATGGTAGAAAATTATTTTGATTTGGGATCGGATCAACGTGTGTGTACTTATTGTTGTAATAAATTAAACCAAAACCAGATGCCTGCTAGGGCAGTTCATAATAATCTGGAATTGGTTGAGATTCCTTCTGAATTGAAGGATTTAAATACTTATGAATCTATTTTGATTCAAAGTATCCATCCCTTTCAGGCTATTGTAAGAATGGAGCCAAAGACAGGGAAGTTGCCTCCAGCAGATTTACAGAGAGGATTAAAGGGAAGAGTTGTTTATTTGCCTCTAGATTTGAAGAAAAACATTAACACAATTGGAATAGAAAAAGTGGAAGAGGAACCTCTGGTTATCTTGGTTAATGGGGTTCCGACAAAGAATAAGAAAATATGGCAAGATTTAGTGGATGTTAGGAAAGTCAAAAAGGCAACAGTGTATTTGAAGAAAAATAATAAGTACTATAAGAATGTATATGTTGCAGAAGAGGAAGTAAGTGATGAAGAGGATAGCGATTTGTGTGCTGGCCAAATTGAGAAAGTAGAGGCCTCTAAAAGTGAAGAAATATATGAACATTATAGTGTTCATCCTTTGCATTCCAAGGAAGTCATGGGGAATGCTATTGAGTTGTTTCAAATGAAACAAGCCAAAGGGAGTCCCATTAGTGTTTGGGAGGAAAGTTTGGAAGCTCGGTGTTTCCCACAGCTATTTCCCACAGGTCAAGGAGGAAGATATGATGAGTGACCTCATCAAATTCCTGCGTCTGAATACCGGACTTTACGATTGTATGCAGCAGATCCTAGGTTTCGGCAATGCATTCCCTATTTGTTTCATCTCCTGTTTGAAAGCGATCTGTCTGGACTGTCATATGCAGTGAACCACATCTTAAAAAGTGGTATACAGATGCGAAACATCTCGGCAAGTGACTTTATGCATAAAGTCAATGTCCAAGACAGTATTTTGGATTCTCACTTAATTAATCTCATGGCGTGTCAGCGTGGTACTAATGAGTACTGGTACCGTCGTCATGGTGATTTAAAATGTATGCTGAGGAACTTAGGAACTCCAACATGGTTCCTCACTCTGAGCTGTGCCGAGTATGGCTGGGAAGACTTACTTGAATTTTTACGAGAGGCAAATGGAAACATTGAAAACATCGAATTCAAGACACCCGGAGAACTGTGCTCTTCGGATCCAGTCAATGTATGCAGGTACTTCAATCATAGATTTGAAGCTATGATGTCTTTCATCACAAATAAAAAGAATCCACCTCTTGGACAGGTGTTGGATTTCTTTTGGAGAAAGGAGTACCAAGCAAGAGGTGCCCCTCATATACATATGTTGTTGTGGATCAAGGATGCACCTAAATTTGGAACAGATCCGGATGACTTAGTGATGAATTTCATCGAACAGTATTCTACGTGTGCTGTTCCAAATGCAACGGAGAAGAAAAGTCTAAGAGAACAAGTTCTACGTTTCCAAAGCCATCGTTGTGGAAAGTACTGTCGTCGTAAATTCAGAAACAAGGACAAGTTCTACACCAAATGTCGTTTCAACTTTCCACGACCGGTGATTTCTAAAGGAAGAGTGAACAGTTTGATGTCTTCGCTGCGACATAATGTGACGAGGAAATCACCCAAGAATACATACAATTTGAAAAGGAACGAAGAGTCCAAGTACATCAATGACTACAACCCAGTGATTTTGTCCATGTGGAATGCTAACATGGATATACAGTTTGTGGCTGACAACTGTATGGCTGTGGCTCGGTATGTGACATCTTACATCACCAAAAAAGAAAAGACCGAACTGAAGGATATGTGGGAGGACATTTCTCATGAAAAGAGCCTCAGCAAGAAGTTGTACAGTTTCAGTCTGAAGATGTTGTCGCATCGAGAAATCGGAGCTTACGAATGTTCTGACCGGTTGTCTTCAGCAAGTCTCTATGCCAAATCCAGGAGTCTCGTTTGGGCGAGTCTTGGTCTTGCTGCAACGCGAAATCGAGTTCTAAAACCTGTCCGGGAAATTGAGTATTTGGCAGAAAAGGAACCAAACAGTACCGACATTTTGAAGACCAACATGTTGGATACATATTATCCAAATCGAAGCAGTCACCTTGAGAATGTTTGTCTATATGAGGTTCTCCAAAATTATATATTCAAGAGGAACATCAAAGAAGATATTGAGAAAGGAGTGTATGCTGTAATTGGAAGTGAGGGATGCCTGGTCAAGCAAAGAAAATGCCAATTAGTAAACCATCGAAAATTGAGTGGTGAATCTCCAGAAAAAAAGGAGTTTTTTTATTTAGCACTTTTGCAACTTTTCAAGCCTTGGCGTGCAGAAGAGGAACTGCTTGGAGATTTCCTCTGTTACGAAGACTCTTTCAATGCAGCCAAGGAGTCCATAGAATGTCCTGCTTTTTCTAAATATCAAGAAATGCTAACTTTGGAAATTGAGCAGGAAGCAACGATTGCAGCCGAGATTGCCAGAGACAGTTCTCAGGACAGTCAGAGTTCTGTTTCATTGAGTCAAGATCCACTTGGAGGACCTATTATCGAAAATGAAGCTGCCACTGCTATGAATGAAGTGGAAAGAGCCATGGCACATGCTCAGGAGGATTCAGTTAACTTAGAAGACTTGGAAAAACAACTCAACGTTGAGCAGAGGAAAATATATGATGAAGTTACCACGGAAATTGAGCACGGATTAAGTCATGAGAAGAACAAGTGCTCATGTACATCGTTGAAGCCTGTCCGACTGTACGTGAGTGGAGAAGCGGGAACTGGAAAAAGTTTCCTCATTAAAGCAATCTCTTGTTATTTGCAGGAAAGGACTGAGTCATCGCTGTCTTGTGTTGTCACCGCTCCTACTGGACTGGCAGCACATAACATTAAAGGTATTACTTTGCATCGTCTACTGATGCTGCCGGTGGAGCATGACAACAAATTACAATACAACAAGTTATCTGGAGATGCTTGCTGTGAAGTTTCAAGAGTCTTGAGGAAAATGAAACTACTTATCATTGACGAAGTAAGCATGGTTTCCAATGTCATGCTTGCCTTTGTGCATTTGAGAATGCAAGAAGTACTTAAAACTGAATATGATGTGTTATTTGGTGGGAAACACATCATTGTTTTCGGAGATCTTCTGCAGCTGACACCAGTAAAAGGTCAACCTGTGTTCAAAATACTCACGCATGAAGATACCAGGAAGTGCCTAGGGAGCATTGGCAACGTCAATATATGGTTAAACTTCAATTATGCAGAACTGCATCAAAATATGCGTCAGGCAAAGGATGAAGATTACAAGAATATTCTACAAGATATTAGAATTGGAAAAGTGACCGAGCATGGGAAAGAAGCTTTAAATGCACGATTACTGTCAAATTTATATCCCAAACAAGAGATTGTGCCTGAGAATATTTTTCAGAAAATTACTGAGAAGAAATCCGGGATATGTCTCATGCCAACTCTTGCAGAATGTGCCATCTTCAACAACAAAATGTTGAATTTAGAAAAGCAAGAGATTGTGAAACTTGAAGCTATCGACAAATTAGAGCATATGGGATCAACAATTATTTTGTCAGACAATTTGAAATCAAAATTGGATTCATTAGAGAAGACTATATCTAAAACAGCGGGTTTTGAAAAGACTTTGAATGTGTGTTTAAATTGCCGAATTATTTTGAGAAGGAATTTACATGTAGAAAGAGGTCTGGTAAATGGATCAATGGGTAATGTTGTTGATTTTGAGAAATACAGAAATAGAGATGGAATAGAATTTTTAAAAATTAAATTTGATGGCATTGAGGAAGTACAGCAAATTGGTCGTTGTTCTGCTAGGTTTTTGCTTGTTAAAGATTTATATGTTCGCCGTAAACAGTTTCCTGTTTGCTTGGCATATGCGGTGACAATCCATAAATCGCAAGGTTTAAGTGTAGACTGTGCATTGGTGAATATTGGCAGTTCTGTGTTCAAGGAGGGTATGGCATATGTGGCATTGTCACGAGTTAGAACTTTATCGGGATTGTACTTGATTGACTGTGATGTCACAAACATTTGTGCGGATCTAGATTGTGTTAAGGAATACAATAGGTTAAGAAGAGAGTATGCGCCACATTTGCCTCAATATCCTTTGTTTGAGAAACGTGTGGTAGGCCGCAAACGTAGAAATAGCAGTAATAGTAGGGAGGTTGTTGCAAAAAGACTAAAAGTCAATGAACCGAAAATTGTTAGCAGAAAGAAAGTGGATTCTGTTGAAGATGTTGTCGGTTTTCAATTTGAAAACAGTTCTGGTGTCAACTGCTATGCAAATGTAGTGGTTAATGTTCTCTTTTCACTAGAGAGTTTAAAAGAACAGATTCTGTTGAATTCTGAACAAATTTTATGCTGTTTGTTGAATTCTGTTTTCGAGAAATGTAGCACTGATCGAACAAAAGTAGAAAGTGTGTCTGAAGTTCGTTATCTGTTAGATGAATGTTCAGGTCAAACAGACTTCTCTGAAAATAATCAGCAAGATTGTCAGGAGTTTTTAATGTATATGCTTGATATATTGCAAGTTGAGGGTGTAGATGTAGATCACCTGTTTGGGCTTTCTTATCAATGGCAGCATGACTGCGAGAACTGTATGGTATCAAGTACTACTAGTGTAGACTCAGAAAGATTTATATATTTAACTTTGCCAGACAGTAAATCAGTCTCCTTTAATAAGCTAGTAAATGCAGCGGATCACAACATGGAGTGTAGCCAATGTAAATGTGATATGATGTCAACATTATTTATACGTAGATATGGCCAGTATGTCATTTTAATGATCCAACGTTGTAGGCCTGATGGATCAAAATTGTCAACTTTAATAAAAAAATTTGTGGCTTCTCAGCTGTCAATATCAGGGAGGACTTTTGTTACTGTAGCAATTATCTATCACGATGGTCCATCAACAACATCAGGACATTATACAGCTTACTTAAAGTCTGGAAACGGCTGGTCATTCTGTAATGATTCCGTTGTAACGTTCAAAAAAAAATTGCCGTTTGACCTTAAAAATTCTTACCTGGTGTTTTTAAAACCAAAATTTTAAGTAGAGGGAATGTAAGTCTGCAATGCTGTCTAGATTAAAAATCCAACTATATAAACCTAATGCAAGTAAGTCTGCTTCATAGTAAGCAGTATCAGTGTCATAGGAAAAGGAGAACATGAGTGACAAAGAAGAGTAAGTTATTAGTAGTCCAGGATTGTGAAAATAATCTCAAATATTTTATTTTTGAAAGTTGCGAAAATAGAAAATGTCGGGATTTGATTGGAAGAATAACAAGACTTGCGAATCGCGGCAACATGATTTGGCCTAGTGGAAACATGTGATATAATGAGAGAAGTCTTTTTTTCTATGTAACATATTTTACGTATCGATGGAGGTTTTCTTTCAGAAAGTGGCGGGCTGAAAATATTTGTAGCACAACAGAGTGGATGCTGTTCATAGGAGATCGTTCGACGTCATTGAAAGTAAGTTAATTTTAAGGAGTTTTGAAATCAGATTTCGAAGGTTGTATGGGTTTTTTAAACACAGTCATTTTGATTGTGTTTTTTTTTTCCCGCTGTTACATGATGAATACCTTCAAGTCACTGATTTAAGTGAAATTTGATACATTCTGAGAACAGCAAAAATAAACCATTTAACATGTATAATTAATGTTATGCTTTTTGAAATTATGATATATATTTAGAAATGTGAGGTAGATATGGAGAAGCAGAGTCTTCTGTAAGTGTCAATTTTAATGCTTACAGTGCTGTACTTCTAGGTATTGTTTTTTTTTAAAAAAAAGAAATAGGCCTCACCTCAAAGAAAGCTCTTGAAAGCACACATCTTATTTGCATCCTAAAACAATCATTTAAAATGTTTGACACAATTTTATGATGGCTTTACATCTTTTTTGCGCTGTTATTGCATCACTATTGTGAGACATAAGCAATGCAAAAGAAGCATCATGTTTCAAAATAGGCCTCATTTCATCAGCATGAAGATACTGTTTTTTTAAAATAAATATCTTTAGGATTGTGTAGGGGTCGTAGGGAAGTAGAGGTTTCTGTAAATGTCAAAGTTGTTTAAAAACTGTTTCTTCTTGAACCTTTTCCCTTCTTTTTTCTAATTTTTAAATACATGTTTTAATATTTTTGGAAATGTTTGTTCTCTCTTTTACAGATTGAATGTATGAAAAATTTGCTTGAAAAGTTAACATGAATTATAAGGTAAATGTTTTCTACTTTTTTAACCTACATTCCACTGCTGATGATGTCACTGACTATGTTATGATTGATGTAATAAATGGGCATGTTTTACTGCAATGGTAGGTCTTCACATCTATTATCTCGTCTGTATTCTTCAACAAGCATAAATTTGATATGCAACCCAGAGTACGGTTCACCTTAAACAAACTTTTAGAGAGGACACACCTTATCGTCACCCTCACTCAATCATTTAATCTATCACATTTAACATCTATTAGTTCTACTGCTTCATTTCTTTAATCTTTACTTTCCTGTGTTTGCTACTTCTCTCCTTCCTTTCTCTATTATTTAATTTTTCTATTCCTTCCAGTATTTTTCTCAGTCCCTCTCTTCTCATACTTCTTCATTATTATTCACTAATTCTGTCTCTATTAATGTTACTGTTTCTGAATGATCTCCAAAAATTTTTAAAACAAGAACAGTAAGTATAAGGATAGGAAAAGACATTTATGTTACAAGAAAGACAACTATAGGAAGTAAACAGAAAAAACTGTTACTCGCAATCCACTGCTGATGATCTCACTGACCATGTAAAAAATTATGTAATATATGACATGATCAGAAGTGAATTGCGGGTAACAGTATCTTTTCTTTACTCCCTATAGCTGTCTTTTTTTGTAACATAACTGTCTGTTTCCTTTCCTTATACTTACTGTTCCTTTTTTTAAAAAAATTTTTTGGGTACGCTCAAAGTACGCGTACCGGAGTGCGAACTGGGAGCGAACTAATAGAAATAGAGCTTGGCAGAGTTCAAAGAATTCTACCAATTTTTTTAATAATGGGGAGGTAGTTCTGAAAAGAACTGTTTTTTTTGTTTTTGTTGTTTTAAATTTTTTTTATTAGTTTTCTGAACATTTTTTATATTTTTTTGTTTTTTTCTGAACATTTTGTATTTTTTTTTATTTTTGGGGGGGAGGGGGGAAACAAAAATGATTCATCGAAGACGGCTCAACAGGAGCAACAAAAAAAAAAAGAATTTACTTTTTGGGGCGTTTTGGGCACACATGATTGGTGATGGCTCTCATTATCAGGGTAATGCTACTTTCGCGGTAGCAAAGTGTCTGGTTGCACCACACACAGACTTGCTTCACTTCTCCCATGTTGATTTGGATGTTCGGGATCACCTCCCTCGCCTCCGGTCCCGATACCTCCTGAACAACAGATCTTCTTGCCATTTCTGGCGGATTTTGTTGTTGGTCGCGAAGTTGGGCATTGCTGTAATTGTTAGGGTGCCATCGACTCATGTGCCTGTGCATTGTATGATTGCCAAAACTGTACTTTTTGTCTGTGCCCCTTGAAAGTCGTTCGTCGCAAATGCGACAAAAGACGTATCTGGCATTTACTTTCTTTTGGTCAGCAGGAAATTTAAAAAATTGCCAGATATAATTTTCTTTCCTATTATATCTTCTGGGCTCCTCTGGCAAAAACTCGTCATTTTCTTGCTGTTCTTCCTCTTCTTGATTTTCCTCCTCTTCTATAATTAGTGAAGCAGGTAGTCTTTTCTTCCCATGAGGAGGTGGAGGAGGTGGTGGGGGCACACTGGCAGAAGCAACCATTGAAGCCATTGCTGATGAATCAAAAAAGGTCTTTCTCTCACCAAGATGAAAGTCAGAGTGAGGAAAGAAGGAGGGGTTTTCATCATTTGGGAGAAGGAAAAATTCTAAACCAATGAAAAGTGTTAATTTTATATCACATGACCAAGTATTACATCATTAGGAAACCAAAAGTGAAATGAACCAATGAAAAGTGTTATTTTCGAGTCACATGACCTGCTGTGTTTACGTTTCGCGCTTTGCTCCGCTTTCCGGTCCACTTCCGGGTCCGCTAACTTGGCGCGTCCAATGACGTATTACGCGATAACGCAAAACGTCATGCAAACGTAACAGTTACGCTAAAGGAACGTTGACCGGTTCGCGTACTAAGCCGCGGCTTTAAATTGAGCTAACGGGAAGCAGACCGGTTCGCGGACTGGGAGCGGAACAAAAAAAAATGTTTTAAAAAAATTGTCTAAAGAACATGAAAAATATATTTCAAAATTTAAAGAACAATACATTGTACAGCTACAGATATTAGCTTTTAAAAAACCATTGAAATTCAATGAAAAAACCATAGGTTATAGACCATATATAGTTAGGGATTAGCATTTAAAAAACCTTATTTTATTTGCACAAAACCATTGAAATTCCATATATAGTTAGAAGCGCTAACTATATATCGCGCACCCGCAATCCACTGCTGATGATGTCACATATTACATCATTCATGACATGGTCAGTGACATCACTGATGACATCACTGATGACATCTCAAATGACATCACTGATGACATCACTGATGACAACATCCAGTGACTGTATGTTTCTGTAAAGTTAAAATATGTCTTACATATTGAAGAATGAGTGGATGTATAAGTGTCTGGATGAAGGATTTAGTAGGTGCATGACTGACTGTATGAGTGAGTGATTAAATGTGTCTCACTGAGTGCATGGGTTAGTGACTAAACTGTTTTAATTTGTGCATCATTATGTCTGTTGTTCTGTAAACTGTTGCATGTGTTGATAAGTAGCTATATGAGTAACTATATGGGTTATTGATTGGTTGCCCAAGTATTTGTATGGGAGACTGAGTGTGTGTGTGGGTGGCTGGGAGGTGTATGACTCTGTGCATAGATGTGTGAGCAGTTGATTCACTAGATGTATGGTTTCAAAAGTGCATGTGGAAACAGCTGTATGGGCGGTTGACTGTGTGCATGAGTGTATTGGTGAGTGAATGATATCTCAGTTCTACATGTCAAAGTAAGTACATATGTAAAACACAGTACATGTGAGAGTTGACATATATAAATAACTGTGCATAAGAGCCAGTGAATGTGTGAGTGGCTGTATGGATCATTGTGAACTTGTATCAGGGATTGTATAAGAGAGTAAATATATGTTAGTATATGTTTGAATAAGTAAAGTTTATATAACTGTATAGTTGAGGAAATGGAGGTGTGATTGATTCTTTGCATGACTGACTAGGTGTGTGAGTAACTCCATGGATGAGTGACAGTCTGTGAGTGTCTGTTTACACTGATTGTATCTAAGGTTATATTAGAGTCTGAAGAGGTTCATCGTATTATCACATGAATGATATCATCAGTGATGTGATCAGTAATGTCAAATGAGATGTCATCAGTGATGTCATCAGTGTTGTCATCAATGATGTCATCAGTGATGTCATCAGTGATGTCACTGACCATGTCATGAATGATGTAATATGTGACATCATCAGCAGTGGATTGCGGGTGCGCGATATATAGTTAGCGCTTCTAACTATATATGGAATTTCAATGGTTTTGTGCAAATAAAATAAGGTTTTTTAAATGCTAATCCCTAACTATATATGGTCTATAACCTATGGTTTTTTCATTGAATATATATATATATATATATATTACCTACTGGCGGTCGCCAGTAGGTATATATAGTTAGGATTTTATTGAATAGGGATTTCTGAAAATTCTATGTTGAAAAACTTTGGCGTTGATGGACGGAATTGGCTGAAATTTTCAGGAAAATGGCACATTTTGTTTCTGAGCGTCCCCTGAAAATTTGGGGGGTTTCATCAAGCGGGGGCCGAGGAAAATGGGGGGTCCCAAAACGCGTTTTCCCATTCATTTTTCCATAGGGCGGTTGGAATCACTTTTAGCTCGAACGGCTGAATGGATTCACACGAAACTTGGCAAAATTGTAGATATGGTTTGCCCGACGTGCCTTTGCTATGTCTCAATATATGTGCTCCAGTGGATTTTGAGAAATTAACGTTTTTAAAAACAGATATATCTGTGACAGCGCTCCGGTTAGCGCTCCGGTTCGCGTACCTGACGCGTAACGGAACTTCGCGAAGCGAAGCTGATTGGCTCTCCGGTGTCTGTCAACATTCTAAACAGTCCGGAACGGCCGCCATCTTGTCTCTCGGTAGGATCGAGAGACAAGAGGTGGAAAAAACAAAGTGGGAAATGAGCATAAGGGGGCAGAGTACATCCTCCCTGACCCCCTAGGTTTGATGAGGGGGCTTTAAAAGGGCCCCGCGGGTCAAAGAAAAAAAAATTTATTATCTTTTTTTTGCGGGGGGAGCGCTCGGTACGCGCACCGGGAAGCGGACCGGGAAGCGTAATATTGGGAAAATGGGATGAAAGAATGTTCAAATATTGTATGTGATTGTTCTTTTTTATTTTTTTATTTTATTTAAGTACCAAGATGTAGGTACCAATGCAGAGTCTAAAAATAAAAATACACTGTTTTCTTTGTAAATATCCTGCATGTTGTTTCAGAAGTTATTGTGGTATATGGAATTCATAGCGTAGTCTGTCAGGAAAGCAGAAACACCATGGAGGCAGGAGATGATAAAGAGATGTTAAATACACATTGGAGATAATATAGTGGGAGAAAGGAAGTAACTATGAGCAAACTTATTATGTAACACAAAAAAGTTGCACAGTATTTTTAAAGTCTGATTTTATATTATAATCAATTTGCTACTAGTTTACAAAATACATATAAAAATGAATAATGTCTCAAACAATGTTTGAATTATTAAATAAAAATTTATTTTTCTGATTCGTTTTCAAAATTAAAAAGAACTTCTAATAATTCATTGTCAGATTTTTTTTCATTTTCAATTAGGAAATCTACTGATTCCACACATTGCAGAAGTTCAAAGTCTTGTGATTCATCATAGAATTCAGAGTCAATTTCTGTATCTGTGTTGCTTCTTGCAACAATTTCCAAGTTAGTTTTGTTCTCTCCTTCCATTTTTGTGCTGTAAAACGAATTTTTAAAAATATATCAGTACAGATAGGGCACTGTTGGGTTTAAGTACAGACAGGTAGTTTGTTTTTTTAAACAGTGATTTTATCTTTGGGCAGTGTATGGTATCAGACTGGAAGTAGAAATATAAAAAAATGTATGTGATAAAGCCTAAGTTAATTCTTAATTATACAAGACAAGCCTAACTCCATCCACTAAAACAGAGATGTCTATCTTATTCTATAACTATTACAGAGGGATAGTATATAACTATCAGAAAATGTTTTCCTACTTAACTTAAAGTGCAGAACATACTTCAGTTTTTAAAATATCATCTTACCAATCAAAAAGAAGTTTAAGTTCTCAGTTGAAATGCACTTGATATGTACTTCAGGAAGTAGTAGTCAAAATGGCTGTGTTTCCCTCTCTTTCTTGATATTTTTTTTCAATTTTATTTTTTATTATGTTTTGGCTCTCAAAAGAGGGCCACATAAAATACATAATACAAATACACAAATGGAAATAGGATAGGATACATAGAAAACCAAAACACAGTTTACAACAATTAACATCAGACAAGATAATCAGCAGCAAACACCTCCATATTTCATTCTTTCTTTATATATATTCAGGCACATAACCAATCAAATGTCATAAAATAATAGAAGATATTGAAAGTAGCATTTTGATGGGTTGTCAATTCTAACACTTCATAAGTGTTTTTGTTAGGTAATTTACCTCAGGATATTTAGTCAGGCTTACAGCATAATTTTCTCAATGGAATTCCATCAAATTTGGGTAAATGGTAGGGACTGCTAAGTAGTAGGCCCTATTCTATATTTGATGAAAGTGTCTGTAGTAGTTTTTCTGTAAATTACTTTCCCACCTTTTTTTATCGAGCGCTTACCGGTGCGCTCCCCGGTACACGAACCAGCAGCGTTACGGGAGTCCTCCATTTTCTGTATTGGTAGAATTGAGTCATAAGATGGAGGACAAAGAATGTACGGAATGGGTAGAAGGGGGCACAGTAGACACTTTGTGACCCTCTAGGTTTTCTGAGGGGGGATTAGGACGCTGATATATGCAAAAGTAAAAAAATTTAATTTTTAAAAATTTCGCAGGGAGAGCGCCCGGTAAGCGCACCGGTAAGCTAACCGGGGAGCGTACTTTGGTGAAGAAAAAAAAAAAAAAGGTTTTGAATGATTAGAGGTAGGGTAGCTCTGAAAAGAGCTATTGTGTTCTGTGGCTAATTTAGGTACCTACAAGTAGGTTCCAATGCACACTTTTAAATAAAGGACGAATATTCTATTCCCTTCATCGGAGAAGTGTACACCATCTCTTCTGTAGATGTGTTGAATGTTGGAACGCAAGTTATTGTTGTATATTAAACCCATTCCATAGTCTCTCATGTAAGCAGAAACAGATTTATATATATATATATATATATATATATATATATTACCTACTGGCGGTCGCCAGTAGGTATATATAGTTAGGATTTTATTGAATAGGGATTTCTGAAAATTCTATGTTGAAAAACTTTGGCGTTGATGGACGGAATTGGCTGAAATTTTCAGGAAAATGGCACATTTTGTTTCTGAGCGTCCCCTGAAAATTTGGGGGGTTTCATCAAGCGGGGGCCGAGAAAAAAGGGGGGTCCCAAAACGTGTTTTTAACATTGAGTTTTTCATAGGGCGGTTGGACTCACTTTTAGCTCGAACGGCTGAATGGATTTCTATGAAACTTGGCAAAATTGTAGAGACTGTTTGCCCGATGTGCCTTTGCTAGGTCTCAAGATATGTGCTCCAGTGGATTTTGAGAAATTAACTTTCAAAAAAATATATATATCTGTGACAGCATCCTGGTTAGCGCCCCGGTTCGCGTACCAGACGCGTAACGGAACTTCGCGAGGAGAAGCGGATTGGCTCTCGGGTGACTCTCAACATTCTAAACAGTCCAGAGCAGTAGGATTGAGAGACAAGAGGTGGAAATAAACGAAGGGGGAAATGAATGAAAGGGGCAAGGTAGACCCCTCCTGACCCCCTAGGATTGATGTGGGGGCTATTAAAGGGCCCCGCGGGGCAAAAAAATAAAATACATTTGTTTTCGATTTTTCGCGGTGGAAGCGCTACCCGGTACGCGAACCGGGTAGCTCACCGGTAGCGTAACGGGAGTCCGCCATCTTGTGTTTCGGACGAATTTAGTCACAAGATGGAGGATAAACAATGTTGGGAATGGGTATAAGGGGGCATGGGAGACATAACCTGACCCCCTAGGTTTTCTGAGGGTGGCTGTGGAGGCCCATATATGTTAAAAAAAAAGAAATTTGCACTGCAAATTTTCGCGCAGTTAGCGCCCGTTCCGCGCACCGGGTAGCGTTCCGGAAAGCGTAACAAGGGGAAAACCAAGGGAAATAGTAAAATAATATTTTAGAGTGCTTTGAGGTAGGGTAGCTCTGAATAGAGCTGTTGTGTTGTGTGGGTGATGTAAGTACCAACATGTAGGTACCAATGAAGAGTCTAAAATTCAATGTACACCGTCTCGTCTGTAGATATTTTGTATGTTCTAATATGGGTTATTTAAATGTAAATGTGTGGAAAAGCACTATATGCTTTAAAGCAATTGTATTTTTGAACTGATTGTTCTTTCCTCTTAGTCCTCCTCTTTGTTTTTTTCCCCCACACTCTTCTTCAGCATGATAGTTGATAAATTTGTTCCCTCAAAAAATGTATATACTTAAAAAAATTATATTAAATACATATAAAATATATTTTTCCTTTAAAAGAAGAATACATTTTACAGCTTTTGATATTTGCTATTAAAAAACCATTAGAATTCACTGAAAAAACCATAGGTTATAGACCATATATAGTTAGGAATTAGCATTTACAAAACCTTGAAAATTCACTGAAAAAACCATAGGTTATAGACCATATATAGTTAGGAATTAGCATTTACAAAACCTTATTTTACTCACACAAAACCATTGAAATTTGCATATATAGTTAGTTGCACTAACTATATATCGCGCACTCGCAATCCACTGCTGATCATGTCACATATTACATCATTCATGACATGGTCAGTGACATCACTGATGACATCACTGATGACCATGTCATGAATGATGTAATATGTGACATGATCAGCAGTGGATTGCAGGTGCGCGATATATAGTTAGTGCAACTAACTATATATGCGAATTTCAATGGTTTTGTGTGAGTAAAATAAGGTTTTGTAAATGCTAATTCCTAACTATATATGGTCTATAACCTATGGTTTTTTCAGTGAATTTTCAAGGTTTTGTAAATGCTAATTCCTAACTATATATGGTCTATAACCTATGTTTTTTTCAGTGAATATATATATATATATATATATCACCTACTGGCGGTCGCCAGTAGGTATATATAGTTAGGATTTTTTCTCTATGGAACTTTTGAAAATTCTATGTCTAATAACTTTGGCGTTTGTGGACGGAATCGGCTGAAATTTTCAGGAAAATGGCACATTTTATTTCTGAGCAGCCCCTGAAAATTTGGGAGGGTTTCGTCGAAGGGGGGGCCGAGAAAAAAGGGGGGTCCCAAAACGCGTTTTTAACATTGAGTTTTCCATAGGGCCTTTGGCCTCACTTTTAGCTCGAACGACTGAATGGATTTGCACGAAACTTGGCAAAATTGTAGGGACTGTTAGCCCGATGTGCCTTTGCTGGGTCTCAATATATGTGCTCCAGTGGATTTTGAGAAATTAACATTTTAAAAAACAGATATATCTGTGACAGCGTCCCGGATAGCGCACCGGTTCGCAAACTTTTCGCGTAACGGAACTTTGCGTAGCGAAGCTGATTGGCTCTCCGGTGTCTGTCAACATTCTAAACAGTCCGGAGCAGCCGCCATCTTGTCTCTCGGTAGGATCGAGAGACAAGAGGAGGAGAAAAACGAAGGGGGAATTTAATGAAAGGGGGCAAGGTAGACCCTTCTTGACCCCCTAGGAATGATGTTGGGGTTATTAAAGGGTCCCGTGGGGCAAATAAAAAAATATTGATTTTTTGCGGTAGAAGCGCTTTCCGGTTCGCGAACCGGGACACGAAACGGGAATTCCCCATTTTGTGTTTCGATTTAATTAAATTACAAGATGGAGGAAAAACAATGTGAGAAATGGGTATAAGGGGGTACGGGAGACGTATCTTGACCCCCTATGTTTTCTGAGGGTGGCTGAGGAGGCTCATATATGTTGATACTTGTCTTCCAGCGGCTGCGCGTGAGCGTTTTTTTTTTTTTTTTGCTGCGTGACGTCTATTAACGTTCGATTTGAAGGAAATCAGGAAGTGTTGACCGCCATTTTGACACTGCAAGTAAATATATTGTTAAAAATAATTGTTATAAATTAATTCGTATTGATAAACATTGTCTGCGCCATCTTGCTTTTTTTCCAATGCCACACTTTTGTCGTGCACGGCAGTCATTTTAGATGCCTTGACCAGACCTACTCTCTGCACGCCGCCGATCCTCAGCATGGCTCCCCACCCTCGCAAGCATCTCCCCCACGCACTGGTCACCCCCGCTCTCTGTCTTATGCATGGGCCATAAACCTCCCCCCATCTGCGCTGCTCTTCCCTGAGAATCACACCCTGTGCCCGCCCGACACCACCCTTTCACCCTATTCACTACCACACCCTCTGACATTCCTCTTCCTTTGTGTCTGATTGTCCAGGCTGGTCCCAGGCTATCACGTAGCCCTGCGGATGTAGTTTATGGCCTCAACTGTAAAGAATCACCCCTCTTCAAAGGAGTTACAGTACATCAAGGCCCCCACCCGATGAGATCCGTCACACCACACGCGTTCCTACGAATCTGATAACCATCCTGTATTGTGATTGGGGAGGGGATTCTCACTGTGAGGGTGTGTGGAACCGAGCCTGAAGCGGAAGATTCCAGGGATGCCTCTTTGTACATCAAAGTTTTTACAATTATGTGTCACATTAAAAATATATAGCACTCCAACAAAGTAGTAGGATTATAAAACTTTAATAACTTATAAATATATACAACGCAACAAAAACAGTAAACACATTTAAAACATTTTTTTAAAACAGAAGCAACAATGGTCAGTAGCTGTCTTTTGTGCGAATAGTCCCAAGGCAGCACAATGTGCTGAGTTCTGGACGGCACCCAGGTGATGTCACCTGGGTGCCGCACTGGTTTTGGTATTCTGCAATGCTGCTCCGAAAAACGGCGTGGGGCGCCCCGGGGGGGGGGGGAGGCCTCGTCAGTAGCGGTCTGTTGTGCGAATAGTCCCAAGGCAGCAGAACGCGCTGAGATCTGGATGGCACCCAGGTGATGTCCAGTAAGTTGCCGCACTGGTTTTGGTATCCTACAATGCCGCTCCGAAAAACGGCGTGGGGCGCCCGGGGGGGGGGGGGGGGGCGGCGTGAACGGGCCTCCCCAGGTGGGGGCTCGTCTGTTGTAGTGGGGCGCCCCTTTACCGTTTCAGTTGCCATTCCGCTTGCTTTTGATACACTGTGCCCTTATCCGCCATTCAGCTGTTTACCGCCCGCTCTTGTGGCTACAGCGTCTCACTCACCATGTAGTTGAGTTGCGCCCACTCTTGCGGTGCAGCGATAGGCGGCTGCCACAGGACTCTTAAAATGGCAGCCGGCTCTTTGGATTTGGGCCTGGTCCACTAAAATGGCCCTGGGACACCTTGGAACTCGGACGCTTGTCTACTAGGGCTTGGGCCCCATTCTCGAAAGCGTCCCCTCAGCCTTGAAGATTCTACAAAAGTCTTGGGGGCCCCCGACTCCTGCAGGCTTCCGGTGGGGAGCGGCTGCCATGATTGTTTGGGGAATGGCCACGACGGAGCTACGAGATGGTGGTGCTCTCATGCTGACGCCAGCTTCAGTCTGAAACATCCAGAAACACTGTAGTCTATCAATTCGATGAGTTCCGGTGGAGCCCCAACGTGACCCGGTAGGGAAGAACTTGCCCTCCCCTTTTTTGAGTGATGGTTCTTGTTGCCTGTCCCCTCTGTTGTCATCTAACGGAACCTTTTTTGATTGCCGAGTGAGAAAAAAAAAGGTGGGTCTTTCATCGTTTGGGAAAAAAAAATGTTTTAATCCAATGAAAAGTGTTATTTTTAGGTCATATGATCAAGCCTTCCATCATTAGGAAACCAAAAGTAAAATGAACCAATGAAAAGTTTTATAAACAAGTCACATGACCTGTTATGCGGCTTTGGGCTATAAAAAGCGTACAAAATCCGTTGGCCCATGAGGCGGCGTCAGTAGCGGACCGATGTGCGAATAGGCCGAAGGCAGCACAACGCGCCAAGATCCAGATGGCACCGAGGTGGTGTCCAGCAAGTTGCACTGGTGTGGCCATCCTACAATGCTGCGCCGAAAGACGGCGTGGGGTGCCCGGGGGGAGGCGGCGCGAATGGCCCTCTTCCGCCTCCCCAGGTGGAGGCACCTCATTTGCAGTGCGGCGCCCCTTAGCGTTTCACACGCCGTCCAGCAGAGTTGGGTCCGCACTTGCTGCTACAGTAGGCCGAAGGCAGCAGACTGCGCTGAGATCTGGATGGCACCGAGGTGGTGTCCAGCAAGTTGCCGCACTGGTGTGGCCATCCTACAATGCTGCGCCGAAAGAAGGCGTGTCCAGCTGAGTTTCTCCCGCTCTTGCGGTACAGTGACTCGAACGCGCCGAGATCCGGATGGCACCGAGGTGGTGTCCAGCAAGTTGCTGCACTGGTGTGGCCATCCTACAATGCTGTGCCGAAAGACGGCGTGTTCAGCTGAGTTGCGGTCACTCTTGCTGCTACAGTACGCCGAAGGCAGCACAACGCGCCGAGATCCGGATGGCACCGAGGTGGTGTCCAGCAAGTTGCCGCACTGGTATGGCCATCCTACAATGCTGCGGCGAAAGACGGCGTGTCCAGCTGAGTTTCTCCCGCTCTTGCGGTACAGTGACTCGAACGCGCCGAGATCCGGATGGCACCGAGGTGGTGTCCAGCAAGTTGCCGCACTGGTGTGGCCATCCTACAATGCTGCGCCGAAAGACGGCGTGGGGTGCCCGGGGGGGGAGAGGCGGCGTAAACGGACCTCTTCCGCCTCCCCAGGTGAAGGCATTTCATCTGCAGTGGGGCGCCTCTTAGCGTTTCACTTGTCTTTCAGCAGAGTTCTGCCTGCTCTTGCGGCACAGTGCTTCACCCTCCATCCAGCTGAGTTCCGCCCGCTCTTGCGGTACAGCGACTTGCCTGCCATCCAGCTGAGTTCCGCCCGCTCTTGCGGTACAGTGACTCATCCGCCATCCAGCTGAGTTCCGCCCGCTTTTGCGGTACAGTGACTCACCCGCCATCTAGCTGAATTGCAGCTACTCTTGTGGCGCAGCGATAGGCGGCTGTAACAGCACTCTCAAAATGGCGGCCTGTTCTTTGGATTTGGGCCTGGTCCACTAAAATGGCCCTGGGACACCTTGGAACTCGGACGCTTGCCTGCTAGGGCATGGGCCCCATTCACGTAAGCGTCCCCTCTTTTGACTGATTGTTCTTGTTGCCTATCTCTTCTGTTGTCATTTTACAAGACCTTTTTGGACTGCCGAAAAGGGTTCTGGTCCGACCGCTGGTTGGTGGAGACATTTTGATTTGGTGGATAATCCCCGACCTGCCAGTACATCCACCAATGAAGTGGCAGTGACAGAATCAGAGGAAAGGGAAACGGTTCTAAATCTTCAGAAGAACTTTGGACAAATGAAAATGACATGTTTAACTTGCGGCAAATTAATTTCATGTGGACAGAGGAGTGTTATTCTAATCAATAGAGCTTATGAACATCATCATAGTCGCTGGTTGGTGGAGACATTTTGACTATATCCTGGACCTGCCCGGCCTCGCCCAAAATGGCGCCGGTATAAATGGGACTCGTAACTCCTTGTTGTGTACTGGTTGCCCAACCTTGATATCATGAGATACGTATGCAGTTTTGAAGCACATGGCGGGCGGGGACGAGTACTGATTGAACATTTGGACATCCCTATTGATATTAAGTTCTGATGTGTTATTGATTACTGTACTATTGAAAGTTCGATTTAACGTCACTCATGGTACTTGCCCGCAAATGTATATCTAGATAATTTTATTGTAAATGGCCATGTCGTACTTTAATTATAAAATGTACGTCCACCGATTCCACAAATGTAAGACACCTTAGTTCTTGCAACCTAATGGGTCGCCCGTTACGTTGTTCTACAGTGTAAATGTCCCCTCATCATATACGATTCCAGTTTGCTCCGTGGCCGGCCCAGGTGGTTATAGGCCCGTATTTGTATACTGACATTTTCACAATAAAGGTTTTTAAAACAAAACATGGTAGTAGTACTTACATTGATAAAGTTTTGAATAATAGCCACTGTTTTCGAATCAGTAAAAGGCAAGTGAAATAAAGCAGTCCAATTACATGACGGTTAAAAGGTATAATACGCAGGAACGCAGTAAAGATAAATGGTCAAGGGCTGTTGTGTTTTCTACTCCTGCAACATAAAGTGATCGATAAGAATCTGATATCCTCTTTTGCTCAACGGCTCCCTCATGGGACGAAGAAACGCCCTTTTTCTCGAAAAAGGAATATATTTTACTTGCAGGACAGTTGTAAATTTTCCGGGAAAATACATTAGCCTGGAACATTATAACATATATGTTTAAGAAAAAAAAATGTGCAAAAGCGTTATTTTTAGGTCATATGACCAAGCCTTTCATCATTAGAATAACAAAAGTAAAATGAACCAATGAAAAGTCACATGACCTGTTATGCTTACGTTACGCGCTGCGCGCCGCGCTCTGGATCGCTTCCGGGAAGCTGTGCCTCGCGCACTGGAGTACTTCCGGGTGCGCTAACGCGGCGCGTCATATGGCGCATTACGCGACAACGCAGGTCCAGAATATAGTCAAAATGTCTCCACCAACCAGCGGTCGGAACACAACCCCTTTCAGTAGTCAAAAAAGTTCTGTTAAATGACAACAGAAGGGAGAGGCAACAAGAACCTTCAGTCAAAGAGGGGAGGGCAAGTTCTTCTCTACCTGTTCACATTGGGACTCCACCGGAACTGATCGAATTTGGGCGGGGTGCGTGGCGGAGCCGGGCTGTCTTGCGGCCATCATGGCGTCGAGCTCAGTTCATCTCACTAGTTTCGTATTTCTCACGAGGGGTTGTTCCTAATGTTTCTATTTTAGCGAGGTCAAAAAGAGATCACATTAGTGGCCTACTGATTTTGCTCGATTCCTTTTCTTTTTTTAAACAATTTTTCACTATCTGCAAAGACTAAACAGAGTATTGCGACTCTGTGCTTGTTTGTAAATAGAGAATGAACCAAAGAGAACCAATTCTAAACAGTAAATGCTTGGATAACAATCAATCAAATGGAGAGAGAAGCAGGCACGACGGATTACAACGGGGGCAAAGACCTGCGTTACCTACCCTTCACTATCTGCAAAGAGAGAATACTCCTAAAAGAAAAAAAAGGGGGGGGCAGCGTTCAAAGCACATCAGCGTGCATAGACACAAAAATGTTTTTACCTACCACGTTCTTGACATTTTACAGCTTTTCATATTTGCTATTAAAAAACCATTGAAATTCACTGAAAAAACCATAGGTTATAGACCATATAAAGTTAGGAATTAGCATTTACAAAACCTTAATTTACTCGCACAAAACCATAGAAATTCGCATATATAGTTAGTTGCAATAACTATATATCGCGCACCCGCAATCCACTGCTGATGATGTCACATATTACATCATTCATGACATGGTCAGTGACATCACTGATGACATCACTGATGACATCATTGATGACATCTCAAATGACATCACTGATGACATCATTCATGTGATAATACGATGAACCTCTTCAGACTCTAATATAACCTTAGATACACTCAGTGTAAACAGACACTCACAGACTGTCAGTCATCCATGGAGTTACTCAAACACCTAGTCAGTCATGCAAAGAATCAATCACACCTCCATTTCCTCAACTATACAGTTATATACATCTTCCTTATTCAAACATATTCGAACACATATTTACTCTCTTATACAATCACTGATACAAGTTCACAATGATCCATACAGCCACTCACACATTCACTGGCTCTTATGCACAGTAATTTATATATGTCAACTCTCACATGTACTGTGTTTTACATATGTACTTACTTTGACATGTAGCAGTGAAATATCCATTC
Source organism: Lissotriton vulgaris (assembly GCF_964263255.1). Classification (NCBI taxonomy): domain Eukaryota; kingdom Metazoa; phylum Chordata; class Amphibia; order Caudata; family Salamandridae; genus Lissotriton; species Lissotriton vulgaris. Next base: position 1,083,312,794 of record NC_141694.1, on the reverse strand, counting down.
ACTCACCAATACACTCATGCACACAGTCAACCGCCCATACAGCTGTTTCCACATGCACTTTTGAACTCATACATCTAGTGAATCAACTGCTCACACATCTATGCACAGCCACCCACACACACACTCAGTCTCCCATACAAATACTTGGGCAACCAATCAATAACCCATATAGTTACTCATATAGCTACTGATCAACACATGCAGCAGTTTACAGAACAACAGACATAATGATGCACAAATGAAGACAGTTTAGTCACTAACCCATGCACTCAGTGAGACACATTTAATCACTCACTCATACAGTCAGTCGTGCACCTACTAAATCCTTCATCCAGACACTTATACATCCACTCATTCTTCAATATGTAAGACATATTTTAACTTAACAGAAACATACAGTCACTGGATGTTGTCATCAGTGATGTCATTTGAGATGTCATCAGTGATGTCATCAGTGATGTCACTGACCATGTCATGAATGATGTAATATGCGACATCATCAGCAGTGGATTGCGGGTGCGCGATATATAGTTATTGTAACTAACTATATATGCGAATTTCTATGGTTTTGTGCGAGTAAATTAAGGTTTTGTAAATGCTAATTCCTAACTATATATGGTCTATAACCTATGGTTTTTTCAGTGAATATATATATATGTAGTAAATTCTACTGTTGTATAGCATTGTAGGACCCTAGTGTAATTTTCCCGATTCATGCCCTTATATAGGTATGAATCACCATATTCTTATATAGGCATAGAAATCTTAACCATATTTAGACATAGCTCATGCAGTCCAAATACAGCATGGCTACTTCCACTAGTTCCGAAAATCCACAATGATTTCTTGGAAAACTCTGCTTCAGCAGCTAGGGACTTCCCCTTGTTTGAACATTGATTTGTCCAAGAACTCATGGAGTTTTCAAAGAACTGAGACTCTTTGACGTTATTATGTCCACCTTTACATCAAACTTGGCACCTTCAAGGTATAAATATGCCCACACTTGCCATAGCAAACACACTGTGGTTTGGAGCAGTTCAACTAGCTACTTGCCCGACGCATCCTGCTACAACAAGTGCCGAAGGAAGCCGACCCTCCAGCAGACGCTCTGAGAGAGACACTGTCTTTTCTCTTGTCGAGAAATCCAGCTCCAGTGTTTCCAAGCTACCCTTGTGGGTTGTTGGGAAATTGAGTCCTGAGACTGGTCCCCTTCATTCTAAACGAAGGTACAGAGCTGATTAGACCCTAAGAGAAATCTTGGATAGATTCTTGGCAAAAAGAATACTACATTTATGCTACACCTCACTTACTTCTTCTCTCGTACGAGACTTAGGTTAGGTACATTGGGGTAAGCGTATTTTAGAAGCACCAGTTAAGTACCTTTTAGCCTTTGTTATTTATGTATGTATTTATCTATGGTCTAGGAACCATACAATGCTTTTACAGTAATATTTTATACTACTCTTCTTACTGTACGCATTATACTTTGCAATCAGTATCACCATTGTAGCAGTTCATTTCTTCTGCTTGAGAAAGAAGATACTTTTATTGAAAACGCCCGTCTCTCTATTTCTCTGCACCTCTGGTGAAACGAAGCATGCATGAATGACTGAGTAAAATATCTATCTATTGTTGCTACGACTCTGAAGATCAGTTTTATCTTGGGGAAACAAAGTTGTCATGTTTATGCGGTTGTCAGAAACTAAATCCCTTCTTGTGAACTCGAGAATGTTTCTAGTGACCTCTAGGCTAGCTGGCACTCACGATTAAGTTTAATATATTTGACAGCGACCTAGTAGACATAAGTCCTATGTCACATCTATAGGATATATTATTCCAATGCACAGAGCCTATTGGGAATATAGGAACTACACTACACTACTGGGGAACTTGCTTACTATACAGTGCAGGCCTTGTGCATGGGTGAGTTGGGCCGAGCAAGGGCCACAATATTACGAGGGGCACTGTAGGGAGCTGCCTGACTGAATGTCATACAAACAGCCTCTCACCCATCCCACTTGTTATCAATAGGGTTCCGTTATAGACTTTGTAGTCATCCCTTAGTGTACCTCACCATAATTGTTACCACCCCATCAACTTCCTGCCCTCCTCCCATCTTCCTCACAACTCCATCTGTCACACCATAATGACCCTTCCGCCCCCTCAACAGATGTAATAAGACCGCCATAAGAGCAACCCCTCAATACTTACAAACTTGTAAAGAAGAAGAATTAGCACTACCTTTAAATGATAGCATTAGTTTGCTCATCTCATCTAAGTTTCCTGAGTTTGTTACATCTTCTTGAGCTTGATACATTGCTGTTTCCATATGAGCTCCCCCGCGACGGGGGGGGGGGTACACAGATACATAGGATTCCACTGATGGATAGAACACCAGCCCTGGGGGATGGGAAGTATATCTCTGCTTCCCAGTTTATTACACAGACATCTCAACTATGGAATGTACTAGTCATCACAAGCAGATACGGAAGTAGCAGCAGACAGACTGAACCTGCCTATATACGATCCCCTGTGACATAGAGGGGTACACAGATACATAGGGGTCCACAGATGGATAGAACACCAGCCCTTTTTAAGTCTAGTGGAAAGATCCACTGTCAGCTCTCCATATACTATCAGCTGTCTATACTTTATTCAGGTCATTCTAAGTTTTCCAAACTGGGAACGAATATCGCAAGCAGATACTGGAGTAGCAGCAGACAGACAGAACCTGTCTAAATCAGCTTCTCCGTGACATAGGGGGGTACCCAGATACATAGGGGTCCACAGATGGATAGAACAGCAGCCCTGGGGGGTGGCAAGTATATCTCTGCTTCCCAGTTCATTATACAGATCTCTCAACTATGGAATGTACTAGTCGTCACAAGCAGATATGGGAGGAGCAGCAGACAGACAGAATCTTGGTCTGCAAGTACTTTCGTATACTTGTAGTTCCACACAAGCACTTTTTATTGCGGTCTCATCTTAAAAGCTCAGTTTTGCATATGCAGCAAGTAACTTTTATTACATTCACCTTTTTTAAGCCAAGATTAAAGGTGAAAAATTTCCAGACAATGTTGGTATATTTTTCCTTTGGTGGAGGTGCAGGAAGAAATTCTTGCTTTGATGAGTTCACTGAATTAGAGGATGGTGGACTAGCAGCCATAGTATCTTTAAGTAAATTTGTTATCCAAAAAAGAAAGAGCAGCAGATCTTCTCAGGAGGTCTTTCCTCTTTACCTAAGAAAAATTCTAAGAAGAGTGATTGAAATGGGTGCGGTCCTTCAATAGGAAGTGTAATGAACCAATCAAATCTCTTTTTTGAGGTCACATGGGGTGCGCATAGGATGCACATAGCGTGACTTTGCGAAATTGCATTAAAAAGCGATGTACTTTTTAATAAATTTAAACAATATTCAGATAATCTCTTGTCTTCGTATTTATATTAAATATATATAAATACGTTTTTCAACAATAAAAAAATTCTGAAAGTTGTGCACCCACCGCGTCAGATATGCATATGAGGTCACGCGCTACCGCGCGTCCATCACGTCATATAATACGCTAATCAAGCATTGGCTGTTGACTTATGTAAGAAACTGAAGAGTCCATACCTAGGGCATTATCAGTGTCAGCTTCTATACTTGGAATGTTAAATATTCTGTAGTGTAGTTCCTATATTCCCAATAGGCTGTGCGCATTGGAATAATATATACCATAGTTTAGACGTAGGACTGAGGTCTACTAGGTCTCTACCGAATATATTAAACTTAATAGTGAGTGCCAGCTAGCTCAGAGGTCACTATATCAATAATAATAATAATAAGCTTTATTCGGATGTATCAAACAGCCATAAAAGCACAATATACATTCATATTACATATCAATACAATTTAAAAGATTGACAATCATAATAAAATATCATTTGGATTAAAACATCACAGGGTTTGTCAGTTCGCCTAACAGCAGTAATAGAATCATGGCAGTGATTTTTTGTGACAGAACTCCAAGACGCGGGGCTTCAACAAAACATAAAGTGCAAGTTGCATAATTAAAAAGGGGCACTCCAGCCATAAGGCTGGGGATTTGTTACATTGAAACATCATGTTCTTCCTGGAGTTAATTGAATTCAAATTAAATCAGATAAAAATTTGGCAGTTGAACAAGACAATGTCAAAACGAGAATCCGGATTTAGTCTAGGTTTCGCCTATGCCTAATAACAAAACTCAAAAATGTTGCTATGGGTTTAGCAAAACACACTACGTCCAGAAGTTGTAGAGTGAGGAAAGCAGGGCGACACTTTCGAAAACTCATAATTTTTAAAACCGCCATAAGCCAGCGTCTCCTTGGTTCACGATAAAACGTACAAAATAGGATTGTGTAGATTGTGGATTGGACGGAGATGTCGTCACAAGGACATGGTTGTAAGTACTTTGCCCAATCGTTAATTGTAGGGAAGGTGACCAGACAGTGAAGAATATCCAATCTAAACCTAGTTAGTAGAAGTCTTTCATGACTTGAAAAATTAAAAGTTAGGTAAGGCTGGATAATCAAAGTTGTTTGGGTTAATAACAAGTGTTGGACTGTAGTTTTGCTGACCTTATTTGCCAGCCACAGTGATTCTAAATGCGCCAAGCAAAGTTTTTTAAACGTTTTTCTCGGGAGTTCAGCGATTAGGATGGGAGAATGATAATATTGTGCCATGCCCAAGTCATTAAGAAATTTTCTGATGTAGGCTATCCATCCAATCTTATGTACATTCTCTAAGGAAATACAGTCCTCTATAAACCTTTAACAGAAAATAGTTTCACTAGAGGACCAAATACGGTTCCATAGGAAAAGAGGTTGGATTTTGACTAAGTCTGTCAAATAGGGCAGACCCAGTTCCAAATGGCACACGTAGGTCTCTGTGCCCCGTGGGACGGCAAGAAGGAATCTTAAGAAACTATTTTCCACCATTTGAAGGGCTTCAACGTTCTCATATCCCCACACTCCAGGCCCGTATATAGCAGTGGCTAAACATTTAGCCTTGTATATCTCTGAGTTCAGCAGTAGGCCTTCTACAAAGTTTACTTGTGAAATTAATCAAGGCAACTGTTGCCCTCATGAAGAGCAATTTCCTCGACTCAATGGCATGCTTCCAGGAACATTTGTGATCAATAACAATTCCCAAATATGGATATGTGGTTGTGCTCTCAAGTTTTTGTTTGTCTAAAAAAATGGCCTTCATTTTCTTCATCCTTGGGCCTGCAGACATGACAAACGTTTTCTTAATGTTAATTTTCAGGTCCAGATTGGCCATGAAAGTGCTGTATCTCACAAGAACACGTTGTAATTCCAAGGGGGTACGGGCTAGAATCACAGCGTCGTCGGCGTAGAGTAACACCAGTATTGGGCGGTTGTTAATGGTGGGGAGGTCCTGGCACCCTGTTACCATGGCATGTTCCAAGCCATTGGTGTAAAAGTTGAATAAAAACGGGGCCAGGACACAGCCCTGCCTAACTCTTTTCTCTACCCTGAACGACTGTTAACTCACCCCCACGCCATACCTCACTCTAGCTGTGGCGTCGGAGTATAATTTGTGTGAAAAGTTTATGAGTGACTCCTCTACCCCCATGTCCAATCAAATGTACCATAGTTTGGTATGGCTGACACAGTCGAAAGGTGCCGACAAATTAACATACGCCATGTACAGAGCCCCCCCTTTCGCATTTACATATTTACCTATTAGGAGAGACATATTAAGGGCTTGCTCTGTGGTGCCCAGTCCCTCACGGAACGCAAATTGTAAGTCTGATAAAACTTCGTTGTCATCCGCCCACTGCTGGAGACGCTCTAAAATAACTCTCCCAGCCACTTTCCCCAGAGAGTCCAGCAAAAAAATAGGATGGTAAAAAGAGGGCAATTGGCGCTCCCCTTTTTTAAAGATAGGAACGAGGATGGATTGTGACCACGAGACCCAAGGCACATGTTGCTCGCAGGACCCTGGTTAAGATTGGGGTCCACAGGTCCATATTAAACTTAAAAAGATCAATTGGGACCCCATTGGGGCCTGGCAACTTTCCATTCCTGATAGCCAACAATGCAGACTCAACCTCTTCATACGATATAGCGATGGCTAACGGAAATGGATTTGTCTTGGGGCCAGGACTGGTCGAAACTTGTGGGTTTTGCGTTTCTTGCCGATGCAGGGAATGCCGAATATCCGCTCAAAATAATCGACCCATGATTGTTCGTTTATCGCTACATCGATGTTAGGATTGTCCCTGGATTCTGATAAAAAAGGGCGACTTAACGACTTTCCAAAAAGAAGCACTGTCTCTCAGGGTACATGATTTGTGCAGTTGGTCCCAGAGATCTCTTTTCAGTTTTTCCTTCCTGTTTTTTAAGACCCAATTGTAATCCTTCCTAAGGGTAGCAATTTCCTTTTGGTCTCTTTCCTTTTTATGTAAAGCTACTTTCAGTTTCCGATAAGCATTTGTACAATTACTATCGAACCATCCTTTAGTTCTGAACTTACTGGTTTTCAGGTTGACAAAAAGGGCTTCTTTTATTGATTTTGTCACAATTGCAAAGTTAGTCATAACTCCCTCATTGGTAGTGGCTGGATCGAGACATTTTTCAATCTCTGCGCCAGAGTTTCTAAACACCCTCGTAGTAATTTCCAACGGGTCCACTTTCTCCCACTTAAGTGAATACCTGTTTAATCTGTCTAGCGTCAAGGTGTTTTGCCTAAGAGTCCTCGTAATATCATGCCTATCAGATTCCTGTAGGAATTTTAAAATGATACTATTTGGGTAGTGGTCTCAGATAATAATGTCATGGGTCTTAAAGTTTAGGATTTGAGATCCGACTTTAGAAGAGATGAAGATAAAGTGTATTATGCTTGACCTTCCTCTGCCATTAAAGGTTGGAATAAGAGGTATGGAAGGATTCACCATGTCGTTTGCGAGACCCAGGTCTAAACCGCAAAAGGTTTCATTCAAACAATCCCCAATTAAGGTATGGGGGAAATGGGTTACCGGATTTTCGTTTTCATCCATAATGCCACAGACTATGTTATCACTATTCTTAAGATAAAGATGCAGATGGCAATCTGCATGTAGTGCGCACTGTTCCTATGGAAACTGATTTCCAATATAACAACAATATAAATCACACAACACAACTTTAACCCAAATGCAATTAGCCAATTTTTAGTGACAAATTTTCTTCAAAGATCATAAAACAATTCCATCATTGTTTATATTACTTCCTATTTACATATATAGTACACAAAATGCAAATGTGTCATTCTCTTTTTCAGGGAAAAGAATATGTAACATCAAATATAACAAAAAAATGTCAATGATATTTCACAATTTTCATGTCATTGGAACATTAATACATTATCTCAACAGTTCCAGAGCCCAATACATTTCGGTAAATATTCTTCCTTTTATCAGGGGAAGTATCCTGCAGTGATGGAATGAAGAAAATTCCTCCTCTATTCTGTGGTTAGGATCATAAATGCTCCTAGTTCTAGCGACAATCCGCCATCAGTCTTCTTCTTCTAGCGCTCAGGAATCAATACTGTCAAATCCAAAAAAGATCCCACCTCAAATTCCTCCTAGAATATCAATGTAAGTTTCTCCTAGTATCTTCTTGGTCCGTATTCTGCTCTGTCCTAGAGTAGATGGAGATTCGGTAACTATCACTATTCTTACACAGGGTTTGGTAAAAGTCCCCTCCCCAGATTATTCCCATTTCTTTGGTGGCCTTATTAATCAAATCCTGAAGGGAGAAGGATATTTATGTTATCATTTTTATTAGGTCACCTCCAGGGAGAATATTATAAACATTCACCATTAAAAGGGCAATGTTTTTACTCAGGTGCAGGTTGATTATTTGGAAATTTTAATTCCAATTTGATTGGGACATATTTCATAATCTGCAAAACATTGGAGACAAAAATGGTCAAACCACCCTTTGATCTGCCCGAAGGTGATGGTAACGCTGAGGAAAAGTAAGTTTTATAACCCTCCAAGTGTATCTCTGATGTAGCCCACGTTTCTTGGATACAAAGAATGCTAAACTTGTGAACGAAATTAAGCCAGATGTCATTCACCACCTTGGTGCGCAGGCCTGCAATATTCCAATATAATATGCTCAGGGACGAATTTACCTCCGTAGTAACAGTCGCAGGACTTAAGCCAGTAGTTTCCTCATGGGGACTGTACTGGGTCGTTATGGCCATTGCTTCTTCGTTGATTCCAATTGCTTGGCCCAAGTTAACTGTTAGATCTGGTAAATGTTCAAAGCAAGTGAGTGTGTCAGTGGTGTTGGTGGTGACAGGGGAAGAGCATTTGGAAGAGGGGGTCACATCTATCAAGTTAGAAATTGTGCCCTCAGTACCAAGTCAATCCACCCCTTCTAGCTCAGAGAGCGTATCGAAATGGTTAAAAGTCGGGATACGGTCTCTGGTTCTATACCCCTCCATCATATCTATGTTCTGGGCTCCCCATTGATGTGTATTTATTGGTGCAGAGGGGATTTGAGGATAAAAGAAACTTAGGTCACTGGTATGTATACCCCTGTCTCCAAGCTGATGGGACCAATTGCCTATGTGGGGAACCACCTGTCTGTCCCTAAAGTTGACGATGATACAATCTCCCAGTAAACCATTTTTTCTATGGCCCACCCAGCTTAGTCTTCTGACAAATAGAATTTCTTCAAACATATTTAGCGGAAGTGGTCTATTCTTATTTAACCAGTGGGCTACTTTATTTCCTAATTCAGAGTAAGATTCTTTTTTTTCTTGGTCTAGCTCCGGGACACCAAACAACACTGCTGTATAATGAGATGATTGTGGGGGTAAGTCGATATGTTATTTACGACTGTGGGTCATTCCTTAGCTACACAAATAGTTTTATTCGCCTGTCCTATAGGTTCCATAGCCTTAACCAGCCCACCCTCCCCTGCTCGCTAGCCCTCGTCCTCGACCACCACAGTCACCCTCCCAGAGAGCTTACCAAGCTCTTCAATATTATTAGATGGTTGAGCAGCTGGAATCCTTGAGGTTGAGGGTGTAGGGATTATGTTGTTAGGGACTCTAGTTGGATCTCTGGAATGTGTCTGACTTTCTGCATTCTTGCTATGTACACTATCTACAAATTGCCTTAGAGTATTAGAACTAGATGTTGTTACTTGTTCCAATACCTCAAGTTTTGCGCAAATCCGTTTAACCCTTTCCAGAAGTGGGGCCATAAGGGATTTTATAAGATGTTCAACTTTTTCCATAAGCCCCTCATTATATTCGGGTAATAAGAGGAGGGAAACTGCTTTTTCTGCCTCTATTCCATTTAGTAATGGGGTGGTAATCAATATAAGTTCTGAGGTTAATACATCTTGCATCTCTTTGACTGCGTTTTTTGGTCGTTTTTGGTGTTTTCGCTATTTCGCGGTCTTTGGGCATCTTCCCTTCTGTCTGTTTCCACCGCGTTTCCTTTTAGTAGCGTGGCCTGACCCTAGGGCTTTTTCCAACAAGTTGGCTTTAACTATGGGTTTTGTTGGAAGATGCATTAAAGGGTCGTTAGATGTAACATCTAGAACTGATTTGAGGCTTGAGTCGGTTTTGCTGGCCTCCCTAGTTATGTTTAAATTAGGCGACACCTCCAGTGATCGATCGTTTCTGTTACCCACATTAGTGCCGACATGAGGTGTTTCCTTTCCTTGGTTTTCTGGAGTAGTAGCTGTTGCTGTGGGGCCCAAGGAGGAGCGTCACTAGAAACTTTCTCGAATTCACAAGAAGGGATTAGTTTCTGACAACCGCATAAACATGACAACTTTGTTTCCCAAGAATAAGAAATCAAATCTCTAGAGTCGCGGAAACAATAGATAACTATTTTACTCAGTCAATTGTGCATGCTTCGTTTCACCAGAGGTGCTGAGAAATAGAGAGACAGGCGTTTTCAATAATAGAATTTATTGAACAGTCTTCTCTCTCAAGCATTGGAAATGAACTGCTACAATCGTAATACTGGTTATAAACTACAAGGCATATAATACACACAGTATTATAAAGTAGTACTGTAAAAGCATGATCTGGTTTCTAAGCCATAAAAGTGCATAAAATGTATAAAATACATACAGTAATAAATAATGACTAAAAACACTCAACTGGTGCTTCTAAAATATGCCTACCCCGGTGTACCTAACCTAAGTCTAGTACGAGGGAAGAAGTAAGTGAGGAGTAATCTAAGTTTGGTAGTTCTCTGCCAGGAATCTATTCCAAGAATTCTCTAAGAGGTCTAATCAGCTCCGTACCTTGGTTTTAGAATGAAGGAGGTCTTGTATCTCTCTCTCAGGACTAGTGATTTCTATGCCTATACAAGGATATGATAAAGCATACTTATATAAGGGCATGAATTGGGAAAATTACACTAGGGGCCTAGATTCGATTACAACACCCACTCCACGATCTTAAGTTCAATTAAGCTAACCTTATAAGCGCTGAACATATCTAAAGCTAGTGTTTACAATCCCACACCAAAATACAAAAAAATGCACTTGAAATGGTTTGTACATGAGAAAAAATGTTGAGTATTTCTATAGTACGCATTTTAAGGAAGTGATGACATTCTAAGCATATAGTATGATATCAACATATGCAAATTGAATGAATCGTGAATTCACATTTATGAAAAATGGCTCTTAAATACAGAAAGAAAAAGTCAAGACCATTTCATAACATAACATATCTCGTCAATTGTTATATGAGGACAAGGCCAAATATATTTTCTAGGCAGTGTTCAAAAAGAAAAGAATTTCTTGTTCTCTAAGAATAGTTCTACTTTAAGCAGATTTAGTCTGTGCCAAAAATTCAATAATTTTGGAGAGAAAAAAAATACAAATGGTTGTGACAGAGTCCCAAAGTTAAATTTCTTTGTTTTGAAAAATTGAAGGCCGAATTTCAGAGTTCAGGGAATGCTGTGTGCATGAATCAAAAGTTATTCTCGGTGTCAAAGAAATCGTCTACCATAGTAGGTGAAAGTGGAACCACTTGATCAAGCAGATCAAAAGTGCACAGATGAGAAGCAGTGCCGTCAGCGCCAGGTGCCGCATTAGCAGTGTTCAAATTAGATAGTATCTGTGTGCCTGTTGATTCTCGTATCTCATCCTCAGTTAAACTTACTGGTGAGACCTCCATGAATGCCGTCATCAGGATTGGGAACAACACGGTGCATGAGTCGTTACAGGACCTAGCAAGGCGTCGACATCCGATGGCAAGACTGATGGAAGTGTAAGACAGATGTCCAACACGCAATCCTCTCCGCAAAGCAGGCATCGTAGAACAGGTAAGATGCAATCTTGCCACATTGGTCTGAACGATAGAAACCAGGTAGTGTTCAGATCTCTTAAATGAGCCAAGCCAAGAATCTGTGAAATCCTTTCACGATACCTTATGGCAAGGAGAATCCCTTCCATGTTGGTCTGGGTATCGTTGGTTGCCGGACTTGCCATGTCAGAGCAGAAGGAATAAAAATAGAATTCCTGCTACGAGTACCAAGATGAGAGGCAGGCCGCCAGAGTGCACGAAATTTGGAAAAATGCCAAGGACTGCTTCAAATGGTGTTAACGGTCCCAAAAAAATAGTCTTAAATACATGTGCGATGCCACTGGTATCAGACATGTTTAAGATTTGACTTAACATTTCTGCGAAATGTACTGGGCAGTTTGTTGATAATGCATGTATCTCTGCAGATGTCCTTGTAACTTGCAGATCGTACATTTCTTTAGACAAGGTCAGTGGCACAGACTTTTGCAAAAGAATGGCTTTTATTCTGCTTAAAGTATCAATTTGTATAGAAGAGATATTCAGTGAAGGCCATAATGTAGTCCCACTGTCTGTCTTTTGAGTTGGATACAATACTTGCAAACAAGTGACCATGGACGACACACTAACGAGATAAAGTTTTCCTGGCATTATGCCACAGCAGCTGTGATCATTAAATATAACGTAACTGCCATTGGATAGCTGCCTGAAAATGGGTTCTATCACAGTGGAGGGAGTACCATGCAGGTGGCAAGAGAGGTTATTTGCAGAACCGTCGCATGCTCCGTGTAAATTAATAACTTTGCACAAAAGTGTACCACTTAGTGAGTTCTTACAATTTTTACCACTAAGGAATACCTCTTTTCCCTTTTTCCAACATGTGTGTGTGTAAGGTAAAGTCCATGTCGACTTCATGTATTCTTTACTCAACCTTTCATACAGGCCCGCTGGCATATGCTGTAGACAATACTGAAATTGGATAATCGTCACTGGTATCATGATGGTGCCATGATTTATCCATTCAATGACAGGCTTCTCAGAAACTGTCAATGCTAATCTTTCCAGTTTTTCAGTGCTCAGCACCTTATAGTCTGCTCCTTTTTGTGCCAAAGAGATTTGTTTATCTGTAAGGTTAAATACAGCAAACAATGACGTAGTGTTGATTAGACGCCATGGCACGTAGCCTGAACGAAGATTTTGCAACGTCCAGCCTAACTGCATTATAGAACGTAATTGAGACTGTCCATGTTGTAACATTAGCAAGTCCTGTTCCATTATGTCAATTTCAGAGGATACAATGCTGTCCCAAGAATATATTCTGGAGGACAGAGTTGTTAACTCATTGTCCACTACAGAGAGAGCTTTCTCTAAATGAATACAAACAATTTCTTGTATTCTTTCTGCAGTTTTCATTTGCGTTATTTTCCATGCTTCATTGTACGCAGCGTATATACCGGCGTATATGAAACGTTTTCGCCGTGGTTTGCGAGGCCCCTTTAAGAAATCTTGCAAATCATTGCTTTCTTTAAGTAAAGATAAGTGTTGTTTGATTTTAGGAATTGTGGATGTCTTTAGCCAATCTAGGCATAGTTTTCCTACACTGTATGATGTTACTATCCCTGGATGTTGTGTCTGGGAGTATCTTGGATCTGGCCTGTTCAGTTTTAACCCCTGTGTTTTGTTCAGGAATCTATCATGACAGTTATTGGTGTCTGTGGGCCAGATTAACCATGTTTTCCAATCAGGATTTGTTCTGTTTTGTGTTAAAATATATTGTACGTATATCTCCTTGTCTGTTGTGTCATCACTTTCAGAAGTGGGTTTAGGAAAAGATGGTTTATTTAAATCTTTTATCTTAGCCAATCCAAGACAAGAAGTCTGTTGAACAGTATTGTTTAAAAACATTATTTGTTCTGGTATAATGCTGGCTCTGAACAAGGCCTCAAAACCTTGTACCTGCCATTCTTTCGTGCCCCAGACAGTTTTTGTCTCAATGTTGTCTTTCTAAAAGTCAAAACCTAATGTAGACAGCTGAGCATAAAAGTTTGCAGAATAAATTTGTTTAGTGTTGGTCAACATTGTTTTTATTCCTGTCTAATTTACAATTTTGAAATAGAACGTTTCTGGATTTGTAACATTAAACCCTGAGAAGTATGAAAATGTTTCATGAAATGTTTGTAAGCTGCCTTTTGGTGGCGTAGGACAATGTTCCCATTGATTATATGTAAAAACATTCCTAGGACTTGCAGATTTATGCAAATAATGGTGACCATAGTGGTTAAAACAATACATTTGTTCATAATCTGATGACCCTTCTAAATAGTCATGTTCAGTATATTTTGCAGACATTTCTAAATCTGACATCATATTATTAATAGTCTCAAAGTCCCAATCATCAGAAAATGTGCTGGGTGATACAAAGTCACTTAAAGAAACCTTGAACTGGTTTGGAATCTTTAGCAGCTCCACCGGGCCATAGATGTCATAATCAGTTCTATCCCGTGCTATACCACCAGGTATAGGAACGGCTGTGATGTTCACAGATGACAGGTCTCTTTTTTCACGATGGGATGATTTGTGAGGTTTTAGGACCAAGTTGATTTTCTGACTTGCTGTGTCCATTGTACTATATTTTCCATCTATCATTTGTCCCAAGCTTAAAACTAAAATTATCCATAGCAGGAGATAAAATACACCTAAACCAATCCAAAATTCAATCCATGGTGAAACCAGATATATTTTCTCAAGTTGATGAAAGAGTTCTGTTATTTTTTCTTTGAGAGTTTTATTTGCTGGCGTTTCTTCAGGTTCACTAGGATCCTCAAAAAATGTATCAAAGTTGATGAAATAGCCAGAGGCAGTTCTGTCAATTGTTGGAATTGCATCAGGATTGTTATTAATCTTTGGAGTTGCTTCTTCCTTTATCATGTTGGTATAGTCAGATGCTACATCATTGTAGACAGGTGTTTCTTGACGAACTGTTATTTGGGTCTCAAGAGGCACGAGTTCCATGGCTTTGATGCATAGTCCTTCTTTTCTTACTGCAGGTTTATCAAAAGTGATAAGTCTTTCAGTCTGAACCTCTTGGATAGTAGCAGGATTTGGTCTTCTGCTACATCTTGGGAGTTCACTGGGCCTATTACTTATTATTGGCCACATGTTGTGGTTTGACCAGGTCGATTGACATGACTCTGTTCTTCTTTTTACCAGCAAGGGGCGGGAGTACTACTGATCTTGTTCCTTGGATTGCTAAGACAGGTGCTGCTTTTCTGTAAGAAGGCCCAAATTCCTTCTTCCCCGATATCTTTTCCCTGACTAGATCCCCAAACTTTGGAATCCAGACAGGTCTTGCTGGGACAGGTGGTTTTTCTTCAGTGGCTGTTGGCTTTTGTGTTGTGTTACTCAGACGACTTCTTGTTTCATTTAAGTCCTGTAAAACAGCCAAACGATCTTTGACATCAAAGGGTTTTTGTTCAACCACTGAAGTGTGACAATCGAGGTCTTCGATTCTAATTCTAGTACCAAACAATAATTCATAAGGAGTGATTCCCCCCAGAGAATTTCTTGGCAGATTGTTAAGACTACGTTGGACAATGTTCGACCCACCCATCACCCGAACCTAATACCTTAGCTGGTATGGATTGCTTTATTTCATGTTTTTTTCTTTCCACTACTGCATTACCCTCAGGATGGAAGGGACTAGAATACCGCAATGCAACGCCCAAGCTAACCATGGCCTCCTTGTAAGCTCGAGAGCTAAACGCAGGACCCTGGTCAGAATGTAGCGTGCCGATTGCGTATGTGCCGATAAAGACTCGCAAATCCTTTATAACAGTTCTGGCGTCAGCCGGGTGCTTGGGCCATAACCAAATAAATCTTGTCCTAGTAGTTGTGGGACCGTATTTGTCTGTAGGGACATCTGCCGGTAGATAGCAGAATGCTGTCTAGCATAGGTATCTGGACTTATCTGGCTACTCTGTAGTCAGGTATCTGGTGGCTCTCGCTGCTGCGATCTCTGTTGCAGTTAGGGCAATAAATTGCGAAATTGTACACATCAACTCCCAGTCCCAGCCACCAGTACATCTTTTCTAATTCTATTAGAGATTTCAAGATCCCTTGATGTCTCAGACCCTCTCCCATATGTGCTTCTTGAATCAAGTAAGATCTCCGCTTCCTGTTTGGAATTACTCTGTCTCCCACTCCAGGGATTTGAGCAAAAGGAACGAAGTTTGCATCAATTATGTATGCATTACCCAGTGGATAGTTTAGAGGTAACGCTGCATGATTACCTTCCATTGAAGCTTTTACTGCTAGTAACGTTTCACCATCTACAACTTTTTTCGCGCAAGAAATTGTAGCTACGGAAGCAGTTTGCACAGCTGTCTTTGCGGCTTCATCAACCAATGAATTGCCTGCAACGTAAACGCCATTACGTTGATGACTCAGTTTATGTATCACGTGAGTCTTTTGTAGTTCTTTTTGTAAAAGAACTATTTGTTCCCAAAGCATTTTATGCTTATTGTGCCACCTTTAGCTTTTTGAATCCGTTTTTAACCCAGTTCTGCAAATTTTGGTTGTAAGATTCAACGCAGAAATACCAATCGCACACTATTAGTGTGGGGAATTCGCGATCGGTATTCTCAAGCGCCATCTTGAAAGCCTGTAGTTCAGCTCGCTGAGCTCTACAGTCTTTAGTGACCATAGGTCTGAATTTGCCTTTGCGCCAGCGACCTTTAACAATCGCGCACGCAGCACTATAGGCTTGTTTACCCCCAATTGCGGGCAGTGCTGATCCGTCTGTATATATTATACATCCGTAATGTTCAAGAGGCAGAATTTCGTTTTGGAGAAATTCTTGTGTTTTTAAGCGGGGGTCAAAAACGTATTCAACATCTGTTGCAGCAAGAGAGTTAACCCATTGTATCCATTTCAGATGTAAAGCTTTTGCATTTGGGATGCTTGCTTTTGTCACTGCCTCTAAGGCAGGTACAGGTGTACCGATCAATATGCGTTTACCCTGTGGTAGAGCTCTCTTTTGCTACTGCAGTTTGAAACGCTGTCAGAATTTTCTAAGTAGAAGTGAACTTCATTTCAGCTTGTGTGTACAAGTGTGATTTGTATGCTATTGGTACCGTTTCTCCTTCATTAAAGGTCAGGTACGTGAATCCGCATCTCCCTGGGTTGATTCGGATCACAAGGATGCGCACGTTTTCGCGTGTCTGTGACTGTGTTTTTGCTAACATGTCTGATTGGACTGAACGCCGAATTTCTGTGTGTGTTTGAATCCAATTAGTTTGTTTGAATCCAATTAGTTTAGTTTGTTTGAAATCAGGTTTGATTAGTTCGTAGAGAGGTTTAACCCTTTCTGCGTAATTTAGAACGTAAGTTCTTCCAAAATTCAGGAAACCTAGATTATATAATTTTAAGCGACAAATTGCAACCCCTAATGTCAGATTATACAGTCCATCCGCGCAGTGACAGCGACCATGCCGCCCTAACAATCACTCTGAACTTGACAGCAGAAACACGCCATAGGCTGCAATGCATGGGGGCTGCTGACGGAGACGAACTGATAAAGCTCACTAGAATAATTAAATGGGGGCACGTAGCGACCTCCAAATTTAATAACTTGATAAACTCGTGGGCGGGCTGGCCATCGTGTGAACAGAAGAAGGGCGCTATGATAACATGGGATGGCATCACTGAGACATTAGCGGCGATAACTCGATAGGACTCAAACAGGACTCCCCACTGGTATTTACCGGCTGCATTCAGATTCAACCGGGTAATCAAAAATAGTGCTAAACACCTGAACATGAAACGAAAAGCTTTCCGTAAAAATGGCACAGCCTCAGATAAAAAACAACTACAAGAGGCTGTAAAAAACCATTCCAAGAAAGTATGGGCTGCAAAACGCGAATATTGCGATGGACAATGGCTGAAGATCTTTGACCTGCTGAGCCCCGGGAAAACGCAAGAGTTCTGGAGCTACCTAAGTAATCTCGGCCGAGGCACTAATCACAGAGAAAACTCCCTTGAGGCCTCAACCTGGGTAGCCCACGTAAAAGCTCTATACAACGATGACAAACCGATCTCCCAGGAAAATAACGGACCGATAGTAAGAGACGAGCCATACTCCACCACCGACAAGAAGGCCTCACCTTGTAAATTGCTAGTGTCAAAAATCCTAAAAAAAATTAGGAAAAATGGCGTACCAGGCCCAAATGGCCTTCCTGGCCAATTGTTTAAAGCGAACATCGAATTCTGGTCCGAAAATCTGTCCCATCTATATGACGAATGCTGGCTCTTGGGGGATGTGCCTGATTCCTGGAGAGGCTCGCTTTTACACCCAATCCATAAGAAGGGGCCTAAATCAGAGCCGTCCAACTACAGACTGATTGCCCTCTTGGACATCGAGGGCAAAGCCAATGCCAGTGCAATATTGACGGACCTCGCAGATTGGGCACATGAAGAAGGTCTTTTGCCTTTCTGTCAAACTGGCTTCAGACCTGGGTCTTCGACCGTGGATAACATCACTGCACTCTCCTATTTGGCCTATCAAGCACGGTCACGTAAAACCCTCCCTCTATTCGCCTGCTTTATCGATTACTCTGCCGCTTTCGATGGGGTAGACAGCGCAATTTTATGGAGAAAGCTGGCACAATGGAACATCAATCCGACCCTGCTAAGAGCAATTCAGTCACTCTATAAAAAAACGTGGGTTAGAATCAAACTCTCGAGTTTTTCCGCATCTGAGAAGATCGACACGGACCGAGGCCTAATGCAAGGGTGCGTGTTAGCGCCACTGCTGTTCAATCTGTACACAGCAGATATGGAGACAGCCCTGTTGGAGGCAGCCCTAGCAACCCCAAGGATTGGGGGGTCAAAATCCAGTTTATGCAGTACGCCGACGACTTGGTACTCCTGGATCACACTAAAATAGGACTACAAAAGATACTAACCGCCCTGGCAACATATAACAACGAAAATAGGCTGGTGGCAAATCCTTCCAAATCAAAAATAGTTATTTTTGGGAACTACCCACATAAAAAACGATTAAAATGGAACCTTGGTCATCTCTCCTTGGAAAGCACACAATGATATACCTACCTGGGAGTCTGCTACCACGAGTCAGGTCTCTCCGGCGCCCAGTTAAAGAAAATCAAAGGCAAAGGGAAAACCATCACTTATGCACTCTGCAAATTACAAGCTTCCTTACACAGCCCAACTACAACGGCCATTCGAAGAGTATTAAAGGCTAAACTAATGCCGGCCCTCAACTACGCTCAGCAAGCGTACCCGGGCAAACTCAACAAGGAACTTGAAAAAATTCATTGCAGAGCATACAAGAGAATATTTCACCTACCGAAGTGCACTAGAAACACCCTTATCCGCTTAGAATTCTCGCTCAACCAACAAATTCTGGACGAGATGGTGGCCTTAAGTAAATACTACTACCTTGCTACAACCGCGAAAGATAAGACACTTAAGGCAGTTTTGAAATATATCTTTAAGGAACCCGGGAATCCTTGGTCAGCTACCCTTACCGCGGCAAAAGTTCGCCTCAATCTGGCCACTGAGCTTTGGGACCCCGAACTAGTCAACTACACGGCGATCAAAAAAGCAATCAAGAAACAAGTTCGGGTTCGCTCCCACGAATTGGACTTGGAGTCATTAGCGATAAGAGACCTGTACGAGACCCTATGCCTGCCGCATATTGTGTATAATCCCAAGCACCATCTCACGCAGGCTGTGGGCCGCACAGCTCTCCATAAGAATCTAGCCTACAGACAACACCCTTTGCCCCTTAAAGAACTATATGCTGTTGAATGGGCAGAGCTGGGTGCATTGGAATGCAGGCTCTGCAATTACAAACGTGAGTCCCATGCTCATCTGCTATTTTGCTGCCCGGCCCTGTGTGCAGCACGCAGTCTCTACCTTAGGCCCATTCTAAGACAAGCGGGGGCCCGCACTGTAAAGGAGGCGGTCCATCAATTATATACACTGTCTACAGTAAAAGACATGGCCTCATTTGGGAAGTTCATCCAAGAGACACGGTCTAAGTTGATGGCCACTCAGGGCTTAAATGAATAGAGACTCCGTAGATGCACGGACTATTTCGCTAACACATTCCCTGTTTTAACTTTTGTAATTCTTTTTTTTATACGTTTGTTTTAATGTAATGGTTTTGAGTAACCAAACAATAAAAAGTTATTTATTCATTCATTCATTCATTCATTCATTCATTCATTCATTCATTCATTCATTCATTCATTCATTGTGTGTACAAGTGTGATTTGTATGCTATTGGTACCGTTTCTCCTTCATTAAAGGTCAGGTACGTGAATCCGCATCTCCCTGGGTTGATTCGGATCACAAGGTTGCGCACGTTTTCGCGTGTCTGTGACTGTGTTTTTGCTAACATGTCTGTTTGGACTGAACGCAGAATTTCTGTGTGTGTTTGAATCCAATTAGTTTGTTTGAGATCAGGTTTGATTAGTTCGTAGAGAGGTTTACCCTTTCTGCGTAATTTAGAACGTAAGTTCTTCCAAAATTCAGGAAACCTAGAATGGACTGCAAGTTTTTTCGCGTTTTTGGAGCTTGGAGCAGCGTACATTTTTCTAGAAAGTTTGCTGCCAGGCTTTTGCCTTCACTTGATAACTCGTATCCTAGAATAGGACGTTGAGGTGGGCAATTTGTGATTTCTTAAAGTTGAATTCATACCCATCCGATTCAAACCCAAGTATTATGGTGTTCACCCTTTTCAAGTGTCTGTCCAAGTCGTCATCTGTAAGATAGATGTCATCGACATAAGATAATGCCTCATCATCGTATGTTTGTAGTAACTCTGTTACCCTAGCTGAAAATAACCCTGGACTATTCTTGAATCCTTGGGGGTGACGGCAAAATTGTCGTTGTGTCCCCATTATTGAGAAAGCGGTCAGATGCCTACTTTCAGGTGCAATGTTTTGACAGAAAAACCCATTTAAAATTTCCAGTGTGGTTTTGTATTATTTGCGCACGATGTTATTCATCAGTGCTGCACTATGTGCATGTTGTACTGCAAACGTTTTGCAACAGGAATTTAAGTGTCTGTAATCCAATACTAGACGACATGAATTGTCTAGTTTGGACACAGAAAACAAAGGATTGTTCATTGAAGAGGTGCATGTTTCAATAACCCCTTGGTCTTCAAGTTGATTTAAAATCTCCCTGACTTGTTTTTTAGCTTCTTGCTTAACTGGGTACTGCCTTTGTGCAGTAGGTTGATTTTTTAACTGGATTTTATGGTGAGGAGAATCCTCAACCCATGCTACATGATTTTTATATAATGCTGGAGCTTGGGCCACTGCCCATTTTCTGGCATATATGTATTTTTTGTGATTTGGAATATGATTTGAGAAGGCTGGCTTAATTATCTCTTCGCCATGTGGGCACTCCCTGACAAATTGAGGCCGACAGTCTTGTTCAGCTAGAAGAATGCCATAGCCCTTAGAGAGCTTCTCCCAAAAGAGTGCTCTTATTTTTCTAGTTATGTCCCCCTCCATCCGTAGTGTTACTTCATATAACTTGTGGGGTACACTAACCCTGGTGTCTGCAGTTTCAACTTGAATGCATTCATTCAAGTCCACTGTCACCAGATGATCCTTCCGGATCCTGCGAACTATGGTACCTTCTGCTGCTCTGTCTAGCATGGTTTGAGCCCACTCCCCGTTCTTGAGTTGTGTCCTCAAGATCCTCAGCATGTCTGATCTATATGCTTGCTACCTTCTTTTTAGGATATTGAGCTTTTTTGCTTTGGTGAACGCGTTCTTTGTCTTTGGACTTGACGCGTTCCTCTTTCTGTTCTGACCGTCCTCTTCTTTCCGATTTCTGCGAGGAAGTCTGTAAAGATCGAGAGGGACGTGTATCATTATCTTGATATCCGTCCGTTTTTTTCAAATTATCCCTATTCCTAAGGTTATACCTTTTTTCAGAGGGCTCCCGTTGGGGAGACCTATCTCCCCTTTGGGGAGATCTTCCTCTGGACTGAGAATGCTTCTCTCTAGGAAGAGTCTTTTTAGTATTTTCCCACTTCATTTTAGGAGTAGTGAGATTATTTTTAATAAACACCTTTTCCGGATTTTCTGTTAATTCAGATTTTACTGGTTTCCCACCCAAACTATCTCTTCCTAATTCTTCATAAGATTATTCAATAATTGTAGCAAGCTCATATAGTTGATCTGTTATATCTGTTTCTTTTAACTTTTGGCGGATTGCCACGGATGCTGCTTCACCTTTAATGTTAGCTAATAATATAGCTGAGACCTGTTTGAAATCTTTCAGTAATTTCATACCTAGATTTAAGGCCGGTTCTGGACCGTATTCATTTTGAATCTGCCTCAGAACGTCTGTTATTACCGCCATGGATGGTACACCATGTGTTTTTGTGTAGATTGAAGCAAAGACTGTACCCCAAGTGTCACAGTCCTCCACATGTGGTGCGATCCCCATTGGTAGACAGTTTGTCAGAATTCTGTGTTTTTCATGAGGTGCACTATCAGGGAATACTGCCTCTATCTGAGTCCTTTTTTGGGCTAACCAGAACATAATTTATTCCCTCTTTGCGGGTAATTTACCAATGACTGATTGTATAGTCTGTGGTGTTATTTTATTTGTGTTCCCCTGGTGAGGGGTGTGCTCTGGAATCCTTATCGCAGGTTGGACTGTTAAAGTCCTCATGACATATTGAACCAATTGTCTGTGTATTTTAATTAACTGTTTCAGCTGAGCTAACAGTTCTGGACCTGTCATTCCTTTAATGTCAGGATGTGGTGTATAGCTGGCTAGTACCGGCCATGTAGCTCCTGGTCTACCTAGTGGACCGAGCCTGGTAATGTGATTTTGATGTGGTAGGGTGCCTTTAAACCAGAGCTGATACTCTTGGTAAGTTAGTGGAATTCCAACGTCCTCAAACGTAGTCCGCTGGTGGTTCCTCTGCTTTGTAGTAGTGGAACTCCTGTGTTACTGGATTTGCTTGTGAAACAGTAATCCATAAATAGAATACCTCTGTCTGTCGATATTCATGTGCCTCTATAACAAATATAACTTTACCACCTCTTGATGATACCCCATTTTCTATAAGTTTTATAGTTATGGTTTT
This sequence comes from Lissotriton vulgaris, assembly GCF_964263255.1. Lineage (NCBI taxonomy): Eukaryota > Metazoa > Chordata > Amphibia > Caudata > Salamandridae > Lissotriton > Lissotriton vulgaris. The sequence goes on along the minus strand of NC_141694.1, from coordinate 1,083,290,337 downwards.
CCTTATATTTGCTGGGATAATTATAGCATCATCATCGTTTTCATTAAAGCCTGTAACGTCTAAACTCAGTTGATTTGCATCTATTGCAGCTCCACCGGTTGCGTTGTTGTCGCCGTTAACCGACATTGTTTAATGAAAGTTTGCAGAACAAGTTTCAAGGAAACAAAGATTAGGTGCACAATATTTTGGAACACTGTATCCTTCAATGTTGAATAAACCAAAAAACGAATACATAGGATTTTCGTCCTACTCCGTTTTGGCGGATATTATCCTTTTACCCACTCCAGACGTCTATTGGAGTATTTTACAGGAAAAAGGGGTCTGTGTGAAAAGCACGACTAGTGTGGCTCTAGTATCTAGCATTAAATTATCGCCTTACCAAACGTTGGGCGCCATGTAGTGTAGTTCCTATATTCCCAATAGGCTCTGCGCATTGGAATAATATATACTGTAGTTTAGACGTAGGACTGAGGTCTACTAGGTCTCTACCGAATATATTAAACTTAATATTGAGTACCAGCTAGCTCAGAGGGCACTAGAAACTTTCTTGGATTCACAAGAAGGGATTAGTTTCTGACAACTGCATAAACATGACAACTTTGTTTCCCAAGAATAAGAAATCAAATCTCTAGAGTCGCGGAAACAATAGATAACTATTTTACTCTGTCAATCGTGCATGCTTCGTTTCACCAGAGGTGCAGAGAAATAGAGAGACAGGCATTTTCAATAATAGTATTTATTGAACAGTCTTTTTTCTCAAGCTTTGGAAATGAACTGCTAAAATCATAATACTGGTTATAAAGTACAAGGCATATAATACACAGTATTATAAAGTAGTACTGTAAAAGCATAATATGGTTTCTAAGCCATAAAAGTGCATAAAATGTATAAAATACATACAGTAAAAAATAATGACTAAAAGTACTCAACTGGTGCTTCTAAAATATGTCTACCCCGGTGTACCTAACCAAAGTCTAGTACAAGGGAAGAAGTAAGTGAGGAGTAGTCTAAGTTTAGTAGTTCTCTGCCAGGGATCTATTCCAAGAATTCTCTAAGAGGTCTAATCAGCTCCGTACCTTGGTTTTAGAACGAAGATGGTCTTGTATCTCTCTCTCTCAGGGCTCGATTTCCCCGATACCCGCAAGGGTAAGCCGGAAACACTGGAGCTGGATTTCTCGGCAAGAGAAAAGACAGCGTCTCTCTCAGTGCGTCAGCTGGAGGGTCGGCTTCCTTCGGCACTTGCTGCTGCAGGGCGTCGGGCAAGTAGCTAGTCGATCTGCTCCAAACCACCGTGTGTTTGACCGGGCAAACCTGGGCATATTTATACTTTGAAGGTGCTGAGTTTGACGCATGATTGGAGTTAATATCGTCACTCAAAGGCTAAATTCTTGGAAAACGCCAGAAGTTCTTGGAGAACTTAATATTCAAGCAGGGGGAAGTTCCTAGATGCTGAAGGCGTTTTTTTTTCCAAGAAATCGTTGTTAATTCTCGGAACCTAGTGGAAGTAGCCATGCCATATTTGGGCTGTATGGCTTAGGCAAATAGGGAAGTGATTTCTATGCCTATACAAGGATATGATAAAGTATACCTATATAAGGGCATGAATCGGGAAAATTACACTAGGGGCCCAGATTCGATTACAACGATTGATTCACATGTGCCCTTTTACCTACCCACCAACACCTCTGGTTGTTTCATGTTATTTATTTTACATACGTATTGACTACTCTATATTACACTTACTTACTCCATTATGAACCTTATGAGTGAATAGAATGTAACAATTGAGTCGATGCCTAAGCAGATTAATTAAAAAAGGAAGAGTGACTTTACTCCCAACTTGAAAGACTTCTTCAAAGAAATACTACTAATCATAATCTGGATATAACACTAGATGGCAGGAGTATGTACAGTATGTAAATTTATAACTAGCATGCAAACTCATCTTTACAATGGAAAGAAACTTATATTAATACATACAATTCGTATATTTGTAACCTGAATAATGTAAGTAAGATGTTACATTTGTTTCTATGCATGAAATGTGCACCCATCTGCAGTATTCTTAACATACAGCCAGTTGTGAAGAAAGTGGAAATTGATTTGTTCTGTGCGGATTGTATACAGGTTAATTTTTTTTTTTTAGTAACTTAGATTTATTTACATGCTAAACATAGTGTACTGTCCCCAGTTTGTGGCAAAATGGTAATGACTCTATTACTAGGAAGAGTGTATAGCCAGTAAACCAACATGGCGGATGCAACTCAGAAAAGACACTTGTAAATCCATTAGTTATACTGAGATCCACCCTGTATCAGATCCATCCGCAGAAGTGTGAATTGGAGATCATCTGCCACCAAAATCCCCTCAAGTACTTATATCTGTTGCTTTTTAACTTTGTCATTTAGTAAAATTAAGAGTATTTACCTTAACGTTATCCTTAAAGAGTCTTGTTGTCTGCATACAATACAGAAAGTTTCATCAGACTCTAAATGTAAAAAAGATGTACATTAGCGCATTATAACAGCAATGGTAAAAATTGTAAACTTAATTTGAAACATTTTCTACATCTTTCCAGGAGTTTACCTATGAAGTACATAGGACAGTCACAACTGTTCAAAACAATTTATAATGGCAGGATAACAAACATAATTTTAAATTCACTAACATAATTAAAATATCTTACCATACTATCAGCCAGATGCATCAAGCATCCATTTTGCGATTCCTTATTAGCGAAAAATAAGGATTCACTAATAAGGAATAGCAAAATGCTATGCATGAAGAAATCGCATAAAAAATAGCGATTTCTTAGAATTCCTTAATTGCGAGTCGCAAATTGCGAGTCGCAATTAAGGAATACCTAACCATTCATTCCTATGGGCCTAGAGGCCCATAGGAATGAATGGGAAGACAATCTCAATTTGCGAATCGCAATTAGCGAATCGCAAATTGAGATTGCGATTTCAAGGGGGCAGGGGTGTCTAAAGGACACCCTGTTGCACCCCTGAAATTGATCTGTGCACATATGTTGCGCACACACATGCCCTTAGGGCATGTGTGTGCTCAACATGAAACCTTGAAAAATGCACTTTAGCAAATTACTATGAAGTTGAAATTCGTGGTAATTTGCGTGCCCTATTAGCGAATTCGCTATTTTTGAAACTTTCATGCATTGAATTTAAGGAATCTCAATTTGAGATTCCTTAAATGCAAACAATTGCAATTTAGTGAGTTCTCAATTTGCGATTTTTGCATTTGGGATGATGCATCCCAAATGCAAAAATACCGGTCGCAAAGGGGCAGATTCCGAGAATCTGCCCCTTTGCGACCGGTTATTAGCTTGATGCATCTGGCTGTATGTTCAAAATTTAAGCTGTGCCTTTTTATAAAAAACATTCAAAGACAAAACAAAGTACCAAGTAATCTGAAGTTTATGAGACCACTGGGGTAATATACATTTTGTATCATAAAATATTAAAGTCAAAGCTGATGACTCCATTAGGTCCATTGCAATTTTGATTTAGCCTGTGGCAACCAGTTTGTCCGATGGTTCAGATATCTGTATAATAAGCTAGAACAGGAGGATATACTTTCTTCAATCTCGGCAATTGGTTGCTGACTTATGGAACATTCTGCAAACTGAAAAAAGAGATAAAAATGTATATGTTGTACAAATGTCCAAGCTTAATTTTAATGTACATAAAAACAATTGTTCTCAGTAGGATTGGGGTTTAAAAGCAATCACCCATTATGGAAGTATCTTTAGCAGAATGCAAAAAACATCAAAGTTGTAGCCGTCTTGTTATCTTTGGTTAGATTCTATCCTAACTGCCATTGGTTATATCTGAAAGAAAACGGTTAGTGTTCGATTCCTTTCCTTAGAATATCCCCAGGCGTCAGACGGGATCCGGAAAGTTTTGCGTAGCAGTACCCCTGCGCATCGGTAGGTGTCGTCTGCAGCTCCGCGTCCGTCGTCGGCGTCGTGGTCGCCGGGATGAGGTTGTCGGAGTACTTAGACGTCGCCCTCGCGCGCTGACATTAGTTCTTCTAATTTCCGCGTCAGCATGCTCAGATCCGGGAAGAGCAGTACTCCTTAGTCAATTTTTGACTAACTTTTTCAATCTGTTTCATATATTCTCGAGTGCTTTATCGACTCCGGTGCCGATAGGGATGCCCGGGTTCAAACCCTGTGACGACTGTAACCGACTGATGTTGGTTACCGACCCCACCGTTGGTGTCTTTATTGCCTCGGGGCTGACCATGATGACAAGTCGTGCCCCGATTGCCGGTGCTTGACGTTGAAAGCTAGGCGGGAGCGGTCCCGTAAGTGACTCGAGATCCGGCAGTCGGCCCGCGCCGCTCAAAGTCCCGGTCCAGGAGGAGGTTGAGGGACCGGTTGCGAGCCACAGTCATCACAGCTCGACGAGTCAACACCACTCGTCGGGCTCGAAGTCCTCTGGTAAGTCGAGGCACAAGAAGTCAAAGAAGGGACATCACTCTTCTAACAGCCCCTGACGCTCGCCCAACGCAGCCGGGGGTTCGGGCGACACTGCAGACGCGGCTCCGCCAAAGCCGCCAGTGCCGTATCCAGCTCCACACCCGCCGGTCCCTGGGCTGAACACGATGCCGGAGATCACCGCCTTCCTCATGGCCATGAGGTCACTCTTCCCTCCGTCAGGTCCCGCCGAGCTGCATTCGGGCTCCGCGGACCCGACTGGGAGCCCAAGCGGCTATGACCTTGGTGCTGTCGGGTGCTTCGGCACCGACGCCGACTTTGGTCCCGACGCCACAGGGCTCCTCCTGATCCAGGCCAGGATCCAGGTCGATGCCGGTCGACCTCACGGCCCCTCCGCCGGCGTCGTCACCAAGGGTGTCGCCCCCGGCGCCGTCTTCGGGCAGTGTCGTTTCTGATCCCCTCCCCGGTCCGGATCCAGCGTTGGACTGGCGCCGCCCGGTGCCGTCTCCGTTGCCGATAGGTGAGCCTTTCACCGATGATCCGGCTCCATCATTTCTTCCTGACCTCCAGAAGATGGATGACGAGGGGGATTGGGAGGGGTCTGAGGACCCTCTGGCACTGCAGTGTTAGTTAAATCCGGACTGGGCGGACGAACTTGGGGATGCCAGTGGTCTGGACACTTCGCCAGACACAGGGTTTGTTTCCCCTCCTACCGTGGCTATGGAGGAGGGGGCTGTGTACATTGTGGTGTTGACTCGGGCAGCCAAGGCCTTGGCTCCTGAGCTCCCAGTCGTGGCTGTGAGGACTAACCTCCTCACTGAGGTCCTCAAACCACAGGCAAGCTCCTCAGTGCCTCTCCTGCCATTAAATGAGGCCCTCACTGACGTTCTGTTGGGCACCTGGTCCAAGCCACCCACTGGCCTCCCTGTGGATCGTAACGTGGCCCGACGCCACCGCCCAGCTCCGGGTGACCACAATTTCCTGTCCGTTCACCCCAACCCTGAGAGTCTGGTGATCCAGGCCTCAACTTCCCAGATTGCATTCCCGACTGCCCCTCCGGATCGGGAATACAAAAGGTATGACCAGTTCAGTAAGAAGCTGTTCTTCTCATTAAGTTTGGGGTTGCGGTCTGTCAACACCGCCTGCCTTTTGGGCCGTTATTCCCTCTCCTTGTGGGATACGGTTGCGGAAGTGCTCGCTAGGCAGGGCGATTGCAACGACGGTGGTGGTTCGCCGCCATGGCTAGGTGAGGTCCGCCAAATTTTCGGGCGATGTCCAAGAATCCTTTTTGGACATGCCCTTTGATGGCCGTCGCCTTTTTGGCGGCAAGGCAGATAGCACGCTGGACCGTTTTAAGGACTCCAGGGCTACCGACAAGTCCTTGGGCCTCGGCCAACGCCAGCAGATTTCTGCCTTTCATCCATTTTGTGGCCAAGGTAGCCACAGGCACCAGATTCTACCTCAATGCGGTTGCGGACGTGGTAACCGCCGTGGCGGTGCCGTGGGAGACAGGCAAGGCCAGTCCACACTCACCCCTGCAGCATCTGCCTCAAAATCCTCCTAGTCCAAGCTTTAAGACCCATTCGATGCCAGTGGGGGGCAGGGTACACCATCACCTCCTCTGCTGGTGCTCCATCACATCGGACAGGTGGGAGCTGCAAATCGTCCCAAGGGGCAACTCCCTCCCCTTCAAGGCGACCCCTCCAGCCATGCCACTGCCGTACCACCGCATGTCAGGGGATCACTTGCAACTTCTGCAGGATGAAGTTACAGCCCTCTTGGCCAAGGGGGCTGTCGAGCACGTTCCTGGGCCAGAAGTAGGACGTGGTTGTTATTCCCACTACTTTCTGGTACCAAGAAGGGCAAAGGGGGCCTACGCCCCATCTTAGATCTAAGGAGCATCATCGGCTTCCTCCAGAAGTAGAAGTTCAGGATGCTGACTTTGGCTCAGGTCCTAGCTGCCCTGGACCCAAAAGACTGGATGGTAGCGTTGGACTTGCAGGACGCGTATTTTCACATTCTCGTCCTTCTCCACCGATGTTACCTGCGGTTCATGGTAGGCCATGAGCATTTTCAGTTTACCATGCTCCCCTTTGGCCTTACCAGTGCCCCACGGGTGTTCACAAAAGTGATGGCGGTGGTCGCAGCTCATCTGCGCAGGTTAGGCGTTTCAGTCTTCCCCTACCTCGACGACTGGTTGTTGAAGGCGGGCTCGCCCAGACAGTCGTCAGCCACCTCCAGACTACAGCCGACCTCCTGCACCTGCTGGGGTTCTCCATCAATGTACCGAAGTCACACCTGTGTCCCTCGCAGAAGCTCCTCTTCATCAGAGCGGTTCTAGACTCGGCGCAGTTTCGGGTTTATCCTCCCGAACAGCGGGTTCGGGATATTCAGGCTCTGGTTCCGATCTGTCAGCCGTTATCCCGAGTCTCGTCAGGTTGACACTGCGCCTTCTGGGGCTGATGGCCTCCTGCATCCTTCTGGTGCATCACGCCAGGTGGCGGATGCGGGCTCTGCAGTGGGACCTGAAATTTCAGTGGGCCCAGCATCAGGGCAACTTGTCCGACCATGTCTTGATCTCGGAGGGCACTGCAAGACAGTTGCAGTGGTGGCTCACGGACCGCGATTGGGTCAGCGGCAGATTCCTCTCCCTTCCCCAACCGGAGCACATAGTTGTGATGGACGTGTCCCTCCAGGGCTGGTGGGGCCACATGGGAGAGGCGGAGATCAGAGGCCTCTGGTCTCAGGCGTAGTCCCGGCTCCACATCAACCTTCTGGAGCTGGACCCTATGCCAGGAGGCTCTGCGCATGTAGCAGTGGCTGGAACATCAGGGCGTGACCCTGGTGGTTCAACACCTGGCAGGTTCCCTGAACGCCACGGCAGACAAACTCAGCCTTCGGTGCATGATGGATCAAGAATGGCGTCTGAACTCGGATGTGGCGCATGGCCTCTTGCAGCAGTGGGGAGAGCCTTGGTTAGATCTATTCGCCACAGAAGACAACGCGCAATGTTATCAGTTCTGTGCGTTGGAATTTCCAAGGCGGCTCTCGCTCGGAGACGCTTTTCATCGTGAGTGGAGCTGCGGTCTGTTGTACGCCTTTCCGCCTATACCACTTCTGCCCAGAGTGCTGAAGAAGATCCGACTCGACCGGGCCCAAGCTATCCTTGTGGCTCCGGACTGGGCACGAAGATACTGGTATCCCGAGTTACTCAGCATGTCTGTCAATCCCCCGATTCATCTGCCTCTTCAGGAGGACCTTCTGTCGCAGCAGCAGGGGACGGTCCTCCACCGGAACCTGTCCAGTCTCCACCTCCATGCTTGAAGATTGAGCGGCGACAGTTGAGGCCATTTGACTTGCCTCCTGAAGTTTGTGATGTAATTCTGGCAGCCAGGCGTCCCTCCACAAAGTCGGTATACGCCTGCAGGTAGAACAGATTTGTGGCATGGTGCACAGCAAAGGCTGTGGATCCACTCTTTGCCCCCCTTTCTGAGGTTCTCATCTTCCTTCTTTCTCTTGCCCAGCTAGGCTCTGCTCTGGGCACTATCAAGGGCTGCCTTTCTGCCCTTTCCGCTTTCTTAAGGCTAGCTGATCAGCCTTCTTTGTTCAAGTCCCCGATTGTAGATAGGTTCTTGAAGGGCATCACTCATATGTTCCCCCTGTTCCTTTCGTGATGCCCTAGTGGGACTTGAACCTGGTTCTGACTTACCTGATGTGTGCTCCCTTTGAGCCGCTTCATAACTGTCCTCTCTGTCTTCTTACGCTTAAGACTGCTTTCCTGGTTGCCATCACCTCTGCCAGGAGAGTTAGTGAGCTCCAGGCTCTTTCCTCCAAGCCTCCTTTCCTTTCTGTCCATCCGGACAAGGTTGTGTTGCGGACAAGACCCTCTTTCCTGCCCAAGGTATTCACAGCCTTCCACATCTGGCAGTCCATCACTTTGACCACCTTCTTTCCGCTTCAGCATCCCTCTAAAGAGGAGGAGCGGCTCCACCGTCTGGACCCAAAACGTGCACTCTCATTCTATCTGTATCGCACACGCCAGTTCCGGGTGGATGACCAACTCTTTGCTGGTTACGTGGGCGCTAAGAAGGGACGAGCGGTGCACAAATTGACCATCTCTCGGTGGGTCATGTTGTGCATCAAGACATGCTACTCTTTGGCTAAGAAGGAGCCTCCTGTTGGGCTGAGGGCCCATTCCACTCGGGCCACGGCAGCTACTACTGCCCTGGGCCGAGGAGTTCCCTTGCAGGACTTCTGTCAGGCAGCTACGTGGGCCTCTCTGCACACGTTTGCAAGACACTACTGCCTGGACAGTCAAGTCTGGAGGGATGGCGTCTTTGGCCGTTCCGCCCTCCAGGACTTTCTGGTGTGATTATTGGTTCGCAGACCCACCACCGGGGTTTTTATTGCTGGGGTATCTATTCTAAGGTAAGGAATCTAATGCTAACCTGTTTCTTTCAGATGCACAAGTTACTTACCTTCGGTAACAATATATCTGTAGGAAACAGTAGTTAGTATTAGATTCCTTACCGCCCCACCCATCCTCCCCATTCTGCGAACCGATATCTAGGGTTAAGGTCATCCCCTTTCAGGGTCCTAGTTTCATGGCACCAGTGTTGGTTTTTATCATGGCTCTGCGTTTCTGACGCAGAAAAGCTGTGTATAAGAACTAACATCAGCGCGCGAGGGCGGCGTCTAAGTACTCCGACGACATCATCACGGCGCCAACTAAGCTGACGATGGACGCGGAGCCGCGAACGACGCCTACCGACGCACAAGGGTACTGCTACGCAAAAGTTTCCTGATCCAGTCTGACGCCTGAGGATATTCTAAGGTAAGGAATCTAATACTAACTACAATTTCTTACAGATATATTATTACCGAAGGTAAGTAACTTGTGCTTTAAGGTTATTAAAAATCTTGGAGAAAGTGCTAAAATACAGTATTGGCCAAGCAATTACATATACATTATATGGGGAGGAAGCTACACGTGGCACACTATTTAATTAATGAAAGGCGGCAGGATTAAGTGATTTGCCCAGAAAAAGCAGCCACCAAGGTAAGTTAATCGACATACAAGAGCTGGAAACCATGTTAAACTATACTATTACCGTAAACATTACTTTTGCAAAGCATGGGGCACGTAACGCACTACTTACACGAGAAAAAATAAATCGCATTAACTTGAACAGCACGTAGCACACTGCTGCTGGAACGGTCACGTGGTGCTTGGGAAATTAAAGAAACGCGGCAGGATTAAGTGATTTGCACAGTGCAAAGGATAAGAAATCAAGTTTAACGTTATTAAGAAAACATTGAGAGCGTGCTAAAATACAACATTGACCAATCGATTACATGTGCAGTGCATGGGGAGGAAGCAGCACGTGGCGCACTACTTACAAAATTAAAGGCGCTAGTATTAAGTGATTTGCCCAGAAACATCGCCTACCAAGGCAAGATATTTGAGGTAGAAGTGCTGGAAACCGTGCTAAAATACAGTATTGCTGAAAACATTACTTTTGCAATGCATGGGGCACGTGACGCACTACGTACACGAGAAAAACTACATCACGCATGGGGCACGTGATGCACTACTTACACGAGAAAAACTACATCACAATAAGTTGAACTGGACGTAGCACACTGGTGCAGGAACGGTCATGTGACGCTTTGCAAATTAAAGAAACGCACCAGGATTAAGTGATTTGCACAGAAGCAAAAGTTACAAAATCAACTTTAACGATCTAAAAAAGCAGGAAAGTGTGCTTAAAAACAACATTGACAAATCGAAGAAAAATTTGCATATACACAGTGTTTAAAGATCGTTCAGATTAATTAATTTAATTACTCTTAAAAAAAGTGCACACCTACGGAGAAGTGGATACGAACACTTTCAATGGATGTGACTGCGGAATAGTAAAAGTTCGAGAAGGTTGGCAGTTTATAAATACTTTGCAGAACGATGATTGGTTGAGCATGATGTCACTGGGTGTGGGAGCTGTGATTGGACATGTTGTAATTGAGCATGTGCAAATAAAATGAAATACGTTAGGGGTACATAGCCAGACGTTGGGACTTTTGTACACATGCGTAACATTAACACGCATGGGCTACCACAAACATGCATGCGTAAAGTGAAGGCAACTCCTAGGGGGTATATACACAGATGGAGTTTAGATGTCATTTGAACACCGGCTCCTGCAGGAGGTGGGCCGGTGAGCCGGCGGGGCAGTGGTGGAATTTGAGACCCTCCCATGGTCTCCAACGGTGATGGCAAAAATACATTTTAAAAAAAGGCCGTCCCCGTGGAATGGGGTCCCCGGGACCTTCTAGTGGCTTCAGGGCGACGGGTATGTAGCCCTCCTCCATAAAATAAAAATAAATATTTTGCCATGCCCCGGGGCATGGGGATCCCGGTGCTGGAATTGGCCACATGTGGGGGGCCACGCGCGGCCCCCTTCCCTTAAAAAAATTGAATATGGATACTCCGCTTATTGTCATCGTACCATAAGCGTACCCTTCCGATCACGCGCTGAATACTAATTGGCAGACAAATGGTTGTCAACATTCGAAACTAGAAACTGTTGGCAGCCTTATGCATCGGTAGAAGGGAGGCTGAAGCATGTGGAATATGTGTTAAAAATGTGAAAACAGGGAGGGTAAACACACCCTGATCCTCTAGGTCTCCTTAGGGGGTCCCACAAGGACCCCAAATGTTTTTTGGGGTAAAATCGCGGGGTGCGTGTATGATCCTCGCATTCTAGCGATATTAAAAAAAAAAGAAACGTGGGCTTCTGCGCCTCTTTGGTAATTTGCATTCTTTCAAATGTTTAGAGGAGATGCAGCCCCTCAGACAGCAAGCGGCTGCTGGGAGTGCCAGTGGGTCCCACAGGATCAACTGGGATGAAGGACTTCTTTACTCAGAGGGTAGAGACCCCAAGCCTGGTGCTACCAGGAGGTTGGTTATACCTCCTAAGTTTAGGGCCTTCCTACTGACACTGGCACATGATATCCATTTAGCAGGACACCTAGGCCAAATAAAGACTTGAGAGGCTTGTCCCTCACTTTCACTGGCCTCACAGGTCAGAGGACACACAGGAGTTTTGTCGCTCCTGTACCACTTGTCAAGCCAGTGGTAAGGCAGGTAGTACTACAAAGGCCCCCCTGATACCACTACCTGTGGTGGGGGTTTCTTTTCAGGGGTTGGGATTGAAATAATTGGTCCCATGAATCCTCCAACTGCATCTGGACACAGATATATTCTAGTGGTGGTAGACCATGCCACTAGGAACCCAGAAGCCATACCCCTTAGAACCACCACAGCTCGTGTAGTGGCCATGGCCCTCCTGGGAATTGTTTTCAGAGTGGGTTTCCCTAAGGAGGTTTTAACTGACAGAGGTGCAAACTTCATGTCTATTTACATTACTGCTATGTGGAAGGCGCGTGGAGTATATTACAAATTTATCATACCCTGTCACCCACAATGCAATGGGTTAGTTGAAAGGTTCAACAAACCCCTAAATGGCAAGATCATGGGCCTCCCAGAGAAGCTTAGGCGAAAATGGGATGTACTGTTGTCCTGCCTTCTCTTTGCCTCCAGAGAGGTTCCTCAGAAGGGGGTTGGCTACAGCCCTTTGAACTTCTGTTTGGACATCCAGTTAAGGGTCCCTTGTGTTTAGTGAAGGAGGGATAGGAGTTACTCTCAAATCACCTAAATAGGACACAGTGTTCTATATAATAGGTCTCCGCTCCAGGATGGCGTGTATATGGAGAAGGCAAGTAAAGACCTTGAGGCTAGCCAAGAATTACAGAAAGCTTGGCATGACCAAAAGGCTGTACTGACTGTCTACCAGCCAGGACAGAAGGTATGGGTGTCGGAGCCTGTGGCCCCAGCAGCCCTCCAGGACAAATTGAGTAGACCCCATACCATACATAAGCAAAAGTGAGAGGTTGCCTACCTGGTGGACATTGGAATTCCCAGGAGCCCCCACAGGGCGCTCAATTTGAACAGGCTCATGCCATATGTTGACAGGGGAGACATGGGCTTGCTCATGGCTACTGATGAGGGATAGGAGGAAGAGAGTGACCCACTTCCTGACCTCCTCACAGAACCCTGATGATGGCTCAGTTGATGGTGTAGCCTTGGCAGATAGCCTCACTGAGCAGCAACAGAGTGATTGCAGGAAGGTTCTCAATCGGTATTGACACATGTTCTCCCTGACCCCTAGTCAGACCACTTGGTGTACCCATGAAGTGGACACAGGTGAAATTCTGCCTGTTAAAAATAGGATTTACAAGCAACCAACCACGTCAGGGTCTGCATCAGGACTGAGGTCCAAAAGATGCCGGAATTGGGAGTAATTTAACCCTCAGATTGCCCTTGGGCTAGTCCAGTAGCTCTGGTAGCCAAACCTCATACCCAGGGTGGTAAAAGAGAAATTAGGTTTTCTGTAGACTACAGGGGACTCAATGCAGTCACTAGGACCAATGCTCACCCTATTCCTAGGGCAGATGAATTTATTGATACCTTGGCCTCAGCCAAGTTCTTGAGTACATTTGACCTCACTGCTGGATATTGACAAATCAGACTAGCTGAGGATGCCAAACCAAAAACAGCATTTTCACCCCTTAGTGGGCATTATCAGTTTATTGTGATGTCCTTTGGCTTGAAGAATGCACCTGCCACATTTCAAAGGTTGGTGAATAAAGTTCTCAAAAGCCTGGAAGACTATAGTGCAGCTTATCTTGATGATATTGCTGTCTTTAGTTCCACCTGGGAGGATCACCTGGCCTACCTCGGAAATGTTCTCGAGGCCCTCCAAAAAGCAGGCCTCACTATCAAGGCCACAAAGTGCCTGATAGGGCAGTGTAAGGTTGTATACCTGGGCCACCTTGTGGGTGGAGGCCAGGTTAAACCATTGATGAGCAAAATCCAGACCATCATGGAATGGGTTGCTCCAACTACCCAGACTCATGTCAGACCTTTCTTGGGCCTGACTGGGTACTACAGGAGGTTGCACTGTCAATCCGAGTCACCAGGATCTCGGGGTGTATGAATCACATGAAGACAGCATATTTCAATAAAAGGTGAACACTATATGTATAGGAAAAGCCGGCACAGCATAGATCATTCATACATGGTTGACAAATCCAAAGCAATTAGCAAAGGGTTACCATCAAATTGACTCAATGATCAGTCCTATCATCTGGCCAAACCCAGGTGCATATCAGGCTGGTCCCCTGATCATTGGGACATCAAACACTGCACCATTTGTTGCTGGTTAAGGATTTGGTCCACCAAAAAAAAAGCGAACTGTCAGTGATTGCTGATCTTTGATGGTAAAGTAAACAACAGTGCAACAGAAAATATAGTGACTTTAAAATAGGATGGAGTGTCCTCCTACTAATAACTTTATTCTGTGGACGAACCACACCTCCTAATTAAAAACCCAGAACAGTGTAAGAGAGACAGTCAACAAATAAGGAGGACTTTGATGTACATGCAAGAAACCTTTGCACGCAACTGAAGGAGAGACACTACCCAAACTCGTTGATCAAGAGGTCAAGGAAAAGAGCAATGAATAACAACAGAGAAGCCCTCCTTGAACCTCCCACCCCCAAACCACTGTTAGAAAGACTTACATTTGTGAGTACTTTTAACACCAGGAGTAATAGTATCCAGAAAGTCGTGAGAAGACACTGGCGCTTTCTCAATCATAGCAAGGACAAGATAGCGCAGCCCCTATTTGCGTTCAAACGGGCCAGTAACATTCGAGACCGGCTTGTGCATACACGCCCCAAAGAAACCATTAAGAAAATTGGTGAAACCCTATGGAATCTCCCTCCTGTGGTGGGGCACCACCCTTGTGGCACCTGCTCCGTTTGTCCGTATGCTGTCTTCATGTGATTCATACACCCCGAGATCCTGGTGACTCGGATTGACAGTGCAGCCACATAATTAAGCTGGTAGACCCCCTGTGTTTTTGTGTTATACATATAGAAGTAGCTGGGGATAATAATCAGGTATGGGTCTTTAAATTACATATCCCTTGGACCCTCTCTGAACTGTTTTGTTGTTGACTACAGGAGGTTGACAATGGATATGGATCTATAATGACCCCCTTGAATGATCTGACCTCTAAAAGAATGCCTAAGAAAGTTCAGTGGACAGCTAGCTGTCAAAAGTCACTTGATGACTTGAAGCAGGCTATGTGCACTGCTCCCATTCTGCAGGGACCTGACTATTTCAAACAATTTATTGTTAAAACTGATGCATCTGAGTTGTGGGTAGTGGCTATGTGATCTCAACTGAATGAAGAGGGTCAGGATCAGCCAGTATCTTTTATAAGCAGAAGGCTGACCCCCAGAGAGAAACGTTGGTCGGCTATTGAGAGGGAAGCCTTTGCAGTGGTTTGGGCTCTGAAGAAGCTGATGCCATACATGTTTGGCACTCACTTTATTGTTCCGACAGATCATAAGCCCCTCTTATGGCTAAAACAGATGAATGGTGAAAACCCCAACCTTTTGAGGTGGTCAATTTCCCTGCAGGGGATGGACTATACAGTAGAACATAGACCTGGGAGTAACCTTGCCAATGCAGATGGACTCTCCAGATATTTCCTCTTAGAAAGTGAAGACTCAACTGGTCAAGGTTATTCTCATGTCTTTCGTTTGGGGGGTTGTGTAGGAAAGTAGGATCTGCTTCTTATGGTTACCCCCACTTTTTGCTTGATGTTGCACCATTTTTGACTAGTCTGACTGGGATACTGCTAATCAGGACCTCAGTCTGTCTGCTTTCTCCTTTAAATTGTTACAAATGTACTTTGGTGCTCTCCCGATTGGATACTGGGATACCCTTATAAGTCCCTAATATATGGTACCCATGTACCCAGGACATAGGTATCCCAGAGGCCTCCCATGGGTTAAAGCATGTATTATGCCACCATGAGAGACCTTGCAAAACTAAACTACAGGTCTGCTACTGCAACCTGTGTCAGAAGGTGCTTGCACCACTTACGTTAGATATAGATTCACTATATCTATAGGTCACTACACTTAAAACGGACAAGTCACCCCTGTAGCAGGCCTTATCAATCCTGAAGGCAGTGTGCTGGGTTTTCAGTGATAGGGTGCCCCTGCATGAGCAGAGTCCCTACATCCTTCAGAGACCATTCTCCTGGGTTGTTTGTGACTCAGCCAGACATATAGGTAGAGGTGCATTATAACTACTGTTAAATGCTATCTCAAACGACTGCATAGAAGCATATCGTTTTTGGTATCAAACACCTTGGAATCATACCTCCACACCGGTAACCTGTGTGGGAGGTATGATTCCACATTTCTGAAGCGAGCTTTGTGGGGTCATTGGCCTATCAGGTGCCACCCTTCTCGATCCGGACAGCAAAAAAGGGATGCTGCTGACCAGAGACACATTTCTGCCCTCCTGCTGTGGAGCCGAGTGGAGTTGGCCTAACGGCTAGGGCGCTCGACCTCAGACCTGGGGAACTGGATTCAAGTATCTGTATTGACGCTAAACCTCCTGTGATTCTGGGCAAATCACTTAATCTCCCTGTGCCTAAAAAAAAGGAATGTGTGTCCTCATGTAACGCAACTGGTGCTATGTAAAGCCTGATTTGGGTCAAGTTTGTGCTATATAAAACTCTGCCATAAAAAAAAAGCTTGAGCTGAGGAAGGCAGCACAATAGGCATCCTGTCACAGTGAGGTGTGACCACCTCCCAGGCGGATTTAGTGTATTGGGGCTGGGTGGGTGCACTCTGAGAGTGCCTGATAGTCTGCACTGGGGGCACATTTGTGTCTCTGTGCATAGTCCAGCTCAAACCAGTTCTGGGAGCCATTGGCTCCTGCTCTGACACAAAACTGGACAAAGGACATAGGTGTAATCACCCCTCTGTCCTGACCCTCCCATAGGAGGGACCCCCAAATCTGTCCAAACCTCTCCAGTGGGTCCAAAAGGGCTTACCTGGGGGTAAGACTTTATATTTTTGCGTTGAGAAGATTCATCAAGAGAAACAACTGATTTTCGACAGTCTGGATACTCTGGACTTCGCTGGACTTTGACTGTGCCCGACTATGTCTCCCTCTCCGTCCCAAGATTTGTCTGTGCCCCTGCTCCATACAAGCTCTGTGGAGGATCTGTGGTGCACTAAGGATAACTGAAGAATTGCCCTTGGAGTGAAGGATTCGCTCTCTTGCAATTGCAGGTACCTTAACGCAGCTGACTGGTTTGTTGCTCCCAAGATCCTGCAGACTCTGAAGATTTCAGCAACAGAGGAGGTGGGTTTTCAATGTACCTTAGGTTAATCTGCTCCTTCAGCAAGTTTGAGGCGAGTATCCCTCGTGGGGACTGCATAACTCAAACCCCTGTTGCATATGTTTTTGGCAATTCCCGAGCTTGTTCATTAAACTCCATGTAGTCGTTACCCAGAGCAGTATTTGCACCAAAGAACTCCGGCCTCCTCGCAATTAGTGCTCCGTGGGCTGGTACTTTGCAATGTTGCTTGAGGTCTCCTCACGACTCCTGGTCCTTTGGCCTGTGGGCCCCCTGAGGGTCATCTTGATTTCTGTTGGGCTTTCCTGGTTGCTCCAGACATGCCCTGACTCCCCATTTCTTGGTGAGTCTTCTGGACCTTGCTGTTCCACATCATAACTTGCTTGACCTTTCTGCGTGGGTTGCTTTTGCCAAGGCTTGTTTTTGCTCCACCCGGACACCAACCTCTCAGCACTCGGCATCCTTTGTGGAACAGCTTACCTCCGGCTACTGGTTGTCCTTGACGTCTACTCGTCCTTGTGGCTATAGAATCAAGCATCCCTTATTCGCACCTGAAGCACCCAACATCTGTTGGCATTCGTCTTCCGAACCCCTGCTCACTCTGAAGTGACCCAGTTTCTGTCCCCTCTGCTTTCAGGTTTTTTCCTTCCAGAATCCAGGCTTGGATTCCTCCAGACCCATTTCTCCTTTATGGCAGCAGTACTTCTTCACGGCCCTCCATTGAGAACAACAGCGGTTTCTGACACCACTCCAGACCCATGCACCGTGCTCCTCTGTGATAGGTAAATCGGGTACTATGGTATCCACGGATGGGGTGGCTCTCCAACCTCTTAAGTTCCTTAGGGTTTGCTCGCAGTCCTCTTAGAAGGGTCCTTAAACTTTATAACTGTAACCCCGACTTCCCCATAGAATTGTACGGAGCCAGAGGTTGTGTTAATACACGGTACCCGTCCTCCGTGGGGTCCCTATCTACTCACCTTGGGTGGTTCCTTGGGGTCCCAGGTAATTCTACATGCTATAGAACTTGTCTTGACTCAAGTTGTCATTGTTATACCAGTATTTTAGTATATGGTTTCGTCTCCCCTTGGAGCCCACTATATATTGTGCTACTTACAACTGTTCTATTGATCTCGTATTGTGTGTTTTGTGTTCCATCCTCGTTTAGAAGATACTAGAGAGTGTTATATTATTAAACACATATTTTTTATATATCTACTGTGTGGTTCTCCTTTCATTTGATCAATATAGGAGGTAATATTCTAGTAAAATCAGCTTCTGTACATTCCTTCAAGATTATGGCTGAAGCCTGGTCTCCACAGCTACCACTAGGATAGTTTTCTAAAGGTTATCTTTAACCTCATACATCATAAGGGTTGTTTGGACTGGTGCAAGGTGCCCACTTTAATTAGTGGACAGCATAACCAGTCCAACCTTTCACATTACAGAAATTTTTGAATGGCACAATTTGGAGTACTCTGTGGAGAAGCTTTGCCATATGTATGATCGGGGACGGGTATTTTTGATGTATGAGAACTGTTTTCATCTATTTTGCAAGGGAATCTTCTTGGGTTGACAAGATCCAAATGACTTAATTTTGTTGAGGATTTAGAGTGTAAATCAAGCATGAGTTGGTAAGTACTCATTGCTTCTGAACTTTTTCTGGATTTGTCTGAATTTATCAATACTGTACTGTTAATTGAATACAGATTACTAAAAAAATAACTAAGAAAGAAGCCATGAGTTTGACATTCTTGGTCGTTCAAAATACAATTCATTCATAGAATGTCAAGCTATGTAGATTCTTCGTCTCAAGAACAACCTGCCGAAGTTCATACATCTAATGGTACTTTATCAGAGGACATGATCAATGGCCGCTCAATTTATCACCAGGGGGGAATTAAATAAGCACCACATGTCATTGAAAGAGAAAGGAGTAGGCTTACAATGGCTTTCTTATATTGGATCTTCAATTAATAACCCTGAAGATCAATTTCCTTCTATCAATTCACTTGAAAGTGTAAGATGAAATAACCATTAATGTTCCAGTGATAGTGGAGAGTTTTGAATGTTTATTACCTGTGATTTGGCCCTTAAGAATATTATTTAATAATATAGTTATAATGAAGGAGGTGACTGAGGTGGTCCAAACAGTTGATGTTTCTTCTTTGGTTTAATGGCCAGTAAAGGAGGTATCCTTACCTTTACAGACCTTTTTTGGAGATCATTCAGAAGTCCTATAGTTTGATATTGAAGTATCTCAAATTATGCAGTGATTTTCAGGGCTTGCTTCATTACAGAAACACAATCCGTATGTGAATTGGTCAGCTAGAACAGTATTGACCATTATCACACTTCTTCCATGCCCACTATCAAAAACTTTTACTGGTTTCTGCTATAGCTTCAACTTGGTGTGGCTAAACTTTCATCTGTGCATCTACGTATCATACATATGCCGAAAAGTTTACTAAACTGAAAAGGTCTATTCACTTCCTGTCCATTGAGAATATATTCTGCCATACCATATAACCTGGCACTGTCAGCTCCATTGGCACATGTATTTCAGGTCATAGATTTAAAAACATACTCAAGGACAATTTGCAGAAGAATTTGCATAAAAGAATGATTATTGTGTCATTCTCTCCAGGTTGGACACCTTTGTTTTTGTTCCAAGGAGGATTAAAACCCTAGTTCTTGAACTGACTACAGACGATTAAATAAATTAAAGTCATAAATTGGTATCCTCAGCCCCTTATAATGACACATTGGAATCAATACCAGTAGTACTGTTGCCCAGGCTTCAACAACTTCAGTTAATTTGTAAACCCCAAAAAAAGATGTGCATTGAAAAAGAGGAGCCATGTGTATTTTCGATCCAGATTAAATGCTTCTATTTTACCTTTGTATCCAAAGAAAGTAGCAGCTACTTTGGAATGGCTTTCACCCATCAGATTTAAAAATACAAATTTTCGTGGGTTTTGCAAATATTTATTATCAATTCAATAATAATTTTGTAGACTTTTCTAGTGTTATTACTCTGAAGTAAGAAAAAGTGAATGCTAGTTTTCTTTTCTTGTGCCTGCCTGTTACTTACAAGAACTGCAAAATAGTGATGAATGAGAAAATCCTGTTTTTTATTACTCCCACATTTTGTCATAAGGTAAATGGAATTATTCAGTTGTCAAAAGGAAATTATTAACCCTAAAGATGGCCTAAACTAATCTACTGATGGACACAAGAGGACATGTTTAAATAATGACTGATCATGGCAATTTACTAGGGTTTTAAAATGTCAAATTGAGGAATAGTTATCAATCCGAATGATATTTTTCCTTTGCTCAGTGAGATGTTGTGATAAACTGTATTCCTGAATGAAAACATTTAGTAACTGATTTCCTACCAAGCTGTTCTCTAGAGTCTTGTCTTCCATTTGATCGACCAACATTATCTCCTCATTTTGGTATCAAAACAGTTCAATCTTTTTCAGAAAAAGATTAGGGATTCTCAAAATAAAATGGATCCAAAGAAATCAGAGGAGCTCTATCTTGAAACTTCTTGACATGACAAAATGAATTGTATTTCAGTCAAGAAACTATTTTTATTCCTAATTAATTACAATTGGGTGTAAATATATTGTGTCATAATTCAGCTACTTAAGGCAATGGAGTTAAGACTACATTTGATTTTGTTCTTTGATCATTTTGGTGGTCTGTTGTACATTCTAATGTCCAAGAAAGTTATTTTTTGCCCCATGTATGCTCAAAACCTTTTGGAAATGTTCAGCTCTTACTATTGGCTCTTAAACCATGGTATACACAGTTTTTGTTCTGTTAGATATCTTTCACCAACAAAAAGAGCTCAAGTTATTTTGGTTACAGAAGACAATTTTTAAAACATTAGTCATTTTGCGTAGAATACCTATAGCATAAGAAATGGTATAATGTGCATGTTTTGCCTTCGTGGTTTAGCGCATACAATAATTTCTGAAACTAAAAGTTAATATCTTTTCCTGTTTTTGAAGACTCGTTCAACAACTGTGGAAACTCAATAAGATCTTTCTTCTGGGTGTCACCCGCAGTCCAATATGCAGACAGAACAAACTAGTCAAAGTTTGGAACAATATTTACAACGTTACTATAATGATATTCAAGATGATTAAGCATCCTATTTGTTAATAACTGAATGTCCATATATTAATGTAATAGATAGTGTGAGAAAGTGGATTATTAATTGGGGTCAATGGTAGTCCACCACAAGTAATAATGTCACTATTCTTGTTAGGGCCCTTAAAGGTTTCAGTAACTTAAACCTGAGCTTAACCCCTGTTAGCTCGGGCACAGAGCAGACAGGCTTATTTAAAGACAATCTATAAAGCATTTTGGACATACCAAGATAGTTAAAAACTCGACAACACAGCAAAATAACAATCCCACTCCAATTTTTACAAATAGAGACTATAATAATAAACAAAATAACAATAACATTTTAAAAATCCAATACAGGAGGATATGCATATTTTACTTTTTACGTTTTAAATAAAATAGAGCCAAAAAGCATTATGCAGCAACCGTAGTCACTTGGTTGCATTTGACCCGTACCTAGGTGTGATATAATGCAGACAGTGATGGGCATTGGTTCAGAGCAAGGGCAATGTGTGTCTCAGTTGAAAAAGTTATCTTTAAACGTCGACAGTCTTCAGTGAAACCAGACAGTGGACTGGCATTGAAAGACTAGAGAAAGGTTTTAGAAATCCATGAACAGGCACTGTGATGAAGTTTCAGTGATACCATTGTTTTTGAGCAATAAAAACCTCAGTGGGAAAAGTTCAGGTTTTCTCACCCCGGAGGACTCCGGCATCAATACATTTTGCATCGACAGAGGTGCTCAAGTAGCGGTGGTTTAGAAGTGAAGAGGGCTCTGCTCTAACAGGTTCTAGAGTTGAGAGAAGAATGTAGCGGAAGCTATGTCAAAGACAGGGCCAGTGGTGAAGCACCTTTCAGGTTCGAACTGGGACAAAAAGTACACCCAGGCTGCAAAATAAAAGTTGCCTCATTAGTGAATTTGCTATTTAAAAAAGTGGTCCACATTTACAAATAGGACAAGTATCAGTTAGTAATGACACTCTGCAAAGATGTTTTTCAAGGTATGGTACACTGCATACATTTGTATTTGCTACAGGGACAGTTTGTGGTATTAAAAAGGATATCAATAATAAACACTAGCCCACCAAACAATAAAACAGGCCCACAAACCTAAAAATATGGCCCACACACTGTCCTATCCGACCAGACCCCTAGTCTGATAGGCTGGAGAGCTTGGACAGGTTGGCCTAGTGTCCTGATGGTTCTCCAGACAAATAGTTAGTAGAAAGTTTCTAAGTCCTAGGTTATTCCCGGGTGTTAGGAAGAGTGCATTTTGACACTGCCAATAGTCCCAAGACCACATGAACAGCACTTAGGGTGTAAGACCCACTCCAGCAGAAGCCAACAGTAGGGTCCTGTGCCAATCTATAAGGAACTGCTCTAGTAGATCATGTTTTGTCCCTGTAGCTTACCTTGAGGTCAGCCAACTGAGACATGGAGTAGGCTTTTTTTGCCCTGAATACAAGTGGAACATTTTTCTACTTTCCAGGTCTTCTTACAGGTCTCAACAGCAGGTGCAGTTGTCATTCTGTCTTCCACAGGTTTCAGTAGTGGTCTTAATATGGTTCCGAGGTGTGCAAAATGTATGTCTGGCACCAGCCTTTGGGTGGAGAGGGGTGACTCTTGACCCCTCCCTCACCAATAAGTAAAACATTTCTGGGGTAATCCTACCAACATTTACAGCAGTTCCTATGTGCACAACTGCAAACTATACTACAGTGCCCTTTTCTACCTAAATCAACTAGGCAGAAACTTACTTTCTTACCCTGCACAGAGCTCCTTTGTCCACATAGAGATGTGCCCAGGGGAAGGAGCAGTGGCCCTTCAAACTCCTCCTGGTGGCAGCTCATGTTTAACTGTGACTAGTGTCTGGCTAACTCGAGAGAACATAGATGGGGTACGCCCAGGTATTAGCTACATCTGCCTGTGAGAGGGTATGCCTCTGTGAAGGTAATTAAGTGAATGGGCACTCTACTATCAGAGGAACTGAAGGCCTACATGCAAGCAAGGCCTTGGCTTCAGATCTGGCAGTATAGTGACAATTCAGTAAAGAGCTATTCAGCTCCTGGGTGAGACTTAAAAGTTCATGCAGATGGGCTTCTAAAAGCTTTAGGCAGATAAAAGGTGACTTTATAAAAGTATTGTTTGAGAAATATTGAGCACAAATCAGACTTCATCAATTACTAGTTCTTGTAATTAACTTTTCAAAAAGTTCAAGAATTAACGTTTTAGCTGGTTCCTCAGTAGAGATAATATTATTTGATTTTAATGCACTATCCTAATGTGTCCCTATAGACCAGCTAATCCTGCAACACAGAAAATAACGTTTGGGGTCTTTGTGACGGCATGTTTCATATAAACCCTTTACATTTCATATTTTTTAAATAACATGCACTCTGTCTTATTGGGCATTAAGACTTTCCTTGGGGTGTCTTATTTATTATTTAAAATGAAGGTTTTAGGCCTGTGGAAAGGCGTTATTTTGACAGGTTGAAACTAGTTTTAACACTATAGAAACAGGCTCCAGTAATATGTCTGCAGCTATGTTTTGCACTATCACATTAGTGGTGGCACAATGTTTGCTGCAGTCCATTAGTGACATGTAACGTAAAGGCCTTGGGCATACTTTGCACCATATACTAGGAACTTAGATGTTACACATGCCAATTAGGACGATACCCAACTTGGCATACTTTTGGGCCTCTGAGCAGCACATTTACTGGGCACTAGTATCCAAATATGCAAGTCCAAAGAACAGCAATAAAATCTATCAAAAAGTGGAAATGGCCAAACAAAATGAGGTATTGTCTGCCAAATGGCATAACCAAGGGGTCAATATTATCCTTCTTTGCCTCAAGTAGATGCTTAGAATCCAGCAGCTCCTGATTACATGAAACAGTTTCAGAAGCAAAGGCAGCTAGTCACAGAAAAAGTATTTTTCCTAAGGTTAAGATTAAAGAACGTGCAGATAAGTCAAGAACTATGTGCTCCTTGTTTGCCTAATTACTTAAGCTTTGGCTACTGTCAAGATTTCTTCCAATGCATTGCAAGTTAAGTTTCACTCACAGTATTTTGACCTATTAGTCATTGGGCTATCAGCGTAATCCTGTATCTCCACTCTGTATGCTGCCTCATACTTGAAGATATTTTTTCTGTGTTTCATGCTTTTCAATTGAAACTATATGTTTTTGAGCCACATCAGTGTTTACCTTCAGAACTACATTCTATTGTGGTACAAAGCCAACTTTAATATGAAGTTCCAGAAATATGTGCTCTTTAATTTTTTTTAGGACTTCTTCAATTTAAATCTTTTTAAATTATTTTCAATGAATCAAAACATGATTGTTCAACATTTGTGGCTCAGTTTATCGACGAGAACCATTTGAGCATATTTCAACAATCTGGGCATGGCCCTGGTCCATTAGTATGAGACACATCCCTCTTATATCTTCTAGGCATGTCATCTATTGAGCCAGTCTGTAGTCTTCAAGCAGGTGGCCTCAAATAGGATTGCCGCACACCCTAAAATCTTATTCCATTTGAGGGTAGCCTCTACCTTTACACATCTGTCAACCTCCAGCATACACCAGCCCATATCCTCTTTCCAGGCAGGTTATTTTGGTGGCCTACAAACTCTCCATGAATTTGTTAGATTTCTTTTTGGCACCCCCACACCAAAAACATCCACAGTCTGGACTACCCGAGGATTACCTCTTCCCCATAGACTTTGCAATAACCTCTTATGCACTTATTGATGTCTCCCTAGTACCCTGTTACTTTGGGGCATGCCCACAGAAAGTGAGGACGTTAACACATCTGATTACATCCCTGGAGGTACAGATCCAAGTCTGTTCTCGCCATTTGTTTTTGCACTGTAATACGATCTGTCTAATATGCGCAATTTAACTGGATGGAAACTGGCATGTAGAGCTACCCATGGTGATCTCAGCGCCATGGTGATGTTAGCGCCTTCTCCCATTCCTTCTCCTCAAAGCCCCCCACATATACTTCCCAACCGTCCTTCAACTTTTGGAGGATGTCTGCTGAGTTCTTCATTATTCTTTTTATAGATCAGACTCCTTCTTCCTAAGGAGATTGCTTAATACTCTGTCCTCCAGCGGGTGAACATGGAAAGATCTGTACTCTTTATGATGTGAGTGGTCAGATCATGGCAAAGCTGGATATAGCAAAATATCTCCGTGCCAGGCATTTTACCTACCCATATGTTGCCTATCGTATTTATACCTATACGCTCCCAGCCTTTGGAATCTGTGCAGTTTGCCTACTGCCTCTAGCATATCACTGTTCCACAATGGGGTTACTTCACACCCAAGTAATCTGTTATCCTCCTTCCAGATTGATATCTGTCTGCATATCTATTGACAAGTTCCCAGGCATCATGCATCTATAGAGCGCTGCTAAATAGCTTGTCTCCCTCATGGTATGTCTGTCACCTATTATGCATATAATATCCTAGGCAATTGATAAAATGAAACAAGAAACAAAGTGAAAGACAATAAGGAATCAACAATTTCCAAAAAACATTATTATTTTAATGAATTCATCATAAAAAATATTTTCTTATACTGAAATACATAATTCACAATAAACAAAATTAAAAAGACAAGTTAAAATCGTAGTTAAAGAGTCAAACACAAAAGAACAACTACAATTGTATCTAATAATACAGTGGCACTGACATTCGAAGCACGTTTCGGCGTAGTAAAACGCCTTCTTCAGGAGCCACACAAATTTATGATTTAAGTCCTGTTACTCGTATCATTCTACCTCAACGGAACTTGTAGTATTAGTTGATGGAAGTGAACGAGGATCCAATTGAAATGTTTTTTTAAAATTGTGTATTTCAGTATAAGAACATATTTTTAACGATGAATTCGTTAAAATAATGTTTTTCAAAAATTGTTGATTCCTTATTGTCTTTCCCTTTGTTTCTTGTTTCCTTTTATCAATTGCCTAGGATATTATACGCATAATTTTCTTTTCCTATCCTAGGAGTTGAACAATTACTGTTCAGGGGGTCCTTGTTTCTCACAATATGTCTGTCACCTATGACTGCTGATTCATCAGACCCAATCAATAAGTATTGCCAGCAGTGTTGCCTATCATCAACTACCCATGAGCTATCTGTAGTGTTCTCCCATTCCACAGAGTACTCAATTCTCTACCTCTAATTTCTGAAAGACATTGCTCAGAATTGTATATGGAGTATTCTGGACAGCATATAGGAACTGTGGCAAGTACATAATTTTAAACATTGTGACCCTACCTAGTAGGGAGAGTGGCAGAGCTCGCAGTTGCTCCACTTCCCTCTGAAATATGTCTAATAATTTAGGTTGCGTTTAAAAAAGTTATCCCTATCTTCTGAGATACAAATCCCTTGATATCTATAGGCCTGAAAAGTTATCCTCACCTAACAGATGACATCCTTCTTCTGTCCTTGCTCCCTGTTGGTTTGTTATTTTTTTCCATTGACATTTTCATTTCAATTTCAATTTCAATTTTAATACTTTTTGTTTTTTAAGATAAAACCATAAAAGTCATACATACATCATAAAACTCCAACATGCGTATAAAAAGAAAATGATACAGTAAAATTGATCTAAAGCCTTGATTACAGAAGTAAAAAAAAGTAGACCCCACTATCAGATTTAATCACAGCTGGACCTAAGCATAATAGCGGCCGCTAAGTGTTTGGAGTACAGAATCACTTGACAGAAGTGGGAAGAAAAATAATGATGAAATACTTTCTGGGACCCCAATAAAAGTTACAAACCATTACAAAGTGTTCCATATCCTGTGGAGTCTGACCATCGCAGCCACAGGGTAAGACACACTGCCCTCTATGTGCGCCTCACGTTGGGTCAGAAGATAATGAAAAAGATCAAGCCAAAATCTAGTCAGTAGGAAGCCATCATAATTCATTTGAATTCCTAGAAGATATGGTTCAACAGTGGGCCCAGTTTTTAGGAAAATGTACCTTCGTACACTGGGCTTTCTCAGCTCTATTTCCTCCATATCCAAAAGGCGCCTTTCAAGTAAGTGCTTTTCAGTCAAGTTAGAACCCTTCTACATATCATTTCTGGATTATCAAATAAGTATCAAAATGGTGTTTTCAACAATTTACAGGGCCTCCAACCCAGTGTGACCCCAAATTGTGTTCCCATAAGTGACCTTTGCAATACATTTAGATCTATAAATCTTCAGGAGGGCCCAATTGGTTTCCCTCCAACTCTGGAGGCGAAGTTAAAAATGGCAGCAGTAGTTCTGCCAGGTCCCCTTTGTTTTGAGTAATCAAGGGGCACCAGCTCATGGCTTCATCAAACACTACTCGCAGATATGAGAAAGCATTTGTCTTGGGGATTGACTTAGTTCCAATCTTGAAAGTGTAAGGCTTAGCTCAACCCGGTCCCACTTGCATAACAAACAATTTGTTGGTATTGACTAACAAGTCTAGGTCCTCCATAAAATGAACCAAAGTCTTTACAATAGTTGTAGGCCCTTAGCTGTCCTCGCCATAAGGACAGCATCATCTTTGTATAATAAGACCGTCAGACTACGCTTCCCCACCCGGGGGCAATCAACTTTTGAATCCAAGAGAACATTATCCAGGGAGTTAATATACAGATTGAAAAGGAAGGGGGGCAGAATGCACCCCTGGCACACCCCTCTTCTGATGACACATTTGCAAATCACTTTAAGGTCTTTTGAAGAATGCAATACCACTTTTGAATCATTATGTAGGTCCCTTCAAAACAAAACAATGTCCTTGTCATTGTCAATGGTTTGATCTGTTCACATGGTCAAATGCAGAGGACAAATCCATAAATGCTAGATGAATGGGGCCAGTACGAGCCACAGTGTACTTGTTCAAAACCATACAAGGGTTCAAACATTGATCCACTGTAGAACGACCCTGGCTAAATCCATGTTGTACCTCGGTTAGGATGTTGTTTTTATCTGCCCAGGTTATAAGCCTATCTAGGACCATATGATACACCACCTTCACCAGAAGGGAGATGGGTCCAGGGCAATGAGTACTGTCCCTTTCACCCTTTTTGAAAACAGGGACGATGACCGATAAGGCCCATAAGTTGGGCGACTGACCTGAGCCAACGCGTTTCTAACTGCCATGAGTACAGTTAACCAAATATTGTCGTTCACAATCTAAAGGTCTGGCGGAATCCCCTGAGGACCAGGGGTCTTGTTTTTGGTCAGTCGAATAATAGCTGCTCTCACCTCCTATGCTGTAAATACAACCTTGGATATACCTGCCAAACTTTCCCGACCTTCCCTGGGGGATAGGTCAGACAGAAACATACTCTCAAAATGGCTTACCCAATCATCCTCTGGGATATGGGCATCCATTAAATTGCCAGTGTCGCCTACTAAAAAGGGGCAGTTGATAATGCTCAAGAACTTAGAGCTATTACCCAAAGTGCTGGTGTCTACCAGTTCTGACCAAGACTCCTCTTTCAGGGCAGACTTGTGCTTTGCCAGGGCAGCCTTATAGGCTCTTTGAAGGCTCTTAATGACCAAGGGATCAGATGGTATCACTCCCAACGCCTCTTCTAACTTCCTAGAGGCACCGGAGCACTTCGAGTTGAACCATCTTGGTCCCAAGTGCGGTGTGCACCTATCCGGAGAGTGTAATAGGTTCACTATGGCACCATAAAAACCTCCAAAGAGAATGTAGCTTGTTACAAAGCTTGCTATTACCATGCAGTAGGTAACAATGCAGTTGTTACAATGACACCATTGTTACCACGCGTGGCATTACATCGCAAGTTGTTTTGACGACTTGCGCTAGTTGGCGCACTGGACTTAAAAATAGTATAAATTACTATTCCTACTCCAGTTAGCGCAACAGCAGGGAAGGTGTTAGATTTAAAATACAACACATTCCCTGGTGTTGCACACCACCTAGCACAAGTCGTTGAAACTTCTTGCAATGTAATGTCACCTGTGGTAACAACGCGGTCTTTGTAACAACCGTGTTGTTACTAAGTATGGGTGAATTTTGCGAATCTCGCGTTCGTGAATTTTGCGGATTTGCGAACTCGCAATCCGCAAAATCCGCGAATTCTAGCGAATTTGCAGATTTTTTTTTTGTGTTCGCAAGGATTTCTGCCAGTTCGCGAGGGTTTCGTACCAGTTCGCAATTGCGAACTTACATTTCGGCACGCAACGGTCGCGATTATGTTGTTTCTACGTCTGGTTCATCATCACAGGATCCCAGCACCCTCTGTTTCACCACTGCAACCCTCTGTTACATCAATGCCACCCTCTGGTTCATCATCACTGTAGATTATGGGGGGGAAAAGCCAGCACACCAGCCCTGCTTCAACTGACATGAATTAATTTGGGGTTAGTTTATTAATGTGTCACTGTTTTAAAATTCCAGTCTGGCACCTGCTTCCTTATCTGTAATTTGCTTTCTGTTGCAGTGCATTTTTTTTCCCAGGACCTTTGTGGCCTACTTGTAGCTATTCTATGAGCCTGCTGTGAGGGTCAGAGCAGGGTCATACAATTGTTGCAACTAGCAACTGAATTCTGGAGGGGCCCCAGTCAGGAAGCACTACAGGGAATTGTTACTAATGATGAGTTTGAACTCTTGCCCCTGCCGAGTGCTTTCAGTTTTGAAAAACTCATTTTTCTGCAATTTCGCTGGATTCGCGGGGCGCGAACACACGCGAGATCGGATTCGGAAGCCGCAAATTCGTGCGAATATGTAATTTGTTTTTTTGCGGCGTGTTCGTTGGCAAGGTTTTGTGCGTTTTTGCGAGCCGCTCGTAGCGCAAGGCGCGAAGTTACCCTCGCGGTCGTTCAAGGGCGCGGCCATCTTGTTTGCCTGACGTATTTCCGTTTCCGGGCGCGAAGTGTAATCTCGCAAAGTCTGCGGCTTGCCAGTACAGTTTTGCGCATGTTCGCAAGGAAAATCTCGCGCAAACTTACCCGCGCGGTCGTGAACGGGCGCGGCCATCTTGTTTCTCGTTCATTGCTATGGTTCTGGGCATGGTCTTTGTATCCTCTGTCAATCTCTGCCATCCTTTGCTTGTTTGAAGTTTTTTTTGATCTATTTTACTTATTATCTATCCCTCTATTTTTCTAGCCCTATATTTTTGTGTTTACTGCTACTTTTGGTTAATTTTAAACTACTTTTTAAAACTCTTTTCTTTTCTTCTCTTCCCTATTCTATTTTCTTTATTCCTTTCCGCCCAGACCATGGTGAAGGGAGCCGGGAAGCATCCCGAGAAGGGGAAGGGTCCCGCACCCCGTGTCCGGCTCCCGTGCGGGCGTTTGAGGGGGGAGGAGGTCATACCCAGGGAGATCTTTACCCCGGAGGAGGTGGGCCAACTCATTTTTTATGTTCAGCGCCGCCTCCCCAGGACCATCATGGGAGGCGGCAAGATCAGTGCCGGGTACGGGGCCCGGGAGCGCCGGAAGCGGTGGGAGAAGGTGTGCCAGGCCATTTACCACCACTCTCGGGTCTGGCGCACCTACAACCAGGCCACCCACCGCTGGACGGATGTCCTGACCCGTGAGCGAGATCTGCTCGACCTCCTTGGCCTTGAGATCCCCGGGCTTGGTGAGTAGTAGTAGCTATTTCTTTACTACTATGTTTTCTCCTGCTGTGTTATTATATTGCAAATTTTTGTTTTTTACCAAGAGCAATGATGCTGCTCATTACATTGTAGGTAAATTATATTTCAAAATCTTCTGTGCATTTCAGGTACACTGCTCTCCTTCTTCTCAGTAGTGTTGCTACTATGCTTATTTGTTTTAGATTTTGTGTTCATTTCATTGGCCTGTGAAATTATGTATGAGTGTAGTTTAAAGAACTGCGTAATGCTACACACTAAGGTTCTGATTTTTAATTACCGGCGCATCCCTGCAAAGTAGCAGGGATGCGCCAGTAATTGTGCGTCATGCCACCATCACCCATGGTGCGCCGTATTTACAATGCGGCGCACCATGGGCCCAAAATGTCACCAAAGCATTACGCATCTGTGCCGTAAAGGCGGCGCATTGCTGGAGTTGCGTCGCAACGATGGTGCAGCTCCATCAATGCTCTGGGGTGCCCTATCTCCCCAATGCTGCGTCAAGCCGTACGTCTGCTTCAAGCAGGCGCAGGGTTTGAGTCACGCATCATTGTCCTCAAAGTGACTGATTGAAATCTTGTAGATTTCCCTCAGCCACTTTTAGGATGCGTTCCTGCGCAGGAACGCCCTCCCTTGCGCCGGAACGCCCCCTATTGGTGCAGGGCTTTACAACGTGATGCATCTCCCATATGCGTCACGTTGTTAATATACGCTGCACCATTGCGCCTCTTTTGTGCAGTCGCTGCGTCACAAAAGTCACGCAACAATGGAGCAAAAGAGCTGCAAGGGGCTTCTAAATCAGTCCCTACAGACTCAAGTCCAGTCCTTCCTTTGTACACATGGCGATAAGAAGAAATAGTGGTGGTGGATTAATAGTTTGAGTATTTTAATGACTGGTTAATGTAGTAGGAAACTTTAGTGTTGTCGCTGATCTTCAATCATGATGGACTTTGGCTGTCACTTTGCGTGCTGCGGACTGCTGCCAGCCAATCCTAGGCAAACCTTTTTAGTACTTTGTTAAGTGAGTTACATAGGGTAGTTTCCAATTCGACGGTCCGCAAATCAAGCAATACTAAAGTAATAACGTAGTCGACCACATGAGATTGGTCAATAATATATCCCGTGGAGTCGTTCCCTATTTGCTATTTCGCAAAAATATTTTGTTAGTTCTTTTGAAATGTTTGATTTGGTTGAGAAATATCATCCATGTTTTCTGTTTTTCTTTCTTTCATGTTGTATATCTGCTTCCCCCAGGGGCAAGAGGAGGACACAGGAGGAGGAGGAGGAGGGTGCTGTTGACGATGCAGGCCAGGACCGGGCAGGCGAGGGCTCCTTTGCTGGCCCCAGTAAGTTTTAATTTTAATATAGAGTACTTATTTTTTCCTAGCGTTCCTCATTCGATTTTTTCTAAATCGTCTTTGATCTTCTTGTAGACAGGATCTAAATTCTTATCCTGCCTCGACTATGACTCTGTGTGGTATTACTAGATTATTCTTATTAGTCTGTCTGTGTAGCTAACTAAGATTGCACATTTGGCATTTCCATTGGACTCCCATTCTAGTCAGCAATAGTCCACTGGGATTGTCCATAATGTCTTTTCAAGTATTCTAAATGTTTATGCTTTGACCATTGCCAACAATAAAAAGGTGAATGACCACCAAGAAAGAATAAGATACTACTTTACTTTTGGTTTGGATAGGAGGACAATCCATTCTACTACTGTTGCAGGGACAAATCTGCACAAACAGAACTATGGACACTAAATAATGCATTGCTTAGCTTATCAATTATAATAGGTGCTGTTAGACTTTCCACATACCTCAGTGATAACAGACTTTGTAGTTGAACCCCCAATCTCCTTACTGACTAGATAGTGTGGCAGAGTCATTTAGCTCCCAAAGTCACCGATGGCAGAGGCACGGACTCATGCTTGCAAAAATTCCAAAACCTTTAGCTCATCCACTCTAGCCTGGAGGACCAAAAACCACAGAGTCTATTTAAGTTTAAAAGCTTTATTAAAAGTGAACACATTTATTAAAATCAAGTTTGTCATAAAAGTGAACGTGTAACTGAAAATGGAAAAGTGCTTAGTGCTGACGATTAATTGGACACATTTCTTGTGGTTGAGCCGAGCTCTCACCTGGTTTGAACTTGATCCTGCTCGTGTTCTTAGAAGTCAAGCTTCTGTCTGTTAGGAGAAAAAGTGGGTTGTGTTAAAAAGTAAAAAGCAAACATTCATCAGTTGTGCCAAAAAGTGCAGCAAGACAACAGCCTTCCCTGGAAAAAGGGACATTTTTACTTTAGAGTACACAGTCATAAATTATTAAATTGTATACTGTTTTTTTCACATTTCTTTCTTCCTCCTAGACCAAATATTATATAGTAGTGAGTGGTGTATTCTAACATTATTAAATGTACTTTGTAGGTGGAACATCTGGAGACGGGGCCAGCGCGGAGGTGGTGGTGGCATTGGACGAGGAGGACAACTCTGGGGAGGAGGCGGTGCAAGTGCCGGACAAGGACATGCCTGTGAGGGTTCACACAGTGGTGGCGGGCAGAGGTAAGCTATACATTCCTTAGTCATTGAGATTGAAGACTGCAGAGTGTGCTTTCTGCACGGGTGTATTATAAATAAACCAGGTAGTAGCCTCCTCTAAATGTACTTCGACTTAGCTGTGAAGTTTTTGGCGAGAAGAATCCCAATCAGATCTGAGGTGAACTTGATGGATGGGATGAACGAAAAGCGAAAGAAGGGTGTAAGTAAGTGTGGAAGGACGAGAAATGTAATGATGACTGGCAAAGAAGAATGATATGTGTTTGCTTGGTCCCCGAGGTGGCTGGGAAGGAAAGAATATGGTATGGTGCATGGCTGGGTGAATGATGAAGCAAGGATGGGTGGAAGGAGAACAGCCTGGGTGGGTGAGACAGAAACTGTATGTGTGCATATACTTTGAATGGATGGATGCCTGGATCATTCATGGTACTATCTGACTCTTAGATAGCATATGTGTATCTAGAGAGAGTAGACGGTCACTGGATGAACTAAGTGTTACTTTGAAGAGCATGTAACACCGCACCCGCACGTCCGTTCCAGTGTAGGAAAGGCAAGGAAAAGAAGTTGTAACGTTGTCCAAATACTACCATGAATAGTAGCAGTAGTTTGGATTGCAACTGCAAGCACAGCATATATCCGGTTATTACGGTGGACACTCCCTACCTCTCTTAATAACTTTAGTTTAGTAGTAGTACGTCATTCATGTGTGGGGGTATCACTGTTCACTCAATAATAAGCAAAGCACCTAAAGTCATCCCATATGTCATCAAATACATCCCATGTGAAGTGATAGATAATCAGATAATTTAGCTTCTTCATTTTCCTTTTCTAATACTCATTTGCACTGTAGGGTGAAAGCTAAATTAATTAAGCAGTAACCCTTTTAACAGAGTATTCTCAGTGCCACCCGTAATAGAAAAGTAAGAGCTTCACCACCTGCATGTACTGGACCGGTACAGTAACGCAAGTCTGTCTCACTCACCATGGTGTGCGTCTGTTTTTCTCGGGTGCAAGTTCACTGCGCTGGCATTATGCCGGCTTGCATAAGATAACGTACCAATTTTCCTAAACAAGAGAGAAGAAGAAGAATAAGAGTGGTGTACTGTCATAGTCGACTGTAATGGAAGTCCATAGTGCTCGTAGAATTTGTTCCTTAAACTCCCACTAATGTTAGAGCAAGGATGAAGAAGTCGGAGGTTACATAGATACTGTCCTCAATAGTTATGTACTGTGCTTTCAATTTGCTACTTGTACTGTGACAACTTTCTGCTCAATCATTTTGTGTTAATCTTAAGGAGCATTGGTTACAGACTATGTCTTTCTTTCTTCATGTAGTTGCTCCTTCCAAATCCAAGACACCATCAAGGAGGAAGGAGCTGGCTCGAATGGCCCGGCAACGGAGGCTGGATGCCACTGTCGCTGAATGTCGGCGGCTGGTGGCCCTGGAGGAGGAGGAGACGCAGTCTGGTACAACAACAACGTCCACTGGGACAGCTGCATCCTCCTCCGTGCGGGCTGCCAGCCAGCGCAGTGCTCCAGCGGTACGGAGCCGGGCTACCAAAGCCAAACGCCACCGCCGAGCAGCAAAGAAAGCAGCTGCCCCTCACAGGATTTGCAAGGCACACCGGCGCCGCTTATCCCTCAGACTGTCCTACCTGGAGCAGGAGGTCCATAACTATAAGAACTCGGTGAAGGGCCTCCGCTTCGAACTTGCCACCCTCCGCAAGGAGCATGATGCCCTGGCTGCTAAATCCAACAGCACCCTGCCATAGTGTCCCTTGCCCCTTTTTTTAGAGACTTTTGGGGGGTGGGAATTGGGAGTTGGGTTTTTTGGGGACTTTTGAAGGACAATCGTTGGGGTTAGGGAGGGTCTTGCGGGAGATTATTTTGTTAGGGCTATAAAATTATACTTTTTGAAACTTTATCTGACCATACCTGTTTTTTACTGCTTTTGAGTCTGGTGGGTGGGGGTTTTAGAAGTAAGTTTGTTTTCCTGAATAGTCCTAGGACTTTAGTAGTACTACCGTCAATCCAATCTCTCGTCTCTCCTAATACTCCATTATACTACCTCCAACCAAACGCCTATCTTACCTGTAATTTCTGTTTGCAAGTAGGGCTAGGCCCAGGGCTGGCTCCACGGGAAACAGCGAATAAGATTGGCAATCCTGGGCGGATAAAATTTACTCATAGCGGTGGTACTAGTGGTGTGACACAGTGGCAGTTGCATGCCTATGAAAAAAAAGAAAATGAAATCTGGTTTGTCCTCCTGAGCAATACAACGGTACAATAGAGAATATAGCAGGTGACAGAAGTACACTAGAACAGTGCCACATTATAGCCTAACAAATGGTAAAGTATAACTAATTCGGTTGAAGTTCTTTGACATTAGCCATGGGTCTTTGTCAAGCAGAGTAAGAATATATCCTCGGATTTCTTCACCAGCCTGTTGCTATCACCTTATCCTCCCCAGCAAGTGTGTGGATTTATTGCTGTAATTTAGTCACACATCAATCAAAACCACACAGCCCCGGGGGAAGAGGGTTAGGGTTTGAAAAATGGATGGGTACGGGGGTTTTTGGGAAAGGTTTTGGGAGACAAGACAAAATATAGCACAGCATGGACAAACAATTGTGAACATAAACAAATCTTTGGGTACAAACCTATCCATCAATCTTTGAAAGTGCATGCACTACTGCATGCATGTCAGTGAAAAGTAAGTAGTACTTTCGACAACTGTGGAAGAAAGAATGCGACAGTACAGGGCGTGTGTGGAATTATTGATAACTATATTCAACATAAGGTCTCTGTTGCCAGATACCTGAGAGCCTTGCTGGTCACCATAAATCCATTCACAACACTCAATGGGGTTGGTCTGGAAGGTATAGTAGATAGAAAAGGAGAAATTGCTCTTTTTCTAGGTGTCCCCTCACTCACCAGGGTTGCCCCTTGGTGACATGCTTCATCATTGGGGCCATCCCAGTCCTCTATGGGCTGGGGCGTGCTGCGACTTGCGAATTACGTAGGAGCACTTACAAATGACTATGTGTGGTGCAGATGTGATTGTGGAGTGGACTAAGTGATGTGTTAAGGGATCAATTTAGAAGCAGAGAGAGATCCAAGAAATGCAGTCACAGTCAGGGAAAAAGACAAAGGATACTGTATCTGTATGTTGTTGTAGTTGTCCTGTTGAATTTGGTAAGTAAGTTGCATGCAGAAAAAAAATCCTCTTATTAGCTGCACTCCTCCATTGCAGCCGACGCTTCGTCCATCGATGTTGGTCACCAGAAGACACCCTGTAAAAAAAGCACAGCATGGACAAACAATTGAACATAAACAAATCTTTGGGTACAAACCTATCCATCAATCTTTGAAAGTGCATGCACTACTGCATGCATGTCAGTGAAAAGTAAGTAGTACTTTCGACAACTGTGGAAGAAAGAATGCGACAGTACAGGGCGTGTGTGGAATTATTGATAACTATATTCAACATAAGGTGTCTGTTGCCAGATACCTGAGAGCCTTGCTGGTCACTATAAATCCATTCACAACACTCAATGGGGTTGGTCTGGAAGGTATAGTAGATAGAAAAGGAGAAATTGCTCTTTTTCTAGGTGTCCCCTCACTCACCAGGGTTGCCCCTTGGTGACATGCTTCATCATTGGGGCCATCCCAGTCCTCTACGGGCTGGGGCGTGCTGCGACTTGTGAATTACGTAGGAGCACTTACAAATGACTATGTGTGGTGCAGATGTGATAGTGGAGTGGACTAAGTGATGTGTTAAGGGATCAATTTAGAAGCAGAGCGAGATCCAAGAAATGCAGTCAGTCAGAGAAAAAGACAAAGGATACTGTATCTGTATGTTGTTGTAGTTGTCCTGTTGAATTTGGTAAGTAAGTTGCATGCAGAAAAAAATTCCTCTCATTAGCGGCACTCCTCCATTGCAGCTGACGCTTCGTCCATCAATGTTGGTGACCAGAAGACACCCTGTCCACTGCCTTCCTGATGCTGAATTGTGGCTCGCTAATGTGAAGCCTGACTCCATCCTTTTTTCCCCATTGCACAGACTGAAACCCGGCCTGTAATTATTCAACGAAAAACAGGAAGTGATATAATATTACAACACCACTGATAAATAAATATAAGGTATGTAGGCTGTGGAGTGCAAAAAGTCACACTTTGATTTTCCTAGTAGACAGTACAATATTTTTGAAAGTGCGTACTCTGTCTGAGTCACCTTTTGAAGGATAAATAAGTATGGGCAAATTAATGTAGCGGATCTTTCCCCTCAAGCTAGGTGTACTGTAAACTGTGTTTTAGAACAAAATTAGATCTTCCCAGCAGTGCTCCCACCCAGACCCTTACTAAAGCCAGTCGCAAAAATGTAGAAGACCCCCAATCAAATCGCAAAAAACGAGGCCTAGCAGAAAACTGGTGACAAAACGTACTTTGAAAGTAAAAGTAGGCCCAAGTACCCCCTTACCCACCGTGGATTGCATTCAAACCACTTGCAAGCAACCAAGCAAAAGTATCCATAGCCAGCATCGCTCCAAGACTCGAAAAACCCCCCACCCAAACACATGCAATAGAAATACTGCTAACCTTAACGAACCCTAAGTTAAGAATAGTGGCAAAGGCTTTCTTTAACTATGCCAAATCCCCCCTTTCCCACCATGTATTTTCTTCAAATGACTTGCAACCAAAATTACACATTCTCACGAGTGCTCTAAGACCCCAGAACTCAGTTGCAAAAATCTAGAACACCCCGAAACACATGCAATCCTGCTGCTAGGGCTAACCCTAACGAACCCTAAGTTACAAAAAGTGCCAAAAGGATTTTCCGCGAGGATTTTGTCCCAACCACTTCTACCCGGTATTAGACCTTCCCAGGAATGCCCCAAGACCCGCCAACCCACCCGCCAAAAAGCATAACACCCCCAAACAGGCCAAAAGCAAAATCTCATACTTGCAATATTTCTCGGCCTTCGGTCCAAACGCGCTGCGTAGCTAGGCCATAGGTCCGGTTTGCCACCACGGGTTTCCTGAAAAGCAAATGCAATCAAGATTAGAGTGTCCCAGCAGTGCTCCCAGACCCCGAAACTCACCCACAAACACCAGGAAGCCCCCCAAACAGGCCCCCGAAAACGCTACATTGAGCAAAATGTCAGAAATAGCAACAAAAAAAATCGCCGTGGATTTTGTCCAAACCACTTTTATCCGGTATTAGAGCTTCCCAGCAATGGCCCCAGAGCCGTCAACCCAGGAGAAAACGAGTAGAAGACCCCTAAACAGCCAAAGAGCAAAAGTACAAAAATGGGGACTTTGTCATTTTTTCCAAATTTCCCAAATCACTCCGCGCGCGCTCTGCAGCTAGGCCCTAACTCCCCTCTGCCACCATGGATTTGCTTCAAACCTCTTGCAAAGTAAAGTATATATAGCCAGCAGTGCGCCCAGACCCCGAAACTCACCCACAAACACCAGGAAGCCCCCCAAACAGGCCCCCGAAAACGCTACATTGAGCAAAATGTCAGAAATAGCACAAAAAAAATCGGCGTGGATTTTGTTCAAACCACTTTTATCCGGTATTAGAGCTTC
The DNA here is from genome assembly GCF_964263255.1 of Lissotriton vulgaris. Lineage (NCBI taxonomy): Eukaryota > Metazoa > Chordata > Amphibia > Caudata > Salamandridae > Lissotriton > Lissotriton vulgaris. The sequence goes on along the minus strand of NC_141694.1, from coordinate 1,083,251,683 downwards.
CCAGCAATGGCCCCAGAGCCGTCAACCCAGGAGAAAACGAGTAGAAGACCCCTAAACAGCCAAAGAGCAAAAGTACAAAAATGGGGACTTTGTCATTTTTTCCAAATTTCCCAAATCACTCCGCGCGCGCTCTGCAGCTAGGCCCTAACTCCCCTCTGCCACCATGGATTTGCTTCAAACCTCTTGCAAAGTAAAGTATATATAGCCAGCAGTGCGCCCAGACCCCGAAACCCACCCTCAAACACCAGGAAGCCCGCCAAACAGGCCCCCGAAAACGCTACATTGAGCAAAATGTCAGAAATAGCAAAAAAAAATCGGCGTGGATTTTGTCCCAACCACTTCTACCCGGTATTAGACCTTCCCAGGAATGCCCCAAGACCCGCCAACCCACCCGCCAAAAAGCATAACACCCCCAAACAGGCCAAAAGCAACATCTCGTACTTACAAAATTTCTCGGCCTTCGGTCCAAACTTGCTGCGTAGCTAGGCCATAAGTCGGGGTTGCCACCACGGATTTCCTGAAAAGCAAATGCAATCAAGATTAGAGTGTCCCAGGAGTGCTCCCAGACCCCGAAACTCACCCACAAACACCAGGAAGCCCCCCAAACAGGCCCCCGAAAACGCTACATTGAGCAAAATGTCAGAAATAGCACAAAAAAAATCGGCATGGATTTTGTCCCAACCACTTCTACCCGGTATTAGACCTTCCCAGGAATGCCCCAAGACCCGCCAACCCACCCGCCAAAAAGCATAACACCCCCAAACAGGCCAAAAGCAACATCTCCTACTTACAATATTTCTCGGCCTTCGGTCCAAACGCGCTGCGTAGCTAGGCCATAGGTCCGGTTTGCCACCACGGATTTCCTGAAAAGAAAATGCAATCAAGATTAGAGTGTCCCAGCAGTGCTCCCAGACCCCGAAACACACCCACAAACACCAGGGAGCCCCCCAAACAGGCCCCCGAAAACGCTACATTGAGCAAAATGTCAGAAATAGCAAAAAAAAAATCGGCGTGGATTTTGTCCCAACCACTTCTACCCGGTATTAGACCTTCCCAGGAATGCCCCAAGACCCGCCAACCCACCCGCCAAAAAGCATAACACCCCCAAACAGGCCAAAAGCAACATCTCCTACTTACAATATTTCTCGGCCTTCGGTCCAAACGCGCTGCGTAGCTAGGCCATAAGTCGGGGTTGCCATCACGGATTTCCTGAAAAGCAAATGCAATCAAGATTAGAGTGTCCCAGCAGTGCTGACAGACCCCGAAACTCACCCACAAACAGACGGAACCCCCCCTAAGAGCACCTCAAAGGCAAGCAAGTCAGCAAAAACACTAAAAAATTTGCGCCTCGGATTTGGTCCAAACCACTTTTATCCGGTATTAGAGCTTCCCAACAATGGTCCCAGAGCCGTCAACTCACCTGCAAAGAGGTAGAACAACACCCCCACAAGTGCTGAGTCTTTCTTCATTGGGCGTAAACCAGCCCTCTGCTTTGATGGAAATAGGAGTCTGGAGGAGGAGGATAGAGGAGCATGTTCTTCTGAACTTGTGAACCTGAGGAATGCAGACTGCGGCACCTTCAAATCAATTAGCAAACCAGTGAAGACAGTTCTGCTGATGGGCTTGTTTTTGTGATTATCTGATTAAAGTTTGAAATATATTAACTGTGCACAACAAAGAAAGACAGACACACAGGAATAAAAGTGAATAAGGACGAAAAAGAAAGTTATTGATTCGTTGTCTCATTTTCAGGGCTCGGTATCACGGTCCAGGAATAAGAATAAGGCTTCGTCATCATACTCTGCGAATTCAGGCAGGGTGAGCTCAGTGTCACCTGACAGAGTAGAAATTCCCTCATCTATGTGGCTGGCCACCTCGTCTTCATCCGGCGCGCTTTCTCGTACTCTGAAATCTGGTGGTATGAGGTACTGATTCATCTTGATCATTGTTAACCTCTCCACATTTTTGGGCGAGAGGCGGCTCCGTTTGGAAGTTACAATGCCACCAGCAGCACTGAAAACACGTTCAGAAGACACGCTTGCGAGTGGGCAAGATAAGTAGTTTAAAGCCAGGTTGGTGAGCTGTGGCCACAATTCTTTTTTCCCATACCAATACGCCAATGGGTCAGCATTAACATAGACCTCTGTTGAGTCATTCAGATAGTCCTTCACCATCGACTCAAGGTCCTCATCCAAGGTTCCTCCACTTTGCTTAGCTGTTGCTGTGCCTCTGACCTTTTGAGAACCAAACCCAAGCCGAGCTAGCCAATCCTCTTCAGCCTCCAATGTTTCTGTTGTGTCTGGTGCAGATGATCCGGTTGCCGGTGTCTTTAACGGCTGAGAGGTCACTTGTGCCACAGCCACAGGTGCAGAAGTGGATTGTTTTGACTGGGGATGGCCTGCTGATGTACTGCCATTTCCTTCAATTTTCTGCTGTTCTCTTTCAAACCTCTTGGCTGACAAGGCTAGCCAACGTTTGTACTTTGGAACATGTTCATCATCAAAAGGAAAGAATGCTTGGCCTGCCAGCGCCTTTTTGTAGCGTGGATCCAGAATAGTAGCACAAATCTAATGCTTTTCTGAGTGGATCATTTTAAGACGTTCATCACCTTGTAGGAGCTCTAATAATTTCTCAGCCAGAACAAAAGAGTCTTGGTTTTTTACATCTTTTTCAAACACAGAACACACCTCCTTCAGTTGGTGCTCCAGCATGTACAACAATGGGATAGCTTTTCCCAAATTACAGTCCTCCTTGCTGACTGCACGCGTGAAGAACTCAAAAGGACGAAGCATGCGTGTCAGGCTTTGAACTATGTTCTATTGCGCCGCACCCATCCTCATGGTCCTCCTGAGCTGTACCCTCTGTTAAGAAATATTGATTGAGTACCGTATACTGCTCATACAGACGCTCACGCATGTAGAAGGTTGAGTTCCAACGTGTTACCACCTCCTGGATGAGTGCTTTCACTGGCATTTGACGTTGATATAGCAGGCTCCTCAGCTGCTTCCGGGCCTTAAAAGAATGGCTGAAATGGTTGCACATTTTTCGGCAGGTGTCCAATACTCTGTACGCTGCACTGCCTTTATTACCCAAGAATTTTTGGACAACCAGGTTTATACAGTGCGCCAAACACGGCACTCTGAAATAGTAACCCAGCCTCATGGCCTTAACTATATTGGCGCCATTGTCCGTGGAAACATAACCAACCTGGCGTTTTTTTGGGGACAGCCAGTTAAGGACCTTTGTGTTAAAGACATCCAAAATGTTTTCTGCTGTGTGACGTTTCTCCAAACCAAACATGGCTAGTGTTGCATGTTTCCGAGCAGCTTTAAAAACAATGTCCGCGTCGAAACCTGTGTTTAGCTTTGCTTTAGCCCCTGAAAAAGAGACCCAGTGTGCAGTGATGCACATGTAATCAGCGCCTGCGCCACTGGTCCACATGTCTGTTGTCAGATGTATAGTGTGAACAGCACTCTTCTGCAAAGCTGCCCCAATCACCTTCAGAACATCTTCATGTAGTGCTGGAACCGCAACTCTGGCAAAATAGAACCGGCTAGGAACCTTCCATTTAGGGCAGAGCGCTGCCACTAATTCTAGAAAACCAACCCCTTCTACAAAAGAAAAAGGGAGAAGGTCCAGAGCTAGCATTTTAGCCAGCTTAGTGTTATACAGACGCGTCAGTGGGTGGTTGCGTTCATATTGCGCTTCTGTAAACAACATCTTTTTAATGTTGCCCTGGACCAAGGATTTACGGGATGATGATGATATCTTCGACCCAGTTACGCTCGCTGATGAACTTTTCCGCATTGATGTCTCACTCTCTCCCACACTCTTAGTGTGGCTCACATGGGGTGTGCTGCTGACAGGGGTACTGGGTGTAAGTGAAGTGTTTGAATCGTCTTCTTCCTCCTCGTCATCATCAGATGAAAAATCAACGTTTTCATTACGTGCAATTCGGGCTTCCTTGACCGCCTCTAGGTGCGCAAACCATTGGACAGGGTGCGCTCTCCTAAGATGACCTCTCTGGCCTCCGGTACCATAGTTGGTACCAAACTTACCACGACTAACTCGAAGCTTACACATGCTACAAATGGCTACGTTTTCCATTCTTGGGCAAACACTAAAGAAGTCCCAAACTGGAGACTTGAAATGTCTTTGGGGGCCGGAGGAGGCGGCGATACTGGTGGTGGTGGTCCTGCTGCTAATGCCAGATGAAGTGGAGGATGTGGATTGCCGAACTTCAGTACGTTTTGCACTTTCACCACCACTAATTGAGGTCGAGGTGGATGGAAGTCCCTTCTTGAGACGAAGAAATATGGAAGAGGTAGGTGTTGGTGTACTAGTTAACTCCAAATCCAATGCTTGTTGTGTTTCCATTGACTCCTCGTTGACATCATCATCACGCTCAGCAGCTTCTCGGGATAGGGTCAAAATGTCTCATTGCTGCATGCCCGCTGGGGCTGCAGTGACCATTATGATGACTGGATCGTCGTCGTGAAGGGCTTCATCAGCAGCAGTATGCGTCACTTCTTGTTGAGCCTCATCACACTCCATAGCTATGAGTTTTTCGACGACCTTCCTTTTACGCTTAGGTATCTTTGTCAGATCATGGTGTGCCTCACTCTCAGGCTGCCGTGGTGGTACCCATTCGTCATCCAGATCATCAGTAGGAGGTGAGCTTGAAGAAGATGTAGACACCCCCCTTGATCTTTTCCTTGCTAGGGATGTGGAAGACAATGAATGATCATCAGGAGGAGTGGCTTCCTCAAATGATACCTCGGTCTGATTGTCAATTTCCTGATGTGCCCCTACTTCGGGAGGAACAACTATTGTGGGCACTTGTGACCCTCCATGCACCTCTGCTTGCGCATCTCCTTGCGCTGCCTCTCCTTCCACATGTACTTGGGCTTGTACTACTTGCACATGTTGGTGTTGCGGCTGTGGTTGTTCAACACTTGTCAGATGAGTTACAACAACCTGTGCTGATTCAGGGGCATTGCTGCTACTTTCTTGCGATGAGCCAACATCACTGGTTGATGGTGATTGGAGAAGTACACTGACTGCCTCTGAAGCACTCAAGGGCTTTGACTTAAGTTGGCGTGGTGGTGGAGGCACTGAACCCAATGGAGCGGGGGTGCTGCTCCCAGCTTGGTCCCCAGCAGATCCTGCTGCTGCAGGCGTACTTTTTTTTTTGCTCCCAAAAAACGTGGTGGTTGGCACACCAGCCTCCTTGGTAACTTGCTTCTTCTGCTCCTTACTAGCAACTTTCTTGCTAGAGGAGCTACGGAGACCTTTTTTTGGGGCCATCTTCTTCAGAGCAGGTCAGACAGCAGGCCGCAGTTGCACGAATTGTAGAGTTGTCTGAGGCCAGACGTGACGTCGCGTGACGTTATGCTGCACACACACACCGCTGCAGGACTTCTTCCTGGCACTGGTGGTTCTCTTGAGTCTTGTGCACCTAAAAACAATGGAAGACAGAGGAACATCAGTTCAGTTATACACCCCAAAAAAATCGAAAAAAAACCCAGAAAAATCAGCACAATCCCATTCCATCCATGCCCTCCATGATGTTTAAGTTCAAGACACCCCACAGAAAGACTAGGCCCATGCTAGACTCAAATACCCCTGGTGAAAAGGCCACAAGTACAGCCCCCAAAAACGAAAATCACTGAAAAATGAGCACAATCCCATTCCATTCATGCCCTCCATGATGTTTAAATTCAAGACAACCCACAGAAAGACTAGGCCCATGCAAGACTCACTACCCCTGGGCATAAAGGTTGAAAAGTAGGCAAAATGGTTGCAGGCCTAACAACAATGCCTACATTCAAAATGGCCACTTGCCTCCCAGCACATGGCCAGGGCCTGTAGCAGCACTCAAAATGGCCCCCAGCCACATGGCCTGTCCCTCCCCATGAACACCCCCAAAAATCGAAAAACACTGCAAAATCAGCACAATCCCATTCCATCCATGCCCTCCATGATGTTTAAGTTCCAGACACCCCACAGAAAGACTAGGCCCATGCTAGACTCAAATACCCCTGGTGAAAAGGCCACAAGTACAGCCCCCAAAAACGAAAATCACTGAAAAATCAGCACAATCCCATTCCATCCATGCCCTCCATGATGTTTAAATTCAAGACAACCCACAGAAAGACTAGGCCCATGCAAGACTCACTACCCCTGGGCATAAAGGTTGAAAAGTAGGCAAAATGGTTGCAGGCCTAACAACAATGCCTACATTCAAAATGGCCACTTGCCTCCCAGCACATGGCCAGGGCCTGTAGCAGCACTCAAAATGGCCCCCAGCCACATGGCCTGTCCCTCCCCATGAACACCCCCAAAAATCGAAAAACACTGCAAAATCAGCACAATCCCATTCCATCCATGCCATCCATGATGTTTAAGTTCAAGACACCCCACAGAAAGACTAGGCCCATGCAAGACTCAATACCCCTGGTGAAAAGGCCACAAGTACAGCCCCAAAAAACGAAAATCACTGAAAAATCAGCACAATCCCATTCCATCCATGCCCTCCATGATGTTTAAGTTCCAGACACCCCACAGAAAGACTAGGCCCATGCTAGACTCAAATACCCCTGGTGAAAAGGCCACAAGTACAGCCCCCAAAAACGAAAATCACTGAAAAATCAGCACAATCCCATTCCATCCATGCCCTCCATGATGTTTAAATTCAAGACAACCCACAGAAAGACTAGGCCCATGCAAGACTCACTACCCCTGGGCATAAAGGTTGAAAAGTAGGCAAAATGGTTGCAGGCCTAAAAACAATGCCTACATTCAATATGGCCACTTGCCTCCCAGCACATGGCCAGGGCCTGTAGCAGCACTCAAAATGGCCCCCAGCCACATGGCCTGTCCCTCCCCATGAACACCCCCAAAAATCGAAAAACACTGCAAAATCAGCACAATCCCATTCCATCCATGCCCTCCATGATGTTTAAGTTCAAGACACCCCACAGAAAGACTAGGCCCATGCAAGACTCAATACCCCTGGTGAAAAGGCCACAAGTACAGCCCCAAAAAATGAAAATCACTGAAAAATCAGCACAATCCCATTCCATCCATGCCCTCCATGATGTTTAAGTTCAAGACAACCCACAGAAAGACTAGGCCCATGCAAGACTCACTACCCCTGGGCATAAAGGTTGAAAAGTAGGCAAAATGGTTGCAGGCCTAACAACAATGCCTGCTTGCCTCCCTGCACATGGCCAGGGCCTGTAGCAGCACTCAAAATGGCCCCCAGCCACATGGCCTGTCCCTCCCCATGAGCACCCCCAAAAATCGAAAAACACTGCAAAATCAGCACAATCCCATTCCATCCATGCCATCCATGATGTTTAAGTTCAAGACACCCAACAAAAAGACTAGGCCCATGCTAGACTCAAATACCCCTGGTGAAAAGGCCACAAGTACAGCCCCCCTCTCCACATTTCCTTGCTTCATTTCTCTGTCCATTTCCTCTCCTACTCTTCTCTCTCACCTTTCCGATCATTAACACATAGTCAGTCCTTGGGATCTTCCCGTCTCTTCATGTCCACACCCTCGTTAGTATATGCTGTCATCTTCTCTCCTCCAAGCCACCACCGCCTCCATCGCATTTCTTCGGGTTGTTTATACGTCCTGAAAACCTGTTTCAATTTCGTCCATCCATGAAATGAACCTATTTACACACCACTCTATACAGTCGTAGGACTTATTTTTAAATACTATGTTACTAGCTACCAATGGGTAGAACAAACTTTCATCCTTCCAATGCTGGTAAAAAGAGTCCTAACTCTTATGGGCGAAGGTACGCTAAGTGTTTGTGGTATTGTGCTAGTTATTGGCACGTTTCAGAAATATGTTGTTGCAGAAATAATAATAGTAACCTAACTATTGATGGGGCTGTTTTAGCTTGAGAAAGTAAAAAAAAGAAATATGTTAACTCCAACTGTGGTGGACACAGAAACCCCCTTTGTCAGGCAAAATGTAGAAACATATGTGAGGAACGTAACCAAAAACAGACACTCATTAACACATACTTAGTAACACACAGAAAGCACAGACACTCGCACATATAAAACCACTCATAGAAACAAGTATAGAAGACACACACACACCATACATACCCAAGCACCAAAGATACACAGGCACACAATGGTATGCAATATATCAATATATACAATAAACACAAGTATGCAAGAACACTTACAAGCACCTATGCGGACTCACAAGCATGCTTACACACACAAACACACACAGAACGGCACCAAAACGCAGGTCAACACAAACACATCGTACCACATTCACAGTATGGGCATATAAATATTCCCTGTGTTTCTCTTTAGCACCAGGATGCACAGCACCCAAGCCAGTGCAGTGTGTATCTCTGCCCAGCTCTCTGGGTGCAGCAGGACGCACTGCATCCAAGCTATTCCAAGCCAAAACAAGCATTGTCATACCCAATACGTCTCGCCTTTGGGACCTTATAAGTGTTTAGCCATGCAACGGTTGATGTAGCACCAAGGATATTGTGCTGCATAACTAAATACTTATAAGGTCCCAAAAGCAAGAACTATTGGCTATGCCAATGCAGAACCGGTTTCTAAACCCAAACAATCCTTGACAACAACTGACGGAGCAACCGGCAGCTCTGTTGTGTAAACAAAACTTTTGTTGCGTGAAGGGGCCAGTCCCCTCTGAACATTGGGCACCACCGCCTCCACCACCACCGCATCCACCACCACTGTGTCCACCACCACTCCCACCACCATGTCCACCACCACCACCATGTCCACAATCACCACCTCCACCACCACTACATCCACCACCACTACATCCACCACCACTACGTCCACCACCACTACGTCCACCACCACTACGTCCACCACCACCATGTCCACCACCACCATGTCCACCACCACCACACCCACCTATACCACCACCACGTCCACCACCCACCACCACCATGTCTACCACCACTACGACCACCACCACATCCACCATGTCCACCACCACCACGTCCATGACCACCACCACCACCACCACGTCCACCACCACCACCACCTCCACCACCACCACGTCCACCACCACCACCACATCCACCACCACCACATCCACCACCACATCCACCACCACATCCACCACCACCACATCCACAACCATCACCACCACTTCCACTAATAACACATCCACCACCACTCCCACCACCAGGTCCACCACCACCACGTCCACCACCACCATGTCCACAATCACCACCTCCACCACCACTACATCCACCACCACTACATCCACCACCACTACGTCCACCACCACTACGTCCACCACCACCATGTCCACCACCACCATGTCCACCACCACCATGTCCACCACCACCACAGCCACCTATACCACCACCACGTCCACCACCCACCACCACCATGTCTACCACCAATACGACCACCACCACATCCACCATGTCCACCACCACCACGTCCATGACCACCAACACCACTTCCACCACCACCACGTCCACCACCACCACATCCACAACCATCACCACCACTTCCACTAATAACACATCCACCACCACCAAGTCCATCACCACCATGTCCACAACCACCACATCCACTACAGCCACACCCACCACCACATCCACTACGTCCACCACCACCATGTCCACCACCACAACGTCCACCACAACGCCACCAAGTCCACCACTGCATCCACCACCACCACGACCACCACCACCATGTCCACCACCATGTCCACCACCAACACCACCACATCCATCACCACCACATCCACGTCCACCACCACATCCACCACCACCACATCCATCACCACCATGTCCACCACCACCACGTCCACCACCCACCACATCCACCACCCACCACCACGTCCACCACCACCATGTCCACCACCACATCCACCACCACCACATCTACCACCACCACATCGACGACCACCACTTCCACCACCTCCACCACCACCACCACCATGTCCACCACCCACCACCACCACCATGTCCACCACCACTACTACCACATCCACCACCGCCACGTCCACCAACACCTCATCCACGACCATCACCACCACTTCCACCACCACCACCACATCCACCACCACATCTACCCCACCCACCACCACCATGTCCACCACCACCATGTCCACCACCACCACGTCCGCCACCCACCACCACGTCTGCCACCACATCCACCACCAGATCCACCACCACCACATCCACCACCACCACCACGTCCACCACCACCATGTCCACCACCACAACATCTACTACCCTGTCAACCACCGCTACTTCCACCACCACCTTGTCCACCACCACTACATCCACCACCACACCCACCTCCACCACACCCACCACCACCACACCCACCACCACCACCACATCCACCACTACATCCACCACCACATCCACCACCACTTCCACCATCACCATGTCCACCATGTCCATCACCACCACGTCCATCACCACCACGTCCATCACCACCACGTCCATCACCACCACGTCCATCACCACCACGTCCACCACCACCACGTCCACCACCACCACGTCCATCACCACCATGTCCATCACCATCACGTCCATCACCACTATACCCACCACAACCACGCCCACCACCACCACGCCCACCACCACCACGCCCACCACCACCACGTCCACCACCACCACATTCACCACCACCACATCCACCACCACCATGTCCACCACCACCACCATGGCCACCTCACTCTATCTAGCGCCCTCATTCTATCTATCTATCGCCCTCTATCTATCGCCCTCTATCTATCTATCTATCTATCTATCTATCTATCTATCTATCTATCTATTTATGTATCGCCCTCACTCTATCTATCTGTCGCCCTCATTCTATCTATCTATCGCCCTCATTCTATCTGTCTATCGCCCTCATTCTATCGCCCTCATTCTATCTATCGCCCTCACTCTATCTATCTATCTATCTATCTATCTATCTATCTATCTATCTATCTATCTATCTATCTATCTATCTATCTATCTATCTTTCTATCACCCTCACTCTATCTATCTATCGCCCTCACTCTACTTATCTATTGCCCTCTATCTATCTATCTATCTATCTATCTATCTATCTATCTATCTATCTATCTATCTATCTTTCTATCTATCTATCTATCTATCACTCTATCCCCCTCACTCTGTCTATCGCACTCACTCTATCTATCGCACTCACTCTATCTATCGCACTCACTCTATTGCTTCACCACAGCATCACTCAGTACCACCACAGCGTCACTCGTCGCCACCACAACATCACTCAGCGCCACCACAGCATCAATCTGTGCAACCATTCAACAACAACTGGTTCAAATATGTTCTCTCAATGTTTCAAGCTTGATTACAAATATCACAAAAAGATGTTTATATTTCACTTCTGTTCTTGGATTTGTGTCCCAATAAAATACACTGAACATAATCTTCATAAAAGTTATTCCCAAAAGTTTAAGCTATTACCTTTATAAATTACAATAGCTTTTATTTAAGTATTAATTATTTTTAAAAATTTAAGGCCATTATTATTTGTAATATCAATACATCTAAGTCACGTAAATACAACACATTTTGCATTACAAATGCTATAGGTGTCACATTTGCGAAAGTTAAAACTATTGGCATTGTAAATGACAAAGCTATTAATTTTGCTATTTTCAAAACCAACACATAAATACAAAATGTATCATTTACAATACCAATAGCTCAAACTTTCCTAATGCGAGGCCTATTGCATTGCAAATGCTTGTTTTATTATCCAAGGCATCCTGTCAAAACACATACAGGGTTTCGGTTTCTATGTGCTCTTGCCTTGATGTAGAATCCAAGATATAATAATAAAATGCTGTAGAGACGAAAATAAAATCAATGAATGTCTCACACCCTCTCCCGATAAAGGTAGGGACAATATCAGTTTTCTCCGGAGGCAGCTTGTTCATAGCAGATGTGAAATGATAGTCATGCAAGATAGCATTAAGTATGGAGCCCTGGGATGTATGTTCCATGTGCAAACTTCTTGGAGTGCACAGCCCATGGCATTTACCCCCCCTTGCCTGATTTCCCCACACGTGTGAATGTTAAAATCCCCTGCTATAAGTATGTTAGAATCGTTCTGCCCACACAAGGTGATGTTCCTCAATAAGGAACCCAACTGTGTGATGTTACATGCATCTGTTTTTGTGGCTCCTGCATTATAGAAGTTTAAAAGTAGGAGCTTGTTTGTTCCACTAGTTGATAACATTGCTTGTAGGGTGGGTGAAGTGTGGGGCAAAGTGACTGTAATTTCCCTTTGACTGCTAATGAGACAAATTTACCAGGCCCCCCCTTATCTCAACCTATCCTATAGGGGGTAGCTGGTACAAAGAAAGTTTTATAGCCTTCCAACTGGAATCTATTCTCGACAACTCAAGTTTCCTAAAGGCATATTACGTCAAAACCGTTAACAAAAATCAGCCAGTCAGAGTCACCAATCTTGCTCGCAAGCCCTGCAATATCCCAAGAAATAAACTTACATCCCTTGCAATCATGAAGGCCTGGGCCCAATGGCCTTGTCACCTCCTATGGTAGGAGGACAACTGGACCCTGTGAGCCGACAAACCGTCAGTCACAAGATTCCAATGAGCTCAGGGGTGTGAACCTGTTAGACAAACCTACATCTATAGTTGCCTCGTTCTGGTTTATGTGGTTCACCTCTTGTGGCCACCCCTGTGGGTTCCCAAAAGGTGGAAATGGGTAATTTAAGGGCCTGTAAAAAAAAGCCTGACCATAGTGCCACAAAGGCTGAGTTCAGACTTCTAAAAAATTAAATTGTGCAGCTAAACCTAAAATGCTGGATACCATGAATGGATTATTAAAGTTATTAATGACACAATTGCCTGCCCTTCCTTTCCTGGAGCTGCCCATCCAAGGTGTCATGCGTACTATATTGATATGATTTGTCACCCTTGGCGATGTTCAAATTTAACCAGTGCAACACTTTATTCTTCGATTGGTCTAAGTCTTCCGTGGTGCCTGGATTCAGTATGGGAACATCTACAAAGACTACGATAAGCGCAGTTGACTGGGGGACAAATGAATGGTGCACAGCCCCTGAGTGGAGTTGCTAAAGGTACCTGAAGTCCTCACACCCCACATTTTACCAGGAAGACAATTTGACCCACTACCTGCAGGACCTTGAGTCTAATGAGACTCTAAATTCGGGAGACCCCCCAATTCCGTTTTTTGGTCTTGCTAGTTGTTTAGTGCTGGTCAAGGCTGGTACTACTGTGCAGGGCGTACTGTAGGTATGAGATGGCTCAGTCGCTTCATGGCTACTTCCGGCATGGGCCTGTGAGAAGGTGTGGGGCCAGGATCTGGGCCAGTCTCACCAGAGCTATTGCATGTGTCCTTTGAAGTTGAAAGTCCTGTGGGCAGCGTTGTATGGAACTCTTGTGATGAAGCAGTCAGTTTAATCAGGTTATCTTCAATCACAGATAAGCAAAGTAGGAATGGGTCTAGTTTGGAGTCCAACGCAGATAGCAAAGCTGCTTGAATGTGTCAAGCAAAAGTGGCAGGTCTGTGCTGGGCTCTGATGTGGGCACTGATGAGTTACAGTGTGGGACAGTACTTTTTTGCCACTTTACAGGCCTCCCCCAATGGGGGGGCATTTCCTCTTAATCCCTGTTCCCCTCCCTGTCCCAGGTCCCACATCAGGGATTGTACATGCTTACTGAGGCACTGGTGACTGCATGGGTCAGCTGAGTATTGGCTTCTCCCCCTTCCAGGGGTGTATCTGCAACAGAGTCCCTGGCATTGTCCCAGCGGCGTCTTTGGCAGGCAAGCAGGCAAGCAGGCAAGCAGGCAGGCAAGTGAGCAAAATGCTTGACATCTTAAGAAATCCAGTGCTTCAAGAGGGAGCATACTGTTGCATCTCAAGGCAAGCTTCAGTATACATTACACACAATTAGAGCTTGTTCTTACTTATGAAATGAGCTAAACCTGCAAAGGTTCTGATAGTCTTGTTCTTTCATAATTGAAATGACAGGTCTAGAAAATATTGGAACAAAAGTCCACCCTCAGGTACTAGTCTTTATTTACTAGAATACGTTTCTAATTGTCTGAATTTCAGATGAAGTTAAGTGCACCCGGACCAAATACAATAATCCACATTTTGCAGACTTTACCATGAGGTTTGTTAGAAACATAGGTGTGAAAGAGCACTGGGTATTACTACGAAATGTTTTAGTCAAGCCATAAAAGATTTGTCCCCGTTAATCATATTGACCTTTGAAAGGGAGATGACATCAACAATACATTTCTAACTTGTGAAGCCAATGTGACCCCTCAATAAGGACCATGAATCAATGAATGTCGTTAATGGGTTTTATTTGGATTACCAATCAATCCAGTATATATGCAAATAAAAAGTAAGTTCAATAAGTACATAAATACAATAGGTAAGCTGAAATATCTCAGTAAGTTAAGGGACAACAGAATGAGATACAGAAGTGTGATAGCCACCACAATATAGAAACCGATTAAAGCAAACATGTGTCCCCTAAAGAAACTTCCCTTTTCTCTTCTAACAATAAGTCTATACGGGGTCATCTATCAAGGGTCTCTAATTCAGGAGCATAGAAGGTTTCCGCATGATCAGACTTAAGTAGAGGTCTTTAGAAAAAGGAAATAAGTGTTTAGCATAAAGTTTCACACTTGCAAGAATATGGTAAGCAGAGAGGTCTTTACTTCTCTAAGGTTAAAGGGAATCTCTGCAGGCTTTGTGTGAAAACCTATTTAAAAGTAACAGGAGATCCAGAAATGTTCTTATCTCCTTTCACACCACCATGAACCAATCAAACCATTATTTGAGTTCATCTGCTACACCCCTCCAATTTTCCAATGCATCAAACTAACACTGCGGTTCTCAAACTTAAACATTTTGCCATCCTGGTGCACAATGAACAGAAGGCATCTTTCAACCCTTTTTCTAACTAAGGAAATACTAAAATGCAAGAAATCAAAACATGGTGACAAAGCAAATGCATTTCAACTGAGGTCTGTCGTCTGGCCAACTTTAGCTAAGCATTTAATGTGCACTTCGAAGATTTGTTATACATACACTTCTGCATTTTGGAAAATAAATATAAAATGTGAGCAAAAGAATGCATGATTACGTATGCAAATGTAACTTGAAGTGTAAGTGTAAAACGGACTAAAGACTACATGGTTTCATTTTTGAACCTAACATTAGTGCACACATGTATAAATCTTTTGGCTTAATTTCATTAATGCATTTGAATGCTTTACACATGTTAATGAAGTTAACGCACACAGTGAATAAAATGCGCCAGTGTTTAAAAAGGGGGACCGTAATAGTACCTTTTGTTATAGGCCGATCACCCTTCTTGACTCAGTGGTAAAGGTTGTGGGTGGGGTGTTATTATTATAAAGATTATCTTGCTGCGCAGAGGAGCACAAGATATTTTCTGATATTCGTAATGGATTTCGACCAGCACAGTCAACTGTGGCTCAATGCCTCAATCTTTACATGATCCTTGGTAAGTACACGATTGCTCACCCAGGTACGATCTGTTTGGCCTTCATGGACCTTTCGTCTGTGTTTGATTGTGTCAGCCGGGTCAAACTGTGGCAGTCCATGAGGGCCATGGGGGTGGAGAGTAATATCGTTAACTTCCTAGAGGATCTGCACAGGGCCACTAAGGTTAACATAAGATTCTCTCAGGATCTTCGTGTCTCTGGGGATTTCGACATTTGGAGGGGGTACGGCAAGGCTGTATTTTGGCCACATTTTTGTTCAACCTCTTTATAATCTGGACAGAGTTTTAGCAGACACAGTGGCAAATTTTCCCTATGTAGGGCGATGGGGGCTTCCCGTGCTATTATGTGAGGATGATACTGCTCTTATAGCCAGAACCGCTAGGGGTCTTCAATCCCTGCTTGACGCCTTCTTAAAGCTCGAGATTTAGCAATTAATAATGCTAAATCCTATATATTGCAGGGAGGGATGCGGCCCAAGAAAATGTTTCTCTTTACAGTAGGTCCCGAGAAGGTTCCTCCGACGACTGTCTTTTCATACTTGGGGATTTTATTGGACAACCGTTTGAACTGGGGGCCTCTTTTTCAGAAGAAAAGTGGGGGCTGGTGAGGGTAAACCCTGCTATTTTCAACTTTGCTGCAAAGATAGGCAAGCGCCAAATTGAAGCCATGCTGAAAGTCTCTTAGCCTAAAAGCGTAGCTACAGCTTGCTATGGTAGTTAAATTTGGGGTCATATTGCCACAGATGCCTTGCAGGTGGTTGAGAACACTTTTCTGAAGGGCTTGTTGGGTGTGCCAAGCGGTTTGTTGAATTTGGTGGCTCATGAGGAATTGGGGGTGCCTTATCTATGTGATACCCTGGCTTTGCGCCCCCTAGTGTTCTGGCTCAAGTGTTGGCTGAATAAGGATTTAGCCCTCAGTCAGCAGATCATAAATGAATGCATGAGCCTTGACAATATGTCATGTATACCATGGCTAAAATATATTAAACGTTGTTTTGATGAGTTGGGGCGCCCTGAACTTCTCTCAAAGCCAGATTCTATTGTACAAAAGGATGTGGAGTTTGTTAAGAAAACTTTTAGTAGCTTAAGGAAACTAGAAAGAGACGAGCATGAAGTGCGAAAATCTAGTGTCTGCAAATTCCTGATGCTGAAAATAAACCCATCCACTGAGCCTTATCTCCTGGGGTCTCTGTCTACATACAAGCATTTTTTATTGTCTAGGTTCCATCTGCATCTTTCTCATCCGTTACTCGCTGTTCCAAAAGGTTGCAGTAGAGGTCAGGTGTTAGTACCCTGTGGCTGTGACTGAGTGTCTCCACAGGATTTGCTACACTTAATGTTTTTTTGTAAATATTATGAGGTACCCCGGAGATATTTTTTACGTCCCTTATTAAAGAATTTGAATTTTAACCAAGTCCGCCCAGAGCTTCTGTACTTGCAACAGCTGAAGGCTGATTGTATCTTTTTTATCGTGGGTTATCTGAAATCTACGGTAAGAACCGGGGCCTGTCTGGACAATTAGCAACCCTTCTTGTTAGAGGGTACACCCCATTTAATTGTTTAGTATTTGAGGTAGTCCAACGGGCGATTTTTTGTCTTTTATTGATATGAATTGTATTTTCTATGTAATATTATTGCATCATGTTTTAAATTAAATTTAGATATTGTGAAACTTTTAAGGTTTTCTGCACGTGAAACCGAATAAAGTTGATTTTTATTTTATTTGATTTGAATAAAATGTCAATTGCACATATATAAATGCATTTCTGTGAAATGTAAATTGTGCTGCTCCAGTACACAGTCCAAGTGAGGACTGAAAGCTTCTGACCTATTTAGCTGATGCTGAAGCTTGGCAGTGTTCAGATTAAAAATCCAATGAGGCCACACTCAACCTTTAAGGGCATCTTTTATATACAGGAGAAGTGAATGTAGCATATTTTATATACAGGAGAAGTGAATGTACCCTGCGCTTTTGTTCTTTAGACGGAACTAGTCGGAAAAAGAGAAGGACAATCTCTGCTCGCTGTTTCATTTGTTGTGTTTAAAATTCATGCATTAACTTTGCTAAATGAAGTTATACATCTCAAATTCTAAAAGACGGACTTAGTCTGTGCACGGAGCCAGTTCACCCATTTTGATATTGTCACTGGATACTGGTTGCTATGTTAAAAAAAAATATATTTAGTTTTGATGATCATTTCTAAAATGCCTTTCTGCAATTTTATTCACGATCTGATCAATTCTGCCATCTGGTCACCTATGAAAGAAGATGCAATGTTCCGGTGCCAAATCATATTTTGCCGTGGGACATTGGTTCAGGGTCATGTAAAGTAGTAATAGCAGTGACCTCTGCAGGAACTCATTTTGTTAAGTTATGGCAGGGATATGCGTACATCTTTATGAGCTATGTTTCTGAATAAAGTACATTTCAATTGTTCACACCACAAAATGTATGTCCTTTTGGTCCTTACTGACAGTGCGGATTATTACACAACTCAACTTTGAGTGTTGGTTTTCATCTACCTTCAAAGGATTAAGACCTGAGTCTGTCCTATGGCATTGTAAATGCTTAGCTGCAAAGTCTACACAGTTCCTAGCAGGGGGCTCTTCAAATGTTTGGAAGTGCTTTAGCTGACCCTATGCCCTATTTAAAGGTACTCAATTTACAAACCTCCGAAGGCTGGAGTGCTGAGTGCTTGAATGTAGCTTGCATCCAAACTTTAATGTGCAGATCACTTTGGATGGCTGCCGCATGTGTTAACTTATTGAGCACTCTGGCAATTTGTTTACACTTGAAAAAGCAGATATCGATAATTAATTAATTTATTTTGGTCCTTCTATGTGGCACAAATGTATCACAATGGCATCAGTGTGCTTTACAAGAGAACTTGAAGAACCATATGGATAACTCTCAACATAAAACAAGCATTGGCATAGCCAATAGGTCTCAGTTTTGGGACGCTATAAGTATTTAGTTATGCAGCGCAATATCCTTGGTGCAACAACATCAACTGTTGCATGGCTAAGCACTTATAAGGTCCCAAAGGCAAGACCTATTGGCTATGCCAATGCTTTTTTCCTATGACGAGGACAGAAGGCCAAAGATGTAAGAAGACTGCAGAGTAAATTTGGGAGGGGGGTGGGGTACAAGGAATACTGCAAAAGGTAGAGGAGAGAGACACTTTTCTTTTCTATGAATGGTGGTATAGTTCCAGAGATTGTTGGACTTAGAGCGTGGCAGAACACCGAGAATATCTTTCATGGCCATGACAAGACACACACATATTTTGGCGTGTAGCAGAAAAAACAGATATGTTTAAGATGTGGGGTGAGAGTAGCCCAACAGCTCTATTTTTAAAGAGAGAAGAGGAATCAAGGCTTGTTTTAGATCGAAAGGAAGCTAACAGGCATTGTTGGGTTGTGAACAGGGCGCTTAGTAGATTTTGGGAGGGAAAATGGGCATTAGGGGCATTTTGGGGATGGGCAGGAGTCCAGATGTATTAAGAAAGAGGCAGTACTGCTGTAGGATTTTAGAATAGCACTAGATAGGGTTCATTTTCGATAGGGCAGCAGACAAACAACTAAATTTAGGATACCTGGATGGATTGGGTGAAGTAGAACTACGTATATTTCGTATGGGTAGGAAACCAGGCATATTTTTATTCTGACTGTAGGCGAATGTGAAACCGGGATATGAAACTGCATATGTTTCGGGACAGGTACAGAGCACTAGCTATATTTTGAATTGAGGCAAAAACACATATACCTCTTAAAAAGCAGGGCATATGTATGGTTTGAATAGGGGCATTAAAGTGGATAAACATCATATAGGGACAGTGGTTGAGGCATGTTCTGAGCTGGGGCTTAAAAATAATTATATATCTGATAGAGGCTGTTGAACCGGGCTTGTTTAGGAGACGTGCAGCACACCATGTAGCTTTCTAATAGCAGGGAACTGGGCACGTTTTAGATAGGACATAAAAACAGGTCTGCCTAGCATGGGACAGGGTAACAAGCATATATATATCTACCATATGAAACTAGGTATATTTGTAATAGTATTTGGGGCAGGAGTGCTTTGAACTAGAACATGAAACTGGATATACCTATTATAAGGGCATGACCACAGGAATGGTTTGAACTGGGGTATAAATGCAACTGACGTGTAAGACCCATCCCCTTTTTACAGTATCACAGCTTATTGGGTTACATCAGACAACTGACGCACGAGACTCATGCAGCGCATGACACATATGCAAAGCACAGACTGCCAGAGACGCGTGTAGCGCTTGTATGGAACGCAACTCAGGCAGTGCTTGCATGGCACAAGATCCAGGCAGCGTTCTGATTGAGCGAGACAGATGCAGTGCTCTAATGTCACTATAAACAGCACTACTCTGACCCCGAGAGACAAAGAGTACCCTGACAGACACAGCATAGCTTTGACAGCAAGACACTAGCAGGGCCCTGAGGGTGAAAAACATGCAGGGCTCTGATAACACACGACACATGCAGGGGTTTGGTGAGAGACGCATTCACAACTCTGATGGTGAGAGAAACATGACGGACTGACACTGAGAGACTCAGGTAGCCCTCTGAAGGAGCAAGCCATGCAGGGCTGATACACATGCAGCTCTTTGATGGTGAGACATGAAGTGCTCAGACATGGTTGAAACATGCAGTGCTCTGATGGCACAAGACATGCTGGATTCTGATGTCACAAGACCTATACAGCAGCCTGGCTGTGAAATAACATGCCATTTTGCAAGGTACATGCAACACTCTTTCACATGCAGAGCTCTGACGAGGCGGAAGTAAAACAAACACTGGAGCACTCACTTGTTCCTACCAATGTTCACTTACCCGAGACCAATGGGGGAATTGGACGTGTCCACAGGGTCGCACTTCCAGGTGTACCTGGTAACCCACCCTCACATCAGAAAGTCACATCACGAGGAGTTTTAGGTGAGGCTCATCGGCAGTGCCGCTCATCGATGAGGTATATCTGTGACTAGTATAGCGTGAGGCACATCAGGGAGCAGAGAGGAGCAAGAGACATGCACACGCTCGTCCATACGCATAAGAAAAGACTGCAGCACAATCGGGAGCCAAACCGGGTGCTGCTGTTGGACTTGACTTTCTCGAAAACATAGACAAGAGAGTTGTGTGTGCGAGTGGTGCACCAGGCGTGAGTGGTGCGTGCGCCCGGCGGTTCTGCTTGTAAAAGCAGCTGCAGTGTCACGTTTGGCGAGTGGGCACACTATGATGAGAGTGGTAAGCCAGATGGCACCTCTGCTCATCATTGTGCGCGTAACCGCACGCTCTATGCCACCCCAAAAGCTCTGGTCGGACTTTTTAAAGCCCAATCACTAAATGTCTCACCAGGCAGGACAAGCTCTGGCTCAGGCGAGACATAAAAAACTGAAAAGAAACAAAGAAAACCCATAGATCCTGCAGTTTAAATTAGGAGAGCACGGTCAGGCAGATAGTATCTGGACAGATTGGCTAGGCAAAAAGGGGTGTGGAGAAGTGGTCACAACTTCATCTAAAGTTTCTATCAAATACTTTCCGAATATTTTTGTGTCCAGGCCAGCAGCTTGCAGGAGGTTTCTTTTTAGCTCTCGCCTAGTCAGCACATGCGCTGTCTCGTCTAGAGATGCTGTATACAGTATAGCAGGGGAAGCTCCGAACACTACCTGCCTATCTTTTTCATTGGCTTTTGTGTAAATGCTTGCTTTTGATTAATTATGAGGCTTGTTAGCCCCTCCTTAGTTCGTCCATTACGTCATTTCATTCCTCCCATGGCTATTGGCCCCTTTAATAGGTTGTTGCACCGGACCTGTTCTATTTTCTTTATGAAGTTCCATTCGTGCCTTCAAATGCTTGTTTCTTTAGAGCCATGATGTCGCACTTTAAGTTTAAAATGCTGGCAGACCAGCATTGTGTGAGGTGAGGGTGTTGGGGGGCTAGGGGAGCCGTAAGGCCTTAGGAGGGATAGTCTGCTAGGCAGGAGGATAGTGCCTTTTGAAACTGCATGATGCTGGGGGGATCGGGCCAGATTTGTAGCAGCCCACAGGTGCAGGAGCCCATTTGGAGAAAGCGCAAGGTACGGCCTTAGACGCTTTCATGGCAGGGCCACAACACCGCAGGTTTCCCGCCAGGACTTGGGACATCGGGTTTCCCTCAGACCCTTGCACATGTGCTGGGAAGTGTAATGTGGTGTGCATCGGACGGAGCGGGAGGAAGCGCTTGCCGAGTCCTCTCATGCTCCGGCCATCCTGGGGAGCCCACAGGAGCCACTGCCAGCTATGACCCCCAGCCTGTGACAACAAAGAAGGGTGCAGCTAGGGATCAACTTACCCCACTGGTGTGGGCCCTTGTGTGCAACCAGACTGAACATTTAGTCACAGGTCTTGTGAGACAGGCAGGCAATTGTTTTCCACCCTTGATTCCGCCTGTCCACTGGTATTTCAGGTAAAGGACTGGTTTTTTCCTTTCATGTTTGATATATTATTTGACTCCAATTGATTTGGGTTGTATGTATTGTATTTATAGTTACACTTTTTTGCTTGAATATTTAGTATTCACGTTTGTATATATTGTATTTACTGTGCACACAATTTCTTGTTTTTGTTTTTGACTTGACTGTTTTCGACAGTGCTATTCTTTTGATGTCATGTTTTTATGAACTTTGAAACTTGCTTATGAACCTAAACTAAATGTTTTGCTAAATAAATGGCTTGGTCATGCAGTACTTATGGGTTGTGTGGGTTCTAATTTGAAATTAAAATATCCTGGCTAGCCATTTTGTTCTGTTTCGCAGCTATAGGAGAAATTCAGATGTAGTGATGTAGTGAAGGCTTGGCCTAAAGGTGCGTTGGGAGAGTCAGTGCAACCCTGTGCCTGTGCCTCAGAGGGCCCATCGCTTCGGAGATCTGTACACAGCAGACCAGCTGTGTGATCTTTCACCGCAAACGGCTCACACTTATCCCTGCATGGCCATCAGTGCTATTTGAGTGTGTGGTGTCTGTTTTATCCATCTGGGATGACTGAGGCATCAGAGGCTCTGAGGAATTTGGGGACATTTTGTAGGCTGGCGCAAGCTTGGGGAGGGAGGTCGGCACTTTCTTCCAGTGCTTCGCTTGTGGTCTGCTGGGGCGGGCCGAACATATTCTTGATAAGTCGGGTGGCGTTGCGGAATAAAAGCTCACCGGCAGTTGTTTAGAGAGTGTTAGCAAAATGAGGCATGGGATTCAGAGAAGTGTGGGAGGTTAAAAACACAAATTGAGATTTTATTTTTCTAATGTGCTGTTTTAATTTCGGGTTTACGGTCGGGTCGGGGGTCATTAAAAGAGACTTCACTTCAAAGGAGGATGCTCTGTTCTGCCACACTACGGAGATTCAGGGCTGAGTCTCGAGAATATTAATGCCAGGCACATTCACTCATTCATCCTTATAGAAAAGTGTAGGGACAATATCAGGATTCTCAGGATGGGTTCCTGTCACCAGTTACAGCTGTACACTGCAGATGGAGAATACTGGCAGGTCCCAAAACCGCTTTAACAGAATAAACATCATTGTGGTGAGTGAGCTATCCAATCAGAGGCAGGCACTACATGGTTGTTGGTTTTTGAAAGTGATGGGAGCAGGAGGGGGGAGATGCAGTGTGGGCTCCAGGGGATGGGAGGTGGAGTGGGATCCTCGGGGGAGGATGCAGTGGGGGCCTCGGGGGTGCAGCGCTGTAATTTTTGTGGAACTTGTGCTTTTAAAACGCATGTGCTGTAATTGTTGTGGAACGTGTGCTTTCGGGTTAAGGGTCGGGTCGGGGTCATTAGAAGAGACTTTATTTCAAAGGAGGATGCTCTGTTCTGCCACACTACAGAGATTCAGGGCTGAGTCTCAAGAAAATTAATGCCAGGCACATTCACTCATTCATCCTTATAGAAAACTGTAGGGACAATATCAGGATGGGTTCTTGTCACCAGTTTCAGCTGTACACTGCAGATGGAGAATGCAGGCAGGTCCCAAAAAGGCTTTAACAGAATAAACATCATTGTGGTTAGTGAGCTATCCAATCAGAGGCAGGCGCTACATGGTTGTTAGTTTTTGAAAGTGATGGGAGCAGGTGTCGGGAGATGCAGTGTGTGCCTAGGGGGGGATGCAGTGGGGGCCTCAGGGGAGGGGGGAGATGCAGTGGGATACTCCCGGGGATGGGAGGTGTACTGGGGCCTTAGGGGGGATGCAGTGGGGGCCTCGGGGGGGGGAGATGCAGTGGGGGCCTCGGGGGGAGATGCAGTGGGGGCCTCCAAGGGATCGAAAGTGCAGTGGGGGCCTCAGCGGGATGCAGTGGGGGCCTCAAGGGAGATGCAGTGTGGGCCTCTAGGGGATGGAAGGTGCAGTGGAGGCCTCGGGGGGATGCAGTGGGGGCCTCGGGAGTGGGATGCAGTGGGGCCTGGGGGGAGATGGAGAGGGGGCCTCCAGGGGATGGGAGGTACCATGGGGGCCTCGGGGAGGGAATGCAGTGGGTGCCTCAAGGGGATGGGAGGTGCAGTGGGGGGCTCCAGGGGATGAGGGATGCAGTGGGGGCCTTGGGGGGAGATGCAGTGGGGACCTCCAGGGGATGGGAGGTGCAGTGGGGGCCTCCAGGGGATGGGAGGTGCAATGGGGGCCTCCGGGGAGATGGAGTGGGGGTGTGGGGGGTGGATGCAGTGGGGGCCTCCAGGGGATGGGAGGTGCACTGGGGGTCTCCTGGAAGGTTTGTAAGAATCAAAAAAGATGGAACTTTGTTGATATCCATAAACAAAATAACTCTTGCACTAATTGACGAGGAATGGAGAAGCACATCTAAAAAGCGGAATATCTGTGGTTATGGAATAGGAATCGGCTTGATGGAAAGATGCCCTGCACGTGCACACTTCCCATAACCTATATGCACCACAGTATTCACCCGGGACAGCAGCAGCAGGGGGTTAAAGATGGCTGGTGTGGCTGGGGTTGGCTGTCCGTAATACTTTAATTTTCATTTTTGTCATTGCTATGAGACCTATCGGATTCTCCTGTGTTTTTCAGCTAATTATGAACTTAGAACACTTTACATTTTTGCATCAGGTTGTGCATAATTTGCAGATTTTACAAAAGCCAGGTCGTCCCTCAAGAGGATCAGAAGTTGCAAAGCCACTGCTGCACTTGTTGAAGCACCGCAATGGCCCCTGCCCTCACAGTAACAGGCTCCTTTCAGTTGCTGTGAGTCTGTTTTACACTGGGACTAGCGAGGCAACATTTTTACCCACAAAGCGTTAACCGGTGTAAACACTACAAAATAGTAAAAGCGCTGTATTAAACCGCATACTTGCTTTTCACGACGCATATTTGTTATTTCGGAAAAATACGATGATAAAGTGATTGTATTTTGTATGCATTTTAATGGTGAAGCGAATTAATGGGTTGTGTTGTGTCAGCGTGCGTTGTGAATGTGTGTGCAATGTAAAGACGGTGATGTTTGCGATTAAAACGTTTGCGATGTCGCATCATACATCCCCAGCAGTGTCAGAGTTTCATAACAGAATGTCTCTGCATTGCCGAGACTGAAGAAAAAAAAAGAAAAGGCAATCTTCCGGCATACAGCATCATTTAACCAATTTATATGGTAAGTAAATCTCAAAATCATTCCTTTAGGCATTAAAAAGACTTTGACAGCATCCTAATGTCCTCACTACCTTCCAGTGTGGGCCTGTGCTTGTATAGAATTTCTGTCAAGATGGAAGTAATATGGATCACATTGTGTTGGTCATGATAGTTAATAAAAGACTGACTGCCTCCAAGGCCACTAAAGCCTGATTTAGAACCCGGTGCTAGCAATGTCCAATTCAAGGAAATTGCTGCCTTTGCTGCAGAAATGCACTATCTCACTTTAGAAAGATAGTGTTACATTCACACGGAAAGAAGCTCACTTAACGTCTTCCCAGCACTCTGTATGTTGTACTCTGATACTTAAGATGGATTGTTGGTAAGGATAATTTCTGTTTTTGTATCTCCATGCCTCTTTCAAAAATGTCCCAGTGCTTTGAATGTTTCGGAGTCCTTTACTATTCCCCCTCCTGCTGGCCTTGCAGTCATGTATACAGATGCTAACCTACTGCATTACTTCTGATATCTCACCTTCCTGTGTGGTCAGCTTCCACAAGGACAATTGGACCGGAGGTGCTCTGACATCATAAAGCTAAAGGAAGATGTTGTCTGACATGAGGGCAAATCTGTTGCCCAGCAAGCTGACATCATAAAGCTAAAGCAAGATGTTGTCTAACGTGAGGGCCTCTCCGTTGCCTAGCAAGCAGCAGGATACATTTATATTGATAATGAAATGAGTAGCAGGGTATACAGGATGCCCAAATGAAAACTAATCTAGTAAGATTAAAGAAATTAGGGCATTTTTTGAGACTTATAAATTTGTATGAAGGTAAGTTTGAGCATATGAGTCTCAGCCTCACTATTGCTGAACTGGTAGGAATTGCCAAAAATGATGATGGTGAACATGCTATTAATAGCTTTTATTATTCCCATTAACTCTAGCATAACCCTTCCTCTCTCAATGTATCAGCTGGCTTAATTGCTACTGGTGTACCATATACTAAAACAAATGAAGTGAGATGGGTACACTGCTACTTGGCTGGCAAAAATATCTCTTTATCTATGTCCTAATGTACATGCTTCAGCTGTTTAGAGAGTGATCGCAAATGAGGCATGGGACTCAGAGAAGTATGGGAGGTTAAAAACACAAATTTAGATTTGATTTTGTAACATGCTGTTGATTTTCACAATTATACAGACTCCAAAGAATTGATCTGTTTACCCTTTATAAAAATCAAGAATTTTTGTATTGCTTATAGTAAATGTGCTAACAGTGGAATTTTCCATCTGCAGATAATACTGAATGACCAGCAGTGGCAGTGTTTCACAGCAGAATGTCTCTGCATTGCCGAGACTGAAGAAAAAAACAAAAAAGCAGTCTTCCGGCATACAGCATGATTTGAGCAATTTAAATGGTAAGTACATCTCACAATCAATCCTTTAGGCATTAAAAAGACTTTCACAGCATCTGAATGTCCTCACTACCTTCCAGTGGGGGCCTGTGCTTGTATATAATTTCTGTCAAGATGGAAGTAATATGGATCACATTGTGTTGGTCATGATAGTTAATAAAAGACTGACTGCCTCTAAGGCTACTAAAACCTGATTTAGATCCCGGTGCTAGCAATGTTCCTTTCAAGGAAATTGCTGCCTTTGTGGCTGAATGCACTATCTCAATTTAGAACGATAGTGTTACATTCTTAAGGAAAGAAGCTCATTTAATGTCTTCCCCTGCAATCTGTAATTTGGACTCCGATACTTAAGATGGATTGTTGATAAGGATAATCTGTTTTTGTATCTCCATCCCACTTTCAAAAAGGCCCCAGTGCTTTGAGTGGTGCAGAGTCCTTTACCATTCCCCCTCCTGCTTGCCTTGCAGTGATGAATACAGATAGTAACCTACTGCATAACCTCTGATATCTCATACTCCTGTGTGGCCAGCATCCACAAGGACAATTGGATCAGAGGGGCTCTGACGTCATAAAGTTAAAGCAAAAAGTTGTCGGACATGAGAGCCAATCTGTTGCCTAGCAAGCTGACATCATAAAGCTAAAGCAAGATGTTGTCTGACGTCAGTGCCACTCTGTTGCCTAGCAAGCAGCAGGATATACTTATCTTGGTTATAAAATGAGTAACAGGCTAGACAGTATGCCCAAATAAAAACTAACCTGGTAAGATTAAAGAAATTAGGGCATTTTTTGAGACTTAGAAATTTGTATGAAGGTAAGTTTGAGCATAAGAGTCTCAACCTCACTATTGCTGAACTGGTAGGAATTGCCAAAAATGATGATGGTGAACATGCTATTCATAGCTTTTATTATTCCCATTAACTGTAGCAAACCCTTCCTCGCTCAACTTATCAGCTGGCTTAATTGCTACTGGTGTACCATATCCTAAAACAAATGAAGTGAGATGGGTACGCTGTCACTTGGCTGGCAAAAAGTTCTCTTTATCTATGTCCTAATGTACAGGCTACAGTTGTTTAGAGAGTGATCGCAAATGAGGCATGGGATTCAGAGAAGTATGGGAGGTTAAAAACACAATTTTTGGGGGGTGGCCAAGATGGCGGCGGAGTAGGACGTGCCTTTAGTCCCTCCGGCGCCGCATGTTGCATAGCTTTGTGTATCGCCCTGATAGGCGCCCATCCAAGCCAGAAACAACAGTGTCTTGTGCCCTGGAGCTTTTCGGCAGTGTTTGTTGACATTATTTTCGCAGTTGGAGCCCGACAACGGAAGCGCGGCGAGGTGCGGCCCAGACGAGCAGTGCCCCAGGAGGGCCTCGTGGTCGGCTGGGTAGGGCGGCTTGTAAGCCCCGGAGCAGATCGGTCTGCCCTGTGAAGGCGATGCGGCCAGTGAAGTGCTTGGGTACTGGGGACAGTCTCAGGGAGTCCCTAGCCCGGTGTGGAGAGAGCGACTTTCGCAAGCAGAGTGGCAGGGGGCCCTGCTGGGTCCCTGCGGCTGAGGTTGCAGCGGTGACCGGGCCTGCTGTGAAACGAGCGGGGACTCTGGAGCTGACTGGCGCCTGGCGGTGGTGCTGATTCCCGCTTCCATGCACTGCCATGGCCTTTGAAGGTGAGGAGTGAGAGAGGGACTCCTTGCGCTGATTGAGCTTCGGTCCGCAAACCGGCAGACGGCACCCGGAGTTGGCAGCGGACCAGCGCTGGAGGGAGGAGCGGTGTCCCTGGCCCGGAGGGGGGCTGGGCAGCCAAGACGTTTACGTGACTCCCTGGCTGTGGCCCAGATATTACAGTGGGCCCGAGGCCCGGAAAGCATGAAGGAGGCCTAGTGTTGGTGGCAGGGCCCTTTCCCCACCCCTAGAACTGATCACAGCGGCGCGTGGCACCAGAAGGAGAAACGGTGGGCCCTTGGAAATAGTACCGCTTCCCACCTAGCAACTGGACTTTTCTCACCAGGGGTGTGGAGATGATTGTGCTGGACTTTGTGCATGGGGGACCAGGTCCCCCAGCTCCGGAGAGCACTTTGGGCCTTAAATTACCATCTGAGCGACGTTGCGGCTGTTGCCAAAGTGTACCTCTTGTCCCCGGTTGGACTTGGTGGGTGGGGGCTGCTAGGGTCCAGAGGTCCCTGGAGGCGCGAGGTAGTTTGCAGGAGGCTGGCTGAGGCATAACATCTGTGCACCTGGGACAAAACAACCTGGCCCTCCCTGGCACCTGCGTGAGTTTGGTGTTGTAGGTAGCGGTCAGCCATCCCTGGCCTGGAGTGAGGAGTGCTGCTGGAGTGAGCGGAGAGGCCGAGGAGCACGCTGAGACCCCGTGGTGGGGCGGCATCGGAGGCAGCGCTCCCTGAGCAACGGGTGGGGGCCATGTGCTGCCTAGAGCTCGACTGAGGCATTGATCCCCCTGCTTTGGCCCTGTGAGACTGCTGGAGGTGAGGAGCAGTGCAAAAACAACAGTTGATGGACAGAATGTAGAAAAATGTCATACATTCACCCGAGTACAGAGATCTGGGCCTAAATCCATCGTTTTTTTGCACTCCACACCACCCCAGTTCAGACATGGCCATATTCAAATCAACCTTGACCCTGTGCCTCATGGGAACAGTCCAGCCCGAACTGCCAAGCCAAGATATCCCTGGACCGGAATCAAGCATCTTAGGACCGATTTCTGGCTATCCGCCGTCATCAGCCAGAATAGCTTGACTCCAGTGGAGGTGAGGAGCAGGGCGGGAACCCTTCGGGGCGACTGGGATTTCGCCTGAGAGCCGGCGGACGGTGGCTGACCCGCTTGGGGGGTAGAGCGGGATGGTGTGGCAGGGACTGTTGCTGGCCCCCCCAGGGGCTCCGGTGAGTACGAGGAGGCTAAGAGAGGCCTAGGTTTGGAAGTAGCTACCTTCCCCCCTCCCCTGGCGCCAAAACTGATGGCGGTCTGTGCCCGAATGCAGAAGTACATGGGGCCCTGACGAACCCACTCGCTTCTTGCCCAGCAGCGTGACGCTCCCGTCTGGAGGTTGTGCGATAGAACGACGATTGGGCTGAGACTAGCTTACAAGAGGCCTGGGGGTTTGTAGCTGCCTGGAGGTCTGCGGGACTGCTGACGGAGGGAGCCGCTTGCCCCGTCTGGTATCGCTAGAACGGCGGCTGTAGGAGTCCGGGGATCCCTCACTCGTCCGGGGGAGTGCTACGTAGTGGGCTGGCTGCTATGACGCCCGCGGGCATATGTATGCGCTCTATAAATTATATTAATAAATAAATAATAAATAATATGTGGATCCACTGCTTGACAACTCGAGCGCAGGATGGCCGGGCTCCTTCTGGTTGCCGTGTGAGTGTGCCATCAGTGGCACGGGCGTGAGCGGGGGTCCTGGACTCTGGTTGGTGCAGCCCTCATCGCCTTAGAAGCTTGCTTGCAGGCTCCCCCAGGGAAGGCAATGGCGACGACCAGGATCAAGAAAGACAAACTGGTGTGGGAGAGCGTGTCGTGACCTTGGAGGAGCAGAATCTGGGGACGACGGAGGACATACATAGGCTCCAGCAGGATGTGAATCGCCTGACGGAGCAGAACTTTGACCTGCAAGCCCATGCCGAAGACTTAGAGAACAGGTTGCGCCGCAATAACATTCAGATTCGGGCGGTGCCTTTGAAGGGCGAGGGTTCGGGCCTGCGGGAGTATGTGGCAGCTCTCTTCAAACACATCCAGAATGAGGAGGACCTGCAAGATATCCAAATGGACCGAGTGCACCATGTCGGTCTGCCGCGGGGACCTAGGGCACCTCCTCCTGATATATTTGTGTGCGTGCATGACTTTCAGCTCAAAGAACGGATCCTGCGAAAGGCACGCGACCTTGCTCCCCTTCAATTCCGCGACCACCATCCTTTGCTTTTTCAGGATCTTGCAGCCTCTACTCTGGTAAAGCGGAGGGAATTTAAGCCATTCACCAACTACCTGCGGGAGCAGAGTGTTCCCTATTCCTGGGGGCATCCATTCAGGCTTATCTTTAAATGGAAGAACAAGCTGATTCAGGTCCGGTCTCTGGAAGCAGCCCTTGACATCTTGGGGATGGAACGGCCCACCCCCTCATCTGATGCCGACAGTTCTCCCAGAAGGCAGCGACGGCGCTCTGCGGAATGACAGAGAGTTGGTAAGCCTGCTCCCGCTGCAAAACCTGATTCGTCAGCGAGCTTGCTGGAACGGGGGGCTGCGGTTGCCTCTGTGGCTCTGGTAAGGGACGCTTCAGTGTGCACTTAAGGTATGGACCCTTCGCTAGGCCCTAACGGGCCGGTAGCTGGCGCCGGAGGAGACTGTCCACAGGAGGTAAATGAGTAGCTTTTCTGTGTCCTGGTCTGGAGTGGAGACCTGTATCAGGAATTGGTTGAACAAAAGGTTGGCGCCATGTTCCCCTGCCTTTGGGGCCTACTTTACAAACTATTGTTTGTTCCCTTTTCTTGAACTGTTATGCCTTGTGTTCGTGGGGTTTTCCATGGTTGGGGGAGAGGGGGACCTGGAGTGGGGGGTTGGAGGTTGTGTTGGGGGTTCCGCATCAGCTGGGGGGATGTGGAAGGATCAAGAAGGGGCACCGGGGGTGCTTTGGGACGATGCGTGCTCCAGGGTTTGCACTCTCGTTGAAGTTCTTTCCCACTTGTGGCCATGCTGAGTAGGGAACTGAAGGTGGTGAGCCTTAATGTCAGAGGCCTTATTAGCCCGGTGAAACGTGCTGCTGTCCTATCACTATTGGAAGACGCGGAGGGGGACGTCTGTCTGCTGCAGGAGACTCATCTCCTTTCTAAAGATACCCGACGCCAGACGGACATGTGCTTCCCTTTGCAGCTGTGGTCTTTAGGGCCTAACAAGAAAAACGGGGTGGCCATTCTTTTCAGCGCACGGGCACATTGTAGGGTCGTCTCACAGGTAGTGGAGATTTAAGGCAGATTCTTAGCTGTGCGCATTCAGTGGGGGGAGACAATGTTCGCGATTGGGTAAATATACACCCCAAACGCGAATCAGGAGCCCTTCTTGCAGACAGCGCTTGCACAGGTCCTGGCATCCTTGGATGCCCTAGTGCTGGTAGGTGGGGATTTAAATATTGTTATGGAGGCTGACGTTGATAGATCAGGACAGCGGTCCAATCAGGCTGGGGCGCTGACCTGGGGGGGAAGCAGTGGCTGTTGGATGGAGGGTTGCATGATGTATGGCGCTCTCAGCATCCCCAGGAACGAGACTACACCTACTACTCAGCGGCCCATAAGACATATGCGCGCTTAGAGCATTTTTTAGCTACGTCCTCTTTTATGCCCCACTTGTCTGCTGCAGACATTGCGCCGCGCTCCTTGTTGGACCATGCGCTTATTTCTGTAGTTACCTCTAGTGGGATTAGAACTCGGCCGCAGGCTGGCGCCTTCGCGACTCCTTACTTCAGTCTGAATCGGTGGTGGCAAAGATGCGGGAGGTTATCGTACAGTACATCGCGGAAAAATGAGGTGGGGGATACGCCTCTTGCATCCATCTGGGAGGCCCTGAAGCTGGTGGCGAGGAGAGAGTTTA
Organism: Lissotriton vulgaris; assembly: GCF_964263255.1. NCBI lineage: Eukaryota > Metazoa > Chordata > Amphibia > Caudata > Salamandridae > Lissotriton > Lissotriton vulgaris. The sequence continues at coordinate 1,083,219,492 of NC_141694.1, read as the reverse complement.
TTGCGCTGGCTGTGACATACTCCCGTTTGTGCAAGGAGAAGCGAGCGGAATTAGAGGGGGAGGTAAAGACCCTGGAGGCGATCCATAAGAGAACTGGGGCGCCAAGGGTATGGAGAGAAATAGAGACGAAGAGACGCATGTTGAAGCGTCTTGACATGGATAGAGCCATGCATGCCATATTGCGACTGCGCCACAAATGTTATCTTTGTGGAGATAAGAAGGGGTGAATGCTTGCACATAGGCTCCGGGCGCGCAGTCAGCTGCACACGGTACACGCTGCGCGGGATTTGCGGAGGGTGGAGCATACCACGGACTCTGTCATCGTAGAGACCTTTCGCCACTTCTACCAGACCCTGTATCAAGCGGAGGGAGTGCCTGCTATGGGAATCGCAGAATACCTCGCTACCTCTGGCATTACCCCCATGCATAGGGAATCAGCGGAGAGTTTAGACTCGGAGATACGCATTGAAGAGGTCATCTCGACGATTGCAAAACTAAAAGTTGTGAAGTCTCCGGAGCCCGATGGCTTCTCTGCTGTTTTTTATAAGACCTTCTGTAGGGAGCTGGCTCCTCTCCTGACCCATCTTTTTAATTCTTTTCTGGACACGGGGGCGGTGACTCTGCCATGTCGGAGGCTGCCATTACTGTCATTCCCAAACCAGGGAAGGACCCTAAAGAGTGCGGATCGTACCGGTCGATCTCGTTATTAAACAATGACACTAAACTCTTTGCAGGCGTGCTTGCGGCGCGGCTTAGCCCCTTGATGGATGGAATTATCGAACCTGACCAGGCAGGATTTGTTCCTACATGGCAAGGGGGGGACAACACGAAACGGCTGCTACATCTCAGGGACATGGTTCACCGCTTGCGGACGCAGGCCTTCCTGCTCTCCATAGATGCGGAGAAGGCCTTTGACCGTGTAGATTGGGAATACCTGTTTGCGGTGCTGAGGACCTTTGGGGTCGGAGACAACTTCCTGAGATGGATTCAGTGTATCTACGTGGCCCCTCGGGTGAATGGCTGTCGGTCAGCACTGTTTCCTATCGAGAGGGGGACACAACAGGGGTGCCCCTTTCCCCGTTGCTTATTGCACTATATATGGAGCCGTTCGCTCAGCGCGTTCGGTCGAATGTGGACATTGCAGGGATTACATTTGGGGCTGACCTGCATAAGGTCAGCCTCTATGCGGACGATGTCATCTTGGCGCTCACTGATCCTTACTCTTCTCTGCGTAGCCTTTCGAAGGATCTGTCTGAGTTCCAGAAAGTAGCCGGGTTTAAAGTTAATTACTCCAAGTCACAAATCCTTAACCTATCCATTCCAGAGACGGATGTCCGGGACTTGAAGCAGGACTTCAAGTTGCAGTGGGCTCCATTTGACATCCCGTACTTGGGTATACGGCTGTCCCCTTCTATTACCAAAACGCTATCCCTTAACTATGCGCTGCTGGTTGAGCAGGTTACAAAAGCCCTTGCGGATTGGTCCCGTCTTAACCTGGCCTGGTAATGAACAACTGGCGGCTCTAAAAATGACGGTACTTCCCCGAATACTGTACCTCTTTCAAATGTTACCGTTAAGTCCCCCCGCACGGCATCCTTCGGAAGCTGCAGGGGCTTCTCAATAGGTTCTTATGGAACAACAAACGGCCGTGGCAGGCCCTGCCTGCAGCCGGAGGGCTGGGCTTTCCTCTGCTGGGGGTCAACTTTCAGGTGACCGTTCTGCGATATATAGTCGAACGGAACAGGCCCATGTCCAGCAAGCATTGGAACTTTATGGGCCAGACGGTGGCAGGTTGTAATATCTGGAGAGAGCTTTGGCTGCCATGCAAGCAAAGAGCCTGGGGCCTTTACTCCTCCCCGGTGACGTCTCCGACCCTTAAGGCATGGGATCAATCGGCTCAACGCAAAAGGTGGACTTCGCTCCCCTCCCCGATGACCCCTAGCGTTGATAACCCGGATTTTCCACCGGGCCACGCATCCGCGGTCTTACAGCGCTGACAAGAGGAAGCTTGGTACCCTTTTTGACTTAGATGGTTTGATCCCGTTCGCCCGGCTGCGAACAGACGTCTTTCAACTGCTGGTCACTTATGCTTTCCATTATTCGCAAGTGGCGCACTGGGTCACCCAGCTAGGTAATGTGGCCTCCATGTCCCGCCCTTTGACAGCGCTCGAAAAATGGTTGGTCTGCAAGAAAGACGACCGGAAACTTTTCTCTGAATTATATGCGATGATAATGCATCAGCCCAGGAAGCAGCGTACAGCGGCGCAAGTTAGATGGGAGACGGAACTGGGTCACCAGCTGACGAAAAAGGAGTGGGAGCATGTCTTCTATTGTGCACAGCACACGGCCGCTAGCACCGCGGGTACCTAGTCAGCCTACAAAGTAGTGACGTATTGGTATTATACCCCAGCCACATTAGGGGGTGGGATCCCTTCTCGGGCCTCTGCTGGCGGGGGTGCGGCCTTACAGGGATGCTGGCGCATTTGTTGTGGCATTGCTCAAAATTGAAGAGGTATTGGACCACGATCTTAGATGAGTTAGACGCTGCATTTCAGATTACATTCCCCCGGTCTCCCAAGTGCACTCTGCTAGGCCTTCCTTACCCCAAAGTCTTTCCCCTGCGCTCACTGAAAGGTAGACAGATTGCGCTGGCACTTATCGCTGCGAGGCAAGTGCTCCTGGTGCAATGGAACTCTCCGGCTGAGCCCGACCCTCGGGACTGGTTCCAAAGGCTTTGGCACATTTTAGCGATGGAGCGGCTTTCGATGGGAATGGAAGGGAAAGAGTCGGAATATGCTCAAATGTGGGGCCCTTTCTTGCAGCTCTTATCAAAAGACCTCCGAGAAGTACCCTGCCCGAAATACCTGCAGATTCTGCAACTCATTCCCCTGGAGCCACCAGTGTCCAAGTCCAGGGGCTGACTGTTCTTTGACTAATCCAGTGATTGTAGAAGTGCCCTGAGATGAGAGAAGCTGAGGCGGAGCGGGGTGGGAGTGGGAGGGGGGTTGATTTCCGGAGGGGGGAAGGGGGATGGGGTTTTTGGCTTACTTTGTTTCTTCCTTTTGAACGTTTGTTTTTTGATAAAAGGCGGACACTGCAGCACAGGTGGGGCAGCTACCCAGGTACCAAATCGCTGAGTCGCCCTCCGGGATGTAGACCCAAACGCTGTGTCATTGCACTGAGGTTTCGCCCTGCCGGCAAGTTGATGTAGGCAGCTGGGCTGTGTACCGTGCCATGTTCCCGCTCAATAAAAATGATTGACTCTAAAAACACAAATTGAGATTTGATTTTCTAACGTGCTGTTGATTTTCACGATAATACAGGCTCCTTAGAATTGATCTGTTTACCCTTCATTAAAATCAAGATTTTTTTGTACTGCTTATAGTAAATGTGCTAACGGTGGACTTTTCCATCTGCAGATTATACTGAATGACCAGCAGTGGCAGTGTTTCACAACAGAATGTCTCTGCATTGCCAAGACTGAAGAAAAGAATAAAAGGCAGTCTTTCGGCATACAGCTTCATTTGACCAATTTAAATGGTAAGTAAATCTCACAATCATTCCGTTAGGCATTAAAAAGACTTTCACAGCATCTGAATGTCCTCACTACCTTCCAGTGGGGGCCTGTGCTTGTATATAATTTCTGTCAAGATGGAAGTAATATGGATCACATTGTGTTGATCATGATAGTTAATAAAAGACTGACTGCCTCTGAGGCTACTAAACCCTAATTTAGATCCTGGTGCTAGCAATGTCCCATTCAAGGAAATTGCTGCCTTGCGGCTGAAATGCACTATCTCAATTTAGAACGACAGTGTTACATTGTCACGGAAGGAAGCTCATTTAACGTCTTCCCCTACACTCTATATGTTGGACTCTGATACTTAAGATGGATTGTTGGTAAGGATAATCTGTCTTTGTATCTCCATTCCACTTTCAAAAAGGCCCCAGTGCTTTGAGTGGTTCAGAGTCTTTTACCATTCACCCTCCTGCTTGCCTTGCAGTCATGAATACAGATAGTAACCTACTGCATAACTTCTGACATCTCATCTTCCTTTGTGGTCAGCTTCCACAAGGACAATTGCAGTAGAGGCGCTCTGACATCATAAAGCTAAAGCAAGATGTTGTCTGGCATGAGGGCCAATCTGTTGCCTAGCAAGCTGACATCATAAAGCTAAAGCAACATATTGTCTGATGTGAGGGCCACTCTGTTACCTAGCAAGCAGCAGGATACATTTATCTTGGTAATGAAATGAGTAGCAGGGTAGACAGGATGCCCAATTGAGAACTAACCTGGTAAGAATAAAGAAATTAGTGCATTTTTTTTAGACTTATACATTTGTATGAGGGTAAGTTTGAGCATAAGAGTCTCCACTTCACTATTGCTGAACTGGTAGGAATTGCCTAAAATTATAATGGTGAACATGCTATTCATAGCTTTTATAATTCCCATTAACTATAGCATAACACTTCCTCGCTCAACTGATCAGCTGGGTAATTACTACTGGTGTATCATGTCCTTAAGCAAATGAAGTGAGATGGGTACGCTGCCACTTGACTGGCACAAAGATCTCTTTATCTATGTCCTAATGTACATGCTACAGTTGTTTAGAGAGTGATCACAAATGAGGCATGGGATTCAGAGAAGTATCGGAGGTTAAAAACACAAATTTAGATTTGATTTTTTAACGTGCTGTTAGTTTTCACAATTATACAGACTCCATAGAATTAATCTTTTTAGCATTTATAAAAATCAAGATTTTTTGTACTTCTTATAGTAAATGTGTACTTTTCCATCTGCAGATTATACTGAATGACCAGCAGTGGCAGTGTTTCACAACAGAATCTCTCTGCATTGCTGAGACTGAAGAAAAGAAAAAAAGGCAGTCTTCCAGCATACAGCATCTTTTTTACCAATTTAAATGGTAAGTAAATCTCAGAATCATTCCTTTAGGCATTAAAAAGACTTACAGAGCATCTGAATGTCCTCACTACCTTCCAGTGGGGGCCTGTGCATGTATATAATTTCTGTCAAGATGGAAGTAATATGGATCACATTGTGTTGGTCATGATAGTTAATAAAAGACTGATTGCTTCCAAGGCTACTAAAGCCTGATTTAGATCCCGCTGCTAGCAATGTTCCAGTCAAGGAAATTGCTGCCTTTGCGGCTGAAATGCACTATCTCAATTTAGAACGATAGTGTTACATTCTCACAGTAGGAAGCTCATTTAACGTCTTCGCCTACACTCTGTATGTTGGACTCTGATACTTAAAATGGATTGTTGGTAAGGATAATCTGTTATTGTATCTCCATCCAATTTCAAAAAGGCACCAGTGCTTTGAGTGGTTCAGAGTCCTTAACCATTCCCCCTCCTGTTTGCCTTGCAGTCATGAATACAGATAGTAACTTCCTGCATAACTTCTGATATCTCATCCTCCAGTGTGGTCAGCTTCCACAAGGACAATTGAACCAGAGGCACTCTGACATCATAAAGCTAAAGTAAGATGTTGTCTGGCATGAGGGCAAATCTGTTGCCTAGCAAGCTGACATCATAAACTAAAGCAAGATGTTGTCTGACGTGAGGGCCACACTGTTACCTAGCAAGCAGCAGGATACATTTATCTTGGTAATGAAATGAATAGAAGGGTAGACAGGATGCCCAAATGAGAAATAACCTGGTAAGATTAAAGAAATTAGGGCATTTTTTGAGACTTATATATTTGTAGGAAGGTAAGTTTGAGCATAAGAGTCTCAACTTCACTATTGCTGAACTGGTAGGAATTGCCTAAAATGATAATGGTGAACATGTTATTCATAGCTTTTATTATTCCCATTAACTGTAGCATAACCCTTCCCCGCTCAACTGATCAGCTGGCTTAATTGCTACTGGTTTACCATTTCCTTAAACAAATGAAGTGAGATGGGTATGCTGCCACTTGGCTGGCAAAAAGATCTCTTTATCTATGTCCTAATGTACATGCTACAGTTGTTTAGAGAGTGATCACAAATGATGCATTTGATTCGGAGAAGTATGGGAGGTAAAAAACACAAATTTAGATTTTATTTTCTAACGTGCTGTTGATTTTCACAATTATACAGACTCAATGGAATTAATCTGTTTACCCTTTAGAAAAATCAAGATTTTTTGTACTTATAGTAAATGTGCTAAAAGTGGACTTTTTCATTGGGCGTGGCGTAGCAGCCGATGGCGGTGGCTGCATAGGAGCCGAGCTCTGCCATTGAAAACCGGAATTATCCTGCTTTACGGAAGCTCGGCACCCCCTGACCCCACCAATTGAGAGGGGAACGAGGCGCGCTCGGCTGGGCGCTATCGGGGGAACGGAGCGCCACTGAAATCGGGACTCTGCTGGTGATTTCGCGGCCAGCGCTGAGGGCGGAACGACGAAGGCAAGATGGCGGCTGTGCTCCGTTGCTAGCTGAGGGAGTGAATCCCCTGATGCTTGCAGCCAAATGAGGAAGACGGCGAGAAGAACGGGACTGGCGCAGGGAACAGCTGGGCGCCTTGCATGTTGCCGAAGGGGAGAGCAGTGAAGAGCGGAGAGGATCCTGGCTGGCGCTGCGGTGGCCCTTCTGCTGACGGGGCTGCCGGAAGGCAGATGGTGCGGTAAGGCCAGGGCCACTCCGAAGTCCAGGTAACGGACTTGAGGGCATAGTGGACTGGGGCGCTCCCGTTGACGACCAAGTGGAGAGTGCAGTAGCGGGTACTGCGGGGACCCCCAGCGGCCTTCCTGACGGCTAATGTACAACATGGAGCGGTTTTAAGATGGCACTGGGTGATGGCAATGGAGCTGACGGCTAGAGAGGTGGAGATAGCCGACTGATAGAGCGGAGCGGCAACAGAGACGAGATTGAGACTTGTGGCGGCTGGGAGAGCTGGACTCGAGCAGAGAAATGGGTGCAGGATATTGATTGCCCTGGCCCAGTGCTGGTGTGACCCTCATTGGAAGGAGGTATTGGGCAGAAGACTACTTTGGGGGACCGGACTGCTGCGGAGCCCGAGCGGCGAGAGCCTGACAGTGCACTGGTGAGTGAGGTGCTGGGGACCTGGACCCGTGAGCTGCGTAGGTGGGCACGGGGTCCTGAAGCCGCCGCGCTCTGCAAGCCGGGGCACGGGAGGGAGGAGTCTCCTGCGGGGGGCAGGAGAGAGCACCGACTGAGAACGCAGCCGTACTGGAGGCCAAGAAGCTGACACCTGCAGGGCGGTTAACCGTAGAAACCAGCGGTCAGCACACGAGAGCGGAGGGACCGCTGGTGAACCTGGCCGGGGCCACAACTGTCTGTGGAGTTACCCAGGAGAAGGAGAGCTGCTTGGCGCCTGTGATTTGCGCACTTGGCAGTGCCCGCCCACGCTGGAGAACCATACTAGTTGACGCCTTAAAGCTGAAGGGAGGAGGTGCAGGACTGAGTGGACGGTCCCACGAGGCACAACCACAATCAACTGTCCCCGAGGCAGGGTGGCGGCAACGCGCTGTTCCCAATTTTGCTGGTAGGGCTATTGCTGGACTGTGCAGAGTTGGGCAGATTGACACCAACGACCACTTCCATGGGGAAACTGAAGGGGAGGAAGAAGGGAGCTCAGCAGCAATCCGATAGTGAGGCCACTAATCAGGTGTAGCAGGCCGCGCTCGAAATGACTCAGGAACTTACCTTGCAGCAGCAGTTTGATAAAATTTTAACAGCGATTGCGGAATCTCGCATTGCTCTCCAGCAAGACATAGCGCAGGTGGCCACAGGACTGGGGCTCCTGTGGGCAGACCACTCTAAACTAGTTGACAGGGTAAAGTCTGTAGAGGGAACGCTCCATGTGTTGGAACCGGCACAGGTCGCACTGAAGGTCACGATGGCGGACGCCTTGGATCGCGTTACTGCACTAGAAAAGCGGGCGGACGATGCTGAAAGCAGAAATAGGCGGAATAGCATATGAATAGTCGGTCTGCCAGAAAAAGCGGAAGGGGCAGACATGGTGCAGTACCTTGAGAACTGGTTGAGAGCTGAAATGCCCCCGGAGGGACTGTCTTCCTTCTATACGCTCGATCGGACCCACCGAGTGCCTGCCAGACCCCCACAACCGGGAGACCCCCAAGACCGGTGGTGGCCCGCCTGCTGCATTTCCGAGATAGGGATCTGCTGCTTCAGAGAGCATGTGCTGATGGCCCCTATCATGTTAGGAACAGTACGGTCAACCTGTTCCCGGACTATACTTTTGAAATTCAGCGGCGACGAGCATCATTCCTTGCCATTAAAATAGAGCTGAGGGACGAGGGGCTTCAGTATTCCTTGTTATTTCCGGCCAAACTAAGAATAATTGTCGATGGCAAGACGTCTTTTCATGAAACCCCAGATGTAGCTAGCGCATGGCTGGAATCCTACAGAGCTGGGAAAGATGGACACGACCCGGGAACTCGGAGCACCTCTGAAGGGTTGCCACAGCGTAGATCGCTACAACCTCGACGCAGAGGGAGAGGCTTGAGGAGGCCATCGGTATTGCAGACTGAGGTGGAGCGACAAGGAGCGTTGGAGGCAGTAACTGCACTATCTGGGGGCGGAAGGAGCAGTCTCCGGTGGGCACAGACTCGGACAAAGATAAGAAGCCCTCGGATCCAGAGGTCTCGGAAGTGGACAGTGTAAGGGTGCCGAATAATACACCAGCGACGGCAGATGGGATGTTGGATGAGTGAGCAGAAGTAGTAAAGATGGAGCACGAACTGTTGCAGGAGCCGTTGAGAGTCTTTGATCATACGGAGAATGGGGGGCGGAGGTGGGTTTCGCTAATGCCCATTGAGTTTCCAGGGTGTGAATGGGGGGGGGGGAAGGCTTGAGGCGTCCAACTGATTAGGGTTTTCAGGGCACGATGTGAGCAGAGGACAAGCAGCAGACCGCGGGTCCTGAGCTCCACTCATTGCCCATAAGGCATGCCCTCAGAGATCGCTGGTGGGCTTAGTTGGGTGGTGTTTGTTGCAATGGTTTGGACAGGGACTAGCTGTTTGGTTTGGGGTCCTGTCCTTGGAGGGCGGGGGGATGGGTGGGCGGTTGGGAAGGGAGTTGGGCTCAGGGGTGCACTGGTGTGATGTCTGAGGCAGAAGCGGAGAAAATGGCAGTATGCACTAACGATGGGGGCTGTCGCTGACCTGCGCGGTATAACCTGGAATGTACGGGAGCTCCACACCATGACACGTCGCCATAAGGTCCATGCATATTTAGTTAGAAGAGGGATCCACATTGCGCTGCTGCAGGAGACTCACCTCACTAAGGCGGAAGGCGGAGCTTTACAGAGGAGGTGGAGAGGCCAGGTATTCAACACTACATATTCGCGTTTGCATGGGGAGCAATAATATGGATTAGGGCCAGGTGACGAAGCAGAAAATAGACACAGAAGGTAGATTTGTAGCGATAGAGGGTAGACTTTGGGGCAGGGATATAGCTCGGTGTAGCATTTATGCACCAAACATTGACCAGCCAAGCTTTTTGGAGTGCTTGTCCAGCACATTAGCACATTATTTCACAGGCTCGATGATGCTAGGAGGGGATTTAAACACAATAGCGGATGTGGACTTGGATAGATCGCACCCCCCCTGACGGACTCCCCGGTACATAGGGTGACAAAAAGTAGGCGGACGGGCAGGACAGATGGGGGCTGATTGATGTATGGCGTACGCACCACCCTACTGACCCGGACTACTCATACTTCTCGGAGGTGCATGATCTGCATGTTCGATTAGACACAGTGTTGTGCTCGCCCTCTGTGGCATCTTCGGTGGTAAATACAGAATACTTTGCCAGGACACTGTCAGATCATAATTCATTGCTCCTTGCCATGCATTGGATGTCGGAGGTGTCGGCTATTCCCACCTGGCGGTTACGCCCGGAGACACTGGAAGACCCGGTTTTCCAGAAAGAGATGGGAGAAGGGATAATGCACTACTTCACTGATAATGAGGGCACGACTTCCACCAGGGCGCTGGAATGGGATGCCTTTAAGATGGTGATACGGGGGCAATGCATAGGTAAATATGTAGGGGTACGGAAGGTACTGCTCCAAGATGTGGATGGGGCGGAGGGTAGGCTGAGGAGGGCGGATCTAGCATGACCAGTACACCCTGAGGTTCAAGACGAAGTGACAGCAGTGAAGGAGGAGGTAGCAGGGGAGATGGAGAGATTGCGCTGTTTCGACCATAAGGCTCATCTTACGAAAACGCATGCAGAGGGAGATAAGGCAGGTACGTTGTTGGCCTGGATGGCCAACCCGATGAAAAGGGGTTTGCCTATACTAGCATTGGAGGATGACGAAGGGGAGGTAGCCTTCACCCAGAGCGAGATATTACACCGATTCAGGCTATATTATGAAAGACTGTATGATAGCTCACTGAGGGCGGGAGATCTTGATATTGACTCCTTTCTGGACGAGGTAACACTACCAGCACTCACGGAGGAGCAGGCGAATTGTCTAGGCCAAGACATACAATTAGAGGAGATTAGGATTGCTATCCAGCATATGGCCTGGAAGAAAACGCCAGGAACTGAAGGGCTACCGATTTAATTTTATGCGACATATGTGGACTTGCTGGCTCTGAAGTTAGGGGAGGTCTACAAAGAGATCCATGCGAGAAGCACTGGTGATCCCACTGCTGAAGACTGGACGAGCGGGGACGAACGCGGCCTCCTATCGCCCATTATCGATGTTAACTACGGATTATAAGATCTTGAGTAAGATATTGGCGACTCGCCTGTTGCAGCATATGACCACATTCATCCATGAGGATCAAGCTGGTTTCATACCAACCAGGAATACCTCCCTTAGTGTTCGGAGATTGATTAGGATATTAGAGGAGGAACAGCTGGGGGTGCAATGACCTGTGGTGCTGTCAGTAGACATCGAGAAAGCATTTGATAGCTTAGAGTGGCTCTACCTGTATAAAATGCTGGAACGGTTTGGGACGGGATCTGAGTTTGTGACTTGGACAAGAGTGCTATACACATCGGCAGTAGCGAGAGTACGGGTTGGTACATTGATATCGTCCCAATACCCGGTGGCACGGGGAACTAGGCAGGGATGTTCGCTTTCCCCCCTGTTGTTGCTTTAACTATAGAACCGCTGGCGGTGAAGGCCAGGCTTGGTAAGGATTACCGGGTACTGTGTTACAGGGGGGTAAGGCAATATATTTCGCTATATGACGACGACCTGCTGATGTATTTGGAGAACACGGGGGAAGAGCTGGAGGGAGCAGCGAGATTGCTCTCGGGATTTGGAGATATATCAGGACTGAGGGTGAACTGGCCGAAAACATGTTTGTTTCCAATGAGACCTGGAGAATCTCCCTCCATTGGATCTACTGAGGTTCGGTGGGAACCAACTTGCCTGGCATATTTGGGGGTACATGTATATCAGAGTGCTACTGACATGCTGGAGGGCAATGTTGGGAGAGGCGTGAGGGCACTGAAGGGTAGTATGGCCATTTGGGCTACGCTCCCACTGTCTGTTTCAGGCTGCATAGCACTGTTAAAGATGATAGCGCTGCCTAGGCTGTTATACTTTTTTAGAACACTCCCGATATGGATCCCGGGCTCGGTCTTTAAGCAGTTGAAATCACTGATAGTGGAATTCCTGTGGGGGTCGGGTAGGAGAAGAGAGGCACAGGCTACGAAGGACTGGCACCCTTGGACAGCCTAAAAGCAAAGTGGGAAGTGGGAAAAACCCATACCGAAAACGTCCTGGGCACAAATATTGCGGAGAGCTTGGAAGAGCACGAGAAATGCTAGGTTTCAGCTGGTGCATTTTTACATACTACATAGAGCATATCTGACCCCTGGAAGAATAAGGAAATACTTTAGTGTAGAAGGAGCGGCATGCCCCCGTTATGCGCAAGAAGGAGCAGAATTGGAACATATGTAATGGTTATGGACTAAATTGAGGGAATACTGGGAAGACGTAGGTGACCTCGTTGAACACCATTACAGAGCGACAGTTTACTTTTGATATTGCAACTTGCGTATTGCACTGCTTTCCACACACTTCTAAAACAAAAATAACGAGCAAATTTGTGGACATAGGGCTAATCCTAGCAAAAAGGGAAATAACGAGGCGTTGGAAGGCAAGAGAGGGTCCTAAGGGGGGAAATGGAGAACCGAATTCTTAAAGTGGGCAAGTAGTGAGAGTGATATCAGGCTTCGGCAGGCGAGACGACTGAACAATGAAAAGGCGCTCGAGTCAGCGAAAGCATGGGAGGCGTTGGTACAGACACTATTGGAGATCCAGCGAGGGTGTACTGAGGAAGCGGAGGTAGATGGGGTCCCCCAGGTTCAATAGATACACTGAGGAATGTCACAGAAATGGCCCTAAAGCAATGTAAGATAGAAGCCGCAGGGAGCAGTTACACACACCGGTGCAGAGGGAGGGGGGAGTTGGATGGGGGTGGGCGAAATAGGGGTTTGACTTAGCATATTAGTGCATCGGCATGGCTGGGCACTGTCTTTCTATGGAACAGCATTAATATTGAAGAGAGTGTGGGATGAAAGGGGAAGCAGAGATAATGCCAAAAAGAGCCGCAGGGTTGATGTGAAATGATGATATATGATTGCTGTATGTCTAAAACCAATAAAATATGTTTAAAAAAAAACCGTGGACTTTTCCATCTGCAGATTATACTGAATGACCAGCAGTGGCAGTGTTTGACAACAGAATGTCTCTGCATTGCCGAGACTGAAGAAAAGAAAAAAAAGCAGTGTTCCGGCATACAGCATCTTTTGACCAATTTAAATGGTAAGTAAATCTCACAATCAATCCTTTAGGTATTAAAAAGACTTTCACAGCATCTGAATGTCCTCACTACCTTCCAGTGGGGGCCTGTGCTTGTATATAATTTCTGTCAAGTTGGAATTAATATGGATCACATTGTGTTGGTCATGATAGTTAATAAAAGACTGATTGCTTCTAAGGCTACTGAAGCCTGATTTAGATCCCGCTGCTAGCAATGTTCCAGTCAAGGAAATTGCTGCCTTTGCGGCTGAAATGAACTATCTCAATTTAGAACGATAGTGTTACATTCTCACGGAAGGAAGCTCATTTAATATCTTCCCCTGCACTCTGTATGTTGGACTGTGATACTTAAGATGGATTGTTGGTAAGGATAATCTGCTTTTGTATCTCCATTCCACTTTCAAAAAGGCCCCAGTGCTTTGAGTGGTTCAGAGTCCTTTACCATTCACCCTCCTGCTTGCCTTGCAGTCATGAATACAGATAGTAACCTACTTCATAACTTCTGACATCTCCTCCTCCTGTGTGTTCAGCTTCCACAAGTAAATTGGACCAGAGGCGCTCTGACATCATAAAGCTAAAGCACGATGTTGCCTGGCATGAGGGCCAATCTGTTGCCTAGCAAGCTGACATCATAAAGCTAAAGCAAGATGTTGTCTGACGTGTGGGCCACTTTGTTACCTAGCAAGCAGCAGGATACATTTATCTTGGTAATGAAATGAGTAGCAGTGTAGACAGGATGCCCAAATGAGAACTAACCTCGTAAGATCAAAGAAATTAGGGCATTTTTTGAGACTTATAAATTTGTAGGAAGGTAAGTTTCAGCATAAGAATCTCAACTTCACTATTGCTGAACTGGTAGGAATTGCCTAAAATGATAATGGTGAACATGCTATTCATAGCTTTTATTATTCCCATTAACTGTAGCATAACACTTCCTCGCTCAACTGATCAGCTGGCCTAATTGCTACTGGTGTACCATATCCTTAAGCAAATGAAGTGAGATGGGTGCACTGCCACTTGGCTGGCACAAAGATCTCTTTATCTATATCCTAATGTACATGCTACAGTTGTTTAGAGAGTGATTGCAAATGAGGCATGGGATTCATAGAAGTATGGGAGGTTAAAAACTCAAATTTAGATTTGATTTTCTAATGTGCTGTTGATTTTCACAATTATACAGACTCCATAGAATTAATCTTTTTACCATTTATAAAAATCAAGATTTTTTGTACTTCTTATAGTAAATGTGCTAACAGTGGGCTTTTCCATCTGCAGATTATACTGAAGGACCAGCAGTGGCAGTGTTTCAACAGAACGTGTCTGCATTGCCGAGACTGAAGAAAAAAAAGTCAGTCTTCCGGCATACAGCATCACTTGTCCAATTTATATGGTACGTAAATCTCACAATCATTCCTTGAGGCATTAAAAAGTCTTTCACAACATCTGAATGTCCTCGCTACCTTCCAGTGGGAGCCTGTGCTTGTATATAATTTCTGTCAAGATGGAAGTAATATGGATCACATTGTCTTGATCATGATAGTTAAGAAAAGACTGACTGCCTCTAAGGCTATTAAAGCCTGATTTAGATCCCGGTGCTAGCAAAGTTCCATTTAAGGAAATTGTGTCTTTGCAGCTGAAATGCACTATCTCAATTTAGAACGATAGTGTTACATTCTCATGGAAGGAAGCTCATTTAACATCTTCCCCTGCACTCCCTATGTTGGACTCTGAAACTTAAGATGGATTGTTGGAAAGGATCATCTGTTTTTGTATCTCCATTCCACTTTCAGAAAGGCCCCAGTCTTTGAGTGCTTCAGAGTCCCTTACCATTCACCCTCCTGCTTGCCTTGCAGTCATGAATACAGATAGTAACCTACTGCATAACTTCTGACATCTCACCCTCCTGTGTGGTCCGCTTCCACAAGGACAATTGGACCAGAGGCGCTCTGACATCATAAAGCTAAAGCAAGATGTTGTCTGGCATGAGGGCCAATCTGTTGCCTAGCAAGCTGACATTGGTAAGATGGCGGCCGCTCCTGTGGCCGAGTAAACAGGTTGTAGAGCTGCTCCCCGCCTGGATGTCCTGCCGATGCAAGCTCCGTAAATGAGAGGATTAGCTGAATATTGCTGAACAGCCTACCTGAAAATCCTCGATGCAGCGGCTGCCTGCCAGTATTCGTCTCCGTCTCACGCAGCTGTTACTGGCTCCGTGGTGTTTACTTACTGGTGGTGTTTTGCTCGTGCAGCGGCTTCAGCAATTCCAGCTATTCTGTATCCAGAACGCCGTGATGCCGCCAAAGGGGCAAACAAGAAACCAGCCTCGGATCCCTGTGAACGCTGCAGCATCTCAGCCCTATCTGCTCAATCGGTGTCTTCTGCTGACAGCTTCAGGAAGACTTAGGTGGATATTGCATCGGGAGAAAACTCTAAAAATGTTTCAGACACGCGCTGTTAGTGTCAGCAAAACGCCTCAGACTGCTCAGAAGACTCAGCAGCCTGTAGCAGCTACTACATCTGCTGGCGCCTCCACAGTCTCCATAGTTGTAGCTGGTAAGACCGATAAATCACATTCTTTAGGTGTTGCCTCAAACGCTACAAAGGAGGGCGCAGTTGATACGGTACAGGCGAGGCTAATGACTCTGGAACTTTGATTTGTATTGACTCCAAAATGGATTTGTCTGCACAGCCCCAAGGTCTTCTGGGAGATGTAGTCCCTCCTGCACAGATTCCTCAGAAACTTAATTTTATAGACTCCCTGGCAGCAATTTCATCACCATCATTAAGTGTCTTTACGCATGCTGAATCCATTCAGGCTCCTCTTCCACCAGCCTCAATTAACACGGATGCAGACACAGGCGAAGATAATTTTTTTTCTTTATCGGAACATACCGGCTCCTCAGTAGATGATAATGGCATACATAGGGATTGGGCGGATGATGAGGGTAGTTTAACCGGGGATTGGCGCACAAATGAAATTTTGAATTCAGCAGCCATCTCAAAGGTACTATCTAATGTTCGTAAGCATCCTCAAGAGCTGGATCTGGGAATTGGCTCTCTAGCTTGGGACTATTCATTTACAACTCAGCCGGGTGTTCAACCCAATCCTTTAGTCCCAACATGCAATCTGTCTGACCCTACCCTGGGTCCACCCCCCGATGAAATCACACTGGCAATAATATATCAAACCGTCATTGCCCACCGGGAAGAGACCCACCATGAAAGCACCAGGGCGCAAGCGGCGTGCCGCAGGGTCCAGAATTCATTCCGGCGAGTCATGAAAACCTGTGCAGAAACCGTATCTAAATTTGCTGAAGCTGAAACCCGCATCTCAACGTTGGAGGATGATGTGTCTTTCCAGAAGAACGCGATAGATGCAATTCAAGCGCATGGGGAGGACATACAATGGAAACTTGTCGACATGGAAAACAGGGCTCGCAGAAACAACCTGAGGGTCCTGGGGGTTCCTGAAGGCATTTAGGGGACGGATATTTGTCGTTATGTGGTGGAGCTTTTCACGGAAGCATTCCCTGAAGTGAAGGAATGGGATTGGCAGACGGAAATTCAGCGCGCCCACCGGTACCCCTTCAAACCTAAACAACACTCTGCCCAGACATCTAATAGACCTCGTGCTATTTTAGTTTCCTTGCTGAATTTCTTGGCCAGAGAGAAGCTGTATGACCTAGCGAGGCCTGATAGACAGATAACTGGGAAAGGGTGCAAATTTTTTGTCAGGCCAGATTTTTGTCCAACTACAGTTGGAACGAGGTGGCAGCTCCACCAGCTGATTGCCCCATTTCAAGCTAAACGGGCACATGTCTTTTTGCTTTATCCATCTAAACGTAAAGTCATGCGACGAGTGCGACCGTACCATGTCGGTTACGGATCCCCACCGCCTGTGCCTGACGTGTTTGGGCGTCGACTATGACGACGAGGCCTGCCCCGACTGTCGGGCCCTTTCGAGAAAAGCCAGGCGGGAGCGGTCCCGCAGGCGGCTTGAACTCTGGCAGTCGGCCCCGCGCCGTGTGAGGTCCCGGTCCCACGGGAGGTCGAGGGACAGGTCGCGGGGGCGGAGCCGTTACAGCTCCGGGAGTCGGCGCCACTCCTCCGGGTCCAAGTCGTCAGGTAAGAAGCATAAGAAGTCGAAGAGGCATCATCGCTCTTCTGACTCCCCCGACGCTCGCGCGATGCGGCCGGGGGTTTGGGTGACACCGCCCACGCGGCTCCTCGGGAGTCGCGGGCATCGCGTCCGGCCCCATACCCTCCGGTCCCTGGGCTGAACGCGACGCCGGAGGAGATTGAGCGTTTCCTCATGGCCATGAGGTCCCTTTCGCCTCCGACGGGTTCCGCAGCGCCTTCGGGCCCAGCGAACCCGTCTGGGGGCCCTAGCGGGTCGGGGGCTTCCACCCCGACGCCGTTGGGTGCTTTGGCCCGAGGTGGCCGACGCCTTCGGGCCCGGCGCCGCAGGCCCCCACGATCCCGACACCGCCGGTGCCCTCGGGCCCAGCCCCGCAGGGTACAGCGGCTCCGGCGCGATTCTCGACCTTCCTCGGGCAATGGATCGTCACCGGTGGACCTTACGACCCCCCCGGCGTCGGTCCGTGTGGTGTCCCCTCCGGCGCCGTCCTCGGGCGGCGCCATCCCCGATACCTCCTTTGCTTCGGTTCCGACGTCGGGACGGCGCCTATCGGCGCCGCACCCGACACCGTTTGGATATTTTTACTTCTACGAACCGACCTCATGCAATTACGACCCTGAATCTCAGGACATGGGTGATGAGGAGGATTGGGAGGAGTCTGAGGACCCTCTGACCAAGGAGTGTCAGCCTAATTTGGACTGGGCAGGAGACCTTGGGGAGGCCAGTGGCCTGGACACCTCTCCAGACATTGGATTTGTCTCTCCTCCTACCGTACCTTCGGAGGAGGGAGCTACCTATGGTGTGGTGTTGACGAGGGCTGCCAAGGTCTTAAACCTTGAGCTCCCCGTCGCGGCCGTGAGGACTAACCTCCTCACAGAGGTCCTTAAGCCGCAGACATGCTCCATGGAGCCTCTGCTGCCGTTTAATGAGGCCTTGACCGACGTTCTTCTGGGCACTTGGTCCAGGCCCGCTACGGGTTCGCCCGTAGATAGGAACGTGGCCAGACGCCACCGCCCGGCTCCGGGTGACCCATGTTTCCTGTCCTCCCACCCCACCCCCGAGAGTCTGGTCATCCAGGCCTCTAATTCCCAGACCGCATTCCCGACGGCCCCGCCGGACAGGGAATCGAAGAGGTACGAGAATTATGGTAAGAAGATATTCTCATCCCTTAGTTTGGGACTGCGGTCTTCCAACACCGCATGCCTCTTGGGCCGCTACACCCACTCTCTGTGGGAGACGGTGGCGGAGGTGCTGCCAGAGTGCCCGTTGGAGGTATGGGCCAAACTTGGCCAAGCCCTTGTGGAGGGCCGGGACGCAGCCAAGTATTCCATCAGGTGTGGACTGGATACTACTGACTCGCTGGGCAGAGCGATGGCTACGACAGTGGCGGTGAGACGCCACGCCTGGCTGAGATCCGCCAATTTCTCGGCAGATGTTCAGAACACCCTTATGGACATGCCGTTCGATGGCCGTCGCCTCTTTGGCGACAAGGCAGACCACGCGCTTGAGCGCTTTAAGGACTCCAGGGCTACGGCCAAGTCCTTGGGCCTCTCGGCCCCGCGCCAGCAAACGGGAGCCTTTCGCGGCCAGGGAAGTGGCGTCCCCACGCGTGCCGCCAGCCACTCGCCGCAGACTGTCGTCCAGCGCGGCGGCGGATGTGGAAACCGCCGCGGAGGCGGTCGAGGAACCAAGCGGAGTCAGTCCACACCTGCCCCCGCGGCATCCACCTCTAAACCCTCCTAGTCCGTGCTTTTAGGCCCATGTGACGCCAGTGGGAGGCAGGGTTCGCCATCACCACTCTCACTGGCGCACTGTCACTTCGGACAGGTGGGTGCTGTAGATCGTCCGGAGGGGCTACTCCCTCCCCTTCGAGACGACTCCTCAATCCATGCCACCGCAACACCACCGCGTATCGGGGGATCACTTGCGGCTCCTGCAGGAGGACGTTTCGGCCCTCTTGGCCAAGGGGGCCATCGAGCGCGTTCCTTGGCCAGGAGTAGGACGTGGTTGCTACTCCCACTACTTTCTGGTACCCAAGAAGGGCAAAGGGGGCCTACGCCCTATCTTGGATCTGAGGAACGTCAACGGCTTCCTCCGGAAGGAGAAGTTCAAAATGCTGACTCTGGCTCAGGTCGTAGCTGCCCTAGACCCAGGAGACTGGATGGTTGCGTTGGACTTGCAGGACGCGTATTTCCACATCCCCGTCCTGCCGGCCCACCGGCGTTACCTGCGGTTCACGGTAGGCCAAGAGCACTTTAAGTTTACCGTGCTCCCCTTCGGCCTTACCAGGGCCCCACGGGTGTTCATGAAGGTGATGGCGGTAGTCGCAGCTCATCCGCGCAGGTTAGGGGTGTCAGTCTTCCCCTACCTAGACGACTGGTTGTTGAAGGCGGGCTCGCCCCAGACAGTCGTCAGCCACCTCCAGACTACGGCGGATCTCCTGCGCCAGCTGGGATTTTTCATCAATGTGATCAGTCACACCTGTGCCCCTCTCAGAAGCTCCTTTTAATCGGAGCGGTTCTCGACTCGGCGCAGTTTCGGGTTTACCCACCCGAACAGCGGGTTCTGGATATACAGGCTCTGATTCCGATCTTCAGGCCTTTATCCCGAGTTTCGGTCAGGTTGACGCTGCGGCTTCTGGGGCTGATGGACTCCTGCATCCTTCTGGTGCATCACGCACGGTGGTGGATGCGGGCTCTGCAGTCAGACCTGAAGTTTCAGTGGGCCCAGCATCAGGGCAACCTGTCCGACCACGTCCTGATCTCGGAGGGCGCTGCGAGACAGCTGCAGTGGTGGCTCACGGACCGCGATTGGGTCAACGGCAGATCCCTCTCCCTTCCCCAACCGGAGCACGTAGTTGTGACGGACGCGTCCCTCCAGGGCTGGGGAGGCCACTTGGGAGAGGCGGAGAACAGAGGCCTCTGGTCTCTGGCGGAGTCCCGGCTCCATATCAACCTGCTGGAGCTGCGGGCGATTCGTCTAGCACTGAAGGCATTCCTCCCGTCTGTCCGAGGGAGTGTAGTGCAAGTGTTCACGGACAACACCACCGCCATGTGGTACTGCAACAAACAGGGCGGGGTGGGGTCGTGGACCCTCTGCCAGGAGGCTCTGCGCCTCTGGCAATGGCTGGAACATCAGGGCGTGACTCTGATGGTTCAACACCTGGCAGGTTCTCTGAACGCCAGGGCGGACGAACTCAGCCGATGGTGCTCGATGGATCACGAATGGCGTCTGAACTCGGACGTGGCGCAAGGTCTCTTCCAGCAGTGGGGAGAGCCTTGGTTAGATCTATTCGACACCGAAGAGAATGCGCAATGTCATCAGTTCTGCGCGTTGGAATTTCCAAGGTGGCACTCGCTCGGAGACGCTTTTCGTCGCGAGTGGAGCTGCGGTCTGTTGTACGCCTTTCCGCCTATACCACTTCTGCCCAGAGTGCTGAAGAAGATCAAGCGCGACCGGGCACAAGTCATCCTTGTGGCTTCCAACTGGGCACGAAGGTACTGGTATCCCGAGCTACTCAGTATGTCAGTCGATCCCCCGGTTCGTCTGCCTCTTCAGGAGGACCTTCTGTCGCAGCAGCAGGGGACGGTCCTCCACCCGAACCTGTCCAGTCTCCACCTCCATGCTTGGAGATTGAGCGGCGACAGTTGAGGCCATTTGACTTGCCTCCTGAAGTCTGTAACATTATTCTGGCAGCCAGGCGTTCCTCCACAAAGTCGGTATACGTCTGTAGGTGGAACAGATTTGTGGCATGGTGCACAGCAAAGGCTGTGGATCCCCTCAATGCCCCTCTTTCTGAGGTTCTCCTCTTTCTTCTCTCTTGCCCAGCAGGGCTTTGCTCTGGGCACGGTCAAGGGCTATTTTTCAGCTCTTTCAGCCTTTCTGAGGCTGCCTGACCAACCTTCTTTGTTCAAGTCCCCTATCGTTAATCGATTCCTGAAGGGCATCACTCATACGTTTCCTCCTGTTCCCTTCGTGATGCCTCAGTGGGACTTGAACCTGGTACTAACTTTTCTGATGTGCGCTCCCTTTGAGCCACTCCACAACTGTCCTCTTCGCCTTCTTTCTTTGAAGACTGCCTTCCTGGTAGCCATCACCTCTGCCAGGAGAGTGAGTGAGCTCCAGGCTCTATCTTGTAAACCTCCTTTCCTTTCAGTCCATCCGGACAAGGTTGTTTTACGGAAAAGGCCCTCCTTTCTACCCAAGGTAGTCACGGCCTTCCACATTGGGCAATCCCTCACGTTGCCCACCTTCTTTCCGCCTCCGCACCCCTCTAGAGAGGAGGAGCGGCTCCATCGTCTGGACCCAAAACGTGCGCTCTCATTTTATCTGAATCGCACACAACAGTTCCAGGTGGATGATCAACTCTTTGTTGGGTACGCGGGCGCTAAGAAAGGGAAAGCGGTGCACAAGCGAACCATCTCCTGGTGGATTATCTTGTTCATCCAGGCGTGTTACTCCTTGGCTAAGAAGGAACCCCCTGTTGGGCTGAGGGCTCATTCCACTCGAGCCACAGCCACTACAACTGCCTTGGGCCGAGGTGTGCCCTTGCAAGACATTTGCCAGGCGGCTACGTGGGCCTCGCTGCACACGTTTGCAAGACACTATTGCCTGGACAGTCAAGTCCGGAGGGACGGCTACTTCGGCTGTTCCGTCCTCCAGGACTTTCTGGTGTGATTATTGCTTCGCAGACCCACCACCACGGGGATGGTATTGCTGGTGTATCTATTCTAAGGTAAGGAATCTACTACTTGTGTAACAATATATCTGTAAGAGACATTAGTTAGTGATAGATTCCTTACCGACCCACCCATCTTCCCCGTTCTGCGAACCGATATCTAGGGTTAAGGTCATCCCCTTTCAGGGCCCTAGTTTCATGGCACCAGTGTTGGTTTTTGGCATGGCTCTGCGCTTCTGGCGCGGAAAAGCTGTGTCTAAGAACTGACGTCAGCACGCGGAGGTGGCGTCTAAGTACTCCGACGACATCATCACGGCGCCCACGACGCCGACGACGGAAGCAGAGCCGCAGACGACGCCTACCGACGCGCAAGGGTACTGCTACGCAAAAGTTTCCGTATCCAGTCTGACGCCTGGGGATATTCTAAGGTAAGGAATCTATCACTAACTAATGTCTCTTACAGATATATCGTTACACAAGTAGTAACTTGTGCATCACAATCCTTTGATTCTCAATTGTACTGTACCCACTCTCCCAAAGGCTCTTAGACATTGGACCTTTGAGAGTAAGTTACTCTCTGAGGAAGCCTATTTAAATCATATCCAACCCTGGGTTTGCGAATTCCTGGACCTTAATAGAGGGTCTGCTCCTAACACCATAGTCTGAGATACTCTTAAGGGGGCGATTCGTGGAGAAATCAAAAGCTTTTCACCGTCTCGCCAGAAGCAAATTTGTGAGCTAACTGAAGTGCGGACTGAAGAACTTCGCCGTGCAGAGGTCTCACTCACCAATACTATTAAGGATGGCCGGGATACTGCCCATGATCAATTGCACGTGGCTAGTGTTAAAGCTTCTCTTCTCGAATTTTTTGGGCAGGACCTAGCAGCTAAGTACATACAGTACCGCTCAGTTATGTTTGAGTTTGGTGAGAAAGCAGGCAGGGTCCTTGTCAAGCGTCTTCAACAGCGTTGCATGGCTAATCGTATCGACTCGATTCAGGACGCTCAGGATCCACGGTACTTCAGAAGGAGTCCTGTCGGTCTTTTCTGATTTTTATTCTTCATTATATACAGAGTCATCTAGGGAAGATAATCTGGATGAAGAATTCGTTGCCTTTGTTTCTGAACTTAATACTATAAAAATATCCGACAATCAGAACTCCGTTTTAGTGGCGCCTATAGAATGGGAGGAGATTGAACTTGCGTTAAACATAATGGCTAAGGGTAAGGCGGCCGGCCCGGACTCCATTCCGTTGGAGTTTTATAGTATTTTTCTTTTGGATATTCGCGAAGATCTCCTAACAGCACTGAGGGAGGCCCAGCTTGGGCACATATCAGATTCTAGGCAATATACAAATATTATTTTATTTAAAAAAAAAAACAAGCCTGCCCTCAATCCAGCATTATTTCGCCCGATCTCTCTGATCAATACGGACAACAAGATTTTTGCTAAGATTCTGGCCACCAGATTAACTTTAGTCATCTCTCCGTTAGTTTCTATCTGCCAGCACGGATTTATTCTGGGTAGAGACACGGCACACCACGTTTGTCGTGTCATTGTGCTCCCCGGCTGGGCCCAAGACACCGGGTCCCCCCTTGGCGTAATCCTGTTAGATGCCGAGAAGGCGTTTGACAGGGTTGCGTGGGGGTTCCTGTGGAAAGTCTTTGAGTGGAAGGGGTTCTGCTCCGGCTTTATTCAGGTTCTACAGGTACTCTACATTAAGCCGCGGGCAACTGTATCCATCTCCGGCATAACCTCGAGCCCTTTTGTTATTAGCAGGGGCACCAGGCAGGGTTGCCCCTGCTCGCCCCTGCTATTCGCTTGATACATTGGCCCATTGTTAAGCAGAATTGAGACTGCCTTATCAATATTTCCAGTAAGGTTAAATACCTTTGAGTTTAAAGTTCTGGCTTACGCCGACGATATTGTGGTATTGAAAAGCAATGTGGCAACTTCGTTCCCAGCTTTAAAGATTCTGGCCGGGCAATTTGGCTGGTGTTTGGGCTATAAACTCAATGCTCAAAAAACCCAGGTGGTCCAGTCATTAGCTATGGGGCCATCCGACGCACCAGTGGTCTCTAGTGCAATGTACTTAGGCGTGACTATTACAGCAGCGGTGGAACAACTCCCTGAAATGAATATTCTACCTATTATAGACTCAGTTGCTACCACCTTACATAGATTAGATAATTTGCACCTATCCTTTTTTGGAAGGAGAAATGTTCTAAAGATGGTGATACTACCAAAACTTTTGTATCTCTTTAGAACTATCCCGTTAGAATTTGCAAAGACCAGTATGGCTAGGTTAGAGAGATGCTATAATAGGTTTCTTTGGAGCTATCGTCAGCCGCAAAGGGCCTCGAAATGGATTCAGTTGCCGGTTGATCGGGGTGGCTGGTCAGTCCCCAATCTGCTGCTGTACAATTGGGCAGCACTGTTACAACATTTTGCTGTTCCATTGTTTGGAGATAGAGCTGTACTTCCAGTGTGTTGTAGTCCCTCTATCTTTGCAATTGGGCTGGGTGAGGATGTGAAAGGAATATTATTAACTGTTCTCGAACCAAGTTATTATAAAAAAACTAGATTTAGAGTTATCATAGCCATGTATTCGATTTGGAAGAAAGTGCGGCAGAAATGGTCAATTGCTAATATTAACTATCATACACCCCTGGCAGCAGCTAGATTACTACCACGCATTTTTCAGGACCATATTACAATTAGGTGGAGGATGCAGGGTATTGTTGTTTTGGGAGATTTAGCCCAGCAGGAGAGTCTTGCCCCTTTTCTTTTTCTTAAAGAGAAGTTTGCTCTGGATTCCCACACATTTTTTAAATACCTACAGATCCGTAGTTACTTAGAGAGACATCTGATTGGGAATCCAACTCTTTTTGTTAAAAATTTACTTATGGATTTGATTTTGAAAAAAAGGAAAATTGGGCTGATTTATCAAAACCTTATATTTGGACTTCCCGATGACCTAGTCCTTCAAAATTCTAAGTGGGATAATAAACTTGGTCAGTCAGGAACTGATATTATGCAATCATTGGAGCTAGCTAATATGGTTTTAATATCAGGGAGCTTGCGCTCACAATCATATATGGCTCTAATGGATTTGTACTACACCCCGGCTAAAATATCTAAGTGGGGAAGCAATCACGGCCATAGCTGTCCGAGATGCGGCTCAGTAGCTGCCAACAACATACACATGTTTTTTAGCTGCCCCAATCTTGCTTTATTTATTCAAGATGTCCAAACATTTATCAACATTAGTCTTAAAATATCTGTGGTGCTATCCCCTGAAGTAGTAATACTGGGATGCGAGACAAGTGTGGGGGACTCTAGACCGTGCTATTCCTCAGCTTTAATATTCATAGCGATGCCTATACTACGTTTATGTATTACCTCGGAATGGATCAGTCCAGATCCCCCCACATTTGTAAATTGGCGAGCCAGGTTTCTGGCTCTGCAAAACTTACAGTTTGCAGTGTATTTGCGGGGAGGCGAGAGAGGACGTTGCGAATCAGGGCTCCATTTCTTCATTGGCAGAATAATTGATTCCCCGATTGGTTTTATATATTGTTGTTCATTGATATGATATTATATTAATATTGTTACTCTGTGTATCCTGATTGCTTTTTGTTACTTTTGTAATTTTTTTGTTTTTTTTGTTTGTTTCTTTGTCCTATGTATTAAGCTGTTCTATTAATTTTATGGGAGTCATGATTCGTTCTAATGCTAATGCCAAATGATGTAATTTTGCAAGCTGAACAATAAAAATAGAAAAAAAAGCAAGCTGACATCATAAAGCTAAAGCAAGATGTTGTCTGACGCGAGGACCACGCTGTTACCTAGCAAGCAGCAGGATACATTTATCCTGGTAATGAAATGAGTAGCAGGGTAGACAGGATGCCCAAATGAGAACTAACCTGGTAAGATTAAAGAAATTAGGGCATTTTTTGAGACTTATAAATTTGTAGGAAGGTAAGTTTGAGCATAAGAGTCTCAACTTCACTATTGCTGAACTGGTAGGAATTGCCTAAAATGATAATGGTGAATATGCTATTCATAGCTTTTAATATTCCCATTAACTGTAGCCTATCCCTTCCTCGCTCAACTGATCAGCTGGCTTAATTGCTAACTGGTATACCATATCCATAAACAGATGAAGTGAGATGGGTACGCTGCCATTTGGCTGGCAAAAAAGTTTCTTTATCTATGTCCTAATGTACATGCTAAAGTTGTTTAGAGTGTGATTGCAATGAGGCATGGTATTCAGAGAAGTATGAGAGGTTAAAAACACAAATTTAGATTTGATTTTCTAACGTGCTGTTGGTTTTCACAATTATACAGATTCCATAGAATTAATCTGTTTATCCTTTATAAAAATCAATATGTTTTGTAGTGCTTATAGTAAATGTGCTAACAGTGGACTTTTCCATCAGCAGATTATACTGAATGACCAGCAGTGGCAGTGTTTCACAACAGAATGTCTCTGCATTGCCGAGACTGAAGAAAAAAAGGCAGTCTTCCGGCATACAGCATCACTTGTCCAATTTAAATGGTAAGTACATCTCACAATCATTCCTTTAGGCATTGAAAAGTCTTTCACAGCATCTGAATGTCCTCACTACCTTCCAGTGGGGGCCTGGGCTTGTACATAATTTCTGTCAAGATGGAAGTAATATGGATAACATTGTGTTGATCATGATAGTTAAGAAAAGACTGACTGCCTCTAAGGCTATTAAAGCTTGATTTAGATCCCGGTGCTAGCAAAGTTCCATTCAAGGAAATTGTGTCTTTGCGGCTGATACGCACTGTCTCAATTTAGAACGATAGTGTTACATTCTCACGGAAAGAAGCTCATTTAACATCTTCCCCAGCACTCTGTATGTTGGACACTGAAACTTAAGATGGATTTTTGGAAAGTATAATCTGTTTTTGTTTCTCCATTCCACTTTCAGAAAGGCCCCAGTGCTTTGAGTGGTTCAGAGTCCTTACCATTCACCCTCCTGCTTGCCTTGCAGTCATGAATACAGATAGAAACCTACTGCATAACTTCCGACATCTGTGTGGTCAGCTTCCACAAGGACAATTGGACCAGAGGCGCTCTGACATCATAAAGCTAACAAAACAACCACCACTGGGTCTGGGATCCCAACAGCACAGCTTGCCACAAGCTAGAATTAACATAAAGAGGTGCACGTGCCGCTACTCACTTAACCTAAAGCATTTTCAAAAAATCCGAATGAAACGCTATGTTTTGTGTTTTTATTTTCAAATATTTTATTTCCTTCAATGTTCAGCTTAATACTCTTCAATTTGGTATTTCAATTTTTCAAATTTCCATTTGTTAAGACCATATGTACACAACATACAAGAACAATAAATTCCTATTTACAATAACAGAAATACATTTCAAATATACAGGTCAAAAACCGTCATTCAATCCATCAGTCATTCCTCTCTCATAACATTACAAACAACACAGAAAATGAAATTTAAGTGAGTGCTGGAATAAAGTTATTCACAGCAAAGCCATCAACAATTATTATTCTCAGAAGGAGCTTATTTGTTACAATGTATGAAACCTTTCTCTATTTTTGGCTTTTAGACAGTCTACGCGGTTCGAACTAGCGTTATTTGGGAGTTCTCATCAGGACCATAGTCTGTAATAAAAGAAAGAAAGCTTTCTTTAGGACATAAAATACTACTGAAAGTGTGCTGCCTTAACCAATACTACATGCCTCCTTATCTTACCTCTCTCTCATCAGAGTATAGAGGAAGGTGAATTGTCCCTGACATTAACAAAATTCTGATGTGGGTAAAAAACACAAAATCACATTTCCCTTCATACATAATGTTTGTAACACATCTGACACACCCATGCTTTCGTCACCTACTTACTTCTATTTGCCAGTGTTGTGCTCGCTCTTTTCACTGCCTGGCTCTCAACCCACTAAAGGAAGGGAGAGAGGCCCATAAGTACCAGTAATATTTTGGAGTTTGTTTAGTAGTACATAGGAGGTAAGAAGGAATTCTTACCTTGGGGGAGGAGCTCAGGTGTCTATGTGTGTACCTCGCATGCCTCCGCCTAAAAGAATCAACAAAAAATCAGGTTTCAGTGGTTTGCCCGTTCTCTGGTTATTTAAAACGAATGTGGGTTGTTCGCCTAGCGAGTAAAGTCACAACTTCCTACGAGGTCCATACCTTAAGAAATCGGGGCACGGTGCTTCAAAGAAGTCTCCTTGTTGCTCAAAGACGCTGCGTCTCGGTCGCTCTGGCTTCTGGGTCCGAAAAGGATCAAGGGAAATGAAGTCTAATGGTCGCGGTGTGTTTTTAAATAGCCCTGCGCTGTCCCATATTGTATATACAATGAGTTTCAAAGAGCTTTCAGATTTATTTTCGTTGAGCATTGTCTGTCATGCATCTTCTATTTGGTTGAGTTTTTTTGTACAATCACTTGCATTGGCGCAGGAAAATAATGCGAAATTGCATTGGGAGCAAAATTAAGTTAGCGTTAGCCATCAGTTGAATTTGCCGATGTCACTGCTAGGTTGCAGTCCCAAAGTTTAAAATTGTCTTTATTTAATCTGTAAGTGAATCATTGGCGTGTGGACGCTTCCTGTACTTTGTTCAATGACTGTAGGAAAATGTAGTTTTTTGCTCGTCTTTATTGGCAATTGTCAGCACTTCGTCTTGTATATTGTTCTACAGTGCATTATTATTTCATGCAGATCTAATTACAGTCTGATGTAAGATTAGTTCATTATTCAAGACTTGAAACACTTCAGTGGACTTGGCCCGTGGGTGTCCTTGTTCAGATGTTACTAATGGGACGTATTGTAGCTCGAAACGCTTTGATGCGGATGCTCTATTCTTCTTTGACATAGAATGTGAGGTTCTTTTATAATACATTGGGCCAATTGGTGCCATATTTTGTAAAGGTGTCACATGATGGTTAGGCAGTGGGGTTGTGGGCAATCATGTTCATCTACAGTGACTGGCAGGCTGGCTCGAGTGTGGGTGTCAACAAGTATTTCTCAGGAAATCCAATTCTTAGTGACACCATTCTTCCAGCACAGTGGTATCATAATTTAAACATTTCTGTCAACTCATTCAATCCATATAATGCTGTATTAAATTTTACTATTAGCCTGGCTTCTCTTCTTGTGAGTTTTGCTTCCAGGTCTCCACCTCTAGCGTCATTTTCCACTTTCCAAATTACTCTCCATACTAGGTCGATGTCCTTATGCTGTTTTTCTCGCCAATGGTTGACAAGGGGTGCTGTCCCTACATTGTTTTTAATTATGGATTTGTGTTGTTGTATCCATAAGCGCACTTCTTGACTCGTTTTTCCGATGTACAGTAGGTTGCATGGGCATATAATTCCATAAACAACATACCGAGATTTGCAGTTAGAGAATGTCTCATGTTTCCAACTTATCTGTTTGTATTTGAATACTGTTCCTTCTTTTGTTGTATCACAACATAGGCATGTATCACATCTGTGGTTTCCTTGAATCGGCGGTAGACCTAGCATGGTACATAGGTTTGGATTTTTTTCTTGTGGCAAGGCAGCCCTCACCAATTGATTGAGGATGCTGCAGTTCTTTTTGAAGGAAAAGAGTGGTTCATTCATAAAAGCTTCATCTAAATTCTTCAGTAGGTGCCAGTTTTGTTTTACTACCTTTTTTAATGCATTTGAGTTGGGGCAAAATGTGGAGACGAAGACCATTCTGTCAGTTTCTTTTTTTATTCTTCTTTCCAATAAACTTTCGCGCGGTGTCCACCACGCTCTCTTTAGAGATTTTTTCAGAAGTTTTTTGGGGTATCCACGTTGTTGTAAATTGGTTGTTATATTTTCTGCATGTCTCAAGTATTCATCCTTATATTGACAGTTACGTCGAATTCTTAAATACTGCCCATATGGGAGATTATCTTTGAGGCTGCAAGGGTGGTTACTTTTGAAATGCAGGGCCTTATTACGGACTGTCGGTTTTTTATAGAGTGTTGTTACTAAACCTCCTTCTGAGGGGTAAATCTTGACATCCAAAAACGAAATTTTTTCTTTAGAATGGTCCAAACTGAACTTAATTGACGGAACTCTGATATTGATCCAATCATTAAATTTCTTTAGGTCATCCTCTGAGCCTGTCCAGACGAAGAAAATATTGTCTGTATAATGATACCAATATTTAATCCACTGGGCGAAAGGGTTGTTTTGATAGACAAAGGTCTCTTCGTATTTTGACATGAATAAAACTGCCAATTCCGGGGCGAATGGGCATCCCATCGCCACACCACCTGTTTGGAAGAAGAACTCACCATTAAAATTGAAATAGTTCTTTTTTAATGCAAACTCTGCAAGTTTTAGGATAAAAACTGTTGGTATTTTATGAGGTCTCTCTCTTTCTTCCAAATATGCTTATAACACATAAATCCCATCATCCTGCTGGATTTGTGTATATAGGGACATAATGTCCATTGCCACCACCCAGTGATCATTTTGGTCAAAATCCATTGTGGTCAGTTTATTAATAAAATCTGTTGTGTCTTGCACAAATGATTTCACATGTGGTAGAAACGGTTTTAGGACAAAGTCTACGAACTTCGAGATCGGTTCTAATAAGGATTCGCAGCCAGACACTATTGGTCGCCCTGGTGGCATTTTTTCATTTTTGGTAACACACAAAATAATGGCGTCCTTGGATGTTTGATTTTTAAGTATTCCATCTCTTTTTTGCCTAGGAATCCCTGATCAAAGCCCTCATCGATAATTTTGTGTAGTTAATTTTTCAACTCTGATGTTAGATCTTTATTTATTTTCCGATAACATGTCGCATCGCTGAGTTGTCTTTTTACCTCATTGATATATAAATCCTTATCCCAAACGACAATTGAGGCCCCTTTGTCGGCCTCTTTTATAATGACCGAAGTGTCCTTCTTGAGGTTAATTAATGCTTGTGACTCAACCTTGGATAGATTGTGTTTAATCCATTTTTTCTTGGTTTCCATGTTGGTAACAGCAGATAATATCGTTCTTTCAAACGTAATGACCTCTTTCGGTACCTTACTAGTGGGAGGGCAGAAGGATGATTTATTACGTAGTCCTGTTGTTTCCATTGCAGATTGAAAAGAAGGATTTTAACCTCACTTTGCAACAGAATTCAATGACTTCTGTCTTCAATTTGACTAAATCAGTCTGTCTAGTTGGGACAAATTGTAGTCCTTTTCTTAAAATCTTTTCTTCGTCGCTTGTTAGGATTTTGTTGGACAAATTGAATATCGGAGAGGGAGTCAGTTCTTGTAATTTTCCCTTGACCCTTTTCGGACCCGGAAGCCAGCGCGACCGAGACGCAGCGTCTTCGAGCAACAAGGAGACTTCTTTGAAGCACCGTGCCCCGATTTCTTAAGGTATGGACCTCGTAGGAAGTTGTGACTTTACTCGCTAGGCGAACAACCCACATTCGTTTAAAAAAACCAGAGAACGGGCAAACCACTAAAACCTGATTCTTTTAGGCGGAGTCACGCGAGGTACACACATAGACACCTGAGCTCCTCCCGCAAGGTAAGAATTCCTTCTTACCTCCTATGTACTACTAAACATACTCCAAAATAATACTGGTATTTATGGGCCTCTCTCCCTTCCTTTAGTGGGTTGAGAGCCAGGCAGTGAAAAGAGCGAGCACGACACTGGGAAATAGAAGTAAGTAGGTGATGAAAGCATGGGGGTGTCAGATGTGTTACAAACATTATGTATGAAGGGAAATGTGATTTTGTG
Source organism: Lissotriton vulgaris (assembly GCF_964263255.1). Lineage (NCBI taxonomy): Eukaryota > Metazoa > Chordata > Amphibia > Caudata > Salamandridae > Lissotriton > Lissotriton vulgaris. The sequence goes on along the minus strand of NC_141694.1, from coordinate 1,083,188,121 downwards.
TTTTTTACCCACATCAGATTTTTGTTAACGTCGGGGACAATTCACCTTCCTCTATACTCTGATGAGAGAGAGGTAAGATAAGGAGGCTTGCAGTATTGGTTAAGGCAGCACACTTTCAGTAGTATTTTATGTCCTAAAGAAAGCTTTCTTTCCTTTATTACAGACTATGGTCCTGATGAGAACTCCCAAATAACGCGAGTTCAAAACGCGTAGACTGTCTAAAAGCCAAAAATAGAGAAAGGTTTCATACATTGTAACAAATAAGCTTCTTCTGAGAATAATAATTGTTGATGGCTTTGCTGTGAATAACTTTATTTGTGTTGTTTATAATGGTATGAGAGAGGAATGACTGATGGATTGAATGACGATTTTTGACCTGTATATTTGAAATGTATTTCTGTTATTGTAAATAGGAATTTATTGTTCTTGTATGTTGTGTACATAAGGTATTAACAAATGCAAATTTGGAAAATTGAAATACCAATTTGAAGAGTATTAAACTAAACATTGAAGGAAATAAAATAATTGAAAATAAAAACACAAAACATAGCGTTTCGTTCGGATGTTTTGAAAATACTTTAGGTTAAGTGAGTAGCGGCACATGCACCTCTTTTTGTTCATCATAAAGCTAAAGCAAGATGTTGTCTAGCATGAGGGCCAATCTGTTGCCTAGCAAGCTGACATCAGCAAGATGGCGGCCGCTCCTATGGCCGAGTAAACGGGTTGTAGAGCTGCTCCCCGCCTAAATGTCCTGCCGGTGCAAATTCCGTAAATGAGAGGATTAGCAGAATATTGCTGAAAAGCCTACCTGAAAATCCTCGATGTAGCGGCTGCCTGGCAGTAATCGTCTCTGTCACACAGCGGGTCCTGGCTCCATTGTGTTTACTTTCTGGTAGTGTTTTGCTCGCGCGGCAGCTTCAGCAGTTCCAGCTACTCTGTATCCAGAACACCGTGATGCCGCCGAAGGGGCAAACAAGAAACCAGCCTCGGATCCCTGTGAAAGCTGCAGCATCTCAGCCCCTGTCTGCTCAATCGGTGGCATCTGCTGACAGTGTCAGGAAGACTCAGGTGGATATTACATCAGGGAAAAAACTCTAAATATGTTAAAGCAGCTCCAGTCCCCGCAATGTTTCAGACACGCGCTGTTAGTGTCAACAAAACGCCGCCTCAGACTGCTCTGAAGACTCGGCAGCCTGTAGCAGCTACTACATCTGCTGGCGCCTCCACAGTCTCCATAGCTGTAGCTGGTAAGACCGATAAATCACATTCTTTAGGTGTTGCCTCAAACGCTACAAAGGAGGGCGCAGTTGATACGGTACAGGCAGAGGCTAATGACTCTGTAACTTTGATTTGTATTGACTCCACAATGGATTTGTCTACACAGCCCCAAGGTCTTCTGGGAGATGTAGTCCCTCCTGCACAGATTCCCCAGAAACTTAATTTTATAGACACCCTGGCAGCAATTTCATCACCGTCATTAAGTGTCTTTACGCATGCTGAATCCATTCAGGCTCCTCTTCCACCAGTCTCAATTAACACGGATGCAGACACAGATGAGGATACGTTTTTTTCTCTATCGGAACATACCGGCTCCTCGGTAGATGATAATGGCATAGATAGGAATTGGACGGATGATGAGGGTAGTGGAACCTGGGATTGACGCACAAATGAAGTTTTGAATTCAGCAGTCATCCCAAAGGTACTATCTACTGTTCGCAAGCATCCTCAAGAGCCGGATCTGGGGATTGGCTCTCTAGCTTGGGACTATTAATTTACAACTCAGCCGGGTGTTCAACCCAATCCTTTAGTCCCAACATGCAATCTGTCTGACCCTACCCTGGTCCACCCCCGGATGAAATCACACTGGCAATAATATATCAAACCATCATTGCCCACCGGGAAGAGACCCTCCAAGAAAGCGCCAGGGCGCAAGCAGCGTGCTGCAGGGTCCAGAATTCAATCCGGCGAGTCATGAAAACCTGTGCAGAAACCGTATCTAAAGTTGCTGAAGCTGAAACGCCCATCTCAACGTTGGAGGATGATGTGTCTATCCAGAAGAACGCGATAGATGCAATTCAAGCGCATAGGGACGACATACAATGGAAACTTGTCGACATAGAAAACAGGGCTCGCAGAAACAACCTGAGGATTCTGGGGGTTCCTGAAGGCATTGAGGGGACGGATATTCATCGATTTGTGGTGGAGCTTTTCACTGAAGCATTCCCTGAAGTGAAGGAATGGGATTGGCAGATGGAAATACAGCGCGCCCACCGGTTCCCCTTCAAACGTAAACAACACTCATGCCAGACATCTAATAAACCTCGTGCTATTTTAATTTCCTTGCTGAATTTCTTGGCCAGAGAGAAGCTGTATGACCTAGCGAGGCGGATAGACCGAGATCTGGTAAAGGGTGCACATTTTTTGTCAGGCCAAATTTTTGTCCAACTACAGTTGAACGGAGGTGGCAGCTCCGCCAGCTGATTGCCCCATTTCAAGCTAAGAGGGTGCAGGTCTTTTTGCTTTATCCGTCTAAACTTAAAGTCATGCATCAGTCACAAACGAAATGTTTTGAGTCTGAGATTCAGGCTAAGGCATTTCTGGACTCAATATAGGAAATTTCACTAAGGATTGTATTTGGTATCCTCTCCCTTCTTTTCATGGTTTTGGTTAAATCGTTGTCTGGGCTTGCTCATTTTGGAGGTTGACAATTGCTGGTCTGGTTTTTGTTTTCTGTATCCTTTAGGTAACCTCCTCGGGCATGCTCCCGCATGAGTAGACCGGTAGTAAATCCAGGGGGGAGTTCCTAGCACTCACCAGTTTCCCCATCATTTGGACCTTGATCCTACTGCCTAGTCCGGGGGGGGGGGGCAGATGCAGTGGGCGGTGGTGTTTCAGGGGGGAGGTGGTTCGGGACTGGGGGTGCGGGCTTGGGGGGGTTGGTGGGGGTGCATCATAAAAAATCAGCGTGTAGAATGTTCTATGTATCATGATTCCATAATGATTTTGTTAGTTATTTCATTGATTTCTTTGAAAAGACTCAATGGGGTCGGGTAAAATACGCATTGCTTCATTAAATATTTGCGGATTAAACAATGGCAAAAAGAGGGCTTTATTTTCTAGGGTGGTTTATGCTTTGAAAGTAGAGGTACTCTGTCTCCAGGAGACACACGTACCATGGCAAAACAGAGAATATCTAAAAATTCCTGCCTTTGATCTTGTGAGGCTGTTCTCGACAAACCTCAATGATACATGGCATTGCTATTCTGGTCAAGCGTGGGCTTGGATCATGCGTAAAAACTATTCAAGATAATCATGGCCGCTGGGTAATTGTTGAACTTCTCATTAATGGGGCATCCATGACGATCTGTACTGTTTATTGCTCTAATCTCTATGACCCTTCTGTTTTACATCATTTAAATGTAGAGCTGGCCCTGTGGCCCCATCTGTTCTGTTTGTGTGGGGATTTTAATGTTAATCTGCCAGCAGATTTTGATATAATGGGGGGACAAAAATATGTAGGTAAGAAACCTAAGGTTTTTAGGGCGCTACAAGCTCCAGCGTCGACGCCGCCGTCGACGAAGAAACCATAGTCGACGACGCCGTCGTCAACGAAGATGAGCGAGATGTCTGCTGTGGCTGTCAGCATCCCACCGTCGATGACCACCCCGTCGAAGGAAGACTCTCCTAAGCTGAAGTATACTGATGCACACTTCAGGCTGTTAACGCGTATGCTGACGCCAGAGGCTACGTCTCCTAGCAGAGTCCAGCCACTGCCACCGGTCCACTTACTGGAGACTGAGGATTCTGATGATGGTGCCATGTTCCACACTGCAACAAGTCCATCACAGCTCAATGTCAAGGTCCATGAGAGTTTGGATTGCGAAGACCTTGGTCAGGCAGAAGTGCCATACCAGGAGGAATATCAACCGCCTCCTCCTTCACAACCTATGGTGTGCCTCCCGGCCTCAATAGTCACGGACCTCCAATTCCTCATAGCGGACTACAAGCAGCAGTTTCCGCCTACTCCGCCTCCTTCAGTAGTGCCACCACATCTTGTGACACCAGATCCTCCTCCTCGCTCTAGACCACCACCGCTGGTCATTCGTCCGGATCCTGTGACTTTGCCTCCTCTACCGTCTTCTGATGAAGAAGAAGAGGAAGCAGTAGAAGAAGATGAAGAAGGTCAACAGGAGGAGGGAGAAATAGAGGATGATGAGTGGAATAACTATGTCATTCCAGATCCGGCATCCCCAGACCAGGCACAGGTGGATTCACCCCCAGAAGATATCGGTTGGTTTCATAATGTTGTAGAGAGAGCAGCAGCAAGGTTCAAAATACAGATGACCACGCAACCTCAGGATTGCTTCCTATATGACTTTAAAGAGCCATTCAAGAAGGCGGTTCGGTCAATCCCTATTATTGAATACATCTGGGACCAGGGGGTAAAAATAATGAAAAACCCCTTATCTTTACTACCAGTGCCGACCAGGCTTGATAAGAAGTATAAGGCCCCGGACACGGCTCCGGCATGCCTTACAGGCCATACCAAACCGTACTCTGTTATTACCCAGGCCGCGCAGCGGAAATCCAACAACCCATCTGCTGCACTGACTGCGCCTCCGGATAAGGAAGGCCGTAAACTGGATAACATCTGGAAGAGGTTCTCGTCGATGTCGACCCTTACTGTCAGGGCGGCAAACTCACTAGCGCTCTTAGGGCGTTACAATCGCCAGATGTGGGCGGATGTTGCCCCATATCTAGGCACACTGCCAGAGGAGCAGAAAGAAGAGGTTAAGAAGATCCTCCTTGAGGGAGAGAGCTCCGCCTCGGAAATGATTGACGTGGCGATGGATATCGCCTCTACAGGATTTCGGCAGCTGGCGGGGGCAGCGGTCCTTAGGCGCCAGGGCTGGCTGAAAGCTACATCTTTCTGGCCGGAGGTACAGACCAAAGAACTGGACATGCCGTTTGACGGAGAGCTGCTCTTTGGGGAGCATTTTGATGAGATGCTGCAGGGTATCCAGAAAGATACTGAGACCGCAAAAGCCCTTGTTACCCTCCAGTACAAAAATACTTCCTTTCGGGGCTCCAGAGGAAGAGGCCAGCAGACAAGAGTTGGCTATCAGGGATACAAATCCTCCTTCGGCTCGTCCCAGCAATACAAGCCTCAATACCAACAGAGGCAGCAACAAGGCCAGTCCTCGTACAATAAGTCTTCCTTTCGAGGAAGAGGAGGAAAGAAAGAGTCCGCCAGAAGGCAATGACTTCTTTCTCCAACAGGCCTCCACTTCTTCTCCACATTACGTAGTTGGAGGGAAAATTTCCAACTTCCTCCACAATTGGCAAAGAATAAGGACGGATCGTTGGGTTCTCCAGCTGGTTCGGTTCGGCCATACTCTGGAGTTCGTGGAAACTCCTCCTTCATACCCCCCATGTCCCATGCAGCACAAGAATCTGCATCTCCTTCAAGCGGAACTCTCACTAATGCTCCGGAAAAGAGCCGTAGAAAGAGTTCCCAGAGGTCAGAGGGGAAAGGATTCTATTCCTGGTTCTTCCTAATACGAAAAAGGAGAAGAAATGGAGACCTATATTGGATCTAAGGAACCTCAACAGATACCTCAAAAAACAATTGTTCCGTATGGTATCCATTCAGGAGTGTGTTACAGCTACTCAATTCCAAAGATTTCATGGTGTCCTTAGACCTCCAGGACGTCTATTTTCACATACTCATCCACAAAAGTCACCGCCAATACCTAAGGTTTGTAGTGGCGGGCAGACATTACCAATTCAGAGTGCTGCCATTCGGCCTGAAGTCGGCGCCACGCATTTTTACGAAATGCCTATCTCCAGTGGCAGCGTACCTTCGCCAGAACCATCACCAGATATTCCACTACTTGGACGACTGGCTCATCAAGTCTCCTACCCTAGAAGGCGTGAACAGATCTTCCAACGCCTGTCTAAAGCTCTTCAAGAGCCTGGGGCTTATGCTCAACCAGGAAAAGTCAGTACTGCAGCCCTTTCAACGCCTCACTTTCCTGGGAGCAACTCTAGACACGCATCAGGAGAAGGCCTTCCCATCACAAGAACGTCAGGTCAAACTGAGGTCTCTTACAGCCCACATTCAGGTCAAAAAGACCTTCAAGGTGCGGCTCTTCAAGTCATTGCTAGGAATTATTTCCTCCAATATCCTCCTAATACCACATTTCCGCCTCCGTATGCGTCCCTTACAGGAGGCGTTATCATCTCAGTGGATCCAGTGTACGGGATCCTTCGACAATCTTATCAGAATCACTCCGTTCATGGTGAAGGCCCTGCACTGGTGGCTTCAAATAAAAAACCTGAACCAGGGCCTTCCATTCCTGCTTCCAATCTCCCCACACGTGATAACAACAGATGCATCATTGGAAGGATGGGGTGCATTCCTGCAGGAACTTCAGATACACGGTCAGTGGTCGTTGGCAGAAAAACAGCTCCACATCAACCTGCTAGAGTTGAGGGCAGTATACCTGCCACTTCGAGCATTCCTGCCCCGGATCAGGAACTCCCCAGTGCTTGTGAGGACGGACAACACCACCACAATGCACTAAACAAGCAAGGGGGAACTCGATCCATGACATTGTCTCAAGAATCACAGCGAATTTGGAAGTGGCTACTCCAACACAACATTTCGCTGAGAGCGGAGTATGTCCCAGGAGCAGACAACACCCTGGCAGACTCACTAAGCAGGCAACGCTCCATTTGCCATGAGTGGGAGCTCGACCAACATGCTCTTGACGCAGAATTCTCCCGATGGGGCAGACCTCACCGGGATCTATTTGCGACGGAGATCAACGCAAAATGCCAACATTATGCAAGCTGGCTTCCCCAGAAAGGATCTCTCGGGGTTGCATTTTCGATCGCAAGGTGCAACGTCTTTGCTTACTCTTTTCCTCCATTTCCCCTGATCCCCAGGGTCCTCCGGAAACTGAAAGAAGAGCATTGCAACCTGATCCTGGTAGCCCCAGCATGGTTGCGCCAACACTGGTTTACAGAGCTCCACATTCTGTCGCTGGAGCCTCCGATTCCATTCAGGCCTTACCCGCATCTCCTCACTATGAACCAGGGGCAGGTCCAGCATCCAGATCCGACATCTCTCAAATTATCGGCTTGGCTCCTGAGTTCAGAGAGTTCCAGGACTTAGATATTCATCAGGACTGCAGGGTCGTCTTAGCCCGGGCCCGGGCTGACTGTACCAACAAGACGTATTCCCTTAAGTGGAAAAGATTCTGTTGTGGTGTAAAGCTAACAAACTGCACCCGTTCTCGTCATCTCCGGCACAACTTTTGCCTTACCTGCTTCACCTAGCCAACTCGGGATTGGCCCACGCCTCAATCAAAGTCCACCTGGCAGCCATATCTCGGTTCAGGCACTCTTCGTCTGGTATTTCCCTATGGTCCAATAGACTGGTCAAGCAGTTTCTGAAAAGCTTATTCAGGACTTATCCTCCCGTGAGACCTTTACCACCTACATGTCAACTCAATGTTGTCTTGGCTCAGTTGATGAAACACCCCTTTGAGCCAATGCATAAAGCAGATCTCAAATACTTGTCATGGAAAACAGCTCTTTTACTGGCTCTCACGTCAGCAAGGAGGGTGAGTGAACTGCAGGCTTTCTCTATTCAAGACCCGTTCCTTCAGTTCAAACAGGACAGAGTCATTCTACGGACTAACCTCAAATTCATACCAAAGGTTCCATCTGCTTTTCATCTAAACGAACCTATCGTCCTGATATCTTTCTTCCCGAATCCATCTTCAGCAGCAGAGAGATCCCCACATTCCTTAGACCTGAAAAGATGTCTGAAATTCTACATTTATAGAACGGAACATTTTCTCAAGTCCAACCAATTATTTATTGCCTTCAGCAGGCCCAGGAAGGGCCTACCATTGACAAAGCAGAGCATTTCAAGATGGATCTCTGCGGCCATCGCCTTCTACCACCAGCAGGCGGGACATCCTCTGCCCTCCAAGGTTCAGGCTCATTCCACTAGAGCGGTTTCCACCTCCATGGCGCTCTTTTCTGGGATGCCCATTGTCAACATTTGCAGAGTGGCAACATGGAAGACACCACATACGTTCACCAAGCACTACTGCTTGGATTCGGAACTTATGAAGGATGCAGCAGTGGGACAGGCGGTGGCCCGTCATCTATTTTATTAGAGGTGAGCCTTCTTCCTTTCATCCCACCTTTCCTATTACCTAATTGCACATTTCTTATCCTGCTACTGTTTGCAGTTTATTGTGTTGCACTATTGATAAGTTATTATCAAGTGTCTTACATGCTATATTATGCGAAATGTGCTGCCTATTGCTTGCTACTCTGATTCAGGCATGTGAATCTATGAAAGATACCCATAATACTGGATAAGAAATGCGTTACTTACCTGTAACTGCAGTTATCCAGTATTGGTATCTTTCATAGATTCACATGCAACCCACCCGCCTCCCCTGGAAGGGCTCACCTTGGTTCTCTCAGTAGGTACTACTTAGCACTGTGCTTACGAAAATATGAGGGACAAGGGCTCCTTCCAGGAAGGTTCTAGAGGCTGGTAATAGTTGATTGGCTCCTGGCCAAAGTTTGGTCCTTTTTACAAAAGGACTTGGATAGGTTACTAATTTGAGGCCTCTGGCCTATTAGTATGTATATGTCTATATGACATTACTGTTATTATGTACCGGGGACTCCCACCCCCACAACGGGGAATGATTCAGGCATGTGAATCTATGAAAGATACCAATACTGGATAACTGCAGTTACAGGTAAGTAACACATTTTTTATAGACTCAGTTGCTACCACCTTACATAGATTTGATAATTTGCACCTATCCTTTTTTGGAAGGAGAAATGTTCTAAAGATGTTGATACTACCAAAACATTTGTATCTCTTTAGAACTATCCCGTTAGAATTTGCACGGACCTGTATGGCTAGGTTAGAGAGATGCTGTAATAGGTTTCTTTGGAGCTATCGTCGGCCCGAAGGGCCTCGAGATGGATGCAGTTGTCGGTTGATCGGGGTGGCTGGTCAGTCCCCAATCTGCTGCTGTACAATTGGGCAGCACTGTCAAAAAATGTTGATGTTCCATTGTTTGGAGATAGAGCTGTACTTCCAGTGTGTTGTAGTCCCTCTATCTTTGCAATTGGGCTGGGTGAGGACGTGAAAGGAATATTGTAGTGTAGTTCCTATTTTCCCAATAGGCTCTGCGCAATGGAATAACATAAACGATAGTTTAGACGTAGGACTGAGGTCAACTAGGTCTCTATTGAATATGTTAGACTTAATTTAGGTTTGCCAGCTAGCTCAGAGGTCACTAGAAACTTTCTCGAATGAACAGGGAGGAGTGAACTTCCCTGATTAGACAAGAAGGGATTCAGCTACTGACAACCACATAAACATGACAACTTTGCTCCCCCAGAATAAGGAGTATATCTCCAGAGTCGTGTGAAAACAATAGATAGCTATTTCACTCAGTCAATCGTGCATACTTAGTTTCACCAGAGTGCAGAGAAATAGAGAGACGGGCGTTTTCAATAAAAGGTGTTATTTATTGAGCAGTCTTCTTTCTCATGCAAGAGAAATGAAATGCCACAATTGCAATACTTGTTATAAAGTAAAGTGCGTACAGTAAAAGGAGTATTATGAAATAATACTGTAAAAGCATTGATATGGTTTCTGAGCCATATGATACTTAAAAGGTATAAAATATATACAGTTACATACAATGATAAAAGTTTGACTAAATGTACTCAACTGGTGCTTCTAAGATACGCCTACCCTGATGTACCTAACCTAAGCCTAGTACGTGGGAAGGAGTAAGTGAGCTGCAGTTTAAGTTAAGTTAGTTTTTGCCAAGAATCTGGCTCAAGAATTCTCTAGGGATCTAATCCGCTCCATACCTTGGTTTTAGAATGAAGGAGGTCTTGTATCTCGCTCTCAGGACTCGATCTCCCAGTCACCTGCAAGGGTGACTGGAAACACTGGAGCTGGATTTTCTCGGCAGGAGAAAAAGACAGCTTCTTCCTCAGTGCGTCAAATGGGAGGGACGGCTTCCTTCGGCACTCGCATCAGCTGGGCTTCAGATAAGTAGATAGCCGCTCTGCTCCACACCACCCTATGTTGCTTAAGGCAAACACTGGTATATTTATACCTGGAAGGTGCCGTGTTTGACGTAAGGTTGGACATAAGACGTCAATAAAAGATGTCACTAAGAACTGGTCGTTCTTTCGAACTCGCAGGAGTTCTAGGACAAATCAAAACAAAAGCATGGGGAATTCCCAGGTTGCTGGAGGTTTGGTTTGTTGAAAGAACTCGTTGTACTTTCTAGGAGTCTAAGGAAGTAGCCTTGCCGTATTTGGTTTGCATTGGCTATTACTAAATATGGATATGATTCTTATGCCTTTATAAGGGTATGATTTGTTATAACCACATAAGGGCATACATCAGGAATATTTAATTAGGGTCCTAGATACGATCACAACAATATTATTAACTGTTCTCGAACCAAGTTATTATAAAAAAAACTCAATTTAGAGTTATCATAGCCATGTATTCGATTTGGAAAAAAGTGCGGCAGATATGGTCAATTGCTAATATTAACTATCATACACCCCTGGCAGCAGCTAGAGTACTACCACGCATTTTTCAGGACCATATTACAATTAGGTGGAGGATGCAGGGTATTGTTGTTTTGGGAGATTTAGCCTAGCAGGAGAGTCTTGCCCCTTTTCTTTTTCTTAAAGAGAAGTTTGCGCTGGATTCCCACAAATTTTTTAAATGCCTACAGATCCGTAGTTACTTAGAGAGACATCTGATTGGGAATCCAAGTCTTTTTGTTTTAAATTTACTTATGGATTTGATTTTGAAAAAAAGGAAAATTGGACTGATTTATCAAAACCTTATATTGGGACTTCCCGATGACATAGTCCTTCAAAATTCTAAGTGGGATAATAAACTTGGTCAGTCAGGAACTAATATTATGCACTCATTGGTGCTAGCTAATATGGTTTTAATATCTGGGAGCTTTCGCTCACAATCCTATATGGCTCTAATGGATTTGTACTACACCCCGGCTAAAATATCTAAGTGGGGAAGCAATCGCGGCCATAGCTGTCCGAGATGCGGCTCAGTAGCTGCCAACAAAATACACATGTTTTTTAGCTGCCCCAATCTTGCTTTATTTATTCAAGATGTCCAAACATTTATCAACATTAGTCTTAAAATATCCGTGGTGCTATCCCCTGAAGTAGTAATACTAGGATTCGAGACAAGTGTGGGGGACTCTAGACCGTGCCATACCTCAGCTTTAATATTCATAGCGATGTCTATACTACGTTTATGTATTACCTCGGAATGGATCAGTCCAGATCCCCCCACATTTGTAAATTGGCAAGCCAGGTTTCTGGCTCTGCATAACTTAGTCGGCAGTGTATTTGCGGGGAGGCAAGAGGAGGCGAGAGAGGAGGTTGCGAATCTGGGCTCCATTTCTTCATTGGCAGAATAATTGATTCCCCGATTGGTTTTATATATTGTTGTTGTCCATTGATACAATATTATATTAATATTGTTACTCTGTTACCTGATTGCTTTTGTAATTTTTTGTTTTTTTTTTGTTTCTTTCTTTGTCCTATGTATTAGGCTGTTCTATTGATTTTATGGGAGTCATGATTCGTTCTAATGCTAATGCCAAATGATGTCATTTTGCAAGCTGAACAATAAAAATAGAAAGGAAAAAAAAGCAAGCTGACATCATAAAGCTAAAGCAAAATGTTGTCTGACGTGAGGGCCACTCTCTTACCTAGCAAGCAGGAGGATACATTTATCTTGGTAATGCAATGAGTTGCAGGGTAGACAGGATACCCAAATGAGAACTAACCTGGTAAGATTAAAGAAATTAGAGCAATTTTTGTAGACTTATAAATTTGTAGGAAGGTAAGTTTGAGCATAAGAGTCTCAACTTCACTATTGCTGAACTGGTAGGAATTGCCTAAAATGATAATGGTGAACATGCTATTCATAGCTTTTATTATTCTCATTAACTGTAGCATAACCCTTCCTCGCTCAACTGATCAGCTGGCTTAATTGCTACTGGTGTACCATATCCTGAAACCAATTAATTGAGATGGGTACGCTGCCACTTGGCTGGCAAAAAGACCTCTTTATCTATATCCTAATGTACATGCTACAGTTGTTTAGAGAGGGATTGCAAATGAGGCATGGGATTCAGAGAAGTATGGGAGGTTAAAAACACAAATTCATATTTGATTTTCTAACGTGCTGTTGATTTTCACTATTATACAGATTCCATAGAATGAATCTGTTGTCCTTTTGCCCCGAAACACGCTGTGTCTGACCATGGGGTTGCCCTGTGACTTTGCTGATTCCCTTTTGTGGGCGGGCTTGGCTCCGGCCCCCTGCTCCCTCGCTGCTGCATCCAGCTGGGCTCTTCCATGACCTGCGACCGGCCGGGCTTTGCATTCGCCGGTGTTGCTGTTGCTCACTACAAGCCCCAGGATCCTTTGAGGCAGGACGCATCACCAGCACGCGCCAGGAGGCAAATAAAGCCCCGCCTGGAGCCGAGTTCCTTGTTGTCCTTTTGCCCCGAGACACGCTGTGTGTGACCGCGGGGTTGCCCTGTGATTTTGCTGATTCCCTATTGCGGCCGGTCTTGTCTCCGGCCCCCTGCTCCCTCACTCCTGCATCCAGCTGGCCTCCTCCGTGAACTGCGACCGGCCGGGCTTTGCTCCGCCGGTCATGCTATTGCTCACTACAAGCCCCAGGATCCTTTGGGGCAGGACGCATCACCAGCACACCCCAGGAGGGGCATAAAGCCCCGCCTGGGGCCGAGTTCCTTGTTGTCCTTTTGCCCCGAGATACGCTGTGTGTGACCGTGGGGTTGCCCTGTGACTTTCCTGATTCCCTTTTGCTGCCGGGCTTGGCTCCGGCCCCCTACTCCCTCGCTCCTGCATCCAGCTGGGCTCTTCCATGAACTGAAACCTGACGGTCTTTGCTCTGCCGGTACTGCTGTTGCTCACTACAAGCCCCAGGATCCTTTGGGGCAGGACGCATCACCAGCACGCGCCAGGAGGTGCATAAATCCCCGCCTGGTCCCTCGTCCTGCGGGGACGCGCGCGGCAGGTGCCAGGAGAAGCCCAGGACAAGGGGGGGACTGTCCGAGGCCAGAGGAGGCTGGGCTGGGCCACCTCTCTGACACCCGTACTCTTCCCCAGGACTGCGAAGTACTACATAAGGTACCCAAAACAAAAAGGTGGACGTTGTGGTGGACTCAAATGACTTTAGAGCTGTTCCTTTTTTTCCACTGACTTATTGTGTTTACAAACCTCTCTTGGGGCGGCTTGGGAACATTGTGTATAGCGAGATCTGTCTTTTTAAACTAATAGTAATGGCTGATATGGGTAAAAACAATAAATCTTATCCGATGACCAGGCACCATGCTGCCACGACTCAACCCCTCCCCAGTCTAACAGCCAAAGACAAGATGCTCCAGAAAACGATAGGGGTAGTGGCTACCGCAATAGAAAACACGAAGAGACACTTGTCAATCACCCCGGCTGCCCCCCCCGTTACAGCAAGTGGAGGATTTCTCCGTAGCTACAGTTAATTTTTCTGACTGTAGCTTTTTCCTTACGTCTTCTTTTGCAGACTTTCCTTGTGCACAGGCTGCTATTGGTATTATCGATAGCCCCCCTGTTGCTAAATCCCCTCCTCAAACTTTGGGGAAAAAAGTACTTAAACCCCGCCCTAGGAGTAAGAAATGTAAACTCAAAATAAAAAACAATTAAAAAAAACATTCCCCTTCTTGAATCCATAACGGTCGCTGCTGTTCCCTCATCTGCCCCTGCAGGAACCCCTGTTTGGGTTACTCACTTATTCTTGATTTTCACGATAGTATTGAACAGACCATTGGTTCACTCATTAAACCACTGGCATCTAGGCTGGACAGATTAGTCTCCACACTTAATAACATAGGTGTAGGGAAGGGTCAGCCTGCGACCCTATTGGGAAAACAAGCTAATAAAGTGAATTCAAGTACTGCCAAGGCTATCACCCAAACTGATAAAGGGGTAGATGGAAACCCTGCCGCCGGGCCGACCCCTGACATTAATTTAATTGCGAGTGCCAGGGGCCCGCCTGACAGTAATAGCATCGCAGCCGTAACCTCTCAGGTAATAGGTTGCCCAATCGCAGGTCCGGCTCTGCTTCCGCCTAGTGATGGGAAAGCAGTTGGTGGAGCCAATATAGTGCCGAGGGGGAGGGGCAAAGTGGGGACAAATAATTCGGACAGACAAGCCTTAGCTAGTAGAAACAGCCCAGCAAGGGGTTCCTCAATAAAGCTGCCCACTATCAACTTACCCCTGAGTCATTGCAGTACATAGTGGTGCTTACTGGGGTCCCTCCCTTAGCACATGGGAAAAGTGAGGACCATAGTGATCTTAAAAATAAATGGATACAATGGCTTAACACACAAACGCGACGATCTAGGCTGCGGGTGTGTGCTCGTCTCGCTGCTGATTTTATAGCTGATTTTACTAGCTGTGTTATAAATTTATTTTGCTAGCGCTAATTTGTTTAATGTTCTGTGATTCTGGGTCCTGGGCTTGGCAACATACCTACCTGCTTCCTTACGCTCTTGACCCCGTTCCGCCCCGGCATTGTGCCGTTTGTGCGGAGGGTCGTTCAGCACGCGCCACTTCCTGCTCCTGACACCACTTCCGTCCTGCCTCTCCACCTTGCAGGTTAGCGGTCTAGTGGCTGCAGAACTTTCTTTATTTTAAGCGCGACAACTGCACCTTTTTTCAGACAAACGCGGCGATCTAGGCTGCGGGTGTGTGCTCGTCTCGCTGCTGATTTTATAGCTGATTTTACTAGCTGTGTTATAAATTTATTTTGCTAGCGCTAATTTGTTTAATGTTCTGTGCTTCTGGGTACTGGGCTTGGCAACCTACCTACCTGCTTCCTTACGCTCTTGACCCCGTTTCGCCCCGACATTGTGCCGTTTGTGCGGAGGGTCGTTCAAGCGAGCGCCACTTCCTGCTCCTGACACCACTTCCGCCCTGCCTCTCCACCTTGCAGGTTAGCGGTCTAGTAGCTGCAGAACATTTTTTATTTTAAGCGCGACAACTGCACCTTTTTTCAGAAAAACGCGGCGATCTAGGCTGCGGGTGTGTGCTCGTCTGGCTGATGATTTTATAGCTGATTTTACTAGCTGTGTTATAAATTTATTTTGCTAGCGCTAATTTGTTTAATGCTCTGTTCTTCTGGCTACTGGGCTTGGCAACCTACCTACCTGCTTCCTTACGCTCTTGACCCCGTTCCGCCCTGGCATTGTGCCGTTTGTGCGGAGGGTTGTTCAGCTGAGCGCCACTTCCTGCTCCTATTCAGAAAAGGGGGTGGTGATGGACAGAGTTTCTGAATTAAGCAGATTACTCCTACCCAGTCAACAGATCAGGGCTTGATCCATCACCGTTTTTTAGCTCACTGCACCATCCCAGCTCAGAACCTGGCTACATGCAAATTAGTCTGTCCCTGGCCCAGTGCATCATGGGAACAGGGCAGACCAAGCAAGCCGGGCAGAAGACGGCTGTAATGACAGAAACCGGTCCCCGGAAGCTTGTTTCCTTTCCAGTAAAAGAATTGGCTTGGTAGTTTGGTCTGCCCTGTTCCCATGATGCACTGGGCCAGGGACAGACTAATTTGCATGTAGCCAGGTTCTGAGCTGGGATGGTGCAGTGAGCTAAACAACGGTGATTGATCAAGCCCTGATCTCTTGACTGGGTAGGAGTATTCTGCTTAATTCAGAAACTCTGTCCATCACCACCCCCTTTTCTGAATCACTTCCTGCTCCTGACACCACTTCCGCCCTGCCTCTCCACCTTGCAGGTTAGCGGTTTAGTGACTCACTTCCCGGCCAGTATAACATGGCGGCCTGGCAGAAGCGCAGCGGACGAGCGCAGCGGGAGCGCCAACTTCGCTCCCAAGTTGCGCCTAAGTTAAGCCCTTCTGCGCCCGTCCACGGCCGGCCGCGTCCAGCGGCCACCCACAATGCCCATTGCATCACGTATTCCTCCAAGGACCTGTTCTCCCTCCAACACCCTGGCGCCCCTGACCTCCGCGCCGTCGGCACTGCTCAAGACTGCGGCATCTTGAAACTTCACTGCTCCCCCTCTAGTACACCCCATGTGCCTATTCCTATCATCTGTAACAACTTCTCCACCTTGCAACCCACTGACAGCCCATCAGCTCCCCATTCCATCTCAGTTGTTTACCTTAACATTCGCTCGCTGGCCAAGCATCAGCTTGAAATCTTTCAACTGCTGGACAACAGTAATATCGATATTCTTCTCCTCTCGGAGACTTGGTTAACAGATGACTCTACCCCCGACATCCTCGCCGCTATCCCTTCGGGCTACTACATCTTACAGTCCAACAGGGCGGCGGGCAGAATGGGTGGGGGGGTAGCTGCTATCATCCGCTCCCAATATATTTTCACAAGCTTGGAAACTACCACCATCCCCAACACCGACATCCTTATGCTGAAATTCATTTCTCCCAAGTTCTCCTTTATCTGTTTTCTTGTTTATCGTCCCCCTGATAATATGTCTCTCTTCTCCCATCAATTTGGCGACCTCATCTCTCGGTTAGTTATTAACTCCGCCAAAATCCTCATTATTGGCGATTTTAACTACTGGCCACTGGATCCCCGGGAAAGCAGTCTCTCTGCTGAATTCACAGATCTTCTACTTGGCCTGAACTGTAAACAGCACATTTCAGTGGCTACCCATACTAAAGGTCACACTCTCGACCAAGTATGGACGGCCAATCTTGACATCTCCCCTCCCCTAGTCTATCCCTGCACCTGGTCGGATCACTTTTTTATTTCCTTCTCACTGGAGCTTGCTCTGCCCCAGCGCCCCTTACTCACTACCAATTTCACTGCACGGAACTGGAAGCGAGCCGATATCTCTGAATTTCACTCCATCTTACTTACCACAACCCCCAGTGACATGACCATGACATCTACCCAAACAGACGTCCTCGACCAATTGTTGAAACAGGCGAGTGATGTGGTTGCCCCGCTGAGAACCACTAAAACTAACCGCCCGCATGATGCTCAGCGCTGGTTCATAGACCAACTAAAACTGGACAAATTAGCTCTCAGACAAGCTGAGCGCCATTGGAGGCGTAACTATGATCCCTTATTAAAAACTGTCTACGTTGATCTTCTAAAACTGTACAAAAAATCTATTTTATCGGCCAAAACCTCCTACTTTTCCCAGAAAATTCTTAGCTCAGCCTCTAAAACCAAGGATATCTTTTCAATTGTAGAAGAACTCTCCCTTCCCGACCGCGTCACTGTTCAACCCCAACCCTCACAGGCCCTTTGTGACTCCCTTAATTAATTTTTTATTGACAAGATCACCACTATCAAAAACAATATCCCTCTTCCCTCCTCGTCTACTGCTTGCTCCTTACCTCCCATGAATCTCTGCTGCTTTAACGAGTTTCCCCCCATCTCCCAGACAGAGTTCACTTCCTTGCTACATGCGGTCAGCTCAGGTTCCCCCAACGACTGTTGTCCCCCTCAAATCCTGAAACCGCCTTCTTGGCTTGTCCGGGTCCCCCGTTAGCACTCCTCAACAACTCGCTTGCCACAGGTTCTGTCTCTGATGCTTTCAAACAGGCAGTTGTCGTTCCTATACATGGCGCTGATCCATCTGTCCTGAGTAAATATCGGCCGATCTCCCTCCTTCCCTATCTGTGGAAGGTTCTGGAGACTTATGTCACCCGCTGCCTCAGCACTTTCATTGAAGAGTCTTCTTTCTTAGATGACCAGCAAGCCGGGTTTAGACCGGCCCACTCCACGGAAGCTGTCATCGTGGCTGTAATGGATGTGCTGAGACAAGGCGCCGATAAGAACCTGGCCCAAGCTCTTGTTCTATTAGATCTGTCAGCTGCTTTCGACACGGTCGATCACGCCATCTTGATCGACCGTGTCAGAAACGCGGGAATTCAGGGCCCAGCTTTAACATGGATCAGCTCCTTCCTGCACCAGCGCTCCCAGTTTGTTCATTTATCCACTTTCTCTGCCCCTTACTCCTCACTTTCCTGTGGTGTCCCTCAAGGTTCTGCTCTTTCGCCCCTCTTATTTAATCTCTATATGCAACCCCTTATAGCTTCTCTCCATCACACCCCTGTCACTATTTTCAATTATGCGGATGATTTACAGTTAATTTTTCCTATCGACTCCTCCCCTTCTTCCTGTGCCAACTTCCAATCCACTATGCTTGCCATCTCTGAGTGGATGCATTTCAGCCAGCTGAAGCTCAATCCCAGTAAGACGGAGTTGGTGCTGACAGGAGGGTCCTCCAACCCCTGGAGCTCCAGCTTCTGGCCTCCTTCCCTTGGCCCCCCACCCTGTCCTGTCAATGCGGTGAAGAGCCTCGGTGTTATCATCTCTAGTGATTTATCTATGAGGCCTCAAAATAATGCTGTTACTTCTTCCTGCTTTTACCATCTGCGCAGGATCTGCAAAATTCGCAGGTTTCTCACTACTGAGGCTCTTACACTTGTCATCATGGCCCTTGTCACCTCCCGTATTGACTACGCCAACTCCCTGTACGTGGGGATCCCTGCTTACCACATTCATCAGCTTCAGCTGGTACAAAACCAGGCGGCCAGACTGGTCTTTCAACAGTCCAAGCACCAACACGTCTCGCCTCTGCTGAGGCGATTGCACTGGCTTCCAGTAGCCTCTCGATGCATTTTCAAACTGGACTGCCCTTTTTTCAAGTCACTCCTTGCCCTTGCCCCAGCTTTCACCTCCCTCAGCCTCAAGCGTCACATTCCCTCAAGGAATCTCCGGTCCTCCACACATAACCTCCTAACCATCCCCAGGTTCAAACGCAAAAAGCACGGAGGCTTCTGCTTCTCCTTCCTCGCCCCCTCAATCTGGAACTCCCTCCTGACCACAATCCGTCTCTGTCCCAGTTACACCTGTTTATGGAAACTACTTATAACATAACACCAACAGGCCTCCCGCCCCCCCTTGCTCCTCGGGTGAAATACTATGTGTCAGAAGAGTTGACTGGATTGGGTCAGGACCTAAAACTATGGCAAGAAACTGTGTGGTCGTAAATTTCAGACACACAAGTGCTGTAGAACACATTTGTAACAGGTTTCCAATCTGGTCGAATACCCAGATTCTTCCCCTCCATCTGTCATACTTCTACCCTACTCCCCAGAGGAGAACTGGCCAGGGCGTGAGTCACCAGTATCAGGGGTCCATGACAAACCCGCATATAGAACCTATCAGGGGATTACAACTTGGGAGGGCACCCATCCGCACACCCCCGTACTCTCCCTATTCCCTAAAAAAGCATAGGTTCAGTTCCCTGGAACTGGTGGACTGACGCCTTGTGGGGCAGAACTCTATACCATCTATGGTGAGTAGTATAGACAAGTCAGCAGATAAACTGGAGGGTAATGTTAGCACTGCTTTAGAGAATACAAGAGTAGATCATCATCAAATTACTGAGGATAGGACAAAACTGGGGGAAATCAAACAACATGCGGAGATTAGTGCCCCCAATGAGGTACTAACTAGTGGTGAGACAAGGGAATGGACACTTGAGCCTAGAATCCCAATTCCTGATGCCGGGACTAAAATATGCATGGATAAAGCACTAACCAGCTCTGGGGGAATTGATGGATGTATAAAAATTCTGTCCTGGAATGAGGCCGGGTTAAAAAATAAATTGCCCCTGCCTGAGTGGGGTTTGTTTATGGCATTGCATGATATATGTCTCATGCAGGAAACGTGGGCACTAGAGGAGAGTGCAATGCCGGGCTTTGCTTCCTTTGATATTCTGGCAACATCTGGGGGTAGGGGGAGACCATCGGGCGGGCTTGCAATATGGGTGGGCATGCACTTGGGTTTTGGGGCTGTACAAATGTCAACTTATTCCCCAGACGTTCAGTGTGTATTTACTCAAGGCCAACCAAGAGTGGGCGGGAGTCTGATGCAATTGATGTGTTAAAACATTTTATGCAGTCACTTGACCCGTCAATCGTCTTAGTCCTTGGAGAAGACTTTAATTGTCAGTTTGAGCCCCTTGTGAGTCAAGACCTGGGTGAACAGGATGATAAGTCCAGCTTTGGCATGTTCCTGACGTACAGATCCCTACTGTCAGGGCTTGGACTCCATTGGTCCTTCAAATAAAATCACTAACCCTTACAACGTCTATGCGGGCGTGTAACGGGCGGGTGGCGCCTGACAGACCTGGGTCAGTTACAGTTAACAGGCTAAATCAAACTTCCACTATCGACTATAGAATGATGGAAGTTAAACATTGGGACAGGCTCCTGGAATTTAGGGTTCACTCGAGACAAGATAGTGACCATAATGCTCTTGTCTTAACACTGAAATCTGGGAGCTTTGGGCTGACTAACCCGGCGCCCGAAGTAACCAGTGCAATCTTGCCTCTCACTATAGCTAACAATAGGCGAAGGGTAAAATGGCCTCATCTACAGGGTTCCCCCACTAAACTGGCCGAAATGTATAAAATAGCTATACCGCTGATCTCAGATATGGGGGACGCAGCCTCCCAGGGTAGAGCTGTGAAAATTCATAAGCAGATGGTAGCCGAGCTAGCGGGTGTGTTTTGCCCTGTGGGTGGGAAACACACCGCGGGCCAAGACACATCCCTGGTATGACGCCTCTTGCAGGAAGGCAAAAAATTATCTGCTGGCCGCAATTAAAACCCAAGATAGAGTAGATATAAAGAAATTCCGACTACTTTACAAAAAGGCAATCATGAGGGGTAAGAAGGATTGGGATGAAAAGACGTGGGAGGAGCTTGGATCCGCTCTTAAACACAAGGACCCTAAGTCATTCTGGGCTATTGTTGCAACAGGATTGAGCGGGGGCGGCCTGGCAAGTGCTCCAAATATAGCATCCTCAGTGTGGGAGGCTCATTTTGGAGCACTATATGATAGAGTTGAGCCAGAGATCACAACCCATATAAGTTGCAAACTTTTCCAGGAACCAGGATGGTTGGGATTTGGTTGACTTGGCCCAGGGGGAAGCCGTGGTATCTCCCCTGCCGGCTGCCCTGGGCTCCCACCATGAGCATCGACTGGTGGGGACCCTGGGCGACCGGCGGTGATTGGATTCCGTGAATGATGGGGATGCGTGCCATCTGGAATGGCACAAGGTTATCACTCTGAAGGAGGTTGAGTCAGCAATAGGAAGGTTACCCCCCAATAAGGCCCTTGGTCTGGACAAACTGCCTGGGGATCTATTTCGCTCCCAACCTAAAATATGGGCTCCATACTTGGCTGTCCTATTTAATGAGATCTTATACTGGACTAATCTGCCAGGGACTTGGCTTGGATCCGAGATTGTTCCCATCTATAAGAAAGGTTGCCCGTTAACCCCATCCAACTATAGGCCCATTAGTCTTATAGATACAACACAAAAACTAATGGGCAGGATCATCCTGGACAGGACCCTGGGGTGGATGGAGGAAACCGAAGTATTAACCACACTACAGGGTGGATTTAGGTCAGGCATTTCTACTCTTGACCAAATATTTCGCCTCCAGGTTTTATTTTGGAAAACGGCAACTGTGGAGGGTGGCAGCCTCTACCTTGTCTTTGTTGACCTGTGGGCTGCTTTCGACCTTGTGCGTAGGGAAAAGCTGTGGAAGGTCCTGGCAGATTTGGGTCTCCCGCCCTATTTATTGGCTGTACTGACCAGATTACACTCTGGGAATTATGCCCAGGTTAGGTGCGGGAGACATGGGGAACTCTCAAAACGCTTTCTCGTCCTGAAGGGAGTATGTCAGGGGTGCGTCCTGGCCCCAACGTTATTTATGCTTTAAATCAATGGTCTTGTAGACCATTTATCTAGTGTAACAGACAACGACGCCCCTAGATTAGCGACTGGGAGAGTGCCCGCTCTGATGTTTGCGGATGTCACCCTGTTGTTATCTAAAACATCATCGGGCATTCAGCGTATCTTGGATGGCTTTGCGGCGTTTTGTGCTTCACGGGGATTGGAGATAAACTTGGATAAGACCAAGTTTATGATCTTCAATCCCCTGACGCAGACACGCCCAAACCCTATCCTGAATGGTATTCCCCTGGAGAGGGTCACGACCTTTGTCTATCTTGGCATCACTATAACGGAGAACTTTGACTGGGGCTTCCAAATTTCTAAATCTGCTCTCCAGCTATCCCAAGGAATCTGGGGGCATCAGTAAATTCCACAGAATATCTGACCTCAAACCAGCAGCTCCGGCTCTTGAAATATATTGACTTCAAGCAAGAACGGCCTCAACTTATGGTGCTGAAGTTTGGGGCCACAAAAATACATCTAACCTCCTGAGGGTGGAGCAAACTTTTATGAGGAATTTGGTAGGCTTACCACTAAGCACACCACTTATTCCTCTGCGTTTTGATCTGGGGCTGGAGTCAATAGAGGAGCTTGTAGCTGCACGGCCTATGCTCTATTGGAAGAGGCTGTGGTCAGTCCCAGAACTGGCCTCCTATAGAGCAGAGTTTCTGGAGGTCTGGCCTTTCCTAAAAAGTAAAAATATCCCATGGTTGCTCCATATTAGAGCTCTTAGCACACAGATAGGTATGCCACAGCTCTGGGAGTAACCTGAGCAGTGCTGCCCGGGGATGTCTAAATCGGAATTACAAACCCAGATGAGGAGACAGAACTCATTAGCTCTACAGAGATCGGAAACCCTGGGTAGGTTGTCTGCAGAGTTCCTCTTAGTAAAAATGGAATCTCGATTTGAGGAATTCTTAGATGCAATACAACCACCCCGAGCGAGGAAGTTGTATCTTCAGCTAAAGGCATGGCAGTCTATCAGTCAGGGCATTTACCTGTAAGTGGTCAAAGCCAGATAGGGAAGCGTGCCCTGCATGTAACTATAAAAGAGATGACGTCCCCCATGTTCTGTTTTTTTGCCCTGCGTATGCAATAATAAGGAAATGTTGGCTAACACCGTTATGTAGGATTCTAGGATTTCGACATTTTGTGCAGGCTTACCGGGTCTTAATCTCTGATACCCCCCCTCCTATTGTTTTCACTGTATCCCGCTTCCTATTTGGTATGTGGCGCAGAAGGCAAACTCTTCTATAAACCTGTGATCGAGTATGAATTTTATATTGCTGTTCTTTGATAACTCTTGAGTTTAATTCAGTTTTTTACTGATTTGCTCGTTATTTATTGTTTTAATGTCACGTGCTCTGTATGTATTTTAACTGCACTTTTATGGTCTTCGACCTAAATAAAGTTATCAAATGAATGATTAATCTGTTTACCCTTTATAAAAATCAAGATTTTTTGTACTTCTTATAGTAAATGTGCTAACAGTGGACTTTTCCATCTGCAGATTATACTGAATGACCAGCAGTGACAGTGTTTCACAACAGAATGTCTCTGCATTGCCGAGACTGAAGAAAAGAAAAAAAGTCAGTCTTCCAGCATACAGCATCTTTTGACCAATTTAAATGGTAAGTAAATCACACAATCATTCCTTTAGGCATTAAAAAGACTTTCACAGCATCTGACTGTCCTCACTACCTTCCAGTGGGGCCTGTGCATGTATATAATTTCTGTCAAGATGGAAGTAATATGGATCACATTGTGTTGGTCAAGATAATCAATAAAAGACTGACTGCTTTTAAGGCTACTAAAGCCAGATTTACATCCCGGTGCTGGCAATGTTCCAGTCAAGGAAATTGCTGCCTTTGCGGCTGAAATGCACTATCTCAATTTATAACGATAGTGTTACATTCTCACGGAAGGACGCTCATTTAAAATCTTCCCCTGCACTCTGTACATTGGACTCTGATACTTAAGATGGATTGTTGGTAAGGATTATCTGTTTTTGTATCTCCATTTCACTTTCAAAAAGTCCCCAGGGCTTTGAGTGGTTCAGAGTCCTTTACCATACCCCTCCTGCTTGCCTTGCAGTCATGAATATATATAGTTACCTAATGCAAAACTTCTGACATCTCGCCCTCCTGTGTGGTCAGCTTTCACAACGACAATTGGACCAGAGGCGCTCTGACATCATTCAGCTAAAGCAAGATGTTGTCTGGCATGAGGGCGAATCAGTTGCCTAGCAAACTGACATCATAAAGCTAAAGCAAGATGTTGTCTCAAGTGAGGGTCACTCTGTTGCCTAGCAAGCAGCAGGATACATTTATCTTGGCAATTAAATATTTAGCAGGGTAGACCGGATGCCCAAATGAGAACTAACCTGGTAAGATTAAAGAAATTACGGCATTTTTTGAGACTTATAAATTGGTAGGAAGGTAAGTTTGAGCATAAGAGTCTCAACTTCACTATTGCTGAACTGGTAGGAATTGCTGAAATTGATAATGGTGAACATGCTAATCATAGCTTTTATTATTCCCATTAACTGTAGCATATCCCTTCCTCGTTCAACTGATCCGCTGGCTTAATTGCTACTGGTGTACCATATCCTTAAACAAAATGAATCGAGATGGGTACGCTGCCACTTGGCTGGCAAAAAGATCTCTTTATCTGTATCCTAATGTACATGCTACAGCTGTTTAGAGGGTTATACCAAATGAGGCATGAGATTCAGAGAAGTATGGGAGGTTAAAAACACAAATTTAGAATTGATTTTCTAACGTGCTGTTGATTTTCACAATTATACAGACTCCATAGAATTAATCTGTTTACCCTTTATAAAAATCAAGATTTTTTGTACTTTTTTTTTTAAGTTTCTTTATTGCGTTTGCAGTAAGAACATCAAGATAAAATGACAGTACATTTCCATTTCCCCCTTCCCCCCCATCTGACATATCTGACCTTCCCCTCTACTGGATGACATTGCCTTCATTCAATTAGTATATACACAGCCATTTAGCCAACAACCCACTGCAGGGCAGGTGGCGGTTCACCATAATAGCAAAAGTTTACTCCTGGGGAGAGCTACCCCGCACATTCCACAGTGCCAATGCCACGATAGCCCCTTTGCTTTTCTCTCTAGTATTATGCATCGTCTAAGCATACAGTACAATTTTATTCTGTAGCCCCTTCGGTTCACTCTGTTAGTCAAGTAGTTTTGGTACAGGCCCCAGAAGTTCTTAGGTCTGCTAGTGGGGGGTTGTAGTTCACTATAATTTTCTGACTGCGTGCAGCAATATAGCATGTCGTTCGCCTAGCGCTTAGAAGTGGGCAATGGGCCTCTCATCCAGCAGCATGCTAGCACCCCGCGGGCCGCGACTAGGCCCATGTCTACCAGGCGTCTGATCGCTCTAGGCAGCTTTTTGGTGTATCCTAATAGGGTCATCAGGGGGTCAGTCGTGATAGCGACCTCCGTCAGGTCGCTAATATCAGCAAATATTCTCCTCCAGAAATCACATACACCCGGGCATTGCCATGCGAGATGTCGGAAGTCAGCGTTCGGGTCCCCACACCTCTCGCAGCGAGCCGAGTCTCTTAAGCCATATCTACAGAGTCTAGCTGGGGTGTAATAAACACTGTTTAGAAATTTGAAATGAACCAGTCTGTCTGCCATTAAGTGATACTTTCTTAGTAATAGTGCAGCAATATCGCCACGTGTCATTGTCCATTACAGTGTCTAAGTCAGTCTGCCATGCTAAGCGCGCCTTCGTGTACGTTTGTTGCTTATGTGCCTGGGTCAGTTTATATATATTAGACAACAGTTTGCGGGGAGTAGTGGTTTTAATTACATATGTGAGTTCAGGGACCTCAGGGGGCTCTGCCATGTCTCCGCCCAGCAGGTCCCCGAGTACACGGCGCACCCTGTGGTATTGAAAACGTGTTAGAAGCAAGGGCATGTCGCTATTTCCCAGGGCCTGCTCCCATGTCTTCGCCACTCCGTCAGTGACTGTGCCATGCATGATTTGTGGCTGTTATAGAATCTAATATACCTGTCCTGCGGTCAATCTGTTAGAATAACGTGTGAGGGAGGGAGTCGGGGCAAGCGAATAGTGTCTCCATGCGAACATGTGGTATGTTCTGGTCTCCATGTACCCCAGCGTGCAGGTGTGACGCTTGAGCTACACAGTAGTATGCCTCAAAGTCCGGTGCTCCGAGTCCCCCCATAGAGTACGGCATGGAAAGTATTGTCCATCGGACACGTGGCTGTCCACCCGCCCAGGCAATCTTGACCATCAGTTGTTGTAGCTGCGCTAAGAACGTTTTGGGGAGTACCATTGGTATAGTCCTGAACAGAAAAAGAAATCGAGGGAGGACTACCATCTTTATTATTGAAATACGCCCCAACAAGGACAGGGGAAGTTTGCTCCAAGCTATAACATCGTCTTCCAGCTTACTGATTGCGGTGCCATAGTTAGCTCTAAAGAGGGTTTCCGCACCAGTGTGCAACTGGATCACCAGATATCGAACCGTGTCTGTGGTCCACTGTAGTGGGTATTCCATTGTTGCAGGCTTAGTGATATGTGTCAGTGGAAAAACCAATGATTTAGTCCAATTAACTCTCAAGCCAGAAAGCGCCCCGAATTGGACCACCTCTCTAAGTACCGATGTCAGATTGTTATCGGGGTCTCGCACATATAGCAGGGTGTTGTCTGCGTACATTGACACTATGATCTTGTAGCCCGGGAATCCTATGCCTTCTTTGCCGTGGTACTCTCGTAGAGCGCACGCCCGTGGCTCAGCAACAAGGGCGTATAGTAGGGGCGAGAGAGGGCACCCCTGCCTAGTTCCTCTACAGATGGGAAAAGAGTCCGTGACCAGGTCTCCCATGCGGTGCCCCCAACAATTGTAGGAATGGCTGCCCTAGACCCATACGCTGCAGCACCTTGCGCATGAAAGGCCATTCCACTGAGTCAAAGGCTTTTTCCATATCAAGGAATACCGCCAGCACTTGTCTATCCTGTCGAACATGTTGTATGGTGCCCAGGACCGTGCGTATATTATATACTAGGTTCCTGCCCGGAATAAATCCAGCCTGCTCCGGGGCTACAAGACAATCAGCAAGAAGCTCTAAACGGGTGGCCAATACCTTGGCAAACAGTTTGGTGTCGGTGTTTAAGAGCGAGAGGGGTCTATATGAACTGCATTCATCATGGGGCTTTCCCGGCTTCAGTATCGCAATCAGGAGCGCCTCCCTCATAGATTGTGGCATACTTCCTTCCACGCATATGTCATCGAATAGAGCCGACAGGTGAGGGAGCAGTTGATTCTTGAAGGTTTTATAGAAGCCTACCGTGAGACCGTCGGCTCCCGGGGCGCTGCTCGATCTCATGCAGGCTAGCGCTTCAAGGATCTCATCCTTTTCTATAGTATGCATTCTCTGTCCGAGTTGGACAATATGGGGATATCAATGTGGCCTAAGTAGACACTAATTTAGTCTTCCAGGTCACAGGTTATACAGACTCCATAGAATTAATCTGTTTACCCTTTATAAAAATCAAGATTTTTTGCACTTCTTATAGAAAATGTGGACTTTTCCATTTGCAGATTATACTGAATGACAAGCAGGGGCAGTGTTTCACAACAGAATGTCTCTGCATTGCCGAGACTGAAGAAAAAAATGCAGACTTCCGGCATACAGCATCTTTTGACCAATTTAAATGGTAAGTAAATCTCTCAAACATTCCTTTAGGCATTAAAAAGACTTTCACAGCATCTGTATGTCCTCACTACCTTCCAGTGGGGGCCTGTGCATGTATATAATTTCTGTCAAGATAGAGGTAATGTGGATCACATTGTGTTGGTCATGATAGTTAATAAAAGACTGATTGCTTGTAAGGCTACTAAAGCCTGATTTAGTTCCCGCTGCTAGCAATGTTCCAGTCAAGGAAATTGCTGCCTTTGCGGCTGATATGCACTATCTCAATTTACGATAATGTTACATTTTCACGGGAGGAAGCTCATTTAACATCTTCCCCTGCACTCTATATGTTGGACTTTGATAATTAAGATGGATTGTTGGTAAGGATAATCTGTTTTTGTATCTCCATTCCACTTTCAAAAAGTCCCCAGGGCTTTGAGTGGTTCAAAGTCCTTTACCATTCCCCCTCCTGCTTACCTTGCAGTCATGAATACAGATAGTAACTTACTGCATAACTTCTGATATCTCATCCTCCTGTGTAGTCAGCTTCCACAAGGACAATTGGACCAGAGGCACTCTGACATCATAAAGCTAAAGCAAGATGTTGTCTGACGTGAGGGCCACTCTGTTGCCTAGCAAGCAGCAGGATACATTTATCTCAGTAATGAAATGAGTAGCAGGGTAGACAGGATGCCCAAATGAGAACTAACCTGTTAAGATTAAAGAAATAAAGGGCAATTTTTTGAGACTTATAAATTTGTAGGAAGGTAAGTTTGAGCATAAGGGTCTCACCTTCACTATTGCTGAACTGGTAGGAATTGCCTAAAATGATAATGGTGAACATGCTATTCATAGCTTTCATAATTCCCGTTAACTCTGGCATAACACTTTCTCGCTCAACTGATCAGCTGGCTTAATTGCTACTGGTGTACCATATCCTTAAGTGAAATGGGTATGCTGCCACTTGGCTGGCAAAAAGATCTCTTTATCTATATCCTAATGTACATGCTACAGTTGTTTACAGAGTGATCGCAAATGAGGCATGGGATTCAAAGACGTATGTGAGGTTAAAAACACAAATTTAGATTTGATTTTCTAACGTGCTGTTGATTTTCACAATAATACAGACTCCATAGAATGAATCTGTTGTCCTTTTGCCCCGAGACACGCTGTCTGTGACTGTGGGGTTGCCCTGTGACTTGACTGATTCCCTTTTGCGGCCGGGCTTGGCTCCCTCCCGTGGCTCCCTCACTCCTGCATCCAGCTGGGCTCTTCCGTGAACTGCGACCAGCCGGGCTTTGCTCCGCCGGTCCTGCTGTTGCTCACTACAAGCCCCAAGATCCTTTGGGGCAGGACGCATCACCAGCACGCGCCAGGAGGCGCATAAAGCCCCGCCTGGAGCCGAGTTCCTTGTTGTCCTTTTGCCCCGAGACACGCTGTGTGTGACCGTGGGGTTGCCCTGTGACTTTGCTGATTCCCTTTTGCGGCCGGGCTTGGCTCCGGCCCCCTGCTCCCTCGCTCCTGCATCCAGCTGGGCTCTTCCGTGAACTGCGACCGGCCGGGCTTTGCTCCTCCAGTCCTGCTGTTGCTCACTACAAGCCCCAGGATCCTTTCGGGCAGGACGCATCACCAGCACGCGCCAGGAGGCGCTGTATTGCTTTGCCCACTTGCGTAATCTGAACTTATGCACACCACTTACTCACAGAGAAACTCCAACACTCCACTGGAGGTAAAAATGAGCTTTAATAATATTGTAGGCGAAGGCAATAAGTCACTGCAACTAATAAAGTCTTAGGCACCGAGTGAAAAGCAATAAACAAGGAATACACCACACTATATGCATAAATATGAAACTGTAAATGCAGGTATATAAACAGTTAATGTACAAAGCACCTCACCAGATTCATTTGCAGCGCCGGAACCTTCAACATTCCTGGGCCAAGCACTGAACACCAAGTCGGGAACCCGCAGACCGGGGCTCAGGGAGTACTCTCTTCGAGCACCAAAGTTGTCCCGCGAGTGCGTCCACTCCAAGACTGAGTTCCTGAGCTCCACCCCACAGACACCGCTTTTTATAGCTTAAATCAACCTGTTCCAGAAGCCTCTAGCAGGCGCTCTCGCCCATCTATTCACAAGTGCTGGCCCCCATCTCTGCATCAGACCCACCCAGACAGACCTGGCCAGATTCTGTTTGGGCTGTGTCGAGGCAAAAGACATTCCTTTCCCAATCTCAGGCCTTGGAGACTGGCACGGCCATCCTCCCTCTGTCCTAGCGATAAGTATGGAATGCATGAAAACACTCTGAAGGTACAACATAACCTCACGAGGCATCCTCACGAGATGCCTCGCACCTGCTTGTACTGGTTTACGTGAATAACATGTTTGCTACTGCTGAAGTGTAACTCCAGGTCAAGGCAGCTCAAAATGGAAGTGCGATGCAACAAAATGGAAGATCAGAGCATTGCATGGAATCGAGGTCAACATATGATTTAGCACGTGTAAAATGGCAAATGCAGCACATTCCACCCCTTGACCTTCGATTCACCCATCATACCCCATTGGTCTAAATACCATGGATCTGGGACGAAAAAGGGAGAAAAGATTAGGAATACATTGAATGCAACAACATAATGAGATAAAAACACAAATAATGACTATAATAACACCCAAGATATACCAAAGCTGTCCAAAATTAGGCAGCCACCCAAACAACCAATCCCACCATCCTTGGTCAACGTCTTGGGTAACCCCTTTCACTAAATCTTTCAAAGCATTAATATGTGCATGGATAGATGTAGAATGGTCAGATAAATTAAAACAACATAGCCCATCAAAGTCCTCGCAACCGTGGTTATGTTTTAGCAGCAAATAGTCCACAGCTGCCCTATTTTGCAAAACAGCTTTTCTTGTTCCTTGAACATCTAATAATAATTCAGCTAAAGCGGCAGAAGTGTGATTGAGATTCTTTACAATTAAACAGGCAAGCTTAGCAATTGTTCTGGCATTATAAACGGACAGTCCTGGCACTCCCATAATGGAAATGGCCAAACTAGTATATTCTGTTCTAGAAAGCAAATCAATATCGGAGTCACAATCCTCAGGTAATTGAATAGCGGCTCTAGAAGAGCGAATACGTGTAACAGAATGCATGGGAAAAATCATAAGACTTAATCGTGATAAGGCACAAGGTCCTCCAGTTATGTTAGCTGGTATGTAAGTGTATGAAATATTACCACACGAGAACAACCATCCTTTAGGTAATTTCACATGGTTAACATGGCTAGCGGCTAATACTGTGTGATTACAAACCATATAATTGGCAACATTACTACAAAAACTGTCATGTCGTGACTGACATAATGTTTGTTGATCTGGAGTCAATTGTTTGCTTTTCTCTAGTTTTAATTGGCCACACTTGCCAATCTTGGTAGGGTCACAAGTTAATTGATAGCAAACGTCTCCAGTAGAGATATTGTAGGTCACAATACTTGTCATATCTGAAAGAGACACGTTAGTGATAGATTCCTTACCTTAGAATATCCCCAGGCGTCAGACTGGATCCGGAAATTTTTGCCTAGCAGTACCCTTGCGCGTCGGTAGGCGTCGTCTGCGGCTCCGCGTCCGTCTGTGGCGTCGTGGGCGCCGTGATGATGTCGTCGGAGTACTTAGATGCCGCCTCCGCATGCTGACGTCAGTTCTTTTTTCCGCGCCAGCAGCGCAGATCTGGAAAAAGTGGTACCTTAGTCTCTTTTTGACTAACTCTTTTTTGATCTTTTGATCATTCCTTTTCGAGACTTCAACTCCGATCGGTGCCGATAGGGATGCCTGGTTTCAAGCCCTGTGAAGATTGCGACCGACTGATGTTGGTCACGGATTCTCACCGTCAGTGTCTCCACTGTCTCGGCGTCGACCACGAAGACAAGACCTGCCTCGACTGCCGGGCTCTTACTTCGAAAGCTAGACGGGAGCGGTCCCGTAAGCGACTCGAACTCCGGCAGTCGGCCCCGCGCCGAGAGGGGTCCCGGTCCGGACGGAGGTCGAGGGACCGGTCGCGGGAGAGGAGCCGTCATAGCTCCGGGAGTCGACCTCACTCCTCTGGGTCGAAGTCGTCAGGTAAGCACAAGAAGTCAAAGAGACGTCATCGCTCTTCCGACTCCCCCCAACGCTCACGCGATGCGGCCAGGGGTTCAGGTGGCACCGCCGACGCGGCTCCGTCGGAGTAGCATGCGTCGTGTCCGGCTTCATACCCTCCGGTCCCTGGGCCTTAACGTGACGCCGGGGGAGATCGAGTGGTTCCTCATGGCCATGAGGTCCCTCTCTCCCCCGACGGGTTCCGCAGCGCCTTCGGGCCCAGCGGTCCCGTCTGGGGGTCCTAGCGGGTCGGGTCTTCGGCCCCGACGCCGTTGGGTGCTTCGGCTCTGACACCGCTGGCGCCTTCGGGCCCGGCGCCGCAGGGCCCCGCTGGATCCGGTTCCGGATCCGTGTTGTCGCCGGTGGACTTAACGACCTCCCCGGCGCCGACCCCACAGGTGTCACCCTCAACCCGGTTCCGGCGCCGGAACGGCGTCGCTCGGCACCGATTCAGACGCCGTTTGGTGAGTTTACTTTCCATGAACTGGCCCCATCCTTTACTGACCCTGAGTACCAGGTGATGGGTGATGAGGAGGATTGGGAGGGGTCTGAGGACCCTCTGGCACGTGAGTGCCACTCTTATGAGGACTGGACAGGTGACCTTGGGGAAGCCAGCTGTTTAGACACTTCGCCTGACACTGGCTTTGTCTCCCCTTCTAGCGTGGCTACGGAGTAGGGGGCAACCTATAGTGTGGTGTTGATGAGGGCAGCCAAGGCCTTGGGCCTTGAGCTCCCCGTCGCGGCTGTGAGGACTAGCCTCCTCACCGAGGTCCTTAAGCCGCAGTCATGCTCAGCCGAGCCTCTGCTGCCGTTTAACGAGGCCTTAACGGACGTTCTTTGGGGCACTTGGTCCAAGCCCGCTACGGGGTCGCCCGTAGATAGGAACGTGGCCAGACGCCACCGCCCGGCCCCGGGTGACCCATGTTTCCTGTCCACCCACCCCAACCCTGAGAGCTTGGTCATCCAGGCCTCCAATTCCCAGACCGCATTCCCGTCGGCTCCGCCGGACAGGGAATCCAAGAGGTACGAGCAGTATGGCAAAAAGATCTTCTCCTCCCTTAGTCTGGGACTGCGGTCTTCCAACACTGCATGCCTCTTGGGCCGCTACACCCACTCTCTGTGGAATACGGTCGCGGAAGTGCTGCCAGAGTGTCCGTTGGAGGTACGGGCCAAACTCAGCCAGGCCCTTGTGGAAGGTCGGGATGCAGCCAGATATTCGATCTGGTGTGTACTAGATACCACCGACTCACTGGGCAGAACGATGGCAACGACGGTGGCGGTCAGACGCCACGCCTGTTTGAGGTCCGCCAATTTCTCGGCCGATGTCCAGAACACACTGATGGACATGCCGTTCGATGGCCGTCGCCTTTTTGGAGACAAGGCAGACCATGCGCTTGAGCGTTTTAAGGACTCCAGGGCCACAGCCAAGTCCTTGGGCCTCTCGGCCCCACGCCAGCAATCGGCTGCCTTTCACTCCTTTCGTGGCCAGGGAAGGGGTCTACCCACACGTGCTGCCAGCCACGCTCCGCAGAGTAATACCCAACGCTGTGGCGGCCGTGGAAACCGCCGTGGCGGCGGTAGGGGACAATGGCGAGGTCAGTCCACACCTTCCCCCGCATCATCCGCCTCAAAACCCTCCAAGTCCGTGCTTTCAGGCCCATGTGACGCCAGTGGGTGGCAGGGTTCGCCATCACCTCCTCCACTGGTGCACTGTCACGTCAAACAGGTGGGTGCTGCAGATTGTCCGAAGGGGCTACTCCCTCCCCTTCGAGGCGACTCCTCCAGCCATGCCACCGCAGAACCACCGTGTGTCGGGGGATCATTTGCGACTTCTGCAGGAGGAAGTTACGGCCCTCTTGGCCAAGGGGGCCATCGAGCGCGTTCCTGGGCCAGAAGTAGGGTGTGGTTGCTACTCCCACTACTTTCTGGTACCCAAGAAGGGCAAAGGGGGCCTACGCCCTATCTTGGACCTACGGAACGTCAACGGCTTCCTCAGGAAGGAGAAATTCAAGATGCTGACACTGGCTCAGGTTTTACCTGCCCTGGACCGAGGAGACTGGATGGTAGCGTTGGACTTGCAGGACACTTACTTCCACGTTCCCGTCCTGCCGGCCCACCGGCGCTACCTGCGGTTCACGGTTGGCCGTGAACACTTTCAGTACACCTTGCTCCCCTTCGGCCTTACCAGCGCCCCACGGGTGTTCACAAAGGTGATGGCGGTGGTCGCAGCTCATCTGCGCAGGTTAGGGGTCTCAGTCTTCCCCTACCTCGACGTCTGGTTGTTGAAGGCGGGCTCGCCCCAGACAGTCGCCAGCCACCTCCAGACTACGGCGGATCTCCTGCACCAGCTGGGGTTCTCCATCAATGTGCCAAAGTCACACCTGTGCCGCTCTCAGAAGCTCCTCTTCATCGGAGCGGTTCTAGACTCGGCGCAGTTTCGGGTTTATCCGCCCGAACAGCGGGTCCGGCATATTCAGGCTCTCATCCCACTCTTTCAGCCTTTATCCCGGATCTCGGTCAGGTTGACGCTGTGGCTTCTGGGGCTGATGGCCACCTGCATCCTACTGGTGCATCACGCCAGGTGGCGGATGCGGGCTCTTTAGTGGGACCTGAAGTTTCAGTGGGCTCAGCATCAGGGCAACCTGTCCGACCACGTCCTGATCTCGGAGGGCACTGCGAGACAGCTGCAGTGGTGGCTAACGGACCGCGATTGGGTCAGCGGCAGATCCCTCTCCCTTCCCCAGCTGGAGCACGTAGTTGTGACGGACGCGTCCCTCCAGGGCTGGGGAGGCCACATGGGAGAGGCGGAGATCAGAGGCCTCTGGTCTCCGGCGGAGTCCCGGCTCCATATCAACCTTTTGGAGCTGCGGGCGATTCGTCTAGCACTGAAGGCATTCCTCCCCTCTGTCCGAGGGAGTGTAGTGCAGGTGTTCACAGTCAACACCACCGCCATGTGGTACTGCAACAAACAGGGCGGGGTGGGGTTGTGGACCCTTTGCCAGGAGGCTCTGCGCCTCTGGCAATGGCTGGAACATCAAGGCGTGACCCTGGTGGTTCAACACCTGGCAGGTTCTCTGAACGCCAGGGCGGACGAACTCAGCCGCCGGTGCATGATGGATCACGAATGGCGTCTGAACTCGGACGTGGCGCAAGGTCTCTTTCTGCAGTGGGGAGAGCCTTGGTTAGATCTATTCGCCACCGAAGAGAACACACAATGTCATCAGTTCTGCGCTTTGGAATTTCCAAGGCGGCACTCGCTCGGAGACGCTTTTCATCGCGAGTGGAGTAGCGGTCTGTTGTACGCCTTTCCGCCTATACCACTTCTGCCCAAAGTGCTGAAGAAGATCAAACGCGACCGGGCCCAAGTCATCCTTGTGGCTCCGGACTGGGCACGAAGGTACTGGTATCCAGAGCTACTCAATATGTCAGTTGATCCCCCGGCTCGTCTGCCTCTTCAGGAGGACCTTCTGTCGCAGCAACAGGGGACGGTCCTCTACCCGAACCTGTCCAGTCTCCACCTCCATGCTTGGAGATTGAGCGGCGACAGTTGAGGCCATTTGACTTGCCTCCTGAAGTCTGTAACATCATTCTGGTTGCCAGGCGTCCCTCCACGAAGTCGGTATACGCCTGCAGGTGGAACAGATTTGTGGCATGGTGCACAGCAAAGGCTGTGGATCCTCTCTCTGCCCCTCTTTCTGAGGTTCTTCTCTTCCTTCTTTCTCTTGCCCAGCAGGTCTCTGCTCTGGGCACTATCAAAGGCTATCTTTCTGCCCTTTCAGCCTTCTTAAGGCTGCCTGATCAACCATCTTTGTTCAAGTCCCCTATTGTAAATCGATTCCTGAAGGGCATCACTCACACATTTCCACCTGTTCCGTTTGTGATGCCTCAGTGGGACTTGAACCTTGTACTTAAATTTCTGATGTGCGCTCCCTTTGAGCCACTTCACAACTGTCCTCTCCGCCTTCTTACACTGAAGACTGCTTTCCTGGTTGCCATCACCTCTGCCAGGAGAGTGAGTGAGCTCCAGGCCCTCTCTTGTACTCCTCCTTTCCTTTCAGTCCATCCGGACAAGGTTGTGTTGCGTACTAAGCCATCTTTCCTGCCCAAGGTTGTCACAGCCTTCCACATCGGGCAGTCCATCACTTTGCCAACCTTCTTTCCGCCACCGCACCCCTCTAAAGAGGAAGAGCGGCTCCACCGTCTGAACCCAAAACGTGCGCTCTCATTTTACTTGGATTGCACACGCTACTTCCGGGTGGATGACCAACTCTTTGTTGGCTACGTGGGCGCTAAGAAGGGGAAGGTGGTACATAAGAGGACCATCTCCCGATGGATCATTTTGTGTATCCAGGCATGCTACTCCTTGGCTAGAAAGGAGCCCCCTGTTGGATTGCGGGCTCACTCCACCCGAGCCACGGCGACAACAACTGCCCTGGGCCGGGGAGTGCCCTTGCAGGACATTTGCCAGGCAGCTACGTGGGCCTCGCTGCACACGTTTGCAAGGCACTATTGCCTGGACAGTCAAGTCCGGAGGGAAGGCTTCTTTGGCCGTTCCGTCCTCCAGGACTTTCTGGTGTGATTATTGGTTCGCAGACCCACCACCGGGGTTGGTATTGCTGGGGTATCTATTCTAAGGTAAGGAATCTATCACTAACATGTCTCTTTCAGATGCACAAGTTACTACTTGTGTAACGATATATCTGTAAGAGACATTAGTTAGTGATAGATTCCTTACCGACCCACCCATCCTCCCCGTTCTGCAAACCGATATCTAGGGTTAAGGTCATCCCCTTTCAGGGCCCTAGTTTCAATGGCACCAGTGTTGGTTTTTAACACGGCTCAGCGCTTCTGGCGAGGAAAAGCTGTGGCTAAGAACTGACGTCAACACGCGGAGGCGGCGTCTAAGTACTCCGACGACGTCATCACGGCGCCCACGACGCCGACGACGGACGCAGAGCAGCAGACGACGCCTACCTACGCGCAAGGGTACTGCTACGCAAACATTTCCGGATCCGGTCTGACGCCTGGAGATATTCTAAGGTAAGGAATCTATCACTAACTAATGTCTCTTACAGATATATCGTTACACAAGTAGTAACTTGTGCGTTCCTCCAGAGGCTATCTGTAACCTCTGGGCAAAAGCGACAGTACTCATAAAGACTCAGATGTGTTTGAACATCACTTTC
This sequence comes from Lissotriton vulgaris, assembly GCF_964263255.1. Lineage (NCBI taxonomy): Eukaryota > Metazoa > Chordata > Amphibia > Caudata > Salamandridae > Lissotriton > Lissotriton vulgaris. The sequence continues at coordinate 1,083,151,159 of NC_141694.1, read as the reverse complement.
CTCCACTACCCCATCAAAGTTAGTTTGGTTGAAAATGTGCAGAAGCACCTGTGCAGGGGTAGGTACGGCAACAAGACACGTTGATATCATATCAGCTGTACTCTGAAGATTTCTCATACAGAAGTGGGAAGTGTTCAGCACATTCCCGGCCAAGTAGGTCCAGATGTTATTCGGTTGCTGCAACAATGCTGTCATCCGACTTGGGCGGTTGATCCCCTTCGGCATCCCTGGGCCCTTCCGGACCCCTCCGGACTCGCCCAAACACCGACCACACAGCGCAAGCATCGCAGCGGCAAGCCATACTGTGATCTAGAAACAGAAAACAAACTGGTATAATCACTCTCGCAAATAACATTTTTCAGCTGGTACATTTTCCCACTTTTCCTGTCCGGGTTTCATGATGACAAGGATGTTATCCCTGCCCATAGCGATCAATTCTGCAGTTTCAGGAGGTTTGTTTGGGGACTCCACCCACAATTTTGCCCCTGGGTTCTTGTCAGTAGATCCGAACCCGCCCTTTCCTCGCACAGTTAGAAGGACTGGGGCCGTCCCCTTCATGACATTTCCTCCATACACCGGCATGATGACCATCTGGGCAACACGGTCACCAGGTTGCACAATCAGATCATTGTTTCCACTGTTCAATAGGATAACTTTGATCTCCCCCTGGTAATCGGCATCAACCACCCCTCCCAAAACCTGGATGCCTTTAAGGGCAAGCCCAGATCGAGGGGCGATTAGCCCGAAATGCTGTGGGGGAATTTGAACTCCAATTCCTGTCTCAATCAAGGTAATGTCTCTTGGTTGCAATCGATGGAGTTTCAAAGCATGTAAATCAAGACCAGCAGCTTCTGGTGTGGCACGATATGGAGCCAAAGTTCCGGGAGCTGTCTCCCAATACAGAATCGTGTTTGTGGCCACATGAGGCTTAATCTGTAAAGCTGGGGTCAACATGCGCATCAAAGGAGTCTCTGCATCCGCAAGGGGTCGGTTGTTTAAAATCTGCAATGCCTCAGACAAGTGATCCCTCCAGCCCTTCAATGACCCATCAGACAACTTTTTCAACTGCTCTTTCAGCAAACCATTCATTCTCTCAATCAAACCTGCTGCCTGTGGGTAATAGGGTATGTGATAGATCCACTCAATGTTATGCTGTACACAAAAATCTTGCACCATATTTCCCTTAAAGTGTGACCCATTGTCACTTTGGACCTGCAATGGATTTCCGTAGTATAAGATCAACAAATTCAACGTTTTCAGAGTGTTAGACTGGGTTGCTCTGTTGCATGGAAAGGCGATGGGATAACCAGAATAGGTATCCACCACCGTGCAGGCATATTGACATCCTCGGCTCATTGGCATCGGCCCGATGAAATCAAGTTGCCATATCTGCCCTGGTAACTTCCCTCTGCCTAACTGGCCTCTCACTACCTGTGGGACTGGTCTGTGCTGAGTATGCTGACAAACAGGACAGTGAATGATTCCAGTCTTAATTAAATCTAGGGGAATATACATCCCTCTACTTTCAGCCCACCTGCTAGTGGCTCGCTCGCCCAAATGTCCACTTTTCTGGTGTGCCCATTTAGCCATGCCCACCAAGTCAGAATCCTGCGTCTCCACCTCAGCTTGTTGGTCTGCAAAGGAATTGCACCAACGCTCTAGTGAGTCAGTCGGGCAATGAGCATCAACATGATACACTGTAACTGTACTCTGGGACAACAGTTCCCAAATTTCCTGCCACAACTCCTTTCCCCAGACCTCCCTGTTGTGAATCATCCAATTGTGAGTGTAGGAGAGTAGGGTCTGCAATCCTATGATCACCCAGATTTTTTGCTTTTGTTTCACTGGTTTACAACTTTCTCTGGCTGTAGGCCTGCCAATCAGATCCACAGCCTGGCTGTTCTCTTTCTAAATTACAACATGTACCCTAGGTGCATTTACCAATTGGTACTGGGCCACCTTATCAGACCCTGTAACTCAGGGCATAGGTGTACCCAGGGCCCACCAGGGGCTGAAGCATGTATTATGCCACCCCTGGCTGGCCTCCTAAATCTGACACAACTGGCTGCATGACAGCTGGGGCAAAGTCGTGTAATCACCCTTTGCTGTAGGTATAGTATACCTATATCTAACCCTAAAAATGGACACACAGATTCCTATCAGTCACTCCTATGGCAGGCCTTAACAATCCTGAAGGCAGAGTGCATGGAATCGTGTGAAATGGTGCTCTGGCATGAGCTGAGCCCGTTTGCAGCTTGCGGAACCAAGTCCTAATAGCTGTTCCATGATAACGCATACCATATACTCTTAAGTGCATTATAATCCTCGCGGTTATATGCTAACTCTGGTATTGCTTTATCAAAACATGTCGAGTAAGGTGTCATACGAATTGGAATACTAACCCCTCGCCAATTCTGGCGACGGGGTTAGCATTCCACCCTTCTAGAGGGACACGACATGTATGTAACTGTGAACCCCGGTTAAAGTTAAACGAAGCCTCAGCTCCACAAAATGGATGCTGCCACCACAGACACGAGTCTGGCCTCCTGCTGCTGGGAGTCCTTCCAGCGAGGAGAGCTTGGACAAAGGGTTTCCTGTCCGGGGCGGTGCTAGCACCATCCCAGACAGGGTTTTGTGTATCCTGGGTAGGCAGGGCTTTACAGGAAGGTGACTGCTGAGTGGCACCCCGGTGCTCACTACGCATAGGCCGGTCAGAACCAGTTCCAGGGGCACACCAGCCCCTGGCCTGGGGGAAGTCCAGCATGGGAGAGGGGTGTAACCACCCCCCTCCTAGTCCCACCCATAGGCAGGACCTAGTCACCGGGTCGGCCCCTTTTCCTAGTATAAAGTTAGGAGTGGGCCCCCTTCCAAATTAGATCATCTTTGGAATCAAGACACGACTTTCTACGAAAGGACTTCAAGATTTCTTCTTCAAGATTCTCCCTTGTGACTAAGGAGTAGTCACCCTGCATCCGCAGGCACCATCTTAAGAACACTGCGGTCTGCTGCAAGTCCTTCCTCCGGAATCCGACTGCCCAGCTCGACGAGAACCGGCTTCCCTGGCACCTCTGACCTCTACTCACCTCTACAGCAAAGCTGAGAACCGTGAGTGCGACGAGACCTCGAGGGACCGGCCATCTTCAAGACTGCACGACTTCTTTCCAGCATGACCGCCGAGGGATCCTCTGGTGAGTGCTTTGGGGTCTGAGAAGCCCCGACCCTGAGCAGCTCCAGCACCGAAGTACAGCCTCCCAGCATCTCCACGATCTGCGTGGGGCACTTCTGCTTTTTGCTGCTCACCGCGTTGTTTGGCTACTAGCCCGCTGGCTTGTGGCCTTCTTAACGACGCCCGACGACATCACTGCTGCCGGTCTGGTTGCTCCAGACTGGCCCTTGCTCCCTTCCAAAAGAGGAGCACCCCGGACCCTCCTGGTCCACTCCAGACGCCATTTTAGGTCCACCGCGTGGGCTTGAATTAGCCAAGACTTTGTTGCCCAATCCTGGGTCCAGCGACGCCGACAGCTTCATCCATCGTGGGACAGCTCGCTCCTCCATCCTGGTCGCCGACAACGCCTCCTGGTCCGTGAGATCTGCAGAGCCCAGCGTCGCCCACTCACCTAGTCGAGGTGACTACCATCCGGTGCCCTCCTGGTGCCACCTGACTACTGGCTAGTAGTCACGAACTTGGTCCCCTCTGCTTTCAGGTGTCATCTATCTTCAAGATCCAGGCTTGGATCACTTCGAACTCTCTTCACTGGTCGCCTGCCAGCATCTTTCTTCCAGGCTCCTGGTCCATCTACGAGGATTCCCGACTTCTTTTGAGACCTTTGCAGCTGCAGCCCCTGGGCTAGGTAACTTCGGCATTTCGGTGCCCCAGCATAGCCTCACTATCCAAGGGTCAGAATCCACTTTCGTTTTCCTCCTACCAGGTCGGGTTCGCCCGAGAACACTAACTTTGTCTTTACTAGCTACCATAGACTTTGTCCCGCATCACGCCTGAGAGTGCACACTCTGCACCCGAGTCCCCTGGGCCTCCTAGAAGTAATCTAACGATTCTATAGTCAAGTCCTAGCGATTCCAAAGCCTATTAGTACTGTACTTACCTGCTAGTAATTTCGCATTCCACTTTCAGAGTATATGGTTTTCCGTGCCCCTCGGGCATTTGTATATACTGTGCTAACTTAAGTATTTTCGTAAGAGTTTTGTTTTGTGCTTAGTACCCTGTCCTCATAAAGAGTACAGGGCTGTTGTGATTCTAATAAAGACACTGTTTATTTTCATAACACTTGTGTGGTGTCCTTTCACTTGGTGTTCAAGGGGTATATGTGATGGTATAACAGCTGGCTTAACCCGCCCTCTCGAGTCTTTAGCCTTAGACTGCTCGTATCCACGCTACTAGGATAGCTGGTCTATAAGGTTGACTTACAACCAATCATCAATAAGGGTTGTCTGGACTGATACATAGTGTTCACTAGAATAGTGAGCACTGCATATCAGGCCAACTTCTCACATTGGTGAGCAGCGGTTGGGATTTGAGCTTGCTGTTGTTTTACCACACGTATCCTAAGAATATCTTGTGAAAGATCACATGAGTACTTCAGGTACATATAACTTAGCTTAGAATACTCTGAGTTCTACTGAACCAGCTGTTGTAGCTCCTCAAGGCTTAGCACACCTTGGCTGCAACTCTTAGCAAGGGATCAGTAGGCAAACATATAGTGTAGGTAGGTGCATCACTTACACCACACTAGAATCAGCATGTCAGACAAAGGAGGAAACTGTGAGTCTCCCCTTGTGTCAGTGGACCCTCCACACGTCACTACTTCCAGATATGCTGCTCTTAGCTTCCAGGAGATGAGACAAGTGTGTACCTCCAGGAAACTAAAACAGGGGTCTAACCCCACAATTCCCTTTCTGATTGGTCTCTTAGAGACTTATGATGCCAGGAGGGCTGGTAACCCAGACCCTTCTAATCCAGATGGGAACATGCCTCCCCTAGAGGGAACCTCAGGTGACCCAGACCTTATCCATCTCTCTGCAGAAGGTGAAGAGGAGGATGAGGACCTGGAGCCATCTGATGATGAGGCAGACAAAGGTCCAGAAATAGTTAGCCAGCTAACTAGGGACAACTTAAGCAGGCATGAGAATGATACTAGGAGACCCCTGGGACCCCTCTCAGGCCAGCTTAACATTGGGAGTGGACGAGTTAGGTCTCTATCAAGAGGCTCTAACAGATCCATTCAGACCAATGGCTCTCAGGCCTCTGCTCTGAGGAGGATGACCTCCCCTCAGAGGAGAGTATATGAAGCCAAGGAAAGGGAAGTCAATCTGAGGATTGAAAGGGAAGAACTTGCCCTGGCCAAAGAGAGACTTGCCTTTGCTAGAGAGCAAGAATTGAGTGGGTCAAAACCCACTGGTGGCAGCATTATACCTAGCAATAGGGACAGGAGTTTTGATACAAGACACCTGAGTAAGATAGTGCCCCCCTTTAAACAAGGGGATGACATCCACAAATGGATTACTGCTTTGGAGAGGGCCTGCACTGTGCAGGGTGTTCCCCAAAGTCAGTGGGCAGCTATCTTGTGGCTCTCCTTTGAAGGTAAAGGTAGAGATAAGCTCCTCACCACAAGGGCTGAGGATGCTAACAATTACCAAGTCCTGAAGAACACACTGGTTGATGGGTTTGGCCTAACCACTGAGCAGTACAGGGTGCTGTTCAGGGATACCCAGAAAACTCAGTCTCAGGATTGGTCTGATTTTGTAGATTGTGCCACTAAGGCTTTGGAGGGCTGGTTGCTGGGCAGTAAGGTTACTGATTATACAGGATTGTACAATTTGATCATGAGAGAACAAATTTTAAACAATTGTCAGAACCAGTTGTTGCATCAGCATCTTGTTGACTCAGATCTGACCTCTCCCCAAGAATTGGGAAAGAAGGCAGACAGATGGGTCAGAACAAGAGTTAAGCAAAACCAGGGCCAGAACCAGGGTGGTCAGAAGAAAGCAGACCAGAAGGGTAAAGATTCTAAAGGTGAAAATGACCAGAAGTCTTCAACAGGTCCCCAACAACCCAAAGAGGGTGGGGGTCAGGCTTCCCAGAAAAAGAAGAATCAAGAAGGCCAATCTAAAAGGTGGTGCCAATACTGTAAAATTAAAACTCACTGGTTTAGTGAGTGCACCAAGAAAGGAGGAGGGCAGACTCCTGCCACTGCAGCCCCTAAGGCACCTGTGCCCCCTAGTATGACATCATGTTCTTTACTGAGACGTGGCTTGGGGGCTCATCTGACCCTGATGTCATAGAATCTTTGCCCCCCGGTTTTTCTTTGGCCAGATTGGATAGGAATGGCAGAGGGGGGGGGATCGCTATCGCTTCCAGACTGCCTTTCCAATGCTCCTTAACACCCCTCACCATTAATAACTCTGAAGCTGGTGTTTTTAATATTATCTTGGGACCCCAAACCTCTCTCTCAGGCATTTTGGTTTATAGACCACCTGGTAGGATGTTTGATTTTAGCTCCAGCCTCATGGAGGTTTCCGCTCATCAAGCTATCAGGAAAAGGAGCTTCCTTGTGCTCGGTGACATGAACGTTCACTTCAACGACCCAATGGATATGGATGCTAAGGATATTTGCTCCAATCTCCGTTCCCTGCAGCTTGAGCTTATTAATCAGGACCCTACGCATAGATTAGGTAACCTTTTAGACCCCATCTTTGGTCATTACTCGGAGGTACAACCTCTTACTCCGATTCCAGTCCCCTGGTCGGATCACTTTGTGATTCCTTTCCTGATTCACATTGCAGAGGCTGAGTCTAAGAGAGACTCTGAGCAGAGGTATCAGCGACGGAAATGGAAAAGTTTTTCGCAGTCCACCTTCAATGAACTAATTACAGCAGGCGGCCCCTTAGGAGGGATGGACTGTGAAATGGCCCATCATGAGCTACATAATCGCATTTTAGGTGCACTTGATAAATCGGCCCCTATGCGTACTGAGAGAAATACGAAGAAGGTGAGGAAAACTGCCCCTTGGTTCACTCCGGAACTTCAGCTTGCGAAATCTGCCTGCAAGCAGTTGGAACGTGAGTGGCGAGTCAGATTCTGCCCAGAGATTAAAACAGACTATAAGAAAAAGCAAAAAGAGTATTATAAGGCTATAAGGGTCTCTAAAGCCACACATTATAAAAATCGCATTGTGGAGGCTGAAAACTCTTCGAAGGAACTCTTTAAAATTTTTAAAGAGATCTCGGTAGTCTCGAACACTAGTGGGCCGTCCGCAGATTCTGTGGAAACCTGTAACAATATTGCTCACTACTTTGCAGGCAAAATTTCGAACATCTATGCCAGCTTTACGGGGAATCTGATTAATGGCCCTGATCTTGACTGTAGCAGGGAGGTAGATTCTCTAGATTCTGAATTACCTACCTTCCATGTCCCTGCTGCGGAAACCCTAGTTACTGTATGCAAGAAAGTTAAATCAGGCTCCCCCCGTGATCCGGCCCCCCCCAAAATACTTAATGCCAGTCTGGATGCGTTAGAGCCGCTGTTCAGATATGTTATCCAGCTGTCCTTCTCTTCGGCCACTTTGCCAAGCGACTGGAAGAAAGCCATAGTTTTACCAATAAAAAAAAAACCTAATGTAAGTCAGGATATAATGGAAAATCTCCGCCCAATATCTCTTCTACCATACTTAGCTAAAGTGACGGAAAAATTGGTAAACACTCAGCTCATGGAATATTTAGAGTCAAACAATATGTTTCATGGCTCTCAGTCTGGCTTTCGTAAGAACTACTCCACTGAGACTGCCCTGCTGAGAGCAACCGAAACTTTACGGATGGGTGCTGATGAGGGGAACACCATGGCACTTATCATGCTAGACCTCAGCGCCGCGTTCGACACCGTAGCTCACTCCACCTTGCTACGGTGTCTGAGCAGTGCGGGGGTTACAAAGGCAGCTTGGAGATGGCTCAAGGACTTTCTCTCGGACCGTAGTTTCCAGGTTCAGAGAGGTATGTTCCTCTCCGACAGTGTGGCCTTAGAACAGGGGGTGCCTCAGGGCTCTGCCCTGAGCCCCACCCTGTTTAACCTGTATATGGCTCCATTGGCAGCGGTTGTTCAGTCATACGGCATAGATCTTGTATCTTATGCCGATGACACGCAGCTGCTCATCTCCCTGTCACAGTCTCCGAAACTAGCAGCAGCTAACTTTAAAACCTGCATGCAGGAGCTTGCTGGCTGGATGAATCAGCACTGCCTTAAGCTCAATGGGGCTAAAACGGAGGTGTTAGTGATAGGGGGAGATGGGGCGAGCTGGTCTCATGAATGGTGGCCGCCCTGCCTTGGCTCTCTGCCCATCCCATGCAGTGAGGCCAAGAACCTGGGGGTCTGGGTGGATCCTAAACTCTCGTTTGAGAGTCATGTGGACAAGGTGGTGGGGAAATGCTTTGGGGTTATGAAGACCCTGAATCGCACTCTGGACCTACTGCCTCTGGAGGCCAGACGTATTATGATCCAAGCTCTGGTCACCTCTCGCATGGATTATGCGAATGTGCTGCTACTAGGTACTACGGAGAAGAACTTGAGGAGACTGCAAGTGCTGCAAAATACGGCGGCCCGGTTAGCCCTCAGACTCCCTAAAAGAACAGCATCCAAGCCTACTCTGGCTGCCCTTCATTGGCTGCCTGTAAAGAAAAGAATCCTCTTTAAAGCCCTCCTTTTCTGCTACAGGATAACCTCTGCAGAAGCGCCAGGGTATCTGAAGGATCTGGCCATCCCTTATCGTCCCCAAAGAGCACTTCGCTCGGCGGGTATGGGTCTCCTGACAGTTCCTCGTGTTAGAAAGGCCAGGATGGGAGGCCGCTCCTTTCGGGTGCTGGCTACCACCCTGTGGAATAGCCTCCCACTTGGGATCAGACTGGCCAACAATGAAACCATGTTCCGGAAACTGTTGAAAACACATCTGTTTGCTATGGAGGGATAGATGATCCTCCTCCTTTCTGACTCTTACTCCACAGCGCGGGGACACGCCGTGATGGCGTCACCAGGCGCTTTAGAAATTCCTTTATTATTATTATATTATTATTAGTACAGTCAGCAGTGGTAGTGCACCTCCCAAGGGTTTAGTTGGGTTAACCTTGGGTTCTGGCGGGTATGACAACTTAGTTGGCACACTCACTCAGGCTGTCCTTGTCTGTACAGGGGATGTGGATATATCCCCTGATGTCAGTCCCAATACTTTGGGCAAATACAGACAGACGCCTTTTATTAATGGAAAAATGGCTCAGGCCTATAGGGACACTTGTGCCAGTGTCACAATGGTGACACCTAACTTTGTGGACCCTGGACAGATCTTGCCAGGTAAAAGATTTCCTGGTGACCAATGCAAGCAATGTCACTACCAGTCATAGTATGGCAATTGTAGCTTTCTCCTGGGGAGGGGTAACTGGCCAAAAGAAGGTTGTAGTTAGTTCAGACCTCCCAGTGGATTGTTTGTTGGGCAATGATTTGGAGTCATCACAGTGGACAGAAGTGGAGCACAGGACTCACATGGAAATGTTAGGCTTGCCAGCACATGTGCTTGCTGTGACTAGGTCACAGGCCAGAAGATGCCCCACTGAACAGGTGCTGGATCCTGGAACAATGGACCAGACACCTCCCAAGAAGAAGAGCAGTAGGGTTAAGGCATTGCCTTCCCCCTTGCCCCAGGTTGTGGATCAAGTCTCAGAGGAGGCTGACCTACAGGAATTGAGGGAAACTGAGCCTAAAGAGTTCGAACTTGATCAAGTTGAATTTCTGGGTTCAGGTGGCCCCTCAAGGGAAGACCTGGGGAAGGACCAGTTAGACTGCCCTTCCCTTGAACCCCTCAGACAGCAGGCTGCTGCTGAGGCTGCTGAGAACGCCACAGGTACCCACAAGGTATATTGGGAAGATGGACTCCTGTACACTGAGGCAAGAGACCCCAAGCCTGGCATGACCAGGAGGCTGGTTATCCCCTTGTCTCAGAGGGGTTTCCTCCTTACCTTGGCCCATTAGATTCCCTTAGCAGGTCACTTAGGCCAGACAAAGACTTGGGACAGGCTTGTTCCACACTTTCACTGGCCTCACATGAATGAGGATACCAAGGAGTTTTGTCGCTCCTGTGTCACTTGCCAAGCCAGTGGTAAGTCAGGTGGCACAACAAAGGCCCCCCTTATACCAATGCCTGTGGTGGGGGTGCCCTTTGAAAGAGTGGGGATTGACATTGTTGGTCCAATGGAACCCCAGACAGCATCAGGGCACAAGTTTATACTGGTGGTAGTGGATCATGCCACCAGGTATCCTGAAGCTATTCCACTTAGGACCACTACAGGACCTGTAGTGGCAAGGGCCCTAGTTGGAGTGTTCTCCAGAGTGGGCTTCCCTAAGGAGGTTGTCTCTGACAGAGGTGCAAACTTCATGTCAAGCTACTTAACTGCTATGTGGAAGGAATGTGGTGTCAACTACAAGTTCACCACACCCTATCACCCACAGTGCAATGGGCTTGTTGAAAGGTTCAACAGGACCCTCAAAGGGATGATTCATGGACTACCTGAAAAGCTCAGGCGTAGATGGGATGTCCTGATTCCCTGCCTTCTGTTTGCTTACAGAGAGGTCCCACAGAAGGGGGTTGGCTTCAGCCCTTTTGAACTTTTGTATGGGCATCCTGTAAGAGGACCCCTGTGCTTGGTGAGGGAAGGATGGGAGAGACCTCTCAAAAAGCCTGCAACCAGCATAGTGGACTATGTACTTGGTCTCCGCTCCAGGATGGCTGAGTATATGGAGAAGGCATCTGAAAACCTTAAGGCCAGTCAAGAACTCCAAAAAGCTTGGCATGACCAAAAGGCTGTCCTGACTGTTTATCAGCCTGGACAGAAGGTGTGGGTGTTGGAGCCAGTGGCCCCAGCAGCACTCAAAGACAAATGGTCTGGGCCCCACACAATTCTTGAGCAAAAGGGAGAGGTCACCTACCTGGTGGACCTTGGAACTCCCAGGAGCCCCCACAGGGTGCTCCATGTCAACAGGCTCAAAGCATATGTCGACAGGAAGGACATGAGCTTGCTTATGGCCATAGATGAGGGACAGGAGGAAGAGAGTGACCCTCTCCCAGACCTGCTCACTCAGAATCCTGATGATAGGTCAGTAGATGGTGTTGTCTTTTGTGGCAGCCTCTCTGAGCATCAACAGAAAGACTGTAAACAGGTTCTTCAGTCTTTCAGACATATGTTCTCTCTGACACCCAGTCAGACCAATTGGTGTACCCATGAGGTTGACACTGGTGACAGCTTGCCAGTCAAGAGTAAAATCTACAGGCAGCCTGATCATGTTAGAGACTGCATCAAAACTGAAGTGCAGAAAATGTTGGAGTTGGGAGTCATTGAACCCTCAGATAGCCCTTGGGATAGTCCAGTAGTTCTAGTGCCAAAACCTCACACCCAGGGTGGTAAGAAAGAGATGAGGTTCTGCGTAGACTACAGGGGTCTCAATGCAGTCACTAAGACTGATGCCCCCCCAATACCAAGGGCAGATGAACTTATAGATAGATTGGCTTCTGCCAACTACTTAAGTACATTTGACCTGACAGCTGGGTATTGGCAAATCAGGTTAGCTGAGGATGCCATGCCCAAGACAGCATTTTCAACCCCTGGTGGACATTATCAGTTTGTGGTAATGCCCTTTGGTCTGAAAAATGCACCTGCCACCTTCCAAAGGTGGTGAATCATGTTCTCACTGGGCTGGATGACTTCTGTGCAGCATATCTTGATGATATTGCTGTCTTTAGCTCCACCTGGGAGGATCACCTGGTCCACCTGAGGAAAGTGTTAGAGGCTCTGCAAGCAGCAGGTCTCACTATCAAGGCCACAAAGTGCCAGATAGGGCAGACACAGGTTGTGTACGTGGGCCACCTTGTAGGTGGAGGCCAAGTTCAACCACTGGAGAGCAAAATACAGTCAATCAGGGACTGGGCTCCTCCAACCCCCCAGACTCAGGTTCGAGCTTTCTGGGGCCTGACTGGTTACTACAGAAAGTTTGTCAGGAACTATGGATCAATTGTGACTCCATTAAATGAACTGACAAGTAAGAAAATGCCAAAAAAGGTTCAGTGGACAGCAGGCTGTCAAAAAGCATTCGATGACCTAAAGCAGGCCATGTGCACAGCACCTATCCTCAAGAGTCCAGACTACTCCAAACCATTCATTGTCCAAACAGATGCTTCTGAGTTGGGTGTGGGAGCTGTTCTATCTCAACTGAATTTTGATGGTCAAGACCAGCCCATTGCTTTTATAAGCAGAAGGCTGACCCCCAGAGAGAAGAATTGGTCAGCTATTGAGAGGGAGGCCTTTGCTGTGGTTTGGGCCCTGAAGAAGCTGAGGCCATACTTCTTTGGCACTCACTTCAAGATTCAGACCGACCATAAGCCCCTCTTGTGGCTAAATCAGATGAAGGGTGAAAACCCCAAACTGCTTAGGTGGTCCATTTCCCTACAGGGGATGGACTTTACAGTGGAACATAGACCTGGTACTGATCATGGCAATGCCGATGGGCTCTCCAGATATTTCCACTTAGAACAAGAAGACTCACCTGGTCAAGGTTAGTTTATTGTCCCAAAGTTTGGGGGGGGGGGTCATGTAGGAGAGTAGGGTCTGCAATCCTATGATCACCCAGATTTTTTGCTTTTGTTTCACTGGTTTACGACTTTCTCTGGCTGTGGGCCTGCCAATCAGACCCACAGCCTGGCTGTTCTCTTTCTAAATTACAACATGTACCCTAGGTGCATTTACCAATTGGTACTGGGCCACCTTATCAGACCCTGTAACTCAGGGCATAGGTGTACCCAGGGCCCACCAGGGGCTGAAGCATGTATTATGCCACCCCTGGCTGGCCTCCTAAATCTGACACAACTGGCTGCATGACAGCTGGGGCAAAGTCGTGTAATCACCCTTTGCTGTAGGTATAGTATACCTATATCTAACCCTAAAAATGGACACACAGATTCCCATCAGTCACTCCTATGGCAGGCCTTAACAATCCTGAAGGCAGAGTGCATGGAATCATGTGAAATGGTGCTCTGGCATGAGCTGAGCCCGTTTGCAGCTTGCGGAACCAAGTCCTAATAGCTGTTCCATGATAACGCATACCATATACTCTTAAGTGCATTATAATCCTCGCGGTTATATGCTAACTCTGGTATTGCTTTATCAAAACATGTCGAGTAAGGTGTCATACGAATTGGAATACTAACCCCTCGCCAATTCTGGCGACGGGGTTAGCATTCCACCCTTCTAGAGGGACACGACATGTATGTAACTGTGAACCCCGGTTAAAGTTAAACGAAGCCTCAGCTCCACAAAATGGATGCTGCCACCACAGACACGAGTCTGGCCTCCTGCTGCTGGGAGTCCTTCCAGCGAGGAGAGCTTGGACAAAGGGTTTCCTGTCCGGGGCGGTGCTAGCACCATCCCAGACAGGGTTTTGTGTATCCTGGGTAGGCAGGGCTTTACAGGAAGGTGACTGCTGAGTGGCACCCCGGTGCTCACTACGCATAGGCCGGTCAGAACCAGTTCCAGGGGCACACCAGCCCCTGGCCTGGGGGCAGTCCGGCATGGGAGAGGGGTGTAACCACCCCCCTCCTAGTCCCACCCATAGGCAGGACCTAGTCACCGGGTCAGCCCCTTTTCCTAGTATAAAGTTAGGAGCGGGCCCCCTTCCAAATTAGATCATCTTTGGAATCAAGACACGACTTTCTGCGAAAGGACTTCAAGATTTCTTCTTCAAGATTCTCCCTTGTGACTAAGGAGTAGTCACCCTGCATCCGCAGGCACCATCTTAAGAACACTGCGGTCTGCTGCAAGTCCTTCCTCCGGAATCCGACTGCCCAGCTCGACGAGAACCGGCTTCCCTGGCACCTCTGACCTCTACTCACCTCTACAGCAAAGCTGAGAACCGTGAGTGCGACGAGACCTCGAGGGACCGGCCATCTTCAAGACTGCACAACTTCTTTCCAGCACGACCGCCGAGGGATCCTCTGGTGAGTGCTTTGGGGTCCAAGAAGCCCCGACCCTGAGCAGCTCCAGCACCGAAGTACAGCCTCCCAGCATCTCCACGATCTGCGTGGGGCCCTTCTGCTTTTTGCTGCTCACCGCGTTGTTTGGCTACTAGCCCGCTGGCTTGTGGCCTTCTTAACGACGCCCGACGACATCACTGCTGCTGGTCTGGTTGCTCCAGACTGGCCCTTGCTCCCTTCCAAAAGAGGAGCACCCCGGACCCTCCTGGTCCACTCCAGACACCATTTTAGGTCCACCGCGTGGGCTTGAATTAGCCAAGGCTTTGTTGCCCAATCCTGGGTCCAGCGACGCCGACAGCTTCATCCATCGTGGGACAGCTCGCTCCTCCATCCTGGTCGCCGACAACGCCTCCTGGTCCGTGAGATCTGCAGAGCCCAGCGTCGCCCACTCACCTAGTCGAGGTGACTACCATCCGGTGCCCTCCTGGTGCCACCTGACTACTGGCTAGTAGTCACGAACTTGGTCCCCTCTGCTTTCAGGTGTCATCTATCTTCAAGATCCAGGCTTGGATCACTTCGAACTCTCTTCACTGGTCGCCTGCCAGCATCTTTCTTCCAGGCTCCTGGTCCGTCTACGAGGATTCCCGACGTCTTTTGAGACCTATGCAGCTGCAGCCCCTGGGCTAGGTAACTTCGGCATTTCGGTGCCCCAGCATATCCTCACTATCCAAGGGTCAGAATCCACTTTCGTTTTCCTCCTACCAGGTCGGGTTAGCCCGAGAACACTAACTTTGTCTTTACTAGCTACCATAGACTTTGTCCCGCATCACGCGTGAGAGTGCACACTCTGCACCCGAGTCCCCTGGGCCTCCTAGAAGTAATCTAACGATTCTATAGTCAAGTCCTAGCGATTCCAAAGCCTATTAGTACTGTACTTACCTGCTAGTAATTTCGCATTCCACTTTCAGAGTATATGGTTTTCCGTGCCCCTCGGGCATTTGTATATACTGTGCAAACTTAAGTATTTTTGTAAGAGTTTTGTTTTGTGCTTAGTACCCTGTCCTCATAAAGAGTACAGGGCTGTTGTGATTCTAATAAATACACTGTTTATTTTCATAACACTTGTGTGGTGTCCTTTCACTTGGTGTTCAAGGGGTATATGTGATGGTATAACAGCTGGCTTAACACGCCCTCTCGAGTCTTTAGCCTTAGACTGCTCGTATCCACGCTACTAGGATAGCTGGTCTATAAGGTTGACTTACAACCAATCATCAATAAGGGTTGTCTGGACTGATACATAGTGTTCACTAGAATAGTGAGCACTGCATATCAGGCCAACTTCTCACAGTGAGCATGCCATGTGGGATGCCAAGTGGCTAACCCATTGGCGGTAGACCATGAATCAGTGTAAATTTGACATGTACCAGGGAGCTCTTGCTTTAATGCCTGGTAAACAGCATACAATTCTGCAAACTGACTACTTCTTCCCTCTCCAGTAGTTGACAACAACTTTTTGGTCACTGGATTATATGACACTGCCTTCCAATGTCTCTTGGTCCCCACATATCTAGCTGAGCCATCAGTAAACCACATATGCTTTTTGTCCTCCGCGGACAACTCTGAAAAAGGCCCACCCCATTTCACCGGGCACTCTTGCACTTTAGGTACATCTTGCAACATTTCTGCATCTGCTATGGGAGTCTGCGCCACTTGCTCATGCAGCACTGCGGTCCCCTTAGGACCACCTTGTGCTCTGCCTTGTTTGTACCACTTCCATTTTATGACGCTAGCCTCCTGTGCATGCCCAATCCTGTGTGTCTTGGGTGAGCTCATCACCCACTGCATGATAGGTATCTCAGGTCTCAAAAACACATTGTGCCCTAGGGTCAACTGCTCGGTATCCACCAGAGCCCAATAACATGCCAACAACTGCTTCTCAAAAGGAGTATACCGTTCTCCAGCATCAGGTAATTTCTTTGTCCAAAACCCTAGGGGCACTTTCTGTCTCCCCTGCTTTTGCCACAGGCTCCAGGTTGCATATTGATCCTGGACAGTTACATTTAAATCAATGCTTCCCTCTCGTATGGGCCATAAATCCAAGGCACGCTGTATAGCCTCTTTCGCTGACTCAAATGCCTTTTGCTGTGCCTCCCCCCACTCAAACTCATCCTTCTTCCGCATAACCTTCTACAGAGGGGCCAACATCTGACTCAAATGGGGAATGTGCTGTCTCCAAAAACCAAACAATCCAATGAAACGCTGCGCTTCCTTCCTATTTTTTGGCACCGCAAACTCTTTGATATTTTGCCTCACTTGTGGCAGCACTTCCCTGTGTCCCTGATACCACTGAATGCCTAAAAACTTCACACTCTGAGAGGGTCCCTGTACCTTCTCGGGGTTAATCACCCACCCTTTGCATTGCAAGTGCTCTACCACTCTGTCTAGTTGAGCCTGCACCTGTTCTTGAGTCTCTCCTTGAATCAACACATCATCAATGTAATGACAAAGTTGAACTCCAGAAATGACTGACACCTCGTCCAAATGCTCTGCCACCAGCCGGTGACAGATCGTGGGACTATGTAAATATCCCATAGGAAGAGATTGAAACGAGTAATGCCTACCACCCCATAAGAACGCAAATTGTTCCTGGCACTCGGGGGCAATTGGAATGGTGAAAAAAGCATTGGCAATATCAAGTGCTGCATACCATGTCCCATTGTGTTTCTGAATTTTCTCAATCAAAGTGATGGTGTCTGGGACCGCGGCTGTCAATGGGGGCGTATGCTTATTAAGCTCGTGGTAATCAACTGTCATGCGCCAGCTTCCATCAGGTTTGCACAAGGGCCACACAGGATTATTCCACGCCGTGGTAATTGGTCTCACCACCCCCGCCTCAACCAAGTCCCGAATGGTTGCGGTAATTTCATCATGTCCCCCTGGAATCCTGTACTGCTTTATGTGAACCACTTATGTTGCTTGGGGCACCTGCACTGGGGGAATCTTCAAGCGCCCCACCCTCACAGCAGCCGCTGAGAAGTACTGCTTTGACCCAAACTGATAGCATCCGTCATCTAAGTATAGGGTCATACCTTTCAGAATGCCAATAATGTACTCAGGAATAGGCACAATCAAAACAGAGTATGCTCCCTTGGGAAGTCTGCCAATTTTCATTTGAATTACCGTTTGCACTGCTGGTGTTTCCTGTCCTCCCAAACATGTGATAGTAAAAAATTGTCCTCTAAATTTCCGTGGATTGCCATGTATCAATGTGGCCTTCGCTCCGGTGTCTACCAAAGCCCGCACCTCCTGAACATTTCTATTTTTCCAATAGATCTCAACCCTCACATGTGGTCTGTTATCTTTGCGAGCCCATCCCTGTACCGGAGCTTGGCCAATTTCCTAATCTAATTTTCGCCTACGCAGCTCTGAATCTGCCCGGTGCAGGTCCCGGAGCAAATCTAAATACAATGTTGGGTAACCCTCAGGGAACAACTCCTCCTCATCCCGGTCCCCATCTGAATCTGTGCATTCTCTGACCCAACCTTTCTCTTTGGTCACTCTCACATGAGATTCCCTCTCTCTCTCTCTCTCTCTTGACCTGCTTTTTCTGGCTTCTCCTCAGGCTCTGATTCCCTGCGACTCACTTTCTTGTTATCTTTTCTATTCACATGCCTACTCCCCTCCTTCCTATCCAGTCCTCGCTTACGGTACATCTTCAACATGCTTTTGGTCTCAATACCATCAATCTCACTTCTTGACACCCCATCCGTTAACAGCGCCAAAAACATATCACGTCTGGTCACTCGGTTGTTATCAGTACGGGACTCTGAGCGTGAAGCTCTGTCTGGCTTGGCCCATTCCCCAAGCTCTCCCAGCTCACGGACTGCCTCAACTACTTCCCCTATGGTATTGCCAGTTTGATTAATTAACAAAGTCATTATCACTGCTTTGTATGCAGGGGGCGCCAAACAATGATTTTGTTCCGCATTGACTCGGTCATCAACTGACACATCAAATTATGCGCCTCACCTACCAGAACAGCTAACTTCATCCCCTCCTCCGTAATTCTTTGTGATGCATCTCTTAGGGTGAACCATGGTTTTTCATTCCCAGGCCAATCTGAATCTGTGGGGTACCTATGGCCACATCCCCGGGCAGCTAACTGCAACAGAGTTGTTTGATCATCACCATGAAAAGTCCAAAAGTATCCATGCACAGTGCCATCAGTACTGAGAGTACAAAATTTGGCAGCATCCCCCTCATCTAACATGACCCCAGAAGCGCCGTGATCATAAAGGCTCACCATCCAAGCTAATAGCGTCTCACCAGGCTTCTGTCTAAACCTCGCTAAAAGGTCACTCATTTCTTGCTGGGTAAAATCCCCCAAACTATTCAACATGACTCCATCTGGGTTCCCTGGAGCGATTTGAAGTTTCCGTCCTAAAATGGGCTGTGCTTCCACTCTCTTAGCATTTCTGCCTTCCTCATCCTTCCCCTCCTCCTGCAAGGGCTGATCTCCTTCTGAGGAGAATTCTGAAGATTCCCAGATATTGGACTCCCAATTTGATGGGTCAAAATCTAAGCCTGCTTTAGCAATCGCTAAATGAACCTTTCGTTTGCTCACTCTCCCTCTCCTCTTCTTATATCTGTATTCAGCAACACGGACTGCAGCCTGCTCTGCTATCGTCTGATATGTTTCTAACTTATCCTGTAATAACTTATTCTGACAGGAAAGCATTGTAGAAAGATTCTTGGCTTCAATAAGTTGTTTTTCTAAGCTCAACTGTTCTCGCTGCAGAGTTAAACATTTGTCAAAAACTTGACGGAGGCATGTAAGAGAGCCCAACCTCTGCGACCCACTGTATACAATTCCTTCCTTTCTCCACCGGAACCTTCTGTAAACAATTTAAAACATCTTCTGGTGTTGCTTCGCCCAGACATTCAAGCCAGCTCTCACTTAATCTTGAGCTTTTAGCATACTCACGTGCCAGCGCGGAGTACGGCGTCCCTCCCATCCAGGAATTTACATGGGGGCTAAAGGGATTTCACTCGGTGCCAAAGAACTAAAACCACTTTTCGTCTTTTTAAACATGTTTCTCCCCGCGTAATTTACGAATCCTGCCACCGACTACGCCAAAATGTATTGTTTTGACCACTTGCGTAATCTGAACTTACGCACACCACTCCACTGGAGGTAAAAATTAGCTTTATTAATATTGTAGGCAAAGGCAATAAGTCACTGCAACTAATAAAGTCTTAGGCACCGAGTGAAAAGCAATAAACAAGGAATACACCACACTATATACATAAATATGAAACTGTGAATGCAGGTATATAAACAGTTAATGTACAAAGCACCTCACCAGATTCATTTGCAGCACCGGAGCCTTCAACGTCCCTGGGCCAAGCACTGAACACCAGGTCGGGAACCCGCAGACCGGGGCTCCGGGAGTAATCTCTTCGGGCACCAAAGTTGTCCCGCGAGTGTGTCCACTCCAAGACTGAGTTCCTGAGCTCCACCCCACCCCACAGACACCGCTTTTTATAGCTTAAATCAACCTGTTCGAGAAGCCTCTGGCAGGCGCTCTCGCCCATCTATTCACAAGTGCTGGCCCCCATCTCTGCATCAGATCCACCTAGACAGACCTGGCCAGATTCTGTTTGGGCTGTGTCGAGGCAAAAGACATTTCTTTCCCAATCTCCGGCCTTGGAGACTGGCACGGCCATCCTCCCTCTGTCCTAGCGATAAGTATGGAATGCCTGAAAACACTCTGAAGGTACAACATAACCTCACGAGGCATCCTCACGAGATGCCTCGCACCTGCTTGTACTGGCTTACGTGAATAACATGTTTATGTTACTGCTGAAGTGTAACTCCAGGTCAAGGCAGCTCAAAATGGAAGTACGATGCAACCAAAATGGAAGATCAGAGCATTGCATGGAATCGAGTTCAACATATGATTTAGCACGTGTAAAATGGCAAATGCAGCACAGGCGCATAAATCCCCGCCCGGTCCCTCGTCCTGCGGGGACGTGCACGGCACGTGCCAGGAGAAGCCCGGGACAAGGGCGGGACCGTCTGTGGCCATCTGAGGCCAGAGAAGGCTGGGCCGGGCCACCTCTCTAACACCCGTACTCTTCCCCAGGAATGCGAAGTACTACATAAGGTACCCAAAACAAAAAGGGGGACGTTGTGGTGGACTCAATTGACTTTAGAGCTGTTCCTTTTTTTTCACTGACTTATTGTGTTTACAAACCTCTCTTGGGGCGGCTTGGGAACATTGTGTATAGCGAGATCTGTATTTTTAAACTAATAGTAATGGCTAATATGGGTAAAAACAATAAATCTTATCCGATGACCAGGCACCATGCTGCCACGACTCAACCCCTCCCGAGTCTAACAGCCATCGACAAGATGCTCCAGAAAATGAAAGGGGTAGTGACAACAGCAATAGAACATAAGGAGAGATGCTTGTCAATCACCCTGGCTGCCCCCCGTTACAGCAAGTGGGGGATTTCTCTGAAGCTACAGTTAATCCTCCTAACAGTAGCTTTTTCCTTACGTCTTCTTTTGCCGACTTACTTTGTGCACAGGCTGCTATTGGTATTATCGATAGCCCGCCTGTTGCTAAATCCCCTCCTCAAACTTTGGGGAAAAAAGTACTTAAACCCCGCCCTAGGAGTAAGAAATGTAAACTCCAAAAAAAAACCAATTAAAAAAAACATTCCCCTTCTTGAATTCATACCGATCGCTGCTGGTCCCTCATCACCCCCTGCAGGAACCCTTGTTTGGGTTACTCACTTACTTCTTGATTTTCAGGCTTGTATTGAACAGACCATTGGTTCACTCATTAAACCACTGGCATCTAGGCTGGACAGATTAGTCTCCACACTTAATACCATAGGTGTAGGGAAAGGTCTGCCTGCGACCCTATTGGGAAAACAAGCTAATAAAGTGAATTCAAGTACTGCCAAGCCTATCGCCCAAACTGATAATGGGGTAGATGGAAACCCTGCCGCCGGGCCGGGCCGACCCCTGACACTACTAATTTAATTGCGAGTGCCAGGGGCCCGCCTGACAGTAATAACATCGCAGCCGTAACCTCTCAGGTAATAGGTTGCCCAATCGCAGGTCCGGCTCTGCCTCCGCCGAGAGATGGGAAAGCAGTTTGTGGACCCAATATAGTGCCAAGGAGGGGGGCAAAGTTGGGACAAATAATTTGGACAGACAAGCCCTAGCTATTAGAAACAGCCCAGCAAGGGGTTCCTCAATAAAGCTGCCCAATATCAACTTACCCCCTGAGTCCTTGCCGTATGTAGTGGTGCTTACTGGGGTCCCTCCCTTAGCACATGGGAAAAGTGAGGACCATAGTGATCTTAAAAATAAATGCATGTAATGGCTTAACACCAACAGGCCTTCCCCCCCCTTGCTCCTCGGGTGAAATACTATGTGTCAGAAGAGTTGACTGGATTGGGTCAGGTCCCAAAATTATGGCAGCAAACTTTGTGGTTGTAAATTTCAGACACTGGCCAGGGCGTGAGTCACCAGCATCAGGGGGCCCATGACAAACCCGCGTATAGAACATATCAGGGGATTACAGCTTGGGAGGGCACCTATCCGCACACCCCCCTACTCTCCCTATTCCCTCAAAAAATAGGTTCAGTTCCTTGGAGCTAGTGGACTGACGCCTTGTGGGGCAGAACTCTATACCATCTATGGTGAGTAGTATAGGCAAGTCAGCAGATAAACTGGAGGGTAATGTTGTTAGCACTGCTCTAGAGAACACAAGAGTAGATCATCATCAAATTACTGAGGATAGGACATAACTGGGGGAAATCAAACAACATGCGGAGATTAGTGCCCCCAATGAGGTACTAACTAGTGGTGAGACAACGGAATGGACACTTGAGCCTAGAATCCCAATTCCTGATGCCGGGACTAAAATATGCACGGATAAAGCACTAACCAGCTCTGGTGGAATTGATGGATGTATACAAATTCTGTCCTGGAATGTGGCCGGGTTAAAACATAAATTGCCCCTGCCTGAGTGGGGTTTGTTTATGGCATTGCATGATATGTCTCATGCAGAAAACCTGGGCACTAGAGGAGAGTGCAATGACAGGCTTTGCTTCCTTTGACATTCTGGCAACATCTGGGGGTAGGGGGAGACCATCGGGCGGGCTTGCAATATGGGTGGGCATGCACTTGGGTGTTGGGGCTGTACAAATGTCAACGAATTCCCCAGACGTTCAGTGTGTACTCCTAACCCCCCAAAATATGCCACAGGTGGCCATATTAAATATTTACTCAAGGCCAACCAAGAGTGGGCGGGAGTCTGATGCAATTGATGTGTTAAAAAATGTTATGCAGTCACTTGACCCGTCAATCGTCTTAGTCCTTGGAGGAGACTTTAATTGTCAGTTCGAGCCCCTTGTGAGTCAAGACCTGGGTGAACAGGATGATGAAGTTCAGCTTTGGCATGTTCCTGACGTACAGATCCCTACTGTCAGGGCTTGGACTCCATTGGTCCTTCAAATAAAATCACTCACCCTTACAACGTCTATGCGGGCGTGTAACGGGCGGGTGGCGCCTGACAGACCTGGGTCAGTTACGTTTAACAGGTTAAATCAAACTTCCACTATCGACTATATAATGATGGAAGTTAAACATTGGGACAGGCTCCTGGAATTTAGGGTTCACTCGA
This sequence comes from Lissotriton vulgaris, assembly GCF_964263255.1. Taxonomy (NCBI): domain Eukaryota; kingdom Metazoa; phylum Chordata; class Amphibia; order Caudata; family Salamandridae; genus Lissotriton; species Lissotriton vulgaris. The sequence goes on along the minus strand of NC_141694.1, from coordinate 1,083,128,439 downwards.
GACAAGATCGTGACCATAATGCTCTTGTCTTAACACTGAAACCTGGGAGATTTGGGCTGACTAACCCGGCGCCCGAAGTAACCAGTGCAGTCTTGCCTCTCACTACAGCTAACAATAGGCGAAGGGTAAAATCACCTCATCTACAGGGTTCCCCCACTAAACTGGCCGAAATTTATGAAATAGCTATACCGCTGATCTCAGATATGGGGGACACAGCCTCCCAGGGCAGAGCTGTGAAAATTCATAAGCAGATGGTAGCCGAGCAAGCGGGTGTGTTTTGCCCTGTCGGTGGGGTAAACACATCGCGGGCCAAGACACATCCCTGGTATGACGCCTCTTGCAGGAAGGCAAAAAAAGATCTGCTGGCCGCAATTAAAACCCAAGATAGAGTAGATATAAAGAAATTCCGACTACTTTACAAAAAGGCAATCATGAGGGGTAAGAAGGATTGGGAGGAAAAGACGTGAGAGGAGCTTGGATCCGCTCTTAAACGCAAGGACCCTAAGTCATTCTGGGCTATTGTTGTAACAGGTATGAGCGGGGGCAGCCTGGCAAGTGCTCCAAATATAGCATCCTCAGTGTAGGAGGCACATTTTGGAGCACTATATGCTAGAGTTGAGTCAGCATGCACAACCCATATAAGTTGCAAACTTTTCCAGGAACCAGGATGGTCGGGATTGGTTGACTTGGCCCAGGGGGAAGCTGTGGTATCTCCCCTGCCGGCTGCCCCGGGCTCCCACCATGAGCATCGACTGGTGGGGACCCTGGGAGACCGGCGGCGGTGGGATTCGGTGAATGCTGGGGACGTGTGCCATCTGGAATGGCATGAGGTTATCACTCTGAAGGAGGTTGAGTCAGCAATAGGAAGGTTACCCCCCAATAAGGCCCCTGGTCTGGAAAAACTGCCTGGGGATCTATTTTGCTCCCAACCTAAAATTTGGGCTCCATACTAGGCTGTCCTATTTAATGAGATCTTATTGGGGACTAATCTGCCAGGGACTTGGCTTGGATCCGAGATTGTTACCATCTATAAGAAAGGTTGCACGATAACCCCATTCAACTATAGGCCCATTAGTCTTATAGATACAACACAAAAACTAATGGGCAGGATCATCCTGAACAGGATCCTGGGGTGGATGGAGGAAACCGAAGTATTAACCACACTCCAGGCTGGATTTAGGTCAGGCATTTCCACTCTGGACCAAATATTTCGCCTGCAGGTTTTATTTTGGAAAACGGCAAGTGTAGAGGGTGGCAACCTCTACCTTGTCTTTGTTGACCTGCGGGCTGCTTTCTACCTTGTGCCTAGGGAAAAGCTGTGGAAGGTCCTGGCAGATTTGGGTCTCCCGCCCTATCTATTGGCTGTACTGACCAGATTACACTCTGGCAATTATGCCCAGGTTAGGTGCAGGAGGCATGGGGAACTCTCAAAACACTTTCCAGTCCTGAAGGGAGTACGTCAGGGGTGCGTCCTGGCCCCAACGTTATTTAGTCTTTACATCAATGGTCTTGTAGACCATTTATCTGGTGTAACAGACAACAACGCCCCTAGATTAGCGAGTGGGAGAGAGCCCGCTCTGATGTTTGCGGATGACACCTTGTTGTTATCCAAAACATCATCGGGCATTCAGCGTATCCTGGATGGCTTTGCGGCGTTTTGTGCTTCGCGGGGATTGGAGATAAACTTGGAATAGAACAAGTTTATGATCTTCAATCCCCCGAAGTAGACACGCCCAAACCCTATCCTGAATGGTATTCCCCTGGAGAGGGTCACGACCTTTGTCCGTCTTGGCATCACTATAACGGAGAACTTTGACTGGGGCTTCCAAATTTCTAAATCTGCTCTCAAGCTATCCCAAGTAACTGGGGGCATCAGTAAATTCCACAGAATATCTGACCTCAAACCAGCAGTTCCGGCTCTTGAAATATATTGACTGCAAGCAAGAACGGCCTCAACTTATTTTGCTGAACTTTGGGGCCACAAAAATACATCTAACCTCCTGAGGGTGGAGCAATTTTTTATGAGGAACTTGGTAGGCTTACCACTAAGCACACCACTTATTCCTCTGCGTTTTGATCTGGGGCTGGAGTCAATAGAGGAGCTCGTAGCTGCACGGCCTATGCTCTATTGGAAGAGGCTGTGGTCAGTCCCAGAACTGGCCTCCTATAGAGCAGAGTTTCTGGAGGTCTGTCCTTTCCTAAAAAGTAAAATTATCCCATGGTTGCTCCATATTAGGGCTCTTAGCACACGGTTAGGTATGCCACAGCTCTGGGAGACACCTGAGCAGTGCTGCCCGGGGAAGTCTAAATCTGAATTACAAACCCAGATGAGGAGACAGAACTCATTAGCTCTACAGAGATTGGAAAACCTGGGTAGGTTGTCTGCAGAGTTCCTCTTTGTAAAAATGGAATCGCGGAAAACCTGGGTAGGTTGTCTGCAGAGTTCCTCTTAGTAAAAATGGAATCTCGATTTGAAGAATTCTTAGATGCAATACAACCACCCCTGCGAGGAAGTTGTATCTTCAGCTAAGGCATGGCAGTCTACCAGTCAGAGCATTTACCTGTAAGTGGTCAAAGCCAGATAGGGAAGTGTGCCCTGCATGTAACTATAAAAGAGAAGAAGTCCCCCATGTTCTGTTTTTTTGCCCTGCGTATACAATAATAAGGAAATGTTGGCTAACCCCGTTATGTAGGAATCTAGGATTTCGACATTTTGCGCAGGATTACCGGGTCTTAATCTCTGATACCCACCCCCTATTGTTTTCGCTGTATCCCGCTTCCTATTTGGTATGTGGCGCATAAGGCAAACTCTTCTATAAACCTGTGATTGAGTATGAATTTTATATTGCTGTTCTTTGATAACTCTTGAGTTTAATTCAGTTTTTTACTGATTTGCTCGTTATTTATTGTTTTATTGTCACGTGCTCTGTATGTATTTTAACTGCACTTTTATGGTCTTCGACCGAAATAAAGTTATCAAATGAATGATTGATCTGTTTGCCCTTTATAAAAATCAAGATTTTTTGTACTTCTTATAGTAAATGTGCTAACAGTGGACTTTTCCATCTGTAGATTATACTGAATGACCAGCAGTGGCAGAGTTTCACAACAGAATGTCTCTGCATTGCGGAGACTGAAGAAAAGAAAAAAGGCAGTCTTCTGGCATACAGTATCTTTTGACCAATTTAAACGGTAAGTAAATCTCTCAAACATTCCTTTAGGCATTAAAAAGACTACCACAGCATCTGAATGTCCTCACTACCTTCCAGTGGGGCCCTGTGCATGTATATAATTTCTGTCAAGATGGAGGTAATATGGATCACATTGTGTTGGTCATGATAGTTAATAAAAGGCTGATTGCTTCTAAGGCTTCTAAAGCCTGATTTAGATCCCGCTGCTACCAATGTTCCAGTCAAGGAAATTGCTGCCTTTGTGGCTGAAATGCACTATCTCAATCTACGATAGTGTTACATTCTCCCGGAAGGAAACTCATTTAATATCTTCCCCTGCACTCTGTATGTTGGACTCTGATACTTAAGATGGATTGTTGGTAAGGATAATCTGTTTTTGTATCTCCATTCCACTTTCAAAAAGTCCCCAGGGCTTTGAGTGGTTCAGAGTCGTTTACTATTCCCCTCCTGCTTGCCTTGCAGTCATGAATACAGATAGTAACTTACTGCATAACCTCTGATATCCATCCTCCTGTTTGGTCAGCTTCTACAAGGACAATTGGACCAGAGGCGCTCTGACATCATAAAGCTAAAGCAAGATGTTGTCTGGCATGAGGGCGAATCTGTTGCCTAGCAAGCTGACATCATAAAGCTAAAGCAAAATGTTGTCTGACGTGAGGGCCATTCTGTTACCTAGCAATCAGCAGGATACATTTATCTAGGTAATGAAATGAGTAGCAGGGTAGACAGGATACCCAAATGACAACTAACCTGGTAAGATTAAAGAAATTAGGGAAATTTTTTGAGACTTATGCTCAAACTTACCTTCCTACAAATTTATAAGAATCTCCACTTCACTATTGCTGAACTGGTGGGAATTGCCTAAAATGATAATTGTGAACATGCCATTCATAGCTTTTATAATTCCCATTAACAGTAGCATAACACTTCCTCGCTCACCTGATCTGCTGGCTTAATTGCTACTGGTGTACCATATCCATAAGCAAATGAAGTGAGATGGGTACACTGCCACTTGGCTCGCAAAAAGGTCTCTTTATCTATGTCCTAATGTTTATGCTACATTTGTTTAGAGAGTGATACCAAATAAGGCATGGGATTCGGAGAAGTATGGGAGGTTAAAAACACAAATTTAGATTTGATTTTCTAACGTGCTGTTGATTTTCACAATTATACATACTCTATAGAATTAATCTGTTTATCCTTTATAAAAATCAAGATTCTCTGTACTGGTAGTAAATGTGCTAACAGTGGACTTTTCCATCTGCAGATTATACTGAATGACCAGCAGTGGCAGTGTTTCACAACAGAATGTCTCTGCATCGCCGAGACTGAAGAAAAGAAAAAAGGCAGTCTTCCGGCATACAGCATCTTTTGACCAATTTAAACGGTAAGTAAATCTCTCAAACATTCCTTTAGGCATTAAAAAGACTACCACAGCATCTGAATGTCCTCACTACCTTCCAGTGGGGCCCTGTGCATGTATATAATTTCTGTCAAGATGGAGGTAATATGGATCACATTGTGTTGGTCATGATAGTTAATAAAAGACTGATTGCTTCTTAGGCTTCTAAAGCCTGATTTAGATCCCGCTGCTAGAAATGTTCAAGTCAAGGAAATTGCTGCCTTTGTGGCTGAAATGCACTATCTCAATCTACGATAGTGTTACATTCTCACGGAAGGAAGCTCATTTAACATCTTCCCCTGCACTCTGTATGTTGGACTCTGATACTTAAGATGGATTGTTGGTAAGGATAATCTGTTTTTGTATCTCCATTCCACTTTCAAAAAGTCCCCAGGGCTTTGAGTGGTTCAGAGTCGTTTACCATTCCCCTCCTGCTTGCCTTGCAGTCATGAATACAGATAGTAACTTACTGCATAACTTCTGATATCCATCCTCCAGTTTGGTCAGCTTCTACAAGGACAATTGGACCAGAGGCGCTCTGACATCATAAAGCTAAAGCAAGATGTTGTCTGGCATGAGGGCGAATCTGTTGCCTAGCAAGCTGACATCATAAAGCTAAAGCAAAATGTTGTCTGACGTGAGGGCCATTCTGTTACCTAGCAATCAGCAGGATACATTTATTTAGGTAATGAAATGAGTAGCAGGGTAGACAGGATACCCAAATGACAACTAACCTGGTAAGATTAAAGAAATTAGGGAATTTTTTTGAGACTTATGCTCAAACTTACCTTCCTACAAATTTATAAGAATCTCCACTTCACTATTGCTGAACTGGTGGGAATTGCCTAAAATGATAATGGTGAACATGCCATTCATAGCTTTTATAATTCCCATTAACAGTAGCATAACACTTCCTCGCTCACCTGATCAGCTGGCTTAATTGCTACTGGTGTACCATATCCATAAGCAAATGAAGTGAGATGGGTACACTGCCACTTGGCTCGCAAAAAGGTCTCTTTATCTATGTCCTAATGTTTATGCTACATTTGTTTAGAGAGTGATACCAAATGAGGCATGGGATTCGGAGAAGTATGGGAGGTTAAAAACACAAATTTAGATTTGATTTTCTAACGTGCTGTTGATTTTCACAATTATACATACTCTATAGAATTAATCTGTTTATCCTTTATAAAAATCAAGATTCTCTGTACTGGTAGTAAATGTGCTAACAGTGGACTTTTCCATCTGCAGATTATACTGAATGACCAACAGTGGCAGTGTTTCACAACAGAATGTCTCTGCATTGCCGAGACTGAAGAAAAGAAAAAAGGCAGTCTTCCGGCATACAGCATCTTTTGACCAATTTAAACGGTAAGTAAATCTCACAATCATTCCTTTAGGCAATAAAAAGACTTTCATAGCATCTGAATGTCCTCCCTACCTTCCAGTGGAGGCCTGTGCATGTATATAATTTCTGTCAAGATGGAAGTAATATGGATCACATTGTGTTGGTCATGATAGTTAATAAAAGACTGATTGCTTCTAAGGCTACTAAAGCCTGATTTAGATCCTGCTGCTAGCAACGCACCAGTCAAGGAAATTGCTGCCTTTGCGGCTGAAATGCATAATCTCAATTTAGAACGATAGTGTTGCATTCTCACGGAATTTAGCTCATTTAACGTCTTCCCCTGCACTCTGTATGTTGGACTCTGATACTTAAGATGGATTGTTAGTAAGGATAATCTGTTTTTGTATCTCCATCCCACTTTCAAAAAGGCCCCAGTGCTTTGAGTGGTTCAGAGTCCTTTACCATTCACCCTCCTGCTTGCCTTGCAGTCATGAATACAGATAGTAACCTACTGCATAACTTCTGACATCTCATCTTCCTGTGTGGTCAGCTTCTACAAGGACAATTGTTCCAGAGGCGCTCTGACATCATAAAGCTAAAGCAAGATGTTGTCTGGCATGAGGGCCAATCTTTTGCCTAGCAAGCTGACATCATAAAGCTAAAGCGAGATGTTGTCTGACATGAATGCCACTATGTTACCTAGCAATCAGTAGGATACATTTATCTTGATTTGATTTTGATTTGATTTGATTTGTGGTTTTGTAAAGCGCTCATATGCCCTTGGGCGTCTGGGCGCTGTAGAGAAGACATGATGGAGAAGTGTGGCTCACTGGTTAGAGCAGGCAGACCCTGAAGCAGAGGTCAGACCCGGGACCAGGGTTCAATTCCCGACGCGGCAGGGTCTTGAGCTCAAATGTCCATGGACTCGATAATTCTCGCTTCGGTGCCTGACCTAATCATGGGTTCACGCTCTGCAACTCTGGGCATTAAGCTTGCTTAATCTCCACAACGCCCCCCTCCCCGTGGCGGGATGCCTGGCTTTCACCTTGGGGATGCCCTGTAGGGGCTATCTCACAGGGAAAAGCCAGGACGGGTTCCCAAGGCTAGCGCGGAGATACCCCTTCGGGGGTCGAATCTGGCGCTATATAAGAATATAACAATAATAATAATAATAATAATGTCCTAAAACTTGGTGAGAGTTAGTTTATTGGGATTTGAATAGTCATGTTTTAATCGCTTTCCTAAATGACATTAGGGAGGTACTGTTTTTGATTGCGAGAGGGAGTTGATTCCATTCTTTGGCGGCATGTAGCAGGAAGCTTCTGTCCCCCCCCACCTTGTTTGTTTAAACCTAGGAACTTGTATCAGTTTTGCCTGGCTGGACCGTAGGTCTCTTGTGGGGACGTATGGCGTGAGGTGTGTTCTAAGGAACAAAGATCCCGAACCTTGGAGCGCTTTATATGTTAAACACAGTGATTTGAATCTAATTCGTTTTGCCAGGGGGAGCCAGTGTAGCGTGTCTAGATGGTGCGATATGTGCTCTGATCTCGGTATGTTTAGTATCAGTCGTGCTGCTGAGTTTTGCAAGCGTTATAATTTGGTCAGGTATTGGGCTTGCATCCCGGCATATAATGCATTACCGTAGTCGAGTCTTGATAAGGCTAAGGTGGTCACCACCGTTTTTTGGGAGTCCATGGGGATGTATGGCACAAGTTTTCTGATCATTTTTAAGATGAACCACATCGTGGATACTAGTTTGTTGGTTTGGGCCTCAAAAGTGAGTCTGTTGTCGAGTAAGATGCCTAGATTTTTAACTTTGGCCACCGGTGATTGGCAGTTGCCAAGATCTGCCGGCCACCAGTCTGGGGACCAGATTCCAGTATTTGTTCCCAGTAGCATAACCTCACTCTTATCCCCGTTTAATTTTAGGCAATTTTGCTCCATCCACAGGCTTACCAGCTTCATGCAATTTTTGAAGTTATTTGCCGTGTCTGAGATGTCATTTTTAATAGAGACTACAATTTGCGTGTCATCTGCGTATGAGACTGGCAGAAAGCCACATGCCCTGATGATTTCGGCTGGCGGTGTTACATATAGGTTAAAGAGCGTTGGGCTCAGCGAAGACCCCTGCGGGACCCCACATGGGGAGTTGAAAGGTTTAGATTTTTTTCACCCAATTCCACTGTGAATGTTATGTTGTCCAGGAAAGATGCCAACAACTTTCTTGCATCTTGGTGGACTCCTGCTGCTGTTAGTCGATCCAGGAGCGTACCATGGTTCACCGTATCGAAGGCCACTGATAGATCTAATAATATCAAAGCGGCCTTCCCCCCGGCATCCAGCACGCTCCTGAGCTCTTCCACTGCCATCAGCAAGGCTGTTTCGGTGCCGTGCCCTACACGGAAACCGCACTGTGAGGGGTCCAGGATGTTCGCTCCGGTAATAAATTGGGCAAGTTGTTTATTTAACAGTTTCTCAACTACCTTGGCACCAAAAGGAATTCTAGATATTGGCCTGTAGTTTCTGGGTTCTTCTGGATCTAGATTGGGTTTTTCAAAAGGGGTAGGACTGATGTTGATTTCCAGATGGCGGGATATGTGCCTAAGTTCATTATGTTTTCCAGAAGGCTGATCAGTTGCTCACTGTACAGCTCTGGGAAGAAATGAAATATTTTCGATGGGCATGGGTCTGAATATGCCCCTGATTTAGTTGCCATAACAATCTGGTGAACCTGTTCCTTCTCAGGGAGGCAAAATTTGAACTCTGGTTTTAAGGTTGTATTATTAGCTAAGTCCTTAGTTTGCTCCATTCTGTCCTGTGTAGGGGATTGTGGGTTGGCCGATTTAAAAGATTTATAGACCCGGGTCACTTTGTCGATAAAAAAATGACCCAGAGTGTTGCAGAACTCTGTAGTGGCTGGCATATTGGTGTTAGCTTTTACTTTAGCTAGTTGTTTTACCGTTAGGAATAATTCTTGACTAGAGTTTTTTGCTTCCTCTATTTTCTGGATAAAGTACTGGCTTTTTGCAGTAAAGATCATCTTTTTGTATATGTTCAGAGAGGTCTTGTATTCAGTTTTGCTGTCTGGGCTGTAGTTTATTCTCCATGTCCTTTCTAGTTTCCTGCATATTAGCTTCTGGGCCCTGAGATTTTCTGAAAACCAGGGTTGGGATGGTTGTTTTTTCCTGAAGGTCGCCTTTTTTTTGGTACTGCTGTTTTTATGGCCGATGTTATCCAGTTAGAGAGTTGGTCAGTGGCCATGTTACATTCCTCGGTTAATGTGGGTATATGTGACGCTAGGTGGTCTCTTAATTTAAGGGCGTCTATCCTGGACCAATCTAGATATGAAGTGGGGGTGTTTTGTATCTGGGGAGACTCTGTTCCTTCTATATTATCCAGGGTTAAAGAAAATTTTATGACTTTGTGGTCCGACCAAGGGACGGGGAGGCAGTCCAGTATTTTAATGTATTTGTTAGAGGTAAAAATACCATCTACAGTGTTTCCTGCTTTGTGTGTGTCCGTATGGACTAGCTGTTCTAGGGCCAGATTATTTAGTGTATCAGTCAGCGCTGCTGTTCCAGTATTGTCGCTTTTTTCAAGATGGAGGTTAAAGTCCCCCAAGATGGTAAAGTCAGGGTATTGCACGCTGGATTCTAAGAAGGGGTTTAGTGGGGCTGTCAGGTTAATTTTGACTTTAGGCGGTCTGTAGACCAAAAGGCCGTTAAAGATATAGTTTTGTGTTAATTTGATGTGGAAGGATAGCGTTTCGCAGTCCGGGGTGCTGCCTAAGGCGCAACTCTTCATCTGTAATTTATTTCTGACGATGATAGCTAAGCCCCCCCCCCCTGTTTCTTTTTCCGATCAGCCCTGGCTAATGTATATCCTTCCGGGATTGCCAGTAATAAATCTGTGTTGGAGGCTTCGTCGGCCCAAGTCTCGGTGATGAAGATGAAATCCAGACTAATAGCATCTATAAGGTCTGCTGTTTCGGTATTATGTTTTATTCAGGATCGAGCGTTGATGAGTCCAGCTTTAAAGGATTTTGTCTCAGGGATCATAGGCTGAGAAGGTAGAGCCCAACTGCTGCAGCGTGTATACTCGAACTTGATCTGGCATTTTGTGCAGTATTTGATTTCCACTAGCGGGGAAAGCTGGCTACAACAGGGTTTGGGTCTTGGGGATAGTAGCTCCTCAGTGGAGTAGCTCTTCCTACCCCTATCATGATCTTTTTTGACAAGGGTTGTGGCCCTGGGCCCGGTCCCGGCGCAGACGGGCTTGCCTTTGGCGCGCCTTCGGCGCGCCACCGGCGCGGTCTTGATTTATATTGATATATACCAGGAAGGCGTGTCAGGGGGTGTGTCTTCGCTCAGCCCGGTCCGCCCTCCACTCAATCAGCCTCAGCTGGGGTGGACCGGGGTCGGAGGGGAGGTAATGAAATGAGTAGCCGGGTAGACAGGATAGCCAAATGAGAACTCACCTGGTAAGATTAAAGATATTAGGGACATTTTTTGAGACTTCTAAATTTGTAGGAAGGTAAGTTTGAGCATAAGAGTCTCAACTTCACTATTGCTGAGCTGGTAGGAATTGCCTAAAATGATAATGGTGAACATGCTATTCATAGCTTTTATTATTCTCATTAACTGTAGCATAACACTTTATCGATCAACTGATCAGCTGGCTTAATTGCTACTGGTGTACCATATCCTTAAGCAAATGAAGTGAGATGGGTACGCTGCCACTTGGCTGGCTAAAAGATCTTTTTATCTATATCCTAATGTACATGCTACAGTTGTTTAGAGAGTGATCGCAAATGACACATGGGATTCAGAGAAGTATGGGAGGTTAAAAACACAAATTTATATTAGATTTTCTAAAGTGCTGTTGATTTTAACAATTATACAGACTCCATAGAATTAATCTGTTTACCCTTTATAAAAATCAAGATTTTTTGTACTTCTTATAGTAAATGTGCTAACAGTGGACTTTTCCATCTGCAGATTATACTGAATGACCAGCAGTGGCAGTGATTCACCACAGAATGTCTCTGCATTGCCGAGACTGAAGCAAAGAAAAAAAGGCAGTCTTCCGGCATACAGCATCTTTTAACCAATTTAAACGGTAAGTAAATCTCACAATCATTCCTTTAGGCATTAAAAAGACTTTCACAGCATCTGAATGACCTCACTACCTTCCAGTGGGGTCCTGTGCATGTATATAATTTCTGTCAAGATGGAAGTAATATGATCACATTGTGTTGGTCAAGATAGTTAATAAAAGACTGGCTGCTTCCAAGGCTACTAAAGCCTGATTTAAGATCCCGGTGCTGGCAATGTTCCAGTCAAGGAAATTGCTGCCTTTGCGGCTGAAATGCACTATCTCAATTTAGAACGATAGTGTTACATTCTCACGGAATTTAGCTCATTTAACGTCTTCCCTTGCACTCTGTATGTTGGACTCTGATACTTAAGATGGATTGTTGGTAAGGATAATCTGTTTTTGTATCTCCATCCCACTTTCAAAAAGGCCCCAGTGCTTTGAGAGGTTCAGAGTCCTTTACCATTCACCCTCCTGCTTGCCTTGCAGTCATGGATACAGATAGTAACCTACTGCATAACTTCTGACATCTCATCCTCCTGTGTGGTCAGCTTCTACAAGGACAATTGGACCAGAGGCGCTCTGACATCATAAAGCTAAAGCAAGATTTTGTCTGGCATAAGGGCCAATCTGTTGCCTAGCAAGCTGACATCATAAAGCTAAAGCAAGATGTTGTCTGACGTGAGGGCCACTCTGTTACCTATCAATCAGCAGGATACACTTATCTTGGTAATGAAATGAGTAGCAGGGATACTTTGTGCCTTGTCCTAACGGCAGCAGCTGAACTTTCCTGTGTCTTTAGTAACAGCACGCGGAACCCGCTTCGCGGGTCCCGCTTCGTTTGGGATCATAATCATAGCAACATTTGTGACGTTTGCCGAGGAGTGACAAGACGCTACGCCAGTGGTGGTGTCTGTTGGCGTTCGTAATTGCAGGGCTGCGAGCGAGCGTAGGCGCAGGACTACCAGTCCCAGGAGCGCCCGCCCGCCCGCCCGCCTCTATTGCAACCACCTGGGCCGCTCTCCCTGCAGGCTCCTCCCCATCTGAAAGACCTGAAAAGTCAGCGTACCTGGATTTTCGCTGGGATACTTTGTGCCTTGTCCTAACGGCAGCAGCTGAACTTTCCTGTGTCTTTGGAAACAGCTCGCGGAACCCGCTTCGCGGGTCCCGCTTCGTTTGGGATCATAATGATAGCAACATTTGTGACGTTTGCCGAGGAGTGACAAGACGCTACGCCAGTGGTGGTGTCTGTTGGCGTTCGTAATTGCAGGGCTGCGAGTGAGCGTAGGCGCAGGACTACTAGTCCCAGGAGCACCCGCCCGCCTCTATTGCAACCACCTGGGCCGCTCTCCCTGCAGGCTCCTCCCTACCCCACACCGAAACCAATAAACACAGTAGACTAGTCCCGCTGCGCGGGAGCGCGCGGGAGAAGCCCGGGACAAGGACGGGACCGTCTGTGGCCGTCAGGGGCTGCAGGAGGCTGGGCTGGGCCACCCCCCTGATATTTGGTTACCGGGATAGGGGTACTAGTCTTTAATATCGTACACAGCCCCCTTTCTGCTTAATATTACTGTAAGTCAAATTATATTTGATTCGCTTTGTTTAATTGGGTTATTTCCAGTTGCTAACTTAGATACTAGAAGGGTCTTTTATTGAATATGTTTTATTTTTAAAACACTTTTTCATATTTAAGATGCCTTCTTCTGTTTTGGATCCTTTATCTAGCACTACAGGGGTATCCATTCTTGGCCCACTGGACAAATACTTTGCCAGAGTTAAAAGTGAGGTAGACAGAGAGATCACGCTGGCAGAGAGGCGAGCCGAGCGTCGTTTCTCTGTCGAACCCTTAAAAAATCAACCACTTTCTGTTCCACAGAAGGCTGGCTCATGTATTTTATCAGACTCAGTGACACATAAAGAATCTGATGCTGACTTATTCAGCACAGAAAATATACCATTAATATTTCAAGATACACAATCAGCTTCTGACGATATCATAGTTATTCCTGATTCCAACATTACCAAATCAATTCAAATATCCAACTCTTTAATTGACTTAAGTACACCCCTACCAAGCGACGTTGCACCCTTACACAATACAAATGTACCTTCTCCTGTGTTTACACCCTTGGGTACGGATTTACAACTGGTTAGCGCACCTGATAAAAAGTCTAAAAAATCTCCCATTTCACCCCTAGGTACGAACTTACAACTGGTTACCGCATCAGATAAGAAGTCTAAAAAACTTCCCATTAACGGAACCAAAAGCGTTTCTCGTTCCCCACCAAGAAAAAGGAGAAGAAAGGGTGGCCTCAGAAAAGGAGAAAGATTCCTCCCTATGGCTACCAGTAATATGTACTCTCCACATAAGATCATTAAAGATGGTGGGAAGGTAGATCCAACAGGGCATCCTATTGTCAACCCAAAATTTGCCCCTAACTATATAGGGCTATTAGAGGACATTGAACGCCTCTTAAAAGCCCTAATACTTCCGCTAACTGAAAGAGTTAAAAGGTTAGGGGAGAAGATGGACCAGATTTTACTAAATCAAAGCCTGACAGATCTTCAACAATCCAACAACCAATCCAATAACCAAAGTAAAATGCATCCTGCAGCTAAACTGCACACCAATAATCCACCCAGGCGACAAACTGCCACCCCCATACCCAATATCATTTCAGCTACAACAAAACCTAATGAACCACCGGTCACTAACACTGCTTCAGTTACTGATAAAACAAACAAAGATAAACCCCAGGCAGGTATAACAAAACAAGGTCACGTAAACAAGGATCCCTCTAGCAAGGCTATCTACGCAACAAGAACCAAAACTAGCAACGTAGCAGATTTGCCCCCGGAATCATCAAACTATGTTATTATTCTTACTGGCGTCCCGACTATGCCAGGTGGTAACATAGAACATAATTCTAGTCTAAAAAACAAAGTTATTCACTGGCTGCGTAAGAATAGACTGCTCCCCTTGCATCTAAATGGAGACATAGTTTCAGTAAGACGATGTAATTGGGTGGGTCTATGACCCAAGGACATTGAAGGGGACGTGATCATAGTTAATTTTAAAGATCACAGACTGGTCACATATATTAGTGACTGGTTCCCTGGGAGATGCGAGGGAGGCATATCAATGCAGAATTTGAGTTACTTTTACCCAGAAGCTTTGATGAAGCCATTAAATAATCGATCAATGCGGCACCCTAAATATCCCCCTATGAAGCGTGGACATGATGTACCATTTAGACCAAGCACATTCCAGAAGCCGGCTGTACATAGTTACTATAGTGAGACTGATACTTCTTCTTTCCAATATATGTCCACAAATTATCCACCAATGATGCATAGACCTGATGTACTACATAGACCAAATTTAATCTCGAACCCGGTTGCTCATAGATATCACGGCACAAATGATAACCCTTTTTTCCAACCCATGTACCCAAATTTACATCTATCGTCATTCGATAATAATAAATTTCATACCAATAACCCCAGGGAATACTGGGACATACCACTATCTAATCTTTTTCATCCCTTCTCTGGTTTGGATGAAAATGAATGACTCCTTGTACCATGGTTGAATGAGAAATCCCTTAGCGGTTATATGTCTAATAGTCCATCGATAACAGAGGCTGGTAATCCTGACTTAGGGAACGTCAACATGGACATCATGAGTATGGTGACGATTAGGGAATTTACCCCAAAAGAGAGTAGCGAAGGTATCAGTGACGACCTTTGTCGAGCCAAACCTGTCAGTACTCTGGAAGAGCTCAGGGTGACTGACAAGTGCTATGAAACATCCATGGGCAAGGAAACCCTGGGGGGGGCTCCCTTTTATCACTACAGACAGTGGGCTATGTACCAGCCGGAGATCAGCTGAAAGCTCCGGAAAAAAATGGTCCATCACATTCTGGAACATAGCCGGTCTCAGAGCAAAAATAGAAAACCCAGATTGGAAACTCTTTACTGACAATTGTGATGTAATTTGTCTTCAAGAAACATGGACTGAGAGTGAATACCATCTGAGTGGTTTTAAAACTGTTTCCATTCCCGCTGTAGGTTCTGTACATGGCCGAGCAAAAGGGGGTCTATGTATGTACATCTCAAACCGTCTAATCTTTAAAAAACTGCAGTTATACTTCCATACCACCTTTTTTCATATTGTGGGTCTGCACTTTAACAGTTCTGTCTCCATACTAATAGTTAACTTTTATAATAATATCCCTCCCGCCGATACATTGGCAGTACTTAAAATTCTGAACAATAAGTTAAATGGTATTATTAATAGTACCAATAGATTGTTCACTCTAATATGGGGCGGGGATTTTAACTGTTCCTTATGTGATAGATCTGGAACTGGAAATTGTGGACTATCCATGGAAAGGGACACTAATACATCTCATTTTGAGCATTCAACCTTGGGAAATGCTTTAAATGAGATTCTGTTTTTCCATGATCTAGGGTTCGCAAATGAACTATGTTATAACAAGACTGTATTCACCCCAACTTTTAATGGTAGAGGATTGATGTCAACTATTGATTTTATCCTTATCTCATCATGTTACCGGGAATGTATTGTTAATTATAATGTCTTAAATGTCCCCCTTAGTGATCATTTCCCGATAAGGATGGAACTATTGGACATAGACCTAATAGTGTACAAAAGAGCTGAAGTCTTTTCTGTTGACGTGGGCATAAATAGACAAAATGGTTATGCCCTTAAATGGACTAGGGTGGTTCCTGAGGTTTTTCTAAGTAAACTTGTCAAAGATTGTAGTACAAACTTTGACACCTGCTTGGACCCGGAAACTGAGGATGCAGCAATTATAACTAACTTCAAAGAAATTATCGCTAGTATAAAAAAGGGTTTATGGGTTAATGTTAAGGCTAATAATGACCTAACGAAAATTCGAGGCTGGTTTTCACCGGCCTGTACTAAGGCCCTCAAACAACTAAAACTGGCCCTGCGACAGCGAGTGAGAAACCAACCTCTGATAAGGACCTTACGTAAGGAGTACCAAACCGCACTTAGAACTCAAAAACAGTTGTTAAGAGACAAAGCTTGGACAGCCATTATGGAGGCCTCTGAACTTAAGGACATGACAGCTTCTTGGAAAGCAGTCAATGCTCCTTTCCTTAAAGATAGCTCAAAGGCTCGTATGGAGATAGCTATAAATGAAGACGACTGGGTTAAGCACTTTGAAATTCTTTATAATCCAGTAGTAGCTACCGCCGACTTAACACGAGTGCTAACGGCTAAGAAAAAGTACGTAGAAGGGCTCCATCTTAATTTCCTCTTGGACAAGGTAATTAAGGGTATTAAGTCCAGCCTTGGGGGAAAGGCGCCAGGTCCTGATGGCGTACCAGTGGACATTTTTAAGAAGAACATTTGTCTCTGGGCCCCACTACTTACCAGATTTTGTAATGCTGCCAGTTCTAAAGGATTACTTGACACATGGTACCAATCAATTATAATACCAATTTTTAAAAAAGAAGACAGATCCAAATGTGCCTGTTACCGGCCCATTTCATTGCTCGACTCTACCATTAAAATTATTGGGAGAGTCATTTTAGATAGACTTCAGAAATGGGCAGAGGAACACCACATCATAAGTGATCTTCAATATGGGTTTCGAGAAGGAGTTGGCACTATTGAGCAAGTACTCAATCTATCAATTTTGATAGAGAAATACACAACGGCCAAGGGAGGTAGACTTTTTCTAACCTTTTTAGATCTTACCTCAGCATTTGATTTCGTAAATCATAGTAAACTTTGGACTATTCTAACCGGGCTGGGAGTAGAAGCAAATATTATTAGTTTTTTAAGAGAATTGTATAATGGGGCTTGTGCAATGGTCAGGTTTGGCTTGGGTGGTGAATGTACAAGGGAATTTAGAGTTGGAAGGGGCGTTAGGCAGGGGTGTGTCCTTGCTCCATTTTTATTTTCTATTTACATTAATAATTTAGAAGACACACTTCTACAGGAATGTAATGATATGCCCAACGCCTCAGCCCGCCGGTTACCTGCTCTTATTTATGCAGATGATACCGTGCTTATGGCAAGAACCCCTGTAGCCATGCAGGCAATGATTACGTCCTTCAGTGCCTTAATGGATAAACTTGAATTACAAATAAATTGCACTAAGACCTTTGTGATGAACTGTAGTGGTAAGGTCCACAAAAGGAAAAAACTATGTTCATTGGATCAACCCCTATACAGCACACCCCGACTTTTCCTTATTTGGGGATTCTCTTCGAGCATACTGGGAATTGGAATAGTGCAATACAGGCTAGGAACCTACTATTTGCTAAAGCCATAATGGCTCTTAAGACCTTCAGCAAAAAGATGGGCAAAACACCAGTCAAAGAACTTATCTATATTTACAAGACTAGTTGTGTCTCGGTCGCGTTATATGGGGCAGGTATATGGGGAAACTTAAATGTTAGTAGTTTACAAGTAACTGAAAATGTTTTTTTACGGTACCTATTGGCACTCCCAATGAGCATGTCTAACTATAATTGACACACAGAATTAGGTCTGTTTTTCTTGGAAGATTTAATTAGAATCCAACCGGTGCTCTTATGGCACCGGGTATGGACTAATGAGAGATGCCATCTAAATAGACTCATATTGGGAGATGTGTTAAAGTTGGATGGGGCAAAAAGGATTAAATGGTTATATTATATTAAAACTGTTTGTAATAATATTAAGCACCCGGAGTTCTTCAATGAGCCTGAATCTATGCTTAACATTACTAGGAAGACATTGAAATATTTGTGCTTAAACTTCCTTATGATCCAAAGACAGTCAAGTGAAATGGCAAAAAAGACTGTGATCTCCCATCAATCGATCACTAAAGGAAGGACCATTTCATCTACAAATGAAAGAGCACGAAAGGTTTCTTTTGACCAGATTCAGATTTGGGATTTTGTTTAGACTACTGAGTTTTCCAACCACGAATGATTGGTCTAAGCTGCTGTGTAAATGCCCCTGCGACGATGTTTCTAATCAATCGGACATACACATCTTATTCTTTTGTAAATTTTATGTTACATCTAGGAAGAGATGGATAATGCCAATTCTAAAATATATGAATCAGAGACAGTGCCGCCCTGCTTTGCTTGCTATTCAGTCATTGGAGGATATTTTCTCCGTTTGTTCCGTTGTGGCATTTCTGAAAAGTGTATTTTATTTGCGTAAGTCAATGATAACATGATTTTGGCCTTTGTGTACAAATATTCTGTAGACTGTTCTCCTTTCTTATTCTTTTACTAATACTTGATGTCTTGAAAATTTTAATGTGATTTTATGAACTTTTCTGGTTAAGAAATATAGCCGAATAAAGTCTTTTGATACTGATACTGAGTAGCAGGGTAGACAGGATATCCAAATAAGAACTAACCTGGTAAGATTAAAGAAATTAGGGAAATTTTTTGAGATTTATAAATTTGTAGGAAGGTAAGTTTGAGCATAAGAGTCTCAACTTCACTATTGCTGAACTGGTAGGAATTGCCTAAAATGATAATGGTGAACATGCTATTCATAGCTTTTATAATTCCCATTAACAGTATCATAACACTTCCTCGCTCAACTGATCAGCTGGCTTAATTGCCAATGGTGTACCATATCCTTAAGAAAATGAAGTGAGATGGGTACGCTGCCACTTGTCTGTCAAAAAGATCTCTTTATCTATATCCTAATGTACTGTCGGAGTAAACCTCAGCAAGGCCTACCAGTGCAAGGGGTTCGCCCTTCTCTGCATGAAGTCCTCAGACCATAGGAAGAAGTTGGCACAGAAACTGGAAATATAAAAGTATAGTTTACTAACCTTTAAAGGTGGTACTGCAGTCTACCAAACACCCTCTAGTATTGTATAGAGTAGCACCCCGAACTAGAGCACCTGGCCCCTTTTATACATGAAGAGGGGGCTCGAAAGGAAGGCAGTACAAACATAGAGCATGATTTATAACCATATAAGGACATTTCAAGGCACAATCGATACATGGGCGGAGTTAACAGTTCTTGAGACCCCCAAAAGCACATTCCTTTCTGGGGCTAATTATGAACAGCTGTACACTCTACTGGGCATGCGCAAGCACAAGGAATGCTAAATATAGCCTGTTGCTGGGCAGGTTTCGAGCGCAGTTAACAAGGAGGGAGGACAAAACTCATGGCGAGCACATGGAAGCGTATGGCATACAAAATGGCCACCACAAATACAAAATGGAGTCGGTTGAATTGATAGGATAATGGTTAAATACAGCATGTCTTCTGCTAATGCTTAACCTAATCGCCGTTGATTTACAACAGACGACCCTTTCAGCATTAGCTGAAGACATTTGACTTTCTAGTATAAGCTAAATACTCATCCTTTATATCAGTGATCATCATGTCAGCTACTTCTTTATTCAAACTATTTTGCATTTTAACTTCTGCAGTATTTCTCCTGATTGGTATACAAGCGGTAATACACATAGAGCATATCATCGGACCACATTGAAAGCATACACAACATGTAAAGATTATTGCAATTATTATACATAAGATAGTCAATACTTTCCAGCCCCAAGCAGAGATTAAAGTCCAAAACCATCCTTCTAGATTCCAAGTACCATTTTCAGTATGAATATCTGCAGCGATCTTATGGAGTTTATTGATCGCTTTATACACAGATGGTGTGTGATCGGTGTAGGAGAGTAGGGTCTGCAATCCTATGGTCCCTCCAGATTTTTGCTTTTTGCTTCACTGGTTTACGACTTTCCCTGGCTGTGGGCCTGCTAACCGGACCCACAGCCTAGCTGTTCTCTCTCTAAATTGACACACATGTACTTTAGGTGCATTTACCAATTGCTATTGGGTCACTATTGTAAGTCCTTGTACAGTGTACCATAGGTACCCAGGGCATAAGTGTACCCAAGGCCTACCAGGGGCTGCAGCATGTATTGTGCCACCCCTGGCTGGCCATCTAAACAGACACAACTGGCTGGTAACACAGCTGGGGCAAGGTGGTGTAATCACCCTTTGCTTTAGATATAGTATACCTATATCTAACCCTGAAATGGACACATATCCTCCTATAGGTCACTCCTATGGCAGGCCTTAACGATCCTGAAGGCAGAGTGCTTGGAATTATGTGAGATGGTGCTCTAGCATGAGCTGAGCCTGTCTGCAGCGTTCAGAATCAAGTCCTTTAGCTGTTTCCATGATAACGCTATACAATATACTCTTAAGTGCATTATAATCCTCGCGGTTATTGCTAACTTTGGCATAGCATTATCAAAACATGTCGAGTAAGGTGTCATACGAATTGGAATACTACCCCATCGCCAGTTCTGGTGATGGAGGTAGCATTCCACCTCTTTGGAGGGACACAACATGTATGTAACTGTGAACCCCGGTTAAAGTTAACTCGAGTCTCAGCATCACAAAATGGATGCTGCCACCACAGACACAAGTCTGACCTCCTGCTGCTGGGGGTCCTGCCAGCGAGGGAGGCCTGGACAAAGGGTTTCCTGCCTTGGGAGGTGCTAGCACCACCCCAGACAGGATTTTGTGTATTGAGGTAGGACAGGCTGAAAGGAATGAGACCTGCCTGGGGCACACAAGGTGTCCCTGTGCATACTCCGGTTCAAACCAGTTGCTGCGGCACTCCAGCCCCAGCTCTGGTGCGAAACCGGACAAAGGATAGGGGGGTGTAACCACCCCCCTTCCTGGTCCCACACATAGGAGGGACCTAGTCACAGTACAGCCCCCTTTATGCGAATAAAAGTAGGAGCTGGTCCCATTCCAAATTAGATTAATCCTGAACAACTTTACAAGAAGAAACTCTGGACTTCGACGTTCTGCTCCACAGAATATTGAAGAAATCTCCCTTGTGGCCAAGGAGTGACCACCCTGCACAAGCAGGCACCATCAAGCATCCTAGCGGTTCACTTTGTCGTACTTCTTCCGGGAACCGGACTTCAGAGCACAACGAGATCCGGACTTCCAGACCTCTCCGACCTCTACCTACATCTGCAGCACAGCTGAGATCTGTGGGTGCGACGAGACACGTGGGACTGGCCATGTTGAAGAAACTGCACTTCGCTTCCAGCACGACTTCAGAGGCATCCTCGAGTAAGTGCTTTGGGGATTGAGAAGCCCCAGCCCCGAGCAGACCCTGCACAGAAGATCAGCCCTTCAGCATCCACGAGATCTGCGTGGGGCCCTTTTGCTTGATTGCTGCTCGACGCGTTGTCTGGTCACTTGCCGGCTGGCTAGTGACCTCCTAGACGACCATCCACAAAATCTACATCGCTGGTCTGGTTGCTCCAGACTGGCCCTTGCTTCCCTGCAAAGGAAAAGTACCCCGGACCCTCCTGGTTCCGACTAGATGCCTTTTCCACTCACCGTGGGGGTTACCTTTGCCAAGGCCAGTTGACGCCGAATCCGGAACCAACACCGCCGACAGCGAGAGCGTGCCTCCATCCTGGTCATTGAAGACACCTCCTGGTCCACGTGGCTGCAGAGTCAAGCATCCCCTCTTCACCTGATCGCGACGACAGCATCTGGTTCCTTCCTGGTTCCACTCCGGTCACTTGCTAGTGACTTTGAACATTGTCCCCTCTGCTTTCAGGTCCACATCTTCCTTGATCCACCCTTGGATCGCACCTGACATCTTCCTCCTGGTCGCCTGCAGCATCTTTCTTCAAGGCTCCATAGACTTCGACACGGAAACCCAACACACTTTCACACCTATGCACCTGCAGCCCGTGGGTGAGGTAACGAGAGCATTTTGGTGCTCAAGGGTAGATTGACTCTCCTAGTGTCCAGGCATCCTGTCGTTTTAGTCCTAACTAGTCGGAACTGTCTTTTACTTACCTTTTCGTAATTTGTAGTTTCCATTGACTTTGTCCCGCATCTCGCGTGTGAGTTCACACACTGCACACGCATCCCGTGGGCCTCCTGCTCCTTACCTAAGGTTAGGGTAGTGTAGTCCCAGCGATCCTACAGCCTCTGGACATCTTCATTTCCTCTATTGATTTCCTTATACCATTTACTTAGTATATGGTTTGTCGTGCCCCTAGGGCACCATTGTAATTTGTGCAACTTATTGTTTTTTTCTTAAGAGTCTTGTCATGTGCTTAGCCCTCTGATCTCATAAAGAGTTCAGAGGTGTGTTGTTAGTAATAAATATCTTGTTTATTTTCATAACAACCTGTGTGGTGTCCTTTCATTTGGTATTCAAGGGGTTATATGTGGTAAAACAGCTGGCTTCACATGCCAAAAGAGTTTAGCCTAAGACTGCTTTGTCCATGCTACCATTAGGATATCTGGTCTATAAGGTTGACTTACAACCAATCACCATAAGGGTTGTTTGGACTGATGCAAGGTGATCACTAGAACTAGTGAGCATCATATATCAGGCCAACTTCTTACAATCGGGAATGAACACACAGCAACTACTACCTATAATGCGACATGCACCACCTCTATCGGCTAACATAACATCTAAAACCATTCTATTTTGTAAAGTAACAATTCTAGCAATTTGCAACTCTTCAGTAAGGTTTCCAAGGGCTACAGCTGCTTGATTTGTAACAGTTTCCACAACCCTAGTTAGTCGTCGCACCTTTCTACTATTTAATACAGAACCTACAAAAAAGAACAATCCTAAATTAAAGTCTATATATTGTTGTAGGCTAGTGTCTGTTTGATCTAAGTTATCAGTGCTCAAAGTTCTTTTGTAATGATTTACAGTAATATTGCTAAACAATTTAAGATCTCGATGATACAGTGCAGGTGCCAAAAATGCAGGAGGCAACAAAAATGAAACGTAACATACACCCGACCAACCAGCTGGTAATCGGTAATATCCACGATTTCCACACACCAAGTATGTATTATGTGAAGCTAAAAAAGTACTATTATTTAATCTATCTATATTCAAAACAGTAATACAGTCACTGACTCCGATGGGAATCTGTCCAATACTCTGTACACATAAGTCTGCTTGAGCCTGAGTAACAGAAATGACAAAATATTCACTTTCAATAGAGTCTCTTATGTTGGTGAAGATATATGGCGTCGAAATGTTGTCCGGTCGGTATTCCTCCCACTCCCATTTAGTTCCATTCGCTTGAGGATACCCATCTTTGTCTTGATGACACTCTTAATTCAACCGGAAAAGAAGTCTGCCCACAGTAGGCTTCCTGGTTGCAAAGAGCAGAGTATACCAGGCTCGACAGGAGCCATTATGGGAAAAGGGAAGAGGTATAAACGTTGTTCCTCCCTTCTTTTGATGTGCAGGCATCATCCCACATATCCAACAGTTTGTGGCATTTGTAGCAATGCGGGTATGGTGTAGCATCTGAATAAAAGTATTGTTGAGGTAAGACTGTTGGTGCTTCAATTCTTGATACAGTAGCGTAAATAAAAAGCATTCCTCAGGTGTCGGTGTAGTAACAACAAACAACTCACGAGCAGGAGTTGTCTCCTCAACAGACCATGTGATTGTTGCCATAATCACCAAGACAACAATAAACCCTACAGCACAAAAAATCTTCTTCTTTTCCATTTTGGTAAAAGCACAAAACAATTCTTTCTGAAACTAAAGTAGTTGTAAGAGCTCTTACCCCTGGGCAGCCGTTGATTTCTTCACCACGGGCCAAGACGGGTGTCACTACTCTAATGCAGGGCTGATCCCCCCCCTTGCCACATCGGCTCTCCGTTTCACTAAACCAGGGACCGCTCAGACAACTTTCACAATACTGCAGGCTCTTTTCTTGGCCTCAAATTATATCTCGTTGCTCCAGAAATTGTTGGGTCCGGGAAGAACTCCTCAGATTCATCAGGTGTCACAGCACGGCCTTTCTCTGCAGTCAGAACCTCTCGATGGTTGGTCAACACAGCTGGCTCCACCAAGGCAGGAAGTACTCTTGAGCAGTGGCAGCTGCGTATCCAATTCTTCCGATTGGTGACTCGAACCGCTGTCCTTGTAGCGAGCAACACCTGCTTGGGTCCACACCACCTCGGTTCCAGACTGCTCGACCTCTCAAAGGACTTCAGCATTACAAAGTCTCCATGTCAGATATCGTGGCCTTCACCTGTAGATCTGTCAGGGATAGCTTCTCGAACCTCTTGATGAATAGAAACC
Organism: Lissotriton vulgaris; assembly: GCF_964263255.1. Taxonomy (NCBI): domain Eukaryota; kingdom Metazoa; phylum Chordata; class Amphibia; order Caudata; family Salamandridae; genus Lissotriton; species Lissotriton vulgaris. The sequence continues at coordinate 1,083,104,256 of NC_141694.1, read as the reverse complement.
AAGTTATCAGTTAATTGTGCCAAATAGTCATTCATTAAGACACAAGGTACATCATACACAGTACTTGGTTTAGAAATTTCCCAGATATTCATAGGCCTACCAAACAAGATATCATAGGGGGTGAGACCTGTCCGGGAATGCAGCACTGATCTAATGGCCAGATGCGTTACCACTGGCATTGTTGTCTAAGTCAGAGAAGTAGAAGCCTGTATCTTTGCTAGTTTCAGTTTCAAGGTAGCATTGTATCTTTCCACCAAACCCGTTGACTGTGGATGAAACTTTTGTTTGATCCCTAATCCTTTCAGGACATGACTTGATTCCCTATAAAGTGAGGTCCGTTATCACTCCACAAGAGTCTACAAACACCATAACGAGGAAAGAATTCCTTCAAAAGCACCTTTGCAGTAGTAATTGCAATATTGTCCTCTGTAGGGTATGCCTCAATCCATTTACTAAAGGCACACACCACCACCAAGACATACTTCAGATTATTGCAGCGTTCAAGCTGAATATAATCCATCTGCAAAACTTAAAAAGGTGCAGTTGGTGTAGCAAACCCTCCTGCTGGAGTTCGTGTCCCTTTTCCAGGATTGTATTGCAGACTAATCATACAGGACTGTACTACTCTCTTAGCTGTGCTAGCAATTTCTGGATGCTCCCAAACTTGCATAAGCAATTTCACTATTGCTGAAGCTCCAACATGTGCTAGCCCATGTGCCATCTGAACCATAGGAAGTACAAAAGCTATCTGCAACTTCCATTTATCCATTTGCTTATTCCTCCAACAACCTTCGTCATCCAACTCTCCATCTTTAGACCATTGCTCCCGTTCATTTTCAGAAGCGGTCTTCTGTATTTCTAATACTTCTTTCCTAGCATCGTGCCACCGCTCAGCTTGTGACTTCACTGCATACATAGAAGTAGTGCTAGGCTGCATCGCAGTCTCACGTGCCACTCGATCTACAAAAGCATTTCCTTGTCTCACCTTATCTGTCACCTTCTTATGAGCACTACATTTCACGATAGCTACTTTCTTGGGATATGTCAAAGCAATTAGAAGATTATGCACTAGTTCTCCGTGCATTATCTGCATCCCGTGTGTTGTCAGAAAACCTCTTTCCTTCCAGAGCAGGCCAAAATCATGCGCCACTCCAAAAGCAGAGCGGCTATCTGTATACATGTTCACACACAAATCTGTACTAAACTCACATGCTCGTGTCAAAGCTATTAATTCCACTGCTTGAGCTGACTTCTGTGGTATGAGAGCTGTCTCCACTATTGTATGAAGCGTAGTAATTGCATATGCGGCTGAAGTTGTACCATCCGGTAACTTCAGACAAGACCCGTCAACCCACAGTTCTCCATCCACATCTAGAAGGGTCGTATTTTGCAAATCAATATGACCCTTTGTCTGTTCTTCAGTCAGGAAAATGCAATCATGTGTCTCTTGCACCTCAGGCTGAGTCGCCGGAAATGGCAACAACGTGGCTGGGTTCAGTGTTGCACATCTCGTCAGTGTAATATGAGGAGCTAACAGCGTCAGCTCATATCCTGTCAGACGAGCACTAGTTAAATGCTGCTTCTTTGTTTGATTCAAAAGGGCATCAACAGCATGGGGTACCAGCAGCAACAGTTTATGTGATAAGACTATCCCTTCACTCTGGCGTATTGACACAGCTGTTGCTGCAACCGAGCGAAAACCTCCAGGCAACGCTCGAGCAACAGGATCAAGTACTGCTAAAAAATATGCACAAGGACGTTGCCTATCGCCATGTGTCTGCACTAGAACTGACAATGCAGATCCATCTCGCTCATGTACATACAATGTAAAAGGTTTCGTGTAATCTGGAATACCTAACACCGGTGCTGAACAAAGGGCTTGTCCTAACTGTCAAAAAGCATTCTCACATTCATCTGTCCATGGGAGGGGTATTGGAGTGTCTTTCGTCAAAAGTGCTAACAAAGGCTTGACAATGTATGAAAACCCCAATATCCATTGCCTGCAAAACGAAGTAAGACCCAAAAATTCACAAACTTCTTTCTGTGTAGAAGATACTAGTGTGTCTAAAACTGCCTGAATGCGATCTGATGTGAGTGCACGTCCATCCTTAGACCAAAGGTGACCTAGATATGTCACCTATGGTCTACAATATTGCAATTTCTTCCTTGATACTTTATGATGATGTGAAGCAAGGAAAGAAAGTAAAGACAAAGTGCCTTTTTCACATTGTTCAGGGGTATCGACTGCCAACAAGATATCATCTACATATTGTATGAGCGCCACACCTTCGGGTAAAACAAAAGAATCGAGTTGTCTTTTCAATGCTTGGCTGTAGATACTAGGACTCTCAGTACAGCCTTGAGGAACTCTACAAAATCTATACGATCGATTATTCAAAGTGAAACCAAACAAATATCGACTATCAGGATGAATAGGGATAAAAAAAAAGGCGTTCTTCAAATCTATAACAGAGAACGTAGTAGCAGTTGGTGGAACTAGAGTAAGAAGTGTTGTGATGTCAGAAACCACTGGATATTGTGGCACCACTATCTTATTTACTTCTCGTAAATCAATTATAAATCGATAGATCCTAGGGTCAGTGTCTTTTTTCAAAATTGGGAGAATCGGACTGTTACAGACATTAAATGGGACTTCTTCAACAACCCCCACCTCAATGAGATCTTGTACAATTCGTGCAAGTGCTTCTTCACCCTCCTGTGAAATTCTATATTGGGGCAAACGTGGCAACACACCTCCCTCCTTTACACTAATAACCATCTGTCCCACATCAGTATCTGAAGTAGCCCACAAAGTTTCAGCTAGGGAAGCTAATGCAGTATCCTCTTTAGCAATACAAACTCTTTCCATCACAGGGTAATTATCATTCCAAATCACACGTACTCCTTCAGGGGAACATCTTATCGTGGCTCTGAAATACTTGAGCATATCAAGACCCACAATGTTATCTGGTGTATTTTTGTGAGAGCACAAATGGGCATAGAGCAGTAAACTTAACATGGAATGTAAGTGGTTTTGACAATGGGCTAAGGGAAGGTGTTCCATCGAACCCTATCGATGTGATCGTTAAGCCAGACAGGGGAGCCCTCGGAACCAATTGTTTAGACAGAGCGCTACGAGTAGCTCCTGTGTCAACCAGAAACTGATCAGTAGAACCCAAAACATGTGCTGTAACATAAGGACCCCTCTGATCTACTGGAACTTCAACTGATTCCTTACCCCATCCTACACAATCCTATGCATAAGCAGAATCATGTCAATCAGGCTGCGCATAATCAGACATTTGGTATTGGTTACCCCTGTCGAAAGTATTGAACCCATTCTGTACTCGTGCATTAGAATCAAACCTATCATGATCGTTCGTATTGCCCCTGGGACCTGAATATCCTGCACGATTTCTCATTGGTCCCCGGCCACGGGCATAGCGTTGTGAGCGCAACAATAGACATCTGCCCAATGACCAAATTTTCTACAATATGCACATTGATCAACAGCCAAATTCGAGCGAGTATAAGAACCATAAAATTCTCGTCCCCCTCTGTTATTACCTCTAGAAGGTGGGCCATAAACTTGAGATAACATAACCTTTGTTTTTAATTCCTTAGACTTCTTATCCTCATTACTTTTTACTTCTAATTCCTGACGCTCATAATATTGAGCCATAGTCAGGAGAGATGCCGGAGAAGAGGTAGTCCATTAGCTTTCACTAGCATTTAAACGGCTAGCCACTCCTGGTAATAGATTCGTAACATATTTATCTACAAACAAATGTCGGCCCGTATCGTCCGTTAGCGACTGGCCACTAATATCATGAAAGGCTTCCTCAAAACGCGTAAAGAAATCTGAGACCGATTCATCTGCCTTTTGCTTACACAATGCTAAAATAGTCCAATCAATCTTTTTAGGGGGAATAATCAATTTTAACTTATTTAGTATTGCAGCGGGAAGATCTACAATCAATTAACATGTATTTTTCACTGGTTCCCTTTCCTCATCTTCTGCCTCTATATCATTCCATATCACCCCATAAGTGCACGATCATCAACTTTACGCACAGACCTCCACATGTCACTCGGTAGTATTAACCCGAAAAATAAATCAATATCAGCCAACATCATAGTACAAGCGTTAAGAGCACCCTAGACTTTTTCATAAAAAGCGTCTGGATTCTTCCGAGGGTCAGGCAATGCTTTCTTAAGTGCCATTACATCTGCCCTATTCCAGGGAGTGTACACCCAATTATAAATAAAATAACCTTTAGCATCCACAGAAGACTTATCATCACTTGTACCCGTTCCTTTAGGAGGAACATATAAAGGCACTGCCTCTCGCATAGGCTTTGGATGCCCTATCGTGGTCTTATCTGTTCCAAAGATAGATGATTGTTTCCCGCCGAGCGAACCCGTCCGTGCATCTACATCTGCTTTCCGTTTCTCCTCTCGCAGACGAAGCGCCTCAGTTCGTACTTTGAACAACCGCCTTATCGCATCAGCCACCTGGGGGAGAGTAAAAAGCCCATTACGCATTTGGTTAATATCGGCTGCCACATCATTAGGTTCTAAAATACCGGAAGCTTTCTGGAACATCTCAACAATTTCTTCAGCAAAATTCTCAGTAAAATATATTTGCTCTTTTTCCTGCCACCCTTGTAAACTATCTATGATATTAGACACAGTGACAGTATCACGAAGTGCTTGACGAGCGATCTTTCTGAGCTCGGCCGCACGATCGACTGACAGCATGGAACGAGTGTCTCGTTTTGTTTGATCTGCACCGGATCCTCATCTTCGCCAGATGGAGTGGACGGAACGGCATACGGAGGCGGAGGACGATCTAATAACAAAAAATCATCTTGTGGTTTATTAAGGACAGGATAAAGAGGTTGCCGAAAAGCATATTGGCCAGATATCTGTAATCTGCGTTCCTTCTCCTGTCTCTCTTCCAATTCCTTCACTTCTTTCTTTCTCAATTCTTGCGCTTTCTTATACATACTCTTCCGTTGCTCTTTCTCAAACAGCGTTTACTCACGTTTCTCACACTCACGTACTTCTTTCACCCACATCCGCACACATTCAAACATGTCTTGTCTGGATTTCCACTTAAACATACACTGTTCCACATACCCAATCTTCCATAAATCAAATGAGCCATGCATTGGCCAAGGTAGCTCAGGATCCCTACGAGTGTATTCATTCCATAATGTGCCGTACATTATAGAAGAAAGACCATTTTTAATATACATATCCCTATTAGGCGTCCCTTCTGGGGGAGCCGGTTGCGATTCCTCAAGTCTTAACCGGTTATTTCCACAAAAGTAGCACATCCTTCGAAGTGCGCTAAGAGCAGGCATGCCAAAAATAGTGCAAATATGCAGTATTATACTTAAAGTGGCACTTAAGGTGTCTTTAGTACGATGTGCCGTTCAAATCAAAATCGCAATATAGAGAAAAATCTCCTCATTACCTGCCTATATGAGTTGCAATGCATATATTTGAATTTCACATACAAATCAATATTGCCACAGCAAGCGTATCCTAAAACTGCCTTGCCAATCGCAGGCTTCCAAAACCCACAGCAAGTACTGTACAACGGTTCTTATCAATCACAGGGCATCCAGATTCCAACTGCCAAGTTCTAAATTCGACCAAACGGCCACTGCATGGTGAGTCAACAGAAGAAATTTCAGTCAAGGACCGGCACCACCTGGATGGTCAGATTGGAAAGAAAGGAAAAACGCCTTGGATGCCAAGACTCGGGTCTCTTCTGGCATGCGATCGCGTCTGCAGCCAGATTCCAATCCTTTGTCAAGACCACTCCTTCGGGCATCCGAGTCGCTGATGAGCCCTACGTTGGGCGCCAATTTGTCAGAGTAAACCTCAGCAAGGCCTACCAGTGCAAGGGGTTCGCCATTCTCTGCACGAAGTCCTCAGACCATAGGAAGAAGTTGGCACAGAAACTGGAAATATAAAAGTATAGTTTATTAACCTTTAAAGATGGTACTACAGTCTACACAACACCCTCTAGTATTGTATAGAGTAGCATCCCCAAACTAGAGCACATGGCCCCTTTTATACATGAAGAGGGGGCTCAAAAGGAAGGTGGTACAAACCTAGAGCATGATTTATAACCGTATAGGGACATTTCAAGGCACAATCGATACATGTCCGGAGTTAACAGTTCTTGAGACCCCCAAAAGCATATTCCTTTCTGGGGCTAATTACTAACAGCTGTACAGTCTACTGGGCATGCGCAAACACAAGGAATGCTAAATATAGCCTGTTGCTGGGCATGTTTTGAGTGCAGTTAACAAGGAGGTAGGACAAAACTCATGGTGAGCACATGGCAGCGTATGGCATACAAAATGGCTGCCACAAATACTAAATGGAGTCTGTTGAATTGATACGATAATGGTTAAAGACAGCATGTCTTCTGTTGGTTTACAACAGTACATGCTACAGTTGTTTAGAGAGTGATTGCAAATGAGACATGCAATTCAGAGAAGTATGGGAGGTTAAAAACACAAATTTAGATTTGAATTTCTAACGTGCTGTTGATTTTCACAATTATACAGACTCCACAGAATTAATCTGTTTACCCTTTATAAAAATCAAGATTTTTTGTGCTTCTTATAGTAAATGTACTAACAGTGGACTTTTCCATCTGCAGATTATACTGAATGACCAGCAGTGGCAGAGTTTCACAACAGAATGTCTCTGCATTGCCGAGATTGAAGAAAAGAAAAAAAGGCAGTCTTCCGGAATACAGCATCTTTTGACCAATTTAAACGGTAAGTAAATCTCACAATCATTCCTTTAGGCATTAAAAAGACTTTCACAGCATCTGAATGTCCTCACTACCTTCCAGTGGGGGCCTGTGCATGTATATAATTTCTGTCAAGATGGAAGTAATATGGATCACATTGTGTTGGTCATGATAGTTAATAAAAGACTGATTGCTTCTAAGGCTACTAAAGCCTGATTTAGATCCCGCTGCTAGCAATGTTCCAGTCAAGGAAATTGCTGCCATTGCGGCAGAAATGCGCTATCTCAATTTAGAACAATAGTGTTACATTCTCACGGAAGGAAGCTCATTTAACGTCTTCCCTGCACTTTGTATGTTGGACTCTGATACTTAAGATGGATTGTTGGTAAGGATAATCTGTTTTTGTATATCCATCCCACTTTTAAAAAGGCCCCAGTGCTTTGAGTGGTACAGAGTCCTTTACCATTCACCCTCCTGCTTGCCTTGCAGTCATGAATACAGATAGTAACCTACAGCATAACTTCTGACACCTCATCCTCCTGTGTGGTCAGCTTCCACAAGGACAATTGGACCAGAGTCACTCTGACATCATAAAGCTAAAGCAAGATGTTGTCTGGCATGAGGGCTAATCTGTTGCCTAGAAAGATGACAACATAAAGCTAAAGCAAGAAATTGTCTGACGTGAGGGCCACTCTGTTACCTAGCAAGCAGCAGGATACATTTATCTCGGTAATGAAATGAGTAGCAGGGTAGACAGGATGCTCAAATGAGAACTAACCTGGTAAGATTAAAGAAATTAAGGCATTTTTGGAGACTTATAAATTTGTAGGGAGGTAAGTTTGAGCATAAGAGTCTCAACTTCACTATTGCTGAACTGGTAGGAATTGCCTAAAATGATAATGGTGAACATGCTATTCATAGCTTTTATAATTCCCATTAACTGTAGCATATCCCTTCCTCGCTCAACTGATCAGCTGGCTTAATTGCCGCTGGTGTACCATATCCTTGAACAAATGAAGTGAGATGTGTATGCTGCCACTTGGCTGGCAAAAATATTTCTTTATATATGTCCTAATGTACATGCTACAGTTGTTTAGAGAGTGATTGCAAATGAGGCATGGGATTCAGAGAAGTATTGGAGGTTAAAAACAGCAGTGGCATTGTTTCACACAGAATGTCTCTGCATTTCCGAGACTGAAGAAAAAAAAGGCAGAGTTCCGGCATACAGCATCATTTGACCAATTTAAATGGTAAGTAAATCTCATAATCATTCCTTTAGGCATTAAAAAGACTTTCACAGCATCTGAATCTCCTCACTACCTTACAGTGGCGGCCTGTGCATGTATATACTTTCTGTCAAGATGGAAGTAGTAGGGATCACATTGTGTTGGTCAAGGTAGTTAATAAAAGACTGATTGCTAGCAGTGGGATCTAAATCAGGCTTAGGAGCCTTAGAAGCAATGTTCCAATCAAGGAAATTGCTGCCTTTGCTGCTGAAATGCACCATCTCAATTTAGAACAATAGTGTTACATTCTCACGGAAGGAAGCTCATTTAACATCTTTCCCTGCACTCTGTATGTTGGACTCTGATACTTAAGATGTATTGTTGGTAAGGATAATCTGTTTTTGTATCTCCATCCCACTTTCAAAAAGGCCCCAGTGCTTTGAGTGGTTCAAAGTGCTTTATCATTCCCCCTCCTGCTTGCCTTGCAGTCATGAATACAGATAGTAACTTATTGCATAACTTCTGATATCTCATCCTCCTGTGTGGTCAGCTTCCACAAGGACAATTGGACTAGAGGCGCTCTGACATCATAAAGCTAAAGCAAGATGTTGTCTGGCATGAGGGCAAATCTGTTGCCTAGCAAGCTGACATCATAAAGCTAAAGCAAGATGTTGTCTGGCGTGAGGGCCACTCTGTCACCTAGCAAGCAGAAGGATACATTTATCTTGATAATGAAATGAGTAGCTGTGTAGACAGGATGCCCAAATGAGAACTGACCTGGTAATATTAAAGACATTAGGGCATTTTTTGAGACTTCTAAATTTGTAGGAAGGTAAGTTTGAGCATACGAGTCTCAACTTCAGTATTGCTGAACTGGTAGGAATTGCCTAAAATAATGATGGTGAACATGCTATTCATAGCTTTTATTATTCCCATTAACTGTAGCATAACCCATTCTCGCTCAACTGATCAGCTGGCTTAATTACTACTGGTGTACCATATCCTAAAACAAATGAAGTGAGATGGGTACGCTGCCACTTGGCTGGCAAAAATATCTCTTTATCTATGTCCTAATTTACATGGTACAGTTGTTTAGAGAGTGATCGCAAATGAGGCATGGGATTCAGAGAAGTATGGGAGGTTAATAACACAAATTGAGATTTGATTTTCTAATCTGCTGTTGATTTTCACAATATTACAGACTCCATAGAATTGATCGGTTTACCCTTTATACAATAAAGATTTTAAGGTCTTGCCTATTCTATCCCGCAGGGATAAATAGGCATGTATATAGTAAGCTGCTCGAATTCTCTACCAAGTGCGGATCACGTACAGTTCATGTGGACACAATCACGCGCATTGTCACCAGCTGCCACAACCACGCACATTTTTTTAAGAGCTTCCATTTGCTCCCAGACACTTTGTGCTCGCGCGCCGCGCTCTCTCTGTTGCCACATGCACTAAACTACCAAGGCAGCCCACCTCCTCCCTCTCCATCGCGCGCCGCGCTCTCCCTCTGTTGCTAAATGCATTAAAGTGACAAGTCAGCCCACCCCCTCCCTCTCCAGCGCGACCCACGCTCTCTCTCTGTTTCCGCACGCATTACACTTAGTATGCAGGCCACCCCTCTCTCTCTATATGCTTCCTTGAGTTGCAGGCAGCCCATTCCCTCCCTCTCCATATGGTCGTTCGAGTTCACTTTTAAGTTTGCCGCACATTTATTTTTACTGGCTCCTTTCTGCCTACGCATCGCGCCTTTTATTTGTACTTCAAGGCAGGCCTATAAACGCTCTAATACTCTTTATTTTGTTTTACGCTTTTTGGCATGCGTTTTTTTTTATTTACTTACTTACAATACATTTTAAAATCGAAAACATTGTAATTTAGAAGCTCAAAATCGTTTCTACTTCAGGGACACCACCACACCACTCATGGACATCCACACATAGCACTCAGGGACATCCACACACAGCACTCAGGGACATCCACACACAGCACTCAGGGACAACACCACACATCACTCGGAGACACCTCCACATCACTCAGGGACACCACCACACATCACTCAGGCACACCACCACATCGAGACACCACCAGATCACTCAGGGACACCACCACATCACTCAGGTATATCACCACACAGCACTAAGGGACATCCACACACAGTACTCAGGGACATCCAGACACAGCACTCAGAGACACCACCACATCACTCAGGGACACAACGACCACATCACTCAGGGACCCCACAACATCACTCAGGGACCCCACCACATCACTCAGGGACACCACCACATCACTCAGGGACACCACCACATCACTCAGGGACACCACCACATCACTCAGGGACACCACCACATCACTCAGGGACACTACCACACATCACTCAGGGACACCACCACACATCACTCAGGGACACCACCACACATCACTCAGGGACATCACCACACACCACTCAGTGACACCACCACATCACTCAGAGACACCACCACATCACTCAGAGACACCACCACATCACTCAGAGACACCACCACATCACTCAGGTATGTCACCACACAGCACTCCGGGACATCCACACACAGCACTCAGGGACACCACCACACAGCACTCAGGGACACCACCACACAGCACTCAGGGACACCACCACACATCACTCAGTCACCACCACCACATCACTCACGGACACCACTGCATCACTCAGGGACACCACCGCATCACTCAGGGACACCACCACATCACTCAGGGACAACACCACATCACACAGGGACAACACCACATCGTTCAGGGACAACACCACATTGCTCAGGGACAGCACCACATCGCTCAGGGACAGCACCACATCGCTCAGGGACAACACCACGTCGCTCAGGGACAACACCACATCACTCGGGGACAATACCACATCACTCAGGGACAATACCACATCACTCAGGAACACTACCACATCACTCAAGGACATCACCACACCACTCAGGGACACCACCGCTTCACCCTGGGACACCACCGCTTCACCCTGGGACACCACCACATCACTCAGGGACACCACCACATCACTCAGGGACACCACCACATCACTCGGGGACACCACCACATCACTCGGGGACACCACCACATCACTCGGGGACACCACCACATCACTCGGGGACACCACCACATCACTCAGGGACACCACCACACATCTCTCAGGGACACCACCACACATCACTCAGGGACATCACCACACATCACTCAGGGACATCACCACACATCACTCAGGGACACCACCACATCACTCAGAGACACCACCACATCACTCAGAGACACCACCACATCACTCAGAGACACCACCACATCACTCAGGTTTATCACCACACAGCACTCTGGGACATCCACACACAGCACTCAGGGACACCACCACACAGCACTCAGGGACACCACCACACATCACTCAGAGTCACCACCACACATCACTCACGAACACCACTGCATCATTCAGGGACACCACCACATCATTCAGGGACACCACAACATCACTCAGGGACACCACCACATCACTCAGGGACACCACCACATCACTCAGGGACACCACCACATCACTCAGGGACAACACCACATCACACAGGGACAACACCACATCGCTCAGGGACAACACCACATCGCTCAGGGACAACACCACATCGCTCAGGGACAACACCACATCGCTCAGGGACAACACCACATCACTCAGGGACACCACCACATCACTCAGGGACACCACCACATCACTCAGGGACACCCCCACATCACTCAGGGACACCACCTCATCACTCAGGGACACCACCACATCACTCAGGGACACCACCACATCACTCAGGGACACCACCACACATCACTCAGGGACACCACCACATCACTCAGGGACACCACCACATCACTCAGGGACACCACCACATCACTCAGGGACACCACCACATCACTCAGGGACACCACCACATCACTCAGGGACAACACCACATCACTCAGGGACAACATCACATCACTCAGGGACACCTCCACATCACTCAGGGACACCACCACATCACTCAGGGACACCACCACACCACTCAGGGACACCACCGCATCACTCAGGGACACCACCGCATCACTCAGGAACACCACCGCATCCCTCAGGAACACCACCGCATCACTCAGGTACACCACCGCATCACTCAGGGACACCAGTGCATCACTCAGGGACACCAGTGCATCACTCAGGGATACCACCACACCACTCAGAAAAACCACAACAACACTCAAGGACACCACCGTACCACTCAGGGACACTACCGCACGACTCTGGGACACCACCACATCACTCAGGGACACCACCACACCACTCAGGGACACCACCGCATCACTTAGGGACACCACCGCATCACTCAGGTACACCACCGCATCACTCAGGTACACCACCGCATCACTCAGGGACACCAGTGCATCACTCAGGGACACCAGTGCATCACTCAAGCACAGCACCACAACACTCAGGGACACCAGCGCACCACTCAGGGACACCACCACACCACTCAGGGACACCACTACACCACTCGGGGACATCACCACACATCACTCAGGGACACCACTGCATCACTCAGGGACACAACTGCATCACTCAGGATCACCACCGCACCACTCAGGGACACCACCGCACCACTCAGGGACTCCACTGCACCACTCAGGGACACCACTGAACCACTCAGGGACACCACCACATCACTCGGGGACACCACCACACATCACTCAGGGACATCACCACACATCACTCAGGGACACCACCACATCACACTGGGACACCAACGCATCACTCTGGGACACCAACGCATCACTCTGGGACACCAACACATCACTCTGGGACACCAACGCATCACTCTGGGACACCACCGCATCACTCGGAGACACCACCACATCACTCAGAGACACCACCACATCACTCAGGGACACCACTGCATCACTCAGGGACACCACCACATCACTCAGGGACACCACCGCATCACTCAGGGACATCACCGCATCACTCAGGAACTCCACCGCATCACTAAGGTACACCAGTGCATCACTCAGGGACACCAGTGCATCACTCAGGGACAACACCACATCGCTCAGGGACAACACCACATTGCTCAGGGACAACACCACATCACTCAGGAACAATACCACATCACTCAGGGACAATACCACATCACTCAGGGACAATACCACATCACTCAGGGACAATACCACATCACTCAGGGACAATACCACATCACTCAGGGACAATACCACATCACTCAGGAACACTACCACATCACTCAGGGACACCACCACATCACTCAGGGACACCACCACATCACTCAGGGACACCACCACATCACTCAGGGACAACACCACATCACTCAGGGACAACATCACATCTCTCAGGGACACCACCACACCACTCAGGGACACCACCGCATCACTATGGGACACCACCGCATCACTCTGGGACACCACCGCATCACTATGGGACACCACCGCATCACTCTGGGACACCACCGCATCACTCAGGGACACCACCGCATCACTCAGGGACACCCCCGCATCACTCGGGACACCACCACATCACTCAGAGACACCACCACATCACTCAGAGACACCACCACATCACTCAGGGACAGTGCCACATCACTCAGGGACAGTACCACATCACTCAGGGACAGTACCACATCACTCATGGACAATACGACATCACTCATTGACACCAACGCATCACTCTGGGACACCAACGCATCACTCTGGGACACCAACGCATCACTCTGGGACACCAACGCATCACTCTGGGACACCAACGCATCACTCTGGGACACCAACGCATCACTCTGGGACACCACCGCATCACTCAGAGACACCACCATATCATTCAGAGACAACACCACATCACTCAGGGACAGTACCACATCACTCATGGACAATACGACATCACTCATTGACACCACCGCATCACTCTGGGACTCCAACGCATCACTCTGGGACACCAACGCATCACTCTGGGACACCACCGCATCACTCTGGGACACCACCGCATCACTCTGGGACACCACCGCATCACTCTGGGACACCACCGCATCACTCTGGGACACCACCGCATCACTCTGGGACACCACTGCATCACTCTGGGACACCACTGCATCACTCTGGGACACCACCGCATCACTCTGGGACACCACCGCATCACTCTGGGACACCACCGCATCACTCTGGGACACCACCGCATCACTCTGGGACACCACCTCATCACTCTGGAACACCACCACTTCACTCTGGGACACCACCACATCACTCTGGGACAACACCACATCAATCAGGGACAACACCACATGACTCAGGGACACCACCACACAACAATGCCCCCCTCGCACACAATACACACGCTGTCCAACTCTCACACAGACCACACACACTGCTCCCCACTCACACACACAACACACACACTGCTCTTCACTCTCACACACACTGCCCCCTATTAACAGACCGCACACATTGGCCCCATCTCACATAAACAGGACACTGTCCACCTCTGACAGACAACACACACTGACCACCGCTCTCTCACACAGACCACACACACACTTCCCCACTCACATAGACCACTCAGACTTACACTTCTACACAGATCACTCACAATTACCCCGACACACAGACCACTGCCCACTCTACAGTGCCACCTCACACTGTCCCACACAGATTACAACACAGAAAAAAGCCACATCGCACACACTGAACTGCACACATTAGACACCATAATTTCACACATTACACAATGGTCTACACACTGTAGACCACACTAGATACCACATTACACACTGCCCAAAACTCATTAGCCCACACAAGCTTCTTCCCCACACAATGCCCTAAAGACATTAAACCATACTAAATGCCATGTTACACACTGCTCTACATATATTATACCCCTGAGACTATGCACCCCCTTAACCCGAAAACAATACAAAGATATTTCACTTGCAAGGCACTGCAAGCATTTACAGGACTCCGTGTTGCATTGTGTTTTTTTAAACAAGAGTAGGACAGCATTTATATAAAAAAAGAAAATGTTTACTGAACAATTATTAAGCTGCCAATAAATGTGTATGGGTACGAAAATAAGAAAACCCCAAAAAATATTACAATACTTCTCCCTTTAGACCGTTTTTTTTGTACACAGTTTTTTGTTGCCTTAATGCGCTTTTAAATACACAGATTCAAGTGTAGTTTGTTTGCAAAACTATTCCCAGGAAACTTTTTTTTTTTTTGTCTTATAAGTAAATGGAATACGAAGTGGGCTTTGGGGTGAAGGCATGCCGAGAGCGCCACTTTCATGCTGTTCCCTTACAATGGGCAAATTAACACGTGTTAGAAGTAAACAGACCAGCGGAGCCAGGAGAGCAAAAACTAGACATTACTCCTCATTTAAACCATGCATCATTTTGCCAGGGTGTGTGCCACACTCACTCTCAGTCGCCCCACACACATGACACTTAGTAGGCAGACCACCCCCTCCTCGCTAGGCTCGCTCGAGTTGGAGGCAGCACAACAACTCCCTGTTGGTATGGTCGCTCGACTTTACTTTTAGCATTGCCGCACGTTCTCACTGGCTCCTCTATGACCACGTATTCCACCTTTTACATTTACTTCCATGCCCCATAATTTACGGACAAATAGTCTTTCTTATATTTTGATATGCAAGCATTTGGCATGTGCTTTACAGTTGTTTACTTACTATCGGTTTTTTGAAAATGTTTCATTTACACAACAAGGATAGTTTCTACTTGCTTATTCAAACATGCTCACATTCACAGTCACCTTTTACAAATCACTTTCTCAACAAACATCACTCTGGGGCAACACTCATGGCCAACACTGCATTACTTAGGCACAACCTAAACTCACTCATGGACATCGGCACCCCCATGCATCAATAAGGGACACCCCCACATCACTCAGGGACACCAACACATCACTCAAGGACACCACCACATCACTCAGGGACACCACCACATCACTCAGGGACACCACCACATCACTCAGGGACACCACTACATCACTCAGGGAGACCACCACATCACTCAGGGACACCACCACATCACTCAGGGACACCCCCACATCACTCAGGGATACCACCACACCACTCAGGGACCCCCCATACCACTCAGGGACACTACCACACCATTCAGGGACACCACCACACCACTCAGGGACACTACCACACCATTCAGGGACACTACCACACCATTCAGGGACACTACCACACTATTCAGGGACACTACCACACCATTCAGGGACACCACCACACCATTCAGGGACACCACCACACCACTCTGGGACACCACCACACCACTCTGGGCCACCACTCTGGGACACCACCACACCACTCTGGGACACCACCACGCCACTCTGGGACACCACCACACCACTCTGGGACACCACCACATCACTATGGGACACCACCGCATCACTCAGGGACACCACCACACCTCACTCAGGCAGACCACCACATCGAGACACCACCACATCACTCAGAGACACCAACAAATCAATCATGGACTACCACACACATCACTCCGGTATATAACCACACAGCACTCAGGTTCATCCCCACACAGCACTCAGGGACATCCACACCCAGCACTCAGGGACATCCACACACAGCACTAAGAGATACCATCACATCACTCAGGGACACGACCACCACATCACTCATGGACACAACCCACACATCACTCAGGGACACCACCACATCACTCAGGGACACCCCCACATCACTCAGGGACACCACCTCATCACTCAGGGACACCACCACATCACTCAGGGACACCACCACATCACTCAGGGACACCACCACATCACTCAGGGACACCCCCACATCACTCAGGGACACCACCTCATCACTCAGGGACACCACCACATCACTCAGGGACACCACCACATCACTCAGGGACACCACCACACATCACTCAGGGACACCACCACATCACTCAGGGACACCACCACATCACTCAGGGACACCACCACATCACTCAGGGACACCACCACATCACTCAGGGACACCACCACATCACTCAGGGACAACACCACATCACTCAGGGACAACATCACATCACTCAGGGACACCTCCACATCACTCAGGGACACCACCACATCACTCAGGGACACCACCACATCACTCAGGGACACCACCACACCACTCAGGGACACCACCGCATCACTCAGGGACACCACCGCATCACTTAGGAACACCACCGCATCCCTCAGGAACACCACCGCATCACTCAGGTACACCACCGCATCACTCAGGGACACCAGTGCATCACTCAGGGACACCAGTGCATCACTCAGGGATACCACCACACCACTCAGAAAAACCACAACAACACTCAAGGACACCACCGTACCACTCAGGGACACTACCGCACGACTCTGGGACACCACCACATCACTCAGGGACACCACCACACCACTCAGGGACACCACCGCATCACTTAGGGACACCACCGCATCACTCAGGTACACCACCGCATCACTCAGGTACACCACCGCATCACTCAGGGACACCAGTGCATCACTCAGGGACACCAGTGCATCACTCAAGCACAGCACCACAACACTCAGGGACACCAGCGCACCACTCAGGGACACCACCACACCACTCAGGGACACCACTACACCACTCGGGGACATCACCACACATCACTCAGGGACACCACTGCATCACTCAGGATCACCACCGCACCACTCAGGGACACCACCGCACCACTCAGGGACTCCACTGCACCACTCAGGGACACCACTGAACCACTCAGGGACACCACCACATCACTCGGGGACACCACCACACATCACTCAGGGACATCACCACACATCACTCAGGGACACCACCACATCACTCTGGGACACCAACGCATCACTCTGGGACACCAACGCATCACTCTGGGACACCAACGCATCACTCTGGGACACCAACGCATCACTCTGGGACACCAACGCATCACTCTGGGACACCAACGCATCACTCTGGGACACCACCGCATCACTCGGAGACACCACCACATCACTCAGAGACACCACCACATCACTCAGGGACACCACTGCATCACTCAGGGACACCACCACATCACTCAGGGACACCACCGCATCACTCAGGGACATCACCGCATCACTCAGGAACTCCACCGCATCACTAAGGTACACCAGTGCATCACTCAGGGACACCAGTGCATCACTCAGGGACAACACCACATCGCTCAGGGACAACACCACATTGCTCAGGGACAACACCACATCACTCAGGAACAATACCACATCACTCAGGGACAATACCACATCACTCAGGGACAATACCACATCACTCAGGGACAATACCACATCACTCAGGGACAATACCACATCACTCAGGGACAATACCACATCACTCAGGGACAATACCACATCACTCAGGAACACTACCACATCACTCAGGGACACCACCACATCACTCAGGGACACCACCACATCACTCAGGGACACCACCACATCACTCAGGGACAACACCACATCACTCAGGGACAACATCACATCTCTCAGGGACACCACCACACCACTCAGGGACACCACCGCATCACTATGGGACACCACCGCATCACTCTGGGACACCACCGCATCACTCAGGGACACCACCGCATCACTCAGGGACACCCCCGCATCACTCGGGACACCACCACATCACTCAGAGACACCACCACATCACTCAGAGACACCGCCACATCACTCAGGGACAGTGCCACATCACTCAGGGACAGTACCACATCACTCAGGGACAGTACCACATCACTCATGGACAATACGACATCACTCATTGACACCAACGCATCACTCTGGGACACCAACGCATCACTCTGGGACACCAACGCATCACTCTGGGACACCAACGCATCACTCTGGGACACCAACGCATCACTCTGGGACACCAACGCATCACTCTGGGACACCAACGCATCACTCTGGGACACCACTGCATCACTCAGAGACACCACCATATCATTCAGAGACAACACCACATCACTCAGGGACAGTACCACATCACTCATGGACAATACGACATCACTCATTGACACCACCGCATCACTCTGGGACACCACCACATCACTCTGGGACTCCAACGCATCACTCTGGGACACCAACGCATCACTCTGGGACACCACCGCATCACTCTGGGACACCACCGCATCACTCTGGGACACCACCGCATCACTCTGGGACACCACCGCATCACTCTGGGACACCACCGCATCACTCTGGGACACCACTGCATCACTCTGGGACACCACTGCATCACTCTGGGACACCACTGCATCACTCTGGGACACCACCGCATCACTCTGGGACACCACCGCATCACTCTGGGACACCACCGCATCACTCTGGGACACCACTGCATCACTCTGGGACACCACCTCATCACTCTGGAACACCACCACTTCACTCTGGGACACCACCACATCACTCTGGGACAACACCACATCAATCAGGGACAACACCACATGACTCAGGGACACCACCACACAACAATGCCCCCCTCGCACACAATACACACGCTGTCCAACTCTCACACAGACCACACACACTGCTCCCCACTCACACACACAACACACACACTGCTCTTCACTCTCACACACACTGCCCCCTATTAACAGACCGCACACATTGGCCCCATCTCACATAAACAGGACACTGTCCAGCTCTGACAGACAACACACACTGACCACCGCTCTCTCACACAGACCACACACACACTTCCCCACTCACATAGACCACTCAGACTTACACTTCTACACAGATCACTCACAATTACCCCGACACACAGACCACTGCCCACTCTACAGTGCCACCTTACACTGTCCCACACAGATTACAACACAGAAAAAAGCCACATCGCACACACTGAACTGCACACATTAGACACCATAATTTCACACATTACACAATGGTCTACACACTGTAGACCACACTAGATACCACATTACACACTGCCCAAAACTCATTAGCCCACACAAACTTCTTCCTCACACAATGCCCTAAAGACATTAAACCATACTAAATGCCATGTTACACACTACTCTACATATATTATACCCCTGAGACTATGCACCCCCTTAACCCGAAAACAATACAAAGATATTTCACTTGCAAGGCACTGCAAGCATTTACAGGACTCCGTGTCGCATTGTGTTTTTTTAAACAAGAGTAGGACAGCATTTATATAAAAAAAGAAAATGTTTACTGAACAATTATTAAGCTGCCAATAAATGTGTATGGGTACGAAAATAAGAAAACCCCAAAAAATATTACAATACTTCTCCCTTTAGACCGTTTTTTTTGTACACAGTTTTTTGTTGCCTTAATGCGCTTTTAAATACACAGATTCAAGTGTAGTTTGTTTGCAAAACTATTCCCAGGAAACTTTTTTTTTTTTTTGTCTTATAAGTAAATGAAATACGAAGTGGGCTTTGGGGTGAAGGCATGCCGAGAGCGCCACTTCCATGCTGTTCCCTTACAATGGGCAAATTAACACGTGTTAGAAGTAAACAGACCAGCGGAGCCAGGAGAGCAAAAACTAGACATTACTCCTCATTTAAACCATGCATCATTTTGCCAGGGTGTGTGCCACACTCACTCTCAGTCGCCCCACACACATGACACTTAGTAGGCAGACCACCCCCTCCTCGCTAGGCTCGCTCGAGTTGGAGGCAGCACAACAACTCCCTGTTGGTATGGTCGCTCGACTTTACTTTTAGCATTGCCGCACGTTCTCACTGGCTCCTCTATGACCACGTATTCCACCTTTTACATTTACTTCCATGCCCCATAATTTACGGACAAATAGTCTTTCTTATATTTTGATATGCAAGCATTTGGCATGTGCTTTACAGTTGTTTACTTACTATCGGTTTTTTGAAAATGTTTCATTTACACAACAAGGATAGTTTCTACTTGCTTATTCAAACATGCTCACATTCACAGTCACCTTTTACAAATCACTTTCTCAACAAACATCACTCTGGGGCAACACTCATGGCCAACACTGCATTACTTAGGCACAACCTAAACTCACTCATGGACATCGGCACCCCCATGCATCAATAAGGGACACCCCCACATCACTCAGGGACACCAACACATCACTCAAGGACACCACCACATCACTCAGGGACACCACCACATCACTCAGGGACACCACCACATCACTCAGGGACACCACTACATCACTCAGGGAGACCACCACATCACTCAGGGAGACCACCACATCACTCAGGGACACCACCACATCACTTAGGGACACCATCACATCACTCAGGGATACCACCACACCACTCAGGGACCCCCCATACCACTCAGGGACACTACCGCACCATTCAGGGACACCACCACACCACTCAGGGACACTACCACACCATTCAGGGACACTACCACACCATTCAGGGACACTACCACACTATTCAGGGACACTACCACACCATTCAGGGACACCACCACACCATTCAGGGACACCACCACACCACTCTGGGACACCACCACACCACTCTGGGCCACCACTCTGGGACACCACCACACCACTCTGGGACACCACCACGCCACTCTGGGACACCACCACACCACTCTGGGACACCACCACATCACTATGGGACACCACCGCATCACTCAGGGACACCACCACACCTCACTCAGGCAGACCACCACATCGAGACACCACCACATCACTCAGAGACACCAACAAATCAATCATGGACTACCACACACATCACTCCGGTATATACCCACACAGCACTCAGGTTCATCCCCACACAGCACTCAGGGACATCCACACCCAGCACTCAGGGACATCCACACACAGCACTAAGAGATACCATCACATCACTCAGGGACACGACCACCACATCACTCATGGACACAACCCACACATCACTCAGGGACACCACCACATCACTCAGGGACACCGCCACATCACTCAGGGATACCACTACACATCACTCAGGGACACCACCACACATCACCCAGAGACACCACCACACATCACTCAGGGACACCACCACACATCACTCATGGACACAACCACACCACTCAGGGACACCACCACACATCACTCAGGGACACTACCACACATCACTCAGGGACACTACCACACATCACTCAGGGACACCACCACACATCACTCAGGGACACCACCACACATCACTCAGGGACACCACCACACCACTACGGGACACAACCACACCACTCAGGGACACCACCACACCAATCAGGGACACCACCACATCACTCAGGGACACCACCACATCACTCAGGGACACCACCGCATCACTCAGGGACACCACCGCATCACTCAGGAACACCACCGCATCACTCAGGAACACCACCGCATCACTCAGGTACACCACCGCATCACTCAGGGACACCAGTGCATCATTCAGGGACACCAGTGCATCACTCAGGGATACCACCACACCACTCAGGAAAACCACAACAACACTCAAGGACACCACCGTACCACTCAGGGACACTACCGCACGACTCTGGGACACCACCACATCACTCAGGGACACCACCACACCACTCAGGGACACCACCGCATCACTTAGGGACACCACCGCATCACTTAGGGACACCACCGCATCACTCAGGTACACCACCGCATCACTCAGGTACACCACCGCATCACTCAGGGACACCAGTGCATCACTCAGGGACACCAGTGCATCACTCAAGCACAGCACCACAACACTCAGGGACACCAGCGCACCACTCAAGGACACCACCACACCACTCAGGGACACCACCACACCACTCAGGGACACCACTACACCACTCGGGGACACCACCACACATCACTCAGGGACACCACTGCATCACTCAGGGACACCACTGCATCACTCAGGGACACCACTGCATCACTCAGGATCACCACCGCACCACTCAGGGACACCACCGCACCACTCAGGGACACCACCGCACCACTCAGGGACACCACTGAACCACTCTGGGACACCACCACATCACTCTGGCACAGCACAACAACACTAAGGGACACCACTGCATCACTAAGGGACACCACCACACCACTCAGGGACACCACCACACCACTCAGGGACACCACTTAGGGACACCACCACACATCACTCAGGGACACCACTGCATCACTCAGGATCACCACCGCACCACTCAGGGACACCACCACACCACTAAGGGACACCACCGCACCACTAAGGGACACCACCGCACCACTAAGGGACACCACCGCAACACTCAGGGACAGCACCGCACCACTCAGGGACACCAATGCACCACTCAGGGCCACCACCACACCACTCTGGGACACCACAACAAAACTCAGGGACACCACTGCACCACTCAGGGACACCACTACACCACTCGGACACACCACCACATCACTCAGGAACACCACCACACCATTCAGGGACACCACCACACCACTCCGGGACACCACCACACCACTCTGGGACACCACTCTGGGACATCACTCAGGGACACCACCACATCACTCAGGGACACCACCACATCACTCAGGGACACCCCCACATCACTCAGGGACACCGCCACATCACTCAGGGACACCACCACATCACTCAGGGACACCACCACACATCACTCAGGGACACCACCACATCACTCAGGGACACCACCACATCACTCAGGGACACCACCACATCACTCAGGGACACCACCACATCACTCAGGGACAACACCACATCACTCAGGGACAACATCACATCACTCAGGGACAACAGCACATCACTCAGGGACAACAGCACATCACTCAGGGACAACAGCACATCTCTCAGGGACACCACCACACCACTCAGGGACAACACCGCATCACTATGGGACACCACCGCATCACTCTGGGACACCACCGCATCACTCTGGGACACCACCGCATCACTCAGGGACACCACCGCATCACTCGGGGACACCACCGCATCACTCGGGGACACCACCACATCACTCAGAGACACCACCACATCACTCAGGGACAGTACCACATCACTCAGGGACAGTACCACATCACTCATGGACAATACGACATCACTCATTGACACCAACGCATCACTCTGGGACACCAACGCATCACTCTGGGACACCAACGCATCACTCTGGGACACCAACGCATCACTCATTGACACCAACGCATCACTCTGGGACACCAACGCATCACTCTGGGACACCAGCGCATCACTCTGGGACACCACCGCATCACTCTGGGACACCACCGCATCACTCTGGGACACCACTGCATCACTCTGGGACACCACCGCATCACTCTGGGACACCACTGCATCACTCTGGGACACCACCGCATCACTCTGGGACACCACCGCATCACTCTGGGACACCACCGCATCACTCAGGGACACCACTGAACCACTCTGGGACACCACCACATCACTCTGGCACAGCACAACAACACTAAGGGACACCACTGCATCACTAAGGGACACCACCACACCACTCAGGGACACCACCACACCACTCAGGGACACCACTCAGGGACACCACCACACATCACTCAGGGACACCACTGCATCACTCAGGATCACCACCGCACCACTCAGGGACACCACCACACCACTAAGGGACACCACCGCACCACTAAGGGACACCACCGCACCACTAAGGGACACCACCGCACCACTCAGGGACACCACCGCACCACTCAGGGACACCAATGCACCACTCAGGGCCACCACCACACCACTCTGGGACACCACAACAAAACTCAGGGACACCACTGCACCACTCAGGGACACCACTACACCACTCGGAGACACCACCACATCACTCAGGAACACCACCACATCACTCAGGAACACCACCACATCACTCAGGAACACCACCACATCACTCATGCACACTACCACACCATTCAGGGACACCACCACACCACTCCGGGACACCACCACACCACTCTGGGACACCACTCTGGGACACCACTCTGGGACATCACTCAGGGACACCACCACATCACTCAGGGACACCACCACATCACTCAGGGACACCACCACATCACTCAGGGACACCACCACATCACTCAGGGACACCCCCACATCACTCAGGGACACCACCACATCACTCAGGGACACCACCACATCACTCAGGGACACCACCACACATCACTCAGGGACACCACCACATCACTCAGGGACACCACCACATCACTCAGGGACACCACCACATCACTCAGGGACACCACCACATCACTCAGGGACACCACCACATCACTCAGGGACTACATCACATCACTCAGGGACAACAGCACATCACTCAGGGACAACAGCACATCTCTCAGGGACACCACCGCACCACTCAGGGACAACACCGCATCACTATGGGACACCACCGCATCACTCTGGGACACCACCGCATCACTCTGGGACACCACCGCATCACTCAGGGACACCACTGCATCACTCAGGGACACCACCGCATCACTCAGGGACACCACCGCATCACTCGGGGACACCACCACATCACTCAGAGACACCACCACATCACTCAGGGACAGTACCACATCACTCAGGGACAGTACCACATCACTCATGGACAATACGACATCACTCATTGACACCAACGCATCACTCTGGGACTCCAACGCATCACTCTGGGACACCAACGCATCACTCTGGGACACCACCGCATCACTCTGGGACACCACCGCATCACTCTGGGACACCACCGCATCACTCTGGGACACCACCGCATCACTCTGGGACACCACCGCATCACTCTGGGACACCACTGCATCACTCTGGGACACCACTGCATCACTCTGGGACACCACCGCATCACTCTGGGACACCACCGCATCACTCTGGGACACCACCGCATCACTCTGGGACACCACCGCATCACTCTGGGACACCACCGCATCACTCTGGGACACCACCTCATCACTCTGGAACACCACCACTTCACTCTGGGACACCACCACATCACTCTGGGACAACACCACATCAATCAGGGACAACACCACATGACTCAGGGACACCACCACACAACAATGCCCCCCTCGCACACAATACACACGCTGTCCAACTCTCACACAGACCACACACACTGCTCCCCACTCACACACACAACACACACACTGCTCTTCACTCACACACACAACACACACACTGCTCTTCACTCTCACACACACTGCCCCCTATTAACAGACCGCACACATTGGCCCCATCTCACATAAACAGGACACTGTCCACCTCTGACAGACAACACACACTGACCACCGCTCTCTCACACAGACCACACACACACTTCCCCACTCACATAGACCACTCAGACTTACACTTCTACACAGATCACTCACAATTACCCCGACACACAGACCACTGCCCACTCTACAGTGCCACCTCACACTGTCCCACACAGATTACAACACAGAAAAAAGCCACATCGCACACACTGAACTGCACACATTAGACACCATAATTTCACACATTACACAATGGTCTACACACTGTAGACCACACTAGATACCACATTACACACTGCCCAAAACTCATTAGCCCACACAAACTTCTTCCTCACACAATGCCCTAAAGACATTAAACCATACTAAATGCCATGTTACACACTGCTCTACATATATTATACCCCTGAGACTATGCACCCCCTTAACCCGAAAACAATACAAAGATATTTCACTTGCAAGGCACTGCAAGCATTTACAGGACTCCGTGTCGCATTGTGTTTTTTTAAACAAGAGTAGGACAGCATTTATATAAAAAAAGAAAATGTTTACTGAACAATTATTAAGCTGCCAATAAATGTGTATGGGTACGAAAATAAGAAAACCCCAAAAAATATTACAATACTTCTCCCTTTAGACCGTTTTTTTTGTACACAGTTTTTTGTTGCCTTAATGCGCTTTTAAATACACAGATTCAAGTGTAGTTTGTTTGCAAAACTATTCCCAGGAAACTTTTTTTTTTTTTTGTCTTATAAGTAAATGGAATACGAAGTGGGCTTTGGGGTGAAGGCATGCCGAGAGCGCCACTTCCATGCTGTTCCCTTACAATGGGCAAATTAACACGTGTTAGAAGTAAACAGACCAGCGGAGCCAGGAGAGCAAAAACTAGACATTACTCCTCATTTAAACCATGCATCATTTTGCCAGGGTGTGTGCCACACTCACTCTCAGTCGCCCCACACACATGACACTTAGTAGGCAGACCACCCCCTCCTCGCTAGGCTCGCTCGAGTTGGAGGCAGCACAACAACTCCCTGTTGGTATGGTCGCTCGACTTTACTTTTAGCATTGCCGCACGTTCTCACTGGCTCCTCTATGACCACGTATTCCACCTTTTACATTTACTTCCATGCCCCATAATTTACGGACAAATAGTCTTTCTTATATTTTGATATGCAAGCATTTGGCATGTGCTTTACAGTTGTTTACTTACTATCGGTTTTTTGAAAATGTTTCATTTACACAACAAGGATAGTTTCTACTTGCTTATTCAAACATGCTCACATTCACAGTCACCTTTTACAAATCACTTTCTCAACAAACATCACTCTGGGGCAACACTCATGGCCAACACTGCATTACTTAGGCACAACCTAAACTCACTCATGGACATCGGCACCCCCATGCATCAATAAGGGACACCCCCACATCACTCAGGGACACCAACACATCACTCAAGGACACCACCACATCACTCAGGGACACCACCACATCACTCAGGGACACCACCACATCACTCAGGGACACCACTACATCACTCAGGGAGACCACCACATCACTCAGGGAGACCACCACATCACTCAGGGACACCACCACATCACTTAGGGACACCATCACATCACTCAGGGATACCACCACACCACTCAGGGACCCCCCATACCACTCAGGGACACTACCACACCATTCAGGGACACCACCACACCACTCAGGGACACTACCACACCATTCAGGGACACTACCACACCATTCAGGGACACTACCACACTATTCAGGGACACTACCACACCATTCAGGGACACCACCACACCATTCAGGGACACCACCACACCACTCTGGGACACCACCACACCACTCTGGGCCACCACTCTGGGACACCACCACACCACTCTGGGACACCACCACGCCACTCTGGGACACCACCACACCACTCTGGGACACCACCACATCACTATGGGACACCACCGCATCACTCAGGGACACCACCACACCTCACTCAGGCAGACCACCACATCGAGACACCACCACATCACTCAGAGACACCAACAAATCAATCATGGACTACCACACACATCACTCCGGTATATACCCACACAGCACTCAGGTTCATCCCCACACAGCACTCAGGGACATCCACACCCAGCACTCAGGGACATCCACACACAGCACTAAGAGATACCATCACATCACTCAGGGACACGACCACCACATCACTCATGGACACAACCCACACATCACTCAGGGACACCACCACATCACTCAGGGACACCGCCACATCACTCAGGGATACCACTACACATCACTCAGGGACACCACCACACATCACCCAGAGACACCACCACACATCACTCAGGGACACCACCACACATCACTCATGGACACAACCACACCACTCAGGGACACCACCACACATCACTCAGGGACACTACCACACATCACTCAGGGACACTACCACACATCACTCAGGGACACCACCACACATCACTCAGGGACACCACCACACATCACTCAGGGACACCACCACACCACTACGGGACACAACCACACCACTCAGGGACACCACCACACCAATCAGGGACACCACCACACCAATCAGGGACACCACCACATCACTCAGGGACACCACCGCATCACTCAGGGACACCACCGCATCACTCAGGAACACCACCGCATCACTCAGGAACACCACCGCATCACTCAGGTACACCACCGCATCACTCAGGGACACCAGTGCATCATTCAGGGACACCAGTGCATCACTCAGGGATACCACCACACCACTCAGGAAAACCACAACAACACTCAAGGACACCACCGTACCACTCAGGGACACTACCGCACGACTCTGGGACACCACCACATCACTCAGGGACACCACCACACCACTCAGGGACACCACCGCATCACTTAGGGACACCACCGCATCACTTAGGGACACCACCGCATCACTCAGGTACACCACCGCATCACTCAGGTACACCACCGCATCACTCAGGGACACCAGTGCATCACTCAGGGACACCAGTGCATCACTCAAGCACAGCACCACAACACTCAGGGACACCAGCGCACCACTCAAGGACACCACCACACCACTCAGGGACACCACCACACCACTCAGGGACACCACTACACCACTCGGGGACACCACCACACATCACTCAGGGACACCACTGCATCACTCAGGGACACCACTGCATCACTCAGGGACACCACTGCATCACTCAGGATCACCACCGCACCACTCAGGGACACCACCGCACCACTCAGGGACACCACCGCACCACTCAGGGACACCACTGAACCACTCTGGGACACCACCACATCACTCTGGCACAGCACAACAACACTAAGGGACACCACTGCATCACTAAGGGACACCACCACACCACTCAGGGACACCACCACACCACTCAGGGACACCACTTAGGGACACCACCACACATCACTCAGGGACACCACTGCATCACTCAGGATCACCACCGCACCACTCAGGGACACCACCACACCACTAAGGGACACCACCGCACCACTAAGGGACACCACCGCACCACTAAGGGACACCACCGCAACACTCAGGGACAGCACCGCACCACTCAGGGACACCAATGCACCACTCAGGGCCACCACCACACCACTCTGGGACACCACAACAAAACTCAGGGACACCACTGCACCACTCAGGGACACCACTACACCACTCGGACACACCACCACATCACTCAGGAACACCACCACACCATTCAGGGACACCACCACACCACTCCGGGACACCACCACACCACTCTGGGACACCACTCTGGGACATCACTCAGGGACACCACCACATCACTCAGGGACACCACCACATCACTCAGGGACACCCCCACATCACTCAGGGACACCGCCACATCACTCAGGGACACCACCACATCACTCAGGGACACCACCACACATCACTCAGGGACACCACCACATCACTCAGGGACACCACCACATCACTCAGGGACACCACCACATCACTCAGGGACACCACCACATCACTCAGGGACAACACCACATCACTCAGGGACAACATCACATCACTCAGGGACAACAGCACATCACTCAGGGACAACAGCACATCACTCAGGGACAACAGCACATCTCTCAGGGACACCACCACACC
Source organism: Lissotriton vulgaris (assembly GCF_964263255.1). NCBI lineage: Eukaryota > Metazoa > Chordata > Amphibia > Caudata > Salamandridae > Lissotriton > Lissotriton vulgaris. The sequence continues at coordinate 1,083,073,855 of NC_141694.1, read as the reverse complement.
ACTCAGGGACAACACCGCATCACTATGGGACACCACCGCATCACTCTGGGACACCACCGCATCACTCTGGGACACCACCGCATCACTCAGGGACACCACCGCATCACTCGGGGACACCACCGCATCACTCGGGGACACCACCACATCACTCAGAGACACCACCACATCACTCAGGGACAGTACCACATCACTCAGGGACAGTACCACATCACTCATGGACAATACGACATCACTCATTGACACCAACGCATCACTCTGGGACACCAACGCATCACTCTGGGACACCAACGCATCACTTTGGGACACCAACGCATCACTCATTGACACCAACGCATCACTCTGGGACACCAACGCATCACTCTGGGACACCAGCGCATCACTCTGGGACACCACCGCATCACTCTGGGACACCACCGCATCACTCTGGGACACCACTGCATCACTCTGGGACACCACCGCATCACTCTGGGACACCACTGCATCACTCTGGGACACCACCGCATCACTCTGGGACACCACCGCATCACTCTGGGACACCACCGCATCACTCAGGGACACCACTGAACCACTCTGGGACACCACCACATCACTCTGGCACAGCACAACAACACTAAGGGACACCACTGCATCACTAAGGGACACCACCACACCACTCAGGGACACCACCACACCACTCAGGGACACCACTCAGGGACACCACCACACATCACTCAGGGACACCACTGCATCACTCAGGATCACCACCGCACCACTCAGGGACACCACCACACCACTAAGGGACACCACCGCACCACTAAGGGACACCACCGCACCACTAAGGGACACCACCGCACCACTCAGGGACACCACCGCACCACTCAGGGACACCAATGCACCACTCAGGGCCACCACCACACCACTCTGGGACACCACAACAAAACTCAGGGACACCACTGCACCACTCAGGGACACCACTACACCACTCGGAGACACCACCACATCACTCAGGAACACCACCACATCACTCAGGAACACCACCACATCACTCAGGAACACCACCACATCACTCATGCACACTACCACACCATTCAGGGACACCACCACACCACTCCGGGACACCACCACACCACTCTGGGACACCACTCTGGGACATCACTCAGGGACACCACCACATCACTCAGGGACACCACCACATCACTCAGGGACACCACCACATCACTCAGGGACACCACCACATCACTCAGGGACACCCCCACATCACTCAGGGACACCACCACATCACTCAGGGACACCACCACATCACTCAGGGACACCACCACACATCACTCAGGGACACCACCACATCACTCAGGGACACCACCACATCACTCAGGGACACCACCACATCACTCAGGGACAACACCACATCACTCAGGGACAACATCACATCACTCAGGGACAACAGCACATCACTCAGGGACAACAGCACATCTCTCAGGGACACCACCGCACCACTCAGGGACAACACCGCATCACTATGGGACACCACCGCATCACTCTGGGACACCACCGCATCACTCTGGGACACCACCGCATCACTCAGGGACACCACCGCATCACTCAGGGACACCACCGCATCACTCAGGGACACCACCGCATCACTCGGGGACACCACCACATCACTCAGAGACACCACCACATCACTCAGGGACAGTACCACATCACTCAGGGACAGTACCACATCACTCATGGACAATAGGACATCACTCATTGACACCAACGCATCACTCTGGGACTCCAACGCATCACTCTGGGACACCAACGCATCACTCTGGGACACCACCACATCACTCTGGGACACCACCGCATCACTCTGGGACACCACCGCATCACTCTGGGACACCACCGCATCACTCTGGGACACCACTGCATCACTCTGGGACACCACTGCATCACTCTGGGACACCACTGCATCACTCTGGGACACCACCGCATCACTCTGGGACACCACCGCATCACTCTGGGACACCACCGCATCACTCTGGGACACCACCGCATCACTCTGGGACACCACCTCATCACTCTGGAACACCACCACTTCACTCTGGGACACCACCACATCACTCTGGGACAACACCACATCAATCAGGGACAACACCACATGACTCAGGGACACCACCACACAACAATGCCCCCCTCGCACACAATACACACGCTGTCCAACTCTCACACAGACCACACACACTGCTCCCCACTCACACACACAACACACACACTGCTCTTCACTCTCACACACACTGCCCCCTATTAACAGACCGCACACATTGGCCCCATCTCACATAAACAGGACACTGTCCACCTCTGACAGACAACACACACTGACCACCGCTCTCTCACACAGACCACACACACACTTCCCCACTCACATAGACCACTCAGACTTACACTTCTACACAGATCACTCACAATTACCCCGACACACAGACCACTGCCCACTCTACAGTGCCACCTCACACTGTCCCACACAGATTACAACACAGAAAAAAGCCACATCGCACACACTGAACTGCACACATTAGACACCATAATTTCACACATTACACAATGGTCTAGACACTGTAGACCACACTAGATACCACATTACACACTGCCCAAAACTCATTAGCCCACACAAACTTCTTCCTCACACAATGCCCTAAAGACATTAAACCATACTAAATGCCATGTTACACACTGCTCTACATATATTATACCCCTGAGACTATGCACCCCCTTAACCCGAAAACAATACAAAGATATTTCACTTGCAAGGCACTGCAAGCATTTACAGGACTCCGTGTCGCATTGTGTTTTTTTAAACAAGAGTAGGACAGCATTTATATAAAACAAGAAAATGTTTACTGAACAATTATTAAGCTGCCAATAAATGTGTATGGGTACGAAAATAAGAAAACCCCAAAAAATATTACAATACTTCTCCCTTTAGACCGTTTTTTTTGTACACAGTTTTTTGTTGCCTTAATGCGCTTTTAAATACACAGATTCAAGTGTAGTTTGTTTGCAAAACTATTCCCAGGAAACTTTTTTTTTTTTTTGTCTTATAAGTAAATGAAATACGAAGTGGGCTTTGGGGTGAAGGCATGCCGAGAGCGCCACTTCCATGCTGTTCCCTTACAATGGGCAAATTAACACGTGTTAGAAGTAAACAGACCAGCGGAGCCAGGAGAGCAAAAACTAGACATTACTCCTCATTTAAACCATGCATCATTTTGCCAGGGTGTGTGCCACACTCACTCTCAGTCGCCCCACACACATGACACTTGGTAGGCAGACCACCCCCTCCTCGCTAGGCTCGCTCGAGTTGGAGGCAGCACAACAACTCCCTGTTGGTATGGTCGCTCGACTTTACTTTTAGCATTGCCGCACGTTCTCACTGGCTCCTCTATGACCACGTATTCCACCTTTTACATTTACTTCCATGCCCCATAATTTACGGACAAATAGTCTTTCTTATATTTTGATATGCAAGCATTTGGCATGTGCTTTACAGTTGTTTACTTACTATCGGTTTTTTGAAAATGTTTCATTTACACAACAAGGATAGTTTCTACTTGCTTATTCAAACATGCTCACATTCACAGTCACCTTTTACAAATCACTTTCTCAACAAACATCACTCTGGGGCAACACTCATGGCCAACACTGCATTACTTAGGCACAACCTAAACTCACTCATGGACATCGGCACCCCCATGCATCAATAAGGGACACCCCCACATCACTCAGGGACACCAACACATCACTCAGGGACACCACCACATCACTTAGGGACACCATCACATCACTCAGGGATACCACCACACCACTCAGGGACCCCCCATACCACTCAGGGACACTACCACACCATTCAGGGACACCACCACACCACTCAGGGACACTACCACACCATTCAGGGACACTACCACACCATTCAGGGACACTACCACACTATTCAGGGACACTACCACACCATTCAGGGACACCACCACACCATTCAGGGACACCACCACACCACTCTGGGACACCACCACACCACTCTGGGCCACCACTCTGGGACACCACCACACCACTCTGGGACACCACCACGCCACTCTGGGACACCACCACACCACTCTGGGACACCACCACATCACTATGGGACACCACCGCATCACTCAGGGACACCACCACACCTCACTCAGGCAGACCACCACATCGAGACACCACCACATCACTCAGAGACACCAACAAATTAATCATGGACTACCACACACATCACTCCGGTATATACCCACACAGCACTCAGGTTCATCCCCACACAGCACTCAGGGACATCCACACCCAGCACTCAGGGACATCCACACACAGCACTAAGAGATACCATCACATCACTCAGGGACACGACCACCACATCACTCATGGACACAACCCACACATCACTCAGGGACACCACCACATCACTCAGGGACACCGCCACATCACTCAGGGATACCACTACACATCACTCAGGGACACCACCACACATCACCCAGAGACACCACCACACATCACTCAGGGACACCACCACACATCACTCATGGACACAACCACACCACTCAGGGACACCACCACACATCACTCAGGGACACTACCACACATCACTCAGGGACACTACCACACATCACTCAGGGACACCACCACACATCACTCAGGGACACCACCACACCACTACGGGACACAACCACACCACTCAGGGACACCACCACACCAATCAGGGACACCACCACACCAATCAGGGACACCACCACACCAATCAGGGACACCACCACATCACTCAGGGACACCACCGCATCACTCAGGGACACCACCGCATCACTCAGGAACACCACCGCATCACTCAGGAACACCACCGCATCACTCAGGTACACCACCGCATCACTCAGGGACACCAGTGCATCATTCAGGGACACCAGTGCATCACTCAGGGATACCACCACACCACTCAGGAAAACCACAACAACACTCAAGGACACCACCGTACCACTCAGGGACACTACCGCACGACTCTGGGACACCACCACATCACTCAGGGACACCACCACACCACTCAGGGACACCACCGCATCACTTAGGGACACCACCGCATCACTTAGGGACACCACCGCATCACTCAGGTACACCACCGCATCACTCAGGTACACCACCGCATCACTCAGGGACACCAGTGCATCACTCAGGGACACCAGTGCATCACTCAAGCACAGCACCACAACACTCAGGGACACCAGCGCACCACTCAAGGACACCACCACACCACTCAGGGACACCACCACACCACTCAGGGACACCACTACACCACTCGGGGACACCACCACACATCACTCAGGGACACCACTGCATCACTCAGGGACACCACTGCATCACTCAGGGACACCACTGCATCACTCAGGATCACCACCGCACCACTCAGGGACACCACCGCACCACTCAGGGACACCACCGCACCACTCAGGGACACCACTGAACCACTCTGGGACACCACCACATCACTCTGGCACAGCACAACAACACTAAGGGACACCACTGCATCACTAAGGGACACCACCACACCACTCAGGGACACCACCACACCACTCAGGGACACCACTTAGGGACAACACCACACATCACTCAGGGACACCACTGCATCACTCAGGATCACCACCGCACCACTCAGGGACACCACCACACCACTAAGGGACACCACCGCACCACTAAGGGACACCACCGCACCACTAAGGGACACCACCGCAACACTCAGGGACAGCACCGCACCACTCAGGGACACCAATGCACCACTCAGGGCCACCACCACACCACTCTGGGACACCACAACAAAACTCAGGGACACCACTGCACCACTCAGGGACACCACTACACCACTCGGACACACCACCACATCACTCAGGAACACCACCACACCATTCAGGGACACCACCACACCACTCCGGGACACCACCACACCACTCTGGGACACCACTCTGGGACATCACTCAGGGACACCACCACATCACTCAGGGACACCACCACATCACTCAGGGACACCCCCACATCACTCAGGGACACCGCCACATCACTCAGGGACACCACCACATCACTCAGGGACACCACCACACATCACTCAGGGACACCACCACATCACTCAGGGACACCACCACATCACTCAGGGACACCACCACATCACTCAGGGACACCACCACATCACTCAGGGACAACACCACATCACTCAGGGACAACATCACATCACTCAGGGACAACAGCACATCACTCAGGGATAACAGCACATCACTCAGGGACAACAGCACATCTCTCAGGGACACCACCACACCACTCAGGGACAACACCGCATCACTATGGGACACCACCGCATCACTCTGGGACACCACCGCATCACTCTGGGACACCACCGCATCACTCAGGGACACCACCGCATCACTCGGGGACACCACCGCATCACTCGGGGACACCACCGCATCACTCGGGGACACCACCACATCACTCAGAGACACCACCACATCACTCAGGGACAGTACCACATCACTCAGGGACAGTACCACATCACTCATGGACAATACGACATCACTCATTGACACCAACGCATCAATCTGGGACACCAACGCATCACTCTGGGACACCAACGCATCACTCTGGGACACCAACGCATCACTCATTGACACCAACGCATCACTCTGGGACACCAACGCATCACTCTGGGACACCAGCGCATCACTCTGGGACACCACCGCATCACTCTGGGACACCACCGCATCACTCTGGGACACCACTGCATCACTCTGGGACACCACCGCATCACTCTGGGACACCACTGCATCACTCTGGGACACCACCGCATCACTCTGGGACACCACCGCATCACTCTGGGACACCACCGCATCACTCAGGGACACCACTGAACCACTCTGGGACACCACCACATCACTCTGGCACAGCACAACAACACTAAGGGACACCACTGCATCACTAAGGGACACCACCACACCACTCAGGGACACCACCACACCACTCAGGGACACCACTCAGGGACACCACCACACATCACTCAGGGACACCACTGCATCACTCAGGATCACCACCGCACCACTCAGGGACACCACCACACCACTAAGGGACACCACCGCACCACTAAGGGACACCACCGCACCACTAAGGGACACCACCGCACCACTCAGGGACACCACCGCACCACTCAGGGACACCAATGCACCACTCAGGGCCACCACCACACCACTCTGGGACACCACAACAAAACTCAGGGACACCACTGCACCACTCAGGGACACCACTACACCACTCGGAGACACCACCACATCACTCAGGAACACCACCACATCACTCAGGAACACCACCACATCACTCAGGAACACCACCACATCACTCATGCACACTACCACACCATTCAGGGACACCACCACACCACTCCCGGACACCACCACACCACTCTGGGACATCACTCAGGGACACCACCACATCACTCAGGGACACCACCACATCACTCAGGGACACCACCACATCACTCAGGGACACCACCACATCACTCAGGGACACCCCCACATCACTCAGGGACACCACCACATCACTCAGGGACACCACCACATCACTCAGGGACACCACCACACATCACTCAGGGACACCACCACATCACTCAGGGACACCACCACATCACTCAGGGACACCACCACATCACTCAGGGACAACACCACATCACTCAGGGACAACATCACATCACTCAGGGACAACAGCACATCACTCAGGGACAACAGCACATCTCTCAGGGACACCACCGCACCACTCAGGGACAACACCGCATCACTATGGGACACCACCGCATCACTCTGGGACACCACCGCATCACTCTGGGACACCACCGCATCACTCAGGGACACCACCGCATCACTCAGGGACACCACCGCATCACTCAGGGACACCACCGCATCACTCGGGGACACCACCACATCACTCCGAGACACCACCACATCACTCAGGGACAGTACCACATCACTCAGGGACAGTACCACATCACTCATGGACAATACGACATCACTCATTGACACCAACGCATCACTCTGGGACACCAACGCATCACTCTGGGACACCAACGCATCACTCTGGGACACCAACGCATCACTCATTGACACCAACGCATCACTCTGGGACACCAACGCATCACTCTGGGACACCAACGCATCACTCTGGGACACCACTGCATCACTCTGGGACACCACCGCATCACTCTGGGACACCACTGCATCACTCTGGGACACCACCGCATCACTCTGGGACACCACTGCATCACTCTGGGACACCACCGCATCACTCTGGGACACCACCGCTTCACTCTGGGACACCACCGCATCACTCTGGGACACCACCGCATCACTCTGGGACACCACCACATTACTCTGGGACACCACCATATCACTCTGGAACACCACCACATCACTCTGGGACACCACCACATCACTAAGGGACAGCACCACATCACTCAGGGAAACCACCACATCACTCATGGACACCACAACAACACTCGGGGACATCACAACACCACTCGAGGACACCACCACATCACTCGTGGACACCACCACAATCACTCGTGGACACCACCACATCACTCAGGGACACCACCACATAACTCAGGGACACCACCTCATCACTCAGGGACACCTCCACATCACTCAGGGACACCACCACATCACTCAGGGACACCACCACATCACTCAGGGACACCACCACATCACTCAGGGACACCACTACACCACTCAGGGACACCACTACACCACTCAGGGACTACACTACCGCATCACTCAGGGACACCACCGCATCACTCAGGGACACCACCGCATCACTCAGGGACACCACCGCATCACTCAGGGACACCACCGCATCACTCAGGAACACCACCGCATCACTCAGGTACACCACCGCATCACTCAGGGACACCAGTGCATCACTCAGGGACACCAGTGCATCACTCAAGCACAGCACCACAACACTCAGGGACACCACTACACCACTCGGGGACACCACCACACATCACTCAGGGACACCACTGCATCACTCAGGGACACCACTGCATCATTCAGGATCACCACCGCACCACTCAGGGACACCACCGCACCACTCAGGGACACCAACGTACCACTCAGGGACACCACCGCACCATTCAGGGACACCACTGAACCACTCAGGGACACCACCACATCACTCTCGCACAGCACAACAACACTCAGGGACACCACTGCATCACTAAGGGACACCACCACACCACTCAGGGACACCACCACACCACTCAGGGACACCACCACATCACTCAGGGACACCACCATATCACTCAGGGACCCCACCACATCACTCAGGGACCCCACCACATCACTCAGGGACACCACCACAACACTCATGCACACTACCACACCATTCAGGGACACCACCACACCACTCCGGGACACCACCACACCACTCTGGGACACCACTCTGGGACACCACTCTGGGACACCACCACACCACTCGGGGACACCACTCTGGGACACCACCACACCACTCTGGGACACCACCACATCACTAAGGGACAGCACCACATCACTCAGGGACACCACCACATCACTCATGGACACCACAACATCACTCGGGGACACCACCACATCACTCATGGACACCACAACATCACTCGGGGACATCACAACACCACTCGTGGACACCACCACATGACTCGTGGACACCACCACAATCACTCGTGGACACCACCACATCACTCAGGGACACCACCACATAACTCAGGGACACCACCACATCACTCAGGGACACCTCCACATCACTCAGGGAGTCCACCACATCACTCAGGGACACCACCACATCACTCAGGGACACCACCACATCACTCAGGGACACCACCACATCACTCAGGGACACCACCACATCACTCAGGGACACCACCACATCACTCATGCACACTACCACACCATTCAGGGACACCACCACACCACTCCGGGACACCACCCCACCACTCTGGGACACCACTCTGGGACATCACTCAGGGACACCACCACATCACTCAGGGACAACAGCACATCACTCAGGGACAACAGCACATCTCTCAGGGACAAGACTACACCACTCAGGGACACCACTGCATCACTCAGGGACACCACCACATCACTCAGGGACACCACTACACCACTCAGGGACACCACTACACCACTCAGTGACACAACCACATCACTCAGGGACACCACCACATCACTCAGGGACACCACCACATCACTCAGGGACAAGACTACACCACTCAGGGACACCACGGCATCACTCAGGGACACCACCACATCACTCAGGGACACCACCGCATCACTCAGGGACACCACCACATCACTCAGGAACACCACCGCATCACTCAGGTACACCACCGCATCACTCAGGGACACCAGTGCATCACTCAGGGACACCAGTGCATCACTCAGGGATACCACCACACCACTCAGGAAAACCACAACAATACTCAAGGACACCACCGTACCACTCAGGGACACTACCACACAACTCTGGGACACCACCACATCACTCAGGGACACCACCGCATCACTTAGGGACACCACCGCATCACTAGGGGACACCACCGCATCACTCAGGTACACCACCGCATCACTCAGGTACACCACCGCATCACTCAGGTACACCACCGCATCACTCAGGTACACCACCGCATCACTCAGGTACACCACCGCATCACTCAGGTACACCACCGCATCACTCAGGGACACCAGTGCATCACTCAGGGACACCAGTGCATCACTCAGGGACACCAGTGCATCACTTAAGCACAGCACCACAACACTCAGGGACACCAGCGCACCACTCAGGGACACCACCACACCATTTAGGGACACCACGACACCACTCAGGGACACCACTACACCACTCGGGGACACCACCACACATCACTCAGGGACACCACTGCATCACTCAGGGACACCACTGCATCACTCAGGGACACCACTGCATCACTCAGGGACACCACTGCATCACTCAGGATCACCACCGCACCTGTCAGGGACACCACCGCACCACTCAGGGACACCACCGCACCACTCAGGGACACCACCGCACCACTCAGGTACACCACTGAACCACTCAGGGACACCACCACATCACTCTGGCACAGCACAACACCACTCAGGGACAACACTGCATCACTAAGGGACACCACCACACCACTCAGGGACACCACCACACCACTCAGGGACACCACCACACCACTCAGGGACACCACCACACATCACTCAGGGACACCACTGCATCACTCAGGATCACCACCGCACCACTCAGGGACACCACCGCACCACTAAGGGACACCACCGCACCACTAAGGGACACCGCCGCACCACTAAGGGACACCACCGCACCACTCAGGGACACCACTGCACCACTCAGGGACACCACCACACCACTCTGGGACACCACCACATCACTCATGCACACCACCACATCACTCAGGAACACTACCACATCACTCAGGAACACCACCACATCACTCATGCACAATACCACACCATTCAGGGACACCACCACACCTCTCCAGGACACCACCACACCACTCTGGGACACCACTACACCACTCTGGGACACCACCACATCACTAAGGGACAGCACCACATCACTAAGGGACAGCACCACATCACTCAGGGACACCACCACATCACTCATGGACACCACAACATCACTCGGGGACATCACAACACCACTCCTGGACACCACCACATCACTCGTGGACACCACCACAATCACTTGTGGACACCACCACATCACTCAGGGACACCACCACATCACTCAGGGACACCACCACATCACTCAGGGACACCACCACATCACTCAGGGACACCTCCACATCACTCAGGGACACCACATCATCACTCAGGGACACCACCACATCACTCAGGGATCACCACTACACCACTCAGGGACTACACTACCGCATTACTCAGTTACACCACCACATCACTCAGGGACACCACCGCATCACTCAGGGACACCACCGCATCACTCAGGGACACCACCGCATCACTCAGGAACACCACCGCATCACTCAGGAACACCACCGCATCACTCAGGTACACCACCGCATCACTCAGGAACACCACCGCATCACTCAGGTACACCACCGCATCACTCAGGGACACCAGTGCATCACTCAGGGACACCACCACACCACTCAGGGACACCACTACACCACTCGGGGACACCACCACACATCACTCGGGGACACCACTGCATCACTCAGGGACACCACTGCATCATTCAGGATCACCACATCATCACTCAGGGACACCACCACATCACTCAGGGATCACCACTACACCACTCAGGGACTACACTACCGCATTACTCAGTTACACCACCACATCACTCAGGGACACCACCGCATCACTCAGGGACACCACTGCATCACTCAGGGACACCACCGCATCACTCAGGAACACCACCGCATCACTCAGGTACACCACCACACCACTCAGGGACACCACCACACCACTCAGGGACACCACCACACCACTCAGGGACACCACTACACCACTCGGGGACACCACCACACATCACTCGGGGACACCACTGCATCACTCAGGGACACCACTGCATCATTCAGGATCACCACAGCACCACTCAGGGACACCACCGCACCACTCAGGGACACCACCACATCACTCAGAGACACCACCACATCACTCAGGGACACCTCCACATCACTCAGGGACACCACCACATCACTCAGGGACACCACCACATCACTCAGGGATCACCACTACACCACTCAGGGACTACACTACCGCATTACTCAGGGACACCACCACATCACTCAGGGACACCACCACATCACTCAGGGACACCACCGCATCACTCAGGGACACCACCGCATCACTCAGGGACACCACTGCATCACTCAGGAACACCACCGCATCACTCAGGTACACCACCGCATCACTCAGGGACACCAGTGCATCACTCAGGGACACCAGTGCATCACTCAAGCACAGCACCACAACACTCAGGGACACCAGCACACCACTCAGGGACACCACCACACCACTCAGGGACACCACCACACCACTCAGGGACACCACTACACCACTCGGGGACACCACCACACATCACTCGGGGACACCACTGCATCACTCAGGGACAACACTGCATCATTGAGGATCACCACAGCACCACTCAGGGACACCACCGCACCACTCAGGGACACCACCGCACCACTCAGGGACACCAACGCACCACTCAGGGACACCACCGCACCACTCAGGGACACCACTGAACCACTCAGGGACACCACCACACCACTCAGGGACACCACGACACCACTCAGGGACACCACCACACCACTCAGGGACACCACCACACATCACTCAGGGACACCACTGCATCACTCAGGATCACCACCGAACCACTCAGGGACACCACCGCACCACTCAGGGACACCACCGCACCACTAAGGGACACCACCGCACCACTAAGGGACACCACCGCACCACTAAGGGACACCACCGCACCACTCAGGGACACCACCACACCACTCTGGGACACCACAACAAAACTCAGGGACACCACTGCACCACTCAGGGACACCACTACACCACTCGGAGACACCACCACATCACTCAGGAACACCACCACATCACTCAGGAACACCACCACATCACTCAGGAACACCACCACATCACTCAGGAACACCACCACAACACCCAGGGACACCACCACACCACTCTGGGACACCACCACACCTCTCTCGGACACCACCACATCACTAAGGAACACCACTACATCACTCAGGGACACCACTGCATCACTCAGTGACACCACTGCATCACTATAACACACCACAACATCACAATGCCCCCCTCACACACAATACACACACTGTCCAACTCTCACACAGACCACACACACTGCTCCCCACTCACACACACAACACACACACTGCTCTTCACTCTCACATACACCTCACACACTGCCCCCTATTACACAGACCACACACACTGGCCCCTTCTCACACAAACAACACATTTACACCTCTCACAGACAACACATACTGCACCCTCACTCTAAGTACACCCACTGTCCCCCTCTGACAGACAACACACACTGACCACCACTCTCTCACAAACACCAAACACAGACCACACACACACACTGCACCACTCACATAGACCACTCAGACTACACTTCTACACAGACCACTCACAATTACCCAGACACACAGACCACTGCCCACTCTACACTGCCACTTCACACTGTCCAACACTGATTACAACACAGAAAAAGCCACATCGCACACACTGAACTGCATATATTAGACACCATAATTTGACACATTACACAATGGTCTACACACAGTATACCACACTAAATACCACATCACACACTGCATAAAAACACATTAGTACACACAAACATATTCCTCACACACCGCCCTAAACACATTAGACCATACTAAATGCCATATTACACACTGCTCTACATATATCATTCCCCTGACACTCTGCACCCCCTTAACCCAAAAAAATACAAAGATATTTCACTTGCAAGGCACTGCAAGCATTTACGGGACTCACATTTTTCTTTTTTACAAGAGTAAGACAGTATTTATATAAACAAAGAAAATGTTTACTGAACAATTATTAAGCAGCTAATAAATGTGTATGGGAACGAAAATACGAAAACCCAAAAAACAAATTAGGATACTTCTCCCTTTAGCCCGTTTTTGTACGCAGTTTTTTTGTTGCCTTAATCCGCTTCCAAATACACAGATTCAAGGGTAGTTTATCGTTAGGAAAACTATTCCCAGAAAACTGTTTTTTTTTTGTTTGGGTCTTCAAAGTAAATGAAAAACGAAGTGTGCTTTGGGGTGCAGGAATGCCCGGAGCGCCACTTCCATGCTGTTCCCTTACAATGGGCCAATTAACAAGTGTTAGAAGTAAACAGACCAGCGGAGGCAGGAGAGCACTAACTAGACATTACTCTTCCTTTAATCTTGCATCCTTTCGCTGGGGTGCGCGCCACGCTCTCTCTCTGTCACCACACGCATGACACTTAGTAGGCAGACCACCCCCCTCCTCCCTTGGCTTGCTCGTGTTGCAGGCAGCCCACCCTCTCCCTGTCCATATGGTCGCTCGGCTTTACTTTTAGCTTCGCCGCGCGTTCTCACTGGTTCCTCTCTGACTACGTATTCCGCATTTTACATTTACATACATGCCCCATAATTTACGGACAAATAGTCTTTCTTATGTTTTGATATGCAAGCATTTCTCATGTGCTTTACATTTGTTTACTTACAATGCATTTTTAAAAAAAATGTAATTGATGCAACAAGAATAGTTTCTACTTGTTCAGGTAAACATACTCACAGTCACCGTTTACAAATCACTTTCACAACAAACATCACTCTGGGGCAACAATCCTGGCCGGCACTGTATTACTTAGGCACACCCTAACCTCACTCATGGGCACCGGCACACTACTTAGGCACATCCCCATGCATCACTAAGGGACACCACCACATCACTAAGGGACACCACCACATCCCTCAGGGACACCACCACACATCACTCAGGGACAACACCACATCACTCAGGGACACCACCACATCACTCAGGGACACCACCACATCACTCAGGGACACCACCACATCACTCAGGGACACCACCACATCACTCAGGGACACCACCACATCACTCAGGGACACCACCGCATCACTCAGGGACACCACCGCATCACTCAGGGACACCACCGCATCACTCAGGGACACCACTGCATCACTCAGGGACACCACTGCATCACTCAGGGACACCACTGCATCACTCAGGGACACCACCGCATCACTCAGGGACACCACCGCATCACTCAGGGATACCACCGCATCACTCAGGTACATCGCCGCATCACTCAGGGACACCAGTGCATCACTCAGGGACACCAGTGCATCACTCAGAGACACCACCACATCACTCAGAGACACCACCACATCACTCAGAGACACCACCACATCACTCAGAGACACCACCACATCACTCAAGCACAGCACCACAACACTCAGGGACACCAGCGCACCACTCAGGGACACCACCACACCACTCAGGGACACCACCACACCACTCAGGGACACCACCACACCACTCAGGGACACCACCACACATCACTCAGGGACACCACTGCATCACTCAGGATCACCACCACATCACTCAGGAACACAACCACATCACTCAGGAACACCACCGCATCACTCAGGAACACCACCACACCACTCAGGGACACCACCACACCACTCTGGGACACCACCACACCACTCAGGGACACCACTGCACCACTCAGGGACACCACTGCACCACTCAGGGACACCACCGCATCACTCAGGAACACCACCACATCACTCAGGAACACCACCACACCACTCAGGGCACCACCACACCACTCTGGGACACCACCACACCACTCAGGGACACCAGTGCATCACTCAGGGACACCAGTGCATCACTCAGAGACACCACCGCATCACTCAGAGACACCACCACATCACTCAGAGACACCACCACATCACTCAAAGACACCACCACATCACTCAGAGACACCACCACATCACTCAAGCACAGCACCACAACTCTCAGGGACACCAGCGTGCCACTCAGGGACACCACCACACCACTCAGGGACACCACTGCACCACTCAGGGACACCACTGCACCACTCAGGGACACCACTGCACCACTCAGGGACACCACCACATCACTCAGGAACACCACCACATCACTTAGGAACACCACCACATCACTCAGGAACACCACCGCATCACTCAGGAACACCACCACACCACTAAGGGACACCACCACACCACTCTGGGACACCACCACACCTCTCTGGGACACCACCACACCTCTCTGGGACACCACCACATCACTAAGGAACACCACCACATCACTAAGGCACACCACCATATCACTCAGGGACACCACTGCATCACTCAGTGACACCACCGCATCACTATAATACACCACCACATCACTCATGGACACCACAACATCACAATGCACCCCTCACACACAATACACACACTACACACACACTGCTCTTCACTCTTACATACACCACACACACTGCTCCCTATTACACAGACCACACACACTGGCCCCTTCTCACACAAACACCACATTGACACCTCTCACAGACAACACATACTGCACCCTAACTCTAAGTACACACACTGTCCCCCTCTGACAGACAACACACACTGACCACCACTCTCTCACACAGACCACACACACAGACCACACACACACTGCACCACTCACATAGACCACTCAGACTACACTTCTACACAGACTACTCCCAATTACCCAGACACACAGACCACTGCCCACTCTACACTGCCACCTTACACTGTCCCACACTGATTACAACACTGAAAAAGCCACATCGCACACACTGAACTGCACACATTAGACACCATAATTTGACACGTTACACAATGGTCTACACACAGTATACCACACTAAATACCACATCACACACTGCACAAAAACACATTAGTACACACAAACATATTCCTCACACACTGCCCTAAACACATTAGACCATACTAAATGCCATTTTACACACTGCTCTACATATATCATTCCCCTGACACTCTGAACCCCCTTAACCCAAAAAAAATACAAAGATATTTCACTTGCAAGGCACTGCAAGCATTTACGGGACTCCGTGTCACGTTTTTCTTTTTTACAAGAGTAAGACAGCATTTATATAAACAAAGAAAATTTTTACTGAACAATTATTAAGCAGCTAATAAATGTGTATGGGAACGAAAATACGAAAACCCAAAAAACAAATTAGGATACTTCTCCCTTTAGCCCGTTTTTGTACGCAGTTTTTTGTTGCCTTAATCCGCTTCCAAATTCACAGATTCAAGGGTAGTTTATCGTTAGGAAAACTATTCCCAGAAAACTGTTTTTTTTTGTTTGGGTCTTCAAAGTAAATGAAAAACGAAGTGTGCTTTGGGGTGCAGGAATGCCCGGAGCGCCACTTCCATGCTGTTCCCTTACAATGGGCCAATTAACAAGTGTTAGAAGTAAACAGACCAGCGGAGGCAGGAGAGCACAAACTAGACATTACTCCTCCTTTAATCCAGCATCCTTTCGCCGGGGTGCGCGCCACGCTCTCTCTCTGTCGCCACACGCATGACACTTAGTAGGCAGACCACCCCCTCCTCCCTAGGCTCGCTCGAGTTGCAGGCAGCCCACCCCCTCCTTGTCCATATGGTCGCTCAGCTTTACTTTTAGCTTCGCCGCGCGTTCTCACTGGTTCCTCTCTGACTACGTATTCTGCATTTTACATTTACATACATGCCCCATAATTTACGGACAAATAGTCTTATTTATGTTTTGATATGCAAGCATTTCTCATGTGCTTTACATTTGTTTACTTACAATACGTTTTAAAAAAATGTAATTGACGCAACAAGAATAGTTTCTACTTGTTCAGGTAAACATGCTCACATTCACAGTCACCGTTTACAAATCACTTTCACAACAAACATCACTCTGGGGCAACACTCATGGCCAGCACTGTATTACTTAGGCACACCCTAACCTCACTCATGGGCACTGGCACAATACTTAGGCACACCCCCATGCATCACTAAGGGACACCACCACATCACTAAGGGACACCACCACATTACTCAGGGACACAATCAGCATCACTCAGGGACACCCCCACATCACTCATGGACACCACAACATCACTTGTGGACATCACCACACCACTCAGGGACTCCACCACATCACTCAGGGACACCACTAGATCACTCAGGGACACTACCTCATCACTCAGGGACACCACAACATCACTTGTGGACATCACCACACCACTCAGGGACACCACCACACCTCTCAGGGACACCGCCACACATCACTCAGAGACACCACAACATCACTCAGAGACACCACCACATCACTCAGGCACAGCACAACACCACTCAGGGACACCAGCGCACCACTCAGGGACACCAGCGCACCACTCAGGGACGCCAGCGCACCACTCAGGGACACCACCCACCACTCAGGGACACCACCCCACCACTCAGGGACACCAGCACACCACTCAGGACCACAACCACACCACTCAGGGACACCACCACACCACTCAGGGACACCACCACACCACTCAGGGACATCACCACACCACTCAGGGACACCACCACACCTCTCAGGGACACCACCACACCACTCAGGGACACCACCACACCACTCAGGGACACCACACCACCACTCAGGGACACCACACCACCACTAAGGGACACAACCACATCACTCAGGGACACCACCACACCACTCAGGGACACCACCACATCACTTAGGCACACCACAATGCCACTCAGGGACACCACCGCAACACTCAGGGACACCACTACACCACTCAGGGACACAACTACACCACTCTGGGACACCACCACATCACTCTGGAACACCACCACATCACTCTGGAACACCATCACGTCACTCTCGAACACCATCACGTCACTCTGGAACACCACCACAACACTCAGGGTCACTACCACATCAGTCAGGGACACCAACACATCACTCAGGGACACCACCACATCACTCAGGGACACAACCACATAACTCACATACACCACCACATCACAATGCCCCACTAACAAACACTACACACACTGCCAAACTCAAACGCAGACCACACACACTGCTCCCCACTCATACACACAACACACACACACTGCTCCTCAATTGCACACAGAACACACACACTGCCACCTATTACACAGACCACACACACCCACACTCTTACAAAGACCCCACCCACTGCTCCCCTCGCACACACCCCACACACACTCTTCTCGCACAAAACACACACACTGGCACCCTCTGACACAAACCACTGACTGACACCTCTCATAGACAACACATACTGCACCCTCACACAAAGTACACACACTGTCCCACTCAGACAGACCACACACGCTGACCACCACTGTCACACAAACCACACACACACACACACACTGCCCCACTCACACAGACCACTCAGACTTACACTTCTACACAGACCACTCTCCATTACCCCTACACACAGACCACTCCACACTGTCCCCTCTACACTGCCACCTCACACTCCCCTACACAGATTACAACACACAAAATGCAACAACGCACACACAGAACTGCACACATTATACACCATAATTTGGCACCTTACACAATGGTCTAAACACAGTAGACCACACTAAATACCACAGCACACACTGCTCTACACACATTAGACCATACAGCCTTTACACTCAAATAAAAACAAAAGGTTGCGGAATAATCACTAAGCTGTCAGGGCAAAATGTATGGGAACTGGGAAAAGACAATGCAAGAAAAATGCCACATTTCCGACACAATTTGTTGTTGCCTTAATGCTTTTCGAATAACACGGATTCAAGGAAACTTTAACGTTTATAAAAATATCCCCTGAAAACACGTTCTTTTAAAAAAAAAATGTTTTTAAAGTAACTGAAACACGAAGTGGGCATTATGGTGCAGGCATGCCAGTAGCGCGAATGCCTTACAATGGGCGGTTTACAAGTGTCAGAAGTAAACAGACCAGCAGCACCAGGAGAGCACAAAAGCTATACAATACTCCTCCTTTAATCCTGCATCCTTACGGTGGACACCTTTGCTTAGATTTAGTTTCTAACACTCCCATCCCCAGAAGCCTTTTCTTTTTTTTCTTTTTTTTTACTGACAGACCTTTAACACAGATTTACACTGACAGACCTTTAACACTGAGTACTAACATTCTTTCAACAATCATCTGTTGATGTTGGAAGGCAAATTTAAATGCACTACAGCGAGGATGTTTTTAGAAAACAATGAAACAAAAAAAAAGTGTACTGTTTCGTTATTATTAATGACAGGTGGGAAATCAGAGTTTCTATTTGCAAAGGCAGTAGCGAAGATGTTTTGCGTTGCGTTTAACATAAGACGACTGCGCCGTCACTGTATTTATCACATTCAAATACAAGAGTTGCACATTTGAGATTCGGTTGTCTGACACACTCGCCTGCCTCACGCACCACACCAGTCTCACGCACCCGGAAATTCAGTACGCACACTACACCTTCTTACGATCCCGATACCACCAAACACACTCAGCAACACTCCCCACATACAGTATGCAACACCAAAAACACGCTCTGCAAAACCCAACACATGCTCTGCAACACCCACCACACCCTCTGCAACACCCAACACACGCTATGCAACACCCAACAAATGCTATGCAACACACACCACACGCTCGGCAACACCAACAACATACTCTGCCCTCAACCACATGCTCTGCCCTCAACCACACGCTCTGCCCTCAACCATAAGCTCTGCTCTCAGCCACATGCTCTGCCCTCCATCCAACACCAGCCTCACGCACACCGGAACTCCGAACTCACACAACACCCTCTTACGACCCCGGTACCACCCCACACACAGTATGCAACACACAACACACATGCTCTGCAACAACCACCTCACGCTCAGCAACAACCAACACCATGTTCGGCCCTCAAACACACGCTGTGCACTCTGCCCCTTTCGCTCTGCACCTTGCCCCTTTCCCTCTGCCCCTTTTGCTCTGCACTCTGCCCCTTTTGCTCTGCACTCTGCCCCTTTTGCTCTGCACTCTGCCTCTTTCGCTCTGCACTCTGCCTCTTTCGCTCTGCACTCTGCCTCTTTCGCTCTGCACTCTGCCCTTTTCGCTCTCTCCTCTGCCCTTTTCGCTCTCTCCTCTGCCTTTTTCGCTCTCTCCTCTGCCCCTTTCGCTATGCACTCTGCCCCTTTCGCTCTGCACTCTGCCCCTTTCGCTCTGCACTCTGCCCCTTTCGCTCTGCACTCTGCCCCTTTCGCTCTGCACTCTGCCCCTTTCACTCTGCACTCTGCCCCTTTCGCTCTGCACTCTGCCCCTTTCGCTCTGCACTCTGCCCCTTTTGCTCCGCACTTTGCCCCTTTTGCTCCGCACTTTGCCCCTTTCGCTCCGCACTTTGCCCCTTTCGCTCCGCACTCTGCCCCACGCTCTGCCCTCAGCCTCACGCTCTGCCCTCAGCCCCACGCTCTGCTCTCAGCCCCACTCTCTGCCCTCAGCCCCACGCTCTGCCCTCAGCTCCACGCTCTGCCCTCAGCTCCACGCTCTGCCCTCAGCTCCACGCTCTGCCCTCAGCTCCACGCTCTGCCCTCATCCCCATGCTCTGCACTCAGCCCCACGCTCTGCGCTCAGCCCCACGCTCTGTGCTCAGCCCCACGCTCTGTGCTCAGCCCCACCCTAGCCCACACAACCCTATCCCACACCACCCTAGCACCCATCACCCTAGCACCCATCACCCTAGCACCCATCACACTAGCACCCATCACCCAAGCACCCATCACCCAAGCACCCATAACTCTAGCCGCAAACACCCTAGCCACCAAAAGCCTTGCCTCCAAAAGCCTAGCAGCCAACACCCTAGCTGCCAACACCCTAGCCCACAGCACCCTAGCCCACAGCACCCTATCCCACAGCACCCCAGCCCACAGCACCCCAGCCCACAGCACCCCAGCACCCATCACCCCAGCACCCATCACCCAAGCACCCAGCACCCAGCACCCTAGCACCCTAGCACCCATCACCCTAGCAGCCATTAATCTAGCCGCCAACACCCTAGCCGCCAACACCCTAGCCGCCAACACCCTAGCCACCAAAAAACATAGCCGCCAACATCGCTAGTCGCCAACAACGATAGCCGCCAACACACACATCATAGCCACCAACACCATAGGCGACAACACCATAGCTGCCACCAACCTAGCAGCCACCATCCTAGCACCCATCGATCTAGCCGCAAACACCCTAGTCACAAAAACCCTAGCCTCAAAAACCCTAGTCTCAAAAACCCTAGCCGCCAACAAGCCTAGCCGCCAACAACCCTAGCCTCCAACATCCACACCATAGCCTCAAAAACCATAGGTGACAACATCACAGCTGACACCACCCTAGGCGCCACAACCATAGCCACCAGCACCCTAGCCGCCACCACCCTATCCGCCACCAAGACTTACCGTTCATACACAGCCGACACACCGTCAACTAATGAAAAATTACTTTAATGAGGAAAAAAATGTATTACAGAAACAAAGACTAAGCTACAAAAAATATACAAGTGGCCCAATACATAACAAAACACAAAACAAGATTTGAAAATAAAACATTTACCTGTCAGGCAACGCAAAAAACAGACAGCAAACCCGGCACGCCTTCAAAAGAGGGCGCCGTTGACAATCAGGGAAATTCCAGAAAGACGCGGTACAATTAGGATGCAACGTGAAACAACGTAGCAATTTCATTGGCTGCGAAAGACGTCAATCAAAAAAGGAACATAAACACAAAAAAACTAGACCGCATGACTAACAAACGTAAGGTACGTTAGGGAACATTAATATATCCGCCATTTTCACATACTTTCGAACAATAGACACACATACACAACACACACACAAAATAAAAACATCACACACTTATATAAAAACACACACACATACCCAACTCACACACGCTAAAAAATAGAACTACAACTCGACAATAACAAATATACACAAACATACACACACACTCCAACACACACACACAACAGCCCCGTAACCCTCACAACACTCAGAACCTCACACCCTCAACCTCACACCCCCTCACACACTCACTCCCCCTCACACACTCACTCCCCCTCACACACTCACTCCCCTCACCCTCACAGACAACCTCACCCTCACACACCCTCTCACCCTCACCAACACTCACCCTCACACCACCTCACCCTCACACCCACTCACCCTCACACCCCCTCACCCCTCACCCTCATAACACCCTCACCCACACACACCCTCATCTTCATACCCCCACATACCCTCAGAACACACACCCCTTCACCCTCACATCCTCACCATCACACACCACCTCACACCCCCTGACTCGCACACCCCCTCACACCCACTCAACCTCACACACACTCACCCTCACACACATCCTTACACAGACTCACTCACCTTCTCACCCTCACACACCCTCTCACACCCTCACTCACCCTCTCACCCACCCTCACTCCCCTCATCCTCACAAACACCATCACCCTCACACACACCCCCACCCACCCTCACACACCCTCATCTTCACAACCCCACACACCCTCAGAAAACACACCCCTTCACCCTCACATCCTCACCATCACACACCACCTCACATCCCCTGACTCGCACACCCCCTCACACCCACTAAACCTCACACACACTCACCCTCACACACATCCTTACACAAACTCACTCACCTTCTCACCCTCACACACCCTCTCACCCTCACACCCACCCTCTCACCCTCACTCACCCTCTCACCCACCCTCTCCTCACCCTCTCTCACACACACCCTCACACACCCTCACCCTCACACACCCTCACCCTCACACACCCTCACCCTCACCTTCACAAACACCATCACCCTCACACTCACACACCCCTCACACTCACACACCCCTCACACTCATACACCCCTCACACCCACACACCCCTCACACCCACACACCCTCTCATCCTCACACACCCTCTCACCCTCACACACACTTTCACCCTCACACCCCCACACACCCTCAGAACACACACACCTTCACACGAACACCCTTGCCATCACACACACCCTCACACACCCTGAATCTCACACTCCCTCACACCAAATCACCCTCAGATGCACTCACCCTCACAAACATCCTTACACACCCTCACTCAGCTTCTCACCATCACACACACACACACTCACCCTCACACACCCTCTAACAATCACAAACCCTCTGACCCTCACCAACACTCACCCTCACACCACCTCACCCCACCTCACCCTCGCACCCACTCACCCTCACACCCCCTTACCCTCATAACACCCTCACCCACCCTCACACTAGTGTAGTTCCTATATTCCCAATAGGCTCTGCGCATTGGAATAACATAAACAATAGTTTAGACGTAGAATTGAGGTCGACTAGGTCTCTATTGAATATGTTAGACTTAATTATGAATGCCAGCTAGCTCAGAGGTCACTAGAAACTTTCTCGAGTGAACAGGAATGAGTTAACTTTCCTGAATAGACAAGAAGGGATTAGCTTCTGACAACCGCATAAACATGACAACTTTGCTCCCTCCAGAATAAGGAGTATATCTCCAGAGTTGTGTCAAAACAATAGATAGCTATTTCACTCAGTCAATCGTGCAAGCTTAGTTTCACCAGAGTGCAGAGAAATAGAGAGACGGGCGTTTTCAATAAAAGTTGTTATTTATTTATTTATTTTATTTATTTTGGATGGCAAAATGCAATACATACAGAGCTGTCCGCCTACAACCCATCTCAGGCCGGCATCACTTTAAACTGGCCTACAAGATGAATAACAAGAAGGGCGAGCAGTATACAAATCATGTACTCAAAAGTCTACTCAGCAGGCAGACAGGGCTCCGCTCTGTGCATGTTAGCATATAACAGTACATTTTAACGTTTTCACCCCCCACCCCCCCGAACACCTGTCCCAACCCCCCAACTCCCCCGTTGCTGCTCCATGTGTGTAATTGTGTGGGTACAGTGAGTGTAGTGCGGACCCTCGCCGCAAAAGCTATAAAGTAGCCCTCTGGGCCCACCCCGTGGACTGCCACCCCCTGACGTTCCCTGTCCCCCCTGGCTAGTGTCCAGAGGCGGAATAACCGCATCGTTGACTGCTTCCACCGGACTCTAGGACTATGGTGTGACTCAGCCTCGCCCCACTATTCCTGCCCTACGTATGGATCTGTGTCAAGTGGCTCTGTCTGTCCCTCCCCTTCCTGTACTGTGGGTTCTTCGTCTGAGTCTTTAGCGTTTAAGTAGGTCTGATACAGGCCCCAGAAGTTCCTAGGCCGGCTCCTGGGTGGGAGGAGCTCGCCATACAACTCAGATTGCGTGTTACAAAACAACATGTCACTGGACCATTTTTTCAGCGTCGGTAGAGGGCCCCTCATCCAGCACATTGCCACCACCCTTTTTGCAAGGAGCATGCCCATGCCTACCAATTTTCTCACCGCCACGAGTACCTTTTTTGTGAATCCCAGAAGGGCAAGAGCAGGGTCCATGGCCAACTCCAGCTCTACTATAGTACCCATTTCAGCAAACACCCCACGCCAGAATCTCTGCACTCTCGGGCAAGCCCAGGCCATATGTATAAAGTCAGCTACAGGGGCGTGGCACCTCTCGCACTCCGGAGTGTTGCGCAGCCCATACCTGTGCAGCCTCTCCGGCGTGTAATAGACACGTTGCAAGTATTTGAAGTGGACCAGGCGATGCCGTCCGTTCAGTGATATTTTCTTGGAGGCCGCGCAGCAGTATGTCCACATGTTGTCGTCTATTTGGGTATTTAAGTCGGTTTGCCAGGCCAAGCGCGCCTTAGTATAATGCAACGCAGTATGTTCGTGGCCTATTTTGTAGAGCTTCGTTATGAGTTTTTGAGGCGCCGCCGAGGCAATGACATACGTCAGCTCTGGAACTTCTGGTGGTTCCTCAAGGTCGGGGCCCAGCAGTTCCAGGAATGCACTCCTTACTCTATGGAATTGGAAGCGCTGCAGCAACGAGGGCCGCGTCCCTCCCCGGGTAAGCTGCTCCCACGTCTTAACTTTCCCATGTTCAAACAGGTCCCTCATTGTGTGGGCACCGAGCCCGCGAAGAGCTCTGCAGACCCCCGTTTCCCCCAATGTGGGGAGCCATAGCGCCCAGTGGATAGGCATGTTAGGCGTGTACAGCAGCACTTTATCTTGTCTCCGCAGTATGGAGTGCCATGCATGATTAGTGGTCATTAGGGAGTCCAATGTCCCTACTCTGCGATCCATTGGGCCACATATGGTCGCCGGGAGGGGAACCAGGTCCGCGAACAGCCTTTCCATTATCACGTGTGGAATATCCGGACTTCCGTGGATCCACGTATGGAGATGGGTGGCCTGCGCAATTCTGTAATACCCTTCCATATCTGGCGCGGCCAGGCCCCCGTGCTCATGCGGTAGCTTAAGAATCTCCCATTTCACTCTCGGTTGTTTGCCACCCCAGGCCAAGCGGACGAGGAGTTTGGTTAGTGTAGCAAAGAAGGCCTTAGATAACACCACAGGAATGTTGTTGAAGAGGAACAGAAACCTCGGGAGTACCACCATTTTCATTATGGCGATGCGTCCCATTAGGGATAGTGGTAGTTTGCTCCAGATCTCTACATCGTCGGCCAGTTTACTATAGGCGACGCCATAATTCTCTCTAATCATGACTTCGGGGTCAGTATGTAACATTATACCTAAGTAGCGGATCGGCTCTGTAGACCATTGGAGCGGGTACTCCATTTCGAAGGGGGCGGTTACGGGAGTAAGTGGGAACGCGACTGATTTGGACCAGTTCACCTTTAGTCCTGAGAGTGCTCCGAAGCGTACCACTTCCCTCAGTACTGAGGAGAGGTTATTAGCCGGGTCTCTGACATAAAGTAAGGTATCATCGGCATATGTAGATATTCCTATCTTGTAAGTGGGATAGTTGATGGCCTCGTAGGAGTGGTATTCTCTGATCGCACAGGCTAAAGGTTCCGCCACCAGAGCGTAGAGTAGCAGCGAGAGGGGACATCCCTGCCTAGTGCCCCTGCTGATGTCAAACGGCTCCGAAACAGTATCGCCTAGACGGACTCGCGCCGTGGGCCTGTGGTAGAGCGCACCCAGTAGTTGAAGGAACAGGTCTCCAAGGCCCAGTTTCTTAAGGACTCTACTCAGGAATGGCCACTCTACAGAGTCGAACGCTTTCTCCATATCCAGGAACACCGCGATAGCCTTGGAGTCCTGTCGCGTATGTTGGATAGTCCCCATCACCGTTCGTATGTTGTAGGTGAGATTGCGTGACGGTATAAAGCCCGCTTGTTCGGGGGCTACCAGTTCAGGGGCAACCATCGCTAACCGAGCTGCCAACACCTTAGCATACAGTTTGGCATCCACGTTTAAGAGGGACAGCGGGCGGTACGAACCTGCTTGGGTGTGAATCTTACCCGGTTTAAGTATTGCAACAATTATTGCCTCTCTCATGGAGGGCGGCATGGTGCCCTCCTCGCAGATATCGTCAAATAGGGATGATAGGTGCGGGAGGAGCTTATCTTTAAATGCTTTGTAAAAGCTAACAGTCAGGCCGTCCGCCCCGGGGGCACTGTCAGACCTCATGCCATCCAGCGCGTCCGATATCTCCTCCTGCTGAATTGGGGACATCAGGAAGTCTCTTTGCCAGTTCTCGAGGAACAGCATTTTGATGTAACTGAGATAGTTATCAATTTGGTCCTCAACCCCGGATATCTTAGTAGTGTACAACTCCGCATAGAAGTTCCTGAACTCGGAGAGAATCTCTCTCTCCTCGGTGATCAGGTCTCCCGTGTCCGATTACAACTCTGTGATGACTTGTCGTCTCCTGGTACCTTTCATTATCTTAGCCAGGAGAGAGCCAGGCCACTCCCCCTCACCATACACGCGCGCCGTCGCATACTTGCCAGGGTGACGTACTTCCCTGTCTGCCTCCTCATTGAACTCTTTAAGGAGCTCCTGCAGTTCCCCGGACCCCTCCGCTGTTATGCCCGCCACGTGTTGCCTCTCTAGTTTGGCTATTTGCCCCTCTAAGTGTGTCAGTCTCTGTCTAATAGCTTTCAACACACTGGAGTGCTTGGCCATCGTCACCCCCCTAATGCAGACCTTAAACGCTTCCCACACAGTATGAAAACTGTCCACCGACCCTATATTTGTTGCAAAGAACATGTCTATCTCCTCACCCAGCTCACCCCTGAACGCCTCGTCCAGCAGCGAGTACGGGGGGAAACGCCATGTGAATGGAGGGATTCTACATCTGGGGGAATTGAGAATCAACAGTAACGGGGAGTGGTCTGACAGCGTGCGGGGCAACACCTCACAATTCCGCACTGTCTCTATAAGGGAATGTGTGGCCATCCAGTAATCTATCCTGGTGTGTATATCGTGGTAAGCAGAGTAGTGAGTGTATCCCCCCTGTCCCGGTGCCTCTCCCTCCAAACGTCCACTAGGCCCAGTCGAACCATCTCAGCCTGCATTTGCAATGCTGCAGCAGCCGGACGTCTAGGGGGACCTGCAGATCTATCCAGCTCGGTGTCGAAGATCAAGTTAAAATCCCCCCCCATAGCATTCTGGAGGAATTCAACTCCACACAATGTCTGGCCGCAGCTGCATAAAAGTCGGGACAATCATAGTTGGGGCCGTACACATTCATGACCACTAAATCGTGTCCTTTACCCACACATCTGCTCAACACGAACCTTCCCTCCGGGTCAGCACTTAGAAGCGTGAGGTGCAATTTGGACCTAGGATTAACCCATGTGAGGACCCCCCGTGCGTGAGTAGTGACGCCCGCATGTGTAGTGTTTCCCAAGAGCCCCTTATGAGAGAGCATCTTACTGGTGTTAGGTAGGTGCGTCTCCTGCAGTAAGGCCAGGTCAATCTGGTGCCTTTGCAGGTAGTGTAGGACCTTGCGCAGCTTACGGTAATCGTTGAGCCCTCTAACATTCCAGGTCATTGCTTTGAGGGACTCGGTTTCCCCTGCCGAGTCCCCAGGTTGCATGTTAGCCATAATCAATGCAGTGCCGCTTCTCATGGGCTCTCAGAATCTCGCACTGAACCCCCAACACATACAGGGCTCTAACAGCGCAGGGAATGACATACCATAACACTTGTACCTCGTGGAAAACTGTGTAGCATCTGGCCATCTGTGTATCCAGGAGCTTGAGGGTCCCGGCCCAGTGGCCAGGGAGCAGCACAGCAGAGCACCAATCACTCAGAGCATGCAGCAAGAGCAAAACACCCACCATTAAAGTAACAGTTTGGAGCTCACCTGGGGCTCGCCCGCCAAGAATGACCCACAACAAAACTCCCATACCCCCCTCCCACAGCCAACCAACCCCAACCTGGTCTGACCGAGTCCCCTGCCCCCCCCTCTTCTCACCGTAAGGAACCCACATTGAATCTCCAAACTAGGCCCACTATGGGCCATAACTGCTGACAGCGCTAGGGCAGAGGTCGCCAAACAAGTTCCACTGCTGTCCTCCTCCATTTTGGCTCCACAAGGAAGTGTCACAAGTCTGCCCCTCCACCATCACCCTCCTTATGTGAGTCGACAATGGTTGATAAGTACTTTAGGCAACTGAGTGTCAGGAATCCCCCCCCCGCCCCATAGAAATGTCCCACAGCTGACCCCTCCCGGCGTCAAGGCGCCACGCTTCATGCTGTCCCACATATCACAAGTGTCAAAGCAGTGCGCCCTCACAATTGCGCAGCCCCAGCATGTAGAGACCTCACCCAGAGTTGGTCCTGTCGGGTCCACCCATCAGAGTCCGACAAGGTGCTGGGAGCGTCTCCGGCGCCCCCGAGGGTTCACTGTGCAGCCCAACAAGAAGATGTTCATCCTCGAGCCTCCGACCACCACTCCCGACTCAGTCCTGCTCCTCAAGATCATTGTTACCACCAGTCTCCGCCGTCTGGCTCCCCGGGCTCCCTCGCCATTCCTTAGCCCAGATCTTCAGAGATTTCTGCAGTTCTTTAGGGTCAGTAAAAAAGTGCGAGTGCCCTTGTCTGTTGATGCGCAGCTTTGCCGGGTACAACATGGCGTAATCCAGGCCAAGTTCTCGGAGCTGTTGTTTGTGCGGGGCAAAGCGCCTTCTCTCCTCCTGGACTTTTGCCGTGAAATCAGGGTACAGTGATATGTCCATTCCCTCGTACTGCAGTTTTCCTTTCTCCCGGGCTGTTCTGAGTGCCGCGTCCCTGTCTCTGTAATTAAGCAATTTCGCAATGATTGGTCTAGGATTGGCACCCGGGGGGGGGACGTGGACCAAGTGTGCGGTGAGCGCGTTCCACGATGAACATTGGCGAAAAGGTGCCCTCCCCCAGGAGCGTCACCAGGAGTTTTTCTACAAACAGTTCCATTTTACCCGGTTGGGTTGTTTCTGCCACTCCTGTAATGCGGATGTTGGAGCGCCGAGAGCGCGCCTCCAAATCCTCGGACTTGTCCTGAATGACCTGCAGCAGTCTACTGAATTGCTTGCGGTCACTGTCCCACTCCGTCTGCGCTTCCTCGGCCTCGGTCAAGCGGCGCTCCGTCATGTCCAGCCTTTCCGCGTGTTTGTCCATTCTCTCGGTCATACGATCCATCCGGTAGGAGAGCGCATCAATTTTGGTACCAATGGCCGACATGCCTTCTTGTAAGCCCTTTTCCATGGTCGTCAGCATCTCCTTGATCTCCGCGCAGAGTGAGCCCCCCGGCTCCCCACTGGGAGATGGCGTGGGTTCTGCTCGCGGCTCCGGCTATTTCCGTCGGCGCTGGTCGAAGGATAGTTTTGTCTGCGTTCTATCCCCCTTCCCCATGGCTGCTTATTGGGGTTCTGTAGCTGCGCGGTCCGCACTCGTTTCAGGAGTCTTCAACTGGTCACGTTTCCCGCCAATCCTCGGGATGGACCCGGCGCTGTGTGAGTATGCTCCCTCCGGGCCCTCCGTGCATCAGCCACTCGTACCTGCCCCCAATATCTGCACCTCAGGGGACCAGCAGAAAGGGGCCGTGCCCTCGAAGTGCCCGATCCGTTCCTGTATCAGGCCATTCGTGCCCCCAAGCAAGTTGGGCCAAGTTGTCCTCCACACTCTGTGCTGCTACAGCAGTGTCCGAGTTCGAGTTGGTGTCCCCGGGTCAGGGGGGCACCACAGCTTCCAGACTCCCGCTCCAAGCGCAGAAACTGCCCTCCTTTCCGCCTGGGATCCGTCTTCCCAGTCAGAGCTGGTCTCGTCACTGGGGGAGGCCTCCGGCACCACAGAGCGACGGGGGAGCAAAGGCCCCCCTGCTACGGCCTCTTCCCAGGCGCCCCGGTAAGGCTCACCGTCGCTGCGAGGGTTCCCTCCTGCCTCCGACCCCAGCGGCGACCCTCCGGTGTCCGCTCCAGTGTCCAGGAGCCAAATCGAGGAGACACTCTCCGGACCTCCGGCGGGCTTCGAGAGCCGGATTCCGCTGCAGCCGCACGTCGGGTGACGCAGCGCGGGTCCCCGAGCAGGAGAGACCGGTGTCTTCGGCCTGGTCCGGCATCCGCGGGAGGAGCTTGTTATGGGCAAATTCCGGGTGCGTCCCACGCCGAAAGTCACACCGGGGCTAAATCGAGGGGAGCGGAGGGGACCCCCGCCGTTTTGTGACAAGGCCACGTCCTAATTAGGATAGATTAAAGGATTTTATGGGGTGATAGTGAGGAGCCTCGCTCTTATGCGTCTGCCATCGACGCCGGCTAGCTCCGCCCCCCAATAAAAGTTTTTTATTGAGCAGTCTTCTTTCTCATGCAAGAGAAGTGAATTGCCACAATTGCAATACTTGTCATAAAGTAAAGTGCGTACAGTAAAAAGGAGTATTATGAAATAATACTGTAAAAGCATTTATATGGTTTCTGAGACATATGATTCTTAAAACGGATAAAATATATACAATACATACAATGATAAAAGAACTGGTGCTTCTAAAATACGCCTACCCCGGTGTACCTAACCTAAGCCTAGTACGTGGGAAGGAGTAAGTGAGCTGCAGTTTAAGTTAAGTTAGTTTTGCCAAGAATCTGAATCAAGAATTCTCTAAGGATTTAATCAGCTCCGTACCTTGGTTTTAGAATGAAGGAGGTCTTGTATCTCTTTCTCAGGACTCGATTTCCCAGCAACCCGCAAGGGTGACTGGAAACACTGGAGCTGGATTTCTCGGTAGGAGAAAAGACAGCGTCTCTCTCAGTGCGTCAAATGGGAGGGTCGGCTTCCTTCGGCACTCGCATCAGCTGGGCTTTGGGTAAGTAGATAGCCGCTCTGCTCCAAACCACTGTGTCGTTGCTTAAGGCAAATGCTGGTATATTTATACCTGGAAGGTGCTGAGTTTGACGTAAGGTTGGACATAAGACGTCACTAAGAACTGTCACTAAGAACAGGCAGTTCTTTCAGGACTCTCAGGAGTTCTAGGACAAATCAAAACAGAAGCAGGGGGAATTCCTGGGCTGCTGGAGGCTTGGTTTGTTTAAAGAACGCGTTGTACTTTCGAGGAGTCTAGGGAAGTAGCCTTACCGTATTTGGACTGCATTGGCTATGACTAAATATGGATATGATTCTTATGCCTTTATAAGGATATGATTTGTTATAACTACATAAGGGCATGAATCGGGAATATTTAATTAGGGTCCTAGATACGTTCACAACAACACCCCCACATACCCTCAGAACACACACCCCTTCACCCTCACATCCTCAACATCACACACCCCCTCACACCCCTGACTCGCACACACCCTCACACCCACTCAATCTCACACACTCACCCTCACACACATCCTTACACACCCTCACTCACCTTCTCACCCTCACACACCCTCTCACCCTCACACACCCTCTCACCCACCCTCTCATCCTCACTCATCCTCTCACCCTCTCTCACACACCCTCACACACTTACACCCTCTCAAACTCGCACCCCCTCACCCTCACACACCTCCACTCCCCTCACTCTCCCTCACACTCACAAACACAATCCCCCTCACAAACACCATCAACCTCACACACACCCCCACCCTCTCACCCCCCTCACACTCACATACCCTCTCACCCTCACACACACTTTCAGCCTCACACCCTTACACACACACTCAACCACCCACACCAACACTCACCCTCACAACCCCTCACCCTCACATGTCACGCTCATAATCCCCTCACACTCACTCACAACCCCTCACCCCCCCACACACCCTCAGAACACACACGCATTCACCCTAACACCCTTGCCATCACACCCCCCTCACACACCCTGAATCTCACACCAAATCACCCTCAGACACACTCACCCTCACAAACATCCTTACACACCCTCACTCAGCTTGTCACCATCACACACCCTCACCCACCCTCTCACCCACCCTCTCATTCTCACCCACCCTCTCATCCTCACCCACCCTCTCATCCTCAACCACCCTATCACCCTCACACACCCTCTCACCCTCACACACCCTCTCACCCTCACATACATTCTCACCCCCTCTCACCCTCACACACACTCGCACCCTCACACATCACCCTCACACCCCCTCACACCTCACACTGCCTCACACCACACACTGCTGCACACCACACACTGCTGCATGCCTCACACTGCTGCATGCCTCACACTGCTGCAGGCCTCACACTGCTGCAGGCCTCACACTGCTGCATGCCACACACTGCTGCATTACTCATGCTACTGCATAACTCACAATGCAACCCACATCATAGTGCTGCTGACCTCACAATGCTGCACGCCTCACACTGTTGCACAATGCTGTACTAATCACACTGCTGCATGCTGCACACTGCTGCACCCAACACACTGCAGCATTACTACATACCTTACAATGCTGCCCGCATCATACTGGTGACCAGCTCCCACTGCTGCACACCTCCCACTGCTGCACGCCAGACAATGCTGCACGCCTCACATTACTGCGCGTCTCACACTGCTGCACGCATCAAACTGCTGCATGCCACCCACTGCTGCATGCCACACACAACACCACAGACACAACCCCACACACACAACCCCACACACCCAAAACCACACACCCTCAACACCACACACCCCCAACACCACACACACACAAAGCAATATACACACACAGAACCCATGCACAACACCCCACACTCAACCCACCTACACACAAAATCAACACACACAAACCCCCACACACAACCCCACAAAGACACACACAACACAACACTTATACTACCCCCAACACACACACACACACACAGACACACACACACACACACACCACAAACATACCAAACACACATGCCCACACACCCACCACCGCACACACACAGCCACACCCACCCACCACCACACACCCCCACCACCACACACCACACACACAACACACAACCACACACACACACACACAAGCACACAAAAAACACACTACAGGCACACAACCAAACACACACAAACACATGCACACAAACACACACACACAACCACACACGCACAACACACACACAACACGCACACAACCACAAACACACGCACACAACCACAAACACACACACCCACATCCACAAACAACCACCCACACGCACATAACCACACACACAACCACATGCACACAACCACACACACACACATGGACACAACCGCAAACAACCAAAAGTACACACACACAACCACACAATAACACTCAGCAAAACACACAACTACACAACTGCACACATAATGCCACCACCACACACCACCACAAACACAAAACACACCAAAAACAACACCAAACACAACACACCACAAACACAAGCCCACAGACAACCCCACAAACACAAACACACACACACAACCACACCTCACACACAACCACATGCAACCTCACACACAACCACACACACAACCACACATACAACAACACTTTTTCAAACACACACAGGAACACAAAAACACACACAACCATCTATCTATCTACAAAAGACAATAACACACACAAAGAAAAAGCTTTCAACAATGAAATCCATCTACAAATGCCACAAATCATTAGGAATAACAATAGTGCCACTTTTATGAGGTCATCCCATAACAATAACAAAGAATACATAATTTGCACATTACTTTTGCCATGACCGTACAGATGCACCAGCTCGCAGGAATAATGGGAAAAGTGAGACAATAATTAGAATCTCGTATTTGGACATGTCTCAAAATAATATAAGTTATGCCCCATTCAGAGTCAGAAACAAAATAGGGGTCCAAAAGCACAATTCGGAATACAGAACATTGCTTCAGATACATTACAAGCAAACTGTGCTTCCCAAAAGTGAGCTCGAGCATGCCCTAATGTTTATCAGGCTTCATGACAGAGGGAAAAATGAATAGCTCAATTGAATACAAAGAGAACTAAGAAAACAATCTTACAGGAACAAAGGAGGTAGCTTTGCAGTCAAAAACGTTAAACAGCCTATTTTTTTTTAAACAGGCGTCTGCAATAATCGGCCGGATGATTAAAACGGATTTAAGACAATGTTTAACACTTACAAAACATGGCGTTTGCTTATACCAATCTCAGTGTCACAGAAGTCAGCTTTTGTTGGTGATTTCAAAAACATATATTTTCGGGTTCGTAAGCACTGTCTAAATCAATGCAAAGAAGGAGCAAATTAAATTTTACACTGTGGCATCACAAATAGTTAGGGGGGAAATGTGTATTAACTCTTTATTCAGCTGCATCACAGCGGGTCATTTCAACAAAGACGGTAGGACAGGCAAAAACAAACAGGCTAAAAGGTTAGAATTGCACATTTCAAACTGGCACACACACTGGAAGCCAACAATGCACACTTACTACAAGCACACACACCAACAGGCAACAAAGCACACAACAGTTTAAAAAAATCCAATTTACAATAATAAATAGTATAACACAAATTAGTTTGGAATATAGTCATCAAAAGCACTGCATAACAACACTTTTTAAAAAAAATACAGAACTACTATACAACGAAAGTTATAATTTGCATATAACAGACAATTAATTTACACGGCAAAAAATACATAAACAACCGACACACCTTTGCAAAGGGACATAAAAGTTACTTACAAAAAAACATATTTTCTAGCAATAAACATACACTAGTATACAAAAGAAACATTTGAAAACAACAACAAGTCAACAAAAAACATAACACAAACAGAAAAAAAACGGACCTGTCGAGCGATGCAGGAAACCGACAGCAAACCAGACACTCCTAACATGAAGCGCGCCTTCACGAATATGGGGATTTCCAACAATACGCACATAAATTGTTTCACAATGTAAACAAATGTAAGAATCTCATTCGCTGACAGACACATCATTCAAAAATAATGAAGCATTAAAAAAAACTAGACCGCAACACTTTAAAACCTTACATTTATAATGGAACATTCACACATCTGGGATTTAAATTAAAAAAAAACATATCCACACACACACACAACACATGCAACAACCCCAAACACACACACAGAGCCTCACCACACACACAAGACCACACACACCATCTCCCACACAACCCCCCACACACAACGAACCACACACAATGAAACCCCCACACACACCCCACCACACACACAACACACGCAACAACCCCAAACACACACACAGAGCCTCACCATACACACACACACAAGACCACACACACAAGATCCCACACAACCCCACACACACAATCACACACATATAACACCACACACACAATGAACCACACACAATGAAACCCCCACACACACACCCAACACACCCCCCCACAAACACAGCCACCCCACACACACACACACACCCACACACATACACACCCACACACATACACACACCATCCCACACACACAACACCCCCACACACAAACCCCCCCCACACACACACCACACATACACACCCCCAAACACAACAACAAACACCCACTACCCCAACAAAAACACAACACACCCAAAACACACAGCACACCCAAAACACACAACACCCCTCCCACACACATAGCCCCCCACACACATAAGTCCCCCAACACACACTCAACACCCCCCTATCACTCAAACACACACACAACCCCCCCACACACACAACACACAAACACACACAACACACAAACACACACACAGACCTGCACACACAACCCCACACACACAACCCCCCACACACACACCATAAAACACAACACCCCCCACACACACAACACACACAACTCCACACACACACTACCCCTAAACATACCCACATACACACACCCCCACCCACAACCCCGCACCCTCACATACCCTCACTCATCCTCACACACCCTCTCACCCTCATACACCCTCTCACCCTCACTTACATTCTCACACCCTCACATACATTCTCACCCCCTCTCACCCTCACATACATTCTCACCCCCTCTCACCCTCACACACTCGCACCCTCACACATCACCCTCACACCCCCTCACACTGCTGCACGCCACATACTGCTGCACACCACACACTGCTGCACGCCTCACACTGCTGCACGCCTCACACTGCTGCACGCCTCACACTGCTGCACGCCTCACACTGCTGCACGCCTCACACTGCTGCACGCCTCAAACTGCTGCACGCCTCAAACTGCTGCACGCCTCACACTGCTGCACAGTGCTGTATTAATCACACTGCTGCATGCTGCACACTGCTGCATGCAACACACTGCAGCATTAATCATACTACTATATAACTCACAATGCTGCTCGCATCATACTGGTGACCAGCTCACACTGCTGTACACCTCACACTGCTGCACGCCAGACAATGCTGCACGCATCACATTGCTGCGTGTCTCACACTGCTGCACGCAAAACACTGCTGCATGCCACACACTGCTGCACGCCACACACAACACCACACATAACAACACACACACCCACACACACAACACCACAGACACAACCCCACATACACACAACCCCACACACACCCAACACCACACACAAAAAGTTCAATACACACACACAGAACCCATGCACAACACCACACACTCAACCCACATACACATAAAATCAACACACACAAACCCCCCACACACAACCCCACAAACACACACAACACAACACGCATACTATCCCCAACACACACACACACACACCTACCCACCACACACACACCAAACACACATGCCCACACACCCACCACACACACACACCACACACACCCACAACCACACACAGTCACACACACCCACCCCAAACACACACCCACCACACACACACCACACACACACACCACACACACACACAATCCCAAACACACACACAATGCCAAACACACACACAATGCCACATATAACACCACAGACACACACAACCACACACAACCACACACACAACCACACACACACACACACAACATGCACAAGCACACAAAAACAAACTACACGCACACAACCACACAAACACATGCACACAAACACACAACCACACATGCACAACACACACACAACACACACACATAACAAACACACAACCACAAACACACACACACAGCCACACACAACCACCCACACGCACCCACACGCACATAACCACACACACACAACCACATGCACACAACCACACACACACAACCACACACACACAACATGGAAACAACCACAAACAACCAAAAGCACCCACACACACACACACACACACAACCATAAACAGAAAACACACCAAAAACACCAAACACAACACACCACAAACACAAGCCCACAGACAACCCCACAAACACACACACACACAACCACACCTCACACACAACCACACATACAACAACACTTTTTCAAACACACACAGGAACACAAAAAAACACAAAACCATCTATCTATCTTCAAAAGACAATAACACACACAAAGAAAAAGCTTTCAACAATGAAATCCATCTACAAATGCCACAATTCATTAGGAATAACAATAGTGCCACTTTTGTGAGGTCATCCCTTAACAATAACAAAGAATACATCATTTGTACATTACCATCACTCAGGGACACCACCACATCACTCAGGGACACCACCACATCACTCAGGGACACCACCACATCACTCAGGGACATCACCACATCACTCAGGGACACCACCACATCACTCAGGGACACCACCGCATCACTCAGGGACACCACCGCATCACTCAGGGACACCACCGCATCACTCAGGGACACCACTGCATCACTCAGGGACACCACTGCATCACTCAGGGACACCACTGCATCACTCAGGGACACCACCGCATCACTCAGGGACACCACCGCATCACTCAGGGATACCACCGCATCACTCAGGTACATCGCCGCATCACTCAGGGACACCAGTGCATCACTCAGGGACACCAGTGCATCACTCAGAGACACCACCACATCACTCAGAGACACCACCACATCACTCAGAGACACCACCACATCACTCAAGCACAGCACCACAACACTCAGGGACACCAGCGCACCACTCAGGGACACCACCACACCACTCAGGGACACCACCACACCACTCAGGGACACCACCACACCACTCAGGGACACCACCACACATCACTCAGGGACACCACTGCATCACTCAGGATCACCACCACATCACTCAGGAACACAACCACATCACTCAGGAACACCACCGCATCACTCAGGAACACCACCACACCACTCAGGGACACCACCACACCACTCTGGGACACCACCACACCACTCAGGGACACCACTGCACCACTCAGGGACACCACTGCACCACTCAGGGACACCACCGCATCACTCAGGAACACCACCACATCACTCAGGAACACCACCACACCACTCAGGGCACCACCACACCACTCTGGGACACCACCACACCACTCAGGGACACCAGTGCATCACTCAGGGACACCAGTGCATCACTCAGGGACACCAGTGCTTCACTCAGAGACACCACCGCATCACTCAGAGACACCACCACATCACTCAGAGACACCACCACATCACTCAAAGACACCACCACATCACTCAGAGACACCACCACATCACTCAAGCACAGCACCACAACTCTCAGGGACACCAGCGTGCCACTCAGGGACACCACCACACCACTCAGGGACACCACTGCACCACTCAGGGACACCACTGCACCACTCAGGGACACCACTGCACCACTCAGGGACACCACCACATCACTCAGGAACACCACCACATCACTTAGGAACACCACCACATCACTCAGGAACACCACCGCATCACTCAGGAACACCACCACACCACTAAGGGACACCACCACACCACTCTGGGACACCACCACACCTCTCTGGGACACCACCACATCACTAAGGAACACCACCACATCACTAAGGCACACCA
The DNA here is from genome assembly GCF_964263255.1 of Lissotriton vulgaris. Classification (NCBI taxonomy): domain Eukaryota; kingdom Metazoa; phylum Chordata; class Amphibia; order Caudata; family Salamandridae; genus Lissotriton; species Lissotriton vulgaris. The sequence goes on along the minus strand of NC_141694.1, from coordinate 1,083,032,854 downwards.
CCACATCACTCAGGGACACCACTGCATCACTCAGTGACACCACCGCATCACTATAATACACCACCACATCACTCATGGACACCACAACATCACAATGCACCCCTCACACACAATACACACACTACACACACACTGCTCTTCACTCTTACATACACCACACACACTGCTCCCTATTACACAGACCACACACACTGGCCCCTTCTCACACAAACACCACATTGACACCTCTCACAGACAACACATACTGCACCCTAACTCTAAGTACACACACTGTCCCCCTCTGACAGACAACACACACTGACCACCACTCTCTCACACAGACCACACACACAGACCACACACACACTGCACCACTCACATAGACCACTCAGACTACACTTCTACACAGACTACTCCCAATTACCCAGACACACAGACCACTGCCCACTCTACACTGCCACCTTACACTGTCCCACACTGATTACAACACTGAAAAAGCCACATCGCACACACTGAACTGCACACATTAGACACCATAATTTGACACGTTACACAATGGTCTACACACAGTATACCACACTAAATACCACATCACACACTGCACAAAAACACATTAGTACACACAAACATATTCCTCACACACTGCCCTAAACACATTAGACCATACTAAATGCCATTTTACACACTGCTCTACATATATCATTCCCCTGACACTCTGAACCCCCTTAACCCAAAAAAAATACAAAGATATTTCACTTGCAAGGCACTGCAAGCATTTACGGGACTCCGTGTCACGTTTTTCTTTTTTACAAGAGTAAGACAGCATTTATATAAACAAAGAAAATTTTTACTGAACAATTATTAAGCAGCTAATAAATGTGTATGGGAACGAAAATACGAAAACCCAAAAAACAAATTAGGATACTTCTCCCTTTAGCCCGTTTTTGTACGCAGTTTTTTGTTGCCTTAATCCGCTTCCAAATTCACAGATTCAAGGGTAGTTTATCGTTAGGAAAACTATTCCCAGAAAACTGTTTTTTTTTTGTTTGGGTCTTCAAAGTAAATGAAAAACGAAGTGTGCTTTGGGGTGCAGGAATGCCCGGAGCGCCACTTCCATGCTGTTCCCTTACAATGGGCCAATTAACAAGTGTTAGAAGTAAACAGACCAGCGGAGGCAGGAGAGCACAAACTAGACATTACTCCTCCTTTAATCCAGCATCCTTTCGCCGGGGTGCGCGCCACGCTCTCTCTCTGTCGCCACACGCATGACACTTAGTAGGCAGACCACCCCCTCCTCCCTAGGCTCGCTCGAGTTGCAGGCAGCCCACCCCCTCCCTGTCCATATGGTCGCTCAGCTTTACTTTTAGCTTCGCCGCGCGTTCTCACTGGTTCCTCTCTGACTACGTATTCTGCATTTTACATTTACATACATGCCCCATAATTTACGGACAAATAGTCTTATTTATGTTTTGATATGCAAGCATTTCTCATGTGCTTTACATTTGTTTACTTACAATACGTTTTAAAAAAATGTAATTGACGCAACAAGAATAGTTTCTACTTGTTCAGGTAAACATGCTCACATTCACAGTCACCGTTTACAAATCACTTTCACAACAAACATCACTCTGGGGCAACACTCATGGCCAGCACTGTATTACTTAGGCACACCCTAACCTCACTCATGGGCACTGGCACAATACTTAGGCACACCCCCATGCATCACTAAGGGACACCACCACATCACTAAGGGACACCACCACATTACTCAGGGACACAATCAGCATCACTCAGGGACACCCCCACATCACTCATGGACACCACAACATCACTTGTGGACATCACCACACCACTCAGGGACTCCACCACATCACTCAGGGACACCACTAGATCACTCAGGGACACTACCTCATCACTCAGGGACACCACAACATCACTTGTGGACATCACCACACCACTCAGGGACACCACCACACCTCTCAGGGACACCGCCACACATCACTCAGAGACACCACAACATCACTCAGAGACACCACCACATCACTCAGGCACAGCACAACACCACTCAGGGACACCAGCGCACCACTCAGGGACACCAGCGCACCACTCCGGGACGCCAGCGCACCACTCAGGGACACCACCCACCACTCAGGGACACCACCCCACCACTCAGGGACACCAGCACACCACTCAGGACCACAACCACACCACTCAGGGACACCACCACACCACTCAGGGACACCACCACACCACTCAGGGACATCACCACACCACTCAGGGACACCACCACACCTCTCAGGGACACCACCACACCACTCAGGGACACCACCACACCACTCAGGGACACCACACCACCACTCAGGGACACCACACCACCACTAAGGGACACAACCACATCACTCAGGGACACCACCACACCACTCAGGGACACCACCACATCACTTAGGCACACCACAATGCCACTCAGGGACACCACCGCAACACTCAGGGACACCACTACACCACTCAGGGACACAACTACACCACTCTGGGACACCACCACATCACTCTGGAACACCACCACATCACTCTGGAACACCATCACGTCACTCTCGAACACCATCACGTCACTCTCGAACACCATCACGTCACTCTGGAACACCACCACAACACTCAGGGTCACTACCACATCAGTCAGGGACACCAACGCATCACTCAGGGACACCACCACATCACTCAGGGACACAACCACATAACTCACATACACCACCACATCACAATGCCCCAACTAACAAACACTACACACACTGCCAAACTCAAACGCAGACCACACACACTGCTCCCCACTCATACACACAACACACACACACTGCTCCTCAATTGCACACAGAACACACACACTGCCACCTATTACACAGACCACACACACCCACACTCTTACAAAGACCCCACCCACTGCTCCCCTCGCACACACCCCACACACACTCTTCTCGCACAAAACACACACACTGGCACCCTCTGACACAAACCACTGACTGACACCTCTCATAGACAACACATACTGCACCCTCACACAAAGTACACACACTGTCCCACTCAGACAGACCACACACGCTGACCACCACTGTCACACAAACCACACACACACACACACACTGCCCCACTCACACAGACCACTCAGACTTACACTTCTACACAGACCACTCTCCATTACCCCTACACACAGACCACTCCACACTGTCCCCTCTACACTGCCACCTCACACTCCCCTACACAGATTACAACACACAAAATGCAACAACGCACACACAGAACTGCACACATTATACACCATAATTTGGCACCTTACACAATGGTCTAAACACAGTAGACCACACTAAATACCACAGCACACACTGCTTGTTGGACTTTGGCCCTTAGGGCAGGTTCACCCCTAGACTTTTTGCGTGAAATGGTGACCTGGCAATGATGATTTTAGGGATTCTGCGCACTTTCACTGTGTCCCAGTGGAAAGTGCGTGCGCACTCTGAGTGCATGTGCTGAGCTAGGCCTGCCCGCCCATAGGAATGCATGGGGAATGTATGTGTCCCTGGTAGTTCCTGATGCGTGGGGTGTACAGGCTTGAGTCTGGTATGTGTGAACTCGTGAGAGTGAATGCTGCGAGATGGTGTATGCAGCATGTATGTGTCTAGTAGGGAAGCGCCATTTCTAGACATGGCTGTACATGTGCTGTGAGGGTGCTGGCGTGTGATTGGCTGGAGCTGGCTGGCATGCCAGGCTCCAGGAAGTCTGGATGGGTCTGCCCCGGTGGTGAGTGGGAGATTAGCATGAGTGATGTGTGGGAGGAGTGTACCTGTGTCCTGGAGGGGCTGGGTTTTCCCCACACAATGCTGGCTCCGCCCCCCTGTGGTGCGTCTAATGACCCAAGCCCTGCCAGTGAATAGAGAGGGTGGTTGAGGTAAACAGAGTACTCAAGAACCAGCTGCGACTGGTTCCGCCCCCACTCTGCACCCTCAGACAAAGGAATGCACTGTATAAAAATGGGGCTGTGTCCCCACTGAAGTTGTTCTCTTCCAGGATCCTGAGGGGGGTGCTGCTGCTGCTGGGCCAGAGGACCGCCACTTGGAGTGTCTCCCTGCCTGGAGACCCAGTGAGCTGGCTCTGGGCCCAGCCTTGCCCCCCCCCCTGCCTTGCTGAAGTACTTTCTCTGGACTTGTGCTGTCCTCTAGCGCTGGGAGCGCTGGGGTGCCTCCTAGCGCTTGGAAGTGCTTCATTTCCTGCCCTAGCGCCTGGAAGCGCTTTTATTTGTCTGACAGCGCTTGGGAGCGCTGTATCTCTCTGCCGGTGTCCACCCGGCATTGGGCCGCTGAATTCCCGCCCTCGAGGGATTCCCCGGCGTGGGGATCCCCCTGTTTTGCCTATTTTCAGCGCGGGAGCCCACTCCGCTTATTTTGCCGAATTTTGGTATCTTCGGCGAGTGCCCACCTCGCCAGGGACCTGGTGCCGTTTTTACGCCCCCCGATCGAGTGCCCACCTCGATCTACCTGTTTGCGGGGAAAGCCGGTGCCCACCCGGCGTTTGGTGCTGTGTCCACCGCCGGGCCGCCGCGCTGCCTGCGACGACCCGGAAGTGGTTGTCAGGCCGGCCTATCAGAGCGCGGCCCGACGAAAGTCCCGCCCCCGCAGCCGCGACCCGGAAGTCAGGCAGGCCGGGGGCAGGACAGAGAGGCAGGCGGAAGCTGCTGCCTGCCGGGGCTCCCATGTGAAGGAAGAGCCCCGGGGAGAAGAAGAGCCCCGCCGAGAAGGACCCCAACGCCTGCAGAGTCCCCCGAGGATAGCCCGGTGAGTGTAGAAGGGCTGGGGGACTCCCGCGGGGTATTTTGCTGTCTCGAGTCCGGGAGGGACTCCAACCGAGGCAGCATTTGTTTGTTGGAGCCACGAGGCTCCGGGGGCAGTTTCCTTTCCCCTGTTGAGCGGCCCCAGTTGGCAGAGGGCCGCTCCAGCATCTCCGGGGGCAGTTGTGTCTCTTGAGTCCCCAGAGGGGAAGACTCCACAGAATCCTCCAGGCGCTATTTATTTCACGAGCCTAGAGAGGCTCAAAAGCGCCACAGTTGTTTCTAGAGCCCTGAGAGGGCTCAGGGGGCATTTCATCAGTGTTAGAGCCCAGCGAGGCTCCCACATTGGCCCCATTCTTGAGCCCTGGAAGGCTCAACCAGTGTTGCACCAGTTGCCCAGCACTTTGTGGGCAACTGCCACGTTTAGGCCCCCTGACATTGGACACAGGGCGTCCTAGCCCCAACAAGGCCAGAGGGCCTAGGGACAGTCACTGGTGGTGACTTACGTGAGTTTGGCGCAATTGTTATTGTTACACCTCTGAATGAATGTTATGCATTGCATCATGTGTTATGTTCTTACACCCCTACAGGTAGTGTGATATGTAGGTGGTTGTTTCCTTGCTAGTACAGGTGGTGCTAGCAGAGCCCAGGTTCCCTAGTGTAATCTCCTAAGATAGTGAGGGTTGCATAGGTGGTGCTCGCCTGGTACCAGTAGTGACTGGTTGTATGTTATTTTTGCGCTACAGTGATAATTCTATGATCTAAAAAGTGCTATTTCTGAAAGTGTTACTTCTGAAAGTGCTGATTCCTGACAGTGGTCCAGGTGGCCCTGTCTTGTAAATATCCCCTGTAAATTCTGCCCGTGCCTCTGGCACATTGTAAAGTGTGTGTTTTATCTAATGTATTTTGGTGTAATACAAAGGCTATTTTTTATATAACCTTGTGTGGAGTTTCCTTTGTGGTGGGCCTTGGGTGTTGTTGCTGGGGTGCGTGCGCAAATACTTAACTTACATCGCCTCCAAGTTTAGCCTTGCTGCTCGCGCCACGTTACCTAGAGGGCGAGTAGGGGTTAGCTTGGCGTGTAACTCCCTTGCCCTGACCTTTAGAAATGGCGATCCCTGACTGACCTCGACGCGAGTCTTGGCCGGCCAGGGTCCCGTTTCTAACATTGGTGGCAGCGGTGGGATAAGAATTTGTGTTTGCGTTGTACCACAGTGGCAACTGGCCACTACAAAGCTCTGCATTTTAGATAACCGCATTTTGGGGAATATTGTTTCTGGTGAAGTTCCATTGTTTCTTCTCCTGAAGAGTGTCATTTGATAATTGTGTTCAGTACATTTGTCCCCCGCCCTGCTTCCAGAGTTTGGTACCTGTGTCACATGTGGTCAGGTTGAGAAGTCAGGGGTGGTAGAAACTGCCTTACCGATCCGAGGGGAGGGTGTGTGTGGATGAATGGTGTGTTTCCCTGGACGCATGAGTGAGTTCTTTTATTAAGGAGAGTGGAAGTTTTGGAATTGTGTACTTTTACTTCAGATTGCTAGGTCCCTTGTGTTGCACGTGTCTGTGAGCATCCTGTCAAGATGGTATCTCCTTTTAACCTGTGTGGCCTGTCTAAGAACAGTGTGCATGAGTTGGTACGGTTATGTAAGGAGAGAGACATCCCAGTGAGTGAGTCAGACACCCAGTCCAAGCTTAGGGATAACATGATCCTGTGGCAGAAGAGTGACTGGGAGCGTGAGCACAGTGAGAGGGAGAGGGCCCGGACCGCACACCATGAGGGTGGTGGGTCTGAGGGGAGCCCTGAAGAGTCTGAGGTGGAGAGTGAGTTTGACAGTGAATGGGCGCCAGCAGAGAGCGAGTACCCCCGAGATAGGGAGTCCCTTGCTGGGTCCCGTGTCAGATGTAGCACCCCATCCCTTTCCCTGTACCCAGAGGAGTGGGTGGATAGGAGAGAAGAGAGGGAGCACCAGCTGGCCATGGAGAAGCTCAGGTTAGAGTATGCCTGGAAGATGGCGCAGCTGGGTGTGAATGAGCGGATTGCAGAGGCTGAGAGGGCCTTGGCCAGGGAGAAGATAGCCCTAGAGTGTAGGTTATCCCCTGACCGCAGTCAGAATTTTCTGGATTCCCCAGGGAGGGTGGAGTCCAGTGGTGGCAGCTTTTTAAGTGTTGGTGTTGACAGTCCCACTCCCAGTTCCCAGAGTATGGTTTCTGTTTCTCCAGAGGAGGAGAAAAGGTTGAAATTCAGGGGCAGTAGGAAGCTGCCTCACCAGTCTTGGGTAGACTTTGAGGAGGACTGTTGTGGAGCCCTGTGTGATTGGGTACGGGAGCCCACGAAATGTGATTGGGACATATTGTTCGATATGTTTCTCAGAGAGCAGTTGCTCAGTGTTGTTTATCCAGGATTGCGCCAACACCTAGTAGGGTGTGGATTGTCTGAACCATACGATCTTGCAGAGGAAGCAGACCGCTGGGAGAGGGCCAGAGGTTCTTTAGAGTCCCTAGTGAGTGAGTCCAACAGTAGTGGTATAGGTATCTTCCAGCCCAGCGTGGTGGAAGAGGCTCAGTGTAGCCCAGCTAGGTCCCAGTATCTAGAGAGGCTCAAAAGCGCCACAGTTGTTTCTAGAGCCCTGAGAGGGCTCAGGGGGCATTTCATCAGTGTTAGAGCCCAGCGAGGCTCCCACATTGGCCCCATTCTTGAGCCCTGGAAGGCTCAACCAGTGTTGCACCAGTTGCCCAGCACTTTGTGGGCAACTGCCACGTTTAGGCCCCCTGACATTGGACACAGGGCGTCCTAGCCCCAACAAGGCCAGAGGGCCTAGGGACAGTCACTGGTGGTGACTTACGTGAGTTTGGCGCAATTGTTATTGTTACACCTCTGAATGAATGTTATGCATTGCATCATGTGTTATGTTCTTACACCCCTACAGGTAGTGTGATATGTAGGTGGTTGTTTCCTTGCTAGTACAGGTGGTGCTAGCAGAGCCCAGGTTCCCTAGTGTAATCTCCTAAGATAGTGAGGGTTGCATAGGTGGTGCTCGCCTGGTACCAGTAGTGACTGGTTGTATGTTATTTTTGCGCTACAGTGATAATTCTATGATCTAAAAAGTGCTATTTCTGAAAGTGTTACTTCTGAAAGTGCTGATTCCTGACAGTGGTCCAGGTGGCCCTGTCTTGTAAATATCCCCTGTAAATTCTGCCCGTGCCTCTGGCACATTGTAAAGTGTGTGTTTTATCTAATGTATTTTGGTGTAATACAAAGGCTATTTTTTATATAACCTTGTGTGGAGTTTCCTTTGTGGTGGGCCTTGGGTGTTGTTGCTGGGGTGCGTGCGCAAATACTTAACTTACATCGCCTCCAAGTTTAGCCTTGCTGCTCGCGCCACGTTACCTAGAGGGCGAGTAGGGGTTAGCTTGGCGTGTAACTCCCTTGCCCTGACCTTTAGAAATGGCGATCCCTGACTGACCTCGACGCGAGTCTTGGCCGGCCAGGGTCCCGTTTCTAACACTGCTCTACACACATTAGACCATACAGCCTTTACACTCAAATAAAAACAAAAGGTTGCGGAATAATCACTAAGCTGTCAGGGGAAAATGTATGGGAACTGGGAAAAGACAATGCAAGAAAAATGCCACATTTCCGACACAATTTGTTGTTGCCTTAATGCTTTTCGAATAACACGGATTCAAGGAAACTTTAACGTTTATAAAAATATCCCCTGAAAACACGTTCTTTTAAAAAAAAAATGTTTTTAAAGTAACTGAAACACGAAGTGGGCATTATGGTGCAGGCATGCCAGTAGCGCGAATGCCTTACAATGGGCGGTTTACAAGTGTCAGAAGTAAACAGACCAGCAGCACCAGGAGAGCACAAAAGCTATACAATACTCCTCCTTTAATCCTGCATCCTTACGGTGGACACCTTTGCTTAGATTTAGTTTCTAACACTCCCATCCCCAGAAGCCTTTTCTTTTTTGTCTTTTTTTTTACTGACAGACCTTTAACACAGATTTACACTGACAGACCTTTAACACTGAGTACTAACATTCTTTCAACAATCATCTGTTGATGTTGGAAGGCAAATTTAAATGCACTACAGCGAGGATGTTTTTAGAAAACAATGAAACAAAAAAAAAGTGTACTGTTTCGTTATTATTAATGACAGGTGGGAAATCAGAGTTTCTATTTGCAAAGGCAGTAGCGAAGATGTTTTGCGTTGCGTTTAACATAAGACGACTGCGCCGTCACTGTATTTATCACATTCAAATACAAGAGTTGCACATTTGAGATTCGGTTGTCTGACACACTCGCCTGCCTCACGCACCACACCAGTCTCACGCACCCGGAAATTCAGTACGCACACTACACCTTCTTACGATCCCGATACCACCAAACACACTCAGCAACACTCCCCACATACAGTATGCAACACCAAAAACACGCTCTGCAAAACCCAACACATGCTCTGCAACACCTAACACATGCTCTGCAACACCCACCACACCCTCTGCAACACCCAACACACGCTATGCAACACCCAACAAATGCTATGCAACACACACCACACGCTCGGCAACACCAACAACATACTCTGCCCTCAACCACATGCTCTGCCCTCAACCACACGCTCTGCCCTCAACCATAAGCTCTGCTCTCAGCCACATGCTCTGCCCTCCATCCAACACCAGCCTCACGCACACCGGAACTCCGAACTCACACAACACCCTCTTACGACCCCGGTACCACCCCACACACAGTATGCAACACACAACACACATGCTCTGCAACAACCACCTCACGCTCAGCAACAACCAACACCACGTTCGGCCCTCAAACACACGCTGTGCACTCTGCCCCTTTCGCTCTGCACCTTGCCCCTTTCCCTCTGCCCCTTTTGCTCTGCACTCTGCCCCTTTTGCTCTGCACTCTGCCCCTTTTGCTCTGCACTCTGCCTCTTTCGCTCTGCACTCTGCCTCTTTCGCTCTGCACTCTGCCTCTTTCGCTCTGCACTCTGCCCTTTTCGCTCTCTCCTCTGCCCTTTTCGCTCTCTCCTCTGCCTTTTTCGCACTCTCCTCTGCCCCTTTCGCTATGCACTCTGCCCCTTTCGCTCTGCACTCTGCCCCTTTCGCTCTGCACTCTGCCCCTTTCGCTCTGCACTCTGCCCCTTTCACTCTGCACTCTGCCCCTTTCACTCTGCACTCTGCCCCTTTCGCTCTGCACTCTGCCCCTTTCGCTCTGCACTCTGCCCCTTTTGCTCCGCACTTTGCCCCTTTTGCTCCGCACTTTGCCCCTTTTGCTCCGCACTTTGCCCCTTTCGCTCCGCACTCTGCCCCACGCTCTGCCCTCAGCCTCACGCTCTGCCCTCAGCCCCACGCTCTGCTCTCAGCCCCACTCTCTGCCCTCAGCCCCACGCTCTGCCCTCAGCTCCACGCTCTGCCCTCAGCTCCACGCTCTGCCCTCAGCTCCACGCTCTGCCCTCAGCTCCACGCTCTGCCCTCATCCCCATGCTCTGCACTCAGCCCCACGCTCTGCGCTCAGCCCCACGCTCTGCGCTCAGCCCCACGCTCTGTGCTCAGCCCCACCCTAGCCCACACAACCCTATCCCACACCACCCTAGCACCCATCACCCTAGCACCCATCACCCTAGCACCCATCACCCTAGCACCCATCACCCTAGCACCCATCACCCTAGCACCCATCACCCTAGCACCCATCACCCAAGCACCCATCACCCAAGCACCCATAACTCTAGCCGCAAACACCCTAGCCACCAAAAGCCTTGCCTCCAAAAGCCTAGCAGCCAACACCCTAGCTGCCAACACCCTATCCCACAGCACCCTATCCCACAGCACCCCAGCCCACAGCACCCCAGCCCACAGCACCCCAGCACCCATCACCCCAGCACCCATCACCCAAGCACCCAGCACCCAGCACCCTAGCACCCTAGCACCCATCACCCTAGCAGCCATTAATCTAGCCGCCAACACCCTAGCCGCCAACACCCTAGCCGCCAACACCCTAGCCACCAAAAAACATAGCCGCCAACATCGCTAGTCGCCAACAACGATAGCCGCCAACACACACATCATAGCCACCAACACCATAGGCGACAACACCATAGCTGCCACCAACCTAGCAGCCACCATCCTAGCACCCATCGATCTAGCCGCAAACACCCTAGTCACAAAAACCCTAGCCTCAAAAACCCTAGTCTCAAAAACCCTAGCCGCCAACAAGCCTAGCCGCCAACAACCCTAGCCTCCAACATCCACACCATAGCCTCAAAAACCATAGGTGACAACATCACAGCTGACACCACCCTAGGCACCACAACCATAGCCACCAGCACCCTAGCCGCCACCACCCTATCCGCCACCAAGACTTACTGTTCATACACAGCCGACACACCGTCAACTAATGAAAAATTACTTTAATGAGGAAAAAAATGTATTACAGAAACAAAGACTAAGCTACAAAAAATATACAAGTGGCCCAATACATAACAAAACACAAAACAAGATTTGAAAATAAAACATTTACCTGTCAGGCAACGCAAAAAACAGACAGCAAACCCGGCACGCCTTCAAAAGAGGGCGCAGTTGACAATCAGGGAAATTCCAGAAAGACGCGGTACAATTAGGATGCAACGTGAAACAACGTAGCAATTTCATTGGCTGCGAAAGACGTCAATCAAAAAAGGAACATAAACACAAAAAAACTAGACCGCATGACTAACAAACGTAAGGTACGTTAGGGAACATTAATACATCCGCCATTTTCACATACTTTCGAACAATAGACACACATACACAACACACACACAAAATAAAAACATCACACACTTATATAAAAACACACACACATACCCAACTCACACACGCTAAAAAATAGAACTACAACTCGACAATAACAAATATACACAAACATACACACACACTCCAACACACACACACAACAGCCCCGTAACCCTCACAACACTCAGAACCTCACACCCTCAACCTCACACCCCCTCACACACTCACTCCCCCTCACACACTCACTCCCCCTCACACACTCACTCCCCTCACCCTCACAGACAACCTCACCCTCACACACCCTCTCACCCTCACCAACACTCACCCTCACACCACCTCACCCTCACACCCACTCACCCTCACACCCCCTCACCCCTCACCCTCATAACACCCTCACCCACACACACCCTCATCTTCATACCCCCACATACCCTCAGAACACACACCCCTTCACCCTCACATCCTCACCATCACACACCACCTCACACCCCCTGACTCGCACACCCCCTCACACCCACTCAACCTCACACACACTCACCCTCACACACATCCTTACACAGACTCACTCACCTTCTCACCCTCACACACCCTCTCACACCCTCACTCACCCTCTCACCCACCCTCACTCCCCTCATCCTCACAAACACCATCACCCTCACACACACCCCCACCCACCCTCACACACCCTCATCTTCACAACCCCACACACCCTCAGAACACACACCCCTTCACCCTCACATCCTCACCATCACACACCACCTCACACCCCCTGACTCGCACACCCCCTCACACCCACTAAACCTCACACACACTCACCCTCACACACATCCTTACACAAACTCACTCACCTTCTCACCCTCACACACCCTCTCACCCTCACACCCACCCTCTCACCCTCACTCACCCTCTCACCCACCCTCTCACCCTCTCTCACACACACCCTCACACACCCTCACCCTCACACACCCTCACCCTCACACACCCTCACCCTCACCTTCACAAACACCATCACCCTCACACTCACACACCCCTCACACTCACACACCCCTCACACTCACACACCCCTCACACTCATACACCCCTCACACCCACACACCCCTCACACCCACACACCCTCTCATCCTCACACACCCTCTCACCCTCACACACACTTTCACCCTCACACCCCCACACACCCTCAGAACACACACACCTTCACACGAACACCCTTGCCATCACACACACCCTCACACACCCTGAATCTCACACTCCCTCACACCAAATCACCCTCAGATGCACTCACCCTCACAAACATCCTTACACACCCTCACTCAGCTTCTCACCATCACACACACACACACTCACCCTCACACACCCTCTAACAATCACAAACCCTCTGACCCTCACCAACACTCACCCTCACACCACCTCACCCCACCTCACCCTCGCACCCACTCACCCTCACACCCCCTTACCCTCATAACACCCTCACCCACCCTCACACTAGTGTAGTTCCTATATTCCCAATAGGCTCTGCGCATTGGAATAACATAAACAATAGTTTAGACGTAGAACTGAGGTCGACTAGGTCTCTATTGAATATGTTAGACTTAATTATGAATGCCAGCTAGCTCAGAGGTCACTAGAAACTTTCTCGAGTGAACAGGATTGAGTTAACTTTCCTGAATAGACAAGAAGGGATTAGCTTCTGACAACCGCATAAACATGACAACTTTGCTCCCTCCAGAATAAGGAGTATATCTCCAGAGTTGTGTCAAAACAATAGATAGCTATTTCACTCAGTCAATCGTGCAAGCTTAGTTTCACCAGAGTGCAGAGAAATAGAGAGACGGGCGTTTTCAATAAAAGTTGTTATTTATTTATTTATTTTATTTATTTTGGATGGCAAAATGCAATACATACAGAGCTGTCCGCCTACAACCCATCTCAGGCCGGCATCACTTTAAACTGGCCTACAAGATGAATAACAAGAAGGGCGAGCAGTATACAAATCATGTACTCAAAAGTCTACTCAGCAGGCAGACAGGGCTCCGCTCTGTGCATGTTAGCATATAACAGTACATTTTAACGTTTTCACCCCCCACCCCCCCGAACACCTGTCCCAACCCCCCAACTCCCCCGTTGCTGCTCCATGTGTGTAATTGTGTGGGTACAGTGAGTGTAGTGCGGACCCTCGCCGCGAAAGCTATAAAGTAGCCCTCTGGGCCCACCCCGTGGACTGCCACCCCCTGACGTTCCCTGTCCCCCCTGGCTAGTGTCCAGAGGCGGAATAACCGCATCGTTGACTGCTTCCACCGGACTCTAGGACTATGGTGTGACTCAGCCTCGCCCCACTATTCCTGCCCTACGTATGGATCTGTGTCAAGTGGCTCTGTCTGTCCCTCCCCTTCCTGTACTGTGGGTTCTTCGTCTGAGTCTTTAGCGTTTAAGTAGGTCTGATACAGGCCCCAGAAGTTCCTAGGCCGGCTCCTGGGTGGGAGGAGCTCGCCATACAACTCAGATTGCGTGTTACAAAACAACATGTCACTGGACCATTTTTTCAGCGTCGGTAGAGGGCCCCTCATCCAGCACATTGCCACCACCCTTTTTGCAAGGAGCATGCCCATGCCTACCAATTTTCTCACCGCCACGAGTACCTTTTTTGTGAATCCCAGAAGGGCAAGAGCAGGGTCCATGGCCAACTCCAGCTCTACTATAGTACCCATTTCAGCAAACACCCCACGCCAGAATCTCTGCACTCTCGGGCAAGCCCAGGCCATATGTATAAAGTCAGCTACAGGGGCGTGGCACCTCTCGCACTCCGGAGTGTTGCGCAGCCCATACCTGTGCAGCCTCTCCGGCGTGTAATAGACACGTTGCAAGTATTTGAAGTGGACCAGGCGATGCCGTCCGTTCAGTGATATTTTCTTGGAGGCCGCGCAGCAGTATGTCCACATGTTGTCGTCTATTTGGGTATTTAAGTCGGTTTGCCAGGCCAAGCGCGCCTTAGTATAATGCAACGCAGTATGTTCGTGGCCTATTTTGTAGAGCTTCGTTATGAGTTTTTGAGGCGCCGCCGAGGCAATGACATACGTCAGCTCTGGAACTTCTGGTGGTTCCTCAAGGTCGGGGCCCAGCAGTTCCAGGAATGCACTCCTTACTCTATGGAATTGGAAGCGCTGCAGCAACGAGGGCCGCGTCCCTCCCCGGGTAAGCTGCTCCCACGTCTTAACTTTCCCATGTTCAAACAGGTCCCTCATTGTGTGGGCACCGAGCCCGCGAAGAGCTCTGCAGACCCCTGTTTCCCCCAATGTGGGGAGCCATAGCGCCCAGTGGATAGGCATGTTAGGCGTGTACAGCAGCACTTTATCTTGTCTCCGCAGTATGGAGTGCCATGCATGATTAGTGGTCATTAGGGAGTCCAATGTCCCTACTCTGCGATCCATTGGGCCACATATGGTCGCCGGGAGGGGAACCGGGTCCGCGAACAGCCTTTCCATTATCACGTGTGGAATATCCGGACTTCCGTGGATCCACGTATGGAGATGGGTGGCCTGCACAATTCTGTAATACCCTTCCATATCTGGCGCGGCCAGGCCCCCCTGCTCATACGGTAGCTTAAGAATCTCCCATTTCACTCTCGGTTGTTTGCCACCCCAGGCCAAGCGGACGAGGAGTTTGGTTAGTGTAGCAAAGAAGGCCTTAGATAACACCACAGGAATGTTGTTGAAGAGGAACAGAAACCTCGGGAGTACCACCATTTTCATTATGGCGATGCGTCCCATTAGGGATAGTGGTAGTTTGCTCCAGATCTCTACATCGTCGGCCAGTTTACTATAGGCGACGCCATAATTCTCTCTAATCATGACTTCGGGGTCAGTATGTAACATTATACCTAAGTAGCGGATCGGCTCTGTAGACCATTGGAGCGGGTACTCCATTTCGAAGGGGGCGGTTACGGGAGTAAGTGGGAACGCGACTGATTTGGACCAGTTCACCTTTAGTCCTGAGAGTGCTCCGAAGCGTACCACTTCCCTCAGTACTGAGGAGAGGTTATTAGCCGGGTCTCTGACATAAAGTAAGGTATCATCGGCATATGTAGATATTCCTATCTTGTAAGTGGGCTAGTTGATGGCCTCGTAGGAGTGGTATTCTCTGATCGCACAGGCTAAAGGTTCCGCCACCAGAGCGTAGAGTAGCGGCGAGAGGGGACATCCCTGCCTAGTGCCCCTGCTGATGTCAAACGGCTCCGAAACAGTATCGCCTAGACGGACTCGCGCCGTGGGCCTGTGGTAGAGCGCACCCAGTAGTTGAAGGAACAGGTCTCCCAGGCCCAGTTTCTTAAGGACTCTACTCAGGAATGGCCACTCTACAGAGTCGAACGCTTTCTCCATATCCAGGAACACCGCGATAGCCTTGGAGTCCTGTCGCGTATGTTGGATAGTCCCCATCACCGTTCGTATGTTGTAGGTGAGATTGCGTGACGGTATAAAGCCCGCTTGTTCGGGGGCTACCAGTTCAGGGGCAACCATCGCTAACCGAGCTGCCAACACCTTAGCATACAGTTTGGCATCCACGTTTAAGAGGGACAGCGGGCGGTACGAACCTGCTTGGGTGTGAATCTTACCCGGTTTAAGTATTGCAACAATTATTGCCTCTCTCATGGAGGGCGGCATGGTGCCCTCCTCGCAGATATCGTCAAATAGGGATGATAGGTGCGGGAGGAGCTTATCTTTAAATGCTTTGTAAAAGCTAACAGTCAGGCCGTCCGCCCCGGGGGCACTGTCAGACCTCATGCCATCCAGCGCGTCCGATATCTCCTCCTGCTGAATTGGGGACATCAGGAAGTCTCTTTGCCAGTTCTCGAGGAACAGCATTTTGATGTAACTGAGGTAGTTATCAATTTGGTCCTCAACCCCGGATATCTTAGTAGTGTACAACTCCGCATAGAAGTTCCTGAACTCGGAGAGAATCTCTCTCTCCTCGGTGATCAGGTCTCCCGTGTCCGATTACAACTCTGTGATGACTTGTCGTCTCCTGGTACCTTTCATTATCTTAGCCAGGAGAGAGCCAGGCCACTCCCCCTCACCATACACGCGCGCCGTCGCATACTTGCCAGGGTGACGTACTTCCCTGTCTGCCTCCTCATTGAACTCTTTAAGGAGCTCCTGCAGTTCCCCGGACCCCTCCGCTGTTATGCCCGCCACGTGTTGCCTCTCTAGTTCGGCTATTTGCCCCTCTAAGTGTGTCAGTCTCTGTCTAATAGCTTTCAACACACTGGAGTGCTTGGCCATCGTCACCCCCCTAATGCAGACCTTAAACGCTTCCCACATAGTATGAAAACTGTCCACCGACCCTATATTTGTTGCAAAGAACATGTCTATCTCCTCACCCAGCTCACCCCTGAACGCCTCGTCCAGCAGCGAGTACGGGGGGAAACGCCATGTGAATGGAGAGATTCTACATCTGGGGGAATTGAGAATCAACAGTAACGGGGAGTGGTCTGACAGCGTGCGGGGCAACACCTCACAATTCCGCACTGTCTCTATAAGGGAATGTGTGGCCATCCAGTAATCTATCCTGGTGTGTATATCGTGGTAAGCAGAGTAGTGAGGAGTGTATCCCCCCTGTCCCGGTGCCTCTCCCTCCAAACGTCCACTAGGCCCAGTCGAACCATCTCAGCCTGCATTTGCAATGCTGCAGCAGCCGGACGTCTAGGGGGACCTGCAGATCTATCCAGCTCGGTGTCGAAGATCAAGTTAAAATCCCCCCCCATAGCATTCTGGAGGAATTCAACTCCACACAATGTCTGGCCGCAGCTGCATAAAAGTCGGGAGAATCATAGTTGGGGCCGTACACATTCATGACCACTAAATCGTGTCCTTTACCCACACATCTGCTCAACACGAACCTTCCCTCCGGGTCAGCACTTAGAAGCGTGAGGTGCAATTTGGACCTAGGATTAACCCATGTGAGGACCCCCCGTGCGTGAGTAGTGACGCCCGCATGTGTAGTGTTTCCCAAGAGCCCCTTATGAGAGAGCATCTTACTGGTGTTAGGTAGGTGCGTCTCCTGCAGTAAGGCCAGGTCAATCTGGTGCCTTTGCAGGTAGTGTAGGACCTTGCGCAGCTTACGGTAATCATTGAGCCCTCTAACATTCCAGGTCATTGCTTTGAGGGACTCGGTTTCCCCTGCCGAGTCCCCAGGTTGCATGTTAGCCATAATCAATGCAGTGCCGCTTCTCATGGGCTCTCAGAATCTCGCACTGAACCCCCAACACATACAGGGCTCTAACAGCGCAGGGAATGACATACCATAACACTTGTACCTCGTGGAAAACTGTGTAGCATCTGGCCATCTGTGTATCCAGGAGCTTGAGGGTCCCGGCCCAGTGGCCAGGGAGCAGCACAGCAGAGCACCAATCACTCAGAGCATGCAGCAAGAGCAAAACACCCACCATTAAAGTAACAGTTTGGAGCTCACCTGGGGCTCGCCCGCCAAGAATGACCCACAACAAAACTCCCATACCCCCCTCCCACAGCCAACCAACCCCAACCTGGTCTGACCGAGTCCCCTGCCCCCCCCTCTTCTCACCGTAAGGAACCCACATTGAATCTCCAAACTAGGCCCACTATGGGCCATAACTGCTGACAGCGCTAGGGCAGAGGTCGCCAAACAAGTTCCACTGCTGTCCTCCTCCATTTTGGCTCCACAAGGAAGTGTCACAAGTCTGCCCCTCCACCATCACCCTCCTTATGTGAGTCGACAATGGTTGATAAGCACTTTAGGCAACTGAGTGTCAGGAATCCCCCCCCCGCCCCATAGGAATGTCCCACAGCTGACCCCTCCCGGCGTCAAGGCGCCACGCTTCATGCTGTCCCACATATCACAAGTGTCAAAGCAGTGCGCCCTCACAATTGCGCAGCCCCAGCATGTAGAGACCTCACCCAGAGTTGGTCCTGTCGGGTCCACCCATCAGAGTCCGACAAGGTGCTGGGAGCGTCTCCGGCGCCCCCGAGGGTTCACTGTGCAGCCCAACAAGAAGATGTTCATCCTCGAGCCTCCGACCACCACTCCCGACTCAGTCCTGCTCCTCAAGATCATTGTTACCACCAGTCTCCGCCGTCTGGCTCCCCGGGCTCCCTCGCCATTCCTTAGCCCAGATCTTCAGAGATTTCTGCAGTTCTTTAGGGTCAGTAAAAAAGTGCGAGTGCCCTTGGCTGTTGATGCGCAGCTTCGCCGGGTACAACATGGCGTAATACAGGCCAAGTTCTCGGAGCTGTTGTTTGTGCGGGGCAAAGCGCCTTCTCTCCTCCTGGACTTTTGCCGTGAAATCAGGGTACAGTGATATGTCCATTCCCTCGTACTGCAGTTTTCCTTTCTCCCGGGCTGTTCTGAGTGCCGCGTCCCTGTCTCTGTAATTAAGCAATTTCGCAATGATTGGTCTAGGATTGGCACCCGGGGGGGGACGTGGACCAAGTGTGCGGTGAGCGCGTTCCACGATGAACATTGGCGAAAAGGTGCCCTCCCCCAGGAGCGTCACCAGGAGTTTTTCTACAAACAGTTCCATTTTACCCGGTTGGGTTGTTTCTGCCACTCCTGTAATGCGGATGTTGGAGCGCCGAGAGCGCGCCTCCAAATCCTCGGACTTGTCCTGAATGACCTGCAGCAGTCTACTGAATTGCTTGCGGTCACTGTCCCACTCCGTCTGCGCTTCCTCGGCCTCGGTCAAGCGGCGCTCCGTCATGTCCAGCCTTTCCGCGTGTTTGTCCATTCTCTCGGTCATACGATCCATCCGGTAGGAGAGCGCATCAATTTTGGTACCAATGGCCGACATGCCTTCTTGTAAGCCCTTTTCCATGGTCGTCAGCATCTCCTTGATCTCCGCGCAGAGTGAGCCCCCCGGCTCCCCACTGGGAGATGGCGTGGGTTCTGCTCGCGGCTCCGGCTATTTCCGTCGGCGCTGGTCGAAGGATAGTTTTGTCTGCGTTCTATCCCCCTTCCCCATGGCTGCTTATTGGGGTTCTGTAGCTGCGCGGTCCGCACTCGTTTCAGGAGTCTTCAACTGGTCACGTTTCCCGCCAATCCTCGGGATGGACCCGGCGCTGTGTGAGTATGCTCCCTCCGGGCCCTCCGTGCATCAGCCACTCGTACCTGCCCCCAATATCTGCACCTCAGGGGACCAGCAGAAAGGGGCCGTGCCCTCGAAGTGCCCGATCCGTTCCTGTATCAGGCCATTCGTGCCCCCAAGCAAGTTGGGCCAAGTTGTCCTCCACACTCTGTGCTGCTACAGCAGTGTCCGAGTTCGAGTTGGTGTCCCCGGGTCAGGGGGGCACCACAGCTTCCAGACTCCCGCTCCAAGCGCAGAAACTGCCCTCCTTTCCGCCTGGGATCCGTCTTCCCAGTCAGAGCTGGTCTCGTCACTGGGGGAGGCCTCCGGCACCACAGAGCGACGGGGGAGCAAAGGCCCCCCTGCTACGGCCTCTTCCCAGGCGCCCCGGTAAGGCTCACCGTCGCTGCGAGGGTTCCCTCCTGCCTCCGACCCCAGCGGCGACCCTCCGGTGTCCGCTCCAGTGTCCAGGAGCCAAATCGAGGAGACACTCTCCGGACCTCCGGCGGGCTTCGAGAGCTGGATTCCGCTGCAGCCGCACGTCGGGTGACGCAGCGCGGGTCCCCGAGCAGGAGAGACCGGTGTCTTCGGCCTGGTCCGGCATCCGCGGGAGGAGCTTGTTATGGGCAAATTCCGGGTGCGTCCCATGCCGAAAGTCACACCGGGGCTAAATCGAGGGGAGCGGAGGGGACCCCCGCCGTTTTGTGACAAGGCCACGTCCTAATTAGGATAGATTAAAGGATTTTATGGGGTGATAGTGAGGAGCCTCGCTCTTATGCGTCTGCCATCGACGCCGGCTAGCTCCGCCCCCCAATAAAAGTTATTTATTGAGCAGTCTTCTTTCTCATGCAAGAGAAGTGAATTGCCACAATTGCAATACTTGTCATAAAGTAAAGTGCGTACAGTAAAAAGGAGTATCTGAAAGAAACACGTTAGTGTTAGATTCCTTACCTTAGAATATCCCCAGGCGTCAGTCTGGATCCGGAAACTTTTGCGTAGCAGTACCCCTGCGCGTCGGTAGGCGTCGTCTGCAGGCGTCCCCTGCGGCTCCGCGTCCGTCGTCGGCGTCGTGCGCCGTGATGACGTCGCTGGAGTACATAGACGCCGCCTCCGCGCGCTGACGTCAGTTCTTCTTTTTTCCGCGCCAGTGGACGCAGATCTGAAGAGCAGTACTCCGGTCTTTGACCAAGTTTTTTCGATTGTCTTTTTCTACTATTGTGCCTGATAGGATGCCAGGATTTAAGAATTGCGATGGCTGTGAGCGCACGATGTCGGTCACAGACCATCACCGCCTCTGCCTCCGGTGTCTGGGCCCCGACCACGACGTGGAATCCTGCGTCGACTGCCGGGCCCTTACCAACAAGGCTAGACGGGAGCGGTCCCGCAAGCTGCTGGAGCTCCGGGTGTCGGCCCCACGTCGGGACCGGGAGCGGTCCCGGTCCGGCCGGAGGTCGAGAGAGCGTTCGAGGGAGCGGTCGCGGAGCCGCGCCGGGCGCTCCGGAAGTCGACGCCACTCGTCATCCTCGTCAGGTAAGAAACACAAGAAGTCGGGGCGTCGTCATCGTACCCCCGACTCCCCCCGACGCTCGCGCGATGCGGCCGGGGGCTCGGGTGACCCCATCCCCGCGGCTCCGCGAGAGTCGCCGGCGCGGCCTGCCTCATACCCTCCGGTCCCTGGGCATGGCGCGACGCCTGAGGAGATCGAGGCGTTCCTCATGGCCATGAGGGCGCTCGCTTCTCCGACGGGGCCTACGGCGCCTTCGGGCCCAGTGCTACCGTCTGGGGGCCCTGGCGGTTCGGGTGTCCCTGCCTCGGCGCCGTCGGGTGCTCCGGCCCCGGCGCCGCCGACGGCTCCGACCCCGGCGCCGCAGGGGCCTTCGGGATCGGCGCCGGCTGGTCTTCCGGCCTCCCCGGCGCCGTTGCCATCGGGGTTACCCCCGACGCCGCCCCCGCGCGGCGCCGGTTCTCCGCTGCCGGTTCCGGCCGGCGGTGGGGTTCCGGCGCCGGCTCCGGGCGGCGCCGTCCCCTTACCTTCTCCGACGCCGGACGCGGCGCCGGACGGGCGTCGATCGACGCCGGTCCCGGCGCCGATGGGGCCCATGAACCCCGAGGAGCCGGTCTTCATCATTGACTCCGAATACGGAGAGGATGAGGAGTACGGTGAAGGTTGGGAGGGGTCCGAGGACCCTCTGGCTCGCGAGTGCCAGTATGACCCGGACTGGACAGGTGACTTGGGGGATGCCAGTGGTTTGGACGACTCCCCTAACCCTGGTTTGATCTCTCCTCCAACCGTGGCATCGGTGGAGGGAGCTGCCTATTCTGTGGTGCTGATGAGGGCTGCCAAGGCCTTACACCTTGAGCTCCCCGTCGCGGCCGTGAGGCCTAACATCCTCACCGAGGTCTTCAAACCGCAGTCATGCCCTTTGGAGCCTCTGCTGCCGTTTAATGAAGCCTTGTCTGACGTTCTGTTGGGCACGTGGTCCAGGCCCGCTTCAGGTGCGCCTGTTGATCGGAACGTGGCCAGGCGCCACCGTCCTTGTCCGGACGACCCCAAGTACCTGTCTACCCACCCCACTCCTGAGAGTCTGGTGATCCAGGCCTCGACCTCCCAGTCCGCATTCCCGTCGGCCCCGCCCGACCGGGAATCCAAGAGGTATGACCAGTTTGGCAAAAAGGTCTTCTCGTCCATTAGTTTGGGCCTGCGGTCTTGCAACACCGCCTGCCTCTTGGGCCGCTACACCCACTCTGTGTGGGATACGGTCGCGGAGCTGCTGCCAGAATGCCCCATGGAGGTGCGGGCAAAGCTCGGTCAAGCTGTAGCTGAGGGCCGGGATGCAGCGAAATATTCCATTCGGTGTGGTCTTGATACGACCGACTCGCTGGGCAGGGCTATGTCTACGACGGTGGCGATTCGTCGTCACGCCTGGCTGAGATCCGCCAATTTTTCGGCTGATGTCCAAAATACCCTGATGGACATGCCGTTTGATGGCTGTCACCTGTTCGGTGACAAAGCGGACCACGCGCTGGAACGCTTCAAGGACTCCAGGGTCACGGCCAAGTCCTTGGGTCTCTCGACCCAGCGTCAGCAACCGGGTTCGTTTCGTCCCTTTCGTGGCCAAGGAAGGGGCGCCCCCACACGTGCTGCCAGCCACGCGCCGCAACAATCCTTCCAACGCGGTGGCGGCCGTGGAAACCGCCGTGGTGGCGGTCGGGGACAACGGCGGGGTCAGACCACACCTTCCCCCGCAGCATCTACCCCAAAATCCTCCTAGTCCGTGCTTTCGGCCCCATGTGACGCCAGTGGGTGGCAGGGTTCGCCATCACCACGCTCACTGGCGCACGATCACTTCGGACAGGTGGGTGCTGCAAATTGTCCGAAGGGGCTACTCCCTCCCCTTCGAGACCTCTCCTCCAGCCATGCCACCGCAGAACCACCGTGTGTCGGGGGACCACTTGACACTTCTGCAGGAGGAAGTTACGGCCCTCTTGGCCAAGGGGGCCATCGAGCGCGTTCCTGGGCCAGAAGTAGGGCGTGGTTGTTATTCCCACTACTTTCTGGTGCCCAAGAAGGACAAGGGGGGCCTACGTCCTATCTTGGATCTAAGGAACGTCAACGGCTTCCTCCGGAAGGAGAAGTTCAAGATGTTGACGTTAGCTCAGGTCTTGGCTGCTCTAGACCCGCAAGACTGGATGGTAGCGTTGGACTTGCAGGACGCCTATTTTCACATCCCCGTCCTGCCGGCCCACCGGCGTTACCTGCGGTTCACGGTAGGCCAGGAGCACTTTCAGTTTATCGTGCTCCCCTTCGGCCTTACCAGCGCCCCACGGGTGTTCACAAAGGTGATGGCGGTGGTCGCAGCCCATCTGCGCAGGTTGGGGGTTTCAGTCTTCCCCTACCTAGACGACTGGTTGTTGAAGGCGGGCTCGCCCCAGACAGTCGTCCACCACCTTCAGATGACGGCAGACCTCTTGCACGACCTGGGGTTCTCCATCAACGTGCCGAAATCACACCTGTGTCCCTCTCAAAAGCTCCTTTTCATCGGAGCGGTTCTGGACTCGGCGCAGTTTCGGGTTTATCCTCCGGAACGGCGGGTTCGGGATATTCAGGCTTTGATTCCCATCTTTCAGCCGCTATCCCGAGTCTCGGTCAGGTTGACGCTGCGGCTGCTGGGACTGATGGCTTCCTGCATCCTTCTGGTGCATCACGCCAGGTGGCGGATGCGGGCTCTGCAGTGGGACCTGAAGTTTCAGTGGGCCCAGCATCAGGGCAACTTGTCCGACCACGTCTTGATCTCGGAGGGCACTGCGAGACAACTGCAGTGGTGGCTTACGGACCGCGATTGGGTCAGGGGCAAGTCCCTCTCCCTTCCCCAACCGGAGCACGTTGTCGTGACGGACGCGTCCCTCCAGGGCTGGGGTGGCCACTTGGGAGAGGCAGAGATCAGAGGCATCTGGTCTCCGGCGGAGTCCCGGCTCCATATCAATCTGTTGGAGCTGCGGGCGATTCGTCTGGCACTGAAGGCATTCCTCCCCTTTGTCAACGGGAGTGTAGTGCAGGTGTTCACCGACAACACCACCGCCATGTGGTACTGCAACAAACAGGGCGGAGTGGGGTCGTGGACCCTTTGCCAGGAGGCTCTGCGCCTCTGGCAATGGCTGGAACGTCAGGGCGTGACTCTGACGGTTCAACACCTGGCGGGTTCTCTGAACGCCAGGGCGGACGAACTCAGCCGTCGGTGCTCGATGGATCACGAATGGCGTCTGAACTCGGACGTGGCGCAAGGCATCTTTCTGCAATGGGGAGAGCCTTGGTTAGATCTATTCGCCACAGAAGAGAACGCGCAATGTCATCAGTTCTGCGCGTTGGAGTTTCCAAGACGGCACTCGCACGGCGACGCCTTTCGGCGCGAGTGGAGTTGCGGTCTGTTATACGCCTTTCCGCCTATACCACTTCTGCCCAGAGTGCTGAAGAAGATCAGGCGCGACCGGGCCCAAGTTATCCTTGTGGCTCCGGACTGGGCTCGAAGGTACTGGTATCCCGAGCTACTCAGCATGTCAGTCGGTCCCCCGATCCGCCTGCCCCTTCAGGAGGACCTTCTGTCGCAGCAGCAGGGGACGGTCCTCCACCCGAACCTGTCCAGTCTCCACCTCCATGCTTGGAGATTGAGCGGCGGCAGTTGAGGCCATTTGACTTGCCTCCTGAAGTCTGTGATGTTATTCTGGCAGCCAGGCGTCCCTCCACTAAGTCGGTATACGCCTGTCGGTGGAACAGATTTGTGGCATGGTGCACAGCAAAGGCTGTGGATCCTCTTTCTGCCCCTCTTTCGGAGGTTCTTCTGTTTCTTCTTTCTCTTGCCCAGCAGGGCTCTGCTCTGGGCACTATCAAGGGCTACCTTTCTGCCCTTTCAGCCTTTTTGAGGCTTCCTGATCAGCCTTCTTTGTTCAAATCCCCGATTGTAACTCGATTCTTGAAAGGCATCACTCACATGTTTCCACCTGTTCCGTTTGTGATGCCTCAGTGGGATTTGAACCTGGTTCTAACTTTCCTGATGTGTGCTCCCTTTGAGCCCCTTCATTCTTGCCCTCTCCGTCTCCTGACTTTAAAGACGGCTTTCCTGGTTGCCATCACCTCTGCCAGGAGGGTGAGTGAGCTCCAGGCTCTTTCTGTCCAACCTCCTTTCCTGTCCATTCATCCTGACAAGGTGGTTCTGAGGACTAGACCTTCTTTCCTGCCCAAGGTTGTTTCGGCCTTTCACATCGGGCAGTCCATCACCCTCCCTTCCTTCTTCCCGCCTCCGCATCCTTCAAAGGATGAAGAGCGGCTCCATCGTCTGGACCCAAAACGTGCGCTTTCATTTTACATGGATCGCACACGCCAGTTCCGGGTGGATGACCAACTGTTTGTTGGCTACGTGGGTGCGAAGAAGGGACGGGCGGTTTGTAAACGAACCATCTCTCGATGGGTCGTCCTCTGCATCAAAGCGTGCTACTCTTTGGCTCGGAAGGAGCCTCCTGTTGGGCTGAGGGCCCATTCCACTCGGGCCACGGCGGCTACTACTGCCCTGGGCCGGGGAGTCCCCTTGCAGGACATTTGCCAGGCGGCTACGTGGGCCTCGCTGCACACCTTTGCGAGGCACTACTGCCTGGACAGTCAAGTCCGGAGGGATGGCTTCTTTGGCCGTTCTGTCCTCCAGGACTTTCTGGTGTAGTTTTGTATTGGTTCGCAGACCCACCACCGGGGTTGGTATTGCTGGGGTATGTATTCTAAGGTAAGGAATCTAACACTAACGTGTTTCTTTCAGATGAACAAGTTACTTACCTTCGGTAACGATATATCTGTAAGAAACATTAGTTAGTGTTAGATTCCTTACCGAACCCACCCATCCTCCCCGTTCTGCGAACTGATACCTAGGGTTAAGGTCATCCCTTTCAGGGCCCTAGTTTGTACATGGCACCAGTGTTGGTTCTCTCATGGCTCTGCGTCTCCTGGCGCGGAAAAGCTGTGTGCAAAGAACTGACGTCAGCGCGCGGAGGCGGCGTCTATGTACTCCAGCGACGTCATCACGGCGCACGACGCCGACGACGGACGCGGAGCCGCAGGGGACGCCTGCAGACGACGCCTACCGACGCGCAGGGGTACTGCTACGC
Source organism: Lissotriton vulgaris (assembly GCF_964263255.1). Taxonomy (NCBI): domain Eukaryota; kingdom Metazoa; phylum Chordata; class Amphibia; order Caudata; family Salamandridae; genus Lissotriton; species Lissotriton vulgaris. The sequence continues at coordinate 1,083,006,534 of NC_141694.1, read as the reverse complement.
AAAAGTTTCCGGATCCAGACTGACGCCTGGGGATATTCTAAGGTAAGGAATCTAACACTAACTAATGTTTCTTACAGATATATCGTTACCGAAGGTAAGTAACTTGTTCATTATGAAATAATACTGTAAAAGCATTTATATGGTTTCTGAGACATATGATTCTTAAAACGGATAAAATATATACAATACATACAATGATAAAAGAACTGGTGCTTCTAAAATACGCCTACCCCGGTGTACCTAACCTAAGCCTAGTACGTGGGAAGGAGTAAGTGAGCTGCAGTTTAAGTTAAGTTAGTTTTGCCAAGAATCTGAATCAAGAATTCTCTAAGGATTTAATCAGCTCCGTACCTTGGTTTTAGAATGAAGGAGGTCTTGTATCTCTTTCTCAGGACTCGATTTCCCAGCAACCCGCAAGGGTGACTGGAAACACTGGAGCTGGATTTCTCGGTAGGAGAAAAGACAGCGTCTCTCTCAGTGCGTCAAATGGGAGGGTCGGCTTCCTTCGGCACTCGCATCAGCTGGGCTTTGGGTAAGTAGATAGCCGCTCTGCTCCAAACCACCGTGTCGTTGCTTAAGGCAAATGCTGGTATATTTATACCTGGAAGGTGCTGAGTTTGACGTAAGGTTGGACATAAGACGTCACTAAGAACTGTCACTAAGAACAGGCAGTTCTTTCAGGACTCTCAGGAGTTCTAGGACAAATCAAAACAGAAGCAGGGGGAATTCCTGGGCTGCTGGAGGCTTGGTTTGTTTAAAGAACGCGTTGTACTTTCGAGGAGTCTAGGGAAGTAGCCTTACCGTATTTGGACTGCATTGGCTATGACTAAATATGGATATGATTCTTATGCCTTTATAAGGATATGATTTGTTATAACTACATAAGGGCATGAATCGGGAATATTTAATTAGGGTCCTAGATACGTTCACAACAACACCCCCACATACCCTCAGAACACACACCCCTTCACCCTCACATCCTCAACATCACACACCCCCTCACACCCCTGACTCGCACACACCCTCACACCCACTCAATCTCACACACTCACCCTCACACACATCCTTACACACCCTCACTCACCTTCTCACCCTCACACACCCTCTCACCCTCACACACCCTCTCACCCACCCTCTCATCCTCACTCATCCTCTCACCCTCTCTCACACACCCTCACACACTTACACCCTCTCAAACTCGCACCCCCTCACCCTCACACACCTCCACTCCCCTCACTCTCCCTCACACTCACAAACACAATCCCCCTCACAAACACCATCAACCTCACACACACCCCCACCCTCTCACCCCCCTCACACTCACATACCCTCTCACCCTCACACACAGTTTCAGCCTCACACCCTTACACACACACTCAACCACCCACACCAACACTCACCCTCACAACCCCTCACCCTCACACGTCACGCTCATAATCCCCTCACACTCACTCACAACCCCTCACCCCCCCACACACCCTCAGAACACACACGCATTCACCCTAACACCCTTGCCATCACACCCCCCTCACACACCCTGAATCTCACACCAAATCACCCTCAGACACACTCACCCTCACAAACATCCTTACACACCCTCACTCAGCTTGTCACCATCACACACCCTCACCCACCCTCTCACCCACCCTCTCATTCTCACCCACCCTCTCATCCTCACCCACCCTCTCATCCTCAACCACCCTATCACCCTCACACACCCTCTCACCCTCACACACCCTCTCACCCTCACATACATTCTCACCCCCTCTCACCCTCACACACACTCGCACCCTCACACATCACCCTCACACCCCCTCACACCTCACACTGCCTCACACCACACACTGCTGCCCACCACACACTGCTGCATGCCTCACACTGCTGCATGCCTCACACTGCTGCAGGCCTCACACTGCTGCAGGCCTCACACTGCTGCAGGCCTCACACTGCTGCATGCCACACACTGCTGCATTACTCATGCTACTGCATAACTCACAATGCAACCCACATCATAGTGCTGCTGACCTCACAATGCTGCACGCCTCACACTGTTGCACAATGCTGTACTAATCACACTGCTGCATGCTGCACACTGCTGCACCCAACACACTGCAGCATTACTACATACCTTACAATGCTGCCCGCATCATACTGGTGACCAGCTCCCACTGCTGCACACCTCCCACTGCTGCACACCTCCCACTGCTGCACGCCAGCCAATGCTGCACGCCTCACATTACTGCGCGTCTCACACTGCTGCACGCATCAAACTGCTGCATGCCACCCACTGCTGCATGCCACACACAACACCACAGACACAACCCCACACACACAACCCCACACACCCAAAACCACACACCCTCAACACCACACACCCCCAACACCACACACACACAAAGCAATATACACACACAGAACCCATGCACAACACCCCACACTCAACCCACCTACACACAAAATCAACACACACAAACCCCCACACACAACCCCACAAAGACACACACAACACAACACCTATACTACCCCCAACACACACACACACAGACACACACACACACACACACCACAAACATACCAAACACACATGCCCACACACCCACCACCGCACACACACAGCCACACACACCCACCACCACACACCCCCACCACCACACACCACACACACAACACACAACCACACACACACACACACAAGCACACAAAAAACACACTACAGGCACACAACCAAACACACACAAACACATGCACACAAACACACACACACAACCACACACGCACAACACACACACAACACGCACACAACCACAAACACACGCACACAACCACAAACACACACACCCACATCCACAAACAACCACCCACACGCACATAACCACACACACAACCACATGCACACAACCACACACACACACATGGACACAACCGCAAACAACCAAAAGTACACACACACAACCACACAATAACACTCAGCAAAACACACAACTACACAACTGCACACATAATGCCACCACCACACACCACCACAAACACAAAACACACCAAAAACAACACCAAACACAACACACCACAAACACAAGCCCACAGACAACCCCACAAACACAAACACACACACACAACCACACCTCACACACAACCACATGCAACCTCACACACAACCACACACACAACCACACATACAACAACACTTTTTCAAACACACACAGGAACACAAAAACACACACAACCATCTATCTATCTACAAAAGACAATAACACACACAAAGAAAAAGCTTTCAACAATGAAATCCATCTACAAATGCCACAAATCATTAGGAATAACAATAGTGCCACTTTTATGAGGTCATCCCATAACAATAACAAAGAATACATAATTTGCACATTACTTTTGCCATGACCGTACAGATGCACCAGCTCGCAGGAATAATGGGAAAAGTGAGACAATAATTAGAATCTCGTATTTGGACATGTCTCAAAATAATATAAGTTATGCCCCATTCAGAGTCAGAAACAAAATAGGGGTCCAAAAGCACAATTCGGAATACAGAACATTGCTTCAGATACATTACAAGCAAACTGTGATTCCCAAAAGTGAGCTCGAGCATGCCCTAATGTTTATCAGGCTTCATGACAGAGGGAAAAATGAATAGCTCAATTGAATACAAAGAGAACTAAGAAAACAATCTTACAGGAACAAAGGAGGTAGCTTTGCAGTCAAAAACGTTAAACAGCCTATTTTTTTTTAAACAGGCGTCTGCAATAATCGGCCGGATGATTAAAACGGATTTAAGACAATGTTTAACACTTACAAAACATGGCGTTTGCTTATACCAATCTCAGTGTCACAGAAGTCAGCTTTTGTTGGTGATTTCAAAAACATATATTTTCGGGTTCGTAAGCACTGTCTAAATCAATGCAAAGAAGGAGCAAATTAAATTTTACACTGTGGCATCACAAATAGTTAGGGGGGAAATGTGTATTAACTCTTTATTCAGCTGCATCACAGCGGGTCATTTCAACAAAGACGGTAGGACAGGCAAAAACAAACAGGCTAAAAGGTTAGAATTGCACATTTCAAACTGGCACACACACTGGAAGCCAACAATGCACACTTACTACAAGCACACACACCAACAGGCAACAAAGCACACAACAGTTTAAAAAAATCCAATTTACAATAATAAATAGTATAACACAAATTAGTTTGGAATATAGTCATCAAAAGCACTGCATAACAACACTTTTTAAAAAAAATACAGAACTACTATACAACGAAAGTTATAATTTGCATATAACAGACAATTAATTTACACGGCAAAAAATACATAAACAACCGACACACCTTTGCAAAGGGACATAAAAGTTACTTACAAAAACACATATTTTCTAGCAATAAACATACACTAGTATACAAAAGAAACATTTGAAAACAACAACAAGTCAACAAAAAATATAACACAAACAGAAAAAAAAACGGACCTGTCGAGCGATGCAGGAAACCGACAGCAAACCAGACACTCCTTACATGAAGCGCGCCTTCACGAATATGGGGATTTCCAACAATACGCACATAAATTGTTTCACAATGTAAACAAATGTAAGAATCTCATTCGCTGACAGACACATCATTCAAAAATAATGAAGCATTAAAAAAAACTAGACCGCAACACTTTAAAACCTTACATTTATAATGGAACATTCACACATCTGGGATTTAAATTAAAAAAAAACATATCCACACACACACACCCCACCACACACACACACAACACATGCAACAACCCCAAACACACACACAGAGCCTCACCACACACACAAGACCACACACACCATCTCCCACACAACCCCCCACACACAACGAACCACACACAATGAAACCCCCACACACACCCCACCACACACACAACACACGCAACAACCCCAAACACCCACACAGAGCCTCACCATACACACACACACAAGACCACACACACAAGATCCCACACAACCCCACACACACAATCACACACATATAACACCACACACACAATGAACCACACACAATGAAACCCCCACACACACACCCAACACACCCCCCCCACAAACACAGCCACCCCACACACACACACACACCCACACACATACACCCCCACACACATACACACACCATCCCACACACACAACACCCCCACACACAAACCCCCCCACACACACACACCACACATACACACCCCCAAACACAACAACAAACACCCACTACCCCAACAAAAACACAACACACCCAAAACACACAGCACACCCAAAACACACAACACCCCTCCCACACACATAGCCCCCCACACACATAAGTCCCCCAACACACACTCAACACCCCCCTATCACTCAAACACACACACAACCCCCCCACACACACAACACACAAACACACACAACACACAAACACACACACAGACCTGCACACACAACCCCACACACACAACCCCCCACACACACACCATAAAACACAACACCCCCCACACACACAACACACACAACTCCACACACACACTACCCCTAAACATACCCACATACACACACCCACATACACACACCCCCACCCACAACCCCGCACCCTCACATACCCTCACTCATCCTCACACACCCTCATACACCCTCTCACCCTCACTTACATTCTCACCCCCTCTCACCCTCACATACATTCTCACCCCCTCTCACCCTCACATACATTCTCACCCCCTCACACACTCGCACCCTCACACATCACCCTCACACCCCCTCACACTGCTGCAGGCCACATACTGCTGCACACCACACACTGCTGCACGCCTCACACTGCTGCACACCTCACACTGCTGCACGCCTCACACTGCTGCACGCCTCACACTGCTGCACGCCTCACACTGCTGCACGCCTCAAACTGCTGCACGCCTCAAACTGCTGCACGCCTCACACTGCTGCACAGTGCTGTATTAATCACACTGCTGCATGCTGCACACTGCTGCATGCAACACACTGCAGCATTAATCATACTACTATATAACTCACAATGCTGCCCGCATCATACTGGTGACCAGCTCACACTGCTGTACACCTCACACTGCTGCACACCAGACAATGCTGCACGCATCACATTGCTGCGTGTCTCACACTGCTGCACGCAAAACACTGCTGCATGCCACACACTGCTGCACGCCACACATAACAACACACACACCCACACACACAACACCACAGACACAACCCCACATACACACAACCCCACACACACCCAACACCACACACAAAAAGTTCAATACACACACACAGAACCCATGCACAACACCACACACTCAACCCACATACACATAAAATCAACACACACAAACCCCCCACACACAACCCCACAAACACACACAACACAACACGCATACTATCCCCAACACACACACACACACCTACCCACCACACACACACCAAACACACATGCCCACACACCCACCACACACACACACCACACACACCCACAACCACACACAGTCACACACACCCACCCCAAACACACACCCACCACACACACACCACACACACACACCACACACACACACAATCCCAAACACACACACAATGCCAAACACACACACAATGCCACATATAACACCACAGACACACACAACCACACACAACCACACACACAACCACACACACACACACACAACATGCACAAGCACACAAAAACAAACTACACGCACACAACCACACAAACACATGCACACAAACACACAACCACACATGCACAACACACACACAACACACACACATAACAAACACACAACCACAAACACACACACACAGCCACACACAACCACCCACACGCACCCACACGCACATAACCACACACACACAACCACATGCACACAACCACACACACACAACCACACACACACAACATGGAAACAACCACAAACAACCAAAAGCACCCACACACACACACACACAACCATAAACAGAAAACACACCAAAAACACCAAACACACCACAAACACAAGCCCACAGACAACCCCACAAACACACACACACACAACCACACCTCACACACAACCACACATACAACAACACTTTTTCAAACACACACAGGAACACAAAAAAACACAAAACCATCTATCTATCTTCAAAAGACAATAACACACACAAAGAAAAAGCTTTCAACAATGAAATCCATCTACAAATGCCACAATTCATTAGGAATAACAATAGTGCCACTTTTGTGAGGTCATCCCTTAACAATAACAAAGAATACATCATTTGTACATTACCGTCGCCATGACCGTACAGATGCACCAGTTTGCATGAATAATGGGAAAAGTGAGACAATAATTCGAATCTCGTAATTGGACATGTCTCAAAATAAAATAAGTTATGCCCCATTCAGAGTCCGAAACAAAATAGGGGTCCAAAAGCACAATTCGGAATACGGAACATTGCTTCAGATACGTTACAAGCAAACTGTGCTTCCCGAAAGTGAGCTCGAGCATGCTCTAATGTTTATCAGGCTTCATGACAGAGGGAAAAATGAATAGCTCAATCGAATACAAAGAGAACTAAGAAAACAATCTTACAGGAACCAAGGAGGTAGCTTTGCAGTCAAAAATGTTAAACAGCCTATTTTTTTTAAACAGGCATCCGCAATAATCGGCCGGATGATTAAAACTAAGCATGGGCGGAAAATCCGTTTCGCTCACGGATTTTGCGGTTATTCGGTAAATTCGCAATCCGCGAGATTCGCGAATCTCCCGCAAAATCCGCAAATCCGCGAGCAGCGGATTTTGCTCGCACTGTTCGCGTGAGTTCGCGGCTTCCCAGTACAACTTCGCGCCCCGCGAATAAGTGCAAAATTGCAGAAATACGATCTTAGCAAAACTGAAACTACTTACCAGGTTCAAAAGTTCAGGCTCATCATTAGTAACCATTTCCTGTAGTGCTTCCTGAGGGGCCCCTCCAGAGTTCAGTTGCCAGTTGCAACTATTATGTGACCCTGCTCTGAACCTCAGAATAGTTACACATATGCCACAAAGGTCCTGAATTACAGCTAAGGGAGACAAGCAGGAGCCAGGCTGGAAGTTCAAATCCATTAATCAGCCCCTAATTCATTATTGTCAGTTGGGGCAGGGCAGGTGTTGTAACTGATTTTGCAACAATGAAAGCACTTAGCAAGTGCAAAAGATCACTAATCAGGAAGCACTAAGGAAGCAGGTGCCAGCTAAAAAAATATTCTGTGACACATTAATCAGCCCCAAATTAATTCAGGTCACTTGAGGCAGGGAATGCGTGCTTGCGTTGCCACAATAATGTACACTGACTGGACAACCAGAGGGTGCTGTGATGAAACAGAGGGTGGCATGGGTGGGCCAGAGGGTGGCATGAGTAGTCAGAGAGTGGCAGTGGTGACAGAGAGTGGCAGTGATGAAGAAGAGTGTCCCAAACAGGCTGGACACGTGGAAACAACAAGTTCGCGAAACTTGCGACCCGACAGGTAAGTTCGCAATTTGCGAAAGTGTACAAAACCCTCGCGAACTGGCAGAAACCCGCGCAAACACACAAAAAAAATCCGCAAATTTGCGAGAATTCGCGGATTTTGCGGATTGCGAGTTCGCAAATCCGCAAAATTCGCGAACGCGAGATTCGCAAAATTCGCCCATGCTTAATTAAAACGGATTAAAGACAATGTTTAACACTTACAAAACATGGCGTTTGCTTATACCAATCTCAGTGTCACAGAAGTCAGCTTTTGTTGGTGATTTTAAAAACATATATTTTCGGGTTCGTAAGCACTGTCTAAATCAATGCACAGAAGGAGCAAATTAAATTTTACACTGTGGCATCACAAATGGTTAGGGGGGAAATGTGTATTAACTCTTTATTCAGCTGCATCACAGCGGGTCATTTCAACAAAGACGGTAGGACAGGCAAAAACAAAAAGGCTAAAAGGTTAGAATTGCACACTTCAAACTGGCACACACACTGGAAGCCAACAATGCACACTTACTACAAGCACACACACCAACAGGCAACAAAGCACACAACAGTTTAAAAAAATCCAATTTACAATAATAAATCAATAACAGTATAACACAAATTAGTTTGGAATATAGTCATCAAAAGCACTGCATAACAACACTTTTTAAAAAAAAATACAGAACTACTATACAACGAAAGTTATAATTTGCATATAACAGACAATTAATTTACACCGCAAAAAATACATAAACAACCGACACACCTTTGCAAAGGGTCATAAAAGTTACTTACAAAAAAACATATTTGCTAGCAATAAACATACACTAGTATACAAAAGAAACATTTGAAAACAACAACAAGTCAACAAAAAACATAACACAAACAGAAAAAAACCGGACCTGTCGAGCGTTGCAGGAAACCGACAGCAAACCAGACACTCCTTACATGAAGCGCGCCTTCATGAATATGGGGATTTCCAACAATACGCACATAAATTGTTTCGCAATGTAAGAATCTCATTCGCTGACAGACACATCATTCAAAAATAATTAAGCATTAAAAAAAAACTAGACCGCAACACTTTAAAACCTTACATTTATAATGGAACATTCACACATCTGGGATTTAAAAAAAAAAAACATATCCACACACACACAACACACACCCCACCACACACACACACAACACACACAACAACTCCAAACACACACACAGAGCCTCACCACACACACCAGCTCCCACACAACCCCACACACACAATCACACACACATAACACCACACACACAACGAACCACACACAATGAAACCCCCACACACACCCCACCACACACACACACACACACAACACACACAACAACCCCAAACACACACACACAGAGCCTCACCATACACTCACACACAAGACCACACACACAAGCTCCCACACAACCCCACACACACAATCGCACACATATAACACCACACACAACGAACCACACACAATGAAACCACCACACACACACACACAACACACACAACACACACAACAACCCCAAACACACACACAGAGCCTCACCATACACTCACACACAAGACCACACACACAAGCTCCCACACAACCCCACACACACAATCACACACATATAACACCACACACACAATGAACCACACACAATGAAACCCCCACACACACACCCAACACACCCCCCCACAACCATACACGTGTTACCATCCTTGTGGGGACCCCACCACACACACACACACAACACACACAACAACTCCAAACACACACACAGAGCCTCACCACACACACAAGACCACACACACCAGCTCCCACACAACCCCACACACACAATCACACACACATACCACCTCACACACAACGAACCACACACAATGAAACCCCCACACAACCCCACCACACACACACACACAACACACACAACAACCCCAAACACACACACAGAGCCTCACCATACACTCACACACAAGACCACACACACAAGCTCCCACACAACCCCACACACACAATCACACACATATAACACCACACACACAACGAACCACACACAATGAAACCCCCACACACACACCCAACACACACACCCACAACCACCCCACACACACACACATACACACACACCCACACACACACACACACACATACACACCCCCCCCACACACCATCCCACACACACAACACCCTCACACACAAACCCACACACACACACCACACATACACACCCCCCAAACACAACAAACACCCACTACCCCAACAAACACACAACACACCCAAAACACACAGCACACCCAAAACACACAACACCCCTCCCACACACATAACCCCACACACATAAGCCCCCCAACACACACACAACACCCCCCTATCACTCAAACACACACACCACCCCCCACACACACAACACACAAACACACAAACACACACACAACCCTGCACACACAACCCCGCACACACAACCCCACACACAAAACCCCCCGACACACCATAAAACACAACACCCCCACACGCACAACACAACACACACAACTCCACAAACACACACACACACTACCCCTAAACACACCCACACCCCCACCCACAACCCCAGACCCTCACATACCCTCACTCATCCTCACACACCCTCTCACCCTCACATACATTCTCACCCCCTCTCACCCTCACATACATTCTCACCCCCTCTCACCCTCACACACTCGCACCCTCACACAACATCACCCTCACACCCCCTCACACTGCTGCACGCCACACACTGCTGCACGCCTCGCTCTGCTGCACGCCTCTCACTGCTGCACGCCTCACACTGCTGCACGCCTCACACTGCTGCACGCCTCACACTGCTGCAGGCCACACACTGCTGCAGGCCACACACTGCTGCATTACTCATACTACTGCATAACTCACAATGCAACCCACATCATAGTGCTGGAGACCTCACAATGCTGCACGCCTCACACTGCTGCACAGTGCTGTATTAATCACACTGCTGCATGCTGCACACTACTGCATGCAATACACTGCAGCATTAATCATACTACTACATAACTCACAATGCTGCCCGCATCATACTGGTGACCAGCTCACACTGCTGCACACCTCACACTGCTGCACGCCAGACAATGCGCACGCATCACATTGCTGCGCATCTCACACTGCTGCACGCAAAACACTGCTGCATGCCACATACTGCTGCACGCCACACACAACACCACACATAACAACACACACAGCCACACACACAACACCACAGACACAACCCCACATACACACAACCCCACACACACCCAACACCACACACACAAAGTTCAATACACACACACAGAACCCATGCACAGCACCACACACTCAACCCACCTACACATAAAATCAACACACACAAACCCCCCACACACAACCCCACAAACACACACAAACACACACACAACACAACACGCATACTACCCCAACACACACACACACACACACCCACCACACACACACCAAACACACATGCCCACACACCCACCACACACACACACAGCCACACACACCCACCACCACACACAGTCACACACACCCACCACCACACACACCCACCACACACACCCACCACACACACACCACACACCACACACACCACACACAACACCACACACACACACACAAAGCCAAACACACACACAATGCCACATATAACACCACAGACACACACAGCACACACAACCACACACAACACACACAGCCACACACACAACACATACAACCACACACACACACACACAACACACACAACCACACACACACACACAACATGCACACAAGCACACAAAAACAAACTACATGCACACAACCACACACACACAAACACATGCACACAAACACACACACAACCACACATGCACAACACACACACAACAACACACGCACATAACAAACACACAAACACACACACACACACACACAGCCACACACAACCACCCACACGCACCCACACGCACATAACCACCCACACACAACCACATGCACACAACCACACACACACAACATGGAAACAACCACAAACAACCAAAAGCACACACACACAACCACACAATAACACTAAGCAAAACACACAACTACACAACTGCACACATAATGCCACAACCACACACAACCATAAACAGAAAACACACCAAAAATACCAAACACAACTCACCACAAACACAAGCCCGCAGACAACCCCACAAACACACACACACAACCACACCTCACACACAACCACACGCAACCTCACACACAACCACACACACAACCACACACACAACCACGCACACAACCACACATACAACAACACTTTTGTAAACACACACAGGAACACCAAAACACACACAACCAGCTATCTATCTACACAAGACAATAACACACACAAAGAAAAAGCTTTCAACAATGAAATCCATCTACAAATGCCACAAATCATTAGGAATAACAATAGTGGCACTTTTGTGAGGTCATCCCTTAACAATAGCAAAGAATACATAATTTGTACATTACCGTCGCCATGACCGTACAGATGCACCAGTTCGCAGGAATAATGGGAAAAGTGAGACAATAATTTGAATCTCGTAATTGGACATGTCTCAAAATAAAATAAGTTATGCCCCATTCAGAGTCCGAAACAAAATAGGGGTCCAAAAGCACAATTCGGAATACGGAACATTGCTTCAGATACGTTACAAGCAAACTGTGCTTCCCGAAAGTGAGCTCCAGCATGCCCTAATGTTTATCAGGCTTCATGACAGAGGGAAAAATGAATAGCTCAATCGAATACAAAGAGAACTAAGAAAACAATCTTACTGGTATCGAGGAGGAAGCTTTGCAGTCAAAAATGTTAAACAGCCTATTTTTTTTCTAAACAGGCGTCCGCAATAATCGTCCGGATGATGAAACGGATTAAAGACAATGTTTAACACTTACAAAACATGGCATTTGCTTATGCCAATCTCAGTGTCACAGAAGTCAGCTTTTGTTGGTGATTTTAAAAACATATATTTTCGGGTTTGTAAGCACTGTCTAAATCAATGCACAGAAGGAACATCAGGACCAAATTAAATTTTACACTGTGGCATCACAAATGGTTAGGGGGGAAATGTGTATTAACTCTTTAATCAGCTGCATCACAGTGGGTCATTTTAACAAAGACGGTAGGATAGGCAAAAACAAACAGGCTAAAAGGTTGGAATTGCACACTTCAAACTGGCACACACACTGGAAGCCAACAATGCACACTTACTACAAGCACACACACCAACAGGCAACAAAGCACACAACAGTTTAAAAAAAATCCAATTTACAATATTAAATCAATAACAGTATAACTCACTTTAGTTTGTAATATAGTCATCAAAAGCACTGCATAACAACACTTTTATAAAAAAAAAATACAGAACTACTATACAACGAAAGTTATAATTTGCATATAACAGACAATTAATTTACATGGCAAAAAATACATAAACAACCGACACACCTTTGCAAAGGGACATAAAAGTTACTTACAAAAAACATATTTGCTAGCAATAAACATACACTAGTATACAAAAGAAACATTTGTAAACAACAAAAAGTCAACAAAAAACATAACTTAAACAGAAAAAAAATAACGGACCTGTCGAGCGATGCAGGAAACCGACAGCATACCCGACACTCCTTACACGAAGCGCGCCTTCACGAATATGGGAATTTCCAACAATACGCACATAAATTGTTTTGCGATGTGAACAAATGTAAGAATCTCATTCGCTGACGGACACGTCATTCAAAAATAATGAAGCATTAAAAAAAAACTAGACCGCAACACTTTAAAACCTTACATTTATAATGGAACATTCACACATCTGGGATTTAAATAAAAAAAAAACATCTCCACACACACACACAACACACACCCCACCACACACATGCCCCCCACACACAACAACCCCAAACACACACACAGAGCCTTACCACACACACACAAGACCACACACACAAGCCCCCACACAACCCCACACACACAATCACACACACATAACACCACACACACAATGAACCACACACAATGAAACCCCCACACACACACCCAACACACACACACATACACCCACAAACACAACCACCCCACACACATACCCCCACAAACACAACCACCCCACACACACACATACACACACCCACACACATACACACACCCACACATATACACACCCACACACACCACCCCACACATACAACACCCCCAAACACAAACCCACACACACCACACACATACACACACCCCAAACACAACAAACACACACAACCCCAACAAACACACTACACACCCAAAACACACAACACCCCTCCCACACACACAACAACCCCACACACACACAAGCCCCCAACACACACACAACACCCCCTAACACTCAAACACACACATAACTGCCCCCCACACACAACACACAAACACACACACATACCATAAAACACAACACCCCCACACACACAACACAACACACACAAATCCACAAACACACACACACACTACCCCTAAACACACCAACACACACCCCCACCCCCACCCACAACCCCACACACACACAACCCCACACACACCTTCACCCTAACACCCTCGCTATCACACCCCCATCACATACCCTGAATCTCACACCCCCTCACACCAAATCACCCTCAGACACACTCACCCTCACAAACATCCTTATACACCCTCACTCAGCTTCTCACCATAACACACACTCTCACCCTCACACACCCTCACACCCCTTCAGAACACACAATCCCTTCACCCTCAAATCCTCACCATCACACACCCCCTGACTCGCACACCCCCTCAACCTCACACACACTCACCCTCACACACATCCTTACACACCCTCACTCACCTTCTCACCCTCACACACCCTCTCACCCACCTTCCCACCCTCTCTAACACACAGCCTCACACCCCCACACCCTCACACATTTACATCCCCTCAACCTCACACCCTCTCACCCTCACACACCCTCACCCTCACAAACACCATCACCCTCAGAAACACCATCACCCTCACACACACCCCCACCCACACCTCCACCCTCACACACACACCCACCCTCACACACACACCCCCACCCTCACACACACACCCTCACACACCCCTCATACTCACACACCCCTCACACTCACACACCCCTCACACTCACACACCCTCACACTCACACACCCCTCACACTCACACACCCTCTCACCCTCACACAGACTTTCACCCTCACACAGACTTTCACCCTCTCACCCTCACACAGACTTTCACCCTCTCACACTCACACAAACCCTCAACCACCCGCACCAACACTCACAACCCCTCACCCAACCTAAAGCTCATAACCCCCTCACACTCACAACCCCTCACCCTCACACCCCCACACACCCTCAGAACACACACACCTTCACTGTAACACCCTCGCCATCACACACCCCCTCACACACCCTGAATCTCACACCCCTTCACACCAAATCACCCTCGGACACACTCACCCTCACAAACACCCTTACACACCCTCACACACTCTCTCACCCTCACACACCCTCTCACCCTCACACACCCTCTCACCCTCACACACCCTCTCACCCTTACACACCATCTCACCCTCACACACCCTCTCACCCTCACACACCCTCTCACCCTCAAACACCCTCTCACCCTCACACACCCTCTCACCCTCACACACCCTCTCACCCTCACACACCCTCTCACCCTCACATACCCTCTCACCCACCCTCTCACCCTCACACACCCTCTCACCCTCACATACATTCTCACCCCCTATCACCCTCACACACACTCGCACCCTCACACAACATCACCCTCACACCCCCTCACCTCATGCCACACACTGCTGCATGCGACACACTGCTGCATGCTTCCAACTCCACCCTCCAACTACACCCTCCAACTCCAACTCCAGCCTCCAACTCCAACTCCAACTCCAGCCTCCAACTCCAACTCCAGCCTCCAACTCCAGCCTCCAACTCCACCTCCACCCTTCAACTCCACCTCCACCCTCCAACTCCACCCTCCAACTCCACCCTCCAACTCCACCTCCTCCCTCCAACTCCACCCTCCAACTCCACCTCCAACTCCACCCTCCAACTCCACCCTCCAACTCCACCTCCACCCTCCAACTCCACCCTCCAACTCCACCCTCCAACTCCACCTCCACCCTCCAACTCCACCCTCCAACTCCACCCTCCAACTCCACCCTCCAACTCCACCCTCCAACTCCACCCTCCAACTCCACCCTCCAACTCTACCCTCCAACTCTACCCTCAAACTCCAGCCTCCAACTCCAACTCCAGCCTCCAACTCCACCCTCCAACTCCACCCTCCAACTCCACCCTCCTACTCCACCCTCCTACTCCACCCTCCAACTCCACCCTCCAACTCCACCCTCCAACTCCATCACTCAGGGACACCACCACATCACTAAGGGGCACCACCACATCACTTAGGGGCACCACTCTGGGGCACCACCACATCATTCAGGGGCACCACTCAGGGGCTCCACCACCACATCACTCTAGGACACCACCACGTCACTCGGGGGCACGGACAACACCACATCACTCTAATGCACCACCACATCACTCAGTCCATGCACATCATCATTCAACACCACAACAGCACTGTCCTTGCTTGCTACCAACAAGCATTGCCATAGCCAATAGGACTTTTCCATCTGCAGATTATACTGAATGACCAGCAGTGGCAGTGTTTCACAACAGAATGTCCCTGCATTGCCGAGACTGAAGAAAAAAAAGGCAGTCTTCCGGCATACAGCATCATTTGACCAATATAAATGGTAAGTAAGTCTCCCAATCATTCCTTTAGGCATTAACAAGACTTTAATAATTAAACATATGAAGGAGTAACCACTGAGGGTACTAAATACCTGTAGTGTCTGTACGGTATTGAGGTGCAAGCCCTGCGACCCAATCTGGGACAATCCTTTGTCCTTAGAAGACCCCTCACTCACCAACCTGGTTGGTGACATGCTTCATCATCGGGGTCCCACCCGGATAGCTGAATGCCATCCAGGTGTGCTGCGATACCTGATTACAGTGGAGCTGGTTAGTTTTGTTTATATGTGATATAAATATGAAAGTGTGCTTAAAAGTTGTCTCAACATTACCCACTCGAAGACTTTATTCTGGAGTGGTTGGACAATTGGTAACAAAAAATATACACAAATATATTTACATGTGGCACCTTTGCCTTGTTAGGTAGGCTGTGGTGTCAAAATTAGACGTGGTAAAAGTTAAAAGGATAGGTCTACATGTTTCAACCTTAATGTAATTATAGAGGTTTTCTTCAGGACCAGTGTGATCTAGGCTGGGTGGTCTACACACGCTAAGATGTATCCAGCCCTCGCCTAGTAGTGTGGGTAAATCACAAAACGGTGATTTCTTAAAAAGAGTTCTTCTCCGTGTAGTTTTGGATAAAAACCTGTGGAAAGAAGGAGGGAGAAAGGGTGCGGTGAGGACGAAGTAATCCAGTGCATACATACAAAGAGTTGTGCTTTGTGCACTGTGTGGAGATATTATGCCCGTTTTCGGGACAGAAGCAATCGTGACTGGAGCAGGCTTACGTGATGCTTGTGAAAAAAGACATACGTATACTACCATCTTGATGATTATGCCACATTCGGACCTGTGTTGTCAGTGAGTCGTCGAAATACGATTGCCGCTGTACCCGTGCGTGCCAAGAACGTCTCGTGAGGAATAAACATTATCTGTGTCTAAGCCCCAGTAGCGGAGCGTGCCCTGATTGAAAAAATAAATATTAAAGTAATGCAGCGCAAAAAGATCTGATTAAGATTTGGTTAAAAAACGCACACTCGTAACACTGTCATACAGGCAGCACAAGCAATCATATACATGCGAACAGATAGAGAAAAACATTCTTACTCGAAGCACGCTAATTCAGGGCTTCATGAGCTCCCCCGACCCTGCTTTACCGTGTCACCACCATCTCGAACGGAAAAATGGTAGGGAAGTGAGAGGGTTTTAACGGTTCTGTCGAACCTAGCCTCATTGGGTCGGGTGATGTTAGGACTTACTTGTGGCATCAGGAAGTCAGGCTGATTAGCCTAGCAGCGATTCGGTCGTGAGCTCCGTAGGAGTGAGGTACGGGCTCTGCCAAGAAGCTTAAGTGTACTTCCGTGTTTGCCGGGAGGGGGCGGGGCTTAGTCACGTGGGGCCCGGTTGCTGGGGTAACTGAAACGCTAGGCTTGCGCAGCCTCAGACGGTTGCACTGCCCTGGTTGCGTTATGAGCATGGGATTGGAAGAAATGCTCATTTTAGGAACAGAAAAAGGGGGGGGGGAGAACGCTCGTCAGCGTAGTGGTGGACCAGAGGTGGAAAATCTCTATTAGTCGGGTACATGATAATGGAATTTTTCAGAACATTTTTAGTGAATCACCACTTGATCATAAGGGAGACAGAATCTATTGACGGGTCAGTGTTCATAGAATTCCAGTAATCTGAGTATAGAGAGCTTTAACTGGAGAGCACTGTGTTCCAGGGGATATTATCGTTAAGACCTGTAATGTGGGTGGACAGTCTATAAATCCAACGTTGCTCTTTTTCATAGAGTCGTTGAGATAGTCTGTCGCCCTGGGTCAGCTGTTCCATGACCGTTTATGTCATGTCATTGGGCGTGTGGTTTCTGGAGAGGTAGTGCTCCGTGAGTTTTGTCATAGATTTCTTGCACCGAATGGTGCTTCTATGTTCGCCAATTCTATGCTTGACCTTCCTGCTGGTCATGCCTATGTAGCGAAGGCTGCAAGGACAGATGATGAGGTACACTACATCAGTGCTGTTACAGTTTGTATGGGACCCGATGGTCCAAGTTTCTCCTGGTTCTAACGAAAGAGTCTTAGTGTTCTCTGTCAGGTGGCATACGCTACAGTTGCCACATTTATAGTGACCTGTGACATTTGGGAGGCCCCAGGCGTTGAGGACTGTGGGTGATGGTGTTCCTGGGTTTTTTGGTCTTGTATTCACTACAGCGTCCCTTATGTTCCTGGCTCGTTTGAAGGAAAAAAACGTTTTTTCCCATTTCAAATTGCCTGTGTTCAGTATTTTCCAATGTTTTTGGATGGCTTTTGTCACACTGTTTGATGCTGGGCTATAGGTAGTCACACAGGTCAGTGGAATCTCATTGTTGGTTTTTTTGACATCTTCCAGTAGTGTCTCTCGATGTTGGTTTCTAGCTCTTTTCTGGCTTTTGTTTAGAATCTTGGTTGGGTAACCTCTAGATTCTAATTTTTTTGTGAGGTCTCTTGCTTGTTCTCGGTAGTCATTCAGGTTGCTGCAGTTCCTGCGTATTCTAAGGAATTGCCCGTAAGGCAGATTTTCTCTCAATGGTCTGAGGTGAAAACTATCAAACCTAAGCAAGTTGTTCTTTGCTGTAGGTTTGTAATGGGTTCTTGTGTGTAAACGTCCATTTTACTTGTTTATGACCAGGTCTAGAAAGACCGTATTTGTAGGGTCTTTTGTGTAGGTGAACCTCAAGTTGTCGTCTCTGGAATTGAGCCAATCATAGAAAGAGACCAAGGTCGCTTCTGGTCCCTGCCAGATGACAAAAATGTCATCTATATAACGTTTCCAAAACGTTATATAGGATCCATAGGGGTTGTTGTCATTCAGGATAAACTGTTCTTCAAAATTGAACACGTATAGTCCAGCTACACTTGGAGCAAAAGTGCTGCCCATAGAAGTACCCCCTATTTGGAGGTACAGGGTTCCCTCAAATTCAAAGAAATTCTTTTTCAGAGCTAATCTGGCGCACTCTAAAATGAAGTTCTTTGGCGTCCTTTGTGTCCATTCCTCTTGGTTGAAGACCTTTTCCAGAACTTTAAGGGTGTCGTCCTGGGGTATGCGCGTGTAAAGACTCTCTATGTCAAAACTCACAAGTAGAGTATTTTCATCCACTTCAATCTGGTCAAGTAGTTGCAGAAGATTTTTAGTATCCCGTAAGTAAGTGGTGGTCTTTTGTACAATAGGTTTCAGGAATATGTCGCAGGATAAAGGTTCCAGTAGTGATCCTATACCAGAAACTATGGGTCTTCCCGGTGGGGGGTGTTTATTTTTGTGCATTTTGGGGAGGGTATAAAAATACGGTGTTTTGCCCTCATTGCTTCACAAACAATTGCCTTCAAGTTCAGAAATTTATATAGCGCACTACTCACCCATAGGGTCTCAAGGCGCTTGTGGGAGGGGGTGCAATATTTATCGAATAGCCAGGTTTTAAGTTCCTTTCTGAAGGAAATGTGGTTCTGTGTGAGGCGGAGGTGAGTGGGGAGAGAGTTCTAGGACTTGGCTGCCAGGTAGGAGAAGGATCTTCCTCCCATGGTGGATCTGTGGATGCGCGGAACTGTGGCAAGCGCTTGGTTGGAGGATCTTAGTTGGCGGGTGGGTGTGTAGAAGGACAGTCGTGTGTTGAGGCATTCGGGTCCTAGTTTGTAGAGGGCCTTGTGAGCGTGGGTGAGGAGATGGAACGTTATTCTCTTGTTGACGGGGAGCCAGTGGAGGTCTTTCAGGTGGCCGGTAATGTGAGCTTGGCGTGGGATGTCCAATATGAGTCTGGCAGATGCGTTTTGGATGCGTTGGAGTTTTTTCTGTAATTTGGCTGTGGTTCCGGCGTAGAGGGTGTTTCCATAGTCCAGTCGGCTAGTGACCAGTGCGAGGGTGACCGTCTTTCTTGTTTCGGTGGGGATCCAACGGAAGATTTTTTTGAGCATGCGGAGTACGTTGAAGCAAGAGGATGAGACGGCGTTAGCTTGTCTGGTCATCGAGAGGGAGGAGTCTAGGATGAAGCCCAGGTTGCGTGCGTGGTCTGTGCGTATTGGTGCTGTGCCCAGGGCCGAAGGCCACCAAGAGTCGTTCCAGGCAGAGGGTGAAGATCCTAGGATGAGAACTTCCGTTTTGTCTGAGTTAAGTTTTAGGCGGCTGTTTTTCATCCATTCGGCTACTTCTTTCATGCCTTCATGAAGATTGGTTTTGGCGGTGTTAGGGTCTTTGGTGAGGGAAAGGATCAGCTGGGTGTCGTCAGCGTAGGAGATGATGTTGAGGTTGTGTTGTCGCGCGATGGATGCGAGGGGTCTCATGTAAACGTTGAAGAGGGTGGGACTGAGTGATGATCCTTGTGGGACTCCGCAGATGACTTCGGTGGCCTCTGATTTGAATGGGGGGAGTCGGACTCTCTGGGTTCTCCCGGCGAGGAACGAGATGATCCAGTTCAAGGCTTTTCCTTGTATTCCGACGTTGCTGAGGCGTTGTATGAGGGTGTTATGACAGACTATGTCGAAGGCGGCGGAGAGGTCGTGTAGGATGAGGGCAACTGTTTCTCCGTTGTCCGGAAGCATTCGGATGTCATCTGTCGCTGCAATGAGGGTGGTTTCGGTGCTGTGTTTGGCTCGAAAGCCGGATTGTGAGGGGTCAAGGGAGTTGTTGGATTCAAGGAAGGCGGCGAGCTGGCTATTAACGGCTTTCTCAATGACTTTGGCAGGGAATGGGAGGAGGGAGATGGGGCGGTAGTTCTTAAGTTCGGAGGGGTCAGCTGTGGGTTTCTTCAGGAGGGCACTGAGTTCGGCGTGTTTCCAGCTTTCTGGGAAGATAGCGGAGTTGAAGGAGCAGTTGATGACATCACGGAGATGGGGTGCGATGATGGAGTCTGCTTTGTTGAAGATGTGTTGGGGACAGGGGTCGGTTGGCGAACCTGAATGGATGGAGTTCATTAGGCGGATGGTGTCTTCAGTGGTGATTGGGTTCCAGGCACTAAGGTTGTTCAAGAGCGGGTCGGGTTTGGAAGTGGGTGGGGTGGGTTGTTCTTTCGAAATGTTCTTAAAGCTGTTATGTATATTGGCGATTTTGTTGTAGAAGAAAGAGGATAAGGAGTCGCAGAGGTCTTGGGAGGGAGTAATGTCGTTTGAGGCTGATGTGGGGTTGGTAAATTCTTTGACGATGTTGAATAGTTCCTTACTGTTGTGGGCGTTGTTGTCGAGTCGATCCTTGAATGCTGATTTCTTGCTGGATTGGATCACTTGGTGGTGTTTGCGGGTGGCTGCCTTGAAGGTGGTCAGGTTGTCAGTGGTTGGGTTTTTTCTCCATGTTTTTTCGAGAGTACGGCATCGTTTCTTGGAATTCTTAAGGTCATCGTTGAACGAAGGGGCCTTTTTGCTACCTTGTTTGATCTGGTGGTTTTTTTGGGGTGCTAATTCATCAGCGCTGTGGGTGATCCATTGTTTGAGTTTGGTGGCAGCTTCGTTTGGGTCCGATGAGAGGGCTGGAGGGTTTTGGTTGAGTGATGTGAGGAGTTGGTCGGTGGTGATTTTGTTCCAGTTTCTTCGAGGAGCAGGTTGTGGGGGGTTGTGAGTCGCGGTGGTTTTGTAGCTGAAGTGAACACAGCTGTGGTCCATCCAATGGAGAGCTGTGGTATGATTGAAGAAGATGTGTTTGCTGGAGGTGAAGATAGGGTCGAGCGTGTGTCCGGCTAAGTGGGTGGGGGTATCAACAAGTTGTTTGAGTCCGAGAGTAGCCAGGTTGTCCAGAAAGGTGGTGGTGTTGCAGTCATTTTTCTTTTCTAGGTGGAAGTTGAAGTCTCCCAGTAGAATGTAGTTCTCGGAGGGGAGGGCATGTGGGCTGATGAAGTCGGTGATGTCTTCGCTGAATTGTTTACGGGTTCCTGGTGGTATGTAGATGAGGGTGCCTCTAAGTGTGGTCCTGGGGTCGGTGTGGATCTGGAAGTGGAGGTGTTCGGCGGTTGCAAGATTGTCGTCGAAGCTGGTCGTGATTCTGATGGTGTTCTTATGGACGATGGCGATGCTGCCTCCCGTTTGGTTGGTACGGTCTTTTCGGATGATCTTGTAAGCGTCCGGGATGGCTATGGCGATGTCGGGTGCTGATGATGCGTTCATCCAGGTTTCTGTAAGGAAGGCGATGTC
The DNA here is from genome assembly GCF_964263255.1 of Lissotriton vulgaris. Lineage (NCBI taxonomy): Eukaryota > Metazoa > Chordata > Amphibia > Caudata > Salamandridae > Lissotriton > Lissotriton vulgaris. The sequence continues at coordinate 1,082,983,088 of NC_141694.1, read as the reverse complement.
CGGTGACGCAGTGTCGAGTAGTTCCCAGAGTTCTGTGGCGTGTTTGTGGATCGAGCGGGTGTTTAGCAGGATGCATTTTAGGTGGTTAGAGTCGGAGCGGTGTTTGGAGTTAGTGGATTTGGTGTGGGTCTTGATGCAGGCGAACTTGCAGGAGTGGCAGGCGAAGGGACCGTGGGTATGTCCTGGGACAGCTTCGTAGCATTGTGGTGTGCGTCTGGGGTTAGGGGCTAGGAGGGTGGCGCCGTCAAACGTTATGCGGGTCGAGTGCGGTTTGCGGGGGACAGGGGGTCTGGCCCTGGGCGCGGTCCAGGCGCGGACGGGCGTAGACGGGCTTACCTTTGGCGCACCTTCGGCGCGCATGGGGCACAACCGCTGCGCATGAACGCTACACGCAATGGCATCTGTCATATGTGGATGGTGGAGGGGGCGGGGTGAGGGAGGGTCGGGTGGGAGGCGGTAGCGGGGAGGAGACACGGGTCAGGAGTGGACACAACAACAACAACAAAATGGCTGCTTAATACTGAAAGCGAAACGGGGCACAGCCGAGGACCGGCAATGAATTAATTAGCAGTCTGCGGCAATTTTATTTCCCAACAAAGCAGCGCTAACGTGCACTATGCAAATAAGCAGATACAATTTCTATTTTTAAATGCACTGGCTACGTTGCGTTTAATTCGGCAAAGCTGAGCAAATGGTCCCTAATAGCACTGTGCAGGCTACGATACCAGGACGGGTCCAGGCAGCAGGGAAGCCGGCAGCGATGAGGCACACGATCAAGGCAGCAAGGAAGGGAGCGTGGGTGAGCGACCGCTTCGGGGCAAGCCCTTGTTTCGAGATGAAACCCATCGCTTCCCCGTGTTCCACAAGGGATTTTATCTCCTGTTTCAGATCCTGTGTGGGGTCATTTGGTAGTTGACGATAGTTCCGCTCGTCTGCTAGTAAACGTAGGCATTCGTTCCGGTACATAGTCTTGTCCTGTATAACTACTCCTCCACCCTTGTCGGCTGGTTTAATTACTATTGTATCGCAGTTTCTCAGGTCAACCAGGGCTTTTCTTTCGTTTTTATTGAGATTGGTGTAAGGTTTGGGTGGTTGTAATTTCTCAATATCATTGAACACTGCTTGTTCGAAGGCTGATAGTTCCACTGGAGTGTTATGTGGAGGTGGTAAGAAAGTCGATTTTAAACGTAATCCAGTCTCATTGGGATCATCGTTTGTGACAGAGTTGTCCCCTTTCTTTTCGAAGAAAGCTTTCAGCTTTAGTTTCCGGAAGAAGGTTGCCAGTTCGCAGTGTAATAGAAATTTGTCCAATCTAGGTGTCGGGACAAAACCGAGTCCTTTGTTCAGGACTTCTATTTCAGTGGTTGACAGAGATCTGGTGGCCAAATTGGTTACTAGGTCTTGCTGCTGCTCGGTTCTTCCTCCGTGTGTGGTTCCCTACTGGATCCTCGGTTGACCAATGGACCTGGTTGGGTGTTTTTTGTCTTCCTCTCCCCCTTCTGCCCCTGCCTAAAAAAGGCGGCCGATAGTTATTTGGTGGGAAAAAGGGCTGTTGAAGGGGGGGTTGCCACCCATACATTTGTGGGGGGTGGGCGAATGGGTCCTGGAATCCTTGCATCATCTGGGGGTAAGGTATCCAGTTGTTTTTTGTTCTGTTTCGTCCCCTGCCTCTTCCTCTCCCTCTTTGTTTTATGCTCCCAGTGCTCGAATTACTTGATAACGAGTTGTTACTGGAGGCATCGGAATCATTATCTGCTCTGGCAGGAGCAGTATATTCTGGATCGGAATATGGTTACGCTTTCTTGAAGGAGAAGCGTTTCAGGTCTTTTTGGAATTTTTGGGCTTTTTGTTGAGTTAGATTGTCTTCATACTCGGTCATTTCTTTATTTATCTCGTCAAGCCTCTTCTTGTAGCCTGTTATGGTGGTTTTCATCTGCCCTTCAGTAAGTTGTATCTCTACTTGGATTTTTTCAGAGAGGCGGACCGCTGTCTTAAGGATCAGCACTATCCAGTCGTGCGTACAATGCCACACAATCAGATACCAATCTTGTCTGAATGTTGCATTGTCAAGAAAAATTCAGGGAGCGTTTGTCACAAGTAGGCCTTTGGGTGCCATATTGTTGTTGAGATATTCTTTCAGGATTGTGCCTTGTAAGGTAGTTCTTATTCTGTTCCGTTTGAGTTCTGTCAAGTTCTCCCATTCAGTTGTTTGTGAGATTCTCTGTGATATACTAGCATCTGCAAAAAGTGATAAATCTCCCGATATCGCATCCACTTCGGCTGCGGAATACGAAAGACCTTTATTTTTTCTCATGATTGCTAGAGTGTGCCTTGTGTAGTGTGTGCGAGGTATATAAAAACAGAAACTCTCACAGCTGTGCGCTGCCCAATCTCTTGTAAACAGTTAGGAGAGAAAGGGTGGTTTGACCTTAGGGGTCTAGTAGGAACTCCTGGTCCCCTTGGATATAATAATTAAACATATGAAGGAGTAACCACTGAGGGTACTAAATACCTGTAGTGTCTGTACGGTATTGGGGTGCAAGCCCTGCGACCCAATCTGGGACAATCCTTTGTCCTTAGAAGACCCCTCACTCACCAACCAGGTTGGTGACATGCTTCATCATCGGGGTCCCACCCGGATAGCCGAATGCCATCCAGGTGTGCTGCGACACCTGATTACAGTGGAGCTGGTTATTTTTGTTTATATGTGATATACATATGAAAGTGTGATTAAAAGTTGTCTCAACACTACCCACTCGAAGACTTTATAGTGGTTGGACAACTGGTAACAAAAAATATATACAAATATATTTACATGTGGCACCTTTGCCTTGTTAGGTAGGCTGTGGTGTCAAAATTAGACGTGGTAAAAGTTAAAAGGATAGGTCTACATGTTTCAACCTTCATGTACTTAGAGATGTTTTCTTCCGGACCAGTGTGATCTAGGCTGGGTGGTCTACACACTCTAAGGTGTATCCAGCCCTCTCCTAGTAGTGTGGGTAAATCACAAAAGGGTGATTTCTTAAAAAGTGTTCTTCTCCGTGTTGTTTTGGATAAAAACCTGTGGAAAGGAGGAGGGAGAAAGGGTGCGGTGAGGGCGAAGTAATCCAGTGCATACATACAAAGAGTTGTGTTTTGTGCACTGTGTGGAGATATTATGCCCGTTTTCGGGACTGAAGCAATCGTGACTGGAGCAGGCTTACGTGATGCTTGTGAAAAAAGACATACGTATACTGCCATCTTGATGATTATGCCACATTCGGACCTATGTTGTTCAGTGAGTCGTCGAAATACGATTGCCGCTGTACCCGTGCGTGCCAAGAACATGAGTGGGTACGTCTCGTGAGGAATAAACATTAGCTGTGTCTAACCCCCAGTAGCGGAGCGTGCCGTGATTGAAAAAATAAATAATAAAGTAATGCGGTGCAAAAAGATCTGATTAAGATTTGGTTAAAAAATGCACACTCGTAACACTGTCATACGGGCAGCACAAGCAATCATACACATGCGAGCAGATAGGGAAAAACATTCTTACTCGAAGCGCGCTAATTCAGGGCTTCATGAGCCCCCCCCGACCCTGCTTTACCGTGTCACCACCATCTAGAACGGAAAAATGGTAGGGAAGTGAGAGGGAGGCAGGGGACGAAACAGAACAAAAAACAACTGGATACCTTACCCCCAGATGATGCAAGGATTCCAGCACACATTCGCCCACCCCCACAAATGTATGGGTGGCAACCCCCCTTTCAACAGCCCTTTTTCCCACCAAATAACTATCGGCCACCTTTTTTAGGCAGGGGCAGAAGGGGGAGAGGAAGACAAAAAACACCCAACCAGGTCCATTGGTCAACCGAGGATCCAGTAGGGAACCACACACGGAGCAAGAACCAACAACCAGGTCCGAGCAGCAGCAAGATCTAGTAACCAATTTGGCCACCAGATCTCTGTCAACCACTGAAATAGAAGTCCTGAACAAAGGACTCGGTTTTGTCCCGACACCTAGATTGGACACATTTCTATTACACTGCAAACTGACAACCTTCTTCCGGAAACTAAAGCTGAAAGCTTTCTTCGAAAAGAAAGGGGACAACTCTGTCACAAACGATGATCCCAATGAGACTGGATTACGTTTAAAATCAACTTTCTTACCACCTCCACATACCACCCCAGTGGAACTATCAGCCTTCTAACAAGCAGTATTCAATAATATTGAGAAATTACAACCACCCAAACCTTACACCAATCTCAATAAAAATGAAAGAAAAGCCCTGGATGACCTGAGAAACTGCGATACAATAGTAATCAAACCAGCCGACAAGGGTGGAGGAGTAGTTATACAGGACAAGACTATGTACCGGAACGAATGCCTACGTTTACTAGCAGACAAGCAGAACTATCGTCAACTACCAAATGACCCCACACAGGATCTGAAACAGTGTCAAAGCTAACCACGTCGTCCCTTACCTTGTCTTGATTGATGTCCTCTTGGAAGACGTGGATGATTTCGCAGGGACGCAAGGGACCAACTTCCCAAATCACTAACTAAAACTTACTGGTTTGAATTTGCACAGCAAGGTTTGAACTAGGAATTAGGGAGGAGGTGGAGTTCTGGACTTTTTGGTTCCGTCCAGAGGTGTCAGGGAACAACACCCAAAGACCCCGGAGTTCCACCTGCCTTGGTGCACAAATGAACAGAAACACGGGCTTCTCGATGGTGGCGTCAAAGACCAAAGGTTTATTACTGCAGGGACACAGAAGTCACAGAAACTACGCATGGGCAGTAACCAGGAGCCTGTTCGAATTGTACAAAGAGGGTTGCTCCTTATATACTAAATTTTGGCCTTTAGGCGAATTCTTCACATGTTAGTACATTCCCAAACCTTTGTGTCATAAACAATAAATATTTGGTGTACACAGGAATCGTCGACAATATCTGATGTCAAAACATTACGAACGAGGGGTTCCCACTTTTCTATCATAATCTCATGTCAACTTTTCATTCAAGACCCGGACCGCCTCATCGTAAATTTCGTTACCTCCCCCTAATAAAGGCCCAGAAGGAAAGGAGCAGAGCCAGGTGCAGAAGATAGAAAAGCAGGATAAGGGATGTTTGTGGGTTGTAAATGGGCAAGGCTACCGGCTTCGGCCGCCTAATCGTGATCAGGACAATGGACACGAAGACCAGTTTAGCAGGACTGGCCTTGGGCAGAGGAGGCAGCCTTTGTCGAGTCATGCAGCTACAGCGTGATCTGGTTTAAGGTGCACGTGTCATGAAAGAGGTGAATCTCCGGCTAAGGCTACGTGTCCTTAATCGAAATGAAGTGGTCAGAGGTTATTGCGTATGTGAGGGCAAGAAACACAAAATGGCGGCCATGATCTAAGATGGATGCCGTGGGTAGATCAGAAATGTGTTTATAAAAGGAGTGCTCTTGCTCGTAGCGTAGCGAAAACACCAGGATATGCTAAATGGATCATTTGCGGTTCGCTGATACCAATATTATGTATTTCCGACAATATTGAAAACACGGGTTCAAATCGTCACGGAACCTCAGACCCTCCTTTTGCCCTTACATAGGCAATTACTCAGTCTATGTCAGAGTCTAATTCTATGCTCATCAGGTCAGTGACATGCTGTTGTATCATCATCCTTTCTCGTGCCTTTTCTCCAAACGCAGGTGGTTTTCTAAGACAAGTTGCAGCACAAAGACTACACAGAGCAGGACCACACTGGATAATCAGGCAACATGAGAACAGGAATACTAAGATGACACCAATGACCATTAGAACCTTCCATCCCCACGCTGAGATCAGAGTCCAAAACCACTCCATGAAGGACCAGTTTCCCTTGTCTACGTGAATAGAGTCGGAAATCTTGTGTAGCTTAGAGATCGCCTCATAGACTGTTGGAGCATTATTAGGAATAAAGACACAGCAGCTCGATTGGATCATTCTGCATACCCCACCTCGATCTGCAAGGATAACGTCTAGAACCATACGGTTCTGCAACATCATGAGTCTATCCGCCTGAAGCTCAGCTGTCAAATTGCTAAGGGCACCAGCAGTTTCGGTAATAGTAGATTCAACTACCCGTGTTAGCTGACGTATGTTTCTACTATTGGCCATAGGCCCCCAGAACGGAAGGAAGCCTTTGAAGAAGTCTCCAGCTTCCTGACCAGCAGTATCTTCCTTGCTGAAGACACCTCTCGCTACTCTGGTTCTGTGGTAATCAGATGAAGCAGTGTATGTCGGAGGCAACAATCGAGCAATATAGCATGATCCTGAAAAGTCGGCAGGCAACCATGTATAAGCTCTATCTCGACAGATGAAGTAGGTACCCCTAGCAGTAAGAAAGGCAGGGGAAGAGTTAGCCGGAAACACATAAGTCTCTACGCACTCACTCCTCCCTAGCTGAGCTCTCGGATTTCTCCCATTCCCTTGCAAACAGACCTGACCTCGGTGAGGTACGACCCAGATTGGAGTTGAGCTTTTACGCTTGCTTTCTCCTAAACTAAGGCGATACTCTGAAGTATTCCAACTTAAATACACTCGCAATTCGTCTCTAGGGTATGATGGAGTATTATTGACGTCTTTGATCATGTCAATAATTCCCTGGACTAAAGCTTTGTTGGCAGAGTTATATTTAGTGGAACGTGGTGGACGTGGAGGATAGGTTTCAAGGGCATAAGCAAAGATGGTTTGAAGGGCCTGAAATGATCCATTGTAGCTGAAAGGCAATACCAGATAAGGAATACCTTTATCCATAGTGTGGGGTATCAAGCCACACACCCAGCAGTCTGTAGTGTTAACTACCAGTTGGTGTTGGTGCAAGAGCTGTACAAAAGTGTTGTTAATGAACTCTGAGCGTCGGGCTTGCTCATGTTCGGGAAACGAATGAAAAGAGTGTATAGAAGAAACAGTAGAAGTAGCAGGATCAAGGGGAGGTACTGTAGTAACTGGCACAAAAATCAAATTTATACTGAAAACGATTCCACCCACCAACGTTATCAAAACAATCAAGAATGTAATGGCACATTGCATCAAAAAGCATTTGCTGTGAAGAATTCTATAAAGTCTGTTTCTGCGAACATAAATCACATTTTCTCGTTGCAGCGCAGGAAGCTCCATCTTCTACAATCCGCTCGCGACCACTGATGATGTGTACGTAGATGAAAATGCCTCTATCAGCCCTGGGAGTTCCCAGAACCAACAGAAAGATCGACCTTGTGTCAGACCCCTGCAAATTCAACTAGGCACACAGACACGACCCTACGGCTACCCAGACGGCAAGGCAATTTTAAAACAACAAAATAATAGCAAACTTCCTGGCTGAAGGCAAAAGTTCAAAATTTCAAAATATCACAATAGGCAGTTGCCTGCTTTATTTGTCCATTTTACGGTTTCGTAAATTATATCTTTGCTTCGCAGGTACTGTCTGATCGGCAAATAGCGTTTCACTGGTAGCTGTTGCAGTGTTCAAGTTCGCAGATGACAGAGTTTTTTCTGATGCAGGGGACAAATGTTCAGAGTTCAAAGGAGTCTTTTCTGAAGGAGAGTCAGAGCTTGGAGTGTCCGTTATCAATTTGGCATCGCTGAAAGGGATGAATTTTGGCGTGCTTTCAAATTCGGAGGAACCAATTCCCTTCTTCACCCAGTCGTCGTAAGGAAGTGGCAAAGGTACACGCTTTACATGGGATGCATGCACCCAATGCTTGCGGCCAGCCACACGAACTGCTGTTCTCGTTGCAAGTAGGACTTGAAAGGGGCCGACGAATCTCGGCTGAAGGTTCTTCGTCCTCGCGAAATTTCTGATAACCACAAAATCTCCTGGTTTCAGCTGATGCCCTGGACTCTCCGGAGGCTTTGGCAAAGCATCGAAAACCTGTTGGTGAATAAGACTCAATTTAGCAGTCAAGTCGTAAAGGTAGTCTATCAACATAGGATATTCTAGAGAACAAAACTCCTTAGGCCTCGGCACACCCCAAATATTTGCCGGGCGGCCAAAAACGATTTCGTAGGGGCTAAGCCCCACTCTAGAATGTACAGTTGTTCTCGTTGATAACAAAGCCAAAGGAAGTGCGTCTGGCCAGGCCAAACCTGTGGATGCTTGTATTTTAGCTAGTTTCAGCTTAAGGGTACCATTGTAACCCTCCACTAAACCAGCAGACTGGGGATGGTTCGCACTGTGGAACTTTTGTTTCAGACCTAGGCCGGCACACACACTCTGCATAACTTTCCCTATAAACTCACTTCCGTTATCTGACCATACAATCCGTGGCATACCAAATATAGGGAAATATTCTTTGAGAAGAATCTTGGCAGTTGATAGGGCAGTGTTGTCCTTTAGTGGATATGCTTCCATCCACCTGGAAAAAGCACAGACTACCACCAGAACATATTTCAAATTATTACAGCGATCCATGTGAATGAAGTCTAACTGAATCACTTCAAAGGGGCAGGAAGGAGGAGCGAAGTGACCAGCTGGAGTTGGAGTTCCCTTGCCAGGATTATGCATCAGGCATACCATACAATTTTTCACCACTCTCTCTGCACACTTACTGATCCCATCATTCTTCCAGACCGGAGCCAACATCTTACAGATTCCTTTAGAACTTATATGCGCTACTCCATGCGCCATTGTCACCACTGCAAGCACATACGCGTCAGGCAACATCCAACGCTGCTGTTCTGTCAAATCAATCCAACACCCATTCGAATCTAATTTGCCCGTACTTTCTCTCCATACACGTTTTTCCTCCTCAGTTGCTTCTTTCTGAATCTCTTTCACACTTTCCATAGTATCCTCACACATTCCAGAGTCAGCAATCCATCTTGCAGACGTAGCAACATACATTCTGCTCATCGTGTCTCTAGCTGTCTGTTTAGCAGTTTCATCAGCAAAAGCATTCCCGCGACCAACATCATCCGTGATTGCTTTATGAGCACTGCACTTTACAATCGCAACTTCAGTCGGCAAGGTTAGAGATTCCAACAAGTCGTTAACTAGCTGACCATGTTGAATCTTAGTCCCATGGGACGTAATGAAACCTCTTTCTCTCCACAAACGGCCAAAACTATGGGCCACGCCAAATGCGTACTGACTATCTGTAAAGACATTCACTCTCTTTCCCTTAGCTAAAACACACGCTCTTGTTAGAGCTATTAATTCTGCAGCTTGGGCAGAATTCTGACTCACTCTTGCAGTCTCCACAATCGTCTTCAAAGTCGTTACCGCGTAAGCAGCAGTCACATCACCATTCTCCAACTTAAAACATGACCCGTCCACATACAGCGTACCATCTGGATCAGATAACGGAGTATCCTTTAAGTCAATGCGTCCTTTTGTCTCTTCCTCCGTTTTAAAACAACAATCATGTGGCTCGGGATCACTCGACTCTTGATCAGTCGGCAACAGCGTTGCTGGATTCAATACATTACATCTTTTGATCTGAATATGACTCGCTAGTAATGTCAGCTCGTAACCAGATAGTCTCGCACTGGTAAGGTGTTGTGTCTTCGTTCGATTCATGAGTGTATCCACCGCATGAGGAACCATGACCACTAGCATGTTGTTCATCACCAAACCAGCAGATTGTCGAATGGAAGCCGCAGCTGCCGCTGTAGCTCTCAAACAACTAGGCAACGCTCTAGCTACTGGATCTAATGTTGATGAAAAATACGCACAAGGGCGTTGTTTGTCACCAAACTTCTGTGTCAGAACACTCAACGCGCAACCTTCTCTCTCATGAACATAGAGCGTGAATGGCTTACTGTAATCAGGTGTACCCAATACAGGAGCTGAACACAATGCTTTTCGTAATTCAGTAAAACTTTCTTGACATTCATCAGACCATGGCACCGGACTCGGAACATTTTTCCCAGTCAAAGCTACCAACGGTTTTGCTAAAAGAGAAAAATTTGGGATCCACTGCCTACAGTAAGAGGTAATGCCTAAAAAGGCACGCACTTCTCTCTGTGTGCGTGGAACACTCATCTGCGTAATTGCTTTTATTCTCTCTGGGGTCAACTTCCTTCCCTCCTTTGACAAAAGATGACCTAGGTAGGTCACTTCTTGGCAGCAGTATTGCATTTTTGAAGGTGACACCTTGTGATTCAAATTAGACAAATGATGCAATAACGAAATCGTAGCTGCTTTGCAAGTTTCCTTGTCATCGGCAGCCACTAGAAGATCGTCTACATACTGTACTAGAGCAGAACCTGGAGGAAGGACAAAGGAATCTAACTGGCTTTTTAATGCTTGACTGTAAATAGATGGGCTCTCACAATAGCCTTGTGGAGCGCGTTTAAATCTGAAACTTCGACCTCCTAGACAGAAGCCAAAAATATCTCTGCTTTCCTCGGCTATTGGAATGCTGAAAAAGGCATTTTTCAAGTCGATGACTGAGAACCAAGTGGCTGTAGCAGGAATCAGTGTTAGCAAGGCAGTAATGTCTGGGACTACAGGAAACTGCGGAACTACAATCTTATTAACTTCTCTAAGGTCGATAACAAACCTATAAACTGGAGGCTTTGTAGGATCAGTTCGTTTCAAAATCGGTAGTACAGGACTGTTACAGACATTTCCTCTCGTTTCTTCAACCACACCTTTCTTAATCAAATCTTGCACAATCAATAAAAGTGCACGCTCACCTTCACTAGATATTTTGTATTGAGGAATTCTTGGAAATTTTACATTTGCTTTCAAAGTTACTACATATGGTGGTATTTCCAAAAAGCCTACATCGTTAGGACCAGTCGCCCAAAGAGAATCAGGGAGTGAACGTAGTTCTGGCGGGAGTGCATCCATTGACAAGTACATCGGAGAGGTGATATTTTTACCCAACGTAAGCTGTACTCCTTCCGGAGAACAGTACAATGTCGCATATAGTCGTTTTAACAAATCTAAACCAAGCAGATTTTCATTACAACCTGTCGTCAAAATCAGAGGTGCTTTCAAGTGACACGGTCCAACAGAAATAGACAAAGGACCAGATATCGGGTTGTAAACAGGGGCGCCTGAAAAACCTACAGAAACATTTGTTGAGCCGGACAAAGGTGCGCCAGGGAGTTTCGCATGAATGATAGAACTTTTTGCGGCACCAGTATCCAACAGAAACGGTTCGACTACACCTGATGTTGCTACTGCGACATAAGGCCCACTCTGATCCACTGGAACTGATACTACTCCCTCTCTCTGTCCATGGCTGTCCTAGTACCCATTTTGCTGAAATCCCTCATCCAATTCACAATGATCTTCAACAAGATATTGTTGAGATCTATTTTGCTGAGTAGACTGTCCATTTCGTTGATCAAAGTGATTGGAAGGACGATCATTCGTTTGTGGAGGCATAGTACCTCGCCCTCGACCTCTAGAATTTTGCACAAAACCACCACGACCTCTCTGAGCTGCTGCTGCATTATTTTGCGCTAAGATCGGACATTCATTTTTGTAGTGACCCTCTTTCTTACAGTACGCACATTGGTTCCACTGATATTGAGGTCTCGATGTACTATAATCTGTCCTTTGATACGAACCCTGTTGCATATTAGTCTGATTCATGCGAGGCGGATACGCCGGCTGCAAAAGAACTTTAGTCTTTAAATACTTCGTTTTCTTATCTGATTTTTCCTTTTCCTCTTTATCCCTGTTTTCGTAGTACTGTGCAGTCGCAAGTATTTGCGCAGTTGTGGATACAGCCCACGCACTCTCTGAATCCTTTAATTTATTGCATAATTCAGGTAACAAATTATGCACAAATTTATCGACAAACAGTCTTTGCCCTCCTTCTGTGCTCATGTCCTGACCACTATGATCTACAAAAGTCTCTTCGAACCTCGTGAAGAAGTCGGAGACACTTTCGTCTTTCTTCTGCCTGCATGCTGATAACTTGTCCCAATTAACACGCAATGCGGGCATCAGAGACTTCATTAGATCAATTATCCTACCTGGAAGGTTAGCAATTAGCGGTTCGGGTTTTGCACCACCTACTTGCTGACCATCCGCTGCAGTGATAGCTGCCCAGTCACCACCTAAGGCAACTTGATGATCCTCTCTACGAATTTTAGCCCACACTGGTTGCGGAACTACATTGCCAAATAACATATCGATGTCTGCTAAGTTCATTATACAAGCCTCAACTGTCTGTGTTAATTCCTTATAGTATCCAGCAGGATTCTTACGTGGATCTGGCAAGGCCTGCTTCACTGCTAACACTTCAGCTCGCTTCCACGGAATGTGTATCCACACCCTTTGGAATTGGGCCGGAGCAGCTACAATACCATTATTATTATCAGCTTGCACAGCTTCGCGCCAAATTGGAGGAACCTCCCTCATTGGATATTGGCGACTTAATTTCGTCTTGCTTTTCTCTAGATCTCTCGGTGAACGAAGTGATGGGTCATTCCTATAACTTAAAATCAGTTCCATCGCTTCTTCTATATTATCACCCACTATCATTCCTGCAGCAAACTCTTTCTGAACCTTAATTATGTCTTCTAAATTTGATTCAACATCGTCTTCTTCTATCTCCTCACGTAACAACGAGCACATCTCGTCAAAGACATACCGTTGCGTTGGTTCTTTCCATTGCATAAACGTGTCTAGCACATCTCTCGTACTATATCTCCTACTCTTCGAAATCCATCTGAGAGCCGTGGAATCTAAAATTCCCCGTTCCTCAGTACTCGGAAGCTGACTACGTCTCTGAACAGAGTCGGAAGTAGGAGTCTTGATTAAAGTTTTATAGAAAGGAGACAGCATGTTAGACACAGAATCAGTGATTCTCCGACGAACAGAAAGTGGAGTCAACACACTCGCAGATGCAGAGAACACAGTAGAGGTAGGAACAGATAACGGAACAGTAGGAGTATCGAGGAAGATAGTTTGTGGAACACCAGGTGTAAGCGAGACAGATACAGGTATAGAAGTCGGCAATCCAGGAGGAGGAGGAGCCGTAGGAACATTTACATTGACCACAGGAGGTACAGGAGCCTGATTCTGAGGGACAGGAGCAGGAACACCAGGTTGTCCAGCAACCGGCAATTGAACATTCGGTAAAGGTGGAGCCGTAGCACCTTGTGCATACGGTGGAGGTGACCGTAACAAATAAGATAGCAGAGGATCGTTTTCAGAATCCTCCAGTATCTTAGCTGTTTTCGATGGCAAGGCAGGATAGCACTTGTCAATCGCTAAATTGTGCTCTCTAATGGCCACCTCTATGGCTTTCTCACACTCGTTATCCTGCAACTGCTTAGTTGCCTGTTCTAGAGTCAACTCTTCTTTCTCTTTCTGTTCTTTCTTTAACCTTTTCATTTCTCTCTGTTTAGATTCTTTTCGCCAGTAACGGAAAGAATCAAACATTGCCGGCCGGGCTTTCTTCTTAAACAATTTCGCTTCTAAATTGTCGAGAATTTCGGGTTCAAAACTACCATGCAGTGGCCAACTAAGGACACCATCTTTCTCAGTGTATCGGACCCACACCTCATTATAAGATATAGGACCCACACCATATTTACAATACAAGTCATATAGGGGAGTCCCAATCGGAGGAACCAGACATGAGTCCTCCAATCGTGAGTCACTGTTGCAACTGAAACAAGACAACATACAGTTTTTCCGACTTACCATTTTCAGTCCGGAACACAAAACAAACAAAACACGAAACAGATATGTGCACTCGAACCAAGAGCTTAGGCCTACCAAAACGAACTGATGTATCGATACCCAAACTAAACCAAATAGATTATCGTAACCAGAACAACCAGTGATAATCTTACGAGACCAAACCAAACCAAGAACCAAAAAGGATTTTAACAACCCTCACAAAGTAACCAGCTAGCTATCACTAAATACTTAACTGAGGCACTGAAGACGTCACCAAGGAGAAACCCGTCACGTTTCGCTGTACTAAGGACTGCACCTCGGGTCCAAGACAGGGCGACGGTCAAGGCAACGGCCCACTGCAGCCGTCCTGAACGGGAACCCTCGTGGAAGAGAACGTCGGGCCACTTTTGCGATATGCCGGGATCGATGAAGTGGGGCGCCTCCCTCAGGAATCTTCACACGAAGCCTCTCGAACTCTTCAGGCTTTTGGACCGGTACCGAATGACGTCGCCCCACGTTGGGCGCCAATTGGAGTTCTGGACTTTTTGGTTCCGTCCAGAGGTGTCAGGGAACAACACCCAAAGACCCCGGAGTTCCACCTGCCTTGGTGCACAAATGAACAGAAACACGGGCTTCTCGATGGTGGCGTCAAAGACCAAAGGTTTATTACTGCAGGGACACAGAAGTCACAGAAACTACGCATGGGCAGTAACCAGGAGCCTGTTCGAATTGTACAAAGAGGGTTGCTCCTTATATACTAAATTTTGGCCTTTAGGCGAATTCTTCACATGTTAGTACATTCCCAAACCTTTGTGTCATAAACAATAAATATTTGGTGTACACAGGAATCGTCGACAATATCTGATGTCAAAACATTACGAACGAGGGGTTCCCACTTTTCCATCATAATCTCATGTCAACTTTTCATTCAAGACCCGGACCGCCTCATCGTAAATTTCGTTACCTCCCCCTAATAAAGGCCCAGAAGGAAAGGAGCAGAGCCAGGTGCAGAAGATAGAAAAGCAGGATAAGGGATGTTTGTGGGTTGTAAATGGGCAAGGCTACCGGCTTCGGCCGCCTAATCGTGATCAGGACAATGGACACGAAGACCAGTTTAGCAGGACTGGCCTCGGGCAGAGGAGGCAGCCTTTGTCGAGTCATGCAGCTACAGCGTGATCTGGTTTAAGGTGCACGTGTCATGAAAGAGGTGAATCTCCGGCTAAGGCTTTGGTCCTTAATCGAAATGAAGTGGTCAGAGGTTATTGCGTATGTGAGGGCAAGAAACACAAAATGGCGGCCATGATCTAAGATGGATGCCGTGGGTAGATCAGAAATGTGTTTATAAAAGGAGTGCTCTTGCTCGTAGCGTAGCGAAAACACCAGGATATGCTAAATGGATCATTTGCGGTTCGCTGATACCAATATTATGTATTTCCGACAATATTGAAAACACGGGTTCAAATCGTCACGGAACCTCAGAGGGCCGGTACTGGACGTTGAAGGGATGCCTTTAGTTCTTGCTGTCGACCTGCGATCAGCAAGTTGTTGGCCTTCGCCCAGTATGTCTTTGTTGGGTAGTGGTGATGAAGTCGTCAGATGTCCTCTAGGATAGATGGTCAACTGGTGGAATGTCAGCTTGTTCGTCTGGAAGTTGACGCAAAAGAAAGGAAGTATTAATTTACAATCTTTAAGAGACCCTTTGCATTCTTCCTATCAATTCCTAAGACTTACTTGGCATTAAACTTTTGTTTCTTGGTCTCGGGGTTCTAGTCTTTTCAATTGTGCTATAAAAGATAAGCATAGACCAAAAGACACACCAAATCCTACATATCTTTCTTCTATCACCTCTTTTCAAATAAAGTCTAAAACCTCATTGTAAATCTCTTCATAATTCAACACATAAATGAATTGGCAATTGTTCTTCAAAACATTAATATGCATAAAATGTCCCAAGTCTCTTTCTTTGTGAAGCCTTTCGCAAATAAAAGTTCCAGAAATTCTATTGACCTTTCTTGCGAAGGGCGCCTTAAATCAAGTAAAGTACTTAGCTTTCCAATTTAGTTCTTGAGATTTCTAGTTCCAGGAAGCAAGAAGAACCGCCGTGGAGTCCTGCCAGGATCGAATTCTCCTTCAGGTGAGTTCCTCCATCAGACGCGACCTTCTCCGAGGGAAATCAGAAGGCAAAGCGCCTTCCAGAAGGCTGGGTGCGGTTTAAATACAGGACCGCACCCAGCCGCTCCCAGTCACGCTCTCTGAACGTGCGCGGGGACGTTGCTTGCAATCCCCGTTGGATGCGCACCGAAAGGCAGCGTGCAGGGATGCGGGGAGAGAACCATGAGACCTTCGCAGGGGCATTGTCTCTCTCAGAGCCATACGCGAAGGTTATAAATCAAATATACTGCGTTCCCCAACTCCAATAACCACACAAGGCATCACAATTGTACTCAAGTGAAAAAGGCACAAGTAAAAGCAAGGTTGGCAAAAACTTAATAAGGTGAAAAACATGTATCACGGAAGCATATGTATACACCAAATCACACTGACTTGATGCGTGCGGGGAGCACGGGACAGGGGTGGGTTTTCATAGGGAAGCATTCAGCACATGTCTTAGGATATGTGTGCTAAGGGTATGTAGAACCATGACAGTACTCCCTCCTCAAGATCCCCCCAAGAACAGAAGAAATGGGTTTTGGTTTCTCAGGGTGTCTTAAATGGAAGAGTCGGATCAATCTAGGAGAGTTTTTTAGATGGTCTAAAGGTTCTCATGACCTTTCCTCTGGGCCATAACCTTTCCAATCAATGAGGTAAAACAGTTTTCCTTGAACTCTTTTGGAATCTAAAATTGTTTTAACCTCAAATTCAGGATGGTTGTCAATAATGATGGGAGGCGGAGATTTAGAGATACGGGTCTGGGGATGGAATGGCTTAACCAGAGAGACATGAAAAACAGGGTGTATCAAGTACTTGTGAGGGAGACTCAGTCTTACACAAACCGGGTTAATTACCTTCTCTATAGGAAAGGGACCAATAAATCTTGGATTGAATTTCCGGTTTCCCCTGAGTTTCAAATTCTTTGTACTCAACCATACTTTATCACCTACTTTATATTGAGGTTGTTCAGATCAATGTCTGTCCTTGATCTCTTTCTGAGATTCCTTCGCCTTTGCCAAGTTGAATTTAGCTTCTTCTTGGATGGTAAATACTTTGGATACATAGTCAAAAATTGCGGGTACAGAATCATAGTTAGTAGGACTTTCAGGAATATATTTGGGATGGAATCCAAAATTACAAAAGAATGGAGACATTTTGATAGATGAATGTTCAGAGTTATTATAAGCGAATTCTAAGGGGCTTAAAAGATCAGACCACTCTTCAGGAACATTGGGCAACATACAACGGAGATACTGTTCGATAGTTTGATTAGTTCGTTCCGTTAAACCATCTGTTTGGGGATGGTAACTGGAAGACAAACGAACATCCATCTGTAACAATGAACCCAGATTTTGCCAAACCTTTGAAATAAACTGGGAACCTCTGTCTGAAATGACCACTGAAGGAATACCGTGTAATCTTATCACGTGTGACATAATCAAATGAGCAAGTTCTAAAGCAGTGGGAAGTTTCTTTAAGGGAATGAAATGGGCCATTCTCGTGAACTGATCCACAACTGTTAGAATCGTATTAAATCCCTTCTTGGTTTCAGGTAGTTCAACTATAAAATCTAGCGATATTGTATGCCAGGGTAGCGGTGGGATGGGCAGAGGCATTAACAATCCACTAGGAGCTTGATGAGAAGTCTTATGTTGAATGCAAACACTGCAAGTTTCTACAAACAACTGAATGTCTTTGAACATCAAAGGCCACCAAAAGGTTCGTCTTATAAGTTCCATAGTTTTCAAAATGCTAGGATGAGCAGATAACATAGTATCGTGGTGAAGCTGGATTATGGATTTTTGAATCTTTTTCTTAGGAACGAAAATCAAACCATGCACCATCATCAAATCCTCTTTCTCATGTAGATAAGGATGGTCTTTTTTCCACATCTCAACATCCTTATCCTTCAAGGCCTCCTTGATGTCATTAATAATGTTACTCATGGATAAACTTCCCTGAAAACAAGAAGTTGGGATTACAGGATGGACATTTTCGGGTTGTTCTGGGCCTTTCTCTCCAATTCTAGACAAAGCATCCGCTTTCAAGTTCTCTTTTCCGGGACGATAGGTTATTACAAAAGTGTAGTCATTGAAGAACATAGACCAACGTAACTGTCTAGCAGTCAGAGCTTTTACAGATCTTAGAGCTTGAAGATTTCTGTGATCAGTATAAATAGTTACTGGATGACGAGCCCCTAACAGGTAGTGGCGCCATTCTTCAAAAACAGCCTTTATTGCCAATAATTCCTTATCGGCGATTGCATAATTCTGTTCTGCTTCAGACAACTTCCTAGAATAGTAAGCTATAGGGTGCATTTGGCCTGTATCAGAATTTCGTTGTGAGAGAATTCCTCCCAAAGCATATTGAGATGCATCTGCTTCTACAATAAATGGTTGATTGGGGTCTGGATGACATAAGATTGGGGCCATGGTAAACCTCTTCTTTAGATCTTGAAAGGCTTCATCAGCATCTGAGGTCCATAAGAATTTTACTCCTTTTCTCAACAACCTGGGTGTAATTACTTGAGAA
This sequence comes from Lissotriton vulgaris, assembly GCF_964263255.1. NCBI lineage: Eukaryota > Metazoa > Chordata > Amphibia > Caudata > Salamandridae > Lissotriton > Lissotriton vulgaris. Next base: position 1,082,964,805 of record NC_141694.1, on the reverse strand, counting down.
AAGTTCTGAATGAATCTACGGTAAAAGTTTGCAAAGCCTAAGAAACTTTGAATTTGTTTCACGGAAGTGGGACTGGGCCAAGTTATTACTGCTTCTACCTTTTTAGGGTCCATTTCTATACCTTCGGGACTAATAATGTAACCCAGAAAGTCTACCTTGGAGGCATGAAACAGACTTTTTTCCAACTTCACATAAAGTGAATTAGAGAGTAGTTTTTGAAGAATGGCGCGGACCTGCTGTACATGTTCTTCCTCTGTATCAGAGTAGATGAGAATATCATCTATATAGACTACGCAACAGATGTCAATAAATTCATGTAAAACTTCGTTTATAAAAAACTGGAAGGCGGCAGGAGCGTTACACAGACCAAAAGGCATAACTTGATATTCAAAGAGACCAAACCCAGTGCGGAAGGCCGTCTTCCATTCGTCTCCTTTTCTTACCCTAACTAAATGGTAAGCTCCTCGCAAGTCCAGTTTAGTATAAATCTTAGCCTTTTTAATTTGGTCCAAAAGCGTTGGAATCAATGGTAAGGGGTACCTGTTCTTAATTGTGACATTGTTTAAAGCCCTATAATCTATGCACGTGCGCAATTCCCCTCCCTTCTTCGGAATAAAAAAAAGAGCTGAAGATACAGGAGATTTGGAGTGCCTAATGAAGCCGTTTGCAAGGTACTCGTCAAGGTATGCTCTCAGATGGGTGTTTTCTGCTTCAGTAAGAGCGTAAATGCGACTGCAGGGCAAGGTTGCTCCAGGCATGAGATTTATTCTACAGTCAAAATCTCTATGTGGAGGTAGAGTATTGGCTTTTTTCTTGTCAAACACATCAGATAAGTCGTTATATACCGATGGGACCCCATCCAAAAGCAGGACATTGGGTGATTCGATTCCGAAATCAAAACCTTGAACTACGTCCTTAGATCTATCGATGAGGAAACACTGTTCAGCACAAAAGGATGACTTAAAGGTAATTAACCTGGTTACCCAATCTATGATCGGATTATGTTTTATTAACCAAGGTATTCCCAAAATCATTTTAAATTGAGGGGCATCTATTATGTCAAATTGTATTCTTTCTCGATGTATAGGAGAACAATCCATCTCTAAAGGTTCGGTCTGTCTGTTTACAAGCCCTGAAGTCAACTCTTTACCATCAACTGCTCTAACAGTTTCTGGGTGATCTTTATACACAGACTTGAAACCTAACTGTAAGAAGAATTGGGAATCAATAAAATTTCCTGTAGCCCCAGAATCTATAATGGCTTCTACTTTTCTTGTGCGGGATTCAGGAAGCAGATCTCGGAGTTCTACTAGGATAGAAAAATGTCTAATACCTACGGGAGGAAGAGTTGAGGCCAAACTAGAAAGACCACCCGATAAACTGACCTCTCCCTTTACCGAGTGTTCTAGTTTTCCGACTTTTCCTGTGTGATGGCCAAATTTGGTTTTAAACTTGTTAGGTCGTGTTGGGCATTCTTTTACGAAGTGTCCTGTCTTTCCACAATATAAACACTGGTTTAAACGTCGCCTTTTTTCCTTCTCCTCCTTAGATAAAGGACCACGGATTGAACCTATTTGCATGGGTTCAACCGAGTCAGTCTTTGGACCAGATTCTCGATTGGAGGTTGACTTTTCCTTAAAGAAAACGACCTTATGCTCTGTCTTCCCTCTTTCTCCTTTTCTCTCTGAAATGCGATGATTAAGTTTAACCACTAAATCAATGAAATCACTTATGTCTTCTGGAGGCTCGAGAATCTGAGTTATCATTTCCTTTAATTCCTCCCTTAATCCTCTGTAAAAAATAGAAACTCTTTTGTCGTACGGCCAATCAGCCTCTGAAACCAGACGGTTAAAGGTAGATATATAATGTAACAGATCCGAAGATCCTTGCTTTAAACCTAAAAGCTCATTGTCCGCCGACTGAACAAATAGATGTTTTGCAAACATTTTCTTTAGAGCCCTCTCGAAATCCTTAAAATTATACAAAATTCGATCGTCATTTTCCACTAAAGGAACTGACCAAAGAGCTGCATCTCCACCCATATAGGATAACATAAATGCTACTCTGGAGGAATCGTCTGGAAAGGCTGTAGACTTAGCTATAAAATGTAAGTGACATTGTTGTAAAAACACTGAGAACTTATTACAATCCCCATAAAATCTTTCAGGTGGGGCTAAGGGGGTGGGGAACGGAGTTACCACTTGGATCTGAGTCTTGGTATCAGCACTGGACGATGAACTCTGAAAAGTGGTTGATTTCTGCTGAATGGAGTCTTGAAGAGAGGATAAATCCCTACGTAAAGCTGCGTTATCCTGCCTAATAGCTTCTAAAACTGCGGCAAGATCCTGCATGTTAACTTGATCCATTGCGTCCGGGCGAAATTATCTACGTGGGCTTTGCCTTCTGTCAAAGCTAACCACGTCGTCCCTTACCTTGTCTTGACTGATGTCCTCTTGGAAGACGTGGATGATTTCGCAGGGGCGCAAGGGACCAACTTCCCAAATCACTAACTAAAACTTACTGGTTTGAATTTGCACTGCAAGGTTTGAACTAGGAATTAGGGAGGAGGGCCGGTACTGGACATTGAAGGGATGCCTTTAGTTCTTGCTGTCGACCTGCGATCAGCAAGTTGTTGGCCTTCGCCCAGTATGTCTTTGTTGGGTAGTGGTGATGAAGTCGTCAGATGTCCTTTAGGATAGATGGTCAACTGGTGGAATGTCAGCTTGTTCGTCTGGAAGTTGACGCAAAAGAAAGGAAGTATTAATTTACAATCTTTAAGAGACCCTTTGCATTCTTCCTATCAATTCCTAAGACTTACTTGGCATTAAACTTTTGTTTCTTGGTCTCGGGGTTCTAGTCTTTTCAATTGTGCTATAAAAGATAAGCATAGACCAAAAGACACACCAAATCCTACATATCTTTCTTCTATCACCTCTTTTCAAATAAAGTCTAAAACCTCATTGTAAATCTCTTCATAATTCAACACATAAATGAACTGGCAATTGTTCTTCAAAACATTATATGCATAAAATGTCCCAAGTCTCTTTCTTTGTGAAGCCTTTCGCAAATAAAAGTTCCAAAAATTCTGTTGACCTTTCTTGCGAAGGGCGCCTTAAATCAAGTAAAGTACTTAGCTTTCTAATTTAGTTCTTGAGATTTCTAGTTCCAGGAAGCAAGAAGAACCGCCGTGGAGTCCTGCCAGGATCGAATTCTCCTTCAGGTGAGTTCCTCCATCAGACGCGACCTTCTCCGAGGGAAATCAGAAGGCAAAGCGCCTTCCAGAAGGCTGGGTGCGGTTTAAATACAGGACCGCACCCAGCCGCTCCCAGTCACGCTCTCTGAACGTGCGCGGGGACGTTGCTTGCAATCCCCGTTGGATGCGCACCGAAAGGCAGCGTGCAGGGATGCGGGGAGAGAACCATGAGACCTTCGCAGGGGCATTGTCTCTCTCAGAGCCATACGCGAAAGTTATAAATCAAATATACTGCGTTCCCCAACTCCAATAACCACACAAGGCATCACAATTGTACTCAAGTGAAAAAGGCACAAGTAAAAGCAAGGTTGGCAAAAACTTAATAAGGTGAAAAACATGTATCACGGAAGCATATGTATACACCAAATCACACTGACTTGATGCGTGCGGGGAGCACCGGACAGGGGTGGGTTTTCATAGGGAAGCATTCAGCACATGTCTTAGGATATGTGTGCTAAGGGTATGTAGAACCATGACAAACAGGAGATAAAATCCCTTGTGGAACACGGGGAAGCGATGGGTTTCATCTCGAAACAAAAAGGCGATTTTTTTGTGTAGCAATGAGGGCAAAACACCGTATTTTTATACCCTCCCCAAAATGCACAAAAACAAACACCCCCCACCGGGAAGACCCATAGTTTCTGGAATAGGATCACTACTGGAACTTTTATCCCACTTCTGCGACGTATTCCTGAAACCTATTGTACAAAAGACCACCACTTACTTACGGGATACTAAAAATCTTCTGCAACTACTTGACAAGATTGAAGTGGATGAAAATACTCTACTCGTGAGTTTTGGCATAAAGAGTCTTTACACGAGCATACCCCAGGACGACACCCTTAAAGTTCTGGAAAAGGTCTTCAACCAAGAGGAATGGACACAAAGGACGCCAAAGAACTTCATTTTAGAGTGCGCCAGATTAGCTCTGAAAAAGAACTTCTTTGAATTTGAGGGAACCCTGTACCTCCAAATAGGGGGTACTTCTATGGGCAGCACTTTTGCTCCAAGTGTAGCTGGACTAAAAGTGTTCAATTTTGAAGAACAGTTTATCCTGAATGACAACAACCCCTATGGATCCTATATAACGTTTAGGAAACGTTATATAGATGACATTTTTGTCATCTGGCAGGGACCAGAAGCGACCTTGGTCTCTTTCTTTGATTGGCTCAATTCCAGAGATGACAACTTGAGGTTCACCTACACAAAAGACCCTACAACTATGGTCTTTCTAGACCTGGTCATAAACAAGAAAAAGGGACGTTTACACACAAGAACCCATTACAAACCTACAGCAAAGAACAACTTGCTTAGGTTTGATAGTTTTCACCCCGGACCATTGAGAGAAAATCTGCCTTACGGGCAATTCCTTATAATACGCAGGAACTGCAGCAACCTGAATGACTACCGAGAACAAGCAAGAGACCTCACTAAAAAATTAGACCAACCAAGATTCTAAACAAATGCCAGAAAAGAGCTAGAAACCAACAACGAGAGACACTACTGGAAGATGTCAGAAAAACCAACAATGAGATTCCACTGACCTGTGTGACTACCTATAGCCCAGCATCAAACAGTGTGACAAAAGCCATCCAAAAAAATTGGAAAATACTGAACACCGGCAATTTGAACTGGGAAAAACAGCTTTTTTCCTTCAAACGAGCCAGGAACATAAGGGACGCTGTTGTGAATACAAGACCAAAAAACCCAGGAACACCATCACCCACAGTCCTCAACGCCTGGGGCCTCCCAAATGTCACAGGTCACTATAAATGTGGCAACTGTAGCATATGCCACCTGACAGAGAACACTAAGACTCTTTCGTTAGAACCAGGAAAAACGTGGACCATCAGGTCCCATACAAACTGTAACAGCACTAATGTAGTGTACCTCATCATCTGTCCTTGCAACCTTCGCTACATAGGCATGACCAGCAGGAAGGTCAAGCAAAGAATTGGCGAACATAAAGCACCATTCGCTGCAAGAAATCTGTGACAAAACTCACGGAGCACTACCTCTCCAGAAACCACACTGACATGACATGAACGGTCATAGAACAGCTGACCCCGAGCGACAGACTATCTCAACGACTCTATGAAAAAGAGCAACGTTGGATATATAGACCGTCCACCCAGACTACAGGTCTTAACGATAATATCCCCTGGAACACAGTGCTCTCCAGTTAAAGCTCTCTATACTCAGATTACTGGAATTCTATGAACACTGACCCGTCAATAGATTCTGTCTCCCTTATGATCAAGTGGTGATTCACTAAAAAATGTTTGAAAAATTCCATTATCATGTACCCGACTAGAAGAGATTTTCCACCTCTGGTCCACCACTACGCTGATGAGCGTTTCCCCCCCCCCCTTTTTCTGTTCCTAAAATGAGCATTTCTTCCAATCCCATGCTCATAACGCACCCAGGGCAGCGCAACCGTCTGAGGCTGTACAAGCCTAGCGTTTCAGTTACCCCAGCAACCGGGCCCCACGTGACTAAGCCCCGCCCACTCCCGGCAAACACTGAAGTACACATAAGCTTCTTGGCAGAGCCCGTACCTCACTCCTACGGAGCTCCCGACCGAATCACTGCTAGGCTAATCAGCCTGACTTCCTGATGCCCCAAGTAAGTCCTAACATCACCCGACCCAATGAGGCTAGGTTCGACGGAACCGTTAAAACCCTCTCACTTCCCTACCATTTTTCCGTTCTAGATAGTGGTGACACGGTAAAGCAGGGTCGGGGAAGATCATGAAGCCCTGAATTAGCGTGCTTCGAGTAAGAATGTTTTTCCCTATCTGTTCGCATGTGTATGATTGCTTGTGCTGCCCGTATGACAGTGTTACGGGTGTGCTTTTTTTAACCAAATCTTAATCAGATCTTTTTGCGCCGCATTACTTTATTATTTATTTTTTCAATCACGGCACGCTCCGCTACTAGGGATAAGACACAGATAATGTTTATTCCTCACGAGACGTACCCACTCATGTTCTTGGCACGCACGGGTACAGCGGCAATCGTATTTCGACGACTCACTGAACTACACAGGTCCGAATGTGGCATAATCATCAAGATGGCAGTATTTGTATGTCTTTTTTCACAAGCATCACGTAAGCCTGCTCCAGTCACGATTGCTTCAGTCCCGAAAACGGGCATAATATCTCCACACAGTGCACAAAGCACAACTCTTTGTATGTATGCACTGGATTACTTCGCCCTCACCGCACCCTTTCTCCCTCCTTCTTTCCACAGGTTTTTATCCAAAACTACACAGAGAAGAACACTTTTTAAGAAATCACCGATTTGTGATTTACCCACACTACTAGGCGAGGGCTGGATACACCTTAGCGTGTGTAGACCACCCAGCCTAGATCACACTGGTCCTGGAGAAAACCTCTATAATTACATGAAGGTTGAAACATGTAGACCTATCATTTTAACTTTTACCACGTCTAATTTTGACACCACAGCCTACCTAACAAGGCAAAGGTGCCACAAGTAAATATATTTGTATATATTTTTTGTTACCAGTTGTCCAACCACTCCAGAATAAAGTCTTCGAGTGGGTAGTGTTGAGACAACATTTAATCACACTTTCATATTTATATCACATATGAACAAAAATAACCAGCTCCACTGTAATCAGGTGTCGCAGCACACCTGGATGGCATTCGGCTATCCGGGTGGGACCCCAATGATGAAGCATGTCACCAACCAGGTTGGTGAGTGAGGGGTCTTCTAAGGACAAAGGATTGTCCCAGATTGGGTCGCAGGGCTTGCACCTCAATACCGTACAGACACTACAGGTATTTAGTACCCTCAGTGGTTACTCCTTCATATGTTTAATTATTATATCCAAGGGGACCAGGAGTTCCTACTAGATCCCTAAGGTCAAACCACCCTTTCTCTCCTAACTGTTTACAAGAGATTAAGAAGACTTTCACTGCATCTGAATGTTCTCACTACCTTCCAGTGGGGGCATGTGCTTGTATATAATTTCTGTCAAGATGGAAGTAATATGGATCACATTGTGTTGGTCATGATAATTAATAAAAGACTAACTGCTTCTAAGGCTACTAAAGCCTGATTTAGATCCCGGTGCTAGCAATGTTCCGGTCAAGGAAATTGCTGCCTTTGCGGCTGAAATGCACTATCTCAATTTAGAACGATAGTGTTACATTATCACGGAAGTACGTTCATTTAATATCTTCCCCTGCACTCTGTATGTTGGACTCTGATACTTAAGATGGATTGTTGGTAAGGATAATCTGTTTTTGTATCTTCATCCCACTTTCAAAAAGGCCCCAGTGCTTTGAGTGGTTCAGAGTCCTTTACCATTCACCCTCCTGCTTGCCTTGCAGTCATGAATACAGATAGTAACCTACTGCATAACTTCTGACATCTCATCCTCCTGTGTGGTCAGCTTCCACAAGGACATTTGGACCAGAAGCGCACTGTCATCATGAAGCTAAAGCAAGATATTGTTTGGCATGAGGGCAAATCTGTTGCCTACCAAGCTGACTTCATAAAGCTAAAGCAAGATGTTGTCAGACGTGATGGCCACTCTGTTACCTAGCAAGCAGCAGGATACATTTATCTTGAGTAGCAGGGTAGACAGGATGCCCAAACGAGAACTAACCTGGTAAGAATAAAATAATTAGGGCATTTTTTTAGACTTATAAATGTGAAGGAAGGTAAGTTTCAGAAAAAGAGTCTTAACTTCACTATTGCTGAACTGGTAGGAATCGCCTAAAATGATAATGGTGAACATGCTATGCATAGCTTTTATTATTCCCATTAACTGTAGCATAACCCTTCCTCGCTCAACTGATCAGCTGTCTTGATTGCTCTTGGTGTACCATATCCTTAAACAAATAAAGTGAGGTGGGTACGCTGTCACTTCACTGGCAAAAAGATCTCTTTATCTATGTCCTAGTGTACATGCTACAGTTGTTTATAGAATGATCGCAAAAGAGGCATGGGATTCAGAGAAGTATGGGAGGTTAAGAACACAAATTTAGATCTGATTTTCTAACGTGCTGTCAAGATTTGTTTTTACTGCTTTTAGTAAATGTGCTAACAGTGGAATTTTCCATCTGCAGCTTATACTTAATGACCAGCAGTGGCAGTGTTTCACAACAGAATGTCTCTGCATTGCCGAGACTGAAGAAAAGAAAAAAAGGCAGTCTTCCGGCATACAGCATCTTTTGACCAATTTAAACGGTAAGTAAATCTCACAATCATTCATTTAGGCATTAAAAAGACTTTCACAGCATCTGAATGTCCTCACTACCTTCCAGTGGGGGTCCTGTGCATGTATATAATTTCTGTCAAGATGGAAGTAATGTGAATCACATTGTGTTGGTCATGATAGTTAATAAAAGACTAATTGCTTCTAAGGCTACTAAAGCCTGATTTAGATCCCGCTGCTAGCAATGTTCCAGTCAAGGAAATTGCTGCCTGTGATCCTCTGGGTCTTCAGGGTCGGCCTGATGCTAGTGAGGAATGCCACAGAGAGGACTCTGTTTCCTACGCTAGGCGTGACACACGTACAAATATGCGGACAATAGGCAGGTAAGGAACTGTTAGGATGTTTAATGTCACATCCGATATATAGCACACAGTAAAATAAGGAACAGAACAAAGGAAAAGTCAACGATACCCCTTCACCGGTCAGCAACTCCTTGCGGAACGCCTCCTCGGCCGACAATGCTGAGCGACTGTAGGGACCAACCGTCCTCCGCAAGAGCACCCGTCCAGGTAGCTCACCAACGGAGGGCACCGTGCAAAGCAGCGGCCGAAAATGCCGCTCGAGTTCCGCTTGCTGCGGTAGGGTCAAATGTGGGCTGCAATGTTGGTGAGCCCGCAGTTAAGTCACTGCTTGGAAACCCTGACGTTCTCAAACTTGTAACTGTTCAGGAAGGTGTAGGAAGGTGGATATCGGACTATGGTTACCCCCAAACTTTTTGCCTGGTGTTTAGCTGGTTTTTGACATAGTTGGCCTGGGATCCTGCTATTCAGGGCCCCAGGCTGATTGCTCTCTCCTTAAAATGGACTCCATGTACCTTAGGTGCATTACGAATTGGAACTGGTTCACCTTATTGGCCCCTGTAACAGTGTACCCTAGGTACCCAGGGCATAGGTGTTTCCTAGGCCCACCAGGGGCTGCAGCATGTATTGTGCCACCCGTGGCCTGGCCTCCATATTTGACACAACTGGCTGATCACTCAGCTGGGGTAAGTTGGTGTAATCACCTCTTACTTAAATATAGTATCCCTATATCTAACCTTAAACTGGACACATATGTTCCTATCAGCCACTCCTATGGAAGGCCTCATCAATCCTGGAGGCAGAGTGCTTGGAAATATGTGAGATGGTGCTCTAGCATGAGCTGAGCCTGTCTGCAGCTGTCGGGAACCACTCCCTTAGCTGTTCCGGGATATTGCCATACCAGATACTCTTAAGTGCATTATAATCCTCGCGGTTATATGCTATCTTTGGTTTGGCTTTATCAAAACATGTCGAGTAAGGTGTCATACGAATTGGAATACTATCCCCTCTACAGTTCCGTCGACGGGGATAGAATTCCACCCTTCTAGAGGGACACGACATGTGTGTAGCCTTAACCCCGGTTAAAGTTAACCAGAGCCTCAGCATCACAAAATGGATGCTACCACCACAGACACGAGTCTGACCCCTGCTGCTGGGAGTCCTTCCAGCGAGGGAGGCTTGGACAAAGGGTTTCCTGCCTTGGGAGGTGCGAGCACCACCCCAGACAGGGTTTTGTGTATTGGGTAGGACCGGGCTGAATAGATTGAGACATGCCCGGGGCACACAAGGTGTCCCCGTGCATAAGCCAGTCCAAACCGGTCCTGGGACTTTCCAGACCCAGGCCTGGCGAGGAGCTGGACAAAGGAAAGGGGGTGTAACCGCCCCCTTTCTGGTTCCTCCCAGAGGAGGGACCTAGTAGGTGATCCACCCCTCAGATTGGGAATAAGAGTGGGAGCAGTGCCATTGCACAGCAGATCATCCTGAATCAACTTTAAACAAAGAAGAAGACTGGACTTCGACATTCTGCTGCTCAGAAGACTGAAGAGAATCTCCCTTGTGGCCTAGGAGTGGCCACCCTGTGAACACAGGCACCAACCAGCGAATCAGCGTCTGCTTTGCCGCCGCCTCCCGCCAGAGCCCGAGCCCAGAGCCTGACAAGACCCAGACTCCCAGACTTCTCACAGCCCGATCCACAGTCCCTGCAAAGAAGGGACCCGTGGAGGCACCGAGAGATGTGGGACCGGACTTCTTGGAAGACACCCGAAGAGCTGACAGTGCAGCACCAGAGGCATCCTCAACGTTGTGCTTTGAGGACTGAGAACCCTCACCACCGAGCAGCCCGTGCATTGAAGATCAGCCCCCCAGCATCTCCACTATCTGCGTGGGGCCCTTTTGCATTGTGCCACTCAGCGCACCATCCCGGCCACTAGCCACGTGGTCAGCGGCCATCTTGGCGACGAAACCGAAGAACTACACTGCGGGTCTGGTTGCTCCAGACTTGCCCTAGCTCCTGTAGAAAGGAGCACCCGCTCTGACCTTGCTGGTCCGAGTAAGAAGCCTTTTTTGACTTCTGGGTGGCTTGCATTAGCCAAGGCCTGTTTGCTCCGATCAAGTTGCCGACTCGGCCAACAGCGAGAAGCCTGCGTGGGACAGCTCGTGATCGACTCCTGGACATCCTCGACCCCCGGTGTCTCTGTGGCTGTAGAGAGAAGCTACACCTCAACGCCTGTTTGCACCCGACATCGCCTGGTTCCAATCTGGTTCCACGGTAGTCACTGGCTAGTGACTTGGAACATTGTCCCCTCTGCTTTCAGGTCTTCACATCTTCAGATCCACCCTTGGATCCACCGGAACTCTTCACATCGAGCCGCCTGCAGCATCTTCAGCTCCAAGCACCATCGACCAGCGTGACGAAACCCGACACTACTTCGACCCTGTGCACCCGCTTCCTGTGGGTGAGGTAACTTAGCTCCGCTGGTGTTCCTACACTGGTACACACCTGTAGGGCCTGTGTCTCAAGTTTCAGCTTTCTAGGTCACTCGGAAGGTTCCGAACTAACTAACTTTGTACTTTTTACGCACCATAGACTTTGCATTGGTGAGTGCGTGCACTTTAAACACTGCACCCGAGTCCCGCGGGCCTTTCCCGACTTAGTCACTGCTAGTCTCGAATAGCTCCAGCGATTCCCAAGGCCCTAGGCCTGTTTCCTTTCTGATTGGTATCTCTTATACCACTTTCTTAGTATATGGTTTAGGTGACCCCTAGGGCTCATCCATATTGTGCAACTTTTGTGTATTTTAAACTGTCTTGTGTTTAACGCTTGTGCTTCTGTGCTCATAAAGAGTCCAGGGGATACTTTTAGTTAATAAATCAATATATTTTCAATATATATCTGTGTGGTGTCCTTTCATTTGGTATTCAAGGGGGTTGTGTATGGTAATACAGCTGGCTTCACATGCCTTTCAGAGTTTAGCCTAAGACTGCTTTGTCCACGTTACCACTAGGATAACTGGTCTATAAGGTTGACTTACAACCAATCATCATAAGGTTTGCTTGGCATGGTACAAAGTGATCACTAGAATTAGTGAGCATTATATACCAGGCCAACTTCTCACATTGGTGAGCAGCGGATTGGGATCTGAGCTTGCTGCTGTTTTACCATTACAATCTTTGAGATTATCATTTGAAAGATCATACAGGTACCTGCTAGGTACATATAAAACAAGACTAATATACTTAAGTTCTACTGAACTTAGTTGTTGTAGAGGAAAGGGAGTAGCACACCCTGACTACAACTACTAGATAGGTTTAGTAGGTAAACACCAGTGTAGGTAGATTGCAACACATCCACCCACACTAGAGCAATGTCTGGAGCAGAGGGTTCCACTGAGAATGTCCCTGTTGAGAGTGACCCTCCAAGGGCACCATCCAAATTTGCTATTTTTTCCTTTAAGGAATTAAGACAGCTTTGTGTCTTAAGGGGTCTGAGGACAGGGCCTTCTCCCACCACAGACCACCTTAGAGAGATCTTGGACCAGTCTGAGACTCTAAAGACCTCTAAGGCAGACCCCACAGGGAATGCTGAAGGAGGCCATCGATCTGAGGATGACACTGTAGAAGCCCCTGTCCCTATAATCCTAGTAGATGAGGAAGCCCCCATCACTGGAGCTCCTCATGTAGATGAGGAGGAGGAAGAGGAAGAAGAGACAGAAGGGGGAGCAGTGAGTCAGATGATGACAGAAATAGTCAGGTGCTGGTCAGTAGACTGAACCAGGCTAACTTAAGCCTATTTGGGACTGAATCTGGGAACAACCCATTCAGACCCCCAGGTGGACTTAACCCGAAGCCTAGGAGGAGAAGGACTCACTCAGGTGACTCTAACAACTCACATGCTTCTAGAGGTTCTCATGGTCACTCCAGAAGGGAGATGACTAGCCCTCAGAGAAGGGAACATGAGGCCAAAATGAGAGAGGCTGAATTGAGGATCCAGAGATAAGAGTTAGAGGTTGCCCTGGCCCAAGAGAAACTTGCTAGAGCAAGACAGCCTAGAGAGAGTGGATTAGGATCCACTGGTGGCAGCACTATACCTAAGGAAGGATAAAGACAGGTCTTTTGATACAAGAAACCTGAGTAAGATTGTTCCCCCCTACAAAGCTGGGGATGATATCCACAAATGGATGACTGCACTTGAGAGAGCCTGCAAAGTACAGCAGATCCCTCAGGAGCAGTGGGCAGCAATCTTGTGGCTCTCCTTTGAAGGTAGAGGCCGAGACAGACTCCTCACAGTTGGTGATGGGGATTCTAGAAACTACATGGTCCTGAAGAGTGCTCTGATTGATGGGTTAGGCTTAACCACTGAACAGTACAGGTTAATGTTCAGAGACACCCAGAAGACACAGACTCAGGACTGGTCTGAATTTGTTGAATTTGCCACTAAGGCTCTGGAGGGCTGGTTGCTGGGAAGTAAGGTTACTGACTATACAGGATTGTATAATTTAATTATGAGAGAGCAAATCTTAAGTAATTGTCAAAATCAGCTTCTACATCAGCACCTGGTTGACTCTGATCTGACCTCCCCACAAGAATTGGGTAGGAGGGCAGACAAATGGGTCAGAACCAGGATCAGGCCTAAGAACCAGGGTGGTGACCAAAATAAAGAGACTACCAAGCCTCAAGAGACGGGTGGGGATAAAAGTAAGGAAAAGACTTCCCCAGGGCCCCAAAACTCCAAGAATGGGGGTGGGTCCCAAGACACTTCTACAACCCAGAAAAAGCCTTATTGTCATACCTGTAAACAGGTGGGGCATTACAAAACAGATAGCTGTTGTCCCAAGAATGGCAATAAAGAGAATATACCTCCAGGTAAGGCTCCAACACCTCCTGTCACTGTTAGCAGTGGTCCCCCAGGTGGTGGGAGCACCCCCAGGAATTTGGGTGGGTTTACTTTTGGAGGACAGGTGGACTCTGGCCTATCCAGGTCCCCTAACTCAGATACTCTTGTCTATGAGACTGGCATGGGGTTTGCCAATTTCACTGCTTGCCCAAACACTTTGAGCAAGTATAGACAGGAGCCCCTCATCAATGGTTTGAAAGTTGAGGCCTTCAGAGACACAGGGGCTAGCATCACCATGGTGGCTGAATGTCTAGTCCCCTCAAGACAACTTTTACCTGATGCCAAATATCAGGTGACAAACATTGATGGCATAGAAACCAATCATCCCATGGCAGTAGTCAATCTTAGCTGGGGAGGTGTCACTGGCCCAAAGAGAGTGGCAGTGTCAGCCAACTTGCCTGTAGATTGCCTACTGGGTAATGATTTGGAAATCTCAGCCTGGGCTGAGGTTGAACAACAAACCCATTCTAAAATGGTAAATCTCCATGGAAAGGTTAGTGGGGCTGTGATGGCTACAGCCCCAATCCAAGATGTCCTTCCTGAAAAGGTTGGTAGGGCTGAGCAAATCTCAGCCCCATCTTTAGCTAACTTCCCTCCTGAAAAGAGTAGCAGGGCTGTGATGGTAACAGCCCCTACCCAAACTGAGTCTCCTCCTGAAAAGGTTGGTGGGGCTGTGATGGCCACAGCCCAAACTCAAACTGATACCTGGGTAGTGAAGCCTGAAATGATGGATCACTCCACCCAAACTGAGAGCATTGAGGAGGAAGAGAAATCTCCCTCCCACCAGACTTTAGGAAAAGATCAGCCTCCTCAGGGAACTGATCTTACCCCTGATGAAGGAACTGTCCCAGAGGTTGTTAGGCCTGGCCTGACAGAGCCTCTGATGGCAGTGGACCCTTCTCAGGTGGGACCCAGTCTGGAGCAGGTAACCTGCCCCTCTCTACCTTGCCTTACTCAGCCCAGGGCTGCAGAGGACAAGAAGGACAGTGAGACCCAAAGAGGCCCCTGTCAAATAAAGCACCCCATCAACAGATTAGGGGCACCGAAACTAGTAGCCCTAGTGAGGTGCAAACTTTAAAAACTCCTGAGGGATCCCCCTTAAAAGTAGTTAGGGACCTCCCCCAGATGGATATTGTTGGGCACAGCCAAACCTGGGACCCTAAGGGCCCAAACCTGAACTGTCCCTCCAGTAAACCAAACAGAGGGACTCAGCCTCCAGCTTTAGGTAGCCAGAGGTTGACCCTGAGAGCACAGTGCAACTCAGTCAAGGAAAGAAAGGCACACATGGTGGAGAGTGATTGGAGGAAGCTGAATCCTACAGAGGAATCTCACTTCAGTACTCCATCCCAACACCAGCCTTTAACTTTGCAAAGACACACCACAGATAGAGATTCCCTATGGTGGAGACCCTCAGATACCCTTAGGGTGAGGGATTGCTTAGTGGACCATGAGACAGGGGGTTACCAAGCCAGAGCTGGTACTTCCTTATATGGCCACTTAGGCAATATAGGCTTACCTGGTCAAGGATAGTCATATCTCCTTTCGTTTGGGGGGGGGGGGGGTTATGTAGGAAGGTGGATATCTGACTATGGTTACCCCCAAACTTTTTGCCTGGTGTTTAGCTGGTTTTTGACTTAGTTGGCCTGGGATCCTGCTATTCAGGGCCCCAGGCTGATTGCTCTCTCCTTAAAATGGGCTCCATGTACCTTAGGTGCCTTACGAATTGGAACTGGTTCACCTTATTGGCCCCTGTAACAGTGTACCCTAGGTACCCAGGGCATAGGTGTTTCCAAGGCCTACCAGGGGCTGCAGCATGTATTATGCCACCCCTGGCCTGGCCTCCATATTTGACACAACTGGCTGATCACTCAGCTGGGGTAAGTTGGTGTAATCACCTCTTACTTAGATATAGTATCCCTATATCTAACCTTAAACTGGACACATATGTTCCTATCAGCCACTCCTATGGAAGGCCTCATCAATCCTGGAGGCAGAGTGCTTGGAAATATGTGAGATGGTGCTCTAGCATGAGCTGAGCCTGTCTGCAGCTGTCGGGAACCACTCCCTTAGCTGTTCCGGGATATTGCCATACCATATACTCTTAAGTGCATTATAATCCTCGCGGTTATATGCTATCTTTGGTTTGGCTTTATCAAAACATGTTGAGTAAGGTGTCATACGAATTGGAATACTATCCCCTCGACAGTTCTGTCGACGGGGATAGCATTCCACCCTTCTAGAGGGACACAACATGTGTGTAGCCTTAACCCCGGTTAAAGTTAACCAGAGCCTCAGCATCACAAAATGGATGCTGCCACCACAGACACGAGTCTGACCCCCTGCTGCTGGGAGTCCTTTCAGCGAGGGAGGCTTGGACAAAGGGTTTCCTGCCTTGGGAGGTGCGAGCACCACCCCAGACAGGGTTTTGTGTATTGGGTAGGACCGGGCTGAATAGATTGAGACATGCCCGGGGCACACAAGGTGTCCCCGTGCATAAGCCAGTCCAAACCGGTCCTGGGACTTTCCAGACCCAGGCCTGGCGAGGAGCTGGACAAAGGAAAGGGGGTGTAACCGCCCCCCTTCCTGGTTCCTCCCAGAGGAGGGACCTAGTAGGTGATCCACCCCTCAGATTGGGAATAAGAGTGGGAGCAGTGCCATTGCACAGCAGATCATCCTGAATCAACTTTAAACAAAGAAGAAGACTGGACTTCGACATTCTGCTGCTCAGAAGACTGAAGAGAATCTCCCTTGTGGCCTAGGAGTGGCCACCCTGTGAACACAGGCACCAACCAGCGAATCGACGTCTGCTTTGCCGCCGCCTCCTGCTGGAGCCCAGAGCCTGACAAGACCCAGACTCCCAGACTTCTCACAGCCCGATCCACAGTCCCTGCAAAGAAGGGACCCGTGGAGGCACCGAGAGACGTGGGACCGGACTTCTTGGAAGACACCCGAAGAGCTGACAGCGCAGCACCAGAGGCATCCTCGACGTTGTGCTTTGGGGACTGAGGACCCCCACCACCGAGCAGCCCTTGCACCGAAGATCAGCCCCCCAGCATCTCCACGATCTGCGTGGGGCCCTTTTGCATTGTGCCACTCGACGCGCCATCCCGGCCACTAGCCACGTGGTCAGCGGCCATCTTGGCAACGAAACCGAAGAACTACACTGTGGGTCTGGTTGCTCCAGACTTGCCCTAGCTCTGTAGAAAGGAGCACCCGCTCTGACCTTGCTGGTCCGAGTAAGAAGCCTTTTTCAACTTCTGCGTGGCTTTCATTATCCAAGGCCTGTTTGCTCCGATCAAGTTGCCGACACCGCCAACAGCGAGAAGCCGGCGTGGGACAGCTCGTGACCGACTTCTGGACGTCCTCGACCCCCGGTTTCCCCGTGGCTGTAGAGAGAAGCTACACCTCAACGCCTGTTTGCACCCGACATCGCCTGGTTCCAATCTGGTTCCACGGTAGTCACTGGCTAGTGACTTTGAACATTGTCCCCTCTGCTTTCAGGTCTTCACATCTTCAGATCCACCCTTGGATCCACCGGAACTCTTCACATCGAGCCGCCTGCAGCATCTTCAGCTCCAAGCACCATCGACCAGTGTGACGAAACCCGACACTACTTCGACCCTGTGCACCCGCTTCCTCTGGGTGAGGTAACTCAGCTCCGCCGGTGTTCCTACAATGGTACACACCTCTAGGGCCTGTGTCTCAAGTTTCAGCTTTCTAGGTCACTCGGAAGGTTCCGAACTAACTAACTTTGTACTTTTTACGCACCATAGACTTTGCATTGGTGAGTGCGTGCACTTTAAACACTGCACCCGAGTCCCACTGGCCTTTCCCGACTTAGTCACTGCTAGTCTCGAATAGCTCCAGTGATTCCCAAGGCCCTAGGCCTGTTTCCTTTCCGATTGGTATCTCTTATACCACTTTCTTAGTATATGGTTTAGGTGGCCCCTAGGGCTCATTCATATTATGCAACTTTTGTGTATTTTAAACTGTCTTGTGTTTAACGCTTGTGCTTCTGTGCTCATAAAGAGTCCAGGGGATACTTTTAGTTAATAAATCAATATATTTTCAGTATATATCTGTGTGGTGTCCTTTCATTTGGTATTCAAGGGGGTTGTGTATGGTAATACAGCTGGCTTCACATGCCTTTCAGAGTTTAGCCTAAGACTGCTTTGTCCACGTTACCACTAGGATAACTGGTCTATAAGGTTGACTTACAACCAATCATCATAAGGGTTGCTTGGCATGGTACAAAGTGATCACTAGAATTAGTGAGCATTATATACCAGGCCAACTTCTCACAGAAGGCGTCCCTCAGTCAGCGCCACTCGTTCCAACCCCCTTGGCAGCAGGTAGGCAGGCACTGAGGAAAACAAACAGGGCGGATGGCTCCGTGTACGTTGTTGACTGCAATGGTCCTGATAACATCCCAATGGTCCACGTAAAAAAAGGGAGACAAACGCTAGCCTCGCGCTTTCCCATGGATAGCTAGACAGCGCTAGCGTTCGGCAATATCCGACACCGTATCGCACTGGCGCCTGCCATTTATGCAATCTGGCTTGCGCATGCGCCGTGTACGGCCTTCTGGGTATGGTAGTTCCTATGCCGCAGTGACGCTGCCTGCTATGCGCCGCTGAACGGAGGGCGCAGAGTCGGAACAGAGAATGCGGTAAGCGCCGTACGTCCCGCATCGGAATCGGGGGGTGGGGTCCGGGGTGTGAACTTGACACTGCCTTTGCGGCTGAAATGCACTATCTTTATTTAAAACGATAGTGTTACATTCACACGGAAGTAAGCTCATTTAATATCTTCCCCTGCACTCTATGTGTTGTACTCTGATACTGCAGATCGATTGTTTGTAAGGATAATCTGTTTTTGTATCTCCATCCCACTTTCAGAAAGGCCCCAGTGCTCTGAGTGGTTCAGAGTAAGTGTGGGCGTGAATTTGCAGATTTTTGTCAATTTCGCAATCCGCGAATCGCGCAAATTTTCCCCAAAAATCCGCAAATTCGTAAGCTGAGAATTATTTTGATTGGTCGCGCTTGAAAAATACAATATCGCGTGCGCGGCGTTGACTAACCATGATTCTGAGAAAAAAACTACACCTGCAGCAGAAGCGGTGTCCGCTGCGGACCAAGCTGAAAGCAGCACCTCCGCTTCATTGGGCTCAGTGCCACCACACTAAGTTAGGTCCAAGACCATGAGTGCTGCTGCGGCAGCCACTTTGGTTGTTCAATCACCATCGACCAGTGATGTTGGCTTATCACAAGAAAGTACCATCCAATCAACGCCAGGTGTAACTCAGCTGATGAGTGTTCAACAACCACAGCTGCAACGACAACCAAGGGTGCAACTAGTACAAGCGCAAGTACATGGGCAAGGAGAGGCGCAAGGAGAGGCGCAAGGAGAGGAGCAAGGAGAGGAGCAAGGAGAGGCGCAAGGAGAGGCGCATGGAGAGACGCGAGGAGAGGCGCATGGAGAGGCACATGGAGCGGCACAACTGCCTACAACGCTTGTTCCTCCAGAAATAGGGGCACATCAGGAAATTGATATTCAAGCGTTATAATCCGAGGAAGCCATTCCTCCTGAGGATGATCCATTGTCTTCCAGATTCCCAGAAAGAAAAAGGTCAAGGGGGGATACTACTACTACAAGTTCTTCTTCAAGCCCCCTTCATTCTGATGACCTTGATCCTGATTGGAACCCACAAATGCAGTCTGAGAGTGAGGCACGCCATGAGCCGACAAAGGTAGCTAAGCCTAAAAGGAAGGTTCCCGCAAGGCTTCGACTTATGTGTGATGACGACGAACAAGAAGTGGTGTCTTCTGCTGCTGATGAACAGTCTGACGACAACCCAGTCATCACAGTCGTCACTCCAGCCCCAGCAGACATGCAGCAGACAGACATTTTGATCCTATCCCGAATGGCTGCTGAGCGGGATGTGGGCAGCGTGGCACTGGTACCACCACCAACGCAGTTAACTACAACACCAACACGACCTACAGCTTCCATCTTTTTTAGTCAGAAGGGCCGGCAGGGACCTCCATCCAGCTCGACCTCAAGTAGTGGTGCTGTAAGTGAACAACAGAAACGAATTCAGCCACGCCCATCCCCCACTTCATCTGGCATTGAAAGTCAAAGTAGCACCTCCACCACCAACAGACATCACCAGTCCCCAGTTTGGGACTAATTTACTGTTAGCGCAAAGGCAGAAAACATGGTCGTTTGTTCGGTTTGTAAAGTATCCGTTAGTCGGGGTAAGCTTGGTACCAACTATGGTACCGGAGGCCAGAGAGGTCATCTCAAAAAACACCACCCTATTCAGTGGTATTCACACCTAAGTAAGATCGAGGAAGTCCAACAAAGTAGAACTGATCCAAATGTATCCATTCACATTGCATCTGATGCTGATGAGGGGCTGATTGTGCAGGGGGAAGTCAAGAATCGAGCGACATTTCTGGTACACCCAGTACCCCTGGCAGCAGCACTGCAGTGGTAGCACCCACACCCTCTACTCCTGCAACATGTATGAGGCACACTAGGAGTCTGGGACAGACACCAATGCAAAAAAGTACATCAATGAGCCTAACTGGTTTGAAGTCTTCATCATCATCATCATCACGTAAAATGGTCAATCCCACCATTAGAAGCATGCTTTGGTCGGAGGTGCCATTTGAATGCAACCATCCAACGGTACATCTGTAAAACGCAAAGCTGGCTAAAATGCTAGCGCTGGACCTTCTCCCTTTACCTTTTGTGGAAGGGGTGGGGTTTCTAGAATTAGTGGCAACAGTCTGCCCTAAATGGAAGGTTCCTAGCCGGTCCTATTTTGCCAGAGTTGCGGTTCCAGCACTACATCAAGATGTGCTGGAGGTGATTTGGGCAGCTTTGCAGAAGAGTGCTGTTCACACTATCCACTTGACAACAGACATGTGGACCAGTTGCCAAGCCATTGATTACATGTGCATCACTGCACACTGGGTCTCTTTTGCAGGGGTTAGAGACAAGTCAAGTGCAGGTGTTGACCCGGACACACTTTTTCAAGCTACTCGGAAACATGCAACATAAGCCATGTTTGCCATGGAGAAATCTCATACTGCAAAAAACATTTTGGAGGAGTTTAACAGTACGGTCTCTGAATGGCTGAATCCAAGAAATCGCATAGTTGGTTATGTTTCCACGGATAATGGCAGTAATATAGTTAAGGCCATGCAGCAAGGTGAGTATTTCAGAGTGCCGTGTTTGGCGCACAGTATTAAGCACATTGTGGAAGATTTCTTGAAAAATGAAAACACAGTCAAGAAGTTACTGACCACCTGACGAAGAATCTGCACACATTTCAGCCATTCTTTTAAGGCCCGGAAGCAGCTGACGGGCATTCAACATGAACGTAGACTGCCAGTCAAAGGACTCATCCAGGAGGTGGCAACACGTTGGAACTCAACTTTTACATGCTTGAGCGTCTGTCTGAGCAGTGCATGGTAATCAATGAGTATGTCTTTCGACGGGGTTCTACTATGAAAGACATGAGGCTAGAGTTGGAGTAATGGAAGCTAGTTAAAAGCCTGACAGACATGCTTTGTCCTTTTGAGGTCTTCACGTGTGAAGTCAGCAGGGAGGACTGTTCTTTGGGCAAAGCTATCCCATTGTTGGTCATGCTAGAGTACCAACTGAAGGCGGTGTCTTCAACGTTCAGAGATGATGGTGAAAAGCAAGACGCATATCTGTTGGCGGAGAGGTTATTAAGCCGCCTAGTTGACAATGAAAGGCTTAAAAACATACATACAGAACAACATTACATTTGTGCCACTATTCTGGATCCCCGGTACAAAAAGGCAGTGGCCAGCAAAGCATTCATTCCTTTTGATGAAGCAGATGTTTTAAAGTACAAACATTGGCTAGCTGTGTCAGCCACTGGGTTCGAAAAAGATCGGCAGAAAATTAGAGGAGCCGGCAGAAGTCCAACTGAATCAGCAGGCCATCCGGCGTCAAGTTCCACTTCTGAATCTGTGAGCAAAGGGAGTCATTTTCCCTCACAGCCGTTAACGACACCAGCAGCAACCGTATCATCATCCTCACCTGCACCAGGCCCAGCCATAATATTGTTGGAAGCGGATTGGCTAACTCATCAAGGGTTTGCTCGTTCCAGTGCTGCAAAGGCCACAGATGGTACGCAAAGTGGAGCAACAGTGGAGAACCATGAGTCAATGGTGCATGCCTATATGGATGACCCAACAGAGGTCTTTGTTAATAAGAACCCATTGCTGTATTGGTACAGGAAAATGCCTCAATGGCCACTGATCACCAACCTGGCTCTAAATTATTTGTCTTGCCCACTCGCAAGCGTGTCTTCTGAATGTGTTTTCAGTGCTGCTGGTGCCATTGTAACTTCAAAAAGGACCCGCCTCTCGGCCAAAAATGTGGAGAGGTTAACACTGATCAAGATGAATCAGCACTTCATACCACCAGATTACAAAGTACGTGAATGCACGCAGGAAAAAGAAGACACTAACTTAGGTGGCGGAAGTTCTTCTCTGTTACCTGACCTACTTCCGTCTCAATTCATGGAGTTTGAGGACGAACTTTACTTCCCTGACACCGAGGCCTGAAAATGACTTCCTTTTTTTGTCCTTATTCACTTTTATTCCTGTGTGTCTTTCTTTGTTTTGCAACTTTTACCACAACAAAACTCTAATCACCTAATCACAACAAGTCCATCAGCAGCACTGTCTTCATCTTATATTCCTTATTGATTTGAAGGTGCCGCAGTCTGCATTCCTGAGGTTCACAAGTTCACACTCAATCATGCTCCTCTATACTCCTCCTCCTGACTCCACCTATCCATTTCCCTCAAGGCAGATGGATGGATTACGACGAGTCCCCTCAAGTGGGACTGAAATTACTGACTGACTAGATGCTTGCTGATTGCTGACAGAGTTACTTCTGATATTAACAGGAGAGGCTGCCCTGTGGGCCCTCACTTTCCGAAGAAGATGCGGACAAAAAGTAGAACAGTTAATGAATAATTGAGAAGATGGCATGCAGTGGACAGCAATGGCTGTCTGGCTCTGATGAAACCAATTGCTGTTTGTTTTTTGTGCATGAAATGATGATTCCTATGTCTTGTCTTAGTTATTATTTAATCTTTTACACAGTAATTGTAACTCTTGTCAATTACTCTGTTTTTTTTTTACCTTGTTTAATTCAAATTGTACTTCAAATTCAGAGGCCACTATGTTGCATTTCACAATATGCAAAATGTCCTTGGAGCAGACTCACTTGCCAATATACCATGATTATTGATTAAATAATATATCTTTTTTCTTTACAGTCACTCACTGGGACGGATGGATCATCAGTGTCGGTTTACGGAACAACTATGGCCAATTCGTGAGTGCAAACAGGTAAACCAGTCTACAACAACTACTACAGCAGAACTACCTGTCTGTCTATTCGTAGTATGTAGTGGTCGAAGGCGAGGCAGTGTACTGTTTTTGTTATGCCAGGCAGAGTCCACTCCAGAGAGCAGTTCATGTAAAATTGGGGCTATGTGGCTTGCTGCATATAATTAGATATGCTTTGTCTGTCTGACAAAGAGCCTGGGTATGCTACATCAGGATGCTACATCAGGTTGCTTCACTCAGTGGTGCCTGCCTTGACTGTCTGCATGGAACTGCCTCAAGCTTGGGCCAAACATCCGTTATGTTTGGAAAATTTGCTGTTTTTCGGTATTTCGTAAATCACGCGAAAAATCGCAAATTCTTGAGCGGAACGGATTTTTGGCCCATGCTTGCGGCAGGGCCATGCAGATGGTTAAGGCAGGCTCCTGGTGTTTGGGGGGGGGGGTTGGGGGGTCTTGGAGCAGTGCTGGGCATGCCTAAATCTGAAAGAGACACGTTAGTGATAGATTCCTTACCTTAGAATATCCCCAGGCGTCAGACTGGATCCGGAAACTTTTACGTAGCAGTACCCTTGCGCGTCGGTAGGCGTCATCTGCGGCTCCGCGTCCGTCATCGGCGTCGTGGGCTCCGTGATGACGTTGTCAGAGTACTTCTGGAAAAAGCAGTAACCCAGTCAATTTTTGACTAACTTTTTTGTGATCATTTTTGATCCTTTTCGAAGTCTTGCGACTCCGATCGGTGCCGTAGGGATGCCTGGTTTCAAGCATTGTGACGATTGCGACCGCACCATGTTGGTCACGGATCCTCACCGCCTGTGCCTGACGTGTCTAGGCGTCGACCACGACGACGAGGCCTGCCCCGACTGTCGGGCCCTTTCGAAGAAAGCCAGGCGGGAGTGGTCCTGCAGTCAGCTCGAACTCCGGCAGTCGGCCCGCGCCGAGTGAGGTCTTGGTCCCGGTCCCACGGGAGGTCGAGGGACAGGTCGCGGGGACGGAGCCGTCACAGCTCCGGGAGTCGGCACCACTCCTCCGGGTCCAAGTCCTCGGGTAAGAAACACAAGAAGTCGAAGAGGCATCATCGCTCTTCCGACTCCCCCCGACGCTCGCGCGATGCGGCCGGGGGTTCGGGTGACACCGCCTACGCAGCTCCTCGGAGTCGCGGGCGTCGCGTCCGGCCCCATACCCTCCTGACCCTGGGCTGAAAGCGACGCCGGAGGAGATTGAGCGCTTCCTCATGGCCATGAGGTCCCTTTCTTCTACGACGGGCTCCGCGGCGCCTTCGGGCCCAGCAGACCCGTCTAGGGGCCCTAGTGGGTCGGGGGCTTCGACCCCAACGCCGTCGGGTGCTTCGGCCCCGAAGGCGCCGCCGCAGGGCCCCACGATCCCGACACCGCCGGTGCCCTCGGGCCCGGCGCCGCAGAGAACAGCGGCCTTTGGGCCCGGCGCCGCGGGACGCCGCTAGGCGTTCCTCGGGCTCTGGATCGTCACCGGTGGACCTTACGACCCCCCCGGCATCGGTCCGCCCGATGTCACCCCCGGCGCCTCTCGGTGCCGCACCCGACGCCGTTTGGAGATTTTTACTTCTATGAACCGACCTCATTTAATTATGACCCTGAATCTCAGGAGATGGGTGATGAGGAGGATTGGGAGGGGTCTGAGGACCCTCTGACCAAGGAGTGTCAGTCTCATGAGGACTGGGCAGGAGACCTTGGGGAGGCCAGTGGCCTGGACACCTCTCCAGACACTGGTTTTGTCTCTCCTCCTACCGTGGCTTCGGAGGAGGGGGCTACCTATAGTGTGGTGTTGACGAGGGCTGCCAAAGCCTTGGGCCTTAAGCTCCCCATCGCGGCCGTGAGGACTAACCTCCTCACAGAGGTCCTTAAACCGTAGTCATGCTCGGCTGTGCCTCTGCTGCCCTTTAATGAGGCCTTAACCGACGTTCTTTTGGGCACTTGGTCCAGGCCCGCTACGGGTTCGCCCGTAGATAGGAACGTGGCCAGATGCCACCGCCCGGCTCTGGGCGACCCATGTTTCCTGTCCTCCCACCCCACCCCCGAGAGTCTGGTCATCCAGGCCTCCAATTCCCAGACCGCATTCCCGTCGGCTCCGCCCGACAGGGAATCCAAGAGGTATGAGAATTATGGTAAAAAGATATTCTCCTCCCTTAGTTTGGGACTGCGGTCTTCCAACACCGCATGCCTCTTGGGCTGCTACACCCACTCTCTGTGGGAGACGGTGGCGGAGGTGCTGCCAGAGTGCCCGTTGGAGGTACGGGCCAAACTCGGCCAAGCCCTTGTGGAGGGACGAGATGCAGCCAAATATTCGATCAGGTGCAGGCTGGATACCATCGACTCGCTAGGCAGAGCGATGGCTACGACGGTGGCGGTGAGACGCCACGCCTGGCTGAGATCCGCCAATTTCTCGGCAGATGTCCAGAACACTCTGATGGACATGCCGTTTGATGGCCGTCGCCTCTTTGGCGACAAAGCGGACCACGCGCTTGAGCGCTTTAAGGACTCCAGGGCTACGGCCAAGTCCTTGGGCCTCTCGGCCCCGCGCCATCAAACGGGTTTCTTTCGCTCCTTTCATGGCCAAGGAAGGGGTGTCCCCACACGTGCCGCCAGCCACTCGCTGCAGACTAACACCCAGCGCGGCGGCGGCCGTGGAAACCGCCGCGGAGGCGGTCGGGGAAACAGGGGAGGTCAGTCCACACCTTCCCCCGCAGCATCCGCCTCTAAACCCTCCTAGTCCGTGCTTTTCAGCCCATGTGACGCCAGTGGGAGGCAGGGTTCGCCATCACCACTCTCACCATCGCACTGTCACTTCGGACAGGTGGGTGCTGCAGATCGTCCGGAGGGGCTACTCCCTCCCCTTCGAGACGACTCCTCAAGCCATGCCACCGCAACACCACCGCGTATCGGGCTCCTGCAGGAGGAAGTTTCGGCCCTCTTGGCCAAGGGGGCCATCGAGCGCGTTCCTGGGCCAGAAGTAGGACGTGGTTGCTACTCCCATTACTTTCTGGTACCCAAGAAGGGCAAAGGGGGCCTACGCCCTATCTTGGATCTGAGGTACGTCAACGGCTTCCTCCGGAAGGAGAAGTTCAAAATGCTGACTCTGGCTCAGGTCTTAGCTGCCCTGGACCCAGGAGACTGGATGTTAGCGTTGGACTTGCAGGACGCGTATTTCCACATCCCCGTCCTGCCGGCCCACCAGCGTTACCTGCGGTTCACTGTAGGCCACGAGCACTTTCAGTTTACCGTGCTCCCCTTCAGCCTTACCAGCGCCCCACGGGTGTTCACGAAGGTGATGGCGGTGGTCGCAGCTCATCTGTGCAGGTTGGGGGTCTCAGTCTTCCCCTACCTCGACGACTGGTTGTTGAAGGCAGGCTCGCCCCAGACAGTCGTCAGCCACCTCCAGACTACGGCGGATCTCCTGCACCAGCTGGGATTTTCCATCAATGTGCCTAAGTCGCACCTGTGCCCCTCTCAGAAGCTCCTTTTCATCGGAGTGGTTCTCGACTCAGCGCAGTTTCGGGTTTACCCGCCGGAACAGCGGGTTCGGGATATACAGGCTCTGATTCCAATCTTCCGGCCTTTATCCTGGGTTTCGGTCAGGATGACGCTGTGGCTTCTGGGGCTGATGGCCTCCTGCATCCTTCTGGTGCATCACGCACGGTGGCGGATGCAGGCTCTGCAGTGGGACCTGAAGTTCCAGTGGGCCCAGCATCAGGGCGACCTGTCCGACCATGTCCTGATCTCGGAGGGCACTGCGAGACAGCTGCAGGTGGTGGCTCATGGACCACGATTGGGTCAACAGCAGATCCCTCTCCCTTCCCCAACCGGTACAGAAAAGGGGGTGGTGATGAACAGAGTGTCTGAATTAAGCAGACCACTCTTACCCAGTCCAAAGATCAGGGCTTGATCCATCACCGTTATTTATCTCACTGCACCATCCCAGCTCAGAACCTGGCTATATGCAAATCAGTCTGTCCCTGGCCCAGTGCATCATGGGAACAGGGCAGACTAAACTACCAAGCCAATTCTTCACCAGAAAGGAGACAAGCTGCCGGGGACCGGTTTCTGGCATTTCAGCCGTCTTCGGCCCGGCTTGCTTGAATCCTGATGGTGCAGTGAGAAAGGGACTCATGTCTGAGTATACCCTGCCACACCTATAGTGGCCAAAAACGATTCAGAAAAGGGGGTGGTGATGAACAGAGTGTCTGAATTAAGCAGACCACTCTTACCCAGTCCAAAGATCAGGGCTTGATCCATCACCGTTATTTATCTCACTGCACCATCCCAGCTCAGAACCTGGCTATATGCAAATCAGTCTGTCCCTGGCCCAGTGCATCATGGGAACAGGGCAGACTAAACTACCAAGCCAATTCTTCACCAGAAAGGAGACAAGCTACCGGGGACCGGTTTCTGGCATTTCAGCCGTCTTCGGCCCGGCTTGCTTGAATCCTGATGGTGCAGTGAGAAAGGGACTCATGTCTGAGTATACCCTGCCACACCTATAGTGGCCAAAAACGATTCAGAAAAGGGGGTGGTGATGAACAGAGTGTCTGAATTAAGCAGCGCGTAGTTGTGACGGACGCGTCCCTCCAGGGCTGGAGAGGCCACATGGGAGAGGCGGAGATCAGAGGCCTCTGGTCTCCGGCGGAGTCCCGGCTCCATATCAACCTTTTGGAGCTGCGGGCGATTTGTCTGGCACTGAAGGCATTCCTCCCGTCTGTCCGAGGCGGTGTAGTGCAGGTGTTTACGGACAACACCACCGCCATGTGGTACTGCAACAAACAAGGCCGGGTGGGGTCGTGGACCCTCTGCCAGGAGGCTCTGCGCCTCTGGCAATGGCTGTAACATCAGGGCGTGACTCTGATGGTTCAACACCTGGCAGGTTCTCTGAACGCCAGGGCGGACGAACTCAGCCGCCGGTGCATGATGGATCACGAATGGCGTCTGAACTCGGACGTGGCGCAAGGTCTCTTTCAGCAGTGGGGAGAGCCTTGGTTAGATCTATTCGCCACCGAGGAGAATGCGCAATGTCATCAGTTCTGCGCGTTGGAATTTCCAAGGCGGCACTCGCTCTGAGACGCTTTTCGTCGCGAGTGGAGCTGCGGTCTGTTGTACGCCTTTCCGCCTATACCACTTCTGCCCAGAGTGCTGAAGAAAATCAAGCGCGACCGGGCACAAGTCATCCTTGTGGCTCCAGACTGGGCACGAAGGTACTGGTATCCCGAGCTACTCAGTATGTCAGTCGATCCCCCGGTTCGTCTGCCTCTTCAGGAGGACCTTCTGTCGCAGCAGCAGGGGACGGTCCACCACCCGAACCTGTCCAGTCTCCACCTCCATGCTTGGAGATTGAGCGGCAACAGTTGAGGCCATTTGACTTGCCTCCTGAAGTTTGCAACATCATTCTGGCAGCCAGGCGCCCCTCCACAAAGTCGGTATACGCCTGCAGGTGGAACAGATTTGTGGCATGGTGCACAGCAAAGGCTGTGGATCCCCTTAATGCCCCTCTTTCTGAGGTTCTCCTCTTTCTTCTCTCTCTTGCCCAGCAGGGCTCTGCTCTGGGCATTGTCAAGGGCTATCTTTCAGCTCTTTCAGCCTTTCTGAGGCTGCCTGACCAACCTTCTTTGTTCAAGTCCCCTATCGTTTATCGATTCCTGAAAGGCATCACTCATACGTTCCCTCCTGTTCCCTTTGTGATGCCTCAGTGGGACTTGAACCTCGTTCTTACGTTTCTGATGTGCGCTCCCTTTGAGCCACTTCACAACTGCCCTCTTCGCCTTCTCTCTTTGAAGACTGCCTTCCTGGTAGCCATCACCTCTGCCAGGAGAGTGAGTGAGCTCCAGGCTCTATCTTGTAAGCCTCCTTTCCTTTCAGTCCATCCGGACAAGGTTATGTTACGAACGAGGCCCTCCTTCCTACCCAAGGTAGTCACGGCCTTCCACATTGGGCAATCCATCACCTTGCCCACCTTCTTTCCGCCTCCGCACCCCTCGAGAGAGGAGGAGAGGCTCCACCGTCTGGACCCAAAACGTGCGCTCTCATTTTATTTGAATCGCAGTTCCGGGTGGATGATCAACTCTTTGTTGGATACGCGGGCGCTAAGAAAGGGAAAGCGGTGCACAAAAGGACCATCTCCCGGTGGATCATCTTGTGTATCCAGGCGTGTTACTCCTTGGCTAAGAAGGAACCCCCTGTTGGGCTGAGGGCTCATTCCACTCGAGCCACAGCCACTACAACTGCTTTGGGCCGAGGTGTGCCCTTGCAGGATATCTGCCAGGCGGCTACGTGGGCCTCGCTGCACACGTTTGCAAGACATTATTGCCTGGACAGTCAAGTCCGGAGGTATGGCTACTTTGGCCGTTCCGTCCTCCAGGACTTTCTGGTGTGATTATTGGTTCGCAGACCCACCACCACGGGGTTGGTATTGCTTGGGTATCTATTCTAAGGTACGGAATCTATCACTAACGTGTCTCTTTCAGATGCACAAGTTACTACTTGTGTAACCATATATCTGTAAGAGACATTAGTTAGTGATAGATTCCTTACCGACCCACCCATCCTCCCCGTTCTGCGAACCGATATCTAGGGTTAAGGTCATCCCCTTTCAGGGCCCTAGTTTCATGGCACCAGTGTTGGTTTTTGGCATGGCTCTGCGCTTCTGGTGCGGAAAAGCTGTGTCTAAGAACTGACGTCAGCACGCGGAGGCGGCGTCTAAGTACTCCGACGACGTCATCACTGCAACCACGACGCCGACGACGGACGCGGAGCCGCAGACGACGCCTACCGACACGCAAGGGTACTGCTACGCAAAAGTTTCCGGATCCAGTCTGACGCCTGGGGATATTCTAAGGTAAGGAATCTATCACTAACTAATGTCTCTTACAGATATATCGTTACACAAGTAGTAACTTGTGCTTTTGGTTGCAAGTAGTTTGGAGAAAATCCATTGTGGAAAAGGGAAGTTAGGACCTAGCTGCAGAGCGCGCACGAAGTGATCTGGGAACTAGGCCTACATTTGTCTAAGTCCCCATTTTTGCTTTTTGCTTTTTGCCTGTTTGGGGGTGTTTTGCTTTTTTGCCGGTGGCTACAGGGGTCTGGGGGCATAGCTGGGAAGGTCTAATATTGGAATCAAGAGTTTTGGACAAAATCCATGGTGACATTTTTTTTCCGTAAGTTTTGTAATACTGTCGACTCTGAAACTGCAAGTGTGATTTTTGCACTACACAGCGTACCGTATATTTTTTTCTCTGTGGTGTTTTAATATCACTTCCTGTTTTTCCATCAACAATTACAGGATGGCTTTTACCCTGTGCAATGGGGAAAAGGATGACCTCAGGCTTAGCGACCCGCAATTCAGTATCCGCCAGGCAGGCAGTGGACAAGGTGTTTTCTGGTCCCCAACATTGATCGGCATAGCGTCAGATGGAATGGAGGAGTACCGCGAAAAAGAGGAAGGGCTGGATGCATGCAACTTCCCAACTTCAACAGGACAACTACAACAACATACAGTTACAGTATCCATCTTCATTTCTACTTATCTTTTAAGTAATGTTTTTGCTGTGAACTTCTAT
The DNA here is from genome assembly GCF_964263255.1 of Lissotriton vulgaris. Taxonomy (NCBI): domain Eukaryota; kingdom Metazoa; phylum Chordata; class Amphibia; order Caudata; family Salamandridae; genus Lissotriton; species Lissotriton vulgaris. Next base: position 1,082,934,127 of record NC_141694.1, on the reverse strand, counting down.
GAGTGTGACTCTGTGCATTTGTTTGCTCTCTGCTTCAATTCATCCCTCCAGCCATTGTATTTCCTTTGCTATTTTTTAAACTAATTTAATGTACTAAGTAGTTCTTCTCTCTGAGGGCAGCTAGGCAAGTGAAAATGCGTAATTACTGCAGCCCTGTACTGTCACATTGTTTCTTCATAGTTAGTACATTGTATGATTGTAGAAAGTACTACTTACTTTTCAGAAACCTATTGTAGGAGAGTAGGGTCTGCTATCCTATGGTCACCCCAAATTTTTGCTTTTTGCTTCACTGGTTTTCGACTTAATGTGGCTGTGGGCCTGCTAATCAGACCCACAGCCTGCTGTTCTCTCTCTAAATTCACATACATGTACTATAGGTACATAACCCAATTGGAACTGGATTCCTTGTCAGCCCCTGTACCATGCACTATAGGTGCTCAGGGCATAGGTGCCAACAAGGCCTACCAGGGGCTGCAGCATATCTTTTGCCACCCCTGGCTGGTACTTAAATCGACACAACTGGCTGATCACTCAGCTGGGGCAAGTTGGTGTAATCACCCCTTGCTTAGATATAGTATACCCATATCTAAACCCATATCTAGACACATATATACCTATAAGTCTCTCCTATGGCAGGCCTTAACAATCCTGGAGGCAGAGTGCTTGGTTTTATGTGAGATGGAGCTCTAGCCTGAGCTGAGCCTGTCTGCAGCTGTCGGGACCAATTCCCTAAGCTGTTCCAGGATAATGCCATACCATATACTATTAAGTGCATTATAATCCATCGCGGTTATGTGCTAACTTTAGTTTGACATTATGAAAACATGTCGTGTTTGGTGTCATACGTTTTGGAATACTACCCCCTCGCCAGTCCTGGCGACGGGGGTAGCATTCCACCCTTCTAGAGGGAGAAGACATGTTACTTTACTGAATTGCGGTTCATTTTTAAAAGAGCCTCAGCATCACAAAATGGACGCTTCTGCAACAGAAACGAGTCTGACCTCCTACTGCTGACCGAAACTCATCTGAGGAGGCCTGGACTAAGACTTTCCTGTCGCGGGGAGGTGTCACACTACCCCAGACAGGAGATAGTGGATTGTAGCAGGGAGGTTTGAAAGAAACAAGACAGTGCCTGGGGAGCACAAGGCTTCCCCTTGCATAATCCGGTCAAACCGGTTCTGGGGCTCACCAGCCCCAGTCCCAGCGTGACCCTGAACAAAGGGAAAGGGGTGTAACCACCCCCTTCCTGGGTCCCACCCATAGGAGGGACCTAGCAGGTAATCCAGCCCACTAGATTGGTATAAGAGTGGGAGCAATGCCCAAGCATTCAGATTATCCTGACTGAAACGTATGAAATGAACCTCTGGACCCTTTGACCTCCTACTCGACGTAGAAAACTGAAGAATCTCCCTTGTGGTCAAGGAGTGACCACCCTGTGCAAACAGGCACCATCCAGCACCTCAACGTTTGCTTTGTTGCAGTTCCCTCTGGAAATCGAGTGACAGAGATCGACAAGACCCAGCGTTCCTGCCTTCTAACAGCCCGATCCACAGTCCCTGCAAAGCTGAGACCAGTGGAGGCGACCTGAAGCGTGGGCCGGCCATCTTGGAAAGACCATGAGGCGCTGACCGTGCAGCTCCTGAGGCATCCTCGAAGCTGTGCATTGGGGTGTAAGAAGCCCCAGCCCTGAGCCACTCCTGCACCGAAGCTCACCCCTCTACACTCACCGAGTGCTGCGTGGGGCCCTTCTGCAACTTTTGGCTCAACACGTTGGTCCGGTCACTTGACCATTGGCTTGTGGCCCCAGAACCGACGAACCTTCAAATTTACACCACCAGTCCGGTTGCTCTGGACTGGCCCATGCTCCCCTGAAAAGGAGCACCCTCTCTGGATTTGCTAGTCCGAGAAAGAAGCGATCTTCCAGTCCTGCGTGGATTGCTCTTGCCAAGGGTTGTTTGCTCCAATCTGGATGCCGACACCGCCGACAGCGAGAGCCTTCGTGGGACAGCTCGTGATCCACTCCTCGACATCCTCGGTGCCCCAGAGTCCACGTGGCAGTGGGGACAAGCATCTCGACAACCACCTGATTGCGCCCGACATTGCCTGGTTCCACCCTGGTCACTTCCGAGAGACCCAGACTCTGTCCCCTCTGCTTTCAGGTACTCTACATCTTTGATCCACCCTTGGATCACACTGGATACTTCTCCTCCTGACGCCTGCAGCATCTTCATCTTCAGGCACCATCGACCTGCGTGACGAAACCCGACACTACTTCGCACCTGTGCACCCGCTTCCTGTGGGTGAGGTAACTCAGCACTGCCGGTGTTCCCACACTGGTACACACCTCTAGTGTATGTGTCTAAAGTTTTGTCCTTCTGGGTCAGTCGGAAGGTTCCTAAAACAGTAACTTTGTAACTTTTACGCACCATTGACTTTGCTTTGGTGCATGCGTGTGCTTTAAGCGCTGCACCCGATTCCAGCGGGCTTTTCCCGACTTCAGCATTGCTAGTCCCGATTGTCCCAGCGATTCCCTAGGCCCTAGGCCAAACCACTGTTCGATTGGTATCCCTTATACCATATATGGTTTGCGTGGCCCCCCGGCCTCATCCATAATTGTGCAACTTTCATATGTTTAACTGTGCTTTTGTTTAAACGCTTGTGCCTCTAGACTCATAAAGAGTATAGAGGATTATTCTAGTAATAAATGCATATATTTTTATAATATATAACTTGTGTGGTGTCCTTTCATTTGATATTACAGGATTCTGATTGGTAAAACAGCTCGCTTAACACGACCTTTTAAGTTAAGCCTTTAAGGCTGCTTAGTCCATACTACCATTAGGATAGTGTAGGCGTGGGAGGGGGGCTGGGAATGGGTGATATAAAAGGAACAGGCTGTAAACCAGTATACTTCTTTAAACTGGGTTTTATTTTTAAAGTACGCCTGGTTCTGAATGTTAGTCTCTCTCTGGCAGACTCCAGCTTGTCGTGGTGGTGGTGTCCTTCGGTCGGGGTGACTTCAAGCGGCTGTCTTCCTCGGTGCAGTGTCTCCGGACCCCAAGGAAAAAGGAGACCAACAGAGGGAAGCGGTTTAAAGCCTGATACTGGCTTTCCCAAAACAGGACCGAGTGATTAGGAGGGAGCACCTGTGATATGTACAACTCAACGTGCTCGTGCTCAGGAGGGAGGAGTGGTGTGAGGAACGTAGGAAGAGTAAGTTGGGGTGGAGGGTAACGGAAAGGACACAGGAAAGGCACGCACTGGGGTATTTACAGTAACTACACGGGGGCGCTCTTTCTCCCCACCAAGGTTGCCCAACGCCGCCGTACCTGTGAAAGCCACACTCCTCCCTCGGGAGTGTGGCTCGGCGGTTCACGGGGTCGTTGGCCTCCTGGCTCTCCTCCGCTCTCGGTTCTTCCGTCCTCTTCGTCTTCTCCTCGCTTCGCCCTCGGTCTCTCTTCTCCGGCTCCGTCTCTCTCCTCCGCGGTGATGTCACACGCCGCATACAGGGCTTCCTGCCTTTTCTCCAATCCAGAAACACCTACGTCAGCCGGGGGCGTAGTCTCGTTGGAGTCGTCATACGCCCAGTTAAAGGTGCCGGGGTCATATTCCTCGTCCTGTTCCGACAGTGTACCCCATTCTGCCCTTGATGTGTCAGTCTGTGGGGAAGGAGGGGAGTTAGGGTCAGGGGTCCACCAGTCCTCCAGGCCTCCCGTCCCTACCCTGTTACACTCCTCCCCCCTTGGATTCTCCCGATCGGGGAGAATGGGCACCCTCGACAAGTAATCCGTATTGCCATTGTCCAACCCCTTTTTGTGCACTATCGTAAAGGAAAAGGGTTGGAGGAAAAGAAAACATCTAAGAACTCTGGAGTTCTGGGTCATGTTCCTCTGCATCCATTGCAGGGGAGCGTGGTCCGAGTGCAGAGTGAAAGACCTCCCCTCCAGGTAATATTGTAATTTGTCCACTGCTCAGCGAATCGCTAGGCACTCTTTCTCGACCGTGGGATATTTACGCTCCCTAGGGTGGAGTTTACGACTTATGTAGAGGATGGGGTGTTCCAACCCGTCCTCCCCCTCCTGAGACAGGACAGCCCCAACCCCAGTGTCAGAGGCGTCCGTTGCCAGAGTGAATGGTTTCTCGTAGTCCGGGGGTATCAGTACTGGACTGGACGTGATGGCTCTCTTTAGGTCCTCGAAAGCCCTACTGGCTTCTGCGGGTGGGGGTTTCCCTAGGTTGAGTTTGGCGTTCTTTTTGAGGAGGTCCGTCAAGGGAGCGGCTACGTTTGCGAAGTTCATTATGAACCGCCTATAATATCCGATAAGACCTAAGAAGGCCCTTAGTTCTTTCTTGTTAGAGGGAAAAGGGGAGTTGGTCATGGCACGTATCTTCTCCTCCTGGGGTTGCGATCACCCCCTCCCCCAACATGAACCCTAGGTATTTTACCCTGAGATATGCAGCCCTTGATTTTATTTGAGTTAACATGTAGACCTGCGTGTTGTAAGGCAGTGAGGATCTGGTCTATGTGCTCTCGGTGGTCCTCCCAAGTCCGACTGAAGATGACCATGTCATTGAGGTACACCGAACTATACTCGGTGTGTGGGGCTAATACCGTGTTCATCAGTCTCTGGAACGTTGCCGGGGCTCCGTGGAGCCCGAAGGGTAGCACGTTGAACTCGAACAAGCCATCGTCAGTGGCAAAGGCAGTTTTATGCCTGTATCTTTCTCACAGCGGCACCTGCCAGTAGCCCTTGGTTAGGTCAAGTGTTGTGATAAATCTGGCTTCTCCTATTCTCTCTATCAGCTCGTCCACTCTGGGTATCGGGAAGGCATCAAAGGAGGAGATAGCGTTTAAGGCACGGAAGTCCATACAAAACCGGGTGGACCCATCCGGTTTCGGGACCATCACTATGGGCGAAGCCCAGTTACTTCGTGATGGCCGTATGACTCCGAGCTGAAGCATGTCCCTGACTTCTCTCTTTACGTCCGCTCTCCTGGCAGCCGGAATACGATACGCTTTCAGCTTGACCACCTTGCCCTGTTCTGTCTCTATGCGGTGTTCGGCTAAGTGGGTACAACCTGGAATGTCCGAGAACATAGGGGAGAACTGTTGTAGCCTTTGCATGAGAGCTCCTTTTTCGGTCGCCGTCAGCTCTGGGTTGATGGGAAGTAGGTCTAGTGTGGTGCCTTCATCTCGTGACGGCAACACTAGATGGGTTGTTTTAGGTGGGGGTCCTATCCATTTCTTCAATAGATTGATGTGGAAGGTCTGCTGCCGACTGGGAGTGACCTGTACACGGTAGGTTGTTTTGCCTATGGTCTCCGTAACTTTGTAAGGCCCTTTCCATTCACTTTTGAACTTTTGTGTGGAAGAAGGGAGAAGCACCAAGGCCCAGTCACCTTTGTTCATTGTCCTCCATTTCTTTCCCTTGTCATATTGTTGTCTCTGTTTGTCTTGGGTTCTCTCCAAGTTTGTGTGGGCTAGATCTCTCAGTTTGCCTAACCTGGATTTCAATTGTTTGGTGTACTCCAAATAGGGATCTTTGATCAGCCGCCTCTTCTCTTTCCCAAGCGTCCTTGGTAATTTCCAAGAGCGATCTGGGCTGAAGCCCATATAGCAAATCAAAAGGAGAGAACCCTAGGCTGCTCTGTACTTGCGCCCGCAGAACATAAAGGGCTAAGGGCAACAACTTGTCCCAGTCTTTGTTTTCGGCAGTTAACATCTTCTTAAGTGTGGTTTTAAGCATACGGTTGTATCGCTCGACCAGACCATCTGTCTGGGGGTGGTAGGGCGAGGTAGGTATGTGCCGCAGAGCTAGTGTTTTGCATACTTCTGCCATCCTCTTAGAAACAAAGGGAGTCCCCTGATCTGTGAGGATCTCCCTGGGGAATCCCACCCTCGAAAACAACTCGATCAGTTTTTCTGCCACATTCTTGCTCGTAGGGGTACTAAGAGCAAAGGCCTCCGGGAATCTGGTGTTATAGTCGACAACGACTAGGGCATAGGTATGTCCCCTGGTTGTGCGGGGAAGAGGACCAATAAGGTCCATTCCTACCCTCTCAAAAGGGTTGCCTATGATGGGTAACGGCTGGAGGGGTACCGCTGGTGGTCTGCTCATATTCTTTTTCTGGCAGACCTCACATTGTCTGCAGTAGACCTCAGCCGTCTTGTATATGCCAGGCCAGAAGAAGAGTCTTGTAATGTTCTGAAGGGTCTTCTCGGCCCGCTATGTCCTGCCGTCAGATGGGTGTGGGCTTAAAAAAGTATCTGGTCCCTAAAGTCTTTTGGGACGACTAGTTGCGGGGGATCGCCTGCCTTCCCTTCCCTATACAACAGATCGTTTATGATCCTGAACTTGAGAAACCCTTGGGTTGGTGTTGTCTCTGCGATATGTGCTGCCTCCCAGGCGTTCATAAGGGTTGGGTCATTGACCTGTGCAAACTTGAATCCCCGATCCAACTCCCAGGGTTCTACGGTTAAGTATGCTTCCCGGGGCTGTCCTTCTATCTTTCTCCTGAAGAGGTAAAGGAAATCAGGGTTGTCTACCCCTATGATAAGGTCCTCAGGTAGGGATTCCACTACTCCCACTTTCACTACACAAGGGTCCCCGCCTAGAGGCCGTAAGGTGAGGTGGGCTACAGGGTAGGGTTTCACGTCTCCGTGTACACATCTGATGTGTACCACTAAGTTGGGACCTAGCTGGGAGGATCGGAGCAGTTTTTTCTGTATCACCGATTGTCTACAACCAGAGTCCAAAAAGGCTTTCACACATTTATTGTTAACGTATACCCTTACGTAAAAGGATGGTCCCATCTCCGCTGTATACATTACAGCTTTTGGTATATAGCCGACCTCCATTGGCTCTTCTGCTGTTCTTTTTCGGGGACACAGTCTGGTGATGTGCCCCCACTCCCCACATTCAAAACACTGTGGTCCCCTTGTGGCGGGTATCTCGTATCTCATTGGTCGGGTTCTCAAGGTTTCAGGGACCGGTTTATTCTTTTTTTCCTGTCTCGCTATCCCGGTGGGTGCTTTGGTTCCCTTGTCTGTCTCCCAAGGAAATGTTTGTGGCATTGCTTTGTTGTAATTGGAGGCCATCTCAATGGCTTGTTCGACTGTTAAGCCCGAATGTTGCTTTAGCCACCGCTGGGTGCCGTAGGCTAGGGCCTCCATGAATTGCTCCAGATAGATGCTGGACATTACTTCCTCCTTGCTCCTACTCTCTGGCCTCAACCATTTGTCGGCGGCCATTTTCAGTCTCAGGTAAAAAGTCTTAGGGTGCTCCCCAGCAATCCCTTTTTCCTTCCTGAATCTGAGTCTATAGGCTTCTGCATCTAACCCCAGGTGTTCTAATATCACAGCCTTGATCGTTACATATGGAGTTAACCCTGCATGGTTGGCCACTTGGTAGGCTGCTTGGGCTTCGCCGGACAACAGGGGGCCAGAAAGAAGGGCCCCTTCTCCTCAGGCCAGCCACTGGCTCTGGCCGCTCGCTCAAAGTTGGTGAGGAATGCATCGGGATCTTCACCGGGAACGTATTTCTGCAGCTGTATGCCAGAGGGATGGGGTCCATAATTCCTTCTTTCCATCGGCGAAGGAACGCCGGGGCTCTGCACTTCATTTTGTAGGCCCTCAATCTGGGCTGTGATGGTGTTCTTGAACATGTCGCGGTCTGCATCGGCGGTAGAGATCTGCTGACTGACAGCCTATTCCAGCTTCTGCTGCCCCTCTATCAGTTGCTGTATCACCTGTTCAATTGCTATGTCCTGCAAGGAGGAGGCAGATCCCACTTCTGACACCAGTGTAGGCGTGGGAGGGGGGCTGGGAATGGGTGATATAACAGGAAAAGGCTGTAAACCAGTATACTTCTTTAAACTGGGTTTTATTTTTAAAGTACCCCTGGTTCTGAATGTTAGTCTCTCTCTGGCAAACTCCAGCTTTTCCGTGGTGGTGGTGTCGTTCGGTCGGGGTGACTTCAAGCGGCTGTCTTCCTCGGTGCAGCGTCTCCGGACCCCAAGGAAAAAAGAGACCAACAGAGGGAAGCCGTTAGTTTAAAGCCTGATACTGGCTTTCCCAAAACAGGACCGAGTGATTGTGAAGGAGCACCCGTGATATGTACAACTCAACGTGCTCGTGCTCAGGAGGGAGGAGTGGTGTGAGGAACATAGGAAGGGTAAGTTGGGGTGGAGGGTAACGGAAAGGACACAGGAAAGGCACGTACTGGGGTATTTACAGTAACTACACAGGGGTGCTCTTTCTCCCCACCCAGGTTGCCCAACGCCGCCGTACCTGTGAAAGCCACACTCCTCCCTCGGGAGTGTGGCACGGCGGTTCGCGGGGTCGTTGGCCTCCTGGCTCTCCTCCACTCTCGGTTCTTCCGTCCTCTTCGTCTTCTCCTCGCTTCGCCCTCGGTCTCTCTTCTCCGGTTCCGTCTCTCTCCTCCACGGTGATGTCACTCGCCGCATACAGGGCTTCCTGCCTTTTCTCAAATCCAGAAACACCTACGTCAGCCGGGGGCGTAGTCTCGTCGGAGTCGTCATACGCTCAGTTAAAGATGCCGGGGTCATATTCCTCGTCCTGTTCCGACAGTGTTCCCCATTCTGCCCTTGATGTGTCAGTCTGTGGGGAAGGAGGGGAGTTAGGGTCAGGGGTCCACCAGTCTTCCAGGCCTCCCGTCCCTACCCTGTTACAGATAGCTTGTCTGATAAGGTTGACTTACAACCAGACACCATAAGGGTTGTTTGGACTGATACAAGGTGCCCCCAGAATTGGAGACATCATATATCAGGCCAACTTCTCACATTGGTGCGCAGCGGTGCGGATTTGAGCTTGCTGTTGTTTTACCATTGCAATCTTTTTATCAAATTGAAAGATCACATCAAGTACCTTAGGTACATATAAACAAAAGCTTAGCATATTTAAGTTCTACTGAACTTAGTAGTTGTAGATCAAAGGGCTTAGCACACCCTGCCTACAACTCACTAGCAAGGTACAGTAAGAAAACACTTAGTGTAGGTAAGTGCACCACTTGCACCTCACTAGCAGTCATGTCTGGCACAGGTGAAGCTTCCAGCTCTTTACCTGCGGTGGTTGACCTTACCAAGGCACCCTCCAGCTATGACATACTTAGCCATAAAGACTTGAGTGCCTTATGCATTGCAAGAGGGCTAAAAAGGGGTCACAACCCCACCATTCCTTCCCTGATAGCTGTCCTAGAAAAGGATGATTTGGAGAAAGCTAGTGCAATTCCCCAAGAGTCAGGAGACGGAGTAGAACCCCCTGAGAATGAGGACACCCCAGAGTTGGAAGAGGAATAAGAGGACCCTGAGTCAGAGGAGGAAGGGTCAGATCAGGATCAGAGGGGTAACCAGGTACTAGTTGGCAGGCTTGACCAGACCAACTTGGACCTACATGGGAATGGAGAGGGCCAGCACCTCCCCAGATCCCATAACATCATTCCTTCAGGTAATAGGAGAGTGAGATCACCTTCCAGGGACTCTCACATTTCTAGTGCCTCCAGGGAATCTCAAAGGGGAATGACTTCCCCCCCAGAGGAAAGAGCATAGGGCCAGGATGAGGGCTGTCCAACTCCAGATAGAGAGGGAAGAGATAGCTCTGGCTCAAGCTAAACTTGCTTTAGCAAGAGAACAAAAGTTGTGTGGATTAGATTTCACTGGTGGCAGCAATATTCCTAAAGAGAAAGACAGGGCCTATGATAATAGAAACCTGACAAAGATTGTGCCCCCCTACAAGGAAGGGGATGACATCCACAAATGGATGACTGCTCTGGAGAGAGCCTGCATGGTACAGCAGGTTCCTCAAGATCAGTGGGCTGCAATTTTATGGTACTCCTTTTCTGAGAAAGGGAGGGATAGGCTCCTCACAGTTAGACCTGAGGATGCCAAAAACTACTCTGTCCTGAAGAGTGCTCTTATTGAAGGGTTTGGCCTAACCACTGAGCAATACATGTTGTTGTTCAGAGATACCCAAAAAGCTCAGTCTCAGGACTGGAATGATTTTGTTTATTGTGCCACTAATTCTCTGGAGGGTTGGCTGCAGGGAAGTAAAGTCTCAGACTATACAGGATTGTACAATCTTATAATGAGAGAGCAGATCCTTAATAACTGTCAGAACCAGCTGTTGCATCAATACCTTATTGACTCTGATCTGACCTCTCCCCAAGAATTGGGAAAGAAGGCGGACAAATGGGTCAGAACAAGGATTAAGCAGAAACCCCAGAACCATGGTGGTGACCAGAAGAAAACAGACCAGAAGGGTGGGGATAAGAAAGATAAAGAAAAAGACCAGAAGTCTTCTTCAGGCCCACACCATTCTAATAAGGAGGGTGGTTCCCAAACTGGTAACAACAAGAAGAAGAATGATGGCCCAAAGAAACCTTGGTGAAATACCTGTAAGTCCATTTCCCATTGGGGGAGTGAATGCACCAAGAAAACTCCAGTCCCTACCACTGCAGCTCCTAAAGCACCTGCACCCTCTAGTACAGTTAGCAGTGGTAGTACACAGCCAAAGGGTTTAGTAGGGTTGACCCTGGGTACTGAGATGGAATCTGGCCTAGTCAGAATCCCTACTCAGGCAGTTCTGCTCTATGATGTGGACATAGCCATGCCCAGTACTGTGAGTCCCAGTAACTTGGGCAAGTATAGACAGACGCCTTTGATAAATGAGAAACTGGCTCAGGCCTACAGGGACACCTGTGCCAGTGTCACTATGGTGACACCTAACTTTGTGGACCCTGGACAGATTGTACTAGGTGAGAATTACCTAGTGACCAATGCAAACAATGCCACTACTACACATAGTGTGGCTGTTGTGAACTTCTCCTGGGGAGGGGTAAATGGCCTAAAGAAAGTTGTTGTGAGTGCAGACCTCCCAGTAGACTGTCTGTTAGGCAATGATCTGGAAATCTCAGTTTGGTCAGAAGTGGAGTACAGGACTCATGCAGAAATGCTAGGGATTTCAGCACATGTCCTTGCTATAACCAGGTCTCAGGCAAAGAAGTGCCTACCTGAACCTGTGGTGGATCTTGAAACTATAGACCAACCACAACCCAAGAGAAAGAGCAAGAGGGTTAAGGCTGTGCCTTCCCACTTGCCCCAGGTTGAGGATCAGACTTCACAGGAGGCTGATTCTGAGACCCAAGAGGAGACTGTCTCTGAGGAACTTGAACCTGATCAGGTTGAGTTTCTGGGGACAGGGGGACCCTCAAGGGCAGACCTGGGGCAGGCCCAATTAGATTGCCCTTCTCTTGAACCCCTCAGACAGCAAGCTGCTGCTGAGGCTGCAGGGAATGCTCAAGGTACCCGTAGAGTGTATTGGGATGATGGGCTCCTTTATTCAGAGGCTAGAGACCCCAAGCCTGGTGCCACCAGGAGGTTGGTCATACCTTTGCAATTCAGGGGCTTCCTTCTTACCTTGGCCCATGATATTCCCCTTGCAGGACACTTAGGCCAGAATAAGACTTGGGACAGGCTTGTTCCTCACTTTCACTGGCCTCATATGTCAGAAAATGTCAAGGAGTTTTGTCGCTCCTGTGTCACTTGCCAAGCCAGTGGTAAGTCAGGTGGCACAACAAAGGCCCCCCTGATACCACTACCTGTGGTGGGGGTACCCTTTGAAAGAGTTGGAATAGATATTGTGGGTCCCATGGATCCTCAAACAGCATCTGGGCACAGATTTATACTGGTGGTAGTGGATCATGCCACCAGGTATCCAGAGGCAATTCCCCTGAGGACCACAACAGCACCTGTTGTGGCAAAGGCCCTTCTTGCAGTTTTCTCAAGAGTGGGTTTTCCAAAGGAGGTTCTTTCAGACAGAGGTACCAACTTCATGCCTGGATACTTAAAGGCAATGTGGAAGGAGTGTGGAGTAAACTACAGGTTTGCCACACCCTATCACCCACAGTGCAATGGGCTTGTTGAAAGGTTCAACAAGACCCTTAAGGGAATGATAAAAGGATTACCAGAGAAGCTTAGCCAGAAATGGGACACCCTTTTACCCTGCTTGCTTTTTGCTTACAGAGAGGTCGCATAGAAGGGGGTTGGCTACAGCCCTTTTAAACTTTTGTTTGGCCACCCTGTGAGGGGTCCATTGTGCTTGGTGAAGGAAGGATGGGAGTTACCTTTCAAAAAGCCTAAGCTAGATGTTGTGGACTATGTAGTTGGTCTCCGCTCCAGGATGGCTGAATACATGGAGAGAGCATCCAAAAACCTTGAGGCCAGTCAAGAATTACAGAAAGCTTGGCATGACCAAAAGGCTTTTCTGGTTGAGTTCCAGCCAGGGCAGAAGGTGTGGGTGTTGGAGCCAGTGGCCCCAGCAGCACTCCAGGACAAATCGACTGGACCCTACCCTATTGTTGAGAAAAAGGGAGAAGTCACCTATGTGGTTGACTTTGGAACCCCTAGGAGCCCCCACAGGGTGCTCCATGTGAACAGATTGAAAGCATTTGTTGACAGGGAGGACATGAGCCTGCTCATGGCCACATATGGGGAACAGGAGGAAGAGAGTGACCCTCTCCCAGACCTGCTTTCCCAGAACCCTGATGATGGTTCAGTTGATGGAGTAGCCTTGGCAGGCAGCCTCACTGAACAGCAACAGGTGGACTGCAGACAGGTGTTGCAGGCCCACAGACATATGTTTTCTCTCACACCCAGTCAAACTAACTGGTGCACCCATGAGGTGGACACTGGTGACAGTCTGCCTGTGAAGAATAAGATCTACAGGCAACCTGACCATGTCAGGGATTGTATAAAGGCTGAGGTGCAGAAAATGCTTGGACTTGGAGTGATTGAGCCATCAGAGAGCCCATGGGCCAGCCCAGTAGTCCTTGTGCCAAAACCTCATACCAAAGATGGAAAGAGAGAAATGAGGTTTTATGTGGACTACAGAGGTCTCAATGCTGTCACAAGGACAGATGCTCATCCCATTCCAAGGGCAGATGAGCTCATTGATAAGTTGGCTTCTGCCGAATTTCTGAGCACATTTGATTTGACTGCTGGCTATTGGCAAATCAGGTTAGCTGAGGAGTCTAAAGCCAAAACAGCATTCTCTACCCCTAGTGGACATTATCAGTTTGTGGTGATGCCCTTTGGTTTGAAGAATGCACCTGCCACATTCCAAAGGTTGGTGAATCAAGTCTTGCTGGGTTGGATGACTTTTGTGCAGCATATCTAGATGATATTGCTGTCTTTATCTCCACCTGGGAGGATCACCTGATCCACCTGAAGAAGGTTCTGGAGGCCCTGCAAAAGGCAGGCCTGACTATTGAGGAAAATTAAATTTTTGGTCATGTTATGTTCCCTAGCGCGTACCCCACCGACTCCATGTACCAGCTTAAAGTGCATGTAACTTCCCTCCTGTGCCAGCTATGAAGACGCAAATACATTTGCGTCCACCGTTAACTTGTCCTCTTTCAGATCCACCCTGAATGGATTATATAGTCCGTTCCTAAGTATGCTATGCCACCGTCTTTTTGTAGTACACTTTACATGTTTTCCTGCTCTAGCAGAGTAGGCCCTGAATTTCTGCCATCGAACCTCTTTTGTGGCTCCTGACTCTGGCAGCCTCTGCCCAGGCTACCTCTGTACCCGTGAACTCTGACTTACTTTCAGCGCGGCCCCTCGCGCTCAGCTCAAGCCTGCTTTCTGCCAAGACTGACTATAACCTTCGAGTTATCTGTTCCGCTCCTCGAGAATACATTCCTGCCTACTAGATCCTGTAAACATCCTCCCCAGCTGCAGGGCCAAAGGGCCGACCTGTCTCAATGCAAGTAATTCATAGCCTCTGTTGCCATGCTTCCACGGAAGGCCCCGTGCCCCACGCTTCACATGTAGACACTTAGGCGCTTATACACGCATCCACAGTTAGCATAGAATAGCTTCTGCCCTAGAGACCTTTTCGCCCAGATAGTATAGTTCCTAAACATCAGATATCAGATATGATAGAAGTACAAGTTGATCTGACATACCAGACTTCTGTCTCTTTCCGTCAGTGTAAATGTCAAATCCCCTGCACCCCGTCAATCACACGTCATGCAGCTGCGCGCGCATCCAAGCTTCCGATTTCTGCTGACATTGCAACAATTCTGTTAGCACCACCCCTTGGTGCCACCCACTTGCGTCACCTATCAGTGACGTTTCTAGCACACACCTCTAGTTCACGCCTCTTGATTACGTATTAGTATCACGTGTATACTGTTATCTTGTCTACTCTCAGCTGTTACGCCTCTTACATTATTCTCTATGATATGAATTAAGTATATAAGTTATGTACTGTCAATAAAATACAGCGCTCTATCCCTTCTGACACCCCTGTGGTGGTCAGAACATGATATCCTGATCAAGACCATTCCTTTATGAGGAATAAAACCCTTAGAAACTCTAACACCACGGACTCTGTCTTTTTTCATTCTGATTGAGTTATTATTGATTAAGTACTTACCTGCATAGAAATTAAGAGAGTAAATTAATTATTTACGTCATTTTGGTGCCCGAATAGGGACCCCTCCCCCACCTCACGCGCCGGTTGGTGCGTTGCAAGCTATGTCCCCTGCCATCAGTTAGATGGAACAAACGCGTACTGGCAGGATTTCCTGCATCTCCCTCTGACCCACGGAGGTGACGAAGACTGCGATCAGTGCCCAGACGAGGCGGTGAGGAGTGCGGAGGATCCCGACCAGAGCCTAGCCGAAAGAAGCAAGGTCCGAGGTGTCAAGAGGCCCACCAGGTTTCCGAAGTTTTCCGAAGTTTTCCGAAGTTTTCCGAGGTTTTACGAAGTACCGAGTCGAGTCCAGTCGAGTTTTCCGAGGCCTTCTGTTTCCGTGCTTCCCGGTGAGTACCATTGCTGGGTCGTATCTAGACGGGTTTGGGTACGCAAGTCCGGTCTGCACTGTTTTTTGGCAGTGTATCTGTACTGTTTAGCAGTATATCTAGCATTCCGAATTTCTGCACTGTTACACCAGTGTATCTGTACTGTTGAGCAGTACATCCAGTATAGGGGGGTAGTCATCTATGTCTTCAATGTCCTTATGTGATTAATGTTGTGGTATGAATGTGACTGTTTAAACGTGTACTATTGTGTTTCTCGTATAACCTAGCTGTCAAGAGTATTAAGGAATAAGGATTGAGCATTCAGTAATTAGTAAGCAAAATGCCGTTTTTTAACAAGTTAAAGCAGATAGGAACTAGGAAAGGGATACTGGAGGAAGAAATTCCTATTCCCCCTAGGGACACTCCCGGCAATTTTATGTACAACAAGCATGGCATAGATGCCATATTATATCTAGATTTATGGGCCGATTACACCAAACACCTAGACGAAAGACACAGATGGCCTGTTACCGGAACATGGGATGCCGAGTGCATCATGAGGGTAGAAGAAGCATTATGGAAAAAGAAAGCTAGACAATCTCAGAAAGACGCCATAGAATTTTGGCGTAAGGAATCACGTAAGCGTGCTGACAAAGCACTCCGTAGAGAAGACAGACTTAAAGAATCAGAGAAAGACCAAGAAAACGAATTAGTCACTGAAGGGATCCGAGTAAAAACAGAACAAATAGACCGTGCCCGAAATAATCTTGTAAACGGTATGTATCTTGCAGCAGATGGCACATCTGAAGCCCTATCAGAAATACCGAAAAACTTACCGAAACCATTAGTTCCAACTAAAGTAATGCATAAAACTACTAAAGACATATTCCTAAATTCATATTTAGAGGATGTAGCACCAGCTTACACCAATCTGCCTGTTCGTGCCCTGCCTACTGACAGGGATGGGGGTGGCACTACGCCCCCAGATCAAGTCCCGCCGGTACCGCGACAGACCTCCCCTGTTCCGCCAGCTCCGCCGCTTCCCGCACTCAAGATTGACCTACCGAAACCAGTCCTACCTGATCCTACTAAACGGCAAATTCAAGTTCAGATACAGACTCCGCGGAGAGATAATGCCCAAGCATCCGCCTCGGGAGGTGCGACTGCGGGTCCTCAAACCCCGCCATTGATACACAGATTCAATTTAAGGGACACACAGAATCCTTTCCAGTCTCCCCACTCAGTACAGTCTCCCCATTTGTCGCGTCTTGACGCATTAAAAGAAAACATGTCAGTTTGCAGATATGATCCAGTCCCTGGAAAAAACGATCTAATGATATTAGCATCACTACGATTAAGATCTGCCACCGATAGCTTGCTATGCTATGTAGGAATGAAGGAACGTCTCGACAGACTATATGAGTTTATACAGACAGGGAAAGACCCTGACAGTGTCAAAGATGCCATGCATAAACAGAAAGTTGACATTCAAGCCCAGATATTACGATTTTTCATAAATTGTCTAATAAGAGAACGAGACAGGCCCGAGACAGATCAAAGTGAATTAGACGGACTAAACAAGTGGGGTCAAAATATAGCCGAAGGAAAACATGATAGGGGGAATTGCATAGCCAGTATGTCCCAGAAAATTAGAAAGGCAGTATTAACTGCACATCGGGAAGAAAATGATAAAGCTTCCTCCGAGGAGGAAGAAGAACATGAAGCACCAGGAAGGTCTACAGATACTATAGCGTATGTAGGTAAGGGAAACTATCTTAGGAAAGGTGTTCGTCCGGAAAGCAAGAGAGTTCTTTTCTCTGCTTAAACAAATCCGAATTCTTCTGAACATCAGTTCCAGGAAACTGATAAAAGGCTTCGAGACCGAATGGGGTACCATGTACTCAATTCTATGGATGAACAGGAACTAGCCCGGTCAGCCGTATTATGGGCCGAAAACCCAGACATATATAATGAGGATACGTTAGTACAGACATTCTTGAACCTTTCCCCAGAAGAGCAGAAAATAGCAGGTGTATACATGATTCAGCACCTCCTCATCAAGTTCAGAAACAATCATTCCGATCCAGGGCCCTTACACGAAACATTAGAAGCACTACTTATGGATAGATGGAGAGGTTTCAGTACCAAATTAATACAAATAATTCTAGAACAACGACGTAAGTATAACACCTTCATAAGCTCTGAATATGTTCCCCCGCCGCCTCCAGAAAGGAAAACGTACCACATGCAATGCGGTAGTGGCATTGAAAGTCAGAACCCCTTACGAGAAGTACACCCAGTTATGGGTACGGATCAAGTCTTGAAACGTGTGTATGTTCACACACCACTGACTAAGTTAGAACTGTTAGAAATGAAGAAATTAGTCCCGTGTCATGATAAAGACCCTGCAGGTTTTCACAGAGAGCTCAAAGACATGTTACTGATGGGAGATTACACGTATGATGATATTATGAAAATGTTAAAAGTACTGTTGCCCACGGGCATTTACGAGAAATTAAAGGAAAAAGATTGGGAGGTGGGAGAGTCTAAGATAGCATGGGCAGAAATAGAAGACGAAGAAAGCAAACGAATCCCAGGGGTAGGCCTTGGGGATAAGACTAAAGCATTACCAGGTTTGATAGTACAGGTTTTGCCAAGATTATTGACAACTAGAAAGGAGGACTGGGATGCAATCTCGTCCTGTAAACAGAAACAAGATGAAGATACTAGTGACTTTTATTCCAGATTCGAGAAATGTTTCATTATAAATAGTGGCCTACAACCTAGTAGCGAGTCATATCCACACCTTTTTGTATCAAAATTAGTAGAGAATTCCCTACCGTTAGTCAAAAATAGAGTGTACAAAGTTGAAAGTACTTGGCAAGCAAATACGCCATCCCAGATGTTACAAATGTTACAATATCACCAGAACAGAATTAGGGAAGAACAAGATCAGGAACAGAAACGTATGAAAGACACGAAAATGAAAATGCTAGTAGCTCAGACAATCCCAGCCGACGGTCAAAGAAAAGGTGGGGCCCAGACTAATCATTCTGCAGCTCCCGTTAAAGGGACATGTAATTATTGCAAGCAGCCAGGTCATTACGTACATGAATGTCCAGTCCTGAAACACAACATCGCGACAGGTAAAACTAAAGAAAGACCGCATCCGCCTAGACATGAACATGGTCATCAACAGACCTCACAGAACGAACAGCCAATGCAGAATACACAGCCTATGCATGCTCCACCCCACCCAGCACAGACGGTAGCAGTACCGCAGCCACAGCCCATTGCCGCGACTCAGCAAGTCTCACAACAGATGTACCAGTATGCCCAATCTGCATATCCAGATTACCCCCGATACACATGAAACAGCCTAGAGAGGGAAGGTGATTTGCCTCTTATTGAAATTCCTGTAGATCAAGAAGGTCCTTATGTACACAGTCACGTATTGGGAAAAGACAGAAAGTTTTTAATTGACACAGGGGCAAGTCGCACTACAATCAGTCACAATGAAGTCCCAGGGGCACCCCTCTCAGGCTCACAGAATGTTTCCCTTGGTTTTTCAGGACAGCCTATTGTAAATGAAGTATCGGAACCAGTACCATTAGCTGTGGGTCCATTATCCCGAATTACAGATTTGTTACTTACGAAATCATGTCCAGAAAATCTGTTAGGAATTAAAACACTGAAGGCTCTAGGAGCTATAATATGCTGTTCCCCGGAGGGAGTCAGACTCTTTCTACGGGATTTCAAGGGTCATTATGTTTTACGTGATTTTGATGTCAGATTGAAAAATGTACCAGATCACTTATGGGCAAAAGGCCCAGCTGATGTAGGTTGTATGCATATCACTCCATACCGTGTTACACTCAAGACAGGAGTTGTCCTACCCAGAATCAGACAATACAAGTTACCACCCGATGCTGTAGTGGCTTTACTGAAAATCATTGAAGAGCTTATTGCCCAGGGGGTGGTCGTAGAGACCGACTCCAATATCTGTAATTCACCCATCATTCCAATTCTTAAACGTACAGACCGCAATGCACCGCCAGTATATCGGCTGGTGATTGATCTTCGAGAGCTGAACAAATGCATTGTACCACAGTATCCTGTGGTCCCCGATATCTCCTCCCTATTGACTGCTATTGATTCAGAAGCAACGTTCTTTACTGTAATTGACCTCAAGAACGCTTTCTTCAGTGTACCTATTGATCCGGAGAGCCAATATCTCTTCGGATTCAGTTTAAATGGACGAAGTTTCAAATTTTCCCGCGCACCTCAAGGATTTACAGAAAGCCCCAGCATCTATAGTCAAGCACTGAAAAGACAACTAGATTGTATTCAAATGCCAGTTCATACCGCTTTACTGCAATACGTCGATGATCTGCTGATCACCGCACGAAGTGAGCCCGAATGTGAACAAGCATCGTTAACAGTTTTGCATTTCCTGGCCGACAAGGGACACAAGGTGTCTCCTTCGAAGCTACAATTCTGTGTTCAGCAAGTTGTGTACTTGGGTCACTTGCTGTCCAAAGAGGGGAGACAGCTCACTCCCGATCGCATTCAGTTAATTGTAAATATGCCACGACCCCAGACACAAAAGGAAGTGCGGGCCTTCATAGGCCTCACCTCGTACTGCAGACAATGGATTCCTCAATATGCATTTCTAGCTAAACCACTCATCCAGTTAACGACGCAGGAGGTAGCAACTTCCATTGCCCTCCCTTGGACTCAGGAACATACACAAGCCTTTGAGGAATTAAAGAAAGCATTATGCCAAGCACCAGTTTTAGCGACACCATGTTACAGCAAACCGTTTACACTTTTTGTTACAGAACGTGATGGTACAGCATTGTCTGTCCTCACTCAAGATCAAGCAGGTTCACATAAGCCTTGCGCTTATTTTTCAAGTACATTGGATTCAGTAGCCCAGGCACTCCCTGCGTGCTTAAAGTCAGTAGCAGCAACAGCGTTAGCAATCAGACAAAGCGATTCAATTGTTCTAGGTCATCAGTTAACAGTACAAGTCCCACATTCTGTAGAGGTTCTGTTAAACAGAACCCAGACTCAACACTTGACTATAGCACGACTGACAGGTTACGAATTGACACTATTCCAGCCACACATAGAAATCAGACGCTGCAGTATCCTGAACCCGGCAACACTGTTACCTACAGTTATGGCAGATCCAGCTCCGCATGATTGTATAGAGATCATTAATGCAGTAACAAAGCCCCGACGAGATTTAACAGATGTTCCATTGACAAATCCAGACCTGACACTTTATGTAGATGGTTCATGCATGAGAACAAATACAGGAGAGTTAGTGGCCGCATATGCCGTGACCACTGAAACTGAAGTTAAAGAAACACATCGTATTGATACACTGTCTGCTCAAGCAGCAGAGCTCATCGCTCTGACCCGAGCCTGTATTCTAGCCAAGAACAGAAATGTCAACATATACACAGATTCCCGTTATGCGTTCGGAGTCGTACACGACTTCGGCATGCTGTGGCAAGAACGAGGTTTTCTGACCTCTCATGGTGCCAAGATACAACACGGTCCTCTCATTCAAGCACTGTTAGAAGCAATACATCTGCCTTCAGCCATATCCGTCATGAAGTGTAAAGCACATACTAAAGTCACAGATTCTGTTTCCCAGGGTAACGACCTGGCAGATCAGACAGCAAAACATACAGCACTGACTCACACTCAGACAAATGATACGACAAAGACAACAGATCCGACAAACTGTATGACAGTCAGGGATCCCACACTAGATGTTATTGACATTCAGACACATGCTACTCCAGAAGAAATAAAGAAATGGATTGAACTAGGAGGGATCCAGACAGATCAAGGTTGGATGACGAAGGGAAAATCTACATGGTTTCTCCCTGACTCTATGGTTCAAGTCATGATAAATACAGCACATAGTCCTGCACATCTAGGAGAGAAAGCAATGCTAGACAGTTTGCAAAATCTCTGGAACAATAAACACTTACGAGCAGCCGCAAAACAGAAAGTGCGTACTTGCATGATCTGTTGTCAGTTCAATCCAGGTAAAAGCGTCCCTGTAGAGCAAGGTGGATTTCATCCTCCCGATCACCCTTTTGAAGTCCTCCAGATGGATTATATCCAGATGGACCGTTGTCGAGGATTTAAATATGTTCTCGTAGTTGTCTGTGCTCTGTCCCGCTGGACCGAAGCATACCCAGTCTCAGATTACACTGCTCCGACCACTGCCAAGCAGTTGGTTCGTGAATTCTTCCCACGATACGGCCTGCCTCGTGTCGTGTACTCAGATAACGGTCAGCCATTCTCATCTGCCTTAATGAAAGAAGTTTCTTTATTACTGGGATACCAGTGGAAGTTCCATTGTGTCCGACATCCAGAAGCCGCAGGCCTTGTTGAGAGGCATAACCAGACATTAAAGATCCGCCTTGCCAAAATATGTCAGGAGAAAGGGGTCGACTGGATAGTCGCCCTGCCAGTGGCACTATTCTACATGAGAATGGTTGCCCATTCGAGATCAGGGCTATCCCCGTACGAGGTGGTCTTTGGAAGACCACCGAATATGTGGGGGACGCCCATTCCAAAAAAGATTACTGATGTTGATTCTAACATGTTGACAGATTACCTTGCCTCCTTGATGTCTGCACTCCAATCATGTCGTTCACAGGTTGCCGCAGCCTTCCCTGACAACACCGATGTAAAGCCACACGACGTCCGTCCTGGTGATACGGTACTCGTCCGAAACTTCGACAGAAAAAGTCCGCTGGAGCCCCGCTGGAAGTCTCCGAAGACCGTACTGCTTACAACAAGGACGGCCGTTAAAATCGAAGGAAGAAAGGGGTGGGTCCATACGAGTCATATAAAAAAAATTTCTGGACTGAAACGTGACCGAGACTCGTCCACCCCCACCAAAGACTGTGTCGACCAAAAGGACTTTACCGAATCTGAACGAGAAAAAACTCCTCAAGAAAACTATCGCATGAAATTACGATCTAGCAAGTCAGACAGTTTAATTGTTTAAGTCCTCCCCTAGGTGAATCGGTTAAATAGTTTCTGACATGTATCCCCTAGATCGAGATAGAGAGAGAGAAGCAAAGAAACGTACATATTGTAAATCACTTCGTAGTCACTGCATAGTGACACTAATAATCATGTTTATTCTCAGTGTTTTAATTATCATTACTAGCATCCTATTGCCTATCTATTACCCTATTTTCAAGCGTGAACAATCTGCTTACAATGTATCTGCTGAACACACTTTTAGTGAGTTACCTCCTCACGAGCTTTCCTACAGACTTGCGCTGCGCAACAACACATTCATTAGTATGTTACATCATTCTCATCAAACTAACAATGCTACAAATTGCTGGATATGTGGCCGACTCCCTCCCTACCAGAATTACAAGGGAGCTCTGCCTCTCTTTCCGTACCCGTTCACTCACAATGGCTCCTGCGGAGCATGGTTTAAAATAATTAATTCTTTAGATCCTGATATTGCTGTTTTCGATGGGGGTTGGGTTTGGGGAAACCTGAACTTGGTCCTGCTCGA
Organism: Lissotriton vulgaris; assembly: GCF_964263255.1. Classification (NCBI taxonomy): domain Eukaryota; kingdom Metazoa; phylum Chordata; class Amphibia; order Caudata; family Salamandridae; genus Lissotriton; species Lissotriton vulgaris. The sequence goes on along the minus strand of NC_141694.1, from coordinate 1,082,911,731 downwards.
CGTCTGTTACCCAGATAAAGAGGGACTCCCCACTAGAATAGGAACTGATCTAGAAAATGAAGTATATGGATTAGGTAATTATACAATTAGCCTTATGATTCTTACTGTCGAATCCGAAGCCACACCAGTTCTACCCATTATGTCAGTACTGCCAGTCACTGGTGAATTATGTATCAAGAAGAAAGGTTCAGTACACTTAGGTCATAGTAAATGCACCACTGTGGTCGAATTCAGTGATCATGGAAAATCGTCTTTTAAAGCTATCAGTCACTCTTACTTTGTTTGTGGTCATACCGCATACATTCATCTACCTCCAGATTGGGATGGTACCTGTTACATTGCATTCCTTCTGCCACCAGTTTTTCTAGCTCCTCCTGATTACCATAGAAATACCAATCTAGTAAAGAATAGACCCAGAAGAGACATCCCACTTGTCGACTACACAGAAACGGCATGGGAACAGTACACCGATTTTAATAAAGGATTCTTTTTCTTTTTAGGCCCTGTCCAGAATAGTAAATTAATACGCAGATTAACTAGAACACTTGAAGCAGTAGTGAATGAAACTGCCTCCGCCTTAGGTAACCTAACAGAAGAGCAGTCCGCCATGCGGGTTGTTGTCCTTCAGAATCGTCTTGTAATTGACGTCATCTTGGCAGATAGAGGTGGAGCCTGTAAGGTCATCGGGTCAAGCTGCTGTGTTTTCATACCACAAAACGCACCATCTGTATATCAAGCTATCACCCGTCTTCATAAAATTGCAAATCAGATACATCAGAATCCAGGCACCTGGACTTGGTCCGGTTGGTTCTGGACAACGTTAACAGCTTGGGGATGGAAGATCCTATCCTTCCTAGGCATTGGCCTAGTCCTAGTATTCAGTTGCTGCCTGTGCCTGCAGTGTGGGCCAGCGATTTGTGGACTGTGTGCCACCTCTTGTATTGAACACTCCAGTTTTCTCTCAAAACGTAAACGAAAGAAAGAAGAACAAATGATGCTACATGAACAGACTGATCGATTCATGAGGATCGATATTTCATGAAGGGTCCGTAGGGAACAAGGAGGGAATGAGGAAAATTAAATTTTTGGTCATGTTATGTTCCCTAGCGCGTACCCCACCGACTCCATGTACCAGCTTAAAGTGCATGTAACTTCCCTCCTGTGCCAGCTATGAAGACGCAAATACATTTGCGTCCACCGTTAACTTGTCCTCTTTCAGATCCACCCTGAATGGATTATATAGTCCGTTCCTAAGTATGCTATGCCACCGTCTTTTTGTAGTACACTTTACATGTTTTCCTGCTCTAGCAGAGTAGGCCCTGAATTTCTGCCATCGAACCTCTTTTGTGGCTCCTGACTCTGGCAGCCTCTGCCCAGGCTACCTCTGTACCCGTGAACTCTGACTTACTTTCAGCGCGGCCCCTCGCGCTCAGCTCAAGCCTGCTTTCTGCCAAGACTGACTATAACCTTCGAGTTATCTGTTCCGCTCCTCGAGAATACATTCCTGCCTACTAGATCCTGTAAACATCCTCCCCAGCTGCAGGGCCAAAGGGCCGACCTGTCTCAATGCAAGTAATTCATAGCCTCTGTTGCCATGCTTCCACGGAAGGCCCCGTGCCCCACGCTTCACATGTAGACACTTAGGCGCTTATACACGCATCCACAGTTAGCATAGAATAGCTTCTGCCCTAGAGACCTTTTCGCCCAGATAGTATAGTTCCTAAACATCAGATATCAGATATGATAGAAGTACAAGTTGATCTGACATACCAGACTTCTGTCTCTTTCCGTCAGTGTAAATGTCAAATCCCCTGCACCCCGTCAATCACACGTCATGCAGCTGCGCGCGCATCCAAGCTTCCGATTTCTGCTGACATTGCAACAATTCTGTTAGCACCACCCCTTGGTGCCACCCACTTGCGTCACCTATCAGTGACGTTTCTAGCACACACCTCTAGTTCACGCCTCTTGATTACGTATTAGTATCACGTGTATACTGTTATCTTGTCTACTCTCAGCTGTTACGCCTCTTACATTATTCTCTATGATATGAATTAAGTATATAAGTTATGTACTGTCAATAAAATACAGCGCTCTATCCCTTCTGACACCCCTGTGGTGGTCAGAACATGATATCCTGATCAAGACCATTCCTTTATGAGGAATAAAACCCTTAGAAACTCTAACACCACGGACTCTGTCTTTTTTCATTCTGATTGAGTTATTATTGATTAAGTACTTACCTGCATAGAAATTAAGAGAGTAAATTAATTATTTACGTCACTATCAAGGCTACTAAGTGCCAGATATGGCAGAGCAAGGTTGTGTACCTGGGCCACCTAGTAGGTGGGGGTCAGGTTCAACCATTGGAGAGCAAGATCCAGACCATACAGGACTGGGCTCCTCCAACTACCCAGACACAAGTCAGAGCCTTCTTGGGCCTAACTGGGTATTACAGAAAGTTTGTGAAGAACTATGGGTCCATTGTGACACCATTAAATGACTTGACATCCAAGAAGATGCCAAAAAAGGTTCAGCGGACAGTTAGCTGTCAAAAGGCATTTGATGATTGAAATTACGAGAAATTAGGAACAGGTTAAGATTATGGACTACGACTGACATTAGACAGCAAACATAATGTCTGAACCAAAGTTTGAGTACAAAAATATTCGTTCTTTATTAAATCATAGTAGGTTTAAAAGGGAAAAGTGACATGTGAAGGACTTTCTACATGTATTAAATACTGTAAATAACAATTTGTGGGTTTTTGAAGTGCATTACAGTACATATTAAAACATGGCTATAGGTTACAGTGTACTACGCGCGTTTCGGCTGTGAGCCTTCATCAGGAAGCCATGACTCTTTCCAGTTACCCTTGCAAGTAGATGGGAATCTGCCTAGGCCGTTTAATGAGACTTGATGTTTAATTTAATACTGCCCATGTGGAGAATGGTGTGATCCAATATGGGTGTCCAGTAGAGACGTAAGTACGGTTAGGGGATGCAGACACACGGAGGGGTTTAAAGTTCTGTCTGAGGTATCACTATTAGGTGTTTCTCTGTTGGTCACTCGGTTTTCAAAGGGTGTATGCAGCCCGTGTTGAAGGTCCGCTATATTAGTTCTGTTTGGATGGTACACAAAGCACTCCAATGATGGGTTCTATGTAATGTTGACCGGAGAAGTCTCCGGAATCAGAGGGATGCAATGGCCTCAGTATCTGGTCCGTACAGGTGGAAGCTCTACAGGCGGTTCCACGGGCGATCCGAGGGTGGGTTCTGTGTGGCGTCTCCTGTGGAAGTTCCGGTGAGGGCATTTGATGACCTGAAGAAGGCCATGTGCTCTGCACCTATCCTGAAGAGTCCTGACTACTCCAAACAGTTCATTGTACAGACAGATGCTTCTGAGTTGGGGGTGGGAGCTGTGCTTTCACAACTTAATATAGATGGTCAGCCCATTGCTTTTATTAGCAGAAGGCTGACCCCCAGTGAGAAATGTTGGTCAGCTATAGAGAGGGAGGCCTTTGCTGTGGTTTGGTCCCTGAAGAAGTTGAGGCCATACTTGTTTGGAACTCACTTCCTAATTCAGACAGACCATAAGCCCCTGTTGTGGCTAAATCAGATGAAGGGTGAAATTCCCAAACTGCTCAGGTGGTCCATTTCCCTACAGGGGATAGACTTTACAGTGGAGCACCGCCCAGGGACTGACCATGGTAATGCAGATGGTCTCTCCAGGTACTTCCACTTAGAACATGAAGACTTATCTGGTCAAGGTTAAGTTTAATGTCCCTGCGTTTGGGGGGGGGGGGGGGGTTGTGTAGGAGAGTAGGGTCTGCTATCCTATGGTCACCCCAAATTTTTGCTTTTTGCTTCACTGGTTTTCGACTTAATGTAGCTGTGGGCCTGCTAATCAGACCCACAGCCTGCTGTTCTCTCTCTAAATTCACATACATGTACTTTAGGTACATAACCCAATTGGAACTGGACTCCTTGTCAGCCCCTGTACCATGCACTATAGGTGCTTGGGGCATAGGTGCCAACAAGACCTACCAGGGGCTGCAGCATATCTTTTGCCACGCCTGGCTGGTACTTAAATCGACAAAACTGGCTGATCACTCAGCTGGGGCAAGTTGGTGTAATCACCCCTTGCTTAGATATAGTATACCTATATCTAAACCCATATCTGGACACATATATACCTATAAGTCACTCCTATGGCAGGCCTTAACAATCCTGGAGGCAGAGTGCTTAGTTTTATGTGAGATGGAGCTCTAGCATGAGCTGAGCCTGTCTGCAGCTGTCGGGACCAATTCCCTAAGCTGTTCCGGGATAATGCCATACCATATACTATTAAGTGCATTATAATCCATCGCGGTTATGTGCTAACTTTGGTTTGACATTATCAAAACATGGCGTGTTTGGTGTCATACGTTTCAGAATACTACCCCCTCGCCAGTCCTGGCGATGGGGGTAGCATTCTACCCTTCTAGAGAGAGAAGACATGTTACTTTACTGAAACGCGGTTAATTTTTAAAAGCACCTCAGCATCACAAAATGGACGCTTCTGCCACAGACACGAGTCTGACCTCCTGCTGCTGACCGAAACTCAGCCGATGAGGCCTGGACAAAGACTTTCCTGTCGCGGGGAGGTGTCACACCACCCCAGACAGGAGATAGTGGATTGTAGCAGGGAGGTTTGAAAGAAACCAGACAGTGCCTGGGGAGCACAAGGCTTCCCCTTGCATAATCCGGTCAAACCGGTTCTGGGGCTCACCAGCCCCAGTCCCAGCGCGACCCTGAACAAAGGGAAAGGGGTGTAACCACCCCCTTCCTGGGTCCCACCCATAGGAGGGACCTAGCATGTAATCCAGCCCACCAGATTGGTATAAGAGTTGGAGCAATGCCCAAGCATTCAGATTATCCTGACTGAAACTTATGAAACAAAACTCTGGACCCTTCGACATCCTACTCGGCGTAGAAGACAGAAGAATCTCCCTTGTGGTCAATGAGTGACCACCCTGTGCAAACAGGCACCATCCAGCACCTCAACATTTGCTTTGTTGCAGTTCCCACCAGAACTCAAGCGACAGAGATCGACAAGACCCAGCGTTCCTGCCTTCTAACAGCCGGATCCACAGTCCCTGCAAAGCTGAGACCCGTGGAGGCGACCTAAAGCGTGGGGCTGGCCATCTTGGAAAGACCACGAGGCGCTGACCGTGCAGCTCCTGAGGCATCCTCGAAGCTGTGCATTGGGGATTGAGAAGCCACTGCTGCTCAGAAGCTCACCCTTCTACACTCACTGAGTGCTGCGTGGGGCCCTTCTGCAACTTTTGGCTCAACGCGTTGGTCCGGTCACTTGCCCGTTGGCTTGTGGCCCCAGAACCGACAAACCTTCAAATTTACACCACCAGTCCGGTTGCTCTGGACTGGCCCTCGCTCCCCTGAAAAGGAGCACCCTCTCTGACTTTGCTAGTCTGAGAAAGAAGCGATCCTCCAGTCCTGCGTGGATTGCTCTTGCCAAGGGTTGTTTGCTCCAATCTGGAAGCCGACACCGCTGACAGCGAGAACCTTTGTGGGACAGCTCGTGATTCACTCCTCGACATCCTCAGTGCCCCAGAGTCCACGTGGCAGCGGAGACAAGCTTCTTGACAACCACCTGATTGCGCCCGACATTGCCTGGTTCCTTCATGGTTCCACCCTGGTCACTGCTGAGTGACCCAGATTCTGTGCCCTCTGCTTTCAGGTACTCTACATCTTCGATCCACCCTTGGATCACACCGGACAGTTCTCCTCCTGACGCCTGCAGCATCTTCATCTTCAGGCACCATCGACCTGCGTGACGAAACCCGACACTACTTCGCATCGGTGCACCCGCTTCCTGTGGGTGAGGTAACTCAGCAACGCCGGTGCTCCCACACTGGTACACACCTCTAGTGTATGTGTCTAAAGTTTTGTCCCTCTAGGTCAGTCGGAAGGTTCCTTAAACAGTAACTTTGTAACTTTTACGCACCATTGACTTTGCATTGGTGCAGCGTGTGCTTTAAGCGCTGCACCCGATTCCCGCGGGCTTTTCCCGACTTCAGCATTGCTAGTTCCGAATGGTCCCAGCGATTCCCTAGGCCCTAGGCCTAACCACTGTTCGATTGGTATCTGTTATACCACTTTTTTAATATATGGTTTGCGTGGCCCCCCGGCCTCATCCATAATTGTGCAACTATCATATGTTTAACTGTGCTTTTGTTTAAACGCTTGAGCCTCTAGACTCATAAAGAGTATAGAGGATTATTCTAGTAATAAATACATATATTTTTATAATATATAACTTGTGTGGTGTCCTTTCATTTGATATTACAGGATTGTGATTGGTAAAACAGCTCGCTTAACACGACCTCTTAAGTTAAGCCTTTAAGGCTGCTTAGTCCATGCTAGCATTAGGATAGCTTGTCTAATAAGGTTGACTTACAACCAGACACCATAAGGGTTGTTTGGACTGATACAAGGTGCCCCCAGAATTGGAGACATCTTATATCAGGCCAACTTTTCACACCTATCCATTTAGCAAACAACTTCATGCATGCAGTAGTGCATGCACTTCCTTTATGTCCCTTAAAAAATGTATGGATAGCTTTGTATCCAAAGATTTGTTTATCTTCATTTGTTGTTTGTCCATGCTGTTATTTCTTTTCTCTCTCAACAAAACTTTCCCCACAAACCCCCTTCCCATCCAAGTTTCAAACCCTAACCCTCTTCCCCCGGGCTGTGTGGTTTTCAATAAGGTGTGAGTAAATTACAACAATAATTCCACACTTGCTGGGGAGGATAAGGTGCAAGCAACCTCCTCAACTCAATTTTAAGGCAGCTAGATGAATCCTAGGATATAGTAATTCTGGTTAAAAAAACAACAATGAGTATTTTAAAATAAATTCTGAATTTCATGACCACCATCGATTGGATCCATCATCAACATCATCCTCCTACATGTTAAGAAGACTTGTTGTGTTACGCTGCTGTGTCACTGTTCTTGTTGTAGCCATAATCATCCATGCAATTCTTTTTTCCCCATACTTATCTTCAGCACTGCTTAGGCTACTGTTCCTTCTAATACTCCTCTCAGGCCACTCAATGTCTCATTTTTTACTTTGTTTTGCATATGCTGCTGCTGCTAGTGTGGTACCACACCTACTAACACCACAACAACGGAATTTCGGTCCGGAATGGTGTAATCGCCATTTGCCATGCAGCCAGCACAGTGCCTAGCTCTATTCTCAAACACGAATCACAGGTAAGATAAGCATTTTGGGGAGGTAGAAAGATGGGCTAGGATGCGGAGGAGAGACTAATAGTAGTACAAGTAAAGTACTAGTAGGCCAATTGAATTCACTAACTCTGTTAGTGGCACTTTTGAACATTTTTGGACGTTTTAGAAAATTCATGCTGGTAAATTTGAGGAAAACCAAACATGCCGTAACTCCCGCCCACCAACCCACAAAATAAGATCAAAGCGTACACTATGTTGAAGTATGTAAAATAAATAATGATGTATTTCCCCTAACAAAAATAAACTAGTCCCACCCCTCCCTAACACAAACAATTGTCCATTGCAAGTAGTCAAAAAATAAATAATCCCCAACTCCCGATTCCCACCCCCCCAACCGTCTTTAAAAAAGAGGCAAGGGACACAGTCACTTCCGGCAGTGTTTGGGCAGGCGGTTCTTGCGGAGGTCCCAGAGCTTTTTTTCGAGGTCGTCCACCTTGCGCTCCAGGAAGTCCACTCGTAACGTTAAGCGGAGCACGCATGCCTTCCAGGCTCTGAGGGGGCCAGCTGCTGATGGTTTTTTTGCAGCTGAGCGGCGGCGGGGGGCTGTCCCAGCACGGCGCTGGGATGAAGGCTTCTGGCTGTTGGACACGGGGGCAGTGCTGGAGGAGGTTGTTGAGGTTCCCTCCTCGTTTTCCTGAGCCCACAGCCGGCAATATTCAACACGAATGGCCTCCATCTTCCGGGCCCTGAAAAATAATGTAACCAATACTCTTTAACAATAACACAAAATAATTTAACAGAAAGTTGTCTCACAGTAACACTAGCAATTTGCAAGCACAGTATAACATTTTGGCATGTATCTTTCCGCCATCTTTGTAGGCCTGTAACAGTGGGAGTTTCAGGAATTCTACTACCAGGCAGCACTATGGACTCAATGCATAGTCAGAGAGTCAGAGAGTACACCAGTATTAGACTTTTTTTCTCTACTTTTGCGAAAGAAATTACTTGTACGTGAACTTGTGGTAGCCGGCATAATGCCAGCTCAGTCAGCTTGCACCCAAGAAAAAGAGACACAAGCCATGATGACGCAGACTTGCATGCATTACTTTAAGCAGTATATGCAGGTGGGGATAGGGAAGCTCTTATTTTTGTATAGGGGTGGCACTGGCCATACTCAGTTACATCAAGGGCTACTGCTCAATGTAATTTATATTTCGCACTGCCCCACCCTGGGCCTTCAGTACTACAAAAGGAAAATGAAGATTATTCATTTCTGATCATGTCTCCAGCCGATCACATGATCTCTTTGCTTATGTGATGCATGACTTTAGGTGCTTTATTCTGATAGATTGAGTGAACAACAGCGATAGTCCACCCATGATTAACACAGCAGAAAGAAAATTATGAACATAGGGAGTGAGTGTGGCAACCATAATTGCCGGAGGAAGGGACTTGAGTTGATATAATTGTCAACTATACAATACATACACAATATATGCTGTGCTTGCAAAGTAAACTACTGTACTGTTACTTTAGGCAAGGGAGAGTTTCAGAACAATCACAACTTGTAGTATTTGGATTTCCTCTGCTTTGCTACTCTGGCACGGACATGCTGTTCGAACAAAGTAACACTCTTCATGCACTGAGCGTCTGCTCTACATACACCTCTGCTATGTATGAGGAAGAAGATACCATCCAGGCTTCCAAAGTAAACATCTATCATTCTTCTTAATGTCTCAACTGTAACAACTTTACTTTTTCTCAACAACCAAATAACACCCTATTCATTTTATTTGGTAAACCACTGTCTTGACTTGCATTTGAGTTTCACCCAAATGATATATTGCAATGCACACCACACATGAATTTTCTGATTGACCCACACAGGCAGTCATTTTTTCTTTCTCCTCCAACCATCCTTGCTTCAAGCAGCCATGCATCTGATTCCTTCCTATCAGCCACCTCTGCCTGCATTCAAAAACATGTATCATTTTTTAGTCATAAATGTTATGACTCGATCGTCCTTCCATTGACCCTACGTTCTTTCCCTTTTCGTTCATCACATCCCTCAAGTTCATCTGATATGACTTGGCTTGACAATAAAAGTTTCCCAGCTGATTTGAAGTCAAATAGAGGGGGTCATTGCTTACTCGAGAACTACCGCCGCTAATGCTATTGCTAAGTCAAGGGTGACTGACTTCTCCGTGATTGGCTAAAAAAAATGTAGTTCTAAATCAGTAACTGTTCTTAACAGTACAGTGTACTTGTAGTAGTGTACTTTCTACTGTACAGTACATCATACACTCCTTTGCGAGCCTACTCTAAAATGTCAATAAGCAAGGAGTATAATATTAACTTACCACCGTCCACCACTGCTGAGCCATCCCCCTCAGCCCCTCCAGGTGGCGCCGCCGCTTGAGTGGACCCCTCCGCGCTGCTGGCCCCGGCACTGGTGGTGGCAAGTGCTGCATCAGATGTTGTGACACCTAGAAAAAACATGTCATATTTTTAGATGCCATACACCACCCCCTACTTCGTCTCGTAATGGAAGAGAAAATGTTAAACAATTTTTAATTATTGGGTCTGAAAAGAAGTCACGGTTTCGGGGAGGGTGTTAAATTATATGCTTAGCCATAACATGCAACTCTTTTTGGCACAACTGATGAATGCTTGCTCTTTAACGTGCAACATTTTTATAATTATAGACAGACCCAACTACTCCCAATCACCACCAGGAGGACTTGAAGTTCCAACAAGGTGAGGCTCCCGAGTCCCGCACAGTTACTTCTGTCCGAGGTATGTGGAAAGTCGAACTGCACCTATCATCAACAATGTCCTATTTCTCTTGTCCATACTTCTGTATGTGCAGAATAGTCCCTGAAACACTAGCGGTATGGTATGTGCTACTATCAAATCAAAAAGACAACTACTAGCTTATTCTCGGTGGACATTGACATTTTGTTGTTGGAAATTGTCAAAGCACTAACATTAAGAAGACTGGAATAGACAGCAAGGGCAACCCAGAGGACTGCACTGAGTGCCTCTAGAGCTATTGCTGGATCAGAGTTTTGTTTAGCACCATTTGCCGACTAGGCAAGCTTACCTACCTGCACAGACCGACTCATAAATAATAGTAAATAGTAGTAGCACAGAGCGTGGTGGTAGAGAGGCAGGATAAGAATGTAGAAACAGTCTACAAGAAGATCAAAGACTATTTTGGAAAAAATAGAGTTATGGGAGTATAATTACCTTAAAAACAGAACTTCTTACTGGGGCCAGCAGAAGAGCCTGCAGTGGACCGTTCCTCCTGCCCACTCTGTTCCGCCGGAGTCTGGGGTGGTGCTGTCGTCTTGCCCCTGGGAGGTGCTGATGATTATGAAATAAACACAAACATGGATGATAATTTTTTGGAAATATTTGATTTCTTTGACCACAATCCTAAATTATCTTGGGGAAACAAATAGCAACATTTGCACTACATGTATTGACCTATCTGATCTGGTCAACTAGGAGGATATTAGGACAGTATTGCTGGATTCGCAGACCGTCTACTTGGAAAGTTATGTAAATGACTAACTAAACCAACAACAAAAAGGTTCCACTACAACTGCCAGCACTCAGCAGCACGCGACGAGACAGACACAGTCGGTCATCATGATTTCAGAGCACTAAAAAATGTCCTACTACTACTAATAACAAGTCATAATATACTCAACCTGAACCTATCAATCCATCACTATCTCTTCTTCTTAGTGGCAGCAGGAGTACAAAGGAAGGACTAGACTTGAGTCTCTAGTCTCTCTAGCATTAGGCAGTTATGTAAAGTACTACACTCATACATATTCAGGCCAAATGAGCACAAAGTTGCAAACAAGTAAGCATAGTAGCAACGCCACTGAGCAGGCAAGCACCTGCAATCACAGAAGCTATTTAAACGTTAATTTACCTGCAATGTAATCGAATTGGCAGCATTCTTGCTCTTCGGGAAAAACATATATTAGCAATACAACACAGAGCAGAAGAAAACAAAGTAGTTATTAAATAGCTACTCACCAAGGCCAGGGATCTCCACACCGAGCAGGTGGAGCAGGTCCTGCTCGCGGTCAAGGAGGTCCGACCACCGGTGCGTCGCTTGCTGGTAGGTGTGCCGGACCCCTGACTCCCTCCGCATGGCCCGGCACACCTTTTCCCACAGCTGGCGCCGCTCCCAGAGGCCATACCCTGACGCGAGCCTGCCCCCTGCTGCCATGGTCTTGGGGAGGTGGCGTTGCACATAAAAGGTCAGTGCGGCCCCCTCCACCGGGCTGAATATCTCCCTGGCCATCACTTCCTCCCCTCGTAACCGCCAGAAAGGGAGCTGGGTACGGGGTGCGGGACCCTCCCCTTCTCCTTCCCGGCTCCCTTTGCAATGGTCCTGTACAACAGAAAGAAAAAAAAAGGAAAGAATAGGGAAAAAGTTATGAAAAAAAAAGTTTTAAAAAGTAGCTTTAAAAGTAACGAAAAATTGAAAAAAACCCTAAATATAGATCTAGAAAAAAAGAGGAATAGATATTTCATCTGTCATTCGCTCGGTCCTTGTGGTACCCCCCTCCCCTCCCAACTGTACTTCACAGCTGTCTCTCCGCTCTCCTGGTCATCCTGCCCCTTTCTACACTAGAGTCTCTGCTTCTTGCCAGACTCCTCCTTTCACCTCAGCCTTTCAGTCTCTCCTAATGGCATTCCCCATGGGCTGCCTCTCCGTGTCTACTGTCCCTCTTTTCCCCACATGGCCTCAGTTTTTATCACCCGCCCCCTCTTTCATCCCAGCCTTTTCACTCTCCTCCATCTCATCCATTCCTTCTCATTACGGCTCTACCACCGGTACTTCACTGCTCTCTCTCAGCTCTCCTGGTCACACAGTCCCTCCTTTCACCAGAGGCTTGCGACTGCTTACTGGACTCCTCCTTTCACCAGAGGCTCTGCTTTCACGCTCTTCTAATAGCCCCCCACTCTCCCCTCCGGTACTTCACGTACTATCTCTCCCCTCGTCATTCTGTACCTCCTCTCACCAGAGGCTCTCCATTTCTCACCCAGTCCCCTATTTCATCACAATCTTTAGGTCTCTCATTGTGGCACTCTCCACCGGCATTTCACGGACTCTCCTTGTCATCCTGCCCTTTCCTTCACTAGAGTCTTTGCTTCATACGGGACTCTTCCTTTCACCTCAGCCTTTCAACTCTCCTATAACACGCCCCACCGGCCGTCTTTCCCCTCTATGTGTCATTCCACCGACACAGCTCCACCGATGCACACACCACACAGCTCCACCGATGCACCCACCAAACAGCTCCACCGAAGCACCCACCATACAGCTCCACGAGGCACCCACCATACAGCTCCACCGAGGCACCCATCACACAGCTCCACCGAGGCACCCACCACACAGCTCCACCGATGCACCCACAACACAGCTCCACCGATGCACCCACCACACAGCTCCACCAATGCACCCACCACACAGCTCCACCGATGCACCCACCACACAGCTCCACCGAAGCACCCACCACACAGCTCCACCGATGCACCCACCACACAGCTCCACCGATGCACCCACCACACAGCTCCACCGATGCAGCCACCACACAGCTCCACCGATGCAGCCACCACACAGCTCCACCGATGCAGCCACCACACAGCTCCACCAATGCAGCCACCACACAGCTCCACCGATGCAGCCACCACACAGCTCCACCGATGCAGCCACCACACAGCTCCACAGATGCACCCACCATACAGCTCCACTGATGTACCCACCACACAGCTCCACCGATGCACCCACCACACAGCTCCACCGATGTAGCCACCACACAGCTCCACCGATGCACCCACCACAGTGCTCCACTGATGCACCCACCACACAGCTCCACCGATGCAGCCACCACACAGCTCCACCGATGCACCCACCACACAGCTCCACCGATGCACCCACAACACATCTCCACCAATGCACCAACCACACAGCTCCACCGATGCAGCCACCACACAGCTCCATCGACACAGCTCCACCGATGCACCCACCACCCAGCTCCACCGATGCACCCACCACACAGCTCCACCGACACAGCTCCACCGATGCACCCACCACACAGATCCACCGAGGCACCCACCATACAGCTCCACCAAGGCACCCACCACACAGCTCCACCGATTCACCCACCACACAGCTCCACCGAGGCACCCACCACACAGCTCCACAGATGCACCCACCACACAGCTCCACAGATGCACCCACCACACTGCTCCACAGATGCACCCACCACACAGCTCCACAGATGCACCCACCACACAGCTCCACAGATGCACCCACAACACAGCTCCACAGATGCACCCACCACACAGCTCCACCGAAGCACCCACCACCACCACACAGCTCCGCCAATGCACCCACCACACAGCTCCACTGATGCACCCACCACACAGCTCCGCCTAGGCACCCACCACACAGCTCCACCGATGCACCACCTACACAGCTCCACTGATGCTCCAACTAAGCTCCACCGATGCTCCAACTAAGCTCCACCAATGCACCCACCACAAAGCTTCACCAATGCACCCACTAAGCTCCTACAATGCACACACCACTCAGCGCCACCACAGCATCACTCAGCGCCACCACAGCATCACTCAGCGCAACCACAGCATCACTCAGCGCAACCACAGCATCACTTAGCGCAACCACAGCATCACTGGTTCAAATATGTTCTTTCAATGTTTCAAGCTGTTTTCAAGCTTTCACGCTTTATTACAAATCACAAAAAGATGTTAATAATTCACTTCTGTTCTTGGATTTTCGTCACAATAAAAAACACTGAACATAATCTTCACAAAAGTTATTTACAAAAGTTTAAGCTATTGCCATTACAAATTAAATAAATTATTTAAGTATTAAATATTTAAAAAAATTAAAAGCCATTGTTATTTGTAATATCAATACTTCTAAGTCACGTAAATACAAAACATGTTGCATTACAAATGCTATAGGTGTCACATTTGCGAAAGTTATAACTATTGGCGTTGTAATTGACAAAGTTATTAATTTAGCTATTTTAAAAAATAACACATAAATTAAAAAAAAAATCATTTATAAGCCCAATAGCTCAAACTTTTCTAATGCGAGCCCTATTGCATTTCCAATGCTTGTTATTCCCATCAACTGTAGCATATCCCTTCCTCGCTCAACTTATCAGCTGGTTTAATTGCTACTGGTGTCCCATATCCTAAAACTAATGAAGTGAGATGGGTACTCTGCCACTTGGCTGGCAAAAATATTTATTTATCTATGTCCTAATGTACATGCTACAGTTGTTTAGAGAGTGATTGCGATTGAGGCATGGGATTCAGAGAAGTATGGGAGGTTAAAAATACAAATTGAGATTTGATTTTCTAGCGTGCTGTTGATTTTCACAATAATACAGACTGCATAGAATTGATCTGTTTACTCTTTATACAAATCAAGAATTTTTGAACTGCTTATAGTAAATGTGCTAAAAGTGGACTTTTACATCTACAGATTATACTGAATGACAAGCAGTGGCAGTGTTTCACAACAGAATATCTCTGCATTGCCAAGCCTGAAAAAAAAAAAGGCAATCTTCCAGCATACAGCATGTTTTGACCAATTTATATGGTAAGTAAATCTCACAATCATTCCTTTAGGCATTAAAAAGACTTTAACAGCATCTGAATGTCCTCACTACCTTCCACTGGGAGCCTGTGCTTGTAAATAATTTCTGTCAAGATGGTCATGATAGTTTATAAAAGACTGACTGCCTTCAAGGCGACTAACGGCTGATTTAGATCCTGGTTCTAGCAATGTTCCATTCAAGGAAACTGCTGCCTATGCGGCTGAAATGCACTATCCCACTTGAAGAAAGATAGTGTTACATTCTCACGGAAGGAAGCTCACTTAACGTCTTCCCCTGCACTCTGTATGTTGGACTCTGATACTTAAGATTGGTTGTTGGTAAGGATAATCTCTGTTTTTGTATCTCCATCCCACTTTCAAAAAGGCCCTTTGAGTGGTTCAGAGTCCTTTACCATTCCTCTTCCTGCTTGCCTTGCAGTCATGAATACAGATAGTACCCTACTGCATAACTTTCGGTATGTCATCGTCTTATGTGGTCAGCTTCCACAAGGACAATTGGAGCAGAGGCGCTTTGACATCATAAAGCTAAAGCAAGATGTTGTCTGACATGAGGGCTAATCTGTTGCTTAGCAAGCTGACATGCTAAAGCAAGATGTTGTCTGACGTGAGGGCCACTCTGTTACCTAGCAAGCAGAAGGATACATTTATCTTGGTAATGAAATGAGTAGTAGGGTAGACAGGATGCCCAAATGAAAACTAACCTGGTAAGTTTAAAGAAATTATGGCATTTTTTGAGACTTATACATTCTTCTGAAGGTAAGTTTGAGCATAAGAGTCTCAACTTTATTATTGCTGAACTGGTAGGAATTGCCTAAAATGATGATGGTGAACATGCTATTCATAGCTTTTATTATTCCCATTAACTGTAGCAAAACCCTTCCTCGCTCAACTTATCAGCTGGATTATTTGCTACTGGTGTACCATATCCTAGAACAAATGAAGTCTGATGGGTACGCTGCCACTTGGCTGGCAAAAAGATCTCTTTATCTATGTCCTAATGTACATGCAACAGTTGTTTAGAGAGTGATCGCAAATGAGGCATGGGATTCAGAGAAGTATGGGAGGTTAAATACACAAATTATGGGGGGTGGCCAAGATGGCGGCGGAGAAGGACGTGCCTTTAGTCCTTCCAGTGCCGCATGTTGCATAGCTTTGTGTATTGGCCTGATTGGGGCCCATCCAAGCCAGAAACAACAGTGTCTTGTGCCCTGGAGCTGTCCGGCAGTGTTTGGCGACATTATTTTCGCAGTTGGAGCCCAACAGCAGAAGCGTGGCGCGGTGCAGCCCAGACAAACGGGGCACCAGGAGGGCCTCGTGGTCGGCGGGGTAGGGTGGCTTGTAAGCACCGAGTGGATCGGTCTGCCCTGTGGAGGCAGTGCAGCTGGTGAAGAGGTGCTGGGGACAGTCTCAGGGAGTCCCTAGCCCAGTGTGGAGAGAGCGACTATCACAAGCAGAGCGGCTGGGAGGCCCTGCTAGGTCCCCGTGGCGGAGGTTGCAGTGGCGACCAGGCCTGCTGCAAAACGAGTGGGGACTCTGGAGCTGACTGGGTCCCGGCGGTGGCGCTGATTCCCGCTTCCACGCACTGCCACGGCCTTTGGAGGTGAGGAGTGAGAGAGGGACTCCTTGCGCTGATTAAGCTTCGGTCCGCACACCGGCAGACGCACCGGGGGTTGGTAGCCGACCAGCGCTGGAGGGAGGAGCGGTGTCCCTGACCTGGAGGGGAGTTGGGCGACCAAGACAGTTGCGTGACTCCTGGGCTGCGGCCCGGGGATTACAGTGGGCCCATGGCCCGGGAAGCATGAAGGAGGCCTAGTGTTGGCGGCAGGGCCCTTTCCCCACCCCTAGAAATGATCAAAGCGGCGTGTGGCGCCAGGAGAAGAGACGGTGGGCCCTCAGAAATAACACTGCTTCCTGCCTAGCTGGACTTTTCCTACCGGTGGTGCGGAGGTGATTGTGCTGGACTTTGTGCACAGGGGGCCAGGTCCCCCTGCTCCGGAGAGTGCTTTGGGCCTTAAATGACCATCTGAGCGACATTGTGGCTGTGTCCGAATTGTACCTCTTGTCCCCGGTTGGACATGGTGGGTGGGGCTGCTAGGGTCCGGAGGTCCCTGACTGGCCCCTGGAGGCACGAGGAAGTTTGCAGGAGGCTGGCTGAGGCATAACATCTGTGCACCTGGGACGAAACAACCTGGCCCTCCCTGGCACCTGCGTGAGTTTGGTGTGGTAGGTAGTGGTCAGCCATCCCTGGCCTGGAGTGAGGAGTACTGCCGGAGTGGGCGGAGAGGCCGCGGAGCACGCTGAAACCCCGCGGCGGGGGTGGCATCGGAGGCAGCGCTACCTGAGCAACGGGTGGGGTCCTGTGCTGCCTAAAGCTCGACTGAGGCATTGATCCCCCTGCTTTGGCCCTGTGAGACTGCTGGAGGTGAGGAGCAGTTCAAAAACAACAGGCGATGGACAGAATGCAGAACAATGTCATACATTCACCCCAGTACAGAGATGTGGGCCTAAATCCATCGTTTTTTTGCACGCCACACCACCCCAGTTCAGACATGGCCATATGCAAATCAGTCTGACCCTGTGCCTCATGGGAACAGTCCAGCCTGAACTGCCAAGCCATGCCTTCCCTGGACCGGAAACAAGCTTCCGAGGACCGGTTTCTGGCATTCCAGCCGTCTTCAGCCCGGCTTGCTTGAATCCAGTGGTGTGGAGTGCATGGGACTCACGTCTGAGCATACCCATCCCACTCGGGGTGACAAATGCAAAAACCACAAGTGATGGACAGAATGTAGAACAATGTCATACATTCACCCCAGTACAGAGATCTGGGCCTAAATCCATCGTTTTTTGCACCCCACACCACCCCAGTTCAGACATGGCCATATGCAAATCAGTCTGACCCTGTGCCTCATGGGAACAGTCCAGCCCGAACTGCCAAGCCATGCCTTCCCTGGACCGGAAACAAGCTTCCGAGGACCGGTTTCTGGCATTCCAGCCGTCTTCAGCCCGGCTTGCTTGAATCCAGTGGTGTGGAGTGCATGGGACTCACGTCTGAGCATACCCATCCCACTCGGGGTGACAAATGCAAAAATCACAAGTGATGGACAGAATGCAGAACAATGTCATACATTCACCCCAGTACAGAGATCTGGGCCTAAATCCATTGTTTTTTTGCACCCCACACCACCCCAGTTCAGATATGGCCATATGCAAATCAGTCTGACCCTGTGCCTCATGGGAACAGTCCAGCCCGAACTGCCAAGCCATGCCTTCCCTGGACCGGAATCAAATCAATAACATCGGTAAAGGAGCTAAAAAGTATAAACACCGCAACAAATGGAATAAAAACAATACTAATAGAAATATCAAGCTGCAGAAACAAAGAACCCTTAACACTTGTCAACACCTACATTCACCCCCTCAACAAAAACATTGGCGCAAATTTTCTGGTAGCCGAATTGACAAAACTAATCACCGAATAATTATCTTCAAATTACATCGTTTCAGGGGACTTTAACATGTCCCTCACAGTGGGAATCGACCTGGACTGTCCTGCAGCAGATCGTCACGCAGCATGGGGTATCCCCCGCCAGGACGACTGTAGATGGGGCAAGCCATATAAAATCTCTAGGGATCTTCTGATCGAGCTGATGAACCTGCCTTTGGCTGCATTAAACGGGTGTTTTGCGGGAGACCACCCACAAGCCGCCACTTTCCACACTGCCCTATCTAATACTGCAATAGATTATACTTTCACGTCTCTATCGCTCTTCAGTTTAATAAAAGAGTTGAGGATCGGAACGCCGGATTACAGCGACCACCTACCCCAAGAGTTTACACTTGATGCTCACGGAACAGCAACCACTTATCCAGTGGAGGATCCAAACTTAACGATAACAGCAAACCACCGGTGAATCAAATGCAACATGCGTGATCCAGAACAACTTCAGGCCCTTGCGAAAAAAAGATGGGAGGAAAGCAAGCAGCTGAGCACGAACCGTCTAATGGCATGGGAGAACTTCATAAAAAGCTTCGACCCAATTAAGTCCAAAAATAAGTCAACAAAAGGAATAGAAATATCAAAGAATGATGGGGTCAACTCATGTAAGCAGGCAAGTAGCGAAAGAATTTACCTCTCACGATATCAGGATGCCGAACTAAGGGAGCTAAAAACCAATATCAACCGGGTACTGCGCAGTCTCTGTATACACGGCCCAGCTGATAACATCCAGTCCGAATTAAGGAGGCTTAAGGCACGCAGGAAAAAAATCATCTGGCTCGCGAAAAAAGAAAGTGCCGATTCAACATGGGCTAAACTGACATACGACTCAAAAAACAACAGTGCCAGGTTTTGGCAGACCATCAGAATCTTAGAGAACCCATCAGCTCCATGAATTAACTCATACGTAACCGAGGATATCTTGGCAAAGCACCTACTGAACCACTTTAATACAGAAGTTGGCGAAATTGCGGAAGTCTCGTTGATGCGCCAAGGCGACCAACAGCAGTTCAAATTCGAATGACCGGACTTTCCCATCTTCTTTTCAACCAAGCAGCTCGCAGTTAGAATCATGAAAAGTCGAAAAGACGGAGCTCCTGGGCCCAATGGCCTACCGTCAATCATATATAAGCATGAGCCGAACTACTGGGTTGAATCACTATTACCCCTCTACAACAACATCCTGGAACTTGAGAGAATTCCAGACTCCTGGAAAGGATCAATTATCTCACCGATCCACAAAAAGGGTGCCATGACTGACCCAAAAAACTACAGACTCATCGCTTTAATCGACATTGAAGCCAAATTCTACGCAGGGCTTTTATTAAATGAACTTACAGTCTGGGCTCAGGAAAAAGCCCTAATTCCCATCAACCAAATTGGCTTTCAGGAAGGTCTGGGGACCAAAACAAACATTCTCGCTCTTTCTCTCTTGATAGATGCCACCAAAAGCATCAACAAGCCGTTATTTGTTTGCTTTATTGATTACAAAGCTGCTTTTGATAGCGTTGCCAGGGGGATATTCTGGGCCAAACTTGGAAGGTGGGGAATTCCCACAAATCTCCTAAACCAGCTAATTTTGCTCCACTCTGAAACGTGGGTCCAGATTAAAGTTGGAGCGGGTGACACCCTGTCTAGGGGAATATCAACCACCAAAGGGCTGAATCAGGGTTGCGTTCTGGCCCCAACCCTGTTCAACCTATTTGTCTCAGACCTCTCCACCGAGCTGGACAAGTGCAACCATCACGCCCCGAACCTGGGGTGCCTAACCCTATCTAACCTCCTGTACGCAGATGACCTGCTCCTAATCAGCCGTACTCCAATCAGTCTCCAGCATTTGATAAACACCACAAGTATCTTCGCTGACAAGAACGGGCTGAGTATAAACCTGGAAAAATCCAAAGTTATGGTATTAAATCAACGGACCAACAAATGCTACCCGCGATGGTCAATGGAGGACCGGCTGCTGGTGCTAGCAGAGGAGTACAAGTATTTGGGAGTAATATTTGAGAGAAACGGCTCGTTCACCAAACAGAAAGCAACCATCAAAGGTAGTTGCATTAAAAAACATCAAGCAAAAAATAACCGGCCCTAGTCTTCTTCCATTATTGGAAGTGCTTTGAGCGTGACTGCTACCTTCGATCACTTATAGCAGCAAACCAATGAGAGGAAGAGACGAGGTTACCTTGGGCAATGTGGTCGCCAAGGTGTTAAGAATAATATTCAATCTTCCACAATGCACTTCACCAGCCCAAATAAGGCTAGAGTTTGGATGGGTGCCTATGCCAAGTGCCGGTTTGAAATAAAGAGAGCTGCGCCGGGCACATTGAACTCACAACTGTGGAAGGAAATTACAAGGAAAAACGACTGCTAGCTCTGCAGGACCTATGGGATTCCTGCTCATCCCAAAAATGTTTCAAGGCCCTGGTAAATAAATCAGTAAAGATTGCATCTCTTGTAGAAGACAAAGCTGCCCTCAGTAGGAGGGCCCACGGCTGGTTCGTAATTCAGAGTTACCTGTCGACAAAGCCTCAATTATACTTAGGAACAGGTTTTTCGAGAATCACAGAAGAAAGGTTCTTGCATCTGAGGCTGAGAATTCTACCAGCAAAGCGCCACCTCCCACCGTGTAAACGCACAGACTCTTCAAACCACAGTAGATTGCGTGGAGACCTCAACAAAGACTTAACACACCTACTGTGCATCTGCAACGGCTTGGGGGCGGAAAGAAGACAGCTTTTAAAGCCCCCCCTGATCACAAGCCAGGTCCGACCGTGCAGGGAGGCGGTAAAGGCCTGTTTGCGGGCAGCAACATCCAGCTTGCCTGCAGCCTTGTCCGGTTCATGAGTGCAGCAAACGCAAAGTTAAGCCTGGAAGCACTCCAATAAACTGGTCTTCAGTCCACGCCAGTCGGTTTATGAGACAAGTACAACTACATCGACCATTAGGACTTCATCTGGCAACTCTGTCTACTGCCATGGTCCCAATGATCTCCTGCAGCCACCCTGGGCCGGCTGCTAGCTCATCGACATAAACATTTTCATATATATTTCTCCACTGGGTACAATGACACAGGAGAGCTAGCGTCATGACGAACTACACTCCGGTACCGGAAGAATCTGGCTCTCAGCCACCCAGTAACACCCCAAAATATCTTTAAGATCCAAGTTTTTAAAATTAACTTTAAAGGAACTGGGACTACACAGGCGCCCCCACAGATTAGCACTCCGACAAATGTTGTACTCCGCCCCATCTGATCCCCTGCACTGGCTTTCGATACTAGTTTTTATTCCCCCGCAATTTTATGGAATCACTGCACATCTGCAATTTTTTTAACATTATTTAATGAAGCTGTTTTTTTTAATTAATACATGTTTTATTTGTTTGCGAAGGTTTTAAATAATCATGCAATAAAGCGATTATTATTATAATCATTAACTGTAGCATAACCTTTCCTTGCTTAACTTATCAGCCGGCTTAATTACTACTGGTGTACCATATCCTAAAACAAATGAAGTGAGATGGGTATGCTGCCACTTGGCTGGCAAAAAGATCTCTTTATCTATGTCCTAATGTACATGCTACAGTTGTTTAGAGAGTGATTGCAAATGAGGCATGGGATTCAGAGAAGTATGGGAGGTTAAAAACACAAATTTAGATTTGATTTTCTAAAATGCTGTTGATTTTCACATTAATACAGACTCCATGGAATTAATCTGTTTACCCTTTATAAAAATCAAGATTTTTTGTACTGCTTATAGTAAATGTGCTAACAGTGGACTTTTCCATCTGCAGATTATACTGAATGACCATCAGTGGCAGTGTTTGAAAACAGAATGTCTCTGCATTGCCGAGACTGAAGAAAAGAAAAGTCAGTCTTCCGGCATACAGCATCATTTGACCAATTTAAATGGTAAGTAAATCTCGCAATCATTCCTTTAGGCATTAAAAAGACTTTCACAGCATCTGAATGTCCTCACTACCTTCCAGTGGGGGCCTGTGCTTGTATATAATTTCTGTCAAGATGGAAGTAACATAGATCACATAGTGTTGATCGTGATAGTTAATAAAAGACTGACTGCCTCTAAGGCTACTAAAACCTAATATAGATCCCGTTGCTAGCAATGTTCCATTAAAGGAAATTGCTGCCTTTGCGGCTGAAATGCACTATCTCAATTTAGAACAATAGTGTTACATTCTCAGGGAAGGAAGCTCATTTAACATCTTCCCCTGCACTCTGTATGTTGGTCTCTGATACTTAAGATGGATTGTTGGTAAGGATAATCTGTTTTTGTATGTCTATTCCACTTTGAGTGGTTTAGAGTCCTTTACCATTCACCCCCCTGCTTGCTTTGCAGTCATGAATACAGATAGTAACCTACTGCATAACTTCTGAAATCTCATCCTATTGTGTGGTCAGCTTCCCGTTGGACCAGAGGCGCTCTGACATCATAAAGCTAAAGCAAGATGTTGTCTGGCATGAGGGCAAATCTGTTGCCTAGCAAGCTGACATCATAAAGCTAAAGCAAGAAGTTGTCTGACGTGAGGGCCTCTCTGTTACCTAGCAAGCAGCAGGATACATTTATCTTGGTGATGAAATGAGTAGCAGGGTAGACAGGATGCCCAAATGAGAACTAAACTGGTAAGATTAAAGAAATTAGGGCATTTTTTGAGACTTATAAATTTGTAGGAAGGTAAGTTTGAGCATAAGAGTCTCAACTTGACTATTGCTTAACTGGTAGGAATTGCCTAAAATGATAATGGTGAACATGCTATTCATAGCTTTTATTATTCCCATTAACTGTAGCATAACCCTTCTTCGCTGAACTGATCAGCTGGCTTAATTGCTACTGGTGTACCATATCCTGAAACAAATGAAGTGAGATGGGTACGCTGCCACTTGGCTGACAAAAAGATCTCTTTATCTATGTCCTAATGTACATGCTACAGTTGTTCAGAGAGTGATCATAAATGATGCATGGGATTCATAGAAGTATGGGAGGTTAAAAACACAAATTTAGATTTGATTTTCTAACTTCCTTTTGATTGTCACAATTATACAGACTCGATAGAATTAATCTTTTTACCCTTTATAAAAATCAAGATTTTTTGTGCTTTTTATAGTAAATGTGCTAACAGTGGACTTTTCCATGGGGTGTGGCTTAGCAGCCGATGGCGGTGGCTGCCATTGAAACCCAGAATTATCCTGCATTATGGAAGCTCTGCACCCCCTGACCCCACCAATTTAGAGGGGAACGAGGCGCGCTCGGCTGGGTGCTATCGGGGGAACGGAACGGCGCTGAAATCGGGACTCTGCCGGTGATTTCGCGGCCGGCGCTGAGGGCGGAAATACAAGGGCAAGATGGCGGCTGGGCTCCGTTGCTAGTTGAGGGAGCGGATCCCCCCAATGATTGCAGCCAAACAAGGAAGGTGGCGAGAAGAACGGGACTGTCGCGGGGGACAGCTGGGCGCCTTGCATGCAGCAGAGGGGGAGAGCAGTAAAGAGCGGAGAGGATCCTGGCTGGCGCTGCGGCGGCCCTTCTGCTGACGGGGCCGCACAGAGGCGGATGGTGCGGCGAGGCCAGGGCCACTCCAAAACCCCAGTAATGGACTTGAGGGCATAGTGGACCGGGGCGCACCCGTCGACGACCAAGTGGGGAGTGCAGTAGCGGGTACTGCGGGGACCCCCAGCGGCCTTCATGATGGCTAATGTACAACATTGAGCGGTTTCAAGATGGCGGCTGTGCGATGGCAATGGAGCTGATGGCTGGAGAGGTGGAGATAGCCGACTGATATAGCGGAGCGGCAGCAGAGACGAGATCGAGACTGGCAGCGGCTGGGAGAGTTGGACTCGAGCAGGGAAATTGATTGCCCTGGCCCAGTGCTGGTGTGACCCTCGTTGGAAGCAGGTATTGGGCTGAAGACTGTGTTGGGGGACTGGGACTGCTGCGGAGCCTGAGCGGCGAGAGCCTGACAGTGCACTGGTGAATGGGGTGCGGGGGACCTGGAGCCGTGAGCTGTGTAGGTGGACGTGGGGTCCTGGGGCTGCCGCGCTCTGCGAGCCAGGTCGCGGGAGGGCAGAGACACCTGCGGGGGCAGGAGAGACCACTGCCTGAGAATGCAGCCGTACTGGAGGCCAAGAAGCTGACGCCTGCAGGGAGGTGAACCGTAGTGACCAGCAGTCGGCACAAGAGAGCGGGGGACCGCTGGCGAACCTGGGCTGGGCCGCCACTGTATGTGGAGTTACCCAGGAGAAGGAGAGCTGCTTGGCGCTGGAGATTTGCACACTTGGCAGTGCAATCCCACGCTGGAGAACCATACTAGTTGGCACCTTAAAGCTGAAGGGAGGAGGTGCAGGACTGAGTGGACGGTCCCACGAGGCACAACCACGATTAACTGTCCCCGAGGCAGGGTGGCGGCAATGCGCTGTTCCCAAATTAGCTGGTAGGGCTAATGCTGGACCGTGCAGAGTTGGGCAGATTGACACCAATGACCGCTTCCATGGGGAAACTGAAGGGGAGGAAGGAGGGAGCTCAGCAGCAATCGGATAGTGAGGCCACTAATCTGGTGGAGCAGACCTCGCCCGAAATGACTCAGGAACTTACCTTGCAGCAGCAATTTGATAACATTTAACAGCGATTGCGGAATCTTGCATTGGTCTCCAGCAAGACATAGTGCAGGTAGCCACAGGACTGGGGCTCCTGCGGGCAGACCACTCTAAACTAGTGGACAGGGTAAAGTCTGTAAAGGAAACGCTCCAAGTGGTGGAACCAGCACAGGTCGCACTGAAGGCGTCGATGGCGGACGCCTTGGATCGCATTATGGCACTAGAAAAGCAGGCGGAGGATGCTGAAAGCAGGAATAGGTGGAATAACATACGAATAGTCGGTCAGCCAGAAAAAGCAGAAGGGGCAGACATGGTGCAGTACCTTGAGAACTGGTTGAGAGCTGAAGTGGCCCCGGAGGGACAGTCTTCATTCTATACCCTCGAGCGGGCCCACCGAGTGCCTGCCAGACCCCAACAACCAGGGAGACCCCCAAGACTGGTGGTGGCCCACCTGCTGCATTTCCGAGATAGGGATCTGCTGCTTCAGAGAGCGCGTGCTGATGGCCCCTATCATGTTAGGAACAGTAGGGTCAACCTGTTCCCGGACTATACTTTCGAAATTCAGCGGCGACGAGCATCATTCCTTGCCATTAAAAGAGAGCTGAAGGACGAAGGGCTTCAGTATTCCCTGTTATTTCCGGCCAAACTAAGAATAATTGTGGATGGCAACACGTCTTTTCATGAAACCCTAAATGAAGCTAGCGCATGGCTGGAATCCTACAGAGCTGGGAAAGATGGACACGACCCGGGAACTCGGAGCACCTCCGAAGGGTTGCCACAGCGTAGATTGCTACGACCTCGACGCAGAGGGAGGGGCTTGAGGAGGCCATCGGTATCGCAGACTGAGGTGGAGCGACAAGGAGCGTTGGAGGCAGTAACTGCACTATCGGGGGCGGAAGGTGCAGTCTCCGTTGGGCACAGACTCTGACAAAGATAAGGAGCGCTCGGATACGGAGGTCTCGGAAGTGGACAGTGTACGGGTGCCGAAGATTACCCCAGCGACGGCAGATGGGAAGTTGGATGAGTGAGCAGAAGTAGTAAAGACGGAGCACAAACTGTTGCAGGACCCTTTGATAGTCTTTGATCATACGGAGAATGGGGGGTGGGAGCGGCTTTCGCTAATGCCCATTGAGTTTCCAGGTGGTGAATGGGGGGGAAAGGCATGAGGCGACTAACTGATTAGGGTTTTCAGGGCTCGATGTGAGCAGAGGACAAGAGGCAGACATCTCCCCTCATTGCCCATAAGGCATGCCCTCAGAGATCACTGGGGGGCTTAGTTGGGTGGTGTTTGTTGCAATGGTTTGGACGGGGACTAGCTGTTTGGTTCTAGGTCCTGTTCTTGGAGGGCAGGGGCGATGGGTGGGTGGTTGGGAAGGGAGTTGGGCTCAGGGGTACACCGGTGTGATGTCTGAGACAGAAGCGGAGAAAATGGCAGTATGCACTAACGATGGGGGCTTTAGATGACCTGCGCTGTATAACCTGGAATGTACGGGGGCTCCACACCATGACACGTTGCCATAAGGTCCATGCATACTTAGTACTTAGTTAGAAGAGGGATCCACATTACGCTGCTGCAGGAGACTCACCTCACTAAGTCAAAAGGCGTAGCTTTACAGAGGAGGTGGAGAGGCCAGGTATTCAACACTACATATTTGGTGTTTGCATGGGGAGCATTAATATGGATTAGGGCCGGAGTTCCTTTCCAGGTGATGAGGCAGACAATAGACCCGGAAGGTAGATTTGTAGCAATAAAGGGTAGACTTTGGGGCAGGGATATAGCTCTGTGTAGCATTTATGCACCAAACATTGACCAGCCAAGCTTTTTGGAGCGCTTGTCCAGCACGTTAGCACATTATTTCACGGGTTCGATGATGCTAGGAGGGGATTTAAACACAATAGCGGATGTGGACTTGAATAGATCGCACCCCCGCTGACAGACTCCCGGGTACATAGGGTGACAATAAGTAGGCGGGACTGGCAGGACAGATGGGGGCTGATTGATGTATGGCGTACGCCCCACCCTACTGACCGGGACTACTCATACTTCTCGACGGTGCATGATCTGCATGTTCAACTAGACACGGTGTTGTGCTCACCCTCGGTGGCATCTTCGGTGGTAAATACAGAATACCTTGCCGGGACACTGTCAGATCATAATCCATTGCTCCTTGCCATGTATTGGATGCCAGAGGTGTCGGCTATTCCCACCTGGCAGTTACGCCAGAGACACTGGAAGACCTAGTTTTCCAGAAAGAGGTGGGAAAAGGTATAACTCACTACTTCACTGAGAACGAGGGCATGGCTTCCACCAGGGCGCTGGAATGGGATGCCTTTAAGATGGTGATACAGGGGCTATGAACAGGTAAATATGTAGGGGTACGGAAGGTAATGCTCCAAAATGTGGATCGGGCAGAGGGTAGGCTGAGGAGGGCGGAGCTAGCACGACCAGGACACCCTGAGGCTCAAGATGAAGTGACAGCAGCGAAGGAGGAGGTAGCAGGATAGATGGAGAGATTGCGCTGTTTCGACCATATCTAATCTTACGAAAATGCATGCGGAGGGAGATAAGGCAGGTACGTGTTTGGCCTGGCTGGCCAACCCGATAAAAATGGATTCGCCTATACTAGCATTGGAGGATGACGAAGGGGAGGTAGCCTTCACCCAGAGCGAGATATTACACCGATTCAGGCTATATTATGAAAGACTCTATGATAGCTCACTGAGGGCAGAAGATCTTGAGATTGACTTCTTTCTGGACGAGGTAACACTCCCAGCACTCACGGAGGAGCAGGCAAACTATCTAGGCCAAGACATACAATTAGAGGAGAATAGGATCTGCTATCAAGCATATGGCCCTGGAATAAAACGCCGGGAACTGATGGGCTACTGATTGAATTTTATGCACCATATGTGGACTTGCTGGCTCCGAGGTTAGGGGAGGTCTACAAAGAGGTGAAGGAACTGGGGTGTTTCCCCAGCTCCATGCGAGAAGCACTTGCGATCCCACTACTGAAGACTGGACGAGCGGGGACGAACGCGCCTCCTATCGCCCATTATCGATGTTAACCACGGATTATAAGATCTTGAGTAATATATTTGCGACTCGCCTGTTGGAGCATATGAACACATTGATCCATGAGCATCAAGCTGATTTCACAAGGAATACCTCCCTTAGTGTTCGGAGATTGATTAGGATATTAGAGGAGGAACAGCTGGTGGCGCAACGACCTGTGGTGCTGTCATTAGATATCGAGAAAGCATTTGATAGCTTAGAGTGGCTCTACCTGTATAAACTGCTAGAACGGTTTGGGACAGGATCTGAGTTTGTGACTTGAACACATCAGCAGTAGCGAGAGTACGGGTTGGGACATTGATATCGTCCCAATACCCGGTGGCACGGGGAACTAGGCAGGGATGCTCGCTTTCCCCCCTGTTGTTTGCTTAAGCTATAGAACCGCTGGCGGCGAAGGCCAGGCTTGGTGAGGATTACCGGGGACTGTGTTACAGGGGGGTAAGGCAATATATTTCGCTATATGCCGACGACCTACTGATGTATTTGGAGAACCCGGGGGAAGTGCTGGAGGGAGCGGCAAGCTTGCTCTCGGGATTTGGAGATATATTGGGACTGAGGGTGAACTGGTCCAAAACATGTTTGTTTCCAATGAGACCTGGAGAATCTTCCTCCATTGGATCTACTGAGGTTCGGTGGGAACTAATTTGCCTGGCATATTTGGGGGTACATGTATATCACAGTGCTACTGATATGCTGCAGGGCAATGTTGGGAGAGGCGTGAGGGCACTGAAGGGTAGTATGGCCTTTTGGGCTACGCTCCCAATGTCTGTGACAGGCCGCATAGCACTGTTAAAGATGATAGCGCTGCCTAGGCTGTTATACTTTTTTAGAAAACTCCCGATATGGATCCCGGGCTCGGTCTTTAAGCAGTTGAAATCACTGATCGTGGGATTCCTGTGGGGGTCTGGTAGGAGAAGAGTGGCACAGGCTA
This sequence comes from Lissotriton vulgaris, assembly GCF_964263255.1. Classification (NCBI taxonomy): domain Eukaryota; kingdom Metazoa; phylum Chordata; class Amphibia; order Caudata; family Salamandridae; genus Lissotriton; species Lissotriton vulgaris. The sequence continues at coordinate 1,082,882,686 of NC_141694.1, read as the reverse complement.
CACTGATTAGGCCTAAGGTTGAGGGCGGATTGGCGCTACCAGAATTTAAATTATATTATCTGGCGGCCCAGCTACAGGTATTAACGCAAGCAGTGGCCAAGGAATTCAGGGGTCCGGAGCATTTGAGAGGCAGGGGAATTCCTCGCCATGTCCTGTCTTTTATAGTAATGCAACAAAAATTGATTATTAGGGATCTATCCCTGGAGGAGAAGACACTGAGGCTATGTTGGAACCGCTCTCAGCGCAGGGCGGGAGTACTGCATCCCTATGCGCCTGAAATCCCGCTGGGGATGGCCACGGCGTTGCCACATGGGGGTGATTGGACGCCATTGCAGGGCTGGGAGCAAGAAGGGATCCACGTAATAGGAGACCTCTATGAGAACGGGGAAATGCTGTCCTATCAGGCATTACAGGAGAGATATGACCTGCCTAGAGGAGGGTACCTACTACATGCAGCACTGTCGGGGCGCTTCAAGCGCACTAGAGAGAAGGGCTTACTGAATCTAAAATGACAATGGTGTGTCAGTATACAATGATGGCAGCTGGGACCTTTAAGGCGATCACTTGTTTGTACGCTAGGATATTAAATGAAGGACTGGCACCCTTGGACAGCCTAAAAGCAAAGTGGGAAGCGAGCATACAAAAAACCATACCGGAAACGGCCTGGGCACAGATATTGCGGAGAGCTTGGAAGAGCAAGAGAAATGCTAGGTTTCAGCTGGTGTATTTTTACATAGTACATAGAGCGTATCTGACCCCTGGAAGAATAAGGAAATACTTTAGTGTAGAAGGAGTGGCATGCCTCCGTTGTGCGCATGAAGGAGCAGAATTGGAACATATGTTGTGGTCATGCACTAAATTGAGGGAATTCTGGGAAGACGTAGGTGACTCGTTGAACACCATTACAGAGCAACAGTTGACTTTTGATATTGCAACTTGCGTATTGCACTGCTTTCCACACACTTTTAAAACAAAAATAACGAGCAAATTTGTGGACATGGGGCTAATCCTAGCAAAAAGGGAAATAACGAGGCGTTGGAAGGCAAGAGAGGGTCCTAAGGGGGGGAAATGGAGAACCGAATTCTTAAAGTGGGCAAGTAGCGAGAGTGAGATCAGGCTTCGGCAGGCGAGACGACTGAACAATGAAAAGGCACTCGATTCAGCGAAAGCATGGGAGGCGTTGGTACTTACACTATCGGAGATCCAGCGAGGGGGTACTGACACTGAGGAAGCGGATGTAGATGGGGTACCCCAGGTACAATAGATACACTGAGGAATGTCACAGAAATGGCCGTAAAGCAATGTAAGATAGAAGCCGCAGGGAGCAATTACACACACCGGTACAGAGGGAGGGGGAGCGGGAAGTTGGATAGGGGCGTGGGTGAAATAGGGGTTGGACTTAGCATATTAGCGCATCGGCAAGGCTGGGCACTGTCGTTCTTCACCATATGGAACAGCATTAATAATGAAGAGAGAGTGGGATGAAACGGGAAGCAGAGATAATGCTAAGAAGGGCCGCAGGGTATATATGAAATTATGATATATGATTGCTGTGTCGTAATTTGACAATGATTGGGTTAGCATTTAGCTCAGCTACTCGAACTTCTTCTTATCTTGACCACGTTTGCGGAGGCCATTTTGTATTGCTGGCTTCCATTTTCATGAACATGCTGCCTCGTGGTCAGCATGCCCTTTTGTCCTTCCTCTGTACCAATGACCATCTGACTTGCCCAGCAACAGGCTATTTTTAGTATTGGTCAAGCTTGCACATGCGTAGTCAAACTCTCTGTATTAGTGGACGGTCATCGCTTAGGAATGTTCCCCAAACCGACCGATGGTACTAAAACTCCTCCCATAAGTTGGCTGTGTTCCAGAAATGTCCTTATATGTACCTAAACTGAGCAAATGTATTCCGCCTACTCCTTTTATTACTGTAAAATTGTATAAAAGAGGTTGCGCACCGATGTTCGGTGTGATACTTCTTGCATTGCCGAAGGGTGCTGTAGGAATGTACCACCACCCCATGGGGTCTTAATAAACTTGTCTTTTGCATTTCCAGTTTCCGTGCCAACTTCTATGTTACGGTGTCATGGAGTTTTTGCAGAGTATGTAGATCTGAGGAAACCCAATACCACAAATTGGCGACCACGAAGGGACTCATCGGCGACTCAGATGCCCGAAGGAGTGGTCGTGACAAAGGATCAAAAACTCGCCATGTACGCGTGCGCTGCCACTGAGTGACCCGAGTCTTGGCACCCACGGTGTTTTCTTCCTTTCCTTCTGACCTGACCTTCCAGGTGGCGCCGGTCCTCGACTGAGATCCTGATCGGTTGGGTTGTCGTACAGTGCCTGTTTGGCTGATTCGATTAAAGAACTTGGCAGCAGGAATCTGGATATTTGAGAACTTGGTAAGCTTTTGATTGGTAAGATAGTCTACTGACACTTACTGTGGCTTTTTGGATTTGTTTGAGTTAGCTAACATTTGGATCTATGAATTGAGTTATATGTGGAGTGCACCTCACATAGGCAGGCAGTGTAGAGATATTTCTCTGACTTTGTATTTGTTTGAACGGCACACCATGTGTAAAACATATTAAGTGCCATTTTATGTAATATCCCGTTTTCGTGATACTTTGACATGCCTGTTTTAAGCACACTTCCAGGAATGTGCTGTCTAGGAAAAGGTACCAATTATCGATTAAATGAATCTCAGCCGGCTACCCCAGAGGGGACACCTAATCGTGAAATGTATATCAAATTTGGCCTTCCCCCTATTATGTATAGTACATTGTGGCACAAATATACAAAGGCTGATCATGAATTGCAATGGCCACTACATGGGTCGTTTGATTTACGAAAGGGTCAATATGTGGAGCAATGTTTGTTTCAGCGTAGGTCTAGACAGGATATGTTTGATTGTGTACGTATGTGGGAGAAAGCGGTGCGTGAGCGAATGAAGTGTGAACGAGCCTTGGCGTACAAAGAGCAGCGAAAGGCTGCTTGTGATAAAGCTTTACAGCTGCAGGAAAAAGAGTTGCAGGAAAAGAAAGAGAGGGAGACACAGGAACGTAATTTGCAAGTTAATGGTCAATTTCCTATTCGACGTCCTCTTTATCCTGTCCTTACTAATGAATCTGATGATTTTTCATTGCTAGACCGTTGCCCACCTCCGTACGTTTCACCTACGGCTCCGAATGAGGAATTGGATGAAGACGATCAAGGGAATAGTCGTACCAGGCTAAGTGTTGATCGGGCTGCGGAATTGCGCGGGTTTGCTCAAAAACTTAATACTAAATCTATAACTATTTCAGAGATTGATGACCATATGCGTAAGTGGTCCAAGAAAGAACGGTTGTATTTCCTGAGCCATTTTGGAGACAAAGTTGTAGAACGTTTTAGAAAATATTCATCTGAGTTGGAGCCAAAGGATGTATCAGTTGGTCGTGAGAATTTGCGTAAAGGTATTTTTGTTCTTACAGATGCGGATTCGTTTTTCCAATGGTTGGTCCAACTGCGGGATGAGGCGTTAAGATTGCGGGCGGCGAGAAAGGCATCAGACCCGGCTGCGCCTGGATCGACAGAGATATCCAAAGAGTGTCCTATCTTTGGAGCAGATAAGAGTTCTACAGTTCATATTATGCCTATGCGAGAAGCTGCGCCTTTATATGTCCCTCCTAAAGGGCAAGGTACAGATGATGATAAATTATCTGTGAATGCAAAGGGTTATTTTATATATAATTGGGTTTACACGCCGTGGAATAGAACAGATGTTATGGCACTTAAGACTGCTCTGCCTGATCCTCGTAAAAACCCGGCAGCTTTCTTTGAAGGATTGGAAGGGGCTATTTCTTTGTGTGTTATGACATTAGTTGATATTGATCTTTTCTTTGGGTTAATATTGCCTCCTGATATGTGGAGGGCGATTTGTAAGTTCGATGATCGAGCGATTCTGGGTGCAGATTGGAAAGACCTAGCCCGAGCTGATTTGGATAGGGAGCCCGCGTGTAAGCCATGCCAATTAATTTTAGATCTTCCGGTGGCTTTTTGAATAAATTAAAAATGCTTGTTCCCCCTAAGAAGATTGATTGGACTATGTTAGCCTCTTGCAAGCAGAAACCGGATGAATCGGTTTCTGACTTCTTCTCACGTTTTGAGGAAGCATTCCATGACTACAGTGGGCAATTATTAACAGAGGACACGGGCAGGCATTTGTTTGTTGACAAGTACGTGGCTAATCTCCTACTGGAGATTGCAAAACGTTTAAAGACTAGTGAAAGTTCATGGACCACGGCGACCCCGGCTTCTTTATTGACCATGGCTCAGTATTATGAACGACAGGAATTGGAGGCTGAGGAAAGTAGTGATAAGAAAGCGAAGGAGTTAAAGACGAAGGTGATGTTGGCTCAGGTTTACGCTACACAGCCGAGAGGGAATGATAGGGGTAGACGTGGATCGTATGGTACGTCTTCTGTTCGTTCCGATATTTCTGAGGACCAGTGTGCATACTGTAAACAGTTTGGACATTGGGCTTCAGACTGTCCAGTGCTTTGAGAACAGCGTAATCAGCGTGGTCGAGGAAGTGGAAGGACGCGGAATAGTTATTCAGGGTCAAGGGGTGGAGCGAATGATCGTGGTCGGTTTGAAGCGAGGGGTCGTGGTCAGGCTGATCATAATACTTTTGATCGACAGAATCAGTATCAGATAGCTGAGGGTGAGTTTACTGAGTCCCAGGATTATGTACATACATAGGATTGCGTAGGATGGGGTGTGGAATCGGTTGAAGTACCAGTAGATCAAAGGGGTCCATATGTATCAGCGCATGTTTTGGGTTCTACTGATCAGTTTCTGGTCGATACAGGAGCTACTCACAGTGCTCTGCCAAACACTTGGTTCCAAGGGCTACCCTGTCTGGTGAAATAATTACATCAATAGGGTTCGATGGAACACCCTCTCTTAGCCCATTGTCACAACACCTTACATTTCACATTGACAAATGTACTGCCCCATGTCCATTTTTGTTGTCACCAAACACTCCAAATAATATTATGGGATTGGATATGCTTAAATATTTTCGAACAACTATACTTTGCGCTCCTGAAGGGGTGCGGGTTATTTTGAATGAGAATTACCCAGATGTAGAGAGATTGTGCCTCATGCAAGAGGCTGAGGCATTAGCCTCTCTTCCAAAAACGTTATGGGCTACTTCGGATACAGATGTGGGACAGATGATTATCCCTCCCATACGCATCACTGTAAAGGAGGGGGCGTCTTTGCCTCGTGTACCACAGTATAAAATTTCCAGGGAAGGTAAAGTTGCTTTAATGCATATTGTACATGATTTGATTATTGCAGGCGTAGTGGAAGAAGTCCCCTATAATGTTTGTAACAGCCCAATTCTTCCGATTTTAAAGAAAGATACAGACACTAAAATCTATTGTTTCATTATTGATTTGGGGGAAATTAATAAGATAGTAGTGACGCAGTATCCAGTGGTGTCTGATATTACCACCTTACTTACTTTGATTCTGCCCACCGCCAATACCTTCACTGTTATCGATCTAAAGAAGGCTTTCTTTTCGATCCCCATCCATCCTGATAGTGATATTTGTTTGGCTTCACATTAAATAACAAATCATATAGATTTTGTCGAGTTCCTCAAGGTTACACTGAAAGCCCTAGCATTTATAGCCAGGCTTTAAAAAGACAGCTTGATTCTTTTGATTTACAGTCTGGAGTGGCTCTCATTCAATATGTTGATGACATTCTACTTGCAGCAGACACGCAGGAACAATGTGAGGAGAGTAGTCTTTCCCTGCTTTCTTTTCTTGCTCAGAATAATCACAAGGTCTCTAGAAAAAAGTTACAATATTGTAGACCAAAGGTGACCTACCTCGGTCATCTTTTGTCTAAGGAGGGACGTGCATTGACATCTGATCGAATCAAAGCAATTTTAGATACACCAGTCCCTCGCACTCAGAAAGATGTTTGCGCTTTCATAGGTTTAACGTCTTTTTGTAGACAGTGGATAATGGGGTTCTCACACATTAGAAAACCTTTGTTAACATTGTTGTCCAAAACTACACCGATCCCCCTTGAATGGACAGATGAATGTCAGAATGCTTTCGAGCAATTGAGACAAGCCCTTTGTTCTGCACCAGTGCTAGGTACACCAGATTATACAAAGATCTTTACATTATATGTACACGAGAAAGATGGGTGTGCATTGTCAGTCTTAGCGCAGACACACGGGGATAAACAGAGACCATGTGCGTACTTCTCAGCAGTACTTGATCCTGTAGCACGACTATTACCTGGGTGTTTTCGAGCAGTTGCAGCAACAGCAGTGGCTATACGACAGAGTGAGGGAATAGTTTTGTCACACAAATTGTTGGTGTTAGTTCCCCATGCGGTAGATGCTTTGCTAAACCAAACAAAAACCCAGTATCTAACTAGTGCACGTTTAACAGGATATGAGTTAACACTGTTGGCGCCACATATTACATTAAAGAGATGTGCCACTTTCAACCCTGCTACTTTATTGCCGTACCCAGTTGCTGAGACCCAGGAGGATGAACACCATGATTGTGTTTTCCTGACTGAAGAACAAACAAAGGGTCGTATTGACTTACAGGATACGCCACTTCCAGATGTAGATGGGGAACTGTGGGTTGATGGATCGTGTTTAAGGTTGCCAGATGGTACAACTTCTGCAGCCTATGCGATCACGACACTTAAGACAGTGGTAGAAACAGCACGAATACCGCAAAAATCGGCCCAAGCAGCTGAATTGATAGTCTTAACGAAAGCATGTGAATTAAGTGCTGGTTTATGTGTGAATATCTACATTGATAGCCGGTATGCCTTTGGAGTAGTGCACGATTTCGGCCTACTCTGGAGGGAACGAGGGTTTTTGACTTCACACTGAGTGCACATTATGCATGGAGAATTAGTACGTGATCTCCTGAATGCGCTATTATGTCCAAAGAAAGTGGCGATACTCAAATGCAGTGCACATAAGAAAGTGACAGACAAAGTAGGACAAGGAAACGCTTTCGCAGATCGCATAGCGAGGGAAACTGCTATGTTACAAAATGTCTCGCCTATGTATGTGGTGAAATCACAGGCTGAGCGATGGCATGATGCCCGAGAGGAGATATTAGATATTCAGAAATCAGCGTCTGAAGCAGAACTCGCAACCTGGGCAACGGAGGGAGTGTTGGATGATGAGGGTTGTTGGAGAAGCAAAGATATGGAGAGATGGAAATTGCCTGCCGCTTACTTGCAAGCAATGGTTCAAATGACACATGGATTGGCACATGTTGGAGCTCTTGCAATTACTAAATTGCTTACACGAGTTTGGGAGCATCCTGAGATTGCCAATACGGCCAAAAGAGTAGTGCAGACCTGTCTGATATGCTTACAGTACAATCCTGCTAAAGGGACTTATACTCCGAAAGGAGGGTTTGTTCCACCTACTGCACCATTCGAAGTACTACAAATGGATTACATCCAGCTTGAGCATTGCAATAATCTTAAGTATGTCTTAGTGGTGGTGTGTGCTTTCAGTAAATGGATTGAGGCCTTCCCCACGAAGGATAATACAGCATTAACAACAACAGCTAAGGTACAGCTCAAAGAGTACTTCCCACGCTATGGTGTTTGTAAATTTTTGTGGAATGATAATGGTCCTCATTTTGTCGGGAAAATAGTGGAGTACGTCCTGAAAGGATTGGGGATTCAGCAAAAGTTTCACGCTGTATTCCACCCGCAGTCAGCAGGTCTGGTAGAAAGGTATAATGCTACTCTGAAGTTGAAGCTAGCAAAGATTGTGGCATCCACGTCTTTGAAATGGCTGGATGCCCTGCCTCTAGCATTGTTATCTATTAGATCAGTACCACATTCCCGAACTGGCCTCACACCTTATGAAGTGGTGTTTAGAAGGCCTATGAATATATGGGGAATTCCTAAGCCTCGTTTACTACATGATGTGCCTTGTATAATGATGAACGATTATTTGGCACGATTAACAAATTATTTACTCTCTATTCATCAACAGGTTCGAGAAGCGCTCCCCGACAATTCCATTGGGGAGGCTCACAATCTTTGTCCTGGGGACTATGTCATGATTCGATCGTTTGAGAGATCCAGCAGCTTGGAGCCGAGGTGGCGTGGCCCTGAGCAGGTGTTGTTGGCAACTCGAACGGCTGTGCGAGTCACGAACAAGAAGCGGTGGGTGCATTCTACTCATTGTCGTCGTGTCTCTCCGGATCTGGTGAACCCCGCTGTGCTGTCTGATTATCGAAATATCTTCGATGCAGAGAAGAGCCCAGCCACTACGTCTACTGAATCGGAGGGAGCCTTCCTGGACCACACTGTTTCTGGTGGAGAAAGATACAACCTACGGCCAAGGAGAGCAGCTGTTTTGTGCGAGACTGGTTGAGTTACCGCTCTGAGGTTTGTGAAAACGGAAGCCGAGAATATCAGGGGGGGGGGATCAGTTCTGTCCAGTGTAGCGACACCCGTCTTGAATCTCGGAGAAGAAACTAGCGGCTACCTCGGAGCTCAGCACTCATTTTTTATTTTTTTCTTATTAGTTTTGTTTTGAGACTTTTGTGTTTCGAACTATGGCACCTACTATGATGAGAAACAAGAGAATTCTTGGTGCTGTGCTTTTTGTTACGACCATAGTGGTAATAGCAGTAATAGCTTGGGTTATAGAACGATTGGTTCCAGCAAGAGAATATATATTGCCTACTACTCCAATCCCATCTGAACATTTTCATTTCACTTTGCCTTATCATGAAGAAAGCGAACAAAACAAGTGATGGACCGAATGTGGATCAATGTCACACATTCACCCCAGTCCGAAGATCTGGGCCCAAATCCATCATTTTTTTGCACTCCACACCACCCTGGGTTAGACAATGGCGATATGCAAATCAGCTCTGACCCTGTGCCCCATGGGAACAGTGCAGTCCGAACTACAAAAGCCATGTCCTTCCCAGAACGGAATCAAACATCCGAGGACCGGACCGGTTTCGAGGTAACACCTCTCATCAGCCCGGCTAGCTTGACTCCAGTGGTGTGGAGTGCCTGGGACCCACGTCTGAGCATCCCCAGCGCACTTAGGGCGGAATTTGCAAACAAAACAAGTGATGGACCGAATGTGGATCAATGTCACATATTCAACCCAGTCCGAAGATCTGGGCCCAAATCCATCATTATTTTGCACTCCACACCACCCTGGGTTAGACAATGGCGATATGCAAATCAGCTCTGACCCTGTGCCCCATGGGAACAGTCCAGTCCGAACTACAAAAGCTATGTCCTTCCCAGAACGGAATCAAGCATCCGAGGACCGGACCGGTTTCGAGGTAACACCTCTCATCAGCCCGGCTAGCTTGACTCCAGTGGTGTGGAGTGCCTGGGACCCACGTCTGAGCATCCCCAGCGCACTTAGGGCGGAATTTGCAAACAAAACAAGTGATGGACCGAATGTGGATCAATGTCACACATTCACCCCAGTCCGAAGATCTGGGCCCAAATCCATCATTTTTTTGCACTCCACACCACCCTGGGTTAGACAATGGCGATATGCAAATCAGCTCTGACCCTGTGCCCCATGGGAACAGTCCAGTCCGAACTACAAAAGCCATGTCCTTCCCAGAACGGAATCAAGCATCCGAGGACCGGACCGGTTTCGAGGTGACACCTCTCATCAGCCCGGCTAGCTTGACTCCAGTGGTGTGGAGTGCCTGGGACCCACGTCTGAGCATCCCCAGCGCACTTAGGGTGGAATTTGCAAACAAAACAAGTGATGGACCGAATGTGGATCAATGTCACACATTCACCCCAGTCCGAAGATCTGGGCCCAAATCCATCATTTTTTTGCACTCCACACCACCCTGGGTTAGACAATGGCGATATGCAAATCAGCTCTGACCCTGTGCCCCATGGGAACAGTCCAGTCCGAACTACAAAAGCCATGTCCTTCCCAGAACGGAATCAAGCATCCGAGGACCGGACCGGTTTCGAGGTAACACCTCTCATCAGCTCGGCTAGCTTGACTCCAGTGGTGTGGAGTGCCTGGGACCCACGTCTGAGCATCCCCAGCGCACTTAGGGCGGAATTTGCAAACAAAACAAGTGATGGACCGAATGTGGATCAATGTCACACATTCACCCCAGTCCGAAGATCTGGGCCCAAATCCATCATTTTTTTGCACTCTGCACCACCCTGGGTTAGACAATGGCGATATGCCAATCAGCTCTGACCCTGTGCCCCATGGGAACAGTCCAGTCCGAACTACAAAAGCCATGTCCTTCCCAGAACGGAATAAAGCATCCGAGGACCAGACCGGTTTCGAGGTAACACCTCTCATCAGCCCGGCTAGCTTGACTCCAGTGGTGTGGAGTGCCTGGGACCCACGTCTGAGCATCCCCAGCGCACTTAAGGCGGAATTTGCAAACAAAACAAGTGATGGACCGAATGTGGATCAATGCCACACATTCACCCCAGTCCGAAGATCTGGGCCCAAATCCATCATTTTTTTGCACTCCACACCACCCTGGGTTAGACAATGGCGATATGCAAATCAGCTCTGACCCTGTGCCCCATGGGAACAGTCCAGTCCGAACTACAAAAGCCATGTCCTTCCCAGAACGGAATCAAGCATCCGAGGACCGGACCGGTTTCGAGGTAACACCTCTCATCAGCCCGGCTAGCTTGACTCCAGTGGTGTGGAGTGCCTGGGACCCACGTCTGAGCATCCCCAGCGCACTTAGGGCGGAATTTGCAAACAAAACAAGTGATGGACCGAATGTGGATCAATGTCACACATTCACCCCAGTCCGAAGATCTGGGCCCAAATCCATCATTTGTTTGCACTCCACACCACCCTGGGTTAGACAATGGCAATATGCAAATCAGCTCTGACCCTGTGCCCCATGGGAAGAGTCCAGTCCGAACTACAAAAGCCATGTCCTTCCCAGAGCGGAATCAAGCATCCGAGGACCGGACCGGTTTCGAGGTAAACACCTCTCATCAGCCCGGCTAGCTTGACTCCAGTGGTGTGGAGTGCCGGTTAATATCCGCCCAAACTGAGTAGGACGAAAATCCTATGTATTAGTTTTTGGTTTATTCAACGTTGAAGGATACAGTGTTCCAAAATATTGTGCACCTAATCTTTATTGGCTTGAAACTTGCTCTGCAAACTTTCAGTCAACAAAATGACAGAGAGTGACGACGAAAGGGAGAGAGCTTCAGCAGCAGCTCAAGCAGTCTTAGATGACACAAATCTCCAACAAAATGACCCGGATGCAATAATCATCCCGACAAATATAAGGAAAACCATAACTATAAAAATTATAGTAAATGGGGTATCATCGAGAGGTGGTAAAGTTATATTTGTTATAGAGGCACATGAATATCAGCAGACAGAAGTATTCTATTCATGGATTCTGTTTCCTACAGCAAATCCAGTAACACACGAGTTCCACTACTACAAATTAGAGGAACCTCCAGCGGAATACGTTCCTTTCGAGGACGTTGAAATTCCACTAACTTGCCAAGAGCATCAGCTCTGGTTTAATGGCGCCCTGCAACATCCAAATCACATTACCAGGCTCGGTCCACTAGGTAGACCACGAGATACATGGCCGGTACTAGCCAGCTATACACCACATCCTGACATTAACAGAATGACAGGTCCAGAACTGTTAGCTCAGCTGAAACAGTTAATTAAAATACACAGACAATTGGTTCAATATGTCATGCAGACTTTAAAAGTCCAACCATCTGTAAGGATTCCACAGCACACCCCTCACCAGGGGAATACAAAAAAATCACACCACAGACTATACAATCAGCCATTGCTAAATTGCCCGCAAAGAGGGAACAAATTCCGTTCTGGTTAGCTCAGAAAATTACTCAAATAGAGGCAGTATTCCCTGATAGTACACCTCATGAGAAAGTACACCTCATGAGAAACACAGAATTCTGACAATCTGTTTACCAATGGGATAGTACCACATGCGGAGGACTGTTACACTTGGGGTACAGTCCTTGCTTCAATCTACACAAAAACATATGGTGTACCGCCCATGGTGGTAATACCAGGCGTTCTAAGACCGATTAAAAATGAATACGGTCCAGAACCGGCCTTAAATCTAGGTATGAAATTACTGAAAGATTTCAAACAGGTCTCAGCTATATTATTAGCTAACATTAGAGGTGAAGCAGCATCCGTGGCAATCTGCCAAAAGTTAAAAGAAACAGATATAACAGACCGACCATATGAGCTTGCTAGAATTATTGAAAAATCTTATGAAGAACTAGGAAGAGATAGTTTGGGTGGTAAACCAGTAAAACCCGAATTAACAGAAAATCCTGAAAAGGTGTTTATTAAAAATAATCTCACTACTCCTAAGAAGAAGTGGGAAAGTAATAAACAGACACTTCCTAAAGAGAAACGTTCTCAGTCCAGAGGAAGATCTCCCCAACGGGGAGGTAGGTCTCCCCAATGGGAGCCCTCTGAAAAAAGGTATAACCTTAGAAATAGGGATACTTTAAGAAAACCTGATAAATATCAAGATATTGATACCCGTTCCTCTCGTACCTTTCAGACTTTCTCGCAGAAATCCGAGAGGAGAGGACGATCAGAACAGAGAGAGGAACGCATGAAGTCCAAAGAAGAACAGCACGCTCCTAAAAATAAGAACAGTCAACTCACCAAGAAGAAGGTAGCAAGCATAAAGATCAGACATGCCGAGGATCTTGAGGACACAACTCAAGAACGGGGAGTGGGCCCAGATAATGCTAGACAGCGCAGCAAAAGTCACCATAGCTCGCAAGATCTTGAAGGATCATCTGGAGACATTGGACTTGAATGAATGCATTCAGGTTGAAAATGCCGACACCAGGGTTATTGTACCCCACAAATTATATGAAGTAACACTCCGGATGGAGGGGGACATAACTAGAGAAAATTAGAGCACATTTTTTGGAGAAGCTCTCTGAGGACTATGAAATTCTACTAGCTGAACAAGACTGGCCACCTGAATTTGTTAGGGAGTACCCACATGGCGAAGAGATAATTTTGCCAGCCTTCTCAAATCACATTCCAATTCATAAAAAATACACATAAGCCAGAAAATGGGCTGTGGCCTAAGCTCCAGCATTATACAAAAATCACGCAGGATGGGATGAGGATTCTCCTCACCATAAAATGCAGTTAAAAAATCAACCTACTGCACAAAGGCAGTATCCAGTTAAGCAAGAAGCTAACAACAAGTCAGGGAGATTTTAAATCAACTTGAATACCAAGGGGTGATTGAAACATGCACCTCGTCAATGAACAATCCTTTGTTTCCTGTCTCCAAACCAGACAATTCATATCGTCTAGTTTTGGACAACAGACACTTAAACTCTTGTTGCAAATCTTTTGCAGTACAAAATGCACACAGTGCAGCATTGATGAATAACATTGTGCGGAAAAAATATAAAACCACATTAGATATTTCTTTTTTTATTTTTTTATTTTTGTATTTTTTTTTTCTTTTTTTTTTTATATTTTGTGTCCTCATATATGCCACCAGTTAATGACTGCTCTAAAATAGGCGCTCTTCAAGCCACTGTCACAAACTATCCTTTCCAGCCCTCGTGTTTGTGGATAGCTATAGAAGATTGCCCAGAGGAATGGTCGTTACCCGTCCAACTTCCTTTCGGATTGGTTCTTGCAACTAAGGAAGGACAGGACCACTTACCTCTGGCATAATCATTGGACTATTGTTACTTTTCAATCCAGGCATTCAATGCTGACCACAACCTGACAGCTTTGTCACCCCCACATAAAATATCAAATTTACTCACCGCCACGATGTATTTAAGACAATCTGCGAATTTCGGGGGGGATGCAGACTTCCATGCTTTGCAGATCTCTCTTCTAGCAATGGTCATAACATAAAAAATAAACTGTGACAAGTTACTGTTGAACACATAATTAGGCAATAGACCAAAGAAAACCAATCTGGGTGAACATTGAATTGGAACCAACAATACCTCTTCTAAGAATTTACACAATTGTTCCCAAAAATTAGCTAATTTGGACATTCAAAGAACATGTGAATATCATTTGCGCTCATTAGATTGCACCTAGGACAAAGATATTGCACCCCAGAGATCCTAGAGAGTTTCGCTGGGGTCCAATACACTCTGTGCAATGTATATAAATGATTCCTTCTTAAATTAGAAGGTTTAATTATCTTTTGGGATAAAGAAAAGGAATCAATCCATAATTTCTCTACTTCCTCCGCTATCTGGACTGAGGAGGGGTCCCATATATTCGTAATTTCTGTTTCCAAATTGTCTTTATTGTTCAGTAATATATTATACCACTGTGCCGTTTCCCTTTTTATTTCTCTAGAATTACTATATAACTCTAAGAATGATTCCTCGTCATTTGAGACCCAATTTTGGCTTCCCCACCAGGCCGATGTCCTCACCATAAAATCCAGTTAAAAAATCAACCTACTGCACAAAGGCAGTATCCAGTTAAGCAAGAAGCTAACAACAAGTCAGGGAGATTTTAAATCAACTTGAATACCAAGGGGTGATTGAAACATGCACCTCGTCAATGAACAATCCTTTGTTTCCTGTCTCCAAACCAGACAATTCATATAGTCTAGTTTTGGACAACAGACTCTTAAACTCTTGTTGCAAATCTTTTGCAGTACAAAATGCACACAGTGCAGCATTGATGAATAACATTGTGCGGAAAAAATATAAAACTACATTAGATATTTCAAATGTTTTTTTTGTCAAAACATTGCACCAGAAAGCAGGCATTTGACCGCTTTCTCAATTATGGGGACACATCGACAATTTTGGCGTCTCCCCCAGGGATTCAAGAATAGTCCAGAGTTATTTTCAGCCAGAGTATCAGAGCGTACCTGTATTCGGGTCCTTGCACAGGAACAGAAGACGACAATTCCCAACGCCCCCTGCAGGATTCGCCAGAGTCAGCCGTTAAAATAACTGGGCTCCAGTAAACCCCACAAAGGAAAAGGGGAGTGGATAAAATAATAAAGAACAATGCACAGAAGAGACTGCACTGGACCTGTTCCTCAGCTCCTCTTGTAAGCCTGCCTGCAGACTCAATTCAGAGGAACCTGTTATGCACACAAAAAGATTTGAGAGAATACATTACACATAACCTAACTACTCTGACTTCTCTCTAACTTGTATTGCTTTAATCTTTACCTAGTCTTATCCAGTGTCGAGCTTCTCTTCAATTTGCTTGTTTATGTGCCCTTATTTCTTAACGGTGAATACCTGTAAGAAGCAAATTCCTTACTAAAAGTTCTCACCGTTCTACACTGTAAATTACCATCTACTGAAAAGATACCTTACCTAGTTAAGTCTCTGGACACGCTGTATCTTTCTCTTCACTGTTGATTATCCCAATGAGTTTTTCTTCTCTAGAGTAACCTATCTACACTACCTACAAGAGCTCTTGACTAATGATGAGCTTCCACTACCTTCAGGTGATATACTTGTAAATGATGACTGAAAACATCTCAGTTTAACATCTTGTTAAAGTCTTCGTATTTCATTACTCGGTAATTCTGCCAAGAATTATTCTCTCTCACTCTCTCTTAGTCTTTAAATGGCAAGCGTCTTTGAATATTCACTTATCTTAGTTGTCGACTCTCCGGTAACTCCTGAACTGCTACCAGTCGAAGTATTTGCTCACGTTGTCTTTATTCTCCGTGCTTTCTTCTTTTTTGCTCGAGTTTGCTAACTGAAATCTTCTCTCAGGAAACTGGACGCAAAACGCTAGAAGCGGGACTCAAGTTCGTTTAAGGCTCCGCTCGCGTATTGTTTTCATACGCAGCGAAGAAACTTCTCAAAAGGAACTGGAACGCTTTTCACTTAGACGTGAAGCGAGACGCTGGTATCTTCTTGGCTCCGCTCGCGTATTAATACTTCATACGCAGCGAAATTACAATATATTTAACTGGATACAAGAACACAGGGGAAACGCAGCCTGTCAGGGAATTCAACTCGGTGAAGTGCGCAGTAATTCTCGCCCGCGCGCATCACCTGAATTCCGAACACCTGCAATTCCTTTGAACACTAGAACGTCTACCTTGTTCCATAGCGGCGGCCATGTTGGAATTCCGCTTTCTTATTAGAACTGTCCATTCATTGCTCCTTGGATAATTTTGCAACCCAAACCCAGCTTCTCTGGACATACAAACCGCTATACCATTTGTATGATGCAAAGGAGTTCTGACAGTACCCCCCAACAAAGATGGTTCTTTCTCTCTTGGTTTGTGTGGAAATCGTTGATGAAAGGATTTCACTAATCTTGGCGCATGAACATCTAAATGACATTCCCACGATTGCTCCTCAGGTCCATAACCTTTCCAATCCACTAGATAGAATAACTGACCATTTACTCTTTTAGAGTCTAGAATCTCCTTGACCTCATATTCAATTCCTGACTCAAACTGAATGGGTTTTGGAGGGATAGTTTTACGTAAGCCTGATACTACCTTTTTTAACAATGAGACATGAAACACTGGATGAAGCTTCCATCTAGCTGGCAGTTTTAAGCGATAAGTCACTGCATTGATCTGCTTCTCAATTTGGTATGGACCAATGAACCTAGGTAAAAACTTCCTATTACCCTTTAGCCTCAAATTTTTGGTGTTTAACCAGACCTCATCTCCTTCTCTCAACTCTGGGCCCTCTCTTCTCTTTTTATCTGCATATTTTTTATATTGCTGCTTAGCCAGTTCTAAATTTTGGATTGCTGAACCATGAACTTGTGTCAAGTGAGTTACTAAATCCTGAACTGCAGGAACAGTAATATTGGATGCAGTTATTGCCAAGTTTGGATGATGACCATAATTTAAGTAGAAAGGGGAGTAACCTGTGGATACATTTCTAGCATTATTGTGTGCAAACTCTGCTGCCCACAGATATTCCGACCATTCACCACCCTCTTTCAGGAGAAACAACCTTAAATATTGTTCCAATTCTTGGTTCACTCTCTCCGTTTGACCATCAGTTTCAGGATGGTAACTGGTCGAATATCTACCTTCTACTCCCAGACTTTCCAAAAAGGCCTTCCAAAATCGCGATAAAAACTGGGAACCTCTGTCAGAAATAATGATCTTTGGCACCCCATGTAACCTAATTATCTGGGCATTGAAGCTTTCCACCAATTGTTTAGCAGTTGGGAGACCTTTAAGGGCCATGAAATGGGCCATCTTGGTAAAAGCGTCAACTACCACTAGAATAGTGTCATGCCCCTTACTAAGTGGAAGGTCTACAATTAAATCTAACGTGACTGTCTGCCAAGGACCAGAAGGGGTAGGTAAAGGTTGTAATAAACCCTTGGGGGCCAATCGTTCCGATTTTCCCTGTGCGCAAACTTCACAAGATTTGACATAGTTCTCAATGTCAGTAGTCATTCTTGGCCACCAATACTGCCTCTTGATCAACTCTTCAGTCTTTGCTCTTCCTTTGTGTCCTGCCAAAATACTGTCATGACATTCATACATCACTTGATGCTGTAACTCTGGCGTAGGCACATACACTGTCCCATGATGATAAGGTAGATTGTTTCGTATTTCCCTCTCTGGTTCCTCAGAGACCCAAACATGCATCTGCTCTGGAGTCATTGCTTGAATAATTGCTTCATCCAAAGCCACAGGTATGGTGGAGCAGATAATTTTGGAACTCGGTATGATAGCTTGGTCTTTCTCCATTGGCTTATTATTTTCCGTATCTATCCTGGATAAGGCATCCGCCTTCCCATTCTGAGCTCCAGGTCTATAGGTAATAACAAAGTCATATTCAGCAAAATATAATGACCATCTGAGTTGCCTAGGAGTTAAAGTTTTAGCGGACTTTAAAAACTTGAGGTTCCTATGATCCGTGAAAACTGTGACTTGGTGTCTAGCTCCCATGAGGTAATGTCTCCATTCCTTGAAAGCATCTTTAATTGCCAACAATTCCTTTTCAGTTATGGTGTAGTTCATTTCTGCTGAGGTTAATTTTCGAGATCGATATGCCACAGGGTGCAGCTGTCCTGTTGCTTTATGTCTTTGTGACAATACTCCTCCAATAGCTTGATCCGACGCATCGGTTTCAATGTAGAATGGTTCGGAAGGGTCAGCATGTAACAAGATGGGAGCTGAAGTAAAACTTTTCTTCAATAGTGCAAAAGCCTCCTCAGCTTCATTTGTCCACTCAAAACGAACTCCTTTTCTAAGCAGTTTAGTAAGAGGAAGAATCTTCTGAGAGAATTCACTGATAAATCTTCTATAAAAATTCGCAAATCCAATGAAACTCTGGACCTCTTTGACACTAGTTGGTGACTTCCAATTCACAACTGCTTGGATCTTGCGTTCATCCATATTCATTCCTGCCGGAGACAAAATGAATCCTAAGAACTCCACTTCAGAGACATTGAAGGCACACTTTTCAAGCTTTACAAATAATCGGTTCTCTCGGAGTTTTTGCAAAATGCCTCGAACCTGTTCTGGATGTTTGCTCGAATCGTCAGAGTAAATGAGTATATCATCGATATATACTATTGCACACTGATCAATGTACTCACGAAGGATATCATTTATAAAATGTTGAAAAGCAGCTGGAGCATTGCACAAACCGTAAGGCATTACTTGGTACTCAAATAAGCCAAACTTGGTCCTAAACGCTGTCTTCCACTCATCTCCCTCTCTCATTCGAACCAAGTGATAAGCACCCCGAAGATCCAATTTGGTGTATATTCGTGCTCCCTTGACCTGGTCCAAAAGGACAGAGATGATTGGTAGTGGGTAACGATTCTTTTTAGTGATTTTGTTGAGGGCACGATAGTCGATGCAGGTTCGCAAATCACCTTCCTTTTTCGGTATGAAAAATAATGGAGAAGATACCGGCGATTGGGATGGCCTAATAAACCCGTTGGCTAAGTATTTGTCCAAATATTCTCTCAGATGCTTATGTTCTCCTTCAGTAAGTGCATACACTCTACTGCACGGCAAAGTGGCTCCCGCTTCCAACTCAATCTTGCAATCATACGGGCGATGTGGGGGTAGCATTTCTGCTTCCTTTTCATCAAAAACATCAGCATACTCCTGGTATTCTACAGGGATTTCTCGAGAGTTTATAATACATATCGAAGCATCAGCTGAACACAGCGAGTATGCCGGGCTTACTGTACAACCCGTCACATCTTCTTTAAAACAATTCTCAAGACAATAGCGAGAGTTCATGGTTATTGTTCGATTACTCCAATTTATTGTAGGATTATGTTCTGTTAACCAGGGCAGACCCAGGATGAATTGAAACTGCGGTGCATCAATCAAATTAAACTGAATCATCTCTTGGTGCCCTTCATCCAATATTACTAGTAAAGGCTCAGTGTGACTCACAATTGGGCCTGAGGACAAGTTGGTTCCGTCCACCGCTCTTACTGGTTCACTCTTAGTCTTCTGGATTGCTCTTATTCCTATTTTAGCGGCAAATCCCAGATCACAAAAGTTTCCCGTGGCCCCAGAATCTACCATCACGGAAACTTCATTCAAAACCTGCTGCCCAAACTTGATCTTTACTGACAAAATCAAGTGAGGAGATGAAGATTGCAACGTATTTGCTAACTGATGCTCAGTGGGAGTTGATTCTTGACTCGCAACCACTTGTCAAACTCCTCCTACAAGTGGTGCTGCAAGTTTTCCTTCGGCTTATACGTGGACTTTGCCTGAGGTTTCTTGGGACAATTTCTCACAAAATGCCCACTTGTTCCACAATACATGCACAAGTTTCCAACTCTTCTTTTCTCTTTTTCTTCCTTCGATAATGGACCTCTGATCGTACCAATTTGCATAGGTTCGGCACTTGTGGACACCTCCCCTGTCCGAGTAGTTTCTGATCTGGCTCTATCATACCGTGGTATGGGAGTTTTAAAATCTCTTCTCTTCTCTCCCTTTCGCTCTCCTTGGCGAAAATCAATTTCCAACACTAGGTCCACTAATTCTGAAATTCCTGTGGGTCGGTTTGGTATTTGTGCAAGAATATCCTTTAAGTCATCACGTAGTCCTCGATAAAAAACTGCTGACCTTTTACTCTCTGGCCAGTCAGTTTCTACAACCAGTTTATTAAACTGCGCCAGATATGCTACTAAATCTCGATTCCCTTGTCGCAGCTCTAGCAGTTCGTTATCCACTGCCTGTGATATTCTTCGTCGATCAAAAATGCGAAGAAATTCTTTCTTAAACTCATCGTAATTCTGCAAAATGGGATCATTTCGTGTAACAAAAGGCATGGACCATGACGCTGCATCTCCACTCAGGTAGGATAACACAAACGCCACTCTAGATTGCGCATCAGGGAAAATGGAAGGGCGGCACATGAAATGAAGGGAACATTGAGAAAGAAAAATCTGTGCCTTTTGGGGATCCCCACTAAACCTTTCTGGAGGCGCTAAAGGAATGACTGGGGACAAGGAATGAATTACTTGAGTAGTTAATCTATTGGTTCCCTCAGAAATTGGATTGGCAATGCCCCCACCTGAACTCAAGGCTGGTCCTATTCTTTGTGCTAAATCTGCCGTTTCGTTTCTAGCATTGACCATTTCTTGTCTAAGGTTTCTATTATCTTCTCGAACTGCAACTAACTCTTTCTGCAAGGCTTCTAACACTGCGCCCAAACTCTGTAAATTCAACCCCTCCACCATCTTCTGCTTGGGTGCAAGAATACACTTGGGCACTTCACTCTATCAGAGCGTACCTGTATTCGGGTCCTTGCACAGGAACAGAAGACGACAATTCCCAACGCCCCCTGCAGGATTCGCCAGAGTCAGCCGTTAAAATAACTGGGCTCCAGTAAACCCCACAAAGGGAAAGGGGAGTGGATAAAATAATAAAGAACAATGCACAGAAGAGACTGCACTGGACCTGTTCCTCAGCTCCTCTTGTAAGCCTGCCTGCAGACTCAATTCAGAGGAACCTGTTATGCACACAAAAAGATTTGAGAGAATACATTACACATAACCTAACTACTCTGACTTCTCTCTAACTTGTATTGCTTTAATCTTTACCTAGTCTTATCCAGTGTCGAGCTTCTCTTCAATTTGCTTGTTTATGTGCCCTTATTTCTTAACGGTGAATACCTGTAAGAAGCAAATTCCTTACTAAAAGTTCTCACCGTTCTACACTGTAAATTACCATCTACTGAAAAGATACCTTACCTAGTTAAGTCTCTGGACACGCTGTATCTTTCTCTTCACTGTTGATTATCCCAATGAGTTTTTCTTCTCTAGAGTAACCTATCTACACTACCTACAAGAGCTCTTGACTAATGATGAGCTTCCACTACCTTCAGGTGATATACTTGTAAATGATGACTGAAAACATCTCAGTTTAACATCTTGTTAAAGTCTTCGTATTTCATTACTCGGTAATTCTGCCAAGAATTATTCTCTCACTCTCTCTCTTAGTCTTTAAATGGCAAGCGTCTTTGAATATTCACTTATCTTAGTTGTCGACTCTCCGGTAACTCCTGAACTGCTACCAGTCGAAGTATTTGCTCACGTTGTCTTTATTCTCCGTGCTTTCTTCTTTTTTGCTCGAGTTTGCTAACTGAAATCTTCTCTCAGGAAACTGGACGCAAAACGCTAGAAGCGGGACTCAAGTTCGTTTAAGGCTCCGCTCGCGTATTGTTTTCATACGCAGCGAAGAAACTTCTCAAAAGGAACTGGAACGCTTTTCACTTAGACGTGAAGCGAGACGCTGGTATCTTCTTGGCTCCGCTCGCGTATTAATACTTCATACGCAGCGAAATTACAATATATTTAACTGGATACAAGAACACAGGGGAAACGCAGCCTGTCAGGGAATTCAACTCGGTGAAGTGCGCAGTAATTCTCGCCCGCGCGCATCACCTGAATTCCGAACACCTGCAATTCCTTTGAACACTAGAACGTCTACCTTGTTCCATAGCGGCGGCCATGTTGGAATTCCGCTTTCTTATTAGAACTGTCCATTCATTGCTCCTTGGATAATTTTGCAACCCAAACCCAGCTTCTCTGGACATACAAACCGCTATACCATTTGTATGATGCAAAGGAGTTCTGACACAGAGTAACAGAGTTACTACAAATGTATGACGACGATGCAGTATCATATGTCGAGGACATCTATCTTACAGATGACGATTTGGACAGGCACTTGAAAAGAGTGAACACCATAATACTTGGGTTTGCTTCTGAAGGGTATAATTTCAATTTTAAGAAATCACGAATTGCCCACCTCAATGTCCTATTTCTAGGCTACGAGTTATCAAGTGAAGGCAAAAGCCTGGTAGCAAACTTTCTAGAGAAATGTGCGCTGCTCCAACCTCTAAAAAACACTGAAAAACTTAGTCAATTCTAGGTTTCCTGAATTTTGGAAGAACTTATGTACTGAATTATGCAGAAAGGGTTAACCCTCTCTAGGAATTAATCAAACCTGATCTCAAACCAACTAATTGGACACAAACACACACAGAAATTCTGCGTTCAGTCCAAACAGACATGTTAGCAAAAACACAATTACAGACACACAAAAACGTGCGCAACCTTGTGATCCGAAGCATCCAAGGGAGATGCGGATTCACGTGCCTAACCTTTAATGAAGGAGAAACAGTACTAATAGCATACAAACCACACTTGTACACACAAGCAGAAATGAAATTCACTTCTACTGAGAAAATTCTGACAGCGGTTCAAACTGCAGTAGGGAAAGAGAGAGCTCTCGCGCAGGGTAAACGCATAATGATCGTTACACCTGTACCTGCTTTAGAGGCAGTGACAAAAGCGAGCATTCTGAATGCAAAAGCTTTACATCCAAGATGGATACAATGGGTTAACTCTCTTGCTGCAACAGATGTTGAATACGTGTTTGACCCATACTTGAAAACACAAGAATTTCTCCAATACGAACATGAATGTCCTCTGCCGACCGAGATTCAGCCTCTAGAACATTACGGCTGTATAATATACACAGAAGGATCAGCACAGCCCACAATTGGGGGTAAACAAGCCTATAGTACTGCCTGCGCGATTGTTAAAGGTCGCTGGCGCGAAGGTAAATTCAGACCTATGGTCACTAAAACTCAATCACTCGGAGACTGTACAGCTCAGCGAGCTGAACTACAGGGTTTCAAGATGGCGCTTGAAAATACCGATCGTGAATTCCCCACACTAATAGTGTGTGATTCGTATTACTGCGTACAATCTTACAATGAGTATCTGCAGAACTGGGTTCAAAACGGTTTCAAAGACGCAAAAGGTGGCATAATCAAGCATAAAACGCTTTGGGAACAAGTAGTTCTTTTGCAAAAGAACTACAAAAGACTCACGTGATCCATACACTGAGTCATCAGCGTGATGGCGTTCACGTTACAGGGAATTCATTGGCTGATGAAGCCGCAAGGCAGCTGTGCATACGGCTTCCGTAGCTACAATCAAACGCTCAAAAAAAGTATTAGATGGTGAAACGCTATTAGCAGTAAAAGCCTCAATGGAAGGCAATCATGCAGTGTTACCTCTAAACTATCCATTCACGTATACATACATAATTGATGCGAACTCCATTCCTTTTGCTCATATCCCTGGAGTAGGGGACGGAGTAATCCCAAACAGGAAGCGGAGAGCTTACTTGGTTCAAGAAGCACATATGGGAGAGGGTCTGAAACATCATGGTGTCATGTTTATATCTAGGACCCTAATTCGATATTCCCGATTTATGTGAGGTTATAATCAATAATATCCTGATAAAGGCATAAGAATCAGATCCATATTCAGTAATAACCCATGAAGTCCAAAGCACAGCACGGCTACTCCCATCGACTCCTAGAAAGCACAACGCATTCTTTAAACAAACCAAGCCTCCAGCAGCCTGGGAAATCTCCCCTGCTTTTGTTTTGATTTGAACAAGAACTCCTGAAGTCCAGAAAGAACTGTTAGTTCTTAGTGACGTCTTATGTCCAGCCTTACGTCAAACCCGGCACCTTCCAGGTATAAAATACCAACAGTTGCCTTAAGCAAACACACTGTGGTTTGGAGCAGAGCAGCCATCTACTTGCCTGAGAGCCCAGCTGATGCCAGAGCCCACGGAAGCCGCCCCTCCCATTTGACGCACTGAGAGAGACGCTGTCTTTTTCTCCAGCTGAGAAAATCCAGCTCCGGTGTTTCCAGCCTTCCCTTGAGGGTTGCTGGGATATCGAGTCCTGAGGAAAGAGATACCAGACCTCCCACATTCTATTACCAAGGTACGGAGCTGACTAAACCCTTAAGAGAATTCTTGAAGGAGATTCTTGGCAAAATAATCTTAACCAACTTAACCTAAAATGCTACTTACTCATCCCTTCCCAAGTATTAGGCTTAGGTCAGGTACACCGGGGTAGGCTTAGTTAGAAGCACCAGTTGAGTACATTAGTCAATATATTTATGTATGAATATATTTTATCCATTTTAAAGTATCATATGGCTAAGAAACCATATCAATGCTTTTACAGTATTATTTCCTAATACTACTTTTACTGTACGCACTTTACTTTAAGTATTGCAATTGTGGCAATTCATTTCTCTTGCATGAGAAAGAAGACTGCTCAATAAATAACACCTTTTATTGAAAACGCCCGTCTCTCTATTTCTCTGCATTCTGGTGAAACTAAGTATGCACTGCTGACTGAGTGAAATAGCTGTCTTTTGTTTTCACACGACTCTAGAGATATACTCTTATTCTGAGGGAGCAAAGTTGTCATGTTTATGCGGTTGTCGGAAACTGAATCCCTTCTTGTCTGAGCCAGGGGAGCTTATCCCTCCCTATTCATTCAAGAAACTTTCCAGTGACCTCTGAGCTAGCTGGCGCAAACCTAAATTAAGTTTAACATAGTCGGTAGAGACCTAGATGACCTCAGTCCTACGTCTACACTGCTGTTTATGTTATTCCAATGCGCAGAGCCTATTGGGAAAATAGGAACTACACTACAATGGGATCTTGGAATCTCTAATAGAATTAGAAGAGATGTACTGGTGGCCAGGAATGAGTGTCCAAGTTTACGTATTTGGAATAAACTGTGATACCTGTTACGGATACCATAGTTTTGACAACTACCAGATACCTGACTACAGTATAGCCAGCCCAGTTCAGATACCTTTGTTAGACAGCATTAGACTATCTGCACGCAGACGTCATGACGGACAGATGCGGTCCCACACCTACTAGGACAAAATTTATTTGGATGTCGCCCCAGCGCTCGGCTGACGCCAGAACTGTTATAAAGGATTTGCGAGTCTTTATCGGCACATACGCAATCAGCACGCTACATTCTGACCAGGGTCCTGCGTTTAGCTCTCGAGCTTACAAAGAGCCAATGGCTAGCTTGGGCGTTGCACTGCGGTATTCTAGTCCCTTCCATCCTGAGGGTAATGCAGTAGTGGAAAGAAAAAACCGTGACATAAAGCAATCCATAACAGCTAAGGTATTAGGTTCGGGTGATGGGTGGGTCAAACATCTAATAAGTGTCCAACGTAGTCTTAATAATCTGCCAAGAAATTCTCTGGGTGGAATCACTCCGTATGAACTAATGTTTGGTACTATAATGTTAATTGAAGACCTCAATTGTCATACTTCAGTGGTTGAACAAAAAACCTTTTATGTCAAAGATCGTTTGGCTGTCTAAAAGGACTTAAAAGAAAAAATAAGTCTAAGTAACACAGCACAAAAGCCAACAACCATTGAAGAAAAACCACCTGTCCCAGCAAGACCTGTCTGGATTCCAAAGATTGGGGATCTAGTCAGAGAGAAGATCGCGGTGAAGAAGGAATTTGGGCGTTCTTATGGAAAAGCAGTACCTGTCTTGGCAATCCAAGGAACAAGATCAGTAGTACTACCGCCCCTTGCTGGTAAAAGGGAGAACAGAGTTGTATCCATCGACCTGGTCAAACCACAACATGTGGCCAATAATAAGTAGTAGGCCCAGTGGACTCCCAAGATGTAGCAGAAGACCAAATCTCGCTACTATCCAAGAGGTTCAAACTGAAAGACTTATCATCTTTGATAAACCTGCAGTAAGAAAAGGACTATGTAACAAAGCCATGGAACTCGTGCCTCTTGAGACCCAATTAACAGTTCGTCAAGAAACACTTGTCTACAATGATGTAGCATCCGACTATACCAATATGACAAAGGAAGAAGCAACTCCAAAGATTAATAACAATCCTGATGCAATTCCAACTATTGACAGAACTGCCTCTGGCTATTTCATCTACTTTGATACATTTTCTGAGGATGCCAGTGAACCTGAAGAAACGCCAGCAAACAAAACTCTCAAAGAAAAAACATTAAAACTCTCATCAACTTGAGAAAATATATCTGGTTTCACCATGGATTGAATTTTGGATTGTGTTAGGTGTACTTTTCCTCCTGCTCTGGCTCATTTTGGTTTTGAGCTTGGGAAAAATGATAGATGGAAAATATAGTACAATGGACACAGCAAGTCAGAAAATCAACTTGGTCCTAAAACCTCACAAATCATCCCATCGTGAAAGAAGAGATCTGTCATCAGTAAACATCACAGCCGTTTTTATACCTGGGGGTATAGCCTGTGACAAAACTGAGTATGACATCTATGGCCCTTTGGAGCTTCTGAAGATTCTACACCAGTTTAAGATTTCTTTATGTGACTTTGTATCACCCAGCACATTTTCTGATGATTGGGACTTTGAGACTATTAATAATATGATGTCAGATTTAGAGATGTCAGCTAAATTTACTGAACATGAATACTTACAAAGTTCATCAGATTATGAACAAATGTATTGTTTTAATCATTATGGTCCCCATTACTTGCATAAATCTGCAAACCTTAGTAATGTTTTTACATATAATCAATGGGAACATTGTCCAACGCCACCAAAAGGCAGCTAAAAAACATTTCATGAAAAGTTTTCGTACTTCTCAGGGTTTAATGTTAAAAATCCAGAAACGTTTCATTTCTAAAATGTAAATAAGACCGGAATGAAAACAATGTTGACCAATACTAAACAAATTTATTCTGCAAACATTTATGCTCAGCTGTCTGCATTAGGTTTTAACTTCTGGAAAGACAACATCAAGACAAAAACTATCTGGGGCACGAAAGACTGGCAGGTACAAAGTTTAGAAGCCTTGTTCAGAGCCTGCATTATACCAGAACAAATAATGTTTTTAAATGACACTGTTCAACAAACTTCATGTCTAGGCTTAGCTAAGATAAAAGATTTAAATAACCTGTCTATACCTAAACCCACATCTGACAGTGATAATACTACAGAAGAGGAGGTAGACGTACCCTATATTTTAAAACAAAACAGAACTAATCCTGATTGGAAAAAATGGTTAATCTGGCCCACAGACACCAATAACTGTCATGATAGATTCCTGAACAAAACACAGGGGTTAAAACTGAACAGGCCAGATCCAAGATACTCCCAGAGACAACATCCAGGGATGGTAACAACATATAGTGTAGGAAAACTATGCCTTGAGTGGCTAAAGACATCCACACTTCCGGAAATCAAACAACACTTATCTTTACTTTAAGAAAGCAATGATTTGCGAGATTTCTTAATGGGACCTCGCAAACCACAGCAAAAACGTTTAATATACGCGGTATATATGCTGCGTATAACGAAGTTTGGAAAATAACGCAAAAGGAAACTGCAGAAAGAATACGAGAAATTCATTGTATTAATTTAGAGAAAGTGCTCTCTGTAGTGGACAATGGGTTAATAACTCTGTCCTCCAGAATATATTCTTTGGACAACATTGTATCCTCTGCAATTGACAAAATAGAGCTGGACTTGCTAATGTTACAACATGGCCAGTCTAAATTATGTTCTATAATGCAGCTAGGCTGGACGTTACAAAATCTCCGTTCAGGCTACGTGCCATGGCTTCTAATCAGCACAACATCATTGTTTTCTGTATTTAACCTTACAGATAAACAAATCTCTTTGGCACAAAAAAAAGCAGACTATATGGTGCTGAGCATTGAAAAACTGGAAAGATTACCATTGACAGTTTCTGAGAAACCTGTAATTGAATGGATAATTCATGGCACCATCATGATACCAGTGACGATTTTCCAATTTCAGTATTGTCTACAGCATATATCAGTGGGCCTGTATGAAAGGTTGGGTAAAGAATACATTAAGTCAACCTGGACTTTACCTTTACACACACAAATGTTGGAATAAGGGAAAAGAGGTGTTCCTTAGTGGTAAAAATTGTAAGAACTCACTAAGTGGGACACTTTTGTGCAAAGGTATTAATTTACACTGGGCCTGCGACAGTTCTGCAAAAAAAAATTTCATACCATCTGCTCGGGACACCCTCCACAGTAATAGAACCAATTTTCAGGTAACTATCCAATGGCAGTTACGTTATGCTAAATGATCACAGCTAATGTGGCATGTTGCCAGGAAAAGCTTTTCTAGTTAGTGTGTCGTCCATGGTCACTTGCTCTATGCAAGTATTGTATCCAACGCACAAGGCAGACAGAGGGACAGACTTATGGCCTTCACTGAATAGCTCTTCTAAACAAATTGATACTTTAAGCAGAATGAAAGTCATTCGTTTACAAAAAAATGTGCCTCTGAACTCGTCTAGAGAAACGTATGATCTGCAAGTCGCAAGGTCTTCTGCAGAGATAAATGCATTATCAACAAACTGCCCAGTACATTTCGCAGAAATGTTAAGTCAAATCTTAAACATGTCTCATACCAGCGGCATCGCACAGGTATTTAAGACGATTTTTTCAGGACTGTTAACACCATTCAAAGCAGTCCTCGGCATTTTTCCAAATTTCGTGCACTATGTGTTCGGCGGACTACCTCTCATCTTGGGACTCGTAGCAGGGATACTATTTTTATTTCTTCTGCTCCGATATGGCAAGTCCAGTCACCAACAATACCCAGACTACCATGGAAGGGACCCTCCTTGCCATGAGGTATCGTGAGAGAATTACACAGATTCTTGGCTTGGCTCGTTTAAGAGATCTGAACACAAACTGGTTTCTTTTGTTCAGACCAATCTGGCAAGATTGCATCTTACCTGTTCTACGATGCCTGCTTTACTGAGAGGAATGCGTGTTGGACATCTGTCTTACACTTCCATCAGTCCTGCCATCGGATGTCGACGCCTTGCTATGTCCGGTAACGACTCATGCATTGTGTTGTCCCCAACGGCTACCAATCCTGATGACGGCATTCATTGAGGTCTCACCAGTAAGTCTAACTGAGGGTGAGATACAAGGAACAACAGGCACACAGGTACCATCTGAAATGAACACTGCAAATGCGGCACCTGGCGCTGATGGCAATGCTTCTCATCTGTGCACATTTGATCTGCTTGATCAAGTAGTTCCACTTTTACCTACTGTGGTAGACGATTTCTTTGCCAGCCTAGACGATCTGATGTTTTCTCCTGACACCAAGAATAACTTTTGATTCATGCACACAGCATTCCATGAACTCTGAAATTCGGCCTTCACTTTTTCAAACAAAGATTTCTAATTTTGGAACTCTATTTTTTCACAACCAATTGAATTTTGCATTCCAAAACGTTGAACTTTTTGGCACAGACTAATCTGTTTAAAGTACAACTAGTCTTAGAGAACAAGAATTTCATTTTGAACACTTCCTAGAGAAAATATTTGGCCTTGTCCTCAATACTACAACTATTGATAGGCTATGTCATGCTATGAAATGGTCTCGACCTTTTTTCTGTATTTAAGAGCCATTTTCATAACTGTAATTATATGATTCATTCAGTTTGCATTTCATGTACAATACTTTATGCATAGTATGTCATCACTTCCTTAAATGCGTACTGTAGAAATGCTCATTTTCTTGTGTACAACCAGTTCAAATGCATTTCATGTATTTTGGGGTGGGATTGTAAACACTAGATTTAGATATGTTCAGTGCTTATACGTTTCGTTTTATTGAACTTAAATTCATGGAGTGGGTGTTGTAAACCAATCTAGGACCATAGTGTAAATTTCCCCGATTCATGCCCCTATATAGGTATACATTATCCAATCCTTATATAGGCATAGAAATTATTACCATATTTAGACTGAGCCTATGCAGCCCAAATACGGCATGGCTACTTGCACTAAGTTCCAAGAATCAACAAGGATTTCTTATCTGAATACTAATTTATCTAGGAAATCATGGAGTTTTCAGAGAACTGAGTCTTTGATGACGTTATTAAGTCCAATCACACGTCAAACTCTGCACCTTCAAAGTATATATATGTCTAGGTTTGCCCAGACAAACACATGGTGGTTTGGAGCAGATCGACTATCTACTTGCCCAACGCCCTGCAGTAGCAAGTGCCGAAGGAAGCCGACCCTCCAGCTGATGCACTGAGAGACGCTGTCTTTTCTCTTGCCGAGAAATCCAGCTCCAGTGTTTCCAGCTTACCCTTGCGGGTATCTGGGAAATCGAGTCCTGAGAGAGAGATACAAGACCTCCTTCATTCTAAACCAAGGTACGGAGCTGATTAGACCCTTCGATAATTCTTGATTAGATTCTTGGCAAGAAATACGAAACTTAAAACTACTCCTCACTTACTTCTTCCCTTGCGCCAGGCTTAGGTCAGGTATACCGGGGTAGGCGTATTTTAGAAACACCAGTTGAGTACTTTTAGTCATCATTTTAACACTGTATGTATTTTCTCCGTTTTAAAGGCAATTTATGGCTTAGGAAACCATATCATGCTTTTACAGTACTACTTTATAATACTGTTCGTATTATATACTCTGTACTTTATTACTGGTACTACGATTGTAGCAGTACATTTCTTATGCTTGAGAAAGAAGACTGTTCAATAAATACTTTTATTGAAAACGCCCGTCTCTCTATTTTCTCAGCACTTCTGGTGAAACGAAGCATGCACGAATGACTAAGTAAAATAGCTATCTATTGTTTCCGCGACACTAGAGATTGATGTCAAGTGCCCCACAAGACTTACACTTGCTTGTGAAGCTATTCCGCAGAGACGACAAGAGCGCCCGTCCCTGTACCCACCTGACCCTTGTGGAGTGAACGACCCAGCAGGGATGAGATGGACGCAGGGAAGGGAGCCAGGATGCAGAGGCTTGAGAAGGGTGTGGAACTTGCGGGTGTCTCGGTGCCAGCTGGGAAAGCAGAAAAGAACCAGATCAGATGGAACCACCCTTCCCACTTCCTGCGCAGCCCACCCAAGCACACACAGAAGCAACCTTCCGTGAACTCACCAGTGATTCTGTTGTTCGTGGTTTTCAGGCATCAATCAGCATCTCACGAGGATAACAAAGTAGAGGCGCTCCAGCACGAGACAACCCAGCAAAACGAAAATGAAGGCGCTCCTGCGCGGGAACTTAAATCAAAGCTTAGTCTCTAGTTCGGTGGCACCCTGACTTCGCTATGTACAAGGCTCAGTCCAGCAGAGCTATTCTCCCAGCAGCGCTCCTGCGCGATGGAGAACCAATGTTCAAAAATGTAAACCCAAAATGAAAGGCACTCCTGTGCTATAACCCTTAGCCATAAACAGCGCTCCTGCGCGACTAGGGTACTCGAGGCAGAAATGGGTGGCCCTATGTTGCGCTCTAGCGTGGGGCCACACGGAAAACAAAGCAAGCGCTCCTGCACGACGGAAACAAACCCAAAGACAAAGTGTCAGCGTGGCGTATACCAGCTGTGGTAGAGCGCCCAGCGTGAGGACAACATCCGGCAAACAGCGCTCCAGCGCGGTGAAGATGGCTTGTGGAACGGCGCTTCAATCCAAGCCGTGTCGCAGGAATACTCCTCAGGGTAGAATTCGAAGCCTTGAGCCGGCGGGAAACGCGATGTTTAAGCGTTTCCCCCGGAAGTGCTTCAGGATCCTCAGGCCAGCCGTCAAAGACTAGACCGGGTCGGACCTTATCCCGGAAGTGAGTAGTCTGGTGTTTCTGTGCGTGCATGCGGGGATTGCAGGGAGCGGCCAGCGCCGTGAACCATGACAGCACCCGCCCCTAGAACAGACCCCCCAACACCCCCTGGAACCCAGAAAGGAGAGGCAGGGCGAGGGCTCAGAGGGTGACTCAGATGAAAAGCACGGACCAAAACAGGAGCATGGCGCACATGGGACAAGGGTTCCCAGGACTGCTCGTCGGGACCGTACCCCTTCCAGTCCACCAGGTAGAACAGCTTACCCCTGGTGCGATGAGACCCCAAGATAGCCCTGACCTCATACTCAACATTGTCCTCCACCACCACCGGAGAAGGAGGAGAGGGAACAGAGCAGCCAGAACGGACAGCATGCAGAAGGGATACGTGGAAGACCGGGTGGATCTTCATGTGCGGAGGAAGTGACAGCTTCATGGCCACAGGGATGACCACCTTCTCGATGACAAAGGGGTCCACGTAACGAGGCAACAGTTTCTTGGGGCCATGCACATTGAGGTGCCTGATGGAAAGCCAAACCCTGTCACCCGAGCGGTAAGCGGGTTCCTTCTGTCTATGGGCGTCGGCATGTTCCTTGTAGGTGTCCTTAGCCTTGGCCAGTTCGAACCGCGCTTGCTGCCAGAGTCTGCGCAGGGACTCATGATAAGACCGCACAGTGGGCAACTTGCTGTTCTGGGTGTCCTCCCAGGCTGCCGTCCGAGGGTGACGTCTGTGGAGGCAGAAGAAAGGAGACATGCCAATGGCCGAGTGCTTGCTGTTGTTATACGCGTATTCCGCCATCCAGATGACCTCAGACCATTCCTTCTCAACCGAAAGCAGCAAACAGTGGAGGTACTGCTCCATGGTGTGGTTAGTTCTTTCGGCCTGACCATCGGTCTGGGGGTGGTACGCTGAGGACAGGCGAACGTCCATCTCGGGTATCCTGCATACCTCTTTCCAGAAGCGGGACACGAACTGTGGTCCCCGATCCGTTATGACCACGGACGGAATGCCGTGGAGGCGAACCACCTCATGCACGAATATCAAGGCCAGTTCCACTGCGGAGGGCAGTTTCACCAAGGGTACAAAATGTGCCATCTTGGAGAGGTGGTCCACTATGGTGAGAACCGTGGTGTGCCCCGTCTTGGTGAGTGGGAGTTCGACCACGAAATCCATGGAGATGGTGTGCCAAGGATACGGTGGAACAGGAATGGAACGCAGAAAACCGATAGGGGGCTCTGATCTGTTCTTGCCTAGCAGACAAACGGCACAGTTTGTCACATGGTTTCTCGTGTCGGTTACCAATGTTGGCCACCAGAACCGTCTCCGTACGAGATCAAGTGTTTTGTGGTAGCCAGGATGGCCGACGAGGACATGATCATGGCACAGGCCAAGTGCTTTTTTCTGTTCAGGTGCCTCTGGAAGGTACAATTGTTCTCCCCTGTACTGTGACCCGTTCACAAGTGTCAAGCCTTCGTTGTCTTCATCCAGGACCCTTTGGTCAGCCTGCTTCATACCCAGTTTAGTAGACGCGACTATGCCCTGGAAGTGATTCTCCGGTATTATGGGGGCTGGCTCGAGGCTTTCATCTTCTTCGTCGGGCTCCTCAAGACGCGAAAGAGCATCCGCTTTGGCGTTGTCTTTCCCTGGCCGGAACGTGATCATGAAGTCGTACTCATTGAAGAATAGGGTCCATCGAAGCTGTCGGGCTGTGAGGGCACGCGCTGATCGTAGAAACTGGAGGTTTCTGTGGTCTGTGTAGATGGTCACTGTGTGTTTGGCGTCTTTCAGGAAGTGGCGCCATTCCTCGAACGCTGTTTTGATGGCCAGGAGCTCCCGGTCTGACACAGTGTAGTTGTGTTCAGCGGGTAGGAGCTTTTTGGAATAAAAGGCCACCGGATGCAGTAGTCCTGTGCTGGTGCTTCTTTGTGACAGCACTCCTCCTATGGCTTCCTTCGAGGCGTCTGCCTCCACGATGAAGGGTCGTTCGGTGTCAGGGTGTACCAGGACCGGAGCTATGGTAAAACGCCTTTTCAGTTCCTGGAAGGCGTCGTCTGCTTTTTGGTCCCAACCAAACCGTACCCCTTTGCGCAACAGGCGTGTGATGGGTGCCACCATCTCGGAGAACCCTGCGATGAACCGTCGGTAGTAGTTGGAAAAACCGAGGAACCTTTGGACCCCTTTCACGGACTCTGGGGTAGGCCAGGATAGGATGGCTTCTACTTTCTTGTTGTCCATTTGGATGCCAGCCGGAGTGATGATGTGCCCCAGGAACTCAACAGACGTGACGTGAAAAACGCTCTTCTCCAATTTCACGTACAAACGGTGTTTCTCCAATTGCTGCAGGACGAAACGCACGTGTTGAACGTGCTCTTCGGTGGTCTGGGAGTAAATCAAGAT
Organism: Lissotriton vulgaris; assembly: GCF_964263255.1. Classification (NCBI taxonomy): domain Eukaryota; kingdom Metazoa; phylum Chordata; class Amphibia; order Caudata; family Salamandridae; genus Lissotriton; species Lissotriton vulgaris. The sequence goes on along the minus strand of NC_141694.1, from coordinate 1,082,848,275 downwards.
GTCGTCTATGTAGATGATACAAAAGATGTCGATGAAGTCCCTCAACACTTCATCGATGAAGAACTGGAACGCGGCAGGGGCGTTGCAGAGTCCGAAAGGCATGACCTGGTATTCGAACAGGCCAAACTTCGTCCGGAAGGCGGTCTTCCATTCGTCACCCTTCCGGACTCTGACAAGATGGTAAGCACCCCGTAGGTCCAGTTTCGTGTAGATGGAGGCATTTTTGACCTGGTCCAAGAGGTTGGTGATCAACGGTAGAGGGTACCGGTTTTTTACGGTGATGGTGTTCATCGCACGAAAGTCGATGCAGGTCCTCAGATCCCCTTCCTTCTTCGACACGAAGAAAAGGGGAGAAGAAACCGGAGACCTGGAGTGACGAATAAACCCGTTGTCCAGGTATTCGTCCCGATAGGAGCGGAGGTGGAGGTTCTCCTTTTCCGTGAGCGAGTAAATCCTGCTGCAAGGCAACGTGGAGCCGAGAATCAGGTCAATACGGCAGTCGAATGACCGATGGGGTGGCAGCGTGTTGGCCCCCTTCTTGTCGAACACCTCAGCTAGGTCCAGATATTCTTTCGGTATGTCTGCTTGGGAAACCATCCCCATGCCTTGAACTGGCAACGTGCGTGCTTGTATGGAGCGAGCTCCTAGCAGGTCGTCCTTTGCATAACAGGTGCTACTGCAGTGTTCCGATTCTAGGTGTAGGGTTTTGGACACCCAGTCGATGCGGGGATTGTGCTGCACCAACCACGGCAACCCCAATATCACCTTGAATTGAGGAGCGTCGATGACGTCGAAACTGATGGACTCGGCGTGGTTGTTAGACAAGGACATAGTCATGTTCTCCGTTCGGTGGCTGATAGGGCCGGAAGTCAGGTCAGTTCCATCCACAGCTTTCACGGGTTCAGGTTGGACCTTCGACACTGTATCAATGCCCAAGGCCCGGGAAAACGCTGTATCGATGAAGCAACCTGTCGCCCCGGAATCCAGCATGGCGGTTACCATCCAAGTCCTGCCCGCCAGATTCCTTAAAGACACTTCTATGCCGATGTGACGACTACCATCGTGTACTGCGGGGACCGCTGATGTTCAAGAAAAAGAACCCAGTGGACGGATCCCCTTGTCTACTGGGTTGTCTCGTTTCCCGCCTTGTCGCCCTTGGTAACGGGCAAGGCAAAAGGCCTTCTGCCCCGAGGTCTCGTTGGTTTCGCCGGGCATTCCCTTACGAAGTGTCCGCTTTTGCCACAGTACAGGCACTGGTTCTGCTTCCTCCTTTTTTCCCTTTCTTGACTGGTCAAGGGTCCTCTTATGCCGCCGATCTGCATGGGTTCGGACGCTTCACCCTGGGGAGTGGATTCCTCTTTGGCCTTCTCGATGCCCTTGTCCCCAAAGGACAAGACACGGTTGTTGTTGCTTTTCCCCTTGTCTGTCTTTCTTTCCTGCAGTCGGAAGTTCATTTTCACCACCATGTCGATGAAAGGACCGATTGTGTCAGGCGGATCGGGATACTGCGAGATGAGATCCTTCAGGTCATCACGTAATCCCCGATAGAACACAGAGACTTTCTTATCCTCAGGCCAGTGGGCCTCGATAACAAGCCTGCTAAACATGGTGATGTAATGAAGCAGGTCTTGGTTGCCTTGTCTCAGGCTGAGCAGTTCATTGTCGGCGGCTTGCACAAATGTATGGCGAGCGAACATCCGCCGTATAGCTTCCTTGAACGTTGGCAGGTGGTTGCGCATGGGATCGTCGTTCTCCACCAATGCAATGGACCACTGAGCAGCGTCCCCGCCCATATAAGGCAGTATGTATGCAACTTTGGATGCATCATCGGGAAAAGCCGCAATCCTAGCCATGAAATGCAATTGGCATTGGTGAATGAATATTCCGTACTTAGTACTGTCCCCATAAAAGCGTTCGGGTGGTGCCAACTGTACTGGGTGGGGAGTGACGACCTGGATGGCTGTGTCTTGGTTGGTGGCGGCAGCGGACCCCCCAAAGGTAAACGTAGGCTGTCTCAACAGACCTTCTTGTCTGACCCTAGGACTAGGAGTGGTACCCCAAGGACTGGTGATCCCAGCTGCCATTTGGCCCTGTAGGGCCGTGACATCATGGCGCAAGGCAAGGTTATCGGTCTGCATGGCAGCCAGCATGACTACTATGTCTTGCAAAGTGACCTCCGGGTCGCTCATGTCGCCTGGGCGGAATTGTTAACGTGGGCTTCGAATTCTGTCAAGTGCCCCACAAGACTTGCCCTTGCTTGTGAAGCTATTCCGCAGAGACGACAAGAGCGCCCGTCCCTGTACCCACCTGACCCTTGTGGAGTGAACGACCCAGCAGGGATGAGATGGACGCAGGGAAGGGAGCCAGGATGCAGATGCTTGAGAAGGGTGTGGAGCTTGCGGGTGTCTCGGTGCCAGCTGGGAAAGCAGAAAAGAACCAGATCAGATGGAACCACCCTTCCCACTTCCTGCGCAGCCCACCCAAGCACACACAGAAGCAACCTTCCGTGAACTCACCAGTGATTCTGTTGTTCGTGGTTTTCAGGCATCAATCAGCATCTCACGAGGATAACAAAGTAGAGGCGCTCCAGCGCGAGACAACCCAGCAAAACGAAAATGAAGGCGCTCCTGAGCGGGAACTTAAATCAAAGCTTAGTCTCTAGTTCGGTGGCACCCTGACTTCGCTATGTACAAGGCTCAGTCCAGCAGAGCTATTCTCCCAGCAGCGCTCCTGCGCGATGGAGAAGCAATGTTCAAAAATGTAAACCCAAAATGAAAAGCACTCCTGTGCTATAACCCTTAGCCATAAACAGCGCTCCTGCGCGACTAGGGTACTGGAGGCAGAAATGGGTGGGCCTATGTTGCGCTCTAGCGCGGGGCCACACGGAAAACAAAGCAAGCGCTCCTGCGCGACGGAAACAAACCCAAAGACAAAGTGTCAGCGTGGCGTATACCAGCTGTGGTAGAGCGCCCAGCGCGAGGACAACAGCCGGCAAACAGCGCTCCAGCGCGGTGAAGACGGCTTGTGGAACGGCGCTTCAATCCAAGCCGTGTCGCAGGAATACTTCTCAGGGTAGAATTCGAAGCCTTGAGCCGGCGGGAAACGCGATGTTTAAGCGTTTCCCCCGGAAGTGCTTCAGGATCCTCAGGCCAGCCGTCAAAGACTAGACGGGGTCGGACCTTCGCCCGGAAGTGAGTAGTCTGGTGTTTCTGTGCGTGCATGCGGGGATGGCAGGGAGCGGCCAGCGCCGCGAACCATGACAATTGATTTCTTATTATTGGGAAAAAAAGTTGTCATGTTTATGCAGTTGTCAGAAACTAATCCCTTCTTGTAATTTCAAGAAAGTTTCTAGTGATCTCTGAGCTAGCTGGCACTCATAATTAAGTCTAATATATACGATAGAGACCTAGTCGACCTCAGTCCTACGTCTAAACTATAGTATATGTTATTCCAATGAACAGAGCCTATTGGGAATATAGGAACTACACTACAATAGGAACCTACTGCATAACTTCTGACATCTCATCCTCCTGTGTGGTCAGCTTCCACAAGGACAATTGGACCAGAGGCGCTCTTACATCATAAAGCTAAAGCAAGATGTTGTCTGGCATGAGGGCCAATCTGTTGCCTAGCAAGCTGACATCATAAAGCTAAAGCAAGATGTTGTCTGACGTGAGGGCCACTATGTTACCTAGCAAGCAGCAGGATACATTTATTTTGGTAATGAAATGAGTCGCAGGGTAGACAGGATGCCCAATTGAGAACTATCCTGGTAAGATTAAAGAAATTAGGGCAATTTATTTAGACTTATAAATTTGTAGGAAGGTAAGTTTAAGCATGCGTCTCAACTTCACTATTACTGAACTGGTAGGAATTGCCTAAAATGATAATGGTGAACAAGCTATTCACAGCTTTTATAATTCCCATTAACTGTAGAAAAACACTTCCTCGCTCAACTGAACAGCTGGCTTAATTGCTACTGGTGTACCATATCCTTAAGCAAATGAAGTGAGATGGGTACGCTGCCACTTGGCTGGCAAAAAGATCTCTTTATCTATATCCTAATGTACATGCTACAGCTGTTTAGAGAGTGATCACAAATGAGGCATGGGATTCTGAGAAGTATGGGAGGTTAAAAACACAAATTTAGATGTGATTTTCTAACGTGCTTTTGGTTTTCACAATTATACAGACTCCATAGAATTAATCTGTTTACCATTTATAAAAATCAATATGTTTTGTAGTGCTTGTAGAAAATGTGCTAACAAGGGACTTTTCCATTTGCAGATTATACTCAATGACTAGCAGTGGCAGTGTTTCACAACAGAATGTCTCTGCATTGCAAAGACTGTGTGGTCAGCTTCCACAAGCACAATTGGACCAGAGGTGCTCTGACATCATAAAGCTAAAGCAAGATGTTGTCTGGCATGAGTGCAAATCTGTTGCCTAGCAAGCTGACATCATAAAGCTAAAGCAAGATGTTGTCTGACGTGAGGGCCACTCTTTTACCTAGCAAGCAGCAGGATACATTTATCTTGGTAATGAAATGAGTAGGTAGGCTGCCACTTGGCTGGCAAAAAGATCTCTTTATGTCCTAATGTACATGCTACAGTTGTTTAGAGAGTGATCACAAATGATGCATGAGATTCAGAGAAGTATGGGAGGTTAAAAACACAAATTTAGATTTGATTTTCTAACGTGCTGTTGATTTTCACAATTATACAGACTCCATTGAATTAATCTGTTTACCCTTAATAAAAATCAAGATTTTTTGCACTTCTTATAGTAACTGTGCTAACAGTGGACTTTTCCACCTGCAGATTATACTGAATGACCAGCAGTGGCAGTGTTTCACAACAGAATGTCTCTGCATTGCCGAGACTGAAGAAAAGAAAAAAAGGCAGTCTTCCGGCATACAGCATCTTTTGACCAATTTAAACGGTAAGTAAATCTCACAATCATTCCTTTAGGCATTAAAAAGACTTTCACAGCATCTAAATGTCCTTACTACCTTCCAGTGGGGGCCTGTACATGTTTATAATTTCTGTCAAGATGGAATTAATATGGATCACATTGTATTGGTTATGATAGTTAATAAAAGACTGATTGCTTCTAAGGCTACTAAAGCCTGATTTAGATCCCGCTGCTATCAATGTTCCAGTCAAGAAAATCGGTGCCTTTGCGGCTGAAATGCACTATCTCAATTTAGAACTATAGTGTTACATTCTCCCGGAATGAAGCTCATTTAACATCTTCCCCTGATGTTGGACCCTGATACTTAAGATGGATTGTTGGTAAGGATAATCTGTTTTTGTATCTCCATTCCACTTTCAAAAAGTCCCCAGTGCTTTGAGTGGTTCAGAGTCCTTTACCATTCCCCCTCCTGCTTGCCTTGCAGTCATGAATACAGATAGTAACCTACTGCATAACTTCTGATATCTCATCCTCCTGTGTGGTCAGCTTCCACAAGGACAATTGGACCAGAGGTGCTCTGACATCATAAAGCTAAAGCAAGATGTTCTCTGACGTGAGGGCCACTCTGTAGCCTAGCAAGCAGCAGGATACATTTATCTTGGTAATGAAATGAGTAGCAGGGTAGACAGGATGCCCAAATGAAAGCTAATCTGGTAAGATGTAAGAAATTAGGGAATTTTGTGAGACTTATAAATTTGTATGAAGGTGAGTTTGAGCATAAGTGTCTCAACTTCACTATTGCTGAACTGGTAGGAATTGCCTAAAATGAGTATGGTGAACATGCTATTTATAGCTTTTATTATTCCCATTAACTGTATCATAACCCTTCTTGGCTCAACTTGTCAGCTGGCTTAATTGCTACTGGAGTACCATATCCTAAAACAAGTGAAGTGAGATTGGTACGCTGCCACATGACTAGAATAACGACCTCTTTATCTATGTCCTAATGTACATGCTGCAGTTGTTTAGAAAGTGTTAGCAAATGAGGCATGGGATTCAGAGAAGTATGAGAGGTTTAAAACACAAATTGAGATTTGATTTTCTAACGTGCTGTTGATTTTCACAATAATACAGACTCCATAGAATTGATCTGTTTACCCTTTATAAAAATCAAGATTATTTGTACTGCTTATAGTAAATGTGCTAGCAATGGACGTTTCCATATGCAGATTATACTGAATGACCAGCAGTGGCAGTGTTTCACAACAGAATGTCTTTGCATTGCTGAGACTGAAGAAAAGAAAGGCAGTCTTCTGGCATACAGCATCATTTGACCAATTTAAATGGTAACTAAATCTCACAATCATTCCTTTAGGCATTAAAAAGACTTTCACAGCATCTGAATGGCCTCATTACCTCCCACTGTGGGCCGTTCTTGTATATATTTTCTGTCAAGATGGAATTAATATGGATCACATTGTGTTGGTCATGATAGTTAATACAAGACTGACTGCCTCCAAGGCTACTAAAGCCTGATTTAGATCCCGGTCTTAGCAATGTTCCATTCAAGGAAATTGCTGCCTTTGCGGCTGAAATGCACTATCTCACTTTAGAACGATAGTGTTACATTCTCACGGAAGGAAGCTAAATTAACTTCTTCACCTGCACTCTGTATGTTGGACTCAGATACTTAAAATGGATTGTTGGTAAGGATAATCTGTTTTTGTATCTCCATCCCACTTTCAAAAAGGCCCCAGTGCTTTGAGTGGTTCAGAGTCCTTGACCATTCCCCCTCCTGCTTGCCTTGCAGTCATGAATACAAATAGTAGCCTACTGCATAACTTCTGGCATCTCATCCTCCTGTGTGGTCAGCTTCCACAAGGACAATTAGAGCAGAGGCGCTCTGACATCATAAAGCTAAAGCAAGATGTTGTCTGGCATGAAGGCCATTCTGTAGTAGGGGATCTCTGTGTATAGTCATAATCTAGTGAATAGTCCCGCCCATGTGCGTGGACCCCGGAGCAATGGAAATAGTCTCTTAAGTTGTCTTCTTCTGCAGTCCTGCATAGACACTTAAGAGAAAATCAAAGACAAATAATGCAGCCTACAACTACATGGCTACACTGGCCAGTACTTCATGTTGAAGTGAAAAAGATAGCCAAACAATATTACATTTTACATACTTTGCAAAGTTTCACACCTAGAGAAACTCCCCTTCACAAAAATCCTTTGTCATCATAGAGAGGGAAAAGGGATACCGTGCCTTTAAGGAACTCTCCAGAGACCCTCAGTATCCTAGGATGCACAGCCAAAGGCCTTTTCCTTTCAGTTCTTTTTTCCGGCTCCTGCTATCAGGTCCCTAGAGCATTGAACTATACTTTTTTGGGTATATCTTCAATTGTTGGATTTTTTTCAGTGTTTTGAGTCTTTCACTTGACATCTGGGGTCTTCCTCTTCCAGTTGCTGTGTTTTTTTAACCAGTTTTTCCACCTTTTTATTGTCGAAATGCAGCTTTATTCGACAAGTGCTCTGAGTGTGGGAGAAAGAAGGCTAAATCTGACTCACACAGAGTGTGTATACTCTGTACCCCTTCTAGCCATGTCCCTGACTCGTGTGATATTTGTCACTCTTTCTCCAGAAGGACCCTGCGTAACAGGGAGAAGATTCGTCTCCAAGGCCTGAATCAGAAGAGACCTCATGAAACAGGTGGGACTTCTGAGAATGAAGGGACTCTATCTTCATCCTCTGCCCATGCATTGGCCTCTGGGGGTCTCCCCAGTCAAGAACAGGCCTTTAAAAGGCCTGGTCCCGATCGATGTCGATGTCTTCATCTGCTACCCGTCGACCCAGGGCTCTGGGTCGAAGCGACGTCGCTGTTCAGCATAGAGGGGTAGGACATCAAGACCTCAGATGAGGTCAACATCGACGCGAATATCGACGTCGAGGAGAGAAAGATCGCTGTCGAGTTCTTCGACGTCAGGAAAGTCGACTTCGAGAATAGAGACGTCAACAAGATCGGTGTAGAGGGGAGAAAAGTCGATGTCTAAAAGGAAGTTGAGGCCCAGAACGGTGTCAAGTGCCTCTGTGGTGAGCGTCTCATCTTCATCGGCAAGTCACCGGTCACGGCGGCGCCGGCACTCGCGCTCAGAGAGGTCAGCCTCCAGAGTATCCTCCCCGAGGCCTACTCGCAAGAAGAGATGAGTCCTTCGGTCACCGAACTCTGATTACTCCTGGACCTACTCACCATCAAGGCCCAGGCCGCCTACTCTTCCTCCTCTGCTTCCTCCTCTTCCTCCTCTTCCTCCTCCTCCTCCTCTGCTGCCTCCACCACCTCCTCCTCATCCACCACTGCCTCTGCCTCCACTACCGAACCCTGTGGTTCCAGCGCTACCTGTTCTGCTTCCGCAGCCCCCGGGCCGGTGGTTCCTGCGAGGCCCAGAAAGCCAAGGTCAAGATACAGAGGGAGGCATCGCTCTCGCAGTGAGCGTCGATCCTCAAAAAGGTCATGCCATTGTCGGCGGAGGGACAGGTCACGGTCCAGGTATACGGCCTCGTCCAGTGACAGGAGATATTCTCCCACTTTGTCGGACTCTCCTTCGATGAGAGTTTCCCCAGTGGATGACATTGTGACTGTCCTGGATGTGCTGCTGAGGGGGGCATCAAAGTTGGGGATCACATTGACTGTGCCCACCCCTTCTACTTCCGGGATCTTTGAAACGTTGCAGTGCAGACACCTCTCTCGCCCTTTGCTGCCTTTGGTACCAGGACTGGAAGAACCGGCCATGAAGCTGTTTCTGATGCCAGCCGTGGTGAAGTCGGCGACATCTAGATTTCAAAAGAAGTATAGGCCCCCAGATTCTTATCCAGCATTCTTGAGAGCAGATCCTGCACCGGATTCTGTCATTCTGACAGCGGCCAAGAAACAACATTCCACTGCCTCGTCGTCTACGGTCCCTCCGGACAAGGGGAGCAGGCACATGGATTCGGCGGGAAGGAAAGTCTGTAGTACGGCTGCCACTTCGATGAAGGCAGCTAGTGCATCAGCACTTTTGGGCAAATATGATGGCTCGTTGTGGGAGTCCCTACAACACTTCATTGAGCTCCTCCCAAGAGACAGGGGAGAAGACTTCCAGGAGATTCTGAATGAGGGCATAATGGTCCCAAATTAGGTCATCAGTTCGGCGGTGGATGCCTCTCTCCTGTCCGCGCATGGGTACTTCCATGGCATTAACTTGAGGTGGCATTCCTGGTTGCGCCTTACCTCTCCTAATCCTGAGGCACAACAGTGGATTGCTAATATGCCCTTTTCAGGATCCATCCTCTTTGGGGCTCATGCGGACGAGGAGATGGTCCGCATGAAGGCGGAAGTGGAGACGCTGAAGGCTGTAGGTTTGGAGAAACTGAAGGGTCAGCGGAAGTCGTATCGTCTCTTCCAGAGGCGTTACTCTTCCCAGAGGTATCAACTGGGCAAGGTCGTCAAGCTGGCCAACAGGAGCAGCAATAACAGCGACAACCCTTCCAGAAACATCAGAGGGGCAGAGGCGGACAGCAGCCCTCCTCGGCGAATAAGGGCCCGGCCGGGTCTAAGCCCTGAGGAGTTACTTCCCCCTCATCCATTACCCGCTTCGGTGGGGGGGAAGCATACAGAATTACTTGGCAGAGTGGAGAAAAATTACTCGGGACAAGTGGGTGCTGAATATTGTTTGCAATGGATACAGTCTTCGGTTTGTCAGCCCTCCTCCAGCTATTCCACTGGTTCCTTCGCACTACCAGCTGCGAGAACTCCCAGAGGAGGCCGATACCCTGTTAAGCAAAGGGGCAATAGAAGACGTCCCTCTGTCTCAAAGAGGAAAGGGTCTATACTCACAGTTCTTTCTGGTACGCAAAAAGAACAAGAATGAGTTCAGACCCATTCTGGATTTGCGACAAGCAAACAAATGGATTTGCAAGGAGAAATTTTGCATGCTGTCCTTGCACCAGATTTATCCTCAGCTGCAATGAGGAAACTGGCTTTGCGCAATAGATCTACAGGATGCGTACTTCCATGTGCCCATTGCACGGAAACACCTGACATTTCTGCGATTCCTAGTCGGCACCAATCACTAGCAGTACACCGTACCACCGTTTGGACTGAAGTCTGCACCCAGGACTTTCTCAAAATGCATGGTAGTGGTAGCAGCGCACCTAAGAAAGAACAAGGTGTTTGTCTTTCAGTACCTGAATGATTGGTTGATCAAAGCCTCCGTCTTCCAGGAAGCGCAATTGCATTTCAACAGGACAGCCGTACTGTTGAACCAGCTGGGTTTGCACATCAAAATGTCCAAGTCCGTTCAGACTCCTGTTCAGTGCCTGCAGTACTTGGGAGCCTCCATCAATACTATCAGAGCAAGCATGTCTCCTTCGGAGGAGCGGCGCTTATCGATCCTTCGGAAGGCTCAGGCTCTCCTGGCGGTTCCATCAATGACAGTAAGGACTGTGTCTTCTCTTCTGGGGTCGATGGCCTCTTGCATCTTCCTCACACCACATGCACACCTCCACATGAGACCGCTGCAGGAATGTTTGGTGGATTAATGGTACCAGAGATGAGAGAGCTGGGACGACAGGATCCAACTGTCTCTTCACGCTCAACAATCTCCGCGATGGTGGTGTTTGGTGGAGAATCTCCTCAAGGGGGGTACCTTTTGACAAGGACATTCCCTCACAGACTATTGTGACGGATGCGTCTCTCCACGGCTTGGGAGCGCATTCAGACCATCTTCAGATCTAGGGAACATGGTCCTAGATGGAATCCACGTACTACATCAACTTTCTGGAACTCAGAGTGTATCATTTGGTGCTGAAAGCCTGTCATCCATCCTTTCAGACCAACTCCTTGCTTGTACAGACAGACTATACGAACACAATGTATTACCTCATCAAGCATGGGGCCTCGATCGCGCAGACTGTCCCAGGAAGCGCAGGGGATCTGGCACTGGCTGTTAGCTAGAGGACTGACGATAACGTTGACCCATCTACCAGGTGTGCAGAATGCTCAGGCGGGCGCAGTCAGCAGGCTCGTTCAAGAGAACCATGAGTGGGTCTTAAACGACGAGGTGCTATGAAACATCTTCGAAAGATGGGGCACTCCAGACATAGATCTGTTCGCCACCACCAAAAACAGCAAATGCCGAGACTTCGCCTCCAGGTTTTACCAACCCGGGACTCTGGGGAATGCGCTATGGATCAGCTGGTCGAACAACTTTCTGTACGCTTTTCTACCCATTACCCTGAATCCGGCAGTGCTCATCAAGCTGTCTCAGGGCAGAGCATGAATGATCCTCATTGCTCCCACCTCGACAGTGGTGGTTCACAGACCTGCTCCACCGGTCTCTCCAACCCCACCTGCAGCTTCCATGTCGGTCGGACCTTCTAGCAAAGTTCAGGGGCAGATGGTGCACCCCAACCTCTCATCGTTGAGTTTGGCGGCATGGCTCCTGAGATAGTACAGTATGGACACTTGAACTTGCCTGAAAACTGCATGGAGATACTCAAGGATGCTAAGAGACCTTCCACCCGGACTTCCTATGCCTATAAGTGGAAGAGGTTCTGCATCTGGTGCACGTCAAAGAATGCTGATCCTACCTCCTGCAAGGAAGATGTCATCCTTCCATATCTCTTGCACTTGGCTCAATCTGGCCTTAATTTCCATTCTATTAAGGTTCACCTCGCAGCATTAACTGCGTATTGGAAATGCCCTTCACAAAAATACTTCTTCCAGATTCCTGTAAGTGAAGATTTTTTGGAGGGATTGAAGAGAATGTTTTCCTCCCATTAGGCGTCCGTCGCCTTCATGGGCACTGAATGTGGTGCTGTTTCGGTTGATGAAGGAACTTTTTTTTTGTTGATTTTGTCCTCATTTTCCTCATTGGAGAGTAAAACCACACTCTCAATCTCATGCACTGCATTTCTCTGGAATAACTATTAACTATTAGTGCATTAAAGATCACCATCAACGGGTGAGGAGATTACTAACTGTCCCACCCTTGGAAAAAGGTAAGTCTCCTTCCTTAGCATTCTGCCTTTAACCCTTTCTCACCAACCTCGGAAAAGAGGGGAGCATAGAGTAAAAAAAAGGCCTTTTTTGAAGGCTTCCAGCTTAATCATTGGACAACCTTAACCTTACCGGCCTTATCTTATCCAACTTTCATCTTTCACACCATTCCAATATAGGGAGCCAAAAATGACAGTTACTATGACCTAACTTATCTAGGGCGGCTATGTTTAACCGAAAGAACCCAATTTTCAAATCTTGGAGTATTTTCAGACACCCATAAATTGCAAATCTCCCTGCGTGCCAGTAATAAACTGTAAAAAATCAGCGTGGCCTGATTGTTTGTAACCTTCACCCCTGAATCACATTGCCCAAAAACAACAAGCATAACGCTTACCTCAATGTTGATTTTCATACATTCTGAAAGGGCCTTACTCACGTTACTCCAAAAGACCTGAAGTTCTGGGCACGTCACAAACAAATGGACATCATCCTCTTTCATGCTGCCACATTTCGAACATGTAACATCCCCTCCTCTCCCAAACTTCGACAGTCTCTTGGGGGACCAGTAAGCTCTATGAATGGAAAAAAGGTGATTCCTTCTTAGGTATGCAGGCTTGACTATTTTAAATAACATGCTCATAGATACTTGCCATAAGTGTTCTAAAGGTGCTTCCGGCAAGTATCTTCCCCATAGTTCTGTTGACAGCTTGAAGGCTCCTTCCTCCATGTCAATCAACGACCAGTAGATTGCCGCAAGTTCTTTCTTTGGTTCAGTTTGTGACGTCAAACGGGTTTCCAAGTCGTTCTGACTCCCTACGCTTGTCCCCTCAGCTTGGTACCAGCTTCTCATTTGTAGATATTTAAACCTTGACAGTTGGTAATCAGTTTGCTGATTACATAGTTCCCAAGAAATCAGATCCCCTTCAATGATTATATGTTCCCAACGAAAACAAATCCTGTTTATAAAAGAGGCCTTGCTAGGGCATCATTTGTCCATTCCGGAGAACCCGGGGAGTCCCAAATAGGTGCCATTAGGCTATGATAAGGAATTTGTGCCACTTTCCTAACCTTAAACCAAATTTCTGAAACACTTTTAAGAGTTTGCAATCTTACTTTTTGTAAATATTTGGCATCTGCATATTTAAATAAAAAACCTTGATTAGCGCCAGGTTCTGAGTTTGCCATCACAGCCCACATGCTCCCCATCCTAGTTGTACTTGGGTGGCCAAAAATACTTTCTCTGTTCTTTAAGAGGAAAGCCCAGGAGTAGTAGAGCAGGTCTGGTAAGGCCAGTCCTCCTTTCTCCACCCTCCTTCTTAGTTTTTTCCATGCTATTCTGGGACCCTAATTCGACGAAATAAAGGAACTAAATTGGCTGTGCATGTTTTTTAACCATTCTTTCTTAAAAGGGAGAGGTATGATGTCAAAAAGAAAGGTACATTTTGGGAGAATTATCATCTTGTTTAAGTTCACCCGTCCTATAAGAGAAAGTTGAAGGTGTGACCACATCTTTAAAAGGCTGCAAGCCTCCTTTTTAACCTTCACAATGTACCTTAGTGATCATGTCTGTCTTGTGTTATCATGACTCCGAGATACCTAATTTCTTCTTTTTTGGCCACACTCTCCACCTCTTCATTCCAGGACATAATCTCAGTTTTTCCCCGTTAATCTCATATCCAGAGACCTTCCCAAAATTGGTTGTCAGAGTCCTGATCCTCACCAAGGTATCTGCCAAATCTCTGGTGTAAATGAGGATGTCATTGGCGTAAAGGCCAAGTTTTTTTACTCCAATCTTTATAGCTAAATGGTGTAATAGCCTGATCCTCCCTGATTTTTCTGGCAAGTGGTTCTATATATAAATTAAAAAGGAGGGGAGACAGCGGGCAACCTGGTCTCGTGCCTCTGGAGATATGCACTGGATCGGTTAGAGAACCATTAGCTAAGATTCTGGCTACTGGTGATTCATATATATCTGCCAATGCCTTGCAAAGTTCAATCCCAAATTTGCAAACTTTGCCACTGTTTTTAGAAATGTCCAATTAACTTGATCAAAGGCCTTAGCTGCATCTAAGACCACTATGGCCATTGAACCATTCAGTCTATCGCCTAGAATTTTAGCGTAAATGTTATAGTCGCTGTTCGCTGTTCAATAATGATATCGGCCGATAGGAGTCACATTTCTTAGGATTTTCCCAGGTTTCGGGATTAGGGCTATCGTAACTTCATTCCAAGGAACCGCCATTGAAGACTTTTTGATAAAAAGCGCATTAAACAACCTTGTCATTATAGGAACTAACGTATCCCCTAAGGCCTTATAAACTTCTTGAGGTAGGCCATCGGGACCTGGGGCTTTCCCCTTCTTTAGCTGCCTGATTACCTTTCTTATTTCATCTGTTTCTATTTTCTTATTCAGGAGCTTTACTTTTTTCAGGCGGGAGAGGAGTTAACAGATCTTATTCCAACCAATCCTTTATTGTTTCCTCTGTTGGGTTTAAATCCTCGCAGTATACATTGTTGTAGTGGCTATAGAAATCTAGCTGTATCCCTTTAGTATCTCTAATCAGAGCACCTGTTTGCTTGCATATCACTTGATCGATTTGGCTTCTAGCTCGATCTTTCTTTGCCTTCCAGCCCAATAGCTTTGTACACCCTTCGTTTTACTCAAAGTGAGCTAAACGGCTTGCTTCCTACTCACCCTACCTTCGAGAACAGTTGCTAGTTTGGACTTAACTTGTGTTATTTCTAGGTGTAGCCTTAATCTCACTTCTTCCTCTATGCCTATAACACTATTGGCATACTGGATGAAGGAACCTTTTGAACTCATTCATAAGACTTCTCGGCAGCATCTTTCCTGGAAGGCTGCCTTCCTTGTGGCTATAACATCGGCCCGCAGGGTGAGTGAGATTCAGGCCTTGTGTTGCAACGAGCCTTATACAGTGTTTCATGCTTTAAGGTTGTCATGAGGACTCACCCTAAGTTCCTGCCTAAAGTGATTTCTAATTTTCATGTCAATCAGACGATAACTTAACCTATGTTTTTTAAACATCCTTTCTCTCTGCCGGAGAGGTCTCTTCATTCCCTGGATGTAAGAAGGGTGTTGAAGTTCTACTTAGATAAGACTAAGGACAATCGTAGGTCAGACCAATTGTTTGTCAATTATGGTTCGGTTAGGACTGATCTTGCCACTTCTAAACAGTCCATCTCTAGATGGATAGTGTCCTGTATCAAGTTGTGTTACCAGAAGGCTAACAAGACCTTAGGGGGTAAGCCTAAGGCCCATTCCACCTGGGGCAAAGCAGCAACAACGGCTTTGCTATGTAATGTTCCCATTGCACCTATCTGCAGGGTTGCCACTTGGAAGTCGGTCCATACCTTTGCCAAACACTACTGCCTGTACTCTGATGCCAGATCAGACACTCAGGTTGGGCAGGCTTCATTGAGAAATCTGTTTGCACAGTAATAGTTTTAGTTTTATCTGTTTCCTCCACCACTGGTTTGGTTTGTTGGGATGAGCTTGCCATTCTATTCACTAGATTATGACTATACACAGAGATCTCCTACTTCAGAAGGAGTAGTTTCTTACCTGTAACTCCATTTCTGTAGTAGGGGTATCTCTGTTATAGTCATAAGCACCCACCCTCGTCCCCGGTGGATGAAATGATAATGTACTGAATTCTACAGGCCTAGCTTTATACACCTTCAAAAAATAACTGAAAGTAAAAGGCTCTTGGCTGTGCATCCTGGGATACCGAGGGTCTCTGGAGAGTTCCTTAAAGGCATGGTATCCCTTTTCCAGGCACATAATGGACGCCTATGGGGATTGTCTGTGCAACCCTTCCTCTCTATCATGACAAAGGATTTTTGTGAAGGGGAGTTTCTCTAGGTGTGAAACTTACAAAGTGTGTAAAATGTAAGATACCCCTACTACAGAACTGGAGTTACAGGTAAGAAAATACTCCATCTGTTGCCTAGCAAGCTGACATCATAAAGCTAAAGCAAGATGTTGACTGACACGAGGGCCTATCTGTTGCCTAGCAAGCTGATGTCATGAAGCTAAAGCAAGATGTTGTCTGACATGAGGGCCAATCTCTTGCCTAGCAAGCTGACATCATGAAGCTAAAGCAACATGTTGTCTGACATGAGGGCCAATCTGTTGCCTAGCAAGCTGACATCATGAAGCTAAAGCAAGATGTTGTCTGACATGAGGGACACTCTGTTTCCTAGCAAGCAGCAGGATACATTTATCTTGGTAATGAAATGAGTAGCAGGATGCCCAAATGAAAACTAGACTGGTAAGATTAAAGAAATTAGGGCATTTTTTGAGACTTATAAATTTGCATGAAGGTAAGTTTGAGCATAGGAGTCTGTAGCGGGTTAGGGGTGAGCTCCTGTACAGGGGTGTCTACTTCTGTCCAGCTGTGGGTCAAGAGGGACGGGTCTACGGAAGGAGAGGCTGAAGACTTAAACAGACGTTTTAATTATGGCTTTATTTTAGTATATGTCTTTCTCTGTCTACTAGTAAGACGCTCTCGGGCAAATGCGGCTGGGTCATAGGTCGATGTTCGGGGAGGATCCAGGTTGCTGTGGTCTCAGGTCCGGGCTCCGCAGGAAAGCGTCTCGTACCGTAGGGAAGAAGAGAAAGGGAGTATTAGGACCACACACTCGCTAAACTCTCAGGGACCGGGAGTGAGGGAAACCAGTGCTCGCGTGTGCTTCACAAAGGTGGCTGTGTGAAGGATTTGTGCACGTGAGGTCGAGGTTACAGGGCGTCTGTACAAGGGACTGTACAATTACTCTACGGGAGGCAGGCTGCGTTGTCCCATCCAACCCGGCATACGACCCCGTACCTGTTGGAGCCACACCCCTCCCGTGGGCGTGTGGCTGGGCGGCTCGTTTCTCCAAGGCTCTCCTGCCTTCCACGACTCCTCGCCTGGGCACGACGGGTCCTCCTCTGCTTCCGGGCAACAGCTTACACTCTCCTCTCCTCCAGTCGTCTCCGGGGAAACGTTGTCCGCCTTCTCCGGCTTCCGGAGTTCTTTTGACGTCGCCACGTCCGTGGATAGGGGCGGAGCTACCAGGGAGGTTTCCCATCCTTTAAAGGTGTTCGGATAATTTTCCTCCAACGTCGGCCACCAGTATTCAGGGTCTCCGGCTCTCCAGTCCTCTCCGTCGGGGCTGACCGGGGGCTGCATGGGGGGAATGAAGGCACGTGAATCTGCGGCGGCTGACCACCAGTCCATAGTCTGCTCCCCTTCTACCGGGGTCTGTGCACCCACCCCGTCACAGAGTCTCAACTTAACTATTGCTGAACTGGTAGGAATTGCCTAAAATGATGATGGTGAACATTCTATTCATAGCTTTTATTATTCCCATTAACTGTAGGATAACCCTTTCTCGCTCAACTTATCAGCTGGCATAATTGCTACTGGTGTACCATATCCTAAAACAAATGAAGTGAGATGGGTACACTGCCACTTGGCTGGCAAAAAGATCTATTTGTCTATGTCCTAATGTATATGCTACAGTTGTTTAGGGAGTGTTCGCAAATGAGGTATGGGATTCAGAGAAGTATGGGAGGTTAAAAACACAAATTGAGATTCCATTTTCTAACGTGCTGTTGATTTTCACAATAATACAGACTGCATAGAATTGATCTGTTTACCCTTTATAAAAATCAAGATTTTTTTGTACTGCTTATATTAAATGTGCTAACAATGGACTTTTCCATCTGCAGATTATACTGAATGACTAGCAGTGGCACTGTTTCACAACAGAATGTCTCTGCATTGGCGAGACTGAAGTAAAAAAAAAAAGGCAGTCTTCCGGCATACAGCATCATTTGACCAATTTATATGGTAAGTAAATCTCACAATCATTCCTTTAGGCATTAAAAAGACTTTCACATCATCTGTATGTCATCACTACCTTACAGTGGGGGCCTTTGCTTCTATATAATTTCTGTCAAGATGGAATTAATATGGATCACATTGTGTTGGTCATGATAGTTAATAAAAGACTGACTGCCTCCAAGGCTACTAAAGCCTGATTTAGATCCCGGTGCTATCAATGTTCCATTCAAGGAAATTGATGCCTTTGCGGCTGAAATGCATTATCTCACTTTAGAACGATAGTGTTTCCTTCTCACGGAAGGAAGCTCATTTACAGTCTTACCCTGCACTCTGTATGTTTGACTCTGATACTTAAGATGGATTGTTGGTAAGGATAATCTCTGTTTTTGTATCCCCATCCCACTTTCAAAAAGGCCCCAGTGGTTTGAGCGGTTGAGATTCCTTTACCATTCCCCCTCCTGCTTGCCTTGCAGTCATGAATACAGATAGTAACCTACTGCATAACTTCTAACATCTCATCCTCCTGTGTGGTCAGCTTCCACAAGGACAATTGGACCAGAGGCGCTCTGACATGATAAAGCCTAAGCAAGAAGTTGTCTGACATGAGGGCCAATCTGTTGCCTAGCATGCTGACATCATAAAACTAAAGCAATATGTTGTTTGATGTGAGGGCCACTCAGTTGCCTAGCATGCAGCAGGATACATTTATCTTGGTAATGAAATGAGTAGCAGGATAGACAGGATTCCCAAATGAAAACTAACCTGGTAAGATTAAAGAAATTAGGGCTTTTTTTTAGACTTATAAATTTGTATGAGGGTAAGTTTGAGCATAAGAGTCTCAACTTCACTATTGCTGGACTGGTAGGAATTACCTAAAATGAGGATGGTGAGCATGCTATTCAAAGCTTTTATTATTCCCCTTAACTGTAGCATAACCCTTCCTCGCTCAACTTATCAGCTGTCTTAATTGCTACTGGTGTACCATATCCTAAAGC
This sequence comes from Lissotriton vulgaris, assembly GCF_964263255.1. Lineage (NCBI taxonomy): Eukaryota > Metazoa > Chordata > Amphibia > Caudata > Salamandridae > Lissotriton > Lissotriton vulgaris. The sequence goes on along the minus strand of NC_141694.1, from coordinate 1,082,829,484 downwards.
AAATGAAGTAAGATGGGTACACTGACACTTGGCTGGAAAAAAGATCTCTTTATATATGTCCTAATGTACATGCTACAGTTGTTTAGAGAGTGCTAGAGTGTTTTAAAACCGCAACTACTCAAGTCATAGTCATTGCCATGGCTAAGTTTCTTAGTTGGGCTTGGGTCCTTAGAAGGTATAATTTGCAAGGCAGTATGTAATCTGTTTGCTTATATTTTGGTGTTCTCAAGTTTCCCCTAAGTTATTTATTTTAAATATTGGAGACTAAAATCATGCCCTGTGTAATTTTGCATTAATACCCTTTGATCATGAATTCTCCCTTTTTAAACATAATCATTGTTTTAAATTGTTTTGGGATTTTAAAATTACATGCTCTTTTAAAAATATTCCTGTATGAGATTGTATGTCTTTTATATTAGATTGTATTTGTCTATATGTGTCTTTTATGATTGATTATGATCGAAATAAGGCCTGGGTGTCCTGGGTTAATTAATAGGGATTTGCAAGAATGAAGATGTCAGAATCTGTTGTTCATAATTGTTCTCATTACCACTAACTATAGCATAAATCTTCCTCCATAAACTTTTTAGATCACTTAATTGTCATTGGTGTACCATAACCTAGAAGAATTGCAGTGAGCAGGGTATGCTGTCACTTGGATAGCAATGAGATCTTTTTTATCTACGTTCTAATATAGGTGTTAGTGTTTTGTAGAGAGTGGTAGCAAAGGAAGTTTAGGATTAAAAGGTTTGCTAGGTTGACAATAAAACCGAGATTTGAATTGTTTTTTAGCTGTGGATTTTTACAATATTATAGACGTCATAGTACTGATAATAACCCTTTATCAACATCTGTTTATTGTTGTGTTGCATTAGTTTGGAAATATTCAAGTACTGTTAATAAACTGTGGACTTTTCCATTTGCAGAATATATTGCGTGGCCAGCAGAGGCACTGTTGCAGAATTTCTTGGTGTTGCTGAGACCAAAAAAACAAAAATACCTTCAGCAACTTTCGGCTTGATTCACCAATTAACATGGTGAGTCAATCTCTCAGTTTATCATTTTGCACATCCTTAAAAGAAGTTCATAGCATCTTATGACTCTCAGCTCCTTTTAGTTGGGTCTTCCGCATGAATATTATTTGTCAAGACTGTAGCGATATGGATGGCGCAATGGGCATCATGATATCTTTTCAATGATGTTCGTTGACTGTCTACACTGCTGACAATCCTACTTTTAATACTTGTGCTAGAAATATGTCATCAGATGAAATTAGTGTATTTGAGGCTGGAATGAGGTGTCTTATATTTGAACAATTGACGTACTCTCACATGGAGGGAAGCTAATTTACCCTTCCTACATTCACACTGAATGTGGAACTCTGATAATTAAGAAGGATTGCTCTTTAGGATACTCTGGGTTCATGTACCTCCAGCCCCCTTTTCGAAAGGGGAGCCCAATACTTTCATTGTTGCAGAGTCCTTTCCAATTACACCTCCTACTTGGCTTGCAGTCATAATTGCAGATCGTTACCTAGTGCAGAATTGTTCTGTGTAATTGTCACCCATGGTGTGAGAAGTTGGCCTGATATTTGATGTTTCCAATTCTGGAACCACCTTGTATCAGTCCAAACAATCCCTTACGGTGTCTGGTTGTAAGTCAACCTTATAGACAAGCTATCTTAATGGTAGCATAGACTAAGCAGCCTTAAAGGCTAAACTCAAGAGGTCGTGTTAAGCGAGCTGTTTTACCAATCACAATCCTGTAATATCAAATGAAAGGACACCACACAAGTATATATTATAAAAATATATGTATTTATTACTCAAAATAATCCCCAGTACTCTTTATGAGAAAAGGGGCACAAGCGTTTAAACAAAAGCACAGTATAACAAATGAAAGTTGCTCAATTATGGATGAGGGCGGGTGGCCACTCAAACCATATATTAAGAAAGTGGTATAAGAGATACCAATCAAACAGTGGTTAGGCCTAGGGCCTAGGGAATCGCTAGGAGCAGTCGGGACTAGTAATGCTAAAGTTGGGAAAAGCCCGCGGGATTCGGGTGCAGCGCTTAAAGCACACGCATGCACCAATGTTAAGTCAATGGTGCGTAAAAGTTACACAAATAGAGTTTAAGGATACTTCCGCTGAACCTAGAAGGACAAAACTTTAGACACAGACCCTAGAGGTGTGTACCAGTGTGGGAACACCGGCATTGCTGAGTTACCTCACCCACAGGAAGCGGGTGCATAGGGTCGAAGTGGCGTCGGGTTTCGTCACACAGGCTGTTGGTGCTTGAAGCCAAAGATGCTGCAGGCGATGTGAAGGAGAAGTGTCTGGTGTGATCCAAAGGTGGATCAGAGTCTTAAAGTACCTGAAATCAGAGGGGACAGAGTCTGGGTCACTCAGCAGTGACCAGGGTGGAACCAGGATGGAACCAGGCAATGTCGGGCGCAATCAGGTGGTTGCCGAGGAGCTTCTCTCTGCTGCCACGTGGGCTCTGGGGCATCTGCGACATCCAGGAGCGGGTCACGAGCTGTCCCACGCAGGCTCTCACCGGCAGCGCTGTCGGCTTCAAGATCGGAGCAAACAACACTTGGCAAGAGCAATCCACGCAGGACTGGAAGATTGCTTCTCACTCAGACCAGAAGGGTCAGAGCGGGTGCTCCTTTTCAGAGGAGCGGGTGCAAGTCTGGAGCAACCAGAATCACAAGTCGTATTTTGGTTTTTGTCGGCACAGGGGCCACAAGCCAGCTGGCAAGTGACCTGGCCAACGCGTTGAGCCAAAGTAAGCAGAAGGGCCCCACGCAGCACTCATCGAGTGTAGAGGGGTGAGCTTCGGTGCAAAAGTGGTTCAGGGATGGGGCTTTTCAAACCCCAGTGTACAGCTTCAAGGGTCACTCGTGGGCTGCACGGTCAGCGTCTTGTGGTCTTTTCAAGATGGCGTGCCCCACGCTTCCGGTCGCCTCCACGGGTCTCAGCTCTGCAGGGACTGTGGAACGGGCTGTAAGAAGGCAGGCAAGCTTGATCTCGTCGATCTCTGTTGCTCGAGTTCCAGCGAGAACTGCAACAAAGCAGATGTCGAGGTGCTGGATGGTGCCTGCTTGCACAGGGTGGTCACTCCTTGACCACAAGGGAGATTCTTCAGTCTTCTACGTCGAGTAGGATGTCGAAGGGTCCAGAGTTTCATTTCTTATGTTTCATCAGGATAATCTAAGTGCTTTGGCATTGCTCCAATTCTTATACCAATCTTGGGGGCTGGATTACCTGCTAGGTCCCCTCCTATGGGTGGGACCCAGGAAGGGGGTGGATACACCCCTTTCCCTTTGTCCAGGTCGCACTGGAGCTGGGGCTGGTGTGCCCCAGAACCGGTTTGACGGGATTATGCAAGGGGAAGCCTTGTGCTCCCCAGGCACTGTCTGGTTTCCTTCAAACCTCCCTGCTACAATCCACTATCTCCTGTCTGGGGTGGTGTGACACCTCCCTGCGACAGGAAAGCCTTTGTCCAGGCCTCCTCTGCTGAGTTTCGGTCAGCAGCAGGAGGTCAGACTCGTGTTTGTGGCAGAAGCTTCCATTTTGTGGATCTGAGGCTCTTTTAAAATCAACCGCGTTTTAGTAAAGTAGCATGTCGTCCCCCTCTAAAGGGGTGGAATGCTATCCCCGTTGACAGGACTGTCGAGGGGATAGTATTCCAAATCGTATGACACCTTACACGACATGTTTTGATAAAGCCAAACCAAAGTTAACATATAACCGCGAGGATTATAATGCACTTAATAGTATAAGGTATAGCATTATCCCGGAACAGCTTAGGGAATTGGTCCCGACAGCTGCAGACAGGTTCAGCTCATGCTAGAGCACCATCTCACATAAAACCACGCACTCTGCCTTCAGGATTGTTAAGGCCTGCCATAGGAGTGGCTGATAGGGTAATATGTGTCCAGATAGGTTTAGATATAGGCATACTATATCTAAGCAAGGGGTAATTACACCACCTTGCCCCAGCTGAGTGGTCAGCCAGTTGTGTCAATTTTAGATAGCCAGCCAGGGGTGACAAAAGATATGCTGCAGCCCCTGGTAGGCCTTGGATGCACCTATGCCCTGGGCACCTATAGTGCTCTGTACAGGGGCTGATAAGGTGACCCAAGCCAATCTAGTTATGCACCTAGGGTACATGGAATCCATTTTACAGAGAGAGCAGATAGCCTGGGGCCCTGATTAGCAGGAAACCAGGCCGACTAAGTCAAAAAACAGCTAAACACAAGGCAAAAAATCTGGGGTAACCATAGTCTGGTAGCCACCTTCCTACACAACCCCCCCCCACCCAAACGAAATGAGATAAGGCTATCCTTGGCCAGGTAAGCCTATATTGCCTGAGTGGCCATATAAGGAAGTACCTGCACTAGCATGGGTACCCCCTGTCTCATGGTCCACCAAGCAGTCCCTCACCCTTGGGGTATTAGAGGGTCTCCACCATAGGGAATCACTACCTTGGGTTTGTTTATGCAAAGTCAAAGGCTGGTTTGGATATGGAGTATTGAAGTGAGGCTCCACTAATTTAGGGCTCAGCTTCCTCCAATTATCTTCCACCATGTGTGCCTTTCTTTCTTCAACTGAGTTGCACTGTGCTCTCAGGGTCAGCCTATGGCTACCTAAAGCTGGAGGCTCGGTCCCTCTGTTTGGCTTGCTGGAGGGACAGTTCAGGTTTGGGCCCTTTGGGACCCAGGTTTGGCTGTGCCCAACAGAATCCATCTGTGGTAGGTCCCTATTTACTTTTAAGGGGGCTCCCTCATGAGTTTTTAAAGTTTTCACCTTACTAGGGCTACTAGTTTTGGTGCCCCATATCTGTTGATGGGGGTGCTTTATTTGACCGGGGGCCTTCTGGGTCTCACTGTCCTCCTTGTCCTCTGCAGCCCTGGGCTGGCTAAGGCAAGGTAGAGAGGGGCAGGTTACCTGCTCCAGACTGGGTCCCACCTGAGAAGGGTCCACTGCCATCAGAGGGTCTGTCAGGCCAGGCCTAACAACCTCTGGGGCAGTTCCTTCATCAGGGGTAAGATCAGTTCCCTGAGGAGGCTGATCCTGTCCTAATGTCTGGTGAGGGGAAGATTTCTCTTCCTCCTCCATGCTCTCAGTTTGGGTGGAGTGATCCATCATTTCAGGCTTTGCAACAACCATATCTGTTTGAGTTTGGGCTGTGGCCATCACAGCCCCACCAACCTTTTCAGGAGGAGACTCAGTTTGGGTTTCTGCTGTTATCATAACAGCTCTGCTATTCTGTTTAGGAAGAGCTTCTGCTAAAGATGGAGCTGAGTCTTGCACAGCCCTACCAACCTTTTCAGGAAGGACATCTTGGGTTGGGGCTGTAGCCAGTACAGCCCCACTAACCTTTCCATTGGCATTTACCATTCTAGAATGGATTTCTTGTTCAACCTCAGCCCAGGCTGAGATTTCTAAGTCATTGCCAAGTAGGCAGTCCACAGGCAAGTTTTGGTGACACTGCCACTCTCTTTGGGCCAATGACACCTCCCCAGCTGAGACTGACTACTGCCATGGGATGATTTGTTTGGATTCCATCAATGTTTACTCGTGTCTGTGGCAGAAGCATCCATTTTGTGGATCTGAGGCTCTTTTAAAATCAACCGCGTTTTAGCAAAGTAGCATGTCGTCCCCCTCTAGAGGGGTGGAATGCTATCCCCGTCGACAAGACTGTCGAGGGGAGAGTATTCCAAATCATATGACACCTTACACGACATGTTTTGATAAAGCCAAACCAAAGTTAACATATAACCGCGAGGATTATAATGCACTTAATAGTATATGGATAGTGAAAAGTGAAATTAGCAGTATTTCACTATTGCACTAACTATCAGGACATGTGCTGGTGTGGTTTACAAGTACTACCTTTTAAATACACTGTACCCTGCCAATGGGATTGCCTTGGGCCTACTTTAGGGGTGACATACATGTAAGAAAAAGGAAGGTTTGAGTTTAGCAAGTGGGTGTGCTTGCCAGGTGAAACTGGCAGTTTGAAACTGCACTCACAGACACTGCAGTGACAGTTCTGAGACATGTTTGTGCCACCCACATTAGCAGCCCTAGAATCAGGGTTCACTAGTACCATTTTATTTACAGACCCTGGGCATACCTAGTGCATTTACTAGCGACTTACTAGTAAATCAGATATGCCAGTCACAGATAAGCCAATTACCAATATATTATGCACAGGGAACACTTGCACTTTGGGCACTTTGTGACTACCATTGCAGACCAGTGCTAGAGTCCTAAGACCAGCAAAAACAAACAGGAGGTCAGAAGCAAAAAGACAGGGGAAATCACACCAAAATATTCCAGGTCGAGCACTGTCTGTTTGCAGTTAATCACTCTAGAATTTGCTTTTCCTCTCTCCACATTTGGTAACCTAGCACTCGCTACCTCTATTTCCGACTGAACTACAGATGAAATAATTTCCCAAAATAAGAAGAGGAGCAATTAGGGGCGTTTATAGAGCTTTATTAAGGGAGCTAATTTGGTGCACAAAGCTACTAGGAATTGGAGCGGTCTCAGAAGCTCACTTTCTTCTGTATGGCCTGGTTTCCTAAATAGCTACGATTACAGACATGCAAACATGTTAGTAATTCAGCATCCATGGCTGTTGACTCTGTCTTATCAGTTTCTACAATCTGATCCATTTTACATGTAGGTTATAGTAATAGCTAAACTTCATTATGATAATAATATGCACCACAAAGCCCAAACGTTGCAACTATATAGACTGGGTAAAAAGACTGATACTGTCTCACCACAGTGAGATCTGAGACAACCAACCATTACAGGGGTCCAGAGTTCTGCTGTTGCCCACTAACTAGGACACTAGATGTTTGGACTTTTACTGAAAGTTGGTCTATTAGGCTGTGTTGACTGTTTCTGCCTGGTCCTCCAGATGTCGACTAATTTAAGAGCAGTGGATGCAGTTGATCTTTGAAAGTCATGGGGTGTTATACTGGCCAGGAAGTCAACCTATTTATTTCAAAATATGCTTCCCTCATACTCACTCTCTCGCTTTTATTCTCCTACGCCTCACTCACTCTAATTCGCATTCTCTGAAAAACTCATTCTCACTCCTACTCACTGTTGTTCTCTCCCAAACATACTCCTACTTACTTGTTCTCATTCTGGCTTATTAAAACACTTACACACATTTATTGACGCTGTGTCCTTGTTTAACTGCACTTGCTGCGCTATTGATAGCTACACCTCGACTCTTCTTCTTCTTCTCACAACTGCCAGTCAATCCCTCATTCTTATATATTCACTCACTCATACTCACTTTAACTTATCCATAAACAATTGCAAACTCCGATTCTCATTCATTTTCACTTTCTTTGACACACACACACACACTTTCATGCAATCCCATTCACTTTCAGTCACTCACAAACCCATACACGCATGCATAAAGAAGTAACATTTGTTTTACTTACCTTGCTTACTTAGTTAGCAACTCAGAGGCTCTATTGCAGCAGCAGAGCAGGAAACTCACAGCAAGCCATGATTTCAAATGAGGAGCCAGATGAAATGGCAAGGGCAAATTTGAAAAGGGGAAGACACACCTCACTCACTCTCCCAACACCTTGGTAGGACTGGAAGCCCAGTCCTACAAGAAGCTGGTATCCTGGCCCTGCTGCCCTGTGTTTTTTCTTTAGCTTCAGGGGGTTGTATGATGAACAAAGCATGCAATTACAATGCATACCTTTATAAGGCAGTCATTACAACAACCACTTCTTTAACACGCATACTTTTACAACTCAGCCCTTTACCTGATAAAAAAAATACCACTAATGCCTGTATAATTACAATGAAAAGTAAATATATAAATATATATATGTATATATATATATATATTTATATATATATATATACATATATTTATATATTATTTACATTATTTACTGGCGGCCGCCAGTAGATAGTTATAGTTAGGACCTATTATCCATAGGAAAAACGCAACATTCTATTGGCAATAAATTTGGCGTCGATTGATGAATATTCTTGAAATTTTCCAAACATTTGGCAAGCTCAGTTTTGCTCCTTCCCTGAACGTTTAGGGGTGATTGGTGAAGTGGGAACCAAGAAAAAAGGTGGGTGCCAAAACGTGTTTTCCCCATGAAATTTCCCATAGAAGCTTTAGATACGGCTACAGCCCGAACGGCTGAATGGAATTACACCAAATTTGGCTGAGAGGTAGTCCTCAGTTCTGACTTGTGCCTTTTGCTTATATGGTGTCAATCTGTTCAGTAGTTTTTGAGAAAATTGTGGTTAAAGTCATTTATATATCTATGGGCGCGGTGGATCCGCGGGTTGTGCGTGGATTGACATCGTAGCATAAGCGCACTGTCCCGATAACGTGCTCAATTCTAATTGGCTGTCAAGCGGTTGTCAATGTTTGAAACCAGGAACTGTTGGCAGCCATTTTGTGCCTCTGTAGAAGCGAGGGTGAAGAAGTCTGTAAAATATGTGTGCAAACCGCACCAAGGGGGCAGGGTAAGACACACCCTGACCCCCTAGGCCTGCTAAGGGGGTCGTACAAGGACCTCTAGGGCAAAAAAACAAAAAATAAAACAATTTTAAATCGCGGGATGCGTGTAGGATCCGCGCATTTTGGCGTCGAAAAATAAAAAAAATGAAGCGCAGGCTCCCGCGGTTTACAGGTTATTAGTCCCCAGGCGGCCAAATCCGGGGGGCATTTAAAAAAAATTGTGTGGGGGATTCCCAATCCTTTACACACTGCCCCGGGGACTGCCACCCCGAGTTCTAAGTTAATATATGCAATTGGGGGGCTCCCTGGCCCCCCACAGCCCCGGGGACCGCCACTCCCTGGGGCTTGTTAAAAAGGGTGGGGCGGTCTTTGGACCCCCACAGCCCCGGGGACCCCCACCCCCGGGGTTTATTTAATGTGTGGCCGCATGGCTCCCCTCCTGGAGCCCAAGATGGCCCTGGGGACTGCCACCCCCCAGGGCCGGCTCCTGCAGTCTCACTTGTTGTTCTTTTGCAGACTTACCTGTTTGTGCACAAGATCTGCCTTCTTTCTTGTGTAGCCTTCCTTTGTGTAACTTTGTGACCTTTGATCTTCAGTTCTTGATCTAGTGTTCTGAACATACCAGTATTTCTTAGATATGTTGTTTACTCCTTTTCATTTCTTCCCTCTATCCTAATTGACAAAATCATGGAGGGACACAAAGTAAGGGGCTCTGGTTGTTTCTGTGTCTTAAGCTTGCAACATAATAGGTTAGACACAGATTTAGAAACCCAGCCTTCACCACTCATGGACCTTACTCCCCGTTGTTCCTACCTCCTTTACTATGTCTTATCAAACAAATCTGTTCACTTGACCTGGTCCTCTTTCAGTATATTCTCCTGATAGTCCAAGTCCATACAGTTCATCAATTCATGTGCCCTTGCTCACTCGGTGCGTGGTCGTGCCACCACTAGATATTGCACATTATACACCACCTTGGGTGTATTCGCTTTCAAAATGCTTGTACTAGCTATTGTACATGCAGACTTTGGTCCGTCCTTTTTATCCATTTTTGCACTTTGAGATATAATGTTCTACCTATGTTTTTCATCTTCTACTTTCTCCTTTTAAATTCTCTTGGAAAGACCTTATCAACACTTCAAGAGAAAAAGTAAGAAGGCTGGGAAAATAGTTTATATGTGAGCTCTGTATTCTATTGTAATACCCAATCATGAAATTGCATGGTTGCTACCTTTCTGTAATGCAGTTCATTTGCACTGTCCATTCTTGTCTAGCTGTGTGCGTCACAACAATTAAAGGGACCATTGTTTCTGCTTATTTTTAATAAAGCACTTGACACAATGCATAGTGACACAGTATTTATTTATTGTAAATATTTATTGAATGTTTTCAAATTAATTTCCACAAGTACATTTTCCTTCATTTCCAAAATTATTAGATACATTTTATAGTAAGCATCACATACACTGATATTACAGTGAAGAAGTTTTTTAAATACTTTCAATGTATCACAACATAGTGAATGTTTTTAAAATAATTTCTACAAGTACAAACTTTGTTCCTTGATTTCCAAAATAAATATTAAATACATTTTATAGTAAGCACCAAAGCATCTCAAACACTGATATTACAGTAAAGAAGTTTTTAAAATAGTTTCAATGTATCACAAAATGTTTTATGCGAGTACCACAAATGTTGATATTACAGTATAGAAGTTGTAAAAATAATTTCAGTGTAGCTCAAAATATTAAATGTGAGGACCACAAACACTGCACAGTAAACAAGTTGTAAAAATAGTTTCAATGTATCAGAATAACTCATTTCACTTCACTGGGAACATGAATCTTTACTTCTGACATATCTTACATCTTACAGATGAAAAATGTCAGTTACGCAGTAATCATTTGTTCTTGGCATGTAGTGCTGTAGATTCAAATGGTTCCCATAGCCCTGTCATCTTGTGTTGTGTTGGGATGTTTGCAAGTTGTTTTTCTTTGAAGAAGTCTATCTAGTCACATGGTTAGGCTGTCTCCTCCTTTCAATGATATTGTGCAGGGGAATCAACTCTATTGTTAGTATATTTGGACGCAGATGGTGAGAATTGAGTTTTTTAGAGTATAATATAGTTGTACCTGTGTGTGTGTGTGTGTATCTATACTACTGTTATAAAGAGAGAACACAACCCTTTGAGCCAGGTAAACTCGGGAACCACAGCGCCAATCCACACACCCGATACATCCTTGAAATTGTCAGGGTGTGTAGATGGACATAGGCTACATAAATTTTTTTAAAAACGTAAATTTTAAAAATTTACATTAAAAACAAAGTAGTCCCCTGAAAGAAGCGCCGGCCGCGACGTCTGTGTCATGACATCGGGAGCGCGGGGAGGAGCGGCGTTCAGGAGCAACAGGAAGAGCGGAGGACATGATCGCGGGGTGGAGCTGAAAACAGGCAGGGCGGAGCGGCGAGCGGCGGACAAGCGATAATGGCGAGCGGAGGAGCAGTGGAGCGGTAAAATCAGCAGTGCGAGAAGGAGCGGCGAGTAAGGTAAGTGAGGGTGCACAACGAGGGACGCGCGGAGGGACGGGCAGGAGCCATGGGTGCACGCAAGCCTGTAATGCTGCCCCCAGCCCTCTTCTGCCCCGGGCAACGCTGCCGCAAGCCTAAAATGCTGCCCCCAGCCCCCTTCTGCCCCGGGCAACGCCGGAGCGGGCTGCTAGTATGTATATATATATATATATATATATATATATATATATATATATATATATATATATATATATATATATATATATATATATGTTTTGTTAATCAATTATTTCTCGTTTTTTCCCCTTTTATCATCTTGAGGAGTGGAAATATTTTTTCTATGTCAGTTAAACCAGGTGTTGGTTGTCAATCTTAACTTGCACAGTATATAAACACTCCCATTGGTATTTTGATGCCATGTGATCAAGGCTGTTGTAAGACAGCTGAAACGCGTCATGCTGGTGGAGAGGAGAAAATAAACCACTTTATTCACAAACTTTTGTGTCTGAGCGATCTGTACTTGCGGATATCGCAGCATCGAGTGGGCTGAGGTGACAGGATATTGTTTCAATATATATATATATATATAGTTAGTAAATTCTACTGTTGTATAGCATTGCAGGACCCTAGTGTAAATTTCCAGATTCATGCCCTTATAAAGGTATAAATCACCATATCCTTATATAGGCATAGAAATCATAACCATATTTAGCCATAGCTCATGCAGTCCAAATACAGCATGGCTACTTCCACTAGTTCCGAAAATCCACAATGATTTCTTGGAAAACTCAGCTTCAGCAGCTAGGGACCTCCCCTTGTTTGAATATTGATTTGTCCAAGAACTCATGGAGTTTTCAAAGAACTGAGACTCTTTGACGTTATTATGTCCACCTTTACGTCAAACTTGGCACCTTCAAGGTATCAATATGCCCACACTTGCCATAGCAAACACACGGTGGTTTGGAGCAGTTCAACTAGCTACTTGCCCGACGCATCCTGCTACAACAAGTGTCAAAGGAAGCCGCCCCTCCAGCAGACGCTCTGAGAGAGACACTGTCTTTTCTCTTGTCGAGAAATCCAGCTCCAGTGTTTCCAAGCTACCCTTGCGGGTTGTTGTGAAATCGAGTCCTGAGACTGACCTCCTTCATCCTAAATGAAGGTACGGAGCTGATTAGACCCTAAGAAAAATCTTGGATAGATTCTTGGCAAAAAGAATACTACATTTATGCTACACCTCACTTACTTCTTCTCTCGTACTAGACTTAGGTTAGGTACATCGGGGTAGGCATATTTTAGAAGCACCAGTTGAGTACCTTTTAGCCTTTGTTATTTATGTATGTAATTATCTATGGTCTAGGAACCATACAATGCTTTTACAGTATTATTTTATACAACTCTTCTTTCTGTACGCATTATACTTTGCAACCAGTATCACAGTTGTAGCAGTTCATTTCTTCTGCTTGATAAAGAAGACTGTTCAATAAATACTTTTATTGAAAATGCCCGTCTATCTATTTATCTGCACGTCTGGTGAAACGAAGCATGCACAAATGACTGAGTGAAATATCTATCTATTGTTTCCACGACTCTGAAGATCAGTTTTATCTTGAGGAAACAAAGTTGTCATGTTTATGCGGTTGTCAGAAACTAAATCCCTTCTTGTGAACTCGAGAAAGTTTCTAATGACCTCTGAGCTAGATGGCACTCACAATTAAGTTAAATATATTCAATAGCGACCTAGTAGACATAAGTCCGACGTCACATCTATAGGATATATTATTCCAATGCGCAGAGCCTATTGGGAATATAGGAACTACACTACATGGCGACCAACGTTTGGTAAGGCACTAATTTAACGCTAGATACTAGAGTGACTCAGTCGTGCTTTTCACAGAGACCCCTTTTTTCCCATAAAATACTCCAATAGACGTCTGTAGTGGGTAAAAGGATAAAAAAATCTGCCATTACTGAGTAGGATGAAAAATCCTATGTATTAGTTTGGTTTTGTTCAACGTTGAAGGATACAGGGTTCCAAAATATTGTGCACCTTATCTTTATTTCCTTGAAACTTGCTCTGCAAAACTTTTTACAAAATGGCCGACGATGATAATCCCGGTGCCATTGGAACTGTAGCATCTACAATCCGACCGGGTTTCGAAGTTACAAAATGACGCGGATGCTATAATCATCTCGGAAAATGTAAGGAAAACCATTAGTATAAAGCCTATAGAAAATGGCCTATCACCGAGAGGTGGTAGGGTATTTTTTGTCATAGAGGCACATGAATATCGGCAGACAGATATTCTATTCATGGATTATCTTTCCACAAGCAAATCCAACAACACTTGTGTTCCACTTATATAAGAGAGAGGAACCTCCAGCGTAATGCGTTCCTTTCGAGGACATTGCAATTCCACTAACTTTGAAGGCGCCCTACAACATCAAAATCACATTACCAGGTTTGGTCCACTGGGTAGACCAGGAGAAACATGGCCGGAACTAGCTAGCTATACACCACATCCTGACATTGAAAGAATGACAGATGTAGAACTGTTAGATCAACTGAAACAATTAATTAAAATACATAGACAATTGGTTCAATATGTCATGTGGACACTAACAGTCCAACCTGCTATAAGAATTCCACAGCAAACCCTTCATCAAGGGAACACAAACAAAATTACACCACAGACTATGTATTTGCAGAACTGGGTTCGAAATGGTTTTAAAGACGCAAAAGGTGGCACAATCAAGCATAAAATGCTTTGGGAACAAGTAGTTCTTTTACAGAAAGAACTACAAAAGACTCAAGTGATCCATACACTGAGTCATTAGCGTGATGGCGTTCACATTGAAGGGAATTCATTGGCTGATGAAGCCGCAAAGGTGGCTGTGCAAACGGCTTCCGTAGCTGCAATTACTCATTCAAAAAGGAAAATAGACAGCGAAATAATGCAAGCTGTCACTGCTTCAATAAAAGATAGTGGTCAAACATTACCAAAAGGCTTTCCACTCAAGTACTCATATATAACTGATGCAAATAATGTTCCGTTTGCTCGAATCCCTGGAGTGGGGGATTGAGTAATCCCAAACATGGAACACCGGTTAGGACTAATCTTAGCAGCACATGAAGGGCTCGCCTCTGCACACGCATGTATTTCCACCACAGTGTCATTATTAAAGCAAAGATACTGGTGACCGCGCCTGAGGAAACAGACCCGAAACTATGTTTTGGAATGTGAAATTTGCCAGAAAATGAAAGTTTCAACGGTGAAACGCCCGGCACAGACGCCCCTTCTAATTTCAGATAAACCATTAGCATGTGTTTACCTGGACCACTGTGGTCCCCTACTGTCACGCCTGCCAATCATCCGTGGAACTGAACGGCGAACTGACGAGACCAATCCAAGATGGCCTCGCCGTAATGCGCCTGCGCGAGGGGTCCGAACGGGAACATAAGCTCGGGTTCCCCGGCTCTCAGCGCTTTGCACTCTAGTTTCTATCGCTACTGGCTAGTTACTTCCGCTTGGCCTTTTCCTGGTTTACGCCCCATGATTGTTATGGGTATTCCTTCCGTGATCTGAGATACGGCATTCTATTTTGCAAGTGCCGTTCGTTTTTGCTTGTTTGTTGGTTACCTCTCGCTTGGATTCCTAAGCGGTCCTTCTTGCAACCGCTTTCCTGATTACTTTACGAGGCTCTTCCTTTCAGAATACCTCGCACTGAGTCATTGTTTCAATTGGTGATTCTCATTGGTATTGCGGAAGAGTTCTGCCTCAGCCCGGTAGACCCACTCAGCCTGTTCTAACGTGGGTGCTACTTTCCCTATCTCCCCTCGCTCAGTGCCAGCTGTCTTACCCCTGTGTCATTTGGATCTCTGCGCCCTGCTTCTAGCGGACTCGTCATTGGGCCGGACTACGGTCCTGTCGAACGGCCGGTATTTGCTGGAGCAGTGGTGCGGGTGGTTTATGTGGCATTGTGGGATTTGTGGTCCGCCTGGCGAGTTTCCTCCTTCCCTTTATTTCATTATTTTTGTGTTAGTTCACTGGACTTCCCGGATGCTGGCATTCATCACAGTACAGGGACACGAAGAACCGGTAAAGCGCTTGTAGCGCACTACATTTACATTGTGTTCTTGTTACAGTTTCTTTTGTATTTATGTATGCATATATTGCCCTCCATGCAGCTACTTCTGTGATCTAGACCTTTACTGTACAAGACACCTTGGTGGGGCTGTGGTCCTAGTTGGGTAAGAATTATATATATATATCATCAATTAAGTTCATACTTGTGACAGTCTCAGAGGTAATATTTCATACCCCTCAAACTAGGTCATACTGGATATCAATAAATTACGTAATCACACGCATATGTCCAGAGGATATCCTAGTTGCTTTCATGATCACACCAATGTGCTATCAGGTAAAGCTGGTTTATGTATTAACATTGGGGGCTTGTGAGTTGACTGTTGTTGTATTAACCCATTATTCCTTTTAGCTTCATCTTCCACTTGAAGAGAAGTGACCGAAGAGTCCAGTGTTTTGCCTTCCCCTACTTTCCTTGTTTTGTTCCCTCCTTTCCCTCCATATCACCCTTGTGTCCTAGTGTTTGATAGGCACAGGTGGTGTAGGGGGGAAGGGTTGGGTTTCTCGTCGGCTCCTGGCACTCCTGCGGAAACTGCTACCGGATCCTTACACCTACAAAGGGATGGTAACTATAAATATATCATGGTCGCGGTAGATTCATGGTTAAGATTCATTTGGATGTGGCCTCGGGGCTCGGCTGATGCCCGAACAGTTATAAAAGATTTGCGAGTCTTTATCGGCACATACGCAATCGGCACGCTACATTCTGACCAGGGTCCTGCTTTTAACTCTCGGGCTTACAAGGAGGCCATGGCCAGCTTGGGCGTTGCATTGCGGTACTCAAGTCCATTCCATCCTGAGGGAAATTTTGTTGTGGAAAGAAAAAACTGTGACATAATGTAATCTATAATAGCAAGGGTATTAGGTTTGGGTGATGGGTGGGTCAAACATCTAATAAGTGTCCAACGCAGTCTTAATAACCTGCCAAGAAATTCTCTGGGTGGAATCACTCCATAAGAAATCCTTATGGGTACAAGAATGATGGTTGAAGACCTCGATTGTCATACTTCAGAGGTAGAACAAAAACCATTTGATATCAAAGACCGTTTGGCTGTTTTTCAGGACTTAAATGAAATGAGAAGAAGTCTAAGCAACACAATACAAAAGCCAATGATCACTGAAGAAAAACCACCTGTCCCGGCAAGACCTGTCTGAATTCCAAAAATTGGGGATCTGGTCAGAGAGAAAATAGCGGATAAGAAGGAATTTGGGCCTTCATTCAGAAAACCAGTACCTGTACTAGCAGTTCACGGATCAAGAACAGTGTTACTGCTGCCCCTTGCTGGAAGGAGAACCGGTCCATATCAATTTGCCTGGTAAAACCACACCATGTGGCCGATAATAAGAAGTAGGCCCAGTGGACTCCAAAGATGTAGCAGACAACCAAATCTTGCTACCATCCAAGAGGTTCAAACTGAAAGACTCATCACCTTTGAAGAATCTGCAGTGAGAAAAGAAGGACTATGCAACAAAGTCATGGAACTTGTGCCTCTTAAAACACAAGTAACAGTTCATCAAGAAACTCCCGTCTACAATGATGTACCATCTGACTATACGAACATGTCAAGGGAACAAGCAGCTTCAGCGATTTCAAATATTCCGGATGCAATACCAACAATTGACACAACTGCCTCTGGCTATTTCATCAACTTCAATACCTTTTATGAGGATCCCAGTGAGCCTAAAACAACGCCAACAAACAAAACTTTCAAGGAACAAGTAACAGAACTTTTTCACCCGCTTGCAAATACATATCTGGTTTCACCATGGGTTGAATTTTGGATTGTGTTAGGTGTACTTTTTCTCTTTCTATGGCTCATTCTTGTTTTAAGCTTGGGAAAGCTGATAGACGGAAAATATAGTAAAATGGAATCTGAAAGAGACACGTTAGTGATAGATTCCTTACCTTAGAATATCCCCAGGCGTCAGACTGGATCCAAAATTTTTTGCGTAGCAGTACCCTTGCGCGTCAGTAGGCGTCGTCTGCGGCTCCGCATCCGTCGTCGGCATCGTGGCGGCCATGATGACGTTGTCGTAGTGTATAGACGCCGCCTCCATGTGCTGACGTCAGTTCTTCTTTTTTCTGCGCCAGCTAGCGCAGATCTGGAAAAAGTTGTACCCAAGTCACTTTTTGACTAACCTTTTGAGATCCTTTTTGATCCATTTTTCGAAATCTATCGACTCCGATGGTGCCGGTAGGGATGCCCGGGTTCAAGCCCTGCGCCGACTGCAACTGACTTATGTCGGTTACCGACCCCCACCGCCGGTGCCTGCACTGTTTGGGCCTGGACCACGACGACAAGTCCTGCTCCGACTGCCGGGCTCTGACGTCTAAGGCTAGACGGGAGCGGTCCCGCAAGCGACTCGAGCTTCGGCAGTCTGCCCCGCGCCGCTCGAGGTCCCGGTCCGAAAGGAGGTCGAGGGACCGGTCGCGGGGCCGGAGCCCCCACAGTTCCAGGAGTCGTCATCGGTCTTCGGGTTCGAAGTCCTCAGGTAAGAGGCACAAGAAGTCGAAGAGGCACCATATCTCTTCTGACTCCCCCCGATGCTCGCGCAACCCGGCCGGGGGTTCGGGCTACACCGCCCACGCGGCTCCGCAGGAGCCGCAGGTGTCGCGGCCTGCCCCACACCTGCCGGTCCCCGGGCAGGACGCGACGCTGGGGGAGATTGCGGACTTCCTCATGGCCATGAGGTCGCTCTCTCCTTCGTCGGGTTCCGCAGCAACTTTGGGCCAAGCGGTTCCGACTGGGTTCCAACGCGGGCCGGGTGCTTCGGCACCGGCGCCGTCCGGGGCTTCGGCCTCGGCGCCGTCGGCCACTTCAGTCCCAACGTCGCAGGGACCCACTGGGTCCGGTTCCGGATCCGGGTCGTCGCCGGTCGACGTGACGACTTTGCCGACACCAGCCCCTAGGATGTCGCCCCCGGCGCCGTCCCTGGACGACGTCATCCCTGGTCCTGTCCTCGTTTTGGGTCCGGCACCGGAGCGGCGCCACTCTCGACGCCGATGGGAGATTTTTATTTCAATGACCCGGCCCCATCCTTTGAGCCTGAGTACCAGGCTGTGGGTGATGAGGACGATTGGGAGGGGTCTGAGGACCCTTTGGCACAAGAGTGTCAGTCTTCTGTGGACTGGACAGGAGAGCTTGGGGAGGCCAGTGGGCTGGACACTTTGCCCGACACTGGATTTGTCTCCCCTCCTAGCGTGGCTACGGAGGAGGGGGCTGCTTATAGCGTGGTGCTGATGAGGGCGGCCAAGGCCCTGGGCCTTGAGCTCCCCATCGCGGCCTTGAGGACTAACCTCCTCACTGAGGTCCTTAAACCGCAGTCAAGCTCGGCCGAGCCTCTGCTGCCGTTTAAAGAGGCCTTGTCAGACTTTCTTTTGGGCACTTGGTCCAGGCCCGCCACAGGACAGTGTGTGGATAGGAACGTGGCCAGACGCCACCGCCCGGCTCCGGGTGACCCTTGCTTTCTGTCTACCCATTTCACCCCTGAGAGCCTGGTTATCCAGGCCTCAGATTCCCGGTTGGGGGGAGCCGGCGGGAATGCGGTCTGGGAATTAAAGAGGTACGAGAATTACGGTAAAAAGATATTCTCCTCCCTAAGTTTGGGATTGCGGTCAGTTAATACCGCGTGCCTCTTAGGCCGCTACACCCACTCTCTGTGGGACACGGTCGCGGACGTGCTGCCACACTGCCACACTGCCCATTGGAGGTACGGGCTAGACTCGGCCAAGCCCTGGTGGAGGGCCGGGATGCAGCACTGTATTCCATCCGGTGTGGGCTGGACACTACTGACTCTCTGGGCAGAGCGATGTCGACGACGGTGGCGATTCGTCGTCACGCCTGGTGGAGGTCCGCCAATTTCTCAGCCGATGTCCAAAACACACTTATAGACATGCCGTTCGATGGCCGTCGCCTCTTTGGCGACAAGGCAGACCATGCGTTTCAGCGCTTTAAGGACTCCAGGGCCACGCCAGCAAATGTGTGCCTTTCGCTCCTTTCGTAGCCAAGGAAGGGGCGCCCCCACACGTGCCGCCAGCCACGCACCGCAGGCTAACATCCAGCGCGGACGTGGAAACCGCCATGGCGGTGGTCGGGGTCCACGGCGAGGCCAGTCCACACCTACCCCTGCAGCATCCGCCTCAAAACCTTCCTAGTCCGTGCTTTCAGGCCCATGTGACGCCAGTGGGGGGCAGGGTTCGCCATCACCGCTCCCACTGGCGCACCGTCACATCGGACAGGTGTGTGCTGCAAATCGTCCGAAGGGGCTACTCCCTCCCCTTCGTGATGACCCATCAAGCCATGCCACCGCAACACCACCGCGTATCGGGGGATCATTTGTGGCTTCTGCAGGAGGAAGTTTCGGCCCTCTTCGCCAAGGGGGCCATCGAGCGCATTCCTGGGCCAGAAGTAGGGTGTGGTTGCTACTCCCACTACTTTCTGGTACCCAAGAAGGGCATAGGGGGCCTACACCCTATCTTGGATCTACGGAAAGTCAACGGCTTCCTCCGGAAGGAGGAGTTCAAAATGCTGACTCTGGCTCAGGTGTTAGCTGCCCTGGACCCAGGAGACTGGATGGTAGCGTTGGACTTGCATGATGCTTATTTTCACATCCCCGTCCTGCAGGCCCACCGGCGCTACCTGCGGTTTATGGTAGGCCACGAGCACTTTCAATTTACCGTGCTCCCCTTCGGCCTTACCAGCGCCCCACAGGTGTTTACGAAAGTGATGGCGGTGGTCGCAGCTCATCTGCGCAGGTTAGGGGTTTCAGTCTTCCCCTACCTCGACGACTGGTTGTTGAAGGCGGGCTCGCCCCAGACAGTCATCACCCACTTCCAGACGACGGCAGACCTCTTGCACCAGCTGGGGTTCTCCATCAATGTGCCGAAGTCACACCTGTGACCCTCTCAGAAGCTCCTTTTCATCGGAGCGGTTCTCGACTCGGCGCAGTTTCGAGTTTACCCACCCGAACAGCGGGTTCGGGATATACAGGCTCTGTTTCCACTCTTTCAGCCTTTATCCCGAGTTTCGGTCAGGTTGACGCTGCGGCTTCTGGGGCTGATGGCTTCCTGCATCCTTCTGGTGCATCACGCCCGTTGGCGGATGCAGGCTCTGCAGTGGGACCTGAAGTTTCAGTGGGCCCAGCATCAGGGCGACCTGTCCGACCATGTCCTGATCTCGGAAGGCACTGCGAGACAGCTGCAGTGGTGGCTCACGGACCGCGATTGGGTCAGCGGCAGATCCCTCTCCCTTCCCCAACCGGAGCACGTAGTTGTGACGGACGCGTCCCTCCAGGGCTGGGGAGGCCACATGGGAGAGGCGGATATCAGAGCCCTCTGGTCTCCGGCGGAGTCCCGGCTCCATATCAACCTTTTGGAGCTAAGGGCGATTCGTCTAGCACTGAAGGCATTCCTCCCGTCTGTCTGGGGGAGTGTAGTGCAGGTGTTCACAGACAACACCACCGCCATGTGGTACTGCAACAAAGAGGGCCGGGTGGGGTCGTGGACCCTCTGCCAGGAGGCTCTGTGCCACTGGCAATGGTTGGAAAATCAGGGCATAACCCTGATGGTTCAACACCTGGCAGGTTCTCTGAACGCCAGGGCGGACAAACTCAGCCGCCCGTGCATGATGGATCACGAATGGCGTCTGAACTCGGACGTGGCGCAAGGTCTCTTTCAGCAGTGGGGAGAGCCTTGGTTAGATCTATTCGCCACCGAAGAGAACGCGCAATGTCATCAGTTCTGCGCGTTGGAATTTCCAAGGCGGCACTCGCTCGGAGACACTTTTCGTCGCGAGTGGAGTTGCGGTCTGTTGTACGCCTTTCCGCCTATACCACTTCTGCCCAGAGTGCTGAACAAGATCAAGTGCGACCGGGCACAAGTCATACTTGTGGCTCCGGACTGGGCACAAAGGTACTGGTATCCCAAGCTACTCAGTATGTCAGTCGATCCCCCGGTTCGTCTGCCTCTTCAGGAGGACCTTCTGTCGCAGTAGCAGGGGACGGTTCTCCACCCGAACCTGTCCAGTCTCCACCTCCATGCTTGGAGATTGAGCAGCGACAGTTGAGGCCATTTGACTTGCCTCCTGAAGTCTGTAACGTCATTCTGGCAGCCAGGCGTCCCTCCGCAAAGTCGGTATACGCCTGCAGGTGGAACAGATTTGTGGCAAGGTGCACAGCAAAGGCTGTGGATCCTCTCTCTGCCCCTCTTTCTGAGGTTCTCCTCTTTCTTCTTTCTCCTGCCCAGCAGGGCTCTGCTCTGGGCACTATCAAGGGCTACCTTTCTGCCCTTTCTGCCTTCCTAAGGCTGCCTGACCAGCCATCTTTGTTCAAGTCCCCTATTGTAAATCGATTTCTGAAAGGCATCACACACACGTTTCCACCTGTTCCCTTCGTGATACCTCAGTGGTACTTGAACCTGGTTCTAACTTTTTTGCTGTGCGCTCCCTTTGAGCCGCTTCACAACTGTCCTCTCCGCCTTCTTACTCTTAAGACTGCTTTCCTGGTTGCCATCACCTCTGCCAGGAGAGTGAGTGAGCTCCAGGCCTTATCCTCTAAACCTCCTTTCTGTCCATCCGGACAAGGTTGTGTTGCGGACGAGACCCTCTTTCCTACCAAAGGTTATCTTGGCCTTCCACATCGGGCAGTCCATTACCTTCCCCACCTTCTTTCCTCCTCTGCATCCCTCGAAAGAGGAAGAGAGGCTCCACCGTCTCAACCCAAAATGTGTGCTCTCTTTCTATCTGGATCGCACACGCCAGTTCCGGGTGGATGACCAACTCTTTGTTGGTTACTTGGGCGCTAAGAAAGGAAAGGCGGTGCACAAGCGGACCATCTTGCGGTGGATCATCTTGTGTATCCAGGCGTGTTACTCCTTGGCTAAGAAGGAACCCCCTGTTGGGCTGAGGGCTCATTCCACTCGAACCACGGCGACTACAACTGCCTTGGGCCAAGGAGTGCCCTTGCAGGACATTTGCCAGGCAGCTACGTGGGCCTCGCTGCACATGTTTGCAAGACACTATTGCCTGGACAGCCAAGTCCGGAGGGATGGCTTCTTTGGCCGTTATGTCCTCCAGGACTTTCTGGTGTGATTATTGGTTCGCAGACCCATCACCGGGGTTGGTATTGCTGGGGTATCTATTCTAAGGTAAGGAATCTATCACTAACGTGTCTCTTTCAGATGCACTAGTTACTACTTGTGTAACGATATAGTTGTAAGAGACATTAGTTAGTGATAGATTCCTTACCGACCCACCCATCCTCCCCGTTTCTGTGAACCGATATCTAGGGTTAAGGTCATCCCCTTTCAGGGCCCTAGTTTCATTGGCACCAGTGTTGGTTTTTAGCATGGCTCTGCGTTTCTGGTGCGGAAAAGCTATGGCTAAGAACTGACATCAGCACGCGGAGGCGGCGTCTATATACTCCGACGACGTTGGACGCAGAGCCGCAGATGACGCCTACCGACGCGCAAGGGTACTGCTACGCAAAAATGTCCGGATCCAGTCTGACGCCTGGGGATATTCTAAGGAAGGAATCTATCACTAACTAATGTCTCTTACAGATAGTAGTAACTTGTGCCACAGCAAGTAAGAACATCAACTTGCTCCTGAAGCCACACAAATCATCTCATCATGAACAAAGAGTCCTGTCATCAGTAAACATCACAGCCGTTCCTCTACCAGGTGGTATAGCTTGGGATAGAGCTGATTATGACATTTATGGCCCTGTCGAGCTGCTGAAGATTCCACACCAATTTAAGGTTTGCTTGAGTGATTTTGTTTCACCCAGTACATTTTCTGATGATTGGGACTTAGACACTGTTAATAACATGATGGCAGACTTAAATGTCAGCAAAATTTGCAAAACATGAATACTTAGATGGTTCATCAAATTATGAAGAAATGTATTGTTTTAATAATTTTGGTCATTATTTGCACAAATCTGCAAATCCTAGAAATGTTTTAACCTATAATAAATGGGAACATTCTCCAATGCTACCAAAGGGCATCTCAAAAGCATTTTGTGAAAAAATGTCCATACTTTACAGGTATCAATGTCACAAATCCAGAGACCGTTTACTTTAAAAATGTTAATCACATAGGCATGAAAAGTATGTTAACTAATACTAAGCAAATTTGTTCTGCTGCCTTTTCTGCTCAATTTTCCACATTAGATTTTGTCTTTTGGAAAAACAACATTGAGACAAAAACTGTCTGGGGCACAAAAGACTTGCAAGTACAAGGTTTAGAAGCATTATTCAGAACCTGCATCATCCCAGAACAAATATTGTTCCTAAATGTAACTGCTCAACGGACATCTTGTGTAGGCCTGCCTAAGATAAAAGATTTAAACAAACCGTCCATACATTAAGCCCACAACTGATAGTAATAGAACTACAGATGAGAAGGTAGACGTAAATTATATTTTACAACAAACAGAACTAATCCTGATTGGGAAAAAATGGTTAATCTGGCCCACAGACATGAACAACTGTCAAGATAGATACCTGAACAAGACACAAGGATTTAAAGTACCCAGGCCAGATCCAAGATATGTCCAGAGACAGCATCCAGGGATAATAGCAACTTACAGTGTAGGAAAACTGTGCATTGAGTGGCTACAAAATTCTGCACGCCAGATATAAAACAACACTTAACTTTACTTAAAGATGGCATTGATTTGAGAGAATTCTTACTTGGACCTCGCAAACACGTCATAAACATTTCATGTACGCCGGTATTTACGCTGCTTACAATGAAGCATGGAAAGTCATGCTAATGAAAACTGCAGAATGAATACGAGAAATTGATCGTATTCATTTAGAGAAATCGCTCTCTGTAGTTGACAATGGGTGAACAACTCTGTTGTCCAGAATTTATTCTTTGGACAGCATTGTATCCTATGCGATTGACATAATGGAACAGGACTTGCTAATGTTACAACATGGCCAGTCTCAATTGCGTTCTACAATGCTGCTAGGCTGGACGTTACACAACCTTTGTTCAGGCAATGTGCCTTGGCGTTTAATCAACACCAAGTCATTGTTTACTGGATTTAACCTTATAGATAAACAAATCTCTTTGCCACAGAGGGGAGCAGACTATACCGTGCTGAGCATAGAAAAACTAGAAAGATTACTGTTAACCGTTTCTGAGAAACCAGCCAATGAATGGATAATACATGGCACCATCACGATACCAGTGACGATTTTCCAGTTTCAGTATTGCTTAAAACACATACCAGCCAGCAGGCCTGTATGAAAGGTTGGGTAAAGAATACATAAAGTCGACCTGGGATTTACCATACACACACAAATATTGGAGTGGGGAAAAAGAGCTATTTCTTAGTGGTAAAAATTGCAAAACCACATTGAGCGGTACACTTCTATGTCAAGGCATTAATTTACATGGAGCCTGTGATGGTTCTTCAAATAACTTATCATGCCACCTGCAGAGTTCCCCGGTAGCAGTGATAGATCCAATTTTTAGGCAGCTTTCCAATGGGAGCTACATAATGCTGAATGATCACAGCTGTTGTGGAATGATGCCAGGAATTGCCTATCTCGTTAGTGTGTCAGCCAGTGTCACTTGTTGTATGCAAGTATTGTTTCTGAAAACTAAGACAGACGGGAAGTCGCCACTATGGCCTTCACTGAACATCTCTTCTATACAAATTGATACATTACGCAGAATGAAAGCCATTCTTTTACAAAAAACTGTGCCATTGACCTCGTCCAGAGAGACATATGATCTGCAAGTTGCAAGGTCCTCAGCGGAGATATATGCCTTATTATCAACAAACTGCCCCATACATTTCACAGAAATGTTAGGTCATATATTAAACATGTCTGATACCAGTGGTATTGTACATGTATTTAAGATAATTTTTTCGAGACTGTTAGCACCCTTTGAAGCAGTCCTAGGCATTTGTCCTAACTTCGTGCACTCTGCGTTCGGCGACCTGCCTCTCATCTTGGGACTCATAGCAGGGATACAATTTTTATTCCTCCTGCTCCATTATTGCAAGTCCGGTCACCAGTGATACCCAGATTACCATGGAGAATGCTCTTCTGGCAATGCAGTATCGTGAACGCATAACACAGATTCTTGGCTTGGCTTGTTTGAAAGATCTGAATACCACGTGGTTCCTGACATTCAGACCAATCTGGCAACATTGCATCTTACCTGTTCTACGATGCCTTCTTTGTGGAGAGAAATGCATGTTGGATATCTCTCTAACACTTCCATCAGCAATGCCAACGGATGTTGATGCTTTTCTGGGTCCAGTAACGGCTCATGCATTGTGTTGCCCCCAACGGCTACCAATCCTGATGACTGCATTCATTAAGATCTCACCGGCGATTCCAGCTGAGGGTGAGATACGCGGACCAACAGGCACACATGTACTATCTACTGCAAACATTGCTAAT
Source organism: Lissotriton vulgaris (assembly GCF_964263255.1). Lineage (NCBI taxonomy): Eukaryota > Metazoa > Chordata > Amphibia > Caudata > Salamandridae > Lissotriton > Lissotriton vulgaris. The sequence goes on along the minus strand of NC_141694.1, from coordinate 1,082,803,847 downwards.
GCCACTGACGGCGATGCTTCTCATCTGTGTATGATTGATCTACTTAATGAAGTGGTTCAACTTTCATCTACTGTGGTACACGATTTCTTTGCCAGCCTAGACGATTTAATTTTTTCTCCTGACACCGATAATATCTTTTGAAGTTAGCACACCGCGTTCTTTCAAATCTGACATTCGACCTTCGCTTTTTCACAACAAAAATGTCTAACTTTGGAACTCTATTTTTCTACGATTTGACTTTCTCCACAATTTTTTTTTTCTTTGGCACAAAGCAATCTGCTTAAAGTAGAACTATTCTTAGAGAACAAGAATTCTTTGTTTTTTGTTTCTTGATAAGGTCAATATTGTTTCTAGGAAGTATTCATTTATATATTCTGCTATAGGATGGTCTCGACCTTTTTTTTGTATTTAGAGCCATTTCATAAATGTAATTTTTATGGTTCATTCAGTTAGCAATACTAACAACATGCTACATGATTGAAATTAAATGATTGCTTTTGAAATGCGTACAGTACAAATGCTCATTTTCGTGTGCAACCATTTCAAATGCATTTTTATGTATTTTTGGGTGGGATTGTAAACACATGCTTTACAATATGTTTTAGTGCTTGGACTTAGTAATGTTGAACATAATAAAGTGGAGTGGGTGTTGTATAGCATTTTAGGACCCTAGTGTAATTTTCCCAATTCATGCCCTTTTATAGGTATAAATCACCATATCCATATATAGGCATAGAAATCATAACCATATTTAGACATAGCTCATGCAGTCCAAATACGGCATGGCGTTTTCCACTAGTTCCGAAAATCCACAACTATTTCTTGGAAAACTCGGCTTCAACAGCTAGGGACTTCCCCTTGCTTGAATATTGATTTGTCCAAGAACTCATGGAGTTTTCAAAGAACTGAGACTCTTTGATGATGATACTATGTCCACCTTTACGTCAAACTCGGCACCTTCAAGGTATAAATATGCCCACACTTTAATAGCAAACACACGGTGGTTTGGAGCAGTTCAACTATCTACTTTCCCGACGCATCCTGCTACAGCAAGTGCCGCAGGAAGCCAACCCTCCAGCAGAAGCACTGAGAGAGACGCTGTCTTTTCTCTTGCTGAGAAATCCAGCTCCAGTGTTTCCAAGCTACCCTTGCGGGTTGTTGGGAAATCGAGTCCTGAGACTGACCTCCTTCATTCTAAACCAAGGTAAGAAGCTGATTAGACCCTAAGAGAAATCTTGGATAGATTCTTGTCAAAAAGAATGCTAAATGTATGCTACACCTCACTTACTTCTTTCCTCGTACTAGAGTTAGGTTAGGTACATCGGGCTAAGCGTATTTTAGAAGCACCAGTTAAGTACCTTTTAGCCTTTGTTATTTATGTATGTATTTATCCATGGTCTAGGAACCATACAATTCTTTTACAGTATTCTTTTATACTACTCTTCTTACTGTAAGCATTATACTTTGCAATCAGTATCACCATTATAGCAGTTCATTTCTTCTGCTTGAGAAAGAAGACTGTTCAATAAATACTTTTATTGAAAACGCCCGTCTCTCTATTTCTCTGCACTTCTGGTGAAACGAGGCATGCATGAATGACTGAGTAAAATATCTATCTATTGTTTCTACGACTCTGAAGATCAGTTTTATCTTGGGGAAACAAAGTTGTCATTTTTATGCGGTTGTCAGAAACTAAATCCCTTCTTGTGAACTCGAGAGCGTTTCTAGTGACCTCTGAGCAAGCTGGCACTCACAATTAAGTTTAATATATTTGACAGCGACCCAGTAGACATAAGTCCTACGTCAAATCTATAGGATATATTATTCCAATGCACAGAGCCTATTGGGAATATAGGAACTACACTACACTACTGGGGAACTTGCTTACTATACAGTGCAGGCCTTGTGCATGGGTGAGTTGGGCCGAGCAAGGGCCACAATATTGCGAGGGGAACTGTAGGGAGGTGCCTGACTGAATGTCATACAAACAGCATCTCACCCATCCCACTTGTTATCAATAGGGTTCCGTTATAGACTTTGTAGTCATCCCTTAGTGTACCTCATCGTAATTGTTACCACCTCATCAACTACCTGCCCTCCTCCCATCTTCCTCACAACTCCTTCTCTCTCTCCATAATGACCCTTCCGCCCCCTCAACAGATGTAATAAGACTGCCATGAGAGCAACCCCTCAAGTACTTACAAACTTGTAAAGAAGAAGAATTAGCACTACCTTTAAATGATAGCATTAGTTTGCTCATCTCATCTAAGTTTCCTGAGTTTGTTACATCTTCTTGAGCTTGATGCATTGCTGTTTCCATATGAGCTCCCCCGCGACTGGGGGGTACACAGATACATAGGCGTCCAGAGATGGATAGAACACCAGCCCTGGGGAGTGGCAAGTATATCTCTGCTTCCCAGTTTATTACACATACATCTCAACTATGGAATGTACTAGTTGTCACAAGCAGATACGGAAGTAGCAGCAGACAAACAGTACCTGTCTATATCAGCTCCCCTGTGACATAGAGGGGTACACAGATACATAGGGGTCCATTGTATTGTTCATAGATTTTTTTTCACATCTGAATATATCCACTTCTTCAATTTGTCCACTTGACGTTTCAGTATCATCTGCTAAATCTATTTCTTCTTCTCCTATATAAACATTCTTTTAGTATGTATTGTTTTTTATCAAATACAATGTTGCCTTTTGAACTTTCCTAACATGCACGAACTCCTGCCACATTCTTTTATTCTTAGTCGGCACACCATTAACAAGAATAAGTAGTGGTTCACTTTCTTCACTGCCTATACTAATAGTTTCAATATTTTTCTTTAAATCTTACGGTAAATACACAACTCTTCCTTTGAATCCTCTATCACCTAAAATCTCCAAGTAATTCTCGTTGTGAAGGCCATGGATTGAATAGTTGTAAAAGAGCTAAATAGTAAAATCCCATTTTATCTGCAGTGTCACAACTCATCTTCCTATCATTAATGAAATGTCCTTTCGTTTGTTTCACCAAACATCTTTTGGAACCATTGACTTCATATTTTCCATCATCGATATTCTCTATAGTATTCCATTTAAAAGTGTAATTTTGCAGCACTTCATAGAGACACATGTTCTCAAGATGATGACTTCTGTTTGGGTAATATGTATCCAATATATTCTTTTTCAAAATATCTGTACTTTCTGTCTAAACTATGGAATTTACTAGTCGTTACTAACAGATACGGAAGAAACAGCACACAGACAGAACCTTTCTATATCAGGTCCCACGTGACATAGGGGGGTACATAGATTCATAGGGGTCCAGAGATGAATAGAGCAGCAGCCCTGGGGGGTGGCAAGTATATCTGTGCTTCCCAATTCATTACACAGACATCTCAACTATGGAATGTACTAGTCGTCACAAGCAGATATGGGAGCAGCAACAGACAGACAGAACCTGTCTATATAAGCCCCCCGTGACATAGGGGGGATACAGAAACATTGGGGTCCACAGATGGATAGAACAGCAGCCCTGGGGATGGCAAGTATATCTCTGCTTCCTAGTTCATTACACAGAGGTCTCAACTATGGAATGTATTAGTTGTTAAAAGCAGATACGGGAGCATCAGCAGACAGGCAGAACCTGTTGTATATCAGCTCTCCCGTGACATAGGGGGATACATAGATACATAGAGGTCCACTGATGGATAGAACACCAGCCCTGGGGCATGTGAAGTTTATCTCTGCTTCTTATTTCATTACACAGATGTCTCAACTATGGAATATACTAGTTGTCACAAGCAGATACAGGAGCAGCAGCAGACAGACAGAACCTCTCTATATCCGCTCCCCTGTGACATAGGGTGGTACACAGATACATAGGGGTCCACAGATGGATAGAACACCAGCCCTTTTTAAGTCTAGTGGAAAGATCCACTGTCAGCTCTCCATATGCTATCAGCCGTCCATATGCTATCAGCCGTCCATACTTTATACAGGTCATTTTAAGTTTTCCAAACTGGGAATGAATATCACAAGCAGATACGGGAGTAGCAGCAGACAGACAGAACCTGTCTATATCAGCTTCTCCGTGACATAGGGGGTTACACAGATACATAGGGATCCACAGATGGATAGAACAGCAGCCCTGGGGGGTGGCAAGTATATCTCTGCTTCCCAGTTCATTACACAGATGTCTTAACTATGGAATGTACTAGTCTTCACAAGCAGATATGGGAGGAGCAGCAGACAGACAGAATCTTGGTCTGCAAGTGCTTCCGTATACTTGTAGTTCCACAAAAGTACTTTTTATTGCTGTCTCGTCTTAAAAGCTCAGTCTTGCATATGCAGCAAGTAACTTTTGTTGCATTCACCTTTTTTAAGCCAGGTGGAAAGGTGAAAAATTTCCAGACAATGTTGGTATATTGTTCCTTTGGTGGAGGCTCAGGAAGAAATTCTTGCTTTGATGATTTCTCTGAATTAGAGGATGGTGGACTAGCAGCCATAGTATCTTTAAGTAAATTTGTAATCCAAAAAAGAAAGAGCAGCAGATCTTCTCAGGAGGTCTTTCCCTAACAAAAATTCTAAGAAGAGTGATTGAAATGGGTGGGGTCCTTCAATAGGAAGTGTAATGAACCAATCAAATCTCTTTTTTGAGGTCATATGGGGTGCGCATAGGATGCACCCAGCGTGACTTTGCGAAATTGCATTAAAAAGTGATGTACTTTTTAATAAAGTTAAACAATATTCAGATAATCTCTTGTCTTAATATTTATATGAAATATATATAAATAAGTTTTTCAACAATAAAAAAAATTCCAGAAGTTGTGCAACCACTGCGTCCGATATGCATAGGACGTCACGCGCTACTGCGCGTCCATCACGTCATGTAATACGCTAATCAAGCATTGGCTGTTGACTTATGTAAGAATCTGCAGAGTCTAAACCTGGGCATTATCAGTGTCAGCTTCTGTACTTGGAATGTTAAATATTGTGTAGTGTAGTTCCTATATTCCCAATTTGCTCTGCGCATTGGAATAATATATATTGTAGTTAAGACGTAGGACTGAGGTCTACTAGGTCTCTATCGAATATATTAAACTTAATAGTGAGTGCCAGCTAGCTCATAGGTCACTATATCAATAATAATAATAAGCTTTATGCGGATGTATCAAACAGCCATAAAAGCACAATATACATTCATATTACATATAAATACAATTTAAAAGATTGACAATCATAATAAAATATCATTTGGATTAAAACATCACAGGATTCTTCAGTTCGCCTAACAGCAGTAATAGAATCATGGCAGTGTTTTTTTGTGACAGAACTCCAGGGCACGAGGCTTCAACAAAACATAAAGTGCAAGGTGCGTAATTAAAAAGGGGCACTGCAGCCATAAGGCAGGTGATTTGTTACATTGAAACATCATGCTCTTCCTGGAGTTAATTGAATTCGAATTAAATCAGATACAAATTTGGCAGTTGAACAAGACAATGTCAAAACTAGAATCCCGATTTAGTCTAGGTTTCGCCTATGCCTAATAACAAAACTCAAAAATGTTGCTATGGGTTTAGCAAAACACTCTACGTCCAGAAGTTGGAGAGTGAGGCAAGCGGGGCGAAACCTTTGAAAACCCATAATTTTTAAAATCGGCATAAGCCAGCGTCTCTTTGGTTCACAATAAAACTTACAAAATAGGATTGTGAGGATTGTGGAATGGACGGAGATGTCGTCACAAGGACATGGTTGTAAGTACTTTGCCCAATCGTTAATTGTAGGGAAGGTGACCAGACGGTGAAAAATATCCAATGTAAACCTAGTTAGTAGAAGTCTTTCATGACTTGAAAAATTAAAAGTTAGGTAAGGTTGGATAATCAAAGTTGTTTGGGTTAATAACGAGTGTTGGACTGTAGTTTTGCTGACCTCATTTGCCAGCCGAAGTGATTCTAAATGCGCCCAGCAAAGTTTTTTAAACGTTTTTCTCAGGAGTTCAGCGATTAAGATGGGAGAATGATAATATTGTGCCATGCCCAAGTCATTAAGAAATGTTCTGATGTAGGCTATCCATCCAATTCTTTGGGCATTCTCTAAGGAAATACAGTCCTGTATAAACCTTTGACAGAAAATAGTTTAATTAGAGGACCAAATACGGTGCCATAGGAGAAGAGGTTAGATTTTGACTAAGTCTGTCAAATAGGGCAGGCCCAGTTCCAAATGGCATACGTAGGTCGCTGTGCCCCGTGGGATGGCAAGAAGTAATCTTAAGGAACTATTTTCCACAATTTGTAGGGCTTCAATGTTCCCATATCCCCACACTTCAGCCCCGTATATAGCAGTGGCTAAACTTTTAGCCTTGTATATCTCTATGAGTTCAACAGTAGGCCTTCTACCAAGTTTACTTGTGAAATTAATTAAGGCAACTGTTGCCCTCATGAAGAGCAATTTCCTCAACTCAATGGCATGCTTCCAGGAACATTTGTGATCAATAACAATTCCCAAATACGGATATGTGGTTGTGCTCTCAAGTTTTTGTTAGTCTAAAAAAATGGCCTTCATTTTCTTTATCCTGGGGCCTGCAGACATGACAAACGTTTTCTTAATGTTAATTTTCAGGTCCAGATTGGCCATGAAAGTGCTGCATCTCACAGGAGCACGTTGTAATTCCAAGGGGTACGGGCTAGAATCACAGCGTCGTCGGCGTAGAGTAACGCCAGTATTGGGCGGTTGCTAATGGTTCAAGCCATTGGTATTAAGGTTGAATAAAAACGGGGCCAGGACACAGCCCTGCCTAACTCCTCTCTCTACCCTGAACGACTTTGTTAACTCACCCCCCACGCCATACCTCACTCTAGCTGTGGCATCAGAGTATAATTAGTGTAAAAAGTTAACGAGTGACTCCTCTACCCCCATGTCCAATAGAATGGACCATAGTTTGGTATGGCTGACACAGTCGTAAGCTGCCGACAAATCAACACACGCCATGTACAGAGCCCCCCCTTTCGCATTTACATATTTTCCTATTAGGAGAGACAAATTAAGGGCTCGCTCTGTGGTGCCCAGTCCCTCACGGAACCCAAATTGTAAGTCTGATAAAACTTTGTTGTCATCCGCCCACTGCTGGAGACGCTCTAAAATAACTCTCCTAGCCACTTTCCCCAGAGAGTCCAGCAAAGAAATAGGACGGTAACAAGAGGGCAATTGGCGGTCCCCTTTTTTAAAGATAGGAACGAGGATGGATTGTGTCCACGAGCCCCAAGGCACATGTTGCTCGCAGGACCCTGGTTAAGATTGGGGTCCACAAGTCCACAATAAACTTAAAAAGATAAATTGGGACCCCATCGGGGCCTGGCGCCTTTCCATTCCTGCTAGCCAACAATGCAGACTCAACCTCTTCATACGATATATCGATGGCTAACGGAAATGGATTTGTCTTCGGGCCAGGACTGGTCGAAACTTGTGGGTTTTGCGTTTCTTGCCCATTGCAGGAACTGCCGAATATCCACTCAAAATATTCGACCCATGATTGTTCGTTTATCGCTACATCGATGTTAGGATTGTCCCTGGATTCTGATAAAAAGGACGACTTAACGACTTTCCAAAAAGAAGCACTGTCTCTCAGGGTACATATTTTCCTATTAGGAGAGACAAATTAAGGGCTTGCTCTGTGGTGCCCAGTCCCTCACGGAACCCAAATTGTAAGTCTGATAAAACTTTGTTGTCATCCGCCCACTGCTGGAGACGCTCTAAAATAACTCTCCTAGCCACTTTCCCCAGAGAGTCCAGCAAAGAAATAGGACGGTAACAAGAGGGCAATTGGCGGTCCCCTTTTTTAAAGATAGGAACGAGGATGGATTGTGTCCACGAGCCCCAAGGCACATGTTGCTCGCAGGACCCTGGTTAAGATTGGGGTCCACAAGTCCACAATAAACTTAAAAAGATAAATTGGGACCCCATCGGTGCCTGGCGCATTTCCATTCCTGCTAGCCAACAATGCAGACTCAACCTCTTCATACGGTATATCGATGGCTAAAGGAAATGGATTTGTCTTCGGGCCAGGACTGGTCGAAACTTGTGGGTTTTGCGTTTCTTGTCAAGAAATCAAGAAAGACTAGCTAGGTTTATACAGGTTAGACTCAGTGGAGTACGTATGTCCAGGGAAACCAGTGGGTTTCTTTAAAAAGCCCTCACCCACCAACCTAGTTGGTGGCATGCTTCATCATCGGGCCCACCACAGTGGCACCTAGCGTGCCCCGGGTGTGCTTCGACGCCAGATTACTGCGGAGCTGGTATAATTGCTGAGAGTGCAATGTGGTGAGTGTGAAGGTGAAAGTTAAAAGACCATGCAGAAATCCCAGCACCCGAGGGTAAAAATATTTTAATAAAACTGGGTATCTGTTGGTACGTTAAAAAGGCAAATAGACACGTTGGAGTATGGATTATGACCTCCAGTGTCCTGTGTGGTCTACATGTTTCAGCCTGGCCTTTCTTAATTTAAAACAGGCTTTCCTCAGGACCAAGTGAGTATGTGTGGGGTTATTAAAACTAATTTATAGTGAGTGTGAAAGGTTTTTATGTGTAGCACGCGATAAGGTGCTATATGGGGGAGAAGGGGGTTCCCTCTCGCTTTGCTACATATAACATAAAAGGGGGACATACAGACGTACAGGGAAGAGTCATATTAGCATATTGTTGCAAAACCAATCGTCATACCACCGTCTTGTAAGGTGAGTGAGCGAACTATATATGGCTAAAGTGTGGTCTTGTCAGTGGCAAGACTCATGTGATCGTTATCTAGACGCCGGTTGTAGTGGTGGGCTAGAAAACGGAAATGCCAATGTGAGGATCAGGTAAGTGAAAGAAAATTATTCTTGTTGTTATCCTCACACAGTGTTTTTCTGTTCAAAGCCTCCTTGGGTCGCCTGGCAGAGAAACAGACCCTAAAGGAAGGCAGTATGGTTTTTAGAAAGATATCCGACCTGTAAGGGAAAACCTCAACACCTTACCCCATTGTAGCTGTAGCGCGCAGCCTCTTTACTCACGCAACTGTCGATCTGGCTCCTCCTTGGACCTCTAATCCTTCTGCCGCGCCCGGTTTGTGAAAGCCAGGTTGGCCGAGCCTCTTATTTAAACCCTCCGTAATTATCTGCACCTGGGTCGGAGTAGAAATAGAGGGAGGGGTGCCGCGCTGAAAGCGCCATGTCATGTGCGCTGTGCGCGTGCGGACGCTAATGCGCATGCGTGCCGGAATAGCGGTCCTTCCTCGGCGCGCTGGTAGGCGCGTGCGTGCTGGAATAGTGGTTCTCCCTCTGGGCGCTGGTTAGCGCATGCGCGGAAGAAAATACCGCGCATGCGTGTAATGGGTTTACAGAAATGAGCATTATATCTCAGGGATGCATGTTAAATTATGAGCACAAGGCCAAATGCCCTTGTGAGAGGTGCTAAATCAAAGATTAGACTAAAGTGAGACCGAATAGGCTATACACAGACTAGAGAAGAGAAGGAAAATCCATACATTAATTGTTAAGAGAATTCCATGGTATGGAATCATTTAGCCCATCAATGTGGGTTGACAGACGATAGATCCAGCGTTGCTCTTTTTGGAGCAGGAATCTTTCATTATTTTCAGTGATGGGAAATTGTTCAATCACAGTCCAGGAAAAATCATTTGGGGTGTGATTGTGGGATAGAAAGTGGTCTGTAAGTCTGCTTATGTTTTTGCCACATCGGATGGTGCTGCGATGTTCCGTCATTCTTGTCCTTACTTTCCGGGTGGTCATACCCACGTATCGAAGGCCACATCTGCAAGTCATGAGGTACACCAGATTTGATGAATTACAGTTGGTAAACTGGCGCTGTGTCCATACCTTACCAGGTTCTAGGGCCAGAGTTTTTGAGGGGGCTGTAAGGTGGCATACACTGCAATTATTGCACGGTTGGTGTCCAGTAATTTTTGGTAAGCCCCAGGCATTGAGGACAGTGTTGTCGGGAGTCGCATTATTTGGTCTGGGTCTGGTGTGTACTAGGGAGTCTTTTAGATTCTTCGCCCTTTTATACGCGAACCTCGGTTTATCCCAATTTCGATTGCCTGAGTTAATGATCTTCCAGTTCCTATTGATTATATTTGAGACCTGGTTTGATACAGTGTTGTAAGTGGTGACGCATGTCAAAGTTGGTTCCTCAGGAGGCCTGGTTGTTACCTCAAGGAGTGCCTCTCTATTCTGGTTGCGCGCCCTCTTACAGGTGGTGTTCAGGATCCTGGTGGGGTATCCCCTGTCTTCCAATTTATGAATCAAAGTGGCTGATTGTTGTTTGAAATCCTGGATCCGGCTACAATTACGTCTCAGTCGTAAGAACTGTCCGTAAGGGAGATTTTCCCTTAGAGGTCTGGGGTGGAAGCTGTCAAACCTCAAAAGGGAGTTCTTAGATGTGGGTTTGTGGTGGGTTGTAGTTGTCAGGCCATTCATGTCCGCCTTGATGTTAAGATCAAGGAAGGCCAGTTCCGAGGTACTGCTCATACAGGTGAACCTAAGGTAGTTGTCACAGGTATTGATCCATGTGAGGAATTGGTCCAGGGAGTCTTGATTTCCTTCCCAGATGACCAGGATGTCGTCGATGTATCGACGCCACATTTTGATGTTACGTATGTACGGGTTGTTCAAGGATTGTATATGTGTTTTTTCAAAATGGGCTACATAAAGACCAGCTATGCTGGGGGCGAAAACGCTCCCCATGCTTGTCCCATTAGTCTGTAAATACAGCTTGCCCTCGTACTCAAAATAATTGTCTTTCAATGCCAAGGTGGCACATTCCATTACGAAACTGCGAGGAATGTGATGGTTCCAAGTAGTACCCCTTAGGACTGCCTCTAGTACTTCTAGTGTTGCGTCCTGGGGTAAACTGGTGTAAAGGCTCTCAATGTCCAACCCGACAAGGATTTGAGTGGTCGGGTTGTAGTTGATTTCTTTGATTACATTGAGGAGATGTTTAGTGTCCTTGACGTATGATGGTGTGAGTTGTACCAAAGGGTTCAGGAAGAAATCACAGAAACGGGAGAGAGGCTCTAGGACAGATTGGTTCCCAGACACGATAGGTCTTCCCGGTGGAGGAGTTACTCCCTTGTGTACCTTTGGGAGAATGTAGAAATATGGGATCTTGGCATTTTTGCTGCACAGGTAGTCAGCCTCCTGTTTTGAGATGTGTTCTGCGTCCCGGGCATTTTTCACCAAGATCTGTATTCTCATGGTCAGTTCCTCGGTGGGATCCTTCTTGAGTGGTCTGTAATTTCTAGTGTCGCTGAGTAATCTGCGACATTCATTGTCATAATCCTTTTTGTCCATGAGCACAATACCTCCACCCTTATCGGCAGGTTTGATGACAAGGGCGGGGTTGGCTTGAAGGCGTCTTATTGTATCACGTTCCCGATGGGACATGTTGTTGAAGGTGTTCTTCTCCTGTACATGCTCCACTTCATTGTAGACTGCCTGTTCAAAAGCGGCAATCTCGACAGGAACACTGGCGGGTGGTGGAATGAACGTGGATTTCAGTCTGAGACCTGTCTCGTTGGGGACTTCCTCTTGAGGGTCGTTGGATTCTGTTCTCTTTTCGAAGAATGCTTTCAATTTAAGTTTTCTAAAGAACTCCGCTAGTTCCATGTGTAGTTTGAAGTGATCCAGTTTGGCTGTAGGGACAAAGGATAGGCCCTTATTCAGAACTGCTAATTCTTCATCTGTCAGTTCTGTGCTTGAGATGTTGAACACCAGCTGGTCCTTGGTTCTCACAGCTGTAGCTATTTGCTCGGTCCTGCCTGTTCCTTGGTTTTGTTCCTCGTGTTCGAACTCACTGGTTCCGCTTCTGGTGTCCAGTGGACCTGTGGTGAATTTCTTCTTTTTCCGCGATTCCTGCGGCCCTGTGATAAAAAAGGGTATCTTTGGTTTTGGTTCCCCTGAAAGTAAGGCATCTGTCCTGGTGCGTACATTGGGGGGAAACCATAGAAGGGAGGCGGTATTGGTCCAAATTGTGGTGGCCCAAAGTTATGGTTCTGTGGTGGACCCTGCCAGGGTTGCTGCCAGTGTTGGCCTCGTCGTCCTCTCCCTCTGGATTGGTTTGATCCGGTGCTGGAATTGCTGGAGACTGAACTATTGTCCCCGGAGCTGTCGGAGTCTTTTCTCGCTGGGGTATAGGTGTCGTCTGAATAAGGGTATGTCTTTGTGAAACTGAATCTTTTTAAATCTTTCTCAAAATTTTTAATTTTTGTCTGAGTTAAATATTCTTTGTAGTCAGCCATCTCTCGGTTTTGATCTTCTAGTTTCTTTTTGAAACCAGTTAGAGTGGTCTTGAAATGATTCTCAGTGGCCTGAATTTCGATCAGGATGGCGTCGGAAAGTCGTTTGGCGGTTTTGATAATGAGGACGAGCCAGTCCCTGGTACAATGCCAAGCGATCTGGGCCCAATCCTTCCTGAAAGTAGCGTCATCTAGGAAGATTCTGGGAGCGTTGGTGACAATAAGGCCTTTGGGAGCAGTGTTGGTGCGTAAGTACTGTGCTAGAATCACGCCATGTAGAATGGTTCGTATTTTGTTCCTTTTCTTCTCAGTCAGTGCGTCCCAATCAGTGGACTGTGCAATGGTGGCGGGGATATTGAAGTCTGCCGCAAGGGACGGGTCGGATAAGATTTCACTGATGTCATCTTCAGTGTACGTTAGACCGGTGTTTTCTGCCATGTTGTTTTGGAAAAATTAAACTCTCACAGCTGTGCGCTGCCTAAATATCACTAAATCAAAAGAGAGAGGGAGGACTAGGTAAGCTAGTCTGAATCCCCGCTTTTATATGTCAAGAAATCAAGAAAGACTAGCTAGGTTTATACAGGTTAGACTCAGTGGAGTACGTATGTCCAGGGAAACCAGTGGGTTTCTTTAAAAAGCCCTCACCCACCAACCTAGTTGGTGGCATGCTTCATCATCGGGCCCACCACAGTGGCACCTAGCGTGCCCCGGGTGTGCTTCGACGCCAGATTACTGCGGAGCTGGTATAATTGCTGAGAGTGCAATGTGGTGAGTGTGAAGGTGAAAGTTAAAAGACCATGCAGAAATCCCAGCACCCGAGGGTAAAAATATTTTAATAAAACTGGGTATCTGTTGGTACGTTAAAAAGGCAAATAGACACGTTGGAGTATGGATTATGACCTCCAGTGTCCTGTGTGGTCTACATGTTTCAGCCTGGCCTTTCTTAATTTAAAACAGGCTTTCCTCAGGACCAAGTGAGTATGTGTGGGGTTATTAAAACTAATTTATAGTGAGTGTGAAAGGTTTTTATGTGTAGCACGCGATAAGGTGCTATATGGGGGAGAAGGGGGTTCCCTCTCGCTTTGCTACATATAACATAAAAGGGGGACATACAGAGGTACAGGGAAGAGTCATATTAGCATATTGTTGCAAAACCAATCGTCATACCACCGTCTTGTAAGGTGAGTGAGCGAACTATATATGGCTAAAGTGTGGTCTTGTCAGTGGCAAGACTCATGTGATCGTTATCTAGACGCCGGTTGTAGTGGTGGGCTAGAAAACGGAAATGCCAATGTGAGGATCAGGTAAGTGAAAGAAAATTATTCTTGTTGTTATCCTCACACAGTGTTTTTCTGTTCAAAGCCTCCTTGGGTCGCCTGGCAGAGAAACAGACCCTAAAGGAAGGCAGTATGGTTTTTAGAAAGATATCCGACCTGTAAGGGAAAACCTCAACACCTTACCCCATTGTAGCTGTAGCGCGCAGCCTCTTTACTCACGCAACTGTCGATCTGGCTCCTCCTTGGACCTCTAATCCTTCTGCCGCGCCCGGTTTGTGAAAGCCAGGTTGGCCGAGCCTCTTATTTAAACCCTCCGTAATTATCTGCACCTCGTCCTCATTATCAAAACCGCCAAACGACTTTCCGACGCCATCCTGATCGAAATTCAGGCCACTGAGAATCATTTCAAGACCACTCTAACTGGTTTCAAAAAGAAACTAGAAGATCAAAACCGAGAGATGGCTGACTACAAAGAATATTTAACTCAGACAAAAATTAAAAATTTTGAGAAAGATTTAAAAAGATTCAGTTTCACAAAGACATACCCTTATTCAGACGACACCTATACCCCAGCGAGAAAAGACTCCGACAGCTCCGGGGACAATAGTTCAGTCTCCAGCAATTCCAGCACCGGATCAAACCAATCCAGAGGGAGAGGACGACGAGGCCAACACTGGCAGCAACCCTGGCAGGGTCCACCACAGAACCATAACTTTGGGCCACCACAATTTGGACCAATACCGCCTCCCTTCTATGGTTTCCCCCCAATGTACGCACCAGGACAGATGCCTTACTTTCAGGGGAACCAAAACCAAAGATACCCTTTTTTATCACAGGGCCGCAGGAATCGCGGAAAAAGAAGAAATTCACCACAGGTCCACTGGACACCAGAAGCGGAACCAGTGAGTTCGAACACGAGGAACAAAACCAAGGAACAGGCAGGACCGAGCAAATAGCTACAGCTGTGAGAACCAAGGACCAGCTGGTGTTCAACATCTCAAGCACAGAACTGACAGATGAAGAATTAGCAGTTCTGAATAAGGGCCTATCCTTTGTCCCTACAGCCAAACTGGATCACTTCAAACTACACATGGAACTAGCGGAGTTCTTTAGAAAACTTAAATTGAAAGCATTCTTCGAAAAGAGAACAGAATCCAACGACCCTCAAGAGGAAGTCCCCAACGAGACAGGTCTCAGACTGAAATCCACGTTCATTCCACCACCCGCCAGTGTTCCTGTCGAGATTGCCGCTTTTGAACAGGCAGTCTACAATGAAGTGGAGCATGTACAGGAGAAGAACACCTTCAACAACATGTCCCATCGGGAACGTGATACAATAAGACGCCTTCAAGCCAACCCCGCCCTTGTCATCAAACCTGCCGATAAGGGTGGAGGTATTGTGCTCATGGATAAAAAGGATTATGACAATGAATGTCGCAGATTACTCAGCGACACTAGAAATTACAGACCACTCAAGAAGGATCCCACCGAGGAACTGACCATGAGAATACAGATCTTGGTGAAAAATGCCCGGGACGCAGAACACATCTCAAAACAGGAGGCTGACTACCTGTGCAGCAAAAATGCCAAGATCCCATATTTCTACATTCTCCCAAAGGTACACAAGGGAGTAACTCCTCCACCGGGAAGACCTATCGTGTCTGGGAACCAATCTGTCCTAGAGCCTCTCTCCCGTTTCTGTGATTTCTTCCTGAACCCTTTGGTACAACTCACACCATCATACGTCAAGGACACTAAACATCTCCTCAATGTAATCAAAGAAATCAACTACAACCCGACCACTCAAATCCTTGTCGGGTTGGACATTGAGAGCCTTTACACCAGTTTACCCCAGGACGCAACACTAGAAGTACTAGAGGCAGTCCTAAGGGGTACTACTTGGAACCATCACATTCCTCGCAGTTTCGTAATGGAATGTGCCACCTTGGCATTGAAAGACAATTATTTTGAGTACGAGGGCAAGCTGTATTTACAGACTAATGGGACAAGCATGGGGAGCGTTTTCGCCCCCAGCATAGCTGGTCTTTATGTAGCCCATTTTGAAAAAACACATATACAATCCTTGAACAATCCGTACATACGTAACATCAAAATGTGGCGTCGATACATCGACGACATCCTGGTCATCTGGGAAGGAAATCAAGACTCCCTGGACCAATTCCTCACATGGATCAATACCTGTGACAACTACCTTAGGTTCACCTGTATGAGCAGTACCTCGGAACTGGCCTTCCTTGATCTTAACATCAAGGCGGACATGAATGGCCTGACAACTACAACCCACCACAAACCCACATCTAAGAACTCCCTTTTGAGGTTTGACAGCTTCCACCCCAGACCTCTAAGGGAAAATCTCCCTTACGGACAGTTCTTACGACTGAGACGTAATTGTAGCCGGATCCAGGATTTCAAACAACAATCAGCCACTTTGATTCATAAATTGGAAGACAGGGGATACCCCACCAGGATCCTGAACACCACCTGTAAGAGGGCGCGCAACCAGAATAGAGAGGCACTCCTTGAGGTAACAACCAGGCCTCCTGAGGAACCAACTTTGACATGCGTCACCACTTACAACACTGTATCAAACCAGGTCTCAAATATAATCAATAGGAACTGGAAGATCATTAACTCAGGCAATCGAAATTGGGATAAACCGAGGTTCGCGTATAAAAGGGCGAAGAATCTAAAAGACTCCCTAGTACACACCAGACCCAGACCAAATAATGCGACTCCCGACAACACTGTCCTCAATGCCTGGGGCTTACCAAAAATTACTGGACACCAACCGTGCAATAATTGCAGTGTATGCCACCTTACAGCCCCCTCAAAAACTCTGGCCCTAGAACCTGGTAAGGTATGGACACAGCGCCAGTTTACCAACTGTAATTCATCAAATCTGGTGTACCTCATGACTTGCAGATGTGGCCTTCGATACGTGGGTATGACCACCCGGAAAGTAAGGACAAGAATGACGGAACATCGCAGCACCATCCGATGTGGCAAAAACATAAGCAGACTTACAGACCACTTTCTATCCCACAATCACACCCCAAATGATTTTTCCTGGACTGTGATTGAACAATTTCCCATCACTGAAAATAATGAAAGATTCCTGCTCCAAAAAGAGCAACGCTGGATCTATCGTCTGTCAACCCACATTGATGGGCTAAATGATTCCATACCATGGAATTCTCTTAACAATTAATGTATGGATTTTCCTTCTCTTCTCTAGTCTGTGTATAGCCTATTCGGTCTCACTTTAGTCTAATCTTTGATTTAGCACCTCTCACAAGGGCATTTGGCCTTGTGCTCATAATTTAACATGCATCCCTGAGATATAATGCTCATTTCTGTAAACCCATTACACGCATGCGCGGTATTTTCTTCCGCGCATGCGCTAACCAGCGCCCAGAGGGAGAACCACTATTCCAGCACGCACGCGCCTACCAGCGCGCCGAGGAAGGACCGCTATTCCGGCACGCATGCGCATTAGCGTCCGCACGCGCACAGCGCACATGACATGGCGCTTTCAGCGCGGCACCCCTCCCTCTATTTCTACTCCGACCCAGGTGCAGATAATTACGGAGGGTTTAAATAAGAGGCTCGGCCAACCTGGCTTTCACAAACCGGGCGCGGCAGAAGGATTAGAGGTCCAAGGAGGAGCCAGATCGACAGTTGCGTGAGTAAAGAGGCTGCGCGCTACAGCTACAATGGGGTAAGGTGTTGAGGTTTTCCCTTACAGATCGGATATCTTTCTAAAAACCATACTGCCTTCCTTTAGGGTCTGTTTCTCTGCCAGGCGACCCAAGGAGGCTTTGAACAGAAAAACACTGTGTGAGGATAACAACAAGAATAATTTTCTTTCACTTACCTGATCCTCACATTGGCATTTCCGTTTTCTAGCCCACCACTACAACCGGCGTCTAGATAACGATCACATGAGTCTTGCCACTGACAAGACCACACTTTAGCCATATATAGTTCGCTCACTCACCTTACAAGACGGTGGTATGACGATTGGTTTTGCAACAATATGCTAATATGACTCTTCCCTGTACGTCTGTATGTCCCCCTTTTATGTTATATGTAGCAAAGCGAGAGGGAACCCCCTTCTCCCCCATATAGCACCTTATCGCGTGCTACACATAAAAACCTTTCACACTCACTATAAATTAGTTTTAATAACCCCACACATACTCACTTGGTCCTGAGGAAAGCCTGTTTTAAATTAAGAAAGGCCAGGCTGAAACATGTAGACCACACAGGACACTGGAGGTCATAATCCATACTCCAACGTGTCTATTTGCCTTTTTAACGTACCAACAGATACCCAGTTTTATTAAAATATTTTTACCCTCGGGTGCTGGGATTTCTGCATGGTCTTTTAACTTTCACCTTCACACTCACCACATTGCACTCTCAGCAATTATACCAGCTCCGCAGTAATCTGGCGTCGAAGCACACCCGGGGCACGCTAGGTGCCACTGTGGTGGGCCCGATGATGAAGCATGCCACCAACTAGGTTGGTGGGTGAGGGCTTTTTAAAGAAACCCACTGGTTTCCCTGGACATACGTACTCCACTGAGTCTAACCTGTATAAACCTAGCTAGTCTTTCTTGATTTCTTGACATATAAAAGCGGGGATTCAGACTAGCTTACCTAGTCCTCCCTCTCTCTTTTGATTTAGTGATTTTGCGTTTCTTGCCCATTGCAGGAACTGCCGAATATCCACTCAAAATATTCGACCCATGATTTTTCGTTTATCGCTACATCGATGTTAGGATTGTCCCTGGATTCTGATAAAAAGGACGACTTAACGACTTTCCAAAAAGAAGCACTGTCTCTCAGGGTACATGATTTTTGCAGTTGGTCCCAGAGATCTCTTTTCAGTTGTTCTTTCCTGTTTTTTAAGACCCAATTGTAATCCTTCCTAAGGGTAGCAATTTCCTTTTGGTCTCTTTCCTTTTTATGTAAAGCTACTTTCAGTTTCCGATAAGCATTTGTACAATTACTATCGAACCATCCTTTAGTTCTGAACCTACTGGTTTTCAGGTTGACAAAAAGGGCTTCTTTTATTGATTTTGTCACAATTGCAAAGTTAGTCATAACTCCCTCATTGGTAGTGCCTGGATCGAGACATTTTTCGATCTCTGCTCCAGATTTTCTAACCATCCTCGTAGTAATTTCCAACGGGTCCACTTTCTCCCACTTAAGTGAATACCCGTTTAATCTGTCTAGTGTCAAGGTGTTTTGCCCAAGAGTCCTCATAATATCATGCCTATCAGATTCCTGTAGGAATTTTGAAATGATACTATTTGGGTAGTGGTCACTGATAATAATGTCATGGGTCTTAAAGTTTAGGACTTGAGATTCGACTTTAGAAGAGATGAAGATAAAGTCTATTATGCTTGACCTTCCTCTGCCATTAAAGGTGGGAATAAGAGGTATGGAAGGATTTACCATATCGTTTGCGAGACCCAGGTCTAAACCGCAAAAGGTTTCATTCAAACAATCCCCAATTAAGGTATGGGGAAATGGGTTACCGGATTTTCGTTTTCATCCATAATGCCACAGACTATGTTATCACTATTCTTAAGAGAAAGATGCAGATGGCAATCTGCATGTAGTGCGCACTGTTCCTATGGAAACTGATTTCCAATATATCAACAATATAAATCACACAACACAACTTTAACTCAAATGCAATTAGCCAATTTTTAGTGACAAATTTTCTTCAAAGATCATAAAACAATTCCATCATTGTTTATATTACATCCTATTTACATATATAGTACACAAAATGCAAATGTGTCATTCTCTTTTTCAGGGAAAAGAATATGTAACATCAAAAATAACAAAAAAATGTCAATGATATTTCACAATTTTCATGTCATTGGAACATTAATACATTATCTCAACATTTCCAGAGCCCAATAAATTTCGGGAAATATTCTTCCCTTCATCAGGGGAAGGATCCTGCAGTGATGGAATGAAGAAAATGCCTCCTCTATTCTGTGGTTAGGATCATAAATGCTCCTAGTTCTAGCAACAATCCGCCGTCAGTCTTCTTCTTCTAGCGCTCAGGAATCGATACTGTCAAATCCGAAAAAGATCCCCACCTCAAATTCCTCCTAGAATCTCAATGTAAGTTTCTCCTAGTATCTTCTTGGTCCGTATTCTGCTCTGTATTAGTGTAGATGGTGATTCGGTACCTATCACGATTCTTACACAGGGTTTTGTTAAAGTCCCCTCTCCAGATTATTGCCACTTCTTTGGTGGCCTTATTAATTAAATCCTGAAGGGAGAAGGATATTTGTTTTATCACTTTTATTAGGTCACCTACAGGGAGATTATTATACAAATTCACCATTAAAAGGAAATTGTTTTTACTCAGGTGCAGGTTGATTATTTGGAAATTTGATTCCAATTTGATTGGGACAATTTTCATAATCTTCAAAACATTGGAGACAAAAATGGTCAAACCACCCTTTGCTCTGCCCGAAGGTGATGGTAACGCTGAGGAAAAGTAAGTTTTATAACCCTCTAAGTGTATCTCTGATGTAGCCCACGTTTCTTGGATACAAAGAATGCTAAACTTGTGAACGAAATTAAGCCAGATATCATTCACCACCTTGGTGCCCAGGCCTGCAATATTCCAATATAATATGCTCAGGGACGAATTTACCTCAGTAGTAACAGTCGCAGGACTTAAGCCAGTAGTTTCCTCATGGGGACTGTACTGGGTCGTAATGGCCATAGCTTCTTCGTTGATTCCAATTGCTTGGCCCAAGTTAACTGTTAGATCTGGTAAATGTTCAAAGCAAGTGAGTGTGTCAGTGGTGTTGTTGGCGACAGGGGAAGAGCATTTGGAAGAGGGGGTCACATCCACCAAGTTAGAAATCGTGTTAGCAATCGTGCCCTCAGTACCAAGTCAATCCACCCCTTCTTGCTCAGAGAGCGTATCGAAATGGTTAAAGGTCGGGATACGGTATCTGGTTCTATACCCCTCCATCATATCTATGTTTGGGGCTCCCCATTGATGTGTATTTATTGGGGAAGAGGGGAATTGAGGATAAAAGAAACTTAGGTCACTGGTATGTATACCACTGTCTCCAAGCTGATGGGACCAATTGCATATGTGGCGAACCACCTGTCTGTCCCTAAAGTTGACGATGATACAATCTCCCCGTAAATCTTTTTTTCCATGGCCCACCCAGCTTAGTCTTCTGATAAATAAAATTTCTCCAAACATATTTAGCGGAAGTGGTCTATTCTTATTTAACCAGTGGGCTACTTTGTTTCTTAATTCAGAGTAAGATTCTTGGTCTAGCTCCGGGACACCAAACAGCACTGCTGTATATGGAGATGATTGTGAGGGTAAGTCGATATGTGGGAATATTCTCTTTGGTTTTACGACTGTGGGTAATTCCTTAGCTACACAAATAGTTTTATTCGCCTGTCCTACAGGTTCCGTAGCCTTAACCAGCCCACCCTCCCCTGCTCGCGAGCCCTCATCCTCGACCACCGCAGTCACCCTCGCAGAGAGCTTACCAAGCTCTTCAATATTATTAGATGGTTGAGCAACTGGAATCCTTGAGGTTGAGGGTGTAGGGATTATGTTGTTAGGGACTCTTGTTGGATCTCTGGAATGTGTCTGACTTTCCGCATTCTCTCTATGTACACTGTAGGAAGGTGGATATCTGACTATGGTTGCCCCCAACTTTTTTCCTAATGTTTTGCTGGTTTTCGACATAGTTGGCCTGGGATCCTGCTATCCAGGACCCCAGGCTTCCTGCTCTCTCTGTTAAAATGGACTGCATGTACCTTAAGTACATATCTAATTGGTAGTGGGTCACTCTTGTAAGTCCTTGTACAGTGTACCATAGGTACCCAGGGCATAAGTGCACCCAAGGCCTACCAGGGGCTGCAGCATGTATTATGCCACCCCTGGCTGGCCATCCAAAACTGACACAACTGGCTGGTAACACAGCTGGGGCAAGGGGGTGTAATCACCCTTTTCTTTAGATATAGTATACCTATATCTAACCCTAAAATGGACACATATACTCCTATAAGTCACTCCCATGGCAGGCCTTAACAATCCTGGAGGCAGAGTGCTTGGAATTATGTGAGATGGTGCTCTAGCATGAGCAGAGCCTGTCTGCAGCTTTCGGAACCAAGTCCTTTAGCTGTTATCATGATAACGCTATACCATATACTCTTAAGTGCATTATAATCCTCGCGGTTATTGCAAACTTTGGCATAGCATTTTTAAAACATGTCGAGTAAGGTGTCATACGAATTGGAATACTACCCCCTCGCTAGTTCTGGCGATGGGGGTAGCATTCCACCCTTTTAGAGGGACATGACATGTTAGTAACTGTGAACCCCGGTTAAAGTTAACCCAAGCCTCAGCATCACAAAATGGATGCTGCCACCACAGACACAAGTCTGACCTCCTGCTGCTGGGAGTCCTTCCAGCAAGGGAGGCCTGGACAAAGGGTTTCCTGCCTTGGGAGGTGCTAGAACCACCCCAGACAGGATTTTGTGTATTAGGTAGGACAGGCCTGAAAGGAATGAGACATGCCTGGGCACACAAGGTGCCCTGTGCATACACCGGTTCAAACCAGTTGCTGGGGCACTCCAGCCCCAGCACTGCCACAAAACCGGACAAAGCATAGGGGATGTAACCACCCCCCTTCCTGGTCCCACCCATAGGAGGGACCTAGTCATAGTACAGCCCCCTTTAGGAGAATAAAGGTAGGAGCTGGTCCCATTCCAAATTCGATTAATCCTGATTTGAAACTCTACAAGAAGAAACTCTGGACTTCGACGTTCTGCTCCACAGAAGACTGAAGAAATCTCCATTGTGGCCAAGGAGTGACCACCCTGCATCTGCAGGCACCATCAAGCGTCTTAGCGGTTCACTTTGTCGTCTTCCCTGGTGGATCCAGACTTCAGATCCCGATGAGACCCGGACTTCCAGACCTCTCCGACCTCTACCTACATCTCCAGCACAGCTGAGATCCGTGGGTGCGACGAGACACGTGGGACCGGCCATCTTGAAGAAACTGCACTTCACTTTCAGCACGACTTCAGAGGCATCCTCGATGAAGTGCTTTGGGGATTGAGAAGCCCCCGCCCTGAGCAGCTCCTGCACAGGAGATCAGCCCTCCAGCATCCACGAGATCTGCGTGGGGCCCTTTTGCTTGATTGCTGCTCGACGTGTTGCCTGGTCACTTGCCGGCTGGCTAGTGGCCTCCCAGACGACGATCCACGACATCTACACTGCTGGTCTGGTTGCTCCAGACTGGCCCTTGCTTCCCTGCAAAGGAGAAGCACCCCGGACCCTCCTGGTGTGCACCAGACGCCTTTTCCACTTACCGTGTGGGTTGCCTTTGCCAAGGCCTGTTGATGCCGAATCCAGAACCAACACCGCCGACAGTGAGAGCCTGTGTGGGACAGCTCGTGCCTCCATCCTGGTCATCCAAGACACCTCCTGGTCCACGTGGCTGCAGAGTCAAGCGTCCACTCTTCACCTGATCGCGACAACAGCATCTGGTTCCTTCCTGGTTCCACTCCAGTCACTGGCTAGTGACTGTGAACATTGTCCCCTCTGCTTTCAGGTCTTCATCTTCCTCGATCCACCCTTGGGTCGCTCCGGACATCTTCCTTCTGGCCGCTTGCAGCATCTTTTCTTCCAGGCTTCAAAGACTTCAACGCGGAAACCCGACACACTTTGACACCTATGCACCCGCAGCCCGTGGGTGAGGTAACAAGAGCATTTCGGTGCTCAAGGATAGATTGACTCTCCTAGTGTCCAGATTTCCAGTCGTTTTAGTCCTAGCTAGTCGGAACTGTCTAATACTTACCTTTTTGTAATTTGTACTGTCCATTGACTTTGGTACGTATCTCGTGTGTGAGTTCACACTCTGCACATGCGTCCCGTGGGCCTCCTATTACTTACCTAAGGTTTAGATAGTGTAGTCCCAGCAATTCTACAGCCCTGGACAGCTCCATTCCTTCTATCGATTTCCTTATATCACTTGTTTAGTAAATGGTTTGACGTGCCCCTAGGGCACCATTGTATTTCGTGCAACTTAAACGTATTTTTCCTAAGAGTCTTGTCATGTGCTTAGCCCTCTGATCTCATAAAGAGTTCAGAGGTGTTTTGTTAGTAATAAATATCTTGTTTATTTTCATAACAACCTGTATGGTGTCCTTTCACTTGGTATTCAAGGGGTTATATGTGGTAAAACAGCTGGCTTCACATGCCAAAAGAGTTTAGCCTAAGACTGCTTTGTCCTTGCTACCATTAGGATAGCTGGTCTATAAGGTTGACTTGCAACCAATCACCATGAGGGTTGTTTGAACTGATACAAGGTGATCACTAGAACTAGTGAGCATCATATATCAGGCCAACTTCTCACATACACTATCTACAAATTGCCTTAGAGTATTAGAGCTAGATGTTGTTACTTGTTCT
This sequence comes from Lissotriton vulgaris, assembly GCF_964263255.1. Taxonomy (NCBI): domain Eukaryota; kingdom Metazoa; phylum Chordata; class Amphibia; order Caudata; family Salamandridae; genus Lissotriton; species Lissotriton vulgaris. The sequence continues at coordinate 1,082,779,777 of NC_141694.1, read as the reverse complement.
AATACCTCGAGTTTTGCGCAAATCCGTTTAACCTTTTCCAGAAGTGGGGCCTTAAGGGATTTCATAAGATTGTCAACTTTTTCCATAAGCCCCTCTTTATATTGGGGTAATAAGAGGGGGGAAACTGCTTTTCTGCCGCTATTCTATTTAGTGATGGGGTGTTAATAAATATAAGTTCTGAGGTTAATACATCTTGCGTCTCTTTGACTGCGTTTTTGGCAGTTTTTGGTGTTTTCACTATTTTCGCGGTCTTTGGGCATCTTCCCTTCTGTCTGTTTCCACCGAGTTTCCTTTTAGTAGCAGGGCCCGACCCTAGGGCTTTCCCAACACGTTGGCTTTTACAATGGGTTTTGTTGGAAGATGCATTAAAGGGTCGTTAGATGTAACATCTAGAACTAATTCGAGGCTTGAGTCGGTGTTGCTGGCCTCCCTAGTTATGTTTAAATTAGGCGACACCTCCAGTGATCGATCGTTTCTGTTACCCACATTAGTGCTGACATGAGGTGTTTCCATTCCTTGGTTTTCTGGAGTAGTAGCTGTTGCTATGGGGCCTAAGGAGGAGCGTCACTAGAAACGTTCTCAAATTCACAAGAAGAGATAAGTTTCTGAGTCGCGGAAACAATAGATAACTATTTTACTCAGTCAATCGTGCATGCTTCGTTTCACCAGAGGTGCTGAGAAATAGAGAGTAGGGCGTTTTCAATAATAGTATTTATTGAACAGTCTTCTTTCTCAAGCATTGGAAATGAACTGCTACAATCATAATACTGGTTATAAGGTACAAGGCATATAATACACACAGTATTATAAAGTAGTACTGTAAAAGCATAATATGGTCTCTAAGCCATAAAAGTGCATAAAATGTATAAAATACATACAGTAATAAATAATGACTAAAAGTACTCAACTGGTGCTTCTAAAATACGCCTACCCCGGTGTACCTAACCTAAGTCTAGTACGAGGGAAGAAGTAAGTGAGGAGTAGTCTAAGTTTAGTAGTTCTCTGCCAGTAATCTATTCCAAGAATTCTCTAAGAGGTCTAATCAGCTCCGTACCTTGGTTTTAGAATGAAGGCGGTCTTGTACCTCTCTCTCAGGACTCGATTTCCCAGATACCCGCAAGGGTAAGCCGGAAACACTAGAGCTGGATTACTCGGCAAGGGAAAAGACAGCGTCTCTCTCATTGCGTCAGTTGGAGGGTCGGCTTCCTTCGGCACTTGCTGCTGTAGGGCGTCAGGCAAGTAGATAGTCGATCTGCTCTAAACCACAGTGTTTTTGACAGGGCAAACCTGGGCATATTCATACTTTGAAGGTGCTGAGTTTGACACATGATTGGACTTAATATCGTCACTCAAAGGCTAAATTCTTGGAAAACACCAGGAGTTCTTGGAGAACTTAATATTCAAGAAGAGGGGGAAGTTCCTACCTGCTGAAGGCGGGTTTTTCCAAGAAATCGTTGTTAATTCTCGGAACCTAGTGGAAGTAGCCATGCCGTATTTGGGCTGTATGGCTTAGACCAAATAGGGTAGTGATTTATATGCCTATACAAGGATATGATAAAGTATACCTATATAAGGGCATGAATCAGGAAAATTCCACTAAGGGCCTAGATTCGATTACAACAATTGATTCACATGTGCTCGTTTACCTACCCACCAACACCTGTGGTTGTTTCATGTTATTTATTTTACAAACGTATTGACTACTCTATATTACACTTATTTTCTCCATTATGAACCTTATGTGTGAATAGAATGTAACAATTGATTTGATGCCTAAGCAGATTAATTAAAAAAGGAAGAGTGACTTTACTCCCAACTTGAAAGACTTCTTCAAAGAAATACTACTAATCATAATCTGGATATAACACTAGATGGCAGGAGTATGCACAGTATGTAAATTTATAACTAGCATGCAAACTCATCTTTTCCATGGAAAGAAATTTATATTAATACATGCAATTCGTATATTTGTAACCTTAATAATGTAAGTAAGATTTTACATTTGTTTCTATGCATGAAATGTGCACCCATCTGCAGTATTCTTAACATAGAGCCTGTTGGGAAGAAAGTGAAAATTGATTTGTTATTCTGTACGGATTGTATACAGGTTTTTTTTTTTAGTAACTTACATTTATTTACATGCTAAACATAGTGTACTGTCCCCAGTCAGTGGCAAAATAGTAATGACTCTATTACTAGGAAGAGTGTATAGCCAGTGAACCAACATGGCGGATGCAACTCAGAAAAGACCCTTGTAAATCCATTAGTTATACTGAGATCCACCCTGTATCAGATCCATCCGCAAAAGTGTGAATTGGAGATCTGCCACCAAAATCCCCTCAAGTACTTATATCTGTTACTTTTTAACTTTGTCATTTAGTAATATTAAGAGTATTTACCTTAACGTTATCCATAAAGAATCTTGTTGTCTGCATACAATACAGAAAGTTTCATCAGACTCTAAATGTAAAAAAGATGTACATTAGCGCATTATAACAGCAATGGTAAAAATTGTAAACTTAATTTGAAATATTTTCTACATCTTTCCAGGGGTTTACCTATGAAGTACAAAGGAAAGTCAGAACTGTTCAAAACAATTTATAATGGCAGGATAACAAACATAATTTTTAATTCACTAACATAATTAAAATATCTTACTATACTATGTTCAAAATTTAAGCTGTGCCTTTTTATAAAAAACATTCAAAGACAAAACAATGTACCAAGTAATCTGAAGTTTATGAGACCACTAGGTTATTATACATTTTGTATCATAAAATATTAAAGTCAAACCTGATGACTCCATTAGGCCCATTGCAATTTTGATTTAGCCTGTGGCAACCAGGTTGTCCGATGGTTCAGATATCTGTATAATAAGCTAGAACAGGAGGATATACTTTCTTCAATCTCGGCAATTGGTTGCTGACTTATGGAACGTTCTGCAAACTGAAAAAGAGATACAAATGTATATGTTGTACAAATGTCCAAGCTTAATTTTAATGCACATAAAAATAATTGTTCTCAGTAGGATTGGGGTTGAAAAGCAATCACCCATTATGGAAGTATCTTTAGAAGAATGCAAAAAACATCAAAGTCGTAGCTGTCTTGTTATCTTTGGTTAGATTCTATCACTAACTGCCATTGGTTATATCTGAAAGAAACCGGTTAGTGTTAGATTCCTTACCTTAGAATATCCCCACGTGTCAGACTGGATCCGGAAAGTTTTGTGTAGCAGTACCCCTGCGCATCAGTAGGTGTCGTCTGCAGCTCCACGTCCGTCATCGGCGTCGTGGTCTCCGGGATGACGTTGTCGGAGTACTTAGACGCCACCCTCCCGCGCTGACATCAGTTCTTCTTTTTTCCGTGTCAGCATGCACAGATCCGGGAAGAGCAGTACTCCTTAGTCAATTTTTGACTAACTTTTTTGATCTGTTTCGGATCTTCTCGAGTCGTTTATCGACTCCGGTGCCGATAGGGATGCCCGGGTTAAAACCCTGTGACGACTGTAACCGACTGATGTTGGTTACCGACCCCCACCGTCGGTGCCTGTATTGCCTCGGGCCGACCATGATGACAAGTCATACCCCGATTGCCGTGCTTGACGTCAAAAGCTAGGCGGGAACGATCCCGTAAGTGACTCGAGGTCCGGCAGTCGGCCCAGCACCGCTTGAGGTCCCGGTCCAGGAGGAGGTCGAGGGACCGGTTGCGGGGCCACAGTCATCACAGCTCGGCGAGTCGGCACCACTCGTCTGCTTCGAAGTCCTCAGGTAAGTCGAGGCACAAGAAGTCGAAGAAGTGACATCGCTCTTCTGACCCCCCTGATGCTCGCGCAACACGGCTGGGGGTTCGGTTGACACTGCAGACGCGGCTCCGCCGGAGCCGCCAGTGCCGCGTCTAGCTCCACACCCGCCGGTCCCTGGGCTGAACACGATGCCGGAGATCACCGCCTTCCTCACGGCCATGAAGTCGCGCTTCCCTCCGTCAGTTCCGGCCGAGGTGCATTCGGGCCCCGCGGACCCGACCGGGAGCCCCAGCGGCTATGGCCCCGGCGTTGTCAGGTGCTTCGACGCCGTTGGCGACTTTGGTCCCGACGCCACAGGGCTCCTCCTGATCCAGGCCAGGATCCGGGTCGACGCCGGTCGACCTAACGACCCCTCCGCCGGCGTCGTCACCAAGGGTGTCGCCCCCGGCGGCGTCCCTGATCCCCTCCCCGGTGCGGATCCGGCGTTGGACTGGCTCCGTTGCTGATAGGTGAGCCTTTCACCGATGATCCGGCTCCATCATTTCTTCCTGACCTCCAGGAGATGGATGACGAGGGGGATTGGGAGGGGTCTGAGGACCCTCTGGCAATGCAGTGTCAGTTAAGTCCAGACTGGGCGGACAAACTTGGGGATGGCAGTGGCCTGGACACTTCGCCCGACACTGGTTTTGTCTCCCCTCCTACCGTGGCTATGAAGGAGGGGGCTGCGTACATTGTGGTGTTGACTCAGGCAGCCAAGGCCTTGGCTCCTGAGCTCCCAGTCGTGGCCGTGAGGACTAACCTCCTCACTGAGGTCCTCAAACCACAGGCAAGCTCCTCAGTGCCTCTCCTGCCATTCAACGAGGCCCTCACTGACGTTCTATTGGGCACCTGGTCCAAGCCCTCCACCGGCCTCCCTGTGGATTGGAACGTGGCCCGACGCCACCGCCCAGCTCCGGGTGACCAGTTTCCTGTCTGTTCACCCCACCCCTGAGAGTCTGGTGATCCAGGCCTCAACTTCCCAGACTGCATTCCCAACTACCCCTCCGGATCGGGAATCCAAAAGGTATGACCAGTTCGGTAAGAAGCTGTTCTCCTCATTAAGTTTGCCTTTTGGGCCATTATTCCCTCTCCTTGTGGGATACGGTTGCGGAAGTGCTGCCGCAGTGTCCGTCGGAAGTCCAGGCAAAGCTAACCCAGGCCCTCGGGAAGGGAAGGGACGCAGCACATTACTCCCTTCTGTGCGGACTGGATACCACGGACTCGCTAGGCAGGGCGATTGCAGCGACAGTGGCGGTTCACCGCCATGCCTGGGTGAGGTCGGCCAACTTTTCGGGCGATGTCCAACCATCCCTTATGGACATGCCCTTTGATGGCCATCACCTTTTTGGCAACAAGGCAGATAGCACACTGGACCATTTTAAGGACTCCAGGGCTACCGCCAAGTCCTTGAGCCTCGGCCAACGCCAGCAGATTTCTGCCTTTCTGCGCCAGCTCACGTCCAGCTAGCCACAGGCACCAGAATCTACCTCAATGCGGTCGCGGACGTGGTAACCGCCGTGGCGGTGCCGGGGGACACAGGCAAGGCCAGTCTGCACTCACCCCCACAGCATCTGCCTCAAAATCCTCCTAGTCCGAGCTTTAAGACCCATTCGATGCCAGTGGGGGGCAGGGTTCACCATCACTTCCTCCGCTGGTGCTCCATCACATCGGAAAGGTGGTTGCTGCAAATCGTCACAAGGGGCTACTCCCTCCTCTTCGAGGCGACCCCTTCAGTCATGACACCGCAGTACCACCGCATGTCAGGGGATCACTTGCAACATCTGCAGGAGGTAGTTACAGCCCTCTTGGCCAAGGGGCTGTCAAGCACGTTCCTGGGCCAGAAGTAGGACATGGTTGTTACTACTTTCTGGTACCAAGAAGGGCAAAGGGGGCCTACTCCCTATCTTGGATCTAAGGAGCATCAACGGCTTCCTCCAGAAGTAGAAGTTCAAGATGCTGACTTTGGCTCAGGTCCTAGCTGCCCTGGACCCAAAAGACTGGATGGTAGCGTTGGACTTGCAGGACGCGTATTTTCACATTTCCATCCTGCCGGCCCACCGACGTTACCTGCAGTTCATGGTAGGCCACGAGCATTTTCAGTTTACCATGATCCCCTTCGGCCTTACCAGCGCCCCACGGGTGTTTACAAAAGTGATGGCGGAGGTCACAGCTCATCTGCGCAGATTAGTGGTTTCAGTCTTCCCCTATCTCGACGATTGGTTGTTGAAGGTGGGCTTGCCCCAAACAGTCGTCTCCCACCTCCAGACTACGGCCGACCTCCTGCACTCACTGGGGTTCTCCATCAACGTGCCTAAGTCACACCTGTGCCCCTCCCAGAAACTCCTCTTCATCGGAACGGTTCTGGACTCAGCGCAGTTTTGGGTTTATCCCCCCCGAACAGCGGGTTCGGGATATTCAGGCTCTGATTCCGGTCTTTCAGCCTTTATCCTGAGTCTCGGTCAGGTTGACACTGATGCTCCTGGGGCTGATGGCCTCCTACATTCTTCTGGTGCATCACGCCAGGTGGCGGATGCGGGCTCTGCAGTGGGACCTGAAGTTTCCGTGGGCTCAGCATCAGGGCAGTTGCAGTGGTGGCTCACGAACACGCGATTGGGTCAGCGGCAGATATCTCTCCCTTCTCCAACCGGAGCACGTGGTAGTGACAGATGCGTCCCTCTTGGGTTGGGGGACCACATGGGAGAGAGGCAGATGAGAGGCCTCTGGTCTCTGGCGGAGTCCCGGCTCCACATCAACCTGCAGGAGCGGCGGGCGATCCGGCTTGCACTGAAGGCATTCCTTTCCTCTGTCCGGGGAAGTGTAGTGCAGTTGTTCAAGGACAACATCAACACCAGGTGGTACTGCAACAAACAGGGCGGGGTGGGGTTGGGGATCCTTTGTCAGGAGGCTCTGCGCCTCTGGACATGGCTGGAACACCAGGGTTTCACCCTGGTGTTCAACACCTGGCAGGTTCCCTGAACACCAGGGAGGACGAACTCAGTCGCCGGTGCATGATGGATCACAAATGGCGTCTGAACTCGGATGTGGCACAAGGCCTTTTTCGGCTGTGGGGAGAGCCTTGGTTAGATCTATTCGCCACCAAAGAGAACGCGCAATGTCATCAGCTCTGCGCGTTGCAATTTCCAAGACGGCATTCGCTCGGAGACGCTTTTCGTTGCGAGTGGAGCTGCTGTACGCCTTTCCGCCGATACCACTTCTGCCCAGAGTGCTGAAGAAGATCAGGTGCGACCGGGCCCAAGTCATCCTTGTGGCACCGGACTGGGCTCAAAGATACTGGTATCCCGAGCTACTCAGCATGTCATTCGATCCTCCGATTTGTCTGCCTCTTCGGGAGGACCTTCTGTCGCAGCAGCAGGGGACGGTCCTCCACCGGAACATGTCCAGCCTCCACCTCCATGCGTGGAGATTGAGCGGCGACAGTTGAGGCCATTTGACTTGCCTCCTAAAGTATGTGATGTGATTCTGGCAGCCAGGCGTCCCTCCACAAAAACGGTATACGCCTGCAGGTGGAACAAATTTGTGGCATGGTGCACAGCAAATGCTGCGGATCCTCTCTCTGCCCCTCTTTCAGAGGTTCTCCATTTCCTTCTTTCTCTTGTCCAGCAGGGCTCTGCTCTGAGCACTCTTAAGGGCTACCTCTCTGCCATTTCCGCTTTCTTGAGGCTTCCTGATCAGCCTTCTCTTTTCAAGTCACCTATTGTAAATAGATTCTTGAAGCGCATCATGCACATGTTCCCTCCTGTTCTTTTCGTGATGCCTCAGTGGGACTAAAACCTTGTTCTTACTTATCTGATGTGCGCTCCTTTTGAGCCACTGAACAATTGTCCTCTCTGTCTTCTAACTCTTAAGACTGCATTCCTGGTTGCCATCACCTCTGCCAGGAGAGTGAGTGAGCTCCAGGCTCTTTCTTCTAAACCTCCTTTCCTTTCTGTCCATCCGGACAAAGTTGTGTTGAAAACACGTCCTTCTTTCCTGCCCAAGGTGGTTACGGCCTTTCACATCGGGCAGTCCATCACTTTGCCCACCTTCTTTCCGCCTCCGTATCCTTCCAAGGAGGAAGAGAGGGTCCACCGTCTGGACACAAAACGTACGCTCTCCTTCTACCTTGATCGCACACACCAGTTCCGGGTGGACGACCAACTCTTTGTTTGTTATGTGGGCGCTAAGAAGGGATGGGCGGTACACAAACTGACCATCTCTCGGTGGGTCATATTGTGTATCAAACTATGCTACTCTTTGGTTTGGAAGGAGCCCCCTGTTGGGCTGAGGGCCCACTCCACTTGGGCCACGGTGGCTACTACTGCTCTGGGCCGGGGAGTCCCCTTGCAGGACATCTGTCTGGCAGCTACGTGGGCCTCGCTGCACACGTTTGCTAGACACTACTGCCTGGAGAGCCAAGTCCGGAGATATGGCTTTTTCGGCCGTTCCGTTCTCCAAGACTTTCTGGTGTGATCTTGCTCCGCAGACCCACCACTGGGGTTGGCATTGCTGGGGTATCTATTCTAAAGTAAGGAATCGAACACTAATCTTTTTCTTTCAGATGCACAAGTTACTTACCTTCGGTAACGATATATCTGTAAGAAACAGTAGTTACTGTTAGATTCCTTACCGTCCCACCCATCCTCCCCGTTCTAGGGTTAAGGTATTTCCCTTTGAGGGCCCTAGTTTTATGGCATCAGTGTTGGTCTCTGGCATGGCTCTGCATTCCTGGCGCGTAAGCTATGTACAAGAACTGATGTCAGCGAGCGAAGGCGGTGTCTAAGTACTCCGACGTCATCCCGACGACCACGATGCCGACGATGGCCGTGGAGCCGCAGACAACGCCTACTGATGCGCAGGGGTACTGTTACGCGAAACTTTCCAGATCCAGTCTGATGCCTGGGGATATTCTAAGGTAAGGAATCTAACACTAACTACTGTTTCTTACAGATATATCATTACCAAAGGTAAGTAACTTGTGCATTCGAGACGCTTCAATATGTGTAGGAAAACCTTTTAGAGACAAAGGAATGGTTATGTTAAATATTTCCTTTTGATTCAACATGTCGAGATTATAAGTTGTACGTAAAGGCATTTTGTTAGCATTATTGACTAATTTTACAAGCTTTTCTTGCATATCGGCAATACTATATGGTCCAGTAAACTTATGCTCTAAAATCCCTCCTTTTCTGGTTGTTCGCTTGCAATTTAATAATAATTAAAATTAATAATTCAGAAGTACTAACTCTTCTCCTCTGAAGGTGTACGGCTTATATATTAGTATTGTCATAAAAATCATTTGTCTGTGGGTGATTGGTTGCACTTATAGAACGTTCTATTTGTAAAAGCTTAGATTACTCTCGATTAACCTACAAAAAAAATAGGTATAAATATATTTGGCAAACAAAATAGGAAATAGCGTTGCATTATACAACTGTTACGCAGAGATTTGTCACTCACTTCATTCACAAACTCCTGGCCTAGATCTGATAGAACCCTTTTTGGACTTCTATGATCTAGAAATTGAGAAATAATTATCAAGGAAAATTGAAAGAAACGTCTTCAAATAAAAAAAATTCAAAACAACATTTTCACTTTGTATCTGAAGTGCAGGCTGAAAACGTGTAACGAGCATTTAAATGAGGCATATGGGTTTCAGAAACAAACATCTATAAGACTATCACAATGGGGATTTATATTTTATAAAAACATTTATAGAAGCAAAAAAAATTATAATTCATACATTGTTCAATTTCAAATGACAAATTTGGCCAATGGATCGGGAGGATATGCTTTTTTTTCGTTTTCTTAATACCAGAATGCCCACTAGTTCTACCTAAACATGACAACAGCAAAGTTCTATCTGCGAACACATGAAATACACAAATGCTTATCTCAGAATGCTTTTCTATCATGAAATATTAAAGTCAAACCTGATCACTCCATTCAGTTCATTGCAATTTCCGGCTGATAGCATATGGAGAGCAGTCAGTGGTTCTGGTGTCTCGAGTTGTTGACCACCACCTGGTATAGAGCATGGGCTGGAATAAACAGCTTGTGGTGACCAGTACGTCCCATGGTTGAGACATCTGTATAAAGATATAGAACAGGGGCAAATCAAGATCTGAAAGGAACAGGTTAGTATTAGATTCCTTACCTTAGAATATCCCCAGGCGTCAGACTGGATCCGGAAAGTTTTGCGTAGCAGTACCCTTGCACATTGGTAGGCGTCGTTTGCGGCTCCACATCCGTCGTCGGCGTCATTGGTGCCGTGATGACGACGTCGGAGTACTTAGACGCGGCCCTCGCGCGCTGACATCAGTTCTTATTTTTTCCGCGCCAGCAAGCGCAGATCCGGAAAAAGTTGTACCCTTAGTCAATTTTTGACTTTTTTGATCCTTTTTGATCATCTTTCAAAGTCACTCGACTCCGACGTTCCCGGTAGCAATGCCCAGGTTCAAACCCTGGTCGACTGCAACCGACTGATGTCGGTTACCGACCCCCATTGCCGGTGCCTTCACTGTCTGGGCCCCGACCATGACGACAAGTCCTGCTCCGACTGCCGGGCCCTGACGTCCAAAGCTAGACGGGTGCGGTCCCGCAAGCGACTTGAGCTCCGGCACTCGGCCCCGTGCCGCTCAAGGTCCCAGTCCACGAGGAGGTCGAGGGACCAGTCAAGGGGTGAGAGTCGTCATAGATCCGGGAGTCGTCACCAGTCTTCGGGATCGAAGTCCTTAGGGAAGAGGCACAAGAAGTCGAAAAGGTTTCATCGCTCTTCTGACTCCCCCGACGCTCACGCAACGTGGCCGGGGGTTTGGGTGACACCGCCCTCATGGCCCCACCAGAGTCGCAGGCGTCACGGCCTGCTCCATACCCGCCGGTCCCTGGGCAGAACACGATGCCGGAGGAGATAGACACCTTCCTCATGGCCATGAGGTCGCTCGCTCCTTCGTCGGGTTCAGCGGTGCCTTCGGGCCTTCTGGCCCTACTGGGTCCCCAAGCGGGCCGGGTGCTTCGGCCCTTGCGCCTTTAAGTGTTTAGGCCCCGGCGCCGTTGGCGACTTTGGTCCCGACGCAGCAGGGCCCCGCTGGATCCGGCTCCAGATCCAGTTCGTCGCCAGTCGACCTTACGACCTCACCGGCGCTGGCCCCCAGGATGTCACCTCCGGCGCCGGCCCAGGACGACGTCGTCCCTGGTCCTACCCTCGATTCGGGTCCAGCGTCGGAGCGGTGCCGCTCTCGACGCCGATGGGAGATTTCTATTTCAAGGACCCTTGGCACGTGAGTGCCAGTCTTCTCAGGACTGGACAAGTGAGCTTGGGGAGGCCAGTGGTCTGGACACTTCGCCCGACACTGGTTTTGTCTCCCCTCCTACCGTGGCTACGGAGGAGGGGGCTGCCTATAGTGTGGTGCTGAAGCAGGCTGCCAAGGCCTTGGGCCTTGAGCTCCCCGTCGCGTCTGTGAGGACTAACCTCCTCACTGAGGTCCTTAAACCGCAGGCAAGCTCATCCGAGCCTCTGCTGCCGTTTAATGAGGCCTTGTCAGGTGTTCTTCTGGGCACTTGGTCCAAGTCCGCTACAGGTCCGCCTGTAGATAGGAACGTGGCCAGACGCCACCGCCCGGCTCCGGGCGACCCTTGCTTCCTGTCCCCCCACTCCACCCTAGAGAGCCTGGTCATTTAGGCATATAACTCCCAGACCACATTCCCGTCGGCTCTCCCGATCGGGAATCCAAGAGGTACGAGCAATACGGGAAAAAGTTATTCTCCTCCCTGAGTTTGAGGTTGCGGTCAGTCAACACCGCGTTCCTCTTGGGCCGTTACACCCACTCTCTGTAGGAGTAGACACGGTCGCGGATGTGCTGCTACAATGTCCAGAGGAGGTCCGGACTAAACTCACCCAAGCCCTTGCGGAGGGTCGAGATGCGGCACAGTATTCCATCCGGTGTGGGCTGGATACCACGGACTCACTGGGCAGAGCGATGGCAACGACAGTGGCGATTCGTCACCACGCCTGGGTTGAGGTCTGCCAACTTTTCGGCTGATGTCCAAAACACCCGTATGACGTCTAATTATCAAGGACCCCCTGAAGACATAGATATTTTGATTCCTCGGTCAGGGATTAGTAAACAATTGGCATAAAACAACCTAGGCAATCAATGTTTTGAATTTGTTAAGTGAGATATTAGAAGAGGAAAAGCTACCAATCAGGTCAGTTTCTAATATTTATTAACATTTGTATTTAAAAACATCAATTACATGTCAAAAAAAAGTATATGGACAAATAAATTAGTTACAATACATTAATGCAAATGGGTACAGCAAAACAAAATTGGATTACAATAAAACGTTTTTAAGTAAAAAGTGGCACAATAATTCTCGACGTGCGTTTCGGCGACCAGCGCCTTCCTCTGGAGGAGCCACGTATTTTCTATAAATTGAATTTATAAGAATAAAAGATAAAAAACAAAAGAGAAATACAATTAGAAATGAACAATTCAATTTTAGGAAGAACATAATAAAATAGACAGGTAGCCTTATATAGACCTCTTATATTGAGACAAGTTCACACATAAAGTAATTTCAACATTCATTTCAGTTCCTTGTATATTTCTGACCAAAAAGGATCAATACTCAGGACAGCTAGGGGGGGGAGAAGAAGGGGAACAGGGGGCAGTGGGGAGTGTCTCAGGGGAGGAAGGACACAGATGACTAATAGTATTTTTCCATAAAAAGGAGAAAACAATTAATTCAAGCATGTCTATAACTAGGTTTAATGCCTAATTTGGGGGGGCCTAATTCCATGTCTTTGATACTTACAGGTCAGGTTACAGAAAGTCGTGATGTATTAAGGTCAGAGCTTGAATGGCTCGATTTCTTTCTTCACAATAGTGTTCTAAGTAGCAGGTCTCAGAACTGTGAACAACATATCACAATTAGGATCTCCAATGCTGACCTGATTGGTAGCTTTTCCTCTTCTAATATCTCACTTAACAAAACACCCTTATGGACATGCCGTTTGATGGCCGTCGCCTCTTTGGCGACAAGGCAGACCATGCGCTTGAGCGCTTTAAGGACTCCAGGGCTATGGCCAAGTCCTTGGGCCTCTCAGCCCCGCGCCTGCAAACGGCTGCCTTTCGCTCCTTTCATGGCCAAGGAAGAGGTGCCACCACACGTCCTGCCAGCCACGGTCTGCAGACTACCATCCAGCGTGGTGGCAGACGTGGAAACAGTTGTGGAGGCGGTCGGGGACAATGGCAAGGCCAGTCCACACCTGCCCCTGCAGCATCGCCTCAAAACCCTCCTAGTCTGAGCTTTCAGGCCCATGTGACTCCAGTGGGGGGCAGGGTTCGCCATCACCACCTTCACTGGTGCACTGTCACATCCGACAGGTGGGTCCTGCACATCATCCAAAGGGGCTACTCCCTCCCCTTCTAGGCGCCCCCTCCATCCATGCCACCGCAATACCACCACATGTCCGTGGATCACTTGAACTTCTACAACAGGAAGTTACGGCCCTCTTGGCCAAGGGGACCTTTGAGCACGTTCCTGGGCCAGAATTAGGGTGTGGTTGTTACTCTCACTACTTTCTGGTACCCAAGAAGGGCAAAGGGGGCCTAAGCCCTGTCTTGGACCTGCGAAACGTCAGCAGCTTCCTCAGGAAGGAGAAGTTCAAGATGCTGACACTGGCTCAGGTCTTAGCTGCCCTCGACCCGGGAGACTGCTTGGTAGCATTGGACTTGCAGGACGCTTATTTTCATATTCCCGTCCTGCCGGCCCACCGGCGTTACCTGCGGTTCACGGTAGGCCAAGAGCACTTTCAGTTTACCGTGCTCCCCTTTGGCCTTACCAGCGCCCCACAGGTGTTCACGAAAGTGATGGCGGTGGTCGCAGCTCATCTGCGCAGGTTAGGGGTTTCAGTCTTCCCCTACCTTGACGACTGGTTGTTGAAGGCGGGCTCACCCAGACAGTCGTCAGCCACCTCCAGACTACGGCCGACCTCCTGCACCTGCTGGGGTTCTCGATCATTGTGCCGAAGTCACACCTGTGTCCCTTGCAGAAGCTCTTCTTCATCGGAGCGGTTCTAGACTCGGCGCTGTTGTGGGTTTATCCTCACAAACAGCGGGTTCAGGATATTCAGGCTCTGTTTCCGATCTTTCAGCCGTTATCCCGAGTCTCAGTCAGGTTGATGCTGCGGCTTCTGGGGCTGATGGCCTCCTTCTGGTGCATCACGCCAGGTGGCGGATGCGGGCTCTGCAGTGGGACCTGAAGTTTCAGTGGGCCCAGCATCAGGGCAACTTGTCCGACCATGTCTTGATCTCGGAGGGCACTGCAAGACAGTTGCAGTGGTGGCTCACGGACGCGATTGGGTCAGCGGCAGATCTCCCTCCCTTCCCCAACCGGAGCACGTAGTTGTGACGGACGTGTCCCTCCAGGGCTGGGGGCGCCACATGGGAGAGGCGGAGATCAGAGGCCTCTGGTCTCCGGCGGAGTCCCAGCTCCACATCAACCTTCTGGAGCTGCGGGCGATCCGGCTTGCACTGAAGGCATTCCTCCCCTCTGTCCGGGGGAGTGTAGTGCAGGTGTTCACGGACAACACCACCGCCATGTGGTACTGCAACAAACAGGGCGGGAGTGGGGTCGTGGACCCTATGCCAGGAGGCTCTGCGCCTCTGGCAGTGGCTGGAACATCAGGGCGTGACCCTGGTGGTTCAACACCTGGCAGGTTCCCTGAACGCCACAGCGGACAAACTCAGCCGTCGGTGCATGATGGATCACAAATGGCGTCTGAACTCGGATGTGGCGCAAGGCCTCTTGATGCAGTGGGGAGAGCCTTGGTTAGATCTATTCGGTACAGTAGAGAACGCGCAAAGTCATCAGTTCTGCGCATTTGACTTTCCAAGGCGGAACTCGCTTGGAGACGCTTTTCGTCGCAATTGGAGCTGCGGTCTGTTGTACGCCTTTCCGCCTATATCACTTCTGCCCAGAGTGCTGAAGATGATCAGATGCGACCGGGCCCACGTTCTCCTTGTGGCTCCGGACTGGGCATGAAGATACTGATATCCTGAGCTACTCAGCATGTCTGTCGATCCCCCGATTCATCTGCCTCTTCAGGAGTACCTTCTGTCACAGCAGCAGGGGACGGTCCTCCACCTGAACCTGTCCAGTCTCCACCTCCGTGCTTGGAGATTGAGCGGTGACATTTGAGGCCATTTGACTTGCCTCCTGAAGTTTTTGATGTAATTCTGGCAGCCAGGCGTCCCTCCACAAAGTCGGTATATGCCTGCAGGTGGAGCAGATTTGTGGCATGATGCACAGCAAAGGCTGTGGATCCCTTTTCTGCCCCCCTTTCTGAAGTTCTCCTCTTCCTTCTTTCTCTTGCCCAGCAGGGCTCTGCTCTGGGCACTATCAAGGGCTACCTTTCTGCCCTTTCCACCTTCTTAAGGCTACCTGATCAGCCTTCTTTGTTCAAGTCCCCGATTGTAAATAGGTTCTTGAAGGGCATCACTATTATGTTCCTCCCTGTTCCTTTCGTGATGTCCCAGTGGGACTTGAACCTGGTTCTGACTTACCTGATGTGCGCTCCCTTTGAGCCGCTTCATAACTGTCCTCCCAGTCTTCTTACGCTTAAGACTGCTTTCCTGGTTGCCATCACCTCTGCCAGGAGAGTGAGTGAACTCCAGGCTCTTTCCTCCAAGCCTCCTTTCCTTTCTGTCCATCCGGACAAGGTTGTGTGGCGGACAAGACCCTCTTTCCAGCCCAAGGTAGTCACAGCCTTCCACATCGGGCAGTCCATCACTTTGCCCACCTTCTTTCCGCCTCCGCATCCCTCTAAAGAGGAGGAGCGGCTCCACCGTCTGGACCCAAAACGTGCGCTCTCATTCTATCTGGATCGCACACGCCAGTTCCGGGTGGATGACCAACTCTTTGTTGGATACGTAGGCAATAAGAAGGGACGGGAGATGCACAAACAGACCATCTCTCGGTGGGTCGTGTTGTGCATCAAGGCATGCTACTCTTTTGCTAAGAAGGAGCCTCCTGTTTGGCTGAGGGACCATTCCACTCGGGCCACGGCGGCTACTACTGCCCTGGGCCGAGGAGTCCCCTTGCAGGACTTCTGTCAGGCAGCTACTTTGGCCTCGCTGCACACGTTCGCAAGACACTACTGCCTGCACAGCCAAGTCTAGAGGGATGGCTTCTTTGGCCATTCCGTCGTCCTGGACTTTCTGGTGTGATTATTGGTTCGCAGACCCACCACCGGGGTTGTTATTGCTGGGGTATCTATTCTAAGGTAAGGAATCTAATACTAGGAGGGGGCGCTAGGTGGCGCACTAGCAGATGGCCGCTCTGTAGCGAGCTCCTGCCGCCCGGCGTCTATTATCCTATAATTTATCCTCTTAAAGCCCGGACTGGCTGAGTTTGACCCCCTCAATTGATTGAAGACACTGTGCAGCATCTTCAGACCAAATATCATCCTCCCTGCCTGCTTGCTGCCCCGGGAATCTGCTAGGAGAGGCGCCCCGCGAGGTGGTTGCGCTTTCGGTGCTGGCGGCCCGGCTCCGTGGGCTACTCTGGGCCGCGGCTGGAACACAGCCCAATAGGTAGTGGCAGACTGGACCGTGCGGACTCATTCTCGGACCGGGGCTGTGATACCTGCCTACAGTGACACGAGACATAGCTGCGGCGGTGGTGAGTCTGCACACAGCCGTTGCCCCCCCGGGTGTGCGTTGGAGGGGGTGACACACCTTGGATCGCTGCCGCTCTTGCCCTGACTGCGGCCTTTGCGTGATCGCTGCCCGCGCGGCAGCGCTGTCTACCCCAGGGTGCCACTGTGTGAAGAAGTGCCCCCATCGGCGATCGCGACTGGAGAGAGACACTGCACCACCGGAGCGACTACCCCGCTCAGCGGCCTGCGGGGATCGGACCCGACGCTGGCATTGTTGACCATCCCCCCTACCAGAAGTGTTCCTGTACGGGGCAGCCTTCTGAAACACGTGGGGGTAGGTCCACCAATATGTCCATCGCTGGCTGGGCCCCGCTGCGGCCAATTGTGAGATTTCCGGCCTGTGTGGTGGCGGGAACCGACCCCCGAGCACCCCCCCCACCTTTGGCCTGGACCAGAGTGGAGCGCTGTAGTAACACGGTCTACTGCTGTGGCCTGCTATCCGCACCCGGAGGACAGTAGCTTTAAATTGCAGACAAGGAACACCCCCAGCGCCATTTCCTACTGCCTGTGAGGGTGGCCTGATAGCATGCACCGATATGTGCAGTGAGGAGGGGTCATTATACATCCCTACCTATAGTGAAGTCAGAATCTGAGTGGTGATACTGAGAGCGGCGGCTGATGGGGTGGTAACCATCTTTCAGAGTAAGTTGGGCCTATGCAAGAAATTCCTGAAGTGAGTGCACCTTCCTGATAAGGGCAACAACATTAACCACCTTGCGACTCAACACTTGCATCGCCTCCACACAGCCCCTTTAGACACCTGTGCATGGTGAGATCGCAAGAACAGAGGACCCCTTCAAACACGCTCGTCGCAATGGGCAAGCCAGATACGCGCCAACCCAAGCTCACTTTTGATGCTGCCAGGAAAACACCCCGGGCCCAGACAAGGGGACAAGGATCAATCTGGACGTGCAGGAGATGAAGCGGCGGCGTCTGCCCCGGCTGCCGAAATACAAGAGATCCTTCGAGAAGTCAGGCAGGGGTTTGCCACCATTGTTGACAAGGTGGACAGATTGACGTCGCTGATGGACGCCATCGCCCACAAACTAGATGGGCATGATGAGAGGCTTAAGGAAGCAGAAAGACGCATTTCTGACTCGGAGGATGTTTCCGCCACCCATACGTCCCAACTATCTCGCATGGATAATCTGCTCCGCACCATCGCGGTGAAGAATGAGGACTTGGAAGCGTGCAGCCGGCGCAATAACATCCGCCTTATTGGGATTCCGGAGCCCACCAACACTGGGCGTATGGAAGACTATCTGGAGAAACTGCTCCTGGAGGCGGTGGGTGCTGACACTTTTTCTGCCCAATTTATTGTAGAGCGGGCGCACCGCTCACTGGCACCCCGGCCCAAGCCTGGTGACACTCCCCGTCCTATAATAGCACGCCTCTTAAACTATAGAGACCGTGATGTGGTATTGCGAGTAGCACGTAGTTGGCCTATAACGGAGTCACGTTTTCCATATATCCTGATTTCACTCCTATAGTGCAGGGGGAACACCGGAAGTTCTTAGACGTCAAGGCTAAACTGCGAAAAGCACAGGTAGACTATGCACTTCTGTACCCGGCGAGACTGTGTGTTACTCATCGGGGAAACAGCGGTTCTTTACAAAGCCACAGCAGGTGGAGGACTTTTTGAAACACCTGCGGAGATCAACTAGACAGGCGGACGCTGCGGAAGACCCCCGAGATTTCCCGATGGATGAGGCAAATCCAGAATAGTAGTAAGACTCATGTAATTTGTTTATCTGAGCCGGGAGTGGCTTTGCATTCGAACTGTAATGTAAGATGATATGAGTGTTATTCGGTTCCTGCATGCTGAGTTTGTTGTAAACCCCCGTCCTAGTTGTAAAAGGTGGGATTGCCAAGTATTGCGGTCGCCTTGGGTCACAACCTTCTCTTCTTTAACCCTTTAATCCTCACCTGACTGCAGATCCTCTCATGGACGCTCTGCTGGTGTCCGTCATTTTGCATTTATATGTGGGGGCGCATCGACCGACTCGGCCTGTGCCACATATCCCTAACGCTGGGCCCGCCTGTCCGCTTGCCCGACGGCCTTGGCTCCTGGCTTGCGAGACGGGGGTGTGGTGTGTCGCCACCTTAGACGACCCCCTAAGGGCATTACCTCAACCTGGTCCACTACATGAGTTTAGTGCGACCTATATTGTTGTTGTTTTTCATGTTTGGGAGGTGGGGGGTATACAGGGGGGAGGGTGTAGGGTACTGGCATGTTTGGGATGCTTCAGTGGGAGGGGGCAGGGGGCGGAATGGGGTTGAATGAATGTTGTAGTGAATGGTTAGTCTTGCCACTCCACACATTTTTTGCTTCTAAAATCGTACCTATTGTGTGGATTTATACACACTGTATTGCACATGGTGATTGTCGTATTTTCTTTTGTTACACGCTGCGCTTTTTTCTGTCTGGGCATGCTCCTTTTATTTTCTTCTTTTTTTCATACATGGGATGGCTTGTAGAGGGACACCGCTGAACGTACTTACATGGAATATCCGAGGACTGGGAGATCCTCCAAGAGGAGGCAGATCATAGCTTATCTGGATCGCCACCACATCCACATAGCGATGTTGCAAGAAACCCACCTCAACCCCTCTCAGGCTCCTACCTTTGCTTCCCGCTGGTCAGCGCACAGGTTTTTTTCATCATACTCCACCTATGCCAGGGGCACCGCCATATTAATTAAGAATAATGTGCCTTTTGCTGTGGCAGGCTCCCTCAGCGACGCACAGGGGAGGTATTGCATCACTTGGGGACGACTGGGACTTGATTCTGTGACGCTTGTGTGCTGTTATGGCCCCAACACAGACTCCGATGAATTTTTCTCTTCCCTTTGGGATAAGGTGAGAGAGATTGGCTCGACTAATGTTATCTGGGGGTGGGATTTCAATGTTACCTATGCCCCCACTGCTGACAGATCCCACCCCGCACCACACCACCACGCCAGAGCAGCCACAACGCTTTGTGACATCATCTCTGATAATGGTTTGATAGACGCTTGGCGACATGTCTACCCGCACAGTCATGAAGGCACTCATTTTACCGCTCATGCTGCCTCCTGGGCTCGACTAGACTATTGGCTTCTATCTCGAGGCCTAGGCCCGCTGATGAGCACAGCACCTGGCCAGGACATACTCTGACCACGCACCAGTTTTGCTCACACTCTCTTCTGCGACCTTCGAATGCCCGCGCAGCGCATGGCGCCTAAATACACGTATGCTGCTAGATGAAGCCTTCCATATGGAGCTGGAGGATAAGATCAGGGAGTTTTTTTGTGAACAATAAGGGGTCTGTGCAGAGCGTAGAAACCATCTGGGAGGCATTTAAAGTCACAATTAGAGGAACTTGCATATCTAAAGGAGCGGGAGTCTTAAAAAACATAATTTCTTCCCTCCAAAGATTGGAACAAGAACTCCGTAGGCTTGAAACTCACCTGTCTAGACACCCGGATGGGGACACTCAGAGTAAATTTAGGGACACGCTAACCGAATGCATGACAGAAGCACGCAGGGAAGTGCGCTTTTGTGGAAAACATTGCGTAGCGCGTAGATATAGGGAAGAAGAACGCCCCGGCAAAGCTCTTGCAGATGTGATCAGGCATCCACGACACTCTACTTATATAATAGACTTAGAAAAATCAGATGGCACAAGATGCTGGGACACCACCTCCATCCTAGACGAGTTTACCAGCCACTACGCCACCCTATACACGAGCATTGGGCAACGGGATCTAGATCTCGATTCCTATCTGGGTGACATAGCCTTAGGTTGGCTTAGCGATGTAGACCGCAAATTTTTATGTGCACCATTCGAAGTAGACGAGGTCCGGGAGGCCATTATAGGCATGCAATCGGGCAAGGCCACCGAGTTAGGTGGCATCCCGATCGAGTTTTATAACACCTACATAGATCTGATGGCACCTATCCTGCGTGAGGTCTTTGAGGAATCCCTTGACGTGGGTATTCTTCCGCCATCTATGAGAGAAGCGCTCGTCACCTCCCTCCTGAAACCTGACAAGCCACCCCACCTGTGCGGCTCTTATCGCCCCCTCTCATTGCTAAATTGCGATGCAATGATATTGGCGAAACTGATCGCCAACCGACTGTCTTTATTGCTTGAACACTTGAAATTTCCGGATCAATCTGGGTTTGTTCCAGGAAGGTCCACCTCTCATAACTTACGTATGCTTTTCACGGTATTAGATACTGTTTCCCCTGACCTTCCTTTGGCAGCGGTCTTTCTTGACGCAACCAAAGCTTTCGACTCTGTCGAATGGGATTGCATATTTGGTGTCATGCAACGGATGGGATTTCCCCCTCTATTCCTTTCACGGATTAAGCTCCTATATTGCCGGCCAGGCGCTAGGGTACTGATTAATGGACACGTATTCGCACCATTCCCGATTGCCCGGGGCACCCGACAGGGGTGCCTCCTATCACCTCTTTTATTCACACTGGTCACTGAGCCGCTAGCAGCACAACTGAGGCAACGACACAACAACAAGACTCTATGCTGTCCTCAGCGACAGATCCTTATATCCATGTATGCCGATGACATCACTCTTTACGTTTGTGATCCTGGCTCCAACCTTAATGTGCTCCTACGTGAGTTTGTTATCTTTGGTGGTATATCTGGGGTACAGATTAATTGGGGAAAATCCTGTCTCTTTCCCCTCACAGACTCGACATCACACTTCCCGTTAGACTACCCACTGAAGTGGTGTGATGACGAATTCTGCTACCTTAGAATTGGCTTTACGCTGGATAAAGAAGAACTTATGCGCCTTAATTACGGGGTTGCGCTAACCCGTACACCGATAAAGTGACCCGTTGGATAAGACTCCCAGTCTCCATGGCTGGGTGGGCGTCATTGATTAAAATGGTCATACTCCCACAACTACTCTATCTTTTCCTTAATATTCCGTACCATCCAGGACGACATTTTTTTGTGCTGTTAAAAACTCAGCTGATTAGATTGGTGTGGGGAGGGAAGCAAGGTCACCTTCAATGGACAATTCTTACCAGGCCCTATGCCACGGGTGGCTTTGCCATTCCAGACCTAGAATTGTATTATACATGCGCTCAGGCCCATTATCTGTATTATTGGGTGAGGCGCCCTCGATATATGCCACAACTAGCTGCCGAACATTGGCTAGCGCACCCGATCCCGATAGAGGGGGTATTACTCGCTGACCGACCAGCCCGAGAACGCACTCAGAACACTGTCAATTCCACGATCACGGCATGGCGGCGCAATGAGAAGCTCCTAGGAGCAGTTTCGCTGTATTCCCTACTCTTACCATTGCCCTATCACCTTGCTATGCCGCTGCTGCAGGAGGCTATTTTTCATAAACTCAAAGAGAGGGCTGCCCATACCACTTGGGGCGATTTATACGATGATGGCCATTTCCGTACATCAGACAGCCTCTTTCAAAATCTGACCCGCACACCACTAGACAGCTTTCTATATTTACGGCTCCAGCATGGGATCCGAGCCATACACGCTGATTTCCCAGCGGAGCCCCCCACGCTTGCACCTCTCCACCTACTCCTGCAACGTGACACACCCGCAAAATTAGTCTCCTTGCTGTACCACACCGTTCAAACACAGCAAGATGCCCCTCCTACACAGTCCCGAGCGCAATGGAGCAAAGAATTGGGGATTGCCCTAACTGATGACCACTGGGAATTCTGTTGCCTCCAGACTGAATGCATATCTGCTAGTAGTAGACTGCGCATAGTGCACTAAAAGTACCTACATAGGCTGTACTACACACCAGCCAAGATGTTCCGATATCAGTTACGAGAATCTGATGCCTGTGATAGATGCCATGCGACCAATGCGGACATGTTGCACTTAGCTTGGAGCTGCCCTGTTGTCCGGACCTTCTGGGAGCAAGTCTTTGATGCTCTGCATCAGATGACTGAGATACACTTAGACAACACACGCTTATGGCGCTACTCGGCTATGTCAAACCTGTTCCACCACCGTTCCATAAGTACATATCATTGGCATTATTGATGGCAAAGAGGCGAGTGGCATACCGCTGGGGCAGAGGGAGAGCGCCCAAGTTTAAGGAATGGTTGGATGACATGCCTTTTTGTCAGGAACAGCTTTCCAATTATGCTGAACTATTAGCTACCTCCTCTAGACCTTGTGACATTTGGTCACCTCTGACGTCATACCTCCTAGCTAGAGCAGCGGATACTGATACAACAAACACAGCAGATCATCCCTTGTGATGGCAAGTCCTTACGCCGTTACTCCACAGCGCTCTATACGATGTTCCTCACTCCCGAATATACATTAGCACATACGACTGCATGAACTGTTGTTGAGATTAGGCGTTAAGCTCCTACACTTTGGAGGTACCCCCCCCCCTCATGCCCTGGGCCTCTAGCGGATGCCTCTCCCCCCACATGTGGTGATCCTTGGGGCCCCCTCTCCCCCCCTTTTATATTGCTTGCATGGTCTCATCTGAAAGCGCAATGACCACTGATCACCTATGTGTTTGTCTTTTCTTTCTTTTTTTTTTGGTAAATGTAACATATCATTCGTCCATGCTCGAATGTTCCATATCCCATTAACAGTTCGTTTTAAATGATTGATAAACGCGGCTGGCCAGACATGGTTGTAGGCGACTTGCTGTGTATCTGTGTATTGTGTTGCCATCATTTCACCTTATATGATTTGCCTAGTTTATTTTTACTCGGTGGCCGACCACTTTGTGGATGTAGGCTAAGACACCTGTGTTGTTGTATTGACAATAAAACCTGTTAAAAAAAAAAGGAATCTAATACTAACCTGTTTCTTTCAGATGCACAAGTTACTTACCTTCGGTAACGATATATCTGTAAGAAACAGTAGTTAGTATTAGATTCATTACCACCCCACCCATCCTCCCCTTCTGCAAACCAATATCTAGGGTTAAGGTCATCCCCTTTCAGGGCCCTAGTTTCATGGCACCAGTGTTGGTTTTTATCATGGCTCTGCGTTTCTGGCGTGGAAACGCTGTGTATAAGAACCGACGTCAGCGCGACTCCGACGACGTCATCACGGTGCCGACGACAAGACGCGGAGCCGCAGACAACGCCTACCGACGTGCAAGGTTACTGCTACGCAAAAGTTTCCGGATCCAGTCTGACGCCTGGGGATATTCGAAGGTAAGGAATCTAATACTTACTACTGTTTCTTACAGATATATCGTTACCGAAGGTAAGTAACTTGTGCTTTAAGGTTATTAAAAATCTTGGAGAAAGTGCTAAAATACAGAATTGGCCAAGCGATTACATATACATTACATGGGGAGGAAGCAACCCGTGGCACACTATTTCATTAATGAAAGGCGGCAGGACTAAGAGATTTGCCCAGAAAAAGCAGCCACCAAGTTAAGTTAATCGACATACAAGAGCTGGAAACCGTGTTAAACTATACAATTACCGTAAACATTACTTTTGCAAAGCATGGGGCACGTAACGCACTACTTACACGAGAAAAAATAAATCGTATTAACTTGAACAGCACGTAGCGCACTGCTGCTGGAACGGTCACGTGGTGCTTGGAAAATTAAAGAAACGTGGCAGGATTAAGTGATTTGCACAGTACAAAGGATAAGAAATCAAGTTTAACGTTATTAAGAAAACATGGAGAGCGTGCAACATTGACCAATTGATTACATGTGCAGTGCATGGGGAGGCGGCAGCACGTGGCGCACTACTTTCAAAATTAAAGGCGCCAGTATTAAGTGATTTGCCCAGAAACATCGCCTACCAAGGCAAACTATTTGAGGTATAAGTGCTGGAAACCGTGCTAAAATACAGTATTGCCGAAAACATTACTTTTGCAATGCATGGGGCACGGGACGCACTACTTACACGAGAAAAACTACATCGCATTAAGTTGAACAGGACGTAGCACACTGGTGCGGGAACGGTCACTTGACGCTTTGCAAATTAAATAAACGCACCGGGATTAAGTGATTTGCACAGAAACAAAAGTTACGAAGTCAACTTTAACGATATAAAAAAGCAGGAAAGTGTGCTTAAAAACAACACTGACAAATCGAAGAAAAATTTGCATATACGCGGTATTTAAAGATCGGTCAAATTAATTAATTTAATTACTCTTAAAAAACGTGCTCACCTACGGAAAAGTGGATACGAACACTATCAATGGCTGTGACTGCGGAATAGTAAAAGTTCGAGAAGGTTGGCAGTTTATAAATGCTTTGCAGAACGATGATTGGTTGAGCATGATGTCACTGGGTGTGAGAGCTGTGATTGGACATGTTGTAATTGAGCATGTGCAAATAAAATGAAATAAGTTCGGGGTACATAGCCAGACAATGGGACGTATTGTACACATGCGTAACATTAACCCGCATGGGCTACCACAAACATGCATGCGCAAAGTAAAGGCAACTCCTAGGGGGTATATACACAGATGGAGGTCGGATGTCATTTGAGCTCCTGCAGGAGGCGGGCCGGGGAGCCGGCGGGACAGTGGGGGAATTGGAGACCCTCCTATGGTCTCCAACGGTGTCAGCAAAAATACATTTTAAAAAAAGGCTGTCCCCATGGAATGGGGTCCCCGAGACCTTCTAGTGGCTTCAGGACGACGGGTATGTAGCCCTTCTCCATAAAATAAAAATAAATAATTAGCCATGCCCCGGGGCAGGGGGACCCCGGTGCCGGAATTGGCCACGTGAGGGGGGCCACGCGGCCCCCTTCCCCTAAAAATTTTTAATGCGGATACTCCGCTTATTGTCATCGTACCATAAGCGTACCCTTCCGATCACGTGCTGAATGCTAATTGGCTGACAAATGGTTGTCAACACTCGAAACTAGAAACTGTTGGCAGCCATTTTATGCATCGGTAGAAGAAGGGCTGTACCATGTGAAATATGTGTTTAAAACGTGAAAAGGGGGAGGGTAAAAATACCCTGATCCTCCAAGTATCCTCAGGGGGTCCCACAAGGGCCCCAAATTTTTTTTGGGTAAAATCGCGGGGTGTACGTATGATCCACGCATTCTAGAGATATATTAAAAAAAAGAAACGTGGGCTTCTGCACGTCTTTGGTAATTTGCATTCTTTCAAATGTTTAGAGGAGATGCAGCCCCTCAGACAGCAAGCGGCTGCTGGGAGTGCCAGTGGGTCCCACAGGATCAACTGGGATGAAGGGCTTCTTTACTTAGAGGGTAGAGACCCCAAGCCTGGTGCTACCAGGAGGTTAGTTATACCTCTGAAGTTTAGGGCCTTCCTACTGACACTGGCACATGATATCCATTTAGCAGGACACCTAGGCCAAATAAAGACTTGAGAGTCTTGTCCCTCACTTTCACTGGCCTCACATGTCAGAGGACACAAAGGAGTTTTGTCGCTCCTATACCACTTGTCAAGCCAGTGGTAAGGCAGGTAGTACCACAAAGGCCCCCCTGATACCACTACTGGGGGTTCCCTTTGAGGGGTTGGGATTGAAATAATTGGTCCCATGGATCCTCCAACTGCATCTGGACACAGATATATTCTAGTGGTGGTGGACCATGCCACTAGGTACCCAGAAGCCATACCCCTTAGAACCACCACAACTCCTGTGGTGGCCATGGCCCTCCTGGGAATTGTTTCCAGAGTGGGTTTCCCTTAGGAGGTTTTAACTGACAGAGGTTCAAACTTCATGTCTATTTACATTACTGCTATGTGAAAGGCATGTGGAGTATATTACAAATGTATCACATCCTATCACCCACAATGCAATGGATTAGTTGAAAGGTTCAACAAAACCCTAAAGGGCAAGATCATGGGCCTCCCAGAGAAGGTGAGGCGAAAATGGGATTTACTGTTGTCCTGCCTTCTCTTTGCCTCCAGAGAGGTTCCTCAGAAGGGGGTTGGCTACAGCCCTTTTGAACTTCTGTTTGGACATCCAGTTAAGGGTCCCTTGTGTTTAGTGAAGGAGGGATGGGAGTTACTCTCAAAGCACCTAAATAAGACACAGTGTTCTATGTACTAGGACTCTGCTCCAGGATGGCGAGTATATGGAGAAGGCAAGTAAAGACCTTGAGGCTAGCCAAGAATTACAGAAAGCTTGGCATGACCAAAAGGCTGTACTGACTGTCTACCAGCCAGGACAGAAGGTATGGGTGTTGGAGCCTGTGGCCCCAGTAGCCCTCCAGGACAAATTGAGTGGACCCCATACCATACTTAAGCAAAAGGGAGAGGTTGCCTACCTGGTGGACATTGGAATTCCCAGGAACCCTCACAGGGTGCTCCATGTGAACAGGCTCCTGCCATATGTTGGCAGGGCAGACATGGGCTTGCTCATGGCTACTGATGAGGGATAGGAGGAAGAGAGTGACCCACTTCCTGACCTCCTCTCACAGAATCCTGATGATGGCTCAGTTGATGATGTAGCCTTGGCAGGTAGCCTCACTGAGCAGCAACAGACTGATTGCAGGAAGGTTCTCAATCTGTATTGACACATGTTCTCCCCGACTACTAGTCAGACCACTTGTTCACCCATGAAGTGGACACAGGTGAAAGTCTGCCTGTTAAAAATAGGATTTACAAGCAACCACCTACGTCCGGGACTGCATAAGGACTGAGGTCCAAAAGATGTCGGAATTGGGAGTAATTTAACCCTCAGATTGCCCTTGGGCTAGTCCAGTAGTTCTGGTACCCAAACCTCATACCCAGGGTGGTAAAAGAGAAATTAGGTTTTGTGTAGACTACAGGGGACTCAATGCAGTCATTAGGACCAATGCTCACCCTATTCCTAGGAGAGATGAACTTATTGATACCTTGGCCTCAGCCAAGTTCTTGAGTACATTTGACCTCACTGCTGGATATTGGCAAATCAGACTAGCTGAGGATGCCAAACCAAAACCAGTATTTTCACCCCCTAGTGGGCATTATCAGTTTATTGTTATGTCCTTTGGCTTGAAGAATGCACCTGCCACATTTCAAAGGTTGGTGAATAAAGTTCTCAAAAGCCTGGAAGACTATAGTGCAGCTTATCTTGATGATATTGCTGTCTTCAGTTCCACCTGGGAGGATCACCTGGCCTACCTCGGAAATGTTCGGAAGGCCCTCCAAAAAGCAGGCCTCACTATCAAGGCCACAAAATGCCTGATAGGGCAGAATAAGGTTGTATACCTGGGCCACCTTGTGGGTGGAGGCAAGGTTCAACCATTGAGGAGCAAAATCCAGACCATCATGGAATGGGTTGCTCCAACTACACAGGCTCATGTCAGAGATTTCTTGGGCCCGACTGGGTACTACAGGAAGTTGACAAGGGATATGGATCTATAATGAACCCCTTGAATGATCTAACCTCTAAAAGAATGCCTAAGAAAGTTCAGTGGACTGCTATCAAAAGTCATTTGATGACCTGAAGCAGGCTATGTGCACTGCTCCCATTCTGCAGGGACCTGACTATTCCAAACAATGTATTGTTAAAACTGATGCATCTGAGTTGTGGGTAGTGGCTATGTTATCACAACTGAATGAAGAAGGTCAGGATCAGTCAGTATCTTTTATAAGCAGAAGGCTGACCCCCAGAGAGAAACGTTGGTTGGCTATTGAGAGGGAAGCCTTTGCAGTGGTTTGGGCTCGGAAGAAGCTGGTGCCATACATGTTTCAGAAAAGGGGGTGGTGATGAACAGAGTGTCTGAATTAGGCAGACCACTCTTACCCAGTCCAAAGATCAGGGCTTGATCCATCACCGTTATTTAGCTCACTGCACCATCCCAGCTCAGAACCTGGCTATATGCAAATCAGTCTGTCCCTGGCCCAGTGCATCTTGGGAACAGGGCAGACTAAACTACCAAGCCAATTCTTCACCAGAAAGGAGACAAGCTTCCGGGGACCGGTTTCTGGCATTTCAGCCGTCGGCCCGGCTTGCTTGAATCCTGATGGTGCAGTGAGCAAGGGACTCATGTCTGAGTATACCCTGCCACACCTATAGTGGCCAAAAACGATTCAGAAAAGGGGGTGGTGATGAACAGAGTGTCTGAATTAAGCAGACCACTCTTACCCAGTCCAAAGATCAGGGCTTGATCCATCACCGTTATTTAGCTCACTGCACCATCCCAGCTCAGAACCTGGCTATATGCAAATCAGTCTGTCCCTGGCCCAGTGCATCATGGGAACAGGGCAGACTAAACTACCAAGCCAATTCTTCACCAGAAAGGAGACAAGCTTCCGGGGACCGGTTTCTGGCATTTCAGCCGTCGTCGGCCCGGCTTGCTTGAATCCTGATGGTGCAGTGAGCAAGGGACTCATGTCTGAGTATACCCTGCCACACCTATAGTGGCCAAAAACGATTCCGGAAAGGGGGTGGTGATGAACAGAGTGTCTGAATTAAGCAGACGACTCTTACCCAGTCCAAAGATCAGGGCTTGATCCATCACAGTTATTTAGCTCACTGCACCATCCCAGCTCAGAACCTGGCTATATGCAAATCAGTCTGTCCCTGGCCCCGGAAGCTTGTTTCCTTCCCAGTATAAGAATTGGCTTGGTAGTTTGGTTTGCCCTGTTCCCATCATGCACTGGGACAGGAACAGACTAATTTGCATGTAGCCAGGTTCTGAGCTGGGAAGGTGCAGTGAGCTAAAAAACGGGATGGATCAAGCCTTGATCTTTGGACTGGGTAAGAGTAGTCTGCTTAATTCAGACACTCTGTTCATCACCACCCCCTTTTCTGAGCCATACATGTTTGGCACTCACTTATTGTTCATACAGACCATAAGCCCCTCTTATGGCTAAAACAGATGAACGGTGAAAACCCCAAACTTTTGAGGTGGTCAATTTCCCTGCAGGGGATGGACTATACAGTAGAACATAGACCTGGGAGTAACCATGCCAATGCAGATGAACTCTCCAGATATTTCCTCTTAGAAAGTGAAGACTCTACTGGTCAAGGTTATTCTCATGTCCTTTCGTTTGGGGGGGTTGTGTAGGCAAGTAGGATCTGCTGCTTATGGTTACCCCCACTTTTTGCTTGATGTTGCACCGTTTTTGACTAGGCTGACTGAGATCCTGCTAATCAGGACCTCAGACTGTCTGCTTTCTCCTTTAAATTGTTACAAATGTACTTTGGTACACTCCCGATTGGATACTGGGATACCCTTATAAGTCCCTAATATATGGTACCCATGTACCCAGGGCATAGGTACCCCAGAGGCCTCCCATGGGCTGAAGCATGTATTATGCCACCATGGGAGACCTTGCAAAATGGAACTACAGGTCTGCTACTGCAAACTGTGTAAGAAGGTGCTTGCACCACTTATGTTAGATATAGGTTCACTATATCTATAGGTCACTACACTTAAAATATATAAGTCACCCCTATAGCAGGCATTATCAATCTTGAAGGCAGTGTGCTGGGTTTTTAGTGACAGGGTGCCCCTGCATGAGCAGAGTCCCTACATACTTCAGAGACCATTCTCCTGGGTTGTCTGTGACTCAGCCAGACATATAGGTAGAGGTGCATTATAACTTTGCGTTAAATGCTATCTCGAAAATGGCTGCATAGAAGCATATAGTGTTTGGTATCAAACACCATGGAATCATACCTCCACACCGGTAACCGGTGTGGGAGGTATGATTCCACCCTTCTGAAGCGAACTTCGTGGGGTCATTGGTCTATCGGGTGCCACCCTTCTCGATCCGGACAGCAAAAAATGGATGCTGCTGACCAGAGACACATTTCTGCCCTCGTGCTGCGGAACCAAGGGGAGAGGAGTTGGCCTAACGGCTAGGGCGCTCGACCTCAGACCTGGGGAACTGGGTTCAAGTATCTGTAATGACGCTAAACCTCCTGTGATTCTGGGCAAATCACTTAATTTCCCTGTGCCTAACAAAAAGGAATGTGTGTCCTCATGTAACGCAACTGCTGCTATGTAAAGCGCTCTGATACCTGATTTGGGACAAATTTGTGCTATATAAAACTCTGCCAAAAAAAAAAGAAAGTTTGAGCTGAGGAAGGCAGCACAATAGGCATCCTGTCACAGTGAGGTGTGACCACCTTCCAGGCAGGATTTAGTGTATTGGGGCTGGGTGGGTACACTCTGAGAGTGCCATATAGTCTGCACTGGGGGCACATTTGGTGTCACTGTGCATAATCCAGCTCAAACCAGTTCTGGGAGCCATTGGCTCCTGCTCTGACACAAAACTGGACAAAGGGCATGGGTGTAATCACCCCTCTGTCCTGACCCTCCCATAGGAGGGACCCCAAAATCTGTCCAAACCTCTCCAGTGGGTCCAAAAGGGCTTACCTGGTGGTAAGACTTTATATTTTTGGGTTGAGAAGATTCATCAAGAGAAGCAACTGATTTTCGAAAGTCTGGACACTCTGGACTTGCTGGACTTTGACTGTGCCCGACTATGTCTCCCTCTCCGTCCCAAGCTTTGTCTGTGCCCCTGCTCCATACAAGCTCTGTGGAGGATCTGTGGTGCACTAAGGACAACTAAAGAATTGCCCTTGGAGTGAAGGATTCGCTCTCCTGAAATTGCAGGTACCTTAACACAACTGACTGGTTTGTGGCTCCCAAGATCCTGCAGACTCTGAAGATTTCAGCAACAGAGGAGGTGGGTTTTCGAAGGTCCCTTGGGTTAATCTGCCCCTTCAGCAAGTTTTAGGCCAGTATCCCTCGTGGGAACTGCATAACTCAAACCCCTGTTGCATATGTTTGTTGGCAATTCCCGAGCTTGTTCATTAAACTCCATGTAGTCGTGACCCAGAGCAGTATTTGCACCAAACAACTCCGGCCTCCTCTCAATGAGTGCTCCGTGGGCTGGTACTTTGCAATGTTGCTTGAGGTCCCCTCGCGACTCCTGGTCATTTGGCCTGTGGGTCCCCTGAGGGTGATCTTGATTTCTGTTGGGCTTTCCTGATTGCTCCAGACGTGCCCTGACTCCCCATTTCTTGGTGAGTCTCCTGGACCTTGCTGTTCCACATCATAACTTGCTTGACCTTTCTGCCTGGGTTGCTTTTACCAAGGCTTGTTTTTGCTCCACCCGGACACCAACCTCTCAACACTCGGCATCCTTTGTGGGACAGCTCACATCCGGCTGCTGGTTGTCCTTGACATCTACTGGTCCTCTTGGCTATAGAATCAAGCATCCCTTATTCGCACCTGAAGCATCCAACATCTGTTGGCATTCGTCTACCGAGCCCCTGCTCACTCTGAAGTGACCCAGTTTCTGTCCCCTCTGCTTTCAGGTTTTTTCCTTCCAGAATCCAGGCTTGGATTCCTCCAGACCCATTTCTCCTTCACGGCAGCAGAACATCTTCACGGCCCTCCATTGAGAACAACAGCGGTTTCCGACACCACTCCAGACCCATGCACCAGGCTCCTCTGTGATAGGTAACTCGGGTACTATGATATCCATGGATGGGGTGGCTTTCCAACCTCTTAAGTTCCTTAGGGTTTGCTCACAGTCCTCCTAGAAGGGTCCTTAAACTTTATAACTGTAACCCGACCTCCCCATAGAATTGTACGGAGCCAGAGGTTGTGTTAATACACGGCACCCGTCCTCCGTGGGGTCCCTATCTACTCACATTGGGTGGTTCCTCGGGGTCCCAGCGATTCTACATGCTATAGAACTTGTCTTGACTCAAGTTGTCATTGTTATTCCATTATTTTAGTATATGGTTTGGTCTCCCCTCGGAGCCCACTATGTATTGTGCTACTTACAACTGTTCTATTGATCTCGTATCGTGTGCTTTGTGTTCCATCCTCGTTTAGAAGATACTAGAGAGGGTTATATTAATAAACACACATTTTTATATATCTACTGTGTGGTTCTCCTTTCATTTGATCAATATAGGAGGTAATATTCTAGTAAAATCAGTTGCTGTACATTCCTTCAAGATTATGGCTGAAGCCTGGTCTCCACAGCAACCACTAGGATAGTTTTCTAAAGGTTATCTTTAACCTCATACATCATAAGGGTTGTTTGGACTGGTGCAAGGTGCCCACTTTCATTAGTGGACAGCATAACCAGGCCAACCTCTCACATTACGGAAATGTTTGAATGGCACAATTTGGAGTACTCTGTGGAGAAGCTTTGTCATATGTATAATCGGGGGACGGGTATTATTGATGTATGAGAACTGTTTTCATCTATTTTGTAAGGGAATCTTCTTGGGTTGACAAGATCCAAATGACTTAATTTTGTTGAGTGTAAATCAAGCAGGAGTTGGTAAGCTTCTGAACTTTCTTTGGATTTGTCTGAATTTATCAATACTGTACTGTTAATTGAATACAGATTACTAAAAAAATAACTAAGAAAGAAGCCATGAGTTTGGCATTCTTGGTCGTTCAAAATACAATTCATTCATAGAATGTCAAGCTATGTAGATTCTTCTTCTCAAGAACAACCTGCCCAAGTTCATACATCTAATGGTCCTTTATCAGACGATGAGAAAAAACACTGGCATATATTGTGGTGATTCTGAGCACATGATCAATGGCCGCTCAATTTATCATCAGGGGGAATTAAATAAGCACCCCATGTCATTGAAAGAGAAAGGAGTAGGCTTACAATGGCTTTCTTATATTGGATCTTCAATTAATAACCCTGAAGATCAATTTCCTTCTATCAATTCACTTGAAAGTGTAAGATAAAATAACCATTAATGTTCCAGTGATAGTGGAGAGTTTCGAATGTTTATTAACTATGATTTGGCCCTTAAGAATATTATTTAATAATATAGATATAATGAAGGAGGTGACTGAGGTGGTCCAAACAGTTGATGTTTCTTCTTTGGTTTAATGGCCAGTAAAGGAGGTATCCTTACCTTTACAGACCTTTTTTGGAGATCATTCAGAAGTCCAATAGTTTGATATTGAAGTATCTCAAATTATGCAGTGATTTTCAGGGCTTCCGTCATTAAAGAAACACAATCCGTATGTGAATTGGTCAGCTAGAAAAGTATTGACCATTATTACAATTCTTCCATGCCCACTATCAAAAACGTTTATTGGTTTCTGCTATAGCTTCAACTTTAATGTGGGGCTAAACTTTCATCTGTGCATCTACGTATCATACACATGCCGGAAAGTTTACTAAACTGAAAAGGTCTATTAACTTCCTGCCCATTAAGAATATATTCTGCTATACCATATAACCTGGCACTGTCGGCACCATTGGCACATGTATTTCAGGTCATAGATTTAAAAAGATACTTAAGGCCAATTTGCAGAAGAATTTGCATAAAAGGAATGATTATCATGTCATTCTCTCCAGGTTGGACACCTTTGTTTTTGTTCCCAGGAGGATTAAAACCCTAGTTCTTGAAATGACTACAGACGATTAAATAAATTAAAGTCATGAATTGGTATCCTCAGCCCCTTATAATGACAGATTGGAATCAATACCAGTAGTACTGTTGTCCAGGCTTCAACAACTTCAGTTAATTTGTAAACCCCAAAAAAAGATGTGCATTGAAAAAGAGGAGCGTGTGTATTTTCGATCCAGATTAAATGCTTCTATTTTACCTTTGTATCGAAAGAAAGTAGCAGCTATTTGGGAATGGCTTTCACCCATCAGTGTTAAAACACAACTTTTCCTGGGTTTTGCAAATATTTATTATCAATTCAATAAGAATTTTGTAGACTTTACTAGTGTTATTACTCTGAAGCAAGAAAAAGTGAATGCTAGTTTTCTTGTGCCTGCCTGTTACTTACAAGAACTGCAAAATAGTGATGAATGAGAAAATCCTGTTTTTTATTTCTCCCACATTTTGTCATAAGGTAAATGGAATTATTCAGTTGTCAAAAGGAAATTATTAGCCCTAAAGATGGCCTAAACTAAATGAAATCATCTACTGGTGGACACAAGAGGACATGTTTAAATAATGACTGATCATGGCAATTTACTAGGGTTTTAAAATGTGAAATTGAGGAATAGTTATCAACCCAGAATGATATTTTTCCTTTGCTCAGTGAGATGTTGTGATAAACTGTATTCCCGAATGAAAAGATTTAGTAGCTGATTCCCTATCAAGCTGCTCTCTAGAGTCTTGTCTTCCATTTGATCGACCAACATTATCTCCTCATTTTGGTATCAAAACTGTTCAATCTTTTTCAGAAAAAGATTAGGGATTCTCAAAATAAAATGAATCCAAAGGAACCAGAGGAGCTCTAGCTTGAAACTTCTTGACATGACACATTGAATTGTATTTCAGTCAAGTACCTATTTTTATTCCTAATGAATTACAATTGGATGTAAATATATTGTGTCATAATTCAGCTACTTAAGGCAAAGGAGTTAAGACTACATTTGATTTTGTTCTTTGATCATTTTGGTGGTCTGTTGTACATTCTAATGTCCAAGAAAGTTATTTTTTGTCCCATGTAGGCTCAAAACCTTTCGGAAATGTTCAGCCCTTACTATTGGCTCTTAAACCATGGTATACACAGTTTTTGTTCTGTTACATATCTTTCACCAACAAAAAGAGCTCAAGGTATTTTGGTTACAGAAGACAATTTTTAAAACATTAGTCATTTTGCGTAGAATACCTATAGCATAAGAAATGGTATAATGTGCATGTTTTGCCTTCGTGGTTTAGCGCATACAATAATTTCTGAAACTAAAACTTAATATCTTTTCCTGTTTTTGAAGACTCGTTCAAGAACTGTGGGAAGTAAATAAGGTCTTTCTTCTGGGTGTCATCCGCAGTCCAATATGCAGACAGAACAAACTAGTCAAAGTTTGGAACAATATTTACAACATTACTATAATGATATTCAAGATGATTAAGCATCCTATTTGTTAATAACTGAATGTCCATATATTAATGTAATAGATAGTGTGAGAAAGTGGATTATTAATTGGGGTCAATGGTAGTCCACCACAAGTAACAATGTCACTATTCTTGTTAGAGCCCGTAAAGGTTTCAGTAACTTAAACCTGAGCTTAACCCCTGTTAGCTCTGGCACAGAACAGACAGGCTTATTTAAAGACAATCTATAAAGCATTTTGGACATACCAAGACAGTTAAAAACTCAACAACACAGCAAAATAAAAATCCCACTCCAATTTTTACAAATAGAGACTATACTATTTAACAAAATAACAATAACATTTTAAAAATCCAATACAGGAGGATATGAATTTTTTACTTTTTACATTTTAAACAAAATAGAGCCAAAAAGCATTATGCAGCAACCGTAGTCACTTGGTTTCATTTGACCCGTACCTATGTGTGATATAATGCAGACAGTGATGGGCATTGGGTCAGAGCAAGGGCAATGTGTGTGTCTCAGTTGAAAAAGTTATCTTTAAACGTCGACAGTCTTTAGTGAAACCAGACAGTGGACTGGCATTGAGAGACTAGAGAAAGGTTTTAGAAATCCATGAACAGGCATTGTGATGAAGTTTCAGTGATACCATTGTTTTTGAGCAATAAAAACCTCAGTGGGAGAAGTTCAGGTTTTCTCACCCCGGAGGACTCCGGCATCAATACATTTTGCCTCGACAGAGGTGCTCAAGTTGCGGCGGTTTAGAAGTGAAGAGGGCTCTACTCCAACAGGTTTTAGAGTTGAGAGAAGAACGTAGCGGAAGCTATGTCAAAGACACGGCCAGTGGTGAAGCACCTTCCAGGTTCGAACTGGGACAAAAACTACACCCAGGCTGCAAAATAAAAGTTGCTTCATTAGTGAATTTGTTATTTAAAAAAGTGGTCCACATAAGCAAATAGGACAAGTATCAGTTAGTAATGACACTCTGCAAAGATATTTTGCAAGGTAAGGTATGGTACACTGCATACATTTGTATTTGCTACAGGGACAGTTTGTGGTAATAAAAAGGATATCAATAATAAAAACTAGCCCACCAAACAATAAAAAAGGCCCACAAACCTAAAAATATGGCCCACACACTGTCCTATCAGACCAAACCCCTAGTAAGATAGGCTGGAGAGCTTGGACAGGTTGGCCTAGTGTCCTGATGGTTCTCCAGACAAATAGTTAGTAGAAAGTTTCTAAGTCCTAGGTTATTCCAGGATGTTAGGAAGAGTGCATTTTGACACAGCCAATAGTCCCAAGACCTCAAGAACAGCACTTAGGGTGCACAACCCACTCCAGCAGAAGCCAACAGAAGGGTCCTGTGCCAATCTATATGGAACTGCTCTAGTATATCATGTTTTGTCCCTGTAGCTTACCTTGAGGTCAGCCAACTGAGACATGGAGTACGCTTTTTTGCCCTGAATACAAGTGGAACCTTTTTCTACTTTCCAGGTCTTCTTACAGGTCTTAACAGCAGGTGCAGTTGTCATTCTGTCTTCCACAGGTTTCAGAAGTGGTCTGAATATAGTTCCGAGGTGTGCCAAATGTATGTCTGCCACCAGCCTTTGGGTGGGGAGGGTTGACTCCTGACCCCTCCCTCACCAATAACTAAAACATTTCTGGGGTAATCCTACCAACATTTGCAGCAGTTCCTATGTACCCTACTGCAAACTATACCACAGTGCCCTTTTCTACCTGAATCAACTTGGCAGAAACTTTCTTACCCTGCACAGAGCTCCTTTCTCCACATAGAGATGTGCCCAGGGGAAGGAGCAGTGGCCCTTCCAACTCCTCCTGGTGGCAGCTCATGTTTAACTGTGACTAGTGTCTGGCTAACTTGAGAGAACATTGATGGGGTAAGCCCAGGTATTGGCTACATCTGCCTGTGAGAGGGTATGCCTCTGTGAAGGTAATTAAGTTAATGGGCACTCTACTATCAGAGGAACTAAACGCCTACATGCACGAAATGCCTTGGCTTCAGATCTGGCAGTAAGGTCACAATTCAGTAAAGAGCTATTCAGCTCCTGGGTGAGACTTGGAAGTTCATGCAGATGGGCTTCAAAAAGCTTTAGGCAGGTAAAAGGTGACTTTTTAAAAGTATTGTTTGAGAAATATTAAGCACAAATCAGACTTCATCAATTACTAGTTCTTGTAATTAACATTTTTAAAAGTTCAAGAATTAACGTTTTAGCTGGTTCCTAGGTAGAGATACTATGATTTGATTTTAATACACTATCCTAATGTGTCCCTATAGAGCAACTATTCCTGCAACACAGAAAATAACGTTTGGGGCTCTGTCACTGTAAGGGCATGTTTCACATAAAACCTTTACATTTCATATTTACTTAAATAACATGCACTCTGTCTTATTGGGCATTAAGACTTTCCTTGGGGTGTCATATTTATTATTTAAAATGAAGGTTTTAGGCCTGTGGAAAGGCGTTATTTTGACTGGTTGAAACTAGTTTTAACACTATTGAAACAGGCTCCAGTAATATGTCTGCAGCTATGTTTTGCACTATCACATTACTGGTGGCACAATGTTTGCTGCAGTCCATTAGTGACATTTAACGTAAAGGCCTTGGGCATACTTTGCACCATATACTAGGAACTTAGATGTTACACATGCCAATTAGGACGATAGCCAACTTGGCATACTTTTGGGCGTCTGAGCAGCACATTTACTGGGCACTAGTATCCCAGTATGCAAGTCCAAAAAGCAGCAATAAAATCCATCAAAAAGTGGAAATGGCCAAACAAAATGAGGTATTGTCTGCCAAATAGCATAACCAAGGGGTCAATATTATCCTTCTTTGTAGATGCTTAGAATCCAACAGCTCCTGATTACATGAAACAGTTTCAGAAACAAAGGCAACTAGTCACAGAAAAATTATGTTTCCTAAGGTTAAGATTAAAGAAAGTGCAGATAAGTCAAGAACTATGTGCTCCTTGTTTGCCTAATTACTTAAGCTTTGGCTACTGTCAAGATTTCTTCCAATGCATTGCAAGTTAAGTTTCACTCACAGTATTTTGGCCTATTAGTCATTGGGCTATCAGCGTAATCCTGTATCTCCACTCTGTATGCTGCCTCATACTTGAAGATATTATTCTGTGTTTCATGCTTTTCAATTGAAACAATATGTTTTTAAGCCACATCAGTGTTTAGCCTCAGAACTACATTCTGTTGTGGTACAAAGCCAACTTTAATATGAAGTTCCAGAAATATGTGCACTTTATTCTTTTTAGGACATCTTCAATTTAGATTTTTTAAAATATTTTCAATGAATCAAAACATGACTGTTCAACATTTGTGGCTCAGTTTATAGACGAGGATCATTTGAGCATATTTCAGCAATCTGGGCAGGGCCCTGGTCAATTAGTATGAGAAACATCCCTCTTATATCTTCTAGGCATGTCATCTATTGAGCCAGTCTGTAGTCTTCGAGCAGGTGGCCTCAAATAGGATTGCTGCACACCCTAAGTTCTTATTCCATTTGAGGGCAGCCTCTACCTTTATACATCTGTCAACCTCTAGCATACACCAGCCCATATCCTCTTTCCAGGCAGGTTATTTTGGTGGCTTACTAACTCTCCATGAATTGGTTATATTTCTTTTTGGCACCCCCACACCAAAAACATCCTCAGTCTGGTCTACCTGAGGATTACCTCTTCCCCATAGACTTTGCAATAACCTCTTATGCACTTATTGATGTCTCCCTAGTACCCTGTTACATTGGGGCATGCCCACAGACAGTGAGGACGTTAACACATCTGATTACATCCCTGGAGGTACAGATCCAAGTCTGTTCTCGCCATTTGTTTTTGCACTGTAATACGATCTGCCTAATATGCACAATTTAACTGGATGGAAACTGGCATGTAAAGCTACCCATGGTGATCTCAGCGCCATGGTGATGTCAGTGCCTTCTCCCATTCCTTCTCCTCAAAGGCCCCCACATATACGTCCCAACCGTCCTTCAACATTTGAAGGATGTCTGCTGAGTTCTTCTTTATTCTTTTTATAGATCAGACTCCTTCTTCCTAAGGAGATTGCTTAATACTCTGTCCTCCAGCGGGTGAACATGGTAAGATCTATACTCTTTATGATGTGAGGGTTCAGATCATGGCAAAGCTGCATATAGCAAAATATCTGTGCCAGGCATTTTACATTCCTTCTGTAGATCCCTAAATGAAATCATTTCAGTACCTACCCATATGTTGCCTATCGTATTTATTCCTATACGCTCTCAGCCTTTGGAATCTTTCCAGTTTGCCTACTGCCTCTAGCATATCACTGTTCCACAATGGGGTTACTTCCCACCCAAGTAATCTGTTATCCTCCTTCCAGATTGATATCTGTCTGCATATCTATTGACAAGTTCCCAGGCATCATGAGTCTATAGAGCGCTGCTAAATAGCTTGTCTCCCTCATGGTATGTCTGTCGCCTATGACTGCTGATTCATCAGACCCAATCAATAAGTATTGCCAGCAGTGTTGCCCAATAGTATTTACTGAAATCAGGGAGAGCTATACCCCATATCTGAAAGAGACACGTTAGTGATAGATTCCTTACCTTAGAATATCCCCAGGCGTCAGACTGGATCCGGAAACTTTTGCGTAGTAGTACCCTTGCGCGTCGGTAGGCATCGTCTGCGGCTCCGCGTCCGTCGTCGTGGGCGCCGTGATGACGTCGTCGGAGTACTTAGACGCCGCCTCCGCGTGCTGATGTCCGTTCTTCTTTTTTCCGCGCCAGCCAACGCAGATCTGGAAAGAGCAGTTACCCAAGTCAATTTTTGACTTACTTTTTAGATCAATTTTTGATCATTTCTCGTAGTCTAACGACTCCGATCGGTGCCTTAGGGATGCCCGGATTTAAGCACTGTGAGGAGTGCGACCCCACGATGTCAGTCACGGACCCTCAACGCCTGTGCCTAACTTGTCTAGGTGTCGACCACGACCACGAGGCCTGCCCCGACTGTCGGGCCCTCTCGAGGAAAGCCAGGCGGGAGCGATCCCGCAGGCGGTTCGAACTCCGGCAGTCGGCCCCGCGCCGACTGACGTCCCGGTCCCACGGGAGGTCGAGGGACAGCTCGCGGGGACGGAGCCGTCACAGCTCCGGGAGTCAGCACCACTCCTCCGGGTCGAAGTCATCAGGTAAGAATCACAAGAAGTTGAAGAGACGTCATCGCTCTTCTGACTGCCCCCGACGCTCGCGCGATGCGGCCAGGGGTTCGGGTGACACCGCCCACGCGGCTCCTTCGGAGTCGCGGGCATCTCGTCCCGCCCCACACCCTCTGGTCCCTGGGCAGGACGCCGGAGGAGATTGAGCGCTTCCTCATGGCCATGAGGTCCCTTTCTCCTCCGTTGTTTTCTGCTGCGCCTTCGGGCCCAGCGGACTTGTCTAGGGGTCCTAGCGGGTCGGGGGCTTCGACCCCGACGCCGTCGGGTGCTTCGGCCCCAACACCGCCGGCGCCTTCGGGCCTGGCGCCGCAGGGCCCCACAATCCCGACACCGCCGGCGCCGCAAGGAACAGCGGCTCCGACGCCGCCTTCGGGCCCGGTGCCGCGGGTCGCCGCTGGCTCTTCCTCGGGCTCTGGATCATCACCGGTGGACCTTACGACCCCCCCCGGCGTCGGTCCGTCAGGTGTCACCTCCGGCGCCGTCTTCGGGCGGCGCCGCCCCCGATACCTCCTTTGCTTCGATTCTGTCGTCGGAGAGGCGCCGCTGGGCGCCGCACCCGACGCCGTTTTGAGATTTCCACTTCTACTAACCTAACCCATTCAATTACAACCCTGAGTCTCAGGAGATGGGTGAAGAGGAGGATTGGGAGGGGTCTGAGGACCCTCTGACCAAGGAGTGTCAGTCTCATGAGGACTGGGCGGGAGACCTTGGGGAGGCCAGTGGCCTGGACACCTCTCCAGACACTGGTTTTGTCTCTACTCCTACTGTGGCTTCGGAGGAGGGGGCTACCTATGGTGTGGTGTTGACGAGGGCTGCCAAGGCCTTGGGCCTTGAGCTCCCCGTCGCGGCCGTGAGGACTAACCTCCTCACAGAGGTCCTTAAACCGCAGTCATGCTCGGCTGAGCCTCTGCTGCCCTTTAATGAGGCCTTGACCGACGTTCTTTTGGGCACTTGGTCCAGGCCCGCTATGGGTTCACCCGTAGATAGGAACGTGGCCAGACGCCACCGCCCGGCTCCGGGCGACCCATGTTTCCTGTCCCCCCACCCCACCCCCGAGAGTCTGGTCATCCAGGCCTCAAATTCCCAGACCGCATTCCCGACGGCTCCGCCGGACAAGGAATCCAAGAGGTATGAGAATTATGGTAAAAAGAAATTCTCCTCCCTTAGTTTGGGACTGCGGTCTTCCAACACCACATGCCTCTTGGGCCGCTACACCCACTCTCTGTGGGAGACGGTGGCGGAGGTGCTGCCAGAGTGCCCGTTGGAGGTACGGGCCAAACTCGGCCAAGCCCTTGTGGAGGGACGACATGCAGCCAAGTATTCGATCAGGTGTGGGCTGGATACCACCGACTCGCAAGGCAGAGCGATGGCTACGACGGTGGCAGTGAGATGCCATGCCTGGCTGAGATCCGCCAATTTTTCGGCAGATGTCCAGAGCACTCTGATGGACATGCCGTAGGATGGCCGTCGCCTTTTTGGCGACAAGGCAGACCACGTGCTTGAGTGCTTTAAGGACTCCAGGGCTACGGCCAAGTCCTTGGGCCTCTCGGCCCGCGCCAGCAAACGAGTGCCATTCGCTCCTTTCGTGGCCAAGGAAGGGGCGTCCCCACACGTGCCGCCAGCCACTCGCCGTAGACTGCCATCCAGCGTGGCAGCGGCCGTGGAAACC
This sequence comes from Lissotriton vulgaris, assembly GCF_964263255.1. Classification (NCBI taxonomy): domain Eukaryota; kingdom Metazoa; phylum Chordata; class Amphibia; order Caudata; family Salamandridae; genus Lissotriton; species Lissotriton vulgaris. The sequence continues at coordinate 1,082,737,620 of NC_141694.1, read as the reverse complement.
GCCGTGGAGGCGGTCGGGGAAACAGGCGAGGTCAGTCCACACCTTCCCCCGCAGCATCCGCCTCTAAACCCTCCTAGTCCGTGCTTTTCGGCCCATGTGACCCCAGTGGGAGGCAGGGTTCGCCATCACCACTCTCACTGGTGCACTGTCACTTCGGACAGGTGGGTGCTGCAGATCGTCCGGAGGGGCTACTCCCTCTCCTTCGAGACGACTCCTCAAGCCATGCCACTGCAACAGCACCGCGTGTCGGGGGATCACTTGCGGCTCCTGCAGGAGGAAGTTTCGGCCCTCTTGGCCAAGGGGGCCATCGAGCGCGTTCCTGGGCCAGAAGTAGGACGTGGTTGCTACTCCCACTACTTTCTGGTACCCAAGAAGGGCAAAGGGGGCCTACGCCCTATCTTGGATATGAGGAACGTCAACGGCTTCCTCTGGAAGGAGAAGTTCAAAATGCTGACTCTGGCTCAGGTCTTAGCTGCCCTAGACCCAGGAAACTGGATGGTAGCGTTGGACTTGCAGGACGCGTATTTCCACATCCCGGTCCTGCCGGCCCATCAGCGTTACCTGTGGTTCACGGTAGGCCACGAGCACTTTCAGTTTACCGTGCTCCCCTTCGGCCTTACCAGCGCCCCACCGGTGTTCACGAAGGTGATGGCGGTGGTCGCAGCTCATCTGCGCAGGTTGGGGGTCTCAGTCTTCCCCTACCTCGACGACTGGTTGTTGAAGGCGGGCTCGCCCCAGACAGTCGTCAGCCACCTCCAGACTACGGCGGATCTCCTGCACCAGCTGGGGTTCTCCATCAATGTGCCAAAGTCACACCTGTGTCCCTCTCAGAAGCTCCTTTTCATCGGAGCGGTTCTCGACTCGGCGCAGTTTCGAGTTTACCCGCCCGAACAGCGGGTTCGGGATATACAGGCTCTGATTCCAATCTTCCGGCCTTTATCCCGGGTTTCGGTCAGGTTGACACTGCGGCTTCTGGGGCTGATGGCCTCCTGCATCCTTCTGGTGCATCACGCCAGGTGGTAGATGCGGGCTCCGCAGTGGGACCTGAAGTTTCAGTGGGCCCAGCATCAGGGCAACCTGTCCGACCATGTCCTGATCACGGAGGGCACTGCGAGACAGCTGCAGTGGTGGCTCACGGACCGTGATTGGGTCAACGGCAGATCCCTCTCCCTTCCCCAACCGGAGCACGTAGTTGTGACGGACGCGTCCCTCCAGGGCTGGGGAGGCCACATGGGAGAGGCGGAGATCAGAGGCCCCTGGTCTCCGGCGGAGTCCCGGCTCCATATCAACCTTTTGGAGCTGCGGGCGATTCGTCTGGCACTGAAGGCATTCCTCCCGTCTGTCCGAGGGAGTGTAGTGCAGGTGTTCACGGACAACACCACCGCCATGTGGTGCTGCAACAAACAAGGCGGGGTGGGGTCGTGGACCCTTTGCCAGGGGGCTCTGCGCCTCTGGCAATGGCTGGAACATCAGGGCGTGACTCTGATGGTTCAACACCTGGCAGGTTCTCTGAACACCAGGGCGGACGAACTCAGCCGCCGGTGCATGATGGATCACGAATGGCATCTGAACTCGGACGTGGCGCAAGGTCTCTTTCTGCAGTGGGGAGAGCCTTGGTTAGATCTATTCACCACCGAAGAGAACGCGCAATGTCATCAGTTCTGCGCGTTGGAATTTCCAAGGCGGCACTCGCTCAGAGAAGCTTTTTGTCGCGAGTGGAGTTGCGGTCTGTTGTGCGCCTTTCCGCCTATACCACTTCTGCCCAGAGTGCTGAAGAAGATCAAGCGCGACCGAGCACAAGTCATCCTTGTGGCTCCGGACTGGGCACGAAGGTACTGGTATCCCGAGCTACTCAGTATGTCAGTCGATCCCCCGGTTCGTCTGCCTCTTCAGGAGGACCTTCTGTCGCAGCAGCAGGGGACGGTCCTCAACCCGAACCTGTCCAGTCTCCACCTCCATGCTTGGAGATTGAGCGGCGACAGTTGAGGCCATTTGACTTGCCTCCTGAAGTCTGTAACATCATTCTGGCAGCCAGGCGTCCCTCCACAAAGTCGGTATACGCCTGCAGGTGGAACAGATTTGTGGCATGGTGCACAGCAAAGGCTGTGGGTCCCCTTAATGCCCCTCTTTCTGAGGTTCTCCTCTTCCTTCTTTCTCTTGCCCAGCAGGGCTCTGCTCTGGGCACTATCAAGGGCTATCTTTCAGCTCTTTCAGCCTTTCTGAGGCTGCCTGATCAACCTTCTTTGTTCAAGTCCCCTATCGGTAATCGATTCCTGAAGGGCATCACACACACGTTCCCTCCTGTTCCCTTTGTGATGCCTCAGTGGGACTTGAACCTGGTTCTTACATTTCTGATGTGCGCTCCCTTTGAGCCACTTCACAACTGTATTCTTCGCCTTCTCTCCTTGAAGACTGCCTTCCTGGTAGCCATCACCTCTGCCAGGAGAGTGAGTGAGCTCCAGGCTCTATCTTGTAAGCCTCCTTTCCTTTCAGTCCATCCGGACAAGGTTGTGTTACGGACAAGGCCCTCTTTCCTACCCAAGGTAATCACGGCCTTCCACATTGGGCAATCTATCACCTTGCCCACCTTCTTTCCGCCTCCGCATCCCTCGAGAGAGGAAGAGAGGCTCCACCGTCTGGACCCAAAACGTGCGCTCTCATTTTATTTGAATCGCACACAACAGTTCCGGGTGGATGACCAACTCTTTGTTGGGTACGTGGGCGCTAAGAAAGGGAAAGCGGTGCACAAGCGGACCATCTCGCGGTGGATCATCTTGTGCATCCAGGCGTGTTACTCCTTGGCTAAGAAGGAACCCCCTGTGGGGCTGAGGGCTCATTCCACTCATGCCACAGCGACTACAAATGCCTTGGGCCGAGGTGTGCCCTTGCAGGACATTTGCCAGGCGACTACGTGGGCCTCGTTGCACACGTTCGCACGACATTATTGCCTGGACAGTCAAGTCCGGAGGGATGGCTACTTTGGCCGTTCCGTCCTCCAGGACTTTCTGGTGTGATTATTGGTTCGCAGACCCACCACCACGGGGTTGGTATTGCTGGGGTGTCTATTCTAAGGTAAGGAATCTATCACTAACGTGTCTCTTTCAGATGCACAAGTTACTACTTGTGTAACGATATATCTGTAAGAGACATTAGGTAGTGATAGATTCCTTACCGACCCACCCATCCTCCCCGTTCTGCAAACCGATATCTAGGGTTAAGGTCATCCCCTTTCAGGGCCCTAGTTTCATGGCACCAGTGTTGGTTTTTGGCATAGCTCTGCGTTTCTGGCGCGGAAAAGCTGTGTCTAAGAACTGACGTCAGCACGCGGAGGCGGCGTGTAAGTACTCCGACGACGTCATCACGGCGCCCACGACGCCGACGACGGACGCGGAGCCACAGACGACGCCTACCGACGCGCAAGGGTACTGCTACGCAAAAGTTTCCGGATCCAGTCTGACACCTGGGGATATTCTAAGGTAAGGAATCTATCACTAACTAATGTCTCTTACAGATATATCGTTACACAAGTAGTAACTTGTGCTATAGTTTCCTTTCATCAACTTCCCAAGAGCTATCTGTGGTGTTCTCCCATTCCACAGAGTACTCCATTCTCTACCTCTAATTTCTGAAAGACATTGCTCAGAATTGTATATGGAGTATTCTGGACAGCATATAGGAACTGTGGCAAGTACATAATTTTAAACATTGTGACCCTACCTAGTAGGGAGAGTGGCAGAGCTCGCAGTTGCTCCACTTCCTTCTGAAATAGGTCTAATAATTTAGGTTGCGTTTGAAAAAGTTATCCCTGTCTTCTGAGATGCAAATCCCTTGATATCTATCGGCCTGAAAAGTTATCCTCACCTAACAGATGACATCTCCAATTTTTGATAAATTGGAAAGACGATCTTGTGAACATTCTCAAGGAGCTACTTCTTCTGTCCTTGCTCCCTGTTGGTTTGTTATTTTTTTCCATTGACATTTTCAATTCAATTTCAATTTTTATACTTTATTAGTTTTTTCAGATAAAACCATAAAAGTCATACATAACATCATAAAACTCCAACATGCGTATAAAAAGAAAATAATACAGTAAAATTGATCTAAAGCCTTGATTACAGAAGTAAAAAAAAGTAGGCCCCACTATCAGATTTAATCACAGCTGGACCTAAGCTGAATAGCGGCCGCTAAGTGTTTGGAGTACAGAATCACTTGACAGAAGTGGGAAGAAAAACAATGATGAAATACTTTCTGGGACCCCAATAAAAGTTACAAACCATTACAAAGTGTTCCATATCATGTGGTGTCTAACCATCACAGCCACAGGGTATGACACACTGCCCTCTATGTGCGCCTCGCGGTTGGGTCAGAAGATAATGAAAAAGATCAAGCCAAAATCTAGTCAGTAGGAAGCCATCATAATTCATTTGAATACCTAGAAGATATGGTTCAACAATGGGCACAGTTTTTAGGAAAATGTACCTTCGTACACTGAGCTTTCTCAGCTCTATTTCCTCCATATACAAAAGGCGCCTTTCAAGAAAGTGCTTTTCAGTCAAGTTAGAACCCTTCTACATATCATTTCTGGATTATCAAATAATTCTCAAATGGTGTTTTCAATGATTTACAGGGCCTCATACCCAGTGTGACCCCAAATTTGTTCCCATAAGTGACCTTTGCAATACATTTAGCTCTATAAATCTTCAGGAGGGCCCAATCGGTTTCCCTCCAGCTCTGGAGGCGAAGTTAAAAATGGCAGCAGTCGTTCTGGCCAGGTCCCCTTTGTTTTGAGTAACCAAGGGGAACCAGCTCATGGCTTCATCAAACACTACTCTCAGATATGAGAAAGCGTTTGTCTTGGGAATTGACTTAGTTCCTATCTTGAAAGTGTAAGGCTTAGCTCAACCCGGTCCCACTTGCATAACAAACAATTTGTTGGTATTGACTAACAAGTCTAGGTCCTCCATAAAATGAACCAAAGTCTTAACAATAGTTGTAGGCCCTTAGCTGTCCTCGCCATTAGGACAGCATCATCTTTGTATAATAAGACCGTCAGACTACGCTTCCCCACCCGGGTGCAATCAACTTTTCAATCCAAGAGAACATTATCCAGGGAGTTATTATACAGATTGAAAAAGAAGGGGGTCAGTATGCACCCCTGGCACACCCCTCTTCTGATGACACATTTGCAAATCACTTTAAGGTCTTTTGAAGAACGAAATACCACTTTTGAATCATTATGTAGGTCCCTTTAAAACAAAACAATGTCCTTGGAAATGTGAATGGTTTGATCTGTTCACACGGTCAAATGCAGAGGACAAATCCATAAATGCTAGATGAATGGGGCCAGTACGAGCCACAGTGTACTTGTTCAAAACCATATAAGGGTTCAAACATTGATCCACTGTAGAACGGCCCTGGCGAAATCCATGTTGTACCTCGGTTAGGATGTTGTTTTTATCTGCCCAGGACCATATGATGCACCGCCTTCACCCGAAGGGAGATGGGTCCAGAGCAATGAGTACTGTCCCTTTCACCCTTTTTGAAAACAGGGATAATGACCGGCAAGGCCCATCAGTTGGGCGACTGACCTGAACCAACGCGTTTCTAACTGCCATGAGTACAGTTACCAAATATTGTCGTTCACAATCTAAAGGTCTGGCGGAATCCTGTGAGGACCAGGGGTCTTGTTTTTGGTCATTCGAATAATAGCTGCTCTCACCTCCTCTGCTGTAAATACAACCTTGGATATACTTGCCAAACTTTCCCGACATTCCCAGGGGATAGGTCAGTGTAAGAGGGCGGGTTTTATAAACAGGCGTGGAGGCGGTAGTGGTGGTTTAAAGGACGAAGGTTTATTGAAAACAAATGAAGATGTGACGGGGTAAAGGTTTCTCAGTATTTTCTTCTTCTTCTTGATGTCTCTGGGGATGTGGTGGAGGGTGATGAAGGTTCTCTGGTGGTCTTCACCTTGTCTTCAGGACTTGGTTGGTCTCCCCGGTGGCTCATAAGAGAAGGGAGAATAAATGAGGGAACCGTGAGAATGGCAGTAAAAAATATGTAGAAGTAAGCTTCCCTTCACCACACCTTTGGTGTTTTGTGATAATAAGTAGGGGAGTGACGGAAAAGCAGACACTAGTGAATACGAGGTAAAGGTAGATCCAAGACACTAGTGAATACCGAGGTAAAGATAGATCCAGACTAGGAAATTAGGGAAAAGGGAGCAATGTTTTAGTGTGCCTAGGAAGGAGGAAAAAGAGTGCTCACAGTTCACGGGTCATGGAAAGGAAACAGGAGCATTTTCAACAGTGCGCCATGCACTTTACAAGGTGTAAATTTAGTCTTTACACAGCCCAAACAGCACTACCAAGGCGCAGCACGAGTATTTTGTGTCAATCCTCTTCCTGCAATAGTCAACGTGCGGCCGGCACCGATAAAACAACCCAAAAAAAACAACCCTAAACAATCCCTCCCAATTTCCTTTCCCACCCGCTTCCCCAAAACTCCCTCGAGCCGATGTCACTCACTGACCTCGCTGCAACTCTTCCTAGAGTCACGGCCACTCTCCAGCATCCACCGGACACCACCAGTCCTTGCACCAGCTGTCTTCGTCCCCGTCCTGGTTGGTGGGCGTCTCGGTCTCCAACTTCTTGGGTCCCGCGTCTTCCTTCACAGGGTCCACATGGTCTTCTATGGCTCCTGCCTCTTCTACGAATGCCGCGTCTTCTTTCTCCGTCTGCACACTGCTGCTTCCGTCTTCGCGTGTGTGTCAACTTTCTCTGCCCCCGCCTCTTTGTAGCCGCCTCTCATTCGTCTAGCCGTAACGCTTCTGGATTGTGCCTCAACCACTACCGGGTCATTCCCGTCATGGCGTCCGTGTGCCTGAGGGGAGACAGTAAAGCAGCGTGGTTGCTGAAGTCCAATTTCAGGGTATCGAGAGGAAGTTACTCGGGTACAGTCCTCTTCTATTCCGGTATCGTCCTCACAGTCAGACTGAAACATACTCTCAAAATGGCTTACCCAATCATCCTCTGAGATGTGGGCATCCATTAAATTGCCACTGTCGCCTACTAAAAAGGGGCAGTTGATAATGCTCAAGAACTTAGAGCTGTTACCCAAAGTGCTGGTGCCTACCAGTTCTGACCAAGCCTCCTCTTTCAGGGCAGACTTGCGCTTTGCCAGGGCAACCTTATAGGCTCTTTATGACCAAGGGATCAGATGGTATCACTCCCAAGGTCTCTTCTAACTTCCTAGAGGCACAGGAGCACTCCGAGTTGAACCATCTTGGTCCCAAGTGCGGTGTGCACCTATCCGGAGCATGTAATAGGTTCACTATGGCACCAGAAAAACCTCCAAAGAGAATGTAACTTGTTACAAAGCTTGCTATTACCACGCAGTAGGTAACAACGCAGTTGTTACAATGACCCCGTTGTTACCACGCGTGGCATTACATCGCAAGTTGTTTTGACAACTTGCTAGGTGGCGCACTGGACTTAAGAATAGTATAAATTACTATTCCTACTCCAGTTAGTGCAACAGCAGGGAAGGTGTTAGATTTAAAATACAACACATTCCCTGGTGTTGCACACCACCTAGCGCAAGTCGTTGAAATGTCTTGCAATGTAAAGCCATGCGTGGTAACAACACGGTTATTGTAAGAACTGCGTTGTTACCTACCTGCGTGATATTTCTAGTGTTGTAAATGCAGTTTCCCCTCCATAATGTCCAAGGGATTATCCTCACTGTCTAGACAACTAGCAAATTCTGTGTTGCACTGAGTTAAAAGGGACTTGTGTAGCTGTTCCAGGATGATTTGACCCCCACTTCAATCTCCTCCCCCCTTCCACAGCTTTTAGGAGAATCCCCAGACCCACCTTCATGTTTTAGGTCTCAACTACAGCATTGCTTTAGCAATGTAGGTTTGTCGAGATAATAGTAAGGCTTTCAAAAGTCTACCCAAACTTCGGATTAGGTACAGTTCATGTGAGCCAGGCGCATGCACATCACCAGCCACATCGCACACCATATGTCTGAGCCTCGGCATCAGACTTCAAAGGAATCCGATCCCCCACCCCCCCCATCAGACTTCAGAGGAATCCGCTCCCCCACCCCCCTGCACCACGCAATGCCCGGAGCTTGTTTTCTCCAGCTTCACCACTGACTCCCATTTTGCGCCCTCATTTTACCTGCTACCTCCTCCCTCTTAATTTGCTCTTCACCCCACCTCCTTTCATCACTTTGCCCTCTCTGTCACCACTTGTGTCATCTCCCTGTTCGCACGTTCCTCTTCCTAGCCACTCCACTCTTCCCCCACGTTCTCTCTTCTCTTCTGTATCAGACCATTTTGCAACAAGTCGCATCTCTCCTTCACCCAACAATGTCTATTCTCCGGTCCCACCTCCTTCTGCTCACCTCTCTTCTCCTTTCCCCACCTGGCTCGTGTGCCCTCCCCTCATCACATCAGGCTTACTCTGCCCCTTCTCTTCCCCTCTTTTATTTTATAAGCGATATTCAAAAGCGCTGCCATTTATCATAAGGGCACTTTTCACGACTTCTAAAGCTGTGCCCCGCCCTCACTGACTTTTTATGCATGCTACACTGCTCCTCCCTTGCTGTGTCACTTCTGCCAAATACAGCGCCCCGCCATTGGCTCTGCCGTTACAGCCCCCATGCAGTGAGTGCAAGTCGAAGCGAAGGCGACTCAGCCTGTGACTCTTTTTATGCTCTGTGTCCCTTCTGCCACTTAGCATCCCTGTCCTCTCCTGCTCAGTATGTTGTGGCTTTGCTTCCCCCACCTCCCAACCCAGTTGCCTCTGTTATTCCAGCCGCCGTTCTGTGTGTGGGCTTGGTCAGGTAGGCGTTACTGAGGAGCTTCCACTTAGGATTCCCTTGTTTGCCCCAACTCTGTCCCTTACAGCTGCAGTTTCAAGTTGAATATGTGTGTTCCTCATACCCAGCAGATGCTGAGATGCCAGATGTCTATCAAGCTAATTAATGTTCTCTAATCATAACTAATTGGCACATGCAGTGGTAGTTCGGCAGATTCAAGGTAAGCAGAGAATGCAATATTAATGGATGTGGTTTTCATTCTGTTAGTGTCATGGCGCGAGTAATAAAACAGCTATTCTGTCCATGTCCCGGGTCATTGTAGGTGATGCACGGCTGACTGTTTATTGTCTCCGTTCCTAGGGCACGTTCGCATCAAAGAGTCAGGGTTGCATTGATACTGCCAGGACTTTCTTGACACGACGGTTGTTCTGAATGAACAGATGACGCGGTCCTCCCTTGAGTGCAGAAGTCGTTTTGTGGCAATTCCCACAGCTTTATTAGTTTCCCTGATAAACTGATTCATTTTACCAGGCACAAGTGACCCCAGAGTGCCTGCCATTGGTGGTTTAGGGCCCATGATGGAAGACTCGTTCAGAAGGGGTAAAGGTTCCACTCAGTTTATCAATAGTTTTGATTGCAATTACCGGACTACCAGGCATTGCCACCTCTTTCAAGCTATGCATCCTTCTTACTAACCTGTGGCTGCTTGCAGATTTGGTGCAGATGCAAATTCCTCTCTATATTTCTCTCTCAATCTAATATTTCTTTTCACCTCTCTATTCTATCTTCTGTCTCTTTCCTCTCATCTCTGCCTCCCTTCTCTGTACTTTTCTCTGTTCTCTCTCTTTCTCCCTCTCCACATTTCCTTGCTTCATTTCTCTGTCCATTTCCTCTCCTACTCTGCTCTCTCACCTTCCCGATCATTAAAACATAGTCTGTCCTTGCGATCTTCCCGTCTCTTCAAGTCCACACCCTCGTTAGTATATGCTGTCATCTTCTCTCCTCCAAGCCACCACAACCTCAACCTGTTTCAATTTTGTCCATCCATGACATGAACCTATTTACATACCACTCTATACAGTCGTAGGACTTATTTTTCCATACTATGTTACTAGCTACCAATGGGTAAAACAAACTTTCATCCTTCCAATGCAGATAAAAAGAGTCCTAACTCTTATGGGCAAAGGTACGCTAAGTGTTTGTGGTATTGTGCTAGTTATCGGCATGTTTCAGAAATTTGTTGTTGCAGAAATAATAATAGTAACTTAACTATTGATGGGGCTGTTTTAGCTTGAGAAAGTAAAAAAAAGAAATATGTTAACTCCAGCTGTGGTGGACACAGAAACCCCCTTTGTCAAGCAAAATGTAGAAACATATGTGAGGAACGTAACCAAAAACAGACTCTCGGATTAACACATACTTAGTAACACAGAAATCACAGACACTCGCACATATAAAACCACTCATAGAAACAAGTATAGGAGACACACAAACACCATACATACCTGTTACATCCTGCTTTTCCTCTTTCTCTGTCCTACTTTAGTGTTTGTTATAACTTGCTCAGGATGCATCTATGATGTCACATAGGGTTCTGATTGTGTATGCTTGGATTGAGAGTCAGTTACATCTGAGGCTGAGCAGGAGTCCATCTGCTCCTGGTGGGGTTTAAATTGAGTTATAATTGGACCTACATATTTCTGTATTATCAACTAATCTTCAATAAATCAGATCTATTTCCATCTACTGGATTTAAGGATTTTTCTTTTAATTGTTACAAATTTGGCGACGAGGTACAGAACCTATGCGTGGGAAGAAGACTGATTTCATGAACTACTGCAACTAAGGAATTAAAGATTACTGCAACTGAAGAACTTCTGGATGCCGGAAAGGAAAAGGTATTTAAGGAAAGCACCCTGGTTAACCCCACAAGTGTACCTGGTTATCTGGACAGCCTGTATCCCCAGGGTGTTTGAGTTCTTGCTGCAGAATTGGAACAGTTGTGGCCTGTGTGTTCAAGATTTTCCAATTTGCTTGCGCTGTGCAGAGAACAATTATATTTTTGCCTCTGTGCCTTTGAGAGGGAGCGTTCTGTTTGGCTATGTTTGTGACCCTGCGTGTGTAATCTTATCTGGAGTTAGCAGAATTATGATGACAGCTGGCTATAACAAAGAGGAATCTCTTATCTTGCTTAAAGAGAGTTAATTAACTGTTCTCATGCTCTTTGTAAACAAGCAACTGTGGGCGAAAAATCGGATTTAAGGAAATCTGCACGCAGCCCATGTCATTTGCTCGCTTATTGAGCCTGTTACAAGTTATTAGGAGCAGCGCAAAAACTTTTTGCCTGAAAGTGAAGATATGCGGAGAGCCGATTATAATTTATGAGGAGCAGTGCACACTTGATGCTTTTGGACTTTCAATGTGAATTTTGTTTTAAATAGTTTTATTTAAATTTGTCTTCACTGCACAGGGTTTGGCAGTTTAACGTTCATGCTATTTTTTTAAAAGGAGTGCGCGAGCAATGTAATGCACACAGAACCTACCTCGTGTGTCCACCGCGAGGAGGAATTCTCTACCCTTTCTGACGTGGTGGTGAGATTAGCAATGCCGCTCTCTCACGTTTCCCAGCGCCGGCGTGCCGAGAGCCACCCGGTGCAGCGTGTGATGCGTCCCGCCATTTTGAGACTTAAATCAGATTTATGTTGGAGCCAGTCACCATGGAAATATTGCTGTGGAGTAAATAATTGGAACATCATGGGAGAGAGAAGACATTTCAAGGGTTTCACGCATGAAGACACTTGATTCTGGTCATTTCTGTTTATTCTCAAGTCAGCAACTCGGCGAAACCATCCTTCATCCCCTGGAACTTGTGTCTGCAACTTGTCTGGAAAAATACATCTACTAGCAAGCTAAGGACAGCGTTTTCTACTTCATTTGAGTTCGGGTGAGAGGAGATAGCACTGTGCCATTTCAGCATTCAGACTATGGTGACTACTTTTATTGTTTTAATTTCTTATTTTTTAAATACTGCTTATTTTTTAAAATGTGTAATATGCTTTACTGTTTATATTTACCAACTTTTCTATCCTATTGCTGATGACCTAATTCTCAATTTTGGGGATGTTTATGCTACTTTTATGTATTTCTACTTGTTACTTAGGTATGGTATTGTTATTCATTGATGATTTATGTGTCTTGGTTTGTTTTGGAACTAAGCGATGTCTTGAGTTAGTTTACGTTTGATGGATTGAGCCACTCACGTGCTCAACTTATGTTGAGGTGCTCAACTTTGGGTTATACTTACTATAGTGTATTGCTCAGTTCAATTTATACTTATTGATAATGAGACATGGTGCTTTCTTGTGCTGAACCACCATTTAGGTTCTCAAATTATTTTGAGGTGTTCTTTTCAGTTGTCCCAGTGTTGGATTTATTGGATGTGTATTTTTGCGGAGCCACATCTGTGCTCAATTTCGAGGTGCTCCATTCTTTTCAAGTTAATTTTAAAGAGCAGTGCTGTGCTCTATTCTGCAAGAGGTGTTCAATTATACAAGGAGCTGCTTTAGTGCTCAGTGTTATGTGAGGTGTTCTAGTACTTCTAGATTTTATGTGTTTAAAGTTGCATCCGAGGATGAGCCTTAAAAGCTTAGTGCTTTGCTGAACCACATTAGTGCTCTAATATGTTAGAGGTGTTCATTTTGTTCAAGGTTAAAAAGAGCTGCATGTTGCTCTATTTTAGGATCTGAACCACTTTTGTGCTCTAATGTTTTAGAGGTGTTCAAATTATTTGATGTTTTAAAGAAAGGATGGTTGCTTTATTTTGGGATGTGAACCACATTTGTGCTCTGATATTTTAGAGGTGTTCACATTGTTTGATGTTTAATGTGTCATAGGTTGCTTATTTATTGAACCACATAAGTGCTCTGATATTTTAGAGGTGTTCAAATTGTTTGATGTTTTAAGGAGAGGAAGGTTGTTCATTGATATTAATCATTTAAATGATCTAACGCGTAGAGAAGTTCTTATTTAATTTATCAAATCCATCTTTTACAGATGTATTTAATTTGATCTGAAGTTAATTTATCAAATCCATCCTTTTCCATTCTTGTGGATTTGTTTTACAGATGTATTTATTTTATCAAATCCATTCTTTTCCATTCTTGTGGATTTTGTTACTCTAATGTTTTTATAGAAGTTCATATTTTATTTAACCTATTCTGTTTACCTGTCCAGTAATTTTTACGGTGTATGTGCTGTATATTCTTTCTTCTTCTTTTCCACACTGTTTTGTTTTCTTGCCTCGTTATTATTTCTGTCAAGGGGGGAGATGTGTTACATCCTGTAGTAGGTGTCATAAAACCTAAGGTTGATGTCAGAAACCCCATTTCTACGCAAGGAAGAAACAGAATTCCTTTTAATAATTTCAATATCAAGAGAACTGATCAAATCAATAACTATTTTTCATGTTTCCGCTGTGGTAGCAAATTTCATATTGCTTCTTTTCAGGGTTGTCCAGCCATCAACAAAGAATGTAATATTTGTAAAAGAATTGGACACTTTAGTAATGTTTGAAGAGAAAAACATCATAATGCTTGTTTTGTGCAATCACGTTCCTCCTCGGAAAAGCAGGATGTAACAATACCCAAGCACCAAAGATACACAGGCACACAATGGTATGCAATACATCTATATATACAATAAACACAAGTATGCAAGAACACTTACAAGCACCTATACGGACTCACAAGCATGCTTACACACACAAACACACACACAACGGCACCAAAGCGCAGGTCAACACACACACGCATGCTACCACATTCACAGTATAGGCATATAAATATTCCCTGTGTTTCTCTTTAGCACCAGGATGCACAGTACCCAAGCCAGTGCAGTGTGTATCCCTGCCCAGCTCTCTGGGTGCAGCAGGACGCACTGCATCCAAGCTAGTCCAAGCCAAAACAAGCATTGGCATAGCCAATACGTCTCGCCTTTGGGACCTTATAAGTGTTTAGCCTTGCAACGGTTGATGTAGCACCAAGGATATTGTGCTGCATAACTAAATACTTATAAGGTCCCAAAAGCAAGACCTATTAGCTATGCCAATGCATAACCGGTTTCTAAACCCAAAACATCCTTGACAACAACTGACGGAGCAACCGGCAGCTCTGTTGTGTAAACAAAACTATTGTTGCGTGAAGGGGCCAGTCCCCTCTGAACATTGGGCACCACTGCATCCACCACCACCACATCCAACACCACTGCGTCCACCACCACCACACCCACCACCACGTCCACCACCACCATGTCCACCACCACCACGCCCTCAATCACCACCTCCACCACATCCACCACATCTACCACCACTACGTCCACCACCACTACATCCACCACCATTGCGTCCATCACCACTGCGTCCAACACCACTACAGCCACCACCATGTCCACCACCACCACTTCCATGACCACCACCACCACTTCCACCTCCACCACCACCATGTCCACCACCTCTACCATCACCACCACATCCACCACCACCACGTCCATGACCATCACCACTACTTCCATTAATATTACATCCACCACCACCACGTCCACAACGACCACGTCCACTACCACCATACCCACCACCACCACCACATCCACTAACCCCACCACATCCAACACCACCACCATATCTACCACCACTACATCCACCACCATTTCCACCACCACCACGTCCACCACCACTATTACCACCACAACGTCCACCATCACCACCATGTCGACCACCAACACGTCCTCCACCACCATGTCCACAACCACCACGTCCACCACCATGTCCTCCACCACCATGTCCACAACCACCACATCCACCATTTAGACCACCATATCCACGACCACCACCACGAGGCAACTACCACATCTACCCCACCACCACGTCTACCTCCACCACCACCATGTCCACCACCAACACCACCACATCCATCAACACCACACCCACCACCACGTCCACTACCACATCCACCACCACCACGTCCACAATCACCACCTCCACCACACCATCCACCACCACTACATCCATCACCACCATGTCCTCCACCACCACCATGTCCACCACCTCTACCACCACCACATCCACCACCATGTCTACCACCTCCACGACCACCACCATCACTGCCACCACCACCACATCCACCACCACCATGTCCACCACCCACCACCACCACCACATCCACCACCACATACACATCCACCACGACCATCACCACCACTTCCACCACCACCACATCCACCACCACAACGTCCATCACCACCATGTCCACAACCACCACCACATCCACCCCACCCACCACCACCACATCTACCACCACCACGTCCGCCACCACCACATCCACAACCACCATGTCCACCACCACAACATCTACTACCTTGTCCACCACCACTACTTCCACCACCACCTTGTCCACCACCACTACATCCACCCATCCACCACCACCTCCACCATACCGACCACCACCACACCCACCACCACCACATCCACCATCACCACCACATCCACCATCACCACCACATCCACCACCACCACGTCCACCACGTCCATCACCACCATATCCACCACGTCCATCACCACCACGTCTATCACCACCACCAACGCGTCCACCACCACCACATTCACCACCACCACGTCCACCACCACCACGTCCACCACCACCACATCCACCACATCCACCACCACATTCACTACCACCATGTCCACCACCACCATGTCTACCACATCCACCACCACCATATCCACCACCACCACCAC